>NC_086068.1:32250783-37250783 GCF_947568885.1 Cydia strobilella
TAATCACCTGACTGTAATTGAATTATGCTAAGCAATTTTCCAGATACTCGAGACAATTATATTCCTAAAATTCTGTGCTCCCCTACCCACGACGCATTATTTTTTGCTCCCCGTTACAATAATAGTGTAGTGTTAGGTGTGTGTTGATAGCAGTGGATTGGATTATACAGTGGAAACTGGATAAGTGGAACCTGGGTTAGTGGAAAACCTCTTTAAGTGGACCCAAGTTCTCGGTTCCAGCCCCTTGGCAACAAATTACCTCTATAAGTGGAATTTCGGGACCTCTACAAGCGGAATCTATTTTTTCGAAAATTTCTTATTTTTACCTCTGTAACTGGAAGCAGCCGTCTCCGAAACCTCTATTAGTGGATTAGCTCGGCGTTATAAAATTTGTATATTTATTAAACCGTCACAAGGAGGGTAGTTTGTTTCGTTAACATTATGGTTCGTGTTTTAACTACGTATTTTGTATAAGATCACACATCATTCAGTTTGGTTCTTTTAGCCGTGGTGCGGAGTTTTTTCAATAAAGTACAATCGGTACATTGATTTATTTAACCATACTGATTTTTCTTGCATAAATAAATATTATGAGTTATTTTGTTTAATAGTTATTTACGATACAAGTGCGGAAAAGAGGAAATTCGAAACGATTGGCGATAAATTAAAACACGACCGCAGGGAGTGTTTTAAATCGACACGAGTTGCGAATTACCTATTCGCACGTGTATCGTACAACATACAGTACATATGGCCCTTTAAATAACCGTATGAATTCACCTTTGTTGCGTGAAAACGTCAAACGTCAAAACGGCCAAGATAATGCAGTGATTGATTTTAATAATGATTATGTAAATCAACAGTGCCGCCGTCAAGATCAAATCGAGCCAATAATCGGCTCTGCCACGCTTTTACAAGCTATTGCCGATACGGCTGACGCGGCTAAAGCGTTCGCCGCACGGGACATGCCAAGAAAAGCTAAAATCGAGCATCCAACTTTCTATGGCAATACGTTACAGTGGCTTCAATTTAAATACTTATTTGATAGTACTAAAAATTCTTATTCCCCCGCAGAAAATACGGCCCGTCTACATAACGCACTCCGCGGGCCTGCCCGGGAGGCCGTCGCCTCTTTGCTCAATACCGCGGCAGCTACCGAAGACATAATGGCAGCACTCGAACGTACATTTGCTTGTCCCGAAATGATTGTCTTCGGCGAAGTACAGATTTTGAAAACGCTGCCTCGACTCGGGCCTGACCTAAAGGTATTTTCGCTAATAAGGTACGCAATTCTTTATCTACTATGAAATTACTCGGCCTACGAGAATATTTACAATCGCCGGAGCTGTTTCATAATATTCTAGGAAAATTTAACCCTTTAATGAAAATGAGATGGTCTGATTATGCGTCAGATTTGTCAGAAACGTCAAACCATCTTAAGTCAAAGTTAGAACTTTTGTCTGATTTTCTAACACGTTAACACGGCCGTTATATTAAATTCGCTTTATCGCCAGAAGTAGGGCTTTCTACCTCTATACCGCAACAATCACGAGTGCATTTTCCAATGAATAAACAATTTAAACGTGAAAATATACATTCCGTCACTCATGACAAAAACAAAACAACTGGTGAGATAGAGTGTATTTATTGCAAAAAATCCCACAATATTAAAAACTGTACTGAATTTACTTCGCTATCAGTTGACGATAGGTGGCGTTGGTTGCGTGAACACAAAGTTTGTTATAGATGCCTAAAGGGCAACTCACACCTATGGAAATTATGCAGAAGCAACCCTTGCGGGGTCGATGGTTGTACTTTTCGACACAACCCTCTTTTGCACGGCAGGCAGGATACGCTTACGTTTCCGCGCACACCCGATACACAGATTAATAATAACATTTGTGTTCCTGCGCCTGAAAGTGATACCCAGCATACGTCAATTTCCTCGCCAGCCGTTTATAAGGTGTCAGACAATAATGTGACTGTGTCTAATACAGGTATATTGTGTAAACAACATGAAACGTCTAATAAATTATGTTCAAATCTTACAATGTTGAAGGTTTTACCAGTGACAGTGTCAGGGCCAAACGGTAGCTATGAAACCTTCGCGTTTCTCGATGATGGAAATACTGCGACTTTGATCGATTGTAACGTAGCTGCTCGTATAGGTTTGATAGGACCTGAAGAGTACATAACTGTCAATGGTATTATGGGTTTACAAAAAACTACAAAGGTAACATATGTTGACTTTTACATAAAAGGTAAATATGAATCTGATATCCATTTGGTAAATCGTGCTAAGGCTGTACAATCATTAGGTTTTAACGATCGAACTCTATCTAGAAACACTATTGAATCTTATGATCACCTAATAAAAGACCTAGCCGAATACTTGACATATGCTGACGCTACACCAACCGTACTTATTGGTGCTGAGCATTGGCATCTGTCAATATGTCGCGAGGTTCGTGAAGGTAGACGTAACGAGCCCGCCGCTTGTCGCACTTGGTTCGGGTGGACTTTGTCTGGACCAACGTGTAGCAAAACCAAGCCAGTCGAGTTTGTCAACCATTGTCAGTTGGACCGTCCAATGCTAGGGGTATTGATGGTATGACATTGGATATGATACTGATCACCCTACCATACACTGGGAGCCATAACTTCTATCATTAATACTTCTATTGTCACGCACTCTTTTCCCGATGGGTGGAAATCAGCTTTGATTCGTCCTATTCCTAAAGTGAATGATCCCCAGCAAACCAAAGATCCACGACCAATTAGTATTCTGCCATGCCTGTCAAAAGTCCTTGAAAAGCTGGGGTGTCTTCAGATAACAGAGTTTTTGGAGGCAAATGATATTCTACCAGCACAGCAATCGGGTTTTCGAAGACACCGAAGTACTGCTACAGCGTTACTTGACGTGACAGATAATATCCTAACCGCCCAAGATAAAGGAAAAGGATCTATACTTGCTCTTCTCGATTTTTATAGGGCGTTCGATACAATAAATGTATGCCTCTTACTGTCCAAGCTAGCATACTACGGATTTGACAATGATACCTAAGTGATCGAAAGCAGCTAGTTGAACTGCAGCGACCTGATGGAGTATGCATGGCATCAGAAATACTGCCGGTGTCAAGAGGGGTTCCTCAGGGCTCTATTCTAGGTCCTATATTGTTTATTCTATACTGTAGTGATATTACTCATGTTATAAGACACTGTCAATATCATAGGACGTAGGATACTTTTTATCCCAGAACTCACCCCTCAAGGGGGTGAAAAGGGGGGTGGAAATTTGTATGGGGAATACCGCTGAACCGATTTAGATGAAACTTGGTATGGGGATAGTTTGAGCTGTGGGAAATGATATAGAATAACTTTTATCCCCGAAATCATCCCTTAAGGGTGTAAAAAATGGGGTGGAAATGTATAGTGTGGACCAATTTGGGGGTGAAAAAGGATGGATTAAAAAGCAGATTTGTTTAAGAATTAAGGTACCCAAATTACTAATTCCACGCAGACGAAGTCGCGGGCAAAAGCTAGTTATATATATTTATATACATTTTTATCAATATTTTATTTTACCATGCAACGTGCATCCACCATCGTCTACGTGATTGATGCTTAATTACCGGCTCCAAATTTTAGTTTTCTATGACTAATGATTAATAAGCTGGGGAGCCGCGTATGGACAGATGGTCAGGCAAACAGACAGACGGACATGGCGAAACTACATAGTAAGGGTATGAACCTTTTACTACTCGGTTAAAATGGAGCAACCCTAATTACACTGTCATAGAAGACAGAAGAGCAATCAATAGGGAAGCATATTAAAGACTGACTCGGCGAAACTGACTTAGTCGATATGAAAGATTTCAAAAATAAACCGGCGGCCTAGAGCGCCAGCATATCGAAGAAGTGCGCGCAATAATGTACGAGTGCTGAGCAAACATGGTTCCCTACATTACGCGGCCGACGTCTGCGATGACTGCGATGTTAAAACAAGGCCTAAAAGTTTTCCTTTCCAGTTGCAAGTATTAAACTGGCGAAAATAATTTAGACATAAATAAAAAATGTACACCCAGCATCTAAAAGTGCATGGCCACTTTATAAATGAATTCCATTAATAATATGTCGATGTTTTTTTAAATACCACGTCGGTGGCAAACAAGCATACGGCCCGCCTAATGTTAAGCAGTCACCGTAGCCTATAGACGCCTGCAACTCCAGAGCCTAAAAACCTGTATATTTTTGCAGCTCGCTGTACGTCTACGTTTTATAACCGTAGCGAAATTAATGACTTTTGATGAAGGTGTCAGGTATATAATATATGTACAAGTATACCGGATGGGCCCTGTAACACGATCAAATAATTAAAACATATTATTGTACTCCTCAAACGATGAAACTTTAATTTAACAAGTTTTAAAAATAATAATTAATAAGCTGTTGCCCGCGACTACGTACGCGTGGATTTGTAGGTTGGTGGTTATATATTCTACATGAGCATAGAACATTATGCAGCAAAAGGTAGCAGTAGGGATGATTAATAATTTGTTAATATTTATAAATTGTATATACAGATGTCAATCACAATGAAAAAATCAATGATGATCATCAACTCTGGTCAACGTGGTTTTTTCATTGTGATTGACATCTATATATACAATTTATAGATTCAGATACAAGAAATACAAAAAATTAGAAACTAAAACCCGTTCTGAGCCATGCCGGGTCCAAAGGTCCCCATCACACTAGCAGCGTTACCCCGCTGTATGGCGATGGAGACCTGTTGGACAAGCCATGACTCAGAACGGGGGTCACTCCCTTTCTCTCTGAGGCGCTTGCCAAGCTCTCGGAAGAGCTCACGCGCCTCCCGCCCCCAGGGCCCGGCTGTCTCGACGGCGACGGGCACGAAGTCATAGGTGGTGCAAAACAGAGTATTTGAGGCGCTTGCTTTTGGCGGCAGTCTCTGCCGCTGAGCCTGCCGACTTAGCAGTGTGTCCTACATGGGATGCAGCAAATGTACTCACACAGGTTCACAGGTTGCATCCCATATAAGACACCGCCCTCTCTGCCAGGGAACCAGCGTCAGCCCGTCGGGACGTTTGCCGTCTGATCGAGACAGCCCTGGTGGTTCCAGGAGGCACGGAACACCTACCGAGGGCATCGCTCGGCGAACGATTTCATTTAGAGCATGGTGCCCGGGGAAACGACCGGCGCATCTTTGGCAGCTAAGCCCATTTATAGATTGTAATAATGTGGTACGTCCCACAATAAAAAAGGAAAAATATATTAACATTTAATCTATACATATATCAGCTATACATATAATAAAGCGGAAGAGGGTCGAAAGTCTGTACATGGAAGATATTCGAAAAAAAATTGGCTGGGGATACTTAGAATCGATAACAGAACACGTTCCAACAGTTTTTAAAATTTTTGTCTGTTTGTCTGTTTATTTGACCGCGCATCAATTGAAAACGGCTAAACGGATTTTGATGCAAACTTTACTAATCTGTCGAAAAAATAAAAATTTGAGAAACTTCACCCCTAAGGGGATTAAAAAGGGGATGAAAGTTTGTATGGGGTTTAAGATTTATTTTAAGCTAGCAATTTGAAACTTCGTAAAAAGATATATTATTGAAATACAAGAAAACTAATTTCAGCGTTTTTATAATTCATCCCCTAAGGAGGTGAAAAAGGGGTTAAAAACTTTATCTTGATAACTATATCATTTAAGCTACTAGGCCAAGTTAGTTATCGTTTCTGTATAAATAGGGTATGCCGAATTCATTTATGATATCAAAATGACACCATTCCGGAGTGAAAACACAAAAAATATGAAAAAAAAAAACTTTTTTTAATTTCTCTTCACGCTTAAACCGCTGAACCAATTCAGTTTTAATTTGGTATAGAGATAGTTTGAGTAACGTAGAAGAACATAAGGTAGTTTTTATCCCCAAAAAATTACCTTAAAACTGAAAAGGAAGGTGTATTTGTA
Source organism: Cydia strobilella (assembly GCF_947568885.1). NCBI lineage: Eukaryota > Metazoa > Arthropoda > Insecta > Lepidoptera > Tortricidae > Cydia > Cydia strobilella. The sequence continues at coordinate 32,256,788 of NC_086068.1, forward strand.
GGGGGTATCAATAACCGCCTGATTTACAAGAAATCTACGTATACGTCTTTTGATTTAGTTGAAAATGATACTAAACAACTTAGAACCTAATTTTAAACATAAAAAACTACATCAAAAATCTGGGTAGCTCCACTTCTTAAATACATCTTAGGAACACCAGGATTAATTCTGCCAAAGGAAATCTTTGAGTCAGAGAACGCCGTATTCGACGTTTTTATCGCTTGAGCACACTCGACTAATTGAGTTAGGTTGCACCTGATTCTTATAGCGCTACTTAGGAAGGAGGTCCAAACTTTTTCTTCAAATATGTGTTACGGCTATCGAGTACCCTGCCAAACTAACAGATGGCGCTGAAATTAATACGTTGTGACATGATAAGCCACCGAGGAAGGATCTTGCCAAATTAACTCTAAGTTTAGAAGAGGGGGTACGGATATCAACAAATTTATTTTTTTAATTGAACAATAAATTATTTGCCACACATTGCACAGTGCCATCTTTTTGGGAACAGGGTAAACATTAAGTGTTCAAGTATTCATAGTTACGTAGTGGTAAAATCAACACGCATATCAACACGCGTTTAATTGCATAGGTAATTATTTAAAATTATTAATTTTCTCCATCATGAATTATACCTAATCGTAATTATATCGCATCCATATTCATACGTATCGACGTGGAGGACCCGCGCGAAATCACCTTTTCGTACAACTGTAGTCCTCATTTTCCTCTCTTGATATTTTATTTAAAATATTTTGACACAATTAGTTGTATATCAACCACAGCTATGTACCGTGTACGTTTGTGTTTTTGGAATTTTTAATTACTTATTATAAAAGGTAAAAACAATTTGCATGAAATCTGTTTTTCGCTCCTAATTTTTACAATAATCAATAAATCTAAAAAAGTCAAACGTAGAAAACGTAGCGTTTAGCTATGGTAAGTATACATCAAATTATGTACCTAAAAATATTTTCATAATGATAGAGGAAAATGGAGCCTGCGTTTGTATGGAGAAGCGGCCGTACCCTTTCCTCTTAATAATGGCCACGAGGGTGGGTACATTAAAAAAAAAATATTTCTATGTCTTTTGCGGAGTAAATGTCAAAAGATTTGGGACTTATACGCGTTACCATGCCTTTCCGAAAAAAACCGAATCTTTTGCGAAAGTCTCGCAACGCATTGAGGCTACAAGGGGCACGGTCTCAGGAGTCTGAAAAAGACCACGGTGAGAGACTCAGTGGCGCTCTAGCCAGGCAGGTCGCTTCGCTTTCGGATGAAACAGCAACCCAGCGCGAGTCTCGATTGTGATCCCAAAGACATCGTACGCAATACATATGTAGGCGCAGATCCTGACGGAGTGTGGCACCGGAGAAGCCGTGTTCATCCCGCGCATCCCCCTCATCCCGAGCAACTTCCCGTTCCGCTTCAAGCGCCTACAGGTCCCCGTGAGTGTCTGCTTCGCCATGACCATCAACAAGGAAATAAATAAATTGAAGTCGTAGGGGCAGACGCTGCGCGCCGCCGGCGTCATGCTTACTGATTTGACTGGAGGACCGATTTGGATAATATTTATGATGGACATGATTTGGATAGGTACAGTCAAGGACGTAAAAATACAAAAATGTCGTTTAAATGCGTCAAAAATTTGAATAAGGGCAAAAAAAATTGATTTTGGAGTGTAGTTTTATTTAGTGGTACTAATTGTAAAATATTTTATCTGGACTAGATTTTAAAGTTTCAAGCTAACTGAAAAAAATTTAACCCCCTTAGAAGATTTTCAAGTCCACTATAAAAAAAATGTTCGCTCCCGATGCAAACTGTCAACAATTTTTTCACTAACTTAGGCGATTCATACAAACTTTTAATAGAATACATTTCTAAAAACGCTGAAATCACTTTTCTTGTTTTCTATTATTGTGTCTTCTGACGATATTTCAAGTACATACACTATTTACAAAAATTTTCGTTCCCGATGCAAACTTCATGTAATAGTAGATTGTTAACCAAGAGTTGAAAGGCACCCATTTCCGTCGAGGTAGTTTGGCGCTCGAACGCAGTGAGAGCGCCAATAGTCCGAGACGGAAATGGTGCCTTTCACTCGAGTTAAACACTCTACTTTTCATATCGAATGCGAGGAAACAAAACAAGACAAGGCAAAATCAGCAACTAACGTAATACAATTCAACAAAAGAAATCAAGAATCATTTATTTTAACTATCTCTATCTATATTTTCTTGGTGAATCCGCCAGTAAAGTGAGAGTGCTCAATAACGGTCTCCCTCAAGGCTCTGTCTTAGCTCCAATGCTGTTTAACTTATACATACATGACATCCCTAGTACTGTATCTCGCCAATTTGGATATGCCGATGATCTGGCTCTTGCAACCCAGCAGCGGAGCATGGAAACAACGGAACCCATACTGGAGAAGGATCTGGCGAGGTTGGACGACTTTTTCACCCGTTGGCGCCTGTGCCCAAATCCTTCAAAGACTGAAGTTTGCTGCTTCCACCTGTCCAATAGGCTCGCACACAAGACTCTGAGAGTTAGATTTCGTGGTACAACCCTACAACACAATATTTCCCCAAAGTACCTTGGTGTTACAGTCGACAGAAGCCTAACATACCGATCGCACATCGATAAGCTGAAAAGTAAAATAAGGACCAGGAACAATATAGTCCAGAAACTTACTGGAACCTCTTGGGGAGCCTCTGCGTCCTGTCTGCGTACCACGGCACTGGCACTGGTTTATTCTACGGCTGAGTACTGTGCTCCAGTATGCATGAACAGCGCACATGCTGGTGCCGTGGATGTGCTGCTGAACGAAACCATGCGGCTCATTACTGGTTGCCTCAAACCCACCCCAACTTTCTGGCTCCCTGCTCTTAGCGCCATAGAACCACCACACTTGCGGCGAAAAAAGTGTCACCTCCGAGAGGCAATAAAAACCAAATACCAACCCACGCTGGATATCCACAAAGACCTCAGTGATTTCGGAGCAAAACGACTCAAGTCCCGTAACCCGCCAGCTCTTGGTATGGTGCATGTTGACAACGAGTGGGATATACATGATTCATGGATGGCTGAGTGGAATGCCCAACAATCCAATGGTGAACAACTTTTCACATTCAACCCAAATAGACGCCCACCTGGCTTCGACAAACCGCGCCGAGTATGGAATCAACTAAACCGCATTCGAACAGGCGTTGGAAACTGTGCTTACCACTGGCATAATGGGGCTGGTGTGACTCCCCTCAGTGCATGTGTGGTGACCCCGAGCAGACGGTCAAGGGGAAGGGATTGAAGACCTCGCGAACCTCAGTGAAAAGGCCATCGAGTATTTGAAGAGTACAAACCTCAATCTTTAGATTAGTATTTAATTTAAATCCAGTAACTGTAATGCCATACGATAAATAAATAAATTTATTTTAACAATTTACTTACATAATTTTTGATAAAAAACGATTCAATGCGGGATTTGTAAAATTAGAACAATTATCAATTGACCTAGGCGGGGAAATAAAGACACTTTTTTTTAATTTTGTTTCTACCCAGTTGCTCGTGGGACGGGAACGCAGAGGAGCACAACACTTTTCTGCACTAGAGCAGAAACGTATCACTTTCTGCGCACTTTTTAGAACAACAACGACCCACTTTCAGAGCATGAGATATGAAAAGTTAATTTTGTTACTTTCAAGATCCTGCTACTACTTAATCTTTCTGGTTTTGCCCAATGGTTGACTAGTAGAGAATTTTGGCATTAAGTCCGCCATTTGTCCGTCATGTATTGTGCAATAAAGATTATAAATATGTAAATGAGGCATTTTCTACGAAAAGGGACCTTATTGTCGATGGCGCTTACGCCGCACAGCGCCGCGCGGCATTGTATTTATATCGGAGCATTGTTTATAATGGCGTAAGCGCCATCGACAATAAGGTCCCTTTTTATGGAAAATACCACAAATAAACAAATAGTTTCAATCCTTTTTTCACCAACACAGGTTTTTTTTTCCAAAACGGTGAAATCAGTTTTCGTATATTTGCATATAAGTTAAGTAATGTCCGTTTACCTAGTCTCAAGTTCCTGGCTTAAAAGAAAACTTGTACCATATATAAACAACACCCTTAAGGGTTACATTTTCAGGAACGTTGAACTAAACTTTTTTTTGTAATCTTATATTATGCCTTTCTAAGAAGTTTCAAAGCATTTGTAATGGATTTAAACTTTCAGCCCCTTTTTAACCCTTTTAGGGGATGAATTTTTAAAAACCCTGAAATACCTTTTTTGTATTCTAATAATATGCCTTAATACAAAGTTTCAAGTCCCGCACTAAAAAAATGATTTATATCCATACAAACTATCAACCCCTTTTTCACCACATTAGGGGATGAATTTCCAAAAACGCTGATATTACTTTTCTTGTATTTTAATAAAATATCTTTTTACGAGGTTTCAAATTCCTAGCTTAAAATAAAACTCTTATCCCATACAAACTTTCATCGCCTTTTTAACCCCCTTAAGGGTTGAATTTCTCAAAATCGCTTCTTATCTCTTGTACACTTTATAAATGCAACCTGGAATGCAAATTTCAACTTTCTATGTTTTGTGGTTTCGGCTCTGCGTTGATAGATCAGTCAGTCAGTCAGGACACTAAACTTGTATTTATACAGGGTGGAAAGACACGACGATCTTTCTCGCAAAGGGGGGTTAGTTTAAGTGATGGAGAATCGATTCGTAATGTTTAAATTTTTGTTACGAACAATTAGTCAAAATATTAAAATTAATTAATCTTCTTCTTAGTGACAACCCTACTATTACTACGTACTATCAACCTACATGTAAGTGTAATGTGACACTTATGTTTACAAAAATATTTGACATAAAATTGACATACGGCTAGTGGGGTGTGGTGGAGGATATCTTTGTCTGTAGCGTCGTAACGTCTCGGCAGCATTATAATTACACTCCCCGTATAACATAAGCAAATTTAGGTAAACGCGGGCTCCCAAGGGCATTTTGAAAATAGGTTTTTTCGCGTAATTTGCAATTTATTTGCGTCACGGTCCATTTCCAACCGAAGCTGCATTACTGCTCCGACACTACTGCAGCGGCCTGAACGCGTCGGTGTTATTGTCAATTTCCATAGTAAAATGAATGACTATATCGACTGCACGTGTGGTGATTTTAACGTATTCCCGACCGCAGCTGCACTACTGCTCCGACACGTCGGTGTTATTGTCAATTTCCATAGTAAAATTAATGACAAGGCCGACTGCACGTAGCATGGCCATTTTTGCGTATTTAGTGTATTATTGCAACTGCGGCTGCAGACCGCACGTCAAATCTGTCACCTGCACTGAAATGTCTTTAGGTCACAGATATTAGTAGTTCTAAGCAAAGAGGATATAAGCATATATGTTACTGAACCTAATGAGGGTTGTCACTTGCAGTATTTTGCATTAAAAGTTAACTGCCTATAACTTTAAAACGTTTACGAATATGAGCCTAGTTTCTTTAGAGGAAATACCTATACAGTACTAAATCTAAACAATCCCCCCTTTGCGGAAAGGATCGTCGTGCCTTTCCACCCTGTATAATAGAAGATGAAGTTTTACAATTATACAAGGTATAATAAAAAGTTGTGAAGATCCGTTAGCCGACTTGGTCGGTCTGTCTCATAGATTTTTTTTTCTTTTAGTTTTTCCTAATCAGAACACGATATGCCCTTTAACGGATCCCCACTAGTTTTGTTACACCTTGTATATATGAAGTATTTAGACTTCCTATTTTTCATACAAATTAATTATTACTATCTTAGGCTATCATCATTGTAATTGACGTTGCTTGCCACGCTTTAAGCATTACAAAATTCGCAATACATTTCGTTTTAGAATTAACTTTAAAGTGTACGTACCTATTAAAAATCTAATCACAAGTTATTTTTAAAAGTCGCTGAACAAAATATGTTGGTTAGTTAGAGCTCCTATTACAAGGCCTATCGGGTATACGAGTAATTTTGTATTATCAACATTATAAGTACTTACTATACTATTGATCAAGTTATATTATTAAAATGAAAGTTATTGATTAGTTAGATTTTTTAAGTTCATTTTTGAGTCTTAGACTATCTAACATGCACTTTGTGGTTTTCACTGCTACTACTACACATTTACTGCTTAAACAAATTTTAGTTACCTTCGTACCAAGCACTTACTTCAAAGTAAACAAAAAATTGGTATTTTACTAACTTTTGTCAACTCTTTGATATAAATGTGGATTTTAAATATTCTACTACGTATTATATTATGAGTATGTAGGTACCCCGAAAAATCTGATCATAGTAATGTAGGTTTTTGAAAACAAGAACTAGAAAAAAAACTTTGAAATTGAATAAAGGTTATGTTCACAGCGACTTCTATTGATCCCGTTTACGGTACCTTACACATTACAGATTACTTAACATATGCCTACATACAATACAAATAAAGTTCCCCCACTAGGGTAAATTTGGTAAATTTATACATACAAAGACAATAAATAAAATGGTATATAATATTTTGTTTAATAAAATGGCACAATAAGTATGCATTAATGAATAGGCACAGCAGGCATGTTATAATCTCCATATAGGTACAATTACTTTCATAATTTAACGAAGCTTCAGTGACATACAAACATTTAGCCGAAATCAGAAAATGGGCATCCACCTAAGGTTATTTCGATGCCACTGAATAGAGTATGAGAAAAGTGAGCTAACATAGACCTAAACAAACATTAGTTGGTATTTGCGGTCCGCCTTACGATTCCAGTGAGAAATGACAAACCATCCCAGCTACTCTTAAAATCTGTTTAAATATAATATCTATTCAAAAATATCATTATATTGGTAATATGATGTGTTTTGTTTTAGAATATGTTTTATTCTATTCGTGCACTCTGTAAATAATGTATATAATGTTTGTTTGTATTTCTCTATGCAAGTGAAATGTAATATTCTTTTGGAAAAATAAATTCTTAAACCATAATATATAATTATAAAGTTTCTAAGTAAAACATTGTAGGTAAGATAAGAAAGACGCCAATTTACTGAGCAGCAAGGAATAAAACTTATTAAAATAAACTATGCCTTAAAAATTACACACAGTTCACAGGTTTTTCATTTTATATTTAAAGCAAACACCGATTCTTAAGAAACAATTATTTTCTTTTGTATGAATTATCTGAGTCGTTTTTTTTAAGTAACGTTTAAGTAAATTTCGTATTATTAGTACACCCTCTAATGTTCAGACTGGGTCCTTTTTATTTATTATAGCTTTATCTTGATATTACTTAAACCGGTCCATAAAAGCGGTCCCCAAGCGAAATTACACTTCTACTTTGACCCGACAATACACATTTCGTTATATTTCAGATATACGGCGCTACGCTACTCCTAAGCACGACCTCAAATATTCGTATAATGAATAATTCATGATATACAAAGTGGAAAGAGGGGGTCAAGAAACAATGTTTGCATTCTGTTAAAAGATAAATCTTTCAGATACCTATATTCACTTAAAATATATGCTTAACCAACACATTGTTACATTTTGACGAAGAATTTTCGCTATATAGCGGGAAAACCATGCCATCGGCTTCGTAATAATAATGGCGGTACGCCTCCGCGAATATTTTTCACTACATACCGAGAAAACCAGGCCATCGGCAATGCAAACAGTACGTAGCTTTAGCATTAAATGACTTGAGTATGGATGGTATAGAGAGGATCGCAATCTCTTATGGCAGAATTGTTGCAAAAGTGACCGCTTTCAGCTTTAAATAATAGTTCCTAATCTCTCCGGTGGCGCTAGTTAGGCTCTGGGACATGAGTATAACATGAACCATATAAGGCAACAAATAACCCGACCAAATTACGTAGGTTTTTTTTTGGTAGTATTTCAGTGTATGGTGGCGCCGCCTAATTACTGTTTTTTGATGGACACTTTTCATACATAGAGATTTGGCTCCTTTATATAGTCTTCATGGACTTGAGTCGTAAGTTGGTCGTAGGTGGGCTTCAATTTGTCAGTGTATTCAATGCAAAAGAAACTGCTGCTTTACACCACAGAAAAATACATAAAACGTGTCATGTACCTGCCTACTGTATGAGTTGCTTTGTAACTTCTACGCAGGGATCCGTCAGATTTATAAATAGGAATAATTATGATTATTTTCCCTCTATCGCCGTGGACTTTACGTATGACAAAGCGACCGCGGGGCGTGACGGGCCAACGGGGCTTCTTTTCGCTTTATCGGATTTCATGTGTGAACTATACTTCCAACTAAGTAACTCGAAACAAGTGATTTAATTGGAGTCGATTAATAGTTAAAAAACAGAATCATAAAATGTACGATTGTCACCTTGGCCAGGCCTCTGCCCCGCTGCGCATATTATTATTTTTATACTACGTCGGTGGCAAACAAGCATACGGCCCGCCTGATGTTAAGCAGTCTCCGTAGCCTATGTACGCCTGCAACTCCAGAGGAGTTACATGCGCGTTGCCGACCCTAACACTCCTCTCCCTCGAGCTCTGGCAACCTTACTCACCGGCAGGAACACAACACTATTAGTAGGGTCTAGTGTTATTTGGCTGCGGTTTTCTGTAAGGTGGAGGTACCTCCCCAGTTGGGCTCTGCTCTAGATCTGGAATGACATCCGCTGTCCTGTGCCCTACTACACAAAGCGAGATATCATATTTTAAAATTGTAGACTCCAGTTTAGATGTAGCAACAGAATTTGAAAAATTCTTCACCGAGGTACCAGTTTCCACAACCAAGGACTTAAATTCATCACCCTCGTCTGCCGTTACATTGTTAGTTTTTTTTTATCTATTTAATAAAGGGGTTTTATCATATTTGATGATGGCACTCCCATTGTTACAAATCATAATTTTTAAGAAAAAAAAACTGACTTCAATGGGGGATGCCGCTGAAAGCACTTATTGTTGATGGTGCACTCTTAGATTCCAGACAATGAAATGAAAAAGACATCTTTTGCCTAATAATGTAGAAAAGGAGGTAAAACCACCCACTTTTCTAGTAGCATTTCGTTTCTGTAGGGGTCGCAGTTCTAACCTAACCTAACCTACTTTTCTGATAGCATTTCGTTTCTGTAAGGGTCACAGCTCTAACCTAACCTACTTTTCTGATAGCAGTTCTGTTCTGTGAGAATCGCAGTTCAAAACCCAACCACCCATCTAACCCACTTTTCTAGTAGCATTTCCGGGTCCGCATCAGAGTCCGGGTCCGTGTCCGGCTGTCCGGGTCCAAGTTTGGGTCAGAGTTCGGTCCGGGTCCGGGTCCGAGTTGGGGTCCATGTTCAGACCCGGGTCCGGGTCCGAGTCCGGGTCCAAGTTTAGGTCTGGATCCATAAGGAAGAGAACAAATCGCCAAACGTGAACTATGTGTCATTGAAGAGTTCCATTCTGATCATTATCAGCAGTTTCCATTTCATCAAATGTCACTTTTTTAAATGTAAATGCTGGATTTGTTGATAAAAAAACAAAAATCACTTAATGTATGCCTTTCACATTTGAGGAGTTCCCTCGGTTTCTCGTGGGTCTCATCATCAGAACTCGAGCTTGACAAAAATATGTCTTAAAAACTTAAGTTGCTTAACAAACATAAAGAAGAGGACAAATCGCCAAACGTAAACTATGCGTCATTAGTATTAGTAGTTCCATTCTGATCATCATCAGCAGTTCCACTTCAACAAATGTCACTTTTTAAAATGGAAGTGCTGGATTGGTTTATAAAATTACAAACATCACTATATGTATGCCTTTCACATTTGAGGAGTTCCCTCGATTCCTCATGGATACCATCATCAGAACACGAGCTTGACAAATATGTTTCTTGAAAACCTAACTTGCTTAACAAACATAACAAAGAGGACAAATCGCCAAACGTGAACTATGCGTCATTGAAGAGTTCTGTTCTGATCATCATCAGCAGTTCCACTTCATCAAATGTCACTTTTTAAAATGGAAGTGCTGGATTTGTTTATAAAAATACAATAATCACTATATGTATGCCTTTCACATTTGAGGAGTTCCCTCGATTCCTCATGGATCCCATCATCAGAACTCGAGCTTGACAAAAATGTTTCTTGAAAACCTAACTTGCTTAACAAACATAACGAAGAGGACAAATCGCCGAACGTGAACTATGCATCATTGAAGAGTTCCGTTCTGATCATCATCAGCAGTTCCACTTCATCAAATGTCACTTTTTAAAATGGAAGTGGTGGATTTGTTTATAAAAATACAAAATCATTATATGTATGTCTTTCACATTTGAGGAGTTCCCTCGATTCCTCATGGATCCCATCATCAGAACTCGAGCTTGACAAAAATGTTTCTTGAAAACCTAACTTGCTTAACAAACATAACGAAGAGGACAAATCACCAAACGTGAACTATGCATCATTGAAGAGTTCCGTTCTGATCATCATCAGCAGTTCCACTTCATCAAATGTCACTTTTTTAAATGTAAGTGCTTGATTTGTTGATGAAAATACTAAAATCACTATATGTATGCCTTTAACATTTGAGGAGTTCCCTCGATTCCTCATGGATCCCATCATCAGAACTGCTTTTTGACGAAAACGGGACCAATCTGTATGTATATACTTACAATCAAAAAAAGAATTTTCAAAATCGGTCCAGAAATGACGGAGTTATGGAGTAACAAACATTAAAAAAAAAAAAAACAAAAAAAAAACAACCGAATTGAGAACCTTCTCCTTTGAAATCTTGAAGTCGGTTAAAAATCACAAATTTACCTTCGCTTAATTCCTAAATTGACTAATTTATATAAATCTTTAGCTGTTTTAGACAAAGGGTGTGCTAAGATATCATTACATATACCCACATTCAATATATTAATTTTATGTTTAATTACAAAAGCTTGCCTTTCTGTTTCGTTTCGGATACATTCCATCATAATGTGAGTAGCATCTTCTCTCGTCCCACATTCCGTACAGTTTTGAGTATCACTCTTGCGCATCAAAAAAGCAAAGCTATTAAGTGGAATGTGTCCAGATCGAAGTCTGAGGGCTATTATGATATCTAACCTACTCATACCAGATCCTCTAAACCATGGCACTTGACACAGATTAGGTTGAATTGTTCTGTACCATATTCCTTTGTTCAGAGACCTCTCGTCGAAGTGCTCCTTCCATAAGTCCCGGCATTTAGAACGTACCATGTTTAGACAGTCAGTATGGTATGGTAAACAATTAAATATTATTCCCTCTGTGATAGCTTCCTTAGCAAATCTATCAGCTGATTCGTTTCCCGTTAGACCTATGGGGCATTTCACGTCAAGCGGGCAGCAAAAAAATTGTCAGGTTCTGGATTTTGTTCATAGTTGGATTAATTGGACCTATATGTGAATTAAAAAATTTGGCATCATTACTTTTTTAATATATTGCTTCGTTAAAAATTGATACGCATTTGAAAAAACTACAAAATTTGAGGAACGGATTTTTTAAAAATTATTATTGCAATTCTTTCAGTGGATTTAATTATAACTAAATAGTGATTATTAGAGAATATTAGTTGATTTCTTTGAAAATTTATAAAAAAAGTTTTTTTTATCTTTTTTTCATATAACAAACCGGAAGTTAGTATTAAATATCTTTTTTTTTTCCAACTTCGCATTTTTTTATATTTTTTATTTTTACACAATAATGTAGCTTATGGTGTACTTATGTCCTATAATTTTTTTTATAATGGCATCTCGATTGGTTTTGAAGATTCATGAAGTAATTCTAAAGTACTGCGCGACGCTCCGTACTGAGAGGTAGTTCTATGTGGCAGTCTTTAATGGCCAATTACGGTTTTTTTTAATTTTGCGTAACGGAATTAAAGCAATAAACAATATTTCATCGGTTAAGATGTAGAAAAGCTAATGATGTATTATTCAATCGTGCCTTGTAGCGCTATCACTGATCAACCATATCTTGGAACTGAAAACAAAACGTTTATGTTTTAACAAAACGCTAGAGGTAACTTAATAACTATAGCTAGGTTTAGGCGGGGTATGTCACATGCTTAAGAGGTCACTTTCGAGTTAGGTCACGTTCTGAGGACGTCACTTTCTGTACGTCACATTCTGAGTTTGTCACATTCCGAGCTCGTCACATTCTGAGTACGTTACTTTCTGAGAACGGCACTTTCTGAGGACGTCACTTTCTGTGAACGCCACTTTCTGAAGCCCTCGCTTTCTGAGTACGTCACTTTTATAGCATAGTAAGATTAAAGCGTATACCTGCATGAACAATGGATACCAGCAATCATTACAGCTGTACGGCATACGGCCGTTTTTATGCCGTACAGCTAATATGATTGCTGGTATCCATTGTTAATGCAGGTATACGCTTAAATATTACTTTGCTATAAAAGTGACGTACTCAGAAAGTGACGAACTCAGAAAGCGAGGGCCTCAGAAAGTGGTGTTCTCAGAAAGTGACGTCCTCAGAACGTGACCTAACTCGAAAGTGACCTCTTAAGCATGTGACATACCCCGCCTAAACCTAGCTATAGTTATTAAGTTACCTCTAGCGTTTTGTTAAAACATAAACGTTTTGTTTTCAGTTCCAAGATATGGTTGATCAGTGATAGCGCTACAAGGCACGATTGAATAATACATCATTAGCTTTTCTTCATCTTAACCGATGAAATATTGTTTATTGCTTTAATTCCGTTACGCAAAAGTAAAAAAACCCGTAATTGGCCATTAAAGACTGCCACATAAAACTACCTCTCAGTACGGAGCGTCGCGCAGTACTTTCGAATTACTTCATGAATCTTCAAAACCAATCGAGATGCCATTATAAAAAATTTTATAGGACATTAGTACACCATAAGCTACATTATTGTGTAAAAATAAAAAATATAAAAAAATGCGAAGTTGGAAAAAAAAAAGATATTTAATACTAACTTCCGGTTTGTTATATGAAAAAAAGATAAAAAAAACTTTTTTTATAAATTTTCAAAGAAATCAACTAATATTCTCAAATAATCACTATTTAGTTATAATTAAATCCACTGAAAGAATTGCAATAATAATTTTTAAAAAATCCGTTCCTCAAATTTTGTAGTTTTTTCAAATGCGTATAAATTTTTAATGAAGCAATATATTAAAAAAGTAATGATGCCAAATTTTTTAATTCACATATAGGTCCAATTAATCCAACTATGAACAAAATCCAGAACCTGACAATTTTTTTGCTGCCCGCTTGACGTGAAATGCCCCCTATATGAGATGGCACCCATTGCAACTGTATTTTGATACTTGACCACGACAATTTATTTAAACTGTTAAGAATAGTGTAGGCTATCGGTGCTCCTCGAAAATTCGAGGTGAATCGAGCCAAATATTGTAAAGCGCTTCTAGAATCTGTACATATAACAAAATTTACGGTCTTAAATGATTCGACATATGCAATTGCCTCTGCCAACGCTACCAATTCAATATACATAATAGAAATATTATTATTTTTTTGAAGTTTTACACAACTTTTTAAATGAGGGTCAAATATCGCCACACCCGCACCATTTGCACATTTAGATCCATCAGTATAGATGAAATAGGAATCAGGGTACTTTCTCCTTAAAAATAATTGACATGTTTCCTTAAGGGTATGAACGTCCAACCTCTTTTTTTATTTTTGCACACCTTCAATATACAGAGAAATTACATTAGAAAGATCCACGCTGCTGACCCAGGTATCCAGTGTAAAGAGTTCAAGTTGACGTGAAGTATGAATTTGGGCATTCTCTAACAATTCGTGAGCTTGACTTAATAAGGGTTTTTTCTTACGTCTCCAATACAGATTTCCCGTTGAAATAGACAGTTGTTCTATTTTGTCCATTGCTATGTTATTCTCATAGGATTTCGTTTTCAGCCAAAATTTCGGGCGGGGCGGAAGACTAAGTTCGGATTCCATTACGTGAATTGTCGAGCTTTTAATAAAGCCTCCAATTGTGCGCATGCATCGATTTTGTAGCCGGTCTAACTTAGTTAAAGTACTTTTGTGCCCATTTCCGTACAAAAAACTAGCATAGTCTAGCCTACTGCGTATGGTTGCAATATATAGCCTTCTTAAATTATCCGGATGGACACCCCAACCTGGCCCTGCTAAAATCTTAAACGTATTTAATAATTTCAAACTTTTTTCTATAATTTCGTTTATATGTTTATTCCATTTCAGATTTTTCTCTAACCATAGAACCAAATATTTAATTTTATCTAACGGTTTATTGTTGATTTTAAGATTTACTGTATTTCGTGAATAGCCCCGTCTAAAAATGCAGATTTTACTTTTAGTTATGGATATGTCTAAGCCCATATCGAACAACAATTCCCAGAAGATAATGTCCCAGAATATAGTAGAGACCTTCATTTTGAACATGTGAGTGCCTCAGATATAATAAAGGCGTTTAAATCAATTAATGTCAAAAAAACTAGTGACCTGTGGGGAGAATCTGTCCATGCTGTCAAATCCTTAATAGAAGTTGTGCGCCTGACTTGGTAGTTATATTTAATAACAGTGTTGATTGCGGTGAGTTGCCTGATCTAATGAAACATAATAAAGTCACTCCTTTATTTAAATCAGGTAGCATATCCGACCCCACTAACTTTAGACCGATATCAGTGTTACCGACATTCAGTAATTTTTTTGAAAAATTAGTATTGTCTCAGTTATTGAAACATTTTAACATCAATAATTTCCCTTCATCCACGTTCATAACCAAGATTTCATAACCAGTTATGAATATGGATTTTTTTTCACTGTTTCATAACCAGTTATCAAACAAAACTTTGTTTTCCATTTTTACAACCCTTCATCCACGTTCATAACCAAGATTTCATAACCAGTTATGAATATGGATTTTTTTTCACTGTTACATAACCAGTTATCAAACAAAACTTTTTTTTTCCATTTTTACAACCAGAACCTCCTATACATGTCTGGTCTCCCGGTACTTTTCTGAATAGTAAGAGTTTACTCAAACATGCAATTGGGTATGAGATTCAGTTAAACTGAAAATGTGAAATTAAGTCTTAAAATACAAATTTAATAGTAAAAAAACACTTATATGAACACGTAAAACTTAATCTTGTCAACTTGAACCCTTCGGCCGCGTACGAAACCGCAGGTTCGTAACCAATTGTGGCAGAAGAAATAATCTACTTTGCACGACACTAGTTACAACGAAAGTCTTTTTTTTACTCAAACAAAGCATAGTAATTCTTTCGTAACTGGATTCGAGCGACAACTTTTATGTTTTTTTCCGACACTAGTTTCGTACGAGGGTAGGATGAATAGTCAGAAACAAACTCTTAATGAATATAATAGAAACTTAAATCTTCAATATTCTATGGTGTATGTGAATTTTACTTCATTGTTTTCTTTTGAAATAAATAAAATACTGCTAAGTGCTCGTAACTGTTATATATTTGCCTTCACATATTATTAATTAACAATTTGTTACAATGTACTGTTAGGTTCTTACATAACAAGCTAAGAATAAGAAAGAAAAGATGAGGCAATACCATTAATTTTCAGCAACGCTTGTCTCATAAGGTTTACTATGTCTTGAGTATGCATTCTATTAAAATCTTGTGCAACGTCGGGTGCTACAACCAACTCCTCCCAGGCACCTGCTTCTAAATGCTCCCGGCACACACGTGTATGCCGAGGAATATAGAAATCGAAATCGCATAGAAGTTTTATTCTTATCGTATTAGGTATTTCCTGCAGCGATTCAATGTTCTCGCATCTATTAAAAATACATTTTTCAATGTTTTCTGCAGCTCTAATTATTGTCAACGGCTCGACGACTGGGCTAATTTCGAAGTTCATAGTATCTATTTTTTGCAACTAGTTATTATTTCCGCGACAATTCAGTATTCTTTTCACGACAATCCAACACAAATATTCTTATTGTAACAAATAATTGTTCCCGTAAAAGACGTACGAAGTGATTGACATATACTTACACAGACATATGACAGTATAGTAAATAGATTAAGATTTAAATTTTTTTACACAATATAGGCCAATGAGTGACAAATAAAAAAGTATTTACTATTTTAATATTTTTATTAGGTTCATCAACAAAACAAATTTACTCTCCCAGTGGGCTACTTTCTTTCTTTACTAAAGCTTAGCCTTTTCTAAAAAAAAAACTACGCATAACTGGCTTAAATAAAAATGGAACTAAAGTAGAAAAAAAATTAAATCGAAATGGGCATATCAATTCTATACAATGACCTACTGTAATTTCGTTTAGGTTTAATTGTACAATTGATTTCTTATCTTAGAACATAAAAGGTGCAATTATTTCTAAGCAGTGTCCTACATTTATTTCTTTTGCCATTAATTCTTCTATTGTTTGATTAATTTTTTTGTCGATTTCGACGTAGTTATCATTTCTTCGTTTGGTTTTTCTGTTCCTCATTTTAAATTCTTTTTCTAAAATATCCAAAATTTTAGCTATGGAGGGCCTTTTCTGCCCAACAAAGCGGTTTATTCGTGAATGCCACCCTTCTAGATGATTAGTATTTCTTATTTCTTCGCCTTGACAACACCACGTTTTAATAAATTGCACATCCTTTAACCAAAATCGATTGAAATAATCATTGAACTTTGCTACCTCCTTATTTTTTGGAGATTTTTTCATTATGTAGTTATAGCCCGCAGTAATGTATTTTAAGGGTAAACGTGCCAGGCCAGCACATCGTGCAACATCTCTCCTCTGCACTCTTGATTTGATTCCTAACTGTTTGGATTTTTTAAAGAGACTGCGACAAAAATGATAAAAACAGCCCTTTAATGTCGCATCTGGAAATACTTTTCGAAGAGCATTCATAGCAGCTTCCTCATAATCCAACAATATCTTTGATGGATTCCAGTTTGGAAATCTTGTTTTGATTATATCAAACAATTTTTGGTAGGTTTTGGTTGTTTTTCCTTGGAGAAAGGCAAAAAACAACGGAATCACTTTTTTTGTGTCAGTATTGTAACCGTGGATACTATATATTTGTTTGAATGGTTGCGGGCAAGATTTGAAAGTACCATCGAGTAAATAAACTTCAAAGTTTTGTAAAATGCTTTCAGTACCCGGAGAACAGAAAACTAGAATTCGGATCTCATCATTATAATCACCTATTAGGTATTTCTCGAACTTCTCGGGCACTATCACTTCCTTGGGCAGTTTATGTTGAAGTTTGGGAACTTTCAATACATTATTTCGTGCATTGTACATACCACTTTTGACACTTTCATATGTCGGCAGCTCCGCAATCATATCCAAACCATCATACTTTAGTTCGCATATTGCCGCTTCAAATTGTTTTTGAATAGGATCATAATTTTCGCAAATTTTGCTCTTTAACTGAACCATCTTACGAGATATTATATATTTAGCCATATTTGGAACACAGTCTGGGATGTGGGGATTATCTTTTATCACGATGTTTTTGGTACTAAGCGTTAAATTTCCTTTACATTTCTTGGTATGATTGCAATGCCAAAATTTATTACCATCAACATATGTTTTTCGGAGATGGTATTCACGGCCGTTAAAAATTAATTTTGTACCTCCTCGTTTAGTAGGAATAAACTCCATCGTTATTTACACAAAGAAGAAAATACAATCAATTCTTCAGGATGACTTTCCACAACAATAAACATTTGACACTTGAAACTAATATGATAATCTATCACTTATATACATCAGTTATCTATGAGTGTAAGCTAGCCAGTTTTTTACCATACAGTTCCTATTATACAATATCTATATTTAACAAACAAGTTTAAGTTTTACTATTTATCAAAATGACAAAATAACTATTTTCGTGTTCATAGTTATAAGTGTTTTTAACTATTAAATTTGTATTTTCAGTTTAACTGAATCTCATACCCAATTGCATGTTTGAGTAAACTCTTATTATTCAGAAAAGTACCAGGAGACCAGACATGTATAGGAGGTTCTGGTTGTAAAAATGGAAAAAAAAAGTTTTGTTTGATAACTGGTTATGTAACAGTGAAAAAAAATCCATATTCATAACTGGTTATGAAATCTTGGTTATGAACGTGGATGAAGGGTTGTAAAAATGGAAAACAAAGTTTTGTTTGATAACTGGTTATGAAACAGTGAAAAAAAATCCATATTCATAACTGGTTATGAAATCTTGGTTATGAACGTGGATGAAGGGAATAATTTAATGCATAACAAACAATTTGGTTTTACACGGGGTCGCTCAACAACCGACGCTGATGTTGAGCTAATTAAACAGATCTTCGATGCCTGGGAGGAGTCGCAGGATGCTTTGGGTATCTATGTGATTTATCTAAGGCCTTCGATTGCGTCTGTCATGAAACATTGATCAGGAAACTGCACTTTTATGGAGTAAGAGGATCGACACTGAATTCAATTAAGTCCTACTTACACGGTAGAATACAAAGGGTCGATGTGAATGGACAGCGATCACCGGGGTCATTGGTCTCTATGGGTGTACCGCAGGGATCAATATTGAGGCCGTTCCTGTTCCTTATCTATATTAATGACCCACCATGATATAGTATTGTTTGCAGACGATACCTCACTTATTTTCATAACGTGATGTCATATGGTATTTTACAGTGCTTCAGAGATAAATAACCATTTTTGTTCTGCAGAAGAGGGCTATTCGAGCAATATATAAAATGAACCATAGAGACTCACTTAGAGATAAATTTAAGGAAGTTGACATAATGACAGTGAACTGTCAATATATTTATCAGAATATTCTGTATGTACATAAAAACATTGCCCGTTTTAAGAAAAACTGTGACATATAAGATTAATACTAGAAATAAGCATAAGCTCGCAGTGCCCTTCACTCGGCTCCATAAAATTAAAAAAATCATTCATGGGTCATTGTGTAAGATTTTATAATAAACTTCCAAATATCATCACTGGATTATCTGTTAATAAATTTAAAAATTATGTAAAACGTAAGCTTATCTCTAAAGCCTATTATAGCACACAAGACTACATGAATGATGAAACACCTAATTAATTATTATGTTAATAATGATAAAATTGATAATTCAAGGAATACCTATATTAGGTAATCCGTATTTTTTTACATTTAGATTTTTATTCTAAAAAGTTTCTAGACTAGTATTTTTTTATACAATTTTGGTGTTTGACGATCCTTTTGTGAAATTCTTATTATTAAGTTTGACATATCTATAATAGCTCAATGTTTTTAGGAACAATAATAACTGCATCAATAAATTGCTCTGATATTTAAGACTAAGGTAAGATTTGTAAAACTTTACAATTTAAAAGTGCTAGGCTTATTTGAATAAAGAATATTTTGACTTTTTGACTTGACTTTTCTAATATATTTTTATTCGTTATGATCGTCGTTCCTTCGTTCGTTTCCGGGAACATACGATCGTAAAGCATTATCCACTACATCCATATTTTATGACATCCATACTAGCTGTGTCTGCTCTGCCCCAGTAGATTTTGTTCTGTTATAATTTCCCTCCCTTTCTACGGGGAGTTCCAATATTTTTTTAATGAAGGTACAACAGCCGGGTCTTATGAATCACACGAATGACTTGACATTACGAATGTCTGCATATAATTTTCCATGTCTTACCAACGGATACCCGTAATTCTTTGTACGGTTCGTCTTCTGATGCCTGTAATTCCACACAGCACCGTTGTTTGAGCAATTAAAGTAGGTAATGTTTTAAGGTAAGATTAAGATTTATAGCCAGAGCTTGGTACGTACTAAATTAAGGCGTACAGTGTGTATCCGTAATAAATAAATATAAATAATGCCATTAATAGTTAACTTATAAAATTAAGTACCTACTACCTAGTCTACCTACCCCCGTGGACGTCAGCTGCCGCTCCGTTGGTGGGTTGAGGAATGGCAGCCAGCGAAACACGCAAAAAAATTGTCATCGCCTCCCGCTTGATCTTTGTCAGATGATAGTTTAGATGCTAATGTGAATTAAAAAAATGGATAGCCGGTTGTATCTCTCGGTGGACCGTCAGCTGGTCACATAAACATGTAAAAAAAAAAATTCAGTCATCGCATCCCATTTCATATACTTTGTCAGATGGTAGTTTAGATGATATTGTTAATAAAACAAATCGTCGGCCGGTTGTATCGCGGTGGAAAGACCGTCAGCTGTTAAAACATTATTGTTAGTTTAAAAATAATTTTAATTGAGTTAGCCGTTAAGTAGAAATAACCAAAGTTAGCCGCCGTTGTATTATTTTTATTACGGTGAAATTATAATTTTCAGGAAAAAAGTTAAATGTTATAATTAAATGTAAAAAAAATGTTATAATTTTTGTTTTTTTTTTGTTTACCCATTTAGAAGAATTAGGCTCTAGACAGTAACGTAGCGTCTTACGCAGGCGATTGAAGCGCGAACGCGAAGCGAAGCGGCGCGACGCGGCTAAATCAATCCTTTGATACCTATAGAAGTGTCCTACGTGAGGGATCTCGTTGCGAACGCGACGCGGGGCGAAGCGGCGCGATTTGCACGCGAATGTCAGGCGGCGCGATGCGGCGCGGAAGAAACAAACCGTCCTGTAAAGGTGACAGTCCATTTCCAACCGCAGCTGCGTTACTGCTCCGACACTACTGCAGCGGCCTGAACGCGTCGGTGTTATTGTCAATATCCATAGTAAAATGAATGACGATATCGACTGCACGTAATATGGTGATTTTAACGTTTCCCCGACCGCAGCTGCACTACTGCTCCGACACGTCGGTGTTATTGTCAATTTCCATACTAAAATTAATGACAAGACCGACTGCACGTAGCATGGCCATTTTTGCGTATTTAGTGTATTATTGCAACTGCGGCTGCAGACCGCACGTCAAATCTGTCACCTGCACTGAAATGTCTTTGGGTCACAGATATTAGTAGTTCTAAGCAAAGAGGATATAACCACTACGTTCTAATAAGGAGCTCATTATTATACCCAAGGATATACAACCCCGATGGTACAGTCGCCATATATCGCAGATATATCGGGTCGGCCAAGGAGCTCACAAATATCTGAACACGCCTTTATTGTCAAGGCGCTAGAGTGCATGTTCAGATATTTTTAGCACCTCGGTCGCTCCGATATATCTGATGGCGACTGTCCCTACTGTAAACTTTTTTGCTAATCTATATTGAGCCATATCACAGAGCCAGTTAGGAAACGTGTGTGTTGTACACAATAATTGTGTACAACACGCACCGCGCTAGTTGTATGCATGCACAATTGATCTTGTACCTCGGCAGAGGGGAAATAGTGTCCCAATTTGTCAGTAAATAAGAACAAACAAAAATCTACTCATCCATTTCCTTTAGGTACTAGTATACTAGCCTAAGACAAAAGGGGATATTACTGCAATGTTCTGCCACCAGAGTGCAGGACTAGCCTTTTTAGTAAACCATAGAGTAACGTATACATAACATACTGTACCTTTAATAGATTTTTCCTACGTGATTTTTTTTTATCATTTCATGATAAATTCATTAAATAAACTGTTCTTTTATTTTTTCGTAGTTTTGCGAGGATAGCTATAAGCTCGACAGGGCACGAGCGATAGAGAGGCAAATAGAATACCGAATATTCGGCAAAGTGGCCGAATAGGCCGAATAGTTGCCGATTATTCCTGGCAACTCTAGTCGTAATATTATATTATATAATGTCGTTTATGGCGACACTTTCTAATTTTGTCATTGCAAAATTTGCAAAGCCATTCCTGAGCTAAATAAACGAAGCAATCATTAATTTTTATTACAAGGAGCAACTATGTTGTTTAATACCTCCTGGTAATATATTGATATCCAAATATACGAAAGGATACGAAATTGAACCACGAGAGAAGCGAATGGTTTAAAATTTAGAATATTGACAGTTGCGGGGGTCTTAAGGCATGAGGGTTAAACAAACTTTGTTACAGTGCTACACGCAATTTTTCATCACACCAACACGAGGAAACCATTTATTATTCAAATTAATTTATTAGAAGTTCTTTCTATCGGCCAAGGTGAGGGAAATAGCTTTCTTCATAAAGGATTTCTTGTCTCGCCCGTCAAGTTTTATATGGATGCACGGTCATATCATAAAGAGTGCCGTGCCGCCCATGGACACCTGCAACACAAGAGGCATTTTAATTTGTGTTTCAGTTTCAAATAGGAAACTTGACAATATGAAGTGTAAATTGCGCAATTACTTATAGCTCTTACAAATAATTTTATTCATCGCATCGGATTGCTGTGTGCGGTGGTCACCTGGTGGTCACGCATTTAGGCAAGAGGATGGGGAAGAAAATTTCACATTGTGAACTTACCTTAATGTTAAGAATAATTTTTCCTCTGCATTAATTTTATTTGAGTAATTTGATTGTATTTCGTCAATTATTAAGTCTCATTCAATGTTGAATTGCTTTTCATTTAATCGGCAATATTCCCTGAATAAACGATCACCATTAAATATCAGATTTTTTATTAATATTGCGTAGCTGCCTTCGTCGGACTCTGACTATTGTAGAAAGGCAAACTGGTCTTCTTTTTCATGTAGCATGTAGAATTATCGTCACTCGCTTCTTCCCGTAAAAAATACAAAAGTAAATTAGTATTTTATTTGTACGTCTGACATTATATGACTTGACATTGACAAGCCATCAACGAACGCTGTCGCGACTGCACGCCGCAACAGCCGCAATCGTGCTGCTACAGTAGTGCGGCACCGCGTAACGTCGCAACTGCAGTGCAGCGGCAGTTATAAATGGACAGTCACCTTTAGTGTCCTAGGTGAGCGATCTTGATCGCACTTCGCTTCGCGTTCGCGAGTCCTTCGCCTACGTAAGACGCAGCCAGTAAGTAAGTATATAGTTTCTGAACTAAAGAGGTATTATTTACTATTATAATAGTTTACCACCTACACGAAATGCAAGGTCTATTCGTATCTGAACAAGAAAACATTTTTATGTACGCACATATCGTTAGTGCTCTAAAATGCGTTCTGAAACCATAGGAAATGACCAGCATCATTACAACCAATTTTACTATGAGAACTTTCTTATCTGTGGTAGTAGGTAAAATCTGTACTTTAATGTTATTACATTATAGATTTTTCTAAGGCCAGGATTACACTTGTAAGTTTTACTTACGTAAGTAGGGACACAGCTATACTACAGAATGAGATATGAATATCGTTATCTCATTCTAGCAAATAGCTTTGTCCCTACTTACGTAAGTAAAACTTACAACTGTAATCCTGGCCTAAGGTTATGAGTTTAAATTTGGAACAGCTGTCGGAATTCAAGTGCCTCTCTATTATAGTATCCATAGATATTAAAACATTTATCGACACGAAACGTCAATTCAGTATGATTTTTATATATAAACCGCACGACATAATTTGTTCTCGAGTGACATGAGAATAGGGACTTCGTTTTTCTATAATAAAAAAAAACATTCGTCTTGGTCTTGGATCGAATTGCCGCCATTGACATTTTTGTTTGTTGATTTTTTGCTGTTACGAAAGTAGAATTGTGAAAAGTTGTTTGTAATCTACATTTTAGTTGAAAATATGAGTAGTTTGTTTCTGTATTTGTTCAAATTTATTTTTTATTGCATTATTTTAATATCTATAGTTTATATATATCTTACAGGTTGCACTAGTAGCAATGCAGGTCATTTCCTTACGGCTTCTGAACCCATCTTAGAGTACTAATGATATGTGTATAGATAAAGTAGTGTATGCAACTGTACATAATTAGGCCTTAAAACACTCGTGTGATTCTATTATGAAACTCGCTAGCGCTCGTTTCATAAAACCACACTTGTGTTTTAAGGCCTCTCATTATGTATCAGTTGCATAAACTACTAGTAAAATTCGAACTAACTATTGCATTATAGCATAGGTACTCGTATTATCGTTGCGGTGGTAAGTAGTACATTAGATTTTTTCTTTTCGCCTTATAGTTTCGCCAAAAAAATACGGCACGCGTTTTGGTCATTATTTATAAATAGTTTATATTTGGATTATGCCTACTTTCATTTATGATTAGCTTATAAAAGAATATCAATTGACTCTTACTTGTCACTGTTCATTTTCATCATCAACCACCACCAATCAATGGGAGATTACCCAATCTTCCAACGCATTTAAAACATTTAAACTTAAAAATAAATAAATAAATATCTATATACAACGTTAATTAATAGCCTTTATTATTATTAACATTATTAACATTAATCAATTCATTGTTCGGAGACTTCGATTTGAAGTAAACTAATATAATTTTCAGTAGGTACTGGTTACAAGGTACAGTTAAAAAACGGTTAAAAAGTGTAGAAAGGGTAGTTATGGTATGGAGGCTGATTATTTTGTTAGGAATCGAACTTTATTAGAAAATGCCTCTAAGTCTAAGGAGAGACTTCGCCTCCTTATGCGTGTTTTACCGCTTGTACAATGGGCTGTGCTCTGAAGAATTGTTTGACATGATGCCAACGGCCGCTTTCTATCACCGCACCGCTCGCCATCGGCAGGGTGTTCATCCTCACACCCTAGCACCTAAATGGTCGCGTACTGTGCGGTTTAAGAGGAATTTCTTCCCGCGTACGCTTCGGCTGTGGAATGAGCTCCCTGCCGAGGTTTTCCCGCGGGGCTACAGTATGGGGTTCTTCAAAAAAGGAGTGTACAGGTTCTTAAAGGGTCGGCAACGCGCGTGTAATATCTCCGGTGTTGCAGGCGTCCATAGGCTACGGTAACTGCTTACCATCAGGCGGGCCGTATGCTTGATTGCCACCGACGTGGTATTAAAAAAAATGCGCATGTTAGAAAACTTTTATTTCTATATATCAAATGAAGCTTTCTCAAATATAAGTGGAAATATTGTCATTATTTTCGTGATCATAGGTTGCGAAACACCGTGTTAAGCGCGCTAAAGCGCGTCTGAACCAAATCAGCTCTCTGCAGTTATTTAGTCTTTGGCCGCAATAACTCCAATTTTAATGAACAAGGGCTCAGCACAAGCATACAGAGTACAAGGAAGGCACGGAGCGATGAACGATACAGCCTCCTCAGTCCTCGGCTCAAAGCTAGCACACGACTGCCGGCCACGCCTTTTTAGAGCTACATATACGCATGAAATGTTGAATAATATTCGATTTCTTAAATAAAAAATGATTTTTTAACATTATGAAACGTTGCGTTTGTAGTGCCTGTTAAAACATTTATTTAAGTTATAAATAACTTTAATCGAATAAACCGTTTAGGAGATATAAGCAAAGTTAGTCGCAAAACGGCCTGTGGTAATGTTCCTTTTATGGTGAAACTGTAAGACAGGGAAAAAGTCAAACGTTAGGAATGTTGTACGTAAAATGTAGATTCATATATATTTTTTCATAATTTTTTGTTGAACCGTTAAGAAGATATATACTCTAGAAAGTGAGAGCTTACGGCCAAAAATAGCGAGTAGCGCCTTAAGGTATGGCGAAGGGTCCGCCTTAAGCAGGATGGCCGAGCTGTAAGGATCATTGTTTATTAATAGCTTATATTTTGATCATTCTTACTTTTATTTATGATTAGCTTATGAGTATCAATTGACTCTTACTTGTCACTGGTCCCCGCCATTTTGAATTGTTTTAAAAGACAGGTACAGGGTGACAAGCGGCAGTTCGAGTACAGACAAGTTCTGGTAAAGACATATTGGAATATTTATTGTAAATTGGTTGTTATTACGTTTGTAACAAACGAATAAAGTTAAAAAATTGGTACAAATATAGTTTTCATCATCTACCCGGTAATAACCCAACAGTTGGTTAGGTAATATATTGCCGTCATTATAGTGTATTAATAAGTCAAGGATTTCTTTCAGTTTTCTCCGGAGAGGCTAGACAGCCCTACAAGTCCAAATGAAAACGGTCAGAGCCGCCGTTCGGTGCACGCGACTTTAACATTCATCATAAATAGTTCCTTACTTTCGACAGTTTCGACCACCAGTCTTACTCCCATACATGAAACATTACATTTCTCCAGGTTCCTACTTAAGTTTCGTGTTACACTGATTTTCCATATGCTTAAATAACCTTTGTTAAATTAATTTTAACCGAATAATTGAGGACTACCGTTTGATATTATAATATATGGTTAAAGAAATTTATTTTCTCAAAAGAAATTTAACATTTCACTTAAATAGAGAAAACACAAGATAAAACATAAAATATGAGTGAGCATGCAGGTAATTAACAAGTTATAATAGCAAATAAAAACTAGAACATGTCATTCACGAGCATTAATTAGGTACTTATAAAAATAAGCATACGAACATCCTTAGCAAAGTTGTATACATATGTTATAAACATGTGGGTATGACCAAATTTAATACAAGTTACTTATTTCTTACTAACTAAAACTGTGTTGATAAGTCACTATCATTTACACTTTAGCCGTATTGCACTTTCAACTCTAAACACATTCACGTTGAGTTGAGCGACAATATTTTTCCTTATCTATACCTTTTGTTCCCATGTGGAATGTTTGCCAGGGCCGCATTTAGATATTATGAATTACGTAGTCCAATAGTATTTGTTTTTAAATATTGTAATTTTTTCACTGTTTAATATCTGTAGGTAGGCTGTTGTAAACCTGTGCCCCTTCATAACAAATTTTTTTTTGCCACATTTGGTTCTAGCTGGTTGAAGACAAAGATCGTTAGAATTACGTAGATGTCGTAAGCCTTTTTGTAATTTAGTTGTAAAACTTAGTTGTGAGTGGATTTTGTTATCTATTATTTTTCGAATCAGTAGACAGGTATTATTAATGAACAGTAGGTTAAGATTTAAGATTTTTGTTTCTAGATACTTCAGTTAAAAGTATACGAGCTTTTTGGCATTGGGTTTCTGATAAAACCACGTTCAAGCGCGCATCTCGTAAACCGTGCGTCGTAGTGCAAAAAAGCCTAAGTGACACTTATATTGGCATTGATCAAATCAAAGCAAAAATCCAAAGACTGACTGTGACAAGGGCGCCGTCCCGGACGGTATTCCCCGTCTTTTATAAAAAAATGCTGCGAGGAGCTTTGTTAACCTCTGTACATAATTTTTAATCGATCCATCAAGAGCGGTACTTTGCCTTCCCCGAGGATAATTGCTCATATTATTCCAATCCATAAATCGGACGATAGCAGTCACTGTAACAATTACAGGCCTATTAGTATAGTTTCAGCATTTTTTAAATTATTTGAATCAGTTATGTATTGCTCCTTTTACTCTCATTAAAACTACAATCTCTCCTAATCAGCACGCCTTTGTTTCTAGCAGATAGCGACAATTAGCAATCTACTAATATACAAAAATTATATCTGCGGGGCATTCGCTAAAAAAACTCAAGTAGATTCAATATACACAGATTTTTCCAAGGTCTTTGATAAAGTCGATCATACTATCTTAATAAATAAATTGGAAGGCTATGGAATACACGGTAACTTGTTAAGGTGGATTAAATCTTACCTAGAAAACAGAAGTCAGCTTGTAAGTGTCAAAGGTCATCTGTCTGCGCCAATGAAAGCTACCTCGGGCGTTCCTCAAGGATCGCACCTGGGTCCTCTTCTCTTTGTTGTTTTTATTAATGACTTAGTCGAGCGTCTGTCGTGTCCATGCTTACTGTACGCAGATGACCCCAAGATCTACTCAACAATAACTAACGTCCAAAACTGTGAAATCCTTCAGAGTAATCTAATAGTAGATTGTGTCACAAGGGAGCAAAATGACATATTTACGGCGAGGGCGTACAATTGAATCCTAAACGAAGCGAAGGATTCTATAATAGAATCCTGAGCGTAGCGAGGGATTCTAACATAGAATCCTGAGCGTAGTGAGGGATTCAAGTGTTAACGCCCAAGGTGAAAATAATTTTGCTACCATGTGACACATACTGCTTTTCACATCACCTATGAGGAAATTACATACATATTAGGTTTCAAAACATTATTATTTTAAGCAAATATCGATACGGACAAAGTGCCAAAAATATGTATACACGACCTTAGTATAGGTAGGTACCTTCTGGCACTTTGTCCGTATCGATATTTTCAGACGTGACTGTACTGACAAATTAAAAGTACTTACAGCTCATAATTATGTACCTAATATCTTTTCAAAGACAGCAGCAAATACCAAAAATGATACAATGAAAATCAAGTGCATTATTTTTGTAGATTTTTCTGGTAACAAATTAGCTCTTAAGTACCCTTTTGAACCAAATCTTCGGAAGAACACTATGAAGACTAATATCACTTATATTTATTATTATAAAGTCATTGATTTAAACTAAGTATTTACAAATTTATACACAATACAGAACCGCATAATTATGCTTTGTGAAATATTTGTACAAAACTTTTTAAATATAAACTTTTTAAATTGCATAGACAAGTATGGTTGCGTTTAAGGAGACCTAAAATGTCAAAATAAAAATTAAATTATTAAACTAATGTTTTTTACGTTTCTTTGTAAATATTACGCTAATTAATTAATTTACTTAATTTAAATATGCTATTAATTAATTTAAAATACGCTAATTACATTTATTGTTTACAATTACAACAAAATATTATTTAAGTTAGAAAATTGTATGCACGTAATCGATTTTAAAGAAATTGTAATCGATTATATGCATACTAATTTCATATGTCTTTGTGTCAATATTTCATACTGGCAACAAAATGTCCTTGAACAGAAAAGTGCCACTTTGATCCCTCCTAGCAGGGAAGAAAAGTTCCCTTTTCGAATAGGTGATGTGAAAATACAATTGCAGAATGGTGCATCTCCAATCGTATGTTCCTAAATACGGATAAATGTTACGTAATTTCTTTCTCAACATCAAAACAAAAGTTAATTTAATTATTCTTTAAATAATTTCACGCTTAATCGTACATCCGTAATTAGGGATCTTGGTATCTGCTTTGACGAAAAATTAACATTCCAATCTCACTATGAGTACTTAATTTCAAAAGGTTTCAAGTTGAATGGTTTTATATCTCGCTTTACCAAGGATTAAAAAACTCATACGTTTTAAAATACTTATACTGTTCCTTGGTCAGGAGCACTTTAGAGTATGGATCTGTAATATGGAAACCTTATTGCAATTCTCACATCGACAGGTTAGAAAAAGTGCAAAAGCAGTTTCTTAATATCCTCAGCTTCAGGCGCCAGCTTGGTCGCAGCCTCAGATCATATGCAAGCAGGCTCAAGTACTATAATATTACATCCCTTACAAATCGCAGAAAGTGAGGCGAACTGTTAATACTTTATAAAATTATACACTCCAAAATTGACTGTCCCACCCTTCTTTCTCTTCTAAATTTTGTCACTCGATACAAATCTCGCAACCCCTCACTCAAAATATTTCATCTACAGATCTACAAAAACAAAACATCTTTTTATAATCGTTACCGAGAATCCGTCCTTAGATATATTTGAATGCAAGCAAACCCACATTCAAAAATAAAATCCGCAAAATTTTGTGTCCATTGTAATTTTAATAATTGTAATTTTCGTAAACGCTTTTTGATTAATTAAATAAAAATATTTAGTATAATTTAGTTTTAGACTTAGGTAGTTTAATTACTAGCGCACGGAACTCTGTAAACTAAATCTTGCTACTGTTTATTTTACTTTTCTTTCCATAATCTTGTGTAGTGAATGACAGGTGAGATGCCCTAGCAATTAATTGTAACTAAATCTTCTTATCCTTCTGTGCACACATGTTTAGAGTTATAGTCTAGATCTGAACTGTATGCTAATACTGTATTAATTTCTGCAATTGTCTGTAACTTGTTTTGTGAGCCAAATAAATAAAATAAAAAAATATCAAATTTTTTCTCCCTACCACGAAACCCCTAATTAATATGAAATAAAACTATGAAAACGGATTATAACGCGTATATTGAATTTATAATACATCCCGACGTTTCGAACCCTTTACAGCGTTCGTGGTCAACGGGTGTCTGAGGAAAAATTACAAAGTATAAAAATACCCACATATTAAAAATAATGAGCCATCATAGACTATAAACTTTAAGGCTGGTCAAAATCGGTTTATAAGGCTAGTTATACAATACAACTATTTTCAAGTAAAGATATGTAGGAAATGACTAATGTTCCCTGTTTAATGTTACGAAAAGAAAGGATTTATAGCCCGAATGAAAACACGCCCTAAACGTTTTGCCATTTATTTCAGAGTTTGTATCGCGCATCTCTGCTAGCGCTGCAATTATCTCGTTTAGGTTCTTCCCAGAAGTGTCTGCCGTTCCTTCATTAGACATGCTGTCGAAGAATTCAGCACTATATGGCTGTATGTGTGCACCACTAAAGCAGGATCTTGTGGTTACCTGCCCATAAACGCTTGTATTCATTCCGCTTTGATTAGCGCAAGCCATTTTGGCATAATAGATCTGTTTGGGAAGGGATATCTCTTTGCAGGATCCTTCTTCGATTCCCCTCTGAAAGCTTTTCCCGAATTCCTCCCTAGTGAACCAGGTCTTTGTATTGGTGATTGACGTTAACAGTCCTAGGTCCTCCTTGAATGTGCCGAAGATAGCATGGTAAATCGCCTGTGCCGCCTTCTCCGGAGTCATCTGGGTGGTGTACTTCCATTTATGGGCTTGTGCAAGCTTATAGGCAAAGAATCCCCCATGGTTTGTAGTATTGAAGCGCTTGAGGAACTTTTCTTTTTTGTCTGACGTAGTCTGAGAGTGATACGCGAATCTTACCATGCATAGCGGTAAGAACATTCTCGTCGCTTGGCGTGTGGTCGCAATTAGAGCATTGTTGGCAATCATCCTTGTTAGTGTAGTAACGTCCGCTGCTCTTTTCAGTCTTCGTCACCTTGACTATGGACGCCGGGTAAGGGAAGTGCTTGAACGTCCTCATGAAGGCGTCCTCGAACTTCGCCCTATACTTACCATCCGACCTTAGCATAGACAAATATATCGTCATCGGACCCAAGCTTTGTATCATCGACGATTTTCTTTCAGGGGGGAACGTACAACCTTCTAGGAGGATGTGGTGCGCTGGCGTTAACCCATAAGCCTCAGGTTTATAGCATTTATAGCCCTCATCGCCCTTTGAAATTGGTATCCTGCTGTGTCCGACCCTGAGTTCAGAGAGCCGTAGCTTGAATCCGCCCATGCAATTTAAGGTCCCATTGTCCCGTACCAGTCACCTTCATCATTCTCTCTGAAGGCCTTGTATTCAAGACTTTGGGACGCGAGAGCACTGTTCCATGCGGCCTCTAGCTTGTCGTGGGCCGGTGAGTATACTCCCCCGCCACAATGGAGTTGGGCGTTGTTCTTGAGTCTCTTGGTCAGCAGCTCTGCACCTGAATTCTTCACCTTTTGCCTGCAAGCGTTGTGGTATGACGCGAGGTAGCTCAGGATATCGCATGAAAGGTTGATATCGCTCAAGGCGCTTTCGTGTTTTTCTGCAGGAACTGTAGTAAGGATCACAGCTTCATAGGCCTTGATGACAGCTAACAAACACTTCTGTTTTCGGGTGTCTTCTACATTTATTTTCGGTCTCTTGTCGCCTGCTATCTCCGTCTCGACGTCGTCTGGGTCAACCACCAACAGTCTCTTCCTAGAAGCGGGATCTCCTCTTGCGTTGCTTCCGGTAGGACCAACTTGTGGTTCCTGCATGGCCGATTTCATTCGATTTCGACGTCGGCACTAGGTGGATCTGTGGCTCCGCCCATAATGACTTTTGTGTTATCGATAGACAAATGTAAATAAACTTTTGGGTCTGTTCATACTTGTCGATGATATTTTTCTGTAATTGTTTATAGAGTTGTCTTTTATTTTTGTGACTAATAAAGAAGTTATTACAATGAAGCATCTGGTGGAAAATATGTTCCACGAACCGTGTTTTCATTCGGGCTATATCTCTAGTCATTTCCTATATCTGGCGACCGTGTTTCAAAATGGAAATGTTACGAAAAGAAAGGAGTATAGCCAGGAGGCTTTTTACAACCGCGAGAAACGTTTAGGGCGTGTTTTCATTCGGGCTATATCTCTAGTCATTTCCTACAATATATATATATATACGCGATAAAAACTACGCCGGCTCCAACCCTACACCTCGGACCCGAGAATATTTAATTCCCTCCTAAATTGTAGGCGGGTATCCCAATATGGGACCGGCAACAAACTCGGCGGGACACATCTTTTCAAAACATATTATACTCAGAATGTCCAACATCATCCAACACTAAGGTCTCACAGTCTATGTCTCGCTTGCTCCTTTATCAGATGGACAGACATCAGCTGAGGTGGGGTGGCCACGTCGTGCGCATGGGCAATAACAGATTACCCAAAGCTGTGTTCTATTCCGAGCTCTCTAGCGGAAAAAGGAAACAGGGGGTTCAGTACTTGCGCCATAAAGACGTCCTCAAGCGTCACCTATCCACTTGCGGTATACCGAGCGATTCCTGGGAGGAAAGCGCGATGTGTAGAACGGCATGGCGCGCAACTGTTCATAAAAGTGTAGAGCAATACGAGCAGCGGCGCTTAGAAGACTTGGATGTTAAGCGCCATCTCCGTAAGACGCGCCCGAAGCCTTCGTACACCTACACCTACAATTCAGCCGGCCAGCTCCATTGCGTACCATGCAATCGCATCTTCAAAACCAAGTTTGGCTTCGCAAGCCACATTAGAGCGTTCCATGTTTCCCATTAAAAACGGTTGGAGTCGCCGTCGTCGGACACGGCGAGGAGGACATTATTATTATTATTATCAGATGAACTACAGGATCCCAAGCTGGTGGTAGAGAAAAGCCATCTTCCCTATTAAAGTTTGGATATTTCTTAATCTCAAGGGCCTCGCGCAGCATTCTGGGTATGTAACGATTCTCCTTGGCAAGAACCAGAGGCTTATCAAACTTGATTGAGTGATTGGCTTTATCCGTGACATGCTCACAGACTGCAGACCTAGGTCGACGGTGCTTGACATCAGCTATGTGTTCCTTCACCCGAGTGGAAATGCTCCGTTTCGTCTGCCCGACATATGATAGGCCACACTCACAGTCCAGCCTGTACACTCCTGCAATCTGTAGAGGGGTATTGCATTTTACAGGCCTCAGGAATTGTGACATCTTCTTCATTGGCTTGAAATATGTTTTTATAGAAGCACGCTTCAAGATGTGGCTGATCCTGTCCGTCACCCCCCTGACAAAAGGCAGAATGGCAGGCCTGCGCTCGACTGTGGGGATCTTACTTAATGTGGGACCTCTGGTTGACCCGCGGTATCCTGAGCTCGTTCGCCTGGAGCGAGCGCCTAGCATGCTGGAGCTCCGCGGCCAGATGCTGGTCATCACATATCCTCTGGGCTCTTTTAAAAAATAAAGCTTTATACGGCTGTATCTCCTAAACTGTGCATCGTAGCGCAAAAATAATAAAATTTTCGTTCCCCTATAACACCCCACGCACTGAATAACCTGTGAAACCTGTCACATCAGGACATAAAACAATCACCATCATCATCATATTTGTGTTATAATTTCATTATTATTTGTATTATTCAATCATTTATTAATAAAATGACAAATTCACACATTATAATAATTACAACACATTACTATTCTGTATTTAAATTGAATTATTTTACATATACATTAATTTATTAAAATTACAATACTTTAATAAAAATTCGGTCGTATTAAGTTAAGTATATAACTACTAATACCTACTCATACTGTACATAATTATCATAAAAATATGTATATTTATGAAAATATGTACCTACTATAAAATGTTGTTCGAATAAACGTTTCTTGTGATGTCTGTAGGTATTAACTACGTGAACTACGCAATAAAGCGCACTGGTGCTTTCGGGGTTTCCTCGTGTCTACTCGTATAGCCATTACAGCGAGAGAAATCACGTTAAGTGCCGGTCGGAAATTAAACCTGACATCGTTCCGTATTCAACGTGACCCGAAGCAAACCTTAGACCTCTCACTTAAAATACTTTATAAAAATATAATAGCATATACAGGGTGTCCCTAGCCATTGCACACAGCCGAAATGTACATATGCATTAGGGTATTTAGAACCAGTATACGAAGTATCATAACAACCGGTGAAGCGGTTACGGGGAAATTAACAAATTACGATTTTTTTCTTTAGAGCAGTATGTGTTAGAAGCTCCAGAGGTAATAAAGCGTATGAAACCTTATTTGACCTTTTTGATTATCCTTTTTATTTATGTCACTAATAAGATTCTGACTTTTGACAAATGTCATCATATCATTGCATTAAAAATAAATATTTATAAAAATACGATAAAATGTATTTAAATATGGATAAATGATTTTTTTAATTTGCATTAATTATTTTTATGATTTTGAGCCATGTTCTTTCACTGATATGCGTTAAAATTGTTAAATAACAAACGAAACCGTCAACGCCATCTATACGACAGTAGGCCAAAGCTAGTAGCGCCCTCTGAACGAGAATCAAATTTTCTTGATTTTCGAGGCACGTTTTTTCCTTAGACTGTATCCATCTATTACGGAGTTATATCTATCTTTGGTTCTAATTAAAAATATATTAACGTTAGAGCATTTCTGAGAAGTAACCCTACGTGGGATTTTCAGGGTTTGTCCAATGGCTAAGGTCACCCTGTATAATGAATTAATATACAATCCAAGCTTAGAATCGTAATTTCTGGGAGACCAAGCTTTTCTCGAAAAACATATAAAAAACTCAAAAATGCGCGTTTTCGCAGAGATAAGACCTAGTTAGATCGATTTTTCGCCCCCGGAAACCGCCATTTAGCAAATTTCATCGAAATCGTTTCCGAGATACCCGATATATATATATATATACGTACATACAAGAATTGTTCGTTTAAAGGTATAAGATAATGGTTTAGGACTAAAATTCTAGTTACAGTTAGCAAAGTAATTGCAAGCGCTTTCTGGCATATAAATTGAGGCATTTTCTACGAAAAGGGACCTTATTGTCGATGGCGCTTACGCCGCACATTGCCGCGCGGCATTGTATTTATATCGGAGCATAGTTTATAATGGCGTAAGTGCCATCGACAATAAGGTCCCTTTTTATAGAAAATACCACAATTTACAAGCTAAGCATCAGATTACATTTCGCATACGTTATTACTTTAGTATGTGACATTGTTGCCGAGGTATGGAAAGAAAGACATCTTCTGACGAAGGCTCGGTCTGGCAAGGGTCTGACTCAGGAAATGTCTGTTTTCACCGAGGTATAGGTATATTTTTAACTATTATTCTACTGATATGTTGGCGCCTGGCTGTACGCGACCTCTTTTGTAAATTAATGTCAAATTTTTATACTGCTTTGTTTATGTTCTTTGATTAGTGGTCAGTCTGCCCTTGTCACCCCGATAGAAATTGTGCTATATATTGTCTTGCTTATATCTTATACCTTTAAACGAGCAACTCTTGTATACATATATATATGTATATATATTTATATATTTCGGGGATATCGGAAACGGCACTAACGATTTCGATGAAAATTTCTATATGGGGGTTTTCGGGGGCGAAAAATCGATCTAGCTAGGTCTTATCTTAAAAACTGTAATAGATGTCATATATTAAAGAAAAAGTGACGAAGCCCTCCAGTGGTAGGTCTTATCTCTTAGTTTTTATATGTTTTCCGAGCAAAGCTCGGTCTCCCAGATAAATATTTTAATAAATAAGTTATCATAGATACGTGCTTTCATCATCTAACTTTATACAGTCCACCCGTTAGTTATCAGTATACATATTAAAATTCCGTACCGTACTATATACTCCTATTATTTTTGAAAGACTCGACACTGTAAGGTTAGTACAAAAGAAAAAGTCATCCCCACTTTACGAGAGTGATTGATGCTTATGTCAAACTTTAGCATTCTATTACTAATTGTACATCTAGTGCAATGTGCTTCCTAGACTCCTAGTTGGCTTCGTACCCGTGGTTCAACTCAAATAATATAAATCTTATTTGCATTCCCCAAAAATATCAAAATATAAAAATATCACCCATAGACAAAACTAAACCTATGTATGGACCTTTTAGTCTGAATTAAGTAAATGTTTTTTTTTTACCATCCGTGGGATCGAATTACTATACTTATTTGATATACGTCACCTTTCAAAAAATACTTATGTAGGTATCCCATAGACGCCAGGGGCCGCCACAGTCATGCACATATCTAAATAATCGCAAGACTTTAGGACCAATACGGGTTCACCCATTAATAACGTCATACGAATTTCGAGGTTTTTTGACCCCTCTCTCCTCCTTGTCACACTTGGTCACATTTGGCAAGCCCCTCCCCCCCTGGTGTGACGTCACATTTTTTCAATGAAATCGGCAAAACGAATTGAGTATTATTAATACGAGTATTTTATCAAAATATTTTTGTCAAAAGAAATATTAGTGATTTTATAATAATAAAAACGATTATCGTTCCAAAAACTTGTTATTTAACTGTACAGCAAATAAAATAATTTAAATAAGTTAAAGTGACGTCACAAAGTTTGTGACTTCCCCCTCCCCTTGTCACAACATGTCACATTTTCTGGACCCCTCCCCCCCTTAAACGTGTGATGTACTTAATTAATGGATGAAGTACTTATTGTTTTTTTTTACATTTTATTTTTATTTGAATTATGTAACGTGAATTATGTTTTTACGATTTTGTTTAAGAACGCTACGGCTTCACGTAATAACCACGCAGTTGAAGCATGATATAGTTGGAAAATTGAAATTATTTCATAATTTTAAAACTGAAACGGGGCTTAATTGCGTGCACTTGTTATTATTTCGAACGGGACGATTTCGTGGTCACAGCCTGTGACTCACAGGCAGGCAAATGAAAGGTAGGTAGTTTTAAAATTATGAGTGAAAATCGTGTTAGTTTAAATTATTGACATTATTTTTTCGAAAACTTATTTTATTTAACAAGTTATTTATCAACGAGCTGACTAATTTAAGCGATATTAAGCAGACCTTAAACAATTATGAAACCGCAAGTTCATAAAGAACAATCATAAAATTCCTACAGTCAGATTAACGTAACGTTTGAGTTGAACGACTTCGGCGAACCAACTTTTAATGAAGTCTGGGGTTAGCGGTGTTTGCACGGAGAATTTTGTACGCGGATTTTCCCTCTTAGTTGGGCTAAGTGAAAGGGAAGATTTAGAAGGTATATTTTTCTGCTTGCTAGCTAATATTTAAAATGTTTGCTGATTTTCTACATTTACTTTGTACGACGTTGTTGTTTTTCAAGGCAACATTGATGGATCTTTTGACAATAGATACATAAATTTAATATAAAGCAAAGCTACATTAGCTTATTACAGACATCTCTTTAACCTATTAGTCTCACCCGCTAATATAGATGTAGACTAATTAAACATGGTATTAAAGGCTTCCTGCTTTCTTTATCATTGTTTTGTAATTTCGATGTAGCAGTACAAATTTTTTAATTGCATGACCACATCTTTATCACAAATAGAATCAACCAAATTAATATTGCTGTCTACTCGTATTACCTAAACATGCCGCACCAGAATCACGAGCCATTTATTTCACAAACACATATATAGGTGTCTCGAAGTAACATATTTTTTTAATTAACACTGCATCTAACGGGCACACAAGTTAAAAGTTACACGTAGGTACAATTTTATGCAAATACACCAAGGAGCTTTGAAAACTGTTTGCGTAAAAAATAAATCAGGATTTATAACTAAGGTCTAATTTACGCAAAACTCCCGAACATGCTCACCCTATGATAAATTTTACGATAGGATTAGTGACGAACATCCTTTTAGTTTGTGTACATATTGGGACCACTTCCAAAGCCGTATTTCATGTTCTCGTCTAAAGTGGATTATTAAAATGAACTCGAGGCAGGTAACAAGACGTATAGGTAAATAAGTATATACAAGTACCTACATGTTTCCTTAAAAGTAAAAAACGGACGCGTCGGCGGTAGCCAGGGTAGGCCCTGGCCGAGGAGGCCGAAAAAGGTTGGACGACGCTAGGCTAGCCACGCATCCCAAATCATCACACCACTGAGTATAATAATGGCGAAATTTGCGGAATAAAATAAACACTATAATGCTTTTGAAAGACGCCATGTCAGTGCGTACACCAAATGGCCTTTACGATATACCTTCAAAGAGGCCTAATTGGTAAGTACAATCCCAGGTGGGAGGAAGTGAAAAAACATTATGTGCTTATCACGAAAGAAAGAATATGAAGCCATGACGAAATCTATTAGTAACTGGTACCAGTTTCCGTCGCAATTAACATAATAAAATTGGCATGTAATACATATTAACAGATAATAAACACCTTGTGTTTAGATGTATAAAATTAGTAAAGCTCGTTAAAAAAATAATCGGCCTAGAGCATGTCGGGCCATGCTCAGTGTAGAGTTCCGTAGCTACCATTCTGTCAGAATAGGCTAAACGGGGGCTGTTAGTAAGTACATCATGTAAACATTACAAGCATAAGGGAGTAATAATTTAATACATAAGGGAGTACCTTCGCAGCGTCATTTTACTAAGAAGAGAAGACCTTTTTGCATAAGTAAGTAACTCAAAAACCGACCGGCTGGATCGATCATGTCTGCTAGTTTTCATCGAAATTAGGTATTTATTAAGCTTTTGTATTACGAATTTTTTCATATTTTTTGGATCCATAGTTCAAAAGTTAGAGGGGGGGGGGCACATTTTTTTTCTTTCGGAGCGATTATTTTGGAAAATATTCATTTTATTAAAACATGGTTGATGGAGACCCTTATTTGTTTTGAAAGACCTATCCAACGATATCCCACACCATTGGGTTAAAGCGAACCATTTTGTATGGGAGGTAACCTAACAAAAAATAGAAGACTGTTAACCAAGGATTGAAAGGCACCCATTTCTGTCGAGGTAGTTTGGTAAATATTAAATAACATTTTAATGAAACAAATAAGCAATTTTTATATTATATTTTGTTTTAATTACATGAATATAGTGCTAAATATCGTACAAACGTTCAACTGCGGCTGTATAAGATTCTGCCTTTGCTCATTTACGCAAGTGTAAGGTTTAAAAAACATTTTTTGGTGTATTCCTTTTGGTTCCCGCCTTTTGAAATCGAGTAAATACAATTCAACAAAAGAAATCGAGAATAATTTATTTTTCTCAAACATGCTATGTAATATTGATATTACGTTCTTTATATTAGGCTGGGAAGTATCACGACTCCGGCGCGGCTAGACGAGGGGCCCGTAATGAAATTTCATATAAAGTTGCAGGCCTAGGCCGGGAAGTGGCTCTTTTTTAATTTCCATTTCACATATATTTGTGACACAGCATCATGGCATGCAGCCAAAAAAAAACTATAACCAATATTTGCTTATGGTTCGGAATGACATTCTGCCAATACCCCTTAAAAAAACCAATAAACGATAATTAATATATTTTGCAGTTTTATTTGTATCGAATTTACAAAAAATATATAAATAAAACATTATTAACAAATTCCAATAATATTGAATTGCAAATTTACCTACAAATACAGATTTAAAATATAGTTGGTCAAACCAGTTTGTCAGTAAATAAGAACAAAAAAACTATACTCATCCTTTTTTTTTTGGGTGTTGGTACCAGTGTAAGACAAAGATAGTATAATTATCTGTCTATGTTTGAAATGAGACAGTCCTTTGACAAACTATATTTCATTTAAATATAAGCGGTAAAAATGTCTCCTCAAACACGCGTTGGTGTTTTTTTAATCGTTTTGGAGGTAAAGTTGAACATTTTTCATTGTGTATAATGTGTATCTGTAATTCTATTTTATTGGATTTATTGTGCGTTGTTTATTGTGTTATTTAATATGAGTTCCGACGAAAATATTAAATGAATACCTGTTAATTATACTCCATGTTTAAGGCAACGATGTATGTGAAGCATAATATCAACATAAAAAACGATGTAATCTTAGTTATGTGGCTAAAACTACAGTCAGAAGGATGCAAGGCGAAAAATCAAAGATTCATAAATATACCTTTGAACATTTGTGTAATAAATTGATTAACTACATGTGTAAAATATACGACACGTGTGATAAAGATAGGTACAGGTGGTAGTTATATTTTGTGCCTAGTTTACTTTTAGTTTCTTTAGAATTAAAACTTTGATTTCGTGGAGATTTCTTTATTTATTTCATTGCATGTTTGAGAAAAGCACTATACACACATCGGCGTGAAAAGGGGTTGTCGGCCTCATAACTATCCGGCCTCACTACGTTCGGCCGTATATATGCATTCGGCCGGCAACCCCT
Organism: Cydia strobilella; assembly: GCF_947568885.1. Lineage (NCBI taxonomy): Eukaryota > Metazoa > Arthropoda > Insecta > Lepidoptera > Tortricidae > Cydia > Cydia strobilella. The sequence continues at coordinate 32,297,234 of NC_086068.1, forward strand.
TACTTCCCGGCCTCTGTAGTAATGTACTATTAACAATTTACTTACATTATTTTTGATAAAAAAAAGATTCAATGCGGGTGTCGTAAAATTATAGCAATTTTAATAGGATAGAGCGGTACTGTCATAGTAAATTTTGTAACCACAGTAAATTCACAGCCATCTATCGACACACATTAAAACTAAAAATAAAGATGTATAAAAATACGATAAAATGTATTAAAATATGGATAAATGATATTTTTTATTTGCATTAATTATTTTTATGATTTTGACCCATGTTCTTTCACTAATATGCGTTAAAATTGTTAAATAACAAACGAAACCGTCAACGCCCTCTATACGAGAGTAGGCCAAAGGTAGTGGCGCCATCTAATCGAGAATCAAATCAAAATCTCTCTTTGATTATAGTTATTTGTGCAACAAGTTGGTTTTTCTTGCGAGTGTTTGTTTTGAGTCCCGAGAAAGCGAAATAATCTATAATTGAATCACGAGCGAAACGAGTGATTCTAAGGTAGAATCTTGAGCGTAACGAGGGACTCAAAAACACGAGATGTAAAATAACTTTGCTCTCGTGTTGCACATATAATTTGTTTGTATTGTTTCACCTCAGTAGTGAGAACATACTAAAGGTTAAAATGTATTTCGAATTACACAGAATAATACAGAAAAACAAAAAAAAAAACTAATTTGTAATAGTGGCAGTTTATGGCCTTCACTAAACTAAAAAGCTACTTTGTTTCACTCCCTGGAGTGAGGAAAGTCGCACTTTCGTCACTCCCTGGAGTGACGAAAGTAGGTTTGTTCGAGCTGCTGAGGCGAAAAAACAATTACCAATTGTTCCAGGCGGGGAAATAAAGGCACTGTTTTTTCATTTTGTTCATCATTTTATTTTGTTGTTACCCAGTTGCTCGTGGGACGGGGACACAGAGGAGTACACCACTTTTCTGCACTAGAGCAGATACATATCACTTTCTGCGCACTTTTTAGAACAACAACGACACACTTTCAGAGCATGAGGTCTGATGAGGTATGAAAAATTCTTGTATGTAGTTTTTTTCACTGTTTTGTCGCCATGCATGATTAACGAGTATGTATCCGTGCCAAATTGCAGCATTCTAGCACTAACGATCACGCAGCAAAGGGTTCCTGTGGATTACGGAACTCTAACAGTAAAATTCTAGGCACAGTCAAAATAAAACTCGGGCAATTCAATTGGACAAAGAAGTTGCAACTTACTAGGAGAAAATTCAAATATATTTTACACGAGTTCGAAATATAATGTGTGTTGAATGCTGAAATGGTTCTCTTTAGAATGTAGATTAGTTTCTAGGAAGATAAATGTGTAAAGCTCCCAGGCGGCATGGTATATCAGAATCGGGAATTCTTGCGCGAGATGGGAATTTAAGCGGTTTATAACTTTTACATTGTCCCGGCAAATATTGCAGTTTCATCTCTTACTCATACTTTAAGAGGGAAGGATTTTGCAATTAAAGAGAGCCGGAATATTTTCGTATGACGTACCTATTTATATGAGAGCGGTAAAGTTCTTTTGTATTTTATATAGAAATATTTCACGATATTTTTTAACATAGTTGATCGAAGCGTTAGCGAAGGTCTCCGTTTTGACTCGGGCAAACTGCTTTCGTATGTCCGGATGTTCTCCTCTGCAGGTCGCAATTATCAACTGATTCTCGTCATTTTTTGTAAACAGATTCAGTAGTTCGATTGAATTTTTCTGTTGTTTCGTGTTTTTGGAAAATGTTCAATAGGTAGAAATTGGCATAAAGGACTTTAGTGACATTAGAGTCTTTGGCGCTTAAGACCATTGTGAGTACACTGTGATAATGACTCAACGAAGTATTTTTTTTTGTTTTTACGCTTATGAGTCTTATCGCAAGGTCTAAATGCTGCTCAAATAGCCACTAGTTTATTTACATATAATTAAAATATATAATTATGTGTCACTTTGTTCGATAACTTATTGCCATTTTGTATTAGTGACATTATACTATTGCTGTAGTTTTTTTTTTGAAGAAATTGCGACAAGTCGTTTTGACAGTCTTCTCGTGATGACACTAACGGTGGTGTAATTTAACACTAGGTAATAGGTACCTAAAGAACTCTAGAGACCGAAACAGGTGGAAATCTGTGTAAGTACTATTGCCCCCTCACACCTTTGTCGCACCATCCGGACGGCGGGCGCAGCCGCTGAGGTGAAGGCCCTACAAAAGCGACAAAAGTACTCAGCAATCACAAATTACCTGTTCATCCCAGTAGTCGTAGAGACGTCCGGTTGTTGGTTCGCAGAGGCAAAAACATTCCTTAATAGGGACGTGGGGCGCCGCCTGCAAGAAAGGGGCCTTGACCCGCGCTCCGGGTCTTTCCTGATGCACCATCCTGACTGTCCATCGCAATTCAACGCGTTAACGCAGCGAGTATAATGGGCACCTTTGCGCCGGGAGCTGCGCGGGTTGCGCGCTTTCAGCAGTTTTTTTTATATTGCGTGTTTAATTTAAGATTTATTTAGGGTTCTTAGAAGTTGCAGGATAAATCGTTCTTTGTTTACGATATTGCTTAAAAAGTTTGCCTTTGTTTCGGTTATATGACTGTTCTCATTAAATTCAATCTCTGGGCACTTTCGGTTTAGCATTCGTCTCAACCTTTCAGAATGCTTTCAGAGCTTTTTGTAATGGTACAGTTTTCGCCATAGCCGTCGAATACAACGATAACCTCCTCTCTGTAACATTTTTTAATGTACCTGACATAAGCAGCGTAAATATCAGAGTATGTGGCTTCTTTTGGCCAAATCACTCTATGGATCAGCGAACCGTCATCTAAAACGTAAAATTGATTGTTATTTAGTATCGGTTCAGGGACATTATTAAAAATGTCGTATAGGGCTGATTTTCTGTTTTTCTCATTCCTCCGTTTTCTTCAAACAATGAAAGGGGTACTGTCGTCAATTCATGACAAAGGCAGTCACGTAAATCTTTTGGGGAGTGGATGGTGCACACAATCCTTTGGAATAGTTGAGTTGTGTCAACTTTTATAATATTTCCCTTAGCAGATGTTTTTACTGATTTGCTAGAATATGAGATCGTTTTGACGGTATTAATATGCGTCTCCGAATTTAGTTCCATCTTTCACAGTCTTTTGCAGAATTTCTTCTCCAATAGATTTTGCCTCAAAGCAGTTGACTTCTTCACCTGCGACTGTTCCACTCGATTACGATAGAAGATTCTGGGTTTGTATGAACGGAGAGTAAATTTTTAACCATTGAATAAACTTCTTATAGTCGTGTTTGTCTTGTTCAATCCTCGAGTCCTTGATTTCTGCATGTTGAGTGCTGCTGGCTGAACGAATTCCGCAATAATTTTCAACATTATAACAAATGAAATAAGATATATTGGAAGCCCAACTATCCATTAATTCAGTACACTTTCTTGGAACCCTCGTCCATGGGTGACACCACCGACACTTTTCATATTCCTTATAAGAGTTTGTTCGATGGTCATGTCCGTCCAGGTGCCACCACTTTTATGGCAGCATTAAATCATTTTACGGTTTAGACTCACTTGTCGGCAGTACGCAATACACGGTCATCGTGAACGCTGCTCGCACTATTAGTGCTTGAGAAAGGAGACCTAGGCTCTCCGAAACATGTCGCGCGAGTGACTAAAACAAGTGAGTCTAAACCGTAAAATGATTTAATGTTAGTATGTCTCAGAACAGTTTAAATTCGATTTATGGCAGCAGTTTGTTTTTGCGAAGATCGCAGTTCTAACCTAACCTAACCCACTTTTCTTTCTCACTTTCTCAAAGAAGGTTGTATAAAAGTCACCAAATTGCTAATTTGTCATCAAAACAGCTTTTATAGCGCCATCTTTCGACATTCAGTTCTGACAGCAGAATTGTTGAGTAAAGGCGGTTCATTCAACCAAATAGTCGTATAATGGCTGTCTGCAAGACTTTCTCTTAACTTGAATATTGAGGTCGAGAAAAGGCTGTTTTGACGGCTATCATTCAGCTGAATTGTTGAGTAAAAGCGGTTCATTCTACCAAATAGTCGTATAATGGCTGTCTGCAAGACTTTCTTTCGACTTGAATATTGAGGTTGAGAAAAGGCTGTTTTGACGGCTATCATTCAGCTGAATAGTCGAATGAAAGTTATTTGAAATCTTTTACAGCATTTAATCGCCATTTTGTTGATGAAAACAATAAAAACCGCGTGGGCGTGGGTTCAATTTAAAATGGATTACAACAGGTGGAAAAAAAATTAAAAGAAGTGGTGGTTTCCGACGTAAAGTTTATAAATTGTACACTCGTATTAGATCGTACAACAGCGATATTGGGTGCAGCCGCGGGTGAAGTGCCATCAAAAAAATTGAACGAGGGTTCAGTAGAAAATATTTCCGATATTACTGAACATGAAATTTCTGAAGCGTCTACTAGTTCTTGTACCGGAAATATCCCCATTAATCAAGACTCGGATCCTAATATTGAAAATAGTGATAATTGCAGTGAGAAATCGGCGTACGAAAATAGTGATAATGATAGTGAGAGAGTGACGTACTTCGAAAGTGACCAACTCAGAAAGTGAAATACTCAGAAAGTGACGAACTCCAAAAGTGACCTACTCAGAAAGTGACATACTCCGCCGAGAACCGAACCGAGAAATCTGAGTTTAAAATCAGACGGTCCCCGCCCGTACTGGTGGATAATAATGGTTTTTCCTTTTTACATTCACCCTAAAGACCCCTAAACTAACACAAAATGTCGCTACTTACCTACGTTGAAAAAATGTATTCTCAAATCTATCTTTCGACTAAAAAGCTGAAAGAAGGCTTTTAGGATGACAAGTGAGATGACAAAATGGCGAATTCATATTAACTTTTAAATTAATATTATTTCTGACTAATTTTCCATTGAATAATCTTGCGGCCCATGAATATTTTAACTAACATTTAAGAAATGTAGAGAAAGCGATTCTGATGACTATCTTTCAACTATTTGGCTATTCAATGATACTCTTACGATATTTTTTCAACTAAAAAGCTGAAAGAAGTGCGCCCAAATCGCGTCGAGAGAACGTCGTCGGATCCTTTTTTCGACCGTTTACACAGCTATCTCTCGACCAAATAGCTGAAAGAGAAACGTAATGGTGCCTTTCTTGCGACATAATTTGCTAGTTGGGATAGAACTCCCGGCCCATCACCCGCAGGTCCCCGTTAAGGCGGCATCATTCGGGCTGCGTAGGCCCTTCGCCGCCGGCCTGGCCTCCTACGGCGCTGAGGGAGCGAATTTGCATCTCCAGCCTCAGACAGGGTAATGCGAGGCTCCTCCCACGCAGGGCACTCTTCGCGCGTGTGTTGGGCCGTATCTACGGCTCCTCCGTTGCAATGGTTATGGCAGCAGTTCGTTTTTGCAAGGATTGCAGTTCTAACCTAACCTAACTTATTTTTGACAGCAGTTCGTTTTTTACAAAGGTCGCAGTTCTAACCTAACCTAACCTACTCTTAAGGCAGCAGTTTATTTTTGCAAGGACCGCAGTTCTAACCAACAACAGTCAAAACAGTTAGGGCGTGATGTGTTAGGCCAAACATTGTTAGAGGGATCGAGGAATATGGTAATAAATTAGGGATATTGATAGTTATGGTAGAAATGCTTAGGACATATGAGTTTTAGGCTAACCCTTACATTATGGAAAATAATTGTTATGATAATTGATCATTAGGAAAAGTAACTGTTGATTATTAGGGCAATACCCGTTAGGTCAAAACAGTTAGGGCATGTTATTTTATGCCAAACATTGTTAGGAATTGCGAGGATTATGGAAAAACACATTAGGAATATTGATCGTTATGGTAAAAATGCTTAGGACGTATGAGTTTTAGGCTAATGAGTTTTATGATAATTGATCATTAGGAAAAGTAACTGTTATGACAATTGATCATTAGGGAAATACCTATTAGGCCAAAACAGTTAGGACATGAAATAATATGCCAAACACTGTTAGGGATTGCGAGGTTTATGGAAAGAACATTAGGAATATTGATCGTTATGGTAAAAATGCTTAGGACATAGGAGGTTTAGGACAACCATTACATTATGGAAAATAATTGTTATGACAATTGACAAGTGATTGTTAGAGCTAGTGCCCATTAGGAAAAACCAGTTAGGGCAAGTGACTTTAGGACAAACATTTGGATGTTGTGGTCTCGAGTATACTCTCTTCTGCAAATCGTGTGCACTTTAATGGTCTGAACATTTTCAAGGCCAGCGTGTTTTCCATCTTTTCTTTTTAGACTTGCATTTATGAGATTTGTTTCTCCTTGGTTTTACAGTTTTCCATGATAAAACCCGTAACTGTGGTAACGCATGTAGTATTTATAGTTCGAAATAAATCGCGGTAAAACAGTTTTCCATGATGAACACGTAATTGTAATTATGGCATCGAATTCATAGTTCAAACGAATTCACTCTTACACTTCAGAAAGTTCACAATAAAACAGTTTTTCATTAAAACACACACTTTATAGCAACGAATACACATTTACTCTGTTAACAACGCAAACCGAACATGCGAATTGTCCGAATGGCGATTATTATGGCGATTACAAGAACGACGCAATGCCAAGAGCGGCTAGAGAAGATGTAAATAATATGGCACTTTTGTCTATTTTGTGTCTAAAAGGCTAAAATAATACTAAAGTAACAATTGCGACATTAATATCTTAATAAATTATGTATTCTTACAACTTCTCGTATAAATTTACGTGAAACGTAACGATTTTTGAAACACCAATCAGCGCTTCTGATAATGACATGACAAATTTACATCCTATTTAATGATGCAGTCATTATAGGCGCCACTGCGCCATCTAACGGTATGTGCTTTCTAACTAGGGCAAGGGAAACATATTGGGGAAATTTTAATTAACATATTTCTGTAAGGTAATAAAATGTGACGTTCTCAATCAAAAGGTACCACTTTGTCGCTTATAATAAAGACGAAATTTGCATGTGTCTTTATACAAATAACGTGTCATAGCGTCCTTATTTAAGGTAAGCGACAATGTGGTACCTTTTGATTGAGAACGTCACAAATTGTTATTTTTATAATAATAACAATAATAATAATAATAACTACTTATACAAAGATATTTTGATTACCCTAAAACAATATTAAATAAATAAAACATACCCTAAAAAAATCATTAGGAATAGTTAGTTTTTTTGACACATACCGTTAGATGGCATTGTGGCACCTTTATTAACTGAACACTCTTATAATATGGAAGATACTCCATGATTTGAAGTCACGAAATGTCCGTTTATTCAGTGTTGCCATGTGGTGAAGCAAAAATAAAAATACTCCAGGTTCCTTATTAGCGCGCGAATATTTAAATCGTGATTATTTGGTGGTTATAGTTTTTTCAGTAACTTTGGCGCACCATAACTTGAAAGCTATAACTCGTATCAAAATGAATGTTAGTACTTATTTGTAGGAAATTTATTAATAAATAATTTAGTCTGACCATTTTATTGTAGCGAAAATGGGACACTTTTCAAGGGGGGGGGGGAGCCGAAGGTGGGTGGCGGGGGTGGGCGAGTAGTGTATTATAATGTTCTCGCCTACAGGTATAACACAGCAGCAGTAAAACAAAATTATAAATTTTGCCGTGTTGCCCATACATTGAAATCTAGAATTAATATATTATACAGTATAAATTAAAAAAAGGCGCCAAACATTATTATTGTCAATGGTATCAAAACCAGCCAGATACAGTTACAGTGGTTACAACCAAAGAGTTTTTACTACAACTACACCTATAAAATATAATTATTTGTTATTTTTAGCTTTAACTAATACAAAAAATAGATTTTTTTATGTTGTTTTTAGCTTTAACTGCATAACTCTACCTACCTCTATCTACCTACCTACGAATCTACCCACGTAGGAGACGTGTTTATTTAGCATGTGCGTGAGTAGTGTGCGTAGCAGTGAGGTTCGGCTTAACAGGACTAAGTCTAGGGTTCCTGTTTCACCATTTTGTCTAGGGAACTCTAAAAGCGAGGACTATTTATAGTAAACAAGGGCCTTTTTTAGTCGTTGTTTATTAAATAGCTCTGCAATTCTGCAGTAATTGCTTTTAATTATTAACAGGCGTTAGTGAATCAAGCGATCACGTGGCGTGTCCAACTACAAATCACCGCGAAATCTGGGAATCAAGTAACAGACGCTCGGCGAATCTCAGCTTAATAGTAACCAATGTCTGCTATTGAGTGAGCAATTCGAATAATAATGCAGATACTTAACATACTTATTATAGTATAAATTGTACATGAAGGAACTATACTTATCGTAGTGGTATAATTAATTATTAATCCCGGTGAGATTAATGTCATAATTAATTATTAGATCCGGATAGAGCATATGAGATCACTTTTGGTGATATAGGTAAAGTATTGGCACCAGTGACCAAGACGAACCTATAACCGACAGTTTTCTTTTTTTGTACAGGAAAAGGAAAAGGGTGGCAAATTGATTTCTTGATATGGCAACACTGTGCAGTCTCCAAACTAGGGCCCCGGGCCGCTTGCGGTCCTTGAGCATAACAAGTTGGCCCGCGGAATGTGTCAAAGTTAAAAAGGGAAAAAACCGGCCAAGTGCGAGTCGGACTCGCGTTCCAAGGATTCCGTACATTACACAGTTTAAAAAAATGTATTTTTTATGTGAAACGTGAGTGAAATGTTTTAAAAAACCCGTAGGGTCGGATCAAAAACTAAGTAATTAAGCCCGACTCACGCTTGACTGCACATTTCTAATAGGTTTTCCTGTGATCTATAGGTAAAGATCTATTATGTGTATTTTTTCAAAATTTTAAACCCTGTAGTTTCGGAGATAAAGGGGGGTGGGGGAATGGTAATTGTTTACCTATTTTCTTGAATAACTACTAAACTGTTTATTCTAAAATTATAAAAAAATATATTGAAATGTTCCTATAAGGGTTCCGTTTTTTCCTTTTGAGGTACGGAAACCTAAAAATTTCAACTTAATTGGTCCAGTAGTTTCGGAGAAAATAGGCTGTGACCATAGTCTAATAAAACATGGTCTTTTCTTCCCAGAGTGACACAAGCCTACGTCACAATAACATTGCTACTTTATTCCAACATAACATGTTACATGGGTACATTATATCTATGGTTAATAAGTTAAAATATTTTTTTTAAATTTTTATTTATATGTATTTTATCTTAAATTTTACAACAACACGTCATTTTTAATTATTCGTTAGCAATATCTTCCGATTCACGAAAGAAATTCCAGACGTTCGGGTAATTCTGTTTACACTACTGGCAACACAGGATAGCGCTGACACATTTGACATCCGCCATTTTGTCCCTGACCGTCATCCTTGTCGAAAGCGTGTTAATTGTTATTTCCTTCTCGCTCAGTGTCAGCAGTCGCATTGTTTTCCAAACTTTTCACGTCGTAAGCTTGGTAATTAATATTTTGTTACGAAAATGGTTGGCTGTTCTATTCGGAACTGTAAAAGTAGGAGTAAAAAGGGCAGTATAATCAGGTTTTATTCGTTTCCGAAAAAAGAATCCGTAGCCAATGAATGGCTTCGCTATTGTGGACTGAAAACAACATGTAAAAATGGTATGTATACATAGTACGTACTTATCGACAATAATTACTATTAATATAGTACAGGAAAATAGCATATTTTGGCGGCAAAATATGTACATCCATGAAACTTTGTTTTTTATCTTTATCTTGGAGCTAGAAATGAGGATCTGCCGAGTCCTATCAACATTTAGGGTTCTGACCCCCTTTTCGGGGGTATGGTCAAGGGGTTCATTTAAAAAAATGCACAGTTTAGAAACTGGGCAAGTGAGGTGTCATTTTCATGTATTTTTTTGCGCTGAATCGAATGAGACCATACTCATACTTATAGGATCAATATTTTGCGAGATATGTATGGTTTTTATTGAAAAAATGAAAAAATATATATTTTAAGTCAAAAGTAGATTTTAAGCAGCAAAAACAATTGGAAAATTAATTATTTAATCTTTATTGCACAAACGAAAATACAATCGTACAAAAGATGGACTTAATGCTATAAGGCATTCTCTACCAGTCAACCTTTGGACAAAGCAGATAATTTATCTTCAACTCCCCGAATATCTGAAGGCTTTCTTCAACTTCTATGTAGTTTCTCGCGTTCTTCAACTTCACTTTGCTGGCAACCTTTCCCTGTCTATACCATCTCACCGAACAGGTTACATGTCCAATTCATTCTTCATTCAGGTAGACACCATTGGAAAAGTCTCCCTATTAAAATTAGACAATGTCTGAACTGAACAGATTTGCATTAAAAATATCCTACTTTTCTGGCAGAATGGTAAATTCATAGTTTCTAATTTGAGTCATCTGAATTCTTATGTATGTATGTATAATGCCTGTGTATTATTTAATTACTTGTATATATGTTTAGTTGTATAAATCAATATCCGGACATTACGAGTCATAACAGTGAGCTGAATAAGGCTTGCGTTGTGGGTACTTACAAGGATGTATATAATATGTATAGATACTTAAATACGTAGAAAATACTCGGGACTCGGGCACAAATATTCGTGTTCATGCAAATAAATGAGTGGTATAATTGAAGAACGTTCTTTGTTTTGTAATTACAACATGATGTTGCACCGCCTATAAATTGTCTGCTTTGTCCAAAGGTTGAGTGGTAAATAATGCCGTATAGCATTAAGTCCATCTTTTGTACGATTGTATTTTCTTTTGTGCGATAAAGATAAAATAAATAAATAAAAGTTTTCCAACTGTTTTTGCTGATTCTACTTTTGACTTGAAATATTTTATTTTTCATTTTTTCAACAAAAACCATACATATCTCGCAAAATATTGACCCTATAAGTATAAATATGGTCTCATTCGATTCAGCGCAAAAAAATACACAAAAATAATACCTCACTTGCCCAGTTTGTAAACTGTGCATTTTTTTAATGAACCCCCTGACCATACCCTCCGAAAAGGGGGTCAGAACCCTAAATGTTGATAGGACTCGGCAGATCCTCATTTCTAGTTCCAAGATAAAGATAAAAAACAAAGTTTCATGGATGTACATATTTTGCCGCCAAAATATGCTATTTTCCTGTACTATATTAATAGTAATTATTGTCGATAAGTACGTACTATGTATACATACCATTTTTACATGTTGTTTTCAGTCCACAATAGCGAAGCCATTCATTGGCTACGGATTCTTTTTTCGGAAACGAATAAAACCTGATTATACTGCCCTTTTTACTCCTACTTTTACAGTTCCGAATAGAACAGCCAACCATTTTCGTAACAAAATATTAATTACCAAGCTTACGACGTGAAAAGTTTGGAAAACAATGCGACTGCTGACACTGAGCGAGAAGGAAATAACAATTAACACGCGTTCGACAAGGATGACGGTCAGGGACAAAATGGCGGATGTCAAATGTGTCAGCGCTATCCTGTGTTGCCAGTAGTGTAAACAGAATTACCCGAACGTCTGGAATTTCTTTCGTAAATCGGAAGATATTGCTAACGAATAATTAAAAATGACGTGTTGTTGTAGAATTTAAGATAAAATACATATAAATAAAAATAAAAAAATAAAAAAAATTAACTTATTAACCATAGATATAATGTACCCATGTAACATGGATGTACATATTTTGCCGCCGAATGGCCATATTTAGTCTTATTTTACCTGTACTAATAATAAATGTTCTGTTTGCTTGTTGACGAAAGCAGGCCCCCTAAGTGCACCAAACCGATATTCTTTTGATGCTTATTTTACACAGATTAAATATATACGCGATGACGCAAATACCACGATTTGTATTGAAACCAAGCGTGCCGACTTTTTCATACAAAGTTTACGCATAATATAATTTTAAAATTACTTATCTGTGATAGGAAATATGTTCTTGCCTTTGGGTGCTCGCAATTTTTAGGCTGTTGCAGTTAATTATTATGCAACGAAGCATTTTTAGGGTTCCGTACCTCAAAAGGAAAAATCGGAACCCTTATAGGATCACTCGAGCGTCTGTCTGTCTGTCCGTCTGTCACAGCCTATTTTCTCCGAAAGTACTGGACCAATTAAGTTGAAATTTGGTATACATACGTAAGTTTGTGACCCGAAGACGGACATGTAACGTAAACAAATGAATTTTAAGCACGAGGGCCACTTTTGGGGAGTAAATGATAAAATCAAAAATAAAGTTTTTCAAACTATATCACATAAAAGAGCTCATTGTGAGAAATTCAAATATTTTTTTTTTATAATTTTTAGGATAAACAGTTTAGAAGTTATTCAAGAAAATAGGCATAAAATGACCATCCCCCCCTCTTTATCTCCAAAACTACATGAATAACTTAAAATTAATGCCATTGGTTAAAATTCTCCCACATTTTAAAGTTTGAGAACCTGTGAACAGCATGATGACGTAGGCTTGTGTCAGTCACGTGGTTCGCGGGTCTCGGAAGAGAGTACCAGGCGGAGTATATTATTATACCATGGCTGTGACAGACGGACAGACAGACGCACGAGTGTTCCTATAAGGGTTCCGTTTTTTCCTTTTGAGGTACGGAACCCTAAACAAGGAAGCGGCTTGGCTACGGCCCTCAGAGAAAATTTCACTTGTTTTGTAACATTGCTAAAAAAGCAAGCGTGTCCGAAAGTTGCAACAATGCGTTGGTTTGGGATGAATGTACGATATCCCACAAAACAGCAATCGAAATTATATCAAGAGCAACCAAAATATATTAGGGGGATGGAAGTACTATAAGTTGGTGATTTTAGACAAACTCTGCCAGTGATCACTGGGCACACCGGCAGGTGAAATAAATGCATGTGTGATCTGCAGTTTGGGAGTATGTCATGGGCAACCTCTCAATCACTTAGTATTGTTTGAGAAACCTTGAAAATAAATAATATTCTCAGATTATATAATATAGACTAACAAAATGTAATTTCAAATTAAAATCTGAGAGTTTAAGTCTGTAACAATTTTAATAGCATACGTAACGTCTATTAACGTCTATTAACTTCTGTGAAATTATGACGTATAAATAACACTTGCACTGCGTGTGCTATCAAAATCGTTGCAGACTTACCTCGGTCTAACTCTAGATGTGTGGTTTTTGCATAAATAAAGGGGGAATGAGCGTATAATAAAATCACATATTGGGCCTTGAATGTTTCAGCACCAACACGTGTCAGTGTAATGTAACAATGTTAAAAGCACTTTGAAGCAAATGGTGGCTTGATTTTTTGGTATGAATGGTGCCTACCCACGAACGAAGCCGAAGGTCGAGCTTTGGGAGGCTACTGCTCAGACAAAGAATAATAGTACAAGTGTCTGAATTCGATGACTGAAGGCCGAGCCCCGCGTAGTGCTGAAGGCCCGGAGCGTCCGATATCCACAAGTATCTTGAATATGAAGGCCGAAGGCCAGAAGCGTCCAGGAGAGGCACGCCTACACGCGAGATGCGTTAGGAAGGCCGAAGACCGAGCACCACCTAGGGCCGAAGGCCAGAGGCGCCCGAGAAAGGCGCACCTTTAGCACAGGGCGGACACGCTATACATCAAAAATCACTTGCGTTTCGATGTGTGAACGTTACGTCTGTACACGCGGCATGCGTCATTGTGTAAGTTGTTTAAAAACGCTCTCTCTCTTGGGCCTTCGCTATTAAAATACTTGAGGAAGTTGCGGGAAGCCTGCACCCGTCGTCGGACGCTCCGAGCTATCGGCCTTACGTGGAGCTCGGCCTTCGGCCTTCGCATTTTGGCTTTGGGGTATTTGATCTTGCTATCCGAGCTACTTTGCATCAGTTTTGTATATAAACAAGGTCAATTGTAACATTTCTGATATAATATAATCCCACGATGATATAATATTTTTATTGTATTAATTAAGATCTATCAAATGACATCACTTTTTTCTAAATACGTCCATGGACTGATGATATCACTTAGTAAATACCCATATGGTTATTTTAGCTCCGAATGCGTCGAGTCTAGCGAAAAATGAGCGACATCTCTATCAGCGGTACATTCAATTCCAAGTAATGGCTTCTGTCCTAAACATCGATATAAAAACTATGCATATATAGCTATTATAGTTGCAGAGATATAAGCCACGCCACGTAACATTTTTCGTTAATTAAGCGGGATTTACATTACGAAATTAGTGACGTGAAATTGATTTCCTGACAGTAGTTTTACCAATAGTTTCACATGTAATTTAATATTTTCGTAATGCCTGCATTAATTTCATGAAAGCAAAACAATTTCGTGCCCTGCACGATTTTTTGGTGAAATTAGTGTCATGCATCTAACTCCGTAGTGTAAATGCGACGTGAAAAACAGGAAAAACTAGTATCGCGAGTCAAGTGCCTGCGCTGTGCGGGGACGTGTAGCTTCGATGCTGATGGGGCTGTGATCACTGCACTGCTGTGAATTTCACGACACTAATTATTTCACCAAATTACTTTCGCATATATCGAAACTACTTTCTTGAAGCTGATTTCAACATCATCATCATCATCATCATGTCAGCCGATAGACGTCCACTGCTGGACATAGGCCTCCCCCAAGGCTCGCCACTCCGACCGATCCTGTGCCGCTCGCAACTACCGAATTCCCGCGACCTTCACCAGGTTCAGGTTCTTCTCCATCTCGTTGGAGGCCTACCGGCAGTTCGTCTTCTGGTACGCGGACGCCACTCCAGAACCTTCCGGCCCCACCGGCCATCAGTTCTGCGAGCAATGTGCCCCGCCCACTGCCACTTAAGGTTTGCAATTCTGCGAGCTATGTCGGTGACCCTAGTTCTACTGCGGATATCATTATTTCTGACTCTATCACGCAGAGAAACCCCGAGCATAGCTCTTTCCATTGCCCTTTGCGTGACCTTGAGCCTTCTTATGAGGCCCATCGTTAGCGCCCACGTCTCAGATCCGTATGTCATCATGCATGACACTAATTTCGTAATGTAAATCCCGCTTTACATCTGGTTTTTGATCCGACCCATTCAGGTTTTTCAAGAAGTTTCACTCACGTTTCACGTACAAAAATAAAACATTGTTAAAACTTGTGTGGTGCACGGAACCCTTGAAGCGCGAGTCCTATTCGCACTTGACCCGTTTTTGTTATTTCGGAATCATAAGTAAGGTAGCGGGTAGCGCCCTTGTACTGTCCATAATGCAATTAGTCTGCCATTTTGGTGCGGAACAAGTCACCGAACTGCGCGAAGGACCCCTTTATTTTTGCCCACTTTTGTCATTCTTATTTCACAGAAAAATTGCAAACTACTTACTAGAGGACGAAAGCCGCTAATTTGAAATTAAATTAGTGGTGATTCTCCTCCTCTCTTCTGCTTTGCCTGTCCCTCTTCCCAGCTTATCTGGGGTCGGGTCTCCTTGTATGTCTGCACCAGAGTGCTCTGTTCTGGCTTGTCTGCGTACTCAGGCTCTCTTTCCGGATCTCTTTCTGCATGCCTGACCATCAGGTGTTGAGTGGTCTTCCCCTTCCTCGGGAATGGTTGGGTATATTTATGGCCATACCAGCGCAATCTACATTCCTTTACTTTTTCAACTATAGGTGCTACGTTAAACGATCCCTTGATAAATTCATTTCTGACCCTGTCCAATCGAGTCACTCCTCCCGCCCAAATTAATAATAATAATTAATTAATTTAATTAAATTAGAGGTGATTATTTTTCCAAAAAAGAGGGAATTACAATTTTAAATTTTAAATTGCTTTAAAGGTGATGTTGGTGGTTTTGTTTACATACTCATATAAACTCTCTCTCATTCATCACGTTTTGAGAAAATTAGTTATTATAAGCTATACAATCCGTTTAAATTATTTAATTGATGATGTTTGCATATATTTCTATTATATTACGTATGTAGATAGATAGTTAAAGTTAAGTTAGTATAATGTAAATACCATTTCATTGATGAATTTTTGAGTCTACACACAAACAGTCACAATATTTCCTAACTGTGACGTAAAGTATTGAAATGAAAAACTCTACCTAGAACGTATGAACCGCTTTCCGCCACCTTTTCCATTTACGATCTGCCTAGAACAGAGTCCTTGCCCATACATCAAGCACATTCCGACACATAGGCCCATTTAATGAATTGCTGACAACTTGTACTGATGACTCGGAAATCTGCTGTGATTTAAACCGCATAGTTATAGTGCGGCGTATTTGTTTATCATTTAATGAGGTCGCATTACGTAAACCCTTCGAACGCCGTATGCACAAGCTTATACAGTTTGCTGCGTAATATACACCGTGAGCCGCAATAACTTTACAGTCCATGACCAACATTGCATAGATTTAGGTACAAATTCGGTATTAGTTAAGTAAACATCCTTTTGAAGTATTTTTTGTAAACAGCACAGGTCGCGTTATTACGTCAATAATCGGCTAATTTGGGGAGAGTCGTTTATATCGTAATTTTTTACTTTAGCGTCGATATTTTGTATATGAAGGCATTTCATATGTGGTTGAATATGCATAGAAATTAGAGAAATACATTTAGTACGAAATGACCATTCTGGGATTAAATTAACTTAATCAAAATGTATTTAATTGGTACTGTCATTGGTACGATTTAGCCGGCGCGTTGTAATCGTACATCAATAGTGGTGAATGAAACAACGCCCCAAAAGTATGTGCCACTTTGCGTTCTAAAGTATCTGCCGCAGTTTAACTGTTCTTGTCGGCCTCATTACTATCCGGCGTCTATGTGTATTCGGCCGCCAACCCCTTACTTCACGGCCTCGTGTAGGTACTATTAAATAGCTATCTGTCATTCAACATCTGCATGCATGAGTCTATTCTAGCAGCTATTAGTAATTTTAACTCAGTATGTATGTAAGCAAAGGTAACTTAACTCAAATTTTCTTTATGACATTCAAAATCAAGCCTAGTATACTTACTTACTTACTACTTACTCCGTTGGCTCAGCGACCCAAAATGAGACTTGGCCTCCGACACAAGACAGCGCCACTTACAACTTACTTAGTATGCAAGTTGAAATAGCTAGGGACTGCAAATCTAAACATAACAAATGGGATACCGCCGTTTAGCCAAAATATTTTTCGCCAAATTTCACTTCCCAACAAACTTATGGCATCAGTTTCATTTCCCAAACCCATCGTTGGCATAACCTTACTTCGCAACCATTTCAAATGAAAATGACGTACTAGGTTGGGTTAGGTTATGAAAATTTGCGAAATGAAATTTCGCCCAAGTAAAAATATGGGATTTGAGAACCAAGTAAGGGTTTGGGAACTGAAAGTTTGTCAAGTAATTTTCGCCGAAACATCAGTAAACCATAACAAATGGAAAGTCTCTTTTGTGCAACTGGCACAGTTTCACGCCGAAAACAGGTAGGATTGCTCTCTAAACGAAACTAACGAGAAACCAGCGGCGGTCGGCAAGCGCTTGCAAATAATACTTGTTACGCTTTGTGCGGTCAGTTGTCCTTGTTATTCAACGTGTTTCCTTTTGTTGGAACTTTGCGCGTTACAGCGTACAGCAATGATTTCAAACAGTTAACGAACTTACTGGGCGAGCAATTCAAATTAGGGCAGTAGGAGAAATTTTAAACATAAGTAACACGGATTTTATTTCTCAGGGCTCAACAGGGAATCAAACCTGATCAATTCTAACAAAAACTTGCTGTTCCTTTTTTTACAAGAAATTAATAGTTAGTTCTTAAGGAGAATGATTTATTAGGAATAAGTCAATTTATATTTAGAATCATGTAATGACATTTAAATGACAAATCTTAAAATAAACTTATAATTATAAATAAAAAATGCCCCCCAGGTTCACCTTCATGCGTTATGGTGCCCAGAAGGCTGGCAGCGTTACCTTTGTGGATGGCCAGGCTTATCCTCTGGTCGAGATAGCTGCCAGCCCTCTGGTCACCTGAGATGTCTATAAGGCGCTGGGAATCTCTTTTTTGAATGAACGAAGGCTGGGATTGGATTTTACGGGCAGGCCTGCATCCAAGCATTTTGGGCCTCGTTCTGTATTTTAATGCAAGGATTGTCGGCGGAAGGGCAACCAACTTTATTGGTGAGATCTTGCGTGCTGTGGAACGAGGACAAAAAAGCTGGGAGAGCGAGGCTGACAACTTGCCGGATGCCCAGAGCGCCATGACGGATTGGCAAAGAGGCCTGGGTCCAAGCGCGGTTGTCCAGGTAGATAACTGAATATTTATCATTAATAGTAGATTGTGTCACAAGGGACCAAAATGACATATTTACGGCGAGGGCGTACAATTGAATCCTAAACGAAGCGAGGGATTCTAACATAGAATAGAGGGATTCAAGTGTTAACGCCCAAGGTGAAAATAATTTTGCTACCATGTGACACATACTGCTTTTCACATCACCTATGAGAAAATTACATACATATATTAGATTTCAAAACATTATTATTTTAAGCAAAGATAGATACGGACAAAGTGCCAAAAATATGTATACACGACCTTAGTATATAATAGGTACATACTTCTGGCACTTTGTCCGTATCGATATTTTCAGACGTGACTGTACTGACAAATTAAAAGTACCTAGACAGCTCATAATTATGTACCTAATATCTTTCAAAGACGCAGCAAACACCTAAAATGATACAATGAAAATCAAGTACATTATTTTTGTAGATTTTTCTGGTAACAAATTAGCTCTTACCCCTTTGAACCAAATATTCGGAAGAACACTATGAAGACTGATATCACTTATATTTATTCATCGTCTTCCTCGCGTTTTGCCACGGCTCATGGGAGCCTGGGGTCCGCTTGACAACTAATCCTAAGAATTGACGTAGGCACTAGTTTTTACGAAAGCGATTGCCATCTGACCTTCCAACCCAGAGGTGGAACTAGGCCTTGTTAGGATTAAGTCCCATTTTCTCACGATGTTTTCCTTCACCGAAAAGCGACTGGTAAATATCAAATGATATTTCGTACATAAGTTCCGAAAAACTCATTGGTACGAGCCGGGGTTTGAACCCGCGCCCTCCGGATTGAAAGTCGTACGCTCTTACCGCTAGGCCACCAGCGCTTCTATCACTTATATTTATTATTATAAAGTTATGTGTTGTGTTCCTCTGGAGTTGCAGGCGTACATAGGCTATGGAGACTGCTTAACATCAGGCGGGCCGTATGCTTGTTTGCCACCGACGTAGTATAAAAAAAAGTTATTGATTTAATCTAAGTATTTTCAAATTTATACACAATACAGAACCGCATAATTATGCTTTGTGATATATTTGTACAAACTTTTTAAATTGCATAGACAAGTATGGCTGCGTTTAAGGAGACCTAAAATGTCAAAATAAAAATTAAATTATTAAACTAATGTTTTTTACGTTTCTTTGTAAATATTACGCTAATTAATTAATTTTCTTAATTTAAATATGCTATTCATTAATTTAAAATACGCTAATTACATTTATTGTTTACAATTACAACAAAATATAATATAAGTTAGAAGAATTGTATGCACGTAATCGATTATAAAGAAATTGTAATCGATTATATACATACTAATTTCATATCTTTGTGTCAATATTTCATACTGGCAACAAAATGTCCTTGAACAGAAACGTGCCACTTTGATCCCTCCTAGCAGGGAAGAAAAGTTCCCTTTTCGAATAGGTGATGTGAAAAAAATATTTTAATTGACGCAAACTGTAAATCTTAGATATTTATTATTATTAAGCGTATTTACTTTGTATAGTAAATCCATAATGCTCTATAAGTATAATATTGTATGAAATGTTGACTTACCATGTAATGATTACATCGACTTTTAAATAGTCACCTGTATGTAGCTGGAGTATAACAGTTTCCTTAATATGGTCTATAGCAGTAATGATTTTCATGTAAATTTCCTGCACAAATTCTAATTTATTAAGGTAATTAACCCGATAGTATTTCCGGGCGCAACTTTACTGAAGTCAGTCACTGTGTGCAGGCTGTGGTTAGTGGAAGTTATTGCAGCTACCCACGTATGAGCATGCCCGAACGAAACTGGTTTTAACCGAATAAAACTAAAAATTATACCAACTAGATTGCTGTTTTCCGTGGATGGCATAACAATTTTGAACTACTGATAGAGTTTCTAGGATTATTACAAACTATCAAAACGAGTTTCTATTATAGCTAGCGAACAGTTTTGGTTGATTTTAGGCGTGTAATTTGTTTACCCAAAAGTATGGTAAGGTACCTGCGTTAAAAGAGCCGACGTCTAACCAGCGCCACTTAAAAAAACACGCTTCCGACTGTCGTATTACATTCGGCTTAAGCGCACACTTGAAGTACCAATAGAAGGAAAGCTTATATACACGGCCGCGTCGTCGCGCGGTCAGCCATTTTGTCAGTAGGCACGAATTCATTCAGAGCAACAACGGTCTGCGTCAATCCAGAGTAAAATTTTGTTTCACAATAGGGTATTTGACAACATTAAAAATATATAACGAATTGCTGTCATCCTGAAAGATAATAAACTAATAAAGTATATTTCACTATAATTGAATGTAAATTATGTTTATTTTTTGGAAAATAAACGAAAGAAAAATTTAATATTTTTTGAAATTTCATTAGGGACGTGAACGCTCTGTGATTGGTCAACGCTCGGATGACGTCACACGCGGGTAAACATTCTTGATTGTCTTGAGTGTTTTAACTGTTTTATTTGTATTTAGTTAATTTTAGTTATTGTTCCACAGTTTTCTGATATATTCCGATTTATCCGTATATCTAGTGGCACAATATTCATAAGAATCTCAAAATGGAGCCGAAATATGTGAAAGCTGATAGCGGCAACCTACCAGACATAGACGCATTAATGATTGCACTTTTCTTTAAAGATAATCCGGATTACTATGCTGCGGAACTTAGAAATGTAAAAACAGCTGTGTGAGTATACGTAGAAATTGTTTATTTACGAACATTTCGATTTCGATGTATACGAATACGACGACGATATATATATATATAGAATACGATGACGAGAATAGTATCTTCATACTGCACTTTAGTTTGAAAGAAAAAGTATGCTACTAACTACCTACTAATGCTGAAAGAGCTATGTTATGAGGTTATGTAGTAATACATTAAATACCTAGATCTTGTTTCGTTAAATAACAAAATCCGCTGCTTTAATTACCATATTTATTTACAGTTAAATAATACTTACATCGAAGTGGTCTTCACACATAAAAACATTTGTATGCGCTAAAATGCTCTTTGGGTCTGTTCGCGCTAGTTTTAAACACATTTTTCTTTTTTTGGGATTCGTTGGAATGGAAACAAACGATTTGTCTGGATTTTTTATAGTCGTACTTGAACATTGCGGCACTATACACCATTTTACAGTGAAATATTGAATTCATTGCACATAAACCATAAGATTAACTAAGGTCCAAAAAAAAGGCGCGTTCAAAATAAATAAACATTAACATTGTTTTTTTATATTTAATACAGGAAATTTCACGGAAATATCAATGTAGTGTAATTATTAAGTCATAAACAAAAAATTAAAACCATTTTCAAAAAATAGTCAAATAGCCTATACTGCAAAAATCTCAGTGAAATTCGCCTTTTTGTTAAAACTTGCTGATGTATTGTTACAATTAGTGTTTTGTGCTAACGAATCAAGATGAGTTTAATATTTTTAATAATATTTGTAAATTTTACATTGAAACTTGTCAACAATAAGTCTCAGAACCAAATAAGGGCCACATCCAAGGCAAATGAGCCGGCCCTTATTAAACTACCAGACAGTCTCATCTATTG
Source organism: Cydia strobilella (assembly GCF_947568885.1). Lineage (NCBI taxonomy): Eukaryota > Metazoa > Arthropoda > Insecta > Lepidoptera > Tortricidae > Cydia > Cydia strobilella. The sequence continues at coordinate 32,319,136 of NC_086068.1, forward strand.
AAATATAGTAAGCACAAGTGCAGTTTATTATTATTTAATAGTTTATTTTTTATCGTTAATAACTTCATTTTATGTGTTTACGTTGATTAGTGTCTTAAATTTTGAATGAGGGCTAACGCGTATGAATTCGCCGCTAGGGGCGCTAGTGTAGATGGTGGTCTTTTCCATAGTTCGAAATGTCAAATGTCACTTTTCACTTCAATATCTGACAGCTGTTCTTTAGTCTTTTGGACCACTATCAACAGAGGCGCCAACTGGTGAGCAAAAAAACGATAGCCCTCATTGTGAATTGATTTGATAAACGCTCGATATCGGTTTGGTTTGACACTTGACAGACGTCATTGTCTTTTTTTTTTTTAGTTTTTGTAGTTGGCGCTAGTTGCATATGTAGCTGTAATGTTCAGCCAAGGATGATTGGACCGTACCGATACAGTGACTTGAGTGTTATGTTATAAGTACGATGCTTGCTTTAAATATATATTTTTTTAATTTAATCGTTATGATGTACCTTCTTGCTGTGTACCTTTTTCTAATTTAACTATTTGTTCATTGTATGTTATTTTATGTCTCTTTTTTTCTTGTCTGTTACCTTCCGTGATTCTTGTCACCTGATGCTGAGATAAGGCCAATTCGTGGCACTTTAATCTTATTTTATGTTTTCTTTTATATTATGTAATGTCTTGTTTGTTTGTGCTTACGTATAAAATCTTATTCTATTTTATTCTAAATGGTTCCTTTTTAACTCCATTGTTTTAACAAAGCTCTAATAAAGGCCAAACTAACAATTGATATTTCATATGTTTATTAAGGTCCAAGAGTTTATGTATTTACCTATTATTTTGTTCATATCATGAGAGTTATAAGCTCAATTTGAAAATATAAAAATAGTGTTTGTGTTAAATCAGTTAGTAACATTTTGAATAAATTTTTATTAACTTATTTTATTAAGGTCCATTACCGTTTTTCTTGTTAATAAAGATTGGTCGAAAATATGACTTAATGCCAAGCGATTATTAAACTTAAAAATTACTTGAAAACTTGATGTTTATGTTGATTAATGTCTTAGAATTTGAATTAAGCAGTGGTCCTTATTAAACTACCTCATTTTAATGAGGGCCAGACAGAGGGCTTTAAAAAAGGCTAATTATTTAAGTAAATTTAACAAGAAACCCAACTAGTTTTACTTTTTCAGACGGTCAATAAAGTGAATATTACTGCAATAACCTACATACGTTTTATTCTTGTTCTTCATTTTCTACAAAATATTTAGATTTGAATTAAGGTGGCTCTTGTTTGACGCAGGTACCTTATGAGTTGTGCCGATTATAAGTATAAATAGTAGCATTTCTTTTGTTCAATTGCGTTCTAAAACAAACGAAATTCATCTTAATTTACTATACAACAGGGTTTATATTTAATAAAACTGTATGGTGGGTCTTACGAGGATAATGCAGTTTAGTTATGGAATAATAATTCAACACAAGATAACTAACATTACGCATGCGTTGTTAACTTGAAACTATGATTACTCCTGGACGATAGATTTTAATTAGTTCTTATAGTTGACCACTAACAAACGGTTTTCCAATAAGTATTTAATTATATTGTTTCCAAGTCATGCGATTGTTCGATATAAACTATCTCATAGTCAATTGGTATACAATTTTAAAGAAATATAGTAGGTAGGTATAACTAATTCAATGGAAAACATTTTCTGCATCCTGTAAATCTAAACTAATTTTCTACACACAATTCATTTCTATAATCAAGTATAAATAAGTTTAAAAAGGTTGACGTCTTCTGATTTAGCCTTAAGGCTACACTCGTAAGATGTTTACCTGCGGTAGGAAACTACCCTACCCTAAAATACCCTAAATAAACCCTCCTATACTATATAGTACAATCGCATTAGGTCTAACCTCGAAATCCTTCCAAAGTTATGAAATTTGGTATGTATGTTAATTAAAGGTCTCTTTGTCATGTCCACACTATTTCACATTTGGGGACCTCTAGGAATCGCAGCCATCTTGGAAAATGTGTACCATCCTGGAGAAATTTGCGTTTTACTCTAAATATACGTTCTCTATGAAAATATGGATTAAGGCAATATTAAAGCTTATTAAATTCTACACAAAAAATATATCTTTGCGGAAAAAATACATCTTGGTATAGAAAATAATAGCTGAATCCAGATTTAGCGCTTATACCCTTTCAGGGGATATTCTCTTAATAGTACTATACCTTATGGGAAACGGTCGAAGAGATAGTTCAGATCCGAAAACCGCTACCAAATTTTAGTATGCTGTTGGGCAGGATACTGGGTCTTCAAAACTGCCGAGAGACAGCGGCGCCGGCCATCTACTTCAGCGGAATGACGTCATCAAAATGACTCCCGCCTCGTTGCGAATATTGCATTTTGCACCCAAACTATGCATTGCACATACGCGTGTGGGGTATTAAACGAAAGACAATGAAATATTATATAGTTCACTAATACACTATGTACCAAAATATACAATAGTTTAAGAGAAATTTAAAAATAAATCAAAATGATGAAAAAAAAAATTCGATTATTTGGGTTTTTGAACCAAACCAAAAGTCGGACGTTAAAGCAATGTACTACAAAATTAAAGCTGATGTCTCAAGCCATACACTGATATCAAAATAATCAAAATCAGACCAAAAATGTGAAAATTATTATTATTATTTGTATCTCCTTCTGGATTTCACGGGCCTATAAATCCCGGTCTTTTGATAGGCTTGCGTGGGGATATAGATCCAACACGTAGAGGCCCCTTGGAGAGCTTTAATGTCATGTAGAATGCCTGCTGGAACCCGTTCACAGGTGCAACAATAGACACCCATGAACCGGTCGCAGCAGGCATTGGGACTATTGTAGAAAAAGTGAACAGTATACCGGTTTATGGATTGAAGTTTGGCTGGTCAAAAGATTGGGCTATTGCTGAGAGGTCCGGACACCTGCCATAACAATGTCTGTACACGTTATCGAGGCAGGCGGTGACTCGCCGCCGACTAGATGGGCCCCTGAAAGTGCCGTCGTAAAGACGACCAGGAGCAACACCGGTGTGAGCGGCTCAGGGGTGTCGAGAGGTGTGCGCCGCTTTCTACCCAGTGGCAGTTACCAGCCACTGTGCCAACTCGCGTCTTATGCATCTTTCACTTCCACCCCTGGAGCATATAGCTCTTACGACTCCCCTCTGGACGGCCAATGAAGGCAAACCAGAGCTGAGAGTCCTGCGGGTCCCCTTGAGGTCCACTCCGACCGACGAAGACACGCCGGAGACGGAGACCCTGACCGACTCTCTGGAGCACTCGGGTCCGTGGGGTCGTCACTCCCCAACAGCTCGCCACAAGCTGCCCTGCGGGCTTATTATTATTATTATTCTTCCTTTATTTATTTTTAGTCTTAGGCTAGGCATTTTACAATATGAGTATAAAAGTAAAATATAAAAACACTTACAAAACATTACAAAATTATATAAACACATTATAAAAAACCTAACCTAGGGTGCTGCCGGCAGCGGGGTAGGGCCCAAGCTGCCGGTGGTCAGGGCCGCAGAGAGAGGAACCGGCGGACTATCCGCGCCGTGTCCAAGATCACCGCCTTCTGCATCTGACCCTTGATCCAACCACCTAGCGAGAGTCTCTCAAGGTGTTGGTCGAGACTCTTCGCTATGAGACCGTTCGCTGAAACAACTATCGGGACAATGATCGTCGAATCAACATCCCACATGGCGGTTATCTCGTGAGCCAAGTCTAGGTACTTACTGGACTTGTTCTTCTCGGCTTTCACGAGATTCTTATCATGGGGGATGGTGATGTCGACGAGCACGGCCCGGCGCTGCGATCGATCTATTATCACAATGTCAGGCTTATTGGCTACAATAGTCCTGTCAGTGATGATAGATCGATCCCAATAGAGCGTGGCACGACCATTCTCGAGAACTGGCATAGGTAAATACTTGTAGTACGGTACTATTATTATTATTAATTATTACAATTATGTAGGTATTTGCTAGAACAAATGCATTAAAGTAAAAAAAAACGAAATTGGTCATTTTCTGGATAATCCGCATAAGCTTCTAGTATGTTATTAGCAATATAAAAGGGATCATAAAACTGCTGGGAGACAATCTCTATAGTGCCTGAGTGACAAATAATGGCGTCATACATGTGACCGCTGCCGAAATTTGCTAAATCTAAATCATAACTATACGATGAGTCATACATACACGTGTGCTTTATCAAACGAAAGGTTATTAAATATATAATGATTCGATAATATATAAATATAAAAACAATGTATATTTTAGGAGCTACAAACAAAGAAAAACCACTTTTTTTGAGAAAAGTTCGTTTATATATATTTTATAGCTCAACTAAAAACGTTATAACAATGTTGCGTCTAATATAAAAGAAACCAGTTATTCAACTATACGTCACAGCTAAAATTTTTAATTTCCGATAAAAACTGTGGAAGTTGTACCAAAAAAACTAAAGCTTGCTAACAATTCTACCTTTTTTTTTATAAGCCATTCAATTCCTTAATAATTATACACATATTTATATCTCATAATTAAATTTAAAATATAATAATTGTAATACATTAATAAATTAAATTAAATATTATCAAATTATTTAACATGCATGTTTAAGTCGGTAGCGATTTTATACAATATTTTTAATTATTTTTATTATTAAGGACCTCTTGACGAGTAAAGGCCTCCTCCATTTTACTCCACATTTCCCTATTTTTTCAAATTCAATTTATAAATTATAATTCCACTCCAAAATATCGTTTTCATGTGTTTTATGTAATGTCCTTTCATTTAATACCCGATATTTAGTACTATTCTTTGCATAATATGAGCGCATTAAGGAAGAATTGTTGGCGCGCTTTATAGTTTTTTTTGTACAACTTTCACAGTTTTCATCGAAAATCAAAAATTAAACCGGTAACCTAAACCTGAATAACTGTTTTATCTAATAGTATAAGCAATATTTTATTAACGTTTTTAGTTTAGATATAAATTCGATATACACCTACTTTTTTCATAAAAAGTGGTATTGCTTTGTTTATAGTTCTTAAACCAAACATTTTTTTGCAAACAATGTATAGATGAATAATAATACATTTAATAACCATTCATTACATGTAGCACACGTGTATGTGTGACTCATGGTATAGCTATAATTTACATTTTGCGAATTTCGGCAGTGAATATCTGTATGACGTCATTATTTGTTACACAGGGACAATAGAGATGGTCTCCCGACAGTTTTAGAATCCAGGTCATATTGTTAATAACATACTAGAAGCTTATGCGGATTCTCTGGAATATGACCAATTTGGATTTGTATGGGCGAATACCTACATTTTGATGGATAATTTCCACAATTTTTATCAGTTTTTTTTTTTTATATTAATGTAAGGCTTGAAACGTCATCTTTAATATTGTAGTACATTGCTGTAACGTCCGACTTTTTGTTTGGTTGTAAAACCCAAATAATCGTATTATTTTTTCCACCATTCTGATTTCTTTGTAATTTGCACTAAATATTGCTGTATAATTTGAGACACGGTGTATGAATAAAATATAGAACATTTAATTGGCTTTCATTTAATACCACACACGTGTATGTGCAATGTATAGTTTGGGTGCAATATGCAATATTCGCAACGAGGCGGGAGTCATTTTGATGACGTCATTCCGCTGAAGTAGATGGCCGACGCCGCTGTCTCCCGGCAGTTTTGGAGACCAATTAACATGCCCAACAACATACTAAAAGTTGGTAGCGGTTTCCGGATCTGAACTATATTCCCATAAGGCAGTGCACTATAATAGGAAACTTGTAGGAATATGAATTCCACTTTTGTCTATACATTTGTACACGTTATTCCCCAATATCAACATTTCACTCGACTGCGACTTAAACAGAAAGTAGGTAGGTAGAATACTGGACGGATTTTTTAAAATGACGTGTCGGTAGATTCCTCTTGCCCACTTGTTTGAGTAGATAATGTTTTTGTGTTCCAAAAATTGGTAAAAAAATTATACAAGTTTTTTTTATGACCCGTCTTAAAACAAAATTTTAGTAGAAGATGATAAGTATAACCTTTTGACTTCTAAGCCATATTTCTATAAAAAAGCTCCGTTTTATACCTTTTTTGTGTAGAACTTAATAAGCTTTTGTTTCGCCATACACAGTATTCACATTAAACCCAGATATTCCGAGAAAAACAGAAAAACTTACTTAAAGAGATACTTTTCAAGATGGCGTTTGATCGCCGTGGTCCCCGAAGCTCCAATTTTATGACACGCAAACAGGGATCCCTGAAATTATAGGTGTCAAATTTCATTACTGTCACTATTGTTAAAACCCCATTTATGACCTAAAATATGTTTTTGCAGTCGCATTTTTAAATCCTAAATAGTTTTCCTCCATTTATTTTAGTAAATTTATATTGCATAGCACTCATGTACCAATAATTATGGATCTACTGATGTCTATTTCATTGAAATCCACTCAATAGTTTAGGCGCTAGAAGTAAAAATATGATTTAATATTGGGCATCCTCTCAAGACGGCTTTATTGATTTTTCTTTAATAAAACAAGTGTAAACAGGTTGTGAAGGGCAAGAGTAATCTACTGATATGTCATTTTAAAAATTCCGTCCAGTATCCTGAGCCCATAACCCTACTTTCTGTTTAAGTTGCAGTCGAGTAAAATGTTGATATTGGGGTATAAAGTGTACAAATGACAGATTCATCGAGGTCCCCAAATGTGAAATAGTGTGGACATATAAAAGAGACCTTTAATTAACATAAGTAAGTAAGTATTTATTCGCAAAGAATAAGTACATACCAAATTTCATAACTTTGGAAGGATTTCGAGGTTAGACCTAATCCGATTGTACTAATAGGTATATTGTGAGCGGGAAAAATGGGATAGTATAAAATGTGCACAACAATGTTAGGTAAATTTGTTTTAAGGCACCATACCGTCGGTTTGGAGTGGGAACTTTTATCAATTGGGATATTTGTTTATGTTATAAACCAAAGTTAATTTTCATCAACCCTCTTGTTTATGAATTTATAAAGTAAATTTATACGATATCATTTCGGTCCTACACTTTTTCTTTATTTTTCTTTACCTGTCTCATACAATAACCCTTATAGTAGTGCGGCGGGGTGTCGCTGAGCTAAGGGGCGTGCATAAATTACATCATCTATTTTTCTCTGAGACGACATGGCGTCGTCCCGTGAGACGACATGGCGTCGTCCCGTGAGACGACATGGCGTCGTCCCCGTGAGACGACATGACGTCGTCCCATGAGACGACAAAGCGTCGTCCCGTGAGACGACATAGCATCCCTGTGGAACGCCAAGCGTCGTCCGGTAAAACGACAAGGCGTCGTCCTGATGAGTTACGTCATCCCGTGCAAAGATATCGCGTCATCCTGTGGTATCGTCCCGTGAGAAGATATTGCGTCGTCCCGCAAAACTACATTCCGTTGTTCGATAAGACGACATTTTGTCGTATCCTGAGACCCTAATGTGTCGTCCTATGAGACGACATCGTATCGTCCTCTGAAATGACAATGAAATGACGTCGTCTTGTTAGACAAACAACCGTTGTCTCATGGTCTACCATTAATACGGTGGCGGACGTCTTATTGGTCGCATTATTGTTCGATGTCTTCTTGGTCAGACTCACATTTTTTAAGATCTGCATGGTCCTGATATTACCCATGTGCGACCCGGTTAGTCAACGCAAAGATAGATATAACTCCGTAATAGATGGATACAGTCTAAGGAAAAAACGTGCCTCAAAAATCAAGAAAATTTGATTCTCGTTCAGAGGGCGCTACTAGCTTTGACCTACTGTCGTATAGATGGCGTTGACGGTTTCGTTTGTTATTTAACAATTTAAACGCATATCAGTGAAAGAACATGGGTCAAAATCATAAAAATAATTAATGCAAATAAAAAAAATAATTTATCCATATTTAAATACATTTTATCATATTTTTATAAATCTAAAAAATCTAAAAATGAATGTTTTAAAGTGTGTCGACAGATGGCAGTGAATTTACTGGGGTTACAAAATTTACTATGACAGTACCGCTCTAGTATAAGTTACTCTATGGTCAACGTCATCGATCGAATTGTGTGTCACCTTTTAGGACGATGAGCAGCTGAATTTCTATTGGCGGGTTTGGCGCGAAATTGATAACGAAACGCAGTTACAGTAAATCTTGGTTGTGTACAAATGTTGGTCTTGGTCGATAACAAACAAGGAATTGTTTGCCGTGAGATAACAAACGAACCTAAAAATATACATTCTGAGGATTGTAACTGTATAACCCATTGCAAAATGGCAGTTAAGAAACTGTGCAGAGGGAAAAGCACAGAGTAAAAAACCTTGTGTTATACTTTGCCCAACTAGATCCTATACCAAAACGAGAGAGGGGGAGGCAAGAAAAATTGGCATCAGTTTTAAAGAAGAAAAGAAGATTAAAACTCTCTCTGAATAGGAATATCAATACACGTAAAATATAAATTCGTTTACGACTCATATTATAATATATATGAGTGAAAAATCATCGCACTTAATCCCTCTTTTGAATGACTAGTTAGGTTTTGATAGTCTTTTTGGGGATACTAAAGCATCTCCTGTATCCTCTTCTAACGTTGACTATAGTCTACAGCTACAAAATGGCGGCCTGTCACAAAGAGAAACCTTTGCGCTAGTCTAGAAATTATCTATATTTCAAAACGTCTACTAAGTACCTAGCTGTGACACAGAGACCACCGAACTAAGAGTAACACGTAGAAAACATACCTTCTATCACATTCCGTTAAAAAGGCCGAACTAACAAAAGCATTTAAGATGCTCTATTCACATCAAGCAGGTAGAAACTTCTGAACTCAGCTTCAAATGCTGTAAGTAACGAGCTTCACTTTGGAAGATTATCTTAGCAGCGGGTTTTAAATCATAATACGTTGACCGCAAACGTTATAGTTCCATTTCAAAGAGTTCCATTACTAGTAATATAACTATCGGAAACGGAATGGTATTTGTAGGAGGTGCTTTCACAGAATGACTGTAGTGTATGTACAAGTTTAGACGGTGAAGTACTTGTCTCAAACATCATGTCATACACATCAAAGAGGTCCTATACCTGTCTCGGGCATGCATAGCGCGCGTAACGATATTGGGTCTGTGGTGAACTACGTTGGCAGGTGGATACCCAACCTTTCAACTGTAACAGAGCCAATGAAAGTACTTCTGCGGAACAGGCCTGGAAAAAATATGAGCCTGCAAAATGACTGGGGATGTAAACAACAAACTGCTTTTGAAACACTGAAACAAGCAATCAGCAACATACCTACATTAGGCTACTACGATGTCACAAAAAAGACCGTTGTGATTGCTGATGCGAGTCCTGTGGGTCTCGGTGCGGTTTTGGTACAAATTAACAATAATGAACCCCGAATTATTGCCTTCGGCAGTAGAACTTTGACTGACTGTGAAAGAAGATACTGCCAGACTGAGAAGGAGGCACTTGCTTTGGTATGGGCAATAGAACATTTTCATATATTTTTATATGGTAAACAATTCGACCTGATAACAGACCATAAGCCATTAGAAGTAATTTTCGGACCTAAGTCAAAACCCTGTGCAAGAATAGAAAGATGGATCCTGCGACTACAATCATACAAATTTAAAGTCATATACAGACCAGGAAAAAACAATATTGCGGACCCATTGTCTAGACTCAATGACAATAATCTATCTAGCAGTGAGCCAATAGAGCACCATATACAGCAAATAGTGGAGTACATAAGACCTAGGGCTGTTTTGCTAAAAGAAGTGGCAGACCACTCAGAAAAGGATCCGGAAATACAAAAAGTTAAAGCGGGACTGTACCAGAACAACTGGGATGAAGAGGTGAAAATATACAAACTATTTCAGACAGAGTTATGTTTTTATGAAGAGATTCTTTTGAGAGGTACACGTATAGTCATTCCAAAAGATCTTCGAAAGAAAATCATTGAGGCTGCTCATGAAGGTTATCCAGGAATAGTCGCAATGAAGGCCCGGTTGAGAGCGAAAGTTTGGTGGCCTAGGTATGATAAAGAGGCTGAGAAGCTAGTTAAATCTTGTGCCGGATGTACATTGGTATCGGCTCCAAACCCGCCTAATCCCTTAAAGCGCCGTGAACTGCCAGATGAAGCGTGGAAGGACGTGGCTATAGATTTGCTTGGTCCGTTACCCAGCGGAGATCATATTCTGGTGATAGTCGACTATTTCAGCAGATATAAAGAAGTCAAAATATGTCGGAAGATAGACAGCACAGAAATGATAAAAAATCTCACTGAAATTTTCAGTCGTCTTGGTGACCCAGCAACCATCACAGCGGACAATGGACGCCAATTTATATCTGAAGAATTTAAAACATTCTGTACAGAAAGAGGGATCATATTACACTCGACTATCCCATACTGGCCACAAATGAATGGAGAAGTAGAGCGCCAGAATAGAGATATTCTAAAGAGACTGCGAATCAGTCAGATTGAGAAAAAGATTGGAAATTAGCCTTGTTGGAATATCTAAGAATGTACAATAGCACTCCACATTCTGTTACAGGCAAAACACCCTCAGAGTTATTTTTCAGGCGACAATTTAGAGATAAAATTCCCATGATTAGTGACTTGGGTCAAAACGGAGATATAGATTGGAAAAATAAAGATGTTGACATAGAGGTGAGGGATAAGGACAAAGAATTGAAAGAGAAAGGAAAGGAGTATACGGATGAAAAAAGAAAAGCTAAGGAATGTGAGTTAGTGCAGGGAGACAAAGTAATAATGAAAAATATGACAAAGGACAATAAGCTAAGCACACCATTTGGACCAACAGCTCTTACTGTAGAGAAGGTGACTGGAGGGGACGTAGAGGTCGTCAACGAGGAAACGGGCCAAAGGTATCGTAGGAACGTGGTCCATCTCAAAAGAGTAGATGGAGAGTGGCAGATTAACCTGATCATAGATTATTGAATTGCTTAGTTGATTTTTATATTGTAACAGTAGTTTAATTTGCATTTTAATACAGTCTTGATAGTACAGTTGGTTTCATTTGTATTATCTTGGAAGAGGTCTCTGAATTCATAAGGAAGGAGGGATGTAGTGTATGTACAAGTTTAGACGGTGAAGTACTTGTCTCAAACATCATGTCATACACATCAAAGAGGTCCTATACCTGTCTCGGGCATGCATAGCGCGCGTAACGATATTGGGTCTGTGGTGACAGCTCGGGAGAGCAACTCGCGGGAGTGCGGAGTGAACATGTGGAACGTGCGCGGCTGTGTATGTTAGCGAGCCAGGATGTAAGGAACACTCAACGGCATATAATACAATGACTAAAAGGACTTCAATACTAATTTAGTATGGCCTTCCGAATTGTTACCCATGATTGATCAATACGAGTGGAAACATTCGGTTTCGTTAGTGGTAGATGTTATATGTCTGACGAAGCTTCCCTTTATGTAAATAAAGAAAGAATTTATGAAAAGATTTTTCGGTAGTTCAGTTAGAGTGGACTTACTGATCCTGAAAAATCGCGAATTAAATTAGTGAAGCCGACTAAGGGAACTAAACCGTCGAACCAACAGCCAGGGTCCACGGCTTTGTATCTAAATGAACTTGGAAGTCTTTAACTCAAACGACTACACATAAGAAAACAATAAAACTCGTTAATTGCTCCGAGGATTTGTTTGATTTTCGAATAAGACAAATAAATGAAATCACTTAAAAATCTTTGAAACCGTGTGGACTGCGGGGCAAGCCATTATATGTACATACAAAGGTACAACGTACGCAAACGTACATACAAGAGTAATATTTAGAAAATATTTGCAGGCAGTTACCGATAGCAGACACCTGATTCGAAAGAAATATACAAATATATGTGTAATAGAGGTGTAATATAATAATTGGGAGAGCACTCCCTATATATTTACACAAACAATGGCTTAAAAAAATGCATAGAACCACGCTTTAATCTTAAAGCCGCATAGAAACGTTATACATAAACAACGCAACGGAACGGGTTAACATGTTAACAAACTACTTACTATAGAAGCCTTTCACTAGGACTAGCACGACCAACTACTTCCATTAATGCTAGTTGATAATTGGCTAAACGCCCCGCTACTAATTAACCAACTTCGCAACTTATTCGCTGATCTGTACAAACCTTATTACATGGATTGGCCTTCCCCTACGACTCAATCGAGACATATCTAAGTAAATAAACACTTTCTAGTGTCAGTAACGCTTAGTGTCGTGTTAGTAACAATATCACTTGAAGAATTTTTCTCAAGACAATATGCATCACCAGAGACTTACGGCGGGAAATGAATTAGATATTCACTAGATATGAAATAGTAAAGATATGTGACGTCCCACAGGTAAAGGTACCTTATGGCGGTTGGCACTTACGCTATTATTAACGCCGCTCCAATTAATATCCCGAATCGCGCCAGTAGTTGGTAAGATGAAAGAAAGAAAAGACGCTTATTGTATAAAGCACACTTACGCACTTCGAGAAAAGCCGGCTCCCTACATATAGGGAGCGATATCTTACCGTACAAATCTTTCTGCCATTTTTCACGGGGGGAAACGTACACACAGTCGCATTTCTCACACACTTACATACAAATTCCAATCTATAATGACGACACAAACACATAGAAAATGACAATGACACACTACACAGACAAATATTGCACACCTCGATCTGTTTTTGTGTACGGACGAGTCACAACTGTCACAACACGCACACTAACACATTTTCGCCAAAGAATTTAATTGCATTCTGAGAGATGTGCTTGTGTCGACACAGCAATATCGAAATACTATCGGAAAGTTAGGATATTTACCATATTAAGGAGAAAGGAAAAAGGTAACCAATTGAAACATATTCAACTATAAAATACAGTATTTATTACTTTTTACAGGCCTATAGCATAGATTACATAATAGTTCTTACGCACAGATACTTATCTAAATTAATTTTTAACAAGCAGAAACGTCTGCGAACGATGCTATTAAGCTTAGAATAAATTTAAAAGTGGAAAAATTACTGCCTTGGGTGAGACTTGAACTCACGGCCTCTGGATCGATACTCCAGCGCTCTGCCAACTGAGCCACCAAGACCTCATCCATAGGCAGCACATTTTCCAAGCCGAGCTTGCCGGGGACTCTTAAAGGTTAGATTTGACAAATCTGCGCGTCATCGTGGATGACACGAAATATATCGCGGTAACCGCAGACAATATTATATACTATAATTAGTTAAATAGGTAATAGTTAATAATATACATGTTTAATCACCTTCATATCATCGCCTATAACTGAAGAATCATCATTATCCTGCCCTTTTCCCAACTTCATTTGGGGTCGGGCCTTCTTGTGCATCTGCGCCAGGACAATCTGTCCCGTGTTGTCAGTGGTGGGATGTTTTGCGTCTTCAGGTCTCTTTTGACAGTGGACCACCAGGAAGCCGGAGGTCTACCCGATGCTCTTTGCTTGGTGGTGATATTAAGCACGGTTTTTACGGAATAGTTGTCGTTCCGTCTCATCAAATGACCGTACCATCGGATTCTGCCCTCTGAGTTTTTCGGTTACAGGTGCCACCTTGAAGGATCCTCGTACGTACTCGTTCCGCACTTTATCTAAGCACGTTACGCCACCTGCCCAACGAAGCATTTTCATCTCCGCTGTATGAAGTTGTTGCTCATGTTTCTTCAAGGCGGCCCAACATTCAGAGCCATACAGCATAGCTGGTCTAACGACAGTCTTAAATATTTTGCCTTTGGGTTTGATAGGCATTTTGGCGTCGCAAAGTACCCCAGTCAACGATCTCCATTTTAACCATCCCGTATTAACTCTGTGACTCACATCTTCGTCTATGCGTGCGTCGGCCAACAGCACAGAGCCAAGGTACTTAAAACGGGACACTTTAGGTAGGTTGTTGCCGTCAATAGTGATGTCACCCCCGATTTGCTCAGATCCTCCGGTCGCATTCCATGAATTCTGTCTTCGTGCGGTTGACACGTGTTAGGTTGGTAATAAAATCACTAGTTTAGTTTGACATTTAGTGTTATTTATGGCAACTCTTCTACCCAAGATGGCGTCGCTGTACAAGTGTCGAGACTGAGCTCCACAAATATTAAATAAGAATAAATTATATAAAGTCAGTTCGTCTTTCTTTCATCACCATTATAACATGTTGTCAGAAGTGTCGTGATGAGTGACCCAGAAGTCAAACAGAAACAAGAAAAAGTCACACGCGCCGAACTTGCACCTCCAACGACGGTAATGGCGGAGGGATGTGAAGATCTCGGAATCAAGTCGCATGGGCTTGGTACATCTTTACCGAAGCTCATGATCTCGTCTGACACCACAAATAATAATGCGGAAGAATGGAAGAGGTGGTGGCAGCGGTTTGACATATATTTATTGGCATCGGGACTTGACAAGGCGGACGACAAAAGAAAAATTGCAATCATGCTGCACTCCATGGGCGTTAAAGGTTTGGAAATCTTTAATTCTTTCAACTTAGACTTCGACAAATGCCAATTAAAGGAAATCAAAAAGAAATTTGACACTCATTTTGAACCTCAAAAAAATCTTACCATGACACGTTATATGTTTTTCACACGGAAGCAGAGTAAATCTGAAAACATCGATGATTTCCTAACTGATTTAGAGAACAAGAGCAAAGATTGTGAATTTAAAGAGCTGAGAGAGTCTCTTATCAGGGATATTTTTATTGCAAACATGAGTTCTGAGCTGTCATATGTTCGACAAAGGTTGTTACAAGAGCCCAATTTGTCATATGCTAGGATGCGTGAGCTTGCAAAAGCTGTCATTGCGGCTCAACAAGATTCGGACAGAATAGTACAGGAGAGCACCGGCACACAGAATGTGTTGCAACTGAGGGGCAGAAGCAACAACCGCAGTAACAGTCATCACAGATCAAAGTCAAGATACTCAACGTCAAGTCAGTCACCGTCAAGAAGTCAGTCAGCGTCAAGAAATCAGTCAACGTCAAGAAATCAGTCAACATCAGAATATCAGTCATCGGGTCGACCACACTACACCCAGTCAGCTCCGTCGAGGCCATGGCAGAGGTCAGCAGTCTACATGTACGCGCTGTGGGCAGGTGCATCGCTTCAAGTGTCCAGCAGTCAACGTACAATGCAGGTCACGTAACTCTTATGGTCACTTTGCAAAACTTTGCTTTAAAAATAAAAATGTAAGACAATTAGAGCTAGAAAACCTCGATGATGATAATGCTTACTGCGCTGAGAGGTTATTTGTGGGGCAAGTACAGAACAAAAACAGAAATAAAAAGTCTTGGTACTTAAATGTCAATGTCAATGGTCGAGATATTTAGACACTGGGGCCGAGCTTGATTTGATGTCGTTACAAACTTACAAAACTTTAGGGCTCAACAATATAGTTGAAACCACTCTTACTGCTAAGGCATATAGGTGTGAGCTTCCAATAATAGGGGAAACAGAATTGGAATGTCATTTCAATAACAGAGTAGAGAAAATAACCTTTGCAGTGACAACTGTAAATGGTGAAACCATTTTAGGTCTAGATACATGTGATCGAATTGGTATAGTCAAACGTGTTTATCAGCTAACTGAATTCTTACACAATATAATGATGTTTTTCAGGGTCTGGGGTGTCTACCTCCTGTCTGCCATCTGAAACTGAAGTCTGATGCTGTGCCATGCATTGATCCTCCGAGGAAGGTACCATTTGCGCTACTGAAGGACCTACGGGATGAGCTGGATCGCATGGAGAGCATGAAAGTCATTGAAAAGGTCACCAAGCCAACGGCATGGGTCAACTCTGTAGTAGTCACCGTCAAGTCAACAGGTCAGCTTAGAATATGTCTAGATCCTAGAAATTTGAATAAAAATATTATGAGAGGACATTAAAGCAGAGTCATTGACCGCCCGCCGGGATTATTTTGCCGATCGTATAGTTAATAGTAAAAATCCGTCGAAAGAAATGTGGCGTGTAGTCAATGATCAGGCGTCCACAAAGCCAATCCGGCATACTATTTCACTGAAGGATGAAAGAGATAGCGATGTGCCACCTCTACAAGTGCCGCAACACTTAAATGATCATTTTCTTTCGGTGGGGTCTAAATTTACAATGAATATAGATAAATCCAAATCTATACGCTACCTAAATCATCATTTACACAACACCGATGTGCCTGACCTAGTTTTGCCTACAGTTACTCTCACAGACCTAAATCGTGCGTTGAAGTCTATGAAAAAAACGCGCGGGACCCTAGATATATATGACATATCGCTGAACATACTCAAGTGCATCTGGCCGGTTCTCGCGGGGCTACTATTAAAACTCGTTAACACCATGTTTTCATGCGGTATTTACCTGTAACGCTAGGTCATGCTAGGGTGGGGTCGCAGGTCAATGAAACCTCAAGTTACTTAATAATTCACTATATTGTCCGTTCCTAACAGCACTGGGTAGATGAGCGCACTGAGAATAACACTGGCCTGACTAGGATCCGTAAGCGGAGGCACCAAGGAGGATGTTGTAGGGACCAGGTAGCGCCACGTCAGCTTGGCTTGGCTCCAGCGAGTTCCGTGACCGCCTGTAGTACGGCAACTCCAGCCACATTTCAGATTTCGGCTTACGCCAGTTCTTAGGCGTCGAGTAAATGATCCCCAGCAGGAAAACACTCGACACTAAAATTAATAAGATAACTGTACACGACACCACATGCGACGTGTCGAATAACGGATTTTGCGATAAAAAGTAACACGCGCTTCCCGTTCGATGGCTCGGAGCGGTGTACCGATGTACTGAAAAGCACTCGAGTATGTCCAGTATACAAGAGAAAAGGGAAAAAAGCTCCGTGGACAATTATAGACCAATTACTATTGTACCAAATGTATCCAAATTAATAGAATCTGTTTTATACAACTGTTTAATGCACCACCTTGAGACAAATAACCTACTGCCAGACAAACAATTTGCTTACCGAACAAATAGGTCCACCACAACAGCCGCGTATAAAATATACGACTACATAACAACAGCGTTAGATGAAAAAGACAAGGCAGCAGGGGTATTCTGCGATCTGTCAAAAGCGTTCGATGTAATTAATCATGAGCTACTCTTAGAAAAGATAGGGCAGTACGGAGTCAAAAATAACGCTCACAGATTACTTCTTGCATCGTTCCTTAAAAACAGACGGCAGACAGTCCAGGTCAAAATAGAAGGTAAAAACATTAATTCTAAAGCCGGCATGTTGGAACTGGGTATACCACAGGGCTCGTCGCTCGGAAATACCTTATTCTTAATGTTCGTGAATGACCTTCCTTCCTCTGTTGCCGAAGGTATGATGGCACTTTTTGCTGATGACACAAACGTGGTGGTGAGGGCGCATACATACCTGCAGCTGGAGCAAATGATTGCAAATACATGCAGCCAACTCCACGATTGGTTTTCGGCAAACGGCCTCATCCTTAATGTCCAAAAATCAAACGTATTGTTGTTTTCACCCACTCAAACGTATTGTTGCTTTCACCTACTGGAATCAAACGTATTGTTGCTTTCAGCTACTGGAATTATGTAAAGAGCAAGCGAAAGAATAGGAATCAGACGACCGACTTTACCTATAAGGGTGAGAGGGTGTCGGGTCGGGGCTCGGTATTCCATAATGACGAGCCGCAACTCGACGAGGCGGAAGCAATGCAGGTAGTGAGTAATGCAGAGTCTCAGGCGGCACGAGTCACTGTAGATATTGTGGACGCCGTAGAATTTCGAAAGGCTGTTAACCGACTTAAGCCGCGCAGTGCAACAGGTCTTGATGGCATTCCTCCATATCTCGCAAAGGACTGCATATTAGCTTTAGAGGATCCGCTCTTGCATATTTACAACCTAGCGTTCTGCAGTCTATCCTGGCGTATGGAAGAAATCTAGAGTCACTCCTGTACCTAAGAGTGGTTCAAGTAATACGGAAGTAGAAACGTATAGACCCATAGCAGTCCTGTCTGTCTTTGGCAAGCTTTTTGAATCGATGATAGACTGTCAAATTAGCCATCAGATTTCCACCCAGCTTGCTGACGGCCAGCACGGTTTCCGTAGGGGACGCTCGACTTCCACCAACCACACAGTTTTTGTCGACTATGTCGCCGCAGAAATGGACGCGGGCCACCAGGTTGACGCCGCGTATTTTGATTTTAAGGGGCCTTAGTCGATTTTGGAGCAAAAATTTAAAATTGATAGATTTAGTCGTTGAAATTATACACGTTTTCTTACGTAATATCTAAATAACAAGTATTAGTTTCTATTAGCACGTCTTCTCATCTTGCCTTTTAATAATCAGGTCGCGAGCGTGCGTCACCGGTAATATATGAAGAGAAGGGGCAGTTTTTAAAATTCATCAAAAATTTATGGTGGTAAATTATACAAATTGATGTATAATAATAGTTTCAGCAAATGTTGTAGATTGTTTAACCCTTAAATGCATAATGATGTATATATGCATCGTATATTTGATGGTCCGTGGCTCAATATGCAGCTATCCAAAATCACATTTATTACTTTTATACAGCATGACACATCTATTTCAATTTATTAAAAAGTTATACAAAAAATCATGCATTTAAGGGTTAAGTATCAAAATTATGTTGAAATTAAGTCGATTTTCAGTGAAATTGTCACTTGTTTTGAAGTAATTTCTGGAGAAAATTGATTTCGTCTGACTTTCATTTACACTACTTCAGTCATAATAATAAAAATGTAGTCTGATAAACGTCAAGTACAGGATATGTGTAATACAAAATTACCATGTTTAGCCGTCCAAACTTTACGAAATTTACAAATCAGAGCGACAAAATCAGTGCTTTACGCGCGTTTACCTAAACGTCCATCAGAAAAGCCAACATTACTAATTTAGTTTTTCCCCCGAAGGGTAAAAAACGGATGTTTAGGTTCCTGCCGAAGCTTGAACCACGCCTAAGGGCCTTGCCGGCTTATACATATGGTACTGACGAGAAAGCAGCCGAGCGCTAGCAACCGGGCGACATTAGTACTTGAGTGGCGCGATAGATGGCGCTGCAAGTTGATAAATTCCCTTAATTAGGGCTGAGTTACAAGGGTGTTATCTCATATGTGGTTCAAGCTTCGGCAGGAACCTAAATATCCGTTTTTTACCCTTCGGGGGAAAAACGGTTCTATTTGGTTTCAATTAATATCTTTTAAGTCGAAATTAAATGCATTATTGCTTCTTATTTATAAGATAAATTAGAAGTTTAATATTTTTGAATGCAAATCAAATGGTTTTTTTTAAACTATTATCCTGAATATAGTAATATACATACCTATATATATATATATATATATATATATATATATTTATATATATATATTTATATATATATATATATATATATTATGGTACTAATTAGTTCATTTTAATATATTTTGATTTCATTCATGGTATAATCCTAAAATTAAAATAAATATGAAAAAAAATCTAATTTTTGTTCCAATAATTAAGTTTACATGTGTGAATGTGGAAATTATAGGGAAATTTAAAGCTATTTCTACATCAAAAATTAAAAAAATAACTGTAATTTAAAAAAATGAAGGGAAAAAGGAATACGGGCTGAACATTTTGGGTCAAACCCACATTCAAATGGGGAAGATTTTTCTCGGTCAGTAAATTATTTTTTAGATAAAATTACTGATAAAAATAATATAATATTCGCTAAAATGATAAAAATAATTGAAATTAATATTATTATAATAATTATTTATATTAATGATAATTAAACTTTTTGATTGGAAGTCAAATATACTAAATATATTATATAAATAGTTAATTTCCTCATCAATAACTAGAAATGTAAAGGAATAATAAAATGTCAGTATCGCAGCAGCTTCAAATCCAAAGTGATGGTTACATGAAAAATGGTTATTTATATGTCGCATCAAATAAATAAATAAGAAAATTGTTCCAATTATAACATGAAGTCCGTGAAATCCTGTAGCCATAAAAAAAGTTGATCCATAAATTCTATCTGCAATAGTAAAAGGTGCTTCAATATATTCAAAAGCTTGAAGGATAGTAAAATAAATACCTAATATAACTGCAATAAAAAGACCTTGAGTAGTTTAGGTGAAGTTGTTTTCTATTAAAGCATGATGTGCTCAAGTTACTGTAATTCCTGAAGTAATTAAAATAATAGTATTTAATAACGGAATTTGAAATGGGTTAGGGTATAATTCTTATGGGTGGTCATATTATACCAATTTCAATATTTGGGGATAAACTTCTATGAAAAAATGCTCAAAAAAAGGAAAAACACAAATGCTCAAAAGATGGAACCACCTGGAACTAAAATACAAAATGCGTATACTTATGTATTACACAACACAACCCCAACGCAACGCCAGCCTATAAAATGTCAATAAATGAAAAAAAAAATGTAACCTAAGTATGGCAATGTCCGTTTTCTGTCACAGTGTACAATAAATCTTGTCTTCGCACAAGTCGGCACTGTCTGTTTTTAGGACGTGCTAAATGGTACTTGGTTACCAGTACTATTGACAATGTCACAAAAATGGGACAATATATATTTCACAATTTTTGAGTTAGAAATAATCTATGATTTAATGAACTTTATATAACAAAAAACAATGTTTAACTCACCTAGTAACAAAATCAACACTAACAAAACACTTTGGCTATTTAAAATGTCAATAAATGAAAAATAAAATGTAACCTAAGTATGGCAATGTCCGTTTTCTGTCACAGTGTACAATAAATCTTGTCTTCGCACAAGTCGGCACTGTCCGTTTTTTAGGACGTGCTAAATGGTACTTGGTTACCAGTACTATCGACAATGGTACAAAAATGGGACAAGATATATTTCACAATTTTTGACTTAGAATTAATTTATGATTTAATGAACTTTATATAACAAAAAACAATGTTTAACTCCCCTAGTAATAAAATCAACACTAACAAAACACTTTGGCTATTTACTTTTCTATTCTTTGGCTATTCTATGACGTAAGGAACACACTCCGTCGCAAATTCAGAAAATTTTAAATTTTAATTGCCGCTTGCGCATAAACCGAATGTTTTTTTGTTGTTGTTAAAAACACTGTTTAACTCACCTAGTAATAATAAAATCAACACTAACAATACACACTCCGTCGCAAATTCAGAAAATTTCAAATTTTAATTGCCGCTTGCGCATAAACCGAATGTTGCCTGATATTGCCATAAGCTAGAAAAAAAAAGTATAATTCTCGCACTTTCTTAAACGTACTTCCTTTTCGAGCCGGCCAACAGCGAGTCGGACTCGCGTTCCAAAAAAAAAGATGAGTGTAATTTAGATTAAGGTACGATGGGACTGGCGTAATCTTAAGATTAAAAGTCCCTAAATAAATAAATGATTTAAAAAAAAACTTGTGTTACAGAAGTCAGTGTCCTCTCCCAGACAATGGAAACTATAGAAAACAGGAAATAATATATTATAGCTTATTAACTACATTTACATTTCAATATAAATTTTTAAATTTAAAGTAAATAATTTTATTACTATAAAGGATTGTTTCTATGCTAAAAACAATACGTTTCTATTTATATTTATACATTTTAGATACATTTTTTTTGTGTTATTTTTTGTATGTATGTATGTATGTATGTATGTATGTATGTATGTATGTATGTATGTATGTATGTATGTATGTATAAACTCTTTATTGTACAAAGACATAGAACACAAATATGGCACAGAAATAGGCAGTACAAAGGCGAACTTATCCCTTTAAGGGATTTCTTCCAGTTAACCTTTGAGTAGATGAGAATTGATGAAGAACGGTAGACAAATATAGCACTGCGTACAATAGACTACAGGAAAGTCAATAAATTTATAAAAGAGGGCGAAAATAAATAAAATAAGATAAAAATTTGAAGTAACAGTATAACAAATATATATAATACCTACGTTATATAAAATAAATATACATCCATAGTCACAAACAGTTAATTCTGGTCCGATAGCCACAGTTTCCTTAACTGCCCCTTAAGCGATGCAACGGATTTTTTATGTGAAACGCGAGTGAAATGTCTAAAAAACCCGTAGGGGTCGATCAAAACTAAGTAATTAAGTCCGACTCACGCTTGACTGCACATTTCTAATAGGTTTCCTTGTCATCTATAGGTAAAAAACTATTTTATGTATTTTTTTCAAAATTTTAGCCTCAGTAGTTTCGGAGATAAAGGGGGGAATGGTCATTTTTTGGCTATTTTCTTAAATAACTTCATAACTATTAATTCTAAAATTAAAAAAAAATATATATTTGAGATTCACACAATGAGCTATATTCCATTTGATATGTAACACGATATTTACGTAACATCTTACGTTACGTCTTTGGGTCACAAACTTACATGAGTGTACCAAATTTCATCTTAATAGGTACAGTAGTTTTGGAGAAAATAGGCTGTGACAGACGGACTGACAGACAGTGATCCTATAAGGGTTCCGTTTTTTTTCCTTTTGAGGTACGGAACCCTAAAAAGTGACAGAAACGCATTTTAGTCCAACTGTTACCTACGCTAACTTATACAGCATATTATTTACAACAGTCAAGATCACAATATCTACTAGAATAGGAAATGCCGGAAAAAAGTAATATTGATTAAACCACAAATCAGTTTCTTGACGGCACAATGTTCCACATGGACAATCAAACCCCTCCTCTCCCTTAAATCACAGAACAGCGGAGGTTTGCAATAACCTCCCTTCCTTTTATTAAAACTCAATAAGGTGAGTACCTACTTGTTAGGGTTTCCTAATTGAATTCGGCCAAGAATCCGCACAAATTCGCCATCTCCGACCGTCTGTCACGTGCAATACTTATTTTACGATATAAATTTAATTGCTTTAATTACGAATTTGTCGTGGTATTTGTATTAAGAATTATAAATGGACTATTGCAAAACGATCTATGGTCTACATTTAGGTTCTTCTTATTTCAAGTTCTTTTTCATAAAGTTGAGATAAGTACAGCTACCATCAGTTTGCAGCACTGACATAAACGCTAGCGTGAACGACACTTACTTTCTATGCATCTCGCTCATACTGGCATATTATACATATATACTTATATATAATAATGGCACGTTTTCTAATAATTTGTTAGACGTAGTAGTGAAAATGTTAAAGTATGTTATATATTTGTGATCTACTCACAAAGCCCTTTCATTTGATAGCCCACATGGTATGATTTAAAAAAAAGTAAAAAACTGTAAGGTGCTTTGGGGTATATTCGACATATTTTTAGGCGAGTGTTGAGTATGTTAGGGTTTGGGCTCGTAAGTCAAAACCTAAGAATTATTCCTTCCAAGTAATGACATCTTTTCGAAATTGGATATATTTGTCAATGGTTTGTGAAAATAGCATTTTAATACGTTGCTTGATTTTGGTAATAAATGTAAATAAAAAAATAAAATATTTTAAATACAATTTTTAAGGAGCGGATAATTTCGAAAGCAAGTGGGGTAATTTCGAAGGTCTGTATAAATGGTTTTTATGCAATATGCGTGTCAAAGATCATATTCCTTTTTCGTTCTAATTTACCCCCTTAAAAAATCCTGCTGATTCACGGTAAAAAACATGTTTTTTTAATTACAATTTATTTTCGAATTTCTCCCGCGCTGTGATCAGTAAAGATCAGTGATTGTCAACATTTTTTAACCGCGTTCGGAGAACTTCGGACCACGATAACCGTAACGTTATGTTAATTCCTGGGTTGACAACCTCTGATAATGGACTATGAAAACCAAGTTTGAGGTTATTAGTACATGCATTCGAAGTTCCCCCGTGGGGTAAATTCGAATGCTTTTTTTAAACTACAGATAGACCGTTATGCTGTACTCATTAATACGACAAAAATGACAATCTAACGTTAAAACAAACGAACACTGATTTAACTTATCAGGTTTCCGAGTTATGTGCTATGGGGTAGTTTCGAAAGTCCTCATAAGGCACTATATCGCACTTTTATTATTTAATAGACCGCAGCAAATGTGCGCTCACGACTAGCGACGCGAAGTGAACTTTAGCGGGGGGGGGGGCAGATAAACATGGCGTCTTGACAAGTGTTGCCAGCGTAGAAATTGTTCCCAGTTTAGTAGAAATGTGTGATTTTCGACTTATTCCCATTTTCGAATTTATCCCAAAGCACCCTACTGCCGACTTTTTGACGTCACAGCAACTACCCCCACCACTTTCGCGCTTGTCATCTCATATATTTGTGTTCAGGACATCACACTGAATGCACTGATACCAAATACGTCCATATTTGCGACGACATGAGCGAAAAGTAACCTAAAGGCTGTTTCGCCAAGCCACTATATTTAATTGCTGACGAACTGGGCATCACGGTAAGAAACATTCGATTAATATAATATAAGGATTCTATAGTTGAACCACGAGCGAGTGGTTCTAAAATAGAATCCTGAGCGTAGCGAGTCTTTAAACACACGAGAAGTAAAATACATTTGAACCCGTGTGTAACACAAATCTTTTCCCCTCACTATAGCGAGGAAAGTGCAACATCCACAGGCGTTAGATTATCTTCGTCACTGGAATCACTCATTTTTTTACGATAAATACGATATTATAACAGAAAACTCTGGAAGTTGTGTATTTTTACTTGTCGGAGTCGGTGAGAAAATTTTTGTTGACAATGTTGACATTTCTGACGATGTTTTTGAAATTGCATCGACTCAACTTGTGCGCTCAGAATTACATTCAACATCATTTAAAAAAACAAATGTGTCTTATGGAATTTAAGGTTTATGACTTAAAATCATTAAATAAAGCTAAATTTGTATTTTTTTATAAAATTCTCAAACCATTTATTTAATGATAATAAATATGGAACTAACCATTATTATCAGCGTTTTACGTTTTGTTATCTGTCAAAAGCTACTTACACGCTCCATCCAAGGTCAAATTACTCTCCCCACTAGTGGATAAAATGCGTTTTTCCCAGCTTGTTTTAAAGGATAAAAGACGGCTTTCCGAGCTAGTGAGGGGACAAACCAATTTATTTTAATACCTACCTATTAAAAGTACAGTTTAGTTTTGCCGATTTCGCCGCAGATACGTATTCTCCACGTGTCTTGCTTGTATTTCATAACAGGTTTCGCAACGTTGTTTGACTGACTCCATGACGTGGCGAAGATTGATGGTATCTGAGTTTCTTACTTAGTACTTCATCGTGAATAGCTGCTCCTTCCACTCCACCCTTCCAGTCACGGGTGACGGGCAAACCTTCGCGAACTCGCTGTGTCGCGTTTACAATTACTCGAGCGTCTCGTACAGTGTGAATTGATTCACGCAAGTACGGTTAGATGGAGCTTATATGGCGGTTGCCGAAGAAATTAGCCTTTTTGTGTTAAAGAGAGCTGGCAGTTATAGATTTAAGAGAATGTTCGCGCTAATTTTGAATGAGAAATTTTGAGATGTTCGGGATTGTGAAAGACATCAGATCGATCGAAAGACTTAGAGAGAAAAGTCGGAACAGTGCAATTATCTTGTTAATTGTTTTGCTCCCGGGAATTGTGTGACTGAATCTGGGACTGCAGAGCGTTGTATTTTGATCGCTCGCGATTTTTAAGTCGCGGAGTCAATATTTTTATGTGATTTGGGTGATATCCAAAGTGATTACGAACGATTTTCATCTGCAAAAACATATGTGCTCATAGACCAGTTAGTTGCTGGAAAAGGTTTTGTGAAGCGTATCTGAAGGAGTGCGTTTGAGCCTTCCGTTGGGAGGGCTCCGGTCTCCGGAAGGCGGTGCTAAGGAGAGCGTTTTAAGCTTTCCGTTGGGAGGGCCCCGAAGGGACGATCGGCAACCGTTATCAAAGGATTCGAGCCCGTGGTCCGCGCGGTTCGGTCAGGTAGAACTGAGGGTCTGGCGAGCTGCGGCTTGACGTGCTCTATTCGAACCCAAGTTTTTCAAGCTTCAAGTTTTTTTTTTATTTTAGTTTTTTTTAATGTTATAAACCCGATTCCTTTTTTTGTAACCAGTTAATTATTTGCCATAGTAATTTTCTTCTAGTTTTGCAAACCTTTGTTAATTTTCTGTAATCCGCATTTTTAAAGCTTTCTCAAAATTCAAATTTGACGGGCGTTATAAGTATTCGGTTTTGAATTTAGATTTCCTTCATCCATTGAATCAGCCATCATCATCCATACCACTCACATCTCATTAATCCATTTTTTCCTTCACAGCTAAATTTTCAGCCGAGTTCATGTTTTATACCTATCCCTTTTCCCTATATGCGGAAGACAGACATCCACAACCATCCGTTTAATTATTCTGTTGAAAAAGTGTTTTTATAAATTTTAATGAAAATTGTCGTCATTTTATACACCGTGTTAAATGTAACCCTAATTACCGAACCGAACCGAAATATTTCTTGTATAATTGCTAAATTACACTTGTAACGCAGAAGAAGTTGTTTTACTGCAACATATATTATTAGTACTCTAAGATGGGTTCAGAAGCCGTAGGGAGATGACCTGCATTGCTACTAGTGCTACCTGTAAAATATCTATAGACTATAGATATCAAAATAATGCAATAATTTTTTTTTTCAACAAATACAGAAACAAATTATAGTTGTAGTTGTCATTCGAACAATGGGATATATTTAATGGTCCTGGTTGTATTGTAGTGGGAGGGTCTTGGTTTGGAGCTTGATGGCATGTTTATATTTATTGTTAGATGTTGAGGATATCTCAAACGGTCTTTTAGTTTTATTTTTAAATATCTGACAAGTGACAGATGGTTTGCCGCGGTTTTGGACAATAATGACATTGACAGGGGATTAAGTTAAGACAGAGAGAAAAACGCAAGTTGTTGGATAAGAGATTTGTATTGCTTTAATTATAGAAAACTCAAAATAAATAATCTATTGTAAACTAATTTGGAGTTTTAGTGAGTGTCTTATATTATGATTTCTTTATTTTGAATAGAATTTAGTATCTGGTTAGACACGTTAACGGTATTTTTCATTGACTCATCAATATACTCTTCCGTCAACTGCTGTGGACCTCCAGCCCCCGTGGAGTTTTAAAGTTGTTATATCACCGCCTGCATCTACCAGCAAAGTGGCCGATGTCCTGCGAAAGCACTATCCTGTGTACATCTCAGTTTAATCCTCGATTTCAGTAAAATGCCCTTTTGCGCGTCTACTTTGACATGTAAAACTCTATAGGGGAAAGTGAGAAAGTACTCCTTGGTTTCTGGAGAGTTCTGACTTATTGACGGTCTTGTGGGCATTGTAAGCACTGGATTAAAGGTGCCGCGGGTGAAGAGGTGGGAGCGGCACTTAAAAAAACTTAAAAATGTCATCACGGTCTCTCAATCACGCTTTCGTGACCCGTGATGTACCTATGTCCTTACTAAATTTGGAAATTTGGGCTTGATTGGGCTTGCGGTACTTGCAACTGACACTGGCATAGCAACAATCATTCCTGTAACATCCCTGGCCAATTTTGCGTCCTCCAATCCCTACCAGTTCTCCGGGACCCGCTGCCGACATCCAGCCCCAAAAGCCAAGATTCAGTCGGCCACTTGCGGTAACGTTTACTATGTTACTATCAACTACGGTCCCCTATTATTTAGTCTTCACAAAATTAGCCGTCCACTTTCTTGAGATGTAAATGTCTTATCATCGGTGTATATTACATTTTCAAAATTATAATCACGATTATTTATCACAGCCAAATTTTAATATCTCTGCCTTGTGTTGTTGTCGGCACGTCGGCTTTGTAAAATTAGACTGGAGGAAACCGGTCTGTTTGGAAAAAAAGTCGGCGACATCTTCTAAATACCTACAACTGGTATGGATATGTTCCTCGCTGTCTCCAAAATACGAATTGACCTGTTGTGGTTTATGGAGGGGGGACGGGTGCTACAAAAGGGGGGGAAAGATGGCGGCCGACTGTCATCGAAATTTGTTCACATCTCGAGCCCTATGAGACCGATCGGGTCGTGTGAGATGTCATTTGAAAGACAATTAAACGTATTAGAATTGTTTCTAAATAACCGTAGTCATCACTTTAGTCGTTTACAAAATATTTGTAAAAATATGTTTTTTTTTACCGTGGACGTTTGCATAAGTACTGATAAAACATGCTTATAACTCAATAAATTATAACTTTACCGCAATGAATGTTATTACAAAATATACGGGAAATTTTATGAGCTTTCCAAAAACATTAGTTATAATACTATATAACCAAGTAATGATGAATTTTGTTCAGCATGGGTCACTGCGCATCGTCATATGAATGGCGGCTGACCGTCGTCGTATTTTTATTATTTCTCGGATTCTATTTTACGGATCAAATCGTGATAGGTATGATTTGAAAGCATTTTAAATGTACTGTAATCGATTCTTTGAAGTCTGAGATGAAAAATTAACTGTTAGATTTTTTTCAAGAAAATTTAAAATTTTACTCAAAAGGTTCCGTTAATGACCAAAAATAACATTTGTGTCGAGAGGCGTACTGCAGAAATCTGCTTCGGCTATTACCTACATGCTGATTTTGGGGTTCAGAGACGAAACGGTACCTACTTAAGATTGTTCAGTACAGGCCATAAAGCTTTAAATGGATAACATAATGACCACTCAGAAAAAATTGGCTTACAATCGAAATTACGTTCTCACTTTAAAATAGCGAGTAGAAGTTATACCTACCTGCAAAACTTCTACTCACTCTAATTTCTTTGTATGAGAATTTACATTTCTCCTACTCGTCGACTATAATCTGTGTATTACAACTTCATATGCAACACTACAACCTTACTCTTTTCAACGTTGGATAGTCTATGGCACTTCCGACTCAAGCATAAGAATTTTATCGATACGGTTGTCAATTATAAAAATTTTGAAAATAGAACTTCATACATTTCAATAAAATAATTCCTGTTTAAGGACACTTGATTCAATGCAAATTAGCCTACTTAAACACGCTGCTGCGTTGCATCTGCTTTGTGATTGGTTGGCCAACAAAAACATTTTATTTTATGTTGTATTAGAAACAATTGCTTCATAAGTCAGAAACGCGCATGTGACATCCTTCATATAGCACCCCACGAAAACCGCTTAGCGTTGCTTGTTAGTCTCGATAGGCTATGGTGGCCAGTTTATTATTATTATTATTATAACAACAAAAATGTAATGCAACATACCTAGGTGTACTTTTATGTTAAATATTTCAACATGCTATTTGTTTTAAAATGAGACCGTAATAACTTTTTTTGAATGGCGACGGCTTATTGTTTACTATATTATTCGCAGTGACGATCAGCCGTGAGATTCAGATATCTCGGTTAGAAGCGAACTTCCGGTTGGCGCCATTTCTGATTGTTGACAATCACCGATGAAACTTCGTGTGGCGTCAATAACGGAAGTTCACTTTTAATAGTTTGTAATATTATTAAGTGACCAATAAATAAATCATATTGTTAAATAATGTACTTTTTGCAATATTTGTCGGTAATTGCGTATGTGTTCATGATTTTTTAAATGTTGTGGCTAGTGATGAACTTCCGGTTGGCGCTCTTTGTGACAGTTGATTATCAATAAAAAAACCCGCCATTGCGCCAACCAGGGGAGTTCACTACTAGAGGTCGAAGAGTGATCATCAGTGCTAAAACTAATAAGTGAGTGAATTAAGGTGTTGTAAAAGGTTTGCCAATTATACAAGTAAGTGTAAATCTCATTTCTTTTATTCAGTTATACCATTACCTTCCTCCTCCAACTTAATTAATGTGAGGGAGCCTATAGTCTAAAAATAGAGTTGCCTTTGGCAGTATTTTATAAGCTAGGCTCCTCTCCCATAATTAAGACTATAAAAGTAGCACTATCAATCGAGCTGAATTATACTTAAAGTAAAGGTACTTTTATTGTTTACTTGACTAGATCTCGATTGAAAGATCTATAGTGTTTAACATCCCTATACCATGCTATATGCAGCGTGACGTCATTTTTGCGTCAACGGCATGATAAGTAAGCCCTGGCGATGAGGCTTTCGAATGATCCGTGGAACATGCCGGATCGTGCTCAAGACTTTTTTTTGCATTCTGCTGTTTAATGTATAATTTTGATAGCATATTATGCAGTGTGTGGCAAACGTTACGGGTGCAGTTAATGAAGAATTATTCTGGAAATGCGAATAACCAATTCTTGGACAACATTCGGCAGTTCTTGGTCGCGGCCGCCATTATGCTTTGTACTGCTGCTCCAGCTATCAGCCACATTGGTTTTTTTAGTGGTCGATTTTACGTTAAGCGGGTGCCCCGTAGAAAAATATAACTTCGACGAAATAAGGTCCACCCTAGTCTATATCCTGTGAAGGCTGCCCGAATTAACGCAGACGAATAGTCGCACATTAAACACTAAATAATTCTAACTAATTCTGTTATTCATTTTGTAACTGATTCACCGCGAATACCGCGATACAGGCAAAGCCTAGTGCGGAGACCCCTGTAATACTCTGAAACTGTATTATGAGGAATAAGTATTTAGTTGATTTCATTTCATTGTTTTTAGGAGATAGATTATTATTCTTCCAAGTTTTTAACCATTATTTTCCAGTATTTGGATTTCAGATGTACAGTCAGCAATACAATTCGCTTAGCACCGTTGCATACAAACTTCTATACAGGGGTGGTATCTTTTCTCTGCAGCTGACTGTACAAAGGAATTAATTTCTCGGGAAACTTCACTAGTAACACATGCAAAAATAAATGGTTTTTGTTACTGTCTATTTGTATTATAAGGAGGAATTTTTTTATAGATCCTTGTTGCATACTGTTCTAATACCTTTTTTTGGCGTGCTGTAAGTTATTTTAAATTTACATGTTCTCTTGAATGTCAATATACTCGTACTCTTTTCTTCTGCGTGACAAGGGGGAGGGGGAATCAAAAACTTTGTGACGTCACTAACATCAGTAACCGATTTTTTTTATAAATGATGATTTTATTCGCTGTACAGTTAAATAACAAGTTTTTGGAAGGATAATCGTTTTTATTCGTTTAATTTTTTTCTTAATCAGTTTTGGGTTACAAAATTACTAATATTTCTTTTGTCAAAAATGTTTTGATAAATCAGGGCTGAAAAACCGCAAAAGACCGGTAACCTAAAATAAAGATATCAATTAAATTAGGTAGGGTAGGAAACAGTGGCTCAGTCGCCCCAATATCGCCTCTATTATGTTGGAATTAGGTTGAGTGAGCCACTGTACCCGGCTATTTTTTTCCTAGCCACTGTTTCCTACCCTACCCTATCCAACAGTAACGGTACCCGAATAAAACGGCAAAAGACCTGTACCCTATAATAAAGGTATCAATTGAAAAGGTATCCAAGTAACGGTACCCGATTAATAACAAAAATTTTAAAATGGTACCGCTAAGTTTGACCAACCTGACCGAAAACAGCCGTTTTTAGGGTTCCGTAGCCAAATGGCAAAAAACGGAACCCTTATGGATTCGTCATGTCTGTCTGTCCGTCCGTATGTCACAGCCACTTACTTCCGAAATTATAAGAACTATACTGTTGAAACTTGGTAGGTAGATGTATTGTGAAATTTGTGAACCGCAATAAGATTTTCACACAAACATAGAAAAAAAATTGGGGGTTCCCCATACTTAGAACTGAAACTCAAAAAAATTTTTTCATTAAACCCATACGTGTGGGGTAACTATGGATAGGTTTTCAAAAATTATATTGAGGTTACTAATATTATTATTTTTCTACACTGAATAGTTTGTGCGAGAGACACTTCCAAAGTGGTAAAATGTGTGTCCCCTAACTTCTAAAATAAGCGAATGATAAAACTAAAAAAATATATGATGTACATTACCATGCAAACTTCCACCGAAAATTGGTTTGAACGAGATCTAGTACTTAAGTAGTTTTTTTTAATACGTCATAAATCGTAAACCGCTGCCTATCATTCAATCAACTCAAATATAAAAGTGGGGCTCCCATACAACAGACGTTATTTTTATGCCTTTTTTTGAACCCTTAGTGCGCGAGTGGCCGGTTTTTTCTAATTTTTACCTCAGATTCATAATAAAGGTCTCTTTTCATTTTGAACAGAGTAAACTGCAGAGATTCAAGATGGCGGGCTTTTTTTTGACTTCAGATTCGTAATAAAGATCCTATCGAATCCACCCATATCGATTTTCATCTTGATCAGAGCAAAAATGCAGGAATTCAATGAAAGCGAGTGACCGGTTTGAATTTGGGTATCAGATCGCGCGGCAAGGTACTAGTTTGGACGAGAGCTTGTTTGGACATCTAAAGTATAGATATCGGTACCGGATTGCTACTTTATCGGCCCGGTCAGTCAGTCGTTTTTAAAGGTAAGTACTTTTATTTAAAGGTACCGATTGGACGGAAGCTTGATTGGATACCTTAAGTATTGATAACGGTACCGAAATGCTACTTTAACGGTCGGGTACCTTTAAAAAGACCGGTCAAAACCGTTCTTAAAGGTAACTTTTTCAGTCCCTGTTAAAAATACTTAATTCGATTTGCCGATTGCGTTGAAAAAATTTGACGTCACACCATGTGGGGAGGGGTTTGTTTGCCAAATGTGACCAAGTGTGACAAGGAGGGGGCGGTCAAAAAACCTAGAAATTCGTGTGACGTAATTAATGGATGACCCCTAATGACTGTAAAGACCTAACCTACCTAACATTTATGATTAATAGGTACTTACATTGCCTACGTGAGAGCACACTAGCGACGCTCTCAGCACCGGTAAAACGCAGTCGCTGTGGCCGAAAACGGCCAGGATGACAAGTAAACCAGTCTTTAATTATCAAAAATAACTGCGTTGTATTAATAATTATATCAAAATTATATGATTATACAGTTTGTATGTGCATGTGCAGTAAATTAAAATATTTTTTAACAGAAGAAACATTGTTCTGCCAACTTAAACTAAACATTCATTAACTTAGTAGATTTATTTGAGGAACAAAATACGATTTGGTTTCATTGCCCCTCAATATCATAAATCATAATTCTATTGTCATTATTCGTACCAAATTTCAAAATAAATTAAGTTTAAACATTTTTTATGTGCGATTTTGTAACTACTATCGTATTAGCAATCATTTTAATAGTCTGCTGGAATTAAATACTATAATATAGGATAACACCACAGTAGTTATTAATGTAGGTTATTTAAATTTTAAGGGCACCACGTCGATTTGATGTTTCAGGCCCTTTGGGAACTTGGTCTTTTGAGAAAAATAAATAGTGTTTTGATATTCAGGCATTTTGCCCCAATTCAATTTTGACATGTGGGTATTTTGGTAAATGAGTGTAACTAAATGGATGTAGGTACTTACAATGAAACAAAAGCCAAACTAGGTACAAGATATTCTTAACAAACTACAAAACTAAACACTATTACACTAAACTATACACTATTATTTTCATAAAATAATTTGATTTGTCCGAACCTGCAAAATTATCAGCTCATTTTCTGACGGACTTCAAACTCATACGTATAAAGGAGATATAAGTAGTTGGTCAAGAAATTTTTTAACTAGAAAAAGGCGGCAAATTTAAAAAAAATTAGGCGCGAAGAGTTATCGCGTCCCATAGAAAATTTGAGCGTCTTTTTCTACTGACAATATAAATAAATAAATATATAAATATAAATAATATTATAGGGACATTCTTACACAAATTGGCTAAGTCCCACGGTAAGCTCAAGAAGGCTTGTGTTGTGGGTACTCAGACAACGATAAATATAATACCTATACAAATACTTAAATACATAGAAAACATCCATGACTCAGGAACAAATATCTGTGTTCATCACACAAATAAATGCCCTTACCGGGATTCGAACCCAGGACCATCGGCTTCACAGGCAGGGTCACTATCCACTAGGCCAGACCGGTCGACAAGATTTGCTTGATCAACTATAGCAATCATAAAGTTACTCGATATATCTTGATTCAATATTTTCAATTTAACCGGTTAATTTCGTTTCAATAAAACGAAAGACTAATGAATTTGGCTTAAAAATATTTGATTATGTACTTATATGAGCTTTTGCTGTGTATGTGATAATGTGACCTATTCATGAAAATTCATGGATAGTTTTCCTCTAAGATTTTATTTTCTTTGTTTTCTCGTTTTATTGTTTTTATTTTTATACTTGTAGGTGAGTTAGTGAAAGGGTTAACATATTCTGACGATATTAAGTTCGCTGAGTTAACTTTGGCTGTTACCTTATCACTGAAAATATTTTGGCGATGTGGCCATCTTGCTCTCGAAACAACGGCATTTCTAATATTTGACATTACAGACTTTTTGGTGTTTACGTGTTGTCGAAAATTATATCTATGTTCAACTTTAGGCGTCTTTTTATACTGAATTAAGCTCTTATATCCGTCTTCTAGTATGCTTGGTAAAAAAAAATATACAGCTCCATCTTCTTGTATTCCTATAAATAGTAACTTTGTTTAAAAATAGTTAACGGATCAAGAGTTTCGTATTCAGCAAGGAATCATCAGTTTATTGGACCTATCTTACACGAAAAGTGGGGTTACACTCTGTAAAATAAACATTCCTTTTTGAGCATAGGCAATAGCCAATTAGAATTTAATTTACGCGGTTTGTGCATTATAAACGGGGTAAGGGTAAGGTAAAAGTCCTCCGGAACTCTGAATCAAGTGTAATGTTTTTAGAGCTGGCAACGTTCCAAGGACGGTTCACACGGTAGTCTGTTGAGTTATTAGGTAAGACGAAAGGGGACGACCGCCCCGGAACCGCCTTTCCATACAAACGCACAGCGATTTCCATACAAACAATAATTAAAATAGCGAAAAAAATGAAATAGCTATGACTGAAATATATAAATTTTTGTAAAAATATTTTCCATAATCTCAATATCCAGGGAGGAAAATGGGGACTACGTTTGTATGGAGAATAGATCGTCCCCTTTCCTCTTAAGGTTGTGAAAACTATCTATTGCCGATCATCAATAAATTCATTATGAACGCTTTATTAAGGGTTTAGTGTCCGACTGTAAGTTCGGTTTTGCTCTAGCTTCGGCCGAAACTGAACCTTCGACCGAAACATGATTTTTATGCTGAAACCGACACCGAAGCTTGGTCGGACACTAAATATTATTATGTTGTTTTTAGAAACCGGGTTTTTTACTCATTGCTACGTTATTACTGGAGTATTCTCGATGGAAAGGGGACGTGAAGCCAGGTAATTACAGGGGAACAAAGATCAAAACTTGCGACAGAATATAGGGAAATCGCGCGGGTATATAAACGTTTTACCTCAATTACCTACTCTGAAAATATATTTCTGTCTAAAACTTTGCTCGTGACGTCGCTCGGCCGTCGCGCCGCCGTATGAAGGGTAGCGATAAATTTTTTTTTATACCAATGAAATTAAATGCGACTCGTTTTCGTGATTTTGATCTATCGAACCAACTTTAACCTAGCTTACCAATGCAACCCTGATAATGTCATTACTCATTAGAATTTTTTTTTTATTACACCCATTTCGCTGTAGAAAAATAACGCAAAATTTGACTCACCAAAAACATTTTCATGTAAAATGTTGCCAAGACGAAACCATAAGGCTCGAACTGTCAAAAAGTTATCAGATCTCTTGTAGAGCCAAAGCTTCTAACTCTACAAGCCCTAACTTCACAAACTCTACACCTTAGTCAAAATATGTGACTTGGCCGTTTTGCTACCGTCACATGGACGTAAGGTGAAAAATTGATTCACTATTCATTATTTTTTTATTATACAATAGTTCTTGTAGTAACAAAACTTACAAAACGGCCAAGCCACATACCGTGCCCCCAGATTTAGCACGAGAGATCTTACGTTCGCGCCTTCATTTAAAAAAAATCCGCCTTTTTTACTGACAATGTTGGTTTATCTATATAATAAAGCGGAAGAGGGTCGAAAGTCTGTACATGGAAGATATTCGAAAAAAAATTGGCTGGGGATACTTAGAATCGATAACAGAACACGTTCCAACAGTTTTTAGAATTTTTGTCTGTTTGTCTGTTTATCTGTTTATCTGTTTATCTGTTTGTCTATTTGTCTGTTTATCTGTTTGTCTGTTTATTTGACCGCGCATCAAATGAAAACGGCTGAACGGATTTTAATGCAAACTTTATTAATCTGTCGAAAAAAACCACGGCCAGGTTATAGGCTATAAAAATTTGAGAAATTTTACCCCTCATAGGGTTAAAGAAGAGATGAAAGTTTGTATGGGGTTCAAGATCTATTTAAGCTAGCAATTTGAAACTTCGTAAAAAGATATATCATTGAAATACAAGAAAACTAATTTCAGCGTTTTTGAAAATTCATCCCCTAAGGAGGTGAAAAAGAGGTTGAAAGTTTGTATGGAGATCAATTTTTTTTCGAGTGCGTTACTTGAAACTTTGTATATGGGCATATTATTATAATAATACAGGATAATTTTTAAGAAAAAAAAAACCGACTTCAATGGGGGATGCCGCTGAAAGTTCACTTATTGTTGATGGTGCACAAGAGTGCACCATCAACAATACACGCACGCAAGATTCCAGACAATAAAATGAAAAAGTCAGCATCTTTTGCCTAATTATGTAGAAAAGGAGGTAAAACCACCCATTTTTCTAGTAGCATTTCGTTTTTGTAAGGGTCGCAGTTCTAACCAAACCTAACCTACTTTTCTGATAGCATTTCGTTTCTGTAATGGTCACAGCTCTAACCTAACCTTACCTACTTTTCTGATAGCAGTTCTGTTCTGTGATAATCGCAGTTCAAAAATCAAACACCCACCCACCTAACCCACTTTTCTAGTAGCATTTCCGGGTCCAGGTCTGGGTCCAGATCCGAGTCCGGGTCCGTGTCCGGCTGTCCGGGTCCAAGTTTGGGTCAGAGTTCGGTCCGGGTCCGAGTTGTTGGGGTCCATGTCCAGACCCCCGGGGCCGGGTCCGAGTCCGTGTCCAAGTTTGGGTCTGGGTCCATAAGAAAGAGACAAATCGTCAAACGTGAACTATGTGTCATTGAAGAGTTCCATTCTGATCATCATCAGCAGTTCCACTTCATCAAATGTCACTTTTTTAATGTAAATGCTGGATTTGTTGATGAAAATACAAAAATCACTATAAATGTGAAAGGCATACATAATATATATGCCTTTCACATTTGAGGAGTTCCCTCGGTTCCTCGTGGGTCTCATCATCAGAACTCGAGCTTGACGAAAATATGTCTTAAAAACTTAAGTTGCTTAACAAACATAAAGAAGAGGACAAATCGCCAAACGTAAACTATGGGTAATTAAAGAGTTCTATTCTGATCATCATCAGCAGTTCCACTTCATCAAATGTCACTTTTTAAAATGGAAATGCTGGATTTGTTGATAAAAATACAAAAATCACTATATGTATGTCTTTCACATTTGAGGAGTTCCCTCTATTCCTCATGGATCCCATCATCAGAACTCGAGCTTGACAAAAATGTTACTTGAAAACCTAACTTGCTTAACAAACATAACGAAGAGGACAAATCGCCAAACGTGAACTATGCGTCATTGAAGAGTTCCGTTCTGATCATCATCAGCAGTTCCACTTCATCAAATGTCACTTTTTTAAATGTAAGTGCTTGATTTGTTGATGAAATTACTAAAATCACTATATGTATGCCTTTAACATTTGAGGAGTTCCTTCGATTCCTCATGGATCCCATCATCAGAACTGCTTTTTGACAAAAACGGGACCAATCTGTATCTATATATAGGTACGTACAATAAAAAAAAGAATTTTCAAAATCGGTTCAGACATGACGGGAGTTATGGAGTAACAAACTTAAAAAAAAAAACAACCGAATTGAGAACCTC
The DNA here is from genome assembly GCF_947568885.1 of Cydia strobilella. NCBI lineage: Eukaryota > Metazoa > Arthropoda > Insecta > Lepidoptera > Tortricidae > Cydia > Cydia strobilella. The sequence goes on from NC_086068.1 coordinate 32,357,222, forward strand.
CTCCTTTGAAATCTTGAAGTCGGTTAAAAAGTGATTTCAGCGTTATCAAGAATTCGTCCCCTAACGGGGTTAAAAGGGGGTTGAAAGTTTGAATCCATTACAAATGCTTTGAAACTTCTTAGAAAGGTATAATAGACGATTACAAAAAAAGAAATTTCGACGTTTTTGGAAATATAACGCCTCAGGGGGTTGAAAAGGGGATGAAAGTTTGTCTTCGGGTGCAAATTTTATTATAAGCTTGGACCTTGAAACTTTGCAAAAAGGTATTATATTAAAAAGCAAGAAAATTACTTTCAACGTTTTTAAAAATTCATCCCCCAAGGTGGTGAAAAAGGGGTTAAAAACTTTATCTTGATAACTATATCATTTAAGCTACTAGGCCAAGTTAGGTATCGTTTTTGTATAAATCGGGTATGCCGAATTCATTTATGATATCAAAATGACACCATTCCGGAGTGAAAACACAAAAAATATGAAAAAATAATACTTTTTTAAATTCCTCCACGCTTAAACCGCTGAACCAATTTAGTTTAAATTTGGTATAGAGATAGTTTGAGTCCTAGGGAAGAGCATAAGAAGGAAGAGCGTATAAAGCATTCTTAAATTATTTTCCGATGTCACGGACCTACAACTGAGCCGTAAAATGCTTGAATTTCGGGCAGACCCTCGTTGCTCCGACACGGACGTGCATAAGGGCCGTGCCGCGACAGATGTAGATGGAGCATAGGTAGATAGGTGGGGCGGAGGTAGTGACTCCTACGGCTACACGTCACATGTACAGTCAACAAAACGATTGGATTAGCACCCTTGCATACACGTTTGTATGCAGAGGTGCTTAGAGGTGCTTAATAGTTTCGCTGACTGTACCACTTACATTCGGCCTTAAACGTTCTCGAACTATGTGTGTAACATATTATAATGCCTTCGAAATGCGGAAATTAAATTTGATAATACATATAACACGACTAAGAGAGTCGCGCTTTTATTATCTGTTATCACTTTTGAAAGGCATGTCAGTGCTAGGCTTACGCATGACACGATAAAATAATAACCATCATAACCCTATAGTGTAGGATTAACAAATTTAATTAATTCCACCAGAATCCCAAGCAGTTAAACTTACACTATTAGGCATATATGTATATATAGATACACAATTCAATCCCAAAGTGCGCTTGTATCTCAGGAAGGGGTTTGTTTACTCTATAAATTACAGAGCTAAAGTAAACAACTTGATACTACTTAGCGACCCGTGTGGTTTCAGAATCGCTCTATATACAAAGGTAACCAACTAATTAGTATTGTGTACTAAATTAACACAGTAGATTCAAAATCATATTAGATGATATTAGGTATATCTATTAAGCGTACAATTGAGATATTTTGTTCATACAAGTTACTGTACATTACATAACAATATTATATCTAAAGAAACCGGTCAAGTGCGAGTTCATTTACCTAGTCGCACACCGAAGGTCGTATAAACTTTCAATTATCTTATGCAATTATTAAAAGCTCGTAGGGCTCTCGTTCCTACCCGTGGTACTAATGACTTCAATGTAATTTAAACCATTTTTAATTGGAACAGAGCTGCATTTCTTTTGTTTCTTTCGTACCCATCAAGTAACATTTTAGCGATAAAACTAGTTCTATAAAAGCTGACTATTATTTCGATTAAACACTGATAGCGATAGTGCGGCCTAAAATTTAGCGATATAGCACGCTATAACTCTCTTATAGTCGGAATTAGGCACCGACGTTAGTGCTTGAAGCTCTACAGTGGTTCATTTTATGTGCAATAGTGATAAACTAGTGATATAATAGTGCTACAATAGGGATTATTCTTGCCGGAAGTGATAATAAAGGGTTAAAGTAGCAGTATTTTTACTTAGAGTTCTAATAACCTTGTAATATGTTATCTTGTACCACTTACAGTGTTACAAGAACGCTGCAGTAGTGAAAACAATCGTTTGTAGTTTTAAATGTCAAAATATTTAATACAATTTCCAATAATCGCTCTTAAGGCTATATTTGATGTGGTATTCAACTTTAAACAACAATGTATCACGATAAACCATTAAAGGTTATAGAGAGAGGTATCTTATACCTGAAATACTTAACAATAACTTTAAGCTGTAATTAATGTTCGCACAAACACTTGAAGAGCTACGGTTCCATACTGCTGTTATAGCACTTCTAGCACTAAAAAACTACGTGATTTAATAGGGAAAATTATGTCGGTTGTATCACTATATTACTAAGAGCTATAAGAATTACTGTTGCCACTCTTAAATGGCTCAAGAGTATTTTTATAGCTGTTGTAACACTGTAGGCGGCATTAAACACTAAAAGGTAAACATAACACGATTATAGAGCTATAGCGCGAGTAAGTTATAGTTAGTTAGTTTTGCTGGGCATTTTCCGCTACTCGACTTCCAATGTGCCTATTTTGCGTGAAACGAGGTAGCGCTACTTTAACCACCCCAGCTCCTCCACAAAGCCTAGCAAGGTCTTCAGGTTGCTAGTTGCCTCCTTTAGTGTGCATGGATTCCCTAGGTATTTGCTCCTATACTCATACTCATACTCATACTCATACTTTATTGGTAATATAAATTACATGTCAAGATTTACATATGTACATTTCGGAAATATAAATGGGTGAAATCAATTATTATTATTATATCATTATTACAGCATTATTACTTAATTATTATTATTAACGTCATTTAGTTTTGTTACATAATTAACTTATTTATACATATTTTGAGGTCAGAATGGTCAGATATTCTTCGACACTATAAAACGGCCGCTTACTTCTACCTGTTTACAGTCTAGGAGAATATGTTTTGTTGTTTCTTCTTCTGCCATGCACGCTCTGCACATGGGGCTGTCCGTTTTACCCATAATATGTAGGTGTTTGTTTAGTGTGTTATGTCCTGTTATTAATCCTACTATTTTACGTAGTTGGCTTCTTGATGTTTTCAGTAATATTTTGGTAAGTTTGTGGTTCAGTTCCGGTAGAATTTCTTTGGTTTGCCTGCATGTCTTCATTTCATTCCAGTACTTGTTGTGCAGTTGTCTGTGATGTTGTTCTAGCTGGTTGTGTATGTAGGATATTGGTAGGGGCATGATTGGCTCGGGTGCATATGCCGGTGTTTCTGAACCTTTCCTGGCCAGTTCATCCACTGCATCGTTTCCTCTTGATCCACTATGCCCCTTTATCCATTGTACTGTTACTTTGTTGCCTTCTTTGCTCACTTCAGTGAGGCTTCGATGACATTCAAGTATAAGCTCTGAAGTAAGTTTGTCGCTGCATAGCGCTTGTAGTACCGATTTACTGTCTGACAGTGTTAGTATGGTTTCGTGTTTCACTTGTCGTCTTGTAATAGCATTGCAAGCTTCTATTATTCATAAACATTCAGCTTGGAATACCGTATTGTGTTCACCAAGGGACTTTGGGATGTGTATGTTCAGGTCCTCTGAGAAGACACCACATCCTGTCCCTTCGTTTGTTTTTGAGCCATCTGTGAATATTCTTAGGTTTATTTGGTTTAGTCCTTCTTTCGGATCTTCTGTTAACGATATGGCGTAATCTTTCCAGAAGATCATAGTTTTTGGTATTTTGTCGATGGGCGCTTCCAGCATGGGCAGTTTTAAGATCGTATTTTCAAAGATCTTCTTGTGCGATGAGCTGAAAGATGTCCATAGGTTTAGATTTTTCAAACGAAGAGCTGTGGCAGCCGCTTCTTTCTGTATGTATATGTGTAGTGGCAGGAGTCCTAGCATTATTTCTAGAGCCGCAGTCGGAGTAGTTCTCATGCAGCCCGTTGCAGCCACACATGCTAGTCTTTGTGTTTTATTTAGTTTGTCTATTACTGTAGTTAGCTGGGTGCGGGGCCACCATACCACCGCGCCGTAGCTGATCATTGGCATTATTACCATTTTGTACAGCCACAGTATAATGTGAGGGGCAAGTCCCCATCTTTTTCCCACCATCCTCCGGCATTGCCAAAAGGCTACTGTTGCTTTGTTCAGTTTATTGTCCAGGTGTTTGTTCCAGTTCAGTTTAACGTCCAGGATTATGCCTATCTAGGCATAATCCTGGACGTAAAGTATCTACTTTACGTCCTTTGAAAGTGTCAGTTTTGTGCCAAAAAGCGAGTAAGTTATAATGGGCACCCCAAAAGAACCTTCCGCGTTAAAATCTACTTAAACTGGTAACCATAATATATAAAGAGGCAGCTAATACCACCTTATTACAGCCTTTAGCTGCATTATGCAATTATATGTCTATTATATCACCTTACTAGCGCCAGTACACCGTTTATTTCCATAGTATCACCTAAAACTATTATTATGGGTCTTATAAAACTACTATGTCACTCAGGACTCTAAATGAGTTGTTGTTATGGCTAATGTGTTTGTTGGGTATTCAAAACAAAAGAAGTTGAACCATATTTCCTTTACTATTGTTGTCAAATTCAAATGGTGGCCCTTGTAGGACGATTATAATTATATACATGGAATGATACTTACAAACACACGATACATGGAAAGCTTTTTGACCTTTTTTGCGTACTTTACATAGTTCGTCGATGAGCGAGAATCATATCGCGGATTTTTTGATGGTCTCCTCGGTGACCAAGTCTGCCGAGTGACCTAAAGGATGACTCACGTTGCATTCCGGGCCGTCACCGGGCCGGAGCTTTCTATGGAAAGCATCACGTGATCACCTCTCATGTCATAGAAAAGTAAGCACCGGAAGCTCCGGCCCGGTCACGGCCCGGTCTAACGTGAGTCATCCTAAACTGCTCTTCTTCGAAAACAGATGTACCATCGTACGTTTCCGCACGTTTCCGTTTACGTACATACGTTCGATTATCGAATAAATGTGTTTTAATTAAAAATTACTCGTTTGTTTTTTATTACACGGCTGCCCAAAAAAAGGCGTGTATTTGTAACGTTCACTGTTACCGTGAGGGGGGCTTGCTTAATAAAACACAATGTGGTATTTACGTCCACAAGCGGTACGTCTACGCTCGTACTGACGACAGCGGGCGGACCGCCGTGCACATTTATTTATGTATACATTATTTATGTATACATTACAGTATTGTTTTCAGGGTTCATGTTTGTATGTGGGTGGGTATGTAATAAGTTTCTTTGTTCCACCGTAACACCTAAATGCCTGAACCGATTTAGGTGTTATAGGCATCATTGGAATCCTTATGTCATCCCGAGTAATATAGGCTATGTAACCTCATAATAGAATCAATATGGCGGACTAATACTGCATAATGCGGAACCAAAATAAAAATAAAACGATTACCTATCGAGTGAGTGGGGTATCAAAATAAAGGCGGGATTTTGAACGACGATTCCCAAAATATATACAACATGGGTTAAACTTTTGATTTGATAGAACAAGAAGTTTTGAAATATGACTCAAACGCATAAATGAATTATCTAAACCTACTGAATGGGATACCAAAAGAAAGGATTTTTGAGGGCGATCATAAAAATATACAAAAGTTATACATCGCGCTGATGACATTTTCCTTTGCAGCTATATGTCATAAGTGGCGTTTACGTGATTTTCAATTGCGAAATTGTTAATAATATTACAAGGAACGATACGACCGAAAGACTATAGGTAGTAGGTAGCTACCTCTGATCAGATTTTGCTAACGTGTTGTAATGCTTATAAAATCCCTGACTTAGAACTTGAATGTACTCATGATGTAGCAGTTTTCTATGGAAAATAGCTTTAATACATAATGCGTAAAATGTTCGATAAGCGTTTATCCACGCTTTCTCGTAAAAGTAGGCTAGGAAAGTATGAAATAAAAATGTCCAAACATTACTCCCAACTATCTAACGAACAAAAGCGAAGTAGGTATTTCCAAAAGTTTGTCCATAGTCCAAATATTTTTAAAGCGTGAAAAAGAAAAGAAAACAGAAACATGGTTAGCTAAAAATCGCATACAAATATCTCAAAAACGGCAACGGCGGTCTGCTTTTTCTGTAAGGCTGACTCAGATAGCTTACACGCTTCAATGATGCATGAGTATGAGTCTCCCGACTCTCGTGAGTGGTGATAGGAGAGACTTACTTAGAAGCGAGATCCCACATAATTGATGAGTATCAATGATGTGGGAGCTAACTAGTCTCCTATATACTTACTGCACACGAAGCCTGACTTATTCAGATGCGTGAACACGCATCATGCGTCCGAGAGCTAGCGGAAGGTTAGTGCTCAAACACAGAACAATGGTACAGTACCGAAGGCCAAGCTCCACAAAGCGTCCGACAGGAGAACAATATAAAACAAGTGTTTAAATGCGAAGGCCGAAAGCCGAGCTCCGCGTAGGCTCGAAGGCCCGAAGCGCCCGACATGTGCATTGCTTTCTGCAACTTGAACAAGTAAATTGCGAAGGTCAAAGGTCGAGCTGCGCGTAGAGCCAAAGGCCCGAAGCGTCCTGTAAATGAGTATGAAGGCGCGCGGCCGAAGGATGCTTAAGTACAGAGCAATAACACAAGTATCTAAATGAGAAAGCAGAAGGCCGAGCTCTGCGTAGGCTCGAAGACCTGGAGCGTCTAACAAGTGCATGCTTCCTAGAACTTCTACAGGTATCTTAATTGCGAAGGCCAAAGACCGAGCTAAGTGTAGGGATGAAGGCCCGAAGCGTCGGGTAGGGCCGAAAGCCCGAAGTGTCGGGTAGAGGTGCGCCTACACGTAAGGCCGAAGAGTTAATGCTTAAACACAAAATAATAGTACAAGTTTCTAAATGCGAAGACTTTGGCGAGCTCCGCGTAGGGTCGAAGGCTCGGAGCGTCCGATAAGTGCACGCTTCTTGCTACTTCCACAAGTGTCTTAATTACGAAGGCCAAAGGTCCGTGTTAGGCCGAAGGCCCGAAGCGACGGGTAGAGGCGCTCCTACAGGTGAGGCTGAACACAAAACAAAGTACAAGTTTTTAAATGCGAAAGTCGAAGGGAGAGCTCCAAAAGCACGCTTCCAGCAACTTGCACAAGTATCTTCATTCAGAACCTTTTGACCGGTGAACGCGTCCACACATAACTTCTAAATTCATTTAGGTATTTGGTTCATTTGGGTTTGGTTTAGGTATTTCGTCTTTCACTGTTATTTTTTACTTTTCAGTTCATTTTAAGGAAGCAGTCGTGTTTTTTATTTTTTTATTAAAAAATGTTCGTTTATAAATAACATTCTACGAATTAAAAGACTGACATCTAAATACAGCGTGTATTGAATCGGCTTTCGTATTATTTTTATGAACAGATAAACGCCCTGATAAAATATGCGACAACAGGTGTTCTTGTATTGAATATGCGATCTAAATACTGCATAACTCATTCTGGATTGATTTTCACACATTGTTGCTTAAATATGACTTTGTTTATGTTGGTATACGTTTTGATGATATTGATAGAGGAATTCCGTTCTTAATAATTAAGAACGGAAATAGATAAATAAATCATTTATACGTCGCTGACGTCACTTTGCTGCCTGGGACACTACTACGGACTACGTTGAAACACAAGCCTAAGTTCTAATCTAATGTGTTCCCAGTAACCCAGTTCTATAGTGTGTATGAAGTGTGATGCAATTGGTCACATCTACCGTAATTGTCCTTACGTTTCAGGGGCAGTGTGCTTCATGTGTAAGCGTGTTGGTGCAATTACCCGCGATTGTCCTAGTTGTAATCCTGGTCCGTCAAAAAAACTAATTGGTGGCGCACTGAGAGGTCCATCTGTGTCGCCCGTCTATATTAATAATTCCCCGGATAATAGACTTTTTATTGATGTTATAGTCGCTGGCTCTTCGGTTAAAGCTCTTTTGGACTCTGGTGCTCAGGTTTCACTAATTTATATTTCTCTCTTATTAAAGCTCGGTATAACTTATAGCGAGGATATTCGGCCTTATGTTGTCTCCGCTGACAATTCTCCTATTGAAATTGTAGGCGGTTTGGATATCCCCATATTTTTTAGTGGCATTCGCGTTCTGCACCCCTGTCTAGTGAGCAGTAATCTTCCTACTTTTAGATCGTTACTGATCATATTGCTCTTAAATGGTTGATCACCCTCGATAATCCCACTGGACGTTTGGCTCGTTGGGCAACTTTGATTTCCCAATATAACTTTCAAGTGGAGCATAAGAATTCTTAGTTCTTAATGTTGTTCCTGACGCCTTGTCCCGCGCTCAAGTTGGGCTTATCTCATTCGCGCGTGACGTGGATCCTTCTGGAGATCCTTGGTACGAACGTATTTACCAGGGAGTTTTGGACAATCCTCAAATGTTCACTGCATTTGCTCTTCGGGATGGTGTCTTAATGCGCAGGGTATCTATTGAAAACCCTTTAGCACCTAATCCTTGGCGTATAGTTCTTCCTGCTTCAAGAACTAGAGAGGCGGTTGCTGAAATTCATAATGGGTTTCCTAATGTTCATCCTGGTGTTATGAAGACGTATTTAAAAGCTCGTGATGTATATTATTGGCCGAATATGTACCGTGATGTTACCAGGTTCCTTTCCGAATGTCAGGTCTGCAAGTCTTTTAAAATTGCAAATTCACAACCTCGTGGTCTTCGTTTGTTCCCTCGTCCTATTGCTGCTCCAATGGATCTCCTTTCCATTGACTTGATTGGTCCGTTACCTGTTAGCTGTAGTGGTTTTTGTTATATTTTGACTTTGGTTGACGTTTTTACCAAAGTTTGGTTGGTTCCGTTGAAGTTGGTGAATGCGAGATCAGTATCGATGGCATTAGAGTCGGAGGTTATTTTGCGGTACGGTGTTCCTTCTAACATTCTCTGTGACAACGCTACAGTTTTTCATAGTCCTCAATTTCTGGATTGCCTCGCGAGCTATAATATTTCGGGTCCGTGTTATACCCCATATTATTCGCTACAAGCGAATGTTGTGGAGAGATATAACCAGGTCGTGATTACTACTTTGAGCATTTTAGTTGAAAATGACCAACGCAGTTGGTCAGGTCATTTACATCGGGTCGCACTCTATTTAAATTCTTGTATAAATTGACCGATAAGTTAAATGTCAATGACTTGATTGTCAACTTCTGTCAACGTCAATTTATTTTCTCCCGAAAATATTTTATTTATTTCTACGTTTTATTCTAAATTTATGTCTCCAAACACTAATAACATGGTGCCCTTATGTGGAAAATGTAGTTGCAAATTAGCGCCTCGCAAGTCCTTAGAGTGCTCAAACTGTCACGTCCGTTTCTGCCTGGAGTGTTTAGATGTAATTGGTGTAAGTTTCAAGCGCTACTCGCTGATGTCTATAGAAAACCGAAGCAGCTGGAAGTGCCGTTACTGCCACGAAAAATGTGGCAAGCCATCTATCGCTAACCAGCCCATGAAACAAACGACCTCACCAAATGTTCCCTGCACACGCGATACACTCTGCGCCACTACCCCCAAGCCCTCCTCAGCTGGAAAAGTAAAAATCTCTCTCAGCCCAAATGACCAACAGCTCGACATCGCCGAGCAGCTGCGTTTGCTCCGCGCAGATTTTAGCTCTTTACGCGACGAAGTTGTGGGCTTGCGCCGCGAGGTGGCGGAGCTGAACAGTTTATTTGGCAATCGTCTGGATGTCATTGAGGACAGGGTCAAACGCTTAGAAGAACGGATCGAGGAGCGGCCGGTAGTCTCTTCCGACAGCGAGTTGGCTGCGACGGTCGCAGGTTTAAAACTGGAGCTCTGCGATCGTGAGCAAGATCTTTTTTTAAGTGATCTGGAGATCACAGGGATCCCTGAGCTACCGAATGAATCCTCATCCCACCTGGTCTGCCTCGTTGCTTCGAAGCTCGGTGTTGACCTTGACGAGCGTGACATTGTTTTTTCTGAGCGCGTTGGGGCGCGCCGTCAACAGCCGAACACAGCACTAAGCCCGCTCGTTGGGGTGGAGGGTGCCGTCGCTGCGGTAAACGTGCGCCCCCGCCCGCTTGTTGTGCGGCTGGCCCGGCGCGGACCGCGCGTCGATATGCTGCGCGCTGCTCGCGTGCGTCGGGGGGCTGACACGTCGGACTTCGGCTTGCCTGGCGGTCCGAGCAAGTTCTATGTGAACGAGCGACTAACAAGACATAACAAAACGCTCTTTTATCTTGCTCGGCAGGAATGTAGGCGCTTAGAATGGCGGTACCACTGGACTAAGGACGGACGGGTGTATGTGCGACGTGGCAATAATACTCCTGCTCACCGTATCCGGGCAGAAACCGATCTAGCTCAGGTTTTTTCCAGTGGTGCCGGTTCCTAAGTGTAGTTAGCTATACATATTTCCATTATTTACCTATGTCTTTATTTATTTTTAATGAATGCAGTGGCGTTGCGGTTTATTACTATTTATTTATTTCATGTATCTATTTTCTTGATTGGGGTATGGTGGACACTTTATTGATAATTATATTTTTTTACATTGTACAATACTACATATACACATACACACCTAATTTCTCGCATTTCCTTGTCTCATTTGTATCTATCCTAAATCTGTTTAATGTCTAGTAAGTCGCTTAAAATAGGTTTGTTTAACGCTGGTTCTTTAGGTACTAAACATGATGACATCATGGTGGCTGTCACCCGGCTGGATGCTGATGTGCTGGCTATAAATGAGACGTGGCTCAGAGATTGTAGAGATGAGCGGGCGCCGGTGATTCCTGGGTACAGATTACGTCACATACCCAGGCCACAGGGCACTCGTTCGCGCGGGGGCGGCGTAGGTTTTTACATAAAACGTAGTGTTAATGCTCGCACGTGGCCTCACCCAGTTGATCCGCTACATAGTTCCATTGAACAGATGTGGATCACCCTAACCCTTAATGGTAAGAAATTGGTCATTGGTACGGCGTACCGCCCACCTTGGACTGATATTGACCTATTTTTCGATGCCATTTTCGACTCTATTAGCTCTATTTCTGACTTTGACCATTTAGTATTATTAGGTGACTTTAATATAGATTTACTTGGCCATAATGAGGCAAAAATTGCAAAATTAAATTTATTTTTAAATAGTTTTAACATATCTCAATTAGTTACTCAACCAACGCACTTTACTGATACCAGCCAGACGTTAATTGATGTCGTATGTACTGACATGAAAGCCATAAATATTACGATAGACCATGTAGGATCACTCTATGGCCACTGCCTTGTAGTCTGTGAGTTCTTAGTTAAACTTGAAAAACCTAAACCTTTTTACTTAACTTACAGGCCTTTCAATAATATTAAGTTTGATAAGCTGGATGTGGACTTGGGGTGTGCGAGGTGGGATCTGATGTCGGAATTAGATGACGTTAATGCGATGGTTGTAGCTTTTAACCAATTTGTTACTTTAGTTTTTGACTGCCATGCTCCTCTTAAATCAATTATTGTTAAAGGGTCTTCTTACCCCTGGATCACTGACACGGTGAAGCTCATGATGCGGTTACGAGACAGGGCAGCAGCTGACTACCACAAAACCGCACAGACAGTAAAAAGAAGTATTACAAGGATCTAAAATCGGTTGTAAACAAAGCTTTATTCAATGAGAAGTTATCATACATAAATCAAAACATAAATAATAAAATTCATAATTCTAAATTACTATGGAAAACCCTTAAATCTACATTATTACCAAATAAAAACAAAGAATTACCTTCATACTTCAATGACCCTACCATTATAAACAAGCATTTTTTAACACTACCATGTACATCAAGATTTCCCATATCAAAACTGACTTACTTTGAGTATCACAGTTTTTGCGACTCTATTTTCCATTTAGAACCTATCAGCTCAGAACAAATGTTAAAAATAGTTTGGAATTTAAAGTCCAATGCTGAGGGATCTGACGGTATAAACCTAAAAATGCTTCTTTTGACACTCCCACACTCTACTGATTTGCTTACAAAGATAATTAATACCTCAATTTTGACATCTACATTTCCAAATGTCTGGAAGCTGGCTATTGTGCAACCACTGCCTAAAACCTCTAACCCCTAGAGCTGAGAGACCTTAGACCAATCAGTATTTTACCCTGCATCTCTAAAATATTGGAAAAGGCTGTGTGTACTCAGGTCACTAAGTATATTGAGACTAACAATATACTACCAGATGTACAGTCCGGTTTCCGAAGGGGTAGAAGTACAACTACAGCTTTACTGGATGTTACAGATAGTATACTGTGCTCTCAAGACAAGGGCATGTGCACTATGTTGGTTCTACTTGATTTTTCTAGGGCTTTCGATAGCCTAAATATTGATCTTCTCTTGTCAAAGTTGAGATATTATGGTTTTGACAGCAAAACTGTAAGATGGTTTGATAGTTATCTGAATATGCGCAGCCAATTTGTAAAAATCAAATGTGACGGTTCCACAATTACCTCTGACCCAATTAGCGTAACCAAGGGAGTCCCCCAAGGCTCAATCCTTGGCCCTATTCTGTTTATTTTATACTCAGCCGACATTGGCTCACGCATCACGCACTGTAAGTACCATGTCTATGCAGATGATGTTCAAGTGTACATTTCATGCAAGCCACCTGATATTGATGACGCTATAGCTAAACTCAACACTGATCTTAGTAATATAGCATCATGGGCTTCAGATAACTGCCTGCTACTTAACCCGAACAAAACGAAATATCTAGTCTTTGGAAGTAAACACCTGTTGGCTGGTATCACACCAACTATGAAAGTCACGCTATTAGACGAGCCGATCGAGCAAGTTTATGAGGCTCGGAACCTGGGTCTCTTGATGGATAATGGCCTTCGTTTTGAGAAGCATACTGCTGATGTAGTAAGGTGCTGCTTTTACAAGCTAAAAGTGTTGTACAAAGTTAGACCTTTCATTAATGAAATACTGCGTGTTAGGTTAGTAGAGTCACTTATTTTGTCAAAATTAAATTATGTGGATGCGGTATTTGGACCACGACTTCTTTGTAAAACCAAAAGACTTATACAACGTGTCCAAAACGCCTGTGCTCGCTTTTGTTTCTGCATTCCATTGCGGGGCCACGTATCACCATTCCTTAATCAGCACAATATCCTAAAAATGCACCACCGCCGTAAGCTGCACCTTGCTTCTTTACTCTTTGGAGTAATAAACTGTCAGACTGCTATTTATTTGTATGAGAAGCTTTCCATATCTGAGTCACGCTGGGGTCGGCGGTCTGCGACTCAACTTCTAACTCCTAGACACACATCAGCAGCCTTCAGAGGCAGTTTTCGTTACGCAGCCACTAGGTGTTGGAACAACATCCCACCTCCTATCAGAAACCTGCAAAGCATTCATAGATTTAAAACAACTTTAAAAAGTTTATGCTTAAACATCAATTTAACGAGGAATGCCTCAAACTTGAGACAAGCTACATTTAGATTCAATATAGATTATTATATTTACATAAGTGTATTAAGTATGTACTTACTGCCTTTTTTGTCCCTTCCGCAACCGCCACTCACTCTCATTTTTATTATTTAACGAATTGTTGTTTATTTTTATTTTTGCATCTTGTTTGTTTTAATTAATCTTGACGTGTCTTTTATTATTTGTTTTATACTGTGTTAGTATTCTTAGAACTGCACTAGTTCATGGCCCCGACGGAAGATCAGCGCTAGCCCAGCCAGGCTAGCACCATGCTGAGTCGGGACCATTTCGTGGCTTATATTATTTATGTTGTGTTTCCTATGTACGTGTTTTCCTCTTTTTTGCCACGAATAAACGCTATCTATCTATCTATCTATAAATTTGGCTACTGCTTACACACCGAATTTTTTAATGTACGGCCGCGAGTTGTCAATGATTCGTGAGCGTGTTGAGAATCAGGTTGTGGACCAAGATGTGGGACTCAGCCGGATAGAACGCGCTTCGAACCTTCAGACGCTTCGTGAGGTGTACGATAAAGTTTCTGATTCGATGGCTTTGGCCTTTCATCGCAACGCCGCAAAGTTCAACACGAACCGTTGTTCGCCCAGAATCGTCGGTGACCAAATCGTTTGGCGTAGGAATTTCCAGCGTGGCTCCGCGATTTTTAAAATCAAACGCAACCCATCTTATTATATCAGATTACCATTTCTTTAATGAAGAGAATGTTATTAACATAATTATACAATATTATAAAAACTTAAATAGCATAATAATTATAAACTAATAATATATATCAAACTAAAACTATCATTAAAATAAACTAACTAAAACTAAAAAACCTAACTTAAAAATAAATACTAAAAACTTACAACTAAACCGAGACCCTTGGGCAGGGTTCCCAACACGCAGGCAGCATTCCCGCGCTGTATTGCAATGGCAATCCTTTGTGCGAGAAAGCTGCCCGCGCGAGGGTCGCCCGTTGCCTCCCTCAGGCGTTTAATGAGCTCCTTGTGGAGCCCGAGTGCACCCTTGCCCCAAGGTCCGAGTGTCTCGGCGCCAAATGGTGAGAAAAAGTATTGGGCGCCGAGACAACTATACTTAGTGACCTTGAGGCGTTCCCGGGCGTCCGCCGCGGCTCCCGCTCGTTTGCTGGTTGCTGGGAGGTAGGACGCCGCCAGCGTGTCGGTGCAAGTGGCGTCCCGTACCAGCGCGCATCCCATCCTCCATGGAATCAAAGACATCCCGTCAGGGCGCTTACCGTCGCCCCGCACAATCTGGGGTTCCAGAGCTGCGGGGACGTTGGCACTGACGAGCGCCCTTCGGAGGATATCGTTAAGAGCGGCGTGGCGGGAGAGACGGCCGGCGCCCGAGGAGCATGAGAGGCCGTGGTGGCCGAGTCGATCTACAGGGGCTCCACAAGAGGCGCAACTGTGGCCTGTGCAAATCCCAGCTCCGAGCCGGAGACCGACAGCTATCCGGAGGGTTTCGGGGTCTATGAATGTTCCTAAATGGGGCGAGGGGTAGGCATGTAGCCAGTGCCCAGACTCTGGCTTAGACACTGCCAATAACCTAGCCAGATCCCTGCCTGATGAAGTTTCTGTGAGTGATTTAAGCGTGGCGATGGAGGTCAAAGTGTCCCAGGCCCTTTGCCTTTTTGGTCTACTTGGAAAATTTGGGCTCGGTCCAGCTAGCCAGGCATTCGTGGCCTCATCCAAGCACGCGATTTGGCAGTTTATGCCCGTAGGGGCTTTTAGTATTTTACCTGCCAGATCTGACGTGCTGTGGATGGAGGACAGGAAGGCCGGCAAAGCGATGCTCGAAATTTTGCGGGTCCCCAAGCCGCCGTGCCGTATTGGTAAAGCTGCTTGGGCCCATGCCTGCTCGCTTAAGTGTATGTTCAAAATAGATTCAATGTGGGATTTCATAAGGTTATCAATAGGTTGGATCAAATGGGGGAATTTCCAGATTGAACAGCAGCGGAGCAGGTAAGTAAATTTGGGAACAAATAAACAAAATTTTAAAATAAATAAAGCGGAGTGACTACTAATTTTGATCAGGCGGTCCGAATAATTGCTAAATTTTGTGGTTGATTTATTTAAAAGGAGGGGGATTGCCTCATCGAAGATGGGAGAGCCGAGCAAGTGCAGACTGTCTTTAGGGACTATTTTAATATTTTGAGCAACGTTATTAAAATTTTGGATAATTAGGGAGTGCGTATTCACATGATCGGGTATGTATAATTCGCACTTGTCAAAATTTAATTCCAAACCAATATTAGAGAATTTTTGTTTAATTTGAATCAAATCTGCAAGGACTGTCTGCGCGTCCCCGCCTAAGGTCCCATCGTCCAAATACCAAACGTTTAATTTAGAATTTAGATTGCGAATTATCGGATTAATAGCCAAACTGAAAATAGCTGGACCGAGAGGATCACCCTGCTGACAACCTACGGCCGAAATGATTTCATTACTTTTGTGTACTAGTTTAGAGGGACAGTGGTAACACTGGAGAAGGAAGTTATAAATTTCGGGAACATGTGTTTTTATTTCATTCAGCAGGGTGTCCCTATTGACTGAATTAAATGCGTTCTTTACGTCTAATTTTAGGAGAACCTCGCAGGAGTCACCTTGTACGAAGGTGCGAACGGCATGTACCGCCGCCTCGCAACCTCCGCGGGTACCAAAGCCGACTTGTGCGGGTTCAAAAAGAGCCTGTAATTTTGTTCTAGTGGGCCGGATGCAGATCTTAGCTGCCAAACGTCGGAATGTTCAGCCTACGGCGATGGGACGCACACCACCATCTTTTTTAGCCAGGGCAATAAGGTTGGCCCCGTAGATGATCGGCGTCACGTCCGGACAGACATCTCCCAGCAGCATAAGATTCACCGTTTTGTAAGGCTCGAGGTCAGCCGTTCGCCGGCCACTCCTGAGTCGTAACTGATGAGATCTATCAGATGCTGCGGGGAGACACCGTCCAGACCCGACGCCGATCCCTTAGGGAAAGAGGCGAGAGCAGTAAGAACATCTCTTTCCGTGGCGTGTAGGCAGGCTGAAGGGTCGCATGGAGGGTCAACGAAAATGGGGGTCGAAGGGCCTGGAGGATGTTTGGAGTGTAATGCGGCTACGGTCTCCGGTGTATCGGGTGCTAACGTGTCAATTGAAAATAAAAGACGCGTTGCACCTTTCAGATCTCCATCATGGATTTTCTCCTCGACCTTCCCAAACAGATCGTACTTTTTACTGTGTGCTCTAGAAAAAAACAGTGGATTAGTTATGGTAGGATATAAAATGTTGTTTTTAATATTTTGTGTTAGGGGTATATTGGTATTTGTTTCTTCTGAGATATAAAGGAATCTGTATGAAAAACTAAGAAGCTCGTGCCAAGAACTACTGTTGTTATTTCTGACACAATCGTTTATTACATTTGTTAATTCTTCCGATACAGTGGAACGCGCACCCCGTGGTATGCGTTTGATTATTGAAGTAGATTGTTTGAGTTGACCGAGGAGAGTTTGGAGAGGCGTGGTAGAAGTAGAGGATGGGCGAGAAGGAGAGGAGCTGGGATTTGGCACATTTGGTAAGACAGGAGAAGAGAGTGCAATACGTACCTGATGGATACGTGTCTGGTGGATATGCAGACCTTTTGGCGTCAGGAAAATCCTTTTGCACACGCAACATTCCATTAGAGGCAACAGGCGTAGAAATTGATTATGAGTATGTACACATCGTAGAAAATATATATGCTATTTAAAAACTATTCACAAACTGTTCAATAAAATGCCTAGCTGCGAAATTATAACTACCAAAACTACAAAACTAAACGTAAATATAAATAGAAAACAGCTGGTGACAGATCGACTTCAGTTTGACGTTCGACGGTAAAAATTTGTGAAGTGCGCATGTGAGGTTTGTCTGTCGGCCTGACGATATGGGGCCCGGCCAATAGCATGTAGTGTTATATTCTAGGCCAATAGGGCATGTGACGTCTCGACGTCTCACGCCGGCGCTTTTCATGTAAAGATGCTTGCTTGTGGTGGCAATTGAATGATTTTTTGGTGATGGCGTCTTGTCACTCTTGTCAGTGGGCGATGCCAAACAGATTTTCGCACAATGCAAAGGAAGGAGAGTTCCCTGCACGTCGCCCACACTCACACGGCCTCACAGCAGCACGTAGTCTCAGATAGTTCACTTTCGAAGGTTGAACATTATGTTATAATTTTTATTAGCTTCAAAAGCAGCAGCGACAATCTGTCTTATTTGATTCAATTTTTTTTTTCTTTAATATGCATACGTCTCAATTAAACTGCCAACCAATTTTTAAATCTTGCTGACCAAATAATAACTATGCAGCTCAACTATATATTAAGCAGATGGATATTGGTTATAATGTTGACCGTTTGTGAATTATTTGCAGCCCGATTTTTATTTATTGCCGGCAACATATTTGTATGCTGCCGGCAATAAATAAAAATCGAGCTGATCTGATCATTTAATTACTTCCCAAATTTAAGTATAGACTAAATTTCAATATTATAATAAACATTGTCCTTTTTTCCTCAACGGCATCCGAGCTACATCATATGCTAGAAGACCTTAGCTACGCAAGCCTCGAGGTTGGACTGAAGATGAATATGTCAAAGACCAAAGTCATGACTAACAGCACAAAACGTAGGATTGAGGTAAACGGAGAACACATTGCATATGTCCATGAATACCTTTATTTGGGCCAAATAGTCTCTTTCCAGGCGCGACAAGAAAAAGAGGTCGACAGACGGACCAAGAACGCCTGGAAGAGCTATTGGTCCATGAAACACCTCATGAAGGGAGACCTACCTCTATCACTCAAACGTAGGCTCATGGACATGTGCATACTTCCAGTCCTCACCTACGGTGCTCAGACTTGGTCTTTGACGGAAGCTCAGAAGTCCAAACTCGGGGTTTGTCAGAGAGGTATGGAGCGCAGCATATTAGGTGTGAAACTCGAGGATCGCATCCGGAACACCACGCTGCGCTCTAAAACCCAAATAATATATGTAGCTCGGAAAGCGGACAAGTTAAAGTGGGACTGGGCTGGTCATGTCTGCCGCATGCCGAATGACATGTGGGCCAAAATAACCACAGAGTGGGTGCCCCATGAGTCAAACCGGGGATCCGGCAGACCTCGTCGGCGATGGCGGGATAACTTGGACTCCTTTTTGAGCGACTGGCCAGATGTAGCTCAAAACCGGGAGGAGTGGAAGAAGAGGGGGGAGGCCTTTGCCCAGCAGTGGGACACAATAGGCTCGTAATAATAATAATAAAAATGTGGGAAAATCTTGAATTCAAACTCATGCCTCATTAAGAATGGTTAGTAAATGATCAAAACGTTACCCTAACTCTGCACTAACAACAGCAGTGGCGGTTGCTCAGGCAGTATCACTTTGTCTACGAGAAATAATACTGTTAAAAATAAAGAACACGCATGCAAACAAGACTGAAAAAAATAGGAGTTCTGAAAGAACTTGACAAGCTAAAGGAAAGGGCCAGCACAAATTTTGAATTATTCTATTCTGAGTCGACGAATGTTTCTAAGTAATTTCTAGAAACTGTAGAACAAAAGAGAAGATTTTTTTTCGTTGACTCCATCTTCGGCGACTAGAAATTCATCCGAAAGTCCTTTTGGAATTTTAACATCTCTTAAGTGTTTGTAAATTAATTTATCCGAGTTCGTCCCGTTTTTTTAATTTGTACAAACCGTCTTTGACACTCTTGAAGCTTGGCATTTCGTCAATGTAACTGTTACCATCCGATCTTATTGGCTCCATGCATTTTTCAAATGTATCCTGTACAGACCCGAGATCTTCGCATGCCTTGTCTACGTCTTTACACTTTCGAAGTGCCATAAATACCCTATTTTTCTTGACGTTTTCTTCGCAGGTATGGTTACTTGAACAAATAATATGTTTGAGGTCAGCATCTACTGTTACAGACGCTGCACAATTTTTTCTGTTAACACACCGCCACCGAGATGTCTTACCAACGGCATTCTTACCGTCCAAATTATACCTGTATCCATTTTGGATAATACATTGTTTATTCTTTTGATTTTTCGTTATAACAAAATCTGTGTCCATATTTTCACCAATATGTTTTACACAATACAGCTCATATGAAAGAAAGAGGACATAAGATAAAAAAAAAATATCACGGAAATGATACATATGAAGTGGCCAGTACTCGACCGGTGAGCAGTAGGTATGTTATTAACAAAAAGTATTCAGTAAAATTAAGTCAGTACAGTCTCGAGTAGTAAAATTAATAAAATAAAATTAAACGGATCAAATCGCTAATAAAAAGAGCTAATCGGAAGAAAAGGTAGCGATATAAGGTATGCATTTTTTATTAGGACTGTTGTCAGTTCGACTTCTTTATATCTCGACATTTTTATACTTCGTAAATTTTAAGTCCGACTTTTTTATATCTCGACATTTTTATACATTGTCAATTTTCATTTTCGACTTTTTTATTTCTTGACATTATTCAGTATTTAGACATTTTTATACCCCGTAATTTTTCCATGCCGACAAGTCGCCTAAATCTTACTAAGATTTTGCCCCGGCAACCCATCAAAGATTGGTAGATATATTATTTTCCAAAATTTGAGCATGAAGTTTTTGGCTACATTGATGACAATATCAGTTTGGCCAACCTTTGAGCAACATACCTAAACTAGTTTGTGTTCTAGAAAAGCTTAAAATTATAAAAAAAAAGTTATCAGGAATAAATTGAAATATGTAGGTTACGTGGTTGATAGTAATTGACGTCAGCCACATACTAAAATAGTTGAGGCAATTATTAACTATCCTACTAGGCCAAACAATAAGAAGGTACAGAGGGAAATGCTAGGAACACAATTTTTGACTTCGTAGCTTTGTTTGGACTAGTTAGGGCGGTTCCCTGAGCCAGAAGGCGAAAAATCTCCTTATATGATCCTGTTTTTCTAAGAGGCGTTGATATTCGTAGACGTGGAAAAAATATATGTAGTTCTTGACTATAATTATTATCTTTAATATCATAGCTTCCGATACACGAATTATGACACTTCGCTCGATACAATTAATTCCCAAAGTAACCTCTAACTCGGACTTTTAATCCAACTTTACTCGGTTATTTATTATGTGATACTATAAACAAAAAAAGAAGAAAAAACAATCATAACTTAAATAGTAATTTCATAGCTTTCGAATTTCGATATTGTAGGGTAACTTTTTTAAAATAAATAAAAATCGACAAAATTCGATCAAAATTGACACTTGGCGCGCATTTGATGCATTACAGACAGACATCGATATTTCGTCTGCGTCTGCAAGCGGAGGGGATATCGGAGAGGAGTGGGCTCTTTTCGAAAATACCTACTGCGCAACCATGTCGTCTGCGCAAGTGCTGATTCAAAAGCATTCGAGGCTTAATTTTCCCGTCAATAAGTCGGAGGTAAGCTCTGCTAATACCGTTGTCAAGGCACACAATTCACACTTCATCAATTTACCTAAAACCAATTCCCACGAAATGCAGTCAGATTCAATTCAATCACAACAAAGCGTTTGTGAGGCGCAGTCTTTAAAAACTGATCCTGATGATTATTTCAAATATTCAATGCAGTTGAAGGAGTCGCCTGAGGTTCTAGGGGACTCATGTCAACATACTTCAGCTACGTCTCCCTCAGTGGAGCGTCATTCAGAAGCCAAGCAACATGGCTTTATTACACACAAAGAGCTTGAGCATTCTAATTCTCACGCAGCAGACTTTCCGACACGGTCTCCTCCGTTTCACGGTGATGGCAAACTCAATAGTGTGGGGGGAAGACTGAGCAACTCCAGCTACGATTACGACCTCAGATATCCAGAGTTTCTCAGTTCAATACTCAGGTTCTGTTACAACACGTTCTTGCATGCTGATCCGGTCAAGATATACAACCAAAACGGTAATAGTTGTGAGTTTGTGTGTCTTGCAACGAAAGCAGTGCACCTCGAACTCGATTCACATTTAAATGAACAAGCATACAATACAGACTTGCGCCGGCTCATTGCGCGCTGGAATAGACCTCAGACAATGTCTGATAATGCATCGACGTCATCGGAAGTCACTAAAGGCATCAAGTGTTCATTCATACCACCTTCACACATTATATACGAAGGGATATCTGCTCTTCTGTTTCAAATTCAGGCAATTTCAATTTCAAGGCCTGTGACTTCATGTCAGATGACCCAAATAGCTTCAGTCCCTTAATTCCTTCCCACTTCCTTATAGGGCGATCCACAATTTTCATACCCCACGCACAGATCGCTAACTCCAGGACTTCTTCAAATCAACGTTCGTGGCACCATTCAACAGGAGAACTCCAGGAAGGCCTTCTGGTTGCCGTGCAAGATAAAACTGCCTCCTCTTCTCTTCTGGCAACTCGGTCGAGTCATCCGAGGCATTCATGGCAGCGCCGGCGTCGCAAGCGGAGCAAGGATTTACAGACAAGGAGCGGGGTCGATCCGACGGGCCTTTAAAAACATCCGCCCTCTTTCTGTCAACACATAGTTGAAGTTCTCACACTTCAAGGCCGGGAGCATGTTCAGAAATGTTCAAAAATGGATTCATTTTTGATCCTTTTTCTTTAGCTTAATTTAATGTTTGCAATCAAAAACGCGCTTCATAAATTTTCTAAATAATTTTAATTTCATGTAACAAATTGTCTTATTATTAATTATAAACAAATTGCATATTTTTTAAATCAAATATTCATTGATATGTATAAATTCAATTATCATTCAAATCTATATGTTCAATATTTAACTATAGCAATTTTGTAATCAAAACTTTGACAGTTAGAGCTTTAAAAAACTTACCAATCATCTCGATTCCTAACGACAATTCACTTTTGCCACTTTTTGTATTTCTTCGTAGTTTAGAAAGTAAACCAGCATTTAATACTACAGTCCACTCTTATTTCACCACCTATTGTGTTCCAAGCATTTCCCTCTATAACTTTTTTGGGCATTGATTTCCTGGCCTATACGCCTACCAATTAGAAAGAGTTCGTCGAATTATTGGAACTCAAACGTTATGTCATTAGCTCTGTAGCTTTTCTTATTAACAAATTAACCTCTTAGGCTAAAACTCACCTCCATTCAAATGCTCTACCGATGCTGAAAATGCCTTTCGCACTGTGTCTTCTCCCGTATTGTCGTGCCCAGACTATTCGCAACCTTTTTAAGCTCACACGGACGTGAGTGATTACGGAGTTGGTACTGTTCTGACGCAATTCATCAATAATGGGGAGAAAGTGATAACTTACAATGCTTAAGATGAGTAAATCTCTTTCTAGCAAAGAGCGAAACTGCAGTGCGACTGAGAGAGAAGCTCTTGCAGTTCTTACAGCTATTGAGCATTGGAAGTTTTACTTAGAAAACGTTAAGCAGTTCGTTGTGTATACAGATCATTCGTCACTTGAGTGGTTTTTAAATCTGAACAATCCAGCTGTAAACTTGCGTTAACAAGCGCCATCTATGGGACACTCTCTACTCTATATTGAACCCTCGATGGCTTATATTCTACGCACCCACTAGGGCACGTAGTTCATGAATAGGCCCATAGATCAATATCTAGGTTTAAGATAGTAATAATAAATTTGTACTTCCACTTTGCGAATAGACACCATTCGATACACAAGCGTTTTCTCTCCGACTCCTGCCTGACTCCTTCGATCTCCACCCACGTGCCAACATCAGCCTATGAGGTTCAATTAGGTCGTAGAACTCGTTGGGGAGTTCGCGTGTCCTCGTTCAATTTCGAGATTAATAAGCATCGTCGTGTCTCATAAAATGTAATTCCTTATAGTCTTTCTCGCTCTATCCTTATTGCTGCTATCAATCATGTCGTAATGACTTAAATTCATATCGTCCTACTCTCAAACTACCCAAATGTCAAAAAGTATGTTTCATCAAATGCCGAATTGCCGAGGAGAATTAAGTTTAACTACGTCGTTAGTCCAATTTTATAAACTTTATCGTATTAACAATTATCTTTCAACAGTCTGCTAGAACTAAAGCCGACAATATAGCTATTATAGCACTCATTAATGTAGGTGATTTGATATTTAGGTATTATGACACCACGTCGATTTTAAGTTCAGGCATTTTGAGAAATTATTCCGGCATTATTCCGTTTTAAGAGGCCGGTGTCGATTTTAGTCGCAAAAATGCAAAATTGATAGATTTAGACGGTGAAACCTTTTGTTACCTAATTGAAATAACAAGTACTGGTTTCTATTAACACGTCTAATCGTCGTTATCTTGCCTTTTATCAGATCATTTTTTTGAAAACAGACCCACTAAATTAGTAATGATTTTTTTTCTGATGGACGTTTAGGTAAACGCGCGTAAAGCACTGATTTTTTCGATCTAATTTGGAAATTTCGTAAATTTTGGACTGCTAAAAATGGTAAATTTGTATTACACATATTCTGTACTTGACCTTTAGCAGATTACATTTTTGTTGTATGACTCAGAGTTCGAGGAAATGAAAGTTAATCGAACTCAATTTTCTCCAGAAATTACTTCAAAAATCTGAAAACTCTGAAAATCGACTTAATTTCAACGTAATTTTGATACTTAAACAATCTACAACATTTGCTGAAACTATTCTTATACATGAATTTGTATAATTTACCACCATAATTTTTTGATTAATTTTTAAAAACTGCCCCTTCTCTTCATATATTAGCGGTAACGCACGCTCGCGACCTCATTATTAAGAGGCAAGATGAGAAGACGTGCTAATAGAAACCAATACTTGTTATTTAGATATTACGTAACAAAACGTGTATAATTTAAACGACTAAATCCATCATTTTTGCTCCAAAACCGACTACGGCCTCTTAAGATCGAGGAATCTTACAATACCGATCTCTCTAATCTTATAATACCGATGTACTGGTAAAACGAAATTAAGGTGCAATGAAACGAAAGCACTAAATGTGCAAAATGAACGGGTAATGTCCAATCCATCTTTTTTGGAATACAATGAAAACAAGTTACGTTACATAGATCAGATCTATGCAACGTAACTTGTTTTCTGCTACTTCCGAAATAGAAAGATTGGATTTCATTTGCATATTTTGTATTACAGTTTTCGCTAAAATCAGTCACTGATACACACTTTCTTCCTTAATGATACTTACTTTTACTG
The DNA here is from genome assembly GCF_947568885.1 of Cydia strobilella. Taxonomy (NCBI): domain Eukaryota; kingdom Metazoa; phylum Arthropoda; class Insecta; order Lepidoptera; family Tortricidae; genus Cydia; species Cydia strobilella. The sequence goes on from NC_086068.1 coordinate 32,381,810, forward strand.
TTACAAGTATTAGAACAAATTAAATTATTTTCAGAAAATACTTTAATTATATAATTCCTTTCACATTCTCTTGATAGATACTTGATATTCTCTTTGTCACAATACAACGAGACCAATACTTCTTCTTGTGCATTATTCTCTGTTATTATTTTATATTTTAGAGTCGATATGAAAAGATCATAATTTTCATGTAGTTTGCAGAGGCAAGTTTTTCTGTTTTAAACTTTAGGAAAAGTTTGGTTTGTAGAAAGATGCATAAATAATGAGATATTCAGGATGTTCTTTTTAGAATTTTGTATGCAGTTCTACTAGCGATTCACTCAGGATAGTCAGGATAGGTACGCTTTTGTTTTGTTATTTTCTTTCGTCTTCATAAAAACGTTGCACACCGGATTTCATTCGCTCAAGTCCTTGATATTTGATGATTTGAGCTATCTGAAGCATGATCTTCTGTATCTGTACTGGTCTTATTCAAGCGTTTTAGCGTTCTTCTGGTGCCTTCGTTTGTTTACAAAAAAATAAAAAAAATAAACTGTTTATTTCTATAAAAAAGCACATATAATATTAAACTTAACTTTTAATCTTAAATTCAAAAGATTTTTTGAGTTAAGGAGTCTTATCTTATATTCAATATTTATACATATAATTTTTTCTAGGTACATAGGTCATTTATTAAATTAAGCGATTTCGGTAGACTGACCTCTTATTTTAATTAAGTATTTTTTAATAATATTTCTTGCTTGTTTACTCGTTCGTCCTTTTATAATTGTTAATAATTCCTCTGAAAATCTATTCCAGGTACTCGGTAAGATGTACTTCCACACTCTTTGCACGTATAAATTGTTTGTTTTTTCAACTTCAAATGTCGGAAGGTTCGCTGGGTTACGTAATCGCGCGGGTCGTGTTTTTTCCTTAATTCTTCTTCTTCTCGTGTCGATGGTTTCAGACTGTGCGGGACCAGAAGGTAGCGACATTTATCGCCCTGTCTGTCGCATCACGGAGATCCCGCTCAGAGCAGGCCTGCGGGCATGCTGGACAGGATATCATGTGCTCCATCGTTTGTGGAGCCGTCCCACATTGGCATTGGGTGTCTGAGCCGCTTAGGGCGCCCCACTTCAGCATGTTCTCCTTGCTACGGCCGACCCGGGAGCGCAATCGGTTCAAGGCTTTCCAGATCGGCCACGGCTGTTTATGCCCAGCGGGAAGCGTTTCAGAGGGGCGGACGTAGTCGTCAGGAGGGGCGCGGGTATTTTCCCAGTGGGCTAGTCGATTCTGGGACGGCGGAATCCGAATGGCTGCAGTGCACCGCATAAAGCTCCTACGGCTCTTCAGACGAGACGGTGGTGGCTTGTGGCCATGGAGAGGATGCCTTGGGTCTTGTTCCTGCTTCAATTTTTCGACGCTACACGCCACTTCTCTGCGGGTTTCCGGGGGCGCAATTCCTGCCAGAGGGTATAGCTTATTAAGCGGAGTTGGTTTGAGGCACCCGGTAATTATGCGGCAGGTGTCATTGAGTGCCGAGGTAACTTGTCCTGCGTGGGCAGAGCGGTGCCACACCGGGCACGCGTATTCGCCGGCCGAATAGCAAAGTGCCAGACCAGGGACCGGACAACCCTTTCCGCGATAAAACCCTTTCAATGGGCGACACTTAAACACGGCTAACACATTGAAAGACTTTCCCTTTTGAACTGCAAGCCCATTCATACCCTTACCTTTGACTAACCCTTACCGCAAAGCTAACCAAAAATAAGGCTAGCTCTTAATAAGGGTTACCCTTATCTTTAAGCGCTTTTTATAAAGGTTTCCTTTTGCGTGAAAGAAACAGGATTAGTATATATCTACGGTAGTGTATGAAAAGGAAAGAAAATACGTGCCTAGTCAAAGAACGCCGCCGTCGCCGCCGACGATCGCTCGGATTCGAAGTAATGTGTGCTTTATGAACAAGGTAGATGACTTAAATTAGCACGCTTATATGCTAAAAGGGAAGCCCTTTATAAGGCTAACCCTTATAAGCAATATGCAAGGTGTTGGTGAGCGGATGATAAGGGTTTTGTAAGGGTATTTGGGCTACCGATTACTCAAATGTGGTAGCTTTATATAAGGGTTTTTAAAAGCAAAACAAAGGGTTTCGTCTGGCAAAGGGTATGGTGAGTTAAGCCTTATGCAATACCCTTATAAAACCCCGATAAGGGATAGCGGGCCGGTCCCTGTGCCAGACCAGTATTGCGAAGGGTGTGCGCGGAAGCGCCCCAGTGGGTTGAAGTGAGTTTCCGCAGCAGACAGTTTCGCGAACTAACCTTCTGACGTGTTTTTACACAGTGGCTCTTAAAGGACAGCGTTCTGTCTAGGGTTATTCCGAGGTACTTTGGGCACGGGCAGTGCTCAATAGCGACTCCATTCCAGGCAACATTGAGCTGCCTGTTTGCTTCCCGGTTTCGTAGGTGGAATACGCACGACTGAGTTTTTAGGGGGTTTGCTTTCAGGCAGTTCATCTCATAGTACCTCGTTAGACCCTTTAAGGCCGCGGACAGTGATTTTTCGGTACCCTCGAAACTGTCACTTTGAGCCGCTAGTGCTAGGTCATCTGCGTATGCGAATTGCTGGGTTTTCTGTTGGACTGGCTGATCATTGGTGTATATGTTAAACAGCATCGGAGCAAGCACACTGCCCTGCGGGAGACCATTTTTTTGCGAGCGCCAGCGGCTTTTTTCAGATTGCAGGTGTACTTGAAATCGGCGGTTGTGGAGCAGTTCGCGAAGAACGTTCGTGAATCCAGCATCACCCGTCATATCCTTAACTTTTAAGAGCAGCCTTTGTATATTCACCGTGTCATATGCGGCTGTTAGATCCACAAAGACCACTCCTGTAACCAAGCCAAGTTCGAACCCGTCCTCTATATGTTGTGCCAGCTTTAACGTTTGACTCGAGCATGACTTTCCTGGGCGAAATCCCGCTTTTTCTGGGATTAGTTGCGGTTCAATAATCGGGACGAGGCGGTTTAGAAGTAATCTTTCTAGCAACTTATACGTGTGGCACAACAGAGATATGGGACGGTAACTTTTCGCATCCGAGGGGTCCTTTTCTGGCTTGAGGAGTGCGTGCACTTTCGATTTGCGCCATGGTTTTGGTATTTTAAGTGACGAGATACAGCTATTATACAGTTCCAGGAGCCAGTTCCTGGCTTTCGGCCCAAGGTGTTTTATCTGCTCCACGGTCAGGTCGTCAATGCCGGCAGCTTTACCATTTTTTAGCCATTTCATGGCAGTCTCAAGTTCGTGGTGGGTGAAGGGCTTGATGAGATTGGTGCAAGTCTGATGGTTAACGGGTACTGGTGTTGGTTTGATCAAGCGGCCAGTGGGTTTGCCGTTAAGCAGAAGTTGAGTAGCTACCTGGTTAGCCGAGACTTGACCTGGGTTCGTTGGTGGAGGTGGTTCACCGGTGAGTTTGCGCAAGTTTGACCAGGCTTTCTTGCTATTATGGGTCATATCGATATTGCTCACAGCTTCGCACCATTTTTCCCTTCTGTTAGCCGATATTACGCGCATCAAATCTTCCCCCGCCGAGATAGTCTCTTCAGAGAAAGGGTCATGACAATATAGTGCTTCGTAGGCCTTTAGAAGATCCGCAGAGGTAGAATTAAGTCCCGGAATATGGTGTACACGACACCCCCTTGGTATGCATTGACACGACACGGTTCGGATTAGTTTTATAATAATAAATAAATAATAAATAAATAAATTTATAGGACATTCTTACACAGATTGACTAAGTCCCACGGTAAGCTCAAGGAGGTTTGTGTTATGGGTACTCAGACAACGATATATATAATATATAAATACTTAAATACATAGAAAACACCCATGACTCAGGAACAAATATCTGTGCTCATCACACAAATAAATTCCCTTACCGGGATTCGAACCCAGGACCATCGGCTTCACAGGCAGGGTCACTACCCACTAGACCAGACCGGTCGTCAGTCAGTCAGTTTTATGAAGTTGTCGTATTCCGATGCCCTTGGTAGCAGTCCGTCCAGGTTTTTATCTAATTGGTTCGTCAACTCGCTCCAGTCTGCTTTTTGAAAATTAAAGCGACGACGGTAAGGGACTTTGACGGGTTGCACAACAGCTTGGATCCGGCACATCAAAGGTCTATGTTGCGTTCTCGGAATCGGTTTGCAGACTGTTTTGACGCACTGAGGACTTATTCCCTCGGTAACAAATATTAAGTCAGGGTTGTAGCCACGTTTCCAACGCCCGCTGTTGAAGGAGGACGGTAATTTAGGGTTGTGAAGGAGTACCAGCCCGTTTGCTTCTGCCCATGCTTCTACTCTCTCTCCATCTGGATTAGAATCTCGATAACCCCATGAAACGCTGTGGCTGTTAAAATCGCCCGAAACAATTTTCGGCCGGTGGTCATCGGGTGGGGATACGTCCCAAGGTTGGAAAGTCTGTGGAGGCGGCTTGTATACAGACGTGATCGTACACTGGCCGATGTCTAAAGTTATCAGCTCCATCGTTTCCCTTACGACACAAGAAGAGGAAGTGATCCGGGACTCAGGTCTTGTAAAAATTGCGCTGCCATGTTTTGCGTGAGGAATTTCAGCGGCAAGTGTCAGTCCAGGTATATGCGGCCGATGGTGGCCTATGTCACGGTGGGTTTCCTGTATGCATAGAACGTCGCAATGCGTCTCGCGGCACAATTCAGAGAGAAGTTGTGCTTTGTCTTCCGAGAAGCCCTCTATGTTTATAGAGATGACAGTCAGGGCTGGCGCTGAAAAGTGCCTATTTTGATCGCATGTATTTGTATTCGCATTGGAACTCAGTGAAACCATCGTGGTGGAAGGATTCGCCGGTCAGCACAAGTGTTGACCGTTGCCCGGGGTGCGCCAGACGCTGGGATATCTCGTAGAAAATATCAATTGCTCGTTCCGTCTTAATTCTGTTATATGATTATAGTATTGGGTTATAATGGCTAAATCAACCTTTTCAAACACAGTTAGCACTTTGCAGTATTTGAATAGATTTTCATAGTTATTTTTGAATTTATATTTGACAATTTATTAGGTACAATCGTTTTAAGTAGACGTAATTGTAAGTTGTAAATGTCGTTTAGATATGTTTTGTATGTTCTTCCATAACTTTCTAAACCGTAACTTATGAGGGAATCGGCCATTGACATGTACAAGTCTTAATGTAGTGTAGGGAACTTTGTTTTTAAGTATAAATAGTTTTGACAAAATAGCTCTAAGTTTGTTACAAACATGATTAATATGTGGATTCCAGTTGAATTTGTGGTCTATTTTAAGTCCAAGGTAGGTGTGTTCCTGTACAATCTCCAGGTGAGCACAGTTACAGGCCGCACGGGGCATGTGCATACATTTATGTTCGTGGGCCACGATTTTTGGCGTTATGGTTACATATTTATAAGGTGAGTGTATATACATAAGTTTCGTTTTAGAGTAATTTAGCGATAAACCTAGATTTTGGGCCAATTGTACAGTGCATCAAAGTCATTTTGCATCATGTCCTGTGCAGTCTCCAAGTCCTCGTGGGCTACAATTATACATGTGTCGTCTGCGAACTGATATACGGATCCATGTTGGAATATATGATACATATCATTGACGTATAATAAATATTCCGTCGGAGCTAAAATTTAGCCTTGTGCGGTGCCGCATAAGGTCGGAATTAGGTCGCTTTGTTCGCCTGCGATGCTAACCGCGTTGTGTCTGTTACTATGATAATTTTTTATGAGATCCAGCATGGGTCCTTGTATACCATTTTGTTTTAGTTTTTCATAAAGTGTACTGTGGCATAAAGTATCAAATGCCTTAGAAAAGTCGATCATTATGGCGAGTACATGGTGTTTTTTTATCTAGGTAGTCATTCTGAGGGTGGCTTACGCACTAATAAACCGAAAATAAGCACATGCACTAAACGAATTAATTGCTTCACCTAATTCAAAAAATCACGTGACCAAACCAAACCCACCGAACGCCGAATACGCCTTTGCGAAAACCGCACGCAGACCGAAAGACGACGTCCGTTCCCGCCGGTAAAGCTGGCGCGACCGCGGCGCGGCGTTTCTGCCGGTGCCGGCCTAGCCAAGGTGACCATCAGGGATTTGTTTGATACCGGTGTTTTTTGTATGGGAACAAAAAGGGTATTTTTTCGTTCTTTGTTAATTATTTCATTTCTAATTGGACAATCTAATACTTCGAAGTCGTTACCTAAATATACAACTGAGTCCTACATTTGGAGTAATAAAAAATCGGATAAAAAGTATTTCTGGTAGGTGGAAGGATAAAAACAAAAGCTTTATAGCGCTCAAAGAGCCACAAATTTAAAGGAGTAATGATATCGTGTCAGACCTAATTCATTCCCTCATCGTAACACACTGTTCATTTTCCTTGGCTTCTTAAGAATAATTTTTAAAACGGAAATCTCAAAGTTTGTGGGAACGTTAGCACAAAAACGTTTTATAAAGGGATTGTTTGTCACAAAATGATATGAATGACCGATATAAAAAAGCAATTTTTCACAAAAAAACAACGTCCTGTACCTAATTCAACTTTTTATTTGAATGAGCACACGTGCGAATATATTTCATAGACCTGAAGGGTTCGAAACAAAAGGATTGTAGAAAACTTTCGCGAAGGAGCTTTCAATTTCCCAAGTGAATCCATAACTTGACATTGCAATCTCGTTAGCGGGAAAGAGATAGCTATATTTAACCCGAGTTTCCTGCCCTTTAGCTTAGCGTAATGATAATGAATTAACTCGGGGCTTGTAAACAGTATCCAATTAACTTGAGAATTTAATCAGTAGACAGCTAGAGAGTTTGTTTATGTTACAGCTAAAGCAGTACATATTGTTAAGGCCCTTTTAATGGATTTCTGATCTTCTACCATCCAATCTATCGTAACATATCTTTGGGAATAACTCATAACAGCCATAAGTAATACAACCACTAGATATTACCATAGAGTAACTTATACTAGAGCGGTACTGTCATAGTAAATTTTGTAACCCCAGTAAATTCCCTGCCATCTGTCGACACACTTTAAAACTAAAAATAAATAATTATAAAAATACGATACAATGTATTTAAATATGGATAAATGATTTTTTTTATTTGCATTAATTATTTTTATGATATTCGTTAAAATTGTTAAATAACAAACGAAACCGTCAACGCCATCTATACGACAGTAGGCCAAAGCTAGTAGCGCCCTCTGAACGAGAATAAAATTTTCTTGATTTTCGAGGCACGTTTTTTCCTTAGACTGTATCCATCTATTACGGGTGGTATCTTTGATATTACTATGTTTTTATCACACTTGCTAATACGAGGTTCTATCAAGAAGTACCAGTGTTTGAAAATAGATGGCGTTACCGAGGGAAGTTGCCTTTAAACTAGGAGGATATAACCAAATGGAGACTCCACGTCTGTAATTTTCTGTACAAAAAAGTCTGCCGATTTTTGCGGGGGAGGGGGACGTCAAATGAATACGTAACGTCAAAATAGCCATGTCAGATAAACGTCTGTCCATATACATTGGGTATGACCATTGGCTGACTATTTTCGACAGAGGGGAACGCCTGTTAATGGCTACTCCGTTTGGTTATATCCTCCTGCCCTTTTAAAGACAAAATAAAAATAAAATAAATCGTATTTAAAAGGTATGTTTTTTGTAGCCGATTTTAAGTAAGCATTACACCGGGCTCGTCCATTTCAGTATAATGGAAAAACAGCAATATCGTTCTGTAATTAGCTTTTTAGGGTTCCGTACCCAAAGGGTAAAACGGGACCCTATTACTAAGACTCCGCTGTCTGTCTGTCCGTCTGTCACCACAGGCTGTATCTCATGAACCGTGATAGCTAGACAGTTGAAATTTTCACAGATGATGTATTTCTGTTGCCGCTATAGCAACAAATACTAAAAAAGGAATAAAAGTGGGGCTGCCATACAACAAACGGGATTTTTTTGCCATTTTTTGGGCTCGTCCATTTCAGTATAATGGAAAAACAGCAATATCGTTCTGTAATTAGCTTTTCAGGGTTCCGTACCCAAAGGGTAAAACGGGACCCTATTACTAAGACTCCGCTGTCTGTCTGTCCGTCTGTCACCACAGGCTGTATCTCATGAACCGTGATAGCTAGACAGTTGAAATTTTCACAGATAATGTATTATAACAAATACTAAAAAAAGAAAAAAAAAAATATTTAAGTGGGGCTGCCATACAACAAACGTGATTTTTTTTGCCATTTTTTGCGTAATGGTACGAAACCCTTCGTGCACGAGCCCAACTCGCACTTGGCCGGTTTTTTATTTTTGGATGAAAAAACATGCGAAGATTTAAAAGCGATGCTAGATGCTATTACTATTCATGTATGGAAGTTACTATTCAAATACCATCGTACATTTGTTTTTGACGAAGAGCGGCCAGGTCGCCCGGTAACAGGTCATTAAAAAATCTACAATATGGTTCTCGCTGATCGACTAACTAAAGTCTACAAATTAGCAGAGTCTGCAGGCGTGTCATACGGAACGGTAATGAATATGTTACATAATAACTGCCAGATGGCTGGCTCAATAGTTCATTCATCCAGAATTGCTGCTGCCAAATTGGAGGAACTTCGCTACGAATTGTTGCCGGTTGCCGCACCTACAAAGTTCACTTAATCTGCCTTCCTCCAACTTTTTCCTGTACCCGAACATGAAACCATGGTTCGGGGAAAATTCAGCTTAAACAAAGAGGCCATCGCCTATACAGAAGCGTATTTCAAAGTTTAAGAAATCATTTATAATTTTTTTAAAGAGTATAAAATGGCCGAAACGTTGCGAAAACAGTTACTGTAGAGACCTGAAAGAATGACTCTTTATTTTTGACATGGGTACTTCTTGATCGACCTTCGTAAAGCGTGGTATTTCAGAGGCGTTTATTTAATTGACCTTGGAAGTTATGGATTTTCTTCTAAGAAATGATGGACGATTTCTATAATTTTAGAATCGGACCAAACCAAGCTAACTCTGTATGGCATTCGTAATATCATCATAAATGACAATTTTTTATGAAACCCCAAACTTAGTCGTATTAAAATCTGTGCACTGCCGAGTTAGCTTAGGCAGACTCTGCCGTATTTATGATTATATTTTTATTTATTTTATTGATGCAATAAGTTACACAGCATTACAGCAAACTAATACACTGTGGAACATGGATGTAAGTAAAGGGAGGTAGATATGGCACCAGGCGCTCGATCGTGAGCCATCAAATATAGGTTCCGGAACCTATATTGAGTAAGTCGTACGGCTGACGCCAATGTGTCAAGATTGTCACAATCATCTAAATATTGCCTGCATTTTAGTTTTGTCAACTATGAACGTCACGCGTCTATTATTAATAAAAGGTCATTGATGTGGAACTTAAAACAGACAGTATTATACAGACTAGGTACATGATACGGTCTTAAGTAGAGGTATCATCTTCTTCCTCGCGTTATCATCCCGGCTTTATGCCACGGCCACGGCTAGCGTGGGTATATATATTAACTAAGGTTAATATATATACCCACGCTAGCCGTGGCCGTGGCATACATATTAAAACATATACATAGGTACTGAAGAAATAACGTGTGGGTCGATTGTGTATTTATTTACTAAGGTGTGTTTGTTTTCCTGTCCGCCTATCTCGGTTTATCTACAGCTGATTGACTGTGTCAACTTCGTTAAGAATTACGCCTCCTTTTATGTGAACCTCTTTGTTGGTGTTAACTTATTTATGACGCACTTCACTAAATGCTGATAGAATGATACGCTAAAGCTACGTTTATTCCAGAGATGTCGCTTGCTAATCGTATATATAACAGCAACTTTAGTAATGATAATAGTATTTTTATTTATTTAATCTTTATTGTACAAAAGAAAATACAATCGTACAAAAGGCGGACTTAATGCTATGAGGCATTCTCTACCAGTCAACCTTCGGGCAAAGCAGATAATTTGTAGGCGGTGCAACATAGTGATTACATATATACAAGTATAGTTAAATAATGCATAGGCATAGACATACATACATATATCTGAATATATAATATTCATATAAATACATACAATATACATACATACAAATACATAAGATATTAGATGAAACTTTCAAAACAGAAACACTAAGAATTCATCGTTCTGCCAGCAAAGTACTCACGTAAGGATTTTTTAAATGCAAATCTATTCGGACACTGTCTAATTTTAACAGGGAGACTATTCCAAAGGCGAGCTGCCTGAATAGAGAAAGAGTAGGACATGAAACCTGTTCGGTGAGATGGTATGGACACAGAAAGGTTGCCAGTAGAGCGAAGTTGACGGACACGAGAAACAGTGGTTGATGAAAGATTTGAGATATTCGGGAGATTGGGGATCATTAATAACAGAAAAGAGGGTGCAAAGCATGCGAATATTTCGACGAACACGTATAGGAAACCAGCCGAGTTTAGAGCGGAAAGAGGAGACATGGTCGTATTTACGAAGACAGAAAATGAAACGAATGCAGTTATTTAGTAAACGATCTAGCTTGTTCAAGAGCTCTTCATTTAAGTCTGGATAATACACATCACCGTAGTCAATTATGGGTAGGATTAATGTCTGTGCTAATAATTTTTTTGTTTTAACGGGTAAAAAGTGTTTAAGTCTGTTAAGGGCATGTAGAGATCCAGTGACTTTTCGGCAAATTTCAGCTACCTGTATCTTGATAGACGCTGTCTAGATAGACGCCTAGGTCTTTTACACTCTGGCTGTAAGGAATCGGAGTGCCATTAAAATATACGGGGGGTGTAGAATCGATTTTCGCGAGCTGGCGTTCGCTACCTATGATCATGGCCTGACACTTAGACGGATTAACAAAAAGACCGAACTTCTCAGACCATCGCTGGATATGTAAGAGGTCTAGATTTAATTTGTCAATAGTAGCAGCTAGGTCAGTAACGCTACAATGGTCATAGAGTTGCAGGTCGTCGGCGTAAAGATGGTACGAGCAGCGAAGGTCAGGAGTAATAAAATTAATAAATATGGAGAACAGTAGTGGTGAAAGGATACCTCCTTGAGGCACGCCAGTGGCTAGGTCACACCATTTCGACAAAGCGCGATCAACTCGTACCGCTTGCTGACGTCCGCAAAGATAAGCCGAGAACCAATTTCGTGCACCAGGCGAGTATTGTATGTTTTAAAACATTACCTATTTATAATCTTAAGAAAATTATACACGGTGGCTAAAAAATAAGTGCATCCCCGTTGCCAGGGAGGTTATACAAAGGAATTATTACTATGGGATCAACCCCGAACTCGCGAAAAAAATTGGCTTTCATATATTTAGGCTCGTCCATTTTCTATGGGAGGGTACATGTTTTTCGCGATTTCGTGGCTGGTCCCATAGTAAAAGTTGCTCAGTATAATCCCAAAACCTCCCTGGCAACGGGAATGCACTTATCTTTTAGCCAACCTGTATATTAGAAAATCGATAATGTAATAAAAATACTCAAGTTTCGAACACCTCTGAAAAACAATGTCGCAAACAACGTTTTTCTACTCGTCGAGTATAATCTGTGTATTACAACGTCGCATGCAACACTACAACCTTACTCTTTTCAACGTTGGATAGTCTATGGCACTTCCGACTCAAGCATAAGAATTTTATCGATACGGTTTAGTCAATTATAAAAATTTTGAAAATAGAACTTCATACATTTCAGTAAAATATTTCTTGTTTAAGGAGACTCGATTCAATGCAGATTAGCCTACTTAAACACGCTGCTGCGTCGTATCTGCTTTGTGATTGGTTGGCCAACAATTGCTTCATAAGTCATAAACGCGCATGTGACACCCTTCATATAGCAACATCCATATCCTACGAAAACCCCTTAGCATTGCTTGTTAGTCTCCATAGGCTACGGTGGCCAAAATCGAGAAAAAAACTGTTTTGAAATTGAATTTAGCGCGGAGCAGGTACCAGGGTCTCATGAGTTACGAGGAGGTGTCGTTGACCAACCCGCCGGGGGCACCGGGCCTGGCGGCCGGGGCGCGTACGAATATGAAGGTATCGCGGGCCGCGACAGCTCGCGTATCTTAGCTGTATACTTTTGGTTTGTTTACTTAAGTTACTTAAGTATATGATTCTACTAGTTGAAAGTATTATTTTTTTGTCTCGTAGAAAAAGTATTGTATACAATAGTGATATAATCATGCTCTTCAATCTCGTACCTTAACTTAAGCAACTCAGCAAGCTTCGTTGCTTAAACACGGTACTCGACTGAAAAGCTCTCTATTATATCTCGATTGTATAAAATACTATTATGCTCTATCTCAGATGCATGGCCTTCCAAGTGAATGAGATAGGATTAATATTCGACTATGAGGCTGACACATTCGATAGGGATGTGCAGGACTCGGTGTGATATCGACAAATGATTAAATAGTGTACCTACACGTAAAGTTGACGAAATATAAAGTGAGCCGATCTTGTTCAGACTTGTTCGAGAGATCGGCTCACTTTATATTTCGTCAACCATAAACTATTTGGTTTTTTATACATATACTTTAGCTGTTATTTAAATGGGGGGGGGGGGGTGAATCTTTAAGGTGTTGGATATTTCATTGAGTAGTCCACGGAATATCCAACATGGCAGCAGATCGTGTACTAAATTCGCTACTCTAATTACCGTTTTCCAAAAGTGTGCGCGTGTAATTTCGTAAAATTATTTTCAAAATTTATTCGCAAGAAAACAAAAGATGGCAACTGCCATTCAGAATGTTTTTATTGAAAAATTATCCGGGATCCAAGATTATCCATCCTGGAAATTTATGATGCGGATGGTGCTCATCCACGACGATCTTTGGGATTGTGTGGGCGCAACTGAAAATAAAAACGAAGACGCGAAGAAGCAGGAAAAGGCGCTCGCGAAAATCGCCTTGAACGTGAAGCCTTGTGTATTTCCACAAATTAGAAATGCCAAGACGGCTCGCGAAGCGTGGAGCAACCTGCAGAAGGCATACGAGGACCGAGGCTTGTCACGACGGCTCGGATTGCTTCGCACATTATTCGCCACCAAGTTAAGCGAATGTGCGAGTATGGAGGCATACGTGAATAAGGTCATGGATATATCACAACAACTGAGCGACATCGGATCGGCTTTAGAAGATGACTTCGTGGCCGTGATTTTACTCAGCGGTTTGACAAGCGATTACGACCCCTTGATTATGGCTCTAGAAAATTCGAACACGTCACTGTCAAGCGAAAATGTCAAAGCGAAATTGCTTCTGGAAAACGCAAGACGCGATGAGAAAAGCGAAGATGCTACGGCTTTAGCAGCTCGGAAAGCACCCAAACCAATTAAGTGCTTCAGATGCAAAAAGAGTGGGCACATCAAGAAGGATTGTCCTGACAACTCTGACGGCAAGAAGAGTGGCCGGAAAAGCCAGGCGCATCTCACAGCGCTGGCCGCAGGAGTCAAGCGTGACGTTTGGTACGTCGACAGCGGTGCGGCGCAGCATTTTTGCAATAAACGCAGTTTTTTATCAGATTTTACAACTGAAAAGCCAAAGAAGGTGTTAATTGCCAATGGTGAAGCATTGCCGACAGCTGGAAAAGGAACTGCGCAAGCTGTGTTAAAGGACAATAGTGTGAGATCGATAAGTAATGTGTACTTAGTCCCAAAATTGTCTACTAATTTGTTATCTGTTAGTGCGATGGATAAGAAAGGTTACGAAATTGTGTTTCGTTCTGGCGTGTGTACAGTCTATGAAAATGGGGAGGTTTTGGTTACAGCTACCCTGAGAGATGGTATTTATGAACTTGATGCCATTGAAACTGTTTCGTGTAGTGAGCCATCCTCGCAGGCCATGTGTTCGTCTTTGTCTGTAGGTACAGGTGACAGCGAAGCGGTGCCGGCACGTCGACTGAAGGATGACAGTCGTCCTGTTGCTGTGAGCGTGAAGCAAGCACCGCAGTCCCCTGCTACTGGAAGCCAGCCGACGCAACAAATTTGGCATCATCGTCTATCGCATCTGAACACCCGAAGCATGGAGTTACTGCGAAAAGGTATGGTCGAAGGTATTTCTTATGACAACAATAACTTTCAGTCGTGTGTTTCCTGTATCTTAGGTAAACAGACCAAGTTGCCATTTCCGAAGAAATCTGAGACCAGGGCCAAGGAAATCCTTGGAATAGTTCACAGTGACGTCATGGGACCACTGCCGTGCCCGTCCCTAGGTGGGAAAGGATATTTTCTGTTGTTCATTGACGACCTGTCACGAAAAACATTCGTTTATTTTCTTAGGAGAAAGGATGAGGTTTTCGAGATGTTTAAAGAATTCAAAGCTCTCGTAGAAAACCAAACCAATAAGAAAATAAAATTTCTTCGTAGTGACAATGGTGGTGAATATGTCAATTCTAATTTTCAGAAGTTCCTGAAGAAGCATGGGATTCGACATCAGACCACGGTTCCAAGGTCATCAGGTCAGAACGGAGTCGCGGAACGCGCGATCAGAAGCGTTACGGAGAAAGCCAGATGTATGCTCCAGGAAGCAGGCTTGAAAAAGGAATTCTGGGCAGAAGCGGTCAACACCGCCGTCTACCTGAAGAATCGCTCTCCAACTAAGGCTGTTATGGGCAGTACACCAGAAGAAAAATGGACAGGTAAAAAGAAGAATCTGAGTTACCTACGCATTTTTGGTTGTCAAGCTTATGCCCTACAGCACAAACGGGACAAATTGGATCCCAAAAGTAAGAAATATATTTTTGTCGGATACTGTGACGAGTCAAAGGGTTACAGATTGATAGATCCGGCGAGCCCGAAGAATGTCATAAAAGCAAGAAATGTCACTTTTCTAGAACATGCTTTTTGGAATGACACTTCATCGGATGAGGATGACAGTTCACGTTACACTCAGATTGCTTTATTTCCGAACAATGTAACTGTCGCCGATGATGCTCAAGTGCAACCCGCCTTACCCGATTTACCCCAAGAGCCCGCAGAAATATCTAACGAAAACTGTCAAGATAACAGCGCCATTACGATAGATGATTCTGAGAGCAGTAGTGAGACCCCAGATGACCCTGCGGATGAGACGTATGTCCCAGGAGATTCCACACTGGAAAACTGCGAGAACTCTACGGACGAAACTAGTGAGTTTGAGTCAGCTAGTGTAGCACGCACTGTATGCAGTGACATGGGGGACCCTCAGACAGTACGCGAGGCACTGAATGGCCCAGAAGCGAGTAAGTGGAAAGCCGCGATGGCGGAAGAGTATAAATCCTTCATCGATAATAAGTGTTGGACTCTGACTGACCGCGATACGAAGCAACGGCCGGTCAAATGCAAGTGGATCTTTAAAAGAAAACTTGGCCTCGACGGAGAAATCTTGAGGTACAAAGCGCGCCTTGTTGCAAAAGGTTATACCCAGAAATACGGTATTGATTACGAAGAAACTTTCTCTCCTGTAGTACGATATTCTACTATACGTACGTTACTAGCTTTAGCAACGGAACATAACATGAATATCGAGCATCTGGATGTAAAAACGGCGTTTTTGAATGGAGATTTAAAAGAAACCGTTTTTATGGAGCAGCCAGAGGGCTACAAGATTAAAGGCCAAGAAGATAAAGTTTACAAGTTGAATAAGGCCATATACGGTCTGAAGCAAGCTTCGAAGTCTTGGTATGAGAAAATAAATGGCGTTTTGACGAGCAAAATGAAATTCAAACGTTTATCTTCTGAACCTTGTGTTTATGTCAAGTCGAGCGGGAAATCTATGATTATAATTGCGCTCTATGTTGATGACATAATGCTATTTTCTTCAGCTGATTGCCGAGATACGGCAGGAATCAAAGAAGAATTAAAGAAGGCCTTCGAAATCAAAGATTTAGGGCCAGCACATCACATTCTTGGAATGAGGCTTTGCAGACAGAACAATGAAATAACTCTAGACCAGTCAAGCTATATTAAGAAGGTGCTAGAATGATTTCACATGTCAGATTGCAAACCTGCGCGAACACCTATGGAGACAGGTCTGAAGCTCGTGAAATCTACAAAGAAGGATTGTACGCACGACTACAGAGGCCTGATAGGATGTCTGATGTACATAGCGGTATGTACACGACCGGATATTGCGCACGCTGTCAGCTCACTCAGCCAGTTCAACGACGCGTACGACGAGACTCACTGGAAGGCGGCGAAACGCGTTCTTCGCTATCTGAAAGGTACACTTAATCATTGTTTAACTTTTCAGAAGTCAGGGTTGGATATCGTCGCATATGCTGACGCCGATTTTGCGTCGAATGAGGTCGATCGTCGATCTTATACCGGTTACGCCTTTAAGATTGGAAATTCTACCATCTCTTGGGAGAGTAGAAAACAAAAGACAGTCGCTCTTTCAAGCACAGAGGCTGAATATATGTGTCTGTCAGATGCATGTAAAGAGGCTCTTTTTCTACGCAAGTTTCTGTTCGAAATTTACGGGGTACAGTATAGGATTACGTTATTTAATGATAATCAGTCTGCACTGAAGTTGTGCACTAATTCTATGTACCACGCCAGAACAAAACATATAGACGTAAGACATCATTTCATCAGGGAAATCGTTGAGGAAGGTACAGTCGTTATAAAATACCTATCTACTGATGAAATGGTGGCCGACATTTTAACGAAACCGTTGGCAAAAGAAAAACATGATAAGTTTGTATGTCATTTATTTGTATCCTTGAACAAAATGACATGAATGGTTCTAAGCAGTAGGTATACTTGCAGAAGTGTAATTTGTTTTGGATCCGTTTCATACATATTTAGACTATTTACTGTTTTGTGTGACGGATACTCTGATAAATTTATACTTATGCTATGTTTTTGCTGTTGCAATGTTTTATTATTTTTAGACAGCGGATGTGTCTATGCTTAGATTATTTAATGTGTTTAATGTGTGTAATGTGATTTACATGAGTTTATATTGGTTCAAGGGCCAGTGTTGGAACTAATATAATTAGAACAATGAGGTTGGCATGTGCAAAATATATCTACATGGAGTTCGTATATATGTCCCAGTATAAACTCTGGTTATTAAGTCTTCTAGACAGATGTCACTTCTCTTGTAATCGTTTGCCTGTGCGGATGCACAATATATTTTGCTTTCTTTAATATGGTATTTCATTGAGTAGTCCACGGAATATCCAACATAAGGAAATGTAAAGTTTGTGGTGTCAGGCGTGTAAGAAGACTAACTTCAAATATATATTTGGCTAGATTTCCACTTGGTCCGAACAGGTCGGTAAACTGATATTTTTATGCGATATTTTCATTTTTAACTTTGAGTTGTTAACTGTTATTAGATTGATTAGTTTGAAGTGAATCGTGTACAAATTGTACAATCCATAATTAAAACGAAGACATTCTGTGAATTGTAAAAAACTAGGTAACCTAAAGACACATATAGTGTGCGAACAACTTATCGATAAAGCTAAGAGGAAATGAGGATTTGGCGTATTTACCTATTCAAAAGCTGAATGAAAACAAGTTCATTTGTGGAAATCATTTTCCATCCAGTGCCTGAGCCGGTGTAGCTTTATTTGACGTTCATAAGCGCATTGTAATATGCCTACTTGAATAATAAACTATCTTTAATATGTAAAATAAAATTATTTTTATATTTTGGCTTTTATTTTATTAATCCTCGTGATACTCAAAATTGACTATAATAGTAGTACAGTACAGCAGCACGTATCGCACATTTATCGATATCGATAAGAAGATGATACCTCTACTTAAGACCGTATCATGTATAGTTATATAGTCCTCCACATCGATTTCGATGACGGCGACCTCAACAATCAAGGTTTCTCCCTCTCATGAGCTCTTATGTGGCTGGCCAGGCCAAACTTGCTCTTAAAAACTCTTTTACACTCACGACAGTAGAGTTGACCGGCCGCATTGTACGTATACACGTAGGAGGGCTTAGGTCTTTCCTTGCTCAATTGCCGTTTTACATCTAACGTCGTGAGGCGGTTTTCCTCAAACGACTTGATGGATTCGAAGATGGTAGACCGCCAAGATGACCGTTTCGCAGCGAGCTCCTCCCAACGTGTAGGATCGATAGAGCACGCGCTCAGGTGACGCTTAAGCACATCCTTATATCGAAGATGTTGACCGCCGTGCTTCCGCTTACCCTCTGCTAACTCCGAGTAGAATATAGCTTTGGGCAAGCGGCGATCATCCATTCGGAGAACATGCCCACACCACCTGAGCTGGCGCTGCATCAATAGCGCCTCCATACCGTACATCCCGGAACGACGCAAAACCTCAGAATTCGGGATACGGTCCTGCCACTTAATCCTAAGTATATATCTCAGACATCTTAGGTGGTAGGTGTCTAGTCTTCTGATATCTGGCTTGTATAGGCACCAGGTTTCTGAGCCATACAGAAGAACTGGGATTATGAGGGCCTTATAGACGCTTATCTTTGTCTCAAGCTTGATATCATGGGACCTCCAGACACGATCAGTGAGACGTCCGAAATTGGCAGCGGCGTTAGCAATGCGCGATGGTATTTCCGAAGCCAGGGTGTTATCACGTCGTATAGTGCTTCCAAGATATTTAAAGTGACACACTTCATCTAGTGGTTTCCCGCCTAGATTCAGTGGTGTTGAATCAGATTCAACTCCCCGGGGTGGTTGCTTGAGGATTTGCGTCTTAGAAGCACTTATCACCAGGCCGAACTGCTGACAAGAGCGGTTCAATGCGTCAACGTAGCTTTGAAGATGCGCCATACTATCGGACATAAGGCATACGTCGTCAGCGTAAAGTATCTCCAATATGGAGACTTTTCGCACTTTTGACTTCGCCCTGAACCTTGATATGTCGAAAACACCTTTCTCAGTCCTCACATTGAGTTGGATTTGGTTGCCACAACACATTAAAGCGTCTCTCATCACCACTGAGAAGTATATGGCAAAGAGTGTGGGTGCCATGACACATCCCTGCTTCACTCCGCTTGTGATCTGGATCTCCTCAGAGAGTTCGCTTTCATGTTGAACCTGCGCTTTCATGCCAACGTGGAATTGGCGAATCAGGTTAACGAACTTCTTTGGATATCCAGATTTTTGTAGAACAAGCCATAAGGCTTCGCGTGGGACTCTGTCAAAAGCCTTTTCTAAGTCCACAAAGCACATGTAGAGAGGTCGTTGGTGCTCAAGGCTTTTTTCTTGGAGTTGCCTCACAACAGCGATAGCGTCAATGGTGCCGCGGCTAGGACGGAATCCACATTGACTTTCTGGGAGGTATTGTTCAGCTAACTCACTTAAACGGTTGTTTATAATGTGGGCGAGGATTTTACCAGCACAAGAGAGAAGCGATATTCCACGGTAAGAGCTGCAATCGGAGACATCCCCTTTCCCTTTATACAGCTTACAAATTACCGCATCCCTCCGGTCCTGAGGCACCTGTTCAGCATGCCCACTATATTTATAAATTTCAGCAGGAAGTTGGTCCAATCCAGGTGTTTTTGAGTTTTTAAGACGCTTCACCGCCCTTACGAACTCCTCAAAAATTGGTGGCTCATCTAGCTCTTGACAGACTGGTAGCTCTTCGAAGGTGTCGATATAAGGCAGGTTTACACTGAGCGCATCGGGATTTAGAACATAATTAAAATGCTCTGCCCAACGCTTTAATACGGCATCCTTATCCGTAACTCGATGCTGCCTGTCCTTTGAGTACATTGGAGCGACCTTTCGGATACGTGGCCCAAAGATGTTCTGTATCCCTTCAAAGAACTTACCAGTCTGATGTGTGTCGGCACAGTGTTGTAATTCAGCAGCCTTTTCCTTCCACCACTTGTCTTTCAGTTCACGGACCTTAGACGTGAGATTGTGTACCCTAATACTTTTGTCCGACGCGTCAAACCAGTCTTGATCCTTCTTCTTCGGTTTTCCAATAGTCTCCAGACCACACGCATGAAGGCTTTTTGCAAATGATCGCCATTCTTCATCTGTTGTCAAAAACTCAGTCTGCGGAGCACTCGCAGCAAAAGCTGAATCTAGTTCACCACCCAACTCCGGTAATGTAATAAGCCTAGAAAATGCCAGCTTTGAAGGGTTTTTGTGGGGTGCACGACGTGGAGCTTTAAGCCTTAACTGGATCTTCGTCCTGATGAGGCGGTGATCAGTCCAGCCCAGCGCCCCACGCATCGCTCTCGTTACGAGAACGTCACGTAGGTCTTTACGGCGGACAATGACGTAGTCTAGAAGATGCCAGTGCTTATATCTTGGGTGCATCCACAAAGTTTTGTATTTATCGGCAAGACGAAAGAAGGTGTTGGTGATGGCAAGATCGAATTCAGCACACAACGACAGGAGGCGTGATCCGTTGTCGTTACACTTTCCAACGCCATGTTTGCCGAGTACACCGTTCCAGTGTTCGTAATCGGTGCCTACACGAGCATTAAAATCGCCTAGCAAAATGATTTTGTCATGCTTCGGTATTCCTTCAAGAGTTCGGTGGAGCAGCTGGTAGAATGCCTCCTTATCCTCGTCCGATGAAGGTAGAGTTGGGGCGTAGGCACTTATCAGATGGGCGTATTTGTTATTAGTGATTTGTAGGCGCAGAGCCATGAGGCGGTCATTGACACCCTTAGGCAAGTCACTCAGATCTCTCACCAAAGTATTGCGTATAGCAAAACCCACGCCATTACCCGCCCTTTCACCGGCAGGACGTCCGCTCCAGTAATATGTGTAGCCGCCAAACTCCTCACGTAGCTCTCCGCAATCACTCAGGTGGGTTTCGCTAATGGCAGCAATATCTATTTTATATTTGACCAGCTCTCTCGCTATCAGAGCAGTTTTTCTTTCTGGACATATATTGTGATCATTGTCCAGTAAAGTTCGAACATTCCAGGTAGCTATGCAAAGTTGCCGTTTAGTTATCATCATTCTTTGTTGTTTATGTATCTTTCGACCGCATTTCTTCGATGCCCAGACGCCCGCGGTTAGGCACCTAGGTAACGGGACAGGCAGACTATTTTTGGGCCACCTTTTCTAGGCCCCTCCTCTGTGCAGAGGAAAGCAGAGCGATCCTAAATAGGGCTGCTTTGTCGCCAAGTGTGCTGCCGAACTCAGAGTCCCGCCTCGGTCGACTCCAAGAGCGACCACTCTCTCCTGGCCGCCTACGTGCAGGGTGTCAACTAATAAGGCCTTGGTACATCGATACCTAAACCCCACCGCCAACACCCCATCGCCGCAGGACTTTTTAGCTCGAGTCCAGATTTAATTGCTAAGGTCATCTGCGCGTGAACTTATTTATAGTGGACCAGCGGTGGCGCGGTTGCAAGTCCACTTCACTCGTTCCTACCTCTGTGACCCAATGGACCGGTAAACCGGTACGATCGGCAGAGGTCGGGATGCAGCGGGAAGGCCGCACGTCACTAAGTGGATTCTGACTAACGCCCTTAAGGTTTCCCACATTACCCTGCTACATCAACATTTGGGAAGATATATATCGATGTAGACTTTACATTCACGGGAATCATCCGTTAACTACTCCACAGCTGCTCGTGGATGTAGTCCCCTTTCCTAGGTTTAGCCCACTGACGTGGTTGCCCGGGGTGTGGCCGCTGTGACTACAGCTTCTTGGAGCCACTAGGAAAGAGATTGCAGAGGTTGATCGTTATGAATTTAGAACACTCCGCTACACCCCATCATGTACCTAGTCTGTATAATACTGTCTGTTTTAAGTTCCACGTCAATGACCTTTTATTACTAATAGACGCGTGACGTTCATAGTTGACGAAACTAAAATGCAGGCAATATTTAGATGATTGTGACAATCTTGACACATTGGCGTCAGCCGTACGACTTACTCAATATAGGTTCCGGAACCTATATTTGATGGCTCACGATCGAGCGCCTGGTGCCATATCTACCTCCCTTTATTTACATTCATGTTCCACAGTGTATTAGTTTGCTGTAATGCTGTGTAACTTCTTGCATCAATAAAATAAATAAAAATAAAGTCATAAATATGGCAGAGTCCGCCTAAGCTAACTCGGCAGTGCACAGATTTTAATACGACTAAGTTTGGGGTTTCATAAACAATTGTCATTTATGATGATATTACGAATGCCATACAGAGTTAGCTTTGTTTGGTCCGATTCTAAAATTATAGAAATCGTCCATCATTTCTTGGAAGAAAATCCATAACTTCCAAGGTCAATTAAATAAACGCCTCTGAAATACCACGCTTTACGAAGGTCGATCAAGAAGTACCCATATCAAAAATAAATAATCATTCTTTCAGGTCTCTACAGTAACTGTTATCGCAACGTTTCGGCCATCATAAAAAATTTATAAATGATTTCTTAAACTCTTTGAAATACGCTTCTGTATAGGCGATGGCCTCTTTGTTTAAGCTGAATTTTCCCCGAACCATGGTTTCATGTTCGGGTACAGGAAAAAGTTGGAGGAAGGCAGATTAAGTGAACTTTGTAGGTGCGGCAACCGGCAACAATTCGTAGCGAAGTTCCTCCAATTTGGCAGCAGCAATTCTGGATGAATGAACTATTGAGCCAGCCATCTGGCAGTTATTATGTAACATATTCATTACCGTTCCGTACGACACGCCTGCAGACTCTGCTAATTTGTAGACTTTAGTTAGTCGATCAGCGAGAACCATATTGTAGATTTTTTAATGACCTGTTACCGGGCGACCTGGCCGCTCTTCGTCAAAAACAAATGTACGATGGTATTTGAATAGTAACTTCCATACATGAATAGTAACAGCATCTAGCATCGCTTTTAAATCTTCGCATGTTTTTCCATCCAAAAATAAAAAACCGGCCAAGTGCGAGTCGGGCTCGTGCACGAAGGGTTCCGTACCATTACGCAAAAAATGGCAAAAAAATCACGTTTGTTGTATGGCAGCCCCACTTAAATATTTATTTTATTCCTTTTTTAGTATTTGTTGTTATAGCGGCAACAGAAATACATCATCTATGAAAACTTCAACTGTCTAGCTATCACGGTTCATGAGATACAGCCTGTGGTGTCTTAGTAATAGGGTCCCGTTTTACCCTTTGGGTACGGAACCCTAAAAAGCTAATTACAGAACGATATTGCTGTTTTTCCATTATACTGAAATGGACGAGCCCGGTGTAATGCTTACTTAAAATCGGCTACAAAAAACATACCTTTTAAATACGATAAAAAATAAGTTTCGGACGATTTTAGGTGGGTTGAGATAATGTTGGTTTTTTTTTTTCTCAGCTTTTGGATAGGGTACGGACATGATTTAAGTACAGAATTGATAATAATGAAATGCTCTATATAATTGAATTTTATTATCTTTCTAAACGTCATAGTGAGCGTGTAATGAGTGTTTAAATATAGGAAACAAAATAAATTGACAGCATTCTTTTTTTACCTGGTGGTGTAAGAACGGACGGGCCTATAAGTTCGGCCCTATTGCCGGTACCATAAAGTTTACCATTGCAAAATAACCGGTTTTACTCACCGATTCATATATAGAAGAATTGGCCTAGCAGTAATTCGGGCTATCATATCCGACCCATTTCTTTTTTTTTGCATTTTTTCCGTCCGATCTTACACCATGCGCTCAATTTTCAAGAAGTTGTGGTTGTCAAACTTTTAGGTGTGGGGTCAATGAACCCATGTGGGTCAATGAACCACGTAGGTTCATTGACACCTTAAGCGCGGTAGGTTGAAAGAGGGTGATAAAATAGGATATAAGGGTAAAATAATATGAAAGTGGAGGAATTAATACGACCAAAACTTAATCAATTGCAGTAATATCAGTCTATAGGTACTTAATAAATTTTCCAACGCCATCTCACATAACTACGAGTATGATTTCGTGTGAGAAAACATATCTCGATCTTACCAACAGGCCAATTCGCTTTGATAAGCACACATTTTAAACCAAGTAAGAATTGATTAATCAACACAACAATAATATTTCAAGAAACCATTATATTTCTTTAACATTATTAAAATAATAATAATAATCAACAAAAAAATAAACCTACCTCTTCATAATTACAGCAGATAGGTAAATAAAAATATTTATAATTATTTATTCATAAAGAGATCAGTTACCTACTTAAGTGTGCAATATTAGACGCTTAGATTGTAATTTGCGGATATATAAAAAAAACACCACTATATACGTCTGTTAGAGAAATTTAATCAAGCATCGTGGTGACACGTATAAAGTTTGAGCATTCCTGAGAATTTAAGATCGGATGATTTGCATCCGATCTTTTACCACTTCGGGTAAGACCGGATCTTGGCCTACAGGCATCGTATCAGAATTCCAAATATACAGATTTGTCACAAATTTAATAAAAATAACATGCAATCTGTAAAAGAAACAAATAACGCTTAAACTTACCAGTTATTCCAAAAAAACTGGCGGGGGTATATCCGGATGGAAAATAAAAACACATTTTTTGAACTTTTCTACTTAACGGCACAAAACACGCGTCTAGTCTGTCAGAGCAACAAGTGCGGACTGAAGAGGGGTGCGGAACAAAATTGCGCATCGCATCACCTTGCCAGCATTAAAAAAATACCCCACAATAGGCGGAAATTTGAATCATACGATCTTACCCGATGTCCGTAACTTTGCCGAACTCACCTTAAAAGGGCAGGAGGATATAACCAAACGGAGTAGCCATTAACAGGCGTTATATCGATATCGATACACAGCAGATACTGGAAGTGTCAAGCCCTAGCGTTCCTTTTTTGTGTTGGCAGTATTGACATGTATTTGGTACGTTCGTACAAATACGTTCATTATCCGGTTCAAGGCTTGTTCCAGAGTGCCGACTCTTAAAACGTAGTGATTCAATTCTCTTTGTTAACACGCTCGTAGGCTCGTCGTAAACATCCAATCACGCATTTAATTGTAAGCGAGTATTAATAATATAATTTTTAATACAGTTGCTCAAAAAGTGGTACTTTTTGTGGCTGCGTAGCGTGCGAGAAGCTCAATTTCTCGAACTAGTGCTTTTTACTTTTTAGTTCCAAACTATACTTTCGAAACGCAGTTAAAATTGAATTTAGCGCGGAGCAGGTACCAGGGCCTCATGAGTTATGAGGAGGTGTCGTTGACCAACCCGCGCCGGGCCCGCGGCGGCCGCGGCCGGGGCGCGCACGAGTATGAAGGTATCGCGGGCTGCGGCAGCTCGCTTATCTTAGCTGTATAGGTACTTTTGGTTTTGGTTTGGTTTGGTGGTATGATTCTACTAATGATATATTATTATTATTATTTTTTTCGCAATTGTATTAAAAAACGTCGTTTACAACACGTGTGAAATGTCTTTTTACCACTCGTACGGAGTCTTGCCACTCGCTTTCAGCTCGTGGCAAGATACCTCGGTACTAGTGGTATAAAGACATTCTTTTCACACTAGTTGTAAAATGTACTATTTTAAGAAAAAAAACCGACTTCAATGGGGGATGCCGTTGAAAGCTTACTTATTTGATGGTGCACTCCAGACAATGAAATGAAAAAGACAGCATCCTTTGCCTAACTAAAAGGAGGTAAAACCACCCACTTTTCTAGTAGCATTTCGTTTCTGTAACGGTCAGAGTTCTAACCTAACCTAACCCAATGTTCTGATAGCATTTCGTTACTGTAAGGGTCAAAGCTCTAACCTAACCTAACCCACTTTTCTGATAGCAGTTCGGTTCTGCGAGGATCGCAATTCAAAAAAAAGTCCAGGTCCAAGTTTAGGTCTGGGTCCATAACGAAGAAAATAAATCGCTAAACGTGAACTATATGTCGTTGAAGAGTTGGATTCTGATCATCATCAGCAGTTCCACTGCATCAAATATCACTTTTTTAATTAAATGCTGGATTTGTTGATGAAAATACAAAAATCACTGTATGTATGCCATTCACATTTGAGGAGTTCCCTCGGTTCCTAATGGATCCCATCATCAGAACTCGAGCTTGACAAAAATGTGTCTTGAAAACTTAACTTGCTTAAAAAACATAAAAAAGAAGACAAATCGCCAAACGTGAACTATGTGTCATTAAAGAGTTCCATTCTGATATTTCTGATCATCATCAGCAGCTCCACTTCATCAAATGTCACTTTTTTAAATGGAAATGCTGGATTTGTTGTTAAAAATACAAAAATCACTATATGTATGCCTTTCACATTTGAGGAGTTCCCACGGTTCCTCATGGATCCCATCATCAGAACTCGAGCTTGACAAAAATGTGTATTGAAAACCTAACTTGCTTAACAAACCTAACGAAGAGGACAAATCGCCAAACGTGAACTATGCGTCATTGAAGAGTTCCGTTCTGATCATCATCAGCAGTTCCACTTCATCAAATGTCACTTTTTTAGATGTAAATGCTTGATTTGTTGATGAAAATACTAAAATCACTATATATATGCCTTTAACATTTGAGGAGTTCCCTCGATTCCTCATGGATCCCATCATCAGAACTGCATTTTGACAAAAACGGGACTAATCTGTATGTATATACATACAATAAAAAAGGATTTTCAAAATCGGTCCAGAAATGACGGAGTTATGGAGTAACAAACATTAAAAAAAAAAAACAACCGAATTGAGAACCTCCTCCTTTTGAAATCTTGAAGTCGGTTAAAAAACGGTTACTCCGTAGCACAGTTAGCACACCCCGCGTGATGTCTGGGTCATCAGTTAGCACGTACTACTACTACTACACATCGCTCAACCATCATATATCTTCCTCGCGTTGTCCCGTCTATTCGCCATGCCATGGCCCATGAGAGCCTAGGGTCTGCTTGGCAACTAATCACAAGAATTGGCGTAAGCACTCAATTTTAGGGTTCCGTTCCTCAAAAGGAAAAAACGGAATCCCTTTGTTGTCCGTCCGTCCGTCCGTCTGTCTGTCAAGACCCTTTATCTCGGAAACGCGTGAAGGTATCGAGTTGAAATTAAAACCATAATATAGTCAGGTCTACAGCCCGGTCCAGTGCGGTCGTCTGTTATGGCTTTTAGACTGGCTAACAAGTACCGGGCAATAAAATTAAGTGACATTTTAAAACTGTCACCTTACCTACCTACTCGTATTTTATAGAGAACTAGCGAGCCGGCGGCTTCGCACGCGTAAAACTAATAAAATATATACTTAAACCTTCCTCAAAAATTGCTCTATTGATAGGTGAAACGTGAAACCCGCATGAAAATCCGTTTAGTCGTTTTCGAATTTATCGCGAACATAATCATAATCATTTATTTGCACATAAAAAGGGTTTTACATAGGTATTTTAAAAGTTACATGGTCTAGCCACATACAGATAGAAAGACGCGGCGGGGGACTTGTTTTATGATATGTATACACGGTGGCTAAAAATAAGTGCATTCCCGTTGCCAGGGAGGTTTAGGTTATAGTGAGCAACTTTTAGTATGGGACCAACCCCTAAATCGCGAATAAAAATTTTGGCTGTTTCATACATTTTGTCTGGTCCATTATCTCTGGGCGGGTAAATTTTTTTTCGCGGTTTCGTGGTTGGTTCCATAGTAAAAGTTGCTCAATATAATCCCAAAATCTCCCTGGCAACGGGATTTTTTTAGCCACCCTGTATAGATAGATAGATTGCCAAATATGTACGGATATAATAATACAAGAAAAACTTTAAAATCTTTAATATCCCAAGAAAATTAAAGAAATCTGCGGAAAAAATTCGTGTAGTTTTGAAAATTGGTATAGTTGTACCTTGTGGTGTCCAGATGAACATACTAAAAGTCCTCGGGGGTGGGAGGTGAGCTGAGGGTGTAGGGGGGGGGGAGGGGGTTTAAGGTATATTTTTCCAGATTTTTGCTCGTATATCGAATATGTGTACGAATAGCATTATAATTACTTCGAACAAAAGTTTCTGCATAAAATTTTCTACAAATTCGGTTATATTTATTTTTACTCTACGATCAATACATTAGGAGCTACAGGGTGTTTAAGTTAACAAAGAGATGAAAAATAGACGACATTAGAAAACGTCGTTTCTTCGTAGTTGTTCATCATAACTGAAATTTTTAGTATAGAATAAGCAAGTTGAGTCACCTGCTGATCAAAAATAAAAATAAACCGGCCAAGAGCATGTCGGGTCATGCTCAGTGTATGGTTTCGTACTTCCGTAGTTACCCGCCCGGCAAAATATACTTTTTGCAAAAACTCAAAAATGGCTTAACCGATCAGGTTTGCTATAGTTTTCCTTGAAAGTGATAAGCTTTACTTTCACGATTTTTTTCATATTTTTTGGACCCATGGTTCAAAAGTTAGACCATGGGCGAGAAGTGGGGATGAATTTTTTTTTCGCTTCAACCCTATAGTGTGAGGTGTCATTGGATAGGTCTTTTAAAATAAATATGAGTCTTTAAGAACATTTTTTTGATAAACGTGATATTTCCGGCAATATTCGCTTTGAAAGAAAAAATTATGTTTGTGAATCCCCCTCTAGCTTTTGAACCACGAGTCCAAAAAATATGGAAAAATCGTGAAAGTAGAGCTTAGTAAATAATTTAATGGAAAACTATAGCGATGAGTTATGATGAACAACTACGAAAAAACGACATTTTCTTAAATCGTCTATTTTATATCTCTTTGTTAATTTAAACATCTTGTACCTCGTAAACTTATTAATCGTAAAGTAAAAATAAATATGACCTAATTTGTAGAAAATTTTATGTACAATCTTTTGACCGAAGTAATTATAATGCTATTCGTACAGATATTCGAGATATGAGCAAAAATCTAAAAAAAGGTACCTTCAACCCCCCCCCCCCTACACCCTCAGCTCACCCCCCACCCCCGAGGACTTTTAGTATGTTCATCTGTACACCACAAGGTATAACTGTACCAATTTTCAAAACTACACGAATTATTTCCGCAAATCGCCAATTTTCGGCTTAATTTGACATAGCTATAAATCAAATATTGCATTGAATAGCAATAAATAAGTAAGAACGTATTTTGTACGTAACATAAAATGTGCTTAATCGACTACTTTTTCGATATAATAATTCAAAGGCAGAACAAAATGGGAATTTAAGAACATACCTACGAGTATATATGGTTAACAACAAAACGAACTTTATATATTTAGGTATACATCGATATCGATAACTTTTTTGGTATTGTCCTCGTACTAATAATTCGGTATTCAGAGATTCGGTCTTTTGTAAGGTCGAAAAAAAGAAATCCGTGATATTCAAATGAAGACTCACGATTTAGTAATTCGGTATTCAGAAATTCGGTTTTTTGTAAGGTCGGAAAAACGAAATCCGTGTTATTCAAATAAAGACTCACGTTTTAGTAATTATTACTGGTGCCTGTCGTGCCGCATCACGTAAAATTCGGCATAAAATATTTTTGGCATAAAAATTCGGCAGAACTGCGACCCTCAAGATAACGAACTGTTGCCAGAAAAGTGGGTTAGGCTAACCTAACCCACTTTTTTCAACAGAACTGCGACCCCCAAGAAAACGAACTGTTGCCAGAAGTGGGTTAGGTTAGAACTGCGACCCCCAAGAAAACGAACTGTTGCCAGAAAAATGGATTAGGTTAGGTTAGAATTGGCCGAGTATTCGAGAACGTTCTTTAATTTTACGCTAAATATATATCAACCTTATTCCATTTAAATAAAGTAGTTTTTTAGGGTTCCGTACCCAAAGGGTAAAAACGGGACCCTATTACTAAGACTCCACTGTCCGTATGTCCGTCTGTCTGTCTGTCTGTTTCTGTTTCTGTATTTTTTCTACAGCATGGTTCGTCATAAAGCATTAAAAGATAAGGACATTAGAATTTTGGCAAAGTTAGAAGGTGGAGAAGACACGAACAGATATAGTCAATGTCGCTACCAACTTCTACCGAAACCTATACTCCTGTCAACAGCCCGACGAAAAAGAGATAGAGTGCGAACCCAA
The DNA here is from genome assembly GCF_947568885.1 of Cydia strobilella. Classification (NCBI taxonomy): domain Eukaryota; kingdom Metazoa; phylum Arthropoda; class Insecta; order Lepidoptera; family Tortricidae; genus Cydia; species Cydia strobilella. The sequence goes on from NC_086068.1 coordinate 32,411,788, forward strand.
CACGACGCCACCACACAAGTTCAGCTCTACCGAAGTTATGAAAAAAATTGAAAAACTGAAATCTGATAAAAGCCCGGGGCCAGACTTTATATCTAACGAAATGCTAAAACAAGCACGAAATGTCATAGCCACGCCTCTTACACATCTATTTAATAAAATATTATACGAAAAGAAAGTACCTAAAAAATGGACCGAATCAGACATAATATTATTACACAAAAAAGGCAACCACGCAGATATAGGAAATTACCGTCCAATCAGCCTGCTACCCAGCATATATAAACTTTTTGCTATGTGCTTAGAGGAAAGACTGAGCCCTACGATAGATCAATACCAGCCGGTAGAGCAGGCTGGTTTTCTCGCGTTTATCGATTACGCAAAAGCGTTTGACTCTATTTCGCATAACAGCATCTGGAACGCACTTAGAGCCCAAAATGTCCAAGAAAGCTACATACAAATATTAAAAGACATATACAGCAAAAGCACGAGCCGAATAAAACTTGACAGAACTGGCGAGTTTATAGAGATAAAACGTGGAGCATAGAGTAACTTATACTAGAGCGGTACTGTCATAGTAAAATTTGTAACCCCAGTAAATTCACTGCCATCTGTCGACACACTTTAAAACTAAAAATGGAGATTTATAAAAATACGATAAAATGTATTTAAATATAGATAAATGTTTTTTTTATTTGCATTAATTATTTTTATGATTTTGACCCATGTTCTTTCACTGATATGCGTTAAAATTGTTAAATAACAAACGAAACCGTCAACGCCATCTATACGACTGTAGGCCAAAACTAGTAGCGCCCTCTGAATGAGAATAAAATTTTCTTGATTTTCGAGGCACGTTTTTTCCTTAGACTGTATCCATCTATTACGGAGTTATATCTATCTTTGCGTGGAGTAAAACAAGGGGACCCACTATCACCGAAATTATTTATTTCGGTTTTGAAAAATATCATGAAGGACTTAAAATGGACATCTAAAGGCTTATATATGAATGGAAAATACCTGAACAATTTAAGATTCGCCGACGACATTGTCATTTTTGCAGAAACAGCACGGGAACTAGAAATAATGTTAAACGACTTAAACCATGCTAGCAATAACATAGGCTTAGAGTTGAACGTACAAAAAACTAAAATAATAACAAACACAAAAGAGAGAGAAATAAACGTAAACTCTAGCCCACTGGAATATGTGAAAGAATACGTATATTTAGGTAAACTAATATCCTTCAACAAAAACAGAAATATAGACGAAATATCAGGACGTATCGCCATTACATGGTCTAAATTTTGGAAATACAAAGAAATTTTAAAATCAAGTCTGCCATTGAAGCTGAAAAAAAGAGAACTCGATACCTGTCTCCTGCCTAGCCTGACATATGCGTGCCAGACATGGATATACAATCAACAAGCGCGGAATAAAATACAACGCTGCCAACGCGCCATGGAAAGATCCATACTTAATATAAAATTAATCCATAAAAAGAAGAGCAAAGACATACGGCAAATTAACTAACTAATAATAATAATAATAACTTTTTTTACTTTTATAAACATATTTTTTTTTTTTTTTTGTAGATAATTAATAAAGGCTTTTTATTTTATTTATTTATTTAGAAGGTGGAGAAATATCGGAAGACGATGCCAAGTCTGACGGAGATGATCTCGAGTTTTATCCAACACTCGAAGAACTGCAAGCAGCTCTTGAGGAAGATGAAGAAGGAACATGACGAAGGAACATTCTACCACATATTGTAACAATATTTTTTTTAAACCCTAGGTATTTTGCTTAAATAAGAATGTAACTTTTTTTTTTATCCAGGCTATCTAGTGGGAGGCAGGGATGTTGAATCGATTTGTTGTCATAGGCTCGTTAGTTGCTGAAGGGATCGACAGAGGGCGTGAGATACCTCGCTATCTGCTTTTTCTTAAACAAAAGGTTTTCTTTTATTAATTTACAAAAATCAAAACCTAATTAAATGTTTTATTACTGTTCTTCTTCTTTTTTGGAATTTATTATTAATATTTTATTTTACGGAGCCGAGTTTTGAAAGCTGCATCTACATTGTACGCGCAACGAAACGCAGCGGTGGGAGTATCTGTGGTTTGATCTGTCAATTGTCATTCTGAGAGATTTCGAAATTGCAATAGGGGGATGATTGCTTTCCTCAGTGCCCTATGAGGCCATATTTTCCTTACATCGCGGTTTAAACCGCTTCATCGTAAGTAATTTACCTATTTTCTTCCTCATTTCATGTGAGATTAGTGCAGTGCTGATTATTTTTATATTTATTTCAGTTATCGGATGTAAAACGTTTTGTCGAGAGTGAGCCCCGGCGGCATGGAAATTATGCAAGCTTGTACCTATGCTCTGAAGGCCTATTGTCTGCCCCGGGTAAGCCATACTCCATTGCGCAGTTGGAATTCTACATCACTCTTTGGAAATTCCGTTCCGTTGCTTATTTATTTTGTAATTTTCAGGGTTTCGAGACTATACTACTTTCTACCCTACGCGGTTGGCAGGGCCAAGCGTTTTGGCTAGTATTACATAATGTTCCTACTTCCTCACCTGGCGGTCTAGCATAAGTTGCGTTCTCGCGCGCGACTCCATACATCTAGCGCGACTTCAAGTATGGACTCGCGCGCGAGAACGCAACTTATGCTAGACCGCCTGGTCGCGTTGTCTCAAGCCCAACCTGAGGCTGTCGGCAGATGAGAGCGGACTTGGGGGAAGCAGATCCGGACTGTTCCCCGGTGCTGGTTCGAGGCATGGCGTCGGCGCAGGAGTGTGGACTTGCAGTTGAGGTTGGAGTGTTCCCTTTTATTTTTATTAAGGCGCCCAATAGTTAATCCATAGTTTTTTTTTCCCATAGTGTACCGGTCTTCCAGTTTCTTGAAACACCAACTCACCCCCTGTGCTCTATATTTCATGCGTACATAGTTTATTTAAGACTGAGCTAGCTACTAATTACACTATTACCCCAACATTTCTTGTATAAGAATTGAATATACCGTTTAATTTAGTATCTCTTTATTTTATTTCTAAACCACTTTAGGGCTCCCCGTAGAACCCCAGAAAAATAATGTTAACAATATGTCTTCACGCGATATACTGTTTGACGGAATTGGGCACATCCAAATAAAGGGGGATAAATAAAACGATGAAATGTCGAAAGGGTTGCAAACTACTCAGCAGTGTACAGTGCAATAAGTGTAGTGTTTATATGCTCAAAGAAGAACTCTGATTGTTTTAATGACTTCCATTTGAAGCTAACGTTTTCCTGATTGTTAAAATTCTTCATTTAGAGTTGATAATTAAAATATCTTTAAGATTACACGAAGTTTTTATAAGTGGTTACTCCATGGACTATCAAATATAACAACAAGGGTTTTTTATAACAAAAAAAATATAACTGTTTTTTTTTATTAATATTGTCTTCGGTTACCGCGATAGTTACTCATAAAATAAAACTATGAAAACGGATTATATCGCGTATATTGAATTTATAATACATCCCGACGTTTCGAACTCTTTACAGCGTTCGTGGTCAACGGGTGACATAATCCGTTTTCATAGTTTTATTTCATGTTTTTTTTATTATTTTTCCCATCATTGACGTAAATTTTCTAACCTAATATATATATTTTTTGCAAAAAAATAATTAAATCATACACCTAAGGGTTAAACAAACAAACCAAATTCAATTCTATTTTGTGATAGGTACCACTGAATTAAATTAGACTACCAATTTTTCATGAACATAGGTATGGTGGGCCACTAGGGCACTAGAGGTTAAACAATAACCAAACATACACTTAATGGCAATTATAAGCATTTAATGATGGGTCATCTACCTAGCTTTCGTGGTCGCATCTAATGGTTGACATTAAAACAATTCTTGTTTCGAGCTAGATTATTATTAGAGTTAGACCCAGATAAGTCTGCAACGATTTTAATATCACACGCAGTGCAAGTGTTATTTTAAATGTCAAACTTCTATGAAATTATGACGTGTAAAAAACGGGAACAACTAATATTCCGAAATATGTTTTAATAACACGATGGAATAAAATCACGAATGTGCTATTTCTGAAAACTTAAAATCCGATTGTCATTTGACTGAAAGCTTAAAGTTCCGATTTTACACTTATCCGAAAATATTTTTTCCGAATTCTTAAATTCCGAAAAATCATTGTCCGATCGGAAATAAAATAATTCGGTATTCAGAGATTCGGTCTTTTCTAAGGTCGGAAAAAAGAAATTCGTGGTATTCAAATGAAGACTCACGTTTTAGTAATTCGGTATTCAGAAATTCGGTTTTTTGTAAGGTCGGAAAAACTAAATCCGTGATATTCATATGAAGACTCACGTTTTAGTAATTATTACAGGTGCCTGTCATTACCGCGTTACGCATACTGCCGCATCACGTTAAATTCAGTATAAAATATTTTTGGCGTAAAAATTCGGCATAATAAATAAATTCGGCAGAACTGCGACCCTCAATATAACGAACTGTTGCCAGAAAAGTGGGTTAGGCTAACCTAACCCACTTTTTTTCAACAGAACTGTGACCCCCAAGAAAACGACCTGTTGCCAGAAAAGTGGATTAGGTTAGGTTAGAACTGCGACCCTCAAGAAAACGATCTTTAACAATTATATTCGGAATATCGTTAGTCGGAATTTTTAAATTGGGATATTTAAATTAGGAATCACGTCAATTCGGAATTATAATATTCGGAATAATTCAGAATTCGTGATTTTAAAAATCGTAAATGTTAAATTCGGCGTTTGTCACTGTCGGAATTGTTATAATCATAATTATGTGGTTCGGAATTTAAAATATCGGAATAATGGCAATTCGGAATTCGTGATTTCAAAAATCGTAATTGTTAAATTCGGTGTTTGTCACCATCAGAATTGTTATAATCGGAATTATGTGGGTTCGGAATTTACAAAATTCGGCTTTTCGGGTTTTCCACATCATTCGTAATTACGACACTCGGAATTTTGATGGGTCGAGCATTTAAAAATCGGAATGATAAAATTCGACATTCTAAACTTCGGAATAAAAAAATTCGGAATTATGTAGTGTACCCGTAAATAACACTTGCGTGTGCTATCAAAATCGTTGCAGACTTTTCTTGGTATAACTGCATCAAATCTTTTGAGCCAAAGTAAATCGTATACTACTTGGATTGCATATAATTTCTTGCAAGTTTGATGATTTAAAAATAAGGTAAAACAGGCGGAATAACAAAATTGATGTATCACATGTGCCCGAAAATTAAGGAACATCATTCGGTTGTGCTTCTCCCATTTAATTCAGTACGTATTTAGGATGTTGATGCTATTATACATTGTATGTTAAAAATTTCACGCTCTACGTCGTTAGCATACCAAGCTCGCGACAGCTGCTGCAAACAGATGCAAGTTCCACATTTCGTAGACTTAGCAACTCTGTTTATTTCAGTATAGAGCAAATAAAGCAGCTGATGAATTTCATTACTTAGTTCTAACTAACTAATTTAGATAAAGAACTATTTGGTAATCTGCTCGAGGCCTGAGGGAGGCATTGTGCCCAGTAGTTGGGCGGTGGGCGATCAGATATTTGAGCCATGGTTTTTCTAGGCCGCACATAGCGCTTTTTAAATGTTTTATACCTACTCTCATAGCTGGGCATCGTTATCGTTAACTTCGTTAAACTCGTTAAAGCGTTACATTTCGAAAGATTTAACGCTTGCGTTAAATCAAAAAAATGCATTATTAGTTACGTGTTAACGGATCAACGATTAACGTTAACTTGCAAGTTAAAGTTAATCGTTGATCCGTTAACACGTAACTAATATTGCATTTTTTGCATTGTTGTGATACTTGCGATAATGATCTACTTATAAAAGTTGTTAGTTTGGGTTCTGGAATTTAACAGGTTAAAAATAAGAAAAAAACCGGCCAAAAGCGTGTCGGGGCACGCTCAGTGTAGGGTTCCGTATTTGCCCGTTCGTCTCAATAGGCTGCCTTAAACGGTGGCTATTAGACGGGGAGATTATTGAAAGACGTATCCAACGCCTTCCCATACCATGGGGTTGAAGAAAAAAAAAAACATCTCCACTTTAAACAAATGTTTGTTTATATTTTTATATTTTACCACTTCCTCGTCATGATTTATTTATTTATTCATGCTATTTAAAATTGCAACTTCTAACACTAACGATCACGCAGCAAAGGTGCAGACGGGCAGACAGATATGGCGAAACTGTAAAGGTTCCTAGTTAACTACGAAACCCTAAAAAGGCGTGAATATTTGGGATGTGCAAATTTAATCTTCTAAGGGCCACCGCGAAAATATGCAAGAGTGATTATTTTTAATATTTTATTATATATCTCCCGATTTTAATACAGAATTAACATACCTAGTTCCTCAAATACGGCCACGTATTTTCGCACATACGCGACTATGCGATGCGCGGTATGCGAATATGGTTTTAATTAGCACAGTAGTATACTCTCTCACTCTTCCACTCTTTCTGTATACACACACTGCATAGGCGCAAACTATCACGAAAAGTACCTACACAAAATCCAAAAAACGTAGTATACTTGACAAGTAAATCTGAGCGGCGCTGAGTGATAATAATAATTATGCGTCTTAATTGGTAACAATAAGTTAAAATCGAATGTAAATTTATTTTCGAAAGAAATTGGTACTTCTTTTATTTATTTAAGTTTGCCTTCTAGCACAATCGGATTAAGTCTCACCTCGAAATCCTTCCAAAGATATGAAATTTGGTATGTATGTTAATTAAAGGTCTCTGTTTCATGTCCACACTATTTGACATTTGGGGACCTCGAGGAATCGCAGCCATCTTGGAAAATGTGTACCATCCTGGAGAAATTGCGTTTTACTCTAAATATACATTCTCTATGAAAATATGGTGTAAGGCAACATTAAAGCTTAATAAATTCTACACGAAAAAGTCCAAGATATCTTTGCGGAAAAAATACATCTTGTTATAGAAAATAATAGCTGAATCCAGATTTAGCGCTTATACACTTTCAGGGGATATTCTCTTAATATGAAACTTGGAGGAATATGAATTTCACTTTTGTCTATACATTAAATTTGTACACGTTCTACCCCAATATCAACATTTTACTCGACTGCGACTTAAACAGAAAGTAGGGTTATAGGTTTAAATACTGACAATTAGTACATTCTGTAGCTCAAGATACAAGACGGATTTTTTAAAATGACATATCGTTAGATTCCTCTTGAAGAAAAATCAATACAGCCGCCTTGAGAGGACGCCGAATAGTAAATCATATTTTTACTTCTAGCGCCGTAACTATTGAGTGGATTTCAATAAAATAGACATCAGTAGATCCATAATTAGTACACGAGTGGTATGCAATACAAATTTACTAAAATAAATGGAGAAAAAATGTTTAAGACTTAAAAATGTGACTGCAAAAACAGATTTTAGGTCTTAAATGGGGTTTAAACAATAGTGACAGTAATGAAATTTGACACCTACAATTTCAGGGATCCCTGTTTGCGTGTCATAAAATTGGAGCTTCGGGGACCACGGGGATCAAACGCCATCTTGAAAAGTATGTCTTTTTTGGTTTTTCTGTTTTTCTCGGAATATCTGGCTTTAATGTGAATACTGTGTATAGCGAAACAAAAGCTTATTAGGTTCTACACAAAAAAGGTATAAAACACCATGTCCCTAAAACGGAGCTTTCTTCTAGAAATATGGCTCAGAAGTCGAAAGGTTATACTTAATCATCTACAAAAAAATATATTTTAAGACGTGTCAGAATAAAATACTTGTATATTTTTTTTACCAATTTTGGAACACAAAAACTATCTACCCAACAACGGAAAAAAAATGTGTGGAAACTTGTAAGCTTCCCTTGTAACTTGTAAGCCCTATTTCTAGAAAATTCGTTTCGCCATACACAGAATTCACATTAAACCCAGATATTCCGAGAAAAAAAAACCAAAAAAGACTTATACTTTTCAAGATGGCGTTTGATCCCCGTAGTCCAATTTTATGACACGCAAACAGGGATCCCTGAAATTGTAGGTGTCAAATTTCATTACTGTCACTATTGTTTAAACCCCATTTAAGACCTAAATTCTGTTTTTGCAGTCACATTTTTAAGACAAACATTTTTCCTCCATTTATTTTAGTAAATTTGTATTGCATAGCACTCGTGTACTAATTATGGATCTACTGATGTCTATTTTATTGAAATCCACTCAATAGTTAAGGCGCTAGAAGTAAAAATATGATTTACAATTCGGCGTCCTCTCAAGGCGGCTGATGATGATGATGCTCGTAGTCGTAGCTGAGAGAAGATGATGCCCGCGCGTGGTATGTTATCGTATACGATATAATCCTCGGCTCACTTCTCCTCTGGCTCAGCGTAATTAGGTTATGCCATCCCACAATAACGTAAACGAAATTCACGGTCATTTCCTCAATACTTTTGACTCGAGAACTTGACATTGTCAATGTAAAATCACAATGCGCGAATGTTGAGCCCTCAGAATAATGACTAAAGCATAGAAGTCGGGCAAAAATGCTTCGCAAATATGTATACCCGTACTTTACTTCCTTACGAATTAGATAATGTGCCGAAAAGAGATGCATATATGCTTGTTATTTCTCATTTACGTACGGTGTCATAAGTTTGATAATTTGCTAGGAATGTAACTGTGTCGACATTTTATATCGATAAATTATGCATAAGTTTATGTGCCGTGTAAAAGAATAATCACGAAATTGGCAAATTGATAATAGTCTAGCTAGTGAAAGTTGAACCTGAAAAAACGCGCCAATTTCAAGAAATTGCAGGCGGCTCGTTGAAATGAAATACAATGCGTTGAATACAAGGATTGCATAACTTTTATACTTTTTATAATTTTCATATTCTAAAAATCATTAAAAAGTATAAAAATTATGCAATCCTTGGAATCAAAGAGCCGCCTGATATGAGGATTAATGCATGTACCTAATATAGCTTTTATCTCATTTGCAGTCTACCACTCAGAACCGTCTAACTATACCTCTCGTTTTTTATCATTAGAAAGAAGGCGAGCGATCTTAACGTGTCGTTTTATCGAAAAACACTTTGAAAATAAGTCACAACAAATATAATATACGATCATTTACATACTTTTGCTTTCATAAGTAAAATATTGCTATATTTATAAAAAAACTTGTCAATAAAAAGACACGTGGAAATGGTTTACCGTTTTTTCTAATGCTAAAAGACTAAGTATAGTTTCTAGTCATGTACAGTCAGCTGCAGAGAAAAGGCACCCCCCCTGCATACAAAGTTCTGTAAATTAGTATGGACGTGGGGTACCTTTACTCTGCAGCTGACTGTACCAAATAGGAAATGAAAAAAAAAAGTTCGTGTAATATTTTTTTTAAATTCAATAATAGGGAATATTACGCGAAACTCGGCGTAGGTGGCGCCACTATCACAATCTGAGGGTCTATCGCGAAACAAGAAAATCGAACTTTCGTTATCTAACATCTCTGTCACTCTTGCGTATTCGAGCGATAAAGAGGCAGCTAGATAACGAAATTTCGGATTCGAGTTTTCCGGTAGGTCCCCTGAAAACTTGTCAAAAACCTGTTAAAGGTACAGTATGAATAAGTTACTCTACGGTGCACTAAAAAAGCTAGTGCTGCACTCTGCTGGCAGAAAATTGCAGTAATATCCCCTATTCCTCGTCCTTTGGAAATCTGAAATAAAAAGTTGAGTTTTGTGAGATAGGTAAACCAACAATATTAATAAAAGGAACATTCATCAATGATCATTAATGTCTTTTTTATTAGGGTTCCGTACCCAAAGGGTAAAAACGGGACCCTATTACTAATACTTCGCTGTCCGTCTGTCTGTCACCAGGCTGTATCTCATGAACCGTGATAGCTAGACAGTTGAAATTGTCACAGATGATGTATTTCTGTTGCCGCTATAACAACAAATACTAAAAAGTACGGAACCCTTGGTGCGCTCGTCCGACCCGCACTTGACCGGTTTTTAGTATTATACTATAGTCTGGCAAACACAATCTGTCAGTAAGTAAGAACAAAGAAAACTATAGGTACAGTCGAAGGCAAAAATATCGATCCAGACAAATGACTCAAAAATATGTGAACACGATTTTATTGTCTGAGGGTACACATACACATATTTTTGAGACTTTGGGAATGTATATATATTTATGCCCTTGACTGTACTCATCAATTAAAATGAGACAGTCCTGGGCCAAACTATAAGAAAGCTGTAAATGTCGATAGGTTATTGATCTAAGGTCGATACATCACTATGCCAAAAATATAACCTTTCATACTTAGCAGAAAAGTTCGAAAATATATGCAAAAATCTATATAGGCTTGAATGCAAGTAATAATTACATAAACAACATATCGATTTCTATGTTTAGGGTTAGGTCCTATAAATTAATTTCTTCAAAATTGAACAAAACTCACAGATTAAAGGTTATCGGTTTGTGCGTTTTTTTTTCTTCCTGTATGCGATTTACAGCCCTCGATCACACAAGACATTATCACAAAGGGAACTTCAAACCATTACAAATAAAACCTCAGCACGTTTTCCAACAATCTTTCAGGAAAAGCAACAATATAATTAAAATAAACCAAGATGACCGCTGAAATTCCCGAAATATTTGAACTAAAATAATACGACTATGTCAAGTTGTTCAAGTTGACACCTACCTGTGAAATAACGAACATATATTTAATTTGGCTGGATTATATTCGAACCATATAGGACCATTTTACATTTTCCTCAGTTCATCTTATGACAATACTGAAAAAAAACGAAAGAACTTGCGGATTGTTGACTCACTCATAGACAAAAAGTAATAGCGTGTTGTGAATACGATATCTTTTACCAAGCTTTTATTTTTGCCCGGCTTCTTTGCTTTAGTCATTATTCTGAGGTTGAGCCTCTTGTCACTGTCCATAGTTTAGCCGTGTGACGCAAAACAGGACTTCGGTTACAATCGTAGGGAAGCATCGGAAGCCACGACTGTTTCCGAACTCAATTTGGCAATCGTGGCCAATCATTACTGATGTTGCTATGGATACCTTATAACAATGGTCTGTAGTCATGGAAAAATTGCATATTACTGACCGGATCCGGATATCATAGAACTTATTATAATAATAGTCGCTAGGTTACGGTTACTAGTCTTGCAATTGGTTTACGAATACAATCGAGTAAGTACGATTCTTATTTTACGGCTAAATAATAAAACTTATCCTAATCAAAAAGTTTGCATTCGGGATTGCGTAGTTTGTCATAGTCTGACGAAGCTAACTCTACATGGCATTTACAAAGTGGTAAGTATTAACAAAGAGGATATAATAGGATAGAGCGGTACTGTCACAGTAAATTTTGTAGCCACCATGTAGCCACAGTAAATTAATGTAATTTTTTTATGAAAATACATAATATGACGTTTATAATGACACTGTCTCATTAGGTTCTATTTAAGATAAACGGAATCTACCTATTTCTTCTACCATATTTTTATTTATAATAGTAAAAAAAACCGGCAAAGTGCTAGTCGGACTCGCGCGAAATCACGTTTGTTGTACGGGAGCCCTATTTAAATATTTATTTTATTCTGTTTTTAAGGTTCCGTACCCAAAGGCTAAAAACGGGACCCTATTACTAAGACTCCGCTGTCCGTCTGTCCGTCTATCTGTCACCAGGCTGTATCTCATGCACCGTGATAACAGGCAGTTGAAATTTTCACAGATGATGTATTTCTGTTGCCGCTATATCAACAAATACTAAAATGTGCCTACCAAATTCCCCTCTGTGCGCGAGTCCGACTCGCACTTGGCCGGGTTTTTTTTGTTGTTATAGCGACAACAGAAATACATCATCTGTGAAAATTTCAACTGTCTAGCTATCTCGGTTCATGAGATACAGCCTGGTGACAGACGGACGGCCAGCGGAGTCTTAGTAATAGGGTCCCGTTTTTACCCTTTGGGTACGGAACCCTAAAGACAGTAATAATAAGAAATATTACGCGAAACTCTGCGTAGAGTGCATCACTACCACAATCTGAGGGTCTGTCGCGAAACTAGAAAATCGAAATGTCGTTATCTAACATCTCTGTCACTCTTGCATAATCGAGCTATAAAGAGGCAGATATCGAAATTACGGATTCGCGTTTCCCGGTAGATCCTCTGTAAACAAACAGCCTTGATGCGTCAATGTCATATTTTATTGTCTCTGAAAACTTGTCAAAAAACTGTTAAAGGCACAGTATGTATAAAGTTACTCTATGGTTTACTAAAAAGGCTAGTGCTGCACTCTGGTGGCAGAACATTGCAGTAATACCCCCTATTAAAAAGTTATTGTAAATACCTGGCGGTGTGTGTATTACAACTGTTCTTATTCCTTGACAAACTGATCATGGAGCCATTGGAGCCTGTCAAAAGAACTTGAAGTCTTTACAGATTACTTAATAAGAATGAAATTATTAAAACATTTTGTTTTTATGCACGTATAATAATAATAAAACAAGTTGAAGAAAACAATTTCATAAAAAAAAATTACAGCCCCTTGCTAGAAATCTTTCCTTCTATATCTTAAGATGAGACACACGATGTATCTAATGATTTTTTTTTTCTAACTAGATCCATTACTCTGACTGAAGTATGGATCTAATGAGATGTTATTTATCATTTGATACACCATTACTTCTAGTCGCTACAAACGGATCTGATGAGAATAATTTTCTCATTAGATATAACTTGTTGTTATGGATCTAGTGAGAAGATGCTAATAATTATTAAACTATACCGGGTGGAACGTAACGAGGGACTTTCCCGTGAATGTGGCGTTGTTTAGCTTAAGTACATTATTTTCTCTAAATAAACTTTGTTAATATCTGTTACCATTTTCAAGCAAAAAACTGCGTGTTTCAACCCTATTCAATAACCAAACCTTTAAAACTTTTATTTATTGTAAAACATATGAAAACAATACAACAAAATACATGCAAACTAATAAAATATTCTGTTCCAAAGCCATTTCAGCATGTCGACTATACACGATGATTTTTAATCCGTGATCAGGAGATGAAAAATATTAATCAAAAGTTACTTACAAATTAAAAAATATAACAAAAAAATGCTTGCTTCTATGTAATTGAGTCATCATCGTGATCGCCATCATTTACTGTATTGGAAAAATTGGTTCCTGATCATTACCAATTCATCGTGTATAAAATGGCTTCGGGCTTTGCACTGACAAGTTCGTTAAAAATTATCGTAGCTTTTCCAGGAAGTGTCCAACACTTATGTCGCCATTTATTAACTGCATCTGGGCAGTTAAAATGCGGTCGTCGTAGTTTCTGACATTGTTGCGACGTTTAGGCCCTTTACTTTTTTTAAACTTCTGCAAACGATGATGGTGAAAAGAACTTATCTTCGCTTCTTGAAATAACAGATGCAGAACCTGCAATAGCTGACCTTCGTTTTTGTTGATACTGACATTAAGGCTATGATGCCAGCCCTCGCTGCTATTATTCGTTCAATGTCTCTCGCCATACATACACCATGTATAAAAATCATTTTTCATCCAGTACGATTCAAAATAGTCACAGAACTTGGTCATTGCTTCATCAGAGCCCATTTCATCTCAAATATAGCCCCAGCCGTCGGGTATCAAATAGTGGGGCAGAAATGCGAGTTTGCTACATAATGATATAACCCTGTTATTGTGTTTTGTGCGTTTCAAGCCGATTGATTTAGCTTTTCTAAATAAGGCATTTGAGAAGTGGTAGTGACAACCCATTATTTTTACTTTCTTTTCAGACAAAGCATCTAATGCGGCTCTCTCAAAGTCGATAGTTACCTTCTTAGGTTGCCAGCCTGGCACCTGTGCCTCAATTAAGTTGAACAATGTCGTGTATGCCTCCTTCGTCTGATGCGTCATGAACGCAAAAACTAAAGGTATTATATTGGTGTTTCCTGAGTCACTGCCGATATCAGTATGGATTGTATAAATCTGCCGGAATGGTGAAGGGCATGATTTGAACGTTCCGTCCATGAACATGTGTTGCGACTGGGTTAAACACTCGAGCGTCGTTAGAACAAAATATCATAATTCTCATGCCATTGTAACTGTAATCCGCCAACAGAAAACTCTCGTATTGAATGGGTACCTCTACTTCTTTGGGATCGGTATGGCGAATTTTATCCACACCGGCAATTTTATTCCGTTGGCGATAAATGGAAGATTTTTTTTCATTGAACGTTGGGATAGGTTTATTTGTCGCCAGGTGCCAGCCTTTTTCCATAATAGTAGCCAAACCTCTTTTAAAAACACGAGGAGCCGGTTCCCTGCTTAAAGAAGCTTCGGCACAATGGTCGCTAATGGTGGCTTCTATCAAATTTTGCGTTTCATCTGAAATGCAGTCTCCGGAATGGGGTTTCCTTATTAATATATCCGATTTGTCCTAAAACAATAGCAATATACACATCAGAGACGTGGGCGCTAACGATGGGCCTCATAAGAAGGCTCAAGGTCACGCAAAGGGCAATGGAGCGAGCTATGCTCAGGGTTTCTCTGCATGATAGAATCAGAAATGAAGCTATCCGCTGCAGAACTAGGGTCACCGTCATAGCCCGCAGAATTGCGAACCTTAAGTGGCAGTGGGCGTGGCACATTGCTCGGAGAACTGATGGCCGATGGGGCCGGAAGGTTCTAGAGTGGCGTCCGCGTACCGGAAGACGAGCTGTTGGTAGGCCTCCAACAAGATGGAGCGACGACCTGGTGAGGGTCGCGGGAGTTCGGTGGATGCGAGCGGCGCAGGATCGGTCGAGGTGGCGAGCCTTGGGGGAGGCCTATGTCCAGCAGTGGACGTCTATCGGCTGACATGATGATGATGATGATACACATACAAAAGTACAGTTAACTTAAAAATAACATCGAATAACAAATTGTTCTTGGAAAATCGTAAGATGTGTCAGAAATGCACATTTTATATATAATAATAATCCTTACCGCAGATAACGTCACAGATCCTTTGCACTTTAATTTCGTTTTTTTATAATTTTCACACCGCCATCGACTAGTCCCCTTCTTATATTTTTTTGCATGGGAATGGAACCTATGTCCCTCAAACAAAAGAACTGTCCCACGTCCACTCTTAATAAATTTTAACTCACTCATTATTTAGTTTCGAGTCTTACATAAATGGGTCAGATTATATGTAATATATTCCGTAATATGACAAACAGTAGTGACAAGTACCGGTTATTATTGTCATGATTATTTTAGAAGTGGCCAATTCAACATTATACCTAAAGAGGATTGACTACGTAGTCTATGAGATAGGTAGATCTTGTGGGAAAATATTCTCAACAGATCCACTATCTAGCGAAGGAACGGATCTAGTGGGGAGACAGTCTCACCAGATCCATAATGGATCAGAGCAAATGGATCTAACGAGATAATGTTCTCAGTAGATCTACTGTTGAAAGCATTAATGGATCTAACGAGAAAAAAGTCTCACTAGGTCCATAATGGATCAGAGCAAATGGATCTAACGAGATAATGTTCTCAGTAGATCTACTGTTGATAGCATCAATGGATCTAACGAGAAAAAAGTCTCACTAGGTCCATAATGGATCAGAGCAAATGGATCTAACGAGATAATGTTCTCAGTAGATCTACTGTTGAGAGCATCAATAGATCTAACGAGAAAAAAGTCTCACTAGGTCCATAATGGATCTTATAAAATGTATCTAGCGAGAAAAGTAATTCCATTAGATACATGGACAAATGAATAAATGGATCTATTGAGAAAGTACTTTCCCTAGATCTATTCAAGAGGTAGGCAATGTATCTACAGAGATAAATATTCTCCGTAGATCTTTTTCTTGCAACTGGGTACAAAGATGTATCAGGTGAGAAATAACATCTCATTAGATCCATACTTCAGAGTAATGGATCTAGTTAGAAAAAAAAAACATTAGATACAACGTGGATCTAAGGAATAGATCTTAAGAGATAGAAGGTGAGCTGGCCGCTCAATTAAAAATGTTCTCGATATGTTGACCATTTCTTAGTATACATGCATCGTACCTTAGTAACGTATTTAGACGTACTGCATACAGATCGCGTTCGCGTAAGGTGTTAAATGCCCGTGTGATCCGATCTTTTAGCATTTGTACATTGTCCACTTCGGCGGAATACACGTAATTTTTTATGGCTCCCCATAAAAAGAAATCCAAACACGTTAAATCAGGCGACCTGGGTGGCTATCGGTTAGGGCCGAAGCGTCCGATCCATCGGTCATCAAATATTTCCGATAACTTCTGATGGACTGCCACAACGGAGTGAGCAGGAGCTCCGTCGAGTTGAAGCCATGTTATGTTTCTAATGTTTTCGGGCAAATTGTTGTAATATTGTAACAAAGTGCCGTTTATTAACTCTAAAAAACGGGCTGTATTCAAATTACCGTCTATGAATACCGGGCCAATTATCATATTTCCGTGAACAGCTGCCTGTTAACCGAAAATCGGTATTGGTAAGCTGTTTGTCGCATTAAACGGGGGTTATCTATTCTGTACTTCAATAGTGGGTATTCTTTGGATTCCATAGCCCATTATTAGTGAAAGTAGATTCATCTGTCCAAATAACATTTTGAGCAAATGTTATATCGCGTCTATTGCCATGGCACTGATCCATAAACCACTCACAGTAAGCTCGGCGCACCCTGTAGTCTCGCCCCAAGATAGACTGTACTTTTAAAAATGTGTAGGGATGCTTCTTGTTGTTTTTTAATACCTTGTACACAATACTATTATGGACACCCAGTATGAGACCCGCTTTCCGTGTGCTGGTGGTTGGACGTTCTCGGAAGTGTTGAAGAATGCGCCGTTCCAGTGCTAATCTAACGTTAATTGCTGCCCCAGGCCCTTGTACCGGCTGCACACCGCCGGCAACGGGCAGGTTGTCCCGAATACGTTGCAGCGCGTTCACAATTACGCGGCCGTTCGCAGGATGCCTCCGGTTAGGATACTCTTCGCGGTATAAATTTAGTGCTCGAGCAGAATTGCCTCGCGCTTCCGCGTATTTCAAAATCGTGTCACATAATTCTCGGGAATCATAATTAATTCGAGCCATTTTTTATCGGTGACTGAAAATTGACAATTTAACTGCCAATGTTTGAACTGAGTTTTAAATTATCATGATGAATAAAAAATTAAGAATGGACGATTTGACAGTTTTCAAAATAAATTTAAAATAAAAAACCAAAAGTTGTGTGCCATTTTGTATCACTTACAATTCTTACAAATCATAATAGTTCCTAATGCATGTGGATAAGGCCTAATTTCAATCGTTTTAAGAAATTGACATTGAAAGAATACTAAGCTTTACTTGCACAATTTTTTTCATATATTTTTTGGCCCAAGGTTCAAACGAGAGGGGGGCGGGCACATTTTTTTTTCTTTCGTAGCTATTATTTCCGAAAATATTATAATTATCAAAAAATGGTTTACGACAACCCCTATTCATTTTGAAAGACCTATCCAACTATACCCCACACCATAGGGTGGGAGTAAAAAAAAAATATCATCCCCTTTTTACGTGTAGGGGAGGTAACCTAAAAATTTTTTTTTAGGTTTCTCTTTTACCACTGTCGCATTTATTGATTTACATATCCATGCAAAATTTCGGCGTTCTAGCACTAACGAGCACGGAGCTAAGCGGACATCGGGACAGACAGACAGACAGACGGACATGGCGAAACTATAAGGGTTCCTAGTTGACTACGAAACCCTAAAAATATGAGAATTTTCCGAAATTTTTTTATGTGAAAATTCGCAATTTTCGAAACTCCGATTACAAATCAGTGGAACCATTTCACATCAAGTCAAATAACGGATTTGACGTTCTTTGCTCATTACTTTAACCGTAACGTTATTGTGGAAAGGTTCTATGGCTTCTTATGAATTCATAATAATTAGCCTGAGCGAAATTTTAACAACTGGAAACAGTCTGTCGATTTTTGCGGGGGAAGGGCACGTCTAATGTATGGCTATTTGTAAGTAACGTACAAATAGCCATGTCAGATAAACGCCAGTCCATTCCATACAATAAGTATGACCATTGGGCGAGGTTTTCCACAGAGGGGTACGAGTAAGCTCTTAAAGGCGACTCCGTATGTTAAATGCTCTAAGTAATAATCAGCCATACCGCCATACAATTTCTACTTATCAATGGAATGTTCAGTCAGCAGCCAAAGCCTAGCAAGCGTAGCGGGCAATGTGTTCAAATTGATCTACACCAGGTCTTAGCTTAGCTAAGTGTAAGGTTTCGTGTAAATAATTACATCACCTGACAATAAATAATGAAAAAAAACTTTAAAGTGGATCGTACTTACATAATACAAACAACAAATTAATAACAAACACTTTTTACTACTACGGGTTACCCGTGAACAAGATACATGTAACTGCGTCGAAATATCGGGAGCAGCTCAAAAACCATACAAAAGGTAATCACGGTCCATATCCCGGTCAATTAAATCTAGTGAAACTAACCGTGAATCAAAACTGAAACACTTTTTTTAATACAGTTGCTCAAAAAGTGCTACTTTTCGTGGCTGTTTAGCGTGCGGAAAGTTGGTTTTCGCGAACTAGTGTTTTTTACTTTTCCAATTTTTTTAAATTTTTACTTGTTCCAATTCATGACTACTTATTGATGAGTGTTAATATAGTTTCCTTTAAACATCGTAATCAACATAGAAACCTACTGTTAATGTAAAAATACGAAAAATATGCATATTTCATATTTTATTACTTACCTCTTCATCATTATAAGTATAATAATACGTTTATTTTTTAATGTTGAAAAACCGTTCTTAATGGAACGGAACGCCTGTCAAAGAAGAGGCGTATTTTCTTACTGCAAGAATGTTTTAAGTTTCCAAAGGCAATATTCGATATTGTTTTTATAAATATACGATACACAAATAATCGTACATAACGATATTTAGGTAATAATAGTACAATGTTTTAATATTTACAATTGTTTCTGTCTTATAGAACATGCATTTGAAAAAATAAAACATTCATTGAAGTGGGTTCAATAATATAAATTGATGCTATTCCGTAGTAAAAAAAAGTTTTGAGATTGTCACTAAAAACCGAACGTGTCATGCAGGCTTTATGACTTCTACTTTCGTAGTCATAAGAACTACTTTTCTGTGTTTTAATTTTTAAAATAATTTGTACTGAAACCCACGTACCAAGACGTCCCGGTACCAAGACATCTAACGACAGTTAAACGACAGTATCGCAAAGTAAATATCCATAGCTTATAAAACTTTGTTTTAAATCAAAATATTTCTTAAACAAACAATTTTAAATCATCGGGACCACTTGGTGGTAACTTTGGATACTACAAGGTATCTCCAGTTTGATTTATTGCTCGTGTTAATAGAAGCACCCTGTATACATACAGATTGGTCCCGTTTTTGTCAAAAAGCAGTTCTGATGATGGGATCCATTAGGAATCGAGGGAACTCCTCAAATATTAAAGGCATACATATAGTGATTTTTGTATTTTCATCAACAAATCCAGCATTTACATTTAAAAAGGTGACATTTGATGAAGTGGAACTGCTGATGACTTCAATGACACATAGTTCACGTTTGGCGAATTGTTTTCTTCCTTATGAACCCAGACCTAAACTTGGACCCGGACTCGGACCCGGACCCGGGTCTGAACATGGACCTTAACTCGGACCCGGACCCGGACCGAACTCTGACCCAAACTTGGACCCGGACAGCCGGACACGGACCCTGACTCGGATCCGGACCCAGACCCGGACCCGGAAATGCTACTAGAAAAGTGGGTTTTTTGAACTGCGATTCTCACAGAACAGAACTGCTATCAGAAAAGTAGGTTAGGTTAGGTTAGAGCTGTGACCCTTACAGAAACGAAATGCTATCAGAAAAGTAGGTTAGGTTAGGTTAGAACTGCGACCCTTACAAAAACGAAATGATACTGGAAAAGTGGGTCGTTTTACCTCCTTTTCTACATAATTAGGCAAAAGATGCTGTCTTTTTCATTTCATTGTCTGGAATCTAAGAGTGCACCATCAACAATAAGTGAACTTTCAGTGGCATTCCCCATTGAAGTCGGTTTTTTTGTTCTTAAAAATTATTTTTATTCTTAAATTATTCTACGAATATGGAATATACATGGGAAAAGTTGAGTAGGTTTGACCTAGGCAGACCTAGGTGTCGGCACCCTACAAACATGTCTACTTACAAATAATAAAGAATATGACTTGCCTGCATATATGACTTATAACATTTAAATCAAATTAATAAAATACAATGTAACAAATGTATGTAACCCAGGCTATGTAGGTAGGTACTGGACATACACACTACTACAGTCAAGTGTAAGAATACAGGTGTGTACTGCTTATTTAAGATTGTTCTAAAGTTCTTGATTTGTTAATAAAAGAGCTATAGGACATTTATTAGGAGGATATTTTTGAGTGAGATGTATGAACCCATATTTTTCACTTGACTATACAATTCCCTACCTACTGATGAACCTACCTGAAGTCCCTAAATTTAAAAACCTAACCTACCTCAATAGCTCTGAGTTCAGACAAGAAAAGTTATATTTATTTTATATAGTTTACCATCCTCATGTCAGAAACTTTGCAATAGGCCATGCATGTTTATATAGATTATTTATTTACAACCCAAGAAAAAAGATAATAATAGTTGGAACTAAGCCATTCACGTTACCAGTAAAGTTCTTATGATTGAGAAATAAGTCTGTGATTTGTTGATTTAAGTACTCTCCGGGCTCCGGGTAACCTTTTACTTCTATTAGCCAATTTCGTATCAAAAAGAATATCATATCAGTGTGAACCTACTTAATAATAAAGTAGCGTAAAATAGTTTTAGTCTTAAAACTGACTTCTGCTAGAAAATCACCGTGCAAATTCGTAACCAACCATATGAGATAAGTGGTAGACCTATATTTACTATACTATTAGACTTCACACTAGGCCATGTTTATATAGATTATTTATCTCCACCCAAGAAATATAGGAAATAATTCATTCAAATTACCATTATGACAGAAAATATACATACTTATGATTTTGATATAAATTGGTTATTAAATTTGAAATAAGCTCCAGATAACCTCTTACCTTCATTAGTCAATCTGCAGTCTAAAGAGAATAGGTACTTATAGTAGTGTCAGATAAATAAAGTTAGATAAGGTAACTAGAAACATACTTTATTATCAAAAATAAAAATAAGACTATATATATTATTAATAATTTATTTTTAATTATACAAGTTTCTTGCAGTTACTTTAAACCACTAAAATTTCGTTCTACCTATGCATATGACATTCGTATTCTTGAGTTGATTCACTTGTAAATTCCTTTCATCTTGTATTCCAAATGATTAAAATCAATCCTAAAAAGAAAGCAACATCATGTTATATTATCCGTAAAAATATTTTGTGTTCTCTTCAACTACTGGTAAAAAGAAAATGCTTACAACAAGCAGCTTTAAATTAATGTACAAAAGTAACTTGAGTGTTGTACTACTAATAAGCTGTTAGGTATGCCTAATTATGTCAAAAATGTTATTGCCAAATTGAGCCTGGTCTGCCTGGGTATGAAAGATAAATTGCTGCAGAAAGATTGAATTGATAGATACATGGGGTGAGACAAGTGAAACTACTGCTTGCTGTTAGCGTACTGACGTGTATTCGTAAGTTAGCGCGGTGGGTGTGTGCGTGGGCACACATACATATGCAACAGGTATGAACTTTGCTTCCTACCCAGTTCACAGCTTAAAGGTAAAGGCATGGTAAAGGTAATGGCATGGCCTTGTCTTGGGCTCTGAAAGTAATAAGCGACAAGTATTAAACTAATAAGATAACTTACCGGCAATGTATCTCCCAGTTTGATTTCGGCATTAGCTTGGAAAGCACAACTTGGCCATTGAACAATCGTAGTCAGAAATTTCACTTGTAAGTGCCATGAAAATACATTGTTCTTAAGATAACCATAAATATATGTAGGAATGGCATAAATTGTTGAATATTTAAATTTAAAAGCTGCAAAGAAAGTTTAGTTCGCCCCAAAAAAGTTTTCTGTTTGTTGAAAATGTTGACAACTTTGGCATTTATGACTGGGTTGCAATATGATAAAATAATTCTACCATAAAAAATGGTAGGATTGCGTTCATAATACGGCAACACGATTAGCGATTACGTTCTGTTATTTTATAGTTGGTGCAACGCATTTTATTTAGCAATCGATAAGACCCCCACGTAAGCGTTAAAATTTAGCGAACTGTGCTTACGTTAACAGGTGGTTTGGTGCAACCGGCGCTTAGTCGCATAACCGCAAAACGCACATTGTTTATAGAAACAATGTGCGTTTTGCGGTTATGCGACTAAGAGTGGCCACATTTTACGCCATCTTAAATCGCAACACCAAGGTTTACAGAAGCGAGAAGAGGAGGGTATTTTTGGACAATAATAATGGATATTTTAGTGCCCGGGAGCCCCACGAGTACTGCCCCCAGAATAGAATACCGCCGCTATGGCTTATTGAGCAGGTGCAGCGTGTAAGTAAGAAAGTTCTGTAGGCAACATTCGTGGGAGTATTAGAGTTATAAATAATTAGTATATTGTTATTTTTTTTGGTTTATGATTGTTTGATTAAAAGTTATTATGTTATGTTATGAGGGAATAAAAAAATTGATTTGTGAATGATTGTTTATTGGTAGTTGGGTTCTTGTTTAATACCACGATATTTAATAAGGTGAGTATTTTAGGGATAATTTGAGTATGGTTAATTATTTCCTAGTTACAATTCTTAAGTATGTATTAACTTCATGATTCATGAAGTTAATTTGAGTTAATTTTATTTAAGTAGAGTAGGTTTGGCCTAATTGAGTTAAATTATAAATTATAAAGCTAAAACTATGAAATTAAATGTCTAATTATGAAACCTTAAGACGAAGACTTGTAAGCCTCAGCCATTATCGTGTGGCTGGGTCTTCAAGTGACCCAAACTTTATTTTTTTTGACGGAGTGGTAAAATGCGTTACGCATTCACCCGGCCTGGGGAGCCATTCGGGGATATGTAGGACTCCCTCCTGCAGCCATCCTCTCCTATACAGAGGAGAGGAGGTATACCCACTAAAAGCCACTCCGGCGTCACCCGTCTTACCGTTTTGAAGGAGCCATGGGATGCCTGAGATTCTACCGTGACTCCTTCCGGCGGCCCTGGCTTATCTTGCGCCAGAGTTCGAAAGTGACCTAACCAGGCGCAGAAAGAGAGAAATGAGCGCGAAAGGGAGATTGCGGCGGAAGCAGACTCCACTCGCCGTCGAAGAGTAGGAAGGAGGGGCGTTGCGCATGACAGAAATCTCCCACCCTAAATAAGGGTAGCGGGCGGCGGAGATGGAGGGTTTCCGTCGCTCCAAGCTTATCCCCTCGAGCGGGAAGCGCGTGGAAGCTCGGCAAAGCGCGTTTCTGCTAGGTCAGCCCGGGGGGGGGGGGAAGTGTGATTTCTCCACCCTTTATTGTACTAGTCATTACTAGTCAGCTGCTGGTGGGTCCGCGGAGAATACGCAAGTGGACCCGTGTTCCCACCTAAAGCCAGTAAAGCGGCCAACGTCAGTTTTTAGCAGGTATTACGGGCAACATACACCCGTCGAGTCCTGCATAACCCGGGCTCCCTCTACAAACCCGGGTATGCGTGAAAGCCTTTTCTGACGAAAAAAAAAAGGTTAGAACTGCGACGCTTACAGAAACGAAATGCTACTAGAAAAAGGTGAGAAGTGGATTAATTAATTTAATGGGATAATGAGATGTTAAATATTTGTACATTTTAAATTAATAAATTGTGGTTTAAATTTTGGTGGTATTTATTATTTTTGGGTTTACAATGATTAATTAGGAGTCATTTGCTTTAACAGGATAGCAAGATTAAAATTGTTAGTTATAATTTCACATTAAAATGGAGTTCTAATTTTGGTGATCATTTACTATTTTTGGATTAATAATTATTTTTTTGGTGTTATTTGTTTTAAAAGGATAATAACATGGTACAAATTTGGTAATCATTTCACATTAAATAGGAGTTCTAATTTTGGTGGTCATTCATTATTTTTGGTGGTAAAAACGATTTTATGGTGTTAAATTTTACTAGATCTGGTGGTCTGTTAAATATATGCTTTTCTGTTATAATTACATCGACAGTTATCAAGTAAGTCTTCAAATAAGTAAGTTGCGAAATAGTTTATCCTTTCCACGCAAACAAGTTAAAGGTAAATACCTAGAACATATTATATGCAGGAGTTCGCTCAATGAATAGACCAGAACAACCCCTAGCAAGAAACCCCTGTGTTCATAATGCGATGCTTTTGAAATTGTGTCGCGTGTTTAGACACGACTCTCCGTTTGATTTATAGCCACGCAATGCCGAACTTTGTCATTTACGTGCAAAACTTTTTACGAGGGAAACCAAACTGGGGTGAACTTAAAGTCAATTCATGGTGTTCGATATTGAAAAGGCTAAACAATTTTTTCTGCATTTACATTACATTACATTACCAAGCCTTTTTCATTCTCTACAAAAATTAATATAAATTATAGTTGTCATATAATATAAATTGTCAGTAAATAAGAACAAAAAAACTATACTTATCCTTTATCTTGGGTGCTAGTACAAGTGTAAGACAAAGATAGTATTATTCTCTGTCTATATTTGAAATAAGACAGTAAGGTACTAACTATAAAGCATAAGAAATTAGCGATCATCGTTAAAATACAGCAATATAAATGGATCACGCTATGGAATTGAATTGTTCAATATAAAAGTGTTCCGTTTTCGTCACTCGCTTGAATGTTTAATTGGAATGCCTACACGTTCAAAAAGTTCATAACAATCATAACTAGCCGTGACAGAGGAAAAAAAACGAAAAATGATTTCTAGTTAGACCAACCAAACAAAGCTGGCAGCGATTTTGATATCCCACTGTGCAAGTGTTATTTAAAAGTAATAATCATAAGTTTGACGTTTAAAATAACACTTTTACAGTCTGAGCTATCAAAATCGCTGCCAACTTAGCTTGGTCTAACTATCTATCTAAATACACAGTAAGACATAAAATACGATACGAAGCGAGGCGATGAGAGCGCCGCGTGGAAAATTCACTAACTCATTATATGTTTACTTTTAAAATGCCTAATTCAGTATTTTGTAAACATGTTTTGAAGGGTTTAATCTTTGACTTTGGACATAATTCCATTTATTTGGAAATCGGCACCGCCACGCGCTATATTTTTTTGTACGATATAATGTATGAATGCCTACTTTAGTGTGATATTTTCCAGAATGAAGAATAAATGGGCTATATTATTAATTTTTTTTATTTACTGTAAATCGCCACACTGTGATTGTAATAGTACGGTGGTTTTTGGTCAAGTCTTCTGGAAATATTTTCGCTCATGTCGTCGCAAATATGGACATATTTGGTATCAGTGCATTCAGTGTGATGTCCTGAACACAAATATATGAGATGACAAGCGCGGAAGTGGTGGGGGTAGTTGCTGTGACGTCAAAAAGTCGGCAGTACAAAGTTTTTTTACTTTTTTTTTAATCATACCATGTGGGATATCAAATGAAAGGGCTTTGTGAGTAGATCACAAATATATAACATACTGTTACATTTCAACTACTTCGTCTAACAAATTATTAGAAAACGTTCAAAAATTTCACAATCCACAGTTGACTTTGAACTGCTCTAAATTGAAAATGACTGAATGAATCATGCCAAAATACATACCCAGTGACTGTGAATATCCTCTATATAACGTGATTAATAAATAACCTGATATAACCAAAAATAAGAAAAGTCCATCAATTTGAAAAAAAGTATAATTTTCTGTTACATTAAACTGCAACGATTATTAAAACAAACAAAAAACCAGACTATTAACATATATTTTTGAAATGGCCTTTTCACTAGCTTTCATTTGGTACCCATATTGTTAAAGTAAGAAAAAAAAACAAACCCCCTTCTCCCTTTTTCATTAGCGGGCGCCATTTTCAAAATTTATATAGCCTAGTCACTAACACAATTCTGACGAATTCAACCACATCTCATATGGGCTATATAAATTTTGAAAATAGCGCCCGCTAATGAAAAAAGGGAGGGGGTATTGTTTTTGGCATGTATTTAACAGATCACCAGATTTAGTAACATTTAACACCAAAAAAATCGTTTTTACCACCAGAAATAATGAATGATCACTAAAATCAACACAGTGCCTAAATTGTTTGAGAAAATTATTTATGATCTGATTTTTCCTGTTCTTAGACCCCTGTTAGTACAAGAATAGCATGGATTTGTTGATAAGAAGTCCACCGAAACTAATCTTTGTGAATACGTTGATAGAATCTTGTCTGGCATGAATGACGGTTACCAGGTAGATGTTGTGTACACCGATTACTCTAAAGCCTTTGACAAAATTTCTCATCCTATACTTTTACAAAAACTAGAGTCAGTCGGAGTGCATGGCGATCTGCTGCGCTGGGTTACCTCGTATCTGCGGGACCGATCTCAGGCTGTAGCTGTTAAGGGTTTCTGTTCTAGTTTTGTCCCTGTCAGCTCCGGCGTCCCTCAAGAATCTCATTTGGGGCACTTGTTCTTTAATGTTTTTATAAATGACGTTACTTCCCATCTAAAATCTTCAACCTGCCTCTTATACGCCGACGATAAAAAGATACTGAAACTTGTTAAGAGCATAAGTGATTGTCAAGCTTTACAGGAAGACTTAACCCGACTGCATATATATTGTCAATTAAATCATTTGCACTTAAATATAAATAAGTGTAACATAATAACGTTCAGTAGAAAAAAACAATTTATTAACTACGACTACCTTATAAACAACGTGTCATTATGTAGAGTTTCTACCATTAAAGATTTAGGTATTCATTTGGATAGCAAATTATTATTCAGCGACCACACCGACAACGTAATAAATAGAGCCTTTAGGTTACTTGGTATCTTGAGAACTTGTAAAGAATTCAAAGAAGCTATCACCTTGCTGACACTCTTCAACTCGCTAATCAGACCAATTCTGGAATATGGATCAACAGTATAGAACCCTAGCTTTAAATGTTATATTCATAGTATTGAAAGAATTCAAAAGAAGCTCATCAAACATTTAAAATATAAAAACCTTGTGTCAACTCAACCGCTTAACCTGAATAAACTGGTGTCTCTTGAAAGCCGGCGCACATTAAAAGATCAAATATTTTTGTATAAAGTATTGAGAAATTTAATTGACTCCCCTTATTTGTTAAGTAGACTTAGCTTTAAAACTCCCCGCTTGAACACACGGCGTAGCGATAAATTATTTTGTATTCCCTTTACTAAAAAGAAATACAAATCAAACTCCTTTCTGATAAGAGCTTGCAGATTTAATAATGATATTTTCTCAAAAATTTATATATTTAATGACTCCTTGTCTAAATTTAAACGTCAAGTACTTTTGGTTTTAAATAAACAAACGAATTAAATACACTGTAACTTTACACTTAATTGCAAATTTAATGTATAAAAATAGTTTTATCTTCATTAATTTGGCCCCTGTCCTAATTCGACCCTCGTTGTTAATCTTTAAGTTTAGTTATCCCGTATTTTGTGTTTCTTTAATGAGCGATTTAATGGTGGCAACTGTCCTGATTTATGAATTATGTATAAGACACTAATTATAAGAAACATGTACCGTTTGTGCCCAAATAAACATTAAAACAAAAAAATAAGAACTTAATTAATTACCAAATTTGTACCATTTTTTTATCCTTTTAAAATAAATAACACCAAAATAATCATTATTAATCCAAAAATAGTAAATCATCACCAAACTTAGAACTCTATTTTAATGTGAAATTATAACCAAGTTTTTTAATCTTGTTATCCTATTAAAGCAAATGACTCCAAACGAATAATTTGTAAACCCAAAAATACTTAATGATTACCAAAATTAGAACTCCATTTTAATGTGAAATTGTAACCATTTTTTTAAATTTTGCTATCCTATTAAAGCAAATGACTCCTAATGAATCATTTTAAACCCAAAAATAATAAATACCACCAAAATTTTAACCACATTTTAATAAAAATGTGCAAATATTTATCATCTCGTTATTTCATTAAATTAATTAATCCACGTCGTCACCTTTTTCTAGTAGCATTTCGTTTCTGTAAGGGTTGCAGTTCTAACCTAACCAACCCACTTTTCTTGTAGCACGTCGTTTCTCAAAGGGTACTTCTAACCTTTTTTTATTATAGAGGGGGAATGCGTTACGCATACCACCCAGGCGCAGGGACGGGCCTGGGATGGTTATGTGGGACTCCCATACAGGCTAATGGGACCCATGGTTTATGCAATTCAATTCAATAAATTCTTTATTCAAATAGGCCTAGCAACAAGCACTTTTAAATTGTCAAGTTTTAAATATTACCTTAATCTAAATATCAGAGCAATTGATTGATGCAGTTATTATTATTCTTAAAACATTGAATTATTATAGATATGTCAAACTTAATAATAAGAATTCACAAAAGGATCGTCAAACACCAAAATTGTTTAAAAAATACTAGTCTAGAAAGTTTCTAGAATAAAAATCTAAATGTCAAAAAATACGGATTACCTAATATAGGTATTCATTGAATTATCAATTTCATTATTATTAACACAATAATAATAATTAATTATTTTCAATCACAATCCCACGGTGTTTCATCATTCATATAGTCTTTAAAGATAAGTTTACGTTTTACATATTTTTTAAATTTATTAACAGATAATTCTGTGATGATATTTGGAAGTTTATTATAAAATCTTTATTATTATTATTTTATTATTTAATAATCAGGCAGGCAGTTATGGCAACTGATATGGCCTGTATCCAGTAATCATAAAGATATATATCATGAACGAGTATTAGATGCTTGTCTAATTTATTTTTAAACTGGTTCACATTTTGTGCTGAAACTACGTCTTCCGGGAGTTTGTTCCAAGCCCTTACTACTCGGTTGCTCAGAAAGTGTTTGTAAGGGTTACTGTGAGACCTATGCCTTTCTAGCTTTAAGTGATGACCTCTCAGACGATCGCTGTTGTTGCGCTTGAACATCTCTTGAATCTTACACAGTTACCCATGAATGATTTTTTAATTTTATGGAGCCGAGTGAAAGGTACTTATGCTTATGCTTATTTCTAGTAATAATGTTATGTATGTCACAGTTTTTCATAAAACTGGCAATGTTTTTATGTACATACAGAATATTCTCATAATTATATTGACAGTGCACTGTCATTATGTCAATTTCCTTAAATCTCTAAGTGAGTCTCTATGGTTCATTTTATATATTGCTCGAATAGCCCTCTTCTGCAGAACAAAAATGATATTTATCTCTGAAGCACCACCCCACAGTAAAATACCATATGACATAACGCTATGGAAGTAACTAAAATATACTAATCGAGCTGTTTTCACATCAGTTAACTGACTGATTTTGCTCACTGCAAAAGCTGCAGAACAGTCTATTCGAAAGAGTATCAATATGGGGTTCCCATTGGAGTTTAGAATCTAAAGTTATACCAAGAAAAACTGTACTATCAACCAATTCCAATTCCTCGTCCTTCACAATGACACTTGTTTGCACAAGCCTTACGTTACTACTAGTGACAAACTTAATACATTTAGTCTTTTTCTCATTTAACAAGAAGTTATTAACATTGAAACAATTTACTACTTCTGAAATAGCATCGTTTACATCACTGTAAGCTTGTTGCTGTCGTTTGACTTTGAAAATAAGTGAGGTATTGTCTGCAAACAATACTATATCATGGTGGGTCTTTACAAGGTATGGCAGATCATTAATGTAGATAAGGAACAGGAACGGCCCCAATATTGATCCCTGCGGTACACCCATAGATCCAATGACCCCGGTGATCGTTGTCCATTCACATCGACCCTTTGTATTCTACCATGTAAGTAGGACTTAATTAAGTTCAGTGCCGATCCTCTTACTCCATAAAAGTGCAGTTTCCTGATCAATGTTTCATGACAGACGCAATCGAAGGCCTTAGATAAATCACAGAAGATACCCAAAGCATCCTGCGACTCCTCCCAGGCATCGAAGATCTGTTTAATTAGCTCAACACCAGTGTCGGTTGTTGAGCGACCCCGTGTAAAACCAAATTGTTTGTTATGTATTAAATTATTGATGTTAAAATGTTTCAATAACTGAGACAATACTAATTTTTCAAAATTTTTACTGAATGTCGGTAACACTGATATCGGTCTAAAGTTTGGAAAGGAGTGACTTTACTATGTTTCAATATATCAGGAAACTCACCGCAATCAACAGTGTTATTAAATATAACTGCCAAGTCAGGCGCTACAACTTCTATTAAGGATTTGACAGCATGGACAGATACTCCCCAGAGGTCACTAGTTTTTTTGACATTAATTGATTTAAACGCCTTTATTATATCTGAGGCACTCACATGTTCAAAATGAAGGTCTCTACTATATTCTGGGACATTATCTTCTAACAATGTAACGGCAGACGAGGGTGATGAATTTAAGTCCTTGGTTGTGGAAACTGGTACCTCGGTGAAGAATTTTTCAAATTCTGTTGCTACAGCTAAACTGGAGCCCACAATTTTATCATCAATTTTCAGTTTAAGATCATTCATTCTTTGTGTTGATCTACCAGTCTCCACATTAATTACTTTCCACGTTGTTTTAATTATATCGGAGCTATTTTTTTATTTTTTGGCTTAAATTTTATTTTAAATTTCTTCGAATATTGTTTGACATGTTCCTTAAATTCGTCACTTGTATTAAACCGCCGTTCCTCATACAAGGCATACAATGCACGTCTTCGTTGATGTAGCTCTGCAGTAGCCCACTCACTAAAAACTGATGCATCACTAACCATGACCGATTTTGAAGTAAATATCGCATTAAAATTTTCCATAAAAGTGTGAAAGAATGAATTATACATATTATTCGGACTCATGTTGGAAGGCAGAAAGGGTAGCGCCTGAATTAAATTTTGTTTCATTCTTTCCACGCGGTTAGAGGTTACTGGTACAAAAGTTATTTGTTTTCTCAAGGTATTTTTCCTTACAGTCTCAAACACCACTAATTGGCCTAAGTGGTCTGATTCTAAATTGCTGATTACATTTTTAGTGGTAGGAAAAATGTCAGTGAGAATATTATCTATACAGGTGGCACTAGTGGCAGTCACTCTAGTAGGCTCCATAGTCATACTTGTTATGGCCATTTTTTGCCCGGATGCTGCACTTCATGATAAAAGCAAGCCGCTTTGCACAGTGCTAGTAGGGACCAAACTGAGTGATTTGACCCGCAGCAGCGCAAGTTTCACCCCTTAGGAACAGAGATGGCGCCACTTCTTTAAAAAATATTTCAAAAAATTCTACAAGCTAAACCAATGAACCGATTTAAATGTTTAATATCTCAAATGAAAGCTCATTATATACATTACTTTTAAAAAAATACTCAAAAAATATATACTGATTACTTTCGACAAAAAACGGCATCTTAAGTTTTTTTTTTACTCGATTGATAGTTTTTACTTGGTTTCTCAAAAAAAATGTATGGAACATGAATAGCTTAATGCATGTATATATTACTCAATAAATAACAAGTATTATAAAAAAACCCCGACACCGATACCTCTCATAGTTCACGAAATATAAAAGTTTGAATGTGAGTGTAAATTTCTTCAAAATATATTTCAAAAAATTCTACAAGCTTAACTATTTGACCGATTTCAATGTTTAATATCTCAAATAAAAGCTCTTTATATACATTACTTATAAAAAAATACTCATAAAACATATATTGAACCCTTTTGGCAAAAAACGGCATCTTAAGTTTTTTTTCTTACTCGATTGATAGTTTTTACTTGATTTCTTAAAAAAAATATTATGGAACATGAATAGTTTAATCAATATATATATAGTACTGAGTATATAAAAGTATTACAAAAAAACCCGACACCCATACCTTTCATTCTTCACGAAATATTTAAGTTCAATTATGCACGTTCTTACAAATAAATCCTTTAAAAGAAATCTTCTACCGCAGTAAGTGCACTGATTTTAATATGAAATGTGTCATATGAAAAGAAATCACCCAATTTATTTTAATAAATAAAAAAAATATAAATAAAAACTGAATAAAGTTTTTTCCTGGTGGTGAATTACAAAAAAATATAACAAATCTAAAATTAGGAATTATTTTTATTTAAAGTGACTACATTTGTAAACAAAAAACTTAAATGTCCTATTCGGGTTCATATTTATTTATTGCAACCATGGTTTTATAGGTATTACAAATTCTTGGTAGTTCCACATGGACCCCGTGGGGGCATAGCAATATTACATGCATACTTAGGATCTAATCTTAAATCTATGTGTATAATATAAAAGTAGGTCAATTTAGTAGTTTTTATACATATAAGCCGAATTGAATCAGGTAATTGTCAGTGTATTAAATACAAAAATAAACGGGCAACTAATTATTATTACGTGATGTCAAATTATATGGTTCACGGTAGATGTAAAACTGAAAAAGAAAAGTCGTTTTGTTAAGTACTCGTACCATTCCAATACTACAAAATCACTGATCATACATGAACTGGTTGCTGTAGATTACTGTTGAATTATTTTTGTGCCTAGTTGATAACCATTAAACCTATAATTTTGTGCCAGACCTATAATTAGTGGTCAGCATGCAAAATAACCCTGGATTGAAAATTACATTAACTTACTTTTGATTTGTACAGCCACATTTGCATGATTTACACTGGGCTGTGCATGGCCAGCTGACGCGACGACACCCACAATGCATAGTTTCGCAGCCAGATTTGCAGCCACAATGGTCCAAGAGGCTTAATTGAGACCAAATCGCTGTAAATGCCGACCATTCCGGAGTCCAACTCTCTTTTTCCTCAGTCCATCCCCAAAAAGATGTACATGGTATGGAAACTTCTAGTTTCAGAGCGTTTCCCCATATATGGCCCTCTTGGTAAGCTGCTCGAAGTGCATGTTTATAGAGAGCAGCTGATGTAGGTGGCAGGGTTGGCAGGTTCTAATTTCTCGGCCAAATCAGATTTGTTCCCTGAACGACGCCCTCCATTGACTGACAACGAAGGTGGACAAATTTGGTTTTCGTACTGGAAGAATTCGTTCAGATCAAGCTGCCTTTCTCTGGCCACTATAAAAAGACGGGAAAATAGGAGTATGTCAACTTTTAAGTTTTTGATTTTGTCAGTTGTCAGGTGTGTAACTACATATTTTAATTTTAGTATAAAGTAACCCTAGATTTGTGTTATTGTTTGGCCAAACGGAACACATAAACGTAAATGAAGTTCACAAATATTTGTTTGCTTCAAAAAACAAGCTTGTGTCAAGCCTGCCACCTACATCAGCTGCTCTCTATAAACATGCACTTCGAGCCGCTTACCAAGCGGGCCATATATGGGGAAACGCTATGAAACCAGAAGTTTCCATACCATGTCCATCTTCTTGGGGATGGACTGAGGAAAAAGAGAGTTGGACTCCGGAATGGTCGGCAGTTACAGCGATTTGGTCGCAATTAAGCCTCTTGGACCATTGTGGCTGCAAATCTGGCTGCGAAACTACCTATATGCGTTGTGAGTGTCGTCGCGTCAGCTTACCATGCACAGCCAAGTGTAAATCATGCAAGGGTGGCTGTACAAATCAAAAGTAAGTTAATGTAATTTTCAATCCAGAGTTATTTTGCATGCTGACCACTGATTATAGGTGTGGCACAAAATTATAGGTTTAATGGTAATCAACTAGGCACAAAAATAATTCAACAGTAAATCTACAGGCACAAAAAAATTCCAACAGTAATCTACAGCAACCAGTTCATGTATGATCGGTGATTTTGTAGTATTGAAATGGTACGAGTACTTCTCAAAACGACTTTTTTTTCAGTTCTACATCTACCGGTGAACCCGAAGAGGACATTTAAGTTTTTTGTTTACAAATGTAGTCACTTTAAATAAAAATAATTCCTTATTTTAGATTTGTTATATATTTTTTGTAATTCAGCACCAGGAAAAAACTTTATTCAGTTTTTATTTATTAATTTTTTATTTATTAAAATAAATTGGGTGATTTCTTTTCATATGGCACATTTCATATTAAAATCAGTGCACTTACTGCGGTTGAAGATTTCTTTTAAAGAATTTATTTGCAAGAACGTGCATAATTGAACTTAAATATTTCGTGAAGAATCAAAGGTATGGGTGTCGGGTTTTTTTGTAATACTTTTATATACTCAGTACTATATATATATTCATTAAACTATTCATGTTCCGTAATTTTTTTTTATGAAATCAAGTAAAAACTATCAATCGAGTAAGAAAAAAAACTTAAGATGCCGTTTTTTGCCAAAAGTATTCAGTATATGTTTTTTGAATATTTTTTTATAAGTAGTATATATAATGAGCTTTTATTTGAGATATTAAACATTAAAATCGGTCGAATAGTTTAGCTTGTAGAATTATTTGCAATATATCTTGAAGAAATTTACACTCACATTCAAACTTTCATATTTCGAGAAGTATGAGAGATATCGGTGTCGGGTTTTTTTTTATAATACTTGTTATTTATTCAGTAATATATACATGCATTAAACTAATCATATTCCATACAATTTTTTTGAGAAATCAAGTAAAAACTATCAATCGAGTAAAAAAACAAACTTAAAATTCCCGTTTTTATCAAAAGTATTGAGTATATATTTTTTGAGTATTTTTTTAAAAGTAAGGTATATAATGCGCTTTCATTTGAGATATTAAACATTTAAATCGGTTCATTGGTTTAGCTTGTAGAATTTTTTGAAATATTTTTTAAAGAAGTGGCGCCATCTCTGTTCCTAAGGGGTGAAACTGCCGCTGCTGCGGGTCAAATCGCTCAGTTTGGTCCCTACTATCACTGTGCAAAGCGGCTTGCTTTTATCATGAAGTGCAGCATTTTGTTCATAACAAGTATGACTACCATAAATATGTGGTTGAGATTACATGATTTGTAAAGATTCAACAATCTACAAGTTACTGTTGAATTTTCCAAAATATTTACATTAAAGTCGCCGCATATAAGTAATTTCTTGCTAGGTGATATTTTAAGTAGGACAGATTCCATTATGCTTTCAAATATTTCAAAATTACTTAAAGGCGGCCTATACACACAGACAACAATAAATTGCTCCAATTCTACTGCACTTAGTTCTATAGTCCGTTCAACAGACATGGATACAATGTCCTTACGTTCCTTAAATTTTAACTTACTATTTAATATAATTAACGACCCACCATGTATGGAACTAAGTCTGGTGAACGAACTTCCCACCTGGTGGTTATTAAATTGAGGCATTAATTCATTATTAGTTAACCAATGTTCAGTTATACATAAAATATCAATATTAAAGTCTTTAAAAAAAAGTTCAATCTGTAAATCTTTTCCTCTAATACATTGAATGTTTTGATGCACCAGGTGGATGTACTTTCCATTTTTGCAGTATTTTTCATTAGATTTACTTAAAAACTAAATTGCCAGACAGATTCTTTTGTCTTAAGAGCTAATTTAAATTATTGGTTATGACTGGAACCAAAACCAAGTTCATACCGGACTGCTCAATAGAAGCAGGATTAACCAAATTTTTGGCAGAAATGTCAAACAAATATGATAGCGATAAAGCTATTTGTCTTTTATAATAATTTGAAAGGTATAACTTACCTTTAGTCCAAAAAACCATAGGCATATGGTATTTGCTAACAAATTTGTTAGTGTCAATTATACTAAACTTACTACTATATTTACAAAGACTATATAGAGATATATTTAACTTATGTCTAGTGTTATTTTCTGCCTCTGACGTCTGCTCACAATAGGGGAATGTGAAAAAATATATTTCATGCACTGCAAGTGAGTTTAACTGTTCAAAGTATTTAATTAAATGATTTTTATTCACATTACCCCTATTCCCCATGAGAATAAGCAGTGTTGTCTTTGAATTAATGTTACTGTCATTTAATAGTACATTATTGTCGAGGCTCGGAAATAGCTACTTGCTGGCTGAGGATTCGTTTTAAACGGACGACCTTGGGAGTCCGTTTAATTGAATCCGAAGCTAGCAAGTAGCCTTCCAGCCGAGTCATATATAGTGCTTTTCTCAAAAATGGCACAATAAATGCAAATATAATAGAAATATTTTACAGAAGCAACGTTCTTATGTATATATTTTCACAGAAAAAACTAAAAAGATTTGCTTTGCCGCCGTTTTATTTTTTAAATTAAAAATGGAAGTGTATTTTTCTGCTGAAAATACGCCAACCTATTTGAGACATCTAAATAGTCGCGGTACCAACATTATAATAATAAGTACTGATCATCTGTTTGGCTGTTTAATGGACCTATGCCTTCATTTGATATGGCCACTTTAACTTTTAAAAAGTTTGGAACTCGACAAATAATGGAATTTGTATGCAACATTGCAGTCCCGAAATCGAGACTGCAATGTTTTTAACTTTTAAATTTTTTGACTGACCATAAACTACGCACTTCGCGACCTACTTTTTAACCGGCAACGTCGAGTTTGCCGTCCTTTTTTGAGAAAAATCTGTATTATGATATTTTCAAAGCTACTATGTGGCAGACAATTGCTGATTGTACTAAGTCCCTTTAGGTAATACTTTAAAAATGAGCTTCTTCATATTGCTTCCAATTTCGTCACAGTATTACATAATAACATTAGGTTCAGGTGTGCTTTGTTGTGTAGTGTGGGGCCCACTGTTTATAATAAACTGCCCAGAAATATCGTCGAAGCTCCCAATTTAATTAGCTTTAAGCGCCGATTAAAAAACTGGCTTGTCGAGCACCCATTCTACACCTACCAAGAGTTCTGTGCACACAAATAATGAAAATTGTAGAAATAGTACACTTAATTACAATAATACTTTTTTTTTAAAATAATGTATGTATAAATTGTAAATAATTATAAATCGACGTTGACGTATAAATTGGTTTTATAAATAAAGATGATTATGATTATGATTATCGATGCACATGTAACCAACCTTTATGTTAATAAACTATTTGTATTTGTAAGCTATAAGCTACATTGTATTTCATCATCATCATTAGGCCTTGTCCATCTTTACAGATGATTTAAGCAGCATCCATGAGTTGTGTTATCTAACGACAGCGTCGCTCGTGGCTAAATAACCCGATCCTTGAACGGCACAGTCGTCCACATCTATAACTAGCAAAAGTACATTGAGGGTCCACAGCGAGGGGACCCTCATCGCGGATGTGTCTTATTGCGCGTTTTCGTGTCAAGTCCTGAAACCAGGACCTATCGTGGGTTTCGCGACCTCTTAACAGGCTGTTCCTCCACTCAGCGCGATTTGTTGCCAGGTCTTCCCATGAGTCGCAGTTGATGTTAAACGCAACCATGTCGCGCTTTACGCAGTCCTTAAAACGGAGTAATGGGCGTCCCACGTTGCGCTTGGTCTGTCTGGGCAAGCGTGCATTTTCCATGCGTTGCACATGCCCCAGCCACCGCAGAACATTGTATTTACAGAACTGTTAAAACATGTTTTAGTTTAAAGATAATTTTAATCGAATTGCCGTTTAGTAGAAATAGGCAAAAGCATATCCTAGTAGCAAAACGGCATGTAGTAGTGTTTTTTATTAAAAAACTATAAGTCACAGGAAAAAAATAGTTCCGACTATAACTAATAGTTTGAAATTGATTAACTCGAAAAAAACAAGTTTAATAGTAAGGTAACGATTCTAAAAAATGTAGTACTTAGTTTACAAGTTAACTATTAATGGCATTATTTATATTTATTAATTTATTAAAGAGATAAAAAAACTATAAACGCACTATTAATTAATATATTTTTCTTATAATTTTCGACCTCCACTAAATGCATAATCTACTCATCCTCAAAGGACAAAATAGCTGCAAAGCAGCCTTTGCAGTCAAAAGATACACAAATACGAGTATAGATCCATCGCGCGTCTCTGGGCTGTCTTATTATATTCTTTGAACCTCGTTGCCGTGCCGCGAGTGAGCGGAGTGCGGGGTGAAGCGGGTACATTTGCCCAGACGGTCAAGGCCAAATGAGCGAGAATCATCTTAATGGCGTCTGTCTTTTTAGTATGAAAGCCAACGGTCCGCAACGTTGAACAAAATGTTAAATATCTATCTACCGCCTAATTTAAGTTTATTTTATTTCGTGGTTTCCCTCTTCATTGTGTCGGTATTCTGTAATCTGTGTTTGACGTGTGTGTTGTGACTCGTTTAGTTTTAGTTTAGTTGTAGCTTGCTTATTTTAAGTCAGGTACCCACTGAAAATCAGCGTCATGGCTTGCCGTGGCATTATGCTGAGTGGGGATGTGGTGGGGATCCTGTTTAGCATCTAGTTTGTGTTGTATGTGTTATTTCAAAGTATTTTCCAAAGTTTGTACGATGTTAAATAAATGTATTTATTTCTATCTTTATTTCATTTTATTTATAAGACTGGCAAAATAATTGAATGCAGATTATGAAATGTTTCCTCACGTTGGCTTGTAGAATTGACCTTTACTGTCCGCGCGCGAATTCCGTGCACGGCTGAGGAATGTTAGGAATGTTGGGCGTCATGGCAGAGTAGTGTCATTTTATACGTACGGGCGCGGCGCACACCCTCCCACTTCAGTATGTGAATATGTATTTTAAATTTATTTGGATTTAACTAGCGATTTCTATTATGTAGGGGAGAAGGGGGCAGCTATCGCTGGAGGTAGATTAGAACAAATGCGTTTAAAAATGTATTTTTGATGCGATAATGATCCAAATCCATATTTTGGGCTTGCAACATCGACCGACACAACTGTCACCTGACAGATTTGACGTTTGATAGAATATGAACGAACCAGTAGCTTAGTTTTTTTTCGATGCTACCCGTTAGCGGTATTTGTGCAGATTTGTAAGGTTTCTCAGGCTGTATTTAAAGGAAGTTGTACACGACGCGCATAGTATTTTATAACTTAAGAGTCATTTTAACATGTAATAGTTTTAAGTCGCGTCCTATGTAGAAATAAAATATGTTTTAGTGTGTTTTCATAACGTTATAGGGCAAAGTATGAGTAGCATACTTTGTACCTCTTAAAGGAATCCAATAAGAGAATTCCAATTAGGTAAAGTTAGGATTGCAATACAACTTAATTAAGATAGGCTTGTAACAAATAAAGAATTTTCCCTATTGTGTTTCATTACGTAGATCTGCATAATAAAATAGGGCAAAGTATGCACCGTGGCGCAGGCCACGGCAGCACTTTGTTCTAATAGGAAATTGTGATAAAAGGCTAAAGTCTAATAAGATAGGTAGGATAAATAAATAAGACATGTAATTTGTTAATTTACGAATCGAGCAGCCGAGCAAGCAACACCTCTCCAAAGAAGAAAAAGAAGACCTCTCCGACCTCGACCCTCCTGCATCTGATATGAGAAGAGCTCCAGTTGTTTTACTCCATCCTCTTCCGCCTATGCCAGGCCCTATACAGTCCACACCCCTACGATAGATCTCAAGATAAAAGATTACGGCCTAACACTCACAGAAGTGGTAAGTGAAACTTAATTTATTAGATAGAACAATCTATTGTGTTTAGTGACGAAGGATCAATAATCAGAATTTTCAATATTTCTGGAAAATAATGACGTTAATTTTTTTAAATAGGTATTGGGGTGGTTTTGAAAAAAAAGTAGGAGGCAGTTTTGAATAGCAATCTGTTCAAAACTACCCCGGCCATAAGAATTTTTTATACCACGTCGGTGACAAACAGGCATACGGCCCGCGTGACGGTAGGTCACCGTAGCCTATGGACGCCTGCAACTCCATTTACATCAGATTAAGTAATGTTTTCACCTCGTCCCTTAGTCCCTCGTTACGCTCAACATTCTAAAATGTTCTCTTGTTGTTTTCTACAAATAAAGCATGCATGATAGATTTCATGTTTTGTTCTGGGAGGGATAATATCTCAGGAGGGTTAGTATTTTAGCAGTCTAAAAAACTAATGCATGTGTGGGTATGTTCGTGTTTTAGTGTCAAAATAACTGAGACGATGGAGTCCAGCGATACGTTTGTTGCATTTTTAAAGACGAAGATTTTGTGGGATTCAATTTCTATAGTATTTTATACAATCGTGATATAATAGAGAGCTTTTCAGTCGAGTACCGTGTTTAAGCAACGAAGCTTGCTGAGTTGCTTAAGTTAAGGTACGAGATTGAAAAGCTTGATTATATCACTATTGTATACAATACTTTTTCTACGAGACAAAAAATAATGCTTTCAACTAGTAGAATCATATAGGTAAACAAACCATAAGTATACAGCTAAGATACGCGAGCTGCCGTAGCCCGCGATACCTTCATACTCGTACGCGCCCCGGCCGCCGGGCCCGGCGCCCCCGGCGCGGCGGGTTGGTCAACGACACCTCCTCGTAACTCATGAGGCCCTGGTACCTGCTCCGCGCTAAATTGAATTTTAGGACAGTTTTTTTCTCGATTTTGGCCACCGTAGCCTATGGAGACTAACAAGCAACGCTAAGCGGTTTTCGTAGGGTATGGATGTTGCTATATGAAGGGTGTCACGTGCGCGTTTCTGACTTATAAAGCAATCGTTTCTACTACAACATAAAATAAAATGTTTTTGTTGGCCAACCAATCACAAAGCAGATGCGACGCAGCAGCGTGTTTAAGTAGACTAATTTGCATTGAATCGAGTCTCCTTAAACAAGAAATATTTTATCGAAGTGTATGAAGTTCTATTTTTAAAAATTTTATAATTGACTAAACCGTATCGATAAAATTCTTACGCTTGAGTCGGAAGTGCCATAGACTATCCAACGTTGAAAAATATAAGGTTGTAGTGTTGCATGTGAAGTTGTAATACACAGATTATACTCGACGAGTAGAAAAAATACTTTTCTCTAGCCCAGCATTTCCTAAACTATGAGTCGCGACCATAAGGTGGGTCGCGAGCGAATATTGAGTGGGCCCTGAAACTACTAGGAAATCCGAGGGTTACCAATAATATTTTATACCTCCTTTTTAAGGCGGCCAAAAATGGCAGTTTTTGTTAGGTGGGTGGAGCCCAGTCAACTTTGGGAACCACTGTATTAAACTTATCAATCTAAAAGGTTTAATATATTTTATTACTTTTAAAAATTATCTTTTTTTTTCTAACATTACATCACGGATTTAGATTTTAATAAACCGGATGGAGTACACGGGCCAAAAAGTGTGTCCACATGAGAAGTCAAAGTGGGCGGTTGCATCTCTTTCTAATTAGGGTGACCATAAGTCATATGTATGTGGGATATTAGGATAAGTTGGAATGTATAGTTTGGCCAAGATCTTTTTTCATTCATGCATAGGAAGTCAGAGAGAATGGATATAGTTTTTTTCTCCTCTGTAAAACGCTTCACAAAACCTTACTTAATTTAGTCGTTATAAAAGCTGTTACTGATGACAGACAGACTGACAGACGGACAGCGGAGTCTTAGTGATAGGGTCCCGTTTTTACCCTTTGGGTACGGAACCCTAAAAATGGACACGTTTTTTTCATTTGTAGTCTGCCTCTTTCGCACTCATGGTATGTTCATATATGTAATGGCTTCTCTTTTGCACACTTCAGCTATTCTTTAAGCGTCATCGTAGTTAATTGCACCATTTTTTTTTAATTTTCCGCCTTTGTGTACTGACGGAAATGTGTGTTCAACCTATATAGAATATTATGTATAAATGTGTCTGTAATATTTAAGGATTTTGGATGTAAATTTTGGCAATTATATAGCTCTCATTACGTGCACAAATAAATCATTTATCTATCTATCTATCAACCAAATAATTAAACATGCCGAAATAAAGATATACTTATTTAGGTAAACTTATTTTTACATTAAGTAAGTACGTAGGTAATAAGAACTCTGTAAGGCCGATTCACATCGTGCCGACATCATAGTCACCCTAATGAGTTTGACAATGTTTTCTTGTATTTTTATCGTAAACTTTAATAGTTGAGGCTTACCTGTGAAAAGATATACCACAATCAACAAAACTTTCACTTCTGCAACCTTTCAGTTTAGGTTTAAGATAAAGTTAAGTTGCATATCAACAGCTAACACAAACGCAAAGGAGCCTCGTCTGCCAACAAACCACTGTGTGGTTTGGCAGAAGAAAATATGTATTTAGTTGTAAGTAACATCTTTGAATAAACGTTTATTTTTTTTATTTTTTTTCACACAACATCTTTTACCCATTTTATACTTTATTTCGCAAATAAATCTTGAGCGCCGCCATTCACGTATTTTGAAAATTTCTTTATCAAGTTGGGGATACCAATTAATATTCAAAGTTACTACAATGTCTACCATATTAAAATTAATGTATTTTTTGTTGTGCACATGCTTGGTTAAATCAGTTAATAATATTGACATTATAACTATTTACAAATTACGTAAAAGATATCAGAACCGCACTGTGAATATAGCACTTAAATAATATAAGAAGGTATTTAATTTTAGTAGTTATTGATATAAATACTACCAAAATGGTATTTTTTTAACATTGGCAACATGTGCGAGTGGGACACCGCGACCTACTTTTGCTATCTCATGTGGACCGTTTTCTCTAGTCTGGTACGAACACCTTTCTGGCTCGGTGATAAGGTTCAATTTAGTATGGCAAAAAAAGTGACAGTTCGCTCCTGTTTAGGGTATAACTTCATGCATTACCTCAGAATAATGACTAAAGCATAGAAGTCGGGCAAAAATACTTCGCAAATATGTATACCCGTACTTTACTTCCTTACGAATTAGATAATGTGCCGAAAAGAGATGCATATATGCTTGTTATTTCTCATTTACGTACGGTGTCATAAGTTTGATAATTTGCTAGGGATGTAACTGTGTCGACTTTTTATATCGATAAATTATGCATAAGTTTGTGCCGTGTAAAATAATAATCACGAAATTGGCAAATTGATAATAGTCTGGCTAATGAAAGTTGAACCTGAAAAAACGCGGCAATTTCAAGAAATCTGTAGCAGGCGAGGCGGCTCGTTGAAATGAAATGAAATGAAATGCGTGGAATACAAGGATTGCATAACTTTTACACTTTTTATAATTTTCATATTCTAAAAATCGTTAAAAAGTATAAAAAATATGCAATCCTTGGAATCAAAGAGCCGCCTGATATGAGGATTAATGCATGTACCTAATATAGCTTTTATCTCATTTG
This sequence comes from Cydia strobilella, assembly GCF_947568885.1. Lineage (NCBI taxonomy): Eukaryota > Metazoa > Arthropoda > Insecta > Lepidoptera > Tortricidae > Cydia > Cydia strobilella. The sequence goes on from NC_086068.1 coordinate 32,455,322, forward strand.
CAGTCTACCACTCAGAACCGTCTAACTATACCTCTCGTTTTTTTATCATTAGAAAGAAGGCGAGCGATCTTAACGTGTCGTTTTATCGAAAAACACTTGGAAAATAAGTCACAACAAATATAATATACGATCATTTACATACTTTTGCTTTCATAAGTAAAATATTGTTATATTTATAAAAAAACTTGTCAATAAAAAGACACGTGGAAATGATTTACCGTTTTTTCTAATGCTAAAAGATTAAGTATAGTTTCTAGTCATGTACAGTCAGCTGCAGAGAAAAGGCACCCCCCTGCATACAAAGTTCTGTAAATTAGTATGGACGTGGGGTACCTTTTCTCTGCAGCTGACTGTACCAAATAGGAAATAATAAAAAAAACGTTCGTGTAATATTTTATTATTATTTAATAATAGGGAATATTACGCGAAACTCGGCGTAGGTGGCGCCATTATCACAATCTGAGGGTCTATCGCGAAACAAGAAAATCGAACTTTCGTTATTTAACATCTCTGTCACTCTTGCGTATTCGAGCGATAAAGAGGCAGCTAGATAACGAAATTTCGGATTCGAGTTTTCCGGTAGGTCCCCTGAAAACTTGTCAAAAACCTGTTAAAGGTACAGTATGAATAAGTTACTCTACGGTGCACTAAAAAAGCTAGTGCTGCACTCTGGTGGCAGAACATTGCAGTAATATCCCCTATTCCTCGTTCTTTGGAAATCTGAAATAAAAAGTTGAGTTTTGTGACCAACAATATTAATAAAAGGAACATTCATCAATGATCATTAATGTCTTTTTTATTAGGGTTCCGTACCCAAGGGGTAAAAACGGGACCCTATTACTAATACTTCGCTGTCCGTCTGTCTGTCACCAGGCTGTATCTCATGAACCGTGATAGCTAGACAGTTGAAATTTTCACAGATGATGTATTTCTGTTGCCGCTATAACAACAAATACTAAAAAGTACGGTCCCCTTGGTGCGCGCGTCCGACCCGCACTTGACCGGTTTTTAGTATTAAACTATAGTCTGGCAAACACAATCTGTCAGTAAGTAAGAACAAAGAAAACTATAGGTACAGTCGAAGGCAAAAATATCGATCCAAACAAATGGCTTAAAAATATGTGAACACGATTTTATTGTCTGAGCGTACACATATTTTTGAGACTGGGAATGTATATATATTTATGCCCTTGACTGTACTCATCAATTAAAATGAGACAGTCCTGGGCCAAACTATAAGAAAGCTGTAAATGTCGATAGGTTATTGATCTGAGGTCGATACATCACTATGCCAAAAATATAACCTTTCATACTTAGCAGAAAAGTTCGAAAATATATGCAAAAATCTATATAGACTGGAATGCAAGTAATAATTACATAAACAACATATCGATTTCTATGTTTAGGGTCAGGTCCTATAAATAAATTTCTTCAAAATTGAACAAAACTCACCGATTAAAGGTTATCGGTTCGTGCGTATTTTCTTTTCTTCCTGTATTCGATTTACAGCCCTCGATCACACAAGACATTATCACAAAGGGAACTTCAAACCATTACAAATAAAAACTCAGCACGTTTTCCAACAATCTTTCAGGAATAGCAAAAATATAATTAAAATAAACCAAGATGACCGCTGAAACATCCCGAAATATTTCAACTAAAATAATACGACTATGTCAAGTTGTTACAGTTGACACCTACCTGTGAAATAACGAACATATATTTTATTTGGCTGGATTATATTATAGAACCACATAGGACCATTTGACATTTCCCTCAGTTTATCTTATGACAATACTGAAAAAAACGAAAGAACTTGCGAATTGTTGTCTCACTCACTCATAGACAAAAAGTAATAACGTGTTGTGAATACGATATCTTTTACCAAGCTTTTATTTTTGTCCGGCTTCTTTGCTTTAGTCATTATTCTGAGTGCATTACATAAAAATCATGCATTCTAATCGTCCAATAATAGGAATAATAACTTTATGGAGAGTAAATACAAAAAAAACATATATTGTACAACCAATTTAGTATCTGCGATGGGATTTTTTTATGGCTAGAAAACTTGGCTCCACTCCAGGCCAAAGTTTCCAACTTGCATTTTTAGTTTAGCAACACTCGCGTAATCTGTTTTAGCTTACAAACTTCAGCAGACTGTTATCTTTTTTAATATACTCGTTTTTACCCCTCCGGCGTCGCGCAGTGCCTGATTTTAGAGGTCCCCCCCATTTTGACACAAAAACTAAAGTAGTAGTATATCTATTTATTTTTATAATAGTAAGGTTTTTTTTAAACTTTCGAAATTCTGACTACTTATGAGCGAGGACACAATCGCACCTGCACCCTCTAATAGCACTGCAGTCGAAGCAACCAAATCCGTCTCGTCCTATCTGTTATCCAGCGGAGCCAGATATAAACTGTCCAACCCTGTCAGTCAGTTACAAATGTAATGCATAAAATCCTTTATATCGTATTTTCTCGGAAACGTTTGTATTTGTCACGCTACTGCAGTCAACCTTAGTACTTTTTGTACTAAGATTGACTGAAATAGCATGACGCGTTCGTACGTTTTCGTAAAAATACGATGGTAAAGGATTATGTACTACATCTGTAAAGTGGGCAATAAACTCATTAGAAAGAAAGAAGAAAGAAAGAAAGAAAGAAAAAAACATTTATTAGCACAACATAACATAAGACTAAAACTAGAAATATACAAGGAATGAGGTTGCGCTAAATGGTCCTTACTCAGCTTGGTGTCACGGTGTGAGCCAACATGGCACATTCCGCGACGCTGATTTTCAGTAAGGCCCAGTAGATGGACTAGTGAACACAATGTAAAAAATACATAAGGGAAAGCTTAAATACAAATAACAATCAAATAACTTAATTAAAATTAGCCTATACCTAAGTCTTATGAATGTTCGTGTGTATGTATATGTACCTATATGTATAGGTAAGTGTCTATGCGATTTGTGTGTGAGTGACTGAGTGTGCACGGTTGCCTAAGTGTTGCATTTCTGCTTAGCCAGTATGAATTTACGGAGGTGAATTTTAAAGGTGGACACGGTTTTCGAATTACGTACTGGTGGTGGCAACTGATGAGATAACTGTGAAACCACTTCAATGATAAATTGTCAAACCCGTAGAAAGCCATTTTAGATAGAAGGAGAGAGGTATCAATGGTGCCAAATGCGCGTGAGAAATCAAGCAGGACCAGTAATGTAGCCTCGCCAGCACCATCTCTCATTACACAGTGCTCCTTAAAAAAGTTTTGAAGTTCTAGATTGATGTTTGTTATTTCTATGTTATCGCACTGAAATTTGATTCGTTTTATTTTTGTGTTTTATTACGATTGTAAAGAAGGATAACATTTTTTCAGGTTGTATTTTCCCTTCTAATGGGTATCTTCTCACTGCTAAGGTGAAAAGTCGTGTGTACTACACAAGATCAAAGTTATTTACATATCTTGCTTTTGTTTTGATTCCCTTGCTACGCTCAAGATTTAAAATTAGATTCAGGAGAGTATCGAGTATTAGTAGTATTATAGAATTTTTTGCTCGCTCGCGACTCAAAATAAGCACTCGAAGAAATAACAAACTTTGCTCGCTTTTCGCACAAATAACTATTTAAATAACTGACGAGGCAGCGTAGTAAAGCTGAACCTCTTATGGCATTGCTTGTGATATTGAAACTCGAATATAGTTATATTTGTAATGTGAGCCTAACTTATCGACCAGGAACAGGAGGCTGAATAGCGCAGCGCGCAGCGCGAAGCAAGTAATATGTGTCGTGCATTGAAGAGGGTCATTTGTGAGTACAGCTGGCAGCTGATTTCATTAATGTCACCTTGTTTGTACCTGTCTTACTGTCGTTGTTGGATTGGACAAGAATAGGACAATTAGTGATGGAATTTTAAACACTTTATTTCTAAGGATAGTGTACTTACAACAAGTGCACTACATTTTTTACCGACTTCCAAATCTCAAAAGAAGGTTATCTATCAATTCGCTTGTATGTTTTTTTTTTTATGTTTGTTACTCCATATCTCCGACATTTCTGGACCGATTAAGAAAATTCTTTTTTTGATCGTAAGATTGGTCCCGTTTTTGCCAAACTGCAGTTCTGATGATGGGATCCACCCAGTAGCTAGTGAGGTAATACATCGTCATATAATAGTATGTAACCTTCTTCGACCTTTTTGATTATCTTTTTTATTTATGACACTAATAGGATTCCGACTTTTGACAGATGTCATCAATGCCCAAAATTTTCGAGCAAGGGTCCCCGGCAAGCTCGGCCGAATTGCACCTTTTCATACAAACGTAGTTCCGCTCTCATTTTAAAACTACGTGTTGGATTGTAATGAAACTTTGTACGACTCTTACTACAAGCTTTACAGTTTTTTTTTCGTAATATCCATATTTGTAATAGAGATCTTTTAGAAAAAAATTGGTACTATTATAGGCATTGCAATTCACAAATTTAACATAAACTAAAACTTTTAGTTACCAAGGATTTTAATTTTCAGTGCCCTTACAAGGTCATAACTATTATTTATTATGTACCAAGGAAAGAAATTAATTACTGATTACTGATTAAAATTATGGTGTAGAATGTTGAAAATGTGCACATTGGCTCATATAGGTAGTTTCACCTAAAAAAAAATTGTATGAAAGTTTATTAAACAGATTTATGCCTCACAGAGGGTTAATAGATAGGTACCTATAGTTGGTCAAACCAAATTGGCAATAAATAAGAACAATACTCATCCTTTTCTTGTGCTGGTGCTAGTTTAAGACAAGGATAGTATGATTCTCTGTCTATGTTTGAAATTTGACAGTCCTTTGACAAACTATAACTGATTTTATTATGTATGATATAATTGCAAGTATATACACTGAAATGAATAGATGCAGATTGTAACAAAAGTACTTACAATTTCATTTAAAAGAAAGGAGAGGTAATAGATCATAAATGTCATAGGTATCTACATAATTTTTAAGAAAAAAAAACCGACTTCAATGGGGGATGCCGCTGAAAGTTTACTTATTGTTGATAGTGCACTCTTAGATTCCAGACAATGAAATGAAAAAGACAGCATCTTTTGCCTAATTATCCTAATCCATCTTTTGCCTAGTAGCATTTCGTTTTTGTAAGGGTCGCAGTTCTAACCTAACCTAACCTACTTTTCTGATAGCATTTCGTTTCTGTAAGGGTCACAGTTCTAACCTAACCTAACGCACTTTTCTAGTAGCATTTACCGGTCCGTGTCCGGCTGTCCGGGTCCAAGTTTGGGCCAGAGTTCGGTCCGGGTCCGGATCCGAGTTGGGGTCCATGTCCAGATCCGGGTCCGGGTCCAAGTTTGGGTCTGGGTCCATTAAGGAAGAGAACAAATCGCCAAACGTGAACTATGTGTCATTGAAGAGTTTCATTCTGATCATCATCAGCAGTTCCACTTCATCAAATGTCACTTTTTAAAATGGAAATGCTGGATTTGTTGAAAAAAATACAAAAATCATTATATGTATGCCTTTCACATTTGAGGAGTTCCCTCGATTCCTCATGGATCCCATCATCAGAACTCGAGCTTGACAAAAATGTTTCTTGAAAACCTAACTTGCTTAACAAACATAACGAAGAGGAAAAATCGCCAAACGTGAACTATGCGTCATTGAAGAGTTCCGTTCTGATCATCATCAGCAGTTCCACTTCATCAAATGTCACTTTTTTAAATGTAAGTGCTTGATTTGTTGATGAAATTAATAAAATCACAATATGTATGCCTTTAACATTGGAGGAGTTCCGTTTCCTCGATTCGATCGATTCCTCATGGATCCCATCATCAGAACTGCGTTTTGACAAAAACGGGACCAATCTGTATGTATATACTTACAATCAAAAAAATAATTTTTAAAATCGGTCCAGAAATGAAGGAGTTATAGAGTAACAAACATTAAAAAAAAAAACACAATCGAATTGATAACCGCCTCCTTTTGAAATCTTGAAGTCGGTTAAAAAGTAACAACAAAGTGCGAACAAAATATTTATGGAACAATCATTGTTATATTGGATGTACAGGTCATACATCATCAGTATGTGGTCTACTTTAACTACCTACATTTAGGACTAATCTAGACTCAAGTAAGAATATATGTTGTGCTACTAACCAGTGGTAGATATTTCTAGTCTAACATCACTCATTGTTGTTAACATATTAATATTAAGCATCCAAAGCTGGCTAGGTAATATATAGTCGTGATCATATTGTAAACATATTTATTGTACACTAAAGGGTATTTACAAGGAATAAGGTTTCTAAGACTATGTGGAAAGCTGTAATATTATTGATTACTGGAGTTTCGACTTCTTGATATTATCATTAGGTGTTTGTCATTCATGTATGAATAATAATAACTCACTCACGAACAGAGTCTTCCAAGTCCACCTCGGTAATAGTGTCACCAACATCAAAACTTTAAATAACGGTCTCCCCCAGGGATCGGTGCTTGCCCCGCTGCTATTTAATGTGTACACCCATGACCTCCCTGCAACGGACTCAAGGAAATTCGCATACGCTGACGACATTGCCTTAGGTGCACAAAACCGGGACATTAAGACAACCGAAGTAGCGTTAGAACAAGATCTACTGACTATGAATGATTATTTCTCCCGATGGCGACTATGCCCTAACGCAAATAAAACCGAGGTATGCTGCTTCCACCTAAACAACAAGCTAGCAAACACCGAGCTGAACGTGGAGTTTATGGGAAAGGCACTGAAACACAACCCAAACCCCAAATACCTAGGTGTCACCCTAGACCGAAGTTTAACCTACAAGAGCCACCTGAACAAAACTGCCGGGAAACTGAGGACCCGTAATAATATAGTCCAAAAGCTGACCGGAACAACCTGGGGAGCCAATGCTGCGTGCCTCCGAACAACTGCTCTCGCGCTGGTCTACTCTTCTGCAGAGTATTGCTCACCTGTGTGGATTAACAGCACCCACGTTTCAGCTGTTGACACGCAACTGAACCAAACCATGCGCCTCATCACAGGCTGTATACGCCCTACATCTACCTACTGGTTACCTGCCCTCAGTAACATCGCCCGACCTCACCTACGCCGGGAGCAGTGCCTTTACCGCGAGCTCGATAAGCTACGTAGAGACCCAACTTTACCCATCCACGACGATGTGCTCACCAAGACTGATCGCAGGCTTAATTCCCGTAATCCACCACTAGCTAGGTTAAACGACATGGACCCCCTGTGGAAGGTAGAGAATGCCTGGCTCAACGAGTGGCAATCAAATAAGGCGCTAACCGACTTCTTCGAACTAAGCCCCCGTACTAGACCTCCAGGTTTCACTACCCAACGACGTGTCTGGTGTCTGTTGAACCGCTTCCGAACTGACCTGGGTAACTCCGCATACCACAGGAATAAATGGGGATGGTGTGAATCGGCGGCATGCGGATGTGGAGAACCGGAACAAACTATCCGTCACATGGTGCTGGAATGTCCTAACACCAAATTCGGTGGCAACTTGGAAGAGCTCAAGACCTTGACTGGGAAAGCCGTGGATTATTTTAAGGATTCTAGTTTTAAATTTTAATTTTATAATGCAGTGACATGTAGAGATATGTCATACGATAAATAAATAAATAATTCATAGGTGAACACCGAGTTTATAAAAAGTGTGTGGTGATTTATTAGTTTTGACATTGTTCCTGTTATATATGTATGAAATGTGGGGTACTTAGTATTATGACTTTGAGGGTAAGCCCGAAATAAATCAGTTGTGTCGTTGACTTGGAGTTTACTTTCGTCTAGTACTCATAAAAAACTGTATGACTGTTCCTAAATGCATTATTTTAATTTTTACCACTCATTTGGTTAAAGCTAAAATGCTGATTAGAAATGTGTTGTAGTGCGAGTTTACTTTTGGTTATTTAGTCATGTTCATATTATGAATGAGGGCGCTAGTAGCCTATGCATTCACATCGACTCTGTTATTTATCTTGATAAAAATAGTAACCCTGCAATATAAGTGTTAAATTGTGCTCGAAAGTGTGTAAAATGGCTAAATTCAAAGACAAAGTGTAAAAATCCGGACAGTAAATACGAACTTTTTCTAAAAACTCCAAAATTACTGTTGAAGTTTAACATCTATTTTACCATACAGTGAACAAGAAAAACAACTAAAAACAGTGATATTAACAAGAACCCACAAAAAACAGACTAAGTTACAAATAGTGAAGTGTGTGAACTACATTTTTCAGAAATTGGAATCTACATAACCTAAAACCCTCACGAAATACGAAAAACAACACATCATCTTTACAAGAATTCAAGTTCAGCGCCATCTAGCGAGAAGTAGCAGAACAATTTAATCGAACTATCCACGCCACGTTTCATCTACTCGCCGCAAGAGGACGATAAAATCAAAACTGCCAAATAGCAATATAAGAGCAAAGATAGATATAACTCCGTAATAGATGGATACAGTCTAAGGAAAAAACGTGCCTCGAAAATCAAGAAAATTTTATTCTCGTTCAGAGGGCGCTACTAGTTTTGGCCTACAGTCGTATAGATGGCGTTGACGGTTTCGTTTGTTATTTAACAATTTTAACGCATATCAGTGAAAGAACATGGGTCAAAATCATAAAAATAATTAATGCAAATAAAAAAAAACATTTATCTATATTTAAATACATTTTATCGTATTTTTATAAATCTCCATTTTTAGTTTTAAAGTGTGTCGACAGATGGCAGTGAATTTACTGGGGTTACAAATTTTACTATGACAGTACCGCTCTAGTATAAGTTACTCTATGATAAGAGCAATGGAAGAACTTAAAAATCTACTTAAAGCCCTACAAACTAAATTCGTCGAGCAAACTAAAGAAATACGCGACATGAAAGAAAGCATTACGCACAGCGAACTTTGAATTCAAGCAATCAGCGCTTGAAAATCCTTGAGCGAACAGAGTCAGCGCATACAGCACCTTGAACGAAAAAATTGAAAAAGAAACCTAATTTTCTTCGGGATTGAGGAAAATGAAAGAAACTATTTTGATCTAGAACGATCTAGATATTTTAAACCAAGTCATGAACTTAAACTATAACGAAACAAATATTGAGGAAGTGAGGCGATTGGGAAAAAACAAAGCAATAAAAAAATAAGGCCCACAGTCGTAACCCTTTGTACGCTGGGCTTAAAAATTAACATACTGAAAAACAAGAAAAAACTCAACGATACACCATTCTAAATATAGAATGGTGTATCGTTGAGTTTTTAAAGAAGATTTCCCTCCAGAAGTATTGGAAGAACGCAAGAAATTAAGCGTACAATTACAGGAAGAAAGGAATAAAGGACATAAAGCTTTCATAAAATATAACAAACTTATTGTGATTCCTGATGGAAAAAATAAACAGCAAAATTATACCTGGAAGCGTAACCAAAACACTAAAAAGAGAAACCCACGAAAAAATCATACTAAAAACCCTTCAAAGAGACAAAACTCTGGTATCCAACAATACATGATAAAAAACCCAAATAACGACAAGGCTTTGCGCCAGCCCCCCTCGCTTACATCAGAAAACAGTTCTGCTGTATCACCTCAACGACACGACAATACGAACAATTGACAAAAAGCGACCTCTCCACGCAAGCCCCCAATACGGCCGGTCACCGCGGGGACTAACGACCACAACCCTCCATTCAAACCACTCCACATATGTACATACAACACAAGATCTCTACTATCAAACGAACGTCTTTTAGAGTTCAAGGACGCTATCTCAAAAATAAACTATGATATAATTGGTCTCGCCGAGATACGCAGAACAGGCCACCATATACTGGAAGATGACGAGCATATACTTTGCTACCACGGCCGCCACGGCGTAGGATTTATATTTAAAAAAAGCTTAAATCAAACTTAGAAAGCTTCACTGCAATCTCAAAGCGCGTATGCATACTGAATTTGAAATTTAATACTACACATATTTCTATCGTACAAGCTTATGCGCCTACCAGTAATGCAAGCGACGTCGAATTTACGTCCTAGAACAAATAATAGAGAAATATGTTGAGCATAGGCGCCCGCTATACTTGGCATTTATATATTATGCCAAAGCTTTCGATACCATTTCTCACGAATTTTATATATAAAGGATGAACTAGGCTTTTGGTTTTAAAAAAAACGATGGACTAAGTACCTACAGGGTGGTACGGGCTATCACATCTAATCACTCAGTCTGATGCTGAAGTCCTGCAAACCAACCTGCATAATAAGGAAAACTGTCTCCAACGGGACCTTACGCTTGGTCCTCAGTTGTTCACAGTATCACCGGGCGAAGATAACATCATTGAGTGTTTTTTAATCATAAATTACATAATGTATAACGTAGACAGCCCCCTTAAAACCTTCGATATTTTCTTTAAAGTATTTCATGCTTTACATTGTTCGTATTCCAAGGAAACTGAAAGAGAAACTCATGAAGGTGAGAATGTCCAAATGCAAACTGATAATGCTCAGGAAATGCAAGAACATCAACGCATCAGTTTCGTTAACCGTTAACATAAACAATGGAGTATGCATTTTACGTGGTTCGTTTCACCAAGGTAATGAGCGTTTTATCATAGATTCTCGTGGAAGATAGTGGTATTGCAGCAGTTGCTTGCGCTGCATTTGAATTATCTGATGCGAATACATGGACCGTAAGTGATGTTGATTATATATTGATAGTTGAAGATGCATACTACCGTGAATGTATTTCAGCTCGACAAAACCCCGATGCTCGTGAGCAAAATGTAGATACTTAGCGTTAAGAGAACTCTTGCCATGGTTATTGTTTAATGGGCAGAGGGTAAATTTGAACGTGCAGAATATTACTTAAACTAATGGTCATATCGATATAGATCAGAGTGAAGAAGGGTACCCAAATTTGAAAAACGCCTTAATAATATTCTTTAAGGACCACCATTGTGGAATACTTACAACCAATTCAGTTTCTGTTGCAATTGCAAGCCAAAATGTATCTGGCATCATACATTATTGGCTTTTTGATTCTCATGCTAGAGGGTCAAAATGTCATTTGGTCTCAACTAGAGGTACTGTGGTACACACACACACACATCACATGATATGCCATGCAATAGTTCGGGCGTGCTTACCACACCAGATCATGCAGTCACTCAAACGCATCAGGCTGACATGACCATGGATTTACCATTAAATAAATTAGATATTCTTCCTATAACGGAACACGAACTCACTCCAACTCAAGAGTCACTTGTGTACACATGTTCTCAGAAGTGTCCATTGAATATATGGTCCACGTCATCTGAAAATGCCAGAAATGATAACCTAGAGATTCATTCCCATCAAATACGTATTATGCAAGAACTTTCGTCACGTCACGTTAGTAAGATTTGTAATAATTCAACTATTTTTTCCATAACGAAGTGTAAGAGCCAAGAGTCACCTATGTAGACATGTACTCATTCCCAAAAAGTAGATACGAGCCAAGTACTTACGTCGCGTCCTTGTTCTATGAGCAGTACATCAACTGAATCTGCAGCTCTTAGTACGATTTGTAATAAATCAGTCATCTTTCCTATAATGGCGGGTGAAAATCAAGAATCACTTGTATACACGTGTTCCCCAATATGTAATAATTCCGACGTCCTTTCTGTAACCGAGAGTACAGTCATTTTAACTCAAGTCAGTGCGTTCTCGTCCTATTGGCATTACGTCCCCAAGTTCCGCTGCTCCGATCAAAGTCAAAGTCAATATATTCTTTATTCAAATAGGCCTAGCAACAATCACTTTTAAATTGTCAAGTTTTAAATATTACTAAATATTACGTAATTTTATTTTTTCCATCGTAAACAAATCCCAGAACTTATCACCACCTATTAAGATATCGAAATCTTTGTAGTCTAAAAATTGCGGATCTGCCAGTTGTATATTATCTGGAATATCGAATTTTGCGCAATGTTCATATACAACTGGCATTGCTGTGTTTATTTCCGATAAAACAAAACAATGCAAATTTGTTGTGTAGGCAGGCGGTGTAGGTTAATGCGCGATTTTACTTGGACATTGCAGGTTTGCGTACACTGGGTCACAGTACGACCTACACCGCTTATTTCGTGAGTGGACTGTACTAATCGTGCGCCTTATAAATCACGTAAGGATTCTTTTATAAAACATCATTGCGAGCCATCACCAAGCAGAGCAACGACCGTATGCGGTTTATTATTTTTATCAATCACGTCGATAAGATACGTCACGTCGTCACGTCGATAACTTTATTTGACGTTCAAATGCGCATTTGTAAATTGTATATTGCATAAGTACTTGCCATCTTTTTCTGTCCCTTCCGCAACCGCCATTCACACTCTTTTTATTGTTTTACGTAGTTCTTAATATAATTTTCAATATTTGATGTCGTAGCTTTAGTAATTGTAGATAGTTTAGTATTATTTTCGCCTATAAAACGTTGCACCACGTGAATTATTTTCCATGTTTTGTTGTTTTTGCTTAGCGCGTTTTAATCGGTGCTGTGGTGTAACAGATGGCGTCAGCTGCTTGTCATTTATGTCAAAATTGGTCGCATTCACGTTTTAGTTTGTATCGCCATCATTACGTTTGTTTACATTTAAAAAAAATTACTGCGATCTGTCATTTATTTCTTTGTAATCTGTTTGTTTTATTGCCATATTGTTTTAGTTTTTTATCGCCCTCTTATCTTTTTAGTTTTTATCCTATAAATACATAAAATGTAACTGTCATCTGTTATTTATTTCTTTCTAATTTGTTTGTTTTACTGCCATTGTTTATTATTCATTCATTATTTTTTATGTTGTGTACTTTCCGTGCTTCACTCGTGGCCCCGACGGAAGACCAGATCCAGGCTAACACCATGCTGAGTCCCGACCATTTCGTGGCTAATATCGGTCGTGTGATGTAATGTAATGTTAAATATGCGTTGTAATGTTGTGTAAGTTTGCTTTTGGTTCTTCTTGTGCTATAATGTGCCACGAATAAACTATTTCTATTTCTATAAGCGCAGTTGACAACAAGACCGGCTCCAAGATCGGGTACTGCGAAGGAATTCGCTGACAATGCACATTGACCGTCACGGCGGCGGCCGAACTAGATGCAGCTGCGGCCGAAGTGGATAAAGCGGGGAACGTGATGTCAGCGGGGGCAGGGACGCGAGTGCACTCATCACTAGGAGGATGGATAATTGAATTATGTTTATTATTACACTTGCGACACGGGCCGAATACGCATGACTCCACGGAATGTCCCGCTCGGAGGCAGTTAGTGCATAACTTGTTGTCGGCTTTATTTAATCGAATGGCATAAAAAGTCACAAATAAATCGAAAATATAACAGGTATGTCACAGGTTTATATCCAAGGTTCTCAGCCATTGGGCTGCGTCAGGGGTAAGTGAGAACAGGTCATCGGGGCTTCCGGGGTAGGCTCTGAGGGGGCACTCCTGGACTATGTGTTGGACAGTCTGCGACTCGGCGCCACAGTCGCATCTGGGCGAGTCGATCCATCCACAAAGATGTTTAAAATGTGCGGTACGGCCGAACCCTGTCCGCATTCTATTCAGCTTGCACCATTCATGTCGCGGGAGACTGAACCCCTTCACTTTCACACCGGGTGAGATAAGGCTACTAACAGATAGGTCTGTCTTTGACTGCCAGTCAGAAGACCACTTTTCTTTAAGGCTGAGTCTGGATTCTGTTAGAGTCTTAGCCAGCTTACAAGGTGGGTGACGTGATTTGAGTCGATGATAATAGGGGTTAAGGAACTCTTGACGCCCGGGGAGGACCACTGTAGTTATAAGTTTTTGGGTTTCCCTTAAAAGGGCCTCTTCCCGTCTCAGTCTGGCAGGAGCAATGTTACATAGGACCGGGAGCCAGTAAGTTGGAGTGGAAAGAATGGTGCCAGAAATGCATCTCATCGACTTGTTGAGTTCCACGTCGACTCGGTCCGTGTGCGCACTTTCCAGCCACACCGGTGAGCAGTAATCGGCAGTAGAGTAAACGAGGGCCAGGGCTGAGGTGCGCAGGCAGTCTGCATTCGCTCCCCACGAAGTACTAGCAAGTTTATTGAGGATGTTGTTCCTGGTTTGCAGTTTTCTACCCAATTTTGTAAGATGTTCTTTAAATGTGAGTGAACGATCTAAAGTGACTCCCAAGTACTTAGGGGCAAAGTTGTGCGTCAGTCTTTTTCCCTGCCAGTGTACATTTAACTCGTAGTTTGCCAGCTTGTTGTGGAGATGAAAGCAGGTGACTTCAGTTTTTGCGGGGCTAGGAGTGAGTCGCCATATTCGCAAAAAGGAGGCCATCCTCTCCAGGTCTTCAGACAAAACTAACTCGAGGGAAGCAAAGTCTTTGGCTTGAGTGGACAGCGCTATGTCGTCCGCATAGATGAACTTTCTGACGTTGGTGATGGGAAGATCATGGATATATAAGTTAAAGAGTGTAGGAGCTAGAACCGAGCCTTGGGGGAGACCGTTATTTAACTTTCGTTGCCGGCTTGATTTGTTGCCAAGGAGGACGGTAAAGAGCCTCTGCGCTAACATGTTCGAGATGAGTTTCATGATCTTGATGTTTGGGACTACGGAGAGGAGTTTAAATAGTAACCCATCCCGCCAGACAGTATCATAGGCGGCCGTGAGGTCGATGAAAGCAACGCCCGTTTTAAACCCCTTCTGGAAACCTGCCTCAATATGGGACGTGAGCGCTAGCACCTGGTCAGCGCAGTTTCTACCAGTCCTGAAACCAGCCTGCTCGGGTGGTAGTACCTTTTCTATTAGAGGCCCGATGCGCTTTAGCAACAGCTTTTCTAGGAGCTTGTAGCAACTGCTCAGGAGTGCTATAGGTCGGTAGCTCGAGGCGTCACTCGGCGATTTTCCCGGTTTGAGGAGTGCTATGATTTTGGTCTCTTTAAACGCTTTAGGGAGGAAATTCGACGACAAAATATCTGAGAAGAACGCAGCCAGCCAGCGGTGTGAGTTTGGGCCCAGGTTGAGTAGAAACTCGTTGTACACTCCGTCTGTACCAGCCGCCTTCCCTGGTTTCAGGTTTTTGATTGCTTCCGAAACTTCTTCTATAGAGAAAGGTATGGCTAGGCTTAGGTCCGTTGTAAGATTTCGTTTCAGGGCTCGGAACTGGTTTTGGATCGTTCTGGTGTCTGTCTTCAAACTCTTTGCTCTAGAAGTTTCCACTATCCTGTTGGCGATCAGGTTCGGATGAATGTCTGAGCTAGCAGGTGGAGTCGATATTCCTTTTCCAGTGAGTTTATTTAATGTGCGCCAGGCTTTCCTACTGGAGTGTCTGAAGTCCAATTTGGAGACAGTATCTTTCCATTTTTCCTCGCGGTTTTGATCCAGTGACTGAAGCAACTCAGCTCCGACATCACAGTCGCCCGTTTTGATGAAGTTTTCATAGAGGCGTTCGATTTTCTTGTTCCATCCGGGAATGTACTCCTTTCTATACCCACGCTTTACATGGGACTTGGCTGTTTTTAGCAGCAGGCCTACGAGGCGTCCGTAGTTTTGGGCGGTGGCAGGAATAAAACGAATGCAGGAATCCACTTTCTTCCTGTAGGCTTGCCAATCAGCCTTGTTAAAGTTCCATCTCGGGAGTGGCATGGAGTTGACCACAGGTATTTTGATGCCAACTTCCGAGAGCACAGGGCGATGTTGGCTGTTAGGAAAGTCGTGTAGGATATTCCTGGTGGTTGACAGGGGGAGACCATTGCAGTCCCGAGTGACGAAAGTCAGGTCCGGGTTATAATCTTTTTTCCACCGCGCTGAGTGAAAGGAGCCTTTGTCTTTGGCGTTAAACACTAAGTGTAGGTTGTTACCCTCAGCCCATTGAGCAAGGGCAATACCGTTGGCATCATCGTTTTGGTATCGCCAGTTAGTGTGGTGGCTGTTAAAATCGCCTGTATAGATGCAGGGGTGCTCGAAAGTAGGGATAGTGTTATCTTTCCATGATGCGCTCGGCGGTTTGTAGATGTTAATTACACGCAGACCGTTGACTACGATTGCAATTAGGCTGTAGTTCCCAGCGTCGGCGTGGTGGATGAGATTGACGTCTTGCAAACTGCTTTTAACGTAGGTAGCAATGCCGTACTTAGGGTGATTGATGGCCTTGATCAGCGTGAAGCCTTGGATGGTTGCCCGGGATTCGAAGTCCTGATCGTCCTTAGTGTGGGTCTCTTGGATTGTGACAACGTCAGCTCTAATATCATATAGTAGCTTTTGCAAGTAGTCCGACTTAGCTTTACTAATTCCTTCTACATTCAGCTGACATATCCGGATTGAAGGGCCGATGTCTTTTGTCGAGTGACTCTGTAAAGAGCCGTTCGCATGTGGTAACATTCCGATTGCATGTATATCTTCGATTCGTGTGAAGCGCTGCGAGGTCCTTCGAGAGAGAACAATGTGCAGCGGCCAAGAGTTGCTGCTCGTTTGGCACCACCCAGGGGACACGTGCAGGGTGACTAAGGGTATTCTACCTGCGGACGTGAGCAACATTCATCCCCCATCCCCCATGTTGTCGGCTACAAAGTTTAGATTCGTAGTTAGTATCGAGAAATTGGACACAAGAATAAAGTGGATGATTTAAGTTACACATAGGACAATTTTGATTTGTGGTGTGATTTTTGTGGTTTGCTGTTGGTAGAAACATTGCAGTGTACTTTGTTATTGTTGTAGTTATGAGTGGAGCTAGGAGTGATATATTTTTTGTTCACTTCGTGCTTATCGCGTACACTCGTACTTTATGAATGTGATGCCTGCAATATTTCTAACATATCAGCAAGGATTCGTAAAAATTGCAATAAATCATCCAATTTAATCTTCAACTGAGTGTCGCCGCTCGTAAGGCTACTTTTATGTTGTTCCTACTCGCTTTCAGTGGTTTTATCGAGCTTTGACACTTATATGTAAATAATTAGGGTATCCCATGACGATATAGGTTCGCCTAGGACCTTCAAAGCGCGTAAATTCTTTAGTGTTGTGTCAATTAACTTTCGAAGAAGTATGTGTGATTCTTTAGGCAGAGACTGAAGCGTAAATAGTGCTTTGACGTGATTGTGGATTAATAACCTATTGTTATTGTAGCGATTAAGACGATTCTCGCTGATTTGGCCTTGAGCGTCTTGGCATAAATGTACCCGCTTCACCCCGCACTCCGCTCACTGCGATCTTACGTGAATTTTGACTCGCGGCAGTCGCGGCACGGCAACGAGGTTCAAAGAATATAATAAGACAGCCCAAAGACGCGCCGATGGCGCTATACTCGTATTTGTGTATCTTTTGACTGCAAAGACTGCTTTGCAGCTACTTTGTCCTTTGAGTAGATTATGAATTTAGTGGAGGTGAAAATTATAAGAAAAATATATTAATTAATAGTTATCAGCATTGCGATACAGCGGGGAAATGCCGCCAGCATCCTTGGTACAATGCCTCAAGGGCCTATTTTAGATTTAAGCTAGTTATTAATTTCGTTTACGTAGTACCACTGTATATATCTTGTATGAAAATAAAATGTTATATTAATTAATAGTGCGTTTATAGTTTTTTTATCTCTTTAATAAATAAATAATGCCATTAATAGTTAACTTGTAAACTAAGTACTACATTTTTAGAATCGTTACCTTACTATTAAACTATTGTTTTTTTTCGAGTAGTTGGTTGATAAATAAAATAGGTAATCAATTTCAAACTATTAGTTATATATAGTCGGAACTATTTTTTTTCTGTGACATAGATTTTTCGTAAAAAACACTACTACATGCCGTTTAGCTTTTGCCTATTTCTACTAAACGGCAATTCGATTAAAATTATCTTTAAACTAAAAAATGTTTTAACAGTTCTGTAAATACAATGTAGCTTATAGCTTATGTCAATATATTTTTTAAAGAAATTGATCATTATTCAACATTTCCTGCGTAGGTAAAACAAAACAGGTGTGGCCGGCACCTAAAAACTACTTATTATGATTAAAATTTACAGCTTGTGGGTCTGCTAGAAGTACCTTAGAATTATGATGATTGGTGAGTGAGTGAGTGTGTCAGTGACCAAAGTAAGCAACTTTGACGTGCAATAATTCTTATACTACAAGTTTAAATGGAATGTTCTTGGGGATATATTAAAGCCATATTATGCCATATGTGTCACTAAATTCAGGGTTCTAGCTTTAGCCAACACAAAATTACGGGACGTTGAAAATGGCCTGAGTGGCTTTGAGAAAAGGATGGTACGGCCGTGCCTCTTTGTTTTAGCTCGACTTGGCGCTTTACACGCGCAACAGATTATCGCTCCGTCTGTGACGAGCTTAATAGTAAGTTTTTCCGTAAATAAAAATACGATAGGCCGTTAACTGGAAGAGATCCCTTAAGGGATAAGTTCGCCTTTGTACAAATGATGCGTTTTTCTCGTGTTTTATGTTTATTTTTGTACAATAAAGAGTTTTACTACTACTACTACTACTACTACTACTACGATAGGCCGTTTTGCTAGTTCTTAATCGATTAAAATTATTTTTAAACTACAAAAACAATTTATTTAACAGGTACTATACATACATACAACGTAATAGGTAATAGGGAGCTTATGTTAAATCAATTATTAATTGTTTCGAGATGGAATGGAACATTATTCAAAACGTAAAACTTAAATGACATTATAATATGTCGGTTAGATAACATTTACTTATTTATTTCTAATGAAGTTTTCTCAAACATACGTATATTATAGTATAATATATACGGATATTCAGTTCAGTTCAGTTCAGTTTATTTATTGGTAAAAAATATTTTACAGGTCACACAGGTACATTTGAAATACGACAGTTATATACAAGATTGATAAAATTGTCATTGGTCAAAGTTTTCAATTTCTTAAATAATCATTGTGCAATAGTTGTCAATACAATAATATTTTAAATAATCTCTTTCATAAAATCATCAATAGAGTAACATGTTTGGTCAAGGAGTAGGCATTTAAGTTTTTATTAAATATTGAATCGCTTTCTGTAAATTTAATATCATTAGGAATTTTGTTGTATATTTTTGGCCCGATAATACTGAGAGACTTTCGGGCCTTCGCGAGTCGTAGTAGGAGCGATTAGCATGGGCATTCTGCGGCTGTCTGCGTCGCGGGTACAGGTTTTTTTATATGCATCTAGGTTTGCTCTAACGTATTTGCATGCTTCTAATATATAAACGGCTGGCAATGTTAATATCTTATGGGTCTTAAGGTTATTTGGAGACAGGCTTGGCGCGAGTCTGGACAGGGCGAAACACGCCGATGAAAGTGAGTCGCAAATATAGCCTATATGAGAGGACCACGTTAACCCTGAGTCAATGACATAATATATCCCAAGTATTTAGTTTGTTCCACCTGTGGAACTAGAATATTATTTATTTTAATATTTAGGAGACTTCTGTTGGTGTTCCGTAACTGAAAATGAACAATGTTAGTTTTTTCTAAATTTAAAAGCATTCCATTTGCCAAAAACCATTTGTTGATATCAACCATTGCTACATTGATTTTTGATTCGAGGCTAGTGTAATTTTCAGCTACTACTATTATGCAAGTATCATCGGCATATATTACGTATTCTAGTTCGGGAGATGCCGCAGTTATATCATTTACGAGCATGAGAAATAGGTTATTTCCCATGCTCGATCCCTGTGGTACAGCACAATCTCGTCCGATTTTAAAGAAGTGATTTTTGTATTTATTTCGTTTAGCAACACTTACTTAATGTTTTCTGTTATCGTCTTAGTGAGGCTTTCTTTCAATGCCCCTATCTCCATATTCAAAAGTTGCCAAAATTTGTCAAAAGTTATTGATTCGGCATCAGTATGTACTGCGGAAGTCTTTATGGAACCATTCTCTTTCGGTGGGTTGGGCTGCTGGATTGTTAGGCTGTCAGAATATGTATCACCATAACACGAAAGGTTGATCTCTTCGCAGGACATATTGACGACCCCCGAACTTTCAGTTATATCTCTTAAAACCGCTGGGGATGCGGGTGTATCGTCATTGCGACGATGACGCGTAATGCTGTCGCAAGATGGACACTTCCAGATCTTTGTTAATTCTGTGTAATGTTCCCTAAAAAAGGCGGAGGTCATATTTAGGCATTTATAGGACATCGGACAAATAGTGCAATTCACTAGTTCTCCTCTTTCGATTTTCAAGTGACAGCCGGAGCAAATCATTTTGAATGTTGTTATCTGGAGGTTTACTTATTTTTTATTTGTTATCGCGCGCGGCGATCGGCGAGAATGACACAGACGACACAGAACACGATCCTTTCCAGCAGAGCGCACTGTGTCGCGTAGTGCTCCCGCTTCTCTTATGCGCTCGTAGCGATGAGTCACCGAGTCGACACGGACGACACAGAACCCGATCCTTTCCAACAGCGGCTCACTGTGTTGCGCTGTGTTGACTTGTGTTTGTCCGTTACCACTATTTTTAAACTTTTATCGTATATAATTCCGAAACTAAACGTCATATCATTATAGTGTTTTCTTTTTCCAGTCACATTTCACACTGGGAACACAATTTCTTCACTTTTTTCGAGTAGGGGTAACTTTTTAAACAAACTTATAATTTATTTGTCGGAGACGGTCGAACGCGAGTTGTCGCGGGCAGCTTGCGCGCACGCGTACGAGTGCGTATTATTATTACATTCATTGTAATAGACCGCAAAATACCGTGTTGCGCTCGCTAATGCGCGTCGCAACCAAATCAGCGCTCTGCAGTTATTTATTCTTTGGCCACAATAACTCCGATATTATAGCACTTTGCTTGTGCATAAGCGAACATAGTGCAAGGAAGGCACGGAGCAACGAGCGACACAGCCTCCTCGTCTCAAAGCTGGCACACGACTGCCGGGTGCCGGCCACGCCATTTTCAGGCTGCATACGCATGAAATGTGGAAAAACGTTCGATTTCTTAAGAAAATATTTTTTGATTAACAAAAGCTATGTTGCATTTGTAGAACCTGTTAAAACATTTTTGTTAGTTCAAAAATAATTTTAATCGATTAAGCCGTTTAGTAATTATAAGCAAAGTTAGCCGCAAAACGGCCTGTCGTGTTATTTTTTTCGGTGAAACTACAAATTTCAGGAGAAAAGTCAAATGTTACAATTGTTGTGCATAGAGTGAAGATACATATATATTTTTTTAATAATTTTTTGTTGACTCATTTAGAAGTTATAAGCTCTAAAAAGTAACAGTTTTTGGCCAAAAACTGCGCGAAGCGCCTTAAGAAGGAGCTCCTATGCCACCGCGTAGTTACTTGACGTTAGTTCGAGCGCTTCTATTACTAACAAAGCACTACCTGTCAGTGTCAGCGATGACTTTAGGTAGAGGAACCTTTGGATGTCAGATATCCTTCGAATTGTGAACTAGTGATAAATAAATATCTCTAAAAGTGAGCCAGTTTTCATACGTGCCGTCGAAAGAGGGAAGTGATAAAACTGGCAGTTTAATTGCTTTCATTGTTGTGTTTTGCGAAACAGTGGGACTTTGGCTTTCTGTACTATTAAATTTACTTAGTATAGACTTGGCGAGGGACTGCGCACTGAAATAACTATCTTCAAACTGTTCTCGTTGCGGTAACTGATCATCGGGATTTGATTCGTACACATTCGCTTCTATTTGAGTTTGAATATGGTTAAATTAAGTGTACAGACTCTCTGCTCCTTGTATGCGTAATTTTAAATTGATTCTACAAGGCTCGGTTAAATCGTCTAAATTATCGCTACAGCTTTGAATGTGGGTTGCGAACTTTGTGAGTCTAGCCTTTATAATGCCACGTTTTTTCGCCAATTCGCGAACGTGAGGTTCAATCGCGGCGTCACAGATGGCCCTAGATGGCGATTTATCGCGTGATTTACCATAATTTGTTACCACAATATCATCTTTTCCCATTTTGATTAGGTTTAGTATAGAAAGCTGGAGTACTCACGTGTGGACTTTAGACCCTGATGCAACTCCGCGTTGTGTGGCGGCGAAAAGGAGTTCGAGGGTACCGGTCACGCAATGATTACTCGTCACAGACTCACTGGAATTGATTAAGCACGGCATTAAGCAACTGACGGCAAAGGGTTAGGTATAGGGTGGCTGGATGTCCGTACCGAAATATGCGCGTTTAAAATCGTTGGATGTCCAGTTCTCGTCCTATAGGTATCCGCAGTTTCACCAAATTAGCGCGTCCAAGAAGAAATGTCGATGTGCGCTTTCTCTTCCAAAGGTGCTGGTTCTCAATGGCCTCTCAATTCGTACTCGACGATTGGCGAAGAAACCGTTGATGGATTTGGCGAAGAAGGATCAATATGTTCGTGACTAGGCGCTGCGTATTTTTGAGAATTCGACTTTTTCTTGGATGGTGAAATAAAATCCGAAATTTTACGTGCTTATTCTTATAATTCTAAATGCTTAATCTGCGTGTACATGATTCGAGGATATTGGGGTAGAGGGGAACAATATGTCGTGACGTATTGGTGACGAAAGCGTATATCGGGCTCCGTATTGGCCGCGATATGTATCACGCGACATACGCAACTGCGTCGCTCCGGTAAGAGATGTCGCTGTGAGTCTCGTACGGAACATGTATGAACATGATGATTTTGTGCAACAAAATGATTCCATAATTCCCATAGCTATGAACCCGATGCCCGATGAAGTTTTTGCAAGTGGAATCAGAAGCCTTAATGTCCAACAAAAAAAGCTATTAAAGCAGGTTTCGGATACAATTGAGAAAGATATCAGTTCTAATGACACTTTACAGCCTTCAATGGTATTTATCACTGGTGGTGCTGGGAGTGGAAAATCTTTCTTACTAAAATTAATTGTGGAGCACATTAAACGCTGCTATGCTCCCACGGTATAATGTTAAAACCTAATTTTGTAGAAGTAGCAGCGTTGACTGGTGTCGCAGCACGACAAATTTTAGGGAGTACACTGCACTCCGTTTTTTCCCTTCCGGTTGAAAAAGGCACTACGATGACATATCGTAAAATGAGTGGACAACTATTGGAACGGGAAAGGCGGAAGTGAAGACACATTAAATGGTTGGCAATTTCCATGGCGTCGTATGAAAATTTGCGCATGATACATTTACGGCTGCAAGAGTTTAAAGCAATAATTCTTTGTTTGGAGGTGTGCATGTATTATTATTTGGCGACATCATGCAACTACCACCAGTAAAAGGGAATTGGTACTTTGAACAACCAGCGTGGTTAAACGCAGAAGTACATTTATGGCGCCAATTCTCCTTCTGCGAACTTACCATAAACATGCGACAAAGCAGCGATAAAGAATTTGTAGATTTATTAAATAACCTTAGGTTTGGTGAGCTGACAATGCCACAATTGCAAGTATTGCAACTGCTATGTGAAAGGCGCCGGGTGGAACAGGCTGATGATTTTGCAGATGGTGCTGCAGTTAGAATTTTTCCCACTGTTAAATTAGTAGACTAGTATAATTCTAAAATGACGGATCAGCTACTTCAGGCAAGTTTTGTTTACACCTTACATGCTGTCGATGAATCGCGGGAGACTGCAACCTATGGCAAACAACCGCCATGTAACGTTATACCTGCAGACGTTAATAACTGTGGTGGTTTGTTACATGAACTAAAACTGGGCATAGGTTCTAGGGTTATGTTACGACGTAATATATCGGTCAGAGAGGGGTCTCGTTAACGGCACAATGGGGATCGTACAAAAGTTCAAATGGCCTACACTTAGTCGTGACCAGCTCGAAGTAGGAGAATTGCCGGATGCGGTTTTCATCAAATTTGATGACGAGACTATTGCTCCCAATATGAAGGATAGTGACGGTTTAGTTGCCTTAGCCCCAGTTTCAGCAACATATCAAGGAACTAAAGGCTACGGGGACATCGAGCGATTAATTCTTAGTTGGGCTGTGACTGTCCATAAATTGCAGGGCACCACATTAAATAAAGCTGTCATTAACCTTGGAAAGAAAAACTTTGCCAAAGGGCAAGTATATGTACCTTTAAGTCGAGTAAGAACTTTAGAGGGCATAGCAATATGTGAATTAGAACCAAATAAATTACTAACCAGACCACATGCCATAAAGGCGTTGCAAGAAATGGAAAGGTTAAGACGTTTATAACTTATGCGCCAAAATGGCATCAGGCCATGGCGATTTTGTGAAATTTCAAAATAATCTAATCGAGCCTAAAACAACCGATTTTTGCAGTGGAATGTTTTTATTAGGTTTATAGATATTATTAGTATTTTATTTATCGTAGGGCAATTTTATTTTACACTGTTCAATTATTAACTAGTTTACAATCTAAATCTACATCTATTAGTATAAATTATCATTACGCACTAAGGCATTTTTAATTTTTACTATTTCTTTTAAATTTTCGTCTGATGTGTGGTTTGTCGCCAGTTAAGTAGTCGGAGGCGGACTAAACGCAATGAAGTGCGTGCATTTCATTGAGGTGCGGAAACATTTTCTTCGAGAGGCCGACTCTAGTGTACATAATACCTCAATGATGCAAATATTAAGAAGTGTGTTTTCAAATTCCGAATTGCCGATGTTACTTCTTCTTGAAATATGTTAAATTTAGATACGTCTTGTATGCAATTTTATATCCTTTATAAATAAATAAATATGCTGGAACAATCTTACACAAATCGACCTAGTCCCACAGCAAGCTCATCTCGGCTGGGGCCCATTTCCCGAACGGCATTAGACTAATATTATTAATCCACGAACTGTCAAATCGTATGGGTTACCATTGGCGACGCACTCATAATATTAGCCTACCGTTAGAGAAATAGGCCCCGGGCATCGTTGACACTGACCGAACTATACTGAATGTCGGTTGCCTGTCCTTTGCTCAATATATAACGATCATGCATGAATAAAACTATGTGACTCATATTAACAACAACTGAAGGTTTAGTTATGCCGATTAGATAAACACGGTGATTTCATTAAGTGTTGTGTTACGGAAACGCGCGCTCCAGTGGGTGGTTTAGCCCTGCGAGAAATAACTGCGATTTTTCGTTGCGATTACTAGATTTTTCGGTAAGTAAATGATTTAGTTTAGATACGGGAGATTTTAGGGGTAAATAACTGCAATATTTTTGTTTTAATCAACTGTGGCGGATCTCAATTCGGTAATCTGTTTTTTACTTTTTTTTAAAGTTTGTTAACCGTGTTCTCAACCGGCTTTAAAAATAATTTTTCAACACACTTGCTCAAAACGACGTTTTTATTCCACCGATTTTTGGCTCATAATCCTAGATATTAAACAGTGTATTATTCCACTCGTGCTTTTTCATTATAATATCCGACTGAGTTAAGAAGGTAACTGATGCTAATAATATGCATGGAAAGGGAGCCTTCTTTAATTGGTCGGACTGGCGGGCACGGGCGCGCCCGACCGCCTGCGCGGTGCGCATGCCGGCCGGCCCGCCCGCGCCCGGGGCGAGGGGCGGCCGGCAGTATGACAGATGCAACACACAATACTAACTGTTTTAACTATTATAATTTGATTAATATGAAAGTTTTTTTTCTCGCACTAGTTGAAAAACGTCGTATGAAACGCGTGTGCATTGGTCATTACACACATCGGCTTTCTTATTGCGCGCTCGCTTACAGCTCGCGCGCACAATATCTCCTCGTGTGTAATGACCAACTTAGCACACTTGTATCATAATGTACTATTACAGTACATATATGATGCTACTTTCTCGCACTAGTGCGATAGTTAGCACATTACGCAACTATGTCGAAAATTTAACCCTTAAATGCATGATTTTTTGTATAACTTTTTAATAAATTGAAATAGATGTGTCATGTTGTATAAGATTGAGGGAAAAATAAAGAAAAAAATCATAGTATTTAAAAAAACATATATTTTTTCCGAAAAAGACTTGATGCATATATACATCACTATGCATTAACGTCTAAACGCTAAAGATTACATATTTAACAGTAAAATTATAATCTGCAATTTATTATTACATTTGTTCTCGTATCTCTTATTTAAATTTAAATTAGCACAAAACAAATAA
The DNA here is from genome assembly GCF_947568885.1 of Cydia strobilella. Taxonomy (NCBI): domain Eukaryota; kingdom Metazoa; phylum Arthropoda; class Insecta; order Lepidoptera; family Tortricidae; genus Cydia; species Cydia strobilella. The sequence goes on from NC_086068.1 coordinate 32,481,449, forward strand.
CTTAACGTACAACAGGTAGACTTCACCCCAAATAGCATTCTCCACCAGTCAACCTTTGGGCAAACAGAAAATTTAATAATTATATACCTATGTCTTTCCCGTTCACAGAACAATGTAGCTTTGCGAATCTGAATCCGGCCGAATGCTCATGACTAAGTTTTTCGAAATAAACCCTAAACAGGTTGAGCTACTTTTGGCAAAGTGACCCGTTTAATAATAATGAACATGTTTGAGACTCACTGGAGTTTTCTACATAATATTATTGATGGAAATATGTAAAACAGTTATTTCTTGGATTCAAACAAAGAGGCACATTACATTTTGAGCAAGACCAAGATGTTGTCCCGTTGCAACTAGGTATTTTGCACCTAAGACGAGTAGCAATCATAGGCCAGTGATCAACGCCATCTTTTCTTACATCTACGCTTGGAAGAGGATGACTAGTACCTTTTCGTTTCTTGGCTTGTAATTGTTCTTCGATGGAAGCATTACTTGGACGTCCTCTTTTGATGCCGTAAGTTAATCCAATATTGCAAAGGACATCAGCTAATTCATTGCGAAATTGACCAAGATTCGATAGTTGTTTCTGAGGAACACCCTTTGCAATGCAATTCTTCTTCATTAAGATCCAGGAATTTATTACGGCCAAGTTCAAAACGTGATAAAATAATCGTAAGTCCCATTTACGGCTCTTGACCCTGACGCTATAGCGGCCTAAATAGCTATCCATTAGGTCCACACCACCCATATGCATGTTATATTCTTTCACAATTTTTGGACAAGGTATTTCCACTCTTAGTTTTTGTTTTTTATCATAACGTGCAGTTTTTCCCATCGGCTGGGAACCAATGTAGTCAGATAAAAGCGTAACTATCTTGTTATCTTTTCATGCTGTCACCGAAAAGTCAACCCCGTCAAAGTGCGTAATCCTTTCTTCATGTGTTCCCCTTGGAACTGCTGCTTTCAACATCTCTTTTTTATCCGGTAAACGACAGTTTGGAAGTCTATTTTGCTGCACGGTACCAACGCAGTGTATTCCTTGTTTTGCCAGATGATAAATCAGAGGCAAGGAAGTGTAGAAGTTATCGAAGAATACGATGTGATTTCTCATCCTCGGAATCACCCTTGCTAAACGTAAGACCACATTGTTTGTTACTCCCAGGTCCGGCTCACCTGTTGGTCTATCTTTATTTTCTTGCCCAGAATAAATTTCAAAGCGGTATGCATAACCCATAAGACTACACAAAACGAAGAGCTTATATCCCCATTTGTGAGGTTTATTAGGTAGATATTGTTTGAGGAAGTGTGCGATTTTGGTAGAGCACATTTGCTCGTCTATAGAGAGGCGTTGGTCCACTGGTATTGATGAAAACCTTTCATTTAAATGCTCTATTACTGGTCTAATTTTATGTAATCGGTCGTGATCTGGGTGCTCTCTTGGCAAATGTTTGGTGTTATCTTTGAAATGCAGCAAACTACGTATAAGCTCAAATTTATTTACCGGCATAACGCTTTTTACAGGCTCGTAACCATATTTTTCGTACCAATACGCCCGCACACTCGGAAATCGTTGGACAGACATAAATAAAATAATGCCTATAAATTGTTGGATGTCTCTGCATGTTATATTCTGCGGACGAGCTGGGTCTTGTTGACACGAATATAGATTTGTTTCATCAGAAATTTATTGGAGAAAATCCGGAGTAAAGAAATAATTAAAACATTGATATGGCGTATCAAGATCTAGTATTTCCTTATCGGTGGATTCGGTGGTGTTGGGATGAGGTGTTATTGAAGTTTCGTCGTATGAAATATTGCCTACTTTCCAAATTAGCTTTCGTTTGTCGAAATGTGGAATATCATGTCTATCTTCAATGAGTGGCGGATCGCTATCATCCTGTTCAGTATCATCAGTATGTTCATCGTGCGTATCACGACTGTCATCAATATCGTCCTCTTCCAGTAAATCTCTCAAAATTTCTCTAGCATCGCTGTAAAATAAGTCATTATCATCATTCTCGTCATCCAACCCATCTTCAGATACATTACCATCTTCTAACGCGGCCAATAAATCTTCGATATCCCTATCTAGTAAACGTTTCGCCATCCTTAAAAAAACATGACAATAAATATATTTGCAAAACTAAAGTTAGCACTAAAATAATATAATATATGGGGCATTTCGTATGAATCTACGATATTTATTTTTAAAATTATTGGTCCTTTAAACATAATAATAGTCGAAATTCCGATGTTTCAGATTTAGTTATTCAAATAAAAAATAAAACTATTAAACTTGCCGTTTTGTATCGGTGTTTTGTTGCTCTTTTTAATAGACATTATTTTTTTAATGAAAAAAAAATGTACAAAAAACGGAAGTGAGACTTTCAAAATAATCTTTGATCAATTCGACCAATTTTTTATTTTTATTTTTTTGCACCAAAATATAGTCACAATGTTATTTAGAACACGCTAAAAGTTTAATAGTGGAATCTCAATTACTTAGATACCTAGGTTACTTTTTAGTTGGCTCAAATACTTTACGGTGGCGTTTTGGTAAAAAAAAACACTTCCAGTTTTAAAAAAAATAAAGCGGCAAAGTAAAACTTAGTAAACTAAAACTGTTTGCATCATTAGCCACCAGCAGAAATTACTAGTAGTAAACTTATTTACCTGAACATGATGAAATCTGACGAAACAACACTATTTAATCTTTGTTATTGGAAAATTGCGATAATTATATCAAATAAGGTGGATTACTTTATGTACAATAACAACGAAAAACCACTTCCAGAAAAGGTATTTTTCCAAATTATTTACTATTTTTTTATTATTTTATTATCAACATCACATAGTTATGTTTTTTGTTTACTAATTACTACATATTGTTCAATTTATTACAGGTGGTCAGTGTCAAACAATCCGTATTTAAATTGCTGCTTCCTGATTTCATGTTGTGCCAATTGTTCTACGATGTGTTACCAATTTGGGTAATAGATCACGAAAAAGAAAACTTAACTTTAAAAGGAGACCTGTGTGAATGTGGGTTCAATAATGATAACGCACATTACTATGACACGGAAAGATTTCTGCCCGATATGTTTTGCATAAGATGTGCTAGGCCTCTGTTTAATTTCCATAAGTAAAGTCGTAAATCATAGCAAATGGTTGTTTTATTTGTGTTATTGTGTAGGTATATTGGAGCATCACTCAGTGCGACATTGAATAACCTATCTTCCTAAGTAGGTACCTAATTGTAATTCCACTATGAAACTTTTAGTATAAATTTAATATTATACTATATGTACTTTAAAGGGACTTTTTACTTTATGGCCACGGATGCCAATTTATAAGAAAATTATTCTAAAACTTTTCAATGACTATACAAAGAACGAAACAATAAAGTAAATTCTAATACAACCGATTTTGCATGGTGATGTATTTACGCATCACATATAAAACACAAATTTTCGGAAAACTATACTATTATTATCAAACCTGTTAATAATATACATTACACTTACCTTTTATCCTTTTCAGAAATAAATTTTACTTGCAGTTCTTATTAATATTTATCAATAAATTTTGAACTTGTAAATTTCGCGGCAACCAGTGTAGCAACTTACGCGCCAAAGATTGAAAATATGACACTACAGAAAAAAAAACTATCAAAAGTTTATGGGTGCGTTCAGAATCTAACACGTAAACGTCACATTTATTAAATAAAAGTAATAAATGTGATTTTGGATAGCTGCATATTGAGCCACGGACCATCAAATATACGATGCATATATACATCATTATGCATTTAAGGGTTAAAGGGCCATATGTACTGTAAAACGTTGTACGATACTCGTGCAAATAAGTAATTCGCAACTCGTGTCGATTTAAAACACTCCCTACGGTCGCGTTTTTTTTATCGTCACTCGTTTCGAATTTCCTCTTTTCCGCACTTGTATCCTAAATAACTATTTTGATTGAAAATATCGTCCGGTGACAACCAAAACTCACTAATTACTAAAAAAATATTAAACGAAAATATACCTTATTTAGGTATTAATATGGTTCACTATGGCTATTAACTTGTGGTAGTAATTAGTGAGTTTTGGTTGTCACCTGACGATATATACTATACCTACTTACAGATTGGTCCCGTTTTTGTCAAAATCCAATTATGTGACGCGGGGATCCATCTTATAGGCACATGTATAATGATTTTGTATTTTCATCAACAAATCAAGCGTTTACACAAAAAAACAGACATTTAATGCAGTTGACTGCTGATGAAGACGAACGGAACAACTTTCCCTTCAACTTTTAATTTTATCAATTGTTTAGTTAGCATTGTACTCGTAATTATAATGACCCAAATAAAATAAAAATGCGAAATCGCAACTTTTGTTAAAAAAAATTATAATTTGGCGTCCAATTTTTAACCGACTTCAAGATTTCAAAGGAGGAGGTTCTCAATTCGGTTGTATGTTTATTTTTTTTAAATGTTTGTTACTCCATAACTCCGTCATTTCTGGACCGATTTTGCAAATTCTTTTTTAATACAGTTGCTCAAAAAGTGCTACCTTTCGTGGCTGTTTAGCGTGCGGAAAGTTGGTTTTCGCGAACTAGTGCTTTTTACTTTTCCATTTTTTTTTAAGTTTTTACTTGTTCCAGAAAAAGTAGGGGTCGTGTCGTATCAAAAAGTCAAAGAGCTGGCGCGGGATAGGGAAAGCTGGAAGATACTCCACCGACAAGAGAATAACTCTTAAGTTAATGATGATGATGATGATGACTTGTTCCAATTCATGACTACTTATTGATGAGTGTTAATATTAGTTTCATTTAAACGTCGTAATCAACATAAAAACCTACTGTTAATGTAAGAATACGAAAAATATGCATATTTCATATTTTATTACTTACCTCTTCTACATTATAAGTATTATAACACATTTATTTTTTAATGTTGAAAAACCGTTTTTAATAAGTTGTCTGAATGGAACGGAACGCCTGTCAAAGAAGAGGCGTATTTTCTTACTGCAAGAATGTTTTAAGTTTCCAAAGGCAACATTCGATATTGTTTTTATAAATATACGATACACAAATAATCATAAATAACGATATTTAGGTAATAATAGTACAATGTTTTAATATTTACAATTGTTTCTGTCTTATAGAACATGCATTGGAAAAAAAAAACTTTAATTTAAGTGGGTTCAATAATAATAACAAAATCTATTCTAGTCGAATAAAAGCTAGAAAAACACTTCTTCATAATGTCAATATCAATGATGTCACAGAATTAATAATATAAAAGTTTCGAATTCCGTTCCTTACTTGTTGCTTTTCTTATTTTTTCGCAACTGTATTAAAAAAAGTCGTTCGATACACGTGCGGAAATGTCATTCTTTCCGCACTAGCATCGAAATGTACTATTTTGGATTGTAAGTATATATATACAGATTGGTCCCGTTTTTGTCAAAAAGCAGTTCTGATGATGGGATCCATGAGGAATCGAAGGAACTCCTCAAATGTTAAAGGCATACATATAGTGATTTTAGTATTTTCATCAACAAATCAAGCACTTACATTTGAAGAAGTGACATTTGATGAAGTGGAACTGCTGATGATGATCAGAACGGAACTCTTCAATGACGCATAGTTCACGTTTGGCGATTTGTCCTCTTCGTTAGGTTTGTTAAGCAAGTTAGGTTTTCAAGAAACATTTTGGTCATGCTCGTGTTCTGATGATGGGATCCATGAGGAATCGAGGGAACTCCTCAATTGTGAAAGGCATACATATAGTGATTTTTGTATTTTTATCAACAAATCCAGCATTTCCATATTAAAAAGTGACATTTGATGAAGTGGAACTGCTGATGATGATCAGAATGGAACTCTTCAATGACACATTCACGTTCACATTTGGCGATTTGTTCTCTTCCTTATGGACCCAGACCCAAACTTGGACCCGGACTCGGACCCGGACCCGGGTCTGGACATGGACCCCAACTCGGACCCGGACCCGGAGCGAACTCTGACCCAAACTTGGACCCGGACAGCCGGACACGGATCCGGACTCATATCCGGACCAAGACCCGGACCCGGAAATGCTACTAGAAAAGTGGGTTAGGTGGGTGGGTGTGTTTTGAACTGCGATTCTCACAGAACAGAACTGCTATCAGAAAAGTAGGTTAGGTTAGGTTAGAGCTGTGACCCTTACAGAAACGAAATGCTATCAGAAAAGTAGGTTAGGTTAGGTTATGCTACTAGAAAAATGGGTGGGTTTTACCTCCTTTTCTACATAATTAGGCAAAAGATGCTGTCTTTTTCATTTGAGAGTGCACCATCAACAATAAGTGAACTTTCAGCGGCATCCCCCATTGAAGTCGGTTTTTTTTCTTTAAAATTATTCAAGAAAAGGTCAGTTGTAAATAATTTAAATGTCATTTTAATTAATTTAAATGTCTTTTCTGTTTTTTATAATTTTACATTTTTGATCAATAAATGTTTACCAAATTTAAATGTCATTTCAAACTGTTTTGTGAAGTCGGTTTTTTTCTATTAGACTAATGATTTTTCGTTCAGAAACACATAAGAGAAGGTGTGACCTCGTAATAATTAAATGATTTCTTTCATTTTCTTTTTTGATAAACATGCTATTAATGTAGGTAAATATTTTATTTTAGACTAGAAACAATATGTAAGCATAGAAATATTAACACGCAAAAAAATCTACTTCTAAAGATCTTTAATATTTCTTAATTGTTTAATTAAACTTTCAGATACTGTCAAATTACCCTATTACCCACAGAAGCACACTTTACGCACACTACCATAGAATAAATAATAGTACTACCATACAGAAAGGAAACTTCCTACAAAACCGAAGTTTGACAGCGGTTCAGGGTCGAATCATGCTATCCCTTTCTAATATATCGCAGTATCCCTTTCGGCTATTTAGGGTTGTCAAAATTATTCAAGTCATTATCTTATCTGTGGTCTAGCACGCAAAAGGACGTCTAGTTGTGCCAACCCTAATAATTGCTCGGAGCAATGCTGAGCCGAACGAATCAGAGTTTGACCGAAGCGAGGACTTACGCACCCCTGACACTACCTCAATTCTAATGGGGCAAGTCAGTGACCCCTAATGTTTTTTATGGTAATGTTGTTTATGGTCTAGGGACCATAAAAAAACATTAGGGGTCACTGACTTTGATATATGAGATGTGGTTGAATTCGTCAGAATAGGGTATTTGACAACATTAAAAATATATAACGAATTGCTAAAAAAGATAATAAACTAATAAAGTATATTTCACCATATTTGAATGTAAATTATGTTTATTTTTTGGAAAATAAACGAAAGAAAATTTAATATTTAATGAAATTTCATCAGGGACGTGAACGCTCTGTGATTGGTCAAGGCTCGGATGACGTCACACGCGGGTAAACATTCTTGATTGTCTTGAGTGTTTTAACTGTTTTATTTGTATTTAGTTAATTTTAGTTATTGGTCCACAGTTTTCTGATATATTCCGATTTATCCGTATATCTAGTGGCACAATATTCATAAGAATCTCAAAATGGAGCCGAAATAAGTGAAAGCTGATAGCGGCAACCTACCAGACATAGACGCATTAATGGTTGCACTTTTCTTTAAAGATAATCCGGATTACTATGCTGCGGAACTTAGAAATGTAAAAACAGCTGTGTGAGTATACGTAGAAATTGTTTAATTACGAACATTTCGATTTCTATAATACGAATACGACGACGAATGATATATGTTGACAACGAAGCAGCAGTTCGCTTGGCACATAACCCAGAGTTTCACAAGCGAATAAAGCACATTCGTATTCGACATTTCTACGTTCGAGAGCAAGTTGCTGAAGGTGCAATGGAAGTTAAGAGAATTGGCACTGCAGATCAGCCAGCTGATATTTTAACCAAGGGACTACCGCGGCCAAGATTCTTTTTCCTTTGTCATGCCCTTGGAATTGACAACGAAGCAGCAGTTCGCTTGGCACATAACCCAGAGTTTCACAAGCGAACAAAGCACATTCGTATTCGACATTTCTACGTTCGAGAGCAAGTTGCTGAAGGTGCAATGGAAGTTAAGAGAATTGGCACTGCAGATCAGCCAGCTGATATTTTAACCAAGGGACTACCGCGGCCAAGATTCTCTTTCCTTTGTCATGCCCTTGGAATAATAGTGTTTGATAAGGGAAAGTGTTAAAGGAGTTTTTATAGTTGTTAGTTATACAAACTATTTACTTGTGTCTATAAACTCACACTCGAAAGAATAATTCTGTCAATGTCTCGTATATGTCTTGTATGGAAAAATAAAATAACGTTTTCATTTTGTGCTATATTTAATTTAATCTTCTCGTAGTGATATCGATCTTTAAAACTGTGTCCCAAGGCGGACACCACTGACGCTCTGCTTATACTTACGCATGTGTTAAACAACATCACTTTACACAGTGTAGTTATTTATTTTAATATTATTTTCTAAAATTCTAAACCGGCACTTGCCTCTTGTTTCACTGTTTGACACTCTTAGCGTACGTTCAAATACTTCTGTTTTTTCGTGTGTTTTAGGTAAGTCGTGATAAAACTACAAGCATTTAAATGATAATTTAATAACGGAAATGCATTTGTAACATGATATAACGGTAACAAACATCCGAATAAAAAATATTTCGTTCAAATATTGTTGTATCCAAGTTGACAGAAATGTCACATCGAAAACGCACGTATATTTCGGTGACATCTGTCACGTTTATTCGCGTAAACGGCGTAAAGTATTTATCTAGAATAATTCTGGCTCAGTTTTCGTTGTATAGTTAGAAAGAGAGCATCTTAGGTGTGAAGTTAGGCATGTGTCGAAAACTTAACGTAAAAACGTTTGTGACTCATGGTACTAGTTGACATTTTTAGTTCTTTACGTGACCGGTAGAGGCGCTGTACAATTACTCCATACATTTTCCTTAACTTTCTCACTTTCGACTGTCATTTAGGGAACTCATGGTAGCCGTACTGAGCGCATCTCGCCATCAAACGTAACAGTTTGGCGAGAATATAAATCTTTTTTTTTTTACATGCTGATACGTCTGCGAGCGATACTCCAAATTTTATATTTACGCCACCCCAAAGGCGTGTATACATAAGGGAGGGAATGGAAAGATTTGCAAGGTTCTGGTAGGCTTCCGTAGCTCAATTGGTTACGAGCAACGCACGGATTGCGGAGGTTGCGGGTTCAAATACTTCAAATCCTGCCGGAAGTGTAACTTTTTCCATTTTTTTCCTTTAATATAAAATTTGGAGAATATAAATGTTTAGTAATTAAGGCGCTAGTAGCTATTTTTGGCCGTAAACTCTTACTTTCTAGAGTATATATCTGCTTAACGGCTCAACAAAAAATTATGAAAAAAATATATATTAATCTCCATTTTATGTAAAACATTCCTAACGTTTGACTTCTTCCCTGTGACTTATAGTTTCTCCATAAAAGGAACATTACGACAGGTCGTTTTCCGACTAACTTTGCTTATATCTCCTAAACGGTTTATTTGATTAAAGTTATTATTAACCTAAAATAAATGTTTTAACAGGCACTACGAATGCAGCGTTTCATACTGTTAAAAAATAATATTTTTTTAAAGAAATCAAATATTATTCAACATTTTGTGCGTATGCAGCTCGAAAAAAGCGTGGCCGGCAGTCTTGTGCTATCTTTGAGACGAGGAGGCTGTGTCGGTCGTCGCTCCGTGCCTTCCTTGTACTTGTATGCTTGTGCTGAGCCCAAGTGCAATAAAATTGGAGTTATTGTGGCCAAAGAAAGATAACTGCAGAAAGTTGATTTGGTTCTGACGCGCTTTAGCGCGCTTAACACGGTGTTTCGCAGCCTATTATAACGAAAATAATGATAATACTTCCACTTATGTTTGAGAAAGCTTCATTTGAAATATAAAAATAAAAGTTTTCTAACATGCGCGGATATATTGCCATTTTTACGTTTTGAATAAAGTCGATTCCAAACAAAACAATAATTAATTGATTAATATAGGCTATCAATTTACGTTGTATATAGATATTTATTTATTCATTTTTAAGATATTTTTTTTAATTGTGTTGGGAGATTGGGTAATCTCCCATTGATTGGTAGTGGTTGATGATGAAAACGAACAGTGACAAGTAAGAGTCAATTGATATTCTTTTATAAGCTAATCATAAATGAAAGTAGGCATAACCCAAATATAAACTATTTATAAATCATGACCCTTAAAATTAATTAAGCCCTTTAGTAAAAAGACCAAAACGGCCTGTCGTACTTTTTTTGGCGAAACTATAAATTAAGGCAAAAGGAAAAAGTCAAACGTACTACTTACCACCGCAACGATAATACGAGTACCTATGCTATAATGTAATAGTTTGTTCATATTTTACAAATTTTTTCTTGTTCAGATACGAATAGACCTTGCATTGCGTGGAGGTGGTAAATTATTATAATGGTAAATAATACATCTTTAATTCAGAAACTATATATATACTTACTTACTGTTACGGTCTAGTCTAGAGCGTATTTCTTCTAAATGGGTAAACAAAAAAAATTATGGTATAGGTATGAATCTTTATTTATTGTTCAACAATTGTAACATTTAATATTTTTCTTGAAATTTATAGTTTCACCGTAATAAAAAAATACAACGGGCCATTATGTGGCTAACTTTGATTGTTTTTACTTAACGGCTAAATCTTTTAAAATTATTTTTAAACTAACAATAATGTTTTAATAGCTGACGGTCTTTCCACCGCGATAGAACCGGTCGACGATTTGTTTTATTAGTATAATGAAATGGGATGCGATGACTGAAAAGATTTTTTTTTACATGTTCATGTAACCAGCTGACCTTCCACCGAGGTACAACCGGCTGACGATTTTTTTATTCACATTAGCATCTAAACTATCACCTGACAAAGTATCATGAGGGAGGCGATGTCAATTTTTTTTTGCTTGTTTCGCTGGCTGCCATTCCTCAACCCACCAACGGAGCGGCAGCTAACGTCCACGGGGGTTCATCATACATAGCCGTTAACCACTATATCGGAGTTATTGAGGCCAAAAAATAAAAACTGCAGAGCGCTGATTTGGTTGTGGCGCGCTTGTAATATAAATTTCCTACGAATGATCCCACGTAATGGTTGAGAAAACTTCGAACTTCGAAAAATAATACCAGTTTAACACTAGTAGGTAGGTAATAATTAACAAAATTTTATATGTAGGTAGACTAGGTAGTCGGTACTTAATTTTATAAGTTAACTATTAAGATAAGATAAGATAAGATACATTTATTGATAAAATTGTACAAATTTTACACGTCAATTCAGCCATACTATAATATACAATGTCAACCATATAATTATAATAAATTTATACTACGTTACAATATACAATTTGTGTTCGTAGTTCTATTGATAAAGTTCATTATTACAATTATTATATTTATTATTCGTTATTACAATTATTATATCTATATCTCAGTTATATCTCAGTTATATATTAATGGCATTATTTATATTTATTTATTACGGATAAAAAATTACTATAAAATAAACACACTGTCCGCCTCAATTTAGTACATACCAAGCTCTAGCTATAAATTTTAATCAGTTGAATTGACTTAGGTATTTATTTGTAAGAACAGATAAAACACAAATTAACTAATTGAGGACACAAATTAACTAATTAATGCATAAGGGAATATATTTTTATTATAATTCACGTCCTCCACTAAACGCATGATCTACTCATACTCAAACGACAAAATATCTGCAAAATATACACAAATACGAGTATAGCGACAACCGGGCGCCTCTGGGCTGTAGCTTGTTCTTTGAACCTCGTTGTGGTAAATTCACGTACGATCGCAGTGAGCGGCATTGTTGTAAATTAGAATATATAAATAAATTAAAAAAAAAAACCGTGGGCTTTAGGAAAGGTCTATCCTGTATGGACTGCCTAGCTCGCTTAATATCCCACATACAAGTGGGTTTTGCCAAGAACACTTGTACTCTAGCTTGTTTTTTAGACATTGAAGGTGCATATAACAATGTTTCGGTTTCTAAAGTTGTTTATATTCTAGATACCTTAGGAGTTGGGGGCAACTTTTGTAGATATTTATGGGCCTTCTTGAGCGAGAGGCATCTTCTGCTAAGAGACCCTGATGTCGGTCTTTCTATGGTGAGGTAGACAGACAAGGGCCTAGCTCAAGGGGATCCACTCTCCCCTCTTCTGTTTAACATTGCTACATATCAGATTTGTAACGACATAGTCAATGTCTCAATTTCCCAATATGCTGATGATTTACTGTTATATGTCAGGCAAAAGAACTTACTCGACAGTGTATGCTCAATGCAAGACAGTTTAAACTCAATGTTAAAAATTTTGGACAGTTTAGGACTAGAGGTCTCAGCTAGTAAGTCAAAGTTTTGCATTTTCAGCAAAGGTGATAAAAAACAACAAGTAAACCTATTAATTCGAGGACAACCGCTTTGCTCTGATAAATCTATTAAATACTTAGGTGTGTTGCTAGACCAACATCTACGATGGGGAGAGCATATTAACTATGTAGTCGAAAAAACTCAAAAATACCCTAGCATTTTGATAACTTTAGCTGGCGCGTCCTGGGGAATACATCCTAAGCACCTACGGAGGTTGTACATCTCCTTGATTAGAAGTAGACTGGATTACGCGAGTGCACTTTTTCACAATAGCGCCAACAGACACATCTATAAGCTTGAAAAAATTCAAAACCCAGCTCTAAGGGTAATCGGAGGCTTTATCAGGTCTACACCAATTCACGTTTTGGAAAGTGAACTATGTCTTGTGCCATTACATCTCCGTAGATGGTTCCTGGCCACTAGGTTTTGCTTGAAATCACTGACCTGGTCAAAAAACGCCACGGTTGATGAGATTCTGGAGTTGCGGGCCTCATGCCAAAGAGGGTACTGGACTAAGACAAGGAAAAAACCTTTGCTAGCTGTCGTAAATGAGGAAATCTCTGAAGAGCATATTCAGTCGTCATTCCCATGACCAATGTTTCAATTAGATGTTTGGGTGTCAAAAATTTAATTACATGAAGTCTTGCACAGCGGTTGAGAATCTGTTGTTGGTGCAAAACACACACACAACGCCAATGCTCTGCGTATTGATGTGGTTCAAGAATGGAATAGAAAATATATTATTTTTTATAGAATATTCACTGATGCGTCGAAGTACGATAAAAAAATAGGGGCTGCCTTTTTCGATCCATTTAGTGCCACAAGAGCACAATATAAAATTTTAGCTGGAGTTTCTATAATGACCGCGGAACTCAGTGCGATTTATCAGGCTTTAGTGTTTGTTGAAAATCAAAATTATCCTAATGTGGCAATTTTCACGGACAGTAAAAGCTCCATTCAGCATTTGAGCCGGTGTGTCTCAGGCGAACGGTGCTTTTTACTGGCGTACAAAATCTTAATGCAAATCTCTAAGCTCCGAAATTGCGGAAGGTGTTTGAAAATACAGTGGGTTCCATCACATATCGGTTTGGTGGGAAACGAGGAGGCTGACCGGTTGGCGGCAGCAGCTGCTTCTGAGGGAACTGAGATTGATGTCGCTCCAGACTTCTCAGAAATAGTCGCACAGTATAAAGGTAAAATATATGGTCGCTGGAAGGAGTTCTTTGATGAACGATCGCAAGAGAAAGGAATCTGGTACAAGACCATTCAATGTGAGCCTCCTCGGATACCCTAGTGGGAAGTGGCCGACTTAAACCGGGCGGAAATTGTACGTGCTCACAGGCTTCGGTCCGGTCACATTCCATTGAATATGTTTGCTCATCTGATGAGAAAAGCAGAGTCGCCCAACTGCGATATTTGCGACTTTGTCGAGGATGTACAGCACTTCCTAATGGAATGTGTTCGGACTCGAGACAAGAGGGCGCAACTATTATTCGAAGCTAGGGGTTATGCAGTAACTGATATTGGGGTTTTTCACTCGATATTGGCGGAACCCCTGTCTAAAACTGCGAAATTCGTGTACAGTTTTTTTGATATATACTAAAACTTATTGAAACTGTAATGTAGAGGCCCAACGGAGCCGACATGTCTCAGTGATAAAGGCTCCTTTTAAATATGTAGATAAAAAAAAAAACATATTTCGCAACCATTGTTTTGGCCTGATCTTGCAAGCTGCCACTATGCCAAAGCTGTGTGACTGGTACAAACAGAATGGTGTTGCTGTGGTACCAAAACACTGCAATCCTCCTAATTGCCCTGAACTCAGGCCTATCGAGGAATATTGATCCATAATGAAAGGAATATTAAAAAAGAAGGGCGGGCAAATCAATTCCGTGGCTGATTTGCAAAAAACATGGACTTGGGCTGGTAAAAAGTACCCTGACAATGCCGTGCAAACCTTGATGAGCCGCATTCGACGCAAAGTGAGGGCAATGGCGTATTCAAAGCATAATTAAAACACATTTGTATGTTTATACATGTACGATAGTAGTGTAAGCCAATGTAATTTTTTTTTTAAATTGTACTTGATTATGTTTTTATTGACTATTTAATATGCCCACGTTTTGGCGTGTTCGACCTTTATCAAACGGTCGCAGTTCACGCATACACGAGACTCGTCATTATATTCGGCAGGAATGTTATTAACAGTTTCCCTATATCGGACTGGTATATCGATTTTATGTAGGTTGTCGATTGGTATACGTCTCAAACCTCGAGGAGCGATAAGATTATTGCAGACAAAGCAAGGATTTCTTGCTGGCGTCATCTGCTATAAGTAGTTTTGCTTATTGTAAGTCATGTGCTTATAATAACGTAATTATCAATGATAAAATATGATCTTTATAATATTTCTGTCACGTTTACATCGCATGTTATCAGTTATCTATGTTACGAACGACATGCAAAACAGGACAAAGAGGAGGAATTACGCAAAAATGGTTAACAAACACATATTTTGTATAAAACAATTACATTGATTCTTTCTGAAAGAATACTTCTGAATACCCACACAAAAATAATAATCAGGAGAGCCAAATTAACACCATACTAAAATTTCGTGAGATTTAACTGAAACCACTTTTTCCCTAACTTTGAAACACCGCAGTATCGGCATCAGCTCCGTCAATATCTAGTTCGTTCCTCAAAATACTAGGCCAAGCAATAAAAAGGTATAGAGGGAAATGCATGAAACACAATTTTTAACTTCGTAGCTTTGCTTGGACTAGTTAGGAGATCAACATATCAAAAGTCCCCGGCCGTAACCCTGGTGCTGGGGGGAGAGGGGGGTTTGAAGGTTCAATTTTTCAGTTTTTCGATTATATCTCGGAAACTATGCGTCTGAGCGACTTGGTCACTTATACAAAATGAAAAGAGATTTAATTTGTTACAAGTTTTATTCAGTCAAGTTTTTCGATATCTTGTATAGTTTTTGAGATGCTCTTGAAGGTTTATTTAGGGCTCTAATTTTTATCTTGATTATCTACATCAGTAAAGCTGCTAGGCCGGGTTTGGTAACGTTTTCGTATAAATCGGGGGTGCTGAATTTATTTATGGTATCGACAATACACCTTTCCGAAGTAAAAACATATAAACTTTAAACAAATAACTTTTTTTTAACTCCTCTTCACGCTAAAACCGCTGAACCGATTTAGTTGAAATTTGGTAAATAGGTGTTTTAAGTCCCGAGACAGGATATAATATAGTTTTTATCTCAAAAAATCATACTTTGAAGGTGTGAAATTTGGTGTGAGGGGAATTCAGCTTCTTCGCCGAAGTTGAATTCCTGAGGTTAATACTGTTTAAATTTAGGTTTGAAGTCATGTTTGGTATCATTATCAACTAAATCAAACATGTAGACCATCCCAAATATTATTTAAATAGATTCAGCGGTTATTGATTCCCCATACAAATTTCCACCCCACTTTTCACACCCTTAAAAGATGATTTTGGTTAAAAAAGCTATCCTATGTACTGTCCCGGGACTCAAACCATCTCTGTACCAAATTTCAACGAAATCGGTTCGGCGGTTTAAGCGTAAAGAGGAGTTTTATAAAAAATCATTTTTTACTTAGGAATGGTGTCAATGTTGATACCATAAATGAATTCAGCACCCCCGATTTATACGAAAACGATCCCAAACCCGGCCTAGCAGCTTCAACGATGTAGATAATCAAGATAAAAATGAGAGCCCTAAGTAAACCTTGAAGAGCGGATATCTCAAAAACTATACAAGATATCGAAAAACTTGACTGAATAAAACTTGTAACAAATTAAATCTCTTTTCATTTTGTATAAGTGACCAAGTCGCTCAGATGCATAGTTTCCGAGATATAATCGAAAAACCGAAAAATTGAACCTTCAAACCCCCCTCTCCCCCCAGCACCAGGGTTATGACCGGGGACTTTTGATATGTTCATCTCCCAACTAGTCCAAACAAAGCTACGAAGTTAAAAATTGTGTTCCATGCATTTCCCTCTCTCAAAAAACGAAAAATGTGGTTAAAACTAGCGCGAAGAGACCCAAAGAGCATTTTAGCGCATGCAAATGTTTTTATGTGTCACTTCGATGTAAGTAATATTTAACTGTAAATAAATATGGTAATTAAAGCAGCGGATTTTGTTGTATTTAACGAAACAAGATCTAGGTATTTAATGTATTACTACATAACCTCATAACATAGCTCTTTCAGCATTAGTAAGTAGTTAGTAGCATACTTTTTCTTTCAAACTAAAGTGCAGTATGGAGATACTATTCTCGTCATCGTATTCTATATATATAGCTTTCCGTTGAGGAACGCAGTAGCAACATCAAATTGTTCTAAATGCATGTTCTCTTGAGCGCTGACACTCAATAATGCCCTGACGATCGCTAGGCGTGTGACAGGACTAAAGGTCTGATCGTAGTCGATACCTTTTCTTTGTCTGAAGCCCTTCACAACTAGCCGTGCTTTGTATTTGTCGATTGAGCCATCTGGGTTCCTTTTTGTTCGCAGTACCCATTTAAAAGGAAGCGCTTTTCTCCCTTTCGGTAGATCACATGAGGTCCACACGTTGAGGTCCTTCAGTGACTGCATTTCACTGTGCATCGCTTTTCGTCATTCTTCACTGTCACTACTGTGACGTCCTGCCTCTTAGGTAGATATTTGGGGAACAAGAATAACACATCCTATATTGGTTTCGAATGCACAGTTATGCACTCGTCCGTTCGGTGGCAGGGTCGGAGCGAGACTCGTTTCAATCCTACCCACTCTCGGCCGAGCGCCTAACTGACATTCCATTTATTATATAATCTCATGACGTCACATCTCTTCCTTTTTATAATGATTTATGTTTATCTTATACTGTTAGGTTAATTTAGATTCTAATACAGACATACTACCACCGATTCGGAAAACAGCGTTAAACTCAGACCCGAGAAGAACCAGCGAAAGAAACTCGGCGAGTTGTAGATGTATTCTTTTTGTAACATATCAACGATAAACATTTTTCAGCAATATCAAACTTGGAATATTTACTATTCCTAATATCTCTCTCAATTGCTTAGCGGTTAGCTGGAAGAGATCCCATAAAGGGATAAGTTCGCCTTCGTATACATTTATTGTATTCTCTTATTGTTATGCTCCTTGTATACTTGTTTAACAATAAGGTGTTTTACTACTTACTATTTTTATCTAAGTTTTACAATATCAGTCCTTCTCCTTCTCCTTTTTGCAGTTTTGAGACTGCTTTCTTTTATTCAAATTTATAAAAACTTATATGTATATTATTATATGTTTATCTTACAAGTATTAACCTATAGTATTACTATACTATATAGTGCCTTTTAATGGCTACATATTTCTAGGTATTTTCATTAGCATACCAGCTACATACATGTTTCACCAAATTAATACCTATTTCGTGAGTTTACAATAAAATTATATCATACAGGTCGCTTTCCAATAACATCTTGTACTTTCAGACACATCTTGTACTAACAGATGTACATGTATAACACTGATTGCCTTAGTTTTACTTTGCATATTTGATAATACAGTACATATATGTCTAGATATGATGCAATTTATAATATTCATAAATGGTCCAATGTTAAGTAAGGTAGGAATGTCACACTGTAATAAAATAATGTATATAGCTTAATTTTTAGATCAATATTTGCATGCTGCCATTGGCTAAACATGTGATATTATTAATTATAATGATTATTAATGATTATGTGAACATAAAATTACCATGTTTAAGCAAATAATTATATTTATTATATTATCAATACTATTCGCTTAGCAACTTTGCATTCAAACTTCTATGTACTGGAGCTACATATTATTTATTTGACCTTTATTATTATAAATTGCACTGGACATATTATTTAGTTATATAATTATAATACTTGTTGGATACAATATTGACATCAATTAGCAACCTCAATTCACTAGTTTGATTTTATTTTGTTGCCTCAACTAGGCAAACTTTAATTTGGTGCAATCAAGATCACGTCTCATCCGAATATTGTTACTATTTGCTTATGATTTTATACGTATACTTAATTAAAACCCATCTCTGTCTGGGTAATTGTCCGATATTGGCGCCATTGGCTTGGCAGTCTATTTTACGAACTTGGTTATTATGTACGTATGTGTGTTTTTCACTATTAGGAACAAATCATATATAAAGTACCGCAGTGGCTTCCTCGCCGTGCAAGGTTTCACACAACGCCACTGATTTGTACTTTGTTTTTTATATTTATTTTTCAGCATTTACTTTAGATACCTACACGATGTGAGGTATTGGGGCAGACCCAGAGCGTCTATTTATTTACCTTTGACCTGATTATCAATTTATAGGATTACGTGCTCTTTCGGCACTAACATTAGTTGATTGGCTTTAGGTAATTTAGTTATTCTTGGACTTTTATTTAGTCGGCCCGTCGACTTTTATCGGTACTCTTTTAGTCCTAGTGCAGCTCTGCATTTGGAATTGGTCTTTGCAGACACATTTATCACATGCCGGCACATTTTATCTTCTAGGGGAAAGGCAGCACCATTTTTACAATCCTGTTGACCTGTTCGTTATAATGCGGACAACTAAACCATCATTTTAATACCAAGGAGAATATTTTTGTAGTCACAGTAATGTTTTTTTTTTTTTAACTTTATTGCACAATATAACAAATAAAGTACAAATGGCGGACTTAATGCCTAAAGGCATTCTCTACCAGTCAACCACCAGGCTAAACAGAAACAGTGATAGGTGCAGGCATTGAACAAAAAAAAGCAGAATAGGTAACTTAAAACAAAAAATATAGCGATAAATAATACACACTACCGAAAATAAACTTACATATACATACTATATATACTATAATTAAATAAACTTACATATATATTACTTTATTTTATGTACCCAGTGCAAATAATACTATGCCTACGATGGACAACTAACCAGTGAGCTTGTCGAAAAAATGCTTGCGTAACATGCGCTTAAACGAGAGCTTGGTTGGAGCCTGTCTGATGTTGAGTGGGAGATCATTCCAAAGCCGGATCGCGTGAAGGGTGAAGGAGTTAGAGACAAAACTGGTGTGATGAGAAGGAACAGTAAGCTTGAGACTACGGGACTCACGAAGGGTGCAACCTGATGGGCGGTTATAAAATTAAATTTCGAACTAAGATAGCCGGGCGCTTTCCGATCAAATAAAATAGAATATAGTGTGCACAGAATACGCAAGGACCTCCGTTCTCGAATAGGGAGCCAGTTAAGTCGGCGGCGATATGCAGATATGTGGTCATATTTACGGAGTCCGAAAATAAATCTGATGCTGTTATTAAGAAGCCGATCTAGTTTGCTCAGAGAGACTTCTGTGATATTCGTGTAACACACATCAGCATAGTCTACAATAGGTAATACAAAATTTACTGCCATCTATCGACACACGATTAAAACTAAAAATAAAAATGTATAATAATACCAAGAATGTATATACTGATAAATGATTTTTTATTTGTATTTACTATTTTTATATGATTTTGACCCATATTCTTTCACAGATATGTTAAAATTGTTAAATAACAAGCGAAACCGTCAACGCCATCTAGCCTAGAATCAATTTTTCTTGATTTCCGAGGCATGTATTCCCTTGGACTTTATTTATCTTATACGGAGTAACATAGGTCTTTGGTAATACTATCCGTAATTAAGCACGGAACATGTGCGTTAGGTAAGTACCTTCTAGCAACAGAACAGGTAGGCACATATACATAGGATTGGACCCCAAGACATACATTAAAATTCAACGAGTCTATGTGACAATTAGCAGAGTATCACTCCTTATCGTTAATAATAGGGTATTTGACAATTTTTTATTAATGGTATCAGTCGATCAGGTTTATTTTGAAAATCAAAGTCTTTATGCGACCCGTTGCCTAAGCAATACAATACAAGTCACAAATTATGGCACCCGCACTTTACTGACGAAACGCTCTATAACAAAATTGCAATACGTCGTGACGTCACGATGTAACGTCGCTATTGCTTAGAAGCCGTTTCGATGTATGGAAAACAAGCGGCGAAATATTGCATTTATGTGCCATACGATATACGATATTATTATTATTATTTTTTATGTAAGGAATCGAATCAAATGATACCATATTTTTCTTTTTGGATGTTTAAAAACTTAAATTTTGTAACTGAGGTGTTTTTTGACTCTTCCCATTATTTTTCAAGTTTTATTTTTTTTGTATTATCATAAATTGTTCATTTTCTATCCATTAAACTAGATTTAGTTTTTAGATTCAACGTGAGTCACTAACCCTATTATCGTCACATAGTTGAAGAACTTATCATTTTCACTACATGGGCCGATATCCCATGCAGTACTAGACCCCTAGTTTAAATCGCGGTTAATCTCAGTACTATAAAGCGAATCGCTAGTAAATTTAATAAAATTTGCGAGCCGGTACGTCGAGAAATCGCCGCGTATCCTGATTTAGGCCGGGTAAAGGTTGTTTGATTTTACTATTAAACTACGCTTAATAGAGAAGTTGAAGTTCAAGCGGAAGCTGCGCAAGTATCTTTTTGAAAAGTCTCATGATTTAGTGTCTTCATAGTAAATTTAGTAGCAGGTATATATTGTACTAGCTGTTGCCCGCGACTTCGTACGCGTGGATTTGTATGTTGGTGGTTATATATTTTACATGAGCATAGAACATTATGCAGCAAAAGATATCATAATCATTTGTTAATAGTTATACAACGCATGAAATTTGTCTTTCACAAACTACGAAGTTTCAAGACCCTAACTGAAAAAAATTGTTCTCGATATAATCCCTCTCGACCCACTTAGAAGATTTACAAGTCCACTATTTAAAAAAAAAATCGCTCCCGAAACTATTAATACAAACTTTTCAAAAACGGTGTAAGTAATCAATTTTCGTCTATTTTAATATAATGCCCTTTTTACCAAGTTTCAAGTTCCTACCTTAAAAGATAATTTGTACCACATATAAACTTACATCCCCTTTTTAACCCCTTTAGGGGTTGAATTTTTAAGAACGTTGAAATAACTTTTTTGGAATCTTATACAATGCCTTTCTAAGACGTTTCAAAGCATTTGTAATAGATTCACTATGAACCCCTTTTTAACCCTTTTAGGGGATGAATATTTAAAAACGCTTAAATTACTTTTCTTGTATTCTAATAATATATGCCTTTATACAAAGATTCAATTCCCGCACTCAAAAAAATATTTGATCTCCATACAAACTTTCAACCCCATTTTTACCACCTTGGGGGATGAATTTTCAATAATGCTGAAATAAGTTTTTTTCTCTTTTAATTATATATATTTCTATGAAGGTTTAAGTACCTGGCTTAAAATAAAATTAGGACCACGACAAAATTTCAACCCCTTTTTAACAACACACATTTAGGGGATGAATTTTTAAACACGCTGAAATCACTTTTCTTGCATTCTAATAACATGCCTTTATGCAAAGATTCAAGTCGCGCACTTAAAAAAAATGTTTGACCTCCATACAAACTTTCTACCCCCTTTTCACCACCTTAAGGGATGAATTTTCAAAAACGCTGAAATTACTTTTCTAGTATTTTAATAATATGCCTTTATACAAAGTTTCAAGTCCCGCACTTAAAAAAAAATTATGATCTCCATACAAACTTTCAACCCCTTTTTCACCACCTTAGGAGATGAATTTTGAAAAACCCCTTCTTAGTGGATACTATCGTCATAAAAGCTATCTATGGTGAAAAATTCAGCTCTCTAGGTCCAACGGTTTGGGCTGGGCGTTGATTTAAGTGAGTCAGTCAGTCAGTTAGTCAAGACTTTTACCATAGAGTAACTTATACTAGAGCGGTACTGTCATAGTAAATTATGTAACCCCATTAAATTCACTGCCATCTGTCGACACACTTTAAAATTAGAAATGAAGATTTATAAAAATACGATAGAATGTATTTAAATATAGATAAATGATTTTTTTTATTTGCATTAATTATTTTTATGATTTTGACCCATGTTCTTTCACTGATATGTGTTAAAATTGTTAAATAACAAACCAAACCGTCAACGCCATCTATACGACTGTAGGCCAAAACTAGTAGCGCCCTCTGAACGAGAATCAAATTTTCTTGATTTTCGAGGCACGTTATTTCCTTAGACTGTATCCATCTATTACGGAGTTATATCTATCTTTGCTTTTACGTTTATATATATAGATATACAGTGTGGAAAAAAATTATGGGCCCTGGAGCGAAAGTGTCTTAAAACCTGAAGTTAACTCACTTTACGTAAAGGAAACATTCTTTTATTTAAAAAAAGATACAAAACTACATACACACGCTTTTTTATTCTACTAGTCGATACAGTTAATGTAAATGATAACATCTCCAAGAAACATTAGATCTTACACTCGTCTGTCGTACAAACTATCCATAAAATCTTATATTTGATCTACCTGTAGGTAGCGCAAATTATCAGTTTTAATTCTATTCTGTTGTTTAGTTTTAGTCTAAGTGAAATTTGTTACGTACAAATGAAGGTTGAATAAGATATAATCGTAAAGTAAAGATTAAATATATTCATGAACATAATAAATATTGAAAGAGGTTCATATTGTCAAAATACTTTTGATCGCTACTGTAACTAGAATTTTGAGCTAGAGTAATGACCACGAATCCAATCTCTGGCCAAAATACGATTTCCTTCTTGAATTTTGAATTTATACGCAGATAATTTAGTTATGTTTTTTGGAAATTTATTATAAAATCTTACAAACTTACCCGTAAATGAATGAGGAGTCGAGTTGTTGGCACTGCGAGCTTATTATATTATGTTCTGACCCTTTTTTAGGTCGACTGTCTTGAAAGTTGCTTGAAATATACCTAAATGGCCATTTTCAATAGATTTGCCCTGTAAAAAGAGACAGAGTAGGTATATGTACTTACTATGTAGATAGCCATAGGCGATTCAACTCCACCCAAACTGTTATTCTACATTAAAACTCCAGTTTCTTTCTCAGATTCTTCATCTGGGATATAAAAACTTAACTTTAAAAACCTTTTGTTTTCCAATAGACCCCAGTGCGTATAGAATAAGATAGATTCAAGTTTTCGTATTTGCGGGAGACTTAGGTACATTTGCTCGATTTTTACTTCACACAATTCTTTTTCAGTGAGGCTTTGTACCTGACCTAATAGATATAGGGTCCGAGGAAAGCCAATACGTCTCGTTTAAACGCGAACAGTATTAACGGCTCTGCCTTCCCTTCAACAAGGATATACAGAGCCATTACATTAGCCCGCGCAGTTTACAGAGCAAGTTAAAAAGAAAATGTTGTGGTACAAATAAATCCCTGTTTACTACGCCGCGCTGAGCAGGGCACACCCTGTGCTGTAGCTTGATTAGCTAATAAAAAAGGGAACCTTTCCATGTTATATTACGATTATTTAGCATTCTCGGTTTGCATGTAGCATCCTTGAAAAGTATAATAGACAACACAATACATGATAAATATTTTTTGTAATAAAAAAAAAAAATTTAAATATTTGAGGACAATCTTACACAGATCGACCAAGCCCCAAACTAAGCTATGGGTACTAAGCGACGATGTGTATACCTACTTATATAAATAAATAAATAAATACAAACTTAGATACATACATATATAAATATAACATTTATAACTCAGGAACAAATTTAAACATTCGTTACAATTATGATAAATATCGGTGCAGGGCGTAGTTAACTACTAATTTGTAATCTAACTACTTATTACGATTAAAATTGACTACCTGGTGACACGCCTAATTCGGTGATTCAAGTTTTGAAGCATATCACTCGGGAAAGCTAGTGAATTCGGCGGCTTTGTCGTGAGGTCCCATTAAAAGGCCCCAATTCACTAGCTTTACTCGGTGTCATGCTTCACGACCCAAATACGAGTTTACCCTAGTTATGATAACATGTAACTACAATACAATAATCAACCACTGCACAGCTTTGTCACTTTTTCTGTCAAACACAAAAGCTGTCTCTCGGACGCCACGTCACTGAAATGTCAAAATTGAAATTGGACTTTATGCACATGCACGTAGGTCTATGTTGCTCTGTGGTCTGTGACGGATTAATCGGTCTTTGGCGTTGGACCTGCGGTGCCAATATATCGGTCATTGGCGTCCAAAAGGTTAATATATGACATCTATTCCAGTTTACAATAATCAAGTTACATACGTAATAAAGTAATCGTTATTCTGATTGCTGTAACCGTCGTAACGGAGTAGTTATAAGTAGTAGTAGTTCCAAGAATATCTCGTTTTGTGACTAAAAATAAAAAAGTTAATATCTGTACTGTTAATTGATCAATATATACTACTTATACTTAGCAGAAAATAGCTTATTGAAGAAATTGTGTGTATAGTTTGCATCTTCCAAATGATTTTTACGCCTAAGACGGTAATCTGTTAAACTAAAGCCATTGTTTCTTTTTTGCGTGCGGTCGCCATTGTGTGCCATTGTGTCTGACGCCGTAGCACGCGCTCAGACACAATGGCACACAATAGCACACAATGGCCGACCGCTCGCAGTAAATAAACAATGGCTTTTGTTTAACAAATTAGGGTCTTAGACGTAAAAGTCATTTGAGAAGATTCATACTATGGTCTATCAAAAGTAATTTTTTAAATATGTTAATTTTAAGTTAATTTTAAGTTTAGTGTTAATTTATTTTTATTATTCAATTTTAATAATGTGTAATTCTATGGATGTAATATGTAATCCGAAATAAAAGCTTTGTAATTTTTTTTTAAATTAAACAAACAATTAAAATTATAACTTTTTCCAGGAAAGACACTCATTCCTTTCCTCAAACCACAACATTGTTTTTTTAAACCCTGTTCTGAGCCGAGACGGCTAGGTCGGTATGCTCTCTAGTTTTCGTTGTAAGAAAACAAATCACCTCTTTACTCGTATTATACTACCTACATATTTTAATCTCGTAATTTTTTCGACGAGACTTATTTAGCCTCAACTACTTATTATTTTCCTAACGTAACTTAAGGTGACTGTCCATTTCTGACTGCCGCTGCACTGCAGTTGCGACGTTACGCGGTACCGCACTACTGTAGCAGCACGACTGCGGCTGTTGCAGCGTGCAGTCGCGACAGCGTTCGTCAATGGCTCGTTCGGCTTGTCAATGTCAAGTCATATACATGTAATGTCAGACGTACAAATAAAATACTAATTTACTTTTGTATTTTTTACGTGAAGAAGCGAGTGACGATAATGATACATGCTACTCGTACATGAAAAAGAAGACCAGTTTGCCTTTCTACAATAGTCAGAATCCGACGAAGGCAGCTACGCAATATTAATAAAAAATCTGATATTTAATGGTGATCGTTTATTCAGGGAATATTGCCGATTAAATAAAAAGCAATTCAACATTGAATGAGACTTAATAATTGACGAAATACAATCAAATTACTCAAATGAAATTAATGCAGAGGAAAAAATATTCTTAACATTAAGGTAAGTTCACAATGTGAAATTTTCTTCCCCATCCTCTTGCCTAAATGCGTGACCACCAGGTGACCACCGCACACAGCAATCCGATGTCATGAATAAAATTATTTGAAAGAGCTATAAGTAATTGCGCAATTTACACTTCATATTGTCAAGTTTCCTATTTGAAACTGAAACACAAATTAAAACCCCTCTTGTGTTGCAGGTGTCCATGGGCGGCACGGCACTCTTTATGATATGACCGTGCATCCATACAAAACTTGACGGGCGAGACAAGAAATTCTTTATGAAGAAAGCTATTTCCCTCACCTTGGCCGATAGAAAGAACTTCTAATAAATTAATTTGAATAATAAATGGTTTCCTCGTGTTGGTGTGATGAAAAATTGCGTGTTGCACTGTAACAAAGTTTGTTTAACCCTCATGCCTTAAGACCCACGCAACTGTCAATATTCTAAATTTTAAACCATTCGCTTCTCTCGTGGTTCAATTTCGTATCCTTTCGTATGTTTGGATATCAATATATTACCAGGAGGTATTAAACAACATATTTGCTCCTTGTAATAAAAAATAATGATTGCTTCGTTTATTTAGCTCAGGAATGGCTTTGCAAATTTTGCATTGACAAAATTAGAAAGTGTCGCCATAATCGACATTATATAATATGATATTACGACTAGAGTTGCCAGGAATATTCGGCAACTATTCGGCCTATTCGGCCACTTTGCCGAATATTCGGTATGCCTCTCTATCGCTCGTGCCCTGTCGAGCTTATAGCTATCCTCGCAAAACTACGAAAAAATAAAAGAACGGTTTATTTTATGAATTTATCATGAAATGATAAAAAAAAATCACGTAGGAAAATATAGCTTGGCCAGGATTAGGGAATATTACGCGAAACTGCGTAGGGGCCGCCAGGGCGCCACTACCACAATCTGAGGGTCTATCGCAAACCAAGATGAAAATCAAAATTTCGTTTTCTAACATCTCTGTCACTCTTGCATATTCGAGCGATAAAGAGGCAGATAGCGAAATTTCGGATTCGCGTTTTCCGGTAGGTCCTCTGTAAACAAACCGCCTTGATGCATCAATGTCATATTTTGTTATCTCTGAAAACTTGTCAAAAACATATTAAAGGTACAGTATGTATACGTTACTCTATGGTTTACTAAAAAGGCTAGTCCTGCACTCTGGTGGCAGAACATTGCAGTTATATCGCCTTTTGTCTTAGGCTAGTATACTAGCTAGTACCTAAAGGAAATGGATGAGTAGATTTTTGTTTGTTCTTATTTACTGACAAATTGGGACACTATTTCCCCTCTGCCGAGGTACAAGATCAATTGTGCATACATACAACTAGCGCGGTGCGTGTTGTACACAATTATTGTGTACAACACAAACGTTTCCTAACTGGCTCTGTGATATGGCTCAATATAGATTAGCAAAAAAGTTTACAGTAGGGACAGTCGCCATCAGATATATCGGAGCGACCGAGGTGCTAAAAATATCTGAACATGCACTCTAGCGTCTTGACAATAAAGGCGTGTTCAGATATTTGTGAGCTCCTTGGCCGCCCCGATATATCTGCGATATATGGCGACTGTACCATCGGGGTTGTATATCCTTGGGTGTAATAAGCTCCTTATTAGAGCGTAGTGGTTATATCCTCTTTGCTTAGAACTACTAATATCTGTGACCCAAAGACATTTCAGTGCAGGTGACAGATTTGACGTGCGGTCTGCAGCCGCAGTTGCAATAATACACTAAATACGCAAAAATGGCTATGCTACGTGCAGTCGGTCTTGTCATTAATTTTAGTATGGAAATTGACAATAACACCGACGTGTCGGAGCAGTAGTGCAGCTGCGGTCGGGAAAACGTTAAAATCACCATATTACGTGCAGTCGATATCGTCATTCATTTTACTATGGAAATTGACAATAACACCGACGCGTTCAGGCCGCTGCAGTAGTGTCGGAGCAGTAACGCAGCTACGGTTGTAAATGGACTGTCACCTTTATATCGAATCCGATCGCTCTCAACAACTTACTTAAAAATGTTTAGAGGACGAAAATTTAAATTAAAAAAACCTGCAAAATTCTTCCCGTTCTAAGCCAAAGTCCCTTAGAAAACTTTCACAATTAAGGCTTGTAGCTGGTAGCGTGGCTTTTATTAAATTTTATTCGCAATATTTTGCTTGCGTATTTTTCTCGTCAAACTTTGGCGGTAAACAATAAACAGGTTAAATTAATTTAACTTTCTTCGAACACGAGTTATTGTAATTAAGAAATAAAGCTTGGCTGTCGTCACGGATTATACTGAGCGCCTCTCTTTATTCAGTTAATGTATTAATGTATGCTAATGCAATGATTTATTTTATTACAACTGAAGATATGTTATAGGTAGGCCGTTCCAAAACTGAAGCGCTTACCTTGTGACAAATTGTACAAGTTGCCTTTAGTCGCATCTGGGCAAGCGAGAAATGTGCTCCCGCTCACCGAAAGAGAAAGAGACAAGCAATATAAAAATCCACGCGAACGAAGTCGTGGGCAACTGCTAGTCGATTTATACAATACTAGAGCGGTACTGTCATAGTAAATTTTGTAACCCCGCGGTACTGTCATAGTAAATTTTGTAAACTCAGCCTCTTTGCGGATCATCCGTGGTCCAAAAAGAGCCGGTCACAAGCCCGGATAAATGAGGAGTGCAAGGGTCGTGTTGTCGTTTGGAGGAAACCCCATCATGGCAACACGCCCCAAAACCCCCAGGGTCAAGGTGGGAGGACGTGCCAAGGACCCTCACAGCCGGCTGTGGGCAGCGGGGGGTTGGTGCTGATTGGGCTCGCAAGCGGAAGAGGGGAGGGTGGACAGGGCCTGTGGTGTGTCTGGTTGAAGGGGAGGTGCGGCTGTCGGGGATCCCCGGGGCGTCGAGGAGAGATGCTCTTGGGGTGAACTACTGCTGCGTCAAACCGGAAACTGGAGTGGTAGGAAATATGTGTGCAATGGTTCGCCCCGGGAGGTCAGGAGAGATCTCCTAGGGGTAAACCGACGTGCACATTCTCACCACAAACAAGCAACACAGGAGCTGTCTTCCCATGCCTGCGAGCCTACTTAGCACAATCGCTGCCGTTAACGACTATTCGCAGGGGGGTGGCACCACTGCGTAGGAGTAAATGTAGCTGGATGGGCGGTAAGGGAGCTCTGCCACCATTCTAATGTATTTCTTCCCATTATCTAGATAGTGAATGATGAGTAATAAAATGAATGCCAATGAAATAAACACCGCGTCAGCGGAGAAGCAGCCCGAAAGGGCAAAAGTGCGAGAGGGTGTGAAACCAGCCGGTGGACCCCCGACCGTGCTAATAGAAGGAGGAACTCGGAGCACTGACGAGGAACTCCTAGCACCGAAGCAAGGAAGATCCGGACAGGGTACCCCAGATGTCCTTATGCTGGGGAGCCTGACACTGGAAGAGGACGAGCTGTTGCGGTCACCACCGGGGGGGAAAACCGTTAGGGAAGTCAAACCGGTGTTGGAAGGACAGTTTCATAAGTATGAGTCGAAGGCACAGAAGAAGAGGGCAAAGCTGCTTAGGAGAAAGGCTGCGCTTGCGGGGGATGGGGGTGGCATTCCCGAGATTAAAATGGGGGCTGCCAAACCTGGCCCGGACAAGCGCGGTCTGAAGGTGAAGAGGCAAAGTACGGATGAGGGTCGCTCAGAGCGTCCCCCGGCGAAGCGCCCCAACCAAGGCAAGGCAGTCGCTGACGGACCACGGAGCGTAGCTAAGGCGTACCGTGGTCTGGCAGTGGCTGTGTGCCGAGAGGATGGTGCTTCGGTGGACGAGGCTCTGGCGAAGCTCATCAGGAAGAGGCTTACGCACCTGATCGAGGTGGTCGTCCTAAAGGTAGTGAGGGGGGAGCCTGGCTTAGTAGCACCGAGATTTGCTACGTCGGGGTTGGTGTCAGAAGGGTTTTTCCTGGTGACACCAAAAACGGCGGAGTCGAGGGAGTGGCTACTAAATCAGGACTTCGGAGAGTTGGACGGCCACCGGATCATCTCGCGTAAGCTGGAGCAGAATAGGGTGCAGGTTTGGGTTCCGGGAGATACGGACACTGAACACGTAAAGGAGTTCCTTTTTGCGCAGAATCCCGATCGGCCGGAACTCAAAATTCTGGACTGGAAGGCAGTAGGTAGGGAGGCTCTAGAGCTAGGGACCCGTCTGACCTATACGGTTCCGGATGGAGTCGAGGAGAGCTGGGGGCCGGAAAAGACCAAGGTACTGGACTTTTCGGCTACCAGTGTACGAGTTCGGATTCTGAGGGCCAATTCAAATCAACAACCCTCAGAATCCAAACCAGAAGGGACGACAGGAGAACCCGTGCTGAAGCAGGAGAGCGCAAAAACCGACGATGTCTATACAGGAGGAGAGGAGGGTATGGATGTCGCCGGCGTTGAACTCTCCGAGTAGCAGCTCGGGGACAACTACACTACACACTGAATGAAAAAGAAGGGCGACACAAAGGGAACACTACACAATAACACACACACAAAGACACACACAAGAATATGCCAAGTAAACCTCCAACATTGCAAGGACGCAATGTCCGAGTTAGGACAGTATGTTAGGAGGGCCAAAGTAGACATAGCACTGCTGCAAGAACCGTATGCATGGAGGAATCAGGTGTCAGGCCTGGGACATCTGGGGGGAGCTCTCTACTATGAACATAATGGTGAGCTACCTCCTAGAGCATGCATATATGTTAGCAATAATGTGAGAAACATGGGTTGTGTCATGACCTTATGTTACAGAGACCTTGTTGCGGTGGAAACTCACTTCATAGAGGATGATGGGAGAAGATACAAGGTGGCGCTAGCGTCCTGCTACCTGCCGGGCGATGGAGTGGCACCAACAAAGGAACTAGAAGAAATGGTACTGTGGTACAGAGGTAAGGGAATTCCCCTGATTATTGGCTGCGATGCTAACGCACATCACGAGGTGTGGGGTAGCACCGACACCAATGAAAGGGGGGAATCAGTAATAGAATTTATAATCAGCAATGACCTAGAGATCATGAATATTGGTAACACACCAACGTTCGTAACGAGGGCGAGAAAAGAAGTACTTGACATCACCATGGCAACGAAAGAGATGAGCGATAAGGTAAGGGGCTGGAGGGTGGATGCGGAGGATAGCATGTCTGACCACCGCAGAATACTCTACAGCATCGAAAGCCGAGTAGAAAAGATGAAGGTAAGAAATCCACGCAAAACCGACTGGGCGAAGTATGAAGAGGAGCTAAAGGAATTGGCTGACTCGGAAGTCAGGTATGAGAATGTGGACGACCTAGAATATGGGGCGCGCAGACTGAAAGAGATTATAATAGGAGCTTACCACAAGGCATGCCCGGAGAAGCTGGTACAAACTGGCAAAGGGCAGCCATGGTGGAACAGAGAACTACAAAAGGTAAGAAAGAAGGTGCGTAGGGCAATGAGAGTAGCGACAAAGAGGGACGACTCTCAGAGCTGGGAAGCGTACAGAGAGGTCAGGAACAAATACACCAGACTGAGAGAGAAAGCTAGACAAGAGGGTTGGAGAAGGTTCACGGGAGACATAAACAGCTACTCGGAGGGGGCGCGAGTGGTAAAACTGCTGGCGGGAGACCGAGCGAGTCAACTGGGCAGCCTGAGAGTGAATGGAGACCTAGTCACAGAACCGGAAGAGATATTAAGCGTCATGTTGAAATCTCATTTCCCGGACTGTAAGGAGTCGACAGAAGGTGAGGAACAGAGTGGTCGGGGGGGGGTCCGACTGGGCGGCGGCATTGGAGGTGGTGGAGGAGGAAAGGGTAGAATGGCGATCGGCTCCTTTGCGTCCTTCAAGGCTGCGGGCCCGGACGGAGTCCTACCGATACTACTGCAGAAGGGTTACAGATTCATAAAAGAGGACCTGGTGAAATTATACAGGGCAAGTATAGCACTAGGGTACATTCCGAGGGTATGGAGAGAGGTGAGGGTGGTCTTTCTGCCAAAACCGGGTAAGAAATCGTACCAAGAAGCGAAGTCATTCAGAAGCATAAGTCTATCGTCGTTTGTTCTGAAGGCTTTAGAGAAAGTGATAGATAGGCATATAAGAGAGAAAGTGGAAAGCAGTGGGGACCCGCTGCACGGGAACCAGCAGGCTTACATGGCAGGAAAGTCAACGGAGACCGCTCTACACAACCTAACGGTAAGGGTGGAGAGGGCACTAGAAACGAAACAATATGCATTAGGTTGCTTCTTCGACGTAGAGGGGGCCTTTGACAAGGCAACTTTCGAGGCCGTGGAGGAAAGCCTAAAGAGAGAGGGCATCCGACCGACTATAGCACAATGGATTGAGAGAATGCTCAAAGGAAGATCCATAACGGCGGAGCTAGGAGGAGTAGTAAAGACGATTAGTCCAAGGAGAGGATTCCCACAAGGGGGATGTCTGTCCCCCCTAATGTGGTGTCTTCTGCTAGACTCAATGGTGAAAGAGCTGAACAGAGGAGGTGTGTACATGCAGGCATACTCTGACGATGGAGTGCTGCTAGTGAGAGGGACGGTTATCAGCGTCATGAGAGATATAATGATAAGAGGTCTCAGACAGGTACTGGGATGGTGCAGAGAGAGAGGACTGGATCTTAATCCGGCGAAAACAAAGCTAGTGCTATTCACTAATAAAAGGATAAAGGAGATAAGACCCATAAAGATACAAGGCACGGAATTAGAATTGGTGGATGAGCTAAGATATCTGGGCGTTACTCTTGATAGTAAACTCAGGTATAAGACTCACATCAAGGAACAAACGGCAAAAGCTATAAGAACACTGTTCCAATGCAAAAGGGCAGTGGGAAAGAACTGGGGATTGAAGCCGGGAATGATGCACTGGATCTACAAGGCGGTAATATTACCCAGGGTGCTATATGGAGCCGTGATATGGTGGCATAGGGCACAAGTTAAAGAATACCAAAAAGAACTAACCAAAATACAGAGACTAGCGTGCCTCATGATGACGGGGGCGATGAGAACGACCCCGACACACGCGATGGAGGTAATGCTAGGTTTGAAGCCTCTATGGACTGAAGTGGAGAAAAGAGCCATGGAACAGTGGTATAGAATGAAAGCGTGCAAGGAATGGAGAGGAAGCTGCGTGGACAAGAGACACGCAC
This sequence comes from Cydia strobilella, assembly GCF_947568885.1. Classification (NCBI taxonomy): domain Eukaryota; kingdom Metazoa; phylum Arthropoda; class Insecta; order Lepidoptera; family Tortricidae; genus Cydia; species Cydia strobilella. Next base: position 32,514,725 of record NC_086068.1, read on the forward strand.
TGATACAAAGAGAGGCGCTATCAAAATTCGAGATGCTGATGGCCAATAATGACCTTATAAAGAGGCAGGAGATATTTGACAAAAAATACAGAGTACATATAGGAGAGAGGGACAACTGGAAGGTGGAAGTCAGGCACCCAACGACTATCTGCTTTACGGATGGGTCAAGAAGAAGCTCGACGAAACTAGCAGGGGCGGGCATAGTTATCCCTAAACTGGGAGAGAAGGTATCGGTACCACTGGGTAGGTATGCCAGCGTGTTCCAAGCAGAGGTATGTGCCATAGCGCGCTGTGCGCGTATAGTGAATGAGAGTATGCAGCAAGAGGGCGCTGTTGTAATATATACAGACAGCCAGGCAGCACTGAAAGCACTAAAGAAAATATCGGTCACCTCCTCTCTAGTGAGAGAATGTCGAGAGGAGCTGAACTCGCTAGGCAAGCATAGAAATGTCACGGTGGCATGGGTACCAGGACACCAGGGGGTGACAGGAAATGAGAAAGCGGACGAGCTAGCGAGGATAGGGGCGGAGACGGAATATATAGGTCCGGAACCGGCTCTGCCTATGTCAGCAGATGTCACAAAGGGAGTCATCGAGAAGGTAAAAGAGATGGAAGCACAGAGAGAATGGGTAGAAGAAACTGGATGCAGACAGTCGAAGATGATGATTAAAGGGATAGACCACAGGAGAACGAGGTATCTCTTGAAACTAGGTAAGAGCAGTTTGAGACTGTTAACAGGTATTATTACAGGTCATAATACTCTCAATAGACACCTTAAGATAATGAGAATCAGTGCAGACGCCTCCTGTCCACACTGTGGTAGGGAGGAAACTAGCTTGCACTTACTAGCAGAATGTACTATGTACGCAGCACCGCGATATAATACATTTGGTAGAGACATACTAGAAGAAAACGAACTAAAGGATATCGAACTTAAAGATGTCCTTCTGTTCTGCAGGAAAACAAGAAGATTTGAGGAGAATGGTGTGGGAATGCCGCCGGGACAGTAACCTGCAGCTCCAACTACAGGGAACTGGGCTGAATGAACACGACATGTGATCGACAGCCCGCCTGCTTCCGGCCGGGCGTCCCTACACTACATCTACATCTAACCCCAGTAAATTCACTGCCATCTGTCGACACACTTTAAAACTAAAAATTAAGATTTATAAAAATACGATAGAATGTATTTAAATATAGATAATGATTTTTTTTATTTGCATTAATTATTTTTATGATTTTGACCCATGTTCTTTCACTGATATGCGTTAAAATTGTTAAAATTGTTAAATAACAAACGAAACCGTCAACGCCATCTATACGACTGTAGGCCAAAACTAGTAGCGCCCTCTGAACGAGAATAAAATTTTCTTGATTTTCGAGGCACGTTTTTTCCTTAGACTGTATCCATCTATTACGGAGTTATATCTATCTTTGATTTATATATCAATGCCAAATTGCAGGTTTCTAGCACTAACGATCACAGAGCAAAGCCGCGGACGTACAGGCAGACGGACATTGCGAAACTATAAGGGTTCCTAGTTGACTACGGAACTCCAAAAACGTTATTGTTTTTATTACAAGCTTTTATTTAACTTGCAATGTACCTATGTAAGTATGTATGTAATATGTATGTAACATGTATGTAAGGGTCAAATCTTGCAGGTTAAATTTGACCAACTTCCCGGTGTCCGATGAAGCTGAAAATTTGCATACCTACCATAGAGTAACTTATACTAGAGCGGTACTGTCATAGTAAATTTTGTAACCCCAGTAAATTCACTGCCATCTGTCGACACAGTTTAAAACTAAAAATGAAGATTTATGAAAATACGATAGAATGTATTTAAATATAGATAAATGATTTTTTTTATTTGCATTAATTATTTTTATGATTTTGACCCATCTTCTTTCACTGATATGCGTTAAAATTGTTAAATAACAAACGAAACCGTCAACGCCATCTATACGACTGTAGGCCAAACCTAGTAGCGCCCTCTGAACGAGAATCAAATTTTCTTAATTTTCGAGGCACGTTTTTTCCTTAGACTGTATCCATCTATTACGGAGTTATATCTATCTTTGATACCTACATATGTAAGTCGTGTGACAATGCAATACTATGGTACCATCGAGCTGATCTGATGATGAAGACAGGAGGTGGTCATAGGAACTCTGTGATAAAACAACGCAACCTTATTGTGTTTGGGGTTTTTAGAATTGTCTCGATGAGTATTAGTTGCCTGTTGAAAGAAAGTACAGTCAGCGATAAAAGCTTGTACCAAAAATGAAATTTTTACCAAAAACTTATTATAAATATTCATGTTTTTGCGTAATGTGCGTAACAACGTTAAATGCAAAAAAAAACTTCAATGCGAGATAATTTACAGTAGCAGAAATGAATTGAGCATCCTTGACAACGTATTAATTAATAAGCAAAAATTGGCCAAGAGCATGTCGGGCCATGCTCAGTGTAGTGTTCCGTAGTTACCATTCTGTCAGAATAGACTAAACGGGGGCTATTAGTAAGTATCATGTATACACAAGCACAAAGGACTTTCGCATCGCTTTGTACGACTTTCTACTAAGAATAGAAGACTTTTTGCAATAACTAAAAAATGGCTGGACTGATTATATTGGCTATAGTTTTCCTTGAAAGTATTTATTAAGCTTTTATTTTACGATTTTTTTCATATTCTTTGGACCCATGGTTCAAAAGTTACAGGATGGGGAGGCACATTTTTTTTCTTTCGGAGCGATTATTAACGAAAATAATCACTTAATAAATAAATTAACCGGCCAAGTGCGAGTCGGACTCGCGCACGAATGGTTCCGTACTATTACGGAAAAAAACAGCAAAAAAATCACGTTTGTTGTATGGGAGCCCCATTTAAATATGGTTGTTGGAGTTGGGAGTTAAAGCGAAAAAAAAAAACATTTTGTATTAATGGTACCCTAAAATTTTTATTTTATTTTTTAACATTTTATTTCTCTTGTTCGGATTGGTTGATTTATATATCCATGCCACATTTTAGCTTTCTAGCACTAATGATCACGGAGCAAAGCCTCGGACAGACAGACAGGCGGACATGCAGTTCCTAGTTGACTACGGAACCCTAAAATGAATTTAGCATCCTTTATTTACCTACACGAAAATGATACCATAACACAAACTTGACTATATAACAAAACCTTATAGCGGAAGCCGCTCGACCCCAATTTCAAAGGAATACCGCAAATCGATGTACAGGTTAGCCGTTTGGCACACGCATACTAGAGGTCGAAACAACATTTTTGACCCGCAGTTCCTAAAAAAATTTCGCTGCGGGAGTGGTAAAACATTATTTTGTATGGAAAAAAAAATTCCAAAACCTATCGAGTGTGATATCATACGAAAGGGCTTTTTGAGGCGATTCTAAAAATATATCACATCATTTTATTTCGGGCATTTTTTTAAATTAAATCAAAAAGAATTTTCGAAACATACCAAGTTTGGGCTCCTCCGGACACGATATGGCTGATTTTTTTTTGTACAATATACCACAAATGTCTAACCCCAAGAAAGCAATTTTGAAAATAATATCATTAACATTTTTTTATTTCTTTTTCAATTTTACAAAGTGACACAGTTCTACTTCAATACCTATTTCACGAGACTTATGGAACTATACTGCAGATACGGTACATATTAATCATAAAATGATACGTAATATCCATATATCCAACGGGAAATACCTCTTTAACCCTTTAACTGCGCCTTTTCATCAGTTGGTATAATTTGTTTAGTTATTGACACAAAATATCAAGGTTGTATCCTCCAGCTACGATATACCTTACTGATTTTTTTTGTACAATATACCACAAATGATACGTAATATCTTGGTATCGAACCCCAAGAAAGCAATTTTGAGAATAATGTCATTAACAATTTTTTTTTATTTTTTTATTTTACAGAGTGACACAGTTCTACTTCAATACCTATTTCACGAGACTTATGGAACTATACTGCAGATACGGTACATATTAATAATAAAATGATACGTAATATCCATATATCGAACGGGAAATACCTCTTTAACCCATTAACTGCGCCTTTTCATCGGTTTGTAGTTTGTTTTCTTTTTGACACAAAATATCAAAATATCCTTCAGATACGATATATGTACCTTACTGATTTTTTTGTACAATATACCATAAATAATACGTAATATCTTGATATCTAACCCCAAGACAGCAATTTTGAAAATAATTTCTTTAAGATTTTTTTTAAAATATTTTTCATGTGTATAATTTTTCAATATTACAATATTGAGAAATTTAAAAAAAAATCTAAATGAAATTATTTTCAAAATTGCTTTCTTGGGGTTAGATAATAAGATATTACGTATCATTTGGGGTATATTGTACAAAGAAAAATCGATAGGGTATGTCGTACCTGAAGGATACAATCTTGATATTTTGTGTCAAAAACTAAACAAACTATACCAACTGATGAAAGGCGCAGTTAAAGGGTTAAAGAGGTATTTCCCGTTCGATATATGGATATTACGTCTCATTTTATTATTAATATGTACCGTATCTGCAGTATAGTTTCATAAGTCTCGTGAAATAGGTATTGACCAAGAACTGTGTCACTGTAAAATTGAAAAAAAATTTGTTAATGATATTATTTTCAAAATTGCTTTCTTGGAGTTAGACATGAGGATATCACGTATCATTTGTGGTATATTGTACAAAAAAAAATCTGCCATATCGTGTCTGGAGGAGCCCAAACTTGGTATGTTTCGAAAATTCTTTTAGTTTTAATTTAAAAAAAATGCCCGAAATGCAATGATGTGATATATTTTTAGAATCGCCTCAAAAAGCCCTTTCGTATGATACCACATACGATAGGTTTGGGATTTTTTTTTTTTCATACAAAAATAATAATGTTTTACCACTCCCCCTTTTTTTTTAGGAACTGCGGGTCAAAAAATTTGTTTTGGCCTCTAGTATGTGTGTGCCAAACGGCTAACCTGTACATCGATTTGCGGTATTTTTATACGAACGGGTTAGACATATCCGTATAATTACATAAGTGCACACACAGAATACTACAAGTACTACTTTTATTTAACTTGCAATGTACCTCTGTAATTACAAGCTTTTATTTATTTATTTTATTTATTTAACTTGCAATGTACCTATGTAAGTATGTATGTAATACGTATGTAACATGTTTGTAAGGGTCAAATCTTGCAAGTTAAATTTGACCCACTTCCCGGTTTCCGATGAAGCTGAAAATTTGCATACATATTTTTTTATTTTTTTTTATTTTTTATTTATTCAACAAATTACACAGTATGAAATCCAGACTAAGGTGGTTCGGACATGTGATGCGTCGACCCGAAAACCACGTTGTGAAAAAGTGCCTTTCCATGGCTGCAGCAAAGGGAGGAAGGGGCAGGCCAGTAACTACCTGGCTGACGAATGTCCGGAGAGACATGAAGGAGTTGGGCCTGTCCAGTGACGACGCATATCAGCGAACAAAGTGGCGCCTCAAGATTAGGAAAGCCGACCCCGCGTAACGGGATAAGGCGAGGACAAAGAAGAAGAAGAAGAACAAATTACACAGTATGACAGTTAAAACCAATTCACTGTGGAAGTTATATAAAGTGTATACAATTATGTAATCAATTATATAGGTATAACAGAGACATTTAAAAATATAAATCGAATATATAACAGACGACGAAATATGGCGGTCGGGTGACAATGCAATATTATGGTACCTTCGAGCTGATCTGATATGATGGAGACAGGAGGTTGTCATAGGAACTCTGTGATAAAACAACGCAACCTAATTGTGTTTGGGGTTTTTAGAATTGTCTCGATGAGTATTAGTTGTCTGTGGAAAGAAAAGTACAGTCAGCAATAAAAGCTTGTACCAAAAATTAAATTTTTGCCAAAAACTTATAACATTGATTTCTCCCTCTATAGCCGACAGACACCGATCATATGAGAAATCGTGCACAGACCACTGCTCTGGGTCAAGCTATGGAATGCGCTAACACCTCCTTTGAGGCAGTGCCAATCAGTGGCGTCGCTAAAAGCGAAATGAAAAAACTATGGCTCTCAGACCTGCATTAATTAGAAGGTAGATAGGTAAGCGATTATAACATAATTAAAATAATATGTAGTATATATTTATAAACTTATAGAACGTTGAAAATGGCCTGAGTGGCTTCGAGAAAAGGATGGTATAAAGGATGGCGGGGGCACTGCCCCAGATAGGTATGTAATAAAACTATGAAAACGGTTTAATTCATGAGTAACCATTTTTTTTCTTAAATATTAGTCAACCTTGTACTACACCTTGTATTACATGGTGCTCAGAGATATCTGAACATGCACTGACGTTTCGACAATAAAGTCTCGTTGAGATATTGATGACCACGTTTTTCTTGTTTATCCAGCTACGATAATCCGCTAAACAAATCATGATTCACAATAAAAATAAAATATCCACGTTAGTCAGACAGTGGGGACAATGCCCGCCCTTTCATAAGACCGCGTCCATCACCAGGGATAAAAATAATACTTCATAATAATTTTCATCATCTTCCGTCTTCTAAGTCGGTTGGTGTGCGGGCGGCGGGCGCGCGTGTCGCGACTACATAAACAACAGTCGCGGAGATGGAACTTAATTTTGGGAGCATATGTAGAAACTTGTAACCTAATACTTACTACGCAGAAGTTAGCATCAGATTTTGAACCATAAGGTCCATAAGGTGCGACATATTTAAGTATAGGGTTTGACAAACTTATTCCAACAGTTGATTTTCTGCCTGTCACGTCTATTACAAGTCACCAATGGGACAGTGCCACAACCTGTTTTTTTTTCTCATGCTTATGAGAAAACAACTAACATTTATATTATATACATTAAAGAATTGACTAACTATCGAGTAATTGACTAACTATGTAAATATCAGAACAAATATCAACTATAAAAGTTATAAGCAGGAATACTAAAATCTAAATTAAATTTTTATGCCTACTCAAATCATTTGTCAAAAGTATCAAAACGCTATGCTTCTCAATCCAATATCATGTTGTTATTAAAGCACTGATTGTGTGTGTAGCTCCTGGTCTTCTAACTCTGCGTTGTGATCTCTGCCCCATTAATCTGGCTATGCGTGCGATATTTCTTACCAACAGATGTTTAACTCACTACGAGATATATTAGGTAATTCCTTTGCTTAGAGCAAGGAAAAAGCTTGTCTTTATTCAGAGATGTGTAATTGTCTGTAATCGTGCAACGTAGTTATCAAACGCAACAGGGTAATATAACATGCGCTGCAAAATCGTGGTACCGTAACCGCCACCTGCCACTGTCATACAAACCTCCAGAAACCCTTGTTAATAGTATTTGCAATAATTCCACATGTAGGTACTTGTTAATTGGATTTTGTACATTTATCAACTGAACTTGGCTCGATTTTATGCAACGTACCACATAAAACGATCGCTTAGCTTCTAGCTAGGAGCTAGCAGCACATGACTAGGGAATGCAATGCCGCACGAGGAAATCAATCCCGGTATTCTGCTGGATTGAAATTTTCAATCCCGCGGGATCCCGGTATTTGCGAGATCCCGCAAGTTAGTATACGATTTTAGATAATTCATTACGAATTGGTACAAAATTTGAGGATCTAATACAAAAAGTAAATAAAATTAAGAAGAGTTATTTATTGGCTTCTTAAAAACACTATTAGTACATAGTTATAACAACAAAAACATAACATTAATCTTCTTGAGAATAATAATCAATAAACAAAATTATTTATACATTATTTTGGAAGTAGCTGCGTAAAAAGTCAACGTATTTATGGTTTCATTGGCCAAACGACTCCTAACCTTGCCGATTAGATTCCCAGCAGCCGAAAACGCCCGTTCTGCTTCAACGCTGGTTGGAACTATCGACATTAACGAGCCCCATGTTAACTGGAGGTATTTTCCTTTTACCCCCCCACACTCAAAGTAATTCATCTCCTTTCTTATCAATACCTCAACATTACTACCGCCAGGCCTAGTTTGTGGTGTTGTCGGTGACTTAAAGCGAGTCAGAGTAAGTTCCAGTTCATCCTGCAGCGATATTGATGCTGCAGAATTTAACTCTAGATCGGCGAGAGGTGTGTCATCATCAGAAGAAAGAAGCCGTGTTTTGTACATGCTTTTCTCGGAACTCTAACTTTTCTACGATGGCTACAATTTCTTTGCGAATTATGTTTTTAGATGGCAGGTAAAATGTTTCGTCATTCATAAATTCAGCTCTTTCTTCCTCGTACTTGAAAGGATCATGAAGGTATAGCAGAACCGCAGTCACATTTGTTCGCCGCTCTGCAATCCGTTTTTGCAATGAAATGACTAGTTGTTGAGCTAGCGGTTTGTTATAATTCTCTAATTTGCGAATGACGAATTTTAGCGTACTTTCAGCTGTAACTAAATTGGAGTCTCGTCTGCACAAAACTTCTACAGCTAATTTCACGGGCTCTAACATTTGCTCAAGATCAGTTAGTACATCATATTCCTGTTCTGTTAACACGAAGTCTGTATTAGTGCTGAGTCCTAGATCAATCAGAGTTTTATTAATACAAAGCCTTAGTTTATTGAACAGTGTTATCATCTCGTACAGACTAGACCATCTGGTTTTACAATCAAGGATCACAGCTATGTTTTTACCCATGTCATTTCTTATATAGGTCTGCAGGAGATCGTTCTTTAATGGAGAGTTTTTAAAAAGTTTGACCACCTTTCTCACTTTTTTATTACATCTGCGAACTTTGTTACCAAGTCCGCATTTGTGGGTGTATCATACGATAAGTCAAAACAGTCATAATATTTATCAGTACAGTTTTACTCACTATTATTTTTAGTCGCTTTTTGCGACATGTTTCGGATTCTTTGGGAATCCATCCTCAGGCACGAGTGTCCGCGGCGGTTGTACGTCGTGCACTGCCCGCGCCGCCCGCCTCGTGGCCACTCCTCGTGGCCGCCGCGGACACTCGTGCCTGAGGATGGATTCCCAAAGAATCCGAAACGTCGCAAAAAGCGACTAAAAATAATAGTGAGTAAAAACCGTACTGATAAATATTTTGAAATATGTCTCACGATAGTTTAAGTGCAAAACAGTCATCTTCGCCGCCGTCATCAAACTCATCGACTGGCTCATTTTGCACAGACATTTCTTCAATTAATGCTTCAGGTTGTTGTTGCTTATACACTACATCTATAACAGCCAGTTGAATGCCATGAGCATATAACACAGCTGCTGATAGGGTTTGATCAGTCTGCCAATTTTCACCATAACTTTGGCACCGTCAGTTGTAATACATATTACATCCTTATCTAAAGACAAGTCATATTCTAACAGTTTTTCTTCTAGCATTCTGATACAGAGTTCCAAGCAAACTTCCATAAATGCGCAATAGGCCTAGGTTCCAGAAATTAGGTTTTTTCTGATAGAAAGCATGGATATTTACATTTAAATATCGCCGGTTCCTTGTGGAAGTCCACTCGTCGAATGTCAGAGTAAATCTATGGTTACTCTCTTTCAACTTTGAAAGATCTTGAATAACTGACATTTTTAAAGTCACACCATAATTCATCACCGTCAACTTAATGGAATTAGGAGACTTTGGTAAGTTATAACCTCCAGCTCTAAAAAGATCTCGCAAGTCCGACGAAGTGCAGAAAACCCGGAAAGGTAACCCATCTTTTGCCACCATGCGAGAAAGCCTCATCTCTACGCTATTGTTGTCTTGAGTTGGAAAATGATCCGTGATTTTACGCTTCTTCGCCAATGTTGAGCAAGCAGGAGCAGACTCAGAAGTCGCCGGCTGAGCCGACTCAGACGTCGCCGGAGCCGGCGAATCGGACGTCGATGAACGTTGCGAAGTGGCGGTAACGTTTGACCTTGACGAATGATTCGAATTCTCTAGTTTGGTGTTAATTCCATGTTTAGAATTCAAATGTACATGCAAACCTTTAGTCGAACGCCCCGTAGTCTTAATGATGGCTTTAAATAGCTTGCATTTCGCAGTCTGCGAATCTTCCGCCTTCAAAAAATGACTCCACACAACAACAATACTAGAATAAACTTTATATATTGTCTGCGACATAATTAACACTACACTAGTAACATTCACAGTATTTTCAAGTACTTTTTTACATTAATAAATGGTTATTTTTAAAATTCTTATTAAAACAATACTTAAAATGCAGTATTCAATGCGTAACGCCGTAATAACAATTTCAAACTGTCTAAAAAATAGACAAACTCGGACGAAATACCTCACCCCCTTCACCCGCAGACGCATCTAGGCTCCTCGCACACGTCATTGGATAATTATGTAAAAAACAACAGTGTTTACAGAGTAAAGCGTATAGTGGAAAAAATAGACAAGAATTTAATATAGGCGATAAAGTTTTATACAAAAAGAACTTCAATAATAATAAGTTTACATGGTGCAAGGGTATAATTAGGGAAAAGTTGGGAAAAGTTGTATATTTAGTACAAGATTGTGAACATTTAGATAAGTATAAAAAACATAAAGACCAAATAATGTTATACAAGGGACAAGAGGACGGTTCGTTTCTAGATGACATCTCTCTAGAAGGTTTATTTTCATCAGAACAAACCCTTTCATCGTCGGGTACTACTACCTGCAGCGAGGTGCAAAATAGTGGGGGAGGAGAAGGCGGCCAAATAGTCGGTCTAAGCGCGGAAGGTGCCGAGTTAACCGGTTCTTTGCCGCCGCCCAACGACGACCCACAGGAACGGTTCGAGGACGCCGAGTCGGACGACACCCCAGTGGAAGGGTCAGATGATCCAGGGGTATCCAACCCGTCTACTACTGTCGGCCAGGACAGAGTCAAACGAAACCGTCCCCAAGTTAATTATAAACCCTATTTTAAGTAATCCTTATATTTAGACTAGTTGTAAACTATGGGGAGGATTGTTATGTATGTGTGCGTGAGCGCACCTCCCCGCTTCCATTGGTACATGTATTAAAGCAGTGTGTCTATAGCCATCGGTTGTTTCACTCGTGCCCTTTCCAAATACAACATACACCACATTTAATCTTCACAACATTTGTTTATTTTATTTTCTGGAATTAGAAATACGAAAAAACTTCGAGGTCAAAATTACCCATAAAATTATGATATTTTCATCTGGTATCCCTAACATGATTGTTATGCAGCTAAATTAGGAAGAAGATTAAAAACGGCTGACCTCAGACTCGTCTGAGTAGCTGACATATTACCACAAACAACCTACGTAATTTGGGCGGATAATTTTACAAATAATGTTTTGTTAATTTGCGTAAATAATTGTGATATTTTTATTGAAATCGTTTTATTCTACATTGCTTTGAGTGTAACGTAATTTTACGATGTTATTCCCACATTTTGCGTTAAGAGGAAGGTGTAAAATGCTGTACTTACGTGTGAAAGGTATGTTCTCATATTTTTGCTCAGAGCGGCTATTACAGCCGATTACAGAACAATTCACCATTATTTTATCAATTCAAAACGCTAACCATCACTATGTTTTATAAGAGAAAGCACAATTTCATAGAAAACAACAATAATTAAACAAGCAACGAACAAGCATGACATGTCACGTACTTATTTGTTTGCCACAATTTCGGTTGTGGCAGCGGTGGAAAAGTGAAACTATGACAAAGACAAAAAGTAATATATTGCTCTCTGTCACTACTACTGAAAGATACATAAGACTATCCCGTTCGGTCATTTCGCCCCACCCCTCATGACCGATCCATGTTATACTAGATTCATGTACCTCACACTTCACAGTGTGTTAAAAACCCTCATTTTGTTTTATCCAGTTTTTATTTAAAAAAATGCATAGTTCTTATCGTTTTAAGTAGCTCACAAGAAATAAAATATAATAGAATTAATAAAATAAAATAGAATAAAAATCACGATCTAATTCCATGGAATGTAGAAGAAATACGTAAGTTAAAATTTAGCCGGGTTTTCCGGCCCTAGGGTTGTCACGTTTTAAAATCGACCCGGGTGGTTGTTTTACTTTTAAATGCTTATTTTATTTATTTATTTAATTATTTTTAAATTTTCTTCACCTACACCCGGGTCAACTTTGACATCTGATAATTTAAAAAACCGGCCAAGTGCGAGTCCGACTCGCGCAATAAGGGTTCCGTACCATTACGCAAAAAACGGCAGAAAAATCACGTTTGTTGTATGGGAGCCCCATTGCATTTAGATATATGGATTTAGGTATATGGTATATTTAGGTATATGCATTTAGGTATATGGAATATTAATAAAACATATAAAGATTACCAGATTAATATTATTAGCACCAAAGCAGCGTCCAGATTTACATCAAGCTATATATTAAATATTTAGTTATATTTTTTTTTACTGAGCATGCTAAAGTGGGCTCGAATTTTATAATCCTCCTGCGTTTTGAACCCCCACAGTCGTCGCCATTAGTGATACAATGGTCGATGTGCTTAAACGAGTCCTCGACTCCGTTTTTATTCGCTTCAGTTTGCTGAATACTCGCTCAACACTTGCGTTTGAAAATGGCAAAATCAGAAGCAAGTGGATAATTTTCCGCACTGCTTCAAACTTTGGCTTTCCGGCTAGATCCTTCAGTTTAAATACTACCTTCCAAAAATCATTCACATCTAAGGAGCGATCTATGCCAACACTATTTAAATCCAGAAGGCAATAATTAAATTTTCTGCAGGAGTGATAGGCAGCTTCTTCCTAGCGCATTCAGTGGCAGCTTTTTACGGAGCTGTTTTTCATATTTAGCCTGCACCATCCCAACACCTGCTGGAGTTGTTAGTTTTTTGGCTGCTTTATACTTCCCTTTTAAAACACTCTTAATTTGAGCTCATTCATATCTGAGAGAACTGCACTATGGTGGTCTTATTTTGCTCTTCGTCCAATTACAAAAGGCGACTTTTCGTACGTAGGAAATTGTATGATTTTCTACTTAGCCTAGACATAAATAACGCAATTTTTCTATTACTTTAGCAATCCTAACTTTTGTACGAATCTATATACTTGTACTATAGGTATGTTTATTTTATAGTTCATTTCACTTTAGCCGCATACGTACCCCAATTTTTCACGATAAATATGACGGGCATACGGGGGCAGGCGCAAATTCTAGTTATTAACAATATTGCTGATGGACCTAGGGTCACTTGTTCCTAGAGGTCTGCCGCTTCGAGGCCACTGTTCAAGAGACAACGTACTAAATTAGTTATTTATTATGAAATGCACGAAACTTCGAGGTAATTTAATAATTTTAAGTGTTTCGAAAGCAAGCATGGAGGATGTTGAAAGTTTTCTTGCCATTTGGAAAAGACCAAATTTCAGTGATCTCTTCTATCCACCGGTGTAACGTCGCATGGCGTAAAACCAGAATTATTTATATTGGAATATATAATAATAAGACTTTACCGCGGTAAGAAAGCCGTCATCTTGCTTGGAAATAAAGTTACAGCCGTTTAAAATTTACAGTTTTTTTTCGGTACAAGCCTTAATTATTTTGTTGCGACGGTTTAATCAGTTTATCCTAAGCCAAAATATTAGTGCATACTGTATTGGCGGAAATTATGAAATTTGCAGGCCCGAGTATTGATTTTAATTAAGTCCGTTTAATTTAATACTAGGTCAGTAATAGCCATAACAGCAGAAACAAAGATAGTGTTAATTTTAAAAATTCGCGACAAGATGATGATTGTTATCGAGACAAGATGTTTTGAATTTTTGACCGACTATAATTATGTATATACGAGTAATTATATTATTAACACTTCGTCATGTAATTTTCATCCAGAAAAATAGTTAGGCAATATTAGCTATCTCTATCTCTAGCCTCTTTGGTATCTGTAACAGTAAAAGGCCGGTGTACTTATTTGAGAAATTGACCATCTATCAACACATCAGACGTGGTCCCAGACTACTATGCCCAAGGCACAGAACCGCTGCATTCCGTGGCAGCTTTCGCTACGCTGCCACGAAGTGCTGGAATAATCTTCCGCCACCAATCCGACAGACCAGTACTATAGGTTCCTTTAAATCAAGACTCAAAGCGTACCTAATGGACCAACAAAGTTTTGCTGCCTGAAGCTAAATATTTAAAAAATCCGGATCCCGTTATCGTCATTATTACCTATTCTGTTCTGTTCTTTAGTTATTCACCAGTTAAGTTATGTATATTTGTATATATATATAAATTAGATGTATATATTTATATTAGTAGTACTCTATGTTATTATGTCACGTCGTCCACAACGTGTCCCGTCCCGAACTATGCTGTCCCGCACACTCCGCTGGCTCCACAGAAAACCAGCGCCGTTGACCACGCTAGTCGTGCCAGCTGCATTGCTGAGTGGAGACCATTTCGGCTTCACATCTCTATTTCTACTGTTTCGTTTATATTTGTCTTGTATTTGCTATATATGTGTTGTATTGATGTGTTGTCTGAATAAATGATTTCTATTCTATTCTATTCTATCGCAGGCTAAACAGCATTTTCTCTACAGGCTCGGGCAAAACTGGTTGGGCCTAGAACATATACTAGTTTGGCCTGTAATGGGGTATCGCCAGTAACATAATAGTAGTTTATGCAACTGATACATAATGAGAGGCCTTAAAGCACAAGTGTGGTCATATGAAACGAGCGTTAGCGTTATAAAAAAAAAGTTGATTTGCCAAAAAGTGTACAAGTTTCTCTTACCCTATGACTGCCACACTAGGCTATGACTGTCTCGTGGAGTCAAATTGAAAACAATACTAATTTGAGTTACATCCTGCGCTGAAGTTTTGGTTTTCTAATATGTATTTACTACTAAAAATATTTTTCACATCACCTATTCGAAAAGGGAACTTTTCTTCCCTGCTAGGAGGGATCAAAGTGGCACTTTTCTGTTCAAGGACATTTTGTTGCCAGTATGAAATATTGACACAAAGACATATGAAATTAGTATGCATATAATCGATAACAATTTATTTATAATCGATTACGTGCATACAATTTTTCTAACAAATAATATTTTGTTGTAATTGTAAACAATAAATGTAATAAACGTATTTTAAATTAATTAATAGCATATTTAAATTAAGTAAATTAATTAATTAGCGTAATATTTACAAAGAAAAGTAAAAAAACATTAAAGGCCAAGCAATAAGAAGGTATAGAGGGAAATGCTAGGAACACAATTTTTTACTTCGTAGCTTTGTTTGGACTAGTTAGGAGATGAATATATCAAAAGTCCCCGGTCGTAGCCCTGGTGCCGCGGGGGAGAGAGGGGTTTGAAGGTTCCATTTTTCGGTTTTTCGATTATATCTCGGAAACTATGGGTCTGAGCGACAAGGCCACTTATACAAAATGAAAAGAGATTTAATTTGTTACAAGTTTTATTAGGTTTTTTTTTATATCTTGTATACTTTTTGAGATATCCGCTCTTGAAGGTTTATTTAGGGCTCTTATTTTTATCTTGATTATCTACATTAGTAAAGCTGCTAGGCCGGGTTTGGTAACGTTTTCGTATAAATCGGGAGTGCCGAATTTATTTATGGTATCAACATTGACACCTTTCCGAAGTAAAAACATATAAACTTTAAACAAATAACTTTTTTTTAACTCCTCTTCACGCTTAAACCGCTGAACCGATTTAGTTAAAATTTTGTAAATAGATGTTTTAAGTCCCGAGACAGGATATAATATAGTTTTTATCTCAAAAATCATACTTTGAAGGTGTGAAATTTGGTGTGAGGGGAATTCAGCTTCTTCGCCGAAGTTGAATTCCTGAGATTAATACTGTTTAAATTTAGGTTTGAAGTCATGTTTGGTATCATTATCAACTAAATCAAACATGTAAACCATCCCAAATATTTAATATTGTCTTCGGTTACCGCGATAGTTACTCATGAAATAAAACTATGAAAACGGATTATATCGCGTATATTGAATTTATAATACATCCCGACGTTTCGAACTCTTTACAGCGTTCGTGGTCAACGGGTGACTGAGGAAAAATTACAAAATGCAAAAATACCCACATACTAAAATAATGAACAAACCATAGACTACAAACTTTAAGGCTGGTTGTACATGCAAAATCGGTTCATAAGGCTAGTTATACACTATAATTATTTTTCAAGTAAAGATATATATATATACGCGATAAAAAAAAAAAAAAAAAAAAAAACTATGCCGGCTCCAACCCTACACCACGGACCCGAGAAGATTTACTTCCCTCCTAAATTGTAGGAGGGTATCCCAATATGGGACCGGCAACAAACTCGGCGGGACACATCTTTTCAAAACCCATGTTTTGAAAAGATGTGTCCCGCCGAGTTTGTTGCAAAACCCATGTTTTGAAAAGATGTGTCCCGCCGAGTTTGTTGCCGGTCCCATATTGGGATACCCTCCTACAATTTAGGAGGGAATTAAATCTTCTCGGGTCCGTGGTGTAGGGTTGGAGCCGGCATAGTTTTTTTTTTTTTTTTTTTTTTATCGCGTATATATATATATCTTTACTTGAAAAATAATTATAGTGTATAACTAGCCTTATGAACCGATTTTGCATGTACAACCAGCCTTAAAGTTTGTAGTCTATGGTTTGTTCATTATTTTAGTATGTGGGTATTTTTGCATTTTGTAATTTTTCCTCAGTCACCCGTTGACCACGAACGCTGTAAAGAGTTCGAAACGTCGGGATGTATTATAAATTCAATATACGCGATATAATCCGTTTTCATAGTTTTATTTCATCCCAAATATTATTTAAATAGGTTCAGCGGTTATTGATTCCCCATACAAATTTCCACCCCACTTTTCACACCCTTAAAAGATGATTTTGGTTATAAAAACGACCTATGTACTGTCCCGGGACTCAAACCATCTCTATACCAAATTTCAACGAAATCAGTTTAGCGGTTTAAGCGTAAAGAGGAGTTTTATAAAAAAACATTTTTTTAAATTTTGTTTTTACTTAGGAATGGTGTCAATGTTAATACCATAAATAAATTCAGCACCCCCGATTTATACGAAAACGATTCCAAACCCGGCCTAGCAGCTTCACTGATGTAGATAATCAAGATAAAAATGAGAGCCCTAAATAAACCTTCAAGAGCGGATATCTCAAGAACTATACAAGATATAGAAAAACTTGACTCAATAAAACTTGTAACAATTTAAATCTCTTTTCATTTTGTATAAGTGGCCATGTTGCTCAGACGCATAGTTTCCCAGATATAATCGAAAAACCGAAAAATGGAACCTTCAAACCCCTCTCTCCCCCGCGGCACCAGGGCTACGACCGGGGACTTTTGATATGTTCATATCCTAACTAGTCCAAACAAAGCTACGAAGTAAAAAATTGTGTTCCAAGCATTTCCCTCTATATCTTTTTTTGGGCATTTATTTCCTGGCCTATTAGTTTAATAATTTAATTTTTATTTTCATTGTATCATTTTAGGTGTTTGCTGTTGTCTTTGAAAAGATATTAGGTACATAATTATGAGCTTTAGGTACTTACTTTTAATTTGTCAGTACAGTCACGTCTGAAAATATCGATACGGACAGTGCCAGAAGTATGTACATATACTAAGGTTGTGTATACATATTTTTGGCACTTTGTCCGTATCGATCTTTGCTTAAAATAATAATGTTGTAAAACCTAATATATGTATCCACAAATGCAGTGTCGATACAAACCCGATAGGGTTTCACGGCACTTTTCTGTCTGATGTAATGTAAGATTTTGATATAAAATAAATAAAAAAATATATGTAATTTCCTCATAGGTGATGTGAAAAGTAGTATGTGTCACATGGTAGCAAAATTATTTTCACCTTGGGCGTTAACACTTGAATCCTTCGCTTCGTTTAGGATTTAATTGTACGCCCTCGCCGTAAATATGTCATTTTGGTCCCTTGTGACACAATCTACTATTTAATAATAATAAAAGTCTTAATCTAAACATTACCTACTAATTAAGAATAGAGCTTAACTCAGAGGATGCATTAACACCAGTTAATCACACATGCATCACAAAGGCTGTGAATTCAGGCAAACTATGCGTTCCTAGAATTAATAACTACTACGGGGATAGAACCCTTAGGAAAAGAATTCCATACTTACTTGATAGTTTGCCCGAAGCCATAAGATGTGAAAATAAGAAGCCTAAATTAAAATCTTTGTTAAAAATACACTACCTCAATATTTTGTGGTAATTGCACTACTATATAATTAAGTTAAGTACATATGTAACTAGAGACTGATGACCCCACAGTCAAACTCTTTATTGAGTTTTGCGGGGCTATGATTATAGTAATTAAGAATACCCTGTATTTTATTAAATAAATAAATTATAATAATAAATAAATTATTGCTAAAAAGCGTGCAAGTCTTAATTGGTTGATTAACTATGATGATAAGGGCCGATATAACGAATCTGATGTAGGTAACCAAAGATGCTCTTTCATTACATGTTTTTGGAATCTATTGACTTATGGGTGCTTGGTGCAATTAACCAAGGGTTATTTGTAATACAAGGGCACATAAACAAACATTTCGACGATCTGATATATTTAAAAAAAAAAACTGCTAGGTATTCGGATCGAAGGCTTGCATGAATCTGAGTAGACTACTCAAAAATATCCAAATAACAGGTGTTGTGCACAACTTAAAATAATAATTATTACTTGTCTGCCTAAAGAGGCATGTACAGTCGAAGGCAAAAACATCGATCCAGACAAATGGCTCAAAAATATGTGAACACGACTTTATTGTCTAAGGTGTAAGAGTGTACACATATTTTTGAAACTTTGGGAATGTATATATATATATATATATATATATATATATATATATATATATATATATATATATATGCCCTTGACTGTACCTACTACCTACCTACTAATAAATATAATAATTAGGTACATGAATAGGAAATGAACCTGAGTATCTTGGACATCGCGCGCGTAATAGTAGGGTCGGTTCCTCGCTCTACGGCTCTGACCACCGGTAGCTTGGGCCCTGCCCCGCTGCTGACAGCTCCCTATGATAGGTTTTAGGGTCCCGTAGCCAAATGGCAAAAAACTGAACCCTTATGGATTCGTCATGTATGTCTGTCTGTCCGTCCGTATGTCACAGCCTCTTTTTTCCGAAACTATAAGAACTATACTGTTGAAACTTGGTAAGAAGATGTATTCTGTGAACCGCATTAAGATTTTCACACAAAAATAGAAAAAAAAACAATAAATTTTGGGGGTTCCCCATACTTAGAACTGAAACTTAAATTTTTTTCATCAAACCCATACGTGTGGGATATCTATGGATAGGTCTTTAAAAATGATATTGAGGTTTCTAATATAGTTTTTTTCTAAACTGAATATTTTGCCCGAGAGACACTTCCAAAGTGGTAAAATAAGTGGTTTGAACGAGATCTAGTAAGTAGTTTTTTTTAATACGTCAAAAATCGTAAACCGCAATTTACCTTTCACTCATGTTTCACATAAAAATTACATTGTTTAAATTGTGTAATGTACGGAACCCTACGTGCGCAAGTTCGACTCGCACTTGGCCGGTTTTTTATAATCTGTTTATATAATATTACTGTTTTTGCATGTGTTTTTATATTTTACTTTAATATTCATGTTGTAAAAAACTAACCTACAGAAGAAAGATTAATAAAGATATACACAGTAATCATAATAGTTGAGTGTAGTAAATAATTAAAAAATAAAAATTTGTAATATAAATCAAATAAACTTATTGTTTTATAGTGTTTTTGTGAGACTCATAGAATATATCAAATAATCGACAATTGAAAACGGCACGTATCTAACCGGTCAACTAATTAATCGGATTTCGGTAGCTTACAAAAATAAAAATAGGTACTTAAATTAATACTTTGGCAACTAAAGCGGAGCATCAAATTATTCCAATATGAGTAATATTTTAATGCCATTACAGCTTTTGTTTATTTAAAGGCAGGTACCAATTATTTATTCGGCAACTGAATTAGTATATTGGAGACTATTTGTGAAGCACATTTTAACAAGAAAACGACTATATATTAATTAAAAAATGAAGTTCTTTTAAAATATTTAGATAGCAAATTAAGGTAAATGCACACTTAAAATTTGTATTTCGACCATCATTACTCGATCTGTCATTTTAATATAAAAAAGGATCCTAAAAAAGTTTTTGTGGTCGTATAATCATTGAACCTATGGGTAGAAAACTTAAGGTGTTTGATTAATGTCGTGGTTAAGATAATGTTAATGGAATAATAACGGAATGTTAAAGTGTGTACAAACATCACTTTTATAATTTTACTAGGCTACTACTAGTGCGCGTGAAGGTGTAGGAATTTAAAAAATCGGAACCAATTTTTTATTATTTTTACAAAAAAACTATTTTTTTTTAAATGTCATAAATTAACAATAGATTTTAAGTAATTATGTACCTAACCAATGGATCATAGAAATCTGAATAAAGAAATTATATTATTATTATTCTGGATTTCACGGGCCTATAAATCCCGGTCTTTTGATAGGCTTGCGTGGGGATATAGATCCAACACGTAGAGGCCCCTTGGAGAGCTTTAATGTCATGTAGAATGCCTGCTGGAACCCATTCACAGGTGCAACAATAGACACCCTGAATCGGTCGCAGCAGGCATTGGGACTATTGTAGAAAAAGTGAACAGCAGACCGGTTTATGGATAGAAGTTTGGCTGGTCAAAAGATTGGGCTATTGCTGAGAGGTCCGGACACCTGCCATAACAATGTCTGTACACGTTATCAAGGCAGGCGGTGACTCGCCGCTGACTAGATGGGCCCCTGAAACTGCCGTCGCGAAGACGACCAGGAGCAACATCGGTGTGAGCGGCTCAGGGGTGTCGAGAGGTGTGCGCCGCTTTCTACCCAGTGGCTGTTACCAGCCACTGTGCCAACTCGCGTCTTATGCATCTTTCACTTCCACCCCTGGAGCATATAGCTCTAGCGACTCCTCTCTGGACAGCCAATGAAGGCAAGCCAGAGCTGAGAGTCCTGCGGGTCCCCTTGGGGTCCACTCCAACCGATGAAGACACGCCGGAGACGGAGACCCTGACCGACTCTTGGGAGCACTCGGGTCCGTGGGGTCGTTACTCCCCAAAAGCTCGCCACAAGCTGCCCTGCGGGCTTATTATTATTATTATTATTATAAATGTAAACACCTAGGTACATAAAGTAGAACTTTTTTAGTAAGTAATAGGGATAATGACACATGTTGAATTTTATGACAAAATCTATTAAAAAATAGACAGCAAATGAGCAGTTTATCACAGTAATGTGGATAATATACAAAAAAATGATAAAAAAATACAGGATATAAAAGTTTCAAAAGTTCGCCTTTATACTTCCATCTTCCATTACTATTATTTATTTTTGTAAACCTGTGTTGTGTACAATAAAGTGATTACTACTAATACTAATACTACTACTACAAAATTTAAAGTTTTTTTAACTTCCAAAAACGAATAAAGATACCATTCGATTCCTTGCATTTTATCCAAAAAAAGATTATATAGCAACGCAACAAATCTATCTAACCTATGCATAAACGCAATATTATCTATAAAATCGCAATTTTACTTATTTTCCATACATTGAAGATGGGCTCTCAGTGACCTTGACGTCACTTTCACATATCGTTTTGTAAGGTCGGTCCACTCGGTGCTATTGGATTATGGGCTTTGGTTCCAGAGAAACAAGTTAATTCCCTTGAAATGATTTATTTAACTTAAGACCGATGCACTTACAAGAAATACAAGTTCGCTCACACACACCAAACGCATAGTAAGTGGCGCCCTCTATTGGTGGCAATATTGAAACTTAAGACTAAGTATTTGAGTGGCCAGTGTTCAATTTTCTAATTTATTCAACACTCCCACTAAAATTTAACACTAAAACAACAATAAGACCCGTTTCAACACACTTTAAAAGGGCCATAAAAAACTTAATTAAACAAAATTTGATCTCTTAAGTAGGTAAAAGTTTGAGTGGGCAAAGCTTTTGTTAAAATATCTGCTAATTGACTTTTACTTGGTATATAATTAATTTTAATCAGGCCCAACTCCACTTTTTCCCTTATGAAGTTATATTTAATATCTATATGTTTTGTTCTCTTATGAAAAACAGGATTATTAATAAGCTTAATTGCCGACTGATTATCAACATATAGTATAATATGATCAAATTTTTCACCTAATTCTGACAAAAGAAGCTTTAGCCACAGAATTTCTTTTGCGGCTTCACAAGCCGAGACAAATTCTGCCTCGGTCGTGGAGAGAGAAATGGTCTTTTGTTTCTGACTGGACCATGTTATTGGACCATTATTCATTTTAAAAATATATCCCGTAGTTGACTTACGTGTATCTACGTCACTTGCAAAATCAGAATCTGAAAAACCAACAAGATCATTACTTTCTCCATACTTTATACACAAATCCTGCGTATTAATTAGGTATCTAATTATGCGCTTAACAGCGTTTACATGCTGTTGACTTGGATTATTTACATATCTGCTCAGTACATTCACAGCATATGAAATGTCAGGCCGCGAGACTGTACACAAAAACAATAAGGAGCCTATAGCTTCCCTATACGGAAAATCCACAGTATTTTCATCTATATTTTTAGTTATGATTACATTAACATCTGCAGGGGTACTGACCGGATTTGCAGAACTCATACAAAACTTATCAATTATTTGCCTAATATACTCTTTTTGGTGAATACATATATAGTCATCAGTTCTTTCAATTTCCATGCCAACAAAGTATTTCAAATTTAATTCTTTAATTTTGAAAGCTTGTTTTAAATAGTTTATTATTTCTTGAATAATCTTTTTGTTGGAGGAAATTACAAGCGCATCATCAACGTAAATGATTAGAAACACTTTAGTGTCATTAAAAACTCCTATATATATACAATTATCTGCCTGCGATTGTACAAATCCATATTTAGTCAAGAAATGGGTAAACCTTTTGTTCCAGCAACGAGAGGCCTGCTTCAGACCATACAGAGATTTATTTAATTTTAATACAAATTTTTTATTTAATGGAACACCATCAGGAATTTCTATGAAAATATCTTCATCAAGGTACCCATTGAGGAAAGCAGTTTTTACATCAAATTGCTGAATTTCTAATTTATATTTTGCTGCAATAGACAGAAGTATTCTAATAGAGTCATACCTTGTTGTCGGAGAGAATATTTCCTGATAGTCAACATCTTTGATCTGGTTAAATCCTCGAGCACACAAGCGAGCCTTATAACGTGTTTGATCATTTTCAGTTTTCTTTATAGCAAAAACCCATTTAGTGGTGAGGGTTCGTTGACCAGATCTTTCAACTGGACTCCATGTATTATTTTCTTTGTGTGCTGACAATTCTTCTTTAATGGCTTCTGACCATTCTTTTCTTTGAGGACTCTGCAAGGCTTCAGCATATGTTTGAGGCAATGACAGCTCGACGAGATTGGCTTCCAAGTTTCTGTTTTTCCGTGGTCTCAGAAGTATATCTCTACGTTGCGTAATTTCTATGTCTTCAGACGGCTCAAATGGTGGATCATCACTGTTACAGCTTAGTATGCTGTCTGACCCTGTTGTAGAAGCTTCTACCAGTGTGTCATCCACTAGACTTACTCCCTCTTCAGTCTCTTCACAGTTCTTATCTTCACTATTGTCCTCAAGACACATTTGCACTATATTTCTTCTTATTTCTGGTACTTGATTCTCATCAAAGATGACATTTCTTGATATTTTTATTGTCTTAGAATTTATGTCATACATTCTGTAGTTGGTGTTATCATAACCAACTAGTATCATTTTCTCACTCTTCTTTTCCAGCTTTGTTCTTAACTGATCGGGAATATGGACATAGCCGACACTACCAAATACCTTCACATGGCCTAGCTGAGGTTTGGTGCCATTCCACAGCTCAAATGGTGTTTTCATTGGAGTCTGGCTGGAGGATGTTCTATTTAATATATACACAGCACAGTTGACCGCTTCTGCCCACAGATTTAGTGGCACATCTCTTGCGTACAGCATAGAACGAGCAGCTTGAACAATCGTACGTAGCTCTCGTTCGGCCCGACCATTCTGTTGTGATGTGTAGGGGGCAGTGCGCTCATGAATTATCCCCTCCTTGTCCATATAATCTTGAAAAACTTTATTTACATATTCTCCTCCGTTATCAGTATGCAAATATCTAACACTGTGCATGTATTTATTTTTCACAATATTATTATACTTCTTGAAAATTTCTATGACATCACTTTTGTTTTTAATAAAATATACATGCCTGTAACTTGTAGCTGCATCTTTGAATAACACAAAGTACCTCATGCCTTGGACTGAAGTGTGGCTCATGGGTCCACAGACATCGCTGTATACTACATCACCAGGCTGTAGTTCTCCTCTTACAGATTTGTGAAATGGAAACTTGCATTGTTTCCCATATGCACATGCCTCACAAACAAAGTCAGTT
This sequence comes from Cydia strobilella, assembly GCF_947568885.1. Classification (NCBI taxonomy): domain Eukaryota; kingdom Metazoa; phylum Arthropoda; class Insecta; order Lepidoptera; family Tortricidae; genus Cydia; species Cydia strobilella. Next base: position 32,539,333 of record NC_086068.1, read on the forward strand.
TTTTCATTGTCTTTTATTTTCAGACCTTCTACAACGCTATTTGCACACATTGTTTTAATTTCTTTTAGATTAATATGACATAAGCGTTCATGCCACTTTTTAATGTCATTTTGGTCTTTTAGCACTAAATTACAAGTCTCTGGAACCACTGTTTTTATATTTAACTCGTACAAATTGTTTTCTGTGAGTTTAGCACTCATAACTACTTGATTGTCTTTGTAAATTAAAGCACTCGAGTTTTTCTTTATGATAGTGCAAGATTTTCTTATTACCACACCCTCAGAAAATAAGTTTCTATGAAAACTTGGTACATATAGCACACCTTGCAGTTCACTATTCTCCCACTGTCCATTGACAAGTCTTTTTATTAACACTTTGCCAATACCGCACACTTCAACAGTTTGTTTGTTTCCTAACGTCAATGATTTCTGGTCGCACTCATAAAGTTCAGAGAAGTAGTCCTTCCTATAACTAATGTGAGCTGATGACCCACTGTCTAAGATCCAAATGTTTTCTTCAACATGAAAAGAGCTATCTTCTATATTAAATGCCAACATGTCTGTAGCTTCCTTCTGTGATTTCCCATTCTTGGATTTTCTTTGAAAGCGACATTCTTTTGAAAAATGACCCCGCTTTCCACAGTTGTAACATTCAAAACGATGTTTTGTGTTTCTATTTTGGTTTGTACCACTCCCCGATGCTTGTGGTTGATTATGTGATGGTACATCTCGATTCTGTTTAGGTTGATTCTTCCAGGTCTTCCCAGCTACTAGAAGAGCTGTCTCTTGTTCTTCTACAGATGCCAAGCTTGCTTCTTCATCTAATAGACGAGCGGTTAAGTTATTAAGAGTTTGTTTATCAGAAGATAATGACATCCAGGCTTGACGCAGCGATCTATATTTAAGAGGCAATGTCCCAAGTATTTTAGTGATTATTGCCATATCGCTAACAGTTTCGCCACTTTCTTTCAATTGTTTTGCTAAGGTCTCCACTTTTGAAATGTGTTGTGCCACACTGTCACCCGGTGACATTTTATACTGATAAAACTTCTCGTGGATTAACATTTTGCACAGTTCACTCTTTTGTTCATAAATTGATTCAAGTTTTGACATAATTTCTGAAGCAGTTTCACAGTTTTCTATGAGTGTAATTTGCTTGAAGTCCATCGAAGACGTAATTATATACATGGCCATGCCATCATTTTTTAACCACTCCTTCAATTCTTTGGCTTCTGTAGTTGGTTTTGGAGTTGAAATGTCGATTCCCTTCGCCTTTAATGCGCATTTGACTTGAAATCTCCATTGTCTAAAGTTATTCCCGTCAAATTTTTCCAAATTCATTGATCGCGTGGGATCCATTTTGAGGTTATATCGCCGATAATGAATAACACTTTTTGGAACTTTTCTTTGCAGTTTTCTTCGGTATTTCTATTTTCAGAGTTTCCTGGGCCCGTAACCTATTGGATTATGGGCTTTGGTTCCAGAGAAACAAGTTAATTCCCTTGAAATGATTTATTTAACTTAAGACCGATGCACTTACAAGAAATACAAGTTCGCTCACACACACCAAACGCATAGTAAGTGGCGCCCTCTATTGGTGGCAATATTGAAACTTAAGACTAAGTATTTGAGTGGCCAGTGTTCAATTTTCTAATTTATTCAACAGGTGCATACTCAAACTCGTTCGATCTATTGTAATTAATGCCTCACTAAACTAATGTCATACGCTTCGGAAAACCTGAGCCGCTTACGACTTTCTTGACACGTAAATCGCCCAGCGATAAGGAATTCACGGCACGGCCGGTTGTGTACTTGAGTGGGAGATATTTTGTTTTACCCGCCGATAATTCTTATTGTAATTAGGTAATCTTATTTTTAACTTTATATAATTTTTGTTTTTCCTATGTACCACAACAATGTTTAAATGTAAAATGTATCCAAGAATGCAGTGTCGATACAAACCCGATAGGGTTTCACGGCACTTTTCTGTCTGATCATGATGTAATGTAAGACTTTAATATAGAATAAATAAATAAAAAAATAAAATAAAAGGAGCGTTTCGCGAGTGAAGTAAGACTGTCGGACTTTATCATTTGACATTTCTGACTTTTGTATTGCTTTAATGCCCATGGTCCCATATATATATTATTTGAATAATAAAATTTTGTCATCTAGCCTATTGTATTAAAAATCGATTTACCTACTTAATGAAATACCTGCTCGAAATGTCAAATTTTAAAGAATCTTATGAATCTTATGATCATTCAAACTATATAACACCCAATAAACGAATTACCTACCTTCCTAAGATATATTCTTACGTCTTATTAGGTAATCTTAATAAAATGTAAGTACCTAATCTTAATAAACTATGGTCTAAATGCTCAATTTTGAAAAGTGTAATGGTCGTTATGCCTGAAATTTACCTAATGAATGAATTACCTGAATTTAATATGTCATTTTGTATTTGTAGGCTCGCTTCGCTCTCTCGGTACTTACTTGAGTATTTAAGTCCCAGTTAGTTCTTACATGCTCCTCCTGAACTCACTCACAATCACACCTCACACTGCTGGACAAAGTACGGAATATCCACATCAGAGGGAGTTATAAGATCGGGCCCATAATCGACAAGGTAAGAACGCCGCCTACGGCGCCTACAATGGTATGGACATGTACGAGCTGCCCTGAGCAAACCCACAATAGCGCAAGGCGCCGGAAGGCGGCCCGCCACCTGGTCGACGACGGTCCAGAAGGACCTAAAAGAGATAGGAATGGACAACACCGTAGCCCAAAACCGGAAAAGGCAGAGCCGACCCCAGATAATGGGATAAGGCTTAGGACAAGAAGAAGACTCACAATCACACCTAACGATCACGATAACCTAACCTAACCCAGGACTTAATTTTTTTATAATTTCATATAACTCAGAAATATATGCTTATTATTTGAAAGATTTATGTGCGACGACCAGTGTGCCTAGGAGAAAGTATTTAGATTTAACTTAAACTCGAATTAGTACTTATGACCCGAACCAAGTGCCAAAATAAAGTATGCTGGTCTTCTCCACTATGACCTTATGGCAGTCCACACTGGCTGTTAATAGTGTTAATACAAAGGCGTTATAATTATAGTATCGTGTGAAACAAATGATAAATTATTACAAAAATAAACCAATATTCATTAAATTTAGATTCTTCCGCAATTTAAATACTACCTGAAATGATGTGCTCAATACGATTACTTAGGCGTAAACAACTATATGACAACAAATAATAAAAAGCATACGCTTTGCAATAATAGATGCCAATTTATTATTTAGTCGCCAAACTATCATTTCAAGATCCCAATTATTATTTTTTGTGGCTTGAATTTGATGCCAGTTTTTTTAATAATATGATGCTTATATTTGGAGCCAATATAATTTTTTAGGCTCTAAAATATTAATTCACGGCCAAATTATGTTATTATATGCCCAATGAAAGTTCCTGTTTATTATTTTAGTTACCTGGTTAATAATAAGCCATTGAAAACACCATAAGCTTATCTGTACCATTGTAGTATAAGTATCATTTTTAGAATACAATTCTAGTCGGGTCGGCAGGGTTTGATTTCGCGACGTTTTCGCTCAACACGACTCCCATTTCCATTTCGAGATCAAATACTATTCCAGTTTTCGACGCTCCACATAAACAGGGTGTTTTTGGGTGTTATAGAAATTGTAATTTGTATTCACGTATGTCATACACCGCACCGACTTATTTACAGTCCAAGAATCCGAACAGAACATTTATTTACTATAAACTAAAAATAAAATAAATAAACTTTTTTTAAATTATACAAAAAGGGACATTTAGGCGTTTTCTGTCTAAGTTTTAATTATATATATATTTATATATTTAATTTGCTAATGTAAGAGTGCAATTGATTTGACCATGTCTGAAAGAAATTTTTTTTCTTACCCAAGTATTAACTGAGAAATGGCCAACTTAACACAAACTTATCTGGGCTAGTGCAGTCTGTCATCTTAGTTGATGATGATGGTGAGTGACCCTGAAAACGATAAAGAACAATTTGATGCAACACGACCATTTCTTTAAAACTATCATAAAAGGGACGATAGAACGCAAGAGGGAAACCCAGACGCAAAAAAAGTGGGGGTCGTGTCGTATCAAAAAGAAAAAGCTGGCACAAGTAAGAGAAACTTGTAAGATACGACTCCGCCGACAAGAGTTGATGATGATGTCTCAATTAGTGGTGAACCTAATCAACAAAACCTAGTCTGGTTTCAATAAAATATACTTTACAGTACATATGGTGCTACTTTCTCGCACTAGTGCGTCAAATAGCACTTTTCGTGCATATGTCGAAAGTTTAAAGGGCCATATGTATTGCAAAACGTTGTACGATACACGTGCGAATCGGTAATTCGCAACTCGTGTCGATTTAAAACACTCCCTGCTGTCGTGTTTTAATTTATCGCCACTCGTTTCGAATTTCCTCTTTTCCGCACTTGTATCGTAAATAACTATTTTAATGCAGTTGCTCAAAAAGTGCTACTTTACGTAGTTGTTTAGCGTGCGGAAAGTTGGTATTTGCGAACTAGTGCTTTTTACTTTTCCAATTTTTTTTAAATTTATACTTGTTCCAATTCATGACTTATTGATGAGTGTTAATATTAATTATACCTTTAAACGAGCAATTCTTGTATATATCTATATTTCGAGGATCTCGAAAACGGCTCTAATGATTTCGATGAAATTTGCTATATGCTTTCCGCGGCGAATAATCGATCTAGACCTAGGTATTATCTCTGGGAAAACGCGCATCTTTGAGTTTTTATATGTTTTCCGAGCAAAGCTAGATATGTCCTTTAAACGTCGTAATCAACATAAAAACCTACTGTTAATATTTCATATTTTATTACTTAACTCTTCATCATTATAACACGTTTTATTTTTTATTAATATTGAAGATTGAAAACCCGTACTTAATAAGTTGTCTGAATGGAACGTAATAGGTATGGAAGGTAGAGGCAGGAATAGCTGCCGAAACGCCTGTCAAAGAAGAGACGTTTTTTCTTACTGCAAACTAAGTTTCCAAAGGAAACATTCGACATTGTTTTTATTCCTTACTTGTTGTTTTTCTTATTTTTTCGCAACTGCATTAAAAAACGTCGTTCGATTCACGTGCGGAAATGTCATTCTTCACTCGTCCCGAGCCTAGCCACTCGCCTACGGCTCGTGGCCAGATATCTCGGTACTCATAGAGTAATGACATATATAGCGATATAGTCACTTAGGCAAAAATTATGTACAGTATTTTTTATAAGGCAACATCCAAGTTTGCAAAACCACTGCACAGCATCGGGCGTCACTATTAAAAAATGCGGAGCCGTATTATGTAATTACGGCGAAATAAATTTATTGCATATAGTAGGTAACTAGGTAACAAAACGGACTGGCAGTAAAAATCAATTATCGGCAATAATGTGAAAATGAGCGTTGCGTATGTATATGTATACAACCTGTACCTCAAGCACCTGCGCCAACCCCGCCGCCGGATCACGTACTTATTAATTCCACAGAATAGAAATTGGATTCCTTTATTGGAGCAACGATTATTCGATTTTCATTTCACATTCGCCTGCTCCTAATTTATTCGAGATATAATTGAAGTGTCGGGAAGGAATTAAGAACGACTGAAGTGTATTTTAATATGGAGGAGAAATCAAATAATAGAAATATCGAATTTACTGTTTTGAGAAAGTAAATAGTTTATATAAAATGTACCTATGTACTATGTACATCTTCCGAGAACAGCTTAGCGCCACTTGCACCATCCCACTAACCCGTTTAAATCTTTAACCCAGTGTTAAATTGTACTGGTAATCAAGGTAACTCCAGGTTTAACCGGTTAACCCCGGGTTAGTGGGATGGTGCACGTGGCCCTAGAGAAACAAGATGAAAGAAAGGTCGATAAGGTAGAATCAAAATACAGGAATAGTGCTAAATCCAGTGTTTCTTTCCCTAATTTTAGCAATTTGCTTCCCGGACTCAAAGAGGTATCAGCTCAGTCTTTCGCTCTATAGGCTATTTGACTAATTTTTGAAAATGGTTTTAATTGATTGTTTATGACTCAATAATTACACTTCATTGATATTTCCGTGAAATTTACTGTATTAAATATAAAAAACAATGTTAAAGTTTATTTATTTTGAACGCGCCTTAAACGCTGTTTTTGCAAATGGGCTAATCACGTGACACGTGTGACGTCACACGCGAGTAGACTCAGTCAATGACCTTAGTAAATCTTATGGTTTATGTGCATTGAACTGATTATTTCACTGTAAAATGGTATATGTATAAATGGTGTATAGTGCCGCAATGTTCAAGTACGACTATAAAAAATCCAGACAAATTGTTTGTATCCGTTCCAACGAATCCCAAAAAACTAGCGCGAAGAGACCCAAAGAGCATTTTAGCACATACAAATGTTTTTATGTGTGAAGACCACTTCGATCACTTCGATGTAAGTAATATTTAACTGTAAATAAATATGGTAGTTAAAGCAGCGGATTTTGTTGTATTTAACGAAACAAGATCTAGGTATTTAATGTATTACTACATAACCTCATAACATAGCTCTTTCAGCATTAGTAGTGTAAGGTTCCAAAATTGTTATCACATGTACCTATATGTTCACTTTAGTTGCATATATACGTTTCATATGTAATTTATTTCAAATACAAAACACTCATTTATTTAATAATGTCTAAACGACTTGACAATTGAGAACAAATTTAATATCAGCGTTGGCTGTAGGTTCGAAAATTGGCGGGTCGTTGCCCACTGGCGGGAAACTTAAAAAAAAAAAAAAAGAAAGTAGAAAAAAGGTGAGCGAGTAAAAACAAGGGGGGATGAGCGGAAGATTGTGGAGCGGACATACCTAATTGTTTGTTTTAAATGTTTATTATTATATCTGAGTATAAATATAAGTTTTTCCTGCATTTGTTGGAGTTTTACTGACTATATCTTACAGTCAGAAGTGAAGAACGGCAAAATTGTAAGTATACACGCCCCAATATTGATTGTGAAATGAATATAGTCAGTAGGTATATTATTTTTCAATAGTAATATATTGATTGAAAATAAATTACTATGATTGCTATGCAATCAATCACTTTTGAGATTTAATAAGTAATATTTTGGTTTTAAAAACTAATGTATCCATTGAAAATATACGCAGATAATTGTATTGATTGTATAATATTATTGTTGAATAATAAACGTCCTTGAAGTAAATACAACATTGTAGAAATATTATATAAATATAAAACCGCCTTTATTTGCTTAAAACATTGGAATGATAGATATATCTCCATCGGGCTAAGCTAGACTCACAATAGAGATAAAAGATAGTAAATGATTATTTTTAAAAGTGTACAGTTAGCAACATAGTGTTGAAGGATAATTACGTAGGCTATAATTTAAATACAAGTTTTAACGTCGTTTGGTTACGATACTTTTATCTATTTAAATTGTAGTAAAGTGTAACGAGTTTCTTATACCTACCTACTATTAACGGATGAGATTTGATTTTATAAAGTAAATCTACTACTCAAGTTTTATCTCAATTTCACCATTTTACAAGTTTTTATTTAACTTGCAATGTACCTATGTAAGAATGTATGTAACATGTTTGTAAGTTATGTTATGAATGAGTTCTGAATTCCTCCATAACCTAATATTTAAAATATACATAAAGACTAAGTTTCTTGAGCTTGAGAGAGCTCAAAGAGCATTGCTAAAAGTCATGCACCAAAAGCCATTCAGATTCCTACTAACGACCTCTGTTTACTCTGCAATCTATTATCTGTAAGAAAATTGTATATTCTAAATCTTATTCTAAAAACACACAAGCGAACCACATACAAAAAAGACAATACATGCACACGTAGGAAAATGACTAATGTAATTAAAACCCATACATTAACTAAATGGTTACAAACTAAAAGCTACAACGACATAGAAAACTTAATTCAAAATAAGTATAGCGAACATTAGTACAGACCCAAACACACATACACACACACACACACACACACACACACACATCTTTTCTATATTAAGTACCCTATAGTAGTATAATTACATTGAAATCATGTTTAGTTGTTTTGTTAATGTTAAAAAAAAAAACAATGTAGTTAAATATACTTTATATACATCTAAGATAACTGTTAACTAACCGCGTGGAAGAGCGGTGCTCTCTTAGCACAAGTGTTTTCTCACTTAAAAAGAGGCACCAGCGCAGATATTGTAATTTGTATTTTTTAAGCTACCGAATAAAATTTTTTTTATTTTTATTTATTTAGATTAAATTACTAGATCTTTAAATGTAATGTAATTTTACTCACACCCGCTAAGCGGACATAACTTGTAACAAAAAGATATACAATAAATATGTTTCTATTCTATATTCGTATGAAGATCCCTCAAAAACTACTGAAACCATACACGCCAGCTTGCGAAACACATTTAACAAACTTTACCTGGAATTTATGTCGTATGCCCTTGGTTTGCTGACTGACTTTAATGTTTTGTTTCAATCTGAAAAGCCTATACTCTACAAGCTAAAGCCAAAGGTGGAAAAATTTATATTAAACTTGGCCACCAACTATATGAACTTTGAATATCGCAAAAAGAAAAATGGACGAGAAATTGATCACAGCAATCCAAGGTTGTATTTAGAACTTGACAAAATTTATATTGGCGTGCATGCTCAAGATACACCAGAGAAAATAAAGCACAGCCAAATCCTCCTGCAAAATCAGAAATTGACAGAGCATTGCTGGACTGCATGCAATTCTATATAGAAGTAATAATATCCCAAATTAAATTCAGATTCGAGTTAACCGATCCTCTTATTGATTTAATATCATTGGTAGACCCTTTAGTAAGTAAAGATTTCAACCCTCACCAACTCACCGCAGTAATAAAGAGATTTCCGATATTAAAAGAGCATCTTGAAGTAGATATTTTGACGAAACAATGGAGGGATTATAAAAAACTGATAATTATTTAAATTAAAAGTATCTTTATATTGTAGAAATCCTACCCTTATCAATTGTATCAGTTTTTTTCATTCGTAGTTTACAGTTTTTTTTGGTACACCCCTTAAGGCGCTAGTCGCTATTTTTGGCCGTAAACTCTTACTTTCTAGAGTATATATCTTCTTAACGGTTAAACAAACGATTATGAAAAAAATATATATTGATCTACATTTTATGTACAACATTCCTAACGTTTGAATTTTTCCCTGTGACTTATAGTTTCCCCATAAAAGGAATATTACGACAGGCCGTTTTGCGACTAACTTTGATTATATCTCCTAAACGGTTTATTCGATTAAAGTTATTTTTAAACTAAAATAAATGGTTTAACAGGCGCCACAAATGCAACGTTTCATAATGTTAAAAAATATTTTTTTTTTTTTCAAGAAATAGAATATTATTCAACATTTCGTGCGTATGTAGCTCGAAAACGACGCACGAAAACGGCGTGGCCGGCAGTAGTCATGAGCAAAATGTGTCACTAAAAAGAAAAGATTGATATGCATATTTCATACGCTGTGAAGTAATTCACTCTTTTAGTTCACTAGTTCAGTTTAGTTCAGTAGCTCAAAAGATTCATCTATATCAACAGTACTGGTTTTCTATCCCTCATTGGCAGATATATTGAGTTGAATGAAGGATTCGATTGATAATTTCATTCAATATGAATCATGAAATAAACGTTTCGAACCCTTTACAGCGTTCGTGGTCAACGGGTGACTGAGGAAAAATTACAAAGTGCAAAAATTACCACATACTAAAATAATGAACAATCATGGACTACAAACTTTAAGGCTGGTTGTACATGCAAAATCGGTTCATAAGGCTAGTTATACACTACAATTATTTTCAAGTAAAGATATATATATACGCGATAAAAACTACGCCGGCTCCAACCCTACACCACGGACCCGAGAAGATTTAATTCCCTCCTAAATTGTAGGAGGGTATCCCAATATGGGACCGGCAACAAACTCGGCGGGACACATCTTTTCAAAATATCAGAATGTCCAGCATCATCCAACACTAAGGTCTCACAGTCTATGTCTCGCTTGCTCCTTTATCAGATGGACTACAGGATCCCAAGCTGGTGGTAGAGAAAAGCCATCTTCCCTATTAAAGTTTGGATATTTCTTAATCTCAATGGCCTCGCGCAGCATTCTGGGTATGTAACGCTTCTCCTTGGCAAGAACCAGAGGCTTATCAAACTTGATTGAGTGATTGGTCTATTTCCACTCCATTTTATCCATGACATGCTCACAGACTGCAGACCTAGGTCGACGGTGCTTGACATCAGCTATGTGTTCCTTCACCCGAGTGGAAGCGGTTCTTGCCAAGGAGAAGCGTTACATACCCAGAATGATGCGCGAGGCCATTGAGATTAAGAAATATCCAAACTTTAATAGGGAAGATGGCTTTTCTCTACCACCAGCTTGGGATCCTGTAGTCCATCTGATAAAGGAGCAAGCGAGACATAGACTGTGAGACCTTAGTGTTGGATGATGCTGGACATTCTGATGTTTTGAAAAGATGTGTCCCGCCGAGTTTGTTGCCGGTCCCATAAGTATTGGGATACCCTCTTACAATTTAGGAGGGAATTAAATCTTCTCGGGTCCGTGTTGTAGGGTTTGAGCCGGCGTAGTTTTTATCGCGTATATATATATGTCGGAGCGTGACTCCAGAAGAACACATTGCAGCGTTACATTTCAGTTTTAGACGCCTGTATACAATCGATTAGCAAAGTGTTGCTATGTATTACTTAGTTGATAATGTAATTTATCGAGTTATGTAGAGAGTAACGCCATCTATTGACATTCTTGTTGAAATAAGATTAGGTACAGGCTTCGGAACGTCAAGTGGTTTAGCTTGCGTGAAGTTAGGTACGAGTTGGCAGTTTTGTTGGTAACTGGTCAAGCAAGTTGGCCTACATTTTTTTTGGTGGGAGCGATTAGGCTCCGCCGCTCCGCGGCGTTCATTCCAAGATTCTCGATCGGACCGTGCTAGATATCGGACGTTAACCAACCTCGTGCCTAAACTCACTGCGTTCCTGAAGGCTTATACCTGAAGGATTATTGTGAAAGCTTATAGATTCCAACATTATTTAATCATTTAGCTAAGTGTTTTATTCCAAGTGTTAATTTGATTTCTTATGACTCACTTATGAGTCATTAGAGGTTTACTATTGTAAAAATTAGAAAATAAGTGTTGTTTTGAAAAGATATGTCCCGCCGAGTTTGGTGCCGGTCCCATATAGGGTTAAATCTTCTCGGGTCAAGAGGTGTACGGTTGGAACCGGAATAGCTTTGTTTGGTGTTCATAATCGCATTGAAATATGCCTACCTACTTGAATAAAGATTTGAACGTTACAAGTGATTTTGTTATTTCAAATTAAATTGTCTTTCATTGCAAGCGTGACTAGTTATTTTTATTATTTAGTACGAAAGTATAGTAGGCACTAGGTTGATGAGTCCGTAGTATTATTTCATACACTGGTAGCAGTGGTAGCATACTATTTAGCTGTGTAGGCATACATCGATGTACTGCGCCCACTACCGCCACCGCTATAGGCCACCACACGCACCCCATGTTCACGATATCAGAGCGTGGGATTATGAAGAGCATCATGTATTGCTTGCACAGCCACGTGGAAGCGTGGTGTATGTCCGGGTTGTATTCGGGGACATACATGCCTAATCTGGACACGTGGTAATGGTAAGCTCACGTGTCTAACCTTTATTGAAAGGTGAGTGAAGTTCATTGTTATTTGGTGTGAATTATTGTGAATTATGATTAAGGCAGTCGACCAGAGCCGTCGTAACGTGACCTTATCTCTGATATCACCACGTTTCTTTGTTGTTGATTTGTAATCCGTTAAAATTAGAGCGATCACGTGTTATTTTGTTGTAATATCATTACGTTTAATTACAATCAAGCATCAACTATCACGACATGTTATTATTTCGTCGCTCAATTGTGAATCTACCCTCTAATTTGAATTTTCATGAAAATAAAGTTGTCGATAGAAAATAATCCTGCCGATTCACCAATTCATAAAATTATGACATTCTAGTTCTGTAACGTTTTGTAGTTAATAAATTGGAACTAATTATTGCCCGTAGTGCCGTGATAGACACAAATCGTGTAGATTACGAAAACATGAACTACGCGTTTGAAAATTAATGTTACAGTGTGGTTCAGCCTGAGCAGAGACAACTTACAGACGCCATCACGCCTGTAACACATGACTGAAGCTGCTGTGCATTATCTTCTGTGCTGGAGTATTGGAAATAAAAGGACAGGTTTCGTTCCTATTCTTTATTGGTGGATTTTATTCTGAGTTTAATGGCTAAGGATAACAGTCGACCTTGACTAATTAGCTCTCTCTGTTCGAATTAGTATTCTTTTTAAAACGGTTTTACTCATTTTAGAATGCGTGTTTGTTTATTGAATAAAATAAAACGCATTAATTGAAGTTTAAATTTTAATCTGTCATTTAAAGTCCAGTATCTGTCTATTGTTTCCGCTACTAGAGCATTTCACAAACCTTGGAGTTTAACCTGCATACACGATTAACCTGATACCGTGCTAATGATGATTTCAGTAACAGCCAGCTATGAAAAACCACATCGTGCATGTCGCCATCTGCCGCAGCAACGGCAACTGCAAGGCGGAGAGCATCTGCCTTCGTGCTTGGACCTTTGAGGACGTGTGCATCATACCTACTTTATTGGCTGGTGAGCAGTTCCCATTTCGTTGGGTTCATTATGTTTGAGAAGTTTTACTTCTGTTGAGAACTCATGTTCAGCTAATGTTAAAACTAAAGTAAAAAGCGATCATGTGATTTAAAAAAAAATAATGTTCAATTTTAGTAGGTCAAAAATATACTGACACAGATTTGACTTTAAAATACCCGCATTATCGAAATAGAAAAATGCCTGAGCAACAGGTACAGGTTGCCATGAGTTGGATATTAATGACCCTGATAGTACTAGTGATTCTGAGTAACATTATTGTAACGCTTGTGTTTATTATTTCCTTTTTTTTGGGATTAACTGTTAACATGTTATTTTGCTTTATACGGACTGAAAGCTTGTACTTTCGAAGGACTGAGAGTACGCCCGATGGACTGGGCACTACTTAACTGTTTTGCTTTCGATGGACTGAAAGCAGCCCGATGGACTGGGCTCTACTATTTTGCTTTCGATGGACTGAAGGCAGCCCGATGGACTGGGCACTACTATTTTGCTTTCGATGGACAGAAGGCAGCCCGATGGACTGGGCACTCACTACTGTTGTTTTGCTTTTGATGGACTGAAGGCAGCCCGATGGACTGGGCACTACTGTTGTTTTGCTTTCGATGGACTGAAGGCAGCCCGATGGACTGGGCACTCACTTACTATTTTGCTTTCGATGGACTGAAGGCAACCTGATGGACTGGGCATTGTCTAATAATGCATCAGAAGTTCCGGAGCATGTAAGAGGTGCAAGTGGTCTGCTTTTTATGTGCAGTATACTCTTTGCGAGGAGTAGCACTTACGCGGCTGAGATGGTTAACTTTTGATGAGTTGTTAGATGCCGATGGACTAGCGCATCATCCGTAGTCATATGTAGTCACATGTAGAGTCATATGTAGAGTCATATGTAGAGTCATATGTAGAGTCATATGTAGAGTCATATGTAGAGTCATATGTAGAGTCATATGTAGAGTCATATGTAGAGTCATATGTAGAGTCATATGTAGAGTCATATGTAGAGTCATATGTAGAGTCATATGTAGAGTCATATGTAGAGTCATATGTAGAATCATATGTAGAATCATATGTAGTCATATGTAGTCATTTGTAGTCACATGTAGAGTCACATGTAGAGTCACATTTAGAGTCACATGTAGTCATATGTAGTCATATGTAGTCATATGTAGAGTAATATGTAGTCATATGTAGAGTCATAGCTTGATTTTATTTGATGACAAATGAGACCGAAATTGTGGGTCAGGAATGACCGAGCGATTGAAATACTCTGCTGTGTGTTTTGTTTCAGAATCAAATGCATACACCCACACACGAGGACGTGTGTACCGCAGGATGGCCGTGTCGGAGCGTGACTCCAGAAGGACACATTGCAGCGTTACATTTCAGTTTTAGACGCCTGTATACAATCGATTAGCAAAGTGTTGCTATGTATTACTTAGTTGATAATGTAATTTATCGAGTTATGTAGAGAGTAACGCCATCTATTGGCATTCTTGTTGAAATAAGATTAGGTACAGGCTTCGGAACGTCAAGTGGTTTAGCTTGCGTGAAGTTAGGTACGAGTTGGCAGTTTTGTTGGTAACTGGTCAAGCAAGTTGGTCTACATTTTTTTTGGTGGGAGCGATTAGGCTCCGCCGCTCCGCGGCATTCATTCCAAGATTCTCGATCGGACCGTGCTAGATATCGGACGTTAACCAACCTCGTGCCTAAACTCACTGCGTTCCTGAAGGCTTATACCTGAAGGATTATTGTGAAAGCTTATAGATTCCAACAGTATTTAATCATTTAGCTAAGTGTTTTATTCCAAGTGTTAATTTGATTTCTTATGAGTCATTAGAGGTTTACTATTGTAAAAATTAGAAAATAAGTGTTGTTTTGAAAAGATATGTCCCGCCGAGTTTGTTGCCGGTCCCATATAGGGTTAAATCTTCTCGGGTCAAGAGGTGTACGGTTGGAACCGGAATAGCTTTGTTTAGTGTTCATAATCGCATTGAAATATGCCTACCTACTTGAATAAAGATTTGAACGTTACAAGTGATTTTGTTATTTCAAATTAAATTGTCTTTCATTGCAAGCGTGACTAGTTATTTTTATTATTTAGTACGAAAGTATAGTAGGCACTAGGTTGATGAGTCCGTAGTATTATTTCATACACTGGTAGCAGTGGTAGCATACTATTTAGCTGTGTAGGCATACATCGATGTACTGCGCCCACTACCGCCACCGCTATAGGCCACCACACGCACCCCATGTTCACGATATATCTTTACTTGAAAATAATTGTAGTGTATAACTAGCCTTATGAACCGATTTTGCATGTACAACCAGCCTTAAAGTTTGTAGTCTATGATTGTTCATTATTTTAGTATGTGGGTATTTTTGCACTTTGTAATTTTTCCTCAGTCACCCGTTGACCACGAACGCTGTAAAGGGTTCGAAACGTCGGGATGTATTATAAATTCAATATACGCGATATAATCCGTTTTCATAGTTTTATTTCATGAGTAACTATCGCGGTAACCGAAGATAATATCAATATGAATCACTCAAATAAATGAATTTATGAATTGAAGGAAAAAAACGTGGCGTCCTTGTCACTCTTTAGACGAATGAGCAAGTAAATGAAAAGATAATTAAACTGAACTGCTGAAGCAAATAACTAAATAAATCCGAACTGAACTAGTGAATGAAAGAGTGACATCAAGTGAAGTACTTCATTTGAATCTTTCATTCGCGAACTACTCATGTCTAACCGGCACTCGTGTGCTAGCTTTGGGACGAGGAGGCTGTGTCGCTCGTCGCTCTGTGCCTTCCTTGTAATCTGTATGCTTGTGCTGAGTGCAGAAAAGTTCTGGGTTTGATGGATATTTGTGCGGCGGTGATCTGAGCATTACGCTGGCGGTAGGCGCAAATGCCTCGTTCGATTCGATATCGGATTCGACGAGGTTTGTGTTATCGTTCATTCCGCTCATTAGCGCTGCGCGTAAGCAAGAGCTTGGGTTGAATGTCGATGTGAAACAAATAGGCGTGTACGGATTCGAATCTTAAAATATTTTGCACTGAGATCGTTACGCCAAAACGGACGTTTAGCACTGCACTTTAGGTTCACCCTGTGTTGTTGCCGAAATAATGCACTTGATTTTTATTTAAAATGTTTAGACGGAGATAATAAACGCGTGCTATCGCTCTGAATGACTCCGGACGAAAAATTTCATGTAAATCAGTTCAGGCGGTTATTGATTCCCCCTACAATATTACACCTTCCTTTTCAGTTTTAAGGTAATTTTTTTTGATAAAAACTATCCTATGTTCTTCTATGGGACTCTATACCAAATTTTATCTAAATTGATTCAGCGGTTATTGAATCTCATACGAATTTCCACCTCCCTTTTCATACCCTTAAGGGATGATGTTTGAGATTAAAACTTTCCTATGCTCTTCCCTAGGACTCAAACTATCTCTATACCAAATTTAAACTAAATTGGTTCAGCGGTTTAAGCGTGAAGAGGAATTCAAATAAAGTATTAGTTTTTCATATTTTTTGTGTTTTCACTCCGGAATGGTGTCATTTTGATATCATAAATGAATTTGGCTTACCCGATTTATACAAAAACGATACCTAACTTGGCCTAGTAGCTTAAATGATATTGTTATCAAGATAAAGTTTTTAACCCCTTTTTTACCACCTTGGGGGATGAATTTTTAAAAACGTTGAAAGTCATTTTCTTGCTTTTTAATATAACAGCAAACGTTTTTCCCCCGAAGGGATAAAAACGATATATTTCATGTCTTGCCTAGGCTTGACCTGTGAGATTACGCTATTCAAACAACTATCGAGAACACGGATATTTTATGTCCCCGCGCCGTCCAGCCGCGTGCGCGCTCCTCCCCCCGCAGCCCGCGCCCCGCGGGGCGGGCCGAGAAGAGGCGCGCGAGCGCGGTTCCTATCAGTACCTTGAGATTGTAAAGTCGTCAAGGCATTACTGGGTCAAGCCTAGGCAAGACATGAAATATATCGTTTTTATCCCTTCGGGGGAAAAACGTTTGCTATTTCATGGTCTGTGCCGTCGGCTTGACCTGTGAGATATGTTTAGGTTCTGACGACGCGGGGAAGCGTATTGTGAATATGTGTTATATTATGCCTACATGTAATACATGAAGTAGGAAAATATGGATTGAAAGGTAGGTAAGTTAAGTAAGTGCTTGTAATTAGGAGAAAACAAGACAAAAGAATGAAAAATCAATATGTTTGTAATAAGCAGCCATTTCAATTAACAGTTAGCGCATGTGATCCACTAAGAGTTATTATAGCAATAATCATTTAAAACAATAAACGGGTATGCCGTATTGATGACTTAATGTAAAGCACATTAAGAACTATAATAAAAATAATCAACAGAAACTTACATTTTTGTTAAAAGAAAACAAAACAAACAATCATATGCATCCAACTCGGATGAACAGTAACTCCTGTACTAGCTATGACATACAAGGAATTGTAAGATTAATTAAAAACACAGTATATAACTGAGATCTAAGATTAACAACACGAAAACTGGTTGTTTATCTTATAACTAAAAATAATAAATTTCAGTCTAAACATTTCTAATTGAGATCAATAGAAAATAGGCAATCTATAAACAAATTGCTAGTTACTACGATAACAGAACTGGACTTTTGAAGTCGATCACAACGTATTAAAACTAGAATCAATTAAATTGACATTAGAATTACGTGCTAAGTCAGGGGCTTTTATTACTTCCTTAAAGTAATGCTTAAGCACATTGCGCTCGCTTTGCCAATTTCCATTTCTAAGAATGTTATCTATAGGCATGTTGTTATCCCTTCTGGAAGAGGCGACTGCTGAGCGAATACTTCCAGGGGGAAAAGGAAGACTTAGCTCCACAAAGGCTGTCTTGATCCAGCCTGCAATAATTGCTCTTGAAGCTGCCTTAACTGGTCCCCTTGAGGTGATAAAAAGAGAATCAATCTGAGTATTTCCTGTTGATCTTCTGGCCTCTGAGAGCGACAAGTGTAGTTTTGTCCACCGAACCGGATCCAATTTCTCATTAGGTATCACAGAAAGCTGCCAGGCAGACTGTCTATGGGTTGTACTATCAGTTTTGGAACCAAAATCGGGCCAGAATGTAACAGCTGCATCAGTAAGTAGCATGCTTGTCTCGTTTATGTTTAGTAGGGTAAGATCATGAACTCGCCTACCAGATGCCACTAAATGCTGTCTTCTTGTACGGGATTTCTCTTCATCCAATCAACTAATTGTTTTATATCCCAAATCCGTTTTTTAACCGAAGTGGGTTCTGCTAAGTCGATAGCTTTAACCATCTGTTTTACTAAAATATTGTTAGAGATAGATTCCCTCTTGGTTGGGTTAGCGAAATTTGCGATGACTGACTTGTGTAATTTTACTGTACTGGCAGACAGCTTCTTTATTCTAAATAGGTAGCTTAGATGTTGAGCTACAGAGTTGCCATCAGGGTTGTATGGGTCAAGTCCTAGAGCTCTGCACCGGTCTAACCACGTTTTCCAAGGAGCTGAGTAAGTTTTTAGCGTAGACGATCTCCAAGACTTTTTGAGGAGTTCTAAATCCTCACCATGCCAGTCTGCAGTCATGGACGACCACCCCGTGTCCTCCAAGCCTCCAAGCGTAAATTTTGGGCGTTCGGAAGACCCACTTGGGATGTCAAGTCTAACAGGTGATGATTGAGGTTGCGAATCTGAAACGGGGGATCCACTGCTCTCATCTTCAGATCCGACCTCCAAAATACTTTCTCCCACCGTGGCACTATTATGATGTACGTTCCTTTCGCATGGTTTAGGTGAGCTAATACTCGAGGAATTATTGACGGAGGTGGGAAAATCCAGGCCAGATTGAACTGCCATACCCTGCTGAAAGCATCGACGAACTGGGCTTCTTTGTCCTTTGCGTCTCGAGAGACATAGGCTGGAACTACCCTGGATTCTTTCGTTGCGAACAAATCAATTTCGGGTGTTCCCCATTTGCAAAATATCAGGTTCGTCACCTGCTGGGAAAGATGCCAGTCCGCTAGGGGTTTCTAACGAGATAGACTGTCTGCTATGTCGTTGTAGATACCCGGGATATATTGAGGGCATAGTTCCGTCCGCAGGGCCTGTGCTGTATGGAGTAGTTGTGACACAAGCATTGTCAGATGACGAGAACGAGTTCCTCCTTGCTTCTTGATGTACGCCACAACTGTCCGATTGTCCGACTGAACTATGACCCTTTTCTCCCTTAGATAGGTCATTTCCGATCGAAAAGCTTGTAATACCGCATATAGTTCCTTTCTGTTTATATGCCATCGCTTTTGAGCTGAAGTCCATAGACCGCTGATCATTTTGTCGTCTATCTGAGCTCCCCAACCTTGGTCTGATGCATCTGATGTTATAAAAGCTATCTCTCGATATTTTACGAGAGTCCCGTTTTGTTTCAAGTTCTCTAGCCACCAGACACATTCCCGAAGAGTCTGTGATGTTATAGGGAACATTTTATTTTTCTGATGTTCTGGCAAGCGGTTGGCTGCTCTTTGTAGATCTCTGGAGTGTAACCTTCCTAGGGGGATTACGAAACTGGCAAAATTTAGTTTCCCAGTAAGCTCTTGGCGAGCTCCCAGCTCCACTTTTGATCCTTTAAGATTTTGTTTAAGTCTTTTTCTTTTGATTGGATTTTCTTTTGAGGCAATGAAGTTACGTTTTGCAAAGTATCCCACATAATTCCCAGATACTCGATTTGCTGCGAAGGTTCGTTTAGGGATTTTTCTTTGTTTATAATCCAATCTAGTCTTGTCAAAAAGTTTACTGCCTTGATGGCATCCTCCCGTAGTTTTACTGGATCCTGGCAGGCCAGGAGGAAGTCGTCGAGATAAACTATCACCCTTATGTTCATATCTTGGAGTCATGATGCCACCCAGTTTGACAGTCTTGCAAATGTGAGGGGAGCTGTAGAAAGGCCGAACGGTAGGCACGTGAATTGTAGGATCTGACCCTGATTGACAATTGCTAGAAATCTTCTGTGCTGATTTTTTATGGGCACGTGAAAGTATGCCTGGGAGATGTCGATTTTTACAAGGAAATCTCCTGGTTGCAGAAAATGAGGTACTTTGAAATGGTTTAACAGGCAAAATTTCTTTGGCAGAAGGTATCTGTTTAGACCTCGAAGGTTGATTATGGGTCGATTCTTGCCATCGGACTTTGGAACCGGGAACATCGTTGAAAGGAAACCTGAATGAGCTGATGTGTGTTCCAAAATATCTTGATCTATGAGGGAGTTTATTTCTTGCGTCATTTCTTTGGTTTCGAATTTTTTTAATATTTGAGCATGAAATGGAATCAGAGGAGGTTTTGTTACAAACGGGATTGTGTATCCCTTTACGATGTTTAGGATACTTTTCTGGGCTTCCTCTTTCCTCCAGACTTCTAGGAATGAGCGAAGCCTGCCTCCTCTGAAGAGCCGTATTTCAGGCACTTCTATGTTTATTCGAAGAGTGTCCCTTGGACGAGCGCCCTTGGGCTGAGGAGGGATTGGAGTGGTTTCTTTTGTCGGCACGTCTAGAACTCGAACCCGTTTTCTCGGATGGGCGACTTCTAGGCTTGACAAACGTCTTCTTTTTGGAGGTCTTTCCGTGGGAAAAGCCGGTTGTGCTATTGTAGTGTTTCGGTTGTGCCGGTTTTTTATAGTGGCTGCGAAAGAAAGTCTGCTGTGGTGGTTGCTTAAGAACCTCTGTGAGCTTTGATTCACAGAAAAGATGAGTTGTTGATGGAGGGACAGAATTCAAAAGTGACGCCTGATATGCATCCTTGGGGATAAGAAAGTTCCTTCTTTGCTCTATAATCTCGTTCCTACGCCCGCATGCAAATTGAAGAAGATCGTCTGATATGATCTTCGTGGCAGATCCAGCAGATAGGTGGCTCTTGAGATCTTCTTTGAGGGCAGGATGCTTATTTGAAAGTTCTTTGAGAGCCCCATGCAGAGCATCTCTTTGCAACAAAAGTCCATGTATCATGGTACCGAGAACATAGTCCATTTTACCAAGCTGTTCCTGCATAGGGTTAGGTGTCATATGCTTGACTAGGACTGGGTTGGCCTTTAAAGCACCAAAAACCGGCGCGGCGTGTAATTTTTTCTGTACTTCGACATACCTGATTTGATTATACGTGGTGTCGCCTAGTCTTAGTACTCTAACCCCCTGTTCTGCAATATGAGGTTTTGGGTTGGGTATAACAGGGTCCTGTGGCTTAGTGCAGGGTAGCCAGTCAAAATCTTCTTCGGAGCCAAACGGAGCCTCGAGGGGCTCCCACGCAGGAGTAGCTTCGTTTGGAGGCTGTTCAGGAGCTATTGGGTCATCGACATCTGAGCAGTGAGCTGAAACGCAGTCGTCATCGGAGCTTTCGTAGGTTGAATTCTCCTGTGAGTCAAATGGTGTTTCAAATTTTTTCATGAAGGACTCCAGCATCTCTTTAGCGCCACCTGATTTTCCTCTAACTTACTCAATCTGTCTTGACGTTTAGTTGTACGAGCAGAGCTATTGCTGCGCTGAGAAACATGCTGAGTCGATACTGAGCCGTTGTCTTCAAGGTCGCTGGATAACTCGTGGTTTGGCCGATCAATAGGGGTTTCATGTCTGCCAGAGCAGCGACAACCAGTTCATTCTGTACTGCAGAACCCCGTATTCGCGCTGCTAGAGAGGCAGGGCCGGTAATTAAACCAACACACAAAGGCCACTCTAGTAATTTGAGTTTAATATCTCTATAAGCTCGCTCAGAAAGAGAGGAACAGTTCGGCGAAAATGCGCGTGCCAAACCTACCGTCGGGATCGCGAACCTGATTTTGTTCAGAATTTGAGGGTCTAGTTCACTACCCAACAAGTCTTCTTTAGAGTAGGTATGTACTTTCCATTCTTGCCAGCCATCCGGAAGATGCGCTGTGATGAGACGTGTCAGTCTGCTGAGGATCGCGTTGTCACCAGGGTCATCCGCCTCCCAGTCAAGTAGTGATCCAAGGGAACACATATCCCCTGAACCCGTTGCCTATAAAACAAGGAATTCTGTGAGTTACTGTGGGCTCCCGCATTTTTTAACCATTGACTAATACGGCTCATTTAATGATATACACGTAAAATTACGGAATAAAATTGACCCGTACGACGTGTCAAAGTGAGCCGCTCGTCTCGCCAAGGTCACCCGTACGGCTCAGTAAAAGGGCCGTAGGGTGTCATCGTCTGAGCCGTACGGCTCAGCCTGACCCGCACGGCTCAGCCTGACCCGTGCGGCTCATCAATCTGGCCCGTACGGCTCACAAAACTGGTCCGTACGGGTCACTAAGCTGGCCCGTACGGCTCTCCAGATTGACCCGTATGGCTGACCATTCTGCCCCGTACGGCTCATAATTACGGGCCGTACATAGACTTTAAGTGGTCTAAGTGACTTAAAATAAAGTAGTCACGCGGTCCGCCACAACGGTACGTACGGAGCCCGGCAATGCTTAGAACTCGTGCAAATATAAATTTACCGCTCTGGGTTGGAAAGACCGCAGAGACAGCAAATTAAATCATAGATCGAATCGGTCCTGAAAAGGAAGCGCGATTCACAGATTTGCGCCTGTACAGGTGTACAGGACATCGAGCCTTGATTTTGAGAGTTACGTCGGCACAGTACAAGTAGGTATTTAACCTTAAAAGGTTAATAAAAATTACTGAAATAAAAGTCACAAGCACTTACAAATTAAGAACAGAGTTCACTTACCATCGATATTGGTGAAAAAACAATCCTATAACACAAAATTGTCGATCTAAATGATCTCGAACGAACTTCGTCGTTGTTAACTACTATAGACACCGTGCACTCGCGTAGCGTAAAGAAAGCGTACTGATAGGAACCGCGCTCGCGCGCCTCTTCTCGGCCCGCCCCGCGGGGCGCGGGCTGCGGGGGGAGGAGCGCGCACGCGGCTGGACGGCGCGGGGACATAAGATATCCGTGTTCTCGATAGTTGTTTGAATAGCGTAATCTCACAGGTCAAGCCGACGGCACAGACCTTTTTGCAAAGTTTCAAGTTCCAAGCTTAAAATAAAATTTGCACCCCAAGACAAACTTTCATCCCCTTTTCAACCCCCTGAGGCGTTATATTTCCAAAAACGTCGAAATTTCTTTTTTTGTAATCGTCTATTATACCTTTCTAAGAAGTTTCAAAGCTTTTGTAATGGATTCAAACTTTCAACCCCCTTTTAACCCCGTTAGGGGACGAATTCTTGATAACGCTGAGATCACTTTTCCTGTATTATTATAATAATATGCCCATATACAAAGTTTCAAGTAACGCACTCGAATAATTTTTTTTATCTCCATACAAACTTTCAACCTCTTTTTCACCTCCTTAGGGGATGAATTTTCAAAAACGCTGAATTTATTTTTCTTGTATTTCAATGATATATCTTTTTACGAAGTTTCAAATTGCTAGCTTAAAATAAATGTTGAACCCCATACAAACTTTCATCCCTTCTTTAACCCCCTGAGGGGTAAAATTTCTCAAATTTTTATAGCCTATAACCTGGCCGTGGTTTTTTTCGACAGATTAATAAAGTTTGCATTAAAATCCGTTCAGCCGTTTTCATTATATGCACGGTCAAATAAACAGACAATCAGATAAACAGACAAACAGATCAAATCAAAAAATCAAAAAAAAAAAACAAAATATTTTTATTCGGTAGCTTAAAAAACACAAATTACAATATCTGCGCTGGTGCCTCTTTTTAAGTGAAAAAACACTTGTGCTAAGAGAGCACCGCTCTTCCACGCGGTTAGTTAACAGTTATCTTAGAAGTATATAAAGTATATTTAACTACATTGTTTTTTTTTTTAACATTAACAAAACAACTAAACATGATTTCAATGTAATTATACTACTATAGGGTACTTAATATAGAAAAGATGTGTGTCTGCGTGCGTGCGTGTGTGCGTGCGTGCGTGCGTGCGTGCGTGCGTGCGTGACTGCGTGCGTGTGTGTGTGTGTGAGAGAGAGAGAGATAAACAGATAAACAGATAAACAGATAAACAGACAAACAGGCAAAAATTCAAAAAACTGTTGGAACGTGTTTTGTTTTCGATTCTAAGTATCCCCAGCCAATTTTTTTTTCGAATATCATCCATGTACAGACTTTCGACCCTCTTACGCTTTATTATATAGACGCTACGCTTTATTTTATGTATAGATATAATAGTAATTTTCCCTTGAAATGATAACTAACATGTAAACGAGCACAAAAGATAATACTGTATTGTAATACAGTATTCGGAGCGGAGTGCGGCGACCCTGCGTCATTAGAGCCAGCGGGGCTCAGCCGGGAATCTGCAAAAAGTTTGCTTTCAAAAAACAGCGCCTGCCATGGAGAATATTGTTTTCAAACAATTTTTCATATTTTTTTAATTGTGTCACTAAAGTGTTAAACGTTTTGTTTATGTGATTTGATATGTAATGTACCGTACCGTAGTCTAGGATATCGATGCTACCAATTAAGTGTAGACTCTACCTAGGTACATCCTCTACAGTCTACACTGTAGAGTCGGACCAAGACTTAATTGCAATTACAGTGTGGCAATGTCATCATTAAAGTATAATGACACTCCTTCACTCTACACTTTACTTAAAATTAGAAGGCAAAATGCAATGTATAAGGCAGGTCATTAATTTACTTATTGTAAGACAATGTTGTTCATGTTCATTGGGAAATAAAAAAGGAAAAACCGATTATATGTAGCAAACTATACATTAGGTACCTACTTGTATTTAATAATAATAATATTGCCATTTTTTATTTTTGCACCTTTTTTGATGAAAGCACTATATATATTATATATATGTATGACTAGGTCGAAATAACATTTGCAGCAACTGCGAGCACTTTTGCAGCTGGGTGTACTATTCCAGGCCGTTGCCAATAATAATAAAAAAACAGAAACCGCTCCTTGCCATTTTATGATCGCGAAACAAACGCTTTCATTTCAGCAGGTTTTCGCTCGCTGTCGAAACTTATTTGCATAAGTAAAACTGGGAAATGGACCGAAAAATGTTCGGGATTCAACTGATTCATTTGTAGCACCACCGTCGCCAGCTTTAGTAATCCTATTGTAAATTCGCTCCTTATTAATTCAATTCTGATCAGTCATATTGAGCGAGTTTTAAAATTCTTTCTTCGTGACTTGGGAATGAGTTATTTTGTCGCTGAATAACTTACTTCTGGTATTTGACTCTTAATGCGCTATTTTTAATTAGCATGTAGCATGTAAATGTTTCATTGTTTCAACAAAATAATATATGTTAAGTACGATCTAACTCCTAATGATATAGGTAGTTGGCTACAGAACACGATGATGATCCACTTAATACAAATGTCCAAAAATACCATCGGCTCCCACTTAAGTACGCTAATTCAGGTTTTAGGGTGCCACGGGCGTCCCACGGGTTTCGTAATCGCACTTTTTTCTTAATATCGCTTCACACATGACAGGTCTTATAGGTTTTCTAGTAATAGTAATGAACTAAGTATGTGCTAGGGGAGAAGGAGGCATGACGGGGTACTTAACGTTTCAAGTCCAATCCAGACCAGAAAACGCTATTATTTTTAAGGTTTTGTTATTTATATTTTTATCTTTAGTAATCAGTCTTTCATAATCAACTCTTACAAGGAATTAGATAATTAAATTAAATTAAATAAACCGGCCAAGTGCGAGTCGGACTCGCGCATGAAGGGTTCCGTACCATTACACACAAAAACGGCAAAAAAAAACACGTTTGTTGTATGGGAGCCCCACTTAAATATTAATTTTATTCTGTTTTAGTATTTGTTATTATTGGGACCGTGCACGATGACAGCGCCACACAGCGGTTGCAACTATAGGCTTGTTTATTGTTGTGGTTTGACCGAAATCTTAAAACAATGTTAACTGACTTAGCATGCTACAGCGTCGACGAATTTGTTGAAACGTGTACTAACCCTAAGTAATTTATCTACTAATTAATATGTATAAGCAAATTTTATAGCTTATAAATTAAAATAATGACTTGTCAAGCCTTATGCGACCCTATTGTCTACTGTTTACGAACTTGTTTTGCTTAAAATATGTTTTATTTAATAATAATAAGTTTAAGTGATGTAAATACTTACTCTAGAAATGTTGTACCTACTATGTACCTACCTGTTTACTGACCTGTAAAACATTAACTTTTATCAATAAATGTCTTGTATCTTGTATTTTGTCAAAACTATTAAGCGAGAAGTAAGTAAATCGTAATAATTTCAGTGAAAACTACTGAACGGATTTTTATGCGGTTTTCACCTATGGTGATTAGTGATTCTTGAGGAAGGTTGAGGCGTATAATTTGTTAAGGTTTTGTGTAAATTGGTTGAAATATAACGATATTTGGTAATGAAGTCAGAAAAAAGTCACGCTGGTTAAGAGCTTTAATCGAAAACGCTGCCCAACCCGTTTGAGACATAACAAAACAATGTATGGTGAAAAGATCTCTCTTTCTTTGCTCTACAAAAAAGTCCGCGATGGTGTATGTCTATCTTTTAAGGATAACATACTATACCCATTCTTATCTTCTACAAAAAGATTTCATGGTATGTGGTATTTGCAAAGCTATTTACACGGATACAGTACTAATAATTATCAAATTAAATACGTTAGTTATACAGATTACAATAGTCCCTTACACCATACAATTTAAAGGAATATCTAAGGAGTAATCGTAAATTAAAGTTCCATTTCGACCCATATAACTTGTATCAACTCGTATAAAAAAGTTAGACGCTAATCCGTTAGTTGTAAATTTTTACCACCTTTTGCGCTGCGATCGTTTTACTTACCCTCACCATGTACTTTGCACGGTGCCAATAGCGGCAACAGAAATCCATCATCTGTGAAAATTTCAACTCTCTAGGTATCACGGTTCATGAGATACAGCCTGGTGACAGACAGACGGACAGACGGACAGCGAAGTCTTAGTAATAGGGTCCCGTTTTAACCCTTTGGGTACGGAACCCTAAAAATGGCAAAAGATGCCTCCTCCCCGACTCTATCTTATCCCCTAGGTAACGTAAGATGGGGTACCCCTATGGGGCAAGATGCTGTGTTAGGAATGATTCATAGAAACAGTACCTTTAAATTTCTTCAAAATATATTTCAAAAAATTCTACAAGCTATAAACTATTTGACCGATTTCAATGTTTAATATCTCAAATAAAAGCTCATTGTTTACGTTAGTTATAAAAAAATACTCAAAAAACATATACTGAATACTTTTGGCAAAAAACGGCATCTTAAGCTTTTTTTCTTACTCGACTGATAGTTTTTACTTGATTTCTTATTTAAAAAAAATGGAACATTAATAGTTTAATAAACATGTATATATATATATATATATATATATACATATATATATATATATATACATATATATATATATATATATATATATATATATAGTACTGAGTATATAAAAAGTATTACAAAAAGAAACCCGAAACCGATACCTTTCATTGTTTACGAAATATTTTAAGTTCAATTATGCAAGCTCTTACAAATAAATTTATTTAAAAGTGCACTGGTTTTAATATGAAATGTGTCATATGAAAAGAAATCACCCAATTTATTTTAATAAATAAAAAAATAAAAAATAAAACCTGAATAAAGTTTTTTCCTGGTGCTGGTTACAAAAAAATATAACAACACAGAAATTATTTTTATTTAAAGTGACTACATTCGTAAACTAAAAACTTAAATGTCCTCTTCGGGTTCACCGGTAGATGTAGAACTGAAAAAGAAAAGTCGTTTTGAGGTACTCGTACCATTCCAATACTACAAAATCACCGATCATACATGAACTGGTTGCTGTAGATTACTGTTGAATTATTTTTGTGCCTATCTGATTACCATTAAACCTATAATTTTGTGCCAAACATGCAGTGGTGGATTGAAAATTACATTAACTTACTTTTGATTTGTACAGCCACCTTTGCATGATTTACACGGGCTGTGCATGGTAAGCTGACGCGACGACACCCACAAGTCCCACAACTCATATTTTCGCAACCAGATTTGCAGCCACAATGGTCCAAGAGGCTTAATTGCGACCAAATCTCTGTAACTGCCGACCATTCTGGAGTCCAACTCAAGAGAGTTCCTTAAGAATAAGATTAAGAGTTAAGAGAGTTAAGATTTCCTTAGTCCATTCCTAAGAAGATGTACATGGTATGGAAACTTCTGGTTTCAAAGGAGCGTTACCCCATATATGGCCCGCTTGCTAAGCTGCTCGAAGTGCATGTTTATAGAGAGCAGCTGATGTAGGTGGCAGGCTTGTCACAAGCTTGTTTTTTGAAATTGTAACGACAGCAAAACAATAACACAAATCTAGGGTTACTTTATACTAAAATTTAAATATGTAGGTACGCATCTGACAACTGACAAAATCAAAAACTTTAAAGTTGACGTACTCCTATTTTGTTAAAATATGTATGTTTTCGTAAATATTGCAATATAAATGTTTTTCGCTAGGGGTTGAAAAGTCTCCGATTGCAAGTAAAGCCTGACCAGAAATATATGATCATGCGCCATGTAATTTCTTACACTGGCAATAATTTTAATGATAGGTTGTCACTGTTGTTTAAGTGTTGAATATTAAATAATAAATGACAAAAATGCCCAAAACTATACATAGTCAGAAGCGGAACATTGTTAATAATGTAAATAGTAAACTGCTGGAAAAGAACAGTTCGGGAAATTAAACTATTTCGCTACGAAACATTTCCAAATTAAGATTAGAGCTGACAGGTAAACAAATCAAAATGTCATTATAGTCTGGTTATTACGACTTAGTTATTGTAGTGTTATGTTATACAAGCGAGGAAACACAGTAGCAAAAATGAGTTTGAGTTTGAAAACTATTTACTATGGGCTTTGGAGACGATCAATCTTGTTAGTTGACAATGTAGCAGAACTTATGTAAGGTTACGGAATATATACCTACTAACATGACCATCATTGTCATCATAGTGGCCTTTTGGTGATCCAATCTTGGATGTAGGCCTCTTCCCAGAATGGAGTAACATGATATACGAAATATTTTTTCAACTATAGAGCTGAGCTGAGCTGATGGTGTGGCTAATAGAAGTCACACCATCTGGTATGTTACGACTAAATTAAATACATATATGTAAATTTATATAAATTTCTAGGTAAATCGGAGGTATCGATTACGCGGATTTATACGAGAGAAGGTTGTGGTTTTATGCAAACCAAAAATAAAAAAGAAGCAATTAGACGATTTTGACCTATGTGTGATACGTACCGACTATAAAAAAAAGTGTAGACACCAAATAAATGGGTTCTGATCTTGATTACGGTGAATAAAAGTAGATGTAAGTCAAACGAATTGCCAATCCACATTGTTCAGACTATACTGAACTGTTGCCATATAAATGAGAATAATAGACAATGATCATATATTCCTGGTCAGGCTTTAAGTCCTAAGGAAAAAAGTCATGGCCGTAGGTCTATTAGGTACTTTAATTACTGATTTAGCAAAATTGCCTTGTCTTGTTTTATTTCCTGGCATTCGATATGAAAAGTAGAGTGTTTAACTCGGGTAAAAGGCACTATTTCCGTCTCGGACTATTGGCGCTCTCACTGCGTTCGAGCGCCAACTACCTCGACAGAAATGGTTAACAATCTACTATTGGCTATTAGTACCGTCGTCTGATAACTTCTCACGAACTGTTCTGTTTTTACTTTTATTTTTTAATTCGTCTGAGGGACAGAAATAGTAGATTGTGTCACAAGGGAGCAAAATGACATATTTACGGCGAGGGCGTACATTGAATCCTCAACGAAACGAAGGATTATATAATTGAATCTTGAGCGTAGCGAGGGATTCTAAAATAGAATTTTGAGCGTAGTGAGGGATTCAAGTGATAACGCCCATGGTGGAAATAATTTTGCTACCGTGTGACACATACTGTTTTCCACATCACTTATGAGAAAATTATTATGTTCCAAAATATTAATTACATACCTAAAAAAAATTGTATGCAAATAAGAAAAAAAATCGTGTCCTAGAACAGAAAAGTGCCACTTTAATCCCTCCTAGCAGGGAAGAAAAGTGCCAATTTGATCCCTCCTAGCGGGGAAGAATAAGCCCTTTTTCGAATAGGTGATGTGAAAATGTTTTTGCAACTAACATGTACCCATCTTCGAAGGGAAGATATACAGCATCCACCGCTTTTTTCATGGCCTCCTCTGACCACTCCTCTATTTGACTTTCTTTTATAATTTTTCATTTTATTTAATTGATTAATTTCATAATATTGTCTTCGGTTACCGCTATAGTTACTCATGAAATAAAACTATGAAAACGGATTATATTGCGTATATTGAATTTATAATACATCCCGACGTTTCGAACCCTTTACAGCGTTCGTGGTCAACGGGTGACTGAGGAAAAATTACAAAGTGCAAAAATACCCACATACTAAAATAATGAACAATCATAGACTACAAACTTTAAGGCTGGTTGTACATGCAAAAACGGTTTATAAGGCTAGTTATACACTACAATTATTTTCAAGTAAAGATATATATATATATACGCGATAAAAACTACGCCGGCTCCAACCCTACACCACGGACCCGAGAAGATTTAATTCCCTCCAAAATTGTAGGAGGGTATCCCAATATGGGCCGGCAACAAACTCGGCGGGACACATCTTTTCAAAACATATTATACTCAGAATGTCCAGCATCATCCAACACTAAGGTCTCACAGTCTATGTCTCGCTTGCTCCTTTATCAGATGGACTACAGGATCCCATGCTGGTTAATCTCAATGGACTCGATGATGTCAAGCACCGTCGACCTAGGTCGCCAGTCTGTGAGCATGTCATGGATAAAGCCAATCACTCAATCAAGTTTGATAAGCCTCTGGTTCTTGCCAAGGAGAAGCGTTACATACCCAGAATGCTGCGCGAGGCCATTGAGATTAAGAAATATCCAAACTTTAATAGGGAAGATGGCTTTTCTCTACCACCAGCTTGGGATCCTGTAGTCCATCTGATAAAGGAGCAAGCGAGACATAGACTGTGAGACCTTAGTGTTGGATGATGCTGGCCATTCTGAGCATAATATGTTTTGAAAAGATGTGTCCCGCCGAGTTTGTTGCCGGTCCCATATTGGGATACCCTCCTACAATTTAGGAGGGAATTAAATCTTCTCGGGTCCGTGGTGTAGGGTTGGAGCCGGCGTAGTTTTTATCGCGTATAAATATATATCTTTACTTGAAAATAATTGTAGTGTACCTATATAACTAGCCTTATAAACCGTTTTTGCATGTACAACCAGCCTTAAAGTTTGTAGTCTATGATTGTTCATTATTTTAGTATGTGGGTATTTTTGCACTTTGTAATTTTTCCTCAGTCACCCGTTGACCACGAACGCTGTAAAGGGTTCGAAACGTCGGGATGTATTATAAATTCAATATACGCGATATAATCCGTTTTCATAGTTTTATTTCATGATTAATTTCATTTAATTTAATTGGTTTATTTTTATCGTATAAATTCTATATTAATGGCTCAATATTTCTGTTTACTATATTATCGTGATTGGCTGGTGCATATAAAAAAATAGTAACTAGGTTGTTATATTTATTGTATTTCCATTTTGGGTTTGACGGGCCTATAAATCCCGGACTTTTGATAGGCTTGCGTGGGGATAGATCCAACACGTAGAGCCCCGTTGGAGAGCTTTAATGTCATATACTCAAGTCTCATACGAACCAAATCAAATTAATAAATTGAAATCTCAAGTGCCCATTTGCTACTTTGCATACCTAAACAAACTCTGTTTTAATCCTTACCTCTGCAACTCCCTATGCATATTATTATTAGACACTATTAGGTAATGCTCGACATAGCAGAAGATCTAGACTCAGTTTTAAATATTACTTGTCACAAGCTTGACTCCCCGGAGGCCTGCACGGGTATACTTAAGCCCGCAAACTTTAAAATAATAACGTTTAACATTCGTAGCATAAATAAAAACTTTGATCAATTCCTAATATCTCTACATAGATTTCAGACAACTTTTGATGTTATCATTTTGACCGAGTGTAGGTTACAACCGCTAACGTTAATAGAACCTATTCCGGGTTATATCTCTTACTGTTCTAAGCACAATATTAACCAAAATGGTGGGGTAGTAGCTTACATAAAATCACCCTGGAACGCTTCCGTGTGCGAGCCTCCATTCAGTGAAGCCTGCTGCCTCAAAATTGACATACCTATTTTTTTAACTGTTCTGGGCTTATATACGTCACCTTCCTTTAAAAATACTGCCAACTTCTTGCTTGCCCTGGATGACTTAATAAGCAGTTCGGATAATACGAAGCAATTTATTATTGCTGGTGATATTAATATCGACATACTTTCAGATGACGTACATAGAGCTAATATTACAGAATACTTGTGTCTCATGAGCGAGAATGGTTTAGCGCCAGCCATAACTAAACCTACTAGAGAGGGTGCTTGCTTAGACCACATCTTTGTCAGATCTAAATTTACAGTAGTCGGTACGGTCTGCGAAACAGATATAACTGACCACAAGATGGTTGCCGTTGGAATTACCTCAACCAGACCCAGGCCTGTAATTAAGAATAAGCGTCGGTCACTTACCGACTTTGGCGGCGTTGCTGCTGAACTTTCATTGGTCAACTGGGATCCGGTGTTAGAGGCAGGCGACACGAATTTGGCTCTTGATTTATTTATGACAACCTTCGAAGCTGTAGTTGCAAATAACACGCGGGAAGTAACTTTAAGTCGAACGAAGTTTACACTAAAACCATGGATGACGCCAGGTCTGCTTCGATGTGCTCGGCATCGAGACAGATTACACTTAAAGGCAAGACAAAATCCAAATGACGAATTTTCAAAAGTAACTTACATCCGGTACAAAAATTTCTTTAACAACCTCCTAAGGACGCTAAAACACGAACACGAACAAAGCCTCCTCGTGACTCACAACAAAGACCCTAAGAAGCTGTGCAGTGCGATAAGAAATATATGCAACATCCCAAAGAAACCGACTCAACACGCTGACTTGATTGATCCCAATGACCCCAAGCAGTCTCTGAATAGGTGCAATAACTTCTTCTCGTCGGCGGGTAAAAAGCTTGCAGATAAAATTTTTGCTCAAACTGGGGTCGCTGAGAAGACTTTAGCCGCCAAAGTAAATATAAGAGAAAGTCCTTCCGAATCCTTCTTCATGCACCCTACAAATGTCAATGAAATCAAAAGTATTATTTCACAGCTTAAAAAGAATAGTGCACCTGGCCTGGATGGGGTCAGCGGCGACCTGATCAAGTCTGTTGGCCACCTAATATTGCAACCACTAGCACATATTTATAACCTAAGTTTAAGTACGGGTCACTTTCCAGAACTGTGGAAAAAAGCATCTATCACCCCCATATATAAGGACGGACCTAAAAATGAACCTTGCAACTATAGACCTATCCCTACTTAGTGTCCTTTCGAAGATTTTAGAGAAACTAGCCAATAAAAGACTCGTCAGGTTCTTAGAAAGGAACGGAGTACTGTCTGAGAAACAATTTGGCTTTAGGTCTCGCAGGTCCACTGAGGATGCCATCTCGCTCTTGGTCAATCTAATATCTGCCAACTTGGACAATAACATAAACTGCATCGGCGTCTTCTTGGACTTGGCCAAGGCCTTTGACACTGTGTCTAGACCAATACTCCTTCATAAGCTTGACAAATTGGGGATACGGGGCGTGTCACTGGCCTGGTTCGATAGTTATCTATCTGGCAGAAGGCAACTAGTTAAAGCGGACTGCCACAAGAGCGAGCTGGACAGGGTGGATTTTGGGGTTCCGCAGGGGAGCGTGCTTGGCCCGATATTATTTTTAATCTACATTAATGACATTCACAACATTCCCCTTTCCCAAGCGGAAATAATCTGCTATGCCGATGATACAGTGATCCTTTTTAAAGGCGATACTTGGGAGAGTGTTTTTACTGCAGCAGAAAAGGGTATGAGTAACGTCGCCTGCTAGCTCCGAGATAACCTTCTAACCTTAAATAGTAAAAAGACTAAATTCCTGTGTTTTCATAAATCTGCCGCTTCCAGCCCCTCTAATGCTAGAGACTCAATCAAAATTCATAATTGCAATAATGTCAGTAACTTATCATGTACCTGTGAAGTAATATGTCGTACCGACTATAAAATATCTCGGCTTACTTTTAGACGAAAATTTAAATTTCAAAGCCCATATAAAGTGCCTCTCCAACAGAATTAGGAAAACGATGTATATATTTAAGAAACTTAGACATTCCGCAGACTTGAAACTTAAAGAATATATATATATATATATGTCAGTCTCTAATCACATACGCCATCTCAGTATGGGGTAGTGCCGCCAAGACGTTTATCATAATGGCTTAAAGAGCTCAACGTTCGGTCTTGAAGGTAATGCTCAAAAAGCCCTTTCGATATCCGACAAACAGCCTTTACCAAGATGCTAAAGTACTTACAGTCCGCCAGCTCTACATACATAAAGTCTGTCTTTCAATTCACAAAAAAGCCGTTAAGTCTGAAAATTATGAGAAATTACTTGCTAAACGCGTGTTTAAGTTACCTATCCCGTGGGTTAACACGGCTTTCGGGAGACGATTTCGCGACGTCCTCTGCTCTTCGATTTATAATACAGCCGTAAAGCTCCAGAGCGAATTAATTGGTTGCACTGTGCAGGTGGCTAAGAGGTTACTTTTTAGCTGGTTATCAACACTTGATTATGATGAGACTGAGACATTACTTTTGAAAATTGTTTAACACAAAACTGTAATAAATACAAAACTAACTAAATTAGACTAAAATATTGTAACTTTATAAAATTGTTTAATACAAAGCTGTCATAGATATAAAACTAACTAAATTAGACTAAAATATTGCAACTTTATAAAATTGTTTAACACAAAACTGCAATAGATATAAAACTAACTAAATTAGACTAAAATACCGTAACTTTATAAAATTGTGTAACACATAACTGTAATAGAGATAAAACTAGCTAGATTAGACTAAATATCATTGGAATATAATTGAAACTAAAGTTGAACCTAGAAACAAATTTAATAGCAATAATGTAATAACTAATAACAGAAATTGTATTTATCTTATTCCAGGTATATAAACCTGAATCTCATTTTTGTCCTCAATTGTAAAAATATTATTCTAGTTAACTCGCATGACATAAAAATGTACATCTGGTCTCCCGCGATACAGGCCTAGCCTAGTGCGGGGACTCCTGGAACCTCCGAACGTCAATTCAGTTATGCACCAACTCTTTTCTGTAACTTGTGATATGTACTTACTATGTACTACAATTGTATTCGTTCTGTGCAATAAAAACATTTTTTATCTTTTTATCTTTTATCTTTTTATATAGAACGCCTCCTGGAATCCGTTCACAGGCGCAACAATAGACACCCATGAACCGGTCTCAGCGGGCATTGGGACTATTGTATAGGTAGAAAAAGTGAAGTTTGGGTGGTACAATGAGACTGGGTTATTGCAACAGACGTCCGGACACCTACCATAACGATGTTAACATACGTTATCGAGACAGGTGGTGACTTGCCGCTGACTAGATAGGCCCCTGAAACTGTCGTCGTAAAAACGACCGGAGCAACACTGGTGTAAGCGGCTCACGGCTCAGGTGTCGAGAGGTGTGCGCCGCTTTCTACCCAGTGGCACGTTCGCGGACGCGGATTGCATAGCATACGTATTTGTACTACTCCTGGTGACGCGGATGCTATTGAATCCGTTTTTCGATTTCAATTTCTGCGTTGATTTGCTTACCAATCCGCTTTGCCACAGTATAATATTATTCACCAACATATTTCCTCTACTAGTCACTAGAGTCACAGACGGGGCATACTGTCATATTACATTGTTTTATTGCAGTTAAAAAATATGCTGTGACGTCTCCGTCTTGTGTCTCCCTTTTCGT
Source organism: Cydia strobilella (assembly GCF_947568885.1). NCBI lineage: Eukaryota > Metazoa > Arthropoda > Insecta > Lepidoptera > Tortricidae > Cydia > Cydia strobilella. The sequence continues at coordinate 32,575,297 of NC_086068.1, forward strand.
GACGCGCATTCGCATAGGATGCTATAGCATTCGCCTTTGTATGGGATTCTCCTTAGTAGCCCAGCAGAGCGTAGAGCGTCTGGGAGTGGACACGTGTAATTTGGGCGAATTTCGCGCACGATCGCTACTTTGATGGATTTTTGTAATATCGTAATTAATGTTTTTCTTACAATTTCTTCAAGTTTTTGATTGTGATTTAATGAACAAACATGTGTACTTGCTCTTTATTACACTACAACCAAATTTTGATAACAGTTAACATAAAAAAGTGAGGCATGAATGTGTATACCTATTATTCAAGTAATTACGTTAGTAGTCATAGTTGTGGTGATATAATTGTGAAATTATAGCCTGTTGGCTCTCGATGACCACCCCTCACAACGTAAGCCCTATATGACAAGCATAGTATTTAGTATTGTAGTATTTGGTGCAGATGCATCCGAAAAAGAATATAAATTTGGGTAAATCATCATCATCAATCAGCCTGACAGGAAAAACGGTAAACACTTTAATTCCAGGACTTAACGTGGCGATGCCGCACAGAGGACTCAAAAAGTGAAATGTGGCAAAGATTGACGCTTTCGAGAAGTTAAGGTTGGCGTAAAATGCTGCGTATACCTTGGACAGCTAGAAGAACAAACTTCCCCATACTAAGAGAGCTCAACATTGCAACTCGGCTCTCCACAACATGCCATGAGCAGACCCTTTGATTCTTCAGACATATTATGCGGTCTCCAACGCATGATGTTGTGTAATCGCATATATGACGGCGTACGTAGGAGATGGACACACATTTACGATGATATGCAACGAGGAACCAAAAAAGAAATTATAAAAGTGTTTGTAGGGGTAAGCAATGAGTCTTTAGAGCAATAATCTCGCCTCTAGAAGTCAGAAGTATCAGCTGTTGAGCACAATGAATGAATGCTATAACATGCGGTGTCATATAGAATTACATCTTGAAGCTACGTCTCATGTGACAGACATGCTTATGCATTCGAATTGTAGAGCATTTGTTATACATAGCGTATAAAAAATATACTTCATATTGCCGCGGATTGCATAGCATTCGACTTGCATAGAATAATGCGTCATATAGCAACCTAACTGATATGTGTGTAGTGACGGGAATGCTATAACAGTCCCAAAATCTCCATACAAAATTTAGGTGTCCAACTGGTGTGACTGACCGTCCGCGAACGTGTTAACAGCCGCTGTCCAACTCGTCTTATGCATCGTTCACTTCCACCCCTGGAGCATATTAGCTATAACGACTCCTCTCTGGATTGCCAATTAAGGAAGCCGAGAGTCCTGCGGGTTCCGACCGCACCGCGACTGCGATTCGGGTTGGGCGACCGACGAAGACACGACGGAGACGGAGACCCTGGTCAACTCTCTGGAGCACTCTGGTCCGTTGCGGTATTAATTACTACAAATAATATGTATATAAGCATTGACTTATCACTACAGGAATACGGATTATGTACTCATCAAGTGTCAGATTTCGCAAAAGATAGTACATTATAAGTCCGACGCGCCCCCACGTAGAGCTTACATACATAACTGGAGTTTTAAATTTCTTTGTCACATGCAATTGCAATGTTTTACATGTCATAAACTACAAAATCAATTAAATATAACTTTAAACAAACATTCAAATAAAACGCCAAAAGTCGAGGCGTGATTTTTTTTAGGCTCAGAGATAGTGACTCAGTGGCATACAACCAAGATTTTACAATTAAAATTAATATATTACAAATAGAATTTTCACTTCTCATAATCGTAGTTGGTGTACTCGTAACCGGCATACCTAAAGTTGTTTTATGCTCTAGTTAGTGCATATAAAGTAAAGAAAAATTATTTATTACGATAAGCGGCATACCTAAAGTTGTTTTATGCTCTAGTTAGTGCATATAAAGTAAAGAAAAATTATTTATTACGATAAGCGGCATACCTAAAGTTGTTTTATGCTCTAGTTAGTGCATATAAAGTAAAGAAAAATTATTTATTACGATAAGCGGCATACCTAAAGTTGTTTTATGCTCTAGTTAGTGCATATAAAGTAAAGAAAAATTATTTTTTACGATAAGCGGCATACCTAAAGTTGTTTTATGCTCTAGTTAGTGCATATAAAGTAAAGAAAAATTATTTATTACGATAAGCGGCATACCTAAAGTTGTTTTATGCTCTAGTTAGTGCATATAAAGTAAAGAAAAATTATTTATTACGATCCTTTGGATTTAGCAAAGTCCAAAACCTGACATACAAACTGCTGCAGCTGGCGACCGACGCGCTCTCCTCTCACGCGACCCTGCAGTCTTTTTATTTATAACTTATACTTCAATAGGAGAAATGTAAAATGCAAAAAGGTTTGTTATAAAAAGTATATTAATTTATAATAGGGTATAAATGTCGCTAGAACCTAAATAAGATTGAAGCAATGAACAGCGAGCAAAATCAGTGTTAAAGGAACTGTGATAAAGATGTATTCGGTTCACATGGAAATCTGAACATAAAGTCGTTTTGCATAAGGAAAATAGTTTGAAGACTTCTATCCTCGAACATGCAATAAATTTGTGTAAGACGGTAGCGTGGAATGAAGACATTAAAGCAAGCTGCGCGGCGCATGCCGGCCGCCTGCTAATGAGTCTGTCTAGTAACTGCGTCGCGTCGCCGCTGTCACTCGTTCAAACATTCAAGATTTCAAGACAAGTAGCCGATAAACGTAAACAGTGCAAAATCTTCTACACATTCTCACTGGTTCCAAATACCTATGATAAATTACAGATCTCTGAAAGATCGGGAACAAAGCAGGTAAACAGGATGCAACTGTTATGTCAACACCTTTATCGAGCCTCGTCATTGTTCTTTTCTTCCTTTCTCGAAATGAAGACAAATAGAATGTAATCATAAATACTAAAACTGTAGATAGTGGTAGTGGTCACCACATTGGTATAACTACTAAGTGGTATAACTAGTAAGTACTTAATAAGTAAAAAAAACTTGTAAATTGTTATACAAGGATAAACATATTATGTAGATTATCTTCGGTTATTTTTTCGCTTACAAATTACCCTTTAATAGGGTCATCGCGTCGTCAGGTAAAGGTTAAAAAACGTCTAGATGTCTTTTAATTATTAGTGGATTGGCGAAACAGGCTTTAGGTTACTTGTCGCTCATGTCGTCGCATATATGGACATATTTGGTATCAGTGCATTCAGTGTGATGTCCTGAACACAAATATATGAGATGACAATCGTGAAAGTGGTGGGGGTAGTTTCATGTGACGTCAAAAAGTCGGCAGTACAAAGTTTTTTACTTTATTTTTTTAATCATACCATGTGGGGTATCAAATGAAAGGGCTTTGTGAGTAGATCACAAATATATAACATACTGTAACATTTTTACTACTTCATCTAACAAATTATTAGTAAACGTTCAAAAATTTCACAATCCACAGTTGACTTTAAACTGCTCTAAATTGAAAATGACTGAATGGATCATTCCAAAATACATACCAAGTGACTGTGAATATCCTCTATATGACGTTAAAAAATAATTATGGTAGTGGTCACCACATTGGTATAACTACTAAGTGGTATAACTAGTAAGTACTTAATAAGTAAAAAAAACTTGTAAATTGTTATACAAGGATAAACATATTATGTAGATTATCTTCGGTTATTTTTTCGCTTACAAATTACCCTTTAATAGGGTCATCGCGTCGTCAGGTAAAGGTTAAAAAACGTCTAGATGTCTTTTAATTATTAGTGGATTGGCGAAACAGGCTTTAGGTTACTTGTCGCTCATGTCGTCGCATATATGGACATATTTGGTATCAGTGCATTCAGTGTGATGTCCTGAACACAAATATATGAGATGACAATCGCGAAAGTGGTGGGGGTAGTTTCATGTGACGTCAAAAAGTCGGCAGTACAAAGTTTTTTACTTTATTTTTTTAATCATACCATGTGGGGTATCAAATGAAAGGGCTTTGTGAGTAGATCACAAATATATAACATACTGTAACATTTTTACTACTTCATCTAACAAATTATTAGTAAACGTTCAAAAATTTCACAATCCACAGTTGACTTTAAACTGCTCTAAATTGAAAATGACTGAATGGATCATTCCAAAATACATACCAAGTGACTGTGAATATCCTCTATATGACGTTAAAAAATAATTATGGTAGTGGTCACCACATTGGTATAACTACTAAGTGGTATAACTAGTAAGTACTTAATAAGTAAAAAAAACTTGTAAATTGTTATACAAGGATAAACATATTATGTAGATTATCTTCGGTTATTTTTTCGCTTACAAATTACCCTTTAATAGGGTCATCGCGTCGTCAGGTAAAGGTTAAAAAACGTCTAGATGTCTTTTAATTATTAGTGGATTGGCGAAACAGGCTTTAGGTTACTTGTCGCTCATGTCGTCGCATATATGGACATATTTGGTATCAGTGCATTCAGTGTGATGTCCTGAACACAAATATATGAGATGACAATCGCGAAAGTGGTGGGGGTAGTTTCATGTGACGTCAAAAAGTCGGCAGTACAAAGTTTTTTACTTTATTTTTTTAATCATACCATGTGGGGTATCAAATGAAAGGGCTTTGTGAGTAGATCACAAATATATAACATACTGTAACATTTTTACTACTTCATCTAACAATTTTTTTTTTTTTTTTTTTTTTATACCACGTCGGTGGCAATCAAGCATACGGCCCGCCTGATGGTAAGCAGTTACCGTAGCCTATGAACGCCTGCAACACCAGAGATATTACACGCGCGTTGCCGACCCTTTAAAAACCTGTACACTCCTTTTTTGAAGAACCCCATACTGTAGCCCCTCGGGAAAACCTCGGCAGGGAGCTCATTCCACAGCCGAAGCGTACGCGGGAGGAAATTCCTCTTAAACCGCACAGTACGCGACCATTTAGGTGCTAGGGTGTGAGGATGAACACCCTGCCGATGGCGAGCGGTGCGGTGATAGAAAGCGGCCGTTGGCATCATGTCAAACAATTCTTCAGAGCACAGCCCATTGTACAAGCGGTAGAACACACACAAGGAGGCGAAGTCTCTCCTTAGACTTAAAGGTTCGATACCGCTTGTGAGTTTGGGATCGTCGACGATTCGTACAGCGCGCCTTTGGACTGAGTCGAAGGGTCCAAGCTGGCATCCAGGTGCTCCTGCCCAAAGGTGACAGCAGTACTCCATATGGGGTCTGACTTGCGATTTATATAGCAGCAGTCTTTGCCCCGGAGTAAAGTATCGCCGTGCTTTATTGAGCACACCGAGTTTTTTGGATGCCAGATCAGCCTTCCCTTCCAGGTGGCTACGGAATTGGACGTCACTGGAGATGTCGACACCGAGGATCCCAATACTCCCTGACATGGTAAGGGCTGTGCCTTCGAACTGTGGGACCACAGTAAATGGGGTTTTCTTAGCGGTAAACGCGCAAACTTGTGTCTTGGTGGGGTTGAATCGCACTAAATTGTCCCGGCCCCACACCGAAACTCTGGATAGAGTGCCCTCAATATCCGACACAAGCTTTTCACGACTCTCTAGCACCACGGAACGAGGGATGTTGGCACGGCCTGCGTAATAGGCATCCCCAGTACTGTCGTCTGCATAGCAATGAATGTCGTCGATAGACAACATGTCATTGATGTGCAGCAAAAACAGCGTTGGGGATAGCACAGAGCCTTGCGGAACGCCAGCGTTAATGTCCATGCTATTGGAGCAGCTTCCGTCTACTACGGCTCGTATGCGTCTGCCAGACAAAAAGCTAGCGATCCATTTGCATAGTCCCTCCGGCAATCCATAAGATGGTAACTTCGACAGGAGACCCCGATGCCAGACCCGATCGAACGCCTTCGCTATATCTAGGCTAACTGCCAATGCCTCACCTTGACTCTCAATGGCCGAAGCCCAGCGGTGAGTGAGATACACTAGAAGATCACCAGTCGAGCGACCGTGGCGAAAACCATACTGACGGTCGCTGATCAGGTCGTGTTCTTCTAGGTATCTCAGGAGCTTTGCGTTGATTATACGCTCCATGACCTTAGAGAGAAGGGAGGTAATAGCGATAGGCCTGTAATTCGATGGGTCCGATCTGTCGCCCTTTTTAGGCACAGGGTGCACAAGGGCCGTCTTCCACGAATATGGAACATGCCGTTTGTTGCTAGAGAGTGTGAAGAGACGCGCCAACACGGAACATAACTCAGGAGCACACTGCTTAAGCACAAGTGCTGGAATGCCGTCTGGCCCGCTCGACTTATGAACGTTTAGGGATAGCAACTCCCGCCGAATATCCCTCTGCGTGAATGAGATTTCGGGCATGGAGTATGCACACCGCGGGATGGTGGGCGGCACGGCGCTACCGTCGTCGTTCAAGGTCGAGTTCGAGGCAAAAAGAGTACCAAGAAGATCGGCTTTCTCTTTTGCACTGTGGGCCAGATCACCATCAGCTTTTCGCAGAGGTGGTAACGACGACTGACAAAAATTTCCCTCGGCAGCTTTGGCGAGCGACCAGAACGCGCGACTCCCAGAGGGATAGCCCGTTAGCTTGTCGCCAATTCTGCCGACGAAATCGTATTTAGCCCTGGCAATGGCTTTTTTACTGGACCTCGAGGCAGCGTTTAAGTCGCGTTTCACATCAGAAACGTTCGGATCCTTATTAGCTACGGCCTTGGTCCAAACCCTGTAAGCGGCTTGCTTGCGAACTGTAGCCTCTTTACAAGGCCGATTAAACCAAGGTCGTCGCTTTGCTCCCGCTGCTATTACCGTGTTGGGAATGAAACAATCCATTCCCAGCAGTATGGTCTCGGCAACATTGGCTGCGCAGGAGTCAGGATCTTCTGATGTGAAGCAGAGCTGCCTCCATGGGTACGAAGCGTAGAATTCACGCAGTCCGTCCCAATCTGCTGATTTATATTGCCACACGCGTCGCGAGCTAGTTGGCCGTGGTGGATCGGGCCGCGCGCAAGGCGCCTGTGTCCGGACGAGGCAGTGAAATTATTAGTAAACGTTCAAAAATTTCACAATCCACAGTTGACTTTAAACTGCTCTAAATTGAAAATGACTGAATGGATCATTCCAAAATACATACCAAGTGACTGTGAATATCCTCTATATGACGTTAAAAAATAATTAACCAGATATAACCAAAAATAAGAAAAGTACATCAAGTTGAAAAAAGTATAATTTCCTGTTACATTAAACTGCAACTTGTAGCGCCAGCTAGCTCGGGGTTCGATGACGAAGCTATATTTTAAAGTGAAAAGACACACATATCAGATTAAAAGTGTATTCTGCTAAGTATTGCATTGGTAGAGTACACAATAGGTAACTTTAGTATTTATGATTACATTCTATTTGTCTTCATTTCGAGAAAGGAAGAAAAGAACAATGACGAGGCTCGATAAAGGTGTTGACATAACAGTTGCATCCTGTTTACCTGCTTTGTTCTAATTACTTTTATGAAATTAACAAAATATTAGATAGGCGTATCAATTGTTCCGCGTCGGTTGCCGGACTGCGCGGGAGCGGCGGGAACGTATCTGTATACAGTCGCTCACGCGCGGCGCGTCGCGATTCGGAGCCGTGATTGGCTCATGGGGTGCAGCAATGAAGTCGTCCAATACGCGAGCTTGGCTTGACGTTTGTGGTTGGCGCGTTATAAACTATTATTAAAACAAACAAAAAACCAGACTATTTACATATATTTTTGAAATGGTCTTTTCACTAGCTTTCATTTGATACCCATATTGCTATAGTAAGAAAAAAAAACAACCCCCCCTACCTTTTTTCATTAGCGGGCGCCATTTTCAAAATTTATATTTGATATATAAATATATATATATTTCAATACGCAATTTTAGTATTTGTTGTTATAGCGGCAACAGAAATGCATCTGTGAAAATTTCAACTGTCTAGCTATCACGGTTCATGAGATACAGCCTGGTGACAGACAGGCAGACGGACAGACGGACAGCGGAGTCTTAGTAATTTCCCCCGGTTGACCTTTGTCAAAATAGTTATACAAAGCATTTTGATCTACTGAACATTTGACTTGACTAGTTTTCACATACTGGTTAGTAATCATAAAAGTATTTTGCTAATTAACTTATGGTCCGCGAGCCAGGCGAAAATTTCGTCAATCATCGCCTTCCTCGCGAAAACTCGTATAGTGGTTAACGGCTATTTAAGATGCACCCTAGTGGAAGTCAGCTGCCGCTCCGTTGGTGGGTTGAGGAATGGCAGCCACCGAAACACGTAAAAAAAAAAATGTTTTTAGTCATCGCCTTCCTCTTGATACTTTGTCAGATGGTAGTTTAGGTGCTATTGATAGTAAAACCAATCGTCAGCCGGTTGTATCGCGGTGGAAACATCGTCAGCTGGTCACATGAACTTGTAAAAAAAAAAAATGTTTTTAGTCATCGCCTTCCTCTTGATACTTTGTCAGATGGTAGTTTAGGTGCTATTGATAGTAAAACCAATCGTCAGCCGGTTGTATCGCGGTGGAAACACCGTCAGCTGGTCACATGAACTTGTAAAAAAAAAAAATGTTTTCAGTCATCGCCTTCCTCTTGATACTTTGTCAGATGGTAGTTTAGGTGCTATTGATAGTAAAACCAATCGTCAGCCGGTTGTATCGCGGTAGAAACACCGTCAGCTGGTCATATGAACTTGTAAAAAAAAAAAATGTTTTCAGTCATCGCCTTCCTCTTGATACTTTGTCAGATGGTAGTTTTGGTGCTATTGTTAGTAAAAACAATCGTCAGCCGGTTGTATCGCGGTGGAAACACCGTCAGCTGGTCACATGAAAATTTAAAAAAAAAGTTTCAGTCATCGCCTCCCGTTTGATACTTTGTCAGATGATAGTTTAGGATCTGTTGTGAATAAAAATAATCGTCAGCCGGCTGTATCGCGGTGGAAACACCGTCAGCTGGTCACATGAACTTGTAAAAAAAAAAATGTTTTTAGTCATCGCCTTCCTCTTGATACTTTGTCAGATGGTAGTTTAGGTGCTATTGATAGTAAAACCAATCGTCAGCCGGTTGTATCGCGGTGGAAACACCGTCAGCTGGTCACATGAACTTGTAAAAAAAAAAAATGTTTTCAGTCATCGCCTTCCTCTTGATACTTTGTCAGATGGTAGTTTTGGTGCTATTGTTAGTAAAAACAATCGTCAGCCGGTTGTATCGCGGTGGAAACATCGTCAGCTGGTCACATGAACTTGTAAAAAAAAAACTGTTTTCAGTCATCGCCTTCCTCTTGATACTTTGTCAGATGGTAGTTTTGGTGCTATTGTTAGTAAAAACAATCGTCAGCCGGTTGTATCGCGGTGGAAACATCGTCAGCTGGTCACATGAACTTGTAAAAAAAAAAACTGTTTTCAGTCATCGCCTTCCTCTTGATACTTTGTCAGATGGTAGTTTAGGTGCTATTGTTAGTAAAAACAATCGTCAGCCGGTTGTATCGCGGTGGAAACACCGTCAGCTGGTCACATGAACATATAAAAAAAATTGTTTTCAGTCATGGCCTCCCGTCCCGTTGTTTGATACTTTGTCAGATGCTGCTGTGTTGCTGCTGTACAAAAAACTGTTTTAGGTGCAGAGCAGGCATGAGTTTCAATAAAATTTTAGTTAATTTACTTTCATATATTTAGTGATAGCATATCAGTAGTGTGTTAGTGCCGGTTCTAGACCAAAACTTTTCCGCTAGGGGACGACACTAAATCTAATAAAAAATACTGCAAAAATGGAAAATATATCCACCTGGTGCATCAAAACATTCAAAGTATTTAAGATGCACCCTAGTGGAAGTCAGCTGCCGCTCCGTTGGTGGGTTGAGGACTCCCGGTTGATACTTTGTCAGGTGGTAGTTTAGGTGTTTAGGTGGTCAGTGAACTTGTAAACTTGTGAACTTGTTGGTTGATGTTAAAATAAATGTATTTTCTTTGTTTCTTTCTTTCTTTCTTTAAAAAAAAATTGTTTTCAGTCATTGCCTCCCGTTTGATACTTTGTCAGATGATAGTTTAGGTGCTGTTGTGAATAAAAATAATCGTTAGCTGGCTGTATCGCGGTGGAAACACCGTCAGCTGGTCACATGAATTTGTAAAATGCTAATTTACTCATTGTTATCCTTATACATAGTAATTTATTAATCTCATGAAAAAGATCGTTAACTATTTATAAGCATTTGGGTATACATATTTTCATTCCTTTTGCTTGATACCCTCTAGCCACAAAGACGATAAAGAAATTAAAAGTAAAAAACGTTGAAACTTCATTCCCTTCCAATTCATTTCTATCCATTCCTTCCAATATTTTCGGAGAAAGAAATGAATCAAAGGACCACGGTGGGTACGTATTTTACCGGTCAACTAATTAATCTAATTCTGGTTGTTTAAATAAATTTAAATGAGTACTAAAATAAATAGATTAGCAACTAAAACGGAGCTAAGTTATACATATAAATATGAGTAGTGTTTTAATGCTGTTACAGCTTTTGTTTGTTTTCAGAAAGGTAACAAGTATTTATTTGGCAACTGAATTATTATAGGTACTCGTATTGGAGACCATTTATGAAGCACATTTTAAAAATAAATCGTCTATCTATTAATTCAAAAATGAAGTTGTTTTAAGTCATGGGTAAATGTTGTTGTTGTTGTTGTTTGTTGTTGTTGTCCTATGGTACCCCATCGGTACAAAGGGCCTTCGTGAGACGTCGCCATCCGCTCCTGTCCTGCGCCTCGCGCTTCGCGTCCCTCCAACTCAGTCCTGCTGCCCGCAGCTCAGCGTCGATTGTGCGCTGCCACGTGCAGGGGTCGGAAACCGGTATTTGCTCCATACAAAAATACCGGTATTATTACGTTCTTTTTCGTTCTTTTGTTTATAATTTCATTTTTAATGGGACATTTTAATAATGCAAAATTGTTTCCTAAATACATGATTCAGTCCTACGTAATGAGCATAAAACAATTCAAAATATTGGGCGATTTCGGGGTTTAAAAAAAATACCGGTTCCGAGCCCTGGCCACGTGTGCGCCGGCCGGCCCTGTCGCTTGCTCCCGTGCGGCTTCCACTTGTAAGCAATCCTGGCCGTGTTGTCATCTGGTCTTCGGAGGGTGTGCCCTATCCACTTCCACTTCCGTTTCGCGATTTCTTGTTTGACCGGGACTTGGTGGCATCGATTCCATAGATCCTTGTTGCTGGAAATGGGAATCCTTGTCGAAGGAATGGATCTTAAGCACTTGGTAAATGAGAAAATTAAAAAATAAAGTTTTTCAAACTATATCGTGTTATATATCAAATGAAAGAACTCATTGTGAGAATCTCAAATAATTTTTGAAGTGAAACTTCTTATGGCACTTCCAACTGACAGCGTTAAACGTTTAACGCTACCATACATAATAATTTAATTTATACCATACATAATATACATACATATACCAGGCGAACATAACTATGAACATACAAATACAAGAGTGTGACCAGTAAGTTGAATAGGGTAATTTCCCGAAAGTAGGGTAATTGATGCTCTTCTTAATAAATCAAGAATAAATCGCTACCATAGATAATTTAATTTTATACTCTATTATTAACTCACTAAAGTTAACTTTCGCTCGACCAGCACGGTGTCTTATCTCCCTCTCTCTCTGTGTATACTTGTTTGATACATACATGTACCAGGCTAACATAACTATAAAGGAGGTTTAAGAATTATATAACTGGAGAGGTGACAGATAAAAATGCCAATAGATAATTTATACCAACGAGTAAAGTAAGTATAATAGGTAAAGAGAGCACTTGAAGCATTTTATGGAAACTGATTTGAAAGCGCCATCTTTGATTTTATTCTGAAACTAAGTATATATGTGTGCGTGCACAACTACATATGCATACATACGTGTACTTTCGTCCCACATAATATTAGGTCTACTTGGCCAGTTTACAAGTACCATTTTTTGTTTGTAACAAAAAACTTTTATTGATTGCAAGATATCAAACAAAAAAAATTACTTGTAAACCGCCCAAGTAGTCCTAATATTATGTAAAAAAGATTTAAAAGAGTTGAATGAATATAACAAAACCATAATAGTAAAGGAAGTATTTTTATTGCTTTTCAATTTGGTATACAAAGATAGTACCTAATAAGAGCAGGTGTACCAGGTTGTCCCATAATGACCTGGACTGACCCATTTCTGCGCGACATGTCATGACATGTTATGCACTATTGGATAGCAATGTCCAAAATTGAGTACCGAAGTGTCATAAAATTCCTGTTTAAAGAAGGATTATCTCCCGCTCAAATCAAAGATCGTTTAGATGGCGTATTCGGCGAGTCTTCTCCTTCTTATAGCACCGTAAAAAACTGGGTAAACGAGTTTCGATTTGGTCGGGAAGCTGTCGAAGATCTGGGACATGATGGAAGACCAGTGGAGGTCCTCACTTCTGAAAATATCAACAGCGTCCAAGAGGAAGTTTTAAGTGATCGCCGCCTAAAGATCAGAGAAATAGCAGCAAGACTAGGGCTTTCTAAGAGCACCGTCCACCGCATAATTCACGATCATCTTCACATGAGTAAGGTCAGTGCAAGGTGGGTACCTAAACTTCTATCAGCTGTTCAGAAAGAAGAACGCGTGAAATGTGCCTCTAAATTTTTGGAGCTCTGTGGCGAAAACCCTAAAAGCATAATTAAACGGCTGGTAACTGGAGACGAAACAATGGTGCTTTATTATGATCCCGAGAGCAAACGCGAGTCGATTGAGTGGCGTTTTAAAAACTAAAAGCCCCCTATTAAAGCGAAGGTGCACCAGTCCACCAAAAAGCTGATGTGCACAATCTTTTGGGATGGCCATGGTATCCTGATTGTCGATTTTAAAGAACGTAATACCGTTATAAATGGCTCTTATAAATTTTTCAATATATTTGTACATTCTTATACGATGGCCCAGCGTAGGCCAGTCCAAGGGACGCAGCTATGCGGTGGAATGAGATATCAATATCACTTGCTCGCTCTCGCTCTAACGCATAAATGCGTCCCTTGGACTCCCTCGTGACCTTGTAGATACTACTACTTTCCGAATCAGAAAATAGATATTTTGTCAGCGCATAAGGTGGTAAAGATTGACAACTAACTGAACTAACGGATTAGCGTCTTTAACATTTCATACAAGTTATATGGGTCGAAATGGAAGTTTAATTTACGATTACTCCTGAGATATTAATTTAAATTGTATGGTGTAAGGGACCTTTGTAATCTGTATGAAATGCTTAATATAACTGACGTATTTAATTTGGTAATTATTATTAATACTGTATCCGTGTAAATAGCTTTGCAAATACCACATACTATGAAATCTTTTTGTAGTAAAGATAAGAATGGGTATAGTAAGTTATCCTTAAAAGATAGACATACACCATCGCGGACTTTTTTGTAGAGCAATGAAAGAGAGATCTTTCCACCATACATTGTTTTGTTATATCTCAAACGGGTTGGGCAGCGTTTTCGATTAAATGTGTTAGCCAGCGTGATTTTTTTCTGACTTGATTACCAAATATCGTCATATTACAACCAATTTACACAAAACCTTAACAAATTATACGACTTAACCTTCCTCAAGAATCACTCTATTCATAGGTGAAAACCGCATAAAAATCCGTTCAGTAGTTTTCACTGAAATTATTACGATATACTTACTGCTCGCTTAATACTTTGATAAAATACAAGCCTATAGTTGCAACCGCTGTGTGGCGCTGTCTTCGTGCACGGTCCCAATAACCATTATTCGATAAATTGTCCTTGAAATGAATAATGTGCTGATTTTATAACGTTTTCAAGGCAAAATCATATTTTTCTGCCTTAATTTTGATTTGAATTCTTTTTGCATACCTACCTACATCAAGCCTTTTAAGGCCATCCCGCCGATTCGTCGCCGCCGCCGACTAATTTTGACCGGCGGCGCTCATATCTAATCAGTAGGCCGAGCACATGATTGACGCGACAGTATCTCGCCGCGAAATAGACTACCCGTCTTTTACTAACTGTATGAATTAAAGAGGGACGAGTAGTCTATGTCGCGGCGAGATACTCTCGCGCCAATCATGTGCTAGCCCGGCTGATCACGTCTATTTTTGCATTAGCATATTATTACACTGTCATCGGACATAAAGAAGTAATTTAAATTTCAACTGAATCAGATCACGGTTGTTCCTAAAGGTAGGTATTTTAGTTTTTCGTAAATAACTCGTAACATCATATAGCAAATTTATATACAATTTTCCATAAAAAGTTTCTGAACACTCACTTGGATCAAATATCTGGACCCAAAGAGGGAACAGTGGCTTGGTAGAAAATAGGTGGCTGACCGAGCCAATTTTGATTCACAACAGCACCTAAGCTATAATCTGACAAAGTATCAAACGGGAGGCGATGACTGAATTTTTTTTTTTTTTTTGACAAGTTCATGTGACCAGCTGACGGTGTTTCCACCGCGATACAACCGGCTGACGATTGTTTTTATTCACAACAGCACCTAAACTATCATCTGACAAAGTATCGAACGGGAGGCGATGACTAAAAACATTTTTTTTTTTACAAGTTCATGTGACCAGCTGACGGTGTTTCCACCGCAATACAACCGGCTGACGGTTATTTTTAATCACAACAGAAGCTAAACTATCATCAGTAGGGTGCATCTTAAATAGGCGTTAACCACTATACGAGTTTTCGCGAGGAAGGTGATTGATCACGGAAACTGTTCGTGGCTCGCGGTCTATAATGAATTAATGCCTCAACTTAATAGTTAATAACCACCAGGTGGGGTTCGTTCACCAGACTTAGTTAATTCGGTCGTTAATTATATTAAATAGTCAGTTTAAATTTAAGGAACGTAAGGACATTGTATCCATGTCTGTTGAACGGACTATAGAACTAAGTGCAGTAGAATGGGAGCAATTTTAAGATAAAGCGGATGATACCTGTATTATTGTACAAGCGGATAATTTCAACAATTTAAAGTACAAACTCTGTTACGTGACAAGTTTAATCGAAAAATGGTTCTCTGCAAATGGCATGTTAATTAATCTTGACAAGACAAATATTGTTCATTTTCGACTATAAAATACAAATACAAATAAACTGAATATTGTAGTAAATGACACCTAAATCCCACAAGTAGACACTGTGAAATACCTAGGATACCAAATCGACTCAGGACTAACGTGGGCCCCGCACATACAATCCACCTGCGACAGACTTGCCTCAGCCTGTTTTGCGCTGTCCCGAATAGCACCCAGTTTATCTATTGAGAACTTAAAGACCGCCTACTATGGATATTTCCGCGCAATACTTTCTCAAGGTGTCGATCTTTGGGGTACAGCTGCTGATCGAGATAGACTGCTTAGAATGCAGAAACGCGCCCTTCGTATTATTGATGGCAAACCCGTTGACTATCCTGCACAATCTCTGTTTAAAAAACACAAGATATTAACGCTACCGTGTATATATATACTGACCGCATGTACGTATGTCAGAACAAATATGCACTTGTATAAATCCAGTGGATCTACCCGCAGTGGCCCAGCCCGCAGGTTGCCTATTCTTCTCGCCCCTAAATGCAGGCTCGCGAAGTCACGAAAGTCACTAAATATTATGGGACCAAAGCTTTATAACTCAGTACCGACCGATATAAAAGAATCGAAAAGTGACACAATATTTAACAAAAAGCTAAAATCGTTACTTGTAGAAAAGGCTTACTACTCGATCGACGAATTCATGATGTCTATGCGAAATGATCATTGATTCCATATCGTAACTTCCTCTAAACATTTATATTAACCTATTATTGTGTATAATAATTTTATCTTTATTTTATTCTTAAGAATTTGTGACTTGTAAAATGTACTTTATTTTACCAATAAAGATCTGTATATCTGTAAAGATGTAACACTTTAAACTCTCACGTTTTGTACACATAATTAATGTCATTACCGGGTCTAACGCGATTAAATTTCATTATTTTCCCTTTTATTTCGACGTTTCAACTAGGTTTACAGTTAAAGATAAAGATGTGTTTATTTGTACAAATGTAGTGATGAACATAGGTGGACGGTAATTTTGGATGCGTACATTTCACTTAAAGAAGCATGCAAATTTTTCTTACTAGCTACGTACTATAACTAATAAGTTATACAATAATAACATCATCGGGATACAGATCATACATGATTTCATTTCTACCTACGGTTTTACAATATTACTATTACATAAAATTATTTATTCAATTACAGATGTGAAATATTCATTAATTTTATAATAGCATTTATATAAGTAATTTCTTACTAGAAGGTGATATTTTAAGTAGGACAGATTCCATTATGCTTTCAAATATTTCAAAATTGCTCCAATTCTACTGCATCGTTCAACAGGCATGGATACAATGTCCTTACGTTCCTTAAATTTTAAATGACTATTTAATATCAGTTTAATGTCAGCGATGCGCACAGGGCCGCAAGAGAGAAATTTCACGAGTGGACACTCTGTGGTAGACCGGAAGTGGGCAGGTTATTTAATGAGATGTGTGAAACGCGAAGAATATTCAAATCTCGCTTAAAATGGTGCCAGGACCATCAAACCCAAATAAAAATGAATATTCTAGCTTCACAGCACTCCAAAAAGGACTTCCGGTCATTTTGGAACGCCACAAACAACATGAAGTTTCGACCTTCGTGCCCTGTGAGTGTTAATGGCAAAACTGACACCAAAGACATAGCTAACACTTTTAAAGATCATTTCGTTGTCAAATCACCTCTTGTGCGGTCGCAGGATGAGATGAACGGTGCTGAGGTCAACGTGAAACCTGGACCGGGATACTCTGCTAAGGATGTAGCAGAGGCTATTAAATCTATCACCCGAGGCAAATCCCCAGGACACGATGGCCTCAGCATCGAACACCTTCAAAATGCGGGTCCCCATATCTCGAGAGTGTTAGCTTTGTTTTATACGCTGTGTGTAAGGCACTGTTATCTGCCCGAGGATATGATGAAAACTGTAGTTATTCCTGTACCCAAAAATAAAACTGGAGATTTGTCCGACACCAATAACTACAGGCCTATATCCCTTGCGACTATTATTGCTAAGGTATTTGATAGTGTGCTTAATGTACAATTAAATAAGTACGTGAGCCTTAACCCCAACCAGTTTGGTTTTCGACCAGGGTTATCAACGGAAAGTGCAATACTGTGCCTTAAGCACACTGTCAATTACTATTTAAACAGAAAGACGCCAGTTTATGCGTGCTTCTTAGACCTGTCTAAGGCTTTTGACCTGGTTTCCTACAATATCCTATGGAAAAAACTAGAAGCCATTAAATTACCTAATGAGACCATACAAATCCTGAGGTACTGGTATGGAAATCAGGTCAATAGCGTTAGATGGTCAAGTACCTTATCGGACCCGTATCGGTTGGAGTGTGGGGTGAGACAGGGGGGGTTTGACCTCGCCCACACTTTTTAACCTTTACGTAAATGAGCTTCTCGAGGCGCTCGGCAAAACTCATGTCGGCTGCCATATCGACACAGTTTGTCTGAATAATTTGAGTTATGCAGACGATATGGTTTTGTTGAGCGCGTCGGCTTGTGGTTTGCGAAAACTTTTATGTATTTGCGAGACCTACGCCATCCATCATGGGCTAAAATATAATGTGGGTAAAACGCAATACATGGTGTTTGAACCTACTGGGTATCGGATACCCAAGGTACCTCCCATCAACCTGAGTGGTACTCCACTGGAAAGGGTGAGGGCTTTTAAATATTTAGGCCATGTTGTCACCTCAGACCTAAAAGACAACATGGATATCGAGCGTGAACGGAGGGCCCTGTCGGTGAGGGCAAACATGATTGCGCGTAAGTTTGCGCGATGTACTAGGGAGGTGAAATTAACTCTCTTTAGAGCATATTGCACTTCCCTCTATACGTGCAGCTTATGGACATACTACACGCAGCGGGCCTATGGGGCTCTCCGGGTCCAATATAACAACGCGTTCCGGGTCCTGGTGGGGCTGCCTCGCTTCTGCAGCGCGTCAGGGATGTTTGCTGAAGCACGCATAGATTGCTTTTATACGACTATGCGCAAACGATGCACATCCCTGGTGCGCCGGGTGCGGGCCAGCCCCAACCCCATCCTGCGGTTGATAGCCGAGAGGTTTGACTGCCCATATATGAGGCACTGTGAGGACATGCATGTTTCTAGAAGTACTTATTATGTATAAGCTACTTGGGTATGTACTTCTAGAAACATAAGTCAGTTCATTTCAATATTGTTTATTTTTTATTATTTATTGTAATGTTAATTTTTGTGATAATAATTATTCTGTATATATAGTGATAGATGTAAGCATTAACATAGCTATAAGTACTTACTAACACAAGCTATATGAGTCTGTAAAGTTACTCGAAATAAAAATGATTTATTATTTATTATTTAATATAATTAACGACCGAATTAACTAGGTCTGGTGAACGAACTTCCCACCTGGTGGTTATTAAGTTGAGGCATTAATTCATTATTAGTTCAGTAATACATAAAATATCAATATCAAAATCATTCAATAAAGTTCTATCTGTAAATATTTTCCTCTAATACATTGAATGTTTTAATGCACCAGGTGGATATACTTTCCATTTTTGCAGTATTTTTCATTAGATTAGTGTTGTCCCCTAGCAGAAAAGTTTTGGTCTAGAACCGGCACAAACACACTACTGATATGCTATCACTTTTTACAAGTTCATGTGACCAGCTGACGGTGTTTCCACCGCGATACAACCGGCTGACGATTGTTTTTACTAACAATAGCACCAAAACTACCATCTGACAAAGTATCAAGAGGAAGGCGATGACTGAAAACAGTTTTTTTTTTTACAAGTTCATGTGACCAGCTGACGATGTTTCCACCGCGATACAACCGGCTGACGATTGTTTTTACTAACAATAGCACCAAAACTACCATCTGACAAAGTATCAAGAGGAAGGCGATGACTGAAAACATTTTTTTTTTTTACAAGTTCATGTGACCAGCTGACGGTGTTTCCACCGCGATACAACCGGCTGACGATTGGTTTTACTATCAATAGCACCTAAACTACCATCTGACAAAGTATCAAGAGGAAGGCGATGACTGAAAACATTTTTTTTTTTTACAAGTTCATGTGACCAGCTGACGGTGTTTCCACCGCGATACAACCGGCTGACGATTGGTTTTACTATCAATAGCACCTAAACTACCATCTGACAAAGTATCAAGAGGAAGGCGATGACTAAAAACATTTTTTTTTTTTACAAGTTCATGTGACCAGCTGACGATGTTTCCACCGCGATACAACCGGCTGACGATTGGTTTTACTATCAATAGCACCTAAACTACCATCTGACAAAGTATCAAGAGGAAGGCGATGACTAAAAACATTTTTTTTTTTACCTGTTTCGGTGGCTGCCATTCCTCAACCCACCAACGGAGCGGCAGCTGACTTCCACTAGGGTGCATCTTAAATAGCCGTTAACCACTATACGAGTTTTCGCGAGGAAGGCGATGATTGACGAAATTTTCGCCTGGCTCGCGGTCTATTAGCAATCATTAAGCATTGTTTTTTTCCCCAAAATTTACATAATTATATATGTCGGAGAATGACTGAATGGTGCCATCAGTCGCCTTTCATAGGCGTTATCACGCAATATTTGACAAATAGAGCAAACTAGGGTGTTACCGTACATCCGAGTGGCGTTCGACGCAGTTCCACCATGTCGTCATAATGTGCGCTGACGCCCTGTCTAAACAATAGAATCCAGAACAATTGAAGTGAGGCTGTCAATCAATATTCTGATGAGAACGAACGGGAGATGACGACGTTGGTGGTTCCTGGGTCTAATCCATCGGTTTGCTTTGGATAAGCCGGTGTCGATTTTAGTCGCAAAAATGTAAAATTGATAGATTTCGTCGATGAAATTGTACACCTTTTGTTACCAAATTGAAATAACAAGTACTGGTTTCTATTAGCACGTCTTCTTATCTTTATCAGATCAATTTTTTGAAAACAGACTCACTAAATTAGTATTGATTTTTTTTTCTGATGGACGTTTAGGTAAACGCGCGTAAAGCACTGATTTTGTCGCTCTTATTTGTAAATTTCGTAAAGTTTGGACTGCTAAAAATGGTAAATTTGTATTACACATATTCTGTACTTGACCTTTATCAGATTACATTTTTGTTATATGACTTAGAGTTCGAGGAAATGAAAGTTAAACGAATCCAATTTTCTCCAGAAATTACTTCAAAACAAGTTACAATTTCTCAGAAAATCGACTTAATTTCAACGTAATTTGGATACTTGAACAATCTACAACATTTGCTGAAACTATTCTTATACATCAATTTGTATAATTTACCACCATAATTTTTTGATGAATTTTTAAAAACTGCCCCTTCTCTTCATATATTACCGGTGACGCACGCTCGCGACCTCATTATTAAAAGGCAAGATAAGAAAACGTGCTGGTAGAAACCAATACTTGTTATATATTACGTAACAAAACTAATTTCAACGACTAAATCTATCAATTCAAAATTTTTGCTCCAAAATCGACTACGGCCTCGTAAGTATATACATACAGATTGGTCCCGTTTTTGTCAAAAAGCAGTTCTGATGATGGGATCCATGAGGAATCGAAGGAACTCCTCAAATGTTAAAGGCATACTTATAGTGATTTTAGTATTTTCATCAACAAATCAAGCACTTACATTTAAAAAAGTGACATTTGATGAAGTGGAACTGCTGATGATGATCAGAACGGAACTCTTGACGCATGACAATGACGCATAGTTCACGTTTGGCGATTTGTACTCTTCCTTATGGACCCAGACCCAAACTTGGACACGGACTCGGACCCGGACCCGGGGGTCTGGACATGGACCCCAACAACTCGGACCCGGACCCGGACCGAACTCTGACCCAAACTTGGACCCGGACAGCCGGACACGGACCCGGACTCGGATCCGGACCCAGACCCGGACCCGGAAATGCTACTAGAAAAGTGGGTTAGGTGGGTGGGTGGGTTTTGAACTGCCATTCTTACAGAACAGAACTGCTATCAGAAAAGTAGGTAAGGTTAGGTTAGAGCTGTGACCCTTACAGAAACGAAATGCTATCAGAAAAGTAGGTTAGGTTTGGTTAGAACTGCGACCCTTACAAAAACGAAATGCTACTACAAAAATGGGTGGTTTTACCTCCTTTTCTACATAATTAGGCAAAAGATGCTGTCTTTTTCATTTCATTGTCTGGAATCTAAGAGTGCACCATCAACAATAAGTGAACTTTCAGCGGCATCCCCCATCGAAGTCGGTTTTTTTTTCTTAAAAATTATCCTGTATTATTATAATAATATGCCCATATACAAAGTTTCAAGTAACGCACTCGAAAAAAAATTGATCTCCATACAAACTTTCAACCTCTTTTTCACCTCCTTAGGGGATGAATTTTCAAAAACGCTGAAATTAGTTTTCTTGTATTTCAATGATATATCTTTTTACGAAGTTTCAAATTGCTAACTTAAAATAAATCTTGAACCCCATACAAACTTTCATCCCTTCTTTAACCCCCTGAGGGGTAAAATTTCTCAAATTTTTATAGCCTATAACCTGGCCGTGGTTTTTTTCGACAGATTAATAAAGTTTGCATTAACATCCGTTCGCCGTTTTCATTTGATGCGCGGTCAAATAAACAGACAAACAGATAAACAGACAAAAATTCTAAAAAACTGTTGGAACGTGTTCTGTTATCGATTCTAAGTATCCCCAGCCAATTTTTTTTCGAATATCTTCCATGTACAGACTTTCGACCCTCTTCCGCTTTATTATATCATAGAGTAACTTATACCATAGATTAGTATATGTTATTACTGTTTATAATGCACAAACCGCGTAAATTAAATTCTAATTGGCTATTGCCTATGCTCAAAAAGGAATGTTTATTTTACAGAGTGTAACCCCACTTTTCGTGTAAGATAGGTCCAATAAACTGATGATTCCTTGCTGAATACGAAACTCTTGATCCGTTAACTATTTTTAAACAATGTTACTATTTATAGGAATACAAGAAGATGGAGCTGTATATATTTTTTTACCAAGCATACTAGAAGACGGATATAAGAGCTTAATTCAGTATAAAAAGACGCCTAAAGTTGAACTTAGATATAATTTTCGACAACACGTAAACACCAAAAAGTCTGTAATGTCAAATATTAGAAATGCCGTTGTTTCGAGAGCAAGATGGCCACATCGCCAAAATATTTTTAGTGATAAGGTAACAGCCAAAGTTAACTCAGCGAACTTTATATCGTCAGAATATGTTACCCCTTTCACTAACTCACCTACAAGTATAAAAATAAAAACAATAAAACGAGAAAACAAAGAAAATAAAATCTTAGAGGAAAATTATCCATGAATTTTCATGAATAGGTCACAT
Organism: Cydia strobilella; assembly: GCF_947568885.1. Classification (NCBI taxonomy): domain Eukaryota; kingdom Metazoa; phylum Arthropoda; class Insecta; order Lepidoptera; family Tortricidae; genus Cydia; species Cydia strobilella. Next base: position 32,597,834 of record NC_086068.1, read on the forward strand.
TATCACATACACAGCAAAAGCTCATATAAGTACCTAATCGAATATTTTTAAGGCAAATTCATTAGTCTTTCGTTTTATTGAAACGAAATTAACCGGTTAAATTGAAAATATTGAATCAAGATATATCGAGTAACTTTATGATTGCTATAGTTGATCAAGCAAATCTTGTCAGTAGAAAAAGGCGCTCAAATTTTCTATGGGACGCGATAACTTCGCGCCTACATTTTTTTTAAATTCGCCGTCTTTTTCTAGTTAAAAAATTTCTTGACCAACTACTTATATCTCCTTTATACGTATGAGTTTGAAGTCCGTCAGAAAATGAGCTGATAATTTTGCAGGTTCAGACAAATCAAATTATTTTATGAAAATAATAGTGTATAGTTTAGTGTAATAGTGTTTAGTTTTGTAGTTTGTTAAGAATATCTTGTACCTAGTTTGGCTTTTGTTTCATTGTAAGTACCTACATCCATTTAGTTACACTCATTTACCAAAATACCCACATGTCAAAATTGAATTAGCGCAAAATGCCTGAATATCAAAACACTATTTATTTTTCTCAAAAGACCAAGTTCCCAAAGGGCCGGAACATCAAATCGACGTGGTGCCCTTAAAATTTAAATAACCTACATTAATTACTACTGTGGTGTTATCCTATATATTATATATATTATAGTATTTAATCCCAGCAGACTATTAAAATGATTGCTAATACGATAATAGTTACAAAATCGCACATAAAAAATGTTTAAACTTAATTTATTTTGAAATTTGGTACGAATAAAGACAATAGAATTATGATTTATGATATTGAGGGGCAATGAAACCAAATCGTATTTTGTTCCTCAAATAAATCTACTAAGTTAATGAATGTTTAGTTTAAGTTGGCAGAACAATGTTTCTTCTGTTAAAAATATTTTAATTTACTGCACACATACAAACTGTATAATCATATAATTTTGATATAATTATTAATACAACGCAGTTATTTTTGATAATTAAAGACTGGTTTACTTGTCATCCTGGCCGTTTTCGGCCACAGCGACTGCGTTTTACCGGTGCTGAGAGCGTCGCTAGTGTGCTCTCACGTAGGCAATGTAAGTCCCTATTAATCATAAATGTTAGGTAGGTTAGGTCTTTACAGTCATTAGGGGTCATCCATTAATTACGTCACACGAATTTCTAGGTTTTTTGACCGCCCCCTCCTTGTCACACTTGGTCACATTTGGCAAACAAACCCACACGTTGACGTCACACCATGTGGGGAGCCACATGGTGTGACGTCAAATTTTTTCAACGCAATCGGCAAATCGAATTAAGTATTCTTAACAGGGACTGAAAAGTTACCTTTAAGAACGGTTTTGACCGGTCTTTTTAAAGGTACCCGACCGTTAAAGTAGCATTTCGGTACCGTTATCAATACTTAAGGTATCCAATCAAGCTTCCGTCCAATCGGTACCTTTAAATAAAAGTACTTACCTTTAAAAACGACTGACTGACCGGGCCGATAAAGTAGCAATCCGGTACCGATATTTATACTTTAGATATCCAAACAAGCTCTCGTCCAAACGGTACCTTTATATAAACTAGTACCTTGCCGCGCGATCTGATACCCAAATTCAAACCGGTCACTCGCTCTCATTGAATTCCTGCATTTTTGCTCTGATCAAGATGAAAATCGATATGGGTGGATTCGATAGGATCTTTATTACGAATCTGAAGTCAAAAAAAAAGCCCGCCATCTTGAATCTCTGCATTTTACTCTGTTCAAAATGAAAAGGGACCTTTATTATGAATCTGAGGTAAAAATTAGAAAAAACCGGCCACTCGCGCACTAAGGGTTCAAAAAAAGGCATAAAAAACACGTCTGTTGTATGGGAGCCCCACTTTTATATTTAAGTTGATTGAATGAAAGGCAGCGGTTTACGATTTATGACGTATTGAAAAAAACTACTTAAGTACTAGATCTCGTTCAAACCAATTTTCGGTGGAAGTTTGCATGGTAATGTACATCATATATTTTTTTAGTTTTATCATTCGCTTATTTTAGAAGTTATTAGGGGACACACATTTTACCACTTTGTAAGTGTCTCTCGCGCAAACTATTCAGTGTAGAAAAAAATGATATTAGTAACCTCAATATAATTTTTGAAGACCTATCCATAGTTACCCCACACGTATGGGTTTAATGAAATAAAAAATTTTGAGTTTCAGTTCTAACAAAGATAGATATAACTCCGTAATAGATGGATACAGTCTAAGGAAAAAACGTGCCTCGAAAATCAAGAAAATTTGATTCTCGTTCAGAGGGCGCTACTAGTTTTGGCCTACAGTCGTATAGATGGAGTTGACGGTTTCGTTTGTTATTTAAGAATTTTAACGCATATCAGTGAAAGAACATGGGTCAAAATCATCAAAATAATTAATGCAAATAAAAAAAAACATTTATCTATATTTAAATACATTTTATCGTATTTTTACAAATCTTCAATTTTAGTTTTAAAGTGTGTCGACAGATGGCAGTGAATTTACTGGGGTTACAAAATTTACTATGACTGACAGTACCGCTCTAGTATAAGTTACACTATGGTTCTAAGTATGGGGAACCCCCAATTTTTTTTTTCTGTTTGTGTGAAAATCTTATTGCGGTTCACAAATTTCACAATACATCTACCTACCAAGTTTCAACAGTATAGTTCTTATAGTTTCGGAAGTAAGTGGCTGTGACATACGGACGGACAGACAGACATGACGAATCCATAAGGGTTCCGTTTTTTGCCATTTGGCTACGGAACCCTAAAAACGGCTGTTTTCGGTCAGGTTGGTCAAACTTAGCGGTACCATTTTAAAAAGTTTGTTATTAATCGGGTACCGTTACTTGGATACCTTTTCAATTGATACCTTTATTATAGGGTACAGGTCTTTTGCCGTTTTATTCGGGTACCGTTACTGTTGGATAGGGTAGGGTAGGAAACAGTGGCTCGGAAAAAAATAGCCGGGTACAGTGGCTCACTCAACCTAATTCCAACATAATAAAGGCGATATTGGGGCGACTGAGTCACTGTTCGAGCTGAGCCACTGTTTCCTACCCTACCCTACCTAATTTAATTGATATCTTTATTTTAGGTTACCGGTCTTTTGCGGTTTTTCAGCCCAGATTCTTAATATTTTATCAAAACATTTTTGACAAAAGAAATTAGTAATTTTGTAACCCAACTCTGATTAAGAAAAAAATTCAACGAATAAAAACGATTATCGTTCCAAAAACTTGTTATTTAACTGTACAGCGAAAAAAATCATAATTTATAAAAAAAATCGGTTACTGATGTTAGTGACGTCACAAAGTTTTTGATTTCCCCTCCCCCTTGTCAAGTTGTCACAACATGTCACATTTTCTTGACCCCCTCCTCCCGGGAGGCACACACACGTTTAGGAGGGACACACACACGTTTAGGGGGACCTAAACGTGTGATGTAATTAATGGATGAACCCTTACACTCTACTCTTTATAATTATAGACTAAGTAGTCGAGTCAGCAAGCTATTTATGATTGTTTACTTAATAAGACTACCTTATGATTTAATTGATTTAAATATGTCTTATTTGTAATAAAGCAAAAAAAACAACGTTCCTTATTATATTTTTCAATAGATCGTCGAGAAATTCATCTTAGCACAATCGGATTAAGTCTAACGTCGAAATCCTTTCAAAGATATGAAATTAGGTATGTATGTTAATTAAAGGTCTCTTTTTCATGTCCACACTATTTGACATTTGGGGACCTCGAGGAATCGCAGCCATCTTGGAAAATGGGTACTATCCTGGAGAAATTTGCGTTTTACTCTAAATATACGTTCTCTATGAAAATATGGTGTAAGGCAACATTAAAGCTTATTAAATTCTACACAAAAACGTCCTAGATATCTTTGCGGACAAAATACATCTTGTTATAGAAAATAATAGCTGAATCCAGATTTAGCGCTTATACCCTTTCAGGGATATTCTCTTAATAGGAAACTTGTAGGAATATGAATTCCACTTTTATCTATACATTTGTACACGTTATACCCCAATATCAACATTTTACTCGACTGCGACTTAAACAGAAAGTAGGGTTATGGGTTTAAATACTGATAATCAGTACATCCTGTAGCTCAGGATACTGGACGGATTTTTTTAAATGACGTATCGGTAGATTCCTCTTGCCCTTCACAACCTGTTTACACACGTTTTATTAAAGAAAAATCAATACAGCCGCCTTGAGAGGATGCCGAATATTAAACCATATTTTTACTTCTAGCGCCTAAACTATTGAGTGGATTTCAATTAAATAGACATCAGTAGATCCATTATTGGTACATGAGCGCTATGCAATACAAATTTACTAAAATAAATGGAGGAAAAATATTTAGGACTTAAAAATGTGACTGCAAAAACATATTTTAGGTCTTAAATGGGGTTTAAACAATAGTGACAGTAACGAAATTTGACACCTACAATTTCAGGGATCCCTGTTTGGGTGTCATAAACTTGGAGCTTCGGGGACCAAGGGGATCAAACGCCATCTTGAAAAGTATGTCTTTTTTGGTTTTTCTATTTTTCTCGGAATATCTGGGTTTAATGTGAATACTGTGTATGGCGAAAGGAAAGCTTATTACATTCCACACTAAAAAGATATACACCACAATGTCCCAAAAACTAAGCCTTTTTCTAGAAATAGGGCTCAGAAGCTTACAAGTTTCCACACTATTTTTTTTTCGTGGTTACTAGATAATGTTTTTGTTAAAAAAAATTGGTAAAAAAATTATACGTATTTTTTTCTGACCCGTCTTAAAATAAAATTTTAGTAGATGATAAGTTTAACCTTGTGACTTCTGAGCCATATTTCTAAAAGAAAGCTCCGTTTTAGGGACATGGTGTATTATACTTTTTTTTGTGTAGAACTTAATAAGCTTTTGTTTCGCCATACACAGTATTCACATTAAAAACAGAAAAACCAAAAAAGACATACTTTTCAAGATGGCGTTTGATCCCCGTGGTCCCCGAAGCTCCAATTTTATGACACACAAACAGGGATCCCTGAAATTGTAGGTGTCAAATTTCATTACTGTTACTTTTACAGATTTTTTTGTTTAATATAATAACAAAATCACTTTGTAATATTTTTTATGGCATAAAATAAATCAAATAATGTTAGAAAAAGTAACTTGTTATAGTTTAATACTTAATAGTACATAAAATTTTTTTTACGAAATCGTAGGTCAAAATTTTCGAATTTTAACACGGCCTTTGGTTTTACTTACATAAAAAAAAGAAACATTGATATTTTTAACAAAATTAAACGTTTTGATTATCTTCTATGTACATTTTAGCAAAACAGTCCTAGTACATGGGTATACAACTTTGCACATATATTGTGCTCTTTTTGGACCTCTCTTTGGACGGGCATAGTGCACATAATGTATCTTCTCTACCTGAGGGTGTATTTTGGTGTTCAGATGACACAAAACAGGGGATTTGGTTCCTCAATTTTGACTGTAAAGTATTTACTTTAGATCTTTTGATTATATCTGGTATAAACATTATTGAACATAGCTAGAGGAATTTCTTTCAAAGTTTCGTCACAATAATATGTGCTAGTAATTTTCAAGAAAAAATTATAATTGAGAATAAATTAAACACAGTTATCTATTATTTTCACTTATATCAAAAAAATATTAAACTCAATAATAACTTTAAATATTTTGACTTTTGAAAAAAAACGGACCCAAATTTTACTTTCGCGAGTAGTCGCGCCGTGAGCACTTTGCCGCCACACGCGACACAGCGGCAACAACATTTGCTTCCTGCAGTCACCCACGCACGAAATTTCTCCAATTTTGGAAAATAGAGAGGTAAAGAACAGGGGGGCAGCTACTAGGTAGCATGGCCTTGACAAACAAACCGTTTTCAAGTAATCACAGTTTTTTCGCCGTTGACGGCAAAATGCTCATAGCGCGAGCACGAGCAGCTAGGGTTAAGATCTAAAATCTGTTTTTGCAGTCACATTTTTAAGTCCTAAATATTTTTCCTCCATTTATTTTAGTTTTGTATTGCATAACACTCGTGTACCAATTATGGATCTGCTGATGTCTATTTCATTTAAATCTACTCAATAGTTTAGGCGCTAGAAGTAAAAATATGATTTAATATTCGGCATCCTCTCAAGGCGGCTGTGTTGATTTTTCTTTAATAAAACAAGTGTAAACAGGTTGTGAAGGGCAAGAGGAACCGATACGTCATTTTAAAAAATCCGTCCAGTATCCTGAGCTACAGGGTGTACTGATTATCAGTATTTCAACCCATAACCCTACTTTCTGTTTAAGTCGCAATCGAGTAAAATGTTGATATTGGAGTATAACATTTAAAATGTATAGACAAAAGTGGAATTTATATCCCTACAAGTTTCCTATTAAGAAAATATCCCCTGAAAGGGTATAAGCGCTAAATTTGGATTCAGCTATTATTTTCTATAACAAGATGTATTTTTACCGCAAAGATATCTAGGACTTTTTGTGTAGAATTTAATAAGCTTTAATGTTGCCTTACATCATATTTTCACAGAGAACGTAGATTAAGAGTAAAACGCAAATTTCTCCAGGATGATACACATTTTTCAAGATGGCTGCGATTCCTCGAGGTCCCCAAATGTCAAATAGTGTGGACATGAAAGAGACCTTTAATTAACATACATACCAAATTTCATATCTTTGGAAGGATTTCGAGGTCAGACTTAATCCGATTGTGCTATCTCTAGAATTCTCATGCATCGAGAAGTAAAAAAAGATCGAGAAACAGGAAACCCTAGTATTAAATAGATAAATTATACAAGTGAATAAACACAAGAAAAACCTCTTTTCAAATACAAATCCAATTTGGAGTGGAACAAAACGGAGGCGTTTTCCACCAGGCGTTTTTAACTCGTAAGAGAAAAACTTTTTCCATTTGCCCCTTAAGCGGTCTTCTGGCAGCAATAACTTCATGCTCTTGTTTTTTTATTGTAAATGGTATGCTCTGAACATGGTAAATTTGAAAAACTTGTATAATAGTTATTTGAACTTATTTCAATCTAGAGCATATTTGATATTACAAGAAAACAGAATAATATAAATTAAAGTCCTCCACCTTCGATTTCTCGTAACTGTTTTCTAACCGTCCGCATCATGCTTTGGACAACATTTAAGTAAATGTTCATAACCGTTTTTTACCATTAATTTTAATTATTTCGGATTGTAAGTTTCGTATCCATAAAATGCAAGGCAATAGTTAATAGGTATCTCATAGGTAAGCGTGCTCCACCGTAGACCACATATCATCACTTACCATCAGGTGGGATCGTGGTCAAACGCCTGCATATTCATCATAAAAAAAAATGCCATCGTTCACAATGCTGATTAAAAATTGCCCAAAAATCTGCAATTGATCGAGCGTTAGAGACGATCTGAGAGTTGCATGTTTTTGTAAAAATGTATGCAATGGCGTTTTCACTAATTTTAGGCACTCGTGGCAGAACTACTAAAAGATGCTAACCCTCCAATATCTCAGGCTCGATCAATCGAAAGTTTGTGGCCAATTTTATATACATTGGTATGTATGTATATTACAATTAATTATTTTAATTATTTATTTATTATTTTCACAAGCAGAGGTAGCAAAAGCTATCCACAGTCAAAAAAATGCCAAGTCACCTGGCCCAGATCAGATAACTAATGAGATGATTAAGACCTCAATATGCAATCCAGAAAATTTAAGAAAACTGACAAATATATACTGTTTTAAGCACTGAGTGTATACCATTACAGTGGGCCAAAAGCACAATTACACTTTTACATAAGAAAGGAGACAGGAATGTTATTGAAAACTATAGGCCTAATAGCCTTATGTCGAACATCTATAAGGTTTTCTCTAAACTAATATTAAGAGCCCGTAGTCGATTTGAAAACGCGCGAAGATACGACTTTTACACAGTAGCCGAACGCCGGCCGCTGCTTGAAATAACGCGACCGCCTAAACAATATTGATACTTTCGCAACATTATGCGTCACTTTATAACTTTAATTAGGTTAAAATAAAACTTTCGGTAAATTTGATATAATCGTTTATTACTCTTAACAATTTACCTATGTATTCAAATTATACATACAAATTATATAGCATGATGATAATGATTTGCACTAAGGCAATATCTTATATACCTATATATATAATCATCTTACTCGCGTTATCCCAGCCTTTTTGCCACGGCTCATGGAAGTCTGCTGGGGTCCGCTTGGCAACTAATCCCAAGAATTGGCGTAGGCACTAGTTTTTACGAAAGCGACTGCCATCTGACTTTCCAACGTTCCAACCCAGAGGGGAAACTAGCCTTTGGTTGAAATTTGGTATACAGATAGTTTGAATCCCGGGGAAGGACATAGAATACTTTTTATTCAAGAACTCACCCTTTAAGGGGGTGGAAATTTGTATGGGGAATCAATAAACGCTGAACCGATTAAGATGAAATGAGGTATGGACATAGTTTGAGTCCTGGGGAAGGACATAGGATAGGTTTTACCCCAGAAACAGGGGGGGGGGGGGGGGGGGTAATGGAAATTTGTATGGGATCCAATAAAACCGATTTGGATGGAATTTGATATTATGGAGATAGTCTTAATCGTTGGGAAGGGTGTATAATAATTTTTATTTCCAAAGTCATCCTCTTCTCTTCTCCACTCTTCTAACACTCGCTCAACGTGTTGTTGGTTGTACGATGAATACTGCACAAGACCTGGAACACCTGGAGTGCTTCTGGGTGCAAAGGGTCAGGGGTAACACTCGCTCAACGTGCCGCTGGTAGAGTATGATGGGGAAAACTCAAGACCTGGAACACCTGAAGTGCTGCTGGGTGCAAAGGGTCAGGGGTAACACTCGCTCAACATGCCGCTGGTAGTGTGTAGTGTACGATGGATACAGCTCAAGATCTGGAACACCTGGAATGCTTCTGGGTGCAAAGAGTCAGGGGTAACACTCGCTCAACGTGCTGCTGGTAGTGTATGATAGGGAAAGCTCCAGACCTGGAACACCTGGAGTACTGCTGGGTACAAAGGGTCAGGGGTAACGGGTAACACTCGCTCAACGTGCCGCTGGTAGTGTATGATGGGGAAAGCTCCAGATCTGAAACAGCTGGAGTGCTGCTGAGTGCAAAGGGTCAAGGGCAAAGGGTGGGTAACACTCGCTCAACGTGTTGTGGGTAGTGTATGACGGAGACAGCTCAAAACCTGGAACACCTGGAGTGCTGCTGGACGCATCGGATCAGGGGTAAGACTCTTTTAATCTGAAGTTGGTAGAGTATGCTGTAGGCAGGTTAAGTTTTTCAAGACCTGGAACACCTGGAGGGCTGCCAGATGAAGCAGGCACCTGACCAGAGCTACCACACGTTTAACATGCAGTAGGTACTGGGGGTTAAAAGGGGGTGGAAGTTCTGATAACAATAAATGAACCTGAGTTCCACTAAGTACAGCCAGGGTTCATCATCAGCTCTATCTTGGGTACTGCTCTCCCATTTGCTTATCAAGACGTGTCAGAAGACCAAAACAGCGTGTGCCTATATTGCACCAAACCTGCGTTCCACTAGATACAGTCAGGGTTCAGCATCAGCTCCATCTTGGGTACTGCTCTCCTAATTGCTCATCAAGACGTGTCGGAAGACCAAAACAGCGTGTGCCTATGTTGCACCAAACCTCCGTTCCACTAGGTACAGCCAGGGTTCAGCATCAGCTCCATCTTGGGTACTGCTCTCCTAATTGCTCATCAAGGCGTGTCGAATAACCAAAACAGCGTGTGCCTATGTTGCACGAAACCTGATTTCCACTAGGTACAGCCAGGGTTCAGCATCAGCTCCATCTTGGGTACTGCTCTCCTAATTGCTCATCAAGACGTGTCGGAAGACCAAAACAGCGTGTGCCTATGTTGCACCAAACCTGCGTTCCATTAGGTACAGCCAGGGTTCAGCATCAGCTCTATCTTGGGTACTGCTCTCCCAAGTGCTCATCAAGACGTGTCGGAAGACCAAAACAGCGTGTGCCTATGTTGCACGAAACCTGATTTCCACTAGGTACAGCCAGGGTTCAGCATCAGCTCCATCTTGAGTACTGCTCTCCTAATTGCTCATCAAGACAGACCAAAACAGCGTGTGCCTATGTTGCACTAAACCTGCGTTCCACTAGGTACAGCCAGGGTTCAGCATCAGCCCAGCTCTATGTATACTAAAACCTTCTCCAGAATGTAACAAACACTTTTCTAAAAACCGCATCAAAATCGGTTCAGCCAAATGCGAGATAATCGCGAACAAACATACATACATACATACATACATATACATACAAACATACGGGTCAAACTGAGAACCTTTTTTTTGAAGGCGGTTAATAAACAAGTACTTACAACCCAAGGATTAAAGTTTCTGGTCGCAGTTTACACGCACACAGTACAGCCAAACACGCAAACAAATATAACTTTTTACACGGCGAGCGACGCACACAAATAACTTCGTCGTCGTCGATGCAACGTGCGGAGCCGATCAACAAACGTCCTGCCTCTACCAGCTCCCGCGCGGGACTGAGGCCGCGGGCGCGTGTCACCGATGTTATACCAGTAAAAGGGGAAGTTTTTAAAAAATCGTCAGAAAATAAAAGTTGCAATTTAAATAAAATGAAGTACAGCAACAGTTTAAGTAAACATTGCAGATTATTTGAGTATGCAATCTACGTCGAAAATAAGTAGATTTTCGGAGAAATTGTCACTTGTTTTGAGGTCATTTCTGGAGAAAATTGAATTCGTTTAACTTTCATTTCCTCGAACTTTAAGTCATATAACAACAATGTAATCTGATAAACCTAGAGTACAGAATATGTGTAATACAAATTTACCATTTTTAGCAGTCCAAACTTTACGAAATTTACAAATAAGAGCATCAAAGTCAGTGCTTTACACGCGTTTACCTAAACGTCCATCAGAAAAAAATTCATTACTAATTTAGTAAGCCTTTTTTCAAAAAAATGATCTGATAAACCTAGAGATAAGAAGTCGTGCTAATAGAAACCAGTACTTGTTATTTCAATTAGGTAACAAAAGGTGTACAATTTCACAGAAGAAATCTATCAACTTTACATTTTTGCGACTAAAATCGTAACCGGGCTCTTAAACAGAATCTTAGAAGAAATGGATGAACAACAACCTATGGAACAAGCGGGCTTCAGAGCAGGGTTTTGAACTATAGACCACATGCATACCCTAAAAGAGTTGATAGAAAAATGTCAAGAATATGGTAAAGCTTTGTACATTGCATTCGTGGACTACAACAAAGCATTCGATTCCGTAAAACACGACTTTCTTTGGAACGCTCTAATGCAACAGGGGGTCCCCAAAAAGTACATCCGTATAATTAAAAAGCAACTGGCGAAGAGTTTCCAGTATCCAGAGGTGTAAGACAAGGAGACCCGTTATCCCCAAAACTATTCTCGGCAATTTTAGAATCTATATTCAGAGATCTGGATTGGAAGAACTTTGGCATTAACATCAAGGACAGGAAACTTACTCACCTGAGATTCGCAGACGATTTAGTTCTCATAACCGACAATGCTAACGCCCTCCAACATATATGTTTGTTGTATATATTTAATGAATAAAAAATATAAAATATATATGCTTCAGCAGTTGACTGAGGCAAGCAGAGTACCTGGTCTGACAATGAACAAATCAAAAACAAAAGTAATGACAAACAGAAAGAAAATAGCCATAAAAGTTGAGGACGAAGATATTGAATATGTAGAAAGCTATGTGTAGGGCAATTAATATCCTTTGAGAATCAAATAAGCCTTGAAATAGAAAGAAGAGTGGCCTCAGCATGGAATAGGTTCTGGTTCCTTAAGGAAGTACTCAAAAGCAAACATTTCCCTATGGCAGCCAAGAAAAAACTATTCAACTCATGTATTCTGCCCTGCTTAACGTATGGATGTCAGACATGGGCACTAACTCAGAAACATCTCCTAAAACTTAGAACTTGCCAGAGAGGAATTGAACGAAGCATGATAGGAGTCAGGCTAATAGACCGTAAACGGGCAGAAGACATAAGATCTATCACAAAGGTAGAAGACATACTTAAGAAAGTAAGGCAGCTAAAATGGCGATGGACAGGACATATGACCAGAGAAAGTAGAACAAAATGGACAAAAAATATAACAGAATGGCTCCCACAAGATGGAAAAGGAAGCAAGGCGGCCAATTTAAAAGATGGAAAGATGACATCAATAAAATTGGAGGAACAGAATGGCCTAAAAAAGCCAACGACAGAGAGGAATGGAAGAAGCTGGAAGAGGCCTTTGTGTCACAGGTCACGCTGGACAACAAACCAAGAAAATGATGCGAAGAAAACTGATATACAATGATGTGCAGTTTAGTCACCAGCAATGAAATTATTTAATAATATGCCCGCAGGGCAGCTTGTGGCGAGCTGTTGGGGAGTGACGACCCCACGGACCCGAGTGCTCCAGAGAGTCGGTCAGGGTCTCCGTCTCTGGATGTCTTCGTCGGTCGGAGTGGACCCCAAGGGGACCCGCACTCTCAGCTCTGGCTTGCCTTCATTGGTGGAAGTGTTAAAGGGCATAACGCCGCGAGTAACTTCGGAGAAAGCGCAGCACACCTCTCGATACCCCTGAGCCGCTCACGCCGGTGTTGCGCCTGGTCGTCTTTACGAGTCACCGCCTGCCTCGATAGCACTGTATAGCACAATGTTATGGCAGGTGTCCGGAACTCTTAGCAATAGCCCAGTATTATATTCCACCTAAATTTAAGCCATAGACCAGGACTTTCCACTTTTCTATAATAGCTCCCAATGCCTGGTGAAACCGGTTTACGGGTATCTATTTATGTACCCGTGAATGGGTTCCAGCAGGCGTTCTACATGACATCAAAACTCTCCAAACGGCCTCTACGTGTTGGATCTATATCCCAACGCACGCCTAATAAATGACCGGGCCTGAAAACCCGAGCGAGAGTTTGTAACGGAGATACAAATAATAGTAATATAATAGCCCAATCTTTTGACCAGCCAAACTTCAACACCATAATCGGCACTCTTTTCCACTGTGTTTATAATAGCCCCTACGCCTGTTGGAACCGATTTACGGGTATCTATTTGTACCCGTGAATGGGTTCTAGCAGGTGTATTACATAACAGCAAACTTCTCCAAGAGTACTTTGTGTGGTCCAGTGTAAGGCTTTTCCAAGGAACGGCGGACGGCATCCTTGCGAATGAAAACATATAGTGCTGTTTTGAGGAAAGCCTTACACTGGACCACACAAAGTACTCTCAAGAACTGATAAAACAATCACAGTAGAATCAAATAGAGGACCTGTGACAGTCTCTATAGACAGAGTAAAGCCAGCTTACACTTTAGCTGAGCATCAGCAAGCTGCTGTCCCGTTTTCCAATGCTAAGCAGGAAGACCCTGTTAGGAAAACACGTTCTGGTCGCATTGTCAGATTTCCTAATTTGTTTTCCGCAGATGGACGTTAGCACTCCCAGGGGGGTGATGTGGCGCATCACTCAGACTGCATGCGCACACCACTACTCGTGAACCTCATGGCAAAATTTGTTTAACCCTCGTGGTTAAACAAATTTTGCCACCGAGTGAAACACAAAAGTTTTCACCACACAAACAAGGAAAATACTAACTGTAAAATATCAAACAAAATCAAAGCACATCGATTCAAAATTAATGTTATTAAATATTATCATTCAAAATCATCATTTAAAGGTCAATTTTACCAGCAAACATAAGAAAACAACTAAAAATTTGCATTTCATTACTTCGCCTCACATGTGAATAAAATGACACTCTTATCAGTTTTTGATCAATCAAGAGAGCCCTTACCAGCTGGTGTGGTGAAAATTTATTTATTTTTTTAATATTTATTGCACAATACAATAAATAAATAAAATAAAAAGCCTTTTAATTCCTTAAGAAAATTGAATTGCATAGTTTTTCATGCATTAATTATTAGTTATTTTCACAAAAAATCAATTATAATTTAAATATATCAATACATTTACAAATTAAATTAAATATTTATTTATTATCATTGAATTATTTTGATTATTTAAAGACCCCTCTTAGGGTGAAGGCCTCCTCCAGTTGTCTCCATTTGTCTCTAACTTGCGCCTCCTTTCTCCATTTGTCTCCGCCTGTCCGTCTGATCTCGTCAACCCATCGTTCTGTCGGTTTGCCTGACCTTCGCTGGCCTTCAGGGCCTTTCCAGAAGGTGGCTATATATCAAGAGAGCCCTTACCAGCTGGTGAGGTGAAAATTTATTTATTTATTTAATATTTATTGCACAATACAATATGTAGGTACAAATGGCGGCCTTAATGCCTTAAAGCATTCTCTACCAGTAAACCAATGCAATGCTATTTTTTTTTATTACAGCATTATTGGCAATGTCTAGGCAGGCATAAATATATAGTATAGGAACCTACGGTCATACAGAACAGAAGTAATATACGAGTATAAGACGCATTGTCAGTAATTTATTACCACTGTTAACCGTATAAGCGTTTCCTACTCTGCCATAATAAAATCGCCTATTATCATGAACATAAATACAATATTTCTGCGCATGTTTAAGAAAAAAAAATGTATCGTCTACTTGGCCGGTAATGGTTGAACGGTTGGTGTAGCTGCGATTGCTGCGAATGATCGAATTTTAGGTAATATTTAATAGTATATTAATATTATGGTTTACTGATGTTAGGGGAGGCCTATGTCCAGCAGTGGCCGTCTATCGGCTGACATGATGATGATGATGATGACTGATGTTTCGGCGAAAATTACTTGACAAACTTTCAGTTCCCAAACTATTTATCCCATATTTTTAGTTGGTCGAAATTTCATTTCGCAAATTTACATAATCCAACCTAACCTAACCCAACCTAGTACGTCATTTTCATTTCGCAAGTATGGGGTTGGGAAATGAAATGGTTGCAAAGTAAGGTTATGCCAACGATTGGTTTGCCAAATGAAACTTTGGCGAAAAGTTGGTTGCCAAGTGAAATTTGGCGAAATAAATTTCGCCAAAAAGGAAGTACACCTAATATTATATTACATACCTAGGGCTCAGCATTTCTTACTTTACAAGTAAGCTGTTTGAAAACATATAGGTACTTATGTTTCATGCGATCTGAGGATTTCTTGTTTACTGGCCGAGGTGTGTAGGTTTTTCTGTTAGATAGAGCTGAAAAGCTGCAACTTTGAAAAATATTTCATCTTTTTTTTAAACAAAAATGACAGCAGTGTACAATACACAATATACAATTGATATTTATTACATTTTCCTCTTAGCAGAGTAGAACCATAATTAAAAAAAGAACAAATGGGTCACAATAACCAGTTTCACTTGATAACGCTTAGTACCCAGTACTAAAGCTAACTTAAATATCATGACTAGTTTAAACTGTCAATAATCTTATTTTTTAACAAATATAATGACGAATAAACGTTGTGTTTATTCGATAAAAACGGAACATAGAATGCCCTAAAAATTGTATGAGATCTCTCAGCATTCAATATAGGAAGGCTTGCAACGATTTCCCAGGACGTTGAGTTACGGTGGTACGCTGGTTGTATACCACTAGGCTGTCCAATGTCTGTATCAACCAAATAATGGCATTCCGAAGGCCTGAGGTACGTGCGGTTGTCACCTTTATTCAAATCGTTGAAATGTGGTTGAACGAGACGGGTGGCTGGAAATGAAACAAGAGAATTATATATTTATGGTATAAGTATGGCAATATTTGTTTTACGATTTTTACATGTCTCATTTTGTGAATGGGTAATATAAACACAAAAATACAAAAGTGGCCTCTTTCATTTTCTGAAAGAAAGATACTGGAGGCTAATTTCGGATTGAACCTTTAAATTATGCAACCCCGCCTCCAACGTTGGTCTGGCCTAAATCAAAATTGTGAACATTTGTTTTGCCAATGCTGAGAGCATTTTAAGGAATCAAAGGCATCAAGTAACCCATTTAATTTTTTATTTATATTTAAATTTATGAGTCCAAGCGTAAGCGAGGGCCGACATAGGTCGAGGATAAACTGCTTTTCACTTCGATTGCGATGAAAATATACAGACATATCAAATATTGATGGTTATTTTACGATATTTATTCATGACTAAAGAAATAAGTAATCGGATTCGCGCACGGCCGCGTGCGGAGGATATTGTATCATCTGTGCTGGTGATTAAATTGTGAAATGTTAAGTTGGTACATAGGGACCGCACTACAGGTGGCAGACTGAACAAAGGGTGCAGTAGATTATTTTGTTGTGTAATTCCGTTTTGTACTTGTTTATTTATCTATGTATAAACTATTTAAAAATTCTCAAAGACAAATGCAAGTACTTAAGTCTGTAGGATCGGATAAAGTAATAATATGACATTAAATTTATTCGTTCCTTACGAGATTTCGGTAAACTGCGTATTTTGTGTGATTAGATATTTTGTTGCCAAATAAGGAGTAAAAATGACTACATATCATCATCGCACAAATCAGCATCAAGAGTAGCGGATCATTGGGCCTAGCCAAGATGACAATCGTTTACAGATAACGAAACGAAACGCTATTGTGTCTCTATTACTCTTCCATATTAGTGCGATAGAGACAGATTGCATTGAGTTTCGTTTCTCTGCGAAAGATTGTCACCTTGGCTAGGCCCCCACACTACCTACGCGTTAAACGTATCTCTAATTTATCTTTCTCTAACAGCTTAACAAAAGGGATCTCTCTGTAGTTTAAAAATTAGACCGTGGCAGTTCCTTTTAAAGCGAATTGCACTACTTCCAAAAGTACCTATAGTCATACTTGTTATGGCCATTTTTTGCCCGGATGCTGCACTTCATGATAAAAGCAAGCCGCTTTGCACAGTGCTAGTAGGGACCAACCTGAGTGATTTGACCCGCAGCAGCGCAAGTTTCACCCCTTAGGAACAGAGATGACGCCACTTCTTTAAAAAATATTTCAAAAAATTCTACAAGCTAAACCAATGAACCGATTTAAATGTTTAATATCTCAAATGAAAGCTCATTATATACATTACTTTTTAAAAAATACTCAAAAAATATATACTGATTACTTTCGACAAAAAACGGCATCTTAAGTTTTTTTTCTTACTCGATTGATAGTTTTTACTTGATTTCTTAAAAAAAAAATTATGGAACATGAATAGTTTAATAAATATATATATAGTACTGAGTATATGAAAGTATTACAAAAAAACCCGACACCCATACCTTTCATTCTTCACGAAATATTTAAGTTCAATTATGCACGTTCTTACAAATAAATCCTTTAAAAGAAATCTTCTACCGCAGTAAGTGCACTGATTTTAATATGAAATGTGTCATATGAAAAGATATCACCCAATTTATTTTAATAAATAAATAAAATATAAATAAAAACTGAATAAAGTTTTTTCCTGGTGGTGAATTACAAAAAAATATAACAAATCTAAAATTAGGAATTATTTTTATTTAAAGTGACTACATTTGTAAACAAAAAACTTAAATGTCCTCTCGGGTTCATATTTCATATTTATTTATTGCAACCATGGTTTTATAGGTATTACAAATTCTTGGTAGTTCCACATGGACCCCGTGGGGGCATAGCAATATTACATGCATACTTAGGATCTAATCTTAAATCTATGTGTATAATATAAAAGTAGGTCAATTTAGTAGTTTTTATACATATAAGCCGAATTGAATCAGATAATTGTCAGTGTATTAAATACAAAAATAAACGGGCAACTAATTATTATTAGGTTATGTCAAATTATATGGTTCACCGGTAGATGTAAAACTGAAAACGAAAAGTCGTTTTGTTAAGTACTCGTACCATTCCAATACTACAAAATCACTGATCATACATGAACTGGTTGCTGTAGATTACTGTTGAATTATTTTTGTGCCTAGTTGATAACCATTAAACCTATAATTTTGTGCCAGACCTATAATTAGTGGTCAGCATGCAAAATAACCCTGGATTGAAAATTACATTAACTTACTTTTGATTTGTACAGCCACATTTGCATGATTTACACTAGGCTGTGCATGGCCAGCTGACGCGACGACACCCACAATGCATAGTTTCGCAGCCAGATTTGCAGCCACAATGGTCCAAGAGGCTTAATTGAGACCAAATCGCTGTAAATGCCGACCATTCCGGAGTCAAACTCTCTTCTTC
This sequence comes from Cydia strobilella, assembly GCF_947568885.1. NCBI lineage: Eukaryota > Metazoa > Arthropoda > Insecta > Lepidoptera > Tortricidae > Cydia > Cydia strobilella. The sequence continues at coordinate 32,616,149 of NC_086068.1, forward strand.
CTCAGTCCATCCCCAAAAAGATGTACATGGTATGGAAACTTCTGGTTTCAGAGCGTTTCCACATATATGGCCCTCTTGGTAAGCTGCTAGAAGTGCATGTTTATAGAGAGCAGCTGATGTAGGTGGCAGGGTTAAATAAATTGGGTGATTTCTTTTCATATGACACATTTCATATTAAAATCAGTGCACTTACTGCGGTTGAAGATTTCTTTTAAAGAATTTATTTGTAAGTACGTGCATAATTGAACTTAAATATTTCGTGAAGAATGAAAGGTATGGGTGTCGGGTTTTTTTGTAATACTTTTATATACTCAGTTCTATATATATATTTATTAAACTATTCATGTTCCATAAATTTTTTTTAATGAAATCAAGTAAAAACTATCAATCGAGTAAGAAAAAAAACTTAAGATGCCGTTTTTTGCCAAAAGTATTCAGTATATGTTATTTGAATATTTTTTATAAGTAGTATATATACTGAGCTTTTATTTGAGATATTAAACATTAAAATCGGTCGAATAGTTTAGCTTGTAGAATTATTTGGAATATATCTTGAAGAAATTTACACTCACATTCAAACTTTCATATTTCGAGAAGTATGAGAGATATTGGTGTCGGGTTTTTTTTTATAATACTTGTTATTTATTCAGTAATATATACATGCATTAAACTATTCATATTTCATACAATTTTTTTGAGAAATCAAGTAAAAACTATCAATCGAGTAAAAAACAAACTTAAAATTCCCGTTTTTATCAAAAGTATTGAGTATATATTTTTTGAGTATTTTTTTAAAAGTAATGTATATAATGCGCTTTCATTTGAGATATTAAACATTTAAATCGGTTCGTTGGTTTAGCTTGTAGAATTTTTTGAAATATTTTTTAAAGAAGTGGCGCCATCTCTGTTCCTAAGGGGTGAAACTGCCGCTGCTGCGGGTCAAATCGCTCAGTTTGGTCCCTACTATCACTGTGCAAAGCGGCTTGCTTTTATCATGAAGTGCAGCATTTTGTTCATAACAAGTATGACTACTATTCCAGGATGGCAGATACTTTTGGTGCGTCGTTTCATCCGTTACTATTGATGATGCCTGGACCCGCAAAATAAGTAGGTATAAGAGGTCTCCAGAATTTATTTGATCATCAAATGTAGTCAGGCAGCTCACTCATTCCCTGTACACGAAAGGCTACCCAATGATTGATCCCTGGTGATAAAGAGTAAAAATAATACCATTAGGTGATGAAGCATAAGGTGCCGGCAGTTGTCCATTAAACTCGCTGGCTACGAAACGAATCCGGTACTCAGGAGGCAGGAGAAAACTGGATGGCGATCGGTACCAGTCTTTACCAAAACAAACATACTTGTTTTGGTAAAGGCCTGTGTCATTCGTGACCGGCAGGTGATGCAGAATGTTCATCGGTGCGTTGTAGTTATTGAAAAGCGCCATTATCCGCGAAACACCTGTCAAAGTTTTAAGTTAATTAGTTCATAACATTACTTATAATACATATTTAATTTATAAGTATAATACATATCTGTCATTAATAGTAGGTATTTTGTCTTGTCTGTCGGTCTACAGATATCTACAGGTACGAACAACTATTCAAAATTAATGGGTGCATAAAACATTGTTGAATGGATGTCGATCTTTGGCCAAGGGATAATCTCGCACTCGTTATTGCACTACCTAAGAGGAAAGTGGACGACCGCTTGCCCATACTAATGTAGTCCCCATGTCGTGATGTAAATATTATAAAAAATGTTATATAGTTTGTCAAGGGACTGTCTCATTTCAAACATAGACAGAGAGAATCATACTATCCTTGTCTTACACTAGTACTAGCACCCAAAAGAAAAGTATGAGTATGGTTTTTTTTTGTTACCATTTACTGACAAGATTTGCTTGACCAACTATATTTACACAATTAGATTAATCGTTCCATTCCATCAGCGTGCTCACTAGCGCCATTGCTAAATAATTGTGATTATTTAAATTTAACGATAGATATTTAAATAAGTTTTTGGGAAAAATTTCATTTTTGGCACAATCTTTTATCGCTGACTGTACTTTTCCTTCCACGAGCAACTAATACTCATCGAGACAATGCTAAAAACTCCAAACACAATTAGGTTGCGTTGTTTTATCTCAGAGTTCCCATGGCCACGTCCTGTCTCCATTATCAGATCAGCTCGATGGTACCATAATATTGCATTGTCACCAGACTTAATATTCAGCTTCATCGGAAACCGGAAAGTAGATCAAATTTAACTTGCAAGATTTGACCCGTACAAACATAGTTACATACATACCTACTTACATAGGTACATTGCAAGCAAAGTTATGCTGTCAATCAATCTTCAGAAGAGAACTAACGGGGGAGATGACGTCTGTGGCGGTTCCTGGGTCAAACCGACTGGTTAAGAAATGTAACGTGTGCTATGATTTGTAATCAGTGTTGTCCAATGTTGTTGTTACACAACAACAACAAGCGAAATCGGACATGCTCTCAGTAAAATGAAAAATGGCAAATCACCCGGCAGTGATGACATTATTATTGAGATGGTAAAGGATGGAGGAGATAGAGTAACTGAACTACTTAAAACGGCCTTCAACAAATGCTTGGAGGAGCAAACTATACCAGAGATCTGGAACTGTGCCACAGTTATCTTACTTTATAAGAAAGGAAATAAAGCAGATTTAAACAACTATCGCCCCATCAGACTGCTCTCACACCTGTATAAACTCTTTACCAAAATCATTACTCTACGCCTTACCAAAAAACTTGACTCATACCAGCCAATGGAGCAAGCCGGATTTAAAAGTGGTAACAGCACGTTGGATCATATATTGTCAATGAGAATCATTAAAAAAGCATTTGACAGTGTTGAAACATGGTCGGTCATAGAATCACTACAAAATGCACGCATAGATCACCGATATACTGCTCTAATCGAAAATATGTACAAGAGAGCCACCCTAAAAGTGAACCTACCCCCGCTGACCGAGCCAGTTCGGATTGAGGGCGTACGACAAGGTGATACGCTTTCACCAAACCTGTTTACTCTGGTGCTAGAGGACATCGGACATCTTAAAAAGCCTGAACTGGGAAAAGCGTGGATTGAATATATGGGGTAGTCGCTTGAATAATTTGCGGTTCGCTGATGATATTGTGTAGAATCATATGAACTCAAAGAGCAATGGAGAGAAGTTTCCTTAAAATAAGGAAGATACATAAAATTAACAGTAAAAAAATGAGGCACAAGCCAGAGTAGTCGATGCTCTCACACAAGCTTTATCCCTAAAATGGCGCTGGGCTGGCCACATATCACGCTATACTGACAAAAGGTGGACCATAAAAACAACAAAATGGAGAGGACCGCCAGGGGGGCGGCGGCCTGGCCGGCCGGCCGCAGCAGCGTTGGGCTGACGACCTATTCCAGACTGTGGGAAAGCAATGGATGACAATAGCTTCAAACAGAAGTAAATGGATTGAGTTGGAGGAGGCCTTCACCCAAAGAGGGGTTCACCACTAAGTAAATTATAATTTTTAAGAATAAAAAACCGACTTCAATGGGGGATGCCGCTGAAAGCATTCTTAGATTCCAGACAATGAAATGAAAAAGACAGCATCTTTTGCCTAATTATGTAGAAAAGGAGGTAAACCGACCCACTTTTCTAGTAGCATTTCGTTTTTGTAAGGGTCGCAGTTCTAACCTAACCTAACCTACTTTTCTGGTAGCATTTCGTTTCTGTAAGGGTCACAGCTCTAACCTAACCTAACCTACTTTTCTGATAGCAGTTCTGTTCTGTGAGAATCGCAGTTCAAAAAACCCACCCACCCACCTAACCCACTTTTCTAGTAGCATTTCCGGGTCCGGATCCGAGTCCGGGTCCGTATCCGGCTGTCCGGGTCCAGGTTTGGGTCAGAGTTCGGTCCGGGTCCGGGTCCGAGTTGGGGTCCATGTTCAGACCCGGGTCCGGGTCCGAGTCCGGGTCCAAGTTTGGGTTTGGGTCCATAAAGAAGAGAACAAATCGCCAAACGTGAACTATGTGTCATTGAATAGTTCCATTCTGATCATCATCAGCAGTTCCACTTCATCAAATGTCACTTTTTTAAATGTAAATGCTGGATTTGTTGATGAAAATACAAAAATCACTATATGTATGCCTTTCACATTTGAGGAGTTCCCTCGGTTCCTCGTGGGTCTCCTCATCAGAACTCGAGCTTGACAAAAATATGTCTTAAAAACTTAAGTTGCTTAACAAACATAAAGAAGTGGAAAAATCGCCAAACGTAAACTATGCGTCATTAAAGAGTTCCATTCTGATCATCATCAGCAGTTCCACTTCATCAAATGTCACTTTTTAAAATGGAAATGCTTGATTTGTTGATAAAAATACAAAAATCGCTATATGTATGCCTTTCACATTTGAGGAGTTCCCTCGATTCCTCATGGATCCCATCATCAGAACTCGAGCTTAACAAAAATGTTTCTTGAAAACCTAACTCGCTTAACAAACATAACGAAGAGGACAAATCGCCAAACGTGAACTATGCGTCTTTGAAGAGTTCCGTTCTGATCATCATCAGCAGTTCCACTTCATCAAATGTCACTTTTTAAAATGGAAGTGCTGGATTTGTTTATAAAAATACAAAAATCACTATATGTATGCCTTTCATATTTGAGGAGTTTCCCTCGATTCCTCATGGATCCCATCATCAGAACTCGAGCTTGACAAAAATGTTTCTTGAAAACCTAACTTGCTTAACAAACATAACGAAGAGGACAAATCGCCAAACGTGAACTATGCGTCATTGAAGAGTTCCGTTCTGATCATCATCAGCAGTTCCACTTCATCAAGTGTCACTTTTTTAAATGTAAGTGCTTGATTTGTTGATGAAAATACTAAAATCACTATATGTATGCCTTTAACATTTGAGGAGTTCCCTCGATTCCTCATGGATCCCATCATCAGAACTGCTTTTTGACAAAAACGGGACCAATCTGTATGTATATACTTACAATCAAAAAAAGAATTTTCAAAATCGGTCCAGAAATGACGGAGTTATGGAGTAACAAACATTAAAAAAAAAAAAAAAACATACAACCGAATTGAGAACCTCCTCCTTTGAAATCTTGAAGTCGGTTAAAAATAAATTCAAACTTACAAATGTAACCTAAACTTAGTGTGAATAAACGAATTTTTTTTTATACACATCAAAAATATTCAGCGCATATTATTGCAAGGCTTCTCGGATATTCCAAGACATATATAAGGCCTGATTCGTAAGGGATTTGATAAATTCAAAATGCTGGCACATATTAGATTATTTTAAACCGGGACGGTGGGGGGTCTCACGGGAGTTTTATTGTTAAAATTGCTGGCACATAGCTCTAATGACAGAAATCCTTCTTTTGTTTTTAATATTGACATTACTGCCAAATTATGTAGGCATCGTTTTTCATTGCGTAAGAGCTAAAAAAATCAGAAAAATATGAATCAACGTGAACGCCGTGAACGCATGAAATGAAAACGGCTGAACGGATTTTAATGCAAACTTTATTAATCTGTCGAATAAAACCACGGCCAGGTTATAGGCTATAAAAATTTGAGAAATTTTACCCCTCAGGGGGTTAAAGAAGCATTCCAAGTGTTCATTTGATTTCTTCTAAGTCATTAGAGGTTTACTATTGTAAAAATAAGAAAATAAGTGTTGTTTTGAAAAGATGTGTCCCGCCGAGTTTGTTACCGGTCCCATATAGGGTTAAATCTTATCGGGTCAGAGGTGTACGGTTGGAACCGGAGTAGCTTTATTTGACCTTCATAAGCGCATTGTAATATGCCTACCTACTTGAATAAAGAATTAAACGTTTCGTGTGTTTTATTTTAATTTTAAATTAAATCGATTTCCGTTGCTAGTGTGACTAGTTATTTTATCATTCAGTACGAAAGTATAGTAGGCACTAGGTTGATGAGTCCGTTAGTTTATTTCATACACTGGTAGCAGTGGTAGCATGCTATTCAGCTGTGTTAGACTGGAGGAAACCGGCCTGTATGGAGAAAAGTCGTCGACATGTCTTCTAAATACCTAAAACTGGTATGGATGTGTTCCTCGTGGTCTCCAGAATACGAATTGACCGGTTTTTAGTTTATGGAGGGGGGGACGGGTCGAGAAAAAGGGGGGCAAAGATGGCGGCCTACCATCATTGATATTTGTTCAGATCTTGAGTCCTATGGGACCGATCGGTTCGTGTGAGGTGTCGTTTGAAAGAATATTAAACGTACTATTATTGTTTCTAAATAACCATAGTCGTAACAAAATATTTTAAAATATATTATTTTTTACCGTGCATGGATGGCATAAGTACTGATAAAACATGCTTCTAACTCAATAAATTATAAATTTACCGCGATTAATGTCATTACAAAATATACGGGATATTTCATTAGCTTTCCAAAAATATAAGTTTTATTGGTATATGATTTTATATAACCGAGTTAAGACGAATTTTGTTCAGCATGGGTCACTACGCACGGACACATAAATGGCGGGGGACCGACGTCAACTTTTCATTATTTCTCGGGTTCTATTTTACTGCTTAATTGGTGTTAGATACCATTTGAAAGAATATTAAACGTGCTATAATTATGTTTTAATAACCGTAGTCGTAACTGTAGTCATTTACGAAATAATTGAAAACATATGATTTGATGCTAAAATATGCTACTAACTCAATAAATTATAACTTTACCGCAATAAATGTTATTACAAAATATACGGGAAAATTTATGAGCTATCCAAAAATATAAGTTTTATTGGTGTATGATATTACACAACCAGATAATTATAAATTTTGTTTAGGGTGGGTCACTGCGCACCGTCATATAAATCCCAACAAACAATTAGGTGATACTTAGCACCTATTTTATTATTACTTAAAGACATAGACTGGCTCTAGAATAGCTATACATATTAAGTCTTAGCCTACAGGCTCTGGTGACATAAAAGTGTGAGAGGTTCATCTAAAGCTTTAAAGTTTAAGGTCTACAGTAGCTCAAGTAGCTGTTTTCGCCGCTATAATACATGTTAAGCAGCTAGTGTATATAGCTCAAAGTGAATTGTACAACGTTAACATCTATATGAGTATAAACTGAAATAAATGTCATATACGAAGGAAAAAATTACCAAAGCCTCCAGTATCCAGAGCTGGAATCGAACCAGCGTCCCCCGTTTACCGGACAGGTGCCTGAACCGCTCGTTCTACTAGAGTCTTACAAGCCAAGCCTACAACGCCAAACGCCATGTTGAGGTGGCCGATGCATCAATAGGTAAACAAAACAAAAACTATAAATTAAAACGTAAAATACTAAATAAAAATGGATAGATAGTTTTACTCTATTGTTACTATTACTATACTGGAAACCGGACTTCATGGATATTGTTAATTTTTTTAAATATTAAATGCGGTTGATCAGAGGCCCTTTAAAGTTTTGTTAATAATACATAATTATAGTTATTGACAGTATGCCTCATTAATTTCGCCATCAGCATAAAACCGCAGATAACGCCGGCATCAATGCACTAAAATAATTACTTGTTTTTATTTATTCGCCATTAGTTTTTACTTCAAGCTATCAGGTTACGATAGGCAATAGCACATTATTCTCCTTCTTGAGTGTTACAAATGTTGACCTTAAATGCTAATTTTATTTACCATCTAAAACTGAAAGTATCACCTATGTGGACCTACTACGCTTACTACTCAAATAGTTAATAGTCACTTATTTGGCACCCCGGAGCACGCGGCGAAAAATATCACTGAAAAACGCCACAAGCCTCAGATCTCGAAGGTGATTTTAAATTATTAAGTACGCAGTGTGTTCGAAAACGTTTTACATGTAGAAGTGAGTCAAATAACGACTCCGATATTCAGTACTTCATGTGCAGTGGTCTTGCAATCATGAAAGCTAGGAACTTAACGAAGTTATGAACCTAAAACTGGGCTTTTGTGAAAACATAAGTTTCCTGTGATATAAAATAAAACAAATAGACTGATGAATGACTAAATATGATCTACAAAACCATCATTTATATCGATACTTAACAACACCTCACATTTGGGAACATTATAAATGTACCTGATGTCAAAGTATAATAGAATGCTGCTGGTCTACCGAGGCGCCCGCCGCGCCGTTTGTACTTGCTTGACGAAATTGGTCCTGGCATATATGTTTAAGTTGTACGGTAACAAAATCAATATTCTTGGAAAGTTAATAAATAGTTTGTTGATTTTTAATCCGAAACATTTCACGCTATATCTAGTATATTATCTTTTTCACAAATTATTTCGGTCACTAAGGAAACCTCCTAGGTAAAAATGAAACTTTTTCTTTAATATTTTTAAAATGGTAATTTTGGGCCCCAGATTTCAAACAATAGAGTATGATCAGAAAATTTAATATGCTTGCAAATGGTAACCGCCAAGTATTTATCAGAATAATAGAACCCGATAAATAATGAAAACTCAACGACGCCGACGATGGCCGGGCTCCATTTACATGACGATGCACACTGCACAGTGCCCATGCTGAATAAAATTCATCATTACTTGGTTATACAACATTATACAGCAATAAAACTTATATTTTTGGATAGCTCATAAAATTTCGTATATTTTGACAATACATTTATTGCGGTAAAGTTATAATTTACTGAGTTAGTAGCATATTTTAGCAGTACTTATGTCAATGCACGATAAAAAATCATATGTTTTCAATTATTTTGTAAATGACTACAGTTATGACTACGGTTATTAAAACATAACTATAGCACGTTTAATATTCTTTCAAATGGTATCTAACACCAATTAATCAGTAAAATAGAACCCGAGAAATAATGAAAAGTTGACGTCGGTCCCCCACCATTTATGTGTCCGTGCGTAGTGACTTATGCTGAACAGAATTCGTCTTAACTTGGTTATATAAAATCATACACAACTTATATTTTTGGAAAGCTAATGAAATATCCCTTATATTTTGTAATGACATTAATTGCGGTAAATTTATAATTAATTGACTTAGAAGCATGTTTTATCAGTACTTACGCCATCCATGCACGGTAAAAAATCATTTATTTTAAAATATTTTGTAAACGACTACAGTTATGACTGGTTATTTAGAAACAATTATAGCACGTTTAATATTCTTTCAAACGACACCTCACACGAACCGATTGATTCCATAGGACTCAAGATGTGAACAAATATCAATGATGGTAGGCCGCCATCTTTGCCCCTCTTTTTCTCGACCCGTCCTCCCCTTCATAAACTAAAACCGGTCAATTCGTATTCTGGAGACCACGAGGAACACATCCATACCAGTTTTAGGTATTTAGAAGAGATGTCTACGAAAATCGTGAAGGAGACTACTTTTGTTTAATTTGCCTCTAGTCTATGTAGGCATACATCGATGTACTGCGCCCATTACCGCCACCGCCATAGGCCGCCCCATCCCCGACATATATATAGGTATATATATATATATTCATGGTATATATAAAAGTATAACGATCCACATCCCGAAACTGAGTGCATACGTCCGAGCGCTGAGGCGACTTGGCAGTCCGGAGGTCGATACACCCTGCGTGTGTACGCAGCAGTAAGAAGATAAATCACCACCAATTCACTGCACTTAGTTCGGCTGAGGCTGCTACGTCCAGCGTGCGTACGCGGTAACAAGATCTACTTGAAACGCTTGCTTGAGGCCGATACCCCCTACGCGGGTACGCGGTAACAAGCGTTAGGATTAGGACCCTCTGAGGCCGATAGCTCCCTGTGTAAGAACGCGGTAACAGGGGTCACCCAATAAGCTTGCTTGAGGCCGATAGCTCCCTGCGTGAGAACGCGGTAACAAGCAGCACCAACCAAGCTTGCCTAAGACGGATGCTCCCTGTGTGGGTATGCCAAAACAAGCTCATTTTTTACACCCTGTGCGTGTAGTATGCGACAAATACTACACGCACAGGGCTAGCTTACCAAACACTGTATGTGTGACATATGACAAGATAGAAACTTTTCAAATGCTTTACTATTCAACAATAACTTACCGAACAGTGTTCCATCCTGTGGATGTGACGTGTGATAGGAAGACACCTTTTCAAATGCAGTTACACCAAGGGCGTGTACTCTGCGAGAATATAATTTATCAGACGTCGTTACCTACTGTTTGTACGATCTTGCGATATGATGATCTTGTCATATATATAATTTTGTTTGTACACCTTGAGCGTGTACTGAGCGACTTACCTGACGCCGTTACATCCTGTGCATGTATAACATACCGGAGGCTGCTAGATCTGGTGTGTGCACCGGACACAAGATGACAATTTACTAGATGCTACATCCAAGAGTATTTACACGAACTTGGCAACTGCTCGGAGGAGTCGTCACCAGTTTGTGTATAAGTGAAAGTGAAGGATTTTAAAAGTGCAAAACCGCCGTTCTCCATGAAACGAAAGACAATTTTAGCCTGGTAGTGTGTAGTTTAACTGATTACCAAACATAAATGATTAATATGTACATACCTATTAACGATAATAAATAATAGAATGAGGACATTCAATCTATTTAGGATGGCCGAAAATATTATAAGTAAATTTGTTAAGTTGTTCAAGTGTTATCCTTTGATGTCAATGAATGTAAAAATAAGCTTGTTATATAAATGCTAAAACAAACTTAATATAATGTGCACAGCGTTATTTAAGTTTAATTTCAGATTGTTAATTGTTTCTTAATAATAATAATTTAGCATGTGATTATTACCTACTAGCATTTAGTTTTTCTCTTTAAATTGGCATTGATTAGGTACTGTACTTTTCACACCTCATGCTCGACAAAGCCGGATTATATATCATATAAACCTCACCGAAAGCAAGACATTATATCCCTTGGCTTTAGCCGGGCTATAATGTTGTATGAAATTTCATTATAACCCGCCGGTCAATAACGTAATTTTAACGTTTCATAATCCTTATTGCTATGAAGATAAAGTCTAATTTCGTTAAACAAAATGTATTGCACCCGCCTGCGGCCTGGTAATTAGCGGTCGTGGCCAATGTGGCGAAGAATATCGAAAATCGAGTGTTGAAAGTACTTTGGACTCCCGAGTCTATTAAACTAGATGCCATATTAGGCATTGTCAATAATCTACTACCAGAAAAGTCGAAGGAAAAATGCCTAAAAGCCTATAAAGATAACGACACATGGAAAAATGCAAAAGGCGCAAAGTCTGTGTCTGAATCAGTGCTTCTGGTCTATTTTCAATATTTGTCAGCTACAAAGAAGTCCAGCAGTCTGTGGTGTATCTATTCGATGCTCAGGGCCACAATAAGCATCAAACATGACATTCAAATTAATACCTATACCAAGTTATTGGCATTTTTAAAAAGGAAATCGGATGGACATCAAGCAAAGAAGTCTAAGATACTTACAACAGAAAACGTGGAGACTTTTCTGAGTGAAGCTCCCAACCACAGTTTTCTTGCCATAAAAGTGAGTACAACCTTATGGATTGAATTTATACACTGCTATTTCTCGTTTTGTGTCAGTCGTGTCACACAGTTTAAAAAAAATGTTTTCCGCAAAATTTGACCGCAAACATTGTTATTAATATTTAGTCGTTGATATTTACTTACATTACCTACAATTTTTTTGTTAAAGGTGGCCTTGATTTTTGGAGTGAATGGTGCTTGTCGTGGAAATGAACTCGTAAATATAAAAGTCGATGATATCGAAAAACATTTAGAGTTACTACTAGTAAAATTGCCGAACACCAAAACAAATAGAGAACGGTCATTCGTGATTCGTGATGACCATGCCAGAATAGTCGAAAAATATCAAGCTCTACGCCCTTATAATATTAACACCAACAGATTTTTTGTAGGCTACAACAATGGCAAATGTACCAGACAAGTCATTGGGAAAAATACAATTAGTGTCATGCCAAGACAGATTGCTAAGTACCTGAAATTGGAAAATCCCGAGCTCTACACAGGACATTGTTTTAGAAGGACATCGGCGAGTCTGTTGGCAGATTCAGGAGCAGACATGGCCCAAATAAAACGACACGGTGGCTGGAAGTCCGATGCAGTAGCAGTACATTGAAAATTCTTTGAAAAATAAAGAAAGAACGAGCTATCGTATTGGTGAAAAAATAAATTTAAAAACATCGTCTACTATTGATGACCCATGGACGCCTCTGCCACCACAGCCATCTTCCTCGAAACACATCACATCCACATCAAGCCCACTGCCTCAGCGGCCATCTTCTCCGACCTTTCCGGTACAACTCGACTCTCAGCCGCAAGTGTCAGAAGCCTTGAACACAACTCAAATTAACTCTAGCTCAACCTCGATAAACGTACCAAATAAAAATATAAGGTTTTCTTTGCATAATTGGACTAATGTCTCCAATATCAATATGTACTTTTATTTTTTTATTTTTTATACTGTAAATTAATATATTTCAACACTTTTAATTTGCTGCAATAAACACTATCTACTAAGTACTAAGCCTGTTTTTTATTGTCTCGCATAAGGTGAAAAAAGTAGAGTATATACCTCGGGAATAAAACTGTTTTTGTCTTGGGCGCTAGAATCCCTCACTGCACTCAGGACTCAGTCTTAATGCAGCAAAGCAATCATAACAGCTGTACGGCATACGGCCGTTTTTATGCCGTACAGCTAATATGATTGCTGGTATCCATTGTTAATGCAGGTATACGCTTAAATATTACTTTGCTATAAAAGTGACGTACTCAGAAAGTGACGAACTCAGAAAGCGAGGGCCTCAGAAAGTGGTGTTCTCAGAAAGTGACGTACTCAGAATGTGACGAACTCAGAATGTGACGTACAGAAAGTGACGTCCTCAGAACGTGACCTAACTTGAAAGTAACCTCTTAAGCATGTGACATACCCCGCCTAAACCTAGCTATAGTTATTAAGTTACCTCTAGCGTTTTGTTAAAACATAAACGTTTTGTTTTCAGTTCCAAGATATGGTTGATCAGTGATAGCGCTACAAGGCACGATTGAATAATACATGATTTGCTTTTATACATCTTAACCGATGAAATATTGTTTATTGCTTTAATTCCGTTACGCAAAAGTAAAAAAACCCGTAATTGGCGGAGCGTCGCGCAGTACTTTCGAATTACTTCATGAATCTTCAAAACCAATCGAGATGCCATTATAAAAAAATTTATAGGACATTAGTACACCATAAGCTACATTATTGTGTAAAAACAAAAAATATAAAAAAATGCGAAGTTGGAAAAAAAAAGATATTTAATACTAACTTCCGGTTTGTTATATGAAAAAAAGATAAAAAAACTTTTTTTATACATTTTCAAAGAAATCAACTAATATTCTCAAATAATCACTATTTAGTTATAATTAAATCCATTGAAAGAATTGCAATAATAATTTTTAAAAAATCCGTTCCTCAAATTTTGTAGTTTTTTCAAATGCGTATAATTTTTTAACGAAGCAATATATTAAAAAAGTAATGATGCCAAATTTTTTAGTTCACATATAGGTCCAAATAATCCAACTATGAACAAAATCCAGAACCTGACAATTTTTTTGCTGCCCGCTTGACGTGAAATGCCCCCAATGTCATCATACCAGAAACCAGAAATCTTCGGTTACCGCGATAGTTACTCATGAAATAAAACTGAAAACGGATTATATCGCGTATATTGAATTTATAATACATCCCGACGTTTCGAACCCTTTACAGCGTTCGTGGTCAATCTTCAGGATTCATCAATGTTCAGCGTTCCTGTACACTTCTGCCTAGTCTTCTACCCAAGATGGCGTCGCTGTACAAGTGTTGAGACTGAGCTCCACAAATATATTATAAGAATAAATTATATAGAAAGTCAGTTCGTCTTTCCTTCATCACCATTATAACATGGTAACTAGGGATATGACATTTGGTGCGTGGAATGTACGCACGCTCCTTGACCGCGAGGGCAACATTTGCCCCGAGCGTAAGACTGCCATTGTTGCTCGTGAGCTCGGACGTTATGGTGTGGACATCGCTGCACTTAGTGAGACGCACCTGGCTGACGAGGGTGAGCTGGTTGAGCACGGTGGTGGGTACACTTTCTTTTGGAAGGGTACTCCAGCTTCCGAGCCGCGTCGTTCAGGCGTCGGTTTTGCAATTAGAAACTCTATCGCTAATAAGCTGGAAGAGTGCCCAATGCACACCTCCGATCGTGTTACTTCCTTGCGCCTTGGGCTTGACAATAACAACTATCTCACGATAATTAGTGCGTATGCGCCAACGATGGACCGAGAGGACGACGTTAAGGACAAGTTCTACGAGGAAGTCGCTAGCCTCCTCTCTAGGATTCGTCCTAGAGAGCAGATACTTATATTAGGCGACTTCAACGCGAGAGTTGGGCGTGACTTCGAGGCTTGGCCAAGTGTCTTGGGAAGGCACGGTGTTGGTAACATGAATAGCAATGGTCAGCTGTTGTTATCTCTTTGTGCTCAATTCCAACTAGCTATTACCAACACCATGTTTAGGCTTCAAGCCAAATACAAGACCACCTGGATGCATCCGAGGTCTAAACATTGGCACCTCATTGACTACGCTATCGTTAGGCAACAACACCTCTCTTAAGTGCGTATAACGCGTGTGATGCGAGGAGCTCATTGCTGGAGTGATCATAGGCTCGTAGTGACCAAGATTCGCCTGCGTCTCCGGCCTCCTCGTAGGAAAGAAGGAGCCAAATCTTACCGCTTGGATGTAAATAAACTAGAACGCCTACCAATTCGAAAGACCTTCATCCAAGCGGTGAATGACATAATTCGAGAATCGAATTTAATGACTGGTGACTCTCTGGCCCATTGGCAAGCGCTGTCGTCAAACCTCGTTGATATTGCCTCAGAAATACTTGGTATAAAGCGTAGCAGGCGCGAGGATTGGTTTGACGACAATGACGATGCCTTGACAGATGCAGTCAGAAACCACCGACAGATCCTGCGCCAAGGTCGAGACGCGGAAACCATCAAACGCAGTAGTGCGGCGCTGCGAAAAGTAGTTCGCGAAGTAAAGGACAAGTGGTGGAAGGACAAGGCCGCACGCATTCAATGGTTCTCAGATACCAACCAGCTGTCTGAGTTTTACGAGGAAGTGCGTAAGCTTGTCGGATCGGTTACTCGCAGCAGTGTTCCGCTAAAAACTGAAGACGGATCGAAGTTGCTGACCAGCAAGCAAGACGTCTTGAATCGGTGGGGAGAGCACTTCAAGATCCTGCTTAATGTCGATCGTGCTGCAGATATGCAGTACATACATTCATTAGCGCCGCTCCCTATCGTTTCAAAGCTTGATGAGCCATTGACCCTGAAAGAGGTTGTCACTGCAATACAACAGCAGAAAAATAGAAAGGCTGTGGGCATCGACAACTTACCTGGAGAACTGCTCAAATATGGGGGACAGGAGTTGCATGAGACTCTCTGGATATTATTTAAGCAGATGTGGGAGCAGGAACGAGTTCCTAGTGAATTTCGGGTATCCCGCATCAGTTCCTTATACAAAAACAAAGGCGACCGATCAGACTGCAACTCCTACAGGGGCATCTCTCTCCTAACTTCTCCGGGTAAAGTCTTTGCTCGCATATTGCTGAATCGCCTTTTACCTTTGTCAGAAGACATATTGCCTGAGACACAATTTGGCTTCCGACCTACCCGAGGCACCTGCGAAGCCATCTTCTCTATCCGTCAGCTTCAAGAGAAGAGCAGAGAACAAGGTCAGCCACTATTTCTTTGCTTTGTTGACCTTGAGAAAGCTTTTGACAGCGTGCCTCGTGAAGCCTTGTGGAAGGTGCTAGCGAAACGGGGGTGCACGGCTAAGTTTGTCAGGCTCATTAGACTTCTGCACGACGGCATGCAATGCTGTGCCAGCGTAAGGGGCGAAAATTCTAAATACTTTGGTGTCACTTGTGGCGTCAAGCAAGGATGCGTTTTGGCACCAACTCTTTTCGTAATTTACTTTGCTGTTGTCGTCAGAGATGCCTTACAAACGTTAGCGGACGGCATCCGTATTCGTTTTCGCACTGATGGCAGTGTGTTTAATCTAGCACGACTAAAGGCGCGCACGAAAGTATCTCAAGCTACTATTACGGAGATAATGTACGCAGACGACCTTTGCTTTGTGGCGGATTCTCCAGATAGCCTACAAACGCTTATGACGAGCCTCAATGAGTCCTGTCAGCGCTTCGGCCTTAAAATCAGTGTCAAGAAAACCGAAATCATGGGGTTGGAGACACTAGCGCCCGTTGACGTCAGGCTCGGCGACGACTCTCTTAAGCAAGTAGACAGATTCAGATATCTGGGGAGCACAATAACATCCAAGTGCCACCTTGACGAAGAAATTAACAGCAGAATCGGAGCGGCTGCCGCTGCCTTCGGCAAACTGCACGTCAAGGTGTTCCGGTCACATGACATTAAGCTCCAGACAAAGGTATCTGTGTACATGGCAATAATTCTGCCCAATCTCCTGTATGCCTCTGAAACGTGGTGTCTCTACCGAAAACACATTCGTGCATTGGATAGGTTTCACCTTAAATGCCTGCGTGACATTATGCACATCTCTTGGTCAGATCGTGTCAGGAACACCGAGGTTCTACGTCGTGCTAATGTCAGCGGCATTGAAGCCTATCTAATGCGGCGACAGCTGCGATGGTGTGGTCATGTCTCCCGTATGTCTAATGCCAGAGTTGCTAAGCGCATCTTCTACTCAGAGTTGCAAAGTGGGAAGCGGAAACAGGGCGGCCAACTTCTGCGCTACAAAGATGTGCTGAAGCGACACATGCGGAGATGTGACATTGAACCATCGCACTGGGAGACTTCGGCACAAGATCGGCCGAAGTGGAGGCATACAGTGAGTTCAAAAGTGCAAGCCTTTGAAGAACAGAGGGGATTCGAACTCGACGCGAAGCGTGACCAGTTAAAGGCCCGACCACCTGCGGTCATAAACTATAATTTTGTCGGAGGGGTGCTGACCTGCGGTGAGTGTGGTCGTACATTTACCGCGAAAATAGGCTACGTCAGCCACCTGAGAGCTCACGATCGTCGCTCTCACTAACCAGAAAAACCCAGTCGCCGAGGCCGAAACCGGCCTGGTCAGGATGATGGGGACACTTCTGCAATCTGTAGAGGGGTATTGCATTTTACAGGCCTCAGGAATTGTGACATAGTCTTCTTCATTGGCTTAAAATATGTTTTTATAGAAGCACGCTTCAAGATGTGGCTGATCCTGTCCACATGCCTGTGTGATGTCATGGATAAAGCCAATCACTCAATCAAGTTTGATAAGCCTCTGGTTCTTGCCAAGGAGAAGCGTTACATACCGAGAATGCTGCGCGAGGCCATTGAGATTAAGAAATATCCAAACTTTAATAGGGAAGATGGCTTTTCTCTACCACCAGCTTGGGATCCTGTAGTCCATCTAATAAAGGAGCAAGCGAGACATAGACTGTGAGACCTTAGTGTTGGATGATGTTGCACATTCTGAGTATAATATGTTTTGAAAAGATGTGTCCCGCCGAGTTTGTTGCCGGTCCCATATTGGGATACCATGGGATACCCTCCTACAATTTAGGAGGGAATTAAATGTTCTCGGGTCCGTGGTGTAGGGTTGGAGCCGGCGTAGTTTTTATCGCGTATATATATATATATCTTTACTTGAAAATAATTGTAGTGTATAACTAGCCTTATGAACCGATTTTGCATGTACAACCAGCGTTAAAGTTTATAGTCTATGATTGTTCATTATTTTTAGTATGTGGGTATTTTTGCACTTTGTAATTTTTCCTCAGTCACCCGTTGACCATGAACGCTGTAAAGGGTTCGAAACGTCGGGATGTATTATAAATTCAATATACGCGATATAATCCGTTTTCATAGTTTTATTTCATAAAACTAAATTGCTAAACTTTTTGTTTGCTCATTCTGTAGTAACGTGAAACCAATTCATGGCAAGCATTCGGCTGTATCTGTATTAATTTTATTTAAAAAAACTTGCCGCCAAATTCTCAAATTTTTCAAACGTTCATTGTTCAAGTTGGGTACTTTAATTCTGCTGGACTTATTTAACAGTTTTGAACACCACATAATAAGTAAAAATACTATAAAATGACGTCAAGTGAAGACGAAATGGATCTTTCGCCGAATACGCTAACGGATATAAGGACAAGAGAATTAGTTAAGAACAATTTGCCTGCAAAATCACGACCTCAGTATTTGAAAGCATATACAAATTTTCTTGAGTGGAAAAACTTAAAGCAAGTGGATTCTTTCAGTGAAAACGTTTTGCTCAATTATTTTGATTTACATTGTATATATAATCTACATATCACATTACCAAGAACGCTTAGAGTTATAAAATTAAAAACCTAATAGATAAAATAAAAACAATAACTGTAATAAAACTATAATATAATTGTAATAAAAACATAAAAAGGGAAAATGCCTGATGGATGGCGACAGAGCAACTTAATTCCATTCTATAAAGGCAAGGGGGATTGTGGCGGAATGTGGGAATTACCGTGCTATCAAGCTAACCTCACACGTATTAAAGATTTGGGAAAGCGTAGTAGCCAAGCGACTGAAAAAATTAACTACAATTACGTCAAATCAATGCGGCTTCACCAGCGGAGTAGGCACAATAGATGCCATACATACTATTACAAAATATTAACATAATTACTAATGTTATGTACGTTGAACATACACCATAATTCATTTCATGATAAGAAAATATTTTTTTACAAATGTTTAAAAGTGATAATAAATGTAATCTGAGTTAAAAAGCTTTCATACCAAGAATGTAGGTTTAAAGGTTGGTTTTGGATGCGAGAAATATGTAGTCTAACCCGTTCGTATAAAAATACCGCAAATCGATGTACAGGTTAGCCGTTTGGCACACACATACTAGAGGCCAAAACTAAATTTCTGACCGGCAGTTCCTAAAAAAATTTCGATGCGGTGGGAGTGGTAAAACATTATTTTTTTTGTATGGAAGAAAATTTTTTTTTTTCAAAACCTATGGTATGTGGTATCATACGAAAGGGATTTTTGAGGCGATTCTAAAAATATATCACATTATTACATTTCGGGCATTTTTTTTTTTAATAAAACAAAAAGAATTTTCGAAACATACCAAGTTTGGGCTCCTCCGGACACGATATGGCTGATTTTTTTTTGTACAATATACCACAAATGATACGTGATATCCTCATGTCTAACTCCAAGAAAGCAATTTTGAAAATAATATCATTAACAATTTTTTTTTATTTTTTTTTTCGTTTTTACAAAGTGACACAGTTCTACTTCAATACCTATTTCACGATACTTATGGAACTATACTGCAGATACGGTAAATATTAATCATAAAATGATACATAATATCCATATATCAAACGGGAAATACCTCTTTAACCCTTTAACTGCGCCTTTCATCAGTTGGTATAGTTTGTTTAGTTTTTGACACAAAATATCAAGATTGTATCCTTCAGAGACGATATACCCTATCGATTTTTCTTTGTACAATATACCACAAATGATACGTAATATCTTATTATCTAACCAAAAGAAAGCAATTTTGAAAATAATTTCATTGTTTTTTTTTCTCAATATTGTAGTATTGAAAAATTATACACATGAAAAATATTTAAAAAAAAAATCTTAAAGAAATTATTTTCAAAATTGCTGTCTTGGGGTTAGACATCAAGATATTACGTATTATTTATGGTGTATTGTACAAAAAAAATCAGTAAGGTACATATATCGTATCTGAAGGATACAATCTTGATATTTTGTGTCAATAACTAAACAAATTATACCAACTGATGAAAAGGCGCAGTTAAAGGGTTAAAGAGGTATTTCCCGTTGGATATATGGATATTACGTATCATTTTATGATTAATCAGTACCGTATCTGCAGTATAGTTCCATAAGTCTCGTGAAATAGGTGTTGAAGTAGAACTGTGTCACTTTGTAAAATTGAAAAATTAAAAAAAAAATGCTAATGATATTATTTTCAAAATTGCTTTCTTGGGGTTAGACATGAGGATATCACGTATCATTTGTGGTATATCGTACAAAAAAAATCAGCCATATCGTGTCTGGAGGAGCCCTAACTTGGTATGTTTCGAAAATTCTTTTTGTTGTAATTAAAAAAAATGCCCGAAATGTAATGATGTGATATATTTTTAGAATCGCCTCAAAAAGCCCTTTCGTATGATACCACACTCGATAGATTTTGGAAAAAAAAAATATTTTTCCATACACAAAAAATTATGTTTTACCACTCCCCCCGCAGCGAAACTTTTTAGGAACTGCGGGTCAAAAATTTTGTTTTGGCCTCTAGTATGTGTGTGCCAAACGGCTAACCTGTACATCGATTTACGGTATTCCTTTGAAATTGGGGTCGAGCGGCTTCCGCTAATGGCGTCGCCTATGTGATTTATGGCTGTGTACTGTTGGTTGAAATATATTAATATTTAGAAACAGCATAGAGTAACTTATACTAGAGCGGTACTGTCATAGTAAATTTTGTAACCCCAGTAAATTCACTGCCATCTGTCGACACACTTTAAAACTAAAAATGAAGATTTATAAAAATACGATAGAATGTATTTAAATATAGATAAATGATTTTATTTATTTGCATTAATTATTTTTATGATTTTGACCCATGTTCTTTCACTGATATGCGTTAAAATTGTTAAATAACAAACGAAACCGTCAACGCCATCTATTCGACTGTAGGCCAAAACTAGTAGCGCCCTCTGAACGAGAATCAAATTTTCTTGATTTTCGAGGCACGTTTTTTCCTTAGACTGTATCTATCTATTACGGAGTTATATCTATCTTTGGAAACAGTGAATAGTGGTCTAATTTTATCAGTATGAACCACCAAATGTAAACCATGGATGCAATAAATAAATTATGAACAATGTTATTTTATTATTACATCATTGTGTTAGTTATATATAAAACCAACAAATAAAATGGCGCGGGTAGTAAGGGGATGAAACGCGGATGCTACGGTGATTATAGACGGATGCTATGGAGATGATACGCGGTTACTACGGGCACTAAACCCGTTATGTACCGACCGATATGAAACAATGTGAACATAGTGTAGTGGGCATAGTATTTAGTCCGTATCGCGTTTCATGCCGTGCCTGATACGTTCACAGCACGGTCATGGTATGATACGGTGTAATGGGGCATGGGCAGAGGCCTTTAGAAATGAGAGCATTTTGATCACGATAGCAATATAAAAATACCGGCCAAGTGTAAGTCGGACTCAGAATTTAATACAAAGCATTTATTTATTGTCGTAAGATTAATTCACGCTTGGCCTTTTTACAGGTTTGTCTGTGATTGGTGTAGACCTATTTTTACAGGTTTGTCTGTGATTGGTGTAGACCTATTTTTACAGGTTTGTCTGTGATTGGTGTAGACCTATTTTTACAGGTTTGTCTGTGATTGGTGTAGACCTATTTTTACAGGTTTGTCTGTGATTGGTGTAGACCTATTTTTCTTTTTAGTTTTAAGCCCAGTGTAGTTTTGAATATAAGGGGGAGGGAACATCGACTTACATAAATGTGTACCGAATTTCCACTCGGTCCGTCCAGTAGTTTCGGAACAAATTGGTTGTGATAGAAGGATGGACAGACAGACAGACACAAGAGTGATCCTATAAGGATTCCGCCTTTTCCTTTTGAGGTATGGAACCCCAAAAAAACTTTATCCTTAGTAACCCAAACAGGCATACATAAATACATAGTTGCTAGAAATCTGTAAACAAAGCCGCATTTTGCACACTACATAGTTGGGAATTATTTCGCAGCTTCTTTTACATTAGCCAAAGTAGAAACATGTTAAAAGATAGTGTCACACAGAGTTGAAATCTTTATTTTTTTGTTAAAGATAATTTAAACTATAGCAAGTTCAACAGCCAAATGCTACATTGACCAAAAAGTTTCTTAAAAATATTAAGCTTAAATATCGTGCACTTAAATCACATTTACTCATTCATTCGGTCACTACCATTTTTGCAATTAGTACTCTATGTAAATCTGTGTATTCCTATTCAACCTATTCAATATTGTGTATTTTCTATTGTTTGTAATTACAGTCAATTTAACAGTGTGGGCGATGGTACTCGTAAAAGCCAACTTGTTATAACCTTTCTTGTACAAAAAACAAAGAAAAAATTACTCACTGACAATCCCGGCTACGGAAACAGATATTGCCATGAGTGCACCGGTGTACACGAGGTAGTGACGTTTTTCCCTCATTTTACGCCATCTAAACAGTTCAGTGCCGACCGCATATGTCATCTTTTGCAAACAATCCACACCGATAGCTCCGGCTAGCACGATCATGTTGTACACTGGGTACAGAAATCTGAAAATAAATCATGAAACACATTTTACAATTCTTCTCTCAATATTGTATGTTACCAAACGAGTTAGAGGGACCAATAATAAATTTGGTCAACTTTATTGCACGTTTTTTTATTTGTATACAGTAGCGGCAAAAAAATCTATCATACATCTTTTTACAGGCATTCATTCGTAACTTCGTGGAATTAGACTTTATAATTATCATGTAAACGTATACCGTACCATACTCGTATATTTACTACTAGCTTTTGCCCGCGACTTCGTCTGCGTGGACTTAGTAACTGCAGCTAGAGTAAGAATAGCGCCTGGAAAATTATCATAGCAATCTAAATTTAAGCATATTATGCACACAAATTAGCAGACACTTCATTAATTATCTCAATTCCACCCCGCTTTTTACTTTCTTAAGGGATGATTTTCGGGATAAAAAATATCCTATGTCCTTCTCAGGGACTCAACCTATCTCTATGCCAAAATTTTATCTAAATCGATTCAGCCGTTTAAGCGTAAAGAGGGAACACATAGACAGACAGACTTTCGCATTTATAATATTAGTATGGATGGATATTTACGAGGGGAGGGACAAATATTCGCGGAATTAAGTAGAATGAGGCGAAATGGTACGAAACCTCTTTCCTACCCACCCGGGTAATATAAATGTCAATTCAAAACCGTCATTTGTTTTAAAGATATCGGCCTTCAAACAAATTATTTCTTAATAAACGTGCGACTATGCTATGGAGCAAATTGAATATCGAGCCGTAATAAAAATTGTATCGAAGCAAGGAATACCTCCGCAACTTATAATTAATGAAATGAAAGCCCTTGTTGCTGCGTTGCTAGTGATCCTGCCTACGAAGCTGGAGGTCCCGGGTTCGAGTCCCGGTAAAGGCATTTATTTGTTTACTAGCTTTTGCCCGCGACTTCGTCTGCGTGGAGTTAGTAATTTGGGTAGCTTATTTTTTATCCAATATGCTTTTTATCGATTTCGCATACAAACTTCAACCCCCCTTTTCACCCCCTTAAAGGATGATTTCTGGGATAAAAACTATCCTATGTCCTTACCCGGGACTCAAACTATCTCTTTATTTATTACGGTTTGTTCCTTAGTTATGGATGTTTTCTATGTATATTTATTAGTATTTATACAAGCGGTGCTCACGAGGAACACGAAAGATTATAACCACGCATTTCTGAGGCCAAAAGAAGGGGAAAATGTTATATGAGTACAATTATACATTTTCGCCAAAATAGTTATTTGTTATACAAGGGTGCAAAGTTGTATTTTACCCGCGAGTGTAGAATTGAAACACGAGCAAGCGAAAGGATTCTATAGGTGAACCACGAGCGAAGCGAGTGGTTCTAAAATAGAATCCTGAGCGTAGCGAGTGTTTCAACACACGAGAAGTAAAATACATTTGCGCCCGTGTGTAACACAAAACTTTTCACCTCACTATAGCGAGGAAAGTGCAACATCCACAGGCGTTAGATCATCTTCATCACTGGAATCACTCATTTCTTTACGATATTATAACAGAAAACTCTGGAAGTTGTGTATTTTTACGCAAGTCGGAAAGAAAAGGTTTTAAGTAAAAAAATTGTTGACAATGTTGTCATTTCTGATGTATGAAATGTCAACGATGCGTTTTGAAATTGCATCGACTCAACTTGTGCGTTCAGATTTATATTTAACATCATTATAAAATAAAAAAAACAAACGTTTCTTATGGAATTTTAAGGTTTATGACTTAAAATCATTAAATAAAGCTAAATTTGGTATTTTTTATTAGATTCTGAAACCATTTATTTAATGATAATTAATATCGAACGAACCATTATCATGAGCGTTTTACGTTTTGTTATCTGTCAAGCTACTTAAACACGCTCCATCCAAGGTCAAATTACTTTCCCCACTAGTGGATAAAACGCGTTTTTCCCCGCTTGTATTGAAGGATAAACGACAACTTTCCGAGCTAGTGAGGGGAAAAAATATTTGTTTTCTTTTTTCCATTTTTCGAATGTATTTGTATAGTGTTTGCAATGTGTTACTTGTCACTTTTTTATAGATATCTGTCAATAAGTATATTTAGTCTAGGCCCCATAGCAGGCGTGGCTCACTCCGCGATTTCGCCGTGCCGCTACAAGTACGTGCGGCCTACACCAATTTTGGTGTCTAGCAGTGGTTGCCGCGCAACGCTACGGAACGGAAAATTTTTGATACATTTTTATATAGCCAAATTTGATAGATTTCGTATTAGGTGAATAACTGCGGTAATGCAGTCGACTGCAGCAGTATTGCAGCACGACAATACTGTCGACTGCATTACTTCCGCAAATGTCAAAAATCTGGGCAGCGATATCGATTTTGATTTTGCGGCAGAAAATTTCAAAATCTGTTAAATTAGTTAAACATAACATAATAAAAACTTTTATAAAAAAAAAGATAAACCGACTTCAAAAAGGATGAAATAAAATATTATCCTTTTTAGGGTTCCGTGTTTAAGTATATGCGTTACCAACTGATATTTTTGAAGTCGGTGCCAAGCCAAATTTTAAACCATATATTCATAATGATTTTGGTGCAATTCGATAAAGATACATAGATATAGAAGTGTCCTACGAGGGCGATCTCGTTGCGAACGCGAACGCCTTGGGCCGGCCGCGCCGTGCCGCGTCGCTTCGCTTCGCGTTCGCCTATGTAAGACGCAGCGTACACGACGACAATAAACGAACTTTCTGTACACCTCAGAACAGAACACACGGTTGAACCTTCTTGGCGCAGTTCGTACCATGCTTGTCGGCACGTTAGTGTAAATCTAATACGTTTTGTCGTCGTATTTTTTTAAAGAGCATTTCTTACTAATTCTTGAACAGTCATAGCACGCAAGTGTGGGATTGGGACTGTCGCTTATCCAGAGGACTACATTTGAAAATATAAAACAATTCAAGGAACCTTCATGCAAAATTTCAGCTAAAGCGGTTCAGTTGTTTAGCCATGAAGAGGTAACAAAGAGGCAGACATAATTGCTTTCACGTTTATAATATTTGTACAGTTGTAATGGGATTTATAGACATAAAGCTGATTATTTTTGACTGGTATTGTTACTACTTGGAGTACTTGGCTTGGCACCGACTTCAAAAATATCAGTTGGTAACGCATATACTTAAACACGGAACCCTAAAAAGGATAATATTTTATTTCATCCTTTTTGAAGTCGGTTTGTCTTTTTTTTTATAAAAGTTTTTATTTTTCCATTTTTAGTTTTAAAACATTGTTAAGAGCGTGACGCATGAATGAAAAACATAATGATGTTTAACTGTAAATTCGTAAACTTTATTAAATAATCAGAATTTTCCTCGAGTCCGTCTGGGAAATCATTCCTGTCACTAAATCCATTCTCCGCCCCGCCACTGACCCAATCCCTCAAACCCGGTGATCACTCAACCTCACAGCACATCAACCCCTGATCACTGAACCCCTCGACCCTAAACCACCAACCCTTCAACCGCCATTCCCCGACCCCTAACCCCAGACCCCTTAACTTCTAACCCTAACCCCCGATCCCTTAACTCCCAACCCCACAGTCCCCAACCCATCAACTCACCTCCACTCAACCCCCAACCTCAAACCCCCCAAACACTAATACCCTCTACCTTCACCTCTCAGTCTCTTTGGTTGTTTCCAACACTACCTACATCAAAAATCATAATACACATACGAGGGAAGTTATCAGTAGCCTTACCACGAGTTTGACATTGATATATTCGCTATCGTGTGCGTAACTTACTGTTTATGCATCTCGCTCGTACTAGCATATTAGTGTACAAAGTAAGTTACGAAGAATATTTAGTGTCAAACTCGTGGTTAGGCTACAGTTGCACTACATCAAATTGGTGGTTTTGGGAAGGAAATGCTTGAGTTACTTTAGAAAACACCGAAATTACCACACACGTGCCTTTAAAAATTGAGGAGTTCCCTCAATTCCTCACGGATTCCATCATCAAATCAAAACCAAAAATATTACGAAAACACCTTGGAGAGGTAACTTCTTTCAAACAGAAAAAGAATAACTCAAATCGGATCATGGGTGCCGGAGTAATCGCTGAAATCATTATCATCAAAACAATCATCATCATCCGCTCCACTACATCAAATTGGTGGTTTTCGAGAAAAAATGCTCAATTTGCTTAAGAAAACGACCAAATCACCATACATGTGCCTTTAAAAATTGAGGAATTCCCTCAATTCCTCATGGATCCCATCATCAGAACAGCACCAGATTAATGTGGGACTACCTTGGAGGTAGTTCCTTTCAAACAAAAAAAGAATTGTTCAAGTCGGACCACGGGTCTCGGAGTATTCGCTGAACATCCTACAATAAAAAAATCATCATCACTATCTTCAAAACAATCATCATCATCAGGTGCAATTCATCAAATTGGTCGTTTTCGAGAGAAAATGCTAAAGTTGCTTATGAAAACACCCAAATCACCATACATCGGACCACGGGTCTCGGAATAATCGGTGAACATACATACATAAAAAAAAAAAAAAAAAAAAAAAAAAAAAAAAAAAAAAAAAAAAAAAAAAAAACAGCCACAACCGAATACAGAACCTCCTCCTTCTATGAAATTGAAGTCGGTTAAAAATAGGTGACGGTCAACGAAGTAGAATAACTATAGAAGACTGACTTGAGCTCAAAAATGACCCCACGGCTACTGTGCTGAAAACGAATCGACTGTGCTGCGCGGAATTCGACAGCTTTAGTACGACAGCGGCCTTCTGTGGCATAACATGTCAGCCCATATAAAATTATTAATTCAGAAAGCCACATAAATAAAATGCCTTCTTGTGCGGTAAAATAGTGCCGCAACAATTCAATAAAACACAAGAAAAAGAATGGGATTATTTGGTTTGTGTAAGTTTAATTCCTAAACACGATAAATAATTATTTAAATTAGCAGACTGTTGAAGACTAATACGCTAAACTAAATGTCGTAACTCTATACTAGTTTCATAATGACTTATGCCTTTTTGATACGGGGTGGCATAATGGGGATAGCGTTATGTTTTAAAGTTTAGACATGTAATCTTAATAATAAACACGCGTCAAAATAATAATTATAGGAATTGGTTCCTTCTTGGTTAGTATCATACTTGTAAGGTTTGCCAAAGCCAAAATATTGTAACGCCGCGCAAGAGGTTTTGCGCATAGAATTTTATTATAGCCAATCAAAACTTATATTGACCAATCACAACTTTTTTTTTAAAGCGGGCAATTGATTATTCGATATAAGTAAAAGCTGGATATATATATATACCTTTTTTGAGCTAAACATATTAATAGAGAATGGATAGTTGTCAGTATCAGTGTGGCTGGGGTCATTTTTGGAAGGCATTTTTCTATAGAGCGATGTCTATTTATATTCCGTCGCCGGTGACGGTACTCGCTTCGAGCGGTGATAACCCTAACGCCCATACCAAGCCTTTCGAAAGAGCTCGGTCCAATTAGCCACGTTTAGGCACGTTCGGTATACCTAATCATCGGTTTTGTTAAACAGTGAAACTTCTGTACGTGGTACTATTATTTATTCTGTGCCCATAGTAGCAACATCGCCAGGCCTATGGAACCTCCGCGCGAGCTCGGATTTATACCTACGAATCGTGTCCCCTTCACGGTACCAAGTCAAGCTAGTTGGTGGCCACACGCGCTAACGCACGCACGTCACCGCGCGCTCGAATACGCCAGAGATCATACGAAAGAAATGTCTTCGCAACGAAAAAATAGGTAAGCTCGTAGTGTGTGGACTGTGGATGCAGGAACACCAAAACAAATAATAAATTATCGTTTTTTACTCTTCCGACAAATGAGGAAAAGTAAGTAGACATTCTCAATATAGGTACTTACACCTACCGTTATTACTTTTACGATAGTTACAAGCTACGTAGGTACTATTAAATTGTTTTAAAGATGTAGGTAAACGTTTTTATGACACATTTATAGTTAGATATCTACCTAAGATACCTAAGTATTTGAAAGAAGCGTCGGCAACCCTAGCGTTGTGTCGGCGCGCGCGGTGCGGGAAGCGGCGCGTTGAAGGTCACTCCATTGTATTTTTGTGTAGGTATCAAAACGGTAGGTATTTGCATTTTCTTTGAGAGATAAGTATCTGTTCGTAAGAACTATTATATAATCTGTGACATCGCCACCAAAAAGCGTTTTGCACTAAGTAACAATAAAAAGTTTTTTTCCCCTCACTAGCTCGGAAAGCCGTCTATTATCCTTTAAAACAAGCGGGGAAAAACGCATTTTATCCACTAGTGGGGAAAGTAATTTGACCTTGGATGGAGCGTGTAAGTAGCTTGACAGATAACAAAACGTAAAACGCTCATAATAATGGTTCGTTCGATATTAATTATCATTAAATAAATGGTTTGAGAATCTAATAAAAAATACCAAATTTAGCTTTAATTAATAATTTTAAGTCATAAACCTTAAAATTCCATAAGAAACGTTAGATTTTTTTATAATGATGTTAAATATAATTCTGAACGCACAAGTTGAGTCGATGCAATTTCAAAACGCATCGTTGACATTTCATACGTCAGAACAGAAATGTCAACATTGTCAACAAAATTTTTACTGTTCTTCTCACCGACTCACGTAAAAATCAGAATTTCTAGTGTTTTCTGTTATAATATCGTAAAAAAATTAGTGATTCCAGTGATGAAGATGATCTAACGCCTGTGGATGTTGCACTTTCCTCGCTATAGTGAGGGGAAAAGTTTTGTGTTACACACGGGTGCAAATGTATTTTACTTCTCGTGTGTTGAAACACTCGCTACGCTCAGGATTCTATTTTAGAACCACTCGCTTCGCTCGTGGTTCAACTATAGAATCCTTTCGCTTGCTCATGTTTCAATTCCACACTCGCGGGTAAAATACAACTTTGCACCCTTGTATAACAAATAACTATTTTTGTATTAACTCTGAAACTAGGCGAATTCCGGAAAAGGGTATAGAACATTTAAGTCTTTAAATATGATCAATTGATCAGGAATACACTGTTAAAACCTATCGGGGTCCTCGTGAGCACGTTGTATAATAGGTAGGTACGAGTATATCGTTAGTCTAGCACCCACAACACAAGCGTTATTGAGCTAGATGTAGAGAGAGCTAACCGTGGGACTAAGTCGATATGTTTAAGGGCATTTTCATTTTAATTTGTATGTACCTTAAACTTGTACTTTGAAGCGAGACTTTTTGTGTTTAAGTAACGTCTAACTGTCACTTTCCCGACAAAATGACATTGACATCTCGGGTTTGACATTGACCGTCACTTTTGTCGCGACTGCTAACCGGCCGTTAAAATGGTATACAGTTGAGTGATGAAAACGCCCGTAAGATTGTCCAATATTTACTAAATACATGACCAGGGAAACGTGTGGATTTCAGGCTAACTCCTGAAAAACCTGTCTTTTACCAATTGCCTGTCGCTTAAAATTTATGAGACTAAGGGTCGGCTGCACCAAACTGTGTCATCGTTAAAGAGTTTGCTAAATTTTATTGTATGGAAAGTTTCATAGTAAACCGCCGGGGCGCGCCGGGTGACGTTGATCAGTCTGTCAAATGCGGATGGTGCAACTGGCACTAAGTGTGATATGGAAACTAAGAAAATGGTGTTGGACTGGTGTGTGTGGCTTTCAAACGAATATAACGCTTAGGCCCACTGGCACCATTGCACTAACCCGGGGTTAACCAGTTAAACCTGGAGTTACCATGGTTACCAGTACAATTGGCACTGGGTTAACAGTTTAACCTATGGACGGTAGAGAAAGGACGACAATCTCTTAAGGCAGAACTGTTGCAAAAGTGACCAGCTTTCAGCTTTAAATAATAGTTCCTATTCTCTCCGGTGGCGCTAGTTAGGCTCATGGATATGACATAAACCCATGAAGTTATACCCTAAACAGGAGCGAGCTGTCACTTTTTTGCCATACTAAATTGAACCTTATCACCGAGCCAGAAAGGTGTTCGTACCAGACTAGAGAAAACGGTCCACATGAGATAGCAAAAGTGGGTCGCGGTGTCCCACTCGCACATGTTGCCAATGTTAAAAAAATACCATTTTGGTAGTATTTATATCAATAACTACTAAAATTAAATACCTTCTTATATTATTTAAGTGCTATATTCAGAGTGCGGTTCTGATATCTTTTACGTAATTTGTAAATAGTTATAATGTCAATATTATTAACTGATTTAACCAAGCATGTGCACAACAAAAAATACATTAATTTTAATATGGTAGACATTGTAGTAACTTTGAATATTAATTGGTATCCCCAACTTGATAAAGAAATTTTCAAAATACATGAATGGGTAAAAGATATTGTGTGAAAGGTTGCAGAAGTGAAAGTTTTGTTGATTGTGGTATATCTTTTCACAGGTAAGCCTCAACTATTAAAGTTTACGATAAAAATACAAGAAAACATTGTCAAACTCATTAGGGTGACTATGATGTCGGCACGATGTGAATCGGCCTTACAGAGTTCTTATTACCTACGTACTTACTTAATGTAAAAATAAGTTTACCTAAATAAGTATATCTTTATTTCGGCATGTTTAATTATTTGGTTGATAGATAGATAGATAAATGATTTATTTGTGCACGTAATGAGAGCTATATAATTGCCAAAATTTAAATCCAAAATCCTTAAATATTACAGACACATTTATACATAATATTCTATATAAGTTGAACACACATTTCCGCCAGTACACGAAGGCGGCAAATTAAAAAAAAATGGTGCAATTAACTACGATGACGCTTAAAGAATAGCTGAAGTGTGCAAAAGAGAAGCCATTACGTATATGAACATACCATGAGTGCGAAAGAGGAAGACTACAAATGAAAAAAAGTGACCATTTTTAGGGTTCCGTACCCAAAGGGTAAAAACGGGACCCTAAAAATGGTCACTTTTTTTCATTTGTTTTGTCATTTGGCTCTCATGCCTAAAATTTCATAGGGCTAGAGTATAATTTATATTTAATTCTCTTTTTCCTATTATTCATGAGACTGAAGTTTACAAACATTTTACAAACATTCCGTGACATTCCGTGTCTGGGCTATACCGCGAAAATCGAAGTTCAAATTGCGGTCATCTTTCTCTGTCACTCTAATTACGCCTTCATTGGAGTAAAAGAGAAAGATCCCGCAATTTGCGAATTTCGGTTTTCGCGGTAGACCCTCTGACCTAATAATAGACTTAGTATATACACGTAGTTATAGACATGAAACCGAGCGACCAGGGGTAAGAGATGGGGGGGGGGGGGATATTCATGTATTGACAGTTTCATGTATGGCAGCATAATCCTTTTTAGGGTTCCGTACCCAAAGGGTAATAACGGGACCCTATTACTAAGACTCCTCTGTCCGTCTGTCTGTCACCAGGCTGTATCTCACGAACCGTGATAGCTAGACAGTTGAATTTTCACAGATGATGTATTTATGTTGCCGCTATAACAACAAATACTATAAAGTACGGAACCCTCAGTGGGCGAGTCCGACTCGCACTTGGCCGGTTTTTTCTCTTTCACATAAATTTCGGTATTTCGCCATCGCCTCCATTTCATTCGGCATTTTTTCACGGTCGGGTTATTCCATCATAGCAAACCCGACCATGAAAAAATGCCCGGTCGGTGATAAAGATAAAGCATGGCACTATTTTCTCTTTCCTCTTATAGGAATCGCAATAAGACTATCTTTCTCTATCAAAGAGTGTCAGGCCCTTGAACCTAATTTCGTTTTTTTTAATTTACTTTTTTGAAAGTATGTACAACGACTGGACCGCGACCTTGGTACCGTCAAAATATCTCTTTCTCGCTCTCGGCGTACGGCAGCCCACCTTAAGCGCCTAACACATTACCGCACCGCACTGGTCATTGTGCGATGCACCTATAAGTAAGAGCGAGAAAGAGATATTGCTTTCTCGCTCTTACTTATGGGTGCGTCACACAATGACCTTGGTGCGGTGCGGTAATGTGTTAGCCGCTTTATAGCCGTATTTAACAGACTACCTTAAAAGCCGTTAGAGACTACCACACCTCACCGCGACCTTGGTGCGATGCGGCGCACGTATCGATAGTACGCAAGGTGGTCACCGTACGTACGTTAAGGACGCAGCTATCAGTTAGAGCGAGAAAGAAATATTATAGCCGTATTTAACAGACTATCGTAAAAGCCGTTAGAGACTACCACACCTCACCGCAGCCTTGGTGCGGTGCGGCGCACGTATCGATAGTGTGCAAGGTTGTCACTGTACATACGTTAAGGACGCAGCTATAAGTTAGAGCGAGAAAGAGATATTTTGACCGCACCAATACGGCTTTTCGAGATATTCTCTTTCTCGCTCTCACTTATGGCTGTGGCGCACCAAGATCGCGCCGCGGTGCGTTAGTCTGTTACGACTTTTACACACGATCGCACATACGCCGCACTGCACCAAGGGCGCGGACCGATGCGGAAAATGGGGTTGGCCGGTCGAAATAATTAACAGAGGGCGCCAGCATAGCTTGCCCTGTCAATCCCTAGAATTGTGTCAAATTTTTGTTTTTTTAATGCCCTGGATGCCAGCCCTTTAAGCCAAATCTTATAGAAAAAGAGGCAAGCTATGATGGCGCCATCTCTGCAAACCTTTGACAGTTGCCAACTCCATTGGCTGACCGTTTACCTTAAAGATCCGACATCATTTAACATCCTCATAAGAACAAACCTCGCCGTACGTGCTTTTTGAAGTAAATATAGATGCTTTTCCCCACCGATTTGTATGGTTTATGGTGGCCTGGTGGGCTACAAATTCTGTCCCTCACGGGCGCACGCGGTACGCTACTTCTATAGGATCCTACCTTCTATGTGCCAAAGCAACAATAAAATAAACATGTGTAATTTTCATGAGTACGATGTGGATTAGAACGTAGTGATTATATGCTCTTTGATGTGGATAACACATGTCTGACATGTTGTCAAACACAATAATAAAATTTTATGGTGTTTTAATATAATTTTTAGTGTGGTGTATGCATGTTACAGTCTCAAAACAAATATTTGAATGGATTGGATACCTCACATACATTGGATATAGGTTTGAGTTCAATTCAATCTCAAGTCAGAACAAAGGTCACGTGGTACATTTTTTCAAATTAACTTTTTTAGTACTTTTTCAGGAAAAAAATCAAAAAACTAAGAGCTTATTGCAAATCTGTAGCATGAGACGAATCTAATGACATATAATTTATTAAAATCGAACCATAACTGTAGATCTGATGGGATGAACAAAAATCGGCCTCGCGTAATATATGTATATATATATATATAGAAGATGATCATGCGCCATGTTGCGGAATTTCATTGGAACTAATTTCTTACACTGGCAATAATTTTAATGATAGATTGTCACGGATGTCAGTGTCATTGTGGCAAGTGTTGAATATTAAATAATAAATGACAAAAATGCCCAAAACTATACATAGTCAGGAGCGGAACATTGTTAATAATGTAAATAATAAACTGCTGGAAAAGAATAGTTCGGGAAATTAAACTATTTCGCTACGCAACATTTCCAAATTAACATCAGAGCTAACAGGTAAACAGATCAAAATGTCATTATAGTCTGGTTATTACGACTTAGTTATTGTAGTGTTATGTAATATTATGTTACTGCAGTAACAAAAATGAATTTGAAAAATATTTACTATGCTTTGGAGACAATTAATCTTGTTAATTGACAATGTAGCAGAACCTATGTAAGGTTACGGAACAAATACCTACATGACCATCATCATCATCATCATCATGATCATCATCATGGTGGCCTTTTGGTGATCCAATCTTGGATGTAGGCCGCTTCCCTTGAATGGAGTAACATGATAGACGAAATAAAATAGAAACAGCTATAGAGCTGAACAGATGATGTGGCTATTGGCTAATAGTAGTCACACCATCTGGTATGTTACGACTAATTTGTAGGTAAATCGGAGGCATCGATTACTCGGATTACGAGAGAAGGTTGTACCTCCTGAGGTTTTATGCTGCCAAAGAAAAGCATACCAAAAATAAAAAAGAAGACGCAATTAGACGACTTTGACCTAAGTGTGATACGTAAGAAAATACATAAATCTTATACGGCAAAAGATAAAAGTATGTAGGTCAAACGAGTTGCCAATCCACATTGTTCAGACTATACTGAACTGTTGCCATAAAAATGAGAATAATAGCGCCCTCTTGACAATGATCATATATTCCTGGTCAGGCTTAAAGTTATTATAAGTTAGTATAGGTTTAACTAACATAGGCTTAAGGGAATGTACACTAACACTATGGACATTAGTCTGAAATAAAATATATTGATTGATTTATATAGTCTCCATGGTTTAAATAAATAAATAAAATCGTTTATTTCAGATCTGCATTGATCCATAACCGCTTAACCCCGGGTTAGTGGGATGGCGCAAGTGGGCCTTAGTGTTGTAATGTTATACATAAATAGATATAGTTGGTCAAGCAAATCTTGTCAGCAGAAAAAGGCGGCAAATTTAAAAAATGTAGGCGCGACGGGATATCGTCCAATAGAAAATTTGAATTTCGCGTTTTTTCTGCTGACAAGATTTGCTTGGCCAACTATAACTGAATTATCCGCTGCAAGCCCAGATCCGAACTTATCCCAACATACCTTACCGGGAAAAATATGTTATACATAGCGCTAGGACCGTAGGTTAGTGGCGAATGTGTTAAACAAACGAATAAATAAAATGTTTCCCAAATGGTATAGCCAACCTTTCCTCTTTATGTGGCTGTAGCATGAATACTATCAGCCACAGCGTGAGCGGCATCAGCCCTAGCCAGTAAGGGGAGCAGAACGGGGCCCGTGCTGTCGAGCGAGCCGAGATTGCGGTGCACGCCAACAACAGCAGTGGACTCGATAAAGCTAATATCTGAAATCATTATTCAAATTTATTAGGAATGGACTTGAAAATCACTAGGACAAAACCCCTTATTTTTATATCCCACACACTAATGTGGTAACAGAAATACATCATCTGCGAAAATTTCAACTGTCTAGCTATCACGGTTCATGAGATACAGCCTGATGACAGACAGACAGACGGACAGGCGGACGGACGGACAGACGGACAGCGGAGTCTTAGTAATAAGGTCCCGTTTTTACCCTTTGGGTACGGAACCCTAAAAACGAGGTTTAATAATTACCTCTAGAACTCAAAACAATTTCAAAATATAACATTTTCAAACACAAATATAAACAGTTTTTGTTGAGAGGGTGTTTCTATACTGTAGATGAAGTGTCTCATTTTGTTAGGTCTTCTTAAGTGTTGTTTTATTTGTTTATTGTTTAGTCTTTAAGTATTGCCCTAGGTTAAAAGTTCAAAATTGATATTTATTTGCCTATACCCTTGATAAGTTCAATGTCATTTT
The DNA here is from genome assembly GCF_947568885.1 of Cydia strobilella. Classification (NCBI taxonomy): domain Eukaryota; kingdom Metazoa; phylum Arthropoda; class Insecta; order Lepidoptera; family Tortricidae; genus Cydia; species Cydia strobilella. Next base: position 32,652,135 of record NC_086068.1, read on the forward strand.
TTCAAACACAATCCTGTATTAATTTTAAAACTAACACTGGACTTAATCGCGTACAAAGTTACGTTTATTTATGGCCTGACGTTTCGAACGTAACGTTACGTTTGTGGTCACAGGCAGACTAGCGAGGAATTGTATCAACATCTTCTTGCTGCGCGGGTTTTGCGACCTACCCGCACTTGATCTTGATTATTAACTTGTACGCTAGGGTTTTTACTTTGCCTACACGCAACACTCACGACATCCGATGGTATGTGGTGGGATGTTTTTTCCCCCTTACATTTGCTAATCACTGGATTCCACGAAGGCGAAATCCCCTGTCCCCATTTTGATGAAATTTCGATGTTTCTGATTTCAATTGCGCTTCACGTACCTTCCTACTGTAGTAAAGACGTTCCGTTGAGAGGACTTTGGGATTATGGAGCTCAATCCAGTGGTTTGGTCCCGACTGTAGCAAATGTTCGGCTACCGCAGACTTATTTATTTGACGCTTTTTAACAGCTGCAATATGCTCCTTGACCCTTTCCGCTATAGTGCGTTTGGTTTCCCCAATATAGGAACTACCACAGCTGCATTCAATCTTATAATAGGCCGGTCAGCACAGTTCAAAATGTATGAGAAATCTACATAAATTCTCACATCAGAGATTTTTTGAGATGGGATTACCTATGTTACAAATAGGTAATATATTTTGAAAAAAATCTCCACAAAATATGTCATTTTTTTTTTATAAATCCAAATTATTACTAAAACAGAAAAATAAACCAAAACATCAATTCCCACACTAGAGATTTTCTAATATGCTGTTCTCAAGCTATACTCGTTAAGTATTTATATTTTCTTCGAGCTTGAAACAGAACCCTGCCCCCAATAAATTTCTTTTTAATACAGTTGCTCAAAAAGTGCTACTTTTCGTGGCTGTTTAGCGTGCGGAAAGTTGGTTTTCGCGAACTAGTGCTTTTTACTTTTCCAATTTTTTTAAATTTATACTTGTTCCAATTCATGACTACTTATTGATGAGTTTATATTAGTTTCCTTTAAACGTCGTAATGAACAAAAAACCTACTGTTAATGTAAGAATACGAAAAATATGCATATTTCATATTTTATTACTTACCTCTTCATCATTATAAGTATTATAACACGTTTATTTTTTAATGTTGAAAAACCGTTGTTAATAAGTTGTCTGAATGGAACGGAATGCCTGTCAAAGAAGAGGAGTATTTTCTTACTGCAAGAATGTTTTAAGTTTCCAAAGGCAACATTCGATATTGTTTTTATAAATAATACACAAATAATCGTAAATAACGATATTTAGGTAATAATAGTACAATGTTTTAATATTTACAATTGTTTCTGTCTTATAGAACATGCATTTGAAAAAAAAAACTTTCAATGAAGTGGGTTCAATAATAATAACAAAATCTATTCTAGTCGAATAAAAGCTAGAAAAACACCTCTTCATAATGTCAATGATGTCACAGAATTAATAATATAAAAAGTTTCGAATTCCATTCCTTAATACTTGTTGTTTTTCTTATTTTTTCGCAACTGTATTAAAAAACGTCGTTCGATACACGTGCGGATAAGTAATGACATACTTTCCGCACTAGCATCGAAATGTACTATTATTTAAAATAAAATGTACATAAAAATAACAAATAATGTGTACATAAAAATAACAACTAATGTGTACATAAAAATTACATGTTAATTAAGCTCTGTATATTTACTATATTCTACAAAAAAATCTCTAACGTAAATTAATCCGTTTAATTACTATTAACCATTTTTGTTTCGAATTTTTTTTTTGTTGCTTAGAGAAAATGGACACGACTTTTGTTTTACCTTCATAAATCTCTTACTCATGTTAGTGTAACAACAAAAAATCTCTCACGTATATGTAATATTGTATGGAATACAACCATAATTATTACGACGTCCAAGCTATTTAAATTACCCACGCAGACACTAACTGACGGGTACTGATTCACTGTAGAGTAGAGAACGTTTGATCGACTTCCATATCTCCGTCTCACTTCAATGTTCGCGGCTTAGGTAACGATCGGTCCGCTTGAACAGCCGAGAGGTAAGGGGCCCACTGACTATCAGTCCGCCGGACGATATCGGCCTGTTAGTTGTTCGGGACTGTCAAATTTTTGTTCTAACTGACAGCCCGATATCGTCCGGCGGACTGATAGTCAGTGGGCCCCTTTAGCGATGCAGTCGACCGTTAATTCTCCCATGACTAACTTACCCAGTTTCATCGGTACGCGATGCGATTGTTTCGCATGTTTAATTTTGATTGCGCGCTTACTTAACACACCTCAGGCAAAGCTCCTATAAAACGCGCAATGCATACATTGCGGCATATATGTCACGTATATCAGCTATGAGGCTATGACTATGACATGGCAATGACAGACAGTGGCAGTTAGTGCCAAATTAGAATACAGACTTTTCTACCCACCATAAAGTTTAGTGCAAAGAGAATTTAAAACTCCTTAGTGAAAACCTAACGGTTTGTGCGAAATTGAGCGTTATGCTATGTTATTCTAATAAAGATGATGGTGTGATTTACGGAAATGAATAATAGATATAATGTATTTTTATTGTATATACATTCCCGTTTTATTTACACCCAATATTATATCTTTTTCCGTAATAAAATGCGTTTATAATTACTGTAACCGTCTGTGTAGGGTACCATATACGCGATGGTTTGTCCTCCGGGCCCAAAATCGATGATCCCCTTTGATTATTTATTTTAAATGAACGTCAAAATCCAGACAGGAAATTTGATTTTGACATTTACGGCTACTGCCGTAGCAGTCGGCAGCAATATCGCGCTTCAATATTGCTGCAGTCGACTGCATTGCTGCAGACAACGTGAAAAAGGTAAGGTAAAGGCAATTCAATGGGTAGTAGGGTTATGAGATGAAATGACACAATAATGAAACTTTAGTTAATTAACAATATTATATTAAATCATTTTTAAGGGGTCCACTGACTATCAGTCCGCCGGACGATATCGGCCTGTCAGTTGTTCGGAACTGTCAAATTTTTATTCTAACTGACAGGCCAATATCGTCCGGCGGACTGATAGTCAGTGGGCCCCTTTACATACTATTTTACTCGCACTAAATAGGTTTACTACCAACATACTTCTTGGTGCCCAAATGAAATAAATAGTACATTTCGATGCTAGTGCGGAAAGTATGTCATTACTTCACGAGTACCGAGATATCTTGACAAGGCTCGGGATGAGTGAAGAATGACATTTCCGCACGTGTATCGAACGACGTTTTTTAATACTGTTGCGAAAAAATTATAAAAACAAGTAAGGAATAAAAACTTTGGAAACTTAAAACGCCTCTTAGTAAGAAAAAACGCCTCTTCTTTGACAGGCGTTTCGGCAGCTATTCCTTTAATTAAATTATTATTTTTAACAAAAAAAAATGAATGCCTACTTTAAAGTGATATTTTCCAAAATGAACAATAAATGGGCTACATTGTCCATTTTTTTTTATTTAGTACAAATCACCACACTGTAATTGTAACAGAGAAAATTGACACAAAAAAATACATAACATTTTCATTTTTTGTACACAACTCATTTTTTTTATGAAACGGTCTGATAATTATTTCAAAAATGAATTCTTCGGTCCTAAATTATACGAAAATGATATATAACTTGCGCTAGTTGCTAAGAACAGGAAGAAATATAGCATAGATTGGACTTGGGGAGCCCATCCTTTCACCCCCTTTTGGGGGGCGTTACGATCTCGTGGCTACCGGGCTAAATCAGTTTGTTTGCCCTAAGGAACAATAAATCGTGCCAAGCGGCATCACCTGAGACAAAAGTGCATACTCAATGCGCTTTCTTACCACTGTAATTTAATAATCAAATTAATGGGCCCTGGAGGGAAATTGCCTGAAAACCTTAAGTTAGCTCATTTTACTTAAAGGAGACATTCTTTTATTTTTAAAAATAAACTAAACTGCATTCAGGTTTTTAATTTTTTTCTTTTTTCAATTTTGCTTGACTAAAAAAAAATCTTGAGTATTAAATATTCGATTTTATGGAAATTTTGTACGACAGACGAGTGTAAGACCTAATGCTTCTTGAAAAAATGTTATCATTAACATTAACTGACCACTACTACTACTACTACTACTACTGTTCATTACTAGTAGAATAAAATAGCGAGTTTTTATTGTTTGGAATTTTTAGTCGGTACAAGCGAATTTCAAAAAACCTTTGAATGCAGTTTTGTTTCTTTTTAAAAATAAAATGAGCTAACTTAAGGTTTTAAGGCACTTTTCCTCCAGGGCCCATAAAATTTTTCCACACTGTATACTAATAATGTTAGACCTTAGACTAATATAACTTGATCCCAAGTTTCCTTACAATTATACGTAATCGCGGGCCAGGCTCATACTAGTTTCATGTCGCGATGCGCTCGCTGACAAAAACCAAGCGGTACGAATTGCTGACATTTGCGTCTTTTCACTCTCACACTACTAAAAGCATCGGATGACAGGATCGTTGAAAAGGGACAAACATATCGTTTGACGTTACGTTAAGAGCCAACAGGAGTGGTCATTTCTCCATACAAACGTACTCGACTGTTTCCTCCCTGGTTTTTGAAGCTAGAGGAATGATTTTTTCAACACAGATTAATATTGTCAATATCTGTGTCGGTGTGTTTTGCTTTTTTTGATATTTTTGTTTTTTAAGGCGCTAGAGCCCTTCAAACATGGCCAAAAATGGCCTCACTGACTATGCCGCAATGAGAGGCGTGGTATTTAAAACTGGTATCAATTAGCCAAAAAATCAAAACAGTCCGACACAGACAATTTCATAATCATTTAGATTTCCAAATTTGGTTACGATTGCTTAAGTTTTGGAGGAGGAAACAGTCGAGTACGAAACCTCGATTTTTGAGATTTTTACGCAGGATTTTTCGCCTAAGCTGCAGTTGTCCTTATCGCACTAATTTTAGGGGCGGGGTCAAGTTTCTAAATACGTACACGGACAGAAAAGTGATGGGCAATAGTCGACATTGAAAGTCGATAATCTAGTGATGTGATAAGTTATCGATAAACCATAACAAAGTCGCGATTTGCCTCTTAGTAGGCGAAGTAAGTAAAGTGAGTATGCAGTATGCACTTTGGCCTCAGGGGATATCGTTTAACACTATTTATTATTCCTTGGTTCATACAAAGCTGAGCTGACGCACTAGCTTTATTATTAAGTCCTGGCTACCCCCCAAAAAGGGAGGGGAAAAGTCGGCTTCTGCGGTCCAGTTTGCCTCTATTTCTACCTATCTCTTGATATGAGATCAAATTTGGTATACATTTTGTGTAAATTAGGGACGAATAATTTATTTTAGAAATAATAGTTTCACATTTTCATACACAAATCTGAATATACGAACGAAAAATTAAAACTATATATAATTTTTGGTCACAGATTTGCTCTTTAGAAGCAAATTGTGGTGATTTGCACTAAAAATTAATTACACAATTTAGTTTATTCATTCTTTATTTAGAAAAGTATCAGTTCTAAGTACGTATTATTATATTGCTTTATATTTTACAATTTTCACTATTATTCAAAAATTTATTTTAAACAAAGTATTAATTTTATTAAAACTTTTGTGACGTGATCTCATGAAAGGGGTTCCACGAGGCGAAATACTTTTTACGCCAATTATTTTCTTTTTTTTTAAATTTACAACAAAGACGAAAGTTCGAAAAAAATGTGGTTACTTAATAATTGCCTAACTTGTTGAAAAATTACTTTACATAATATCAATTTATAACCGTAGTATATTCCATGATATGTTTTAAATACACCATATTATTTCCTAATTTTTAAAAGAATATTTAATACCTTTAAAATAATATCTGTCTGTCTGTCTGTCAATCTGCCTGTCCGTCTGTCACCAGGCTGTATCTCGTGAACCGTGATAGCTAAAAAGTTGCAATATTTACGGATGATGTATTTCTGTTGCCGCTATAACAACAAATACTAAAAACAGAATAAAGTATTTTTTTAAGTGGGGCTCCTAAACAACAAACGGGATTTTTTGCCGTTTTTTGCGTAATGGTACGGAACCGACTCGCACTTGGCCGTTTTTTGTTAATAGCTTTGAACTTTTTTTATGTGGGAATAAACGCTTCGAATACATTTTTCTAGACATCATTCTGAATCCAATGAGGTATCATACGTATTTTTAGGAGTTAGTATCTCTATTAGTGGCAGCCGTACAAGCCCAATTTCAAAGAAAAACCGCAAATCGATGTACAGATTAGCCGTTTGGCACACGCATACTAAGAGGTCAAAACAAAATTTTTGACCCGCAGTTTCTAAAAAAAATCCCTTAGGAGGGGTATGCTGAAACATTTTTTTTGTATGAAAAAAAAAAACATATTTTTTTTTCCAAAAACCTATCGTGTGTGGTATCATACGAAAGGGCTTTTTGAGGCGATTCTAAAATTATACCACATCATTACATTTTAGCCATTTTTTTGTAAATTAAAACAAATAGAATTTTCAAAACACACCAAGTTTGGGGTCAAGTTAAAGGGTTAAGTAGAACTGTGTCACTTTGTATTGAAAAAAAAAACTAAATAAATTTTTTATTGCTTTTTTGGGGTTACATATGAGGATATCACGTATCATTTGTACAAAAAAAATCAGCCATATCGTATCTGGAGGAGCCCAAACTTGGTATGTTTTGAAAAATCTTTTTCTTTCAATTTAAGAAAAAACCGGCCAAGTGCGAATCGGAATCGGGCGCCGAGGGTTCCGTACATTACACAATTTAAACAATGTATTTTTATGTGACACGTGAGTGAAAGGTAAATTGCGGTTTACGATTTATAACGTATTAAAAAAACTACTAACTAGATCTCGTTCAAACCAGTTCTCGGTAAAAGTTGGCAAGGTAATGTACATCATATATTTTTTCAGTTTTATCATTTTCTTATTTTAGAAGTTAGAGGGGGGTTACACATTTTACCACTTTGGAAGTGTCTCTCTGTCTAGAAAAAAAATATATGAGAAACCTCAATATCATTTTTGAAGACCTATCCATAGATACCACACACGTATGGGTTTGATGAAAAAAAAAAATTTTTGGGTTTCAGTTCTAAGTATGGGGAACCCCTAAAATTTTTTTTTCCTATTTTTGAGTGAAAATCTTAATGCGGTTCACAGAATACATCTACTTACCAAGTTTCAACAGTTCTTATAGTATCGGAAAGAAGTGGCTGTGACATACGGACGGACGACAGACAGACAGACATGACGAATCCATAAGGGTTCCGTTTTTTGCCATTTGGCTACGGAACCCTAAAAATGGCTAAAATGCAATGATGTGGTATATTTTCAGAATCGCTTCAAAAAGCCCTTTCGTATGATAGATGAGAAGTATACGATAGGTTTAAAAAAAAAGTTTTTTTTTTATACAAAAAAAGGTTTCAGCACTCCCCTCCTAAGGGAATTTTTTTTAGGAACTGCGGGTCAAAATTTTTGTTTTGACTAGTATATACGTGTACCAAACGGCTAACCTGTACATCGATTTGCGGTTTTTTTATGCGAACAGCTTACACTATTTTTTTCACCACCTTGAACCTTTTGTAGACTAGACTATTGTCCCAAAATATTGGGCGACGACCGGTCGTCTGGCCTAGGAGGTAGTGACCCTGCCTGTGAAGCCGATGGTCCTGGGTTCGATGATATGATATGATGAGCACAGATATTTGTTCCTGAGTCATGGGTGTTTTCTATTTGTATTTAAGTATTTATACCTATATATTATGTATATCGTTGTCTGAGTACCCATAACACAAGCCTCCTTGGGCTTACCGTGGGACTTAGTCAATCTGTGTAAGAATGTCCTATAATATTGATTTAATATTTATTATTATTTATTTATTTATTGGGTTTCATATTTATTCCGATCAGAATTAGGAGCTCTTCAATTTATACCTATTTTTATCAAAATCTGACACATAAATAAAAAAACGGACCATCAATAAAACTGTATAATTACATCAAAGTAAGAAATATCACATGTCACATGTTTCTTTATTATGATAATTTTATCTAACCTGAGGCTTTCTTTTTTTCTATTCAACGGAGCCGGAGAGCGGCAAATTTGTTTTTCAAGACGCTTGCTCGAAAAGATCTTATTTCATGCAGGTGTACTGAAGGGAAAAGGCCTATATTGTTCCCGCGGGAGTTATAGCTTTCTTTTTTAATTAGGTATGTCACTAATTCATACGAACCAAGTAAGTTATAAGTAAAATACTTTGTTTAAAATCAAGGTATAAGGGAGTTTTACTTTTAAAATACTCACGACTATAATTTAATATTTTTGTTTATCATATTTAAAAATATTTAATTGGATTAATTTAACAGCCGTTATCTTGTATGTTTTTATACAACAATGTTTTCTTGTATGTCCATGTTATGTTATGTTTACTATTTACTATTCTGTAACTCGAAATGTTAATTAGATTGCAGGTTGTAGAAGGATATTGAATTTAGTTACTAAAAACGCGAGCGGCGTGAGGCCGGCGAGGAGCGCAAATAACGTGCGCGTCGGTGTGCGTGCACCACACACACTGGGATAGTCCCTCGGTACGCGGTACCGCCCCTGTCAGCGCGACGACGATATTCTCTTTCAAATCTCAAAATTGAGTTTGGTCTCGGCTCCTGTTGGCTCTTAATCTTCTCGTGAATTGTCAAAATTTAAAATTCGAAATTCGCTTTATAATTTGTCCGGGCGGCTATTCGAAGTTTAACTAAGTGCACGGTCCTTACTAACCAGTAAGATTGAGATCAAGCATCATAGATAGTTGTAAGACTTCAAGGGTCTATTTATATCTGACACAGCATCCAGTATTCCAAACGTTTTGTGAATAGATATAAAAATTTGACAGCTATCGTTTTTCATATAGAGACAGACACTTAATGCATTGAACTATTGAACCTTAACGCAATGCCATAAGCCATAAGGTATACTTTCCTAATATACTTTAATTGAGGCTAATTCGAACTTTGTTATAAAATATGTCATTTTTTAAATTTGCGTGTGCGTTTCGCTCGTACTAGTTGAAATATGTTTTGGTGCGAGCGAGACGGTTGGGCGAATGATAACAAAATGATATATTATTGACATCTTAAATAAAGTTCGAATTGGCCTCTGTGAATGCCTGGAAATACCGCATAGTTTTTTATTTTTTTATGCTGGAAATTGATTTAATTATTGAGAGAAAAATGAATATGTTATTCTTCCATAACTTGTGCAGTTACTGGCAAAAACTAGAAATGTCCATTAATTGTGCAGAACATTATTTGCTGTTTGTTTCCAAAATCTTGCTGCTATTCTACAAATATAGTAGTGACTCGGGAGATTTTTAAACATGATCGAAACAACTACTGTTAACCACCATAGTAAACTTTTCTCTCGGTGTGGGATTTACTCGGTCATGAAAAACTTACAAAATAATAATTTGTTTCAATAAATCTATAATTTACATTATTGTCGAGAGATATTCTGACCGTGTAGTCGTATAAGCTTCATAACCCATTCTACGAAAAATATCTTATGTGGGAATTATTGTTTAAGTAGTATAAAAGATTTAAAAAAAAGTTTTATTTCTCAAGAACGGGAACTGATATCAAGTTGTTACTTTACAGACGGGTATTCAATATTATATAGAATTCACCCATGTAGAAAAATTTGAGTGTGCATTTAATGTAACATAAACTTTATATTGACCACTATAAACGCCAGGTGTTTGATAAGGGATAACATCTTTTGCTGACCTTAGTTGCCCCGCCACCTTGGACAACGGCGTGTACACAGTTTGTATGGAATACTTCTGTAGGGACACATTGTAACAAGAATGCTGACAGTGACAACGCATGCTAGATGCGAGCGTTGTCCCCCGCCTTGCGACCTGCCCGGTAGTTCCTAACATGTAAACGTACTTGTAGATTATTTCACTATTATTGACCTTTGAAGTTAACCTTGTGTTGATCTAACTATTGTGGAACTCTAGTTAAAATATATTTGTGATATTCAGTGACTTTAAATTGACAATCCATAACCTTCTGATCCCGGAATAAAGTAAAGCAACTAAAGTGCTCATACACTTCCTTAGTATCGTACCTACCTTGTCCGGGCCGTCACTCCGTTGACATAGGGCATAAATGCCGGTCGTCTTGCAACATCTGGATGCTTCTTCCTCGGTTTTTGTCTAGGTTGCCGGCTGTCCAACCTGTACCCATTCTTCCTAAGAACCTCCTGAACGTGTGACAACTCACTCTCGAGAAATTCAGGGTCACAAAGATCATGCGCTCTGTTCTTTAGGGAATTCACAACGGACAGTAGGTGACGAGGGTGATGATGAGACAGAGCGATGAGATATCTGTGTGTGTTGGCTTCCTGTAGACAGTGTGCGCCAGGGAACCACCCATCCGACCTATCACTTTTACGTCTAGAAAAGGCAGACTGCGTTCTGATTCCAATTCATATGTGAATTTTACCTTAGGATGAATGGAATTGAGATAATGGAGTAACTGCTCCACTTCCTGCTTGCCACCCCTTACAATACAAAAGACATCATCGACATACCGGTTCCATACCTTCACTGCCCATGGTTGCAAATCTATGCTAGCCTCAAAATGCTCCATTCAGATATTTGTTAGAACCGGTGCCACAGGGCTACCCATAGCCACTCCATTAATCTGGAGATAATGCTTTTGTTGATATAAAAAGTAGCTTAACAGAACCCACTATGTACCTACCACCCAAATTTGCCGGTTGCCCGATCGAAATCTTGACCGAAAGTGAGATATTCAAGTGGCGGCCATTATTACCCTACATTACATAGCGACCCTAATGAGTAACTTGTTGTATATAGGTATTTATTTATATATATTTTTTTTAATTTTTGCAAGGAATAACAGTCGAAATAACACGTATATTCTGAAAATGTTGAGTATCTATTTGGTATGGTTCAAAATATACAGTCCTTTAAAGGTGGAAAATATCATCGTCAGCGCCGCACCGCAATACGAATTTCCAGTTGCAAGGCCTCGTTAACTCGTTATAGATAGATAGATAGAATACTCTTTATTGGCACACCTTAGTAAACGATACGGCTCGGCTTACAGAAACAATTGATTAAGGATAGAGGTAGACAACAGTCACAAAACACATCGAATCGTTATGTTACAAAACTCACTCGAAAAGTTTCAAATATCCTTTATTTTTTTATATATTTATTTATTTAAATATTTATTCAATGGTTGAATCTTTTAAAACGCATTTGAAGCCTTTAATCTATGTGCGCGAAGTAAGACTCTTTTGGTGGAAAAAAAAGCGTCTAGTATGAGAAATATGAGAATAGGTACGAATATTAAATGATCGCACTTAAACTATCGTGAGACACATTTCAAAATATTTAGATCAGTACGGTTTTTACTCACTTTTATTTTTAGTCGCTTTTGGCGACATGTTTCGGATTCTTTGGGAATCCTTCCTCAGGCACGAGTGAAATAATAGTGAGTAAAAACCGTACTGATCTAAATATTAAATGAATTTATAATTTTATTAAACAATTAATCGGGATTGTAATGTGTACACTGACACTCCAAACCTAAAACCTTAAATATTGTCGAAAAGTCTCAAATTTTCATGTTTCACGCACGATTTAGGCCCGTAAACCAAAAATTGTTATAGGTACAAATGTTAAGGACTTGAAAGTGAGTATGATTTTATTTTACCTATTTTATGTATCTTTAAACAAAGTCATTACTTTGACCTACGCGTATCAAACGCATATTTCTTCTTCTTTTCCTAGCCTTAATCCCATCATTTGGGGTCGGCTCTCCTAGTAATTCTTCGCCAGGACTGTCTGTCCCGGGTCGTCTGGGCTGGTATTTTTAGCGAAAAATTGTACGGAATCTTTCTTGTAGGCAATTTTATGCAGATTACTTGTGTAGCTGAATATTTTTTGCTATGCGCCACCGTTTAAGAGTTATTTACGAAAAACTAAAAAACCTTTTGTTTAATCTTTGAAGGGCTGTATATTTGGAACCATAGCAGATGGGTACTCCAAACTTTCAGAAAATACGTGTTATTGTTACTGCTATTATCTGCAATAATTATTATAAAAAAAAATATTGGTCTCCATACAACGAACTCATTAGGGTCGGTAATAATGGCCGCCATCTTGAATATCTCACTTCCGGTCAAGATTTCGATCGAGCAACCGGCAAATTCAGATTCAGAGGGGTCAAATTAGGTTAAAAAGCCCGGTTGCCAAAAAGTAACATGGTTTGCCAGTCGAAATCGATTTTGTCAAAAATATGACCAGACTATAAGTCCCGTGTTAGTTTTAAAATTATGAGTGAACATCGTGTTAGTTTAAATAAATCAGTACAATCCTGTATTGTTCATGAATAAATACTATGACTATGACTAAACTGACAGTTCGATTGATTGATCTGCCTGATTTTCTACAAAATGACAATTGGATTGGGCACATTGTGTAGTAGAGTGGCTATTAGAACTGTAATTCCAGTATCTGGAATATAAAACAAAGATAATATTTGAATCAGCATACTCAAATACAACTAAAGCCTGACAAGATTCCGTTTGATCTTAAGATAGTCTGTGCGGAAAGAGAAGTCATAGAATCCAATACATTCTATTCACTTATATTCCACGACTCTTCTCTTTTGGCATTTTTATGCTAAAATCGTTTATAATTGCGAAATCATGTCTTCTTGTTTGTGACATTCGATGACTTTCAACTTTTGTTGTCAAAGAGGCAGTAAAATAAATTAGTGCCACTGAAAATCCGCTACATGGTATAAAGGCAAAAGAATCTTGTCAAGGTAAAAAACTATGGACATTTTTACTAAAACTGTCTTTACTACGTGACCCTTTTTTATTTTATAACAATTAATGTACCTACTTTATACATATTGGGTGATAAATAAAAGACGCTCGCAACAAAATCGCTTTAGACTCGTATCGACGGCACGAAAATACCCACAAACATACATAGCTACATATAGCTAAGGCCCAATTGCACCATCCCACTGACCCGGGGTTAACCGGTTAAACCGGTTACCAGTACTATTTGACACTGGGTTAATAGTTTAAACGGTTAACCACGGGTTAGTGGGATGTTGCAAGTGGCGCTAAGACTGCTAAAATCACAAGTATCATAATCCTTTGAAAAGCAATATTAGAAAGGAATCCTTTCTATTATTGCCTTTTCCGTAGACCAGTAAAAAGGGCTACAATTGTACCTACAACAAGATGCGCAATCTTAAAGGAGCCTAAATCCATAAAACTTCCGTGCGACTCCAAGATATTGAAACTATTGTACATACATAACGTTTAAAGTTTCAGGTTCATGTTAAAATTATATTAAACGGGTTACTCACGTAATTGTAGTCGAATAATCGCTACAACATTTAAAAACAAACCGGCCAAGAGCATGTTGGGCCATGCTCAGTAGGTATAGGGTTCCGTAGTTACCCGGTCATCACAACACGTCAAGGCAACCTCAACTGGGGGCTATTATTGTACGGCCAACACACGGCCAAAAGCATGCAGCAAACCAATGCATTTTTCTCCCTTGCAATACACTTTGTTATATGATCTTGGTTATGTGTGTATTAAGTGTAACATTTTTATACAATTTACTCACCCATACAATATTAAAATTGAGAAATCCGTTGACAAAATAGTAGGTCCAAGGCTCGACTCCATATAAATCTGGTCCTTGTTCGGTAAATATATTGTAAGCTACTATATTCCACGGCGCTATTACTAGCCGCCCGTAATGCCAAGAGTCCACTATTATCATAGGTAACAAAATTGTGACGAGCGATATGACCGACCACTTGAAAAACGTTACATATTGTTGTTTCATGAAAATCATATCTATGGCAATGGGCACTCCAATTAAAGCTGTAAATGGCCAACCTGTTGAAAACATTTACGATGAGAGGTACACCTTAATAGTAACATACCTACACCATGACAGTTTTGAATTATTCACGGTTGGTTTCACTAGACTTATACCACCACTACCAGTGGTAACGTTGAAAGCGAACGCAGCCGACGCGCACGATTGAGGGTAGACCGAGCGCTGTCTACACAACTTTGACATCACCCACACCCACTATCTTTAGTTACCCGAGTAACAAGATGCATGTAACTGCGTCGAAATATCGAAAGCTCGTAACCAATGCAAAAGGTAATCACGGAATCACGGTCCGTATCCGGGTCGATATAAGTCTAGTGATACCTACGCCATTTTTGATACTGATCGTACAGAGTTACAGACTAAAAAGTTGCACTATAAGTTTGCATCTTTAGGTGTTTAAAAGAATGTAAATTAGGTATTTTATTGGGCAAGAAAATTCTTCAAGTCAATTAATTTAACTCGATGTGTCAAAACTTACAGAAGTTTTACTACGATATTATTTTATTACTTACTCAGCGTAACGTAACAACGAAGCTGCTATAATCGTGCTATTTTGTTAATAGGAATATATCGGGATGAAATGAAAAAAAAAATGCTATTGCTTCGCTTCGCCCCCATAAAGAACCTAAAACGAGATCGAATATTTAGCCATTTGAGGGTAGATGAAAACATTACACGATTAAATGAAATAGGTTAAAACCAGAACGATGACAAACATATCCAGGCAGTTTTCTATTTGGTTGGTTAACTGATAAATGTTTCAAGTACCCGAAAATGTAAAAACACATTGTTTACATTTATTTAACTACCTAAAGATACAGACTTATAAGTGACAACTGATGATTTTAAATACAAATAAATTTAAAGTTTCATGTAAGTACAGGTACATACATATTAAAAATCGATCATTACATTTTTGCCCGACTTGCCTGAGCACCTTGTATGTATATTACTATAGACATTGTATCTGTAGCAAACACCGGATTGACGCGGGCAAATCTGAACTGACGTTTAATAGTGCGAGGACAAATTAAATTCATTTTATTACTTGATATCGATAAAAATGAAATGAAATTGTGTAATTTTAAGAATAAGAATTAAGAAGAAAACGACATACATATAAATAAACTTTATGAGCAATTAACCTTTTAAATATTTTATATAATTTTCATAAAATACAATCAAATTTTTTTCCACATTTTCAGACTTTAATCTTCGTCGCCTGGGCGACAATATCCATTTTGTAATTAATCGGAATGCTAAATAATATTTGTAGGCGACGGAACCACGAACCTCTATGCTGCACGCGTGCTGGCAGCCTAATAAAATAATCCGGTTCGAAGGACCACTTTTTTTTTTCGTTGTGTATTTTTATGTTTTAAAAGCTAGTTGCTTGTAAATATTCTGTTAGTTTGTGTGATTGATGTGTAATTAAAGTGTAACAGCCAAAGGTTTACGCATTTTTCATTATCGGCGGCCCGACAATCTACAATATTGTTGTACTGAATTAATTATTCAATGTAATTTCAATACTTGTCACAAGTGACTCGACACCGTCAATGTCAGATATCGGTTGGGTATACTTGTGATAAGTATAAATGAAAGAGATTTGCACACAATTAAGAGTATTCAAACTGAGCCATTAGCCATTTTGATAATGATAGATAAATTTGTTTTTTACGATGTCGATAAATTTAGTCGATTTTTAATTAATCACTAGTACTGGCGCACTTTTGCCCCCGTCAATCCGGTGTTTGAATTCTGTAGGTAACGCGATTTGGTTCACCACACGTTGTCAACGCGACACAGCTCCTTATCTTATCATATTACTCGTAATTCAGTAGGAGAAGCGTAGCACAGCAAATAAAGTACCTAAGGATGAGGCATTATCCTCCACAACATATGCGCCAGGCGGATTAAAATTTAGAGACTTATGTAAAATGCTATAACATATTTAATTAATTTAACATCTATTATATCTACCAAACAACATGGTAAGTTTTTGGGCATTGGATTTTCTTTTGAAGTTATCGTAAATCGAGGCGATTGACGTCGCAAAACTGTACATATGTAATTTCTACAGTACACATTCCCTATATAGTACAATCGGATTAAGTCTAACCCCGAAATCCTTCCAAAGATATGAAATTTGGTATGCATGTTAATTAAAGGTCTCTTTTTCATGTCCACACTATTTCACATTTGGGGACCACTAGGAATCGCAGCCATCTTGGGAAATGTGTACCATCCTGGAGAAATTTGCGTTTTACTCTAAATATACGTTCTCTATGAAAATATGGTGTAAGGCAACATTAAACCTTATTAAATTTTACACAAAAAGCCCTAGATATCTTTGCGGAAAAAATACATCTTGTTATAGAAAATAATAGCTGAATCCAGATTTAGCGCTTATACCCTTTCAGGGGATATTCTCTTAATAAGAAACTTGTAGGAATATGAATTCCACTTTTGTCTATACATTTGTACACGTTATACCCTAATATCAACATTTTACTCGACTGAAATTTAAACAGAAAGTAGGGTTATGGGTTGAAATACTGATAATCAGTACACCCTGTATAGTCGCCATCAGATATATCGGAGCGACCAAGGTGCTCAAAAATGTCTGAACACGCCTCTATTGTCAAGGCGTTAGAGTGCGTGTTCAGATATTTTTGAGCACCTCGGCCGCTCCGATATATCTGATGGCGACTGTACCTCGGGGAACCGCCTATAGACTTATACTTTTCAAAATGGCGTTTGATCCCCGTGGTCTTCGAAGCTCCAATTTTATGACACGCAAACAGGGATCCCTGAAATTGTAGGTGTCAAATTTCATTACTGTCACTATTGTTTAAACCCCATTTAAGACCTAAAATCTGTTTTTGCAGTCACATTCTTAAGTCCTAAATATTTTTCCTGCATTTATTTTAGTAAATTTGTATTGCGTAGCACTCGTGTACCAATTATGGATCTACTGATGTCTATTTCATTGAAATCCACTCAATTGTTTAGGCTCTAGAAGCAAAAATATGATTTAATATTCGGCATCCTCTGAAGGCGGCTGTATTGATTTTTCTTTAATAAAACAAGTGTAAACAAATTGTGAAGGGCAAGAGGAATCTACCGATACGTCATTTAAAAAAATCCGTCCAGTATCCTGAGGTACAGGGTGTACTGATTATCAGTATTTAAACCCATAGCCCTACTTTCTGTTTAAGTCGCAGTCGAGTAAAATGTTGATATTGGGGTACAACGTGTACAAATGTATAGAAAAAAGTGAAATTCATATTCCTACATGTTTCCTATTAAGAGAATATCCCCTGAAAGGGTATAAGCGCTAAATCTGGATTCAGCTACTATTTTCTATAAGATGTATTTTTTCCGCAAAGATATCTAGGACTTTTTTGTGTAGAATTTAATAAGCTTTAATGTTGCCTTACACCATATTTTCATAGAGAACGTATATTTAGAGTAAAACGCAAATTTCTCCAGGATGGTACACAATTTGCAAGATGGCTGCGACTCCTTGAGGTCCCCAAATGTCAAATAGTGTGGACATGAAAAAGAGACCTTTAATTAACATACATACCAAATTTCATATCTTTGGAAGGATTTCGAGGTTAGATCTAATCCGATTGTACTAATAGTGCACTGCCTTATGGGAATATAGTTCAGATCCGGAAACCGCTTTCAACTTTTAGTATGTTGTTGGGCATGGTACTGGGTCTCCAAAACTGCCGGGAGACACGGGCGGGCGGGACTGCCGGCCATCTACTTCGGTGGAATGACGTCATCAAAATGACTCCCGCCTCGTTGCGAATATTGCATATTGCACCCAAACCATGCATTGCACATACACGGGTGGGGTATTAAATGAAAGCCAATTAAATATTCTATGTTTCATGCTCACACTATGTACCAAAATATACAATAGTTTAAGAGCAATTTACAAAGAAATCAAAATGATGTAAAAAAATATTTGATTATTTGGGTTTTATAACCAAACCAAAAGTCGGACGTTAAAGCAATGTACTACAACATTAAAGATGATGTCTCAAGCCATACACTGATATCAAAAAAATCAAAATCAGACCAAAAATGTGAAAATTATGCATCAAAATGTAGGTATTTGCTAGAACAAATGTATTAAAGTTAAAAAAATCGAAATTGGTCATTTTCAGGATAATCCGCATAAGCTTCTAGTATGTTATTATTAGCAATATAAAAAGGGTCATAAAACTGCTGGGAGACAATCTCTATACCTGCCTGAGTGACAAATAATGGCGTCATACATGTGAACACTGCCGAAATTTGTAAAATCAAAATTATTACTATACTATGATTCATACTATGGCTCAACTAAAAACGTTATAACAATGTTGCGTCTAGTATAAAAGAAACCAGTTATTCAACTATACGTCACAGCTTAAATTTTAAATTTCCGATAAAAACTGTGGAAGTTGTACAAATAAAACTAAGGCGCGCCAACAATTCTACCTTAATGCGCTCATATTATGCAAAGAATAGTCCTAATTATCGGGTATTAAATGAAAGAACATGACATAAAACACATGAAAACTATATTTTGGAGTGTAATTATAATTTATAAATTGAATTTGCTTGATAAATAAGCAAAACAACGGTTTCTTTTTCTACCTAATCTCCTCCTTTGAAAGTCGGTTAAAATTTTTGTTTTGTGCACCTGGGCTACAAAGGCGAATGAATTGACGCCTCATTTATCAAAATCAGTTCAGTAGTTCCAAGTAAACAATACATCACACGTAGACAGCAAATTCACAAATGACACTTACTTCTGTAACAGGTTTTTTTTACCTAGATCAGAAGTCAGGGACTTCAACACCTATTTTGTACTTGCTTCTGTCAATATATTTTTTTAATTTTGCAATTTTTTTTAATTCAATTTATAAATCATGATTCCACTCCAAAATGTCATTTTCATGTGTTTTATGTAATGTTCTTTCATTTAATACCCGATAATTAGGACTATTCTTTGCATAATATGAGCGCATTAAGGTAGAATTGTTGGCGCACTTTAGTTTTTTTGGTACAACTTCCACAGTTTTTATCGGAAATTAAAAATTTAAGCTGTGACGTATAGTTGAATAACTGGTTTTTTTTTATATTATACCAAAGATAGATATAACTCCGTAATAGATGGATACAGTCTAAGGAAAAAACGTGCCTCGAAAATCACGAAAATTTGATTCTCGTTCAGATGGCGGCACTAGTTTTGGCCTACACTCGTATAGAGGGCGTTGACTGTTTCGTTTGTTATTTATAATT
Source organism: Cydia strobilella (assembly GCF_947568885.1). Lineage (NCBI taxonomy): Eukaryota > Metazoa > Arthropoda > Insecta > Lepidoptera > Tortricidae > Cydia > Cydia strobilella. Next base: position 32,671,473 of record NC_086068.1, read on the forward strand.
TTAACGCATACCAGTGAAAGAACATGGGTCAAAATCGTATAAAAATAATTAATGCAAATAAAAAAATCATTTATCCATATTTAAATACATTTTATCGTATTTTTATAAATATTTATTTTTAGTTTCAAAGTGTGTCGACAGATGGCAGTGAATTTACTGGGGTTACAAAATTTACTATGACAGTACCGCTCTAGTATAAGTTACTCTATGATTATACGCAACATTGTTATAATGTTTTTAGTTGAGTTATAAAATATATATATATGAACTTTTTTCATAAAAGGTGTTTTTTCTTTGTTTGTAGCTCTTTAAACATACATTGTTTTTATAAATAATGTATTAACAAATCATAATATATTTAATAACCTTTCGTCTGATGTAGCACACGTGTATATATGACTCATAGTATAGTTATATTTAATTTAGATTTTGCAAATTTCGGCAGTGGTCACATGCATGACGCCATTATTTGTCACTCAGGCACTATAGAGATTGTCTCCCAGCAGTTTTATGATCCTTTTTAGGGTTCCGTACCCAAAGGGTAAAAACGGGACCCTATTACTAAGACTCCGCTGTTCGTCTGTTCGTCTGTCCGTCTGTCACCAGGCTGTATCTCAAGAACCGTGATAGCTAGACAGTTGAAATATTCACAGATGATGTATTTCTGTTGCCGCTATAACAACAAATACTAAAAAGTGCGGAACCCTCGGTGCGCGAGTCCGACTCGCACTTGGCCGGTTTTTATATTGCTAATAACATACTAGAAGCTTACGCGGATTATCCTGAAAATGACCAATTTAGATTTTTTTAACTTTAATGCATTTGTTCTAGCAAATGCCTACATTTTCTTGCATAATTTTCACATTATTGGTCTGATTTTGATTTTTTTGATATCTGTATATGGCTTGAGATATCAGCTTTAATGTTGTAGTACATTGCTTTAGACTTTTCCCAACAAGCAAAATAGTCTCAGAACACATATGTTATAGGAATAAGACACTTATACAAATAGTTTATTAAAAAAGTGCGACTTTCCTCACTCCAGGGAGTGAAACAAAGTAGATTTTTAAATTAGTGAAGGCCATGAACTGCCACTTCATACTTTTATAAAAAAAAAATGTCTGTTACTTCTGTGTAGTTTGAAATACATACCTTTAACCTTTAATATGTTCTCACTACTGAGCTGAAAAATTATGTGTGCAACACGAGAGCAGTTATTTATTATTTTACATCTCGTGTTTTTAAGTCCCTCGCTCAAGATTCTAACTTAGAATCACTCGCTTTGCTAGCGATTCAATTATAGAATCTTTCGCTTTCTCGGGACTCAAAATAAACACTCGCAAGAAAAACCAACTTTCCTCTCTGGTTGCACAAATAACTATCCCTTGCTTACTTACTATTGCATATTTTGAGAACACCAAAGGTCCAAAGGACGAGAACGTGTTAGGTGAGTTTTCTAAAAACAATCCTAAGTAAAATAAAATTAGAACTAAATAAAATGCCTGCCTGCGTTTACGACAGCGATGGAAAAAGTACCACAAAAATCTAATCTCGCATTGCAGTATACTTGTTTTTGCATTAAACTTTGTTATTCAAAAATATGAATTAATAAATAAGTACTTATAAAAAACCATGTTTTATTTTGATTTAATTTGACATTGACAATCGAAATCTCAAATATTCATTCCGCATACGTATAGCTTCGTAAGTACCGACTCCCGGCGTACTTGTACAAGTACAAATCCAATTCGTGTTTTGAACTCTTATATGTAGAATAAAATGAAAGTTCCCTAAATTAAAAGCGGAAAAATGCCCTGAATCTTACTAGGATAGATAAACAAGTAAGCTTAGAGCTCTCACTCCTAGATTATGCTTACTTAGGTATAGGGTAGTTGTAGTTTGTTAGTCTTTTATTAAACCTCCTACGAATCGCATCTAGTCTTTGTACTTACTACGGCTACCTAGACTTCCTCCGTCCTATATTCCTGGATTTTATATATTAAAGAAAAGTGACGAAGCCCTCCAGTGGTGAAGGCCGGTTCATGGCGTTAGCCGCGATAGCTAAAGACGCCGGTTCGAATCCGGCCTTCACCACTGGAGGGCTTCGTCACTTTTTCTTTAATATATGACATCTATTACAGTTTTTAATTTATATATAGTATTGTGACTAACGAAATAAATGCTTTTTGATTTTTTTAGATTTTTTGATTGTGACTACTTTAAAAAACACAAATCAAAATATTTAATATAATAATTGTATTTGTTCTCAAACTTGTTCATAGATGGCAGCACCAGTCTCTCTCGCTACAACGTAAATCCGTAAGGAGTTCGTTTAGGGGGTGCAAGCGCGCACTGCTTGCCCTTAGAGCTGGTCAAAGACGCCTAGTCTTACTAAGATGGCATATAGTCGAGAAATCCGGACGGGCACCGCCGTGGCGGGGTGGCCTAGGGGTTCATGGCGTTAGCCGCGATAGCTAAAGACGCCGGTTCGAATCCGGCCTTCACCACTGGAGGGCTTCGTCACTTTTTCTTTAATATATGACATCTATTACAGTTTTTAAGCTATCGAGAAATTAAACAGCCAAATCGGATCGTTAAACAGAACTGACAAGCTAAACACGAGTTCGACTATTGTACGGCCGAGTTTTGACAAAATTCGAAGATTGCTTGTTGTTGGACGAGACGCATGTAAAACTCGATTTCAATCAACTGCACGGTTCAAAGTATTATATGGCCGATAGTAGAGGAAATATACCCGAAAAATATAAGTTTGTGAAACATGACAAGTTCGCAAAGAAACATATGACATGGCAAGAAATTTGTAGTTGCGGCTTAAAGACGTAAAGTATTATTACGTCAACAATGAAGTCGGACTTTTATATTAAAGAGTGCTTACAGAAATGAATTTTGCCATTTATTAAAAACTAGCTATAGCGGTTAGCAAAATGAAACTGCACTTGATGCAGAATGCAAGCCGCTTTGCCCAGTGATACTAGGGACCAATCTGAATGATTTCATCCGAGGAAACACAAATTTCATCCACTAGAATTCAAGATGGCGGACCTTTTCCAAAATGGCGGCTTCAAAATTTAAAAAAATTGTAGACACAAAACGGGTGCACCGATTTTAGTGATTGATATATCAATCAATTCGTATTGACACCTGTAATTGGAAAAAAAAATACCATTTAAGAAATTAAAGATGGCGGCCGAATATTAAGAAAATTATGTTTTTTTTTTAATTTTTTTCCTTCTATTGAAAATAACAACTAAATGTTCTATAATATGGTCACATATTCTTTCATTTAAATGAAACTTGATAATATTAGCTACAAAATAAAATAAAAAAACTTGACAATCCGTTGAGTAGTTTTTTAACTATACGCATTACAAAAATAGCGTAACACCCGTCCGAAACGGCCCGCTCGCATCAAAACTGACAACTTTGATGATTTCTCTTTATATTTAAAGGTAAAAAAAGAAAATAATACATATTTACTTTATTGAGCTATAAATAAACGTATTGCCGCTTATTATTTGTGACGTTCCACGGAAAAAGGAACCTTATGGAGGCTGGCGCTTACGTCGCATAGCACTGCGATAGTATTGGAGCGGCGTTAATAATAGCTTAAGCCCCAACCGCCATAAGGTACCTTTACCCGTAGGACGTCACATTTACTCCTCTTTATCATCTTCGTCCGATGTGGTTGAACTGTAAAAAAAAAGAAAATTGATATGAAATCAGAACAAAATATACCTACCTAATATAATTAAATTTTAAATTGAATATATAGCGGAAGCCGCTCGACTCCAATTTCAAAAGGAATACCGCAAATCGATGTACAGGTTAGCCGTTTGGCACACACATACTAGAGGCCAAAACAAAAATTTTGACCCGCAGTTCCTAAAAAAATTTCGCTGCGGGGGAGTGGTAAAACATTATTTTTTTTGTATGGAAAAAAAAATTCCAAAACCTATCGAGTGTGGTATCATACGAAAGGACTTTTTGAGGCGATTCTAAAAATATATCACATCATCACATTTCGGGCATTTTTTTTTTAATTAAAACAAAAAGAATTTTATAAACATACCAAGTTTGGGCTCCTCCAGACACGATATGGCTGATGATGAAAGGCTTAGGTAGAAGAAGAAGAATGTGTGTAGTATTGAAATAGTAATGGAGGGGCGGGACAGTTTGGCGTAGTTTATCTATAAGTACCTTTCGTTTTTGCAGTTGCCTTTGCATGTGCTGCATTCTGCATTGCACTGTGCAGGGTAGACCCACCCTCCGACACGTGTAGCGCATTGTTTCGCAACCTTTTTTACAGCCACAATGGTCCAGGTATGATAATTCACGCCATATCTCCCTGGCTTCAGACCATTGCGGTTCCCAACTGTCATTAGATGACTTCCAACCCCAAGAGGATGGCAATGGCACAGAGGCATCATCAAGAATAAGGGCATAGGGTCCCGCCCCTAAATTACTATTTCAATACTACACACATTGAAATAGTAATGGAGGGGCGGGACAGTTTGGCGTAGTTCATTTCTATATGTGCCATTTTCAATCAAAAGCGTACTTATTGTCGGTTGTCAATAAGGCGCTATTTCCACAGAGCTTCAATTTGAAATCAACCTTATTGACAAGTGACAATGTGGTACCTTTTGGTTGAAAATGACACATTGTGACAATGTGCAGTTCCCAACTACCCCTCCCTTTCCAAAATCATAACTCACGTCGATCGTTCGGGAACGCTCGGCAGAATGCGATCTGCCTCCGAGCTTGACACATATCGCGCGTGTGCATCCCGGACTCTTCAAAAACGACTCAAAAGGGTGAAGTTCTACACCCTCCGTGTCGCGTGTGCCTTCCGAAACCCAAGGCCCTCCGAAACGCGAGTGAAAGGAGTGAACAGTGCACTGTAATTTGGACAATCGAAAGGACGAGTTGTGAGTACCATCCCTTCACCTTTCTCTCACCCCCTACACATTGTCACAATTGGTGGAGGTGCAGGGTATCCCGAATTAGGTCTAATATTTTCTTGTTTGGCATTAATTAGTACTTATTAGTAAAAAAAAAATGTCCGACCCAGAAGACAAACCGGAAAAAACCATTACCCGAGTGTCGGACATGTTTAAATATTTTAAATCGTTAAATTTGGAAAATTTGAATCCGGCTATTAGACAATTACAGGAAAAGATCAAGTCGTAAAATGCTCAAATATCACAGTTAAAAGAACGATTTAATACGTTTGAAACAGAAAAAAGGCCGCATACTCCATCGTCGAGCCTAAGCGGTCCAAAGGTCGAGTTACCCGCGAACGCGGTAGGCGAACAAAATCGAGTAGATAAGAATAAGTTAAAAGTGTTGCAAAACATGCTCGCGGAACTACCAACTTGTGATGGCAAGGTGGCCAAACAACTTATTAAATTTATTATCAGCGTCGATAAAATTACTCAACTCGGGCTAGTTCCCCAGTCAGAGTATGTGACCTGGATAATGACCAGGACAACTGGGTTTCTAGCGGATTGGTGGTTCCGTCGGGCAGCCGCGTTACACGATTGGCAGGATATTAAAATACTGATTTTAAACGAGGTTTAATCACCGATACATATTGAAACTTTAAAAAACGAAATGTGCTTGCGTTATCAATATGAGTCCGAAACGTCATTAGAGTTTGCACACTCAGTCGTTGCGGTGGCGAAGGCGCTCAATCTGGGCTGGTCAGAGGAAATGTTAACGCAAACCATATTAAGTAGAATTTCACCAAGAATATATTATTACATTAAATGCAATCCTATGGACATAAAAAACATGTCGCAGTTAGCGCAAATAAGTAGTGAAGCCGAGGGCGCGCAACTACGAGACAAATTACATTCACAAAACTCGCATACCTTTTATCAAAGGAATCAGTTAAATGTTGGTAGTAATACGTATCGCCAATATAGTCAACCGGCGCGAGAGTCGAATGCATCGTTCTCACGCGGGAACCGGTTAGCGCATGGGAGCGAGCGAGAGGTTATCGCCAGCGGATCGGGTTTTCCTAACGCGAATACATCGGTTGCAAATCAGGTTAAAACAACGCAGCGCCAGGGGGGTGTCACTGCGCAGTTTAGGTATATTTGGCCGGCGCACCGCCCGAGAAGGTGTATGGCAGTGGGCTGGCGCTCGGCTCGCACGATAGTCGTGTCACGTGGCGATCGCGCAAAATTGTAAATACGTAATGGCTTCGAAACCTAAATCGCGCTCTAATCTGTATAAAAGATAATGTTCTGTTTACGGATGTCTGAATAAACGGAACAAGGAAGCAGAAAAAACATTTTTTTTTAATTCGGGACTATATTGACCGACATATTTTCAAAGGAATAAGTACTTCTAGGGATCCCTTAGGGATAAGTCCGCCTTTGTACATTGCATATATATTTTTGTTCTTTTATTGTGTTTGTAATCTGTCTTATGTACAATAAAGTTTTACATACATACATACTTCTGTGGCATACCTACTTCCGTGAGAATCAGACATACTATCTCCGGCTAAAAATTTTATGTTTACAGAATCAAAGTTTGTAACATATTTATCTTAAAAATAATATATCAGTAGGTATAGGTACAAAAACTTGTCAAGTGACAATGACAACCCCGTGCCGACACTCGCAGCTCGGTCATAAAACTGCGGCGCGCAAAGAAGATTCACGGTTCGTGCGCGGTTATAAGTTTCAATTTTGCTTGCAGGCGGCGAGTGTAGGTATAATTTTATACCTAAATCTGGCTTTTGTGAAGAAGTGAATTTTCTGTACGGTAGTACTATTAGTTATTCTGCGGCAGCGCGGTCCACGTTGTTACCAGTGCAATCTTTATGGTCATTTCGGGCGTGATTGTGAACAGCGTCGTAGACGTTCACAGGCACAGCCAAATAACGCGGGAAACGCAAACAGGGAGTAAGCAACGATATCCACCGACAGCTTCCTCTCGCAGTAGTCAAAGAAGGTGGCAAAATAATTAGTTATAAGGAAAATAATAAACCGTGTTTACAAGTAGTTATTTGTAGCAATATTATTACCGCGTTAGTGGACTGTGGCGCGTTTCGGTCATTTATTACTCAGGACTTAGCGGATAAACTCAAGGGTCATCGTAAGGTGGCGACGTCACGGTGCAATATTCAATGCACTACCGCTCAGCGACAAGTGTTTACAGCTACCGAAGTTTTAACTATATTGATATCAATTGATAAGTTTACCTGGAAATTTGAATTTATAGAAGCACCGAGTTTAATTGCACCCGTTATATTAGGATGCGATTTTATTAACAAAACAAAACTAGTCCCATATATATTTTATGGCTACGTGATATTTCAGTTTATGCCGCATTATAAAATTCCATTGTTAAAAAATGAAGAGCTACAAGGTTTAGTACAATTTAACAGCATTCAAATCGATGACGAAATTAAAAGAAAAATAAAAGATTTATTAGAAAAACATAAGGAAGTCGTAACGGAAAAATTAGGTAAAACTAACATCTTGAACTATGAGATAAAACTCACTGATAATGATCCGGTTCGCTCACGATTTTACCCCTTGGCGCCGCCGAAAGCCGCTGAAATGGAGCCACATATTAATTAACTTCTTGATAAAGGTATTATTGTAAAATCGTGCTCACCGTATGCGTCACCAGCATTTTTAATCGACAAAGCCAGCGGCGGCAAACGACTTTGCTGCGATTACAGGGCGGTAAATAAAAAGATTGTATACGATAGTTATCCTATGCCATCGATCGAATCAGTTTTTCAGTATTTAGGCGGAGCTAGGTATTTTTCAATAATCGACCTAAACAGCTCATTTCATCAGATACCGTTAAGCGACGAATCTAAACCGGTCACAGCGTTTATATCCCCTTTTGGGCTATTTCAGTACAAATATGTCCCCTTTGGGCTTTGTGTAAGTCCGCAGTCTTTAAATAGGGTAGTCGATATGATATTTGGGGATATAAAATACAAATATATAATACCATTTGTGGACGATATTTGTGTTTTTTCCAAAGACAAAGAATCGCATGTTCAACACCTAGACGAGGTGTTGAGTAGACTTGGTAAAGCAGGGTTAACGGTCAACCCAAATAAATTAAAATTATGTAAAGAGTCGGTGCAGTTTTTAGGGTATAATATTAGTTATTCCGGTTTAGCCGTCGACCCCGATAAAATAAGTGTCGTTGTTAACTATCCGGAACCGAAAAACTTAAAACAGCTGAAAACATTTTTGGGGATGCTTCTATGATAAATTTATTCCTCGATATTCGGAACTTGCCGAACCGTTAAATTTGTTAAAAAAAAGACGCCAAGTACGTCTGGGGGCCTAAACAGGTTGAAGCATTCGCACACTTAAAACAGCAATTGATTTCACCGAACGTTCTAAGGTTTCCTGACTTTGCTAAAAAATTCATTCTTCAAAGTGATGCATCTGGAACAGCTCTTGGAGCTGTGCTTCAGCAGGAGGTAGATGGGGCCCTGGCGCCAGTGTGTTACGCGAGCCGTACGCTGTCGAGCGCCGAACGCCGCCAAACGGTCTACGAACTAGAGTGTGCCGCCGCCGTATTCGGGGTCACTAAATTTAAACAATATTTAGAGGTCGCGCCTTTTGAACTTCAAACCGACAATGCTGCGTTATCCTGGCTTTTTGAACACCCTAAACAGATTGGGAAATTGGGGAGATGGATACTTCTGCTGTCCAGATTTAAATTCAATATTAAACATATTAAGGGTAGTTGTAATAACGTAGCCGATTGTTTGAGCCGTATGTACGAAGGAACGGAGGAAGTCAATTGTTCCGCGCTTCAGGAATATACCGTTACTAATGATTCACTTATAAGACACCAAGTAAATGACAAATTTTGCAATGACAATCAACGGCGGGACTAGAGTTCCACAATATAAAATTAAAAACGAATTATTGTGCCGGCAAATAGGGAAAACAAATAAATGGCGAATAGTATTACCTATTCATTTAAAAAAAATAATTTTGAACTATTACCATGATCAAGATATAGCTGGTCTCATCTAGGGATTACAAAAACTTTAAATAGAATAGCCAGTATTTTTTGGTGGAAGAACTTGTATACGGATATTAAAGAGTACGTAAGGTCGTGTTTACCTTGTCAAACGTCAAAACCATTAAATAAGAAACCGGTTGGTTTGATGTCATCAATGGTACCTACCGAAACGTGGGAAAGGGTTTACATAGATTACAAAGGACCATTTCCGATATCAAAGAACGGAAACAAATATATTTTGGTTATTTTGGACGGTTACTCAAAGTGGGTTCAGTTGATTGCAGTACGGGCAGCGACCGCCGCTAACACCGTACGCGCGCTGTCGAGGTGGGCGAACTACGGACCGCCGCGAACTATCGTATCTGATAACGCAACACATTTCACAGCCGACGTATTTAAACAAATGTGCCAAGTTTGGGGAATTAATGATGTTAAAATATCTCCGTATTACCCACAGGCAAATGCAGTGGAACGCGTGAACCGAAATTTGAGTGTAATGTTGAATATTTATTGTAGAAAAACGAAATCTGTATGGGACGAATCGCTACCTAATTTCCAGCTTGCTCTCATTACCGCAGTACATGAAAGTTCAAATCGTACACCAACATCTATTTTTCTCGGGCGGGTAATTAGAAGTCCTTTAGAAAATAAGTGGGAATTAGATAAAATAATTTCAGAAGGTAACTCGACTCATAACCACGAACAAAGTATAGTGGCTCGGAAGTTAAACACTGCACATAAGAGACAGGAGTATTATTATAATAATCGTCGGAGACCTAATATTTTTAACGTAGGGCAACAAGTACTCGCGAAATGTTTTCCGTTTACAAACGCCGATCGAGGAGTATACGCCGCCTTTTGCCCGCGGTGGTCAGGACCATATACAATTGAGAAAATTACAAATGGTCAAGCCACGATAACTAAGCCGAATTCAAATAATGTTGTTAAAAGAGTAAATATATCTCAATTGAAGCCATACTGGTCAAGATTAAGTGGGGGGGGGGGGATGTGACAATGTGCAGTTCCCAACTACCCCTCCCTTTCCAAAATCATTTGTGAGTACCATCCCTTCACCTTTCTCTCACCCCCTACACATTGTCACAACATATATTCAATTTAATTATATTAGGTAGGTATATTTTGTTCTGATTTCATGTTTTTTTTTACAGTTCAGCCACTTCGGACCAAGATGATAAAGAGGAGTAAATGTGACGTCCCACGGGTAAAGGTACCTTATGGCGGTTGGCCCTTAAGCTATTATTAACGCCGCTCCAATACAATCGCGGTGCTATGCGACGTAAGCGCCAGCCTCCATAAGGTTCCTTTTTCCGTGGAATGTCACAAATAATAAGCGGCAATACTTTTATTTATAGCTCAATAAAGTAAATATGTATTATTTTCTTTTTTTTTACCTTTAAATATAAAGAGAAATCATCAAAGTTGTCAGTTTTGATGCCAGCGGGCCGTTTCGGACGGTTGTTACGCGCTTTTTGTAATGCGTATAGTTAAAAAACTACTCAACGGATTGTCAAGTTTTTTATTTTATTTTGTAGCTAATATTATCAGGTTTCATTTAAATGAAAGAATATGTGACCATACTATAGAACATTTAGTTGTTATTTTCAGTAGAAGGAAAAAAAAAAAAAAACATAATTTTCTTAATATTCGGCCGCCATCTTTAATTTCTTAAATGGTTTTTTTTTTTTCAACTTGAATTCTAGTGGATGAAATTTGTGTTTCCTCGGATTAAATCATTCAGATTGGTCCCTAGTATCACTGGGCAAAGCGGCTTGCTTTCTGCATCAAGTGCAGCTTTCGATGCAAATATCGCCGTAACCGCTAGTACTATAACAGTCCCGTGAAATTTTGGCCTGATTTAGCCAACTGCCACTACTCAAAAAAAGTTTTGGCATTGCATGCTAATAATCAGGTTAATTACATACCCTGCGAGATGAATCCTCCGAATTCTCCCTAATTTCGATCTACCGAAAACTACTGGGCAATAGTAAAAAAAAAACAAGACTTCGTTGCGATTTACATGGCATCAATACGCCAAAACGCCAATAATGTCGTCAAAAGTTTTGTGCAGAAGACGATGGGGTCCATTACGAAAAATAAATGATTTCACACCATGACACCATGCATGAAATTAAGCACCAGATAATTATTAGAAAAACATAGATAGGTAGCAGTTATTATTAAACACAAGTTCTATTTAAAAAATTGGATAGAAATATAAAAAGTAGGTGAGTTGACCGTGACGTCATTGTGTAATGTTTCCATATTAGAAAATCGTTTTGATAGTTCTAAAAAAGATACTGATTTGACTAGTATTTAAAAGCTAAATACATTACTATTTAAAATTCACCATTCAAAAATTTGTTATATTTGCTTAAAAAAATCAAAAAAATCTGCGTACTCATTCTATATGAATAATATGAACTATACTTTAGCAGTGCAGAACACATTATAGTTAAAGTGATAACAGCGCAGTGGCTGTTAGCGTGCGGCCAGGAACGCATACTGTAATTCGCATTGCATTACAAAAAGTATCTTTAGCATTTGAATAAACTCCTCAGAAGTAAGCATATTTATTGTACCTACTATCCGGTAAAATAACAATACTCGTATAATCAACAGTAGCATCATTAATTCTCACAATTTACTTTAAAAAAATACTTATAGTACCTGATATAGAACTTCACGCATACTACTGCGTACTCCGTAGTTCTTTCTGATATAAAAAAGAAGTATAGTATGAAGCCATGTGAGGAGTGCGACCAGCGACCTAGCATTATATCGATTTTTATTCAGGTCAGTAGCACTCACTTAGTAAGGAAGTGGCAGCCGTGAACATGACTGCGGCAGGGTACCGCCGCCGCCACCAGCACGCGAGAGCGGCCGCCGTGAGCGCGGAGCTCCACGACGACGGCAGCATGGCGGCGCAGCTGGCGAAGCAGCCCGCCGCCGGCAGCGTGAGGCCCAGCCACACCCGCCCCACGTGCACGCCGTACTCGTGGCATATTGCTCTGCAACATATCACACCATTGTCTGTTCAGGCATTTTAATTAAATAGTGTATCAAGTCCCCTAAACTATCCAGAATATTGTAAGAAAAAAATAACGTAAAAAAATTTAAAAAATAAAGTTATGTAGTTATTGCGAAACAGAGTTGAAGTTCAGCAACTGAACCTCATCATATCAGCCCTTTATTGCCCACTGCTGAGCATAGTTCTCTCTTCTAGTACGCCACTTGTCCCGGTCCTGAGCTAATCTTATCCAGAAGTGACCCGCAATCTTCCGGATCTTGTCCACCCAACGAGCCAACGGATGCCAGGGGATTCTTTCATCTGAAAGCGGCCACCATTCCTGCCATCACTCTACCTAGCAACATTTCCCTCCTAACTCCATTTTTAACCGACGTAAAATAACGGAGTGCGGAGTCATTGAACTGAAATGAATCGACTTAAAACTAAACCTAGCTAGAAAAAATAAAAATTCCTATACCTATAACAAACCGTGGCCTCTTGGCAAGGTGCCCATCACGCAGGCAGCATTCCCGCGCTGTATCGCGATAGAAGCCTTTGCGCGAGAAAGCTGCCCACGCGAGGGTCCCCCGTTGCCTCCCTCAACTGCTTTCCGAGCTCCTTGTGAAGCCCGGAACTATAAGATTAAAATTTAAAATAAATAAGATAGAAACACAAATTATCATACCGAATTAATAAAGAAACTTTCTTCATTTGACTTAAACGTTTTTCCTTAGAATAAACATAAGTATGTAGTTGTAGTCGTTGTAGTGTATTTGTATATCTCTTGCAGGTAACCAGTGCAGCTGGTACAACAGGTTCATACAGTACAGGCCAATAATATATCACCTTTGAGTGTTTTTGTATGAGCTTGTATAGAGTAAACAATATAAAAATGAAATGAAAGCATTTAATTCAGATACAAATAATCCATATTATGTTAGTAATAACTTATATTAAGTGTGTTAGTAGAAAGTATAATTATAATTACAATTGACATGCACGGACATCCAGTGAGCGAGGATAGGATATAGGTTAGTTTGTAGATTGCTATTTTACTAGTCATTTTATACAAATATATGATGAATATTGCAATGAAATACCGTGAATTAAAATAGGATACTCAACATATTACTAAAAAACCTCTAGTAAAAAAATGAAGTTAACAATACATTTAAAAAAACCACTATGAAAAAACCATTGCATGAAACTAATTTTTCTCATCGCCCGTACAAAGGAGTACTACTAGACTACCTAAAGCAGTGAGGTGGAAGTCAGTCACAAATATAAAAAACAAGTTATACCACTTATACCGTAAAAACATGGAGGTGATATATTATTGGCCGGTACTGTAAGTCACAAGTCACACAAACAGTACCTATATATCTGTCTTTTGCTCACTACTACCTACGAGTATATAGAAACAATAAATAGGATAGTATGAAGAGTACCGGTACCCACTTGTAAAACATTAGCTCTGCAACGGCACTGAAGCTAGCTAGTACTGCTCGTAACACATAAAATATTTTTACAGGACTCATAAATACAGCTAGTATTTTTGCAGGTATGGCAAATAACCACAATGGCATATATGATCTGATAGCAAAGGCTGGACTGTATTCCCACGTCTGCAATCCATTTCCATAAACTGTAAATAAAATTTTGCAGAATTACACATCTAAGCAAACCCCGTTACCAATATTGCAGTTCATTAAAAACAAGTTAAAAATAAAAACATATTCCCCTTTAGTACATATACAAATGGTGAAGTTGTCTACAGTAGACGGTTTTGCCAACCCTGATTTTCAATGATATGCAACATTGATAATGGGGTTTGTGGCCAATGGTAGGGTAAAAACAATAAGTTTATGTTGTAATTTCAGTTTTTTTTTATAAATCATTCGCTAAAACTTGCAGATTAATGAAATATATACAATACATATGGTTAAAGTCGTCGTCAATAGAAGTTGCAAATAATGTAAACAACCCATTTTACCTTCATTACCTCATAATCTCACTCTTTACTGTTATGTTGGCACATTGACAAGTGTTGTTTTTTGTTAAATAAATAAATATCTTTGTCTATGCTGTCATGGCGTTGTTTCAATTACTACATTGGCGACTCGAGGAAATTTAATTGGTTATTAAAGTGAAAATGGCGTTAAATACGAGTTTCTTGCTGCCTGGGGCTTTTGATCAAAAAAAGGACGATTGGAAAGTGTATAAAGAACAAATGTTGTTTGCGCTACAAGCACTAGGCGTAGAAAATAACTTAGAAAGTGCCCGCGCCATTTTTCTTTCACAATGTGGAAATAGTTATTTTCGATACAAGTGCGGAAAAGAGGAAATTCGAAACGAGTGGCGATAAATTAAAACACGACCGCAGGGAGTGTTTTAAATCGACACGAGTTGCGAATTACCTATTCGCACGTGTATCGAACAACGTTTTACAGTACATATGGCCCTTTAAACTTTCGAAATATGCACAAAAAGTGCACTTCACGCACTAGTGCGAGAAAGTAGCACCATATGTACTGTAAAGAAACTTTTGCATTCGTAAGTTCATTAGTGGCGCCGAAAAAACTCGTCGAAGTGGACTTTAAAGATATCTTGAGCGTATTGGACCTGTTTTTCGCGCCTTAGAAAAGCGAAATACTTGAAGCCGGGAAATTCCATCTCCGATGTCAAGAGAAAAGTGAAAAAAATGCAATCTTTTATTTCGACCATTAAAACGTTAGCAGTGCATTGTAACTTCAGTGATTTAGAAAGACAATTGCGTGACAGACTGGTGTTGGGAGTTAGAGATGTGCGTTTGCGGCGTGAATTACTAAAAACTGACAATTTAACATTCGCGCAAGCCGTAAGCCGAAGCGTTCAATATAAGCAAACTGTGAGCGACCTTTACCCGCAAGCTGCGAGTACCTCAACACCTCCGGAGACCAAACCAACAACAAGCACAAGTACATCTGAACCTATGGACACCAACTTAGTTAACGTCGGCTCGCACAAGCGCGAGTCTGCCTGTCGTCACTGCGGGGCGAATCATAACCCTAGAGGCTGTAAATTTGCTAGGGCGAACTGTAACTACTGCAAGAAGGTGGGCCATACGGTTGCCGTATGTTGGAATCGAAATAAAAAGAAAATTAATCTGGTTGAAGTTGATGAACTGGATGACAGTAAGGAGGATTTCGCCTACATGAATGAAATCCTGCAAGTACATGTCAAGTCAAGTGCTGAACAAGCACAGTAAGAAGATCTTGATCTTCACTATAATTAAGTTGCATGATAAAGAAGTTCAGTTTGAAGTAGACTCGGGGGCGGCACGAACCGTCATCTCATATGAAACATGGAGAAATATGCAGTTAAATATTAAATTGGAAGACGCCAAAATAAACCTCATCAGTTGGGGTCAGCATCCAATTAAGCTGAAGGGACTGGCTAAAGTTAAAGTTGGATACAAAGGGCTTGAACGTGAATTAACAATAATTGTTGCCGAAGACAGGGGACCTAATATTTTGGGAAGGGATTGGTTTGCGCCATTGGGAATACAAGTGGAAGGACTCTGTTGGACAAGTCAAGTACCAGAAGAACTGCAATTGAAATACCCCAAAGTATTTAGTGACCAACTGGGTTGTTACACGGGGCCACCTGCAAAACTAATTCTGAAGAGTGAAGCTCAACCAAAGCTTCTGAAATGCCGACCTATTCCTTATGCTCTTAAAGAAGAAGTGAAAACCGAACTGAAGCGTCTTGAGGCAATAGGTGTGTTGACTCCTGTAAGATATTCTGATTGGGCTACACCACTCC
Organism: Cydia strobilella; assembly: GCF_947568885.1. Taxonomy (NCBI): domain Eukaryota; kingdom Metazoa; phylum Arthropoda; class Insecta; order Lepidoptera; family Tortricidae; genus Cydia; species Cydia strobilella. Next base: position 32,687,347 of record NC_086068.1, read on the forward strand.
GCATTGTGAGGAAGGAAGATGGAACCTTGAGAATATGTGGCGATTACCGTTCAACAGTTAATATCTCAATAAACTGTGATGTTTATCCACTGCCAACATCAACGGAAGCGTTCCAATTACTAGCTGGGGGTAAAATATTTTCAAAACTGGACCTGCAGCAAGCTTATACACAGATGTTAGTAGATAAGGAATATGCAGAAATTTTGACATGGAATACCCCATTAGGACTGATGAAAGTAAACCGATTACCTTTTGGGGTCAGTGCAGCACCAGGCATATGTCAACGAGTTATGTCAAGTCAATTTGCAGACATGGATGGTGTCGCTGTTTTGTTAGATGACATTGTAGTGACAGGCACTGATGAGGCTGAGCATGCTACAAGGCTAGCTAGGGTACTTCAGCGTATTCAAGAGCTTGGGTTCACCATAAACATTAACAAGTGTCAATTCTCTGTGCCATCAGTGACATTCCTCGGCTATGTTCTTGACGCAAATGGCATACACCCTTGCCCAAGAAAGATTAAGGAAATCCAGGAGAGACCAAGCCCTTCAGATCTGAAACAGCTCCGTGCATTCTTAGGCCTAGTCAATTTCTATGAAAGGTTCTACAGAACTAAGGCAGACATCTTAGAGCCTCTGCACCAGCTTCTGAAGAAAAATATGACTTGGAAGTGAGGAGAGATAGAGGAAGATGCGTTTAAGAAAGCTAAACAGTTGTTAACCTCTGACCTGACACTTGTGCAATTTGACAAGAATAAGGAGGTAATTCTCACTTGTGATGCCTCGGAATATGGCGTTGGAGCCCTGATAAGTCATGTTTTTGATGATGGTCAAGAGAAACCAATTGCGATGGCTTCACGAACTATGCAGCCACATGAAAGGAATTACAGCCAACTGGATAAGGAGGCCCTGGCTATTATCTATGCACTAAGGAAGTTCCAAGAGTACCTGGTTGGTGTAAAATTTAGCATAGTTACAGACCATAAGCCGCTAATTGGGCTCTTGAACCCAAGGAAGCCAATTCCAGACCAAATCTCTCCACGTCTACTGCGCTGGTCACTGATTTTAGCTAGTTACAATTATGACATATTGTATAAGCCAGGCCAGGTAATTCAGAATGCTGATGGATTAAGCAGATGGTGCAGCCCAGAACCTGTGCAAGACGAAGCTCCTTTGCCAGAAGTGTTACTCCTTGAACAAACACCAGAAGGGTGGACAGTTTCTGTTGACGACATTGCCAGTGAAACTAAGAAGGATGAGGTGTTAAAAAAGGTTGTGTTTTTTGCCTTACATGGGTGGCCATCAGAGAGCAATGACCGCACGTTGCTGCCCTACATACAAAGGAAAGATGCAATTTCAGTTAGCAAAGATTGCTTACTGTTTTCAAATAGAGTTATAATACCAGAGAAATTGCAGGGTCAAGTGTTAAAGATTATACCGCTTGCTGGTATGGTACAATCGAAAGCCTATGCACGAGCGTATGTTTACTGGCCAGGCATGGACGCAGACATTACTGAAATTGTTGAGCGATGCGAACCGTGCCAGTTGACTCGCAACAATCCACCAGCAACATTCAGAGAATGGCCTATACCCGAGAAAGCATGGCAACGCCTGCACATTGACTTTGCCGGCCCATTCATGAACAAGACCTTCTTGATACTGGTGGACGCATACTCCAAATGGCCAAAAATAGAAGTAATGTCTAGCATGTCTAGCGCACAAGTGATACAGTCGCTGAGGAAGATTTTTGCTGAACAGGGATTGCCCGACTTACTAGTATCAGACAATGGAACTGCTTTTGTCTCCGATGAATTTGAAACTTTTTTGAAGAGGAATTCCATACAGCATGTAACTTCACCACCTTACCATGCAAATTCTAATGGACAGGCCGAACGCACGGTGCAGACAATTAAGAACAAAATCAAGCGTCAGAGTGATATACCATGGCCGGAAAGAGTTGCAAAACTCCTGTATCACTTAAGAACAACTCCCAGTACAGTAACCGGGAAGACTCCGGCAGAACTCCTAAATAACAGGAAGTTTAGAACAGCTTTATCATCATTGCACCCTGATTCCAATCATAGCAAAAAGTTTGTCCAAGCATCAAGTACAGCCCTGAGACAATTTTCGATTGACCAAAAAGTATACATAAGAAAATATAATAATAATATGGAGAAATGGATGAAGGGAATGGTGGTGAAACGGAGTAGTGAAACAATATATGAAGTAAGAGCTGAAGATGGGGTGGTGTATCGGCGGCATGTGGATCAAATCAGAGCGAGGAAAGATAACAGCCCGGACCAGAACTCGGAGACTGAGTTCCCACAAGACCCCATGGGGAGTACACCAGAGAGATGGGTCAGGGATCTGTCACAGGAGTGTGATCCGCCCATTGTGATACCACCTGAAAGTGAATGGAGGGATATAATTGGATTCTGATTTTGTTCTATGTGTTAGGTTAGAATTTACTAGTGTTGTTGTTGTTGTTCACTCACAGAGAGGACTGTTGAGTAGTTAATTATATTCGAGAGATGTTTCTGTCAACTTTGGTGGAAAGGTGTTATGTTGGCACATTGACAAGTGTTGTTTTTTGTTAAAAAATAAATATCTTTGTCTATGCTGTCATGGCGTTGTTTCAGTTACTACATTTATATTTTACAACCATGACATTATCCAGTCTATATACTTAAATATTTTATTTTTATATTTAGTTAAATTAAATGTTAATTATTAATATTTCAGGGAAAATAACCTTCGTAAAAATGTTAGGTTGTGTGTCAAACGCTAACAAAATCTGTCATATTGGTTTACATTATTTGCAAGTTCTATTGACATCGACTTTAATTTTAGTAACATAGTGGAATCAAGGAACTTTGGACAAATTAAGACTCAATAAAGGCCTTAACACTTTTAAATCTATTGCTAAATGTTACTCAAATGAAAATAAGGCATAAAATTAATGAATTTGATAGTTTTAATATAATACACAAAAATTGTTACATGAAATCACTTACCAAGATAATGCAAAGGTTCCCAATAATTGTATGTTTCATCACAGTCTGCTATATGGCCATAATATGATGAGAGTAAACGAGCTGAGAGTAACAATACTAAAACCACAGCACCTCCAGGATATGCAATACTTCTTAGATCTGAGGGAGCATTTACAACTAGTACATCTCTGTAAAACCATAAACAAAAACCAAACTTAGAAACACAATGGGATACACTGGGCTTGGAGTGTTCCATCAAGTATATGTTCCCTGTTTATAGGCAACAATGTGATAGACTGTTTCATGCACACGGTTCTTATACATTGCCACACTATCCATACTAATATTATAAATGTGAAAGTGTGTCTGTCTGTTACCTCTTCACGCTTAAACTGCTCAACCGATTTAGTTGAAATTTGGTATAAACAGTTTGAGTCCCGGAGAAGGACATAGGGTAGTTTTTATCCCAGAAATCATCCAGGGGGTGGAAGCTACGCAAATTACTAACTCCACGCAGACGAAGTCGCGGGCAAAAGCTAGTAGTATCTAAGGCTTAGATACGGGAGGTGGAAATATATTTGGCCACATGGGGCAAGGGCTGCCATCCATCTGAGGTGTCAAAACTGTCAAAGATCTTTTTCTAGTTGTTTTCATGTAGAGGCTGTCCGGCAAACCAGATCGGCCCAATATACTTGTTGTAACATTAGTAACGCTGCTTGTAGTATAATTATATTGCCGCCAAACACAATACGGCAATTATAAGTGAAAACATACCCCTCACTGACTTTTGACGATCTCTTTCCTTTAAAACTAGTAGTTCTTTTAACGCCATTTTTATTAAGAATAGTTCGTTGCCGTACGGATAATGGCATTGAAATGATTAGAAGTCACTGACAAAGACCAATTATACTGGTTTTTTAACAACCAAAACTCATCTCAATTATAAGATTAAACGTAAAAAAATCAGCCGTATGTATTTTATAACAAGCACATGATATGGTTTATTTTATTTAGCACGAAGCTGACACTGCTGACAGGACAGGAGGAGGAGGCTGCTGTTTTTTTTTTGATCACTTATGGCCCCCAGGCAGCTGGCTGACAGACTCAGGGCTGCCAGTACATAAATATCATAGACTTATAGATGAGCTATTCGCGTGCGCCCGCGAGGGACAGATACTGAACCAAGAGTAAAGTAAGTATCACGGATTTAGATTTTAATATAATATTAATATTTTAATATATTTTAATTTTAGGGTATAACTTCATGATAAGTATATAGGTAAAGAGAGCCCTCATGAAGCATTTTATGGAAACTCATTAGAAAGCGCCATCTCTGACTTCATCCTGAAACTAAGTATGTATATGTGCGTGCACAACAACATGCATCCATCCATACGTGTACTTTCGTTCTATAGTACAGCGGCCAGAGGGCCTAATACACCATTCGATGTGACTGGACAGTATACTACCGACAAGTGGTGTTTACGGGTCTGATGGGTTTATAATAGAAATAACTCCAAATGTAAAAATATATGTGTTTAATATTTCTTGTGGAAAATGAGTAAGTGACATTTGACATGCAAAAGCACAAAAGAAGCTACATTAACTTTTATCTATATATAATATACTGCCAGCATCCGCGGAGGTGTGATTTCTTGCGAACATGCCCCCGGGCGTTGAAAGCTTGCCTTTCAACCCAAACTGCTCTACCCAGGAAGTAAGTACATCATAACAGCGGGCCGCCAAGTTACTGAAGGTGAAGAGGTATCTTCTCTTCTACGAGCACAACGGCGTCAAGTTGCAGAGCGTGTGTATCACTCAGGCTCTGATGGAAGGTTCCAAAGCTTCTTTCATGATTTGACTGCTGCCGCAACTGCTCAACGCTGACGGACTGTGAGTGGCCAATGTAGCGTACTCGAGGTCGTGAATCCATGCCGATGAAAGAGGACGGTCACCGATGGAGAGGTAGCAGCCACCTTGCAGCATCATTGAAATAAATGGCAGCAATTCTTCTGGGTGGAACGAAATTAAAGTCAGTAGGAAGTGGCAACCAAACCAGTGCTGAGGTCATTGACGATATTACAATACCCAGCACTCATTAAATAAAATATGGTTGACTTTACCCCAGCTTCCCATGAAACTCCAATGTGAAGGACACGCAGAACTAACATTAGAAAATAATCGAATCACTAGCTGAAGCATTAGCTTGCGAATTATAGCTGCGCTTATAGATAAGTCTAAGACTCATTGTATGCACCCGTTGTATGTACAGTACAACTGAAATAATGAGTAATGCTAGCAAGTACTCGTAAATATATAACTAGTAAAGTCGACTGCTAGCAGTAGATGTACTTAGTACGAAAACATACAAAAAATGGCTAAGATATAACACTTTCACAAGCTTTTTTATAAGAGCCAAAGTAGCTACACTAATGAGTACATATTTAAAATGTTACTAATAATAGCTGTGCTAGATTATTAGTATGTAATAAGTAAAATCTCCAGAAGACATGGATTTTATTTTAACGTGAATGACGCCGAGTGAAAACCTTAGTGAAATACTTTCTATCTAAGTCGTTGCTGTTCGAGGAATAATGAGATTGTTTAGTGCAGACCTTTGCAGGCTGCTGGAACCGCGTCAGTTGGGTTCGAGTCTCATCGTCAAGCATTTCATTACTGGCGTAAGAAGTGACATTTGTAAAACAACAATTAATATGCGAAGGGGCCGATACTTGGCCGCCGTTTGTTGGGCCTGCGACTATATACCCTAGTTTAGTCTCAAACAGTATCGTCTGTCCATCGCTTAATTCAATTTTATGCGACCCTAACAAGTTCCAAAATAGGTCAGCCCCTATTAAAAAATCGACCTCGGAAGGTTTATGAAACTTAGGATCAGCTAAACGGATGTTAGATGGAATATTTATTCGTGATATGTCCATCCGTTGATAAGGCATCTCGTCAGATATCGAGGACAAAACAGAACAATTTAAATAAGTCGAGTAGGTGTCATCTAAGGATTTAATTGGCACCTGACACATTTTACCTACGTGAGACTTTAATTTGTTTATGCCTGTAATCGATTTATTTACTCGATTAGTATGTACATTTAACTGTTGACACATCTTCTCAGTCATAAAACAAGACGCACTGCCATTATCCAAAACTGCTCTGGCTATGATCTCGCGATTGTCATGCCCATATACTTTAATTAATGCAGTGGTTAGTAGTCCGACGTTTGGTTCAGATGCATTCAAGTGTGGAGTTGCTACTCGTATGCGAGCCGATAATGCAGGGACGGAGGCGGTAGCCGGCGGTGGCGACGAGGGCCGCTCGCACGAACTCGATTCGGTTTTTTGCGTGTGCTCTGTGACATGAACGAGTGAATTATGCCTACGCTTACATATTCGACAGCCTGCCTTCTTGCAATGGTTTGCATAGTGATCGCGTCGGAAGCAATTAAAACAAACTTTATAATTCGGCAGCAAATTAAGCCGCTCGATATTGCTTAACGCGAGAAACTGAGAGCAGTTATTTAAGCTATGCTCACCATTACATTTCGGACATAATTGAGACTGAGAAGTGACACAGTATTCAGTGGGTTGAGTAGAAAGCAAAACCCTATGTTTAGATGCGATTTTAGCCGGCTGAATAGACTGACCGGCGCCTGAGGCGCTCGATAACTCTAAGGTTTCAATCAAATCTGCACGATTACGCATAAAAGTCATAAAATTATCAAATGAAATAGGTACATTCTTATCAAAGCTTCCTTTATGTTCCTCCCACTCACGAAATGTCGTAGTGTCTAATTTGTTGCTAATAATATGAATAAGGAGCGTGTCCCAATGTTTGACAGGCTCGCCTAGGGATTCTAAGCATCTCAAGTTTTTATTTACGTGGTCAATAATACGTTTTAAATGCACGGACGACTCCGTGGTGATTGGCTCGATGTTAAATAGCGCAGATACATGGTTCTGAAATAACAACCTCTTGTTGTCATACCGCTCACATAAGAGTGTCCATGCCACCTCATAATTGCTCCCAGAAAACTCTATAGAATTAATAACCAAGGCCGCAGATCCTTCCAAGGATGCTCTCAAATAATGGAATTTATTAATGTTATCGATATCATCGTTCGAATGAATTAGACTTGTGAAAGTATCTCTGAAACCTAGCCAATTCTCGTATGAACCCTGAAATTTCGGTAACTGAATAGTTGGCAGCTTAACCAGCTTACGATGATTTGCACCACTTCGCGACCCACGATTGCTACATGACTCAAATTCATCACGTTTTTTATTGAAATTACTGAGCATATTCCAGAATATCCAGCCCCGCGAGAGTACAGAGAAGTAGTTGTTTTGAAACTCATCTCGGTCCGTAATGTGTGCATCCAAATTATCACTGCTGCACTCCAACTGTGTCTGTACATCGTCATAAAGTGCATACAATGCTTCAATCTTACCTGTACGCAACTGCAATTGACTAGCTTCCGCTTGAGTTAGTGACGTTTCATTCACTTTGCCTAAGTATGTAGTAAATAAGGTGAGTTGACCTTTGTAACTGCCTCTTTTGCGAACTAAATCCTTTTCATTAACCATTTTTGGGAAGCTGGTGTACGTAGACCTTGAATGTAAACAATTTATAATGCAATTATTATTTTAAAATCCCTGGTAATAATTTCTGTTTATAATTAATACAGATAAAATGAATCCACAATACAGATAAAAATATATCGAGTGGATAAACGTACCTACACGAATAACGGCACATTAACGGTCAGGTTGCGTTGACAATATCACAAACTAAACAATTACAACGAACTAAATTATAAATAAATCTGACCCATCATATAACTACCAAATAAATACACTTTAAAATAAATATTCACTAACCTGGAGTTCACTATAAACCCTACCTATTTACTACCTTACGAGTGCTGGTCCTAATTATAAATCCTAACACACTCAACACTGGCGGATTCCGATGTCCTGGTGAATTTCTTCATCACAGCCTCGGCAGTCGTAATATCCTCGCAGTGTTCAACTGGTATTTTATAGGTATTTCCCTTCTGGTTCTTCAATAAATATACTGGTTCCTTTATTTACATCCGGTTCGAAGGACCATGTTTACGGGTCTGATGGGTTTATAATAGAAATAACTCCAAATGTAAAAATATATGTGTTTAATATTTCTTGTGGAAAATGAGTAAGTGACATTTGACATGCAAAAGCACAAAAGAAGCTACATTAACTTTTATCTATATATAATATACTGCCAGCATCCGCGGAGGTGTGATTTCTTGCGAACAAGTGGTATCGTTGTGTTCGGTAGAGTCTACTGAGTACGAAATAACAACTTGTCACTTTCTAAGAGTGTGGGGGGGGATAACTGTGACGTCACAAAATCGGCAGTACAAAGTTTTTAACTTTTTTCTTTTAAACATACCATGTGGGGTACCAAATGAAAGGGCTTTGTGAGTAGATTACAAATACATAACATAGTCTAACATTTTCACTACTTGGTCTAAGAAATTATTAGAAAACGCTCAAAAATTTCACAATCCTGAGTTGATTTTGAACTGCTCTAAATTGAAAATGGCTGAATGGATTAGTCCAATATTTATATACAATGACTGTAAATATCCTCCATATTATATCTAAAAATAATTAAACAGATATATCGAAAAATAAGAAAAGTACATGAAGTTGAATATCAGTATAATTTTCGGGTCTAATGTATGTATTTATTTTGGTATTGTACAACAGAAAATTATAGTGTTATTCAACTTGATGTACTTTTCTTATTTTTGGATATACCTGGTTAATTATTTTTAGACATGATATAGAGGATATTCCCAGTCATATTGTATAATATTTGAACTAATCCATTCAGCCATTTTCAATTTAGAGCAGTTCAAAGTCAACTCTGGATTGTGAAATTTTTGAGGGTTTTCTAATAATTTGTTAGACCAACTAGTGAACATGTTAGACTATGTTATATATTTGTAATCTACTCACAAAGCCCTTTCATTTGGTACCCCACATGGTATGTTTTAAAAAAAAGTTAAAAACTTTGTACTGCCGATTTTGTGACGTCACAGTTATCCCCCCGACACTCTTAGAAAGTGACAAGTTGTTATTTCGTACTCAGTAGACTCTACCGAACACAACGATACCACTTGTCGGTAGTATACTGTCCAATCACATCGAATGGTGTATTAGGCCCTCTGGCCGCTGTACTACTACATAATATTAGGACTACTTGGTCGGTTTACAAGTAAATTATTGGTTTCTTGGAACAAAAATCTTATTGAAAATTGTAATAGCTCCGCGGCGTTTTTGGCTAAAGACGCCGGTTCGAATCCCGCCTTCACCACTGGAAGGCTTCGTCACTTTTTCTTTAATATATGACATCTATTACAGTTTTTAATTTATATATAGTAGTGTGACTACTTTAAAAAAAACACAAATCAAAATATTTAATAAAATAATTATATTTGTTCTCAAACTTGTTCAAAAATCTTATTGGTTACAAGAAATCAAACAAAAAAAATTACTTGTAAACCTTCCAAGTAGACCTAATATTATGTAGAAAAGGTTTAAAAATAATAATAAAAAACCTAACAATAAAATAAGTATCCCATCAAAAACATTACATGTAAAAAGATGCAAGTCTCGCAACGCAATTCTTCTACTACAAAAAAGTTTTGAGATGAAATGTGAAACCAAGTCGGTATTTTAGTCAGTGCCATGGTGTGTTAAAATCGTATCAATATCAGATATATTTATTTTTAACCGACTTCAAGATTTCAAAAGGAGGAGGTTCTCAATTCGGTTGTGTTTTTTTTTAATGTTTGTTACTCCATTTCTGGGCCGATTTTGAAAATTCTTTTTTTGATTGTAAGTATATACATACAGATTGGTCCCGTTTTTGTTAAAACGCAGTTCTGATGATGGGATCCATGAGGAATCGGGGGAACTCCTCAAATGTGAAAGGCATACATATAGTGATTTTTGTATTTTCATCAACAAATCTAGCATTTCCATTTAAAAGAGTGACATTTGATGAAGTAGAACTGCTGATGATGATCAGAACAGAAATATTCAATGGCGATTTGTCCTCTTCGTTATGTTTGGTAAGCAACTTAAGTTTTCAAGACACATTCTTGTCAAGCTCGAGTTCTGATGATGGGATGCATGAGGAACTGAGGGAACTCCTCAATTGTGAAAGGCATACATATAGTGATTTTTGTATTTTCATCAACAAATCCAGCATTTACATTTAAAAAAGTGACATTTGATGAAGTGGAACTGCTGATGATGATCAGAATGGAACTCTTCAGGGACACATAGTTCACGTTTGGCGATTTGTTCTCTTCGTTATCGACCCAGACCCAAACTTGGACCCGGACTCGGACCCGGACCCGGGTCTGGACATGGACCCCAACTCGGACCCGGACTTGAACCCGGACCCCGACTCGGACCCGGACACAGACCGAACTTGGGCCCAAACTTGGACCCGGACAGCCGGACATGGACATTGAACCGCGATTCTCACAGAACAAAACTATCAGAAAAGTAGGTTAGGTTAGGTAAGAACTGTGACCCTTACAGAAACGAAATGCTACAATTGCTAGAAAAGTGGGTGGTTTTACCTTCTTTTTTACATAATTAGGCAAAAGATGCTGTCTTTTTCATTTCATTGTCTGGAATCTAAGAGTGCACCATCAACAATAAGTAATCTTTCAACGGCATCCCCCATTGAAGTCGGTTTTTTTTCTTAAAAATTATTTAATACATATAATGACTTGGTCATCGCACGGCTGCATAATGACATAACATAAGGATCATCGTCAACTATATTATTTACGAGTACGGTAATTACGGTACGAGTAAAGCAGTGTGTGCGGTGCGATTGCCAAGTCATTATATGTATTAAAAAATAAAGATAACTAATATTGATACGATTTTAACACACCCTGGCACTGACTGAAATACCTGGTTTACTTGGTTTCACATTACATCTCAAAACTTTTTTGTAGTAGAGTTTGTTTTTTGTTTTGTAGTTGTGTTTTGCGTTGCGAGACTTGCATCTTTTTTCATGTAATGTTTTTGAAGGGATCTCATCTCTTTTTGTAGGCAGTCCTTCTTTTCGTGTACTCATAAGTCATACCCATGCCATGCTCATGTATACACATATCATAATTATACACATCTTCATTCATACGCACATCGTACAACGTAACGTACCTTATACTTAACCTACTAATTGTAGGAACTGCAAACGTAACTTTGTTATCGCATATATTTATATAGGATTACAAACTTACTTGTGCAGTTATTAAATTTTTAAATCGTGACTGATATTGCAGTATTTTTAAGTTTTTAATGGCTAAATACGCTAAAATCTAATTACGTTTCAAATTTGGAGCTTGTGGGTCTGCTAGAAGTACCTTAGAATTATGACGATCGTGAGTGAGTGTGTCAGTGACAAAACTAAGGAACCTTGACATGCAATGCAATAATTCTTAAACTACATATTAAAATTACATGACAGAGAATATTTCTAAATCATGTTATGCTCTATACGTTACTGAAAACTCAGCGTTCTAGCTTAACCTATCACAAAATTACAGAACGTTGAAAATGGCCTCAGTGGCTTCGAGAAAAGGATGGTACGGCCATGCCTCTTTGTTCTTTGTTTTGGCGGGGGCACGGTAGTGATGTTTATTGTTTCCAATTTGGTATACAAGATAGTAAAGCCGGTGTAAGCACTTGCAGTATCTGATTTTCTTTGAAACAAAGCTGCATCAGCCTCGTCTACTGTGACTTGTATCTCAGTCTGACCTAGAACTCTTTGGCGTTCGCATAACTGGCTTGCCAGGTTCTCAACTCCTTCTTTGACATTAAGAGCTTGAATTGAAGGTATTTCGGAGGTAAAGTGTCCAAGATCATACACATTAGGATAATTTCGGTTAGCTCCAGAAGTCCAGATATTCTTTAAAATTGACACATGAGTAATATGTTAGAGGTTTTGATAAACTCCATACTTAGACTAATTTGTAAATGCAGGCCACATGATTTCTTTTATTATTTTTCTTAATGTCACTCTTGTCATGTCTTTATATAAAAACATTGAAATAATCGATTCACAGTAACATGGTAGCAGAGCGTGGTTTATTTTAATAAAATTCATTAATTATATTGATAATGAGCGAAGAAAAATAAATAAAGTCGATAACGTGAATATTTTTTTCTAATAAGTTAGCAGTTTTCAAATTTTTTCAAAACAAATTCTAACAAAAACCGTCAATATGTCAACTTCGTCAACATGATGCAAAATTGATATTGGTCGTTTAGAAGGTAAAGAAAATAGGACAACATGGCGCTGCAAGGTACTGTTACTGCTAAGAGGTACTCCTGGAGGACTATGCTATCAACGGCACTCTAAAGTCACCAACTCAACCAGATTCAACGGCAACCGCCGCTGTCATGACAACTTATCAAGAAGCTCTACAAGAATATAATAAGTCGGATAGTGCAGCTATGCTTATTTTAATGGCTAATATGTCAGACATTACTCTACAAAAAGTTATGAGATTAACCAGTGCGAAACAAATTTGGGATGAGCTACACACCCTATTTGACGGCACGTCTGAGGATAAAAGCTACAATTTATGCTACAGTTTCTTCAGCTTTCGCAAGGATCCCCTTCACGACATGTCAATGTACATATCTAAGCTCAAAAATGTATGGCATGAACTCAAGGTCGAACTACAAAAGGACAAGCATGAACTTCCAGAAATATTACTAATTTGCAAGATTCTAGAAACACTTCCCGACTATAGTTACTTCCCGTTCTAGTCAAGCTGGATGCTTATGACTAAAAAGGATCGTAACATAGAAAATTTGACAGCTCAAATCTGCAGTTACAAAAGGTCATTGACGAATAAAGAATCTGAGACTTCTGAAGCACAAGCGTTAGTCGCACTGAATTTCACACGCAAAACAAAGAAGAAATGCGGGTATCGTAAACTTTTCGGACATAATGTCAAACAATGTCGCAAATGGATTTCGGATGGCAAACCTCCCAAAGTTAAACCATCGACAAGCGAAGCTATTATAATACAAACTTGAACCTTACTCTGATGCAAGTTGAGATTAACGGAACCTCAGAATAATGACTAAAGCATAGAAGTCGGGCAAAAATGCTTCGCAAATATGTATACCCGTACTTTACTTCCTTACGAATTAGATAATGTGCCGAAAAGAGATGCATATATGCTTGTTATTGCTCATTTACGTACGGTGTCATAAGTTTGATAATTTGCTAGGGATGTAACTGTGTCGACTTTTTATATCGATAAATTATGCATAAGTTTATGTGCCGTGTAAAAGAATAATCACGAAATTGGCAAATTGATAATAGTCTGGCTAATGAAAGTTGAACCTAAAAAAACGCGGCAATTTCAAGAAATCTGTAGCAGGCGGCTCGTTGAAATGAAATGAAATGAAATGCGTGGAAGACAAGGATTGCATAACTTTTATACTTTTTATAATTTTTATATTCTAAAAATCATTAAAAAGTATAAAAATTATGCAATCCAAGGATGCAAAGAGCCGCCTGATATGAGGATTAATGCATGTACCTAATATAGCTTTTATCTCATTTGCAGTCTACGACTCAGAACCGTCTAACTATACCTCTCGTTTTTTTATCATTAGAAAGAAGGCGAGCGATCTTAACGTGTCGTTTTATCGAAAAACACTGAAAATAAGTCACAACAAATATAATATACGATCATTTACATACTTTTGCTTTCATAAGTAAAATATTGCTATATTTATAAAAAAACTTGTCAATAAAAAGACACGTGGAAATGGTTTACCGTTTTTTCTATTGCTAAAAGACTAAGTATAGTTTCTAGTCATGTATGTACCAAATAGGAAATGAAAAAAAAAAAAAACGTTCGTGTAATATATTCTTTTTATTTAATAATAGGGAATATTACGCGAAACTCGGCGTAGGTGGCGCTACTATCACAATCTGAGGGTCTATCGCGAAACAAGAAAATCGAACTTTCGTTATCTAACATCTCTGTCACTCTTGCGTATTCGAGCGATAAAGAGGCAGCTAGATAACGAAATTTCGGATTCGAGTTTTCCGGTAGGTCCCCTGAAAACTTGTCAAAAACCTGTTAAAGGTACAGTATGAATAAGTTACTCTACGGTGCACTAAAAAAGCTAGTGCTGCACTCTGGTGGCAGAACATTGCAGTAATATCCCCTATTCCTCGTCCTTTGGAAATCTGAAATAAAAAGTTGAGTTTTCTGACCAACAATATTAATAAAAGGAACATTCATCAATGATCATTAATGTCTTTTTTATTAGGGTTCCGTACCCAAAGGGTAAAAACGGGACCCTATTACTAATACTTCGCTGTCCGTCTGTCTGTCACCAGGCTGTATCTCATGAACCGTGATAGCTAGACAGTTGAAATTTTCACAGATGTATTTATGTTGCCGCTATAACAACAAATACTAAAAAGTACGGTCCCCTTGGTGCGCGCGTCCGACCCGCACTTGACCGGTTTTTAGTATTAAACTATAGTCTGGCAAACACAATCTGTCAGTAAGTAAGAACAAAGAAAACTATAGGTACAGTCGAAGGCAAAAATATCGATCCAGACAAATGGCTTAAAAATATGTGAACACGATTTTATTGTCTGAGCGTACACATATTTTTGAGACTTTGCGAATGTATATATATTTATGCCCTTGACTGTACTCATCAATTAAAATGAGACAGATCTGAGGTCGATACATCACTATGCCAAAAATATAACCTTTCATACTTAGCAGAAAAGTTCGAAAATATATGCAAAAATCTATATAGACTTGAATGCAAGTAATAATTACATAAACAACATATCGATTTCTATGTTTAGGGTCAGGTCCTATAAATTAATTTCTTCAAAATTGAACAAAACACCGATTAAAGGTTATCGGTTCGTGCGTATTTTCTTTTCTTCCTGTATGCGATTTACAACCCTCGATCACACAAGACATTATCACAAAGGGAACTTCAAACCATTACAAATAAAAACTCAGCGCGTTTTCCAACAATGTTTCAGGAATAGCAACAATACAATTAAAATAAACCAAGATGACCGCTTATATTCCCGATATATTTCAACTAAAATAATACGACTATGTCAAGTTGTTACAGTTGACACCTACCTGTGTTATGTGTAAACATATATTTTATTTGGCTGGATTATATTATAGAACCACATAGAACCATTTGACATTTCCCTCAGTTCATCTTATGACAATACTGAAAAAAACGAAAGAACTTGCGGATTGTTGTCTCACTCACTCATAGACAATAAGTAATAGCGTGTTGTGAATACGATATCTTTTACCAAGCTTTTATTTTTGCCCGGCTTCTTTGCTTTAGTCATTATTCTGAGAACGGAACAGTAACAACCTTAGTAGATCCTGAGAATTGGTATGTCGATAATGGTGCTACAAGTCACGTGTTGCCAGCTTTCAACATTTCGATACAAATGAATACAAACGAACGATTGATTTCAAATCTACATTCGTGATTTCAAACGGTTACATCCACAGAACTAGGATGACAAAGAACAACTGTCAGGCTTTAAAAGTGCGACCAAAAATGAAATGCAAGTGTGTGCATAAATTGTCTATGTGAGATCAAAACTAGTGATGTCAAGTTACAACATATTAATAATCTATCGGTGTTTGACTGCTTTATCGACTACTCTTTCAACGTTTCTTATTAAATGAGCTAGTTAGAGAGCTAGTTGCTTCAAATGAATTATAATATGTGAAGTATGTTCCAACGGAATACCAATGTGCGGACATACTGACGAAACCAGTTCCTAAGCCAAGAACATGAATCTAGTATAACTGGATCGGTCATGAGGGGTGGGGGAAAATGACCGAACGGGATAGTCTTATGTATCTTTCAGTAGGAGTAGCAGAGAAAGCGCTGTTATTGTTTGTCCTTGTCATTGTTTCACTTTTCCACCGCTGCCACAACTGTGGTTGTGGCAAACAAAGAAGTACGTGACATGTCATGTTTGTTCGTTGCTTGTTTAATTATTGTTGTTTTGTATGAAATTGTGCTTTCTCTTATGAAATATAGTGATGTTTAGCGTTTTGAATGCTTGAACTTTGATAAAATAATGGTGAATTGATCTGTAATCGGCTGTAATAGCCGCTCTGAGCAAAAATATGAGATCGTAACCTTTCACACGTAAGTACGGTATTTTACACCTTCCTCTTAACGCAATATGTGAGAATAACATCGAAAAATTACGTTACACTCAAAGCAATGTAGAATCATATCAACGATTTCAATAAAAATATCACAATTATTTACGCAAATTAACAAAACATTATTTGTAAAATTATCCGCCCAAATTACGTAGGTAGGTAGGAGTCTGAGGTCAGCCATTTTTAAACATCTTCTTAATTTAGCTGCATAACAATCATGTTAGGGATACCAGATGAAAATATCATAATTTTATGGGTAATTTTGACCTCGAAGTTTTTTCGTACTTCTAATTTCAAAAAAATAAAATAAACAAATGTTGTGAAGATTAAATGTGGTGTACATTAATTGGTGTGATTGCGATTTGTGATTTCTTTAAATTAAAACCCATAATACATTTTATTTTACGTTTTATTTACTAAACATGTTTATTTTGTACCACCTGCGCGAATTATAGGAGGTATTTCATTGTTCATACGCCTAAAAAGAACCGCCCATTGACATTTTATTTAACAATTTTTCAATACCGTCAAACAAGTTAACTTTGCCTCCAGGGTAATCGCCCCAACGTGATATCAAATATTGGGGTAATTTTTACCAATATGGTATCCCCACGTTTATGACGTCATCTATGTCTATCCCTTACGGGCGCACGCGGTAGGCCGCATCTATAGAAATATACTAGATCTATGGTCACAAGTATAGGTTTGTCAAAGGACTGTCTCATTTCAAACATAGACAGAGAGAATCATACTATCTTTGTCTTACACTAGTACTAGCAATGAAAAGAAAAGGATGAGTATAGTTTTTTTGTTCTTATTTACTGACAATTTGGTTTGACCAACTATAATGGCCGAATTGCTAATGCTCTAAATAAATAAAAAACAACTTGTTGTCAATTGATTGGAACTGTCAGTGTCAGATGAGTTAATGATAATGAATTTCGCAAGTTTCGCACTTTCGCAAATTCGCATACAATTCATGTTATTGAGTTATCTTTCTGTTATTATTTTGATTAGAATTAGATTAATATAATACAATACAGTCGAAGATACATTCTAATAAAAATAAATATGATCATATGAATCTTATTTAATTTTTCTAAAATGTTGTATGACCAGTTTAAACCACTTGTAGACCTCGTATTGAACAATTGGACAGCATTACAGTTGGCAGTAGAACAGGGCCTGGGTGCACCGGGTGGTGAAAAGGTTTTTTAATTGATTACGTGATATAAACACTATTTTTGGAAAATTATATTTAATTCATGGCTTCTATTTCAGACTGCCCAACTCATGTCAGTTTACGTCGCCCGGTACTGCGTGGAAAACATAGTAGATATTGAAAATGTTACTGAAGTGCTAGAAGACTTGATGGACGAAGAGTTCGAAACTGCCTGCCATGATAATTCACCCAAAGGTATTGATTTAGCCCTGAGTTTATTTTATTAAGTTTTATTTACTTGTTTTGGACCTACGAACTTGTTACTTATGCAAGTAACACAGCCCATATTAAATGCAAAAAAGAAAAATTTATAAATTTACAATTATTACTACTTTTTAATTTTATTCTTAAAATTACATCAAATCAACCTGCAAAGTATTTTGATTGAGACAACACAACCCTCTTAAAACAATAGAGTTGGGATATTCTTTATACTACATAATATATGGTACAGAGTTTATATTTCAATGCTCATCCTAAAGGACATTAGTAGATGGCACTATGATTAATGGAAGATGGAAATAGCTCTTCAAGTGTCATTTATAATTATAATTTGATATGCATTTCCAGTTTAAGTTCTCACTTTGTGCCTTGATTAACTGCAATAATAGAAGTTTATGCAAATGACACATAATGAGAGGCCTTAGAGTGTGGTTTTTGTTTATTTTTAATAATGAAACGGATTGGATCACATGGACATGTAGGATGATACAAGTGTTATAATGCCTACTTGTCGCGCAAAATAGGCGCCAGTCGTCGAGTTGCGGAAAATCGCCCGAACTACAATACAATAATGCCTAGGTGCATATAATATGATTTCTACTATAGTGAAATAACATAATTTTAAAATTTAACGGGTGCATCCTATAAAAAAACTGTGGGGTAATATCAGGATACAGGATTATGAACAGCATTAGAATAACACAGACAATATGTATCATAAAGTATACCTTTTCAATACAAGTCATTTAACTGAGAGATTAGATTACAATACTAGAGTAGAAAAAGTATGTTTAAATAAACAAAACCGGCCAAGTACGAGTCGGACTCGCGCACGAAGGATTCCGTACCATTATGCAAAAAAGTCACGTTTGTTGTATGGGAGCCCCATTTAAATATTTTTTGTATTTATTCTTAGTATTTGTAGTTATAGCGGCAACAGAAATACATCATCATTGAAAATTTCAACTCTAGCTATCACGGTTCATGAGATACAGCCTGGTGACAGACAGACAGCGGAGTCTTAGTAATAGTGCCCCATTTTTACTCTTTTGGTACGGAACCCTAAAAAATGATAACCAATGGTAAAATAAAATACAATTTTTATTATCTTATCAAATGTTTTGTTAGTATTCAAATGTATTTCAACCACATTTCAACACTATTTAAATAGCAATGTTGTGAACTACATTTGATATTATGAGTTTACTGGCATTTCCATACAAACAATATTTCTAGATCCCGTAAGATGGCAACTAAATCACTGGTAACTGATAGTGATAGTCATATACATTGTGTGAATTTAGATCATTATGTATGACACCCTATCAGGTGGATAAAAAAGGGAATACATTGTAGTTGATGCTAATCATATTTCCCTTGTAAACTTAGCTTTATAATAAAAGAACTAAATACTATAATTACAGAGGTGGCAACATTACTCCTACAATACCTGGCACTGCTCAAAGAGGGTAGACAAGAAGAACTGCAAGCAAGAGTTGCTGCTATGCCTACATGTCGAAAATGGCTAAATCAGCCAGCTTGTTGTAAATCTATTCCACCACAGGTGAGAAAAGGATCACTATGACTATGTATTGTAAATGGTTGCCCATTAATTACGTGACTGGGTTTCAAAGATTTGTCTACTATAAAACCCACGATCCGTAGAAAGTATTCTAGGGTTTGTGAAGCTCAATCCAGTGGTTTGGCCCTGACTCTAATAAATGCTCAGCAAAGGCAGACTTGTTCACCTCACGATTCTTGACAGTTGCAATATGCTCCATAACTCTTTCCGCTATGGTAAGTTTCGTTTCCCCAATGTAAATGTAAGTGGAAACAAATAACGAAAGATGAAAAATCGAATATTGTGTGTTGTGTGTCGATCGGGTGATATCCCTAGTGCGAAAAATGTTCAAGTTAATAAACAAGACCAAGTGCCCGCACTTCGCGAAACTTGCGCGCCTTGAATATGTTGAACTTTGGCCAGTCTTCTCCGAGACCACTGGGACAACGCAGTCCTCGAATTTTCGCTTTTATTTTTAGTTGTAATCGTGTGTCGGTAGATGGCAGTGAATTTACTGTGACTACAAAATTTACTATGACAGTACCCCTCTATCCTATATATTCTCTTTGGTAACATCCAAGTGACCATTTTTACCCTAGGAGGATATAACCAAACGGAGTAGCCATTAACAGGCATTCCCCTCTGTCGAAAATAGTCGGCCAATGGTCATACACAATGTATGGACTGACGTTTATCTGACATGGCTATTTTGACGTTACCTCAGAATAATAACAAGCATAGAAGCCGGGCAAAAATGCTTCGCAAATATGTATACCCGTCCCTTACTTCCTTACGAATTAGATAATGTGTCGAAAAGAAATGCATATATGTTTGTTATTCCTTATTTACGTAGGGTGTCACAAGTTTTGTTTTGCTAGGGATGTTCTGTGTCGACTTTTTATATCGATAAATTATGCACTTATGTGCCATGTTTAAAAAATTATCACGAAATTGGTAGAGTTCGACCAAGAAAAGTCTGCAACGATTTTGATAGCACACGCAGTGCAAGTGTTATTTATACGTACGTCATAAGTTCATAGAAATTTGACGTTTAAAATAAAACTTGCACGGCGGCGGGTGCTATCAAAACCTTTGCAGACTTTTCTTGATAAAACTAACAAAATATATCAAGGCAGTTGACGTATACATCACCAGAGATGTACAAGATACCCTATAAAAAGTATCTAAAATACAATATACTAGGAAGTCAAATATTTAAATATCAAATACAAGATGCTTTTAGGAATGGTATTTGAAATACTATTCCCAAATAATAATATATAATAATAATAAAATAATACCTACGCATTACTAAATATAGATTTTGCATCGTGGGTAAAGCACACACGCGCGAAAACAATCTTGTATGTAAGTGAAGTAAGTAAGCCAAGTAAGTGGTCTATCACTTTTCGACTCTGTCATTATGAGTGATTGCATGTTGCCAGAGATAGATATAACTCCGTAATAGATGGATACAGTCTAAGGAAAAAACGTGCCTCGAAAATCACGAAAATTTGATTCGATCAGAGGGCGCCACTAGTTTTGGCCTACTCTCGTATAGAGGGCGTTGACGGTCTCGTTTGTTATTTATAATTTTAACGCATATCAGTGAAAGAACATGGGTCAAAATCATATAAAAATAATTAATGCAAATAAAAAAATCATTTATCCATATTTAAATACATTTTAACGTATTTTTATAAATCTTTATTTTTAGTTTTAAAGTATGTTGATAGATGGCAGTGAATGTACAGCGGTTACAAAATTTACTATGACAGTACCGCTCTATCTTATTATATCCTCTTTGCATGTTGCATAATTTTATTGTGAATCACTATTAGTAGTGATTCACAATTATGCAATATGCAATTAAAGGCCACTTTCTTGTCTGACTAAATATAAAAATGTCAGAATCATAATATCTAATTTATGTGTATACGGTTTTTGATCACTTAATTCATTCGCCTCTCTCTCAATTTCTAATCGATCTCCAAATTCAGGGACATAAATGAGAATTCATAAAGGGTGAGAATTTAAACATGTAAGTAAGTAAGAGGTAAACCAAGATCTATAATTAAGGAAAGTTCATCAATGATCATTCGTGTCGTTTTTAATATTATACTTTATATAAAGCTATGATTGTCGATAGGTTATTGTTCCGACGTCGATAAAAACACACCTCACTATGCGAATAAACATAACCTTAAAAAGTTTCAAGAAAATTACGAAAATACATTCAAATACGGTTATATTTACATAAACTGGTAATATACATTTTTATGTTTAGGTTAGGTCCTATAAATTAATATTATCAAAATAGAATTAAACTCACCGAGTTACCGGTTCGTGTGTATTTTCTTTTCTTCATGTATGTGATTTAATAGCCCTCGATCGCACAAGAGATTGTCACATAAGGAACTTTAAACCATTATAATTAAAAATTCAGCACGTTTTCCAACAATCTTTGAGGAATATAATAATAATATTTTAACATTGTTATGGCAGGTGTCCGGACATCTTTATGGGTGAATCACTTTTTTTTTGTTTTTTGATAAAGAACAAATCAAAATATAAAATTACTTCTTTTTACATTTTTATGAGGTTTTAGCATATTACATATATTGAACTTTCATATTTCAGGAGTTGCCGCGGACTTTTATGATTATTATATTGTTTAATATGACCACAAAGTTAATTTGAGGTTTAAAGTGGTCCCCTGGGTAACTATGGATAATTCAATAAAATTGCATGTTGAAAAAAGTGAAACCAGTGCAATGTATACATAAACACGTTTTTGTTAATTACACATGTAAATTACGGCAAAATATTATATAAGTACAAAATTACAACAAGTAGTTATGTCTCTTGAGTCACTGTTGACAAGAACATAAAAAAACTTTTCTATTAATTAGTAATAACCAATACTAATAAGACAAACATCATAACTTTGAATTCTCCCTTTGTTTTAAACAAAATTAATGTTAAAAGCTGAGGTAAAACTGTAACGATTCCATACAAAAAGATTTAAAAAATGTAATTTATTTTTGGTGACATGTTGGTCACCCAAGAGACAAATCGATGGTTCAAGAGACTTTTAAAATGGAACAAGCTTGATTTATATGGTCGTATGATATATTTTTTGGGATTTTTTCATATCATCATAGAGATCATTAAGAGCAGCTTGATTGGGAATCAAATGAAACAAAATATTACAATAGAAAAATGTATTATCAAAGTAAATAAAATCAAAAGCATGTCGAAACTACCATAACCATGGCACTGAGAGTGTTTGGAATGTGTAGAACGGCATATGGCAAAACATGGGGTTTAAGCCCAAAGGTACTGAGATGGATCTATACCATGATGGTAAGACCTATCATTTTATACGGATGCCTGGCATGGTGGCCAAGGACACTAAAGAGCACATGCAGGGATGCCCTTATGAAAATACAAAGAACGGCATGCATGGCTATTACTTGCGCGTTTAGAACGACGCCAACAACGGCGATGTAAGTACTGCTAGACCTCCCGCCGCTACACCTAGTGATACAATCTGAGGCGCGGAAATCGTTACACAGGTTGGCTTTGACAGGCCTCTAGAGCGATAGCAAGCCAAAAACTAAACACACAAATATGGAATGTGACAATTTCATGAAAAGGATTACGAATATGGGCTGCGGTAAGATGCAACCCAATTTTGTGTTCCGTAAGAAATTTAATGTTAAAGTTCCAACAAAGGCTGAACGGACTGAAGGTCTTGAAGCACCAATTTCTGATGAAAATGATATCATATGGTACACAGATGGGTCCAAGACAGAATCTGGTACTGGGGCAGGCATTTATGCAAATGACTTTAGTAGTAGCATAAGCATGGGCAATTACGCCACTGTCTTCCAAGCCGAGACATACGCCATAATTGTCTGTGTGCATGAGAATATAGTTAGGCAAACCCAAGGGAACAATATCTATATACTTAGCGACAGTCATGCTGCACTCAAAGCGCTTAAGGCGCCCAGAGTGGACTCTAGACTGGTATACAATGGCATCCAAGCTCAGAACAAGCTTGGAAGGCAAAACAAATTGCAACTGGTATGGATCCCAGGGCACGAGGGATTCATAGGCAATGAAAATGCAGATGAACTTGCCAGCCGGATCTGCAAACAACTTTATAGGTCTGGAACCATTCGTGGGGCTCTCACAGGGAACCATTACAACGGCTATCATAGACTAAGACCAAACATCAGAAAGAATGGGACAGTTTGACAGGTCTAAAGCACTCAAAGCTCTTTATACAAGGGGTAGACTCTGGTTGGAGCAAAAAGCTTTGGAAACTTAGCGAACGACTACAAATAATAACGGGGGTGTTTACTGACCATTACGGGGTCAAGGGAATCCTGGCCAAGATGGGACACGCTGACAACACCGATTGTCGTATGTGTGGCGAAGAGGAAGAGACAGTAGAACACCTTATGTGTGAATGTCACGCCCTCGCCAGACAAAGAGTGAAGGACTTTGGAACCGGTTATCTGGAACCAAAGGAATTCAAAACCCATGAGCTCCATCATCCGGCATAAGGAAATGCTGGGAAAAGCTTTTGAGTAGCGGACGGATCTTTCCTAGGGGGTAACTGCACAAAAGATCCCTATGGGTCGAAGTGTAACTTCGAGAACACGATTAGGATTTTTCTTGTTTTGCATTACATTCTTTTTTCTTAGTTTTCATATTATTTTAGCATTGTAGTGTTCTTTTGGAGTCATGTCTTTCACTAACTTCTTTGCGTGATAACATTCTCTTTTCTTCTTTTAATATTCCTAATATTTCTCCGGGTCCTTCTTTTTTTGTAGCGTCTCTGTATTTCGGCGGCTGACAATGGCATTTTCGCTGCAATGAATGATTAGTATGAGCAAACAAGCAATGAAGAGCGATAGTAGCAGGGTGATTTGAGCATACAACTTTTAAACAGAGTATTCTGAAACGTACCATTTAGTTTTTCTCGGAATGTTCTCGGAATGACAATCAACAATTACCGATAACATTTTGGTGAAGAGAAATATCGTGAGGAAGAAGTTTCCAATCAAGCGTTATTTTCGGCCAGCGTGTTAATTAGAGTCCATTCCCTCCTAGGCATGAGAGATAAGAACAACTATAGGCTAATTATGATGAATAAGCACGCTACCATAAAAATATATTCAAAATAGGCAGTGAAAAATGAAATGATACTTGATTCGTAATAAACACAATAGAAAAACAAAAAAGTAACATTTTTTTGATATTGCAGATTCATTTACGTACTATAAATAGTAGTAATTCAATAGTTTATTGTGCCTTTATTCACTCAAACCTTGCAAAACAAGTAAATGTCTCATGGCTTACCAAGATTGTCTCTTGGGTCACCGAAAAAGTCAGCTAGGGAACAGGTGACTCAGAAGACTGTGTTAATACCAGATAGATGCATAATTAAAATAAAAGATTAAACTAATTAGGTTGCTCATGAATATTAAACCTCAGTGCCATGTATTAAACTCTAGTTTAAAGCCAAAAAAACATTACGTAGAATCGCAGTAAGTCAGGAGAAACGGAATAAAGCCATCTTACCAGTATCAGAGCTCCGGACGAAATGAACGATGCAACTAACTGCCGCTGTAATGGCGGACCGACTTCACGTGACACTCAGATCGGTTTTCTATTGGACGAGCCAAGTTAGTGCGGCATCACGACATTTAATGCCTACTTTTGTAACTTGGCCTTGTAACAAATTAAATCTCTTTTCATTTTGTATAAGTGTCCAAGTCGCTCAGACGCATAGTTTCGGAGATATAATCGAAAAACCGAAAAATTGAACCTTCAAACCACCCTCTCCCCCCCAGCACCAGGGTTACGGCCGGGGACTTTTGATATGTTCATATCCTAACTAGTCTAAACAAAGCTACGAAGTTAAAAATTGTGTTCCTTGGATTTCCCTCTATACCTTCTTATTGCTTGGCCTACCCCCAAAGTGGCCCCCGTGTTTAAAATTAATATGTTTACGTTACATGTCCATCTTTGGGTCACAAACTTACATATGTGTACCAAATTTCAACTAAATTGGTCCAGTAGTTTCGGAGAAAATAGACTGTGACAGACGGACAGACAGACGCACGAGTGATCCTTTAATGATCCTATAAGGGTTCCGTTTTTTCCTTTTGAGGTACGGAACCCTAAAAATCAGCAAGATCTCAGCAAGATGACCACGAAACATTTGAGCTAATTTAATACGACTATGAAAAGTTGTTACAATTGAAACCTACCTGTGAAATAACGAACATGTATTTTATTTGGCTGGATTATATTACAACCATTTGACATTTTCCTCAGTTCATTTTGTGACAAGCCTGAAAAAAACGAAAGTACTTGCGGATTGTTGTCTCACTCACTCTAGACAAAAAGTAATATCGTGTTGTGAATACGATACCTTTTACCAAGCTCTTATTTCTGCCCGGCTTCTATGCTTGTTATTATTCTGAGGACGACCTATGCATTTGACGTTCCCCTTCCCCGCAAAAATTGGCACTTTTTTGTATAGCAAATTACAGACGTGGCGGGAAATAGGCGTGATTATAATATGTATGTATATGTGTTTAATTAATGTTTTAATTAAAATCCCAAGTTTTAATTTAAAAAAAGTAGAATAGTCTCAATGACATGAAATGTTTGACAAAAGACTTACTTTTTATAGAGTCACGGCAATCCGGATGATGACACTACTAGCAGCAGCGATGAAGATGACCTTTCAAACAAACCATTGAATGGCAAAGGATCTTCATTAAACTACAACACCGAACCTGAAGTAGTGGACAAAGAGAAAGGGCCAGTTCGGACTGTAGTGAGAACCAGAAGAAAAAAGGAGTAAGCAGTAAACTATCTTGGATTTTAAGTTCAAATAACATAAAACAAAGGCTTCTGTAGAAATTAATTTAATTCATTTTTATTAAGTGTAAATAATGTATGGTAGGGCGCGATGTATGTATGATAAACGTAATGCGGCGTAATGTATGATAAACCCGCGGATACAAAGGAATTTTTATCATTAACCCCCTTATTCATAAAAGTTTACGGGCCTGATTTAGTTAAATTATGTTTTATCCCTTTCTTACAAATACATAAGTCAAAATGACAGATAAAGACAAACGATTCATAGGTAATTAAGGTCAGTAACGCGTTTATGAATAACGCTATTAGTCTTATATAGATAGATAGAATAGTTTGGTATTGAAGTGCGCCGTGCGGTGCGCCCTGAGCTTATGTAACTCCTTCTCAACACGGCTACTAGTCTTATATAGATAGATAGAATAGTTTGGTATTGAAGTGCGCCGTGCGGTGCGCCCTGAGCTTATGTAACTCCTTCTCAACACGGCTACTAGTCTTATATAGATAGATAGAATAGTTTGGTATTGAAGTGCGCCGTGCGGTGCGCCCTGAGCTTATGTAACTCCTTCTCAACACGGCTACTAGTCTTATATAGATAGATAGAATAGTTTGGTATTGAAGTGCGCCGTGCGGTGCGCCCTGAGCTTATGTAACTCCTTCTCAACACGGCTACTAGTCTTATATAGATAGATATAATAGTTTGGTATTGAAGTGCGCCGTGCGGTGCGCCCTGAGCTTATGTAACTCCTTCTCAACACGGCTACTAGTCTTATATAGATAGATATAATAGTTTGGTATTGAAGTGCGCCGTGCGGTGCGCCCTGAGCTTATGTAACTCCTTCTCAACACGGCTACTTCGACACCAAAAAGGATTTAGAAATTCGATCTTTAGGCTCCACCGTATACCTACTTTACTAACGAATACAAGTAGGTACTAGAATAGCTTAGGTACTGAACCACTATTAAACCTAGAGACCGGTCCCCTATTCCCAAAGAGTAAAGTAAGTATTATAGCAAAGATGATATAATAAGATAGAGCGGTACTGTCATAGTAAATTTTGTAACCACTGTAAATTCACTGCCATCTATCGACATACTTTAAAACTAAAAATGAAGATTTATAAAAATACGTTAAAATTTATTTAAATATGGATAAATGTTTTTTTTATTTGCATTAATTATTTTTATATGATTTTGACTCATATTCTTTCACTGATATGCGTTAAAATTATAAATAACAAACGAAACCGTCAACGACCTCTATACGAGAGTAGGTAAAGCTAGTGGCGCCATCTTATCGAGAATCAAATTTTCGTGATTTTCGAGGCACGTTTTTTCCTTAGACTGTATCCATCTATTACGGAGTTATATCTATCTTTGATTATAGGTAAAGAGAGCCCGCTTGAAGCATTTTATGGAACATCATTTGAAAGCACCATCCCTGATTTGCTCCCGAAACTAACTATGTATGTGTGCGTGCACATCTACATATACATCCGTACGTGTACTTTCATCCTACATAATAATATTAGGTCTACTTGGGCGGTTTACAAGTCAATTTTTAGGGTTCCGTACCTCAAATGGAATAAACGTAACACTTATAGGATCACTCGTGCGTTTGTCTGTCTGTCTGTCCGTCTGTCACAGCCAATTTTCTCCGAAACTACTGGACCAATTAAGTTGAAATTTGGTATACATATGTAAGTTTGTGACCCAAAGACGGACATGTAACGTAAACAAATGAATTTTAAACATCGGGTCCACTTTTGGGGGGTAAATATTTTTATAATTTTTATATATTTTTTTATAATTTTAGGATAAACAGTTTAGAAGTTATTCAAGAAAATAGGCAAAAATTTACAATTCCCCCCCCCCCCCTTTATCTCCGAAACTACTGGGTCTAAAATTTTGAAAAAATACACAAAATAGTTCTTTACCACACACACACACGCAGATCACCGGAAAACCTATTAAAAATTGCAGTCAAGCGTGAGTCGGACTTAATTACTTAGTTTTTGATCCGACCCCTACGGGTTTTTTAAAGACGTTTCACATAAAAAATACATTCTTTAAATTGTGTAATGTCGGAACCCTTAGAACGCTAGTCCGACTCGCACTTGGCCGGTTTTTTTGTTTGATTTCTTGTAACTTAACAGTACACGCTGAAAACATTGATGATCTGGTATCAAAACTGAAAGTGGTTTTCTGCAAACGGAATGCTCCTCAACCTAGACAAAACAAACATTGTGCACTTGGTTAAGGCGTACTGACATATCCCAGCTAAATATCAAAATAAATAATATAATGTACTCCTTTTATTTGCACACTACATTAAAAATAAAACAGAATTTGAGAAAATCTTAAAAAATAATATAGTTACATGTAAAAAATCCGCAACGCAGGCTTCGTCAGGTGGCCACAAATGCAAATCAGCAACAGGCTTCGTAATTATTATTTTTTGTTTAAATAAAATAACCGTCACGAATCGTACCTGGCCCCCATGTCCCCATGTCCCCATTACGCTGGCAGCGTTACCGCGCTGAATGGCCAACGAGATCTGTTGGACCAGGTACGATCCGGACCGAGGGTCGCACCCCCTGTCCCTCAGCCACCGACCCAAATCCCTCACAAAGTTCCTAGCCTCCACAGCCCAAGGTCCCGCAGTCTCGACTGCAACCGGCACAAAGTCGTACGTTGATTCCAGGGCAGAGTACTTGGGATGCTTCATTTTGGCGGCATACTCCGCGGCAGTACCAGCAGACCTGACAGTGAGACTCAAGTGGGACGGCGCAAATGTACTCACGCACGTTGCATCCCACAAGAGGCATCGTCCCCTCTGCCATGGAACCAATGTCAGACCATCAGGCCTCTTGCATCCGTGCGGCACAACCCTGGAGGGTCCAAAACGCAAGGAATATTGGCCGACACCAAAGCCCTGCGGATGACATCATTGATGGCATGATGCATGGATAAACAACCCGCGCACTTCATCAATGACAGCTAGGTGACACTGACAGTTGACATCGTTTTTTTGTCTATCTCATCAATTAAATCACGTGCACAGGCATTAGTGCCTGATCTGCTATTAAATTTCTCAAACGTCATCTCGGTCACTTAAAAAAAATATATAATAAATAATACGAAATAAAAATAAAAAGCTGCATTTCCGTGATCGTTATGACGAATAGGTACTATCGGATAAAAATATAATTTGCCTAAGACTTTACCTACCCAATAGGCTATTTGACTAATTTTTGAAAATAGTTTTAATTGATTGTTTATGACGTAATAATTACACTACATTGATATTTCCGTGAAATTTCCTGTATTAAATATAAAAAAAAAACAATGTTAGTTTATTTATTTTGAACGCGCCTTAAACGCTGTTTTGCAAAGGGGTAATCACGTGACACGTGTGACGTCACACGCGAGTAAACTCAGTCAATGACCTTAGTAAATCTTATGGTTTATGTGCATTGAATTGATTATTTCACTGTAAAATGGTATATAAATGGTGTATAGTGCCGCAATGTTCAAGTACGACTATAAAAAATTCAGATAAATTGTTTGTTTCCGTTCCAACGAATCCCAAAAAAAGAAAAATGTGGTTAAAACTAGCGCGAAGATACCCAAAGAGCATTTTAGCGCATACAAATGTTTTTATGTGTGAAGACCACTTCGATGTAAGTAATATTTAACTGTAAATAAATATGGTAGTTAAAGCAGCGGATTTTGTTGTATTTAACGAAACAAGATCATGGTATTTAATGTATTACTACATAACCTCAAAACATAGCTCTTTCAGCATTAGTAGGTAGTTAGTAGCATACTTTTTCTTTCAAACTAAAGTGCAGTATGGAGATACTATTCTCGTCATCGTATTCTATATATATATCGTCGTCGTATTTGTATCATCGAAATAGAAATGTTTGTAAATAAACAATTTCTACGTATACTCACACAGCTGTTTTTACATTTCTAAGTTCCGCAGCATAGTAATCCAGATTATCTTTAAAGAAAAGTGCAACCATTAATGCGTCTATGTCTGGTAGGTTACCGCTATCAGCTTTCACATATTTCGGCTCCATTTTGAGATTCTTATGAATATTGTGCTACTAGATATACGGATAAATCGGAATATATCAGAAAACTGTGGAACAATAACTAAAATTAACTAAATACAAATAAAACGGTTAAAACACTCAAGGCAATCAAGAATGTTTACCCGCGTGTGACGTCATTCGAGCGTTGACCAATCACAGAGCGTTCACGTCCCTGATAAAATTTCAAAAAATATTAAATTTTCTTTCGTTTATATTCCAAAAACTAAACATAATTTACTACATTCAAATATAGTGAAATATACTTTATTAGTTTATTATCTTTCAGGATGACAGCAATTCGTTATATATTTTTAATGTTGTCAAATACCCTATTGTACATATTAGCAGCGTGCCAGTATGTCAGGTCTAATCTTGGTAGGTATAAAACTAACTGTAGCCGCGGTGAGAACAACCGCAGGCAGCCAATGTTGATTGCCCCCGTCAAGCGACTCGCTAAGCTCAGGAGTTCACACAATGTCTTTGGGGCCAAGATCTACAACTCTGTCCCGACTGATATAAAGTCAGCGAAAAGTGACAATGAGTTTACAAGGAAACTCTAATCGCTGCTAGTCGCACAGGCAGGCTACAGCGTAGACGAGTTTCTTCGTGGAGCTCATTACCTAAAACGTTTTCTAAACATGTAATATTAGGTATTATTTACTGTGTTTAATTAATTATGCGTAGTTTGAGATTTTGTTGTAAATGTTTATACATTTATAGTTCATGCTTATGCAAATGTTAGAATATGTAAATATTATTAGTATTGTAATCTCACTATGTACATAAATATGATTGTAATGTAATCTACATTAATGATTGAAATAATGATTTTACCAATAAATAAATCAATCAAT
The DNA here is from genome assembly GCF_947568885.1 of Cydia strobilella. NCBI lineage: Eukaryota > Metazoa > Arthropoda > Insecta > Lepidoptera > Tortricidae > Cydia > Cydia strobilella. Next base: position 32,718,510 of record NC_086068.1, read on the forward strand.
CAATGATGATTCAGCATGTATGTAATCGAGTTTCTTATTATTCACTATTTTAACTATTTTTATAAAAAATAATAAGCGCCAGAATAGGCCAATTTGCCCAGAAGATTACCTAACAATGTTGTCCTATAGATGAATAAACCAGTATAAATAATAGCTACCAGTATAAATATGTAAAACAGAAATAATGTAAAATTTTCTTAGTATTATAATTTATAAAGATAAGTTTTTTCATAGAAACTAATGAATTAAATTGTCTGAATAAAGCAAGATGACTATAGTTATTTGTGCAACAAGAGAGGAAAGTTGGTTTTTCTTGCGAGTGTTTATTTTGAGTCCCGAGAAAGCGAAAGATTCTTAGGTAGAATCTTGAGCGTAGCGAGGGACTCAAAAACACGAGACGTAAAATAACTTTGCTCTCGTGTTGCACACATAATTTTTCACCTCAGTAGTGAGAACATATTAAAGGTTAAAATATATTTCGAATTACACAGAATATACAGAAAAAAAAAAGTATTATAATGTGTACGATACGATAAGATACGATACGAGACGAGACGAGACAAGACCGGACCGGACCGTACCGGACCGTACCGTACCGTACCGTACCGTACCGTACCGTAGTATGAAGTTCATGGCCTTCACTAAATTAAAAAGCTACATTGTTTCACTCCCTGGAGTGAGGAAAGTCGCACTTGACGAAAGTAGGCTTGTTCGAGCTGCTGAGGTGAAAAATATTTTTTTTTATAGATAACTTGCTAAAATAGGAACCAATAAAATTCAAATTTTGGTCATAATATGGGTGAAATAAAATGGGTAAGTAAATAATGAAATGTTAATTTTTAGGGATAATAGGTAAGTTAAAAGTTATATATATGTCGCAGTAAGATAGATAAAGCCGTTATATAGTAATAACCCTAGGGATATAATTATATGTCGTAACATAGTTATACGAAAGTGATTCATTACTATCTTACTGGAAATATAACTATAATACGTCTTTAGTTTAGTGATATAGTTATATTACTGGATTAAGTTTAGTGAAATAATTGTAGGTAGGAGTGTGGCCGTGCGGCGAAGGTATAGTTATATAAACGTACAGTTGTTAAAACTACGTAGTCAAGTAGTGGCTACGTCCATATCGTTTTTTTTAAAGTTAAACCGCGATGCAGCGGTAGATTTCGCTGTTTTAAGGATTTGAAATTTGATTTTATCAGAATCAATAAATAGGTTAGGTACCGTAGTATAATTTTTTCTACTCGTCGAGTATAATCTGTGTATTACAACTTCATATGCAACACTACAACCTTACTCTTTTCAACGTTGGATAGTCTATGGCACTTCCGACTCAAGCATAAGAATTTTATCGATACGGTTTAGTCAATTATAAAAAATTTGAAAATAGAACTTCATACATTTCGATAAAATATTTCGTTTAAGGAGACTGATTCAATGCAAATTAGCCTACTTAAACACGCTGCTGCGTCGCATCTGCTTTGTGATTGGTTGGCCAACAAAAACATTTTATTTTATGTTGTAGTAAAACAATTGCTTCATAAGTCAGAAACGTGCATGTGACACCCTTCATATAGCAACATCCATACCCTACGAAAACAGCTTAGCGTTGCTTGTTAGTCTCCATAGGCTACGGTGGCCAAAATCGAGGAAAAAAACTGTCTTAAAATTGAATTTAGCGCGGAGCAGGTACCAGGGCCTCATGAGTTACGAGGAGGTGTCGTTGACCAACCCGCCGGGGGCGCCAGGCCCGTATGAAGGTGTCGCGGGCCGCGGCAGCTCGCGTATCTTAGCTGTATACTTTTGGTTTGTTTACCTATATGATTCTACTAGTTGAAAGTATTATTTTTTTGTCTCGTAGAAAAAGTATAGTATACAATAGTGATATAATCAAGCTTTTCAATCTCGTACCTTAACTTAAGCAACTCAGCAAGCTTCTTTGCTTAAACACGGTACTCGACTGAAAAGCTCTCTATTATATCACGATTGTATAAAATACTATTTATTAAGTAGTTTATAATAAATACAATGAAAATATAAATATAGCTGTCGCGATTATCGCGAATCGGCTAATAGCTGCCAACGTCATGGAGTAGATGGCGCTCGTAGTCACGTTTAAGTGAAATAACCGCTTCTAGGTTGTTGTGATTTTTAAGGGTAAAACAAGAGGGTATACGCGCGAACGACAGTAAGAAAAGGAGGTGGGGTGCGAACAAAGCTACGGGAAGAGTGATATTTGCTTTAGGATCTATTCAAGGACTTTCTTATGGTGTTATTAGAATAATGAGGTGTCTCTTGTAGATTGTGACTAACATTCATTGTGATATCAGTATTCAGAGTGTCAACAGTGATCCGAGGGAATTGTTCATGGCTAATGTAAGTGAAGTTCAATCATAATTATACGAAGGGTTTCGTCCCAAGATATTAGTAATTTAGAATTATAGAACACATTGTAGTTACGAGAAAGTTTAACCACTCATCATATGAACTTAAGGTAAACTTAGTGTGCAGAAAGGGGTAGCTATAAGGGGAGGTTGGAGGCGACTATGAAGCCCAAGTAACCAGATGGATAATCAGGTTTAATTCATGTTATACGTAGGTAACAAAGTAGGACACCAGCAATGAATTATCGTCATCTCACTAACGTCCAGGCCTCGCCTCAGTATCAGTAAAGGCATAAGCTCATTCAGTAAAGGCATCAGCTCATTCGATAGATTAATAAGTATAGTGAGCTTGACGACAATAGCAATACTGTTGATAAAATTTTAGAAATATTTTTTAGACATAATTTTAATAGTCCTCTCGTCGCCTTTGGGATACGGCAAGCCATTTTGTGCGAATTCGCCGAGGGTCACTTGTAAGTCTGTTCTAAAGCCACACTGTGCTGCCAACTTCTGCGATGCGATGCCAGTAAACATAGTTGACGTGGCTGTTAATCCAAGTTTTTGGCACATTGGTAATCTAGAAAAAGAAAACGTCATATTAGCTTCCTGCGGTGACAAATCCAAAAAAGAGGGAGCCTCGCAAGATCTCACTTACCTTGCAGCCAGTACCTTGGCGCCCAGTTTGTGCCCTCTGTTTTCCCTTGTTACGAGCAAGCCGAGGCCATTCAAGAACTTGTCGACTCCCAAATCTTTAAAAGCGTCATATTTTCTATCTAGGTATGTTATTGTTTTAAGGAGGTCACCAAACTTGCCATTTTCTATCTGAAACATGCATTTAAATAATCAAAACGGTATCCAGTACCAAAATACGTTAAGAAGGCAATGTACTAAGTAGTTAATCACAAATAATTAAATACTATTGCATATACGGGCCCAATAAGCATTATTCCGGAGCGGGTTGGGGTGCAGCTGTCTGCAGCGTGTCACGGTTAGGTACTATAGGTACCGTCGACGAGCCGCCGCCGAACCATGGCACGCGGTCGCAGTTTGCGAAGCGTTATTTGTAGAAGTGAGCGAGATATAGTAGATTGTTAACCAAGGAATGAAAGGCACTCATTAGTAATGAGTCATTACTGCCGAGGTATTTTGGCGCTCGAACGCAGTGAGAGCGCCAATAGCTCGAGGCAGAAATGATGCCTTTCACCCTCGGGTGAAACTCGTTAAACACTCTACTTTTCATTTCGAATACGAGGAAAGTAAAATGCGTGTTTTTTAGGGTTCCGTACCTCAAAAGGAAAAAACGGAACCCTTATAGGATCACTCGTGCGTCTGTCTGTCTGTCCGTCTGTCACAGCCTATTTTCTCTGAAACTGCTGGACCAATTAAGTTGGAATTTGGTATACATATGTAAGTTTGTGACCCAAAAAGGGACATGTAACGTAAACAAATGAATTTTACACGGGGGTCACTTTTTGGGGGTAAATCAGAAAATTAAAAAATAAAGTTTTTCAACCTATATCGTGTTACATATCAAATGAAAGAGCTCATAGTGATAATCTCAAATATATTTTTTTTATAATTTTAGGATAAATAGTTTAGAAGTTTTTTAAGAAAATAGGCAAAAAGTGACCATTCTCCCCTTTTATTTCCGAAACTACTGGGTCAAAAATTATGAAAAAAATACACAAAGTAGATCTTTACCTATAGATCACGGGAAAACCTATTAGAATGTGCAGTCAAGCGTGAGTCGGACTTAATTACATAGTTTTTGATCCGACCCCTACGGGTTTTTTAAAATATACATTGTTTAAATTGTGTAATGTACGGAACCCTTGGGACGCGAGTCCGACTCGCACTTGGCCGGTTTTTTGCTAATTCCTAAGAATCACGAGTACTATTGAATGAGACAAAGAAAAAAAGTGTTCCCGGTTTTTCATACTAATTTTGGGAGTGTGTTTTGTAACGGAACGGTCCACACAAAATGTATGTGAAAATGCGTTAAACTGTCATTTTTTTGGGGACACGTTTTTTTTCTTCTTAAATCCTCGTGATTCTGAGTAGTAATAACCCAAAAGTTGAGGGAAAGTAAATGATACACGTTTAGATGAAAATGCCCAGGTACGTCACGTAGGTCATGGACATCGAAAATATGAAGTAAACCATTGTGTCATTTACGATGTAGACAAACAATTTCTGGCTGAATAGTTGTTTGTGCAACTAGAGAGCAGTTAGTTTTGCTGCTAGTGCTGATTATGAATAGCGTAAGATTCTACAATAGAATGGCGAGCGGATAAAAAACCGGATGTCTTTGGTCGGATCAAAAACTAAGTAATTAAGTCCATTTCTAATATGTTTTCCTGTGATCTATAGGTAAAGAACTATTTTGTGTATTTTTTTCAAAATTATATCCCAGTAGTTTCGGAGATAAAGGGGGGGGGGGGAATGGTCATTTTTTGTATATTTTCTTGAAGAACTTCTAAACTGTTTATCCTAAAATTATAAAAAATATATATTTGAGTTTGTCACAATGAGTTCTTTCATTTGATATGTAACACGATATATTTTGAAAAACTTTATTTTTTAATTTTCTCATTTACCCCCCAAAAGTGGTCCCCATGTTTACATTTTATTTGTTTACGTTACATGTCCATCTTTGGGTCACAAACTTAGTTGCCCAGTTTTATATTTTGAAATGTTGATCCTAGCAAAAAAGTGTACTGGATCTTTTTTGTAGAAAATTTTATGTAGATTAGGTACTTATGTAGTAGAACATTTTATGCTACGGACCACAATTTACGAGTTATTTACGAAAAGCTATAAAAAAAGGATCCTAACCCCCCTCCCCCCCCTTCTCCTAACTGTTAGCTTCACCTCCACCCTCGGGTACTTTTAATATGTTGTTTAATACACCATTCCCTTTCCCTACAACTATGTCAAAATTGGCTTATACACGAATTATTTCCCGTATTTCCTTCGTTTAGTGGCCTTTTCCCATACCTGTATCGGAATTGTGGGAAAATACTTACATTTCCAGTTTTTTTGTCTTCATCGTCGACGCATTTGACAACGCAAACATTAAACGCCGCCAACGACCTGTTGTTATCAAGCGTTTTGTAGCAAGCCAGGCTCATGCGTTGCGATAAACTATCTCGCCAAAAATCACTTATCTTCTGTAAAGCATCTGGATCTTCGTGAATTCCTGGGCAAATAGTATATTACAAGTAAGTTAAAGCTGCCAGCTAGTCACTAATAGTATTGGAAATGTGGAATATTAGAAAGTCTAACTGAGAATATTCCGATAATAAAAATGTCAAGAATTGTATTTTCTAATATATATTTTTTTACTAAGGCTATGTCCTAACATCGCAGGTTTAGGCTGCGTTTCCACCAGAGATGTACGAGGTAGCTGGGTGCTTAGCCAAGTTGCAAATACAAGTAGTTATAGACGCGCCACCGAGCGATCGGGGGTAGAAGAATATTCATATAAAATGTATACTACGCAATTTATCCGGTTTGCAAGTCCAATATCTTTTCTCTTTCACTCTTATAAATTTCGGTATTTTGCCATAGCCTCCTTGCTATGATGCCATAACCCGACCATGAAAAAATGCCGGGTCGGTGATAAAAACAAAGCATGGCACTATTTTCTCTTTCCTCTTATAGGAATCGCAATAAGACTATCTTTCTCTATCAAAGAGTGTCAAGTAAGTAAAATACATCATAATGTCATTCCGTATAAGGATTTTTCATTTTATTAAGCGGACACTCAAAAATAGTTTAAATTACTTTTTTTTAATTCTGGAATCGCTTTATGTAGATAAATGTAATAATAAGTTTTTGGCAAAAATTTCATTTTTGGTACAAGCTTTTATCGCTGACTGTACTTTTTTTCCACAGGCAACTAATACTCATCGAGACAATTCTAAAAACCCCAAACACAATTAGGTTGCGTTGTTTTATCACAGAGTTCCTATGACCACCTCCTGTCTTCATCATCAGATCAGCTCGATGGTACCATAATATTGCATTGTCACCCGACTTACATGCGTATGCAAATTTTCAGCTTCATCGGAAACCGGGAAGATAAATTAGTTACCTTAGATTCCATTACATACAGGTCGACCTAATAAAAGCGTGTTAAAAACGGAAACCAACGCAAAACATTTTAATGTAAATAAGTTATAATAAAATAAAACATCGGAAATATTTTCGAACTTTTACCCAGTTGGGTAACAGCGTACAAGTGCCTGCACATCAGTTTTTAACATTTTTCGACAAGTTGCAAACAACATTCGTTTGAATTCTTCCATGTTTTAGCTTCTCGTCTACCCGTTTAGAGTGCATCTTCACAATGGTTTAGTACCACTCGATGGGGCGTAGCTCCGGGCAATTTGGTGAATTGACTTGTTTTTGAACAAAATCAATGTTCTTCAAATTCAGTAGCTCCACGTCTGATCAGCATACTGGGCACTTGCCAAATAAGGCCAAAAATGAAGAGGTGACATTATGCGTCTGATAGACGAAGAATACTCGTTTTTGGATGCATTATTTTCTGTAAAAGTCGCCACCAAAGTTCCTGTTGCAAAATAGTACTTACACACTTTATAAGGCCACAGAAACCAATCCACGAATTGATCAATTTTGATGTTACTCTCCTCATTTTAGAATTTTTAATAGGAAATCACCCCAACCCTTTAAATTAGGGGATGGAAGATTTTCATAAGCAACTTATAAAAAGAAGTGAAATCCCACCAAAAACATTTTCATGGAAAATGTTGCCAAGACGAAACGATAAGGCTCGCACTGTCAAGAAGTTATCAGATCTCTTGTAGAGCCAAGCTTCTAACTCTACAAACCCTAACTTCACAAACTCTACACCTTAGTCAAAATATGTGGCTTGGGCGTTTCATTACTACAAGAAATATTGTATAATAAAAATAATGAATAGTGAATACATTTTACCTAACGCCAGTTACGCCCATGTAACGGTAGCAAAACGACCAAGCCACATAATTTGTCTAAGGTGTAGAGTTTGTGTAGTTAGGGCTTGTAGAGTTAGAAGCTTGACTCTACAAAAGATCTGATAACTTTTTGACAGTGGGTCCCCGTCCCCGGCAAGCTCGGTTATCCATTACACAGACCAGACCTGTGCTCCATACAAAAGTAGTTACGCTCTCATTTTAACGAGTAGCTAGTTTCCTCTGAACACATGAGGTATATCTATGTCTGTAATTAGTTTATGTAGCTTCAGATACCATAGTTATAAAAATACAGCGAAATTAAGTTTTTCATACAAAATTAGTTTTTGCTCTATTTCGTTTGTTTTATAAACTGGAGCTATATAAACTAATTTCAGACATATACCTCATGTCATTTTATTGTATGTGCAAAGTTTCATTACAATCCAACACGTAGTTTTAAAATGAGAACGAAACTCCGTTTATATGCTGGGAAGGTGAAATTCGGCCGAGGTTGCCGGAGACTCTTATGGTTTCGTCTTGGTAACATACCCAAGTAGCACAGATAGCTGTATAACTACTCACTTTTAGTTCTATTTAAGGCTCGGTGCGTAATAAGACACTTATAAGAACACACCCGTGGTCCTACAGCTGTATAATAGCTCCCCGTGATAATTAAATAGCTTAGGGCTGATTAAAAGCTGCATTACAGCTCTGAAAACTACCATTAATACGCAAAGAGTGATATAAAGGTATATTGCTACGACCCTATACAGCTTTAAGGGTTATCAAATGCTTTAACCGTAATAAGGTCTGTTTAGTGGATACAATTACGCCATGTGTTGTATAAGAAGGTAATTGTGGACTTTTATTACGCTGCTTTTTAAGGGAGCACAAGTGAACCATTATGAAGCTGATAGACGTATAACGGAACACATGTGGCGCATAATACAGCTTATCGCTGAACACGTTTACCGCTAAGCAGCTTTTATTACGCTGCTTTTTAAGGGAGCACAAGTGAACCATTATGAAGCTGATAGACGTATAATGGAACACATGTGGCGCATAATACAGCTTATCGCTGAACACGTTTACCGCTAAGCAGCTTTTATTACGCTGACTTATTAAGGGAGCACGAGTGAACTATTATGAAGCCAATAGACGTATAGTGGAACACATATGGCACATAATACAGCTTATCGCTGAACACGTTTACCGCTAAGCAGCTTTTATTACACTGACTAAAGTGTCCGTATAATACTTGTTTAATGGTTCACATTTCAGTTAAAGGTGAGCTTGTGAACAATTATACTTAAATTAAAAAGCTTACGACTGCTTACATGTTCACATGTTCAATTCTATTTGAGTTCAGACTTTTTAACAGTACACACACAAATCATTAAACAGACGTTTGCTGCTTATAAGAATTTTAACGGTTCATGCCGCTGTTTAACATTGACCGCCATTTTATCGTATATAACCTATACATTTTTAGATTACTTTTCCAACTTTTATAGGGTTTTGTGCATGAGTTCTTAACCTATTCTATTAGTTTCGTACTTCCTAATTACGAAATATTAACTTTTTATCTCATAATTCTGTTCAAACCCCAGAAATTGTTTTTACACATAGCATATTTATATCATTAAATTAAATAAAAACTGATTATTTTCGTGGCGCACTAAAATTTTCTTAGATAATGTATATATATAATGTCAATAAACTTGCATTCCCAAACATCTTTCTCGCATTAATACCACTGGGGGAATATCCGCATAACACTTAACAAAATATTATTAGTATTGTGATGGCGGCCGTTTGCTTATGTTACCTGCATTCACTTTAAACTTTATACTAACAGAGAGCTGCCTTTGTATTTATTTGACATTAATTCTCTTTTATTCAGCCCAACGTCAACTTTTCCCGGTAATAGGGTGTACATGTGAAATATTTGCTGAATAACAGGTAACTGGTGGTCTCTTACCCAGTTAAGATGCAGCTCTTATAACTCCTGTTAACTCTTATAACTCCGTTAAATTGCTGCTACAACGCTCTTAAGCAGCTATGTGAACTTAAAGCTGCCAAAATCTGTGCCCATTTAAGAGTTATAAGAGCTGAAAACTCGCTGATTCTGCTCTTATACAGCTTTTATATTTAGCTTCAAGCGTATTCGTACTCCATTATTCGGCTGCTATACAGTGCTATACTGTGCTACTTGGGATTTTACATGAAAATGTTTTTGGTGGGATATGATCTTCTACAACGGCATGGTAGTATATCGGGGCCATGGTAACTTACTACTGTAATATTTTACGCATTTTTCGTTGTCCATTAAAATGCAACGAAATTTATCTTGTTGTACAGATTGCCGCTTCTTCTTTTAGCTTGTTTTTGCTGCTCTGCGAGTCTTTTGGCCATGTTTTGCTTTTAATAGAACCATATATTTTCTTATATTTTAGTCTGTGCCTACTCTAAAGCCTGTTTTCTTAGGAATTTCGGGAACCGATAGGTATCTTTTTCGATTTTAACAACCGCAACTATACTTTGGTTTGTGGATTGTGCGGGGGCCGCTTCTGTGCCGGGATTTTGTAAAATCTTCAAGCCTATGATGCTCTCAAAATGTTTTAATTATATGGTTCACGTTTGACTTGGAGAATTTGTACCTATTTACGACTTTTTGCAGTGAATGCATCGTGAGTGCAGAACTAACTTGCAATGTCCCAAATTAATTCGCTCCACCGGGACAAAAAAATAATATTAAAGGGAACAAATATGTAGCAATTGATGATTAAGGGATTGATAATTATATTGTTGTGAGCTGTACGTCAATTGTTTTTAAATTAGCAGTTTAAAAGAGATGTCAGGGTGTCCGCTTAGTAAATTGAACAGTCCATAGTAATAAATATAATTTACACTAATTGGTCATATCATAACATAAAACTTTATCTTTACCAAAACAAAAGGACCATCCATATGCGAATTGAAAAGTTGAAATACGAGGAAAACGTAGAAATTAAAATGTAGAAAAGTAACTAGGATCAAGATTGTTTAGCTCAATTATACTTTAAAGGGGCCCACTGACTATCAGTCCGCCGGACGATATCGGCCTGTCAGTTGTTCGGAACTGTCAAGATTTTGTTCTAACTGACAGGCCGATATCGTCCGGCGGACTGATAGTCAGTGGGCCCCTTAAGCAAAACGGGTTGCTAATTGTTTTACGAGTATTACCCTATCTATTGTAAAAGAGCCATTAACGATAACATTCATCGGCGCAAATAATATTTCTTAACCATAAATAATATCTAGATTCAACATCGTAATTAATGAATTACGGATTTAATGGATCAGGTAGATACTGAAGTAGGTAATGAATGAAATGATAAGCATGATTGTTAATGTTAGCAACACTTGTGCGTGTTATAAGCTTATCACTTATATCACACGTTAGGAACTGCGTATCCTCCATCAAATAAGATAAGATAGGAGTGGTAGGACTGGTAGGTTATAGAGTTAGACCAAGCTAAGTTGGCAGCGATTTTGAAAACCCAAACTGTGCAAGTGTTTTTTTAAACGTCAAACTTCTATGAAATTGTGACGTATAAAGAACACTTGCGCAGTCTGTGCTATCAAAGTCGCTGCCAACTCAGCTTAGTCTAACTCTATAGTTAATGTACGTAGATTCCTAAAAATACGATGACGTTGTGCAACGTGAGGTTAAGTGATAATTTGGAGACGAGTTTGCAATATCCTTGCCCCGGAGTTACACACGTTTTTATCTTTGTTATTTAATATCCATAATATGTACCTACAACATGAATGCAAATAAAGAACTTGAACTTGCGAAGAAAGCGAAATAATTCTTAAATACGGTGACATTTCAAACATTCGTCCGCCATATTGTCGTTTTTGACAGGTTAGGCATCAAAAGCACAGACCTATCTGGCATTCAGCCACGATTGAAAATTGTGTAAAAATATTTTAAACGGCTATAAAATTAAACAATGGTTATTTATGCAACAAGAGAGGAAAGTTGGTTTTTCTTGCGAGTGTTGATTTTGAGTCCCGAGAAAGCGAAAGATTCTATAATTGACACGAGCGAAGCGAGTGATTCTAAGTTAGAATCTTGAGCGTAGCGAGGGACTCAAAAACACGAGATGTAAAATAACTTCTCTCGTGTTGCACATATAATTTTTCACGTCAGTAGTGAGAACATATTGAAGGTTAAAATGTATTTCGAAATTGTAATAGACCTCGAAGTATGAAGTGGCAGTGCATGGCCTTCACTAAATTAAAAAGACACTTTGTTTCACTCCCTGGAGTGAGGAAAGTCGCACTTTCGTCACTCCCTGGAGTGACGAAATTTGGCTTGTTCCAGCTGCTGAGGTGAAAATTAAATATTTGTGTTTCCTAATTATTAATGTAAAGAAAGAACCAGGAAGCAGCCACCAGCTGCAGAGGCCTCTACAAACACGAGGACCCGCAGCCATCGGTAAGCCAAGCTAGGTTCCTTTGGGTTAGTATAAGCACACAACCAACACAGTGTACTTGGCTTTATGTCACATTTTCTGGTGTTTATGTTATATGTATATGTTATATATGTTAACAACTCGGTTCACACGAGTGTGTACTATCGCTTCCGGAAATCGTTTTTTTCCCGATCGCGATTTTTGCCATTCGCAATTTTTACCATTTTATTTTTTCTCAATAGCTTCCTTTCCCGAATAGCTGAGGGAAATTAGCTAAAATTACGGCATAATTAATGGAAGACTTTTTTTTAATTGGGATATGTACGTTATGGACCGAAGGATCCATCGTGAAAGTAATGTGCGAAAGAGATATAGATAGTTGGATTCTGCTGTTAGAACACTCTCTACGAATGGGAAACGTAAACATTTCAAAAGTTCCCTACGTGTGTCTAATGTATATGGTTCCGTGGTTAGTTTTTAGGGTTACCCAAAGGGTAAAAACGGGACTCTATTACTAAGACTCCACTGTCCGTCTGTCTGTCACCAGGCTGTATCTCATAAACCGTGATGACAACACGTGCGCTTGTTTTTTAAGAAATTCAGCACCTGACATGAAGGTCGCATTTGTGATTTTTATTTTACCACTTTGTGAGCATTATTGATCTACATATCTATGCCAAATAACAGGTTTCTAGCACTAACGATCGCGAAACTATAAGGGTTGGTTGACTACGGAACCCTAAAAAAACAGCTCGAGTGTGGCGTGTGTAGCCAAATTTTATCAATTAATATCAAAAGTAACTATAGACACACAGACACCATGCATAAAAGAGTAACCACAGTCCATAGACACACGTACCGAAGTACCCACTTTTGAAATGTTCACGTTTCCCATTCGTAGAGAGATACTGTCGCTAAAAGCAAAAATCTACTATTTCTATCTCTTTCGCTCCTATAACTTTTCATGAGTGAAGGAGTTTAATAATAAATAATACTTCGTTTTAAAGAACATATTAACTTTTTACTGAAATAAAACAAAATTGAGCGATATCGTAAATATTTTTTGAGAACAATCTTTAAAAGAAAAAAACGTTAAATGCTAAAAAATTTGCTTCTTTGGTGACAGATTGCACAAAAACTATAAGTGATACCACTGTAGTGTGTATAGAAGATTAATACCAAATTTATTAAGGATCACTTCGTTCCTACACACTTCTTCTGTATCTTGACAGGTTTTCTAAAAAATTTAGAATAACCGCGTTTCGGGCCCTTTGCGGGAGTGCGGGGGGGGGGGGGGGCGACAAAGAGGGGGGAGGGTTGATGAAGAATAACTTCGGTCCATAACGTACATATCCCAATTAAAAAAAGTCTTCCATTAATTATGCCAAGTTTTCCATATATTTCGTTCCAGAAGCAACGTACTAGAAAGCATGTATAACCATTCGCATATTTTCCAATGAAAATTATTTTCCAGTAGCTTATTTTCCTGTTACGTGTTCTAACCATTCGTATATTTTTCCATTTTTTATTATTTTCCAATAGCTTATTTTCCTGTTAGGTTTTCTAACCATTCGCATGATTTCCCATTATATATTTCATTTATTTACAATCACGGAAGACAGAAAATATATAGGTGCGACGACGAGCGAGGAGGAGTGTGAGGTGAACTGCGAGCAAAAGAGTGCCAGAACCGACTTATTTTATTGTACGATACTGATTTACAAAAAAAAGTTATTTTTTAATTAGTGTCTCGTTGAATGGATAGTAAACGTAACAGTAAAATAAGCTACTGGAACATAAAAATAAATGGGAAAATATGCGAATGGTTAGTAAACGTAACAGGAAAATAAGCTACTCGGAAATAAAATTAATGGAAAAATATGCGAATGGTTAGAAATGCCTGCGGAAAAGGAAGCTATTGAGAAAAAAATAAAATGGTAAAAATCGCGAATGGCAAAAATCCCGATCTAGAAAAAACGATTACCGGAAGAGAGAGTACACACTTTTCCTGACATTTGGAACGCGTGCGTGGGGACGAAGCTAACACGTAGACGCCCCTTGTAATAAGACAATTTACTCTAAGTGTAATGCATGATAATTATCCCTGTTTGCACTATAGTACTTAGTGCACCCAAGGACAAGCCCCGGTCAGTGTAGGACCCTGCGAGTATATATTTAGCTCTGACACCCCACTCTGGACGGCCGGTAAAAGCAAGCCAGAGTGTGTTCAGTGTTCACTCCAGCCGGCCAATTAAGGCTAGCCGGAGAGAGGGGCCTGACCGACTCTCAGGGGTATGGGACCCAAGGGACGTCACTTCCTATTCAACTAGCCACAATAAGCTGCCCTGGGTGCTTATTATTATTATTTGGGGACAATTTTACACGATTCGAACATCGTCAGCCCGAGATTGTACTTGTGTTTAGTAAGTAGCAAATGTATGAACTCTTACTAAACGCAAATCAATATATGTAATCAGGCCCTAAGGCAAGTGTACACGCTCGTAAAGGGCCTTATTAGATAAAAATAAATTATTGATAATCTTCAAAATGGAGTTAAGTAGTTATTTAGAATACCGGTGTCTTTGAGAAATTAACTAAATTTAAGCTCAGGTATGCAATGCATTCTTGAAATTAACGAAGTTTAAAAAAACATGGTGTAGAAATTGTAAGAATGGCATCGTAAAATAATGTAGGTTGCACTAGGGGATATTACTGCAATGTTCTGCCACCGGAGTGCAGCACTAGCCTTTTTAGTAAACCACAGAGTAACTTATACCTATACATACTGTACCTTTAACAGGTTTTTGACAAGTTTTCAGAGATAATAAAATGTGACATTGATGCATCAAGGCGGTTTGTTTACAGAGGACCTACCGGGAAACGCGAATCCGAAATTTCGCTATCTGCCTCTTTGTCGCTCGAATAAGCAAGAGTGAGAGAGATGTTAGATAACGAAACTTCGATTTTCTTGTTTCGCGATAGACCCTTAGATTGTGATAGTGTCGCCCCCTACGCAGAGTTTCGCGTTATATTCCCTATTAGCAATAGGCATACCGAGGGTAGAGATCAATCTCTCATCCGGGCAAAATTGTTCTATCAAGAGCTGAACAGCACGTTCGTCATCTTCTGGTGGAAGGTCTTCAATAGTCCATACGATTCCGTCGGCTTCCCATTTATCCCACAAGAGAGGACAGGTAGAGTCCCATACTCTTTTGAATACCATAGTTAAATTATGATATTATCTGAAAAGTAATGAATAAATGTAAGCAGATCTGCAACAGCTATTAAACAGCAAAACGGCATTATGAGGCTGTTCTATAACACAAACAGTTTCTCGTCAGAAAAAACAAACTCGTCACCGTCACCTGCGTGCCAAGAAACTATTATGTAACATTTTTGCACTCTCTTTTTCTTGGTCGCTTCGGAAATGCCATGTGCTTTGCGTTTTTTATAAGCATGGCATCCTAGATCCACCCTCAAAATATTGTGCACCGATCATCTCTACAAGAATTTGATGGCCTGTAATCCGTATGTTTTTAGAGCCAAGGTAAAAAGTGTGTATTCCGACTTATTGGGCACGGTGTAAATCCGCATCGTGTCTGACATAAGTGTCAGTCATGACCAAATAATATTATACTCACTAGGGTCATGACCAACTAATTATTAAAATAAAATACCTACTCGCTATAACGGCTCTCAACTGTTCCGCTGTCTGTCTGTCTGTCTGTCTGTAATCAAATCTTGGAAGTTAAATTTAACCCACTTCCCGGTTTCCGACAAAGCTGAAATTTGGCATACATGTGTAAATTGGATTTTTAAAACCATTTATTTACATAATTATTATGTGCAATTTTATAACCTTTGTCGTATTAACAATTCCTTTTTAATGGTCTGCTGGAATCAAAGACGATAATATAGGATAACACAGCAACCATTAATGTAGGTAATTTGAGTTTTAGGTATTGATTGTGATTGTGAGTGACACCACGTCGATTTGAAGTTTAGGTATTTAAAAAAAGAAATTTATAAAAAAACTTGAAGAATCACTGGTTAATGCGAGAAACTACCTGCTATATGTTATCAAGCTAAATGTACAATAAAGTACCTACCCTAATCAGTCTAATCACTAACCTTGTGTAGAATTTTTTTCTGAAAAATCCAATATTTTGACGATTTTTCTGTACAGTCCGGTTACCTACCGTCTAGTGGAAGAGCTGTAATTGGACTGAATTGAATGATAATAGCCATGCAGTGCATGTACGCGTTGCAGTGAGTCTAAGTTTAGCTTCCGGCTTAAGAAATATAGGCAACCGAGTAATGAGTGTTATTCATTAAGGATGACTCACGTTAGACCGGGCCGTGACTGGGACGGAGCTTCAGGCGCTTACTTTTCTATGACATGACAGGTGATCACGTGATGCTTTCCACAGAAAACGAAGCGTCGGAAGCTCCGGCCCGGACACGGCCCGGTCTAACGTGAGTCATCCTTTATACTCGTATTATGACGACAGTATAAGCATAGAGTAACTGATACTAGAGCGTTACTGTCATAGTAAATTTTGTAACCCCAGTAAATTCACTGCCATCTGTCGACACACTTTATAACTAAAAATGAAGATTTATTAAAATACGATAGAATGTATTTAAATATAGATAAATGTTTTTATTTTATTTGCATTACTTATTTTTATGATTTTGACCCATGTTCTTTCACTGATATGCGTTAAAATTGTTAAATAACAAACGAAACCGTCAACGCCATCTATACGACTGTAGGCCAAAACTAGTAGCGCCCTCTGAACGAGAATCAAATTTTATTGATTTTCGAGGCACGTTTTTTCCTTAGACTGTATCCATCTATTACGGAGTTATATCTATCTTTGGTATAAGTATTAGTTGATGACAATACAAATAAGTTTTTTTTTTTACTTAAATACTTGCTGCGCCTGTATTTTATTTATCTTATGCGCCTAATTATGTTTATAATTAGGAGTAGTTAAAAGGGTGCCAAATAAGCGACTATAAAGCAAAGTTCATATAGAATTGGTGCGCACTAGAAAATTGATATCTTTTTAAGCAAACGATATAACAAAGTTATGAATGGTGAATTTGAAATAGTAATGTATTTAGCTTTTAAATATGTATAAATAAATAAATAAATCTCTGTTATGTAAATAATTACATACTTTTTTTGTAATGGACCCCATCATATTCTGCACAACACTTTTGTTGACATTTTTGACGTGTTGATCCCATGTAGATCGCAACATCAAACAAACATCAAACATCAAACATTTATTCAGCAAATAGGCCACAGGGGCACTTTTACATGTAAATTTTTACAAGCAATACAATTAACCAAAATTAAAAAAAACAATTACAAATATGGAATTAATGAAATATTAGATACTTTGTTAGAGATGTATCCAGTCTAAATGTCGAATTAAAAAAAAAAACTAATAAAAAATATACAAACAACAGACAATTACAAAAATTGTTTAGAGATGTAAAAGTCTCTAGGTGTCAGATATAAAATATATATAATAAATAAAATAAAACGATCATCAAATTATCCTTAGAGGTGTAAAGGGTCTCCAAGTCTTGAATTGTTATATAAGTAATTATAAGACAAGAAATTAAATCAGACAGACAAGAACCGAATGAAGTGTCTCACTCACGTTAATGCCACTCTAAAGTTACATAGAACGTAACATGAAGCCCGTGTAAACTTAAACAGACGAATTGATATCCTGGACAATTTGACAAGTCTTGTTAAATTTTTATTATGATTGCCCAGTAGTTTCGATAGATCGAAATTGGGGACAATTCGAAGGAATCATCTCGCGGGGTATGTAATCAACTTATAAGTATACCATGCCAAAACTTTTTTTGAGTAGTGGCAGCTGGCTAAATCAGGCCAAAATTTCACGGGACTGCTATCGGTTTCTAATAAATGGCAAAACTCATTTCTCCGAGCACTCTTTAATATAAAAGTCCGACTTCATTGTTGACGATGTAATAAAACGTTTCGTCTTAAGGCCGTAACTTCAAATTCCTTGTCATATCATATATTTTTTTGCGAACTTGTCAAGATATCTCGGTACTCGTGAAGTAATGACATACTTTCCGCACTAGCATCGAAATGTACTATTTTAATACAGTTGCTCAAAAAGTGCTACTTCACATAGCTCTTTAGCGTGCGGAAAGTTGGTATTCGCGAACTAGTGCTTTTTACTTTTCCAATTTTTTTAAATTTATACTCGTTCCAATTCATGACTACTTATTGATGAGTGTTAATATAGTTTCCTTTGAACGTAACCAACATAAAAACCTACTGTTAATGTCTATCAATATTAAGAGGGCCCGTCCCTCTGTCGCTGCAGCATTTTCCATTCCAGCCTATTCTGGGCTTTCGTTTTCACTTCCTGGTATGAATGGCTACAGCACCATTCTTTTATCCGTGTCATGTATGATATTCTAGGTCTTCCTCTTCTTTTCTCAATTCTACCCTCTAGTATAATTTTGTTTAGCCCTTCGTGTCGGAGTATGTGACCTATACATTTAGCTCTACGTTTTTCAATGGTGTGCATTATTTGTCTTTTCTCTTTTGCCTTCTCTAGAACTTCATGGTTGGTGCGCTTTTCTGTCCAGCTGATTTTGAGCATCCCGCGCCAATACCACATTTCGAATGCTTCAAGACGACGGCGGTCTTGTGTTGTGATTAGTGTTGTGGATTTTAGCTTTGAGGCGTAAACTACAAGACTTGAGTCGCGACTGCTGAGCCTTGAGGCCTCGAACCTTAAAGCCTCGGAATCTTAACGACTCGAACTAAGAGTTCGTGTTGCTGCTTACGAGCATAGAAACCTCGAGTCTTTTGGCCTCAAGCTTTAAAGCCTCCTAAGCTTTGAAGGTTTAAGTCTGTAAGGTTTTTAGCAGTAAAGGTTTGGAGCACAAAGTAAAAGCTTTTAACAAATAAGATCAACCTATGCTATAGGGTAGGGTGAAATTTAATACGTTTTTGTGAAATAGGAAAAAACAGAAAAAAGTACATTTCGATGCTAGTGCGGAAAGTATGTCATTATTTCACGAGTACCGAGATATCTTGCCACGAGCCGCAGGCGAGAGAGAGACTCGGGACGAGTGAAAACTGACATTTCCGCACGTGTATTGAACGACGTTTTTTAATACAGTTGCAAAAAAAATAAGAAAAACAACAAGTAAGGAATTCGAAACTTTTATATTATTAATTCTGTAACTTCATTGACATTGACATTATGAAGAGGTGTTTTTTTAGCTGGGTTTTATTATTATTGAACCCACTTCAATTAAAGTTTTTTTTTAAATGCATGTTCTATAAGACAGAAACAATTGTAAATATAAAACATTGTACTATGATTACCCAAATATCGTTAATTACGATTATTTGTGTATCGTACATTTATAAAAACAATATAGAATGTTGCCTTTGGAGACTTAAAGCAGAAAGGAAAAACGCCTCTTCTTTGACAGGCGTTCCGTTCTATTCAGACAACTTATTAAGAACGGTTTTTCAATATTAAATATTTAAAAAAATAGACGTGTTATAATGATGAAGAGGTAAGTAATAAAATATGAAACATGTATATTTTTCGTATTCTTACTTTAACAGTAGGTTTTTATGTTGATTACGACGGTTACGTTCGGAAACTAATATGAACACTCATCAATAAGTAGTCATGAATTGGAACAAAAATAAATTTAAAAAAATTGGAAAAGTAAAAAGCACTAGTTCGCGAAAACCAACTTTCCGCACGCTAAACAGCTCCGTAAAGTAGCACTTTTTGAGCAACTGTACTAAAAAGATAATTATGACTTATCGCGTTTTTAGAGTTCCGTATAGTCAACTAGGAACCCTTATAGTTTCGCCATGTCTGTCCGTTCGTCTGTCTGTCAGTCCGAGTAATGAATATTTTTTTAAATACTTTTATTTTTATTTCTTATGACACTCATATATTAGGACGGAACGGAACGGGAAAATTTTAAAATATAGTTCCATAGAAAATGTATCTGGATGTACATTCGCAACGGAATCACGGTTCTAAATGGTCCACCCTGTATACGTTGCAGGCAGTAAATGCGTTAACTGATGTTAAGTTACTCTTCCGATATAGAAAGGTATATTACCTATCTATATTGGAAGAGTAACTTAACAATACAACAATTATAATATTATAATATTCGTAAATTCTCTACACAAAAATAATTTCTGCAAAGAGAGCTCAACGTATGAGCTCTAAGCTTGACACAAGCTTTTAAGGTTCGGGGGCTTGAGCTTAAGTTAAAAAGCTAGAGTTTCCTATGAGGCCCGAGTCTTAAAAACTGCATTTTGACAAGTCATAAAAAGTTTGAGTCGTTAAGATTCTAAACCGCTTTGTGAGCAAACCTTTAACGCTCTAGCTTTCAAAGCTTGAGCCTTAATGGTTCGCGAGTCGTTAAGGTTCAAAAGTCTTAAAGACTAGTCTTTTAACAACTTCGTCTTTGACGTGCAATATAAAATGTGACAGGAACTTGACTTTCCATTAACGATAACTGCAGTAACTTAGAATTCTGTATATAGTTTACCAAGCATAAGTGCAATAAGTTTAGATACTGCACAAGTTTTTGGAATTGATTTGTTAAACTGTTAGTATTATTTTTTGTTAAAAGTGCAGTAACTATAGTTACTGCCCTTAACAGTGGAAGAATCTATCTTTGACTTTATTGAGCACACTATTCATAAGGGCAGTAACTATACTTACTGCACTTTTAATTGTGAGAAACGTTCTTAAATATTATTGCTTATTGGTCATTACTGCAGTAAATGGTATTACTCCGGTTATGCTTAGAAAATAGTTTTTGATTTTCGTAATATTCTTAATTATTTATCAGTACGGTTTTTACTCACTATTATTTTTAGTCGCTTTTGGCGACATGTTTCGGATTCTTTGGGAATCCATCCTCAGGCACGAGTGTCCGCGGCGGTTGTACGTCGTGCACTGCCCGCGCCAAAAGCGACTAAAAATAATAGTGAGTAAAAACCGTACTGATAAATATTTTGAAATATGTCTCACGATAGTTTAAGTGCGATTCTTAATTATATGTGCAGTATGTCGAAGTTACTGCACTTTTATCTAGGAGAAAGGATATTTTTTACGGATCAATTTGGTGGCGGGGGGTGGTGCGGCGGCTACGGTAATAGAGGCGGGAACTGCGGGGTCAGGTCGGCGTAGATTATTACAAACATAATTTGAAAATAGTTATTTGTTATACAAGGGTGCAAAGTTGTATTTTACCCGCGAGTGTGGAATTGAAACACGAGCAAGCGAAAGGATTCTATAGTTGAACCACGAGCGAAGCGAGTGGTTCTAAAATAGAATCCTGAGCGTAGCAAGTGTTTCAACACACGAGAAGTAAAATACATTTGCACCCGTGTGTAACACAAAACTTTTCACCTCACTATAGCGAGGAAAGTGCAACATCCACAGGCGTTAGATCATCTTCATCACTGAAATCACTATTTTTTTTACGATATTATAACAAAAAACTGGAAATTCTGTATTTTTACGTGAGAAGTTTTTAAGTAAAAATTTTGTTGACAATGTTGACATTTCTGACGTATGAAATGTCAATGATGCGTTTTGAAATTGCATCGACTCAACTTGTGCGTTCAGAATTATATTTAACATCATTATTAAAAAACAAACGTTTCTTATGGAACTTTAAGGTTTATGACATAAAATCATTAAATAAAGCTAAATTTGGTATTTTTTATTAGATTCTCAAACCATTTGTTTAATGATAATTAATATCAAACGAATCATTATTATGAGCGTTTTACGTTTTGTTATCTGTCAAGCTACTTAAACACGCTCCAACCAAGGTTAAAATACTTTCCCCACTAGTGGATAAAACGCGTTTTTCCCCGCTTGTTTTAAAGGATAAAAGACAACTTTCCGAGCTAGTGAGGGGAAATAGTTATTTGTTATACAAGGGTGCAAAGTTGTATTTTACCCGCGAGTGTAGAATTGAAACACGAGCAAGCGAAAGGATTTTATAGTTGAACCACGAGCAATGCGAGTGGTTCTAAAATAGAATCCTGAGCGTAGCGAGTGTTTCAACACACGAGAAGTAAAATACATTTGCACCCGTGTGTAACACAAAACTTTTCACCTCACTATAGCGAGGAAAGTGTAACATCCACAGGCGTTAGATCATCTTCATCACTGGAATCACTAATTTTTTTACGATATTATAACAGAAAACTCTGAAGTTGTGTATTTTTACGCGTCGGTGTGAAAAGTTTTTAAGTATAAAATTTGTTGACAATGTTGACATTTCTGACGTATGAAATGTCAACGATGCGTTTTAAAATTGCATCGACTCAACTTGTGCGTTCACAATTTTATTTAACATCATTATAAAAAAAAACAACGTTTCTTATGGAATTTTAAGGTGTGTATTTAAAATCATTAAATAAAGCAAAATTTGTTTTTTTTTTAGATTCTTAAACCATTTGTTCAATGATAATTAATATCGAACGAACCATTATCATGAGCGGTTTACGTTTTGTTATCTGTCAAGCTACTTAAACACGCTCCATCCAAGGTCAAATTACTTTCCCCACTAGTGGATAAAACGCGTTTTTCCCCGCTTGTTTTGAAGGATAAAAGACAACTTTCCGAGCTAGTGAGGGGAAAAGTAAATTACTCTAAAACCAAGCATTGAGAAGATCCAGGTCACTTTGTGCTTTCGTTATAGCATTTTCTATAGTGTCTCCAAAGTACAATAAGTCTGTATCGTCAGCGTAAAGTGTTATATCTCCCGTCAGACCTATCTCTTTAATACCATTGATATAGAACAGAAACAGGAGAGGCCCTAAAATTGAACCTTGCGGCACGCCACAATTTATTTGTTTAGGGGTACTCTTGTGATCTCCTATTTTAACAACCTGATAACCATGGTGATAATGATTTGATCAGTATCATAAGTATGATTTAATAAAACTGTACGCCGGCCTATCAATGCCTATGTTAGTTAGTTTATTTAGAATGATGTCATGACTAGTCGTATCAGGCTTTTTTCAAATCTATAAACACTCCGAGTAGGTACTATTTACCTTTGATAAATATGAACTTTAATATTCGTTATAAGATCTATAGCACAATCGGATTAAGTCTAACCTCGAAATCCTTCCAAAGTTATGAAATTTGGTATGTATGTTAATTAAAGGTCTGTTTTTCATGTCCACACTATTTGACGTTTGGGGACCTCGAGGAACCGCAGCCATCTTGGAAAATGTGTACCATCCTAGAGAAATTTGCGTTTTACTCTAAATATACGTTCTCTATGAAAATACTGACTGTGAAATATTTATAGAAGAAAGCTCCGTTTTAGGGACATGGTGTTTTATACCGTTTTTGTGTAGAACTTAATAAGCTTTTGTTTCGCCATACACAGTATTCACATTAAACCCAGATATTCCGAGAAAAACAGAAAAACCAAAAAAGACTTATACTTTTCAAGATGGCGTTTGATCCCCGTGGTCCCCGAAGCTCCAATTTTATGGCACGCAAACAGGGATCCCTGAAATTGTAGTGTATCCCACACTCGTTGTTAAGGAAATAATTCCTGAGATTGCACACCTCGCGGTTGTGGAGATCTTTGGCGTTTAGGAAGCCTCAGCCTCCACACTTCCGTGGGATGTACAATCTCATAACTGACGAACGTGGGTGTAACATACTGTGTGTGGTGAGCAGTAGCCGGACCCTCCGATCCAATTATTATTATATCCAATTATTATTACACTATTTCGCTTTGTGTCTATATAGTGGTCTGCCTGTTACGATGAAGTGGGTCTATGGTGTGCCTAAGCCTAATACTTCAAATGGCTTTTACACGTTTTGCCTAAAATTGTTTTTTTAAATAGCATAATCATAATTCTCTTACTGGCTACATCGCGTTTTGCCTAAACTTATAGAAACAAAGATATGAATTCGTTTCAAACTCATTATCTTTTATTTATCTTGTTTTATCTATCGCTGGCCACTTTATTCTAAAGCGATTATGAAACATGGAATGTTATTGTCAAGTAAGTGTCATTAGGGTTCCGTACCTCAAAAGGAAAAAACGGAACCCTTAAAGGATCACTCGTGTGTCTGTCTGTCTGTCTTTCCGTCTGTCACAGCTTATTTTCTCCGAAACCACTGGACCAATTAAGTTGGAATTTGGTATATATATGTAAGTTTGTGACCCAAAGACGAACATATAACGTAAACAAATTAATTTTAAACACGGGGGCCACTTTTAAGAGGCCGTATTCGATTTTGGAGCAAAAATGTAAAATTGATAGATTTAGTCGTTGAAATTATACACGTTTTGTTACGTAATATCTAAATAACAATTATTGATTTCTATTAGCACGTCTTCTCATCTTGCCTTTTAATAATGAGGTCGCGAGCGTGCGTCACCGGTAATGCATGAAGAGAAGGGGCAGTTTTTAAAAATTCATCAAAAAATCATGGTGGTAAATTATACAAATTGATGTATAAGTATAGTTTCAGCAAATGTTGTAGATTGTTTAAGTATCAAAATTACGTTGAAATTAAGTCGATTTTCAGAGAAATTGTCACTTGTTTTGAAGTAATTTCTGGAGAAAATTGATTTCGTCTAACTTTCATTTACACTACTTCAAAGTCATAATAATAAAAATGTAGTCTGATAAACGTCAAGTACAGGATATGAGTAATACAAAATTACCATGTTTAGCAATCCAAACTTTACGAAATTTACAAATAAGAGCGACAAAATCAGTGCTTTACGCGCGTTTACCTAACGTCCATCAGAAAAGCAAACATTACTAATTTAGTGAGTCTGTTTTCAAAAAACTGATCTGATAAAAGGTAAGATAAGAAGACGTGCTAATAGAAACCAGTACTTGTTATTTCAATTAGGCAACAAAAGGTGTAACATTTCACGGACTAAATCTATCAATTTTACATTTTTGCGACTAAAATCGACACCGGCCTCTTAAGGGGGTAAATGAGAAAATTAATAAGTAAAGTTTTTCAAACTATATCGTGTTACATATCAATTTTTTTTTATAATTTTAGAATAAACAGTTTAGAAGTTATTCAAGATAACTTTTAAGAAAAAAAAACCGACTTCAATGGGGGATGCCGCTGAAAGTTTACTTATTGTTGATGGTGCACTCTTAGATTCCAGACAATGAAATGAAATAGACAGCATATTTTGCGTAATTATCCTAATCCATCTTTTGACTAATTTTGCCTTATTGCCTAATTATTATAATATTGCCTAATAATGTAAAAAAGGAGGTAAAACACTTTTCTAGTAGCATTTCGTTTTTGTAAGGGTCGCAGTTCTAACCTAACCTAACCTAACCTACTTTTCTGATAGCATTTCGTTTCTGTAAGGGTCACAGTTCTAACCTAACCTAACCCACTTTTCTAGTAGCATTTCCGGGTCCGGGTCTGGGTCCGGATCCGAGTCCGGGTCCGTATCCGGCTGTCCGGGTCCAAGTTTGGGTCAGTTCGGTCCGGGTCCGGATCTGAGTTGGGGTCCATGTCCAGACCCGGGTCCGGGTCCGAGTCCGGGTCTAAGTTTGGGTCTGGGTCCATAAGGAAGAGAACAAATCTCCAAACGTGAACTATGTGTCATTGAAGAGTTCCATTCTGATCATCTTCAGCAGTTCCGCTTAATCAAATGTCACTTTTTTAAATGTAAATGCTGGATTTGTTGATGAAAATACAAAAATCACAATATGTATGCATTTCACATTTGAGGAGTTCCCTCGGTTCCTCATGGTTCTCATCATCAGAACTCGAGCTTGACAAAAATATGCCTTAAAAACTTAAGTTGCTTAACAAACATAAAGAAGAGGACAAATCGCCAAACGTAAACTATGCGTCATTAAAGAGTTCCATTCTGATCATCATCAGCAGTTTCACTTCATCAAATGTCACTTTTTAAAATGGAAATGCTGGATTTGTTGATAAAAATACAAAAATCACTATAGGTATATGTATGCCTTTCACATTTGAGGAGTTCCCTCGATTCCTCATGGATCCCATCATCAGAACTCGAGCTTGACAAAAATGTTTCTTGAAAACCTAACTTGCTTAACAAACATAACGAAGAGGACAAATCGCCAAACGTGAAATATGCGTCATTGAAGAGTTCCGTTCTGATCATCATCAACAGTTCCACTTCATCAAATGTCACTTTTTTAAATGTAAGTGCTTGATTTGTTGATGAAAATACTAAAATCACTATATGTAAGCCTTTAACATTTGAGGAGTTCCCTCGATTCCTCATGGATCCCATCATCAGAACTGCGTTTTGACAAAAACGGGACCAATCTGTATGTATATACTTACAATCAAAAAGAGAATTTACAAAATCGGTCCAGAAATGACGGAGTTATGGAGTAACAAACATAAAAAAAAAACTAAAAAAACATACAACCGAATTAATAACCCCTTTTGAAATCTTGAAGTGGGTTAAAAATAGGCAAAAAATGACGTTTCCCCCTCCTTTTTCTCCGAAACTACTAGGTCTAAAATTTTGAAAAAAATACTCAAAATAGATCTTTACGTATATATCACAGGAAAACCTATTAGAAATGTGCACTCAAGCGTGAGTCGGACTTAATTACTTAGCTTTTACTCTACGAGTTTTTTAAAGACATTTCACTCACGTTTCACATAAAAATACATTGTCTAAGTTGTGTAATGTGGAACGCGAGTCCGACTCGCACTTGGCCGGTTTTTTACATAAGCGGAATAGCGAGCATTGTTATCAATTATCATAAACGATGACAAATTCTAAATGTCTTAGTCTTTGGTTTTTAATCAAGGGCCTAACACTCTTTGATAGAGAAAGACAGTCTTATTGCGATTCCTATAAGAGGAACGAGAAAATAGTGCCATGGATGTCTTTATCACCGACCGGGCATTTATTCATGGTCGGGTTATGACATCATAGCAAGGAGGCGATGGCGAAATATCGAAATTTATAAGAGTGAAAGAGAAAATGGTTTATGCTGCCATACATGAAACTGTCAATACATGAATATGTCTTTCTCTTACCCCGGTCGCTCAGTTTCATGCATAGACATAGTATAGTAGTTATAGACATGAAACCGAGCGACCAGGGGTAAGAGAAAGACATATTTATGTATTGACAGGTTAATGTATGGCAGCATAATCCTTTTTCTCTTTCACTCTTATAAATTTCGGTATTTCGCCATCGCCTCCTACCTATGCTGCCATAACCCGACCATGAAAAAAAAACCCGGTCGGTAATAAGGACAAAGCATGGTACTATTTTCTCTTTCCTCTTATAGGAATCGCAATAAGACTATCTTTCTCTATCAAAGAGTGTCAGGCCCTTGCCCTCATTCCGCTTGCGTCAGAAAATGACGGGAATCCAAAATGAAATAAAACTATGAAAACGGATTATATCGCGTAAATTGAATTTATAATACATCCCGACGTTTCGAACTCTTTACAGCGTTCGTGGTCAACGGGTGACTGAGGAAAAATTACAAAATGCAAAAATACCCACATACTAAAATAATGAACAATCATAGACTACAAACTTTAAGGCTGGTTGTACATGCAAAATCGGTTCATAAGGCTAGTTATACACTATAATTATTTTTCAAGTAAAGATATATATATATACGCGATAAAAATAAACTATGCCGGCTCCAACCCTACACCACGGACCCGAGAAGATTTAATTCCCTCCTAAATTGTAGGAGGGTATCCCAATATGGGACCGGCAACAAACTCGGCGGGACACATCTTTTCAAAACATCAGAATGTCCAGCATCATCCAACACTACGGTCTCACAGTCTATGTCTCGCTTGCTCCTTTATCAGGTGGACTACAGGATCCCAAGCTGGTGGTAGAGAAAAGCCATCTTCCCTATTAAAGTTTGGATATTTCTTAATCTCAATGGCCTCGCGCAGCATTCTGGGTATGTAACGCTTCTCCTTGGCAAGAACCAGAGGCTTATCAAACTTGATTGAGTGATTGGCTTTATCCATAACATGCTCACAGACAGCAGACCTAGGTCGACGGTGCTTGACATCAGCTATGTGTTCCTTCACCCGAGTGGAAATGCTCCGTTTCGTCTGCCCGACATATGATAGGCCACACTCACAGTCCAGCCTGTACACTCCTGCAGTCTGTAGAGGGGTATTGCATTTTACAGGCCTCAGGAATTGTGACATCTTCTTCATTGGCTTGAAATATGTTTTTATAGAAGCACGCTTCAAGATGTGGCTGATCCTGTCCGTGACCCCCCTGACAAAAGGCAGAATGGCAGGCCTGCGCTCGACTGTGGGGATCTTAATGTGGGACCTCTGGTTGACCCGCGGTATCCTGAGCTCGTTTGCCTGGAGCGCGCGCCTGGCATGCTGGAGCTCCGCGGCCAGATGCTGGTCATCACATATCCTCTGGGCTCTCTGAAACAAAGATTTGCCTACTGTAACAAGTTGACTGGGATGGTGATGCGATTTGCCATTTAAGTA
The DNA here is from genome assembly GCF_947568885.1 of Cydia strobilella. Taxonomy (NCBI): domain Eukaryota; kingdom Metazoa; phylum Arthropoda; class Insecta; order Lepidoptera; family Tortricidae; genus Cydia; species Cydia strobilella. Next base: position 32,746,907 of record NC_086068.1, read on the forward strand.
CCTATCAGTATGAGTAGGTTTCCTATACACAGTGCGACCTAGGGTGTTATCAGGATTTCTTTTTACCAATACATCCAAGAAGGGGAGAGAACAGTCTTTTTCCAACTCCATAGTAAATTTTATAATATAATATTTTTTTTTTTATTTTTTTTTTTTTTTATTTTAACATATTTCAAGCCAATGAAGAAGATGTCACAATTCCTGAGGCCTGTAAAATGCAATACCCCTCTACAGACTGCAGGAGTGTACAGGCTGGACTGTGAGTGTGGCCTATCATATGTCGGGCAGACGAAACGGAGCATTTCCACTCGGGTGAAGGAACACATAGCTGATGTCAAGCACCGTCGACCTAGGTCTGCTGTCTGTGAGCATGTTATGAATAAAGCCAATCACTCAATCAAGTTTGATAAGCCTCTGGTTCTTGCCAAGGAGAAGCGTTACATACCCAGAATGCTGCGCGAGGCCATTGAGATTAAGAAATATCCAAACTTTAATAGGGAAGATGGCTTTTCTCTACCACCAGCTTGGGATCCTGTAGTCCACCTGATAAAGGAGCAAGCGAGACATAGACTGTGAGACCGTAGTGTTGGATGATGCTGGACATTCTGATGTTTTGAAAAGATGTGTCCCGCCGAGTTTGTTGCCGGTCCCATATTGGGATACCCTCCTACAATTTAGGAGGGAATTAAATCTTCATAGTTTATTTTTATCGCGTATATATATATATCTTTACTTGAAAAATAATTATAGTGTATAACTAGCCTTATGAACCGATTTTGCATGTACAACCAGCCTTAAAGTTTGTAGTCTATGATTGTTCATTATTTTAGTATGTGGGTATTTTTGCATTTTGTAATTTTTCCTCAGTCACCCGTTGACCACGAACGCTGTAAAGAGTTCGAAACGTCGGGATGTATTATAAATTCAATTTACGCGATATAATCCGTTTTCATAGTTTTATTTCATGAGTAACTATCGCGGTAACCGAAGACAATATTATGGGAATCCAAAATGTTGCGTAAAAAGTCATTTTTATGTTAAAGTAGTATTTATGTATTTCCCCACATTTATTCGGTGGATGATCAATTGAGCAATCATGAAGAGGACACTTTTAGATAACATGTCTTGGCAGCATATTAATCTTTTGTTTCTTTAAATCGTACCAAGGAGTCGGTGAAATAGTCTCAAATTAAGCACGATAGGCTTGTCCAAATTATATTTGCTAGACGATATTGAAAACATCATAAAGTCCCTAAAATAAAAAAATGTATAACCTTAACTATATATCAGATATGGCGTAAAATTACCCTCAGACCATACCCTAAGAACATAGTAATACAAATTAATACACATGTAAACAGTTAGACCAGGTTTTATCTGTACCCATAATTAACGATACGGTCAGAAATTCATTCTTTTGTTTAGAGTTCCGTAGTCAACTAGAAATAAGTCTGCTGATTTTTGGTATAGTAATACAGTAGGAAAACATTTTTTTTAAGTCGTGTTTGTTATGTACTCGTTCCTTGTGCTCTTTCAAGGTCTATTATTATTCTAGGCTCAATGTGTCTTAGCGTTTTGAATATCCAGAGTAGCTTTCGGATTCTACATAGGTCAATGTGCATTCCGTTCGTATGTTCCGAATTTCATTCAAATATACCGTAGTTTTTAAGATAAATGGCCTTAATAAGGACAGACTGACGGACGAACAAGACTATACGGGTTCCGTTTTTGTCATTTTGGCTACCAAATCGAGCTGGTGGTAACTACTGGGAATTTTAACATTGAAAATGTTTGTCAGATCGTTTTCGTGGGGGAGTGTAATGTTTAAGATAGATAGACTAAAGGCAGTGGTGTCTAAAGATGCAGGAGCTTGCGGGGCATCGTATCGTATCAAATTTTTGAAAATCGGTCTGTACCTAAACTTTTTGGAATATCGAAAATGGTCGGAAAAAACTACGTAATTTCCCGTTTTTTCGGACGAAAAGTTAAGATGAGTCGAATTTGAGTCTTAGTCCAGGCTCTAGGGTAAACTGAACTACAAACATTGTATGACTATAGGGTACGCTGCTTGTGAAGCTGCGACGGGCTGCATACGAACTACTTCGACTGCGGCGCTAGTAATAATGCTTGGACTCCTGCCACTACACATATATATATATATATATATATATATATATATATATAAAAAGAAGCGGCTGCAACGGGTCTTCTTTTGAAAACCCTAAACCTATGGACAACTCTCAGTTCATCGCACAAGTAGATCTATGGAAATATGATCTCAAAACTGCCCATGCTGGAAGCGCCAATAGACAAAAGACCAAAAACTATTATCTTCTGAAAATATTACGCCATATCGTTAACAGAAGATCCGAAGGAAGGAAACGCATGCGCTTAACGCTGCATTTATCGCGTAAAACCGCGCGCTTTACAATGAATTTTGGTCTAAGATAGCGCTATTTGGCTGAGGGTTATACCAGCTATACCTAGTCATATTTAGTACGAAATGCATGGCCATGCTGAAATAATGTTACTGTAACTAATAGGCCATGAAATAAACACTTTTTTAGTTATTAAGTTAGTGTTTTTAGATTAGTATATAGGTACAATAATTTTATTTTGTTATTTTATAAGTAATTAAGTTTTTTTTAAAGTAAAAATTTTAGTGTCCTTTGTCTATAATGCGAGAAATAGTTCACGTACAAATTGGACGATGCGGAAATCAGATAGGATCCAAGGTCAGTTCTTTTACGGAGTTTTGAGGTAACAAGTCAACCATAGTACAATAAAAGCAGTCGAATTGATAACCTACTTATTGAAGTCGGTTAAAAAGACCATTTATCATTTCACCCTATGTGGTGCTAGATTAGTAGATTGTGTTACAAGGGAGCAAAATGACATATTTACGGCGAGGGCGTACATTGAATCCTAAACGAAGCGAAGGATTCTAAAGTAGAATCCTGAGCGTAGTGAGGGATTCAAGTGTGCTACGTCCAAGATGGAAATAATTTATCTACCATGTGACACATACTGCTTTTCACATCACATATCAGGTAATTATGATGTTTAAGAATATTATTGAAGCTAAAAAAATAATGTGCAAAAAAATTTAAAAATAGTGTCCTAGAACAGAAAAGTGTTATTTTGATCCCTCCTAGCAGGGAAGAAAAACCCCTTTTTCGAATTATTGTTGTGAATTTTTTTTTTGTTGTACTAAGTACGATTGTCGACGGAAAATTTATTGCAATCATCTATGTAAATGTTCAAATTCAATTATTGTGCATCGATTGTTAGCAAACGTCACATTGGACCCCAATCACTTAGTTGTGAGTATCAGGATGGCGGGTGTACATCAACAAATGGAGCTGCGGTATACGTCAGGAGTTAGTGCTAGCAATGTGCCAAATGTGCGCCAAAATTGGAGCAATGTGCTCTTTAAACTCCAGAGATATTTAAGATATAAATGACGTCCGCCAACCTGACGTCAGGTTGGCGGGTGCATTTCCAGTTCTAGCTAATGGCTAGCTACTCAAGGGTGAAAGTACTGCCTACGGTTAGTGCTCGCAATGTGCTTCCACATGTATGAAGCACAATCAAATTCAGAGAGCGGTTAAAGAGTAATATGGAATTGAATAAGTATATATACTATATATATATAGACGCCTGCTTATTTGAAATAGCGATATCACAAATCATATCTTTATCATTGCTATTTCAAATAAGCAGGCGTCTATATATATACTTATTCAATTCCATATTACTCTTTAACCGCTCTCTGAATTTGATTGTGCTTCATACATGTGGAAGCACATTGCGAGCACTAACCGTAGGCAGTACTTTCACCCTTGAGTAGCTAGCCATTAGCTAGAACTGGAAATGCACCCGCCAACCTGACGTCAGGTTGGCGGACGTCATTTATATCTTAAATATCTCTGGAGTTTAAAGAGCACATTGCTCCAATTTTGGCGCACATTTGGCACATTGCTAGCACTAACTCCTGACGTATACCGCAGCTCCATTTGTTGATGTACACCCGCCATCCCGATACTCACAATTAGTTGCAGTTATGTATGGTTCGAAAGATTCCTGACATAAATAACATTAGCTTGGAGTACATGTTGGGGTAAGGGAAAAAACTGATGCTCAAACGTTGGTAGAGATGGGTAGGGGTGAGTAAATACTAACTCAGTATTTACTCAAAGCATACAGTAAATACTAGTATTTACTCATTTTGGTGAGTAAAAAAGATTATAAACAAAATTTCAATATTTTGGTGAGATTTAAGTACTAAATTGGTTTTGATTTAATTGTGTTAACGTGTATTAATGATATTTATGTTATAAGAAGCTTATTACGCTTAGTTTTTGGCAAAAAGGTGATTATCAGTGAGAGGTAATTTGGAATTTAGCGGATATAGACGTGATAAAGTATAATTAACAATTTTGTTTTAAATAAGAAGGTACTTAATTACTTTCAAAGTTACTTATTTACTTACGTTCTAGATAAGTGCATGTTGCAAGCTGATTCACATATTATACAGTTTTTAACCAGTTCTTTATTAAAATAAAACTGCGACGAAAATACTTTACAATATAGATTTTACCAGATAGCGCGGCGATTGTTACATAGTATGTATAGTAGTTCTTACGGCTAACTCTTTGTCTATTGTAAGTAAAACCGCACATGCTACTACCTGCAAAAAAGGTTCGGTCATTGGTATATAATTCTAATAGGGTATTTGACTACTAGTCAAATCAGTTTCTTTTTTCGAACTGTCAAAACGATTTTGCTACTATGGAATTTATATGAAACACTAGCATGTGACGTCACAATCAAGTTACCTACTCTTTATTGTTTTATACGGGCTTTAAAATAGAAACCTTTTACCAGCTTTTCCAGGTTATCACTGTCTTTCCTGGCATTGTGGCCAAAATTCATAAAAATACAACTCATATTGATTAATTTAAGGCTCCGTTTTTGTTGCCAATTTATTAATTTGAGTACCCATGGCCAAAATGGTTACTGAGTGGGACCCACGGAACACCATAGACGGTGCAGGCCGGGGTTCAGGCAGACCGAAAAGGAGATGGCGGGACGACTTGGACGCATTCTACTCCAAATGGTGGGAAAATGCCGATGACAGGGTCGAATGGAAAAAACGAGGGGAGGCCTTTGCCCAGCAGTGGGACACCAAAGTAGGCTAACTAAAAATAAAAAAGCACCCATTTCTATTTTTTTAAACTACCCAAATTCGATTAATTAGTTGACCGGTTAAATACGTGGCAATTACAATGGAAAACTATTAATTAAGTCCCACGTTTAGGGGGTGGGAGGGGGTTTAGAAAATGTGACATGTTGTGACACGGGGGAGAGGAGTTACAAACTTTGTGACGTCACTTTAACTTCACTTGTAGTCGAAAATTGTTTTGATTGTTTGTATTCGCGATACAACTAAATCAGCTAGTTTTTGAAACGGTATATCGTATCGGTTTCGTGTCATAAAATTTCTAATATTCCTATTATTTAAAATATTTTTATTAAAATAACTATATTTCATTAAATTTGCTAATTTCTTTGAAAACAAAATTGTCAAATATGGGAAGTCACACGAGAGGGAACGGGATTGCCAAATGTGAAATCACTAAATTCGTGTGATGTAATTTATGGATGACCCCCTAGGCCAACGTTCAAAAACCAGTGTAAGTGCGCTCTCCGATAAATATATATTTTATATCGGATAACGCGCCTTTGTTACGCATCTCGTTGACATATTTTAGACTGGTTCTGTAGCGTTCGACTCGCCGAAACTCAATAACCGTAGACGAGGGACCCCACACAGCCTCGCAATTTTTCCGTAGTTCATTTTGAATCTTATTGCAAGTTCCATAGAAATTGTAATTCAATAAGTGGTTAAATTGACCGAACCGTTTTTTATTGAGTGAGTAGCACGTGCAGTTTAACTTACAATAGACAATGAGTTAGCTGCAAGGGCCAGCTTGAAAATTAACGACTATACATAGTACAGCCGTATAGTATACGCGGTCAGTTAGCGATTTTTTTTTTGCAGGTAGTAGCACGTGCGGTTTTACTTACAATAGACAAAGAGTAAACCGAAAGGGCCAGCCTGAAAACTAACGACTATAATTAAATCATATTTTAACCACACTAAATACATAGTTACGATATACGGCAAATACAGGTATTTTAGGTAAATATTTGGTGGGTTTTTACTAACTACCCATCTAGTTGCGGCCAACTGCTGCTTAAAAAGCGTCGTTCCACGCTGGGTTCCACTCGCCCATTAAAATAAGTGCTGAGGACTGGAATAGAATCCACAGGTCCGCCTTTTAGAATCCTGAATCCCCGTACACGCCAAATTACGTGTTTACGCGGCACTTACGTCCTTTTATGAAGTGTTTTTTAATGAAAACTCAAAAATGACCCGACCGATCATGTTTAAAATATTTTTTTCTCAGTGTTTTCTAGGGTCTATTCTCCCGCTATTTTTTCATATTTTATTAAACTTTGTTCCAAAAGTTATAGAGGGATGAACATTATTTTGGCCTTTGGAAACGGTTTTTTCCCAAAAGTAATAAATTTATCGAAAAGAGTGCATAATAACATTGAAGTTATTTTTAAAGACCAATTTAATGATGTGCCACACGTTGGTGGTTTCAGATTTTTTTTATTGTGACACTTAGTTACATGTATGGAACGCCCCTCTTAAAATATATTTTTTACTAATTGGACTACTAAATCCAGTACAGAATACGCCTTTATTTCAGATTTCTATAACCACCCTGTCAGCAGTGTCAGCGCTCTAAATAGTTTATACCCACCAAATTGGGTATAAACGAGTAAATACGGGTAAATTGAGTAAATACTGTGTATTTAATCGGTATTTACTCTTGAGTATTTTACTCACTACCCATCTCTAATCGTTGGCAAAGCTTCTTCCTTAAGCGTTTTTCTTTGTGTACGAATATATTTGAACTCTCCTTTAATAGTAAACTTTTCGTACATACTTAAGTATGTATATTTTCTTCTTTAAAATGAAGGTGACTGAATTCCTAATGACTTTTTCCAATTTTCTAACCGTGCTCACCAGACCACCAGGCACCAGACCCGACTCCGACTCCGGTCTGGAAATTAATATAAGCATGGAGAATATTTTGAAGTAAAATTGTTAATTCATTAAGAAATAAAAACTTTTATAAAAAAAGATAAACCGACTTCAAAAAGGATGAAATAAAATATTATCCTTTTTAGGGTTCCGTGTTTAAGTATATGCGTTACCAACTGATATGTTTGAAGTCGGCGCCAAGCCAAATTTTAAACCATATATTCATAGTGATTTTGGTGCAATTCGATAAGGATGCGGCTATATAAGTATGTACGTTGCATTACGTAACGCAGCGTACTACGTAGGCGAACAACACGCGAATGCGAAGCGGCGCGGCACGGCGCCTTAATTATTCCTTTGATACCTATATAGAAGTGTCCTACGTGGGCGATCTCGTTGCGAACGCGAACGCCTTGGGCCGGCCGCGCCGTGCCGCGTCGCTTCGCTTCGCGTTCGCGAGTGTTCGCCTATGTAAGACGCAGCGTTACACGACGACAATAAACGAACTTTCTGTAGGTATTTAAGAACACACCTCAGAACAGAACACACTGTTGAACCTTCTTGGCGCAGTTCGTACCATGCTTGTCGGCACGTTAGTGTAAATCTAATACGTTTTATCGTCGTATTTTTTTAAAGAGCATTTCTTACTAATTCTTGAACAGTCATAGCACGCAAGTGTGGGATTGGGACTGAGTTATTTTCTGTCGCTTATCCAGAGGATTACATTTCAAAATATAAAACAATTCAAGGAACCTTCATGCAAAATTTCAGCTAAAGCGGTTCAGTTGTTTAGCCATGAAAAGGTAACAAAGAGGCAGACATAATTACTTTCACGTTTATAATATTTGTACAGTTGTAATGGGATTTATAGACATAAAGCCGATTATTTTTGACTGGTATTGTTACTACTTGGAGTACTTGGCTTGGCACCGACTTTAAACATATCAGTTGGTAACGCATATACTTAAACACGGAACCCTAAAAAGGATAATATTTTATTTCATCCTTTTTGAAGTCGGTTTATCTTTTTTTTATAAAAGTTTGTATTTTTCCATTTTTAGTTTTAAGACATTGTTAAGAGCGTGACGCATTAATGAAAAACATTATCATGTTTAACTGTAAATTCGTAAACTTTATTAAATAATCAGAATTTTCCTCGAGTCCGTCTGGGAAATCATTTATTTATTTATTTAATCTCACTCATCATCACGCATCACTCAAGGGAAAATTACATAAGTTGTGGCTTTCTGATGACTTGTGTTGTACTTAGTTGAGTTCTAAGATTATTTATTTAGTTGTGATAATATATATATATATATGTATATATATGTATTTATGGGTATATATTTGTGTTTATATGGATATGTATTGTATATATATGTTTATTTTATATTCTAGATTACAGGTTTTAATTATTTACGTTTGTAATAATTGAACCATAATTTACTTTCTGTTCATAGTGTTCGTTTGTCTATCTTGATCTGTTTATTGTTTCATTCTCAATTGCTCAAAGGTTGACTGGAAGAGATCCCTTATAGGGATAAGTCCGCCTTTGTACATTGTATATATTTATGTTCTTTTATTGTGTTTGTAATCTGTCTTATGTACAATAAAGTGTTTACATACATACATACATACATAATCTTTATTGCACAAAAGAAAATACAATCGTACAAAAGGCGGACTTAATGCTATGAGGCATTCTCTACCAGTCAACCTTCGGGCAAAGCAGAGAATTTGTAGGCGGTTCATCATTCCTGTCTCTAAATCCATTTTCCGCCCCGCCACTGACCCAATCCCTCAAACCCCCCAATCATTCAACCTCACAGCACATCAACCCCTGATCACTAAACCCCTCGACCCTAACCCACCAACCCTTCATCCGCCATTCCCCGACCCCTAACCCCAGACCCCTTAACTCCTAACCCTAACCCCCAATCCCTTAACTCCCAACCCCTCAGTCCCCGACCCATCAACTCGCCTCCCCTCAACCCCCAACCTCAAACCCCCCAAACACTAATACCCTCTACCTTCACCTCTCAGTCTCTTTGGTTGATTTCAACACTACCTACATAAAAAAATCATAATACACATACGAGGGAAGTTATCAGTAGCCTTACCACGAATTTGACATTGATATATTCGCTATCATGTGCGTAACTTACTGTTTATGCATCTCGCTCGTATACATATCGCTCGTATATATAGGTATATATATTAGTATATTAGTGTACAAAGTAAGTTACGAAGAATATTTAGTGTCAAACTCGTGGTTAGGCTACAGTTGCACTACATCAAATTGGTGGTTTTTGGGAGGAAATGCTTGAGTTACTTTAGAAAACACCGAAATCACCATACACGTGCCTTTAAAAATTGAGGAGTTCCCTCAATTCCTCACGGATTCTATCATCAGATTAAAACCAAAAATATTACGAAAACACCTTGGAGAGCTCACTTTTTTCAAACAGAAAAAGAATAACTCAAATCGGAGCATGGGTGCCGGGGTAATCACTGAAATCATTATCATCAAAACAATCATCATCACCATCTCCACTTCATCAAATTGGTGGTTTTCGGGAGAAAATGCTCAAGTTGTTTAAGAAAACGACCAAATCACCATACATGTGCCTTTAAAATTTTAGGAGTTCCCTCAATTCCTCATGGATCCCATCATCAGAACAGCACCAGATTAATGTAGGACCACCTTGGAGGTAGTTCCTTTCAAACAAAAAAAGAATTGTTCAAGTCGGACTACGGGTCTCGGAGTAATCGCCGAACATCCTACATTAAAAAAATCATCATCACTATCTTCAAAACAATCATCATCATCAGGTCCACTTCATCAAATTGGTCGTTTTCGAGAGAAAATGCTCAAGTTGCTTATGAAAACACCCAAATCACCATACATGTGCCTTTAAAAATTGAGTAGTTCCCTCAATTCCTCAGGGATCCCATCATCAGATCCGAACCAGATTAATATGGGACCAACTTGGAAGTGGCTCCTTTCGAACAAAAAAAGAATTACTCAAATCGGACCACGGGTCTCGGAATACTCGGTGAACATACATAAAAAAAAAAAAAATAGCCACAACCGAATACAGAACCTCCTCCTTCTATGAAATTGAAGTCGGTTAAAAATATAAAAGTAACAAACATTATACTTGTAAATATATACAAATTTAGATATTTAGTTTATGGGTTTAGTAATTTGTATTTGAAGGGATGTCTACAAAAACTACATAACCTGTTTATTGAAAATCAAATTAATATTAAAAAAGTACAAAGTCGAGTTACTAAATACATTAATGTGACATTCGTACTCGGACTCAAAGTTTATGGGATATACATATGTTGTTTATATTATAGGATGTCTCAATGTGGTGTGCCTGTGAGCATAGGCCTCTTCCAACTCTTTCCAGTACTGTCTGTCCAAGGCAACTATGGTCCAGTGGGGTCCTAGAGTAAATTGGATGTCATCTTCCTATCTGGTTATTTGTTTGCCGTTTTTGCGCTTACAGCAGAGTGGGTACCAGTGCGTCACTTGTTTGCTCCATTTTTATTTATTGTCACGCAGCATGCAGCATGCACCGGCCCCGGTACCAAGAATTTCATTCCCGGTTCTGGGCATGGCCGGAACCGGCATTCCTGGTTCTTCCCGGTTCTCAAGGCATCTTGTGATTATTTTTGTGTTAAATTGTTTGTGTTAGCGTACTATCTTTATGAATGACTTATTTTATCAAAAAAAATATTAGCGTTCTATCCTATTTTACGATTTTAACCGGCACACGGCCCGCTACATTTTGAGAATTTGCCTTTAATGCCTATGCTCGCCCTAATTTATTTACATACATCCTCCGCCAAACTGGGTTTTTATTTCAGTAGTTACCACCAAAATTTTGTTAAGAGTTCAATACTAATGAAAACAGTATAAATACTGGCTGTTTTTTATAGTCAGTTGTCAATCAGTTTTTTAGAACAGTTGGTAGTAACAGTGGTAAAAGGTGGGAAAAAAATTGCCAGTAGTTACCAGTGGTTGTTATTGTTACCAGTGGTAACTACTGGGATTTTTTTTCCCCTTGGGTAACTAGTGGGCATAACCCGATTGCACTCGTTTATCACGAAACCTTGGCTCTACCCTGCCACCAGCCCTGCGAATGGATGTTTGCCTCCGCACCCAGGCGGGTTTACAGGTGTACGAGCCACACGGCCGCAGTCGAGTCGGTGCAATCAGCACTATGAAGGCACGGCACGGCATTACAGAACATAAAAACAACCCGACAACGGATTTTTTTCTTATTCAACCAACTTCCTAATAGCTTAAGTCATCCGGGCCAACAAGTATAGATAGACACCTAATTCATCTAAATAGGTGTAGTTTAGTAAGTATAGATAGACACCTAATTTATCTAAATAGGTGTAGTTTAGTAAGCATAGATAGACACCTAATCCATCTAAATAGGTGTAGTTTAGTAAGTATAGATAGACACCTAATTTATCTAAATAGGTGTAGTTTAGTAAGTATAGATAGACACCTAATTTATCTAAATAGGTGTAGTTTAGTAAGCATAGATAGACACCTAACCTAATTTATCTAAATAGGTGTAGTTTAGTAAGCATAGATAGACACCTAATTCATCTAAATAGGTGTAGTTTAGTAAGTATAGATAGACACCTAATTTATCTAAATAGGTGTAGTTTAGTAAGCATAGATAGACACCTAATTCATCTAAATAGGTGTAGTTTAGTAGCTTTACAGCTCCATTAGGGCATACGACACAAACACACAAAATCATAGTCCTTTATGTAAACAGCATAAAACTATTGCAGGCGAATTATGATGACTTTATCCATCATCTTCCTACTCGCATAATCGTGTTATCGCGTTATTAAAAATGACCATTCCCCCGGTCATTTTTTGCCTATTTTCTTAAATAACTTCTAAAATGTTTATCATAAAATTATAAAAAATATATATTTGAAATTCTCACAAGGAGCTCTTTCATTTGATATGTAACGTGTTACATACTATATCGTGATATAGTTTAAAAAACTTTTTTTTAAATTTTCTCATTTACCCCCCTAAAGTGGCCCCCATGTTTAATATTTATTTGTTTACGTTACATGTCCGTCTTTGGGTCACAAACTTACATATGTGTACCAAATTTCAACTTAATTGGTCCAGTAGTTTCGGAGAAAATAGGCTGTGACAGACGGACAGGCAGACAGACAGACGCACGAGTGATCCTATAAGGGTTCCGTTTTTTTCCTTTTGAGGTACGGAACCCTAAAAAGTTATTTCAACGTTCTTAGAAATTAAACCCCTAAGGGGGTTAAAAAGGGGATGTAAGTTTATATGTGGTACAAGTTTTCTTTTAAGGTAGGAGCTTGAAACTTGGTAAAATAGCATTATATTAAAATAGACGAAAACTGATTTCACCGATTTTGAAGTTTGTATTATTAAGCGAACATTTAAAAAAGAAATAACTAGTGAACTTGAAAATCTTCTAAGAGGGTTGAGTGGGTATCGAAAACATTTTTTTTACTTAGGGGCTTGAAACTTCGTATTAACAAATGATTAATCGTCCCTACTGATATCTTTTGCTGCATAATGTTCTATGCTCATGTAAAATATATAACCATCACAAATGTATATATATGTAAAATATATATACAAATCCACGCGCACGAAGTCGCGGGCAACAGCTAGTGGATGAATAAATTTATCTTTACATATATTTTATAGTTTTTGCACTGTACCGGTTAAACTACTTGTGTTATGTGTAGGGATAAGTTCGCCTTTGTACTAATGACGAATGTTATTTTTCCTGTTTTGTTTTGATTTTTGTACAATAAAGTGTTTTACTACTACTACTAATACTACTGTTTTTGACTCAGAATAATAACTAAAGCATAGAAGCCGGGCAAAAATGCTTCGCAAATATGTACACCCGTCCTTTACTTCCTTACGAATTAGATAATGTGTCATATATGCTTGTTATTCCTCATTTATGTAGGGTGTCACAAGTTTTGATAATTTGCTAGGGATGTAACTGTGTCGACTTTTTATATCGACAAATTATGCATAAGTTTATGTGCCGTGTAATAAAATAATCACGAAATTGCCAAATTGATAATAGTCTGGCTAATGAAAGTTGAACCTGAAAAAACGCGGCAATTTCAAGAAATCTGTAGCAGGCGGCTCGTTGAATACAAGGATTGAATAACTTTTATACTTTTTATAATTTTCATATTATAAAAATCATAAAAAAGCTAAAAAATTATGCAATCCTTCTAATCAAAGACCCGCCTGCTATGAGGATTAATGCATGTACCTAATATAGCCTTTATCTCATTTGCAGTCTACCACTCAGAACCGTCTAACTATACCTCTCGTTTTTTTTATCATTAGAAAAAAGGCGAGCGATCTTAACGTGTCATTTTATCGAAAAACACTTTAAAAATAAGTCACAACAAATCTATATATATATACATCAAAACAAAAAAAATAACTACAAATCGGTTCAGAAATGACGGAGTTCTAAGGTAACATACACACAAAAAAATAAAAATACGGTCGAATTGATAGCCGCCTCCTTTTTTTGAAGTCGGTTAATAAGTAACATAAGGAATTATTTCTAGTGTTCATACAATTTTACACCATAATGTACCTGCCTGATACTGTTATTGCATATCTCGTTGAAATATTAGGCTAAAAATAATTGTGGTTGACTGTGTATCCGCATGACGTACCATGAAATTGACTTACACTAGAAATGTCACTTACGAGAGTCTGACGTTATCAAAAATCTAACTAAATTAGAAGAAAAAGACTATCAATGAATTGAACGTATGCAGAATCTGACCTCATCAGAATAAGGTTCATTAATTTCATTATTGAATTCGACGCAGTTATAATTTGCTTTCGTTATAATTGAACTTAGTTAGAATCTGACTTTCTCAAAATTTAATCTTTAGCGGATTAGACATACTTAGTATTAAACTTATTACCAATACGACCTCATGCGAGTTGGACGATTTCAGAAGCTGACTAGATAAGAAACTGGAAAAGTCAGTATTGAACCTATTTCGAATCTGATAACCTCCGCCCAAACCGGCAAAACATGTTGAGCAATTTTTGACTTAAAAAAACGTGAATGACCAGTTTTAATATAGGTATTTAACATGCAAGTAGCTTAATAACGACTTTCAGCGAAGATTTTGAGGGGTACGTTATTACGGAACCCTACACTGAGCACGGTCATGGAGGTCCTGCAATTTGTGTACTAACAGATTAGTTTGAACTAGGAAATTGCTAAATAATATGTCTGTGCTGTTTCGCTTGCGAATTTATAAACTTTTGTTTCCATTATAAGTACCGATTTCATTATTAATTTTTCAGTTTTGGGAGGTCATCAGTGACGAACATGGCATTGACCCCAGCGGCGAGTATCACGGTGACTCAGATCTCCAACTACAACGAATTAATGTTTACTACAATGAGGCAGCTTGCCAGAGATATGTCCCTCGAGCAATACTGGTTGATCTTGAACCAAGCACGATGGACAGCTTACGTTCTGAGTCATATGGAGAGTTATTTCGCCCTGATAATATTGTGTCCGGCTATGCTGGAGCAGGCAACAATTGGGCAAAAGGACATTTTACTGAAGGCGCTGACCTGCTTGAAACTGTCCTTGACGTTGTAAGGAAAGAAGCGGAAGGATGTGACTGTCTTCAAGGATTTCAAATAGTTCACTCTATTGGCGGCGGTACAGGTTCGGGATTGGGAACACTACTGTTATCTAACTTAAGAGAAGAATATCCTGACAGAATTATAGTTCCTTTTACAGTAGTACCTAGTCCAAAAGTTTCAGATACTGTTGTTGAACCTTATAATGCAACTCTTTCTCTTAATTAGTTAATAGAAAATTCGGATCAGACATTTTGCATAGATAATGAAGCGCTTTACGATATATGCTTTAGGACATTAAAACTTCAAACTCCAACATATGGGGATCTAAACCACTTAGTATCAGCGACAATGTCAGGAGTAACAACTTGCCTTCGTTTTCCTGGGCAATTGAACGCAGATCTCCGTAAACTTGCAGTAAACATGGTTCCGTTCCCGCGGTTGCATTTCTTTATGCCGGGCTTTGCACCACTGACATCGCGTAGTAACCAGCAATATCGCGCGCTCACGGTGCCTGAATTAACCAAACAAATGTTCGACGCTAAGAATATGATGGCGGCTTGCGACCCACGCCATGGTCGGTATCTTACCGTTGCTGTTGTCTTCCGCGGCCGCATGTCCATGAAAGAGGTAGACGAACAAATCCTTAACGTTCAGAATAAAAACAAAGAATTTTTTGTCGAATGGATACCAAACAATGTAAAAACGGCTGTTTGCGATATTCCCCCAAGAGGTCTTAAGATGTCTTCTACATTTATTGGCAATACAACTGCTATTCAAGAATTATTCAAAAGAATGTCTGAGCAATTTGCATCTATGTTTAGTCGTAAAGCTTTTCTACATTGGTATTTAGGCGAAGGAATGGACGAATCTGAATTTGCAGAAGCAGATAATAATTTAAGTGACCTCATATCGGAATACCAACAATATCAAGATGCTACACTCGGTGATAAGGAATTTGAAGGTGAAGAAGCAGAAGAGGGCCAAGAAGAAGAAGGGGATGAATAATAAAAGCGTCGTCCCGATTAAACTTAATTTAAAGGTGAAGAAGCAGAAGAGCGCGAAGAAGGGGATGAATAATAAAAACGTCGTTCCGATTAAACTTAATTTGAAGGTGAAGAAGCAGAAGAGGGCGAAGAGGGGGATGAATAATAAAAGCGTCGTTCCGATTTAACTTAATTTATAATTACGTTTTAAATTAAAAAGTATTTTTGGCAATAACTGATTTTTCTTACTTAACTATTTGATAAAATAATTTGTTTGCTTAAAAAGTTGTAAATATTAGTATTAAATTTAGTGACCATATTTTGTCTTGTGGCCGGGCTACCTGTAAAAAAAATTAATATCGTTCGGAAACCGTTGAATCATTGAATGATTTTGTTTCGTATTACTTTTTTATTTTTATTAACCGACTTCAATTTCATAAAGGAGGAGGTTCTGCTTCTGTATTCGGTTTGGGCTTTTTTTTTATGTATGTTCACCGATTACTCCGAGACCCGTGGTCCGATTTGAGTAATTTTTTTTTGTTCGAAAGGAACTACTTTCAAGTTGGTCCCATATTAATCTGGTTCTGATCTGATGATGGGATCCCTGAGGAATTGAGGGAACTCCTCAATTTTTAAAGGCACATGTATGGTGATTTGAGTATTTTCATAAGCAACTTGAGCATTTTCTCTCGAAAATGACCAATTTGATGAAGTGGACCTGATGATGATGATTGTTTTGATGATAGTGATGATGATTTTTTTAATGTAGGATGTTCAGCGATTACTCCGAGACCCGTGGTCCGACTTGAACCATTCTTTTTTTGTTTGAAAGGAACTACCTCCAAGGTGGTCCCACATTAATCTGGTGCTGTTCTGATGATGGGATCCATGAGGAATTGAGGGAACTCCTCGATTTTTAAAGGCACATGTATGGTGATTTGGGTGTTTTCTTAAGCAACTCGTGAATTTTCTCTCGAAAACAACCAATTTGATGAAGTGGAGCTGATGATGATGATTGTTTTGATGATAATGATTTCAGCGATTACTCCGGCACCCATGATCCGATTTGAGTAATTCTTTTTCCGTTTGAAAGAAGTTACCTCCAAGGTGTTTTCGTAACATTTCTGGTTTTGATCTGATGATGAAATCCGTGAGGAATTGAGGGAACTCCTCAATTTTTAAAGGCACGTGTATGGTGATTTCGGTGTTTTCTAAAGAAACTCAAGCATTTCCTCCCAAAAACCACCAATTTGATGTGGCGCAACTGTAGCCTAACCACGAGTTTGACACTAAATATTCGCTAGCGTCTTCATAAATTCAAGGAACCTTCATGCCAAATTTCAGCTAAAGCGGTTCAGTTGTTTAGCCATTAAACGGTAACAAAGAGGCAGACAGAATAACTTCACGTTTATAATATTTGTACAGTTGTAATGGGATTTGTAGACATAAAGCTGATTATTTTTGACTGGTATTGTTACTACTTGGCTTGGCACCGACTTCAAACATATCAGTTGGTAACGCATATGCTTAAACACGGAACCCTAAAAAGGATAATATTTTATTTCATCCTTTTTGAAGTTGGTTTATATTTTTTTTATAAAAGTTTTTTTTTGAAAGGAATTCCATCTTACATCCAAGGTGGTCCCATATTAATTTGGTTTTGATCCGACTTTCAAAGGCATGTATGGACATTTGGGTGTTTTCTTTGACACATATATTTCAAATGTATTTCGAATTTGTAATAGACCCCGAAGTATGAAGTGGCAGTTCATGGCCTTCACTAAATTAAAAAGCTACTTTGTTTCACTCCCTGGAGTGACGAAAGTCGCACTTTCCTCACTCTCTGGAGTGACGAATGTAGGCTTGTTGGAGCTGCTGAGGTAAAAATGTTATTTCATTTGTTATGTAAATCCGTCTTCACCAATAACTGTGATCGAATTGAATTGTGAATCAATTCATAGAAAATATGATCTAGAAACTAGCTGACGCTAACTCTATTTTGCCAGAGATCGTACTTAGGCGAATACCTAAGGGAGCTAAATGATCTAGAATAATTGGGTAGTTGACAATTTTTTTAATGGTATCAGTCGATCAGGTTTGTTTTGAGGATCAAATGTCTGTATGGGTCGCAATACAAAAGTCACAAATGATGGTCAGTCTGGCATCCGCACTTTACTGGCGAAACGCTCTAACAAAATGGCAACACATCGTGACGTCACCGTGTCACTTTGCTTAGAAGCAGTTTCGATGAATGGAAAACAAGGAAATTGCGATTTTGTCGGTGAAATGTTGCGTTTATGTTTATTGTTGCTATACAATTTATTTAATAAAATGTAAGGAATCGAATGGTACCGTTATTTTTTTCCTATTTGAAAGTTTAAAAAATTTTTTTTTTTAAACAGGTGTATTTTTTTATTATTTCCATATAAGTATTTTTTAAGTTTCCAATTTATTGTGATAAATTGCCAATTTTCTATCTATTTAACTAGATTTAGTTATAAAATTTAA
Organism: Cydia strobilella; assembly: GCF_947568885.1. Taxonomy (NCBI): domain Eukaryota; kingdom Metazoa; phylum Arthropoda; class Insecta; order Lepidoptera; family Tortricidae; genus Cydia; species Cydia strobilella. The sequence goes on from NC_086068.1 coordinate 32,765,208, forward strand.
CATGTGTCAACTACCCTATTAGTAGGCCAATATATTACTTCAAGGTTTGATCCGCAGTGCCAAAATATCGGAAAATCAATAATATAATAATACATGATAAATATCCCGTTTTCTATAATGATTATTATTAGAAGGCCATGCAAATATTGTAAGTCACCGTACTGGAATTCAAAATAAAAAGATGTAATAAATGTTTTAATTTTATTTTACAATTCCTACTTTATTAGAGGCTGGGCAGGAAGGGACTGCTTTACTGTTCAAACAAACTATTAGCGCTTTAAAAAAACTGATACCCGACACTTGCAAACCTGGACTTCCTTGGGCTCGTTCTACTCAAAATAGTCAGTATTCTCCATCCTACGATAAAAAGATATCCTAAAATATCGGTTTCATCACGTCAGGTTTTAGTACCAAAAAATTATCGCAGTCTGCGTGACGTAGTGGAACTAAAACTTCCATACAAATATTTAGGACATGTTTTTTTTTTTATTAGCATCAGGATTCAAATAGAATATGCTAGTGATTCTGTTGGAAGAACCCGAAATGGTTCTAATCTGTGATAATCAGATTTTCAATATTTTTTAAGAAAACGTTCATAAAGTAATTTATTGATAACTAGCTGTGCCCGCGTCTTCGCTTGCGTGGAATTCGGTCTGTGTCAGTAAGCGGCTAATTCACCCCTAATTTATCTCCCTGTCCCCTGGAGACGGAACTTAAAGTAAAGTTGACAGATGGATACGCTAGAGGACTTTAGTTCAGATAGAATATTTTACAATTAGGTACCTACCACCAAATATCTATCGATATAACTCCGTAATAGATGGATACAGTCTAAGGAAAAAACGTGCCTCGAAAATCACGAAAATTTGATTCTCGATCAGATGTCGCTACTACCTTTGGCCTACTCTCGTATAGAGGGCGTTGACGGTTTCGTTTGTTATTATTTAACAATTTTAACGCATATCAGTGAAAGAACATGGGTCAAAATAATAAAAATAAAATCAAAATAACAAAATCTTCATTTTTAGTTTTAAAGTGTGTCGATAGATGGCAGTGAATTTACTGTGGTTACAAAATTTACTATGACAGTACCGCTCTATAATATTATATCCTCTTTGCTACCACTAAATAAAATTACACTCCAAAATGAATATTTTTTTTGCCCTTATTCAAATTTTTGACGTGATTTAAACGACATAGAGTAGTATAGTAGGTGTATATCGAACGATACACTACATAATTCCGAAATTTTTTATTCCGAATTTTAAAATGTCGAATTTTATCATTCCGATTTTTAAATGCTCGACCCATCAAAATTCTGACTGTCATAATTACGAATGATGAAAATCACGAAGATTTATATTTCCGAAAACCCAAAAAGCCGAATTTTGTAAATTCCGAACTACATAATTCGACTATAACAATTCCGATGGTGGCAAACACCGAATTTAACATTTACGATTTTCATAATCACGAATTCGGAATTGCCCTTATTCCGAATTAACGTGATTCCTATTTTAAATATCCCAATTTTAAAATTTCCACTTTTCTGGCAACAGTTCGTTTTCTTGGGGGTCGCAGTTCTAACCTAACCTAACCCACTTTTCTGGCAACGGTTCGTTTTCTTGGGGGTCGCAATTCTAATCTAACCTAACCCACTTCTGGCAACAGTTCGTTTTCTTGGGGGGTCGCAGTTCTAACCTAACCCACTTCTAGCAACAGTTCGTGTTCGCAGGTTCGCAGTTCTGTCTAATTTATTTATGCCGAATTTTTATGCCAAAAATATTTTATGCCGAATTTAACATGACGCGGCACGACAGGTACCCGTAATAATACGATAGATTTAGATTTTAAATAAAAGTATATTTATTTGTCATTCCTAGGTCAAATCCTTTATTTGACTGGGTTACTAAGGAATCGCCAGTACGGCGTTTAGACTAGGGCTCCCGGTATCCGTGTTACACGCCGAAACGAATACCCGTGTTCTTAAGCCCGGCGGTACTAAGAACCCGGTTTACACGGAACCGCCGGGATTCGAAAACGTTTCGAAGGAACGTTCCCAAGAAACGTATCTCAGACACGTATCTCCGTGTACACGGGTACTTAAGACCGTTCCGAACGGGTCTGAATACTCCGAACCAGTTTGAGCCAATGTACAATGGTAACAAGGTCCACTTTCCAATGGGTTAATTATTCTCAAAATATAGACAGACACCCATCGCGCACTTTTTTGTAGACTTTTTTCCACCATACATGTGTCGTTATATCTCAAATAGATTGGGCAGCGTTTCCGATTAAGCTCCTGGCCAGCGTGATTTTTTCTAACTTCATTAGCAAACATCGTCATATTTCTACCAATTTAAACAAAACCTTAACAAAATATACACATAAACATTCCCAAAGAAAAACTTCATTCACAGGTGAGGTCTGGTTATCGCGAACATACAGGCAGACATACGGACGCGGCGGGGGACTTTGTTTTATAAGGTTTACCTACACTACATTATATGACAAGAAATACAATTTCATATCATGTTCTCAAATTAAACTAAAAATAAAAAAGCAAGTTAAAAATGTATTTTTTTTATAAATACTTACCTAATGCCAATTTCGAACATTAGTTTGACTTCCTGCCTACATACTGAACTCGATGGTTCTAATTTTTTTTTTAATAACAGGTTTTTGTACTAGCAGGTTTTTATTTTATTTTATTGCTAATCCGCAACGTAAAAAAAGTAGCTATTTAAAGTGCTATATTTTTTTTATTTTATTTATTTTATTTACTAGAGATAAATCACAAATTTTACATGGTAATTAATAAAAAGTATCGTTAAACCAGAATGGTTTGTCTCGATACTCCATTCCGCAGTACTTACATAATCAAATATACAATACGATACTTAGGTACACATCCAGTTCGTATATAAAATACTACTTTGATAAGAAGCGTGAATACTCGTAATACCTATTGCAAGCAAAAACTACCTGCTCAAGAAAGGGTTTTCTAAACCGTTTATTGAATTTCGACTCTATGACCCACGGAATAAGGTTAAATATGACAGAAACTCGTCATGAATCTTTTGTCTATTCATTTGTAGCTGGCGTTCGTTCCTTCGCTACTATCGTCAAGGACGTGTCCGGAGCCACGGATAAATAAGATACGTATCTTCGAATACCCGTTTATCCGTGTACACGGGTCTTAACTACACGTTTCTTAATTAAACGTGCGGAACGGGCCAGAAAACCGTTTACGTATTATTCGGAAACGGGTATTCGAAACGTGTAAACGAAACACGGATTCGACCGCGAGCCCTAGTTTAGACCGGCACGTTCGCACTTTAGCTCATGTATCTCCAAAGCTAATGCAGATCCCATTCTCAAACTATCCAAGTATTTTTTATGAACTACTAGCTACATTTTGAAGTAAAAATAAAAAATTTCAAAAATACCGAACTATATAAATTCGAATTAAAATTTTCATTTCCGGTTTTTTGTATGAAAAAATTAAATTTTTTTGAACGGCGAGAAAGAGCAATTAAAATTGTATAAAAACCAATATTCAACTTATTTTTCAGTTTATGATATAATAAGCTTTTGAAAAATGCTCTTCTCTGATTCCGTCCATTTTTTAAATGCTTCTAACCTGGAAATGGTGCCGAATAAAAATAAAATAAAAGTATATTTATCAGTACGGTTTTACTCACTATTATTTTTAGTCACTTTTGGCGACATGTTTCGGACTCTTTGGGAATCCTTCCTCAGGCACGAGTGTCCGCAGCGGTTGTACGTCGTGCACTGCCCGCGCCGCCCGCCTCGTCGCTCGTTGCGCACGCGCTAATGGGGCGGGGGCCACCTGCATGGAAGCCTATAATACCTAGGGTCAAGCGGCCAGTGTGTTGTGACGATCGCGGGGACATAGTGAGTTGAGTGCAGTTTGCTTGACTTCGTTCGATACAGCCGCCCTACCAGACCTTCACTTGACGACTCCATCTGCGGACTGCCCCGCGCCCCCCGCCACCGCTCCATCAGCGCGTGCGCAACGAGCGACGAGGCGGGCGGCGCGTGCAGTGCACGACGCACAACCACCGCGGACACTCGTGCCTGAGGAAGGATTCCCAAAGAATCCGAAACATGTCGCCAAAAGCGACTAAAAATAATAGTGAGTAAAAACCGTGCTGATAAATATTTTGAAATATGTCTCACGATAGTTTAAGTGCGAAAATAAAAGTATATACAATTTCAGGACATCGAGTAGTATAATTATTCCAAATATCAGCAAATTCTATAACCTGACCCTTTTTTCGCTGCCCGCTTGGCGTGAAATGCCCCCAGTATACGTGACCTCTATAAGCGACATTACTAGCATCCACAACCTCTGTTAGCGAGAGCCTCTGTAAGTGAGAAATAGTTATTTGTGCAACATGAGAGGAAAGTTGGTTTTTCTTGCGAGTGTTTATTTTACACGAGATGTAAAATAACTTTGCTCTTGTGTTGCACACATAATTTTTCACCTCAGTAGTGAGAACATATTAAAGGTTAAAATGTATTTCGAATTACACAGAAATCACAGAATAAACAGAAAAAAAAGTATTATAATATGTACGATACGATACGAGGGAGTGACGAAAGTAGGCTTGTTCGAGCTGCTGGGGTGAAAACGTTTTATTTGCACCTGGCTAAGTGGAAAACTGGATAAATGGAAAACCTGGATAAGCGGGACCAAACAGCCGGTCCCTTGCGATTCCACTTATCCAGTTTCCAGTGTATATTTATTACATATATTATATTTATTACATATATTATAATTATATTAGGTGTACTTCGTCTGCGTGGAGTTAGTAATTTTTTATCCAATCTGCATTTTATCGATTCCCCATACAAACTTCCACCCCCCTTTTCACCCCCTAAAAAAACTACCCTATGTCCTTCCCCGGGACGCAAACTATTTCTATACCTAATTTCAACTAAATCGATCACACAGGCAGACAGATAGACTTTCGCATTTATAATATTAGTATGGACATACCATACATTGCTCGTTTAAAAGTATAAGAAAAATAACAAAAAACTTAAAAAAAACCTACTCGTACCAGTCTTGAACCCGAATCCTCTTGCACGTATTTCCACGAACATACCGCACCGCCATTTCAGCATACTTACGCTCCGTGAAATTGTCTACTACAAGGATCACGGAAACACTGTTTGCATGTGTGAGTAATAGTAGAAAATAGCATGACAGAAACACTCTGTCGACATTAAAGGTGGTTTTTGTACAATTAAGTATTCAATGTTTATTATAATAGTTCAATGTTTATGTAAAGAGTGCGCTAAACATACTTTTAAGTATACAGATATCAAGACTATTCCACAAAAAATAAAACCTGAAAATTTGCGAATCTGGCACCATCTAGCGGGGTTTAAGCTTTGAGTAACCTAGTCGAACCACCTTAACAATCTACTATTAACCAACTATTAGGTTTCAAATATTAGTTCAAAGAGGTTTTATCTCACCAATTCTTCTCCATCATTTTTTTAATTGGCTGTTTGTCGATTTCGTTCGCGCGTTTGCCTTGCTCGCGCACTGGAATCGCGCGTAAAAATAATAACGCGCCAGCCATTTTCCGTATTTGTCATAAAATTGGAATATATTTGCATGTTTTGAGTTTATATATTGACGAAAATGTCATTATCAAGCATTGAAAATAAAGAACACATAAAATTGACGCTGCCAGTAATACTACTAGAAAGATAGCCTTTTACCATCAAAATCGGGTGATAAATAATTGGCGACATATGAAACTTTTATACAATGGAAAACCAGCACAAACGCCTAGTCTTTCTTGGAAAACATGTTGGTAGCTTAGTGCAATGAACAGGCGAATAAGTGCCTACAAGCCCAGCACGCTTTTGTGCAATTATTCGATGTTAAAACTGTAAGCCACCATTTTAAAAAACGAATTTATAAGTTTTGTTTATTCCTCGCAAGTGTGTTAAAAAGGTCGTATGTAACGCGTGTGCATTGGTCATTACACACAACGTAGCACACTTGTATCATTATCATTATTGCATTAAGTTTTTACGTCTTTTGATATTAAGTTTTAAGTATTTATCAATCAATCAATTCTCAATAGGGGATATTACTGCAATGTTCTGCCACCAGAGTGCAGCACTAGCCTTTTTAGTAAACCATAGAGTAACTTATACATACTGTACCTTTAACAGGTATTTAACAAGTTTTCAGAGATAATAAAATATGACATTGATGCATCAAGGCGGTTTGTTTACAGAGGACCTACCGGGAAACGCGAATCCGAAATTTCGCTATCTGCCTCTTTATCTCTCGAATAAGCAAGTGTCAGAGATGTTAGATAACGAAATTTCGATTTTCTGTTGTGGTAATAGCGCCCCCTACGCAGAATTTCGCGTAATATTTCCTGTTGATTAATTTTACTGTAAGTAATGTGATATTATTGTTATTATTTAATTTAGTGTTGACTTGTAAACTGACTTTATAAAACGAATGACTGACTATTTAAGTTTTTAGATTTTATTATTAAATTTATTTTCTCGGATTCAACTTCATGTTAATTGCGCCTTTCTTCCTACTGGCGGAAGAAATCTTAAAAAGGTTAACAAAACAATAAAAGGTATGTTCTAAATGACCCAATTACTTTTAATGGTTTTTGTGTAACGTCCAAATTGAAAACGCAATTAAACGTTCAGCTGCAGTTAGCGCGAGATTACTGGAGGCCGCAGCCACAATGGAACTGAAGAATATGGTGGTTTTAAGATCTTTTTGTGTAAGTATATTACCGTTAATAATTAAAAAAAATCTCACTTCATTTTTTTAGGTGCATATAGGTGTTCAGAAACGTTCAAAAATGGATTCATTTTTGATCCTTTTTCTTTAGCTTAATTTAATGTTTGCAATTAAAAATAATTCTAATTTCATGTAATAAAATAATCTCACAATTAACGTCATCCAAATTGTATATTTTTAAATAAAATATTCATTGATATATATGTATAAATACAATTATCATTCAAATCTATATGTTCAATATTTAACTATGGCAATTTTGTATTCAAAACTTTGACAGTTAGGGCTTTCAAAAACTCACCATTCATTCTCTCGATTCCTAACGACAATTCACTTTGCCACTTTTTGCGTATTTTTTCGTAATTTTTGAAATTTGGAAACCATACATGTAATTTGGATATTACATGGTCCTTACGAAGCCTCTGAATTGCGAGAAGGCAAGATTGTGGCATCGAGTCGAGCTCCACCTATTCAACGGACGTTCTCCAGTGAAGCCGTGGGTCATCCAGGTTGGCGCAGGGCACATCCAGCTACGTGCGAGTTCCAGAGCTGACAATCATCGCGTCCCAGCAGCAGTCAGGATCGACGAGTGGACAAAGCAGCGACGGACACACGGAGCATCCCATTTTAAAGGGAATCCAGCCGTAACCAGGAGTCAGTTACGGAATCCAGCCCATTCAGCACCAACCAGACCAGTCCAGGAGCATCCAGTGGGAACCAGTCAACCAACATCCAGATTCAGATCCAGAAGGAGTCAGCACAGAAGGAAGAAGTACGCGAAAGTGAGATCGTTCTATTTCCTTTCAATTCACAGTTCCTTTGTTTGTTTTTTCCTTGTAGCTGACCATCCATTCATTTCAAACATATCCATATAATTCATATTCATTACTTTTCCATCTAGTGCAGAAAGTAAATTCATTGTTTTCATTGCCATCATTTGATCAGTAGCAGGTAGATATTCACTAGTATTCATTAGCGGTATTCATATATTGTAGGCAAATATAATTATAACCTCTAAGCGCATTTCATATTAATATATACAATTTCATTGCACAATTTCACTTCAAACTTGATACCTAACTGTTAATTCATCACAATATTCATTAATTCATCAATATACTATCCTTTTTTCGATTTAAACATCACAATCGCACGTGAACACGTTATTCAGTCAATTTTTATAGCGAACTGCAGTGTGCCTGGAGCGCGTAAACAAGGTAATTAAGCCATTGCATAATTTTATTGCACCTCAGATCTATAGTGCATAAAAGTTAAGCGCCTGAGAATTTCGCATAGCAAATTTTATCAAAGACAATTTATTTCATTTCAAATTAATTTTGAGTAGGGTCATACTTAGTTTACCTTAGTTCACAATGTCTTCGGAACAAGAGTTAAAGAAACTTTATTACAAGCGTGGGGTTATTAAAGGCAAACTTAATGCTTTTCAGAAGTTTGTTTCAAATGTAGCAGCCGAGCCGCAATTAAGTGATTTGCAGCTTGCCGAGTTACAGTTAAGATTTGACAATACAGTGCCTATATACGATGAATTTGATGCATTACAGACAGACATCGATATTTCGTCTGCGTCTGCAAGCGGAGGGGATATCGGAGAGGAGTGGGCTCTTTTCGAAAATACCTACTTCACAAGCCTGTCGTCTGCGCAAGTGCTGATTCAAAAGCATTCGAGGCGTAATTTTCCCGATAATAAGTTGGAGGTAAGCTCTGCTAATACCGTTGTCAAGGCACACAATTCAAACTTCATCAATTTACCAAAAATCAATTCACATGAAATACCGTCAGATTCAAAAATTGACGTCCCGAGTTTGTGGAAGTCAGATTCAATTCAGTTAGAACAAAACATTTGTGAGGAGCAGTCTTTAAAGACTGATCCTGATGATCATTTCAAATCTTCAATGCAGTTGAAAAAGTCGCCTGAGGTTCTAGGGGACTCATGTCAACATACTTCAGCTACGTCTCCCTCAGTGGAGCGTCATTCAGAAGCCAAGCAACATGGCTATATTACACACAAAGAGCTTGAGCATTCTAATAATTTATTACTGCGTAGGGCTCAAGGAGACTCCTTTCCGACACGGTATCCTCTGTTTCACGGTGGAGGTAAACTCATTTTTGTGGGGGGAAGACTGAGCAACTCGAGCTACGCTTACGACCTCAGACATTCAGTGTTGCTCAGTTCAACATCCAAACACAGTACGTTCAAAAAATGTATTGAGTCACAATATCCATTTCTTGAGGCTGGTGGCGATTATGCTGGTCCAGTTTTGATATTCAGTCAAAAAGGTAATCTTTATGCATTTGTGTGCCTTGCAACAGGAGCAGCGCCCCTCAAACTGGATTCAGATTCAAATAAACATGCGTTTATTGCAGCCTTGCGCCGATTCATTGCACGCCGCGATAAACCGCAGACAATATTGTCTGATAATGCATCGACGTCATCGGAGGTAACCGAAGACATCCAGTCTTCTTTCACGCTACCTTTGCACATAACATACGAAGGGATGTCTGCACTACTGATTCAAATTAAGGCAATTTCAAACTTAAGGCCGCTGACTTCAATGTCAGATGATCCAAATAGCTTTAGTCCCTTAATTCCTTCCCACTTCCTTATAGGGCGATCCACAATTTTCATATCTCACGCACAGATTGCTAACTCAAGGACTTCGCCAAATCAACGTTCGTGGCCCCATTCAACAGGAGAACTCCAGGAAGGCGTTCTGGTTGCCGTGCAGGACAAAACTGCCTCCTCTTCTGTTCTGGCAACTCGGTCGAGTCGTCCGAGGCATTCATGGCAGCGACGGCGTCGCAAGCGGATCAAGGATATACAGACAAAGAGAGGAGACTATCCGATGGGCATTCAAAAACATCCATCCTCTCCCTGTCGACACATAGTTGAAGTTCCCACACTTCAAGGCCGGGAGCATGTTCAGAAACGTTCAGAAATGGATTCATTTTTGATCCTTTTTCTTTAGCTTAATTTAATGTTTGCAATTAAAAATAATTCTAATTTCATGTAATAAAATAATCTCACAATTAACGTCATCCAAATTGTATATTTTTTAAATAAAATATTCATTGATATATATGTATGTATAAATACAATTATCATTCAAATCTATATGTTCAATATTTAACTATGGCAATTTTGTATTCAAAACTTTGACAGTTAGGGCTTTCAAAAACTCACCTTTCATTCTCTCGATTCCTAACGACAATTTCACTTTGCCACTTTTTGTACTTCTTCGTAGTTTAGAAAGTAAACCAGCATTTAAAACTACAGTCCACTCTTATTTCACCACCTAAACAACACCTGAGACCAGCGAAGATTTTACATATAGGTAATCTATAATAAATATTACACTTTGGTGTTTGTCAGTTATCTATCTATATATATAAATGCACGTGTCCTGACTGACTCATCAACGCAGAGGCGAAACCACAAAAGCTAGAAAGCTGAAATTTGCACACCAGGTTGCATTTATAAAGTGTACAAGAGATAAGAAGCGATTTTGAAAAATTCAACCCCTGGAGGTTAAAAAGAGGATGAAAGTTTGTATGGGGTTCAAGTTTTATTTTAAGCTAGCAATTTGAGACTTGGTAAAAAGATATATTATTAGAATACAAGTAAACTAATTTCAGCGTTTTTGAAAATTCATGCCCCAAGGTGGGGAAAAAAGGGTTGAAAGTTTGTATGGAGATCAAAAATTTTATCAAGTGCAGGACTTGAAACTTTGTATATGTGCATACTATTAGAATACAGGAAAAGTAATTTCAGCGTTTTTAAAAATTCATCCCCTAAAAGGGTTAAAAAGGGGTTGAAAGTTTGAAACCATTACAAATGCTTTGAAACTTCTTAAAAAGGCATAATAGCCGCTTACAAAAAAAATTTTTCGACGTTTTTGGAAATTCAACCCCTAAATAGGGTTAAAAAGGGGATGAAAGTTTGTCTTGTGGTTTAAATTTTATTATAAGCTAGGAACTTGAAACTTTGCAAAAAGGTATTATATTAATAAACAAGAAAACTAATTTCAGCGTTTTTAAAAAGATCATCCCCCAAGATGGTGAAAAAGGGGTTGAAAGTTTGTATGGAGATCAAACATTTTTTTGAGAGCGAGACTTGAAACTTTGTATAAAGGCATATTATTAGAATACCAGTAAACTAATTTCAGCGTTTTTTAAAATTCATCCCTTAAAGTGGTGAAAAGGGGGTTGAAATTTTGTATGGAGATCAAAATTTTTTTGTAGTGCAGGATTTGAAACTGTGTATGGGCATATTTTTAGAATAAAAGAAAAGTAATTTCAGCGTTTATAAAAATTCATCCCTAAACAGGGTTAAAAAGGGGTTGACAGTTTATATCCATTACAAATGCTTTGAAACGTCTTAGAAAGGCATAATAGCCGATTAAAAAAAAGGGATTTCAACATTTTTGGAAATTCAACCCCTAAGGTGGTTAAAAAGGGGACGAAATTTTGTATGGGGTTCAAATTTTATTTTAAGCTAGGAGTTTGAAACTTTGTGAAAAGGTGTTTTATTAAAATACAAGAAAACTGGTTTCAGCGTTTTTGAAAATTCATTCCCCAAGGTGGTGAAAAAGGGGTTGAAAGTTTTTTTTTTATACTACGTCGGTGGCAAACAAGCATACGGCCCGCCTGATGTTAAGCAATCTCCGTAGCCTATGTACGCCTGCAACTCCAGAGGAGTTACATGCGCGTTGCCGACCGTAACACTCCTCTCCCTCGAGCTCTGGCAACCTTACTCACCCGCAGGAACACAACACTATTAGTAGGGTCTAGTGTTATTTGGCTGCGGTTTTCTGTAAGGTGGAGGTACCTCCCCAGCTGGGCTCTGCTCTAGATCTGGAATGACATCCGCTGTCCTGTGCCCTACCACACAAAGCGAGATGTCATTCACAGTGCCCATACCTCTCTTTTGTACGTAGTTTAAGGACATACCCGGGTCCATTTAAGGACATACCCGGGTCCATTTAAGGACATACCCGGGTCCAGTTTGTATGGAGATCAAACATTTTTTGAGTGCGGGACTTGAAACTTTGTATAAAGGCATATTATTAGAATACTAGAAAACTAATTTCAGCGTTTTTTAAAATCCATCCCCTAAAGGGAATTAAAAGGGGATGAAAGGATAAATGGGGTTGAAGTTTCGCAGAGCAGAAACTATATAAGCTAAAAAAGTTAAATTAGCACACAAGGTTACATTTTAAAAGTATACAAGATATATGAAGCGATTTTGAGAAATTCAAATGTTGAAAAAGGGATGAAAGTTTGTATGAGGTTCAAGTTTTATTTTAAACTAGGAATTTGTGACTTTATAAAAAGGTAATTTATTAAAGGGGATACAAATTTGTATTATAGGGTTCAAGTTTTATTTTAAGCTAGGAATTTGAAACTTTATAAAAAGGTATTTTATTACAATACAAGAAAACTAATTTCAGGGTTTTTGAAAATTAATCGCCTCAGGGAATTAAAAGGGGATGACAGTTTGTATGGGGATCAAACATTTTTTGAGTGCGGGATTTAAGAGGCCGGTGTCGATTTTAGTCGCAAAAATGTAATATTGATAGATTTAATCGATGAAATTGTACACCTTTTGTCACCAAATTAAAATAACAAGTACTGGTTTCTATTAGCACGTCTTCTTATCTTGCCTTTTATCAGATCAATTTTTTGAAAACAGACTCACTAAATTAGTAATGATTTTTTTTCTGAAGGACGTTTAGGTAAACGCGCGTAAAGCACTGATTTTGTCGCTCTTATTTGTAAATTTCGTAAAGTTTGGACTGCTAAAAATGGTACATTTGTATTACACATATTCTGTACTTGACCTTTATCAGATTGCATTTTTGTTATATGACTTAGAATTCGAGGAAATGAAAGCTAAACGAATTCGATTTTCTCTAGAAATTACTTCAAAACATGTAACAATTTCTCTGAAAATTGACTTAATTTCAACGTAATTTGGATACTTAAACAATCTACAACATTTGCCGAAACTATTCTTATACATCAATTTGTATAATTTACCACCATAATTTTTTGACGAATTTTTAAAAACTGCCCCTTCTCTTCATATATTACCGGTGACGCACGCTCGCGACCTTATTATTAAAAGGCAAGATGAGAAAACGTGCTAATAGAAACCAATACTTGTTATTTAGATATAACGTAACAAAACGTGTATAATTTCAACGATTAAATCTATCAATATTAAATTTTTGCTCCAAAATCGACTACGGCCTCTTAAAACTTTGAATCAAAGCAAATAATCAGAATACAAGTTGATAGTTTGAATCAATGCAAAGCGAGATTATAATATTTGTATATGTATTAATAAATATTTTGCAAATCCGATTAGGTATAGGTATACATATAACATAAACTTTTTAAAACATATGTCCACTATAATATTTTATTTCCAAAATTATCTATGTTGAGTGCATGCTCTTTTCCAATTTGAACTAAGTCTTTCAGACGGAAAAATTCTCACTTGCATGAAACTTATTTTATTTATGCATTCCGATTTGCACAGGTAATTAGCAGCCAAGCCATTTATAGGCAGATACCCTCTCAAGTGGATTCCGACATTATACAAAATTTATACTATACTTTGCTAGGCGTTTACTAATTTTAGTAAAGCTATTCATTCAAAGATGGCGCTAGCGGTTCTAATTTATTTATACGCTAACACGTTCATTTAATTAAATTAGTTAAAAAACAACTTTTAAGGTATATACATATATAGATTAATTGATGTTGGAGAAAAATACAACAATTTGAATTAAATTTAAACTTTGTTATTTGTGTTTATATATTATATACATATGGAGTTATATGCGTTTTGTTATCAAACTCATCGAATTTAGTAAAGCTATTCGTTCCTAGATGGCACTAGCTGTACCTGATTTCCATAATGATTCCACGTTATTAGAGCATTTTAGCCGAAAAAAAAACTAAATACGGACTTCTTATCATTTTGTCATGTCTATCTGTACATAATTGTCGTAAAATATCGTAGAAACTGTAAAATATGTATTGTTTACCAGTTGATAATATTCAATAAATAATTTGATAAAGACATATTATTTTTCATGACACTTGCTCAAAAATTTGTAGGTAAATAACATCAAAGTGAAATAATTTATTTACTATACGTATCGTTGTTTAAAGGTAAGAAATAAAAATAACATTCTTAGTAAGAAATATTATACGTAATTTTACTGATTTTCGAGCTTTTCGTCACTAGATGCCATTAGTAGTCCTTATTTTTATTGTTGTTTTTATGTAACATACTTTATAGTAACACGAATTACACCCGAAAATACAACACGGGATTATTAGGGTCCGTATTCGTACCCAAAGGGTAACAATTAGACCCTATAGTACTAAGACTCCGCTGTCAATCCGTCCGTCCATCCATCCGTCTGTATGCGTAACAAAGGCGCGTTATCGGAGAGCGCACTTACACTGGTTTTTTTAGCGTTGGACTAGCCCGCGCTCGCCACGATGCACGAACCAGGTAAGGGACAGGGACGGATTGCGATTAAAACATTTTGATGGATTCATGACAAGTATGTATAGATATATTAATTGAATATATCTACATCTTTATTTATATTGTACCAATGCATGTTTATTTATATTTTTAGTTAGTAATTTATATTTTATGTATGTATAACTCATTACTGTTTGGCTGGTTGTTTATTATTTACATTGTATAAAAAAACGTTATTTTAGTTTATTAAAAATTTGTCTGTAATACCTATATATTGTAACAAAGCCGATATTGTTTAAAAAGGGCATATATGTATTAATTTTGTTAAATATAGTTTTAGTTTTTAGTCTGTAACATTAGAGAGGAATATTTTAATAGTTGATTATTTGTAAAACGGATTATTACCTAATGTTATTATTTAACTGATTAGTAAAAAAATGTTATTATTGTTTGTTTTAAATATGTAAATACATACTTGTCATAAATCCATCAAAATGTTTTAATCGCAATCCGTCCCTGTCCCTTACCTGGTTCGTGCATCGTGGCGAGCGCGGGCTAGTTCAACGCTAACAAAACCAGTGTAAGTGCGCTCTCCGATAACGCGCCTTTGTTACGCATATCGATGACACATTTTAGACTGGTTCTGTAGCGTTCGACTTGCCGGCACTCAGTAACCGCAAAGACCACACAGCTAAGGAATATGTTTTCCCATTAGTTCATTTTAAACCTTATTGCAACCTCCATAGAGTGGTAATTGAATAACCGGTTAAAACGGCCATACCATTTTTTTATGCTAGTAAGTAGCACGTGCGGTTTCATTTAACAATAGACAAAGGATAAGCCGAAAGGGGACTGTTTGAAATCTACGAACTATACCCAGGCTGTATCTCATGAACCATGACAGCTAGACAGTTGAAATTTTCACAGATGATGTATTTCTGTTGCCGCTATAACAACAAATACTAAAAATAGAATAAAATAAATATTTAAGTTGGGCTCCCATACAACAAACGTGACTTTTTTGCGTAATGGTACGGAACCCTTCATGCGTGAGTCCGACTCGCACATGGCCGGTTTTTATTCTTACTTATTACGTGCACTTTTCATCATTAAAAGTAGTAATTTATTATTAGTTGTTTGTTTCAGTAAAAGAGTCGAGGTAATGAAATTTAGTTACAACAATACTCAATGCGTGGCTGATAGGATTAGGGCTCCAGGCAGGAAAGAAAAGCTAGTTTAAACACCAAAATATTATATTATTCTTTAAGTAAGACTACATCACAATGGCGTCTCATACAATCTAAAAAACACCTTCATTTGTTTTCACATTGACAGACAAATATCATAGACATCAAGTCTATACGCTTTATTTTTGTTGTTGACATTAATACCCTTCCTCAACAAAAGAAGCTAGGTACCGACAGCAGAGAAACTATAAACTGGAGGAATACTTTAGAAGTCCTTCAAACAAAAAAACATCAGCAAAATATATAAACTAAAAGAACACTTTACCAGTCTGTCATGTACCTACCATCTAGTCTACATACTTTTAAGTTTAAGTCAAAAATGACCACTCACACCTATTTGAGAACACAGGTCTCTAAAAGTCACTTTTCCCAACGCTTTTGTAAACAGGTCAGCCAATTGTTGACTTGTTGAAATGTGTTCTAATAACAATAAACCTTCAGTCACCTTTTGTTTAACAAAGTGGTATTTTAAGTCTATAGGTATGTTGTTATCTACATTATTTGCAACATGAATAGCCGACTGATTATCAATGTATATTTTAAAATTTTGAATAAGCAGCCCTAACTCCGAAAATGGTGATAATTACACGAACGCTGACGTTTATTACAGCGAAATGAGTCGTCCATACACTTACGGTGGTTTGTGTGAAATATTTGCTGCCTCAGAGATTTATAACTACTGTTTTGAAGTGTATCGTAACGGCGAGCTGCACGTAAGTTCTGGACAAACAGGACACCCCGTTGGTAGACGGCGTTTTACGGATAATTTGTCGAGTGGACACTTCGACGTAGACATGTTATGCATCGAACAAAGCATTTCGTCTCCGACGTACACGGATCCGGATCATTTTACATTTTTTCAAATGCGATTTATGTCATCCACTATCAACCAGGAACAAACAGCTGTGCAGTCTCTTTCGCTGTCATCCACGCAATCACCAACATTCACGCAGCCTAATATTTTAAAATTAAACACTTCTGATACAGATTCTATATTTGATTTACCTTCTCAGTATTCTCAACAGTCAAAGAAATGTAGAGTTCGTGTATCAGATTCTACGAGAAATAAACAAGTAAGGAATGCAGTTGCCAAATATCAAAAAAATAACCCTGAAGTGCATAGGAAGGCAGTTTCCAAATTTCAAAAAATCATCCCGAAGCGCATAGGCTATCTACGGCATTACACGATTCACAGCACCCTGGAATAAGACAAGAAATAAGAATGCGTCAATGGAAAAAAAAACAGGATTAGCTTATGACCACTATCGCATACGAAAAAGATGCAATGGTAGGAGTAGGTAAAAGAACTGAAATGCAGGTACTGTAATGCCCTAAAATGGAAAAGTGAGTCAGCCGGAATGTGCTGCTGTGAAGGAAAAGTCCATCTTCCTTCTTTTATGCCTCTTCCCGAGCCCTTATACAGCTTAATTATGGATTTGCATCCTGATCATATTCACTTCATGGAACGCATAAGAAACTATAATAGTTGTTTCCAGATGACATCATTTGGGGCAAAACAGATCAAAGAAGATGGGTTTATGCCCACTTTTAAAGTACAAGGTCAAGTGTACCATTTGATTGGGGGTCTGTATCCCTTGCCGAACCAGAATCCTCAATTCTTACAAATTTATTTTGTCGGAGAGGATGAGAAGGAGGCACGCTTAAGGTGTAACAACATACCTGATGTGAAACACGGATTATTTACACATTAGAAATAACCAGGCGCAACTCCGAGCGGATAATTACAGAAATCTACGCGACCATATAGGGTGCCATGATAGTGACGCTACCGAACTTGGCCAAATGGTTGTGCTTCCGGCAACATTTCATGGTTCTCCAAGGTACATGCATGAAAAAACTCAGGATGCCATGACTTACGTCCGCCGTTATGGTCGTCCTGATTTGTTCATAACGTTTACATGTAATTCTCATTGGGTAGAAATAGAAGAGGCCTTACTACCTGGTCAAAAACCCCATGACCGACAAGATATTATAGCTAGGGTATTCCATTTAAAAGTTAAGATTTTACTGACATTAATAACCCAGGGCGAGTTGTTTGGGGAAATGCAGTGCTATATATATTCAGTGGAATGGCAGAAACGCGGTCTGCCTCATATTCACTTACTGTTGTGGCTTCGAGACAGTCTCACTCCAGATAAAATAGACAGGGTTATAAGCGCAGAAATACCAGACACCACCAAAGACCCTCTTCTTTATGATATAATAAAATTTAATATGATTCACGGCCCTTGTGGTATTTTAAATAACAAGTCCCCGTGTATGAAAGCAGGTAGCTGTACCAATAAATATCCTCGGCCTCTACTTGATGACACGCAAACGGGAGAAGATGGATATCCAAAGTATCGACGTCGACATCCTGATAATGGTGGTTTTACTGTTGAAATAAAGGTCTGGGTTATACATATATATTATATTCCAAGGACATGTCAATGTAGAATGCTGTAATTCAATAAAATCAATCAAATATGTTTGCAAATATGTAACTAAGGGCAGCGACCAGGCTACATTTGGAATTGAAAATGAAGAGGATGAAACAAAAATATATGAAAGCGGTCGATATATTAGCAGTTCAGAAGCAGTTTGGCGTATACTCGCATTTTCGGTTCACAAAAGATTTCCCGCAGTCGTACAGCTCGCTGTGCACTTAGAAAATGGTCAGAGAATTTATTTCAATCCAAGTGACACCAGTCGCTTAGTTAATGTTATTAATGATCCTCCCAAAACTACACTTACCGCATTTTTCGAGCTATGCCAAAATGATAATTTTGCGAAAACTCTTCTTTACGTCGAAGTTATATTTATAAAAACGGTCGGTTTCAGAGAAGACGGCAAGGGAGTGATGTCATTAACTGGCCTGGAGTTAAAAAAGGTACTGCTTTAGGCAGAGTATATACTATCCATTCTAACAACTTAGAGTGTTATTACCTTAGACTGCTATTGCACGAAATTCATGGTCCTACATCTTTCTTGGAATTGAAAACTGTTAATGACATTGTTTATCCTACATACCAGGTAACATGTAAAGCTCTAGGTTTATAAGAAGACGAAAGTCACTGGGATGCAACTTTGGAGGAAGCCGCTGTCAGTGACTCTCCGGTTCGATTACGGGAGCTCTTCGCAGTGATGATAATATTTTGTTATTTATCTGATCCCTTAAGTCTTTGGGAAAAATACAAATATAATCTGTCCGAAGATATTCGTCACCGAATCGAGTTAGATATTGAAGAAGGCAATATAAATAACATTATATGTGAAGTTTACAATAAATGTTTACATTGCATTGAGGATACTGTACTCTCTTTGGGGGGTCAAAACTTACAACAGTATGGTTTGCCTCAACCATTAACCACTGATGTAAACATATTAAATAATAGAGAATTCCTTCGGGAAATAAACTATGATACCAATGTTTTGGCTCAAACGGTAGCTGAAAATGAGATATTATTAAACTCGGAGCAATCTGAAGTCTATAAAAAACTAATAGAAAGTATAGAAGCAGGCAGTGGTCAATTATTTTTCCTAGATGCACCTGGGGGAACCGGTAAAACTTTTCTTATAAATCTTTTACTGGCTAACAATAAGAAAAGATTGCGGCGTGGCCTTAGCTGTTGCATCGCCAGGTATTGCTGCTACCTTGCTAGAAGGTGGCAAAACCGCACACTTAGCTTTTAAACTTCCCTTTAATTTAGTACACTTAGAAACAGCAACATGTAATATATCAAAGCAAAGTAATTTGGCTCAATTACTGCGTCAATGCAAACTAATTGTTTGGGATGAGAGCTCTATGGCTCACAAAGCTGGCCTAGAGGCTCTTAGTCTCACCCTTAAAGATATAAGGGGTAGCGATGCTTTGATGGGCGGCCTGACTGTTCTTTTGGCGGGGGACTTTTAGCACCTCACGGTGAAACTGCAAACGTAGTATATACCAAAGTTCTACGGTGATTATAATAATAAAATTGCGGATAATTCTGAAGCTCAAACCCTACCCTCACTCTTTTTTCTGTCTTCCTTATGCTCTTATCTTTTACATGAAATATAACCTATTTAATTCTATCAAAAATATGTTTGGTCTCTTTGACCTTATTTCCATGGATGTTTCACTATACATTAAACTATTTACATATTAAATACATATATGTTTTCCTTAGACAACGGCAACTAAGTTTTTAATACAGTTGCTCAAAAAGTGCTACTTTTCGTGGCTGTTTAGCGTGCGGAAAGTTGGTTTTTACGAACTAGTGCTTTTTACTTATCCAATTTTATTATTATTTTTTTGTTAATATTAGTTTCTTTTAAACGTCGTAATTAACATAAAAACCTACTGTTAATGTAAGAATACAAAAAAAAACGCATATTTCATATTTTATTACTTACCTTTTCATCATTATAAGTATTTTAACACGTTTATTTTTTAATGTTGAAAAACCGTTCTTAATAAGTTGTCTGAATGGAACGAAACGCCTGTCAAAGAAGAGGCGTATTTTCTTACTGCAAGAATGTTTTAAGTTTCCAAAGGCAACATTTGATATTGTTTTTATAAATATAAGATACACAAATAATCGTAAATAACGATATTTAGGTAAAAATAGTACAATGTTTTAATATTTACAATTGTTTCTGTCTTATAGAACATGCATTTGAAAAAAAAACTTTCATTGAAGTGGGTTCAATAATAATAACAAAATCTATTCTAGTCGAATAAAAGCTAGAAAAACACCTCTTCATAATGTCAATGTCAATAATGTCACAGAATGAATAATATAAAAGTTTCGAATTCCATTTCTTGCTTGCTTTTGTTGCTTTTCTTATTTTTCGCAACTGTATTAAAAAACGTCGTTCGATACACGTGCGGAAATGTCATTCTTTACTCGTCCCGAGTCTTGCCACTCGCCGTACTCGTGAAGTAATTACATACTTTCCGCACTAGCATCGAAATGTACTATTAAGTCTACCGGAAATCCCCAGCTAAAAGTTAAACTTTCCATCAAAGCATCGCCCAAACAATGAGTTATTTAGACGTCTAACTACTGCAGCTATGTAATACCTAATTATTAATCTGATCTGTGTGATTTGTGGCTCTGCCACAGATTGACAATAAAATTGTCTCTCTAATTTCCTATAAGTCTTTAAGTCTTTGTTCATCTAAGTCAACTGCTATTTTTTGCTGCATTAATGGAAATAATGAATTGAAATATGTTCATGTTGAATCAACATCAAAATCCACTTGACTTAAAACTTCATACAACTTGCAAAAAAAGAAAAGTAATTTCAACAGATATGAAAATGATAAAAATGTAAAATATTAAGATTCCACGCGGACGAAGTCGCGGGCAACAGCTAGTTAGTCATATTTAGGGAATTTTGCGTGCGGATTGTAGAGGGAGAACACCACTGTTTATCGATGTTTACGGCAAATCGATAGCTTTTTTTATTTGTGCCTTTATTAAATAAAAACTCAAACAATGTATATCAACCTATCCGATACGTACCTACTCTTTTTAACGGTCGATGATGAAAAAAAATCAATAGGTACCTATATCGATAGTTTGATCCGTTTAAATTGATTTATTGAAATTAGAATAATAATGAAAATATTTAATATCATTTTACCTATATAATTTGAGACCAGATTACTCTTCCCGCTGAGATCACGTAGCGGTAGGCATAGATTAGTATATGTTATTACTGTAATAGATAAGAAACTCTTTGATATTTCACGTTCACGTCTCTACTGGTGCTGCCCCTCGCGGTCCTGCTCTCAACTAATGAGACTGTATATGCAGTAAACACGCACACATGTACACACACACATACTTATGGGTTCTTTACCTACAAGTAACAATTTTAATATTGGAAACTGATTTATGTAGTTTTCTTTGTCGTACCAAATTCCATTGTATATGCTTAGAAAACTACATAAATCAGTTTTTCAGAATAAATAAATGAAACTTATGTTGAATCGAGTACAATATAGATATTATTTATAAGTACCTACTTATTTACATACGTTCCATTCCAAGTAACTAAGACAAATGCAAATACAGCGTGAAAATATCTTAACAGCGAGTAGGTATACATATAGTATGTAACAATTTATTTCCTGACTATGTTTTAAATAATAATCAGAGGCAACCTATTTTATTTCTTCTTCTTGATCCCAAAATAACTTGGAAAGCTTCATTGATAGTTTGATCCAACTTTGTATTAATTTAATTTAGATCAATTTTTGGTCGCATATTTCATAGTTTTTAGAACATTCCAGCTTTTTATCCACAATTTGTGGTGCGGTCATCTGGGTGTTACAGCGCATAGGTAGATTTTTCCTTTTTTAGGTTCACTGGAATTGCCATTTGATTGACAAAATCGAAAAACTTATCGAAGAAAAGCACGATACCTGCCGCGTCGCAACTTTATTCTGGAAGCTTTTTAATACCTGAAAATATATTTACAATGCATGTGCTCGAAAAGTGCGTTTCCTACGGAGCCATATCATGCGGAAAGTACTACTTTTCCGCACTAGTGCTTTTTGTTTTCAATTTTTTTTTTACAGTACATATGGTGCTACGTGCGAATAGGTAATTTGCAACTCGTGTCGATTTAAAACACTCCTTTTAATAATTAAACTTATTTGCCATGATGTTTTTTTATTTACTCGCACAATGCATAGTAAAACATTGTATGATACACGTGCGTAAACACACACTTTCCGCACTTGTTGCATAAATAGCTATTACAGTTAAGATGTTATCAAAATTATAAAAAGATTATTTTATAGAGAAACAGGACAAGTGTTGAGCATGCATTTTAAAGGTGTGCTATTGTCACATTTAATTCTGGATTAAGACCTAGCTCTGCGCGTCCAATATAATAACGTGTACAGGGTGCTGATGGGGCTGACTGCTTCTACACCACTATGCGCAAGAGAGCAACCTCCCTGGTGCGCAGAGTCCGGGCTAGCTCCAACAGCATTCTGACCATGATTGCAGACAGGGTTGACTATGTTTATTTGAACAACTGCTGCCTCATTCATGTGCGCAGGAACTTATAAATATTTAAATATGTAAATAAATATGTAATAAGGAATTGATAATAATAACAATATAATTAATTTTGCTGTTACTAACCGTAGTATAAGATTACCCATAAGCATTACTAACACTGATTGATCCTAGTTGGTCGTTGAATAAAGAATTTAATTTTAATTTAATGTTCGGTTACAAGAAATCAGTGAATAAGGATATAATTCATGCAAAATGTCGACAAAGGTAAACGTATTGTGGTTGGATTTTTTCATTAGATGCCAATTTTGGCAGGTTGTAATTGATTTATCAGATTAAGACCTAGCCACGGAAACCAGTATCTTAGTTATGATATTCAGAGCAACGTGTATCTAAAGACGTTACGGGCACTAAGAATGGTGCTAGTTCAACGGTTGTTATTTGAAATGTTACAATGTTCCATGTTCCATCGCCAACATTTCATAAATATGCATTGCCCGAAGCCTCTATCAAAGCTCAAAGCTTTTGATAAAGATGAAATAATAAATAAATGTCCCGGAGCACTATATATATACTCGAAAATTTACTTACTTGTACCGATGTACATACAAGAAGGTACACAGATTCGGCGCGGCCCGGCCGCCATTGCTTTTCATCTTGCCTGCGTTGGTTTGGTTGAATGAGTAAGAGCACAACTCAACACAACTCACAAGGTTGGTTGTGATATAAAGAAACGCTGTCAGTTAATATCTTAACATAAATCTGATCAAAAATATGTTTAAACGGAATTTATATTAAAAACCAACTTAGAAATAATTTCAAAATTTCCCGTCAAACCAAACGTCATTTGGTTTTTTATTTGTCATATCATTGTACGGTGTTTGCACTACATATTAAAAAAACTACTTTTACGTTTCAAATTTAATTTGTTTCCTAGTTCATTTGCAACGTAAGGTTAGTAACACTATCTAAACATTTTTTATTAAAATAATATTCTTCTAGATTTAATTAAATACGATTAAGTTACCTGCTTAGATATTTGTTTGGTATTTTTCGTTTTCTACCATCTACACACAAGAATGATATCTAGCCACACTCAGCCCTCCTTATGCTAAAAGGCGGTATCTCAAAAACGAGTGAACTGGAAATGAAACGTTATGATTAAAATTTAAGGTACTTATTTGCATTCAATCTTCAATTGAGATACCGCTTTTTAGCTCAGCAGGGCACCACGGCTGAGGAATAGATGTCCAGCATAACCCAGAGATGGCATTATTATCAGCATTACATTACTCCTCTTCAAAGATACTATACCATGGCGGTAGGTAGGCTGGGTGTTTGTTTCATAATTAAATAATATTTTGGTGGGTGTTTGTTTACCAAGCCTTAAATATAAACGCATTGATAGAGTAATAGTCTGATTATACCTATCGATAAAAAGTGGCCCAAAACTCTGGGGCCTACACTCATAACGTCATAACACCCATATTCATAAATAAACTAGGGATCACTAAACGTTAGTTTCAAAATTTTAGTAAAAAATTATGTTAGAATTAGAAACTCTTAGGTAATTTTATTCTATAGATGTTTTTTTTAAATCTTTGAGTAGGTACCTACCTAAGAGCCGTGTTATGGCACACCGTCAAAGTGTAGTAAACATACCGACAATATGAACAGTTACGCTAGGATTTATGAAGCTAATTACTTGTATTTTACTTCAGTTGCTCCTGGTGACTGGACTGTCACATGGCAAAGGCGACGGGATGGGCGCTAGTTTACAAATAGTATGTACAAACCGGTGCCAAACTTATTTGATTCTTTCTTTGCAGTTAATATTTCTATTCACTTAAACATTTTTAACTCAAACACACTTATAAGGATACACTCCTTGTCCTGCCAGTATGCCTGTCTGTTAAGACCCTTTTTTTCAGGAACACGTAGAGGTCCCAAGTTGAAATCAATATCAAATATGCAGGTCTGCTTTTATTTTATTTTGTTTACTGCAATCCATTGTTGTGTTTCAGCTCGCTCGGCTATCCTTCCCCACAGTTGAGACGGTAATTATTTCACTTGTTTTTTCTTTATTATAACGTAATTAATTTTCTAAACACTTTGTATTTACCACTGTTCCCAGAGGGCGTACAATTTACCACCGACGTCAGAGGTAGACCCGAAACACAGCTATGCAGATGAAAAATTTGAGAAGCTCAAGGTGTATTACAGTTACATGAATGGACGTATACGCGAACCTCACAATCCGGTAAGTACCTACTTACCGTAAAAAACGTAACTATTTATGGTCCACATTGTTATTAATTGTGTCGTAGGATTAATTATGGATATATTATATTATAGAGATTCTTGTAGAACAGAACTTATTAATCAGCTGTGTATCTTAAAACTCGAACGGTGTAGGTATGCCCTATGCCCCCTTGACAGAGCTTTTGTATCTATCGAGCTAGTTACTTATTATCATTTCATTATGCGCACATTATAAAATCTCGTTAATCAATGTGTTAATTAATAAACCTGTGATTTAAAAAAATTGTAACTTATCTAACAGGCAGAACGTGCTGAAATCCTCCAAAGCGCCGAGCAGAAGCTTTTCGACTTTATTGATTCCCACATCAAAGACCTGAAGCGGTTACTGTATGCTACCGACAGCGCGCTAATGTCGATGGTACTACTTAAGCTAAACAAGAAGATGGACACAAGCGAAGCGAAAATCAAGTCTACACAGGCAAAAATACCATTCGGCTTGTATGCCAGCCCGGGTAAGCTGAGTAAATAAGCTACGCGACACGGCACTTGGGAAAAAACAAGCGATAGGACCAATGGAGAAAAAAGGAAAGGCTTTTACCCAGCAGTGGGACACTAAAATAAACAAAAATAAGCAAAAGTGCCTAACAACAATTTTTTTTTTAAAGATGTTATAGAGGGTCGGTTTTGTGTCTAAAAGTCTTCTAGAAATCGATTTTCGCTCATGTCGTCTATGAGATGACAAGCGCAAAAGTGATGGGAACTATGACGTCATAAAGTCTGCATTACAAAGTTTTTATTTTTTAGGGTTCCGTACCCAAAGGGTAAAAACGGGACCCTACGAGGGGAGTTCAATAAAAAGTCAGAATGAGTATGTTATAAACAACTTTTTATTTTTCGACATTAGGCACCTTTTAGCATAATACACTTCGTATATCTTTTTTCTAAACTTAAAATTCCATTTTTAAAAAAGGTCTCATCTTGAGTACTTAAAAAATCTTGTACTGCAGCGATTACCGCGTCGTCGTCTTCAAATTTCTGGCCTCTCAGGTATTCTTTCAATCTCGGAAATAGATAGAAATTACTCCGCGAGATATGGTGAATACGGAGGATGCTTAAGGATCATTGGCTAACCACCAACTAAAAACCACAGTGGTACTCATTGCGTAACCCGCAATCTGCATCATTGGCTTATGTTACCACCAATGAAAAACCACAGATGAACTACTAGTATCATTCGCGTGAGAATGTTAAACATTTTATCAACATAGAGCATAGCGATGTTATGAATTAATGATTTGAAGTCATCATAGGGAACTTGATCCAGCCTCTGCATCGTCATCGTCTAGATTAGTTGGATGTAAACCTTTTGGCATTTTCTCTAACCAATCGTGAGCATTTGAGAGGTTATCGTTTAGTTTACACGATCCAGCACGGTCGTCCTTCAGGAGACACGTTGTAACGCGCAACATGAAACACGAAAATGAATTTAATTGCTCAGTCGGTCTGTTCACTCACTATACTGCACTGCACTTCCTACCTTTTGTAATGAAACACTTCACTTGACAACTTAATACTCATTTATTCCGAAACCAAATTTACTATATACGGGGCTGTGGAAAAATCTTAACAGCGCGAAGCAGCCGATAGAACAGCGACATCTATTGTGAAATTAGGCAACTCTAAAAACTAAACATTACTACATTCAACATTATCGGCCCCCAAGGAAGTGCAGTGCAGTATAGTGAGTGAACACGGTCCTTATCATACATGAAATAAAATCGGTATCGCAGCAATTAGTATATATTTGTTATTTTTATAACGATTAACGACAAGAAAGCAATCATACAAAACACTTATGTTGGCCACCTCTCGTGAAAATATTATTCATAAATAAAAATAATTGTTATAAACAAATAAACTTGGGCATTGTTTGATTTAAAAAACAAGATCGTTATACCAAATCATTCTGATTATCACTAACGGGATGTAATCGAAACACCACTTCAAAGCACGTAGGTGTTTCATGTCACTTACCACAATGCAACTTCTGCCATTTTTTTATGAAAATGAAAATGAAATGAAAATAAAAAGCGTGAAGCCGTCCGTGCTTCATCCGTTCACCAATAGACATTAAATTTCTAATTTTAATAAGTCAAACTTATTACAAACTTGATAAACGTATTACTTTCTTGATGTCGATCCATCCTACCCCTGGGGGAAAAAATCAAATAAAGGCGGACTTTGTATAATCAATTGCATCTAAGCAAAACAAATTCGGGAATGAGAGTAGTCCCACATTCACATTAAGTGTCCAAAATGCCTCCATAGGGAATAATCAAGTCCATCGGCAAGAGCCAGTCCAGTCGTCATCAGTGAATTCAATAATCTAAATCAAAAATTTCAGTACGTAGTCCATGGATATGATTGTTGATATCTAATCCCATTCATTCCCATTCATTTTGTTAGGAATGTGACAGTTCGACTAGCTGGCTAGACTTTACTGAAACACGACTTGTCGTTCTTTAAAGTACAAATTAAAATGTATCATCATTCAAATATGTCAAATCTCGAGATAACTCGTTTGATAACAACTTCTAATTTCTACATAATAGCTTTCCAGCTTTAGGGTGGATCAAATATTTTGTTGCCACTCTGTCCCGCTGCTCAGGCGACGATAGTGACAGTTTGTTGGAATCTTATATCACGTTTACCGTTCGTACCTTTATCGCCGACTGTACCTTCTAACAGGCAACCAATACTCATCGAGACAACTCCAACAAACCCAAACACAACCAAGCTACGTCGTTCCATTAGGTGGATATAGTAGGGGTAGTATCAAATATAGTAGACGCAATTTCTTGTTATACATCTTGCAGAGTTCAAATGCCTAGGGACATCCTACTACATCGCCTCTGCGCACAGTCAGGAGGACGCACAGATGATTCTCGCTAGCGAACGCAAACCACATTGCTACACCTTCAGAGGTAAATATGACTAGTTTACTTGTTTACAGCAGCCAGACGAAACTAACAAATATTACCTGTCATATAATTACGCTTTGAGGCTTACTAACAATTAATTAATACAGTATTATTTTGATTTTTGATTTGTGTCTCATGAAGCTAGAAAGATCTTAGTAAATTAGTACCTAATAGTTTTTGTCACTTTCTGTAGAACTGCACGTCCTTAATTGTGGACATAAACTAGCTAAACATTTTTCTTAGGTGCCTTCGCCTTCCAAGGTTTCTACCACCGCCACTCAGAGACGACGTACGTAGGACCCCATGCGGAACAGTTCCAAGCCAAAGACCCAAGCCAGGGACTCTACTGCCATTCCGATGATAACTGGAGTGACGCCCAGTGCATTTACAAGTTAGCCTATTTCATTCATTTTCTGACTAACTACTATTCTTATTTCTATTTTAAGTAGGCGCTAATAATGTAATACAATCTTGTAAGTTTATACATCTATAAGGCTGCGTCTTACGTAGGCGAACGACACGAGAAGCGAAGCGGCGCGACGCGGTGGCCCACGCGGCGAGGTTGAAACAAACCGTTGATACGTATGGAAGTGTCCTAGGTGAGCGTTCTTCGCGCGAACGCGGGCGGCGCGACGCGGCGCTGTGCGATGGCCCGTGGCCGTCTATAATACACGTGCACGGGTTTGATGCTAGAAAGATATCGACCTTAGGCTACGCGCGCACTGCGGTGCGGCGAGTTGCGGTGCGTTTTTAAAAACGCAAAGGAAAAAAACCGTGTGTGTGCAGTACGCGCGCACCGGTGACATATCCGCACGTTTTGCCATTCAAGTCCCAACTCAAGTTAAGAACGGATGTTGAAAATGGACTACTTCGCTAGGCGACGACATGACCGCGCAGCACCATGTCGCGAGAACAACTGCGACAACTGCGTCACTGGATGGCTGCTGGCCGGTGTCCGCACGGATTTTATTCCGCAGTGCGCGGATTTATTTAGTCGATTTTGGTATTGTGTGGGTTAACAGCGCCATCTATGGGACTCTCTCTATTCTCTACCGAACCCTAGATAGCTTAACTACGTTACGCACCCACCAGGGTACGTAGTTCACAAGACGGTCCATAGGTGGCGCTATAATCAAATTAGGACAGAAATAATTTAAAAAAAAATCCCTATAAATTACAGTAAAACCTATAAAAAACCAAATATGAGTAGACTAATCAAATCTAATCCGGTATTTTACATGCGCCACGCCTCTAGCCGCGTCGTTGTGGTTAAGCGTCAAAAAATCAAATGGATTGATCGCGCCCGTTCCGCGCCGTTTCGCCATCGCGTCAAGATCGCTCACCTAGGACACTTACATAGGTAAGAACGGTTTGTTTCTTCCGCGCCGCATTGCGCCGCCTGACGTTCGCGTGCAAATCGTTCCGCTTCGCCCCGCGTCGCGTTCGCAACGAGATCGCTCACGTGGGACACTTCTATGGGTATCAAAGGATTGATTTAGCCGCATCGCGCCGCTTCACTTCGCGTTCGCGCGTCGATCACGTACGTAAGACGCTACGTAAGTGTAGACAATGAGAATTTTAAGTGTTTTTCTGTTTAGAAGGTTGTTTTTTTGTCTAGAAGTTCTAGAAATCGATTTTCGCTCATGTCGTCTCGGACATGGGTATATTTGGTATCAGTGCAATTAGATATGAGATGACAAGCGCGAAAGTGGTGGGGGTAGTTGCTGTGACGTCATAAAGTCGGCAGTACAAAGTTTTTTACTTAATGTGGGGTACCAAATAAAAGAGCTTTGTGAGTAGATAACAAATATATAACATACTGTAACATTTTCACTACTTGGTCTAATAAATTATTAGAAAACGTTCAAAAATTTCACAATCTACAGTTGACTGGACTGCTCTAAATTTAAAATGACTGAATGGACTATTCTAAAATACACAGTATTATACATGCCAAGTGACTGTGAATATCTTCTATATAACATTAAAAAATAATTAACCAGATATATCAAAAAATAAGGAAAGACACAACAACACTATAACAATATAATTAATTTTGCTGTTACTAACCGTAGTATAAGATTACACATAAGCATTACTAACACTGATTGATCCTAGTTGGTCGTTGAATAAAGAATTTAATTTTAATTTAATGTTAGGTAACAAGAAATCAGTGAATCAGGATATAATTCAAGCAAAATGTCGACAAAGGTAAAACGTATTGTGGTTGGACTTTGTCTTTAGATGTAGGTCTTTCCAATTTTGGCAGGTCCTAGTTGATTTATCAGATTAAGACCTAGCCAGGTAAAACAGTATCTTAGTTATGATAATCACGACACGACACGACAAACGGCACTCCGGCATCGCTTCATGGTAGGAACTCCAAAAATACGCACGAAGCGTTTTGCTTCCACATTTCTTATGCGAACTGCCAAGGAGTGGAACGCCCTGCCCGAGTCTGTGTTTCCGCATGAGTACAATTTGGAGCTCTTCAAGGCAAAAGTTAATAGGTATCTCATAGGTAAGCGTGCTCCACCGTAGACCACATCATCACTTACCATCAGGTGGGATCGTGGTCAAACGCCTGC
Organism: Cydia strobilella; assembly: GCF_947568885.1. Classification (NCBI taxonomy): domain Eukaryota; kingdom Metazoa; phylum Arthropoda; class Insecta; order Lepidoptera; family Tortricidae; genus Cydia; species Cydia strobilella. The sequence continues at coordinate 32,795,650 of NC_086068.1, forward strand.
CTATTCAACATAAAAAAAAAAACAGAGCAACGTGTATCTAAAGACGGGCACTAAGAATGGTGCTAGTTCAACGGTTGTTATTTGAAATGTTACAATGTTCCATGTTCCATCGCCAACATTTCATAAATATGCTTTGCCCGAAGCCTCTATCAAAGCTTTTGATAAAGATGAAATAATAAATAAATGTTCCGGAGCACTATATATATATATACTCGAAAATTTACTTACTTGTACCGATGTACATACAAGAAGGTACACAGATTCGGCGCGGCCCGGCCGCTATTGCTTTTCATCTTGCCTGCGTTGGTTTGGTTGAATGAGTAAGAGCACAACTTAACACAACTCACAAGGTTGGTTGTGATATAAAGAAACGCTGTTAGTTAATATCTTAACATAACTCTAATCAAAGATATGTTTAAACGGAATTTATATTAAAAACCAACTTAGAAATAATTTCAAAATTTCCCGTCAAACCAAACATCATTTGGTTTTTTATTCGTCATATCATTGTACGGTGTTTGCACTACATATTAAAAAAACTACTTTTACGTTTCAAATTTAATCTGTTTCCTAGTTCATTTGCAACGTAAGGTTAGTAACACTATCAAAACATTTTTTATTTAAATAATAATCTTCTAGATTTAATTATATACGATTAAGTTACCTGCTTAGATATTTGTTTGGTATATTTCGTTTTCTACCATCTACACACAAGAATGATATCTAGCCACACTCAGCCCTCCTTATGCTAAAAGGCGGTATCTCAAAAACGAGTGAACTGGAAATGGAACGTTATGATCAAAATTTAAGGTACAAATTTGCTATCAATCTTCAATTGAGATACCGCTTTTTAGCTCAGCAACGCACCACGGCTGAGGAATAGATGTCCAGCATAACCCAGAGATGGCATTATTATCAGCATTACTTTACTCCTCTTCAGAGATACTATACCATGGCCATAGTTAAAAAAGCTTTCAACACCAAAAAACACCTATTCAAAGCAAAGATATCCCGAAACATCAGAAAGCGATTTATCAAGACCTGCGTCTGGAGTATAGCTTTATATGGGAGCGAGACGTGGACATTAACCCAGCGTGATAGAGACAGAGTAAGCGCTTTAAAATGTGGACACGGAGAAGAATGGAAGGCTGGAAGGAGAGGAAAACGAATGCAGAAGTATTGGATTTGGTAGGTGAGAAGAGATCTTGGTGACACCGCGACATTCTTCAGCAGATTTTCGTGGGAGCTTTCGATACATGGCCAGCCGCTGTTGGAACAATATACCTCCCCCCCCTCAGGAACCTAGAAAGTATCATAAGTTTTAAAGCCAAACTTAAACTATGTATACTTCAACACCAGCGGCGGCAGAAAGTTTTTAGAAATGACACAAGTTTCATTTAGTGTAATATAATTTTAGTCAAATAGTTATGTGCTTACTATATTATACGCTTTACCAGTGAGCAAATCAATAAGCAAATAATATACCTGTTTTATATCCTATCCTCACAGACGCTCAAAGCGTCCGTATTGTTGTCATCATTTCCACTTCGTTTATTGTTTGTTTTACGTTGTATGTTTGTATTTCATCTTGTTGGTAGTGTTATCGAGTTTATTTCATGTAATTTTCAAGAAAACGATTAATTTAATAGGAAATTCATCTAACAACACTTGTGCGCCATGGCCTTATAAGTCATCATGACATTTTAGCGCAGGCGCAGGGACGTCACCGCAAAGTGGATGCGTTCGGTGATAGATAAGGCCGTGTTGTACGGTTGCATTCGTGGCCCACAAATGGTCTCGCCGGAAGACCAGCGCTGGCTTTAAGGTTAGCATTATGCTGAGGCGGGACCATTTCGTGGTAAAAGTTAGGTATATACTTTTTTGTTTTAAATATACTTTTTCTTTGTAATACGTTTGTATGAAATGTAGTTTACCATGAATAAATGAATTTTATTCTATTCTATTCTATCTCTGCTGAGAATAATTGAAAACAGAAGGGGAAACATGTTGGGGCACTTGATAAGGCACGATACTTACATATAGTCTATAATTGAAGGAAGAATAGAAGAAAGGAGAGGCAGAGGAAGACCGAGACGTTCGTTTTTTGACCTAACCAAAGAGAAAATCAACGTAGTGACTTCTCAGGAGCTTAAAACGAATGTCCAGAGAATCCGAAAACGAGGAAGGAGGCTCTGCAAGCCTATGCATTTGGTACAGCGATGAATCCACACGCAGATGACTGGGTCATAGACTCAGGAGCGTCTTCACACCTTCATCGGAAATCTGGTTTAAAAACTTAAAAGACTCTAAGAAACCCTTGAGAGTGACATGTGCAAATGGTAATGAGGTACTTGGCGAAAGTGAAGGTACGGTAGTTTGTGAATCTATAGATTTAACTATAAACAATGTAACTTATGTCCCTGAATTAGCTTCTAATTTATTGAGTGTGTATACTGTCGCGAAAAAGGGACACGTGCTGGTGTTTACTGAAAAAGGGTGTGACATCTTTAAGAGTGATGAATGCGAGATTAGAGGTAAGGCTGTAGTGAAAGGTGTGGAAGAACGAGGCATTTATAAAATAAAGTGCTGTTCACAGGGTTCTGCGCTCTTATCTACAACTTCAAGGGACCAGCTGATGCAGTGGCATCGGAAGATGGGGCATCTTGGTATAAAAAACCTCAAATTACTAGATAAGATGGTAACAGGGGTAATGCTAAAACCCTTTATAAAGAGAAATAAAGCGACGCGAAGCACTGAGGTGCTAAGTCTGGTACATTCAGACGTCTGCGGACCTATGGAGGTTCCTTCAGTCAGCAAGGCCCGATACTTTTTAACATTTATTGATGATTTTACTCGAAAAACTTTTGTATATTTTCTAAAACAAAAGAGTGGTGTTTGAAAAATTTATGGAGTTTAAAGAGTGCTAAGAATCAAAGCGGGAAGAAACTGAAGATCCTTCGCACAGATAATGGCACAGAGTTTGTCAATAAACAGATGGACAACTACTTGAAAAAGTTCGGGATACAGCATCAACAACTGACAGTTGACTACACGCCAAAACAAAATGGCGTGGCCGAGCGCGCAAACAGGACAATATGCGAAAAAGCAAGAAGCATGCTGCATGACTCCGGTTTGGCTAAATTTTTTTGGGCAGAAGCAGTCCGTCATGCCGTTTTCTTAAAAAACAGGTCACCAACGCTAGCGGTGAAGAAAAGTGGTCACGGCGGAAATGTGATCTCAGCACGGTGAAAATCTTCGGGTGTAATGCATTTATGCATATCCCTAAACAAAAAAGGAAAAAGTAGGATCCCAAAAGTAAAGAACTGATCTACACAGGCTTCTGTGATAACTCCAAAGCTTATAGATTATTGAACCCCACTACAGGCGAAATGCATAAGGCAAGAGATGTGGTATTCTTCCAAAATGAAAAACATAATTTGCGTTTGGAAACAGATAAGCATCCGGAGGATATACTTAATATGTCTGAAGAAAGTGTCAAGGCGACACTCTATCAGAACATCGTTGAACCTGAGAAAAGGCTATCAACGTCACATGAGTGTGATGAAATAGAAATTCCCCTGGAGTGGAATATGAGGTTCATAAAGTTCAAGGCAAAGGCAGTATACCTAGATAGTGGAGTCAATATAAAGTTTAAGTTACATTAAATGCACACTCAAATTTTTCTACATGGGTGAATTCTATATCATATTGAATACCCGTCTGTAAAGTAACAACTTGATATCAGTTCCCGTTTTTGAGAAATAAAACTTTTTTTTAAATCTTTTATACTACTTAAACAATAATTCCCACATGAGATATTTTTCGTAGAATGGGTTATGAAGCTTATACGACTACACGGTCAGAATATCTCTCGACAATAATGTAAATTATAGATTTATTGAAACAAATTATTATTTTGTAAGTTTTTCATGACCGAGGAACTCCCACACCGAGAGAAAAGTTTACTATGGTGGTTATGAAGTAGTTGTATCGATCATGTTTAAAAATCTCCCGAGTCACTACTATATTTGTAGAATAGCAGCAAGATTTTGGAAACAAACAGCAAATAATGTTCTGCACAATTAATGGACATTTCTAGTTTTTTGCCAGTAACTGCACAAGTTATGGAAGAATAACGTATTCATTTTTCTCTCGATAATTAAATCAATTTTCAGCATAAAAAAATTAAAAAGTATGCGGTATTTCCAGGCATTCACAGAGGCCAATTCGAACTTTATTTAAGATGTCAATAATATATCATTTTGTTATCATTCGCCCGACCGTCTCGCTCGCTCCAAAACATATTTTAACTAGTACGAGCGAAACGCACACGCAAATTAAAAAAATGATATCTTTAATAACAAAGTTCGAATTAGCCTCAAGGTATATTAGGAAAGTATACCTTATGGCTTATGGCATTGCGTTAAGGTTCAATAGTTCAATGCATTAAGTGTCTGTCTTTATATGAAAAACGATAGCTGTCAAATTTTTATATCTATTCACAAAACGTTTAGAATACTGGATGCTGTGTCAGATATAAATAGACCCTTGAAGTCTTACAACTATCTATTATGCTTGATCTGAATCTTACTGGTTAGTAAGGACCGTCCACTTAGTTATACTTCGAATAGCCACCCGGACAAATTATAAAGCTAATTTCGAATTTTAAATTTTGACAATTCACGAGAAGAGTAACGTAACGTCAAAGGATATGTTTGTCCCTTTTCAACGATCCTGTCATCCGATGCTTTTAGTAGCGGGAGCTGTGAGAGTGAAAAGACGCAAATGTCAGCAATTCTTACCGCTTGATATTTGTCAGCGAGCGCATCGCGACATGAAACCAGTATGAACCTGGCCCTCGATTACGTATAATTATAAGGAAACTTGGGATCAAGTTATATTAGTCTAAGGTCTAACAGTTGAGAATAAGACGTGCTCTGAATATACAGTGTGGAATTTTTTTATGGGCCCTGAAGGGAAAGTGCCTTAAAACCTTAAGTTAGCTCATTTTATTTTTAAAAAGAAACAAAACTGCATTCAAAGGTTTTTTTGAAATTCGCTTGTCTCGCCTGGGAATCGAACCGACTAAAAATTCCAAACAATAAACACTCCCTATTTTATTCTACTAGTCGATACCACATCGATACAGTTAATGTTAATGATAACATTTCTTCAAGAAACATTAGGTCTTACACTCGTCTGTCGTACAAAATTTCCATAAAATCGAATATTTAGTACTCAAGAATATTTTTAGACAAGCAAAATTGAAAAAAAAAAAAAACCTTTGAATGCAATTTAGTTTCTTTTTAAAAATAAAAGAATGTCTCCTTTAAGTAAAATGAGCTAACTTAAGGTTTTCAGAGAATTTCCCTCCAGGGCCCATTAATTTGATTATTAAATTATAGTGGTAAGTAAGCGCATTGAATATGCACTTTTGTCTCAGGCGATGCCGCTTGGCACGATTGATTGTTCCTTAGGGCAAATAAAACTGATTCAGCCCGGTAGCCACGAGATCGTAACGCCCCCCAAAAGGGGGGTGAAAGGGTCGGCTCCCCAAGTCCAATCTATGCTATATTTCTTCCTGTTCTTAGCAACTAGGGCAACTTATATATCATTTTCGTATAATTTAGGAACGAGGAATTCATTTTTGAAAAAAATTATTAGACCTTTCCATACAAAAAAAATGAGTTGTTTACAAAAAATTTAAATGTTATGTAATTTTTTGTGACAATTTTCCCTGTTACAATTACAGATGGCGATTTTAATTTTTTTAATTTAATTTTAATCAGGCAACAAGGCCCATATTACGGCTACCTTACAGACTATATTATTACAATAACTTAAATAAATACTAAGCACTAAAATAATAAGCACTAAATAAAAAAATGGACAATGTAGCCCATTTATTGATCATTCTGGAAAATATCACTTTAAAGGAATAGCTGCCGAAACGCCTGTCAAAAAAGAGGCATTTTTTCTTACTAAGCGGCGTTTTAAGTTTCCAAGTTTTTATTCCTTACTTGTTGTTTTTATTCCTCACTTGTTGTTTTTATTATTTTTTCGCAACTGTGTTAAAAAACGTCGTTCGATACACGTGCGGAAATGTCATTCTTCACTCGTCCCGAGTCTTGCCAAGATACCTATCTCGGTACTCGTGAAGTAATGACATACTTTCCGCACTAGCATCGAAATGTACTATTTATTTCATTTGGGCACCAAGAAGTATGTTGGTAGTAAACATTTTTGCGAGTAAAATAGTATGTAATAATGATTTAATATAATATTGTTAATTAACTAAAGTTTCATTATTGCGTCATTTCATCTCATAACCCTACTACCCATTGAATTGAATGACCTTTTTCACGTTTTCTGCAGCAATGCAGTCGACTGCAGCAATATTGAAGCGCGACATTGCTGTCGACTGCTACGGCAGTAGCCGTAAATGTCAAAATCAAATTTCCTGTCTGGATTTTGACGTTCATTTAAAATAAATCATCAAAGGGGATCATCGATTTTGGGCCCGGAGGACAAACCATCGCGTATATTATGGTACACTACACAGACGGTTACAGTAATTATAAACGCATTTGATTACGGAAAAAGATATAATATTGGGTGTAAATGAAACGGGAATGTATTATACAATAAAATAAATTATATCTATTATTAATTTCCGTAAATCACACCATCATCTTTATTAGCATAGCATAGCTTAACGCTCAATTTCGCACAAACCGTGAGGTTTTCACTAAGGAGTTTAAAATTCTCTTTGCACTAAACTTTATGGTTGGTAAAAAAGTCTGTATTCTAATTTGGCACTAACTGCCACTGTCTGTCATTGCTATGTCATAGCCTCGTAGCTGACATACGTGAGATATATGCCGCAATGTATGCATTGCGCGTTTTATCGGAGCTTTGCCTGAGGTGTGTTAAGTAGGCGCGCAATCAAAATTAAACATGCGTAAACAATCGTTACGCGTACCGATGAAACTGGGTAAGTTAGTCATGGGAGAATTAACGGTCGACCGCATCGCGAACTCTCGGCAGTTCAAGCGGACCGATCGTCTACCGCGAACATTGAAGTGAGACGGAGATATGGAAGTCGATCAAACGTTCTCTACAGTGAATCAGTACCCGTCAGTTAGTGCCTGCGTGGGTAATTTAAATAGCTTGGACGTCGTAATAATTATAGTTGTATTCCATACAATATTACATATACGTGAGATTTTTTTTGTTATTACACTAACATGAGTAAGAGATTTATGAAGGTGAAACAAAAGTCGAGTGTCCATTTTCTATAAGCAACAAAAAAAAATTCGAAACAAAAATGGTTAATAGTAATTAAACGGATTCATTTACGTTAGAGATTTTTTTGTAGAATATAGTAAATATAAAGAGCTTAATTAACATGTAATTTTTATGTACACATTAGTTGTTATTTTTATGTAAAAAAAAATTTTAATAAAGAAAGTTATTGGGGGCAGGTTTCTGTGCCAAGCTGGAAGAAAATATAAATACTTAATGAGTATATGCCTGAGAACAGCATATTAGAAAATCTCTAGTGTGGGGATTGATGTTTTGGTTTATTTCTCTATTTTAGTAATAATTTGGATTTATAAAAACAAATTTACATATTTTGTGGAGATTTTTTTCAAAATATATTATTTGTAACATAGGTAATCACATCTCAAAAAATCTCTAATGTGAGAATTAATGTAGATTTCTCATACATTTTGAACTGTGCGGACCGGCCTATAGAGAGGATGTCGAGGATCCTAGAGTTTAAGACGGAATACCAAGAGAGGATGTCGAAATTCCTAGAGTGGAAGACGTCATTCCTAGAGAGGAAAGACCGGAAAGTGGTATCAATAGTCCTAGAGTTGAACATGAGCCAAACATAGAATCTGATCTGGCCGAGTCCGAAGACTGTGGATCATTTTTAAGCATCGATGAAGAAACTGAGGAGGAACAGAAACTGAGGTACCCCCTTCGAATAAGGAAACCAACTAAGTTCCCGGATCATGTATTGTATCAAGCCATAGAATCGGAACTGGAACCCAGAACGATTCGGGAAGCACTGTTAAGAGATGACAGCAAAGAGTGGAAAGTCGCCATTCAGGAGGAGTTGAATGCGATAATAGTAGATTGTGTCACAAGGGAGCAAAATGACATATTTACGGCGAGGGCGTACAATTGAATCCTAAGCGAAGCGAAGGATTCTATAATAGAATCCTGAGCGTAGCGAGGGATTCTAACATAGAATCCTGAGCGTAGTGAGGGATTCAAGTGTTAAAGCCCAAGGTGAAAATAATTTTGCTACCATGTGACACATACTGCTTTTCACATCACCTATGAGGAAATTACATACATATATTAGGTTTCAAAACATTATTATTTCAAGCAAAGATCGATACGGACAAAGTGCCAAGTATATATCATACTTCTGGCATTTTGTCCGTATCGATATTTTCAGACGTGACTGTACTGACAAATTAAAAGTACCTACAGCTCATAATTATGTACCTAATATCTTTTAAAAAACAGCAGCAAACAACTAAAATGATACAATGAAAATCAAGTACATTATTTTTGTAGATTTTTCTGGTAACAAATTAGCTCTTACCCCTTTGAACCAAATCTTCGGAAGAACACTATGAAGACTGATCACTTATATTTATTATTATTAGTGTCGTTACCAGGATGCTGCTTAAAACATCTGACACAGATGAAAAGGCCTATTATTATTGATTTAAATTAAGTATTTACAAATTTATACAGAATACAGAACCGCATAATGCTTTGTGAAATATTTGTACAAAACTTTTTAAATATAAACTTTTTAAATTGCATAGACAAGTATGGCTGCGTTTAAGGAGACCTAAAATGTCGAAAAAAAATTAAATCATTAAACTAATGTTTTTTTACGTTTCTTTGTAAATATTACGCTAATTAACTAATTTACTTAATTTAAATATGCTATTAATTAATTTAAAATACGTTAATTACATTTATTGTTTACAATTACAACAAAATATTATTAAAGTTAGAAAAATTGTATGCACGTAATCGATTATAAAGAAATTGTAATCGATTATGTGAATACTAATTTCATATGTCTTTGTGTCAATATTTCATACTGGCAACAAAATGTCCTTGAACAGAAAAGTGCCACTTTGCTCCCTCCTAGCAGGGAAGAAAAGTTCCCTTTTCGAATAGGTGATGTGAAAAGAAAAATAAGACATGGGTCTTAGTCAAACGACCAGAGCGATGCAACGTCGATGATTCAAAGTGGATCTTTAAAATCAAAGACGAGGGGGAGGGAAGAAAAAGGTACAAGGCTCGGCTCGTGGCTCGTGGTTTCAGCCAGAGATATGGCATTGACTATGACGAAACCTTCTCCCCGGTTGTTAGACACAGCTCGCTTAGGACACTTCTAGCATTGGCAGCTGATTATCGCCTTCACATTGACCAGATGGATGTAAAAACGGTATTCCTAAATGGAGACTTATCTGAAACCGTATATATGAAGCAACCAGAAGGTTTTGAGGAAGGGAGTTCGGACTACGTATGCTTACTCAAACGTTCCCTGTACGGGTTAAAACAAGCCCCTAGAGCATGGAACACGAAACTGAACAATGAGTTGCTACAATTAGGTTTTACGAGGTCTAAGAACGAACCATGCGTTTATATAAAATTTAGTAACAAAAAGATTATTATACTCGCAGTGTTTGTGGATGACATCCTTATTTTGTGGAATGATAAAAAGGAGCTGAACTCTGTCAAAACAGATCTCATGAAAAAGTTTGAGATGAAGGATCTTGCTCGTGCAAAATTTATCTTGGGAATTCAGATTACCCAAAGTGATATTTCAATAAAAATCGACCAAGAGAGTTATGTGGATAAAATACTGAAAACATTTGGTATGGTTGACTGCAAGGTCGCATCAACGCCTGCAGTGCCTGGACAAAAGCTTGAAAAGTCAGGAGAAACACACAAAACTGATGAGGACATACCATATCAGAATCTCATAGGGTCACTTATGTATCTGGCGGTCTGCACGAGGCCGGACATAGCACATACTGTGACTCATCTAAGCCAATTTAACACGTGCTATACTGACGAGCACTGGATCGCAGCGAAGCGAGTGCTTAGATACCTAAAGGGTACAAAGAGTCAAGGACTCAAGTACAAAAATACGGACGAGATGAAAGGCCTAGTCGGTTATGCGGATGCTAGCCATGCTACATCCTACGATAGGAAGTCGTTTACTGGTTTGGTCTTCCTATGGAAAGGAGGAGCTGTTTGCTGGGAGAGCAAAAAACAGAAAACGATTGCCCTTTCAACTGCGGAAGCCGAATATGTTGCCATCTCAGAAGCAGCCAGAGAGGCAATATTTTTAAAACGATTTGTTGCCGAGATCACTGGAGAACGAGAAAAGCAGTTAACTATCTTCAGTGATAGCCAGTCAGCAGTTGCCATCGCGCAGAACCCTGTGCACCATCAACGCACAAAGCACATTGATGTGCGCCACCACTATGTGAGAGAAGCGGTTGAGAATGGGCATATCCGGTTAGTGTACTTGGAGACAGAACGAATGGTGGCGGACATACTTACGAAAGCCTTATTGAGGGGTAAGTTTGTGTTGTGTGCAAGAAGCATGGGTAGACCTCTAGAGGTATGAAATTAAGGAGGAGTGTTAGAATTGTCAAAAGAGGTGAGGTTTGGCGCCAGAGTACTGGCCGTTTTTTATTACTATGTAATTTCATACTTCTATAAAATGTCATGTAGAACTATCATGTTTTTTGCCTTTTGCTTTTATGGCTTTGATTTTTCTTTTGCTAAATAAAAGGAATATACTATCAATAACATATCTTTTCGTTACAATTTGTTTGGACAACAAATCCATTTCGTCAATACTTCTTATATCGTAGTTTTTGTGCACATTTTTTCTCTTTTTGACCGAATAGGTAACTCCTCAACGATGCATCTAAAAAAGAAATACTTAGTGTTTTGTTTTATTTATTTTAGTGGGATGTTTTGCTGTCATATTTAACGATTGTTGTGTCGTCAAAATGAGCAGCAAGTGTTGGGTTTGTGACGAGGAAGTGACTGCATCAAGTCCTGATGTCTCTAAAGTGAGTGAAAAAGGGATAGTTTCCCTTAAAAAAGCAAGTAAGGAGAGGGGCGACGGCAAAATCAACCAGCTATCCAATGTAACGTCTCTTCTCGTCCACACGTTGTGTATAAAAAATTACACGAGGACCCAGTCGATCGCGGCTTTCAAGATACAAGAGGCATCAACAATAATCAACATCTGCTCAGCTTGAAACATCGGTGCATCTTCATTACCCAATCGTGCAATCGGTGCATCTGCATTACCCAAGTTAAGGTGATTTTTTTCATTTGTGGAGAGTTTATTGAAGATGAAACTAAAGAAAAATCTATACAAAAGAAGGCAGGTATATCCAGTCCGCTCTCTTGATTTCCATAAAGTATGTTTATCTGCAGCCACCGTAAGGAATGATAGTTGGGGTGAAGAAGTGATCCTTCGCCTTGCCGGTGTTAATGACCTCGTCGCCGAAGGGGAGTTTATAACAATGACTGTCGCTTGAAATTCATCAAGCCCTCATATGCTCATGAGAAATCAGGAAGTTTCTCATTCGAGTACGTAGCAAAAGCTATGGACGATATTTTATGCCTACATTGATAATAGTATTCGGGGAGGGTAGTTTGGAATTCGGACTAACAACACGCGAAAAAAACAGCTCCGCATTAATTAAATTGAAACAGTGGAAATAAGCCCCGGGAAACCGGAAGCTGGCATATTATTTTAGTTTAAGGTGCATGTGAATCGATAGTGACGATATTTACATTACAAAAGTGTTTTTCAAGCGAAAATAAGTGCAACAAAAGTTAACGGCTGTGATCTAAGTTTGAGTCACCGTCCATGCCGGCATCTCTGTCGCGCGCGTGGACTTGCATATAGGATTCGCTGCTCGCACGCGCCGACATCGACACCTACCCAGCGCACTAACCAACCGACTGCATAGCAAGTATAATTAGAGATTAAGTACACCAGATACAATAAAAACAGTCAAAGATGAAGTGCTTTGCTTGCAATTTAGTTATAAATGTTCGTTTAGAGCTATTAGTCATACTTGTTATGAACAAAATGCTGCACTTCATGATAAAAGCAAGCCGCTTTGCACAGTAATAGTAGGGACCAAACTGAGCGATTTGACCCGCAGCAGCGGCAGTTTCACCCCTTAGGAACAGAGATGGCGCCACTTCTTTAAAAAATATTTCAAAAAATTCTACAAGCTAAACCAATGAACCGATTTAAATGTTTAATATCTCAAATGAAAGCGCATTATATACATTACTTTTAAAAAAATACTCAAAAAATATATACTCAATACTTTTGATAAAAACGGGAATTTTAAGTTTGTTTTTTTACTCGATTGATAGTTTTTACTTGATTTCTCTAAAAAATTGTATGAAATATGAATAGTTTAATGCATGTATATATTACTGAATAAATAACAAGTATTATAAAAAAAACCCGACACCGATATCTCTCATACTTCTCGAAATATGAAAGTTTGAATGTGAGTGTAAATTTCTTCAAGATATATTCCACATAATTCTACAAGCTAAACTATTCGACCGATTTTAATGTTTAATATCTCAAATAAAAGCTCAGTATATATACTACTTATAAAAAAATATTCAAATAACATATACTGAATACTTTTGGCAAAAAACGGCATCTTAAGTTTTTTTTCTTACTCGATTGATAGTTTTTACTTGATTTCATAAAAAAAATTATGGAACATGAATAGTTTAATAAATATATATATAGTACTGAGTATATAAAAGTATTACAAAAAAACCCGACACCCATACCTTTCATTCTTCACGAAATATTTAAGTTCAATTATGCACGTACTTACAAATAAATTCTTTAAAAGAAATCTTCAACCGCAGTAAGTGCACTGATTTTAATATGAAATGTGTCATATGAAAAGAAATCACCCAATTCATTTAATTAATAAAAAAATAATAAATAAAAACTGAATAAAGTTTTTTCCTGGTGCTGAATTACAAAAAAATATAACAAATCTAAAATTAGGAATTATGTTTATTTAAAGTGACTAAATTTGTAAACAAAAAACTTAAATGTCCTCTTCGGGTTCACCGGTAGATGTAGAACTGAAAAAAAAGTCGTTTTGAGAAGTACTCGTACCATTTCAATACTACAAAATCACCGATCATACATGAACTGGTTGCTGTAGATTACTGTTGGAAATTTTTTGTGCCTGTAGATTTACTGTTGAATTATTTTTGTGCCTAGTTGATTACCATTAAACCTATAATTTTGTGCCAGACCTATAATCAGTGGTCAGCATGCAAAATAACTCTGGATTGAAAATTACATTAACTTACTTTTGATCTGTACAGCCACCTTTGCATGATTTACACTGGGCTGTGCATGGTAAGCTGACGCGACGACACTCACAACGCATAGTTTCGCAGCCAGATTTGCAGCCACAATGGTCCAAGAGGCTTAATTGCGACCAAATCGCTGTAACTGCCGACCATTCCGGAGTCCAACTCTCTTTTTCCTCAGTCCATCCCCAAGAAGATGGACATGGTATGGAAACTTCTGGTTTCATAGTGTTTCCCCATATATGGCCCGCTTGGTAAGCGGCTCGAAGTTCATGTTTATAGAGAGCAGCTGATGTAGGTGGCAGGCTTGACACAAGCTTGTTTTTTGAAGCAAACAAATATTTGTGAACTTCATTTACGTTTATGTGTTCCGTTTGGCCAAACAATAACACAAATCTAGGGTTACTTTATACTAAAATTAAAATATGTAATTACACACCTGACAACTGACAAAATCAAAAACTTAAAAGTTGACATACTCCTATTTTCCCGTCTTTTTATAGTGGCCAGAGAAAGGCAGCTTGATCTGAACGAATTCTTCCAGTACGAAAACCAAATTTGTCCACCTTCGTTGTCAGACAATGGAGGGCGTTGTTCAGGGAACAAATCTGATTTGGCCGAGAAATTAGAACCTGCCAACCCTGCCACCTACATCAGCTGCTCTCTATAAACATGCACTTCGAGCAGCTTACCAAGAGCGCCATATATGGGGAAACGCTCTGAAACCAGAAGTTTCCATACCATGTACATCTTTTTGGGGATGGAATGAGGAAAAAGAGAGTTGGACTCCGGAATGGTCGGCATTTACAGCGATTTGGTCTCAATTAAGCCTCTTGGACCATTGTGGCTGCAAATCTGGCTGCGAAACTATGCATTGTGGGTGTCGTCGCGTCAGCTGGCCATGTAAATCATGCAAATGTGGCTGTACAAATCAAAAGTAAGTTAATGTAATTTTCAATCCAGGGTTATTTTGCATGCTGACCACTAATTATAGGTCTGGCACAAAATTATAGGTTTAATGGTTATCAACTAGGCACAAAAATAATTCAACAGTAATCTACAGCAACCAGTTCATGTATGATCAGTGATTTTGTAGTATTGGAATGGTACGAGTACTTAACAAAACGACTTTTCTTTTTCAGTTTTACATCTACCGGTGAACCATATAATTTGACATAACCTAATAATAATTACTTGCCCGTTTATTTTTGTATTTAATACACTGACAATTATCTGATTCAATTCGGCTTATATGTATAAAAACTACTAATTTGACCTACTTTTATATTATACACATAGATTTAAGATTAGATCCTAAGTATGCATGTAATATTGCTATGCCCCCACGGGGTCCATGTGGAACTACCAAGAATTTGTAATACCTATAAAACCATGGCTGCAATAAATAAATATGAAATATGAACCCGAAGAGGACATTTAAGTTTTTTGTTTACAAATGTAGTCACTTTAAATAAAAATAATTCCTAATTTTAGATTTGTTATATTTTTTTGTAATTCACCACCAGGAAAATCTTTATTCAGTTTTTATTTATATTTTATTTATTTATTAAAATAAATTGGGTGATTTCTTTTCATATGACACATTTCATATTAAAATCAGTGCACTTACTGCGGTAGAAGATTTCTTTTAAAGGATTTATTTGTAAGAACGTGCATAATTGAACTTAAATATTTCGTGAAGAATGAAAGGTATGGGTGTCGGGTTTTTTTGTAATACTTTTATATACTCAGTACTATATATATATATTTATTAAACTATTCATGTTCCATAATTTTTTTTAAGAAATCAAGTAAAAACTATCAATCGAGTAAGAAAAAAAAACTTAAGATGCCGTTTTTTGCCAAAAGGGTTCAGTATATGTTTTATGAGTATTTTTTTATAAGTAATGTATGTATGTAATGAGCTTTTATTTGAGATATTAAACATTGAAATCGGTCAAATAGTTAAGCTTGTAGAATTTTTTGAAATATATTTTGAAGAAATTTACACTCACATTCAAACTTTTATATTTCGTGAAGTATGATAGGTATCGGTGTCGGGTTTTTGTTATAATACTTGTTATTTATTCAGTAATATATACATGCATTAAGCTATTCATGTTCCATACATTTTTTTTGAGAAACCAAGTAAAAACTATCAATCGAGTAAAAAAAAAAACTTAAGATGCCGTTTTTTGTCAAAAGTAATCAGTATATATTTTTTGATTTTTTTTTTAAAAGTAATGTATATAATGAGCTTTCATTTGAGATATGAAACATTTAAATCGGTTCATTGGTTTAGCTTGTAGAATTTTTTGAAATATTTTTTAAAGAAGTGGCGCCATCTCTGTTCCTAAGGGGTGAAACTTGCGCTGCTGCGGGTCAAATCACTCAGGTTGGTCCCTACTAGCACTGTGCAAAGCGGCTTGCTTTTATCATGAAGTGCAGCATCCGGGCAAAAAATGGCCATAAAAAGTATGACTATATTGACATGCGTCACCTGACAGGCAACATATCACTATACGTGCACTAGTATGACTTCCGCTTATTATAGGGAACACGGAAAGCATCTTAAACTATATTGGACCTGCCAACGTTGCGATAATATTACACGTAGGAAAAGAGATGATGATACCCCAGTACGGAACCGATACTTACCCCCAGCATCAGCACCGCCACCGGACCCGCGCCTCGACGACACCACCATGTCAGTCGACAATCTACTAGGCTTAGACGAAGATACACACTCTCAAATATACGATAAAACAGAAATAAGCAACAGCACAACGACACAAAACTCGTCCACAAATATCGCACCCCTAACTACAAGCGACCAGCCCCTCACACTAGATCAACTTAGCGCACTTCTAGACAAAAACTTGGATAGATACAAAACAATTATGTTGGCTGAGATGAAAACTACAATACAACAAGAAATAAATACAAGTATACACCAATTAAAACAGGATATAACTCAAGAAATCAATACACTATCATCACAACATGAAATTCAAAAAAGTGAACTACAGAAAACTAAGGCAAAAATAGAACAATTAGAAAAGGAAACCCACCAATTAAAGACAGAACTGCACCAGCTAAAATATCAACTAGGGACAGAAACAAACACAATTAAAAATATCGAACAAAACAAAACAATAATTCTGTATGGCCTGGACGAATATGAATATGAAACGGAATCAGATCTATGTCGCCGTGTTGATAACATGTTCGCCGATGTTATGAATATAAATATTAACGGATTTATAGAACAAGCCACCCGAATAGGTAAAAGAGGGTACCGTCGCCCCTTACGGCTAGACCTCTTAAGCAGACGAATGACCAACTATATACTTCAAAACGCACACTATTTTAAAAACATAGGTTACGCAATTTCACCCTTCTTAGATAAAAAAAGCGTTAAAAGAAAGAATGCTACTTAGAGAAAATATGAGAAAAGCACGCCAAGAGGGAAAATATGCAGTCATTAGGAACAACAAACTTTTTATAAACGGTGTAGAACACGTTTATAGCGAAAATAGGTCACTAGAAGTGCAAGCGCAGCAGTTAGATACAAAACAAAGCGCACCGATGACGTCATCATGCGCACAACAACAAACAACCTCGAACGCACCGAATGAAAAAGTACTAAGTACACCAATGGACAACGCTCACAATAAAACTGATTCCTTTCGTGAATGAACTTACCATTATAGTTCAAAACGCTCAAAGCCTAAAAAACAAGATCGAAATCATGGAGACGCTTCTACTAGACAAAAATATCCAAATAGCATGTATTAGTGAAACCTGAATATCCGAAAACCAAAAAGAATTAGTTACGATTAACAGCTATGACTTCGCAGCCTCATTTAATAGGAGTCAACGCCAGGGAGGAGGTGTGGCAATTCTGCTACAACAAAACATCGAATTTACGGAAAGAATAGACATATCTAAACTATCAATAGAGTTCATTTTCGAGTGTTGTGCGGTAGAAATCCCTAAAGAAAATATACTGTTAATAAACATTTATAGACCGGATCGCGACATAGAAACCTTTTTTGATTGTTTAAATAGGCTGCTTTGTAAAATACAGCAAATAGAAAAAAACAGACAAACTTTTATAGTTGGTGACTTTAATATAAACATGCTGGGTAATTCACCTACTAAAAACAGATTAATTGACACTATGTTATGTTATAATTATAAACAAATTGTAAAACAACCTACAAGGGAAATAAATAACTCATCTACATGTATCGACTTAATTTTTACAAATCAGACAAAATGTAATGTTGAGGTAGAAGATAACGGCATATCGGACCATAAAAGCGTTTTGCTGACGCTCCAAAGACAAGATACACAAAAAACCCAAAACCCGTGGTACGCACATAGTAGAATCTTTAGCGGAAAAAACATGTTACTATTTAAACAAGAACTAGCCAAAATAAATTGGAACAGCGTGTTGCTGAAAAAATATAACTTAAACCAAAACTTTCAGGCATTCCACAATACATTATAAAATATTTTAAATACCTATTTACCAATAAGACGTATCAAACTAGTACCATCAACCCATAAAAAAAACATGACTAACAAAAGGCTTAAAACTCGCTTGCCGACTGAACAACAGCTGAAAAGCTTCGCCAATACTACAAATAACTTAATAATTCATGACCACTATAAAAAATACGAGAAAATACTCAAAAAATGTATAAGAAAATCAAAGAAATTAAACCATATTAATGAAATAAAAAGATCCCACAATAAAGTAAAGACTATGTGGACACTTATAAATAATATAACGCGCAGAAACAAAAAGAATATCTACAAAAATATTACATTAAAAACAGACAATACTATTTTAGAATCGCCCCTGCAAATAGCAAACCTGTTTAACGAGCACTTCGCATCGGTGGGTGAATCATCGGCTCCCGCGCCGTGCTCCCCGGCCGCGGGAGCGACAGCACCGCGCATCGGACGCCCTGTTATATATCCTACAACCAATTCAATCTATATTAGTCCAGTCAATGAAGACGAAATAACTAAATTGATACGTAAATTAAAAAACAAAAAAAGCTATGGTATTGACGAACTCCCACCAGCTTTAATAAAAAAATGCGATGCTGAACTAGCAGCCCCACTGACGGGACTAATAAATCAATCCTTTGACGAAGGCGCTTTCCCGGAGCTACTGAAAATAGCTAAAATCAAACCAATTCTAAAACCAGGCGGTACTGCAAACAACCCAAATCAATACCGGCCTATTGCTCTGCTACCATCTGTGTCAAAAATATTTGAAAAAACTATGGCAAACAGATTATATAACTTTCTCGAAAAATATAATATCTTAGACTCAAATCAACACGGATTTCGAAAACGCCATTCAACGGCTTTAGCAGTATACAAATATATAACACATATCTTAGAGCACTTAAATATAAAACAATATAGTATAGGGCTACTCTTAGACATGACTAAGGCATACGACAAAGTATCCCATGAGATCTTATTGACTAAACTATACGGCATGGGAGTACGCGGCATGGCCTACAAATGGTTCCAATCATACCTACAGAATCGGAAACAATATGTACAAATAGATTATTACGACCACCAGAGCCGAGAGGTAGCGAGCGTAAACTCTCAACTACGTCAGACCACTTGCTCCCTCCCTCAAGGAAGTATTTTGGCCTGTACCCTATTCTTAGCGTATATCAACGATCTGCCCAAAATTTTAGATGAAAATACAAAATGTGTCATGTTTGCAGACGACGTCTCTTTGCTGTTTAGCGCTACGGACAGTACCGAAGCTAACCTAAAACTTTTGACCCTTTTACACACTGTCAAAAAATGGCTTGCCGAGCATAATTTAGATATAAACCTACAGAAAACAAAAATTATTCAATTTAAACCGACACAGAAGAAACCATTAGAATTGCAACTACAAATAAATAACAATACAATAGAAGAGGTAAATGATTTCAAACTGTTGGGTATAACTATAGATTCAGGGTTAAACTGGAAAGAGCATATCCAAAGTCTCAAAACAAGAATAATCAAATTTATCTACGCTCTTGGTATATTAAAAGCGAACACGGATTTTGAGTCGGCTTTATCAGTATATTTTGCTTATATCTATTCTGGCCTCCGATATGGCGTACTTCTCTGGGGAGATAGCACAGATGCCAAAGATATATTCATCCTACAGAAAAAGTGTATACGAATCTTAGCGAACGTACACATACCTAACAGCTGCCGCCCTCACTTTATACGGTTTAAACTGTTAACGTTGCCCTCAATATACATAATGGAGGCTGTACAATTTCTCAGACAACACACAGAATTATTTCCATTAAAAGTCGATACGTGTAAAACTAGAAGTCAATATGTATAGTCAAAAATGATGATAATTTGTGGTGATATGTTAGATTTATAAGGCTCATCCGGTGTGTCCTAGCCCTAAGTTAGCTCCTAGTCATTAGTTAATTTGCATGTTAATTTGTTTTGTAATAGCACTAACATTATTTTTATTAGCTATGTAAGTTACTAACACATATGGGTGTATTAGGCCTGAAATAAATGACAATTTAATTTAATTTAATTTAATTTAATTTAATATAGAAATAAGCTGCTACTACCTAGACCTAACTTAGCAATGTATAAGAATGGACCACAGTATAAATGTATCCAAATTTTTAATAAAATCCCTAATGCTATCAAATACGAACTAAATGAGAAAACTTTTAACTCTAAACTGAAAAGCCTATTAATAGAAAATTGTTATTACACAGTCGAATCATTCCTGGAAGATAATACGTTAGATAAATATGACACCGAATTAGTGTAAGACTGTTAACTTGACATATTGCTGCCATCACTTTAATATTAATTGACATTCATTAAATAAATAATAATTATAATAATTTGACAAGTTAATTCAATCAGAAATTATTGTATCGGTGCATTGTTGACGTTGCTATTGTTGAAGTTACTAAATTAATTTATGAGACTAACTAATAGGTTACTAAACCACTGATACGCTAATATGTTAATTTTATTATGTTACCTTAATTACAATGTGTAAATTAGAATTAATAGAATAGAAAAACTGTACTATTGTGTGCCCTTACAGGGTGTCATGAACTGGCTATATAAAATGTAACACCTTATTATGTACATGACAATGCAATATTGAATAAATGACTAAAATGACTAGTACAGACTGCCAGTTCTTACAAACTGAAATTCTCGATGCAATTACTGGGGAGAACCCTGTATGGAAAACTATAAAAGCTCAACTTCAAGCCAAGTATGGGTCTCGTTTGATAGTTTCTGAAGTTCTAACAGATCGATGTTCCGGTGCTGTGTTTTATAGATACCGGCAAACAAATCAAGGACAAGGTAAGACAAGGAAAGTGACGAAAGACTCAGGATTGTGCAAAAAGCCGCCGAAATCATTAGGAATGATATTCAGAGTAAAGTTTGCAATCACAAGGAATGGGGGGGTATTCCTTGTGATTGCAAACTCGATGACTTATTTAAAGATGCAGAAGATCTCCCAGAATCTTTACTCACTTTTCTCGAAAGCTTGACGATGAACAAAACGAAAAGAATCCAGGAAACCAAGAGTGTTACGGTCGCTCATGTCATAACCTCAGTAATTAGATCCCGTACTTTTACTTCTTCTGTATTGAGTGGCCTATCCCTTTTCCTCCACAGGAAATACGGCTCAAGACGACTACCTAATTGATCTTTTAGCAAACATGGGGTTTTGCGCAAATAAGAACAAAGGTTGGAAATGTCTGCTCTTCTAAATGCTCAACCAAGTGTCAAGCCGAATTCATTTACACAATTCGTGTTTGACAACGCCAACTTTAATGCATGTACCATAGACGGATTCAACACTTCCATGACTTATGTGGAGCTTTCAGTATCAGGCTTCACTAGACTGACCAAGATGCCTACGTCCCTGGAGACTGGAAAACTCGGAATTATTCCACTTGAAACACTACAGGCCAAGGAAGTGGAATTGCAGTCCGTCGTTGTGCAAGTATGTGTCATGGCTGGTAGTGGCCTTAAAGAACTTTTGAGTACAATATATTCCCCTCTGTCAGTGGACAAAATGATGCAAGGCCATGCTTTTGCGAGGGCAGTAAGAGGCCACCTGCTTGCAACAGGCTACACTAAGTTAACCGAGTGTATGTCTAAGTTTGTTCCGTACAGAAAACAACAAAAAAATCGTGTAGGTAAATATATTTACCCGGATTGGTACACGCCAGAAATCATCCTAAACATACAGCTCAAGTATTGCCACCTGAATTTTTTTTAAGAGAATGGTGCTGTGTGGAATAAAGAACTGTACAGGTACTACAGTGACCAAGCGTATCAACTGTACCTTAAAAATATAGAAGACAATATCATTAATGAGCCGACTAAGTTCTGGCAATTTGTGAAAAAAAAGCGACGGGAGAGAATATCTAGTACGGAATTCTTCTTTAAAGATAACCTCGTAACGGGCCAAGATGCGGCTGAAGCCTTTGCCGAATACTTCAGCTCTGTTTTCCAAACTGATGTGCCGTGACTGGACGCAGACGATGCTGCACAGAGCGTGAAGGAGGTGGGCGCAGTTAGAAGAATCGCTGTCGATGGTGTGGAGGAGTGGGAGTTGCTTCGTGCAACTAAGAGACTTAAACCTCGGTCTGCAACCGGCCCTGATGCCAATCCCCCATTTTTGGCCATTGACTGCATGTCAGTCCTGAAGGCACCTCTCTTACACATTTTCAACCTGTCTTTGAAACAAGCCTTCTTTCCTAGACGTTGGAAAGTGTCAAGAGTTACACCTGTGCCCAAGGGAGGTTCTGCTTCTTGTTTGGTTCCGGATGTTACAAGCTTCAGGCCAATTGCTGTTCTACCTGTTTTCGGCAAGTTATTCGTGTCAATACTTGATTACCAAATAGGTAGGCAATTGGCTGGACTTGTCGATGACTCGCAGTACAGGCAGATCTACTACAACTAATCACATAGCCTTTGTTGAATACGTGTTGGCGGCTATGGATGCGCGTAGGCAAGTCGACACAGCCTATTTTGACTTTAAAAAGGCCTTTGATTTAGTCGACAACGACATTCTATTTGCAAAAGCTTGCCCAACTGGGATTTATGCCCCAACTTCTGCGTTTTTTTCGCTGATTACCTTGGCGGTCGAACAGAGTATGTGGGACTTGTAGGTCACGAATCCCAACCATTCTATACGAGAAAAGGGAGTACTCTTGGCCCAACGTTGTTCCTCATTATAATCAACGATTTGCCAAGGGTCACTAAGTATGCGAGGTGTCTCATGTTTGCCGATGACCTTAAAATATTTTTGCGGGTCGAAAATGTTAGCGACTGTGACAAATTACAGCTAGACATAGATTCTGTTGCTAAGTGGAGCAAGGCTAATCGTCTGCTTTTTAACGAAAGCAAATGTAAAGTCGTTACATTTACAAGAGCCAAATCTCCGATTTACTCTTCCTACCATCTGTGTGGCGGTGAGATAGCAAGAGAGCAGGAAATACGGGGGACCTAGGCATAAATATGGATAGGAAACTTAACTTCCGTTCGCATATAACTGCCATTTGTAAGCGTGCAACTAAATCATTGGGTTTCATAATGAGAGTCAGCTCCCACTTTAAAAGTAGACTTATACCCAAAGTTTTGTACAATGCTTACGTACGTAGCATATTGGAATTCCGGTCTACGGTATGGGATCCAAATGAGAAAAAGTACACCTTGATGTTGGAGAAGATTCAAAGGAAATTTGCGAGATTTCTCTACAAAAGGCAGTATGGGTATTATCCCTTTCTGTTTCACTCTCTTTTCGTGACGGGGATGGTGGGATTAGATACTCTCGAGAGTCTCGAGTTACGGCGCAAGCTGCTACTTGCGGTGCACTACTACCAACTACTCAATAATAAGGTCGACAATCCAACCGTCTTAAAACGTATTGGTTTGTTTGTACCGCAGGCGCGACTGAGCGCGGAAGACACTGGTGAGGGCGGGGTGCGTAGACGAAGGCCTCTGTTCGCGCGCGGTGCGGTTCGTACTCGTCGGGCCCAGAACGCTCCCACTGCTAGAGCTCTGACACTTTTTAATGACTTCTTTAACATCAAACATGATGCTGACGTATACTACGATAGTATCGGTGTCTTTATAAGGAAATTTTTAAATTTTATAATTATGTATTTGACGGATGAATAATGACATTTTTGTATATGTGTTTAAGTTTAAGTTTGACATCCTCTCTGTTTCGTTTCATTTATTTTATGTTTTTTTTTTAATTCTGATTGTATTGTATCCAATATCTCTACCGCATAAGCGTTTTGGCATCTTAGCTGTAAGTTTGTGCATGTGACTAAAATAAAAAAAATAAAAAAATAAAAAAAATAAAGTGATCTTGGAAGGGGTCCAGTTAGGGTAAAGGCACCAGTGTTCAGCCATGCACCAGTGGTCAGCCTTTCTTGCTTATTTTTGGCTGTAATTATCAAACCTTTTCTACTTTTCATGTCAAAAGTAGGTGATATTATAGATTGATAAACTATTAATTAAAAAATATTTTACTTTAAAAATAAATTGTCTAGCATGAACCACAACACTACTTCAAAGAAGTGCTGTCTTTTGACATGAAGTATCGTGTGATATGCGCCATTTTTTTTGGAGTGTCACATGTTATTTTGATAAGTCATTGACAGCCGAATTATGATATCTTGTTAAAAGGATGTGGACTGTATCATATGATTAATACTTATTCTAACTGAAAAAAGTAAAAAATTAATATAAATCCATATAAAAGCAACATTTTAAAGGCGGCTGACTATTGGGAACTACTTTTTTGTACGAAATCCAATAGTCAGCCTCCCTTGGCTGACTACTGGGTTTATGGCAGTAATTTTAAAAAGGTCGTAAACCCAGAATTCAGCCGGGGGAGGCTGACCATAGAAATCAGAACTTTTTTAAATTTTCAAATGAAATCTAAGTCGTTAAGCCAAGCACCTTTAAATATTTACATTATTATGACTTTATTTGATTGAAATAAGTAACTACCCAGTAGTCAGCCTGTGGCTGACCTGTGGACATTGACATCGCGGAACTCAGAACCCACTACTCAGCCGTTAAAATGGGATGGCTGGGCACTGGGTACTTAAAGGCTGTCTATTGGTACACAGGGGGCTGATTACTGGCAAAAACGTACTTTCATTATATTTAATTTTTGAATAGCCAATTTCCTTTTTTTTTTGAAGTCGGTTTTACTTTTTTTTTTAATTAATTTTATCCACCAGTGAGCAACATGCAGATTTCGGACAAACTTGTCAAAACAAGGATGCAGCCGACATTGCCAAGCTCACCGATTGGTTTTAGAAATTTCCTCCCTTCCCAGAGACCAGTGCCATCATATCTATCGCAACAGGAATTGTTGGAGATAAAACGATCACCTGCTATAATGCTGTTGCAGTTGGTAAGCGAGCAATGGCTAAAATGATTAATTCGGCAATTTCGGCATTTTCTAATATTAAATTGGCTCGAAAAGATCGAGCTCTTCCCCTTTCAACAGTGAGCTCATCGATCAAAATCAACGACGACAAGATTCCACATGCTATTCCGACGTATATCCATCAGCAAAAAAACAGACGAAGATTTAAAGCTGTACATGGAATACGAATTAGCCCCGTTCCCTTTAGCCCTTTTCAGTGAGAGCGGGATGAGGAAAACGGCGAAGTCAGTGCTAAATAAATTATTTTACACTAAGCCAGCCAAAGATGTAGGTATCATACAACTGGACATTGTATTTGACGGAGGGCTTCTCCTCCACAAAGTAATTTGGCTTAGGGGTGCTTGCAGCTTGCTTGCAGGTGGTGCAGCATGCCAAAATTGCCAGAGGAACTGCCTGAATGGGGTCCCTCAAATTGACTACGAAGATGAAGAAGTACAGGAGAATACTCTGACCGTTTCCTTACAGGGGTCCGATGGAGAAGAGATAGAAAACCAGGACGAGGATGAAGGTCCTTCTCACCCCAAGAGAGCGAAACTTTTTTTTTTTTTATAAATCTTACAGCTATCCTTACAGTTTCCCAATGCGATAGTGTAGGCTATTAACATTAAAAAATAATAAATTACTATTATAACTATACTACTACTATAACTTTCTCAAATTCACTCTCGGAACAATAAAATACGTCAGATCGATTGGCAACTTGGTTAAATGTGCGCAGGGCTCTCGTCCAAGGAGCCGTGCGCATCAACCCGGTGCACGCGTGCGGCTCGGCCAGCAGGGGCGGCCTGCGCCTCCGCCACACGTACCGTGGGGGCGCGTAAACACCTATCGACTTTAGTAACTCTGGGTTACTGACCTTTCCACGCACTAACCTAAATATACTATAAGAAGCTAGTGCCAATTCCCTTCTAACCTCTAGCTGGTTATATCCCACCATTCCGAGCACAAACAGGGTTGGATACATTCGAGGATAGAAGGGGTACACTCCATACAACTTTAGGTACAAGAACCTGATGAATTTATTTTGGATTCGTTCCAACATAAACTTGTATCAACTTGTTCCAACATTAACTTAACTCAATGGTGCATACATACCATACTTTTGTAATGTTTAATTTATTTTTCTATGCCAATATACTTTGTTTTCATTTAATGGTTGTGATTTCTGAAACAATCCTACAACCTGCATGCCTGCCATGCATGTGTCAAAATGTGGCTTTCCATCGAGGCGGGTCCTTATGCTTCATGTTGGTACAGAACATAAGAAAGCTTTCGATCAGCGATCAGAGAAGGGTCCTTATGGTCCATTTGCATAAGGGACGGTTCCATCAGAGTAGGATCCTTATGCACATGGAGCATAAGGACCCTTTTGTAATGGAAAGCCACAAATTATGATTTCAGAAACGATATTATCATATTATGAACCCGTCCAGTACTGATACACATATGCAAGCGCGAAAACTAGATACAAGATATCGAAAAACTTGACAAGTAAAACGTAGCAAATTTAATAAGCTTTAGTTTTGTAGAAATATCATGTCGCTAGGACGCATAGTTTCCGAGATATAAGTAAAAAACCGAAAAATTAGACTCCCTCTCCCCCCCAGCACCAGGGTTACGGCACTTACGGCCGGGGACGTTTGATATGTTCACTTCCTAACTAGTGAGCGTCAGGATGGCGGGTGGACCTCGGCGATTTGAACGAAATATTTATAAACATATTGTACCTTCAGTGTACCTCAGTGTACCTGTAATAAAACCAGTGTACCTCTCTCTCAAACGAGATATTTAACAAAAAAGGGCCACCCGCCATTCTGACGTATATTGCCATTTTTTTCGTTTTTTATATGTATTGGAAGTTAGTTATAAATCTTAATGCACATTGTAATATGGACTAGAGCTAGCTATGGATACTTAAATTTGAAAATGGAACCGGAATTGTATTTCTAGGGCGTAAATTTGAGGTAGTCGGATCTTTTGGTACTGCAAAGAAGTAATTATATTTTCTTTTGAATTTAGTTATCTCGAGTATGTATAAGGAGGTCAATGTTAATATGTTGAGTTTACAGAAATGGGGTCGACAACTATCTGTTTCGTTTATGTTGGTTAGGATTCTTATGCATTTATTTTGTAAGATAAACAGGTCGTGTATGTTGGTGCTACACTGAAGGTACACTATAAATACATTCTTTTAGTGGCGAGTGGCCCTTTTTTGTTAAATCTCGTTTTAGAGAGAGGTACACTGAAGGTACAATATGTTTATAAATATTTCGTTGAAATCGCAGAGGTCCACTCGCCATCCTGACGCTCACCCTAATTAGTCCAAACAAAGCTACGAAGTCAACAATTGTGTTCCCTCTATACCTTCTTATTGCTTGGCCTAACGTTTTCCTACTGACAAATTGATTTTAGATTTCTGACTGGCAGCCGGCAAATAAAAAAATAAGGAGGATGTCGCGTGGAGGACAAGAAACATTTTTATTTTTAGGGTTCCGTACCCAAAAGGGTAAAAACGGGAACGGGACCCTATTACTAAGACTCCGCTGTCTGTCTGTCCGTCTGTCACCAGGCTGTATCTCATGAATCCTATCACGGTTACACACGGTACTAGACAGTTGACATTTTCACAGATGATGTATTTCTGTTGCCGCTATAAAAACAAATACTAAAAACAGAATAAAATAACTATTTAAGTGGGGCTCCCATTCAACAAACGTGATTTTTTTGCCGTTTTTTGCGTAATGGTACGGAACCCTTCGTGCTCCAGTCCGACTCGCACTTAGCCGGTTTTTTGTTTTTATGTTTTCTCAATATCTTAATCAAAGAAATAAATCATTGTAAAATTTCTCGACTCATTGTGAAGTACCAGCAGTGCGAAGTACTACCAACCTACCTAATAAATAAATTCCAGGATCAACCCTCGTGAGGAATTTCCCGAGTCTGTAGAGTACGAACCGAAGATCTCCTACTGGTGTGGCCCATATCGCTACTTCATTCCTGCCACCACCGACGTACGATGCATCTTCTCCATATTTTCAATGAACTTCGTGCTGCGTTTCGGCTACGACGCAGTCACCTATAAGAGTTCGGACCTCTCATTCGTTAGTATAAATCACAAATACTCCTTTTTAACCGATTTCAACGTTTAACTTATCTGAAAGTTTTGAAGCTATTTCAAGCTAATATTTCGGAGGATGAAGGGAAGGAATTTTTAGTATTCATGTGTAGGAATGTTTAGTATTTTTAACCAACTAAAACTCGAAAAGAGGACATTCTATTTTTTAAGTTTGTGACCTCATAACGCCGTCATTTCTCAACCAATTTGTTAATTTTTGAAAGTATATACTCACAGATTGGTTTCATTTTTGTTGAAATCCAGTTCTTATGATGAGATCCGTGAGAAATCGAGGGAACTCCTTAAATCTTTTAATTATCTTTTCATTTTTTATCAACAAATCAAGCGTTTACGTTCAAAAAGTGACATTTGATGAACTAGAAATGCTCCTGAAGACCAGAATGGAAGGTTTTCCATTGAGTGGTGAGAGGTGTTATTGAGTGGTGACTCAACAACACGTATTGCACGTTTGGCGATTTATCTTCTCCGTTATGCTCGTTCGTATAGAGTTAGGTTTCTTAAGCAACATTTTTGTCATGGTCATGGCTCTGATGACGGGTTCCACAAGGAATAGAAGGAACTCAAATCTTCTAAGCTTACTTAGAGCGAAAATTTTTTTTCATCTAAAAGCCAAGTATTTGTATAAACAGTGCTATTTGGTGAAATGGAACTAGGTACTGATGAAAACCAGAATGTAACTTCCACGACAAGTATTGAACAACTCGGAGCTAATTGTAATTGTTATCAGATGCACTATGGTCGTAAATAATTATAATTCTGTAAAAGATTATATTTATAAATGTACCCCGATTTCACAAAAACGGCTCAGGTTGGAATCTGATGATGGGATCCTGGAGAAACCGAGGAAACATGCAAAAAATATATTATTTTGAATCTCGTCTTTGAGAGATCGGGGAACGTAGGTACACAACAAGAGATCCCGAGGAATCGGTTAATACACACTTTCAGATGATCGCTGATCAGACGGCTTAAGTCTAGACTTATATAAATTATAAGGTAAAACCTGCAATTTAGGATAGATATATAATATTAAGTCAATTATGCCGACTGAGTGGTAAAATAAAATCTATAATATTTTTTTATAGTACCTTTCCTACACGTAAAGCGGGGGTGATTTTTTTTCGTTCAATGCTTAGGTGTGGGGCTGTGCCGGCTGTGGGGTGTCGTTGAATAGATGTTTCAAAACTAATACGAGTCTTAAAGAACCATTTATTGATAAACACAATATTTCCGGAAATAATCGCTCTGAAAAAAAGGTGTGTCCCCCCCCTCTAACTTTTGAAACATGGGTCCAAAAATATGAAAAAAATCGTGAAAGTAAAGCTTATTAAAGACTTACAAGGAAAACTATAGCGAACATGATCGGTTAAATCGTTTTATAGTTTTTGCAAAAGTCATCCCTTCTTATAGTACAATCGGATTAGGTTTAACCTCAAAACCCTTCCAAAGATATGAAATTTGGAATGTATGTTAATTAAAGGTCTCTTTTTCATGTCCACACTATTTGACATTTGGGGACCTCGAGGAGTCGCAGCCATCAAGGAAAATGTGTACCATCCTGGAGAAATTTGCGTTTTACTCCAAATATACGTTCTCTATGAAAATATGGTGTAAGGCAACATTAAAGCTTATTAAATTCTACACAAAAAAGTCCTAGATCTTTGCGGAAAAAATACATTCCCATTATTTGGGGTCGGCCCTCCTCGTTCTTAAGCGCCAGGTCGGTCGATCCTGGGTTGTCTCTTTGTTCAACTGGCTCTGTTCCAAATCCATTGATATGGTGGACCACCACGTAGCAGGCGGGCGGCCTCTGCCTCTCTTATTATCTGGTAATTCAAGGGCTTTCTCACGACATGGTCTTCGTCGCGTCTCATTATATGTCCGTACCATCTCAATCGGGATTCTTGAATCTTGTCGGTGATGGGGGCGACCTCGTAGCTGCCTCTGATGTATTCGTTACGTACTTTATCGAGTCTCGTCACACCGGCTGCCCACCTCAACATCTTCATCTCATTGACAAGTTTTTGTTTATGCGCTTGTTTGATCGTCCAGCATTCTGCACCATACGCTATAGCAGGTCTCAGAGCTGTTTTGTAGACCTTGCCTTTGGTCTTTATCGGCACACGGCGATCACAGAGCACCCCCGAGAGCGCCCTCCACCTCATTCAAGCTACATTTTTACCCTATGTGACACGTCCATATGTGGGGCCATTTGCGTCCGCGGACAATACCGAGCCTAGGTATTTGAACTGGCTTACTATCGGTACCGGGTATCCATCAATGGTGATTCTTGCTGCTGTCTGCTCTGTGCGGCTATATTTGCATGGCAGATACTCTGTTTTGCTTCTGCTAATCCTTAAACCATTAGATCCCAGGGCATGCCTCCACATCTCCAGAGTCCGTTGCAGCTGTTCCGCGCATTTATCAATAAGTACAACATCGTCTGCGTACAGTAGGCACCATGGTAGGGGGGACTGGATGTCTTTGGTGAGGTAGTCCATAACAATGTTGGTGTACGCCAACTTTGACCTCGTACAGTCAGCTGCAGAGAAAAGGTACCCCACGTCCATACTAATTTACAGAACTTTGTATGCAGGGGGGGTGCCTTTTCTCTGCAGCTGACTGTACCAGCTAGGCTTCTCACTTGTGTGCTTACATTGTCATACGTATCCTGTGCCAGTGATATGTAGCACTCAGGTATTCTTTGTGATCTCAGAGCTTGCCATATTAGTTTACGCGGAACCCGGTCGAATACTTTATCTAGATCTATGAAGACTAGATGTAGATCTTCATGGTTGTTATGACCTTATTCCATGAGTATTCGCACTGTTTGTATTGCATCTGTTGTTGATCTTGAGGCAGTAAATCCATTCTGGTTCTCTGATATGGTCACATGTTTAAGAAAGCGGTTGTGAAGAATTCTTTCCCAGATTTTGGGGGTATGCGATGTGAGTTTGATGCCCGTATAGTTACCGCAGTCGCTGACGTCTCCCTTGTTTTTGTAGAAGGGGAGGAGATAACTGTGGCGCCAAGCTTCGGGGATTTTGTTACTACTAAGGATAGTGTTAAAAAGTATTGTTAGCCACTCTGCTCCTACGGATCCTATTCTTTTCCATAGGTCAGCGGGTGTACCATCGGGGCTGTAGCTTTATGGTTCTTCATTTTATTTACTGCGCGCTCAACTTCGCTCACTTTGATGCCTTCCGATGGCCCTTGAACTGGTTGGTAAAGGTTGGCTACGGAATTCCTCGTTTAACAGTTCCTGGTAATATTGGCACCACCTGGCGTTGATCTTTGCATTATCTGATAGGAGTTTTCCATCTTTATCCCGTATGTATTTGTTCACCTTTATATCTAGTGTGGAACGGTGGCGCTGTTTAGCAATTTTAAAGATTTCGCTATCTGTTTGTGCTTGTTCTAGTCTGTTATATAGCTCTTGGTTATTTTTTTACACGTTTGTATTCTGTACGATCTTCTTGGATCTGAGTTTTCTGCCATAGTTTGAATAGGTCTCTCTTTTCCTTCACAAGTAGTTTTACTTCATCCGTCCACCATGTGGGGTCTTTATTGTTGCTAAGCCCACCCTTTGACATTCCTAGGGTGTTTTCTGCTTACTCAGTGGACTTTTTCTCGAAGTTGGACCACATTTTATCTGCATCGCTTTTATATTCCTTGGTCATATCTCGGCCCAGGTTTGACTTTATGTGGCTTACAAGTGCTTCGCCCTTTTCACTGTATAATTGGCGCCATTTAATTCTTGGGGTCCTGTCTACTACTGTTTTTATGGGTTTGGGTAGCTTAAAGATTGAGACTAGCATTCGATGTTGTGCTGTTAGCGCCTCACCTGGGATGACTTTGCAGTCCTTGCAGTGTTTTAGTAGTCTTCTATCTGTAAGTATGTAGTCTATTTGGGTGCTTTTCCCACCGCTTTTATAAGTTATCAGGTACTCTGGCTTCTTCTATCGCTAAGTTATGGCGTGTACCGAACTCCAGGATTTCCTCTCCCGGTTTATTTAGCGTGCCGTAGCCATATCCTCCATGGGTGTTTTGGTAGGGCAAGTTTGTAACGCCGACATGTCCGTTGAGATCACCGCCTATATACTTTGTTTCTTCGGGGGGATCATATTTATGAGGTCGTCGAAATCTTCCCAGAATCTTGATTTTTCAGATTCATGGCATCCGATTTGTGGTGCGTAAGGCGTGATAATATTAAGGGGCTGTTGCTGATCCATGGCCAGTTTGACGGCAATAAGTCGGTCGCTTTTACGTTCTATGTTTATTATTCGTTGCTTGTAATGATGGTCAAGTGCTATAGCTACTCCATTCTTCCCGTTATTAGTGCCATGGTATATAAGCTGATAGCTTTGCCCTATATCTTTGGATTTGGAACCCTTCCACTTCGTCTCTTGCAGGCAGCATGCATTTATATTTCTATTCTGCAGTACTTTGGATAGTTCCTGGTAGTCTAACCCGTTCGTATAAAAATACCGCAAATCGATGTACAGGTTAGCCGTTTGGCACACACATACTAGAGGCCAAAACAAAATTTTTGACCCGCAGTTCCAAAAAAAATTTCGCTGCGGGCGGAGTGGTAAAACATTATTTTTTTTGTATGAAAAAAAACATTTTTTTTTCCAAAACCCATGGTATGTGGTATCATACGAAAGGGCTTTTTGAGGCGATTCACATCATTACATTTCGGGCATTTTTTAAAATTAAAACAAAAAGAATTTTCGAAACATACCAAGTTTGGGCTCCTCCAGACACGATATGGCTGATTTTTTTTTGTACAATATTTTTAGATTTAGCAGCGAAATTTTTTTAGGAACTTCGGGTCAAAAATTTTGTTTCGGCCTCTAGTATGTGTGTGCCAAACGGCTAACCTGTACATCGATTTGCGGTATTCCTTTGAAATTGGGGTCGAGCGGCTTCCGCTATGGCTCCTGCTGGTGAGGGTACCGAGGTTCCAGGTTGCAAGTCTTATGTTTTTGCATGTAAGCGAATATGTTTTGCTCTTGTCAATGTGTTCGTCGCTTCTGGGGGACGCCCTAGCATTATTTATTTAATTATTTAAACTTTATTGCACAAATTTACACAAAAAGAGTACAAATGGCGCACTTAACGCCTTGAGGCATTATCTACCAGTCAACCATTGGGCTAAACAGAGACAGTTAGTTTGGTGCAGGATTGTAAAGAGTAAATATGAAAAAGATCCAAGTCAGACTACTATGATACTATATTTACACAAATATCAATAAAGAAAATAATAATATACCTACATATATACTAATTTAATATACCTTATATATATATATATGAATAAACATACATATATTTAATAATTATGTACCTAGTCTTATCATCTTATCGTCTCATTATCTTTATTTGTATTCGCATTCTTCGCATTGGGTAGGTTCGCGTCGCTTTCGGGGTACGCCCTAGTAGTTCAACTTATTTTCTTTTTGGTTGTGCTTTTTATTGTAACGAGGAGGATGTGATTTGGCTTTAAGTTTTACGGCCGGTTGCCACCTGACGCTAAGACTGTCGCCTGCTACGAGGCGTGAGTGCCGCCGTTGGCCCCAAGGGGCTCTTCCGCCGCCATACTCCAGCCCAAGCACGCAGCACTGTGCTAGACCTCGCCCCAGAATATGTCCAGGAAGCTCTGCGCAGGGGTTTTATAACGGAGTATCCGTCTCCGGCCTGTTGGTCCGCGGGAGGTATTTTATTTCCCTCCAGCCCTTCCGACGCCCTATTGGCCATCGGACGAGCACCCCCTATCCGCCACCTGGGTACGCGTTCTCTAGGTGTGAGGCTCCCCCGAGAAGGAAAAAAAAATAGGAAAGGAAAAAATACATCTTGTTATAGAAAATAATAGCTGAATCCAGATTTAGCGCTTATACCCTTTCAGGAGATATTCTCTTACTAGGAAACTTGTAGGAATATGAATTCCACATTTGTCTATACATTTGTACACGTTATACCCCAATATCAACATTTTACTCGAGTGCGACTTAAACAGAAATTAGGGTTATGGGTTTAAATCTTGATAATCAGTACACCCTGTAACTCAGAATACTTCACGGATTTTTTTAAATGATGTATCGTTAGATTCCTCTTGCCCTTCACAACCTGTTTACACTTATGAAATAAAACTATGAAAACGGATTATATCGCGTATATTGAATTTATAATACATCCCGACGTTTCGAACTCTTTACAGCGTTCGTGGTCAACGGGTGACGGGGGTTCGAAACGTCGGGATGTATTATAAATTCAATATACGCGATATAATCCGTTTTCATAGTTTTATTTCATGAGTAACTATCGCGGTAACCGAAGACAATATTCTGTTTACACTTGTTTTATTAAAGAAAAGTCAGTACAGCCGCCTTGAGAGGATGCCGTTTATCTATATATATAAACGTAAAAGTCCTGACTGACTGACTGACTCACTTAAATCAACGCGCACCCATACCGTTGGACCTAGAGAGCTGAATTTTTTACAATAGGTAGCTTTTATGACGTTAGTATCCACTAAGAAGGGGTTTTTCAAAATTCATCCCCTAAGGTGGTGAAAAAGGGGTTGAAAGTTTGTATGGAGATCATAATTTTTTTTTGAGTGCGGGACTTGAAACTTCGTATAAAGGCATATTATTAAAAATTCATTCCTTAAAAGGGTTAAAAAGGGGTTGAAAGTTTGTATAGGGTCAGAATCAGAATCAAAATTAGAATATTTTTATTTGTGAAAACAAAGGTACAATAAAATTGTGGTGTTAAATTAAGTACAGTACAGGTTTCTCTATGTTTTACCCACGGGTGCAGGTATACAAATTTTTGATCGCATGCAGCATGCATCTTAACTGTAGGGTAGCAATTTATATACAACATAAATTACACCAAGTTAATAGTACATTATGATACAAGTGTGCTAAGTTGGTCATTACACACGAGGACATATTGTGCGCGCGAGCTGTAAGCGAGCGCGCAATAAGAAAGCCGATGTGTGTAATGACCAATGCACACGCGTTTCATACGACGTTTTTCAATACACTTGCGAGAAAAAAAAGAAACTTTCATATTAATCAAATTTTAATAGTTAAAACAGTATTGTGTGTTTCATCTGTCATACTCGTACTGCCGGCCGGCCCTCGCTCGCCCCGGCCGCGCACTGCGCAGGCGGTCGGGCGCGCCCGTGCCCGCCAGTCCGACCAATTAAAGAAGGCTCCCTTTCCATGCATATTATTAGCAATCAGTTAGCTTCTTAACTTAGTCGGATAATATAATGAAAAAGCACGAGTGGAAAAATACACTGAAAGAGCACGCGTGTTTAATATCTAGGATTATGTGCCAAAAATCGGTGGAATAAAAACGTCGTTTTGAGCAAGTGTGTTGAAAAATAAGTTATGATAGGACAGGAGTCACGAACATTATTAAAATTTTGAAATTATTATTATAAAAATGTCACTATCAATTTATGAATAAAATTAGATATCATAGTGATGTCAACTGTGAAAACACTGTTACTATTAAGTCATCAATAAATAAAATAAAATAAAATAAAGCTATAGCATTTGATCGTTTAGGTAATCTTTAATTGAATAGTAACACTTTTGCAACAACAATTTAATTAATTTTCTCTTAAATAATTTCAAATTTAGTTGTAGGATGTCATTCGGCAATCTGTTATAAATGATTGTGGCCATTTTTAACAGACTCTTGTTAAAAAGAGCTGTGTTTCCAGCTGGTATTCGGAGTTTGTAGGT
Source organism: Cydia strobilella (assembly GCF_947568885.1). Lineage (NCBI taxonomy): Eukaryota > Metazoa > Arthropoda > Insecta > Lepidoptera > Tortricidae > Cydia > Cydia strobilella. Next base: position 32,831,522 of record NC_086068.1, read on the forward strand.
ATGTTGCGGCCGCACAGGTCACGGTCGACCATGAGATGCTAGTTTAAACAAATTTAAATTATTTTTAATAAATAAGGCCATTTCTAAAATATACAATGAAGGGAATGTCAACAATTTTAGTGATTTGAATGCAGGCATACAGCTTTCATCAGTATTTAAGTTTGTCATAGCACGAATACAGGTTTTTTGAGCTTTAAATACGTCATAAGTATAGCTAGAGACGCCCCAGAAAATGACTCCATACCTTAATGTTGAGTCCACTAACCCGTAGTATGCACTAATTAGAGCTTTGCCATTTACAAGTTTGGACAGATTGCGGAGTGCGTACGCTGCTTTATTAATTTTTTTACATATTTCAATGCTTTGTGCTTTCCACTTCAGGTCCATTATGATGCCTAAGAATTTACATTCATGGACATTATTTATCTTGATACCTCTATAGTTTATGTTAAGGCAATCCGGTGTTTTTTTTTGGTAGAAGTGCATTATATTAGTCTTACTTAAATTAATAATTAGGTTATTATTACTAAGCCATGTTACAATATCATTAAGAGCTTTATTTATATCATTTTCGTAATTGCTTATATCATTACATTTTATTATTGCGGTACTGTCATCAGCAAAAAGTATCATCGGGTGGGTTATGACTTTAGGCAGGTCATTTATGTAAATTAAAAAGAGTAAGGGTCCTAAGACACTGCCCTGCGGAACGCCGCAACTTATTGTTCGAGGATCTGAACTGTATTTGTGGTCAAATTTCCGTTTTGTGCAGATTCTACTTATTTCGGTATATTGCACTCTATTGGTTGAGTAGGACTTAACTAAGTTCAAGACATTGCCTCTTATACCGTAGGCGTTAAGTTTATAAAGCAATAGTTCATGATCCACGTGGTCAATCTGATCTGATATTTGCGGATCTTACATTTTATTTGCTGTAGATACAGAATGTGCGCAGTATCATCGCCTAAATGCGGCTCTTGAGAATGGAAGTCATGCTTTGAGGTGCTTTCAAAAAATTGGATTGTGGAATGATTCTTTGTTCTGTGGTCATCGGAAGGTTAAGTTTTGATTGTAGATTAAGAATTTCTTCTTCCTTGTCTCTTAATAGGTTTTTCAGTGACTTATTTTCATTCAATATTTTTGAGTTCGCATTTATTTTACTTTCTGAAGATTTAAGTTGTTCTTTTAAATTTTCATTTTCTGATTTTAATATGCTATATTTTAAGCTAAGAGTCCAAATTATATTTTAAGCTAAGAGTTTTAAACTTCGTAAAAAGGTATTTCATTAAAAGAGAAGAAAGCTAATTTCAGCGTTTTTGAAAATCATCCCTTAAGGTGGTGAAAAAGGGGTAGAAAGTTTGTATCAAAGAGGATATAATAAGATAGAGCGGTACTGTCATAGTAAATTTTGTAACCACTGTAAATTTACTGCCATCTATTGACATACTTGAAAGCTAAAAATGAAGATTTATAAAAATACGTTAAAATGTATTTAAATATGGATAAATGATTTTTCTATTTGCATTATTTATTTTTATATGATTTTGACCCATGTTCTTTCACTGATATGCGTTAAAATTATAAATAACAAACGAAACCGTCAACGCCCTCTATACGAGAGTAGGCCAAAGCTAGTGGTGCCATCTGATCGAGAATCAAATTTTCGTGATTTTCGAGGCACGTTTTTTCCTTAGACTGTATCCATCTATTACGGAGTTATATCTATCTTTTGTTTGTATGGAGGTCAAACATTTTGGTGGGTACGCGACTTGAATCTTTGCATAAAGGCATGTTATTAGAATACAAGAAAAGTGATTTCAGCGTTTTTAAAAAATCATCCCCTAAAGTGGTTAAAAAGGGGTTGAAAGTTTGTCGTGGTCCTAATTTTATTCTAAGCTAGGTACTTGAAACTTCATAGAAAGATATACAATTAAAAGAGAAAATACTTATTTCAGCATTATTGAAAATTCATCCCCCAAGGTGGTAAAAATGAGGTTAAAAGTTTCTATGGAGATCAAATATTTTTTTTGAGTGCGTGACTTGAATCTTTGTATAAAGGCATATTATTAGAATACAAGAAAAGTAATTTAAGCGTTTTTAAATATTCATCCCCTAATTGTAAATCTTCTAAGAGGGTGTCGACCGAGAGGGATTATATCGGCAACAATTTAAGTCCTAAATATTTTTCCTGCATTTATTTTAGTAAATTTGTATTGCATAGCACTCGTGTACCAATTATGGATCTACTGATGTATATTTCATTGAAATCCACTCAATAATTTAGGCGCAAGAAGTAAAAATATGATTTAATATTCGGCATCCTCTCAAGGCGGCTGTGCTGATTTTTCTTTAATAAAACAAGTGTAAACAGGTTGTGAAGGGCAAGAGGAATCTACCGATACGTCATTTTAAAAACTCCGTCCTGTATCCTGAGCTACAGGGTGTACTGATTATCAGGATTTAAACCCATAACCCTACTTTCTGTTTAAATCGCACTCGAGTAAAATGTTGATATTGGGGTATAACGTGTACAAATGTATAGATAGACACAAGTGGAATTCATATTCCTACAAGTTTCCTATTAAGAGAATATCCCCTGAAAGGTATAAGCGCTAAATCTGGATTCAGCTATTATTTTCTATAACAAGATGTATTTTTTCCGCAAACATATCTAGGATGTTTTCGTGTAGAATTTAATAAGCTTTTATGTTGCCTTACACCATATTTTCACAGAGAACGTAGATTTAGAGTAAAACGCAAATTTCTCCAGAATGGTACACATTTTCCAAGATGGTTGCGATTCCTCGAGGTCCCCAAATGTGAAATAGTGTGGTCATGAAAAAGAGACCTTTAATTAACATACATACCAAATTTCATAACTTTGGAAGGATTTCGAGGTTAGACTTAATCCGATTGTACTATTAGTAAAAGTGCTACAAAGGTTATTACGTATATGATACCCTCTAATAGCCCCCGTTCAAGGCAGCCTATATTGATGGACGGGTAACTAACTTCGAAACCCTACACTGAGCGCTTGGCCGGTTTTTTTAGATACATTATTGGAAAAAAATATTTTTGCTTTAACTGAAAATCTACATTTCATGTCAAAATGTTGTTACAGATGTACCAGAACGGACAAGTGTTTTATACGGACGAACCATGGGCCGGCATGTCTTGTTGGAACTGGGCCTGCAAATGGCGCCATAACCAAAATCAGCGTGGCAACGAATTCTTCGTCAATTGACATTAGACATTTAATAATAAATTGTTTTCAACAACTAATATTTATATTTTAAACTAGATGACCCGGTGAACTTCGTTTCACCTACCATTTTTTTTTTTGCACGTCACGGATTATACAATTATTTTGTTACAGACCATAAGGGCCCACTCATTCGAGAATCACAAAAAATAACAATGCTGCCGTAGCTAACTCACAGTTAAAGTCGATCAACTGATGCTTTGGCGCCATCTTGGCGCGAACTAAACTGCGAAATTGCCGTGAAGTTTGCGAGTGTGGAGTCATACGTCGACGTCGCAATATGTTCTCTCCGCGAAGTCACGCCGCGATTCACGCACATAGTCTGGGGGGGCTTTACGTTAACAAAAATGCGTACAGTCACCAGCACAAATATATGACTGTGGGCAGCCGTGCAAAAATATCTGATCCTCCATTGGAGCCATAAGTATATGACGACATTAACTCCGTAAAAATATGTGATGCTTTTTGGCCAGCAAAAACATCGTTACTCTGTATCCGCATAAATATCGGATCCGGTCGTTTAAAAATATTTGATTACTCATAAAAATCAAAATTATGTGATTACTCTCACGGTATAAATATCTATCAACTGTGAAAGGAAATACATCGGATGGCAGATGGACCACCTATATATCTGACACGAAAATCAAAAATATGTAATCAACGTGCAAAATCGAGCCATACCTGTTTGGTATAGAGCCGTAAATTGTATAAAGTGATTTGACAATTCACGAAAACAGTGCAGACTTGTCATTGTATATGTCTGTCTCACATTTTATTCTATCATCAATTTGACGGAATAAAATATAGCTAAATTTTTTGGAAAGCATTGAAATATGTAAAAGCTTTGTTACATACAAAATTATGATCGTATAATGATGACGCGCGAATTTGTCAAATCTAACCTTACTTACCTTAATCTGACAATACGAACCAAGGCACGGGTCCTCGTGAATGATACGATCTATACTATACCTATGTATGTGAGCAATGTTGCTTTGATAGGGGTCGTGAACTTTAAATATTCTACCTCTACGTTTCGAGCTAGAGAAAATAATCATTCGTTAATTGCTTTATTACCGCTAGTAGGACAGCTGCCAAACAACTGCATTCAATAAAACATGGCAAATATTCTATAATTTTATTTTCACTTTCTTACTAATAAAAAACTTTAAATAAATTCTCTTGAACTTAAACTTCTATCCTCTATCTAATAGAATACGTGAAATGGACCCTAATATCTAGTATAGCCACCCTCGGCATTTATTACATCATTCAGCCTATGTCCATGGACATTACCATGTTGTAACAGTGATCCAAACCCCACAGGGATTCCCAAATGTCAAAACAGTGCTGAGTTAATGTTACCCTCGTTCTGCCTTGTGTGGAGTCCCAGTGCTGTGCCATTATGCCCCACAAGTTTTCAATGACATTTAGATCTGGACTTTTAGGTGGGAAGTCTAATAACGCAATTTTTTCTTGTTCGTTAATCCTGTGGCGAACAATACGGCTGTTGTGAAAAGAACAGTTGTCCTGGATCACGTATACAGGATTGACGTCTGGATAAGTAATATGCAAAGAGGGCAATAGCACATCGTTGAGGATTTCAATATAATCTCTGCTGTTTAGTTGACCAGTCACTTGGCACAGTTCTCCCGGCCCTGTAGACGACATCCATCCCCAAACTCCGCATGAAATACGACCTGATCTTCTATTTTCTATCACGTTTAATTCATTATAACGGGTATTATTCAATCTCCACAATGACACTCGACCATCCATGCTTAACTGAAACACTTTTTCATCTAGAAACGCGACGTTCCTAAAATCAAAATTTAAATATTGATACGCAAAATCGAGTCTGAGGTCCTTATGTCTTCTTTAAAGCACTGGTTTTCGAGCAGGGACTCGATTTCTTAAGCCAGCCGCTTTCAATCTTCGACGGACACTATCGCGGGATATCCCATAATCATTTGCGACTCCGAGCGTTGGTTACAGGATTTTCTTGATATAAGCGAATAATATTTTGATCTTGAATGGCTGTAGTTTTACGGGGACGACCTAAATATAGCACGCGCACAGTAAGGCGCGCTGTTAGCACGCGCACGGTAAGGCGCGCAGATAGCACGCGCAAAGGTAAGGCGCGCAGATAGCACGCGCAAGGTAAGCCGCGCAGATAGCACGCGCAAGGTAAGCTGCGCAGATAGCACGTGCAAGGTGAGGCGTGCTGGTAGCACGCGCACAGTAAGGCGCGCTGGTAGCACGCGCACGGAAAGGCGCGCAGATAGCTCGCGCAAAGGTGAGGCGCGCTGGCAGCACGCGCACAGTAAGGTGCGCTGGTAGCACGCGCACGGTAAGGCGCGCAGATAGCACGCGCAAGGTGAGGCGCGCTGGTAGCGCGCGCACGGTAAGGCGCGCTGGGTAAGGCGCGCTGATAGCACGCGCTTAGGAGAGGTGAGACGATCTGATAGTACGCGCCTGCAGAGGCGAGGCGCGCCGATAGCACGCTCTTCGAAGAGGCGAGGCGCGCTGACAGCACGCGCCTGTTGAGGCGAGGCGCGCCGATAGCGCGCGCCTAGGAGAGGCGAGGCGCACTGACAGCGTGCGCTTGCAGAGGCGAGGCGCGCCGATAGCGCGCGCTTGCAGAGACGAGGCGCTCCGTTAGGGCAACCGCAAAGCACCACCGGACTTGGGCGCGTGCAGAGAGAGCGCCAGACTTTGCCAGGAACACAGGTACTTTTATGGAGCGCGAGCGAGGGTTTCTTGATGGTGCGGGGCCTGGCTTGGCCCCGCACGGACCCTTATAACTGACGTTCCTTAGTTGGGAACTAGAAGCAAACTGAATTCAGATGGCCGCTGGGCCGCTTTCTAGAATTATACATTTGAAAATATTTGTTCACCAGTAACAAATTTTAGATAAAATTTAGAACAAACTACTTGAAAACTATACGACCTAAACTTCATGCTGAAGAATTTAGAGTAAATTATTAGTTTGACGGATTATGTCAAAACAAAGAAACAAATATGTCAAGGAAAATTTATAGTGAATTTTAGGTCGATTAGCTTTGAAATTATTATAAAAACATGAAGTGATTAGAAAAACAGCAAGGTAAGTAACCGGACGGGTCAGGGCTGTATTAGGGTAGAAGGAGTTTAGGGAGAATTTAGAAATGGTAGCCAGAAAGTAAAACATTTTAAATCAAGTTTCAGGGAGTAATTTGGAAGACGAGAATCAGACAGGAAGAGAAGGCAAAAGCGTTAAGGAATTATAGCCGATTGGAGAATCCAGAGGATCAGCCCGTGGGAGTAAGGACTGGGAGTTAGGACCCAGGTATGAGATGCTACACCCGAAGCGCCAATTTTATGACACGCAAACAGGGATCCCTGAAATTGTAGATGTCAAATTTCATTACTGTCACTATTGTTTAAACCCCATTTAAGACCTAAAATCTGTTTTTGCAGTCACATTTTTAAGTCCTAAACAGTTTTCCTCCATTTATTTTAGTAAATTTGTATTGCATAGCACTCGTGTACTAATTATGGATCTAATGATGTCTATTTTATTGAAATCCACTCAATAGTTAAGGCGCCAGAAGTAAAAATATGATTTACTATTCGGCGTCCTCTCAAGGCGGCTGTATTGATTTTTCTTTAATAAAACAAGTGTAAACAGGTTGTGAAGGTCAATAGGAATCTACTGATATGTCATTTTAAAAAATCCGTCCTGTATCCTGAGCTACAGAATGCACTGATTTAAACCCATAACCCTACTTTCTGTTTAAGTCGCAGTCGAGTAAAATGTTGATATTGGGGTAGAACGTGTACAAATGTACAGACAAAAGTGAAATTCATATTCCTCCAAGTTTCATATTAAGAGAATATCCCCTGAAAGGGTATAAGCGCTAAATCTGGATTCAGCCATTATTTTCTATAACAAGATGTATTTTTTCCGCAAAGATATCTAGGACTTTTTCGTGTAGAACTTATTAAGCTTTAATGTTTCCTTACACCATATTTTCATAGAGAACGTATATTTAGAGTAAAACGCAAATTTCTCCAGGATGGTAGGGTAGCTTAGCCGGTTGTCGGCCAGTTAAGCAAAATTTCGAATTCAAATGTATTTTATGAACAATATATTCCACCAATCTTTGTCAATTTATGATTTTTCGACTAAAAATATAATACACTTTCCATGTTTGTATCGAAATCCGTTACAAATTACAAAGTTTTATTTATAAAATTAAGAATATGAAAAAGTAGCCATTTAGCTGGTTGTCGGCCACTTTTTTTGGTTCTAGGCCGCTTGTTAACTTGTTGTCGACCGCTGTTATTTATGTTTTAAATGACTCTTATTTCACAGTCAAAAGGAATGATTTTTGATTAAAACAACAAATATTTAATGGTACATTGTATAACATTAAGGAATGTTAATGGTAACTTTTATTTTCCAAAACATGCTCAAATTAATTACAATAAATCCATAACTTGAAGGTCAGTTTTAGTACGTAGTGGCCGAGAACCGGGGGTGGCCGGTAAACCGGCTAAACTACCCTACACATTTTCCAAGATGGCTGCGATTCCTCGAGGTCCCCAAATGTCAAATAGTGTGGATATGAAAAAGAGACCTTTATTTAACATACATACCAAATTTCATATCTTTGGAAGGATTTCGAGGTGAGACTTAATCCGATTGTGCTATAAGATGTGACAAGCACTTTGTATGTTATGTTATGGTATATGGCCCTTGAACTGAACTCTTATAATAAATCAATGGTTATGGCGTATCTAAGCTGTCGCAGTAACTCCCAAATAAGTTCCATATAGGTTTTCTTGTGCCAATAATGGATGATACTATGTAACTGTTTTGGATTTGACAAATTGATATGAAAAGCTTATTTCAGTTCCTGATTAAGTCACAATCATATTTTTATATTTTGTTTACAAACCAATTCTCTTTCCAGGGTTATATCTAATTGTCCTACGCCGCATGTCGAAGAAAAAGGAAGAGAGAAAATACTTTTCAAGGTTAATAAAGAAGATTCTTTAACATTTTTTTATATTGTTTTTCTAGATATGAATATGTATAATAAGAAGTCGAATATTGCAAGAATATATACTTTTAATTTAAATATATGTATTGTTTTTTTAGCGTCCGTACCCAAAGGGTAAAACGGGACCCTATTACTAAGACTCCACTGTCGGTCTGTCTGTCTGTCCGTCTGTCTGTCACCAGGCTGTACCTCATAACTAGACAGTTGAAATTTTCACAGATGATGTATTTCTGTGGCCGCTATAGGTAGTGTGTGTTCCTGCCGGTGAGTAAGGTTGCCAGAGCTAAACGAGGGAGAGGAGTGTTAGGGTCGGCAACGCGCATGTAACTCCTCTGGAGTTGCAGGCGTACATAGGCTACGGAGACTGCTTAACATCAGGCGGGCCGTATGCTTGTTTGCCACCGACGTAGTATAAAAAAAAGGTGACAACAAATACTAAACACAGAATAAAATAAATATTTAAGTGGGGCTCCCATACTACAAACATGATTTTTTTGCAGTTTTTTGCGTAATGGTACGGAACCCTTCGTGCGCGAGTCCGACTCGCACTTGGCCGGTTTTTTCTGAATTCCTGTATTTTTTACGGAAAGAAAAATAAATAAAGTAGGTACATAGAGGCCATGTTTAGCTCCCCAGGGCCCACTTCATATGCCCACTGCAACATATCATAACATGACCGTATCAGGACCTGTCACCAAGTGGGAGTCGGACTCGCGTTCCAAGGGTTCCGTACATTACACAATTTTTAACAATGTATATTTTTATGTGAAACGTAAGTTTTTAAAAACCCGTAGGGTCGTATCAAAACTAAGTAATTAAGTCCGACTCACGCTTGACTGCACATTTCTAATAGGTTTTCCTGTCATCTATAGGTAACGAACTATTGCCCTTGGCCACGAGTCCGACATATCCGTCCTAGTTCCCCGGCTAGGCGGAATGCCTAAATGCATTACTCCACGTAAAAAAAAAGAAGGTGAGAACTGCGACCTTCACAGAAACCAACTGCTATTGGAAAACAGAGGACAGGAAGTTTTATGAAGAACAAAATGAAAGGAAGTTAATGGCCAATATTTACTTTGTTTAAAAAACCGGCTAAGTGCGAGTCGTACTCGCGCACGAAGGGTTCCGTACCATTACGCAAAAACTGCAAAAAAATCACGTTTGTTGTATGGGAGCCCCACTTAAATTTTATTCTGTTTTTAGTATTCGTTGTTATAGCGGCAACATAAATAGATCATCTGTGAAAATTTCAACTCTCTAGCTATGACGGTTCATGAGATACAACCTGGTGACAGACGGACAGACCGACGGACAGCGAAGTCTAGGCCCGGGTCTGCAACAAACGCCGTGACGCTGTACGCGACGTACCAATGCTTACTATAGTGCATTTCCATAGTAAGCATTCGGTAAGCAAGGTAGGTACCCCATTGATGATCAGCTGAATTTTCAGCTAACCAATTTTTTCGGATCAGTTAAATTGTAATCCAAAATTAAATAATCCGCTTACCCACTGATTGCTTAACAAAACTTGATTAATGGTGGATCGCTTACTGCGGATCGAATAATTAATTTGCCAACCAAATCAATTTAGAGCAGCTCATTATGACATTAATTGCGAACTGATTTTGACCTGATCAAATACACATTTTGGCTGATAGGAATATTTTGCAGATCGATTAAATAACACCCATTTTTAATTTGAATACTAATGTGGAGACTTAACCTTTGGTATGCTTGGGAGCAGATCTGCTCCAAACATCAAACATTTATTCAGCAAATAGGCCACAGGGGCACCTTTACATGTCAATTTTTACAAACAATAAAATTAATCCAAAATTACAAAAAACAATTACGTAAATATAAATGTTAAATTATACAAGAAAAAAAACTAATAAAAACTATACAAATAACAGTACTAAAATTTTAGAGATGTAAAAGTCTCTAGGTGAGAGGGATAAAATGTATATAATAATAAAAAAGATCATCAAATTATCCAGAGATGTAAACGGTCTCCAAGACTTGAATTGTTATATAATTAATAAAAAGACAAAATATTAAATCAGACAAACAGACAAGAACCGAATGAAGTGCCTCACGTTAATGCCACTCTAAAGTAAAGTTACATAGGTCAAATGAAGCCCGTGTAAACTTAAACAGACCGGTCTCCACAAACAGCATCCGTTCACGAGTATGACGTGTATCTCAGCCATCGTCTCCCTCAACCTTCATTCGGGAAAGTGGCGACCCGATCAACGACGCCGCCGTAAGCAAAGACTTTTAAGCGCGCATGACATGTTCAAGTTGCCGGCCTGTATTAATATATATGAAGTAAATTAATTCAGTGAGATACAACATTTGTGCTTTTATGTTACATTAAAGACGGCATAGCGCCACATAATCACAACATAATTCGTAAGAAGTATGCCTACCTATAAATAACTAAATTACAAATTTAAATTGACATAGAGATGTAAAGGTCTCTACCTGTCAGAATCATTAAAAATAAAGGTATTATTACATATAAAATAAAATTAAAACATAATAAAATCTTAGAGGTGTATAAGGTCTCTAAGTGTCCAAAACTAAAATTAACTTAAACAATACAATCAAGCGAGAGCATGATGGTCTCTTGAGTCAGTTCTACTGGACACTAGTATGGTTATTTCACAGAAAAAAAAGACTAAAACAAAAACAAATATTGCTTAAATTTGTATCATACTATCAAGATCAAGCTACTGTCTTAAAGCGATCCTTATCGTCTATAAAATCTTTTTCAACACTTGCTCAAAACAACGTTTTTATTCCACCGATTTTTGGCTCATAATCCTAGATATTAAACACGCGTGCTCTTTCAGTGTATTATTCCACTCGTGCTTTTTCATTATATTATCCGACTGAGTTAAGAAGGTAACTGATTGCTAATAATATGCATGGAAAGGGAGCCTTCTTTAATTGGTCGGACTGACGCGCCCGATCGCCTGCGCAGTGCGCGGCCCGGCCGGCCCGCCCGCCGCCCGCGACCGGGGCGAGCGAGTCAGTACAGGTATGACAGTTGAAACACACAATACTAAGTGTCTTAACTATTAAAATTTGATTAATATGAGTTTCTTTTTTTTTCTCGCAAGTGTGTTGAAAAACGTCGTATGAAACGGGTGTGCAGTGGTCATTACACACATCGGCTTTCTTATTGCGCGCTCGCTTACATCGATATCGCCTCGTGTGTAATGACCAACTTAGCACACTTGTATCATAATGTACTATTACAGTATAGTACGCCTTACTAGACAAACAGCGCTTAACATGTGACTTAAATTTGTTATGTGGCAAATTTACTATGTCTGCGGGCACTTTGTTATAAAAACGTGTACAGTTCCCGACGAAAGACGTACTAACCTTACGGAGGCGGTGGGCGGGCACAGCAAGTTTATTGTCTAGATTACTATTTAACCTTTTGAACGCTTAATAGAATATAAACACAAAATCATGCATTATGCCGACTCTCAAACCATTTGTCACAGCAAATGTTTAGTTATTAAGTTACAGATATTAGGTTGAGATTATAGATTATAGGTATAATGTTTATAGGTTGTAATCTTTTTTGATATTGTGTTTTCTGTATTCGCTGTTGTGGCAATAAATACATATTCTTTCTTTCATTCTTTCTTTTCTTACAAACGTCACTGTCACGCCAAGATAACGGGCGCAAGCGAGCGAATGTAAACTACTTGAAAGTATCAAGGTTACGAGTACTTTGCCAGCGTCCGCCATAACCCCTATAGTGGTCCTTGGCGCTGTGGGCACGACTAGTGACGACCACTTTAGGGGTTCTTGGCGTTCAATAGCAATTTTTTGACAGGAGCATACGGAAGGTTAAATATAACCAAAAATATTACGAATATAACTAAATGGACGGTCCAGATCCATTTAGTTATACTGCTCAGATTTTTTTGTCGAGTTTGTTGTATCGTCTAACCAAAGATGTCTAACTAATAGTAGGTATAACTGGGTGGACAAACCTTGCCAAACGGTGGTAGGTTTCTTTTTTCTTGCTGAACAGTCACCAGATATATCGGAACGACCGAAGTATTCACAAATATCTTAAATGTCAATATAATGAAGTTAAAGTGCATGTTCAGATATTCTTGAGCTACCTTGGCGACTCCGATATACGTATATCTAATGGAGACTACAAATTAATGAAGCAAATGTAGTCAGCAACAAATAGTGACGGCTAAAGTAGCCATATCGTAATGTAACTTTGTTGCCATAGACATTTAGCCACATTGGCAGTCACTATTTGATGCTTACTGTAGTACAGTCAGCAGCAGAAGTTGCTAAGCGGGCGAGGTGTTCGAAATGATCTTGACGCGACTTTATTGTGTTAGAATTACCGTTTATTTATGTTAGGATTTGTCGTTGATTTGGTAATGTAATAACTATCATAATAATTAAATTAGTATTTAAATTGTTTTAATAGATATTCTACTCTCCGCCAACGTATACTGTCAGTGGCGCCATAGTTTTAGCCACCGTCCGCGGACGACGGTCGGTGGGCGATGAGAAAGGGACAGCACACGTTGCCGGAGACAGACGTTTTGATTGATAAAATTATATCTGGATTTTTATGAAACACAATAATTGTTACTGAAGCAAATAAAAGTCGTTTAAGAGTTCCTGAGTCTTTTACTGAAGCTTGCCGTCTTACAAATTCAGAAGTAAGGGATGTAAAGGAGTAAGTATCAACTCCTTGAGTCGAACCAGTGGTTTGTACAAATAGTAAAACGTAAGTATTATTGTGATTGTATGTAAATAGTTTGATATAATAAATAGTCTTCAGTGGTGTTAAATGTACGAAAAAGCTAATAAAACAGTATTAGTATTTACGAGTTTGTTGCTTATTGTTATTTATCTATTTATGCTATAATGTTTGTTGCACAAAACATGATAGTAAAAATGGCGGATTTGTTTATAAGTACAAAAATATGATAAATAAAAGATACAAATCAATACGATGTTTTATACTATGATTGTTTTTATTTTTCTTTCGTATACATAGTGTATTTATTGGGTAGGTATTTGATGGTTTGTTCGTTTTTTTTTAAATATGATAACTACTAGATTAAATTCGATATATAGTAATTCTTGCTAATATTGTCCGGCTGTACAATAATTGTGTTATTTACATTATGGAATTCTTTTGAACTACGAAATCGTGTTCTGGGTATCGGTCTAGGTATTTAACATGTGACCACATCATGCGTTAGAAGTACTAAATAAAGCTGTTATTTTATGCCGTTTATGTTCGGTTTTGCGGTGTATCTCTTATAATGCTTATTGCTTTATACTTCCCTTGTTCCCTTAAAAAAAAAGACAGACTTGTGCTAGAAATGTATATTTCAGGAAATGGAGGACGAACAGAGAAGGTCGCGTGTGCTGACGACGCCACCTTCTGGTGAGCGCCAGTCACGCAGCACGACCAGGCATGCAGAAAGACGAGGAGGTCGTCGCTCGCGTAGTCGAAGCAACCGTCGGGGACGCGACCGAGCCAGTAACTACCGGTCGCGCAGTCGACGGGGCGGCACGCGACGGCCGCGCAGCCGGAGCAGTCGGCCAACACGGGAGCGTGCCAGCAGACGCCGGTCCCGCAGCGATGGCTGCGACAGGCGTCGCACACGCAGCCGTAGCAGTCACCGGGGGCGCGGTCGTCCAAGCAGGTCTCGCTCGCGCGGCCCGCGGCAGCGTAGCGAGAGAGGATGCGCTCACAGCAGGGCTGCGGCCGTGTCACCCTCGCCACAAGGGGGTCGACGCGAGAGCGGACCTGTGCGCGAGTCTCCGAGTACTCTGCCTGTTCCCGGTAATAATGTTACCGTTTTACAACTAGTAGAGGCTTTGCGTACCATTGGCGAAAAAGGGTCTAACGAGAAATTGTCAAAGCAAAATACAATACCTGAATTTGATCCGGCCTGTAAGGAACAGACTATCGCGATGTGGATACACAAAGTGAACGAGTGCGCAGTTATATATAACTGGAACGATCGTCAAACAGTTCACTTTGCTACCAAAACTTAAGGGTTTGGCTCAAAAATGGTACGCTGGCCTCTCGACTGTTATGTTTTCCTGGCAAGAGTGGCAGGAAAAGTTGAAACTAGCGTTCCCTAGTGATGATAATTATGGACAGTTACTTACGACAATGCTTGCCAAACGTGCCGGGTTTAACGATTCATTAGAAGAATATTTCTATGATAAGATAATGTTGCTAAACCGTTGCGGGGTTACTGGTAAGAGGGCCGTTGATTGTTTAGTGTTTGGAATAGACGACCGTAGTGTTCGCTTAGGGGCTGAAGCAGCTCGTTTCGATAGTCCCGATCAGCTGTTACCTTTTTTGAAGAGCGCCAAGAATAGTTCGTATGGTGACCGTAAAGAAAAAGTTAGACCTGAGACTAATTTAGAATTAGGCAACAAGAACATGGCTAGTAATGATAGGTCTATAAAATGTTTTAACTGTCTACAAGACGGACATTATAAATCTCAGTGTCCTAAACCAGTTATAAAATGCGGTAAATGCATACGTTTTGGTCACTTAACTGAAAATTGTCGAACCGAAAATATTGTGCTGTAGTTTCTGTGGATAAAATGAAGGCAGGCTCAAGGTAGAAGCGACTTGAACTGCGCCACGATTGAGGTGGTTTCAAGGTAGTAGCGACTTGTACCACTAATTTCGTGGTTAATTAAGTTGATTACGGTTTCAAGGTAGAAGCGACTTGTACCGCATTTATAAGTTTTAAATAGGTTCAGTAGAGGCAGGCTCAAGGTAGAAGCGACTTGAACTGCGCCACGATTGAGGTGGTTTCAAGGTAGTAGCGACTTGTACCACTAATTTCGTGGTTAATTAAGTTGGTTTCGGTATCAAGGCACTTGTACTGCAAATCTAAGTTTATATAATAATATAAAAAAGTATATAGAATATAATAAGGTTTTGTTCATAAGCACAATATGTGTATATCATCGAAGTAGAAGTGATTTTAGCCAAGTAAAGTACCTAAAAAATGTTGTATATTGTAGCGGCCTGTAAGTAATGATTTTGTGACATCTAGGTCAATGGCTCAATTTTACTTGTCTTGTACACGGGACGTGTGTATGTTGCGGATGGCCGAATTGTTAGAATTACCGTTTATTTATGTTAGGATTTGTCGTTGATTTGGTAATGTAATAACTATCATAATAATTAAATTAGTATTTAAATTGTTTTAATAGATATTCTACTCTCCGCCAACGTATACTGTCAGTGGCGCCATAGTTTTAGCCACCGTCCGCGGACGACGGTCGGTGGGCGATGAGAAAGGGACAGCACACGTTGCCGGAGACAGACGTTTTGATTGATAAAATTATATCTGGATTTTTATGAAACACAATAATTGTTACTGAAGCAAATAAAAGTCGTTTAAGAGTTCCTGAGTCTTTTACTGAAGCTTGCCGTCTTACAATTGTTAAGAGAATAAGAGCGTGTCAAGGTGATTTTGAACACCTCGCCCGCGTAGCAACTTCTGCTGCTGACTGTACTATAATTTAGATAATCCGCCGTAGACACTATTCTAGATAGTAGAAGCCCCGTTGCCAGCAGTATAGTAGGCGCTTTAGCGAGGCCGCCAAATACCAATAATCTTGTTGCCCGCGGCAGGTGGGAGCGCGACAATAGTAGACCTGCCGCGCGCGACAGATTCGCCCATATTGACCGCGGCTACCATTAACGAGCATGCCGCGAGCCATCCGCGAGCAATCCGGACAGGTTTACATACCTATTTTGAATATGAGCACTTTTCAAAAGGGCTGTTTTCTCTATTAACAGCTTACAACATCAAGCCCATTTGAAAAGTAGGCCAGGAAATAAATGCCCAAAAAAAGGTATAGAGGGAAATGCAAGGAACACAATTAACTTCGTAGCTTTGTTTGGACCAGTTAGGAGATGAACATATCAAAAGTCCCCGGCCATAACTCTGGTGCTTTTTAATTTAATTTACCAAATTTCAACTAAATCGGTTCAGCGGTTTAAGCGTAAGGAGGACTTAAAAAAGTTATTTGTTTAAAGTTTATATGTTTTTACTTCGGAAAGGTGTATTGTTGATACCACAAATTAATTCAGCACCCCCGATTTATTCGAAAACGATCCCAAACCCGGCCTAGCAGCTTTACTGATGTAGATAATCAAGATAAAAATGAGAGCCCTAAATAAACCTTCAAGAGCGGATATCTCAAAAACTATACAAGATATCGAAAAACTTGACTGAATAAAACTTGTAACAAATTAAATCTCTTTTCATTTTGTATAAGTGGCCAAGTCGCTCAGACGCATAGTTTCCGAGATATAATCGAGAAACCGAAAAATTGAACCTTCAAACCCCCCTCTCCCCCCAGCACCAGGGTTATGGCCGGGGACTTTTGATATGTTCATCTCCTAACTGGTCCAAACAAAGCTACGAAGTTAAAAATTGTGTTCCTTGCGTTTCCCTCTTATACCTTCTTATTGCTTGGCCTAAAGAATGAAATGAAATGAAATTTTAGGCTTCCGTATTTATTAGTTTAATCAAAAATATGCGCACCTAAAATCGAACACTATCCTTCTAACCCTTCGCCTTCCGCTTCTTCGTCAAATTCTCCTTCGTCATCCGCCGTGGCATCTTGATATTGCTGATATTCAGAGACCAAGTCATTCATGTTGCTCTCTGCTTCCGAGAATTCCATCTCGTCCATACCCTCACCGGTATACCAATGAAGGAATGCTTTCCTCCTGAACATCGCTACGAACTGCTCAGATACCCTCTTGAATATGGCTTGTATAGCTGTCGTATTGCCAATGAACGTAGATGCCATTTTTAGCCCTCGTGGGGGTATATCACAGACTGCAATCTTCACATTATGGGGAATCCACTCCACGAAGTATGTGCTATTTTTATTTTGGATGTTTACAAGTTGCTCGTCTACTTCTTTCATAGACATTCTTCCTCTAAACACAGTGGCTACTGTTAAATATCTTCCATGTCGTGGATCGCATGCAACCATCATGTTTTTGGCGTCAAACATTTGGAGAGTCAATTCTGGAACTGTCAACGCTCTGTATTGTTGAGCTCCTCTTGACGTTAAAGGCGCGAAGCCGGGAGTGTAGAAGTGGAGTCGGGGAAACGGTACCATGTTCACTGCTAATTTCCTCAAATCGGCATTTAACTGGCCGGGAAATCTTAAACACGTCGTGATACCTGACATTGTTGCACAAACTAAGTGATTTAGATCACCATATGTAGGTGTAGTCAACTTTAGGGTTCTGAAACATATGTCGTACAGTGCTTCGTTGTCTAAACAAAACACGTGATCCGTATTCTCAACCAGTTGGTTCACAGCCAGGGTTGTGTTATATGGTTCCACTACACAATCGGATACCCGCGGGCTAGGGAAAACAGAGAAGGTAAGTATTATTCTATCTGGATATTCTTCTCTTATCCTGTTTATTAGTAATGTACCGAGACCAGAACCAGTGCCCCCGCCCAGAGAATGTGACATCTGAAATCCTTGAAGGCAATCACATCCTTCAGCTTCTCTTCTGACTACGTCCAAACAAGATTCCAAAATGTCTACACCTTCTGTGTAATGTCCTTTTGACCAATTGTTAGATGCGCCATGTTGTCCATAGACAAAATTGTCAGGCCGGTACAAACACCCAAACGGACCAGAGCGCACGGCATCCATCGTTGCTGGCTTGAGATCGATTAACACGGTTCGTGGAACATATTTTCCACCAGATGCTTCATTGTAATACACATTGATCCTTTCTAATTGCAAGTCGGAGTCGCCGTGGTAGCACCCACTGGGATCGATACCATGTTCGTCAGATATTACTTCCCAAAACTGCAGCAAAAGAGAATAAACATTATTTCAGTAAACATGTTCAAATGTTAGTTATCACTTAGGGCAAACTAGACGGAATAAAATATATTGGACATGCATAAACGAACAACACGTTCATGGCAATATGAGACTTCAACAAAGCCATATGGCTCTTAACTGATCGATATCTATGTTGTAATTCATTGAAAATCAGGGCTGGCTAAATTATCGCCCAAGTAAAATGTTAACAATTTTACCACGAAATAAATATCCATTGACCTCGCGATAAACAGAGCTGCGAAAAGTAGTACAAAAGTAAAAAATAAAAATTCTATAGTAAGCTATCTTCACCCCCCGGTCCCAACTTCGGCATCATCATTTTCTTAAAAAAATAGAAACAAATCCTTAATGTTAAATACGCTCATGAATTAAACTTATAGCGAATTTATGATTTCATGGTAGTAAAGGCGAAGTTACGAACTAAAGGCGAACTTAGGGTACGTATTTTTGTCAACCCTCATTTTCAATGAACTGCAACCGGGATTTGCCAATTAAAAAAGAAATTCATAAATTAGCAAAACGTCTTACCTTTCCTCCAATCTGATTGCCGCAGGAACCAACTTGAAGAGTTATTATTTCTCTCATCTTGTAAATTTATCAAATATAAAGGCTACACTCGTCAATTTACTTCAGATAATCGAATAAATTATTAAAGTGAAGCTTAACATAAAACTTAATCTAAATAAAAATATACTAAAAACCAACGCTTGCCTAAATCGTGTGCATAACGTCAGTTTTCTAATAAAAATGAGCAAATGAGATTCTGTCGAAAACAAGTAAAAAATTACAATTAATTCTAGAACATGAAATTTTATTACAAAAACCAGCCATGTATCTGAATCAACAAAGAATATAATATCTGAGGCATGAAGGCTGCAATGTAAATTATTTTTTAATAAGGCAAAATCCGAAAGTTGAATACAGCTCCATCTGCAAATGATATGGAGAACTACGTATGCATTCGAATGTAAACTTTGCTCAGGCACTCTTGGTTTACTGACACGCTACCGAGTTCCAAGGAGTGCCGCTGGGGGCGCTGGGTCGCTTTCAGACTTGAAACTTGTTTTGTTTTCAGCGGCTGACGCGGCTGTATCAGTGTCATGGCGCTCGCTTGAAATGTCAGCATCATAGCGATCGAATCCGCGTATAATATAATGGATTATTAATGTAATTTTCTGAATGATGTAGTTATATTAATTATATGTCCAGGATTGTTTGAGCTAGTGACTGCCGAGTGATGTCATTAGTAGAGAAAAATGTGACTTCAAAAGAGAAAAAAACTGTTTACTCTGAAGACAGCACTGATAGTGAAAATGAAACTGAAGGGAAACCTTTGCTTCGCAGAATATCTACCAGTAAATGTGTTGGTAGACTGGTAATTATAGTATATTTATCATTTATAACATAACATTAAAAATATTATTTGAAATTTTATGGGCGTGACAAGTGTCAATTTTTCTGAGGAGTAGCGGGGGAGAGGCGGCCGGGGACGACAACATGTGCCTGGGGTTCCGGCCTTATTTTAGATTTTCTATGCTATCACTTCGAGTAGGTACGTTATAAATATGGACCTATACAATACAGGTCTTTCAACTCTGTCATTCAAATTATACAATTGTAAATATACCTATTCATTTGTCACAGGGCGAAAGAAAAGTAGAAGAGGGTCTGTATCTAGTTTACTGTTGTTATTGTTAGCTAACAATAACAACAGTAAACAGTCCTTTCTAGTTAGAAATAACCATTTCTTAGGCACTAATTTAATTTAAGAAGATAATGGAGGACGGCTTCTCCATACAAACGTAGTCACTAGGTACTTTCCTCTCTAGATATCGACTTCCTGGAAAATATTTTAACAATTTATTTGGATATATTTATCAATAGCAATTTTTTTAGATTTTTAATTGGGATACCCTCCTACAATTTAGGAGGGAATTAAATCTTCTCGGGTCCGTGGTGGAGGGTTGGAGCCGGCATAGTTTTTTTTTTTTTTTTTTTTTTTTTATCGCGTATATATATATATCTTTACTTGAAAAATAATTATAGTGTATAACTAGCCTTATGAACCGATTTTGCATGTACAACCAGCCTTAAAGTTTGTAGTCTATGATTGTTCATTATTTTAGTATGTGGGTATTTTTGCACTTTGTAATTTTTCCTCAGTCACCCGTTGACCACGAACGCTGTAAAGAGTTCGAAACGTCGGGATGTATTATAAATTCAAAATACGCGATATAATCCGTTTTCATAGTTTTATTTCATGAGTAACTATCGCGGTAACCGAAGACAATATTTTGAATTATATTGTCAATTCAACACTATAATTATTATTTCCCCTCACTAGCTAGGAAAGTTGTCTTTTATCCTTCAAAACAAGCGGGGAAAAACGCGTTTTATCCACTAGTGGGGAAAGTAATTTGACCTTGGATGGAACGTGTTTAAGTAGCTTGACAGATAACAAAACGTAAAACGCTCATGATAATGGTTCGTTCGATATTAATTATCATTGAACAAATGGTTTGAGAATCTAATAAAAAATACCAAATTTAGCTTTATTTAATGATTTTATGTCATACACCTTAAAATTCCATAATAAACGTTGTTTTTTTTTATAATGATGTTAAATATAATTCTGAACTCACAAGTTGAGTCGATGCAATTTTAAAACGCATCGTTGACATTTCATACGTCAGAAATGTCAACATTGTCAACAAATTTTTTACTTCAAAACTTTTCACACCGACGCGTAAAAATACACAACTTCAGAGTTTTCTGTTATAATATCGTAAAAAAATTAGTGATTCCAGTGATGAAGATAATCTAACGCCTGTGGATGTTGCACTTTCCTCGCTATAGTGAGGTGAAAAGTTTTGTGTTACACACGGGTGCAAATGTATTTTACTTCTCGTGTGTTGAAACACTCGCGGGTAAAATACAACTTTGCACCCTTGTATAACAAATAACTATTACGTTTAGCAATTATAAATTAGGTACGTAATAAATGTCAAATGGCGAAATAAAAATATAGTTATTGAACATTATACAATTAGTTATGTAACCAATATTTGTTTTATTGTGATTTTTTCGCAAATGCACTATACACCGTTTGTTCTCCGCGTCATTATTGGCCTGTCAGTTAGAACAAAAATTTGACAGTTCCGAACAACTGACAGGCCGATACCGTCCGGCGGATGGTTAGAAAACCTATTAGGAAAATGAGCTTAATATCTTTAAAGTTCTGGCAAAACGCGATGTACTTAGGCAGTAAGAGAATTATGCATTACGCTATTTAAATATCCATTTTAGGCCAAACGCGATAATGCCACTTTGAAAGTTAGGCACTTCATCGTAACTTCGTGACAGGCAGACCACTATATTTTATAGACAAAAAGCTAAATAGTCGGCAAACTAAGTACATAGTCTTAATGCCACTAAATATTGAAGTTTAGCCAAAACGCGACTATTTAAGTCATAAAACTAAAACGTTACGCGGAGATAAAACGAAAACCAATTTTATTTACTTACGATAGTTCGTACAATTATTTTGGTATTTGCGAAGCCTAGCGAATGTCTCTTAAATGCTGTCTATTTTAAATATCTACCTACTTTTAAATGCAATTAGCTGTCATAAATCTGCTAAGCGAACTTGATTGTCACATTGTGTTAGGAAATGCTAAAACGACTAACGCGTTAGTTTACATATACGAGTACATATAGTACGGTCATGGAATTTAATTTCAGCACCAATGCCGTAGCTTATTGTCACAGTGACAATAGTAGCCCCTAGCCGCTTTCATATTGAATGTCACTGTGACATGGTACCCACGAAATTAAATTAAATAAAAAAAAAATAAAATTATTCATTTGGTGGCATACAATGTTTCAGTAATTGGGCTAGTATCTCTTTTTAAGTATTGTAAATACTTGTATTAAGAGAATACCGCTCTTCCACTATAGGTAAGTTACAGTTTTTTACATTGGTTGCAGTTACGTTAAAAATTTACAATTACAATTTAACATTAAAATTAAAATAACAATATCATGCTAAAATATGAATATTAGAGTAAAGGCTAGTGTTAGAGCAAAACGAAATGGTACAAAAATTAAAATGTTTAACTGTACAAAATCTTCAATTTATTTTCTACTCTTGGCTGTATATCTAATAAATAATTATTAAGTTTACATGCATAGATGCTTATTGTTACCCAGTCAGTACTGTGTGTAAAGTAGACATATTAGCCTTTATTTTGCGTCTATCGGCTATCACCCGGATTAAGCACATACTTTTCATTTCGAAAATGAGCAAAGTAAAATGGGTACCTAATGATTTTCCGGTCAATTTTTACCATATTATCAATTCGCAGACGAACATAGTTTCGCAGAGTGATTTATTTGTAGATGTAACTTTTGGTTGACTAACGTTACGCAGACTCTTGGTTCATATTCAGTCCAGTTCGCTTCTGTGTACATTAGCAGAACTATTATTGGTTCTTCAGGATGACACCAACCGCAGTCTGAGCAGACCATTTACTGTATGTGAACTTGAAACTGCTATAAAGAGCCTGAAAAGCGGGAAGGCGTCTGGCATGGACGACCTCACAGTGGTACAAATTAAGCACTTCGGACCTGTGGCGACGTCTTGGCTTCTGGCTCTCTTTAACGATTGTCTGGTGTCACTTAGCATACCAAAAGTGTGTTGTTAACCAAAAATAGTCGCACTCCTAAAACCTGGGAAGCCTCCCGATGATGCAAAAAGCTACCGCCCTATCTCCTTGTTGTGCCACACTTACAAACTGTTTGAACGTCTTTTTCTCAACCGGCTGACACAGGCAGTGGATCCCCTTCTTATCAAAGAAGAAGCAGGGTTTCGCCCCGGGAAGTCGTGTACGAGCCAGACACTAAAACTGACGCAACACATTGAGGACGGTTTCGAGCTTGGCATGGTCACTGGAGTGGCGTTCGTCGATCTATCTGCAGCCTACGACACTGTGAACATCAAGATCTTACTGTCAAAAGTTGCCAACGTCACTCGAGATGAGGGCTTCGTTCGTGTACTTGGTGAGCTCCTACGGAACCGCTGTTTTCAAGTCCACCTCAACACGGGGAAAGCCGATGGCGACGCCAAAAGAATGGCCTCCCCCAAGGCAGCGTGTTGGCGCCAACCCTGTTCAACCTATACACGAATGATCAGCCAAGTCCACCAGGGACTCAACGTTTCCTCTACGCAGACGATCTAGCCCTCGCAGCTCAGTGTCGCTCCTTTGAAGATGTGGAAGATATTCTGCCCGGGGCACTGGAGCAACTCGGAAGCTACTATAGGGCCAACTGCCTCCGGCCGAATCCAAGCAAAACTCAGACCTGTGCGTTTCACCTGCGCAACCATCAAGCAAACAGACCCCTTCGCGTAGAGTGGGATGGAGCGACGCTTGACCATTGCCCCCACCCGCGATATCTGGGAATAACACTGGATAGAGCGCTAACCTATAGGGCGCATTGTACTAACACACGCATGAAATTTAGTGCGCGTAACAACTTGCTGCGTAGGCTAACATCAACAAGTTGGGGCGCAACCGCGCACACCTTGCGTACCACCGGACTAGCTCTGTGTTTTTCTGCAGGAGAGTTTGCCTGTCCAGTCTGGCATCGGTCCCCACACGCCAGCCTCGTAACCGCCGCGCTTAATGACACCTGCCGTACCATCTCAGGCTGCCTTAAGCCGACCCCGCTCAACAAGCTATACCCATTAGTTGCCCCTAATATCCGCCGGGAGGTAGCCTGCGCTATCGAAAAGCACAAACAGGAGAACGACCAGCGGCACCCCTTGCATGGATACATCCCGCCACCTGCTCGTCTTAAAAGTCGCAGGAGTTTCATACGGAACACCAGCCCCCTGTAGGGTGAGCCGCCCGCCGCCGTTAGGGAACATATAAACGCAGCAACTGAGCTACTAGTTCGGGGCAGTCAGAATCCCCACGTAAAATTCTACTGGCTAAAGTACACAGTCTGTAATTTCGCCTCAAGTGAGTTAAAACCTAATGTACCCTGCAAAAAATTGGTAGGGTATAAAAATGGGCAATATCCGTAATTTTTTTTGTAGAGGGAGCGTAGAAACGCCTTTTGCACTCGCTCTAGCAGCAGGATATAGGTTGTTTCATAGGGGTTCCAAATAACACAACTTGCTTCAAGCTTGCTTCTGACAAGAGTGGTGTAAAGGAGTTTTATTGACCTGGCATCTATGAAATCCTTAGTCATCCGAGTAACGAACCCTAGTCTCTTGTAACAGGTACGAGCCAGCGTATACATATGCTCATGGAAGTTAAGGTTCGCATCCAGAATAACTCCTAAATCCCGAATAGTATTGACTCTAGCTATTGATTCGGAATCTAGAAGATATTTATTATATAGCGGATTGCGGGCCCTACTAAATGTCATAAGTGCACATTTTGCAGCATTAAATAGAAGTCCGTTATCGAGACTCCACTGATGTACTCGGTCAATATCATCTTGCAGTGACATACAATGCGATATATCCTGTATGCCATAAATCAGTTTCAGATCATCGGCATAAAGTAAGCATCTGGCGTACTTAGGAACCGAAGCCAGGTCGTTCACCATAACTCCAAAGAGCAACGGGTCGAGAATCGAGCCCTGGCTGACTCCAGAGCGAGTATGGTAAGGTTTCGAAACAAAGCATCCATGCTGCACATATTGCTGCCTGTCAGGTAGATAACTGGCAAAGAACTTGAGCAGTTTTGGCGAAAAACCTATGCTGCACAGCTTACTCAAAAGTACATCGTTATCTACGCGATCAAACGCTTTTTTGAAGTCGAAGTACAGCACGTCAACCTGTATACCGTTATCCAAATGATCAGAAATAGAGTCAACCAGGGTTAAAAGGTTTGTCTCCACTGAACGACGGGACCTAAAGCCATGCTGCGCATCGCAAAGTAACGGCTTTAACGGCTTTACTATGATTATACAAAACAATTACTTTATATATTTTGGATATGTAATTATATTTATTACTCATACAGAATAAAGATCAATTTTTGGAATTGTTAACTAATGGAGTGTTAGAAAATTTAACCCTTCAGAAATTTTACCGTTACCGTTAAGTGACTACACCAGCCAGCAGTTCTGCTGCAAGGACGCAGAAGCGTTGGTCATACAAGGGAGGGAGAAACGGAGAGGCTCGTTGAGCTTGCTCAAATGCACGTGCTGGTACGATCCAGGCTGTCGGTCAGAGGCGTATGCTACGGTACGCTAACGACCTCCGTCCAGAGAAACCTGTTCCGAGGCATGAGGTGTATTCGGGCCTACTCGTGTACACCTCCCTTCACCTGCCGCCCCGGCATGTTCAACTGACCCTCCTGCCCGAGACACCGGTGAGCCAATAATACAGGTGAGGAGTGTGGGGCTGTTGCAGTCGAGGCTAGGAGTTGACGGGAGTAGAAGAACCAGACCGAATACCAGCATCGTGCCCAGTTTAGGGAAGATATAGATAAATATTAGTGTAAGTATATACGAAGGGATGGCGATTAGGTTGAGTTCATTTTTCGAAGGTTAATCGTCTCTCGCTCTCGTCAGGCTCGTAGTCAGCAGCAATCGAGGCCCCTTAATAGCTTTCGTAGGTGACTTTTCTTCAAAAGGCCTGCATTGCGTTAAGGGGGCTTTCGGAAAGACACAGAATAGTATCTTCATATCATTGTACGGCCTTCACATGTGGGGCCCTTAAGTTTATCCTGAGTCTGTTCCACCCATATGCTTATACCACGGCGAGCTCGATCGCTCATGTGCTACGCGCACACTAGGCTGTCAATGTCGTCGGTAAACCGCATCTGTCAGGTCTATCCTGTCGTGTGTTAGCTGCCACGATAGTCCGCTTTGTCAAAAAGCCGTGTGTTGCCCGCCGTCGCCTGACATCTTGGGGTTGCGATATTGCGAGTAATCTCTGGTCGCCTCGTACTAAATAATAGTACTTTGGTCACTGATGATGATGACACACAAAAATAATAGCACTTAACAAGCAACACTGGCACGAGTCCCGGCGCCTCAATATTACCAGACACAAAATAAACATATTAGGCAAGGGCAAGACAAGACAACAAGACAAGAGACGCCACACCCAGCCAGGAACATGCCTGCTCCGGACTAACCGGCATACCTACCAGAGGGGACGTAATTTTATGGGGAGTGACACGTTTCGGTCTTCGTAATATCTTGTGTTAAGCGAGGCCAATATCCTCTTGAGATGCCGTTTGCTCGTCGATTCGAGGTGTTCGTTCTTCTTCGTCTGATTCGCTCTCGGTTTCTTGATTCTTCCAGTTAATATATTTATCTTGCTGCTTTGATGGATTCGCCTTTGTCGTCTCATCAGAGGGATGCCGGGATGGAGCTCTGTAGCTATGTTTTTAAGAGATGAGGTTTTGGACGTCATAGGATGTCCTAGGTAGCATTTTATCCTTTTGGTTATTGTTTTGCCGTTTAATAAATCACGAACCTTACCGGGTTCTTTGTATTAAACATATGTGTCGTTAGAAGAGACGGCTTTATTTACCCTGCACGTAATGCCCGTACACACCTTTATAAGGAAAGTAATAGAGCATTTGCAACTCCATCAACAAATCTGGTGTTGCGGGCGTCCATTGGCAACATCAATTGCTCACCATCATGCGATTCCCCCCGCCCGCTTGCCTACCATAATATAAAAAAACTAATTCTACCAAAATGCCCATACTTCGAGCACGAGAGGACTGCACAATGTCACTTAAACAACACTCATTTAAGCAAATCAGGCACAAATAGCATCACAAAAAACACAAATAGCACCTCACTTGAATTGGCTATAAACTTGTAGAGTGGTAGAGTCCTCATATTCTGCGTAGTAAAGTGGCGATGCCCTTTTTTGTCCCTGCACATGTTGAAGCACTGATTGCACATGCAGGACATCGTGCATTCAATGCAAAAGGAATTTTGAAGCATAATAACGTTGATTACTCGCAGTCAGTAATAATACTATGGTTTCGTCGAGTTCTTTGTGAGGCTTTATGATTCTTTTGTTTAGGCAGACTTCTTGCGTAACCTAAATGACGAGTTTTTAAACATATTAAATTATTTCATTTCATATCTTTATTGCTATCATGTTCATCATAATACAGGTGTTACAATAAATACATTTGTAGGTACATGACACCCTGGTAGGGCACTGCAACATTCTTAAACCTAGGTGTATTTTTACATTTCTAGTACTAATCATAATATGTACTTAATTAAAATAATATCATTAATACGTAAATTGAATAAAAATCGAATTATTGAATATTAAATAATTAAATATGCGTCAAAATATTGGCTTACAATCTTTATTGTTCATGAAGTATTTAAATTAATTAGAATTATACTTTAAAATTTTAGTGTTAATTATATTAGGTATGAGAGTAAAGATACTGGCAGGTAAAAATGAATTATTAGTTTTCCGAAAAAAATTTAGTAGAATAAAAGTTTTTCTGTAGTAGATATTTTTTTAATTTGGTTTTAAATTTGGGTAGGCTATTCTCATTCTTTAGGTCAGCTGGCAAATTATTGTAAACTTTGACGCACATTGCAAACGGTCCCTTATGTACCATTTGTAACTTTGAGGTTGGTCTTTCCAATTTACTTCGTGGACGTAAGTTTTCTGGTCGCGAATGTTGCGGAAATAAATTCATATTTCCTTTAACCAACATGCTTGCCTCTAAGATATAAATTGACGGCAGAGTTAAAATTCCTAGCTCTATAAAACATTCCTTACAGCTATCTCCCATGCCTATATTACAAATTATTCTAACGCACCGCTTTTGTAACCTAAATAGATGAATAGAATCTGAGCTATTTCCCCACAGCACTATACCGTACGACAACCAAGCATGTGCGTAAGCATAGTAGGCGCACGTGGCAGTTTTTGTATTTGTACATATTTTTAGTTTACGTAGTACGTATATAAATCTATTTATAGGTAGTTTTGTCATTATTTTGTTAATGTGTTCTCTCCAGTTAATTGTGTTGTCTATAGTAATGCCCAAAAGAGGGAATGTATCCACAAACTCTAGTTGGATGCCTTCAAACGAGTAATTTATGTTTATTGCACTTCGTTGATGTGGCTTAAATTCTAACAGTTTTGTTTTTGTAATGTTGACTTGTAGATTGTGGTCGGCTAACCAAGTTGTTATGTCCGTTAGCACAAAGTCCAATTGATTTTTCAAGTCATGATCATCTTTACACGATATAGCAAGAGATATATCATCCGCGAATAAAGTGGTGGGGTGATTTATTACGTTGGGTAGGTCATTTATGTATATTAAAAATAATACACAGCCAAGTACGCTACCTTGAGGTATAGAATGGGTTACTCTTACCCTATCAGAGCGCACCGTAAGTATTTCGCCCGTTGTAGAGTCATAATGTTTAATTTCTACACTTTTTGTACGATTTCTAAGTTAGGAGGAAAGCCACTCGTAGGCAGTTCCCCTCACGCCGATACCATACAATTTTCGTAGGAGAATTTTGTGCAAAACTCTGTCATAGGCTTTACTTAGGTCGAGCAGAACACCAATCGCATGTTTTTGACATTGATAATAGTTAGTACGTCATTAATGTATTTAAAGGTGGCTAACGCCGTCGAACGTGTTTTCCTAAAGCCATTTTGACTGTCGCTAAAGATTTTATATTTCTCACAGAACGAGTTAAGCCTAGTAGTCATGGCTGATTCGAATATCTTTGAGAATGTGGCTAACAAGGCTATGGGACGGTAGTTATTACAGTCCGTTTTATTACCTTTCTTAAAGATTGGTTTAATAAGTGATATTTTTAGAAGGTCGGGAAACGTACCTTCTGCAAACGATTGATTTATAAGTACAGTTAATGGATCAGATAATTCCTGTGCACATTTTTTTATAAGAATAGGGGGCAACTCATCAATACCATAGCTTCGCTTGTTTTTTAGATTTTTGATAATTTTTAGTGTTTCCTGGGGTGTTACAGGGGATAGGTACATTGAGTTTTCTGTTGGGGATATAACTGGTCGAGCTTGTGGTTGAGAATGCTCTTCTTCATCGGTACAGATGCCTACTGATGAGAAAAACTTACTGAATTCGTTTGCTACTTCCAAAGGATTTTCTGTAAGTGAGTTCTCAATGTTCAATTTAGTGTTTATTCTGGTTGTAGTCTGCATTTTATTGGTTTGATTTTTAATTATTTTCCACATTGATTTGGTTTTGTTCTGCGATTTTTCCATTTGCTTAATATTCAAAAGTCGCTTAGAGGTAGTTACAGTTTTCTTCAATGTTTTTTGTAGGCTTAATAATGTTTGATTAATATTGGGTCATTATGTTTGGATATGAATATTTTTAGTAGCCTTTTGTGCTTACATGACGTTTTTATTCCGTTTGTGAGCCACTGTCTTTTAGGGTTGGGTTTTAATTTTAGCGCTTTCTTAGGAATTATGTTATTTAGCAAATTTTTAATTTTGCTGTCAAAGATTTCGTAATTTCTGTTGACATTGTTTTGCGGTGAGAGGGTGATACTCCAGTTAATTTTCTGTAGCTTTGTTTTAAATAACCCAAAAATTAACTAGTAAGATGATGAAAGGGCCTATCTTTACTTTTGAAATCTTTGCTCCTATTATCATCAATCAACACGCGCATCTAGCAAGGACCCGAAAATAAATAGGTAATTATGAAACCTAAGTATACCTATACGCCTATTTATGCAACCACCCGCGTAATCACTACACCTTGCAAAACAAAGCCCCCCCGCCGCGCCCGTCTGCCTGCACGTTCGCGACAAACCCAAAAACCACCGAGCGGACCCTCATGGGGCCCTCACCCACAGCGACTCCCGAGGAAGGTTCAGGCGTACAACTTGCCAACCCGTGCGAAGCCGGGGCGGGTCACCAGTAGCCTAATAAATAAATAATAAATAAATTCATTTATTAAGGACCATCTTGGATCAATTTGTGTTAGTGACAGTTTAATCTTAAGGCTAATGTTAGTATATACATAATTATTTACTGACTAGCTAACTATATACTACAAATTTCTGAAGGGTTAAATTGAGTTTGGTTCTGACCGCGGCCGGGGTCGGTTGTGTTCCTGGGGCCCTTTACAATGGCATTCGCAATTGCATCTTCTCACCAGATGTTGACCGGACCGTGATAGTTTTTACCGACGCGAGCATCTAGATACGAGTTTATTATGCAGTTTACGTTTCTCTAGAATATCTGCTTATCTCGAAAAACGTGGGTTGGTTGTATGTGAAAGTGAAACAGTGAGTGGCAATGTTAACAGTGCAATTTACCGGTGAGATTTTTCCATTTCACGTCTTTTAAATAACGGTCCGTTCTTAACAGTGTTTGTAGGTACACATAGGTACGCATGAGGGTCCACTCGGTGGTTTTTAGGGTTCCGTGCCCAAGGGGTGGAAGCGGGGCCCTGTCTGGACTCCGCTGTCGGTCTTTCCGTCTGTCTGTCGCCGGCCTGTGTCTCAGGCTGGACGGTTGAAGTTTTCACGGATGATGTGTTTCTGTCGCCGCTGCAACAACGGGTACTGGGGAGTGCGGAGCCCTCGGTGGGCGGGTCCGGCTCGCACTTGTCCGGTGCTTTGAGTTTATCTCGAACGTGCAGGCTGACGGACGCGGGGGGGGGGGGTCAACGAACAAAGAACTTAACGAAACCATCGTATTATTACTGACTGCGAGTGGTCAACGTTACGCTTCAAAATTCCTTTTGCATGTCTACAACAACATGTGCAGTGACAAAAAAGGGTATCGCCACTTCACTACGCGGAATTAGAGGACTCTACCACTCAAATTTGATAGCTATGCAATTCAAGTAAGGTGCTATTTGTGTTTTTTTTGTGGTGCTATTTGTGTATGAATTGTTTAAATTAGTGTTGTTTAAGTGACAACGTGCCGTCCTCTTGTGCTCGAAGTATGGGCATTTTGGTAGACTTCGTTTTTTATAATATAGGAGGCAAGCGAGCGGGGAGAATCGCATGATTGGGAATTGATGTCAAAACGGCAAAACAATAAACAAGAGGATAAAATGCTACCTAGGACATCCTAAGACACCCAAAACCTCATCTCTTAGAAGCCGCATAAAATATAGCTACAGAGCTCCATCCCGGCATCCCTGAGTGGCTCAACATGGCAGACGACAAAGGCGAATTCATCAAAGCAGCAAGAGAAATATATCAACTGGACAAAACCGACAGTGAATCAGACGAAGAAGAACCTCGAATCGACGAGCAAACGGCATCTCAAGATGATATTGGCCTCGCTTGGCACAAGATGTTACGAAGACCGAAACAAAAACGACGAGAAGCATATCACCAACGCTCTCCCTCGACGACATAACCTACCCCACCTACCTTCCAATATTGGCTTAAGGCTGCATAGCCGGCTGATTATAACTATCCCTTTCCCATCCCAGAGCGTGTCACTCCCCATAAAATTACGTCCCCTGGTATGCCGGCTAGTCCGGAGCAGCCATGTTCCTGGCTGGGTGTGGCGTCTCTTGTCTTGTCTTGTCTTGACTAGCTAACTATATACTACAATTATAAAATTCTAGTTTCTAAAATAAATAAGTAAGCAGATTTTCTCAAAAACCAGTTTAAAGAAAATCTGCCCACTTACCTATTCCTGCGCACATGAATCATGCAGCAGTTATTTATATATAGGCTATCAACCCTGTCCGCAATCATGGTCAGGATGCTGTTGGAGCTGGCCCGTACTCTGCTCACCAGGGATGTGGCTCGTTTGCGCATCGTGGTGTAGAAGCAGTCTACCCGCGCTTCCGCGAACATCCCTGACGCGCTACAGAATCTGGGCAGCCCCATCAGCACCCTGTACGCGTTGTTATATTGAACGCGCAGAGCGTTGTACCGTTTATACGTATAGTCCGCCCACAGGCTGCTTGTGTAGAAACTCGTACAGTAGGCTCTGAACAAACTGATTTTGACTTCTTTAGAGCACTGAGCAAACCTGCGGGCTATCATATTCGCTCTGACGGACAACGCTCTGCGCTAGAGCTCAATATCGGCATCATCCTTAAGGTCAGCGTTCACCAAATGTCCTAGGTATTTAAATTGGTTAACGATGTTTAGCGGTTGCCCATTCAATTTAACCGATGGAAACGCTGGCGGGCATTTACCCTTGACCTTAAAAATATAGGCCGGTCCGCACAGTTCAAAATGTATGAGAAATCTACATTAATTCTCACATTAGAGATTTTTTGAGATGTGATTACCTATGTTACAAATAATATATTTTGAAAAAAATCTCCACAAAATATGTCAATTTGTTTTTATAAATCCAAATTATTACTAAAATAGAGAAATAAACCAAAACATCAATCCCCACACTAGAGATTTTCTAATATGCTGTTCTCAGGCATATACTCATTAAGTATTTATATTTTCTTCCAGCTTGGCACAGAAACCTGCCCCCAATAACTTTCTTTATTAAAAAATTTTTTTACATAAAAATCACAACTAATGTGTACATAAAAATTACATGTTAATTAAGCTCTTTATATTTACTATATTCTACAAAAAAATCTCTAACGTAAATGAATCCGTTTAATTACTATTAACCATTTTTGTTTCGAATTTTTTTTGTTGCTTATAGAAAATGGACACTCGACTTTTGTTTCACCTTCATAAATCTCTTACTCATGTTAGTGTAATAACAAAAAAAATCTCACGTATATGTAATATTGTATGGAATACAACCATAATTATTACGACGTCCAAGCTATTTAAATTACCCACGCAGGCACTAACTGACGGGTACTGATTCACTGTAGAGAACGTTTGATCGACTTCCATATCTCCGTCTCACTTCAATGTTCGCGGTAGACGATCGGTCCGCTTGAACTGCCGAGAGTTCGCGATGCGGTCGACCGTTAATTCTCCCATGACTAACTTACCCAGTTTCATCGGTACGCGTAACGATTGTTTACGCATGTTTAATTTTGATTGCGCGCTTACTTAACACACCTCAGGCAAAGCTCCGATAAAACGCGCAATGCATACATTGCGGCATATATCTCACGTATGTCAGCTATGAGGCTATGACATAGCAATGACAGACAGTGGCAGTTAGTGCCAAATTAGAATACACACTTTTTTACCAACCATAAAGTTTAGTGCAAAGAGAATTTTAAACTCCTTAGTGAAAACCTCACGGTTTGTGCGAAATTGAGCGTTAAGCTATGCTATGCTAATAAAGATGATGGTGTGATTTACGGAAATTAATAATAGATATAATTTATTTTATTGTATAATACATTCCCGTTTCATTTACACCCAATATTATATCTTTTTCCGTAATCAAATGCGTTTATAATTACTGTAACCGTCTGTGTAGTGTACCATAATATACGCGATGGTTTGTCCTCCGGGCCCAAAATCGATGATCCCCTTTGATTATTTATTTTAAATGAACGTCAAAATCCAGACAGGAAATTTGATTTTGACATTTACGGCTACTGCCGTAGCAGTCGACAGCAATGTCGCGCTTCAATATTGCTGCAGTCGACTGCATTGCTGCAGAAAACGTGAAAAAGGTCATTCAATTCAATGGGTAGTAGGGTTATGAGATGAAATGACGCAATAATGAAACTTTAGTTAATTAACAATATTATATTAAATCATTATTACATACTATTTTACTCGCAAAAAGGTTTACTACCAACATACTTCTTGGTGCCCAAATGAAATAAATAGTACATTTCGATGCTAGTGCGGAAAGTATGTCATTACTTCACGAGTACCAAGATAGGTATCTTGGCAAGACTCGGGTCGAGTGAAGAATGACATTTCCGCACGTGTATCGAACGACGTTTTTTAACACAGTTGCGAAAAAATAATAAAAACAACAAGTGAGGAATAAAACAACAAGTAAGGAATAAAAACTTGGAAACTTAAAACGCCGCTTAGTAAGAAAAAACGCCTCTTTTTTGACAGGCGTTTCGGCAGCTATTCCTTTAAAGTGATATTTTCCAGAATGAACAATAAATGGGCTACATTGTCCATTTTTTTTATTTAGTGCAAATCGCCACACTGTAATTGTAACAGGGAAAATTGTCACAAAAAATTACATAACATTAAAAAAATTTGTAAACAACTCATTTTTTTTTTGTATGGAAAGGTCTAATAATTTTTTCAAAAATGAATTCCTTGTTCCTAAATTATACGAAAATGATATATAAGTTGCCCTAGTTGCTAAGAACAGGAAGAAATATAGCATAGATTGGACTTGGGGAGCCGACCCTTTCACCCCCCTTTTGGGGGGCGTTACGATCTCGTGGCTACCGGGCTGAATCAGTTTTATTTGCCCTAAGGAACAATCAATCGTGCCAAGCGGCATCGCCTGAGACAAAAGTGCATACTCAATGCGCTTACTTACCACTATAATTTAATAATCAAATTAATGGGCCCTGGAGGGAAATTCTCTGAAAACCTTAAGTTAGCTCATTTTACTTAAAGGAGACATTCTTTTATTTTTAAAAAGAAACTAAATTGCATTCAAAGGTTTTTAATTTTTTTTTTCAATTTTGCTTTCCTAAAAATATTCTTGAGTACTAAATATTCGATTTTATGGAAATTTTGTACGACAGACGAGTGTAAGACCTAATGTTTCTTGAAGAAATGTTATCATTAACATTAACTGTATCGACGTGGTATCGACTAGTAGAATAAAATAGGGAGTGTTTATTGTTTGGAATTTTTAGTCGGTTCGGCGAGACAAGCGAATTTCAAAAAAACCTTTGAATGCAGTTTTGTTTATTTTTAAAAATAAAATGAGCTAACTTAAGGTTTTAAGGCACTTTCCCTTCAGGGCCCATAAAAAAATTCCACACTGTATATTCAGAGCACGTCTTATTCTCAACTGTTAGACCTTAGACTAATATAACTTGATCCCAAGTTTCCTTACAATTATACGTAATCGAGGGCCAGGTTCATACTGGTTTCATGTCGCGATGCGCTCGCTGACAAATACCAAGCGGTAAGAATTGCTGACATTTGCGTCTTTTCACTCTCACAGCTCCCGCTACTAAAAGCATCGGATGACAGGATCGTTGAAAAGGGACAAACATATCGTTTGACGTTACATTATTCTTCTCGTGAATTGTCAAAATTTAAAATTCGAAATTAGCTTTATAATTTGTCCGGGCGGCTATTCGAAGTATAACTAAGTGGACGGTCCTTACTAACCAGTAAGATTCAGATCAAACATAATAGATAGTTGTAAGACTTCAAGGGTCTATTTATATCTGACACAGCATCCAGTATTCTAAACGTTTTGTGAATAGATATAAAAATTTGACAGCTATTGTTTTTCATATAAAGACAGAGTAGACAATGCATTGAAATATTGAACCTTAACGCAATGCCATAAGCCATAAGGTATACTTTCCTAATATACCTTGAGGCTAATTCGAACTTTGTTATTAAAAATGTCATTTTTTTAATTTGCGTGTGCGTTTCGCTCGTACTAGTTAAAATATGTTTTGGTGCGAGTGAGACGGTCGGGCGAATGATAACAAAATTATATATAATTGACATCTTAAATAAAGTTCGAATTGGCCTCTGTGAATGCCTGGAAATACCGTATACTTTTTAAATTTTTTATGCTGGAAATTGATTTAATTATCGAGAGAAAAATGAATATGTTATTCTTCCATAACTTGTGCAGTTACTGGCAAAAAACTAGAAATGTCCATTAATTGTGCAGAACATTATTAGCTGTTTGTTTCCAAAATCTTGCTGCTATTCTACAAATATAGTAGTGACTCGGGAGATTTTTAAACATGATCGATACAACTACTTCATAACCACCATAGTAAACTTTTCTCTCAGTGTGGGAGTTCCTCGGTCATGAAAAACTTACAAAATAATAATTTGTTTCAATAAATCTATAATTTACATTATTGTCGAGAGATATTCTGACCGTGTAGTCGTATAAGCTTCATAACCCATTCTACGAAAAATATCTTATGTGGGAATTATTGTTTAAGTAGTATAAAAGATTTAAAAAAAAGTTTTATTTCTCAAAAACGGGAACTGATATCAAGTTGTTACTTTACAGACGGGTATTCAATATGATATAGAATTCACCCATGTAGAAAAATTTGAGTGTGCATTTAATGTAACTTAAACTTTATATTGACTCCACTAATAACGCATTCGCTCTTGCTGACGTTGTAAACTAACCCATGGCTCGCCGCGTATCGTTCACAGATAGAGATAAGTTTGGCGAGCCCACACGCCGAGGCGTTGAGCAGCACCACGTCGTCGGCGTAGCTTAAGTTATTGACGCACACCCCATCTATGTGACAACCGACACGGGTGCTGCTCAGCTCCTCTATAAGGGCGTTTACGTATAGGTTGAAAAGTTTAGGCGAGGTCAGCCCGCCCTGTCTTACGCCGCATTCGAGCCCGTACGGTTGCGAGTATGCGTCCGACCATCTCACGACATTGACCTGGTTATGGTACCAGTATTTAAATATACCTTGCACATCAGCTGGCATTTTGATCTCATCCAGCTTTTGCCACAGAATGTCATAATGTACCAGGTCAAATGCC
This sequence comes from Cydia strobilella, assembly GCF_947568885.1. Taxonomy (NCBI): domain Eukaryota; kingdom Metazoa; phylum Arthropoda; class Insecta; order Lepidoptera; family Tortricidae; genus Cydia; species Cydia strobilella. Next base: position 32,868,395 of record NC_086068.1, read on the forward strand.
TTAGATAGGTCTAGGAAGCACACATAAATCGCCGTCCGTCGGTCCGTATATTTAGTACCTGACGGTCTGCTTCAGTGCCAAAATGCTATTTTGCTCTCTGTAGACAAGCCCGTTTTAAAACCAAACTGGTTGTCGTGAACCTTTTAATACTTGTCTATTTGGCTATTCAGCAGATCGTCAAGCACCTTAGCAGTTATCGTAGCGAGCGAAATGGGTCTATAGTTGGATTTGTCACTGACATCACCAGTTTTGTTTTTCACTATTGGGATCACCACAGTCCTCATCATGTCGGCAGGTAAGTAAGAGTGTTGCATACAAAATGTGTATAACATCGCCAGTACTCTAGTCAGGTGTGGGCCGGCATGATGCAAGTGCTCGATGCTGAGGCCGTCGTGACCAGGAGACTTCCCTCGCGCGATAGACCTTAAGGTACTCCTAACATCCTTTACGGTAATAAGTTGTTAATTTTTAAACTTACTTAACCCCAACAATACCGAATGTACCTACAAACACTGTTAAGAACGGCCCGTTATTTAAAAGACGTGAAATGGAAAAATCTCACCGGTAAATCGCACTGTTGAATTTGCCACTTAGCACAATCGGGTTAAGTATAACCTCGAAATCCTTCCAAAGTTATGAAATTTGGTATGTATGTTAATTAAAGGTCTCTTTTTCATGTTCACACTATTTGACATTTGGGGACCTCGAGGAATCGCAGCCATCTTGCAAAATGTGTACCATCCTGGAGAAATTTGCGTTTTACTCTAAATATACGTTCTCTATGAAAATATGGTGTAAGGCAACATTAAAGCTCATTAAATTCTACACAAAAAAGTCCTAGATATCTTTGCGGAAAAAATACATATTGTTATAGAAAATAATAGCTGAATCCAGATTTAGCGCTTATACCCTTTCAGGGGATATTCTCTTAATATGAAACTTGCAGGAATATGAATTTCACTTTTGTCTATACATTTGTACACGTTCTACCCCAATATCAACATTTTACTCGACTGCGACTTAAACAGAAAGTAGGGTTATGGGTTTAAATACTGAAAATCAGTACACCCTGTAGGTCAGGATACTGGACGGATTTTTTTAAATGACATTTCGGTAGATTCCTCTTGCCCTTCACAACCTGTTTACACTTGTTTTATTAAAGAAAAATCAATACAGCCGCCTTGAGAGGACGTCGAATAGTAAATCATATTTTTACTTCTAGCGCCTAAACTATTGAGTAGATTTCAATAAAATAGGCATCAGTAGATCCATAATTGGTATGCAAGTGCTATGCAATACAAATTTACTAAAATAAATGGAGGAAAAATGTGTAAAACTTAAAAATGTGACTACAAAAACAGATTTTAGGTCTTAAATGGGGTTTAAACAATAGTGAGTATAGTGACAGTAATGAAATTTGACACCTACAATTTCAGGGATCCTTGTTTGCGTGTCATAAAATTGGAGCTTCGGGGACCACGGGAATCAAACGCCAGCTTGAAAAGTATGTCTTTTTTGGTTTTTCTGTTTTTCTCGGAATATCTGGGTTTAATGTGAATACTGTGTATGGCGAAACAAAAGCTTAATAAGTTCTACACAAAAAAGGTATAAAACACCATGTCCTTAAAACGGAGCTTTCTTCTAGAAATATGGCTCCGAAGTCAAAAGGTTATACTTATCATCTCCTACCAAAAAAATATTTTAAGACGGGTCAGAAAAAAATACTTGTATAATTTTTTTACCAATTTTTGGAACACAAAAACATTATCTACCCAACCACGAATTAAAAAAAATGTGTGAAAACTTGTAAGCTTCCCTTGTAACTTGTAAGCCCTATTTCTAGAAAAAGGCTTCGTTTTTGGGACATGGTATTGTATAACTTTTTAGTGTGGAATTTAATAACCTTTCATTTCGTTATACACAGTATTCACATTAAACCCAGATACTCCGAGAAAAACAGAAAAACCAAAAAAGACTTATACTTTTCAAGATGGCGTTTGATCCCCGTGGTCCCCGAAGCTCCAATTTTATAAGACGCAAACAGGGATCCCTGAAATTGTAGGTGTCAAATTTCATTACTGTCACTATTGTTTAAACCCCATTTAAGACCTAAAATCTGTTTTTGCAGTCACATTTTTAAGTCCTAAGCATTTTTCCTCCATTTATTTTAGTAAATTTGTATTGTATAGCACTCGTGTACCAATTAAGGATCTACTGATGTCTATTTTATTGAAATTCACTCAATAGTTTAGGCGCTAGAAGTAAAAATATGATTTACTATTCGACGTCCTCTCAAGGAGGCTGTATTGACTTTTCTTTAATAAAACAAGTGTAAACAGATTGTGAAGGGCAAGAGGAATCTACCGATATGTCATTTTAAAAAATCCGTCCAGTATCCTGACCCACAGGGTATACTATTTTCAGTATTTAAACCCATAACCCTACTTTCTGTTTAAGTCGCAGTCGAGTAAAATGTTGATATTGGGGTAGAACGTGTACAAATGTATAGACAAAAGTGGAATTCATATTCCTCCAAGTTTCATATTAAGAGAATATCCCCTGAAAGGGTATAAGCGCTAAATCTGGATTCAGCTATTATTTTCTATAACAAGATGTATTTTTTTCCGCAAAGATATCTAGGATTTTTTTGTGTAGAATTTAATAAGCTTTAATGTTGCCTTACACCATATTTTCATAGAGAACGTATATTTAGAGTAAAACGCAAACTTCTCCAGGATGGTACACATTTTCCAAGATGGCTGCGATTCCTAGAGGTCCGCAAATGTCAAATAGTGTGGACATGAAAAAGGGACCTTTAATTAACATACATACCAAATTTCATAACTTTGGAAGGATTTCGAGATTATACTTAATCCGATTGTGCTAACTGTGTCACTTTCACATACAACAAACCCACGTTTTTCGAGATAAGAAGATATTCTAGAGAAACGTTAACTGCATATTAGACGCCAGCATATGCAGTAAAAACTATCGCGGTCCGGCCAACATCTGGTGACAAGATGCAATTGCGAATGCCATTGTACGGGCCCCCGGATCCCGGAACATAGCCGACCCCGGCCGCGGTCAGAACCAGACTCAATTTAACCCTTCAGAAATTTTAGTACAATTTCTAAAAATAAGGCCTTTTAATTGACTGCCATAGGAATTTTAGAGCGTAGGTAGATATATATTTGTAGCTTTTCTACACAGATAAAAAGGTTGCACATGACATGAAGCATAATGACCCTTCTCGAATGGAAAACCACATTTATATGGGTTTGGAAAGGGTTCCATAGACGTTACAAGAAATCGCATGCCATTTTTGGTACATTTCTGACTAAGTGTAACACTGTACACTGTAACTAGGTGTAACTAATTTCAATCGTGATCGGTTGATCGATCGACCTACTGTCACAATTGTAGGCAAGTTTCACGCTGCCGCACTTCAATTGAAGCAATATTTCTCTAAAACTATACTCATTAGGGCATGTGATATATAATTTTCGGATAAATTAAAGATGAGGAATCTATTTATTAAACAAAAACAATGCAGATTCTAACATAAAAAAATTAAGTAGAAAAGACTAAAAATCGTATTTTTTTTTCTCTTAAATCGATAACGTCCACTATACTGGACATCCCAAGAAAAAAAATCTGCACCAAATATTAAAGCATAGCGATACTTTCCTGGTAGCGTAAGTAAATAAGATGGTCTTTTTAAGTAAATAAAAAAATATTGAGAACCAGTGTGAACATAATATTTTTGTCAAAGTACTACAGAACGCAGAGCTTGCAAGGAAGCATCCGACAGACTGATATTTTTCCCATTTTTCAATATTTTTATGCTTACATATATGACAGTATTAAAACATGCAGCGTTAAAACATGTAATAAGTTACTATTTCTTTCGTTGTAGTATAATTTACATAAAAATGTGTTGTATTTATGGGTAAAACACACCCGGACGATGGACGTTGCCAAGTATGCGAAGTCAAATTATTAAAATTCCTGGTAGTTTTTGTGGTAAATACATTTAACATAGGGATGTTAGGTATTCAAAACGTTTTAAAAAGTCATTACTAGCCGTGTGACAACTTAATAAACCAAATCTATAAAAAATATATTTTTACGGATTTTTTTTTCCTTTTCGTTCATCAAGAGAAAGTCCGATATATTTCAATTGAGAAATTTCTTACGAAAATTTTTAAAAGCGCTTGCATTATTGTAAAACCATTGCTCCAGGCCCCAATTTCACCACGGTGACAGGTGCGGCAATTGTCGACATCACTATTACTGACGTCACAGGCCTCCATGGGCTACGGTAACCGCTTACCATCGGACGGGCCGTATTCCTATTTGCCACCAACATTTTAATTTAAAAAAAACTCCATTATACGTCCAAGTTTCTTATTTAGAAATTATATATATTTTGCGAAGCTAATGACAATTGTTGTCCAGTGGTTGACTGGTAGAGAATGCCTTATGGCATTAAGTCCGCCATTTGTACTTATAATTTTATGTGCAATAAAGTTTAAATAAATAAATAAATTGTCACAAGAAACACGATATGTTACGAAATTCCGACACAGAACTCATTTCCTGTCAAGAATTACCGAAAATTCTTTTAAATCTTGTGACAATTGTCATCATCATCATCATAAACTTACCTGTTTTTTGCCGATATAATAAAGTTTTTTTTTAAATAATACAATGATAATGGCAAACAGGAATACGGCCCGCCCGATGGTAAGCGGTAACTGTAGCCTATGTGACGTCAGCAACAGTGATGTCGACAATTGTCGCACTTGTCAGCGTGATGAAATAAGGGCCAGGACACTATAGGCACTTTACACGACATCATTAAAGTAATGTTTAAGTACAAAGTTGGCTTGCCAGAGTATAAATATGTAAATTGTAAATCATCCATTACTCAGGAACAACTAGTATGAAGATGAAGAACTTTAATTGCAATAAGTTTTATCATTTCTCTCGATGTTCATGAAAGTTGTTCATATAATATATATTCGATTATTTTGTGTAGGTAGGTACACAAAATAATATACGATTAATTTAATTTCCAAATATAATTATTTGCAGCCCGTGGTCAAGGAAGGATTCCTGATGAAGCAAACGCGCAGCTTCCAGCGTTGGCAACGACGGTACTTCAAGCTGCGCGGACGTACAATTTATTATGCTAAGGAAAAAGACGTGAGTAGATACGCCATACCTAAATAAACCGACCGAATGCGTCGGACAACGCATAATAGATGGTTCCATACCTACATAAGTACAAAACAAATGAAGCAACAAAGAACCGTACAAGTAGAACGCGTTTTTCTGGGCAGTGAGAAAATTCCAAAACCTTCCAAGGACGAGTCGTGTGGTTCCGTACCATCACCCAATTTTTTAAGTTTATTTTTTTCCTACTCATACTCATACTCATTTATTAATAATATAATTACATATTACACGTCAACATATAAATTAAATTAGATACAATAATTTACAATTATTATCTTTATTTGTCTTTCATCTTAAGTTACTTATAGAGGGTCGGTTTTTTTGTCTAGAAGTTTTCTAGAAATCGATTTTCGCTCATGTGGTCTTGGACATGGGTATATTTGGTATCAGTGCATTCAGTATGATTTCCTTCTTCAACACAAATATATGAGATGACAAGCGCGAAAGTGGTGGGTGTAACGTCCACTGTCATCGTGAGGGGGCTTGCTCAATAAAACACAAGGTTAAGTTCCGTCCACGTACGACACGTCCACCGTCTGTCTGATCTACCCACAAAATGGTCATGACAGCTGGCGGCTCGCCGTGCACATTTATTTACGGATACATTAAATAGTTAGTAATTTTAAAGAATCTTACACTAGTGTCATTGTGAAGGACGAGGAATTGGAATTGGTTAATAGTATAGTTTTTCTTAGTATAACTTTAGATTCTAAACTCCAATGGGGTCCCCATATTGATACTCTTTGGAATAGACTGAGTTCTGCAGCTTTTGCAGTGAGCAAAATCCGTCAGTTAACTGATGTGAAAACAGCTCGATTAGTATATTTTAGTTACTTCCATAGCGTTATGTCATATGGTATTTTACTCTGGGGTGGTGCTTCAGAGATAAATACCATTTTTGTTCTGCAGAAGAGGGCTATTCGAGCAATATATAAAACTAGAGACCCGTTGCGGCGTCAACACGCCGCTAGAGTATGGTTCTAAAAGTTAGGTTGCCTGTCCACTGGAGCGGAGCGGTAAGCGGGAAAAAAAATCCAGCAATAGAATTTCATTAAAATTTCAGAGCAGAGATTTTTACTCGCTCATCGCTCCGCCACCTCGCTCCGCTCCTGTGGACAGGCAGCCTAAGACTGAACGCCTAATGAAATCAGGAAATGTGACGTCTTCAGATGAATCACTGGCTGTCACTATCTATTTGATGCTGACTATACCCACAGAATATGAAATCTTATACATAATTATCCATACTAATATTATAAATGCGAAAGTCTGTCTGTCTGTCTGTCTGTGTGTTACCTCTTCACGCTTAAACCGCTAAACCGATTTAGTTGAAATTTGGTATACAGATAGTTTGAGGCCCGGGGAAGGACATAGGACACATTTTATCCCAGAAGTCACCCCTCAAGGGGGTGAAAAGGGGGGTGGAAATTTGTATGGGGAATCAATAACCGCTCAACCGATTTAGATGAAACTTGGTATGGGGATGCTTTGAGCTGTGGGAAATGATATAAAATAACATTTATCCCCGAAATCATCCCTTAAGGGTGTAAAAAATGGGGTGGAAATGTATAGTGTGGACCAATTTGGGGGTGAAAAAAGGATGGATTAAAAAGCAGATTTGTTTAAGAATTAAGATACCCAAATTACTAATTCCACGCAGACGAAGTCGCGGGCAAAAGCTAGTTTCTTATAAAATGGCGACACGTTTGCATAATTTTAGCGGTATTATATTTTGGTCGCGTAGCACCTACCAGCATGTTTTGTGATCGTTACTTTTGATGCAAAAAAGACATAATTATTGTCTATCTTTTCGCATCTTTCTAAACTAAAAATCATGATACGCGATCGCGATATGAAGCGAGAAAGCGATATTGCTTTCTCGCTCTTACTTATGGGTGCGTCACACAATGACCTTGGTGCGGTGCGGTAATGTGTTAGCCGCTTTATAGCCGTATTTAACAGACTTAAAAGCCGTTAGAGACTACCACACCTCACCGCGACCTTGGTGCGATGCGGCGCACGTATCGATAGTGCGCAAGGTGGTCACCGTACGTACGTTAAGGACGCAGTTATAAGTTAGAGCGAGAAAGAAATATTATAGCCGTATTTAACAGACTATCGTAAAAGCCGTTAGAGACTACCACACCTCACCGCAGCCTTGGTGCGGTGCGGCGCACGTATCGATAGTGTGCAAGGTTGTCACTGTACATACGTTAAGGACGCAGCTATAAGTTAGAGCGAGAAAAATATATTTTGACCGCACCAATACGGCTTTTCGAGATATTCCTTTTCTCGCTCTCACTTATGGGTGTGGCGCACCAAGATCGCGGTGCGGTGCGGTAGTCTGTTACGACTTTTACACACGATCGCACATACGCCGCACTGCACCAAGGGCGCGGACCGATGCGGAAAATGGGGTTGGCCGGCCGAAATAATTAACAGAGGGCGCCAGCATAGCTTGCCCTGTCAATCCCTAGAATTGTGTCAAATTTTTGTTTTTTTAATGTCCTGGATGCCAGCCCTTTAAGCCAAATCTTATAGAAAAAGAGGCAAGCTATGATGGCGCCATCTCTGCAAACCTTTGACAGTTGCCAACCCCATTGGCTGACCGTTTACCTTAAAGATCCGACATCATTTAATATCCTCATAAGAACAAACCTCGCCGTACGTGCTTTTTGAAGTAAATATAGATGCTTTTCCCCACCGATTTGTATGGTTTATGGTGACCTGGTGGGCTACAAATTCTGTCCCTCACGGGCGCACGCGGTACGCTACTTCTATAGGATCCTACCTTCTATGTGCCAAAGCAACAATAAAATAAACATGTGTAATTTTGATGAGTACGATGTGGATTAGAACGTAGTGATTATCTGATTATATGCTCTTTGATGTGGATGACACATGTCTGACATGTTGTCAAACACAATAATAAAATTTTATGGTGTTTTAATATAATTTTTAGTGTGGTGTATGCATGTTACAGTCTCAAAACAAATATTTGAATGGATTAGATACCTTACATACATTGGATATAGGTTTGAGTTCAATTCAATCTCAAGTCAGAACAAAGGTCACGTGGTAAATTTTTTCAAATTAACTTTTTAGTACTTTTTCGGGAAAAAATCCAAAAACTAAGAGCTTATTGCAAATCTGTAGCATGAGACGATTCTAATGACATATAATTTATTAAAATCGAACCATAACTGTAGATCTGATGGGATGAACAAAAATCGGCCTCGCGTAATATACCTATATATATAGATGAACCATAGAGACTCACTTAGAGATAAATTTAAGGAAATTGACATAATGACAGTGCACTGTCAATATATTTATGAGAATATTCTGTATGTACATAAAAACATTGCCAGTTTTAAGAAAAACTGTGACATTCATAACATTAATACTAGAAAAAAGCATAAGCTTGCAGTACTTTTCACTCGGCTCCATAAAATTAAAAAATCATTCGTGGGTAACTGTGTAAGATTTCATAATAAACTTCCAAATGTCATCACTGAATTATCTGTTAATAAATTTAAAAAATATGTAAAACGTAAACTTATCTCTAAAGCCTATTATTATAGCACATATATATAGCACACACATGAATGATGAAACACCGTGGGATTGTGTTTGAAAATAATTAATAATTTATTATTGTGTTAATAATGATGAAATTGATAATTCAATGAATACCTATATTAGGTAATCCGTATTTTTTGACATTTAGATTTTTATTCTAGAAACTTTCTAGACTAGTATTTTTTTTACAATTTTGGTGTTTGACGATCCTTTTGTGAATTCTTATTATTAAGTTTGACATATCTATAATAATTCAATGTTTTTAAGAATAATAATAACTGCATCAATAAATTGATCTGATATTTAGATTAAGGTAATTTATAATGTAATTTCATATTATGAGAATAAATATCTAATCTAGAGTTTTGGATGATTCACGGTTAGTTTCACTAGACTTATATTGACCGGGATATAGACCGTGACGTCACGGTCTATATCCCGGTCAATATAAGTCTAGTAAATATCTAATCTAATCTAATCTATTTAAAACGTGACAATTTAAAAGTGCTTGTTGCTAGGCCTATTTGAACAAAGAATTGACTTTGACTTTGACTTTAACTTTGATTAGCTTTCATTTGGTACCCATATTGCTATAGTAAGAAAAAAAACAATCCCCCCGCTCCCTTTTTTCATTAGTGGGTGCCATTTTCAAAATTTATATGTATAGCCTTTCTCACTAACATAGTTTTGACGAATTCAACCACACCTCATATTTCAATAACCGTCCAGCCGTTTGGGCTGTAGGGCATGCGTTGATATTTTTGAGCCATTTGTCTGGATCGATATTTTTGCCTTCGACTTTACTTTGGGGCCTATTACGTCCATGGTTTTGGAGGACTTAGTCAATCGGTGGCTGGCGGAAAGCAGGCGTTCTTTGCTTCCTAGACGGGTACGGGGTACGGATGAACTTGCTAGTGTTAAAAGTGTGCCTGTGTGTGTGTACGTGTTTGGCGATGTTAACTATGTATTGTGATGGTAGTGTATGTTATTTTTTATAAAACGTTGTTTAACTTGGGGTAGACATGGATACTATTCTGACCGCACGTTTCTGTAAGACACTTCAATCACACTAAGGCTTGGACAGATTTTATTGTTTTCATTTCTCATGCTCTGAAAGAGGGTCATTGTTGTTCTAAACGGTGTGCAGAAAATGATACGTGTCTGCACTAGAACATTTTACGTTCGAAGTACGATTTTTTTAATTTTTTTAAGATAAGCAATTGAAATTTGAGTTTAAATGGATTTGTTATACAATTTTCATTCTGATATTTGACTCTCCATTCCATAAATAACGATACTTTTGTCTAAATTGTTAATTAAAAGTACCCTCAAGAAATACTATAAAAATGTATACTTAGTCATGTTTTAAAAAAAACACATGCATTTTACTTTCCTTGTATTCGAAATGAAAAGTAGAGTGTTTAACTCGGGTGAAAGGCATCATTTCTAACTCGGACTATTGGCGCAATCACTGCGTTCGAGCGCCAAAATACCACGGCAGAAATGAGTGCCTTCATCCCTTGGTTAACACTCTACTATTGTTGTGCAGTTATATTTTCTTTATTGTCATACCGAGTTTGAAGTTTGAGTCAAGTTAACCGTCCTAACTTTCGTAGCTAGTTAGTCGTTATCATCATCAGGCCCACTTCATCAAATTAATCGTTTTCGAGAGAGTCGTTTTTTTGTTTGAAAGGAGTTAACTCCAAGGTGGTCCCACATTAATCTGGTGCTGTTCTGATGATGGGATTCATGAGGAATTGAGGGAACTCCTCAATCTTTTAAGGCACATGCATGGTGATTCGGGTGTTTTCATAAGCAACTCGAGCATTTTCTCTCGAAAACTACCAATTTGATGAGCTGATGATGATGATTGTTTTGATGATTTCAGCTATTACTCCTGCACCCATGATCCGATTTGAGTAATTCTTTCTCTGTTTGAAAGAAGTTACCTACAAGGTGTTTTCGTAATATTTTTGGTTTTGATCTGATGATGGAATCCACGAGAAATTGAGGGAACTCCTCAATTTTTAAACACACATGTATGGTGATTTGGGTGTTTTCATAAGCAACTCGAGCATTTTCTCTCGAAAACCACCAATTTGATGAAGTGGACCTGATGATGATGATTGTTTTTGATGATAATGATGATGATTATTATTTAAATGTAGATTGTTCAGCGATTACTCGGGCACCCGTGATCCGATTTGAGTAATTCTTTTTTTGTTTGAAAGAAGTTACCTCCAAGGTGATCTCGTTCAAACCAATTTTCGGTGGAAATTTGCGTGGTAATGTACATCATATATTTTTTTTAGTTTTATCATTCTCTTATTTTAGAAGTTAGAGGGGGGGCACACATTTTACCACTTTGGAAGTGTCTCTCGCGCAAACTATTGAGTTTAGAAAAAAATATATATTAGAAACCTCAATATCATTTTTGAAGACCTATCCATAGATACCCCACACGTATGGGTTTGAAGAAAAAAATTTTTTTGTCTTTCGGTTCTAAGTATGGGAAGCCCCCAAAATTTTTTGGGTTTTTTTTCTATTTTTGAGTGAAAATCTTATTGCGGTTCACAGAATACATATACTTACCAAGTTTCAACAGTTCATAGTTCTTATAGTTTCGGAAAAAAGTGGCTGTGACATACGGACGGACAGACAGACAGACAGACATGACGAATCCATAAGGGTTCCGTTTTTTGCCATTTGGCTACGGAACCCTAAAAAGACATTACACAATACAGACTTTTTCTTCTTAACTATTTCTTAGCGTTCATGTCTGTTTAGTAATTAAGACGGTCTAAGATGCAAACGTTTTGCTACCGGACCATTTAGCGTTTATGTCTATTAAGTAATAAGGACATTTGAAGATAAAGAAGTTTTGCTGCTAGATCATTTTAAATTGTAACATTCTAAGATCCAGACGTTTTGCTAAAGAGGCATTTAGCATTCATGTCTATGTAGTCACAAAGACATAACACAATCCAGACATTTCAGCTATACTGTCCTTTAGCGATAAGGTAAATTTGATAGTAACCCGGTGTGAGTGGTGAAGGTAGAGGGTGTTTGGGGGGTTTGAGGTTGGGGGTTTAAGGGCGGTGTGTTGATGGGTCGGGGACTGAGGGATTGGGAGTTGAAGGATTGGGGGTTAGGAGTTAAGGGGTCTGGGGTTAAGGGTCGGAGAATGGCGGTTGAAGGGTTGGTGGTTTAGGGTCGAGGGTTTCTTGTGCGTGTGAGCAGGGGTTGATGTGCTGTGAGGTTGAGTGATCGGGGGGTTTGAGGGATTGGGTCAATCACGGGGCGGAGAATGGATTTAGTGTAGTGACAGGAACGATTTCCTAGACCGACTTGAGGAAAATCCTGATTATTTATTAAAATTTACGAGTTTAGAGTTAAACATGGCTATGTTTTTTATTCATACGTCACCCTCTTAACAATGCCTTAAAACTAAAAATGGAAAAATAAAAAATTAAAAAAAAAGATAAACCGACTTCAAAAAGGATGAAATAAAATATTATCTTTTTAGGGTTCCGTATTTAAGTATATGCTTAAAGTACTAAGTTAACTTACATGTTTGAAGTCTGTGCCAAGCCAAGTAGTAACAATACAAGTCAAAAATAATCAGCTTTATGTCTATAAATCCTATTCCAACTGGTTTAATATTATTAACTTGAAAGTAATTCTGTCGGCCTGTTTGTTGTTACCTTTTCATGGCTTAACAACTGAACTTCTGGCTGAACTGCTCAATTTTGAAATGAAGCATCGCCGCGGAGTCGATAACGTTATACCTGACGCTCTTTCTCGCGCTGTCCCAGTCAATGCTATTTCTTTAACCAATTCCATAACTAACACGAATGATGATTGGTATAAACGAATCTACAACGGTTGCCTTAATTCTCCGAGTAATTACCCTAATCTTCAAATTAAAAATAATTCTTTGTTTCGGCCATGTAAGTATGTATGTATGTATGTATAAACTCTTTATTGTACAAAGACATAGAACACAAATATGGCACAGAAATAGGCAGTACAAAGGCGAACTTATCCCTTTAAGGGATTTCTTCCAGTTAACCTTTGAGTAGATGAGAATTGATGAAGAACGGTAGACAAATATAGCACTGCGTACAATAGACTACAGGAAAGTCAATAAATTTATAAAAGAGGGCGAAAATAAATAAAATAAGATAAAAATTTGAAGTAACAGTATAACAAATATATATAATACCTACGTTATATATAATAAATATACATCTATAGTCACAAACAGTTAATTCTGATCCAGCCACAGTTTCCTTAACTGCCCCTTAAGCGATGCAACGGACCGCGATTTCCTTAAGGAGGGAGACAACTCATTCCAAAGCTGAACCGCTCGTACCGCAAAAGATTTACCATACGCACTAGACCAAATTTGTAAGTCCAAATTTGATCAACTTACTTCGGAACTTGATTGGAAAGAGGTAGTGGTGCCAAGCGAATTTCTTTGCTTGGAACTGGCTTTAGCTGAAATTTGGCATGAAGGTTCCTTGAATTGTTTTATATTTTGAAATGTAGTCCTATGGATAAGGGACAGGAAATAACTCAGGCCCAATACCTTCACTTGCATGCTATGGACTGTTCAAAAATTAGTAAAAAATGCTCTTTAAAACATACAACGGCAAATAAACGCATTGGATTTACACTAATTTGCCGACAAACATAGTACGGATTGTACCAAGAAGGTTCGACTGTGTGTTCTGAAATGTGTTTTTAGGTACCTACAGAAAGTTCGTTCATTGTCGTCATGTAAGGCAATACAACGTTACTTACTTATACATATAGCCGGCATAGCCGCATCCTTATCAAGTCGCACCAAATTACTATGAATCTAAAGGCACCGTCAATAGAACATGCCAATAATGTAAACAATTATGGTTTGTTTACTCGTACATTATTTGCAATTTCTATATTGACGACGACTTTATGGTACAAAATTTGGCTTGGCACCGACTTCAAACATATCAGTTGGTAACGCATAATTATACTTAAATATGGAACCCTAAGAAGGATAATATTGTATTTCATCCTTTTTGAAGTCAATTTATCTTTTTTTTAAGCTTTTATTAATTGTTCTGGAAGATGCGAGGATTCAAAATATTTCATTTGATTAATTTAATAGCCGTTTAAAATATTTTTACACAATTTTCAATCGTGGCTGAATGCCGGACGAGTCCGTGCCTTCGATGCCTAACCAGTCAAAAAATGACAATATGGCGGACGAATGTCTGAAATGTCACCGTATTATTTTGCTTAAAATTTAGTTTTTTAGTGTACCGTACCCAAAGGGTAAAACGGGACCCTATTACTAAGACTCCGCTGTCAGTCGGTCTGTCTGTCTGTCTGTCCATCTGTCACCAGGCTGTATCTTATGAACCGTGAAAGTTAGACAGTTTAAATTTTCACAGATGATATATTTCTGTTGCCGGTATAACAATAAATACTAAAAAACAGAATAAAATAAATATTTGAGGGGGCTCCCATACAACATACGTAATTTTTTTGCCGTTTTTATAGATAATGGTACGGAACCCTTCGTGCGCGAGTCCGACTTGCACTTGGCCGGTTTTTTTTTGCATGTGTGATGAAAAACATTGTAATTCCGGTGGGTAAACATATTGCAAACTCGAGTCTTTAATTCACTCCAGCCTGCGGCTGTCGTCTCTAGATCTATAGACCTCGTTTGCAAAATTGTACTTACCCCCCGAAAATCACTCCACATGTTTTACTCGGTACCGAGGAGCATCATCGAAAGCTCGCGTTGGCGGACCGGCGCAGACTACGGGCTGCAGCTTTTTTGTAAACATGAAAAAAATATTAAAGTGAAGCTTAATAAAGACTCAATAGGGGATATTACTGCAATGTACTGCCACCAGAGTGCAGCACTAGCCTTTTTAGTAAACCATACAGTAACTTATACATACCGTACCTTTAACAGGTTTTTGACAAGTTTTCAGAGATAATAAAATATGACATTGATGCATCAAGGCGGTTTGTTTACAGAGGGCCTACCGGGAAACGCGAATCCGAAATTTCGCTATCTGTCTCTTTATCGCTCGAATATGCAAGAGTGACAGAGATGTTAGATAAAGTAATTTCGATTTCTTGTTTCGCGATAGACCCTCAGATTGTGGTAGTAGCGCCCTCTGCGCAATTCTAAGGCCTATTGACTTCCTTGGAAATATATGACCCGCCAAAAGCTTCTATGTGTTGTCCGTTCTCTAGAAAAAATTGCCAGTAATTGACATTAAAAAATATTTTACAACAGCAACTTTGGGCTTCGTCTATACAAGTCCGGGAACAAAACCAATTATTTTATCAAATATTTTGATTTGTATTTATAAAGTAATCACACTACTACCTATATGTAAATAATTATTTATTTTTTGATATAAATTTTTATCTATTTGAGTTTATCTTTGTCTATGTTAATAAAATCTACAGAGGGTTGACGGGCCTCTACCCTCCATAATAACATTTAAAAAAAGTCTTTGTCAATAAGCCTTGCACTTGGGTCTGGCTGGTAAGAACTAAGAACATAGACAAAATCTGTAATGTCAATGCTGTCATTAATGTCATTGAACGCAAAAACCAAAAAGTAAAGTAAGTATATAGGTAAAGAGAGCCCACTTGAAGCACTTTATGGAAACTCATTTGAAAGCACCATCTCTGTTGTCTCCCAAAACTAACTATGTATGTTTGCGTGCACAACTACATATACATACGTAAGTGTACTTTCGTCTTACATAATATTAGGTCTACTTGGGCGGTTTACAAGTCAATTTTTTGTTTCATTTCTTGTAACTTATCAATGATTTTTGAGTACAAGATATCGAACAAAATAAATGACTCGTAAACCGCCCAAGTAGACCTAATATTATGTAGAAAAAAGGTTTTAAAGTGGAATGAATATAACAAAAACATATTAGTAAAGTAAGTCTTTTTATTGCCTTAAATTTGGTATACAAAGATAGTACCTTTAATAAGAGCAGATGTAAGTACCAAGTATTTTGATTCCACCGCTTGCAGCTTCTGACTCTATATCCATTTTCTTTGCAATTTAAGTATTCTATTCTATTCTATTCTATGTGATAATTCGGATCCATCTTGTAGCTTAAGAATTTCAGACACATGTATTATCTCTTGTTTAAGCAGTTACCTCCATAGATGCGCTCTAGTAAAATTCCTCTCACGTGTCTTTAGCGGAATCAAATCCTACGATTTTTTGCAGAATGTCATCAGACATGTTTTTCGTAAACAAAATTAAAATTGCGCTATTATATTTTCGAATATAAAAATGTCTTTTCCCCTCACTAGCTCGCTAAGTTGTCTTTTATCCTTCAAAACAAGCGGGGAAAAACGCGTTTTATTCACTAGTGGGGAAAGTAATTTGACCTTGGATGGAACGTGTTTAAGTAGCTTGACAGATAACAAAACGTAAAACGCTCATGATAATGGTTCGTTCGATATTAATTATCATTAAATAAATGGTTTGAGAATCTAATAAAAAATACCAAATTTAGCTTTATTTAATGATTTTAAGTCATACACCTTAAAATTCCATAAGAAACGTTTTTTTTATAATGATGTTAAATATAATTCTGAACGCACAATTTGAGTCGATGCAATTTTAAAACGCATCGTTGACATTTCATACGTCAGAAATGTCAACATTGTCCACAATTTTTTTACTTAAAAACTTTTCTCACCGACTCGCGTAAAAATACACAACTTCAGAGTTTTCTGTTATAATATCGTAAAATAATTAGTGATTCCAGTGATGAAGATGATCTAACGCCTGTGGATGTTGCACTTTCCTCGCTATAGTGAGGTGAAAAGTTTTGTGTTACACACGGGTGCAAATGTATTTTACTTCTCGTGTTTCAATTCTACACTCGCGGGTAAAATACAACTTTGCACCCTTGTATAACAAATAAATATTTCATCGCTCGCTGCAGTGAGCACCAACGATGATGGCTCCAGGTGTTGTAATATTGGGAGGCTAATTTCCCTATTCTCGTGTTTAATGCTTGCTCCATATTTTTACTTGGTTATACTTTCAAATTAAAAGAGAAAAAATAACCTTATATAACTGTTTTCGACAGTTAATTCGTCTGACAGTAAACAACAGTGTCAACAGTTGCCGTTGCTGGGTAACCAACATTATAAATAAAGAAAGGTCTTGACACACTAGTTATATTCAACCTTCTATCGAACGATTCATGATGTATTCATGCCTTAAAATTGTATCAATTTTATAGTGACATCTGGTGCCGTAGTTTGCAAAATCGAAAGCATCGGAATTCGACTTTACGCAAAAGTAGGTTGTCTGGGAGCAAGATATAGAAATCGCCTGCATCTTTACTGACGTTAACTACATTTCTAGTGTCCCCCCCCCTGGCAAAAACATCAAAGTTTTC
The DNA here is from genome assembly GCF_947568885.1 of Cydia strobilella. Lineage (NCBI taxonomy): Eukaryota > Metazoa > Arthropoda > Insecta > Lepidoptera > Tortricidae > Cydia > Cydia strobilella. The sequence continues at coordinate 32,885,671 of NC_086068.1, forward strand.
ATTTCCATATAAAACGTCTAACTAACGATTTATTTGCTTAAAATATTTTTATTTATTAGTTTTAAAAATTTAAACTAATCATGCGTGATATGCGCGAGCAACGTATGCTAAATGCGTCTCGCACAGACTCGGTTAAATTTGAACCGTTGTAGTAATAAACCAGAAACAATAATTATTTCAAGGTAAGAAGTATATAAATCTTTAAAAAAAATAAGCGTACTACTTATTGCCAAATTCAAATATAATAATTTAATCTTACTATCCCTTTAAGTCCCGCGGACGCTATATTGCGTTCGAAAAAATAGATGTAAAACCTCACATTGTTTAAGCTCAAAGCTGGCAAATTTAGACCCCTGGTAGCAATTTTAAGCGAGATTAGTTATTAGGAAGTTAGGTAATATTGTTTAATTTGCGACTGTTTTGTTTTAGAGAGTGAATCAACAGGTGGCTTGAGCGTGTGATGATAGTATAAACCTGGACCGTCATATATAATATATTTAAAAAAGCTCGAAGGGCAAGGATCTACCGCATATCCAGACCAGTTTCCCGGTGACCAAGACCACGGATTAATAAATAGTTTCTACGTAACAGATACATCATTCCCATACAAAAGCGAAAATACCTACGCTATAATAGCCTACAAAATCTTAATAATAATACCTGCTGCTCAGGACGAGAAGAAATGTACCATAAGTACGCGCACAAAGAGTCGAGACTGTGTTGCCCGCCGTGCGAGTCACGTGCCAACGCGTCATCGTAAGAATGCGCTAGGGTTGTACTGTTACTTATTTTGTTATTGTAATAAAACGAATGTTGCGAATGAACCATATTTTTTTATTAGTCAATCAAATATTTAAAAACAACACTTATAATACCCGACTCAAAAAACTCCTTAATTTACGATTTATCTACTTATGTTCAAAGAAATAAATGGTGACTGTTGTAGATTTACAATAACAATATGTAGGTAGTCTTAATCTTAGATATTATCATATGTGGGTAGCACCAATAAATCAGTGTTTGACCAAGCATCTTGTCTTTCACTACAGTGACAAAATTCATAATGATAGATTTAAAATACTACTCACCTTTCTTTTTCTCTCGGAAATGAAAAAAACGACAGATTTTCTTTTGTTTTTTGACTTTTACACCCATCTACTGCACAATAATTACGTGGTATCGGTATTTCGAAGCGTAAGCGCGGGAAACGTGCGGTGCGAGCGCTCAGGCGGGCCTTCGGCGGCCCTCTGTCGGTTGTATCGTCGACGATACGCCGAGCGGTAGGCATATAGCGCGTGGCCTTGAGCGAGTGAAGGAGGCCTGCCAAGACCGCTGCGCTGTGGAGTAGAAAATGTCCGATAACCGGATAGATGTAATAACAACTTTAGTTGCCATTTGCCATAATCAATGTAAGTATTTATTTTGTTTTGGACTGATAGATGTGATGTGATCACAATTTACATGAACTGCAATTGTGGTGTGTGTCTGTGTGACCATATGTTCCAAATATACTTAATATGTTTTAGGTAAATATATAAAAACCCATATTAAAAGCATTATTATATTTGACAAGCCCACCACTTCAGTGGCAATAAGTTTTTAAATAAATATTATAAACAAATTCCACAGTTAGTTCAACAAGCCCCGTCCGATGCATAATTTTGTATAGTATACTTTTTTCTGCCTTGAATTTTTTTCGAATCAAGCTGTTTTGATCCTACGTAATAGGAATGAAAATATTTATTTATATCGTAATTAATAACTGTGCAGTGTCTTTTTGTATTGTAAGAATTTCTAAATATAATAGAAATCATTCTCTTCACATATTTTTTTATTTATTTGAAAAATAAATTAATCCCAACAAAAACAAAAAAGAAAAAATACAAAAAGAAATTCCCTTGCTGGGATTCGAACCCAGGACCATTAGCTACCTGAATTGGATTACTACTAATACCCGCTAGGCTAAACGGGTTGCCAATTTTAGTTTATGCTATACAACCAGAGCGCCACTAGTATAAACGAACTTTTGAAAGGGACATTTTTTTGTATGGAGTTATCCTTCTTCTCCTAGTGAGTATTATATTCTTTGATACTAGTCCTTTAAGTCTCACTCAAACAAAACTTAACAAAAAACAAAAACTCAACAAGGCAGAAATCACCACGGAGCAAAAAGAACATCCTAAAGGGCCCTCCACACTCATGCGCGAATCACGGCGCGAAGCCGCGAACGCGAGTGTGGAGCCTAGTTCGCTAATCAACGAACAAGGCTCCACACTCGCGTTCGCGGCTTCGCGCTGCGATTCGCGCATGAGTGTGGAGTGCCCTTAACACTCGGAACAAACGTCGGATGTCGAATGAGATTGAGAAACAAACAATTTTACGCAGTGACAACCACACTGTCGTAGTTTTTTTGGTCTTGAATTCCAGTTTCGAGTATATAATAGGAGATTTTTTCTCTTTCCATTAGCCGAAGTCAAAAAGTTCATCTGATAACAGCTCTAATACATACATATGTAAGTAGACATTGCTCATATTTTTCGTTTTAAAATAGTTGCAGTTTTTATTTAGCAGTTTATATCAACAATATCAACTGTGTATTTGAAGTAGGTAGGTATATTAAAGTTTCATTGTCATGCTAGCCATAGCGTTTAAATAATTATGTCGTTATGAAATATTTAAAGAGGCAGCACGGGAGGGCCGGGCCGGGACGCGGGATTGGCACTCACGGCCGAGTTACGAGTGTGAGAGTGTGCACCTGGTGAGCGTCAGGGTGGCGGTTGGACCTCGGCGATTTCAACGAAATATTTATAAACTGTACCTTCAGTGTAGCTCAGTGTACCTTTAATAAAAACCAGTGTATACCGATTTCTAATAATAGTTTACGGAGGTACACTGAAGGTACACTACAAATACATATATTTCGCGTGAAATAATGCAAGATTTCATAGGTCCACTCGCCAACCTGACATCAGGATGGCGGGTGGACCTTGTTTTGAGCCTAGCTCGTTTTAGTGATAGATATACCGATTTCTAATAAAAGTTAACGGAGGTGCACTATAAATAAATACATTTCGCGTGAAATAATGCACGATTTCATAGGTTCACCTGCCAACCTGACGTCAGGTTGACGGGTGGACCTATGAAATCTTGCACTATTTCACGCGAAATGTATGTATTTGTAGTGTACTTTTTACAAAAACTCACGAAAACTTATTAGAAATCGGCATATATACACCTTAAACGAGATATTTCACAAATAAGGTCCACCCGCCATCCTGACGTCAGGTTGGCAGGTGAACCTATGAAATCGTGCATTATTTCACGCGAAATGTATTTATTTATAGTGCACCTCCGTTAACTTTTATTAGAAATCGGTATATCTATCACTAAAACGAGCTAGGCTCAAAACAAGGTCCACCCGCCATCCTGATGTCAGGTTGGCGAGTGGACCTATGAAATCTTGCATTATTTCACGCGAAATATATGTATTTGTAGTGTACCTTCAGTGTACCTCCGTAAACTATTATTAGAAATCGGTATATTTATTTTATTTTTATTTATTTTAAACTTTATTGCACAGTAAGAATATACAGTGACAAAAGGCGGACTTAATGCTACACGGCATTCTCTACCAGTCAACCTTTAGGCCAAACAGAGAAACATAGTTGGTGCGGGGTATGTAAAGAACACCAAAACTAAATGCTTTAATAGACACAAATATAAATGTAATATGTAAATAAAATAAATATATACAACAATAAATATATAAATATCAATAAATATAAATAAATATATATATGTATATATATGTATGTACCTGCTACTAAATTTACTATGCAGACACTTAATCGTGAGACTTTTCAAAAAGATACTTGCGCAGCTTGCGCTTGAACGTCAACTTAGTCTCGGCTTGTCGTATGCTGAGAGGCAAATCATTCCATAGACGGGTGGCTTGCACGGTGAATGAATTGGTCGTAGCACCAGAGCGGTGGTGCGGGATAGCTAAAATAAGTTTACGAACGGTGCGAAGTTCGCATCCTGGTCGAGCAGTTACAAATTTAAATTTAGATCGCAAGTATTCTGGCGCCACTGGGTCAAAAAGAATGGAGAACAGGGTGCATACAATTTTGAGACTTCTGCGCTCACGAATGCGAAGCCAGTTGAGTTGTCGGCGAAAGGCGGTTACGTGGTCATACTTGCGAAGGCCATAAATGAACCTAATACAGTTCTTCAATACTCGGTCGAGCTTGTCCAGTAATCCTTGCGTCACATTAGTGCAGCACACATCACAATAATCAATGACAGGTAACACCAGAGCTTGAATAAGGAGAGTTTTGGTAGAGATCGGTAGAAAATGTTTAAACCTATACAGTGATCGCAAGGTATACGCAACTCTTTGACACATATCGGACACCTGGGGTTCCCAGGTCAGGCCACAATCAAACAGCAATCCTAGGTTTTTAATTTTTGTGGAAAAAGGGATGACAATGTTTTCGAAGAGAATCGGTGCAACATTCGTGAAAATCGGTATTTAGGACCAGGCGTGGACTCCCGATAATGATAGCCTGACACTTGGAAGGGTTCACAGCTATTCCGAAGTCTTTGGACCAAGATGAGATGCGATTGAGGTCATCATTTAATCTCGAGATAGCCTCGTCCACGTCATCAAGCCTCGATTGGGTGTAGAGTTGTAGGTCATCGGCATATAAATGGTAGGAGCACTTAATTTTGGTCGTAATCAAATTAATAAAAACGGAAAAAAGCAAGGGAGAAAGTATACTACCCTGAGGAACGCCCGAAGTTAGGTTGCACCAGTCGGAAAGCGATTGATCAGCTCGGACGGCCTAGCGGCGTCCCTGCAGGTAGGATGCAAACCACTCAGCCACTGACGACGAGATATTTAGGTGGTTAAGTGAAGCAAGGAGGAGATCGTGATTTACTGCGTTGAATGCGTTCGAGAAGTCAATCAGGACCAAGACAGTAACTAGTGAAGATTCAATGCCATACCTCACATCTTCAACGACACTTAGCAGCGCAGTGGTGGTACTGTGACCAGGGCGGAAACCTGACTGTAGCGGTGAAAGTAGATGGTTGGAAAAGATGTGGGCAGACAGTTGTTTATGAACAACAGCCTCGAGGACCTTTGATAGGAACGGAAGAATAGAAATTGGGCGGAACTCTTTAAGTGGGACTAGGGGTTTTCGGGAGAGGGATAACAAAGGCATTACGCCACGCAGAAGGGAAAATACCCGAAGACAATAAAAAGGTTACAATGTAAGTGATGATTGGTACAATGTTTTCTAAAATGTTTATTATCATGAACCTACTTATCTCGTCATGTCCGATCGCATTCGACTTTACTCGTCGTCAGTAGCCGGGGTGAAAGAGAATGTAGTTATAGATGGAAACGGCAGAGTACTGATGAAAGATAAACTAAGAGACTTTGTAGTGGGGTCTAAAGAAGAAGTTTTAGAAAAATGATTGTTAAAATCGTTTAAAGGGAATGGTAAAGAATTAGAATTACACTGAGAGCTACCCACACCAATAGATTTTAGAAACTTCCAAGTGTCAGCAGGTGAAGAGACAATAATATTATCGTGAATATGTTTCCGTTTCGCAGCTCGCACTATCATGTTGCATCGATTCCTAGCAGTTTTATAAGCGGTCTAATTGTCATTCCACCTATGTTTTTTAAACTTAGTGAATGCTCGATCACAGCTCGTCATTGCAATTCGGACCGATCGAGTAATCCAAGCAGCGGGTGGTCGCTTCACTTTCACACGGACGGGTGCGTGAGTGTCAAATAGTTTTAAAACCGCCGCGTTTAGTGAGTCGACCGCCTCGTCAACCGTCGGTGCTGTAAGTGTGGGTGTCCAGTCAATCGCGCAGGCATCACGTTTCAACGCATCAAGCCTAGCAAAACTACGCAGTTTAATTGAGACCGGATGCATCTTAGGAGGTCGAACCTCAGATAGACAAGATCATGGCGTGAGAACCCTGGAGCCGCAAACTGACCTACTTTGCTCACGTAGTCACTCGAGGAAGTCAATATGAGATCCAGCCAAGAGTCCGATGTGTCAGGATTGAAATGAGTGGGATTTAAAGGCAACACATTAAGGGCCGCAGATTCAATGATGGACAATAATTTCCGAGAACGGGTATTGTTTTTCAAAAGATCGGTGTTAAAATCGCCCATGATTATGTGATGTGTGCCCAATGTTATGAAAGACTCGAGCAGTAGTTCTAGTGATAAAAAATAATCTACTGTAGATGGACAATAAACTACCCCCAGAACCATCTTTGCCCCCTTAATATTTACTTCGACGACCAAGTGCTCCATTGAATTAGAAAATTGAGAAGGAGACGACGACAAAATATTGAAGAGGATATCACTGCGCAAATACATGGCACCACCGCCTCCGCCTTTGCCCGTGCGGTCGTTATTTATCCCTAAAACGAGATATTTAACAAAAAAGGTCTCGCCATCTTGGCGGGTGGACCTATGAAATCTTGCATTATTTCACGCGAAATGTATGTATTTGTGTACTTTCAGTGAACCTCCCGAAACTTTTATTAGAAATCGGTATATCTATCCCTAAAACGAGCTAGGCACAAAGCAAGGTCTGACTGATTCCATCCTTACGTCAGAATGGCGGGTGGACCTTTTTTTTAATATCTTGTTTTAGAGAGAGGTACACTGGTTTTTATTAAAGGTACACTGAGGTACACTGAAGGTACAATATGTTATTTCGTTGAAATCGCCGAGGTCCACCCGCCATCCTGACGCTCACTGCACCTGCCCTCCCTAGACCGCTCGGCGCCGCGCGCCGCCGCCCGCCACCTCCTTGGCCGCTCGAAAGGCCTCGCCTGCCGTCACAGCATTTTCAGCCAGTCGCGCTTCGCGCTTCACGCGTGAGACTCGCTGTACGCTGCTTTACGCTGGTCGTCTCGGCCGCATTTTTTATCATCCACTCAAAATCATTACTAGCACCTATTTTGTTTTATTTAGTCCTTTATAATTTCGGTATCTGTGGGTCTGTTACACTTAATACTTGACCTTTGGAATCAATTTCACTGACCTGGTTCTGTTTTCAATCCATTATCCATTTTTTGTGCTATATCACCTAATTTCATGTCACGAATTGGATAACAAGTGGGTAAGCAAATATTATTAACTTACGTAAATTAATTAATGTAACTGAAATTACCATTTGTAATATAATAAGTTACTCACTTTAATTGCCTTTGCGATCGTTTTAAACGTATAACTTAGGTACTTAAGCTGTAATTTTACTTTGGACAGTTTCGTATGCTTATAATATAAATAATCAAGCAAAGCTTTCTCAAGTGTGTCAATAAATTGTTTGTTCTTTTTTTAATTTATTACTCTAGCCTAATATTCCATTTTGTTAGAGGCAGGTACGTAGGTAAGTATATTAATATCCCCGTTTTAAACCCCGTTGGAAACAGGTTTTATGTTTAAATGTTCACTGTCTAGAAATTCCCATAGAAAGTGACCCATTTTCATTGATCTGCAGTGTAGTTAATGAGTGGATCCGAACAAATTTCACACGTCCGTTCTATAGGTTATAAGTTTGATTCATTTGCTGCACCAATGATAAAGCTTAGAACATGTTAACCTTGACCAGATGCTACAGCACCACCTGTTATTTGCAGGATACCCTACTCCTTACCAGCTTATAGCAGTTAGGCTAAAGGATGTGTATAAAGATACAAAACGTATTCGCGTGAACTAAATCAAATACATAAATACACGGTATTTTTTTTTAACTCCGTTAACTATGGCTAAGTACATTTAAGGAAACTGAATGGCATAGTAATTTTTTTTTCGTAAAAGTAATTAATAGCGTTATTGTAACACTGACATTATACATATTTAAATCCATCAAACAATTGAAAACTATTACATATCAATAACATTTCGAATATCGATCTCCGAGATAGTGGGTACTTACTTGCGTTTAGTAGCACATGTAGTTTCATACTAAACACTAACCAATATGTAAACAGGCCCTAAGGCAAGTGTACACGCTCGTAGGGGCCGTATCAGATACAAGTAAATTATTGATTATCTTCAAAATACAGTTTTTTTTGAGAAAGTTACTTAATTTAAACTCAGGAATGCACCCTTGAAACAGTTGAAACTAACGGACTATTAAATAAAACACCGTGTATAAGATTTTTTTACGAACGAATATGGGTACTTCTGGGGCCTATCCCACGAAACATAACAAGTGAACAATTCGACAATATTGTTAAATTGTAAACATAAATACGTACCACAATAATTTTACATAATTATGTCACATGTACAAGTGTACAATTTACAAATATTTTGGACCCGTAACACAAAACATGGAAGGTATGTCAAGATAACATACATAATTGTGGCATATGTAGAATAATTAATTTATTTTATTTTAAAATACATTAAAGGTATTGAAATAACGGACAAAGTAAACTAAACATTAAAACGAAACTATATCTAATAAGCAGTCACTCTAGTAGGCTCCATAAATATGTGGTTGAGATTACATGATTTGTAAAGATTAAACAATCTACAAGTTACTGTTGAATTTTCCAAAATATTTACATTAAAGTCGCCGCATATAAGTAATTCTTACTAGAAGGTTATACTTTAAGTACGACAGATTCCATTATGCTTTCAAATATTTCAAAATTCTTTAAAGGCGGCCTATACACACAGACAACAATAAATTGCTCCAATTCTACTGCACTTAGTTCTATAGTCCGTTCAACAGACATAGATACAATGTCCTTACGTTCCTTAAATTTTAACTGACTATTTAATATAATTAACGACCCACCATGTAAGGAACTAAGTCTGGTGAACGAACTTCCCACCTGGTGGTTATTAAATTGAGGCATTAATTCATTATTAGTTAACCAATGTTCAGTTATATATAAAATATCAATATTAAAGTCATTCAAAAAAAGTTTAATCTGTAAATCTTTTCCTCTAATACATTGAATGTTTTGATGCACCAGGTGGATATACTTTCCAGTTTTGCAGTATTTTTCATTTGATTTAATAAAAACTAAATTGCCAGAGACAGATCATTTTATCTTAAGAGCTAATTTAAATTATTGGTTATGACTGGAACAAAAACCAAGTTCATACCAGACTGCTCAAAAGAAGCAGGATTAACTGCCAAATTTTTGGCAGAAATGTCAAACAAATATGATAGCGATAAATAACTTACCTTTAATCCAAAAAACCATAGGCATATGGTATTTGCTAACAAATTTGTTAGTGTCAATTATACTAAACTTACTACTATATGTACAAAGACTATATAGAGATATATTCAACTTATGTCTAGTGTTATTTTCTGCCTCTGACATCTGCTCACAATAGGGGAATGTGAAAAAAATTATTTCATGAACTGCAAGTGAGTTTAACTGTTTAAAGTATTTAATTAAATGATTTTTATTCACATTACCCCTATTCCCCATGAGAATAAGCAGTGTTGTCTTTGAATTAATGTTACTGTCATTTAAAATCTGTATTATGATATTTTCAAAGCTACTATGTGGCAGACAATTGCTGATTGTACTAAGTCCCTCTAGGTAATACTTTAAAAATGAGCTTCTTCATATTGCTTCCAATTTCGTCACAGTATTACATAATAACATTAGGTTCAGGTGTGCTTTGTTGTGTAGTGTGGAAGGAGCTATTATCATTTTGTTGTGATAGAGGCAAACTGTCACACAGGTCCGGCTCAAGTACTCCACTCGACTGCAAGGTGCAGCAATCAATGCCTCATACTCATTAAGCATTATCATCAAATTAAAGAGTTAATCTTAGATAGGAAAATAACATGCACTATTGTGTACCTGTGTAATAATTTAATAACCACGGCGTCCAAATCTTCAGTAATCCGTCAAGGATCAAGCGTAAACTGCGATTATAGCCAATGCTTATTGCACCTTATGGTGACATCTGTAGACTAGTTTTGACCATGACCATTCACTTGCATACAGGCACATGACTGGCCATTGGTCAGAGCCTCAACCCGTTCCGAATTTTGCTTAATTTGGGATATTAAATCATCCATAGCTAAAGAATATTTATTAATAACCTTGTTTGAACTCTCATTCATCAGAATCGCTTTCATTCGACTTATTTATCGTAAGATAGGAGCGCGGTTGCAATCACTCGACTTATTTATCGTCAGATAGTCATCAGAATCTCTTTCATTCGACTTATTTATCGTAAAATAGCTACCGCGTGACGGCCGGGTTGTCAAATTAAATTGGAGTGACAGAAAATAAAAGTAAAATAACACAACATACCTTTGTTAAATTTTACGCCAGCCATAATTATATAAGGTAACTTTGACGACACTAAGTCGTAGGTCTTACTTTCACGTGCGGAATTAAATTTTTCGTCTACATTTCTTAAATGTTAGTTAAAATTTTCATGGGCCGCAAGATTATTCAATGGAATATTAGTCAGAAATAATATTAATTTAAAAGTTAATATGAATTCGCCATTTTGTCATCTCACTTGTCATCCTAAAAGCCTTCTTTCAGCTTTTTAGTCGAAAGATAGATTTGAGAATACCTTTTTTCAACGTAAGTAGCGACATTTTGTGTTAGTTTAGGGGTCTTTAGGGTGAATGTTAAAAGTAAAACCATTATTATCCAGCCCGTACTGGGCGGGGACCGTCTGATTTCAAACTCAGATTTCTCGGTTCGGGCGGAGTCACTTTCTAAGTACGTCACTTTCGGAGTATGTCACTTTCTGAGTAGGTCACTTTTGGAGTTCGTCACTTTCTGAGTATGTCACTTTCGGAGTACGTCACTTTCTGAGTATATCACTTTCTGAGTAGATCACTTTCTGAGTAGGTCACTAATGGATTTCGTCACTTTCTGAGTAGGTCACTTTCGGAGTACGTCACTTTCTGAGTACTTTCTCAGAAGTCAGTCACTTTGTCAGAAAGTAACATACTCAGAAAGTGACGTACTTCGAAAGTGACGTACTCAGAAAGTGACATACTCAGAAAGTGACGTACTCTGAAAGTGACGTACTCCGTCCGAACCGATTTCTCACTGCCATTATCACTATTTTCAATATTAGGATCCGAGTCTTGATTATTGGGGATATTTCCGGTAAAAGAACTAGTAGTCGCTTCTGAAATCATGTTTAGGAATATCGAGAAGATTTTCTACTGAACCCTCGTTCAATTTTTTTGATGGCACTTCACCCGCGGCTGCACCCAATGTCGCTGTTGTATGATCTATCATACGAGTGTACAATTTATAAACTTTAGGTCGGAAACCACCACTTCTTTTAATTTTTTTCCGCCTGTTGTAATCCATTTTAAATTGAACTAAAGCTAACGCGGTTTTTATTGTTATCATCAACAAAATGGCGATTAAATGTTGTAAAAGATTTCAAATAGCTTTCATTCGACTATTCAGCTGAATGATAGCCGTCAAAACAGCCTTTTCTCAACCTCAATATTCAAGTCGAAAGAAAGTCTTGCAGACAGCCATTATACGACTATTTGGTTAAATGAACCGCTTTTACTCAACAATTCAGCTGAATGATAGCCGTCAAAACAGCCTTTTCTCAACCTCAATATTCAAGTCGAAAGAAAGTCTTGCAGACAGCCATTATACGACTATTTGGTTGAATGAACCGCCTTTACTCAACAATTCTGCTGTCAGAACTGAATGTCGAAAGATGGCGCTATAAAAGCTGTTTTGATGAAAATTAGCAATTTGGTTACTTTTATACAACCTTCTTACGACATATCAGTCGTAAGAAGGCGATCGAGAGATACCTTTATACAATTATCGAGTAAAAGCGATATGAGTTGGTCGAGAGCACGTTTACTCGACAAGTTTATGCGACAAAAAAGCGTTCAATGCTAAACAGTCGAGAGAGTTGCTTTTATACGGCTTTTTGATAACGAGAGATCTTTCATACGACTGTTTTTCGACTTAATAGTCGAAAGAGTGAAGCTTATTCGACATAATTTACTAGTTGGGTAGTTAGGAGACGACGTGGAGTGCCTGAAGTCCCAGACTTCTGCAAATTTCCTGAATTCCCTTGACGAATAGGCTGGGCCGTTGTCTGAAATGAGCTCCACTGGAATTCCGTGTCGGGCAACTTGATCCTTTAGTGCTAGCACTACAGATGTTGAATTTATAGATCTTAAGGGACATACCTCGACAAAGTTTGAAAAGTAGTCGACTAAGAGCAAGTAGTTTTTACTCTTGTACTCAAAAAGGTCCGAACCAACTTTGGGCCATGGTAAGCCCGGTATGAGGTGCGGCACCATCGGCTCCCGCTGCGGCACGGGCGCGTGCTGCGCGCAGGTGCGGCAGCGGCGCACGGCGCGCTCGACGTCACGCGACATGCCCGGCCACCACATCACCTCCCTGGCGCGCCGCTTGCACCGGTCTATGCTGAGGTGGCCCTCGTGCACCCGCGATACCATCTCTGATCGGAGACCGGTCGGAATGTACACAAGATTGTTCTTGAATAACACGCCCTCTGCGTATTCAAAACATTCCCTGCCGTCCCATAATGCTCGCACAGATTCATCAGACTCGTGTTTTGAGTTTGGCCACCCGTTTTTGATGTAATTTATCAAACCTTGACATACCTTGTCATTGCGAGTGAATTCTCTTATGGTATCCATCTTGTTATCACTCAAGCGCACCGACCGCAACAGAAAACAGGTTTGATCGTCAACTTCATGTGAGACCTTATCGCTCATTAAGTCTGGAAGGGCCGCACGTGACAAGGTATCCGCGATGAACATGTACTTTCCGGGTTTGTATACTACAGAAATATCATACCTCTGAACACGCAACATCATACGCTGCAATCGAGCCGGTACAGCGTCCAGGGATTTCTTAAACAGCGCTTCCAAGGGTTTGTGGTCCGTTTCAACTACCACGTCTGATTTTCCGTATACATACTGATGAAACCTCTCAAGAGCAAACACAATCGCCAGCATCTCCTTCTCGATTTGGGCGTAGCGTTGCTGCGTATCGGCCGCTTTAGCTTTAGGTATTTCGATGTAAGGGAAGTAGTAAGGAATAGTTCCTTTATTTGGTTTAGTTTGGTTTTTATTTGAAGATGTTTTCTGGGTATGACTAAAAACAGAATTACCAGTGTTAAGTCTTTCATTCTGATGATTTTTGTTAGATCTAAACATACTTAAGTACTTTTTTTCGTAATCAGAAGAGTCGATAGCTAAATTAATGCGTTTACACAACTTTTGCATGTATACTTTTGTTGTTTGCCAAAATATAGGCGCATCTATAAAAGTACAGTGGGTCAAATTGTAACAAGCCGTTTTTAGTATGTTATTTGTCATGTTTACATTTAAATGCTTATTGTCTAATACGGGAATAACAATTATATTACACAAACTAATCTTTTTAAGTGCTGAATACAGTTCATACTCAAATTTAAAACAGTTTGAGTCATTTTCTCCTACACATAATATGACAAAGTCGTCAGGCTTCACTTGAATTTTGTAGCACTCTTCTAAAATGTCTTCCGCTGAGGCCATGGGCTTACACACAGCAGACACCTTGTAACTTTCATAGTTGCTAGAGTATCTGGACAGCACAGTTGAGAAGCAAGTCCCTTACATTGTTGACTTCCAAATATATAAATCTTCCTTTTTCTCTTCACTTGTAATTTCAAATCGTCTTGCTCATAACCATCCACTATATGATCCTTCAAATACACCTGCACATCCTTTGTAACAGTCGTTGGCTTTTTTTGGATTTGTTTTTCAAGGTCCGCTTTATATTCATTCAGCCGTACAATTTCGTCCATAGCCTGATTAAGCTCGGCTTGCAAATTATCTATTTTATTATTATTATTATAGCCTTTGCTTCCATATTCTTTCTTAATGTTTGTTTTTTGTATTTTTTGAGCAAGTTGTTTTATTTGTCTTTATGGATCCCTCTCTGGGTGAAGGCCTCCTCCAGTTTTTTCCAACTTTCTCTATCCTCTCCTGTCTCCATCCAGTGTTTTCCGGCTATTTGGGTAATGTCTTCAGACCAGCGTTTCTTCGGCCTGCCTGTGGGGCGTTTTCCGTGTGGTCCCTTCCATTTTGTGGTTTGTATGGTCCATCTTTTGTCTGTCATGCGGGCTACATGGCCAGCCCAGTTCCATTTAAGTTTGAGAGCATGGGTAAGAGCGTCGGTTACCTTGGTTTTTTCTCTAATTCTTGCGTGTCTTATTTTGTATATTTTACGCAGCTGTCATACTTCTCTCCATAGCTCTCTGCGTAGTTCTTATTTTCTCCTTCACTTTGTTGGTGTATACCCATGTTTGTGAGCCGTAGACTAGACATGGCAGGAGACAAGTGTCACTCACCACTTTTTTTATGTCATGCTGTAGTCTCCCTTCAGAACTTCTTTCAGAGACCAGTACTTCTTCCAGGTTATAGCTGATCTTCTGTTGACCTCTTCATCGTTGCTGGTTTTTGAGAATGAGACTTGTTTACCTAAGTATATATAGTTATTTACGTACTCTATTGTCTCGTCACCAATGATTATAGGCTATTTATAACTGTTAGTCATCACTTTTGTTTTATTAGTGTTCATTTCAAGTCCTACTTTGCTGCTTTGTTCAGTTAGTGTTCTCATCATGGTTTTTAGGCTTGTGGCGGTTTCTGAAAAAAGCACTATGTCGTCAGCGAATCTTAGATGACTTAGGTATTGGTCATTTATCCTTATTCCATTTTTTTCCCAGCTGAGCTTCCGGAAGACTCCTTCTAGCACTGCGATGAAGAGCTTAGGTGAGAGTGGGTCACCTTGCCGCACACCCCGTTCTATTTTTATTGCTTGCCCTCTTTTATCTAACTTTACTTTGCTGGTGTTGTTTTTATATATGTTCTTAAGAATGTTGATATATCTTGTGTTAACCTGAACTAGTTCTAGGGCTTCCCATATAGCGTTATGGCTGATAGTGTCAAAAGCCTTACTGTAATCTATGAAGCCTATGTATAGTGGTTTATTCAACTCTTTATATTTTTCTAGTACTTGCTCGAGTGTATGTATATGATCAACAGTGCTGTATCCAGAGCGAAAGCCTGCTTGTTCTACAGCTTGGGCTTTGTCGATGCCTTGTGTTATTCGCTTGAGAATGATTGATGTAAAGAAATTATCTATAGAAACTTGTAAATCATCGATCCGAGTTGGTGACTGATTTAGTGTGTTTCCCGGTGACTTTAAAGGCAGATTATATCGCTCTCCCTTTGGTGATTGGGATGGGCTACACAATTCCTTCTGCGTAATACCGGGTCCTTTTTTTCTTCTAGTATTTACCCTCGTACTCGGTGGAGTCGGTGTTGAGCATATATTTTTTTTCATTACCATTGCTTGTTGTAATTTTTCAGTGGTTCTCCTTAACTCAATATTTTCTAAAATTTTAACATGCAATTCTGATTGTGTTGAAAGTAAGTTAGTAGTGAGTTCGTCATTTTTTATTTTCAGTCTCTGAATTAACTCCAACTGCGAGTTGTTAGTACTGGTATCGTTTAAGCTTTCTGTACTCCTAGATATATCAGTTTGACTTTCGCACAGTGTATCGTTCTGAATGTTCTCATTTATGAGTGATGAGCTCATATCAAACTGTTTTCGAACTGGAGTGGAGTCATTCTTCCGCCTTGTTGTGACATTAACGCATATAGGACAACGCCACGCCCGAATCAGTTCATGTCGCCGAGGTCATGTTTAGGCATTGGTAATGGTAATTTCCTTTGGAGGCTACGCATGTTAGCAGCTCTAGGTTATCCGTGATCGGCCTCGGACACGCCATACAATCCATTGTGAAATAAATTGATATAAAATGAAAAGTAAAAAGCAAAAAGTTATCTCGTCCACGGGATTTGAACGCAGGCACAAAAACCAAAAAACAAAAAATGCAAAAAGTTTGAACGTTCACAAGTCTCGAATCCGGAACTTTTAGGAGTCAACTGTCCACAGTAGTCAATATGTTAAACCACTAAGCCAAATACTCGTTAGCGTGTGATTGCGAAAAAGTCTTATAGACTCTAGATTTAAGTCCGGTAAAATCGGGTATAGTAGTGATTTTGATTTGGTTTAAAAACTACCCTTTTTTTTCGTTGTTAACAGTTATTTGTTTAGCACTTTATTTTCACTTTATCACTAAATTATGTTCATGGTAAAAAGTTTATTGCTAAAAAGTTAAGTGTTTATGAGTAATATTACCGAGCACCACTATTTTTAACTTGCACTGACATTATAGTCTTTGATTGTAGACAGTATTTCATTTTCAAAATATGTTACTAATTCAATAATTAGTTCACTTAGCACTAAGATAATAATGACACAGTCAATTTACACCAAGTCTTAAATTATAAGAGTTAACAGCACTTTAAACCACGGCTAAAACTATTTTTTAAATTGATATAATCGCAGAGCCAATGTTTACGTGACGCGAGCGCCATCTTCTCGCCATTTGCATTTTACAACCGTCGACACCCAAAACGAATGCACTTTGTAGAAAACCATTTGTTACAACATGTTTTTAGGGTGCCCTATTGATATGCCGAAAAAAATACGCCGATTTTTGTTTCGCCGACAACGATTCGCCGACGGATTCTTTGGCCGAGTAACGATTGGCAGAATCTCATTATGCATAATGTAGTGTATTGACGCTTCGAGCGCTTACGTCATGGTGACGTCACTGACAGTTAGGGTCAGTCGATATTATGCGGTGAGCAGAGCCGGACGTACCGCGTGATGTTTGTGTTGGCGAATCGTTGGAAATACGTTACATCGTATGATATACTGAGGTAAATACAGTACATTACATGTGGCGACGAGGAAAACAAGAAAAGAGGAAAGGGAAGACAGGTCAGTCGATCTCGATTAATTATCAAGTTTTGTCAGTGTGCAAAAAATTGGTTTAAAATCGAATCCACTGTTTCAAACAAGTGATAAGTGAGAGTACGCACTGGTGGTACACCTTTCACACTCACTTCTAAAAAAACAAAGAAAACAATATTTCCATTCGGTAACGCCATCTAGCAATATGATCTTTGAAGCGTTGAACGTTACAATTATAATTGTAGGCTTTAAAGTTGGATGTGCGACTAACAACAATTAGATCTACCTACAAATAAAAAAAATCATCTCGGAGGCAGCCAGTGTTAATAGCACTGTTTAAAGCTTATAGCCTGCCAGGCATCAACACTGCAAATAATTGCATGTTGACTTCCACTTTTAAACGTAGGTAGGTAGGTACAAAGACACTACATTCATGGTTGACATGTTCACACTGGAGCTTTATTATTGCAACTTAGTTCCATCAAAACGCAATTGTGTGATGCAAATGATAGCAGGTTCCCGTACCTGTGCATTAAATTGTCACGGAAATAACAAATCTGATTACAAAATCGGTTAATACAGATAAATTGATTTGTTCATTAGATTGACATAGGTGCTTAGTACCCTAGCAGGTTCCCGATCCTAGACATTAAATTATATTAAAATCTGATTACTAAATCGGTCAATGCAAATAGGCATATCTTTTGTCTGCTCATTAAATAATATAAATATAGACTGAAAACACCAGGTTTTAAAGCCAGGACTAAATAGTCATGCTGTGTATAGCAAAATTGATGTCAATCGACAGGTTCATTAAATCGGCATCGTACGTACGGCCTGTTGTTTAATACATTGATGTTGTATTATATCGTCATACAATTGACAGCAAGGTCACACGTTGTATAAAAATAAATGGGTATACCCTGTAATCTTCTTCTTCCTCGGTCCCTCATTGCTGAGGATCGCGACCATGTATGCTCCGTCTCCATAGTGTGCGGTCATAAGCCACATGAGTCACGCACTGCATGTTGCCGCCAACCACCCTCTTCACACCATCAGACCATCTCGTGGGTGCTTTTCCTCGCCCGCGCTTGCCATCCATTTGACCCAAGATAATCTGCCTTTCTAGGTCATGCTTCTTAGACCGCATGATATGTCCAAAAAAGCTGAGTGCGCGTTCTTGACATATTGTAGAGAGCCGCGTGTTGATTTTCAGCTCCTCTAGGATGGACTTATTGGTTCTCATACCCTGTAATAGGTCATCCAATAAAGCGTTTCTAATATGACGCAAGAAATCGCTTGAAGACCTCAAGAGCGGGGTAAAGTTATAATCCAAACGAAATTATATATATATATTTGAAAAAAAAAAACAATAATAAGTGAACTGTGCAGATATAATAAATTATCAGCGAACGCAAATAAAGTAAAATGTATCTGGCTTATTTATAGATTTGATTTTGAGGTACTGGCATGACCATCCATCCAGTTATACTGATAAAAAAAACTGGATAGTCTACAATCTAGTCAGTATACTTTTGATTAAATTTATAAATAAATGAGGTGAGGTAAAATTTATTTGTCTACCCCGAACATTTATATAAACTAATGTCGGGTAGTTTAGTGTTGTTTACCAATATCTCAAATCTCAATTGACATTTGCTGGGACGTCAGTCTTCCGTGACCACAGCTAGTGCAACCTAGTTGAAACGTCGGAAAAAAGGTAAAATAATGACATTTAATCGCGTTAGACCCGGTATAGACATAAATTATGTGTACAAAACGCGAGAGTTTAAAGTGTTAAATGAGGTTAGCTAATCAAACAGCTACCTAATACATTAATATGTAATAAAAAAGGAGTATTGCCGATATAAAGATATAAATTAATTAAACAATGAGTTAAGTAAGCTTATTCCATAATCTAGTGGATATCAATTGCAAATACTTTAACTTGGCTGCTAGTCAGCGACATCCAATAATTATATAAAAAAACGGTTGCAGGAAAACACTTACTGGTCATTCGTGACGTTTATATTACATAGCTAATAAGCTTCGAAGATTTAAACGAAATTCGCAGACCTTTACATGGACACTGCATTCATTTGAAAAGGAAGGGATGAAGGTGTCTGCTTGAAGTCGTGATTATTTAGCAAATTCATAATAATCACTATAATTAGTTACTAGTGGCTATGTGTGAAACACTTGGTTCGTTGAGTCATTGTCATTATCATAGTGAACTCACAAGGGTCTTAAGCGCCATGGACGCTATTGGCACTAGTTATTTAATGTCAATCTACGCAGTTTGAAAAATTACCAAAACCTGGATCGGAAAAAATATATTTAATCTGGTCACAAAATTTCATGATAATCGGTCGAAAATTGTGACCTGTAGAGGAGAAACGAAAGCATATGGCTCAAGTTAAAACGGAGACCTTCGCTGACGCTTTGGTCAACTTTTGAATACAGTGTATAGCAAAAAACTAAATTGTGAACGTTTCATTACACAACTACGGTACATAAATGGATACTTGTAAATAAGTACCAGTGATATTAAAATAACATTGTGACTTCAGACCAAACGTCACATGTCACACGGCTACTATAAAAAAAAAAAATGAAATAATAAACATTGGATGTTTTATTAGTAAACCTACGTCCGATATCTTCCATAGGCATATTGTTAGCTACCTACGAGTTGGTATGTCAAAGGTTGAAAATGTGAATATATGTTTAAATTCATAAAAATAAATCCAACTAATATATAAAATAAAAACTAAATAATTAAGCTATGCAGCTAGCTTATGTATGTATGTAGTTCGTAGTTTTAACCGTCTGCACGCGCATACATGCGGGAAAATAAAGAATTCTAGAGAAAACATGAAGTCCATTTTAGTGGTGAACGATACCACACGATACCATGTACAATATATTTATATGTATGTACAAAGAACATAGCGAACAGTGCAGTCATTATCATATATAGGTATGTAATATGGGTAATGAATAAGCAACTGCCTGGTTTCACATTACCACAAGCATCTAACGAATTTGCTCTCGATTGATGGACGTTGCGTTGTATTGTAGATATATATATGTCGGCGCAAGGCACCTGTAAGCTTATAATTGCTGGGGCCCGGGTAGGTGGCATTAGGCGTGATTGTCACAGAGTACGTCGTTGTTCCTTGAAGCGGGGCGGTTATTGTAAACACTGCCGAACGTAGCCGTGGGTCTGGTATTTGAATGAAATTTGATATTAGTTCTTTATTCTGAGCTTAGCTTTGAATGCCAAGCGAGCATTAAGATTTGGGCCATGGTTGAGTTGGGACGCGCGTCGTCCCGTAACCGTGCCGTGAGATTTCGTGTGTGCTTTAAGTACCTACATACTTGTACCACTTGACCCACGGATTCGTTTCCGTTTCTTGATAACTTCGTGATGTAAAAGCTTTGATTAACTTGGTGTGATCTTTTTGTGATTTCGAACTTAATTCATTGTCAGCGTGATTTAGTGTCATTCTGAATCTATACGTAGTTACTAATGTCAGTGGGTTTATTGTATTAACATTGTATTGGACTTGTGTGCGTGATATTGATATGCCCACTGATTCCGCCCACCATGGAGCTGATGCCTGGTCCCCTGATGCCTTCGTAGAGTTACCGGCTCCGACATCAGAAGTGGGATAGTGAACGAGGAAAATCCGGAAAATTGTGGAAAATTCTAAATTGATAGATTATCAGAATTTGATCGGAAATCGGTTGCATATTATTTGAAGATAGTTTAAAGGCCATTGGTTTGTAATTTGAGGACCGCTCACTTGGAAGATGCAACCTAATAAGATATGAATTATCTAATATGAAAGTATTTGTTGACGAGATGTTCTTAGAAAGAATAAACATCTGCAACTATTTTGATTAATTTGAGTGAGCAATACACATGGTCGTGAAAACTCATTTTTTAAATCATTTTTCCCACAACACTGAATAAAAACAAGAGACTTTATAATTCTGGAAGCAGTTCCTAAGGAGCTATAAGTGATATGATGGCTGTAGTGTTCAACAACACCGACTGTGTTGGCGGTGCAGTACAAACTGACTGCAAGCGATACGGCTTGTGAGATGGAGTTATCCGGTGGGATAGCAAGATAAGTAGTAGAGGTTAAGTCGTAGACACCGCTGTGTGTTGTCTTTATTCAGTTTGGCACTTACTTCTGTACGTCTAGCGGGAACTGTCCGTGGTGTTTAGAATCAAAGTCAGCAATTCACAACACAGCTGTTTATTAGCACAGGCACAGAAGAAAGTCAGCACACGAGCATAGAAGGTGAAAGGAACACAAAACAAGCAAGGCAAGACAGAATAGCGTAAAGGTTTCGGAGCGCAAAGCGACGTGCGTCTAGTATCGAGCGGTTAGATCGACTGGCTGCGCGAGGGGCGGCGCCGACGGCGGACCGCGCTCGCGCAACCGGTCGGGAACTAGAACAAAGGATGACGTCCGGCGCTCTGTCTCCACTATGCGTAACTAGTATGCACGGATGTCGTCCGTCAATTAATACTCGATATAAAACACACATTATATATAAAATAAAACTACACAAATTTAACATGTGATGTAGATCCCCACATCACTCCCCTCCTGAGACCGTCACTACGGGCGATAATAGCGTGGTCGACGTACTTCGCGACCTGACCTTGTTTTGGTTACCACCGGGTCCTTGGTCATGTTTACTCTAGCTTTTTCGGGATGATTGTCGCTATCTATAATGTAGGCCGGTTTTAACCGATCTATTGATACAGAAACCTGTTTTCCCTTAATCATTAGTTTGAAAACCTTGGTGTCTCTTTCCAGTACTTGATGCGGTCCAGTGTATGCGGGTTGTAGCGCACCGCGCAATGCGTCTACCCTCAGGAATACGTGGCTGCATGTGGGTAAGTCTTTAAAAACAAAAATTGACTTATTATCATGGCGTGCGGCTGGCAATGGCCGAAGTCTGTTAGTTGACTGGCGAAGACGAGACATGTAATCAGTAATATCCGTAGTTCCTGGCGTATGTGGCTCAAAGAATTCGCCTGGCAATCGTAAGGTTTCGCCATATACTATTTCGGCTGAGGATGCCTGTAGATCTTCCTTGTATGCGCTTCGGACGCCCATAAGGACCAGTGGTAACGACTCCGTCCATTTTTCTGCAGCGTGACAAGAGATTGCTGCCTTAAGTTGCCTATGGAATCGCTCCACGAGGCCGTTGCACGCAGAATGGTATGCAGTGGTTGTCTTGTGTTGAAATCCGGATAATTGTGCAAGATGCTTAAATAAAGACGACTCGAATTGGCGGCCTCGGTCCGTGACTATTTCTTCAGGGCATCCGAACCTCGAGATCCATGTAGAAAGTAAGGCCTTGGCTACGGTCTCTGCAGTTGCGTCTGTTATTGGTACTGCCTCGGGCCACCTCGTGAATCTATCTACGGCAGTAAGGCAGTATCGAAATCCCTCTGAAGGTGGCAGTGGCCCTACGAGGTCTATGTGGACGTGTCTGAATCTCGCGCGTGGTAGTTGGAATGTTCCTATAGGTGCGGAGACGTGTCGCGATATCTTGGATCGTTGACAGGGCAGGCAGCACCGTGACCATTCTCGGCAATCCTTCCTCATTTCTGGCCATACGAAGCGTTCTGCTACTAACTTTACTGAAGCATTAGCCCCTGGGTGGCTCAGGCTGTGGAGGCTATTAAAAATCTGTCTTCTAAAGATTTTCGGAACGTATGGCCTCGGTTTTGCCATACTTGTATCGCAATAGAGTTCGGCGTGTGTTCCAGGAAGCTTCGTCTTAGTGAGTCGTAATGATGTGGTTTGCTGCAAGAGCTGGGCCAGTTCCGGGTCTTCGGCCTGGCTTTTGGCCAATTGCTGGAGGTTCACAGGCGATGAAATTTCCTCGATACGGGATAAGGTATCGGCTACGACGTTGTCTGTACCTGCTATATGTCGAATATCCGTCGTGAATTGCGATATATAGTCAAGATGTCGATATTGGCGAGGTGGGCATTTTTCCTTCCGATTGTGAAACGCGAATGTTAGAGGTTTGTGGTCGGTATAAATGGTGAAATTACGTGCTTCAACCATGTGTCTAAAATATTTCACAGCTTTATAAATCGCTAGCAACTCCCTATCGTAAGGTGAATATTTTTGTTGCGCCGGACTGAGCTTCCTTGAGAAGAATGCCAATGGTTGACAAGAACTATCCTTAAATTGCTGTAAGGCCGCCCCGACAGCTGTATCGGATGCGTCACATGCCAATCCAAGCTTTGTGTGGCAGTCTGGGTGAGCCAGTAACGCGGCCTGGCAAAGACTCTGTTTGCAGTCGTTAAAAGCTTGTAGTGCTCTACCCGTGATGTCGACAGGGTGCGAGCCTTTTACTGGGCCGACCAAGAGGGAGTTAAGTGGTGCTTGAACTTGAGCTGCCCTGGGAATAAAGCGTCTGTAAAAGTTCAGCATTCCTAGAAATCTTCTTAGCCCCTTAACGTTCTTCGGTACTGGGAAGCTGGAAATGGCTTCGACCTTGTCGGTCAGGGGTTTGGTTCCTCTGGCAGTTATGGAATAGCCCAAGAAGTTTATCTCTGACACGCCGAAAATACATTTCGATGTATTTATTAGCATGCCGTACTCAGACAGTCTCGAGAAGATTTGGCGAAGGTGGGTCTCGTGCTCTTCGCTGTTTCTTGAGAAGATGAGAAAATCATCGAGGTAGGCGTAACAATTGTCCAGTCCTCGCGTGATTTCGTCTACAAATCTCTGAAAAGTTTGCCCTGCGTTTCGTAATCCGAACGTCATATACGGGAATTCAAATAATCCGAACGGTGTGGTGATGGCGGTTTTCGGAATGTCTTCGGTACTGACCGGTATCTGGTTATATGCCTTTACGAGGTCTAACTTTGAGAATATCTTGCATCCAGTAATGTTATGTGCGAAGTCATGTATGTGGCGTATAGGGTACCGGTCCGGTATGGTTCTTGCGTTCAGCATCCGATAATCCCCACAAGGTCTCCAACCGTTTTCCTTCTTGGGCGCGAGGTGAAGGGGAGATGACCATGGACTTTGTGACGGCCGTGCAGTGCCATCCCTTAACATGGCTTCAAATTCTTTTTTTGCTATCTGCAGCTTATCGGGTGCTAGCCTACGTGGGGAAGCACTGACTGGAGGCCCGGGGGTGGTTTTGATAAAATGCACTGTATTGTGTTTTGGTTCTCGCTGTACGCCTGATGGCCGTGTTATCTCTGGGAATTGTTTCAGTATGTCGTGGTATTTGCTGTCACCGCCTGCTACCTTAATCGAGGATATGTTGCTAGATGAACTTGGTAACATCCCCGCGACATGCAATGAGGTTGTGCCGTCGACTAAACGCTGAAGTCGGATGTCGACTAAGAGGTTGTAATGACCTAAGAAGTCGGCACCGATGATGGCTTTAGTCACGTCGGCAACGACAAATCGCCAAGAGTAATCTCGGCGAAGGCCCAAGTCCAGTGTAAGGTGGACGTAACCGTACGTGTGTATTATGGATTCGTTAGCTGCGGTTAGTTGGAAATCGGTCTTTGGCCGGCGTTGTTTGAGTGCAGAATGCGGGAACACGCAGAGGTCACTGCCAGTATCAATGAGGAACTGTGTCTTCAATTTACGATCTGTTACAAACAAGCGGCTAGAAGCTTTGGGACAATCATTGGCCGCCATTATTGATTGCCCGAGAAGTTTTCCGACCCGAAATCACATGGTTTAATGCATTTGGTAGCCCTTTTCCCGTATTTAGCATGACACCAGCAAACTGGGAACTTGCGGTAGCTTGAGTTAGATCGTTGCCCTGACCGGCTACGGGATGGTTGGTAAGATTGCGAGCGGCGTGGAGAGCGGTTGTTGCGATCCAGCTTCATGTGCATTGACTGCATTTGCTTTTTGAGTTCGGCTACCTCGTTGGCTAATGATTCCATGTGTGATCCAGGCACGGACGTGGATGTGGAGGCTACTTGAGCTTGAGCTGAGGTTGCCAGGTCTTTTATCCTGTCTGCCCGTTCGGCGAGAACTTCTAAGCTGGTATCAGGTTGTCCTGCGATAAAGGTCTGGATGTTCATAGGAAGACGCGTTGTCCACAGGGTTTTTATAAAATCTTCAGGCAAGGTTGGGCCTCCCAGGCTTTTTAGGTGTCGCAGCAACTGTGACGGTTTTCGGTCTCCAAGCTCTTCGTGCATTACCATCTGTAGTTGCTTTTTTTCCTTTGAAGCCGTGAGTCGTTTGATTAGTTCCGCTTTTAATTTGTCATATTTTTCCGTGGCAGGAGGGGCAAAGACAATGTCTTTCACTTCTTTTAAGTACTGCTGGTCTAGTTGACTTATGACATAGTTGAATTTCGTCACGTCCTGTGTAATGTTTGCAACGTGAAATTGCCCTTCTATCTGGGCAAACCAGATTTCTGGCTCCTCCGGCCAAAACGGTGGTACTTTGACGCTGACCCGGCAAATCTCGGATGAGTCAGTGGAAACGCGCAAAGTCGCCCGCGGGGCACGCGGCTCGCCGCCATCCTGTTTTCCTGTTTCAGATTCATCACTCATATTTTTTTTTTTTATACCACGTCGGTGGCAATCAAGCATACGGCCCGCCTGATGGTAAGCAGTTACCGTAGCCTATGAACGCCTGCAACACCAGAGATATTGCACGCGCGTTGCCGACCCTTTAAAAACCTGTACACTCCTTAGGTACTCCTTACTCCTTTTTTTTATTCCGAGTATTTCTCTGTGTTCCGTTTATATAAATGCTTTCGTGTCCAACGGGGTCACCAGTGTGGCACTTACTTCTGTACGTCTAGCGGGAACTGTCCGTGGTGTTTAGAATCAAAGTCAGCAATTCACAACACAGCTGTTTATTAGCACAGGCACAGAAGAAAGTCAGCACACGAGCATAGAAGGTGAAAGGAACACAAAACAAGCAAGGCAAGACAGAATAGCGTAAAGGTTTCGGAGCGCAAAGCGACGTGCGTCTAGTATCGAGCGGTTAGATCGACTGGCTGCGCGAGGGGCGGCGCCGACGGCGGACCGCGCTCGCGCAACCGGTCGGGAACTAGAACAAAGGATGACGTCCGGCGCTCTGTCTCCACTATGCGTAACTAGTATGCACGGATGTCGTCCGTCAATTAATACTCGATATAAAACACACATTATATATAAAATAAAACTACACAAATTTAACATGTGATGTAGATCCCCACATAAAGTTTTTGATATTTTTGTTGGCAGAAAGGTACTGAATATTATATTTGATGTGGTTTAAATCATACTATGAACCTGCAAAATGATATTTTATATCTGACTTTATTTCATGACGAAGAATTTTATTCTTATTTTTGGAAGGTATCTATTGATTTGTGGCGTTGTTAATGAACGTCGGGTCTGATAAGCCCTTGATGATCGTTTGACCTTATTGGTCGTTTTGACATTTGTGTTTGTTGGAAGGGGGAGAATTTATGTTGCGACAGACTTAAGCCTCTGATGGACTGAGGTCTCAGTTGGTTGAACATTATTCCTGCTTGATTTACTCAAAGTCGCAAATTTCCGTGTATAAAAAAAAAAGTGAACTAAGATTTACTGCTAATTATATTTGACCTAATGTATCCCGTCCCGTAGCGTCCTATAAAGAAAAAAAAAGTTATAAAATAGAGAGAGCCTTGGATTTCAAATGTCTGGTGAGAAACCACTCTTAAGCAGTATTATATATTTTTTTCAAGTATCTTGATAACAGAATCTTGAAGCAATAATGAATGTTGTCA
This sequence comes from Cydia strobilella, assembly GCF_947568885.1. Classification (NCBI taxonomy): domain Eukaryota; kingdom Metazoa; phylum Arthropoda; class Insecta; order Lepidoptera; family Tortricidae; genus Cydia; species Cydia strobilella. Next base: position 32,912,338 of record NC_086068.1, read on the forward strand.
CTAAACATTTGATAAAGGTGCCATATTATTTTTTGTATGGTCATAAATATGCAGCGGACAAAATGCAGTCTGAGTCTATTGAAATGTTTTAGTGGGCAAGTTATTGCCACACGTGTAATTGGGTACCTACTGTATTTCCCGCTTATTGCATTTGTTTGATTTTAAGGAAGTTTGTTGCATCGGTCAAATGACTTAACAAATTTACCTAGAATTCATGGGTACTGAATTTCTAACGCGCAAAACGATAAAATTCTTTGTTTATATTTGTTGATTTCATACAAAATGAGGAAATCAAATAAATAATTTGAAATTTGGATTATGGATTTATGGAAATGATTCATGTTGGATCATTTGGTCAGTTTAATAAAATTTGATAAAAATTATGAAGTGATCATTTCAATGATAGATCACGGATCACGATTGTTAAACTTTTGACTGAAAACGTGATGATTGTTTGAACCATACAGATCGAACGAAAAGAGATCTAATTTAAGAATAATTTAAATTAAAGAGACAATGACAAACTTTGTATTGATCAGTTTTAAGGAAATGGGACTATGGTTTGTCCAAATAAAAGAAAAGGCTTGCATTCTTTATGATATGTGTTAGCACTTGTGGTGCGGTTATTGTGTTGCCAGATTTGGCTGTGTTGTGTCTGACTCGGGTTGATGAGTCGTATATGTGAGAGAGTCGCTTGTCTAGTCTCGACTCAGGTGGCGACAGAGTTGTCCAGTCTCTGTGTGAGATGGCGGCAGAGTCGGCCAGCCTGAGTGTGATGGTAAGCGTGATAATCTCAAGTAACATTTTGTATGTTTGGCAATCTTGTGGTAGATTGCGTGTATAACTATTGAACAGAGAATGCAGAGCGTTTGCAAAGTATGTGCATTTGAGTTTTGAATAAAACTGAATATGGTTTTGATCTTGAATAGTTTGTCAATGCATCTTTAAATTTCTTGTTGAGTTTAAGACTCGTTTTAGAAGTTTGAAAAGTTTTGTTGCTATATGTTTTAGGTCAGAGTTGAATGAAATCACCTGTGAAGAAATTAGACCTAACCAGAATGAAGTAGTGGCTTTTGTGAATTTGCCTCTTTTAACAACAGTTATGCAACTGCAGAAACTTATTGGTACACTTTCATATTTCTGCCAATTTATTCTTAAGTTTTCATAGTTATCAGCGCCCCTTTATAAGGCCATTAATCTACAACAAGTAAAGTAAAATTTCGTTGGATGCTTACCTGATGCATTTCTGGAGAGATGTGCCAAAAATATTGGCGTAACTAATGATGAACGTGTTTTAATGTTTACTTTTCATTGGTACTTATTCTAAATTACCAAATGCATACTGATACTGCTGGTTCAGTAACTATAGTGTTTGGCTTTTCGCAAAAGCAGCATAATATGTATCATGCCAGAGATTATTACAAAAGAAAGGTTCATTATCATTTATACGAATTAAATCAAATGAGATTTTCAATATACTTACAGCCTTTCTTATATGGTAGTCATTTCACAATTCGAGGAAGAATTGACGATAACTAATGATCATTGATGTTCATATACACAGAAGAATAAAGTTAACACCTAGAGTTCATAGGTGATGAATCTTTAAGTGTTTTTATTTATTTTATATTGGTTATAGAGACGGTAAACGAATGGGTTCTGTTCATACTCGTATTTTTGTCGAAACAAAATACAAAAGTGCTAGAGATTTCTAACAGTCAGTTACGTTACATCCTGAACGCGATTTCAAGATTATTGAAATAATTTAAAACGAAATAAAAATGTTATCATGCAATATCTTCTGGATACATTTTGAAGTCTGATGTTTTTCACCAAAACTAAATTTAACTCGCTGTTTACCAATTTACTTCGTTTTTAGTTAGTGTGCGATAAATTACATTTGACTAGTATGCATTTCGGCCGAAAGAGACTTGATTTCTGGATAGGAAACGTTTTTGCCGTTTTCTGAATAATCGACAATATTTGTTTATTTTATTGAAATTTGAGGAAACTGAAGCTGATCTTGGTCATCATATACGAATACCGTCACTATCGGTGCAAAAAAAAAAGAGAAATTATGTACTTCTTAGGTATTGATTGAATAGTAATGTTACTGTTAGAGCTGTTAAAGCTTTATTATTACAGTGTGATTTTATGGTCGGTAAAATAAGTCGTTTAAAAAAAATCTTCATATGCCATCTAGTATGTGATGACAAGTTTCTAGTAAGACTTGGACTTTAAGATTGGGTGTATTATGATCACAGTAAAGAACATGCTTACTGCTTTGGATATCAATTAAGAGAGACCATAGCACGATGTTGTTCATGACTTATGTTGTCACAGCTCTGCTGTTTTAACTGTACAGTGATTAGGGTCATTTTTATAAAATATAACCCATTGCTTATTGGTAAATTGAAGCAAACTGACAATCGTTACATGCGTTAGGTGGTAATCACCAGAGCGTGATCAAATCTGTCAATGAAATTTTATTTATGTGGATAAACAGCATTTTGACAAGTAAAGGCTATTTCGAGAGCATTGTTAATTAAAAAAAAAAATGTTTCTGTATTTTATACTGTGGATACTATTTTTGGGTATAGCAACTATGACGAAACCTGCGCTGTAGATTGATATTGCATTTTGAGTAATGAAGTTTACGTGCAATTCATGATTTTCACTACATTAACTAAAATTAAAAATCATGAAAGAAATCAAACTAGGTCAGACTTGACAATCAACCTTTAATGAAATCAAGACTATTGTAGAGATAATATTATAAAGTTTCATGATAGTATAAAGGTATTAAAACACGTTGATTATTCGCAACAGACTGACTTTTATTTGACAAGTAACGGTACATATAAGTTACACACATATTGAGGATAGATGGCGCTAGCAGTAAGTAACATACATAAAATATTTTTTTTTGATACTATTCCAATACCCCCACTTATCAAAATAAGCTAAACATCCTCAATAAGACACAAGAATAAACAATCTTAAGAAATTAGGAAACCAAAAACCACCACCCACTACAAGAAAAAACACCCCATACATAGGTATACAATTTTACATTGGGTAAAACTACAAGGAAACAATACCAAGCTTTTTCATAAACTTGTAGTGTTTAAGAGAACACAAACCTTTGGTCAGTAAATCAGCTGGCATTTCCTCAGTAGGAATGTACTTAATATTAACATAATTACTTTTAACAACATCTCTGATATAGTGATATCGTACATCTATATGTTTAGATCTATTGTGACTTTGATGACTAGATGCTAATTTCTAAGCACTCTGGTTGTCACAATTCAAATTAATTGTATGAACCTTTCCTGTAATTTCATGTAGTAAATTTCTTAAATAAACCGCTTCTCTAGAAGCTTCAGAGAGAGCAGTGTATTCTGCTTCGGTACTAGAAAGGCTAACAGTCTTCTGTTTCCTGCTTTGCCACGAAACAGCTGACCCTGACATAACAAAACAGAAACCAGTATAAGACTTCCTATCTATGGCATCACTTGCCCAATCACTGTCAACAAAACCTTGCAAATCACTATCATTATTACTATATCTCAAACAATAGGTTTTTGTTAACTGCAAGTACCTTAAAATGCGTTTTACATAATTGTAATGTTCACTGTTATAACAATTATTGAACTGACTTAGGTAAATAGCTTACCGAATATGCTATGTCTGGCCTTGTCAAAACAGCCAAGTACATCAAACTTCCTATTAACTTTTGGTAAGGAACATTAGGTAAACTTCCTACAGTTTTTTCTAAATTTAACTTGGGTTTGCAAAACCTTCAGGAATTGACATATATATGTTTTCCTTCAGAAAACCATTTAAGAAAGCTGTAGTAACATCTAAATGCGTTATACTCATCCCTAACTTCACACTAAGAGCAAATAATAGTCTTAGGGTTGAATGATGCACTACAGGAGAAAAAGTGTCCGTATAGTCAACACCAGGCTTCTGCGTAAAGCCTTTGGCCACGAGCCGCGCACGATAACGCACATTATTGTCCACATCACTTTTTTTATTGAACACCCACCTACATTTCACTACAGACACGTTACCGGGGTTCTCGACGAGCTCCCACGCATCATTGTCGTCGAACGACCGTAACTCTTCAGCTATGGCACGTCTCCACTGCTCCTTCTCGGGCCCCTCGAGAGCCTCTGAGTATGAGATTTCCTCTGATGCTGGAACAGTACTGGGAACACACATGCTGCTAAAGCCATACCTGTCAGGCTGTTTTTGGAGACGCTTACATCTCGGCTCAGGTGTTGATGTATTTTGGACTGGTTGTTCTGGCTCTTCATTTGACAGAGGCTCGGTTAATGTTCCATTAACATCAGCGTATACTGAAGAATCTGAAGAGAGTTCAGAATGATCCTCATCTGGAACATCAGGATGCAAATCCCCCACTGAAATGCTGCTCTTCTCCTCCACACTGTTTATCGGTGCCTCTTGATTAGGTATCCAAATAGCCAAATCTTTACAGGTGTCGTTACTGTCCATTTCACCTTCCATCACAATGACATTTCTGCTGGTAACAATGGTTTTCTTTGAAGAATTATACAATCTATAACCTTTCACATTCTCTCCATATCCAACTAAGATATGCTGTGCTGCTTTCTTATCCCACTTCAAGCGTTTCTCCTTAGGGATATGTACCATTGCTTTACTACCAAACAATCTAATGTGACTTAAGTCAGGTTTTGAACCATACCACAATTCAAACGGAGTTTTCTCTAAACCTGATACAATGGACCTGTTTTTTAGATAAACTGCGGTGCTGGCCGCCTCTGCCTAAAATCTCTTGTCCAACTTTGCATTGTAGAGAAGACACCTAGCTTTCTCAACCACGGATCGGTTGGCTCTTTCTGGAATTGAGTTTTGTTCTGGTGTGTAGGCATTTGTAGTTTGATGTATAATGCCAGCAGCAGCAAGGTAAGTTTTAAACTCACGGTTGCAATATTCCAGACCTTGATCAGTATGAAATATCTTGATCTTCTTCCCTTGCTGATTCTCTACTAGTGCTTTAAATTCTTTGAATTTGCTAAAAGCTTCATTCTTTTGTTTTAGAAAATAAATGAAGGTCATCCTGCTGTAGTCATCAATAAACAGCATAAAGTATCTGTTACCATTTAAAGAATTAACCTCCATGGGTCCACACAGGTCACTATGTATTCTGTGACATGTCTCTGTGCTCCTGGTACCAACATGAGTAAAAGGTAACCTTGTTTGCTTCCCTTCACAACAGGTTTCACATTTCGCCTTGGTTATGTCCAAAGATCCTTCATATGGCACACCATCAACAATACCGTTTCTCATTTTGTTCAAATCTTGGCTATTAATATGAGCCAGACGTTTATGCCAAAGTTGTCCTGTAACTGCTGAAGCTGCCAACAAACAACTCTGTTTCTGTAGCCGCAACTTGTAAACACCGTTAATTAAATCGGCTATAGCAACCAAAGCATTGTTTTTGTCAGAAATATAACAATGTTTTTTATCGAAAGTGACACTGTTGCCATTTTTGGTAAGCTCGCTTACTGATAACAAGTTTGTTGTCAAACTAGGCACGCATAACACATCCTTCACAGTTATTTGACATTCCAAATCCGAAACAATTTCCACGTCTCCGGAACAAACAACTGGTGCTCTTTCATCATTTGCCACAATGATTTCTGGTAAACACGGCGTAAAGTTTGCATTCATCACCCAATCTTTGTTCACCACAAAATGACCGCTCGCACCCGAGTCTACGTAAAAGTCATCCTTATCGAACTTCCTGGTAAGGAAAACAACACTAAATACGCATTTACTAGCATTTTTCTTCAACATCGGGCATTGATTACGATAATGTCCACCTTTACATTTGTAGCATATAACCTGTTTAACCTCTTTTGTTGTTGCATCTGTCACTGTCTTCTTGTTTGACATTGACTGCCCGCCATTATTCTTCGGCTTAGTGTTGCTAGAGTGATATTTATTTCTCGCTACGAATGCCGCACTGCTGCCAACTTCAGAATCATTCGTTACTTCCATGTCAAGTAACTTTGACTTAATGACATCTGCAGTTATCGATATACCCGAATGTTCAATTGCCATAATCATAGGTGAATAACGATCAGACAAACCTGCTAACAATAATGATCCTACCCATTCATCGGTTATTGTAAATCCTGTGCCGTTTAACCTTTGAGCTGTTTCGACCATTTGTGTGACGTAGTTAGACATCGAGTCACAGTTTTCAAGTCTGATATTAATCAAATGTCAAAGCAAGGTTATTTTTCTCGAGAAACCACAGTCGTCATACATGGTCTTCAACTTAGTCCATAATTCCGCTGAGCTCTTTGTGTTCTTGATATGCACGTACAATGTTGGATCAATAGTTAATATTAACTTTGCCTTCGTTTTTGCATCTTCCATTGGCTTACTTTGAAATCCCTCCGGTGGATTGATGTACTTGTCAGTTCCATCGAGCACCAGCAAGCTTTCGGCCGCAAAACTCCACTCGTCGTAATTCTCCCTGCCTTTTAACTTTGGCACACTGGCAATATAGTTCGTAGTCATGTTTCCGCGAATAAACGTTCACTTTTATCTATTTTAAACTAAAATAACTGATAAAAAACTGGAAAAAAGCCCATAACCTATTAAAACACGTTGATTATTCGCAACAGACTGACTTTTATTTGACAAGTAACGGTACATATAAGTTACACACATATTGAGGATAGATGGCGCTAGCAGTAAGTAACATACATAAAATATTTTTTTTTGATACTATTCCAATAAAAGGCTCTCTCCTTTTGTGAGTTTATTAGCTCGAACAACGCTCAGGAAGCGTTTAATATCCTCTGTGACTTATTGAGACTTCTTTTTGATCTGTGTTTTTCCATCATTAAATTATCATCATCGTCGACAAAAGGGGATTAAGTGATTATTTAAAGATATCCGCCAGTCTTGTCACATTAAACGACAGGTGCATTTCCAAAACAGAAATAATGATGATATTTCAGTACAAACATTCATTCTCATTTTGTCACTGATCACCGCATTACACGGCATATTTCAGAACAAACATTTTCTTTCATTTATTCACTGATCACCGCATTGCACGGCATATTTCAGCACAAACATTCATTATCGTATCATCACCGATCACCGAATTCACGGCATATTTCAGCATAAATATTCATTTTCGTATCATCACTGATTACCGAATTCACGGCATATTTCAGTTCAGATATATTTTCTTGTTTAATCACTGATCACCGCAGCATACGGCATATTTCAGCATAAACATTCCTTTTCGTATCATCACTGATCACCGAATTCACGGCATATTTCAGCATAAACATTCATTTTCGTATCATCACTGATCACCGAATTCACGGCATATTTCAGTTCAGATATATTTTCTTGTTTAATCACTGATCACCGCAGTATACGGCATATTTCAGCATAAACATTCATTTTCGTATCATCACTGATCACCGAATTCACGGCATATTTCAGTTCAGATATATTTTCTTGCTTAATCACTGATCACCGCAGTATACGGCATATTTCAGTACCTGAATTAAATATAAATGTTTTAAATATCACACCAACATAAATACTACATATAACGCAGACTATGTTGCGCTTATTCTAATCATGTAAATATTATTAGTATAATATCACAAATTTATTTACATACAAGATATATTATTAGTATTATTTTTTAGTTACACTTTATTTGATGACATAGGTCAGCAAGTTTGAGCTGGTCACGAGTTTTTTTTTAACTATGTATTCACAAATCGCCAGAAGTTTGCGATAGCAAATATATACCTTCTAATAATAATAAAGCAACCTGGAATAACATGTCTTCGCAGGTACCAAATAGAGATCTGACAACAAATATACCTTATTATTAAAAAAATGAATAGTAAGATCTATAATAATTATCAAGATGTATGTACTCCTAAATAACCATTTCATCTGTCAAATATTTTTAATAAGTTAACAACCAACAGTAAGGCAGTACTTAATGTTGAATATTGTCCATATTACGATGTTCCTATTGTCAACAGCAGTTGAGCAATAGTAAACCCTTTGGTATTGACGATATTTCAAGACTTCCTTTCAAATTATTATTGAATACTTAAGACTCGTGGTTTTATTTTATTGATTTATTTCATTTGTTGGTTTAGTAGTCATATCGATTTAAGCTTGTAATGGATTTTATGGATTAGTATTGCTACACATTTCAAATATTTTCGTACATAAACGACATGGCTACCAAGTATTTTACCTAATTATTAAAGTCACATAGTCCACAATTTATTAGTCATTTAGTCATGTATTATATCATGTATTGTGAAATAACGTTTAATAATGAAAGTTTAACATAATAAGTCTTACACCTACATAAACAATGCATAGTTTTGATTTTATATCTTCGGGTCCAACCCATAGTCAACATGAATGCAAGCATATGCTGAGATAAAAAAAACCTCTTGATAATAATAATAATTATGAGTAACAAATTATGTTGTTTTAGGCTACCCATTATTTGACAATATTTCATTCATATACTTAATAAACGGAAGTGTAAACGAGTAAGTCCCGTTTCAATATTAAGATTATTCGATAATTTCTTTTAAATTATATTATTTTGACGGTTACCCGCTTTAGGTCATTATTATAGCCATTAAAGACTCATGAATACTCAACCAAATTTAAGAACATCAAATAAACTAACGAGTGATTCATTACAAGAACAAATTCCTTGTCACAAAAAAAGATGAATTTAATTAATTACTTTATTAAAAGTATTTAATTTCCAAATATAATCTTATTTTTTTAGAAACATATTGTAATAGGTATTACGGTGCATTTGTTATCCTAATTCGTTATTCAGGCTAAATTCCAGATTCCACAATTAATGCATGTACTTATTTCAATATGTATGCTTGGAATGTTTTTTTTTTTTAATTATTTTGGCTTTACGAAAACAAGACTTTATTAATATTACTGTCATAATTCACATATAAAACCCTGGGCAAAATAAAGTGTGGATATATATGTCGAATACAATTTACATTGCATATTATTTTTAATACTATTTTACTATATCGAGATAGGTATTCGTAAATAATTATTCAAATTAAGAACCGTTATTAAATTAAGATTTTTTTTTGTCAATTTATTAGTTGTATTGAAATTGACATTTGAATAAATGGTACTTTCTTCTGCATTATCAGTTATCAAACACACTACATATTAGAATATAAAATATGAGACTAGAATTTACATCATGTTTACTTGTCAAGATAATATTGAACAGAAACAGCATATTGATAACGAAGCACCTTATTAATTACTATTTTATATGTACATAATTACATGTCACTATGGTGATTTAAATAATGGAAGAAATGAGATTCTCTTATGAACGAAACTTATAAGATCATGTTATTTCTTTTGCAGAGATTTTATCATATCTCCTCAGTAATAAGCAGAGTTTTCATATATATATGGAATGTCTCAACTCTATGGCTTACGCGCTCAAGTTCAAATTGAACATTAAGAAAACAGGTATCACTAATGTACGCGTATATCGATTTCCTTTATATTTATGAACGAGCGATAATAACGCTGCGTTCCTTTTATTAGTCAAGTGTATAACTCCTTCGTCTTATTTTTTTTGTAGGTGTACACAAAAATACAAGTACGAGTAATGTATAACACATGTAATATGATATTTCATTCATATTATCTGTAATTTATTCAGTTTTAATCTAAATTGCACTTGAATGAGAACTCCACATATTAGCGTGTAGCGACGTTATTAAGTTTTTCTTTTTATTATTATTGTTTATTTGTATGTTATACATATTTACATGGTTGGCTCATTATTTTAGTGTTGTAAATATGTTTATGAGAGTTGTAATAAAAGTCTAGCGCCTTCATCTACGCACTTCAAGGTCTCACACGTTCATCCACGTGCGGTAACTATACACATCGATTTCACAAGATGTATGTTCATATTTACTGATACTAGCGTCTACACGTACGCCATCATTTCTATTTATGACAATTACTCAATATAGCTCTGACTGTACATATGACTCTACATGTGACTCTACATGTGACTACAAATGACTCTACAAGTGACTCTACAAGTGACTCTACATGTGACTCTACATGTGACTACATATGAGTACATGTGACTTGACTACATAACCGACTACATATTACGCATTATATTCTCTATATTTGTCTTTCATCTTAAGTTAGTGTTTTTATAATATGATATTAAAGTAAAATATAAAAGCACTTACAAAACAGTACAAAAAATATATAAACACATTATAAAAAACCTAACCTGGCCGCCGGCAGCGGGGCAAGGCCCATTTTTTACGCATTATATATATTATATGATTCCAATTAAGGTCCCTTATTTTTTTTATTTACGTAAGAATTAGTATTATTACAAAACATAAATAATAAAATGTAGTTACTGCCATATAATACACTACGATATTAAAAATATTCTCAATAAATAATAGAAAACGGGTAAATGAGTTTTTAAATTTTCAAAATATGCGAGTTAATCCAATAATAATATCGACTTCCCAACGACCTCGTATGAATGATGAATGATTTATTTGCATATGAATATTGGGTTACATAAGTAGGTGTATAGGTACATTGACACAAAAATAATTGAATGCTCAGCGCATAAAGTTACGAGATATATAATTATATATATCATGAGAGGTGTACAATATGGAAAATACGACATATGCTCTGCTCCATAACTTGGAGATTTAACATACCAGAGTTGGCAAAATTAGAATAAGGTTCGTTTTTCGACAGCTACATCATTAATTCCTTATGAAAATATTTGAGGCTTATTTGAGTTTAAGAACAGATTGCATTCGGGACAATTATGACACTGACGCAAATCGCGTTTAACCACTTGGAACTCGAGGCATTTCTTATTCAAACGCAGCATTAATTAAGAGATATTCAATTGACAAGTTATCATTTTAGTTCACTCATCGGTTTCACGGCTACTAAGTCAGTGTATTTATACAATAGGGATGATGACACATGTTAAATTGTATAACAAAATCTAGTAAAATAGATAGCAAATGAGCAATTAATCGCAATAATATGGATATTAAAATAATATACAACAGGATCTAAGTTTCAAAATCTAGTTTTTTTCAACTTCCAAAAAGAATAAAGTAAGGGTACTATTCGATTCCTTACATTTTATCTAAGAAAAGATTGTATAGCAACGATATGCATAAACGCAATATTTCACAGACAAAATCGCAATTTTACTTATTTTCCATACATTCAAGTTGGGCTCACAGTGACCTTGACGTCACGTTCATATCGTTTTGTTAGGACCGTTTCGCGAGTGAAGTACGACTGTCGGACTTTGACTATCAATTCTGACTTTTGTATTGCTTTAATGCAATGGGTCCCATATAGACATTGGATGAATTGTAATTAAACTGACATATATTTACTTGTTAATATTTATGACATGTAAAATTTGTAATTTTATCAATAAAGGAATATGAATATGATCCTAAAAATAAACCTGATCGATTGATACCATTAAATAAAATTTGTCATCTAGCCTATTTTAGTACCACAAACTGACCTCAAAGATGCAGCAGATCGTAAATTTTTAATGTGTATAAAACAATATCCTACTGTAGTCTGCTATTACACTACTGCTATGCTATGCTATTTTGCTACGCAGAAAACTAAACAATTAATCCTTAGCCTGAACTTGAAATAATCGATGTGTTACAGCATCGTACAATCGATTTTCATAAAATAAAAATAAGAAACATTCTAATGACATGATCGACTTTTCACTAACTCATATGCTGTATTCAAAAACGCTTAATAGACAACTGTAGATTTTAAAATTTCATATTTTTAATTTATTATTATTACTGAGAATACCTGTTATTTGTTCGTACGTTCTTTCTTCTCATACATATGCCAAAATTACTACATTAAATGATATTAGACGACGATAGATTATCTAACCAGTTTTATTTAAAATGAAAGAAGGTAAAAGAAATACATAAAAATTATGACTGACTTACCATAATTTAACATACTTTCCGGTAAATAATGTTTTACTCACTGATACCAACGGAAAGAAAACCTTACGTTCGTGGGGCGTGGCAAAACAAAATCTTATCGATTTTTGTTGGATCCAGCTTCTGATTGTTAGGTTACCACCGGGTTGATGATGAAGACTAATTTGTACCAATATTTTAACTTTATTCGTTCGCTACCAACATAATTACAACATAATGGACATGGCTAGCACCTAACAAAGAAATTAAAAACGAAATCGACTATATAATGGTAGCCAAAAAACAACAAATAAAAAACTTTAAAGTCCTCAATATAAAGTTCAACTCGGCCCATAGATTTTTGAGAGCAACCTACACAACAAACCAATCAAAAAGAAGCCGAGTAACGTTCACACAAAATACAAAACGTGTGTTTACGAAAGAAGATGAGCAATTTCTCCAAAATAATTTACACAACAATTTATCAAAACTGCAATTATCTCAGAACGAGAAGGTTCAAGAATTCTACGACGCTGTTGAAAAGTGTATCTCACAAAGCACATTCGCTTCTAAATCATCGTGCAATTCTAAAACTAATATAATTTCCGACAGTACTAAAATTCTTATAGACCAAAGACACAACCTCCAAAAAAATAAGCCTCTATCAAAAGAAGACAAAACTGCACTCTCTTTGCTGTACAAAAACAGCAAAGAGAGTGCAGTTTTGTCTTCTTGAAAGTGAAAAAAGTGAACAAAGAAATAAAGAAAGACTATAAACAATACCGCTTAAATATATTGGAAAAACATCTCCTTTCCACGGGAAGCACAAAACAAGCCTTCAAAGAACTTGATAGAGAAAAAATCTGGATACCTAAACTAAAATCACAGTCACGACACACAAAAAATAGAGACGAAATACTAGAACAAGCGACAAAATTCTATACGGATCTATATGCAAAAACTGACACGAAAATTTACCTGATATTACAACATTAATAGAGTGCAACGAAACCCATAGTGACGAAGTAGAATTGTTTGATGAAACTGAAATTAGAAAAGCTCTAGAAACCTTAAAATCCAGGATAAGCCCCGGAAATGACGGTATTACAAACGACATTCTAAAAGCGTTCGCACCTATACTGCTCTCTCATCTTGCACATCTTTTTAACCTGATTTTAACTTACAAAGTGGTCCCTCGGCAATGGACAGAATCAGACATTACAATACTCTACAAAAAAAAGACCCGGCCGACATTTCTAACTACCGACTAATAAGCCTTATGTCGAGTATCTACAAATTATTCGCATCATGTCTACAGAGAAGACTTTCTTCTACAATCGAAAAACATATACCCATAGAACAAGCGGGCTTTAGAAAAGGATTCTCTACAATGGACCACATTCAAGTCATCGAACAGCTAATAGAGAAACATATAGAATTTAATAGCATCATGTACATAGCTTTTATTGATTTTCAGAAAGCTTTCGACACTATATCCCACGAAGCCATATGGAAAGCACTGTCAGAGCACAACATTCATAATACATACTCTAAAATACGTATATATCAACTCTACAAGCAAAATTAAACTCGAAAATACAGGTGAAAAAATAAAGATAGAAAGAGGAGTCAGACAGGGGGACCCGATATCACCAACTCTATTCATTACCGTCTTACACAGCATCACTAAATCGCTTAACTGGAGAAATAAAGGCATCAAAATCGACTGGAAAAGCTTAAACCATCTCTGCTTTGCAGATGATATCGCAATATTTTCGAACAAACCCGAAGAAATACAGGATTTGATGCAATCACTTCAAACAACGAGCAAACGTATCGGCCTCGAAATGAATATTAATAAAACCAAAATAATGACTAACGGAAATAGAGCCAAAATATATATCGATGCTGAAGAAATAGAGTATGTAGAGAGCTATATATATTTAGGTAAGCAAATCACATTCGAAAAGAACAGAGGAGTTAAAGAACTGGACAGAAGAATAACAAAAACATGGAGCAAATTTTGGAGCCTGAAAGAGGTCCTAAAAAGCAACCTTCCAATAAGTCTAAAGAAAAAAGTTCTAGACTCTAGTTTATTGCCGTGCTTGACCTACGGCTGTCAGACTTGGACTTAAACCAAAGACATAAGACACAAGATTCAAACTTGCCAAAGAGCCCAAGAAAGAAGCAAACTAAACTTAAAAAGACTAGATAAAGTGAGGAACACAAAAATAAGAGAGAGAACGAGAGTCATCGACGCATTAGAACACTGTCTGAAAATGAAATGGCAGTGGGCAGGCCATATAACGAGGATGAGCGACTAAAAATGGACCAAACGTATGACACTTCGGAAAGGGCCACAAGGAAAAAGAAAGTCTCGCAGACTAACCACAAGATGGGTCGATGACGTCACCGACACCGTACCGCACAAATGGCAAGAGGTAGCGCAGGACCGCTCAGAATTGCGGCGGCTGGGGGAGGCCTTTACTCGCGAAGAGGTCCACCAATCATAGTAATTAAGTTATTTTATAAAATTAATAATTAAGAATGTTAGCTATATTTTTTTTATTTTTTTAAGTATTGTTCATATTGTGTGGAATTTAAGGCTTTTTTGTTTTATTTTATTTATTTATTTATATAAACAGACAAGGTTAAAATAACGCTTTTTAAAGCCTATAGTCAGATTTTTTACACGAGCAGCCTGTGGGTTAGGTACACCCAGCGTTCCGCAAACGCTCTCCGCGTTCAGTATAATAATGCTTTCAGAATGCTGATGGGGCTGTCAAGGTTCTGCAGCGCCTCGACGATGTTTGCAGAGGCGCGCACAGACGGATTCCTTGCTATCTTGCGTAAGCGCTCAGCCTCCTTAATGCAACGAGCAAGAAGCAGTCCCAACAGCTTTCTGAAAGTATTATCCGATAGATACGACTGTAGAATATGGAGGCACCTGGTGGTTTTAACTGGGCGACCTGTATGTTGACCTGTATGGTGTTTAGTTCTTTTTTAGTTGTAGGTTAACTTAGTAAATACTAACACTAGTTAACACTAACACTAGGTAACTTAGCTTAAGACAAACTAACTAAATCTATGGATTGTTATGATCTGCAATAAATGGTTATTTAATTTTAATTTAATTTAATTTAATAAAAGCTACGTGCATGCCAAGTTTCGTGCTTTCTTCCGGATGGGACCGTAATTCAGGTTAACTAGCCGTACTACGCATACCTTTCTAACTGTAAAAATAAAATAGTTACAGGTTATCAAACATAAATTGTTTCAATTGTCCCCAGACAACCCTACTAAAATTCTCAAATGAGAATGATAAGTTGCTGTTATTGTTTCAGAGCCAATTGTGGGATGAGTTTGAACTAGAAGACGCTACATTCGCTGAATGCCGCACCAACAACGCTAATAATAGTTTTCAAGTGAGTAACTTTCTCCGATTTGCTAGATTTCTTCCGAGGTTCTCTCTATTGTAATATATTGAATTGAAACTATTGAAACAAACAATTAAACATCAACAGCCTTTTATTCCGTCGGCTGCCGGGGATCTGGAGATTTTAAGGGTCGTTCTCGGAAGTGAAAGATTGAGTGTTTAAATAGTCTTGTCGACCACGTTTTAGATACCAAATCCTAAATTTCAATAAAAAAATTAACGGTTCACGAGATTTTGTACCACTGATTCGCCCGGGATACCGCCGTTTAGCCAAAATATTTTTCGCCAAATTTCACTTCCCAACAAACTTATGGCATCAGTTTCATTTCCCAAATGAAATTTTAGCAAGTTTTTTACTTCGCAACCATTTCATTTCCCAACCCCATACTTGCGAAATGAAAATGACGTACTAGGTTGGGTTAGGTTAGGTTGGATTATGAAAATTTGCGAAATGAAATTTTGCCAAATGATAATTTGCGTAAAATAGTTTGGGAAGTAATACTTTGGGAAACGATTTTTGGCAATACATTAGTAAACCTTTCAGCTTCATCGGAAATCGGGAAGATGGTTAAATTAGTTACCTTAGACTCCATTACATACTTACATACAGGTTGACCTAATAAAAGCGTGTTAAAAACGAAGTATAGCTAGATGCCAAATTCCAACTTTCTAGGTCATTTCAAAGTAGTCACTTTTTAATGAGTGAGCGGGCGAATCGGTTTACTAATGTATTGCCAAAAATCGTTTCCCAAAGTATTACTTCCCAAACTATTTTACGCAAATTATCATTTGGCAAAATTTCATTTCGCAAATTTTCATAATCCAACCTAACCTAACCCAACCTAGTACGTCATTTTCATTTCGCAAGTATGGGGTTGGGAAATGAAATGGTTGCGAAGTAAAAAACTTGCTAAAATTTCATTTGGGAAATGAAACTGATGCCATAAGTTTGTTGGGAAGTGAAATTTGGCGAAAAATATTTTGGCTAAACGGCGGTAACCCAGCTGAAAATTTGCATACGCATGTAAGTCGGGTGACAATGCAATATTATGGTACCATCAAGCCGATCTGATGATGAAGACAGGAGGTGGTCATAGGAACTGTGTGATAAAACAACGCAACCTAATTGTGTTTGTGGTTTTTAGAATTGTCTCGATGAATATTAGTTGCCCGTGGAAAAAAATTAATAAAAAAAATTAAATATTACTTACATCGAAGTGGTCTTCACACATAAAAACATTTGTATGCGCTAAAATGCTCTTTGGGTCTCTTCGCGCTAGTTTTAACCACATTTTTCTTTTTTCGGGATTCGTTGGAACGGAAACAAACAATTTATCTGGATTTTTTATAGTCGTACTTGAACATTGCGGCACTATACACCATTTATATACCATTTTACAGTGAAATAATCAATTCAATGCACATAAACCATAAGATTTACTAAGGTCATTGACTGAGTTTACTCGCGTGTGTTTATTTATTTTGAACGCGCCTTAAACAGCGTTTAAGGCGCGTTCAAAATAAATAAACATTAACATTGTTTTTTTATATTTAATACAGGAAATTTCACGGAAATATCAATGTAGTGTAATTATTAAGTCATAAACAATCAATTAAAACCATTTTCGAAAATTAGTCAAATAGCCTATACAACACTCCCACAAGTCACCTCTGCAAAATTTTTAGGTGTTACCCTCGATTCGTCACTAAAATGGGACACCCAAATTCAATTAGTTTGCACAAAGTTAGCAGGGATCTGTTTTGCACTTAAAAGACTGTCTATTATTCTTCCACAGGCCCAAGTGCGTAGCAGTTATTTTGCGCTTTTCCATTCTGTGCTAAACTATAGTCTCTAATTTTGGGGAGTCGCGGCTGACTGGCGTCGTGTCTTTGTGCTGCAGAAATGAGCTGTAAGAATAATAGCCAACGCCCCTCCCGGCTCGCCGGCTCGACAACTATTTAAATCATTACGAATAATGACATTACCATCGCAGTACATTTTTAACATCGTGATGTTCGTAAGAACCAACTTCAACTTGTTTCCTCTTAGGGCGGGTAACCTAAGATGTTTACGAAACAGGAACAGAGGGACGCTCGAAACTACCAGCTTCAGACTGACCAAATCTGCCAAAACGACCTATGCTATGGGCCCAAAAATATATAATTCTATCCCTGAAAATATAACTGTTATCACATGATAATGTATTTTATATTAAATTGAAGAAATGGCTAATTGACAACGCCTTTTATGACGTACAAGAATGATTGGAAATGTAGAATATAATATGATATGATTTTTGTAATTACATTTTTGAACATGTGTAAATAATTTTACTTTTATTGTTTCGATGTAGAAATAAATTGAAATTTATAGCGTGTGACAGAGACGGGATGCCTAAGCGTGCGTTAGTACGAGATAGCACGCCTAGTGGGCATCTTCCCAATAGAGCTAATCTAAGTAGACCCCGGCTCGCGTATTAACAGACTAAGCCGCGGGTCAATTTATAGTAGTCGCGTGCGCGGCCATGTTTGAGCATCGCGCGGATGGCAACAGCGCTGCGCGCGAGTTTAGTTCGGTAGCCGGTACCTTTGTGTATAGACGTGTGCGCGTATCCGACCCTACGACTGATCACGAGTATCATAGCATTGAATTGTAATAGTTTTAGTAATTTTAACGTATAGTGGACTGTATTGTATCATAAACCGTGTTCTTTAAGTATAATAAACTGTTTAACTTCAGTGCCGGTTATTATTATACCTACACCCGCTATAAATTTTATTTGTTATTCTACTAATTGTAATTGTATTTTGTATTTTGACGTGTAATATATGTGCATATTATTAATAAATATGAATATGAATATGAATATTTTTATTTTCGGCTGAGAAAACTATATAAGAAGTTTTTGCAGTATTAATGGTGAGTAGGTTAGTTTCAAACCACATGCTTAACGTATCTAAGTCCGATTGTGCCTGTATCAAGGTATCCTCCATTGAATTGCCATAGTAATTAATCATTTAAAACTTCAAAAAAGATAAAATAAAATATCATCCCGTTTTATGTGCGCTAGCAACTGATACGTTTGAAGTCGGTGCCAACGCCAAGACTCTATATCTCAAACTTATTCGTCAGAAAATAAAACATGAGACCACAGCTCGATTGTTTTAGGGAATTTTGTGTCTTAGGGATGTTTTTCAAATATTGTAATATTAGATCCAATTACTTTTAAAATTTAAATTGTTTAAGGTAATAACATCAAGTCGGTGCCTCGTTCTATGCGCTGACAGTCGCGGTGAAATGGAGTCGTGGGCCGGAGCCCTGCGGGGTGCTTTGCACCGCGGGGGCGACGTCGACGATCTCATGGCCAGGCTATCATGTGGAGATCATCAATGGTAACCTTCGTAATCATGTTTCTATTAACATCTTATCAAAGTAGCTCTAGTCAGGGAACGTGTTTTTTTTCTCTCATTTTATCTGCAATCGGCTGTTTTAGATGTTCTGTCATTTGAAGGGTTTTGAGAGGTCTTCCATTAAATACGCTCTCTTGACTTTTATAGAATAGAATTTATCTTCTAGTGCCTCTGGTCTAGCTGCAGTATTTGCCACCTTTTCAGCCTACTCGGATTGTCATTGGTGTTTACCAAGTCCCTTGCAAGTTCGTTTGTATGTTTTTTAGTCGTTCTTTGTACTTAACACAATATCTGTTAACCTCCTCTTTGATCTCTGTATTCTTTGCAAACCATGGTGCACATGTTACAGCCCTTAGGACATTATTCTGAAACCTTTGTAGAATCTCGGGGTTTGAGTTACTGGCCGTTCCCCAGAGTTCAATCCCGCCGTATGTCCATATGAGTTTTATAATGCATTTATACACTAGCATTTTATTAGTTAGTGTCAGAGGTGATTGTCGGCCGATCAGCCAGTACAGGCGCTTGTAACGAAGGTCTGCTTCTTTTCTCTTTGTTCTAACATGTTAGTCTCATATCCAAGTGAAGACCAAGGTACCTTACACAAGTTTCTTGGGGTAGCTGTTCTCCTCTAAGGTTCACAGCTGGACAGTTCTCTTCGTAGTGTAAATGTTATTTGTACTGATGTATTCACATTTGGCTTTATGCTCCACTTTTCAAGCCATTCTTCTATCTTGCATAAATGAGTTTGTAATTTTTCAGCTGCTATGGTCGGGTTTACGTGACTTGCAAGACCGGCTGTATCGTCTGCATATGTTACCGTTACTACTCCTACACTACATGGTAGGTCAGCCGTAGATATTGAGTAAAGAATAGGACAAAGTACGGAGCCTTGCGGGACAGAGGCTTTGATGCTGTACAACTGGGATACTTCATCGCCAAATTTGACCTGAAACTTTCTATCTTGTAAGTAAGATCTTAATACCATATAAAATGAGTTTGGTAGTAACATTTTCAGTTTATGCAATAGTTCATCGTACCAGACTCTATCAAATGCTTGCTGGATATCCAGAAACACAGCGGCACAGTATTCCTTTTGTTCCAAAGATTGTTTTATCTTGTTTACCACACGATGTACTTGTTCTATTGTTGAATGTTGTTCTCGAAATCCAAACTGGTGGTTGGGTATGATAGCTTCTTTCTCTAGGATTGGTTTGAGTCTCCGCAGGAAAAGCTTTTCGAAAAGTTTTGACATTATTGATAGAAGACTAATTGGTCGGTAGGAACTTGCATCTGTAGGCTTTTTTCCGGGTTTGGGTATCATACAGATTTGAGGAACTTTCCATAGTCTGGGATAATAATGTATTCGCATTATGGCATTAAATAGCATAGTCACATTATAGACAATAGATTTTTTAGGTATGTGTTTCAAAACTTCTGCCGTTGTTAAGTCGAAACCAGGTGCCTTCTTATTGCTTAGCATTGTTATTGCCTCTTGTAATTCTCTTGGAGTAATAGCATGGATAGGCATTGATAGTTGTTGATCGCTTTCCAGGTAAGCCTTCACCTCATGTTTAAAGTCTGTCATTGAGCTAGTATTGGGCATAAAACCTTTGCTAAGGTGTCGCGCGAAGAGTTCGGCTTTTTCTTTGGGACTTTTAACCCATGTACCCGACAGATTTCAGTGCAGGAACAGCTTGTTGAGGCCTTTTGAATTGTGTTGTAAGTTTCCACAAGGAGTACTCATCACACTTCTTCGCCGATAGTGACAAAAGTTGTTGTTGAAATGTGTAGTTTTCATTTTCGGCAATCATCACTTTTAGTTCCCGAGCAGTTTTTTGAAACAGCCGCTTGTCCTCCAGATGTCTGCTAAGTTGCCAGACTCTTCTTCTTTTTTCTGCAAGTTTTTCTCGTATGCAAAGAGGAATGTTTACCATACGTCTACTCGTTGTTTGTAGATACGGTGTACAACGCCAAGCTGCTTCCTGTATCAAATTAGTTATATAAAATGTTGCATCATCAATATCACTTTCAGTTTTAAGCTTAACTTGCAGATTCGTTTTTTTGTAAACGTGTAACTGGAACTTTTCAGTCCAGAATTACTTGACCTGTGACCTAGAGTTACAAACGTGAAAGACCTTTTAATCATGCGCCGATTAGGTTATTTACCTACATTTTTGTTATTGTGAATATTGAACCTGTATCAGAACCAGAATCCCAGTTAAGGCAATGTTTTATCCGTTTGTAGGTACTCTGCCACACACGCCCGGCCAACGTTTTGCAACGTGTGCCGCGAACCATTCGGCGCGCTGGGTACAGCGCACGCGTTAGCCTGCGAGTTGTGCAAGTTCAGGGCGCACAAGCGATGCGCCGCGCGCGCTCCTCCTTCCTGCAAGTGGAGCACGCTCGCTTCTCTCGGTCCGCACTTAGTCGAAGACGCTGAAGGAGTAAGGTTTTTGCACTTACTTTTACTATTGGTCAAGTAGACTTGAGTAGGAGCAATGTGGGTAAGACCGTCTATCATGCAAGTCCGTCTACTCACTATAATTCTTATGTTAATATACGTACGCTACTTACAACTTGGTCGGTATAGCAGTTTTTCGTCCTAAATCCATTGCTCTCCAATGAATATTGCTAGAACGAACACAACAATCAACTTTATTCGTCTAGCTATCATCGTCATTAATGATTAAAGACATCAATGCTGGCCAGTCCAAGGTATACCCACTGAACACAACAGTTAGTAAGGGAAACTGATAATGTCCTTCCCACAAAGCGAGCGCCGGGGCGGCAGGCGACCCCTTGTTCCTATTGTTAGCGTTTGTACCTCCCCAGTACACAATATTCAACGATAGAACAGTAACGCTGTATTCATTTCATACCTAGTACTTTATGCAACTGATCTTATATATATAAATATATGTATATGTCGGAATCGTGGGCGTATCATACTATCGGCAGCACAACAGAACCTTCAATCGTGGGTGACGAGGGCTTTCAATGAAATGCAATAATCAACTCATAGTCTTTACTGAACAAGACTGATTAAAAATCATAGCACACATTGACACATGTTACATTTCTCTTCTTAAGCAAACCAGTGGATTTGACTAGGAATCGCCACCGTCGTCATCTTCTCCCGTTCGTTCTCATCAGAAGATTGATTGACAGCATCGCTTCAATTGTTCTGGATTCTATTGTTTAGGCAGCGCCGCAGCGCACTCTATGACGACTTGGTGGAACTGCGTCGAACGCCACTCAGGTGTACTGTAACACCCTAGTTTGAAGAAGAAGAAGAAGAAAGACATTTATTCCATAAAGCACACATACACAGGACAATACGATGAAATAAATAAGATGCTTAAAAAATTTAAAATAAAAAGAAGAATAGCAAAAACAAAAATAAAATTATTTACACATTAAAAACATAAAAAAATGCTCTATTTGTCAAAGATTGCGTGATAACGCCTATGAAAGGCGAAAGATGGCACAATTCAGTCATTCTCCGACATATATATGCGTATGTCCTGACTGACTGACTGACTTCAATGCACAACATGTGACATTGAGTTGGCAGCAATCAACGCTTACTCGTATAAAAAAGATTTACCCAGGGTCACAAGTGGTGTGGTGTTTTGTTCATTTGCGTAAAGCTAGTAAATGAATATTGACACTAGTAATACTGGACGAAAATATGTTGCTTCATGTGCACCGTTGGCCTTGTTGCCTAAGGAATAAAAAAATTGTTAAAAATTATTGGAAAGTCCTCGTCAGGACCGGATATTAAATTATTCAATGCTTATGTGGTTGATACGTGGTTGACAACTTACAAATAAAAACTAGATTTTTTTTAGGGTACACGAAGTAGGGATAAAAGTTTTTTTCTTTTCGATTTAACCCTACGGCGTGGGGTGTCGTTGGATAGGCCTTTCGAAACGAATAGTGGTCTTCAAGTCTGCAGTCTTCAAGCAGAAAGCATTTTCGATGAAGTAAATGATTTTGGAAATAAAAGCTCCGAAAGAAAAAATTTTATCCCCCCCTCTAACTTTTGAACCATTGGGTCCAAAAAATATGAAAAAAATCGTGAAATCAGAGCTTAATCTATATATATAAATGCACGTGTCCTGACTGACTTAGTGATCAGTGATCATCAACGCAGAGGCGAAACCACAAAAGCTAGAAAGTTGAAATTTGCACAACAGGTTACATTTATATTGTGTACAAGAAATAAGAAGGGATTTTGAGAAATTCAACCACTAAGGGGGTTAAAAAGGGGATGAAAGTTTGTATGGGGTTCAAGTTATATTTTAAGCTAGGAATTTGAAACTTCGAGAAAAGATATAATATTGAAATACAAGCAAAGTAATTTCAGCGTTTTTAAAAATTCATCCCCTAAGGTGGTGAAAAGGGGGTTAAAAGTTTGTATGGTCTAAGTCTAGTAAGCTAGGATTGAAACTTCGTAAAAATGTATTTCATTAAAAGAGAAGAATACTGATTTGAAGGTGGTAATAATGAGTTGAAAGTTTGTATGGAGATCAAACTTTAATTTTTGTATAAAAGCATTATTATTAGAATACAAGAAAAGTAATATAAGCGTTTTTAAATATTCATCCCCTAACAGGGTTAAAAAAGTTTTTTTAACCCTATTAGGGGCTTAATACATTTGAATCCATTACAAATGCTTTGAAACTTCTTGGAAAGGCATAATAGCCGATTATAAAAAAGGGATTTCGGTGCTTTTGAAAATTCAATCCCTAAGGGGGTTCAAAAGGGGATGAAAATTTGTCTTGGGGTTCAAATTTTATTTTAAGCTAGGAACTTGAAACTTATTCTAAGAATTCATCCCCCGAGATGGTGAAAACTAAGTTGAAAGTTTGTATGGAGATCAAATATTTTTGTGAGTGCGGGACTTGAATCTTTGTATAAGGGCATATTAGTAGAATCCAAGAAAAGTAATTACAGCGATTTTGAAAATTCATCCCCTAAGGTGGTGAAAAAGGGGTTGAAAGTTTGTATGGAGATCAAAAATGTTTTCAAGTGCGGGACTTGAAACTTTGTATGTGGGCATATTATTAGAATACAGGAAAAGTAATTTCAGTGGTTTTTTTTTTAATTCATTCCCTAACAAGGTTAAAAAGGGGTTGAAAGTTTGTATAGGGTCCTAATATTATTTTAAGCGTGTAACAGTTGAAATAGGTTCCACTGGTACCCCCCCGCGGGTTGCTCACCTTGTCGTGGTGGAGGGGCTTAGTAACCGTGGCTTGGTCACCCACGGTGAAGCGAAGAGGCAACCAGGGCCGGCCTGTTTGGGTTGCGGGCTGGCCCGAGGAGGACGCTCCAAGTGGGCTGGTTTAGAACCATAGACCTGATCTGGCGCCCGTGGCTTCCTTGTGGCGGGCTCGGGGGGGTCCGCTACGATACAGAATGGAAGCCGAGGAGGAAGGCGCGTCTTACCATCTGGCGCGCCTAGCGTGAAGGGCCTTCGGGCATTCGCGAAGGAGCCGCGCTCGTGGGCGGCTGCCGCCGGTGGGGTCGCAGATGACAAGCGCAAGCGTTCCTGTAACCCCACCAATAGGGCGGCGAGGCGGCATATGGGGGTTTTTTTAGTGGGTACACCGTGGGCCTCATTAGCCTAGACGGGAGTCCCACATAACCACTCGGGTCACCCCCCGCACCCGGGTGGTATGCGTAATGCATTTTTCCCTCCTAACAAAAAAAAAAAAAAGATTCCACTGGTACTCACCGGGTTTGCTCAACGCAGGCATGAAACTCTTAATAAAAAATAACCCCAGGGCGCCTTTACTGTGGGTTGTGGTGTAAATGAATAGAGGTAGATATTCTGGAGAAAGTTTTTTATTCAGCACTGGGTCACATAAATGCACTATTTAATTGTCCGCTGACGTAGGGTTAAAGTTCAAATTAAGTTTTAACTAACCTTGGTGATTCCTAAAGCACTCGCGATCACTTTACTTTACACATATGGTATCCTATACGCAGACGCCGATGCCTTCAGGAAGCAGGTCCAAGGTTCAGTCAAGTGGTGACGTGGAAAACCAGCTCGAGCACCAGACGCAGGCCGGGGCTCATCACTCGAATCCGTAATTCCGTAGTCAGGGCAACATAAGGACCCCTACAACAAGGCAAACCCAGCTGTAGAACCAAAGAAATCTTGCAAAGCCAACGTGCCAGACATTTGAGGTTATAGAATAGTACTTACAGTTTTTTAGATTTTATAATTTCATTTAAGCGATGACTTCCTCCAGTTTTTTATAGTTTTTATATTGATACGCTAGCTAGTACATATTTAATCGCCAGGGTGGTGGCGCCAGCCTCCTTCTTGAGTTCATTTTTCCAAAATCCTTCTAGCCACCACGCCGGTCGTATCCAAAAAGAACGCGTCTCCTATGTCGCACTCCAACCACAGTTGCGGATCTCACCGGAACTAATTGCTTATTAAGTTTGCTAATCTAGCTTGCGCGTGAGTTGGGTTTCAAGTGAGCTATTAGTTCCGCGAAACACAGAGAGGGCGTTATAATTAATACTAATATTTCTTTATATTTAGATTATTTAAGTATTTTTAGTGAGTATTGTAATATTTATGTTACAAGTTAGGTACTTGAAACTTCGTAGAAAGATATTTAATGAAAAGAGAAGATAACTAATTACAGCATTTTTGAAAATGTATTCCCCAATATGGTAAAAAATGGGTTGAAAGTTTGTATGGAGATCAAGCCTATTTTTGAGTGCTGCACTTCAATCTGTGTATAAAGGCATATTATTAGAATACAAGAAAAGTATTAAATCACATTTACAATCGGGTCTATCGCGAATTTATTTTGTTACCTTTATTTACCGACTTGTCGGTAAATAAAGGTAACAAACAAAATAAACTGCGGTGATTTGTCAATCAATCAATCTTTAAGTAGTATGCCTCCATCGATACTGTCGATGATTTCGCCAACGTCAAAGTGGGATCCACGTGGGATCGAAGTAATATTTCTTGATTTTCTTCAGCCAGTGTACGGTAAATAAAATTATGGGCCTCTAGGGCTCTAGCCAGACACGGTTAGAGGTAGAAAAACCAAATGCTCTTAGAGCACGACGTTGTTCGGTAGTTATATTGTTGTTGTCTCGTAAAACCGATAGCTGGATTTTACGAGAAGCAAGTGGACTACCGGCCGTTGACTCCAAAATGGTGGTTAAACACGCTTTGAGATTAATTCTCCATTCACTGCACACTACCAAATTAGAATACTGTATAATAAAGCTATCGATATTACACTTTAAACAATATTAATGAGCAGAAAACAAAGGAATTAATCACGAGGCTACTATCAAGATGGCGTTCGAACCGGAAGTCCGGTGATTTGCCATGGTCGCGGCTAACTGACGTCCCAGCCAAATGTCAAAACAGAGATTTGTGTGACTACCCGACGAAAAGTGCATTTAAAGTTTGGGGTAGACATAACATTTTTAAACCACCCACTACATACGTTACGACTCGGGGACCTCTTCGGAAAAACCGAGGGTTTTGCCAATTGTGAAATTGCGGACGAAGTTATTATGACGAATAACTACCGGAGATAAATATATTCTGAAGGACGGTCGACATTTATCGGGGCATGCCTCCGTCCCAGAGTTACTCAGGCATACGTATTATCTCCGGTTGTTCTCATCTTGCTAACGGCGGTGCTTGCACAGACAATCTCGAAGCCAGAATTATTCACCAGTAACTTGCTCTCCTATACGTCATTGTGGACCGCGAAGTGCCGTACTAATAGTACTATGCCTTATGGGAAACGGTCGAAGAGATAGTTCAGATCCGTAAAACCGCTACCAATTTTTAGTATGTTGTTGGGCATGGTACTGGGTCTCCAAAACTGCCGGGAGACAGCGGCGCCGACCATCTACTTCAGCGGAATGACGTCATCAAAATGACTCCCGCCTCGTTGCGAATATTGCATTTTGCACCCAAACTATGCATTGCACATACACGTGTGGGGTATTAAACGAAAGCCAATGAAATATTATATATTTCACTAATACACTATGTATAAAAATATACAATAGTTTAAGAGAAATTTTAAAATAAATAAAAATGATCAAAAAAAAAAATTTCGATTATTTTGGTTTTTCAACCAAACCAAAAGTCGGACGTTAAAGCAATGTACTACAAAATTAAAGCTGATGTTTCAAGCCATACACTGATATCAAAATAATCAAAATCAGACCAAAAATGTGAAAATTATTATATATATATTAAATGCATTAAAGTAAAAAAAATCGAAATTGGTCATTTTCAGGATAATTCGCATAAGCTTCTAGTATGTTATTAGCAATATAAAAAGGATCATAAAACTGCTGGGAGACAATCTCTATAGTGCCTGAGTATCAAATAATGGCGTCATACATGTGACCGCTGCCGAAATTTGCAAAATCTAAATTATAACTATACCACGAGTCATACATACACGTGTGCTATATCAAACGAAAGGTTATTAAATATATTATGATTCGTTAATACATTATTTATAAAAACAATGTATATTTTAGGAGCTACAAACAAAGAAAAAACACTTTTTTTGAGAAAAGTTCGTGTATATATATTTTATAGCTCAACTAAAAACGTTATAACAACGTTGCGTCTAATATGAAAGAAACCAGTTATTCAACTATACGTCACAGCTTAAATTTTTAATTTCTGATAAAAACTGTGGAACATAATATGAGCGCATTAAGGTAGAATTGTTGGCGCACTTTAGTTTTTTTTTGTTAGTATTAAGTAGTGCGGCTGCGACCGTATGCAATTGAGTGGAATAGATGCACCTACGCGAGACGCACGTCTTTCATTCCCTTGCCCCGCCCCGCACTCCGACCAACAGTGGCGACTGGGCTGTACCTTTAATTATTACGCGTGCAAAATAAATCAATCAGTGATCATGGCTAAAGTGACAATAGGAGCGTTAACCATGAAGTGCAAGATTGGTTAGTGTTTAAGGAACGTTTGGAACAATGGTTCGTGGCCAACGATATAGGTGCCGCGGCGGACAAGGCCAAGTGTAAGCGTCAGGCTATCCTGTTGAGCAGTCTCACCGAGGGTTCTTATAAACTGCTGAGGGATTTAGCATTACCCAAAGTCGTGGGAACCCTAGAATATGATCAACTCGTGAAACTTTTGGATGATCACTTAAAGTCTGCAAAGTGCGGGTTTGCGGAACGTAACAGATTCTATTCGTCGACTCAAAAACCTACAGAAAGTATGGGCAGCACGCATTCGTGGACTAGCGGTCGACTGCGGTTTTTCTGCCACGACTTTAGATGAAACTCTTCGAGATCGCTTTGTACTCGGTTTGACACCGGGGCACAAGCGAGATAAGCTGTTTACCATGGATATGGAGAAATTAACCATCAGAAAGGCATTGGAAGTAGCGGAGAGGATTCAGTGTGCTCGGCAGGGCGCTGCACAGGCATCGCCAGCGGCATCGAGCACGCTGCCATGTCCCGACATGCCAGTGTACAAGATGGCGTCGTTCCCACGTAGCGCGAGGCCCGGCGGCACAGGAGGCAGCTTCGGTAGCGGTAGCTTCACACAAAAACCCCAAGTGGTTTGCGCGGCTTGCGGTTATGAAGGACATGAGGCGCCTACATGCAAGTTCTCGCGTTATAAGTGCGGTAAATGCGGTTTAAACGGTCACCTACGGCGCGTGTGTCCCGGAAAAAAAGTGTATCGTCAGAATTATATAGATGGTGAATACGGTGATGTTGATGCTGGTACTGACGATGATGGTAAGCTTGTTATATATAATATTCGTTGTACTCGTGGCGAACCGATGATGGTGACGGTTCAGGTTGCGGACTATGACCTATCTTTTGAGCTGGACACAGGTTCGGCGGTTACAACTATGCCAGACAAAATGTATGCCTCATATTTTAGTAACATACCGTTACACCCGAACCACACAGTTCTAATTAGTTATAATGATAGCAACATTCCAATATTAGGTACTGTCAACCTGCCCTTTACGTACGACGGTGAGAGAGCCACGTTACAGGTTTTCATAGCACGAGACAACGGCCCATCTCTGTTAGGTAGAAATTTCATCACTAAATTCAATTTGGAAATGGTAAGGGTAAAAAAATGCGAGGTAGAAAACTTAATGGAAAAAGCGGAACGCATGTTCCCGAAACTGTTCACAGGTGGGTTAGGTTGTTGTAAAAATATTTCCGTCGATTTGCTTTTAAAACCAGAGGCCAAACCAGTATTTTTTAGATCACGACCCGTACCGTTTGCGTTAAGGCCAAAGGTTGAAAATGAGTTAGATAGGTTAGTTGGACTAGGGATATTAGTACCAGTGCCATTTTCTGACTATGCAAGTCCTGTAGTGCCCGTTTTAAAACACAACGGCAGTATACGCTTATGCGCCGATTATTCGGTTAGTTTAAATAAGCAGTTAGTGATAGAAAAATACCCGCTACCGCGCATCGAAGAGCTATTCGCAAAGTTACACGGCGGTCAGCAGTTTTCTAAGCTAGATTTGTCGCAGGCTTACAACCAGTTATTGTTGAGTGAGTCATCGCAGTTGTTAACAACAATAAACACGATTAAAGGATTGTTTAAATTCACGAGATTAGTTTTTGGTCTAGCATCGGCGGCGTCAATATTTCAACGTACGTTAGATAAAATATTATCGGGGTTAGAGGGTGTTCTGATTTTCCAAGACGACATTTTGGTAACCGGACGTGATCGGTCGGAACATTTGATGAGGCTAAATAAAGTGTTTGATAGGCTGCAACAGTCAGGTTTAGTATTGCAAAAAGAAAAATGCATGTTATTTCAGGACTCAGTGTCGTACTTGGGATTTAAAATAGATCGCCATGGTCTTCACAAATGTCAAGACAAAATAAAAGCAATAAGTGATGCAAAAACCCCAACCAATGTCACTGAACTTAAATCTTTTTTGGGCATGGTAAATTACTACCGTAATTTTGTGAAAAATGCGTCGACTATTTTAAGCCCATTACATAACCTGTTACAAAAAAATGTTCCGTGGCAATGGAGGAAAGAGCATGATGTAGCGGTATCTACCATTAAGCGCGAATTGATATCAGAAAAAACGTTGGCTCATTTTGATCCAGATGCCAAACTAATTTTGACCGCTGATGCGTCACCTTGGGGTCTTGGATCGTTTTTATCCCAAATTGGGGCCGATGGTATCGAAAGACCTGTATCGTACGCGTCTCGGTCGCTCACGTCAGCCGAGAAGAGCTATAGTCAGATCCAAAAGGAAGCAACTACATTAGTCTATGCGGTATGCAAATATCACCATTATTTGTATGGGCGATCAGTTCCTTTTGTACTTAGGACTGATCACAAAGGGTGGCCTAGTCAAGTTAGTGACTGTTTAAAGCCATTTCTCTCTGTTAGAAACGAATTAACAGTTGAAAAGCCATGCGTAACTAGAGGTCATAAGGTCGTGATTACTACTAATTGTCGTAACAAAATCCTAACGGAACTGCATATTGGTCACTTAGGGTCTAATAAAATTGGAGCAGAGGCTCGGAGCCGGTTTTGGTGACCGGGCATGTCTGCAGACATAGACAAGTTTGTTGCGTCGTGCGAAATATGTACTTCTTTACGACCGTCGCCCCCGCGTACCCCTCTGACGCCCTGGCCGTTCCCGCCACACGCATTCCATCGAGTACATTTAGATTTTTTAGGCCCTTTAAATAATAAAATGTACTTAGTTGTCATTGACGCATATTCAAAGTGGCCTGAATGTTTCGATGTTTCAAACGGTTATGGGTCAAAAGTAGTAATAGAAAAGATATGTGAGTTAATGTCAAGGTTTGGGTTGTTTCACACCATATGTATTGACAATGGCACTTCCTTTGTCTCAGCAGAATTTGAGGATTTTTGTTTGAGGAACAGAATCACTCATTTAACTTCTCCAACGTATAACTCAAGTAGCAATGGGTAGGTTGAAGCGTATGTTAAGATAATAAAAAAGCGCTGAAATCATTCATTTTGTCTGAAATAAATCCGAAATTATTCAATTGCAAAATGCACGAATTTCTGATGCGATACAGAAATTCAGTACAAGTCACCAGCAGAGGTCGTTTTTGGCCACAAGTTAAGAAGTAGATTAGACACGCTAGCTATGCATCGCCCAGCAACAGCTGACGCAGCACTCGAATGCGTTGTAAAAGAAAACCAGTTTTCGCAGTGTAAATACTACGGCGGTAAACGAATTGTTGACTTTAAAGTGAACGAAATCGTTTTAGTTAAAATGTACAGTGCACAAAAAACTATTGGGCTAAGGGAACTATAATTAATCAGTTGGGAAAAAGTTTGTACACGATCAAGTTATGTGATTCTCACAGCATTATTAAAAGACATGCTAATCAACTGTTAAAACTAAAAGGGGAGGAAGTATCACGTGATGATATGGCGACTCAACCAAGTACCTGTAACATGGACCAGACCGTATCAGAAATGCCTGCAATTATTTTGCCACCACTACAGCGAAACGTGACTCCAACTCAGCACGCTGATGCGCCGGTTACAGTGGTACCTGCTAAGGAGGAACAGGTACCGATCCCCATGATAAATACGACTCCAATTGAGCAAGGTAGCGACATATCTACGCATCACTCCGAGCAGCTAATTGCAACCAGATTAGGCGAAGGGCCTGTGCCCCCGCGCTCTGAGAAAACTGAGGCTTACCAGGCAGGACCTACATCAGATTCGGCCGGAGAAGCCGCCGATCAATTTGAGTCACCCGATTCTTCTCCATTGGCTGAGCCACCTCCCCCACGGAGGAAGCGAAACGTCGTTAGCTACAAACAATATTTTTAGGCTAAGGGTGGAGGGATGTTAGTATTAAGTAGTGCGGCTGCGACCGTATGCAATTGAGTCGAATAGATGCACCTACGCGAGACGCTCGTCTTTCGTTCCCTTGCCCCGCCCCGCACTCCGACCAACATTTTTGTACAACTTCCACAGTTTTTATCAGAAATTAAGAATTTAAGCTGTGACGTATAGTTGAATAGCTAGTTTCTTTTATATTAGACGCAACGTTGTTATAACGTTTTTAGTTGAGCCATAAAATATATATACACGAACTTTTCTCAAAAAAGTGGTTTTTCTTTGTTTGTAGCTCCTAAAATATACATTGTTTTTATAAATAGTGTATTAACGAGTCATAATATATTTAATAACCTTTCGTTTGATATAGCACACGTGTATGTATGACTTATGGTGTAGTTATAATTTAGATTTGCAAATTTCGGCAGCGGTCACATGTATGACGCCATTATTTGTTACTCAGGCACTATAGAGATTGTCTGCCAGCAGTTTTATGATCCTCTTTATATTGCTAATAACACACTAGAAGCTTATGCGAATTATCCTGAAAATGACCAATTTCGATTTTTTTAACTTTTATGCATTTGTTCTAGCAAATACCTAAATTTTGATGCATAATTTTCACATTTTTGGTCTGATTTTGATTATTTTGATATCAGTGTATGGCTTTGGACATGAGCTTTAATTTTGTAGTACATTGCTTTAACGTCCGACTTTTGGTTTGGTTGAAAAACCAAAATAATCAAAAAAAATTTTTTTTATCATTTTTATTTATTTTTAAATTTCTCTTAAACTATTGTATGATTTGGTACATAGTGTAGTAGTGAAATATATAATATTTTATTGGCTTTCGTTCAATACCCCACACGTGTATGTGCAATGCATAGTTTGGGTGCAAAATGCAATATTCGCAACGAGGCGGGAGTCATTTTGATGACGTCATTCCGCTGAAGTAGATGGCCGGCGCCGCTGTCTCCCGGCAGTTTTGGAGACCCAGTACCATGCCCAACAATATACTAAAATTTGGTAGCGGTTTCCGGATCTGAACTATATTCCCATAAGGCAGTGCACTATAATACAAGTACTTACCTGCGCCAGCTTTCAATGAGAATGTCGTGAAAGACGAGGACAAGTAAAAAAAATTAAGGGAAGGAATACCTACTTTTAATATACGTCAAAATATTTTCTATAATGATAATATCCAGAGAGGAAAATGGGGACTATCTTTGAATGGAGAAGCGGTTACGTGTTTCATTTAAACACTAACATTGATCGATTACATACTTTTGCCAGCCTGCCTGCATAAGGCCGGGAGTCGCTTTCTGTAAGTGTTTATAGGCTGCACAGATGTCGCATGCTTTCACTATACCGACTACGTCTTTATACGGGCCAATATGGTCCGAGAGCTGGTAGAAATTTGGAGTAGGTCCTTGAGGCAAGCCGAAAATTTGCCTCTAAATAGCCATAAAAAAATAAGCCAGACGATTTGGTCGGGGCTTTCTACCTGCCAGATGATCTAGAAAGTTACGTATGGCACTTACTCGCACGCAAAATTAAGTTTGTTATCCTATATAAATGTATGCTAATACAAAGTTATTTTTGTTGTGCAGAAAATTAAAGATAGAAAGGTACAAATTTGGATGTACGATGTGATTTAGTCCATGGGCCAGCCGAGATATCGGTATAATTTGGGGGTACTAAATTTCCTTTTCACAGCAGTTAGATAGATTTATTATGATGTTAAAAAACCATGATTGCCATCTCAAAATGGCCGCCAATCCAAGATGGCGGATATTGAGTTTTAAAAAATCAACCATAACTCGAGAAATATTTATCCGATTTCATTAATTTTTGTTTTAAATCATACCTCTGTATGTGTGCTTGAAATGTTGTTCTATATATTGTATCAATAAAGTCAACCGTTAATTAGTAATTAAAGAAATATTTAAAAAAATCCAATTTTTTTGTGATACTTTTTTTTTAAATCAGGTTTTTACAAAATATCTGTTACAATACAAAAAAGTTTTAAATGAGGAAAAATATTGTATTAAATTACCTTTAATTTGACGTATAACTTGTATGGGTCTGATCACTGAGAACACATGGAAACATGAATTTGATTTTACTTCCGTTGAAATTCACCCTTGACTGAATATACGCAGAACAAAAAGCTTCAGATAGAAGTAGTAGAGTACAAAAATTATGTTTTTAGTACATTTTAATAATTTTAGCCATAATTTAGTTAGAGTAATTGTAGTATGACAGTAATATTAATTTTGATGTTACAGGTAAAAACTAGTATTCGGTTTAAATAGTAATTTCTTCAGTGAAAATGTGTTCGGCTACAAATAAAATACAATATACAAATAATATATTTTAATAATTTACAAGACTAGTAGCAGGGCTTCGTTTCTTTTCGTTCATAAACCCGGGAACGAAAAGGATTTCGGTTCCGTTTGTGGTAACCGGTTAAAGAACTAACTGTTCTATTTAGATAACGTTGAGATGCGTTCGCCTTTCGTTTTTGTGGAACGAAATTAACCGGTTAAATAAATTGAAAATATCGAAGTAAGATTGAACGAGTAAGTTATTGCTATCTCTTTCACGTACGACAACGAGTTTAACCGAGTCTCCGAAAGGCTGCAGTAATCGGTAGTATATCGTTCCCCGCGAACCGTAAAATTCCGTTCCCTCTTCTTACCGGTTAGAAGATAAAACGTATTTTTTTAGTTTATCATCATCATTATATCAGCCAGAGGATGTCCACTGTTGGACACAGGCCTCCCCCAAAGAGTGCCACAATGACCGTTCTTGCGCCACCCGCATCCAGCGGACTCCCGCGGCCTTTACCAGGTCATCAGTCCACCTTGTCGGTGCCTACCCACACTGCGCCTTCCGGTACGTGGTCGCCACTCGAGAACCTTTCCGCCCCAACGGATATCGGTTCAACGTGCAATGAGCCCCGCCCACTGCCACTTAAGTTTAGCGATTCGGAGGGCTACATCGGTTACTTTGGTTCTGCTGCGGATGGCCTTATTTCTGATGCGATCACGCAGAGAAACTCCCAGCATATCCCTCTCCATTGCCCTTTGGGTGACTTTGAGTCTTCTTATGAGGCACACAGTAAGGGGCCACGTTTCAGTTCCATATGGCGTCACTGGCAACACACACTGGTATAGAAGACTTTCGTTTTGAGACACTGCGGAATATTGGACAAATAGATGTGCCGTAGCGTAGCTTCCCAAACGCTGCCCATCCGATCGGATTCGTCGATTAACATCTTTCTCCAAGTTGGACCTACCTAACTGGACAGTCTGTCCTAGGTATTTATAGTCGTCTACATCTTCAAGTGTAAAGTCTCCAATAGTAACGGGAGCTGGCTCTACATGGGCATTTGACATGATCTTCGTCTGGTCCATGTTCATCCTCAGATTAACTCGCTCGGAAGCTTTACTAAGGTAATCGAGCATCATACTCAAATCCTCTATGATCTCAGCCAAGACTACTATATCGTCCGCAAACCGAAGGTGAGTGATGTACTCGCCGTTTATGTTGATGCCAAGCCTTCCCTAGTACAAAGTCTTGAAAACTTCCTCTAATGCAGCGGTAAACAGTTTAGGAGAAATACCATCCCCTTGCCTGACTCCCCGCTGCAACGGAATAGGCTTCGAGTTCCGGTCCTGGAGTCGGACTGACATAGTATAGTTCTCGTACAAACACTTCAGCACTTCGATAATCCACTTGGCACCTCTGGAGAGATTGTAGTACAGCCCAGGTTTCGATCGAATCGAAGGCTTTCTCGTAGTCCACAAACGCTAAGCAGAGAGGCAGGTTATACTCCTCAGTCTTCTGTATTACCTGCCGGAGCGTATGGATGTGGTCTACGGTACTAAAGCCTCTTCGGAAGCCGGCTTATTCAGGAGACTTGAGAGTCATCTAGCCTGCGTGCGAGACGGTTTGTAATGACTCTTGAAAACAGCTTATAGACATGGCTCAGAAGTGAGTCAGAGTTTTAGTTCGCTTTCCATCAATTAACCGGTTTCTAATAAACTAATAATTATAACGGTTTTGGAACGACGTAAACAGGTATTTCAATACCGGTTCCGAGCCTTGAATAGTAGTATGATAGTAATATTGGTTTTGATTTGATACAGGTAAAAACTGGTATGTACCTATTCGGTGTAAAAGAAATTTCGTCACTTAAATCAACGCCCAGCCCAAACCGTTGGACCCAGAGAGCTGAATTTTTTACAATTGGTAGTTTTTATAACGTTAGTATCCACTAAGAAGGGGTTTTTCATAATTCATCCCCAAAGGGGATGAAATGAGGGTCCAAAGTTTGTATGGGGTTATATTATTAAAAAACAAGTAAACTAATTTCAGCGTTTTTGAAAATCATCCCCTAAAGTGATGAAAAAGGGGTTGAAAGATTGTATGGAGATCAAAAATGTTATCAAATGCGGGAAAATTAAAATTTTGTATATGGGCATGTTCTATGCTCATGTAAAATATATACACACCAACATACAAATCCTCGCGTACGAAGTCGCGGAAAACAGCCAGTTAGTTTATAAATATGTTCAGGGTAGACACGGAAATTACCACTACCCGTTAAAGTTTAATGTTTATTGTCCACGGCACGACACGCAACACACAATATCCACACACTGGTCCGAAAATTGGTCGGAATTTAAGGTAAAAACAATGAAAATAAATCGAGGTAGACCCGTTCGTATAATTAAATATCATCTCAGCAATCGTACGATTTCACAGGACAATTAAATTCGACCGCTATTAATTGGAAGACGAAAACATAGAGTTGTTCCAGTACCCAGTAGTAAATCAGCTTATGCCAGGAGACAGTATGATGTACAATCCGCGGTCTTATATAATAAAATAAATAGGGAACTAAATATGTAGGTATTCGGAAAATTTATACGAATTTAAACAAATACTTTGTAACTGGTTACATAAACTAGACTACAGTGAGACCGAAAATTTTATTCATAAATAAATAATAATAAAAGTAGGATCTTAATTCATGTAAATACACACACACACACACACACACACTTTTCCCAAACTGCAAGATACTTCCTGTGCATTGTAAGGCTGTATATTTAAATGTATTACATAGTTACTACACTGATGATTGTAAAATACCAAGAATAAGTAAGCGTAATACTAGGTCTGCTAAGAAAATAAGATTGACACAACCGTCAGCAAAAAACTATTATGGACGAAGAACAAAAGAATACTTGATCCCTAAAATATATAATGATTACCCTCTCCTACTCGAAACACCTAAATTAAACATAGGTAGTTTGAAATCAAAATTTAAACAGATTTTACTACACAAATATGAAAACATAACCTAGTTACTTACTTTCTTACCTATTTTCGGTTGCTAAATAAGTAAATAAAGTTTTATATAATTGTTACTGAACGTGGACCTTATCTCAACGAGATAGGATCTACGCATGGACAGTTGATACCGTCTCGCATGATAGATTTAAGATACCTACGTATAAGTATGTTCCTAATGCTATACCTAACTACTGTAGTTTACTTAATTTTAGTGTACCTATTTAGTTTAAGATTATTTTAGAGCGCACCGCCAACAAACTGTTTCACAGTTTGGCGAACATTAGATTAAGGTACTTATAATGTTATAAATTTTGTTAAATTTTCAATAAAAAAAAACACACACGTAGCTTGTAATTTAGTTCTTTAGTTTTAGTTCTTAAAATACTCAATGTAACATAGTTAATATAATTTTAAAACTAACACGGGACTTAATCGCGTACAAACTTACGTTTATTATGAGTGAAAATCGTGTTAGTTTAAATCAGTATTATAGTTAATATAGTTATACTCAGAACATATTACAATGTTCATACCAATTGAAAGAGCAAGGCTTTCTGATACAGGTATACTATACCTACTAAACCCCATGATTTATGTATTACTTTAGATTGAATGAAATAAAATTTATTATTTATTTAATATAGGTTGATTGTTTGATTTATTTATTTACCTACTTAGGGTGTGTGTTTTTGGTTGTTTCAGAATATAATCATGCCTCACCAATGGTTAGAAGGCAATCTACCGGTAGCCGCTAAGTGTGACATATGTGATAAGACCTGTGGTTCAGTACTTAGGTGAGTAAATCAAGCATCAGCGCAAGTTAAAAGGAATTAGGTTTATAGCTTGTTTGTGACCTCGTAAAAGGGTACTTAACCATTTAATCGACTTTCACTAAGGGTATCTTAGTCAGAATTGTGGTAATTTAATTGAATGACGTCTACGACGTTTTACTGAGAACGCTTCTGTAGATGAGACTAGCGGATATCGCAACGACGTCTTTTGCAAAAGATAGAGATGATGTTAATGTATCAGATGTAAAATTAATATTTTTAGACTTCTCAGGAACATTTCATTGTATCAATAACAGTACAGTACGACAGAGGTCGGGAAATAATGGATTGCCGGCCAACTTGGCCGGCAATCCACTACCTTAAGCCGATGACAAATAAGAATACACATATCCCAAATGCAGGTAGTGAGCTACTAAGTCAGTTAGATATTCATGTAGATTTAAAATAGTGATGAAGCTAATAAGGTCACAACTGCGCTAATACGCGCAGAGCATTTTTTTTTTTTCATTGTGCCCTGTTTACAATTTCCGACTTAATACTTAAATAAATTCTTCTCCTCTGTTGACCCAGTTATATGTAGGTTAGGTACACAACTTTGGGAACAAATCAAATTATTTTATTAAATATTTTGAATTGTTTTTTAAGCAGTCACACTACTATATATATGTATAAATTATAAACTGAAATAGATGTCATATATTAAAGAAAAAGTGACGAAGCCCTCCAGTGATGAAGGCCGGATTCGAACGCAGCGTCGTCTTTAGCAATCCGGGCTAACGCCTTGAAACCCTAGGCACTATACTTACTTTACTCTTTGCCCTACGCCTCCCCACCCCATGCCATCTTACTAAGACTAGGCGTCTTTGACCAACTCTAAGGGCAAGCACTTATTCTTGGACATATCCTGCCTCCTTGCTCTCCATCCACTACCATTTTTCTTTTTAGGCCGTTAGTAATGAGCTTGATCTTTGACACGTTCTTCATTAATCTACCTTAAGGCTTGCCCTGCTTAGGTCCCGTTTGTAAATATAAACGTAGGCATATTTTTCTAGGGCTGCAATAACTACTGCGTGCTACTTTTCCGCTCAGTATTAAATATCGACGTTCCCCGGCACTCTTTATTCCGCGCAACCCACGTCCCGACAAGTATTTATACCCCAGGTTAAAAGTATAGAAACAACGTTTCAGCTCTTCTATTCGGAAAGTTCACATTTCAGAGGCTGATAGCCGGGTGAAAAATTGCATTTCCCACCCTAGTTGTATTTATTTATTTGTACTTCGAGCAACGGCTATAATCCTTTTCAAATAGCTTGAGCTCTGTGACACATGTCATTTAGCATTTAAAGGGTTGTGACAATGTTGTCGAATCGATTTTTTTACGATTTTCGATTAAATGTGCTAAGGGAACGTAATCGATTAATATATTTTTTAAACAAACATTACAGGAAACCATATAGGAGAATATAGGAAAATTAAACATCATAACACAAGTACATTTAAGTGTTTTTAATTTTCTGAACTTGAATCTGAAATATATGGGTTAAAGTGGAGGTATCAGAATCCCCTACATTAAGGCGACGGGAGAGGTGGATAAATTTTCAGATTCTGTCAATTTACCCCATTTCACACACAAGCGCAATTCACGCACACTACCTCACTTTACTGGGACAGGTCATTGACCCATCAAGTTTTTTTTTAAGATAGCGTTTTTAGTTTGGTATTAACCGCTGGCCTCCTTTGAGGAACAGAAACTCTAAAAGTGACAAAGGCGTTATGCGCTCGCGCCCTCTAGTACACTTCAAGCGCACTATTTTGACATGACGTATTTCGTTTTAAATAGTTGTGAATAGTCGCGTCCTGTTGCAGTAAGGTGGCGTTTTACTATTTACTTAATAAGGAAAATATGACATAAATGAAGTTAACTACAATATGCCTACCTATTTCCAGGTAGATACTTTCCACGAAGACTAGTTATAGATAGACTAAACGTGAAAGTTTGAAGCGGTTACTTTTATACTTACCAACCTAATTATAAAATCTACCAATTTAAAAAAATGTTCTTCACCGGTAGTTCCACTTCTCCATTACAGCGGATGTCTTTGTACATGTAATGCCATTGATGTCACTACCTACAGTACAGTAATGATTCAACAGTACAGATGAAGTGCACAGTAATTGTTTTCTATCGTATGTTCTCGGAAACGTTCCTATTTGTCATGCCAGTTCAGTCAATGTTCGTAAAATTCATTTCGTGGCACTTTTTCTTTTTATTTACCTATATGTTTCTCTGTTTTGTATAATTTTCTATTTGTGTGTTCTAACGAATAAATTGTTTCTATTTCTATTTAAAATAATTATGAACTACATCAGATCTATTCTGTATTTTCGCATTTTTTTTGCAAACACGATGGGTACGGTGTCGGATGTCATCTAAATACAGTTATTAACCTAAAAACGCCAAAACTCGTAAAATTGTATTGAGATGACATTTATCAATCTCTTTCATCATCTAACGTGTACGGGCCCTAGAAATGAATATCTCCATCATCAGATCCTGAATTGATAACAATGTGATCATGTGATAAACTATCACATTTTAGCTATATGATAATTATGATACTTGAAAACAGTGAGTTTAATTTAATTTTTAATGATCTTTGATCAAGTACTTATAAGTATACTTTATTACTATTACTTACAAGTATGCTATAAGTATACACCGTGTTTGTGTTGAATTCCGTCAACTCGTAATTTCAAAATCAAAAATCGTGTTATTTTAAATTAATACATCCGTCAACTCGGTCTGTCGTTGCGTATATTTAAAGAAACACAATGATACAGTTAATTTTTGTAAAATGGTATTTTTTATTTATTTATTTCTTATACAAAATAATAAAAGCTACATCAACCGCTATTGTATAGCAGGTGTTACAATTAATTCACCCTCAGAGGAACAATATGACCGAGGTTAGGGTTTTTGTTTTTACAATATGAATATAAAAGTAAAATATAAAAACGAGTAAAAAACAAAACAAATTATTACATACAAACACATAAGAACCTAACCTAGACTCTAGAGAGCCGCCAGCAGCAGAGCAAGGCCCAAGTCGCCAGTGACGGACCGCAGAGAGAGGAACCGCCGGACTATCCGCGCCCTGTTCAAGACTAGCGCCTTCTGCATCTGACCCTTGATCCAATCACCTAGCGAGAGTCTCTCAAGATGTTGGTCGAGACGCATTGATGTAGCGAAGACGCTATCAGACCGTTCGCTGAAAGACTATCAAGACAATGATCGTTGAATCAACAACCCACATGGCGGATATCTTCGTGAGCCAAGTCTAGGTACTTGCTGGACTTGTCCTTCTCGGCTTTCACAGGGGATCATGGGGGATGGTGATGTCGACGAGCACGGTCCGGCGTTGCGTCCGGTCTATCAGCACGATATCAGGCTTATTGGCTACAATAGTCCTGTAAATGATGATAGATAGGTCCCAATAGAGCGTGGCACGACCATTTTCGAGAATTGGTGCAGGGAAGTAGAAATAACTAATGGCTCGAACTGCGCAGAAAAACCTATTGATTGCATCAAATGTTGGACGCGTCATAAAAAGAAGAATAGACAGCATAAGCTATCAAAACATAGTGAAAGATATATTATGCAGGGTGACATTAAATTGGTGATACAAAACACTTGATTGTGGCTCAGTTAATGCCCAATAGTATACTACAGTAACTCCGTTGTTAAAATTAGCTGTATTTAATTATCGCTAATTTTCTAATAAAACAAATAATTAAAGTCCCGAAGTGTGGTTACCCCACGTTAAATACCTAACTGTCACACCTGTCACTCGATGTTTTCAATGTAAGTTAATAATTATCGATATCACCATTAGTGACACTCGTGTAACTAAAGCCCAGTCCAGACGGACGGGAGAATTATGGTGACATTTAAGTGCTCTAAATTAAAAAATAATGCCCCTAAACGCGCCTACTGGCGTCACAAATCTCCATTGTATCGGTCATAATCTTACAATCGAAGAAAAGGGGAATCGGCGGGCCAAATTGGCGTTTGCATCCACACCACCTGATTTGATCAGACAATTTAATCAGATTAGCACAAAACTGTTCCCGTCTGGACTGGCCTTAAGCTGTTTAGTCTTATGTACCCTGATACATTTATGGTAATAATAAGCGAATCAATTTAAATTAAATTATTAATTAATGTACGTAATCTACCGAATGTAACAGAATCTTAAAATACCAACGTATCAATAAGTAGTGTGCACCTACTTTACCTAAACGTATTTTAAGATGTGTGCAAAATGCCCACCGCCTTCCTGGACACGAAGTCTAATTCATATGATTGATTTTGAGTCTGCATTGGCTTTCACAGAATTGAACACCTCAATTATCTTTTGGCGAAGTTCATAGACGGTATTTGATTCCCGTGCGCACACTCTCCTTTTAATTTCGCCCCGCAAGGGATGTCGAGTCGGCCATGCGAAGATTGGGACTTCGAGACGGCTTTGCGACTGGGCCGTTTCGTCCAATCCATCTGTCAGGGAACTCTTGCTCCAAATGATTTCGCACACTTAGAGCAAACTGCGCTGGTGCACCATCTTGCCGGAAATGAGGATTCTCCAAATTTTGCTCCGGCACTTCTTGTAGCAAAATCGTCAACACGTTTCTCGAGAATAATTTTATCTTAAATTTTATTGTAAAACCGAAATCTTGCATAAAATCTTATTCTCTTTGACAAGTGACAAGTACTAATCAAAACACGTTTACATCATAAACTGTGGCAGGTGATTGATAACCAAAGAGGAAAATATTCATTTGAAATCATTTAACCTTTTCTTTGTTTATCAGTATGTTAGGATAACCATGTGAAGCCTAAAAAAACGGGATAAAATAAAAAAATTAAACAAATTACTTTTGATTATTTTTAAAGCATCAGACTTAATTGAGGGGCTTAGTTTAGGGAAGATGTATGTAAAACATTGATTTTGTATCACCAATTTAATGTCACCCTGTATAAACAGTCGATTGACCATGTGGCTTCAATTTAGGAAGGAAAAAATCATGAAAAAGGCCTTGGACCAGTTATCTCGACAGGAGAATGTTGAAATAAATAGATGTGGTCTGTTTATCAAGCAAGACATACCGCACTTGGGAGCATCACCAGATGGTGTAGTAAACGAGAAAATTATTGTAAATGTCCAACCTGTAGGAAACAAAAAGGTGGTTAGAAGGTTATTTATTAGGTGAAGGTTTAAGGCTGATGTTAGGCTGATCCGGGGAAATGGCTTTCGTTGTGACTGTAGTAGAGGTGGACTGGTCCGGGCAGACTGTGGCTTGGGGTCTTTTTTTGGCTTCCCTTCTCGCAATAGCCTCAGTTATATATGCCGGATCTCTAATAGGCATCTTACGTGTATACTGTATACTTTTTATTGGGAGATTTTCCCCAGACCAAATGCCAAACAACCACATGTCCCTTTTTGTGACATGTAACTGTCCTTGAATTTCATAATAATAATGGTGTTCCTTGTTGAGTTCAAGTTGCCCTTTTTTATTTTTTTGTATAAAACGGATTTTTTTTGTTTTCTACAGCTTTTTCAATTCCAACTTTATAAGTTGTGGTTGAACATTTGACTTCAACGATAATTTTTTCGTTTACTACACCATCTGGTGATGCTCTCAAGTACGGTATATCTTCATCAATAAACAGACCGCATCTACTTATTTCAACATTTTCTTTTCGAGATAACTGGTCCAATGCGTCTTTATCGTGAGTTTTTCCATGCTGAATTGCAGCCACATGGTCAATTGACTGCTTATACAGGGTGCCCATGAGGAAGGGGAAAAATTTAAACAGCGTATTCCTGACTAGGATTTAAAGTTAGAAATGTTAATTAACGTCTGCTAAATTAGGCTCGGTTTTAGAGATCCATTCCATCCATTCCATTCCATTTTTGTGTAAAAATGTTGTAATGAAATCTCCAGTATGAAACACCTTTATGATTGCGACGTTGCGAGACTTAAACATCTAATTTGACTGTAAAACTCAAATCCAGTTCTGTCACTATGAGTGTTTAGCATGACATTGTTTACGTGTCACTTAGTATCAACAGAAATATCGGCGTTTTTTTAATAAATAAAAATGAAGAAAGAATCCAAGAGATAGCATAGAGGATACCCAATGCAAATAAATCGATAGGCCTATTATGGCTAAGAATAGAGTGATCGTATTATTTGCAAACGTTTTACGTGTTTACTATTGAGAGCGTCCACTGATGCCAGGGGGCAAGGAATCAAAGAGTGATAGGTTTGTGCACTGTTCACCCAACGTTTGTTTCACATGCAGATTACTCCTGCAAAGTAACTGGACTAAGTAACCGCGAAAATCGAAGTTCACAAATTACGGGCATCTCTCTATCACTCCAATTCCGCCTTCATTGGAGTAAAAGAGAAATATTTGCGAATTTCTGCCAACCGAACGTTAGAAACTATTCGGTCTTGCTATTCGGAGGATATTGTAGAAGACGCCGCCGTGAGATATGACTGGGAGTGGGAGATTTACTAGTAAATTCGATTGTGCATGTGATTATTGGACAATAAACGTAATATTGTAACTAACTATGTATCTTTTGTTACTATTTGAAAAATCTAAAGTTAATAAAGAACTCTTATCAAGATCCCATCCATATTGGAACAGGCTATTATACCATACATTGCAGGTAACCTATGAATGCCCAGCAAGTAATATTTCAGTCTCATTTTCAATCAGCCGCAGAGAGA
Source organism: Cydia strobilella (assembly GCF_947568885.1). Lineage (NCBI taxonomy): Eukaryota > Metazoa > Arthropoda > Insecta > Lepidoptera > Tortricidae > Cydia > Cydia strobilella. The sequence continues at coordinate 32,957,116 of NC_086068.1, forward strand.
CCCCCTGCATCCAAAGTTTGTATCCATTGGGTGTCACGTTTATCTGCAGCTGGCTGTACTCAATTGATTTTGTCCTTACTATGATTATCATTGTTATGATACCAGGTCGCTTAATTGCATCTAACTAAAAGTAAACAAGTCCCTACATAAATAAAATATTTTATTTTTTTACAATTGGGACATTGCAATTAAAGCGACTAACATGTTGTTAAATTGTGATAGACTCATGTAGAACAATGGAAGTGATATTTGTTTACTAGATTAAGCTCCTTTCTTTATGAATCATAAGCGAGGTTTAGACTAGCAAGAACTTGCATGCAATTTACGTTAGATTGCTGACTACTAAGGTTAACTGCATACAAAATGTTTATCAAATACCGCAATGTATTGAGAATTGCATGCAAGTTCTTGCTAGTATAAACCTCCCTTAAGAGGTCATTATTTGATTTTATTAAAAGTTTAATACGATTATTATTATGTAATTCATTTCATCCATAAATTAACGTACACGATTGTGTAATCTTATCTTTAGTACTCATTTATTTAAAAAAAGGTTATCTACCTCAAATTTAATAGTTTACAACCTAGGTATTATTCAATTAAAATCATACAGTACTAGTATTATCACGTAAAATTATCACTATTTCCAATACGATTTTCACGAGTAAGTAATTTGTTTTGCAAATCCTTGATGGTTGTCTGGAAATCCGTCCTTCCCATCTGGAGCATCTAAATGCTCGAGTAACGGTGATGTTGCCGGAAGATGCATCATGGAACTGTTTCATCATGAGTTCATGAGTGTTACACTCACAGATCATTTCCTTAAACTCGCTTCGCTCGCTCCGCTTCGCGCTCTGTTTGATCGCGATCATCGCGGTCAACCTCGCTTCGTCGCTTCGCGTCGTCGCACCTATCTTGTCTCTGTTACTTAAATTTACTGTTCTAAATGATTGATTTTAATTTGTCAAGTAGTGGTTTCAACTTGCGGGTCAAATATCTCGGCCATTTTTGATTTTAGAGAAAAGTTTTTACTACAAAACATGCTTATTTTAGCGTATTCTCTACGATAACATAATAAAAAATAGGTGTCATAATAACATCACTCCGATGAAAAAGTGTCGGCACCCCCTTTGCTTTAGTCCAACCCTTATTTTCTTATTATTATTAAGTGAAACTTTGAGTTTAAATGTACTTAATAAAACTATTATTCGTTTAAAACTCAATTACAGGACATTCAAGTTAAATGCTAAAATTAATAACAACAACACCAATGACGTTGACAGTTGAAGGTTGAATAAAGTAGAACATTTCTAAGTGGCAGTCATTTATCGTTTCTAATCTAAGGAGTATTTATGATGGCGAAACTTTTAAACTTTAACTATTTGTTGAGTAGTAGGACTATTAATAGGTAAACTAAGACCTACTTATTAACTACACTAACTGATATGGCTCAGCGACCCAAAGAGGATCTTGGCCTCCGAAAAGAGAGCACACCAGTTTTCCCGATCCTGCGCCGTCCTGACCTACTTATTAGAAGTGACATATCATGTCGTGTTTTTCTTTCGTTGCACATGCCCCAGCCAACGTAAGCGTCTCTGTTTTAGCAGCGCAAAGAGGCTGGGCAGCTGAGCAATCTCAAGCACCCTCTCGTTTGTGACCCTATCCTTCCAGTGTATGCCCTACATGTTACGGATGCAGCGCATGGGGAAAGCGTTAAGACAACGTTCTTGCTTGGCATACGATGTCCAGGTCTCAGCCCCGTACAAGAGTATGCTCAGGATGCACGTTTGATAAGCAACCATCCTGGTTTTCCGGTTAAGATGTTTATTTTGCCATACTCTTGTACTCAACTTCCCAAACATCGTTGCGGCTTTTTCGATCCGAACGTCAATTTCTGCATCCGGTGAGAAATTGTTTGTCACCGTCGACCCGAGGTAGCGGAAAGAAAGCTTGACACTACTCTTTAAGTTCAGTATGAAAACCCCGCTTTCCATTTTTAGAAACCTTTGAAAATTATTCCGTTACGTGATGTGCAAGTAAAGATTTTTAATCTGTATTAATTTTAGACGATTCATCTAGTGGATAATCGCCTCATGCTTAACTCATATTACAAAACAGGAAGCGAGAAAGACGAAGAGACGTCATAATTCTAATTCGTATTTTTGTATTAACCAACCTTTTTATTTAATATCTGTGGGATGATTGTTGCGGTTTAAACAAAGAAGGATCTAGACCCGGCTTTGAATAATCTATGCCCAAAAAAGTCGAAATAAAAAGTCGTCATGACATTGCCTCGTGAAAATAAAAAGAGATAGCAATAATAAACGTTGCCAGCTCGCCCTAAGGCACTTTCATACTAGGGAAGCAAACGTTATGTATTTATTATGTATGAAAAATTAAAAAAAAATTAAATAGCATAATTCGACTTACATTTCGAGGTAGTTTTAAATACACAGCAACTAAGTGCTGGAATAATATACCTCCGCCATTAAAGATATTAAATTCTCTTAAAAGTTTTAAAACACAGCTTAAGCGACACCTTCTTCAGATACAAAATGAACTACCTCTTGGCGGTAGAGCAATACCCTCTTATCTTTGATTATAGCCCAGCCATACAATAATGACATTAAATATAATATTATTTACAAATACGCACATTCACACTTTACACTCCAGTATCAGTCTTACCTACGTATAAATATATCTTAACCTACAAAAACACAAAAATCCTTTATAATTTTTAAGTACTTATAATAATACTACACACTCAACAACACAATGCACACTTTCATTTCATACACCTTCCATATACCTATTCTTTATCTTTCTTTTTCACATTTGTTCTTAATACTTAATGTTTCTTTTTTCCTTTTATCACTTATTTTTTTTTTCTTTTTTCTTTTTATTATGTAATAGGTACTTAGTGTTTATTTTTTTTTATAGGATCCGACTGAAAACCAGCGTCGCAGTAAAATTACTGCAACATTATGCTGAGTCGAGACTCCTTTTTAACATCACGCTGTCTTTAATGCCAATGTCAATTAATTTAGTTAAGAAGTAATGTACCTAGTTAGGTACATTAGTATGTAAACTACTAAGTACATATTTTATGTTTAATAATGTTTTGTGATGTTAAATAAATTTTCTCTCTCTCTCTCTCTCTCTCTCACTCATTGTATAACATTTATTACTCCTTGTGGGCTAAATGAAAAATGGAATGCGAGGTTAAATTTTTTCCCTTTCCTCATGGGCACCGGTATAATATATCTTTAACCATATTTTGGCAGCTTATGTCTATTCTTCTTTTTATCGCGCGTCCAAAATTTGATGCTGTCAAAAGATTTCTGCGCAATTCGAGCCATTCGCAGCTTCCACTCTGGAGTATAGTTTCTCGTTCTATTCTATCTCTGTCTTCTTATTTTTTTTTTTTTCAAAAAAAGCAATTTTTGATTTATTCATCATAGCTTCTTCCATGTCTGGCTTCAAACAATCTTATCCGTAGTTCTTCGAATCTTGTTTCTGCAACAGTCTATTTTTTTTCGGTTATATTTATTGGCAATTTTCTTTTCTTTCCTAATTTTTTTGGATTTCATTAACACAAGGTTTTTGCACTATAGCTCTATATAGTATAGACATGGGCGCCTGTAAGTTGAATGACAGTGCTGCAGCATAACACCGCATTGCATATTGGTATCGTTGGCTAAAGTTGATTCGTTTTCCACCTACAAATTTAGCAACTATACTATGAAACCGCTCTACAGAATTGCTGTCAACATCGAGAATCAAGCTTCTAGCATGAGCTGCAAGTCGGGTCATTATTAGCACTATTCTTTGCCAAATGCTGTTGGTGAACATTTGGCGTTCAATAGTGTCTGTATCGTCCGAACCCTTTGCGCAAAAGTATTCTTTGCATTTAGTATGACGGCCGAAAGCATGATCACACGCAATTTTTATGTCGTCATGAAGTGAGTTCCTGTTTTTTTTTGGTGCGCGATGGCCTTTTTTACAACCTTTCTTATGGATAAAATTCTTTTGGTTGTAAGATATTTTCTATATTTTAAGCAGTATCTTGTATCCACACCGATAGCAGCGAACTTGTTACACATATTTCTCAACAAATGGTTGCGGCACTCAATTTTCTCTACAGCATAGTTTTCGTAGGGTCTTGCGTTAATTATTTTTGCATACGTGTTTGCATCTCCGTCTGATATTAATCTTCCATATATTAAATTGTGCACTTCAATGCTTTTTTAAATCCTTCTACCAAAATCTCGGACTCCATTCCAGTAGATGCACCTAAAATAAACGTAAGTATGTAAATTGCTTAGTTTCTTTCGCATTTATAATAATAGTATGGGTTTATTAATAATGCATAATTGTAGGGTTTTTAGTGTATAAGTTTTAACTTAATTTGTTTTAAAATTAAGAGTACTTTTGAAATTGAAGGCGGTTATTGATTGGGTATAAAAAGAAACGACACTCGGGCGATCGCCGGCTGTTAGTTGATTTGGAGTCGTGCTAACAAACGGTCGAGATTATTGTCATTGTGAATACCATTATAAGTTGGAACAAGACAAGAAAATAAATGGATAAATATCTTCAAGGGGGTTTTTATTTTACTTTTTTTATAATAATATAAAATACCTACCTGTAAATTTTTTGTAACAGGTTTGATCTTTAGCCTCGACATTTTTCTTCTCTGCGTGAGCACAAATACAGCAGTATTTATTTTTAACTGCCAGGTATAATATTTTATTTGTCCGTTTTCCAATGATTGCTTCTGCACCAGACAAAGAAGAATAGTTCTTTTTATAAGATCGTTTCCCATAACACCCGTCAGCTATAACGTCTATTATCGGTATTCCATTGGAGTGGACCCTATTCTCCTCCATGGCCAGCCGACGCTCTTCTTCAGCAGCATCCGCCATTGATTTATAAAGCTCACCTTCCCACACTTTGTGAACCACGTCCAACCTTTTGGAAAATATTTTTTTGTTCATTGGAGGAATTCCAATAGCAGGACTTAAATCTGTAAGTTGACTATATCCACATCCAATAGTCACTGCACCAGCCACGGCACTTGTGTTGAGATCCAATTCATTAGTATCAATTGGGTTGTCATTATGTATCATGAATATCTCATTGCACATTTTGCACTTTAACTTAAATTGGGACATTAATTCATTTCGAGTTTCTGCTATAATTTCCATTGCTTCCAACTCGCAGCTTAGTGATCCATGACTTGATACTTGTTTCAGTTGATCAAAGAACTTATAAACATCTACAATTCTTCTTCGAATTGTTTCTCTGCCCTTGACACTGAAAAAAAAAGAAAATTATAGTGGAACCATACACAGAAAAACAATAATTGATAGAGAAGGAGAAAAGGAAAATTACGGTTACTTATAAATTGAACCACATAGTGAACTACCCCCCGCGGGTTGCTCACCTTGTCGTGGTGGAGGGGCTTAGTAACCGTGGCTTGGTCACCCACGGTGAAGCGAAGAGGCAACCAGGGCCGACCTGTTTGGGTCGCGGGCTGGCCCGAGGAGGACGCTCCAAGTCGGCTGGTTTAGCCCGCTTGTGATGCGCCGAAGGTAGACCGTCGAGGAAGAGGAGTGTCGGTATTGCGGTAAGCCGTTCTCCCTATCCTCGGCGGCCGAGGTGGGATCGCAGGGGAAGAGGAGTGATGGTATTTCGATGCGCCACTCTCCCTATCCCCTGCGAACTTGGCGGGGCCGTTCCGCTGTAGCGGCGTTGGTGGGGCTGCAGAGGAAGAGGAGTGTCGGTGTTACGATGTGCCGTTCTTCCTGTCCTCTGCAGCCGAGTTGTGGTTTTGCGGCAGAACCATAGACCTGATCTGTCGCCGGGCGCCGGGGAAATTCCTGGCGCCCGTGGCTTCCTTGTGGCGGGCTCGGGGGGGTCCGCTACGATACAGAATGGAAGCCGAGGAGGAAGGCGCGTCTTACCATCTGGCGCGCCTAGCGTGAAGGGCCTTCGGGCATTCGCGAAGGAGCCGCGCTCGTGGGCGGCTGCCGCCGGTGGGGTCGCAGATGACAAGCGCAAGCGTTCCTGTAACCCCACCAATAGGGCGGCGAGGCGGCATATGGGGGGTTTTTTAGTGGGTACACCGTGGGCCTCATTAGCCTAGACGGGAGTCCCACATAACCACTCGGGTCACCCCCCGCACCCGGGTGGTATGCGTAATGCATTTTTCCCTCCTAACAAAAAAAAATATAACATAGTGAACTACAGCATAAATGTGCCATTTCCAACCAATTCGCTTGTCAGTAAGGCGCTATTTCCATATAGCTTCAATTAGAAATCAACCTTATCAACAAGCGACAATGTGGTACCTTTTGGTTGAAAACGTCACAAATATACCATTGAAACAATTCCCCTTAGGGCTCATCTCATCAGTACGTACTTAGAAGACCTAAACCAAAATTCCAAATTGCTGAGTTTTGACCAAACTCTTTACTCTACTTACAGTACAGGATCAGTTGATGGCTCATCAGGGATTATTACGTAATCATCATGATCATGTAAATGTAAATAAAAACGCTTAATTATAGTTTTAATAGGTATCAAAAACAGTAAAAACAAGGCAATTTATTACTTATTCTCTTTGGTTTCTACGATTAATATTATATTCATAATAATTACGCATATCTGACCTTTATTGATTCATATAAGCCATTTATTTAAATAAAATCGGTCGGTATTTTATTTGCTGTTTTGTTTTAAGTCGATGAATTATTTATTTTGAATGTACATATGAATAAATGATTACATCAGAATAGTAATAATCACAATAGGCTATTTGACTAATTTTTGAAAATGGTTTTAATTGATTGTTTATGACTTAATAATTACACTACATTGATATTTCCGTGAAATTTCCTGTATTAAATATAAAAAATCAATGTTAAAGTTTATTTATTTTGAACGCGCCTTAAACGCTGTTTTTGCAAAGGGGCTAATCACGTGACACGTGTGACGTCACACGCGAGTAAACTCAGTCAATGACCTTAGTAACTCTTATGGTTTATGTGCATTGAATTGATTATTTCACTGTAAAATGGTATATAAATGGTGTATAGTGCCGCAATGTTCAAGTACGACTATAAAAAATCCAGATAAATTGTTTGTTTCCGTTCCAACGAATCCCAAAAAAGAAAAATGTGGTTAAAACTAGCGCGAAGAGACCCAAAGAGCATTTTAGCGCATACAAATGTTTTTATGTGTGAAGACCACTTCGATGTAAGTAATATTGTAAACTGTAAATAAATATGGTAGTTAAAGCAGCGGATTTTGTTGTATTTAACGAAACAAGATCTATGTATTTAATGTATTACTACATAACCTCATAACATAGCTCTTTCAGCATTAGTAGGTAGTTAGTAGCATACTTTTTCTTTCAAACTAAAGTGCAGTGATTCTCGTCATCGTATTCTGTATATATATCCTCGTCGTATTCGTATCATCGAAATCGAAATGTTCGTAAATAAACAATTTCGACGTATACTCACATAGCTGTTTTTACATTTCTAAGTTCCGCAGCATAGTAATCCGGATTATCTTTAAAGAAAAGTGCAACCATTATTGATGCGTCTATGTCTGGTAGGTTGCCGCTATCAGCTTTCACATTTTTCGGCTCCATTTTGAGATTCTTATGAATATTGTGCTACTAGATATACGGATAAATCGGAATATATCAGAAAACTGTGGAACAATAACTAAAATTAACTAAATACAAATAAAACAGTTAAAATACTCAAGGCAATCAAGAATGTTTACGCGCGTGTGACGTCATCCGAGCGTTGACCAATCACAGAGCGTTCACGTCCCTGATGAAATTTCCAAAAATATTAAATTTTCTTTCGTTTATATTCTAAAAAACTAAACATAATTTACATTCAAATATAGTGAAATATACTTTATTCGTTTATTATCCTTCAGGATGACAGCAATTCGTTATATATTTTTAATGTTGTCAAATACCCTATTGTTTTATTTCCCATTTTGTGACAACCCTAGCATATTTGCATGTGACAGCGTAAGTACCTACACTGGCGGCGGCATCGCGCGACATCAAAGGCGTCGTGCTACTGTAGGGAAGAATAATTGTAATACAGTGGCGTCGTCAATGTATGGAAATTGTACGAAAGTTTACACTTAAGATTCAATTTCTGTGTTGTCTTTGTAAGTAAAATATAAATCGATAATAATTTGGTAGTTCGGTTATCTAGCTTTCAAAATCACACAACAATTCAAGACAAAATTGTATTATGGCTTGTTCAAACGGAACTCCATATTTTGATTTTTGATACTTTTAGTGTCGATTTGTAGAGAATAACAGTAAATAAAAAATATAATGGCGTGGGGAGTCGGTACACGGCTTCTTTGTAAACAAATTAACGGTCATTTAATGCAATTATTAAACATTCATTTAACAATATTAAATCATTTTACGGTTTAGACTCACTTGTTTTAGTCACTCGCGCGACATGTTTTGAAGAGCCTAGGTCTCCTTTCTCAAGCACTAATAGTGCGAGCAGCGTTCACGACGACCGTGTATTGCGTACACAATACACGCAATACACAATGTACGCAATACACGGTCGTCGTGAACGCTGCTCGCACTATTAGTGCTTGAGAAAGGAGACCTAGGCTCTCCGAAACATGTCGCGCGAGTGACTAAAACAAGTGAGTCTAAACCGTAAAATGATTTAATGTTAGTATGTCTCACGACAGTTTAAATTCGATTCATTTAACAAATTATATGCGCAAAGTAAGGTCTAAATCGAAAATGCCATATCCCGTCGCCTTAATCAAAATAACACCAAACAACGCAAACGCGAAACACAAAACATAGACGCATACAAGGCAAAGCACGCTCTCGTACTAACTGACAGATAGATGACGCAAGCCAAACGATTTGACAAGATGGCGGAATCGATTCGGTCGATAGACAAAGTAAAGCTCTATTGTAATTGAGTTCCGTTTTACACAATGAGACTTGACGATATTAAAATTTATCTTTTTAGTTTTGTAACATAATCATATGTTTTAAGTGATTAGTATTTATTTTTACGAAATATTTTAAACTATGGTAATATACATTTTTATTTGTTTTTTGGGATTCAATTATATTTTTTTATAAAGTATTAGCCTGAAACGTTCATGGCGTGGAATGGAATAAACTCAAGTGTCACAGAGCTCAAGCTATTTGAAAAGAATGGAGACTATATAAAGGAGCCTGTTCGGTATGTGACAGGGGACAAGTGAAACTAACGGCGGTTGAAATCACACTACCTTTATTTATGCAAAGTGTTACCTTAAGTAGGGGTCGAGGCAACGAACCCGCTATAGCTACATGTATGCATATACAACATCTCCCCCTAATAGTTTCACAATGCATCGTTGATTTAACAATTAAGACTACCACCTAAATTACATAATACAAAAAAACGGTTTTATAATTGAGCTTAGGGACAGGACGCAACGACATATGTCTAGCCGTTCTATTCGAACTTACGGCTTCGAGTTGAGTCTCTGTATCTTGTGCACCTTCTGTGCCGTGGCTCTGTTCTCGTGCTTCGAAGAACTCGTCGTGATTTCCGTCATCAGCTGACGCGGTCGGCGGCGAGGCCTCCGCTGTCTGCAGGTCGGGTGGCGTCGTCGCAGTAGATGTCGGCGTGGTTCCGCTCTTCTCCACCGTGGGGGACTGTGGTGGCTCCGCTGTGTCTGGACGAGTCATCTCGGGTTTTTCACCGCATAGCTCAGACTGCAAAAGGTCAATTTCGTCACCCGATGTTGATTCAATGGAAGTATCTATGTCTACAGTGCCACTATATTTGTTGTTAATCTCTGTCCCTCTAAAAGCTACTAATTGATTTTTATGTTTTTTTAATTGCAATGCAGTTACACTGTCTTGCACAATATATACTGTTTCACCCAATCTCTTAATTATTACACCCCTATTCCATGTAAATTTACTGTTATTTATATATTTTTTAAACATAACTTTATCACCCGGCTTAAAACATTGCTTATTGGTGGCACCATATGCTTTAGTCTGCAAACACTGTTTAAAATGCACAACGTCAGCGAGAGTGTCAGGTGAGGGCGGCGCGGCGGCAGGTACATTAGGTACAATGAAATCCAGGCGCGAACTAAGTTTTCGCCCGAATACCAGCTGGGCAGGCGAAGCGCCCGTAGTGGTGTGAACTGAGTTTCTATAGTCGAATAGGTATTTTAATAAATTTTGATCGACTTTCTTTGCAGTATTACTCAGTAAACATGCCCGTATACCTTTTTTTACCACCTTTACGAAACTTTCGGACTGTCCATTACTGGCCGCGGTATAAGCGGGAGAAGTTATATGGGAAATCCCATTTACCGCACAAAAATGCGCAAACTCATTTGACGAGAAACATGTGCTATTTTCACTAACCAGAGTATGCATAAGACCGAATCTTGACATAAAGTCATATAATTTAGCTATAACTGCATTCGAAGTTGTATTGTTCATAAAATATACTTCTACCCATTTAGAATGGGCGTCTACGACAACTAATTATTAATCGGTCCGAGTATATCTATGTGTATTCTGTAGAAAACCTGCTGAGGGTAGGGCCATACAGCCAACGGCGCACGGGGAGGTGTTAGCCGGAGCTGTGAACAGACAAGGCAGCTCCCAATAGTACTTTCATTTGTCTTATCTATGCCTGGGAACCATAACCTACTCCGTGCTTCCGCTTTGCACTTTACGATACCTAAATGTGATTTATGAAGTTCAGCTAATATTTTTGTTTGAAATCTTGTAGGTATCACTATTTTATGGCCTCGCATAAGACATCCGTTCTCAACTGAAAGTTGGTTCCTACATAAAAAATAAGGCCGTATATCTGAATCAGACACTTTCCTAGGCCACCCGTCTTGAACATATTTTATCACTTTCCTTAAAGTTAAGTCACTAATACATTCCTCACGCAACGTGTTGAATGTGATTGGCATTGTGTCATCAACGACAAAATTAATGTATGAAGCCCGATCGTCAATAAAATCTGCCCCTGCGCTGGTTTAGTGGCCCGACTGCGACCCGGTGCATGAGTCATCGGGCAGGGATGCGCGGGAAAGGTAGTCGGCGCTGTTATCAGCACTTCGTATGTATTCTATTGTATAATTATAAGCACTTAGAAACATAGCGTAGCGTTGTAATCTGTTTGCTGACACCTCTGGAATTCCCTTGTATAGACCGAATATTGATATTAGGGGCTTATAATCAGTACGCAAAACAAAAGGAATCGTCCTACCATATAAATATTGATGAAAACGACGGACTCCGAAAATTATTGACGTGGCCTCTTTCTGTGGTTGGGAATAACGTTTCTCGGCAGCATTTAACGTTCGAGAAGCATAAGACACTGGACGTTCGACGCCATCAGCATCGATAAGCGATAAAATCGCGCCCAGACCGTACGGAGATGCATCCGTGGTCAAAATTATGGTCGCGTTTGGATTAAAGTGGGCCAACAGCTGATCTGAACTCAAATGTTTTTTTATGGCCAAAAAGGCGTCGTTATGTTCAGTATTCCAAACCCATTTGCTTCCCTTTTGTATCAATTGGTATAACGGACTAAGTAGTGACGAAGCACCAGGTACGAAATTTCTATAGTAATTTACTAAGCCCAGAAATGACTGTAAACTGGCTACATTGGTCGGGGTAGGGGCATTTACAATAGCCTCAACTTTGTTGGGTGACTTTTTCAAACCGTGTTTGATAATAGTGTATCCTAAATACTCTTACTCGTCCTTGAAAAAGTCACACTTAGCTTTTTGTAAGGTTAGACCGGCATCCTGTAGTCTTTGAAGTACTGCCCGCAACCTCGTTGCAAATGCTCCTCCCTGTTAGCTCATGTCACCAACACGTCGTCTAACATACATAAAACTCCGTCCATACCTGCCAATACACACTCCATAACCCGCTGGAAAATAGCCGGCGCGCTTGCTAAGCCATATACTAATCTGTAACAAGTGAGTTTTTGAAATTCATCATCAAGAACACACTGCGCGTACGCTTGCGAGAGATCTAGTTTACTAAATTGCTGTCCGCCATGCAATTTGGTAAACAATTCTTGTGCAGTGGGTAACGGGTACTGTTCAACTAACAGCTGTTTATTAATTGAGACAGAGTAGTCTGCACAGAGCCGTAAAGAGCCATCGCGTTTTAATACTGGCACTACCGGCGACGCGTACTCCGAGTACTCGACCGGCTTTAATATACCTATTCGTACTAATCGCTCTAATTCGTTTTCAACTTTTTGGCGCAAAGCGAAGGCCTTTGGGCGCGCCTTAAAAAATATGGGTTTTGAGTCACTTTTTAAAAATAATTTTATTTTATACTTATTGAAAGTGCCTAGCTCGTCAGAGAAAACAGCGGGATATTGTTTTTGTAATATATCTAAACAGGTATTTGACGATTCGCAAAAATTAATGGGTGTGGTAATTTCTAAACCGTAGTGAGCCATAAAGTCCCTACCTAAAATTGGTGGCCCCCCATTACGAATGACATGAACGTCAAACGTATGAGGTTTGCCCCAAAAAGAAAACAGTAACGGGGCGATGCCGACGCAGCAAATATTACCGCCTATATAAGTATGTAACCGCTTATTTGGTTGGGATAACGGCACATGTTTGAAATATTGTAAATACACCTGTTCCGAAATTGTGGTAACCGCTGAGCCACAGTCATATTGAAACTTCATTCTTACCCCGTTTACGTCAATTATTTCTATCATTGGTTCACCGTTAACAGTACGAATATTAAGTAACTCACCGTCATCGCCGTTCTCATCGACACTCTCGTTTCCCACATAACTAATTTTTTTGCACATCCTATTCAGATGACCCTTTTTGTTACACTTCCTGCAAGTATAGATAGCGAACCGACACTGCTCTGTGGTGTGATTTTTAAAACCACATACCGCGCACTTCACTTTTGCATTAGCACTAACACTTGGTTTTGTAGCGATCTTGAACAGTTGATCAGCTGACGACGAGGCCTTGGCCGGGGTAGCTCCTGCGCGTGCACTGCGCACGCTCTCCGCCAACTCCACCGCTCTCGCCAAGGTCACCTTGTCAGGGTCTACAGCAAACAGCTTCTCTCGCTCCTTTCCAGATAGCATTCCCATTATAAAACGGTCCCTTAATGCTTCCTCGAGATTTGAAAAGCTGCAATGCTCCGTCAGTCCACGCAATCTTGCCGCCCATTCCGTGTAACTCTCACCCTCCTTTTGCACCGCTAAATAAAATTTAAACCTTTTACCAAAAATACAGCGTTTTGGAGAAAAGTGAGCATCCCAAATTTTGAGAATATCTTCATACGGCAAATCATGTAATAACTTAGGCAAGGCTAAATCTGCCGCTAGCTTGTAGGTAGCCTCGCCGAGTGCGCTCAACGAAATCGCGCGCCGCTTCACTCCTGTAGCGTCGGCTTCCTTGGTTACATCGTTCGCGATGAACCATTGCGACAACCGATGTTTATACACCTGCCACGTTCCCGTATTATGATCAAAGCTTGTTAAAATTCCAAAATGAGACATTACTTTTCACTTTTTTTTAACACGCGGGCGGGTAGATTCGTCGCCACTGTTCGGTATGTGACAGCACTGTTCGGCAAGTGAAACTAACGGCGGTTGAAATCACACTACCTTTATTTATGCAAAGTGTTACCTTAAGGCACCGAACCCGCTATAGATACATGTATGCATATACAACAGAGCCAAATCTCTATGTATGAAAAGTGTCGATCAAGAAACAGTAATTAGGCGGCGCCACCATGCACCGAAATACTACCAAAAACAACCTACGCTTTTACAACAATTCTGCCATAAGAGGTTGGCATCCTTTCTATACCATCCATATTGAAAAGGATTATAACAGCAATATATGCCATATTATTCAGTTGAAAGCTCTTATATTAGCTTCCGCATTTTCAGACCAAGTATTGTCGAAATTAGATGTCAATTGCATTGCATTATAAAAAAAATTGTTAATACATCAATAGAATGACGATGAATGTTGAAAATATTGTCATTACTATGGATGGTATAGAAAGGATCGCAATCTCTTATGGCAGAATTGTTGTAAAAGTGACCGCGTTAAGGTTTAAATAATAGTTCCTAATCTCTCCGGTGGCGCTAGTTAGGCTCTGGGCAGGGGCGTATTTACCCTAGGGCCAAGGGGGCCATGGCCCGGGGCGGCTGGCTGCGGGGGGCGGCGCAGGCCGCCGCTGGCTTTCAGTTTCGGGTGCCTCAGTGGCGCCCCAATAAAAAAAATTTGTGGTGTTACTGGTACTAGACATAACTTAATTTAAAGTAAGTAACTATTCGTTGTCTATTGCCAGTAGTCACATCAAAATTTTTACAGCGCGTTTGCGCCCCTTTTCCTTCTACCTTAATTCTTTACCCACGCGGATTGTCAACGAGTTCTCATGATGTCGCCCTGTGACGTCGCTCTTCACATCGCCCTAAGGCCGCGAGCTTCCGTTAATGCTTTTTGGCCCTGTCTGTAACAAACGCCGTAGGTCGCGTCCCGGGTCCGGCGTGACGCTGTACGCGACGTACGAATGCTTACTATGGAAATGCACTATAGTGGTCTCTCTCACACGCCAGACGCCGCGGCGGCGTAAAGCGTTTGTTGCAGACCAGTGCCTAACGCTGCAAGCTTGACGTCGGCATTAACGCCGTGAGCGACGTCTAGACGCAGGCCATTGCGTCAGCAATCGCTATACTTCCTACGGTAAATAAAGGCATCGTGTACGACGTCCGTACCTCTGTGGCGCACGGCGTCCAGATGCTGACGCCGACGTCAACCGAAAACCGTACACTATTAACACTATATATAATATTTGAGTATAGAATTCAGAGGCGACCTGGGAGTTGGCGAACTGGTCAGTCGGAGCCTAGCACAAAAAACAAAACGCGTTCTTTTAGTGGGTACTAAATTTCGCATCATTCATTTAGTGGTTAATTACTCAGCAAAACACTGATCAATATACGCAAAAATCATATTAAAAAAGAACTTATAATACCTAGTGGTATTGAATAAAATTAGAGTTCAGACACGACACGACATGGTTAGTTGTTTCAAAGGTGAACCGCAAAGGCAGGAGACCGAAATACTGGACAGCAGAGCCCGAAGGGAAACATAAGGTGTATAGTTAAAAAACAAACAGACGGACCGCAAGCAGGGTATTGAACTAAAGACCCTAAGATGCCGAAAGGAGCGCACCACGTAAGGCCGAGATGCTGCAGAGCCGCTATTATAGGTACGACCCAATTTACAGTGTTATTACTAGTGGCTCTGTGAGCTGCAGACCTCGCGTTAAGCTTAGAAAATGTAAAAGTGAAAAATACTTCGTTCGTTGAGTCGTTATCACGGTCAACTCACAATGGTCTTAAGCGCCATATAGATAGACGCTGTTGGCGCTTTTAAGTCCTTTATGCCAATTTCCGCATTTTGAAAAAAATCCATAAACTGGATCGACAAAAAAATCTATTTAATCATAGAATTTATAAATATGTAACAACAATTAGTACCTACCTTACATGTAAAATTATTTAAGCATAGATATTATGTAATTTATTGACTTGTAAAATGACTGCCTTTTACCAATAAAACATCTGAATCTGAATCTGGTCACAAAATTTTACGAGAATAAGTTAAGAATTGCGACCTGGCCTTAAAACGAAGACCTTCATAAAAATTATGGCGGACTAAAAGGTCAGGTTGCGAGCCCTGAAAAGCTTAAAAGTCGCCTTTCCAGAAGACCCGAAGCATTCCTGAATTTCCAGGAAGTCGCGCCTCGTTTTAATTTGAGCGAACGCCAAAGATCGAGTAGCAGGAGAGCCGAGATCACATTGGTTCCACGTTCCAAGCCAATTCCAATAGCTCTCCTCTCCTCCAGCTCGGTCTTCGGTGTCACTATAACGTGGTCATTGTTCCAATCCCAAACATTGATTTTTCCCACCTTGACCTTTGGCTTTGCGCGGAAGAGCGCCGCAATTGGACGATCCGGGACTTCAGCACTGCAGAGCTCATCTTGGCCATAGGTTTTTGTCCCAGCTCAGCTCCACCAGTGCTTTAAGCTCTGTTCTTCTGCAGTTCGGCCTTCAGCCTCACAGGGCAGCACACCGCTATCGGACGCTCCGGGTCTCCGGCCTTATGCAGAGCTCGGCCGTCGGCATCGCTTACAATTGGCTATAGGTTCGATTCCAAGCTCTGCAGAAAGGCACTGAGGAAAAATTATGCTTTTGTGTTTGTTTCATGGGTCATGGGGGGCGGCAGAGGCCCAATGGCCCGGGGCGCCAAATATGTAAATACGCCTCTGGCTCTGGGACATGAGTATAACATGAACCATATAAGGCAACAAATAACCCGACCAAATTACGTAGGTTGTTTTTGGTAGTATTTCGGTGTATGGTGGCGCCGCCTAATTACTGTTTTTTGATGGGTACTTTTCATACTTTTCATTCATACATACAGATGGTCATTACATTACATTCATTCATTCAGTGTCACTTTTTAAGGTGCGTATACATTTTTTCTTCTGCAGGTGACTCTCCAACTAGTGAAGGTTAGCAGTCATTTTTGTTTGTCCTTGGCGAATCGAAAGAGTTCGGCCACCCTTTTAATCCCGGTCTAGTCTCGGATGTTACATATACAGTGGAAACTGGATAAGTGGAACCTGGGTTAGTGGAAAACCTCTTTAAGTGGACCCAAGCTCTTGGTTCCAGTCCCTTGGCAACGAATTACCTCTATAAGTGGAATTTTGGGACCTCTATAAGCGGAATCCTTTTTTTCGAAAATTTCCTATTTTTACCTCTGTAACTGGAAGCAGCCGCCTCCGAAACCTCTATAAGTGGAATAGCTCAGCGCAGCCAAACGTAGACAAAAATGTGTTCGACAATATTCCCGAAATTGAAAGAAATGTGGTAAAATATGACTCAGGTCAACAAACCAAAATGACGGATTTTTTTCGTTAAAGTACAATCGGTACATTGATTTATTTAACCATACTCGTTTCTTTTGCATAAATAAATATTAGGAGTGATTTTGTTTTATTATAAGTTACTTACTTCATAACAAAGGACAGATATTATTTTTGTATACGAGTAACTGTGGATTATTTACAGTATTGCTTTTTGTAGTCAGGATTACATACCAATTTTTTGTTAAAACATATCAACATACATAATTAATAAAATATGATTATTTAAGTCTTGATCTTTCATTTGACCATATACGTGACCTCTATAAGCTACATTACTAACATCCACAACCTCTGTTAGCGAGAGCCTCTGTAAGTGAGAAAACGTTTTATTTGAACCTGGTTAAGTGGAAAACTGGATAAATGGAAAACCTGGATAAGCGGAACTAAACAGCCGGTCCCTTATTGCGATTCCACTTATCCAGTTTCCACTGTACATTAAGCCCGTTTCAAATACAAACCGGCCGGTTTCAAACCGGCTTTCGGATGATTAATGCTTTGATATTCTTCAAAACCTATTTTTTATACAAAAATAACGTTACATATACAATATATTTAAATTTAACACATTTAAATTGTTTTTAGACCTTATGTCAAGGCTAGGGATACCTATAACTGATTAGAAATTAGGAACTTGTTAGGGATGATCTAAATTAATTATACAAATTTATTTCTGATTAAAATACTAGAAAGTAGTAGTATAATAAGTTTTTTAACGTTTTGATTCTTAAACTTCTTCTTCTTTCTGTAAACGTTCTTCTATAACGTTTTAAAAATTGTTTCTATTAATAATTCTATTATAATTAAGGGCTTAAAAATTTGGGGCTGGAATTGAACGCCTCCCAGTGTGAGTTTTTCCCCTGTGGACCCTAGTCATTTCTCTCTCTTCTCGTTCTTTTCGGCTTTACTTCCCGTTCATTCGGAATTTAGCACTGACTTTTTTTGTTTACTATAATTGTTGTTTGCTTGTAAAATATTTTTTTTTTGTTTCAATAAAGAAATTAATTTTTGTTAATTATAATTATTTCTAATCATAATGGTGCAATAAAAATTATTTTGTTTCTTTATTTTACCAAAATTCTACGGTTTAAAATACAAAAAGACTCGAGACTCGAGATAACTCGAGAATTTGGGCTCGAGAATTTTCGAAACTCGAAGCTTAAATTAAGTAACTTTCTCAGAGAAACCGGTATTCTACTTAACTACATTTAGGAGAGAAAATAATCATTTTATTTTTATCTGATAAGGCCTCTACGAGCGTGTACACTTGCCTTAGGGTATGTTTACATATTGATTAGTATTTAGTATAGTATAATAAAACAAGGTACCCTCTTCCGAGACTCGCGAACCACGTGACTGACACAAGCCTACGTCGTGCTGTTAAAAGGTTCACGATGACGTAGGCTTGTGTCAGTACCAGGCGGAGTATATTATTATACCATGGCACAGTATTACAATTATTCTTCCCTACAGTAGCGGTGCCTTTGATGGCGCGCGATGCCGCCGCCAGTGTAAGTACTTACGCTGTCACATGCAAATATGCTAGGGTTGTCACAAAATGGGAAATAAAACAATTGTGATTATTACTATTCTGATGTAATTATTTATTCATATGTACATTCAAAATAAATAATTCATCGGCTTAAAACAAAACAGCAAATAAAATACCGACCGATTTTATTTAATTAAATGGCTTATATGAATCAATAAAGGTCAGATATGCGTAATTATTATGAATATAATATTAATCGTAGAAACCAAAGAGAATAAATAATAAATTGCCTTGTTTTTACTGTTTTTGATACCTATTAAAACTATAATTAAGCGTTTTTATTTACATTTACGTTCACTAACTCATTTCATTCATTCACTTTTTTTGCAATCAGTACTTCTTGTAGCTGTGTGATTACACACACAGCTACAAGAAGCTTATCAACTCCGTAAAATGCCAGTTTTACCCCCAGGTTAGGAACCGCTGGTGTAATCATTCACTTCAACTCCCGTGGAAATACTTAGGTAGGTAGGTACTTGGCAATTTTATAAATTTCATGAAGCCGCTGGTAGAAGTATGTAGACGTACATACCTACCTACTTACCTAATAGGTAGGTAAATAATGCTGATTGTACCTCCTACTACATAATTTTGATAAAACTTCATGAGGTTTTTCTCGTCACGATCGAGTGCAAGTAGCCCTTAACTTAGTTAATACAAAATAATTACTTAATACTTAGTACATACATATAATATACATACATATAATCACGCCTATTTCCCGGAGGGGTAGGCACTAGAGACCACGGATTTCCACTTGCTACGATCCTGACATACCTCTTTCGCTTCCTTCACTTTCATAACATTCCTCATACACGCTCGCCGGTTTAGGGTGCTCTTGACCTGGCCTTTCTTCAGGATTTCCCCGATCTGATCAGAGAAAGTCCGCCGAGGTCTGCCCCTTCCAACTCCCGTTTCTACCTCTCCCTTATACACTCTCTTTGTTAGCCTTCTTTCACTCATTCTTACATTAAGAGCATTTTTGGGATTATACACGTACTACGAGAAATTCTTACCCGACAAAGCAACATTACTTGAACCATTATACCGGTTGCTGGAAGCGAAATCATCGTGGACTTGGGGTGATAAGGAACAAGCTGCGTTTAATAAAGCTAAGAATCTTTTGTCGTCGGATTGTACATTAGTTGGATATGACCTAAATAAAGATTTGTTACTGGTTTGTGACTCGTCAGATTTTGGTTTGGGAGCCGTGTTGGTTCACATCATGGAAGATGGATCCGAACGTCCGGTGATGATGGCGTCGCGGACATTACAATCACACGAGAGACGCTACGGGCAAATCGACAAAGAAGCACTCGCGATAATGTTCGGGCTAACTAAGTATCACCAATTTCTGGCCGGACGAAAATTTTGCATCATCACCGACCATAAACCCTTAGTTGGTCTGTTCAACCCGGAGAAACCAATTCCTGACCAAATATCGCCTAGAATGTTACGGTGGTCGCTAAAACTTAGCGGATACAGTTATTCTATCCAATATCGACCAGGCAAATTGAAAATCTGGAAATGGAAAAATTGGAAATGCGGACGCTTTAAGCAGGTGGACAGAACCGGAGACGTCTTCTGTGAACCCAAATATAGACTGCCTAGGCGAGGTACTTTTGCTAGAAGAGCAACCACTGGGATGGAACCTGGATGTGAAAGTTATTGCAGAAGAAACCAAGAAAGATCAGATGCTACAGAAGGTGTTGTTTAACGTACTCCATGGGTGGCCGCACTCCAATACAGATCCTGAAATGCAACCATACTGGATCCGCAGAGATGCTCTTTCACATAATAAAGATTGTTTATTTTGGTGTAACAGAGTTATCATACCCACTTCGCTTCACCAAAAGGTACTTAAGTTGCTACATGCTCCACATGCTGGGATTGTACAGACAAAAGCATACGCTAGAGGGTACCCTTGGTGGGCCGGCATGGACAAGGAAATCGAGAAGGTGGTGGCTGAGTGCGAGGACTGCCAGTCTGTGAGGAACAACCCACCTAAAGATCCGCAAATATGGGTAATGCCTGACAAACCTTGGAGTCGAGTCCATAACGATTTTGCTGGTCCCTTCCAGGGAAAAACCTTCTTGCTATTAATCGATTCTTACAGCAAGTGGATAGAGGCATAAATTGTTCCATCTATGAGCTCGAATTCCATAATTACAATTTTGAGCCGCATTTTCGCCTCACAAGGCTTGCCGGACGTTTTGGTGTCCGACAACGGCAGGACATTTACATCCGAAGACTTCAATTTATTTTTGAGGAGGAACCATATCAGACACATATTTACTCCGCCCTACTACCCAGCTTCGAATGGGCAAATAGAAAGGGCTGTACAGACATTTAAAAATAAGTTGAAGAAAATGGCAGCTACAAACATGCCTTGGAGTGAAAAACTGGCCAAAGCTTTATACGCTTTGCGTACCGTCCCTAACAGCTCTACCAATAAAACACCGGCGGAAATGCTTAACGGGCGAAAATATAGAACAGCCATATCTAGTTTACACCCAGAGAGCACGCCGAGCCGTGCCGAACAACAGCTGGAATAGGCAGCACAGCGGCCGTGTGCGGGCGCCTTCCGTTTGCATCAACCTGTGCTCGTGCGAATGTACACGCCAGGAACTAAGTGGGCAAAAGGCGAGGTTGAGACTATAGAGGGACCCAGTACTTATGTGGTAAGAACGGAAGATGGTGAGCTGCATCGTCGCCACGCTGATCAAATTATAGCTCGAGCACTGAGACAACCAATGGAAGCTCCTACTTGTGACCAACAACCGCTTGAATTTGGGTCTCAGTCTTCAACTGAAGAAGATCCTCCTATTGAAATACCACCGCCAGAGTTATGGCCCGACATCATAGGAATTCGTAATGACTATTAATTGTGTAACGAATTTATAATCTTATATATATAAACGTAAAAGTCCTGACTGACTGACTGACTGACTCACTTAAATCAACGCCCAGCCCAAACCGTTGCTTCTAGAGAGCTGAATTTTGGCAAGTAGGTTTCTTATAAGGTCTAGAGGTGCACTAAGACAGAATTTTTCAAAATTCACCCCCCAAGGGGGTGAAATGGGGATCCAAAGTTTGTATAGGGAAACAAGATTAGTTAGACTATTTTATCCAAAACTTCACAGGAGTATTCCTAACGATAAATGAATAAACACATGTTTCAGGTTTTTTTGAAAATTCAACCCCTAAAAGGGGGAAATGTGGTGACAAGGTATGAAAATGAACATGGGTATTGTTTCTATGGTTTATCGGGTCGATGATTACGAAAACAACAACTATTTTAAAAATCCAACGTGGCGAACGTAAAAAACCATCTCCCCTGTTGGGGTGCAAGGTTGAAAATGTTGAAATGTCTAAATATCAATATGGGTGTCGTTTTTATGGTTTTTTGGGACGTAAATGACAAAAATGGCATCGATTTTAAAATTTAATAATGTGGTCATGAAAATTCTTGAAAGTATTTGTGCGAAATTGCAATTCAAACGGTGCAGTAGTTTCGGAGCAAATCGGTGGTTACAGAGACGGACTGACAGACAGCCAGCAGACACGTGATCCTATAAGGGTTCTATTTTTGCTTTTGAGGTATGGACACCCACGTTATCCTAATAGATTTTTAAGTTTGCATTACCAAATGCCATCTCGATCGTCGGGTATTGTATATCGATGTCGTCAATCGGTACTTAGGCGAGTGCGGGCGGCGCGGCGGGACGGACGGGGCGGGAGGAGTAAGTCATCGGGAAACTTCCTGCATCCGTAATGAGTGCATTCAAGGTGCTGCAAGAAGGTTGTTGACTGTTTGCTTCTTAAAAGGTTAGGTTTTCATTCTAAGTAAAATGCAAAAAATAGTAAGTACATATATATATATATATATTCTTCCTACGAACCATAAACCATAAAAACCATATTTTCGTAGATTTCCTTCCCCTGCCTCCTTCGCACCCTATACATTAGACAAAACGACATAACTAGATTCTTAAATCACGCAGGCGAAGCCGCGGGCAAAAGCTAGTGAACAATACGTTGATTTAGACTTGTTGATTATGGTGGAAAGGTATGTTATGTATTTAGATGGGTACTTGCAGGTTTGAAATGTAATGACAGCTAAAGGTAGTTTGGAAATAAATGAGTTTTGCTACTGACCTCAATGGCGTTGTATCTTTTAATTATTAAACTTTGTTCAAGCGCACGATTAAACTGTTTTTTATGACTTTGTGTATAGCGTATTCCATTAATCATCCAAGTCAATTTGGGTTGAAATACAAGTCCTTAAATTTAATATCGTATGTTAAAGTGGGTCTAGACGAAGTCATGTGCATTGGGGCTCGTATGCTGATAAAATACACCAAGTATTGTAAGTTTTGTAACTTCATTTTAACTACAAGGGGGTGCTCAACCACTATGCAATTTTTTATATTGTATGAAATCAATGAATAATAAATATTTATTTTTTAGATTTTTATTTAAGTATCTGTTTTCACACTATTTGAACATGTGATTAATAAGCTTTGAAGTAGAAAAACAATTTTATTTCTATTTTTATAATTTTTTTAAAGTTAGATTTTTTGAACATCACCTATAAATTCATAAAAAATTGAAATAAAAATGTTATATTTTACTTAATAGCTTATAAATCACATTTTCAAATAATGTGTAAACAACTACTTAAATAAAAATCTAAAAAATAATAAACAATTTTTTTGTATATGATGAAAAAATTCTGTGGTTGAGCACCCCCATGTAGAGATGGGTAGGGGTGAGTAAATACTGAGTATTTACTCGGTATTTACTCAAAGCATACAGTAAATACTCGTATTTACTCATTTTGGTGAGTAAAAACGATTATTAACAAAATTTCAATATTTTGGTGAGATTTAAGTACTAAATTGGCTTTTATTTAATTGTGTTAACGTGTATTAATGATATTTATGTTATAAGAAGCTTATTACGCTTAGTTTTTGGCAAAAATGTGATTATCAGTGAGAGGTCATTTGGAATTTAGCGGATATATACGTGATAAAGTATAGTTAACAATTTTGTTTTAAATAAGAAGGTACTTAATTACTTTCAAAGTTACTTAATTACTTGCGTTCTAGATAAGTGCATGTTGCAAGCTGATTCACATATTATACAGTTTTTAACCTGTTGTTTATTAAAATAAAACTGCGACGAAAATACTTTACAATATTATAGCTCTTACCAGATATCGCGGTGATTGTTAAATAGTATGTATAGTTCTTACAGCTAACTCTTTGTCTATTGTAAGTAAAACCGCACGTGCTACTACCTGCAAAGAAGGTTCGGTCATTGGCATATAATTCTAATAGGGTATTTGACTACTTGTCAAATCAGGTTCTTTTTTCGAACTGTCAAAACGATTTTGCTACTATGGAATGTATATGAAACACTAGCATGTGACGTCACAATCAAATTACCTACTCTTTGTAGTTTTATACGGGCTTTAAAATAGAAATTGTGTCTAATAATAACTGCTGTCTACGTTTCTCCATTAATCTTCTGGTGCTTTATTTCATGCATGGTGTAAAATAATTAATTTTAAATACAGTAAAATACGCTATTGGCTTATCAATATTCGGGAATCTAAAATATTAAACACGAACTTTCATTGGGCATATAATAATATAATTTGGCTGTGTATTAATATTTCAGCGCCAATAATTTATATGAACCTCAAATATAAAGCCGTTTTCTTTTTAAAATGTGGTCTCCTCCTCCTCCTTGCATCGGTTTCCTCATCACTGAGGGTCGTGGTCACTTCTAGGTAACTTCTAGCTTCTCTTGGACAATTTGCTGCCACTTCTTTCTGTCTGTCGCCGAGTGTAGGGCATCGTGGAGCGTTACATCAAGGGCTGAGCGAATTTGGTCTGTCCACCGCATTGGGCTCCTGCGTCTCGGCTTATCGCCTTCGATTTTACCAGTGATTACCAGCTTTTCCAGGTTATCACTGTCTTTCCTGGCACTGTGGCCAAAATTCATAAAAATACAACTCATATTGATTAATTTAAGGCACCGTTTTTGTTGCCAATTTATTAATATTTTAGTACCCATGGCCAAAATGGTTACTGAGTGGGACCCACGGAACACCATAGACGGTGCAGGCCGGGGTTCAGACAGACCGAAAAGGAGATGGTGGGACAACTTGGACGCATTCTACCCCAAATGGTGGGAAAATGCTGATGACAGGGTCGAATGGAAAAAACGAGGGGAGACCTTTGCCCAGCAGTGGGACACCAAAGTAGGCTAATATAAAATAAAAAAGTACCCATTTCTATTTTTTTAAACTACCCAAATTCGATTAATTAGTTGACCGGTTAAATACGTGCCAATTACAATGGAAAACTATTAATTACGTCCCACGTTTAGGGGGAGGGGGTCTAGAAAATGTGACATGTTGTGACACGGGGGAGAGGAGTAACAAACTTTATGACGTCACTTTAACTTCACTTGTAGTCGAAAATTGTTTTGATTGTTTGTATTCGCGATACAACTAAATAAGCTAGTTTTTGAAACGATTTATCGTATCGGTTTCGTGTCATAAAATTTCTAATATTCCTATTATTTTAAATATTTTTATTAAAATAACTATATTTCATTCAATTTGCTAATTTCGTTGAAAACAAAATTGTCAAATATGTGAAGTCACACGAGGGGGAACGGGATTTCTAAATGTGAAATCACTAAATTCGTGTGATGTAATTTATGGATGGCCCCCTAGGCCAACGCTCAAAAACCAGTGTAAGGGCGCTCTCCGATATATATACATTTTATATTGGATAACGCGCCTTTGTTACGCATCTCGTTGACAAATTATATTTTAGACTGGTTCTGTAGCGTTCGACTCGCCGAAACTCAGTAACCGTAGAGGGACCCCACACAGCTTCGCAATTTTTCCATAGTTCATTTTGAATCTTATTGCAAGATCCATAGAAATTGTAATTCAATAACCGGTTAAATTGACCGAACCGTTTTTTATTGAGTGGGTAGCACGTGCGGTTTTACTTACAATAGACAATGAGTTAGCTGCAAGGGCCAGCTTGAAAATTAACGACTATACATAGTATAGCCGTATAGTATCCGCGGTCAAAGTTAGCGATTCTTTTTTTGCAGGTAGTAGCACGTGCGGTTTTACTTACAATAGACAAAGAGTTAACCGAAAGGGCCAGCCTGAAAACTAACGACTATAATAAAATCATATTTTAACCACACTAAATACATAGTTACGGTATACGGCAAATACGGGTATTTTAGGTAAATATTTGGTGGGTTTTTACTAACTACCCATCTAGTTGCGGTCAACTGCTGCTTAGAAAGCTTTGTTGCAAAAGTTATAGAGGGATGAACATTATTTTGGCCTAGAGATGGGTAGTGAGTAAATACTCAAGAGTAAATACCGAGTAAATACTCAGTATTTACTCAATTTACCCGTATTTACTCGTTTATACCCAATTTGGTGGGTATAAACTATTTAGAGTGCTGACACTGCTGACAGGGTATAGAAATCTGAAATAAAGGTGTATTTTGTACTGGATTTAGTAGTCCAATTAGTAAAAAATATATTTTAAGAGGGGCGTTCCATACATGTAACTAAGTGTCACAATAAAAAAATCTGAAACCACCAACGTGTGGCACATCATTAAATTGTTCTTTAAAAATAACTTCAATGTTATTATGCACTTTTTTCGATAAATTTAATACTTTTGGGACAAAACCGTTTCCAAAGGCCAAAATAATGTTCATCCCTCTATAACTTTTGCAACAAAGTTTAATAAAATATGAAAAAATATCGGGAAAATAGACCCTAGAAAACACTTTGAGAAAAAAATACTTTAAATATGATCGGTCGGGTAATTTTTGAGTTTTCATTAAAAAACTCTTCATAAAAGGACGTAAGTGCCGCGTAAACACGTAATTTAGCGTGTACGGGGATTTAGGATTCTAAAAGGCGGACCTGTGGATTCTATTCCAGTCCTCAGTCACTTATTTAAATGGGAGAGTGGAACCCAGCGTGGAACGACGCTTTCTAAGCAGCAGTTGACCGCAACTAGATGGGTAGTTAGTAAAAACCCACCAAATATTTACCTAAAATACCCGTATTTGCCGTATACCGTAACTATGTATTTAGTGTGGTTAAAATATGATTTTATTATAGTCGTTAGTTTTCAGGCTGGCCCTTTCGGTTAACTCTTTGTCTATTGTAAGTAAAACCGCACGTGCTACTACCTGCAAAAAAAGAATCGCTAACTTTGACCGCGGATACTATACGGCTATACTATGTATTGTAGCATCTCATACCTGGGTCCTTACTCCCAGTCTTTACTCCCACGGGCTGATCCTCCGGATTCTCCAATCGGCTATAATTCCTTAACGCTTTTGCCTTCTCTTCCTGTCTGATTCTCGTCTTCCAAATTACTCCCTGAAACTTTTGATTTAAAATGTTTACTTTCTGGCTACCATTTCTAAATTCTTCCTAAACTCCTTCTACCCTAATACAGCCCTGACCCGTCCGGTTACTTACCTTGCTGTTTTTCTAATCATTTCATGTTTTTATTATAATTTCGAAGCTAATCGACCTAAAAATCACTATAAATTTTCCTTGACATATTTGTTTCTTTGTTTTGACATTATCCGTCAAACTAATAATTTACTCAAAATTCTTTAGCATGAAGTTTAGGTCGTATAGTTTTCAAGTAGTTTGTTCTAAATTTTATCTAAAAATTGTTACTGGTGAACAAATATTTTCAAATATTTTCAAAAGTAATAACAAAGTAAAGAATAATTCTAGAAAATGTTATCGCTAGCTATATAAGCGGCCCAGCGGACATCTGAATTCAGTTTGCTTCTAGTTCCCAACAAAGGAACGTCAGTTGTAAGGGTCCGTGCGGGGCCAAGCCAGGCCCCGCACCATCAAGAAACCCTCGCTCGCGCTCCTTAAAAAGTTACCTGTGTTCCTGGCGAAGTCTGGCGCTCTCTGCACGCGCCCAAGTCCGGTGGTGCTTTGCGGTTGCTCTAGCGGAGCGCCTCGTCTCCTAGGCGCGCGCTATCGGCGCGCCTCGCCTCAACAGGCGCGTGCTGTCACCGCGCCTCGCCCGCTATCGGCGCGCCTCGCCTCAACAGGCGCGTGTTGTCACCGCGCCTCGCCTCTTCGAAGAGCGTGCTTATCAGCGCGCCTTACCCAGCGCGCCTTACCGTGCGCGCGCTATCAGCGCGCCTTACCCAGCGAGCCTTACCGTGCGCGTGCTACCAGCGCGCCTTACTGTGCGCGTGCTGCCAGCACGCCTCACCTTTGCGCGTGCTATCTGCGCGCCTTACCTTTGCGCGTGCTATCTGCGTGCCTTACCCTTGCGCGTGCTATCTGCGCGCCTTACTGTGCGCGAGCTACCAGCGCGCCTCACCTTGCGCGTGCTATCTGCGCGCCTTACCTTTGCGCGTGCTATCTGCGCGCCTTACTGTGCGCGTGCTACCAGCGCGCCTCACCTTGCGCGTGCTATCAGCGCGCCTATCCGTGTGCGTGCTCCTGCCTTGCGCGTGCTACTAGCGCAACTATAAACGTATTTTTATTCTTTTTGTAATTTAAACCATCTGTTAGCGTGTCATATTTAGACTATAGCCGATAAATAAAGAACCTACCCCTGTTATATCTATCCTTTCCTTTCTACCTCCTCACTCCCAGCTCCTTTACACACTCCTCCAATATACGTGGAGGAGGGAGTAACGTGACAGTATAGTCGTTAATTTTCAAGCTGGCCCTTGCAGCTAACTCATTGTCTATTGTAAGTAAAACCGCACGTGCTACCCACTCAATAAAAAACGGTTCGGTCAATTTAACCGGTTATTGAATTACAATTTCTATGGATCTTGCAATAAGATTCAAAATGAACTATGGAAAAATTGCGAAGCTGTGTGGGGTCCCTCTACGGTTACTGAGTTTCGGCGAGTCGAACGCTACAGAACCAGTCTAAAATATAATTTGTCAACGAGATGCGTAACAAAGGCGCGTTATCCAATATAAAATGTATATATATCGGAGAGCGCACTTACACTGGTTTTTGAGCGTTGGCCTAGGGGGTCATCCATAAATTACATCACACGAATTTAGTGATTTCACATTTGGAAATCCCGTTCCCCCTCGTGTGATTTCACATATTTGACAATTTTGTTTTCAACGAAATTAGCAAATTGAATGAAATATAGTTATTTTAATAAAAATATTTAAAATAATAGGAATATTAGAAATTTTATGACACGAAACCGATACGATATATCGTTTCAAAAACTAGCTTATTTAGTTGTATCGCGAATACAAACAATCAAAACAATTTTCGACTACAAGTGAAGTTAAAGTGACGTCACAAAGTTTGTTACTCCTCTCCCCCGTGTCACAACATGTCACATTTTCTAGACCCCCTCCCCCTAAACGTGGGACGTAATTAATAGTTTTCCATTGTAATTGGCACGTATTTAACCGGTCAACTAATTAATCGAATTTGGGTAGTTTAAAAAAATAGAAATGGGTACTTTTTTATTTTTTATTAGCCTACTTTGGTGTCCCACTGCTGGGCAAAGGTCTCCCCTCGTTTTTTCCATTCGACCCTGTCATCAGCATTTTACCACCATTTGGGGTAGAATGCGTCCAAGTTGTCCCACCATCTCCTTTTCGGTCTGTCTGAACCCCGGCCTGCACCGTCTATGGTGTTCCGTGGGTCCCACTCAGTAACCATTTTGGCCATGGGTACTAAAATTAATAAATTGGCAACAAAAACGGTGCCTTAAATTAATCAATATGAGTTGTATTTTTATGAATTTTGGCCACAGTGCCAGGAAAGACAGTGATAACCTGGAAAAGCTGGTAATCACTGGTACAATCGAAGGCGATAAGCCGAGACGCAGGAGCCCAATGCGGTGGACAGACCAAATTCGCTCAGCCCTTGATGTAACGCTCCACGATGCCCTACACTCGGCGACAGACAGAAAGAAGTGGCGGCAAATTGTCCAAGAGAAGCTAGAAGTTACCTAGAAGTGACCACGACCCTCAGTGATGAGGAAACCGATGCAAGGAGGAGGAGGAGACCACATTTTAAAAAGAAAACGGCTTTATATTTGAGGTTCATATAAATTATTGGCGCTGAAATATTAATACACAGCCAAATTATATTATTATATGCCCAATGAAAGTTCGTGTTTAATATTTTAGATTCCCGAATATTGATAAGCCAATAGCGTATTTTACTGTATTTAAAATTAATTATTTTACACCATGCATGAAATAAAGCACCAGAAGATTAATGGAGAAACGTAGACAGCAGTTATTATTAGACACAATTTCTATTTTAAAGCCCGTATAAAACTACAAAGAGTAGGTAATTTGATTGTGACGTCACATGCTAGTGTTTCATATACATTCCATAGTAGCAAAATCGTTTTGAAAGTTCGAAAAAAGAACCTGATTTGACAAGTAGTCAAATACCCTATTAGAATTATATGCCAATGACCGAACCTTCTTTGCAGGTAGTAGCACGTGCGGTTTTACTTACAATAGACAAAGAGTTAGCTGTAAGAACTATACATACTATTTAACAATCACCGCGATATCTGGTAAGAGCTATAATATTGTAAAGTATTTTCGTCGCAGTTTTATTTTAATAAACAACAGGTTAAAAACTGTATAATATGTGAATCAGCTTGCAACATGCACTTATCTAGAACGCAAGTAATTAAGTAACTTTGAAAGTAATTAAGTACCTTCTTATTTAAAACAAAATTGTTAACTATACTTTACCACGTATATATCCGCTAAATTCCAAATGACCTCTCACTGATAATCACATTTTTGCCAAAAACTAAGCGTAATAAACTTCTTATAACATAAATATCATTAATACACGTTAACACAATTAAATAAAAGCCAATTTAGTACTTAAATCTCACCAAAATATTGAAATTTTGTTAATAATCGTTTTTACTCACCAAAATGAGTAAATACGAGTATTTACTGTATGCTTTGAGTAAATACCGAGTAAATACTCAGTATTTACTCACCCCTACCCATCTCTATTTTGGCCTTTGGAAACGGTTTTGTCCCAAAAGTATTAAATTTATCGAAAAAAGTGCATAATAACATTGAAGTTATTTTTAAAGAACAATTTAATGATGTGCCACACGTTGGTGGTTTCAGATTTTTTTATTGTGACACTTAGTTACATGTATGGAACGCCCCTCTTAAAATATATTTTTTACTAATTGGACTACTAAATCCAGTACAAAATACACCTTTATTTCAGATTTCTATACCCTGTCAGCAGTGTCAGCACTCTAAATAGTTTATACCCACCAAATTGGGTATAAACGAGTAAATACGGGTAAATTGAGTAAATACTGAGTATTTACTCGGTATTTACTCTTGAGTATTTACTCACTACCCATGTCTACCCCCATGTAGTTGAGATAAAGTTACAAAACTTGGCGTATTTGATTAACATAATAACTTAATAAGTGTACACTGAGTGGTTTAGCATCGACAAAGGTGTTAGGCAGGGATGTGTAGCATCACCGGGGCTGTTTAATCTGTTCATGGACAGTAGTTTGCATGATCTGAGAAATGATGAATGTGGGCTGAGAATGAGTGGGTTACCCGTCAAATGTCTTCTTTACGCTGATGACCTGGTGTTCCTAGCGTCATCGGGTGAAGAGTTGCAGGAGAGGGTAACTAGAATGCATAGATCTTTTGAAAGGAAAGGAATGAAAATAAATGTAAGCAAGACGAAAGTAATGGTATTTGAAAAGGAAGAATATATGACAAACTGTGAAATTTTGATTTGTCATGAAAGCGTCGAACAAGTGAAAGAGTTTGTGTATTTGTTTTATGTTTTATGTTTTTTTGTTTTTTGTTTTATGTATTTGTTCACTGGGGACGGTAAGCATGATAAAGACATTGAAAGGAGAGCGAATGCTGAATCGCGCGAACGGGGCACTTAACGCTTTTATGAGCAGCCAGAAGGAGTCGCAAAAAGCACGGTTGGCTGTGCACAGAGGGGTGTTGGTGCCTATACACTTATGTATGGTAGCGAAAGTTGGGTATGGCAGAAGAGGCATCAGAGCCAAGTGAATGCAGTGGAAATGAGAGCGTTGAGACGTGTGTGTGATGTGAGATTGCAAGATAGAATTAGGAACAGTGTGATAAGGGAAAAGTGTGGACTAAACGAAGATGTAGTGTCAAAAATTGAGAAAGGTATGTTGAGATGGTTTGGACACGTGGAAAGAATGAGTGAAAGCAGGCTAACAAAGAGAGTGTATAAGGGAGAAGTAGAAGCGGGAATTGGAAGGGGTAGACCTCGGCGGACTTTCTATGATCAGATCGGGGAAAGCCTAAAGAAAGGCCAGGTCAAGAGCACCCTAAACCAGCGAGCGTGTATGACGAATGCTATGAAAGTGAAGGAAGCGAAATAAAATCTTAATCTGTGCCGCTTCTTCTAGCTAGAGTTTGAATTTTTCCCATACAAGCGTGAACCACCCTAATGTATAGAAATTTGGAAAAAGTTACAGATCGCCCTTTTTAATTGCCTTACGAACTAGCAATTATCTTATCCAACATTTGAGTTAGAACATTTACCTATTTTTAAAATGGTCTATTATCATTTATCTCCTAATAAATGAGTAGATATTATAAAAATCCATCGCATGGAAATCACAGTTTTTTATCATCATATAATATAAATTTGTATCCTCAAAATCGAACCCGGGTCACGGCAAGCCTTGACGGCGGCGTCTTGACGATATGATCTTGACGCCTTTGATAGGAACTGCCGGCCTAGTCAAGGTGACAATCGCTTGCGCTACGACAACGAAACGCTTTGTGTCTCTATCACTCTTCCATATTAGTGCAACAGTGACAGTTGCGTTTCGTTCGCTAC
The DNA here is from genome assembly GCF_947568885.1 of Cydia strobilella. NCBI lineage: Eukaryota > Metazoa > Arthropoda > Insecta > Lepidoptera > Tortricidae > Cydia > Cydia strobilella. Next base: position 32,989,670 of record NC_086068.1, read on the forward strand.
GGAGCGTAAGCGATTGGCATGTTGGCTACGCGGCCTGGTGGGAGACGGGTCAAGACCGGAACAAGTGGAAAGAGAAGAGGGTTTGTACTATACTTATACTTTTGGCCTAGGTGCAGCTTCGTTACGCTGCTAAGTATTCCGTATTTTGTGGCAGGTTGCAAGACTTCAGATGTGTATGGTGCCGCAAAAGCGTCCACGCGGCATGTAAGCCTAGCTGGCGCGCCGTGTGCTCTCTGGGTGCCGCCCGAGCCTCCGTCGTGCCGCCCACCCGGCTACATTCTATTGGTCAAGACGATGCCTGGGTCCCGGATAGACCTACTAACGCGTCGCCTCTCATTGTCTTTGTGAATTCTCGATCAGGTAAGGCAAACATTATTCACAATAGGGTTGTTTCCACATGTTGAATTTTATAACTAAATCCGTAAATTGATGGAAAATGAGCAATTTATCACAATCAATTGGAAACCTAAAAAATATATGGGAATAATAAATAATAGCACAATCGGATTAGGACTAACCTCGAAATCTCTTCCAAAGTTATGAAATTTGGTATGTATGTTAATTAAAGATCTCTTTTTCATGTCCACACTATTTGACATTTGGGGACCTCGAGGAATCGCAGCCATCTTCGAAAATGTGTACCATCCTGGAGAAACATTTTTCCTTCGTTTATTTTAGTAAATTTGTATTGCATAGCACTCTTGTATCAATTATGGATCTACTGATGTCTATTTTATTGAAATCCACTTAATAGTTTAGGCGCTAGAAGTAAAAGTATGATTTAATATTCGGCGTCCTCTCAAGGCGGCTGTATTGATTTTTCTTTAATAAAGCAAGTGTAAACGGGTTGTGATGGGCAAGAGGAGTCTACCGATACGTCATTTAAAAAAATCCGTGCAGTATCCTGAGCTACAGGGTTTATCAGTATTTAAACCCATAACCCTACTTTCTGTTTAAGTCACAGTCGAGTAAAATGTTGATATTGGAGTATAACTGATTGGAGTATAGCTGATATTGGAATACAAATGTAGATAAAAGTGGAATTCATATTCCTACAAGTTTCCTATTAAGAGAATATCAGCTAAATCTGGATTCAGCTATTATTTTCTATTTTACTTTTATGTAGGAAGCAAACGAGCAGACTAGCCGCCTGATGGGAAGCAGTCATCGCCGCCCATGGACATAAGCAACACCAGAGGAGCCACTTATGCGTTGCCCACCTTTGAGAACCCTAAATACCTGCTTCTTGAAGAACCCCATGTCATAGCGCAAGGGAAACACCTCAGAAGGTAGCTCATTCCACAACTTGCACGTTCTGGGCAAAAACGAGCGAGATGCCTGCTTGTTTTTGGTTTGCCACGTGTCAAGAAAGTGAGGATGAGTTTCGTTTCTTTGGCGAGAGGTGCGGTGATAAAAACGTGACGGTGGCACCAGATCAAAAAGTTCCATTCCCCACATTCCCCATTATACAGACGGTAGAACAAGCACAGAGAGCCAACGTCCCTCCGAAGGCTAATAGGTTCCAAACCGACTGTGAGATCGGGATCGACAACAAGACGAACTTCCCGACGTTGGATGGAGTCAAGTGGAAGAAGTTGGTATTTCGGTGCTCCAGACCAGAGATGAGAACAGTGAATGAGAACAGTTTTCTATAACAAGATGTATATTTTCCGCAAAGATGTCTAGGACTTTTTTGTGTAGAATTTAATAAGCTTTAACGTTGACTTACACCATATTTTCACAGATAACGTAGATTTAGAGTAAAAGGCAAATTTCTCCAGGATGGTACACATTTTCCAAGATGGCTGCGATTCCTCGAGGTCCCCAAATGTCAAATAGTGTGGACATGAAAAAGAGACCTTTAATTAACACACATACCCATAACTTTGGAACAGATTTCGAGGTTGGTCTTAAATGTCTTAATCCGATTGTACTATAAATACTTCATTTTAAAAAAAACTTCCAAACAGGAAATAAAATGGTACCATTCGATTACATTTAATTAAAAAATATATTGTGTAGCAACAATATACATAAACCCAATATTTCACCGACAAAATCGCAATTTCCTTGTTTTCTGACGTCACGATGTAATGAATTTGTTAGAAGCGTGACTTTTGTATTGCTTTAAGACAATGGGTCCCATACAGACACTTGATCCTCAAAACGAACCTGATCGACTGATACCATTAATAAAAATTTGTGGAATACCCTTTTATTTACAACAAATAATTAAGTAGTAGGTATATATATATATATTCACTTTTATTTATACTACGTCGGTGGCAAACAAGCCCGCCTGATGTTAAGCAGTCTCCGTAGCCTATGTACCCCTGCAATTCCAGAGGAACTCGCGTTGCCGACCCTAACACTCCTCTCCCTCGTTGAGCTCTGGCAGCCATACTCACCGGCAGCAACACAACACTATGAGTAGGGTCTAGTGTTATTTGGCTGCGATTTTCTGTAAGGTGGAGGTACTTCCCCAGTTAGGCTCTGCTCTAGATCTGGAATGACATCTGCTGTCCTGTGCCCTACCACACAAAGTGAGATGTCATTCAATGTGCCCATACCTCTCTTTTGGACGCAGTTTAAGGACATACCCGGGTCCAGTTCGGGTCACTTAAGTGTACCATTTACTTTTTTTCGAAAATCCATCAACTTTTGGGTTATTTCTACTCAGAATCACGAGGACTATCGATTTAAGATGTACAGAGCGAGTTTCGTATATATATATATTTATGCTTACATACACCAAATGGACCGTTAACCTTTTCGACGCCGTGTCAAACACAAAAGCTGTCATCCAGACGCCACGTCACCGAAGTGTCAAAACTGAAATTTAACTTTATGCATATGCATGTAGGTCTATGTTGCTCTGTGGTCTATGACCGATTAATCGGTCTTTGGTGTTGAATCTACGGTGCGTATATATCAGTCATTGGCGTCCAAAAGGTTAATAACAAGATTTTTATCAATGTGAGTTGGTGGTGTGAATGAGGGTGAAGAATCAGGCAAGTGGCAACCAGTCTACAAAGCCCAAAGTAACGCTGGATAACAATCCAAGGTAACTAACGGACTATAGCGACCCGCCCCGACTTCGCACGGGTTACACTACACCTTAACAAATTATGCACCTAAACCTTCCTCAAGAATCACTCTGTTGATAGGTGAAAACCGCATGAAAATTCGTCTATGGCGAACATATTAAGTACATGCACACAAACAGTTTTATAAGGTGTTTATAGGAGTGAACGGCAGTGGGAAGTCATAATCATAGGTGTTTAGAATAATGCTGTCACTGTATTGGTATCGCTTGATTAGAATATTTTTTTGTAACTTAATAGCTCTATTAAACCCAATAAACCTTGCATTATTTAGTACCGTACCTTAGCTTATTTTTAAGAGGAAAGGGAATCGAACCATGCTCGCGGCAAAAGTACAGCCAATTTACAAAGGCAAGGGAGAAATGGATAACGTAAAACACTTTAGACCCATGTCACTAATCCCAATCTTTTCAAAAATATTTGAACGCGTGTTGAGTGATGTACTTATGTCGCACTTCAATAAAAACAGGTTAATGAACCAGCAACCTGCTTACCAGCCAGGTAGATCGACTATCGACGCTGCCCGTGATGTAACAACTCAAGTCATCTAGAGCCTCTAGAGGCCAAACAGCAAGTCGCGGACATATTTTATGACTTTATAGCTAATAAGGCCCTGCATTTCATAGTGTTTAAGATATGCCTAAAATTTAGTACGATAGTAGATAGATTACGAGTACAGATTACCTACGCACGGAACACTTGCTACCGCAGTTGTGACTGCGGGCTTGGCAAATTTTTATTGCGATGTTTTCCTCTGCGACGGCAGAACACTCACTGACAGCATTGAATAGAAAAGAATAGAAAAAGATTTATTTGGCATAAAAAAAGTAGTAATTAATCACAATTAAACCAAGTAGGATGCCGCTCAGCATAAGCCACGTCTATTAGACACGACACTGGTTTTCAGGGCACCCAAAATTAAATATTTAAAACTTAAAACTATCTAAAACAGAAACAAAAATTAAAACAAAACTAAAATAGAAACTGGACAGAATAGAAACAGAACAAAACATGTCTAAAGACTATTTTTTAAAGAGCCAGACAGAGAGAGAGAGAGAGTTCACTGACAAAAAATTATTTATGAATGTAGTCCGCTTAGTTTTATACTTGTTGTTGGGTTACGAGTAAATACTTTTTAAGATTGCACTTAAAGGAGGTAATGGATTTGTAGTTTCTGATTGGTGGCGGTAAATTGTTCCAACACTTCGTTGCAGCATATCGGAAGCTACCACGAAAAGCGGATAAGTCTAAGAGCACCCACCACGTATATGACCTTTCGAGAACTTAAGTTTTTTCAAATAAATAAGGCGGTTGTTTAACGCGAATGACTCCAAAAAGCAATGAAGCAAGTACACCTACTTTCTGAACCCTGACTGTTTTTTCGGCAGAATTTCGTTCGTCTCTAGATAGTCTGTTAATTGAAAACTGACTGACTGACTTATTCTACAATTTTTGATAAGAAGGGTAAAATACTTATTAGACGGAGATCTTTAAAACTTACTGGATTGGGTATTTTTGGGATAGGTTTAATTATGGCTGATTTCCATGTGTCGCGACAGACGCCTGTTTCTATGGAATTATTAACTATGCTTGTAATTAATATTATGCTAGTAATTTGCGGTTGGTTGCGCTTTATGTCTCGACTCTAACAACCATTTCGCCTGTCACAACTAGTTAACGCTTCAGTTTGCAATCTCTTTGCTTTTAGCGTTATGAGCAGTTAAAACACATTTTTGTTCTGGTAGATGATGCCTAAATGAATGTTAATATTGGATTATACTGATTAACAGGGGACAACCAGGGAGTTAAGTTTCTCCGTCGTTTCAAACAACTACTAAACCCTGCGCAAGTGTTCGAGCTGAGCGGCGCCGGTCCGAGACTCGGCCTGCGCCTGTTCCGACACTTCGCGCCGCTGCGGGTCCTCGTGTGCTCCGGTGACGGCTCCGTGGGCTGGGTGCTTCAAGAGATAGACAAACTTGATATGCATGTAAGCTTATTGAAGTTTGTTGCGAGATTTATAAAGCTGATAGTGCTCGGATTGGTTGAAACGTAATTGAGATAGTGCTCAATACGAGCTATAGAGGCTGAATACGTGTAGCTACTGACTGTACTGGATGCAACAAAAGTCCTCCCTTTAGAAGAAAATCACAGTCGGGTAGTATATACCAGAACACAATTAAAATTCTAAGCGCCACTTGCACCATCCCACTAGCCCAAGGTTAAGCGGTTAAATTGTACTGGTAACCACGGTAACTAGGTTTAACCCGTTAACCCCGGGTTAGTGGAACGTTAACGTTGCCGCTGCAGACCGGGCAGACAACCGCTATACTTATCAAACTCCTTACGGCTTATTTTATTATGTTGATCATGACTATCATGAGTAAATAATAACTAATGCGAAATATAGAACGACATTGAAATATAATAAACTTATAAACAAACAAATGAGCAAGCAAATAAATAACAAATTAGAAAATATTTAGATCAGTACGGTTTCACTGACTATTATTTTTAGTCGCTTTCCAAAACAAATTAAATGAGCTTTTGCTAAAAAATAGTAGATTGTACAACAAGGGCACAAAGCGATTTATTATTATACGAGGCAATTTATTGGTCCGAGCGGCAGCGAGGAGCGAGGACCAATATAGCCGAGGATAAAAATAGGCGTTTGTGCCTGAGTTATACACACTGCTTTTCACTTCGATTGTGAGTAAAATAAAACAATGGCAAACAAATAAAATACATTTAATTAAATTTTAATGTGAAATTTGAACAATTAGATATATTTAATGTAATGGTCTTATCGGGCATATTAACAGTGTTTGTTTGGTTTTGTGATGACGATGGTATATTGGGCAATCGTGATGCCTCCGGCCTCTGGGTCTTCATTCAGAAGTTGGCTGTTTGGTTCAAAATTATAGTTACTACTAGATGGCCCTAGTCCGTTTGGAACTAAATTGATGGCTTCTGTAATACTGTCGGAAATCTTGGATTTATTTCCAATGGAATCTTCTATGTATCCTTCTGCAACCTGGTCCGATTTCCAGCCGCCATGTCTCTTTAAAGTCGTCAAGTTTTCTCCGGAATCGGCTAAGAGGGTAGCCGAAGTTCTCCGAAAGCAGTGCCCTGTATAACGTTCCGGATTTTCTAAATTCAAGAAAACTGCGATTTGCTTTAGAAATGTTGCAAAGTTGTTCCGTCCTATGACTTGTCGTGTACATTTGCCATTTTGGTAATTAAGAAAGTATCTGTTTGTTGTAACATTTTGTGGACGTAAGTCTTGGTACCTTTTAACTATATTAAGATAATCTCCTTTTACGGCAAATGTACGCTCTTGGATAGTTTTTGTATTGGGCAAGTTAATAGCTTGTAATTTCGTGTCCGTCTTGACATCGTCGACGGTAATATTAGCCAGTGCTATGCCTCGACACGCACCGCTAATTCCAAATATGAGCGCCACCTACAATAAAAACAGTAATTGTTACAACGTTGCAAACTTTCAACTCAAAATTACTTTTTGAATTTCGATAGGCAAAGTATGAGATGTTGAATAAACGGAAATTAATATTACGTACTTTTGTAGCCAAATATTGAGCATCGGGAGCGGTGTTTAAGAATGTTTCCACATGGTTTGCCGTGAGAACCTTTGATTTTTTGGTTTTGTGCCCATTAGAAAGTCTTTTCAAAAAACATGTAAGTTTCACCTGCAACGTACTCTTAAGCATAGAGTACACACTCCATAATGTAGGCGGCTTCAATTTCTTGGACAATTCGTCGAAATATGTTAAGAAAACACCTTCCGAGAAAGTATTGACTAGTTTATCGGCTCTCCAACTCATGAAGTTTTCGTATACTGTAAGATATTTTTGTTTGGATTTCTGCGGCAATAACTGCTCAATAACATTTTTCGCTTTCCTTTCCATTAAAGTATTAGGCGAAACTGTAATTTCCTCCTCACTCGACGACATTATTAAAAATAACAATCGTAAAACAGCAACAATTTTTCTTTTTTTTAAATATTTGACACGTGATATTTACATTAAGCCCACTGCACACTCGTGCGCGATTTGCGGCGCAAAGCCGCGAACGCGAGTGTGGTGTCGATTTCGCTGATTAGCGAACTGTCCACACTCGCGTTCGTGGCTTCGCGCCGCAATTCGTGTGGAGGGCGCTTTAAGTCTTTATTCATACTGCCAAATTCCGTCATTGTACCTCTTTACAAAAGAAAGGGATCACAACTGGATTGCAAAAACTACAGAGGCATTAGCTTACTCAGCGTCGTCGGCAAATTGTATGCAAAGATATTGATTGAGAGAGTAGTGAAAGAAACCGATGAAAAAGTATGGGATGCACAAGCGGGATTCCGAAAGGGTATGGGATGTACGGATCAAGTCTTTTCCTTGCGATGCATAGCCGAAAAGTATTTGGCCAAAGGTCAGAAGGTCTATTGCGCTTTCGTGGATTTGGAAAAGGCCTATGACAGAGTGGTGAGGAATGAACTTTGGTCGGTACTGTCGGTGTATGGATTGAGCGGCCGTCTCATTCAGGCACTGAAATCGCTCTATGAGGATTCCAGTGCTTGTGTGAGAGTAAACGGGTCGTACACTGAGTGGTTTAGCATCGAAAAGGGTGTTAGGCAGGGATGTGTAGCGTCACCGTGGCTGTTTAATCTGTTCATGGACAGTAGTTTGCATGATTTGAGAAATGATGAGTGTGGGCTGAGAATGAGTGGGTTACCCGTCAAATGTCTTCTTTACGCTGATGACCTGGTATTGCTAGCGTCATCGGGTGAAGAGTTGCAGGAGATGGTAACTAGAATGCATGGATCTTTTGAAAGGAAAGGAATGAAAATAAATGTAAGTAAGACGAAAGTTATGGTATTTGAAAAGGAGGAATATATGACAAACTGTGAAATTTTGATTGGTCAAGAAAGAGTAGAACAAGTGAAAGAGTTTGTGTATCTGGGAACATTATTCACTAGGGACGGTAAGCATGATAAAGATATTGAAAGGAGAGTGAGTGCTGGAAATCGCGTGAATGGGGCACTTAACGCTTTTATGAGCAGCCAGAAGGTGTCGCAAAAGGCACGGTTGGCTGTGCATAGAGGGGTGCTGGTGCCTACACTTATGTATGGTAGCGAAAGTTGGGTATGGCAGAAGAGGCATCAAAGCCAAGTCAATGCAGTGGAAATGAGAGCGTTGAGAAGTGTATGTGGGGTGAGATTACAAGATAGAATTAGGAACAGTGTGATAAGGGAAAAGTGTGGACTGAGCGAAGATGTAGTGACAAAAATTGAGAAAGGTATGTTGAGATGGTTTGGACACGTGGAAAGAATGAGTGAAAGGAGGCTAACAAAGAGAGTATATAAGGGAGAGGTAGAAACGGGAGTTGGAAGGGGCAGACCTCGGCGGACTTTCTCTGATCAGATCGGGGAAATCCTGAAGAAAGGCCAGGTCAAGAGCACCCTAAACCGGCGAGCATGTATGAGGAATGTTATGAAAGTGAAGGAAGCGAAAGAGGTATGTCAGGATCGTAGCAAGTGGAAATCCGTGGTCTCTGCCTACCCCTCCGGGAAATAGGCGTGATTATATGTATGTATGTATGTACATTTAATACAGATAATAACTATGCTGTATTGTAAGATTTTAATGATTTAGTAATATATAAAATACGTATTATTAAAAAAACGAGCCAAATTAAGTGGAATAACAATATTATCCGATTATGTTTTATTGTGTACTATGGCAGTGATTTGATTGTCTTAGTCTTTAAAAAAATATTACTTTGTGCACTAGAGCATAAAAGTAGCATTTTGTGCAGCCTACATCTAGCACAAAGGAGAACTTTACGAGCATGAGAAGTGAAAAACACATTTCAATATTTTGAACAGATAAATGACATTGAAATCACTTCTTATACCTACGGGATGTGAAGTTTATAATTTTGAACTATATGTACAGTTAGGAGCAAAACTGAGTAATATACAGATATATTAATAATAGTCAAGCGTGACTTAATTACTTTAAATACAACTTTTTTTTAGATTATGAAATGCTCTATCAATCGGTCCACAAATGATCTGTCTATCATTTATGGTTTTTTACGAACTCAAAAGGCAAAAGGCAACAGTAAAGTTCATACTTTTTTTATCCCTGATATAATTACCAAACCTGTGTATAAAAGCCAATACCTAAAATTCTTAAATCAGGGAATGAGTACACCTGCACATAAGTAAATAACATACATATTGGCTCAAATAAAATTTCACAGAAAATTTTGTGAACAAAGTATGTGGTACATACGAGTACTAAACTGAATCATTGCAATAATTGTTTTTTTTTTTTTTAATCTTTTAAAAATATATATCCTAAGGAAAATACCCAGCGTTTGCTGAAAATAAGTTCATCTGTGCTAGCGAAGGCTATTCGTTCATTTCTCTACGAAAATGTGTTGCGGAGGTTGCTGTGGCTGCGGCTGTCCCAAGATAACCATCTACACATGCTGCACCAAGATCTGCTAGGGATTTCAGCAGGATGAAGAACCAACTCTCCTTGCGGCGACGGCGCCGCCTACCTGGCAGTTTTTGTGAAGCCATTTTGAATGTGCCGTTTCTCTAGTGCTCTGTAATAAAGTGAATTAGAAATAATGTATGGAGCCAACAATTGATCCACTTTTGCACCTGATATTTATTTCGGCAATAATTACCTACTAGAATATATTTCTGGTTTAAGAGAGTTGCTGTTTATTGTAAAGATGCGTAATTAGTGTGTCTTATAATTGTAGCACATTTCACATTCCCATAGTTTTTTTAATTGAAGTAAAACCTAAATATCTGATTTATACCTATTGGTTCAAAGGGAGTTAAGGTAATATACTTAAGTCATGATCTTTAACTCCGACTTAAACATAAAAAAATGTACACATTGTCTATTATTAGTTTATTTGTATTTATTCGAACTTCAAGAGATATGAAGATCTCAGAATTTTATGTTAGGAAAACTATGAATTAGACTACCCGCCAATCATAGAGGGTGGTGCAAAATAGAGTCAATGTTAAAGACGTTTTAAAAATAAAATGCTATAAGAGTTTTGAATGATTCACGGTTAGTTTCACTAGACTTATATTGACCACAATTGACCAGATTGCTGTCTACACAACTTTGACACCCACCCGCTATCTTCAGTCACCCGTGAACATGATGCATGTAACTGCGTCGAAATATCGGGAGCTCACAAATAATACAAAAGGTAATCACGGTCTATATCCCGGTCAATATAAGTCTAGTAAAATGCTATATCCTATTTTAAAATGACTAAATGCTACGGTATCCTCAATATGTATGATAACGGAAAAGAATTGATTGCAAACATTTTTTTATTATTTCTTATAATAATTTCTTACCAATTTCATGTAAATTAGAGATACATCACAAAATAGTAAACATGGGTTCAGTTATACTACTAACTGTATATTGTAAATAAATAAGTAAGTAACTCAGTCGCAAACTTCCCAACAGTCGCAACGTATAAATGCGCCGCCCACTCATATCAGGAGTGACAACACAATTGTCAATTTACCGGCCTGGCTCGGTTCGCAACGCAATGCAACTCCTATCGTCAAAAGAATTCCTAAGGGAGCTCGCATTTCCGTCGCGAATGCCCTATGCCAAACTATATTCAAAACAGTTAGCGAAAACTCATTTCAAAGTTTGTCCCAGCTATTTTCCTTTTCCTACAGAACATTACACGCTAGCGACAATAATAACAACATATTCCTCACTCAGAAAATTAAATCGAACTGTATCAATCCAACTGACCCAGTTCCCCGCCCTCAGTCGAAACGCAGCCCGAATGATATTAATCTATTTAAAATAGTGGAGCAGAAAGTCACAGATGGCGATATTAAGGGAGCCGCACAACTTCTTTTCTCAAGTGACGTTGTTGCACCAGACACCCCTGACACCGTTTCAGCATTAATTTCTAAACATCCACTTCCAGCAGCATCTCTTCGCTTGCCTGATCCCCCGGACTCCGAAGCACCCCACCAAATTGCCACTAAAAAGGATGTGCTAGCTGCTGTGATATCATTCAAGAATGGCTCCGCCGGCGGCCTCGATGGCCTCTCCACAACACCTGAAAGATTTGCTGTGCGGTGCCACCGGTGACGTCGGCGGCCATTTGTTGGACGCCATCACACAGCTAGTAAACATCATGCTTTCTAGCAAAGTATGTGACGAAGTTTTAGACATACTCTATGGTGCTAACCTCTGTGCCCTTAAAAAAAAGATGGGGACATAAGACCCATAGCCATAGGCCTAACTTTTAGACGTATCTGTTCAAAAATTTGCTGTAGATCAATTTTTCCTAGTCTCACAAAGAAATTTCAGCCTCTACAACTCGGTTTTGGCAGCAAAGGCGGCTGTGAAGCCTATGTACATGCAACACGCGCCTTTGTTGGAGACGACACTTGCGAGGTGCTGCTGAAAGTGGATGTGAAAAACGCCTGTAATTCTGTTGACAGAGGTGCTCTTCTTACACAAATTCAGGACGCCACCCCCCTGATCTACAAATATCTATGGCAGTGCTATCACCAGCCCACGCACCTACTCTTTAAAACACATCGCCTGTCGTCAGCGGTGGGCTGTCAGCAGGGTGACCCTTTGGGACCAGCCATCTTCAGCCTCGCCATCCATCCAATCATTTCAGACCTAAAGTCAAAATTCAATTCATGGTATCTCGACGATGGGACCCTAGGAGGAGACTGGAAAACCGTTTTAGAAGACTTAAAAAACCTTACGGATTCCTATAGGTCTGGAGCTAAACTTTTCCAAATGCGAGCTCTTTTTCAACAAGCCCCTTCCTGCCGTCGACATGAGAAACATAATCTCATACTTTAATATTCTAGCTCCCAATATCAAAATAATTGACAAACAATCCCTTCGACTCCTAGGCGCTCCCATCTACCCGGAATCAATACCACCCCTCATCAACGAACATCTCAATATCCATATTCAATATTCGGACCGCCTTTTAAAAATCAGCGCACACATGGCATTTAGTTATCATAAAGTTTTGCTTGTTCGTTCCCAAATTTACATACATACTCAGATGTAGTCCCATTTGGAAATATCCCCACCTTATCGAGCCATTAGATTCCATACTCAAAACCACTCTCTCATCAATCCTTAACATCCACCTTGATAATCGCGCCTGGTCTCAGGCCTCCCTGCCAATCCGGCATGGCGGCCTGAGCATACGCCAAGTCATCAGTATGGCCCTCCCTGCGTTTTTGGCCTCATTTCACAGTACACAGAACCTTGCGGGTAAGATTTTTTGCCCAGCTGCTGGAAACGTGTGTATCACCACCCTGAATGAGGCCAAAGATATCTGGTTGCAGTCTTGCACAGGCAGCCCGCTTCCGGTTTCCCTTAAATCGCAAAAACAGTGGGACGAGCCGCTCTGCAGATCAACTTTAAAAGAACTCACTGACTCTGCTCACAGTTCAGCAGAGCGCGCTCGTCTGCTGGCAGTGGCTGAACCGGAAGCGGGCTATTGGCTTCACGCATTACCTTCAACCAATATTGGCACCCTCCTAGATAAAACGACCCTCACTCATGCCACCTGTTTACGACTGGGCACCAAAACTAATGAGCCCCACCGCTGTCGCTGTGGGACCATGGTAGACGAGCTGGGTCACCACGGCTTGTCCTGCCAGATTAGCGCGGGCCGTATCTCCCGCCACGCATCCTTGAATGATGTCATCCGTAGGGCGCTTGTTTCCGTCAGCGTGCCGGCCATATTTGAGCCGAACGGTATCGCACGCGACGACGGCAAGCGGCCCGACGGGATGACACTCATTCCATGGAGGCTGGGGAGGACGCTTGTGTGGGACGCCACCTGCGTTGACACGCTCGCGCCGTCCTACCTACAGGCGACCTCCGTCAAGGCGGGTGCTGCGGCCACAACGGCAGAACTAAACAAGCGGCGCAAATATGCTGTCCTCAGCGAGGGCTACATATTTGCGCCGTTCGGAGTCGAAACTCTGGGACCATGGGGGCCCAGTGCGAAATCATTATTTAAGGATATTTCCGAGCGCCTCGTAGACGCCTCTGGTGACCAGAGGGCTGGCAGCTACTTCGGCCAGAGACTAAGTCTGGCCATCCAAAGAGGTAACGCTGCCAGTCTTCTGGGCACCATAACACGTGATAGCGACCTGGGGAGCATTTTTTATTTATAAGTTTATTTTAAGTTTTATAAGTTTAGTTTAGTTTAGTTTATTTAATAAGTAAACAATGATTTATTACATCAATAGACAAATTTATATACATATACACACGTAAGGGTGGAAAGTGAACCATTTGACCCGAGATATTTTGGCGCTCGACCTTTCCACACTCGGGTGGGAAAAGCAATATTCCACCCGGCTATATCAGCCTATGAAAGGTGAACTTTCCGAACAGGAGAGATGAAATAGTTATTTGTGCAACAAGAGAGGAAAGTTGGTTTTTCTTGCGAGTGTTTATTTTGAGTCCCGAGAAAGCGAAAGATTCTATAATTGAATCACGAGCGAAGTTATTCTAAGTTAGAATCTTGAGCGTAGCGAGGGACTCAAAAACACGAGATATAAAATAACTTTACTCTCGTGTTGCACACATAATTTTTTACCTCAGTAGTGAGAACATAATAAAGGTTAAAATGTATTTCGAATTACACAGAATAATTCAGAATGAAGTGACGGTTCATGGCCTTCACTAAATTAGAAAGCTACTTTGTTTCACTCCCTGGAGTGAGGAAAGTCGCACTTTCCTCACTCCAGGGAGTGACGAAAGTAGGCTTGTTCGAGCTGCTGAGGTGAAAACATATTTACACGCTTTTATTTTAAAAAGATAACTACAATTAAACTCAAAGTAAGTAATGTTCTTATTCTTAATTTCTTATGCTATATGCCTTGTGATATTGTGTTGTGGTATTGTGGTCTCACGTTATAGATAAACAGTTTGAACAATTAATGCACGTTTTGAATGATTAAGCAGCGTCAAGTTCAGACCGCCGTGCTCCCCCTTGGCACCGGGAACGACCTGGCGCGCGTGTTGGGCTGGGGCGCGTCATGCGATGACGCCGCTAACCTTCAGCAGTTGCTGGAGCGCTACGAACGCGCCTCTACCAAAATGCTCGACAGGTAACACATTTCTATTGTCTAAGGTAATTGATTATTTACGGACACGCCCCGCCCCGAATGGACTTACCTCACCCCGCAGCAGCAAATTGACAATCTATTGACAGAATCTCAGTTCGAGTAGCAATGCGCTAACGGAAAGATCAAAATGCCTTTTTTTACCAGTAACTATGCGCTACCTCATACTAAATTTATTTCTCGCTTCTCATGCTCGTAAAGTTCGACTTTAAGTCGTGCGTAGATGACATAAAGTTTATTTTCTTATCTATTACGACCCTTATACCTTATACCCGCCAAGTCGAGCAAAACAAAGAGGCACGGCCGTACCATCCTTTTCTCGAAGCCATTCGGGCCATTTTCGACGTCCTGTAATTTTGTGCTGGCTAAATCAAGAGCCCTGAATTTTCAGTGACATATAGGGCATAATATGGCTTACATATATTCCCAAGAACATTCAATTTGAACTTGTAGTTTAAGAATTATTGCACGTCAAAGTTCCTTACTTTTGTCACTGACACTCACTCACTCACCGATCATCATAATTCTAAGGTACTTCTAGCCAACCAGCAAGCTTCAAATTTTAAACATAAGTAGTTTTTTGCTTAACAAGCCATGAAAAACCTAAAAATATTGCAATATCAGTCACGTTTTAAAGATTTAGGAACTACATAAGTAAGTTTGTAGTCCCATATGAATATATGCTATTACAGTTACTTTTACAGTTCCAACAAATAGTAGGTTAAGTAAAGGTCTAACATGTACGATGTGAGTATAAAGATGTGTATAGTATGAGTATGGTATGGCTTTGAGTATGGTAAGAATATGAATATGGATGGTATAGGTTCATACCATACATATGGCACTCATGCGCGGGTAAGGTGTGGGATGGGGACTTGGGTATGAGTATTGGATGAATACAAGTATAGCTTGGTAGTACTAACGGTTATGGCGATATTTGCGTCGAAAGCTGCACTTGATGCAGAAAGCAAGCCGCTTTGCCCAGTGATACTAGGGACCAATCTGAATGATTTCATCCGAGGAAAAACAAATTTCATCCACTAGAATTCAAGATGGAGGACCTTTTCCAAAATGGCGGCTGCAAAATTTAAAAAAATTGTAGACACAAAACGGATGCACCGATTTTAGTGATTGATATATCAATCAACTCGTATTGACACTTGTAATCGGAAAAAAAATACCATTTAAGAAATTAAAGATGGCGGCCGAATATTAAGAAAATTGTTTTTATTTTTTATTTTTTTCCTTCTACTGAAAATAACAACTAAATGTTCTATAGTATGGTCACATATTCTTTCATTTAAATGAAACCTGATAATATTAGCTACAAAATAAAATAAAAAACTTGTCAATCCGTTGAGTAGTTTTTTAACTATACGCATTACAAAAAGCGCGTAAAACCCGTCCGAAACGGCCAACTTTGATGATATTTCTTTATATTTAAAGGTAAAAAAAGAAAATAATACATATTTACTTTATTTATTGAGCTATAAATAAATGTATTGCCGCTTATTATTTGTGACGTTCCACGGAAAAAGGAACCTTATAGAGGCTGGCGCTTACGTCGCATAGCACCGCGATAGTATTGGAGCGGCGTTAATAATAGCTTAAGCGTCAACCGCCATAAGGTACCTTTACCCGTGGGACGTCACATTTACTCCTCTTTATCATCTTGGTCCGATGTGGTTGAACTGTAGAAAAAAGAAAATTCATATGAAATCAGAACAAAATATACCTACCTAATATAATTAAATTCAATATATAGAAATGAACTACGCCAAACTGTCCCGCCCCTCCATTACTATTTCAATGTGTGTAGTATTGAAATAGTAATGGAGGGGCGGCACAGTTTGACGTAGTTTATCTATAAGTACCTTACGTTTTTGCAGTTGCCTTTGCATGTACTGCATTCTGCATTGCACTGTGCAGGGTAGACCCACCCTCCGACACGTGCAGCGCATTGTTTCGTAACCTTTTTTACAGCCGCAATGGTCCAGGTATGATAATTCACGCCATATCTGCCTGGCTTCAGACCATTGCGGTTCCCAACTGTCATTAGATGACTTCCAACCCCAAGAGGATGGCAATGGCACAGAGGCATCATCAAGAATAAGGGCATTGCCCCATAAGTGGCCCGCTTGATATGTGACACGGAGCGCGTGTTTACGTAATGCTGCCGAGTGCCGATGTTGGTGGGATGCTGGTTACCTACCAATTGATTTTTAGTAGCAAATAGTTCCTTGCGTACCAAGTTCACCGACGAATGCGCTGTTTGAGGGTCATATAGGTAGCAGGTGAACTTATGGGGAAATGCCCTTATTCTTGATGATGCCTCCTTATCCTTATCCTTGATGGGGTCTCCTTGTCATCTTTCTCCACACAGGACGATTTTATGCTGTTCCGGCGTCAATATTTGTGTTTTTCAGGTCATTTTGGACCGTTGTCAGCCAAGTAGCAGGGCGTCTTCCACGGCCCCGTTTCGTCGTTGGTAGATCCAATGCCACTCGTACCATGTGATCTGAAGACCGCCTGAGTACGTGACCGTACCAGCGTAGTCGCTTTTCCTTCAGTTTTTCTTCAATAGGAGCGATTTTAAAACTGCCTCTCACGTATTCGTTACGGATCCTATCCCTCCGGGTGACTCCAGCTGTCCAGCGAAGTATGCGCATCTCTGTTATATGCAGTTTTTGAACGTGTTGTTTTGTTGATGCCCAGCATTCGGTTCCATAAAGTATGGCGGGTCGCACTGCGGTTTTATATAATTTAACCTTTATTTTTAAAGGCATTCTGTTATCACACAACACCAGTCAACTGCCTCCACTTCATCCAGCCTACTGTGGTTCTATGAGTTACGTCTCTATCAATTTTACCATCGTTGCTGATTATCGACCCTAAGTATTTAAGTTTTTTTACTGTAGGCAGTGGGACATCATTTATGTAGAGCTTGATTGTGTTGGGATCTGTTGTACCGTCAAACGAGCTAATAGGTACCTCATAGGTAAGCGTGCTCCACCGTAGACCGCATCATCACTTACCATCAGGTGGGATCGGGGTCAAACGCCTGCCTATTCATCATTCAAAAAAAAAAAAAAACATGACGTGTTCTGTTTTCTTACGGCTTACTCTCAAACCATTTTCCTCTAATGATTTAGTCCAAATGTTTAGTTGATTTTGGAGGTTTTCGACATTATCTGATATTAGGGCGACCTCATCAGCATATAATATGTTCCATGGCACTGGTTTTTGGTGAGCCCTTGTTAGGTAATCTATGGTGACGTTAAATAATAACGGGCTTAATATTGACCCTTGATGCACTCCGTTGCTTATTTCAAACTTTTCACAGGTTCCAGCTGGACAAACTATCTGGGTGGTGACATTGGTATACATATCCTGAATTAATGCTATATACTGTTCAGGTACTTCATGAAACCTCAATACTACACACATTGAAATAGTACTGGAGGGGCGGGACAGTTTGGCGTAGTTCATTTCTATACCTATATATTCAATTTAATTATATTAGGTAGGTATATTTTGTTCTGATTTCATATGAATTTTCTTTTTTTTACAGTTCAACCACATCGGACGAAGATGATAAACAGAAGTAAATGTGACGTCCCACGGGTTAAAGGTACCTTATGGCGGTTGGCGCTTAAGCTATTATTAACGCCGCTCCAATACTATCGCGGTGCTATGCGACGTAAGCGCCAGCCTCCATAAGGTTCCTTTTTACGTGGAACGTCGCAAATAATAAGCGGCAATACATTTATTTATAGCTCAATAAATAAAGTAAACTAGAGACGCGTTGCGGCGTCAAAACGCCGCTAGAGTATGGTTCTAAAAGTTAGGTTGCCTGTCCACTGGAGCAGAGCGGTAAGCGGGGAAAAAATCCAGCAATAGAATTTCATTAAAATTTCAGAGCGGAGATTTTTCCTCGCTCATCGCTCCGCCACCTCGCTCCGCTCCTGTGGACAGGCAGCCTAAGACTGAACGCTTAATGAAATCAGGAAATGTGACGTCTTCAGATGAATCACTGGCTGTCACTATCTATTTGATGCTGACCTTACCCACAGCATATGAAATCTTCCACATAATTATTTCTTATAAAATGGCGACACGTTTGTATAATTTTAGCGTATTATATTTCGGTCGCGTAGCACCTACCAGCATGTTTTGTGATCGTTAGTTTTGATGCAAAAAAGACATAATTATTGTCTTTCTTTTCGCATCTTTCTAAACTAAAAATCATAATACGGTAAATCAAGATTTCGTGGATAGGATGCCTTCTTGTCATTTGGCTCTCATGCCTAAAATTTCATAGGGCTAGAGTATAATTTATATTTAATTTTCTTTTTCCTATTATTCATGAGACTGAAGTTTACAAACATTTTACAAACATTCCGTGACATTCCGTGTCTGGGCTATACCGCGAAAATCGAAGTTCAAATTGCGGGCATCTTCCTCTGTCACTCTAATTACGCCTTCATTGGAGTAAAAGAGAAAGGTCCCCGCAATTTGCGAATTTCGGTTTTCGCGGTAGACCCTCTGACCTAATAATAGACATAGTATATTCACGTAGTTATAGACATGAAACCGAGCGACCAGGGTATGGATGGTATAGAAAGGAGAATCAGAATTGTTGCAAAAGTGACCGCTTTCAGCTTTAAATAATAGTTCCTAATCTCTCCGGTGGCGCTAGTTAGGCTCTGGGACATGAGTATAACATGAACCATATAAGGCAACAAATAACCCGACCAAATTACGTAGGTTGTTTTTAGTAGTATTTCGGTGTATGGTGGCGCCGCCTAATTACTGTTTTTTGATGGACACTTTTCGTACATAGAGATTTGGCTCCTTTATATAGTCTCCATGGACCAGGGGTAAGAGAAAGACATATTCATGTATTGACAGTTTCATGTATGGCAACATAATCCTCTTTAGGGTTCCGTACCCAAAGGGTAAAAACGGGACCCTATTACTAAGACAACGCTGTCCGTCTGTCTGTCACCAGGCTGTATCTCACGAACCGTGATAGCTAGACAGTTGAAATTTTAACAGATGATGTATTTATGTTGCCGCTACAACAACAAATACTAAAAAGTACGGAACCCTCGGTGGGCGAGTCCGACTCGCACTTGGCCGGTTTTTTCTCTTTCACTCTTATAAATTTCGGTATTTCGCCATCGCCTCCATTTCATTCGGCATTTTTTCATGGTCGGGTTATAACATCATAGCAAACCCGACCATGAAAAAATGCCCGGTCGGTGATAAAAATAAAGCATGGCACTATTTTCTCTTTCCTCTTATAGGAATCGCAATACAATCGCAATCTTTAAGAACAAATTAAATTATTTTCTATGAAAATATTTTAATTTGTGGTTTTTCAAGTAGACACACTACTATTTAAACTATAAACTGAAATAAATGTCATATACGAAGGAAAAAAAATGATCAAAGCCTCCAGTGTCCAGAGCTACCTATCTTTCTCTATCAAAGAGTGTCAGGCCCTTGAACCTACTTTAGTTTTTTTTTAATTTACTTTTTTGAAAGTCTGTACAACGACTGGACCGCGACCTTGGTACCGTCAAAATATCTCTTTCTCGCTCTCGGCGAACGGCCCCCACCTTAAGCGCCTAACACATTACCGCACCGCACCGGTCATTGTGCGATGCACCTATAAGTAAGAGCAAGAAAGAGATATTGCTTTCTTGCTCTTACTTACCCATAAGTAAGTCACACAATGACCTTGGTGCGGTGCGGTAATGTGTTAGCCGCTTTATAGCCGTATTTATTAGACTATCGTAAAAGCCGTTAGAGACTACCACACCTCACCGCGACCTTGGTGCGATGCGGCGCACGTATCGATAGTGCGCAAGGTGGTCACCGTACGTACGTTAAGGACGCAGCTTTAAGTTAGAGCGAGAAAGGAATATTATAGCCGTATTTAACAGACTATCGTAAAAGCCGTTAGAGACTACCACACCTCACCGCGGCCTTGGTGCGGTGCGGCGCACGTATCGATAGTGTGCAAGGTTGTCACTGTACATACGTTAAGGACGCAGCTATAAGTTAGAGCGAGTAAGAGATTTTGACCGCACCAATACGGATTTTCGAGATATTCTCTTTCTCGCTCTCACTTATGGGTGTGGCGCACCAAGATCGCGGTGCGGTGCGGTAGTCTGTTACGGCTTTTACATACGATCGCACATACGCCGCACCGCACCAAGGGCGCGGACCGATGCGGAAAATGGGGTTGGCCGGTAGACATAATTAGCAGAGGGCGCCACCATAGCTTGCCCTGTCAATCCCTACAATTGAGTCAAATTTTTGTTTTTTTAATTCCCTGGATGCCAGCCCTTTAAGCTAAATCTCATAGAAACAGGGGCAAGCTATGATGGCGCCATCTCTGCAAACCTATGACAGTTGCCAACCCCATTGGCTGACCGTTTACCTTAAAGATCCGACATCATATAACATCCTCATAAGAACAAACCTCGCCATACGTGCTTTTTAAAGTAAATATAGATGCTTTTCCCCACCGTTTTGTATGGTTTATGGTGGGCTGGTGGGCTACAAATTCTGTCCCTCACGGGCGCACCCGGTAAGCCACTTCTATAGGATCCTACCTTCTATGTGCCAAAGCAACAATAAAATATTTTTTAAGAAAAAAAAACCGACTTCAATGGGGGATGCCGCTGAAAGCATTCTTAGATTCCAGACAATGAAATGACAATGACAATAAAAATGAAACCGACCTACTTTTCTAGTAGCACGTTTTGTAAGGGTCGCAGTTCTAACCTAACCTAACCTACTTTTCTAGTAGCATTTCGTTTCTGTAAGGGTCACAGCTCTAACCTAACCTAACCTACTTTTCTGATAGCAGTTCTGTTCTGTGAGAATCGCAGTTCAAAAGCTACCCACCCACCTAACCCACTTTTCTAGTAGCATTTCCGGGTCCGGGTCTGGGTCCGGATCCGAGTCCGGGTCCGTGTCCGGCTGTCCGGGTCCAGGTTTGGGTCAGTTCGGTCCGGGTCCGGGTCCGAGTTGGGGTCCATGTTCAGACCCGGGTCCGGGTCCGAGTCCGGGTCCAAGTTTGGGTTTGGGTCCATAAGGAAGAGAACAAATCGCCAAACGTGAACTATGTGTCATTGAAGAGTTCCATTCTGATCATCATCAGCAGTTCCACTTCATCAAATGTCACTTTTTTAAATGTAAATGCTGGATTTGTTGATGAGAATACTAAAATCACTATATTATGCCTGTAACATTTGAGGAGTTCCCTCGATTCCTCATGGATCCCATCATCAGAACTGCTTTTTGACAAAAACGGGACCAATCTGTATGTATATACTTACAATCAATAAAGAATTTTCAAAATCGGTCCAGAAATGACGGAGTTATGGAGTAACAAACATTTAAAAAAATAATTTTTAAGAAAAAAAACCGACTTCAATGGGGGATGCCGCTGAAAGTTCACTTATTGTTGATGGTGCACTCTTAGATTCCAGACAATGAAATGAAAAAGACAGCATCTTTTGCCTAATGATGTAGAAAAGGAGGTAAAACCATCCACTTTTCTAGTAGCATTTCATTTCTGTAAGGGTCGCAGTTCTAACCTAACCTAACCTACTTTTATGATAGCATTTCGTTTCTGTAAGGGTCACAGCTCTAACCTAACCTACTTTTCTGATAGCAGTTCTGTTCTGTGACCCACCTAAGCCACTTTTCTATTAGCATTTCCGGGTCCGGATCAGAGTCCGGGTCCGTGTCCGGCTGTCCGGGTCCAAGTTTGGGTCAGAGTTCGGTCCGGGTCCGGGTCCGAGTTGGGGTCCATGTTCAGACCCGGGTCCGGGTCCGAGTCCGGGTCCAAGTTTAGGTCTGGGTCCATAAGGAAGAGAACAAATCGCCAAACGTGAACGATGTGTCATTGAAGAGTTCCATTCTGATCATTATCAGCAGTTTCCATTTCATCAAATGTCACTTTTTCAAATGTAAATGCTGGATTTGTTGATAAAAAAACAAAAATCACTATATGTATGCCTTTCACATTTGAGGAGTTCCCTCGGTTCCTCGTGGGTCTCATCATCAGAACTCGAGCTTGACAAAAATATGTCTTAAAAACTTAAGTTGCTTAACAAACATAACAAAGAGGACAAATCGCTAAACGTGAACTATGCGTCATTGAAGAGTTCCGTTCTGATCATCATCAGCAGTTCCACTTCATCAAATGTCACTTTTTAAAATGGAAGTGCTGGATTTGTTTATAAAAATACAAAAATCACTATATGTATGCCTTTCGCATTTGAGGAGTTCCCTCGATTCCTCGTGGATCCCATCATCAGAACTCGAGCTTGACAAAAATATGCCTTAAAAACTTGATGAAAATACTAAAATCACTATATGTATGCCTTTAACATTTGAGGAGTTCCCTCGATTCCTCATGGATCCCATCATCAGAACTGCGTTTTGACAAAAACGGGACCAATCTGTATATATATACTTACAATCAAAAAAAGAATTTTCAAAATCGGTCCAGAAATGACGGAGTTATGGAGTAACAAACATTAAAAAAAAAAAAAAAAAAAAAATATACAACCGAATTGATAACCTCCTCCTTTTGAAATCTTGAAGTCGGTTAGAAATAGGTGTATATCAAATTTATAGCTAAACTAAAAAAGTTAATAAAATGTTGCGTATATTATTAGAAAAAACAGTTATTCAGGTTTAGGTTACCGCTTAAATTTTAGATTTCCATCAAAAACTAAGAAAGTTATGCAAAAAGAACTAAAGTGCGCCAACAATTCTACCTATAACGACACACATACACACACACACACGACGTACATTACTTTAACGTCCGACTTTTGGTTTGGTTGTAAAACCCAAATAATCGAATATTTTTTCACATCATTTCGATTTCTTTGTAAGTTTCTCTTAAACTGTTGTATATTTTGGTACACAGTGAAATATAGAACATTTAATTGGCTTTAATTTAATACCCCACACGTGTATGTGCAATGCATAGTTGGGGTGCAATATGCAATATTCGCAACGAGGCGGGAGTCATTTTGATGACGTCATTCCGCTGAAGTAGATGGCCGGCGCCGCTGTCTCCCGGCAGTTTTGGAGACCCAGTACCACGCCCAACAACATACTAAAAGTTGAAAGCGGTTTTCGGATCTGAACTATATTCCTATAAGGCAGTGCACTATAGGTCTACTTGGGCGGTTTACGAGTCATTTATTTTGTTCGATATCTTGTAATCAAAAATCTTTGATAAGTTACAAGAAATCAAACAAAAAAGTGACTTGTAAACCGCCCAAGTAGACCTAATATTATGTAGGATGAAAGTACACGTACGGATGCATATGTAGATGTGTGTGTCATAGTTAGTTTCGGGAGCAAATCAGGGATGGTGTTGGTGCTTTCAAATGAGTTTCCATAAAATGCTTCAATAACCGGACCAGAACACCGATGATTTTTATAACTTGATTTAGACGTTGCTATCATTTTCAATTTATACAAACAAATTGATAAGTCACAATAAACATGACCCTATGTGTCAGTGTCAACACTGTCAAATAAAAATGCACTAAACATGACGGCACTGCAAATCCTGCCAGGTCGGCCAGGCAACGTCGCCAACGTCATAGAGTGGCAACTCCGCACGCAACGTATTTGTACACGACATTTGTGACACACACATACGTAAAATTGATGAAAAAATTACGTTGATTTATGTATGATTTCTGTATGAAACAAAGTTTTTCTATTAATTTAGCGCAAACGAATATTCGAAAGTACATAAATGAGCAAATATTTGTGTAGTAATAGTGTGTAGTGCCTTAATTAAAGCAGATTGAATTTTGTATGAAAATCGAACCACCTTAATAACCGTAGTCATAACTGTAGTCATTTACAAAATAATCGAAAACAAATTATTTTTAACCGTGCATGGACTTATAAGTACTGCTAAAACATGCTTCTAACTTAATAAATTATAACTTTACCGCAATAAATGTTATTTCAAAATATACGGGAAAATTTATGAGCTATCCAAAAATATAAGTTTTATTGGTGTCTGATGTTACACAACCAAGTAATTATAAATTTTGTTCAGGGTGGGTCACTGCGCACCGTCATATAAATCCCAACAAACAATTAGGCGATACTTAGCACCTATTTTATTACCTAAAGACATAGACTGGCTCTAAAATAGCTACATATTTTGGTCTTAGCCTACAGGCTCGGGTGACATAAAAGTGTAAGAGGTTCATCTAAAGCTTTATAGTTTAAGGTCTACAGTAGCTCAAGTAGCTGTTTTGGCTACTTGGCCGCTATAATGCATGTTAAGCAGCTAGTGTATATAGCTCAGAGTGAATTGTACAACGTTAACATCTATATGAGTAGGTAATAAGCATCTGCAGTTTGCACTTAAGGTTCTAAATAGGCAATAAAATGTCTTCTAAAGCTCCTTGCATTGCAATCGCTACTTAACTCTCTTGTATCACTTACAGTCGAACAGAGAAGTTATGAGTCGCTATTATAACATGTAGTAGCAGAGAAGGTATTAACAATTTAATACCTTAGTACATCTTATACTGTTTTAGTCTTACTTACAAGCCAAGCCTACAACGCCAAACGCCATATTAAGGTGGCATCAATAGGTAAGCAAAACAAAAACTATAAATTATAACGTAAAATAGTAAATAAAAATGGATAGATAGTTTAACTCTATATTGACCTATTGTTACTATTACTATTTATACTTGAAACCGGACTTCACGGATATTGTTATTACCTACCAACCTAATTAATTTCGCCATCATAAATCCGCAGATAACGCCGGCATCAATGCACTAAAATACTTACTTGTTTTTATGCATTCGCCATTAGTTTTTACTTCTAGCTATCTGGTTACGATAGGTAATAGCACATTATTTTCCTTCTTGAGTGTTACAAATACCTACTTACCTTACCTTACCTACCTACCTTAAATCATTATATACCCATTCTCATTTTTATCGATATAATATACTTAACAGCACCTCACATTTGGGAATGTACCTGATGTCAAAGTATAATAGAATGCTGCTGGTCTACCGAGGCGCCCGCCGCGCCGTTTGTACTTGCTTGACGAAATAAATTGGTCCTGGCATATATGTTTAAGTTGTACGGTAACAAAATCAATATTCTTGGAAAGTTAATAAATAGTTTATTGATTTTTATTCTGAAACATTTCACGCTATATCTACTATATTATCTTTTTCACAAATTATTTTGGTCACTAAGGAAACCTCTTAGGTAAAAATGAAACGTTTTCTTTATTATTTTTAAAATGGTAATTTTCGGCCTCAGATTTCAAACAATAGAGTATGACGACGGCCGGGCTCCATTTACATGACGATGCACACTGCACAGTGCCCATGCTGAACAAAAGTCATCATTACTTGGTAATACAACATTATACAGCAATAAAACTTATGTTTTTGGATAGCTCATAAAATTTGCCGTATATTTTGATAATATATTTATTGCTGTAAAGTTATAATTTATTGAGTTAGTAGCATATTTTAGCAGTACTTATGTCCATGCATGGTAAAAAATCATATGTTTTCAATTATTTTGTAAATGACTACAGTAACGATTACGGTTATTAAAACACAATTATAGCACGTTTAATATTCTTTCAAATGGTATGTAACACCAATTAATCAGTAGAATAGAACCTGAGAATCCAAATCCAATCCCGCCATTTATGTGTCCGTGCGTAGTGACCCATGCTGAACAGAATTCGTCTTAACTTGGTTATAAAAAATCATACACCAATAAAACTTATATTTTTGGAAAGCTAATGAAATATCCCGTTTATTATGTAATAACATTAATTGAATTGATTGATTAATTGATTGAGTTAGAAGCATGTTTTATCAGTACTTATGCCATCCATGCACGGTAAAAAATCATATATTTTAAAATATTTTGTAAACGACTATAGTTATGACAATGGTTATTTTAAAACAATAATAGTACGTTTAATGTTCTTTCAAACGACACCTCACACGAACCGATCGGTCCCATAGGACTCAAGATGTGAACAA
Source organism: Cydia strobilella (assembly GCF_947568885.1). Lineage (NCBI taxonomy): Eukaryota > Metazoa > Arthropoda > Insecta > Lepidoptera > Tortricidae > Cydia > Cydia strobilella. Next base: position 33,016,069 of record NC_086068.1, read on the forward strand.
ATATCAATGATGGTACGCCGCCATCTTTGCCCCCCTTTTTCTCGACCCGTCCCCCCCTCCATAAACTAAAACCGGTCAATTCGTACTCTGGAGACCACGAGAAACACATCCATACCAGTTTTAGGTAGAAGAGATATCTACGAAAATCGTGAAGGAGACGACTTTTGTTTAATCTGCCTCTAGTCTATACAGTTAATAAGCAGATAGTGAAAGATGTGAATAAGAACTAAATATAAAATGATTGCATAAAAAAATGTTTCCTTATTATACTACTAACTATGAACGTTACCTTATTCTTAAAACTACAAAATATTCAAAACACTTACCCTATTCGGGGAAATACTGGAACTTAACACATTTTTAGAATTATTTTGCACCATATTAAAATTTGTCACTTCATGTCGTCTTAGACTTTAAAATAGTATAGATTTATTTAGTCGATTTGACCTCGCGCTGTCAAAACCGTGGTAGGAATGTCGCCATAGACATAGTATAGTAGTTATAGACATGAAACCGAGCGAACAGGGGTAAGAGAAAGTTGCCCTGGTTGCCATGAAAACCAGCGCCATGGAATATAAATTATTTATATCCTATTCTATTCTTACCAGTCCCCATCCTACACCATACCCGCACATATGCCAGATATTCATATTCTTACCATACTCATAGGCATAATACCATACTCATGCTATACACATTTTTATACTCACATCGAACATCTTAGACCTTTACTTTACCTACTATTTGTTGGAACTGCAAAAGTAACATTGTAATAGCATATATTCATAGGGGACTACAAACTTACTTAAGCAGTTCCTAAATCATTAAAACGTGACTGATATTGCAATATTTTTAGGTTTTTTATGGCTTGTTAAGCTAAAAACTACTTATGTTTAAAATTTGAAGCTTGTTGGTTGGCTAGAAGTACCTTAGAATTATGATGATCGGTGAGTGAGTGAGTGTGTCAGTGACAAAAGTAAGGAACTTTGACGTGCAATAATTCTTAAACTACAAGTTCAAATTTAATGTTCTTGGGAATATATGTAAGCCATATCATGCCCTATACGTCACTGAAAATTCAGGGCTCTAGCTTTAGCCAGCACAAAATTACAGGACGTCGAAAATGGCCTGAATGGCTTCGAGAAAAGGATGGTACGGCCGTGCCTCTTTGTTTTGCTCGACTTGGCGACTTGGCGACTTGGCTTGGCCTTATACCTAATATTGGTTTTTTTGCACCAGGTGGTCAATAATGACGTTTGAACGCGCTGTGTCTGCGCCGCCGCCGCCGCCGCCTCCTCCTCCTGAACCTCCGGACATCGTGGCAGAAAGTTCGTTGCTGAATAACCTCCATGAAATTATGCAGGTACGAACGGAATACGTGACACTGAATCTAGAGGGATCAGCACAGTTCAACATGTATGAGAAATCTACATGTGATTACAAATACTATATTAAAAACCACCGGCCAAGTACGAGTCGGACTAGCGCACCGAGGGTTCCGTACTTTTTAGTATTTGTTGTTATAGCGGCAACAGAAATACATCATCTGTAAAAATTGCAACTGTCTAGCTATCACGGTTTATGAGATACAGCCTGGTGACAGACAGACGGACGGACAGACGGACAGTGGATTCTTAGTAATAGGGCCCCGTTTTTACCCATTGGGTAGGGAACCCTAAAAAAAAACACAAAAAATACATATTCTTTTAATAGATCCAAATGAATATTAAAATAGAAAATTAATTCAAAACATTAATTCCCACAATCGAGTTTTTTTAATATGCTGTTCTCAAACATAATACCTATATATCTCCTTAGTGAAAAACCACACGGTTTGTGCGAAGGGCGCTATTATTTACATTTATATGGCAACAGTTCAGTATAGTCTGTACTATGTGGATTGGCAACTCATTTGACTTACATCTACTTTTATTCACCGTAATCAAAAACAGAACTCATTTATTTGGTGTCTACACTTTTTTATAGTCGGTACTTCTTTTTTAATGTGGATGAATGGAATTAGTAGACAGAAAGAAAGACGAACAGAAAGATAAAATGGAAGAAAGGCTCTCTCAAGATTTCCAAACAAATATAAAGTTTTTCTGGAAGTCCGTTCGTTTAGCCAGGGGTAACACCCAGAATTTTGAGCTAAAGTCAATAAAAGACAAGAATGGAAGATTAGGGAATGAGGAAGAATGCATCTTAGAAAGATAGAAAGAGTATTTTGAAAGTTTGTTTGATAAAGAGGAGGCAAGCACGTCAATTTCGGAGTTGAATGAAAGCATTGAAAACGTGTGGGAGAACGAAGATAGTATTAGCATGGATGAAATTGTGAAAGCGTTGAAAGGAATGAAATCAGGGAAGGCTGCAGGGTATGATAGAGTTTCTGTCGAGATGCTGAAAGCTGGACAAGGCATTGTAGCAAGTCAGTTGTACCGCCTTTTCAATATGTGCTTCAGAACCGGTCAAGTGCCCAGGGACTGGTGCAAGGCCGTCATTGTACCTTTTTACAAAGGAAAGGGATCACAACTGGATTGCAAAAACTACAGAGGCATTAGCTTACTCAGCGTCGTCGGCAAATTGTATGCAAAGATATTGAAGATGTAGTGACAAAAATTGAGAAAGGTATGTTGAGATGGTTTGGATTACCCTCCCACAGATTGTAAAAGTGAAATTACCATTAAAACGACCGGACGCGATCTCATACCGAATAAATAATTACGCTACAGCAGTGAGCGCCGATAGTATCTATGAATGAATGAATGAATGAATGAATGAATGAATGATCGTTTATTTGCATTAAACAAGCGTGTATATACATAGGTGTTCAATATTTAATTACAGGACGATTCTTGTTTTACCATGTCTGGCGTACAAATATTATTACTTACTAACTATCTAAACTAACTATGTACAAGATAATAAAACTAAACTTACACACTACGATTATTCATGCAGTTCTGTACATAATATATTTCAAATACATTTTGATAACATTAATTAATAATTAAAATTAAATTACAATTTACAATTGATTATATATTCATCTACAGAATAGTAACAATTCTCCATTAAATGGTTAAACAATGATTTTTTAAATGTCTGTAGGTGCATTTTTTTAAATTCATCAGATAGAATATTAAATAATTTGATAGCCATACAGTAGACGTTTTTCCTAGATAACGCTAGTTTAGTTATAGGTAGAAGCAATTTATTTCTATGCGTCCCTCTCTGCGAGTGGGTTGTAATAATTTCAAAAAGTGACATATGCTTCTTAACAAAAATACACATTTCAAAAATATAGAGTGACGGAAGAGGCAGTATATGTTTGGATTGGAACAAAGGTTTACAGGGTGCTAAAAAGTCAGCTCCACATAGATTTCGGATACATTTCTTTTGTAATTTAAATATAATATCTGCATCTACTGAGTTACCCCAAAGTATGAGCCCATGTCGTAATATGGATGCCACATAACCATGGTACGCTGAAAGAGCTGCTTCTTCCGAGACAACATTTCGCACTCGATGCAAAACGTACACAAATCGGTCAAGCCGTATACGCAAATCGTCAATATGATTTTTCCAATTACAGAAACAGTCCAGAGTTATGCCTAAGAATTTAGCTGATTCTACTTCTTCAATAAAATTATAGTGTTATTATATGTTACCTTCAAATTCATAGTCTTACTTTTACACGTTAAAAATTGAATAACTTTAGTTTTGTTTAGATTAATGTTTAGGTGATTGTTTTCTAGCCAGCTTACTATGTCTCTTAATGCATTGTTTATATCATGATTAAAGGTCATAATGTCTTTACATTTTATGAGTAAGGTAGTATTGTCGGCGAATAGGATACATTCATGTTTTGTAGCATTTGGTAGGTCGTTAATGTATAGTAAGAATAACAGTGGACCTAGTATGCTTCCTTGCGGTACTCCTGTAGAGTTGTGTTTATAACATGACCTATAAGTTATTTTGTGGTTACCAGTTACTCTCGAAATTTCCACGCACTGTTGCCGGTTACTAAGATAACTACTTAACCATTCATAAGCAACACCTCTTATGCCATATTTAAATAATTTATTTAGGAGTATTCTATGGTTTACGAAATCAAATGCTTTGGTCATATCTAATAGTGTTGCGACTACAGGAACATTATTATCCAGGCTTTCTATGACAGATTTTACCAAGTGAAAGCATGCCTTAGTAGTAGAACTATTTTTGCGAAACCCAAACTGCTCATCTTTCAATATGTTATATTGTAATAAGAAGCTGCATATTTTGTTATGCATTACTTTCTCTAATATCTTCGAAAAGACCGGTATAAGAGTGATAGGTCTGTAATTGGTAACTTCACACTTATTTCCCTTTTTGTGTAATGGTTTAACCACTGAGTATTTAAGGCGTTCCGGAAAAATGCCTTGTGCGAATGAGAGATTTATGATGTGACTTAAGGGCGTCAAAATACTTGTAGCACATAATTTAAGGACTTTAGTGCATATGTCATCGTAGCCTGTAGAGTTTGTATTACGTAAGCTTAGTATTACCTTCATCACATCTAAATTATTTACGGGTGTAAGAAACATACTGTGTTCATTTTGAGATATATTCTTGGCTTGATTTACTTGTGGTTGTGATTGATGCGTTACATTAATGAAGTAGTCATTCATTTTATCAGCTATATCTTGAGGATTATTGAAAGTGTCAGTACCAATCACTATTTTGGAGATCTCTTCAGCCATCGGCACTGCATTACAATTGTCTTTTATAATTAACCATGACGCTTTACATTTGTTACTTGACTTATTTATAAATCGACTATTTGAGATTTGTCGCGCTGTATGAAGACACTTTTTTAAAATTTTAGTATAGTTTTTATACTGTGCTAGGAGGCATTTAATGTGCGTCGTCCGAGATGCCTTTCTGTACAATATTCTTTTGTTCATACAACTGATTTTTACTCCCTTTGTAAGCCATTTATTCTTTATAGGCTTGGTGACTCTTTTTACTTTAATGTTAGGAAAGCAAAGATTATAGAATAACAAAAATACATCATGAAATTTATCAAATGCTGAATTAGTATCAGTTTCTTCTAGTGCGTCGCTAAATGATAAAGCAGCAATACATTCGTAAAATTTATGTAAGTTATCTTGGCTAAAGTCTCTTTTAAATTCATGCCTAAATACGGGTTTTTTCTTCACAGAGGCATCATATTCTAATTTACATGTCAGACTTTGACCAGTTTCATGATCTGAAAGGGCTAAGGTGTGGATGTTCGTTTTGACATCTGTTATATTACTAGCCATCAAATCAATGCAGGTCATTTTTCGGGTCGGTTGAAGGATATGATTTCTTATATTGTAGTTTGATAGGATTGATGTTAATTCCTTCTTTATTCTATTGTCTTTTAATATATTTATATTCCAGTCTCCGCATAGTACTACGCGCTTTTTGTTATTTTTAGTTATCAACGGTAATAATTGATTAAATAAAGAGAAAAATACGCTTACGTTTGACGTTGGTGTTCTGTATATACATACTATAATTAAATTATATTGAAGTAATTCAATATGATTTAATTATAGTATGTATATGATCCATGTAGTGTGAAGAGTAAGGGATTTACGCTGAAGCTCCTACTGAAAGTTGGTAATTTGTGAGGCTGTTAGCCGCCACGTGTAATGCCAGGTTTACACTGAACAGTGTTTAAGTTCTTGAACACTATTGTGGATCATTATTTTCTTCGATGTAGTTACTCGAAAATTATTTCCTTTGCCGTATTCACATCATCTGCTTCGGGTCTTCCACGTTTTGTTGTTATCCTGGGGCGAAGGCAGTCCAGATCTCAAAAAATAATGCTGTGCTTGAGAGCAAGTGCCGCGGGCGAATGTCGCGGCGGGCGTGGCGCACACGCGGTGCGGCGCCAGCACCCCACCGCTCGAGCCTGAGCTGCTCTTAACTTAACCGCATCATATTGGATTGGAGTCAGATGATGTTGACATAATTATTTACTGATAGTGCTGGTGTATTTTACAGGAAACTCTTAAAGTGCATAGATGTGATATGATAATTATCTCCTATCTCATTGTTATAAGTTTTGAAGTTAAACTTTTCATTGATTTTTGTAATTACTACTTTAATTTTAAGATGAATACCACATAAGTGCTTTGGTGTAATACTGTTAACCTATGTGTAAAGTTTAATTTAAAAAAAATATACCTAGTACACCTACTTAAATACTAAACCCTTTATGCGTAAGTATTATTTTCTAAAGCCTGACCAGTAATATATGATCATTGTCAAGAGGGCGCTGTTCATTATCATGTATAGGGTGACGGTTCAGTATAGTATGAAAAAATTCGTTTCAGTGAAATTCCGCAACATGGCGCGTGATCATATATTCCTGGTCAGGCTTTAGTTAGGTATGAATCAGACATGAGTAGTTCGTGAATACCTACTTCACTTGATGTCTTTCATTCACTAGTTCAGTTCGGATTCATTTAGTTTTTTACCTTAGCAGTTCAGTATATTTATCTTGTCATTTACTTGCTCATTCGCATAGAAAGTGATTAGGACAATAGGACAACATGTTTAAACCTTGTATTCATAAATTCATTTATTTGAGGAATTCGTATTGAATGAAATTATTTATCAAATCCTTCATTCAACTCAATATACCCGCGAATTAGAGTAATGAAACCAGTACTGTTGATAAAAATGGATCTGTTGAGTTACTGAACTAAACTGAACTAGTGAACTAAAAGAGTGAAGTACTTTAGAGCGTACGAAACATTTCAGTGATACATTTTGCGCATGACTATTATGAATTGAAAAAACTTGGATGTTATTCTGGTAGGCAGGTGAAATGAATGTCTCCGCCAGTTCTGCGTTGCGGTCGGGTTGCGCGCAGCTGGCATCAGTCGGAGAGCGCGCGGGCGGTGCAGCGGCGCGCGCCGCACATCGTCTGCGCCGCGCCGTGTCGCTGCTGCTGCACGCACGGGCACATCTTGCGCACGATCATGCACGTTGCCGGTACGTCTTTGTTTGTTTTCACTAAAATATTTGTTAGTCCTTTATGGAGTGTTAACAGCATATTTAAATCCAAATAAGAATTCCCTAGATCGCAGTCGATTTGAGACCCCTTAGAAATAACCGTTTATATTTTTTTAATGAGTGAAATATTGATTTCATGTGACAAAAATGAGAAATGTTGTGCTGCTGTTGCCATAGCTGTTGTTGTGTTGTTGACCTGAAATTAATTCGAATAAGAAACGGTATACGTTATATAAATGATATGATGCTAAATCATAGAACAGTGATACGAAAATTATCTTTTCTTTTCATTTTACTAACTCTTTTTATGCTTTGTAAAAGTAAACGTTAGAATATTCAAACACTGTTGATGTACAAAACGAATGCTGGTTTAGGTTTTGGGAGCCTGGAGATACTACAAGCGACAGTGAAAGCGAGGCAGCTGCGCCAGTCGCAGAAAAAGGGAGCATTGAAAAGACAGAAAAGGTAAGAAAAACATTTCTTATTTAAGCAATTCGTTGGATTAAACATTGAATGTATGGATATTGTCGAATTGTGACAAAAATATAAGCCACAATGCACAGAAGAAGGTTCAGAATAGGGTACCTTCACATAATTATTGTCATTACCGGGTCTAACGCGATTAAATTTCATTATTTTACCTTTTTTCCGACGTTTCAACTAGGTTGCACTGAAAAGTTGCAAAAGTTGCAAAGTTGTTGTAAGTGAGTTGATTTCAAAACGTAAAATAATGAAATTTTATCGCTTAAGCCCGGTAATGACATTAATTATGTGTACAAAACGCGAGAGTTTAAAGTGTTATAGGGTACCTTCAGCAGTAAAGTAACAAGTGGTTACTAACATGGTTACTACCCAACTAGCAAATTATGTCGTAATAAAAAAGGCAGCATTACGTTTCTCTTTCAGCTATTGGTCGAAAGATAGATCTGTAAAATGTCGAAAGAAGGATCTGAGCACGTTACTCAACGCGATTTGAGTGCACTTCTTTCAGCTTTTTAGTGCTGTAATATATCGTACGTATTTGGTATAAATAGCCAAATATAGGGTGGGCCAATGATAAATGCATTTTAACGAAAGACGTCAATACGAAAGGAGAATTTATCACGGGCCCACCCTATAGTAAAAGAATATCGAGTAATCGGAACTCGAATGCTACTTGGTTCTACGATAGTCATCAGAATTCCATTATTCCACACAAGCCTTATACAAGCCTGTATAATCTCTTTCATTCGATTTTATCGTAATAGGTATAGCAGCGCAGTTGCAATCACTCGACTCTTTGGTCGTGAGAGCGCAAGCAAGCGGTACTCATAGAACGTTTTATTTATCTTGAAGACCAAAGAGTAAAGTAAGTAAAGAGAGCCCACTTAAGGTGGTTCGATTTTCATACAAAATTCAATCGGCTTTAATTAAGGCACTACACACTATTACTACACAAATATTTGCTCATTTATCTACTTTCGAATATTCGTTTGCGCTAAATTAAGAGAAAAACTTTGTTTCATACAGAAATCATACATAAATCAACGTAATCTTTTCATCAATCTTACGTATGTGTGTGTCACAAATGTCGTGTACAAATACGTTGCGTGCGGCGTTGCCGCTCTATGACGTTGGCGACGTTGCCTGGCCGACCTGGCAGGATTTGCAGTGCCGTCATGTTTAGTGCATTTTTTGTTGACAGTGTTGACACTGACACATAGGGTCATGTTTATTGTGACTTATCAATTTGTTTGTGTAAATTGAAAATGATAGCAACGTCTAAATTAAGTTATGAAAATCATCGGTATTCTGGTCCGCGAAAATCCAGGAAAATTCAGACTCAATTGAAGCGGAATTCATGATGGTGAAGTTTCGTTTTTCGTACAGTTTCACTCCTTCATTGTACATTGTAATTTTCTCGTGCCGATCTTTTTAGAAAATAATTCTCACTTCTTCCGTAATGGTAGGATAATAAGCAGTGAACAATACCTATATAATGTAATTATTACTGTTTTGGTTGCCGAATAGTCAATGTGTCACTAACTCTAGGTTTTTTTAGGTATTGTGCAAAATGAAGAGGCATTCTTGGAAATAAAATGTTTTCCTCAAAAAATCAGGACATCCTCACTGCAATACAATAGAAACTTTCCTGGGGTTGAAAATGATGGAATTTTGTATATGAATGAAAAACACAATTATTACTACCAGGTAAGTAAGTGATAACTTTATTAGAATCCATATTGTTGCATCATCTTTCTTCCTATAACATTAGAGATTTTGTGCTATCATGATATTATTTTTCTTTCAGGTACAGGGACAACTACGGATAACAAATATGAAAAAATGTTATTTCATTTGTTGTGTGAATCCATCTACACCAACAAGACATCCACTGCTGGACATAGGCCTCCCCCAGGGATCTCCACAACGACCGGCCAAAATATCGAGAAATAAATAATATAAATAAACATGATAAATATCCCGTTTTCTATAATAGTTATAATTAGAAGGCCATGCAATGTTGTTACTCACTGTACTTGAATCCAAAAAAAAAAAATATAAAAAAAGATTTAATTTTATTTTACATTTTTTACAATTACTACTTTATTATTAGTACATTACGATACAAGTGCGAAAAGTAGGAAATTGGCAACGAGTGGCGATAAATTGAAACACGGCCGAAGGGAGTGTTTTAATCGACACGAGTTGCGAATTACCTTTTCGCACGTGTATTGTACAACGTTTTACAGTACATAATTATGGCCCTTTACATTTTCGACATATGCACGTATATGCACCATATGTACTAAAAAGTATTTTACAGTACACGTGGTGCAACTTTCTCGCCCTAGTGCGTAAAGAGCACTTTTCGTGCATATTTCGAAAGTTTAAAGCGCCATATGTACTGTAAAACGTTGTATGATACACGTGCGAATAGGTAATTCGCAACTCGTGTCGATTTAAAACACTCCCTGCAGTCGTGTTTTAATTTATCGCCACTGGTTTCGAATTTTCTCTTTTCCGCACTTGTATCGTAAATAACTATTTCAAGCAAGGGTACGATTCAAATTTCCCAGAGATAAGACCTAGCTAGATCGAACCCCTTACAGCAAATTTCATCGAAATCGTTAGAGCCGTTTCCGATATCACTGAAATATATTTAGGTTATATCGGAATCGAACAAGAATTCGAAGAAGAAAAGGTATAAGAAAGATAAGATAACACAAAAAGAACAAAAAAAAGTACCCCTGTCGTACCAGTCTCGAACCCGAATCCTCTTGCACGTATTTCCACGAACATACCGCAACGCCATTGCAGCATACTTACACTGCATGAAATTGTCTACTACAAGCATCACGGAAACACTGTTTGCATGTGTGAGTAATAGTAGGAAATAGCATGACAGAAACACTCTGTCGACATTAAAGGTGGTTTTTGCACAATGAAGTATTCAATGTTTATTATAATAGTTCAATATTTATGTAAAGCGTGCGCTAAACATACTTTTAAGTATACAGATACCAACACTATTCCACAAAAAAAAACCTGAAAATTTGCGAAAGTGACGCCATCTAGCGGGGTTTAAGCTTTGGGTAACCTAGTCGAACCACCTTAAAGCATTTTATGGAAACTCATTTGAAAGCACCATCTCTGACATGCTCCCGAAACTAACTATGTATGTGTGCGTGCACAACTACATATACATTCAGATAAGGGCCACCTCCCTTTTTTCATTAGGGGGCGCCATTTTCAAAATTTATATAGCCTTTTGTCACTCTCGAATTCAACCACACATCATATGACAAAAACCGTCCAACCGTTTAGGATGTAGGGCTTGCCAAATAAATGGACATATATACATACATACCCACGCTCGAAATACATTACCCTCCTTCTGATGCAGTTGGGTAAAAATACCATTTTATACTATTTTATATACTGGAAACGTATTTTTACTCGACTGCATCAGAAGGAGGGCAATGTTTTTCGAGCGTGGGTATGTATTTATTTGGCACGCCCTACAGCCCAGACGACTGAACGGTTTTTGACATAATAGGCTATTTGACTAATTTGAAAATGGTTTTAATTTATTGTTTATGACTTATGACTTAATAATTACACTACATTGATATTTCCGTGAAATTTCCTGTATTAAATATAAAAAACAATGTTATAGTTTATTTATTTTGAACGCGCCTTAAACGCTGTTTTTGCAAAGGGGCTAATCACGTGACACGAGTCAATGACCTTAGTTAATCTTATGGTTTATGTGCATTGAATTCATTATTTCACTGTAAAATGGTATATAAATGGTGTATAGTGCCGCAATGTTCAAGTACGACTATAAAAAATCCAGACAAATCGTTTGTTTCCATTCCAACGAATCCCAAAAAAAGAAAAATGTGTTTAAAACTAGCGCGAACAGACCCAAAGAGCATTTAGGCGCATACAATAGTACATTTCGATGCTAGTGCGGAAAGTATGTCATTACTCCAGGAGTAACGAGATATCTTGCCACGAGTCGTAGGCGAGTGGCAAGACTCGGGACGAGTGAAGAATGACATATCCGCACGTGTATCGAACGACGTTTTTTAATACAGTTGCGAAAAAATAAGAAAAGCAACAAGTATTAAGGAATGGAATTCGAAACTTTTTATATTATGAATTCTGTGACATCATTGACATTATGAAGAGGTGTTTTTCTAGCTTTTATTCGACTAGAATAGATTTTGTTATTATTATTGAACCCACTTTAATGAAAGTTTTTTTTTTCAAATGCATGTTCTATAAGACAGAAACAATTGTAAATATTAAAACATTGTACTATTATTACTTAAATATCGTTATTTACGATTATTTGTGTATCGTATATTTATAAAAACAATATCGAATGTTGCCTTTGGAAACTTAAAACATTCTTGCAGTAAGAAAATACGCCTCTTCTTTGACAGACGTTCCGTTCCATTCAGACAACTTATTAAGAACGGTTTTTCAACATTAAAAAATAAACGTGTTATAATACTTATAATGATGAAGAGGTAAGTAATAAAATATGAAATATGCATATTTTTCGTATTCTTACATTAACAGTAGGTTTTTATGTTGATTACGACGTTTAAAGGAAACTAATATAAACACTCATCAATAAGTAGTCATGAATTGGAACAAGTATAAATTTAAGTATAAAAAGTAAAAAGCACTAGTTCGCGAAAACCAACTTTCCGCACGCTAAACAGGCACGAAAAGTAGCACTTTTTGAGCAACTCTGTCTGAACAGTGCAAAACAGTCAACAGATAAAAAATGGATTTTGTTATTTAACGAAACAAGGTCTAGGTATTTAATGTATTACTATAGATAACCTCATAACATAGCTCTTTCAGCATTAGTAGGTAGTTAGTAGCATACTTATTCTTTCAAACTAAAGTGCAGTATGGAGTGCAGTAAAACAAATACTGTGCACAACATGTATAATTTGATAAGCACTTCCGAAAGTCACTAAAAAATCTACACATAGAATTTAAAAAATTAATGTAACCAAAACAAATTGTTTTTCTGACGGTCCGCTTTCCGCACTGGCGTGAACTAATGTACGCGCAAAAGATTACGGCGTATAAATTTAGCTGTAGAAGGAAAGAAATGGATTAATGAGATGGAGATTATGGACGATAATGGCTGTTTCAACGGGTGATAGGTACCTAAATTTATTGCCGAATATTAGTTTCGCCTGACAATTAGGGGCAATTAGAATTTTAAAAGACAATGCCTTAAATAAATGCGGAATACGGATAACAGCGGCTTTACAGAATTAAAAGTAATATTACACAAAAAATAACAATGAACCGGGAAAAAATAACAATTAAACGGGAACCGATTCCAACACGTTAAAAAAATATTCAAGCTCCGTAGACGATGACAATTTGTTCGGCCAACCGAAGCTGTACCGTGACCTATCGAACCGCGCTGTATAGTCATACTTGTTATGAACAAAATGCTGCACTTCATGATAAAAGCAAGCCGCTTTGCACAGTAATAGTAGGGACCAAACTGAGCGATTTGACCCGCAGCAGCGGCAGTTTCACCCCTTAGGAACAGAGATGGCGCCACTTCTTTAAAAAATATTTCAAAAAATTCTACAAGCTAAACCAATGAACCGATTTAAATGTTTAATATCTCAAATGAAAGCGCATTATATACATTACTTTTAAAAAAATACTCAAAAAATATATACTCAATACTTTTGATAAAAACGGGAATTTTAAGTTTGTTTTTTTACTCGATTGATAGTTTTTACTTGATTTCTCTAAAAAATTGTATGAAATATGAATAGTTTAATGCATGTATATATTACTGAATAAATAACAAGTATTATAAAAAAAACCCGACACCGATATCTCTCATACTTCTCGAAATATGAAAGTTTGAATGTGAGTGTAAATTTCTTCAAGATATATTCCAAATAATTCTACAAGCTAAACTATTCGACCGATTTTAATGTTTAATATCTCAAATAAAAGCTCAGTATATATACTACTTACAAAAAAATATTCAAATAACATATACTGAATACTTTTGGCAAAAAACGGCATCTTAAGTTTTTTTTCTTACTCGATTGATAGTTTTTACTTGATTTCATAAAAAAAATTATGGAACATGAATAGTTTAATAAATATATATATAGTACTGAGTATATAAAAGTATTACAAAAAAACCCGACACCCATACCTTTCATTCTTCACGAAATATTTAAGTTCAATTATGCACGTACTTACAAATAAATTCTTTAAAAGAAATCTTCAACCGCAGTAAGTGCACTGATTTTAATATGAAATGTGTCATATGAAAAGAAATCACCCAATTCATTTAATTAATAAAAAAATAATAAATAAAAACTGAATAAAGTTTTTTCCTGGTGCTGAATTACAAAAAAATATAACAAATCTAAAATTAGGAATTATGTTTATTTAAAGTGACTAAATTTGTAAACAAAAAACTTAAATGTCCTCTTCGGGTTCACCGGTAGATGTAGAACTGAAAAAAAAGTCGTTTTGAGAAGTACTCGTACCATTTCAATACTACAAAATCACCGATCATACATGAACTGGTTGCTGTAGATTACTGTTGGAAATTTTTTGTGCCTGTAGATTTACTGTTGAATTATTTTTGTGCCTAGTTGATTACCATTAAACCTATAATTTTGTGCCAGACCTATAATCAGTGGTCAGCATGCAAAATAACTCTGGATTGAAAATTACATTAACTTACTTTTGATCTGTACAGCCACCTTTGCATGATTTACACTGGGCTGTGCATGGTAAGCTGACGCGACGACACTCACAACGCATAGTTTCGCAGCCAGATTTGCAGCCACAATGGTCCAAGAGGCTTAATTGCGACCAAATCGCTGTAACTGCCGACCATTCCGGAGTCCAACTCTCTTTTTCCTCAGTCCATCCCCAAGAAGATGGACATGGTATGGAAACTTCTGGTTTCATAGTGTTTCCCCATATATGGCCCGCTTGGTAAGCGGCTCGAAGTTCATGTTTATAGAGAGCAGCTGATGTAGGTGGCAGGCTTGACACAAGCTTGTTTTTTGAAGCAAACAAATATTTGTGAACTTCATTTACGTTTATGTGTTCCGTTTGGCCAAACAATAACACAAATCTAGGGTTACTTTATACTAAAATTAAAATATGTAATTACACACCTGACAACTGACAAAATCAAAAACTTAAAAGTTGACATACTCCTATTTTCCCGTCTTTTTATAGTGGCCAGAGAAAGGCAGCTTGATCTGAACGAATTCTTCCAGTACGAAAACCAAATTTGTCCACCTTCGTTGTCAGACAATGGAGGGCGTTGTTCAGGGAACAAATCTGATTTGGCCGAGAAATTAGAACCTGCCAACCCTGCCACCTACATCAGCTGCTCTCTATAAACATGCACTTCGAGCAGCTTACCAAGAGCGCCATATATGGGGAAACGCTCTGAAACCAGAAGTTTCCATACCATGTACATCTTTTTGGGGATGGAATGAGGAAAAAGAGAGTTGGACTCCGGAATGGTCGGCATTTACAGCGATTTGGTCTCAATTAAGCCTCTTGGACCATTGTGGCTGCAAATCTGGCTGCGAAACTATGCATTGTGGGTGTCGTCGCGTCAGCTGGCCATGTAAATCATGCAAATGTGGCTGTACAAATCAAAAGTAAGGTAATGTAATTTTCAATCCAGGGTTATTTTGCATGCTGACCACTAATTATAGGTCTGGCACAAAATTATAGGTTTAATGGTTATCAACTAGGCACAAAAATAATTCAAAAGTAATCTACAGCAACCAGTTCATGTATGATCAGTGATTTTGTAGTATTGGAATGGTACGAGTACTTAACAAAACGACTTTTCTTTTTCAGTTTTACATCTACCGGTGAACCATATAATTTGACATAACCTAATAATAATTACTTGCCCGTTTATTTTTGTATTTAATACACTGACAATTATCTGATTCAATTCGGCTTATATGTATAAAAACTACTAATTTGACCTACTTTTATATTATACACATAGATTTAAGATTAGATCCTAAGTATGCATGTAATATTGCTATGCCCCCACGGGGTCCATGTGGAACTACCAAGAATTTGTAATACCTATAAAACCATGGTTGCAATAAATAAATATGAAATATGAACCCGAAGAGGACATTTAAGTTTTTTGTTTACAAATGTAGTCACTTTAAATAAAAATAATTCCTAATTTTAGATTTGTTATATTTTTTTGTAATTCACCACCAGGAAAATCTTTATTCAGTTTTTATTTATATTTTATTTATTTATTAAAATAAATTGGGTGATTTCTTTTCATATGACACATTTCATATTAAAATCAGTGCACTTACTGCGGTAGAAGATTTCTTTTAAAGGATTTATTTGTAAGAACGTGCATAATTGAACTTAAATATTTCGTGAAGAATGAAAGGTATGGGTGTCGGGTTTTTTTGTAATACTTTTATATACTCAGTACTATATATATATATTTATTAAACTATTCATGTTCCATAATTTTTTTTTAAGAAATCAAGTAAAAACTATCAATCGAGTAAGAAAAAAAAACTTAAGATGCCGTTTTTTGCCAAAAGGGTTCAGTATATGTTTTATGAGTATTTTTTTATAAGTAATGTATGTATGTAATGAGCTTTTATTTGAGATATTAAATATTGAAATCGGTCAAATAGTTAAGCTTGTAGAATTTTTTGAAATATATTTTGAAGAAATTTACACTCACATTCAAACTTTTATATTTCGTGAAGTATGATAGGTATCGGTGTCGGGTTTTTGTTATAATACTTGTTATTTATTCAGTAATATATACATGCATTAAGCTATTCATGTTCCATACATTTTTTTTGAGAAACCAAGTAAAAACTATCAATCGAGTAAAAAAAAAAACTTAAGATGCCGTTTTTTGTCGAAAGTAATCAGTATATATTTTTTGATTTTTTTTTAAAAGTAATGTATATAATGAGCTTTCATTTGAGATATGAAACATTTAAATCGGTTCATTGGTTTAGCTTGTAGAATTTTTTGAAATATTTTTTAAAGAAGTGGCGCCATCTCTGTTCCTAAGGGGTGAAACTTGCGCTGATGCGGGTCAAATCACTCAGGTTGGTCCCTACTAGCACTGTGCAAAGCGGCTTGCTTTTATCATGAAGTGCAGCATCCGGGCAAAAAATGGCCATAAAAAGTATGACTAGTATGCGGGCTCGTGTCCTCCGTGGGTCTGCTAGTTCCTTTCCGAAGCAAACGTTCGGCCAACCGACGCTATCGAACCACGCAGTATGCGGGCTCGTCTCCTCCGTGGGTCTGATACCTGACCGCTGACTGATGGGGTCGACGACCATCCACTGCCGACTGCACGTCGGCGGCTGCGCCCTGTCGTTGATACGGCCACCACGCACCACCGGAGCACTGCTCCACGGTGGCCTTAAAAAAGGTCCTGTTGCAGGCAACTGCGGCCAACAAGGCCGCGGAACGACGGGAAGTAAAGCGCACTCGAAGTTGTTATTAGCAACCTCAGAAGATAACGTTCCTCTTCAAGCTTAAAGGGTTAACTTTGACGAAAAAAACCAGGAAAAAATTTAATATATAACAAACAGATCTTTACACGTCAATCCCAAAATCCATCTCAAGTATCACGAAGAAAACAAATTTCTCTTTCCGAATCAGAATTGAAATTCAAAATTCAACGCAATTGTAACCTGCCAATCTCGAAAATATCATCGTCCAAAAAAGGTTCCATATGTTTCTTTAAACCGCCATCTAACTGTAATTGCGTGAATCAATTCACACTATATGACACGACTAAACAAACAAGCAAACTAGACATGACTGACAAGCAAGTAGTTTCCAAAACAAAACGACAGATGTAGCGTCACGCTACAGGAGATACTATTCTCGTCATCGTATTCTATATATATCGTCGTCGTATTCGTATCATCGAAATCGAAATGTTCGTAAATAAACAATTTCTACGTATACTCACATAGCTGTTTTTACATTTCTAAGTTTCTAAGAAAAGTGCAACCATTAATGCGTCTATGTGGTAGGTTGCCGCTATCCGCTTTCACATATTTCAGCTCCATTTTGAGATTCTTATGAATATTGTGCCACTAGATAAACGGATAAATCGGAATATATCAGAAAACTGTGGAACAATAACTAAAATTAACTAAATACAAATAAAACAGTTAAAACACTCAAGACAATCAAGAATGTTTACCCGCGTGTGACGTCATCCGAGCGTTGACCAATTACAGAGCGTTCACGTCCCTGATGAAATTTCAAAACATATTTAAAAAAAAATCGTTTATTTTCCAAAAAATTAACAATTTACATTCAAATATAGTGAAATATACTTTATTAGTTTATTATCTTTCAGGATGACAGCAATTCGTTATATATTTTTAATGTTGTCAAATACCCTATTATGAGATGTGGTTGAATTCGTCAGAACAGTGGTAATGACCATAGATTAGTATATGTTATTACTGTAAATGACATAGACTACATAAATTTTGAAAATGGCGCCCGCTAATGAAACAAAGAGGGGGCGGAATTTTTTTCTTTACTATAGCAATATGGGTACCGAATGAAAGCTAGCGAAAATACCATTTCAACAATATATGTGAACAGTCAGGTTTTTTATTTGTTTTAATTATAGTTGCAGTTTAATGTAACAGAAAATTATACTGTTATTCAACTTGATGTACTTTTTTTATTTTTGGATATATCTAGTTCATTATTTTTTAACATTATATAGAGGATATTCACAGTCACTTGGTATGTACTTTGGAATGATCCATTCAGTAATTTTCAATTTAGAGCAGTTCAAAGTCAACTGTGGATTGTGAAATTTTCGAACGTGTTTAATTTTATTATTTGTTAGACCAAGTAGTGAAAATGTTACAGTATGTTATATATTTGTAATCTACGAGCCCCGATGCATATGTTTTCGTCTAGTCAGACCATTTTTTGAGGTTTTTAAAATCACTAACATTTAATGCTAATGTAGTTTAATTTTATATGGTAATATTCTCCAATAATTAAATCCAAATACAAGAAATACCGTTTCTACATGAAAGAAAAAAATAACGATTTTTTATGTTTTATTTGACGGGTAGGAATATAACAGATGTGAAAAGGGCTATTACTAGGGAAAGCAACACGGCTCTACCAATGTACTGACAATTTTGTTTCGAGTCCATGCATGCAGCAGTGCTATAGGAGAGGACAATATGATTTGGAGAACGTTTCTGAAAAATAATTTTTTTTAACAATAAGAGTAATGCAATTTTATTATACGATCAAAATAAACTAGATTAAACATTACTATTACGGTTCCCATTACTGGGTCATTTTATCTTCATGTGTAAAATTTATTAGAATAAACAAAATTGTTGTGTGGAACTAGACGAACTAATTTGCATCGGGGCTCGTACTCACACCGCCCTTTCATTTGATACCCCACATGGTATGATTTAAAAAAAGGTAAAAACTTTGTACTGCCGACTTTATGACGTCACAGCAACTACCCCCACCACTTTCGCGCTTGTCATCTCATATATTTGTGTTCAGGACATCATACTGAATGTACTGATACCAAATATATCCATGTCTGCGACGACATGAGCGAAAAGTAACCCAATAGCCGGCCGAAATATTTAGCAGATGACGCCAGCATAGCTTGCGCTGTCAATCCCTAGAATTGTGTCAAATTTTTGTTTTTTTAAAGGAATTTTATGCCCTGGATGCCAGCCCTTTAAGTCCCCGTTAAGCTCGGCCGAATTCCACCTTCCCATACAAACGGATTTTCGTTTTCATTTTAAAACTACGTGTTGGATTGTAATGAAACTTTACACATACAATTTGACATTAGGTATATTTAGTTCTGTAATAAGTTTATATAGGTATAGCTCTACAATATAAGACAAATGAAATAGAGCAAAAACAAGTTTTGTATGATAAACAAATTCGCTGTATTTTTTAACTATTGTATCTGAACCTACATAAACTAATTACATGCCTAGATATACCTTATCCTATTTGTAAGTACATAGTTTCAGAGAAATCTAGCTAGTCGTTTTAAAATGAGAGCGTATCTAAGTTTGTATGGAGAACCGAGCTTGCCGGGGCAAGCTGCTGCCGTGTCAGACGTATCTCTGCTATCTTTAGATAGCAGAGATACGCCTAACCAGTGCTTAATGAAACTAGACACTATGCTTTATATAATACTTAAACAAAATTTCAAAACATGTCTTTAGTTACTGAGATATTTCATGTTTTAAGATAGACGTTTTCGAATTTTTGGACATTGAGTTATGCGTATCTCTTCTAACTCAAGTTAGAATAATTATGCGTAACTCTTCGCAGTTTTTTTACGGCAAACTGGATATCTACTATCTCGAGATATCATAGTTTCGCGTAACCACACGCAGGTAGTACGGCGATAGGCGGCTCGCGGTGAGGCGGGGGGCGGGGCGCGGAGGGAGCGGCTCGTCGCTCCTTGCCACGTGTATTTGTTTATTTGTGTCGTTTTCAAGCAAAAGGTACCACATTGTCGCTTATCATAAGGACATTCTGACAGGTTTTTCGTATAAAGATACAAGCAATTTTCGTCCTTATGGTAAGCGACAATGTGGTACCTTTTGATTGAAAACGTCACATTTACATTTCATTACGTACGTAATATTGACCCGGTTAAGTTAGCGTTCCGGTGTTTTTTTATGTTGTTTGTTCAAAATATGATAAATTAGTCTTTGAAATGAGTTTTTTACGAAGTAGAGCCTTGTTACGAATGTGTAGTGATAGAAATGTGGTAGAAAACAAAGGTTGTGCGACTAATTATCTTAGCTAATCTCACTTTGTAATCATTGCTGAAAACCCTGTGAAAAACTAAACTATTTCGTTTTTTTTTTTAAATCTTAAGATAACCTACATAGGTACTGAACTGTTTATCGTCGTCCGCTGTCTGTCATAAACTAGTCGTCAACTGGTCTTGTGATTGTCATGTCTAATTTTGAATTTAAATGTCGGTCGTTCCAAATGTTCCAATATTCCAAATATATATGTCAGCCAGTCAGTCAGTCGGTCTATGTCAGGTCGCCACGGAGGTTAGAAGCCCCGACTTACAAAAATCTTAACGTAAATAAAAAATAAAAAATGACAAACACAAAATTAATTGAAATAACTGACAATATAATATAAGTAATGCACGAGTACTATCTTGTTACATACTTCTGTAGTAGTTTCTTTCTTCTGTAGAAGATAACTAATAAATGCATAAAAAGTAAGTAAAGTTATGAACATAATTTATAAAACATATTTTTTTACTCTACTTTTCATTTTTATTACTAAAAGCAAGAAAAAGTTTCAAACAGTGTCAGTAGAGGCAAAATATTAGTTTAAACATATATTTGGATCGCTGGAGTGTCTTATTTTGAAATATATAGAAACGTATAGTTAATGATTCTGATTCTGAATAATTTTTTTGGAGTAACTGACCTTAATATTTTTACTATATATCTTCTAATACCCACAATAAATTTACACCAAACCTGAACCAAAACCTGAGTTCCACTAGGTACAGCCAGGGTTCATCATCAGCTCTATCTTGGGTACAGCTCTCCCAAGTGCTCATCAAGGCCTGTGGGATGACCAAAAACAGCGTTTGCCTATGTTACACCAAACCTGAGTTCCAATAGGTACAGCCGGGGTTCAGCATCAGCTCTATCTTGGGTACTGCTCTCCCAAGTGCTCATCAAGGCGTGTGGGATGACCAAAACAGCGTTTGCCTACGTTGCACCAAACCTGAGTTCCACTAGGTACAGCCAGGGTTCAGCATCAGCTCTATCTTAGGTACTGCTCTCCCAGTTGCTCATTAAGACGTGTTAGATGACCAAAACAGCGTGTGCCTATGTTACACCAAACCTGAGTTCCACTAGGTACAGCCGGGGTTCAGCATCAGCTCTATCTTGGGTACTGCTCTCCCAAGTGCTCATCAAGGCGTGTCGGATGACCAAAACAGCGTTTGTCTACCAAACCTGAGTTCCACTAGGTACAGCCAGGGTTCAGCATCAGCTTTATCTTGGGTACTGCTCCCCCAACTACTCATTAAGACGTGTTGGATGACCAAAACAGCGTGTGCCTATGTTGCACCAAACCTGAGTTCCACTAGGTACAGCCAGGGTTCAGTATCAGCTCAGATCTATGTATACTAAAACCTTCTCCAAAATGTAACAAACATTTTTCTGAATACCGCATCAAACTCGGTTGAGCCAAACGCGAGATAATCTCGGACAAACATACGGGTCAAACTGAGAACCTTTTTTTTAAGGCGGTTAAAATTTTTGGAGTAACTGACCTTCTGCCGTTAATTCCGCCTTTTACACTTACTGGGATTAAATATTAAATAAAGTACATACAAACAAACACACACACACACACACACATACATACATACATACATACAGACATACATACGTACATACATACATACATACATACATACATACATACATACATACATACATACATACATACATACATACATACATACATGCAATACATGCAAACGCTATTAAACATAAGGCTCTTTTCACCATACGATTGATCTACTTTATAACCAATGATGTAAGGACTGATGGAAATCGGGCTCCTTGTATGTAATGTGAGTTAGCACAATATAAAATGGATTATCTTGTGTAGTCTGGTTACGCGTTTTACTAGGAGCACTAATACAACGAACTCTTACAACTTAAGATAAAAGAACTACGCGTGACCACCTCAATATTCCCCATGCCCTGGTTACACGTTTTACTAGAAGTTGATACAATGTAGTCTTCTAACTTTAGATAAACGAAAACCGCAATAAGCCCGCGAGCCGTGGCCACGCGAAATAGTATGAGCGCTCATACAACGAACTCGTCTAACTTTAAGTTAACATAGTTACGCGCAACCACCAAATGTATGAAACAGTGGTTACGCCAAACTATGTTTATGCGTTTATTTCAAAAACTATGTACTTTTACAAAAAAAAAGTAAAGAAATATTATTCTTCACGTCTATTGAAACACAAAACACATATTAAAAATGACTTAACTCAATAAACTCACGAAATATATGAGTTTATTAGTTTTCACGCTCACCAAAAACTTTAAAGTCGATTTACTCAAAACTATGTTTTTTGAGATAGCAGAGATACGTCTGACACGGCAGAGCTATGATGGCAACCTATGACAGTTACTAACCCCATTGAGAATACCTTTTTACGACTTAGCAGGCATTATAGCAACATTTTGTGATAGTGTAGGGGTCTTTAGTGGTGAATGTCATGCCATACAATGTACTGATTTTGGTTTACGACTTACGACTTGAGACTTACGATTTTCATTTTCGTTTAGACTTTCATTTTCATTTTTGTTTTCGTTTATGATGAAATATAATATGGGGCGCAGGTTTTTCTATTAAATTAAGATGATTTAATGCACAACACTTTCTTTTATTTATATTAATAACTAGCTGTGCCCGCGGCTTCGCCTGCGTGGAATTCGGTCTGTGTCAGTAAGCGGCTAATTCACCCCTAATTTATCTCCCTCTCTCCCCTGGAGGCAGAACTTGAAGTAAAGTTGACAGATGGATACGCTAGAGGACTGTAGTCCAGATAAAATATTTTACAATTAGGTACCACTAAATAAAACTACACCCCAAAATCAATATTTTTGTGCCCTTATTCAAAATTTTGACGTGATTTAAACGACAGAGTAGTAGGTGTATATCGAACGATACAGTACCATTTTTGTATTTTTACGTCCTTGACTGTACCTATCCAAATCATGTCCATGGCAAATATCATCCAAATCGTTCCTCCAGTCAAATCAGTCTAAGCATGACGCCGGCGGCGCGCAGCGTCTGCCCCTTCGACTTGCTGATGGTCATGGCGAAGCAGCCCAAGTAACATTTTAGCGATAAAACTAGTTCTATAAAAGCTGACTATTATTTCGATTAAACACTGATAGCGATAGTGCGGCCTAAAATTTAGCGATATAGCACGCTATAACTCTCTTATAGTCGGAATTAGGCACCGACGTTAGTGCTTGAAGCTCTACAGTGGTTCATTTTATGTGCAATAGTGATAAACTAGTGATATAATAGTGCTACAATAGGGATTATTCTTGCCGGAAGTGATAATAAAGGGTTAAAGTAGCAGTATTTTTACTTATAGTTCTAATAACCTTGTAATATGTTATCTTGTATCACTTACAGTGTTACAAGAACGCTGCAGTAGTGAAAACAATCGTTTGTAGTTTTAAATGTCAAAATATTTAATACAATTTCCAATAATCGCTCATAGTGTTGCGTGACGTAGTCAGACAGATTGTTTATAATGGCGAGCTTGATGGTTTATTGGAATTATTATTACCTGGTGAGTACACAGCAAAGTTTCACGACACGTATTAGAGAATTCAACTGAAATTCTATTGCGGTTATTACTTTTCTGTCATTATATATGGTATTTTACATCTCAATTTTCAAGCGCTTTGTAAATATACATGTTTTGATAAATTTTGTATACTAAAAATACTAGCCTAGTTTATTTTTTGTAAGTAAGTTAATTATAATCTTTAGTTTTGTGAATGGTTATGCTTATGCTAAACATACTAGATATTGTAATATCATAACAAAATGACCTTAACAATTACTGCTTTAGTACTAGATATTTCAAGCATTTTTGTGTTTGTTTGTAAACAAAATGGCGTAAATGATTATTAACACTTATGTCGTAGTTTAGAGCTTTTGGGCCTATTAAGGCTATATTTGATGTGGTATTCAACTTTAAACAACAATGTATCACGATAAACCATTAAAGGATATAGAGAGAGGTATCTTATACCTGAAATACTTAAAAATAACTTTAAGCTGTAATAATGTTCGCACAAACACTCTTGAAGAGCTACGGTTCCATACTGCTGTTATAGCACTTCTAGCACTAAAAAACTACGTGATTTAACAGGGAAAATTATGTCGGTTGTATCGCTATATTACTAAGAGCTATAAGAATAAAATTACTGTTGCCACTCTTAAATGGCTTAAGAGTATTTTTATAGCTGTTGTAACACTGTAGGCGGCATTAAGCACTAAAAGGTAAACATAACATGATTATAGAGCTATAGCGCGAGTAAGTTATAATCGGCACCCCAAAAGAACCTTCAGCGTTAAAATCTACTTAAAGTGGTAACCATAATATATAAAGAGGCAGCTAATACCACCTTATTACAGCCTTTAGCTGCATTATGCAATCATATGTCTATTATATCACCTTACTAGCGCCAGTGTATTAATAAGACCGTTTATTTCCATAGTATCACCTAAAACTATTATTATGGGTCTTATAAAACTACTACGTCACTCAGGACTCTTAATGAGTTGTTGTTATGGCTAATGTGTTTGTTGGGAGACGCTCACGGGGACCTGTAGGCGCTTGAAGCGGAACGGGAAGTTGCTCGGGATGAGGGGGATGCGCGGGATGAACACGGCTTCTCCGGCGCCACACCGTCAGAAGAGGAAAGGGCACGGCCGCTTCTCCATACAAACGCAGTCTCCATTTTCCTCTATCATTATGAAAATATTTTTAGGTACATAATTTGAAGTATATTTACCATAGCTAAATGCTACGTTTTCTACGTTTGACTTTTTTAGATTTTTTGATTATTGTAAAAATTAGGAGCGAAAAACTGATTTCAGGCAAATTTTTTTAATAACTTTTATAATAAGTAATTAAAAATTCCAAAAACACAAACGTACACGGGACATAGCTGTGGTTGATACACAACTAATTGTGTCAAAATATTTTGAATAAATCTAGAGAGGAAAATGAGGACTAACAGTTGTACGAAAAGGTGATTTCGTATGAGTAAAGGATGCGATACGTATGAATATGGATGCGATATACGATTAGGTATTTGGCAGAATTAATCTTGGTGTTCCTAAGATGTATTTAAGAAGTGGAGCTACCCAGATTTTTGATGTAGGGGGGTGGGGATGTTTAAGATTAGGTTCTAAGTCGTTTTCAACTAAATCAAAAGACGTACGTATACGTCTTTCATGTAAATCAGTTCAGGCGGTTATTGATTCCCCCTACAATATTACACCTTCCTTTTCAGTTTTAAGGTAATTTTTTTGGATAAAAACTACCCTATGTTCTTCTATGGGACTCTATACCAAATTTTATCTAAATCGATTCAGCGGTTATTGAATCCCATACGAATTTCCACTTCCCTCTTCACACCCTTAAGGGATGATGTTTGAGATTAAAACTTTCCTATGCTCTTCCCTAGGACTCAAACTATCTCTATACCAAATTTAAACTAAATTGGTTCAGCGGTTTAAGCGCGAAGAGGAATTTATAAAAAGTATAATTTTTTAATATTTTTGTGTTTTCACTCCTGAATGGTGTCATTTTGATATCATAAATGAATTCGGCATACCCGATTTATACAAAAACGATACCTAACTTGGCCTAGTAGCTTAGATGATATAGATAGTTATCAAGATAAAGTTTTTAACCCCTTTTTCACCACCTTGGGGGATGAATTTTTAAAAACGTTGAAAGTAATTTTCTTGCTTTTTAATATACTAATACCTTTTTGCTAAGTTTCAAGTTTCAAGCTTAAAATAAAATTTGCACCCCAAGACAAACTTTCATCCCCTTTTCAACCCCCCGAGGCGTTAAATTTCCAAAAATGACGAAATTACTTTTTTTGTAATTGTCTATTATACTATAGCAAAGGTGAAGGCTATGTAGGTCCAGAAGGTTTGTAGCAGAAGTAAACACTTGTCTATGTACAAGAATTGAATAGACCAAATGGAGTTATAATGGCGCTCTTCTCGACGTCTTGCGCTGCTATTGGTAGTTGTTGGTAGGCGCGGTTGAGGTCCAAGGTGGAGAATATTTGTTTGCCGGCGAGTTGGTAAGTAAAATCACGTATGCGTGGGATTGGATAGCGGTCGGGCTTAGGGATTGCGTTTAGCCGTCGGTAATCGCCACACACACGTAAATCACCATTTTTCTTCGGTACGACGTGAAGAGGTGATGCCCAGGTCCTACAAGGTCGATGTGAATATGTTCGAAACTTGTAGTTGGCGGGAAACTTTTCTTTGTTCAGCGTCTGCATACGCCGTAACAGCTGACTGGTGCGACGCGGTGATTCGTTGTTTGTGCTAGTCTTCGTAAATGCGTAGGTGAGCGGCTTGTGATCCGTGAAAATCATAAGTTCTCTTCCTTCGAACATTTTTCGGAAATGTTTCGTACTTAGGTATATTGCGAGTAGTTCTCGATCGAAGGTACTACTGTCGTATCGTGTCGTATTACGAGTATACCTACATAGCCTTCACCTTCGCTATAGTGGTGACCACCGACTCTGAACAAGAAGCAAGAAGAGGATCACAACCAAGCAGATGGGTTTTCCACCGACTACGTCAGCTCTCGACACCCAATTCCTCATCGGCGAGATAAGAAGATTATCACTCGAAGTCGCCGAGCTGCGTTCGAGACCGCGCGAAAACTACAGTAACCAACGCTACAGCCGCTCTCATCGCCGTTTCCCGTCGCGTCCACGAAACCATTCGCAATCGCAAGACCGAAACCGAAGCCCACGCAGCCGCAGAAGCTCGCCGATGCCATATTGCCATTACCACCGTCGATTTGGAATGGACGCCCAGAAATGTGCACAGGTGCCGTGCAATTTCAAACCAATCCCGGCGACAACAGCAGCACCATCGGAAAACTAAGAGTAACGCTGGCTGCGGCGGAAACCGGCGTTACCACCAAATCACACCGCCTTTTCGTACGAGACCGAACTACCAAACTTGTCTTCTTGGTAGACACTGGGGCGAACATCTCCGTCCTACCAAGAACACCCGGCACGAAGGCGCAACCTCTACCTTTTCAACTGTACGCCGCTAACAATACAGTTATTCCTACCTACGGCGAGAAGACGCTGGAGCTTGATCTCAATCTACGCAGACCATTCCGGTGGAAATTCATCATTGCTGCAGTATCGAAGCCCATCATCGGTGCAGATTTCCTGGACTACCACCACATCATAGTCGACATCACGAGGAGACGACTGATCGACGGCAAGACTCTACTATACACGAACGCACAACTCTGTACTGCAAACATACCTACCGTGCGCAGTATAGACGTGCAACAGTCGTACCACAACATACTTGCCGACTACCCTGGTACAACTCGTCTTACCTCCATGAAGCTTAGCCCGAAACACAACGTCGAGCATTTCATCGAAACAACCGGACCACCACTTCACTGCAGACCACGTCCGATTGCACCGCACCGCTACGAACTCGTGAAGAAAGAATTTGCCAACATGATGGAACAGGGCCTATGCAGACCAAGCAAAAGCCCTTGGGCATCACCTCTTCACGTCCTACCGAAGAAAAATGGTGATTTACGTGTGTGTGGCGATTACCGACGGCTAAACGCAATCACTAAGCCCGACCGCTATCCAATCCCACGCATACGTGATTTTACTTACCAACTCGCCGGCAAACAAATATTCTCCACCTTGGACCTCAACCGCGCCTACCAACAACTACCAATAGCAGCGCAAGACGTCGAGAAGAGCGCCATTATAACTCCATTTGGTCTATTCAATTCTTGTACATAGACAAGTGTTTACTTCTGCTACAAACCTTCTGGACCTACATAGCCTTCACCTTCGCTATAATACCTTTCTAAGAAGTTTCAAAGCATTTGTAATGGATTCAAACTTTCAACCCCCTTTTAACCCCGTTAGGGGACGAATTCTTGATAACGCTGAAATCACTTTTCCTGTATTATAATAATATGCCCATATACAGTTTCAAGTAACGCACTCGAAAAAAATTTTTATCTCCATACAAACTTTCAACCTCTTTTTCACTTCCTTAGGGGATGAATTTTAAAAAACGCTGAAATTAGTTTTCTTGTATTTCAAAGATATATCTTTTTACGAAGTTTCAAATTGCTAGCTTAAAATAAATCTTGAACCCCATACAAACTTTTATCCCTTTTTTAACCCCCTGAGGGGTAAAATTTCTCAAATTTTTATAGCTGGCCGTGGTTTTTTTTTTCTACAGATTAATAGAGTTTGCATTAAAATTCGTTCAGCCGTTTTTATTTGATGCGCGGTCAAATAAACAGGCAAACAGATAAACAGACAAACAGACAAAAATTCTAAAAAACTGTTGGAACGTGTTCTGTTATCGATTCTAAGTATCCCCAGCCAATTTTTTTTTCGAATATCTTCCATGTACAGACTTTCGACCCTCTTCCGCTTTATTATATGTATAGATTAAAATTGTACAGAGCGACTTTTAGTTTTTCAAGTCATGGTGGAAGAAGAAAGGTTCCACAGATACAATATACATATAGGCATTTTGACATGTGTCATCGAGGGATGTTTGAGTTGTATTTTCAACACTTCCTCAACACAATCATTCCTCGATATGAGACCAAGTTTGTCTACAAGTTTTACAAAAATAGTTTTACCTAAAGGTTTAGTGAAAACATTTGCTATCTGTTCTTTAGTACTAATGTATTCTACTTTGACAATATTTTGTTCAACCTTTTGCTTAATATAATTGTACTTCACATCAACATGCTTTAGTCTTTTCTGATCTGTATTTTTAATAGCTTTAATTGTGCTTTGATTGTCCTCATAAATTGTTACATTACTTATTTTTATATTTAAATCAGCTAATAGTTTTAACATAAAAGAAGCCTCCATAATTGCTTCACACAGAGCTACAAATTCAGCCTCTGTTGTGCTCAGTGTGACTGTAGTCTGCTTTCTTGATCTCCAGACTACACTATTATTAAATACTTTAAAGAGATATCCAGATGTTGATTTTCTGTCATCAGTTCTAGCAAAATCAGCGTCCGCATATCCTACCATAGGTAAACTTGATTCATCTTTAGTATACAGTAAAGAAAAATTTACAGTTTTTCTAACATATCTCAGTAATCGTTTCAAAGTACGCCATAACCCTGCATTGTGCTTAGATTGAAATCTACTTAGGTAATACACAGAAGCTGCTAGATCTGGCCTAGAGCCAACAGTTGCATACATCAGTGATCCTATTAATGATCTACATTTATGTTCATTTTCATCAAATTTAAAATTAATGTCCATTGGTGTGTCACAAGTTACATACTCAAAATGAGTTATTGAATTGGTCGCTAGATGTCTCTTTTTAAAATGCAAACTAGCTAAAGGTATGTTTTCCTGGAACAATGGAGTCAAATAGTTTTCAATGTCAAATTAGTAACCAAAAATAAGTGACAGTGATACAGTGAAGTGAAGTATAGGAAGTGAACCTTAAAGTGCAGTGTGTAAGTGCGGATTTACAACAGCCAGGTGCGAACATTTGGTCCTATTCGAGTCGGATCAGGCTATGACGCAAGTGATAGTGCAGTGCAAAGTGGACTCTATCGGATTGCACTAAGGACTATAATTGAGTAAGATCGTTCCGTTTATTTGAACATAGCATTTCGCGAAGTGCTTTGGACTTTCACTTTGGATTTTCCGCGATATTTGGGACTTAGAATATTTCGTAGTGTTCTGGAACATAGTCTAATTTTCGAGTATCCGTGACTTAGAAAATTTTCATAGAATTTAGGACAGAAAAATTCTGTGATTAAAAGACTTAGAATATTTTTCACTAACTTGTCTTAGAAGTTTGGAACTTAGAAAATTCTTGGAATTGGAACTTAGTAAAAATGGAAGCCTCATTCGTAGTACAAGCGGATAACTTACATCTTCTTCAGAAAGCTGCTTCAAACTTTAAGAAGTGTCCCAAGGCGAGACTTACCAAGTCATACTTGCAAGTTAGAGTTGAGAATTTAGACAAACTTTGGGAAGTTTTTCAAAACACACACCGAGAGATAGTGAAGATAGCGACAGCAGAACAACGAAATAGTCATAAATATTTTACACAAGAGATATACGACAATGGAGAAGAGTTGTATATAGACACCAAAGCTGGAATACTTGCGAAATTAGAAGACGAGCAAACGAGTCATACATCAGGAACGGAGAAGCAATCCATCAAAGCACAGAGCCAGGAAGTGAAGCTACCTAAGATTAATATACCACAGTTCAATGGAAATTACAATAATTGGGGAACTTTCAAGGATCTCTACACATCTCTCATTCATAATCAGAGTTCATTGAGCCCAGTGCAGAAATTGCACTATTTGAAGAGTAGTCTTAGTGGCGAAGCTGAACAACTGCTAAAGCACATTCAAATTACCGAGAAAAATTATGAAGTAGCGTGGAATACCTTACACAACAGATACAATAACAAGAGGATTATAGTTAACTCAATCTTAAACAGATTTTTGGGTCAAAAGAAACTGAACGTTGAATCTGCCAAAGGTGTCAAAGAATTGCTGGATATTTCTACAGATTGTCTGAACAGCTTGAAGAACAATGACATTAGTATCGAGAACTGGGATCCAATCATAATACATCTATTGGTGAGCAAGTTAGATACGGAGTCACACACGCATTGGGAAGAGGATCTTTAGACATTATCTGTGGAAAAAAAGGCCGACATTGGAACAATTCAGCAAATTTTTGGAGGGAAGATTTAGAGTTTTGGAGATGATTCAAACTGCTCACCCAAAAGAGAAGCCTCAAGTTAGAGCCAAGACATTCCATGCAACCGCTACGCCTAGCAGTAATACAGATTCCAATCAACAATGTGGTTACTGTAACGAGGAACATTTTATCTATAACTGCAAGGAGTTTGCCAAACTGGATCCTGAGCAACGATCCAAGGAGGTTCAAACTAGGGGTCTTTGCTTCAACTGTCTACGGCCTGGACATAGCGTGAGATTTTGCAAGCGTAATACTTCATGCCTGCGTTGTAAGAGAAAGCATCACACACTATTACACGTTACTAAACCTAACACTGTATCACTGGAAGAGAAACCAGAGCAAGAAAACAAAGAGCAAGCTACACCAACAATCAACATAGTATCTCACTGTGCCTCACAGAGACGGGTTACTCTTTTAGCTACAGCACTAGTGAATATTATGACAAACAGAGGAGCACAAGTAGTTCGAGCACTCATAGATCCATGTTCGGAAGAGTCATTCATATCAGAGGAAACAGTCAACAAACTACAACTCAAACGAACACGGGTGGAGGGTCAAGTGACAGGTGTCGCGAAGATGTCGACTCCGATCAAGCACGCGGCGGAGATACAAATTGTGTCGAGAATTAATGAGAGCTATAAGCTAAACTGCACCGCCTATGTGACGAAGGAAGTTACTGACATAATGCCTGTTACGAAGATCGATAAAGAACAATGGACTCAACTACATGGCTTGGAGTTAGCTGATCCTACATACTACAATCCTGGAGAGATTGATTTGTTACTTGGTGTGCATGTCTATACAGACATTTTAATGAGTGGAGTCATCAAGGGCAAACTAGGATCACCGATAGCGCAACAGACGTTATTCGGATGGATAATTTCAGGTGGAGCACCCGCCGAAGAGCACGGGAAGAATGGAAAAATTGTTAGCATGCATTTGAGTGTGAGCCTAGACAACATGCTGCAAAGATTTTGGGAATCGGAGACGCTAGATACTGAGAGCAAAGACACTCTGACGCCTCTAGAGAAAAGAGCTGAAGAGATTTATGAGAAAACACTAGCGAGAGATGAGGATGGAAGATTCATTGTTGGACTACCATTCGTACGAGATACACCGATTGTTCCCGAACATTCCCGTTCAATAGCTGTCAAAAGACTAGAATGTCTGGAGAGGAATTTAGCACACAACAGTAAATTGAAAACTGAGTATGATAATGTTATCAGAGAGTACCTTACCTTAAAACACATGGAACCGGTAGACAAGCCTGAGAAAGAGAAGAAAACAGTCTACCTTCCACACCATACTGTGGTTCGTGAGGATCGGGAGACCACGAAAGTCAGAGTAGTTTTCGACGCATCCTGTAAAGGATCTAATGGAGTATCTCTCAATGATGAACTATTGGTTGGACCGACTCTGCTAGAAGAGCTAAGAGACGTCATCATGAGATGGAGACAAAACAAGATATGTTTCGTAGCAGACATCGTAAAGATGTATCGACAGATCAAGGTTCGAGAAGCAGACACTGACTATCAGAGAATCTTGTACAGATTCGATCCAAAAGACGAGATTCAAGATTTCAGAATGCTAACCGTAACATTTGGGACAGCATCAGCACCATATTTGGCAATAAGAACATTAAAACAGCTGGCCAAAGAAGAGAAAGACGCATTCCCCATAGCATCTGAAATTATAGACAGAGACTTTTACATGGACGATGTACTTACAGGATTCGACGATGTGAAGTCAGCATTAGAAGCACATGAAGAGCTGAACAAAGTAATGAGCAAATGTGGATTTGAGTTGCAAAAGTGGGCTTCTAACAGCAGAGAATTTATGTCGGCCATACAACCTGGAAAAAGAGAGAGTTCAAATACATTAGATATGAGTAGAAAGAGCCAAATAAAGACACTAGGAATAATTTGGAATATAGAAGAAGACAAACTCAAGGTTACACAAAAAGAGATAAATACTGAGAAACCTGTCACAAAGAGAAATGTACTCGGACAGATCGCTTCACTTTTCGATCTGTTGGGTTGGTTAGCACCAGCAATCATGAAAGCAAAGATGTTCATGCAGAAGCTATGGCTGGAAAAGCTAGATTGGGATGAAGAACTACCTACAGATCTAAAATAAGAATGGATCCAGTACCAAGAAGACTTACATGCGATATCAAATATACAAATTGATCGTTGGACTGGTTCTAGTAGAAATTCAGTGATCGAGTTACATGGATTTTCAGACGCATGCCAGACAGGATATGCAGCAGTAGTGTACCTTCGAGTTATACCCAAAGATGGATCACAATGTCAAGTGTCTTTAATTACAGCGAAAACAAAAGTAGCACCAGTTGTTAAACCGTTGTCTTTGCCATGCCTTGAACTATGCGGAGCTTCGTTACTTAGCAAACTAATGAAACACGTGATAAGAGTTCTAAATATCGGTAGACTCCAAAGTGGTTTTAGCCTGGATAAAAGGAGATCCAAACAGATGGACACTCTATGTCAAAAATAGAGTAATTGACATAAGGAGCAATTTAGACACACATTGGTTATATGTCAATACAAAGGATAATCCAGCAGATCCAGCTTCAAGAGGTCTGTCACCCAGCAAGCTGAAACAACATCAATTATGGTTCAATGGTCCGGAATTCTTACGTGAATCTGATTTCACCGTACCCGTTGACTCCATACCTGAAACAGAGCTAGAGAAACGCTTGTTAGTAAAATGTAAGACAACAATCATAGAAACAGACTCTGAAAAGCTTACCTTACTGAAAAAATACTCGTCACTACAAAAACTTCTGGACGTGATTTCATATTGTAAAAGATGGCTGAAGATCCTGAAAAAAGAAAAGAATGTTAGCAAACATATAACCTGTGAAGAAAAAGATGAAGCACTTACCTTGTGTTTAAAGATGTCCCAAGAGATAGAATTTCCTGAAGAGATTGATCACCTGAAAAGTGGAAAAACAATTAAGAAAAGCAGTCGCCTACTGCAATTCACACCTTATCTGGATGATAAAGGTCTTTTGAGATTAGGTGGAAGACTAAAACACGCAGAGTTGAGTATGGATCAAAAGCATCCTATCATAATAACTAAGAACAACGTATTGTTACCTGTTTTGTTGGATGACGCTCAAAAAAACACTCTTCATGGAGGGCCTCATCTCATGACACCATATTTGAGAAGCAAATACTGGATTATTAAAGGAAGTTCTTCGATAAAGCAGTTTTATAAGAAGTGTATAACGTGTGCAAGATACAATGCGAAAACGAATACTCAGTTGATGGGAAACTTACCGGAAGTTCGAGTGAAACCTTCACGCCCTTTCCTTATAAGTGGTGTTGACTTTGCCGGTCCCGTCACATGCAGAATGAGTAAAGGTCGAGGAGCTAAGACATACAAGGCATATATTGCTTTATTTGTTTGTATGTCTACCAAAGCTATACATTTGGAACTAGTCAGCGATATGACCACAGAAGCATTTATCGCTGCCTTCAAAAGATTTGTGTCTAGACGTGGTCATTGCAAGGAACTCTGGAGTGATCATGGTACAACATTCGTTGCAGCTGAAAAAGAATTACTGAAGATGTGGCAACAAGGTCGCAACGAAATCCCAGAAGACTTGCTCAAAAGTTTAGACGACAGAGGCACTCGTTGGAGATATATTCCCCCTGGAGCACCAAACTTTGGAGGACTATGGGAGGCCGGCGTAAAATCGACGAAGTATCATCTGAAAAGAATAATGCAAGACGCAACTCTGACGTTCGAAGAATTTTATAAGGTCCTTTCGCAAGTTGAAGCGTGCCTTAACTCACGTCCATTGGCTCCATTAGGTGATGATTTAGATTATTTGACACCCGGACATTTTCTGGTTGGCGAACCCTTGATTTGCTTACCAGATCGTAATAATGAGCAGAGTAACATATCCAGCTTGTCGAGATGGCAGTTGACACAACGCATGCTACGAGATTTTTGGGTTAAATGGCAAAGCGAATACCTTTCTCGTTTGCAATTGCGTCCAAAATGGAATACACCTAAAAAGGATTTAGAAGTTGGAGAACTGGTATTGATCAAAGATGGAAGATTTCCACCAGCGAACTGGAGAGTAGGTAGAGTACTTAAAAAGTACCCTGGCACTGATGGATTGACTCGTATGTATGACATTCACACAGCTTTTGGGATCACACAACGGCCGATTACCAAGCTGTGTCGACTTCCTAACTAATAATCAAGGAATACTTCCTTGGCGGCGGAGGATGTTGAGATTTAAAATTGCCGCATAAGTGTACATACTCAAAATGAGTTATTGAATTGGTCGCTAGATGTCTTTTTTTAAAATGCAAACTAGCTAACGGTATGTTTTCCTGGAACAATGGAGTCAAATAGTTTTCAATGTCAAATTAGTAACCAAAAATAAGTGACAGTGATACAGTGAAGTGAAGTATAGGAAGTGAACCTTAAAGTGTGTGTAAGTGCGGATTTACAACAGCCAGGTGCGAACAAACATAAAGATACCAATAATTAATAACATAAAATGTTTATACTCTATAGTGAAGTCAATTATTTTTCTTATTTAATGAATACTTTTATTAGATAATTGAAGACTATAGATGTATGTAGTTAAAATGGTCAGTTGACTGTACAATATTAAAATGTAATAATATATATTATGTTGCCACGTACAAGGGTTGGAATAGCCAGCTATAGTGATGTACTTTTCATAATCATCCCACACTAAGGTTGATTTTCAACCGTAATTATACTTTCTATATAAGCCTGGTTTTTGTTTTCGGTACGTAAGTATAAAACTAGTGACTATGACGATAACAAAGTGATGAAATGTTACGCAGGAGCAGCTCAACTGGGAGGCACGGGGTTGCGCGCTGGCGGGCCGCGCGGACAGCGTGCGGCGCGCCCTTCGTTCCTTAATGCACACGCTGTCACATATCTACCCCCAGGTACGTCTGTGCGTCATATAAAAACTTTTATAAAAAAAAGATAAACCGATTTCAAAAAGGATGAAATAAAATATTATCCTTTTTAGAGTTCCGTGTTTAAGTATATGCGTTACCAACTAATATGTTTGAAGTCGGTGCCAAGCCAAATTTTAAACCATATATTCCCAAACACAATGTTTTTGATGCAATTCGATAAGGATGCGGCTATATAAGTATGTACGTTGGATTGCCTAACGCAGCGTACTACGTAGGCGAACAACACGCGAACGCAAAGCGGCGCGGCACGTCGCCTTAATTAATCCTTTGATACCTATATAGTAGTGTCCTACGTGGGCGATCTCGTTGCGAACGCGAACGCCTTGGGCCGGACGCGCCGTGCCGCGTCGCTTCGCTTCGCGTTCGCGAGTGTTCGCCTATGTAAGACGCAGCGTTACACGATGACAATAAACGAACTTTCTGTAGGTATTTAAGAACACACCTCAAAACAGAACACACGGTTGAACCTTCTTGGCGCAGTTCGTACCATGCTTGTCGGCACATTAGTGTAAATCTAATACGTTTTGTCGTCGTATTTTTTAAGGATTACTAATTCTTGAACAGTCCATAGCACGCAAGTGTGAGATTGGGACTGAGTTATTTTCTGTCGCTTATCCAGAGGACTACATTTCAAAATATAAAACAATTCAAATAACCTTCATGCCAAATTTCAGCTGAAGCGGTTCAGTTGTTTAGCCATGAAAAGGTAACAAACAGGCAGACAGAATTACTTTCGCGTTTATAATATTTGTACAGTTGCAATGGAATTTATAGACATAAAGCTTATTATTTTTGACTGGTATTGTTACTACTTGGCTTGGCACCGACTTCAAACATATCAGTTGGTAACGCATATACTTAAACATGGAACCCTAAAAAGGATAATATTTTATTTCATCCTTTTTGAAGTCGGTTTATCTTTTTTGTATAAAAGTTTTTATTTTTCCATTTTTAGATTTAAGACATTGTTAAGAGCGTGACGCATGAGTGAAAAACATAATCATTCGTAAACTTTATTAAATAATCAGAATTTTTCTCGAGTCTGTCTGGGAAATAATCCCTGTCACTAAATCCATTCTCCGCCCTGCCACTGACCCAATCCCTCAAACCCCCCAATCACTCAACCTCACAGCACATCAACCCCTGATCACTGAACCCCTCGACCCTAAACCACCAACCCTTCAACCGCCATTCCCCGACCCCTAACCCCAGACCCCTTAACTCCTAACCCTAACCCCCAATCCCTTAACTCCCAACCCCTCAGTCCCCGACCCATCAACTCACCTCCCCTCAACCCCCAACCTCAAACCCCCCCAAACACTAATACCCGCTACCTTCACCTCTCATACCTACCCCTCACCTCTCAGTCTCTGGTTGTTTCCAACACTACCTACATCAAAAATCATAATACACAGACGAGGGAAGTTCCACATATCGTCCGTGGTCTTCATCATCAGTAGCCTTACCACGAGTTTGACATTGATATATTCGCTATCGTGTGCGTAACTTACTGTTTATGCATCTCGCTCGTACTGACATATTAGTGTACAAAGTTACGAAGACGCTAGCGAATATTTAGTGTTAAACTCGTGGTTAGGCTACAGTTGCACTACATCAAATTGGTGGTTTTTGGGAGGAAATGCTTGAGTTACTTTAGAAAACACCGAAATCACCATACACGTGCCTTTAAAATTGAGGAGTTCCCTCAATTCCTCACGGATTCCATCATCAGATTAACCAAAACCAAAAATGTTACGAAGAAACCTTGGAGGTAACTTCTTTTAAACAGATAAAGAATTAATTACTCAAATCGGATCATGGGTGCCGGAGTAATCGCTGAAATCATTATCATTAAAACAATCATCATCATCAGCTCCACTTCATCAAATTGGTCGTTTTCGAGAGAAAATGCTCAAGTGTGCCTTTAAATATTGAGGAGTTCCCTCAATTCTTCAGGGATCCCATCATCAGATCAGAACCAGATTAATATGGGACCAACTTGGATGTAGCTCCTTTCGAACAAAAAAAGAATTACTCAAATCGGACCACGGGTCTCGGAGTAATCGGCGAACATACATAAAATAGCCACAACCGAATACAGAACCTCCTCCTATGAAATTGAAGTCGGTTAAAAAACCATCTAACATTGCGAATTGGAATCACCACCAACTGAAGAGGCACCACAAATATTGCGACCAGGGGCCTATTTCTCGTAAATATTAGTTTACAAGTATATTAGTTACTAGCAAAAATAATATTAGTTCTGATAATTTCTGTTTCTCAAAAAAAATTACAAGACTGGTAACTAATAACCGTAGGCTAGTAATAAATATTAGTCTGGCTAGGCTGAATGATTCAATACCCATGCCTACTTTACCTATTAAAACTGGCGGGAAAAGTTCCCGCCATTTTTTCACCCGTTTTCTTTTGACGTTTGTACATTGGCGATAATAGAGAACTGTGTGGTTTCGATTACGATTTTATACTTACATTATAAATTAAAATGGATCTCAAGTTAATGGCTCTTAGGATCATTTTAGAAGCCAAAGATACTCTAAATACTGTAATAGATGTCATATATTAAAGAAAAAAAAATATATAACGAAGTTTCTTTAGAAACTTTCCATTTTTGTGCTTCTCAATCGAAATCTTTCATTAAACTGAAACGTAGATTCAAATAGTTCGTACGTATTTCTATTCAAAAAAACTCGACGACGGCGAACTATTATTAATTCTTCTTCGCCGTCGTCGGAACCTTCCGAATCAGTCCACATTTTGTAAATTTGTTTTTCGTTATTTAATTTGCCACAAATACTTTGGGCTAATATTTTTTACAAACCTTCCGAGACTAGTAGCTTTTAACTTTTTTTACTAATGTAGTTTATTTAATTTTTATTCATGAAACCAAAACCAAATGGACTCTAATAATATTAGCTAATATTTATTAGTTGGCAACTAATAACTAATATTTTATTATTGTAGCGTCAAGAAACTCAGACTAGTAAACTTGTAAAAAATATTAGTCCATGGACTAGTATTATTAGTGTAATAAGTTTTGAGAAATGGGCCCCAGCGCGATTATTACAAGCAAAGTTGCGCCGATATCTTCTCGCGCAAGGCGTGGTAAGTAGCCATGGTTTATTGAAAAAAAAATGTGCTTTATTTACTTTAAATTTGCGAATGCCGAGTATCATAATAAAGAAGTTTGGATAGTTGTAACCATAGATTAGTATATGTTATTACTGTAATAGATAAGAAACTCGGATATTTCACGTTCACGTCTCTACTAGTGCTGCCCCTAGCGGTCCTGCTCTCAACTAATGAGACTGTATATGCAGTAAACACGCACACATGTACACACTCACACACATACTTATGGGTTCTTTACCTACAAGTAACAATTTTAATATTGGAAACTGATTTATGTAGTTTTCTTTGTCGTACCAAATTCCATTGTATATGCTTAGAAAACTACATAATAGTATTTTATACAATCGTGATATAATAGAGAGCTTTTCAGTGGAGTACCGCGTTTAAGCAACGAAGCTTGCTGAGTTGCTTAAGTAAGGTACGAGATTGAAAAGCTTGATTATATCACTATTGTATACAATACTTTTTCTACGAGACAAAAAAATAATACTTTCAACTTACTAGTTGAAAGTATTATTTTTTATCATATAGGTAAACAAACCAAAAGTATACAGCTAAGATACGCGAGCTGCCGCAGCCCGCGATACCTTCATACTCGTACGCGCCCCGGCCGCCGGGCTCGGCGCCCCCGGCGGGTTTATCAACGACACCTCCTTGTAACTCATGAGGCCCTGGTACCTGCTCCTTGCTAAATTCAATTTTAAGACTGTTTTTTTCTCGATTTTGGCCACCGTAGCCTATGGAGACTAACAAGCAACGCTAAGCGGTTTTCGTAGGGTATGGATGTTGCTATATGAAGGGTGTCACTTTCGCGTTTCTGACTTATGAAGCAGTTCTTTCTACTACAACATAAAATAAAATGTTTTTATTGGCCAACCAATCACAAAGCAGTGCGACGCAGCAGCGTGTTTAAGTAGGCTAATTTGCATTGAATCGAGTCTCCTTAAACAAGAAATATTTTATCGAAATGTATGAAGTTCTATTTAAATAGTATTTTATACAATCGTGATATAATAGAGAGCTTTTCAGTCGAGTACCGTGTTTAAGCAACGAAGCTTGCTGAGTTGCTTAAGTTAAGGTACGAGATTGAAAAGCTTGATTATATCACTATTGTATACAATACTTTTTCTACGAGACAAAAAAATAATACTTTCAACTAGTAGAATCATATATATACTAGGTAAACAAACCAAAAGTATACAGCTAAGATACGCGAGCTGCCGCAGCCCGCGATACCTTCATACTCGTACGCGCACCAGCCGCCGGGCCCGGCGCCCCCGGCGGATTGGTCAACGACACCTCCTCGTAACTCATGAGGCCCTGGTACCTGCTCCTTGCTAAATTCAGTTTTAAGACAGTTTTTTCTCCATTTTGGCCACCGTAGCCTGTGGAGACTAACAAGCAACGCTAAGCGGTTTTCGTAGGGTATGGATGTTGCTATATGAAGGGTGTCACATGCCCGTTTCTGACTTATGAAGCAATTGTTTCTACTACAACATAAAATATAAATGTTTTTGTTGGCCAACCAATCACAAAGCAGATGCGACGCAGCAGCGTGTTTAAGTAGGCTAATTTGCATTGAATCGAGTCTCCTTAAACAAGAAATATTTTATCGAAATGTACGAAGTTCTATTTTCAAATTTTTTATAATTGACTAAACCGTATCGATAAAATTCTTATGCTTAAGTCGGAAGTGCCATAGACTATCCAACGATGAAAAGAGTAAGGTTGTAGTGTTGCATGTGAAGTTGTAAATACACAGATTATACTCGACAAGTAGAAAAAAAAGTTATAATTAACTAAACCGTATCGATAAAATTCTTATGCTTGAGTCGGAAGTGCCATAGACTATCTAACGTTGAAAAGAGTAAGGTTGTAGTGTTGCATATGAAGTTGTAATACACAGATTATACTCATCATCATCATCATCATCATGTCAGCCGATAGACGTCCACTGCTGGACATAGGCCTCCCCCAAGGCTTGCCACTCCGACCGATCCTGTGCCGCTCGCAACCACCGAATTCCCGCGACCTTCACCAGGTCGTCGCTCCATCTCGTTGGAGGCCTACCCGCAGTTCGTCTTCCGGTACGCGGACGCCACTCCAGAACCTTCCGGCCCCACCTGCCATCAGTTCTGCGAGCATATTATACTCGACGAGTAGAAAAATCAGTTTTTCAGAATAAATAAATAAAAACTTATGTTGAATCAAGTACAATATATTATTTATAAGTACCTACTTATTTACATACGTTCCATTCCATGTAACTAAGACAAATGCAAATACAGCGTGAAAATATCTTAACAGCGAGTAGGTATACATATAGTATGTAACAATTTATTTCCTGACTATGTAGTGCACTGCCTTATGGGAATATAGTTCAGATCCGGAAACCGCTACCAACTTTTAGTATGTTGTTGGGCATGTTATTCGGTCTCCAAAACTGCCGGGAGACAGCGGCGCCGGCCATCTACTTCAGCGGAATGACGTCATCAAAATGACTCCCGCCTCGTTGCGAATATTGCATATTACACCCAAAGTTTGCATTGCATATACACGTGTGGGGTATTAACTGAAAGCCAATTAAATGTTCTATATTTTATTCATACACCGTGTCTCAAATTATACAGCAATATTTAGTGCAAATTACAAAGAAATCAGAATGGTGGAAAAAATAATACGATTATTTGGGTTTTACAACTAAACAAAAAGTCGGACGTTACAGCAATGTACTACAATATTAAAGATGACGTCTCAAGCCTTACATTAATATCAAAAAAATTACAATCTAATCAAAATTGTGGAAATTATCCATCAAAATGTAGGTATTCGCCCATACAAATGCCTTAAAGTTAAATAAAACCAAATTGGTCATATTCCAGAGAATCCGCATAAGCTTCTAGTATATTATTAACAATATGACCTGGATTCTAAAACTGTCGGGAGACCGTCTCTATTGTCCCTGTGTAACAAATAATGACGTCATACAGATATTCACTGCCGAAATTCGCAAAATGTAAATTATAGCTATACCATGAGTCACACATACACGTGTGCTACATGTAATGAAAGGTTATTAAATGTATTATGATTCATCTATACATTGTTTGCAAAAAATTTTTTGGTTTAAGAGCTATAAACAAAGCAATACCACTTTTTATGAAAAAAGTAGGTGTATATCGAAGTTATATCTAAACTAAAAACGTTAATAAAATATTGCTTATACTATTAGATAAAACAGTTATTCAGGTTTAGGTTACTGCTTTATTTTTGATTTTCGATGAAAACTGTGGAAGTTGTAAAAAAAAACTAAAGCGCGCCAACAATTCTTCCTTAATGCGCTCATATTATGCAAAGAATAGTACTAAGTATCGGGTATTAAATGAAAGGACATTACATAAAACACATGAAAACGATATTTTGGAGTGGAATTATAATTTATAAATTGAACTTGTTTGATAAATAAGCAAAACAACGGTTTCTTTTCGTACCTAATCTCCTCCTTTGAAAGTCGGTTAATATTTAAGTTTTATGCACCTGGGCTACAAAGGCGAATGAATTGACGCCTCATTTATCAAAATCAGTTCAGTAGTTCCATGTAAACAATACATCACACGTAGACAGTAAATTCTGCCTATTTCGTTTGTCTGGGAGAGGACACTGACTTTTGTAACAGGTTTTTTTTACCTAGCTCAGAAGTCAGGGACTTCAACACCTATTTTGTACTTGCTTCTGTCAATATTTTTATTTAATTTTTTTTTCAAATACATTTTATAAATTATGATTCCACTCCAAAATGTCGTTTTTCTACTCGTCGAGTATAATCTTACAACTTCACACGCAACACTACAACCTTATTCTTTTCAACGTTGTATAGTCTATGGCACTTCCGACTCAAGTATAAGAATTTTATCGATACGGTTTAGTCAATTATAAAAATTTTGAAAATGGAACTTCATACATTTTAATAAAATATTTCTTGTTTAAGGAGACTCGATTCAAAGAAAATTAGTCTACTTAAACACGCTGCTGCGTCGCACTGCTTTGTGATTGGTTGGCCAACAAAAACATTTTGTTTTATGTTGTAGTAGAAACAATTGCTTCATAAGTCAGAAACGTGCATGTGACACCCTTTATATAGCAACATACATACCCTACGAAAACCGCTTAGCGTTGCTTGTTAGTCTCCATAGGCTACGGTGGCCAAAATCGAGAAAAAAACTGTCTTAAAATTGAATTTAGCGCGGAGCAGGTACCAGTACCTCATGAGTTACGAGAAGGTGTCGTTGACCAACCCGCCGGGGGCGCCGGGCCCGCGGCGGCCGCGGCCGGGGCGCGCACGAGTATGAAGATGAAGGTATCGCGGGCTGCGGCAGCTCGCGTATCTTAGCTGTATAGGTACTTTTGGTTTTGGTTTGGTTTGGTGGTATGATTCTACTAGTTGAAAGTATTATTTTTTTGTCTCGTAGAAAAAGTATTGTATACAATAGTGATATAATCAAGCTTTTCAATCTCGTACCTTAGTTAAGCAACTCAGCAAGCTTCGTTGCTTAAACACGGTACTCGACTGAAAAGCTCTCTATTATATCACGATTGTATAAAATACTATTTCATGTATTTTATGTAATGTTCTTTCATTTAATACCCCATAATTAGGACTATTCTTTGCATAATATGAGCGCATTAAGGTAGAATTGTTGGCGCGCTTTAGTTTTTTTGTTACAACTTCCACAGTTTTCATCGGAAATAAAAAAAATTAAGCTGTGACGTATAGGTGAATAACTGGTTTCTTTTATATTAGACGCAACATTGTTATAACGTTTTTAGTTGAGCTATAAAATATATATAAACGAACTTTTCTCAAAAAAAAGTGGTTTTTCTTTGTTTGTAGCTCCTAAAATATACATTGTTTTTATAAATAATGTATTAAAGAATCATAATATATTTAATAACCTGTCGTTTGATATAGCACACGTGTATGTATGACTCATGGTATAGTTATAATTTAGATTTTGCAAATTTCGGCAGCGGTCACATGTATGACGCCATTATTTGTCACTCAGGCACTATAGAGATTGTCTCCCAGCAGTTTTATGATCCCTTTTATATTGCTAATAACATACTAGAAGCTTATGCGGATTATCCTGAAAATGACCAATTTCGATTTTTTTAACTTTCATGCAGTTCTAGCAAATTTGTCATTTTGATGCATAATTTTCACATTTTTGGTCTGATTTGATTTTAAGAATTTTAGTCATTTATTCAATATTAACAGTAAACTATAAATAAACTTAAAAATAATAATATTAAAAACTACAAATAAACTTAAAGTAAGACTTTATAAATAAAAAACGTCCCCCAAGTCACTGCCAATGGGCAGTGTGCCCAGAAGACTGGCCGCATTGCCACGTTGAATGGCAATGCTTATCCTTTGAGCAAAATACTGGCCAGCCCTCTGGTCACCTGTGGCATCTATAAGGCGCGACGCTAGGTCCTTGTAGAGCCGACGCGCGCTTGGTCCCCACGGCCCCAGCGTTTCGACCCCAAACGCCTCAAAAAGGTAACTACTGC
This sequence comes from Cydia strobilella, assembly GCF_947568885.1. Classification (NCBI taxonomy): domain Eukaryota; kingdom Metazoa; phylum Arthropoda; class Insecta; order Lepidoptera; family Tortricidae; genus Cydia; species Cydia strobilella. Next base: position 33,061,043 of record NC_086068.1, read on the forward strand.
CTAGGGTGGCGTATTTGCGGCGTTTGAGGTCTTCGGCCGTGGACGCGGCATGACCAGCAACACTGCTGGTGCCCGGAAGATGGGACGGCGCGAGGGTGTCAACGCACGTGGCATCCCAAACTAGAGGCCGTCCCAACGCCCAAGGCACCAGAGTCATACCGTCGGGCCTCTTGCCATCGTCCCTTGCCAATCCAACGGACTCGAGAATGGCTGGAACTTTGACACTGACAAAGGCCCTTCGGATGACATCGTTGATGCTGGCGTGTCGGGGTATGCGGCCGGCGCTTCTGCCACAAGAAAGTCCATGATGCCCATGGCTGTCCACCATGGCACCACAGCGGCAGCGATGGGGGACGTTAGTTATAGTCCCTAAACGCAAACAGGTCGCCAGTCGAAATGTGGAATTGTCTATTAGGGTGCCTATGGATGGTGAGGGTAGAGCCTGCAACCACAGACCCGACTCCCACTCTGCAGTGGCAGCAAGACGAGCTCGATCTGACGTACCAGTTGACGTATCAACAAGATTATTCCGTACTAGACGGCAGATCGGCTCGTCCCATTGCCTCTGCGAGCAGGGATTGTCAGGTGGGTCTGTGTTGCCACAGGTTAGTGACCAAACATTCTTGGCCTAGGTGCAATGTGCTGCCTCTATGGCCCCGAGAGAAGGGGTTAAAATTCTCGAAATTAAATTTTGAGCACTATGCACCGAGGACAAGAAGGCTGGCAGCGAAACACTAGAAATTTTGCGGATGCCCAGGCCACCGTGCCGAACCGGTAGAGTAGCCTGGGTCCAGGACCTTTCTTCGAAACGTATGTTGAGGACTGATGCCAAAGTGTCCTCAATTAGCAAATCTAGTTTTAGGAGTAGACTGGGATGCTTCCAGAGGTGGCTGCAGCGGAGAACGTAGGTGAATTTGGGTACAAAAAGGCAGTGTCGAATGATGGAATAGGCGGTATGCATATTGATTTCTAAAAGACGTTCCGAAACAGATCTGAAATTTAGAATTTTGTCATTGACATATTGGTCGAAAGATTGATCTAAAATCGGGCAGCCGAGGAGGTGAAGCTCAGTTTCGCTGGTTACTTTGATTCCGGGGGCTATCAGAGCAAAGTCATCCGCTATACTTTGGCAGTCAGGAGATGAGTTTGAGATAAAGAGTTCGCATTTAGAGAAGTTTAAAGTTAAGCCAATAGTTTTTAGGTCAGATGTTAGTTTCTGTAAATCGGCTAAAACGGTCTTAGCGTCACCTCCAAGGGTTCCGTCGTCAAGGTACCAGATATTTAATTTAGAATTTAGATTTTTGATGATAGGTTGGATGGCGAGGCTGAAAATGGCTGGGCCTAGGGGGTCGCCCTGCTGACGTGCTGACAACCAACGGAGGAGGCCAAAAGATTGGATTTATATAGAAGTTTGGTAGGTAAACTGTAGCATTGCCAAAGAAAATTGAATGTTTCTGGAATTTTTTCCTTGATTTGGGTCAGCAGGGCGCCTCGGTCTACGGAATTGAAGGCATTTGTTACATCCACCTTCAGCAGCACCTCGCCCGCCTGACGCTCCACGTAAGTACGCACGGCGTGAACGGCGGCTTCGCACCCGCTTTTGGACCCAAAACCCAGTTGAAGAGGACTAAAATATTTACCTAGTTTTTCAAGAATGGCACGGCAGGCTATTTTCGCAGTCAGACGGCGAAAAGTGGATCCAACAGCGATTGGACGTATGCCGCCTTCTTTTTTTTGTAGGGCGCATAGGTTGGCACCATAGAGGATGTCGATTACGTCCGCAGGTACTTCCCCTCGCAACATAAGGTTAACGAGTGACGTAAGCTGTATAAGGAGCTCGTCACGCGTTCCGTTGCAGGCACTACTTAACATGTCCTTTAGATGCTGCGGCGTGAGGCCGTCTAGACCGCCAGCTGGGCCATTCGGGAACGACATGACGGCTCCTAGGACGTCTTCTGCTGTAGCCTTAAGCGGTAAGTCACTGGGTTGGGGAGGGTCGGGCAGGATGGAGCTGGCTGCTGGAGGTGGGTGTTTATTAGCTAGGCCTGAAAGTGTATCTGTGCTATTAGGTGCTAATACGTCGTTAGAGAATATAATGCGAGCGGCTCCCCTGATGTCAACATCGGCTACCTTGCTCTCTACTATTTTACATATATTTCGATTGGTTGTGTATTCACGAGTAGTGTGATGAATGTGAGAATCATGGCAGCAGTTTTCCTTAATTTTAGCGGTAAGTGATTTATGAGAGTTATCGTCGACATTAACGTGAATAACTCTGAATGAAAATGTTGAAAGTTCTTCCCAGGCATGTTTTGAATTTTCACTCACTGTGTTTTTTATAGTTTCAGCGAGGCGTTTAGAAACTGCGACGCGAGCGCCTCTGGGTATACGTTTAACAATAGGGAGGGTACTTTTGAAGTTGCTAAGAGTTTGCCAAAAAGGTGTGTCGGAGGGTGGGGATTGTGGTTGTGAGTTAGGTGCCGATGGAGGAACGGATATAACAGGGGCCGAACATGAGACCTGAGGTTTGTGTTTTTTACCGATGTGGATGTTTAAGCCTTTTGAACCTATGAAATAACCGAGATGGGGACATTGAGGGCAGCGTACATTTATATCCAACGACGTAGTAGGGGCGACAGCATTGGTTGCGGATAGGGACATGAAATATGTACCTACTTTAAAACTACTTAATTAATACAATTAAAATAAAAAGGATATAAAAGAAATGTAGGATCACAGGCGAGCACAACGATTTAACTTCAAGTAAGTACGCTTGGAACTTAGGAAGAACAACTGCACTCCACTTATAAAGCACATATTGACAACCGGCTCTGGTTACACCAAACCGGTCTGGTTATCCGTTGATTGCTCCATCGGATATCGGATACGAAAAAATCGTCTTGTGTACAACATATTAAAAATATTACTTGAATTTCACATAAACATAGGTATTTGTTGATATTTTGATTTGACAACCTGTCATGTCAGCCTGCCGGCCGTGGAACGGCGCTCCTTCTTGGCGCAGCCCGTGGTCCGCGGTCTCCACAGAGAAATATTAACGGCTAAACGATGTCTATGAATAAATGGGTACTTTCTTGGTACTTTCACAGAATCAAAACATTAGTAGATAGAAATATTCTATTTTAAAGAAAATTTATTTTAGGAAGTACGTGTGATTCGGTTGCTAGGTCTGATTTTGATTATTTTGATATCAATGTATGGCTTGAGACATCAGCTTTAATTTTGTAGTACATTGCTTTAACGTCCGACTTTTGGTTTGGTTGAAAAACCCAAATAATCGATTTTTTTTTTCATCATTTTGATTTATTTTAAATTTCTCTTAAACTATTGTATATTTTGGTACATAGTGTATTGGTGAAATATATAATGTTTTATTGGCTTTCGTTTAATACCCCACACGTGTATGTGCAATGCATAGTTTGGGTGCAAAATGCAATATTCGCAACGAGGCGGGAGTCATTTTGACGACGTCATTCCGCTGAAGTAGATGGCCGGCGCCGCTGTCTCCCGGCAGTTTTGGAGACCCAGTACCATGCCCAACAGTACACATACTAAAATTTGGTAGCGGTTTCCGGATCTGAACTATCTCTTCGACCGTTTCCCATAAGGCATAGTACTAGTGTTTTAAATGATAATCAGAGGCAACCTATTTCATTTCTTCTTCTTGATCCCAAAATAACTTGGAAAGCTTCATTGATAGTTTGATCCAACTTTGTATTAATTTAATTTAGATCCATTTTTGGTCGCATATTTCATAGTTTTTAGAACATTCCAGCTTTTTATCCACAATTTGTGGTGCGGTCATCTGGGTTACAGCGCATAGGTAGATTTTTCCTTTTTTAGGTTCACTGAAATTGCCATTGACAAAATCGAAAAACTTATCGAAGAAAAGCAAGATACCTGCCGTGTCGCAACTTTATTCTGGAAGCTTTTTAATACCTGAAAATATATTTACAGTTAAGATGTTATCAAAATTATAAAAAGATTATTTTATAGCGAAACAGGACAAGTGTTGAGCATGCATTTTAAAGGTGTGCTATTGTCACATTTAATGTTAGGTAACAAGAAATCAGTGAATCAGGATGTAATTCATGCAAAATGTCGACAAAGGTAAACGTATTGTGGTTGGATTTTGTCATTAGATGTAGGTCTTTCCAATTTTGGCAGGTTGTAGTTGATTTATCAGATTATGACCTAGCCATAGCAGGAGATCTTAGGTCCACCACCTTGCATTTTTGAGACAAAGCAAACCGTTTGGAAAAGATGTTTCTGGGGGTGATCTGAGCTGATTTAGCCCGGTTGCCACGAGGTCCCCCCGGCAGCTGGGCAGGGGAGGGGGGGGAAAAGTGCCTCCGGCGCGCCTCACTCTAAGCTTTATATCTACATACATCTAGCAAATATATCAAGTTTGGTGTCTTTTTCGTATAATTCGAGGACGAAGAATTCATTTCTGTGACTAAATTTTCACTCACTTATACAAAAAATACGAGAAATTCGAAATGCAATAATTTTCTTTAGAGTTTTTTTTTTCGAAAATCCTCTACAAAATTAAAATTATGGCGATTTGCTCTAGAAAAAATGTTTTGTGTCGCGCGGCGTACCCGCGTTGTAAGAGCGATATGCAGCTTTTAGTATTTTTAAGTATGTTTAGATGATTTCTGATAAGTTGTTATTCTTCTGGTTGTAAATTACATTAATAAATTACTTCTGGACGTGATATATAGTTGGTCAGGTAAATCATGTCAGCAGAAAAAGGCGCTAAATTCAAATTTTATATGGGACGATATCCCTTCGCGCCTACATTTTATAAATTTTCCGCCTTTTTCTACTGAAAAGATTTGCTTGACTAACTATATATATATATATATATATATATAGTTAGTCAACTATATATATATAAACAAGTTTGGGAACAAATCAAATTATTTTATTAAATATTTTGATTTGTGTTTTTTAAAGTAGTCACACTACTATATATAAATTAAAAACTGTAATAGATGTCATATATTAAAGAAAAAGTGACGAAGCCCTCCAGTGGTGAAGGCCGGATTCGAACCGGCGTCTAGCTATCGCGGCTAACGCCATGAACCCCTAGGCCACCTATATATAGGCCTATATATATATAGTTAGTATATATATATATATATATATATATAAGAACTATATATACAAATATAAATTAAATATATAAATAAAGATGTTGCGAAAACTTTCGCCAGTAGTTATTATAAATGTGATAAAATTACCATAGTTAGATGTTTGACAAAAAATGCGGGTTAAAATTAGATATCTATTGTTCGCAATTGCCACTACATGCACATAGGTCCGTACATTTTAGTTTTTTTAACGCAGTTGCACCTCCTTGCTCATTTTTTTTGCAGCGGCAACGAATAATCTCCAAACAAGCAGCAGCCACCGCAGGTCGGCTTGTCCATATGGGCTCCCAATAACCATTTTGTTTGGACCAGCCCCAGTCAGCAGGGCATGGTAGCTGTTGCTGAGAGGATATAATCTGTCCCCAAACCTCCTCCCCAAACTCCTCCTTGGTAAACTGCACGGAGAATATGTTTACGTAGGGCATCTTCTGTTGGAGGCAGATTCTCTAACTGGAGATTTCTTATTATATAAAGTACTCTTCGGCACTCATTTACACTCGTACCTCGTACTTGTACCTGATCTGAAATCAGTAACAAAATGCATAGTGTTAAAATACTGTCTGGGGATCAATTCACACCTCGTAATTCAAATCTGTCCAGACTTAAAAATGTAAGACTCTTACTTGTGATACAAGACCATAACAATTTTTTCCAATATTGGCAACGCCTGCTCAATATTGCCTTGTTTGTCGTATTTAAATCCCTCCGTTACAGCAGGATATGCCCTCCAAGCTTGAAATACGCTTTTTTTCACCTTTCCACACAAAAAAGAAACAGTGTCGCAACCTGAAAAGGCGTGGAAGAATGCCAAGACTACTGTCCTTTCTGGTCCTGTGAAATAAATTATATACTCGTATCTATGCGTTACAAATAAAATCATATATTTAAAGAAAGTTTGCAGCACGTGACCAATTGCCCAGATGACCTGTCTCGTACTGCGGTGACATATTTATTTTATTTACAATTAATGGAGGAACTACAAAAGTTACCTAATGAAGATGCAATAGCATGGCACGAGAGGAACTGGTCATTCTTTCCTGTGCCAATATGTACCCATAACTCCTGGAGCTCCGGCAATTGTGATATACATGCAACTGCGAGAACAACAACATCGTATTCACTGTGCGTAGCATAATTTTTGTGTGACCTGGGGCTACAGCATCAGCCACATAATAGACCCTGCCCACCTGCTGGGGGGAACCTCGTGGCAACCGGGCTAAATCAGCTCAGATCACACCCAGAAACACCTGTTCCAAGCGGTTTGCTTTGTCTCAAAAATGCAAGGTCCCCTTAGAAAACGGGATCTAAGATCTCTTACTACCACGGAAAACAGTATCTTAGTTATGTTAATCAGAGCAACGTGTATCTAAAGACGGGCCTTACGGGCACTAAGAATGGTGCTAGTTCAACGGTTGTTATTTGAAATGTTACAATGTTCCATGTTCCATCGCCAACATTTCATAAATATGCTTTGCCCGAAGCCTCTATCAAAGCTTTTGATAAAGATGAAATAATAAATAATTCATCTTGCCTGCGTTGGTTTGGTTGAATGAGTAAGAGCACAACTCAACACAACTCACAAGGTTATTTGTGATATAAAGAAACGCTGTTAGTTAATATCTTAACATAAATCTGATCAAAAATATGTTTAAACGGAATTTATATTAAAAACCAACTTAGAAATAATTTCAAAATTTCCCGTCAAACCAAACGTCATTTGGTTTTTTATTCGTCATATCATTGTACGGTGTTTGCACTACATATTAAAAAACTACTTTTACGTTTCAAATTTAATTTGTTTCCTAGTTCATTTAATAATATTCTTCTAGATTTAATTAAATACGATTAAGTTACCTGCTTAGACATTTGTTTGATATATTTCGTTTTCTACCATCTACACACAAGAAAGATATCTAGCCACACTCAGCCCTCCTTATGCTAAAAGGCGGTATCTCAAAAACGAGTGAACTGGATATGGAACGTTATGTTTAAAATTTAAGGTACTTATTTGCATTCAATCTTCAATTGAGATACCGCTTTTTAGCTCAGCAGGGCACCACGGCTGAGGAATAGATGTCCAGCATACCCCAGAGATGGCATTATTATCAGCATTACATTACTCCTCTTCAGAGATACTATACCATGGTTGTAACTTCATTTTCGCGGCACAGGATCTCTGACCGATTTTAACAATCTGTCCTGTATTCTAATAACACATGATGTACTTATAATAAATAAGTATACCTATTTATAGATAGAAGTAGGTTGTTTTTTTTTTCATTCGTCAATTGTTTTTCATTCGCATCATTTGTAGAGGCTAATAGGCATCTTAATAAAAATTCAGGGTGTAGCATTATGCGAAGCGTGCGGAGGCGACGGAGGCGGCGAGAGCGCCGAGGTGGAGGCGTCGACATTACCTGTCCCACGAGCTTTCGCCGACAGCCGCCGCTCCTCGGCCACTTCTGCTGTCTCGGCCGCTTCTTTACATCCTGATAAGTGAGCACGTATAATATATTTTAGCACATTTATACATAATTAACAAGGTAACAAATAACGCGTTAAATCAGCCTTTTCCTTCAGCCTCATCCGGATAATGTTAATGTAGGTACATCATAATAAGACAGAACCACGTGAATGATTTTGCTGGACAAGTTTCTAGTGGACGTGTTTGTAAAATATTTTAACGTGTTATATTAAACACTGGGGGATTTTAATTATAGGTGTGCTCATAGCAACGTGTTCATTTTTTGCAGCATCCCGGACGTAGACGAGGATATAGTGAAACTTATAACTCCAATGTTCAATTTGGATGTGGATAAAAAGGTAGAGCAAAAACATAGTAATACGATAAGTCAAGCTCGGCTATCAGTCTCAAACCTACTGACATGTAATACTAGCTCATGCAAAAATTTGCACAAATCGGAGCCAGACACTGATCAGGAATCCAGTATTAGTAGTAACTTGATGATACCAAACTTGGTTGTCTCAGATCTTAGCGATAAGAGAGATTCGATATTACAGGGAGAAACTTATGAATCGGACCAATTGACTATTATTGATATAGACAAACCGTATACTGACGAAGTTCACTTTCAAGAGTTAATACAGTGTGTGATGGCAGGGAGCGGAGAATGCACTCCAGACAGAAGGCCCTCTAGTGTAGATTTGGAATTATATGACGACGATGATGACGACGACGATGACACAAGTTCAGAGGGTTCAAATATGAGTGATGATTTTAGTCTAATGTCTGAAATCATGGAAACGAAACCCAGTGATCTCAATGAAATAGGAGGTTTAGGTGGAATTGGACATATTGACTCGCCTGAAGCTTCTGATACGACATATGTAAACTCTGAAACACTACACGGTGAGTCGATCGTGGATGACATAAGCTCTATGCTAGGACAAGATGTTCTACTAGCCATGTTGGGAAAAAATGGTGAAAATGAAACTTATACAGATGACACAACATTGTTTACTTCCGACACAGTATCTGATTTAGCTATGGACAGTCGAAATCCAAGTTTGGAAAAAAATAAGGAGAATAAATTAAAATATAATGCAAAAGCTAATTTTTCTAAAGAAAATGATATCGATAAATTTGGCTTTGAAAACAAAGTATTTTATATTGAAAACTCTGGTAAACCGGACGAACAAAAAAAATACTGCAGCTTGGCGCATTTTGAAGAAGGAAATGATATAGCCCGAAAATCTTTTAAAAGGCATCATAAGAAGAAAAGTATTAGAAAAGTGTGCCGGAGTGATAACGAAAGTATGAAACTATTAATACCTAAAACAGCAGAGGTACTGAAACAATTAGACGAATCATCTAAAACTGACGAACAATCTCAGAATAACATTTCAATGTCTCATTTTTTAGACGATTTAGACAAAAAAAATATCCCAGATACTGACGTAGATAATGTTTCTACATTTCCTAAAGTAAGTGTTGTCGTCGAACCTCCTTCTCCATCCCACAGTGAGGATAAAAAGAGTCTGAAAGCATGCGCAAGCCGAATGGCGTCTGTATTAAGTGATATATTTGAGCAAGGCAACGACACCCTCAGCGTGAATTCGCCAGAACCTGGCTTAGATTTAAATAGAGAAAGAAGGCAGTCAGATAACCCTAAGTTACTGGGTTCGGATCCGGAATATGGAAAGTTTCTGAGTTGTTCTCCAGCGGCAACTAGAAGAATTTCCTGTGGGAGTCTATTCAAACCTGGCGAACCAGACAAGTAAGTAGTTCGTGTTGTGTTTAATAGGTTATTTAGTATACCCAGTCAAATTAACTACTCTTTACGAAACTTCTAAACGATTTATTTCTATCAAGCTAGTATGAAAAGATGTAAAATTAGTTTTTTGTCTAATCAATGAAAAGGTTGGAACACTTGGAACGTTGTCGATACCTAATTGTTTTTTTTCCCAGATTGTCTACTTCAGTGTCGTCCATTTGGGGTGAAGGTGCGACTGGGGGAGCTAGCGGGTCTTTTAAGTCAGATACCAGCGAACGTGCCAAGAAGCTACCAATTATTAATCCGCTGGTCCAGTTGCCGGCCTGGCCTCATGTCACACAAGGTTTTATAAGCCAATGTCTCTTGGCAAATGCTGATGCGCTATGTGCTGCCGTGAGCCCTTTAATGGACCCTGACGAAACATTGCTAGAAGGTTTCTACGAAAAAGCAGTTATGAATAACTATTTTGGTATTGGAATCGATGCTAAAATAACATTGGATTTCCATAACAAACGCGAAGAACACCCTGAAAAATGCCGTTCACGTGCAAGAAATTACATGTGGTACGGCGTACTAGGATCTAAAGAGTGGGTGAACAAGACTTACAGGTACCTGTTCCTTATTTTAAAATCTTTATCCATTAAATAATATATTGGACCTTATAACACTGTTGCCTTTTAAACGCTTGGTCATCTCTGGCCGCCGTTTTCAAAAACAGACTAATTTAGCTACATTTAGTACAGGCTCTCGTGTCGTATGCAATAATTAGGATGCATACGCCAGCCATACGCCAGGCTAAAAAGTGGTGCCGTTCTTTCTACTCTGCCCTGCTAAGCCAATTAGCAGTATTTCAAATACAAATTTAATAAAAAAATAGCTGTGACAGACGGACAGACAGACAGACAGACGTACGAGTGATCCTATAAGGGTTCCGTTTTTTCCTTTTGAGGTACGGAACCCAAAAAACACCAATACCTTAAATTATTTAACTGAAAGCTCCATTTTCAAAATCATTTGTTTTTTATATAACTCCATTGGGCTTAGAAGGGCAGTAACGTACTGGCTTTTGAAATTTCCTCATACATTCGCCTTCAAAAAATTCACATCCTTTTCAATTAATATTGACAAAAATAATGATTAATTATCTTTCGTAAAGCGTGGTATTATTCCCAGGGGAATTTAGATCAGTGTTTTTTTAAATTAGGTGTTCTACAAAGTCATAACGAACCCGGAAGGTTATGATCTACGTACGCCTAGGCGCGACTTCTTATATCAGTCGTGCTTAATGTACCTACATATAAATTCTAAAAGACAGCGAACTAAAAAAATTGCCCATGATGGGCTATGTATACAGGATGGCTAAAAAATAAATGCATTCCCATTGCCAGGGAGGTTTTGAGATTTTACTGAACAACTTTTACTTTGGGACCAACCACGAAATCGCGAAAAATAAATTTACCCTCCCATAGAAAATGGACCAGCCAAAATGTATAAAACTGCCAAATTTTTTTCGCGATTTCGGGGTTGGTCCCATAGTAAAAATTGCTCAGTATAATCCCAAAACCTCCCTGGCAACGGGAATGCACTTATTTTTTAGCCGCCGTGTATGTTTGGGTTACTTCGTGGGCATTTCTCAGAGGTGACGTTCGGTGCGTGACTTTGGTGCCAACTTTCTTTTTACTTTATGGACATATGATGTTAAAATGAACAATTAGGCTTATATTTAAAAAAATATTGGTCGTAAAGGCCTCCTTATAGACGTAAGGGTTCGGGAGATATTTAAGTTTTTCAAAACACTGAAACCAAACACACTCACTGAAATCAATATCAGTAAGATTGTAATAAAACAATATTATTTTAGCACCAAAATATTTTTTTTATTTACTTTCTGCTTTTTGTACGCATGCTGATATAGGATTGCAGATTGTACTGTAAATAAATATACAATGAATGTTGCACCAGCTTAGCAATCAAAATTATATGGGTGAATCACTTTTTTTTTGTTTTTTGATAAAGAATAAAATATAAAATTACTTCTTTTTACATTTTTATGAGGTTTTAGCATATTACATATATTTAACTTTCATATTTCAGGAGTTTCCGCGGACTTTTATGATTATTATATTGTTTAATATGACCACAAAGTTAATTTGAGGTTTAAAGTTAATTCAATAAAATTGCATGTTGAAAAAAGGTGAAACCAGTGCAATGTATACATAAACACGTTTTTGTTAATTACACATGTAAATTACGGCAAAATATTATATAAGTACAAAATTACAACAAGTAGTTATGTCTCTTGAGTCACTGTTGACAAGAACATAAAAAACTTTTCTATTAATTAGTAATAACCAATACTAATAAAACAAACATCATAACTTTGAATTCTCAAAGCGAAAGAACGGTAGAGAAAAAACGGTAACCCAAGAGACTTTTTATTTTACAAGTTGGTTACCCAAGAGACAAATCGATGACTCAAGATACTTTTAAAATGGAACAAGCTTGATTTATATGGTCGTATGATATATTTTTTGGGATTTTTTCATATCATCATAGAGATCATTAACAACAGCTTGATTGGGAATCAAATGAAACAAAATATTACAATAGAAAAATGTATTATCAAAGTAAATAAAATCAAAAGCCTGTCGAAACTACCATAACCAAGGCACTGAGAGTGTTTGGAATCTGTAGAACGGCATATGGCAAAACATGGGGTTTAAGCCCAAAGGTACTGAGATGGATCTATACCATGATGGTAAGACCTATCATTTTATACGGATGCCTGGCATGGTGGCCAAGGACACTAAAGAGCACATGCAGGGATGCCCTTATGAAAATACAAAGAACGGCATGCATGGCTATTACTTGCGCGTTTAGAACGACGCCAACAACGGCGATGTAAGTACTGCTAGACCTCCCGCCGCTACACCTAGTGATACAATCTGAGGCGCGGAAATCGTTACACAGGTTGGCTTTGACAGGCCTCTAGAGCGATAGCAAGCCAAAAACTAAACACACAAATATGGAATGTGACAATTTCATGAAAAGGATTACGAATATGGGCTGCGGTAAGATGCAACCCAAGTTTGTGTTCCGTAAGAATTGTAATGTTAAAGTTCCAACAAAGGCTGAATGGACCGAAGGTCTTGAAGCACCAATTTCTGATGAAAATGATATCATATGGTAATGGTACACAGATGGGTCCAAGACAGAATCTGGTACTGGGGCAGGCATTTATGCAAATGACTTTAGTAGTAGCATAAGCATGGGCAATTACGCCACTATCTTCCAAGCCGAGACATACGCTATAATTGTCGTTGTGCATGAGAATATAGTTAGGCAAACCCAAGGGAAGAATATCTATATACTCAGCGACAGTCATGCTGCACTCAAAGCGCTTAAGGCGCCCAGAGTGGACTCTAGACTGGTATACAATGGCATCCAAGCTCATAACAAGCTTGGAAGGCAAAACAAATTGCAACTGGTATGGATCCCAGGGCACGAGGGATTCATGGGCAATGAAAATGCAAATGAACTTGATTTTTGTCATTTATTATTTAATATTCAACACTTAAGCATTATTCAAGTAAACCGCCACAATGACACTGACAACTAAAGTTGTGCCGTTCCCGGTAACATTCCCCATTTTGTATGGGGAAATTTCTCGCTCGGTAACATTCCCCATACTAAATGGGTAATGTTACCGGGAACGGCACAACTCTACTGACAACAGTGACAACCTATCATTAAAATTATTGCCAGTGTAAGAAATTAGTTCTAATGAAATTCCGCAACATGGCGCATGATCATATATTTCTGGTCAGGCTTTATATTCCTTTGTGATACGCCGACAAGGTTTATAAATTCCAGTGAAAGCACGTGTTGCTGCGGGACAAGTCGAACAATTGGATTTATTTGATAACATTAATACGTAAATTATTTTGAAAAGTAGAATACGTGAACCAACATTAAAAATTAAAATAAAATTCCATACACGTAAAAACGCCACCTCTGAGAAATGCCCGTTTAGTAGTACTTACGTCTACAGACGTTCTAAAACTGGTAAACCAGTTGTTAGTAGGGTGAGTGAGCGCCTTGAGTATGCACTTTTGTCTCAGGCGATGCGGCTTGGCACGATTGTTCCTTAGCTCAAACAAAGCATATTTGGTCCGGTAGCCACGAGATCGTACCGTGCCTACCCCCCAAAAAGGGAGGGGGAAAGGGTCTATATTTCTTCCTGCTCTTAGCAACTAGGGCAAGTAATATATCATTCTCGTATAATTTAGGGACGAGGAATTTATTTTTGAAATAATAATTATACCTTTCCATACAAAAAAAGTTAATTTTGTATAAAAAATGAAAATGTAATGTAATTTTTTGTGACAATTTTGTCTATTACAATCACAGTGTGGCGAATTGCACAAAATAAAAAAATTGGACAATATAGCCCATTTATTCTTCATTTTAGAAAATATCACTTTAAAGTAGGTATTCATACATTTTTTTTCGTAAAAGAAAAAAAAAATACAGCGCGAGGCGGAGACGATTTCCATTTCCGCCGGTGTTGCAGGCGTCCATAGGCTACGGTAACTGCTTACCATCAGGCGGGCCGTATGCTTGATTGCCACCGACGTGGTATAAAAAAAAACCATTACCATGGAGTGCCTCATTACCTGAGGCGCGTTGTAGAGCATTACCTGACGGGGCGGGTAGTGCTCTATGAGCGGAGGGGTGTCCGGGGCGCGAGGGCCATGGCGTGCGGGGTCCCGCAGGGGTCTGTCCTGGGCCCCCTTCTGTGGAACCTCGGTTACGACTGGGTGATCCGGGGGGTGCAACTTCCACGCACGGTCACCGTGTGTTATGCGGACGACACACTGGTGGCCGTGCGGGGAAAGGAGCTGGAAGAGGTGCTCAGGAGGGCAGCGGTGGCGACCGAGCTCACGGTGCACCGCATAGGACTCCTGGGGCTTCGGGTCGCACTGCCCAAGACCGAGGCCGTTGTCTTCGGGCGAACGAGGGCATGGGGGCAGCTGCCGGTGGGCACTGCAGTGAGGGTGGGGGGCGAAGATGTCCAGGTCAAGCCCCACATCAAGTACTTGGGACTTGTCCTGGACAGAAGATGGTCCTTTAAGGAGCACTTCACGAGAATGGCTCCTCGTCTCGTGGGTGCTGCCTCGGCTCTGGGCCGCCTACTACCCAACCTAGGGGGGCCGAATGCCCCATGCAGACGGCTGTATGCGGGGGTCGTCCGGAGTATGGCGCTCTACGGAGCCCCAATCTGGGCCGGACGACTCACGGAGGCCACGAAGGCGCTGCTCCGCCGGCCGCAGAGGGTGGTGGCCCAGAGGATGGTGAGGGCCTACCGCACCACCTCTCACGCAGCGACATGCCTCCTTGCCGGCACCCCGCCTTGGGAGCTGGACGCGGGGGTGCTGGCCGAAAGATACTGGCAGAGGGCTGAGGCCAGGAGGCGCGTGGCGCCCATGGATGCGGAGGAGGAGGAGAGGTTGGCCCGAGCAGCCGCAGAGCGCCTGAAAGAAAGGTGGAGGGATGCCTTGGAGGACGGCCGTTATGGAACCCGAACCATAGAGGCTATCCTCCCAGTAATGGATGAGTGGGTAGGGAGAAGGAAGGGGGCCCTGACATTTAGGGTGACGCAGGTGGTGTCCGGACACGGCTGTTTCGGACACTACCTGCACAAGATACAGAGAGAGCCGGGGCCTCAGTGCCATGAATGTGGCGCGGTGGACGACACGGCCCAGCACACTCTGGAGGTGTGCAGTCGCTGGGCCGTGGAAAGAGCTGCCCTCAGGGCAGCGACGGGGGTGGCGGACCTCTCGCTACACATCATAATAGCGGCGATGCTGTGTAGCGAGAGGAAATGGGAAGCGGTGGCCTCCTTCTGCGAGGAGGTCATGTCACAGAAGGAGGAGGCGGAGAGGGAGCGAGAAGCGGCTGCTGACGCGCTTCCTCTCCGACGCAGGCGGCAGGGTCGAAGGCTGAGAGCATATGCTCGCCTCGAGCCCTAGGAGGGCCAGCGGGTGTCGAACCCGCATTGTACGTCTGGGGGGGACCAAGCGTTTCTGATCCCCCCTCCATTGTGAGGGTACTCTGGCGACAAGCCGGATGCCGGAGGGCGCCGTGGTGGAATGTTATCGATCCCACTGCGCCCTCACGAACGGCCAAGAGGTTGAAACGCCGGAGTGGGTTTAGTGGGTAGGGCCATTTCTCCCCCCCTCTCGCCAAGAGAGGGAAAAGGAGCGGCGAGTCCCACACACCGTGCGTAAGTGCATTCCCACTCCGACAAAAAAAAAAAAAAAAAAAAGGAGGTTAAAAGTAAAAATAGAACCCCCGAAGGGTAAAAAACAAATATTTAGGTTCCTACCGAAGCTTGAACCACATATGAGATAACACCCTTGTAACTCAGCCCTAATTAAGGTAATTTATCAATTTGCAGCGCCATCTATCGCGCCACTCAAGTACTAATGTCGCCCGGTTGCTAGCGCTCGGCTGCTTTCTCTTCAGTACCATATGTATAAGCCAGCAAGGCCCTTAGGCGTGGTTCAAGCTTCGGCAGGAACCTAAATATCCGTTTTTTACCCTTCGGGGGAAAAACGGTTCTATTTAGGTATCCTTGCCTCCCGCTTGAACCACATATGAGACGTGTTTAAACCTCTGCCGGCGCTGGCCCGGGCGTACTGTGACTAATAGTGGTAATATTTATGCAAAAACCACATAATAAAGGGACCCACTGACTATCAGTCCGCCGGACGATATCGGCCTGTCAGTTAGTACGTAAATATTTCCCAATTAAATGAAATGCCTAGTTAGCAATAATAGTTCACTTATTTTAACTATTGTTTTTTCATACCAGCATATAAAACGCTCACATCCAATAATTACAATTTATTTGATTTAATTCGCACTAGTCGAACTAACCAAACCAATAAATTAAAACAAATTAATAGTCAAATACGAAATAAACCCATTTGCATTTCAATATTTACGATATTGAAAGAAAAGGCTAAATAATATTAAATGAATACGCGTAATAATTGGCACGAAAACGTAATATTAGTGTAGGAAATTTCCGAGCATTAATTACTTAAGTTATATTGGAAAAAAAACGGGTAATAATCTATCGGCAAACAAGAATGCAAGTAGGTACTCACTGCCTTTTGTATTCCTTATCGCTATGCAGCGCCCGGCCGCTCGCTTATAGATAATTTAGATGTGTAGTAACATTTTAACTTGAAATATTATTAAAATTAACCGATCCTTAATGCGGTTTATTGTTAAATTAGATTCAGGGGGATATAATCTACACAATAATTAATAAAACAACTATAAGAAGGCAGTAGTTTAGGCACAAAGTTACAAATACCTATAAGGGGCAAACAAAATGGTTCGGACTCACTCTGACCGCTCGCTTGTTGCTAAGTGGATTTCGCTTGTAATCACTGGCTCACTTTACACCATCACGTCACCGATTTTTGGGCAATCCATAAAGAGATCCTCTTCTTAATGCTTAATGTGGCAGAAGATCCTGGCTAGGCTTCAAATCTTAAGGCATGACGTCCGGGTCGAAAGGTCAAAATTTTATGGTTGATGGTTTCTTCAATTAAAACATGATTTCTTGATTGTTTGTTTAATCGTAGTAGTTAATTAATTACATAATTTGGCTTTAATTTTAATCAAAATTAAGAAGGACGCAAGTACGTGCGAGCGCGTCAGTGTCGTATGTTATCTAGTTGCAGCGCTGGCCGTTATCCTCTCAGAGGTGGGGAGGACTTCCGAAGAATCCCGAACATATATCATAATATGACAGTCGTGTGATGTTGATATTCCTATTCAGATAGAGTTTTAATCTTCTTTTCTTCTTTAAAAATGATGTCGATTTTTCCTTGCCTCCCCCTCTCGTTTTGGTATAGGATCTAGTTGGGCAAAGTATAACACAAGGTTTTTTACTCTGTGCTTTTCCCTCTGCACAGTTTCTTAACTGCCATTTTGCAATTGGTTATACAGTTACGATCCTCAGAATGTATATTTTTAGGTTCGTTTGTTATCTCACGGCAAACAATTCCTTGTTTGTTATCGACCAAGACCAACATTTGTACACAACCAAGATTTACTGTAACTGCGTTTCGTTATCAATTTCGCGCCAAACCCGCCAATAGAAATTCAGCTGCTCATCGTCCTAAAAGGTGACACACAATTCGATCGATGACGTTGACTAACCGGGTCGCACATGGGTAATATCAGGACCATGCAGATCTTAAAAAATGTGAGTCCGACCAAGAAGACATCGAACAATAATGCGACCAACAAGACGTCCGCCACCGTATTAATGGTAGACCATGAGACAACGGTTGTTTGTCTAGCAAGACAACGTTATTTCATTGTCATTTCAGAGGACGATACGATGTCGTCTCATAGGACGACACATTAGGGTTTTAAGATACGACAAAATGTCGTCTTATCAAACAACGGAATGTAGTTCTGCGGGACGACGCAATGTCTTCTCACGGGACGATACCACAGGATGACGCGATATCTTTCCACAGGATGACGTAACTCATCAGGACGACGCCTTGTCGTTTTACCGGACGACGCTTGGCGTTCCACAGGGATGCTATGTCGTCTCACGGGACGAAGCTATGTCGTCTCACAGCACGACGCTTTGTCGTCTCATGGGACGACGCCATGTCGTCTCACGGGGACGACGCCATGTCGTCTCACGAGGACGACGCCATGTCGTCTCACGGGACGACGCCATGTCGTCTCACGGGACGACACCTCAAATAATTTATAGCGCGTGGCGGTGACGATATCCATACAAATGGAACTATGGCCAGTCAAAGATTATAAATGTTTACAAAACATTGAATTTGGCTTTTTAAAGTATGATTATAATGTTTTAATGCTTGTTTCATGCATTTTTGCCCTTTTTTGGTACACATTTGTTGTTTTTATTTCTCTTACATACAAACTTTCATCCTTCCATTTCATCCCCTTAAGGGTTCATTTTATAAAATATTATTTTATCATATACTTAAGCCGGTCGTATTTAATTGATGTTGGAAATTTCAGCTTCATATCTTTAGTGGTTTAGATTGTATGATGTCTGGAACGGAAGCAAACAGAGTAAGGTATTTTAATGTATGGGATATTATGAAATAAAAATGTCTTTAATTCAAACACATGTAGAGCCTAAACTACTGAAAATTTTAAGCTGAAAGTTTGAACATCGATTAATTATAATAGGTGTAAGTTAATTATAAAATAAAATATGAATATCAACCCTTAAGGGGGTGAAATTGGGGGTGAAAGTTTGTATGATTAAAAAGAATAACCTGCCACGCTGGGCCACGGGCACCGAGCGGAATGTCATCGGAATGATGAACGTCAGGGATGCCATGTCGTCTCACGGGACAACGCTTGTCGTCCCAGAGGACGTAACCATGAGGCATAAGTACCCTTGTACTTTTTGTGACGGTGCCTGTAGTAAGGTCACTGCGTCTCGTCGCTGGGCCATGGGCACCGAGCGGAATTTCACGAAGTCGGAGGTATTCAAAATTCTTTCACGTCCCACAGGACGACGCCATGAGGCATAAGTACTTAGCCGTGTATTTTTTATGACGGTGCCTATAGGAAGGTCACTGCGTCTCGTCGCTGGGCCATGGGCACCGAGCGGAATGTCAGGAAGTCGAAGGTATTCAAAACATTTTCACGATTTGAAATTTCTCTATCTTTTTAAACTTGCTTTGTAAACGTGTTGCTCGGCTGAGTTACAAAAGCGTACTGACGAGAAAGCAGCCGAGCGCTAGCAACCGGGCGACATTAGTACTTGAGTGGCGCGATAGATGGCGCTGCAAGTTGATAAATTCCCTTAATCAGGGCTGAGTTACAAGGGCTTTATCTCATATGTGGTTCAAGCGGGAGGCACGGATACCTAAATATAATGTTTTAATAATTTTTCCATGCGTTTTTGCCCTTTTAAGGTACAAATTTGTCGTTATTCTTTTTAATCATACAAATTTCCCCCCCCCCCCCCCCCCCACATTTCACACCCTTAAGGGTTGATATTTTTAAATTTTATTTTATAATTAACTTATACCTATTATAATTAATCGATGTTCAAACTTTTAGCTTAAAATTTTCAGTAGTTTAGGCTCTACATGTGTTTGAATTAAAGACATTTTTATTTCATAATATCCCATACATTAAAATACCTTACTCTGTTTACTTCCGTTCCGGACATCATACAATCTAACCCACTAAAGATATGAAGCTGAAATTTCCAACATCAATTAAATACGACCGGCTTAAGTATATGATAAAATAATATTTTATAAAATGAACCCTTAAGGGGATGAAATGGAAGGATGAAAGTTTGTAAGTAAGAGAAATAAAAACAACAAATGTGTACCAAAAAAGGGCAAAAATGCATGAAACAAGCATTATAACATTATAATCATACTTTAAAAACGCCAAATTCAATGTTTTGTAAACATTTTTAATCTTTGACTTTGGCCATAGTTCCATTTGTATGGAAATCGTCACCGCCACGCGCTATAAATTATTTGATGTATTCCAGAATGAACAATAAAGGGGCAACATTGTCCAATTTTTTATTTAGTGTAAATCGCCACACTATGATTGTAACAGCCAAAAATGTCACAAAAAATTACATAACATTTTCATGTTTTGCACAACAAAAAATTTTTTATATGAAAAGATATAACAATTATAACTTGCCCTAGTTGCTAAGACCTGGACGAATTAGACCCCTCTCTTTTTGGGGGGGTAGGCACAGTACGGTCTCGTGGCTACCGGGCCAAACCAGCTTTGTTTGAGACTAAAGTGCATACTGCTCCATACATTTAGTGTCGTTACTTACCCTACTATTGTAGATAAACTTAAACGTTGTGTGCGCGTAATTATTACGTACCCGTGTGATTCACTACGCCACTCAAGTATCCGTTAAATCTATATTTAAGGCACCTCGGACAACGAGTGCAACTAGAATGCGATGGTCAACGTATACCGCTGCCAGAACTGCAGGGGATTGTCGTACTTAACATATCATCATTCATGGGAGGGACGAATTTCTGGGGAGGAACGAGGGGCGATGATATTTTCTTAGCCCCTTCTTTCGACGACCGCATCTTAGAGGTAACACTCAAACCTATATATTAGATGTGCATGTGCAAACGAAACATAGTTAAAAGGAAGTAATTAAATGATCAGCCGTTTTTAAAACTGATTTGCAAAAAAAACATTTGGACAGCAAACAAAAATTTTGCTGGCAATAAATAAAAATCCAGCTGAAACTTTTGTTCAGCAAACAATTCACGAACGGACAACATTATAACCAATATCGATCTGCTTCTGTTATAATTTATTTGCTTAATAAATAGTCAAGCTGCAAAATAATTACTTGGTCAGCAAGATTTAAGAATTAGTTGGTAGAACAAACATGTCTTTTAGCAGTTTAATTGAGCGGTATGCATATTAAAGGAATGGTAATCTGATATAATAAGGTGGGTTACGTTTGATTGGAAAAATCGTCAGAATTGCAGGCGGAGCGAAATTAATCATTAGTCCACTTAATCCACGTGACACGAGCAGCCAATCGTATGCGTGCTTTTCATTAATCGAATTTAAATTGTTGTGAGACATACTAACATTAAATCATTTTACGGTTTAGACTCGCTTGTTTTAGTCACTCGCGCGACATGTTTCGGAGAGCCTAGGTCTCCTTTCTCAAGCACTAATAGTGCGAGCAGCGTTCACGACGACCGTGTATTGCGTACGTAAACATGTCGCGCGAGTGAATAAAACAAGTGAGTCTAAACCGTAAAATGATTTAATTTTAGTGCTTTTCATTCGTTGATTACTTGTTTGACACCAACTGCTACTAGAAAAGTGGGTTAGATTAGGTTAGAACTGCGACTTTCACAGAAACCAATCACACACACACACAGATTTATGTACCTAGTTATAGTTTAGGTTTAAGAAATACTTGCTGTGCCCTAACAGGGTTCATGTGTGAACGTACCCTAATGTAACATCTGTTTGTACTACATGATAATAAGCAATAAATTATGAATTATGAAACCAACTGCTACTAGAAAAGTGGGTTAGGTTAGGTTAGAACTGCGACCCGATATCGGAGGTCTACAATCGAGTTCCCGAAACCCCGTCAACAAAGCGCGCGGCGGAACACCCCAGGGGGTTTAGTCCGTGGGAGTCGGACATACCCAATAGGCCTCTCCCGGGCCAGTGGGATCCACAAAGGATTCCCCCTGGGTCATCAAAAAAAAAAAACTATGAAAACGGATTATATCGCGTATATTGAAAAAAAAAAAAGTTATAACTGCGACCCGAGATGGTAAGCGCGACCTAGTGTCCCGGAAGCGCTTCCACTGTGTTGGTCAGGGGAATAAAAAAGGGTATGGATCCTAGTCAGGATAGCCGCTGCGGGGTCGCGGACGCATTGCGTGAGCTTCCCCGTTACCCCGCAACCATAGCGGCGAGAGGACACCATGGGGTTTAGTGGGTAGTAGGGCCTCTATACAGCCCTAAGTCCCACATAACCGCCCGGACCCGGCGGCATGCGTAAAAGCATTCCCCATGTAAAAAAAAAGGTTAGAACTGCGACCTTCAAAGAAACCAACTGCTACTAGAAAAGTGGGTTAGGATAGGTTAGAGCTGCGACCTTCACAGAAACCAACTGCTATTAGAAAACAAAGCTAGTGGGCAGTAAGTTTTTGAAAGGACAAAATGAGAGGGAAGTAATCAAATGATGGCTAATATATAGGTTAGGTTGGTTAGGCATTTGCTGATTAACTGATTTTTCAGCTATCAAATTTTTGCGGATCAGTTAAATTGTAATCCAAAATGTAATAATTCGCTTACCCACTGATTGCTTAACAAAATTTGATTAATGGTGGATCTCTTACTGCCGCTCAACCAAATCAATTTAGAGCAGCTCAGTATGACATTAATTGCGAACTGGTTTAGAAATACTTGCTCACCGAGTATCCATTTTGGCTGACCAAATATATATTTTTGTTCAACAAAATAGGAATATTTTGAGAACGATTAAATGACAACCTTAGTTAAATAGGTATAGTATGCGGTCTATCTACTGAGCTCGTTAAGTGAACGACACTGTACTGACAATGGCATTCTGTTAAACAAAAGCCATCATTTCTTTTGTGCCTGATCGCGTGGCTATTGTGTGGGAGCCTCAGGCACAAAGGCCACGCGCTCAGGCACAAAAGACATAATGGCTTTTGTTTAACATAATGCCATGGTTAGTACGTAAGTGATCGAGCTCAGTAGAGATAGCGTTAACTATAATAACTTTTCATACATGTATGCAGGTGGTGGCAGTTTTCGGTTCAGCACAAATGGCGGCGTCCCGCCTCATCAATTTGCAGAAGCATCGCATTGCCCAGTGCCGCGCGGTGCAAATCAATATTCTTGGTGAAGAGTGCGTGCCCGTACAAGTGGATGGCGAGGCCTGGCTGCAGCCACCCGGCTGCGTGCGGATCATTCACAAGAACAGAGCGCAAATGATGTGCCGCTCGCGCGCGCTCGAGACAAGCCTTAGGTTAGGATTAGGAATGTTAGGATTTATTTCAGTATAGTCTACACACGCGGCAGTGTGACCGGCCAAGTTCATAGTTAGGTATATCAATATCAATCCAATATGCAATATTGATTGTGATATGGGCGTTTTTCTATTTTTATAAGTTGATTTGGTTTTTAGGTTATTCTTACCTGTATACGTACCGTTATACGTAAGTACGTAACTACGAATCACAAGTGACTGATTCAGCTAGGAGAAAAAAACCGGCCAAGTGCGAGTCGGACTTGCGCACGAAGGGTTCCGTACCATTACGCAAAAAACGGCAAAAAAATCACGTTTGTTGTATGAGAGCCCTCCTTAAATATTTGTTTTATTCTGTTTTTAGTATGTGTTGATATAGTGGCAACAGAAATACATCATCTGTGAAAATTTTAACTGTCTAGCTATCACGGTTCAAAGAGATACAGCCTGGTGACAGACGGGCAGACAGACATACAGACAGACAGATAGACAGACAGACAGACAAACAGTCATACAGATAGACAGACACACAGCGGAGTCTTAGTAATAGGGTCCCGTTTTTACCCTTTGGGTACGGAACCCTAAAAAAGGGTCCCAATTTTTCCTACTGCCTTCGATTTTCCATTACCTACGTTACATTACAACCGAACAGTGTGCCCGAAGAGAAGCATTAGTTGATTCTACTTAAAACAGTAACACTTTTTTTTCTTACACTGTGAGTTACACGTTTATAGGTCACATAATGTTGATCATTGACACCTATTAAAAGTCAGTAAAATACTCAAACGTTTAAAATGATACCTAGCCTGGTTAAACTTCGTGTAAGCTCAAGAAAGTCATTCATTTCGCAGAGCTTGGGACGAGAAGCAACAAATGAAAGCTCACGCAGCTTCAGGCTCGGCGGCAACCACGGCGGTGCCACAGTCGGCGCGCGCGCCACTCTCCGCCGCCGAAAGTGCGGCGCTGCTGGGGCTGCTCGACGACGTCAACACACTTGTCAAACACGTTAGTATAGGGATGATGACACATGTTGAATTTTATAACAAAATTTAGTAATATAGATAGCAAACAAATGAGTAATTTATCACAATAATGTAGATATTAAAGAATATATGGAAATAATGCAAAAATACAGGACTTGAAAGTTTCAAAATTTAAGTAATTTTTCAACTTCCAAAAAGGAAAAAAGTAGGGGTACCATTCGATTCCTTACATTTAAACGCAATCGGCCGAGCGGCCCGACCCGAAGTCTTCCGAAGATAGCCAAAAGAATCGCAGAGCGAGAGCGCGCGATCACTGAGTGCGAGTGCGAGCGAGATAACAAAGCATGGCTTGGCAAACAACCAACTGTGATGACACTATTGCAATAGGCATTATACATTACGCGCACTGTGTATAGAGTTGAACTGACCATTCATATCGGCGCGTCAATCTATTGAATTTATCTGGAATTGAAACCATTACGCGCGCTTCGGCGCGGGGCGTGATGCTCGCGTGATGAGTGATACATGAAGTAATGGTTGATCTTTCCGCGTGATACGTAATGGCATATTACGCGTTCGAGAGATATCTCATTTGTGATATTACGAGCATTACTTACACATGTCTAGTAGGTATAGATATACCAAATAATTAAGCTAGACTTAATGCCACAAAAAGTATCCATGTCTGACTTCGCCTGCGCATTGTGCGTTTTGTTTATGAAGTGCCTATACCTATTTTCTCTTAAGCGCACGATCGGAAGACTCGACCTCAGAGCTTGCCCTGCCGATAGTGCCGATCATCAAATACCGGTACCCTATATACTACCCTAGCCTTCGGCCATACTACTAGGAACTAAACTTTTCATATAATATTAGTTTATCCGGACCTTGGAATGACTTCTGCTGTTACTGAAGCTTACATTGTCAAGCCGTACAACGTACAACCATTGCAAGCGAGGTTCAGGTTATCAAAATAGTAGATTGTACACCAAGGGGATAAAGCACTGTTTTATGTCACGGGCGCGACATTGAATCCTGAACGTAACGAAGGACTCCCAGTTTTACGAGTATATTCCCGAGCGAAGCGAGGGAATTAAGACTGTCCTGAGTGCAGTGAGGGATTCAAGCGCCCAAGACAAAAACAGTTTTATTCCCGAGGTATATACTCTACTTTTCTCACCTTATGCGAGACAATAAAAAACAGGCTTAGTTCGCAATTTGTTTTTGCCGGCGTGGCCTGATCGTTCGAATCTAGTAGGCCGCGGTTTCGGTTTTCGAAAATCGAGTTGGCCACGACCGCTAATTACCTGGCCGCAGGCAGGTGCAACACATTTTGCTTAACGAAATTAGACTTTATCGTCATAGCAATAAGGATTATGAAAAGTGAAAATTACGTTATTGACCGGCGGGTTATAATGAAATTCCATACAACATTATAACCCGGCTAAAGCCAAGGGATATAATGTCTTGCTTTCGGTGAGGTTTATATGATATATAATCCGGCTTTGTCGAGCATGTGGTGTGAAAAATATAATATTTTCCCATGAACATTCTCCTTGTTATACTTTCCAATGTCGGTCCTGTTAACAAGTATTATGGTCGGAACGCAGGTAAAGCTGTCGTGCATCAGCGAGGGCGCCGTGACCGGCGGGAGCGCCGCGGCGAGCGTGGCCCAAGCGCGTCGTGTTGCCGCCCGTGCCGATGCTCTGCAAGACTCTGAGGGTCGGCTCCTGCCCCCACCTTTGCTGCGGCGCTTACTTGCAGCCCTGGTAAATACCTATTTACAATATAATGATGTACATACTAATTTCTGCCGGCTGGAATGATCATGACTGATTGATAAATACTATTCTATTTCCTTCGCCGGGCCTCAAACTATCTCCATACCAAATTTCATTGAAATCGGTTAAAGCGTGATAAGGTAACAGACAAACAAACAGACTGGAAGGTCACTCCCCAATACCTTTCATAACAACGTGACATACTCCAGACTGACCTCGATAGTCTCGCCTCCTTAGGTCGTCGTGACCGGAGACCCAAATAGTAAGAATATTAAAGGGGATGCGTGGCATCTAACCCCAACGGCATCCGACTTAATCATCTTGGATCGAGAGCCTCCTTTTCGATCTCCTCTCCCCTGAGTCCTGACCTGGCATACTTGACATAACGTATGCGGAGTGAAATTTGGACAAAATTCAATGTCGTATTAAATTAAAACAACATGTTTATTTTTCATAAATTTCATAAATGTATTTTAATAATGTATTTAACAACGTTAAATGCAAGATAAAGTTTACTCAAATGCGCGATTTTTAACGGAAGTTGTGGTACTTTAAAGCCACATATGTTGGCATTTTTTTAGTTAAATTTTTTTCTTCCTTAGGAAAACTTTTTTAGGAAACTTCGTATGACCGACATATTTCACATTCTCGTCCGTTGGACCATTGGTGTTCTCAAAATAATAGTTACCTTGCCATAAATTTCCATTTTAAGTGACATATGATTAGTCGCCCATAAATCCCATTACGCAAAAACAGCTATTTTTGTACATTTTTGTCGGTATGACGTACCCACATTTTCAGTCATTTATTTTTATTTTCGGAGACGGTGACGTCGGTGACCTTAACTTTTCTTGGATGTTTGCCGATGCCCATATCTTCAAGATATTTTTAAACAGTGTTACTGCCACATTTGAATAATCTCATGACATCTCTGTAACATTATGTAACCTCTTTAATAAAATAGCACGCGAAGGGATCCCTGATATCTGGAGAAAGAGCTTTCTGGTACCATTTTATAAGAATAAAGGCGACATACGACTCTGCAAAAATTATAGGGCGATAAAATTGATCTCGCATACTTTTAAAATCTGGGAACGCATTATCAACGATAGGTTACGGGCACTCACAACAGTGTCAGAAAACCAATGCGGATTCGTTCCCGGCAAGTCAACAACCGACGCACTGCATTCAATACGAATTTTAATGGAACACCACAGAGACAACAAAGAAGACCTACACATGGTGTTTATCGACTTAGAGAAGGCTTTTGATCGCATTCCTAGACCGTTGATATGGCAAGCCCTAAGAGCCCAAAAAATCCCCGAAAGCTACATCGCAACCGTGGCAGACATGTATGAAAGGGTAAACACGAAAGTACGATGCCCAGCCGGAGTTAGTGCAGAGTTCGACGTTAAGGTGGGAGTACACCAGGGCTCAGCACTTAGCCCCCTTCTTTTTAACCTCGTCATGGACTTTCTGACGTCCGAATTTCAACAACCTACACCCTGGAATATACTCTACGCGGACGATGTGGTTTTAATCGACAAGGATCCAGCAACCCTCCAATGCACGCTTGATATATGGCGATCAGCCTTGGAAAAAGCAGGACTCCGGATAAATAGGCAAAAAACGGAACACATGCACTGCAACTTCTCCGGGAACAACATCCAGCACACCCTCCACGTCCAAAATACGGCCCTAAATACCGTAACCACCTTCAAGTATTTAGGAAGCGTACTGGCAAACGACGGCACCATTGACGCCGATATCACAAACCGAATTGGCGCCGGATGGCAGAAGTGGAGAGACCTAACTGGAGTGCTGTGCGACACTAGAGTGCCAGTACGGATTAAAGGAAAAGTTTATAAAACAGCAGTGAGACCAGCTATGACGTATGGAGCGGAATGCTGGCCCTTGAAGAAACAACAAACCGACAAGCTTCACGTTGCTGAAATGAAAATGCTGAGGTGGTCGTCAGGAGTCTTCTTGACAAGGTTCCTAACCGGTATATCCGTGGCAGCTTTAAAATAAGGCCTATACCTGAAAAGCTGGAAGAGACAGGGCTTCGCTGGTATGGTCATGTCATGAGGAGGCCTGCCGACCACATGACAAGAAAAGTGCTGGAACTTGAACCGAGACCGGGGCATCGCGGGGGATCTCGAACTACATGGAAATCCGTCATAAAGAAAGACCTCAAAAACTCCAACACGGACGCAGAGACGACCCAGAAAAGACCACTCTGGAGACTAAGGATTAGGAGAGCCGACCCCAAATAGAGATGGGAATAAGGCCTGAAGAAGAAGAAGTACTGGAAAAATTACATACAGTTTAGCGCTGGTGTTATTCTAGATTGGCCACAATTTCAAGAGAATGAATCCAATGCCCATGAAACTTACCGGATTAATTGACATATATATATATATGATAGAGTTTAATACATACAATTTGATATAATTTCAGTTAAATTTTTTGTTTCCTTTTTATGTGTTCAAAACTTTGTCCAGATTTCACTCCGCATACGTTAGCACTCATAAAGAACGAAGGGCTAACCCTGCGTAATCTCGACTATGAGTAACTTATCGATTAAAACAAGGTTATAAAATCTATCCTATGTACTGTCCTGGGACTCAAACCATCTCTATACCAAATTTCAACGAAATCGGTTGGGCGGTTTAAGCGTAAATAGGTTTTTTATAATAAAACATTTTTTTAAATTTTGTTTTTACTTAGGAATGGTGTCAAAGTTGATACCATAAATGAATTCAGCACCCCCGATTGATACGAAAACGTTACCAAACCCGGCCTAGCAGCTTTACTGATGTAGATAATCAAGATAAAAATGAGAGCCCTAAATAAACCTTCAAGAGCGGATATCTCAAAAACTATACAAGATATGAAAAACTTGACTTGACATTTTGTATAAGTGGCGAAGTCGCTCAGACGCATAGTTTCCGAGATATAATCGCAAAACCGAAAAATGGAACCTTCAAACCCCCCTCTCCCCCCCAGCACCAGGGTTACGGCCGGGGACTTTTGATATGTTCTTCTCCTAACTAGTCCAAACAAAGCTACGAAGTTAAAAATTGTGATCCTAGTATTTCCCTCTATACCTTCTTATTGCTTGGCCTAATCAAAATCAACAACATAAATTAAAGGTACTAGTAGCACTTGTACCTACCTGAAGGCCAATTCGAACTTAATTATTACATCCAAATGATGTCATTTAAGTAGTTTAGTTGTCATTCGCGCATGCATTTCGCTCGTACTTGTCTATACATGTATTAGCGCAAGCGAGACGCATGGGCGAATGATAACAAAATGGCATCATCAGTTTGTATTGTCATTTGGCCTCCTGTGCCTACGCTGCCTGTATACACATTTTAATTAACCTGGGTTAATTTGAGCTAGGTACTTAGAATTAATGCGTCTAAGGTAGAATCGCTTAATCTTGATCTGAGCTTATTGCAAAAATATCCAGTTGTTGAAAAGCTAGCCCCGACTCCACGCTTGTAGGCTTAAATGTTATCTACAGTAGATCCCGTGTTTTTGTCAAATGATTGCCGCGGCCAGCTCCATTTTCATGTAATGTCATCTCAATATGTACAATATTTGGCAAGCACGAATTGCCTTGAGATGGTTCAGATACTTCAGATTCAGATGCATGCATGCATCGACGACTTTGGAGCGTATTTCAGTTTTTCTTTAAAAAATTTGAATGAGGGCGTTTCAGACTGCGATGATGAAGGCATTGGCGATGTATTCACATTATTATTGTTAGGCAGTTCAGTTGGTTCGTCGTTTGAAACTAATGAAACGATAAACTACTTTATATTTTCTGTTGATACTCTAGGTAACTCGTACTGCGAATGCTCTTCCTGCAGGTCGTTGAAAAACATGTTTGGGTTTTTTATATATTTTAGAACTCCTTGTATCAAAAGATATCGCTCAGATATTCTCTTCAGGAGTGCATTGTATATTTTTCTACCGAAATTCCAATAACTGCATGGAGTTTTTTAAACGTACTTGAAAACGGTGTCTGTTGTTGACAATGTTGCATCTTGTTGGCATAAAACTTCGACTGAGCTTTTAAATATCTCCAACACACCATGAACATGTTTTATTAATTCTAATTCATTGTCTGTGAATTGTATCCTCGATTTGATATCAAAGAGTGCTTTCTGGATGCATTGGTACAGCATGATAAATCTCTCTATCATCAAGCACAACGAACTCCAACGTGTTTTACAGTCAACAACCAAAGACAAGTTTTTTCCAAAAGCATCTACCACGTGCTTCTGTAGAACTTCATTATTTTTGTAGGTAATTTGCCAAATATTTTCACCACTTTTTTATTTTTTCAATATATATATATATTGAAAAAAAAATATATAATATAAATATAGTATATATTTGGGTTTCATCCACAACAGTAGGTAGTTTCTTGTTTTTTGTACAATACGTCTATGACGGCCAATCGAATTGCATACGCAAAACATAGCTGATGATAAGCTGGTAAAGACTTTACGAGCTTAATCATCACGCTTGCTCCATCGTTGGGAGAGCAACTATATCCTGAAACGATAGTCTAAACATTTCCAGCCGATTCTTTAAGTATGTTGCCAGTTTTGTTGCAGTTGCAGATCCATTAATGCGAATTAAAACCAAATTTAAAAATTTGGTAGAGTTTTGAATAGATGGAGGATGTATGTTTACATTCATGTATCGTTTCTGGTCGAAGTCCATTCGTCATTGAAAATTTGTAGCCTTGTCTAGTTAACGTCTTCAACTCGTCGATAATGATCTGAGTGACTGCCAAATACTCTTTCATTACAATCTTTTTTAGGGTTCCGTACCTCAAAAGGAAAAAACGGAACCCTTATAGGATCACTCGTGCGTCTGTCTGTCTGTCTGTCTGTCCGTCTGTCACAGCCTATTTTCTCCGGAACTACTGGACCAATGAAGTTGAAATTTGGTATACATATGTATGTTTGTGACCCAAAGACGGACATGTAACGTAAACAAATGAATTTTAAACATGGAGGCCACTTTTAGGGGGTAAATGAGAAAATTAAAAAATAAAGTTTTTCAAACTATATCGCGTTACATATCAAATGAAAGAACTCATTGTAAGAATCTAAAATATATTTTTTTATAATTTTAGGATAAATGATTTAGAAGTTATTCAAGATAATTTTTAAGAAAAAAAAACCGACTTCAATGGGGGATGCCGCTGAAACTTCACTTATTGTTGATGGTGCACTCTTAGATTCCAGACAATGAAAAGAAAAAGACAGCATCTTTTGCCTAATAATGTAGAAAAGAAGGTAAAACTACCCACTTTTCTAGTAGCATTTCGTTTCTGTAAGGGTCGCAGTTCTAACCTAACCTAACCTACTTTTCTGATAGCATTTCGTTTCTGTAAGGGTCACAGCTCTAACCTAACCTACTTTTCTGATAGCAGTTCTGTTCTGTGAGAATCGCAGTTCAAAACCCAACCACCCACCTAACCCACTTTTCTAGAAGCATTTCCGGGTCCGGGTCTGAGTCCGGATCAGAGTTAGGGTCCGTGTCCCCGGACAGCCGGGTCCAAGTTTGGGTCAGAGTTCGGTCCGGGTCCGGGTCCGAGTTGGGGTCCATGTTCAGACCCGGGTCCGGGTCCGAGTCCGGGTCCAAGTTTAGGTCTGGGTCCATGAGGAAGAGAACAAATCGCCAAACGTGAACTATGTGTCATTGAAGAGTTCCATTCTGATCATTATCAGCAGTTTCCACTTCATCAAATGTCACTTTTTTAAATGTAAATGCTGGATTTGTTGATGAAAATACAAAAATCACTATATGTATGCCTTTCACATTTGAGGAGTTCCCTCGGTTCCTCGTGGGTCTCATCATCAGAACTCGAGCTTGACAAAAATAAGTTTTAAAAACTTAAGTTGCTTAACAAACATAACGAAGAGGACAAATCGCCAAACGTGAACTATGCGTCATTGAAGAGTTCCTTTCTGATCATCATCAGCAGTTCCACTTCATCAATTGTCACTTTTTTAGATGGAAGTGCTTGATTTGTTGGTGAAAATACTAAAATCACTATATGTATGCCTTTAATATTTGAGGAGTTCCCTCGATTCCTCATGGATCCCATCATCAGAACTGCTTTTTGACAAAAACGGGACCAATCTGTATGTATATACTTACAATCAAAAAAAGAATTTTAAAAATCGGTCCAGAAATGACGGAGTTATGGAGTAAAAAAAACACAACCGAATTGAGAACCTCCTCCTTTGAAATCTTGAAGTCGGTTAAAAATAGGCAAAAAATTACCATTTGAAAAAAATACACAAAATAGATCTTTACCTACAGATTACAGGAAAACCTATTAGAAATTGCAGTCAAGCGTGAGTCGGACTTAATTACTTAGTTTTTGATCCGACCCCTACGGGTTTTTTAAAGACATTTCACATAAAAAATACATTGTTTAAATTGTGTAATGTACGGAACCCTTGGAACGCGAGTCCGACTCGCACTTGGCCGGTTTTATAGTATGTGGAGACTTTGGAAGCTGGTGGCCACTTTCAATAAATAATTCTGTGAGGTAGTAAATGTTCTAAATGAAATACCGTCCACAGCCACCATGCATGAAATTCTTATTTCCAATGAAACCATGACTTTACTTTTTTTGCAGGAGGTTTATCTTTGTTCCCTGTGTCGGCTGTGTTAGATGTGGCAGAAGCCGTAGCTGCACTAGCTACATTTTTTTCTTGTCCGGCTGATTTAGTGCTATGTGGCCCTAACAAATGGTTTCGAAGACTTGATGTACTTCCTCCAGAAGTCTAGAATTTTGAAGCACAACTTGCATTT
Source organism: Cydia strobilella (assembly GCF_947568885.1). NCBI lineage: Eukaryota > Metazoa > Arthropoda > Insecta > Lepidoptera > Tortricidae > Cydia > Cydia strobilella. Next base: position 33,093,698 of record NC_086068.1, read on the forward strand.
TGCTGAAGTCCCGCTTTTAGACTTGAGGAAATGATTCCAGACGTCACTTGTGGATGGTTTCATAACCGAATGCTCAATGTACTCCTCCATTTTTTGAACCTGTGACAACGATGATAAATAATATAAGACAAAAATTAAAGATGTCATAATACAGATAAAATGAACATCAAAGAATGGTATCAATCAAATAAGTTAGAATACTTAGAATAGACTTGACACCTTCTTCGCAAAAATATATACATGAACTATGTATACATTATAAATACTAAAAAAATGCAAAACTTACCGTTATCAATAAACACCATTTGCGAAATACTTCACTTCACCAAACTATGTAGTATTTGCAATAATTTAAATGATGGTTGGTCCACTAAACGTGAACACTTATTACACCACCAACCACCGTCACCGTGTCAACAATACTTACTAATACAATACTTATCAGCCGAACTTCAAATACCTACTAACTCATTTTAAAAAGTACCATGCCTATATATCCTTTATTATTTTGCGAACTGGTATTTAGGGATGAGCCATATTGGAGAGATAAGAATTATCACACCACCCTTTTTTGTCTATTGTTGTCTCTTTCTAAATTTAAATGACCGCATGGACCTTAAATTAGATCTTAAATGATTGATTAGGTACTTAGATTAAAAGAATAACACAATATTAGTGAAAAAATATGAAACTCGAAACCGCGGTTTTTAACCGAAACCGACCCCGGTATTGCATCGGTTAAAAACCATCGGTTAAATTCGATACTCGGTTTTTTCATTACTCGGTTGCATTCCCTAGTACGAACAGAGAATTGCCGAATTTCGGGAGATATTGTTCAGGGATATGATCGGAGAAATAATGCCTAGTCACCAGGCATACTAGGAACTAGCTAGATCTCTCAAACCAGATGCCTTGTGGTATACCTACTCCCCATTCGGATCGCCCGGATCACCCGATCCCCGCGTTTGAGGACGACGCGGACGAGAAAGCCGAATGCCTTGCGAGTAGCTTAGTCTCAATGTTCGCCCAGTCTCCTGCCTACCAACGAAGCCTTTGTCGAGAGGGTAAATTCCGAGGTGGACAGATGATCGCGTCTCCCAGTAACTTCACTGTTTGCGCGTAAGGAAGTCTCCGGGTGCGGATGGCATATCCAACCCCATGCAGAGACCTGCCCGCTCATCTACTGCTCGTTTTGGTTGGCATACGGGCAGGATCTGTCCTCTAGACATGCGCGAAACAGTGCTCCAAAAAGTAATGCTATATTACATCACTTTTTCGAAAACGTAATAGTACACTGAGATATCACATCACTCATCACTCGAAACATGACCCGAATGTGAAAAAGCGCTCCGGCGCGCGCGTGATGGTCAAATTACAGCATCTCCTACATTACGCAGCGCATTACAGCACTACTCTAGTGACTAGCGCGTCTCGTACCTATCCGTAATCCGTATCGCCGATCGATTTATTTAATTTATTACGCGTTGCGTTTTGTCACCGCTATGTGAAAGATTTTTTGTTAATTCTTATAAATCATAAAATATGCATAATTTATTATTATTTGCATAAAATTGATATGACACTGATACAGGTATGTAATTAATTATGTATGTAAGTTTTGCAGGTAGATAAACCATACCTGCATTCAAATTGATTTCCCTTCATACTTTACCAAAATAAAATGGAACTCCTGGCTTAGGACTGGCAAACTTCTATAATTATTTTACTATTATTTACAATTTCATTTAAGTATATTTATAATTTAGTTCAAACAGTCTATATATACACAAATCTAATTTCGACACTCAGTCTCGGTACCGTACGCACTAATTCACAATTAAATTAAAGGATAAACATACTTGTTCTGTACTCGTACTTAGTTTGTCGCCAACCGCGAAAGTCAACCAAACATTTCATAACAATATTAAAAAACGGTTTTGTTTTCGTCACATTCAAAATCTCAAACAAATTACTTGATTTAGCCGCATCCTTCTCGTACTATAAGAAAACATTATAAGCTCTACGCGGACGCACTAGAGTTTTAAATTTATTGCAGATGCAGAAAATCATATTCGTAAGAATATTAGTGAAATTTGCGACAACTTAAACGCAATCGGCCGAGCGGCCCGACCCGAAGTCTTTCGAAGATAGCCAAAAGAATCGCAGAGCGAGAGATAATAAATTTAGATTAACATGAAAATATTTTTTTTAAATGCACATGTCAACAATTCCATAATTCAACTTCATTAAGAAATTAATAACAATAACATAAGAGATAATTCTAATTATAATACAATTACACAGATTATTTAATCTTATCTAATCTACCATGGGGACTTGGTCACATTAATTCTCTAGAAACTCATTTACCGACTAGTAGGCCATGTTAGTGCAATAAATTTTGAGCTCACGAACAAAGGCACAATCTGTCGTAACTGTTTTGATTGGCTTAGGTATTTTATTATATATTTTAGCACCCATTATGTTAGATTTAGAATCTACTGTAATGTGTATATACTTATTTGTTATATATGAACTAGTTTGGTACTGGCTTACAATGATGTAAGTCTATGATAATATTATTTGAATTTTATATTTCGCCTGTGTTCTAATTTTTGACTGCTTGACACCATTATGTCACTCGATCCTAATGTTTACATTGTGATACACGTTATTCAATATATATGTTAATATGCCTAAATAGCGCTTTGTAGCGTGCTCAGGGAGTTCCGCCACAATGGTTATGGGCCCAGAGAGCCTAAGGTGTATTAAAATTGTATGCGAGTCTGTTTTAGGTTGATTTGATTTGAGGTACGTACGGTTGATGAAGAAGTGAAGGTTGGCGTAGAGAGGTCAACAAAATGAATACCGTTAAAATAGAACCGCTCACACAAGAAAATTATGAAACGTGGAAGATTCAGGCTGAAGCGGTTCTTGTCAAAAATGATGCTTGGAGCTACGTGGATGGGAGTAGCTTGAAACCTGCCGAACAGGAGGAAGCTCGAAAATGGAGCGTCGGCGATGCGAAAGCTAAGTCGGATCTAATACTTGCTATCAGTCCTAGTGAATTGCGGCATCTGCGTGACTGCAAGACGTCGCGAGAGGTGTGGCTGAAGCTGGAAAGTGTGCATGCCTCCAAAGGGCCCGCTAAAAAGGCGACCTTATTAAAGCAGTTGTTGCTTCACAAAATGCAGGAAGACGGTGACATCCGAGAGCACGTCATGCATTTCTTCGACGTGAGGAACAAGCTTGCCGATATGAAGATCGAGATGAATAATGATTTAATCTCTATAATGCTGCTGTACAGCCTTCCACCAAGTTTTGAAAACTTTAGGTGCGCCATTGAGTCAAGGGATGAGTTGCCAGACCCAGAGGTTCTAAAGGTTAAAATTATTGAAGAGTTTTGTACCGGAGGCACGCCTTGCGCATAACCAACGTCCCTTCACGTACTGTGGCCTTGACCTGTTCGGGCCGATGGAGGTGACTGTCGGGAGACGCCACGAACTGAGATATGGCGTACTGTTCACTTGTCTCACGCTGCGGGCGATACACCTGGAACTTGTTCATTCACTTACCTCGGACTCGCTGATCATGGCCCTTCGGCGTATGGCGGCGAGACGTGGGTGGCCTAAGTACCTATTTTCTGACAATGGGACAAACTTACGCGGCGCTGACATGGAGTTAAAGAGATCACTGCAGGAACTGGATGTAGATGACCTGAAAAATAAAGGTGTTAATTGCGAAGTACAATGGACTTTTATTCCCCCCGCCAGCCCCCACTGGGGTGGGGCGTGGGAACGTCTGATTAGGAGTGTGAAGACGTCGTTGAAGGTAATCCTGAAGGAGCGCGCCCCTAGAGACGAGGTACTTTCCACCTTGATGACGGAGGTGGAGAACATGGTGAACGGGCGTCCGCTAACCCATGTGTCCGTTGAGCCTGGCAGCGAGGAGACGCTTACACCTAATCATTTTCTGATTATGGGGCAAGCGTCAAACTTACCTGTCGTGGGGAACTTCGATGACTCCGATCTCTTCTCTCGAAAGCAGTGGCGTAAGTCTCAAAGACTCGCCGACATGTACTGGACACGGTGGGTCAAGGAGATTTTGCCAGACCTCATACCGAGAACCAAATGACCCAAGAGCAAAAGCCACTACAGGTAGGTGATTTTGTTCTCATTGTAGATCCCGCTGCGCAGAGGAACGTGTGGATGAAAAGCGTTATCCAGCAAGTCTACCCTGGCAGAGACGGTCGCATAAGGGTGGTCGAGGTAAAAACTAACTCTGGAACCCTGAAACGTTCTGCTTCGCGCGTCGCTCGTATTCCAGTAGGTATCGAGTGCTGAGTCAGCACTCAGGGTGAGGAGATGTTAGCGACGTGCTCATATTTTATTATTTTGTATTGCTAAATGCTGTGCTAATATATACTTAGGTAGATTAAAAAATCGAAACTTAAGGGTAGTTTTAACGGTGGCCGCGAGCCGCCATTCTGGTTTGTATGTGCGCTGTATGACGGTTCAGTCGGTCCATGCTATCCGCGCGCGCGCACGTACACACTATTGTCATTTTTTAAATTCTCTGTTCGTGTACTTTGTGTGTCGTTTTCGAAATATAAGCTGTTAAAAGTTCTACCGTGTTCACTATTTCGCCGCGGCGAGACCCTATCCCCAACAGTTCCGTTATACATGAACGGGCTAAGAAAATGTTAACCGATATCAGCGCGGGAGGTACTGTCTGCAAACTTAAGAGGTCATTATATGGGTTGAAACAGGCGGGACGTCAATGGAATGCCAGGTTGGACGAACAGCTTCAACGCATGGGATTGAGGCCATCCTTAAACGAGCCGTTCCTATATTTTGAAGACAGACGAAAACACCAAAATTTTTTGTTGCGGTATACGTTGACGATATCTTGATAGCCTCACAAAATTAGGTTTGCATAGAAAAGTTCAAAAAGGAACTGGCCAGCGAGTTTGAACTAAGATTACGGGATTGCGAAATATATTCTGGGTATTGACATTGACAGAAATGTCAACGGCAAAATCAAGTTGTCACAACAAAAATATATTGAAAACCTTTTACAGAGATTTGGTTTTGAGAATTGTAAGTGATCTGTATCGACTCCAATGGAAGTTAACTTTAAATTTGAACCGTTACAGCGTGATTTTAAATCAAAAGAGCGATATCCATACCGGGAATTGATTGGAAGTTTGATGTATTTATCCGTGGGTACCCGGCCTGACATTTCAAATACCGTCTCAAAATTAGCACAGTTTGTAGAATCTCCGCATAAAGAAGCTTGGGTCGCTGCAAAACGCGTATTGCGATATTTAAAAGGGACGAAGGAGTATGGTCTTATGTTTGCAAAAACGAGTAAGTCGTTAGAGGGATATTCCGATTCCGATTGGGGAGGTTGTGCGTTGGACAGACGTTCATACTCTGGTTATGCTTTTGTATTAGGTGGTGCGTGTGTGTCGTGGAAGTCTTAGAAACAGAAGTGTGTCGCGACGAGCACTTGTGAATCAGAATACGTTAGTCTAGCGTCGTCGATGAAGGAAGCGATGTATCTGAACAGCTTGTTAACTGAAATCGGATTGTGTAAGTTTGCACAAGTAACCTTAAATGCGGACAATCAAGGAGCAATTTGCCTAGCCAATGATCCAGTGTTTCATTCCCGAAGCAAGCACTTTGATATAAGATACCATTTTATAAGAAATGCTTTAAAGGAGAATCGGAACATCAAGTTAGTGTATTTGCCAACCGACTTCATGTTGGCAGATATATTGACTAAGGCCTTGGCGAAAGTAAAACATCACGCGTGTATGTCTGGTTTAGGCATAAGTTGTTTGTCTTAAATATTATAATGTTTTGTTTTCATTATTTTGATCTGTAGCCTGGGGTGATTGATAATATACACATTAAGGGGGCGTGTTAGATTTAGAATCTACTGTAATGTGTATATACTTATTTGTTATATATGAACTAGTTTGGTACTGGCTTACAATGATGTAAGTCTATGATAATATTATTTGAATTTTATATTTCGCCTGTGTTCTAATTTTTGACTGCTTGACACCATTATGTCACTCGATCCTAATGTTTACATTGCGATACACGTTATTCAATATATATGTTAATATGCCTAATAGCGCTTTGTTATTTATACACAGCGTGCTCAGGGAGTTCCGCCACAATTTACACCAAGAGACTTACCGGTTTTCATAATTGCATTGTAGACTTCAAAATATGCCAAAAAATCGCCCAATGTTTCAATCTGAGAATTAGCCAAAAAGTGTAAAACTTCGGTATTTCGAAAGGGCAAAGAAGCGGAACAACTTAAGGAACTATCGAAAGCAACGGATACTACCTAAACGAAGTCAAAAGTAGACCGCAAATTTAAAAAACCAGCCAAGTGTGAGTCGGACTCGCGCACGAAGAAAAAATCACGTTTGTTGTATGAGAGCCCTCCTTAAATATTTGTTTTATTCTGTTTTTAGTATGACATATTGTGTTGTTATAGTGGCAACAGAAATACATAATCTGTGAAAATTTCAACTGTCTAGCTATCACGGTTCAAATAGATACAGCCTGGTGACAGACGGGCAGACAGACATACAGACAGATAGACAGACAGACAGACAAACAGTCATACAGATAGACACACAGCGGAGTCTTAGTAATAGGGTCCCGTTTTTACCCTTTAGGTACGGAACCCTAAAAATCGTCCTCGAAAATTATAAGATGACGCTGTTTTGACGAAAAATGAGCAGTGCATAATACGGCTGCTGGCACCAGAGAATGGATGTAGACCCACGATGTCCATTACGAGTATGTCGCGAAAACTTTTACACACATTTTACCACTTTGGAGGTGTCTCTCGCGCAAACTATTCAGTTTAGAAAAAAATGATATTAGAAACCTCAATATCATTTTTGAAGACCTATCCATAGATACCCCACACATTGAATTGTGTGTGTTGTGTGTGTGTGTGTGTTTTGTTTGGTTTGATGTTTTTTTTTTTTAATTTCAGTTCTAAGTATGGTGAACCCCCAAAATTTATTGATTTTTTTTCTATTTTTGTGTGAAAATCTTAATGCGGTTTACAGAATACATCTACTTACCAAGTTTCAACTGTATAGTTCTTATAGTTTCGGAAAAAAGTGGCTGTGACATACGGACGGACAGACAGACAGACATGACGAATCCATAAGGGTTCCGTTTTTTGCCATTTGGCTACGGAACCCTAAAAATTGGAAACAGGGTTGAACTTGTTCTTCGAACAAACGTGGTTTCCTGAACAAATTACTTAACCCACATTTCCGAGGGGTGTTATTCTTTCCTGTGCTACTCTGCGTTCTCGTCACGTCCCGTACAGTACCTAACAATTGGCCGTTGCTGGTCCAACAACATGCTTCTCCAAGAATTACCTTACAATCTCTAAAGTTTTTATCTTGCTGTCAATAAGGATAAAATCTACGTATCATTTTCAACTCCCATCTTATATTTAATGAGATGAAATGTTACTTAAGGTGCTAAATTGTCTTTTACAAGGTGGAAAGTTGTCACGAGTTGGTTGAGGATACAGTGGCAGTGGGCGCCGCTGTGACGGCAGCGCTACGTGTACACCTCGCTCGCTGCGATATTCACGATGGACACGCATTCCTGCAGGTAGACGAGGTGAGATAACAAACATTTAATTAAATAAATATACTAAATTGACATTGAAACAGTTTAAAATTGGGTCTGTCAACGAGTGGTTGATATGAGCTCCAAAACTTCCTTTAAAAGTAAAGGTTTTACTTGTTTGTGACACTTCTGATACTTGTTAGCATAAAGTGTGAAAATAGAGATCCATGAACATTTCGAAAAAACACGAGGTGTATAGGACGCAACAGGGGTGAATAGGGACGACTGAGGGGTGGAGCGGGACGCCTCTGGTAGATAATAGGGACGCAATAAGTGGAAATAGGGACGCTAAAGGGTCAATAGAGACAGGGCTGCCAAAAATTGTTTTTAAAATGAGTTATTCTTTATTTGTAGTGTATTAGTAGTGTTTTTTGGTAGATTAGTATTAGGCCCTTACTTACACCAACTAAAACAGGCAGAATTTTTGAATGGGATATAAGTAGGTATATAAATATATTAAGTAAGTAAATGTTTTTTTTCTGACTTTTGTTACTTTTGTCCGTATAATATAAGCCCCGCTTAATAATAAAATAACAATTAAAATTAATCATTCTGAGCGTAGTAATTTTATGATTACCTGCAGCAAATAATTAAAAGTTTATTTTTAATAATAGTTTTATTCGTGTTTTAATTTAAAATATTTACCTTATCATATTTAAGTACTTAAGTACAATAAACTATCTAGACCAGGTACTTACCTGTCAACTTATTATATTTTTGACAACCCTAAGCACAAGTCCCTATTCCTACCTAAGTCGTCCCTATTCACCCCAAATCCAGTTTTAATCAAAATGGCCTGTTTTTTTCAAAAAAAGGGCATTAAAACGAAATTATTAATAAATATTCTATTATAAATCAATTCTCAAACATAAAACAAAAGTTTATAAACCTTTAAGGTCAAGTTGGGTAAGTGAAACAGCGGGGCAACTGGAACACTTTAAAATATCTCCCATGTAATAACTTCAACAAGCTGCAGTGCGTGTCGGTTAAGCACGCTGCGGATCGCGAGTGAATGAGACAGAGCCTTAGAATCTGTCAGTTGGTGAAAAAAAAATTTGCGAGTTCTACGTGGTGCCGAATTTCTAGTGGTTTAGTGTCTCAAATCGAATTTATGGGCTGTGATTAATGTAAGTACGATAATCTTTAGTTAACTTCTCACGTGTGTGATTTTGTTTTACTTAAAACTAAAATACTTAGCCAGAATTTGATAATTAAAAACAGCCTAAAATTTATATATTGAGGCAAGTGAAACAGTTCGGGCCGGGGGAAGCGAAACGTATGTTTCACTTACCCCCGTTCAGGGAGTCTAAACATTTTTAGTTACACTTTTTTTAATAATACATTTCAATTATTATTTTCGCAAACTTTGTGTCATTTAAGTGTGCATTTCTAAAAAAGTTTGTACAAAAACTAGGGAATTCACGTGATAAATTTTAATTATTTCTTATTTTGTTACCAAGAATTATTTTATAAATTGAGACTTTAGCCAGTTTTTTCTAGTTATTAAGGTTCTCTCGTGTCTATATTTTCCTAATTATAACAAATTATCTGCAAACAACTTACGAAAGTCAAGCTATTTTAGTAAATCTTGGTAACATAATAGGATCAATTAAAAGTTGCTAACGTGGCTATGTACACACTTTTTTAGAAATGCTCACATGCAGTGTTTTGTTACAGAAACATGAAAAATGGGGCGAAACTATAAAAGAAAAACAGATGAGGCGTCATATTCTCAAGAACATTTGCTTGAAGCTGTAATGTAATTCTTTAAATATACAGGGTGGCCAAAAAATAAGTGCATTTCCGTTGCCAGGGAGGTTTTGGGATTATACTGAGCAACTTTTACTATAGGAACAACCACTAAATCGCGAAAAAAAAAATTACCCTCCCATAGAAATTGGACCAGTGAAAATGTATGAAACAGCCAAATTTTTTTTCGCGATTTCGGGGTTGGTCCTATAGTAAAAGTTGCTCAGTATAATCCCAAAACCTCCCTGGCAACGGAAATGCACTTATTTTTTGGCCACCGTGTATATAACTACTATAATTTAGTTAAAAACACTTGTTATACTCATTATTGTGATTTTAACTTAATAAATGGCCCCTTTTTTTTAACGAAAACTTTTTATTTAACTTAGCTTTAGTCCTTTAAAACCGATGTTGACTACCCCTGACTTTTAATTTATGTTTCACTTACCCCAAATTCAATTTTTTTGTTGCTATGCAAAAATAAACTTAGTTTTTCGGGTATCAAGGATCTAAATTGTTTAATGACTTTTAGATGGAATGTCAGTTACATTCAAAATAACTTTTGAGGCTAGTACTAAAAGACAAACACAACTGTTTCACTTACCTCAGAGGCGAGGGAAGTGAAACAGTTTTTTTTATGTGGACGTTTTCTATTTTTCACGGATTCTGAGCGCACTTAGAGTTATATGTTGCTGAAATTATAATACATTATTATATTGCAGAAGTACATTTTATATTGTCGCTGCTATAAATCTTTTATTTCAGAAATACCAGTTGATTATCTGAAGAAAAAAATAAAGTATGTTTCACTTACCCAACTTACATTTGTGTCCATCGAGGACAAAATCCTTTAAAATCTCTCTTAAAGTTCAAAATCGTCCCTATTCACCCCATTTGACGGTATTTATTAATAATTGTAATAATTAAATGCAATTTAATCAATCCTCATTTAATGAAGTAGAATATAATTTCTATCATTTTTTATTACTTTTCTAGTTATTGAGTTATAGATGAGTTTATCAAAAAGTACCCAAAAACCTAGTGAATGAACAAAAAAACTAATGAATGAACACAGTAAAACCCAGTGAATAAACATTATTAAAATCTTTTTAATCAGCATAAAAAAAACACTTTTAACACAAAAACCATTTCTAACTCTATTTTAGTAGGTATAGCGAAAGCGTTCATAATATCTATTTATCCCCTTGATATTGATTTCAAATAGATTAGAATGTAATAAAATGATGGTTATTCGCCAATAACACAGAAACCTGTTACATATTAATAAATACGAAAAAAAAGGGAAAACAAGAAACAACGTACCTATACAGGGTGTTTTTAACCATGGGGCTTTAAATTCAGGGCTCGATTTTACTCCCTAAACTGAGTTTTATTATGTGACCAACCCCGAAATCGTGAAAAAAAAATGTTTTTTTCATACATTTTGGCTGATCAGATGTCGACATCTATGGAAAAGCCAATTTTTTTTCGCGATTTTGGGGTTGGCCCCATAATAGAAGTAGCTCAGTTTAGCGAGTAGAATCGAGCCCTGAATTTAAAGCCCCATGGTCAGAGACAGTGGTATATGTTGATGAAAAAAGGTCAAGCTCAGCAAATAACGCTTAAAATAATAAACTTTTAATTACATTGTTCGTGGATACAGTGTTCATACACAGAATTAGTAGAAATCTAATAAATGAACAAGCCAAATTTTGTACTGTTCATACATAGGCATGAAAAATCTAGTAAATGAACTACAGAAATTTGGTTTGTTCCAATACTGGCTAAATGAATCAGAATCGTTTTCTATGCAGAATCACAAAAAACAAGCTCAATACCATTTCATTTATCAGAAATCATTTTGAAATCAAATTTCAATTAAATTTCGAAAAAAAAAAATTTAGACGACACCAGTAAATGAACACCCCGTTCATTTACTCGTTTCAGAACATTCGATAAGCCAACGATAAGATAAGATAAGATAGTAATGGAACTATAAAAAATAAAGACTTAATCGCATAATACGCCGACAAAGTGTACATTTATAGAAGGTTTAACTCTTAATCTACCCAAATAACTAAACTTTGTAACAATACAACATTAAATAAGCACTTCATATGTTGCTCCAAACGTACACTGTTCTTATCAGCGATCTAATTTTTCCATAAATAACTTCAAAACCAGAAACACGTAAACTTCAAACGCCAGTTACGCCAGTCACATTCAAACTGGTCGAAAATAAATTTATCACGGGTTGCCATTGCATAGGAAATAGAGTTGTTAGACTATGTTAGTAAGAAAAAAAAATACTTCAAAGGGTAGAAATACTCTAAGAAGAAATTATTATTTTTTCTATGAAAATATTTTAATTTGTGTTTTTTCAAGTACACACACCCCGTAATCACCCGAGTTTGATTCAGTTAGAAGGTCGAACCATACTGTTCTACCTTAGAGGTGGCCAGGAGGCGCCACAATGATAATACTATTACTTATTGCCACAAGCCTTCGGGAAATTGTCATATATGTACTTGGAAATTTTGACCCATGCCACCGTAACCGGATAGCCGGAGAGGTTCAGGCACCTGTCCGGTAAACGGGGGACGCTGGTTCGATTCCAGCTCTGGACACTGGAGGCTTTGGTCATTTTTTCCTTCGTATATGAGATTTATTTCAGTTTAAATGGTAGAAATTGCTATATTTCTTATTTTAGACAAAAAACGTTATTTTGTTAACTCACTGGGGGGTGTTCATTCACTGGAGGGGTGTTCATTCACTGGAGGGTTTACCCAATATGTAGCATTCGCAAATGTATCGAAAAATTAGCTCCGCACGAGTTTCAACGATGTCTGCCCTCTGCCCTCACATGTCTGCCCGCTCGGGTAAGCGCAGTCGGGAACCTGCCCCCCGCGCGCTCCGCACCCGCCACCGATCAAGCCACGCCCCGCGCGAATTACAATTACTTAGGCACCTATTACAGATTCATTATTAGAGAATAATGGTTCACGGTTTATGCATAAGGTTTATATTTATGAAATTACTTGTCTTTATTTTATTTTTATATTTGAGTTGATTGAATGAAAGATAAAATTGCGGTTTACGATTTATGACGTATTAAAAAAACTGCTTACCTACTAGATTTCGTTCAAACCAATTTTCGGTGGAAGTTTGCATGGTAATGTACATCATATATATTTTTTAGTTTTATTATTCTCTTATTTTAGAAGTTACAGGGGGGGGGGGACACAACATTTTACCACTTTGGAAGTGTCTCTCGCGCAAACTATTCAGTTTAGAAAAAAATGATATTAGAAACCTCAATTTTTGAGTTTCAGTTCTAAGTATGGGGAACCCCCAAAATTTATTGTTTTTTTTTTGTATGAAAATCTTAATGCGGTTTACAGAATACATCTACTTACCAAGTTTCAACCGTACAGTTCTTATAGTTTCCGAAAAAAGTGGCTGTAACATACGGACGGACAGACAGACAGACATGACGAATCTATAAGGGTTCCGTTTTTTGCCATTTGGATACGGAACCCTAAAAGCTATATTAACTCCTCCCGTGAGAGTAAAATGGACTTAAGCTGCCGCTACACTTGCGTGAAATAGCACGCTTACTGCGCAAATGTGATGAAATAGTAACATATTTGATATTCCTTTGAGTGCTTATTTTGAGTCCCGTGTAAGCGAAAGACATATTACAATCTTGAGCGTACTAAGGGACTCAAAAGCGCACGAGATGTAAATAACTTTGATCTCGTGTTTTACATACTTTTACCTCAGCAGTGAGAACATTAGAAGGAAAAATACAACCTCAAAAATGTAATCTTTCTTCATCAGCATCACTTAATCACTCATGTTTTCTTAAGGTATTCTAATAATTAAGTTTAATTACCGCAAATAAACACAAAAACAAAACGAAGTCTCTTTATTTTTGCTAACAACGTGAAAGGGACAGAGGGAACAGAATCCATTGTATTTAGAACTTCTATTAGGCCTCGCACGTTGAAGTAAAGGTCGAATGTAAAGGTTACTTGAATGTCATTTTGTCTCACTCAGTGGGCCAAATGCGATTTTTCTTACTGTTTTTAACCCGTGGATCGCCCTACTGTCAGTGTCACACGTGTGACAGTCTAGGAGGATATAACCAAACGGCATTCCCCTCTTTCGAAAATAGTCTGTCAATGGTCATACACAACGTATGGACTAACGTTTATCTGACATGGCTATTTTCACGTTACGTATACATTTCACGTTCCCCTCCCCCGCAAAAATTGGCAGACTTTTTTGTACAGCAAACTACAGACGTGGCGGCTCCGTTTGGTTATATCCTCCTAGGTGACGGTGACAGTAGTTACCTACTTAGAATAGGAGTTCCAATCATACTACTGTGAAACTGGGGCGCTCCACGGGTTAACTAGCAAAGTCCCTTGTTCGAGCTGCTGAGGTGAAATAGTAGATTGTACAACAAGGGCACAAAGCGAGTCATTTATATACGGGGCAATTTATTGGTCCGAGGTCCGAGCGGCAGCGAGGACCAATATAGCCGAGGATAAAAATAGGCGTTTGTGCCTGAGTTATACACACTGCTTTTCACTTCGATTGTGAGTAAAATAAAACAATGGCAAACAAATAAAATACATTTAATTAAATTTTAATGTGAAATTTGAACAATTAGTAGATTACGAACTTTTGTAGCCAAATATTTAGCATCGGGAGGGGTGTTTAAGAATGTTTCCACATGGTTTGCCGTGAGAAGCTTTGATTTTTTGGTTTTGTGCCCATTAGAAAGTCTTTTCAAAAAACATGTAAGTTTCACATAGGGTTTTATATTCACGTCGTTTTTCACCTGCAACGTACTCTTAAGCATAGAGTACTACACACTCCAAATGTAGGCGGCTTCAATTTCTTGGACAATTCGTCGAAATATGTTAAGAAAACACCTTCCGAGAAAGTATCGACTAGTTTTTCGGCTCTCCAACTCATGAAATTTTCGTATACAGTAAGATATTTTTGTTTGGATTTCTGCGGCAATAACTGCTCAATAACATTTTTCACTTTCCTTTCCATTAAAGTATTAGGCGAAACTGTAATTTCCTCCTCACTCGACGACATTATTAGAAATAACAATCGTAAAACAGCAACAAATTGCAAAGCCGCAACAAGAGCTTCCCGCCAATATTCTTTTTTTTTCTTTTTTTTTTTAATTTTTAACACGTGATATTTACCTTAAGCCCACTGCACACTCGTGCGCGAATCGCGGCGCAAAGCCGCGAACGCGAGTGTGGTGTCGATTTCGCTGATTAGCGAACTGTCCACACTCGCGTTCGTGGCTTCGCGCCGCAATTCGTGTGGAGGGGGCTTTAAGTCTTTATTCATACTGCCAAATTATAACTACATTTTGTAGTTTATTTCTATAATAACTATGCTGTATTGTGTAAGATTTTAATGATTTAGTAATATATAAAACACGGATTATTAAGTGGAATAACAATATTATCCGATTATGTTTTATTGTGTACTATGGCAGTGATTTGATTCATAATGTCAATGATGTCACAGAATTAATAATATAAAAGTTTCGAATTCCATTCCTTACTTGTTGCTTTCTTATTTTTTCGCAACTGTATTAAAAAACGTCGTGCGAAACACGTGCGGAAGGAAATGTCATTCTTCACTCGTCCCGAGTCTATCGGATATCTCGGTACTCGTGACGTAATGACATACTTTCCGCACTAGCATCGAAATGTACTATTACAATGCATGTGCTCGAAAAGTGCGTTTCCTACGGAGCCATATCATGCGGGAAGTACTACTTTTCCGCACTAGTGCTTTTTGTTTTCAATTTTTTTTTACAGTACATATGGTGCTACTTTCTCGCACTAGTGCGGAAAAGAGAACTTTTCGTGCATATGTCGAAAGTTTAAAGGGCCATATGTACTGTAAAGCGATGTACGATACACGTGCGAATAGATAATTCGCAACTCGTGTCGATTTAAAACACTCCTTTTAATATTTTTTTATGGATCTCCGTTTGACATTCACATTACTATTTTCTCAAACATACTCCAAAATGTATGCGTTAATGTCACGAAATGAAGACATGAAGTTGCTTATTTATGGCTCCTTACATTACTTCTTGACCTAGGCCAAGAAGTAATGTAGGGAGTTAGTATGAAACGTACATTATTGTCCGCTGCTCTAACTTTTTAAATTTGCTCACTAAGATTAGACTGACAAAGGAAATATTACATACAGCCAACGACCAGTCTCTCTGTAAGCATACTTGCGACAGCGGTTAAAAATGCTAAAAAAACCCGAAAAAAAATTTTTTTATCGGGCTGTATCTCCTAAATCATGCGTCTTAGCGCAAAAATAATAAAATTTCCGTTCCCCTCTAGGTGACCCTTAATTTATATTTAAAAAAAAAACAAAAAAACAAAAAAAAATCTTCATATCAAGTATCTCCTAAACCATGCGTCGTAGCGCAAAAATAATAAAATTTTCGTTCCCCTTTAAGAATCCCCAAAAAAATACAAAAAACAGTGAAAATCAAAAAAGAAAAAAATCTTTATAGGGCTGTATCTCATAAACCATGCGTCGTAGCGCAAAAATAATAAAATTTTCGTTCCCCTCTAGGTCACCCTTCATTTATATTTGAAAAAAAAAAAAACCAAAAAAACAAAAAAAAAATCTTTATAGGGCTGTATCTCCTAAACCATGCGTCGTAGCGCAAAAATAATAAAATTTTCGTTCCCCTTTAGGAAACCCCAAAATAATACACAAAAAACAGAATGAAAATCAAAAAAGTAAAAAAAAGAAAAAGAAATCCCTTCAGGGCTGTATCTCCTAAACCATGCGTCGTAGCGCAAAAATAATCAAATTCTCGTTCTCCTCTAGGTGACCCTAGAAAGAAAAAAAAAGAAAAAAATTTTTTTTTCGTCTTTTTTTCTTTTTATTTGTGTGTGAACCTAAACCGTGTGTCGTAGCGCAAAAATAATCAAGTTTTTGTTCCTCCTCGATACTCCACGCACTGAATAACATATCACATTACAACATGAAACAATCATCATCATCATCATGTATGTATTATTATTTCATTGCATGTTTGAGAAAAGCACTATACATACCTCGGCGTGAAAAGGGGTTGGCGGCCTCATAACTATCCGGCCTCACTACGTTCGGCCGTCTATTCTATTCGGCCGGCAACCCCTTATACATACTTCACGGCCTCTGTAGTAATGTACTATTTATGACCTAAATTACATCTAGGAATATGGTATGTTTAACTCGTTTTAAAGACATATTAAACAAAGCCCATATTTTATTCAGGCACCAAAGAAGGGCAGTGGCCGATATTGGCTAAGAGGACGTCGCAGTTTGTCAGAAGGAGGGTCTACTCGTACAACGCCACAGTGCGGCATCGGCAAGCAAGTTCCTTGTTGGGGCATGAAGGAAGTACAGGCATGGCTAGAGTGTCTGCAGCTGGGAGAATATTGCGACGTATTTGCCAAGCATGACGTTACGGGCCGAGAACTATTGTCATTATCGAGGCGCGATTTGCGTGATCTCGGCATTACTAAAGTCGGCCATGTCAAGAGAATTCTGCAGGCCGTAAAAGAACTCCAGTGACACCCGCGCGGCCGCTCCGAAGAGCGTGGCAAGCCGAGCTTCAATGGTGTACTCCATTAAATATTTAAACACGTATCAGGAGATCGTATCCTTTATGGTTTTCATTCACTAAATAGAACGTAAATATAATAATATCTACAAGTAACGTCGTAAAGTAACTCCTTTAATTGTGTTTTGACCAAAGATAACATTGATTGAGTAAGATGCGTAAAATCTAATACAATTTCATGCTTCGAATTTGACAGGTAAACGAGATGGCGCTGTACAGCTCCATACATTTTGCGGTAACTCAAATTGTCAAAAGTTGACGTCTGATAATGGGGTTGGCCGGTCGAAGTGTTTAGCAGATGGCGCCAGCATAGCTTGCCCTGTCAATCCCTAGAATTGTGTCAAATTTTTGTTTTTTTAATGCCCTGGATGCCAGCCCTTTAAGCCAAATCTCATAGAAAAAGGGGCAAGCTATGATGGCGCCATCTCTGCAAACCTTTGACAGTTGCCAACCCCATTCAGTGACCGCAAAACGCATGGCGCAGTACAGCGCCATCTGGTTTGGATGTCAAACTAAGGGGCACTTTTATTTCTTAGACTTTACCTCTCTATTACAATGAATTCTCTTTGGTTTTGACAAAACATGCTATCTATTAAAGAAAAATTTAGAACGTCCTTCAAAAGTACTTTTTTTACCTACAAAAGAATCTTAAGATGAAACTTTGTTTTTATGGCGACACATTTTAGTGTCGTTTAACATTAAATTATAATACTCACAGTTATAGATACTCGTACAGATACAGATAGTTTATTCATAACGCCAAGTTACATGTCATCAGGTAATAGGTACATATTCAATTTAACTGTTACACATACCTACGTACTATATTTTTATGAATAATTTAGTAATCATTATCTTTCCAAGGTTTAACTTTTTAAGTAGGTGTAGGTATTCATTAATATGAAATGGCATTACCTAAATGGTTGCCAAAAGAAGTAGCACTGCTGTCACGGTGTCATATATTTTGTGCAATTGGACAACATTCCTTATGATAACTATTACTATGAGACTTTTATTAGGTAGCACATGGACTTTGTGACCTATTTAGGAATTATTGTTTAAAAAAACACTAGATAACTAATAAATTATGTCTACCAATTTGCAAAAGACCAGCTTAAACTATTTCTAAAACAAAACTTCAACTCATGTACACATAGCTTAGGCTATAGGTATACATATAAATATACGTTATAACAAATTTTAGCTAATTAGCTACATGGCTGATTATGTACATGAATGTACTAAAAGACTGAGTAAAAGCCCGAGTGTGTTGCGTCAGCTGCGTGCAGCAGGCGGGCGGCAGAGCCGCGTCGTTACACTTATCCGTGTAAGAGCGTATTTATATTGTCCGATGCGATATCGGATGGAGGATCCTACATCCGCGTAGGCTGGTAGTCAGGCCGCGTGGGCGCGGGCGTGGGCGCGGGCGCGGGCGCCGGCGCCGGCTTTAGCGCACACTACACACTACAACAAACAGTATGCATACACATTCTCACACAAACTAATATTAACGGTCCGACAACTGACGGGAAGCTCCGACATGGCTAAAATTATCGGATGTCGGAAGGCGCTTATGAGAAAAACAGATGCAGGACAGTGCCATATGGCATCAAGTCCACCTTTTTTGCGTTATCTATCGTTTTTAGTTATAATGATTCATTAAATGAATAAATAAATACAGAAAAACACATGTCTTACATTTTACTTCCATCCGACATCGGATATCGGATCGGGCAATGTAAAAACGCTCTAATGCTGACACCGCTTCTCGTTAGTGCTTATTGCATGCTCCTGAAAAGACTTCTCATTATCTTACCTATATACTACCAATTCGGCCTTCGTTTTACCTATATACTACCAATTCGGCCTTCGTTTTCTCTTCCTTTTATTGAATAGGTAAGTCTTCCGCGGTCTGGAAAACATCATAAAACGATTGAAACTTACCCATCTCGTTTTAGCTAGCACCCCCTGCGAGGTTGAACACGATAAAAAATATAGGGTGACCTTAGCCATTGGACAAACCCTGAAATCCCACGTAGGGTTACTGCTCAGGAATGCTCTAACGTTAGTATTTTTTTAATTAGACCAAAGGATAAAAAAATAATTTTTTAAACAAAAATTAATTCCAATGATCGACAACAAAAAGAAACACACTGTATTAATCATTGGCAGTGTGTTTGACAACTTGTTCGAAAATGTGCGGCAATGATGACATTTGTCAAAAGTCAGAATCTTATTAATGTCATAAATAAAAAAGAGAATCAATAAGGTCGAAGAAGGTTTCATACTATTTATTACCTCAGGAGTTATTAACACATACAGGCTGCTCCAAAGTAAAAAATCGTAATTAGTTAAATTTCTTCGTAACCGCTACACCGGTTGTTATGATACTTGGTATACTGATTCTAAAGACCCTAATGTATATGTACATTTCAGCTTTGTCCAATGGCTAAAGACAACCTGTATATCTGAAGTGATACCATAAATAAACACTTACAAAACCCTTAACGGTTTTGATCAGATCTTGATCTAAACAACGTTAAGTACTTGTTAATGTTATGTCAAGCATACCTATACCTATAGATACATCAAAACTTTAACAGTATATGTATCTACATATGTTATTATATTATGGTTCTTAAATTTTATCTATTTATAAAATTATCTAAGAGTTTATAAGAGACTCATGTATACTAAAGTGTTTCTAAATAATTAGTTACTCAAGCATGTATCATGAAATTCATGAAGATACCTTTATATCTTAAGTAAATTAAAATAATAATAAAAATGTTCACCGTTATTCTCTATGGATTATACATGATTATATTGGTTAGATAGGTAATGTGTTTTTACATAAGATAAGCATCAATTATATATAAATGTGCGTCACCTAGGATATAATTATAATTATAACCATCGATGTTTGAAACTTTTCTAGTTCTCTATTCGCTCGCTATGCACTCCGAGCTCCACTACTCTACGGCGCGATGGCTGACATCATTACTTGTATACGAGATACGAGTATACAACGTTTGTATACAAGGAATTCACATCGAAATCGCTACCTCCTTTTTTAAACTCTACAAGAAGGTCACGAAAACTTCTTTCGTACCTACATCATCAGCCATTTAGATCGTACTGTGGCATACATACTTACATATTTTTCTACTCGTCACTAGTTAATTATTAAATTAATAAACATGTTCTAAATAGTATATACAATATTATTAAAATTCTATATGGTGGTTAATATTAATATCTAAAACATAATAAAGTCAGATATGCATTGAACTATCTAGCAAGTAATGTAATGACACGGTAGGTACGTCGTTGGGAACAGACACGGCGAATTTACTAGCTACATAATTATATGATTACATTCATTACTTAAAATGGGTACTGTTCTTCGATGTTTGTAAGAAAATACAAATAAAAAATTTCTTACCTATTTAAATCTTGTCCACGCTGAAAAGGAAATAATAATAATACTTAAATCGACATCGACAATAGTTCTTTGTGCGACAAGAGAGCAAGATTAGTTTTTGCTGTGTGTGCTGAGAAAGTTTGTAATTTTTAATCTTGAGCGTATGGAAGGCACGGAGTGCAATAAAAACGTTCGTATCATGTGCTACGCTCTTTTCACCCCAGCAGTGAAACCATTTTTAAGAGGGGTCGTAAAACCAGAATATAAGAAGAGAACAAAGAGATGGCGCGCTGCGCGCTGCGCGAAACTTGCGACGCGATGGAAGAGATATGGCAATGGCGCGAGTCTTTCCCTTTTTTCATATCTCATGCTCTGAAAGTGGGTCGTTGTTCTAAAAAGTGCGCAGAAAGTGACACGTTTCTGCTCTAGTGCAGAAAAGTGGTGTACTCCTCTGCGTCCCCGTCCCACGAGAAACTTGGTGGAACATAATTGAAAAATAGAGTATTTATTTCCCCGCCTGGAACAATTGGTATTTGTTCTAATTTTACTAATCCCGCATTAAATCGTTTTTTATTAAAAATGATCTAAGTAAATTGTTACAATAAATTATTCTTTATTTCTTTTGTTGAATTGTATTTTACTTATAAATTTTAGTCCATCGAAATTAAACAGATTTTAAAATATGCGAATTTTACTGTCCTTTAAAAATGCTGGGTTTAATACAAAATAAGAAATTCGAATAACTAGGATTCATTCATATGGTTTCAACTTAGCAGTCGAATCCGGACTTGGCACTTGGATACGAAAACGGACTCAGAGCAGAGGGCCTACCACGAACCACGTTCGGCGTGTTGCCTCCGTGTCACACTTACGTACGAATTTACAAGTGCGACAGAGAGGAAACACGTCGAACGTGGTTCGCGGTAGGCCCTCAGGACCCGAATGCGGACTTTGAGTTAGGTTGAAGCACAGCTGAAAGCTGGGCACAGAATCAGCACTGCAACTGCACCAACTCGAGCCGCTCAGTTTTCTTTGTAGGAAACTCCTTACCGTAACGCACACTTATCGGCATCGGAACAGCATTAACTTTGTGTCGAGTGGCTGTCCAGTTGTAATAGTGTGCTAAAACCTTTAGACAACTTGCAGTAACCACGCTTCATACATTTGGCTGTCACTGCGCTTGCGTCTCGCCGTATGTCCGGAAACGGCGGCGGCGTGCGAACCGCATGTGGTCACTCCTAACCTAAGAGGCGCCGCTGCGCCCCACCGGCGCTTAGTCTAACCCGTTCTTATAAAAATACCGCAAATCGATGTACAGGTTAGCCGTTTGGCACACACATACTAGAGGTCAAAACAAATTTTTTTACCCGCAGTTCCTAAAAAAATTTCGCTAAAACATTTATTTTTTTGTATGGAAATTTTTTTTTTATCAAAACCTATCGTGTGTGGTATCATGCGAAAGGGCTTTTTGAGGCGATTCTAAAAATATATCATATCATTACATTTCGTGCATTTTTTTTTACTAAAACAAAAAGAATTTTCGAAATATACACGTTTGGGCTCCTCCAGACACGATATGGCTGATTTTTTTTTTGTACAATATACCACAAATGATACGTAATATCTTGATATCGAACCCCAAGAAAGCAATTTTGAAAATAATATCATTTACAATTTTTTTTTAATTTTTCAATTTTACAAAGTGACACAGTTCTACTTCAATACCTATTTCGTGAAATATGGAACTACTGCAGATACGGTACATATTAATCATAAAATGATACGTAATATCCATATATCCAACGGGAAATACAGTTTGGTTGATATAGTTTGTTTAGTTAATGACACAAAATATTAAGGTCGTTTCCTTCAGCTACGATATACCTCACTGATTTTTAACGAGAAATGCGTGTGCCAAACGGCTAACCTGTACATCGATTTGCGGTATTCCTTTGAAATTGGGGTCGAGCGGCTTCCGCTAGCTGTAACGCAGCGTACTACGTAGGCGAACAACACGCGAACGCGAAGCGAAGTGATGCGGCGTGGGGTGAATCAATCCATTGATACCTATAGATAGAAGTATCCTACGTGGGCGATCTCGTTGCGAACGCGAACGCCGTGGGCCCGCGCCGCTTCGCTTCGCGTTCGAGAGTTGTTCGCTTACGTCGCGACGCCACACGTAACGGAAGTTTTTACACTTAGCGCCACTTGCACCATCCCACTAACCCGGGGTTGGTGGGATGGTGCAAGTGGCATCCCACTACACTAACCCGGGGTTGGTGGGATGGTGTAAGTGGCATCCCACTAACCGTTGTTAACCCAGTGTCAAATTGTACTGGTAACCATGGTAACTCCAGGATTATTCAGTTAACCTCGGGTTAGTGAATGGTGCAAGTGGCCCGTGTCCTGGAGTAATTACAGTCCCTCTACGCTCAAGATTCTCAATTAGAATCAGTATCTTTTGTGTTCTTTCAATCAGAACTAGGAGCAAAACCAATGTTGGCTCTCTGATGAAACTACTAACAAAACTAAATTATTCAAGGACTACAACTATTGTTTTATAGGTTAAAAGAATAGTTATTTATTTTACAAGGGAGCAAAGTTGTTGTATAACCGCTCGTGCTAATATTGACATCCGAGCATGCGAAAGATTTCATAATTGTACCAAGAGCGTTGCGAGGGTTTCAATTTTGCCACCGTGTGGTGAAAAAATTGTGTCTGAATCAATATCTACAAGTTTTAGGGATCATAACTGTCATACAGAATAATAATAAGTACTTATACTTATGTTTAGACGTAAACATAGGAAGTTACGATAATAAATAGGTAGAGTAGCTATACATATAGTAGTTCGTATTCCCTACAATATAAAGGTTAAAACCAAATTCTAAATTAAAGCAAGCAATGTTTGTTTGTTTGTCGTGATGAGTGTTGTAAATATATTGTATTAATACAAAACTATGCGAAATGTGATCTATTCTTCTAAATTTAATTAATAATTGTTATTATGGTTGTACATCTATTAAGTGTAAAACTACTTATGTGTGACAAAATAAATATTGTCGACTCTTCACTACATAGTATAAAACAAGTCGTTTTCCGCTGTCTGTCCGTCTGTCCCTATGTATGCTTACATCTTTAAAACTACGCAACGGATTTTGAAGCGGTTTTTTTGTAATAGATAAGTGTTTCAAGAGGAAGGTTTAATTTGTAAGGGTTTTGTGTAAATTAGTTACTACCCGTGCAAAGCCGGGGCGGGTCAAATGAGGCGGGAAAAATGAGTATTGAAAGTGAGTTGCATAGTGTCGGTTTCGGTGAACAGCCCAGAGAGCAAGTTCCCGGGTCACAGCGAGGCGGGGAGTCCCCAGGCCGCAGCGGGGCGGGGGTTCCACTACCCCGCGTCGAGGCGTCGACCTCACACTGACATCACACCACACCTTGGCCTTACACTTACACAATGCCTGTTTTTTTCAAGTGATCTTTATCTACTTCACGTTTAATAGCACAAGTAACATTAAATTACATTGCTGGATTTACTTCAATTTATTCCTGATTGATGTCTGATCGAAATACAGCAGGCCGGGCCAATGAGCAGGCTCTCTAGAACAGTGTCGTATACATAATAAAATTATTATTTTTATCAATATATGTATTTTTCGACAGTGAATGTATGAGCATTGTATGGGGGAAATGCAAGTGTCTGGGAACGGCACCCCTTTTTTACGAGGCAACAAATAATTGGGTGTTCATGAAGCGTAGGAACACCACTTCAAGGACAAGACGTCAATGCTATGCATTATGCATACGTCGCTGTTATAATAGAGAGCCTGTCTAAAATGTTTTTTTCGTTAAACATTCTGATTTTGAAAAGAATGCCATTGATTAGAATCGTGAAAAGTGTTAATTGTTCAGTAGTTGAATATATTATTTACTCAGTGTTAGTGTTATCAATTATCATGTGTGAAATTAAATAATTCTCTGTATGTCCGTTTATTCCCCACATTTATAAACTTCTTACAATAACAGGTACTTAAATTATTTATGGCTATTGATTGACAGACAGTTTTTATCAATTTGATTCTCTACAATAACACAAAAGTAGATGTTTTAACCACGCCGTCATATAGTATGAAATACAGGGTGGGATATATCATGTGTCGTTTTACATAATGTTAAGTCGACCTTTTCTTATGGTATCACTTACGAAAACAATAACTACTTATTACACAGCTACGCAGCTGCTTCCTACACATGTAATACGTTAATTAAGTAAATATTTATATCTCTTTTCTTCTACATTACCTAAGATTACCATATCATTAAGTTAGTATCTATGTCCTTCAATTTGTTAATGTATAGGTATTTTGTACCTGTAGGTCTCTATTAGACTATGTATGAAAATCGAAAATACCTATCGATTCGCAATGGGACGTTAACTGATAAGTAAGATCAGCTTCTTTTTTCGCACTTTTAAACCGATAACTATATAATATCAAGTTACTTTGTAATTATTTTTTCCGATTTATTTAAAACGATGTAATAGTGACAATTAGTACTAACTACTAGCGGTTACAATAGCGTTTTACAACTTTTCCACATTTTGCTAGTGATTTAAACTAACACGATTTTCTCTCATAAGTCATAATTTTAAACTAACACGGGACTTAATCCCGGATAAACTTACGTTTATTTATTTCATATATACCGCAAGCAATAAATCGACATCCTACCGAAACTATTATATATCGAATGATGATGATGATTAATAAGAACTATCCTATGTCCATCCCCGAGCCTCAAATATTTCCATATCAAATTTCATCTAAAGATAAAGATGGTAGATTATTATTCAAGTAGGTATATTATAATGCGCTTATGAACGTCAAATAAAGTTACGCCGGCTCTAACGCTACACCTCTGCCTCGTGAAGATTTGAAAACCCCCCTCAATTGGAGGAGGGTATCCTAATATGGGACCGGCAACAAACTCGGCAGGACAAATCTTTTCAAAACATTACATCTTATATTTAACATGCATTACGAGTAAATAAGAAAAATACAATTTAAATTACTATAGAATTCTTGAAATTACGTACATCAGGTACTTTTCTTTATACAATTTTGATTTAAAAATATACAGTGTGGAAAATATTATGGGCCCAGGGGGGAGTGCCTAAAAACCTTAAGTTAGCTCATTATACTTAAAGGAAACATTCTTTTATTTTTTAAAAGAATCAAACTGCAAAGATTTTTTTTAATTCGCTTGCCTCGCCCGGGAATCGTACCGACTACATTTATTTTTATTAGCCTATGGGTGTGTCCCACTGCTGGGCAAAGTCCTCCCCTCTCCCTTTACAATCCTCCCTGTGCTGAGCAAGATCCCGCCAATCCCGCTGAAACGCATCCAAGTCGCTCCGCCACGCCATCTCTTTCTCGGTCTGCCTCTGCCACGATTACACTGGGGATGCCAGCTAGTGGCTATTTTGACCGACTACATATTCCAAAAAATAAACACTCGCTATTTTATTCTACTATTCGATACAGTTAATGTTAATGATAACATTTCTCCAAGAAACATAAGGTCTTACACTCGACTGTCATACAAAATATCCATAAAATCGAATATTTAGTACTCAAGAATATTTTTAGACAAGCAGAATTGAAAAAAAAAATGAAAAATCTTCGAATGCAGTTTTGTTCCTTTTTTAAAATAAAATAATGTTTCTTTTAATAAAAATGAGCTAACTTAAGGTTTTAAGGCACACTTTCCCTCCAGGGCCCATTAATTTTTTCCACCCTGTATATCAGGGTTTCTTAAAGTGGGGTCCACGGACCCCCTAGGGGTCCGTAGCATGTTTATCAGGGGTCCGCAGTAGGTCAGTTACTTGCATGACTGTAAACATAGAAGAAAATATTGTTGGTCAAGTTTGACGAGACCAAAGATAGATATAACTCCGTAATAGATGGATACAGTCTAAGGAAAAAACGTGCCTCGAAAATCACGAAAATTTGATTCTCGATCAGAGGGCGCCACTAGTTTTGGCCTACTCTCGTATAGAGGGCGCTGACGGTTTCGTTTGTTATTTATAATTTTAACGCACATCAGTGAAAAACATGGGTCAAAATCATATAAAAATAATTAATACATGTCTACCGTTCTCCAACTCTCCCTCAACTGCTCAAAGGTTAACTGGAAGGGATCCCTTAAGGGATAAGTTCGCCTTTGTACAAATGATGCGTTTTTCTCGTGTTTTATGTTTATTTTTGTACAATAAAGAGTTTTGCTACTACTACTACTAATACAAATAAAAAAATCATTTATCCATATTTAAATACATTTTAACATATTTTTATAAATCTTCATTTTTAGTTTTAACGTATGTCGTAGATGGCAGTGAATTTACAGCGGTTACAAAATTTACTATGACAGTACCGCTCTATCTTATTATATCCTCATTGACGAGACCTACTTAAGTGTAATGAAACTTATAATAAAAGTAAATTTTTAAATAAAAATGTGGGTTTTTATTATTTTCCTAAAATATTTTTTGACCGGGGTCCGTGGAATTGTTTAAATTGTGAAAATGGTCCGTGACTGCAAAAAGTTTAAGAAACCCTGCTGTATATGTACATCAAATCATATACAAATACATACGTAGCTTTTTCAGAAAACGTAAAATTCTTAAAAATGGAAAAGGAAATAAAATTAATAAAGAAATGAGAACATACATGATTACGGGTACCTAATGATTCTCCTAATAATTTTTAGCAGATTATCGATTCGCAGACAACGATACGCCGAACATCGGTTCGCAGAGTGATTTATTTGTAGATGTAACTTTTGGTCGACTAACGTTACGCAGACTAGGTTCACATACAGTTCAGTTCGCTTGTGTGTAAATTAGCAGAACTATTATTGGACGATTTTCATTTGGCAGAGTAATCTTTTCGTTTAAGCAATGTTTAGTCGAATTACGTTTCACATTTTATACATCGTTATTTTCGAAATAAAAACTTCTTACAAAAAAAAACCGACTTCAAAAAGAATGATTTTTTTTTTTAAGTATGCATATACGTATGTTAAGTATATGTATAAAAATAAAGTTACGAAGACGTTAGCTGATATGTAGTGCCAAACTCGTGGTAAGGCTACAGTTGCACTACATCAAATTGGTAATTTTCGGGAGGAAATGCTTTAGTTACTTTAGAAAACAACAAAATCACTATACACATGCCTTTAAAATTTGAAAGTTCCCTCAATTCCTCATGGTTCCCATTGGAGGTACTTCCTTTCAAACAGAAACAAAACTCCATGATCCACACAATCAAATGCTTTAGAAAGATCACAAAATATGCCAATTGAGACAAGAATTTTGCCAAATATTATAATTATAAATATTTAATGAGTACCGAAGCTATTTGAAGTGTCCCAGTAGATCATTTAACATTAACTTGAAGTGTCCCAGTAGATCATTTAACATTAACTTTTCAAAACTTTATTCAGTACAGGAAGTATTGATATTGGACGAAAATTAGTCATATCACTCGAATCAGCCGATTTAAAAAGAGGTATGACTTTACTATATTCCATATGATCTGGAAAGACGCCTTGTGAAATTGAAATATTATAAATTACGGCTAAGTAATGTGCTATTACGTCTATGACATGACTAATGACTCTAAACTCTAACTGATGTTCCCCAGTCTTCCGTTTTCTTTAAATTGAGTGACTTGAATGTTTTAACAATACTACACACTTATACAAACGCTTACGTATTAGCTGAATCTACTTGACTAAACTCAAAGTTAATATTACATTTCTTAACATTGGCGCAAAGTCAGGAATGAGCTCGAGAGTCTCGAGCTCTCGAGTCGAGACGAAGATGAATGTAGACATTTCGTGGTATTAATAGCTATTAATCTAAATCGGTTCAGCGGTTTAAGCGTGAAGAGGTAACAGAGAGAAAGATACAGATGAACACAGACGGACAGCTTTCGCATTCATAAAATTAGTAGGGATATTTGCATAGTCAAACCAAGCTGCTTAATTAATACTGCATCAACTTGGCAAGTGACAGTGGCTAAAAGTGCCGTCATAAACTAAACCTATGAATTTTAAAAATACGTGGGCATTAATCCCATAAGTAAGAGCGAGAAAGCGATATCTCTTTCTCGCTCTTACTTACGGGTGCGTCGCACAATGACCTTGGTACGGTGCGATGGTGTATTACGGCCTTTAGGTTTTTGGTGTCCGGAAGATAGCAAATTCTCAACCTATCTTTACATTAATTTTTACACATCCTTTATTTTTCACAAAACTCCTGTATTATTTTTAATAACAGTAAAACAAGGCTTTGGTTGTTTTAAGGCTTATAAAAATTAAATAAGTAGTCAATTGATTGTTTCGCATATTTCAATAAACATGAAATTAGTTTTTTCTACTCGTCGAGTATCTGTGTATTACAACTTCACATGCAACACTACAACCTTACTCTTTTCAATGTTGGGTAGTCTATGGCACTTCCGACTCAAGCATAAGAATTTTATCGATACGGTTTAGTCAATTATAAAAATTTTGGAAATGGAACTTCATACATTTCGATAAAATATTTCTTGTTTAAGGAGACTCGATTCAATGCAAATTAGCCTACTTGAACACGCTGCATCTGCTTTGTGATTGGTTGGCCAACACAAACATTTTATTTTATGTTGTAGTAGAAACAATTGCTTCATAAGTCAGAAACGCGCATGTGATACCCTTCATATAGCAACATCCTTACCCTACGAAAATCGCTTAGCGTTGCTTGTTAGTCTCCATAGGCTACGGTGGCCAAAATCGAGAAAAAATTATCTTAAAATTGAATTTAGCGCGGAGCAGGTACCAGGGCCTCATGAGTTACGAAGAGTCTGAAGTGTCGTTGACCAACCCGCCGGGGGCACCGGGCCCGGCGGCCGGGGCGCGCACGAGTATGAGGGTATCGCGGGGTGCGGCAGCTCGCGTATCGCGGGCTGTATACTTTTGGTTTCGGTTTGGTTTGGTGGTATGATTCTACTAGTTGAAAGTATTATTTTTTTGTCTCGTAGAAAAAGTATTGTATACAATAGTGATATAATCAAGCTTTTCAATCTCGTACCTTAGTTAAGCAACTCGGCAAGCTTCGTTGCTTAAACACGGTACTCGACTGAAAAGCTCTCTATTATATCACGATTGCATAAAATACTATTCCTGTAATGGTCAAAATTCTTAGTGGCCTTTATTTTATTTTGAGTAGTATACGTAGTGGCACTTTCACACTGCCACAGTCTGTGCAGAATTTCCTTATTAGGCAGTCTCTAACTAATCCTTGTTTTTAACCGACTTCAAGATTTCAAAAGGTTCTCAATTCGTTTTTTTTTATGTTTATTACTCCATAACTCCGTCATTTCTGGACCGATTCTGAAAATTCTTTCTTTGTTTGTAAGTATATACATACAGATTGGTCCCGTTTTTATCAAAACGCAGTTCTGATGATGGGACCCATGAGGAATCGAGGGAACTCCTCAAATGTTTAAGGCATACATATAGTGATTTTCGTATTTTCATCAACAAATTAAGCATTTACATTTAAAAAAAGTGACATTTGATGAAGTGGAACTGCTGATGATGATCAGAACGGAACTCTTCAATGACACATAGTTCACGTTTGGCGATTTATTCTTTTCGTTATGGACCCAGATCCAAACTTGGACCCGGTCTCGGACCTGGGTCTGGACATGGACCCCAACTCGGTCCCGGACCCGGACCGAACTCTGACCCGGACTTGAACCCGGACCCAGATCGATCTCGGACCCAAACTTGGACCGGACAGCCGGACATGGACCCGGACTCGGATCTGGACATGGTCTTGAACCTGAACCTGAACCCAGACCCGGACTCGGAACTGCTATCAGAAAAGTGGGTTAGGTTAGGTTAGAACTGTGACCCTTACAGAAACGAAATGCTATCAGAACTTGGGTTAGGTTAGGTTAGAACTGGTACCACCATTAGGTACCCTGCGCGCGGTGCTTGGGAGGAGAAGGGGCTGTCGTGCGGCGTTCCACAGGGGTCTGTCCTAGGACCACTCCTGTGGAACATCGGGTACGACTGGGCGCTGAGGGGGGCCAACTTGCCGGGGGTGAGCGTGACCTGTTACGCCGACGATACCCTGGTAACGGCTCGAGGCATCAGCTTCAGGGAGGCGTCACTTCTGGCCACAGCGGGAGTAGCGTCGGTCGTGGCTCGGATTAGGAGGCTGGGGCTGGAAGTTGCTCTAAATAAATCAGAGGCCTTGTGTTTTCATGGGCCTCGGAAAGCCCCTCCGGCGGGTTCCAGCTTAATGGTGGGGGGAACGTCCATTGGTGTTAAGTCGAC
Source organism: Cydia strobilella (assembly GCF_947568885.1). Lineage (NCBI taxonomy): Eukaryota > Metazoa > Arthropoda > Insecta > Lepidoptera > Tortricidae > Cydia > Cydia strobilella. The sequence continues at coordinate 33,124,623 of NC_086068.1, forward strand.
AATGCGGTACCTAGGCATAGTCCTTGACAGCCGTTGGACGTTCAAGAAACACTTTGAGGGACTTGCTCCCAAACTAATTGGAGCGGCGTCGGCACTTAGCCGGCTTCTACCCAACGTCGGTGGGCCGAATGTGGGCTGCAGGAAACTGTACGCGGGTGTAGTGCGGTCCATGGCCCTATATGGGGCGCCCATTTGGGCCTTCTCCCTGACCGCCGAAAATCAGGCCCAATTGCGAAGGCCACAGCGTGTCATGGCGGTCAGGATGGTGAGGGCATACCGCTCCGTCTCCTACGAGGCAGCGTGCGTGTTGGCGGGGACTCCGCCTTGGGACCTCGACGCAGCAGTGCTCGCTGATGTTTATTGGCGTGTCACTGAGGCGCGGGCTGAGGGGATCCAACCACCTCTGGAGGAGATCAGACGGTGGAGACTTGACTCCCGTCGAGTGCTCCTCCACAAGTGGAATGAAAGGTTGGAGGCGCCAAGTGCCGGCCACTGGACTGTCGAAGCCATCCGACCCGTTCTGGAGCGATGGGTCAAAAGAAAGGGGGGGTTCCTCTCCTTCCACCTTACCCAGGTCCTCTCGGGACACGGTTGTTTCGGGAGATACCTGTGTAGGAGGGCGGGACGGGAACCAACGACGCAGTGCCACCACTGCGGCGACGCTGAAGACACAGCGCTACACACGCTGGCTGGATGCCCAGCGTGGGCGGAGCAGCGGGCCGCACTCGTGGCCGCAGTGGGAAGAGACCTCTCCTTGCCAGCGGTGGTGAAAGCCATGCTTGGTGGGGAGAGTCTATGGAAGGCGGTGGCCTCTTTCTGTGAGGACGTGATGGTGCAGAAGGAGGCAGCGGAACGCGGCAGGGAGGAAGATCCGACCTCTCAGCCAATGCGCCGCAAGCGCGTGGGGCGGCGGCGGTTGGCATACGACCGCCGGTTACCCCCATAAGGGTCCCTGTGGGCGGCAGGCTCGGGGACGTCTGTCGCCTACACAAAGGTCCCTGCGTGGGCGGGCGCAAACAAGGCGCCCATTGAGGTGAAGGGGTAATTTCCCCAAGAGCCGGGTCCGAGTCCGGACGGCCGCTGGCGAGGTTGCGGAAGAGTACTTCGGCGTTCCTGGGACCTCGCCGTATAGCAGTGAGGCGGCAACAGAGGGGGTTTAGTGGGTAAACCATGGGTCCCATTAGCCTGTATGGGAGTCCCACATAACCATCCCAGGCCCGTCCCTGCGCCTGGGTGGTATGCGTAACGCATTCCCCCTCTATAAAAAAAAAAAAAAAAGGTTAGAACTGCGACCCTTACAGAAACGAAATGCTACTAGAAAAGTGGGTGGTTTTACCTCCTTTTCTACATAATTGGGCAAAAGATGTCTTTTCCATTTCATTGTCTGGAATAAGTAACCTTTCAACAGCATCCCCCATTGAAGTCGGTTTTTTTTCTTAAAATTTATTATATGCCAGATGCTAAAATTACAGTTTGCTTGCCACTATTCAATCGATCAATCTGTTATTTTAGTACAAAAGTGGTACAAACTTAGCCGGATTCGAGCAGTGCCGGATTAAGATATTTTAGTGCCCTAAGCATTTCTAGGCCAGGGTGCCCCCTCACCCTGGATTTTTTCAAATTTGCGTGATTTGGTATACCAGGTGCGGCTGCAATGAAGCACGTGACCAATCTATGACATTGTGTGGATGTCAAATAAAAACTCGAGTCGAGAAACCCTTTTACCAGACTGCAACGGACTGCAACAACACTTTCGATTCTTTGCACTCGTAGTCCCGAGTCGAGTCATTTGTTAAGTCTTTTTTAAACTCAACTCAAAAGGACTCGAACTTCGAAATAAAGACTCCATCAGACCATCAACAATTTTGTAGGTTTTATTTAAACTATTAGTAAATAACAAAGACGTAACTGCATGATTCGTCTATCTACCAACACATGAATTTTATGTAAAATAATGGTTTTGAAAAAATATTTGCAATAAAGAGTTCTCTGAAAAAGACTCAAATCTCTACAAAATAGTCATACGCCAGTCAAATTAGATTTTTTCCACGAATTAATTCTCAGCAAGCTGGAAATCGTCTTAATACCTTCATTTGGTTCTAAATTAGTGTAATCCGAGTTTGCTCCATTCCAGTTGTGGAAAATTTTTTGCTCTTTTTCAGTTTTTTGCTTGTAATTCAAAAACGGTACGTCCGACGGAAAATTTGCTTCCAAGGCTCCCAAAATGTATCCACTCCTCCTGGGATGGAGCAAACTCGGATTAGGACCAAATGAAGGTATTTAAATGATTTCCAGCTTGCTGGGAATTAATTTCTCAAAACGCTTTTTATTAGATCTAATTTGACTGGCCTAGCATAAGGTGATTTTCTTTACTAAAAACAAGCATGAATAATAAAAACTAAAACTATCACAAACATTTATTTAACTCTAACCTAATAACACTTTTGATTTTCTAGTTTTTTGAAAAGCAAATTTTTTTTATGGTATGGCTATAATTAATTTTTCGGAGCAAATCTGACTCTATACAAAACTTATTGATAAAACTACCTTTTCTACTCGCATTTAATTTATCTAGTATAACATGACCTCGAGATTCATACACACAGTGCGTAATTGAAGCTCAGACTTAAAATGGGGATTTTAACTCGGGCCAACCGAGATGGGTTGTTAGTAACGTTGAGAATTTCAGATTGTTTTTCAAAGAATTACGCACCATTATTTAAGCAATGAACTTTTGGTCAGCTAAAATAAAATCGTGTGGTAAACATTATTTGTACCTAATTTAAAAAAATGTTTAGCGTTTTCAACCTGGCATTCTGGTGCCCCCCTAAAGGTGGTGCCCTAAGCACGACCGTGCTTATTTTGCTTATTGGTTAATCCGGCACTGGATTCGAGACATTATATGTATAGTATAAGTATATATTTCTAAGAACAAAAATATTACTGCCGATTATTCTGCATAACATCCTTACATATTGTAGCTACGAGTACATATATGACATTGGTATAAATAGCTGTACAAAGAAAGTAAGAGCTTTGTCCCTTCGATCACGTTACTGCGTCTGATGTTGATTTATATAAAGGTACTTACCGTAAGTGTAAGGACCGTATCGAATAGAATGTTATAACATTCTGTCTATGGCCGTGTAGTGAGTTTGTAGTTATGAGTCATAATTTGTAGAAAGTAAGTATGGTAATACGGTTAGAGAATGTAATTTCTGTAGGTACCTTTTCGTGCATTGTCACAGTGACAATATTATGAGATCCCTAGCCGGTAGCGGCTTACAATATCGATTAAATACCCTACCCTAAAGTTGTCTTGTCTACTCTCAATCCAAAACGGTTCTTAGCATCGTACCATAGCGTAGTACTATTAGTTATTCTGTGCCATAGCTGCTTTCATATATTTAATTTCATTTTCTGTAATTCTAATGTTAGGTACAACTAAAGTATTTTTTCCTAAATACTAAATATTTGTGTTTGAAGTCGGAAATATTAGTTTTTAACAATTTATTTTCACGTCACAATAAATAAAACAGTAAATAGAAAGTCCATGCATAGATCGTGATCGGCAACGCAGGCTTCGTCAAGTAGACACAAAAACAAATCAGCAACAGGCTTCGTCATCAACTTACAAATGATGTAATCCGCAACAGGCTTTGTCAATCTTAACCACTAAATTAAACTATTTAGGCTATGGTGCCACTGTTGGAGTTGCATGAACGTACTGGCACATCACTACTACAAGGTTTTAAATGTGTGTCACTTATTATACTCTGTCAATTCTGATATATTGCGAAAATGTGTATGATCTAATTTTAATGTGTTTTAATGTGATTAAGAAAATAAAACAAACGTTTATATACCGCTTCTCCACCCAACAAGTGGTAGCAGAGCGTGGTTGGCTAGTTAAATGTAGTCGGTGAAAATAAAACTTCGTTCAAAATGAGCACGTCGGCAGCAACCGCTTCGTCGTCGTACCATCGCATCGAAGCCCTAACAAAAGAAAACTATGATACGTGGTATCTCCAAGCGCAAGCAGTGCTAATCAAAAATGGCCTGTGGGGATACGCAAGTGGAGAGATACCCGAGCCGACTGAAACTAGCGACGAGACGGAGAAGAAAGAATTTCTACGCAAAGATCTACTAGCACGGTCAGAATTATTACTACTCATCTCGCCTTCAGAGCTGAAGCAAATAAAAAGTTGCAAAACTTCATCCGAGCTTTGGAAAAAACTGAAAAACATTTATCAAAGTACTGGTCCCGCAAGAAAAGCAACACTGCTAAAGCATCTCATACTGAAAAAGCATGATAACGGTGACGTCCGCGAACATCTAAACGACTTCATGGACACCGTAGATAAACTGGCAGACATGAGCATAACTTTAAATAGTGATCTACTAAGTATAATGATGCTATACAGCTTACCTGCTTCGTTCGAAAACTTCAGAATAGCGGTAGAATCGAGGGATACCCTACTAAAGCCTGAAGAGCTGAAAATTAAAATTATAGAAGAAAGCGAAGCTAGACAAAACCAAGATACGCAAAAAGAAAGAAGAGAAGGTGCATTCTATTCCAAGAAAAAGCCAAAATAATACTGTCAGAAATGCAAGAAAAAGGGGCATAATACCGAGGAATGCTGGAGCAAGAAAAATAAACCTCAACCAAATCAACAATTCCACAAAAGGGAAGAGAAAAACTTCAGCATCACGCCTACTTGTCTGTCCATCACCTCTGCAGATACCTGGTGCCTGGACAGCGGCTGCACGTCCCATATGTGTGTACAGGAAGATCATTTTGAGAACATGAACTCCGAAACTGGAACTTTGCGCCTAGCGTCTGAAAATCACATCGCTAAAGTTGAAGGAAAAGGCAAAGTACGTATAAACATCTGCAACGAAACAATTAACCTCCATGGTGCGTTGTACGTACCTACCTTGGCATCAAACTTGATGTCAGTCGCAAAGATCACTGATAAAGGAAACACTGTACTGTTCACAAAAGATAAGGCATACGTCAAAGATCAAAAAGGTAACGTAACTCTAACTGCCACGAAAGAAAATGGCCTGTACTACACAAAGGGAAAAAAAGCAAATATAGCAAAAACGGTTAACAACATTGAAATTTGGCATCGTAAACTTGGACATCTTAACGAAAATGACTTGAAGTTAGCTGCAAACAAGAAACTGATTAGAGGACTCGAACTAGGAGTAGGAAATTTACCGGACTGCGAAGTATGCATCAAAGGGAAGATGTCCAGACTGCCATTTTCATCCTTAGACGGACCACAATCTACACAAGCGCTTGAAATTGTGCATAGTGACGTCTGCGGGCCCGTCAACACTGAAACACTTGCCGGATCGAAATATTTCCTAACATTCCTGGACGATTACACTAAATATTGTTGCATATACTTTATATCTCACAAAAACGAAGTATTCGAGAAATTTAAGGAATACAAAAGCAAAGTCGAAAAGTTTCATAATAAACCGATAAAAAGCTTACAATCGGACAATGGAACGGAATACTGCAATAGAGAATTTGATAACTTTCTTAAAGAACATGGAATCAAGAGAAACTCACGGCACCGTACACACCTCAACAGAATGGCCAAAGCGAACGCAAAAATAGGTCTCTTCTTGACAGAGCACGGTGTTTGATGATCGAAGGAAATATACCTCAAAAACTGTGGGCCGAAGCAGTATATACAGCGAACTATCTCATCAACCGAAGCCCAGCTAAAGCCCTGAAAGGTTGTACACCATATGAAAAATGGACGGGCCGTACTCCATCTGGAAATCACCTGCGTGTATTTGGATGTAAAGCTTTTGTCCTAAACAAACACAGAAAAGGCAAATTTACACCAACATGCACAGAAGGGGTCTTCATGGGCTATGCACAGCTAGCAAAAGGTTACCGCATCTACATTCCTGCGAAACGAGGTATTGTAATAAGCAGAGACGTGAAGTTGATTGACAAAATGTATTATAAAGAGGATGATGACCGTACCGAAGAAAACTACGATGATTTTTTCAAAGAACAGGAACAACAGGAACGTGTGAGACCTGAAAGAAATATCAAGGTTAATAGAAATACACAAAATACAGAAATCAAGAGGAAGGAAAAACAAAGAAAGAAGAAGAAAAACTTACCTGTAGTAGAAGTTGAATTCTCTTCAAAACCTACCCATGAAACTGTAGTCGCACCTCCTGAACCAGAACCTCAAGATGACGAATTTGAAGTCAACGTAGAACCTGCAGAACCTGAAGATGTTGAACGTGAAATCGACGCAGACCCAGTAGAACCTGAAATTAGAGAAAGTACAAGTCATGAACCAATAAACATCAGAAGTTCTACAAACGAAGAGCCAAGACCCCGTAGAGAACGAAAAGCTCCGACTTGGCATCAAGATTATGATCTGACTAATAAGTCTTCATATTATGACGAGAATCAAGAACCAATATATGTAGACATAGATGAGGTTACATTTATGTGCGAAAAAGATCTCAAAAATGAAGAATGGCATGACGCTATCAAAGCGGAAATAAAAGCCCATATTAAGAATGGAACATGGAAAATTGTTAAGAAAGAGAAGGTTATGAAAATTATTGACCATAAAATGATTTTAAGAAACAAATGGACTCCCGAAAAAGGAGAGATAAACAAGGCCAGACTCGTTGCGCGCGGATTTGGACAAAGACCTGGAATCGATTTCAATGAGACATTTGCACCAGTCGCCAAATTAAGTACCATTCGATCTGTAATTGGACTGGCAGTCGAAGAGGACTTAAAACTTAACCAAATGGATGTCACGACGGCATACCTGAATGGCGACCTGGCAGAAAACATATACATGAAGTTTCCAGAATATACCGCGCAATACGTAGCCGAAATTATGGTAGAGGCATGCGACAAGAATGATTTTACTTTGTATGACAAGGCAAAGAACATGCTAGAAGATATAAAAAGTATTGAACAAGAAAAAGTATGTCACCTCCAAAAGGCCCTTTACGGACTAAAACAAGCAGGAAGGCAATGTTATACAAAATTAGATACCGAACTAAAGAAAATAGGATTTCAAGCCTCGAAAGCTGATCCTTGTGTCTACATATTAGTCAAAGGAGGAGAAAAGACAATTATTGCCATATATGTAGACGACCTTCTTATTGCTTACTCTTGCCCGAGAATACTGGCCGAAATTAAAAAAAAGTTAAACCAACAATTCGAAATGAAAGATTTAGGACAACCAAAACGTCTAATCGGAATTGATTTGGATTACAACGAAAATAAAATAAAATTAACCCAAAAGAAGTTTATAGAAGAAACATTGAAGAAATTTAAGATGGAGGATTGCAAAACCGCGACTACTCCTATGGAAGTTAATTTAAATCTGGAGCCTAATATTATAGGAGGAGAAGAGAACTTACCTTACAGAAACCTAATTGGAACATTGATCTATCTCTCAGTTGCTACCCGACCTGATGTAACGTACGCCGTTAACTATTTATCTAGATTTAACGATTGTTTTGGACCGGAGCATTTCAAATCAGCTAAGCGAGTATTACGCTACTTAAAAGGCACGACTGACGTCGGCCTAACTTACTCCAAGTCACAAGAGCCATTAGAAGGCATGGCGGATGCTGACTGGGGTGCTTGCAAGTTGGACAGAAAGTCCTGCTCTGGTTATACTTTCAAATACGCTGGGGCAGCTATCAGTTGGGCATCCAAGAAACAAAGAAGCGTGGCCCTTTCAACAGCAGAATCGGAGTACACAGCTCTCACAGAAGCTGCGAAAGAAGCTGTTCACCTAAGATCACTGTTCAGAGATCTAGGCATTGATTTCGGACAAATAACAATTTGGAGCGACAATCAAGCCGCCATAAAATTGGGACACAACCCTATAGTATCCTCCAAATCCAAGCACATCGATCTAAAGATGCATTATATAAGATTGTGTGAAACAAGGTGTCCTACACATCATGTACAAGTGCACGGAAGAGATGGAGGCTGACTTGTTAACAAAGGCATTACCAGGGCCCAGACTAACTACACTAAGAAGCAAACTGGGCCTACTGCAGTAGTGCCGTGAGGAGGAGTGTTGGAGTTGCATGAACGTACTGGCACATCACTACTACAAGGTTTTAAATGTGTGTCACTTATTATACTCTGTCAATTCTGATATATTGCGAAAATGTGTATGATCTAATTTTAATGTATTTTAATGTGATTAAGAAAATAAAAGAAATATAATTATTCTTTCATCTGCTTCTCCACCCAACAGCCACCCCGGACCGTAGCCGGCCCAAACGTCCCCATGACACTGGCAGCGTTGCCCCGTTGAATTGCCAAGGAGATCTGTTGGACCAGGTACGATCCGGAGCGAGGATCGCAACCCCTATCTCTCAGTCGCCGACCCAATTCCCACACAAACTCCTTAGCCTCCGCACCCCAAGGTCCTGCAGTCTCCACCGCAACTGGTATAAAATCATACATTGGTTCCAAGGCAGAGTACTTCGTATGCTTCTGTTTAGCCGCATACTCCGCAGCTGAACCAGCAGCACCGATGGTGTGACTCAGATGGGACGGGGCAAAGGTGCTAACACACGTTGCGTCCCATAAGAGGCACCGACCCTTCTGCCAAGGAACCAATGTAAGACCATCTGGCCTTTTGCCATCAGCCCGGCACAATCCCGGAGGCTCCAGGACACAGGGAACATTGGCTGAGACCAAAGCCCTGCGAACTACCTCATTTATCGCATGGTGACGCGAAAAACGCCCAGCGCACCTCTGACAACTAAGGCCATGGTGACCGTTTTTAATTAGGTACTTACTTAAAATGTGAACTTAATATGTGTTCACAGTATAGGTATTCAAGGAGAAGGAACTAAGGAAGCTCATTAGCTAACTTCAGTCCCAACGATTTGCAGCAATGTTATGATACATAATGCCTACCTAATATGTATTTCATGTAAAGAAAGTCTAATTTGTACTTATTGACTACAATCATTCTATGACCTTGTGTTCGTACGTAGAGGTGTTCACTCTGGTTATTATATTACATTAGTTACATTAGTTAAAATGATAGATCTCAAGTAAGCATTGGTTTATGTTGTCTTATGGGTATTTACCTACACATTTAATGCCTATGTTTATAACTAAGTGAAGCAAGACCTTATACATGTATACTTATTTATATTTGGTATTACAATTAAAGATATACTGTTACTTACTAGCTTGGTTTCATTATAAGCTAACCTACTGTAAATTAGAATTTATTTTATAGATTTTTACTTTGTACAAGGTGTAACTAAAATAGTGGGGATCCGTCTGGCCGTGCCCCAGTTTTTATTTTTGCGTCAAAAAATTTTTTCTTCTATTTCCTAATCAGAACACGATACCGAATATGCCCATAAACGGATCCTCATTATTTTTGTTTCACCTGTATAGGTATAGGTGACGTCAAGCGGGTCATTTTTTATTTTGTAATTTTTTCATTTTTCTCAGATTTTGATAAAATTTGGTGGATAGATAGAGTTCCTTATTCTGTACAACATAAGCGCACTTTCACTGTATGGGTGCCCTATTGATTTTCCGACAAAAAATACGCCGATTTTTGTTTCGCCGACAACGATTCGCCGACGGGTTCTTTGTCGAGTAACGATTATAATAGTGGTTTGCAAGAGTAGTCAATAAGCAGAGCATTGATACGCATATTTACTATTCGTAGAATAATCATTTAGAAACTGTCACAATTACCAGAGAAACCATTGGTCGAAACACAATAGGTCGAATGTTCAAATATTGATTAGCAGAACCTCTCAGCGATTACTCCGGCACCCATGGTCCGATTTGAGTACATAATTATTTTTTTGTTTGAAAGAAGTTACCTCCGAGGTGTTCGCATAATTGATTCTGCGAGGTTCTGATCTGATGATAGAATCCATAAGAAATTGAGGGAACTCCTCAATTTTTAAAGGCACTTGTATGGTGATTTCGATGTTTTCTAAAGTAACTCAAGCATTTCCTCCCAAAAATCACCAATTTGATGCAGTGCAGCTGTAGCCTTACCATGAGTTTGAGATGTAGTGTGTTCGTTAGCGAATATGTAGTATTCCTATTCGCTAACGTCTTCGTAACTTACTTTTTATACATATACCTACTCAACGCATATACTTAAAAAAGGATAATATTTTATCTTATCCTTTTTGAGGTCGGTTTCTTTTTTTTATGTAAAAAGGTTTTATTTCGAAAATAACGATGTATAAAATGTAAACCGTTATTCGACTAAACATTGCTTAAACGAAAAGATTACTCTGCCAAATGAAAATCCTCAATAATAGTTCTGCTAATTTACACAGAAGCGAACTGAACTGTAACCAAGAGTCTGCGTAACGTTAGTCGATCAAAAGTTGCATCTACAAATAAATCACTCTGCGAATCGATGTTCGGCGTATCGTTGTCTGCCAATCGATAATCTGCTAAAAACTTCTCGGAGAAGAGAAAGAAAAGAAAGTTTGTGACCCAAAGACAGACATGTAACGTAAACAAATGAATTTTAAACATGGGGGCCACTTTTGGGGGGTAAATGAGAAAAAAAAAGTTTTTCTAACTATATCGTGTTACATATCAAATAAGAGGTCATTGTGAGAAGCCCAAATATATATTTCTGGGAATTCTGCGGGCACGGCAGTGCCCCCGCCAAGTCGAGCAAAACAAAGAGGCACGGCCGTACCATCCTTTTCTCGAAGTCGAATCAGGCCATTTTCGACGTCCTGTAATTTTGTGCGGGCTAAAGCTAGAGACCTGAATTTTCAGTGACCGATAGGGCATAATATGGCTTACATATATTCCCAAGAACATTCAATTTGAACTTGTAGTTTAAGAATTATTGCACGTCAAATTCCTTATATTTGTCACTGACACACTCACTCACTCACCGATCATCATAATTCTAAGGTACTTCTAGCCAACCTTCAAATTTTAAACACAAGTAGTTTTTAGCTTAACAAGCCATAAAAAATCTAAAAATATTGCAATATGAGTCACGTTTTAAACGTTTAGGAGCTGCATAAGTAAGTTTGTAGTCCCATATGAATATATGCTATTACAAAGTTACTTTTGCAGTTCAAACAAATAGTAGGTAAAGATCTAAGATGTACGATGCGAGTATAAAGACGTGTATAGTATGAGTATGACTATGAGTATGGTAAGAATATGAATATGGTATAGGTTCATACCATACACGTGGCACTCATGTGCGGGTCCTGTGGGATGGGGACTTGGGTATGAGTATTGGTTGAATACAAGCATAGCTTGGTATGGCCATGAGTATTGTACAGGTATGAGTACGAGTATAGTGTGGGACGGGTATGAGTATGAGTTTTGAGAAAAGTGGTAGCTGACGTACAAGAAGTAGTACCCGAAAAGAAGGACTGCCTACAAAAAGAGATGATCGTGATAAGGTAGTAATAGTTATTTGTTATACAAGGGTGCAAAGTTGTATTTTACCCGCGAGTGTAGAATTGAAACACGAGCAAGCGAAAGGATTCTATAGTTGAACCACGAGCGAAGCGAGTGGTTCTAAAATAGAATCCTGAGCGTAGCGAGTGCTTCAACACACGAGAAGTAAAATACATTTGCACCCGTGTGTAACACAAAACTTTTCCCCTCACTATAGCGAGGAAAGTGCAACATCCACAGGCATTAGATCATCTTCATCACTGGAATCACTCATTTTTTACGATATTATAACAGAAAACTCTGGAAGTTGTGTATTTTTACGGAGTCGGTGAGAAAAGTTTTTAAGTAAAAAATTTGTTGACAATGTTGACATTTCTGACGTATGAAATGTCAACGATGCGTTTTGAAATTGCATCGACTCAACTTGTGCGTTCAGAATTATATTTAACATCATTATAAAAAAACAAACGTTTCTTATGGAATTTTAAGGTTTATGACTTAAAATCATTAAATAAAGCTAAATTTGATATTTTTTATTAGATTCTCAAACCATTTATTTAATGATAATTAATATCGAACGAACCATTATCATGAGCGTTTTACGTTTTGTTATCTGTCAAGCTACTTAAACACGCTCCATCCAAGGTCAAATTACTTTCCCCACTAGTGGATAAAACGCGTTTTTCCCCGCTTGTTTTGAAGGTTAAAAGACAACTTTCCGAGCTAGTGAGGGGAAAATTATTTTTACAGTAAATTACATAATAGTACATTTCGATGCTAGTACGGAAAGTATATCATTACTTCACGAGTACCGAGATATCTTGCCACGAGCCGTAGGCGAGTGTCAAGACTCGGGACGAGTGAAGAATGACATATCCGCACGTGTATCTAACGACGTTTTTTAATACAGTTGCGAAAACATAAGAAAAGCAACAATGGAATTCGAAACTTTTTATATTATTAATTCTGTGACATCATTGACATTGACATTATGAAGAGGTGTTTTTCTAGCTTTTATTCGACTAGAATAGATTTTGTTATTATTATTGAACCCACTTCAATGAGTTTTTTTCAAATGCATGTTCTATAAGACAGAAACAATTGTAAATATTAAAACATTGTACTATTATTACCTAAATATCGTTATTTACGATTATTTGTGTATCGTATATTTATAAAAACAATATCGAATGTTGCCATTGGAAACTTAAAACATTCTTGCAGTAAGAAAATACGCCTCTTCTTTGACAGGCGTTTCGTTCCATTCAGACAACTTATTAAGAACGGTTTTTCAACATTAAAAAATAAACGTGTTATAATACTTATAATGATGAAGAGGTAAGTAATAAAATATGAAATATGCATATTTTTCGTATTCTTATATTAACAGTAGGTTTTTATGTTGATTACGACGTTTAAAGAAAACTAATATAAACACTCATCAATAAGTAGTCATGAATTGGAACAAGTATAAATTTAAAAAAATTGGAAAAGTAAAAAGCACTAGTTCGCGAAAACCAACTTTCCGCACGCTAAACAGCCACGAAAAGTAGCACTTTTTGAGCAACTGTATTAAAAAGTATTTGATAGTTGTGTTCCTCATAAAATAAAAAAGGCTATAACATCTCAGTACACATATACGGAATGGTACACGGCGGAAATCATTCAAACAATTAAACTAAAATATTCATTACATAAACAGTATAAAAAAAGTAGATGGAATGATGATTATTTAAAGTTTTCGCATTGCCGAAATGAATTAAAGTCGGCCATTTTACTTGCTCACAATCAGTACCAAGATCACTTGCAGTATAATATGGCAAAAGATCCAAAATCCTTTTGTAACTTTATAAAACGGCAAAGAAATAGTAAATTCAATAATGTATTAATAGAAGAAGCACGGGTTTTGTCGCAACAAGAGTCGGCTGATGAATTTGCCAAATATTTTTTTTAAACAGTTGCTCAAAAAGTGCTATTTTACGTAGCTGTTTAGCGTGCGGAAAGTTGGTTTTCGCGAACTAGTGCTTTTTACTTTTCCATTTTTTTTTTAATTTATACTTGTTCCAATTCATGACTACTTATTGATGAGTGTTAATATTAGTTTCCTTTAAACGACGTAATCAACATAAAAACCTTCTGTTAAGAGGCCGGTGTCGATTTTAGTCGCAAAAATGTAAAATTGATAGATTTAGTCGGTGAAATTGTACACCTTTTGTTACCTAATTGAAATAACAAGTACTGGTTTGTATTAGCGCATCTTCTTATCTTACCTTTTATCAGATTAATTTGTTGAAAACAGACTCACTAAATTAGTAATGTTTGCTTTTCTGATGGACGTTTAGGTAAACGCGCGTAAAGCACTGATTTTGTCGCTATTATTTGTAAATTTCGTAAAGTTTGGACTGCTAAACATAGTAATTTTGTATTACACATATCCTGTACTTGACGTTTATCAGACTACATTTTTATTATTATGACTTTGAAGTAGTGTAAATGAAAGTTACACGAAATCAATTTTCTCCAGAAATTATTTCAAAACAAGTGACAACTTCTCTGAAAATCGACTTAATTTCAACGTAATTTTGATACTTAAACAATCTCCAACATTTGTTGAAACTATTTTTATACATCAATTTGTATAATTTACCACCATAAATTTTTGATGATTTTTTAAAAACTGCCCCTTCTTTTCATTTATTACCGGTGACGCACGCTTGCGACCTCATTATTAAAAGGCAAGATGAGAAGACGTGCTAATAGAAACCAATACTTGTTATTTAGATATTACGTTTTTTTCGTCGCTGATCATTCGGAGCGACAAGTCACGTTTAACACCTGCACTTAGTGCACTTCAAAAATTTAAACGAAAAATATAATATATTAAATTAAACTAAGTGCACAGTGCGCAGTGTTCAGTTTAGTATACTCAACGCATAGCAAAGTCTAAATAGATTCGCACCCGTGCACAGTGATTTGTTTCGATTCCACATTGTCCCGAGTTCCTCTACTAACGCCGCGCTAATGAAGGAGATGGGCGATAGTACGCACGGTGTCGACTCCGACATCGAATCGAACACGGCATTCAAGCCTACCTCCACATTGGTAGCGCGATCTCCGCCGCATAAATGCACATCAAATCCTGATTTGTCATCGGAATTTCGTAAACGTAAATACGACAAAATGACAAACATATCAGAAGAGGTCAAGGAAACGATCGAGCTTAAGTTTTCAAGCTTGCAGGATAACATTACTGCCACCATAAACACAGCCCTGGCCGCCGGCTTGGCAACTGAGCTCGCTAAAATCTCCAACACATTGAGCCAAATTCAACTCGACATTCAAAAGGTTAATCAAGACAACACCACCATCAACCAAACATTAGATGAAGTCAAGAATCGCCTGACACACGCAGAGAATTCACTTCAATATTCCGGCTCGCGTCAGGACTCTTATGAGGAAAGACTGCGTTCTGTTGAATCCAGCATGTCGTCATCACAAGGTCAAGCTGACCGTATCCAGACTCTTGAACGCAACATAGATAAATTGGAACAACAATCGCGAACGAATAATATTGAAATATGCGACATGCCTGAGAAGCGAGGCGAAAACCTGATGACATAGGAACCGCTATAAAATTTACTTTTGCGCCCAGTGACATCGTCTCAATACATCGTGTATCGCATGCCGACCCCAGCTGTAATCGCCCCAAAAACATAATAGTGCGTTTTACCTCGGTTTTACTACGTGACAATATTCTGGCTGCGTTTCGCCTTGCTAAAGGACTCAATACTTCGCAAATAAACATAACTGGATCCCCGCAAAAAATATATCTGAACGAGCATTTAACACTTAAAAACAAGTTGTTACTACGACAGACTCGTGAAACAGCCGCGAAGCACAGCTTTAAGTATGTATGGGTCCGACATGCCACTATATTGGTCCGCTAAGATGACACTTCACCAATAATAGCTATACGAGCTGCCCACGAGCTAAGTAAGATATCGCCGAGTAGTTCCTGACCAACATAGATCTAGACTTTTCACTATCTCAATGATGTGTTGTATTTTTGCCCTTATTTTAATTTTATACCAGTGCTGCAGACATATAATACCTACCAGTAAACTATTAAAGTCGCGCGTTTTGCGCGTGGGCATTTTATTATTTGTGTTTAAAGAATTAATAACTATCCTACACAACCAAACACGTAAGTACCTAAAAGTTATGGGCGGGCGTTTTATTTTATCAGAGATCATTATTTTACTGCATTACAATGTTACCTACATTAATTTTCCGTTTTAAACAGTCTTATATCATATTTCAACGCAATAATGGATAGTATTTTTTCGGTTTACTATCAAAACTGTCGAGGCCTCCGTACTAAAACAAACACTTTATACATGAAAATTTTATCGCACAATTATGACGTAATAATCTTAACTGAAACATGGTTATGCCCAGAAATAGCGAATAATGAGTTTATTGACACTCGGTATGTAGTTTTTCGAAGTGACAGGGATCGAACGGGCAGCGGGCGCGGCGTCGGTAGCGGCGTGCTTGTGGCGGTGCTGCGTGAACTTGGCGCCGCCGTCTGCTCTCCGCTGCCTACGCCGCTGGGCCGACCGGCGCTTTCGCCGCTCGTTGATAACATTGTGATTGCCCTGCCGCTCGGCGCTCACCATAAACACATTATAAGTGCGGTGTATATTCCACCCAAACAACCTACCATAACATATGAAACACACTTCGAACAACTGCAAACTCTGCTTTTACAAGCAAACGCAAAAAGTTATTGGATTGTAGGCGACTATAATTTCTCGACCTTGGCTTGGAAGAACTGTGGAAATTTCGCAACTCTGTCTCCGGGTGAACGAGAATCTAACCACCATAAGTGTCTTATTGACTTTATTTAATCTCACACAATATAACACATATTTTAACGCGGGCGGTAAAATTTTAGATCTATTTCTCGCGAACAACTCTGACTGCACCAGCGCACCTGCCCCCCTCGCCTTGTTCCTCCGGATGCCCATCATCCACCATTTTATGTTATTATGACCCTACCTAATTCCCATAATAAAGCGTTGTTCCCTAAAGCAATATATAGGTATTGTTTTAACAAACCTGACTATTCTAATATTAATAGCGATATTGATAAGATCCCATGGTCGGACCTCCTAATGGATCTCTCGGCGGATTGTGCTGTCTCAACGTTTTATGAATGCATTTATAAAATTAAAAAAGACCACGTTCCCTATATGAAAACACACTTAAATACATTCCCATGCTGGTTCTCACCTGCATTAATTCACATTTTTAAAAATAAAAACAAAGCATGGATCAAATGGAAAAAGTACCACAATTTGATTGACTATGAAGTATTCTCAAAGTTAAGAGACAGATTTAAGACAGAGACAAATAAATGTTATAAAAGATATCTGGAACGAGTGGAGGACAGTATACATGACAACATAAAATATTTCTGGACCTATGTTTCTAATCGAAATCATTCATCTCATATACCTAACACTATGAACTATCAAAACGTAACCTCTGATAACAATACACATATTTGTAATATGTTTTCAGATTTTTTCCAGTCGGTCTACCAGCCCTCCACTGTACCAGAGAACTTTAATGTTCCGGAAAATAACCCAACATCTAACATTAACATACACAACCTGCATATCTCAACCAGCCGCATATCATACGAATTGAACCATCTTGATTTATCAAAGGGTCAGGGTCCTGACAATATTCTCCCAATATTTCTCAAGAACACAGTTAAAACAATAGCTACACCTCTCGCTATTATATTTAATAAGTGCCTGAGTGAGGGTGTCTTCCCTTCTATTTGGAAAACCGCAAACATAATTCCAGTGCACAAAGGTGGTTCCAAAAATAACGTAGAAAATTATAGACCCATATCAATTTTGTCCACACTGTCAAACAAAAGTCTTCGAGAAGTTAGTACATAAACTGATTTATCCAATTCTACATACTCAAATTATTCCTAATCAACATGGTTTTGTCCAGCATAGATCTACAACCACTAATCTTCTCGTCTATACCTCATACCTATTTGAAAGCCTTGACAGTAATACGCAAGTAGACAGCGTGTATACTGATTTCCGGAAGGCTTTTGATAGGGTGGATCATCGATTGCTATTAGAAAAGATTGCTTATAATGGTATAAGGTGTATAGATGAATTACGTAAACCTTTAGTT
Source organism: Cydia strobilella (assembly GCF_947568885.1). Lineage (NCBI taxonomy): Eukaryota > Metazoa > Arthropoda > Insecta > Lepidoptera > Tortricidae > Cydia > Cydia strobilella. The sequence goes on from NC_086068.1 coordinate 33,142,309, forward strand.
AGCCATATCACATTAAAACCAAATCTATAGCTGGCCACTGTAATGGGTAATAATAGAAACGCGTTCCGTATGTGTTTCGCTTTGCAGATGACCAGGGTGCTTAGCCAATATGCCAACCGTTTACGCTCCGTAGCGAACGAAACGCAACCGTCTCTGTCGCACTAATATGGAAGTGTGATAGAGAGAGATTACCCTATCCTTCGCTGCGGAACGAACGACTGGCATCTTGGCTAGGCACCCAGGTTTAGGTACCTATAGTTTACATTAAAACCAAATCTATAGCTGGCCACTGTAATGGGTAATAGAAACGCGTTCCGTATGTGTTTTGCTTTCCAAACACATACGGAACGCGTTTCTATTACCCATTTCAGTGGCCAGCTACGGATTTGGTTTTAAGTGGTTTTAACGTAAACTGTAGGTACTAAACCCGAGTGCCTAGCCAAGATGCCAGTCGTTCGTTCCGAAGCGAACAATAGCGTAATCTCTCTCTATCACTCTTCCATATTAGTGCGACAGAAACAGTTACGTTTCCGTTGCTACAGAGCGTAAACGGTTGGCATCTTGGCTAGGCACCCTGGTCATTTGGAAAGCGAAAGACATCGTTTCTATTACCCATTTCAGAGTGGCAAGACTCGGGATGAGTGAAGAATGACATTTCCGCACGTGTATCGAACGACGTTTTTTAATTGAAAAATTAAGAAAGCAAAAAGGAAGGAATGGAATTCGAAACTTTTATATTATTAATTCTGTGACATCATTGACATTGACATTATGAAGAGGTGTTTTTCTAGCTTTTATTCGACTAGAATAGATTTTTATTGAACCCACTTCGGTGAGTTTTTTTTTCAAATGCATGTAATATAAGACAGAAACAATTGTAAATATTAAAACATTGTACTATTATTACCTAAATATGGTTATTTACGATTTTTTGTGTATCGTATATTTATAAAAACAATATCGAATGTTGCCTTTAGAAACTTAAAACATTCTTGCAGTAAGAAAATACGCCTCTTCTTGGACAGGCGTTCCGTTCCATTCAAACAACTTATTAAGAACAAAAACTATGAAAACGGATTATATTATATCGCGTATATTGAATTTATAATACATCCCGACGTTTCGAACTCTTTACAGCGTTCGTGGTCAACGGGTGACTGAGGAAAAATTACAAAGTGCAAAAATACCCACATACTAAAATAATGAACAATCATAGACTACAAACTTTAAGGCTGGTTGTACATGCAAAATCGGTTCATAAGGCTAGTTATACACTATAATTATTTTTTCAAGTAAAGATATATATATATACGCGATAAAAACTATGCCGGCTCCAACCCTACACCACGGACCCGAGAAGATTTAATTCCCTCCTAAATTGTAGGAGGGTATCCCAATATGGGACCGGCAACAAACTCGGCGGGACACATCTTTTCAAAACATCAGAATGTCCAGCATCATCCAACACTAAGGTCTCACAGTCTATGTCTCGCTTGCTCCTTTATCAGATGGACTACAGGATCCCAAGCTGGTGGTAGAGAAAAGCCATCTTCCCTATTAAAGTTTGGATATTTCTTAATCTCAATGGCCTCGCGCAGCATTCTGGGTATGTAACGCTTCTCCTTGGCAAGAACCAGAGGCTTATCAAACTTAATTGAGTGATTGGCTTTATCCATGACATGCTCACAGACAGCAGACCTAGGTCGACGGTGCTTGACATCAGCTATGTGTTCCTTCACCCGAGTGGAAATGCTCCGTTTCGTCTGCCCGACATATGATAGGCCACACTCACAGTCCAGCCTGTACACTCCTGCAGTCTGTAGAGGGGTATTGCATTTTACAGGCCTCAGGAATTGTGACATCTTCTTCATTGGCTTGAAATATGTTTTTATAGAAGCACGCTTCAAGATGTGGCTGATCCTGTCCGTCACCCCCCTGACAAAAGGCAGAATGGCAGGCCTGCGCTCGACTGTGGGGATCTTAATGTGGGACCTCTGGTTGACCCGCGGTATCCTGAGCTCGTTTGCCTGGAGCGCGCGCCTGGCATGCTGGAGCTCCGCGGCCAGATGCTGGTCATCACATATCCTCTGGGCTCTCTGAAACAAAGATTTGCCTACTGTAACAAGTTGACTGTGATGGTGATGCGATTTGCCATTTAAGTACCTATCAGTATGAGTAGGTTTCCTATACACGGTGCGACCTAGGGTGTTATCAGGATTTCTTTTTACCAATACATCTAAGAAGGGGAGAGAACAGTCTTTTTCCAACTCCATAGTAAATTTTATTTTGCTATGGATGGAATTTAGGTGATCCAAGAAAGTTGAAACACTACTTTTTGGAAGTATAGTAAAAGTGTCATCTACGTATCTTTTAAATATCTTCGGTCGCACAGGAGCCAATGAGAGTGCCCTCTCCTCGAAGTCCTCCATAAAGATGTCAGCGACTACTGGAGACACCGGAGACCCCATGGCCACGCCGTCGACTTGAAGGTAGAATTCACCATTCCATAGCAAGTAGCCAGATGTAAGGCAATGTTCCAACAGCTTAGCATATTCCTCTAACATGTTCTGCTCACATAACCTCTTCTTGACAATTTCAATGCAGTCTTGTACCGGTAGGCTTGTAAATAGCGACTGAACGTCAAAACTGACCATGATCTCATCATCAGTCAATGTTAGGTCTTTAATCTCACCGATGAAATGGTAAGAATCCTTTGTATGCGTGCTAGTGTTACCACGTAATGCTGAGAGGGCTCCCGCGAGGTGCTGAGCCAATTTATATGTGGGAGCATCTATCTGGCTCACTATGGGACGTAGCGGGGCACTAGGTTTGTGTATTTTTGGCAACCCATACAACTTTGGAGGCACGGGGCAGTCAGGAACTAAACTTGCAACATTCAGATCAAGGCTGTCCGAGTAATCACTAATTAGTTCTTTAGTGGTTTTCAATACTTTCATAGTCGGGTCCGTCTTTACATGTTTGTAGGTTGTAGTATCCGCTAATAATTCCCTAATTTTCTGGTTATAATCTGAAGTATTAAGTACAACCATCGCATTTCCCTTATCCGCTCGAAGAATAGTAAGGTCTGGATCATCGCGTAACGTTTTCAACGCGGCCAATTCATCTCTAGGCAAATTCCTTTTCGGAGGCTTGGCTTTCCGTAATAATGACGAAACATCCTGCCGTATAGCCTCCAAATCTTCCTTCTTTACGTGATTTTTCACCAGACAGTCTTCTACACTAACAATAATGTCCTCAAAAGGGATCTTTCGCGGCGCCACAACATAATTAAGACCTTTTTCTAATACTGAAAACTCAGACGTCGACAATTGTTTACTACTTCTTCTTCTTTTAAAATTATGGCTTCAGCCCAGTGGGACTATTTCGCCAGTGTGAAGGTATTAAGAGGTTTAAAAACGACAAAAATTGTACGGTTGTACAAGACAGTGTACGGTGATTTGTTAACTCTTATACTCGATAGTTAGACTTTACAAGAAGCACGTGGACTACCGGCCGTTGACTCCAAGATGATGGTTAAACGCGCTTCAAAATTAATTCTCCATTCACTGCACACTACCACATTAGTTTACTGTATAATAAGCTATCGATATTACACTTTAAACAATATTAATGAGCAAAAAACAAAGTAATTAATCACGATGCTAACTATCAAGATGGCGCTCGAACCGGAAGTCCAATTGTTTACTAGATAGATTGACAATCGACCGATTTGACACTGACAGCGACGTTCCGTTAGTGCTATTATTCTGAAGCCCTCCGTTATCGCTGCGTCTCGTTTTCGATTTTAACTTGTCAAACTTGGCACTTTGTCGTTTCTTGCATTGTTCAAATATAAATGCGTAACGTTTATTACCTTGTTCAACAACATCATTAAAATCGGTGCTTGTCAACACTTCCTGCAATTGACCGGTGCCTACCTTAATCTGTTGCTCAAGTCTATAAGCCGTGTAACGGTTGTTATGGATGGTTTTGCACAGTAATCTCTCACTCGCCCGGCGAAGTATGCGTTCACTGCCGATAATGTCCTTCTTCGGAGCTATCTTCACGCATGTAGGAATAAGATTTTTTTTTTTTTTATCGCGTATATATATATCTTTACTTGAAAAAATAATTATAGTGTATAACTAGCCTTATGAACCGATTTTGCATGTACAACCAGCCTTAAAGTTTGTAGTCTATGATTGTTCATTATTTTAGTACGTGCAAAGATAGATATAACTCCGTAATAGATGGATACAGTCTAAGGAAAAAACGTGCCTCGAAAATCACGAAAATTTGACTCTCGATCAGATGGTGCCACTAGTTTTGGCCTACACTCGTATAGAGGGCGTTGACTGTTTCGTTTGTTATTTATAATTTTAACGCATACCAGTGAAAGAACATGGGTCAAAATCATATAAAAATAATTAATGCAAATAAAAAAAATATTTATCCATATTTAAATACATTTTAACATATTTTTTTAAATCTTCATTTTTAGTTTTAAAGTATGTCGATAGATGGCAGTGAATTTACTGGGGTTACAAAATTTACTATGACAGTACCGCTCTAGTATAAGTTACTCTATGGTACGTGGGTATTTTTGCACTTTGTAATTTTTCCTCAGTCACCCGTTGAGCACGAACGCTGTAAAGAGTTCGAAACGTCGGGATGTATTATAAATTCAATATACGCGATATAATATAATCCGTTTTCATAGTTTTATTTCATGAGTAACTATCGCGGTAACCGAAGACAATATTATTAAGAACAGTTTTTCAACATTAAAAAATAAACGTGTTATAATACTTATAATGAAGAGGTAAGTAATAAAATATGAAATATGCATATTTTTCGTATTCTTACATTAACAGTAGGTTTTTATGTTGATTACGACGTTTAAAGGAAACTAATATTAACACTCATCAATCAGTAGTCATGAATTGGAACAAGTAAAAATTTTTAAAAATTGGAAAAGTAAAAAGCACTAGTTCGCGAAAACTAACTTTCCGCACGCTAAACAGCCACGAAAAGTAGCACTTTTTGAGCAACTGTATTAAAAATTATGTTACTTGCTATTGAAATCGACAACAATCAAGATTATTCTTCTCTGCGTTCAAAACGCGTTATAGTTGGCGGCGCTGGCGTACCGCGCGTCAACGCCATCTATTGAGTGTTATTTCGTGAAATCGGTGAACGCTCCAGGGAATAAGGGTGTAGCATCTCATACCTGGGTCCTAACTCCCAGTCCTTACTCCCACGGGCTGATCCTCTGGATTCTCCAATCGGCTATAATTCCTTAACGCTTTTGCCTTCTCTTCCTGTCTGATTCTCGTCGTCCAAATTACTCCCTGAAACTTTTGATTTAAAATGTTTACTTTCTGGCTACCATTTCTAAATTCTCCCTAAACTCCTTCTACCCTAATACGGCCCTGACCCGTCCGGTTACTTACCTTGCTGTTTTTCTAATCATTTCATGTTTTTATTATAATTTCGATTTCGAAGCTAATCGACCTAAAATTCACTATAAATTTTCCTTGACATATTTGCTGAGCATATTTGTTTTTTTGTTTTGACATAATCCGTCAAACTATTAATTTACTCAAAATTCTTTAGCATGAAGTTTAGGTCGTATAGTTTTCAAGTAGTTTGTTCTAAATTTTATCTAAAATTTGTTACTGGTGAACAAATATTTTCAAATATTTTCAAAAATCTTAAAAAAAAATGTATAATTCTAGAAAATGTTATCGCTAGCTATATAAGCGGCCCAGCGGCCATCTGCAATTCAGTTGCTTCTGGTTCCCAACTAAGGAACAGTTATAAGGGTCCGTGCGGGGCCAAGCCAGGCCCCACACCATCAAGAAACCCTCGCTCGCACTCCATAAAAGTACCTGCGTTCCTGGCAAAATCTGGCGCTCTCTCTGCACGCGCCCAAGGTCCGGTGGTGCTTTGCGGTTGCCCTAACGGTGCGCCTCGTCTCTGCAAGCGCGCGCTATCGGCGCGCCTCGCCTCTGCAAGCGCACGCTGTCAGTGCGCCTCGCCTCTCCTAGGCGCGCGCTATCGGCGCGCCTCGCCTCAACAGGCGCGTGCTATCAGCGCGCCTCGCCTCTTCTAAGAGCGTGCTATCGGCGCGCCTCGCCTCTGCAGGCGCGTACTATCAGAGCGTCTCGCCTCTCCTAAGCGCGTGCTATCAGCACGCCTTACCGTGCGCGTGCTACTAGCGTATCGTATTTATTCTTTTTGTAATTAAACCATCTGTTAGCGTGTCATATTGACACAAAGCCGATAAATAAAGAACCTACCCCTGTTATATCTATCCTTTCCTTTCTACCTCCTCACTCCCTGCTCCGTTACTCACTCCTCCAATATACGTGGAGGAGGGCGTAACGTGACAAGGGCTCGACTAAAAACGTATTTTTGTTGTTTTTTTATTTGTTATTTATACCAATTTTTTTTAAGTATAGGAAACTAAAACTAAAGTCGTAAATCCACACTTATTTAGTTTAAAAAATATATAGTTTATTTTATAATTCTGTTGATATAGGGTGATTTCAATGCAAGATCGCCCGTGAAGTAAGTTAGGTACTGTTTTAAACACACGGAAGGTGAATTTTTTTTTTGTTTCATGACTCTTAAATGAAACAACGCAAAGAATATTGTATATCATAATTATTATTTGAGATCAGCATCGTGCACTTTAAAATGAGTGCCGTAAAAATCTGTTTACCAACAAAGACCGGCAAATAGACCAAACCGACACCGACCAAAGCTGCTTAATTTATATCAGCATTTTGAAAAGCCATATAATCATGTTTGGGGTCAGTTAGCACAAGTTCAAAATCTACCCTGTCCGTCTACTTGGGGTTCCACGAAGGTCAACAACAACTGGGAGCCTACATGGACGGACTTGTCTGTTGCTGCAGAAGCATGCCTGGAAATTGTCAGGTGCAAATGGAAACAACAGTACCGCGGCTGGAGCGAAAATTGCAAAAAAAAGGCAACTTAACTGTTCAGACCTCTGTCTGTGCAGTACATCTTGCAATATATAATAGTAGATTGTACAACAAGGGCATAAATCGATCACGAGCATGAGATGTGAAATAGTACATTGTGCAACATGGGGCGTAAGTTAAATATTGCAAAACGAGAGTAGAGTTTAGACTCGAGATTCTCGAGAATTATACTAGAAACTTCATAACTCCCTAGGGAAAACGCTTTTTCTATAGTTCCCGCTAAGCCTGCGTGCAATTCCACATTTACTGAGCGAGTGTGATAAAAAAATATTTTTCCCCTCACTAGCTCGGAAAGCTGTCTTTTATCCTTTAATACAAGCGGGGAAAAACGCATTTTATCCACTAGTGGGGAAAGTAATTTGACCTTGGATAGAGCGTGTTTAAGTAGCTTTTGACAGATAACAAAACGTAAAACGCTCATAATAATGGTTCGTTCGATATTAATTATCATGAATAAATGGTTTGAGAATTTAATAAAAAATACCAAATTTAGATTTATTTAATGATTTTAAGTCATAAACCTTGAATTGCATAAGAAACTTTTGTTTTTTTTAATGATGTTGAATGTAATTCTGAACGCACAAGTTGAGTCGAACATACAATACACAACTTCCAGAGTTTTCTGTTATAATATCGTATTATCGTAAAAAAATTAGTGATTCCAGTGATGAAGATGATCTAACGCCTGTGGATGTTGCACTTTTCTCGCTATAGTGAGGGGAAAAGTTTTGTGTTACACACGGGTGCAAATATATTTTACTTCTCGGGTGTTGAAACACTCGTTACGCTAAGGATTCTATTTTAGAACCACTCGCTTCGCTCGTGGTTCAACTATAGAATCCTTTCGCTTGCTCGTGTTTCAATTCCACACTCGCGGGTAAAATACAACTTTGCACCCTTGTATAACAAATAACTATTTCCCCTCACTAGCTCGGAAAGCCGTCTTTTATCCTTTAAAACAAGCTGGGAAAAACGCATTTTATCCACTAGTGGGGAAAGTAATTTGACCTTGGATGGAGCGTGTTTAAGTAGCTTGACAGATAACAAAACGTAAAACGCTCATAATAAGGGTTCGTTCGATATTAATTATCTATACATATAATAAAGCGGAAGAGGGTCGAAAGTCTGTACATGGAAGATATTCGAAAAAAAATTGGCTGGGGATACTTAGAATTGATAACAGAACACATTCCAACAGTTTTTAGAATTTTTGTCTGTTTATCTGTTTGTCTGTTTATTTGACCGCGCAACTAATGAAAACGGCTAAACGGATTTTGATGCAAACTGTACTAATCTGTCGAAAAAATCCACGGCCAGGTTATAAAGGCTATAAAAATTTGAGAAATGTTACCCCTAAGGGGGTTAAAAAGGGGATGAAAGTTTGTATGGGGTTCAAGATTTATTTTAAGCTAGCAATCTGAAACTTCGTAAGAAGATATATTATTGAAATACAAGAACACTAATTTGAGCGTTTTTGAAAATTCATCCCCTAAGGAGGTGAAATAGAGGTTGAAAGTTTGTATGGAGATAAATTTTTTTTTTAGTGCGTTACTTGAAACTTTGTATAATGGGCATATACAGGAAAAGTGATTTTAGCGTTTTCAAGAATTCGTCCCCTAACAGGATTAAAAGGGGGTTTAAAGTTTGAATCCATTACAAATGCTTTGAAACTTCTTAGAAAGGTATGATAGACGATTACAAAAAAACTAATTTTGACATTTTTGGAAATTTAACCCCTCAGGGGGTTGCAAAGGGGATGAAAGTTTGTCTTGGGGTGCAAATTTTATTTTAAGCTAGGAACTTAAAACTTTGAAAAATGTTATTATATTAAAAAGCAAGAAAATTACTTTCAGCGTTTTTAAAAATTCATCCCCCATGGTGGTAAAAAAGGGATTAAAAACTTTATCTTGATAACTATATCATTTTAGCTACTAGGCCAAGTTAGGTATCGTTTTTGTATAAATAGTTTGAATTCATTTATGATATCAAAATGACACCATTCCCGAGTGAAAACACAAAAAATATGAAAAAACTTTTTTAATTTCTCTTTACGCTTAAACCGCTAAACCGATTTAGATAAAATTTGGTATAGAGATAGTTTGAGTCCCGTGGAAGAACATAGGGTAGTTTTTAACCAAAAAAATGGAGGCTGCGTTTGCATGGAGAAGCGGCCGTGCCCTTTCCTCTTAATAATGGTCACGAAGGTGGGTACTTAAAAAAAAACATTTTTCAGTAAATGCCAAACGATTTGGGACTTAAACGCGTTACCATGCCTTCCCGAAAAAAATCGAATCTTTCGCGAGTCTCGCAATGCATTGCGGCCACAAGGGGCACGGTCTCAGGAGTCTGAGAAAAACCACGGTGAGAGACTCAGTGGCGCTCTAGCCAGGCAGGTCGCTTCGCTTTCGGCTGAAACGGCAAGCCAGCGCGAGTTCTATTGTGATCCCAAATACATCGTACGTAATACATATGTAGGCGCAGATCCTGACGGAGTGTGGCGCCGGAGAAGCCGTGTTCATCCCGCGTATCCCCCTCATTCCGATCAACTTCCCGTTCCGCTTCAAGCGCCTACAGGTCCCCGTGAGCGTCTGCTTCGCTATGACCATCAACAAGTCGTAGGGGCAGATGCATTTCGCACTACGAAAACAAAAAAAAAGGGGCAGACGCTGCCCGTGGCCGGCGTCATGCTTAGACTGATTTAACTGGAGGAACGATTTGGATGACATGATTTTGATGGGAACACCCAAATATTCCGAAATACGTTTTCCCGATTTTTATAACCACGACTTTCATAATCCCGATTATTTATAAGTCCGAAATATCAAAATTACGATTTTTAAAAACACGATGGAATAAAATCACGAATGTGCTATTTCCGAAAACTTAAAATCCGATTGTCACTTGACAGAAAGCTTAAAGTTCCGATTTTACACTTTTCCGAAAATATTTTTTCGTTCCGAATTCCTAAATTCCGAAAAATCATTGTCCGATTAGAAATAAAATAATTCAGAAATTCGTTTTTTTACAAGATCGGAAAAATGAAATCCGTGATATACAAATGAAGACTCACGTTTTAGTAATTATTACGGGTACCTGGCGTGCCGCATCATGTTAAATTCGTCATAAAATATTTTCGGCATAAAAATTCGGCATAAATAAATTAGACAGAACTGCGAACCTGCGAACCCGAACTGTTGCTAGAAGTGGGTTAGGTTAGGTTAGAACTGCGACCCCCAAGAAAACGAGCTGTTGCCAGAAGTGGGTTAGGTTAGGTTAGAATTGCGACCCCCAAGAAAACGAACTGTTGCCAGAAAAGTGGGTTAGGTTAGGTTAGAACTGCGACCCCCAAGAAAACGAACTGTTGCCAGAAAAGTGGAAATTTAAAAATTGGGATATTTAAAATACAAAACTTTTCACGTTAATTCGGAATAAGGGCAATTCCGAATTCGTGATTTTGAAAAACGTAAATGTTAAATTCGGTGTTTGCCACCAATTGTTATAGTCGGAATTATGTAGTTCGGAATTTACAATATTCGGCTTTTTGGGTTTTCGGAAATATAAATCTGAATGATGATCCGAATGATGAATATAAATTTTCATCATTCGTAATTATGACAGTCGGAATTTTGATGGGTCGAGCATTTAAAAATCGGAATGATAAAATTCGACATTCTAAAATCCGGAATAAAAAAATTCGGAATTATGTAGTATAACCGATTTGCATAGGTACAGTCAAGGACGTAAAAATACAAAAATGGTACTGTATCGTTCGATATACACCATACACCTACTATACTACTCTATGTCGTTTAAATCACGTCAAAAATTTGAATAAGGGCAAAAAAATATTCATTTTGGAGTATAATTTTATTTAGTGGTAGCAAAGAGGATATAATATTATAATTATTATAGAGCGGTACTGTCATAGTACATTTTGTAACCACAGTAAATTCACTGCCATCTATCGACACACTTTAAAAAAAAAATGAAGATTTATTAAAATACGATAAAATGTATTTAAATATGGATAAATGATCTTTTTTATTTGCATTAATTATTTTTATTATTTTGACCCATGTTCTTTCACTGATATGCGTTAAAATTGTTAAATAATAACAAACGAAACCGTCAACGCCCTCTATACGAGAGTAGGCAAAAGGTAGTAGCGACATCTGATCGAGAATCAAATTTTCGTGATTTTCGAGGCACGTTTTTTCCTTAAACTGTATCCATCTATTACGGAGTTATATCTATCTTTGGTGGTAGGTACCTAATTGTAAACTATATTATCTGGACTACAGTCCTCTAGCGTATCCATCTGTCAACTTTACTTTAAGTTCTGTCTCCAGGGGACAGGGAGATAAATTAGGGGTGAATTAGCCGCTTACTGACACAGACCGAATTCCACGCAGGCGAAGCCGCGGGCACAGCTAGTCATTAAATAAATGGTTTGAGAATCTAATAAAAAATACCAAATTCAGCTTATTTAATAGTTTTAAGTCATAAACCTGCAAATTCCATAAGAAACGTTAGATTTTTATAATGATGTTAAATATAATTCTGAACGCACAAGTTGAGTCGATGCAATTTCAAAACGCATCCTTGACATTTCATACGTCAGAACTCAGAACAGAAATGTCAACATTGTCAACAAAATTTTTCTCACGACTCACGTAAAACATAGAATTTCCAGTGGGTTCTGTTATAATATCGTAAAAAAATAAGTGATTCCAGTGATGAAGATGATCTAACGTCTGTGGATGTTGCACTTTCGTCGCTATAGTGAGGGGAAAAGTTTTGTGTAACACACGGGTGCAAATGTATTTTACTTCTCGTGTGTTGAAACACTCGCTACGCTCCGGATTCTATTTTAGTTATTAACAGTAGTTTAATAACAATAGTTATTTGTTATACAAGGGTGCAAAGTTGTATTTTACCCGCGAGTGTGGAATTGAAACACGAGCAAGCGAAAGGATTCTATAGTTGAACCACGAGCGAAGCGAGTGGTTCTAAAATAGAATCCGGATCGTAGCGAGTGTTTCAACACACGAGAACACACGGGTGCAAATGTATTTTACTTCTCGTGTGTTGAAACACTCGCTACGCTCCGGATTCTATTTTAGTTATTAACAGTAGTTTAATAACAATAGTTATTTGTTATACAAGGGTGCAAAGTTGTATTTTACCCGCGAGTGTTTCAACACACGAGAAGTAAAATACATTTGCACCCGTGTGTAACACAAAACTTTTCCCGTCACTATAGCGAGGAACGTGCAACATCCACAGACGTTAGATCATCTTCATCACTGGAATCACTTATTTTTTTACGATATTATAACAGAAAACACTGGAAATTCTGATTTTTACGTGAGTCTTCTTCTTCTTTTAAAATTATGGCTTCAGCCCAGTGGGACTATTTCGCCAGTATCAAGGTATTAAGAGGTTTAAAAACTACAAAAATGTGAGAAAAATTTTGTTGACAATGTTGACATTTTTGTTCTGACGTATGAAATGTCACGGATGCGTTTTGAAATTGCATCGACTTAACTTGTGCGTTCAGATTATATTTAACATAATTATTAAAAAACAAACGTTTATTATGGAATTTTAAGGTTTATGACTTAAAATCATTAAATAAAGCTAAATTTGGTATTTTTTATTAGATTCTCAAACCATTTTTTTAATGATAATTAATATCGAACGAACCATTATTATGAGCGTTTTACGTTTTGTTATCTGTCAAGCTACTTAAACACGCTCCATCCAAGGTCAAATTACTTTCCCCACTAGTGGATAAAATGCGTTTTTCCCCGCTTGTTTTAAAGGATAAAAGACGGCTTTCCGAGCTAGTGAGGGGAAAATAACTATTTCACTTGTCATGCTCGTAAAGTTCGAATGTAAGTCGTGCGTAGACGACATAAAGTTGCTTATTATGTTCTAGACCATAAATTTTAATCATCTATTACGACCCTTATTGTCTTAGCAATAAAGTCCAAAATCTGCCATACAAACTGCCAGCCCTGACGCGTGCCGGCGCGCCCCCGACCGGCGTGCCCCGTGCTTCCGACCGGTCCGAGTACAAATTTCTTTAGCCTTGAATAAATATGGTAAAATAACCTAATATTGTTAGTATCAGGATGGCGGGTAAACATCAACAAATGGAGCTGCGGTATACGTCAGGAGTTAGTGCTAGCAATGTGCCAAATGTACGCCAAAATTGGAGCAATGTGCTCTTTAAACTCCAGAGATATGTAAGAAATAAATAACGCCCGCCATCCTGACGTCAGGTTGGCGGGTGCATTTCCAGTTCTAGCTTATGGCTGCCTACTCAAGGGTGAAAGTACTGCCTAAGGTTAGTGTTCGCAATGTGCTTCCACATGTATATGAATGGCTATATATATATATATATATATATATATTGTTGGGGTGTTGTGGGCCTGTGAGTGTTACGTCGACCAAGCAGTGATCTATTGTGACGGCCCTTTAAAGTTCATTACGAATGCCCGTTGAGTCCAGAAAATTCCAGACTCTTTGGGCCGTCATGTTCTGTACCTCAAAGGGTTGCAGTATGTGCCGCCCTAAGTGGTATCGTCTGCGTAGGATATAACTCGACCATTAGGGATAGGGAGGGTACATAGGTCATTTATGTACGTCAGAAAAAGCGATGGAGCCAGGATACTTCCCTGTGGGACGCCATACTCAATGGGGAGTTCGTCACTTACATGGTTTTCAATCGATACTCGTTGTTTTCGATCAGAAAGGTAGTCTTTAAAAATTCTTAGAGGGTGACCTCTTATTCCTATGTACTCTAGCTTGTCAATAAGTGTTGGAATTGTCACAGTATCGAAAGCTTTAGCCAGGTCCAGAAATATGGCTAAACACTTTTTTTGGGAGTCAAGCTGTCTAATAACATAGTCTGTAAGATCGTGAACTGCGTCGTTTGTTGATAGCCCTGATCTAAAACCATATTCTCAGAATAATGACTAAAGCAAAGAAGCCGGGCAAAAATAAAAGCTTGGTAAAAGATATACTTTTTGTCTATGAGTGAGTGAGACAACAATCCGCAAGTACTTTCGTTTTTTTCAGTATTGTCATAAGATTGTGGTAGATTTAGAGAGGGCCAATAGAGAGTACTCTCTCCAGACGGGTGTTATGCCTGGGGACCGAAGTCCACTGAGAGTTAGTCAGAAGGAGTATATATAGTAAGTGACATTTGAAACTTCGTAAGCGCGACGTAGGTTTCTAGCTAATTGCGTTCTAGCTCCCTAACGCCATCTGTTAGATGACGTCGACAGTGGCAGCTAGTGGGGACGCCACAAGATGAACTGAGGAAAATGTCAAATGGTCCTATGTGGTTCAAATATAATCCAGCCAAATAAAATATATGTTCGTTATTTCACAGGTAGGTGTCAACTGTAACAACTTGACTTAGTCGTATTATTCTAGTTGAAATATTTCGGGAATTTCAGCGGTCATCTTGGTTTATTTTAATTATATTGTTGCTATTCCTAAAAGATTGTTGGAAAACGTGCTGAGTTTTTATTTGTAATGGTTTGAAGTACCCTTTGTGATAATGTCTTGTGTGATCGAGGGCTGTAAATCGCATACAGGAAGAAAAGAAAATACGCACGAACCGATAACCTTTAATCGGTGAGTTTTGTTCAATTTTGAAGAAATTAATTTATAGGACCTGACCCTAAACATAGAAATCGATATGTTGTTTATGTAATTATTACTTGCATTCAAGTCTATATAGATTTTTGCATATATTTTCGAACTTTTCTGCTAAGTATGAAAGGTTATATTTTTGGCATAGTGATGTATCGACCTCAGATCAATAACCTATCGACATTTACAGCTTTCTTATAGTTTGGCCCAGGACTGTCTCATTTTAATTGATGAATACAGTCAAGGGCATAAATATATATACATTCCCAAAGTCTCAAAAATATGTGTACGCTCAGACAATAAAATCGTGTTCACATATTTTTAGGCCATTTGTCTGGATCGAAATTTTTGCCTTCGACTGTACCTATAGTTTTCTTTGTTCTTACTTACTGACAGATTGTGTTTGCCAGACTATAGTTTAATACTAAAAACCGGTCAAGTGCAGGTCGGATGCGCGCACCAAGGGGACCGTACTTTTTAGTATTTGTTGTTATAGCGGCAACAGAAATACATCATCTGTGAAAATTTCAACTGTCTAGCTATCACGGTTCATGAGATACAGCCTGGTGACAGACAGACGGACAGCGAAGTATTAGTAATAGGGTCCCGTTTTTACCCTCTGGGTACGGAACCCTAATAAAAAAGTCATTAATGATCATTGATGAATGTTCCTTTTATTAATATTGTTGGTTTACCTATCTCACAAAACTCAACTTTTTATTTCAGATTTCCAAAGGACGAGGAATAGGGGATATTACTGCAATGTTCTGCCACCAGAGTGCAGCACTAGCTTTTTTAGTGCACCGTAGAGTAACTTATTCATATTGTACCTTTAACAGGTTTTTGACAAGTTTTCCGGGGACCTACCGGAAAACTTGAATCTGAAATTTCGTTATCTAGCTGCCTCTTTATCGCTCGAATACGCAAGAGTGACAGAGATGTTAGATAACGAAAGTTCGATTTTCTTGTTTCGCGATAGACCCTCAGATTGTGATAGTGGCGCCACCTACGCCGAGTTTCGCGTAATATTCCATAAATTAAAAAAATATATTACACGAACGTTTTTTTTTTCATTTCCTATTTGGTACATACACGACTAGAAACTATACTTAGTCTTTTAGCATTAGAAAAAACGGTAAACCATTTCCACGTGTCTTTTTATTGACATCGTGTCGTCGGTCCGCCGTGCCTCGCTCCGCCGCTTCGCGCTCACTGCTTGGAAGCAAGACACGACGAGTCCGATGAAGATGCTGCAGGCTACTGGTTCCGGATAATCAAAGTGTCCTTCTCAGGGCAATATTGAAACTACCCTTTTCAGTGGCAAACTAAACTGCTCTTGTCAGAGCAACTTCATGTTTCTCTGCTTAACCGCGGAGTATGTCAATCGCACTGTTCTTATTATTATTAGAACAGTGTCACTGTTTCTCAGCCTCAGCACACGGTGTCAATCGATGTATATATATGTATATCTTCAATTATGTAGTGTGTTCCCACAGAAGTAAAGTACGGGTATACATATTTGCGAAGCATTTTTGCCCGACTTCTATGCTTTAGTCATTATTCTGAGACCATATTGTGATGATGCAATGAGTTTATACCTACTTGTCTAAGAATTTAACAAATCGTTTTGATATTACACGTTCTAATATTTTTGATAAAGATGGCAAGTTAAATTTTTCATTCAACATTACCACGTAATTATTAGTATTTATTCAAAAACTGTTAACGTTCTTAAATAATCATTTCACTAGCGGCTGAAATAGTTAGTTTTCATTTTCTCTTTTTAAACCTAAAATAAATGAGTTTTCTTGGGAGTATTTTTCAAAATTTGCAGTGAGAAGTGTCGTTTCGGTTGTCAATTTTGCAGTAAACAAGAATCATTTGATACATGATTGATTACAATTCAATTCACCATATCTTGTACGAGCGGCTGAAATAATTGAAAATCAAAGATTCATTTAAAAAAAAATTAATAAAATACCTTCCGAGTTTTATTCATTTTTTCGGTGAAAACAGGGTCGCATTATGTTTTTTTATCGCAAATTGTACTTATATTTTGCCCTCAAAATAATATTATAGCAAACTAACTTTATGTGAACCCATAAAAAAATCATAACTATAGGACCTATTTTGCCGTAAATTTAAATATTTTTAAAAGACGTATAAATCACGCTGCACCGACGCTGTGCGCTCATTCTCCGCCGAGCGCGCTAGGGGACGGACCTGTGCTCGATCGTCAGGCGTTCATTGCGTTCGTAACCAGCGAGCTACTTCCGAGAAGTGGTGTATACTGCGATTAGAAAATCTTGATCCTTAGGTGATCAATGTGATCATAAGTACATTTTATACCACAAATATTAAATTTTTTCGCTAAGGTAATTCGGGTCTGTTCAGGGTGCCTAGCCAAGATGCCAACCGTTTAGGTACCTATAGTTTACATTAAAACTAAATCTGTAGCTGGCCTCTGAATGAAATGAAAATGAAAATTGTTTTATTTCCTTGTAAGCTTAGTCTACAAATTGCCATCAGTGGTTGGGACTTCCTTTTAGGTGAATGTACCTGTATCAGGATGCCCCGCTCTTCTATAAATATAACAGTCTTTTTGATGAGTCTATCTGAATGGGTAGTAGAAACGGGTTCCGTATGTCTTTCCCTTTCCAGATGACCAAGGTGCCTAGCCAAGATGCCAACCGTTTAGGTACATTAAAACCCAATCTGTAGCTGGCCTCTAAAATGGGTAGTAGAAACGCGTTCCTTATGTCTTTCGCTTTCCAGATGACCAGGGTGCCTAGCCAAGATGCCAACCGTTTAGGTACCTGTAATCTACATTAAAACCAAATCTGTAGCTGGCCTCTGAATGGGTAGTAGAAACGCGTTCCGTATGTCTTGCCCTTTCCAGGTGACCAGGGTGCCCAGCCAAAATGCCAACCTTTTACGCTCCGTAGCGAACTAAACGCAACTGTCTTTGTCGCATTAATATGTAAGAGTGATAGAGAAAGATTACCCTATCATTCGCTACGGAACGAACGACTGGCATCTTGGCTAGGCACCCAGGTTTAGTGCTAACAGTTTACATTAAAACTCCTTAAAACTAAATCTATAGCTGGCCACTGTAATGGGTAATAGAAACGCGGTCCGGATGTGTTTCGCTTTGCAGATGACCAGGGTGCCTAGCCAAGATGCCAACCGTTTACGCTCCGTAGCAAACGAAACGCAACCGTCTCTGTCGCACTAATATGGAAGAGTGATAGAGAGAGATTACCCTATCGTTCGCTAAGGAACGAACGACTGGCATCTTGGCTAGGCCACAGGGCGGACACGATATACATTAAAAATCACTGCGTTTCTATGTGTGAACGGCACGTCTGTACACGCGTCATGCGTCATAGTGTGAGTAAGTTGCTTAACAATAGTACTGAGAGCACGCCAGATGTCCGCCAGATTTTTGTCGCGGGCGAGGTAATTCGAGTCGGGGCGAGTATGATAATACTATTGCTTATTCTGTGGCTAGGCAAGTAGGCACCCAGGTTCAGTACCTACCGTTTACGTTAAAACTACTTAAAACCAAATCTGTAGCTGGCCACTGAAATGGGTAATAGAAAAGCGTTCCGTACGTGTTTCGCTTTCCAGATGACCAGGGCACCTAGCCAATTAACTGTTTACGCTCCGTAGCGAACGAAACGCAACCGTCTCTTTCGCACTAATATGGAAGAGTGATAGAGAACGATTACCCTATCGTTTGCTACGGAACCAATGGTTGGCATCTTGGCTAGGTACTCTGGTCATATGGAAAGCAAAACACATACGGAACGCGTTTCTATTACCCATTTCAGTGGCCAGCTACGGATTTGGTTTTAAGCGGTTTTAACGTAAACTGTAGGTACTAAACCCGAGTGCCTAGCCAAGATGCCAGTAGTTCGTTCCGAAGCGAACAATAGCGTAATCTCTCTCTATCACTCTTCCATATTAGTGCGACAGAGACAGTTACGTTTCGTTTGCTAAGCGCGGCAGCGTCGAACTTCAAGTAATACACCTGGTTCATTTAATAAATGTTTTTATTCTTAACAAGGATTGGTGTTTACCAAGCAGCTGCATCATTTCAGCCACGCCGGGACCCTCAGCGAGACCGCTGAGAACTGATCTGAGCATTTTCATAATAATTGGAAACTTTACATTATTTTCAGTACAGAAGTCCCTCAGATTTTGTTTTATATGTATATGATCATAATTTGGTAACGATTCTAATACGGGTATTAACTTTTCAAGTAGTTCCCTATTAATTTCAGCTTGATTAGTATTTGATGGAAGAATCCATAAGAATCCATATTTGTCCGTCACCAGCTCTTCGAGCCTGCTGATTCTGGAGGTCGCCCACTCGAGAACTCCTTTGACATGTTCATGGCTCACGTTCAACTTCTCTTTGGGATACGAACATTTCACTAGTTGTTGTAATGTAGCAACGAGGGCTCGGCATTCGTGCTCGTCGCGCAAACGGCGTCTAATTTCAAGTTTGTTGCATTCATCAAGCAAATCAGCATTGAGACGGCTCGGGTGTGATGATAATTTTCGTAACTGAAACTAAATTTTGTACAGTCAGCATCAAAAAGATAGTGACGTCACAAGTGTCCAAATATAATCTACGCGACAACATTTCCATTTTCACCACTTAGATGGTTGTCAGTCCTCAACTCCCCAGTAGCATTTATACGTCATTATGACGTCAGCGACGTCATTATGACGTGATAATGCCGTCATTATGACGTCCCTGACGTCATTTTGCTACCTGGGCTGTGCGTTTACCCAGGAACTGCCTGCCTCGCACAGCTAAACTATGGAATGATCTGTCGCCTGCGGTGTTTCCGGACCGATACGACCTTCAAGAAAAGAGCGTATTCCCATCTTAAATGCCGGCAACGCACTTACTTAGGGAATAAATGACTAAAAACGCTGAAATCACTTTCTTGTTATTATTGTGTCTTTTTACGACATTTCAAGTTCACTATTTACAAACATTTTCGTACCCGATGCAAACTTTAAACCCTTTTTTCACGAACAGGTCAGGACACACGACGACACCTGTCACTAGACAGACTAGACACTCAGTGTATATGTCGGCGGCAGATCGTAAAACCGGGCATATCGAGATATTCCTAGGCATATCATGAAACGCCGCAATTTCACGATCTGACTAGCGACTACCAGACATATCGTTCAAACCTCAACGTTTGACGATTTGCCCGGCGAGTTTAGGCATATCAAATAAGTAGGGTGTGATATTCCTAGGCAGATCGTGAAACGCCGGCATTTCATGATCTGCCTAGCGACCACTAGCCATATCGTGCAAACTTCAAGGTGTGATATTCCTAGGAAGATTGTCTCATCAAAATCGCCGTGAAGTTGTGCGAGTGTGGAGTCATACGTCATCTGCGCGAAGTCGCGCCACGATTTAAGCACATAGTCTGGAGGGGGCTTTACCAATACACAATTTTCACAAAAGATACGTACCTACAGCCCACTCCAGACTACGCGGCGCGAATCGCTGATGAGCATGTGCCGTTGTCCTGAGAACTTCTGCTCTGTCCTTGGTGTACTCCACGGCTGTATTTGCGCACCGGCATGGTTGGGTAGTGCCCACACCACCAGAGTAGACGTTGAGTTGAACAGGGCCATGCGACTCATCTCCGGTACGCTACTCTCAACCCCTTCCCACTGGCTGCCAGTGCTTTCTCGGATTGCTCCGCCAGACTTGAGAAGGAAAGAGGCCCTGATGCGAGAAGCGGCACGGATCCAAAAGAACCCAACCCTACCAATTCGGGCGGAGTTTCTAAGCCCAAACAACTGTCGCTTAAAATCCTGAAATTCTTCCTACAGAATCTTTAAGGGTCTGGTTGATAGTTGTTTGAACCGGAAGCGCGTGTGGTCACAGTCGTGGAACTCATTGATGGCGGGGAAGCTGGGTTCCGAAATAATTCCAGGTGACATAATTAAAGGGGCCGACCTCCCAAGACGGCATTGGTGCAACCTCAACAGATTTCGCACTGGCCACGTTCGCTGTGCTTACTATGTGTCGTGATATGCCTGGGTTAGTCTTAGTCAGATCGTGAAATGGCGGCGTTTCATGATATGCCTAGGAATATCTCGATATGCCCGATTTTATGATCTGCCGCCGACATTTTTTTTTTTTTTTTTTTTTTTATTATAAACTGATCGGCGATTGGCCCTAGTCACACCTGATGGAAAGTGAAGACAGGGCCTAAGATGGAGCTCACCGGTTCAGTAACAGCCTAAGTGTATGTGTCGCAGCCGTGGAGACAGGACGTGCGTAGTGTCTGACACAAGTGTCGCGAATTTAAAACCTGCGCGAATTTTTTTATAGCTATAGCAATATGACGTCACGCGCGTGGACTGCAGAGGAAATAAAATCTTTGAATTTATATTATGAGGCGCTGCCAGAACTATGGCAAATATCGAACTCCGATTATAAAAATCGCTTAAAAAAGACAGCAGCAGCCAGAAAGTTTGGCAGAACAATTGAATACTACTGCAATAGAAATAAATAGAAAACTGCACAATTTGCGAACTCAAAGTTTTAAGTTGTTACATAAATATTGAAAGTCTTCGTGTTACATCCGAAGAAAGTTTTTGTAGCATTATGGATCTTCAGTTCAGATAACAATTGATTAAATGCTCCCAGCTGTGCTCTTCTTTTAATCCAATCTTTACCCCATATCAATCATTTTTTACGACGACGCATTTTAATTGAAATACCTATACATATCGCGACAACCGCGGCGGCAGCACGTCGACTCATGGCGAGGGAATGTACGACACTGAGTGTAGTATCGATTCGGGTAGACAGCCAATACTTGAACCGGGACATTAGATGTTACACCGATGTCGACACAAAAAATTGCTTAGCATGTGGACGCAAACGACACATTTGTCGACATTTGTGTTTAGTGTCAGTGTCGTCGTGTGTCCTGACCATTAGGGAATGAATTTTTAACACGGTGATATCTGTTTTGCATATATTTTTATATAATGTCCTTTTACCAAGTTTCAAGTTCCTAGCTTACCCCTTTTAGCGTTGATTACGAACGCTGTAAAGGGTTCGAAACGTCGGGATGTATTATAATTCAATATACCTACGCGATATAATCCGTTTTCATAGTTTTATTTGCTCAAAATAAAACTTGAACCCCAAAAATTTTCTCCAATTTTTAATCCCCTTAGGGGTTGAATTTCTCAAAATCGCTTGTTATTTCTTGTACATATTACAAATGTAACCTGGTGTGCAAATGACAACTTTCTAGCATTTGTAGTTTTGGGCTCTGCGTTGATGAGTCAGTCAATCAGTTTCACGCATTTAATTCAAATTTATTATGGGACGATAACCGTTCGCGCCTACTTTTTTTTAATTAGCCGCCTTTTTCTACTGGCAAGATTTGCTTGACCAACTATAATATAGATGTGTCCTGACTGACTGCCCCTAATAGGGTTAAAAAGGAGTTGAAAGTGTGTTTCGGAAAATAAACCCACGCGGACTAAGTCAAGTCGTGGTCAACAGCTAGTATAAACTTGTGGGACAATTTGGAACATTATTCAATGAAAAGTTTAAATGAGCATTTAAATGTGTTGATATTTTTTTCATGTATTTGTCATCAAATAATCACCCCTTTACCTGGATATGAATATCCAGGTAAAGGGGTCAGGTGTGTCCATGGGTAAAGCAATGAACGTTAATATTAACAAATTTGTTTTCAGGGTTAATCTTAAGTTCGCATATTTCGTCTAGACATGCGGCAGGGTGTCAATACATGTTCAATAAAAAGGAACTATGAAGAAATAATGTCGGATAATTCCGAAACATCCTGTGATAAATTCGCATTCCCAGCGCGGGATAACCCGAAATTGTCGTCATATTCAACTAGGAGAGGACTATTTAATACCTATTGTAGCATGACGCTACATCTGTCGTTTTGTTTTGGAAACTACTTGCTTGTGAGTCATGTCTAGTTTGCTTGTTTGTTTAGTCGTGTCGTATAGTGTGAATTGATTCACGCAATTACGGTTAGTTGGCGGTTTAAAGAAACACATGGAACCTTTTTTGGACGATGATATTTTCGAGATTGGCAGGTTACAATTGCGTTGAATTTTGAATTTCAATTCTGATTCGGAAAGAGAAATTTGTTTTCTTCGGGGTACTTCAGATGGATTTTAGGATTGACGTGTAAAGATCTGTTTGTGATTTATTAGATTTTTTCCTGGTTTTTTTTGTCAAAGTTAACCTTTTAAGCTTGAAGAGGAACGTTTTCTTCTGAGGTTGCTAATAACAACTTCGAGTGCGCTTTACTTCCCGTCGTTCCGCGGCCTTGTTGGCCGCAGTTGCCTGCAACAGGACATTTTTAAGGCCACCGTGGAGCACTGCTCCGGTGGTGCGTGGTGGTCGTATCAGCGACAGGGCGCAGCCGCCGACGTGCAGTCGGCAATGGATGGTCGTCGACCCCATCAGTCAGCGGTCAGGTATCAGACCCACGGAGGAGACGAGCCCGCATACTGAGTGGTTCGATAGCGTTGGTTAGCCGAACGTTTGCTTTGGAAAAGAACTAGCAGACCCACGGAGGACACGAGCCCGCATACAGCGCGGTTCGATAGGTCACGGTACAGCTTCGGTTGGCCGAACAAATTTTCATCGTCTACGGAGCTTAAATATTTTTTTAACGTACTGGAATCGGTTCCCGTTTAATTGTTATTTTTTCCCGGTTCATTGTTATTTTTTTGTGCAATATTACTTTTAATTCTGTAAAGCCGCTGTTATCCGTATTCCGCATTTATTTAAGGCATTGTCTTTTAAAATTCTAATTGCCCCTAATTGTCAGGCGAAACTAATATTTGGCAATAAATTTAGGTACCTATCACCCGTTGAAACAGCCATTTACGTCCATAATCTCCATCTCATTAATCCATTTCTTTCCTTCTACAGCTAAATTTATACGCCATTATCTCAGTTCACGCCAGTGCGGAAAGCGAACTGTCAGAAAAACAATTTGTTTTGATTACATTATTTTTTTTAAATTCCATGTGTAAATTTTTTTAGTGACTTTCGGAAGTGCTTATCAAATTATACGTGTTGTGCACAAGTATTTGTTATACTGCACTATACAGTGCTTGCATTGTAACCCGAACTAATTTGGAATTGCACTTAACCGACATACTTTTCAACAACAAGAACTAACTTCGGATTTACTCGAATACATCTTGTACAACATCTCTATTTAATATTTTAGTTGTAATTTGTAAATATTGATAATTAATTATTAGTACTTAATACTACTTATACTTGACGTCTAAAAGCGCCCTCGTTTTTAGTGTTCCGTACAAAACTTTGTTCACGGAACACGTATGGGATCACTTCGGTCTTGCAAATCAATTATTTATGATATAGGAGGCAAATGAGCAGACGAACCGCCTGTGACTTATTTGCTGATTTTACCGCATTAAAACATTTGTATATATGCTGTAAAATATGCTGATTTATCTTTGTTACAAATCGCCCTAAAGGAAGCCAACAGATGAGCGCAACGCTATTTACAAGCTTTTAACAGGGTGGCCCAAAAATACGTTCACAAAGCTTTTTCTATTTTAGTAAGTATGTACTTACGTAACTAGTACAAAATAAGTAAAAAATTAAAACTACTGTCTTTTTTGAGGCACACAAGCTACGTAAAGCACACCTCCTTGAGGATAGAGATAAAAAAGTTCGCTTGGAGAGATGTCGGTTGATTAAGCAACGTGCCGCTGCCGCTACTGAAAAGTGGAAAAATTTACGTTTTACTGATGAAAAACTTTTTTGTATTGAACAGGCCCATAATCACCAAAATGACAGAATTTACTCTTCTTGTCGCCCTGGAGAAGCCGCAGTCATTCCTCGTCGCCAAAAGCCACATTCAGTTATGATTTGGGGTGGCATTTGCAGTAGTGTGCAGCAGTGGTGCAAAGATAATTTTCCCGTATTTATAAGTTCAAAAGAGTGGCCACCCTACTCGCCTGATCTAAATCCAATGGATTATAGTAGTTTGTGGTCAATCTTAGAGACAAGGGCCTGTGCTACTAAAAACAAAAGTGTAAACGCTCTAAAAGCAACACTAACGTAGCGTCTTACGTAGGCGACCGACCGACGGACGATCGGCTAAATCAATCATTTGATACCCATAGAAGTGTCCTACGTGAGCGATCTCGTTGCGAACGCGACGCGGGGCAAAGCGGCGCGATTTGCACGCGAACGTCAGGCGGCGCCATGCGGCGCGGAAAAAACAAACCCTTCTTACCTATGTAAGTGTCCTAGGTGAGCGATCTTAACGCGATGGCGCGGAGCGGCGCGGAACGGGCGCGATCAATCCATTTGATTTTTTGACGCGAATACGACGCGGCTAGAGGCGTGACGCATGTAAAATACCGGATTAGATTTGATTAGTCGACTCACATTTGATTTTGTTTAGGCTTTACTGTAATTTATAGGGAAATGAAATAAAATTATTTCTATCCTAAGTTGATTACAGCGCCACCTATGGACCGTCTTGAACTACGTACCCTGGTGGGTGCGAAATGAAAGGTTGCAAAGAATGGCTCATGGCTCCCCTTCTTCATATGTTCAACCTAGCCCTGGATACTGGCGTGAACCCTTACCAATGGAAGGTTACCCGAGCCGAGTGAGACCTATTCCTAAATGTACTAGCACGGGTACAACTGGTTGAAGATTATCGGCCAATAGCCATACTTTCCTTGATAGCTAAACTATTTGAGTCAATCGTAGATAGAATGGTAGCACCACAATTAAAGCCGTTACTCTGCGATGCGCAGCATGGCTTTAGGTCCCGTCGTTCAGTGGAGACAAACCTTTTAACCCTGGTTGACTCTATTGATGATATGGATCAGACATTTGGATAACGGTAACGGTGTACAGGTTGACGGTTGACGTGCTGTACTTCGACTTCAAAAAAGCGTTTGATCGCGTAGATAACGATATACTTTTGAGTAAGCTGTGCAGCATAGGTTTTTCGCCAAAACGTCTCAAGTTCTTTGCCAGTTATCTACGCGACAGGCAGCAATATGTGCAGCGTGGATGCTTTGTTTCGAAACCTTACCATACTCGCTCTGGAGTCAGCCGGGCTCGATTCTAGGCCCGTTGCTCTTTGGAGTTATGGTGAATGTCCTGGCTTCGGATCCTAAGTACGCCAGATGCTTACTTTATGCCGATGATCTGAAACTGATTTATGGCATACAGGATATATCGGATTGTGTGTCACTGCAAGATGATATTGACTGAGTACATCAGTGGAGTCTCGATAACGGACTTCTATTTAATGCTGCAAAATGTGCACTTATGACATTTAGTAGGGCATGCAATCCGCTATATAATAAATATCTTCTAGATTCCGAACCAATAGCTTGAGTCAATACTATTCGGGATTTAGGAGTTATTCTGGATGCGAACGTTAACTGCCATGAGCATATGTATACGCTGGCTCGTACCTGTTATAAGAGACTAGGGTTCGTTACTCGGATTACTAGGGATTTCATAGATGCCAGGTCAATAAAACTCCTTTACGCCGCTCTTGTCAGAAGCAAGCTTGAAGCGGCTTGTGTTGTTTGGAACCCCTATGAAACAACCTATATCCTGCTGCTAGAGCGAGTGCAAAAGGCGAACGCCTTTTGTAGAGGGTAGAAACTTTCTACGCTCCCTCTACAAAGAAATGTTCGGATATTACCCATTTTTATACCCAACAAATTTTTTGCAGGGTACATTAGGTTATAACTCACTTGAGGTGAGGCGAAATTACAGACTGTGTACTTTAGCCAGTAGCATTTTACGTGGGAATTAATTTTTGTTGCATAAAAAAAAGACTAGTTTTAATTTTTAACTTATTTTGTACTAGTTACGTAAGTACTTAATAAAATAAAGAAAAAACTTTGTCAACGTATTTTTGGGCCATCCTATATTAACTTGCAATTATCTGGGCGACCGAGCTTTGCTCGGAAAACATATAAAAACTCAAAAATGCGCGTTTTCTCAGAGATAAGACCTAGCTAGATCGATTTTTCGCCCCTGAAAACCCCCGTATAGCAAGTTTCATCGAAATCATTAGAGCCGGTTCCGAGATCCCCGAAATATACAGGGTGGCCAAAAAATATGTGCATTCCCGTTGCCAGGGAGATTTTGGGATTATACTGAGCAATTTTTATTATGGGACCAACCCCGAAATCGCGAAAAAATTTTGTCTGTTTCATAGGTTTTGGCTGGTCCATTTTCTATGGAGGGTAAATTTATTTTTCGCGATTTCGTGGTTGGTCCCATAGTAAAAGTTGCTCAGTATAATCCTTAAACCTCCCTGGCAACGGGAATGCACATATTTTTTGGCCAACCTATGTATACATATACACGGTGTTTCATGACCCACTGAAAACCTTAAAACGGTTTGTTCAGAATCGATAGGAGAATTGATCGCGCTATGCTTTAATAAGGGTAATTTTTTATTTTATTATTTTTACATGCCCATTCTACAGGTTTGTAATGCAAGAATATCAATAACTAGCATTTGACACGTTATTTGTCAATGAGCAACACCCTTAACTGGTTATCTCGTTGCAGTAAGGTATGCAAATGGTCTGTCAACAGTGTTTTCGATGTTAACTAGCAATTGTTTGATGTCACTAAAACGACGAAGCATCTTGTGTAGAATTACCAGTCGAATAGAATTGTTGAGAAAACTACCTATAAACAACTAATTTTTTTTTATATTTATCGAATTTTTTAAATAAATACTCGAGATGAGTTCAAAATAAATAAAAACTGTTGGGGTGTCTCAGGTTTTCAGTGGCTCAAGTAACACCGTGTATACAAGAATTGCTCGTTTAAAGGTATAAGATGTACGTAAAGCCTGACCAGTAATATATGATCACGCGCCATGTTGCGGAATTTTACTGGAACTAATTTTTTCATACTATTCTGAACTGTCACTCTATACATTGAGAATAACAGCGCCCTCTTGACAAAGATCATATATTTCTGGTCAGGCTTTATATTTATACGGGTCAAATCTTGCAAGTTAAATTTGACCCACTTCCCGACTTCTAATGAAGCTGAAAATTTACACACATGTAAGTCCGGTGACAATGCAATATTATGGTACCATCGATCTGATGATGGAGACAGGAGGTGGCCATAGGAGCTCTGATAAAACAACGCAACCTAATTGTAGAAATAAAAGTACAGTCAGCGATAAAAGCTTGTACCAAACATGAACATGAAATATTTACTTGTTCAGCTAGGTCGTCCATTGATTTCAGCCGGAACCCGGCGCCGGGCACGTGGCCGAACCCGCCGCCAGATAGCGTGATGTAGTTCACGAGCGCCAGCGGGTACACTCCTGCAAACGAATTCACTTTAAACTCATGTGAAAAAATCCGGCGAAGGGCGTGTCGGGCCACACAACGCCATAAGGAAGATCCGAACCTTCACGGAGCACGAGAAAAGCTAATACAACCTAACCTAGAGTGCGGCCGCGTGTTGGTTAAAAACCGCAGAGAGAGGAACTGCAGAGGGCCAAGCGCGAACCACGATCGACGTGTTGCCTCTCTTTAAGTGTGACAGGGAGGCAACACGTTGAACGTGGTTGGCGGTAGGCTCTCAGGGCTCAAAGATAATCGTATCCCTTGCTCCAGACGCCCAACAAGTCTCAAGGTTTTGGTCGAACCTCAGTCCTATTCGCCGAAACAACTACCTATCGGTACAGTACCCGGCGATAAATATTGCACATCGGACTTAGGCTTCGTAGAGCGTTGTTTCTTTCTCTCTCGTTGTCTCCAATATTCTCTTTGTAAAGACCGATGTGCAATATTTGTCGCCAGGAACTATACAATAACCGCCGAACCAGCTTTAGCAATGAGCTGGAGTGAACATGGTAAACAGTGTCAGTGTCAGGTCATGGACTATTTAACAAACATCGTTTTATAACAGGTGTCACAGACAGTCCCCTATGCCGAGGATGCATGGAGACAGAAGAAACAGCCTCTCACGTGGTGCTGGAATGCAGCGAGTGGCTCCATACAGGGCAAAACATCTCGGATCCCCGAGGTCTTACTCAACATCAAAGGTTTAAATGGATTCCTCGAGGAGCTGGCAGGACCGACTTTACAAACAGATTGACTTTACAAACCTTTCCGCCTGTAATCTTCCACCTTTACATCACTTTGCCTTTTGCTCAGCTTGGTACCGTCAGCATTCACTATGAGAGGCAAATGACCAAAATTGGGAGGTATCCATCCAAATGCCCTGCAAAATCGGTTTTTGCTACAGTCTGTTATATTATAACAATGGTTGTACGTACACCCCTACCCAACGTATCTCCATATAATTTACGGACACTACGCACAAAGAATTCCATACACCATTTCCTATTTCTATCGCGCGCGAATAATATTCCAGCGTCCCGCTCGCACAGTGTCATTGATCGCCGCATTATCGGCGGGACAGCGATATAACATATAATAATGCGAGTGTGATAGAGATAGGAAATTGTGAGTCAGTGTACGAAATTATTTGTGCTTAAGGTGGTTCGACTAGGTTACCCAAAGCTTAAACCCCGCTAGATGGCGTCACTTTCGCAAATTTTCAGGTTTTATTTTTTTGTGGAATAGTGTTGGTATCTGTATACTTAAAAGTATGTTTAGCGCACTCTTTACATAAATATTGAACTATTATAATAAACATTGAATACTTCATTAGTGCAAAAAACACTTTTAAAGTCGACAGAGTGTTTCTGTCATGCTATTTCCTACTATTACTCACACATGCAAACAGTGTTTCCGTAATGCTTGTAGTAGACAATTTCATGCAGTGTACGAGTAAGTATGCTGCAATGGCGTTGCGGTATGTTCGTGGAAATACGTGCAAGAGGATTCGGGTTCGAGACTGGTACGTCAGGGGTACTTTTTTTTGTCCTTTTTGTGTTATGTTTCTTATACCTTTTAGTCTTCGAATTCTTGTCCGATTCCGATATAACCGAAATATATTTCAGTGATATCGGAATATAACCGAAATATATTTCAGTGATATCGGAAACGGCTCTAACAATTTCGATGAAATTTGCTGTAAGGGGTTCGATCTAGCTAGGTCTTATCTCTGGGAAAACGAGCATTTTTGAGTTTTTACTTATGTTTTCTTTTTCTCCCAGATATTCAGTATTATTAATAAATTAGTTTATAACGTTTTATAAAAATATGTGACGTTTTGAACTAAAAGGTACCACATTGTCGGTTGTCGATTAGGTTGATTTCATTTTGAAGCTTTATGGAAATATGACAACAATAAGTAGGTACCCGTTTGGTTGAAAACGCCACATATATTGAAAACCTGACTTTCACAAATCTCACCTTTTTGGGTTCTTCCAACTCAGAAAGGATGGAGAATACTGACGATTCTTAGTAGCACTAGCCCAAGGAAGTCCAGGTTTGTAAGTGTCAGGTATCAGTTTTTTTTAACGCGCTAAATATAGTTCTACAAGTAAAGCAATCCCTTACTGCCCAGCCTCTATAGTATTTTTCAAACTGG
Source organism: Cydia strobilella (assembly GCF_947568885.1). Lineage (NCBI taxonomy): Eukaryota > Metazoa > Arthropoda > Insecta > Lepidoptera > Tortricidae > Cydia > Cydia strobilella. The sequence continues at coordinate 33,172,600 of NC_086068.1, forward strand.
AAGGGTACGATGATCGATTTCATCTCCATACAATTTATAACCTAATAATGCCAAATGTTGCAAAATTATATTGAATTGAGATCTATCATCGTACCCTTGCAGTTTGAAATAGTTATTTACGATACAAGTGCGGAAAAGAGAAAATTCGAAGAGTGGCGACAGATTAAAACACGACCGCAGAGAGTGTTTTAAATCGACACGAGTTGCGAATTACCTATTCGCACGTGTATCGTACAACGTTTTACAGTACATATGGCCCTTTAAACTTTCGACATATGCATGAAAAGTGCTATTTACGCACTAGGGCGAGAAAGTTGCACCATATGTACTGTAAAATACTTTTTAGTACATATGGTGCTACATATACGTTACCGCCCTAGTGCGGTAATTAGTACAATACGTGCATATGTCGAAAATGTAAAGGGCCATAATTATGTACTGTAAAACGTTGTACAATACACGTGCGAAAAGGTAATTCGCAACTCGTGTCGATTAAAACACTTCCTTCGGTCGTGTTTCAATTTATCGCCACTCGTTGCCAATTTCCTACTTTTCGCACTTGTATCGTAATGTACTAATAATAAAGTAGTAATTGTAAAATAAATTTAAAACTTTTTTTAATTTTTTTTTTGGATTCAAGTAGGTACAGTGAGTAACAACATTGCATGGCCTTCTAATTATAACTATTATAGAAAACGGGATATTTATCATGTTTATTTATATTATTTATTTCTCGATATTTTGGCCGGTCTTGCAAGACCAGTGGTTGTGGAGATCCCTGGGGAGGCCTATGTCCATCAGTGGATGTCTTGTTGGTGTAGATGGATTCACACAACAAATGAAATAACATTTTTTCATATTTGTTATCCGTGTCCCTGTACCTGAAAGAAAAATAATATCATGATAGCACAAATTCTCTAATGTTATAGGAAGAAAGATGATGCAACAATATGGATTCTAATAAAGTTATCATTTACTTACCTAGTAATAATTGTGTTTTTCATTCATAGACAAAATTCCATAATTTTCATCCCCAGGAAATGTTTTATTTTACTTTATTGCTGTGAGGATGTCCTGATTTTTTCTGGCTAATGAAGGAAAACATTTTATTTCCAAGAATGCCTTCATTTTGCACAATACCTAAAAAAACCTAGAGTTAGTGACACATTGACTATTCGGCAACCAAAACAGTAATAATTACATTATATAGGTATTGTTCACTGCTTATATCTACCATTACGGAAGAAGTGAGAATTATTTTCTAAAAAGATCGGCACGAGAAAATTACAATGTACAATGAAGGAATGAAACTGTACCTACCTTACGAAACTTCACCATCATGAATTCCGCTTCAATTGAGTCTGAATTTTTCTGGATTTTCGCGGACCAGAACACCGATGATTTTTGTAACTTGATTTAGACGTTGCTATCATTTTCAATTTATACAAACAAATTGATGTCACAATAAACATGACCCTATGTGTCAGTGGCAACACTGTCAAATAAAAATGCACTAAACATGACGGCACTGCAAATCCTGCCAGGTCGGCCAGGCAACGTCGCCAACGTCATAGAGTGGCAACGCCGCACGCAACGTATTTGTACACGACATTTGTGATACACACATACGTAAAATTGATGAAAAAATTACGTTGATTTATGTATGATTTCTGTATGAAACAAAGTTTTTTCTATTAATTTAGCGCAAACGAATATTCGAAAGTAGATAAATGAGCAAATATTTCTGTAGTAATAGTGTGTAGTGCCTTAATTAAAGCAGATTGAATTTTGTATGAAAATCGAACCACCTTAACGTCCTTACTTTCCCCGAAAATACACTTAACAAGAATAATTTAGAAAACTAAACATCAGTTAAGATTTATATGTAGGATGTAGGTAATCACTACTAAAGTATGGACACGAAAAAATCTGGTCGTGCATGATATGGTAAATCTTTTAAATGAATGAGGATTTTCAAGCAGCACTTTTTTTAATGATTTATGGATATCAAACTACATAATAAAAATACAATCATAATATAACGTTGTTGTTTGTGAGTTTCAGCATTATATACTCCACCATACCTATGTTTTTATGAACAGCGTCTTCGGACAGTATTTACCAAATTTTCCTGTTATTTTTTTATTGTATTTTGAACTTGATATTTCAAATTATACCCTATTACATCGTCCTTTCACAATACCTAACATTTGAGGTAGTCCGACGGTTTTTTAATTATCGTGCATTTGCCTTGTTTGATAGCCACAAATCATTAAAAAAGTGCTGCTTGAAAATAATCATTCATTTAAAATTTAAAAGATTTACCATATGATGCATGACCAGATTTTTTCGTGTCCATACTTTAGTAATCTTTATGACTCACATTGTCAAAGTAAACAGACTGGACCTAGGTAAGTGATAGTACAATATGTACCTAGGTAACTAAAATTATAATTATGTATATCTACCTATATAGCAGACTTTTGGAACATGCTCAAGTGTATTCATTTAACCTTCTAGGTAAAACTTACTTGTAAATTAAAAGATGTTTGGTCGTGGAAATCTGCCACTCGACGCCTCTCAGCACATGAGATATTGCCATCAGATGATCATCGACGACGTTAGCAAAGTGATAAGTCGGGAACCCGTCAGACTTCATTAGCACCGGGTCTCCTTCGTTGATGGACACATCATACGCAATGCCACCAAAGATCAAATCTTCAAAAAACTGGCACTCGGATGACAGCTGCAGTGCATGTTTACAGATTAGGTATCTATTAGAACCAGAACGAATAACAATCGAGCTATTTTTTAATGATAATTAAATTAGCTTCCGGATATTATACATATAAACTATCCAACCAATACCTACGTGTAATAGGGTAGGTGTGTCAGTTTTCGTCCACTTATAGGAGATGCCGACTTTGTAATGCGAAAAAAAAATCTTAAAGTATTCTTACTTGAATGCGTTATATTTGTTTGTATTGCTCATATTGCCTATTTAAGGTTTATATTACTTGACCTTAAATAATATTAACGATTTATTTTATAAAAAATATAATTTGCAAAAGTAGGGCTATTTTAGTTTCCTTCCACCTATGAGCTAGTTTTCGTCCACCTATGAGCTAGTTTCCGACCACTGCATTATTGAGTTACAAATCGGACAAGTGCGAGTCGGGCTCGCGTTCCAAGGGTTCCGTACATTACACAATTTTTAACAATGTATTTTTTATGTGAAATGTGTGACTGTGTGTGACTGTGAAATGTCTTTAAAAAACCCATAGGGGTCGGATCAAAACTAAGTATGTAATTAAGTCCGACTCACGCTTGACTGCACATTTCTAATAGTTTTTCCTGTCATCTATAGTTAATAACTATTTTTTGTATTTTATTTTCAAAATTTTAGGCCGAGTAGTTTCGGAGATAAAGTGGGGGGTCATTTTTTGGCTATTTTCTGAAATACCTTCTGAACTATTTATTATAAAAAAATAGATTTGAGATTCCCACAATGAGCTTTTTCATTTGATATGTAACACGATAGTCGATATAGTTTGAAAACTTTATTTTTTAATTTTCTCATTTACTCCCCAAAAGTGGCCCTCATGTTTAAAATTCACTTAATATTTACGTTACATATGTCAGTCCTTGGGTCACAAACTTACATATGCGTACCTTTCAACTAAATTGGTCCAGTAGTTTCGTAGAAAATAGGCTGTGACAGACGGACAGACAGACACACAGACGCACGAGTGATCCTATAAGGTACGAAACCCCAAAAATCGATTATATATTTCATTTTTTTATTAGTTCTTATGTTATATATAAATCGTTTTTAGTTGGTTTTATAGCTTCTGCTCGCGGCTTCGACCGCGTATAATGATTATTTTCGTGATAAACCTAACCTATGTCCTTCCTTGTGTTTCAAGCTATTTTCATACCAAATTCAAATCGGTCCAGAGAATCAATTGTACAAAATACCATTTTATTCACACACCATTAACAAAGGAGTGCACTTAAACTAAATGCCTTCTTTAATAGGCGATAGAAATGTATTTAATAGATATATTGTAGAAAAAAATTTTTTTTTTCAGAAAATGAGAATATCTTAAAAAAATAATATAGTTACATGTAAAAAATCCGCAACGCAGGCTTCGTCAGATGGCCACAAATACAAATCAGCAACATGCTTCGTCCCGTCCGTTACGTTATAGATATATTTAAATAAAACCACCATACTAAATATTCGCCTAGCTATTTGGGTTTCCGTCCGCCCGTGTAGCACAGGTAAAATAAGACTAAATATGGCCATTTGGCGGCAAAATATGTACATCCATGAAACTTTGTTTTCTATCTTTATCTTGGAACTAGAAATGAGGATCTGATGAGTCCTATCAACATTTAGGGTTCTGATCCCTTTTCGGGGGGTGTGGTCAGGGGGTTCATTTAAAAAAATGCACAGTTTACAAACTGGGCATGTGAGGTGTCACTTTCGTGTAATTTTTTGCGCTGAATCGAACGAGACCATATTCATACTTATAGGGTATTTTGCGAGATATGTATGGTTTTTGTTGAAAAAAAATGAAAAAATCAAATATTTCAAGTCAAATTAGGTTTTAATCAGCAAAACAATTGGAAAGCTATTTATTTATTTAATCTTTATTGCACAAAAGAAAATACAATCGTACAAAAGATGGACTTAATGCTATAATGCATTATCTACCAGTCAACCTTTCAACAAACCAGATAATTTATAGACGGTGCAACATCATGTTGTAATATAAAAACAAAAAACATACTTCAGTTACAACATTCATTTATTTGTGGCATGAGCACGAATATGTGTGCCCGAGTCACGGGTGTTTTCTATGTATTTAAGTATCTACATATTATATACATCCTTGTCTAAGTACCCACAACGCAAGCCTTATTAAGCTCACTATAGGACTTAGTTAATTTGTTACTCGTAATGTCGTATAATATTGATTTATACAACTAAACATGTATACAAGTAATATAAATAATACATAGGCATATTACATACATATAGTATATTATAAAAATACATATACATACACATACATAAGAAATCAGATGACTCAAATTAGAAACTAAGAATTTACCATACTGCCAGAAAAGTAGTTTTTAAATGCAAATCTGTTTGGACACTGTCTAAATTTAATAGGGAGACTATTCCAATGGTGTCTACCTGAATGAAGAATAAATTGGACATGTAACCTGTTCGGTGAGATGGTAGACAGGGAAAGGCAGCAGAGTGAAATTGACGAACGCGAGAAACTCCATAGAAGTTGAAGAAATACAGATAAGAACAGATATTCGGAGAATTGAAGATCGTTAATGACAGAAAAGAGGCTGTAAAGCATGCAAATGTTGCGACAACTCGTAGGTATAGGAAACCAGCGGATGATCTTGCACCGCTATAAATTATCTGCTTTGTCCAAAGGTTGACTGATAGAGAATGCCTTATAGCATTACGATTGTATTTTTTGTGCAATAAAGATTAAATAAATAAATAAAAGTTTTCCAATTGTTTTTGCTGCTTAAAACCTACTTTTGACTTGAAATATATATTTTTTTTCATTTTTTCAATAAAAACCCTACATATCTCGCAAAATATTGAACCTATAAGTATGAATATGGTCTCACTCGATTCAGCGCAAAAAATTACACGAATATGATACCTCACATGCCCAGTTTGTAAACTGTGCATTTTTTTTAAATTACCCCCCTGACCATACCCCCGAAAAGGGGGTCAGAACCCTAAATGTTGATAGGACTCATCAGATCCTCATTTCTAGTTCCAAGATAAAGATAAAAAACAAAGTTTCATGGATGTACATATTTTGCCGCCAAAATATGCTATTTTTCCTGTACTAAAGCTGCAACTAATATGTTTTATTTTTAATTCGCTTCTTGCAAAATATAATTGTGTTATGTAGATTTATTGTTTAGACATTAGGCCAGGATTACACTTGTAAGTTTTACTCACAAGTAAAAAAACTGTCGTCTGCATAGCAATGAATGTCGTCGATAGACAACATGTCAATGATGTGCAGCAAAAATAGCGTTGGGGATAGCACAGAGCCTTGCGGAACGCCAGCGTTAATGTCCATGCTATTTGAGCAGCTTCCGTCTACTACAGCTCGTATGCGTCTGCCAGACAAAAAGCTAGCGATCCATTTGCATAGTCCCTCCGGCAATCCATAAGATGACTTCGACAGGAGACCCCGATGCCAGACCCGATCGAACGCCTTCGCTACATCTAGGCTAACTGCCAATGCCTCACCTTGACTCTCAATGGCCGAAGCCCAGCGGTGAGTGAGATACACTAGAAGATCACCAGTCGAGCGACCGTGGCGAAAACCATACTGACGGTCGCTGATCAGGTCGTGTTCTTCTAGGTATCTCAGGAGCTTTGCGTTGATTATACGCTTGCGTTGATTACTTACGTAAGTAGGGACACAGCTATACTACAGAATGAGATATGAATATCGTTATCTCATTCTAGCAAATAGCTTTGTCCCTACTTACGTAAGTAAAACTTACAAGTGTAATCCTGGCCTTATATAAGGATTGCAATAAGTCCAAAATTGTGCGGTAAGGTAGGTTTATATTTAAATTACATCGCAATCCTTTGTGGCAACTTCGTTAAGTGGACGGAAACTGACACTGGACGTTATTAGGAATATCTACCCTACCTAGGCTGAATCCGAGGTGGCCACAGATGGGAATGATTCATTCCCATTTGCTTCCGCCGAATATTGCGTTCTACTACAAATGGAAATACGCCTATTCCAATCTGTGGCTGGCGAGCATAACGTATGCGGAGTGAAATTTGGACAAGGTTTTGAACATGAAAAAAGTAAACAAAAAATTAAACTGAAATTATATCCAACTGCCAATTTAAAGTCTATACAATATCTGTCAATTAATCCGGTAAGTTTCATGGGCCTTGGATTCTTTCTCTTGAAATTGTGGTCAATCTAGAAGAGCATCACCATCGCGAAACTGTATGTAATTTCTTCAGTACTATTTCCCTATGGCCGAAAAGAAGACAGTGGAACATTTTGTGGAAGCGGGTTAGAGGTGAAGGTATGTTTAGTTTATAATATTTTTAAATCCTTTTTCTTTAAAAAAAAACTACCGCTAGAAAGTCTGGTTCAGGGAAACATTCCAGCATTAGCCAGTTTCCTGGGACTCCTGGGAGAGATCGATTGAAGAAAATGACGGCCCGCTAAGTCACAACATCTTACAGAGAGGCCATGAGATTATTCACATGTGGCAGTAAAATTATTTAAAAATATCTTGAAGATATGGGCATCGGCAAACGTTCAAGAAAAGTTAAGGTCACCGTCTCCGAAAATAAAAATAATAGCTACAGCGGTTAGCAAAATGAAACTGCACTTGATGCAGAAAGCAAGCCGCTGTGCCCAGTGATACTAGGGACCAATCTGAATGATTTCATCCGAGGAAACACAAATTTCATCCACTAGAATTCAAGATGGCGGACCTTTTCCAAAATGGCGGCTGCAAAATTTTAAAAAATTGTAGACACAAAACGGGTGCACCGATTTTAGTAATTGATATATCAATCAATTCGTATTGACACCTGTAATCGGAAGAAAAAATACCATTTAAGAAATTAAAGATGGCGGCCGAATATTAAGAAAATTATGTTTTTTTTTTCATTTTTTTCCTTCTACTGAAAATAACGACTAAATGTTCTATAGTATGGTCACATATTCTTTCATTTAAATGAAACCTGATAATATTAGCTACAAAATAAGATAAAAAACTTGACAATCCGTTGAGTAGTTTTTTAACTATACGCATTACAAAAAGCGCGTAACTCCCGTCCGAAACGGCCCCCTCGCGTCAAAACTGACAACTTTGATGATATTTCATTATATTTAAAGGTAAAAAAGAAAATAATACATATTTACTTTATTTATTGAGCTATAAATAAATATATTGCCGCTTATTATTTGTGACGTTCCACGGAAAAAGAAACCTTATGGAGGCTGCCGCTTACGTCGCACAGCACCGCGATAGTATTGGAGCGGCGTTAATAATAGCTTAAGCGCCAACCGCCATAAGGTACCTTTACCCGTGGGACGTCACATTTACTCCTCTTTATCATCTTCGTCCGATGTGGTTGAACTGTAAAAAAAGGCAATTCATATGAAATCTTAACAAAATATACCTACCTAATATAATTGAATTGAATATATAGAAATGAACTACGCCAAACTGTCCCTCCATTACTATTTCAATGTGTGTAGTATTGAGGTTTCATGAAGTACCTGAATAGTATATAGCATTAATTCAGGATATGTATACCAATGTCACCACCCAGATAGTAATCCAGCTGGAACCTGTGAAAAGTTTGAAATAAGCAACGGAGTGCATCAAGGGTCAATATTAAGCCCGTTATTATTTAACGTCACCATAGATTACCTAACAAGGGCTCACCAAAAACCAGTGCCATGGAACATATTATATGCTGATGACGTCGGCCCTATTATCAGATAATGTCGAAGACCTCCAAAATCAACTAAACATTTGGACTAAATCATTAGAGGACAATGGTTTGAAAGTAAGCCGTAAGAAAGCAGAACACATGTCATGTTTTTTTTGACGGTACAACAGATCCCAACTCAATCAAGCTCTACATAAATGATGTCCCACTGCCTACAGTGAAAGAATTTAAATACTTGGGGTCGATAATCAGCAACGATGGTAAAATTGATAGAGACGTAAAGCGAGGTTTAGACTAGCAAGAACTTGCATGCAATTTTCATTACATTGCGGTATCTGGTAAACATGTTGAATGCAGTTTACCTTAGTAGTCAGCAATGTAACGTAAATTGCATCCATGTTCTTGCTAGTCTAAACCTCGCTTAACTCATAGAACCACAGTAGGCTGGATTAAGTGGAGGCAGTTGACCGGTGTTGTGTGATAACAGAATGCCTTTAAAAATAAAGGGTAAATTATATAAAACTGCAGTGCGACCCGCCATACTTTATGAAACCGAATGCTGGGCATCAACAAAACAACACGTTCAAAAACTGCATACAACAGAGATGCGCATACTTCGCTGGTCAACTGGAGTCACCCGGAGGGATAGGATCCGTAACGAATACATGAGAGGCAGTTTTAAAATCGCTCCTATGAAGAAAAGCAGAAGGAAAAGCGACTACGCTGGTACGATCACGTAATCAGGCAGTCTTCAGATCACATGGTACGAGTGGCATTGGATCTACCAACGACGAAACGGGGCCGTGAAAGACGCCCTGCTAGTTGGCTGACAACAGTCCAAAATGACATGAAAAACACCGCCGGAACAGCACATAATCGTCCTGTGTGGAGAAAGAGGACAAGGAGAGCAGACCCCAGATAATGGGAAAAGGCTTAGGTAGAAGAAAAAGAAGATGAATGTGTGTAGTATTGAAATAGTAATGGAGGGGCGTGACAGTTTGGCGTAGTTTATCTATAAGTACCTTTCGTTTTTGCAGTTGCCTTTGCATATGCCAAATGCTGCATTCTGCATTGCACTGTGCAGGGTAGACCCACCCTCCGACACGTGCAGCACATTGTTTCGCAACCTTTTTTACAGCCGCAATGGTTCAGGTATGATAATTCACGCCATATCTCCCTGGCTTCAGACCATTGCGGTTCACAACTGTCATTAGATGACTTCCAACCCCAAGAGGATGGCAATGGCACAGAGGCATCATCAAGAATAAGGGCATTGCCCCATAAGTTCACCTGCTACCTATATGACCCTCAAACAGCGCATTCGTCGGTGAACTTGGTACGCAAGGAACTATTTGCTACTAAAAATAAATTGGTAGGTAACCAGCATCCCACCAACATCGGCACTCGGCAGCCTTACATAAACACGCGCTCCGTGTCACATATCAAGCGGGCCACTTATGGGGCAATGCCCTTATTCTTGATGATGCCTCTGTGCTATTGCCATCCTCTTGGGGATGGAACTTGGAAGTCATCTAATGACAGTTGGGAACCGCAATGGTCTGAAGCCAGGGAGATATGGCGTGAATTATCATACCTGGACCATTACGGCTGTAAAAAAGGTTGCGAAACAATGCGCTGCACGTGTCGGAGGGTGGGTCTACCCTGCACAGTGCAATGCAGAATGCAGCACATCAGCACATGCAAAGGCAACTGCAAAAATGAAAGGTACTTATAGATAAACTACGCCAAACTGTCCCGCCCCTCCATTACTATTTCAATACTACACACATTGAAATAGTAATGGAGGGGCGGGACAGTTTGGCGTAGTTCATTTCTTTATATTCAATTTAATTAGATTAGGTAGGTATATTTTGTTCTGATTTCATATGAATTTTCTTTTTTTTTTACATCGGACCAAGACGATAGAGGAGTAAATGTGACGTCCCACGGGTAAAGGTACCTTATGGCGGTTGGCGCTTAAGCTATTATTAACGCCGCTCCAATACTATCGCGGTGCTATGCGACGTAAGCGCCAGCCTCGATAAGGTTCCTTTTTCCGTGGAACGTCACAAATAATAAGCGGCAATACATTTATTTATAGCTCAATAAATAAAGTAAATATGTATTATTTTCTTTTTTTTTACCTTTAAATATAAAGAAATATCATCAAAGTTGTCAGTTTTGACGCGAGGGGGCCGTTTCGGACGGGTGTTACGCGCTTTTTGTAATGCGTATAGTTAAAAAACTACTCAACGGATTGTTAAGTTTTTTATTTTATTTTGTAGCTAATATTATCACGTTTCATTTAAATGAAAGAATATGTGACCATACCATAGAACATTTAGTTGTTATTTTCAGTAGAAGGAAAAAAAAGAGGAAAAAAGAACATAATTTTCTTAATATTCGGCCGCCATCTTTAATTTCTTAAATGGTATATATTTTTTTCCGATTACAGGTGTCAATACGAATTGATTGATATATCAATCACTAAAATCGGTGCACCCGTTTTGTGTCTACAATTTTTTTAAATTTTCCAGCCGCCATTTTGGAAAAGGTCCGCCATCTTGAATTCTAGTGGATGAAATTTGTGTTTCCTCGGATGAAATCATTCAGATTGATCCCTAGTATCACTGGGCAAAGCGGCTTGCTTTCTGCATCAAGTGCAGCTTTCGATGCAAATATCGCCGTAACCGCTAGTACTATAAATTGCTTTGAAAATGTGATACCGACCAAAATGTACAAAAACAGCTGCTTTTACACGACTGCCCAAAAAAGGAGTGTATTGTTTTCAGGGTTCATGTTTGTTTGCTTAATGGTATTTATGGGGGACTAATTATATGTCACTTAAAATGGAAATTTATGGCAAGCTAACTATTATTCTGAGAACACCAATGGTCCAACAGACAAGAATGTGAAACATGTCGAACATACGAAGTTTCCTAAAAAAGTTTTCCTAAGGAAGATAAAATTTTAACAGAAAAAATGCCAACATTTGTGTGTTCGACACCGATGGCTTTAAAGTACCACAACTTCCGTTAAAAATCTCGCGTTTGAGTAAACTTTATCTTGCATTTAACGTTGTTAAAAACATTATTAAAATACATGAAAATTTATGAAAAATATCCATGTTGTTTTTATTTAAGTAATACGACATTGAATTTTGTCCAGATGTCACTCAGCATACGTTAAATTGGAATAAGTCGTTCCCATCTGTACCAGTCCCTTCTAATGGGAATACACCATCAAAATTTACATCTCTTCTGAAATCAATGAGTTGACTCTCTGGCAGTGGCGTAGCTAGGCGTGGGCGATGTAGGCCGTCGCCCGCAGCATCGCGCCCCAATGGGGCCTCTTCGTGCACAGTGATAGAGAAGGGCCTCGCAAATTGCGATTTCGCCCACGGCGAGATTAGGTCACGCTACGCCACTGCTCTCTGGTTACTAGCAAAGTTTCATTAATTGTATAAGATGTGGTTTAAAAAAATTAGTGCTCCCTAGTTCGACAGCTAAAATAGACGGTGCTGTTCTATACTATCTATATGTTTAACAGTACAATGGTGCTACTTTCTCGCACTAGTGCGTAAAAAAAGCACTTTTCGTGCATGTGTCGAAAGTTTAAAGAGCCATATGTCCTGTAAAACGTTGTACGATACACGTGCGAATAGGTAATTCGCCACTCGTTTCGAATTTCCTCTTTTCCGCACTTGTATCATAAATAACTATTGTGGTACCTAACTGAACTTTCAAACGTCAACTTTTGACAACCAGAGTTACAGCATAAATCGCATAATATATGGAGACTACGGAGCTGTACACCGTCGTCTAAATTAGCTGTCAAATTCGAAGCACGATATTGATACAATGAATGATTTGTTGGTTACTAGTAATTAGTAATATAAGGTAAGCAAGCATTATTAGCTAGTAGCTAGACAAACCTTGAATCTGATACAGTTTGGAGTACCTGCATTCAATTTTTCCATGACTTCTCCAAATGATAGACTACGGCATCTGTTATCATACTTTGGTATACTATGTGTTCTCATTGCATTTCTACGCAGCAAATTTAATCTACGTTCTGTACAGAAACATCTATATGCTGTACCATTGTCAAGGAGTTTAGTGATGTATTTCCTGCAACAATCACAACAACAACAATAACAAAATTTTAATTTAAACTATGCATGTATCTACCTATACAGTACCGGCCAATAATATATGGGTGTTATTTAATCGATCTGCAAAATATTCCTATTTTGATGAACAAAAATATATATTTGGTCGCCCAAAATGTGTATTTAATCAGCAACTTAAGGTTAGCAAGTATTTCAAAATCAGTTCGCAATTAATGTCATAATGAGCTGCTCTAAATTGATTTGGTTGGCAAATTAATTATTTGATCGGTAGTAAGCGATCCACCATTAATTAAATTTTGTTAAGCAGTCAGTGGGTAAGCGGATTATTTCATTTTGGATAACAATTTAACTGATCCGCAAGAATTGGTAAGCTGAAAATTCAGCTGATCAGCAAAGGGGGTACCTTTGCGGATCAGCTGATTTTTAGGGTTTCCGTACCCAAAGGGTGGAGACGGGGCCCTATTACTAAGACTTCGCTGTCCGTCCGTCTGTCACCAGGCTGTATCTCATGAAACGTGATAGCTAGACAGTTGAAATTTTCACATATGATGAATTTCTGTTGCCGCTATAACAACAAATACTAAAAACGTAATAAAATTTAAGTGGGGCTCCCATACAACAAACGTATTTTTTTGCAGTTTTTGCGTAATGGTATGGAACCCTTCGTGCGCGAGTACGACTCGCACTTGGTCATGGTGATCACAGAAATATATGATCATTGTTAAGAGGGCGCTGTTATTCTCATGTATGGAGTGACAGTTCAGTATAGTATGAAAAAAATAGTTCTAGTGAAATTCTGCAACATGGCGCGTGATCATATATTCCTGGTCAGGCTTTACAAGAAAGCTTAAGGTATATTGAGAAAAATATTGTATACTATTTTTAAGCTTTTTTTTATAGGTTCAGTGGAAAAACAAAGGCAACTAGCATCTGCCCGCAACATTATCTGCATGGAATAGTGATGATGATTGATAAAAAATATCCTATGTCCTTCCCCAAGCCTCAAACTATCTCCATACCAAATTTCATCTAAATCAGTTCAGCAATTTAAACAGGAAAAGATAACATACAATACAGACAGACAGTTACTTATTTATTTATTTATTTATTGAGAAGTTCAACAGCGTTTACATTAAATAATATACAAAAAACATGAGAACTTAAGCATAGCCAATAACAGAACTCCTGGGATTTATACAAAATGAAAATAATCTGTGGATAGACTTGTGACTTGTGCTATACAAGAATTGTAAATATAAGTTAAGAGCCCTTGTTCCTTATAGTCTAACCGGTTCGTATAAAAATATGTACCGCAAATCGATGTACAGGTTAGCCGTTTGGCACACACATACTAGAGGCCAAAACAAAATTTTTGACCCGCAGTTCCTAAAAAAATTTCGCTGGGGGTGGTGGTAAAACATTATTTTTTTGTATGGAAAAAAATTTCTTTTTCAAAACCTATTGTATGTGGTATCATACGAAAGGGCTTTTTAAGGCGATTCTAAAAATATATCACATCATTACATTTCGGCCATTTTTTTTTAATTAAAACAAAAATAATTTTCGAAACATACCAAGTTTGGGCTTCTCCAGACACGATATGGCTGATTTTTTTTGTACAATATACCACAAATGATACGTGATATCCTCATGTCTAACTCCAAGAAAGCAATTTTAAAAATCATTAACAATTTTTTTTTTTTTTTTTCAATTTTACAAAGTGACACAGTTCTACTTCAATACCTATTTCACGAGACCAAAGAGGATATAATAAGACTGATTACGGAGTTATATCTATCTTTGACGAGACTTATGGAACTATACGGCAGATACGGTACATAGTAATCAAAAAATGATACGTAATATCCATATATCGAACGGGAAATACCTCTTTAACCCTTTAACTGCGCCTTTCATCAGTTGGTATAGTTTGTTTAGTTTTTGACACAAAATATCAAGATTGTATCCTTCAGATACGATATACCCTATCGATTTTTCTTTGTACAATATACCACAAATGATACGTAATAACTTATTATCTTTCTAACCCCAAGAAAGCAATTTTGAAAATAATTTCATTTGGATTTTTTTTTAAATTTCTCAATATTGTAATATCGAAAAATTATACACATGAAAAATATTTTAAAAAATTCTTAAAGAGATTATTTTCAAAATTGCTTTCTTGGGGTTCGATATCAAGATATTACGTATCATTTGTGGTATATTGTACAAAAAAAATCAGTAAGGTATATCGTAGCTGGAGGATACAACCTTGATATTTTGTGTCAATAACTAAACAAATTATACCAACTGATGAAAAGGCGCAGTTAAAGGGTTAAAGAGGTATTTCCCGTTGGATATATGGACATTACGTATCATTTTATGATTAATATGTACCGTATCTGCAGTATAGTTCTATGAGTCTCGTGAAATAGGTATTGAAGTAGAACTGTGTCACCTTGTAAAATTGAAATTTAAAAAAAAAAATGTTAATGATTATATTTTCAAAATTGCTTTCTTGGGGTTAGACATGAGGATATCACGTATCATTTGTGGTATATTGTACAAAAAAAGTATCAGCCATATCGTGTCTGAAGGAGCCCAAACTTGGTATGTTTCGAAAAATCTTATTGTTTTAATTTAAAAAAAATGCCCGAAATGTAATGATCCGATATATTTTTACAATCGCCTCAAAAAGCCCTTTCGTATGATACCACACTCAATATGGATTTTTTTTTTCATACAAAAAAAGAAATGTTTTACCACTCCCCCCCAGCGAAATTTTTTTAGGAACTGCGGTTCAAAAATTTTGTTTCGACCTCTAGTATGCGTGTGCCAAACAGCTAACCTGTACATCGATTTGCGGTATTCCTTCGAAATTGGGGTCGAGCCGGCTTCCGCTATTAGACCGTTCACCGATTTCGCGAAATAACACTCGATAGATGGCGTTGGCGCTCGGGGCGCGAGCGCCGGCAACGCTAAGCGCGTTTCAACGCAGACAAGAATAATTTTGATACTTTTCAATTTAATTGCAAGTAACATTATTTTTAGTGTTATATTGACCCTTTTATTTTATTTTATAAGCATGGTAGTAGTCAATAGAGTGTATGTGTTAGGATAATACATAACCAGAGACGAGTAAATAATAAAGATTGTTTACCGCTTTCATGGAATTATTGTGACAAGTTCATCCATGAAGTCGTCACTTCATCAAGGAAGTTGAATAATTAAATGTTTTAAAGATCAGGTTACTTTAAATAATAGTAAATACCTATATGTGTAATAAAAGTTAATTCGAGAGTACTAACAAAAAAAACCGGCCAAGTGCGAGACCGACTCGCGTTCCAAGGGTTCCGTACATTAATTTAAACTAGGTATTTTTAGGGTTCCGTACCACAAAAGGAAAAAACGGAACCCTTATAGGATCACTCGTGCGTCTGTCTGTCTGTCTGTCTGTCCATCTGTCACAGCCTATTTTCTCCGAAACTACTGAACCAATTAAGTTGAAATTTGGTATACATATGTAAGTTTGTGACCCAAAGACGGACATGTAACGTCAACAAATGAATTATAAACACGGGGGCCACTTTTGGGGGGTAAATGAGAAAATAAAAAATATAGTTTTTCAAACTACATCGTGTTACATATCAAATGAAAGAGCTCATTATGAGAATCTCAAATATATTTTTTTTATAATTTTAGCATAAACAGTTTAGAGGTTATTCAAGAAAATAGGCAAAAAATGACCATTCCCCCTTTATCTCCGAAACTACTGGGTCTAAAATTTTGAAAAAAATACACAAAATAGATCTTTACATTCTTTACCATTTATAAAACCTATTAGAAATGTGCAGTCAAGCGTGAGTCGATCTTAATTACTTAGTTTTTGATCTTGGGGCCTGACCTACGGGCTTTTTAAAGACATTTCACTCACGTTTCACATAAAAAATACATTGTTTAAACTGTGTAATGTACGGAACCCTTGGAACGCGAGTCCTACTCGCACTTGTCCGGGTTTTTTTATGTGAAATGTAAGTGAAATGTCTTTAAAAAACCTGTAGGGGTCGGATCAAAAACTAAGTAATTAAGTCCGACTCACGTTTGACTACACATTTCTTATAGGTTTTCCTGTGATCTATAGGTAAAGAACTATTTTGTGTATTTTTTTCAAAATTTTAGACGCAGTAGTTTCGGAGATAAGGGGGGAATGGTCATTTTTTGTATATTTTCTTGAATAACTTATAAACTGTTTATCCTAAAATTATTAAAAAAAAATTTGAGTTTCTCACAATGAGCTCTTTCATTTGATATGTAACACGATATAGTTTGAAAAACTTTATTTTTTAATTTTCTCATTTACCCCCCAAAAGTGGTCCCCATGATTAAACTTTACTATGACAGTACCGCTCTATCCTATTATATGCTCTTTGGAAAGGATAACCACGACTTGGAAAAATTTCGAATATTTCGATGGATGTTGGTGTCATTATGACACCTATTTATTATTGTTTAATCGTAGATAATACGCTAAAATAAGCATGTTTTGTAGGAAAACCTTTTCACTGTTATCAAAAATAGCCGAGATATTCGACTTCAGTTGACATGATTTTAGGACAAAAATTTCGATGGATGTTGGTGTCATTAGGTATAACACCTATTTGTTATTGTTTTATCGTAGAGAATACGCTAAAATAAGCGTTTTGTAGGATTTTTTTTTTCTCTAAAATCAAAAATGGCCGATATATTCGACCTCAAAGGTGACACAGTTTTAGGTATCTTGCGTTCACAACACACCCGCCTCGCTATCAAAAAGGAAATACAGTGCCAGAGTCACCGTTAGGTAGGACGACGAGCGAAGCGAGGTTAGGTATCTTGCGTTCACAGCACACCCGACTCGCTATCAAAAAGGAAATACACCGCCAGAGTCACCGTTAGATACGACGACGAGCGAAGCGAGGAGGAGTGTTAGAATCTTGCGTTCACAACACATCCGACTCGCTATCAAAAAGGAAATACAGTGCCAGAGTCACCGTTAGGTAGGACGACGAGCGAAGCGAGGAGGAGTGTTAGGTATCTTGCGTCCACAACACACTCGACTCGCTATCAAAAAGGAAATACAGTGCCAGAGTCACCGTTAGGTACGAGGACGAGCATTAATTTTATTTGCGATATTGAGAACATTATTATGCCAGCATAAGATTCGGAATTATAAATAACTTCGAGATGATTTATGCCAAAACATACTATGCGCAAGATGCTTTATGTGCTTTATGTGTTTTTCCAAAAATTTGATTTTTACGTTTTCTGCCCATAGCCAAATGCTCACGTTCTATTCTGAGAAAATGGACCTAAAAATAAAGAAATAGAGTAATTACTAAATTCCCTTACTCAACTACCTATCTAAAAACTTGGACCTCATCTAGATTGATGGTGCTCGTCGGAGCAAATCTAATGAGCCCTAACACGATAGAATTATGATGAGCAGATTAGGAGTTCTGGTGACCAACTCCTGACAGCATCATGAGACCCTGGACCTCATCTAGATCGATGGTGCTCGTCAAGGCAAATCTATTGAGCCCAAACACGATGGAGTTATGATGAGTACATTAGCAGTTCTGGTGACCAACTCCTGACTCCATCATGAGACCCTGGACCTCATCTAAAAAGATGGTGCTCGTCAGCGCAAATCGAATGAGCCCAAACACGATGGAGTGATAATGAGTAGATTAGCAGTTCTGGTGACCAACTCCTGACTCCATCATGAGACCCTGGACCTAATCTAGATCGATGGTGCTCGTCAAGGCAAATCTATTGAGCCTAAACACGATGGAGTTATGATGAGTAGATTAGCAGTTCTGGTGACCAACTCGTGACTCCATCATGATACCCTGGACCTCATCTAGATAGATGGTGCTCGTCAGTGCTAATCGAATGAACCCAAACACGATGGAGTGATAATGAGTAGATTAGGAGTTCTGGTGACCAACTCCTGACTCCATCATGTGACCCTGGGCATCATCCAGGTCGTCCGGGTATAATAATAATGCAAACCCTAACCAGAATTCAAGTGACACTGAAAATATTGATATATTTATAGATTTTTCATATGATCATAAGCGTGTCGGTTGTTAAAATTAAATATGGTGTAAACAATGTACTTCCTTGGATCAAGTTTTTTTTTATCGCTGTATACAGCACTTCTCGGAATTTGCTCGCTGGTTACGATCGCAACGAACGCCTGACGATCGAGAACAGGTCCGTCCCCTAAGCGCGCTCCGAGGAGACTGAGCGCGCAACGTCGGTGCAACGTAATTTAAACGTCTTTTAAAAATATATAAATTGACGGCAAAATAGGGCCTATAGTTGTGATTTCTTTTTATGGGTTAACATAAAGTTAGTTTCCTATAATATTATTTTGAGGGCAAAATATAAGTACAATTTGACAATAAAAAATATAATGCGACTCTGTTTTTACCGAAAAAATTAAGAAAAATCGGAAGGTATTTTATCAATTTTTTTTAATTAATCTTTGATTTTCAATCATTTCAGCCCCTCGTACAAGATATGGTGAAATGAATTGTAATCATTCATGTACCAAATGATTCTTGTTTACTGCAAAATTGATAACCGAAATGGCACTTCTCATTGCAAATTTTGAAAAATACTCCTAAGAAAACTCATTTATTAAAAATGTTAACCATTTCAGCTGCTAGTTTAGGAAATAGTTACGTCGTAATGTTGAATGAAAAAGAAAGCATTTTGCAAAATACGCTCGTTTGTAGGAGTAAGGACTCTTAAGTTGTAAATCTTTAAGATACAAAGAAAAATTAAAAAATAATAATAGTAACTGTTAACTGGAACACTTCCTAAAATATGTTAATTAAGTTCTAATGTTGCGTAAACAATAAATAAATCAATAAAAATATACGAGCGAATCCATTAGTTTGCATGCATTTAATGGGATTTAATGTGTTTGTGTGTGCGTGTGTGTGGGTGTTTGTGTGCAAGTGGTGTCTGTATGTGACAACCAGGAAAGTTGCTATGCAATTTGTGATTTGAAAACACGTCTGGAGGAGGAGAACAGGTCAATATTATGGAACGATTTATTATAGGCGCGTGCAATTCTACTCTACTGAATTTTGGCCAAAATTGGTACGATGATAGGAAATATTGAATAGTGTGGTGTGACAAGTATGGTACGACGTTACTTTCACATTTATAATTATAGTAAGTAGGGATTTTTTAAAGAGCTTGTATATATTAAAGTTGCTATTCAGGATAGACTAATTTTAACACCTTGATTTTTTTTCTTTCAAGTTATGGTGCTGTGTGTGTAATAATTATTCCTGAAATATTACAAATCTTTTAATTGGACATTATTTATCACCTGTACTATTTATTTAACTGAATAATATATATTATGCATACTTACTGGTATATATCAAGTCTTTTGCTTTGAATATATGGGCCATATTGACCACCAATGCCAGGGCCCTCATCACATTGAATGCCAGCCCATTCTAAATCTTGGACTAGAGCATCAATAGAGCCTTCTACTCTCCGTGTCTGATCAGTGTCCTCTATTCGAAGAATAAGTGAACCTTTGTGCAATTTTGCAAATAATTTATTATATAATGCAGTGCGTAAACCACCTAAATGAAGGTAGCCAGTAGGACTTGGTGCAAATCTGACTCTAGGGGTTTTGGATGTCAGATAACGGTGAGGTAATATAAAATACGGGATGGGTGTTAGCAGCTTCATAGTTGTATAAAACATGCGTAGCTGTAGGTTCTTTTTTTGTTTTAATCACAATTTACAATTCTGTGTAATGTAGAGAATTCCTAGCTTTCTTTGCTGTTCAAAATGCTTTTTTTTTGGCACCAGTTACATGAATACCCTACAACCGGCAGAATTTCACATTTGAAGTTTGTTCCGTTCACTGTTCACTCACGTGAATATTATTATTCAAGCGTTATAAACTCTCCGTTTTCGCTGGAAGATATATATAATATAAATATTATTATGTCCCAAATTCTCAACTAAAGGAGACTAACTAAATGAAAAATGACAGAATACAGATAATGACATGAAGTTGAAAATGAGTCGCTTAACTTCAACTACTTCAAGCACGGGTAAATAAATCCATCTCATCTATCAGATTATGCGATTTTGGTATTAAGTCCCTCCACACGTGCGCGAAGATACAAACATAAACGACAGCGCAGATTCGCGCACGTGTGGAGGGGACTTTAAGAAAAGGTAATAGCCATGTAATAGGAAAACGTAGTGGTTAGAGTCTGTGCGGAAACAGAAGCGTCGTAGGATTTGAGGGCGTGCCGGTGCTATTTTACCGATTTTGCTATGCTGACAACGCTGTGACGTAATTATAGTACGACACTAAAGGTCATGATACTTAAATCCTTTTGTTCCGGCTTTTTGCCACAGCTCACTAAAGAGAGCCCGGTGTCGGCTCGGCGACCTAACCCTATGAATTAGCTCAGGCACTAGTGACTGCCATTTTACCTTCTACCCAAAGGTTAAAACCAACTTGTTTTTATATCTCAGATACTACAGTGACAGTTCGATGGAAAATACATGCCCATACCAATTGTCGTATTAGTACAAAACTAGATAGGTTCTAATTTTTATCCAATCTGCCCAGTCCAACAGTTATTTTAGCACAAACCTGGATAGGCAGATTGGGTAGGTAATCAAACTGTAATTTAATATCGGGGACATAAAAACAGTGAATGGGTTGGTCTTATTGGGATTATTCGAATCACGATATTTTACTTCGTTTAAAGTCACTGATATAAATAATCTATCTTCTATATATATATATTACGCGAGGCCGATTTTTGTTCATCCCATCAGATCTACAGTTATGGTCCGATTTTAATAAATTATATGTCATTTGATTCGTCTCATGCTACAGATTTGCAATAAGCTCTTAGTTTTTTGATGTTTTCCCGAAAAAGTACTAAAAAGTTAATTTGAAAAAATGTACCACGTGACCTTTGTTCTGACTTGAGATTGAACTGAACTCAAACCTATATCCAATGTATGTAAGGTATCAATCATAAGGTAACATGCATACACCACACTAAAAATTATATTAAAACACCATAAAATTTTATTATTGTGTTTGATAACATGTCAGACATGTGTCATCCACATCGTACTCATCAAGATGACACATGTTTATTTTATTGTTGCTTTGGCACATAGAAGGTAGGATCCTATAGAAGTGGCTTACCGCGTGTGCCCGTGAGGGACAGAATTTGTAGCCCACCAGCCCACCATAAACCATACAAAACGGTGGGGAAAAGCATCTATATTTACTTCAAAAAGCACGTACGGCGAGGTTTGTTCTTATATGAGGATGTTAAATGATGTCGGATCTTTAAGGTAAACGGTCAGCCAATGGGGTTGGCAACTGACAAAGGTTTGCAGAGATGGCGCCATCATAGCTTGCCCCTTTTTCTATGAGATTTGGCTTAAAGGGCTGGCATCCAGGGAATTTAAAAAACAAAAATTTGTCTCAATTGTAGGGATTGACAGGGCAAGCTATGCTGGCGCCCTCTGCTAATTATGTCGACCGGCCAACCCCATTTTCCGCATCGGTCCGCGCCCTTGGTGCGGTGCGGCGTATGTGCTATCGTATGTAAAAGCCGTAACAGACTACCGCACCGCACCGTGATCTTGGTGCGCCACTCCCACCAGTGAGAGCGAGAAAGAGAATATCTCGAAAAGCCGTATTGGTGCGGTCAAAATCTCTTACTCGCTCTAACTTATAGCTGCGTCCTTAACGTATGTACAGTGACAACCTTGCACACTATCGATACGTGCGCCGCACCGCACCAAGGCCGCGGTGAGGTGTGATAGTCTCTAACGGCTTTTACGATAGTCTGTTAAATACGGCTATAATATTCCTTTCTCGCTCTAACTTAAAGCTGCGTCCTTAACATACGTACGGTGACCACCTTGTGCACTATCGATACGTGCGCCGCATCGCACCAAGGTCGCGGTGAGGTGTGGTAGTCTCTAACGGCTTTTACGATAGTCTATTAAATACGGCTATAAAGCGGCTAACACATTACCGCACCGCACCAAGGTCATTGTGTGACTTACTTATGGGTAAGTAAGAGCGAGAAAGCAATATCTCTTTCTCGCTCTTACTTATAGGTGCATCGCACAATGACCGGTGCGGTGCAGTAATGTGTTAGGCGCTTAAGGTGGGGGCCGTACGCCGAGAGCGAGAAAGAGATATTAGATAGGTTCAAGGGCCTGACACTCTTTAATAGAGAAAGATAGTCTTATTGCGATTCCTATAAGAGGAAAGAGAAAATAGTGCCATGCTTTATTTTTATCACCGACCGGGCATTTTTTCATGGTCGGGTTTGCTATGATGGCATAATCCGACCATGAAAAATGCCGAATGAAATGGAGGCGGTGGCGAAATACCGAAATTTATAAGTGAAAGAGAAAAAACCGGCCAAGTGCGAGTCGGACTCGCCCACCGAGGGTTCCGTACTTTTTAGTATTTGTTGTTGTAGCGGCAACATAAATATATCATCTGTGAAAATTCAACTGTCTAGCTATCACGGTTCGTGAGATACAGCCTGGTGGCAGACAGACGGACAGCGGAGACTTAGTATTAGGGTCCCGTTTTTACCCTTTGGGTACGGAACCCTAAAAAGGATTATGCTGCCATACATGAAACTGTCAATACATGAATATGTCTTTCATGGAGACTATATAAAGGAGCCAAATCTCTATGTATGAAAAGTGTCCATCAAAAAACAATAATTAGGCCATGGAGACTATATAAAGGAGCCAAATCTCTATGTAGGAAAAGTGTCCATCAAAAAACAGTAATTAGGCGGCGCCACCATACACCGAAATACTACTAAAAACAACCTACGTAATTTGGTCGGGTTATTTGTTGCCTTATATGGTACATGTTATACACATGTTCCAGAGCCTAACTAGCGCCACCGGAGAGATTAGGAACTATTATTTAAAGCTGAAAGCGGTCACTTTTGCAACAATTCTGCTTCTCCTTTCTATACCATCCATACCCTGGTCGCTCGGTTTCATGTCTATAACTACGTGTATATACTATGTCTATTATTAGGTCAGAGGGTCTACCGCGAAAACCGAAATTCGCAAATTGCGGGGATCTTTCTCTTTTACTCCAATGAAGGCGTAATTAGAGTGACAGAGAAAGATGCCCGCAATTTGAACTTCGATTTTCGCGGTATAGCCTAGACACGGAATGTCACGGAATGTTTGTAAAATGTTTGTAAACTTCAGTCTCATGAATAATAGGAAAAAGAGAATTAAATATAAATTATACTCTAGCCCTATGAAATTTTAGGCATGAGAGCCAAATGACAAGAAGGCATCCTATCCATGAAATTTTGATTTACCGTATCATATCGCGGTCGCGTATCATGATTTTTAGTTTAGAAAGATGCGAAAAGATAGACAATAATTATTTTTTTTGCATCAAAACTAACGATCACAAAACATGCTGGTAGGTGTTACGCGACCGAAATATAATACGCTAAAATTATACAAACGTGTCGCCATTAGTTAGTTAGTTAGTTAGTTTTGCTGGGCATTTTCCGCAACTCGACATCCAATGTGCCTATTTTGCGTGAAACGAGGTAGCGCTACTCCAACCACCCCAGCTCCTCCACGAAGCCTAGCAAGGTCTTCAGGTTGCTAGTTGCTTCCTTTAGTGTGCATGGATTCCCTAGGTATTTGCTCCTATATACTTCTACCTGTTTACGGTCTAGGAGAATATGTTTTGTTGTTTCTTCTTCTGCCATGCACGCTCTGCACATGGGGCTGTCCGTTTTACCCATAATATGTAGGTGTTTGTTTAGTGTGTTATGTCCTGTTATTAATCCTACTATTTTACGTAGTTGGCTTCTTGGTGTTTTCAGTAATATTTTGGTAAGTTTGTGGTTCAGTTCCGGTAGAATTTCTTTGGTTTGCCTGCATGTCTTCATTTCATTCCAGTACTTGTTGTGCAGTTGTCTGTGATGTTGTTCTAGCTGGTTGTGTATGTAGGATATTGGTAGGGGCATGATTGGCTCGGGTCCATATGCCGGTGTTTCTGAACCTTTCCTGGCCAGTTCATCCGCTGCATCGTTTCCTCTTGATCCACTATGCCCCTTTATCCATTGTACTGTTACTTTGTTGCCTTCTTTGCTCACTTCAGTGAGGCTTCGATGACATTCAAGTATAAGCTCTGAAGTAAGTTTGTCGCTGCATAGCGCTTGTAGTACCGATTTACTGTCTGACAGTATTAGTATGGTTTCGTGTTTCACTTGTCGTCTTGTAATAGCATTGCAAGCTTCTATTATTCCTAAACATTCAGCTTGGAATACCGTATTGTGTTCACCAAGGGACTTTGTGATGTGTATGTTCAGGTCCTCTGAGAAGACACCACATCCTGTCCCTTCGTTTGTCTTTGAGCCATCTGTGAATATTCTTAGGTTTATTTGGTTTAGTCCTTCTTTCGCATCTTCTATTAACGATATGGCGTAATCTTTCCAGAAGATCATAGTTTTTGGTATTTTGTCGATGGGCGCTTCCAGCATGGGCAGTTTTAAGATCGTATTTTCATAGATCTTTTTGTGCGATGAGCTGAAAGATGTCCATAGGTTTAGATTTTTCAAACGAAGAGCTGTGGCAGCCGCTTCTTTCTGTATGTATATGTGTAGTGGCAGGAGTCCTAGCATTATTATAGCGCCATTGTATAAGACATAATTATGTGTAAGATTTCATATTCTGTGGGTATAGTCAGCATCAAATAGATAGTGACAGCCAGTGATTCATCTGAAGACGTCACATTTCCTGATTTCATTAAGCGTTCAGTCTTAGGCTGCCTGTCCACGGGAGCGGAGCGAGGTGGCGGAGCGATGAGCGAGGAAAAAATCCACCGACTGAATGGCATAAAATCTCCGCTCTGAAATTGTAATGAAATTCTATTGCTGGATTTTTCCCCGCTTACCGCTCCGCTTCAGTGGACAGGCAACCTAACTTTTAGAACCATACTCTAGCGGCGTTTTGACGCCGCAACAGGCCTCTAGTATGACATAATATTTCATAACTAAAAATAAGGAAATATTTTCAATCAAAAACTTTTATTTGAATCGAAGTCTGAGGGCTTACCGCGAATACCGAAGTTCGCAAATTGCGGACATCTTTCTCTGTGACTCTAATTACGCCTAGATTGGAGTAAAAGATAAAGATGCCCGCAATTCGGGAACTTCGGTGTTCGCAGTAGGCCCTCTGAACCGATATATTCAACGTAACTTATAATTGAGCTAGCTTCAGAATAACCAGACGAGACACTCATCAAACTGTCTTCAACTAAACTGTATGTGCTTGAATCTGACATGTGGATTACAAATTATGGCATATCATCTAATAAAATTGTCTTTTATTCGAGATACCGTAGGTACTTTTACTCAGTCCTGAAATTAAATTGAGTATACAAATGTTAAATATGACTAAAATGGTAAAGTATCAAAACTATTCATTATTTACGTAAATCTTTTTTTTTTAATTCTAAATAGAAAACTTTATTAAATCAGAATAATAATAGGTAGTAGGTACAGATGTCATTTCTGAACTAAACGATAAAGTACAATTAAAGTATTACAATTAAAACATTACATTAAATGTCATCATAATTACATTACAATACTATTCTATAATTATCCTTAATAGTAACAAAAATCATCTGTCAACAACCTCTTACTACTACATATTTACAAACACAAACTTAAAACTATTTAAATAACCTAAGAACCGTTCTGTGGCATGCCTGGTCCAAAAGTCCCCATCACACTCGCAGCGTTGCCGCGCTGTAATGCGATGGACAATTGTTGGACAAGCCAAGACCCAGATCGGGTATCGCTCCCCTCAGAATAATGACTAAAGCATAGAAGTCGGGCAAAAATGCTTCGCAAATATGTATACCCGTACTTTACTTCCTTACGAATTAGATAATGTGCCGAAAAGAGATGCATATATGCTTGTTATTTCTCATTTACGTACGGTATCATAAGTTTGATAATTTGCTAGGGATGTAACTGTGTCGACTTTTTATATCGATAAATTATGCATAAGTTTATGTGCCGTGTAAAATAATAATCACGAAATTGTTAAATTGATAATAGTCTGGCTAATGAAAGTTGAACCTGAAAAAACGCGGCAATTTCAAGAAATCTGTAGCAGGCGGCTCGTTGAAATGAAATGCGTGGAATACAAGGATTGCATAACTTTTACACTTTTTGTAATTTTCATATTCTAAAAATCATTAAAAAGTATAAAAATTATGCAATCCTTGGAATCAAAGAGCCGCCTGATATAAGGATTAATGCATGTACCTAATATAGCTTTTATCTCATTTGCAGTCTACCACTCAGAACCGTCTAACTATACCTCTCGTTTTTTTATCATTAGAAAGAAGGCGAGCGATCTTAACGTGTCGTTTTATCGAAAAACACTTTGAAAATAAGTCACAACAAATATAATATACGATCATTTACACACTTTTGCTTTCATAAGTAAAATATTGTTATATTTATAAAAAAACTTGTCAATAAAAAGACACGTGGAAATGGTTTACCGTTTTTTCTAATGCTAAAAGACTAAGTATAGTTTCTAGTCATGTACAGTCAGCTGCAGAGAAAAGGCATAGAAAAGACATACAAAGTTCTGTAAATTAGTATGGACGTGGGGTACCTTTTCTCTGCAGCTGACTGTACCAAATAGGAAATAATAAAAAAAAACGTTCGTGTAATATTTTTTTTTATTTAATAATGGGGAATATTACGCGAAACTCGGCGTAGGTGACGCCACTATCACAATCTGAGGGTCTATCGCGAAACAAGAAAATCGAACTTTCGTTATCTAACATCTCTGTCACTCTTGCGTATTCGAGCGATAAAGAGGCAGCTAGATAACGAAATTTCGGATTCGAGTTTTCCGGTAGGTCCCCTGAAAACTTGTCAAAAACCTGTTAAAGGTACAGTATGAATAAATTACTCTACGATGCACTAAAAAAGCTAGTGCTGCACTCTGGTGGCAGAACATTGCAGTAATATCCCCTATTCCTCGTCCTTTGGAAATCTGAAATAAAAAGTTGAGTTTTGTGACCAACAATATTAATAAAAGAAACACTCATCAATGATCATTAATGTCTTTTTTATTAGGGTTCCGTACCCAAAGGGTAAAAACGGGACCCTATTACTAATACTTCGCTGTCCGTCTGTCTGTCACCAGGCTGTATCTCATGAACAGACAGTTGAAATTTTCACAGATGATGTATTTCTGTTGCCGCTATAACAACAAATACTAAAAAGTACGGTCCCCTTGGTGCGCGCGTCCGACCCGCACTTGACCGGTTTTTAGTATTAAACTATAGTCTGGCAAACACAATCTGTCAGTAAGTAAGAACAAAGAAAACTATAGGTACAGTCGAAGGCAAAAATATCGATCCAGACAAATGGCTTAAAAATATGTGAACACGATTTTATTGTCTGAGCGTACACATATTTTTGAGACTTTGGGAATGTATATGTATTTATGCCCTTGACTGTACTCATCAATTAAAATGAGACAGTCCTGGGCCAAACTATAAGAAAGCTGTAAATGTCGATAGGTTATTGATCTGAGGTCGATACATCACTATGCCAAAAATATAACCTTTCATACTTAGCAGAAAAGTTCGAAAATATATGCAAAAATCTACATAGACTTGAATGCAAGTAATAATTACATAAACAACATATCGATTTCTATGTTTAGGGTCAGGTCCTATAAATAAATTTCTTCAAAATTGAACAAAACTCACCGATTAAAGGTTATCGGTTCGTGCGTATTTTCTTTTCTTCCTGTATGCGATTTACAGCCCTCGATCACACAAGACATTATCACAAAGGGAACTTCAAACCATTACAAATAAAAACTCAGCACGTTTTTCAACAATCTTTCAGGAATAGCAAAAATATAAGTAAAATAAACCAAGATGACCGCTGAAACATTCCGAAATATTTCAACTAAAATTATACGACTATGTCAAGTTGTTACAGTTGACACCTACCTGTGAAATAACGAACATATATTTTATTTGGCTGGATTATATTATAGAACCACATAGGACCATTTGACATTTCCCTCAGTTTATCTTATGACAATACTAAAAAAAACGAAACGGATTGTTGTCTCACTCACTCATAGACAAAAAGTAATAACGTGTTGTGAATACGATATCTTTTACCAAGCTTTTATTTTTGCCCGGCTTCTTTGCTTTAGTCATTATTCTGAGTCGCTCCCTCTCTCTCTCAGCCGCCGACCCAGTTCTCTGAACAATGAGGGCTATCGTTTTTTTGCTCACAGTTGGCGCCTCTGTTGATGGTGGTCCAAAAGACTATAGAAAAGCTATCAGTCATTAAAGTGACAAGTGACATTTGACATTTCGAACTATGGAAAAGACCACCATCTACACTAGCGCTCCTAGCGGCGAATTC
The DNA here is from genome assembly GCF_947568885.1 of Cydia strobilella. Classification (NCBI taxonomy): domain Eukaryota; kingdom Metazoa; phylum Arthropoda; class Insecta; order Lepidoptera; family Tortricidae; genus Cydia; species Cydia strobilella. The sequence goes on from NC_086068.1 coordinate 33,201,785, forward strand.
ATACGCGTTAGCCCTCATTCGGACGCCTCGCTGCACCATGGTCCGGCTGTTTCGACCTCAGAATAATAACTAAAGCATAGAAGCCGGGCAAAAATAAGAGCTCGGTAATAAGTATCGTATTCGCAACACGCTATTACTTTTTGTCTATGAGTGAGTGCGACAACAATCCGCAAGTTCTTTCGTTTTTTTTCAGTATTGTCATAAGATGGACGATGGACTGAGGAAAATGTCAAATGGTGGTTTTTGGTGATCTTTTAATCCAGCCAAATAAAAATATATGTTCGTTATTTGACAGGTAGGTGTCAACTGTAACAACTTTACATAGTCGTATTATTTTAGTTGAAATATTTCGCGGAATTTCAGCGGTCATCTTGCTTTATTTTAATTATATTGTTGCTATTCCTGAAAGATTATTGGAAAACGTGCGGAGTTTTTATTTGTAATGGTTTGAAGTTCCCTATGTGATAATGTCTTGTGTGATCGGGGGCTGTAAATCGCATACAGGAAGAAAAGAAAATACGCACGAACTGGTAACCTTTAATCGGTGAGTTTTGTTCAATTTTGAAGAAATTAATTTATAGGACCTGACCCTAAACATTGAAATCGATATGTTGTTTATGTAATTATTACTTGCATTCAAGTCTGTATAGATTTTTGCATATATTTTCGAAATTTTCTGCTAACTATGAAAGGTTATAATTTTAGCATAGTGATGTACTGTGTATATCTCGACGTCAGATCAATAACCTATCGACATTTACAGCTTTCTTATATGCTTAATATGTATATGGACCAATGTTGTCTGCAATAAATGATAAATAATAATAATTATATTTAAAAGTGGAAAAATTACTGCCTTGGGTGAGACTTGAACTCACGGCCTCAGATTTCTAACCTCTCCCTATTTCTCGAAAACGGCTGAACCGATCGGGACGAGTTTGACGGTTTCGTATAGAGGGCCGAGGGAGACGTATGGGAAAAATATGGATTATTGGCTCCGACCCTTGGGTCAAAAAATGTTGGACGGCCCGGCTAAACGGTCCGAGCTAGGCGGGGGGTGCTCGACCAAATGTCATAGAGAACTCTGGGCAGTTTTTGAAGCCGCCTTTTTTTTTCAAAATGGCGGATTCAAAATGGCGGCCAATTTTCAAGTTTGTCCTAAATTTTGGTCACGGAATCTCGGGGTCCCCTAGATTGGTATGGAAAAAAAATTGGAAAAAATCCAAAATGGCGGAAAAAATGGCCACTTTTTTTGTATGGCAACTTTTAAACGGTGAGAGATGGGTGGGGGGTTGGGGGGTTCTTGACCAAATGTCATAGAGGGCCCCGAGAGAAGTAAAGCTGCATTAAAAAAATTTCAAAATGGCCGACTTTTTTTTTTCAAGTTGGTCCGAGCGCGCTGAGATTTCGCATGCGGCGAGCCTCGGGGCCCAAGATTAGTATGTCGAAATTTTTTTTTGGAAAAATCCAAAATGGCGGCGGACAGGGACAAAGTCAAAATTTCGAGTAGGTTAAGCGAGCCCGAAGGCCCGACGGCGAAGCGTCGAGACTAGCGAAGGCCGAAGGCCGAGCTCCGCGTAGGGCCGAAGGCCCGAAGCGTCACACGAGAGGGGGAAGTTGGAGCTTAAATACGACTCAATAGTAAAAATGTCTTGACAAGCTTCGCTTGAAGCTTGTCAAGACATTTTTACTATTGGGTCGTGTTTAAGCTCCAACTTCCCGCTTACCGCCCAAAGCAAAACCAACCCGAAAGTGTTTTAATAAGCGAAGCGGCGGGCCGAAGGCCCGACGCAGAGCTTCGAAACCCAGCGAAGGCCGAAGGCCGAGCTCCGCGTAGGGCCGAAGGCCCGAAGCGTCCCTTACGATTTCCCAAGTACGCGAGGCCGAAGGCCGAGCTGCGGGTATGAAGTGCTCGCATGCGGATCTTTTCTTTGTAACAAAAGTACAACTTTATTACTTTTTCCATTGGAAAACAAAACTACTGCACCAACAACAGCACCAACAACAACAATAACAACAACAACAACAAAAACACAACAACAACAGCACAAACAACAGCACCAACAACAACTACACATCAACAACAGCACCAAAACAACAGCACCAAAAACAACAGCGCTAACAACATCATCATCATCATCATCCAGAGGCCGTGAGTTCAAGTCTCACCCAAGGCAGTAATTTTTCCACTTTTAAATTTATTCTAAGCTTAATAGCATCGATCGCAGACGTTTCTGCTTGTTAAAAATTAATATAGAATGGGTAGCACATCGTGACTGGTGAATTTCCAATATGACTTGGAACTCCGGTGGCCGTTTAAGAAGTGTAACACTTACGGTAGATGTCGCTAGGGTCCCCTAGAACCATATAGTGGGAAGATTTGCTGACTATGGATGAGGTCTTGGTGGCTCAGTTGGCAGAGCGCTGGAGTATCTATCCAGCGGCCGTGAGTTCAAGTCTCACCCAAGGCAGTAATTTTTCCACTTTTAAATTTATTCTAAGCTTAATAGCATCGATCGCAGACGTTTCTGCTTGTTAAAAATTAATATAATAATAATTATAGTTTGGCCCAGGACTGTCTCATTTTAATTGATGAGTACAGTCAAGGGCAAAAGGGCATAAATATATACCTATACATTCCCAAAGTCTCAAAAATATGTGTACGCTCAGACAATAGTCGTGTTCACATATTTTTGAGCCATTTGTCTGGATCGATATTTTTGCCTTCGACTGTACCTATAGTTTTCTTTGTTCTTACTTACTGACAGATTGTGTTTGCCAGACTATAGTAAAATACTAAAAACCGGTCAAGTGCGGGTCGGACGCGCGCACCAAGGGTTCCGTACTTTTTAGTATTTGTTGTTATAGCGGCAACAGAAATACATCATCTGTGAAAATTTCAACTGTCTAGCTATCACGGTTCATGAAATACAGCCTGGTGACAGACAGACGGCCAGCGAAGTCTTAGTAATATGGTCCCGTTTTACCCTTTGGGTACGGAACCCTAATAAAAAAGACATTAATGATCATTGATGAATGTTTATTTTATTAATATTGTTGGTTTACCTATCTCACAAAACTCAACTTTTTATTTCAGATTTCCAAAGGACGAGGAATAGGGGATATTACTGCAATGTTCTGCCACCAGAGTGCAGCACTAGCTTTTTTAGTGCACCGTTGAGTAACTTATTCATACTGTACCTTTAACAGGTTTTTGACAAGTTTTCAGGGGGCCTACCGAAAAACTCGAATTCGAAATTTCGTTATCTAGCTGCCTCTTAATCGCTCGAATACGCAAGAGTGACAGAGATGTTAGTTCATGTTAGATAACGAAAGTTCGATTTTCTTGTTTCGCGATAGACCCTCAGATTGTGGTAGTGGCGCCACCTACGCCGAGTTTCGCGTAATATTCCCTATTATTAAATAAAAAAAATATAATACACGACCGTTTTTTTTTCATTTCCTATTTGGTACATGACTAGAAACTATACTTAGTCTTTTAGCATTAGAAAAAACGGTAAACCATTTCCACGTGTCTTTTTATTGACAAGTTTTTTTTTAAATATAGCAATATTTTACTTATGAATGCAAAAGTATGTAAAAAACTTTTACACAAAAGTTAATGATCGTATATTATATTTGTTGTGACTTATTTTCAAAGTGTTTTTCGATAAAAACGACACGTTAAGATCGCTCGCCTTCATTCTAATGATAAAAAAACGAGAGGTATAGTTAGACGGTTACTTAGTAGAGTGGTAGACTGCAAATGAGATAAAAGCTATATTAGGTACATGCATTAATTCTCATATCAGGCGGCTCTTTAATTAGAAGGATTGCATAATTTTTATACTTTTTATGATTTTTAGAATACAAAAATTGTAAAAAGTATAAAAGTAATGCAATCCTTGTATTCAACGAGCCGCCTGCTACAGATTTCTTGAAATTGCCGCGTTTTTCAGGTTCAACTTTCATTAGCCAGACTATTATCAATTTGCCAATTCCTTGATTATTTTTTTACACGGCACATAAACTGCATAATTTATCGATATAAAAAGTCGACACAGTTACATCCCTAGCAAATTATCAAACTTATGACACCGTACGTAAATGAGAAATAACAATCATATATGCATCTCTTTTCGGCACATTATCTAATACGTAAGGAAGTAAAGGACGGGTATACATATTTGCGAAGCATTTTTGCCCGGCTTCTATGCTTTAGTTATTATTCTGAGATTTCGACAGCCCTGAGTATTTGACATGCTTATTTTTGGCGCTGCCGCTGAACCTGCCGTTGCCTATATATATATATATTAATTAAAATATTTACGTAAATTAATATATTTGAATTAATATATTTACCGATTTTGTACCGGAGACTAATTACTTAGGGGTAGACTAATTACTATTAAATAAGTAATTATTTTATATTAAATACAACATAAATACCCGTCATAGCCGAAGCACGTTGTGTGACTATTTGTAAGTCGATATAGTCGGCTTTTAGCCGTTTTCTTTCCGCTGACAAAACTGAACAATATTAATAGTTATACAAGGGTGCAAAGTTGTATTTTACCCGCGAGTGTAGAATTGCAACAAGAGCAAGCGAAAGGATTCTATAGTTGAACCACGAGCGAAGCGAGTGGTTCTAAAATAGAATCCTGAGCGTAGCGAGTGTTTCAACACACGAGAAGTAAAATACATTTGCACCCGTGTGTAACACAAAACTTTTCACCTCACTATAGCGAGGAAAGTGCAACATCCACAGGCGTTAGATCATCTTCACCACTGGAATCACTCATTTTTTACGATATTATAACAGAAAACTCTGGAAGTTGTGTATTTTTACGCGAGTCGGTGAGAAGTTTTAAGTAAAAAATTTGTTGACAAATTTGTTGACAAATGTTGACATTTCTGACGTATGAAATGTCAACGATGCGTTTTGAAATTGCATCGACTCAACTTGTGCGTTCAGTTATATTTACATCATTATAAAAAACAAATGGAATTTTAAGGTTTATGACTTAAAATTATTTATTAGATTCTCAAACCATTTATTTAATGATAATTAATATCGAACGGATCATTATCATGAGCGTTTTACGTTTTGTTATCTGTCAAGCTACTTAAACATGCTCCATCCAAGGTCAAATTACTTTCCCCACTAGTGGATAAAACGTGTTTTTCCCCGCTTGTTTTGAAGGATAAAATAAAAGACAACTTTCCGAGCTAGTGAGGGGAAAATATAATTTCCCTTGTCGTTTTATGTACGGATTAATCCCGTTTTGATAATATTTTATGCATAAAACTTGCAGTTCTGTAAATAAAAATACACAATGACAGAAGTATGTTTACAAGATAGGTAGATAGGTGTCAAAGGTTTGATTGCCATATAAAATTGATAATGTTAGTTCTCGTTTCTGCCACTATCTAGTATAACTGGATCGGTCATGAGAGGTGGGGGGAAATGACCGAACGGGATAGTCTTATGTATCTTTCAGTAGGAGTAGCAGAGAGCAATATATTACTTTTTGTCTTTGTCATAGTTTCACTTTTCCACCGCTGCCACAATGGAGTTTGTGGCAAACAAATAAGTACGTGACATGTCATGCTTGTTCGTTGCTTGTTTTGTATGAAATTGTGCTTTCTCTTATGTAATTTAGTGATGGTTAGCGTTTTGGATGCTTGAACTTTGATAAAATAGTGGTGAATTGTTCTGTAATCGCCTGTAATAGCCGCTCTGAGCAAATATATGAGAACATAACCTTTCACACGTAAGTACGGTATTGTACACCTTCCTCTTAACGCAACATGTGAGAATAACATCGTAAAATTACGTTACACTCAAAGCAATGTAGAATCAAACGATTTCAATAAAAATATCACAATTATTTACGCAAATTATGTAGGTTGTTTGTGATAATCTGTCAGCCATTTTTAAACTTCTTCTTAATTTAGCTGCATAACAATCATATTAGGAATACCAGATGAAAATATCATAATTTTATGGGTAATTTTGGCCTCCAAAGTTATTTCGTACTTCTAAATTAAAAAAAAAAAACAAATGTTGTGAAGATTAAATGTGGTGTACATTAATGTGTACATTTTCTAGGTTTCCGCTAGACAAGTCTGTGCGCAATACTTGGTTAGCGGCTACTGGGCGGCAAAATTGGCAGCCGACTAAATAATTTCTTGTGATTGTGATTTCTTAAAATTAAAACTCATAATACTTTTTATTTTACGTTTTATTTACTAAACATATTTAGTTTTGTACCACCTGCGCGAAGTATAGGAGGCATTTCATTGTTCATACGCCTAAAAAGAACTGCCTATTGACATTTATTTAACAATTTTAATACCGTCAAACAAGCTAACTTTGCCTCCAGGGTAAACGCCCCAGCCCCAACGTTATATCAAATATTGGGGTAATTTTTACCAATATGGTATCCCCACGTTTATGACGTCATCTATGTCTATCCCTCGGGCGCACGCGGTAGGCCGCATCTATAGAAAATATACTAGATCTATTCTATGTTCCGAACAAACTCTATATACTCTTTGGGTAGGGTTTGGGTAGGGTAGATTTATATTGACTGAGAGGATCGAATGGATTTACTCGAGTTTGAAGTTATGCGATACAAACATGACACAAATGAGAATATTGACAATTTGACACTGTTTATTTAGTTATTATTCTGAGGTTTATAGTGTTTATTTCCCTACGTCCATCTAAAGGGCTGTATAGATGTAACAGATGTGGCAATATGTCTTGGATTTGATTGCGAATTTAAATGTAGGCGCGAATGGTTATCCAACTTATCCATGGTTATCGTCCTATAGGAAATTTGAATTTCGCGCCTTTTTCTACTGACAAAGTTGTTTGACATACTATAATACATAACCCGGCCCAATTCTTGTTTATTTACTTTTTTATTTCACTACTTTGTCTGTGGTTAAAGGATAAGAGCAAAAAAAACGGATATCACTATGGTACCGATGTCGAAATAACAGTGAAAGTCATTGTTAGAATTACCAAAAATCATACTAAAATGGTAAGCATCATGTCCTTAAAGCTTTTATAAAGGTACTCCATGTCCATATTTCAGTTAGGAGTAAACGTTGACCAATACTGACGTCCAAACAAGGCACCTAAGAGCAACCTATAGACTAAGGTTATGACATTACCTATTGCGTTTTCTTTCAGAATAAATTAAAATCATCACAGAGAGACAAAGTCAAGAAATTCGTCGCTTTTACTCAAACTACCGAGAGCACTGCGATTTATTGCCTTACTCAGAATGATTGGAAACTGGACCTGGCTAGTGATAACTATTTTCAGAACCCAGATGCGTACTACAAGGATCCCATTAAGGCTTCAGTAGACAGAAAAAAGTTGGAACTCTTATTCAACAAGTACAAAGATCAACAAGAGAATGATAAGATCACTGTGGATGGAGTCATGAAATTTCTAGAAGATTTAAACCTTAGTCCTGAATCTATATTAGTACTTATCATTGCATGGAAATGTAAAGCTGCAGTGCAGTGTGAGTTCTCTAAAGACGAGTTCCTGACTGGACTGATGGAGCTGGGAGCAGACAGTATAGACAAATTAAAAACAAAACTAGCTACCCTTGAAACAGAAATTAAAGATCCTAATAAATTTAAAGATTTCTACCATTTCACCTTTAACTATGCCAAAAACCCAGGGCAAAAGGGATTGGAGTTAGATATGGCAATAGCATATTGGAATATAGTGCTTCGTGGAAGATTTAAATTCCTAGATGCTTGGTGCAAATTTCTTACGGTATGTGTTTCTACACAAACATTTTTATTTCTGGTTGTATTACTTATATACAAACTGATACTTTATAAATTGCCAATACTCATTTACTCATGCTACACGTTTTATGGTTCTAATTATAATTTGGTACTGGGGCCTAGTTGTTGATATTATAATTTGGTACTGGGTCCTAGTTGTTGATATTATTATTTGGTACTGGGTCCTAGTTGTTGATTTTATTATTTGGTACTGGGCCCTTGTTTTTGATATTATTATTTGGTACTGGGTCCTAGTTATAAACTGAAATAAATATCATATACGAAGGAAAAAATGACCAAAGCCTCCAGTGTCCAGAGCTGGAATCGAACCAGCGTACCCCGTTTACTGGACAGGTGCCTGAACCGCTCGGCTATCCGGCCACGGTAGCATGGGTCGAAATTGTTGATATTATTATTTGGTACTGGGTCCTAGTTGTTGATATTATTATTTGGTAGTGGTCCTAGTTGTTGATATTATTATTTGGTACTCGGTCCTAGTTGTTGATATTTTTATTTGGTAGTGGTCCTAGTTGTTGATATTATTATTTGGTACTGGGCCCTTGTTTTGATATTATTATTTGGTACTGGGTCCTAGTTGTTAATATTATTATTTGGTACTAGGTCCTAGTTGTTGATAATATTATTTGGTACTGGGTCTTAGTTGTTGATATTATTATTTGGTACTAGGCCCTTGTTTTTGATATTATTATTTGGTACTGGGACTACTGGGTCCTAGTTGTTGATATTATTATTTGGTACTGGGTCCTTGTTGTTGATATTATTATTTTTAATCATTGTAAAACCAATGAGGATATAATAAGATAGAGCGGTACTGTCATAGTAAGTTTTGTAACCACTGTAAATTCACTGCCATCTATCGACATGCTTTAAAACTAAAAATGAAGATTTATAAAAATACGTTAAAATGTATTTAAATATGGATAAATGATTTTTTTATTTCCATTAATCATTTTTATATGATTTTGACCCATGTTCTTTCACTGATATGCGTTAAAATTATAAATTACAAATGAAACCGTCAACACCCTCTATACGAGAGTAGGCCAAAACTAGTGGCGCCATCTGATCGAGAATCAAATTTTCGTGATTTTCGAGGCACGTTTTTTCCTTAGACTGTATCCATCTATTACGGAGTTATATCTATCTTTGGTAAAACCAATGCTTCTAAAGTAGTAAAGATAGTACAAATATAATGACGAGTAGTGGTTAAAAGATTTACAGTTTCTGAATCCTAATAACATCCTAAATGTAAATGTTTTCTTTATTGACATATAAATTGAAAATGGGCTTACTATGACATATCAATAATTAGGTGTACCGATAAGGTCCTGTATGTTAGTCCTGTCATGATACTTTCAACATACCTAAGTCGTTTTCATACATCTAACAGATAATAGATTAAATTTTCATCCATAAAGGATTGTCCCATTCAGTAGCAAATGTTGACAGTGTCATATACTAATGAAGTGGTTATTTTAAGTGGTTTTTCACAAGTCTGTTAATGTGTTGATAATCATATATTGCCGGGTGTGAAGTAAAGGGCCTACTACATATTTAAAATCACCAGGGTTGCGGTGGTTGGAAGCATGCTTGACGGTTGTGTAGTGGGCCCTTAAATTTGACTCACCCACTGCACCAGTTTCTAAATGAGCTGAAATTAGCATACCAACTTTATGGTAGAAAGTACAATCTGCAATAAAAACATGCATCAAATACATTTATGACAGGTACTTTAATTAAGTTATTTCAGATTTAAGCTGATGCATGATCAAATCAAAATTAGTTTTGGAAATTATTCAAAATAGTAGGTACTACTGATTGAGTTAATTGCACTACAAACAGGGTTCGAAATTATCCAGATAATCATAGTCTTTGATAATTATCGCGATAAAAAAACTAGTGCCTATGCCAATTCTTGGGATTAGTTGCCAAGCGGACCTCCAATAATCATAATTCTAGATAGATATATTGTTTAGACATTAAGGATTGCAATAAGTCCAAATTGGTCCAATGTCGTTGAGTGGACAAGCTTATTCGTGGCTTTTCTATTGAATGAATAGGGCCCTTACATGCATTCTAAGCATAGGCAGGCGTGGCTCACTCCGCGATTTCGTCGCGTCGCTACCGCGGCCTACACCAATTACCTAGCGGTCATATCTGTCGTAATAGACGCGTTTTGTTAGAGAGTGAACTTTCTGTACCTAGTACTATTATTTATTCTGTGGCCCGTCTCTGATGGAAAACACTAATTAAACATTTTTGCAATCAATGATAAAGTTAAATATTTATGATTTTGTAAATCCATCTTATTTGACTCAAAATGTATAAAGATTTCCAAAACACAAAATCATAAACTGAATAATAACTTATTTTAAGTAGCTAATCAATAAATAATTTTCCTAAGTAAGTATAAGTTAAATTGTTCCTGCAGGTGCGAATGCTAGCTATTATTCTTTATCAAAATGATATTGAATATTCTTTGCTTAGCGAGTGATGTATTAGATTATATTATTTGGATTATATACTGGTAACAAGCTGCGAAGTATGATTATAAAATGTGAAGTAATGAGCATTATGCAGCACTGATAGTGATAAAATATTTGCATTTAAGTGATTCGTGGTCATACTTAGTCAGGTCATAAGTTCTGTCACAAAAGATTTTACTGATAAAAAAGTTATAGGTACAGATCCCTTATTCATATATATGGGTTGAAGGCTTATTTAATGCTGAATTACTTACAATTTAATTTAACGTAGTTTGCTGTCTCATTTTGCATAATTCTATGTAATATTCGGAATAAAGTTATAAAAAAACATGCAAAAAATACGCGGCCTGTTCCAGGTGATTTTGATCCCTAATATCCCTATTTATTTATTTTCTTTTATTACATGGCTGAATCTTATATAAAGGAAAAGCTGGGTATTTTATCTTTCTTTAGATGTATAATTCATGTGTAAAAGTAGGGTTATGGGTTTAAATCACAGAACTATATCAAGATAGAAGGAAAGAGCTCGGCAATCGACGCGACTTAAACAGAAAGTAGGGTTATGGATTTAAATACTGAACGGTCAGTACAGCCTGTAGCTTAGGATACTGAACGGAGTTTTTAAAATGACGTATTGTTAGATTCCTCTTGCTGTTCACAACCTGTTTACACTTGTTTCATTAAAGAAAAATCAATACAGCCGCCTTGAGAGGATGCCGAATATTAAATCATATTTTTACTTCTAGCGCCTAAACTATTGAGTGGATATCAATGAAATAGACATCAGTAGATCCATAATTGGTACACGAGTGCTATGCAATACAATTACAAATTTACTAAAATAACTGTAGGAAAAATATTTAGGACTTAAAAATGTGACTGCAAAAACAGATTTTACTGAGCTACAGGCTGTACTGATTATCAGTATTTAAACCCATAACCCTACTTTCTGTTTAAGTCGCAGTCGAGTAAAATGTTGATATTGGGGTATAACGTGTACAAATGTATAGACAAAAATGGAATTCATATTCCTACAAGTTTCTTATTCCCAATATTCCCTGAAAGGGTATAAGCGCTAAATCTGGATTTAGCTATTATTTTCTATAACAAGATGTATTTTTTCCGCAAAGTTATCTAGGACTTTTTTGTGTAGAATTTAATAAGCTTTAATGTTGCCTTACAACATATTTTCACAGAGAATGTAGATTTAGAGTAAAACGTAAATTTATCCAGAATGATACACATTTTCCAAAATGGCTGCAATTCCTCGAGGTCCCCAAATGTGAAATAGTGTGGACATGAATAAGAGACCTTTAATTAACATACATACCAAATTTCATAACTTTGGAAGGATTTCGAGATTAGACCTAATCCGATTGTACTACTATTCCAATGTAAACAAGTAGTAAATGAAGTCGCGATCTAAATTTTATACAAATCGTATTACGTTTTGATCAGTATAAATAAAACAAGCTTTCAAATTATGACAAACTTTTTTTATTAAAAGCTTTGTATTACATTTTATACAAAAAAAGCATAGTGACAGGAACAAAATTATGGACATCTGCACACAATTCTATACTTCTCTATATTCGGAGCCATCCAACTCACATAGCACACCAGAGTATTACTGTGCTGAAACTATCTTTCCCATCACAACCGAGGAAGTGGGTAAAGCCATGTCCACGATGAAGTTCGATAAAAGCCCTGGAGCTGACGGAATTAGCACAGAAGAACTTGTTTTTGGAAAGACCAACCTTTTACTTCCCCTTACCAAATTATTCAACAACATCATAAAAACAGGAAAATTACCCCAGAAGCTGCTTCATTCTCATATGATACTCTTGTAAAAGAAAGGCGATAAGTTCGACATAGGCAACTATCGCCCCATCAGTCTGGTTTCTCATATTTACAAAATATTTATTAAAGTTATCGAATGTCGTATTGCTGGGCAGCTCGACCGACATCAACCCCCCGAACAGGCAGGCTTTCGTCCCGGATTTTCCACCACCGACCACCTCCACACACTCAACCAAATCATTGAAAAGTATAATGAATTTAAGATCCCCCTGAATTTAGCATTTGTTGCTTACAGGAAAGCATTTGATAGCTCAACCCATTCTGCCATAGTAACCGCACTCATAAATCGAAACATTAATTCTACCTATATAAACCTAATCAAAAATATATACAGTAATAGCACCGCCGATATAAAACTTCAGTACTCCGGTCCGTCGTTCCCTATACAACGAGGTGTTAAACAGGGTGATCCGCTGTCTCCTAAACTATTCACAAGCACCCTCGAAGAAGTTTTCAAGAGCCTGGCGGTTTCCTGGGGGGCTGAGGGAATGTCGGTGATAGGAGGCTATCTAATCTTCGATTCGCCGACGACATTGTTCTCTTTGCCCCTTCTGCAGCAGAACTACAGAAAATGCTCCAAGATCTGAGCAACGCAAGCCAAGTTGGACTTCAAATGAATCGCGCAAAGACAAAGGTGATGACCAATAGCAAGACACGAGATAGTGTCAAGGTAGACGGTCAGATCATACATTATGTTGACGAGTACATCTACTTGGGCCAGCTAGTTTCTTTCAGTAACAGGCAAGACAAGGGAATTGAGCGCCGTGTTCAAAATGCCTGGAAGAGCTACTGGTCTATGAAAGAGCTGATGAAGGGTAACCTTCCATTGTCACTGAAGCGCAAACTCGTTGACATGTGTGTTCTGCCTGTTCTAACCTACGGCGCCCAAACTTGGTCACTCACAGAGATCCAGAAGTCCAAACTGAAGGTTTGCCAACGCGCTATGTATTCAGTATATATTATATTTAGATTCTGATCGCATAAGAAACACCACGCTGCGCTCAAAAACCGGCATCGCTGACGTAGACGAGAAAACCGCTAGGCTCAAATGGGACTGGGCCGGTCACGTCTACCGCATGCATCCGGAGAGGTGGGCTAGCTTAGCAACCAAGTGGATGCCGGTAGAGGGGCGTGGACGGGGTAGGCCCAAACGGAGATGGCGGGATGACCTGGACAGCTTCCTGAACAACTGGCCGGAGGAAACACCAAATCGGGAGTCGTGGAAATCAAGGGGAGAGGCCTTTGCCCAGCAGTGGGACACTTAGTAGGCTTAAAAAAAAAACATTTTATCAGTCAAACCCTTTGTGACAACATAAGACCTGACTAAGTACATTTATCCTCACTGGCGACTCATTAGAAAAAATAATTTATGTACATTTTTGGTTTCATACTGAAATCATGTGACACCTTATGGGGTGAAGGAAACTGGTCAAAAAGTAGACAAAATAAGATGACATTACTTCAAAATATTTAGATCAGTACGTTTCCACTCACTAATATTTTGAAATATGTCTCACGTTAGTTTAATTTCGATGACATTAGTACAGGATTATAAGTTTTACTTACGTAAGTAGGGACACAGCTATACTACAGAATGAGATATGAATATCGTTATCTCATTCTAGCAAATAGCTTTGTCCCTACTTACGTAAGTAAAACTTACAAGTGTAATCCTGGCCTTACTTCTGAATAAGTTACTTGTTTCCTTGCAGTGGTCTTCACCTGATGTATCTAAAGCTAAAGGACAAGACAGTTGGCAAAAGTCAAGCCCACATAGGGGCAAACTTGAATATTTATTAATACAACTTCTACAGTAATCTGCTCTACTATGAAAAACTACTCATATGTGTTTGTGCAGCTATTATTTTAAAAACATACATGTTTGCCTGCTCTGCAACTGCCATACTGCCTTTTGTGTACTAAAAAACAGTTTTACCCAAGTTAAAACTACAGGCACATGCAGCTTAATGTTAACAGATAATAAGGCTCCTTATATATTCTTCTTCCTCGATTCCTCATGACTGAGGGTCGCGAACACATGAGGTTTCAGTAGCCACATAAAAACCTGGACGTAATCATTTATCACGGTCCATTGTCCGCTGAAAACAACGGACATAAAAAAGCGCCCTAAGTCTTTGGATTTGTTTATTAACCCGGCCAAGACCTATAATATGTGTATTAAACTGAGCTATAGAGCAGTGTGCAGTGCCTCTGTGAGCTATACGTTAAGAAAAAAACGGAATACATGTTTGGTTTCTCCACTCAATAACATTACCAATTTTCATGACACCCTGAATAGTCATACTTGTTATGGCCATTTTTTGCCCGGATGCTGCACTTCATGATAAGAGCAAGCCGCTTTGCACAGTGCTAGAAGGGACCAAACTGAGTGATTTGACCCGCAGCAGCGGCAGTTTCACCCCTTAGGAACAGAGATGGCGCCACTTCTTTAAAAAATATTTCAAAAAATTCTACAAGCTAAACCAATAAACTGATTTAAATGTTTAATATCTCAAATGAAAGCTCATTATATACATTACTTTTAAAAAATACTCAAAAAATATATACTGAATACTTTTGACAAAAAACGGCATCTTAAGTTTTTTTTTTACTCGATTGATAGTTTTTTTACTTGATTTCTCAAAACAAATGTATGGAACATGAATCATTTAATGCACGTATATATTATTGCATAAATAACAAGTATTATACAAAAAACCCGACACCGATACCTTTCATACTTCACGAAATATGAAAGTTTGAATTCGAGTGTAAATCTCTTCAAAATATATTTCAAAAAATTCTACAAGCTAAACTATTTGACCGATTTCAATGTTTAATATCCCAAATAAAAGCTCATTTTATCCATTACTTATAAAAAATTACTCAAAAAACATATACTGAATACTTTTGGCAAAATACGGCATCTTAATTTTTTTTTTCTTACTCGATTGATAGTTTTTACTTGATTTCTTAAGAAAAAATTATGGAACATGAATAGTTTAATAAATGTATATATATAAATATAGTACTGAGTATATAAAACGTATTACAAAAAAAAACAGACACCGATACCTTTCATTCTTCACGAAATATTTAAGTTCAACTATGCACGCTCTTACAAATAAATTTATTTAAAAGAAATCTTCAACCGCAGTAAGTGGTCTGATTTTAATATGAAATGAGTCATATGAAAAGAAATCACCCAATTTATTTTAATAAATAAAAAATAAATAAATAAAAACTGAATAAAGTTTTTTCCTGGTGCTGAATTACAAAAAAATATAACAAAATAGAAATTATTTTTATTTAAAGTGACTACATTTGTAAACAAAAAACTTAAATGTCCTCTTCGGGTTCACCGGTAGATGTAGAACTGAAAAAGAAAAGTCGTTTTGAAGTACTTGTACCATTCCAATACTACATAATCACCGATCATACATGAACTGATTGCTGTAGATTACTGTTGAATTATTTTTGTGCCTAGCTGATTACCATTAAACCTATAATTTTGTGCCAGACTTATAATCAGTGGTCAGCATGCAAAATTACCTTCCGTGATTCTCACCTGATGGTCTCATCGGAAGATCAGTGCTGGAAGTCGCCAGCAGCATGCTGAGATGGGGCCATTTCGTGACACTTTATTTTCATGTTCTTTTAATGTATGTCTATTGTCTGTGTGTGTTTACGAATAAAGTATTCTATTCTATTCTATTCTATTCTAAAATAACCTTGGATTGAAAATTACATTAACTTACTTTTGATTTGTACAGCCACCTCAACATGACTTACACTGGGCTGTGCATGGTAAGCTGACGCGACGACACCCACAACGCATAGTTTCGCAGCCAGATTTGCAGCCACAATGGTCCAAGAGGCTTAATTGCGACCAAATCGCTCTAACTGCCGACCATTCTGGAGTCCAACTCTCTTTTTCCTTAGTCCATCCCTAAGAAGATGTACATGGTAAGGAAACTTCTGGTTTCAGAGGAGCGTTTCCCCATATTGCTATCGTTACAATTTCAAAAAACAAGCTTGTGACAAGCCTGCCACCTACATCAGCTGCTCTCTATAAACATGCACTTCGAGCAGCTTACCAAGCGGGCCATATATGGGGAAACGCTCCTCTGAAACCAGAAGTTTCCTTACCATGTACATCTTCTTAGGGATGGACTAAGGAAAAAGAGAGTTGGACTCCAGAATGGTCGGCAGTTACAGCGATTTGGTCGCAATTAAGCCTCTTGGACCATTGTGGCTGCAAATCTGGCTGCGAAACTATGCGTTGTGGGTGTCGTCGCGTCAGCTTACCATGCAAAGCCCAGTGTAAATCATGCAATGGTGGCTGTACAAATCAAGTTCTATTTTGTTATATTTTTTTGTAATTCAGCACCAGGAAAAAACTTCATTCAGGTTTTATTTATTTATTAAAATAAATTGGGTGATTTCTTTTCGTATGACACATTTCATATTAAAATCAGTGCACTTACTGCGGTTGAAGATTTCTTTTAAATAAATTTATTTGTAAGGGCGTGCATAATTGAACTTAAATATTTCGTGAAGAGCTATCTAGTCTAGCTTTTATTCGACTAGAATAGATTTTGTTATTATTATTGAACCCACTTCAATGAAAGTTTTTTTTTTCAAATGCATGTTCTATAAGACAGAAACAATTGTAAATATTAAAACATTGTACTATTATTACCTAAATATCGTTATTTACGATTATTTGTGTATCGTATATTTATAAAAACAATATCGAATGTTGCCTTTGGAAACTTAAAACATTCTTGCAGTAAGAAAAAACGCCTCTTTTTTGACAGGCGTTCTGTTCCATTCAGACAACTTATTAAGAACGGTTTTTCAACATTAAAAAATAAACGTGTTATAATACTTATAATGATGAAGAGGTAAGTAATAAAATATGAAATATGCATATTTTTCGTATTCTTACATTAACAGTAGGTTTTTATGTTGATTACGACGTTTAAACGAAACTAATATTAACACTCATCAATAAGTAGTCATGAATTGGAACAAGTAAAAATTTTAAAAAATTGAAAAAGTAAATAGCACTAGTTCGCGAAAACCAACTTTCCGCACGCTAAACAGCCACGAAAAGTAGCACTTTTTGAGCAACTGTATTAAAAAATAAATTAAGATGCCGTTTTTTGTCGAAAGTATTCAGTATATATTTTTTACGTATTTTTTTGAATGTAATGTATATAAGAAGCTTTCATTTGAGATATTAAATATTTAAATCGGTTCATTGGTTTAGCTTGTAGAATTTTTTGAAATATTTTTTAAAGAAGTGGCGCCATCTCTGTTCCTACGGGGTGAAACTGCCGCTGCTGCGGGTCAAATCGCTCAGTTTGGTCCCTACTATCACTGTGCAAAGCGGCTTGCTTTTATCATGAAGTGCAGCATTTTGTTCATAACAAGTATGACTAGAAGTCAAACCATGCTAGTAATATAACCTATTGAAAAACACCAAATTTTTGTTTGTTTCAGTTTGCAAAAATCCCTGCTTTTTAAGAATAGACAAAAAAGCTTGGAAAAATTACAGTAAGTTATATAGATTCATTTTCTTTAAAAAAAAATTTGGGAAAATAAGTAATTCTTACATATGTTTATTGGATTTTCATCGATTTCATCGACTTCCTAAGATAATTTTGTCGTACGACGTCCCATTCCTTTAGCAAAGCAGCTTCAGGTCCTGGTGGTGCAGGATCTTGGTTCCAACCTTCCTTTTTTGACAGTCCTACACGTGTTTGATGGAATAGGGGTCCAGCGTAAGAGTTGCGTAGCGTAGTTCATTATGGCGATGCCAACTTCGGGAAGGTAGGCCCGGATTATCCTTGTTATATGACAAGGGACATTGTTCTGCATCGGAAGGAAACCCTCGTCAAAAAACAAGCGTAAGTGAGGGAGGATGTCAGTATTATACCTTGCCGCTGACAATGTGCAGTCGTCAGGCGGGAGCCAGGCACGAGAAGAATCTCGGTCCCGCCATATATGGACATCTTTGCCCACATCATTAAAGAACCTCCATCATAGCCGTCTGTTTCTCTAATGCTGCACTGCGATAAATGGTTTCAAAGACTCCACTGCACACGTCTTCTTCGATCACAGTTACTTAAACACATGCAGTACTAGTCAGATAAAGGAACTGGGCTCCGATAGGTAATAGTCTATTTTTCAGAATTTATCCATCGTGTTATACAGTAAGTGCCCCAACTTGAGTACCCACGTTGCCATACTAGCTGTATAGAAAAGTCGATACTTATGTTAGCGTACCGACTGTACAATATCTTGACAGCATTTGGGCCTGGTAGCAGGTTTTTTGGAGTCAGGTCACCTTTCCAAAGTTATCTAACTTTCCACTCATTGGCATTCATTACTTGCACCTGGCGAAGCTGTAGCTGGACTGCAACTCCTGAAAGGTGGCGTTTTCGAAGAGCTGTTTTGCACCACTGGTGATGATCAGTTCCTGGTCTTCGAGTAAAGGTCATACTTTCTCAAAAACTCGCATACACTTTATAAACTTCAGACTGGTTAAAACGAGTAGATCAACGTCCGAGTCCGGAATGCGGCGTTTTTGGAGGAATACCATAGAATTATCTTAAGAAATTAATAAAATCGATGAAAAATTTATTACCATGTTCAAAAAGTCGTGGGGGTGGTAACTTTAATTACTGATTTTCCAAAATGAAATCTTTTGTTAAAGGAAATGTATTTCTAAAATTAAAATCACTGTAATTTTTCCTACCGTTTTCTGTTTGTTCATGTAAAACGGGGATATTTCAGTTGTGAAACCTTAAACAAATAAAATCTGACATATTTTTAATAGGTTATTATTATCAGCATTTAATTGATACTAATTTCTTCAGGATGGCATGAAAATTAGAACAGATATTGAGCAGAGAAGCCAAAAACGTAAAGTGTAAACTTTACCTTGCGGAGTCATGGCCGCTATTTTGAATATTTCCTACACTATCCTATCCAACCAACCATCAAAAATATCATTATATATAAAAAAAATTGACGAAGTGGGACTCGCCGCTCCTTTCCCCTCTCCTGGCGAGAGGGGGTGGTGGGGGGGGAGAAGTTGGCCCTACCCACTAATAAACCCACTCCGGCGTTTCACCCTGTTTGCCGTTCGTGAGGGCGCACTGGGATCGATAACATTCCACCACGGCATAATTATAGTTTTACGAGAATGAAGTGAGTTACGAGAAATGCAACCTGTAATGCATTTGGATCATACACATTTCATTCATAGTATGGTTAACTCGTTCGCGTCTTTCTTGTAGTCCTTGTAGACATGGCAAAGTTAAGGGAATCTAACGCTAATTTTACGCTGGGCGCTTATAGGCGGGATACATTTTTTTAGTACTTGAGACATATATATATTATATCAAAGATAGATATAACTCCGTAATAGATGGATACAGTCTAAGGAAAAAACGTGCCTCGAAAATCACTTAAATTTGATTCTCGATCAGATGGCACCACTAGCTTTGGCCTACTCTCGTATAGAGGGCGTTGACGGTTTCGTTTGTTATTTATAATTTTAACGCATATCAGTGAAAGAACATGGGTCAAAATCATATAAAAATAAATAATGCAAATAGAAAAATCATTTATCCATATTTAAATACATTTTAACGTATTTTTATAGATCTCATTTTTAGTTTTAAAGTATGTCGATAGATGGTAGTGAATTTATAGTGGTTACAAAATTTACTATGACAGTACCGCTCTATCTTATTATATCCTCTTTGTAGCACAATCGGATTAAGTTTCACCTCGAAATCCTTCCAAAGAGATGAAATTTGGTATGAATGTTAATTAAAGGTCTCTTTTTCATGTCCACACTATTTGACATTTGGGGACCTCGAGGAATCGCAGCTATCTTGGAAAATGTGTACCATCCTGGAGAAATTTGCGTTTTACTCTAAATATACGTTCTCTATGAAAATATGGTGTAAGGCAACATTAAAGCTTATTAAATTCTACACAAAAAGTCCTAGATAACTTTGCGGAAAAAAAACATCTTGTTATAGAAAATAATAGCTGAATCCAGATTGAGCTCTTATACCCTTTCAGGGGATATTCTCTTAATATGGAACTTGGAGGAATTTGAATTCCACCTTTGTCTATACATTTGTACACGTTCTACTTCAATATCAACATTTTACTCGACTGCGACTTAAACAGAAAGTCGGGTTATGGGTTTAAATACTGAAAATCAGTACACCCTGTAGCTCAGGATACTGGACGGATTTTTTTAAATGACATATCGGTAGATTCCTCTTGCCCTTCGCAACCTGCTTACACCTGTTAATACAGCCGCCTTGAGAGGACGCCGAATAGTAAATCATCCGTTTGTGCTATTGATTATATGTACCAGTCGTTTACTTTTATTATATTGTCCTCAGAAGTGACCATTTTCTATAATGTGTTTGACCCATTTTTAGGGTTCCGTAGCCAAATGGCAAAAAACGGAACCCTTATAGATTCGTCATGTCTGTCTGTCTGTCTGTCCGTCCGTATGTCACAGCCACTTTTCTCTGAAACTATAAGAACTATACTGTTGAAACTTGGTAAGTAGATGTATTATGTGAACCGCATTAAGATTTTCACACAAAAAAAATTATATTGGGGTTTCTAATATCATTTTTTTCTAAACTGAATAGTTTGCGCGAGAGACACTTCCAAAGTGGTAAAATGTGTGTCCCCCCCTGTAACTTCTAAAATAAGAGAATGATAAAACTAAAAAAATAATATGATGTACATTACCATGCAAACTTCCACCGAAAATTGGTTTGAACGAGTTTTTTTTAATACATCATAAATCGTAAACCGCAATTTACCTTTTACTCACGTTTCACATAAAAAATACATTGTTAAATTTATGTAATGTACGGAACCCTCAGTGCGCGAGTCCGACTCGCACTTGGCCGGTTATTACCCAAGGTAAAACGGAGACATTCATTCTCGTTTAGTCAATTGTAAAAAAAACAATGTGACTATTTATTTATAAAGCGGTGGCATTTTTGCCCCCATAGTGATTACTGATTTATTCATATTTAGATTAATATGAATTATGAAATGTAGTTTACCATGAATAAATGAATTATTCTATTCTTAATAAATAAAGAGGTTGAAATGTTGCATTCAAATTATACTGATTTTATGCATAAAATGTACAGAGCCAGAGAAGCAGTCGGTAGGGTAACAACAAGTAACGCTAATTACGATATGATTCTTTTGCGTAATGTATATTAGGCATTGTAAAGACCTATCGGCGCCGGTTGTGTACCACCTCATAAACCCTTTAGCCATCGAGAAGATTTTTTTAATGAGTACTTACTACTTTTAGTAATCTTAAAGTAATCATAGTGCAGCAAACGAAAACGTAATCTGGCAGGTTGTGCTTCTGCTTTGATTGTTTATGACCACTATAACTAATATTTTTCAAAATATCCAATGTTTCAGGAACACCACAAAAGGTCAATTCCCAAGGACACGTGGAATCTACTTTTAGATTTCGCCACGCAAATCGACGACGGCATGAGCAACTATGATGCCGAGGGAGCCTGGCCCGTACTAATAGACGACTTCGTGGAGTGGTGCCAGAAGCAGGGCCTCACCGCCGAGGGGCTGAAGGCGCTGGAGCCGGCGTCCGGCTAGCTGGCGCCGCCCGCCTGCGAGCCGCCCGCGCCCGCGACCGCGCCGCGGCGCCCGCGCCCGCAGCCGCGCCCGCGCCGCGCCCGCTCGCGCGCGCTGGCAGCCTCCGTCGCCCTGCTGCTGCTCCGCCTGCTCCTCTACGTTCTGGACATTTGTCCCCTAGAGTGGATCGCGGTTGTTATGGTATTCGATTTCTGTGGCTAATACGATGCAATTGTAAGTTATTCCAAAAAGATATTTTATACTACATTTATAGATTATTGTCCCGGTTTAAAAAAACGTTTAAGATGTTTACTATGTAATCTAGTAACTTAGATCTAAAACAGTAGAGATTCTGTAATAAGAGTTAATAATCACTCTTTCGTATACAGCTCTCTTTAAGTATTAGATGCGAAGGTACGCCTATTTGCCATTGGGTGTGCGTAGATTCACGCATTATCATAACTATTGTAAGATTTGTCAATTTTGATTTTATTTTTATGACTAATACTGGTTGTATTAAAACTGAAAACTTATTGACTTTGTTACTATATGTATAGTATTTTTTTCTAAATAGGGTCGGTAACTAATTCATAATCGTTGAAGACAGTTGTGATATATAGGTATTCATACAATATTAGATAAAGATTACAACGTAGGATACTCGTAGGCCTGTGTATATATTATAAGTCCGCATTGTTTCTGGTCCCGGCGAGGAGGGCTGGTATGTGCTCCCGCGCGCCCTTCTGCAAGGAACAATAGGTACGTGGCCGAGGTCTACGCGCTGCCTAGCCCCCTAGCTCCCTAGCCTCATGTTCCCAGTCTACCGAATCAAATTGAGATCTAAATGTGTCTCTTAGTAATATATATATAGTCCTCTTCATCGTTTTCGTTGACGGCGACCCCAAATAAACATTATGGACGTTGTCTCTTAGTAATAACTGCTACACTGAATGGTGGCATTTTTAAAATGTTATAATATAAATATTACTATTGTGTGTATGTATTTTATGTGTTATGTGTCATTCTCGTTTTGTCCTATTTCTCTAAAATAGTTCTGGTAAGTTTAGGTATCTAATTTGATTACACTTCTGGGCCTCTGTAGTACCTATTTATTGCAATGACAATCAATATGAAACACGTGAGAAATATACAAGGTGTTCACAAGGAAACCGAAAGATTTTAACCACGCTTTTCTGAGGCCAAAAGAAGGAAAAAATTTAATAAGTGTAGGTCAAATTCGCAAAAGAATTTTTTTTTTGTTTTTTTTTTCGTTTTTTTTTAATGTATTTGTACATAAAAAGTAAATATTATTGGTAAACTTATCACTTAAAACGGACTTTTACTTATTTTTTCTTCTATTCTATTCTAAAAACGTGTTTTGCACTATGTAATAATAAAAACTTTTTTTTTTATTGGTATTAATTCTGAAACTAGGCGAATTACATAAAAGTTTATAGGACATTTTTGTCTTTAAATATGATCAGGAATACGCCGTTAAAATTATTCGGTTTCCTCATGTTACACCGTGTATAAGCTTTTTATTAACTTGCAATGTATCTACAGTGCTGTACAAAAATAATCATACACTTACACAAATATACTTTCTTATACAACTTCTTTTGTGAACTTCGCCTCGTGTTAGTATATTATATACCTATAGAAAAGTTTATAGTACATGTAATGAGCTATATTAGTATATGTTTCAGCGATTATCACGATCTTGTCTTCTAGAGCGTGATTACTTTGACTGTCATTTTACTCTGGACAAAATAAATAATACGAACGCTTTGCGAGCGAGATGATGAAATATACAATACAATAACCTGGGTGGAAACCCAGTTGTATTATTATTGACAATTCACAGTCATTTTCATGCATTACTTAAACGTTCAAGATGTAGTACAATCGGATTAGGTCTAACCTCGAAATCCTTCCAAAGTTATGAAATTTGGTATGTATATTAAAGGCCTCTTTTTCATGTCCACACTATTTCACATTTGGGGACCTCGAGGAATCGCAGCCATCTTGGAAAATGTGTACCATCCTGGAGAAATTTGCGTTTTACTCTAAATCTACGTTCTCTTTGAAAATATGGTGTAAAGCAACATTAAAGCTTATTAAATTCTACACAAAAAAGTCCTAGATATCTTTGCGGAGAAAATACACCTTGTTATAGAAAATAATAGCTGAATCCAGATTTAGCGCTTATACCCTTTCAGGGGATATTCTCTTAATAGGAAACTTGTAGGAATATGAATTCCACTTTTGTCTATACATTTGTACACGT
The DNA here is from genome assembly GCF_947568885.1 of Cydia strobilella. Lineage (NCBI taxonomy): Eukaryota > Metazoa > Arthropoda > Insecta > Lepidoptera > Tortricidae > Cydia > Cydia strobilella. Next base: position 33,225,929 of record NC_086068.1, read on the forward strand.
TATACCCCAATATCAACATTTTACTCGACTGCGACTTAAATAGAAAGTAGGGTTATGGGTTTAAATCACAGAACTATATCAAGATAGAAGGAAAGAGCTCGGCAATTTGTAGGGAGACCGAGCGTGTAACATTTTGCGTAGGTACTTTGACGTCACGAGCGTAATTTAGTGATGAGAAACATAAGAGGCCTTATTCCTACAAACGATCGTATTTTTCAAAATGCTTCCTTTTTCATTCAACATTACGACGTAACTATTAGTATTTATTCAAAAACTTTTAACGTTCTTAAATAATCATTTCCTAAACTAGCGGCTGAAATAGTTAATGTTTTCATTTTCTCTTTTTAAACTTAAAATAAATGAGTTTTCCTGGGAGTATTTTTCAAAATTTGCAGTGAGAAGTGTCGTTTCGGTTGCCAATTTTGCAGTAAACAAGAATCATTTGGTACATAAATGATTACAATTCAATTCACCATCTCTTGTACGAGGGGCTGAAACGATTGAAAGTCAGATTCATTTAAAAAAATTGATAAAATACCTTCCGAGTTTTCTCCATTTTTTCTGTGAAAACAGGGTCGCATTATATTTTTTTATCGCAAATTGTACTTTTATTTTGCCCTCAAAATAATATTATAGCAAACTCTAACTTTATGTGAACCCATAAAAAAATCATAACTATAGGACCTATTTTCTCGTAAATTTAAATATTTTTAAAAGACGTATAAATCACGCTGCACCGACGCTGCGCGCTCAGTCTCCGCCGGGCGCGCTTAGGGGACGGACCTGTGCTCGATCGTCAGGCGTTTGTTTTGTTCGTAACCAGCGAGATAGTTCCGAGAAGTGGTGTATACTGCGATTAGAAAATCTTGATCCTTAGGTGATCAATGTGATCATAGGTACATTTTATAGCACAAATATTAAATTTTTTCGCCTAGGTGATCGGGTCTGTTCAGGGTGCCTAGCCAAGATGCCAATCGTTTTGGGTACCTATAGTTTACATTAAAACCAAATCTGTAGCTGGCCTCTGAATGGGTAGTAGAAACGGGTTCCGTATGTCTTTCCCTTTCCAGATGACCAAGGCGCCTAGCCAAGATGCCAACCGTTTTGGTACCTAGAATATAATTTACATTAAAACCAAATCTGTAGCTGGCCTCTAAAATGGGTAATAGAAACGCGTTCCTTGTGTATTTCGCTTTCTAGATTGACCAGGGTGCCTAGCCAAGATGCCAACCGTTTAGGTACCTATAGTTTACATTAAAACCAAATCTGTAGCTGGCCTCTGAATGGGTAGTAGAAACGGATTCCGTATGTCTTTCCCTTTCCAGATGACCAAGGTGCCTAGCCAAGATGCCAACCGTTCAGGTACCTATAATATAATTTACATTAAAACCAAATCTGTAGCTGGCCTCTAAAATGGATCGTAGAATTGCGTTCCTTGTGTCTTTGGCTTTCTAGATGACCAGGGTGCCTAGCCAAGATGCCAACCGTTTAGGTACCTATAGTCTACATTAAAACCAAATCTATAGCTGGCCTCTGAATGGGTAGTAGAAACGCGTTCCGTATGTCTTTCCCTTTCCAGATGGCCAGGGTGTCCAGCCAAGATGCCAACCGTTTACGCTCCGTAGCGAACGAAACGCAACTGTCTCTGTCGCATTAATATGTAAGAGTGATAGAGAGAGATTACCCTATCATTCGCTACGGAACGAATGACTGGCATCTTGGCTAGGCACCCAGGTTTAGGTACCTATAGTTTACATTAAAACCAAATCTATAGCTGGCCACTGTAATGGGTAATAGAAACGCGTTCCGTATGTGTTTCGCTTTGCAGATGACCAGGGTGCCTAGCCAAGATGCCAACCGTTTACGCTCCGTAGCGAACGAAACGCAACCGTCTCTGTCGCACTAATATGGAAGAGTGATAGAGAGAGATTACCCTATCGTTCGCTGCGGAACGAACGACTGGCATCTTGGCTAGGCACCCAGGTTTAGGTACCTATTATAGTTTACATTAAAACCAAATCTATAGCTGGCCACTGTAATGGGTAATAGAAACGCGTTCCATATGTGTTTCGTTTTGCAGATGAGCAGGGTGCCTAGCCAAGATGCCAACCGTTTACGCTCCGTAGCGAACGAATCGCAACCGTCTCTGTCGCACTAATATGGAAGAGTGATAGAGAGAGATTACCCTATCGTTCGCTACGGAACGAACGACTGGCATCTTGGCTAGGTACTCTGATTATCTGGAAAGCAAAACACATACGGAACGCGTTTCTATTACCCATTTCAGTGGCCAGCTACAGGTTTGGTTTTAAGTGGTTTTAACGTAAACTGTAAGTACTAAACCCGAGTGCCTAGCCAAGATTCCAGTCGTTCGTTCCGAAGCGAACAATAGCGAATCTCTCTCTATCACTCTTCAATATTAGTGCGACATAGACAGTTACATTTCGTTTGCTACGGAGCGTTAACGGTTGGCATCTTGGCAAGGCACCCTGGTCATTTGGATAGCGAAATACATACGGATCGCGTTTCTATTACCCATTTCAGAGGCCAGCTGCAGATTTGGTTTTAATGTAAACTATAAGTATCTAAACGGTTGGCATCTTGGCTAGGCACCCTGGTCATCTCTGGGTACAAGTATGTATATTTTCTTAACATAATAAAATAAAATTACTACTACCATGCATATAAAATAAAATAAAAGAGTGGCTATAACAATAAAAATAATGTTACTTGCTATTGAAATCGACAACGATCAAGATTATTCTTCACTGCGTTCAAAACGCGTTATAGTTGCCGGCGCTCGCGTACCGCGCGTCAACGCCATCTATTGAGTGTTATTTCGTGAAATCGATGAACGCTCCAGGGAATAAGGGCTCATAAGCCGCGCGAAACGATTCAAAAGTATTAGAACACGGCATCGATTCTAAAATATTGATAAGAACCGACAGAGGAAATGATAATTATTTTTGACAGAGGAAATGATAATTCACGTTGACGATTCAACGGAGCCACGCCGTTCTATTGCCAAAATAGTGCTTAGTTTTTAAGTTTATGTAATTTATATGTATGTTAGTCTATAAGGTATTATGTAAATGTGTACCTTTTCATCATTTGACATCATCACTACATCAATAGTCGGATAAGCTGTACTGATTACTCGTCGGTACTTTGATGGGCCAGTAGAGGTGTCTTTGTGGAAATGTATAGAACACATCCGGCTGCTCTTTGCAGGAAACCATTTTTTACGACCAGTTGCTTCAATCCATTTATTTTTAACATTGGGATCATTCGGAAAACTAAAACAAAATTGCAATATAGAAGTAACCATAACCCGTTTGTTAATAATATTTGCTCTGCACTACGTAAATTATATAGCTGCATAATAATATAAGAACGTAATTATCATTTCGTCTGTCAAAAATAATTATCATTTCCTCTGTCGGTTCTTATCAATATTTTAATAATCGAGTAAGAAAATCGCAGTATACAGCACTATTCTTACTTTTGACAGAAAAAAATAGAAATCGGCCTTGAGCGTGACTCGACAGTTTGAATAGCTTATTTTTTCATCGCTGGTTTTGAACGCACGCCAAGTCTGGCTCGTCAAATTAAAGCCCCAATGGAAAGCTAGCGTTGGCACACAATCGCCCGCTATTGTTTTGATGAAAATAATGAAATAAATCGTTTTTTAATTAATAACAGATATTTAAGGACACATTGTACTTACCTATGAAAGGAAATACCTCCATTAACAGCTCCAACTTTATTGGTAGTGTTTGAACAGTTAATTATTGCGCAACAAACAATTTTGTTTTTAAAACCTGACGTCGCAAGCAGACATCGATCGGGAGCAGACTGAAGTTCGCGGCGAGCAACGAAGACATCGTGTCTTCGTTTCGCCACGCGAGGTACATACACTCTTTCCTTCTATCTTGATATAGTTTTGTGGTTTAAAAAAAATCCGTCCGGTATCCTGAGCTACATGGTGTACTGATTATCAGGATTTACACCCATAACCCTACTTTCTGTTTAAGTCGCAGTCGAGTAAAATGTTGATATTGGGGTATAACGTGTACAAATGTATAGACTAAAGTGGAATTCATATTCCTACAAGATTCCTATTAAGAGAATATCCCCTGAAAGGGTATAAGCGCTAAATCTGGATTCAGCTATTATTTTCTATAACAAGATGTATTTTTTTCCGCAAAGATATCTAGGACTTTTTTGTGTAGAATTTAATAAGCTTTAATGTTGCCTTACACCATATTTTCATAGAGAACGTATATTTAAAGTAAAACGCAAATTTCTCCAGGATGGTACACATTTTCCAAGATGACTGCGACTCCTCGAGGTCCCCAAATGTGAAATAGTGTGGACATGAAAAAGAGGCCTTTAATTAACATACATACCAAATTTCATATCTTTGGAAGGATTTCGAGGTTAGACCTAACCCGATTGTACTAATGTTAGAGAAACAGATTTCCATTGATAGTACGGTGGTTTTTGGTCTAGAAGTCTTCTGGAAATCGATTTTCGCTCATGTCGTCGCAAATATGGACATATTTGGTATCAGTTTTCTAATAATTTGTTAGACGAAGTAGTGAAAATGTTACAGTATGTTATATATTTGTGATCTACTCACAAAGCCCTTTCATTTGATACCCCACATGGTATAATAAAAAAAAGTAAAAAACTTTGTACTGCCGACTTTTTGACGTCACAGCAACTACCCCCACCACTTTCGCGCTTGTCATCTCATATATTTGTGTTCAGGACATCATACTGAATGCACTGATACCAAATATGTCTATATTTGCGACGACATGAGCGACAAGTAACCTAAAGTCTGTTTCGCCAAGCCACTATGATGTTCGCAATCTGGTTATATAAGCCACCAAACCAAACTAAGACCAAACATTGCCAATCGGGGGTAGTGTAAGTATAAGCCAATTTTCCTATCCTCCTCCTCCTCCAGGGTGTCATATACCTGCAGTGTCAGTTTAACATGCTTTTTTTGGGACACCTGTATATTATCTATTTTGTAGGAAATTTTATACAGATTATTTACGTACAAGATTATTTTTTAATACAGTTGCTCAAAAAGTGCTACTTTACGGGGCTGTTTAGCGTGCGGAAAGTTGGTTTTCGCGAAGTAGTGCTTTTTACTTTTCCAATTTTTTTAAATTTTCCAATTCATGACTACTTATTGATGAGTGTTATTATTAGTTGCCTTTAAACGTCGTAATCAACATAAAAACCTACTGCTAATGTAAGAATACGAAAAATATGCATATTTCATATTTTATTAGGCGGTCCAGGAGGAGCCTGCAGGCGGCTTTATATGAGCGTGGTGTGCTCAATGGCGCCCAATATGGGCGGACACAGTGAGAACTCGAAGTGCGGCCCTATTGCGCCGGCCGCAGCGGGCCATAGCTATCACGGTGGCTAGAGCATACCGCGATAACTCGCATGTAGCAGCCTGCCTGCTGGCTGGGAGCCCGCCCTGGGACCTTGAAGCCGGCGTTCAGGCCACGGTCTATTGTCGGGTGCTGGCAGCTAGGAGGAACGAAAACTGGCCCGCCCCCCAAGAAGTTCAACAGTGGCGGGAAGAAGCACGAGATGTGCTCTTCGAAAAATGGTCGGAACGTCTGGAGATCCCGGGAGTTAGCCGGGACCTGGTGGCCGCTGTTCGGCCCGTTCTAAAAGAATGGGTGGAACGAAAGCACGGCACACCCTCCTTCCATCTCACACAGCTCCTGACGGGGCACGGCTGCTTCGGTTGGTACCTGTGTGAGAGGGTTGGAAGAGAGCCGACGACAGCGTGCCACCATTGTGACGGAGGAGCTGTGGACACGGCCCAACACACGCGCGAGGAGTGCCCTGCGTGGGCGGAGCCTCGCGCTGTCCTGTCCATGGCTGTGGGAAGAGACCTCTCACTGCCGGCGCTGATACGCCGTATGATCGGCAGTGAAGAGGCATGGGCGGCAGTGGCCACCTTTAGCGTCACCGTCCTGACGCAAAAGGAGGCCGCTGAACGAATGCGCGAGGAAGACGCCAACTCGCTCCCTCAGCGCCGAAGGAGGCCAGGCAGGCGGCGAAGAGCCTTCGCAGCCCGAATGCTGCCGCCCTAACAGAAACTGCGTGACAGAATCTGCGAGTGACAGAACCTGCGAGTGATGGGTCGGGAACCCCATCACTCGCCTGAAGAGGTTTCCGAGCTGGAAGGCCCTCAAGTGTTCCGAGGTGCCTTCAGCGGAGTAGGCTGCTGGAGCAGCCCCAAATTGATGGGCCCGCAAGGGCAACGCCGGCGGGGTCTCGGAGGTCTGCAAAGTTGTTCCCGTAACCCCGCCCAAAAGTGAACGTCGAAACACCCCAGGGGTTTTAGTCCGTGCGAGTCGGACATACCCACTCGGCCTCTCCCGGGCCGGGTGGGATCCCTAACGGATTTCCCCTGGGTAAAAAACAGTTAATTTAAAAAAAGTGTGAGTTTTGTAAATCTGAATTGAAGTATCTCGGCTACATTGTCAACGAGCGTGGTCTTCAAACTGATCCGAGGAAGTTAGAAGCTATTAGGGATTACCCTACCCCTTCTTCTACCAAGTCTCTTCGCGCTTTCATTGGTATGTGTTCATATTATCGCCGTTTCGTGGATGGTTTTTCTTCGATTATTGCTCCTCTCACGGCACTTATCGGAAAGAGGAAGGGACGTGATCCCATCGATTGGAACGATAGCGCTGGTGAAGCTTTTTCTAAATTGAAGGATGCCTTGCTGAACTCTCCGTTGATGGCCTGTCCAGATTTTTCGAAACACCTTTTATCCTTCAGTGTGACTCTAGCCAGGTTGGTTTAGGCTCGGTCTTGGCTCAAGAGATTGATGGCGTTGAGCACCCAATTGCTTATTATTCCCGTTTATTTACTAAGGCTGAACGTGGGTATGGTACAACCGAGCATGAGCTTCTCGCCGTTATTGATTCCATCAAGCATTTTCGTGGATATCTCGATGGAATGAAGTTTAATGAAGTTGAAGTGTACCGTGATGTTACCAGGTTCCTTTCCGATTGTCAGGTTTGCAAGTCTTTTAAAATTGCAAAGTCACAACCTCGTGGTCTTCGTTTGTTCCCTCGTCCTGTTGCTGCTCCAATGGATCTTCTTTCTATTGACTCAATTGGTCCATTACCTGTTAGCCGTAGTGGTTTTCGTTATATTTTGGCTATGGTTGACGAATATTTTTTCTATTTTTTTCCTTGTTTCCGTCAAGTAAACATTTAATCGAGAGGAACGTTTTCTTCGGAAGTTGCCAATAATAACTTGGAGTGCGTTTTACTTCCCGTCGTTCCGCGGCCTTGTTGGCCGTAGTTGCCTGCACCAGGACCTTTTTAAGGCCACCGTCGAGCAGTGCTCCGGTGGTACGTGGTGGCCGTATCAACGACAAGGCACAGCCACCGACGGGCAGTCGGCAGTGGATGGTCGTCGACCGGCGGTCAGGTATCAGACCCACGGAGGACACGAGCCCGCATATTGCGTGGTTCGATAGGTCACGGTACAGCGTTGGTTGGCCGAACGTTTTCTTTGGAAAGGAACTAGCAGACCCACGGAGGACACGAGCCCGCATACTGCGTGGTTCGACAGGTCACGGTACAGCGTTGGTTGGCCGAACGTTTTCTTTGGAAAGGAACTAGCAGACCCACGGAGGACACGAGCCCGCATACTGCGTGGTTCGATAGGTCACGGTACAGTGTTGGTTGGCCGAACGTTTTCTTTGGAAAGGAACTAGCAAATTGTCATCGTCTATGGAGCTTGAATATTTTTTAACGTTATGGGATCGGTTCCCGTTTAATAACCCTATAATTGTTTATTGTTATTTTTTGTGCCATATTTCTTTTAATTCTGTAAAGCCGCTGTTATCCGTATTCCGCATTTCTTTACGGCATTTTCAAAATTCTAATTGCCCCTAATTGTCAGGCGAAACTAATATTCGGCATTAAACTTAGGCACCTATCACCCGTTAAAACAGCCATTATCGTCCATAATCTCCATTAGTCATACTTGTTATGGCCATTTTTTGCCCAGATGCTGCACTTCATGATAAAACCAAGCCGCTTTGCACAGTGATAGAAGGGACCAAACTGAGTGATTTGACCCGCAGCAGCGCAAGTTTCACCCCTTAGGAACAGAGATGGCGCCACTTATTTAAAAAATATTTCAAAAAATTCTACAAGCTAAATCAATGAACCGATTTAAATGTTTATTATCTCAAATGAAAGCTTATTATATACGTTACTTTTAAAAAAATACTCAAAAAATATATACTGAATACTTTTGACAAAAAACGGCATCTTAATTTTTTTTTCTACTCGATTAATAGTTTTTACTTGATTTCTTTAAAAAAATGTATGGAACATGAATAGTTTAATACATGTGCATATTACTGAATAAACAACAAGTATTATACAAAAAACTCGACACCGATACCTCTCATACTTCACGAAATATGAAGGTTTGAATGTGAGTGTAAATTTCTTTAAAATATATTTCAAAAAATTTCACAAGTTAAACTATTTGACCGATTTCAATGTTTAATATCTAAAATAAAAGCTCATTATATACATTATTTATAAAAAAATACTCAAAAAACATATACTGAATACTTTTGGCAAAAAACGGCATCTTAAGTTTTTTTTCTTACTCAATTGATAGTTTTTACTTGATTTCTTAAAAAAAAATTATGGAACATGAATAGTTTAATACATGTATATATTACTGAATAAATAACAAGTATTATAAAAAAACCCGACACCGATACCTTTTATTCTTCACGAAATATTTAAGTTCAATTATGCACGCTCTTACAAATAAATTTATTTAAAAGAAATCTTCAACTGCAGTAAGTGCACTGATTTTAATATGAAATGTGTCATATGAAAAGAAATCACCCAATTTATTTTAATAAATAAAAAATAAATTAATTAAAACTGAATTAAGTTTTTTCCTGGTGCTGAATTACAAAAAAAATAACAAAATAGAGATTATTTTTATTTAAAGTGACTACATTTGTAAACAAAAAACTTAAATGTCCTCTTCGGTAGATGTAGAACTGAAAAAGAAAAGTCGTTTTGAAGCACTCGTACCATTTCAATACTACAAAATCACCGATCATACATGAACTGGTTGCTGTAGATTACTGTTGAATTATATTTGTGCCTAGCTGATTACCATTAAACCTATAATTTTGTGCCTGACCTATAATCAGTGGTCAGCATGCAAAATAACCCTGGATTGAGAACTACATTAACTTACTTTTGATTTGTACAGCCACCTTTGCATAATTTACACTGGGCTGTACATGGTAAGCTGACGCGATGACACCCATAACGCATAGTTTCGCAGCCAGATTTACAGCCACAATGGTCCAAGAGGCTTAATTGCGACCAAATTGCTGTAACTACCGCGATTCTGGAGTCCAACTCTCTTTTTCCTTAGTCCATCCCCTAGAAGATGGACATGGTATGGAAACTTCTGGTTTCAGAGCGTTTCCCCATATATGGCCCGCTTGGTAAGCTGCTCGAAGTGCATGATGTAGGTGGCAGGGTAGGCAGGTTCCAATTTCTCGGCCAAATCATCTGCTTTGAAATTGGCCGAGAGATTTGTTCCCTGAACGAAGCCCTCCATTGACTGACAACGAACGTGGACAAATTTGGTTTTCGTACTGGAAGAATTCGTTCAGATCAAGCTGCCTTTCTCTGGCCACTATAAAAAGACGGGAAATTAGGAGTACGTCAACTTGTAAGTTTTTGATTTTGTCAGTTGTTAGGTGTGTACCTACATATTTTAGTTTTAGTATAAAGTAACCCTAGATTTGTGTTATTGTTTTGCTATAGTTACAATTTCCAAAAACAAGCTTGTTACAAGCCTGCCACCTACATCAGCTGCTCTCTATAAACATGCACTTCGAGCAGCTTACCAAGCGGGCCATATATGGGGAAACGCTCCTCTGGGACCAGAAGTTTCCATACCATGTAAATCTTCTTAGGGATGGACTAAGGAAAAAGAGAGTTGCACTGCAGAATTGTCTGCAGTTACAGCGATTTGGTCGCAATTAAGCCTCTTGGACCATTGTGGCTCCCAATCTGGCTGCGAAACTATGCGTTGTGGGTGTCGACTGTCGTCGCGTCAGCTTACCATGCACAGCCCAGTGTAAATCATGCAAAGGTGGCTGTACAAATTAAAATTAAGTTAATGTAATTTTCAATCCAGGGTTATATTTTGCATGCTGAGTTACTGACCACTGATTATAGGTTTGGCACAAAATTATAGGTTTAATGGTAATCAGCTAGGCACAAAAATAATTCAACAGTAATCTACAGCAACCAGTTCATGTATGATCGGTGATTTTGTAGTATTGGAATGGTACGAGTCCTTCAAAACGACTTTTCTTTTTCAGTTCTACATCTACCGGTGAACCCGAAGAGGACATTTAAGTTTTTTGTTTACGAATGTAGTCACTTTAAATAAAAATAATTTCTATTTTGTTATATTTTTTTTTGTAATTCAGCACCAGGAAAAAACTTTATTCAGGTTTTATTTATTTATTTTTTATTTATTAAACTAAATTGGGTGATTTCTTTTCATATGACACATTTCATATTAAAATCAGTGCGCTTACTGCGGTTGAAGATTTCTTTTAAATAAATTTATTTGTAAGAGCGTGCATAATTGAACTTAAATTACTTAAATATTTCTTGAAGAATAAAAGGTATCGGTGTCGGGTTTTTTTATAATACTTGTTATTTATTCAGTAATATATACATGTATTAAACTATTCATGTTCCATAATTTTTTTTTTAAGAAATCAAGTAAGAACTATCAATCGAGTAAGAAAAAAAACTTAAGATGCCGTTTTTTGCCAAAAGTATTCAGTATATGTTTTTTGAGTATGTTTTTATAAGTAATGTATATAATGAGCTTTTATTTTAGATATTAAACATTGAAATCGGTCAAGTAGTTTAGCTTGTAGAATTTTATGAAATATATTTTAAAGAAATTTATACTCACAGTCAAACATTCATATTTCGTGAAGTATGAGAGGTATCGGTGTCGGTTTTTTTTTATAATACTTGTTATTTTATTTAGTAATATATACATGCATTAAACTATTCATGTTCCGTACATTTTTTTGAGAAATCAAGTAAAAACTATCAATCGAGAAAAAAAAACTTAAGATGCCGTTTTTTGTCAAAAGTATTCAGTATATATTTTTTATATATTTTTTTAAATGTAATGTATATAATGAGCTTTCATTTGAGATATTAAATATTTAAATCGGTTCATTGGTTTAGTTTGTAGAATTTTTTGAAATATTTTTTAAATAAGTGGCGCCATCTCTGTTCCTAAGGGGTGAAACTGCCGCTGCTGCGGGTCAAATTGCTTAGTTTGGTCCCTACTATCACTGTACAAAGCGGCTTGCTTTTATCATGAAGTGCAGCATTTTGTTCATAACAAGTATGACTACATCTCATTAATCCATTTATTTCCTTCTACAGCTAAATTTACACGCTGTTATCTTTCGCACGTACACCAGTTCACGCCAGTGCGGAAAGCGGACCGTCAGAAAAATAATTTGTTTTGGTTATAATATTTTTTTTAAATTCCATGTGTAGATTTTTTGGTGGTGTTCGGAAGTGCTTAACAAATTATAGACCAGCGGTGGAACGAAAATGGGTTTTTATAATATTAAAGTTTTTTCTTTTTCGATATGTCATTGTTAGCATGTTAAGGGGCCCACTGACTATCAGTCCGCCGGACGATATCGGCCTGTCAGTTAGAACAAAAATTTGACAGTTCCGAACAACTGACAGGCCGATATCGTCCGGCGGACTGATAGTCAGTGGGCCCCTTTAAATAAGACTTTCGTAAAAAGTTAGAAATTTTTAGGGTGAGCGTTCGGATATATTGAAATATTTTAATTTTTGCTAATAACTTTGTAAATATAGAATTAAAGTTACAAAAAACTTTAACATATTCAATACCACTTTAATTTATTTACAATACTCGGTTTTTAGAAATCTGGAACATGTGCTTTCTGGTGAACTTAAAAACATGAATTATTTTGTAAATAAAGAATTAGAGTAGCTGATATTGCAAAATTACGATATTATGGATCAGCTTATTATACTTGTAAAAAATTAGAAATGTAGACAATGTGCTTCTCTAGATATTGATTTCTGGTTAAGCAGTATAGCCAATATTGAATTAAAGTTTGTAGAGTTAATATTAAACGGTCATGACAATGATCTTAGTCCCCACACAAAAGATTAGAAATATAAAATCAGTGCGTCACTAAATACTGATACGTATGCATTCCTTGCTTATATTTACGTTACATTTCAAACGCGCGGCATGGTTGCGCGCGCCGCGCTGTGCGCCGCCGAGGCAGCGATCAAACGGTATTGATATATAGATCAACGGGCTAGCGGGGAACCTAACCTTGCCAGACGCGTGCAAAAAATTTTTTCACAAAATTCAAAAAAATGTTCTAAAAGCAATCTGTAATTTTTAACCGACTTCAATTTCATAGAAGGAGGAGGTTCTGTATTCGGTTGTGGCTATTTTTTTTTTATGTATGTTCACCGATTACCTCGATACCCGTGGTCCGATTTGAGTAATTCTTTTTTACAGGTTAAAATTAAGTATCTAAATAGCCATAAAAGTAATAAACCAGAACATTTGGTCGTGTCGTATCTTTAACCTTGCCAGGCGATCTAAAAAGTATGGCACTTACTTGCACGCAAAATTAAGTTTGTTTATTATACAAATTGTATGCATTACAAAGTTATCTTTGCACGCAAAATTAAGTCTCTACTATACAAAGTGTATGCATTACAAAGTTATTTTTGTAGTACAGTAAATTAAAGACCACTAGGTAGGATGTACAGTCAGCAATACTATTCGCTTAGCACCTTTGCATACAAACTTCTATACAGGGGTGGTATCTTTTCTCTGCAGCTGACTGTACAATGTGATTGTAACTATGAGGATGGTGTATATTTATGATATAGAGGATATTTGTATTAAAAGTTATGTTAGATTTTGATTTTTTTATATTGAGTATTTATATCTACTTATATAAAAAATTTGAATTTTGGTTATGGAATTTTATATTATATAACATACAAAAAAACACAACAATAAACAAAAAAAATATATATAGGGCTGTATCTCCTAAACCGTCCGTCGCAGAGCAAAAATAATAAAATTTTCGTTCCCCTTTAAATAACACTTAATATATAAAAAACACAATAAATAAATAAATATTATAGGACATTCTTACACAGATTGACTAAGTCCCACAGTAAGCTCAAGAAGGCTTGTGTTATGGGTACTCAGACAACGATATATATAATATACAAATACATAATTACATAGAAAACACCCATGACTCAGGAACAAATATCTGTGTTCATCACACAAATAAGTGCCCTTACCGGGATTCGAACCCAGGACCATCGGCTTCACAGGCAGGGTCACCCACTAGGCCAGACCGGTCGTACAATGAAACACAAAAAGAAAAAAAATATCTTTACACGGCTGTATCTCCTAAACCGCGCGTCGTAGCACAAAAACAATCATCAAATTTTCGTTCCACTTTAAGAAACCCTCAAATAATATTTAAAAAAAAAACGAAAAAATACTTATAAGGCTGTATCTCCTGAACCGTGCGTCGTAGCGCAAAATAATAAAAATTTCGTTCAACTGCAGTGGGCCCTTAATTAACATTAAAAAAAAAAGAAAAAATAATCTTTAGAGGGCTGTATCTCCTAAACTGTGCGTTGTAGAGCAAAAATAATCTAGTTTTCGTTCCCCTTTGAGAAACCCCTAAGTAACATACAAAAAACACAATGAAAAACAAAAAAGCAAAAAACAAAGAAAAAATATTTATAGGGTTGAATCTCCTAAACTGTGCGACGGAGCGCAAAAATAATCAAATTTTCGTTCCACTTTAAGAAACCCTTAATTAATATAGGTATAAAAAAAACACAAAAAATCTTTATAAGGCTGAATCTCCTAAACCGTGCGCCGTAGCGCAAAATAATAACATTTTCGTCCGCCTGCAGTGGACCCTTAATAAACATATTAAAAAAAACAAAGAAAAAAAAACAGAAAAAATATTTACAGGGCTGTATCTCCTAAACCGTTCGTTATAGCGCAAAAATAATCAAATTTTCGTTCCCCTATCAGAAGCCCCTAAGTAACATATAAAAAACACAATGAAAACATAAAAGAAAAAACAAAGAAAACAATCTTTTTATAGGGCTGTATCTCCTAAACCGTGCGTCGGAGCGCAAAAAAAGTAAAATGTTCATTCCCCTCTAAGAAACCCTTTTTTAATACGAGAAAAAAACAAAAAAAAACCGAAAGAAATATTTACACGGCTGTAACTCTTATACCGTGCGTCGTAGCGCTAAAATAATCAAAATTTCATTCCACTTTAAGAAACCCTTAATTTATATTTAAAAAAAATCTTTATAAGGCTGTATCTCCTAAACCGTGCATCGTAGCGCAAAATAATAAAATTTTCGTTCCATTGCAGTGGACCCTTAGTTAACATTTAAAAAAAGAAAAAAAAACAGAAAAATATCTTTACAGGGCTGTATCTCCTAAACCGTGCGTTGTAGTGCAAAAATAATCTAATTTTCGTTCCCGTTTGAGAAACCCGTAAGTAACATTCAAAAAATACAATGAAAAACAAAAAAGAAATGTTTGTATCTTTTAAATATTAATAAGGGTTTCTTAAAGTGGAACGAAAATTTAATTATTTTTGCTTTTCGCTCCGACGCACGGTTTAGGAGATACAACCCTATAAACATTTTTTTCTTTGTTTGTTTTCTTTTTAGTTTTTCATTGTGTGTTTTGTATGTTACTTAGGGGTTTTTCAAAGGGGAACGAAATTTAGATTATTTTTGCGCTACAACGCACGGTTTAGGAGATACAACCCTATAAAGATTTTTTTAATTTTTTGTTTTCTTCTTTGTTGTTCGATTATGTTTTTTGAATGTTACATAGGGGTTCCTCAAAGGGGAACGAAAATTAGATTATTTTTGCGCTACAACGCACGGTTTAGGAGATACAGCCCTCTAAAAAAAATTTCTGTTTTTTTTTTTTTCTTTTTAAATGTTAATTAATTTTAACGAAAATTTTATTATACGCTACGACCCACGGTTCAGGAGATACAGCCTTATAAAGTTTTTTTTTGTTTTTTTTTTTGTTTCTTTTTTATTTTAATATTAATTAACGGTTACTTAAAGTGGAACGAAAATTTGATTGTTTTTGCGCTACGACGCTCGGCTTAGGAGATACAGCCGTGTAAAGTTCTTTTTTTTCTTATTGGGTTTCATTGTGTTTTTTGTATATTAAAAGTGTTTTTTAAAGGGAAACGAACATTTTATTATTTTTGCGCTACGATGGACGGGTTAGGAGATACAGCCCTATATTTCTTTTTTTGTATATTATATGATATAAAATTCCATAACCAAACTTCAAATTTATATATAAGTAGATATATTTAATATAAAAATTTCAAAATGTAACGTAATTTAATAATAGCGTCGTCGTAGCGTAAATTAATAACATTTTCGTTCAACTTAATTAACATTTAAAAAGAAAAGAAAAAAAACAAATTTTTTTTTAGAGGGCTGTATCTCCTAAACCGTGCGTTATAGTGCAAAAATAATCTAATTTTCGTTCCCCTTTGAGAAACCCCTAAGTAACATACAGAAAACACAATGAAAAACTAAAAAGAAAAACAAAGAAAAAATCTTTATAGGGTTGTATCTCCTAAACCGTGCGACGGAGCGCAAAAATAATCAAATTTTCGTTCCACTAAGAAACCCTTAATTAATATATTTAAAAAAAAAACACAAAAAATCTTTATAATTCTGTATCTCCTAAACCGTGTGCCGTAGCGCAAAATAATAAACATTTTTCGTTCGCCTGCAGTGGACCCTTAATAAACATTTAAAAAAAAACAAATAGAAAAAAAAACAGAAAAAAATATTTACAGGGCTGTATCTTCTAAACCGTGCGTTGTAGCGCAAAAATAATCAAATTTTCGTTCCCTTAACAGAAGCCCTTAAGTAACATACAAAAACACAATAAATAACATACCTACATCATAAATATACACCATCGTCATAGTTACAATCACATTGTACAGTCAGCTGCAGAGAAAAGATACCACCCCTGTAAAGAAGTTTGTATGCAACGGTGCTAAGCGAATAGTATTGCTGACTGTACATCCTACCTAGAAGTCTTTAATTTACTGAACTACAAAAATAACTTTGTAATGCATACAATTGCTATAGTAGACAAACTTAATTTTGCGTACGAGTAAGTGCCATACGTTACTTTTTAGATCTTCTGGCAAGGTCAAAGACCCGACCAAATGTTCAAGCTTATTTTTTTGTGACTATTTAGATACTTCAACCTGTAAAAATTACAGATTGCCTCACGAACTTTTTTGGAGCCCTAAAAAAATCTTAAAAAATATAAGGGTTGATTTAGCCCCGCTACCCTGCAGCCAGACCTCCAGTGCTGAGTTAGGGTATGATAGGAGAAGTATCAGGCAAATTTTCAGCTTGCCTCAAGGACCTACTCCAAAATGTCTACCAGCTCTCGGACCACTAAGTAACTACAAAATATCAGTCCACATAACAAACATTTTGTACTCATTTTGAAGTCATAATTACATTAATTTCACGTAATATCGGCATCTAATTTATGTGCACGGTAAACAAACTAATGAATGACAAGAGAAGTCAAGCAGCGCTTACGAAGCTGAGCGGGGGGTGGGGCGACCGGGCGAGGTACCCATAGGTATAGATAGCTACGAATGCTACGATAGGCTCCCGCGTGCCGCGCCGGCACCTTGACGGACCAGCGCGGCGTATGTATGAATTTCGCGCCTTTTTAAATAGATTTGGCTATAACAATGGAAGCTACACACAGAAATTTCTTATTTTTCATAATATGGTTGCATATATTATTTTATAGTATGAAACATATCTTTATAGACTTTAATTCAATATTGGACTTTACAGGACAAAAAACGCATATTAAAATTTAAGCAGCAATCCTATTTTTCTAATTTTTCGGCTTTGTCTATTAACTTAAGAATATAGAGATATTATTGTGGATTTTAAAAACTTTAATTCAATATGTATGTATGTATGTAAACACTTTATTGTACATAAGACAGATTACAAACACAATAAAAGAACATAAATATATACAATGTACAAAGGCGGACTTATCCCTATAAGGGATCTCTTCCAGTCAACCTTTGAGCAATTGAGAATGAAACAATAAACAGATCAAACAAAAACAAAACAAAAACAGATCAATATCGACAAAATAATAAGCTAATTTTAGTTTGACAAAGAAGCACGTTAAATTTTTTTCTAAAAATGTAACAGTTTAAAGCGTCATACATAATTTAAACGATGAAGCTTAAACTTTGCACTTTAATTCAATGTTCAAAAAGCATCAATCAAAATATATAAATACCTAATTTATACCTAACGCTCGTTCTAACTTTTCGTCTTAAATTGCAAATATGCTTAAAAACATGTCCCCTGCCATATAAGCATCACTTTTCCTTCTTTAGAATTATCATAACTTTAAGGTCAAAAATATGGTCCCACTATCGGTCTATTATACGTGTTGTGCAGAAGTATTTGTTTTACTGCAACCGCTATCACTAATGGCAAAATTAACAAATCTGATGTCACTCACAACTCACAAGGATTCCTACTTCAGGGTTCTGGAAAAGCTTGGGGCAATATTAACCCAGAACACTTAAAATAATTGGTCGAAAGCGTGCCTCGCAGATTAGCAGCACTGTTGATTGCAGACGGAGGCCATTCAATATATTAGACTCAAGTTTAATTTGCGATTGTGCTTACTGTATGATTTAATATGTACATGAGTAAAATGAAGTGCTCTCGATAATTACGTTTGTAAATAAATAATTGTGATTAATCTTGAAATTCCATTATGTATGTGTAATAAATATAATAATATTAATAAGCCCTTAAATGTGCTATTCATAAAGTAGTAAATATATTTAGAAACTTTCATTTCCGTGCAAGTGTCTTTTTGTCCAGCACTGTATGTAACTATGTACATATATTTGAACGGGTTAAATCTTGCAAGTTAAATTTGACCCATGCACTTTCCGGTTCCCGATGAAGCTGAAAATTTGCACTCATATATACCAGTCGGGTGACAATGCAATATTATGGTGCCATCGAGCTGATCTGATGATGGAGACAGGAGGTGGCCATAGGAGCTCTGATAAAACAACGCAACCTAATTGTGTTTGGGGTTTTTAGAATGGTCTCAATGAGTATTAGTTACCTGTGGAAAGAAAAGTACAGTCAGCGATAAAAGCTTGTACCAAAAATGAAATTTTAGCCAAAAACTTAATTTTCAATATGATAAGTACAAAGTAGCCTATATACCTATAATTCAAATTGACTTACAAAACGTTATCTCCGCAACACCACAGAATAAGTAATAGTACTACCTTACAGAAAGGACACTTTTCCTACAAACCCGAAGTTTGACAGCGATTCAGGGTCGAATCATGCTGTCCTGTCCCTTTCTAATATATAGCACTATTCCTTTCGGCTATTTAGGGTTGTCAAAATTCAAGTGGTTATCTTATCTGTGGTCGTGCGCGTGCACCTTTGCGTAAAGGGACGTCAAGTTCTGTCAACCCTAATAATTGCTCGGAGCAATGCTGGCTGAGCCGAGCGAAGCCGAGTTTGCCCGAAAGGAGGAGTGTCCCACCACTGGCAAGACTTCCTGTAATACCTATTTTAATTGTGACCTATGTATGTGAAACACGAAAATAGAAAAATAATGACTACAGAGGCCGGGAAGTAAGGGGTTGCCGGCCGAATACACATAGACAGCTGAGCGTAGCGAGGCCGGATAGTTATGAGGCCGACAACCCCTTTTCACGCCAAGGTATGTATAGTGCTTCTCTCAAACATGCAATGAAATAATAATTAAAGAAAATGATGATGATGATGATGATTGTTTCATGTCCTAATGTGCTAGGTAATTCAGTGCGTGGGGTATTAAGGGAAACTAAAATTTCATTATTATTGCACTACGAACCACCGTTTAGGAGATACAGCTCTATAAAGATTCTTTGTTTTTTCTAAGTTTGTTCTAAGTTATTTAATCGTGCAGAAATCTTTATTATAGGACTGTATCTCCTAAACCGTGCGTCGTAGCACAAAAATAATTAGATTTTCGTTCCTCTTTAGTACCGGGAATTCAATAATAAAAAAAACACAAAAAAGAAAAAAAAGGCGTAATGGCAGAATGCCATAACGAACCAAAAATATTATTAAATATTTTAAAAGATTTTTAATGGCTGAATGCCAAGATGCTGTCACAAAGTCACAAATATATGTGAAATAGAAATTTAAAAAAAGACACTTCCCGGCCTAGGCGTGCAACTTTGTATCAAAATAATACAATACTTTGTAACAAAATACCTCGTCTAGCCGCGCCCGAGACGTGATACTTCCCAGCCTAATATGAAGAATAGCCTAATATCAATATTTCATTGCATGTTTGAGAAAAACATATTTACTTCCTACTAAAATTTGTACTTATAGTTGTAAATAGGATAAATATAAAAAATATAAATCACCTTTACTCCTATTTTATTACCTGAGATATGGACTTTATATTTCACCGATAATTATAATTCAATATATTAGTACTATGCCTTATGGGAAACGGTCGAAGAGATAGTTCAGATCCGGAAACCGCTACCACATTTTAGTATGTTGTTGGGCATGGTACTGGGTCTCCAAAATTGCCGGGAGACAGCGGCGCCGGCCATCTACTTCAGCGGAATGACGTCATCAAAATGACTCCCTCCTCGTTGCGAATATTGCATTTTGCACCCAAACTATGCATTGCACATACACGTGTGGGGTATTAAACGAAAGCCAATAAAATATTTTATATTTCACTAATACACTATGTACCAAAATATACAATAGTTTAAGAGAAATTTAAAAATAAATCAAAATGATGAAAAAAAAAGTTGGATTATTTGGGTTTTTCAACCAAACCAAAAGTCGGACGTTAAAGCAATGTACTACAAAATTAAAGCTGATGTCTCAAGCCATACACTGATATCAAAATAATCAAAACCAGACCAAAAATGTGAAAATTATGCATCAAAATGTAGGTATATAATATTATTATAATTCCACTCCAAAATATCGTTTTCATGTGTTTTATGTAATGTTCTTTCATTTAATACCCGATAATTAGGACTATTCTTTACATAGTATGAGCGCATTAAGGTAGAATTGTTGGCGCGCTTTAGTTTTTTTTTGTACAACTTTCACAGTTTTTTTCGGAAATTAAAAATTTAAGCTGTGACGTATAGTTGAATAACTGGTTTCTTTTATATCTTATCTTATAGTTTCGGGGGGCCCTTACGGATACACTTCGACCCATAGGGATCTTTTGTGCAGTTACCCCCTAGGAAAGATCCGTCCGCTACTCAAGAGCTTTCCCCACCATCTCCATATGCCGGATGATGGACCTTATGGGTAGCTTTTTGAATTCCTTTGGTACCAGGTAGCCTGTTCCAAAGTCCTTCATTCTTTGTCTGGCGAGGGCGTGACATTCACACATAAGGTGTTCTATTGTCTCTTCCTCTTCGCCACACATACGACAATCGGTGTTGTCAGCGTGCCCCATCTTGGCCAGGATTCCCTTGACCCCGTAATGGCCAGTAAACACCCCCGTTATTATTTAGAGTTGACGTTTGCTAAGTTTCCAAAGCTTTTTGCTCCAACCAGAGTCTACCCCTTGTATAAAGAGCTTTGAATCTTCTTCTTTTATATTAGACGCAACATTGTTATAACGTTTTTAGTTGAGCTATAATAGTACATTATTGTCGAGGCTCGGAATTAGCTACTTGCTGGCTGAGAATCCGAAGCCAGCAAGTAGCCTTCCTGCCGAGTCATATATAGTGCTTTTCTCAAAAATGGCGCAATAAACACAAATATGATAGAAATATTTTACAGAAGCAACGTTCTTACGTATATATTTTCACAGATTTGCTTTGCCGCCTTTTTATTTTTTTTAATTGAAAAACGAAGTGTATTTTTCTGCCGAAAATACGCCAACCTATTTGAGACAGCTAAATAGTCGAAGTACCAACATTATAATAATATGTACTGATCGTCTGTTTGGATGTTTAATGGACCTATGCCTTCATTTGATATGACCACTTCAACTTTTAAAAAGTTTGGAACTCGATAAATAATGGAATTTGCATGCAACATTGCAGTCCCGACATCGAGACTGCAATGTTTTTAACTTTTTAATTTTTTGACTGACCATAAAACTACGCACTTCGCGACCTAATTTTTAACCGGCAACGTCGACTTTGCCGTCCATTTTTGAGAAATAGTACATTATTGTCGAGGCTCGGAAGTAGCTACTTACTGGCTGAGGATTCGTTTTAAACGGACGACCTTGGGAGTCCGTTTAATTGAATCCGAAGCCAGCAAGTAGCCTTCCAGCCGAGTCATATATAGTGCTTTTCTCAAAAATGGCGCAATAGGGTATTTGACAACATTAAAAATATATAACGAATTGCTGTCATCCTGAAAGATAATAAACTAATAAAGTATATTTCACTATATTTGAATGTAAATTATGTTTAGTTTTTAGAAAATAAACGAAAGAAAATTTTATATTTTTTGAAATTTCATCAGGGACGTGAACGCTCTGTGATTGGTCAACGCTCGGATGACGTCACACGCGGGTAAACATTCTTGATTGCGTTGAGTGTTTTAACCGTTTTATTTGTATTTAGTTAATTTTAGTTATTGTTCCACAGTTTTCTGATATATTCCGATTTATCCGTATATCTAGTAGCACAATATTCATAAGAATATCAAAATGGAGCCGAAATATGTGAAAGCTGATAGCGGCAACCTTCCATACATAGACGCATTAATGGTTGCACTTTTCTTTAAAGATAATCCGGATTACTATGCTGCGGAACTTAGAAATGTAAAAACAGCTGTGTGAGTATACGTAGAAATTGTTTATTTAGGAACATTTCGATTTCGATGATACGAATACGACGACGATATATATATAGAATACGATGACGAGAATAGTATCTCCATACTGCACTTTAGTTTGAAAGAAAAAGTATGCTACTAACTACCTGTAGTGTATTGACGCTTCGAGCGCTTACGTCATGGTGACGTCACTGACAGTTAGGGCCAGTCCATATTATGCCGTGAGCAGAGCCGGACGTACCGCGTGATGTTTGTGTTGGCGAATCGTTGGAAATACATTACATCGTATGACATACTGAGGTAAATACAGTACATTACATGTGGCGACGAGGAAAACAAGAAAAGAGGAAGGGGAAGACAGGTCAGTGGATCTCGATTAATTATCAAGTTTTGTCAGTGTGCAAAAAAATTGGTTGAAAATCGAATCCACTGTTTCAAACAAGTGATAAGTGAGAGTACGCACTGGTGGTACACCTTTCACACTCACTTCTAAAAAACAAAGAAAACAATATTTCCATTCGGTAACGCCATCTAGCAATATGATCTTTGAGGCGTTGAACGTTACAATTATAATTGTAGGCTTTAAAGTTGGATGTGCGACTAACAACAATTAGATCTACCTACAAATAAAAAAATCATCTCGGAGGCAGCCAGTGTTAATAGCACTGTTTAAAGCTTATAGCCTGCCAGGCATCAACACTGCAAATAATTGCATGTTGACTTCCACTTTTAAACGTAGGTAGGTAGGTACAATGACACTACATTCATGGTTGACATGTTCACACTGGAGCTTTATTATTGCAACTTAGTTCCATCAGAACGCAATTGTGTGATGCAAATGTAATACATAGTTGGTTTATTTAAATATTATTGTAGTGAGAGGAAGAAAATATTTACTTTGCTACGAGTAATGTGAATATGTAAGGTGATTCCCAATCAGGAGCCCAAGTGACTTGATTATTTTGAAACAGCAGATTACAGAATCTGGACATTAAATTGTCACACGTAACATTATGGATGGCATAATGAAACCGATTTATGAAAATATAGCAGATAGATTTATCTGGTCATTAAGCTTCTAAGCGTTTTATTGTAAGGTAAAACGCTGCTATTAGATTGACATGTAACAGCTGTAGCTAGCAGATTACCGAATCTGGACATTAAATTTTCATGATTTATGAAATCATAACAGATAAATTTATCTGGTAATTAGATAGACGTGAATATGTAAGGTGATTCCCAATCAGGAGCCCAAGTGACTTGATTATTTTGAAACAGCAGATTACAGAATCTGGACATTAAATTGTCACAGGTAACATTATGGATGGCATAATGAAACTGATTTATGAAAACATAGCAGATAGATTTATCTGGTCATTAAGCTTCTAAGCGTTTTATTGTAAGGTAAAACGCTGCTATTAGATTGACATGTAACAGCTGTAGCTAGCAGATTACCGAATCTGGACATTAAATTGTCATGATTTATGAAATCATAGCAGATAAATTTATCTGGTAATTAGATAGACATAAAACAGCTGCAGCTAGCAGATTACCGAATCTGGACATTAAATTGTCACGCAAATAACAGTTACGATAAAATCAGTTACGACAGATAATTTGATCTGGTCATGAAATTGACATGGCGGGTTACCGAACCTGGACATTAAATTGTCACGTTAATAACCAATCTGATTACACAATCAGTTACGACAGATAATTTGATCTGGTCATGAAATTGACATGGCGGGTTACCGAACCTGGACATTAAATAACCAATCTGATTACAAAATCAGTCACGACAGATAATTTGATCTGGTCATGAAATTAACATAGCGGGTTACCAGACCTGACATTAAATTGTCACGTGAACAACAAATCTGATAACAAAATCAGTTAAGACAGATTAATCTGGCCATTAAATTAAGATAGCGGGTTACCGTATCTGGACATTATATTGTCACGTAAATAACAAATCTGACAACAAAATCAGTTATAACAAATAAACTGATCTGAACATTAAATTGAGATAGCAGGTTCCCGTACCTATGCATTAAATTGTCACGGAAATAACAAATGATTACAAAATCGGTTAATACAGATTAATTGATTTGTTCATTAAATTGACATAGGTGCTTAGTACCCTAGCAGGTTCCCGATCCTAGACATTAAATTGTCACGTGTGTATTAAAATCTGATTACTAAATCGGTCAATGCAAATAGGCATATCTTTTGTCTGCTCATTAAATAATATAAATATAGACTGAAAACACCAGGTTTTAAAGCCAGGACTAAATAGTCATGCTGTGTATAGCAAAATTTATGTCAATCGACAGGTTCATTAAATCGGCATCGTACTATAGTACGGCCTATTGTTTAATACATTGATGTTGTATTATATCGTCATACAATTGACAGCAAGGTCACACGTTGTATTAAAATAAATGGGTATAAATAGAGGGGTATTGCATTTTACAGGCCTCAGGAATTGTGACATCTTCTTCATTGGCTTGAAATATGTTTTTAAAGAAGCACGCTTCAAACCCCCCCCCCCCCCCCCACTCCAGACTGCAGGAGTGTACAGGCTGGACTGTGAGTGTGGCCTATCATATGTCGGGCAGACGAAACGGAGCATTTCCACTCGGGTGAAGGAACACCTAGCTGATGTCAAGCACCGTCGACCTAGGTCTGCTGTCTGTGAGCATGTCATGGATAAAGCCAATCACTCAATCAAGTTTGATAAGCCTCTGGTTCTTGCCAAGGAGAAGCGTTACATACCCAGAATGCTGCGCGAGGCCATTGAGATTAAGAAATATCCAAACTTTAATAGGGAAGATGGCTTTTCTCTACCACCAGCTTGGGATCCTGTAGTCCATCTGATAAAGGAGCAAGCGAGACATAGACTGTGAGACCTTAGTGTTGGATGATGCTGGACATTCTGATGTTTTGAAAAGATGTGTCCCGCCGAGTTTGTTGCCGGTCCCATATTGGGATACCCTCCTACAATTTAGGAGGGAATTAAATCTTCTCGGGTCCGTGGTGTAGGGTTGGAGCCGGCATAGTTTTTTATCGCGTATATATATATATCTTTACTTGAAAAATAATTATAGTGTATAACTAGCCTTATGAACCGATTTTTCATGTACAACCAGCCTTAAAGTTTGTAGTCTATGATTGTTCATTATTTTAGTATGTGGGTATTTTTGCACTTTGTAATTTTTCCTCAGTCACCCGTTGACCACGAACGCTGTAAAGAGTTCGAAACGTCGGGATGTATTATAAATTCAATATACGCGATATAATCCGTTTTCATAGTTTTATTTCATGAGTAACTATCGCGGTAACCGAAGACAATATTAAAAACTAAATAATTAAGCTATGCAGCTAGCTTATGTATGTATGTAGTTCGTAGTTTTAACCGTCTGCACGCGCATACTAGACTACATGCGGGAAAATAAAGAATTCTAGAGAAAACATGAAGTCCATTTTAGTGGTGAACGATACCACACGATACCATGTACAATATATTTATATGTATGTACAAATGTACATAGCGAACAGTGCAGTCATTATCATATATAGGTATGTAATATGGGCATAATATGGGTAATGAATAAGCAACTGCCTGGTTTCACATTACCACAAGTATCTAACGAATTTGCTCTCGATTGATGGACGTTGCGTTGTATTGTAGATATATATATATATATATATATATATACACATAAACACATTTGCAGGTCTATAGATACTATGTATATAACTCGTAGTTAATGGACGGGACTCATACATTTGAAAACCGATTTATAAAGCATCTTGTGTATAAAATATAAGATTACAATAAATAAATATTATAAAATAAGTTTTTATTGGTCTAAAATGTAGGTATACATGTTATTTGAACATACACAGAAAAGCTAGCAATTATCATTGGCAGGCATTACCCGATGATGTAGTCCACTATCCATATCACGAACATTTTAGGAACGGTTTTAACGATTATAAAAACAAGGGGATTAAGTATAAGCACTTAGACTTTACGGAAAAAGGGGGAAAGGAAAAGGGATTCAGGTATCAGACTTACAGGACCTATCGATAATACAGTAGAGAAATTGAAGATTACAAAAGTCCCAAGTGGGGTAAGTTATAGATCTCGGAGTCTTGGAGATGTCCACCCAAGGCAATGGTACCAGCGCATTCATAGAACGTTGGGTATGTAATTATGTATTGTTATGATTAACTTAGTTCTCGAAAAATAAACAAAGGAAGGGATGTAGTGTATTGACCCTTCGAGCGCTTACGTCATGGTGACGTCACTGACAGTTAGGGTCAGTCGATATTATGCCGTGAGCAGAGCCGGACGTACCGCGTGATGTTTGTGTTGGCGAATCGTTGGAAATACATTACATCGTATGACATACTGAGGTAAATACAGTATATTACACTACCTACTAATGCTGAAAGAGCTATGTTATGAGGTTATGTAGTAATACATTAAATACCTAGATCTTGTTTCGTTAAATACAACAAAATCCGCTGCTTTAACTACCATATTTATTTACAGTTAAATATTACTTACATCGAAGTGGTCTTCGTACATAAAAACATTTGTATGCGCTAAAATGCTCCTTGGGTCTCTTCGCGCTAGTTTTAACCACATTTTTCTTTTTTTGGGATTCATTGGAACGGAAACAAACAATTTATCTGGATTTTTTATAGTCGTACTTGAACATTGCGGCACTATACACCATTTATATACCATTTTACAGTGAAATAATCAATTCAATGCACATAAACCATAAGATTTACTAAGGTCATTGACCGAGTTTACTCGCGTGTGACGTCACACGTGTCACGTGATTAGCCCCTTTGCAAAAACAGCGTTTAAGGCGCGTTCAAAATAAATAAACTTTAACATTGTTTTTTTTTATATTTAATACAGGAAATTTCACGGAAATATCAATGTAGTGTAATTATTAAGTCATAAACAATCAATTAAAACCATTTTCAAAAATTAGTCAAATAGCCTATAAATACAAATATAATAGAAAAATTATACAGAAGCAACGTCCTTATGTATATATTTTCACAGAAAAAAGTAGTAAGATTTGCTTTGCCGCCGTTTTATTTTTAACCGACTTCAAGATTTCAAAGGAGGAGGTTCTCAATTCGGTTGTTTTTTTTTTTTTTTTAATGTTTGTTACTCCATAACTCCGTCATTTCTGGACCGATTTTGAAAATTCTTTTTTTGATTGTAAGTATATACATACAGATTGGTCCCGTTTTTGTCAAAAAGCAGTTCTGATGATGGGATCCATGAGGAATCGAGGGAACTCCTCAAATGTTAAAGGCATACATATAGTGATTTTAGTATTTTCATCAACAAATCAAGCACTTACATTTAAAAAAGTGACATTTGATGAAGTGGAACTGCTGATGATGATCAGAACGGAACTCTTCAATGACGCATAGTTCACGTTTGGCGATTTGTCCTCTTCGTTATGTTTGTTAAGCAAGTTAGGTTTTCAAGAAACATTTTTGCCAAGCTCGAGTTCTGATGATGGGTTCCATGAGGAATCGAGGGAACTCCTCAAATGAGAAAGGCATACATATAGTGATATTTGTATTTTTATAAACAAATCCAGCACTTCCATTTTAAAAAGTGACATTTGATGAAGTGGAACTGCTGATGATGATCAGAACGGAACTCTTCAATGACGCATAGTTCACGTTTGGCGATTTGTCCTCTTCGTTATGTTTGTTAAGCAAGTTAGGTTTTCAAGAAACATTTTTGTCAAGCTCGAGTTCTGATGATGGGATCCATGAGGAATCGGGGGAACTCCTCAAATGCGAAAGGCATACATATAGTGAATTTTGTATTTTTATAAACAAATCCAGCACATCCATTTTAAACAGTGACATTTAATGAAGTGGAACTGCTGATGATGATCAGAACGGAACTCTTCAATGACGCATAGTTCACGTTTGGCGATTTGTCCTCTTCGTTATGTTTGTTAAGCAAGTTAGGTTTTCAAGAAACATTTTTGTCAAGCTCGAGTTCTGATGATGGGTTCCATGAGGAATCGAGGGATCTCCTCAAATGTGAAAGGCATACATATAGTGATTTTTGTATTTTTATAAACAAATTCAGCACTTCCATTTTAAAAAGTGACATTTGATGAAGTGGAACTGCTGATGATGATCAGAACGGAACTCTTCAATGACGCATAGTTCACAATAGGCGATTTGTCCTCTTCGTTATGTTTGTTAAGCAAGTTAGGTTTTCAAGAAACATTTTTGTCAAGCTCGAGATCTGATGATGGGATCCATGAGGAATCGAGGGAACTCCTCAAATGTGAAAGGCATACATATAGTGATTTTTGTATTTTTATAAACAAATCTAGCACTATTTTAAAAAGTGACATTTGATGAAGTGGAACTGCTGGTGATGATCAGAATGGAACTCTTTAATGACGCATAGTTTACGTTTGGCGATTTGTCCTCTTCTTTATGTTTGTTAAGCAACTTAAGTTTTTAAGACATATTTTTGTCAAGCTCGAGTTCTGATGATGAGACCCACGAGGAACCGAGGGAACTCCTCAAATGTGAAAGGCATACTTATAGTGATTTTTGTTTTTTTGTCAACAAATCCAGCAGTTACATTTAAAAAAGTGACATTTGATGACTGATAATGATCAGATGGAACTCTTCAATGACACATAGTTCACGTTTGGTGATTTGTTCTCTTCCTTATGGACCCAGACCTAAACATGGACCCGGACTCGGACCCGGACCCGGGTCTGAACATGGACCCCAACTCGGACCCGGACCCGGACCGAACTCTGACCCAAACTTGGACCCGGACTCTGATCCGGAACCGGAAATGCTACTAGAAAAGTGGGTTAGGTGGGTGGTTGGGTTTTGATCTGCGATTCTCACAGAACAGAACTGCTATCAGAAAAGTAGGTTAGGTTAGAGCTGTGACCCTTACAGAAACGAAATGCTATCAGAAAAGTAGGTTAGGTTAGGTTAGAACTGCGACCCTTACAGAAACGAAATGCTACTAGAAAAGTGGGTGGTTTTACCTCCTTTTCTACATTATTAGGCAAAAGATGCTGCCTTTTTTATTTCATTGTCTGGAATCTAAGAGTGCACCATCAACAATAAGTGAACTTTCAGCGGCATCCCCCATTGAAGTCGGTTTTTTTTTTCTTAAAAATTATTTTAATTAAAAATTGAAGTGTATTTTTCTGCTGAAAATACGCCAACCTATTTGAGACACCTAAATAGTCGCGGTACCAACATTATAATAATAAGTACTGATCATCTGTTTGGCTGTTTAATGGACCTATGCCTGCATTTCATATGGCCACTTCAACTTTTAAAAAGTTTGGAACTCGACAAATAATGGAATTTGTATGCAACATTGCAGTCCCGAAATCAAGACTGCAATGTTTTTAACTTTTTAATTTTTTGACGGACCATGAACTACGCACTTCGCGACCTACTTTTTAACCGGCAACGTCGACTTTGCCGTCCATTTTTGAGAAAAATATATATACACGAACTTTTCTCAAAAAAAGTGGTTTTTCTTTGTTTGTAGCTCCTAAAGTATACATTGTTTTTATTATAAATAATGTAGTAACGAATCATAATATATTTAATAACTTTTCGTTTGATATAGCATGTACGTACGTGTATATATGACTCATGGTATAGTTATAATTTTGATTTTGCAAATTACGGTAGTGGTCACATGTATGACGCCATTATTTGTCACTCGGGCACTATAGAGGTTGTCTCCCAGCAGTTATATAATACTTTTTATATTGTTAACAACATACTAGAAGCTTATACAGATTATCCTGAAAATGACCAATTTCGTTTTTTTTATCTTTAATGCATATTTGTTCTAGCAAATACCTACATTTTGATGCATAATTTTCACATTTTTTGTCTGATTTTGATTATTTTGATATCACTGCGTAAGGCTTGAGACATCAGCTTTAATTTTGTAATACACTGCTTTAACCTCCGACTTTTGGTTTAGTTGAAAAACCCAAATAAACGAATATTTTTTTTCATCGTTCTGATTTATTTTTTAATTTCTCTTAAACTATTGCATATTTTGGTACATAGTGTATTAGTGAAATATATAATATTTTATTGGCTTTCGTTCAATACCCCACACGTGTATGTGCAATGCATAGTTTTGGTGCAATCCATACTATATATACTATATACTATATATATATATACTATCCATACTAATATTATAAATGCGAAAGTCTGTCTGTCTGTCTGTCTATGTGTTCCCTCTTCACGCTTAAACCGCTGAATCGATTTAGATGAAATTTGGCATAGAGATAGGTTGAGTCCCTGAGAACCCAGGTAGCAAAATGACGTCAAATGACGTCAGGGACGTCATAATGACGTAATAATGCCGTCATTATGACGTCGCTGACGTAATTTTACGTCATTTTGCTACCTGGGAATGTCCATAGGATAGTTTTTATCCTGAAAATCATCCCATAAGAAAGTTAAAAGCGGGGTGGAATTGAGATAATTAATGAAGTGTCTGCTAATTTGTGTGCATAATATGCTCAAATTGAATAATTGCTATAAGATTTTCTCCAGGCGCTATTCTTACTCTAGCTGGGGTTACTAAGTCCACGCAGACGAAGTCGTGGTCAAAAGCTAGTAACTATGTAATATTATAATATAATATATATAGTATTATAATATAATATATTATATCCATACTAATATTATAAATGCGAAAGTCTGTCTGTCTGTCTGTCTGTGTGTTACCTCTTCACGCTTAAACCGCTGAACCGATTTAGTTGAAATTTGGTATACAGATAGTTTAAGGCCCGGGGAAGGACATAGGATACTTTTTATCCCAGAACTCACCCCTCAAGGGGGTAAAAAGGGGGGTGGAAATTTGTATGGGGAATCAATAACCGCTCAACCGATTTAGATGAAACTTGGTATGGGGATAGTTTGAGCTATGGGAACGGATATAGAATAATTTTATCCCCGAAATCATCCCTTTAGGGTGTAAAAAATGGGGTGGAAATGTATAGTGTGGACCAATTTGGGGGTGAAAAAAGGATGTATTAAAAAGCAGCTTTGTTTAAGAATTGAGGTACCCAAATTACTAATTCCACGCAGACGAAGTCGCGGGCAAAAGCTAGTATTATAAATGCGAAAGTGTCTGTCTGTCTTTCTGTCTGTGTGTTCCCTCTTCACGCTTAAACCGCTGAACCGATTTAGATGAAATTTGGCATAGAGATAGGTTGAGTCCCTGAGAAGGACATAGGATAGTTTTTTCCCAAAAATCATCCCTTAAGAAAGTAAAAAGCGGGGTGGAATTGAGATAATTAACGAAGTGCCTGCTAATTTGTGTGCATAATATGCCCAAATTTAGATTGCTATGAAAATTTTTCCAGGCGCTATTCTTACTCTAGCTGCGGTTACTAAGTCCACGCAGACGAAGTCGCGGGCAAAAGCTAGTATGAAATATTCGCACCGAGGCGGGAGTCATTTTGATGCCGCTGAAGTAGATGGCCGGCGCCGCTGTCTCCCGGCAGTTTTGGAGACCCAGTACCATGCCCAACAACATACTAAAAGTTGAAAGCGGTTTCCGGATCTTAACTATATTCCCATATGTGCCATTTTCAACCAAAAGGGTACTTATTGTCGGTTGTTAAAAAGGCGCTATTTCCATACAGCTTCAATTCGAAATCAACCTTATCGAGAAGCGAATATAATATTATTATAATAAAATGAATCATCAATACTAACTGACTACCATGGCAAGACAGACCTAGCAAATATTAAGAGCCCGGTTACGATTTTAGTCGCAAAAATGTAAAGTTGATAGATTTCTTCTGTGAAATTGTACACCTTTTGTTACCTAATTGAAATAACAAGTACTGGTTTCTATTAGCACGACTTCTTATCTCTAGGTTTATCAGATCAATTTTTTGAAAAAAGGCTTACAGAACAGAACTGCTATCAGAAAAGTAGGTTAGGTTAGAGCTGTGACCCTTATAGAAACGAAATGCTATCAGAAAAGTAGGTTAGGTTAGGTTAGAACTGCGACCCTTACAAAAACGAAATGCTACTAGAAAAGTAGGTGGTTTTACCTCCTTTTCTACATAATTAGGCAAAAGATGCTGTCTTTTTCATTTCATTGTCTGGAATCTAAGAATAAGTGAACTTTCAGCGGCTTCCATTGGTCGGTTTTTTTTTTCTTAAAAATTATTTGAGATATTGTTAGGTTTTTTTTTTTTTATGAAATAGGAGGCAAACGAGCAGACGGATCACCTGATGGAAAGCGATTACCGCCGCCCATGGACACCCGCAACACCAGAGGGGTTGTAAGTGCGTTGCCGGCCTTTAAGATGGGAATACGCTCTTATCTTGAAGGTTTGAAGGTCATATCGGTCCGGAAATATCGCAGGCGACAGTTCATTCCACAGTTTAGCTGTGCGAGGCAGGAAGTTTCTAGAGAAACGCACAGTTGAGGACTGCCAACCATCTAAGTGGTGAGGATGGTAATGTTGTCGCGTAGGGCGATGGCGAAAGGAAGCTGCAGGGATTAATCCGAACAATTCCTCGGAGCACTCCCCGTTATACACGCGATAGAAAATGCAGAGCGAGGCCACATCTCTACGCAGCGCCAAGGAGTCAAGCCGTTCCGAAGTACGCTGGCAGTCGACAATTCGAGTCGCTCTTCGCTGGATGCGGTCCAGAGGGAGAAGCTGGTATTGGGGTGCCCCTGCCCATAGATGAGAACAGTATTCCATGTGTGGGCGAACCTGCGCTTTATACAGCTGTAGGCGGTGGGCCGGCGTGAAATACTGTCTCGATCTGTTGAGCACACCGAGCTTTTTTTAAGCCAATTTGGCCTTACCCTCTAAATGGCCGCGGAACTGGACTTCACTCGAAATGTCGACGCCGAGGATTCCGATACTGGCTGCGGCAGTCAGGGGAGTGCTCTCAAAACGAGGTGATACGACAAACTCTAACCTTTTTGCGGTAAACGCGCAAACCTGTGTCTTGGCAGGGTTAAAACGGACTAAGTTTAGTCGACCCCATTCAGAGATTTCTTTTAGGGAAGTCTCAATTTCAGACACAAGTTTGTTCCGGCTCTCGATGACGTTTTCCCGAGAGATATTGGTGCGGCCGGTGTAAGAGGCATCACCCGTACTATCATCAGCATAACAATGAATTCCGCTGATTTGCAGCATGTCATTGATATGCAGAAGGAATAGCGTGGGTGATAGCACACAGCCTTGGGGGACACCAGCATTCACAGACATGGAGTCTGAGCATTCGCCGTCAACTACGACCTTTATGCTTCTGTCTGCTAGAAAGCTACTGACCCATACACATAATCTCTCGGGAAGCCCATAAGATGGTAGCTTCGAAAGAAGTGCCTTGTGCCAGACGCGATCGAAGGCCTTCGCTATATCCAAACTAACAGCCAATGCTTCACCCTTTGTCTCGATTGCCTGTGCCCAACGATGTGTCAGGTAGACTAGAAGATCACCAGCCGAGCGGCCTCTACGGAAACCGTATTGTCGGTCACTAAGCAACTGGTGGTCCTCTAGGTACCGAAGGAGCTGGCAGTTGATAATGGACTCCATTATCTTCGAGAAAAGGGAGGTTATAGCTATTGGCCTGTAGTTGGATGGATTTGAGCGGTCGCCTTTTTTAGGGATCGGGTGCACCAAGGCTGACTTCCACGAGGTCGGGACTACGCCGGAAGAGTAAGAGAGCCGAAAAAGACGCGTTAAGACCGGTGCCAACTCGGGAGCACACATCTTCAGCACAACCGCAGGGATTCCATCGGGCCCACTCGACTTATGAGTGTCGAGGGAAAGAAGTGCTTTGCGCACCGAGCTTTGTTTGAACCGGACATCCGGCATATAGCTCTCGCACCGCGGTATGGTCGGCGGCGCGTTTCCCCCGTCATCCAAAGTCGAGTTGGACGCAAAGAGTTTGCCCAGAAGATCGGCTTTGTCTTTTGCGTCGTGGGCCAATGAATCATTCTCCGTGTGCAGAGGTGGAAAAGATGGCGTGCAGAAATTCCCCTGGATAGCTTTAGGTAAATCACATTTTAGCTTTTGTCCCTATTCACCCCGGTTGACGTTACTTATTTTGTTACATTGTTTGCGACAATAGGAATATAGTCAATAGAATGTAGTACTACTAGTACTATTATTTATTCTGTGATATAGTTAACGTCTTTAGCCCCCTCCAGACTATGTGCGTGAATCGCGGCGCGACTTCGCGGAGAGAACACATCGCGACGTTGACGTATGACTCCACACTCGCAAACTTCACTGCGATTTCGCAGATTGGTTCGCGCCAAGATGGCGGAAAAGCATCAGCTGCTAGAGTTTAACTGTCATTTATCTGCAGCATCATACGTGCTGTAGCTATTTTTCCATTTAGTTTTGTTGTAAAACCGTCCTTATATAATATAAAGCCTGTCCAGGAATATATGATCGCCATGTTGCGGAATTTCACTGGAACTAATCTTTTCATACTATACTGAACTGTCAGTACTGTCACCCTATACAAGAGACCAGCGGCCTCTTGACAATGATCATAATATATATTACTGGTCAGGCTTTAATTATTATTTATATCGGGCTGTCATAGGCAAAGAATATAATACTCACTAGGGTCATAGGCCCCTGCGACCGCGCGCGCTCTGGAGCCCGTTGGTGCTGCCGCGCGTAGGGACGCGACGCGTTTGCGCATAATGGCATGGAAATCGTTCGTGTCTGCCTCCGCGAACATCCCCGAAACACTGCAGTACCGCGGCAGCCCCATCAGCATCCTGAACGTGTTATTGTAGAGGACGCGCAGCGCACTACGCGTATAAGCTTTCTTCGTGCAGTTGATCCACTGGCTGCAAGTGTAAAAAGTTTGGCAATATGATCTGAACAAGGTTAATTTAACACTTGTTGTGCATTTTGCAAACGTGAGAATCAACATGTTGCTTCTCACTGATAGTGCCTTGCGCTCCCTCTCCACTGAACGCCCCCTAACATGACTGGTGATACGTGGTACTATGCTGTATGTTTTTGTGCCGGCTTATATAATAAACCGACAGAAAACGGGAAACTAGGCGCGAAGGCGTGAACAATTTGCGAAATCGACGCCACGTTATGTTCGCGGCTTCGAGCCGAAATTCGCGCATGAGTGTGGAGGGACCTATACAGTTTCCATTCTCTGGAAGAGGACACTGACCTCTGTAACACAGGTTTTTACCTAGCTCAGAAGTCAGGGACTTCAACCTCGGACTTCAACAAAAATATTCTGTCAATAAAAATATATTTTATTATTATATTTATTTATTATTAGCCCATAAATCTAAAATCCGTAACAGACTACCGCACCGCACCGCGACCTTGGTGCGGTCAAAATACCTCTTTCTCGCTCTAATCGCTCCTGGGCTATAACCGCGAAAATCGAAGTTCGCAAATTGCGGGAATTTTTCTCTGTCACTCTAATTACGCCTTCATTGGGATAAAAGAGAAAGATCCCCGCAATTTGCGAATTTCGGTTTTCGCGGTAGCCCCTCTGTACACCATGGCCTAGTGTAGGCCAGTCCAACTAGTCCAAGGGACGCATTTATGTGTTAGAGGAAACAAGTGATATTGCTATCTCATTCCACCGCATAGCTGCGTCCCTTAGACTGGCCTACGCTGGCCATGGTGTACAGGAGCCATAACTTATAGCTGCGACCTTATAACCAAACGGGTAGCCATTAACAGGCGTTCCCCTCTTGTCGAAAATAGTCGGCCAATGGTCATACACAATGTATGGAATGGACTGACGTTTATCTGACATGGCTATTTTGACGTTACGTATACAATTGGCAGACTTTTTTGTACAGCAAATTACAGACAAGGCGTCTCCGTTGGTAATACCCTCCAAGGCTGCGACCTAGCACGGACGGCGACCACCACACCAAAGAGTAGTCTAATATATCACCACACACTATCGATACGTGCACGCAGTAGTCTGTTACGGCTTTAAAACTGGTGATTAAGGGTATGCGCGCACGAGCAACTTAGTCGCCAGGCGATTTATTTGTCTCTACGACAAATAAATCGCCTTGCGACAAGTTGCTCTTGATGCGCGCACGAGAGCGACTTTCCTGTCCGCAACTATTTTGTCTCTCATATCAAGCCTATGGGTAAGTATGAAAGTGCGCGCATGTAGCGACGTGACATGGACGTGACAAACGGCAGACTTTCTGAGGGCCTACCGCGAACCACGTTCGACGTGTTGCCTCCCTGTCACACTTACATACGAATTTACAAGTGCGACAGAGAGGCAACACGTCGAACGTGCTTCGCGGTAGGCCCTCTGGCCGACCGGCGACTTATTTGTCGCCCGTGCCGTGCGCGCACTTGCATTAAATCCAATAGGGAAGGAGACAGTTTCGTCGCGGGCTTGTCACCTAACCCGCAGACAAAAAAGTCTCCCGGGAGTCAGTCCCGGGCCCATAGACTTGATGTAAGTGACAAAATAGTCGCTGTGACAAAAGTTGCTCGTGCGTGCATTGCATACCCTAAATTGGAGATTTGATCATCCCGTCTGGAAAAGCCTTAAGGGTAATCAGGGTGACATTGGACCATCGAAGGTTGTTTGGTGCAGTTCAGTGTTGCCAACTTGGCATAATTGGTGCTAGATATGGCATAATTTAACACTCTCTGGCATCGAAAATTTCCATTTAGCCACAGATTATATAATAGTTCTTACGAACAGATACTTATCTCTCAAAGAAAACGCAAATACCTACCGTTTTGATACCTACAAAAAAATACAATGGAGTGACCTTCGACGGTCCGCTCCCCGCACCGCGCGCACCGGCACAACGCTAGGGTTGCCGACGCTTAGAAATGATAAACACCAATAGGCATTTATCATTTCTAACAGCAGAGTGAAATAAAATGAAATCTAAATCTTAAATTATGTATTTTAGTCATTCATTCATTTACAACTGTTTTACTTTGTAACTATAAATTTGTCGTAATAAACACTACATGTTTAATGAAAGAAATTCAATAGTAAGTACCTACGTAGCTTGTAACTATCGTAAAAATTGCAAGTGCGGCGCGCGGTGACGTGCGTGCGTGAGCGCGTGTGGCAACCAACTGGCTTGCTTTTCTACCGTGAACGGGAGGCGATTCGTAGGTATAAATCCGAGCTCGCGCGGAGAGTTCCATAGGCCTGATTTAGCATCTGGCATCTTTTTTAGCATAATTTAGTGAATCAAGTGATTATGTCCCTAAGCCAAGTTTGAAACCTACTTGGCAGTGATAGACAATCCATGGCACAACCGTCAAAGGAAATTTTATACATACGAGGAATTATAATAAGCCGTAACAGACTACCGCACCGCACCGCGACCTTTTTTCATACGCGTTACCAATTAAATTGTCAATCAGATTGTGCGAAAAATTGTCTCGTCTACACCCACTAATCTTTTTGTGTTATCTATGGTATAGTCAATGTCAATGTCATGCATAGACCTAGCATTACATAGACCAGCTATACGCGTGCGCCCGTAAGGGATAGACATAGATGACGTCATAAACGTGGGGATACCATATTGGTAAAATTTACCCCAATATTTGATATCACGTTGGGGCGATTACCCTGGAGGCAAAGTTAGCTTGTTTGACGGTATTAAAAAATTGTTAAATAAAATGTCAATGGGCCGTTCTTTTTAGGCGTATAAACAATGAAATACCTCCTATAATTCCCGCAGGTGGTTAAAAACTAAACATGTTTAGTAAATAAAACGTAAAATAAAATGTATTATGGGTTTTAATTTAAAGAAATCACAAATCGCAATCACACCAATTAATGTACACCACATTTAATCTTCACAACATTTGTTTATTTATTTTTTGGAATTAGAAGTACGAAAAAACTTCGAGGTCAAAATTACCCATAAAATTATGATATTTTCATCTGGTATCCCTAACATGATTGTTATGCAGCTAAATTAAGAAGAAGTTTAAAAATGGCTGACCTCAGACTCTTACCTACCTACGTAATTTGGGCGGATAATTTTACAAATAATGTTTTGTTAATTTGCGTAAATAATTGTGATATTTTTATTGAAATCGTTTGATTCTACATTGCTTTGAGTGTAACGTAATTTTACGATGTTATTCTCACATATTGCGTTAAGAGGAAGGTGTAAAATACCGTACTTACGTGTGAAAGGTTATGATCTCATATTTTTGCTCAGAGCGGCTATTACAGCCGATTACAGAACAATTCACCAGTATTTTATCAAAGTTCAAGCATTCAAAACGCTAACCATCACTATATTTCATAAGAGAAAGCACAATTTCATACAAAACAACGATAATTAAACAAGCAACGAACAAACATGACATGTCACGTACTTATTTGTTTGCCACAACCTCGGTTGTGGCAGCGGTGGAAAAGTGAAACTATGACAAGGACAAACAATAACAGCGCTTTCTCTGCTACTCCTACTGAAAGATACATAAGACTATCCCGTTCGGTCATTTTCCCCCACTCCTCATGACCAATCCAGTTATACTAGATTCATGATGTCATGTCATATGTCATAATGGCCGGTTTATTGTTACCTATAATATTTTAGCATCTTTTTTAGCACATTTCAAAATTATTTAGCATATTTCTGGCATTTTTTCAAATTCCTAGTTGGCAACACTGGTGCCGTTACTGCCGTTCAGTAGGTTCAAGGAACTATTTTAAGATGGGGAGTAAAGTTAATTAGGGAAAATACCTAGGTCTGGTGTTCGAGTTTTATTTTAATAGTCTTACATGGAAAATGAGCCAATTTTAGTTTAGTTTAAATTGTAAATATATTTATTATTGGTACATTATTTTCCTAAGAATTAAATATAATAATCAAATATCGAGAAGAAACTTACTTTTATTCTAAGTTTACATAACCATTGATTGAAAGTAAAATCCACAATGTATTTTTGTACTAAAATTGTCTTGAAAACGCTCGGAAGACGATTTTTGTCAACTAATAAGTTTCGAAGTGTTACGCATTGCATTTTTGATATGGATGGTCTACTCTTAGGTAAGTCGTTTGGTTTTTATATTATGAGCCCATTATTATATCAACAAAATAGCCTCGTGAGGTAAGTTTCGTTCGGCCTTAACAAAATTCTGATATTTCGTGAAAAGGAAAGCTTTGTCCGGTAATCCAACCTTGTGTTAGGTACTTCTGGCCTCCTTTAGATAGTGACTTTGAGAAGGATAGATGTAATAAAGCCTTTACCAGAATTAATTCCTGTATTGTTCGGGTTGCTCCTGTATTGGTCGGGTTGCTCTACTCCTGCAGTCTGCTACTGACGCTCTTTGTGCAAATTGTGGAGAGTAGAAGTGTAGGGGTCATATTCTCACGTACTACATTATTGTATCATTCATTAATATCATCCATTCCCAACATCACCCTCTTTGATCGTCCCATTCCATGGAGAGATGAGGCCATTTACCTCGGGATAGTTCTAGATAAACGGTAAACTTCCATCGACATATTAAGACAGTAAGCGATCGTGCAGCTTATTATGTATGCCGACTTCACTGCCTTCTAAATAAGAAGAGCAAGTTGTCGGTTCATAGTAAGCTGCACATCTACCTACAAAGTGTGTACCTGCACAGTTTTCTCATATGCCTCGGTTGCCTTCACCCAGGCATCTCCCCGCCAGCTGTAGAGCCTACAGGTGCTTGGTGCAGGAGAAACACTGATTTGCACAAGGACTTAAGACTAGCAACTGTGGCACTTTAAAGTGCCCTTTCGGCCACGTCACCAATCTTCTCATTATAGTCATACTTGTTATGGCCATTTTTTGCCCGGATGCTGCACTTCATTATAAAAGCAAGCCGCTTTGCACAGTGATAGAAGGGACCAAACTGAGTGATTTGACCCGCAGCAGCGCAAGTTTCACCCCTTAGGAACAGATATGGCGCCACTTATTTAAAAAATATTTCAAAAAATTCTACAAGCTAAATCAATGAACCGATTTAAATGTTTATTATCTCAAATGAAAGCTTATTATATAAGTTACTTTTAAAAAAATACTCAAAAAATATATACTGAATACTTTTGACAAAAAACGGCATCTTAAGTTTTTTTTTCTACTCGATTAATAGTTTTTACTTGATTTCTTTAAAAAAATGTATGGAACATGAATAGTTTAATACATGTGCATATTACTGAATAAACAACAAGTATTATACAAAAAACTCGACACCGATACCTCTCATACTTCACGAAATATGAAGGTTTGAATGTGAGTGTAAATTTCTTTAAAATATATTTCAAAAAATTTCACAAGAAACTATTTGACCGATTTCAATGTTTAATATCTAAAATTACATTATTTATAAAAAAATACTCAAAAAACATATACTGAATACTTTTGGCAAAAAACGGCATCTTAAGTTTTTTTTCTTACTCAATTGATAGTTTTTACTTGATTTCTTAAAAAAAAAATTATGGAACATGAATAGTTTAATACATGTATATATTACTGAATAAATAACAAGTATTATAAAAAAAACCCGACACCGATACCTTTTATTCTTCACGAAATATTTAAGTTCAATTATGCACGCTCTTACAAATAAATTTATTTAAAAGAAATCTTCAACTGCAGTAAGTGCACTGATTTTAATATGAAATGTGTCATATGAAAAGAAATCACCCAATTTATTTTAATAAATAAAAAATAAATAAATTAAAACTGAATTAAGTTTTTTCCTGGTGCTGAATTACAAAAAAAATAACAAAATAGAGATTATTTTTATTTAAAGTGACTACATTTGTAAACACCCAGACGAGGCTAGCTCATATCGCCCGATTGCCCTGTCCGCGACAATGGGAAAGATACTGGAACATCTGGTTAAAAACAGACTCGAATGGTTTGTGGAAAACAAAGGTATTCTAGCTGACACGCAGTTTGGCTTCCGAAAGGGCCGTAGTACAATGGACAGTTTAAACATTTTAGCAACTGATATCCGACTAAGCTTTTCGAAAAACGAATATCTTCTGGGATGTTTCCTAGATATCTCTGCGGCCTACGACAATGTCCTTCTTCCGGTGCTCAGGGCAAAAATGCTTCATCTGAGCATTCCCGCGAAGATTGTACATATTGTCACCAACTTATTCATGGGTAGGTCAATTAAAATTAGAAATGGTAATTCCTATTACCCGCCTCGGACTTTGTGGCGAGGTCTCCCGCAAGGATCTGTACTCAGCCCCCTGCTTTACAGTATCTACACCTACGACTTGGAACAATCTGTCCTTTCCTTCTGTAATGTCTTGCAGTATGCTGATGATCTGGTCTTATACACCTCAGCAAACTCAATGGACAAAGCCACTGCTAGTCTGAATACAGCGCTGGGTTACCTCAAAGATTGGCTTGATGAACATGGTCTTACCCTATCGCCAACAAAAAGTTGTTTAGTGACTTTCAGTCGCAGAAGGATCATGCCTCCTGCAGATGTCCGTTATGGTGGTGTCATGATACCAAGTAAAGAGTCAGTAAAATTTCTAGGTGTTATTTTAGACCACAAAATGTCGGCCTCCTCACATCACAAATATGTACTGAGTAAATGTGAAAAAAATATTAATATTCTGCGAGCATTATCAGGTGTTTGGTGGGGC
The DNA here is from genome assembly GCF_947568885.1 of Cydia strobilella. NCBI lineage: Eukaryota > Metazoa > Arthropoda > Insecta > Lepidoptera > Tortricidae > Cydia > Cydia strobilella. The sequence continues at coordinate 33,267,782 of NC_086068.1, forward strand.
TCTCACCCTTATTGCCAGAAGCTACTATACAATGCCATCATACGCAGCCATATAGACTATGGGTCATTTCTAATGGAACCTTGCAATAAGGATGGCCTAGATAAATTAGACCTCATACAGGCAAAATGTTTAAGGATCATACTGGGTGCTATGCTTCCTTCTCCCAAAAATGGCATGCAGGTAGAAGCTGTTGAACCTCCTTTGTCTCTCCGCAGACAATATCTTGCCGACAGGTTCTTGATCAAAGCCAGCTCTTACAACAACCACTTGTTGCTTCCACGCTTGCGGGCACTGGCACTGGAGGTCACTGAAAACCGATATTGGACATATAAAGCCTTTCCAAGAATAATAATGTCTTTTTCAAAACTGTCTAATATTAACCCCAGTCTATATAAATCCGGCGCTAACCCTTTATTTGAGGTGGCATTTGAGACCTTAATATATTCACCTAAAGTTCTATTAGATATAGGAATTTTCAAAAATGATCCAGGAGCAAACAACAAGTTCAATAAATTTTTAGATAAATGGCAAGATTACTTACCGGTTTTTACTGACGCTTCAAAGGTGGATCCTACAAAATGTGTGGGAGCAGCGGTGTGGATTCCTCGGTACAATATTGCCCTCCCATTTAAATGTCCTCCTCAAGCATCCATTTTCACAGGCGAGGCAGTTGCTATTCTTGAGGCTGTCAAATATGCAGAGACCCACAATATTAAAAACACCATTATCATCTCTGATAGTAGGAGTTGCCTGCAGGCTATTGTAGGCAACCAATTCAAATTCAAAGCAAAATTTCCATTGATTCTCGAAATCAAAGCTTTGCTACGTAGGTGTGAATCAAGGGGCCTACATATTGTTCTCGGGTGGGTTCCAAGCCACTGTGGTATTAACGGCAATGAGATGGCTGATATGTGGGCAAAACGAGCGATTGACATCGGATCAATGAAGCAGGAAATTTACGGTACTGACCTATTGAGTTGTGCGCTATCCAATATGTTTAATACATGGCAGAAGCAATGGGATACCTCTAGAATACAGACAGGTAAACATTATGGCTGTGTACAACCTCGAATTACTCGAAAACCGTGGTTCTATCGTTTTCGTACTTCTCCGAAATGGGTAATATCGACCATTTGTCGTTTACGCTTAGGTAAAGTATGTACTCCGTTATTTCTGGCTATGATTGGTGTCCGTGCGAACTCATTGTGTGAATGCGGGTTGGATGAGGGTAACTTGGACCACATCTTCTTTGCTTGTTCAGGGTGTAGTTATTCACTGTACGATGTATTACCCGAAAATGTTCCACGACCTATATGCTTTAGCTCACTGCTTTGTCACATGGATACTAGGCTTACTTCTATACTCATTAAATATTTACAAACGAACAACATTAAACTCTAAATAGCGTCTTATCTTTTATAATCTAATGCGTCTAATTATTTATGTTTTATTCTATACTTCATATTTATTTTATATATCGTTTTCTTCTCTTCCACTTCCTTCATGTTGGCACTATTAACGTTCTGTCACCCACTTCCCGCTTTTTTTCTACTAATTTTTGTATTCGTCATGTGTTTGTCTGTGATGTTCATAACAATTATTCGTTTTTAGGTCTTCCCAACCACAACCTCCCAGACTACCGAACATTCTCCTCACGTGTGAAAGTCAAAAACCGACATTGGCAAATTCACCCCGTGCAAAATTGCGGGGAGTAAAAGCCAGATAGGATAAAAAAAAAAAAAAAAAAAAAAAATTAAAACTGAATTAAGTTTTTTTCTGGTGCTGAATTACAAAAAAATAACAAAATAGAGATTATTTTTATTTAAAGTGACTACATTTGTAAACAAAAAACTTAAATGTCCTCTTCGGTAGATGTAGAACTGAAAAAGAAAAGTCGTTTTGAAGCACTCGTACCATTTCAATACTACAAAATCACCATCCCCTAGAAGATGGACATGGTATGGAAACTTCTGGTTTCAGAGCGTTTCCCCATATATGGCCCGCTTGGTAAGCTGCTCGAAGTGCATGATGTAGGTGGCAGGGTAGGCAGGTTCCAATTTCTCGGCCAAATCATCTGCTTTGAAATTGGCCGAGAGATTTGTTCCCTGAACGAAGCCCTCCATTGACTGACAACGAACGTGGACAAATTTGGTTTTCGTACTGGAAGAATTCGTTCAGATCAAGCTGCCTTTCTCTGGCCACTATAAAAAGACGGGAAATTAGGAGTACGTCAACTTGTAAGTTTTTGATTTTGTCAGTTGTTAGGTGTGTACCTACATATTTTAGTTTTAGTATAAAGTAACCCTAGATTTGTGTTATTGTTTTGCTATAGTTACAATTTCCAAAAACAAGCTTGTTACAAGCCTGCCACCTACATCAGCTGCTCTCTATAAACATGCACTTCGAACAGCTTACCAAGCGGGCCATATATGGGGAAACGCTCCTCTGGGACCAGAAGTTTCCATACCATGTAAATCTTCTTAGGGATGGACTAAGGAAAAAGAGAGTTGCACTGCAGAATTGTCTGCAGTTACAGCGATTTGGTCGCAATTAAGCCTCTTGGACCATTGTGGCTCCCAATCTGGCTGCGAAACTATGCGTTGTGGGTGTCGACTGTCGTCGCGTCAGCTTACCATGCACAGCCCAGTGTAAATCATGCAAAGGTGGCTGTACAAATTAAAATTAAGTTAATGTAATTTTCAATCCAGGGTTATATTTTGCATGCTGAGTTACTGACCACTGATTATAGGTTTGGCACAAAACTATAGGTTTAATGGTAATCAGCTAGGCACAAAAATAATTCAACAGTAATCTACAGCAACCAGTTCATGTATGATCGGTGATTTTGTAGTATTGGAATGGTACGAGTCCTTCAAAACGACTTTTCTTTTTCAGTTCTACATCTACCGGTGAACCCGAAGAGGACATTTAAGTTTTTTGTTTTCTAATGTAGTCACTTTAAATAAAAATAATTTCTATTTTGTTATATTTTTTTTTGTAATTCAGCACCAGGAAAAAACTTTATTCAGGTTTTATTTATTTATTTTTTATTTATTAAACTAAATTGGGTGATTTCTTTTCATATGACACATTTCATATTAAAATCAGTGCGCTTACTGCGGTTGAAGATTTCTTTTAAATAAATTTATTTGTAAGAGCGTGCATAATTGAACTTAAATTACTTAAATATTTCTTGAAGAATAAAAGGTATCGGTGTCGGGTTTTTTTATAATACTTGTTATTTATTCAGTAATATATACATGTATTAAACTATTCATGTTCCATAATTTTTTTTTTAAGAAATCAAGTAAGAACTATCAATCGAGTAAGAAAAAAACTTAAGATGCCGTTTTTTGCCAAAAGTATTCAGTATATGTTTTTTGAGTATGTTTTTATAAGTAATGTATATAATGAGCTTTTATTTTAGATATTAAACATTGAAATCGGTCAAGTAGTTTAGCTTGTAGAATTATTTGAAATATATTTTAAAGAAATTTATACTTACAGTCAAACATTCATATTTCGTGAAGTATGAGAGGTATCGGTGTCGGGTTTTTTTTATAATACTTGTTATTTTATTTAGTAATATATACATGCATTAAACTATTCATGTATCATACATTTTTTTGAGAAATCAAGTAAAAACTATCAATCGAGAAAAAAAAAACTTAAGATGCCGTTTTTTGTCAAAAGTATTCAGTATATATTTTTTATATATTTTTTTAAATGTAATGTATATAATGAGCTTTCATTTGAGATATTAAATATTTAAATCGGTTCATTGGTTTAGTTTGTAGAATTTTTTGAAATATTTTTAAATAAGTGGCGCCATCTCTGTTCCTAAGGGGTGAAACTGCCGCTGCTGCGGGTCAAATCGCTTAGTTTGGTCCCTACTATCACTGTGCAAAGCGGCTTGCTTTTATCATGAAGTGCAGCATTTTGTTCATAACAAGTATGACTACAAGCTAAATATCATAGCTTCCCAGCTATGGTGCGCTGAACCTATTTCAATGAAATTTGGTATGGATATCTCCCTTTAAGGCCCAAGGGACATAGGATAGTTTTTATCAATCATCATCATCATCATCCCATGCAGGCAAAGTCGTGGGCAGAAGCTAGTAAATTAGAAATTGAAATAAATATCTTTTTCACCTCAGCAGCTCGAACAAGCCTACTTTCGTCACTCCCTGGAGTGAGGAAAGTGCTACTTTCCTCACTCCAGGGAGTGAAACAAAGTAGCTTTTTAATTTAGTGAAGGCCATGAACTGCCACTTCATACTTTTATTAAAAAAAAAAATGGTATGGTATGGTTTGGTATGGTATGGTATGGTATGGTGTGGTGTGGTATGGTATGGTATGGTGTGGTGTGGTATGGTGTGGTATGGTGTGGTGTATGGTGTGGTGTGGTATGGTATGATATGGTATGGTGTGGTGTGGTGTGGTATGGTATGGTTTGGTATGGTATGGTATGGTATGGTGTGGTATGGTATGGTATGGTGTGGTATGGTATGGTATGGTGTGGTGTGGTATGGTATGGTATGGTGTGGTGTGGTATGGTTTGGTATCGTATCGTATCGTATGGTATGGTATGGTGTACACATTATATTACTTTTTTTTCTGTTTATTCTGTGTAATTCGAAATACATTTTAACCTTTAATATGTTCTCACTACTGAGGTGAAAAATTGTGTGTGCAACACGAGAGCAAAGTTATTTTATATCTCGTGTTTTTGAGTCCCTCGCTACGCTCAAGATTCTGCCTTAGAATCTTTCGCTTTCTCGGGGCTCAAAATAAACACGCAAGAAAACCAACTTTCTTCTCTTGTTGCACAAATAACTATTTTCGGGCACCAGATTCCTTTGTAATATCATAGAGTAACTTATACTAGAGCGGTACTGTCATAGTAAATTTTGTAACCCCAGTAAATTCACTGCCATCTGTCGACACACTTTAAAACTAAAAATGAAGATTTATAAAAATACGATAGAATGTATTTAAATATAGATAAATGATTTTTTTTATTTGCATTAATTATTTTTATGATTTTGACCCATGTTCTTTCACTGATATGCGTTAAAATTGTTAAATAACAAACGAAACCGTCAACGCCATCTATACGACTGTAGGCCAAAACTAGTAGCGCCCTCTGAACGAGAATCAAATTTTCTTGATTTTCGAGGCACGTTTTTTCCTTAGATTGTAACCATCTATTACGGAGTTATATCTATCTTTGGTAATATGAAATTGTTTCTGTGATGTGTATTTTCGTAGTCTTGTGTTATTATGACGAGAAAACTAATAGGTATTATGATTTGTTTTCCAGATACAGAACTTGTCTACAAGAAAATGGTCACTCAGCTGTGTGCAGCATATGGACATGAATACACGGATGAACTTATGATGAAGGTTTTAGGAGGAACTGAGCAACGTTTGTCTGAGATTCTGTGCAAGGAATTAAATCTTCCAGTATCTGCAAAAGAATTTAGAAATCAATTGCTGGAACTAGGTGATAGAATGCTTGCTGGCACTCCTCTGTTAGATGGTATGTTACTTGTTTTTAATGCTAATTTCAAAGATAGACACTTGAATCATATTAATCAGTTGGTGTAGCACTGCCTCGCACTTGAGGAGACCCCACAGGAGCCAACTCAGATTCGACTTTGCCCACGGCTAGATTAGTTCACACAGTGCCACTGTTTTTAACCCCCAATTGTCTGTGGCATTGTAGCTCTCAAACATGTGCTAGATGGCACTCATTTAGTTTGTCGGGGGTTTGAAATGATAACGGTAATTTTTTGGACTGTTTCAGGGGCAGAAATAATAATAAGGCATCTGCACAAGAGTAAAGTTCCATTTGCATTAGCAACTTCCTCTAGTGAAAGATCTGTGGTTACTAAGGTAGCTGCGCATAAAGAGTTGTTCAAGGTATTTAACCATATGGTCATGGGAAGTAGTGACCCAGAAGTAAAATTTGGAAAGCCAAATCCGGACATATTTCTAGTTGCTGCTGCGCGATTTCCTGATAAACCACACCCATCCCAGGTAATCATACATTAATTACAGTCATGTTACCTAACGTTTAAAAATTAAAAATAAATGTTGTATGGTTCAATTAATAAAATTAAAAAAAAAACGGAAGAAAATATTAAATGTTGGGATTGGGACCAAAAACACCCAAAAAAGGAAAAGAAAAACTACGTACTGTCGTGACGTTTCGAGCGTGACACGTCCGTCGTCAAGGCAGACTGGTGAGGAATGGGATTGGCCGGTCGAAGTATTTAGCAGATGGCACCATCATAGTTTGCGCTGTCAATCCCTAGAATTGTAAATTTTTTGTTTTTTTTTTAATGGATTTATAGCGAAGGTACTGGCTATGTAGGTTCAGAAGGCTTTGTTTGAAGTAAAACACTTGTCTATGTACAAGAATTGAATGAAATTTATTTACAAATGCACGGTTTATATACAAAAATTGAGGAAAGAATGAAAGAGACGTATTTACATAAAAGAGTGAGACATAAGAGATAACCCCGCGCGGGGCGCACGGGGGAGGTGCGCCGGCGCGTGCTGCGGCGCATCAATAAAACTGAGTGGCCCGCCGGCGCGAGCCCTTTCGCTCGCCGGCCGCTGTGAAGTTAACATCGTCTCGTCGGTGCGCCGTGCCTCGCTCCGCCACTTCGCGCTCGCTGCTTGGAATCTAGACACGACGAGTCCGATGAAGATGCTGCAGGCTCCTGGTTCCTGATGTTCAACTGTCCTTCTCAGGGCAATATAAAAACTGCCCTTTTCAGTGGCAAACTAAACTACTCTTGTCAGAGCAACTTCATGTTTCTCTGCTTAACCTCGGAGTATGTCAATCGCACTGTTCTTATTATTATTAGAACAGTGTCACTGTTTCTCAGCTTCAGCACACGGTGCGGTGTCAATCGATGTATATCTTCTATTTATGTAGTGTGTTCCCACAGGGTTCCTCCTCAAGCGAAGCGTACCGGCAGGCGAATGGTGCGGCCTCGGCGGGTTGTGCTTGTAGGTATTTGAGCGGTCATGGTTGTGTTTTCTTCGTTTCAGGATGCCTTTTTTCTGTTGTTGTTGTCGTTTTTGGTGTCTTGTGTTGTCGGTAAACTCGGTGAAACGGTCGGTTGCGTCGATGTTGTAGCTGTAGGTATACTCGTAGTTGTGGCTGTGGGTATATTCGTTGCTATCGTTGAACTCGTAGTTGTAGCAAAGATAGATATAACTCCGTAATAGATAGATACAGTCTAAGGAAAAAACGTGCCTCGAAAATCACGAAAATTTGATTCTCGATCAGATGGCGCCACTAGTTTTGGCCTACGCTCGTATAGAGGGCGTTGACTGTTTCGTTTGTTATTTATAATTTTAACGCATACCAGTGAAAGAACATGGGTCAAAATCATATAAAAATAATTAATGCAAATAAAAAAATCATTTATCCATAGTTAAATACATTTTATCGTATTTTTATAAATATTTATTTTTAGTTTTAAAGTGTGTCGACAGATGGCAGTGAATTTACTGGGGTTACAAAATTTACTATGACAGTACCGCTCTAGTATAATTTACTCTATGGTTGTAGGTATATCTTGCTCGGTGTCGGCGATAGGGTTTGCAATCCGAATATTCGGATATGAATAATATTCGAATATCCGCCAAAAATAATATTCGAAAATATTCGAATAATAAAACTCAAAATATTCGAATAAACGGATATTTTAAATAACACAAAAATAACGTTTTTGACAATTTTTTCATACAAAGACGTCACCCCACCTAATTGTAAATGATTACTGTAACAGCTAAACATGCATGTACATAGACTTTACGCAAATAAATAATCTGAATCTGGCCGCGGGGGCGCCGCACTTGCTTGCCGCAGTTATAAACTCCAGGTTAAGTGCGTTAACTAAGTCCTGTTTTGACGAGAAACGTTTACCATCTGTGTTTCTTATGCGGTCGGTATAGTCAACACGATCACGGGTCTTACGTCCTAACTCTGCATTTACGACCTTCCACATTCGTTTTGTCTTATTGGGGTCGTTACGAATCTGGTCGGAATAAAACTGGGTTCGCTTATTTTTTAATAGGAGGTTGTATTTCAAGGTCAACTCTTTAGCAAATTTGTCAACACCTGAGTCAGCTGGGAAAGCTCGTTTTAAATGTAACATGTCGTATACCAGGTGTTTTAAATTCAGAACTTCTTCGTCGACCCAGTTGTTCATGGGGCACACATTTGGTTGTTTTTTAAACGGAAAGCAAATCTCAAATTTACCTAATACAATTTTAATGAGAGCATCTGTTATTGCGTTACACCTTCCTCTGTCCTTGCCTGGTTTGGGTAGCATGATCACCCGACCAAGTTTCCAGGCTGTCGGGTAGTGTCCCGAGCGCATGATCCCGTTAAACAGGCGAGTCACTGCCACTATGGAGCGCAGTGACAGGTGACTCAGCGCCGCGTTCGGGATCGAGTCGGGGCCCGGGGCTTTCCTTGGTTTGCAGCGACGGAGAGTTCGCTGCACTTGGCCGGGTGTGAGGAAGACCGGATCTTCCTCTGTCCCGAGCGGTTGCTCGAAGTATCTCTAGGTGTTGCTCGACTTCGTGTTGGTGTTCCTCGTTTCTGACTGGGTTGGGCCGGAATTGCTTGCCCAGGCATTCGGCGAAGATCTCCGCCCTGTCCTCTGCCTTGTGTGTCGTATGGATGTTGTAAACTCGCTTATATACAACAGCTGACGGGTGCGGCGCGGTGATTCGTTGTTTTGTACTAGTCTTCGTAAATGCGTAGGTGAGCGGCTTGTGATCGGTGAAAATCATAAGTTCTCTTCCTTCGAACATTTTTCGGAAATGTTTCGTACTTAGGTATATTGCGAGTAGTTCTCGATCGAAGGTACTGTAGCGAGTCTGGGCGTCGGAGAATTTCTTCGAAAAGTATCCAAGTGGTTGCCAGGCGTTGTCGACAAATTGATTAAGTGAGGCTCCCGCGGCCTTGTCGCTCGCATCGCTGAATATTGCTAGCGGGGCGTGGTGGGAGGGGTGCGCGAGCAAAGCGGCGTTTTGTATGCTCACTTTGCACGCGTTGAATGCTTCGTCGGCTTCGTTGTCCCAGTTGATTTCAGTTTTGTCGCGCTTCTTCGCATTGTGTAGGTATTTGCAGTGGTGCTTGAATTTGTGCGGCGTTTTTAATGTTTTCGCGGTAAAAATTCAGTATTCCGAGAAATCGTCGTAGCTCGTCGATGTTTTTCGGCTTAGGATAGTCGATGATTGCTTGCACTTTCTCGGTAGGTGGTCGTATGCCGTCTTTGCTGACTTCGTAGCCTAGGTAGATACTTTGACCTTCTACTTGTCTAACATAATATATAAAAAGCTGTATTATTACTTTTACTGAAAACAAGAATCTGTATTCTCTAGAATTTTGACTACTCTGTACTTAATTTTATTTAAATTAATTACTTACTCTGTATACTGTAAAATAGTCTTACTTATAAATACTTACTGTTGGTTCAAGATGAACTCATTTTTCTATGTAAATGAATGTAAAAGAGACCACTATAATTTAAAACATTATTTTTTCTCAAAAGGCACCAAGCGACTGCACTAAAATTAATCTATTCCCTTTTTCCTCAAACTTGTTGGTCGCTGGTCGATTTCAGGTCTGCACAGATGTTGTTCGTGGTCCTACTTGGCATCGTTTTACCGCCGCTATCTCTGGTTCAATTTGTTCAGGTCTACTCGCTACTTGAAGGTCAAAGTTAGTTCGCTCTGTCTCATTCTAAATATTCTTATATTTATTCATAATTGCTTTTATAGGTCTTGCAATTTAAGGCCAAAGCACTCTATTATTATTACTGATACTCACTGAAAGTGAAGCTACTTTCTAAAATTCTACCATGAGAACTCTGTACTAAGCCGACAGCTGGTACCTATTCTCATTTCTCTAAACACTTCATACTTGCATTTAGGAAACTTAATTTTTAAAAGTAACTTTTTTTTTTTATGAAATAGGAGGCAAACGAGCAGACGGATCACCTGATGGTAAGCGATTACCGCCGCCCATGGACACCCGCAACACCAGAGGGGTTGTAAGTGCGTTGCCGGCCTTTAAGATGGGAGTACGCTCTTTTCTTGAAGGTTTGAAGGTCATATCGGTCCGGAAATACCGCAGGCGACAGTTCATTCCACAGTTTAGCTACTAACTTAATGCCGCCTTACTCATTCTTTCTTGGTAGTATTAATTTGCAACTACTATAGTTAGGTTTAAGAAACTTAATTTTCTTTCTTACTAGAAGTGATGTTAATAAAGCAAAATGTCACTCTATTTCTCTCTGTGTTCTAAACGGGAACATAGTCTGCTTAATCATATAGACAATACCTATTCTTAGCTTATAGGTATTATTTTGTCTCACTTTGTTAAGTCTTATAGTTTTAGGATGTTTTTTTAGTTAGCCAGCACACAAATCATAGTTTTAATTCTCTTACATAGGTTACTAATACATCAACAAATAGGTGTATACTACCTATATACTCTCTTCTGAAACTTCTCTTTTGTTTGATGCAATGTTCAACAAAGGAATATTGCCTAGGTATTTTCTCTGTTCTAAAATGAACGCTGTACTTTTGCCTCTCTGCAAAGTACGCATACCTACTCTTGTAAATACTAATTACTTTAAACACTTTTAGCTTAGGTCTATTACTTGATAACTTTGCTATCTAAATGTTTGATAAACATGGTTGATAATAAAACAACAAAGCAAGTTATTTGGTTACTTTAATTGTTAGGATTACATACACAAATAGTTTGGCATAGTGCCCACTGTTTAACAATACATATCTCGGACTTGACTTTTAATTCACCATAACCTAATAAAGTATCTTTGTTATGCTGGATTTCACTGGATTCTTCTATGGTACATTTCAGGCAATGAAACTGTTGCTTCTTGACGTCGAGCTTTCGTTGTCGAGGAGGCTTGGCTATGTTTTGTCCTCTGGTGTTCAAGACATCAGCTGGTTCTCTGGATTTTAAGGTCGGTCTAGTGCTCATTAATGAAGTGATGATAAAAAGTGCTTAGTGCAGTGAAAATTTTGGTTTAAAGTGCGGTGATGTCTTAATCCATGTTCCTCTGAGCATTGAATGGAGTTTCGAGCCCATCTGGATCGAAATTTTGAATAACATGCTCTGATACAATACAACCTCCATTTTCGATGACATTTAGCGCTTATGACCTTTTGGAATGGGAAGCTCCTACGTAGGACCTCAGAATAATGACTAAAGCATAGAAGTCGGGCAAAAATGCTTCGCAAATATGTATACCCGTACTTTACTTCCTTACGAATTAGATAATGTGCCGAAAAGAGATGCATATATGCTTGTTATTTCTCATTTACGTACGGTGTCATAAGTTTCATAATTTGCTAGGGATGTACCTGTGTCGACTTTTTATATCGATAAATTATGCATAAGTTTATGTGCCGTGTAAAAGAATAATCATATAATGAAAGTTGAACCTGAAAAAACGCGGCAATTTCAAGAAATCTGTAGCAGGCGGCTCGTTGAAATGAAATGAAATGCGTGGAATACAAGGATTGCATAACTTTTATACTTTTTATAATTTTCATATTCTAAAAATCATTAAAAAGTATAAAAATTATGCAATCCTTAGAATCAAAGAGCCGCCTGATATGAGGATTAATGCATGTACCTAATATAGCTTTTATCTCATTTGCAGTCTACCACTCAGAACCGTCTAACTATACCTCTCGTTTTTTTATCATTAGAAAGAAGGAGAGCGAACTTAACGTGTCGTTTTATCGAAAAACACTGAAAATAAGTCACAACAAATATAATATACGATCATTTACATACTTTTGCTTTCATAAGTAAAATATTGCTATATTTATAAAAAAACTTGTCAATAAAAAGACACGTGGAAATGGTTTACCCTTTTTTCTAATGCTAAAAGACTCAGTATAGTTTCTAGTCATGTACAGTCAGCTGCAGAGAAAAGGCACCCCCCCTGCATACAAAGTTCTGTAAATTAGTATGGACGTGGGGTACCTTTTCTCTGCAGCTGACTGTACCAAATAGGAAATGAAAAAAAAAAAAACGTTCGTGTATTATATATTTTTTATTTAATAATAGGGAATATTAGGGCGTAGGTGGCGCCACTATCACAATCCGAGGGTCTATCGCGAAACAAGAAAATCGAACTTTCGTTATCTAACATCTCTGTCACTCTTGCGTATTCGAGCGATAAAGAGGCAGCTAGATAACGAAATTTCGGATTCGAGTTTTCCGGTAGGTCCCCTGAAAACTTGTCAAAAACCTGTTAAAGGTACAGTATGAATAAGTTACGATACGGTGCACTAAAAAAGCTAGTGCTGCACTCTGGTGGCAGAACATTGCAGTAATATCCCCTATTCCTCGTCCTTTGGAAATCTGAAATAAAAATTTGAGTTTTGTGACCAACAATATTAATAAAAGGAACATTCATCAATGATCATTAATGTCTTTTTTATTAGGGTTCCGTACCCAAAGGGTAAAGACGGGACCCTATTACTAATACTTCGCTGTCCGTCTGTCTGTCACCAGGCTGTATCTCATGAACCGTGATAGCTAGACAGTTGAAATTTTCACAGATGATGTATTTGTGTTGCCGCTATAACAACAAATACTAAAAAGTACGGTCCCCTTGGTGCGCGCGTCCGACCCGCACTTGACCGGTTTTTAGTATTAAACTATAGTCTGGCAAACACAATCTGTCAGTAAGTAAGAACAAAGAAAACTATAGGTACAGTCGAAGGCAAAAATATCGATCCAGACAAATGGCTTAAAAATATGTGAACACGATTTTATTGTCTGAGCGTACACATATTTTTGAGACTTTGGGAATGTATATATATTTATGCCCTTGACTGTACTCATCAATTAAAATGAGACAGTCCTGGGCCAAACTATAAGAAAGCTGTAAATGTCGATAGGTTATTGATCTGAGGTCGATACATCACTATGCCAAAAATATAACCTTTCATACTTAGCAGAAAAGTTTGAAAATTTATGCAAAAATCTATATAGACTTGAATGCAAGTAATAATTACATAAACAATATATCGATTTCTATGTTTAGGGTCAGGTCCTATAAATTAATTTCTTCAAAATTGAACAAAACTCACCGATTAAAGGTTATCGGTTCGTGCGTATTTTCTTTTCTTCCTGTATGCGATTTACAGCCCTCGATCACACAAGACATTATCACAAAGGGAACTTCAAACCATTACAAATAAAAACTCAACACGTTTTCCAACAATCTTTCAGGAATAACAAGAATATAATTAAAATAAACCAAGATGACCGCTGAAACATCCCGAAATATTTCAACTAAAATAATACGACTATGTCAAGTTGTTACAGTTGACACCTACCTGTGAAATAACGAACTTATATTTTATTTGGCTGGATTATATTATAGAACCACATAGGACCATTTGACATTTCCCTCAGTTCATCTTATGACAATACTGAAAAAAACGAAAGAACTTGCGGATTGTTGTCTCACTCACTCATAGACAAAAAGTAATAACGTGTTGTGAATACGATATCTTTTACCAAGCTTTTATTTGTGCCCGGCTTCTTTGCTTTAGTCATTATTCTGAGCGTAGGACTGGGTGCGTTCCATTTCACATAAAAACTTATTCAGACGAAGTTTTATTTTTTTCTTGTGTTCTTTATTGTGGAAATTTATTTCATGGTGTGTTCTTACACACATTGACACTGGAAAAGGGGAGACTGGGGTAATTAGTGCCCATCTCTTTTTGAAAACGAACTTTCTCGTATGACTGAATTTTAATTAGGATTTGAATCTCTGTGTACGTACGTTCTGCTTGTTGTACACTGTTCTCTCTCTCTATGGACGGTGTATGGGGAAATTGCTTCCACTTCTGTTGGCACAAAATCCTGAGGGACATATACTCGCGTGATTTAAAATAGTTACTTTGGATGCTTCTCTTTGTATCTCTGGAAGGGGACGGAAGTCTTCGGTGCATTTCTGCACATATGGTACAAAAGGGGAGAAGGGGGTAAAATGTATCACTGGTCTTGACAAAATAAAAATAAAATTTTGTAGTTTCTTTAATTAGGAATGAATTTGACTGCTAAGTCGCGGTTTATTTACTTTCATGCATTGGATTCTCTCTCACTAATAATCCGTCCATGGGGAGTTCGTGTTAATTCTGCTAAACGTCTTCTTGGAGTCGACAAGGATCGAAAATTTTGTTTTCTTCCTATCCGTACACCACGCTCTGGTGTTACGATAGTTTATTCTTAGCTTTTAGTGCTTGAGGAGTAGGCAAAGGTTGGACGTGCACCCCGCTCAGGTATCCTGTGCTCGCTGCATCACCAATCTTCATCGCTCCCAAACTCACATAGCCTATAGTTTCTTGCATGTTAGGTATAAACATATTAAACTTCATTATTGGTGCTGCATATGCCTCATAGCATAGCGGAAATAGGTAGCAAGGTATTAAAAAAAAAGTCAGTAAAAACATTTTTTTTATCTAAGTTAGGTGGTAATGTTACGGTTGTAAAATCGTAACTTGAGTTTTGGCTTATATAGGAATCAATCTCGTTTCAATACTCCTAACGCCATCTGTCGAGCTCGGGCAATACCTTTTGGATAAAACCTGGCAACATTTACTGCAAGGCGTGTTTTCAGATGTTTCGCCACACTATCACTTGACTCGACTGTCACATTTCAAACGTAGACAGAGAGAGTCATGCCGTCTTTGTCTTACACTAGTACTAGCGCCCGAAAAAAAGAGATGAATGTAATTTTCCTGGTGGTTACTGACTGACAGATTGGTTTGACTGCTATAATTTCGATGACTGAGTGTGAGTTTTTTTTTGTACTCTGTGGCAACTTAGTACGGGAGGACGTGAAAAGGTTGACAATGCTCGATCACTTGGAATCGAATGGCGATGTAAGACGTAACGGGAAAGATTTTGCAGGTCACATCTCTTCGGGCAAGCAGCCCTAAAATGCAAACACATTAAGCATTACAGCTTATAACCCGTAGCGAGGTAAGTTTCTTGATATTTGTCATCGTGAAAGCACAATTACTAAAGTGCTGATTTGTATTAATTGTTGGTTTCTTTGTTATAGGTACAACGTGGCTGACACCAACAATTTCATCAAAAGTCCGGGTAAGGATTTGTAATTTAATATGGAAAAGTGTAGATCTTTCTTTGTCTTTGTGCATACGTGGCAATAATGACCATGGGTCAAATTTAATAGTTTTCTCATGAGTAGTAGAGTATTGTAGGAGTTTTAATCATTGTCTGGTCTGTTTTCGTGGGAAAATGAAATCGAGGTGCACATGGCCATGCACTTTGCCAACATGTGTTTCAATGTGTAATTTTGTTCGTAGCTTAAAAGCCGGTGCTTGCTTCCTTCCTTCCTTCCCCATGGCATCCTTCCTTGTGCCTCTGCACACCTGGCTTTGTCTTCTGGAACGTGCTGGCGCAGCCTGCTCTTGCGGTGTCGTCCTTGTGACTCCGTGCTGTTCATCGCGGCTGTGGCGTACTAATAGAACGGCTGGCTGGATACGCAACGACGGTCTCGCTGAGTATCGTCGCGACTCCTGCCGTCTGCTGCGCGCCACTGGGATGGCACGTGGCCACAGTTCTGCTGCCTCTGTAGCAACACGTGTCTCAGGTGTGGTCAACTCTAATTTCTCTTAGTGATTTTTTTTTAATACTGTAATGGAAAACATAAACAAACAACATAAGCAAGACGAATAACGCCCTAACCACTACTACTAACGCCATCCAGCAGGGAGTAGCAGAAGCAACCCTCCGATGGGGACCTACTAGCGACCTACAACGATGAGCGGCGACACTGTTTTAGTTCCCAAAAGCGCCGCTAGATGTCGCCGGCAAAACGCGATCGGATTCGTAGATCGCGGTGTTAAGATTTTTCTCGATTTGGTTAGGTCCGCCGCCTGAAATTTGTTTTGTATCGAATCTTAGGTACTGACTATTGCTACCTATAGCCCTCTGCTTCCCTCGTGGAACTACGCGCTATAGTTAGTATTCGTCTTTGACCAACGTGCTTCCGCTCCGGCCCTCTTGCTCCTTGCCGGTTGAGGAACGCGTCATATTCGTCATCATTGTACTACGCTGAATATAAGGCTATTCATTTCGACACTCCGGTTTCCCTTCTCTCCCCGCACGCACTCCCGCTACAATACTTAATTAACCTAGCAAGGAATGAAGGAAAATATAATAGTGGCCTCTTAGATTTGATTTCAAGTGCGAAGTGTTAAGCGTAGAAACTGAACTTCATAGACTTTGTCACGTTTAACGTCTAATTGTAGTATAGTTCACCCTAGCATAATTACCATAAGTATGTAAATTCTGTATCAGGCCCACTGCCCGTCATCCATTTATTTAAGGATTGTAATTAAATGTGTAACTGAGCTCAAACAATAGTTTATTTCATCTCATATTAATCTTCCTTCTTTTGCACGCTTCATGTGTGCTGGCGCCCAATCTTTCTTTAGCTTAATATATTTTATCTACTAGGAGATACCTTAGGAAACTACCAGACGGGTATTGTGATAGCAGCGTCGAGACCCACGACACTGAGAGAACCTACATAGAGTCCATAGCTTAATATACTGGTTACAACTTGACCGATGGCTGTCCGAATACGCATTTCGACGGGTTGATTGTTATACCGTAGTCTTCGAGTCTGCTTAGTGCGGAGCGTAGATGTTTCTCGTGCGTAGATTCGTCGGCCGATGCGACAAGTAGGTCGTCGACGAATGGGAACACGAAGTCAAGGTCGCGCAGTACTTCGTGAATAAAGCGTTGAAACGTCTGTCCGCAGTTTTTGAATCCGGGGCACATTCTCGGAAATTCGAATAGGCCGAATGGAGATGATGGCGCTCTTTTCGACGTCTTGCTCTGCAATTGGTAGCTGTTGGTAGGCGCGGTTGAGGTCCAAGGTGGAGAATATTTGTTTGCCGGCGAGTTGGTAGGTAAAATCACGTATGCGTGGGATTGGATAGCGGTCGGGCTTAGTGATTGCGTTAAGCCGTCGGTAATCGCCACACACACGTAAATCACCATTTATCTTCGGTACGACGTGAAGAGGTGATGCCCAAGGGCTTTTGCTTGGTCTGCATAGGCCCTGTTCCATCATGTTGGCAAATTCTTTCTTCACGAGTTCGTAGCGGTGCGGTGCAATCGGACATGGTCTGCAGTGAAGTAGTGGTCCGGTTGTTTCGATGAAATGTTCGACGTTGTGTTTCGGGCTAAGCTTCATGGAGGTAAGACGAGTTGTACCAGGGTAGTCGGCAAGTTGTCTCGGAGGTCTGCAAAGTTGTTCCCGTAACCCCGCCCAAAAGCGAGCGTCGGAACACCCCAGGGGTTTTAGTCCGTGCGAGTCGGACATACCCACTCGGCCTCTCCCGGGCCGGGTGGGATCCCTAACGGATTTCCCCTGGGTTAAAAAAAAAAAAAAAGGGGTAGTCGGCAAGTATGTTGTGGTACGACTGTTGGACGTCTATGCTGCGCACGGTAGGTATGTTTGCAGTACAGAGTTGTGCGTTTGTGTATAGTAGGATCTTGCCGTCGATCAGTCGTCTCCTCGTGATGTCGACTATGATGTGATAAGGTAGTTCGCAAAACCCGCGCAGCTGGATGTTGAATACAATTCCTCGCCAATTTGCCTGTGACCACGGACGTAATGTCACGTTTGAAACGTCAGGCCAAATAATAGAAGTGTAACGTCTCAGTTAAAAAAAAAAGAGTGAAAATCGTGTTAGACCAAGATAAGTATGCAACTATTTTGATAGCACACGTAGTGCAATGTGGTTGGCCGGTCTAAGTGTTTAACAGATGGCGCCAGCATAGCTTGCCCTGTCAATCCCTAGAATTGTGTCAAATTTTTGTTTTTTAATGCCCTGGATGCCAGCCCTTTAAGCCAAATCTCATAGAAAAAGGGGCAAGCTATGATGGCGCCATCTCTGCAAACCTTTGACAATTGCCAACCCCATTGTTATTTATACGTCACAATTTCAAAGAAGTTGGACGTTTAAAATAACACTAGCACTGCGTTATGCTATCAAAAACGTTGCAGAGTTATCTTGGTCTAACTCTAGTTGAAATTTTAACATAATAACTATTATATAATAACTATTGTATAATACCTATTACTGTTCTAGGCATAAAGCCCGCTGACAGACAGACATACCATATGTCCTCCTTGCATGGAAACCTTTTAATACATAAATTCTGTTTTGTTCAGAATTTAGTCTTCCATAGACTTTCTCAAACTTTAATATGCTTCCCAAAACTGAAATCCATTTTGTTTGTAAATTTTCGGAATGTTTATACAAATACAATTAATTAATAATAATCAATTTATCCTGCTCCTTTAATAACTCCTGCCGCATCATTTCAGTGCTTGGTCTTCGAGGACTCTCCACACGGCGTCACAGCGGGAATTTCAGCTGGCATGCAAGTGGTTATGGTGCCCGACCCCCATTTAGATAGAAAACTGACTGAACATGCCACCATAGTTCTTCCTACTTTGTCTAAATTTCAACCAGAGCTATTTGGATTACCAGCTATGCAGTAAAGAATGAGATGCCTACATCAGTGTCAGTCCTTTGTTGCACGTGCGTTTTGTTTCACGTAATCTATATACCTATATATAGGTATAAACGTAAAAGTCCTGACTGACTGACTCACTTAAATCAACGCCCTTAAATCAAAGCTGAAATTTTCACAATAGGTAGCTTTTATGACGTTAGTATCCACTAAGAAGGGGTTTTTCAAAAGTGGTTTTTCTAAGGTGGTGAAAAAGGGGTTGAAAGTTTGTATGGAGATCATAATTTTTTTTTAGTGCGGGACTTGAAACTTCGTGTAAAGGCATATTATTAGAATACAAGAAAAGCGATTTCAGCGTTTTTAAAAATTCATCCCCTAAATGGGTTCAAAAAGGGTTGAAAGTTTGAATCCATTAAAAATACTTTGAAACTTCCTAAAAAGGCATAATAGCCGATTATAAAAAAAAGTAATATTGAAGTTATTTCAAATTCAACCCCTAAGGGGGTTAAAAAGGGGATGAAAGTTTGTCTTGGGGTTGGGTTTTATAATATAAATGTTTATTAGTTATAATAAAAAAAACAAGAGAACTCATTTCAGCGTTTTTAAAAATTCATCCCCCAAGTTGGTGAAAAAGGGGTTGAAAATTTGTATGGAGATCAAATATTTTTGTGAGTGTGGGACTTAAATCTTTGTATAAACAATGAGGATATAATAAGATAGAGCGGTACTGTCATAGTAAATTTTGTAACCACTTTAAATTCACTGCCATCTATCGACATACTTTAAAACTAAGAATGAAGATTTATAAAAATACGTTAAAATGTATTTATCTATGGATAAATGTTTTTTTTATTTGCATTAATTATTTTTATATGATATTGACCCATGTTCTTTCACTTGTATGCGTTAAAATTATAAATAACAAACGAAACAGTCAACGCCCTCTATACGAGTGTAGGCCAAAACTAGTGGCGCCATCTGATCGAGAATCAAATTTTCGTGATTTTCGAGGCACGTTTTTCCTTAGACTGTATCCATCTATTACGGAGTTATATCTATCTTTGGTATAAAGGCATATTGTTAGAATACAAGAAAAGTAATTTCAGCGTTTTTAAAAATTCATTCCTTAAAAGGGTTAAAAGTTTGTATAGGGTCCAAATTATATTTTAAGCAAGGGTTTGAAACTTCGTAAAAAGGTATTTCATTAAAAGAGAAGAAAGCTAATTTCAGCGTATTTGAAAATTCATCCCTTAAGGTGGTGAAAAAGGGGTAGAAAGGTTGTATGGAGGTCAAACATTTTTTTAAGTGCGCGACTTGAATCGTTGCATAAAGGCATGTTATTAGAATACAAGAAAAGTGATTTCAGCGTTTTTAAAAATTCATCCCCTAAAGTGGTTAAAAACGGGTTGAAATTTTGTCGTGGTCCTAATTTTATTTTAAGCTAGGTACAGAAAAACCTTCATAGAAAGATATATAATTAGAAGAGAAAAAAACTTATTTTAGCATTATTAAAATTCATCCCCCAATGTGGTAAAAATGGGGTTGAAAGTTTGTATGGAGATCAATTTTTTTTTTTAGTGCGGGAATTGAATCTTTGTATAAAGGCATATTATTAGAATACAAGAAAAGTAATTCAAGCGTTTTTAAATATTCATCCCCTAAAAGGGTTAAAAAGGGGCTGAAAGTGAATCTATTACAAATGCTTTGAAACTTCTTAGAAAGGCATTGTATAAGATTCCAAAAAAGTTATTTCAACGTTCTTAAACATTCAACCCCTAAAGGGGTTAAAAAGGGGATGTAAGTTTATATGTGGTACAAATTTTCTTTTAAGCTAGGAACTTGAAACTTGGTAAAAAGGGCATTAAATTAAAATAGACGAAAACTGATTACTTACACCGTTTTTGAAAAGTTTGTATCAATAGTTTCGGGAGCGAATATTTTTTAAATAGGGCTTGTAAATCTTCTAAGGGGGTCGAGAGGGATTATATCGGGAACAATTTTTTTCAGTTAGGGTCTTGAGACTTCGTAGTTTGTGAAAGACAAATTTCATGCGTTGTATAATTATTAACAAATGATTAACCGTCCCTACTGCTATCTCTTGCTGCATATAGTTATATGCTCATGTAGAATATTTAACCACCAACATACAAATCCACGCGTACGAAGTCGCGGGCAACAGCTAGATTTACCATAAAATATGAACTGAAATATTATGTGACTGGCATTATCAACTCTATATTTACCATCGTAAACACTGTTAACTGACCATTTGCATACCTTACTGCAACGAGATAAGGTTTACCAATGGTCAGTTAAGGGTGTTGCTCATTGACAAATAACGTGTCAAATGTTATTGATATTGTCGCATTACAAACTTGTAGACTTGGCATGTAAAAATAATAAAAAAAATATAAAAATATTACCCCCATTCAAATATAGCGGAATCGATTCTCCTATCGATTCTGAACAAACTGTTTTTAGGTTTTCAGTGGGTCATGAAACACCGTGTATAAACGTAAAAGTCCTGACTGGCTGACTGACTCACTTAAATCAACGCCCAGCCCAAACCGTTGGACCTAGAGAGCTGAATTTTTCACAATAGGTAGTTTTTATGACGTCAGTATCCACTAAGAAGGGGTTTTACAAAATTCATCCCCTAGGGGATGAAATGAGGGTCCAAAGTTTGTATGGGGTTCAAGTTTTATTTTAAGCTATGAATTCGAACCTTGGGTAAAATATATATTATTAAAAAACAAGAAAACTAATTTCAGCGTTTTTTGAAAATTCATCCCCTAAGGTGGTTAAAAAGGGGTTGAAAATTTGTAGGGGTCCTAATTTTATTTTAAGCTACTTGAAACTTCGTAGAAAGATATTTAATAAAAAGGGAAGAAAACTTATTTCAGCATTTTTGAAAATTCATCCCCCAAGGTGGTAAAAAAGAGGTTGAAAGTTTGTATGGAGATCAAACCTTTTTTTGAGTACAGGACTTCAGTCTTTGTATAAAGGCATATTATTAGAATACAAGAAAAGTAATTTAAGCGTTTTTTAAATATTCATCCCCTAAAAGGGTTAAAAAGGGGTTGAAAGTTTGAATCCATTACAAATGCTTCGAAACTTCTTAGAAACGCATTGTATAATATTACAAAAAAAAGTTATTTCAACGTTCTTAATAATTCAACCCAAAAGGGGGTTAAAAAGGGGATGTAAGTTTATATGTAGTACAAGTTTTCGTTTAAGCTAGGAACATGAAACTTGGTAAAAGGGCATTATATTTAAATAGACAAAAACTGATTGCACCGTGTTTGAAAAATTTGTATTAATAAAGTTTGCATCGGGTGTAAAAAAAAAATTTATATAGTGGACTTGAAAGTAAGTGTTGAGCGGGATTATATCAAGAACAATTTTTTTCAGTTTGGGGCTTGAAACTTCGTACTTTGTGAAAGACAAATTTCATGCGTTGTATAATTATTAACAAATGATTAACCGTCCCTACTGATATCTTTTGCTGCATAATGTTCTATGCTCATGTAAAATATACATATAACCACCAACATACAAATCCACACGTACGAAGTCGCGGGCTACAGCTAGTATTCAATAAAATCAAAAAAATATAAACTTGTTTCCGGCGGCTTAAAAAAGCCCCCCACAGCGTCAGTTCAGTCAGTTATCCTCAAACAAGGCGACTCATTTTAAGATCCAACCCATTACTTGACACCACGCTTGAAGTTTAACGACTAGGCTAGAGTACTTCATTGTCGGTCGTCCTTACTCCTTACGATCGACAATGAGGTAAGTACCCTAGTCGTTAAATTTTTTCTTTAGAAGGCACGATGTAAATAAATGTGACGTTTGGATTCCGGCTGCACGAGCATTACTGCTGCTGTTTTGCAGCGCGACATCACTGCCGACTGCATTGCTGCTGCAAATGTCAAAAACAAAAACAATTTTGGCAGTAATGTCGCGCTACAATAATGCTGGTGCAATCTGAGTCCGAACTTCAATTTTAATCTGAACAACGTATCATTATGTAGGTACTGGCCAAAATATTTTTCACATCACCTATTCGAAAAGGGAACTTTTCTTCCCTGTTAGGAGGGATCAAAGTGGCACTTTTCTGTTCAAGGACATTTTGTTGCCAGTATGAAATATTGACACAAAGACATATGAAATTAGTATGCATATAATCGATTACAATTTCTTTAAAATCGATTACGTGCATACAATTTTCTAACTTAAATAATATTTTGTTGTAATTGTAAACAATAAAGAAATATAAATAACATAGCATAGCATATAAATATAAATGTAATAAATAAATATATATATATAGCGTATTTTAAATTAATTAATAGCATATTTAAATTAAGTAAATTAATTAATTAGCGTAATATTTACAAAGAAACGTAAAAAACATTAGTTTAATAATTTAATTTTTATTTTGACATTTTAGGTCTCCTTAAACGCAACCATACTTGTCTATGCAATTTAAAAAGTTTTGTACAAATATTTCACAAAGCATAATTATGCGGTTCTGTATTGTGTATAAATTTGTAAATACTTAGTTTAAATCAATAACTTTATAATAATAAATATAAGTGATATCAGTCTTCATAGTGTTCTTTCATAGTGGATTTGGTTCAAAAGGGTACTTAAGAGCTAATTTGTTACCAGAAAAATCTACAAAAATAATGCACTTGATTTTCATTGTATCATTTTAGGTGTTTGCTGCTGTTTTTGAAAAGATATTAGGTACATAATTATGAGCTGTAAGTACTTTTAATTTGTCAGTACAGTCACGTCTGAAAATATCCATACGGACAAAGTGCCAGAAGTATGTACCTACCTATACTAAGGTCGTGTATACATATTTTTGGCACTTTGTCCGTATCGATCTTTGCTTAAAATAATAATGTTTTGAAACCTAATATATGTATGTAATTTCCTCATAGGTGATGTGAAAAGCAGTATGTGTCACATGGTAGCAATAGTTATTTGTTATACAAGGGTGCAAAGTTGTATTTTACCCGCGAGTGTGGAATTGATACACGAGCAAGCGAAAGGATTCTATAGTTGAACCACGAGCGAAGCGAGTGGTTCTAAAATAGAATCCTGAGCGTAGCGAGTGTTTCAACACACGAGAAGTAAAATACATTTGCACCCGTGTGTAACACAAAACTTTTCCCCTCACTATAGCGAGGAAAGTGCAACATCCACAGGCGTTAGATCATCTTCATCACTGGAATCACTCATTTTTTTACGATAATATGATATTATAACAGAAAACTCTGGAATTTGTGTATTTTTACGTGTCGGAGTCGGTGAGAAATTTTTTGTTGACATTTCTGACGATGCGTTTTGAAATTGCATCGACTCAACTTGTGCGTTCAGAATTACATTCAACATCATTTAAAAAAAAAACAAATGTTTCTTATGGAATTTAAGGTTTATGACTTAAAATTATTAAATAAAGCCAAATTTGGTATTTTTTTATTAAATTCTCAAACCATTTATTTAATGATAATTAATATAGAACGAACCATTATTATGAGCGTTTTACGTTTTCTTATCTGTCAAATGCTACTTAAACACGCTCCATCCAAGGTCAAATTACTTTCTCCACTAGTGGATAAAATGCGTTTTTCCCCGCTTTTTTTAAAGGATAAAAGACGGCTTTCCGAGCTAGTGAGGGGAAAAATTATTTTCACCTTGGGCGTTAACACTTGAATCCCTCACTACGCTCAGGATTCTATTATAGAATCCTTCGCTTCGTTTAGGATTCAATTGTACGTCCTCGCCGTAAATATATCATTTTGCTCCCTTGTGACACAATCTACTATTTAAGCATAAGTAAATACGTACCTACGTCGTTCTACCTACAGCAAAGACCTACACAACTTGTCGGCGCGGCGGCGCGGTCAAAGCTGGGATGTAAGCCGACACAGACGTGCGCTATCTCGCTCTTTCATTGCGCAACTCCGTCGCACGCGCTTCAACAAGTCATTCGCCGTGTATCGTTGGTGAGATGCGGACCGGATGGTATAGATTTTGTTGTGTTGCTTTAAAAGTATAATAAGTATTTACTTACACTCCAGCGCTAATTAAACTCATTAAGGAAAAATCTAAATTTCATAAAAAATAAAAGTGACGAGTTAACATTTAAATTGCTTCGGCAAAGGTTGGCTAAATCAGAAGAGCTTTGCTATATAAATTACGTAGAGGAGGCCATAACAAAAAACCCTAAATTATTTTGGTCGTTCATGAAAGACAAAAGAAAACATGGAGCGCTGCCCGCCACCATGATCTACCGGGACCAATCAAGTTGTAGTTGTAATGTGGCAAATGTCCACTTTCCGTGTTTAGCAGTAACGATTTGGTTTACTGCGACATAAACGCATATTGCTTGTGTCAGCGCAACCTAACATGTATATATAGGCAGGCATTTAGAGAATATACGTTCTTATACTCTACCTACTCCCACCATCTGCTCGAAACAATATAACAAAACCCAATCCTGTTATTTGAAAGTAGTGACGGGTCGGGTATAGTATAAGTGAGCTATTCAGCTCGTTTTTCGCCTCAACATTTCTGAACCCCTTACATAACTGTTCTAGCACGCCAGTTACTGCTCCAGATAGTGGTTTATTCACTCCCTGTGACATTTCTTCTGTTGAAGTAGATAGTGACCGGGTCTATTAATTACTAGTCACTTGACCCTAACAAATCGGCAGGACCTGACACTATCCCTGCTACATTTCTTAATGTCAGTATAACATTTAAAACTTTCGCTGTTTGAACACATATTAAATCACATTTACAATCGGGTCACTTTTCGTCGGGTAGTCACACAAATCTCTGTTTTGAAATTTTGCTGGGACGTCAGTTAGCCGCGACCACGACCAGTGAAACCTGTGTCGAAACGTCAGTAAATAAAGGTAACAAAATAAATTCGCGATAGAACCGATTGTAAATTAATTTTATAGCAGTATTAAAATATGTTTGGCACTATTGTTTATTTTTGTGGCATTTGTAAGACCCTGACGACATTTGTATGGCACCTTTCCGATATTTGTATGGCACTGTGTCGACATTTTTATGTCACATTCGACATTTGTACGGTCAAAGTAGCCATACAAATGTTGACATACAAATATCGGCAATAATATTTTTGGGCCATTTTCGTACATTATGTACCCGATTCACGTATTTATTAAACACAACATTCTTACACCATATTGCTTACTTGTATTATAGTGAAACACATTTTTATTTCAGGTGTATATCAATAAAAGGACCCATACAAATGTCGTAGTGGCCGTACCAAAATACGTGGTTCGAAAAGATTAACTGTTATTCGGTCAAAAATACCGTTTCTGTGTCCACTATCGTTGAAAATAGAAGTCCAAGTAATGTACCTACTATTGTATCGTTAATTAACATGTAATGGTAGATCAATAGACGAACCAGATGTAGGGAGGTATCCTTGCAAAATGTTAGTGATGGCAAAAACGGAATTGTTTTTTGATGTCACCACAAATTTATACCTTCAATTGCGCAAAATCTACTCAAAAATGTTTCCGATAATCTACTTGAAAGTATAATTTTTTATTTATTTATATGGCTAAAAGTACAACTTAATAAGTTATTCGAAAAACAAAACACATTTTTGGTACCAAGCTATTATCGGTTACCGTACTTTTCTTTCCATAAGCAACTAATACTCATCGAGACAATTCTAACAACTCCAAACACAATTAGTTAGTGTTGTTTTATCACAGAGATCCCATGGTCACTTCCTGTCTCCATCATCAGATCAGTACCATGTCATCATAATATTGCATTATCATCCGAATTACATATGTATGCAAAATTTCAGCTCAATCGGAAATCGGTAATTGGGTCTAGCTTCCTAGATTTGACTCACACTAACTAACAGGGCAACCTTGTAAAAACTCAAGTACCTATCTGAAAAACACAATGTATACGACACGAAAATCACAAAGCCAAAGAAAATCTACATAGTAAATAGTCTGTATTCAAAATACTATGGACGTCTTATAAGGAAATGTGCGGGAGCATGTTCTCATCGAGAACATTCCCGAGAATATGCTCGGGAATTTCCCGAGAGTGAAGAGAAAGTCGCCGTTATAATATACTATTACATTTGAATGTTTGCGGATGTCTATCAATTACTTAAATAATGATAAACGAACATTAACATTTTAACTTTTTTGCAAATTTTTATAACTTTCTCGGTAATTCACATCCAAGAGAATGTTCTCGAGAAAGTGCGGAAATTTCCAAGGGAAGGAATTCCTGAGAGCGAGAACATTCTCGCTGGCACATCTCTAATTGTTTATAATCAAGTTTGTCATTATAAAGTCATGGCTTTTCTCGGTGGAAAATCCACCGTCACGAATTTATTCTTTTAATGATTTTGTTTCATACAATATAGGGAAAGGTAGCCAAATTGATGTTATATACACCGATTATAACAAATGTTTTGATCGAATAGATAATAACATATTATTGTCGTATTGTGAGTCGCGTCCAATGCGCGCAGCGACATAGACGCATTGATATGTAATTAAATTATTAATTGCGAAATTAGCGCGGCTCGGCCGCCGCTCGGAAATTGACGCGATGAGTGACTCCGAACAGACTCAACCCATCGTGAATGAGTTCCTCGCCTTCCTGCAACTAAAAAACAAGCTGGTGCAGGAAGGAGCGATGGATGCGGTGACAGGCAGTCCCTTGGGATCGTCGGCACATATGTACCTCACCGGAGAGGAGACGAATTCGGGAAGAAGTCCCTTGAGGACATAATGAAAATCCTGAGTGAAAACAAGGATCGGATTCCGGAGTTCGTGGCGACGGGTGCCCCTATCCTGCCGTCGTGTGCTCCGGATAATGTCGACGTTCGCCTCTTGTTTAAGGAAATCGTGGCCCTAAATACAAGATTAGCCGAAGTTATTATGAAGTTTGAAGCTAGCCTAGTCACTATCGCCGAGTTACGTGACGAAATTACATGTTTGCGGAATGCTCCAACTCGGTCGGCGGTTTCAAATTTCAAGAGCGATTATCGACCTGACACTTGTGTCGAGTCGGTTAGTTTACGTGCTGCTGACACTGCAAAATGTGCCGCACGCGCCGCTGCACCGCCCGCGCACCCCCCGCGCGAGCGACCGCCTCCTGTCTCCTCCAAGTCACGTCAGCGTGCTTATGCTGACGTCGCCGGTCAGTCTGTCGCAGCTAACCGGGTCAACGCGCCTTCTAAGGCGTGTAAATCACGGGCTCCCCTTTTAGAGAAGTCCTCCCGCACCAATGTGGATAAGGAGGGATTCACAATGGTGGAAAGGAAGAGAAAGGCACGCAGGTCGCCCCGTAAGACTCTGTGTGGCACTGCGGAGCCGGTTAATTCCGGTCTACGGGTTGCAACACCGAGTAAGGCGCTCTACGTGTCTCGACTGCATTACTCCGCCGGAGCCGACGAGGTGGTGGAGTACATCCGCCGGAAGACTGGCTATACGCTGAGGGTGAACCAGCTACAGTCGCGTCACTATGTGCACTTCAGTTCATTTGTGGTGCGCGTGCCGCGGCCGCTGCAGGACACCATAGCTAGCGCGGACTTCTGGCCGAAGGGTGTGGTGTTTCGGTGGTTCCGGGGCAACTTGCCGAATTCTACACCAAGTCAGACGACGCAACGAAGCATCGCTGTTATGTCGTCGCCCAAATCTTAAATACTTAATTTTTTGTGTTTTCTCGTAGGGTATTGTATCTTTGTATTTGTATTTGTTTTGTTTTTCACAGTGCCTTGGTAGTAATACTGTAATGCTGTGTAACTAATTTAAATAATAAAATAAATAAATTATTCAAATTACAGACTCTGGGTATCCGTGGTGATCTTATTAGGTGGTTCTCGGCCTACGTATTAAATATAACTCAGGCTATTGTCCTTAATGGTTTCAAGTCGCCTTGGGTAAGAGTACCTTCTGGAGTTCCCCAGGGATCATTGTTGGGGCCACTCTTATTTGTGATCTTTATCAACGACATTGCTTGCGATTTTTATAAACAGTGAATTTCTGCTTTATGCGGACGATATGAAAATCTTCAAAATAGTTAATAGTGAATTAGAAGCGAAATTATTGCAAGAAGATTTAGATAAAGGACTTGTATTGCATAAACAACAATTTAGATTTAAACGTATCAAAATGCTATAGTATGAGTTTTACTAGGAAAAGAAATGTTTATAAAAGTGTGTACCAAATTAAATCACAAAACCTTATAACTAAAAAGTCCTGCCACGACCTAGGTTTCAATTATGATGATAAACTTACTTTTAATGGCCATGTAGAGAGTATTATTGACAAAGCTTATAAAGCTCTTGGCTTTCTGATTCGTTCTGCTAGCGACTTTAAAAAAATGAAAACAATTAAAATCATATACTGTGCCTATGTAAGATCTCAACTTGAATATGCGTCTCAAATATGGAACCCGTTCTATAAGATGTATGCAGAAAATATTGAAAAAATTCAGAAGAAATTTGTCAGATTCCTCTCCTTCAAATTTAAGTTATCTAAGGACAACTATTCTATGTCATGCGTCATGCCAAAAACTCCACCTTGCCCCTCTATTTAAAAGACTATCGGCAAATGACGTAAGTCATTTAATAATTAATTAATGAAAATTGCCCAAGGTATAGTTGATTCTCCGGATCTGGTGAGTAAAGTGCAATTTTATATACCTGCCTCGCAATTGCGCAGAAGGCCCTTATTTCGCCTCCCTCTTATATAACATTCGTAAAAAAATGTTTCTTCCCTCAAACAACTAGGCTATTTAATGATTGCCGGGCTATGATGCTTTGTCACCATTTCATTTATCATTGTATAAGTGAAAAGACGGCATATCTGATAAGTGATTTAATTCGGTATAAAGTCGCGAGGATAACGTATAAGTGACAAATGATAGCGATGAGGTTTTGAAAAATCAATTTTAAGCTCGATGACTTAAGGTGTATTTTAAAGAATAGATTGTTAAATCACATTCTACCACTTATCCATGTACAAATGACATAGACAGTTATAAATTATCCATGGTTTGAGCTTTTGAAAAATCAATTCTAAACAAGTTTACTTAAAGTGTATTTTAATGAATATTTGGCTAAATGACATCCTATCACTTATACATGTGATATTGATAGTTAAAAATTATCCATGGTGTAAGCTTTTGAAAAATAAACTCTAATTGAGTTTATTTAAGGCGTTTATTAAAGTAAAACTTTTATACCGTCGCCTCAAATTTAACCGTCTTTAGCATGTCGCATTACAGCAGTAGTAAAATTCTACTTTAATCATATAATATACATGTAAAAATGTTCTTTTAAAATGGAAATATGCAATGTAAGAATTTTGTGCTACGGTTTGAAATTGTGTTACGATTACGACCCTATCGAATTCATTGTTTACCGATGTCCCCGAAGGCGCCTGTAAAAAACTAGGCCTACCCATTGGAGTGCCGGCTTTCGCCTGCCGTAAGGCCCCTTTCGTTTCGACGCCCTGTCTGAGGCCTAGCGCTCCGGCTCCGACCATGTCCCCGCTGCCGCCGCTAGTCGCGACGGTGCACCGTGCACCACACATCGAGAGAGTATCGACTCTGCAGTATCGTGCCAGACGTTAATTTTGAATTGTTTAGTTATACATAATTATATACTGTAGTTTGTGTTTGTTATTTTTCTCATTTACTATGTTACTATTTTATGGTGTTAGATGCAATGAGTTCTCTGTCTGAGTCGTCGTGCCCCTTACTGTCTTGACTCGTCGCGAGTGTTCACGTCCCGAGGTCTTAAGTCGCATATTACTCGTAAACACAAAGATGTTCCCCACCTTATGCCTCCGCAACCCGCCGGCGAGGCCTCTGTTCGCTTTAATATCACACCACCAGCTCCAGCTTCACAAACACATAGCTGTAGCCTGGACCAACTTGTTTCATTAAGGGTCAGTGCGATCTGTATCAGAAGAAGCAGGATTTCTTACCGCCATGCCATTTTAAATGCGTCTATCTTTCTCAAACATGCATGAATTAGGTATTTTATTTAGTAACTAGCTTTTCTATGTGACTCTGATCCTATTAGCAGATGCTTTTAGGGGTAAAAGCTATCCTATATGTTAATCTTATGAATGATACTTTTTGTTCCGCCATGTAAACAGTAATCTTCATTTGAGAGTCCCGGGCAAGCTCGGCCGAATTTCACCTTCCCATACAAGCGGAGTTTCGTTCTCATTTTAAAACTAAGTGTTGGATTTTAATGAAACCTTGCATATTCGATAACATGAGGTATATCTAGGTCTGTAATTAGTTTATATAGCTCTCGTAAACGTAAACGAAATAGAGCAAAAACAAGTTTTCTGTAAAAAAACTTATATTCGCTGTATTTTTTTTACTATGGTATCTGAAGCTACATAAACTAATTACAGCCGGGCTAGCACATGTTTGGCGCGAGAGTTTCTCGTCACGACATAAAATACTCGACCCCCTTTAATTCATACAGAAAGACGGGTAGTCTATCTCGCGGCGAGATACTGTCGCGTCAATCATTAGGTAAGGGAAATTAGCTAAAATTACGGCATAATTAATGGAAGACTTTTTTAAATTGGGATATGTACGTTATGGACCGAAGTTATTTTTCATCAACCCTCCCCATCCCTCCCCCCTCTGCGTCACCCCCCCCCACCGGGCCCGGGCCCGTAACCCGGTTTTTCTCAATTTTTAAGGAAACCGTTCAAGATACAGAAAAAGTGTGTAGGAACGAAGTAATCCTTAATAAATTTGCTATTAATCTCTTATACACACCACAGTGCTATCACTTATAGTTTTTGTGCAATCTGTCACCAAAGATGCAAATTTTTTAGCATTTAACGTTTTTTTCTTTTTTAAGATAACTTTTCTCAAAAAATACTCACGATATCGCCCAATTTTGTTTTATTTAAGTACATAGTTAATATGCTCTTTAAAACTAAGCATTATTTATTATTAAACTCCTTCATTTGACGATTTTATGCCATTTTGAAAATACATCCTCGTCAAACATATTCAAAGTCAGCGAATATCCTTATTAACCACTTGTCTGTATGAATCGGACCCTAACCGAAATTCATACCTAAAGCACAACCCGAGGGTGAACCCACGATTTTCGACCACCACATACATATGAAAAGTAATGAGCGAAAGAAATATAGATAGATGGATTTTGCTGTTAGGACACTCTTTACGAATGGGAAACGTAAACATTTCAAAAGTTCCCTACGTGTGTCCAATGTATATGATTCCGTGGTTACTTTTTAGGTTTCCGTACCCAAAGTGTAAAAACGGGACTCTATTACTAAGAATCTACTGTCCGTCTGTCTGTCACCAGGCAACAACACGTGCGCTTGTTCTTTAAGAAATTCAGCACCTGAATAGATATTCAGGTCAATTTGGTATAAACTGGTCGGAATGTCTATCCTACCTATTCATAAACATTTGTCTTAAACTGAAACTGAAAAGTTCAGACTCAAGGTTTGTCAGGGAGCAATGGAACGCAGCATGCTGGATGTTCGTAGAACCGACCAACCGAGCATATTACATATAAACACCGCACTGCGATCCAAAACCGGTATTGTGGATGTGGGCATGAAGGTCGCAAAGCTATAAGTGGGCTAAATGGGGCTGGGCAGGGCACGTTGGCCGAATTAACGAACTAGCCACATACTGGATCCCACAGGATGGACCTCGGAGCAGAGGAAGACCAAAATAGAGATGGCAGGACACTTATTTAGAAAAGAAGTGGGAGTGTGCATTGGACAATTTGGATAGGACTAAATAGCGGTGAGAGGAAAGGCCTTTGCCGAGCAGTGGAACACTCTTATATATGTATAGGCTAGTAAAAAAATACACAAAATAGGTGACATAGACAATATCTAAATTAATTCCGTGACCATAAGAGGTTCAAGTGCTGAATATCTAAAAAAAAGGCATAGAGCATGTCGGGCCATGCTCATTGTAGGGCTCCGTAGTTACCCGTCCGTCACAATAGGCTGCCTTGAATGGAGCCTATTAGTAAGTAACAACATAACAGGCAAAAGGGAGTAGGTAAGAAGGGAAGTTTTAGAGATAAGTCAAAAACGACTTTTCATTGAATGTCTTTCTACAGCTCTACATTCACAATATTTTTTTTTGTTTTGAACCCACGGTTCAAATGATAGACTTATGTACGAAATATAATTTGATATTTACGAGTCGCTTTTCGGTGAAGGAAAACATCGTGAGGAAACCGGACTGATTCTAACAATGCCTAGTTCCTCCTCTGGGTTGGAAGGTCAGATGGCAGTCGCTTTCGTAAAAACTAGTGCCTACGTCAATTCTTAGGATTAGTTTGTCAAGCGGACCCCAGGCTCCCAGGAGCCGTGGCAAAATGCCGGGATAACGTGAGGAAGAAGGGGGTTCAAATGTTAGGCACACATTTTTTTCTTTTTGTGCGATTACTTCCGAAAAAATATCAAATGTAGACTATAGACACACAGACACCATGCATAAAAGAGTAACCACAGTCCATAGACACACACCCACTTTTGAAATATTCACGTTTCCCATTCGTAGAGATTTACTGTCACTAAAAGCAAAAATCTACTATTTCTATCTCTTTCGCTCTTATAACTTTTCATGGGTGTGGTAGTCAAACATCGTGGGATCACCCTCGGGTTGTGCTGTATAAAATTCGAAAATAGATAAAATAGATCTTTACCTATAGATTACAGGAAAACCTACTAGAAATGTGCAGTCAAGCGTGAATCGGGCTTAATTACTTAGTTTTTGATCCTACCCCTACGGGTTTTTTAAAGACATTTCACTCACGTTTCACATAAAAAATACATTGTTTAAATTGTTAAATTGTGTAATGTACGGAACCCTTGGAACGCGAGTCCGACTCGCACTTGGCCGGTTTTTTTTTTAACCCATCGTAAATTTGAATGGTTTATGGTGGGCTACTCGACCAATCATATTGTCGCATTGCGTATGTTCTATCCCTCACGCGCGCACGCGGTAGGCCACTTCTATTATAGTACGATAACTTTTATTATTCGATGACAATACAGCCCATGAGAAAAATCTAAGATCATCAGTATTTTTGTTAAAATGTTTTCAATCCTCGATTTATCGTAGGAAATGTCAGAAACTGTTTAAAAACCTAATATATTTTTTTTTCGGTTGATTTATATTTTATATAGGTATATGTCCATGCCAAATTTCAGCTTTCTAGCACTAACGATCACGGAGCAAAGCCTCGGACAGACAGACAGACGAACGGACATGGCGAAACTATAAGGGTTCCTAGTTGACTACGGAACCCTAAAAAAGAAAAATCCTAATTCCCAACGATAGGCTACTCGCAAGCATGTAGACATCTCGGAAACCCCAGTATAACGTGACCGTGAGATTCGTAACAACCTATGCGTAATCGGAGAGCTTACTTATACCGGTTTCTTTAGCCATTGACTCGCGTATACACAATACTTGGTTGTATGAAGTAACATTGAGAAGGTTGCATATACCTACCAAATTTTTCAAGCCCATTCTTTATTTATAATCAGAGATGGGCAAAATGTAATCGACTAACGATTAACGATTAAGATTACAAGAATTAATTGCGACTGACGATTGAAAACGACGATTGATCAATCTTAGTTGTATAGAGTGCAACTAATTTAGTTGCAACTAAATTAGTTGCCGATTGATTTCGGACAACTAAATTTTGTAATCGACTAATTAGTTAGACTATTTTCTCGCGACTAATGTTAGAAGCAAATTGAATAGAATACCTCGGTATGGCTTTGTTGACAGACTGATTAGGACATCTTAACGGATGTTTAAAAATAAAATAGTCATGTATTACTTACGATATTTTGACCGTTTCTAAGGAGTGAAATCTGTTCTCACTATTATTTTGCTACTAAAGTAGTGCATCTCTCTGAAATTGGATTAAATTTCTCTTATCTAAGGGTAAATAAGAACTGGGTACTTTGTGTATTAGTAAAATAACACTTAAAAAAACACAATTATATAAATCAAACTTTGTATATTAAATATAAAAGCAACCATGATATGTATTTAGTTAAACTCACGTTAAACTATAATTTTAGCTCAATCGGATGAAGATATCTGCTTCAAAATAAGTCGCAAAATTCTACCCAAACTAACATAGTTACAACATACGAGTACCTCCGTATGTTACATACATACGTACTTGTAGTTACATATTGCAAGATAAAAAATGCAAAAACGGGCGACTACGTAGTTTTAATATAGATTTAATCGTGAAATTTAGTCGATTGAAACTAAAACTAATTTAGTTGTTAGTCGAACATTCTCACAACTAATTTAATCGCAACTAAATTAATCGCGATTAAAAAATGACGATTGATATTTTTAATCGATTGATTAGTTAACTAAAAGATTAATCGATTAATGCCCATCTCTGTTTATAATTTATAATTGATATAAAGTACATATTAATTACTTTCATTAGCTTTATGCATACTTACCTTATGAACTTCATCTTTAAGTTCCACATTTATTTCTATTAATACAAAAAAATACCAAAAAATTAATTAGCTATATGTGTATTTATTTATATGCATGCTGCGCCGACCCCAAGTGAATGGGACAAGGGCAAGCGAATGATGATGTGTATTTATTTATATTAAAAAGTATACAGAAATTTACAAACTTAAAACCTACATCTAAAAATTATGGATACTATATACTAGGGTCGACTCGACAGGTACCCGGGTAAACCTCTGGCGATGGATTGCCGGGACCGCTCGTCTCCTGGGAAGAGATATCCATTTGTCCTTAAGTCTGTAAACAACCCACCACTTTTATGATTTGGTACCTTAGCTACACGTAGCTAATATTGAATAATACTTCCATAAATATGGAAGTACAAGCTTCGAAGAGTCCTAAAGAAGTTGCATTTAATAACAAAAGTTAGGTACATATGAATATGAATATGCATTGAAATATTTAGAAACACTTTAATTTTCAAAAATACACATTCAAGCCTTATTTTTTTTCATAGTCCTCGAAATTCTACGTAAGTATGTATTAGGAAAAATGTACAAATATAATGTTACTGACTATGTATGTGATTACGCCGTATAAAAGGAACATCATTATAGTTCTTATCACCTGCGTCAGTGGTGTTCAGTACCGCAATGGACATACCTTCTATTCACCGCAGTCACAAATTGATCCAGGTACTTGCTGGCGGTAGATTGAGCAATGGACAAGCCATGGTCTTGTCCAGTTCCCCTTTGGTAACTACCGTCAGTTAATAGGTGCAGTGATTTTAGAACCTAAATAAAGAGTTGTAAGTTGGTATGTCATTATTAAACAAGTATTAAGATCAAGGTGGTGGTAAAGGTGACAAGAATGATTTGAGGAACAGTGCAACATTATATCTTTACTTTAAGATGTGCCGAGAATCCATCGCCATATTGAGGTTTGAGCTCGGCGTCGAATTCGCCACACAAATAGAGTGCCAATTTTTTGCGCACTCTATATATGTGACGAAACTCCTTGTTAGGCATATCGAATGGGTTGCATGCATCCCTTATGGCCCGTCGTTGCAGTTTTCTTTCCTCTTTTTCTTCAATAGCAGCAGCTGCCAAGAAGAAATGGTATCTTGCCATCCCTACAAAGAATGTATTGATAATATTATATGTAAATAAATGGAATCCAAATTGTATATATTATATTGAAAAAAAAAAACATATACTTACTGATATTTAACTCCAAAAACTGGTATATTTCAAAATTTATATTCCACAAGTTTTTTTCGCTAATTTTAGCAGAACAAACGAAAGATGTACTATCCTCACAAAAAGACCTTAAACCAAACTTCACGGTAGAATATGATGGAACTTGCATTAATTCTAACTTAAGATCACATCAATGTACCATATTCTGACAAATAAATACTTTTCATTTCATTTCATTTCAAATCCCCTTCTAGTATTCAAGTCCATGTGTTTCCACTTATCGTGCCCAGTGAGCACTACGATAAATTAATCAAAGGCTAGCCGTCAAAAATCGACTATATGTCTAATTATCCAACAATCGTAGCCATTTACCGGCTATTGCTGTCAAAGTGGACAAACGTGTATAAAAATGTATAAATCTGGACAAGTGTCATATATATCATTTAACTTATCCACTTATCATCAAATTTTAAGGGGGAAATTTAGACAAATGACATATTATCCAACGACCATGTTATGCAGTATATCATTTACCGGCAATCGTTGTCAAAAGTGGATAAGACGTCAAAACTGGATAAAATGTCAGTTTTATCATCATTTATACAGCTATATCATTTATACAGTCGAGCATCATAGCCCGGCGAACGATATGCCCGATGTAGATTTGTTTCATAGTAAGATAAATAATGTTAAAAATATTATTTGGAATAGTAGTTAAAAATGCCCGACAACTTTGCGTTCTTAATATTTTCTGTTAAGAATATACTACAAATATAGTGTAATACTGTGCTATTTCGATATGCCCGATGTAGATTTGTTTTATAGTGAGATAAAATATAATGTTAAAATAGTTATTTGTTATACAAGGGTGCAAAGTTGTATTTTACCCGCGAGTGTGGAATTGAAACACGAGCAAGCGAAAGGATTCTATAGTTGAACCACGAGCGAAGCGAGTGGTTCTAAAATAGAATCCTGAGTGTAGCGAGTGTTTTAACACACGAGAAGTAAAATACATTTGCACCCGTGTGTAACACAAAACTTTTCCCCTCACTATAGCGAGGAAAGTGCAACATCCACAGGCGTTAGATCATCTTCATCAACTGGATTCACTCATTTTTTTACGATATTATAACAAAAAACTGGAAATTCAGTACTTTTACGTGAGAAGTATTTAAGTAAAATTTTTGTTGACAATGTTGACATTTCTGACGTATGAAATGTCAATGATGCGTTTTGAAATTGTATCGACTTAACTTGTGCGTTCAGAATTATATTTAACATAATTATTAAAAAACAAACGTTTATTATATAATTTTAAGGTTTATGACTTAAAATCATTAAATAAAGCTAAATCTGGTATTTTTTATTAGATTCTCAAACCATTTATTTAATGATAATTAATATCGAACGAACCATTATTATGAGCGTTTTACGTTTTGTTATCTGTCAAGCTACTTAAACACGCTCCATTTAAGGTCAAATTACTTTCCCCACTAGTGGATAAAATGCGTTTTTCCCGCTTGTTTTAAAGGATAAAAGACGGCTTTCCGAGCTAGTGAGGGGAAAATATTATTTTGAATAGGGTGTTATTTAATCGATCTGCAAAATATTCCTATTTTGATGAACAAAAATATATATTTGGTCAGCCAAAATGTGTATTTGATCAGCAACTTAGGTTAGCAAGTATTTCAAAATCAGTTCGCAATTAATGTCACAATGAGCTGCTCTAAATTGATTTGGTTGGCAAATTAATTATCAGATCGGCAGTAAGCGATCCACCATTAATTAAATTTAAGCAGTCAGTGGGTAAGCGGATTATTTCCTTTTCGATTACAATTTAACTGATCCGCAAGAATCGGTAAGCTGAAAATTCAGCTGATCAGCAAAGGGGGTACCTTTGCGGATCAGCTGATTTTTAGGATTTCCGTACCTAAAGGGTGGAGACGGGACCCTATTACTAAGACTTCGCTGTCCGTCCGTCTGTCACCAGGCTGTATCTCATGAACCGTGATAGCTAGACAATTGAAATTTTCACATCTGATGAATATCTGTTGCCGCTATAACAACAAATACTAAAACGTAATAAAATTTAAGTGGGGCTCCTATACAACAAACGTGTTTTTTGCCGTTTTTGCGTAATGGTATGAAACCCTTCGTGCGCGAGTACGACTGCACTTGGTCGGTTTTTTAAAGAAAGAAAATATAAGCCATCAATTTAATATCTTCCCTTTCATTTCGTTCTTCAAAAAATTGCCCACTAACTGTTTTCCAATAGCAATTGGTTTTTGTGAAAGTCGCAATCCTAACCTAACCTAACCCACTTTTCTAGTAGCAGTTGATTTCTGTGAAGGTCGCAGTTCTAACCTAACCTAACCCACTTTCCTAGTAGTAAGTAAGTAAATCTTTATTGCAAACCATGGTATGTACAAGATTTTACAATTGGTTGGCACACACATAGCAACCCCACCCTGAGAGACCTCCTCCTCGGCCAAGTCCCTAACTCGGGCAATCGCGTCCAGCGTCGAGCGCAGTGGGCGGAAGCCATATTGGCAGTCACTCAGACCCGGCTGCAAGCTCCTGGCGAGACGACTTGCGATTATACGCTCGAAGAGCTTACTGGTTTCGTCGAGCAACACTATTGGGCGGTAGGCCGATGACTGATCAGGTGGACGCCTATCCTTCCGGAGGAGCACCAACTTGCCTGTTTTCCACCTATCGGGGAACCGCCCTTGACTCAGGCAAGAGGTGAAAAGGTCTCTGACTCTTCCAGCCCGCTGAGTGCTAATACCAATGCACGCCCAGGTATGCCGTCTGGTCCGGGAGCTGTCTTTTTCGGGCGGCAACATTGAGCTCGACTTCCGTCACTGGCGGGACCTCTCTCGCCACTTCCGGCGGTCTTATGTTGGGTGCCATAGCTGGCGGCACAAACTCGCCCCTCTCTGGAAACAGAGTACTGACGACTCGCCTCAGGAGGTCCGTTTGGAGACTGCTGGTCAGTGGAGGCGCCCAAGGTCGGAGCTTTCTCCTAACAGCTCGATACGGCCTGCCCCAAGGATCCCTATCAAGAGTCTCGAGCCACTCCTCCCAAGCGACCTCTTTGGCTTTCACAATAGCCTTTTGCAGAACTAAACGTGTTTCCCTGTAGGCATCGTACCGGCCCTCTTCCTCGGCCTGGTCTCGGATCCGCCTTCTCCTATATCTAGTATACTGGCGACGCGCAGCCACGCAAGCGTTCCGCAATTGGCGGAGTTCAGGTCGCCACCAGTACACTTGGCGTTTGGGAGAAAAAGGCTTAGCCCTTGTCATTGACGCATCACACACACGGGTTAGAGTGGCGTTGAGAAGCTCCTGATCGACCTGTACCACCTGCGCTGGGTCATTAGTAGCCCTCCAGGACTCGGTTATGGCCGCCTCCCTTGCGATCTGTCTGTCAAGCTTTGACACCATCCACCTTGGACTGTCCCCCACAGCGGGTCGGTTTTGTCTAGAGGTGGCGGGTAGAGTTGTAACATCGAACCGGATATATCGGTGATCCGATAGCGTCTCTGTGCCAATCTCCACCTTCCAATTTTGTACACGGCGGGCCAAGGCGTTGGACGCAAAGGTAACTGTACACGACGCGCATAGTATTTTGTAACTTAGAGTCATTTTAACATGTAATAATTTTAAGTCGCGTCACGTATAGAAATAAATGGTATTTAGTATGTTTTTATAACAGGACAAAGTATGAGTAGCATACTTTGTACCTCTTAAAGGAATCCAATAAGAGAATTCCAATTAGGTAAAGTTAGGATTGCAATATAATTTAATTAAGATAGGCTTATAACAAATAAAGAATTTTCCTCATTGTGTTTCATTACGTAGATCTGTATAAGAAAATAGGGCAAAAGTATACGCAACCTTATTCTAATAAGAAATTGTGATAATAGAATAGAATCTAATAAGATAGGTAGGATAAATAAATAAAGCATGTAATTTGTTAATATATAACTTTAATAAATAAAGAGAAACGTAGGAGAGTCGAGGAAAGAGAGGTCTGCGCATGCGCGAAGCGCAGACGCCCGCGCCGGCGCGGCGCGGGGGACGAGGTCTTTAAATATGGAGGGAATAAAAGGCGGTGCGCCGGCCATAGGAAGCCATTACGAATCGAGCAGCCGAGCAAGAAACACCTCTCCAAAAGAAGAAAAGAAGACCTCTCCGACCTCGACCCTCCTGCATCTGATTTAAGAAGAGCTCCAGTTGTTTTACTCCATCCTTGCCGCCTATGCCGCACCCTATACAGTCCACACCCCTACGATAGATCTCAAGACAACAAGATTAGGGCCTAACACTCACATTGTTTGGTCCTCGTCGAAGCCGGATCTCTGAAGCAAGAAAAATAGCAAGATGGCAGTAACAAGAAGCAACCACGGCAGAGAAGAAAATTCGTCAGATGAAACGCAGGCCACGGACCAGACCGGCGATACATCTGGTACAGGAGAGACGTCAGGCACAGGCGAGACGTCACGAACAGGCGATACGTCACGCACAGGCGAGACGTCAGGCACAGGCGAGACGTCGGGCACGGGCGAGACGTCAGGCACGGGCACCACCACAAGAACGCGCGCTGCAACAGAAGCCAGCATCGCCGGCGCCAGCACGAATGGGGGCCCAGCCGACACGTCGGGAATCAGAGCAACGCCTGCAGTTAGCACCGTCGCCACACTCGTCGGGCGAGATTCCGTCGAGTTAATGCCACCGCCGCCAGTTCCCGCTAAGCCCGCTCGGTCACACCGATCCAAGGCCTCCAGCAAGAGACTCCTCGCGGAGTTAGAGGCCAAGGAGAAGTTAGCCGAGCTGGAGCTGAAGCGCGTACAAGCCGAAACAGAACTAGCAAGAATCAGACAACAAAGACTCGACCTCGCCTCGTCAAGAGAAGAGTCTGAAGAGGAAGAGGACCTTGCTCCACAACGCATTGCCGATTGGTTCAACCGCCGCCCAGAACAACCAACAGCGATTGAAGAAGAGCCCGCCCATGAAGAAGCACACGTGCCGGCCCCGCGCGCCACTAGAAAACACGCGCGGCCGGAGGCCCCTCGAGCCGCCCACGCCATGGACGTGTCATCGCTGACCGCCGCCCTAACAGAAGCCATCCAAGCCGGCAAGTCCTACAGAAAATACATACCAGACCTGCCGACATTCAGTGGCCTATGCAACGAGTGGCTACAATTTAAAGCCGCGTACAACGAGTCCGCCCCCAGTTTCGCCGCAAGTGAAAACGTCGCCCGTATAAGAAAAAGCCTCAAGGGAGTAGCCTTGGAAGCCGTAAGCGCCCTCCTCATCAGCCGGCCGCACCCCGAGGACATCATTAAAGCACTAGAAAGAAGATACGGAAGGCCAGACGCATTACTCGTCAACGAACTGGAGAAGATGAAGGGACTGCCGCGACTCACCGACAGCCCGCGCGACCTGTGCATATTCGCCAGCAAGATCGCAAACACTGTCACGACTATCGAGATATTGAAGAAGCCTCAGTACCTCTACAATCCAGAGCTACTGCGGTCGATGGTCGATAAACTCACGCCTATACTTCGAAGCAAGTGGTACGACTACGCGGCCACGAGAGAAGATACGCCCGAGCTTAAGAAGATTGCCGACTTTCTGAACAACGAAGCCGACAAGTGCACGCCTTACGCTCCGCCTGAAAATACGACGGAGAACAAAGAAGTGAGGACCGCAAGAAAGAAGCCCGAGCGAACGTACGCCGCTACCGCCGACACTAAGAAGCCAAGAGAAGAGAAGCAAGCGTGCCCACTATGCGAACACGCTACTCACCAACTGCCGTCGTGCCCGCAATTCATCAAAATTGACACGAACGAGCGCTGGGAAGTAGCGAAGAAACACAACATTTGCTACCGATGCCTCGCTAGCAAGCATCGCCGCTTCGCGTGTCGTGCGAAGCCCTGCGGCCACCTGGGCTGCCCCATGAGACATCATCGCCTACTACATCACGAGAAGACGCCGCAATCAGTCGCCGCTGCGCAAGTCGAGCCACCACAACAACATAAACCGGAAGAAATAGTGGCCTCGGCAGTGAACACAGTCGCCTGCGCACAACCACGAACGAGCCGCGCCTACCTGAAGATAGTGCCAGTAACACTGCGCGGCCCGCGAGCGACACTAGACACGTTCGCCCTATTAGATGAAGGCAGCACGGTGACAATCATCGACTCAGCACTGGCGGACGCACTCGGGCTAGACGGTCCCACTGAACCAATGTGGGTGCAAGGCGTAGGCGGGAAAGAGATGGAGCACAATCAGAGCAGGAGGGTCGAGGTCTTCATCAAGAATAAGCACGACAGCCAAGAACAACGCATAACGAACGCGCACACCGTCGGCAGCCTCGGCTTCACCACACAGTCGATCGGCATGGAAGAAATAGACGGCTGCGCGCACCTCCGGGGTATCAAGCACAAGTTAACCTACCGCGGTGCAACCCCACAAATACTCATCGGCCAGGACAACTGGGACCTGATCGTGTCACGAGAAATAAGAAAAGGCCGGCGCGGACAACTCGTCGCGTCGAGAACCCTACTAGGATGGGTACTTCACGGCTGTCGCACCACAAAAGCGAAGCCGATCGCCTACTGCTGCGCACATCTCACTCGTACCGGGCCGACCGAGAACATAGAAGAAACCATGAAGAATTATTTCGCCCTCGAGTCTCTATCAATCGAGCCGAGGCGACCCCGTAGTGATCCCGAACAACAAGCTCTACGCATACTAGAAGAAAAGAGCCGCCGCCTACCCAATGGCCGGTTCGAGACGGGGCTACTGTGGCGCAACGAAACAGAGAAGATACCTAACAATCGCACCGACGCACTCAAGCGGCTGCACACGCTCGAGAGGAAGCTGGATCGTGACGCAAGCCTAAAGCAACAATATAACGAACGCGTCAACAACCTACTTACCTCAAACTACGCCGAGCGCGCGACAACGCCCCCGAGTGACAGAACGTGGTACTTACCTCACTTCGCAGTCTGCAATCCAGAGAAGCCGAAGATTAGACTGGTCCACGATGCTGCGGCCACATCACACGGTCGCAGCCTCAACGACATGCTACATACGGGCCCAGATTTCCTACAATCGCTACCCGGCGTCATCATGAAGTTTCGACAACATAGCATCGCAGTCTCAGCCGACC
Source organism: Cydia strobilella (assembly GCF_947568885.1). Taxonomy (NCBI): domain Eukaryota; kingdom Metazoa; phylum Arthropoda; class Insecta; order Lepidoptera; family Tortricidae; genus Cydia; species Cydia strobilella. The sequence goes on from NC_086068.1 coordinate 33,311,376, forward strand.
TGAAAGAAATGTTCATGCAGATAAAAATAAGAGAAGAAGACCGGGACGCCCTCCGCTTCCTATGGAGGGGCGATCGCCGCGAGGGAGAGCCAGAAGAGTACCGCATGACTTCCGTCATATTCGGCGCGTCATCATCACCGTGCACCGCCCTATACATAAAAAATAGGAATGCACAAGAACACGCGACACAGTACCCGCAAGCCGCGCGGGCGATAGAGCGAAATCACTACATGGACGACTATCTACAAAGTTTCGACACAATAGAAGAGGCAAGACAAGTAACAAGAGACGTCGACTATGTGCACAAAAAAGCCGGGTTCCAGTTGCGAGGATGGGCCACGAACGAAAAAGAAGCAATAAGTAACGTCGTCGGCAGCGAAGAGCGAGAGGGAAATACTGTCCCTATCGGCGGGAGCGAGATAGAAAAAACGCTCGGCCTGCTATGGAACACAAATGAGGACAGTATCCGCTTTCGCCTCAATACAAGAAGAGCGCAGCCCGAAGTAATCAACGACCTGCGGCCTCCGACGAAGAGAGAAGCACTCAGCGTCATTATGTCAATTTTCGACCCGCTCGGCCTCATATCACCAATCACTACGCCGGCCAAGCGAATCATGCAAGACACGTGGCAACATAGCACAGGCTGGGACGAAGCGATACCAGAGCAGCTACACGAACGCTGGAGCGAATGGCTACGACAACTTCGAGACCTAGGTACCCTAAAAATACCTAGGTGCTACGACACTACGCCCGCCGCCACACACGAGCTGCATACTTTCGTCGACGCCAGTGAAGAAGCCTACGCCGCCGCAGTGTATTGGAGAATGACGCGAGCCGACGGCTCAGTCAAGATAGCCCTAGCCGCCGCAAAAAGTCGAGTCACACCCAGGAAACCGGTCTCCATTCCTAGATTGGAGCTACAGGCGGCCGTCCTAGGCGTACGGCTAGCAAAAACAGTCGTCGAAGAACACAATTTCGAAATCACTTCGAAAACATATTGGAGTGACTCTCGCACGGCACTGGCATGGATACGCGCCGAGCCCCGCACATTCAAGACGTTCGTGGCACACAGACTCGCCGAAATAGAAGACTGCACTAAGAAAAACGAGTGGAGATGGGTACCGACAGCACACAACGTGGCCGACGACGCGACCCGCGCCACCCCGGCAGATTTCGACTCGCAACATAGATGGTTCACCGGCCCGCCCTTTCTCTATGAACAAAAAGAGACTTGGCCCCACGAGAATAAGGTCGAAGTTCCCGCGACCGGCGAAGAAAAAGAGACGTGCGCTGCGATCGCCGTCCCTACGCAAGATAAACACGCAGCTATACCCGAGATCGAACGCTTCTCAAAATGGATGCGGCTGCTGCGAGCGACCGCGCGCGTGCTACAGTTCATCGACCTAGTGCGCCCTCAACCCCGCGCGCCCGCCCCGCCCTCGACACAACTTATCGCGGCGGCGAAGCGCAAGCGGACACGAGCGAACGCGGAACAAGACGGCGCATGGAACAAACGCACGCAACACACGCGCGTGCCCGCCAAGAGTGCAGCTACCCAACCCCAAGAAGAGAAGAAATACTTAACGCTAGAAGCCAAATACCTAAACGCCGCCGAAAAGTTACTAATACGCGCCTCACAAGAAGATAGCTACGAGAAAGAGAGAAGGCGAATAGCGAGCGGCCGTACGCCCGACAAGGACGACCGACTGGCCAAGCTGAGTGTTTATATGGACGAGGACTGTATCATACGACTACGGGGAAGAATAGCGGCGGCCGGCAACATACAAGAAGAGACAGTGCAACCAGTAGTGCTATATGGGAAGCATCACTACACGAAATTGTATGTTTCTCATGTGCATGAACAATTACATCATGGCGGTACGGAAATAGTGGTGAACGAGTTGCGACAGCGAGTGCACATAGTGAAAATAAGGCCGACAGTGAAACAAGTGATCGCTCAGTGTCCGAGATGTCGACTACGTCGTGCGAAGCCCGCGGCCCCGGCCACTGGTGACCTACCGGCGGCACGCCTGGCGCATCATGTGAGGCCCTTTACCTACACGGGTCTAGACTACTACGGGCCGCAAGAAGTCACAGTGGGACGTCACAGAGAAAAAAGGTACGTCGCGCTGTTCACATGTATGACGTCGAGGGCCGTACACCTAGAAATGGTAGCCTCACTAAGCACGGACTCGGCCATCAACGCACTACGCCGTTTCATTGCCCGGCGCGGGTGCCCTACAGAGCTGTGGAGTGACAACGGGACCGCCTTCAGAGGAGCCAACCGCGAGTTGACGGAAGCCATGAGAGACGCCGCCCACGCGCGCCGCATAAACTGGCGTTTCCTACCCCCCGCCGCACCCTTCATGGCGGGCGTGTGGGAACGTATGGTGCGCACGGTGAAAGAAGCTATGAAGGCCACCCTACATGAAAAATACCCGAGCGACGAGACTCTACAAACCCTACTGGCGGAGGCGGAGGCGACGGTCAACTCGAGGCCCATAACCTACGTAGCGGTGAATCCAGAAGACCCGCCGGCACTGACTCCAAACATGATCCTGCTCGGGCCGGACTGCTACACCCCGGCTCCCGGCACCTTCGAAGAGAGCGACATGAACGCGCGACAACACTGGAGGCGCGCCCAGCAGCTGGCCGACACCTTCTGGCAGCGCTGGGTTCGCGAGTACGCGCCGCTACTACAACACCGGCGGGAGCCCCACGGCGCAGGAGTCACCCCGGCCGTCGGCGATGTCGTAATAATATGCGACTCCAACCTCCCCCGCAACATATGGCCACGTGGAATAGTGAAGCAGACGTATCCGGGCAAGGACGGCGTGGTACGAGTCGTGGACGTCACCACCAGCAGAGGACACGTGCTGAGGCGGCCAACAAAGAAGATCGTCGTGCTACCAGTGGGATCGCAAGGCGACGGCGGGAGAAATGTACACGACGCGCATAGTATTTTGTAACTTAGAGTCATTTTAACATGTAATAATTTTAAGTCGCGTCACGTATAGAAATAAATGGTATTTAGTATGTTTTTATAACAGGATAAAGTATGAGTAGCATACTTTGTACCTCTTAAAGGAATCCAATAAGAGAATTCCAATTAGGTAAAGTTAGGATTGCAATATAATTTAATTAAGATAGGCTTATAACAAATAAAGAATTTTCCTCATTGTGTTTCATTACGTAGATCTGTATAAGAAAATAGGGCAAAAGTATACGCAACCTTATTCTAATAAGAAATTGTGATAATAGAATAGAATCTAATAAGATAGGTAGGATAAATAAATAAAGCATGTAATTTGTTAATATATAACTTTAATAAATAAAGAGAAACGTAGGAGAGTCGAGGAAAGAGAGGTCTGCGCATGCGCGAAGCGCAGACGCCCGCGCCGGCGCGGCGCGGGGGACGAGGTCTTTAAATATGGAGGGAATAAAAGGCGGTGCGCCGGCCATAGGAAGCCATTACGAATCGAGCAGCCGAGCAAGAAACACCTCTCCAAAAGAAGAAAAGAAGACCTCTCCGACCTCGACCCTCCTGCATCTGATTTAAGAAGAGCTCCAGTTGTTTTACTCCATCCTTGCCGCCTATGCCGCACCCTATACAGTCCACACCCCTACGATAGATCTCAAGACAACAAGATTAGGGCCTAACACTCACAGTAACGTCCACGATGGACTCCCCTTGGGGCCTCACGCATGTACTCTCCGACCCGGTGTTGAGGACAGTCAACCCCATAGAGATCGCCCACTCTTCCAGCACTTCCCTCGGACATCTGTCGCTGGGGATCCCCATGCCATTGACTTTGCATTGAAATCCACAGCGACCAGCACCGGGATAGGGGATATCTGACCTATCAGGGCTCCAACTTCTGTGAGCATCTGCTCAAACTCGGAAAGGACACGTCGGGGTGAGAAATAAATCCCGATGATGCCTAAAAATCCATTACCATCTTAATATGTCAAAAGTAAGTGCGAGATCGGTTCCGCAAATGCTGACACCGGTTCAAAAAGATATGCGAGTAGCTTGTTGTTAGTAGTAGTTGTAGATAAAAAATATTTTTATGAGGGATAAAAAAAAATTGATCGATCTTTTAAGTGTATCAACATAGGGGGGGGGGAGTATATTGAAAAATAAAAATATTAAAGTTATCGTATTTTTTTGTTTTCATTCACATACCGAGAATTTATTGAACGCCCCTCGTAGTTTCAGGAAAAAGTGGCTGTGACATACGGACGGACGGACAGACAGACAGACATGGCGAATCTATAAGGGTTCCGTTTTTCCCATTGGCTACGGAACCCTAATTATAAAAAGGAAGAGATGTAATGTATACATAAATAAATGTGCACGGCCTCATGACCATTATGTGGGTAGGTCAGACAGACGATGGACTTGTCGCACGTGGACGGAACTAAACCTTGTGTTTTACTGAACAAGCCCCCTCACGGTGACAGTGGACGTTACAGTCGGCAATCAATACATCTGTATCCTTTACATACCTACTTTCTTTGGAATTTGTATACAATTAATATTTGGCAATCGAGGTGACAATGTCAAACAATGTTAATGCCTCTTTGGGGACTTTGTTTTATAAGGTGCAGTGATAAACTGAAATAGATGTCATGCGAAAGAGTTTTCTAGGCCTCCAGTGCCGACCCATTGACCCGTGGACTCGCGAGTGCCCTAGCTGGCGCCTGCTTTGCCGTCAATGCAAAACACTGGTTTGGTCCCCGTCCCCATCCTGAGCACTGGAGCTGGAGGCCTTGCGTATATGGCATCTATTTCAGTTAACATTTTGGGTTCATAGAATACCTAAAAAAATAACAAATATACATAACCGTTGGTATTTAAGTAGATATATAGTTGAGAATCAGTAGATGGCTAAGAAATAAAGAAGTACTTAAGTAAAAATCAGTTTTTAATTTCCCAACATATGTATTTTTCTAAACCTATTTTTAATTACATTTGTTTGGTTTTATTTTACCAGCTTTTTAATGGCGGCCAAAACATCCCCAGCTGATAAATTTGTGAGAATTGTACTGCGCTCCACTCCTTTATCTGAAATATATAAAAAAACAATATTATGTCTTCTTCTTCTACCCTTATCCCACGTTATGTGGGGTCGACACAACAGGTTTTTCTCTTCCATTTTCCTCTATCTTTCGTCACCTCAGCACACTCCTTTCTTTCTCATGTCCTCTTTCACACATAGTTTCTTGGGTCTACCATACGCTCTCCGTCTATCCACATTTATCCCTAACATTCTTTTGGCTATATGACATTCATCCCTTCTCATCTTATTAGGTACATGCCCATACTACGCTAAGTCGCTAACCTACTACTCCTCATCTTCTCCGTTACCGCTGCTACTTTCAAACTTCCCTTTATATACTTACTAGCTTTTGCCCGCGACTTCGTCTGCGTGGAATTAGTAATTCGGATAGCTTATTTTTTATCCAATCTGCTTCCCAATCGATTCCCCATACAAACTTCCACCCTCCCCCCTTTTCACTCCCTTAAAGGATGACTTCTGTTATAAAAACTACCCTATGTCCTTCCCCGGGACTCAAACTATCTATACCAAATTTTAACTAAATCGTTTCAGCGGTTTAAGCGTGAAGAGGTAACACACAGACAGACACAATTTCGCATTTATAATACTAGCTTTTGCCCGCGACTTCGTCTGTTTGGACTTAGTAACCGCAGCTATAGTAAGAATAGCGCCTGGAAAAATTTTCATAGCAATCTAATTAGGGGAAGATAGCGGCCCACCATCATTGATATTTTTTTACATCTTATTATATAGGTTATATAATATCATACACCAATAAAACTTATGTTTTTGGAAAGCCAATGAAATGTCCCGTAAATTTTGTAATAACTTTAATTGCGGTAAGCTATAATTTATTGAGTTAGAAGCATGTTTTATCAGTACTTATGCCATCTATGCACGGTAAAAAATCATATATTTTAAAATATTTTGTAAACGACTACAGTTATGACTACGGTTATTAAGAAACAATAATAATAGTACGTTTAATATTTTTTCAAACGACACCTCACACGAACTGATCGGTTCCATAGAGCACACCAAGATGTGAACAAATATCAATGATGGTCAGCCGTTTTAGGTATTTAAGAGAGATGTCAAAACAGGCCGGTTTCCTCCAGTCTTTTACAACAGGTCTCACGATCGGCCTGTAGATTTTCCCCATAAATTTAAGAGGCATTTGTGGATCGCAAGTTGTTCCAGAGACCTGTCGCTATTTCATCCATCCCGCATTCACGGACGTCACGGTCGATGTTTTCCGTCACTTTGGTTCAATGACCCAAGGTACCGGAAGTCGGAGCAGTCTGGTAGGAATACACCATCTAAGGCAATATGAGAAAAACTGGATAGACCACTGAAATCGTCTGCGACATCTGGTACCTTGGGAACCATCGCAGACGATTTCAGTGGTCTATCCGGTGAATCGCTCCGTTCTGGCCCCCATTCCACCATTCTCCATTCTGGCTCCATTGGTTCCGCTTTCCCATTCTTCATACCTTGCACTTCACCATACCAATGTTAACTTCTAGCATTTTCTAGCACACTCGACTCCAATCATTCTCTTCGTTCATAAGTTTAACAAATCAATATTATGTAATCATCATTATCTAAAATTCCAGATGAAACGTGGAAATGATTAAAAACACTCGAGTATTGAAAAAATGGTGCCCTATTGATATGCCGGAAAAAATTCGCCGATTTTTGTTTCGCCGACAACGATTCGCCGACGGGTTCTTTGGCCGAGTAACGATTGGCAGAATCTCATTACGCATAATAGTCATTTGCAAGATTAGTCAATAAGCAGATCAATTGATACGCATATTTACTATTCGTAGAATAATCATTTGGAAACTGTCATAATTACCCGAGAAACCATTGGTCGAAACACAATAGGTCGAATGTTCATTTGGCATTAATTAATATTGATTAGCAGAACTTCTCTCTTATTTATGGTTAGACTAGGACATGACTAACCTACACAATAACTTTTAGTTTGAGTCTGATAAAGATGGTTATGATACATTTAATTGTACTTATGTTCACTAACAGAAGTTACCATAAAATTAAAACCTATATTGTATAGGTTTTAATTTAACCTATATATACTATGCTTTTGTTCATAGTTAGGTAAAAAATTGGTTTAGGTTAAAAATTCGGTTGTGGCTATGTTATTTTTTAGGGTTCCGTACCCAAAGGGTAAAAACGGAACCATATTACTAAGACTCCTCTGTCCGTCTGTCTGTCTGTCACCAGGCTGTATCTCATTAACCGGGATAGCTAGACAGTTGAAATTTTCACAGATGATGTATTTCTGTTGTCGCTATTGTCATACTATATTTTCTTTCCTAGAGGTTTACTAAAGAGATAAAAGAAACTAAAGCGATAGTGGACAAGAAACAATTTATTTGTAGCACTAATTTATCTATACATTTTGTTTGCCGGGGAAATTAGTCTATAAATCTGTTCTTAACAGGGTCTATTAATTTATTTTACAGGATTCTACTTCTTGGTGATATTTGGTCGATTGCGCTACGAGAGGTAAACACTATGTAGTAGTAGAAATTGAGGTTTAGTAGAAACATATAGGCTTAGCTGCACAGTAGCGGTAGTTGGCAACTCTCCCGACAGGCTGGCCGGAGGTTCCAATAGCTCTGCCTCGGACGGTGCCAGCTGCACTAGTCGAGTTATTCGGGATCTGCCCTGCCAAAGGCCGCGCCTCCAGTAGATACCTCCTGAAATATTCCGGATACGGAATTAGTTTCCTTGACTAGGATACGCCAGGGCTCGTGGTTCGCTCCATTTGAAGCGAGGACGGCTCACTCCGATAAATCCGTTTCACATAGGGGACACAGGGTTTTTATGCCCTTTGGGGTTATACTACAGGATATCGTTCAGCGTCACGCAAGACCACGGCGTGAGGCCGCATGGCGACTATGAAGTTTCTGGCGAAAGTAGGGACGAAATCTTACCAATCGGAGGAAAATCGTCTTGCCGGGATTTCTGTGTGAACAAATGTCAACTCCAGAGGGCCCAGGACGCGCCTGGTTCCTCCTTACAGGATGCGGGTTAACCGCAAGGCAATAACCCCTCAAGGGCAGCTGAAAGAAACAGTTCACGTTATAATCCAACAGAACAGATCACGCATTTCACGATCCTCACGAACGAATGTTAGATAACTCACCAAAAGGGAGAACGTCGTCTCAAATATTAGCCGATATCTTAAGTCGGCACAGGAAGAAAATCAGTCCAAAATGGCCGGAGGTTCCACCGAGGCCTCCACATCAATGTTGCCAGGGTTACCATCCCAAGACATTTAACCAAACTGACGCAAAATCCTAGCTATTGGGATCACACCAAAGCGTGGTAAGGGTTGCTGGACAAGCGAGGAATAATATAAAAAATAGAAAGGAAAGAAAATCTCGACAATCGGTTCACCGATACCCGTTTATCGAGAACGATAATAATTATTTTGGTTATACATGGTTCTTGACCGACCCGGTGTCGAAGGAATTCGGACAATCAATTGATACCATTCGAGACACCGATTTAATCGTCCGTTAGGCTTAATGAATGTATTTTGCCATCAAAATATTTATCCATTACACTATAACAAGAAATACTAAAAAGTACGGAACCCTCGGTGGGCGAGTCCGACTCGCACTTGTCCGGTTTTTAAGTAAAGCCTGACCAGGAATATACGATCACGCGCCATGTTGCGGAATTTCACTGGAACTAATTTTTTCATACTATACTGAACTGACATGAGAATGAACAACGCCCTCTTGACAATGATCATATATTACTGGTCAGGCTTTATGTTTATCGATTACTCCGAGACCCGTGGTTCGATTTGTTTTTTTTTTTTTGTTTCTGTTTGAAAGGAGGTACCTTCAAGGTGGTCCCATATTAATCTGGTTCTGATGATGGGAACCTTGAGGAATTGAGGGAACTTTCAAATTTTAAAGGCACGTGTATAGTGATTTCGTTGTTTTCTAAAGTAACTAAAGCATTTCCTCCCGAAAACCACCAATTTGATGTAGTGCAACTGTAGCCTTACCACGAGTTTTGCACTACATATACGCTAACGTCTTCGTAACTTACTTTTTATACATATACTTAACGCATATACTTAAAAAAGGATTATATTTTATTTCATCCTTTTTGAAAACAGTTTTTTTTGTAAGAAGTTGTTATTTCGAAAATAACGATGTATAAAATGTGAAACGTTATTCGACTAAACATTGCTCAGACGAAAAGATTACTCTGCCAAATGAAAATCGTCCAATAATAGTTCTGCTAATTTACACAGAAGCGAACTGAACAGTATGCGAACAAAGAGTTTGCGTAACGTTAGTCGACCAAAAGTTACATCTGCAAATAAATCACTCTGCGAACCGATGTTCGGCGAATCGTTGTCTGCGAATCGATAATCTGCTAAAAATTATTCGGAGAATCATTAGGTACCCTAAAAAAATACTTTTAAACTTCCACAAAATTAAATTAAATCAGAAGGTACGAGGTAGGAGATACGGGTAAGTGCCTTCACATTGGGCCTGTTTACACATGAATTAGTGTTTATTGCAAGTTCATACATTTTCTACTTGCTAATAGAGATGCGCAAAACGCTTCACTAAGTTGAAAAGATTGATTCATATCTTTCGCTCGCGGAGATATAGTCGTATATCACTCATTTCGCTTAGTGGATCTGTAGACTATATATTATTGACATTATTGTTCACACCAACCACACAATATACCAACATAGCAATAGCACATCACGCATACAATTGGAAAGATATGGGGAGACATTCAGAATAGAAAAAGGAGTAAGACAAGGGGACCCATTATCCCCAAAACTATTCTCTGCTGTCGTGGAGTTGGTATTCAGAAACCTGGGATCAGCTCGGTCTTAACATAGATGGCCGCCGACTAACACATCTAAGGTTTGCGGATGACATTGTTCTACTTGCTAAAAACTCAGACGACCTAAACAAAATGATAAACGACATTGAAACTAACAGCAAAGAAGTAGGACTAACAATGAATTTGGAAAAGACAAAGGTGATGCAAATGGCGAGAAGAACATCATTAAAATAGGAGAAAGGACAGTCGAATACGTGGACGAATACATTTACCTCGGTCAGATTATATCACCTGATGAAATAATAGAGAAAGAAATAGAGAGAAGAATAGTAAATGGGTGGAAAAGGTACTGGTCCCTGTAAGAAGTCTTCAAAGATAAACAACTCCACTCTAAGACAAAGGGTAAACTATTCAACACATGTGTTCTTCCTGTCCTAATGTATGGCAGCCAAACCTGGGCCCTGACAAAAGCTACTACATCCCATCTAGCATGCTGCTAGCGCGCCATGGAAAGGAGCATGTTAGGAGTACCTTTAATGAGATGGGGCGACGACATCGCGCAGGTAGCTGGCCGTACCTGGAGCAGTGGCAACGGACCGGAGAGAGTGGAGAAGGTTGGAGGAGGCCTTTGCCGAAGGTCAAGCAGGCAGGGAATTCAAAAGATGGGAGATAATAGAGAGATTTTTATTTTTATTTATTGTTCACGGCGAGTGAGTAAAGGCAGATGGCGAATCACGCGATAGGATTCCGCCATGTTATCCCGACACCCTCCGAATTCTTCCGAATCGCACCGAAACGGACGTTTCGCATGTTCGCATCGTCTCACTCGTTTGGCTCGGCCGGCTCATTTGAATCATGAGTGGGAATGGTGAAGAACGAGCAAGTAACACTGAGATACAAGATGAGTTACTGTGCGAGTTAAATCTTCAGTCAGTAAGTTCAATCAAAAGACATACCTAGTTCATTAAAATCACTCACTGCACATGTCTACTTGCTCGTGCTACTCGCGTTTAGTGGCAAATATATGACCTCTCAGTAAACAGTCATCAATGTGTAAAGTTGTAAACAGGCCCAATGTGAAGGCCAGCCACACTTACCCGTATTGACCTTACTAAATGACTTATTCCTCACATTATGTGTAGATATATACTGATTTAAACTAACACGATTTTCACTCATAATTTTAAAACGAACACTGGACTTAATCGCGTACAAACTTACGTTTATTTATGGCCTGACGTTTCGAACGTCACGTTACGTTCGTGGTCACAGGCAGACTGGCGAGGAATTGTATCAACATCTTCTTGCCGCGCGGGTTTTGCGAAATACCCGCACTTGATCTTGATTATTAACTTGTACGCTAGGGTTGTCACTTTGCCTACACACAACACTCACGACATCCGATGGTATGTGGTGGGATGTCTTTTCCTCCTTACATTTGCTAATTACTGGATTCCACGAAGACGAAATACCCTGTCCCTCATTTTGATTGATATTTCGATGTTTTCTGATTTCAATTGCTTCACATACCTTCCTGCTGTAGTAAAGACGTTCCAGCCAGCCAGTCTGCCTGTGACCACGAACGTAACGTCACGTTCGAAACGTCAGGCCATAAATAAACGTAAGTTTGTACGCGATTAAGTCCCGTGTTAGTTTTAAAATTATGTGTAGATATTATAACTTAATCACGCAAAATCAATACATTTATAATGGGGATGGAAAGTTGATATTAGAGTACGATTAATGTTGTGTCGACGAGTGTTGATAAATAAATACTTATGACTAGATACAGTTAAAATCAATATTATAAATAAGCAATAGGTAAGTATATAATAGTTATATTTAGAGATGGGCGGAATATTCGGTATTCGGCATAATTTTCAAAGTTCGTATTCGGCCGAATAGTTCGGTTCGAATTGCCGAATATTTAAGCTTGGGCCCTATGATCTATACTGCCCAAGCTTAAAAAGTGACCAGCAACTCGTTGGGCGGACGTGTCAGACCTGCGGTCTTTATTTCTGCGCCAAAAAAACGTTTAATAACACTACCATTTAATAGGGTGACCCTGTCGAAAGGATTATCCAGGCTCTGGTAGTATAAATAAGTGTCTAATATGTGTCGAAAAACTCATATAATTAGGGCTAAGCTTAGTTAAAATATTCTCAAAATATAGAGATTGTAACCGAGTTAAGACGAATGTTTGTATTGTACCTCTAACCTCTTATGAAATAAACAGATATTAAAAAAACTAGCTAAAAATTAATATAATATTAGTAAATATTAAATAAAAAAACTACTGCTCGGTTGGTATCAAATTCTAACATCTCTTTGTAGAGAAAGTAAAGAACTTGTCTAGTCACTTTAGTAACATTTTGAGTAATCGCGGTTTCAAAATTTCGAACCATTTCAAAATGTATGGTAATTCCGTGACCAGGTCTTTTTTAACTAAAAAAAAAGTTGTGTTACATTATATTATACAGTGGTAGCAAAAAATATAACTAATAGTTCATTAAGAGCTCTACATTTTGATATTAAAATCTCATTTTCCGAAAAAAGTGACTAGACATGTTTTTTTCCGTGTACCCTTCATATATTCCTGGTCAGGCTTTACAAATCATGTAAAAGTAAATACACACAAACTATAAAACGCTAAAAAGAAACAGTCTGACAGGCTTTTTAGAAGTTGACTGAATGATTCTGTTATTATAATGTTCATGTTAGTGATATCTCGATAGTTACCCAGCCAGTTTTCTAAATATTTCCATAACTTGAGAGGCAGATAAATTGCTTAATGGAGTTACTGTTTCACATGCTCTTGCTGTAAAGTAAGAAATGTGTTTACAATTAAGAACCATCACAGTGTGCTAGAGTTAAACCAACCAAAGTCTGCAGCTGTCATTCAATTAAAAATTATATATGGCAATGTTTTAGCAGTCACTAAACGTCATTCATATGGCATGTGTATTGTCAGAATCGTATTAAATATTTGTTGGATTACCTGTTTTGTAATAAACGGGGAAACCATGGTAAAACCTTATAAAAGCAGCATGCGGGAGCTACTTTTCTTTCTGTTTTAGGGTTCCGTACCCAAAGGGTAAAAACGGGACCCTATTACTAAGACTCCGCTGCCTGTCTATCTGTCCGTCTGTCGCCAGGCTGTATCTCATCAACCGTGATAGCTAGACAGTTGAAATTTTCACAGATGATGTATTTCTGTTGCCGCTATAACAACAAATACTAAAAACAGAATAAGATCAATATTTAAGGGGGCTCCCAAACAACAAACGCGATTTTTTTGCCGTGTTTTGCGTAATGGTACGGATCCCTTAGTGCGCGAGTCCGACTCGCACTTGCCCGGTTTTTTTTACAAGTAATCTGACCTTTTGGAGGTTCATCCATTTTCATTCACATGTTGAAGTAAATCTTAAATTAAAATGAAGTCACTGGTTTAATCCTTAAATGCATAGTGAGGGTTCATCCATTAATTACGTCACACGAATTTCGAGGTTATTTCACCCCTCCCCCCCTCCTTGTCATACTTGGTCACATTTGGCAAACCCCTCCACCCTGGTGTGACGTCACATTTTTTCAATGAAATCGGCAAATCGAATGAAGTATTATTAATATTTTACCAAAATATTTTTGACAAAAGAAATATTAGTAATTTTATAATCCAAAACTGGTTACGAAAGACAATGAAACAATTAAAAACGATTATCGTTCAAGAAACTCGTTATTTAACTTTACAGCGAATAAAATAATTTAAATAAGTTAGTGACGTCCAACTCTTTAATAAAGTTCTGCAACAGGAAAAAGTACCTATACAATGGGTAGAGTCGGACATCGTGATCCTGTATAAAAAAGACGACCCAAGAGACATCGCAAACTACCGTCCAATTAGCCTTATGTCCAGCTTATATAAGTTGTTTGCAATATGATTTCAGAACCGAGTGGCCCCGAAAATAGAAAGTTTTCTGGCTGTAGAACAAGCGGGCTTTCGAAAGGGGTTTAGTACTATCGACCATTTACAAACGGTAGAGCAGCTCATAGAGAAGCATAGAGAATTCAGGAAACCATTATACATAGCTTTCATAGACTACCAGAAGGCGTTTGACTCTGTAGAGCACGAATTTATATGGAAAGCGTTGAATGAAGCAACGATAAACGAAACTTACATAAACATACTGAAACACATATACACAAATTGCAGAAGTAGAATCAAGCTAGAAAACACCGGCAGATATATAAGCATCGAAAGAGGAGTCAGACAAGGAGACCCGCTTTCTCCGACTCTTTTCATAAGCGTCCTGCACTATGTAATGAAGAACCTAGAATGGGAACATAAAGGAATATATGTCCAAGGAAAATATCTAACATATCTTGCTTTTGCAGATGATATAGTACTGCTATCTAAAAATTGGAAGGAGATGCAATTTTTAATTAGCACTCTAAACACAGCTAGTAAAAAAGTTGGTCTAGAAATGAATTTACAAAAAACCAAAATAATGCCTAATAATATAGAAAGAGACGTATTTATAGATGACATCAAATTAGATTATGTACAAGAATATATCTACTTAGGGAAACAAATATCCTTCAGGCCAGAAAACAAAGAAGAAGAGGTAGAGACATATAAACAAGACATGGAAGAAGTTTTGGAGTATGGCATATGTCCTTTTGAGCACTCTTCCACTATATCTGAAACGAAAAGTGCTCGATTCTTGTCTCCTCCCCACATTGAATTACGGATGCGGGATGTCAGACATAGAAATATACAAGCAACATAAAACAGAAAATTAGAGTTTGTAAAGGGCAATAGAGAGACAAATATTAAAAATCAAACTGATGGATAAAATACGCCACACAAACATAAGAGCAAAAACTAAAGTGATTGACGCTCTCGAGCACTCACTCAAACAAAAATGGCAGTGGGCCGGACACGTCACAAGGATGACCGATATAAAATGGACAAAGCGAACCACTACTTGGCTCGGCCCAGGAGGCAAGCGCGGAGCAGGGTGCCCGCGCGCGCGCTGGGCAGACGATATTGAAAAGATATCCCACAACTGGCTTTCGGAGGCTCAAGACCGAGAACGGTGGAAGAGGTTGGAGGAGGCTTATACCCGACAGGGGTCCTAACACTATAGTATGTAAGGTTAAATATTTTTTTAAGATTGTAAATGTTTTATTAGTAGTTATGGAATAAAAAGGCTTTTTATTTTATTATTATTAAAGTGACGTCACAAAGTTTGTTACTCCCCCTTCCCCCTTGTCACATCATGTCACATTTTCTTGACTCCCTCCCCCCCTAATCGTGTAATGTAATTAATGGATGACCCGTGATGGATGTATGTATGTACACAACAAAAACCATATATTTTATGCATAATTAGATAAAATCTATTTGGTCCTGTATAATTAGTTTGATCGTAAATTAATACACTTTCCGATGTTTTATTCAAATTTGCGCAGTATTCACGTTTAAAAAAATTACATTTCTTATAAGACGAAATGGCAGAAAATTGGGAAAACTTGGAGAAGTTGATGATTTTTAGTATGTAATTTAGGCGGTTTTTACAAGGTTTGCAAATTATTTATATTTAAGGTGGTTCGATTTTCATACAAAATTCAATCGGCTTTAATTAAGGCACTACACACTATTACTACACAAATATTTGCTCATTTATCTACTTTCGAATATTCGTTTGCGCTAAATTAATAGAAAATCTTTGTTTCATACAGAAATCATACATAAATCAACGTAATCTTTTCATCAATTTTACGTATGTGTGTGTCACAAATGTCGTGTACAAATACGTTGCGTGCGGCGTTGTCGCTCTATGACGTTGGCGACGTTGCCTGGCCGACCTGGCAGGATTTGCAGTGCCGTCATGTTTAGTGCATTTTTTGTTGACAGTGTTGACACTGACACATAGGGTCATGTTTATTGTGACTTATCAATTTGTTTGTGTATATTGAAAATGATAGCAACGTCTAAATCAAGTTACAAAAATCATCGGTATTCTGGTCCGCGAAAATCCAGGAAAATTCAGACTCAATTGAAGCGGAATTCATGATGGTGAAGTTTCGTAAGGTACAGTTTCACTCCTTCACAATGTACACATTGTAATTTTCTCGTGCCGATCTTTTTAGAAAATAATTCTCACTTCTTCCGTAATGGTAGGATAATAAGCAGTGAACAATACCTATATAGGTATAACGTAATTATTACTGTTTTGGTTGCCGAATAGTCAATGTGTCACTAACTCTAGGTTTTTTTAGGTATTGTGCAAAATGAAGAGGCATTCTTGGAAATAAAATGTTTTCCTTCATTAGCCAGAAAAAATCAGGACATCCTCACTGCAATAAAATAGAAACTTTCCTGGGGTTGAAAATGATGGAATTTTGTATATGAATGAAAAACACAATTATTGCTACCAGGTAAGTAAGTGATAACTTTATTAGAATCCATATTGTTGCATCATCTTTCTTTGTGCTATCACGATATTATTTTTCTTTCAGGTATAGGGACAACTACGGATAACAAATATGAAAAAAAGTTATTTCATTTGTTGTGTGAATCACCACCAACAAGACATCCACTGCTGGACATAGGCCTCCCCCAGGGATCTCCACAACGACCGTTCTTGCAAGACCGGCCAAAATATCGAGAAATAAATAATATAAATAAACATGATAAATATCCCGTTTTCTATAATAGTTACACAGAAAACCGCCTATAGAAGCCTAATATTGGCCATTTTGTTCGCGACGGAAATTACCAAATAGTGAAGCGGGGGACGGGTGCTCACGGCGTTGTGATTGGTCGTTCCAAACGACACGTGTAAGCGTAGGGATGGGACATGTTCATTACAGGCAGTGGTAAAACAATATAATAATTCATTAAGTAGGTACTTTATAAACGTATCTAAAAAAATTACGTAGCATATTAATGATATAAGATTCTAAACGTTAAGTACCTA
Organism: Cydia strobilella; assembly: GCF_947568885.1. NCBI lineage: Eukaryota > Metazoa > Arthropoda > Insecta > Lepidoptera > Tortricidae > Cydia > Cydia strobilella. Next base: position 33,328,282 of record NC_086068.1, read on the forward strand.
ATAAGGGTCCCAGAAAATATGTTGCATACATTTTGTGGTGAAATTTACATTCATGAGATTTACAAAGTATGTATTTCGTAAAAGCGTTAAAAAAATAAGGTGCTTCTGAGTAACTCCAACTTCCGTACTTTTTAGTATTTGTTGTTATAGCGGCAACAGAATAGACGTGTGCGCCGCGCCGGCGCGCCGCCGCCGCCGGGCTTTTTTGCCACGCCGCCGCCGCCGATAAATGATCGGCGTGACCTTGAGTGTTGTTAATTAGCTATTCCAAGTTGGTATTTGAATTACTATATGGATTTTTTTTGTCAGATATACGTCAATTATTAATTAAATAAAACAGAAGAGCCAGTTGCACAAACTGTTTCACACACCGATTAAAGTAACTGAGTAATCCTCAGTATTCAGCGTCAAGAAAGATGAGATAGCGATAGCTATATGAAGTAGGATTTTTTCTTGTTAATTGTGAATTCACATTGTCTCACATACGAAGGCAGAATCCTCAGTCATGACAAGACTTACGAGTTACGAGCAACGAAAACACAGTGGGCTCATGTACCATGGGACCTCAAGGTGGAAATTGAAAAGGAAAACTAACTGGCTAATATTGCGACCATCATCCTTGCTTATTTGCTTGCGTCTTAAACTGTATTTAAGTCCAGCAAAAATCTGAAAATATTGATGAGCGAATACTCTCTCGAGAGAGAGAGACAGAGTGGCAACACTGTAGATTCGCTTGCCCTACGGAAATGTGCAAGCTGTAAATGGGTGAAGCAACATTTTCTTGTCACTCGTTGCTATGGTTACAGTCACCTGGGTCACTGGGGCTTTCAATTAACCAAACATTTTTGTAGCAGTTACTAGTTATAAACTTATAAGCCCTTTCCATAATAGGCCATCTAACAAGAATGAATGATAATATAATATGACTCAAAAGTTCTTGTAACACACTGTGCTACTATTGTCGCCTGCCTGACGGGAATAACAATAGCAAATACATCGAAATGGCGGCTCTTCTGAAGAAATTTGAAGATAAAAGTTCTAGAGTTCAACCGTTCCAAGAAAAAAGTAATGGTAGTAGACAGGGCAAATATTCTCCCAGTAACCAAAGCGGGATACCGCCGTTTAGCCAAAATATTTTTCGCCAAATTTCACTTTCCAACAAACTTATGGCATCAGTTTCATTTCCCGAATGAAATTTTAGCAAGTTTTTATTTTCGCAACCATTTCGTTTCCCAACCCCATACTTGCGAAATGAAAATGACGTACTAGGTTGGTTTAGGTTAGGTTGGATTATGAAAATTTGCGAAATGAAATTTCGCCCAAGTAAAAATATGGGATAAATAGTTTGGGAACTGAAAGTTTGTCAAGTAATTTTCGCCGAAACATCAGTAAACCTACCGAAGCACTCGGCGATTTTGTATATCTTGGGTTGATAACCAGTGCCGGTGGTTGCACCGCCGAGATACGCCGCAGAACTGGCATGGCTAAGAGTGCTATGGCTAACCTCGAAAAGATCTGGAAGACAGAGGTATTCGACGTGCAAATAAAGTGAGCTTGCGTGCGTGCTCTCGTCTTTTCAATATTCCAATATGGTACCAAAACGTGGAGTCTCAAAAAGTGTGAAGTGGCAAAGGTTGGTGCTTTTGAGATGTGGTGTTGACGATGACTGCTGCTTACCTTGGACAGCTAGAAGAAAAAACCCGAGAGCTCAATATCGCCACTCTTCACAACATGCCATGGCCGAGCCCTTAGATTCCTCGGACATATCATGCGGTTTTCAATGTATGATGTGGAGAAACACATGTATTTAGGCCGATGGCAAATGTGCTCGAGTTGGAGCATGTGTGAGAAGGTCGAACGCAATGAAGAGGTCGGCTTGCGGCAGTCTGCACTGTGCAGTCCACACGGCTTATGACCGCGCGAAATGGAGACAAATTACATGTAATCGCGTTCCTCAGCAATGAGAAAACGAGAAAGAAGATACGTCTCAGTAAGCCTGGTGCTTGTACGACAAGAAAACCGTTAAAAGGAAGCCATAACAGTCCACTATGTCTAACAAATTTCAAGGATTTTGGAGTTCTGTTTTGTTAAAGTCCGTCATTTTTAATACGATAAACCACGGAGATCATGAGAAAATGGAGAGTTACAGATCAGATCGTAGGTCATTGGGACCAGGTAACCCCTTAATCCAAGTTACTAGGGAAATTAAGTTATTATACCTATCCTATGTTATTCATTTACAAATCGTATTTTACTCACAGCCTATTCAAAACTATACTTAGTTCACTGGAATCACTGGCCAGCAACCTGGATTGATCAAATTTTCAACAAAAACAACAAATTAACGATTTTTCTTAAGAAATCTGAAAGTCACGGTCACGCCGATTTCACGCCGAAAATACGCCGCCGCCGCCAATTTTTTGGCAAACGCTGCCGCCGATAATTTTTTAATCGGCGCACACGTCTAGTCGTATCCTTGGGCGCAACTGATCGGAGCGGCGCGCGAGCAATCTTATATAAGACCATACGGGCGGTGATCGCGAGTCGTCCTATAAGCTCGGTCTATAGGGGGTGGTCTGTGAATAGTTATAATTAGAAGGCCATGCAATGTTGTTACTCACTGTACTTGAATCCAAAAAAAAAATATATAAAAAAAGTTTTAATTTTATTTTACAATTACTACTTTATTATTAGTACATTACGATACAAGTGCGAAAAGTAGGAAATTGGCAACGAGTGGCGATAAATTGAAACACGACCGAAGGGAGTGTTTTAATCGACACGAGTTGCGAATTACCTTTTTGCACGTGTATTGTACAACGTTTTACAGTACATAATTATGGCCCTTTACATTTTCGACATATGCACGTACATGCACCATATGTACTAAAAAGTATTTTTTAATACAGTTGCTCAAAAAGTGCTACTTTTCGTGACTGTTTAGAGTGCGGAAAGTTGGTTTTCGCGAACTAGTGCTTTTTACTTTTCCAATTTTTTTAAATTTATACTTGTTTCAATTCATGACTACTTATTGATGAGTGTTTATATTAGTTTCCTTTAAACGTCGTAATCAACATAAAAACCTACTGTTAATGTAAGAATACGAAAAATATGCATATTTCATATTTTATTACTTACCTGTTCATCATTATAAGTATTATAACACGTTTATTTTTTAATGTTGAAAAACCATTCTTAAGGCCGTTCCATCGGTTTGCCGCTGTCTTTGTCACATTTCGCAAGAAAGAACGGGAAAGAACATACGCGCCAAGTGTCAATTTTGATCGAATTTTGTCGGTTTTTATTTATTTTAAAAACGTTACCATACAATATCGAAATTCTAAAGCTATGAAATTATTATTTACGTTAAGATTGTTTTTTCTTCTTTTTTTGTTTATAGTATCACATAATAAATAACCGAGTAAAGTAGGATTAAAAGTCCGAGTTAGAGGTTACTTTGGGAATTAATTGTATCGAGCGAAGTGTCATAATTCGTGTATCGGAAGCTATGTTGTTAAAGATAATATAGTCAAAAACTACATATATTTTTTCCACGTCTACGAATATCAACGCCTCTTAGAAAAACATGATCATATAAGGAGATTTTTCGCCTTCTGGCTCAGGGAACCGCCTTAATAAGCTGTCTGAATGGAACGGAACGCCTGTCGAAGAAGAGGCGTATTTTCTTACTGCAAGAATGTTTTAAGTTTCCAAAGACAAAATTCGATATTGTTTTTATAAATATACGATACACAAATAATCGTAAATAACGATATTTAGGCAATAATAGTACAATGTTTTAATATTTACAATTGTTTCTGTCTTATAGAACATGCATTTAAAAAAAAAACTCATTGAAGTGGGTTCAATAATAATAACAAAATCTATTCTAGTCGAATAAAAGCTAGAAAAACACCTCTTCATAATGTCAATGTCAATGATGTCACAGAATTAATAATATAAAAAGTTTCGAATTCCATTCCTTAATACTTGTTGCTTTTCTTATTTTTTCGCAACTGTTTTAAAAAACGTCGTTCGATACACGTGCGGATATGTCATTCTTCACTCGTCCCGAGTCTATATCTCGGAACTCGTGAAGTTATCACAAACTTTCCGCACTAGCATCGAAATGTACTACTACAGCACATATGGTGCAACTTTCTCGCCCTAGTGCGTAAAGAGCACTTTTCGTGCATATTTCGAAAGTTTAAAGGGCCATATGTACTGTAAAACGTTGTACGATACACGTGCGAATAGGTAATTCGCAACTCGTGTTGATTTTAAACACCCTACAGTCGTGTTTTAATTTATCGCCACTCGTTTCGAATTTCATCTTTTCCGCACTTGTATCGTAAATAACTATTTCAAACTGCAAGGGTACAATGATGGATGTCAATTCAATATAATTTTGCAACATTTGGCATTTTTAGATTATAAATTGTATGGAGATGAAATCTATCATTGTACCCTTCCAGTTTGAAAAATACTATAGAGGCTGGGCAGTAAGGGATTGCTTTACTTGTAGAACTATATTTAGCGCTTAAAAAAAACTGATACCTGACACAAACCTGGACTTCCTTGGGCTAGTGCTACTAAGAATCGTCAGTATTCTCCATCCTAATCCTAACATAAAAAGATATCCTAAAATATCGTATCCATCACGTCATGTTTTAGTATCAACAAATTTTCCCAGTCTGCGTGACGTAGTACAAAGTAAAACTTCTATACAAAAATATTTGGGACATGTTTTATATATTAGCATCAGGATTCAATATGAATATGCTAGTTATTCTGAGATGGAAGAACCCAAAAAGGTGAGATCTGTGAAAGTCAGGTTTTCAATATATGAGGCGTTTTCAGCCAAACGGATACAGTTCATTGTCAGTTGTCAATAAGACGCTATTTCCATAAAGCTTCAAAATTAAATCAACCTAATCGACAACCGACAATGTGGTACCTTTTAGTTCAAAACGTCACATATTTTTATAAAACGGTCATAAACGAATTTATTAATAATACTGAATATCTGGGAGACCGAGCTTTGCTTGGAAAACATAAGTAAAAACTCAAAAATGCTCGTTTTCCCAGAGATAAGACCTAGCTAGATCGAACCCCTTATAGCAAATTTCATCGAAATCGTTAGAGCCGTTTCCGATATCACTGAAATATATTTCGGTTATATCGGAATCGAACAAGAATTCAAAGAAGAAAAGGTATAAGAAAGATAAGATAACACAAAAAGAACAAAAAAAGTACCCCTGTTGTACCAGTCTCGAACCCGTATCCTCTTGCACGTATTTCCACGAATATTATAATCTTGGCAGAATCTGCGACCCAACTAGAAGACATGATGAATACCCTTGACAAGGAGAGCAAGAAAGTAGGACTGCACATGAACACATCTAAGACAAAAGCTATGACCAACAGTCGAAGAAGATCAATAAATGTGGCAGGGACTGAAATTGATTATGTTAATGAATACATTTACTTGGGAAAACACATATCCTTTAGCCCATCTAACAACGAGGAAGAAGTGGACAGACGCATAAACACAGCCTGGAAAAAGTTTTGGTCCCAGAAGGAAATCCTGAAAGGCGAATACAGCATAGCCCACAAGAAAATTGTTATGGACACCTGTATCCTGCCAAGTCAAACTTACGGAAGCCAAACTTGGACATACACAAATAAAGTGCGTAAAGCTATAACGACCTGTCAAAGATCGATGGAGAGAAGTCTATTAAATATAAGAAAAATACAGAAAATTAGAAGCGAAATAATACGTCAAAAGACCAAACTTACAGACGCTCTTCAACAAACTCTTCATCTAAAATGGCAATGGGCAGGTCATGTATCCAGATATCGGGACAAAAGATGGACACTGGAAGCAACAAAGTGGACTGGACCTGTAGGACGGAGGCGCTCAGGAAGGCCCAAAAAGAAATGGATAGACGACATCTCCTCTGTCGCAGGAAAAGACTGGCTCCAAAAAGCCCAAGACAGGGATGAGTGGAGAAAAAGTGAGGAGGCTTTTACCCAGCAGTTGGGATCTGCAGTCAGCCCCAAAACAAAGCCAAAGTAAAAACACAAAAACAAGAAAAAAACTTGACTGTAGAACAAACAAAGCTTAAATAATAATAATAATAATAACCAGTCTCGAACCCGTATTCTCTTGCACGTATTTCCACGAACATACCGCAACGCCATTGCAGCATACTTACACTGCATGAAATTGTCTACTACAAGCATCACGGAAAAACTGTTTGCATGTGTGAGTAATAGTAGGAAATAGCATGACAGAAACACTGTCAACATTAAAGGTGGTTTTTGCACAATGAAGTATTCAATGTTTATTATAATAACAATGAAGTATTCAATGTTTATTATAATAGTTCAATGTTTATGTAAAGAGTGCGCTAAACATACTTTTAAGTATACAGATACCAACACTATTCCACAAAAAAATAAAACCCGAAAATTTGCGAAAGTGACGCCATCTAGCGGGGTTTAAGCTTTGGGTAACCTAGTCGAACCACCTTAAAATCTTTATTATAAATGTGGTATTTCCAATAAAAAGGGACCTTATTGTCGATGGCGCTTACGCCATTATAAACGATGCTCCATATAAAAACAATGCCGCACAACGCTGTGCGGCATAAGCACCATCGACAATAAAGTAAAATACCACAAATTTCTAATGGTACTAAGATTTTTTATATATTTTACCAATAATTGTATAAATTTACATAAAATATGATTTACCCTATGTAAATTCTAACCCTGGTTTAGCAGTGAAAATCAATGTTTTAATATTTTTTATTACTTTTCCCAGAATCAGTAAACAATTATGTAAGATATATTAATTTCAGGCAAAAAGAAAAAATCATGCAAGGGTTAATCTTTTTAACATTAGTAAATGTTTTTGGTGACAGGAGTTAATAATCATAATGTTAACAGTCACATGTAATGAAACAAAACAAAATGCATGCTAACATTCAACACTGTCTCTAAATACCTGCTAGCCAGAAAATAATGTTATTAAACCTATAAAAAGTACTACAAAGTAATATTCCTAAATCAAAACTATTTTACATACCATATCGGGCCCAGATCTTAGGTTCAACTCCGCTGCACTCACGAATCAATATAGGAAAGCCAGGATTCTCTTTCTTGATAGATACATAGTTATGCTGAATAAAATCCCTGAAAGGGATGTGGTTAAGTTAATTAGCAATATTCGTCAGATTAATGTTTCATAGTTTTATGTAATCAAGCATACCTCACGCCCGCAGATTGCTTATTGGTTTGACACAGATGAATCCGGAGCTCTTTTAGTGCGCCGCCTAGACGTACTGACATTTTTAACGTTTGTGCTTCTATTCAATAAACAAAACGTTAAGAAATTCACAGTAAAAGGCAGATATTTAGGCAATTTTTTCACCGACCAACGAACGTCAAATTTAATCGAAATGTCGGATCCAAAGAGTATTAAGTATATAACCACAACGTTGTCGGATCTATATCTGTCTGTCACTTTTTTTTTACTGTTTCTGTCACTAGAATACTTTTGATCATGGAGACTATATAAAGGAGCCAAATCTCTATGTATGAAAAGTGTCCATCAAAAAACAGTAATTAGGCGGCGCCACCATACACCGAAATACTACCAAAAACAACCTACGTAATTTGGTCGGGTTATTTGTTGCCTTATATGGTTCATGTTATACTCATGTCCCAGCTCAGAATAATGACTAAAGCATAGAAGTCGGGCAAAAATGCTTCCGAAAAAATGTATACCCGTACTTTTCTTCCTTACGAATCAGATAATGTGCCGAAAAGAGATGCATATATGCTTGTTATTTCTCATTTACGTACGGTGTCATAAGTTTGATAATTTGCTAGGGATGTAACTGTGTCGACTTTTTATATCGATAAATTATGCATAAGTTTATGTGCCGTGTAAAAGAATAATCACGAAATTGGCAAATTGATAATAGTGGCTAATGAAAGTTGAACCTGACAAAAAGCGGCAATTTCAAGAAATCTGTAGCAGGCGGCTCGTTGAAATGAAATGAAATTGAAATGCGTGGAATACAAGGATTGCATAACTTTTATACTTTTTATAATTTTCATATTCTAAAAATCATTAAAAAGTATAAAAATTATGCAATCCTTGGAATCAAAGAGCCGCCTGATATGAGGATTAATGCATGTACCTAATATAGCTTTTATCTCAGTCGCAGTCTACCACTCAGAACCGTCTACCTATACCTCTCGTTTTTTTATCATTAGAAAGAAGGCGAGCGATCTTAACGTGTCGTTTTATCGAAAAACACTTTGAAAATAAGTCACAACAAATATAATATACGATCATTACATACTTTTGCTTTCATAAGTAAAATATTGCTATATTTATAAAAAAACTTGTCAATAAAAAGACACGTGGAAATGGTTTACCGTTTTTTCTAATGCTAAAAGACTAAGTATAGTTTCTAGTCATGTATGTACCAAAAAGGAAATGAAAAAAAAAAAACGTTCGTGTAATATATTTTTATTATTTATTATTTAATATAATTATTTAAAGTTTACAAAACAGCCGTGAGACCGGCAATGATGTACGGTGCTGAATGCTGGGCAATCAAAAAGGCGCACGAACAAAAATTACATGTGGCAGAGATGAAGATGCTGAGATGGGCGGCTGGAGTAACAAGACTCGATAAAGTGAAAAATGAATACATCAGAGGTAGTTACAAAGTTGCGCCCATCACAGATAAAGTCACGGAAAGTAGGCTTCGCTGGTATGGCCACGTGATGAGACGCCCCGAAGACCACGTAGTTCGGCAAGCCTTGGCATTGCCGAACAGGGAAGCAAACAGAAAAGGAAGACCTAAAGCCACGTGGTGGTCTACTGTGACCCGCGACTTGGAACGAGCCCAACTTACCCCAAGGACAACTCAGGACAGACGGTCCTGGCGCATGAGAACGAGGAGAGCCGACCCCAAATAATGGGAACAGGGCAAAGAGAAAGAAGAAAGAAGAAGAATAGGGAATATTACGCGAAACTTGGCGTAGGTGGCGCCACTATACGTGAAAATGGTTTACCGTTTTTTCTAATGCTAAAAGACTAAGTATAGTTTCTAGTCATGTATGTACCAAATAGGAAATAAAAAAAAACGTTCGTGTCATATATTTTTATTATTTAATAATAGTGAATATTACGCGAAACTCGGCGTAGGTGGCGCCACTATCACAATCTGAGGGTTTATCGCGAAACAAGAAAATCGAACTTTCGTTATCTAACATCTCTGTCACTCTTGCCTATTCGAGCGATAAAGAGGCAGCTAGATAACGAAATTTCGGATTCGAGTTTTCCGGTAGGTCCCCTGAAAACTTGTCAAAAACCTGTTAAAGGTACAGTATGAATAAGTTACTCTACGGTGCACTAAAAAAGCTAGTGCTGCACTCTGGTGGCAGAACATTGCAGTAATATCCCCTATTCCTCGTCCTTTGGAAATCTGAAATAAACAGTTGAGTTTTGTGAGATAGGTAAACCAACAATATTAATAAAAGGAACATTCATCAATGATCATTAATGTCTTTTTTATCAGGGTTCCGTACCCAGAGGGTAAAAACGGGACCCTATTACTAATACTTCGCTGTCCGTCTGTCCGTCTGTCTGTCACCAGGCTGTATCTCATGAACCGTGATAGCTAGACAGTTGAAATTTTCACAGATGATGTATTTCTGTTGCCGCTATAACAACAAATACTAAAAAGTACGGTCCCCTTGGTGCGCGCGTCCGACCCGCACTTGACCGGTTTTTAGTATTAAACTATAGTCTGGCAATCACAATCTATCAGTAAGTAAGAACAAAGAAAACTATAGGTACAGTGGAAGGCAAAAATATCGATCCAGACAAATGGCTTAAAAATATGTGAACACGATTTTATTGTCTGAGCGTACACATATTTTTGAGACTTTGGGAATGTATATATATTTATGCCCTTGACTGTACTCATCAATTAAAATGAGACAGTCCTGGGCCAAACTATAAGAAAGCTGTAAATGTCGATAGGTTATTGATCTGAGGTCGATACATCACTATGCCAAAAATATAACCTTTCATACTTAGCAGAAAAGTTTGAAAATTTATGCAAAAATCTATATAGACTTGAATGCAAGTAATAATTACATAAACAACATATCGATTTCTATGTTTAGGGTCAGGTCCTATAAATTAATTTCTTCAAAATTGAATAAAACTCACCGATTAAATGTTATCGGTTCGTGCGTATTTTCTTTTCTTCCTGTATGCGATTTATAGCCCTCGATCACACAAGACATTATCACAAAGGGAACTTCAAACCATTACAAATAAAAACTCAGCACGTTTTCCAACAATCTTTCAGGAATATATTAATATAATAATTAAAATAAACCAAGATGACCGCTGAAATTCCCGAAATATTTCAACTAAAATAATACGACTATGTCAAGTTGTTACAGTTGACACCTACCTGTGAAATAACGAACATATTTTATTTGGTTGGATTATATTATAGAACCACATAGGACCATTTGACATTTCCCTCAGTTCATCTTATGACAATACTGAAAAAAACGAAAGAACTTGCGGATTGTTGTCTCACTCACTCATAGACAAAAAGTAATAGCGTGTTGTGAATACGATATCTTTTACCAAGCTTTTATTTTTGCCCGGCTTCTTTGCTTTAGTCATTATTCTGAGTGTCCCAGAGCCTAACTAGCGCCACCGGAGAGATTAGGAACTATTATTTAAAGCTGAAAGCGGTCACTTTTTAGTCATACTTGTTATGGCCATTTTTTGCCCAGATGCTGCACTTCATGATAAAAGCAAGCCGCTTTGCACAGTGATAGAAGGGACCAAACTGAGTGATTTGACCCGCAGCAGCGCAAGTTTCACCCCTTAAGAACAGAGATGGCGCCACTTATTTAAAAAATATTTCAAAAAATTCTACAAGCTAAATCAATGAACCGATTTAAATGTTTATTATCTCAAATGAAAGCTTATTATATACGTTACTTTTAAAAAAATACTCAAAAAATATATACTGAATACTTTTGACAAAAAACGGCATCTTAATTTTTTTTTCTACTCGATTAATAGTTTTTACTTGATTTCTTTAAAAAAATGTATGGAACATGAATAGTTTAATACATGTGCATATTACTGAATAAACAACAAGTATTATACAAAAAACTCGAAACCGATACCTCTCATACTTCACGAAATATGAAGGTTTGAATGTGAGTGTAAATTTCTTTAAAATATATTTCAAAAAATTTCACAAGTTAAACTATTTGACCGATTTCAATGTTTAATATCTAAAATAAAAGCTCATTATATACATTATTTATAAAAAAAATACTCAAAAAACATATACTGAATACTTTTGGCAAAAAACGGCATCTTAAGTTTTTTTTCTTACTCAATTGATAGTTTTTACTTGATTTCTTAAAAAAAAATTATGGAACATGAATAGTTTAATACATGTATATATTACTGAATAAATAACAAGTATTATAAAAAAACCCGACACCGATACCTTTTATTCTTCACGAAATATTTAAGTTCAATTATGCACGCTCTTACAAATAAATTTATTTAAAAGAAATCTTCAACTGCAGTAAGTGCACTGATTTTAATATGAAATGTGTCATATGAAAAGAAATCACCCAATTTATTTTAATAAATAAAAAATAAATAAATTAAAACTGAATTAAGTTTTTTCCTGGTGCTGAATTACAAAAAAAATAACAAAATAGAGATTATTTTTATTTAAAGTGACTACATTTGTAAACAAAAAACTTAAATGTCCTCTTCGGTAGATGTAGAACTGAAAAAGAAAAGTCGTTTGGAAGCACTCGTACCATTTCAATACTACAAAATCACCGATCATACATGAACTGGTTGCTGTAGATTACTGTTGAATTATATTTGTGCCTAGCTGATTACCATTAAACCTATAATTTTGTGCCTGACCTATAATCAGTGGTCAGCATGCAAAATAACCCTGGATTGAGAACTACATTAACTTACTTTTGATTTGTACAGCCACCTTTGCATAATTTACACTGGGCTGTACATGGTAAGCTGACGCGATGACACCCATAACGCATAGTTTCGCAGCCAGATTTACAGCCACAATGGTCCAAGAGGCTTAATTGCGACCAAATTGCTGTAACTACCGCGATTCTGGAGTCCAACTCTCTTTTTCCTTAGTCCATCCCCTAGAAGATGGACATGGTATGGAAACTTCTGGTTTCAGAGCGTTTCCCCATATATGGCCCGCTTGGTAAGCTGCTCGAAGTGCATGATGTAGGTGGCAGGGTAGGCAGGTTCCAATTTCTCGGCCAAATCATCTGCTTTGAAATTGGCCGAGAGATTTGTTCCCTGAACGAAGCCCTCCATTGACTGACAACGAACGTGGACAAATTTGGTTTTCGTACTGGAAGAATTCGTTCAGATCAAGCTGCCTTTCTCTGGCCACTATAAAAAGACGGGAAATTAGGAGTACGTCAACTTGTAAGTTTTTGATTTTGTCAGTTGTTAGGTGTGTACCTACATATTTTAGTTTTAGTATAAAGTAACCCTAGATTTGTGTTATTGTTTTGCTATAGTTACAATTTCCAAAAACAAGCTTGTTACAAGCCTGCCACCTACATCAGCTGCTCTCTATAAACATGCACTTCGAGCAGCTTACCAAGCGGGCCATATATGGGGAAACGCTCCTCTGGGACCAGAAGTTTCCATACCATGTAAATCTTCTTAGGGATGGACTAAGGAAAAAGAGAGTTGCACTGCAGAATTGTCTGCAGTTACAGCGATTTGGTCGCAATTAAGCCTCTTGGACCATTGTGGCTCCCAATCTGGCTGCGAAACTATGCGTTGTGGGTGTCGACTGTCGTCGCGTCAGCTTACCATGCACAGCCCAGTGTAAATCATGCAAAGGTGGCTGTACAAATTAAAATTAAGTTAATGTAATTTTCAATCCAGGGTTATATTTTGCATGCTGAGTTACTGACCACTGATTATAGGTTTGGCACAAAATTATAGGTTTAATGGTAATCAGCTAGGCACAAAAATAATTCAACAGTAATCTACAGCAACCAGTTCATGTATGATCGGTGATTTTGTAGTATTGGAATGGTACGAGTCCTTCAAAACGACTTTTCTTTTTCAGTTCTACATCTACCGGTGAACCCGAAGAGGACATTTAAGTTTTTTGTTTACGAATGTAGTCACTTTAAATAAAAATAATTTCTATTTTGTTATATTTTTTTTTGTAATTCAGCACCAGGAAAAAACTTTATTCAGGTTTTATTTATTTATTTTTTATTTATTAAACTAAATTGGGTGATTTCTTTTCATATGACACATTTCATATTAAAATCAGTGCGCTTACTGCGGTTGAAGATTTCTTTTAAATAAATTTATTTGTAAGAGCGTGCATAATTGAACTTAAATTACTTAAATATTTCTTGAAGAATAAAAGGTATCGGTGTCGGGTTTTTTTATAATACTTGTTATTTATTCAGTAATATATACATGTATTAAACTATTCATGTTCCATAATATTTTTTTTTAAGAAATCAAGTAAGAACTATCAATCGAGTAAGAAAAAAAACTTAAGATGCCGTTTTTTGCCAAAGAATTCAGTATATGTTTTTTGAGTATGTTTTTATAAGTAATGTATATAATGAGCTTTTATTTTAGATATTAAACATTGAAATCGGTCAAGTAGTTTAGCTCGTAGAATTTTTTGAAATATATTTTAAAGAAATTTATACTCACAGTCAAACATTCATATTTCGTGAAGTATGAGAGGTATCGGTGTCGGTTTTTTTTTATAATACTTGTTATTTTATTTAGTAATATATACATGCATTAAACTATTCATGTTCCGTACATTTTTTTGAGAAATCAAGTAAAAACTATCAATCGAGAAAAAAAAACTTAAGATGCCGTTTTTTGTCAAAAGTATTCAGTATATATTTTTTATATATTTTTTTAAATGTAATGTATATAATGAGCTTTCATTTGAGATATTAAATATTTAAATCGGTTCATTGGTTTAGTTTGTAGAATTTTTTGAAATATTTTTTAAATAAGTGGCGCCATCTCTGTTCCTAAGGGGTAAAACTGCCGCTGCTGCGGGTCAAATTGCTTAGTTTGGTCCCTACTATCACTGTACAAAGCGGCTTGCTTTTATCATGAAGTGCAGCATTTTGTTCATAACAAGTATGACTATTTGCAACAATTCTGCCATAAGAGATTGGCGTCCTTTCTATACCATCCATAACTTTTGATATGACAAGTTTAGTCCAGACGGGATGATCAATTCGACCGATTTGATCAGAAATGAGATTGGTGTCAATCTCCAATTTAATCACCAATTTTAGTTGTCTGGCGATATTTGAGCCCTCTAAAAAATATGCCCCCAAACACGAATACTAGTCACAGGTTAGTTTTAAAAATCTATTTTTGGATTAATAATGATTATTTTGGTGTTATTTGTATTAAAAGGATAAACAATGGTACAAATTTGGTAATCATTTCTCATTAACTAGGAGTTCTTATTTTGGTGATCATTCATTATTTTTGGTGGTAAAAAGGATTTTTTTGGTGTTAAATTTTACTAAATCTGGTGATCTGTTAAATACATGCCGCCAAAGAACAGGCATAGCCATCCAGCGGGGTAATGTAGCCAGCCTGATGGGCACCCTTCCGCAGGGGACTGACTTGGGGGGCCTTTCATAGGTGGGTATTTATCTATATTAATTTAATTTTTGACCTAGTGACGTTAGTGACCGCTTTCAGCTTTAAATAATAGTTCCTAATCTCTCCGGTGGCGCTAACATGAACCAACCAATAACCCGACCAAATTACGTAGGTTGTTTTTGGTAGTATTTCGGTGTATGGTGGCGCCGCCTAATTACTGTTTTTTGATGGACACTTTTCATACATAGAGATTTGGCTCCTTTATATAGTCTCCATGATCAAAAGTATTCTAGTGACAGAAACAGTAAAAAAAAAGTGACAGACACAGATATAGATCCGACAACGTTGTGGTCATATATATACTCTTTGGATCCGACGGAGTGGTAAAATGCGTTACGCATACCCCCGGCCTGGGGAGCCTTTGGGGGATATGTGGGACTTTCTCCTGCAGCCATCCTCTCCTAAAGAGAGGAGAGGAGACTAAAAGCCACTCCGGCGTCACCCGTCTTACCGTTTTGAAGGAGCCATGGGATGCCTGAGATTCTACCATGACTCCTTCCGGCGGCCCTGGCTTATCTTGCGGCAGAGTAGGGTACCCACACCGATGGAAAGGAGAGCCAGGGACGCTGGACCCTCCGCCAATCGTGTAGTGCCGTGTTGTGCGGGCCCCCACAGCCCGCTGGCGCTGCTAGGGATTTAGACGGGCGGCAAATTGTGCCGGCCTTCTTCCCCGCCATCTGCGTCGGTTCGGGTGCGAGTCAGCGCTACTTTCACGCTCCCTTTCCGCGGCCTCCTTCTGTGAAATGACGGTTTCACAGAAGGAGGCAACTGCCGCCCATTTCCTTTCGCTGCCCAACAGCCGCTACTACGTTGCGCAGCGAAAGGTTTCCCACTCCAAGAAGGGTAGCAGTTGTAACCTATTTTTTAATTTAATTTTTTGTTAGGAGGTAAAAATGCATTACGCATACCATCTGGGTGCGGGGAGTGACCCGAGTGGTTATGTGGGACTCCCGTCTAGGCTAATGAGGCCCACGGTGTACCCACTAAAAACCCCCCCATATGCCGCCTCGCCGCCCTATTGGTGGGGTTACAGGAACGCTTGCGCTTGTCATTTGCGACCCCACCGGCGGCAGCCGTCCACGAGCGCGGCTCCTTCGCGACTGCCCGAAGGCCCTTCACGCTAGGCGCGCCAGATGGTAAGACGCGCCTTCCTCCTCGGCTTCCATTCTGTATTGTAGCGGACCCCCCCGAGCCCGCCACAAGGAAGCCACGGGCGCCAGGAATTTCCCCGGCGCCCGGCGACAGATCAGGTCTATGGTTCTGCCGCAAAACCACAACTCGGCTGCGGAGGACAGGGAGAACGGCACATCGTAACACCGACACTCCTCTTCCTCTGCAACCCCACCAACACCGCTACAGCGGAACGGCCCCGCCAAGTTCGCAGGGGATAGGGAGAGTGGCGCATCGAAATACCATCACTCCTCTTCCCCTGCGATCCCACCTCGGCCGCCGAGGATAGGGAGAACGGCTTACCGCAATACCGACATTCCTCTTCCTCGACGGTCCACCTTCGGCGCATCACAAGCGGGCTAAACCAGCCCACTTGGAGCGTCCTCCTCGGGCCAGCCCGCGACCCAAACAGGCCGGCCCTGGTTGCCTCTTCGCTTCACCGTGGGTGACCAAGCCACGGTTACTAAGCCTCTCCACCACGACAAGGTGAGCAACCCGCGGGGGGTAGCAGTTCTAACCTAACCTTTTTTTTTTTTTTTACATGGGGAATGCTTTTATGCATACCGCCGGGCCCGGACGGTTATGTGGGACTCAGGGCTGTATAGAGGCCCCACTACCCACTAAACCCCATGGTGTCCTCTCGCCGCTTTGGTTGTTGGGTTACGGGGAAGCTCACGCAATGCGTCCGCGACCCCGCAGCGGCTATCCTGCCTAGGATCCATACCCTTTTTTTATTCAACTGACCTACCCAGTGCAAGCGCTTCCAGGACACTAGGTCGCGCTTACCATCTCGGGAGCCAGCGTCATGGGCGGGGACGCCCCCGTGCCCACCGCCCGCTGGCTCTCATTAGGGCGGCAGGTTCCGCTCATGAGCGGCACGTCTGCGGCCTATGCGGCGGCGGCGCATTGGGTCAGCCTCGGCGCTCGGCGCTCGGCCGCCTCCTTATCTCTCATGACGTGCTCGCAAAACGTGAGCACAGTCTCCCACGCACTTTCGCTGCCCAGCATGGCCTGAACTACCGCTGGCAGCGAAAGGTCTAGCCCTACTTGGGCGACCAACTCCTCCCGTTCCTCGCCAAAAACTGGGCACTCAGCCAATGTGTGTTGGGCCGAGTCTACGCCGGCTCCGCATTGGTGACACTCCGGTGTCGGTTCCCGCTGGGCAACCTTGTGCAGGTATCTGCCGAAACAGCCATGCCCCGACAGTACCTGCGTTAGTCTGAAGGACTGGTCGTACCGCCTCTATAGTGTGGGAGCCAGCCCTCGGCCGCTCTAGCCGTTGCACCCATATATCCGTCGCGTCTTCTAGCAGCTCAGTGTGCCGCTTCGCCACCTCCTGAGGTGCTTTCGGGTCACCTCGGGCTCGCGCCTCCCCGCGCCACTGGTACAGCGCCGCGAGGACCCTCGCGTCCAGGTCCCAGGGCAGAGAACCGGCCAGCACGCACGCGGCCGCCGCGCTCACTGTGCGGTATCCTCTGATTACCCTCAGCGCCATTGCCCTCTGCGGTCGTCGCAGTTGGGCAATGTTGTGGCTGCTAAGGGAATCCGCCCATACTGGGGCACCGTAAAGCGCCATCGAGCGCACCACACCCGTGTATAAGCGGCGACATGAGGCCTTGGGCCCTCCCAGGTTGGGCAGTATATGCCCAAAGGCCGCCGCTGCGCGCAGTAATTTGGGCGCTAAACGCTTGAAGTGAGCCTCGAAGTTCCACTTGCTGTCAAGCAAGACGCCGAGGTAGAGTAACGTCGGCTTGACAGCAATTGGAACACCTCCCACAATAATTTCTGCGCCGCCTAGAGGCGCTCTTCGCGGGCCGAAGAAAAAAATGGCCACGCACTTCGCTAGCGCCACTTCTAGCCCTAGACGCCGGATTCGGGCCACACAGTGGGCGACTCCCGCCGTCGCGAGCACAGCTGCGTCGCGGTAACTGGGTCCTCTGGCCGTCACGAGCGTATCGTCAGCGTAACACGTGACGTCTACTCCACGCAAGTTTTCCCCCCGTAGGACCCAGTCATAACCTATGTTCCACAGGAGTGGCCCTAGAACCGACCCCTGCGGAACTCCACACGACATATTCCTTCGACTCCAGTCCTGTCGCCCTGGCCAGACTACAGCCCTCTCGCTGAGGTAGGCGGCTATGATTCGCGACAAGTGTGGGGGCACCTTGTGGTACCGCAACGCCTCCTTTACGGTTTCCCAGGGCAGGGTGTTAAAGGCGTTAGAGATGTCTAATGACACCGCCAAGACGACTTCGCCCCGGGACACAGCCTCCTTAGCCATGGCCCGAACCCGCAATATGGCATCTACCGTCGAGCGGCCCCTACGAAAGCCGATCTGGTAGTCGGCAAGATCCGGCCCTACGCGCTCCAGGTGCTTGATGAGGCGAGCTGCGATTATCCGCTCGAAGAGCTTGCCCACCTCATCAAGCAAGACTATAGGACGGTAACCAGATGGAGAGTGAGCCGGCCGCCCGGGTTTATGCAGAAGCACTAGCTTCCCAGTCTTCCAGTCCCTTGGAAAGCGGCCCTGCTCCAGACACGCGGTCAGGAGCCTCAACAGTCTTGACCCTAGTTCTAACCTAACCTAACCTAACCCACTTTTTTAGTAGCATTTCGTTTCTGTAAGGGTCGCAGTTCTAACCTAACCTAACCCACTTTTATAGTAGCATTTCGTTTGTGTCAGGGTCGCAGTTCTAACCTAACCTAACCCACTTTTAAGTAGCATTTTGTTTCTGTAAGGGTCGCAGTTCTAACCTAACCCACTTTTCTTCTAGCATTTCGTTTCTGTAAGGGTCGCAGTTCTAACCTTAACCCACTTTTCTGGTGGCATTTCGTTTCTATAAGGGTCGCAGTTCTAACGTACGGTGCGGGGTACGGGGGCTTGAGCGGGAGGGGCTAGTAATTTTAGCATCATTTTACTTTATTTGGTAATATGTATACATTTTTTGGTAATCATAGCGGTTTATTTAGGTAAAAATATCGCATTAATTTGCCCTTCAAGATTTGGTGGTCATTCATTATATTTGGTGATCATTCATGATTTTTGGTGTTTGAATACAATTTGAAGTGCAGTCGTGATTTAAGCAGGTGGTTGTTTTGTAATTTTAAGGGCCCTCCACACTCGTGCTCGATTCACGGCGCGAAGCCGCGAACGCGAGTGTGGAGTCTAGTTCGCTAATCAGCGAAATCGGCTCCACATTCGCGTTCGCGGCTTCGCGCCGCGTAGTCTGGAGCAGCCTTTAGACCTTATTTTATTGGTGTTTAGTATTTTTTTTTGGTGAAAGACATTTCTTTATTTACGGTACCAAAGTATTTTTTGGTGGTCATTATATTTGGTGCCTTCTTTGGCCTAGGAATGAGCCAGCTCTAAGGGCCCTCCACACTCCACTCCAAATTGGAACTAAAGAATGTATTAATTGTATTATTATTATTAAGCGTCTGGTTGACGTAACTGGTGACCGAAGAGCTGGCGGCTTTCTCGCACAACGTATCAGCATTGCGATACAGCGGGGAAATGCCGCCAGCATCCTTGGTACAATGCCCCAAGGGCCTATTTTAGATTTAAGCTAGTTATTAATTTCGTTTACGTAGTAGCACTGTATATATCTTGTATGTAAATAAATTTGTTCTTATTGTATTATCGTATGTCATAGATTCTGCACCAGGATGCGATGGAATTCCATATTCCTTTTTGACACATTCTAGTGATAATATTCTAGTTTTTTTTTTTTTTCTTGGTGGACTTGAGGGCAATATTCTAGGTTACTTTCTTAATATCAGTTCAGTTTTTGGTTCTTATGGCATCTGTCCATTGGGACAATTTTGCCAGCATCAAGGTTGTGGGAGCAGAATTTCAGTATCAGAACTTGATTCAGTCCGTGTAGATGCTTGATCGGTTGAAGAATCTAAACTACTATAGGAATAAAAATAGAAAAAATGGACGGCCAGAAAAACCAATAGAAACTATAGAAAGTAATGAGCCAACTGCCAGGATCAGGTTTTTTTTTTTTTTTTTTTAAAGGAACATTACAGGAAAGTTTGGGTAAACAAACAGGTAAAAACTTTTAAAAGGAGCTAAAGCTTGATATTAAAATCTTTCATAAACTTAGCAAGGACATAAACAAAGGTAGTGTTAACCAAGATAAGGATATGGTTTATGTTAACAGGACGTTGAATATAGTCAGGAAGAAAATCATAAAAACTGGCATGAGTATTTGGACAGTTGAAGAAGATGTGATCAAGGGTGCCTTCCTCCAGGCCGCATTCACATAATGAATGATCTAGAATATGGATTTTAGCTAGCCAAGCAGGGGAAGTATTGTGGCCAAGTCGAAGACGAATAATAGAGGAGGTAACTGACTTGTGAATCTTATGGTATTTGAAAAACCAAGGTCTGACAAGAATATTCGGTTGGATCCTATAATAGCGATTGCCAGTGGATTTGCTAGTTATCTCCCACTCTTCAGTCCACTGTCTGACAAGATCTGCTTTAGCAGAGTTACGGAGGTCCTGCATATAGCACTTGGAGTAAGAGGAAGAGCAACCAATTTCAATCGCCTGTTTAGCACAGGAATCTGCATGCTCATTACCATCAATTTCACTATGACTAGGGATCCAAGCAAGAACAACTTCAAGCCCAAGTAGAGAACATTGGTATAGGGACTGTCTAGTCTTAAGGATGATAAAAAGATTATCCCTGGAGCGAAGTGGAAACTTATGTAAATCTTGAAGACAGCTAAGGGAGTCAGATAATATTATTGCTTTCGGGACTTTGTGAGACTGAATGAATGAAACAGCTTCAAAGATAGATATTGCTTCCCCTGTGAACACCGATGTGGTAGGAGGGCTTTTGAAACTTAATATAATTTTATAACGCGGAATCCAAACCGCAGAGCCAACAGCAAGGTCAGTTGAGAGTTTCGAGGCATCTGTAAATATTGTAAGGAAATTCTGCCACTTTTCCTCAATGAGTTGTAAAAAGACATTATTAGCACCAGAAGTATTTTTTTTTATACCAAGAGAAAAGATAATATTTGGACGAAACAAAAGAGCATCATAATCAATTAGGAACACTATCAACTGCATATTTTTGACAGGTGACATTCCACCAAGTTGGAAATTACAGCTAGTGTTGCCTTTCCTCAAACCAAATAAACCCCGTAATGATGCAAATTCTTACCGTCCAATTGCGTTATCTTCCGTTTTAATTAAAATTTTAGAACACTTAGTTAAAAATAGATTAGAAGGGTTTATTGAAAGTAAGAAATTATTACCTGATATTCAATATGGTTTTCGCAAAAGCAGAAGCACTTTAGACTGTGTTAGTTTGTTAGTTTCTGATATTCTTTTAGCCTTTTCAAAGCGAGAATATGTAGTAGCTTGTTTTATAGATATTAATTCTGCCTACGATAATGTAAATATATCAATTCTTGTAAATAAATTGTGCCTCTTGGGAGTTCCTGAACGCTTGTGCAATATTATTGCTGCTATGTTTTATGAACGGTCGATCAGGTTAGATTTAGATGATAAAGTATTACACAGGACAGTTTGGAAAGGACTACCGCAAGGTTCAGTTTTAAGCCCTTTACTTTTTAATGTATACATACGACCTTAGTTCTAATTTGCCAGATTGTATGTCCATTTTACAATACGCCGATGACATAGTACTTTACTCTAGAAATAGATCCGTACCGAAGGCCTGCGAGTTTATAAATGCTAGTTTGAAGGAATTAAATATATATTTAAATAATAATGGGTTAGATCTTTCAGTTCCGAAAACCTCAGCAATAATATTTTCTCCAAGGAAAAAAACTGTTAATGGAAATTTATCCTATGGTGGATCTATAATCTCCTTTCGTGAACAAGTTAAGTACTTAGGGATTGTTTTAGACTACAATTTGTCAGCCAAAGGTCATTGTAATTATGTTAAAGGTAGATGCGAACGCTCTTTAAACATATTGAGATGTTTGGCTGGTGTATGGTGGGGTAGCCATCCTTTCTATTTGAAGCTCATTTATAATTCGGTTATAAGAAGCATTGTTGATTACGGTTCTTTTCTTCTAACACCGGGAACAGAAGATGCCTTTAAAGTACTCAATGTTATACAGAATAAGTCACTAAGGACTATCCTTGGTGCTATGCGAACCAGTCCTGCTAATGCCATGCAAGTGGAGTGTGTGGACCCACCTGCGCATTTAAGACGTCAATTTTTATCTGACAGATTTATTTTTAGGACTATGCAATTTTCAATACATCCTCTGATCACAAAATTATCTGCTCTTTATGATAATATACAGTCATCTCCATATTGGCGTCATAGAAATCCTCCTTGTATAATTAACAGCTACCTTAAATTTCTGTCTCTGTCTTCTCCACTGTCATACATTTCTCTTCCTATATACGAGAAAGACTTTGACTCTTTGATTATTTCTCCACAACTCATTCTGGACTCCAATATTATGAAGGATAAAATAAGTGCAAAACCTGTATTTAACAACTTAGTGGGCGAAAATTGGTCTGGTTGGCATCACATATACACAGATGCGTCCAAAAGTTCTTCATATGGCTGTGTTGGGGTTGGTGTATTTCATTATCAGTATAATGTCGTACAAAAAATTAAACTGCCTCCAGAATCTTCGGTATTCACTGGAGAACTATTTGGTATTTATAAAGCGGTTGAGTATGTTTGCATGTTCAGTTTAAATAAATGTGTAATTTTTTCCGATTCTTGAAGTTGCCTCCAAATTTTATTAAAATCACCTTTTAAAATGTCAAACAATTACCCTTTTTATATGACATCCGAGACATATTATTAAAATGCGAAAAGAAAGGGCTCACTGTAAACTTTGTATGGGTGCCGAGTCATTGTGGCATTCCCGGAAATGAGAAAGCTGATCGTCTGGTCGTAGATGCTGTTGCTTCTGGTGATATATTTCCATATAAAAACTATTGTAATGATCTTCTGTTGCTCCCCAAAAGATATCTCAGGTTAGACTGGGAGTTCTTTTGGTTTTGAAACAGCTTGGAATCCGGAAGCTATTATCTTAAAGGGTCCCACTGACTATCAGTCCGCCGGACGATATTGGCCTGTCAGTTGTTCGGAACTGTCAATTTTTTGTTCTAACTGACAGGCCGATATCGTCCGGCGGACTGATAGTCTGTGGGCCCCTTAAGATTCAAAACGACATCCCTTTAAAGCCATGGTTTTACAATAAAAAATTTAATAGACGCGAAATATCATGTTTAACACGAATGAGACTGGGACATACAAGTGCTCTTTCTCATCTTGCGAGGTTTGAATTTATAGATAATCCTAAATGTGACTGTGGTGCTGAGGTGGCTGATATCAATCATATATTTTTCTCTTGTCCTTTAAACGATCGAACTGTTTTTATGGAAGCTTTACAATCCAAACATATTCCCTTTCCAACAGACATCCCTTCCTTACTTATTGATCCTGATCTTTATAATATCTTAACTTGCTTCATCTTGCGTAATAATATAAAAGTATAGTTTATTTTATTTTTTACCACATTGTGTTTATTTATTTATTGTGTACCTGACCTGACCACTTTTTTTTTGTTATTCCAAATTCCGAATTTCCTTTATTCCTTTCCGCGTTATTTCCTACCCTTTTGCATGACGTTGGCTACGGGCAACACCGCCCTCAAGTCCACCAAGAAGAAAAAAAAAAAAAAACAGTGTTGGTTGAAGTTGTTGAACTAATTTACATTGCATTGCATTGCAGTCGAACTGCGGCCATCATGGATCGTAGTTGATTGGAAGTTGCGATTGTGGTTACGTTTATATTATTAGTTCTAATTAAGAATACTTTTTATTATAAGGAAACAAATCAAAGACTAAAATACTCTTTTGATTTGTCTATTTCCATCAATTCATACTGATGTACATAAAGAATAAGCCATGACTGTGAGAGAGTGTTATTGTGTTGAACTGTCGCCCAGCAAAAAATCGATTTACGGATTGAGAATGAGACAAATATTGTTAGTACTGGTATTTACCAGTATAATGATTAGTTCTTGTGTTGCTGATTTGGAACTATCATGCACAAACGTGCGAAATATCTTGGAAAAGAAAGGAATGTTGTCGGTAGTGGACATACAGGAGCAGCCTAACTCAGGTGAGTTCATTGCATGTTGCGGCTTGGGAGTTGGGAGCACTCGTGACCTCACTAATATTTAACTAATCAAGTACGTGCCAAACGTACGCGTATTTTTATTAAATTTAACAATTTTTACATTTCTCTTGATTCTCATTTTTGTAGTCTACAAGTTTTGCATTGTTATGATAAGTCAAGATAAGCTTTCAACGTAGTGAAATGTCGCGTAGTCAGATTGAATCTCAATAGCAGGGATCGAATACCGGTATATTTTTCATACAATTTAACCAGTATTAAATTTCTTCTAATCTGATAACTCATTGACCTTACCTAAATACAATTCTACAATATCAAAGAAATATTTCAAATGCTACGAGATATTTTGATTTTAAGTTAAACTGGTAACAATCCCTGCTCAATAGACATGTAAATGGGGTCGAACAAAAGTTGTTGTTATTAGTATGTTTAAAAAAAGTAAAGTAAAATATGTATACTGTGACTGTAGGTACGTATTATGAATTATAAGAAAAGTCAGGCGGTTTGTCAGGCGCTTTTGCGGTGGTTTCCTATAGTTGGTCCCATTGTCATTGTCATCTGGTCAGGATCTGAAGTTGGGATCCTGGACGAAATATAGAGAGCTCTTCAACTATTTTAGCTTATAGGCATAACTTAATTCATAAGAACTGGTGCAAGATTCACAAAGCAAATTCTACTCAACACTGAGAACTTGGTTTATGACTCTGGATACAGGCATTATCAGTTGTTTAAACTGCCTGCCTGCATTACAAATAATAATAATAATAATAATAAGCCCCCAGGGCAGCTTGTGGCGAGCTGAATGGGAAGTGACGTCCCTTGGGTCCCATACCCCCGAGAGTCGGTCAGGCCCCTCCCTCCGGCTTGCCTTCATTGGCCGGCTGGAGTGAACACTGAGCAGGGGCCGCAGGACTCTCACCTCTGGCTTGCCTTTACCGGCCGTCCAGAGTGGGGTGTCAGAGCTATAGTTCGCAGGGTGGAAGTGAAATATGCATAAGACGCGAGTTGGCACAGTGGCTGTGAGTGATTACAGCCACTGGGTAGAAAGCGGTGCACACCTCTCCACACCCTGAGCCACTCACGCGATGTTGTCCCCTTGTCGCTCCGTGCGAGCGGCCGTTTTCGGGGACCCATATTGTGAGTTGGCGAGTCACCACCTGTCCATTTTTTTTCGTGTTTTTAAACATAGATTGGGGCAGGTGCCATAGTATTTCCATAGACCCGGTAACCAGTACACTAACATCTCAACACAATAGCCTAGTTTATTTTGTTTCTTATCATTGCAATAGTCCTGCACTAACCGGGGCTTGTCCTTGGGTGCACTACTATAGTGCATACAGGGATAATCGTCGGTTGGTGTCACATCACCTTTTAGAGTAAATTGTCTTTTTACAAGGGGCCTCTGCGTGTTGGCTTCGGCCCCACGCACGCCTTCCAAATGTCCGGGACCCCATGGTCCCGAGATTATGTAAAGGACGAACATAATAATAATAATAAAGATTTGTACTGAACTGTCAAGATTTTCATAGGAAAAGCTTTCGTGAATTGACCTATTGTATTGTAGTTCGGGCGATTTTCCGCAACTCAACGACTGGCGCCTATTTTGCGTGACATGGGGGTGGGCTAGTCCTGCCAGCTCAACTCCTCGAGGAAACCTATCAAACCTTTGATGTTGAGTAGGACCTCAGGGAGGTCTCTCGGGGATCCGAGATGTTTTGCCCTGTATGGGGCCACTCCGCTGCACTCCAGCACCACGTGAGAGGCTGTTTCTTCTGTCTCCATGCATCCTCTGCATAGGGGACTGTCTGTGACACCTGTTATACAAAGATGTTTGTTAAATAGTCCATGACCTGTTATGACACTGGTTACCATGCTCAGTCGGGTCCTTCCTAATTGACGGAGCACCCTTGTGAGCTTTCCGTTGATGCCAGGCATGGCTTGTTTGGCCTGTCTGCATCCAGTCTGGTTTAGCCAATGTTTTGTGTGTAGTTTCCCTGTACGTGCCAGCAGCATTGAGCGTACCTTGCTAAACGGTATCAGGAGGATCGGTTCTGGGCCAATCGCTCCCGCACTCGATCCTTGCCTGGCAAGCTCGTCCGCAGCATCGTTACCCCGGGATCCGCTGTGTCCTTTGATCCTACAATGTCCTTTGAGTTTTACAGTCAAATTAGATGTTTAAGTCTCGCAACGTCGCAATCATAAAGGTGTTTCATACTGGAGATTTCATTACAACATTTTTACACAAAAATGGAAATATCTCTAAAACCGAGCCTAATTTAGCAGACGTTAATTAACATTTCTAACTTTAAATATAGTCAGGAATACGCTGTTTAAATTTTTCCCCTTCCTCATGGGCACCCTGTATACATATATATATATATACAAGACTTGCTCGTTTAAAGGTATACTTACGTACATGGTTTTAACATAACGGTAGGTATGATCGCTATTTAAAAGACATCAATGTCAATTGTCATTGATTCAGTAAGTAATTACTACGAGACGTGTCGCGATTGTCGCGTACCTTATAATCGGGTGGCCGACTGCATGAAACCCTACCTGATAAAAAAATAGAAAATACCTACTTTGCAGGGGTAGGTAGCTAACTTTTACTGCTCCTGGTCGGCCACGGCTTAACTTGGCAAATTTTGCGCAAATGGCAAAAAAGTGGTAGGTATGTACAAAAATTCATCAAAAAAAACCTTATCGAAAAATAGAACGAAACATGTATGGTAGGAGGCCAAATTCTGCAGGTTCCTATGTCCGACCGAATTTGTGGTACCACGTGACAGATACAATTTACTATTTATTTTATTTAGGTATTTTCAATTTTTTTATCAGGTAGGGTTTCATGCAGTCGGCCACCGGACTATTAGAATTTAGAAGTTGAAATCAAAGAGAACACCAATAATGCTGCAACATTACAGAAGCTTGTTGTAAGTGGATTTTCTCATATAAAAGATGCAGGATAACTTCTAAACTTAAAAAAATATTTATCGGTCTTTTCTAGGATAGAAACCTCAATTGGTCTCCGGGACACGTCATTGACGCTTTGTCGTCTTCGTATGAAATCATGTACCCAAGTGCGAACGGTACCTACTAGAGAAGGTTAACAGTCCCCTGGCCTATGGCATGATGCAACACAGTTGTAATGTGGGTGCACAATTTTTCCTTTAAAAACATAAAACTGCATGACAGCTCGTTCCTCAGTTTTCTTCATTTTAATGAAAATGGAAAACTGACTCACTTTAAACCTCAATATATTTTTTGAAAACAAATAAAAATCATTATTATTATTTTGTACCACTTGCCTTCGACATAACGGGGTGTTGGGGGTCTGACGCCATAGCTTTTATAAGGGAGGTGGGACATAGGATTAGGAAGAGGACCTCTGTGATGCTCGCACGGGTTCGTACCTGGTGCAAAGGCTGGCCATCGCTATCCAACGTGGTAACGCGCCAAGTGTGATGGGAACATTTGACCCGGTGCAGCTCGCGGAGGTCTTTTAGAATAATATCAGATATTTTTGAACACCTCAGCCGCTCCGATTTATCTGATGGCGACTGTACTACTACTACTACTGAATGACGGACTTTTTCTTGAAAGATAAGATAAGATATTTCTTTATTGTACAACCGTGTTACAGAGGTGTTATGTGGTGTTATACATGTGAGTTTCAACGGTAACCCAATTCGGGTATACAATGGACACTTAAAACTAAGAAACACTTAACTATTATACACGTACATAGCATAGCTATCAGTATAGGGGACACAGTATCATGAAGAATATAATTCAAAGAAATCCTTTAGTGAATAGAATTCATTCTTAATAAGCCATTTTTTTAAACTACGCATAAATTCTATGCCATCTAACATTTTCAATTCATCTGGAAGCTGATTAAAGACGCGAATGGCAGTAATATATGTGCTTTTATCGTAAGTTTTATTATTGACTAGAGGTAGTTTTAAATTATACTTATATTGAGAGCCAAGGTTGTCGCGGAGGGAAGCTAATGTTGTGAAATAATTCTTGTTGCTCTTAATAAATTTACAGAGTTCGTATATATATGCCAGTTAAAGTTAGAAAACGTTTGTCCTTGAAAATATTTCTCAATGATTGTCTGTAGTTCATACGATAGATAGTTCTTAAGCACCTCTTTTGCAAAATGAATGTGGACTGCACGTCTACGGAATTACCCCAGTATATGACACCGTACGTCAATTGAGAATAAATGTTTGCGTAGTACGCACTAATAACAACATCTTCAAAACACGTTTCGGATAATATAGATAATGCGTAACATTGACTGGAAATTTTGCTATTGATCTTCTCTATATGATGTTTCCAGGTTAATTGAGGATCTATTGATAAACCTAAAAAAACTTATATTGTCTACTTCTTCCAGCAAAGTGCCTGACATCAACCCATTCAAATTTGTCGGAATTTGTTTATAGTTCCTGAACTGCATAAGTTTAGTTTTAGTTAAATTTACTTTTAAGGTTATTGATTTTAATCAACTGACGACTTTCTTTACAGTGTTACTAATATTTGTGCAAAAAGCATCATCTATTGTTTCACCAGAAAATAAAATTGTTGCATCGTCGGCAAACATTACACATAATTTCTCGATAATATTTGGTAATTCATTGACATAGATATAGAATAAAAGAGGCCCTAAAATACTGCCTTGAGGAACGCCCAGATTTACAGCTTTATATTCTGATTGGACTTTTTCAACAGTTTTTGTATCTTCATTATAACTATTGATAACCGTCGCTTGTTTCCTGTTGGTAAACTAGCTTTCAAATAATTTTAAGGCATTCCGCGGATACCTAAGTGTTTTAGCTGTGATAGTAAGACGCAGTCAAACTCCTTGCTCATATCGAGGAAGAGGCTAACGCAGGGTTTTTTGCTATTAACTGCATCCCAAATATACTCAAATGTTTTAAATATTGCCAATGAAGTGGATTTTGCTGAAATCCAAATTGGTTGCTGTTTATAAGGTTGTTCGCAGTGACAAAATGTACAACTCGGCTGTAAATAACTTTCTCAACAATTTTGGAAAAAGAAGGCAATAACGCAATGGGTCTGTAATTACTGATTATATTTTTATTTCCTTTTTTATGCAATGGTAATATCAATTTTTTCAAATTATCCGGGAAGATTCCTAAGAACAAGAGGAGGAGGAGAAATGATTACTCATACTCAAAAATTTGTAAATAGGCTTAAGCTAGCTCTTTTACATGTCAACTTATAACTATATATGTATACATAACTATTCTATTTTAACATAAATGCATCCTTATCTTCTACGAATTCCTTAACAGTATAATAAGCTTTTTGTAAAAGCTGTCGTTTTACAATTGATTTGAATTTATTCATTGACAATTTCGTTAAATTAGATGGTAACTTATTATAAAAGAGCACACTCTTCCCCATAAATGAAATATTATTTACTCTATTTAAACGGAATTTTGGAATCGCCAATTTATTTTTATTTCTAGTGTTAAAATTGTGTATGTCACTATTCAATTTATACATGTCGATATTTTTTTCTTACATACATTATATTTTCGTAAATATATTGAGAAGCAAAAGTGAGAATATTGATTTCTTTAAATTTATCTTTAAGAGACATTCGTGTTCCTAAATTATATATGTTCCGAACAGCACGCTTCTGTAAAACAAAAATTTAATTAATGTTAGCGGCTTTGCCCCACAATAAAATGCCGTAAGACATGACGCTGTGGAAATATCCAAAATACACCAGCCGTGCTGTCTCAACATCTGCAAGTTGACGGATTCTTTTAACTGCGTATGCTGCTGAACTTAGTCTACCGGCCAGTGTAGAAATGTGCGTACCCCACTGTAATTTTGAATCTAAGGTTAAGCCTAGAAAAACAGCGTTATCATCAAAATCTAAAATTTCGTCTTTTAAAACAACCTGAGCGTCACTCACATGCGGTACATTAGGCAAAGAGAATCTTACACATTTAGTTTTCTTGGCATTGAGAAGTAAATTATTAGTAGTAAACCAATGAACTACAGAGGACAATACATCATTTATTTAATTTAAATCACTCTGTTTCCTTTTTACTTTAAATATAATAGATGTATCATTAGCAAATAGAACCAACTTATGCTTTTCATTAACTATATAAGGCAAAACGTTTATAGACGAGAAACAAGAATGGGCCAAGAATAGATCCTTGGTGGACGCCCATTGAAGTAATAGACCCCGACGATTTAGTTTTATTTTTGTCCACTTTCTGAATTCTATTTATAAGATAGGACCAGATGAGATCAAGAGCCTTATACTTCACGCCGTAGTGGTTTAGCTTGCGAATAAGAGTGTCATGATCGACACAGTCAAAGGCCTTCGACACATCGCAGAACACGCCTATTGCATCTAGTTGTTGTTCCCAAGCTTAAAATATGTTTTTGATTAAGGTCGTGCCTGCATCCATCGTTGACCTTCTTAAGATCGGATGGTCATTTTGACATTATTTTTATGTTCATCATAAGTATCATAACTTATAACTAAACTTTAGTTAGAAGTCGTTTAACTGCAGATGATTTATTTTCAAGAGTAACATTTAGAAGAATGAAACTCCAATAGTAGATTGTTAACCAAGGGTTGAAAGGCACCCATTTCTGTCGAGGTAGTTGCTCACTGCGTTCGAGCGCCAAATAGTCCGAGACGGAAATGGTGCCTTTCACCCGAGTTAAACACTCTACTTTTCATATCGAATGTGAGAAAACCAAACGAGACAAGGCAATTTTGCAAAATCAGTAATTAAAGTACCTAATAGACCTACGGCCATGATTTTTTCTTTAGGACTTACTTGCAATCGGAGACTTTAAGTACATGTGTGAGAAGATAAATAACCCCTAGCGAAAAATATTTTTCACCTCAGCAGCTCGAACAAGCCTACTTTCGTCACTCCTTAGAGTGAGGAAAGTCGCACTTTCCTTACTCCAGGGAGTGACGAAAGTAGGCTTGTTCGAGCTGTACAAAGTAGCTTTTTAATTTAGTGAAGGCCATGAACTGCCACTTCATACTTCTACATTTTTTTTTGTTTTTGTACTATTATGTGTAATTCGAAATAAATTTTAACCTTACTGAGGTGAAAAATTATGTGCAACACGAGAGCAAAGTTATTTTACATCTCGTGTTTTTGAGTCCCTCGCTACGCTCAAGACTCTAACTTAGAATCACTCGCTTCGCTCGAGATTCAATTATAGACTCTTTCGCTTTCTCGGGACTCAAAATAAACACTCGCAAGAAAAACCAACTTTCCTCTCTTGTTGCACAATAGTTATTTGTTATACAAGGGTGCAAACTTGTATTTTACCCGCGAGTGTGGAATTGAAACACGAGCAAGCGAAAGGATTCTATAGTTGAACCACGAGCGAAGCGAGTGGTTCTAAAACAGAATCCTCAGCGTAGCGAGTGGTTTCAACACACGAGAAGTAAAATACATTTGCACCCGTGAGTAACACAAAACTTTTCCCCTCACTATAGCGAGGAAAGTGCAACATCCACAGGCGTTAGATCATCTTCATCTCTGGCATCACTAATTTTTTTACGACAATACGATATTATAACAGAAAACTCTGGAAGTTGTGTATTTTTACGTATCGGAGTCGGCAAGAAAAAAATTGTTGACAATGTTGACATTTCTGACTATGCGTTTTGAAATTGCATCGACTCAACTTGTGCGTTCAGAATTACATTCAACAACATCATTTAAAAAAACAAATGTTTCTTATGGAATTTAAGGTTATAACTTAAAATCATTAAATAAAGCTAAATTTGGTATTTTTTATTAAATTCTCAAACCATTTATTTAATGATAATTAATATCGAACGAACCATTATTGTGAGCGTTTTACGTTTTGTTATCTGTCAAAAGCTACTTAAACACGCTCCATCCAAGGTCAAATTACTTTCCCCACTAGTGGATAAAAGGCGTTTTTCCCCGCTTGTTTCAAAGGATAAAAGACGGCTTTCCGAGCTAGTGAGGGGAAAATAACTATAGCACAGTATTACAATTATTCTTCCCTACAGTAAGTAGCGCAACGGCTTTGATGTCGCGCGATGCCGCCGCCAGTGTATAGTAGGTACTTACGCTGTCACATGCAAATATGCTAGGGTTGTCACAAAATGGGAAATAAAACAATTGTGACTATTACTATTCTGATGTAATCATTTATTCATATGTACATTCAAAATAATGGTGATTATTACAAATGTAATGTTATTATTTATTCATAAATATAATTATATTTACATATGTTGCATTGCTAGATATTTTTTGCAGTCATCAGTACTTCTTGTAGCTGTGTGTGTAATCATTCACCTCAACTCCCGTGGAAATACCTATACCTACATTTATACTTAGGTAGGTAGGTAGTATACATAAGATTGATTACGAGTATTACGACTTGGCAATTTTATAAATTTCATGAAGCCGCCGGTAGAAGTAGATAGATGTAAGCTGATTGTACCTCCTACTATGTAATTTTGATAAAACTTCATGAGGTTTTTCTCGTTACGATCGAGTGCAAGTAGCCCTTAACTTAGTTAATACAAATAATTACATAATACTTAGTAAGTAGGTAATTACTAGATGGTGTTTTGGTATTTAGTTCCAACTTATAAGTACACAAATATATTGATGAAATTAAAAAGATAAGGTCACTGAAATACTTATTGGACAGCAAAACTAATAATAAGTTGAAAGGCGGCTACAAAAACTTTATAAAATGTATAAAATATTACCTGTGACTCAAAGAGTGCAATATTTGATAGCCATAGATAATTACTGTAATAATAAATTTAGTCTCTAAACAAAGCAAATATAAAACAAAGAATATTAGAATAAGGAAATATGTACAGTCAGCAATACTATTCGCTTAGCACCTTTGCATACAAACTTCTATGCAGGGGGGGTACCTTTTCTCTGCAGCTGACTGTACAACATTTTGTAAAAAAATATTATGGTAGGAGAACAGATAAATTTTTGGTCCCAAAAATATATAATGAAATAGAATGGTTAAGAGGAGAAAATAAATATAGCATATTGGAAGTAAAAACCAAATTAAAAAAAAACACTTATAGATAACTTACCTTGACCTTAGCAACCGTGTATTATTATTAATATTATATTTGTTATTTTAGCATAGTGTATCCTTTAGGTAGAAACATTTGTTTGTAAAAGGATACTTTATTATATAGGTATATTTTTTCTAAGACTAACTTTAATGTCAAACTTAGGGTAAGCATAGTAAGACAGCAACTTAAGTAGGTGGTATATTTTAACAAACTGCAGTCATTTTAAAATGATTTGTTCATTATAGTATGAAAATCAGCGGGATTGCCTCTTACTTTTTAATTTTTACTTTTTCGTTCTAAAACCCCCAATAGTCAATGACATTTACTCATTTTAGTGAATAAAATAAGCAATTTTTATCTTATATTTTCCGACGACCGACCGGTTTGACCTAGTGGGTAGTGACCCTGCCTGTGAAGCC
Organism: Cydia strobilella; assembly: GCF_947568885.1. NCBI lineage: Eukaryota > Metazoa > Arthropoda > Insecta > Lepidoptera > Tortricidae > Cydia > Cydia strobilella. Next base: position 33,361,965 of record NC_086068.1, read on the forward strand.
GATGGTCCTGGGTTCGAATCCTGGTAAGGGCATTTATTTGTGTGATGAGCACAGATATTTGTTCCTGAGTCATGGGTGTTTTCTATGTATTTAAGTATTTATATATTATATATATCGTTGCCTGAGTACCCATAACACAAGCCTCCTTTGGCTTACCGTGGGACTCAGTCAATCTGTGTAAGAATGTGCTATAATATTTATTTATTTTATGTTATTTTCATCAATGTAGGGCTAAGTAACTTTAATAACCCAAAAATTTGCTTACACCATTTTTGTTAAAAAAAACCGGCCAAGTGCGAGTCGGACTCGCGCTCGAAGGGTTCCGTACCATTACGGAAAAAAACAGCAAAAAAATCACGTTTGTTGTATGGGAGCCCCATTTAAATATTTATATTATTCTGTTTTTAGTATTTGTTGTTATAGCGGCAACAAAAATACATCATCTGTGAAAATTTCAACTGTCTAGCTATCACGGTTCATGAGATACAGCCTGGTGACAGACGGACAGCGGAGTCTTAGTAATAGGGTCCCGTTTTTACCCTTTGGGTACGGAACCCTAAAAAGATTCAATGCGGGATGAGTAAAATTAGAACAATTACCAATTGTTCCAGGCTGGGAAATAGACACTATTTTTCCATTTTGTTTCCGGGGACGCCGAGGAGTACACCACTTTTCTGCACTAGAGCAGAAACATAACACTTTCAGCGCACTTTAGAACAACAACGCCCCACTTTCAGAGCATGAGATATGAAAGTGTTTTCCAGGGTTGTATTGTTGTTTTATTAGGGTTCCGTACTTCAAAAGGAAAAAACGGAACCCTTATAGGATCACTCGTGCGTCTGTCTGTCTGTCTGTCCGACTGTCACAGCCTATTTTCTCCGTAACTACTGGACCAATTAAGTTGAAATTTGGTATACATATGTAAGTTTGTGACCCAAAGATGGACATGTAACGTAAACAAATAAAATTTAATCATGGGGACCACTTTTGGGGGGTAAATGAGAAAATTAAAAAATAAAGTTATTCAAACTATATCATGTTACATATCAAATGAAAGAGCTCATTGTGAGGAACTCAAATATATTTTTTTTTATAATTTTAGGATAAACAGTTTAGAAGTTATTCAAGAAAATATACAAAAAATGACCATTCCCCCCCCTTTATCTCCGAAACTACTGGGTCTAATTTTGAAAAAAATACACAAAATAGTTCTTTACCTATAGATCACAGGAAAACCTATTAGAAATGTGTAGTCAAACGTGAGTCGGACTTAATTACTTAGTTTTTGATCCGACCCCTACGGGTTTTTTAAAGACATTTCACTTACATTTCACATAAAAAATACCTTGTTTAAATTAATGTACGGAACCCTTGGAACGCGAGTCGGACTCGCACTTGGCCGGTTTTATTTGATTTATAATTTTTTACAGATCTACAGACTTAATTCTGTACTCGATAGGTACAGGATTACGTATTTAATAAAAAAATAGGGCCGGTTTGGTGGTGCATTTTTATGCAGTGGACCAGCCATCGGATATAGGGTTTATTTAATTCTCGGCCGGACATTCCAGCGAGCGGTGCTGCAGGTGCCAGCTGCCGGCGCTCCTCTGGCCGTGGCGCGAGGGCGCGACGCCGCGGACCGGTCCCGTACTCGAGCCTGTTTCCGCAAAAAAATGCAATCTACTTATTCTTCGTTGCTTGCGATCGCTTTTAAAACTACTAATTAGATACTGCATCTCCAATTGCAGGTCACCAACTGAACTAATTAATGTTAAGTGCACGTGATATGCATTACGCCGAAACTGATTACCTACTCTAAGAACAGTGCAGCAAGGAACCCTAAGACCCTTCTCTGTGCAGTAGTTTGTTAACAGAGTCAGTCAGATTTCGTCTACGAAGAATGATGATTTCCGTAGTTAAATCCATTCTATATTCATACGTATGAAACTGCAGAACATATTTAGATGATTGGGTGGAGATGTGTAGTTTGAATCACGGGGAAGGATGTGTGCAGAGATACAATGACAGACGGGCAGATTTACTTTCGTATTTATAATACGAGTAGTTCTTATTAGTAGGATATTTTCAGTTTCATTAACATGAGACACTTCATTCGGTTCTTGTCTTTTTGTTTGATTTATGTTTTTTGTCTTTTAATTATATAGGATTTCAAATCTTGGAGACCTCTCTAAGGATAATTTGATAATCGTGTTTTATATATTTATTCATCAATTTTTTTTTCGACACGTTCGTTGTTGGTCCCCATTCGTTTTTAGGGTTCCGTACCCAAAGGGTAAAAACGGGACCCTATTACTAAGACTCCGCTGTCTGTCTGTCTGTGTGTCCGTCTGTCACCAGGCTGTATCTCATGAACCGTGATAGCTAGACAGTTGAAATTTTCACAGTTGATGTATTTCTGTTGCCGCTATAACAACAAATACTAAAAACAGAATAAAATAAATATTTAAGTGGGGCTCCCATACAACAAACGTGATTTTTTTGCCGTTTTTTGCGTAATGGTACGGAACCGTTCGTGCGCGAGTCCGACTCGCACTTGGCCGGTTTTTAACAAGTTCTTGATTCGTCTCATTTTGTATTCGTCATCCATTTTTCATTCTTCACTTTTGCTGGTAGTCTTTGTCATCTTTGGCCATGGCCAGTACAGTACAGTCAACCAGTACAGCCCTCATGGCCCTATTTTTTACACTTGAAACATTGTATTGTACCCAAGCACTGTTTTTCCGTGGATTCTACAAAAAAGACACTCAAATAAAACTGAGTAGGTATTACCCGGTTTTAGTTTAACCCGTACGGTATTGACCCAAACGCGATTCAATAACAATCAAAAGTAATGTTTTTTCTTTCGTATTACATACTAAATCGCATAAAAATACAAATTGTACTAATTTCAACGTTATATTGGTATGGCGACGAATTCCATGCAGTTATTCAGGCACAGGTAAAAAAAAAGGTTTTTCTTATGTAATTCCTATACGCCGACACGCGCGTCATTCAACTTTTGTTGACAAACTTACCAAGATGGGTGACAGCAGCGACCAAAGCGTTTATCAATCTGTAACTATCTAAGTAGCTATACTGCTGTGTCCTGTAGGAGTATTATGGATAGTTTAATCCACGTGATAAAATAACCGTCACTTTTTAAAACCGCGCGATTGAAAGTGACGGACACCGTTTTATCACGCGGTCACGTAGACAAGAACGACTATCATATCCGTTCTGGTCTTACCCCGTGTCCCCGTTTTGGATTTATCACCCCTACATGTGTATTGTTTAGGGTACTTTCAATTAATAACATTTTAAGTAATATTTTTTACAAAAAACAAGTTAAATAGTGAATGGAACGAATATCGAATGGGATAAATAGAAAATGTGTCCCAAATTTGAAAAGAGCTCAAATAAGAAAAATACGAACATAGAATTAGAATAAGACCAAAAAAGATAGGACGAATAACGAATGAGACTAAAAACGAGATATACTAACATCGAACATGCCAAAAGAAAATGATGACGAATACCGGAAAAGGTAAAACGATTACATATTTTATAAATGAATTGCTAATCGATAATTTATACGAAAATGATACCAAACTTGACCTGATAACTAAACGTAGGTAGAAACTAGAGATGGGTCGTGGCCTCGTGGGTATTTACCCAATCTACCCAATCAGTTACCTAAATACCGGGTAATTTTTGCTTTTACTTCCCCCAGCATTATTAGTAGCAGCAGTATTAGGTTCGGAGTTTAGGTTCACACTAACATCCTGGGGAGTTGGTGTCGGGTGGGGTTGAGCGAGTAGTGTAGTGACGTGGCGAAAACAAAACGGGTTCCGTGCATTCCGGCGCTTCATGGATTCTTTGGGGCTAAGAATGCGAGCCCGCAAGCAAGCTCGTGTAATGATTATAATCTCAATTTAGTGCTCGATTCGTCATCGTCTGATCTCGTTAATGGAATAGCAATAACCGTGTGAATATTGTTATTACCAGAGGGCGGAATTGCTCATGGCAAAAATCAAACGTTAATAGAGTTGGAACGTTGAATTTTATCGACTTTTCAGCTATCGATAAGTTCAGTCACCTTAAAAAATTCCGGAAATGTGGATTATTAATTTTTTTCCATAGAATGTTGCAACAAACGAGAAATATTATCAAATCTAGATAAAAACTATTTCCCCTCACTAGCTCGGAAAGTTGTCTTTTATCCTTTAAAACAAGCGGGGAAAAACGCATTTTATCCACTAGTGGGGAAAGTAATTTGACCTTTGATGGAGCGTGTTTAAGTAGCTTGACAGATAACAAAACGTAAAACGCTCATAATAATGGTTCGTTCAATATTAATTATCATGAAACAAATGGTTTGAGTATCTAATAAAAAAATACCAAATTTAGCTTTATTTTATGATTTTATGTCATAAACCTTAAAGTTCCATAAGAAACGTTTGTTTTTTAATAATGATGTTAAATATAATTCTGAACGCACAAGTTGAGTCGATGCAATTTCAAAACGCATCATTGACATTTCATACGTCATAAATGTCAACATTGTCAACAAAAATTAAACTTAAAAACTTCTCACGTAAAAATACAGAATTTCCAGTTTTTTGTTATAATATCGTAAAAAAATGAGTGATTCCAGTGATGAAGATGATCTAACGCCTGTGGATGTTGCACTTTCCTCGCTATAGTGAGGTGAAAAGTTTTGTGTTACTTCTCGTGTGTTGAAACACTCGCTACGCTCAGGATTCTATTTTACAACTACTTGCTTCACTCGTGGTTCAACTATAGAATCCTTTCGCGTGCTCGTGTTTCAATTCCACACTCGCGGGTAAAATACAATGCACCCTTGTATAACAAATAACTATTATCGTTCTTTACCTCTTTAAACTCAGGTGAATGTGTTTTACTCGTTATGTGAGTTTCAACGCACTATTGTTTTAGGTTCTTTAAGTGAACATAAGGTGCATTTAGAGCAGTATATTGTTGAGTTGTTTTCGTTGTAAGACAAGGATACTTCATTATCCATTTGTTAATTGTTTTTCTTTTTGGATTAACCATTTTTTAACCATTTTTGAATTAGTTGCAAAAAGACTAGTGGCAGAAATGACAGTTAACTGCCATGCAATTTACTTTTAAACTAATCAAAGAGGTCAAATGGTCAACTAGCTAATCAAAGAGGTTTATGTTAAAGTCAGGTGACTGAACTTATCGATAGCTGAAAAAGTCGATAAAATTCAACGTTCCAACTCTATTAACGTTTGATTTTTGCCATGAGCATTTCTGCCCTCTGGTTATTACATTAACGAAATCAGACGCAGACATTTCCTACGACTTTTAGTTGCATGTATGCAATGTATTATTCCAAAATTTGTGGTATATATTATATGTATATCACCTAATATTTTTCATCACACTTGCTCGAAAAATATTATTTCATGCAGGTGTACTGAAGGAGGTAAAGGCCTATATTTTTCCCGCGGGGTTGGGGGCGGGGGGGATTGCGTTAAGATTTTTTTTTACGAATGCGTATGAAAGTACCTTTCGGATCCTCAGATATCAATTTTTATCGTGATTAGAGAAAATATTCCGTCGGACGTACCGTTTTCGAGCCACAAGCCAAAAACTGAAGAAGTGATAAAATTAATGCACACCTCCTGGGATTGCGCAAAGTCGCATTACACGCATTTAGGACCAAATGAAGGTATTAAAACGATTTCCAGCTTGCTGGGAATTAATTCGTCAAAACAATCTAATTTGATTGGCCTATAAATGTTAGATTTACTTGTCAAAGAGACCTTGTAGGCCAAGCAACAAGAAGGTATAGAGGGAAATGCTAGGAACACAAAATTTGACTCCGTAACTTTGTTTGGACGAGAGAGGGGGGTTTGAAGTTCCCATTTTTCGGTATTTCACATATCTTTGAAACGTTGGGTCTTAGCGACATGACAACAACGTCTACCAGCCAACTTGAGGAAACAACTCGAAATTTGTAACATATTGCTTTGTCAGTCTTGTGGATAAAAAGCAACTTTCTCATCTGTTTGCGAAGAATAAAGAGAGCATTGAGGCTTGAAGAGCTGGTGTGGTGAATAATATTATACCCTCGCAACGCTGAAGATTCCCCTTTTCGAACCGCTACGCTCGTGGATCAATTTTAGAATCTCTCGCTTGCTTGAGTATCATGTCAATTTCAATATTAGCACGAGGGGTTAAACAGTCAACAACTTTGCCCGCTTGTAAACAAATATTTTTTAGGGCAGTACTTCCCGTACACGTAAAGTTTGAATGTCTTTTTTTTGCTTTATCCCCATGGTGTGGCATGTTGTTGTATAATGTATAGTCATTAGTCCTATATGAGTTTCAAAAATAATACAATGTTATTTTTTAACTAACTGTAAAAGTTATTTTTATGAAAATATTTTGATTTCTGTTGTTTAAGTAGTATATGATATCTTTAGTGTATGATATCTATTTCAGTTTACTTACCCTGGTCTAACGGGGGAAATTTTGATTTGGGTGCGAGTGCAAATGAAACTTGCTTTAAGTCGATGTCGATAAAATGTAAAAGTTCATTTACATACCCCGGTCTAACGGGGACAGTTTTGGTTTGAGGGCTAGTGCAAATGGAACTTGCTTTAATTCGATGTCGATAAAATGTAAAAGTTCATTTACATACCCCGGTCTAACGGGGACAGTTTTGGTTTGAGGGCTAGTGCAAATGGAACTTGCTTTAAGTCGATGTCGATAAAATGTAAAAGTTCATTTACATACCCCGGTCTAACGGGGACAGTTTTGGTTTGAGGGCTAGTGCGAATGGAACTTGCTTTAAGTCGATGTCGATAAAATGTAAAAGTTCATTTACATAGCCCGGTCTAACGGGGACAGTTTTGGTTTGAGGGCTAGTGCAAATGGAACTTGCTTTAAGTCGATGTCGATAAAATGTAAAAGTTCACTTACATACCCCGGTCTAACGGGGACAGTTTTGGTTTGAGGGCTAGTGCAAATGGAACTTGCTTTAAGTGGGGGCCAACAAACACTGAAAATATTATGGAATTACCTTTCACGTATAATTTGGCCATGATAATATTAATTTGATTTCTTTTGCTCATGATGTCAGATTTTATATGGGGATGATGTTATGCATTTTTTTTTACATTTAGGTAATATGTATAGACTAGAGGCGGCCCAAAGAGTAGAGTAAGTATAATAGGTAAAGAGAGCCCTCTTGAAGCATTTTATGGAAACTGATTTGAAAGCGCCATCTCTGATTTTAATCTGAAACTAAGTATATATGTATGCGTGCACAACTACATATGCATCCATACGTGTACTTTCGTCCCAAATAATATTAGGTCTACTTGGCCAGTTTACAAGTCCATTTTTTGTTTGGTTTCTTGTATCAAAAAACTTTTATTGATTGCAAGATATCAAACAAAAAAAATTACTTGTAAACCGCCCAAGTAGACCTAATATTATGTAAAAAAGGTTTTAAAGAGTGAAATGAATATAACAAAACCATAACAGTAAAGTAAGTATTTTTATTGCTTTCAATTTAGTATACAAAGATAGTACCTATTATAAGAGCAGGTATACTTATATGTAAGTACCAAGTAAGTTGAATCCACCGCATGCAGCTTCCGACTGATCCATCTTCATGGAATAATAATTGTCACATCAGGGGAATTTCGGGTAATATCGCCACGCCACGCTCTGTACTAGGGCTTCCAAATACCGGACCTTTTTAAACATTTTTAGTATATAAGGTTCAACGATTTTCTAACATAAGTAGCACTTACAGTGCATTGTATTAAAGACAACATCTTCTAAACATTCGCTAAATAATTGTACTAAAATTTACTTGAAATATAATAATTTAATTTGTTTAAGTGGTGTTTTAAGGTAATTGTACAATTGAAATGCAAAATAAAATAAATTTAAAAATCAGTAAATAATTAGCAATTTCCCCACTTGTAATGTAATAAAAATCAGTATATAACTAGAAACACGCGCACATTTAAACAAAAATTCTAAATTCAAGTTCTAAGGACCCATAACGGTTATAAGTGTTTTTTTTTATATATTCAAACATTAAACAGTCTTACAAATCTTAGAATACAACTTAAAATCAAATGTTTTTGTGCATGAATGTCATTGAATATTAATTTTGTTTATTCTTTAAATAAAATTATCTATTGTACTTAAGTATTTAAATTTAATAAATAAACCGACGTGGTATATTTCTCCCTTCGGAAGAAACATGACATGAGTTATAAACCATTTCGTGACTTGATCCTTATCGAGTATATCTAATAAACAATAAAAAATAATATATAAACAAATAATATATGCATATACTTACATTGTTGTGAGATTCAGATAAACCACAGCCGGCGCGAAACTATAACTACAGACTACAGAGCTTATAGCTTACGTACACATCAATTCACGTTATAAGCACCTGAGAATCGACTCACTGGCTACATTGTTACCGCTCCACGGCGCGTGCGCAAGACAGAGAAAACTGTCGAATTGTAAAACGAGAGGAAGACGCAAGATCTATGCGCGCAAAGCTTTGTGGTGATGCCGAATTTTAACGTTTCGATGGGCAGTTCACGTTTGTTTTGCATATTTTGTTAGTTAATAAAAATTACCGGGATCCCGGTATTTCAAAATTAAATACCGGTATTGAAATCTACCATAAAAAAGGCGGTATCCCGGGATCCCGAAATACCGGGTTCCCGGTATTGGAAGCCCTACTCTGTACACAGTTTGCTCCAAATATTATTTAAAATAAACACATGAGTAATGTAATGTTTGATGTCGTGATTCGGGTCCTTCTTGTAGCTGATGAATTTCACGCATAGGTCGTGTCGTATGTTTTGTCCACGCACGTATCTTCATAGATGCACTCTATCTTGTCTTACTTAGCGGACTCAAATTGCACAAATCTTTGCAGTGTCATAGGACAAATTTGTCGTAAACAAAATTAAAATAGGTAATTTTAAAGGTCTTTATAGCCAGCCTTATCATCGCTGATTGCAATGAGCGCCCCGGATGGTATTTTCTTCTTACCTTCGAGGATATCTAAGCCTTCCGGCATTGCCTTGAGCACCGTTAAAAATGTAAACATCCAGGTTTTGTAACATTAGAACTATTGGGATTCTGATTACCCTATTTGAATTTTACTCGTGTTTTATGCTGCTTGCTTGCTTGCTCCGATTTTACTCTACTCTGCTATGCACTTTAAAGATATTAGTGAAATAATAAGTTCATATCAATCATATCTCTGTTTACGATATCTATTTTTTCTGACAGTATATAAACGGTTGCTAGGTAACACAACATTTCAACATTATGAAGAAAGAAAGGTCTTGACATACGCAACCTTTTATTAATGTTGTATTCATGCCTTTAAATTGTATCAATTTTATAGTGACATCTGGTGACGTAGTTTGCATAATCGGAAGTCTCCTTTACACAATTTTTCTTTCTTTCTTTCAAATCTAATCCATCATCCTCCGTTTTTAATGACGTTAACTGTATTCCTAGTGTCCCCCCCTGAGGCGGCCTGTCGAAGAAAATGTGTCCGCACCTAAATAAAGTGCATGCACTTCATTGCGTTCAGTACGTCACCGACTACTGGCGAGAAGTCACACATCCGACGGAAATTTAAAATAAATGTTAAAAATTAAAAATGCCTTTTAATGATAATTTATACTAATAATACCTAGAAACCGAATAAAAGCAATATAATAACATTCCATTGCACTTCAAGTGAGATTTGCAGAGATAGTAAGATAAACGACCTTACATGTCTCGTTCTTACAAGTCAGTCGTGTATGATCGTGCAAATACTGCTTAATAAAGTCTTAAGATTCAAGATTCAAGCATTTATTCATAAAACATAGTATTTTACATGTCAAGTTTCATAAGTATATACAATTTGATACAATTCATTCACAAAGTTGGGTAGGTACATAGTAGGTACACACATAGTTATAATTAATACTATCGTACAAGGTCGAACAACAGGTTTAGATTTTCAATTTAGTCACTACACGCTTCGACAAATTCGTCAATGGTATAGCAAGCGAGGTTTGTTGGTAACGTTTTTAGACGTTTTGTAAAAGCGATATCGTAAAATGTTTGGAGAAAAGCCCTATCTATATATGCCTCAGCAGAAATAGCAATTCGTGAATTCGTCTTTGTCGGACTCCGCTTCTCGTCGTCCGACAAAATCGAAACTCATTCGCGAATTGCCCTTTCCCGGCCTCTGCAATAATGTACTATTATACCGAACATAAATATTTCTGTGACACCTAACTTAACATTCCAGGCTAACATATGATGAACGATACAATTGTATTAATTATTTCGGAATCTTAATTAGCATTGTTCATTTTTTTTTACCCCCCATTTTTATTTTATTTTCTGAAAATATAGGTTCATTTAAGATACCAATTTGAATGATTTAGTAATTCATGGCTCGGTTGAATATTTATAATTTATTGAAAATATGAGATACGACTTCTCGTAAATTACATGTCGTGGCTGTTGATAAAGCACAAGCAACAACAAGCATTAAAAAATATGTAGTTGTCATTGTCAATCATGAATCTAGTATAGATCTGGAATAGGCATGAGTGGTGGGGGGAACTGTCAGAACGGGATAGTCTTATGTATCTTTCAGAAGGTGTAGCAGAGAAAGCGTTATTATTGTCACTTCTACAGGATCCTACCTTCTATGTTGTCAATTGATTGTAATTGTCATCTGTCATTAATGTCATTAATGTTAGTATAACGCTTTTCTATAAATGATATCGTCGTATTATTTGAATCCCTAAATCAATAATCTCAAAATACGCTAAATTTGTGAAAGCTGATTCCACAAATCTGCCTTAAGTTATATACCTTAGTTTTATTGGATGTATATAATGTACAAATTTCTAGAGAAGGCGGAGAATGTAAAGTTATAGCAAGAATAGTGCCTGGGCGTGGGCATAGATGTAATAATAAACTATACAATTATTTTCTGGATCAACAAGAGTAGAACCTAAATCAACTTCAACTGAATGCTACTAAACAAAGCCCTCAATGTCAACCTTACGTGCAGAACATGTTGAACATATAATGTATACACTTTTTTGGGAAACAGGTTTTTCGTAAATTAATAAAAAAGTAAAAAATAAGACATGTTTAATTTTTACAACTCTTTCTTAACTTTAGTTTTGTCCGCCATGATCGTGATATCAGCAGCTTGAGCCTTGAACTGCAACTTGTAGGTACCTGGAAATTAGAAATTATCTTTTCAGTTTCATGTTGTATTTTGAGTATAACTATGTATTTTTGTATGTATATGATTTATTGCTTGCAAGATGGTTATAAGTTACATATATGTATGTCTGTTTGTTGAATTTAACTTCAAATCAGTAAAACGGAGCTAGTAGCGGACAAGCTGTGTTAAACGGTTTGTCTTTAGATATTCTGGCCACATCATCACAGAAAATAAATAGGTAATAGTGACCCGACCACCAAAATGGACTTTTAAATATTCGTAGTAAAATAATATTAATTTTATACTTACATCGACGTGATCCTCACAGCAATATTGTGTATAACACTTGAAGTATTCCATTCCACATTTACTTCACGACAACACCGTCTTTCACGTAGGTCTTCGCGGACTATAATTTTTGTAAATCATTCCCACAAGTGGAAACAAGGTTTTTGATATATTAAGCAATCAAAATCTACTGTTTAGGTATTAAAAATTATAAATCAAATCGTAAGAAACTAGCGGTTTAACTGAAATTTTTTATTAAATATGACAATTGATGACAATGACATCTTTGACAATTACGTGAGTGACGGATTTATTTACTATGGTTCGATAACTTTTACTATACGATGACATTATTATATTCAGCCTCGCGAGAAGGTCAAACTAAGGTCATCAGTATATTTGTTGAAATATCTTCAATCCTCGATTATTATATCGCAGCAAATGTCGGAAACTGTTTAAAAACCTAATATCTCGAAATGGTTTTCGAAATAGAACATTAAAAAAAAAATGAACAATCCTAATTGCCTTTACAGTACATCTGGTGCTCCATTACGACACCATGTACAAGCACATTACGTAACTATGTCGAAAATTTAATGGGCCATATAAACTGTAAAACGTTGGACGATACACGTGCGAAAAGGTAATTCGCAACTCGTGTCGATTTTAAACAGGTCGTTCGGTCGTGTTTTAAAAATCGCCACTCGTTGCAAATATCGCGCTTGTATCGTAAATAACTTTTTCACATCACCTATTCGAAAAGGGAACTTTTCTTCCCTGCTAGGAGGGATCAAAGTGGCACTTTTCTGTTCAAGGACATTTTGTTGCCAGTATGAAATATTGACACAAAGACATATGAAATTAGTATGCATATAATCGATTACAATTTCTTTATAATCGATTACGTGCATACAATTTTCTAACTTAAATAATATTTTGTTATAATTGTAAACAATAAATGTAATTAGCATATGTTAAATTAATTAATAGCATATTTAAATTAAGTAAATTAATTAATTAGCGTAATATTTACAAAGAAACGTAAAAAACATTCGTTTAATAATTTAATTTTTATTTTGACATGTTAGGTCTCCTTAAACGCAGCCATACTTGTCTATGCAATTTAAAAAGTTTATATTTAAAAAGTTTTGTACAAATATTTCACAAAGCATAATTATGTGGTTCTGTATTGTGTATAAATTTGTAAATACTTAGTTTAAATCAATAACTTTATAATAATAAATATAAGTGATATCAGTCTTCATAGTGTTCTTCCGAAGATTTGGTTCAAAGGGGTAAGAGCTAATTTGTTACCAGAAAAATCTACAAAAATAATGTACTTGATTTTCATTGTATAATTTTAGGTGTTTGCTGCCGTCTTTGAAAAGATATAAGGTATATAATTATGAGCTGTAGGTACTTTTAATTTGTCAGTACAGTCTAGGCGCGGATCCAGGATTTCATGCAGGGGGGGGGGGGGTAACTTCTTGCCAAATTACAAAAATGGTAGAAATAAATCGTAGGTATAAGGATTGGGGTTTGTAAAAAAAAAAACTAACAACAAAATAAAAGTTAATTTATCAAGACGAGACGATTCTTATGAGTGTATAAAATCAAAAGCGTTGTGTTATTGTATATGTATACTCATACTCGTATATCCGTCGAAACGTTTACGTAATTTCTCTTCGCGCGGCTTTTGGGGCACTGTTTTGTCAAAATCCGAGCGGAGCCGCGGGATCATGGAAACTATTTGTTGTACTCATATTTAAGTACGTAGGGTGGGCATTTTTTTCCAATTGAAAATGAAAAAAATAAAAAAGTAAATTTTAACATACAGTAAATCACGACCCTGTGTCCTGAGCTAGGAAACCCTGTATTACAGGACCCAGTTTCGTTATACTTTAGTCAATTGTTGAAAAATTGCACCGAGTCTTGTGTCAGGGGTTCAGGGGGGGGCAGTTGCCCCTAGTGCCCCCCCCCCCCTGTATCCGCGCCTGGTACAGTCACGTCTGAAAATATCGATACGGACAAAGTGCCAGAAGTATGTACCTATACTAAGGTCGTGTATACATATTTTTGGCACTTTGTCCGTATCGATCTTTGCTTAAAATAATAATGTTTTGAAACCTAATATATGTATGTAATTTCCTCATAGGTGATGTGAAAAGCAGTATGTGTCACATGGTAGCAAAATTATTTTCACCTTGGGCGTTAACACTTGAATCCCTCACTACGCTCAGGATTCTATGTTAGAATCCCTCGCTACGCTCAGGATTCTATTATAGAATCCTTCGCTTCGTTTAGGATTCAATTGTACGCCCTCGCCGTAAATATGTCATTTTGCTCCCTTGTGACACAATCTACTATTAAATACGTGCGATAAACGTACATGGCCATCAATAAATAATATATCTCATTATTTATTTAAAAATAAAATAATAAATTATCGTACAAAAATATTGCATATATGTATAATAAAACATGTTCTATATTTTGTCAAAGGACTCTCATTTTAAACGTAGACAGTGAGAATCATACTATTTTTGTCTTACACTAGTTCTAGCACTTGAAAGAAAAGGATGAGTGTAGTTTTTTTGTTCTTATTTACTGACAATTTGGTTTGAGCAACTATATATTGCATGAAACCAAGGGCCTGACACTCTTTGATAGAGAAAGATAGTCTTATTGCGATTCCTATAAGAGGAAGGAGAAAACAGTGCAATGCTTTGTCCTTATCACCGACCGGGTGGCATCATAATATAGGTAGGAGGCGAAGGCGAAATACCGAAATTTATAAGAGAGAAAAAATCCTATGTTGCCCAAATTTTATATGAATATTCTTTCTCTTACCCCCGGTCACTCGGCGGCGCGTCTATAACTACTTGTACATACTATGTCTATGCATGAAACCGTCTACTAAGAGACTGTTTTGATTTTCATGTCTTTTCAAGTGACAGTGTTACGGCATGGTTACGGCTATGTTACGGCCAATCAGAGCGACTAATTTTAAAATAGACCAATAGTATTTCGGGTCGGTGAAATTGACTAATCATAATCTTGGTCAAAGAAAACCCATACCTAAACTTTGATTTTGCAATTGGTCCGCTGGTGAGCATGCGTATTCTGTAGCCTTTTATAAGTTGATATTTTCTTTGAAGTTAGTCATCCATGTTTATTATCAATCGCTGGGGGCTTGCAAATCGGGGTATGTTCATTTATAATACAAAGTTAATTATAGGTCCGAAATAAGAATGCGCGTATGTGCAGCAAAGTTTGTTAGGTATAAACGTCATTTCGGAAAGGTCCTGAAGCGAGAAGGGTGCAGGACGTAGTCGCATGGGAGCGGAATGCGGTCCGACGACCGAGGCGAGTGTCGAGGGACAGCCGGCGAGCGGGGAGGGAGCTAGCTAGCTGCACGCGCGGCGGCGGTGGCCTATAAACTGCGACGGAGTGCTTCGCTCGCGCCGCGCCGCGCCGCGCCCCGGCCGTTATTACGCCGTGAGAATGCGCGCCCGCGCCGGCGGCGGCGACCCCATCAATAAGTCGCCATATTAGCATTGTTCATTTTTTTAACCCCCCATTTTTATTTTATTTTCTGAAAATATAGGTTCATTTAAGATACCAATTTGAATGATTTAGTAATTCATGGCTCGGTTGAATATTTATAATTTATTGAAAATATGAGATACGACTTCTCGTAAATTACATGTCGTGGCTGTTGATAAAGCACAAGCAACAACAAGCATTAAAAAATATGTAGTTGTCATTGTCAATCATGAATCTAGTATAGATCTGGAATAGGCATGAGTGGTGGAGGGAACTGTCAGAACGGGATAGTCTTATGTATCTTTCAGTAGGAGTAGCAGAGAAAGCGTTATTATTGTCATTTCTACAAAATCCTACCTTCTATGTTGTCAATTGATTGTAATTGTCATCTGTCATTAATGTCATTAATGTTAGTATAACGCGTTTCTATAAATAATATCGTCGTATTATTGGAATCCCTAATCAATAATTTCAAAATACGCTAAATTTGTGAAAGCTGATTTCACAAATGTGCCTTAAGTTATATAACTTAGTTTTATTGGTTGTATATACTATAGCATCCAACTCCAACCGTAACTTGGCTGAAATCAGGGTAACAAAAATACAAGTTACATCATATATTTTGTAAGTTATATAACTTAGTTTTATTGGTTGTATATACTATAGATCCAACTCCAACCGTAACTTGGCTGAAATCAGGGTAACAAAAATACAAATGTAAGTTACATCATATATTTTGTAAGTGATTCGATTCGTAAGGAGATTTGATTCTTAAAATTGTAACAGCACCTTGCGGATTATTTCTACCTATTTGTCACCATTGGTTTGATATTGTATTACATGCCAATTTTGCTAATTTATTTGATAAACATAAATCTTAATATAATATAGAAAGAGCATAATACAATACAATAGGTATTAATAATAAATAACATAATAATTAAAACTAATAATAAACTAAACGTCTAATATGTGCCTCCATCCGGCATCGTACCCGGCTCAAAAGTTCCCATGATGCCTGCAGCATTCCCTCGCTGAACTGCAATTGAGATCTGTTGAATCAGGTACATTTTAGGTATTTATAGGTATTCTGTCATTTCAGGTCATCACGTGAGGTCAGGTCATTCCTATTTAGATACGGCTGTGGGATATGTACACATTTCTAGAGAAGGCGGAGAATGTAAAGTTATAGCAAGAATAGTGCCTGGGCATAGATTTAATAACGAACTATACAATTATTTTCTGGTTCAACAAGAGTAGAAAGAACCTACATCAACTTCAACTGAATGCTACTAAACAAAGCCCTCATCATTGTCAACCTCACGTGCAGAACATGTTAAACATATAATGTATACACTTTTTTTGGGAAACATGTTTTTCCTAAATTAATAAAAAAGTAAAAAATAAGACGTTTTATTTTTCACAACTATTTATTAACTTTAGTTTTGTCCGCCATGATCGTGATATCAGTAGCTTGAACCTTGAACTGCAACTTGTACCTGGAAAGTAGAAATTATCTTTTCAGTTTCATGTTGTATTTTGAGTATGACTATGGATTCTTGTATGTATATTATTTATTGCTTTCAAGATGGTTATAAGTTACATATATGTATGTCTGTTTATTGAATTTAACTTCAAAGCAGTAAAACAGTAAAACGGAGCTAGTAGGGCACAAGCTGTGTTAAACGGTTTGTCTTTAGATATTCTGGCTACATCATCACAGAAAATAAATAGGTAATAGCGATCTTACAGCGACGTGATTCTCGCAGCAATATTGTGTGTGTCGGCGGCAGATCGTAAAACCGGGCATATCGAGATATTCCTAGGCATATCATGAAACGCCGCCATTTCACGATATGACTAGCGACTACCGGCCATATCGTTCAAACCTCAACGTTTGACGATTTGCCCGGCGACGTTTAGGCATATCAAATAAGTAGGGTGTGATATTCCTAGGCAGATCATGAACGCCGGCATTTCATGATCTGCCTAGCGACCACTAGCCATATCGTGCAAACTTCAAGGTTTGATATTCCTAGGCAGATCATGAAACGCCGGCATTTCGTAATCTGACTAGCGACAACTAGCCATATCGTGCAATCTTCAAGGGTTTCAAGTGGAAAGATAAATATCAATTATAAATTAGAACTATATTGTATTAAGCGACTATATTTTACGGTTTTACAACAAAACAAAATGGAAAAACAGCTAAATCACATATGATGCCATAGATAAACTAACAGTTAAACTCGATCATCCGCCATTTTGCCGCAAACCAAACTGCCAAATCGCCGTGTAGGGGTGATATTCCTAGGCAGATCCCGAAACGCCGGCATTTCATGATCTGCCTAGTGACCACTAGCCATATCGTGCAAACTTCAAGTTGTGATATTCCTAGGCAGATCATGAAACGCCGGCATTTCGTGATCTGCCTAGCGATCACCAGTCATATCGTGCAAACCTCACGGGGTGATATTCCTAGGCAGATCATGAAACGCCGGCATTTCATGATCTGCCTAGCGACCAGTAGCCATATCGTGCAAACTTCAAGTTGTGATATTCCTAGGCAGATCATGAAACGTCGGCATTTCGTGATCTGCCTAGCGATCACAAGCCATATCGTGCAAAACTAACGGGGTGATATTCCTAGGCAGATCATGAAACGCCGGCATTTCATGATCTGCCTAGCGACCACTAGCCAAATCGTGCACACTTCAAGGTGTGATATTCCTAGGAAGATCGTCGCATCGAAATCGCCGTGAAGTTGTGCGAGTGTGGAGTCATACGTCATCTCCGCGAAGTCGCGCCGCGATTTACGCACATAGTCTGGAGGAGGCTTTACCAATACACAATTTTCAATAAAAATACGTACCTACGATATTCCTTCGCGCCTACATTTTTTAAATTTGCTCTGCACTAATGGGTACGATCTGGCAACACTGGCAGACGCAGCGCCACATAGAATGCAGCGCCACCAGTGGTAAAAAATGCAATTATTTTACGATGCGCCCGGTATGAAGCTATTTCGACGAATACATTACTCCTATCGATCTGCCGCATCTTTTATAAGGCATATCATGATATGCCTGGGTTAATCTTAGTCAGATCATGAAATGGCGGCGTTTCATGATATGCCTAGGAATATATCTACTTGAAGTTTGCACGATATGGCTAGTGGTCGCTAGGCAGATCATAAAATGCCGGCGTTGATCTGCCTAGGAATATCACCCCTTCACGGCGATTTCGCAGTTTGGTTTGCGGCAAAATGGCGGAAAAGCATCAGCTGATCGAGTTTAACTGTTAGTTTATCTACGGCATCATATGTGATTTAGCTGTTTTTCCATTTTGTTTTGTTGTAAAACCGTAAAATGTGATATTTTCTATAAAAAGGGACCTTATTGTCGATAGCGCTTACGCCATTATTAACGATGCTCCGATATAAATACAATGCCGCGCGGCGCTGTGCGGCGTAAGCGCCATCGACAATAAGGTCCCTTTTCATAGAAAATGCCCCAAATATAGTCCCTTAATACAATATAATTCTAATTTATAATTGATATTTAACTTTCCACTTGAAACTTTCATGATATGCCTAGGAATATCTCAACTGGAAGTTTGCACGATATGGCTAGTGATCGCTAGGCAGATCACGAAATGCCGGCGTTTCATGATCTGCCTAGGAATATCACCCCGTGAGGTTTGCACGATATGGCTGGTGATCGCTAGGCAGATCACGAAATGCCGGCGTTTCATGATCTGCCTAGGAATATCATATCTTGAAGTTTGCACGATATGGCTAGTGGTCACTAGGCAGATCATGAAATGCCGGCGTTTCATGATCTGCCTAGGAATATCACCCCTTCACGGCGATTTCGTAGTTTGGTTTGCGGCAAAATGGCGGAAAGCATCAGCTGGTCGAGTTTTAACTGTTAGCTTATCTACGGCATCATATGTGATTTAGCTGTTTCTCCATTTTGTTTTGTTGTAAAACCGTAAAATATAGTCGCTAAATACAATATAATTCTAATATTTAATTGATATTTATCTTTCCCCTTGAAACCCTTGAAGATTATACGATATGGCTAGTTGTCGCTAGTCAGATCACGAAATGCCGGCGTTACATGTTATTTTACGATGCGCCCGGTATGAAGCTAGGAATACCAACGAATGCAATTGGTATGATCGATCTGCCGCCTCTTTTATTAGGCAGATCGTGATATGCCTTGGTTATTCTTAGTCAGATCGTGAAATGGCGGCGTTTCATGATATGCCTAGGAATATATCGATGTGCCCGATTTTACGATCTGCCGCCGACATGTGTAACAACTTGAAGTATTCCATTCCACATTTACTTCACGACAACCCACCCAGTCTTTCTTTCACGTAGGTCTTCGAGGACTATTATTTTTGTGAATCATTCCTACAAATGGGTACAAGGTTTTTGATATATTAAGCAATCAGAATCTACTGTTTAGGGTGGTTTAGGTATCAAAATTATAAATCAAATCGTAAAAAACTAGCGGTTTAACTGAAAATTTTAATTATGTCAATTGATGACAATGACAACTTGGACATTACGTGAGTGACGGATTTATTTACTATCATAGACATAGATAATTGGATAATCGGAAGAATAATTGTAATACTGTGACTATGGTTCGATAACTTTTATTATACGATGACTTTATTATATTCAGCCTCGCGAGAAGGTCAAACTAAGGTCATCAGTATATTTGTTGAAATATCTTCAATCCTCGATTATTATATCGCAACAAATGTCGGAAGCTGTTTAAAAACCTCATATCTCGAAATGGTTTTCGAAATAGAACATAAAATAAAAACTTTTATAAAAAAAAGATAAACCGACTTCAAAAAGGATGACATAAAATATGATCCTTTTTAGGGTTCCGTGTTTAAGTATATGCGTTACCAACTGATATGTTTGAAGTCGGTGCCAAACCAAATTTTGAACCATATATTCATAGTGATTTTGGTGCAATTCGATAAAGGCTGCGGCTATATAAGTATGTACGTTGGATTACCTAACGCAGCGTACTACGTAGGCGAACAACACGCGAACGCTAAGCAGCGCGGCACGGCGCCTTAATTAATCCTTTGATACCTATAGAAGTGTCCTACGTGGGCGATCTCTTTGCGAACGCGAACGCCTTGGGCCCACCGCGCCGCGCCTTGTCACACCTCAGAACAGAACACACGGTTGGAACCTTCTTGGCGCAGTTCGTACCATGCTTGTCGGCACATTAGTGTAAATCTAATGCGTTTAATTGTCGTCGTATTTTTTAAAGAGCATTTCTTACTAATTCTTAAACAGTCCATAGCACGCAAGTGTGGGATTGGGACTGAGTTATTTTCTGTCGCTTATCCAGAGGACTACATTTCAAAATATAAAACAATTCAAGGAACCTTCATGCCAAATTTCAGCTAAAGCGGTTCAGTTGTTTAGCCATGAAAAGGTAACAAAGAGGCAGACAGAATTACTTTCACGTTTATAATATTTGTACAGTTGTAATGGGATGTATATACATAAAGCTCATTATTTTTGACTGGTATTGTTACTACTTGGCCTGGCACCGACTTCAAACATATCAGTTGGTAACGCATATAATTAAACACGGAACCCTAAAAAGGATCATATTTTATTTCATCATTTTTGAAGTCGGTTTATCTTTTTTTTTATAAAAGTTTTTATTTTTCCATTTTTAGTTTTGACATTGTTAAGAGCGTGACGCATGAATGAAAAACATAATCATGTTTAACTCTAAATTCGTAAACTTTATTAAATAATCAGAATTTTCCTCGAGTCCGTCTGGGAAATCATTCCTGTCACTAAATCCATTCTCCGCCCCGCCACTGTCCCAATCCCTCAAACCCCCGATCACTCAACCTCACAGCACATCAACCCCTGATCACTGAACCCCTCGACCCTAAACCACCAACCCCTAGCCCCAGACCCCTTAACTCCTAACCCTAACCCACAATCCCTTAACTCCCAACCCCTCAGTCCCCGACCCATCAACTCACCTCCCCTCAACCCCCAAACCCCCCAAATACTAATGCCCGCTACCTTCACCTCTCACACCTACCCCTCACTTCTCAGTCTCTTTGGTTGTTTCCAACACTACCTACATCAAAAATCATAATACACATACGAGGGAAGTTCCACATTTCGTCCGTAGTCTTCATCATCAGTAGCCTTACCACGAGATTGACATTGACATATTCGCTATCGTGTGCGTAACTTACTGTTTATGCATCTCGCTCGTATTGGCATATTAGTGTACAAAGTTACGAAGACGCTAGCGAATATTTAGTGTCAAACTCGTGGTTAGGCTACAGTTGCACTACATCAAATTGGTGGTTTTTGGGAGGAAGTGCTTGAGTTACTTTAGAAAACACCGAAATCACCATACACGTGTCTTTAAAAATTGAGGAGTTCCCTCAATTCCTCACGGATTCCATCATCAGATCAAAAGAAAAAATGTTACGAAAACACCTGTACCTCCAAGGTGTTTTTTCAAACAGAAAAAGAATTACTCAAATCGGATCATGGGTGCCGGAGTAATCGCTGAAATTATTATCATCAAAACAATCATCATCATCAGCTCCACTTCATCAAATTGGTGGTTCTAATGCTCGAGTTGCTTAAGAACACACCCAAATCACCATACATGTGCCTTCAAAAATTGAGGAGTTCCCTCAATTCCTCATGGATCCCATCATTAGAACAGCACCAGATTAATGTGGGACCACCTTGGAGGTAGTTCCTTTCAAACAAAAAAAGAATTGTTCAAGTCGGACCACGGGTGTCGGAGTAATCGCTGAACATCCTACATTAAAAAAATCATCATCACTATCATCAAAACAATCATCATCATCAGGTCCACTTCATCAAATTGGTCGTTTTCGAGAGAAAATGCTCAAGTTGCTTATGAAAACACCCAAATCACCATACATGTGCCTTTAACAATTGAGGAGTTCCCTTAATTCCTCAGGGATCCCATCATCAGATCAGAACCAGATTAATATAGGACCAACTTGGAAGTAGCTCCTTTCGAACAAAAAAATAATTACTCAAATCGGACCACGGGTCTCGGAGTAATCGGTGAACATACATAAAAAAAAAATAGCCACAACTGAATACAGAACCTCCTCCTTCTATGAAATTGAAGTCGGTTAAAAAATGAACAATCCTAATTGCAAACCTCATTGTCATGCTATTCGACTAAACAGGTGCTCATTGTTTACAGATTTATTACACCGCAAATAGATAGTAGGTATGTACGCATATTGCTAGTGAACGTGAAACATTTTTTATACAAGTATCCAGTTCATATAGTAAACAAACGCCTACCTACCTATTATTATTGAATGAATGAAACGAATGAAATTTGTTGTCATCTCAGTAAACTAACCCATGTAAATTATAATTTAAAACTAACGCACTTTATAAGTGCGATGCACTTCGCAACCCTCTGCGGGGTGATAAGTGCGGGGATTAGGGAGCCGGTTGCGAAACCGCTCAAACTTGACACCCTTAGGGCCTAAACTCTTCCTACACGATCACTCACTCACTCACGAACGAACGGAACGCTCACCACTAAAATTCAAATTCACACTGTGGCGAGACTTCAACTTCACGAACTTCAGGACATATTCTACAAGGTTGCCTGGTTTTGCAGCTTTTTCGTGCAAGTCCCTATTTAGGGAACTTTTTCACATTATTATTCTGTAATTGGTTAAATCACGGTGTTCTTCGTGTTATTCAATTTTGCAATTGGTAACTGATTGAGCTAATATTTGACATAATTACTTATCTAAGACCGGTGAAAATGATTGACCTGATGATGGAGACCTTAGGTTGCCAATGAAGTAGTAGAAACGTACAGTGGGCAATAAAAGCTAATTAATATCAAAAATTAAATATTTAACAAAAAAAAACATGTCATTCAAAATCTTAAAACTTAACATTGTTATCAACTTTGAGCAAATTAATTAATGCGATTGACCAAATAAGACAGTAATAACAGATGTTTATTTAGCAAATAAGTATGTAACGGCACCAGTCATGGGACTTGTAAGAGGAAATTTAGAGTATTTGTGATATTTCCCTGATACATGTAAAATGTTACCGTCTTGTGTGTTAGAAGTTGAATGTCCGGTCCGACTTTTATGTTTCAGGCGTGTTGTATCAAAAATTCAGCAATTAGTTTCCACATAATTAACAAATTAAAACTATGTGTTTTTTCTCCAGTCATGGTCGGCAAAGCTCCAGTAATGGTACCCCGGTAATGGGCGTGGATCCAGTAATGGGGCCCCTATAATGGGCATCCCTATGAGTATAAAATATTGGAAAAGGAAATAAGATTTGGCAAATTCAGCTTCCAAAATTTGACCCACACTAATAGACCGGGAGCCAGGAACAGATTTCCATAACCAATCGCCTCCCGGGCGAAAACTCGTATCCACTCGTATGTACATCGAATAATTTTGTCTCGATTAATTTTGGGAATAATTATGATCATGGTTGTTTTATAGGTTTTAGGGACAGGATTTCGAAAATGATGACCATCTTGGAATCCAAGATGGCGGACATGCACTATGTCATAAAAGTCGTCATGGATGTCGTTTTATGGGTTTTAGGGTGTGCTAGTTTCGAAAATGATGACCATTTTGGAATCCAAGATAGCGGACATGCACTATGTCATAAAAGTCGTCATGGATGTCGTTTTATAGGTTTAAGGGAGTGCAGATTTCGAAAATGATGACCATTTTGGAATCCAAGATGGCGGACATGCACTATGTCATAAAAGTCGTCATGGATGTCGTTTTATAGGTTTAAGGGAGTGCTAGTTTCGAAAATGATGACCATTTTGGAATCCAAGATGGCGGACATGCACTATGTCATGTCGTCATGGATATAGTTTTATCGGTTTTAGCGAGTGCTAGTTTCGAAAATGATGACCATTTTGGAATCCAAGATGGCGGACATGCACTATGTCATAAAAGTCGTCATGGATATCGTTTTATCGGTTTTTAGCGAGTGCTAGTTTCGAAAATGATGACCATTTTGGAATCCAAGATGGCGGACATGCACTATGTCATAAAAGTCGTCATGGATATCGTTTTATGGCTTTTAGCGAGTGCTAGTTTCGAAAATGATGACCATTTTGAAATCCAAGATGGCGGACATGCACTATGTCATAAAAGTCGTCATGGATGTCATTTTATGGGTTTTAGGGTGTGCTAGTTTCGAAAATGATGACCATTTTGGAATCCAAGATAGCGGACATGCACTATGTCATAAAAGTCGTCATGGATGTCGTTTTATAGGTTTAAGGGAGTGCAGATTTCGAAAATGATGACCATTTTGGAATCCAAGATGGCGGACATGCACTATGTCAGAAATGTTGTCATGGATGTCGTTTTATAGGTTTAAGGGAGTGCAGATTTCAAAAATGATGACCATTTTGGAATCCAAGATGGCGGACATGCACTATGTCATAAAAGTCGTCATGGATGTCGTTTTATAGGTTTAAGGGAGTGCAGATTTCAAAAATGATGACCATTTTGGAATCCAAGATGGCGGACATGCACTATGTCATAAAAGTCGTCATGGATGTCGTTTTATAGGTTTAAGGGAGTGCAGATTTCGAAAATGATGACCATTTTGAAATCCAAGATGGCGGACATGCACTATGTCATAAAAGTCGTCATGGATGTCGTTTTATAGGTTTAAGGGAGTGCAGATTTCAAAAATGATGACCATTTTGGAATCCAAGATGGCGGACATGCACTATGTCATAAAAGTCGTCATGGATGTCGTTTTATAGGTTTAAGGAAGTTCAGATTTCAAAAATGATGACCATTTTGCCATCCAAGATAGATGGCGGACATGCATTATGTCATAAAAGTCGTCATGGATGTCGTTTTATATATATATATATATTTATATTTTATATATATATATATATATATATATATATATATATATAGGTTTAAGGGAGTGCAGATTTCGAAAATGATGACCATTTTGGAATCCAAGATGGCGGACATGCACTATGTCATAAAAGTCGTCATGGATATCGTTTTATGGGTTTTGGGGAGGGTCGATTTCGAAAATGATGACTAGTGTCTCGAGCGCTTACGTTATGACAGTTAGCGCGAGCAGAGCAGTCGTATCACGTGATGTTTGGGTTGACGAGCCGTTGGAAATACATTACATCGTATGATTTACTGTGGTACATACAGAACATTACAATGACCATTTTGGAATCCAAGATGGCAAATTTACGACGGCCCAGCCATACGGTCAAAATTAATCATTTAGTCATTTATTCAATATTGCATTGTCATGTACATAATAAGGTGTTACATTTTTACAATTAGGTGGGCTGCTCAACCAAATGTCATAGAGGGACCCTGGCAGTTTCTGACGCCGCCATTTTTATTTCAAAATGGCTGATTCTAAATGGCGCCCGATTTTCAAGTTTGTCCTAGCGCGCTAAATGTTGGTCACGGAAACTCGGGGTCCCATGGATTGCTATAAAAATTTTTTTGGAAAAAATCCAAGATGGAAAAAATTACCACTTATTTTGTATAGCAACTTCTTAACGGTGCGAGATACCCATCGTGCTCGACCAAATGTCATAGAGGGCTCCGCGACAAATTGGTCTGATATTGCTTAATCCGTTTTTTACATACACATAGCTTCTTTTGATAGGTACTGTAAAGGTTTTGTAACCTTTACAGCCTTTTTTATCAGTAACTGGCGACAGCCACGTTTTGAATTTAGAATCGTATCGCCCTATCAAATGGAACGGGGGTGCGTGATCGCCATTCCTGAAGAGGCAGTCATTCTGTATAGATGATTTGTCAATTAGCTAACCTGTGAGAAAAAATAATACATTGAAGATCAATCCTCTATGTTTAAATATCTACCACATCTTCCCCAATAGGGGCATCCCCTTTACAGTACTGGCCGCTTGTTGCACTCCCTAAAACCCATATAACGACATCCATGACGACTTTTATGACATAGTGCATGTCCGCCATCTTGGATTCCAAAATGGTCATCATTTTCGAAACTAGCACTCCCTAAAACCCATAAAATGACATCCATGACGACTTTTATGACATAGTGCATGTCCGCCATCTTGGATTTCAAAATGGTCATCATTTTCGAAACTAGCACTCGCTAAAAGCCATAAAACGATATCCATGACGACTTTTATGACATAGTGCATGTCCGCCATCTTGGATTCCAAAATGGTCATCATTTTCGAAACTAGCACTCACTAAAAACCGATAAAACGATATCCATGACGACTTTTATGACATAGTGCATGTCCGCCATCTTGGATTCCAAAATGGTCATCATTTTCGAAACTAGCACTCGCTAAAACCGATAAAACGATATCCATGACGACATGACATAGTGCATGTCCGCCATCTTGGATTCCAAAATGGTCATCATTTTCGAAACTAGCACTCCCTAAAACCCATAAAATGACATCCATGACGACTTTTATGACATAGTGCATATCCGCCATCTTGGATTCTAAAATGGTCATCATTTTCGAAATCTGCAATCCCTTAAACCTATAAAACGACATCCATGACGAATTTTATGACATAGTGCATGTCCGCCATCTTGGATTCCAAAATGGTCATCATTTTCGAAACTAGCACTCCCTTAAACCTATAAAACGACATCCATGACAACATTTATGACATAGTGCATGTCCGCCATCTTGGATTCCAAAATGGTCATCATTTTCGAAACTAGCACTCCCTTAAACCTATAAAACGACATCCATGACAACATTTATGACATAGTGCATGTCCGCCATCTTGGATTCCAAAATGGTCATCATTTTCGAAACTAGCACTCCTACTATACGAGTTTTCGCCCGGGAGGCGATGACTGACGAAATTTGCGTCTGGCTCGCGGTCTATAACTAAGAGGGCAAGTTAATAAAAGTTTGTAAAAACGATATTAATTTTATCTGAAGTCCGAGCATACCTCCTGACAAATTTCAATACTACATTTTATTGTTTAAACGTGAAATGACGGCATGGGAAGCATCATTATGTAAATTGTCCCATCATAGGAGGCATGTAGTTTTACAGCTCCTATAATGGGATTGGGCAAAATACTACTATTTTTTTTACATCTCTGGAGTCAGAAAAAAGTGTGTTGTGTACCTTATCTCATGGTGAATGCAATTAACAAAACACATTCTAGTTCACACCAACTAATAATTAACTAAAATTAAATATATGAACTCACCTCTCTTAGCAAAGTTGTTAAGAATTCTTATTGGTTATGTTTTTCAGTGACACGACAACTTTTGGGTTGGCGCCAATTTCTTAAATAATAACCGAATTTCATAAAAAGTCAAACTTAAGCAGCTCTATGACTCTTGTTTATGGTCAAATATTACCAGTGTTTATAAACTAGTTTAAGATACTTATTTTACAAGATTTGTAGTTTTATGACCCATTACCGGTTCCACGCCCATTACCGGGTCCAGTACTATACCTGCCTACGCCATAAAGCTGCAAAAAATGTTGTATAGAAGATGACCCTTAATTAGTTTAGGATACTTTCGAAGTGCTTGCGGCGGGCACATAATCAACTAGAGAAGCGAAATGAAGTTGGGTGGGAGTTGGGAGTGAATCTGGTATCACGCGGTGTTATGAATGAACGTGAGTCCCCGCGCCCGGCGTCGCCGTACCGTCGATAAAGGTCCGCCCGATGCACGGGGGCCATTACTGCTTTTGGAATTCGAAAAACTCGAGTGGGCGATGCCGAAATACTATCACAAAAAAAAGCCCAACGAACGAATACAATAGCGCTTGCGGCCAACGATGCTCTCAGGTGCTAGTTGGAAAGAGATAACAAAGTAAACTTTTAAAACTTATGTTTTAATGTAGTTGCGCTATGCCTTGTTAAAATAACAGAATAATAAGACTGGTGTTTGATTAACATGACAAAGTCGTGGAATGTCGTTCATCTTACCGGCGCCTGCGCCATGCTCGGATAGTAAGTTTAAAAACCCCTGCTCTTTCCATTCGATCTGGTGCCAAGTCACGTAACTACATACATTGTACCTGGGCTTTCTACTATCTTTCCTGCCCCATTATTGAATGCGCCGGTCGCTAATAGTTCTTTGAATCATTGATAATCCTCGATTATAAATCAGGTACAGGGTACAGACAGGTTATCTGCCAATCGCTGTAACTAGTTTAACTATACTACGGCCACGCTCTCTATGATAAAAGAAGATGATACAATAAATAAAAAACATGTTATTGAATACAGAAGAAATTAATGATGAGTAGTTAATTTCGGTTTTAAACAAAAATGTGTCGAGCCGAGTGTGGCAATGTTTGTTAGGGAGGGCAGCGTCTCTCGCGTCGCGTTGCACCGGCACAAGCGCACCGTACCGCACCGCAATAAAGCCTACCTACCTGCTCGATGTAGAGTAGATGTTAGTGAGATGTTATCTTGCTCGGTCAAAGACGCCGGCCGCCGGCCGCCTCCCGCCTCCGCGCCGGCCGGGGGTCCCCCCACGCCAATATAAACTTCATTGGCGCAGACAGAAGGACCATCTTCCTCGACTCTGTCGTGTGCTAACAAACACGTTACGGCGTGGAATTACAACACTTTTGTTAGATTGTAAGCTTTTGTCACCGTTACAAGTATACATACATTAGTCATAAGACTCATAAGCACCGTATTATTATATTAGGATTGGACCGAGAGAAGGCATACAGAGTAGATACTACAATTTTAAGGTACGGTGTGCCTCGGCTATTGGCACATTGGCGTAAAAAAATTGATTAGATTTTTTACTGGGCGAACTTTATGTAATTGTGTAACAATATATTTTCCCCTCACTAGCTCGGAAAGCCGTCTTTTATCCTTTAAAACAAGCGGGTAAAAACGTTTAAAAGAAACTAATATTAACACTCATCAATAAGTAGTCATGAATTGGAACAAAAATAAATTTAAAAAAATTGGAAAAGTATAAAGCACTAGTTCGCTAAAACCAACTTTCCGCACGCTAAACAGCTACGTAAAGTAGCACTTTTTGCTTTTTTGAGCAACTGTATTAAAAAAAATCTTTTTTTTTTTTCGCGAAATCGACCTAAATTCATAAATCATTGTAAAATCTTTCGGGTTCCTCATGGGCACCGTCTATGTGATATACTTAGTACCCATGTCTACTATTAAAAATTCAAAATTTTAAAAACCCTTATAGCTATAGCGGTTAGCAAAATGAAACTGCACTTAATGCAGAAAGCAAGCCGCTTTGCCCAGTGATACTAGGGACCAATCTGAATGATTTCATCCGAGGAAACACAAATTTCATCCACTAGAATTCAAGATGGCGGACCTTTTCCAAAACGGCGGCTGCAAAATTTAAAAAAGTTTTTGCAGTTGCCTTTGCATATGCCATATGCTGCATTCTGCATTGCACTGTGCAGGGTAGACTCACCCTCCGACACGTGCAGCACATTGTTTCGCAACCTTTTTTACAGCCGCAATGGTACAGGTATGATAATTCACGCCATATCTCCCTGGCTTCAGACCATTGCGGTTCCCAACTGTCATTGACTTCCAACCCCAAAAGGATGGCAATGGCACAGAGGCAAATTGTTGGGGCAATCAACTTTAAGGCATGTCGTTGACTAAGATGCCACTATTTGTTTGGCCTATCTTGCTTACAGCATTTATGTTGAATGATGCACTGATGCATCAAGAATAAGGGCATTGCCCCATAAGTTCACCTGCTACCTATATGACCCTCAAACAGCGCATTCGTCGGTGAACTTGGTACGCAAGGAACTATTTGCTACTAAAAATAAGTTGGTAGGTAACCAGCATCCCACCAACATCGGCACTTGGCAGCATTACATAAACACGCGCTCCGTGTCACATATCAAGCGGGCCACTTATGGGGCAATGCCCTTATTCCTGATGATGCCTCTGTGACATTGCCATCCTCTTGGGGTTGGAAGTCATCTAATGACAGTTGGGAACCGCAATGGTCTGAAGCCAGGGAGATATGGAGTGAATTATCATACCTGGACCATTGCGGCTGTAAAAAATGTTGCGAAACATGCAGCCCAGCGCGTCGGAGGGTGGGTCTACCCTGCACAGTGCAATGCAGAATGCAGCACATCAGCACATGCAAAGGCAACTGCAAAAATGAAAGGTACTTATAGATAAACTACGCCAAACTGTCCCGCCCCTCCATTACTATTTCAATACTACACACATTGAAATAGTAATGGAGGGGCGGGACAGTTTGGCGTAGTTCATTTCTATATATTCAATTTAATTAGATTAGGTAGGTATATTTTGTTCTGATTTCATATGAATTTTCTTTTTTTTTTTACATCGGACCAAGATGATAAAGAGGAGTAAATGTGACGTCCAACGGGTAAAGGTACCTTATGGCGGTTGGCGCTTAAGCTATTATTAACGCCGCTCCAATACTATCGCGGTGCTATGCGACGTAAGCGCCAGCCTCCATAAGGTTCCTTTTTCCGTGGAACGTCACAAATAATAAGCGGCAATACATTTATTTATAGCTCAATAAAGTAAATATGTATTATTTTCTTTTTTTTTACCTTTAAATATAAAGAAAAATCATCAAAGTTGTCAGTTTTGACGCGAGGGGGCCGTTTCGGACGGGGGTTACGCGCTTTTTGTAATGTGTATAGTTAAAAAACTACTCAACGGATTGTCAAGTTTTTATTTTATTTTGTAGCTAATATTATCAGGTTTCATTTAAATGAAAGAATATGTGACCATACCATAGAACATTTAGTTGTTATTTTCAGTAGAAGGAAAAAAAAGAGGAAAAAAAAAAACATAATTTTCTTAATATTCGGCCGCCATCTTTAATTTCTTAAATGGTATATTTTTTTTCCGATTAAAGGTGTCAATACGAATTGATTGATATATCAATCACTAAAATCGGTGCACCCGTTTTGTGTCTACAATTTTTTTAAATTTTGCAGCCGCCATTTTGGAAAAGGTCCGCCATCTTGAATTCTAGTGGATGAAATTTGTGTTTCCTCGGATGAAATCATTCAGATTGGTCCCTAGTATCACTGGGCAAAGCGGCTTGCTTTCTGCATCAAGTGCAGCTTTCGATGCAAATATCGCCGTAACCGCTAGTACTATTAGGCTATATGACAAAAAAAAAACTATTTACGCCAAAAATCATATCATTTTAGAAAAGAGCTGATACACTTCAAACTGCTGGATCGATTTCTATTAAACAGCTAGTAACCACCGCAAGGAAATTCGCTTTCACGTAAAAAAAGCGCATCGAAATCGGTCCGTCCGTTGGAAAACTACGATGCCACAGACATTGGCGTCAAACATATAACATGCTTTATGCTTCGGGGGTTAGTATAAAATTTAAATACCCCCTACGCTATATGCCAAAAAAAAACCATTGTATGTCGAAAATGTCCTAAATTAAGAAATTTTCGTTAATGTTAATATCAAGAGGAAAATATGGACTACGTTAGTATGGAGAAGCGGTCGTCCCCTTCCGTTTTAATTACTTTAAACCAAAGATGATCTGATAAAGATAACTCCGTAATAATAACTCCGTAATAGATGGATACAGTCTAAGGAAAAAACGTGCCTCGAAAATCACGAAAATTTGATTCTCGATCAGATGGCGCCACTAGTTTTGGCCTACTCTCGTATAGAGGGCGTTGACGGTTTCGTTTGTTATTTATAATTTTAACGCATATTCGTTGAAGAACATGGGTCCAAATTATATAAAAATAATTAATGCAAATAAAAAAATCATTTATCCATATTTAAATACATTTGAACGTATTTTTATAAATCTTCATTTTTAGTTTTAAAGTATGTCGATAGATGGCAGTGAATTTACAGTGGTTACAAAATTTACTATGATAGTACCGCTCTATCTTATTATATCCTCATTGCTGAAACTTAGGCGAGTCGAAGACAAGTCTGATAACGAGTCGGACTGTTGAACACATAAAATTACGCGCCCGTTATTTACAGTATCTATAACATATGTCTGTATATCAAATCAAGCCTGTTTGTTGTTTCTTTTCCGAACCAGACCAAGTACTCCTTAATTACGAAGTCAGAAAATGTTTTGTACAATCGGGATAACAACATTAACAACTCACACTTATTAGGCCAATCAAATAAGTAATTTTGAGGAAGTAATTCCTAGCAAGCTGGAAATCGTTTTAATACCTTCATTTGGTCCTAAATCCTCGTAATCCAAATTTGCGAAATCCTTGGAGGTGTGCATAAATTTCGGGAGCCTTGGGAGATACATTTTTCCTTGGATGGCCCAACCACTCGATGTAGAAGGAACCCACCATCAATGACCATGGTACTACCAGCAAGGTTTTGTGGATAAGACACTGGTGAAAAGGAGTTTTCGGATTTTAACATGACTATACAAAAAAATTGGCGGCCATTTTTTACAAACGTTTACTAAGAATTCATATTAAGAGGCCGGTGTCGATTTTAATCGCAAAAATGTAAAATTGATAGATTTTGTCGGTGAAATTGTACACCTTTTGTTACCTAATTGAAATAACAAGTACTGGTTTCTATTGGCACGTTTTCTTGTCTTGCCTTTTATCAGATCATTTTTTTAAAAACAGACTCACTAAATTAGTAATGATTTTTTTTCTGATGGATGTTTAACGCGCGTAAAGCACTGATTTTGTCGCTCTTATTTGTAAATTTCGTAAACTTTGGACTGCTAAAAATGGTAAATTTGTATTACACATATTCTGTACTTGACCTTTATCAGATTACATTTTTGTTATATGACTTAGAGTTCGAGGAAATTAAAGTTTAACGAATTCAATTTTCTCCAGAAATTACTTCAAAACAAGTGACAATTTCTCTGAAAATCGACTTAATTTCAACGTAATTTTGATACTTAAACAATCTACAACATTTGCTAAAACTATTCTTATACATCAGTTTGTATAATTTACCACCGTAATTTTTTGATGAATTTTTAAAAACTGCCCCTTCACTTCATATATTACCGGTGACGCACGCTCGCGACCTCATTATTAAAAGGCAAGATGAGAAGACGTGCTAATAGAAACCAATACTTGTTATTTATATATTACGTAACAAAACGTGTATAATTTCAACGACTAAATCTATCAATTCTACGTTTTTGCTCCAAAATCGACTACGGCCTCTTAAGGTGTAAATGTAAATTTTCATCTTGGTTACAGCAAATTTTCCGTCGGATGTACCGTTTTTGAGCTAAGTACAAACTGTACAAACAAAAAACTGAAAGAGCAAAAAATTATGCACACCTCCTGGGATTCCACAAACTCGGATTACACGCATTTAGGACCAAATGAAGGTATTAAAACGACTTCCAGCTTGCTGGGAAATAATTCTCCTAAAAAATCTAATTTGATTGGCCCTCATACGGCTCATACCGTAGTAAGTATAAGTGAGTATGGCCACCTGAAAATATTATGACATTCGTTTCTCGGTAAAAAAGGAACACCCCAGGCCAATGAACTATTATTAATAATAGACGCGTTACGTTCATAGTTGACAAAACTAAAATGCAGGCAATATTTAGTAGATGATTGTGACAATCTTGACACATTGGCGTCAGCCGTACGACTTAAGTACTCAATATAGGTTCCGGAACCTATATTTGATGGCTCACGATCGAGCGACAGGTGCCATATCTACCTCCCTTTACTTACATCCATGCCCCAGGCCAAAAGTATGGAAACAAACTTGTATTTCAATACAAAAGTGTGATCTTTTAAGCAATGGATTTTATACTACTCATTGACAATTTGGGAAAAATAATAATAGAACTTTTGAATGTAAATTACTCTGGCTGTGATACTTGCCAATTCAACATTTTGTCATGTGAAGGGTAGGTATAATTATGTAACTTTTATTGTCTTTGGTTACCGCGATAGTTACTCATGAAATAAAACTATGAAAACGGATTATATCGCGTATATTGAATTTATAATACATCCCGACGTTTCGAACTCTTTACAGCGTTCGTGGTCAACGGGTGACGGGCCGTTGACCACGAACGCTGTAAAGAGTTCGAAACGTCGGGATGTATTATAAATTCAATATACGCGATATAATCCGTTTTCATAGTTTTATTTCATATGTAACTTTTTCCTACTTTATTTTTTTAGCTTTTTGACAATATTTTAGGATAAACTGAAATAAGTGTCATATACGAAGGAAAAAATGACCAAAGCCTCCAGTGTCCAGAGCTGGAATCGAACCAGCGTACCCCGTTTACCGGACAGGTGCCTGAACCGCTCGGCTATCCGGCCACCGCCGGTGTCTACTTGAAAAACCACAAATAAAAAATATTTTCATAGAAAATAATTTAATTTGTTCTTAGAATATTTTAGGATGTTTTGATATTAAGCGTGTATTTTTAATCTTTTGGGTTTGCCTAATGTAAGTCTTAGTTTACAAATATATACAACAAAGATAGAAACATGAGATATTAAAGAAAACAACGTTGTTTCCATACTTTTGGCCTGGGGTGTAGGTACCTTATGTACCTAGATCAGTAAACGTTTTATTCCATAAACTGGCTAGCCTTGCCGAGTTGTCGACCTACATAGGCAAACTATTTTGGGATGACTCGCTGATCTTTGCTCATTGAACGTGCTGCACGGCTGCACCTGCACCTATCGCTGTTTTATATTCCTAAAGTATATATATTTATGTAATTTCACCTTCTAACCTAAGTAGCGACTTATAAAATACAGATATGTTCCAAATGACATTAAAATACTCAGAATTAAAATTTAATACAGACGGACATGACAAAACTAGAGTTCTGTAATTTCAATTTGGGCTACAGATCGTAGCATCATTATCAAAAACTATTAGAAATTTATACAAATCTGCTCAAAAAACGACTGACGTTGACAATGAAAGGGACTTTTTAAGGATGTGATGTCTAATAATATTGACACGGACATGTTTTAATACGGGATAATTATTGATCTGGACCGGAGATTCCGGCTAGTCACATTCAGCATGCAAATGACCAATCCCGAGAAAACAACGTCCTAGGCGAATAATTATTTGTCCTATGAATGCTCCACTTGATTGTGTTGAAACAAGTGCGTTCAGACCCTTCAATTTACACAGTTGGCGGAACTAATCATGTTAAGGAGATATAGACGCATATAGACCAGTCTCAATCATACCAGCAATAGCGAAAGTCTTCGAAAATGGCCTAAGTACTCGTCTTACTAGCTTTTTAATCTCCACCGGTAGCTTATCAGATAGGCAGTATGCGTACCGCGCGGGCAAATCCACGACCTCCCTGACACGCGAGCTGGTTCGGCGCATAATGGCCGCCAGAGAGCATCAGAAGCAAGTGGCCGTCTTGTGCTGCGATCTCTCAAAGGCGTTTGATGTCGCCGACCACGCTGTGCTCGAGAGCAAGCTACAGTATTACGGCATCCAGGGCTCTGTCTTATCTCTATTTAGGAACCTTCTTCAGAATAGATCGCAAGTCGTTGTCGGTGATGGAGGAAAGGTGAGATCGGATCCATCGGGAGCACAGATGGGCGTTGCGCAGGGATCGTCTGTATCGAACCTTCTATTCTCTGCTTCTAAATGACCTGCCGGACGCTATAAAAACAGGGGACGTCCTTATGTATGCTGATGATGTTGCCGCTATTGTCACAGCTTCAACCATAGATGGCGTCCGTCAGGCATTGAACGAAACTGCAGCGCAGCTTGCTCTGTGGTTCAAAACAAACGGCCTCGCACTGAACCTAAAAAAGACCCACTACATTCATTTCAATTTAGCGGGCCGTGCTATGACACCACTCCCTGTTCAGATTGATGGAACATCGCTAGACCAAACCACCACCACAACCTTTCTAGGGTTTGAAATTGACTCGGGTTTGAAATGGGATAGGCACGTCGACAAGATGTGCAACAGAATAGCTAGTGCCTGCTACGCTCTAAGCCGAGTAGCTAGGACAGTGACTCCAGAGGTTGCCCGTACGTGTTACTTCGCTACCCTCCACTCTCTCTTGCAATATGGGGTTGAACTCTGGGGTCGCTGTGCCGAGTGGGAAAGGTTTTTCGCCTACAAAAACGTGCCATCAGAATCCTTGCACGAGTACCAATTGATACACCAGCTAAACACCTGTTTAAAGAGTTAGGCATACTTACGTTACCTGCTATTGTAATTATGCAAATAGCAGTGTATGTGCGTGAAAATATTAACACGTATTAAACAAATGGCATGGTACATGGTCGCAATACTCGAAATGCAGATAAGCTCGTTTCTATCAACCGCAGGCTAGCCAAGTCCTCGAAACTGACTCTTGTGACGGGCCCCAAGGTATATAACCACCTACCAAAAAATATAACTGCGGCTCCTAATGCAAGCAGCTTTAAGCACCGCCTAAAAAGATGGCTTATTGAGCGCCCGTTCTACAATTATGACGAGTTCATAATGACCAAGGAATTATAATAGTAAAAATTACTTGATTACTTTCTATTAAGTGTTGACTTTTATAATTAAGTAAGATTTATATAATTAAATTATTACCTTGTATCTTTTTGGTTTTAAACTGATATGTAATGTGATTGCGCTTACTATGTAAGGATTATTTATTTCCAGTAATTTTTTTAAGTTGTACCCAGACTGACATGTAAATTAGCTTTACCAATAAAATAATTATGATTATGATTAAGGTTTAACAAAAATCATTCTGATGATTGAAACTGTACATAGGATACATAGTTGTAGTTTACTATTTAATTTTACCATTGTACATGAATGCTATTTCAAGTTGTGTGCAAGTATGAACGCAGTGCTATTGTGTATTTCCCGGACACCGTTGAACTGAAGACATAGCCTTCTATTTGCGGTAGGATATTGACCGCGGCGGTGTGCACCTTTATTTACTTACACACTGCTAGATCACGTCAGCTGCAGCTAAATATAGCGTAATGTTATTACTACGAGTAAACTGTAACGCGAGTGTGGATCCACGTCTGCTAGTGAGCAGAGCGGGAGAACTGGGCTATACTGTACCAAAACCAAACTGATAAATATGTACAACAGGTCCAAAGGGATCCAGTAATAACATTACAAACTGCTAGTATGACCAAACAGTGTGGCTACCACCAGGTTGGCACTGGCATAAACGCTATCGAGAACATAATTTACTTTCTATGCATCTCGCTCGTACCCGCATACTAGTGCGAGCAAGATGTATAGAATAGTACATTTCGATGCCAGTGCGGAAAGTATGTCATTACTTCACGAGTACCGAGATATCTTGCCACGAGCCGTAGGCGAGTGGCAAGACTCGGGACGAGTGAAGAATGACATATCCGCACGTGTATCGAACGACGTTTTTTAATACAGCCGCGCGAAAACGATTCAAAAGCTTCGATTCATAGATCGATTAGAACACGGCATCGATTCTAAAATATCGATAAGAACCGACAGAGGAAATGATAATTATTTTCGACAGAGGAAATGATAATTATTTTTGACAGAGGAAATGAGAAAGCTCAGAATTTTAAATCGAAATAGTAGATTTTGATGCTAGTGCGGAAAGTATGTCATTACTTATATCTCGGGACGAGTGAAGAATGACATATCCGCACGTGTATCGAACGACGTTTTTTAATACAGTTGCGAAAAAATAAGAAAAGCAACAAGTATTAAGGAATGGAATTCGAAACTTTTTATGTTATTAATTCTGTGACATCATTGACATTGACATTATGAAGAGGTGTTTTTCTAGCTTTTATTCGACTAGAATAGATTTTGTTATTATTATTGAACCCACTTCAATGAAAGTTTTTTTTTCAAATGCATGTTCTATAAGACAGAAACAATTGTAAATATTAAAACATTGTACTATTATTAACTAAATATCGTTATTTACGATTATTTGTGCATCGTATATTTATAAAAACAATATCGAATGTTGCCTTTGGAAACTTAAAACATTCTTGCAGTAATATATATCGTTGCCTGAGTACCCATAACACAAGCCTCCTTGGACTTACCGTGGGACTTAGTCAATCTGTGTAAGAATGTAGTATAATATTTATTTATAATAATAAAAAAAATATATATATGTGTGCGTGCATATCTACATATATGCATCCATACGTGTACTTTCGTCCCACATAATATTAGATCTACTTGGCCAGTTTATAAGTCCATTTTTTGTTTGTAACAAAAAACTTTTATTGATTGCAAGATATCAAACAAAAAAAAAATACTTGTATACCGCCCTAGTAACCCTAATATTATGTAAAAAAGATTTTAAAGAGTGGAATGAATATAACAAAACCATAATAGTAAAGTATGTATTTTTATTGCTTTCAATAGGGTATTTGACAACATAAAAAATATATAACGAATTGCTGTCATCCTGAAAGATAATAAACTAATAAAGTATATTTCACTATATTTGAATGTAAATTATGTTTACTTTTTGGAAAATAAACGAAAGAAAATTTAATATTTTTTTAAATTTCATCAGGGACGTGAACGCTCTGTGATTGGTCAACGCTCGGATGTCGTCACACGCGGGTAAACATTATTGATTGCCTTGAGTGTTTTAACTGTTTTATTTGTATTTAGTTAATTTTAGTTATTGTTCCACAGTTTTCTGATATATTCCGATTTATCCGTAGATCTAGTAGCACAATATTCATAAGAATCTCAAAACGGAGCAGAAATATGTGAAAGCTGATAGCGGCAACCTACCAGACATAGACGCATTAATGGTTGCACTTTTCTTTAAAGATAATCCGGATTACTATGCTGCGGAACTTAGAAATGTAAAAGCAGCTGTGTGAGTATACGTAGAAATTGTTTATTTACGAACATTTCGATTTCGATGATACGAATACGACGACGATATATATATATATATATAGATATAGAATACGATGACGAGAATAGTATCTCCATACTGCACTTTAGTTTGAAAGAAAAAGTATGCTACTAACTACCTACTAATGCTGAAAGAGCTATGTTATGATGTTATGTAGTAATACATTAAATACCTAGATCTTGTTTCGTTAAATAACAAAATCCGCTGCTTTAATTACCATATTTATTTACAGTTAAATATTACTTACATCGAAGTGGTCTTCACACATAAAAACATTTATATGCGCTAAAATGCTCTTTGGGTCTCTTCGCGCTAGTTTTAAACACATTTTTCTTTTTTTGGGATTCGTTGGAATGGAAACAAACGATTTGTCTGGATTTTTTATAGTCGTACTTGAACTTTGCGGCACTATACACCATGTATATACCATTTTACAGTGAAATAATGAATTCAATGCACATAAACCATAGGATTAACAAAGGTCATTGACTGAGTTTACTTGCGCGTGACGTCACACGTGTCACGTGATTAGCCGCTTTGCAAAAACAGCATTTAAGGCGCGTTCAAAATAAATAAACTTTAACATTGTTTTTTTATATTTAATACAGGAAATTTCACGGAAATATCAATGTAGTGTAATTATTAAGTCATAAACAATAAATTAAAACCATTTTCAAAAATTAGTCAAATAGCCTATTTGGTATACAAAGATAGTAACTAATAAGAGCAGGTATATATGTAAGTGTCGGCGGCAGATCGTAAAACCGGGCATATCTGATGATGGGTTCCATGAGGTCGAACTCCTCAAATCTTGATAGCTTAGATCCAGACCTTGAAACTTACCCAAAGTGCAAAAATGTTTAGCGACAGTTTGGCCGGACAGATGAAGAAACACTAAAAATGGAAAAATAAAATTAATCTAAAAAAAAGTAAAACAGACTTCAAACGGGAAAAAATAAAATATTTTCTCGTTTTATATGCGCTAGCAAACTGATACGTTTGAAGTCGGTGCCAAGCTAAATAGTTAGATAGTTACAATACTGGTTCTTTTGTTCTTATCAGAAAGAAAAAGAATATTCTTTTAAGAAACAAAAAGAATTTGTGTAGGAATATCAAACTATACCAGGGTTGGCATTCGGTTTGACGGCAACTTGACGCTTTTAAGATTTGGCTTGGCACCGACTTCAAACGTATCAGTTTGCTAGCGCATATAAAACGAGATAATATTTTATTTTTTCCCGTTTGAAGTCGGTTTTACTTTTTTTTAAGATTAATTTTATTACTATTAAACTACGCTTATTAGAGTTAGAATTACATGGTCGACGCCCATTCAAAAAATATACATATTTTAGCAACGAGTAAGGTATCCCCATGCACAGAAATAACAATACCATAGAAGACGCAAATGCATCTACTTCGCGTGTCCGAACCCCGAAAAAGCTTCGAGGTTGACCGTCGCTCTTTACAGTCCACGCGCGTCAGTTGTTGCAGCCGGACGTCCGTGAAAACTTGAAAAATGCCTCATTGCGTGATAATTAACTGCAACAGCCCAAAAATTGCAAGCACCCAAAGGCAAGGACATATTTTAAAATTATATTATGCGTAAATTCTTTTTAAAACTATGTTGTAAGTATTCCAATATGTGATTCCAATAATATACCTAAGTAACTTTAGCTTACCGTTACAATATTATAATTACATTACATTGCCGCGTTTGCTTTGAGCGTTTGATCTGACGGTGTGTTAAGAGACGATGAATATCGGAACAAGCGATACTGTCGCGCATAGCTTCGACTTTGTGGTATAGGCCATTTATAATTCGTCTGTCAAATTTAGCGACTAGTGTTCGTTCTACCGATCTCTTCTAATAATCGATTTCAATCGATATCGGACAATTGAATGATATTAACTATTATAAAAGACAAAAAACAATTTAGTAGTTATAGTTGGTCAAGCAAATATTGTCAGTAGAAAAAGGCGCGAAATTCAAATTTTCTATGGGACAATATCCCTTTTCGCCAACATTTTTTTTAATTGCCGCCTTTTTCTACTGACAAGATTTGCTTGACCAACTATATTGGTAAAAACAAATTCATGTCCTAATTTTACACGACACCTTTAAAAAGGAAACATACGACTATACCTATATGTTTATACATTTAGTATGTTTATAAATTTTTATTGTGCTAAATTTATATAACAGCTTAAAGAAACTTTCATTATTTAACTTTCCCGTATGATCCAGTCGTAAAAGAAAAATCGATTGCAGCCACGGGACGGAAAGACTGGTCCCCCACTAAACACAGTACTATTTGATCCATATTCTTTGAAAATACCTAATAATAAATAAATAAATATGGGTGCAGTAAAGGAAATATGTATGGATGAAGTAAGAACGGCTGTGAGAAGTATGAAAAATGGAAAATCTGTAGGACCAGATGATATACCAGGAGAGGTATGGAAGTTATTGCGTGAGGATGGATGTATGTGGCTGACTTTATTCTTCAAAGTTGTTGCATGAAGAAACAATCCCCGACGACGGACGAATGGTGTGACAGTTTGCTGGTGCCCATTTTTAAAAACAAAGGGGATGTACAGGAATGCAACAACTATAGAGGAATAAAGCTCATGTCACATAGCATGAAAATATGGGAAAAAGTGATAGAGAGACGCCTGAGAGATGAGAGTGATACAACACAAAACCAGTTCGGGTTTATGCCGGGGAGAGGTACAACAGACGCCATTTTTGCACTTCGCCAAATGTGCGAAAAATACAGACATGCCAAAAAGAACCTGCATATGGTGTTTGTTGACCTCGAAAAAGCTTACGATCGAGTACCCCGAGAGGTTTTGTGGTGGGCTCTGAAAGAGAAATGCGTGCCTGGGAAGTATGTGGAGCTAATCCGGTCAATGTACAACCGATGTTGTACACGCGTCCGGTCAGCCGCTGGCACCACCGACAGGTTCAGTGTCACAGTAGGCTTGCACCAGGGATCGGCTTTAAGCCCTTACCTCTTCCTGCTAGTTATGGACGCTCTGTCGTCGGACATACAGGAGGAGGCACCTTGGTGTATGCTGTTTGCTGATGACATTGTGCTTGTAGGTGAAAACGAACTAGAGGTGCAGAGCAGACTTGAGAAATGGCGGCAAAAATTGGAGAATGTTGGCCTAAAGATCAGCAGATCGCAGCAAAATCGCAGAACAGAACACATGTTCTGCGATTTTGGCGATCTCTCCAGTTTTGCTGCCATAGAACTCGATAGCGTTACATTGCCGGTCTGCTCCGACTTCAAGTACCTCGGTTCGCTCGTACAGTGCGATGGCGATATTGACCGTGACGTGAAAAACCGGATTAGCACAGGATGGATGAAATGGCGACAGGTTACGGGAACCATTTGTGACGCCCGTATGCCCCTTCGGTTGAAGGGTAAAATTTATAAAACGATCATAAGACCTGTCGTCATGTATGGATCAGAGTGTTGGGCCCTAAAGGTGACGGATGAAAAGAGATTGCATGTAGAGGAGATGAGAATGTTAAGGTGGATGTGTGGCGTGACGAGAATGGATAGGATAAGGAATGAGTATATAGGAGGAAGCTTGAAAGTTGCACCCATAACAGAAAAAGTAAGGGCAAATCGCCTAGCATGGTACGGGCATGTGATGCGGAGGGATGAAAGTCATGTGACGAGAAAGGTATTAAGAATGAATGTGGAGGGAAGTACGAGGAGAGGAAAACCGAGGAAAAGGTGGATGGACTGTGTGAAAGATGATATGAAACTAACGCAAGTGAATGATGAGATGACGGGTGACAGAGATGTATGGAAGAAAAAGACATGCTGCGCCGACCCCAAGTGAATGGGACAAGGGCAAGCGAATGATGACACTTTGAAAATACCAATTTCATTGAAGGGAAAAGTTAGGAAAAATATCATTCGTCTGTTTTTATCATTCGTTTGTTAGAAAATAGATGTCATTCATGTTGATCGATTTGTCATTTTTGGCGTGGTTCGGGAGGGAGACTGCAGATATAAAATCTATGAGTATGAGCAAGACTGTTGAATCGTAGCAGGCGGAGGGGCATCGGTGTCTTTGAATCGGTTTGGATTTCCCATCACTAAATTTCGGCTGTGACGTCACAGTAGGTGGTAAAAAGTCGGCACGCTTGGTTTCAATACAAATCGTGATGTTTGCGTCATCTAGCGTATATATTAAATCTGTGTTCGGGAGTAATGGTTTTTTTAATTATGTCACTAAGGGGGCATCCATTAATCATATCATACGTTTTTTGCTAGAAAATGTGTCTCATCTCGTAACCTGAGCATATATATTTTATCGTGCATAGAGGTATCTGTAAGGTGTGAACACAATGCTTCGCCTAGTGGGCACTTCACCCAGATGCCACGCGCCGCGTTTCCCGTGCCCCGTCCCTCGATGTAGTTCATTTTAATTGTCTCGTATCTTGCTTAGGCAATTAGGCACACGCCAGACGGTCTAAGACAGTGGTGGGCAAACTTTCTTCATGGGGGCCAGTAATTTCAGAGGAGGGTCAGAATTGCAGCAAAAATGCCGTACTTTGGCCACCACTGGTCTAAAATTAAGGGTTCGGACAAGAAATATATACGGCCAGTAGCACGAGCCGCAATTAGCTCCATGCGTGATTTTTCGTCGTTTCGATCGTTTGAACACCGAAAAACATAAAAATACTTTGGTAAACCTTCACATTATTTTATTAAAAAATATTTAAAATGTTGAAAATTTTTGAGCGGTTGAAACGCTCATAATTTTTTGCGCGAATTCGACAGAGCGTGATGACGTCACACGTTTGCGTCCAACCGGTCCAACTGACGTTTGCTACTAATAGTACTAATGTTCTTCTAGCATTTTAGCAATCTCACATTTATTGTCCATTTAATTTGTTTTAAATTGCACGGATGAACTTAAAACCACTCTAAGTCTTGTCTTGTGCCAAAGTGTAGTCACAAAGTATAAATTATAATCTACAAGTGTTCTTTATCACCAAAAAAGACGAAAATAGGCAAACAAAGTACTATGGGAGTAAAATTTTTAGAATAGAACAGTACCTACCTAACTCCCACATCAACTGTTAATTGATATAAAGATTACTATAACCGTAAGTATCTAACTTGTATTTACCTATATATACCTACGTACATTTTCTACCTAA
The DNA here is from genome assembly GCF_947568885.1 of Cydia strobilella. Lineage (NCBI taxonomy): Eukaryota > Metazoa > Arthropoda > Insecta > Lepidoptera > Tortricidae > Cydia > Cydia strobilella. The sequence continues at coordinate 33,406,247 of NC_086068.1, forward strand.
TTATATTGTTTTATAAGATATCCTAAGATATTGTGGGCATAGGCGATATGGGTAGCGGCCAAGTAGCGGCGCAAACTAGAAATGGTTTGTCCTAGCCTGATTGTCAAGTAGATAGTTGACTATGTTATTTGCAATGAACCTTAAATCTGAACGTCGGTTATTATTATACTTAATCTACTCATAGTAGGTAATCAATATACTGCTTCTCTTCACACGATAAGATGTGTGGGTACATAATATACTTTCACATTATAAGGTATACTTACCTAAAACCTTAAGGTATTTTACTTTTACAGAGCTCTTTCTAATCCTAAAATACCTAACAAGTGCAGTGAACCCTAGATCCTAATGTTTTATGTTGATTTAAACTATGATTTTCACTCATAAATTTAAGAAAGAAACGAGATTTTTGTACTTAAAATTCTAAATAATAAAGCAAATGCACATGATTAAGTCCCATTTCAGTCCTAAAATTATGACAAAAAGTCCAAAAAGCCGGCCAAGTGCGAGTCGGACATTGTACATACCGAACATGTGCTAGTGTTGTTTTGATTGCACATGATTTTCTGTATATCAGAAAGTATATGTATAAGGGTGAACTGGGTCTAATGGTAAAATTAGATTAAATATTTATATCTGTGGATTAAACAAAAGGTCAAACGTTTTGTGAATCTAATCTACAACATGCATGCATGCATGCATGTATATTAACATGCTGAGGTGAGACCATTTCGTGGCACTTTTTCTATTATTTATGTTTCTCTGTTCTGTATAACTTTCTATTATTTTATTATTATTTCTATTCTATTCTATCTGATTTTATCTGATGTTTCGACTCCACGCCATACTTGTTTTACGTCGTTCGACAACGACAACCTTCAGAAGTTTTGGGAGCTGGAGTCAGTACCAGAGATGCGGAGTTACACTCCCGAAGAAAAGCTATGCGAATCCTTTTTTCAAAAGACGCATACGCGCGATGAAACAGGGCGATACGTTGTCGCTCTGCCATTCAAGCCCGATGCACCGCCGCTCGGGGAGTCTCGGCAAATTGCTTTAGCACGATTCCATAAATTGGAATACCGTCTAGAACGTAACCCCCAGTTGAAGGCGGATTATCACGCTTGCCTCCAAGAGTACGTGGATCTTAACCACATGGAGCTCGCGGACGATAACCCCCCCGCTGGCGCGAGTTACTACATACCCCACCATTCTGTGTCAAAAATTTCCGAAACTACCCGCACGCGCGTAGTTTACGACGCGGGGTGTCGCACGACAAGTGGACACTCCTTGAACGACACTTTGTTAACGGGTCCTAAGTTACACTTAGACATCGTTGACGTTCTTCTAAAATTTCGAGTGCATAACATTGCATTTTGTTCCGACATCAAACAGATGTATCGTAATATTCTTGTGCGTGAAAGTGATAGGGACTTTCAGCGCATCCTTTGGCGCCAATCGCCCGAGGAACCTCTGCGCGATTATAGGCTTCGTACCGTTACATTCGGTGTAAGTAGTTCCCCTTATCTCGCATTACGCACAATAAAACAGCTGGCTGACGACGAAGCTGAGCGTTTCCCGCACGCCTCACCAGTCTTACTAAATGACGTCTTTGTCGACGATGTGGTAACCGGTGCAGATACCACAGCCGAGGCCCTCGCTCTGCAGCAGGAGCTGATAGGTATTTGTGCCACGGCCGGGTTCGAATTACGTAAATGGCAAAGTAACTCGCCCGCTATTCTCGCTGCTACGCGATCCCCAGATTCTCATGGTGAGCGGCGCGAAAATGTTCATTTTGCCGAAATGGAAAATGATAAAGGGGTCAAAGTCCTTGGACTTCAATGGAATCCGGGATCAGACTCATTTAGTTTCAAAGTACAGAGTACTTCTCAGGCCAGTACGAAGCGGGCAATCCTATCTGAAATTGCAAAAATTTACGACCCCCTCGGGTTATTATCTCCGGTAACATTGTTTGCCAAACATTTAATTCAATTGCTATGGTTAGCAAAGGTTCCGTGGGACTCAGAAATCCCTATCGATATAGTTAACTCATGGACGAGTTTTGTTCGCGAGCTCCCGCTCTTATCTCAAATTTCATTTCCGCGTCATATTTTTAATACTGACGACTTCGATTCAATCGAAATTCACGGATTTGCAGATGCAAGTCAAATTGCGTATGCCGCATGTGTTTATATACGTCTTACGGACAATACCGGCAAGGTTCAAACTTATTTAGTTATAGCTCGGACCCGCGTAGCTCCACTTCGGCTTTGCCTTACTATCCCGAAAATGGAATTAATGGGATGCGTGATCCTGTCAAAATTGATAGAACGAGTAATACGTATTTACGGTGATCGCATTCGCCCCGACCAAGTTTACGCGTGGTCAGATAGTTCCGTCGCGCTCGCGTGGCTTAAGTCACCCCCGCACGAATGGAAAACGTTTGTCTCTAACCGCACCAGTGAGATTTTGTCCCGTGTCCCGGCGAGCTGCTGGCGTCACGTCCCGTCACCTGACGACAGCGCTGACCCGGCGTCGCGCGGTCTGCTGCCCGCCGCACTCGTACAAAATGACTTGTGGTTCCATGGTCCTACATGGCTCCAACTAAGTCACGACTCCTGGCCTATACAAAAACCGGTAATAAACACAACGGAGGAAAAACGTAATAAAATTGAATCAACAAATGTTCATTGCGCATGTGTGTCCACACTGCCTACTTCCCCGGACGATGATACCCTTATCACGCGATTTTCGTCGCTAGGTAAATTAGTTCGCGTCACGGCATTAATATTTCGTTTCTATAAAAAATGTAGAAAACATATACAAACGTTCCCTGAGTACGTCACCGTACCAGAGTACCACTTTGCATTAAAACGACTTATATTCATTACGCAACAACAAATGTTCGATGACGACATTAAAAATATTTCGTCAAATAAATCCCCTTCTTTACGTTTGCGGCGTCTCGCACCTATTCTAGATAGTGAGGGATTATTACGCGTCGGCGGACGTATTCATAAATCGTTTTTACCTTATGAGTCAAAACATCAATTGATTTTACCTAAACGACATCATCTTACAAATCTTATTATTGACGATGCTCATATAAACGAATTGCACGCCGGTCCGCAGTGCGTGCAAAACTCGCTTTTACAGCGATATTGGATTATTTCGGGTCGCGATATTGTGCGTCTGCGCGTGCATCGTTGTATACCATGTTTCCGCGCACGGCCCACTCGCATCCAGCCTCGTATGGGCATGCTACCTTCGGTTCGCTTGCGCCCCGCGCGCGTATTTAGTAAAACTTCGTGCGATTTTTGCGGGCCATTCTACGTTCGCGCTAATAAAGTTCGTAATGCAAAAATAATAAAATGTTATGTTGCGGTTTTCGTATGTATGAGCGTTAAGGCTGTACATCTCGAGGTAGTTTCTGAACTTTCTACTGAAGGTTTTTTAGCCGCGTTGCGACGTTTCACGTCCCGTCGAGGATATTGTACAGATATATATACCGATTGCGGACGTAACTTTGTTGGTTGTAATAATTACCTTAAAGAATTATACGCATTCTTACGTAACGATTCGGTCATGAGCGTTCTTAACCAACAAACCTTAAAACAAGGATTAACTTGGCATTTTCAGCCACCGTATGCTAGCCATTTCGGTGGACTATTCGAAGCGGCTGTTAAGAGTTTCAAAACCCATTTACATCGCGTAATAGGTACACAAGCGCAAACGTATGACTCTTTTCAGACTATGACCTGTCAAATTGAAGCGGTACTTAACAGTCGTCCGCTCTGCGTGTTAAGTTCGGACTCTTCTGATCCGTTGCCCCTTACGCCGGCCCATTTCTTAATCGGAGAGCCCTTAACGGCCCTACCGGACGTTTCTTTGATCGACGACAACCCTAATCGTCTTACGCGTTGGCGCTGGGTACAACAAGCTGTCCAGCATTTCTGGCGTAGATGGAGCCGTGAATATCTCCATCAACTGCAACAGAGTACAAAGTGGCTTCAAGATCGCGGTCCCGCCATCCGTGAAGGCATTGTTGTTGTGGTATGCGATGACCACTTGCCGCCGTTACAGTGGAAACTCGCGCGCTTTCATGCTGTCCATCCGGGCACTGATCAAGTTATTCGCGTCGTAACTTTAAAAAGTGGGAACACATTGTTCAAACGACCCGTAGTTAAGGTCTGTCCCTTGCCCTTAGAATAATTCGTACATTCGTTACGACTCTTAATGTTAGCATTTAAGTTAGGTATAAGTTTCTTATCTTGCTAAACTTTCGCATGTTCTTTTAAAAGTCACTACGTGCTTTTAAGGTGAGCGGCATGTTCCGGCGAGGAACAGATAAGTAATAATTAATTTCTATGCATATTTAAATAGGTATTTTTTCTTACATACAAAGCAACACAAGTAGGAAAGAATATAATTTTCATGTATGTTAGCAAGATATTTTTGTGTTGGCAACTGCATTTGTCCCAAAGCCCTGCTTTCCGGCGCTGTATCGACATACGCGCCACCTAGTGAAGAAAAAAAAACTTCTCCTGCCGTTGAAAGCGAACGCACGCACCGCGCCGCGCTCCGGTTAAACTAATTCATATTTCGAGTTCTGTCGCTGCAATTTAAGTGAAAATCAACCAAAGACTCCTTCGTAACCCAGTGCCTATCTGATATATGCCAGCTGTCGAAAAAGCCGAGGATCTTCACACATCAGCCCAGCACGCGGTCTGCCAGGCGCTACTGGATGTAATGTAAGTTTGCCCTCCGAATTATCTCAGCTACACATATAAACAAATTATAAAAAACCTAACCTAGGGTGCCGCCAGCAGCGGGGCAGGGCCCAAGCTGCCGGTGGTCAGGGCCGCAGAGAGAGGCACCGGCGGACTATCCGCGCCGTGTCTAAGATCACCGCCTTCTGCATCTGACCCTTGATCCAACCACCTAGCGAGAGTCTCTCAAGGTGTTGGTCGAGACTCTTCGCTATGAGACCGTTCGCTGAAACGACTATCGGGACAATGATCGTCGAATCAACATCCCACATGGCGGTTATCTCGTGAGCCAAGTCTAGGTACTTACTGGACTTGTCCTTCTCGGCTTTCACGAGATTCTCATCATGGGGGATGGTGATGTCAACGAGCACGGCCCGGCGCTGCGATCGATCTATTATCACAATGTCAGGCTTATTGGCTACAATAGTCCTGTCAGTGATGATAGATCGATCCCAATAGAGCGTGGCACGACCATTCTCGAGAACTGGCACAGGTAAATACTTGTAGTACGGTACTTCGCAGTCCACAAGGCCGTATAGAAGAGCAAGCTGCTGGTGAATAATCCTGGCTACGAGATTATGTCTGTGCAAGTACTCGCCGTTAGCAAGATGAGAACAACCGGAAATGATATGCCTGAGTGACTCTCCGGGACGGCGGCATGCCCGGCAAATGTCGACCGTACCGTCCTTCAGGATATATTTCCGATAGTTGTTCGTCATCATAACTTCGTCCGCAATTGCACAGGCAAAACCCTCGGTTTCTCCGAAGAGGTCCCCGAATCGTAACCAGTTCACCGACGCGAGCAGGTCTACATCGGGTCCCGTGAGGGCCTTGTAGAACCGCCCGTGTAGCACCTTACTCTCCCATACCGCCTTGCGGCCCGCAGCACTTTGTACCACAGGTTTGTGCCAGTTCTCGTTTGCCAAGGAGAGCGGCGTGAAGTGCCTGTCCACTGCCACCACATCACGATGCATCCCACACTCGTTGTTAAGGAAATAATTCCTGAGATTGCACACCTCGCGGTTGTGGAGATCTTTGGCGTTAAGGAAGCCTCGACCTCCACACTTCCGTGAGATGTACAATCTCATAACTGACGAGCGTGGGTGTAGCATACGGTGTGTGGTGAGTAGTAGACGGACCCTCCGATCCAGGGCGTCCAGCTCGGTCTGAGTCCACCTTAGTATGCCAAAGGAGTATATGAGTATGGGCATTACCCAGGCGTTGAAGGCGCGCACTTTATTGCCTCCTGACAAAAGACTGTTAAGGACTTTTGTGAGCCGACTGAAAAAGCGCTCCTTCACCGACCGTCTAATACCCTCGCCCTCAATACCCAACGACTGTGACATACCAAGGTATTTATAGGTTTCTGATTCAGAGATAGATCTGAAAGACATTGTCTCAGAAAGTTGTAAATTTGTTGAATTTACAACCTCCCCCAGCTGTACATGCATAACCGCACACTTATCGACACCAAACTCCATTCTGATGGCGGTACTGAAAACTTCTGTGGTTTTCAATAGCACCATCAAGTCTTGGTTATTTGGCGCAAATAGCTTGAGGTCATCCATGTACAGAAGGTGAGAAATGACTTCACCCTCTCTCCGAAGCTGGCAACCTAACCCTGAATCCTTCAGCAGGGTGCTGAGGGGATTCAGAGCTAGGCAGAACCACAGGGGACTCAAATTCTCAGATTCCTCGCTCGATCCTTATAAAGTCCTGCGGGCCAGGGCGGTCATCTCCACCTCCTGGTTGACGAAGGACTGTGATCCACTGCCTCATACACGCACTTAGGAAGGATATTAAAGCTGCATCAAGTTTATACAGCTCCAATACCCTTCTCAGCCATGAGTGAGGCACCGAATCATAGGCCTTCTTATAGTCAATCCAGGCGGCCGAGAGGGCCCCCTTGTTCCGTCGAACTTGCTGGCATATGGTCATGTCTATGAGGAGGAGCTCTTTAGTACCACGGGACCCAACCCTACATCCATTTTGAGCGGAGGCCAAAATATTGTTAGCGACAATGTGCGCGTTAATTTTTGCTCTCAAAATGGATGTAAGGAGCTTGTAAAGTGTAGGCAAGCACGTGATGGGTCTGTAGTTCTTTGCTTCCGTGGTACTACCGGACTTGTGGAGCAGGAAGGTTACACCAGTTGTTAGGGAAGGTGGGAGGGAACCGAGCTCTAGGGCTTGTTGGAACTGCGTTGCCAACCGTGCGTGCGAGCATCGAAACCATTTTAGCCAGAAGTTGTGCAATCCGTCCGGTCCAGGACTTTTCCAGTTCTGGGTCGTACGGATGGCACAACTTACGTCATCGGGGCTGATGGTGATAGCCCCCATAGGTTCGATGCTCTCGCACTCACGTTCGACAACGTCTATCCAACCGCCCTCCGTGTGTTCCACAGGCACTGACCAGATGCTACGCCAGAAATCAGTCATGGCAGTAGCATCCGGTAGCCGCACGTCGGACACACGAGAGTCGGCTTCCTCCCACCTTCGGTACACCTTCCTTTGGTCACTTGGAAAAAGACGATTCTGCTGGAATCGATCCACACGCTTTCTGTAGCGGCGAACACGGTTTGCCCATGCATAGACTTTCTGCTTTAGAAAGTCGATGCGCTCTGTGACATTGGCCATGTAGTCGCGGGGCCTGACATCCGTCCCCGCGAACGCCTGGTTCACAAAGCGCATTACTCAGGGGCGGTTGTTGCCCCCCCTAAAGCAGATCAGCTTTGCAATGAGAGTCCTAAACGAGCTGATACGTCGCTCGATCCGCGCTTGCCATGCAGGGACACCTCCGGCGGTCCTAGGTGCACGTTCAGCGTCCGGAAACTTGACTCGAGCAACACGGCACGCCGCGATGGCTCCGCAGTACATGATCGAGTGCGTATCATCTAAATCTTTACTAGTCCGTAAATGTGGCTCTAGTAAAGCGTTTAGGGCTCCCACTAGCGCTAGATTGCGTCTATTTATAGGCAGACGTGGTAATCGTGGCCTAGAGTTGGTTGTGGCGCGATACTGCGTAATCGCCTCTTCCAAAGTCCTCCTCAGTTGCTCATTGGCAGATGTCCTCATTATTATTATTATTACATTCTGAATCGTCTCTATTTTATAAGAGAATTTCTGTTGACATCATTAAATACCAATAAATTTAATAAGATTGTGCAAATGTGCATGAAATTAAGGTGCCTACAATGTATAATCATGCTCATTGATGGTAAACATTTTTAAAATTTGAGGTTATGATAATTACTGGAAGAAGTTCAGTTCTTCCAGTAATTTTAAGATTATGTGCTGTATTTTGTTTTAGGTTTAAAAGGCATAAATAAAATTACAAAGTATGCCTAAATCTATCCAATAAGACCACAAATGGAGTTCTGGAAACCGTCCATAGGCCCAAATGTCTAATATTTTCAGCGACTGATTCGACTTTTTACAAAGGATTAAAACTCGCCCAATATAAGGCGTTCGTGGTATTTTCTCTTCAGACAACTTACCTACGGCGGTTTATGTACGTGTACAACGCAACCAAGGCGAAAAATAAACTTATTATTTGAAATTTAACTAAAATATTGAGAGCAATGGATTAGATTATTCTTGTAATATTGGTAACTGTTCTTCATTATATTGTTTCAATGAATCACCTGAATTATAGTGTAAGCTAAAGTGACCCATACTTATTTTACCTTTAAAATAAATAAACACCAACATATAAATTGTTTGTTTTTATTTTTAATATGTATAATATACAACCGTATAAAAAAATTACACAAGTATTTGACATTCTTCAGGAAAAGTACAATTATTCCCTTCGGGCTCCTTCAGTTTCTGAACTGGTGTTAAAAACAGCTCCCTATCGCAGTGCTGATTTTCTGTTTGCTCCCTATCTATGTCTTCTAAAACAAAATCATATCAAAATGTTAATAGTCCATATGTTTGATATTTAATAAGTCCTGTAAAGTTACAGTGATACCCTCTACCAGTGACTGCTCAGTGGTTAATACAAATACAGAATTCTTTATTTAATAAATCAGTTTTACAAAATGATCTAAGGGGATGGAGCCGCCCAGTAAGCATAATAAAATATTAAAATCCAGTAGGATATGTACCTGCGGAAACAATGATTTGTTTCACATTCTTTTTTCCAACATAGTCCGTTTCTAAATATTTTTTGATCTTGTCAAACCTGTTAATCATATTAATTAACAATATTTACATCGTTTTTACTCCATAATAATAACAATTTCAAAATGTTTTAATAAAGTATAAACCGCGTAAGTTGACGTATATACGAAGAGCGCGCTCAGCGGAAAAAAAAAACATTTTGTGGTTCGATGACTTCGATGTACATTGCTGCTTTTCTTAAAGCAATACTGCATGAATACTGCTCTTTGAGTGTTGCCCCACTTTAGTTTGCTTTACATTGCTACTGACAAGATTTGCTTAACCAACTATATTTTGGGTTTATGTTTGTTCATTTCATAATATTTTTAGGTAAGTCGTGATACAAACGTTTGAGATATAACCATTTTCAATCGTTGAATCGCGTCTAAAATACATTTTAATAATACCACATTTCTCGAAATCTGTGCGTCGCAGATAGCACAGGTAAAATAAGACTATATATGGCCATTTGGCGGCAAAATATGTTCATCCATGAAACTTTGTTTTTTATCTTTATCCTTGAACTAGAAATGAGGATCTGATGAGTCCTATCAACATGTAGGGTTCTGACCCCCTTTTCGGGGGGTGTGGTCAGGGGGTTCATTTAAAAAAATGCACAGTTTACAAACTGGGTATGTGAGGTGTCATTTTCGTGTAATTTTTTGCGCTGAATCGAATGAGACCATATTCATACTTATAGCATCAATATTTTGCGAGATATGTATGGTTTTTGTTGAAAAAAATGAAAAAATCAAGTATTTCAAGTCAAATTAGGTTTTAATCAGCAAAACAATTGGAAAACTTTTATTTATTTATTTAATCTTTATTGCACAAAAGAAAATACAATCGTACAAAAGATGGACTTAATGCTATAAGGCATTATCTACCAGTCAATCTTTCAACAAAGCAGATAATTTATAGACGGTGCAACATCATGTTGTAATATAAAAACAAAGAACATACTTCAGTTACAACATTCATTTATTTGTGGCATGAGCACGAATATGTGTGCCCGAGTCACGGGTGTTTTCTATGTATTTAAGTATCTACATATTATATACATCCTTGTCTAAGTAACCACAACGCAAGCCTTATTAAGCTCACTATAGGACTTAGTTAATTTGTTACTCGTAATGTCGTATAATATTGATTTATACAACTAAACATGTATACAAGTAATATAAATAAAACATAGGCATATTACATACATATAGTATATTATAAAAATACATATACATACACATACATAAGAAATCAGATGACTCAAATTAGAAACTAAGAATTTACCATTCTGCCAGAAAAGTAGTTTTTAAATGCAAATCTGTTTGGACACTGTCTAATTTTAATAGGGAGACTATTCCAATGGTATCTACCTGAATGAAGAATGAATTGGACATGTAACCTGTTCGGTGAGATGGTATAGACAGGGAAAGGTAGCCAGCAGAGTGAAATTGACGAACGCGAGAAACTCCATAGAAGTTGAAGAAATACAGATAAGAAGAACAGATATTCGGAGAATTGAAGATCGTTAATGACAGAAAAGAGGGTGTAAAGCATGCAAATGTTGCGACAACTCGTAGGTTTAGGAAACCAACGGAAAGAGGAGAAATGATCGTATTTACAGAGACAGAAAATAAACCGAATGCAATGATTTAGTAAATGATCTAACTTGTTCAAGAGCACTACACTAGGTACAATATGTACCTATAAACATGTTTAGTTATTAATATTATATTTATTCTTTATTTTCTCCGTAATCACTCAGTTCATCGTCTTCGTTTTGTTCAGGGTTCATGCCTTTGTCCAAGTCCGAGTTGGAGCAAGAAAGCCCCTCGCATATTTTGCATAAGACTGCAGCACACTCCTGTAAGGCAGGATTTTTCTCGAGGATTTTGATGAGTTGTTTTTTACCTTTGCCGTCAACAGCGCAAATAAATAAATAAATATTATAGGACATTACGAGTACTACACAAATTGACTTAAGTCCTACAGTGAGCTTAATAAGGTTTGCGTTTTGGGTACTTAGACAAGAATATATGATACCCATATAGATGCTTAAATACATAGAAAACACACTCGGGAACAAATATTCGCGCTCATGCCACAAATTAATGAGTTGTGTAATTAAATAAAGTACGTTCTTTGTTTTTAAGTAAGTAAGTAAGTAAGTAATCATTTATTGTCAGATTGTGCATGTCAGTATACAGAGTTTATATTACAACATGATCTTGCACCGCTATAAATTATCTGCTTTGTCCAAAGGTTGACTGATAGAGAATGTCTTATAGCATTACGATTGTATTTTTTGTGTGCAATAAAGATTGAATAAATAAATAAAAGTTTTCCAATTGTTTTTGCTGCTTAAAACCTACTTTTGACTTGAAATTTTTTACTTCATTTTTTCAATAAAAACCATACATATCTCGCAAAATATTGACCCTATAAGTATGAATATGGTCTTATTCGATTCAGCGCAAAAAATTACACGAAAATGATACCTCACATGCCCAGTTTGTAAACTGTGCATTTTTTTTAAATTTTTAAAAATTTAAATACCCCCGAAAAGGGGGTCAGAACCTAAATGTTGATAGGACTCATCAGATCCTCATTTCTAGTTCCAAGATAAAGATAAAAAACAAAGTTTCATGGATGTACATATTTTGCCGCCAAAATATGCTATTTTTCCTGTACTACTCGTACGTGACCCGGTTCTGTAAGCGTGTTAACCTGGCTCGCGGCTCGTGGGTCGTGGCACAGTGTCGAGTCGAGACGTGTCCTTTATTTTATATTATGCTCTACTCGTACAGTCTACCTTACCTCACACCTCACACCACACCATCATGTGAGAAATCTTCCAGCCAGGGTTCAGCGCAGTTGTCACGTACATAAAGTATGTGATTCCAGGAAAGAGAATTCAGAATACGATTACACTCCTTTAACTCCTTATATGTAGGTAACTTCGTTTGTAATTAACGTATTATTATTAATGTATTATTGTGTACAAAATTAACAGACTATTTTTCGATCACTTTCGATTTTCGACATTCTTATGAAATATCGGTGACAATTCACTATTATGAGGCCACGAGCTGACCTGATGAAGAAGGAGAGGACTGATTCATTCATTCATTCATTCAAAGAAAAGTACAGTCGGCGATAAAAGCTTATGATAAAGGTTTTTTTTTTTTTAATAGCCTACTTTAGTGTCCCACTGCTGGGCAAAGGCCTCCCCTCGTTTCCTCCACTCGACCCTGTCGTTTGTAGTGTCCCGCCAATCCGGATAAAATGCGTCCAAGTCGTCCCGCCATCTCCTTTTCGGGCTGCCTGCACCCCGGCCAGCACCATCTATGGTGTTCCGTGGGTCCCACTCGGTAACCATTTTGGCCCACCTTTCAGGGTGCATGCGGCAGACATGCCCAGCCCAGTCCCACGTAAGCTTAGCGGTCTGGACACCTACATCTACAACTCGAGTTCTGGAGCGCAGTTCCGTGTTTCTGATTCTATCAGTTTTGCGAACACCTAGTATACTGCGCTCCATTTAAAGGTTTATTTATTTATAAAGATTTGTTTACTAAAAACTATCATTAAGTTTAAGCCTGATTATAATGATTACCTAACAATATTTTGGCATTGAACTATTATTACCAACGTACCTATAGAACCGGCACAGACAACCAGTATTTAAGGTTTAAAGAATTTTATTACTCATAAGAATATTACAATTCACTTACATGAGTACTTATACTAATAATTAATTATCTTGACGAGTACACTTTTATTTGTTATATTATATGATATTACGTGCAAAATTAAGTTTTTGCAAAATAGACAAATTGACACTCAAAATATGCAGTATGTGGGTAGGGAGACATTTTATTTTGGCCGCAGCGATTTACATAAGTAAGTACGCGTGCACATTATATTAGGTTACCATGCACAGATTCTTCCGCTGTGCGAGCGTAGGCGCGAGGTCTCAGGCTAACCAGAACTGCAGAACGCGGGATGCGTAGCGACTATGTGTAATTGAAGATCGTGGTTATAGTACAATCGGATTAAGTCTCACCTCGAAATCCTTCCAAAGATATGAAATTTGGTATGTATGTTAATTAAAGGTCTCTTTTTCATGTCCACACTATTTCACATTTGGGGACCTCGAGGAATCGCAGCCACTTTGGAAAATGTGTACCATCCTGGAGAAATTTGCGTTTTACTCTAAATATACGTTCTCTATGAAAATATGGTGTAAGGCAACATTAAAGCTTATGAAATTCTACACAAAAAAGTCCTAGATAACTTTGCGGAAAAAATACATCTTGTTATAGAAAAAAATAGCTGAATCCAGATTTAGCGCTTATTTCCTTTCAGGGGATATTCTCTTAATATGAAACTTAGAGGAATATGAATTCCACTTTTGTCTATACATTTGTACACGTTCTACTCCAATATCAACATTTTACTCGACTGCGACAAACAGAAAGTAGGGTTATGGGTTTAAATACTGAAAATCAGTACTGTAGCTCAGGATACTAGACGGATTTTTTTAAACGACATATTGGTAGATTCCTCTTGCCCTTCACAACCTGTTTACACCTGTTTTATTAAAGAAAAATAAATACAGCTGCCTTGAGAGGACGCCGAATAGTAAATCATATTTTTACTTCTAGCGCCTAAACTATTGAGTGGATTTCAATAAAATAAACATCAGTAGATCCATAATTGGTACACGAGTGCTATGCAATACAAATTTACTAAAATAAATGGAGGAAAAATGTGTAAAACTTAAAAATGTGACTATGAAAACCGATTTTAGGTCTTAAATGGGGTTTAAACAATAGTGACAGTAATGAAATTTGACACCTACAATTTCAGGGATCCCTGTTTGCGTGTCATAAAATTGGAGCTTCGGGGACCACGGGGATCAAACGCCATCTTGAAAAGTATGTCTTTTTTGGTTTTACTTTTTTTCTCGGAATATCTGGGTTTAATGTGAATACTGTGTATGGCGAAACGAAAGCTTATTAAATTCCACACTAAAAAGTTATACAACACCATGTCCCAAAAACGAAGCATTTTTATAGAAATAGGGCTTACAAGTTACAAGGGAAGCTTACAAGTTTCCACACATTTTTTTTTCGTGGTTGGGTAGATAATGTTTTTGTGTTCCAAAATTGGTAAAAAAATTATACAAGTATTTTTTTCTGACCCGTCTTAAAATATAATTTTAGTAGGAGATGATTAAGTATAACCTTTTGACTTCTGAGCCATATTTCTAGAAGAAAGCTCCGTTTTAGGGACATGGTGTTTTATACCTTTTTTGTGTAGAACTTAATAAGCTTTTGTTTCGCTATACACAGTATTCACATTTAACCCAGATAATCCGAGAAAAACAGAAAAACCAAAAAAGACTTATACTTTTCAAGATGGCGTTTGATCCCCGTGGTCCCTGAAGCTACAATTTTATGACACGCAAACAGGAATCCCTGAAATTGTAGGTGTCAAATTTCATTACTGTCACTATTGTTAAAATCTGTTTTTATAGTCACATTTTTAAGTTTTACACATTTTTCCTCCATTTATTTTAGTAAATTTGTATTGCATAGCACTCGTGTACCAATTATAGATCTACTGATGTTTATTTTATTAAAATCCACTCAATAGTTTAGGCGCTAGAAGTAAAAATATGATTTACTTTTCGGCGTCCTCTCAAGGCAGCTGTATTTATTTTTCTTTAATAAAACAGATGTAAACAGGTTGTGAAGGGCAAGAGGAATCTACCAATATGTCGTTTAAAAAAATCCGTCTAGTATCCTGAGCTACAGTACTGATTTTCAGTATTTAAACCCATAACCCTACTTTCTGTTTGTCGCAGTCGAGTAAAATGTTGATATTGGAGTAGAACGTGTACAAATGTATAGACAAAAGTGGAATTCATATTCCTCTAAGTTTCATATTAAGAGAATATCCCCTGAAGGAAATAAGCGCTAAATCTGGATTCAGCTATTTTTTTCTATAACAAGATGTATTTTTTCCGCAAAGTTATCTAGGACTTATTTGTGTAGAATTTAATAAGCCTAAATGTTGCCTTACACCATATTTTCATAGAGAACGTATATTTAGAGTAAAACGCAAATTTCTCCAGGATGGTACACATTTTCCAAGATGGCTGCGATTCGTCGAGGTCCCCAAATGTGAAATAGTGTGGACATGAAAAAGAGACCTTTAATTAACATACATACCAAATTTCATATCTTTGGAAGGATTTCGAGGTGAGACTTAATCCGGTTGTACTATTACTGAACTAGCTCGGGCGCGCCACTAACTTGCCTGCGCTCGGCAGGCGATCAGAATAGTACATAGCGATAACAAGTTAAACTACTAGTCAACAATAGCTTATAAAACAGATGATGTACTCATAACTAAAACATATATTTTTATAAATTTATTTAAATTACATATTTCAGTTAACAAGTTTGGAAGCAAATCAAATTATTTTGTTAAATATTTTGATTTGTATTTTGATGTTTGTTTCTATTTCAGTTTATAATACATATTTCAGTGTTAAATATTTAATACTTTACATACATTCAATTTTCATATTTTATTATATTTAAAAGAAGCTATTTTTGCCAATAGCCTGCTTTTATTTATCTATTTTATTATTGATTTATTTACATATTATTCCGACGCGAAATATTAATAAAAATACTTTATTTTTTATTTTATTTTTTTATTATACTTACAGTACAGTTACATAGTTAAACAGTTTTTTTATGGTTTTTATTTAGCGCCATAATTTGCTGCCGTTTTGGCATCAAACCAAAGAAGCGGAGCGTGAATCTCGTGGCCTAAACGCGTTAGCGCCATGAATTTTACGGCGCTTACGACGTTTTGTTCGCGTGGTACAGGTTGTGATTGCGACAATTTTATTGTTTGGTATGTCGTCTCTATAGTAATAATAGCTCAATGTATTTTGGTAAAAATAATGACTAGAGCTAAATTAGCTAAATATCATAATATATAAGTTTAGCTTAAGTAATATTAACAATGACAGAAATTTCCAACCTTAATCTATTTTAATCCTGTAGAGAGAGAGAGAGAGAATCTCTTTAGAATATGTTGGCATATAGTATAGTGGGCACAAATAAGACAGTACGCGCACTGTGCGTGTGCGGGGTGCGGGCACCGCATGCCGGAAAACGGAATCGTCCGTGACGGAAAGTAATCGTACGATACAATACGATACGAGTAGCATAGTTACAGTTACAGATCGACGAGTCTTCCTTTCGCGGAAGTGGCGATGGTGCACCTCGCTAAGTCGCTATACTCCATGCAAACCAAACAGAGCGCGTTCTGCGTTGTGCCATGAGCCATTGTCACTCATTCCAATATTCAATATACAAGGTTAATTGTTCTTAGAAATAGTTCCATGTGCAATAAGAGTGCAAAGTTGGTTTTTGTTACTGTGTTTGACTCATGGGCTCTTGCATGGGCGAGCGTTGGATATGCGTACTGCAGCAACTAGTTCTCACTTAGAATGTTGAGCGTAGCAAGAGACTAAAAAATAACTTTGGTCTTATCGTCTTTATATTTATAAATTAGGTATGCAATATAAAAAATGGCATGAGATCCTTACACGCCGCCTACCTGATAAATGACATTTTCCCCTCACTAGCTCGTTAAGTTGTCTTTTATCCTTTAAAACAAGCGGGGAAAAACGCATTTTATCCACTAGTGGGGAAAGTATTTTAACCTTGGTTGGAGCGTGTTTAAGTAGCTTGACAGATAACAAAACGTAAAACGCTCATAATAATGATTCGTTTGATATTAATTATCATTAAACAAATGGTTTGAGATTCTAATAAAAAATACCAAATTTAGCTTTATTTAATGATTTTATGTCATAAACCTTAAAGTTCCATAAGAAACGTTTGTTTTTTAATAATGATGTTAAATATAATTCTGAACGCACAAGTTGAGTCGATGCAATTTCAAAACGCATCATTGCCATTTCATACGTCAGAAATGTCAACATTGTCAACAAAATTTTTACTTAAAAACTTCTCACGTAAAAATACAGAATTTCCAGTTTTTTGTTATAATATCGTAAAAAAATGAGTGATTTCAGTGATGAAGATGATCTAACGCCTGTGGATGTTGCACTTTCCTCTTCTTCTTTCTTCTTCTTCTTTTTCTAGGGGCTATGTAAGGCTCCAGAGCTTATGTATCACTGCGACCATCTCTGATCTATTGTGATCGCCACCTACTACAACTCTCGATCCAAACCTGCAACTTCAAACAGCTGCAGGATCTTTTTGGTTTCGAGAGACTTTAACTCCTCCGGGCGCAATATATGTCCACCCAGGATCAAGTCACGAGTGCGCATTAGGCAGGGGCACTCTGTGAGGATGTGTAGGGGCGTCTCCTCTGCCTCCATACAGAGTCTGCACCGCCCCATGTCACGTTTCCCCATAGTGTGCATGTGCTTATTTAGGCCGCAGTGCCCGGTAAGCACCCTAACCAAGTTGCGCAGTTGGTTCCTAGGCAGCGCCATGGCGCTCGAAGACGCCTTTTTGCTGAAGGCCTTGATAAGCGCTTTGGAATGGTTCAAACCTGGTTTTTCCCTCCAGAGTTGAATGGTTTTGTAGTGACAGTAGGTCTTTAGGGTGAGCCGCGTTAGGCTTCTGGGAATCCCACAAAACGGCTCAGGACTGTAGTTCTTCCCCTTAGCCCCTGCTCGCGCGAGTTCGTCGGCCTTTTCGTTTCCAACGATACCCGCATGCCCCGGGACCCAACGTAGAACAACCTTGTTCCTGGCTCCAAGGTTGTTCAATAATTGCCTGCAGTTCTCAACCAGCCTCGATGTGGTGACATCAGAGGTTAGGGCTAAGAGTGCCGCCTGGCTATCCGAATGGATATAGATAGTATGGTTGCCGTAGTTGCTTTGCAGATTTATTGACGCACATTCAATAATGGCGTATACCTCTGCCTGGAATATAGAGCAAAAACGCCCTAGGTTTAAGCTGATGCTTTTCCTGGGCGCTTCACCATATACTCCGCAGCCTACTTCAGATCCGGATTTGGAGCCATCAGTGTACCACCTCAGGCTTCCTTCTTTCCACTTAATTTGACTGTTTGACCAGTCCTCCCTTTTGGGGAGTTCCACTTTCCTCGCTATAGTGAGGTGAAAAGTTTTGTGTTACACACGAGTGCAAATGTATTTTACTTCTCGTGTGTTGAAACACGAGCAAGCGAAAGGATTCTATAGTTGAACCACGAGCGAAGCGAGTGGTTCTAAAATAGAATCCTGAGCGATTGTAGCAATTCCACACTCGCGGGTAAAATACAACTTTGCACCCTTGTATAACAAATAACTATAGCCTTACGCCAGCCGTTCTCACACTTTTTTGGTGACGGAATCCTTTTGGAAAGTGAAAGGCACGTATTTAACCGGTCAACTAATTAATCGGATTTCGGTTGCTTGAAAAAATAGAATTAGGTACTAAAATTAATACTTTGGCAACTAAAGGGGAGCATCAATTTATTCCAATATGAGTAGTATTTAAATGCCATTACAGCTTTTGTTTATATAAAGGCAGGTACCAATTATGGAGACTATTTGTGAAGCACATTTTAACAAGAAAACGACTATCTATTAATTTAAAAATGAAGTTCTTTTAAAATATTTAGATAGCAAATTAAGGTAAATGCACACTTAAAATTTGTATTTCGAGCATCATTACTTGAGCTGTCATTTTAATATAAAAAACCGGCCAAGTGCGAGTCGGACTCGCGTTCCAAGGGTTCCGTACATTACACAGTTTAAACAATGTATTTTGTCGGATCAAAAACTAAGTAATTAAGTCCGACTCACGCTTGACTGCACATTTGTAATAGGTTTTCCTGTAATCTATAGGTAAAATCGAATTTTTCAAAAAATTTGACCCAGTAGTTTCGGAGATAGAGGGGAATGGTCATTATTTTCCTATTTTCTTGAATAACTTCTAAACTGTTTATCCTAAAATTATTAAAAAAATATACTTGATATTCTCTAATTTCATTCATTTTCTCATTTACCCCTCGTAAGTGGCCCCCGTGTCCGTCTTTGGGTCACAAACTTACATATGTATACAAAATTTCAACTTAATTGGTCCAGTAGTTTCGGAGAAAATAGGCTGTGACAGACGGACAGACAGACAGACGCACGAGTGATCCTATAAGGGTTCCGTTTTTTCCTTTTGAGGTACGGAACCCTAAAAAGGATCCTAAAAAAGTTATTGTGGTCGTATAAACATTAAACCTATGGGTAGAAAACTTAAGGTGTTTGATTATGTCGTGGTTAAGATAATGTTAATGGAATAATAACGGAATGTTAAAGTGTGCACAAACATCACTTTTATAATTTTAGTAGGCTACTACTAGTGCGCCAAGACAGTTCCAAGCGCGTGAGATACGTAGACTATTAGGTAGAGTCGAGTTCATAAACATGTAGGTACCTATACTTTTTTTTACAAAAATCACGATCGATTCCGTCTACTGCACAATAATTACGTGGTTTCGGCATTTCGAAGCGTAGGAGCAGGAAACGTGCGGTGCGAGCGTTCAGGCGGGCGTTCGGCGGCCCTCTGTCGGTTGTATCGTCGACGATACGATGAGCGGTAGGCATATAGCGCGTGACCTTGAGCGAGTGAAGGAGGCCTGGTATAGTCATACTTGTTATGGCCATTTTTTGCCCGGATGCTGCACTTCATGATAAAAGCAAGCCGCTTTGCACAGTGATAGAAGGGACCAAACTGAGTGATTTGACCCGCAGCAGCGCAAGTTTCACCCCTTAGGAACAGGGATGGCGCCACTTATTTAAAAAATATTTCAAAAAATTCTACAAGCTAAATCAATGAACCGATTTAAATGTTTAATATCTCAAATGAAAGCTAATTATATACGTTACTTTTAAAAAAATACTCAAAGAATATATACTGAATACTTTTGATAAAAAACGGCATCTTAAGTTTTTTTTTTACTCGATTAATAGTTTTTACTTGATTTCTTAAAAAAAATGTATGGAACATGAATAGTTTAATACATGTGCATATTACTGAATAAACAACAAGTATTATACAAAAAACTCGACACCGATACCTCTCATACTTCACGAAATATGAAGGTTTGAATGTGAGTGTAAATTTCTTTAAAATATATTTAAAAAAAAACACAAGTTAAACTATTTGACCGATTTCAATGTTTAATATCTAAAATAAAAGCTCATTATATACATTATTTATAAAAAAATACTCAAAAAACATATACTGAATACTTTTGGCAAAAAACGGCATCTTAAGTTTTTTTTCTTACTCAATTGATAGTTTTTACTTGATTTCTTAAAAAAAAATTATGGAACATGAATAGTTTAATACATGTATATATTACTGAATAAATAACAAGTATTATAAAAAAACCCGACACCGATACCTTTTATTCTTCACGAAATATTTAAGTTCAATTATGCACGCTCTTACAAATAAATTTATTTAAAAGAAATCTTCAACTGCAGTAAGTGCATTGATTTTAATATGAAATGTGTCATATGAAAAGAAATCACCCAATTTATTTTAATAAATAAAAAATAAATTAATTAAAACTGAATTAAGTTTTTTCCTGGTGCTGAATTACAAAAAAATAACAAAATAGAGATTATTTTTATTTAAAGTGACTACATTTGTAAACAAAAAACTTAAATGTCCTCTTCGGTAGATGTAGAACTGAAAAAGAAAAGTCGTTTTGAAGCACTCGTACCATTTCAATACTACAAAATCACCGATCATACATGAACTGGTTGCTGTAGATTACTGTTGAATTATATTTGTGCCTAGCTGATTACCATTAAACCTATAATTTTGTGCCAAACCTATAATCAGTGGTCAGCATGCAAAATAACCCTGGATTGAGAACTACATTAACTTACTTTTGATTTGTACAGCCACCTTTGCATAATTTACACTGGGCTGTACATGGTAAGCTGACGCGATGACACCCATAACGCATAGTTTCGCAGCCAGATTTACAGCCACAATGGTCCAAGAGGCTTAATTGCGACCAAATTGATGTAACTACCGCGATTCTGGAGTCCAACTCTCTTTTTCCTTAGTCTATGGAAGAATGGTCCCTAGAAGATGGACATGGTATGGAAACTTCTGGTTTCAGAGCGTTTCCCCATATATGGCCCGCTTGGTAAGCTGCTCGAAGTGTATGATGTAGGTGGCAGGGTAGGCAGGTTCGTTCAGAGATTTTTTCCCTGAACGAAGCCCTCCATTGACTGACAACGAACGTGGACAAAGTTTGGTTTTCGTACTGGAAGAATTCGTTCAGATCAAGCTGCCTTTCTCTGGCCACTATAAAAAGACGGGAAATTAGGAGTCTTCTTCTTCTTTTCCTGTTACCCCTTGCTGGGGTGTAGGGCCCGAATCTTGTTTTGTAAATTAGGAGTACGTCAACTTTTAAGTTTTTGATTTTGTCAGTTGTTAGGTGTGTACCTACATATTTTAATTTTAGTATAAAGTAACCCTAGATTTGTGTTATTGTTTTGCTATAGTTACAATTTCCAAAAACAAGCTTGTTACAAGCCTGCCACCTACATCAGCTGCTCTCTATAAACATGCACTTCGAGCAGCTTACCAAGCGGGCCATATATGGGGAAACACTCCTCTGGGACCAGAAGTTTCCATACCATGTAAATCTTCTTAGGGATGGACTAAGGAAAAAGAGAGTTGCACTGCAGAATTGTCTGCAGTTACAGCGATTTGGTCGCAATTAAGCCTCTTGGACCATTGTGGCTCCCAATCTGGCTGCGAAACTATGCGTTGTGGGTGTCTACTGTCGTCGCGTCAGCTTACCATGCACAGCCCAGTGTAAATCATGCAAAGGTGGCTGTACAAATTAAAATTATGTTAATGTAATTTTTTAATCCAGGGTTATATTTTGCATGCTGAGTTACTGACCACTGATTATAGGTTTGGCACAAAATTATAGGTTTAATGGTAATCAGCTAGGCACAAAAATAATTCAACAGTAATCTACAGCAACCAGTTCATGTATGATCGGTGATTTTGTAGTATTGGAATGGTACGAGTCCTTCAAAACGACTTTTCTTTTTCAGTTCTACATCTACCGGTGAACCCGAAGAGGACATTTAAGTTTTTTGTTTACGAATGTAGTCACTTTAAATAAAAATAATTTCTATTTTGTTATATATTTTTTTGTAATTCAGCACCAGGAAAAAACTTTATTCAGGTTTTATTTATTTATTTTTTATTTATTAAACTAAATTGGGTGATTTCTTTTCATATGACACATTTCATATTAAAATCAGTGCACTTACTGCGGTTGAAGATTTCTTTTAAATAAATTTATTTGTAAGAGCGTGCATAATTGAACTTAAATTACTTAAATATTTCTTGAAGAATAAAAGGTATCGGTGTCGGGTTTTTTTAAAATACTTGTTATTTATTCAGTAATATATACATGTATTAAACTATTCATGTTCCATAATTTTTTTTTAAGAAATCAAGTAAGAACTATCAATCGAGTAAGAAAAAAAACGTAAGATGCCGTTTTTTGCCAAAAGTATTCAGTATATGTTTTTTGAGTATGTTTTTATAAGTTATGTATATAATGAGCTTTTATTTTAGATATTAAACATTGAAATCGGTCAAGTAGTTTAGCTTGTAGAATTTTTTGAAATATATTTTAAAGAAATTTATACTCAGTCAAACATTCATATTTCGTGAAGTATGAGAGGTATCGGTGTCGGGTTTTTTTTATAATACTTGTTATTTATTTAGTAATATTTACATGCATTATACTATTCATGTTCCATACATTTTTTTTTGAGAAATCAAGTAAAAACTATCAATCGAGAAAAAAAAAAACTTAAGATGCCGTTTTTTGTCAAAAGTATTCAATATATATTTTTTATATATTTTTTTAAATGTAATGTATATAATAATATAAAGCTTTCATTTGAGATATTAAATATTTAAATCGGTTCATTGGTTTAGTTTGTAGAATTTTTTGAAATATTTTTTAAATAAGTGGCGCCATCTCTGTTCCTAAGGGGTGAAACTGCCGCTGCTGCGGGTCAAATCGCTTAGTTTGGTCCCTACTATCACTGTGCAAAGCGGCTTGCTTTTATCATGAAGTGCAGCATTTTGTTCATAACAAGTATGACTAGTAGGGTGCAACTTACTAGTGCTACTCGCGGCGTAGCATTTTACTAGTAAAAGTAAACTTGTGTGTGACCTCGAGCTTTTTGTAAACGCTTCATATCTAATGCGGTATCTGTGTAGTGTGAGTGTGTGGTATATTTAGTAGTAACAGACGCACTAAACTGCTTCTGGTGCTATGAATTCAATCCTCGCGAGCTCTTTGTAAACGCTTCATAATGCAGTATCTGTGTAGTGTGTGGTATAGTACCTACAGACGCACTAAACTGTTTCTTCTGCTATTAATTCAATCGATTAAACCCGAGTTGCTCCGGGGAGTCGGTTGATGACTTCATTGTGTTGATTATTATTTTCTCCACAAAAAGTATTATAATGGTAGATGCGAGTGGTATCTCGCGGGTGGTCTATGTAATTACGAAGAGCCATTACATCTTGATCGCCTTCTCTTTCACACTCGCCTCATTCAGTGTTTGGTGGACTTAAAGGTTCCCTGAGTTACCCTCTTGAAAGTTAAACCTTCCTTTCCTCAATTTGTAAAGGGAAGGTACGTTCTTAAGCAATGTTTATTTTCATATTTATTTTGTTAAACTCAATGGAATCGACTTAGGGGGCGTCCATTAATTGCGTGAGGGGTTTTGAGGATTTTTTGCCCCCCCCCCCCTCCTTCCTGGTGACATATTGTCTCAACCCCCTCCCTCCCCCCTACAACCTGGGACGTACTAAGTAATTAAAGACTCTTTGCTTAAGCTCAACGATGCCAAAATTCATTATTCATAATTATTACCGCTCTATATCCACATATTACATATATTATTTTGATTTATAAAACTAAATCGCGTACATGTATGTACTTTTACTATTTGGCCTGACATCTCGAACGTGAAACGTACCGTTATTATGAATGAAAATCGTGTTATTTTAAATCAATCAAATGACACACATGTATCACATATTTGTTGTTGATTAAGCCACATGTTGTCAGTTTAACAATTCTGTATCTTGCCCGCTACCGCGCTACCGCGCTACCGCTACCGCTAGGCTACCGCGATAACGGTAATCGAAATTTCGTTGTCTCTGCCTCTCTGTCACTCTTGCATATTCAGGCGATAGAGAATCGGTGTCCTGAAAAATTAAAACCATTGAGTAAATACTAGGGTCAAGCCGAAATAATTTAAATGCCGCTTTGTTTCTAGATACCTACTAAAAAAATCTCCAAAAATAATATTTTTTATTGCGTAACGAGGGTTTTTGAGGCAAAAAGATATGCCTATACGCCTATATTTTTGATTTATATTTATATGTATTGTGTAGGATTTAGCCATGTGGAAAATAATGTTTTACTTAATTTGACCTTTATCTCGCAATTACCCATTTTCACGCAGAAGAAAATAAGGTCGATGCGGAGAAGACCGTCTATCAGGCAAGTCCGTCTACTCACTATAACTTTTATGTTTATATACATACACCACTTACCAACTCTGTTGGTATAGTAGTTTTAATTAATCCATTGCTCTCCAATAGATAAAACTAGGACGAACACTACTCAACAATCAACTTTATTCGTATTTCGAACTTAAACAACGAGTGCAACGTGGTTCCGCAAAAAAAATTAGATAAAATAGAAGAAGTCGAAATATTTGTGAATTGTGTAACGTAAAAAAAGGTAATCACGGTCTATATCCCGGTCAATATAAGTCAAGTGTGTATCGTAGTAAATTAATAACCGTTTTTCCTGTCTAGTGCTAATAATGCACTCAAAACGTTTTCAATTTACAGTTTTAAGTTTTGAAATATCTAACCTCAAAATTGTGCCAAGTCGGAAAGTCCGTCATATAAGTTTAAGGGAAGACCGTCATATGTCTTGCCTTAAACCAGAAGTTGCCAACCTTTTGAAGTATTTTAGGACCTAGTAACTTTTATAGTGCAGAATATTTTATGCAGAGTAGGTATAAACATCCTATTTGTGACAGTTTTTGGCTTATGATTTTTTCAGGGTTTTTTAAATTGTATTGTGTTTGATGATTTGCTTCAAATTTCGAACTGATGTTATTTATTTACATTTGCATTATCACCTAAAAGATTATTACTGATTATCATTTAGAAAATGACAAAACGAAAACAGATAAGTAATAATTGACTAAAAAAAAGATTCTGAACCCCATCTACGGGACATATGCCGATCTTACCTTAAAACACCCTTAAAAACAGAAAAAGGCTCATATGTTGGAATTGCAACGTTATTTCCCTGAATAGCAAACACACTTTTCACTGGTATAAAGAAACATTACTATCATCTTGCAGCAACACCTATTACCTTACTTAGCGTGAGAGGACCACCTTGCCGCCGAGTTTTAAAAAAACCTTTTTTTTCGTAAGTTTACCTTATTTTACCAATTTGTTATAACAATATCGTATAATATTTTACTAAAATTTATTACCCCATAGGGTCATGTCGTTTATCCTATACTTATATAATAGGTACAGTAGTTTTATCCATTCCAGTCAAACTTTATTATAAATAAAGTATTCCGGTTTTCTCCGCATGACCTTACTCGATATTTGCTGAGATCCCGGCCCCCGCTTCCCGATTTTGTATACAAGTAATGGAACTAACATCAATAAAATAACCCTCATCAGGAGAGACGCAAAACTTAAAGCATGAGGTGTTCGAGTGCCAAGTTTAGAAATGGCAATAAAAATCCATTGGAACTTTTTTATTAATTTTGCAAAACTTGCGAGTTTATGTTATAAGAGTAATAACAATAACTCTGAATTAGGCCCTAACTTCAAGGGCGTCACAATACATTAGACACGGTACTTAAGGAAATATCTCCATTTCTGTCGTTAGGGCCTAATTAAACTCAAGCACTTAAAATAATAGAATTGTGATATAATGGAGAGCTTTTCAGTAAGCTTCGTGGCCTTATTGGGTACGAGATTGAAAAGCTTGATTATATCACTATTGTATACAATACTTTTTTACGAGTCAACAAGAATAATACTTTATATAAATAGAATAGGGTATTTGACTGTATTTAAAATAAATTATTATACACCATGCATGTAATAAAGCACCAGAAGATTAATAGAGAAACGTAGACAGCAGTTATTTTTAGACACCATTTCTATTTTAAAACCCGTATAAAACTATAAAGAGTAGGTAATTTGATTGTGACGTCACATGCAAGTGTTTCATATTAATTCTATGCTAGCAAAATCGTTTTGACATTTCGAAAAAAGAAACTGATTTGACTAGTAGTCAAATACCCTATTAGTAGAATCATAAATAGGTAAACAAACCAAAAGTATACAGCTAAGATACGCAAGCAGCCGCGATACATTCATACTCGCCCCGGCCGCCGGTAGGTCAACGACACCTTCTCGTAACTTATGAGGTCCTAGTACTGGCTCCTTGCTAAATTCAATTTTTAGACATTTTTTTCTCGATTGTGGCCACTATAGCCTAAGGAGACTAACAAGCAACGCTAAGCGGTTTTCGTAATAGTCTATGGATGTTGCTATATTAAAGGTGTCTCATGCGCATTTCTGACTTATGAAGCAAGAAACAATTGCTTCATAATTCAGAAATGCGCATGTGACTCCTTTAATATTATACAACCTAAAATAAATAAATAATTTGAGCTATCGTTTTGTTTCGTCCTCTTGACCGCGGCGAGCTGTGATTGGTCTATTTTATTATAGGTTACTAAACCGTTTCGAAATTAATATTATAGTTGAGTTGGGAGCCCATACATGAAAAGTACCCAATTACAGTTTGATATACGAAATCTTAATTCAACCATTACATTCGACGAGTAGAAAAACATTGTTACATGTACGCTCGCCATAAAGCAAATCATTTAAAAATAATTGACATATTTTTTGTTTTACAGTACATATGGTGCTACTTTCTCGCACTAGTGCGTCAAATAGCACTTTTCGTGCATAGGTCGAAAGTTTAAAGGGCCATATGTACTGTAAAACGTTGTACGATACACGTGCGAATAGGTAATTCGCAACTCGTGTCGATTTAAAACACTCCCGGTCGTGTTTTAATTTATCGCCACTCGTTTCGAATTTCCTCTTTTCCGCACTTGTATCGTAAATAACTATTGTGTTTCTTGTTATAATTATGGTTGTTATTCTAGATGCGGACGGTTTATGCGGGACGCACGGGTGCTGCGGCGCAGCGGCGCGCGTGCCGCTCACGCAGCAGGCGCGCCGGCAGCTCGAGGACGCGCTGCGCAGCGAGCTCGGCAAGCTGGCGGACGTACTTAGCAACAGGGCCAAGCGGTTTGACGGTAACTACCACACGTTACAATATCCTAAAGGGCCCTCCACACTCATGCGCGAATCACGCGGCGCAGAGCCGCGAACGTAAGTGTGGCATCGATTTCGTAGATAGTTTACGCCTTCGCACCTAGTTCCCTAGTTTTTTGCATACTCAGACTAATAATTGGGAAGCTTTGGTGGCCTAGTGGTTACTCGCGCGACTTTCCTACCTAACCGTGATTTCTTGAAACTTGTGTACGAAATATCATTTGATATTTAACAATAGTTTTTTTTTAAGAAAAAAAGTTAAATATCGTGAGGAAACCGGACTAGTACTAAAGATACCTATTTTCCCCTCTGGGGAAGGCGGTAGGTTTTGCAAAAACCAGCGCGGTTTCAAAATTATGACTAACTAGAGAGTATGGTTCTAAAAGTTAGGTTGCCTGTCCACTGGAGCGGAGCGATAAGCGGGGAAAAAATCCAGCAATAGAATTTCATTAAAATTACAGAGCGGAGATTTTATGCCATTCAATCGGTGGATTTTTTCCTCGCTCATCGTTCCGCCACCTCGCTCTGCTCATGTTGACAGGCAGCCTAAGACTGAACGCTTAATGAAATAAAAAAACTCAAGAGCAATAAAAATGGGTACATAAAGTATCCTATCAAAACATTACATGTAAAAAGATTCATAAAATATTCATTCATTCAGGCATTCATGTGCTGTTGTTGATGTGTAGTAGTTGTTGGTGCTGTTGTTGGTGCAGTAGTTTTGTTTTCTAAAGGCAAAAAGTAATGAAGTTGTACTTTTGGTAGAAAGAAAAGATCCGCATGCGAGCACTTCATTCCCGCAGCTCGGCCTTCGGCCTTCGCTCGGTTTCTGCGCGTTGTTTTCTTGTCTTGCCATTTGGCTCTCATGCCTAAAATTTCACACTTGCTCAAAACGACGTTTTTATTCCACCGATTTTTGGCTCATAATTCTAGATATTATAACACTTGTGCTTAGGGTTCCGTACCCAAAGTGTAAAAACGGGACCCTATTACTAAGACTACGCTGTCCGTCTATCCGTCTGTCTGTCACCGGGCTGTATCTCATGAACCATGAGCTAGACAGTTGAAATTTTCGCAGATGATGTATTTCTGTTGCCGTTATAACAACAAATACTAAAAAGTACGGAACCCTCGGTGCGCGAGTTCATGAGACTGAAGTTTACAAACATTTTACAAACATTCCGTGACATTCCGTGTCTGGGCTATAACAACGAAAATCGAAGTTCAAATTGCGGGCATCTTTCTCTGTCACTCTAATTACGCCTTCATTGGAGTAAAAGAGAAAGATCCCCGCAATTTGCGATTTTCGGTTTTCGCGGAAGACCTAATAATATACACGTAGTTATAGACATGAAACCGAGCGACCAGGGGTAAGAGAAAGACATATTCATGTATTGACAGTTTCGTGTATGGCAGCATAATCCTTTTCCTCTTTCACTCTTATAAATTTGGGGTTTTTAGCCATCGCCTCCTTGCTATGATGCCATAACCCGACCATGACAAAATGCCCGGTCGGTGATAAAGACAAAGCATGGCACTATTTTCTCTTTCCTCTTATAGGAATCGCAATAAGACTATCTTTCTCTATCAAAGAGTGTCAGGCCATTGGACCTAATTTAGTTTTTTTTTTAATTTACTTTTTGGAAAGTCTGTACAACGACTGGACCGCGACCTTGGTACCGTCAAAATATCTCTTTCTCGCTCTCAGCATACGGCGGCCCACCTTAAGCGCCTAACACATTACCGCACCGCACCAAGGTCATTGTGCGATGCAATGCACCTAAAGCGCGAGAAAGAGATAGTGCGCAAGGTGGTCACCGTACCTACGTTAAGGACGCAGCTTTAGGTTAGAGCGCGAAAGAAATATTATAGCCGTATTTAACAGACTATCGTAAAAGCCGTTAGAGACTACCACACCTCACCGTATCGATAGTGTGCAAGGTGGTCACCGTACCTACGTTAAGGACGCAGCTATAAGTTAGAGCGAGAAAGAAATATTATAGGCGTATTTAACATACTATCGTTAAAGCCGTTAGACTACCACACCTCACCGCGGCCTTGGTGCGGTGCGGCGTACGTATCGATAGTGTGCACCGTGGTCACCGTACGTACGTTAAGGACGCAGCTATAAGTTAGAGCAAGAAAGAGATATTTTGACCGCACCATTACGGCTTTTCGAGATATTCTCTTTCTCGCTCTCACTTATGGGTGTGGCGCACCAAGATCGCGAGGCGGTGCGGTAGTCTGTTACGGATTTTACACATGATCGCACATATGCCGCACCGCACCAAGGTCGCGGACCGATGCGGAAAATTGGCTGACCGTTTGTTTACCTTAAAGATCCGACATCATTTAACATCCTCATAAGAACAATTCTCGCCGTACGTGCTTTTTGAAATGAAGATGCTTTTCCCCACCGTTTTGTATGGTTTATGGTGGCCTGGTAGGCTACAAATTCTGTCTAGTGGAGTCAATATAAAGTTTAAGTTACATTAAATGCACACTCAAATTTTTCTACATGGGTGAATTCTATATCATATTGAATACCCGTCTGTAAAGTAACAACTTGATATCAGTTCCCGTTTTTGAGAAAAAAAACTTTTTTTTAAATCTTTTATACTAATTAAACAATAATTCCCACATAAGATATTTTTCGTAGAATGGGTTATGAAGCTTATACGACTACACGGTCAGAATATCTCTCGACAATAATGTAAATTATAGATTTATTGAAACAAATTATTATTTTGTAAGTTTTTCATGACCGAGGAACTCCCACACCGAGAGAAAAGTTTACTATGGTGGTTATGAAGTAGTTGTATCAATCATGTTTAAAAATCTCCCGAGTCACTACTATATTTGTAGAATAGCAATTCAATCAATTTCCAGCATGAAAAAATAAAAAAGTATGCGGTATTTCCAGGCATTCACAGAGGCCAATTCGAACTTTATTTAAGATGTCAATAATATATCATTTTGTTATCATTCGCCCGACCGTCTCGCTCGCACCAAAACATATTTTAACTTGTACGAGCGAAACGCACACGCAAATTAAAAAAATGACATCTTTAATAACAAAGTTCGAATTAGCCTCAAGGTATATTAGGAAAGTATACCTTATGGCTTATGGCATTGCGTTAAGGTTCAATAGTTCAATTCATTAAGTGTCTGTCTTTATATGAAAAACGATAGCTGTCAAATTTTTATATCTATTCACAAAACGTTTAGAATACTGGATGCTGTGTCAGATATAAATAGACCCTTGAAGTCTTACAACTATCTATTATGCTTGATCTGAATCTTACTGGTTAGTAAGGACCGTCCACTTAGTTATACTTCGAATAGCCGCCCGGACAAATTATAAAGCTAATTTCGAATTTTAAATTTTGACAATTCACGAGAAGAATAACGTAACGTCAAACGATATGTTTGTCCCTTTTCAACGATCCTGTCATCCGATGCTTTTAGTAGCGGGAGCTGTGAGAGTGAAAAGACGCAAATGTCAGCAATTCGTACCGCTTGGTATTTCTCAGCGAGCGAATCGCGACATGAAAACAGTATGAACACTATGAACCTGGCCCTCGATTACGTATAATTGTAAGGAAACTTGGGATTAAGTTATATTAGTCTAAGGTCTAACAGTTGAGAATAAGACGTGATCTGAAAATACAGTGTGGAATTTTTTTATGGGCCCTGAAGGGAAAGTGCCTTAAAACCTTAAGTTAGCTCATTTTATTTTTAAAAAGAAACAAAACTGCATTCAAAGGTTTTTTGAAATTCGCTTGTCTCGCCTGGGAATCGAACCGGATAAAAATTCCAAACAATAAACTCCCTATTTTATTCTACTAGTCGATACAGTTAATGTTAATGATAACATTTCTTCAAGAAACATTAGGTCTTACACTCGTCTGTCGTACAAAATTTCCATAAAATCGAATATTTAGTACTCAAGAATATTTTTAGACAAGCAAAATTGAAAAAAAATTTAAAAACCTTTGAATGCAGTTTAGTTTCTTTTTAAAAATAAAAGAATGTCTCCTTTAAGTAAAATGAGCTAACATAAGGTTTTCAGAGAATTTCCCTCCAGGGCCCATTAATTTGATTATTAAATTATAGTGGTAAGTAAGCGCATTGAGTATGCACTTTTGTCGCAGGCGATGCCGCTTGGCACGATTGATTGTTCCTTAGGGCAAACAAAACTGATTCAGCCCGGTAGCCACGAGATCGTAACGTCCCCCAAAAGGGTAAAAGGGGGGGTTGCCTAGCAGAACAGCTCTTGCCGGAGAGCCAGTGCGGATTTCGACCTTATAGGGGCACTGTTGATGCTATATTTGTTCTAAAACAAATCCAAGAAAAAAGCTTAGAACAAAACTGTCCCCTATATATGTGCTTTGTAGACCTTGAGAAGGCTTTCGACCGCGTGCCGCGTGAAGCTCTCTGGCTTGTTTTGCAAAAAACTGGGTGTCCCGAAAAGTTCGTTAACTTAGTCAGACAGTTTCATGAAAATATGATGGCTACAGTTCGACATGAAAACGAGTTTTCGGAACGATTTCCAGTCACCAGTGGAGTCAAACAGGGTTGTGTGATGGCTCCTACTCTTTTTGCGTTGTATTTCTCCACAGTACTTGAGGACTCGCTCCTTGGGTGCTCTGGGCAAATACAACTAAGCGTTCGTTCTGACAGAAGTGTTTTTGACCTGTCTCGATTCAAGTCTAAGATGAAGGCCACAAGGCTCTCCGTACTCGAGATTCTCTATGCCGACGACGTTTGCTTAATGGCCAATAGCATGGAGACGCTTCAGTCCTACATGGATGCTCTGCAAGGGTCGTGCCTTAGATTTGGCTTAGTAATAAGCATATCCAAGACTCAAGTGCTAAAACAACCAGCCCGTAAATGCGAAGCGGACACTTCCAACCTAACTATAGAAGGGAAACCCCTGACAGAAGTGTCCTCTTTCAAGTATCTTGGGAGCCAGATCAGAAAGGATAACAGACTATCCTCCGAGATCCCATCTAGGATTGCTAAGGCTGCGTCCACTTTCGGTCGGTTAACGCATCGTGTTTGGGGATCGCATGATCTAAAGCTGCAGACGAAGTTGTCGGTGTACAAAGCCATGGTTCTTCCGATTCTTTTGTATGCTTCGGAAACATGGTGTTTGTACAAAGGCGACATTCGCTTGCTGGACACGTTCCACTTACGCTGTCTACGTTCCATTCTGCGAATAAAATGGCAAGATCGTGTCCCCAACACAGAGGTACTTCGTCGTTGTAAAATGCCTGGCATGGAGGCGCTCTTGATGAAGGGTCAGCTGAGGTGGTGTGGGCATGTTTGGCGTATGAGTGATTGTAGACTACCTAAAGCCGTTTTCTACTCCCAGCTATCAGCTGGTAAACGGAAGCAAGGTGGGCAGCACCTACGTTACAAGGACATGCTTAAGCGTCACCTAACTGCCTGCGGTATACCACCTGACAAATGGGAGGAGTATGCTTCTCAGCGGCCAGAATGGCGTTCTCGTGTTAAGATCGGCTCCCTAAGTCCAATCTATGCTATATTTCTTCCTGTTCTTAGCAACTAGGGCAACTTTTATATCATTTTCGTATAATTTAGGACCGAGGAATTCATTTTTAAAATAATTATTAGACCTTTCCATACAAAAAAAAAATTAGTTGTTTACAAAAAATTTAAATGTTATGTAATTTTTTGTGACAATTTTCCCTGTTACAATTACAGTGTGGCGATTTGCACTAAATAAAAAAATTGGACAATGTAGCCCATTTATTGTTCATTCTGGAAAATGTCACTTTAAAGGGATAGCTGCCGAAACGCCAGTCAAAAAAGAGGCGTTTTTTCTTACTAAGCGGCGTTTTAAGTTTCCAAAGTTTTTATTCCTTACTTGTTGTTTTTATTCCTCACTTGTTGTTTTTATTATTTTTTCGCAACTGTGTTAAAAAACGTCGTTCGATACACGTGCGGAAATGTCATTCTTCACTCGTCCCGAGTCTTGCCAAGATACCTATCTCGGTACTCGTGAAGTAATGACATACTTTCCGCACTAGCATCGAAATGTACTATTTATTTCATTTGGGCACCAAGAAGTATGTTGGTAGTAAACCTTTTAGTGCGAGTAAAATAGTATGTAATAATGATTTAATATAATATTGTTAATTTACTAAAGTTTCATTATTGCGTCATTTCATCTCATAACCCTACTACCCATTGAATTGAATGACCTTTTTCACGTTTTCTGCAGCAATGCAGTCGACTGCAGCAATATTGAAGCGCGACATTGCTGTCGACTGCTATGGCAGTAGCCGTAAATGTCAAAATCAAATTTCCTGTCTGGATTTTGACGTTCATTTAAAATAAATAATCAAAGGGGATCATCGATTTTGGGCCCGGAGGACAAACCATCGCGTATATTATGGTACACTACACAGACGGTTACAGTAATTATAACCGCATTTTATTACGTAAAAAGATATAATATTGGGTGTAAATGAAACGGGAATGTATTATACAATAAAATAAATTATATCTATTATTAATTTCCGTAAATCACACCATCATCTTTATTAGCATAGCATAGCTTAACGCTCAATTTCGCACAAACCGTGAGGTTTTCACTAAGGAGTTTAAAATTCTCTTTGCACTAAACTTTATGGTTGGTAGAAAAGTCTGTATTCTAATTTGGCACTAACTGCCACTGTCTGTCATTGCTATGTCATAGCCTCATAGCTGACATACGTGAGATATATGCCGCAATGTATGCATTGCGCGTTTTATCGGAGCTTTGCCTGAGGTGTGTTAAGTAAGCGCGCAATCAAAATTAAACATGCGTAAACAATCGTTACGCGTACCGATGAAACTGGGTAAGTTAGTCATAGGAGAATTAACGGTCGACCGCATCGCGAACTCTCGGCTGTTCAAGCGAACCGATCGTTTACCGCGAACATTGAAGTGAGACGGAGATATGGAAGTCGATCAAACGTTCTCTACAGTGAATCAGTACCCGTCAGTTAGTGTCTGCGTGGGTAATTTAAATAGCTTGGACGTCGTAATAATTATGGTTGTATTCCATACAATATTACATATATGTGAGAATTTTTTTGTTATTACACTAACATGAGTAAGAGATTTATGAAGGTGAAACAAAAGTCGAGTGTCCATTTTCTATAAGCAACAAAAAAAAAACGAAACAAAAATGGTTAAAAGTAACTAAACGGATTCATTTACGTTAGAGATTTTTTTGTAGAATATAGTAAATATAAAGAGCTTAATTAACATGTAATTTTTATGTACACATTAGTTGTTATTTTTATGTAAAAAAAAAAATTTAATAAAGAAAGTTATTGGGGGCAGGTTTCTGTGTCAAGCTGGAAGAAAATATAAATACTTAATGAGTATATGCTTGAGAACAGCATATTAGATAATCTCTAGTGTGGGGATTGATGTTTTGGTTTATTTTTCTATTTTAGTAATAATTTGGATTTATAAAAACAATTGACATATTTTGTGGAGATTTTTTTCAAAATATATTATTTGTAACATAGGTAATCACATCTCTAAAAATCTCTGATGTGAGAATTAATGTAGATTTCTTATACATTTTGAACTGTGCTGACCGGCCTAGTCCCTCACAGGCGCACGCGGTAGGCCACTATAGTAACACTAAACTTCTATAGAATCCTACCTTCTATGTGCCAAAGCTCAGAATAATGACTAAAGCATAGAAGTCGGGCAAAAATGCTTCGCAAATATGTATACCCGTACTTTACTTCCTTACAAATTAGATAATGTGCCGAAAAGAGATGCATATATGCTTGTTATTTCTCATTTACGTACGGTGTCATAAGTTTGATAATTTGCTAGGGATGTAACTGTGTCGACTTTTTATATCGATAAATTATGCATAAGTTTATGTGCCGTGTAAAAGAATAATCACGAAATTGGCAAATTGATAATAGTCTGGCTAATGAAAGTTGAACCTGAAAAAACGCGGCAATTTCAAGAAATCTGTAGCAGGCGGCTCGTTGAAATGAAATGAAATGCGTTGAATACAAGGATTGCATAACTTTTATACTTTTTATAATTTTCATATTCTAAAAATCATTAAAAAGTATAAAAATTATGCAATCCTTGGAATCAAAGAGCCGCCTGATATGAGGATTAATGCATGTACCTAATATAGCTTTTATCTCATTTGCAGTCTACCACTCAGAACCGTCTAACTATACCTCTCGTTTTTTATCATTAGAAAGAAGGCGAGCGATCTTAACGTGTCGTCTTATCGAAAAACACTTTGAAAATTAGTCACAACAAATATAATATACGATCATTTACATACTTTTGCTTTCATAAGTAAAATATTGATATATTTATAAAAAAACTTGTCAATAAAAAGACACGTGGAAATGGTTTACCGTTTTTTCTAATGCTAAAAGACTAAGTATAGTTTCTAGTCATGTACAGTCAGCTGCAGAGAAAAGGCACCCCCCTCTGCATACAAAGTTCTGTAAATTAGTATGGACGTGGGGTACCTTTTCTCTGCAGCTGACTGTACCAAATAGGAAATGAAAAAAAAAACGTTCGTGTAATATATTTTTTTTATTTAATAATAGGGAATATTACGCGAAACTCGGCGTAGGTGGCGCCACTATCACAATCTGAGGGTCTATTGCGAAACAAGAAAATCGAACTTTCGTTATCTAACATCTCTGTCACTCTTGTCTATTCGAGCGATAAAGAGGCAGCTAGATAACGAAATTTCGGTTTCGAGTTTTCCGGTAGGTCCCCTGAAAACTTGTCAAAAACCTGTTAAAGGTACAGTATGAATAAGTTACTCTACGGTGCACTAAAAAAGCTAGTGCTGCACTCTGGTGGCAGAACATTTCATTTATTTCATTTATTCATTCATTTACAACATACATTGTGTTTGAATAACAGATATTTACAAAATTAAAAATAACATTCAATAAAATAAAATTCTAAAACTAGCAGTCAGTACATATGAAAGGAAAATAAAAACAATAAGATACAATTCATAAAATGTCAATCATTTTTAATAATAACAAATTTGACTAAATGTTACCATCTGCTACGAATTCGGTTACAGAATAATATGCCTTTTTTAAAAGAAAACTTTTGAGTCTCGCTTTAAAAATATTGCTGTTGAGTATCTGTTTAAACTCAATTGGCAGCTTATTAAAAAGGTAGATCGACTGGTAGCATGTAGCGTGCTTAACAATATTCAGCCTAGGTACTATCTTGTTACTTAAGTCTTTCCTTCTAGAAAGCAGTCGGATCTCTCTTTCGTCCCTATTTTCAAAAGTATTCATTGCAGTAATATCCCCTATTCCTCGTCCTTTGGAAATCTGAAATAAAAAGTTGAGTTTTGTGAGATAAGTAAACCAACAATATTAATAAAAGGAACATTCATCAATGATCATTAATGTCTTTTTTATTAGGGTTCCGTACCCAAAGGGTAAAAACGGGACCCTATTACTAATACTTCGCTGTCCGTCTGTCTGTCACCAGGCTGTATCTCATGAACCGTGATTGCTAGACAGTTGAAATTTTCACAGATGATGTATTTCTGTTGCCGCTATAACAACAAATACTAAAAAGTACGGAACCCTTGGTGCGCGCGTCCGACCCGCACTTGACCGGTTTTTAGTATTATACTATAGTCTGGCAAACACAATCTGTCAGTAAGTAAGAACAAAGAAAACTATAGGTACAGTCGAAGGCAAAAATATCGATCCAGACAAATGGCTCAAAAATATGTGAACACGATTTTATTGTCTGAGCGTACACATATTTTTGAGACTTTGGGAATGTATATATATTTATGCCCTTGACTGTACTCATCAATTAAAATGAGACAGTCCTGGGCCAAACTATAAGAAAGCTGTAAATGTCGATAGGTTATTGATCTGAGGTCGATACATCACTATGCCGAAAATATAACCTTTCATACTTAGCATAAAAGTTCGAAAATATATGCAAAAATCTATATAGACTTGAATGCAAGTAATAATTACATAAACAACATATCGATTTCTATGTTTAGGGTCAGGTCCTATAAATTAATTTCTTCAAAATTGAACAATACTCACCGATTAAAGGTTATCGGTTCGTGCGTATTTTCTTTTCTTCCTGTATGCGATTTACAGCCCTCGATCACACAAGACATTATCACAAAGGGAACTTCAAACCATTACAAATAAAAACTCAGCACGTTTTCCAACAATCTTTCAGGAATAGCAACAATATAATTAAAATAAACCAAGATGACAGCTGAAATTCCCGAAATATTTCAACTAAAATAATACGACTATGTCAAGTTGTTACAGTTGACACCTACCTGTGAAATAACGAACATATATTTTATTTGGCTGGATTATATTCGAACCACATAGGACCATTTGACATTTTCCTCAGTTCATCTTATGACAATACTGAAAAAAACGGAAGAACTTGCGGATTGTTGTCTCACTCACTCATAAACAAAAAGTAATAGCGTGTTGTGAATACGATATCTTTTACCAAGCTTTTATTTTTGCCCGGCTTCTTTGCTTTAGTCATTATTCTGAGTGCCAAAGCAACAATAAAATAAACATGTGTCATCTTGATGAGTACGATGTGGATGACACATGTCTGACATGTTTGTAAAACACAACAATAAAATTTCATGTTGTTTTAATATAATTTTTAGTGTGGTGTATGCATGCATGTTACAGTCTTAAAACAAATATGTGAATGGATTGGATACCTTACATACATTGGATACAGGTTCGAGTTCAATTTAATCTCAAGTCAGAACAAAGGTCACGTGGTAATTTTTTTTTTCAAATTAACTTTTTAGTACTTTATCGGGGAAAAATCAAAAAAACAGAGCTTATTGCAAATCTGTAGCATGAGACTAATCCAATGACATATAATTTATTAAAATCGAACCATAACTGTAGATCCGATAGCCATAACAGCCGTCAATGGTCGGTCGTTTAGATTTTTTTGCCGTTTTTAAAGATAATAATGGTACGGCACCCTACGTGCGCGAGTCCGACTCGCACTTGGCCGGTTTTTTACATTTAGTCAATATGCATATGTAGTGACACGGAACCTTTTGATCACGAGTCCAACTCGCACCGTTGACCGTTCCCCACATTTTAAATAGGTATGCGAAAAAAGTTTGCATATATCAACATTTTTAAAATGAAAACAACCTGGCAATTTAGAGTATTGACATAATAGTCCCCTTAAAAGTTGACACAATATGTTTACTGTCATTCATTGTCAACGAACTGTAAAATCATTTTTGTATTTTCGTACATGTTTTAAGTGTTGCGGATATTATGTTGCCCTCAAAAATAATATTTCATCATGCTGAACAACTTACTACAGGTTTGAGTGCAATTCATGTTTATTATTATTTGGTCATCTTGACATCTCGAGTCAAAATTGGGAACGTGACATGTCACGTGGTCAAACTCACAAATTAACTTAACTTTTTCACATTAATTATTCAGTACTTTTTCAGAAAAATATTAAAAATCCAGGAGTTTTATGCAACTCTCCAGCATGAGACGAATCTAATGACATATCATTTATCAAAATCGGACCATAACTAGATCTGATGGGATGAACAAAAATCGGCCTCGCGTAATATATATATATATAGATAGATGATAATACATATGACAATCATACATTATGACTTTCAATAATTATGTCAAACAATAGAGACCCCACAAACATTTATTTGCCGAATAGGCAAAGGGGCACTTTTATGCGTCAACATAGAATTTACATGTTACAAGAAATAATAAAACCGGCCAAGTGTACACTTAAATATTTATTTTATTCTTTTTTTAGCATTTGTTGTTATAGCGGCAACAGAAATACATCATCTGTGAAAATTTCAATTGTCTAGCTAGCACGGTTCATGAGATACAGCCTGGTGACAGACAGACGGACAGTGAAGTCTTAGTAGTGGGGATCCTTTTTTACCCTTTGGGTACGGAAAGATGAGTTAAAAAAAAGTAAAAAAAAAATCATTTTTGACATTATCGCTGTGACAGTTTTCTGTGATAGAGGGCTGAAAGTTAAGTGATTACTCACATTACTAGTTATGACTTATGAGGCCTTATGCGACGGCAAACAACTGACATTTACCAATTCAACTAATCCTCACAGGGGCCACATCTCCTTCCCTAGCCTGCTAGACCCTTTGTTATTAAAGTGGCAAATTCACTATAATTATCAGCGGGGACGTATTAAAAACGTGTACAGTAAGTTACCTTTACACTACTCAGCTTAATCTTATACCTTTAAACGAGCAATTCTTGTATATATCTATCTATATATATTTCGGGGATCTCGGAAACGGCTCTAACGATTTCGGTCGCAAAGCTCGTTCTCCCAGGTGGTCTAGCATAAGTTGAGTTCTCGCGCGCGAGTCCATACTTGAAGTCGCGCTAGATGTATGGAGTCGCGCGCGAGAACGCAACATGCTAGCAGGTCTGATATTACCTTATTTATATGAAATACCAAGATACAACCAAATTTCCTTTCCTTTAAACCAACGTAGGTACGTCAAACTGCATTCTTTTCTTGGGACTTTTAGTATTTAATAATCTTAGGAATGTGCCTCCACTATGAAAATTATAATTATGAAAAAAGATTCATTACTAACAAGAGAAAGAAAAGTTCTCGTAAATTGTAATCATAGAAAGAGTTTTTTATTGAACAATTAGTCTTGCAAAATACTTTCAGTAGTGGCTATTGGTTGACTCGAACTGTATACATAATAATTCTGTAGATCCGATAATATTTAAGCGTTAATATATCTACGAATGCGATGCAAATATTTATGTATGAAAAGTGGGTTGAACTGAAACTTAGTGTTGAACGTTCTTATACCAGTACTAATATGTTATCAGCTGTAGTTAGTGATAGATTTATATGATAACGCGTAGTAGTTGATGTAAGTGGTAGCAAGCGGGGGCGGTGCAAGTTTGTGATACCTATAGGAATGTCGTAACGTAATGCGCACGGCGACAGCGCGAGCGTCGAGAGAAGTGTTGCGACTTGCGAGTTGAGAGCGCAGAGCCATGTTTGGAGAGCCAGCGCCGCGCGCCGGCGCCGGCGGTCCCGTTCACCGCGGCGCAATTACCGAGCATTCCCAGCTACGACGACTCTCAACGGGAAACTGCCTCTGTCCAATCCAATCAAACTAATCTTGGAAATATATTCCTTTTTTCTATTATCAATAAGATAATAAAACCATCCGTTTTATCTGAGTCAATGTATGCCACGAACCGGCTGGCGAGGGTCAATATAAGTACTTACTTGTAGTCGAGGATATTGATCAATTATATGTATACCTAAGTATTAAAGCTTTATCAACTTATTTTATCAACATATAACATAATAGCTAGGCTATAGTGTAGACAGCTTCAATGTTGTGT
Organism: Cydia strobilella; assembly: GCF_947568885.1. NCBI lineage: Eukaryota > Metazoa > Arthropoda > Insecta > Lepidoptera > Tortricidae > Cydia > Cydia strobilella. The sequence continues at coordinate 33,447,179 of NC_086068.1, forward strand.
ACTGTTAATTGAAATACTGTAAGAAAACACTAAATAAAACTGTAGGACAATAATATTGTCTTCGGTTACCGCGATAGTTACTCATGAAATAAAACTATGAAAACGGATTATATCGCGTATATTGAATTTATAATATAATCCGTTTTCATAGTTTTATTTCATGTAGGACAATAAAATGTTCGACATGTTTAATAGGCTATTTGACTAAATTTTGAAAATGGTTTTTTTTTATTGTTTATGACTTAATAATTACACTACATTGATATTTCCGTGAAATTTCCTGTATTAAATATTAAAAAAAAAACAATATTAAAGTTTATTTATTTTGAACGCGCCTTAAACGCTGTTTTTGCAAAGGGGCTAATCACGTGACACGTGTGACGTTACGCGCAAGTAAACTCAGTCAATGACCTTAGTTAATCTTATGGTTTATGTGCATTGAATTCATTATTTCACTGTAAAATGGTATATAAATGGTGTATAGTGCCGCAATGTTCAAGTACGACTATAAAAAATCCAGACAAATCGTTTGTTTCCATTCCAACGAATCCCAAAAAAAGATAAATGTGATTAAAACTAGCGCGAAGAGACCCAAAGAGCATTTTAGCGCATATAAATGTTTTTATGTGTAAAGACCACTTCGATGTAAGTAATATTTAACTGTAAATAAATATGGTAATTAAAGCAGCGGATTTTGTTATTTAACGAAACAAGATCTAGGTATTTAATGTATTTCTACATAACCTCATAACATAGCTCTTTCAGCATTAGTAGGTAGTTAGTAGCATACTTTTTATTTCAAACTAAAGTGCAGTATGGAGATACTATTCTCGTCATCGTATTCTATAAATATATATCGTCGTCGTATTCGTATTCGGGGAGATGGGCCTCGTTAGCATTGTGCTGCAACCCGTCTAGGAGAAGGAAAACTCCAAAATATAACCCGGGGAGATGGGCCTCGTTACCTTTGTGCTGCAACCCGTCTAGGAGAAGGAAAACTCCAAAATAGAACCCGGGGAGATGGGCCTCGTTAGCATTTTGTGCTGCAACCCGTCTAGGAGAAGGAAAACTCCAATATAAAACCCCCAAATCCAAGGTGTTAGCCGACCCGTGCCGAGGGATGCATAGCCAGAGGGTAGTACTGGCGTTGAACGGAGGGTGTCTGTGTTGGCGGTCACAGGACACAGTGGTGAACCGCCTTGCTTCAGTACAGGGCTCTGCAGTTGTGGACATTTAAATCCCTTTTACTCGTGGGAACGCAATGGAGATTCAAAATAATAATAATCATCCGAATGGCGGCGACGTGGTACGCCACCCGTCACGTCTCGTTTCTCGCGGGGGCGACAAGCGGCTCACGGAGAGCCGCTTTGCTACGCTGAATGTTGGAGGAGGAATGGAAGAGAAATTAAATGAGGTTTTGCAGATGATGGATGAGAGAAAAATTTATATTTTGTGTGTTAATGAGACGAAACGGAAAGGATGCGATACCACCTTGCATGGAACCTACACGGCGTATTGGTCTGGGGTACCTAGTTCGGATCGCGCCTGTCAGGGAGTTGGTGTTGTACTTTCCGCAAGAATGGCTGAGTGTGTGAGAGAATTTGAATGTGTGAATTCCAGACTGATGTGGATTAGACTGAAAGTGGGAATGATGCGCATATTTTTGGTAGGAGTTTACGCTCCAGTAGACCGGGGTGCGAGTATCTCACAGCGCGTTCGGGATGAAAGGCAGATATTTTGGGATGAACTAAAAGAGGTTTTAAAAGTATGTAAGAGTAATGAAAGATTAGTTTTGTTAGGTGACTTCAATGGCTGGGTAGGAATAAAAAGGGACGGATTTGAAAAGGTCTTGGAATGTACGGTGACGAGAGAGTGAATGATAATGGGAGAAGCGTGTTAGAAATTTGCCAAGAGTGGAACCTTTGTGTAACAAACACGATGTTTGACCACAAAAGGATACACTTATACACTCGAGAGGCGGAGAATGTTAGGAAAAGTATGATTGACTTTGTGATAGTGGATGAAAGAATTAGGAAGAATGTTATCGACTCCAGGGTGTATCGAGGGTCGGGTATCCATTCTGACCACTTCCTTGTAATGTGCCGATTAAGTGGCTTGTTTAAAGGATGGAGACAACGACCCCGTACAGTTACTGCCGATTTAAAAAGAATAAAAGTGGAGAATTTGCAAGAAGAAGGAGTAAATGATGAGTATAGGAGTAGATTAAAAACCGAATTCAATGGTATGGATGAGATTAGTGAGACTGAACAATTGTGGAATAGATTTAAAAATAAAGTAGTAAGTGTGGCAAGTGAAGTATGTGGAGTAAGGAAGAGGCACAAAGGAAAAAAGGAGAAGAATGTTTGGTGGGATAAAGAAGTGCAAGAAGCAGTGTGTAAGAAGAAAAAGTTGTGGTTGGATTGGTTAGCCACAAGAGCTAACCAAAGAAATCACACGGCTTCATTTGACGAAGTCAGTGAAGCGAAAAAGGATTATAGAAGAATGAAAGTGTAAGTAAAGGAATTAGTAGACAGAAAGAAAGACGAACAGAAAGATAAAATGGACGAAAGGCTCTCTCAAGATTTCCAAACAAATATAAAGTTTTTCTGGAAGTCCGTTCGTTTAGCCAGGGGTAACACCCAGAATTCTGAGCTAAAGTCAATAAAGACAAGAATGGAAGATTAGTGAATGAGGAAGAATGCATCTTAGAAAGATGGAAAGAGTATTTTGAAAGTTTGTTTGATAAAGAGGAGGCAAGCACGTCAATTTCGGAGTTGAATGAAAGCATTGAAATCGTGTCGGAGAACGAAGATAGTATAAGCATGGATGAAATTGTGAAAGCGTTGAAAGGAATGAAATCAGGGAAGGCTGCAGGGTATGATAGAGTTTCTGTCGAGATGCTGAAAGCTGGACAAGGCATTGTAGCAAGTCAGTTGTACCGCCTTTTCAATATGTGCTTCAGAACCGGTCAAATGCCCAGGGACTGGTGCAAGGCCGTCATTGTACCTCTTTACAAAGGAAAGCGATTACAACTGGATTGCAAAAACTACAGAGGCATTAGCTTACTCAGCGTCGTCGGCAAATTGTATGCAAAGATATTGATTGAAAGAGTAGTGAAAGAAACCGATGAAAAAGTATGGGATGCACAAGCGGGATTCCGAAAGGGTATGGGATGTACGGATCAAGTCTTTTCCTTGCGATGCATAGCCGAAAAGTATTTGGCCAAAGGTCAGAAAGTCTATTGCGCTTTCGTGGATTTGGAAAAGGCTTATGACAGAGTGGTGAGGAATGAACTTTGGTCGGTAATGTCGCTGTATGGATTGAGCGGCCGTCTCATTCAGGCACTGAAATCGCTCTATGAGGATTCCAGTGCTTGTGTGAGAGTAAACGGGTCGTACACTGAGTGGTTTAGCGTCGAAAAGGGTGTTAGGCAGGGATGTGTAGCGTCACCGTGGCTGTTTAATCTGTTCATGGATTTGCATGATTTGAGAAATGATGAGTGTGGGCTGAGAAAGAGTGGGTTACCCGTCAAATGTCTTCTTTACGCTGATGACCTGGTATTGCTAACGTCATCGGGTGAAGAGTTGCAGGAGATGGTGACTAGAATGCATGGATCTTTTGAAAGGAAAGGAATGAAAATAAATGTAAGTAAGACGAAAGTTATGGTATTTGAAAAGGAGGAATATATGACAAACTGTGAAATTTTGATTGGTCAAGAAAGAGTAGAACAAGTGAAAGAGTTTGTGTATCTGGGAACATTATTCACTAGTGACGGTAAGCATGATAAAGATATTGAAAGGATAGTGAGTGCTGGAAATCGCGTGAATGGGGCACTTAACGCTTTTATGAGCAGCCAGAAGGTGTCGCAAAAGGCACGGTTTGCTGTGCATAGAGGGGTGCTGGTGCCTACTCTTATGTATGGTAGCGAAAGTTGGGTATGGCAGAAGAGGCATCAAAGCCAAGTGAATGCAGTGGAAATGAGAGCGTTGAGAAGTGTATGTGGGGTGAGATTACAAGATAGAATTAGGAACAGTGTGATAAGGGAAAAGTATGGACTGAGCGAAGATGTAGTGACAAAAATTGAGAAAGGTATGTTGAGATGGTTTGGACACGTGGAAAGAATGAGTGAAAGGAGGCTAACAAAGAGAGTGTATAAGGGAGAGGTAGAAACGGGAGTTGGAAGGGGCAGACCTCGGCGGACTTTCTCTGATCAGATCGGGGAAATCCTGAAGAAAGGCCAGGTCAAGAGCACCCTAAACCGGCGAGCGTGTATGAGGAATTTTATGAAAGTGAAGGAAGCGAAAGAGGTATGTCAGGATCGTAGCAAGTGGAAATCCGTGGTCTCTGCCTACCCCTCCGGGAAATAGGCGTGATTATATGTATGTATGTATTCGTATCATCGAAATCGTAATGTTCCTAAATAAACAATTTCTACGTATACTCACACAGCTGTTTTTACATTTCTAAGTTCCGCAGCATAGTAATCCGGATTATCTTTAAAGAAAAGTGCAACCATTAATGCGTCTATGTCTGGTAGGTTGCCGCTATCAGCTTTCACATATTTCGGCTCCATTTTGAGATTCTTATGAATATTGTGCTACTAGATATACGGATAAAACGGAATATATCAGAAAACTGTGGAACAATAACTAAAATTAACTAAATACAAATAAAACAGTTAAAACAAGGCAATCAAGAATGTTTACCCGCGTGTGACGTCATCCGAGCGTTGACCAATCACAGAGCGCCACTAGAGGGCTTCCTCACTTTTTCTTTAATATATGACATCTATTACAGTTTTTAATTTATACTATATAGTAGTGTGTCAAATCAAAATATTTAATAAAATAATTTGATTTGTTCTCAAACTTGTTCATAGTGAAATATGGTTTATTAGTTTATTAGCTTTCAGGATGACAGCAATTCGTTATATATTTTTAATGTTGTCAAATACCCTATTGTACCTAAACATTTTTTCATAATGCTCAACCGTTTTTAAAATAGAGGGCGAATAACGCGCATGTCGCGGCGCGGCGCGGCGCTTAGCCATACCTACCTACCTAGGTAGATACTGTACTGTACTGTAAGGTAAGGTAAGGTAAGGTAATACGGGTAAGTGTGCTTAGCATACGGATACAGGCCCTAATGTGAAGGCCAGCCACACTTATAATACCCGTATTGACTTTAATGCAAGTTGAAGCGTGACGTGATTCTTGCTGAATAATACACGGTCTTCCATAACGACATCAAATCATTAAAATATAGGTATTGACTCTCGAATGGGTCTAAAAAGTTCACCTCTGTGGACAATATTACAGCGTTGGGCAGATTAAGTGTCCTAGTTTTGTAATGCCATTAAATACGGGGTGGAATTTCTAAATGGGTCGGTGAGGGCAGCTACCAGATCCCGTGCTGCTACGTGAAAACGGTCTTAGAAGACCTTCCCTCGATTTCAAATTAATGAAGATTGGCTTTACAGATTTTGGAAAAAACATACAGGTGCGAGAAAAAGGTCATTTTTGACAACCTTTTTTTTAATGTCAATCGATCCCATTCCTATTCAGGGTGAAAAGCTTGTATGGGGCCAAAAATAATAAACGGCTAGAAAAGCCACAAATCGAGGAATTCCCATACAATTTGTATGAAAATTAACTTTTATTTTCACATTCAATTTTTTATGCCAATCGATTCCATTCCTATCCAGTATCAATAGATAACTAATTTAAAATGAAGTTCTTTTTAAATATTTAGATAGCAAATTAAGGTAAATAAATGCACACTTAAAATTTGTATTTCGACCATCATTACTTGAGCTGTCATTTTAAAATAAAAAAGGATCCTATAAAAGTTATTGTGGTCGTATAAACTAACCCTATGGGTGGAAAACTTAAGATGTTCCATTTTGTCGTGGTTAAGATAATGTTAATGGAATAATAACGGAATGTTAAAGTGTGCACAAACATCACTTTTATAATTTTAGTAGGCTACTACTAGTGCGCCAAGACAGTTCCAAGCGCGTGAGATACGTAGACTATTAGGTAGAGTCGAGTTCATAAACATGTAGGTACCTATACTTTTTTTTACAAAAATCACGATCGATTCCGTCTTTTTCTTACTGTATCAATTGAAGCGGGATACTGTAACTCATGCGCGAGATACTGTGTATTTAAGTTTTCTTTTTTTTGTAGGTGTAGTGAAATCATCCATAGATTTAATGCTCAGTAAAAGGGGTTTAGCACAGAAACCACTGCTTGCTTTGACATTTCTTTTATTACATTGATATACAGGATTAATTATAAGATTACATAAAGATCAAATCGAACATAAGTAACATAACCTCGCGCACAGGCCTACCGCCAAATCTGACAGCTCTCTCTCTCAAACTAAAATGACCATAGATACAACAATCAAAAGTATAGAGCCAGGTACATACTACATGTAATTATCAGTAGTATTAGGCCACATATAGGATATTAACTATTGTGATGCTTACAGCTCGGCCATCCTTTTTATTTTAGTGAGTCCTCTCACTAAAGTAATTAAACATTTATATCAACAACCATATATCATAACATGTCATCCACCTTAACACTAACGAAAGATAAACATACATAACAACATTATTTTAACCTTCTGGTTATTCAGTTCCTCATTAATCAATCGCAGCCAGTGACAATATGTATATTAACCTGATGCTTTAACCTGAGATCATGTAAACAGTCATTTCATACAACCAGCACCTATAGTAGCATTTACAGCCTTCTTCTAGTCTTTCACTATATGAACTAACTTACAGTCATGGTCTGCTCTAGACAGTCTGTTAAAGTATAAACCAACATCAACATTTACAGTCTGCCCTCAAGGCCTGCTCTAAACAGTTTGGTAAAGTATAACACGTTATAAACAATCATAGTCTGCCCTTAAGGCCTGCTCTATGGCAAAGCATAATACATCATATACAATCACAATCTGCCCTTAAGGCCTGCTCTAAGCTGTTTGACATAGTATGACACATCATAAACAATCAGTCTGCCCTTAAGGCCTGCTCTAAATAGCTTGGCAAAGTATAGCACATCATAAACAATCACAGTCTGCCCTTAAGGCCTGCTCTAAACAATTTGGCAAAGTATAAAGTATAACACATCATAAACAATCACAGTCTGCCCTTAAGGCCTGCTCTAAATAGTTTGGCAAAGTATAATTCATGATAAACAATCACAGTCTGCCCTTAAGGCCTGCTCTAAACAATTTGGCAAAGTATAACACATCATAAACAATCACAGTCTGCCCTTAAGGCTTGCTCTAAACAATTTGGCAAAGTATAAAGTATAACACATCATAAACAATCACAGTCTGCCCTTAAGGCCTGCTCTAAATAGTTTGGCAAAGTATAATTCATGATAAACAACCACAGTCTGCCCTTAAGGCCTGCTATAAACAATTTGGCAAAGTATAAAGTATAACACATCATAAACAATCACAGTCTGCCCTTAAGGCTTGCTCTAAATAGTTTGGCAAAGTATAATTCATGATAAGCAACCACAGTCTGCCCTTAAGGCCTACTCTAAACAATTTGGCAAAGTATAACACATCATAAACAATCACAGTCTGCCTTTAAGGCCTGCTCTAAATAGTTTGGCAAAGTATAATTCATCATAAACAATCACAGTCTGCCCTTAAGGCCTGCTCTAGACATCATTCCAAAGTATAAAAATTGTTATGGCCTGCTCTAGACTAGACTAGTCTAGACAGTCTGCCATCACGGCCTGCTCTAGAAGACAGGCTGCTATCAAAGCCTGTTCTAGACAGTCTGCCAACATTCAACCTAGTCAATCTAATTATTTAATTAGACTGTTGTTATGGCCTGCTCTAGACTGGACCAGTCTAGACAGTCTGCCATCACGGCCTGCTCTAGAAGACAGGCTGCTATCAAAGCCTGTTCTAGACAGTCTGCCAACATTCAACCTAGTCAATCTAATTATTTATTTAGACTGTTGTTATGGCCTGCTCTAGACTAGACCAGTCTAGACAGTCTGCCATCACGGCCTGCTCTAGAAGACAAGCTGCTATCAAAGCCTGTTCTAGACAGTCTGCCAACATTCATACCTATAGCCAACCTAATCATTTAATTTGTTATGGCCTGTCTGCCATCACGGCCTGCCCCAGACAGTCTGCCCTCAAGGCCTGCGCTGGACAGTTTGCCAAAGTATAACTAATTATTTATTTATTTTTGAATCTAACTACAAGGTCCATATTACAAGTACCTATATTTGCCAAAATATAAACTAACATAATAAACAGTCTGCCATTACGGCCTGCACTAGACAGTCTGCCAAAACTCAACGGTTATATTCTAGATTCATAATATTAATATAATAACTAGCAGTCGTGTCAGCGAAGAGTCTCGACCAACACCGAGAGAGACTCTCGCCGAGTCGCTTGATCAGATGCATAAGACGGTAATCGTGGACACGGCGCATAGTACGTCGGTTCCTCACTCTGCGGCCCTGACCATCGGCAGCTTGGGCCCTGCCCACTGCTGGCAGCTCTGTCTTAACAGTTTCACCTCCTTTGCTTCAGTCAGCTCTTGCTGCGATGCCCTCGCTTATCATCAACTTCATCCGTTCAGCCAGGTTACCAGCGTTGAAACATACAAAAATAAAAATAGTTATAATCATTAGCAGTAGCAAAGATAATTTTAGTCACAGTCATCCTCAACAATTTAATAATTGAAATATAAACATCGACTCAGTCAATCATTATCATCATCAATTAATCTTACTATATACCTAATCATCATCTATCATCATCTATATCGTCATCAAAATCGATCTGTTCGGTAACCATCATCGATATCATCATCAATATGGTCAGTCAAGCATTATCGCCGACATTGTTATCGAAGTCGTTCAGCTCCGTTTTCATCATCGATATGGTCAGTTATTGACCCTGTCGTGGACATCGAGGCAAACATTCGTTGACATCGACACTGTAATCGATATGTTCGGTCATATACATAATCATCGTTCTCGGACCTCTGTTACCTAAGATCTTCCTTAGATACCTACTCATCGTTACTGAAATCGTAATCAGACGTCAATGACGTCATGGATATCAGTCATTATCTTCATCGAAAAATCCTCAACATTAATTAAATAAAATGACAAATATTCCATCGATTCATCAACTTTAAGAAGATTACATTTAAAACAGGTTTTTATTAATTTATTTATATAAACAGATAATTATTTATTCAATGACCTTATGATCCTGATGTTTCGTCCTAAACTTCGTTCAGTATTTCACAATGGTAATATTCAGCCCCAGGAATCGGCAAGAACGGAGCAACTATATCTCGGGATGACATGCACCCAAAAAAAAGTAGCTCTAAATAATAGCGTATAGGTACTACACCGAGTACACCGTAACATATACTAGCGTCATTAGTGTTATTACCCCACCTACTATATTATTGGAAGTATTGGAAGTGATTAAAAGTTATTCCAATATACATTTATTCACTTTTTGTTAATTGATACAGCCAATATTTCCTGGCTATGCTAATCGTGGCGACAACGCACTTAATGACAAAAATGCAACCATACATTTTGTCTTTATGAATCATGGTTCTTTTGCCTTACTATACTTTAATTAATATTACCAACTTATTTCTTGTCATCACTGTGTCTCTGTCATAAAATCATACATGTTACCTTCCATGGTACCTTCTGTTAAACCTACTGATCAAGCAAATTTTAAGAATACAAAGTTTCATGAATTGAAATGAAAAATAAAAATTAGTTCCAAGCTCCTTATAAGGCTTCTTGAGCCTACTTTATAAGGCTTCTTTAAGTTTGAATGTTATCTACTTTTAGCTTCGTTTATTTAACTTACCTACTCTGGTGTTGATTCTTTTGTTAAGGTCAGTCACAGACTTCTGCTCAGGACCATACTAAAATTTTGTACTAACACTTGTGACAGTGGTTGTACTTATTCATCGATTTTGCATTTCAAGTCAATTTTCAATGAGAATTCTTTAAGTCTTGTTTTTTTTTTCAAACAGGGACTGTTTTTGTAAACTTTTTAATTTTACAAATAGACTTTCTTAACTTGATAATGTAAACACAAGTATGCTGCTTTTGCCTTTTCGTGACACTTTATGGTCCTTACCTATTAGTAACCTGAATTTTATAATTTGTGACCTAAGAGTTTGATTAACTTAGTTAGGCATCACTAACTGTAAAATTTCTTAACCTGAATCTGTCATACAATAATTATTTCAGATTCACCCTTTATGCAAATGAAACCATAAAGTCACAAATTAATTGTATTTCATAGCAACAATTCATAGTTTCATTTGTGGTTTGTTATTGTATTGTACAACTGCAAAATATAACTGAATACTATGCAATATGCTTAATACAAATATTGAATATTGTGTCAACAGCATGGAAAAAGTAATCTGTTCTTGTTTAGCCAATCTGCTTTTACTAGACAGAACTTGCACTAAACTTATAAATTTAGAGAAACAAATGTGTACATTGGTGTATATTTTGTGCAATAAGGTTCAAATATAAATACCGCTTGTCACCAATTCAAAGGTATGAAGTAGGTATTCAAGATTTCTAAATAGAGTGAAATATAACTTCTTTTAAATACCTACTAGGAGATCTTAACCACTGAAAGTGAACTGTACTTATTGTTATCAGAAAATAAACATTTATATTTAATTTTTTTCATTTTCTTATGCTATGTCAATATCCACAACGCAACCAGTCATCATGTAAATCATGCTCCCTGAATGATAATAATGATGTTTTAAAATTGTTACTTTGATTTTCAATTGCATGACATTTAAAACAGTAGTATGAAATAGATGTAAAACTATCAATGTCATTCATTTCAAATTTAGAATTCATACTGTGTGTAATTCCATTAATTCATTATTGTTTCTATATGCATCTCTCGGAGTATCCAGACTAATAATTTTCAGTACAACAATGATTGGCAACTAAATGCATGTACCTACAGTACTACTATGTAGAATATACCATCTTTAATTAACATTTTTTATTTTTTTTTTACATTTGCCTATATACAAATGTTTATAAATAATTTGTTTGCATCAAAACAAAAACTAGTTTCTTTGTCTTTTCACCTAAATAACCGATATGCACATTTATCTATTAAGATTCTTTTATTCTGAATTAGAGACCGGGGTATTTATCTCAATAAGTGTGATGCTTGGTAAAGGCCTTTTCTAAATCTTCCCATTGACAACCGTCATGGGCCAATCTCCTACAATTCTAGCCCGCTGTCAGTCGCTACCTCTCATCTTTGCTATCTCATCATTTCATCATGGCAATAACTTCTGCAATACTAATCAATCACCTTTTTTTGTTATCTTTTACCATATATAGGCATTATATACTCATGCATCATTAGAACAAAAAAAAACCTTTTAGTGTCATTAGACTATCCAAAAAATAATAGTAATAATACCTAGTAAATATTCAATTATTGTCATTTTACATCTCATTGTTAATAATTAACTTCACTGAGCACCTGAATTGTACCTGAACAGTGCACAATACCATCCTTACCATTTTGACTTCTTATAACCATGTTGGCTCTTAATGATAGTTCTCTGCGTCTCACCAATCTCACCGTGATGGTCGTTTGCTTGTATTTTCGTCGAGATCTATTCTCATTGTATTCCAACGTGTCTCAACGTGTCAGTCCAAAAACAAACAATGACAAAAAACACAGGTTAATAACTAGATCAATACATAGCAAATGTCCAGTGCATTGCAAATTTAAAACAACTTTTATTTTAAACAAATGAAACCAATTGTCAATCATTTTGTTTACCATACAAAACAAACTAATGAAATCGTGTATCATATATATTTATATATATATACACTATTGTCATGATTATGAAATTAACATTCAAAAGACCAAGCAACTTACATTACTATGTACCTCTTTCATCATCATCATCAATTTTAAGAGCTATGCTCTTGTTGATGGAGTAATTACCATTCTTTGCTGGGCCAGCCTTTTGACTCCCTCGTACAACATGACAGAAACTCTATCTTTCATTTGGCTGAGATATGTGTTCCTCTGCGTCTTTCTCGCTCAATCTTGCCCTTCAGGATGTTTAAAAAGAATCTGTCGTGCGGGTCGTGCCGTATTAGATGACTAATCATCTTGCACCTTCTGTTAGCTGTTGTGCCTAACAGGCATCTCTTCTCTCCTGCCATGCTCAGTTCCTCAACGTTCGTCTTCCTTTCTGTCCAGCTAATCCTTAGCATCCTCCGCCAACACCGGATTTCAAAGGCCTCCAATCGCTCTCTGTCCCGTTGTGTCACTGTCCACGTCTCACAAACATTTAAAGCAATGCTCCAGATATACGCCTTAACTAAGCGTTTTTTTTTTTTCACATTCTTCGAGATGTGTGCTTCATCTCTATATTGGTGAAAATAATCATCCAATTTCTATGTGGGCATTTGAATTCACAATCCCGCTTTCTGAGTTGAAATCATCCATAGATTTAATGCTCAGTAAAAGGGGTTTAGCACAGAAACCACTGCTTGCTTTGACATTTCTTTTATTACATTGATATACAGGATTAATTATAAGATTACATAAAGATCAAATCGAACATAAGTAACATAACCTCGCGCACAGGCCTACCGCCAAATCTGACAGCTCTCTCTCTCAAACTAAAATGACCATAGATACAACAATCAAAAGTATAGAGCCAGGTACATACTACATGTAATTATCAGTAGTATTAGGCCACATATAGGATATTAACTATTGTGATGCTTACAGTAGGGATTAAATAAAATCGGCACCATTTTTTTTTTTTCTACAAAAAGGCAATAATATTTTTCAAATGTCATAGATGTAAACAGCTCGGTACGTAAAGTTGTACTTTTTGAGTAAGTCATTTTATTAAAAATCGATTTACCTACTTAATGAAATACCTATATCAAACTTTTAAAAACCTTATGAATCTTATGATCGTTAAAACCAGGGGTCGGCAACCTTTTAGCAGCCAAGGGCCACATAGCGGTTAGCAAAATTGCAGCGGGCCGCACACTTAATAATTCGTGAATTTATTAGAAAAAAGGCTACATTGTCGTTTGTCAAAAAGGACACCTTTTAATATACATTTTTATGCAAAAGAGTGCCGAAATTCAGATCGCGCTTCGCGAGTTCTTACATACAGGGCGCCCCTCATCGTCTTACATGCAGAGCTCCTGCGGCGTCCCTCAAGAGTTATTCAGCGCGCTTCGCGCGCTCTTACATTCAGGGCGGCTGCGGCGTCCCTCACAGTTATTCAGCGCCATTCGCGCGCTCTTACATACACACTTAAAGGTCGGGCGGAGCCGGACATCCATCGCGCTTGGCGCGCTCTCACATGCAGGGCTCCAGCGGCGTCCCTCACAGTTATTCAGCGCGCTTCGCGCGCTCTTACATTCAGGGCGCCTGCGGTGTCCCTCACAGTTATTCAGCGCCATTCGCGCGCTCTTACATACACACTTAAAGGTCGGGCGGAGACGGACATTCATCGCGCTTGGTGCGCTCTTACATGCAGGGCGCCTGCGGGTTTCGTCACAGTTATTCAGCGCCCTTCGCGCGCTCACACACACAGGGCGCCTGCGGTGCCCCTCACACTTAAAGCATTCAGCTTTTACATGCAGGGCGCCCTTAAAGGTCGGGCGAAGCCCGACATCCAGCGAACCCTCCGCACTTAAAGGTCGGGCGAAACCCGACATTCAGCGTGCTTCGCGCGCTCTTACATTGCGATAGGCAGACACTCATATTGGCACGTCTGTGCATATTGAGTGATCAGCACATTTAATGTAGATCTTGTGATAACCCAACCCAATTCCAAATAATTAAATTGAAATGAAAGACTTCTTTTTCACTCGATCACTTTAGTGACGTAGGACTGATGTAACCCGGAGGCTCGCGGGCCGCAAGCGAACGGTTTGCGGGCCGCATGCGGCCCGCGGGCCGCCAGTTGCCGACCCCTGGTTAAAACTATATAACACCCGGCCAATTAAACGATTTACCTACCTTCCTAATATAAGATAAATTCTTAGGTCTTAGGTAATCTTAATAAAATGTAAGTACATAATCTTAATAAACTATGGTCTAAATACCCAATTTTGAAAAGTGTAATGGTCGTCATGCCTGAAATTTACCTAATGAACGAATTACCTGAATTTAATATGTCATTTTGTATTTGTACGTTCATTTCGCTCTTTTGGTAATTACTTGAGTATTTAAGTCCCAGTTAATTTTTACATGCTCCTCTAGTACTGCTACCATGAGTTCCGTAAATGACAGTCGAAAGTGAGAAAGTTAAGGAAAATGTATGGAGTAATTGTACAGTGCCTCTACCGGTCACGTAAAAAACTAAAAAAATCAACTGGCACCATGAGTCACAAACATTTTAACGTGAGTTTTCAATACATGCCTAACTTCACACCTAAAACGTTCTCTTTCTAACTATATAACGAAAACTGAGCCAGAATTAGCCTCATGCATGAAGTTTATATTTGATCGAAATATGTTTTATTCGGATGTTTGTTACCGTTATATCATGTTACAAATGCATTTCCGTTTTTAAATTACCATTTAATTACTTAAAATTATAAATAAAAAGTACAAAAATTTGCCCGCGAAAAGCTAGTGAGCGAAACGCTCGAAACGCCACGTGACGTCACGCGTTCGACAGATTAGTGTCATTAGTAGAAAACGTCAGTTGGGCCGCCCAACGTGTGACGTCATCACGCTCTGTCGAATTCGCGCCAAAAATTATGAGCGTTTCAACCGCTCAAAAATTTTCAACATTTTATATATTTTTTAATAAAATAATGTTAAGGTTTACAAAAGTATTTTTATCATTTCCGGTGTTCCAACGATATAAATTATGAATCCAAAAATAAAAATAAATTCATGCATGGAGCTAATTATTCTAGGTAAATACTTAATAAACGTGACAGATGTCATCGAAAAAAACGTGTTTCGTTTTTTCCGTCCATCTGGACAGGCTAAAGCTCTAAGCCATACTGCTTACGTGCGTTTCCGACATGACATTTCTTTCAACTTGGAAACACAACAAATACACAGATGCAATAAGCCTCATGCATTAAGTTTATATTTAAATGAAATATATAGTTTGTCAAGGGACTGTCTCATTTCGGGCGTAGACGAAGAGAGTCATACTGTCTTTGTCTTGCACTAGTACTAGCACCCAAAAGAAAAGAATGAGGATAGTTTTTTGTTTTTATTTACTTACAAGATTTGCTTGACCAACTATATATTTTTTATTCGGATGTTTGTTACCGTTATATCATGTTAAAGCCGTAACACACTACCGCACCGCACGCATTGGTGCGCCGCACCCATAAGTGAGAGCGAGAACGAGATCTGTTTTGTGCGGCGCACCAAGATCGCGGTGCGGTGCGGTAGTGTGTTACAGTTTTAACATGATATAACGGTAACAAACATCCGAAATAGTAGATTGTTAACCAAGGGATGAAAGGCACCCATTTCTGCCGAGGTTGTTTGGCGCTCGAACGCAGTGAGAGCGCCAATAGCCCGAGGCTGAAATGATGCCTTTCACCCGAGTTAAACACTCTACTTTTCATTTCGAATACGAGGTAAGTAAAATGCATGTGTTATTTTTAAAACATGACTAAGTATACATTTTTATAGTATTTCTTGAGGGTACTTTCAATTAACAATTCAGACAAAAGTATCGTTATTTATGGAATGGAGAGTCAAATATCAAAATGAAAAATTTATTACAAATCCATTTAAAGTCAAATTTCAATTGCGTATTGTAAAAAAATTAAAAAAGTCGTACTTCGAACGTAAAATGCTCTAGTGCAGACACGTATCATTTTCTGCGCACCTTTTAGAACAACAATGACCCTCTTTCAGAGCATGAGAAATGAAAAAAATATATATAGTTGGTCAAGCCAATCTTGTCATTAGAAAAAGGCGCGAAATTCTAATTTTCTATGGGACGATATCCCTTCGCGCTTAATTTTTTTTAAATTTGCCTCCTTTTTCTAAATAAATAAGAACAAAAAACTATCCTCATCCTTTTGAGGCCATGAGGCAGTCCTTTGACAAACTATAGCAATTTGATACGACGATTTAAGCCTGGCTTTTTGGTATGAAGTTAGTTGCATAGTTCGTACGAGCGCGCGTTTAATAATCAGCTTCAAGTGTATGTATTATTATTTAGTCGATGTGGTCTTGTTCAGTTACGCGTTTGTACTTACAATAATTTGTCATCTAATTTGTTTGTAAAACTTATGAAAGTGGCTACATTAACTAACTATAGATGAAGTCGTTCCTTGTAACGGTATGAGATGTGTGCACGTATTACTCAACGAAGGCAAGGTAAAACCGTTAAGCTTTTTAGAAAAACGGGATATCATTTCCGCACCAAAACCAACACACGACTTTTGTATTCTCAGATAAGTCAGTCGCATAAGAGAAAATTCTGTACGGCCGTTTACAAAACACAAGGGATTGTTGTTTTACTCCAATTAAGGCGTAATTGGTGTGACAGAGTAAAATGCCTGCAACTTGCAATCTTCGGTGTTCGCGGTAGGCCCTGATATGTTTGTAAAATTCTATCTAGTAGTAGTCGGAGTATGCCCTGTGCGCTATGATTAGCTCGCCTCGATACGGTAGGAAATTCATTTGAGTACAAAGAGTGAAGATTGGACAGTTATTACGAAAACATAATCTTTCGGCTTGCCTTACTCCAAAACTCTAGGCACGCCACTGATGATTTAGCCCAGAATTTCGAATTCAGAGAATTATAAACATTATATGATAGCTTAAATAATATTATTAATATTAAATTAACAATAAACACATAGATACATACAAGAAAGTAAATTACGTAGACCGCGTAGACGTGAGCAAATATGTCAATGTCAAAACTGGTAGTTTGCTAAGGATTTCGATAGGTAATTTACCGTTTACTCATACTTTTGATATTTAGTTCTTTAGGTGACACCTAGAGGCGCTGTACCGATATAATTCTTGCTCTGTTTTTTAGTATACTTAGAAAGGGACAGCATCGTTTGCAGTAGAGGGAATTTAGGCACATAAGTACGTAAACAAAAGTAAATATGTGACGTACGGCGCGTTTATTCACTTAAAGTAAGTGAAATTTACTCTGGCAACTAATGGTAGAGGTACTGGCCTCACTTACAATCACACCTAACGAGCACGATAACCTAACATAACCCAGGACTTCAAATTTCATATTACTCAGAAAAATGAATATTTTAAATTTAGAGTACCTTGAAAGATTTATGTGCGACGACGAGTGTGCCTAGGAGAAACGTGTTTAGATTTAACTTAAACTCGAATTAGTACTTATGACCCGAACCAAGTGCCAAAATAAAGTATGCTGGTCTTCTCCACTATGACCTTATGGCAGTCCACACTGGCTGTTAACACAAAGGCGTTATAATTATAGTATCGTGTGAAACAAACGATGTACTATTACAAAAAATAAACCAATATTCATTACATTTAGCTGCTTCCGCAATTTAAATACTACCTGAAATGATGTGCTCAATATGATTACTTAGGTGTAAACAAATATATGACAACAAATTCCATTTTGTCTTTCAAAGTAGAATACAAAAAGTATTTTCTGAATTTGCAGAAATCTGCTCAAAGAGTGGATCACTTGTAAGTGCCAACGTTTTTACTTTAAGTTTTGTGTAAGTAATTTCAAGTAATTTTCAGTCAACTCTAATAAGTCTTACAAATATGTTATTAAATAAGCCATATATTAATATATGCATAGAGTATCTTATACTAGAACGGTACTGTCATAGTAAATTTTGTAACCCCAGTAAATTCACTGCCATCTGTCGACACACTTTAAAACTAAAAATGAAGATTTATAAAAATACGATAGAGAATGTATTTAAATATAGATAAATAATTTTTTTTATTTGCATTAATTATTTTTATGATTTTGACGCATGTTCTTTCACTGATATGCGTTAAAATTGTTAAATAACAAACGAAACCGTCAACGCCATCTATACGACTGTAGGCCAAAACTAGTAGCGCCCTCTGAACGAGAATCAAATTTTCTTGATTTTCTAGGCACGTTTTTTCCTTAGATTGTATCCATCTATTACGTAGTTATATCTAACTTTGATATAAGTATACTTAATAAGTCAAATTAAAATAGGTAGGGTAAATGTTACTTACAAAACATGTATTGTACCTACTTACTATGCTCTGCATTGTGCAATAACAAAGCAAGTTCAGACCTAACCCGCTATGACGTGGCGTAGGCAATGTAGATATATACTAATCCTTTCTCTTTCACGCAAAGGGAAACCTTTATAAAAAGCGCTTAAGACGATTCTCGCTAATTTGGCCTTGAGCGTCTCAGCGTCTCTGTACCCGCACCCCGCTCACTGCGATCGTACTTGAATTTCATCTCGGTGCGGCGGAACGGGGTTCAAAGAATAAGCAGAGGCGCGCGGCATTTGGCGCTATACCTCGTATTTGTGTATCTTTTGCAGATAAGTATTTTGTTGTTTGAGTATGAGTAAATCATGCGTTTAGTGGAAAATTATAATAAAAACATATTCCCTTATGCATTATACTTTACAAGCCTCAATTAGTTAATTTGTGTTTTATCCGTTTCTTACAAATAAATACCTAAGTCAAATCGAAAAATTAAGATTTATAGCTAAAGCTTGGTATGTACTAAATTTAGGCGTACAGTGCGTTTATTTTATACAGTTTTTTTATCCGTAATAAATAAATATAAATAATGCCATTAGTAGTTAACTTATAAAGTTAAAGTACCTACTACCTACATATACTACTAATGACGTGTTATTTTTCGAAGTTCGAAGTTTTCTCAAACATTACGTGGGAATATCATCATTATATTACAAGCGCGCCACAACCAAATCAGCGCTTTGCAGTCATTTATTTTTTTAGTGGTTAACGGGTATGTATGATGAACCCCTGTGGACGTCAGCTGCCGCTCCGTTGATGGGTTGAGGAATGGCAGCCACCGAAACACGCAAAAAAAATTGTCATCGCCACCCGCTTGATACTGTGTCAAATGATAGTTTAGATGCTATTATGAATAAAAAAATGGTCAGCCGGTTGTATCTCGGTAGACCGTCAGCTGGTCACATAAATATGTAAAAAAATCTTTTCAGTCATCGCATCCCATTTCATACTTTGTCAGATGGTAGTTTAGATGATACTGTTAATAAAACAAATCGTCGGCCGGTTGTATCGCGGTGGAAAGACCGTCAGCTATTAAAACATTATTGTTAGTTTAAAAATAATTTTAATTGATTTAGCCGTGTAGTAAAAATAACCAAAGTTAGCCGCAAAATGGCCCGTTCTATTATTTTTATTACGGTAAAACTATAAATATCAGGAAAAAAGTTAAATGTCATAATTGTTGAACAATTAATGAAGATTCATAAGTATATATTTTTTTCATAATTTTTTGTTTACCCATTTAGAAGACATAATACACGAAGTTGACCCAATGAAATAATTACTGATTTTTAGTAAAAAACATTTTTTTATAAAAAATCTAAAGCGATAACATATGTTTTTTTTGTACTCAATTTTAGGAAGACTTAATTAGCTTTGAAATGATACTAAATAACCTGATAGCTTTCCTATAAAAATGCTGAGTATAAGTAATTCAATTTCCGATGAGAAACTTTTGAATTACTCAATTTTCCGTGAAACAATACGTTATGTTCATGATTTTTTTGTAGCGAACTTAGACACTGAAGTACTAAAATATAGTCATATAATAGTCTGATACACTTATTATGTTTAAGTAAAATTACAGGACGTTAAAAATGGCCTGAGTGACTTTGAGAAAAGGATGATACGGCCGTGCCTCTTTGGATTATCGCTCCGTCTGTGACGGGCTTAATAGTCAGTTTTTCCGTAAATAAAAATACGATAGGCCCTTTTGCTATTTCTTAATCGATTAAAATTAAAAAACTACAAAAACAAAATGTTTTAACAGGTACTATACATACATACAACGTTATAGGTAATAGGTAGCGTGTGTTAAATCAATTATTTATTGTTTCGAGATGGAATGGAACATTATTCAAAACGTAAAACTTGAATGACATTATAATATCTGTTAGAATTTTTATTTATTTATTTCGAATTAAGTTTTCTCAAACATACGTATATTATAGTATAATATATACGGATATTATCATTACATTCGTAATAATAGACCGCGAAACACCGTGTTGCGCTCGCTAATGCGCGGTACAGCCAAATCAGCGATCTGCAGTTATTTATTCTTTGGCCACAATAACTCCGATATTATAGCAGTTGGGCTATGCACAAGCGAACATTGTCCAAGGAAGGCACGGAGCGACGAGCGACACAGCCTCCTCGTCTCAAAGCTGGCACACGACTGCCGGCCACGCCATTTTCAGGCTGCATACGCATGAAATGTGGAAAAACGTTCGATATCTTAAAAAAATATTTATTGATTTACCAAAGCTATGTTGCATTTGTAGAACCTGTTAAAACATTTTTGTTAATTTAAAAATAATTTTAATCGATTAAGCCGTTTAGTAGATATAAGCAAAGTTAGCCGCAAAACGGCCTGTCGTATTATTATTTTTTCGATGAAACTATAAATTTCAGGAAAAAAGTCAAATGTTGTGCATAGAGTGAAGATGCATACATATTTTTTTCATAATTTTTTGTTGACCCATTTAGAAGATATAAGCTCTAGAAAGTAACAGTTTTAGGCCAAAATCTGCGCGAAGCGCCTTAAAGATAAGGTTAACCCTTATTAAGAGCTAGCATTGTTTTTGGTTAGCTTTTCGATAAGGGTTAGTCAAAGGTGCTTGCAGTTCAAAAGGGAAAGTCTTTCTATGTGTTAGCCGTGTTTAAGGGACGCCCATTGAAAGGGTTTTGTCGCGGAAAGGGTTGTCCGGTCCCTGGTCATGTGGTAGCAAAATTATTTCCATCTTGGGCGTAACACATCGAATCCCTCACTACGCTCAGGATACTACTTTAGAATCCCTCGCTACTCACAGGATTCTATTATAGAATCCTTCGCTTCTTTTATGATTCAATTGTACGCCCTCGCCGTAAATATGTCATTTTGCTCCCTTATTGTGACACAATCCACTATTTCCGACGAAAAGATGTTCCAATTGCAAGATAGCAACAATCAACAAAATGACCGTATTTACGGTGCTTCATTGGGGGATATTCCAGTAGACAAATTAGCCGTACAGCGGTTTCAAAGTGCGTATGCGGCCATGGTATGGGGTGCCATATCACCCTAGGGGCAAACTACCACTGCTGTTCATGGATCGGGGAGTAAAAATTAACCAAGACTTATTTTATTTTTATTTATATTCAGAACGTGTTTGCAGGGTCATATTGCTAGAAAATATCCGAAAGTTGAATGGGGATGACTATTATTGCTTTCAATAAGACAGTGCCCCGTCTCACAAAGCTAAATAAACGTACACGAAACTGGTGTCGAACATACAGATTTTATACCGTGGTAAGAATGGCCTGCATCTTCACCAGACTTCGTTAATAAGATTTTGACTTTTGACAAATGTCATCATTATTTGTTTATTTAAGCTTTATTGCACAATACATGAAGGTACAAAAGGCGGACTTAATGCCTTAAGGCATTCTCTACCAGTCAACCAGTGGGTTAAACCAAAAAGATTAAGTAGGTGCAGTGACTTTTAAAGTAAATTAATTTGGAACCAAGACTAAATGAATATAAACTATATTGATAAACTTACACATATACTTAATACAAATAAACATACATAGATAGATACTATACATATTTATATACCTAGTGTGAATCACTAAGTTGACGAAGAAGAAAGTTTGTCAAGGAAATACTTGCGCAACATGCGCTTGAATGTGAATTTGGTTTGCGCTTGTCTGATAGAGAGTGGGAGATCGTTCCAAAGTCTGATAGCCTGGACAGTGAAAGAATTGGACATGAAACCCGTTCGATGTTGGGGGACAATGAGCTTAAGGCTACGGGAAGAGCGAAGATCTGTGCCTGGACGAGGGGTAACAAATTTAAATTTCGAGCGGAGATAATGAGGGGCGGACGGGTCAAACAAGATTGAGTAGAGAGTACACAGAATACGAAGGGACCTACGGTGTCGTATAGGGAATTAGGGAGCCAATTAAGTTTGCCGCACATTTTCGTACAAATTGTCAAAAACACTGCCAATGATTAATACAGTATGTTTCGTTTGCTGTCGATCATTGGAATTAATTATTGTTTGCAAATTGATTTTTTTTATCTTTTGTTCTAATTAAAAAAATATTAACGTTAGAGCATTCCTGATAATAACCCTACGAGGGATTTCAGGGTTTGTCCAATGGCTAAATACATTCCATCATCCATATATATATATATATATATGGATAAATTATTTTTTTATTTGTATTTATTATTTTTATATGATTTTAACCCATGTTCTTTCACTAATATGTGTTAAAATTGTTAAATAACAAACGAAACCGTCACCGCCATCTAGCTGAGAATAGTTATTCGTCATGATAACTTCGTTCGCAATTGCACAGGCAAAACTCTCAGTTTCTCCGAAGAGGTCCCCGAATCATAGCCAGTTCACCGACGCGGGCAGATCTACATCGGGTCCCATGAGGGCCTTGTAGAACCGCCCGTGTAGCTGCTTATCCTTCCATACCGCCTTGCGGTCCTTAGTACTACAGGTTTGTGCCAGTTCTCGTTTGCCAAGGAGAAAGGTGTGAGACCCCTGTCTGCTGCCACCACATCACGATGCATCCCACACTCGTTGTTGAGGAAATAATTCCTGAGATTGTACACCTCACGGTTGTGGAGATTTTTGGCGTTTAGAAAACCGCGACCTCCACATTTCCGTGGGATGTACAATCTCATAACAGACGAGAGTGGGTGTAGCATACGGTGTGTGGTGAGCAGCTGTCGGACCGTCCCGGTCCAGGAGGGCATCCAGCTCGGTCTGAGTCCACCTTAGTATGCCAAAGGAGTTTGTGAGTAAGGGCATTACCCAGGCGTTGAAGGCGCGCACTTTGTTGCCTAATGACAAAAGACTGTTAAGGACTTTTGTGAGCTGACTGAAAAAGCGCTCCTTCACCGACCGTCTAATACCCTCGTCCTCAACACCCAACGACTGTGACATACTAAGGTATATAGGTTTCTAATTCAGAGATAAATCTGAAACATTGTCTCAGAAAGTTGTAAATTTGTTGAATTTACAACCTTCCCCCTTACCCAACCTTATTTTATTTATTTTTTTACTTTTTACTGATAGTTGTTTTATTACTTCAATTTTTTATTCTTTTTCTATTAATTTTATTTTTTAGGTTAAATAGCATAACAAGTATTAGGCGACAATATTATTAATTATCATATCTACGATCTACCGTACCTATTAATTTTCATACCGCTTCTTCTCTGTGTTGAGAGATGTAATCTGAACCGACGTTGGTTTATGTATATAGTTCATTAGAACCAGTCAGTTAGTCATAACATTATAGTTTATCTACAAGAGGACTGATGGACGCATGACTAAATATAAAATAAACATAATGACAGCAATATGGATAGGATGGTAATCGTTGTGTTGTTTGTTGCAGACTTCTTCCGCAAGCTGCTGCAGATATCGCGGGAGGGTTTCCACGCCATGTTCAAGCGCACGTACGGGATGATCTACGAGCAGCACTCGTACGTCTTCGAGCAGCTCTTCGAACAGCTCGAACGGTATAGTTAACGCTATCTCTACTGAGCTTGTTCACTTACGTACTAACAATGGCATTATGTTAAACAAAAGCCATTATGTCTTTTGTGCCTGAGCGCGTGGCCTTTGTGCCTGAGGCTCCCACACAATAGCCACGCGATCAGGCACAAAAGAAATAATGGCTTTTGTTTAACAGAATGCCATTGTCAGTACAGGTAAGTGAACGAACTCAGTAGATAGACCGCATACTATAACTAACACCAGCACCACCTTCTTATGCTTCTATTTTATTATTACCATTTCAAATTTAGGGTCTCCTTTCTCATATCATAGATTGTATTTCTCCTTATTGACTGAAGATGAAACTATTTACACAGGTAACCTGGAAAAATTAAAAATAGGTGCTCTTCATTTGCAGTCGCCATGTTAAGTTTTCACCTAAACTATAAGCATCACTCAATAGTTTTTTCAATAATATATGTTATTAATTTACTTGTTGGCGCAAACTAGAATTATACATAGTACCCAATTATCAGGGATTCAAGCGTAGAAAACCTATATAATGGAGAAAATGTGTCAAGAAAGTTGTATAAAATTCGGCTAAAGCAGATCCATCTTGAATATTATAATTGACAGTTACTATGTTTTTACATTGAGTCTGTACTCTGTAGTAAGTAGTAGTAGTAATCTACAAACAATACATATAATAATACGAGTATATATGTGTATGCCATTATGTGAAAACTAAGTATGTACATTATGTGATGGATGATAACAATGCTCAGGTATTGGTGGTATTGCTCAGGTACTACACTCTCGGCGACACCAACTTCGAGCACATGATGGATCATTTCTTTGGCATACTTTACCAGAAGATGTTCAGCGTGCTCAATGCTCAGTACAGTTTCGATGAAAAGTAAGTGCATTGTACTTGATACACATAACAACATAGAACGCTCCATTCGGCTATTTAGTTTCTGTGCACAGAACGTGTCGTATCTGGGCTTAAATTTCATAACATAACTAACACAAAATGTCATAGGTATCTAATGCTCTTTGGGGCATTTCTTATTTTCTACTGGACGCTTAAGAGAAAGGTAAGCATTGTAAGCAACTCGTATTTAGAACAAGGAGGAGTAGAATGACAACAGCAACTATAAAAAAATATCTTGTGACTCAAACTCTTCTTTCCTGGATTTACTGTGTTGTGTTAAAAATCTAGTCGTTTATTAATCCGTTTCTCTATAATGAAACCAATATTTTTACCTGCCAAATGAGTAATTAACCACAATGAGTCACTTTTGTTTGCCCCTCGCTGTCTATGTAGAATTGTAGATGCACGACATGTACATAAATACTAGAGAGACTACTCTACCTTCTTTCGACAAACTAAAGTGCCAATCACACAAAAAGGTGGGCGAATGACAATAATAATACTTTTTAACGAATAACTTATCAATTACCTATCAAAAGTACCTGTTTTAATAATGTATTATTCTAAAGAACTGTGGAACTACCCATTATTCTAAAGCGGATAAAAAAGAACACTGTGCTGTTAGTAAAATGGTGATGTATACAATACTACATAAACACAGCAGGCTTATTTCTTTTCTGCAGTTGCCCGTACACGGGTGTCCATGTCCATAGCTCTCCCGCTTCAGTATAAAGTGATAGTTAGCAACTTAGCAGCTACTCGTATTGTACATAATATATTGAATTTATTTGTAAACTGCAGGTACTTAAAATGCGTGAACGAGCACATGCGCGAGATCCAGCCGTTCGAGGACGTCCCGCACAAGCTGTCGGTGCAGCTGCGGCGCTCCTTCGTGGCCACGCGCACCTTCCACAAGGCGCTGCGTGCCGGCGCCGACGTCGTGCGCAACATGATGCAGGTAACCACTAATAGTGGGAGATCTTAGGTCCACCACCTTGCATTTTTGAGACAAAGCAAACCGTTTGGAACAGTTGTTTCTGGGGGTGATCTGAGCTGATTTAGCCCGGTTGCCACGAGGTCCCCCCCAGCAGGTGGGCAGGGGAGGGGGGGGAAAAGTGGCTCCGGCGCGCCTCACTCTAAGCTTTATATCTGCATACATCTAGCAAATATATCAAGTTTGGTGTCTTTTTCGTATAATTCGAGGATGAAGAATTCATTTCTGTGACTAAATTTTCACTCACCCATACAAAAAATACGCGAAATTCAAAATTCAAAAATTTTCTTTACACTTTTTTTTTCGAAAATCCTCCACAAAATTAAAACTATGGCGATTTGCTCTAGAAAAAAAATACCTGTGAATAGCCCAGTTATCCTTCTATATAAAATAGTAAACTTGTTAAACATTTTTCTTTTATAACTCTGTTAAAAAAAATGTTTTGTGTCGCGCGGCGTACCCGCGTTGTAAGAGCGGTATGCAGCTTTTAGGATTTTTAAGTATGTTTAGATGATTTCTGATGAGTTGTTATTCTTCTGTTCGTAGATTACATTAATAAATTCCTTCTGGACGTAATATATATACAAATATATAAATAAAGACTTTGGGAAAACTTTACTATTAACTAGCTTTTGCCCGCGACTTCGTCTGCGTGGAGTTAGTAATTTGGGTAGCTTATTTTTTATCCAATATGCTTTTTATCGATTTCCCATACAAACTTCCACCTCCCTTTTCACCCCCTTAAAGGATAATTTCTGATATAAAAACCACCCCGGGACTCAAACTATCTCTATATCAAATTTCAACTAAATCGGTCCAGCGGTTTAAGCCTGAAAAGGTTACAGATAGACAGACAGACAGACACACTTTCGCATATATAATACTAGCTCTTGCCCTTGACTTTTATCCAATCTCCCCAATCTTTTATTGATTCCCCATATAAACTTCCACCCCCCTTTTCACCCCCTTAAGGGGTGAGTTCTGAGATAAAAACTATCCTATGTCCTTCCCCGAGACTCAAACTATCTCTACACTGAATTTCAAGTAAATCGGTTCAGCGGTTTAAGCGTGAAGAGGTAACAGACAGACAGAAAGACACACTTTCGCATTTAAATTATTAGTATGGATTAGTATGGATGTGATAAAATGTACATAGTTAGATGTTTGACAAAAAATGCGGGTTGAAATAAGATATATATTGTTCGCAATTGCCACTACATGCACATAAATATGTCAGTGCATTTTAGTTTTTTTTAACGCAGTTGCACCTCCCTGCGCATTTTGTTTTGCAGCGGCAACGAATAAGCTCTAAACAAGCATCAGCCGCCGCAGGTAGGCTTGTCCATATGGTCTCCCAATAACCTGTTGCTGAGCGGCTATAATATGTCCCCAAACATAGCCTCCTTGGTAAACTGCACGGAGAATAATGTTTACGTAGCGCATCTTCCGCTGGAGGCAGATTCTCTAACTGGAGATTTCTTCGGCACTCATTTACACTCGTACTTGTACCTGATCTAAAATCAGTAACAAAATGCATAGTGTTAAAATAAGTCTAGGGTTGACACCTCGCGTAATTCAAATCTGTTCAGACTTAATATTGTAAGACTTACTTGTCATATAAGACAATAACAAATTTTTCCAATATTGGCAACGCCTGCTCAATATTGCTTTGTTTGCCAAATTTAAATCCCTTCATTACAGCAGGATATGCGCTCCAAGCTTGAAATACGCTTTTTGTCCCCTTTCCACACAAAAAAGAAATAGTGTCGCAACCTGAAAAGGCGTGGAAGAATGGCAAGACTTCTGTCCTTTCTGGTCCTGTAAAATAAATTATACATCTATGCGTTACAAATAAAATCATATATTTAAAGGAAGTTTGCAGCACGTGACCAGTTGCCCTCGTACAGGAAGCAGACACGCGCATGATGGGCCATTATGTCACTGATGCTGTAGCCCCAGGTCACACAAAAATTATGCTACGCACAGTGGATACTGATGTTGTTCTCGCAGTTGAATGTATATCACAATTGCCGGAGCTCCAGGAGTTATGGGTACATATTGGCACAGGAAAGAATGACCAGTTTCTCTCGTGCCATGCTATTGCATCTTCATTAGGTAACTTTTGTAGTTCCTCCATTAATTGTAAATATAATAAATATGTCACCGCATCACGAGACAGGTCATCTGGGCAATTGGTCACGTGCTGCAAACTTTCTTTAAATATATGATTTTATTTGTAACGCATAGATATATAATTTATTTCACAGGATCAGAAAATACAGTAGTCTTGGCATTCTTCCACGCCTTTTCAAGTTGCGACACTGTTTCTTTTATGTGTGGAAAGGTCAAAAAAAGCGTATTTCAAGCTTGGAGGGCATATCCTGCTGTAACAGAGGGATTTAAATACGACAAACAAGGCAATACTGAGCAGGCGTTGCCAAATTTGCCAATATTGGAAAAATTTGTTATGGTCTTGTATCACAAGTAAGTCTTACATTTTTAAGTCTGGACAGATTTGAATTACGAGGTGTGAATTGATTCCTAGACAGTATTTTAACACTGCATTTTGTTACTGATTTCAGATCAGGTACAAGGACGAGGTACGAGTGTAAATGAGTGCCGAAGAGTACTTTATACAATAAGAAATCTCCAGTTAGAGCAGGGTTTCTTAAAGTGGGGTCCACGGACCCCTTAGGGGTTCGTAGCATGTTTATCAGGGGTCCGCAGTAAGTCAAATATCTACTGTAAACATACTTATTAGGAAATGTTGTAATAAACTTGACGAGACCTAAGTGTAATGAAACTTATAATAAAAGTAAATTTTAAAATATAAATAAGGGTTTTTATTATTTTTCTAAAATATATTTTAACCGGGGTCCGTGGAATTGTTTAAATTGTGAAAATGGTCCGTGACAGCAAAAAGTTTAAGAAACCCTGAGTTAGAGAATCTGCCTCCAACAGAAGATGCCCTACGTAAACATATTCTCCGTGCAGTTTACCAAGGAGGAGTTTGGGAAGGAGGTTTGGGGACAGATTATATCCTCTCAGCAACAGCTACCATGCCCTGCTGACTGGGGCTGGTCCAAACAAAATGGTTATTGGGAGCCCATATGGACAAGCCGACCTGCGGCGGCTGCTGCTTGTTTGGAGATTATTTGTTGCCGCTGCAAAACAAATGAGCAAGGAGGTGCAACTGCGTTAAAAAAACTAAAATGTACGGACCTATGTGCATGCAGTGGCAATTGCGAACAATAGATATCTCATTTTAACCCGCATTTTTGTCAAACATCTAACTATGTTAATTTTATCACATTTATAATAACTACTGGCAAATTTATAAATAGTAGGCGCGAAGGGATATCTTCCCATATAAAATTTGAATTTCGCGCCTTTTTCTGCTGACATGATTTGCTTGACCAACTATATATCACATCCAGAAGTAATTTATTAATGTAATCTACAACCCGAAGAATAACAACTTATCAGAAGTCATCTAAACATACTTAAAAATCCTAAAAGCTGCATACCGCTCTTACAACGCGGGTACGCCGCGCGACACAAAACATTTTTTAACAGAGTTATAAAAGAAAAATGTTTGGCAAGTTTACTATTTTGTATAGAAGGATAACTGGGCTATTCACAGGTATTTTTTTTCTAGAGCAAATCGCCATAGTTTTAATTTTGTAGAGGATTTTCGAAAAAAAGAGTGTAAAGAAAATGTTTGAATTTTGAACTTCTCGTATTTTTTGTATGGGTGAGTGAAAATTTAGTCACAGAAATGAATTCTTCATCCTCGAATTATACGAAAAAGACACCAAACTTGATATATTTGCTAGATGTATGCAGATATAAAGCTTAGAGTGGGGCGCGCCGGAGGCACTTTCCCCCCCCCCTCCCCTGCCCAACTGCTGGGGGAAACCTCGTGGCAACCGGGCTAAATCAGCTCAGATCACCCCCAGGAACACCTGTTCCAAGCGGTTTGCTTTGTCTCAAAAATGCAAGGTCCCCTTAGAAAACGGGATGTAAGATCTCTAGCTATAACCACCGACATCGACACCGCATGCACATAAACCTAACTACACCCACCAACTACGGAACTACGAGTACGAGTAGTAGGTTGTACCACAAGGAAGATACATTATATATTTATGTAAATTTAATACATTATACATTTCCGAATAGGTTGTGTAAAATAGTACATTATTGCAGAGCCAGGAAAGGGCAATTGCTATTCCTGCCGAGGCATATATAGTGCTTTTCTCCAAACATGCGAGGAAATAAGGTAAAATAATCATTATTTAAGCAACAAGCATCACTCAAATCGAACCTTTACATCAACGTTAAAAACAATTTCCCTTTTTAATTATTTTTTAAAAGTTAAAGGCACAACTTATTCTGCCATTTGGTACCATTCAATATAATTGTGCAATATAAGCTGTATGAACACGGATAAGATCCTTAAAAAAATATAAGTCTGTTAACAACTTTGTCAGTAAAAATATAAAAATAAAATAAATATTTAAGTATACAACAAACGTGATTTTTTTGTCGTTTTTTGCGTAATGGTACGGAATCCTTCGTGCGCGAGTCCTACTCGCACTTGGCCTGTTTTTATCTTACTATCTCAATCTATCCTACCTATAGCTTAAAATGATAGGTGATCAGGTCGTTGTTTCTTAGGGGATACATATTTTAATAAGTAAAAAAACAATACAGTTATGAGTTATTACTGTATTGCTTTTTGCTTCCCGTCCTGGAGAACAGGACAGACTGATTTGAATTTTTTTGAATTTGAGTTTGACAATAAAGAAGAACTTCCCGTACTATTCTTGCTACAATGAGGTGAACATTTCCGAGCATATTGGAGAAAAAATATTTTTCAACACACACATCATAATCCCTGTATGATGCGATTGATGCGTGTAAAAACTGCAAATTACAAATCGAAGGGTTTTTCATGGTTGAACCTGTGATATAGACATTTGTGTTTCAATTAGGGCTCGCGGTCGAATCCGTGTTTCGTTTACACGTTTCGAATACCCGTTTCCGAATAATACGTAAACGGTTTTCTGGCCCGTTCCACACGTTTAATTAAGAAACGTGTAGTTAAGACCCGTGTACACGGATAAACGGGTATTCGAAGATACGTATCTTATTTATCCGTGGCTCCGGACACGTCCTTGACGATAGTAGCGAAGGAACGAACGCCAGCTACAAATGAATAGACAAAAGATTCATGACGAGTTTCTGTCATATTTAACCTTATTCCGTGGGTCATAGAGTCGAAATTCAATAAACGGTTTAGAAACTCCTTTCTTGAGCATGTAGTTTTTGCTTGCAATAGGTATTAAGAGTATTCACGCTTCTTATCAAAGTATAGTATTTTATATAGCACTTTAAATAGCTACTTTTTTTACGTTGCGGGTTAGAAATATAATATAAAAACCTGCTAGTACCTATTTAAAAAGAATATTAGAACCATCGAGTTCAGTATGTAGGCAGGAAGTCAAACTAATGTTCGAAATTGGCATTAAGTAAGTATTTATAAAAAATACAATTTTAACTTGCTTCTTTATTTTAAGTTTAATTTAAGAACATGATATGAAATTGTATTTACTGTCATATAATGTAGGTAAACCTTATAAAACAAAGTCCCCCGCCGGGTCCGTATGTCTGTCTGTATGTTCGCGATAACCAGACCTCACCTATGAATGAAGTATTTCTTTGGGAATGTTTGTGTATATTTTGTTAAGGTTTTGTTTAAATTGGTAGAAATATGACGATGTTTGCTAATGAAGTTAGAAAAAATCACGCTGGCTTAATCGAAAACGCTGCCCAATCTATTTGATATCAATGTATGGTGGACTTGTCTCTCTTTCATTGGTCTACAAAAAAGTGCGCGATGGCTGTCTGTCAATATTTTAAGATTAATTAACCCATTATTAACTTTTAAAAAAACCGGACAAGTGCGAGTCGGACTCGCCCACCGAAGGTTCCGTACAAATACATCTGTAAAAATTTCAACTGTATAGCTATCACGGTTCATGAGGTACAGCCTAGTGAGTGGTGACAGATAAATGGACATTGAACTCTTAGTATGATTAGGCTTCCGAAGTGAATACTTGTTACAGAATGTATTTTATTATGCTTGACTCTCCATGCGAAGCCGGGGCGGGTCGCTATAGTTATTAATAAACACTTTAAATCAACTTGATAAAATTGCACCTTCTCAATAAATTCTAATTGTTTTTACTTTAGGTACCTCTTACCACAGTAAAACGCTTTTTAGTGCGGTGCAGCTACAAAACAATTGAAAACATTTTCTTGTGCAGATGTTTTGACCTTATTACAACGACATAAAGCTTGTAATTGGCGGTGACACTTGTGATAATAGTTTGGGAACCTACATGTTTTCGACGATGACAAACAAAAGGATATTGGAAAACAATGGATGGATGGACCACCGGTCGGCAACGTGCGCATTTAAGTTTATTACCTGAACGCTAGTGCGAAAGTGACCAAAGTGAATTATGAATTATTACCAATTTAAAGATCTATCTTAATGTAATTAGCAATATTATCGCAAGTTATCCAAGGTAGTATGGGTTTTTATGGTTCTTGGGTAAAATTACTCGATAATCCCGCTTTTGTGTACCTACTAATAACTTTTTTGCGCCGTTGGCAGGTTTGTTGTTTTCGCAAAGCAGTAATAGATCCGAGATAAAAATAACCACGAAATAATTAAACTGTTATTTTTAATTAATATTGTATTCTGTCTGCACACCTATTATTAACGAAAATACTATACCATTATGTAATTATAAATAAAAACTATGATCGATATCAAATTTTTGTACTTAGCTTAGAAGCAATCGGTTTTATTAAATTATATAAATAGTTTAAAATAAAAATTATGTATCCCTACTATTAAACATAGGAAGATGGCTCAGTACCTATGTTTTATCAATACGGTTAAAAACAATTAAAAAAAAAGTAATTGTGCGGTTTTATGAAACCACGATGCAAGTGAAACTTTTTTCGGATTGTAGGCATTTAACTAAAAAAAATCGGAAATTAATTCGATTTACGGTATTAAAATCGCGGTTTTAATCTTAACTTAATAAATTGGGGCGATAGAATAAAAGCTTCACTTTAAACATCGTACGACAAACGAATTCATCTGAAGTCAACATAATAATAGTGGACCTTGTTACCATTGTACATTGGCTCAAACTGGTTCGGAGCATTTGGACCCGTTCGGAACGGTCTTAAGTACCCGTGTAAACGGAGATACGTGTCTGAGATACGTTTCTTGGGAACGTTCCTTCGAAACGTTTTCGAATCCCGGCGGTTCCGTGTAAACCGGGTTCTTAGTACCGCCGGGCTTAAGAACACGGGTATTCGTATCGGCGTGTAACACGGATACCGGGAGCCCTAGTTTCAATGGGGTAAATCAATATTTTGATTTTACACCATTTTCATAGATGAGTACGACTTGTTTTGTTGTCTACTTGAAAAATGAATAAAAATCAAAGTGAAAAAGATGGTATAACGGAAGATAACTAGAACAATTATCTATACTATAACATTAGTTGTGTTAAATGAAGACGAATTTTCGTGAGAGCGGAACGACCTGATTTAATTATTAATATTATAAATGTATAAATAACATCAGCTACGCGGACGACATGGTGTTGCTGAGTCCATCAATCAGTGGCTTACATTACAAGACCTGTTGACGATATGTGAGCGGTATGCGGATTCTCATGGCCTAAGGTACAATGCCTCGTCTCGAAGAGTGAGTTGTTAGTTTTTAAAGCGGGTACGAAGAGCTACTCGCGTATCCCTCAGGTTAAACTTGGCGACACGCCTCTTAAGGTGGTTGAAGGGTTTAAATACCTGGGACAAAATTGTGTAAGACAGGTGGTGACTGGCCTACTCATTTAGTGGGCCCCACAACGGCCGCACGCACAGTGCGACAATAGGGCAACACTTCGGAGCGGCTGTGAGGTTGTCGAGAGGTGAGTCTGCGGTAGCCAGTTCCCGGTAATCCGTTCAGCAGGCCGCCGGCGTTATGACATTTTACACTTCTAACCTGGAGCATAGGTCCTGCTCTTGTGACTCCACTCTGGCCAGCCAGTCAAGGCAAGCACAGAGGTGAGGGCCAGATGACAGGGCTCTCTGGAATAGGGGTCCGCGGTGTCGCCACTCACCGTCAGCTCGCCACAAGCTGCCCCCGCGGGGTTATTATTATTATTAATTATGCTATTTACATTTACTGTCAGTTAAATAGCACAGTGCACCAGCACCTGTGAATTGTGCTGGTTACAGATAAATGTTATGCTTTTCCTGCAGAACAATTGAAAGAATACACGCTAATATCACGATACCTACTTCTAATCCTGATTTAAGTAAGTTAACCAAATGTGAAGTATATTATTTAACTTGTTATTAACATTAATTAGGCATTAAAATAGTGTGATTTAGTATTTTTCTATGATGTGAGTATTAATAATGCAAAGAGCGAATATGTACATAATGTTTCATAAAGTAAACGAGTAGCAGGCACGCGAAGTGAACACGCGCTGTGTGGCTCCTCCGGGACTCGGGAGTGTGTCCGCGAACTGATTGTCGTTATTAATAGACGCGCGCGGCCACCGCCGGCGCCGGCGGCGCCTCCTCGCGTCCTACCAACTAATTGTAGATACCTAATACTTACATTATTCCACTTTTGATATGTTTTCATCATGCATCGCCACCAGATTATTTTTTGTTTATCAAGTATATTTTACTATCTGTAATTATATTTACTATACCTATTTAAATTATAACTTATATAAGCTTTAAGCGTGCATAGCCTATATATTCACTAAATACATACTGTTTCATACAGCAAATTCTGCCTGAAATAGGTTAAAAAGTAACTATTGCATAAGCACCATTATAGAAGTACATACAAATGCCTAACTTAGTCCCAATACAGGTAGTAGGAGATGACGCACCCTTCTGGCTTACCCAGCTGTATAAAGATTAGCGTGATTCATTTGGCATGCTAAGCGAAGTTCTTAACATAGAATACTAATTAATTTTTAACAAGCAGAAACGTCTGCGATCGATGCTATTAAGCTTAGAATAAATTTTAAAGTGGAAAAATTACTGCCTATAGAATACTAATGTTTGTACATTCAGTTATTGTGCACCTTTAGCGGCATATTTTATAGTAACCTGTGCTAAACTTAATTATTCATTCTTAATGCATAAAATATTTTATAACAACCGGCTCAACATTTAAATGTGTAATTTAAGCAAATCGATATCGAAGACGTTAAGATGACCTCTGCGAGCTGACATCAGCCCGGCCGTGAGTCACAGTTTCAGTGCTCGTTTGGCGAGCGTTGCTCCCCACGTGTGTCACGCTCACGGCGCCGCGCGCCTCCTGCGCCCGCCGCTCCAATTGTTTCATTGTTTCTATTCCCGCGGCCCATGGCTGCTCCACTGCCGATCCGGGCAACGTTTAAGCCTAGCCTCTACTCTAATAGAAGCCCATTCGACGAGCATTATTTGCATTGCACGCGAAGTTTGCTGGCCTCCAAGGCCGGCGTTGCTGACTTGTGATTAGTATAGTCAAAGATAGATATAACTCCGTAATAGACGTGCTTCGAAAATCAAGAAAATTTGATTCTCGTTCAGAGGGCGCTACTAGCTTTGGCCTACTGTCGTATAGATGGCGTTGACGGTTTCGTTTGTTATTTAACAATTTTAACGCATATCAGTGAAAGAACATGGGTCAAAATAATAAAAATAATTAATGCAAATAAAAAAAATCATTTATCCATATTTAAATACATTTTATCGTATTTTTATAAATCTTCATTTTTAGTTTTAAAGTGTGTCGATAGATGGCAGTGAATTTACTGTGGTTACGTTTTTTCCTTAGACTGTATCCATCTATTACGGAGTTATATCTATCTTTGGTATAGTAATAGTAGATTGTTAACCAAGGGATGACAGGTACTCATTCCTGCCGAGGTAGTTTCTCACTGCGTTCGAGCGCCAATAGTCCGAGGCCGGAATGATGTCTTTCACCCGAGTTAAACACTACTTTTCACTGCGTTCTAGCGCCAAACTACCTCGACAGGAATGGTTGGCCTTTCAACCCTTGGTTAACAATATACTATAAATGGGGCTCCCATACATCAGACGTGATTTTTTTGCCGTTATTTGTGTAATAGTACGGAACCCTTCGTGCGCGAGTCCGACTCGCACTTGGCCGGTTTTTTTTAAACATGACTAATTATACATTTATATAGTATTTCTTGAGGGTACATACTTTATTTATGGAATGGGGAGTTCAATATCAGAGTGGAAATTGTATAACAAATCCATTTAAATCCAAATTTCATTTGCTTATCGTAAAAAAACCGTACGTGGAACGTAAAATGCTCTAGTGCAGAAACGTATCATTTTCTGCACCTTTTAGAACAACAATGACCCTCTTTCAGGAAAATTTATTTTCAACTGATGTTTGCTAAGTAGTAGTACTATTTATCAATTGAGTACCGATTTGACATTCAATTAAGTTTTAATAGGTTTTCATTACTGGTAGTAGTAGTAACGTATGCGGAGTGAAATCTGGACAAAGTTTTGAACATGTAAAAAGTAAACAAAAAATTAAACTAAAATTATATCCAACTGCCAGTTTAAAGTTTATATATCTGTCAATTAATCCGGTGAGTTTCATGGGCATTGGATTCTTTCTCTTGAAATTGTGGTCAATCTAGAAGAATACTATCGCGAAACTGTATGTAATTTCTCCAGTACTATTTCCATATGGCCGAAAGCGAAGATAGTGGAACATTTTGTGGAAGCGGGTTAGAGGTAACGATATGTTTATAATATTTTTACATCCTTGTTCTTTAAAAAAAACTACGGCAATAAAGTCTGGCTCAGGTAAACCTTCCAGCATTAGCCAGTTTCCTGGGAGAGGTCGATTGAAGAAAATGACGGTCCGCTGTCACAAAATTTTACAGAGAGGTCATGAGATTATTCAAATGTGGCAGTAAAACTGTTTAAAAATATCTTGAAGATATGGGCATCGACAAACATCCAAGAAAAGTTAAGATTACCGTATCCGAAAATAAAAATAAATAACTTTGAAAATGTGGGTATGTCATACCGACCAAAATGTGTAAAAAACAGCTGTTTTTGCGTAATGGGATTTACGGGGGACTAGTCATATGTCACTTAAAATGGAAATATATGGCAAGGTAACTATTATTTTGAGAACACCAATGGTCCAACGGACGAGAATGTGAAATATGTCGGTCATACGAAGTTTCCTAAAAAAGTTTTCCTAAGGAAAATAAAATTTTAACTAAAAAAATGCTAACGCGTGTTTTCGACACCGATGACTTTAAAGTACCACAACTTCCGTTAAAAATCTCGCATTTGAGTAAGCTTTATCTTGCATTGAACGTTGTTAAATACATTATTAAATTACATGAAAAGTAACCATGTTGTTTTTATTTAATACGACATTGAATTTTGTCCAGATTTCACTCCGCATACGTTAGGTCGGCTTGTTTAAGAGTATAATACCGAACCGAGATTGCAACGCGATAATATGTGATGCACCAGCTGCTTTTGCATTTGTTGTATTTGTACGTTTTATTGTACAGTTGTATCACGGCATTGCGAATGTGTGTCAAATGGCGTCTATACTTATGTGTAATAAATTACCCTAAATGACAAAATCTTGTAATAATGTTAAATTCGTTAAATTTAAGTAACAGTTGTGTAACGGTCACTTATGGATAGGTTCTAAAAATGCGTGCGCCTGCGTCGTTAGCTTGTTGCATTGCGGTATATTCGGTAGTGGTATGATGTGTGTCCGTGTGTCGCGCAGGTGGGCGTGGGCGAGGAGTGCGCGGCGGCGTGGGCGCGGCTGCGCTGGTGCGGCGCGTGCGGCGCGGTGGCGGCGCCCGCCTGCAGCCGCTACTGCCACAACGTGCTGCGCGGCTGCCTGCCCGCGCACGCCGACCTCGCCGACAACTGGGACGCCTACGTCGGTACGTTCATACTTCTCGATTGCTCGCGCTTAGAGACGAGCCTCGACGCCGAATTCGAGGTGATAACTACCTATATACAGGGCGTCCCAAGACTATAGAACATGAAGGGAAGGTACCTTAAATATCGTAGATAGGATATTTTGCTGAAAAAAGACTTTGTTATTTTTAAAAGTTAGTAATACTGCATTCAAAGATTTTAGAAAAAAGCTTCACCCGCGATAGACCCGATTGTAAATGTGATTTAGTATGTGTTCAAAACGCGAAAGTTTCAAATGTTATAATATTTGCTTTGTCTGGGAATCGAAGCGACTTAAATGTGAAAAAAAAAATCACCCATATTTTTATGATGCCAATCGAAAAATGGACAAAAAATAATAATTCTTCTTAAGTAACTTAGTATCTTAAAAGAAAGGAATAACGGATGAGAAAGTTGCATTTTATCCACTACAGTGGCAAAGTAATTTGATTTAAATTTTGAGTTGTTTCGTCAATGATAAATTTTTAATAGCTTTCATTTGGATTTAATTTGTAATGCTTGTGTGGTGTGGTGAAAAGTTTTGTGTTTCAATCGGTCGGTAGCAAAGTTTGTTTAAGGCCTTGCCCTCATGCCTGGAAACACTCGCAACTCTCAAGATTCTACTCTTCGAACCACTCGCTATGCTAGTGGTTCAATTTTACAATCTTTTGCTTGCTCGGGTATCAATATTAGCATGAGGAGCTAGACAACAACTTTGCCCCCTTAAAAACTAATAACTATTTCTAAATCGGAGCGATTATGACCTAATATTATGTAACTTTGAACTTGAACTAAATATATCTGCATGTGTAGACTAGTGGTGTATTGTACTATTCTCATTTACACCGTGTTGAGTATTGCCGCTATTGAAAACTTTACCTACTGTTGGTCTTATACGTAATAGTTAAGTTTCTCCTATCATAAATATTGCTTTTTTCAGACGCTGTGGAAAAAGTAGCCGATCGACTTCTTGGTCCTTTCAATATCGCCATGGTGGTAGAACCGATCGACATAAAGATATCAGAGGCCATAATGAGCTTTCAAGAGCACAATCAAGAGATCTCCCAGAAGATCTTCGCCGGGTGCGGCAAGCCGGTGCTGGGCGGCGGCGGTGGCGGCGGCGGCGGCGGCGGCGGCGGCGGCGGCGGTGGCGGCGGCGCCTTCTTCGCGCCCGAGCGCAGCCGCCGCTCGCCGCGCGCGCTGCCGCCCCCGGCCCGCCTCCGCCCCGCCGCTAATGACGTTGACGATTTCGAGATCGAAGCGTCCTTCGAGAGTCTAGTCAACGACGATCCTTCCCTCCTCAGCCTGAGGACACCAGAAGGTATCAAAAAGATAACGGACGAGATGGCCGAACACGCCAAGTCGAGAGAGCGATTTTTGCTATATATGAGGGGAAATATCGATTTAGAAGCGTACGAAGAACACGAGAGACGAAAACGTGACGCGGAGCCTGAACCCGCCGGAGGCGCTGAGATTGACTTCAGGTCGTACGAGTTCGCCGGCAAACGGGGTTCCAAGAAGAAGAAGCCCGCCGCCAAGGCGGAAGACGGCCACGGTAAGTGCGAGCGCCTTACACAACCCGCGGTTTATGTGCCCACTACACTATTATTCTACTGTATTCACTTCACTTTCATTACAATCATTTGCGTCTTTCGGTTGCAGCTCTCGGGCGGGACTCGCATTTCATTAAAACACATACCTATACAATTCTACGCTATTTTAGTACAGAGTCATCAGCTGTCTAAGGGTAAACGATTCTTTTTGAGTCCGTTAGGGAAACGTATCTATTCAGGTCAATAAATGTGACGTTTTCTAAGCAGAGGTACCATATTGTCGGTTGTCGATAAAGTTGATTTCAAATTGAAGCTATATGGAAATAGCGCCTTATTGACAACAACCGACAATAAGTACCCTTTTGGTTGGAAATGGCACGAATATTACGAGTATGATACGATGAAATTGATGAATCCACCTCCTGTTCTTGCTCTATGCTTTTAATAATAAATGTAAGTAAATAGCAAAATGCCGGTCATTCCCGGCTGATACCACCGGGAAAAACTGAGAAAAAGAAATCCCACTAGTAACCACCAATACATTTTTGGTGTTAACTACTCTCACACCGCTACAGTCTTTCTAAATATTTTATGTTTATTAAATTTTATTGTAAGGTTTATTTTAATATGACGACAGGTAAACATAAAAAAAAATAACATAAGAAAATGCCATTTGTTTTTCCTACCTAATTTTGATATTACAGCCGAGGGTACACTTAAAGTTGTGAAGCTTGATTATTCTATTTGGTGTACTCTGGCACACCCACTTTGTCAGTAGAAAAAGGCGGCAAATTAAAAAAAATGTAGGCTCAAAGGGTTGACTTTCCGTAGAAAATTTTAATTTGTCGCCTTTCTCTACTGACAAAGTGGGTGGGTGTGTGAGTATACATATATAATAATAACGTCGTGTATGATGTGGGGAGCAGGGTCGGAGTGGGCGGGGCCGGCGCTGGAGAAACTGGTGCGCGAGACGCGGCTGCGCGTGCGCGCCACCCGCCACTACTGGAGCCACCTGCCCGCGCTGCTGTGCAGCCCCGCCAGCGTCACCAGCGCGCCCTGCTTCAACGGCACGCACAGCGCCAGGTAACAACCAACCACGTCACACACACACACACACACACACACACACACACACACACACACACACACACATATACTGACGATCAATCACCTCGTGCTATTGACAGCTTGCCGACTACTACCACAATCGGATTAGGACTAACCTCGAAATCTCTGGAACAGTCCTGAAATTTGGTATGTACATATCCCATCAAAAACATAAATGTGACATGAGAGACAAGTTCAATATATTATATATGCCTTGGTGGTTGACTTCAACGACAAAAGAAGTGAAATCTAAATGGGTGCCAAGTTTAATGGTCAGTCCTGAAATTTATTTATAACAACATAAAAAATATTGTAACAACTCAAAATATAATTTCTTCTTAAAACTTAGGATAATATATTGAAGCCTAAGGCCTATTATATATATATATATAATATATTGAACTTGGCTCTCATTTCATATTTATATTTTTGATGGGATATCATTACTTTGTACAGAAATTATTAAGCGCTTATGAGCGCGGCTGCCGCTCGCTCGGGCACGTTCGCGTCAAGGTTATCGCACCGCTCCCCGCCCCGCTGTTTCAGATATGTTTGGATAAAAAAAAATTAAGGGTGGTATTTTACTCATTATATATTCACGTGAAGACTACATAAAGACAGGCTGTTATCAATTTTGTTGCTGTAATTCTTATTACAGGCACTACAAGTAAGTGTTCCGAATAGAATCAATTAATTGAAAAATTATAATAAAATGATAAAAATGTACTAGTTTCTGATTTATTTCCTTATATTCACCCAACTACCTATCTGGATGCCAAATTTGAACTTTCTAGGTCATCTGAAACAGGGTTATAGTTTTGGACTATAGGTCAATACGTGATAAAAATGACGATTTTTGGACGTTAATATCTAAATAACCGTTTGAGGTGTGTTTATGAAATTTGGAGAATATATGTATCTCGCAAGTTTCAATATATGAGCCAAATTTGAGATGTTTATGTGAAATAGTTTTTGAATTATGAGGGGGTCAAAAGTGGCTCTAAATGGTTCATGTAATATTACACACGGTGCTGCTCGCCAGTTGCTTGACACGCTGCCGCGTGTCTAGATATGTATATGTAAATTAAAGACGCCTTTTTCATGTCCATACCATTTGACATTTGGGGACCTTCTAGGAAAATGTGTACCAACCTGGAGAAATTCGCGTTTTACTCTAAATCTACGTTTTCTATGAAAATATGGTGTAAGGCAACATTAAAGCTTATTAAATTCTACTCAAAACAGTTCTAGATATCTTTGCGGAAAAAATACATCCTGTAATAGAAAATACTTGCTGAATCCAGATTTAGCTCTTATACCCTTTGGAGGCATCTTTTACACAATCTACTTTTTACTGACTCCCCATACAAACTTCAACCCCCTTTTCCCCCCTAACGCTCTTTTCCACCCCCTTACGGGGTGATTTTGGGGTTAAAAACTATTCTATATCCTTCCCCATAACAAAAACTACATACCAAATTTCGACTAAATCGGTTCAGCGGTTATTAATTCCCCATACAAAATTCCACTCCCCTTTTCACCCCCTTAGGGGCTAAAAGTTTCAAGTTTTTGAATTATTCTGTTGTTTGTTTACTAAGACTATCTTACATACCAAATTTCAGCTTCCTAGGATTTCAGGAAGTACCCTAAAGGTTTTTATGATCATCAGTGAGTGAGACAGTGACGAAATGGTTTTTTTTAGATATGAATAAACATCAAACATCAAACAT
The DNA here is from genome assembly GCF_947568885.1 of Cydia strobilella. Classification (NCBI taxonomy): domain Eukaryota; kingdom Metazoa; phylum Arthropoda; class Insecta; order Lepidoptera; family Tortricidae; genus Cydia; species Cydia strobilella. The sequence goes on from NC_086068.1 coordinate 33,489,415, forward strand.
TTATTCAGCAAATAGGCCACAGGGGCACTTTTACATGTCAATTTTTACAAACAATAAAATTAATCCAAAATTACAAAAAACAATTACATAAATATAAATGTTAAATTACACAAGAAAAAAAACTAATAAAAACTATACAAATAACAGAAGTACTAAAATTGTTTAGAGATGTAAAAGCCTCTAGGTGTCAGAGATAAAATGTATATAATAATAAAAAAGATCATCAAATTATCCAGAGATGTAAAGGGTCTCCAAGACTTGAATTGTTATATAATTAATAAAAAGACAAGATATTAAATCAGACAAACAGACAAGAACCGAATGAAGTGCCTCATGTTAATGCCACTCAAAAGTAAAGTTACATAGGTAAAATGAAGCCCGTGTAAACTTAAACAGACCGGTCTCCACAAACAGCACCCGTTCACGGGTATGATGCGTATCTCAGCCATCGTCTCCCTCAACCTTCATTCGGGAAAGTGGCGACCCGATCAACGACGCCACCGTAAGCAAAGACTTTTAAGCGAGCATGACATGTTCAAGTTGCCGGATGAAGTAAATTAATTCAGTGAGATACAACATTTGTGCCAATAAAATCTAAAGTATAAGAGCTATGTAATTTAAAATATTTAAATAAATAATTTAAATAATAATAAGCGTGGGTCAGGGTGATCTCAATGCTTGATCGTCCGTGAAGTAGGGTTTACATACAACATACAAGACATTTATTGATAAAGGTTAATGTTTTACAGGTCAGTAAATAGGTAGGTACATATTCACTAGTAGGTACAACATTTCTGGAGTAATATTTATGTCACTTAAAGTTATTATTATTAAATAATAGGTTATGTTTTAGACAAACGAAGGAGTCTTAGTATTTAAATGAAACAACGCAATGTACATTTATTTTATACATTACAAGATCCACGAAGGGGTGTACCACAGGGCTCCATCTTGGGTCCAATCATTTTCATCCTTTTCACTAACGATTTAATTGACTACATAAACAGTCAACCCGAATAGCCAGTTAGTGATTTTTGCTGATGACACCACTGCGGTAATATCTGCTGATAACGTCACACAACTCAACGATAGAGTAAATAAGGCATTGGAACTTTTTATACCTGGTTCAGTACCAATAAATTAAAATTAAACAGCAATAAAACAAATGCCCTGCTGTTTACAACAACCGCTAATAGTAAAGATAGACTGCACTTATTATCTAATGGATCCAACATCCAGCAAGGGCAGTCTGTGAAATTTCTTGGCGTATTTATAGACAGACAGAGGTGTCGCATGCGCGTTGCCATTCTTTCTTTTAAAAAACCTATACTATAGGCCAACATGTTAGTTTATGCATGCATAATTTATTAATAACTCTTTTTTATGTAAATCTTTCTCATTTAAGTGAAGTTTTTGTTATATCTTCTTGAGAAATAAAGATTCTTAAACCTGAAACCTGAACTTGAGTTGGAAATATGAGCTATCTCCAGTGGTAGGTTCAATAAGTTCAGCCTGCTACGCACTCAGAAGCCTAAGAGACGAAATAAAATTGGCCCTACTCATTATAGTTTACAAAATTGGTCCAACTCATTATGGTTTACTATGCGTTAGTCGCATCGAGATTAAGATATAGTGTTAAGACGATAGTCGCTGATGTGTCCTTGAGCGTCTCAGCGTCTCTGGCACCCCGCTCACTGCGATCGTACGTGAATTTACCACAACGAGGTTCAAAGAATAAGCTACAGCCCAGAGGCGCGCGGTTGGCGCTGTACTCGTATTTGTGTATCTTTTGCAGATATTTTGTCGTTTGAGTATGAGTAGATCATGCGTTTAGTGGAGCTCGTAAATTATAATAAAAATATATTCCCTTATGCATTATACTTTGCAAGCCTTAATTAGTTAATTTGTGTTTTATCTGTTTCTTACAAATAAATACCTCAGTCAATTCGACTGATTAAAATTTATAGCTAGAGCTTTATATGTACTAAATTGAGGCGTACAGTGTGTTTATTTTATTGTAATTTTTTATCCGTAATAAATAAATAAATATTATAGCACATTCTTACACAGATTGACTGAGTCCCACGGTAAGCCAAAGGAGGCTTGTGTTATGGGTACTCAGGCAACGATATATATAATATATAAATACTTAAATACATAGAAAACACCCATGACTCAGGAACAAATATCTGTGCTCATCACACAAATAAATGCCCTTACCGGGATTCGAACCCAGGACCATCGGCTTCACAGGCAGGGTCACTACCCACTAGGCCAAACCGGTCGTCAAATAAATATAAATAAATAAATATAAATAATGCCATTAATAGTTAACTTATAAAATTAAGTACCTACTACCTAGTCTACCTACATATAACATGTTGGGAATTGTTACCTACCTACTAGTTTTAAACTAGTATTATTTTTCGAAGTTCGAAGTTTTCTCAAACATTACGTGGGAATATCATTCGTGGGTCGTGGGAAATTAATATAACAAGCGCGCCACAACCAAATCAGCGCTCTGTAGTTTTTTTATTTTTTGGCCACAATAACTCCGATATAGTGGTTAACGGCTATGTATGATGAACCCCCGTGGACGTCAGCTGCCGCTCCGTTGGTGGGTTGAGGAATGGCAGCCAGCGAAACAAGCAAAAAAAATTGTCATCGCCTCCTGCATGATACTTTGTCAGATGATAGTTTAGATGCTAATGTGAATAAAAAAATCGTCAGCCGGTTGTATCTCGGTGGAAGGTCAGCTGGTCACATGAACATGTAAAAAAAAATATTTTCAGGCATCGCATCCCATTTCATTATACTTTGTCAGATGGTAGTTTAGAATTTAGATGATATTGTTAATAAAACAAATCATCGGCCGGTTGTATCGCGGTGGAAAGACAGACCGTCAGCTCTTAAAACTTTATTGTTAGTTTAAAAATAATTTTAATTGATTTAGCCGTTAAGTAGAAATAACCAAATTTAGCCGCAAAATGGCCCGTTGTATTATTTTTATTACGGTGGAACTATAAATTTCAAGAAAAATATTAAATGTTACAATTGTTGAACAATAAATAAAGATTCATACTTATATATTTTTTTCATAATTTTTTTGTTTACCCATTTAGAAGAAATACGCTCTAGACCGTAACAGTAAATAAGTATATAGTTTCTGAATTAAAGAGGTATTATTTACCATTATAATAATTTACCACCTCCACGAAATGCAAGGTCTATTCGTATCTGAACAAGAAAACATTTGTAAAATACGAACTAACTATTACATTATAGCATAGGTACTTGTATTATGGTTGCGGTGGTAAGTAGTAAGTTTGATTTTTTCCTCTCGCCTTAATTTATAGTTTCGCCAAAAAAATACGACAGGCCATTTTGGTATTTTTACTAAACGGCTTAATCAATTGTAAGGGTCATGATATATAAATAGTTTATATTTGGGTTATTAAAACATTAAAACATTATGCCTACTTTCATTTATGATTAGCTTATAAAAGAATATCAATTGACTCTTACTTGTCACTGTTCGTTTTCATCATCAACCACCACCAATCAATGGGAGATTACCCAATCTCCCAACACAATTAAAAAAATTAAACTTGAAAATGAATAAATAAATATCTATATACAACGTAAATTGATAGCCTATATTAATCAATTAATTATTGTTTTGTTAGGAATCGAACTTTATTCAAAACATAAAAATGGCAATATGTCCGCGCATGTTAGAAAACTTTTATTTTTATATTTCAAATGAAGTTTTCTCAAACATAAGTGGAAATATTATCATTATTTTCGTTATAATAGGCTGCGAAACACCGTGTTAAGCGCGCTAAAGCGCGTCAGAACCAAATCAACTTTCTGCATTTATTTAATCTTTGGCCACAATAACTCCAATTTTATTGCACTTGGGCTCTGCACAAGCATACAGAGTACAAGGAAGGCACGGAGCGACGAGCGACACAGCCTCTTCGTCTCAAAGCTAGCACACGACTTTTTTCGAGCTACATACGCACGAAATGTTGAATAATATTCGATTTCTTTAAAAAAAATATTATTTATTAACATTATGAAACGTTGCATTTGTAGTGCCTGCTAAAACATTTAATTAAGGTTAAAAATAACTTTAATCGAATAAACCGTTTAGGAGATATAAGTAAAGTTAGTCGCAAAATGACCTGTCGTAATGTTTCTTTTATGGAGAAACTATAAGTCACAGAGAAAAAGTCAAACGTTAGGAATGTTGTACATAAAATGGAGATTAATATATATTTTTTTCATAATTTTTTGTTGAACCGTTAAGCAGATATATACTCTAGAAAGTAAGAGTTTACGGCCAAAAATAGCGGCTAGCGCCTTAAGTTCTGGGGCAACAGCTACCAATACAATTGTCATTCAGCTTTTGTGGCCCAGAAAAGGGCTATTAGAGTAATAGCACGAATATCGCAGCTAACGTCCTGTAAGAATTACTTCCCTAAGCTTGGAATTCTGACTGTACCCGGCCTGTACATTCTTATAGTGGTATGTGATTTGGTAGTCCTTGAACGAGATTGAAAACATAGAGCAACGGGAAGCTCGTCTAGCTTCAAGAAGAAAGAGAATTATAACTTGTGTACGGAGAACCGAAATACAGCCAAACGAATACAAATATTCTATTATAAAGCTGTTTTAATTCCAAAAGCTAGCACAGCACGGCTACTAAGATTATAATGCTCTCCAACTCTCCTGTAGTCTGTCTGAAAAACAAAACTTATTTGAAAATATAATTAAAGAAATACTTGCAAATATTTACAGATAGATAGCGTTTATTCGTGGCAAAAAGAAGAAAACACGTACATAGGTAGCACAACATAAATAATATAAGCCACGAAATGGTCCCGACTCAGCACGGTGCTAGCCTGGCGGGGCTATTATTTAGCAGAATAATGTCGTGTTATGATTGGCATGTATTTAACAGATCACCAGATTTAGTAAAATTTAACACCAAAAAATTCGTTTTTACCACCAAGAATAATGAATGATCACCAAAATAAGAACTCCTATTTAATGAGGAATGATTCCCAAATTTGTACCATATTATCCTTTTAAAACAAATAACACCAAAATAATCATTGTAAACCCAAAAATAGTAAATGATTACCAAAATTAGACCTCCATTTTAATAAAATTATAACCAAATTTTTTAATTTTGCTATGCTATTAAAGCAAATTACTTGAAGTCGGTTAAAAATGTGCAAATATTTATCATCTTGTTATTCCATTAAATTTATTAATCCACTTCGTCACTTTTTTCTAGTAGCATTTCGTTTCTGTAAGGGTCGCAGTTCTAACCTAACCTAACCCACTTTTATAAAAGCATTTCGTTTCTGTAAGGGTCGCAGTTCTAACCTAACCCACTTTTCTTGTAGCACTTCGTTTCTGTAAGGGTCGCAGTTCTAACCTAATCCACTTTTTTTGTAGCATTTCGTTTCTGTAAGGGAAGCAGTTCTAAACCTTACATAACCCAATTTTATAGTAGCATTTCGTTTCTGTAAGGGTCGCAGTTCTAACCTAACCTAACCCACTTTTCTTGTAGCACTTCGTTTCTGTAAGGGTCGCAGTTCTAACCTAACCTAACCCACTTTTATAGTAGCATTTCGTTTCTGTAAGGGTCGCAGTTCTAACCTAACCCACTTATCTGGTACCATTTGGTTTCTGTGACGATCGCAGTTCTAACCTAACCTTATCCACTTCTCTAGTAGCATTTCTTTTATGTAAGCGTGGCGCGTGACTGAATTGAGAATTGGGTCAGGCGAGCGCGGCGCGTGCGGTCGCATTTCTAACCTAACCCACTTAACTGGTATCATTTCGTTTCTGTGACGATCGCAGTTCTAACCTAACCTAACCCACTTATCTGGTAGCATTTCGTTTCTGTGATGATCGCAGTTCTAACCTAACCTTACCCACTTCTCTAGTAGCATTTCTTTTCAGTAAGCGTGGTGCGTGACTGAATTGAGGATTGGGTCATGCGAGCGCGGCGCGTTCGGTGCGGTGTACGGGGGATTGAGCGGGAGGGGCTAGTAATTTTGGCAACATTTTACTTTATTTGGTAATATGTATACATTTTTTGGTAATCATAGTGGTTTATTTAAGTGAAAATATCGCATTAATTTGCTCTTCAAGATTTGGTGATCATTAATTATATTTGGTGAGTATATGATTTTTGGTGTTTGAATACAATTTGAAGTGTAGTCGTGATTTAAACAGGTGGTAGTTTTGTAATTTTAGACCTTATTATTTGGTGTTTAGTATTTTTTTTTTGGTGAAAGAGATTTCTTTATTTAGGGTACCGGAGTATTTTTTGGTGGTCATTATATTTGGTGCCGTTATGATTACCAGCTAAAATAAATTGACTTTAGTCGTATAATTAATATTTATAAACGTTTTTATCTAAACCTTAAAAAGAAACACTAATTTTACCGATTTTTAATATTTTCCTTATGTTTCTCTTTGTTATTTGGCAGGCGCTTGAACATTTTGCCGGGAAAGATACACAGGTTCACAATAAATAATAATCGGCACATACTAATAATATAATATTCCGCTCACAAAATCCTGTATTAATAAATATTTACTTTTACTTTTATCATCCACTACCGTTTATTGTCGCCATTACTATATTACGAATGAACAAGAAGACAGTTTAGTTTCTTAAATGATTATTATTCGTTTGTAAATATTTTTAAACTCATTTAAAATTTATATTCTTGTATCATACTTATAAGATATTATCTGTAGTGTTAAGGTTTCCTGTTACACCGAATTATATCTACTCTACAGCTTCAATAACGCGAAAAGCTGTACAATTTGAGCCCTTTTTTTAACTTATAAGCGCCGTACATGCGCTTATACAGACTTGCTTTGACTTTGGCCTGTGGCCTAAATGTACAGCTTATAGTATAAAAATAAACTTAAATACAGCTTGAAATGCTACTTGGGTTAACATAATGATAAAGTACGAAAATTAGGCTTTTAAGTCAGTTTATTTTATGATGTCGACAGGAAAGTCAAATAACCTAGACTCATATAAAAAAGTTTTCTTTTTCTCTTTATTTAAGAGCTTGTCACCGAGGTGAACATGTCGCTCCATAGAAAACAGCAATACAATGTTCTTACAATTAACTTAATCTATTAACAATAGCCTTTCGTACAAGCTGCAGTAGCGCCATGGCGGAGTCTGACAAAGGAGCAGCCAGAACGCTATTGCAGCCCCCGACATCAAACATAGTATTATGGCTTGAAAAAGCCAGTTGTATCCGAGCAGCTTCATTCCGGACACATTCCATTATAACATGGTACAATATAAAAAAGTTGTTGAGTGAAATGTGCTTTTGTTTGTCAGTTATACGTTGAGTTCGGCGGGCGAGGGTAGCGAAGCGCTGGCTGCCAACCCGGAGGTGCGCGGCGCGGCGCGCGCACCAGCCACCGTGGCGCGCGCGCAGCTCGACGCGTTGCCCGCGCTCACCGCGCGCCTCAAGGACGCCTACAACGGCGTCGAAGTGCAGTGGAAAGACGACAGTATGTCACTCACTACTCATTTATACCTACATCACGTATTTCTCATAATCATTATGTTTTATTTAGTTTAATGCCGGTTCATCAACTCGGTCGTCAGTGCCGTAGTTAGCTATATCGTTCATCGATAAATCCGATTGAAAAGTAAAAATGATCACCAAAAATTCACGCAATAAATAGTACATTATTGTCGAGGCTCGGAAGTAGCTACTTGCTGGCTGAGGATTCGTTTTAAACGGACGACCTTGGGAGTCCGTTTAATTGAATCCGAAGCCAGCAAGTAGCCTTCCAGCCGAGTCATATATAGTGCTTTTCTCAAAAGTGGCGCAATAAATGCAAATATAATAGAAATATTTTACAGAAGCAACGTTCTTAAGTATATATTTTCATAGAAAAAGGTAAAGATTTGCTTTGCCGCCGTTTTATTTTTTTTATTAAAAATGGAAGTGTATTTTTCTGCTGAAAGTACGCCAACCTATTTGAGACACCTAAATAGTCGCGGTACCAACATTATAATAATAAGTACTGATCATCTGTTTGGCTGTTTAATGGACCTTTAATTTGATATGGCCACTTCAACTTTTAAAAAGTTTGGAACTCGACAAATAATGGAATTTGTATGCATCATTGCAGTCCTGAAATCGAGACTGCAATGTTTTTAACTTTTTAATTTTTTGACTGACCATAAACTACGCATTTCGCGACCTACTTTTTAACCGGCAACGTCGACTTTGCCGTCCATTTTTGAGAAAAATAATATTAGTATATAAAGTCGTCGTCAATAGAACTTGCAACCAATGTAATCAAATATGACAGATTTTGTTAGCGTTTGACACATAACCTAAAATTTTTACGAAAGTTATTTTCGCTGAAATATTAATAATTAACATTTAATTTAACTAAAAATGTATATAAATAATAGTTATTTGTTATACAAGGGTGCAAAGTTGTATTTTACCCGCGAGTGTGGAATTGAAACACGAGCAAGCGAAAGGATTCTATAGTTGAAATCTATAGGATTTTATAGTAGTTCTAAAATAGAATCCTCAGCGTAGCGAGTGTTTCAACACACGAGAAGTAAAATACATTTGCACCAGTGTGTAACACAAAACTTTTCACCTCACTATAGCGAGGAAAGTGCAACATCCACAGGCATTAGATCATCTTCATCACTGGAATCACTAATTTTTTTACGATATTATAAAAAAAAACTGGAAATTCTGTATTTTTACGTGAGAAGTTTTTAAGTAAAATTTTTGTTGACAATGTTGACATTTCTGACGTATGAAATGTCAATGATGCGTTTTGAAATTGCATCGACTCAACTTGTGCGTTCAGAATTATATTTAACATCATTATTAAAAAACAAACGTTTCTTATGGAACTTTAATGTTTATGACTTAAAATCATTAAATAAAGCTAAATTTGGTATTTTTTATTAGATTCTCAAACCATTTGTTTAATGATAACTGATATCGAACGAACCATTATTATGAGCGTTTTACGTTTTGTTATCTGTCAAGCTACTTAAATACGCTCCACCCAGGGTCAAATTACTTTCCCCACTAGTAGATAAAATTATCATTAAATAAATGGTTTAAGAATTTAATAAAAAATACCAAATTTAGCTTTATTTAATGATTTTAAGTCATAAACCTTAAATTCCATAAGAAACATTTGTTTTCCTTAATTATCTTGAATGTAATTCTGAACGCACAAGTTGAGTCGATGCAATTTCAAAACGCATCGTCAGAAATGTCAACATTGTCAACAAATTTTTCTCGCCGACTTAAAAATACACAACTTCCAGAGTTTTCCGTTATAATATCCAATAATCGTAAAAAAATGAGTGATTAAAGTGATGAATACCTATGATCTAACGCCTGTGGATGTTACACTTTCCTCGCTATAGTGAGGGGAAAAGTTTTGTGTTACACACACACTCGCTACGCTCAGGATTCTATAACTATAGAATCCTTTCGCTTCCTCGTGTTTCAATTCCACACACGCGGGTAAAATACAACTTTGCACCCTTGTATAACAAATAACTATAAGTATATAGACTGTTGATAAGGTCTTGGTTGTCCTTTTGAAGAGCGAGATTGCGAAGTAATGAAGGTAAAACGGTTTGTTTACATTGTTTGCAAGTTCTATTGACGGCGACTTTACATTATGTATGCCAGTTCTTTGAAACGACTATAGTTATTTTGACGCAAAAAAAAACGATATACTTAAATATAATTGATGGGATAATTGATGGTTTTCCCTCAAGTATTGTATTTTACTCGATGACAGACAGACATGATGTATTAAGTTACCTAATGTAAGTGATTGATTGTGTTTACCAGGTGATTCTCTGGCGGCAGCGGAGTCGCAAATGCACTCGCTGACGGAGCCGGGGTCGGGGTCGGGGTCGGGCGACGACGCCGACGACGAGGAAGGCCGCGACCGGCTGCCCGACGACGACGAGGACCGCGACCCGCCCACAGACTATCCTGAAGGTCATTATTGCTTGCGTTTCGTATTTAATATAAAACGGATTCCCAAGGTCGTCAGTTTCAAATTAATACTCAGCTTGCAAATGGCTTATTGTTCGCCTCGACAATATGTATCTAATGTATGTAATGTATGTGTAAATGTGTATATAGCTCAGTAAAATGTATCCCACCAAAAACATTTTCATGTAAAATGTTGCCAAGACGAAACCATAAGGCTCGCACTGTCAAAAAGTTATCAGATCTCTTGTAGAGCCAAGCTTCTAACTCTACAAGCCCTAACTTCACAAACTCTACATCTTAGTCAAATTATGTGGCTTGGCCGTTTCGCTACCGTCACATGGACGTAAGGTGAAAAATATATTCATTATATTTTATTATACAATAGTTCTTGTAGTAACGAAACGGCCAAGCCACATTATTTGACTAAGGTGTATAGAGTTTGTGAAGTTAGGGCTTGTAGAGTTAGAAGCTTGGCTCTACAAGAGATCTGATAACTTTTTGACAGTGCGAGCCTTATGATTTTGTCTTGGCAACATTTTAGATGAAAATGTTTTTGGTGGGATTTCACTTCTTTTTGTAAGTTGCTTATGACAATCTTCCATCCCCTAATTTAAAGGGTTGGGGTTAATTCACTATTAAAATCCTGAAATATGTATCTGGGGACATCTTTTACACTATTTGCTTTTTACTGATTCCCCATACAAACTTCAACCCACTTTTTCCCCCTGACGCTCTTTTCCACCCCCTTATGGGGTCATTTTGGGGTTGAAAACTATTTTATATCCTTCTCTATAACAAAAACTGTCTACATACCAAATTTCAACTAAATCGGTTAAGCGGTTATTAATTCCCTATACAAAACTCCACCCCCATTTCACCCCCTTAGGGGCAAAAAATTTCAATTTTTTGAATTTTTCTGTTGTTTGTGTACTAAGACGATCTTACATACCAAATTTCAGCTTCCTAGGATTTCAGGAAGTACCCTAAAGGTTTTGATGAGTGAGGGAGTGAGTGAGTGACGAAATCGGGGGTTTTTAGATATGAATTAAATCTAAAGTATAAGAACTATGTAATTGAAAAATGTTATGCTTAATAAGTCCACTAATGACATCATATCCCAAAAATTTTGTTTATTTGGTATTCCAAACCCAAGTTATGAGGGTTCAAAATAACGACGAAGCGCTTTGAGAAAAGGTAGGGTAGTGCCCTTGGCCTTCGCTTTGCTCGTCTTGGCGGGGGCACTACCGTGCCCCCAGATAAAGTATGTCCACGAAAAAATTGGTCGTGGATGATCTGGTATATCTTTTTACCGAATGTACATTTACAAGAAGTTTTTTATTTTAATAATTTGTATATACAATAATATTTAACAAAAATAAAATCGTATTTTTATGTATGCGTTTGTGTGAGTTTTCGCAAAATAAATTCCATCATATTTTTCATTGCTTGTACAGCGCTTTTTGACATTCTTCACTCGCTTCCTGCTACAATGTCACAACAGTATTTATATTTTTACAAGCTGTTTTAGGCACATTAGAATGTCATCTTACCAAAAAAATACTTCTTGAAACTCATTTCTATTTGTGGTAGTCAGGAAGACTTTCTACTCCAAGCACTGAAAGTAGTTTTTATATGGGAGGCATTTTTTCGTCAAAAAGTCAAATTCACCAAAGTTAAAGAACCTCTGAACTATTTCAATCTGAATACAATTAGAAAAATTGTTACTTTTGTAAAAAGAGGACGTCATAAGGTATAATTTGGATTATCTAATAAATAAATAAACCATATATTTAGCAGGACAACTTGGTAAAAACTGCCAGAAGACGCTGTACAAGAAAACATTGGTACCATGGGATATATATTGCCATAATTCATAGAAAACCTAACGTTATATCATGTTTGTATTTTTAATATAATATAGCTTGATATCCACAAATTATGTACAAAACGTGCTGTTTGAAAATTCACATTCAAATAAAAGATTTACACTATTATGTATGAGCACTTTTTTTTGTGGTCAGGCTTTATATTGATTGTGTAATGATTGCAGGGTCGGGCGAGAGTCCGCGTCGGGACGACGAAGACTCGCTGGAGACGGAGATGGAGGAGCCGTCGGGCACCGAGCGGCCCGCGCTAGGGCTGCCGGGCGTGGTGGACAGCCCCATGTCCAACAACGTGCAGGTGCGCGGTCACGTGGGCCCGCCGCCCGCGCCGCCCGCACCGCCCGCACCGCCCGCGCCACCCGCCGCCGGCGCCGCCGCCCCCGCCCCCGCTCGCCCCTCGCTGCAGAAGGCGCTCTTCACCTACGCGCTGCCGGTCGTCTGCGCGTGGTTCGGCACCATCATCACCGACTTGATATAACCGCACCCCTCGTTACTTCAGTGTTGGACTTGTTACTTGATCGATCGTGCGAGCGGCCGTTGCGGACGTGTGCTGGTAGAGTAGTACTGGCTAGTTCAATCTGCTAGTGGCGTCTGACCTCGAAGTGTATTATGAATTTCCACACGTGACGTTTCGGATAAACTGAAGAGAATGAATCGGATAGTAGTATCCTAGTCAGTAAAAGCGGAAGTCGAATGGCGTGTGAGCGCTACTGTGATAAAAAGAAGTGAACAGGTTATGCCTATGCCTACTAAAAATATAGGAAAGAATGTCTGAGCATGAACTTCCTAGAAAATTAGCAAAACGATTTACTACCACTGTGAAATATAGTGGGTTTTATATTTATTCTTTTTTTTATATTATTATGTCCTGGTTTTTTTACTCATCAATTTTTAAATGACGCATGAATATTGTTGTTAGTCGCGTGGACGGACCTGGTGGCTCGGTGTTGCCACCGTACAGTCACCGCCGACTGGAAATGGTCACCCCTGACAAAATCCCTGAGGGTGTATCAGTTAGATTTAGTTTGGCATCGAAATAAATCCATATGAGTGGCTGAATATACAATACCTATACTGCCACTTTGCCACTGTCGAGCACATTTTATTATTGTGCATGAAGTATATAATTTAACTTAGCTAGTGAATGTAATATGTCTATTGTTATGCGTCAGATTAATGTATGTATGTATACTATTTAGTGAGTCTGTGTGAAATGCTAATGATGAAAATTGGGATGTTTATGTGTATTTCTCCATATTAAATATTTATACATATTTTATGTATACATACCTACTTATTATTAGCCATTACTTTTAATTCTAAGAGTAAATCCACATAATGACTTTTTTACGTTAAAAATGACTTAACTAAAATGTACATATAAATTAGACTTAATATTAAAATTAATTTAAGAGACTGATTCGCTTTCGTTTATTTTATATACATAATATAGCTAATTTTATTTGACCATAAGCGACGGTTAAGCAAAAAATATTGTGATGTAACTATATCGCTTTTATATCATATTTGTATTTTATTGTTTTTTTTTATCGATGAATTTGATGTACAGTACATTTTGGTCACCTTGTGTCCGCAGCGCTGTCCGTCGCCGCCGCCGACCGCCGCGCGGTCTATAGTCTATGACAAAGCTTGCAGTCGTGCAGTGTGAAGTGAGGTGCTCCTTCATTCTGATAAGGTTCACCATCTCGAGCCAGACGCATGACCTAGTGGATATTATGTACATGTTTCTATTAACCTCAAGCTTTGCCATACTAAAACAAAAAAGAAACGCACAATCATAAATAATGTGCAAACTAATATCAAATGTTTTGGTTATATAGCATTATTTCCATGTCATAAATGTAAGATTAAATTTAAATATTAACCCCGTACCATGCACTCTTGTCTGCAGCAGTTTAGGCCCAAAGCCTGCCTCGGAACAATTATGATATCAGAATCATTAAATTCAACAAAAAAACCGGTCAAGCGCCCAGGGACTGGTGCAAGGCCGTCATTGTACCTCTTTACAAAGGAAAGGGATCACAACTGGATTGCAAAAACTACAGAGGCATTAGCTTACTCAGCGTCGTCGGCAAATTGTATGCAAAGATATTGATTGAAAGAGTAGTGAAAGAAACCAATGAGAAAGTATGGGATGCACAAGCGGGATTCCGAAAGGGTATGGGATGTACGGATCAAGTCTTTTCCTTGCGATGCATAGCCGAAAAGTATTTGGCCAAAGGTCAGAAGGTCTATTGCGCTTTCGTGGATTTGGAAAAGGCTTATGACAGAGTGGTGAGGAATGAACTTTGGTCGGTACTGTCGCTGTATGGATTGAGCGGCCGTCTCATTCAGGCACTGAAATCGCTCTATGAGGATTCCAGTGCTTGTGTGAGAGTAAACGGGTCGTACACTGAGTGGTTTAGCGTCGAAAAGGGTGTTAGGCAGGGATGTGTAGCGTCACCGTGGCTGTTTAATCTGTTCATGGACAGTAGTTTGCATGATTTGAGAAATGATGAATGTGGGCTGAGAATGAGTGGTTTACCCGTCAAATGTCTTCTTTACGCTGATGACCTGGTATTGCTAGCGTCATCGGGTGAAGAGTTGCAGGAGATGGTAACTAGAATGCATGGATCTTTTGAAAGGAAAGGAATGAAAATAAATGTAAGTAAGACGAAAGTTATGGTATTTGAAAAGGAGGAATATATGACAAACTGTGAAATTTTGATTGGTCAAGAAAGAGTAGAACAAGTGAAAGAGTTTGTGTATCTGGGAACATTATTCACTAGGGACGGTAAGCATGATAAAGATATTGAAAGGAGAGTGAGTGCTGGAAATCGCGTGAATGGGGCACTTAACGCTTTTATGAGCAGCCAGAAGGTGTCGCAAAGGGCACGTTTGGCTGTGCATAGAGGGGTGCTGGTGCCTACACTTATGTATGGTAGCGAAAGTTGGGTATGGCAGAAGAGGCATCAGAGCCAAGTGAATGCAGTGGAAATGAGAGCGTTGAGAAGTGTGTGTGGTGTGAGATTACAAGATAGAATTAGGAACAGTGTGATCAGGGAAAAGTGTGGACTGAGCGAAGATGTAGTGACAACAATTGAGAAAGGTATGTTGAGATGGTTTGGACACGTGGAAAAAATGAGTGAATGAAGGCTAACAAAGAGAGTGTATATGGGAGAGGTAGAAACGGGAGTTGGAAGGGGCAGACTTTCTCTGATCAGATCGGGAAAATCCTGAAGAAAGGCCAGGTCAAGAGCACCCTAAACCGGCGAGCGTGTATGAGGAATGTTATGAAAGTGAAGGAAGCGAAAGAGGTATGTCAGGATCGTAGCAAGTGGAAATCCGTGGTCTCTGCCTACCCCTCCGGGAAATAGGCGTGATTATATGTATGTATGTATGTAACAAAAAAATGTTTTCCGTTCAAGGACAAGTCACCTCGCCAAGCGACGCGCCCTCGACCCGCGGTCCACTAATAACAAGTGTGCCTGCCAATTCCTACAATTGTTATCAGATACATGTATTTGTTTAATATTGCTATAAAACAGCTGTATACTTATACCTCTTGATTCAAACGGAATCCACATTAATAAATAGTATTTTATACAATCGTGATATAATAGAGAGCTTTTCAGTCGAGTACCGTGTTTAAGCAACGAAGCTTAAGCTTAAGCTTAAGCTATACTTTTTCTACGAGACAAAAAAATAATACTTTCAACTAGTAGAATCATATACTTAAGTAAACAAACCAAAAGTATACAGCTAAGATACGCGAGCTGCCGCGACCCGCGATACCTTCATACTCGTGCGCGCCCCGGCCGCCGGGCCCGGCGCCCCCGGCGGGTTGGTCAACGACACTTCCTCGTCACTCATGAGACCCTGGTACCTGCTCCGCGCTAAATTCAATTTTAAGACAGTTTTTTTCTCGATTTTGGCCACCGTAGCCTATGGAGGCTAACAAGCAACGCTAAGCGGTTTTCGTAGGATATGGATGTTGCTATATGAAGGGTGTCACATGCGCGTTTACGACTTATGAAGCAATTGTTGGCCAACCAATCACAAAGCAGATACGACGCAGCAGCGTGTTTAAGTAGACTAATTTGCATTGAATCGAGTCTCGTTAAACAAGAAATATTTTACTGAAATGTATGAAGTTCTATTTTCAAAAATTTTATAATTGACTAAACCGTATCGATAAAATTCTTATGCTTGAGTCGGAAGTGCCATAGACTACCCAACGTTGAAAAGAGTAAGGTTGTAGTGTTGCATGTAAAGTCGTAATACACAGATTATACTCGACGAGTAGAAAAACATATATAGTGAGTTGCACGTGACACGACACGACACGACACGAGTACGCGGGCTAGGTATATTTATTGCCAGCTGAAGCGCGATATGTGAGAGCTACGGGACCAAATTAATAATATATTATATGCCTGATTTGTGTGCCATTGTGCTTATTGTATATTATCTATTATTTACTATGTACCTTTGTGTTATTCCAAAGGAATTGTTGCACAGAAAAAAAAGTAATAACGTCTCGCTCATATATACGTATATGTAGGTAACGAAGCGCAGCTGTATAGAAACGCAAATTGTCGCATTCTGAATATGAGGAGGTTACGTGAGGCTTTGGCTATTGGTTGGTTTACAAGAGTCGACGTCGCTATACCTACAACATTTACTTGAAATCGATTTAGTAATCTAAAACCTATACACAACTTTTACTAGTAGTTACAAGCTTTAACCTTTTCGACGCTGTGTCAAACACAAAAGCTGTCACTCGGACGCCACGTCACCGAAGTCTCAAAACTGAAATTGAACTTTATGCACACGCACGTAGGTCTATGTTGCCCTGTGGTCTGTGTCCGATCAATCCGTCTTTGGCGTTGGACCTGCGGTCCCGATATATTCGTCATTGGCGTCCAAAAGGTTAACTGTGTTACAAGAATCGTTGTGTGGTTTTCAGAATAAGATAACGCAAACTGGTAGCAATTTAAACATTTTGTAATTCAGGCTTTCGTTCGTTAAAATATAAATTAGTAAAGAGTAGAAAGAATCCTGAAACAAAAGGAAGTAATTCATGAATAAAAATAGTTTTAAAATAAGAGGCGTCAGGGCTTTTTCACAAGTCAATAGTGGGTCAATGGTAGTTTTATAATAATAAGTACCATAGTAGCACAATCGGATTAGGACTAACCTCGAAATCTCTTCCAAAGTTATGAAATTTGGTATGTATGTTAATTAAAGATCTCTTTTTCATGTCCACGCTATTTGACATTTGGGGACCTCGAGGAATCGCAGCCATCTTGGAAAATGTGTACCATCCTGGAGAAATTTGCGCTTCACTCTAAATCTACGTTCTCTGTGAAAATATGGTGTATGGTGAAATCTGGATTCAGCTATTATTTTCTATAACAAGATTTATTTTCTCCGCAAAGATATCTAGGACTTTTTTGTGTAGAATTTAATAAGCTTTAATGTTACCTTACACCATATTTTCACAGAGAACGTAGATTTAGAGTAAAACGTAAATTTCTCCAGGATGGTACACATTTTCCAAGATGGCTGCAATTCCTTGAGGTCCCCAAATTTTAAATAGTGTGAACATGAAAAAGAGACTTTTAATTGACATACATACCAAATTTCATAACTTTGGAAGAGATTTCGAGGTTAGTCCTAATCCGATTGTGCTATAGTGCGATAGTCTCATTAAGTAAACGTCCACACACGTCAACTTACTCTATCTTATTCTGAATACCACTTTAGGATATGAAGTTGGACATACATCGGTGGAGGTTACTAAAGTAGATGGTCTAACTAAGCCAGTAAATTGAAGGCTTTCATTAATATATAAACATTATTTTATTTATAACCTTATAATAAATTGAAGAGGCAAACCAGAACTACGGTTTTCATCTCTCATCAGATTTTAACTGAACAATTTGTAACACTGTATAGACTTAATGTAAATATCGTATTTAATGTTATATAAAATTATGTAATTAAACTACTTTCATGAAAACTGAATGTGGCTAGTAGTAGTTTTTATACAGTTAACGAAACAGGGTACAGAGTTGATTCATTAAAGCTACAGCGATAGTGCAGGATTAAATATTGCCACGGCCTAACAGTTTCCCCGGCGCGCGGGTCGGCTGCACGCGCTGCTATCTAAACAGTATCGCCGGCATGCGGGTCGGCTGTCGGCAGTGTCGGCTGCACGCGCTGCTATCTAAACAGTATCGCCGGCATGCGGGTCGGCTGTCGGCAGTGTTGGCTGCACGCGTTGCTATCTAAACAGTATCCCCGGCATGCGGGTCGGCACTCGGCAGTGTCGGCTGCACGCGCTGCTATCTAAACAGTATCCCCGGCATGCGGGTCGGCTGTCGGCAGTGTCGGCTGCACGCGCTGCTATCTAAACAGTATCCCCGGCATGCGGGTCGGCACTCGGCAGTGTCGGCTGCACGCGTTGCTATCTAAACAGTATCCCCGGCATGCGGGTCGGCACTCGGCAGTGTCGGCTGCACGCGCTGCTATCTAAACAGTATCCCCGGCATGCGGGTCGGCTGTCGGCAGTGTCGGCTGCACGCGCTGCTATCTAAACAGTATCCCCGGCATGCGGGTCGGCACTCGGCAGTGTCGGCTGCACGCGCTGCTATCTAACTGCTACTGCAATCTACATAACTATATCGCCATACGCCATACGCCATACAATAAGTAGCGCGGTGCCCAATCTCCTTTTTTATGACTTCTGAAGTACTTTTATGTTTTCGTCACTTTCAATTACTTGGGGGTTTGAGAAAAAAAATACTATTTACTTTATTGTGGGTTATTTCCAGTAGTTACCACTGGTAACAACTTGGTGGTAACTAGTGGAAATAACCCGGAAATCCTTGTATGGAGTGGGCACTAAGCTTATTTCTTTATAGCAAGACATAAATTATTAGCCTGCGGAGGCTGTTGATCCCTCCTGCGTATTGTTATACGTTTGTGGGCACGGTTTTCCGGTTGGATTAGTTAAGCATATTTCATTACACTCAACATATAATTTTGAACGTCACCCTAAGAAATAGTTATTAATTGTAATAGAGGAAAATCTAAGAAAAAAACGTGCCTCTTATTTTGATAGCCAGCCAAATGAGCCGAAACAGATTACGTATGCGGAGTGAATTCTGGATAAAGTTTTGAACATGTAAAAAGTAAACAAAAAATTAAACTAAAATTATATCCAACTGCCAGTTTAAAGTCTATATATCTGTCAATTAATCCGGTAAGTTTCATGGGCATTGGATTATTTCTCTTGAAATTGTGGTCAATCTAGAACACCATCGCGAAACTGTATGTAATTTCTCCAAGCCTTCTTAAACCCTATGGCCGAAAACGAAGATAGTGGAACATTTTGTGGAAGCGGGTTAGAGGTAACGATATGTTTATAATATTTTTACATACTTGTTCTTTAAAAAAAACTACGGCAATAAAGTCTGGTTCAGGTAAACCTTCCAGCATTAGCCAGTTTCCTGGGAGAGATCGATTGAAGAAAATGACGGCCCGCTGAGTCACAAAATCTTACATATACAAGAAAAGTTAAGGTCACCGTATCCGAAAATAAAAATAAATAACTTTGAAAATGTCGGTACGTCATACCGATCAAAATGTGTAAAAAACAGCTGTTTTTGCGTAATGGGATTTATGGGGGACTAATCTTATGTCACTTAAAATGGAAATTTATGGCAAGGTCACTATTATTTTGAGAACACCAATGGTCCAACGGACGAGAATGTGAAATATGTCGAGCATACGAAGTTTCCTAAAAAAGTTTTCCTAAGGAAGATACAATTTTAACTAAAAAAAATGACAACATGCGTGTTTTCGACACCGATGACTTTAAAGTACCACAACTTCCGTTAAAAATCTCGCATTTGAGTAAACTTTATCTTGCATTTAACGTTATTAAATACATTATTAAAATACATGAAAATTTATGAAAAGTAACCATGTTGTTTTTATTTAATACGACATTGAATTTTGTCCAGATTTCACTCCGCATATGTTAAGCGATGTACTGTACCATATGTTTTATGGTCACTTAATTGCCAAACCATTGCCAAACGTTAACTTTTGACAACCAGTGTTACCGCATAATGTACGGAGCCTTACGACGCCATCTACATCACCTGTCAAATTTGAGGCACGAATGTGTGTTAGGATGGTATCGCACCTGTCCAATTTCTTTGTCCAATGTGCATTGCGTCTCACTCTCTTGTTAGGCAAGATGTGAGACGCAGATACATATTGGACCAAGAAATTGGACAGGTGCGATACCACCCTTAGGCTTTATAATTTATATAAATGATATATAAATAAAATAAAATAAAAACTGTATTCATCCTTTTCTTTTGGGTGCTAGTAAGACAAAGATAGTATGATTCTCTCTGTCTATGTTTGAAATGAGACAGTCCTTTGACAAACTATATCTTACATAATAATAGATATTTGCCAGCTTTAGCTTGTTTCAAGCACGACGTTGCTTTCTCATTGTAGGACATCGCCGTTGGCGCTTGGCGCTGTGCTGCCTGTGCTTATAAAACTTGCGGCTATGCTAATAGCTACTGTATCGGTCGCTGGTGTGGCGTGGCGTGGCGTGGCGTCCAACATGCTTATATAGTAACCACAATACTAACCATTGTGTCGCATATTCTTGACCTAAAAAGTGCAAAAATATACAATTAGTTCAATAATCGATTGTGAGCAGTGCGCAGTGCGAGTCGAGTATGTTTGTTATGTTAGGCTGTGGCATTCATAAATGATAAATATATGTCATGCATGTTATAAATGTATTAATACAGCACTGGAAACTGCTCATATTTACACAGTAGGTATCATTAAAATGGCCCACTGACGTAAAGTACAATTTGTGTCGCCAGAAACACCAGCCGGTTTGAATGCCAATGGGGAGTCTAGTCAAACAGTGTAATGGCATTGGAACTGATCGCATGGTACGAGTCATGTACGAGTACTCGTATCGGGCAGTTTCCGAGTACACGCCCGAGACCGGAGCGTTCATTGTAAATTGTAGTAAAAAGTTATCTCAGTCGGTATTGCAATGGTGTTTTGGAAATATATATATAGTAGATATTATTATATATAATTTAAGATCAGAAATAAACAATAACATGTGGAATTGGTTGTTTGATTTATTTAATAAATGTCTAATGGCGTTCTCTAACAGTCGACCATCGGGCTACACAGACACGTAAAAATGGTGAAAGGAGAAAAGCAAGAAGATACCTACTTATTTAGAACTATAATCGCAAATAAAACGTACCTAATAAACTACATATAAAATACATAAATTATATAATTAATATTTTATACATAGGGGAGAGTGGGGGAATTGAGAAGGGCGTATAATTAAGAACAGAGAGATAAAGAGTATACAATCTGCCGTGTGATGTGGCAATTCCATTGCATTCGGGGCGTGGTGCAGCGTGTCCGTTCGTTCTGTATGAAATAGCTAAATATTGCCTGTCTTATTCTGTGCCTCCGAATCAGATTCGCGGTTTAGATATTATATCTGGGCAGCTAATCAATTTGTTTGTGATTAACATACCTTTTTACCCAAGGCAAATTGCAGCGTTCTGGCGCTAAGACGAGAAAGTCTAGGAGGATCCAACAGAGACGCCATGTCTGTAATTTGCTGTACAGTCGTCATCAGATATATCGGAGCGGCCGAGGTGCTCAAAAATATCTGAACACGCACTTAACGCCATGATAATAGAGGCGTGTTCAGATATTTGTGAGCACCTTGGCCGCTCCGATATATCTGATGGCGACTGTACAAAAAAGTCTGCCAATTTTTGCGGGGGAGGGGAACGTCAAATGTATACGTAACGTCAAAATAGCCATGTCAGATCTATAATATATAAATAACTATCGCCCAATCTCTGTTCTCCCAGTAATTTCAAGTGTTTGGAAAAAGTCTTATATAGTCGCATTAGAACATTTTGGACACTATAAATTTCCTTCATGAAAAACAATACGGTTTTCAACCCCAGTCAAAGACACTTTCGGCAACAATTGATATAGTAACAAGACTAAAAGGTAACATAGACAATAAGCAAATAGCATTAGGCATCTTCATAGACTTAAAAAAAGCATTTGACACCGTCAGTCACAGCCTGCTAATACAAAAACTACGAGCGTTAGGTATTGCTGGTACTGCACTAGATATACTTAAATCATACCTTAAAAATCGACGCCAAATAGTCAAAATTCAAAACCATCAAAGCGAGGAAAAGCCGATAACATGCGGCGTTCCTCAAGGCTCAGTTCTAGGACCGTTACTGTTCCTTATTTATATTAGTAGTAGTAGTAGTAAATAACTTTATTGTACAAAAAAAAATTGTTAACATGAAATTATATTAATAACATAAACGAACTTGGCCTTAAAGGTGACATTACACTATATGCAGACGATACAAGTCTCTTTTACTTTGGAAACTATCAGCAGTGTTATAAATGATGCGCAAAATGATCTGGACCACACGTGGTTTCAATGTAATCTATTAACTATCAACATCTCGAAAAGGAACTATATCATTTTTGCAGCCAAAAATAAAAAAATACCGGAATTTCAACCTCTCAAAATAAACAACGTAGCCATTCAAAAAGTGGAAAAGGAAAAATATCTAGGGTTAATACTGGATAAAAACTTAAATTGGAAGCCACATACTGATAAAGTTAAATCCAAATTGACGTCATTAACCGGGGCCTTGCGCAGCTTTGCAAAAAATATTCCAACTCAAGTACGGTACACCATATATAACTCGCTCATAAAACCGCACATATACTATTTAATCGAAGTGTGGGGACTGCTGCTAAAACTCATCTCGTAGGACTCCAAATTGCCCAGAATAAACTCTTAAAAGTGCTATTTCAATATCATTATCTAACTCCAACAAAAACCTTATATAGCGAAACGAAACTCCTGAATATAAATCAAACCTATGTGTACAACAACTGCCTATTAGTTAGGAAAATACTTAAAAACGATATACTTACTCAATTAAACTTCACTAGGAAACATCATGTGCAAAAAATTACATTACGTAATGCCAATGACTTAATATTACGTCCATCGCGAACCAACTGCGGGCGTAAACGTATCTTATACGAAGTAGGCCAAGCAATAAGAAGGTATAGAGGGAAATGCTAGGAACACAATTTTTAACTTGGTAGCTTTGTTTGGACTAGTTAGGAGATGAACATATCAAAAGTCCCCGGCCGTAACCCTGGTGCTGGGGGGAGAGGGGGGTTTGAAGGTTCTGTTTTTCGGTTTTTCGATTATATCTCGGAAACTATGCGTCTGAGCGACTTGGCCACTTATACAAAATGAAGAGATTTAATTTGTTACAAGTTTTATTCAGTCAAGTTTTTCGATATTTTGTAGTTTTTGAGATATCCGCTCTCGAAAGTTTATTTAGGGCTCTCATTTTTATCTTGATTATCTACATCAGTAAAGCTGCTAGGCCGGGTCTTTCGTATAAATCGGGGGTGCTGAATTCATTTATGGTATCAATTGACACCTTTCCGAAGTAAAAACATATAAACTTTAAACAAATAACTTTTTTTTAACTCCTCTTCACGCTTAAACCGCTGAACCGATTTAGTTGAAATTTGGTAAATAGGTGTTTTAAGTCCCGAGACAGGATATAATATAGTTTTTATCTCAATAATCATGCTTTGAAGGTGTGAAATTTGATGTGAGGGGAATTCAGCTTCTTCGCCGAAGTTCAATTCCTGAGGTTAATACTGTTTAAATTTAGGTTTGAAGTCATGTTTGGTATTATTATCAACTAAATCAAACATATAGATAGACCATCCCAAATATTATTTAAATAGGTTCAGCGGTTAATGATTCGCCATACAAATTTCGACCCCACTTTTCACACCTTTAAAAGATTATTTTGGTTATAAAAACTATCCTATGTACTGTCCCGGGACTCAACATTTTTTTAAATTTTGTTTTTACTTAGGAATGGTGTCAATGTTGATACCATAAATGAATTCAGCACCCCCGATTTATACGAAAACGACCCTAAACCCGGCCTAGCAGCTTCACTGATGTAGATAATCAAGATATAAATGAGAGCCCTAAATAAACCTTCAAGAGCGGATATCTCAAAAACTATACAAGATATCGAAAAACTTGACTGAATAAAACTTGTAACAAATTAAATCTCTTTTCATTTTGTATAAGTGGCCAAGTCGCTCAGACGCATAGTTTCCGAGATATAATCCCCCCCCCCCCCCAGCACCAGGGTTATGGCCGGGGACTTTTGATATGTTCACCTCCTAACTAGTCCAAACAAAGCTACAAAGTCAAAAATTGTGTTCCAAGCATTTCCCTCTATACCTTTTTTTGGGCATTTATTTCCTGGCCTAAAGGTGCTCAATTGTTTACCAAGCTTCCTATAGTTATTAAAGAAACAAAATCAATGTCCCATTTTAAATCCCTGCTTAAAATTCACGCTTTAAAAAAAATCTAGTTAATACTCTTAAAAAGTTAAAACATAGTTATATGTAAAAGTACCTAATACTTACTTTATATACTTTCATAAATTGAACTTATCTCTGCAAATAACAACCATAAAATATAGCATTCTAAAAACAAAATTAAGATAGCTCATTGATGAATGTTCCTTTTATTAAAATGAATAAATTACAAAACAAAAAAAAACAGTCAACATAAAAGCACAATAACAACTAATCAAATAACCCACCCCGGGTCATTTCAGGCGCAAAAGTTCCCAACACGCTCGCTGCGTTTCCGCGTTGAACCGCAATAGATAACCTTTGCACCAGGAATGACCCGGAGCGGGGATCCAGACCCCTCTCACGCAAGCGACTCCCGAGCTCCCTAAAGAAGGCCCGTGCCTCCGAGCACCAACACCCAGTGGTCTCCACCGCGAGTGGAACAAACAAATAATTACCCAAGCACGCATACTTTTCCCGTTTTCTAAGAGCGGCTATCTCAGCAGCAGCCCCCGCTAAACCTACTGTGCGACATGTGCGAAGCAGCAAAAGTGCTGACGCATGTAGCGTCCCAAAGCAAGCACTTACCCTGCTGCCAAGGCACCAACGTCATGCCATCCGGCCTCTTGCCATCGGACCGGCTAAGGCCCGGGGGCTCCAGCGAGCAAGGCACATTTGCCGAGACGAGCACTCTGCGTATAATGTCGTTTAGAGCGTGATGGCGTGGGAACCTTCCTGCACATCGGCAACAACTCAAAGCGTGGTGACCGTTGCTCTCCACCATGGTGCCGCAAATGCATAAATGAGGTACGCACACATCGCAGCCCAAGCGAAGAGCAACAGCCAACCGCAACGAATCGTTGTCGAGGAGGGTGCCTAAATGCGGGCAATTTTAATTAAGATAGCTACATTAACGTAATAATAAGTATATATTTAAAATATATCCATAGACCTAAGTAACGCAACTTACCTATGTTATACTGTAACTACGCTCAGCGTATGCATGCCGCATCTAGTTTTAACCGTTCCGTGTACTCAATTGTAAACTTGTTTTGCATAGATACTCGCGCGTTATCGCTGCTCGCATCGCGGGCGGTCAGTTATAATAAGTATTGCTGTAAAACTACCTGTATTAGTTAAGTTAAATTAAGTATTTAAGTTTTTTGTGCGCTCTAAACAAAATCTAATATACTGTTCTGTATTTATCTCGTCAAGTGAATTGTACAATTCTTATGAGAATAAATTATCTTAAACCTAAAAGATAAACTTCAGTCCATACATTGTGCATGACCATTGGCCGACCATTTTCGACAGAGGGGAACGCCTGCTAATGGCTACTCCGTTTGGTTATATCCTCCTAGGAGAAAGTGGACGACAGGGCGAAACTGCTTGTCCATTCAAACTTAGTACCCATTTTCCTCTCAGGAAATTTTAGAAATAGGTATTTTTACCACACGAACTCGTAAAGGCTCTCTCTATTCATCAAAAACTGATGAGATGATTGCATCCACGAGAGTGGCAAAATAATTAAATGCAAATTTTAAGTTGTTTTCTCATGTTGGCTTTTACTTTAGTAGAATTTGAAATGATAATAGTTATTTTCCCCTCACTAGCTCGGAAAGTTGTCTTTTATCCTTTAAAACAAGCGGGGAAAAATGCATTTTATCCACTAGTGGGGAAAGTAATTGGACCTTGGATGGAGCGTGTTTAAGTAGCTTGACAGATAACAAAACGTAAAACGCTCATAATAATGGTTCGTTCGATATTAATTATCATTCAACAAATGGTTTGAGAATCTAATAAATAATACCAAATTTAGCTTTATTTAATGATTTTATGTCATAAACCTTAAAGTTCCATAAGAAACGTTTGTTTTTTAACAATGATGTTCAATATAATTCTGAACTCACAAGTTGAGTCGATGCAATTTCAAAACGAATCATTGACATTTCATGCGTCAGAAATGTCAACATTGTCAACAAAAATACAGAATTTCCAGAGTTTTTTGTTATAATATCGTTAAAAAATCATAAATCATTTATTTCGTGATAAACTTACATACTAGAAAATGAGTGATTCCAGTGATGAAGATGATCTAACGCCTATGGATGTTGCACTTTCCTCGCTATAGTTGTTAGAAATATTGTATTAGCACCCTTATAATACCTACGCATGTGTGTATCACACCTAACCTCCTTTCTGTATATGTCACTATGAATTTATCTATTCTCTTTGGTATCGACTACGCTGATGATCGGACGTGGCTCCCTATTTTACAAGTATATTTGTGTATTCAAGACAATAAAACAAATTGATATGCGAACAGTGACTGTTTATTTTCCACTGCCCTTGCGGAACCTGGTATCCGCGCAATAGGTTCTGGGCACAGTCACGATTTACACTCGCTGTTCACTGTCACGCCGTCTCCACGTGGGTTCTACTTCGGATCGCCGGTAAGCGCATTTATCATGGCCGCCGAGTTGAATCATTCTCCAAGCTACTCCAGCCAATCAATTGAAAAGCTGCGAGGCTCTGAAAACTACCAGACGTGGAAGTACCAGATCAGGATGCTGCTGACCCTCGACGGCTTGTGGGAGACTGTGGAAGGGACAGACGTGGACCCGTCGCACGTCAAACGAGCATTGGCTCGCATCGGTCTCAGCGTGTCGACCGCGTGCCTACAACACATTCGACAGGCTACTACTTCAAAGGAAGCATGGGATAACCTCAAATCGGTATTTGAGAATAAAGGTCTGTACAGGCGCGTGCTGCTCTTGCGGCAGTTGCATCGTATAGAATATAAGCAATTTAATTGCATGTCCCGTTACCTGGAAGCGGTGATGTCGCTCGTGCATCAACTAGCGGACATTGATAAAAATATTGAAGACAAAGAAGTGGTGGAACTACTTCTTAGCGGACTGCCAGATGAATACGACGCCCTGGTAAGCAACCTCGAGACTGCGAATATTGCCGACAACAACCTCACCGCTGACATGGTGAGATCTCGCCTTCTCCAAGAAGAATCGCGGAAAAAGGAAGGATCTTCCTATGTGGATGAAGCCGCTATGTTTTCCAAGGCAAGAAATCATTCCGTCAGTGCAACACCGAGACAACAAAAGCAAGTTATTTGTCACTACTGCGGAAAAGGAGGCCACGTAAAAAGCAAATGCTTCAAATATAGGAAAGACAAGGTGAAGAATCGGTCACTTCTAGCTACCGAGTCATCGAAAGCATTCTTTGCTAAGAAGTCAACCTTTTACCTGGACTCTGGTTGCTCCAATCATCTTTGCAATGACAAGACAATCCTGAAGGACTACAAGGAGTTGCCGGGCGAAGGAAGTAAAGTGACTCTGGCCAATGATGACTCTATATCAGCTGAAGGTGTCGGGGAACTACTAGTGGGTGGTGTCATCGATAAACTTAATAAGGTATTATATGTCCCTAACTTGACCGCTAATTTGTTATCTGTGAGTAAATTGTGTGATATAGGCTATACTGTAGTTTTTACCAAAGATAAATGTAATATATATAATAGTTGTAAAATTCATGGCAACCCTATTACCTCAGCATTTAATAGGAATGGTTTATATGAATGGGTTGGGTGTAGTCAAGAGAAAGGAACTTCGCAAGAAGTGCACTCTTCCATGTTCTTGCATAATAGGCAAAATACACAGAGTGCTAATGTAGCTGTTTCTTCTCTGCCAGTTCAACTTCTACATTCCCGTTTAGGTCACCTTAGCTTTAAAAGCATGTGTACTTTAAGGGATGATCCTGCAACCGGCATCAAATTTCAGGAAACTTCTGGTGTAAAGTGTGAGACCTGTCTGCTTGGGAAGCAAGTTTCCTTGCCGTATCCCGTGGGCGAGGCTACACGTGCAAACAAACCTTTGCAACTTGTGCATAGTGATGTAGCAGGTCCGTTTCAAGAAGACAGCATTGGCGGTGCGAGGTTCATGGTAACCATGACTGACGACTACACCAGGAAGTCACACATCTTCCTCATGCGTCATAAATCCGAGGTAATTGAACATTTTATTACTTATAAGAATTTGGTAGAAAAACAATTAGGATTGCCAATTAAAACACTTCGGACAGATTTTGGGTCTGAATATTGTAACAAAAGTTTTGCTGATTTTCTTAGAAAAGAGGGTATTGTTCATCAGAAGAGTGTACCTTATTGCCATCAGCAGTGTGGTGTTGCTGAGAGACTGAATAGGACTCTTCTTGACAAAGCTAGATGTATGCTATATGAAGCTGGTCTCAGCAAGCGTTTTTGGGGTGAAGCAGTTATGACTGCCGCATACTTAAAGAATAGGAGTCCAACAAGTGCATTGTCGGGACGTACTCCTGAAGAGCTCTGGACAGGTACTACACCAGACCTCAGGCATCTTCACGTCTTTGGCTGTATTGCCTATTCCTTAATACCTAAAGAAAATCGTCGCAAACTTGATCCTAGAAGCAAACCTTATATTTTTGTTGGTTACAGTGAAACAACAAAAGGGTTTAGGCTTTTGGACCCACTGAACCCTAAGAAAGTAATTTTGTCTCGAAATGTTGTGTTTTTAGAAGATACATTTTACAACAACTTAGATAAACTAAGTTTTAACCAATCTGACAATGAGAATATATTTTATGAATTTGAATTTACTTATAATGATAATGCTAAATCTAGTCATAATAATATTGAAAATAATGATAATTTAATTCCTAGTCAGGATAATGTAATTGAAATCCCTAGTGATAGTAACGAAAATTTAGTTTCTAGTCAAACTGATGAGGATTCAATGTCTATTCAAAATGAGCAAATTCCCATCTGTAACTCAAGAAGTGAAGAACATATGTGTAATCAAAAAACAGATGATTCTTCCATGGCGTTTTCAGATTCAGAGGAATTCTGTACCGGAAGCGAGAATGAGGAGCCAGGCTGCTCTACTTCGGGCTCAGGTGACTCGTCGAGCGAGTCTATAGTGCTGTCGCCGCGACCGTCACGTTCAGGGGAAGCCCTGCCCCCAGCTGATGCGCCGGCTGTACATTCCTCACGTCCCGTACGTACTACAAGGTCACAAAAACCCAAAAGGTATGCTGATTATACGTCAGACTACTCCATGGTAGCGCACAACGCTGCGTCTGTCTGCAATCTAGATGTACCCCTATCGTATAAGGATGCTGTCACTGGTCCCCTTGGTGCAGAATGGTCTACCGCAATGAAGTGTGAGTATGACTCTCTCATAGCTAATAAAGTTTGGAGATTAGTTGATAGGCCACATAACATTAATGTAATAAAGTCAAAATGGGTATATAAAATTAAAACAGATGCATCGGGTAATTTTGATAAATTTAAAGCGCGCCTTGTTGCCATGGGTTATACACAAGTCCCTGGTGTGGACTATAAAGACACATTTTCACCAGTTGTAAGACATAGTACAATGAGAATATTGTTTGCTTTAGCTTGTGAGTATAATTTAAGCATAGATCACATTGATGTGACCACAGCTTTTCTCAATGGAGACCTTGAGGAAACCATTTATATGGAACTTCCACCAGGCTTTAATCATAACCATAAAAATAAAGTTTGTTTGTTGCAAAAAGGTATCTATGGTCTTAAACAAGCTAGTAGAATTTGGAATAACAAAGTAAATAGAATACTGTGTGAAAATGGGTTTATTCAAAGTAGACATGAACCTTGTATCTATATAAGTAAAGATAAAAATAGCTTAGTAATAGTTGCACTTTATGTAGACGACTTTTACATTTTCTCTAATAACGACTCTTGTAAAAATAATCTTTTTAATATACTACAAAGTAAGTTTCATTGTAAAAACTTAGGAAACTTAAAGAGTTGTCTAGGCATCAATGTCGTAAGGGAGGGAGATGTATTGAAGTTGGATCAAAGTGACTATATTATGAAAGTACTTAAGCGGTTTAATATGGAAAATTGTAAACCTGTTTCTACACCTATGTCTGTAGGATGTAAATTTGAAACTGATGGAGAAAACTTATGTGATGAAACCTATAATTATAGAGAACTTATTGGTTCCTTGATGTACTTAGCTGTTTGTACCAGGCCAGACATAGCATATGCTTGTAGCCATTTGAGTCAGTATAATTCAAAGTTTAATAAAAGTCATTGGCTTGCAGCGAAACGGATTTTGAGATATCTAGCGGGAACAATTAACTATTCCTTATATTTTATAAAGAGTAGAGAATTGAATTTAACCGCATATGCTGATGCCGACTGGGCTAATGATGTAGATAGACGTTCTTATACTGGTTTTGTAATAAAGTTAGGCTCGAACTGTATACATTGGGAATCACGCAAACAGCGGTGTGTTGCACTTAGTTCTACAGAAAGTGAATTCATTTCAATTAATGATGTATGTAAAGACCTATGTTTCATCAAGAATATTTTGTTTGAAATTTTACATGTGAAACCTTACATCACTGTGTTTAATGACAATCAGAGCGCGCACAAGCTTTTACTTTGTAAAGAATATTCACATAAGCGTACTAAGCACATAGATGTACGGTATCACCACATAAAGGACTTGGTACATAATAATGTGTTAACAGTAAAATACTTACCAACCGAAGAAATGATAGCCGATGTACTTACCAAACCGCTGAGTCTATGTAAACATTCTAAATTCATTCAGAGCATGAACATAAAGTTAGATAATTAGGTATGTTTGCATGTGTGAAAGTAAGGTCATTATATAATAGTTTATTTTGCTTACAAATGTACATGTGCAATCGTAAAAATAGCATGCACTGTCTCTTCACTTTGTCCATGTTTGTGTCGTGTGAAAGCATGTTATTATACGAATGTGTATATGGATAGAGTTAGTCTCTACTTAAGGCAAGCATTATTGTAAATGTAAACTGATATAATTGATATTATATTGAGTTCAAGCCTTTTATCAGGGATGTGCCAATACACATTGATAACTTATTCTTGTTTTGTATAATGTTCTGTGTGCTCATGTTGTGTTTATGCATTGGTCTTATAAGTATGAGGGGAAGTGTTAGAAATATTGTATTAGCACCCTTATAATACCTACGCATGTGTGTATCACACCTAACCTCCTTTCTGTATATGTCACTATGAATTTATCTATTCTCTTTGGTATCGACTACGCTGATG
Source organism: Cydia strobilella (assembly GCF_947568885.1). Classification (NCBI taxonomy): domain Eukaryota; kingdom Metazoa; phylum Arthropoda; class Insecta; order Lepidoptera; family Tortricidae; genus Cydia; species Cydia strobilella. The sequence goes on from NC_086068.1 coordinate 33,521,034, forward strand.
ATCGGACGTGGCTCCCTATTTTACAAGTATATTTGTGTATTCAAGACAATAAAACAAATTGATATGCGAACAGTGACTGTTTATTTTCCACTGCCCTTGCGGAACCTGGTATCCGCGCAATAATAGTGAGGTGAAAAGTTTTGTGTTACACACGGGTGCAAATGTATTTTACTTCTCGTGTGTTAAAACACTCGCTACGCTCAGGATTCTATTTTACAATAACTATACAATCCTTTCGCTTGCTCGTGTTATAATTCCACACTCACGTGTAAAATACAACTTTGCACCCTTGTATAACAAATAATATTTAATAACTTTTATTTAAAATTTTATCGTGATGTCGACCTCGTATCAACCTAATATATGTTTGGCATAGAATAGGCGTACACCTTACTTAATAACAATAAATTGTATTTTTACATGATTTTAACTAAGATGGCATATATGTAGTCGGGAAATTGGGACCGGTTCCGCCGTGGCGAGGTGGCCTAGAGGTTCATGGCGTTAGCCCGGATAGCTAGACGCCGGTTAGAATCCGGCCTTCACCAGACTGGAGAGCTTCGTCACTTTTTCTTTACTACATAATTATTATGACATCTATTTCAGTTTATAATAAATTGTACCCATCAAAAACATAAATGTGAAATGAGAGCCTAATTCAATATATTATATATGCCTATTATGCCTTGGTTGTTGACTTCAACGACAAAAGAAGTGATCTAAATGGGTGCGAAGTTCAATGGTCAGTCCTGAAATTTATTTATAACAACATAAAAACATTAAAAACTGTTATAACAACTCAAAATATAATTTCTTCTTAAAACTTAGGATAATATATTGAAGCCTAAGGTTTGACTTGGCTAGTTCTCATATACGAATTATATTATAGCCTTCGCAAGTTCTAAAGCTGTAAGTCCTTATTTAATTCTTCCGAAAATTTGGCTTATTGGTAGAAACTAACCTTCGAACATGAACATGACTGTTTTAGTAGGTACTTAATAATATGAGAACTAGCCAAGTCAAACCTTAGGCATCAATATATTATCCTAAGTTTTAAGAAGAAATGATATTTTGAGTTGTTATAACAGCTTTTAATGTTTTTAAGTTGTTATCTGGGAGGCACGGTAGTGCCCCCGCCAAGACGACCAAAGCGAAGCGCTAGGGCTAGAGATGTGCCAGCTAGAATGTTAATCGCTCTCGGGAATTCCTTCTCTTGGAAATTTCCGCACTTTCTCGAGAACATTCTCTTGGATGAGAATTACCGAGAAAGTTACAAAAATTTGCAAAAAAGTTAAAATGTTAATGAACAAGTTTGGGAACAAATCAAATTATTTTATTAAATATTTTGATGTGTTTTTTAAGTAGTCACACAGTAGTCAGTATATAAATTAAAAACTGTAATATATGACATCTATTACAGTTTTTAAAATGTTAATGTTCGTTTATCATTATTTAAGTAATTGATAGACATCCGCAAACATTCAAATGTAATAGTATATTATAACGGCGACTTTCTCTTAACTCTCGGGAAATTCCCGAGCATATTCTCGATGAGAACATGCTCCCGCACATTTCCTTATAAGGCGTCCGTAGTATTTTGAATACAAACTATTTACTATGTAGATTTTCTTTGGCTTTGTGATTTTCGTGTCGTACATGTGTTTTTCAGATACTTGAGTTTTTACAAGCTTTTATTTAACTTGCCCTGTTAGTGTGAGTCAAATCTTGGAAGCTAGACCCAATTACCGATTTCCGATTGAGCTGAAATTTTGCATACATATGTAATTCGGATGATAATGCAATATTATGATGACATGGTACTGATCTGATGATGGAGACAGGAAGTGACCATGGGATCTCTGTGATAAAACAACACTAACTAATTGTGTTTGGAGTTGTTAGAATTGTCTAGATGAGTATTAGTTGCTTATGGAAAGAAAAGTATGGTAAGCGATAATAGCTTGGTACCAAAAATGTGTTTTGTTTTTCGAATAACTTATTAAGTTGTACTTTTAGACATATAAATAAAAAAAATATTATACTTTCAAGTAGATTATCGGAAAAAAAATTTGAGTAGTTTTTGCGCAATTGAAGGTATGAATTTGTGGTGACATCAAAAAACAATTTCGTTTTTGCGATCACTAACATTCTGCAGTTGATAAACTAACCTAAATTTAAATTTAATTTAATTTAATTGAACTTGGCACCCATTTAGATCTCACTTCTTTTGTCGTTGAAGTCAACAACCTAGGCATATATAATATATTGAACTTAGCTCTCATTTCACATTTATGTTTTTGATGGGATATCATATCGCTTATATGAGCGCGGCTGCCGCTCGCTCGGGCACGTTCGCGTCAAGGTTATCGTATCGCACCGTTCCCCGCCCCGCTGCTCCACGGCCGCCGCACCGTGCGCCGTGATAAATACCTATTATTTAATTATTTATAAGTAATGATATTACACTATTGATGTGCGCTAAATATTGAAATAATAATTAATATAAAATCCTAGTTAATAACGTAATAAATCGTAAGTCGACTATACTCTTAGTTGTAAGTAGTTATAATAATAAGTACTATAAAACTTATGTTTGGATAAAAAAAAAATTAAGCGTGGTATTTTACTCGTTATATAGGTATTCACGTGAAGACTACATAAAGACAGGCTGTCATCAATTTTGTTGCTGTAATTCTTATTACAGGCACTACAAGTAAGTGTTCCGAATAGAATCAATTAATTGAAAAATTATAATGAAATTATACAAATTTTACTAGTTTCTGATTTATTTCCTTATATTCACCCAACTACCTATCTGGATGCCAAATTTGAACTTTCTAGGTCATCTGGAACAGGGTTAGTTTTTTGGTCTATATGTCAATATATACGTGATAAAAATGACGATTTTTGGACGTTAATATTTAAGTAACCGTTTGAGGTGCGATTATGAAATTTGAAGAACATATGTATGTCGCAAGTTTCAATATATGAGCCAAATTTGACATGTTTATGTGAAATAGTTTTTGAGTTATGAGGGGGTCAAAGTGGCTCCAGATGGTTCATGTAATATTACACACGGTGCTGCTCGCCAGTTCTGTTAGCATGAACTTGGCTTGACACGCTACCGCGTGTCTAGATATTTGATTGTTCAGAGTAGATATACAGTAGGTATATTCATATATACATTATATGGCTTATATTAATCTTGATCAGATTGAGTGGAGGAATCGTGTTGGTCGGAGTCGCTGCCGGAGTCCGAGTCGGAGTCTGAGTCTGAGCCGAGCCATTCGGGCAGCGGCGGCTGCGGCGCGAGCGTCTTCCACTCGCTTAGCTTGTGCAAGTCTGTAACAAAACAAACGCACCATTCACTGTAACTACCTACCTACAGTAAGTACCTAGTACCTACCTACTTTACTTATACCTAATAATAAACTGGTAGGTATATCTATCTATCTACACACAACACAACACTAGAGAGAACAACACTCAAGATAAACTATTTTGTTACAACAAATGTATTATCTGTAAAAAAGATAATAAAAACGTATATAGAGTTAAACCAAGATAAGTCTGCAACGATTTTGATAGCACACGCAGTACAAGTGTTATTTTAACCGTCAAACTTGTATGAAATTATGACGTATAAATAAATAATACTTGCACTGCGTGTGCTATCAATATCGTTGCAAACTTATCTTGTTCTAACTCTATCGATTTAATAATGACATTTAAATTTCGAACATCTCTGAAAAAATATATGGAAGTTGATTCTATTCGACCTCATTTCTATTAAGGTCAATTACGGATAAGTGTGGCTGGCGGCTGGCGTTCACACCGGGGCTTGTTTAGCCAAGCCGTATCGTAGCACCGTTACAGTTTACACATTGATTAGTGTTTATGCGAGTTCATACATTAGTGCGTTTAGTGGCAAATGTATTAATTCGCAATGATTCGATCAAATTATGGAAGACAAACTAATTAATACCGTTTTGAAACTGATGTATGTACCTTTGGGTATGTCGCTTTATGCACACTAGCGTCCCTAGTGATGTGCCGAGAAAGTGCGGGAACGTGAGAATGTTGCGGGCATGTTCTCGAGAACATTCTCTCGGGCGGAAATTTCAGAGAAAGTACAAAAAATGTGTACGAATTCAGTTTTTATTTTGTTCGTGTATCATTCTATAAGTAATATTGTCTTCGGTTACCGCGATAGTTCCTCATGAAATAAAACTATGAAAACGGATTATATCGCGTATATTGAGTTTATAATACATCCCGACGTTTCGAACCCTTTACAGCGTTCGTGGTCAACGGGTGACTGAGGAAAAATTACAAAGTGCAAAAATACCCACACACTAAAATAATGAACAATCATAGACTACAAACTTTAAGGCTGGTTGTACATGCAAAATCGGTTCATAAGGCTAGTTATACACTACAATTATTTTCAAGTAAAGATATATATTTATACGCGATAAAAACTACGCCGGCTCCAACCCTACACCACGGACCCGAGAAGATTTAATTCCCTCCTAAATTGTAGGAGGGTATCCCAATATGGGACCGGCAACAAACTCGGCGGGACACATCTTTTCAAAACATATTTTACTCAGAATGTCCAGCATCATCCAACACTAAGGTCTCACAGTCTATGTCTCACTTACTCCTTTATCAGATGGACTACAGGATCCCAAGCTGGTGGTAGAGAAAAGCCATCTTCCCTATTAAAGTTTGGATATTTCTTAATCTCAATGGCCTCGCGCAGCATTCTGGGTATGTAACGCTTCTCCTTGGCAAGAACCAGAGGCTTATCAAACTTGATTGAGTGATTGGCTTTATCCATGACATGCTCACAGACTGCAGACCTAGGTCGACGGTGCCTGACATCAGCTATGTGTTCCTTCACCCGAGTGGAAATGCTCCGTTTCGTCTGCCCGACATATGATAGGCCACACTCACAGTCCAGCCTGTACACTCCTGCAATCTGTAGAGGGGTATTGCATTTTACAGGCCTCAGGAATTGTGACATCTTCTTCATTGGCTTGAAATATGTTTTTATAGAAGCACGCTTCAAGATGTGGCTGATCCTGTCCGTGACCCCCCTGACAAAAGGCAGAATGGCAGGCCTGCGCTCGACTGTGGGGGTCTTAATGTGGGACCTCTGGTTGACCCGCGGTATCCTGAGCTCGTTTGCCTGGAGCGCGCGCCTGGCATGCTGGAGCTTCGCGGCCAGATGCTGGTCATCACATACCCTCTGGGCTCTCTGAAACAATGATTTGCCTACTGTAACAAGTTGACTGGGATGGTGATGCGATTTGCCATTTAAGTACCTATCAGTTTGAGTAGGTTTCCTATACACAGTGCGACCTAGGGTGTTATCAGGATTTCTTTTTACCAATACATCTAAGAAGGGGAGAGAACAGTCTTTTTCCAACTCCATAGTAAATTTTATTTTGCTATGGATGGAATTTAGGTGATCCAAGAAAGTTGAAACACTGGAGACACCGGAGACCCCATGGCCACGCCGTCGACTTGAAGGTAGAATTCACCATTCCATAGCAAGTAGCCAGATGTAAGGCAATGTTCCAACAGCTTAGCATATTCCTCTGACATGTTCTGCTCACATAACCTCTTCTTGACAATTTCAATGCAGTCTTGTACCGGTAGGCTTGTAAATAGCGACTGAACGTCAAAACTGACCATGATCTCATCATCAGTCAATGTTAGGTCTTTAATCTCACCGATGAAATGGTAAGAATCCTTTGTATGCGTGCTAGTGTTACCACGTAATGCTGAGAGGGCTCCCGCGAGGCTCAAAAATAAATAAATTAAAATAAATAAATAAATAAATCAAAAATAAATTGGCTCAGCACCTCGCGGGAGCCCTCTCAGCATTACGTGGTAACACTAGCACGCATACAAAGGATTCTTACCATTTCATCGGTGAGATTAAAGACCTAACATTGACTGATGATGAGATCATGGTCAGTTTTGACGTTCAGTCGCTATTTACAAGCCTACCGGTACAAGACTGCATTGAAATTGTCAAGAAGAGGTTATGTGAGCAGAACATGTCAGAGGAATATGCTAAGCTGTTGGAACATTGCCTTACATCTGGCTACTTGCTATGGAATGGTGAATTCTACCTTCAAGTCGACGGCGTGGCCATGGGGTCTCCGGTGTCTCCAGTAGTCGCTGACATCTTTATGGATGACTTCGAGGAGAGGGCACTCTCATTGGCTCCTGTGCGACCGAAGATATTTAAAAGATACGTAGATGACACTTTTACTAACCTTCCAAAAAATAGTGTTTCAACTTTCTTGGATCACCTAAATTCCATCCATAGCAAAATAAAATTTACTATGGAGTTGGAAAAAGACTGTTCTCTCCCCTTCTTAGATGTATTGGTAAAAAGAAATCCTGATAACACCCTAGGTCGCACTGTGTATAGGAAACCTACTCATACTGATAGGTACTTAAATGGCAAATCGCATCACCATCCCAGTCAACTTGTTACAGTAGGCAAATCTTTGTTTCAGAGAGCCCAGAGGATATGTGATGACCAGCATCTGGCCGCGGAGCTCCAGCATGCCAGGCGCGCGCTCCAGGCAAACGAGCTCAGGATACCGCGGGTCAACCAGAGGTCCCACATTAAGATCCCCACAGTCGAGCGCAGGCCTGCCATTCTGCCTTTTGTCAGGGGGGTCACGGACAGGATCAGCCACATCTTGAAGCGTGCTTCTATAAAAACATATTTCAAGCCAATGAAGAAGATGTCACAATTCCTGAGGCCTGTAAAATGCAATACCCCTCTACAGATTGCAGGAGTGTACAGGCTGGACTGTGAGTGTGGCCTATCATATGTCGGGCAGACGAAACGGAGCATTTCCACTCGGGTGAAGGAACACATAGCTGATGTCAGGCACCTTCGACCTAGGTCTGCAGTCTGTGAGCATGTCATGGATAAAGCCAATCACTCAATCAAGTTTGATAAGCCTCTGGTTCTTGCCAAGGAGAAGCGTTACATACCCAGAATGCTGCGCGAGGCCATTGAGATTAAGAAATATCCAAACTTTAATAGGGAAGATGGCTTTTCTCTACCACCAGCTTGGGATCCTGTAGTCCATCTGATAAAGGAGCAAGTGAGACATAGACTGTGAGACCTATATGTTGGATGATGCTGGACATTCTGAGTATAATATGTTTTGAAAAGATGTGTCCCGCCGAGTTTGTTGCCGGTCCCATATTGGGATACCCTCCTACAATTTAGGAGGGAATTAAATCTTCTCGGGTCAGTGGTGTAGGGTTGGAGCCGGCGTAGTTTTTATCGCGTATAAATATATATCTTTACTTGAAAATAATTGTAGTGTATAACTAGCCTTATGAACCGATTTTGCATGTACAACCAGCCTTAAAGTTTGTAGTCTGATTGTTTATTATTTTAGTATGTGGGTATTTTTGCACTTTGTAATTTTTCCTCAGTCACCCGTTGACCACGAACGCTGTAAAGGGTTCGAAACGTCGGGATGTATTATTAATATACGCGATATAATCCGTTTTCATAGTTTTATTTCATTCTATAAGTGTTTAATAAATGTTTAAAACAGTTTGAAAACGAACAAATTATTCTAAGGGCAACTTTCTCTTCACTCTCAAGAAATTCCCGAGCATGTTCTCGGGAATGTTCTCGCGAAAACTTTCTCGAGAACTTTCTCGGCACTTTCTTTGTCCGTTTATTGTAGGAAACATACTAAATTATTGGGATAATGTTTCTTTTATGCTCAAATAAATGTCGTATATGTGTTTTATTGATATTAGTAGAGCGACCTGGTTTCGAAACAATATTTTAAACTTAATAGAGTAAAATTCTCATTGCTCTCAAGAATATTCTCGGGAAAGTACTCTACTAAAATTCTGTGCTATTATAATTTTATATAAAAATGGAAATCTAATAAATAAATAAATAATAAATAAATAAATATTATAGGACATTCTTACACAGATTGACCAAGTCCCACGGTAAGCCCAAGGAGGCTTGTGTTATGGGTACTCAGACAACGATATATATAATATATAAATACTTAAATACATAGAAAACACCCATGACTCGGGAACAAATATCTGTGCTCATCACACAAATAAATGCCCTTACCGGGATTCGAACCCAGGACCATCGGCTTCACAGGCAGGGTAACTACCCACTAGGCCAGACCGGTCGTCAAATGCGAAACACTTTTTTTTAAATATTAACAACAACTTCGAAATAACTTAAAGGGTAAATTTTTAAAGAGGGTGTTTTTTCAACATTTATATGGCATTTTTTTTATTTTTGGAAAATCGAATTTATAATTATCGTTTTAGGAAGGGTTTAATAACAACAAAAAATATACTGTAGGAGGCACCGCTCTACTTTGTATAGTTGGCTAGATATGGACGTTTAAATATCGACATTTGTATGGCACTATTCAGCTATTTGTAAGGCGCGTTTGACATGTATATAGTATTTTTTCGAGATTTTATGTCAGTATAACATTTAAAACTTTCGCTTTTTGAACACATATTAAATCACATTTACAATAGGGTCACTTTTCGTCGGGTAGTCACACAAATCTTTGTTTTGATATTTTGCTGGGACGTCAGTTAGCCGCGACCACGACCAGTGAAACCTGTGTCGAAACGTCAGTAAATAAAGGTAACAAAATAAATTCGCGATAGAACCGATGTAAATTAATTTTATAGCAGTATCAAAATTTGTTTGGCACTATTGTTTATTTTTGTGGCATTTGTAAGACCCTGGCGATATTTGAATGGCACCTTTTCGATATTTGTATGGCACTTTGTCGACATTTTTATGTCACATTCGATATTTGTACGGTCAAAGTATCCATACAAATGTCGGCAATAATCTTTTTGGGCCATTTTCGTACATTTCGTATATTTACCTATTTATTTAAAAATTTAAATCAGGCAACAAGGCCCATATTATGTACCCGATTCACGTATTTATTAAACACACCATTCTTACACCATATTGCTAACTTGTATTATAGTGAAACACATTTTTATTTTTATTGTATATCAATAAATAAGGAATGTCGTAGTGGCCGTACCAAAATACGTCGTTCGAAAAGATTAACTGTTATTTGGTCAAAAATACCGTTTCTGTGTCCACTATCGTTGAAAATAGAAGCCCAAGTAATGTACCTACTATTGTATCGTTAATAAACATGTAATGGTAGATCAATAGACAAACCAGATTTAGGGAGGTATCCTTGAGTCATATAAAAACAGTGCTGCGCGGTACAACCACAAAAAGGCTTTCCTGATTTTAATAAATAACGCATTATTTGTTTTATAATTAGTTAGTAGGTAAGTTTATTAACTGCAAAATGTTAGTGATCGCAAAAACGGAATTGTTTTTTGATGTCACCACAAATTCATACCTTCAATTGCGCAAAATCTACTCAAAAATGTTTTCGATAATCTACTCGTTTTTTATTTATATGGCTAAAAGTACAACTTAATAAGTTTTTGAAAATAAAAATTTTTTTGGTACCAAGCTATTATCGCTTACCGTACTTTTCTTTCCATAAGCAACTAATACTCATCGAGACAATTCTAACAACTCCAAACACAATCAGTTAGGGTTGTTTTATCACAGAGATCCCATGGTCACTTCCTGTCTCCATCATCAGATCAGTATCATGTCATCATTGCATTATCATCCGAATTACATATGTATGCAAAATTTCAGCTCAATCGGAAGTCGGTAATTGGGTCTAGCTTCCCAGATTTGAATCACACTAACTAACAGGGCAAGTTAAATAAAAGCTTGTAAAAACTCAAGTATCTGAAAAACACATGTACGACACGAAAATCACAAAGCCAAAGAAAATCAACACAGTAAATAGTTTGTATTCAAAATACTATGGACGTCTTATAAGGAAATGTGCGGGAGCATGTTCTCATCGAGAACATTTCCGAGAACATGCTCGGGAATTTCCCGAGAGTGAAGAGAAAGTCGCCGTTATAATATACTATTACATTTGAATGTTTGCGGATGTCTATCAATTACTTAAATAATGATTAACGAACATTAACATTTTTACTTTTTTGCAAATTTTTGTAACTTTCTCGGTAATTCTCATCCAAGAGAATGTTCTCGAGAAAGTGCGGGAATTTCCAAGAGAAGGAATTTCCGAGAGCGAGAACATTCTCCAAGCGTCCCCCACCGTCCTCTTGATGCAACCCCTCCTCTTAGCATAAAATATCCGATCCGATTGACGGTTTATATTTACTTTTGAGAAATGTATTAAGAAAATATTAAACTACTCAATATGAGGGCTCACTATCCCGCAGCCACATTCAGTCGAGATTTATTATTTATGATGCGTTGTGTGATCAAATGCCGCAATGGCGGTCGTAACATGCTATCCCTAACCACTCGTGTGATCGGTGTGATGTTTTCATGAAACTCGCTTTCAGCTCGTTTCGTAAACCCACAAGCGTATTTTAATGCCTACATGATTGTAGCAGCCACATACCTATAAACTACTAATATGTTAATTACCTAGCTAAACTTGGAATCCATTTGTTTCGTGTATTGCCTACATGTAGAGACCCCAGCAGTCACATTTTAATTTTACGTTACGGTAGTTTTATTTTGGGTGCAGAGGAAGTTAAAGATAGCCATAACTCACCTAAACTATACAAATCAGACAGGTAGAATTGTTTTTCATCTTTTTCTAGGATTCCACCGTAGACGTAGAGAACGGATCGTTGCACGGCCATCATGGCTGACATGCGCGGGCACGGGCCGGGCACGGCGCGCGCGCAGGCCGGCGCGCCGGCGCCGGGGGCCACGGCGGCGGCCGGCGCTGCGCCGCCCAGCTTCATTGTGAACACCTCGTCAGTTACCACTGTAAACAAGCATATCTAATAGTATTTTATACAATCGTGATATAATAGAGAGCTTTTCAGTCGAGTACCGTGTTTAAGCAACGAAGCTTGCTGAGTTGCTTAAGTTAAGGTACGAGATTGAAAAGCTTGATTATATCACTATTGTATACAATACTTTTTCTACGAGACAAAAAAATAATACTTTCAACTAGTAGAATCATATAAGTAAACAAACCAAAATATACAGCTAAGATACGCGAGCTGCCGCAGCCCGCGATACCTTCATACTCGTACGCGCCCCGGCCGCGGCCGCCGCGGGCCCGGCGCCCCCGGCGGGTTGGTCAACTTGGTCAACGACACCTCCTCGTAACTCATGAGGCCCAGGTACCTGCTTCTTGCTAAATTCAGTTTTAAGACAGTTTTTTTCTCGATTTGGGCCACCTCAGCCTATGGAGACTAACAAGCAACGCTAAGCGGTTTTCGTAGGGTATGGATGTTGCTATATGAAGGGTGTCACATGCGCGTTTCTGACTTATGAAGCAATTATTTCTACTACAACATAAAATAAAATGTTTTTGTTGTTCAATTACAAAGCAGATGCGACGCAGCAGCGTGTTTAAGTAGGCTAATTTGCATTGAATCGAGTCTCCTTAAACAAGAAACATTTTATCGAAATGTATGAAGTTCTATTTTCAAAATTTTTATAATTGACTAAACCGTATCGATAAAATTCTTATGCTTGAGTCGGAAGTGCCATAGACTATCTAACTTTGAAAAGAGTAAGGTTGTAGTGTTGCATATTAAGTTGTAATACACAGATTATACTCGACGAGTAGAAAAATGTTCTTTTAAAGGCTGGCGTCCACTAGGCTCGCCGAGGCGAATCGCAATAATTCGCCTTCTATACATTTACTATGAAACTGCGTCTATTGACGAAGAGCCGCGGCGCGTAGAATCGAATTTACCATTCATAGTAAATGTATAGAAAGCGAATTATTGCGATTCGATTCGATTCGCCTCGGCGAGTCTAGTGGATGCCAGCCTTTATAGGCTATATTTTCTAATGCAACTCTTCGTCAATGGACGTAGTTGCATTAGAAAATATAGGAGGCGAATTATTGCGAATCGATTCGATTTGCCTCGGCGAGTCTAGTGGACGCCAGCATTTATAGTCGGACCGCGCTGACTCTACACTGAACTGTATAAAAGTTAAACATCTATGAAAATAAAATAACGTTCAGTAACTCTTTCAGTTAATAACGTTCAGTAACTCTTTCAGTTACTTTATCTATATCTCGTGTAACTTTATCACGCTGAGAGAGAGTGAGATTAAATACTTAATAGTACATTACTACAGAGGCCGGGAAGTAAGGGGTTGCCGGCCGAATGCATATATACGGCCGAACGTAGTGAGGCCGGATAGTTATGAGGCCGACAACCCCTTTTCACGCCGATGTATGTATAGTGCTTTTCTCAAACATGCAATCAATCCACGAAATCAAAGTTTTAATTCTAAAGAAACTAAAAGTAAACTAGGCACAAAATATAACTACCACCTGTACCTGTCTTTATCACACGTGTCGTATATTTTACACATGTAGTTAATCAATTTATTACACAAATGTTCAAAGGTATATTTACGTATCTTTGATTTTTCGCCTTGCATCCTTCTGACTGTAGTGTTAGTAGCCACATAACTAAGATTACATCGTTTTTTATGTTGATATTATGCTTCACATACATCGTTGCCTTAAACATGGAGTATAATTAACAGGTATTCATTTAATATTTTCGTCGGAACTCATATTAAATAACACAATAAACAACGCACAATAAATCCAATAAAATAGAATTACAGATACACAATGAAAAATGTTCAACTTTACCTCCAAAACGATTAAAAAAACACCAACGCGTGTTTGAGTAGACATTTTTACCGCTAATATTTAAATGAAATATAGTTTGTCAAAGGACTGTCTCATTTCAAACATAGACAGAGATAATCATACTATCTTTGTCTTACACTGGTACTAGCAAAAGAAAAGGATGAGTATAGTTTTTTTTGTTCTTATTTACTGACAAACTGATTTGACCAACTATATTTTAAATCTGTATTTGTATTTGCAATTCAAAATTATTGGAATTTGTTAATAATGTTTTATTTATATATTTTTTGTAAATTCGATACAAATAAAACTGCAAAATATATTAATTATCGTTTATTGTTTTTTTTTTTAAGGGGTATTGGCAGAATGTCATTCCGAACCATAAGCAAATATTGGTTATAGTTTTTTTTTTGGCTGAATGCCATGATGCTGTGTCACAAATATATGTGAAATGGAAATTAAAAAAGAGCCACTTCCCGGCCTAGGCCTGCAACTTTGTATGAAATTTCATTACAGGCCCCTCGTCTAGCCGCGCCGGAGTCGTGATACTTCCCAGCCTAATATAAAGAACGTAATATCAATATTACATAGCATGTTTGAGAAAACAAAGTTAATTAAAATTTAATAGCTAAGCACTTGCAACGAAAAAATGTATATACCGGTACGTTACAGTTTTCGTTGTAAGTATTTAAATGTTCGTTTAATGCGCTTGTTCGCATATATTATAGTACTTATTGGCGGTTGTGACTGTTGTGAACGCACCTGTGACGGGGTCCGGAGCAGAGTGAACGTTAGCGAGTGGCGCGAGCGGCGCGGCAGGCCCGCGCGGCGCTGGCTGCTGACTGCGCAGTGTCACGCTGTGCCACTTGCCCGCCTCCAAGTCAAGCATTCGGAGATCATCACTCATTTCACCTACTAATTCTTCTTCTGTCTCTTCTACGTCCTGCAAACGGCATCTTTTTAGGTTTTTGTTGTAAAATTAGGAATCTTTTTGGCCGAGGTCTATATTATGATATATACCTAGGAGGAAAAAACAGGGGATATTGTAAACTCACTGTGACTCCACCAAAAACGTATGCTCTCGAGGAGTGTGTGTTGACGGCGGCGGCGAGCTGCGCGCGCGGCGGCGGCGCGAGCGGCCCGCCGGTCAGCGCGCGCCACGCCCAGCCACCGTCCGGCCGCGCCGTCAGCCGGAACAGGTCCGCGTGCGTCAGCGCTCGCTCCGTGCGGCCCTCGCGCGCCCGAGAAAACCCGCCGTACACTATCAGCTGACGAAACACCACTCACCATTATTCAATGCTGTATTCGTGAGCTCGACCATCGACATTCAATACGAGTACATATGTAATCTCCTTAAGGCAAATAATTTAAAAAAAATCCACGAGCTACGAGAGATCTGGAAATACCCAAGGGCCTACCGCTAACATCGATAATCAAAATTTCGTCATCTGCCTCATCGCTTTCGCATATTCGGGCAATAGAGAGAGATACTGGGGTAAGTAAGTGCAAAAATATATGGAGAAATTGGAGAAGTATATTTATTTTCTCAAACATGCTACAGTCCGTTAACTCTTAGAACGACATTCGTTTTTCGGGTAAAATCGGACGTAATCGCGTAATAGAAAGTGACAGTTTCTTACTGATTTAGTTGCAATCCAACACCCAAAGAGTGCAGTCGTCTTTCCAGCCTTAAAATATATAGAGTAGTTAATACCACCATAACTAGTAGGTAAACAATATATTTAATTTCATATTTTTGGCAACTATGGGGACTCGTCTCAAAAAGGGTATTTCTGTAAATGGTCAATCACGGGAAATCATATATAATGTATACCAATATTTTTCAAAAGAAGCGGAAACTTTTAAGAATAGTGATACTTGTAAATATTTTAATAAAATTCAAGACCGGGTGATAGAAGCAACAGGAATTACAAACCATACATTAAGAAAAATATTAAGCGAAGCCGACCAAAAACCTCCATCCATGCCCTTTGAAACGCCAAAGAAAAAGAGACCGAGAAAGGACTGTGTTAAATCTGGATAGTTTTGATTACGATGTAATCAGGAGGATGGTATATGATTTCCATAATAGATTCAAAGAACGCCCGAATTTGAAAAAATTGCGGTTGAAGCTAATAGAAGCTATTAATTTCAAGGGTTCTACAGTCACGCTACGAAAAATGGGATTTCGGTACTGTAAAACAAGGGATAATCGAAAAACTTTGATGGAAAAGCATGATGTGCGACTGAAAAGGACCAAAGGTAGGGATATAGTGTATATGGACGAGTCATATATACACACGTCGCACGTTGGTAGCAAAGGTTGGTCAGACTCTAGCAACGCAGGAATTAAAAAACCAATTTCCAAAGGACAACGTCTCATAATAGCTCACGCCGGCAGTGAAAATGGTTTTATACCTGGTGCGTTGCTTATGTATAAATCTACAGACACAACAGGCGATTATCACAAAGAGATGAATAGCAAGAACTATGAAAAACCGGCCAAGTGCGAGTCGGACTCGCGTTCCAAGGGTTCCGTACATAACACAATTTAAACAATGTATGTTTTATGTGAAACGTGAGTGAAATGTCTTTTAAAAACCCGTAGGGGTCGGATCAAAAACTAAGTAATTAAGCCCGACTCACGCTTGACTGCACATTTCTAATAGGTTTTCCTGTAATCTATAGGTAAAGATCTATTTTTGTGTATTTTTTTCAAAATTTTAGACCCGGTAGTTTCGGAGATAAAGGGGGGAAATGGTCATTTTTTGCCTATTTTCTTGAATATCTTCTAAATTGTTTATCCTAAAATTATAAAAAAAATATATTTGAGATTCTCACAATGAGCTCTTTCATTTGATATGTAACACGATATAGTTTAAAAAACTTTATTTTTTAATTTTTACATTTAACCCCCAAAAGTGGCCCCCATGTTTAATATACTATACGCTTCTTTTAATATACTTACATATAATATACGCTTCGCGTTCGCGTGTTGTTCGCCTACGTAGTACGTAGTACGCTGCGTTAGGCAATCCAACATACATACTTATATAGCCGCAGCCTTATCGGATTGCACCAAAATCACTATGAATATATGGTTCAAAATTTGGCTTGGCACCGACTTAAAACATATCAGTTGGTAACGCATATACTTAAACACGGAACCCTAAAAAGGAAAATATTTTATTTCATCCTTTTTGAGGTCGGTTTATCTTTTTTTTATAAAAGTTTTTATTGCTAAAGTCGTCGTCAATAGAACCTTTAAACAATGTAATCAAATATGACAGACTTTGTTAGCGTTTGACACATAACCTAAAATTTTTACGAAGGTTATTTTCGCTGAAATATTAATAATTAACATTTAATTTAACTACAAATTTATATAAATAAAATATTTAAGTATATAGACTGTTGATAAGGTCTTGGTTGTCCTTTTAAAGAACGAGATTACGAAGTAATGAAGGTAAAACGGTTTGTTTACATTGTTTGCAAGTTCTATTGACGACGACTTTACAAATTTGTTTTCGTTTTTTCATACAAAATTTAACCCCCCAATTTAACCCCTTTAAGGGTTGATTTTCTAAAATGTTATTTTGTTATAAACTTAAACTGGCCGAGGTGGTAGGCGCAGTTTTTCTGGTCGGCGCGGAGTAGAGGTCAGCGCAGCTCGGAACTGCGTGGCGCTGTCGGGGTAAGGGCCAGAAGCACGCCACGGTAAGATCTCGTGGCTACCGGGCCAAATCAGCTTTTTTTGATCTAAAGGACAATCGTGACAAGCGGAATCGCCTGAGAAAAAAAAATAAAACCGGCCAAGTGCGAGTCGGACTCGCGCACGAAGGGTTCCGTACCATTACGGAAAAAAACAGCAAAAAAATCACGTTTTACGTCACGTTTCGTATGGGAGCCCCATTTAAATATTTATATTATTCTGTTTTTAGTATTTGTTATTATAGCGGCAACAGAAATACATCATCTGTGAAAATTTCAATTGTCTAGCTATCACGGTTCATGAGATACAGCCTGGTGACAGACAGACGGACAGACGGACGGACAGACGGACAGCGGAGTCTTAGTAATAGGGTCCCGTTTTTACCCTTTGGGTACGGAACCCTAAAAATACATACCTACTGTTAGGTTAGTTCAACTTGTCTCTTTCGCTCCTGTACCGTTAGGCGAGTCAGTGCATTGAATGGTTACAACGCGAGCGCAGCGCACGTCTTTCATTTATCACAGTGGCGACGTCCAGTTTTTTTTTAAGTACTCACGCGGTCATAATGAATTCGACGATCGGAAATCTACCTGTTTTTGAAGTCGGCAATGACTGGAAGGTGTTTAAGGAAAGATTAAGCATCTGGCTCAGTGCAAACGCAATAATTAAAACAGAAACGGGGGTAGATCGTCAACGCGCCGTGTTGCTAAGTGCACTCAACGAGTCCGCGTATAAATTGGTACGCGAACTAGTTTCACCAAAGACGCTGGAAGAGCTGTCTTATGAAGAAATTGTGAAAGAGGTGGACAAACATTTATTGCCAAAATAAGTCGCTTTTTGCAGAAACGCACAATTTCCACAGGGCCATTCAACAAGTGGACGAAGATTTAACACAGTGGGCTGCAAGAGTTCGTCAGCTAGCATCCGATTGCAATTTTGGTTCCATATTAGATAGCATGCTCCGCGATCGGTTCGTATTGGGCATGCAGGGCGGACCCGTGCGGGACCGATGGTTCACGGAAGATGCAGATTATATATATATACTCGTAGTCCTCCTCATCGATTTCGATGACGGCGACCTCAGCAATTATGGATTACGCCTATTATGGGCTCGAATGTGGCTGGCCAGGCCGAACTTGGTCTTAAAGACTCTATTGCAGGTGCTACAATAGAGTTGGCCAGACCTTTTATAAGGTGTTACATAGAGATTTGGTACATGGTCACCCTGCAAGGGCGTAGCAATGTCTTAAAAACTAGTTAAAGCTAAATAGTTATGTTTAAATTGGTACTTTCAGTGGAAATATAATAATAATCAATTCGTAGTAAATATATAACATTGAATTGGTGAATTATCGTCAAGAAATAATTTTATAATTATAGCAAATTAGAATGTTAATAATTAAATACTAAAAAATATATAGTTAAATGTCAAGTCGCTAGAATTAGAATAGTTAAATTGTCATCAAAGTACTCAGCATTGCTTGGAAGACATTTCTTTGCATCATTCAACTTACAGATATCTAAAATAAACTCTTGCGAGTCCTGCGATAGCCAGTCGGAAATAGATTTTTATACGGTAAAATATCCAAGACTTTTTAGTTCCCGGTTAGGCTGTTTAAATAAATTTTCTCAAACATGCTATGTAATATTGATATTACGTTCTTTATATTAGGCTGGGAAGTATCACGACTCCGGCGCGGCTAGACGAGGGGCCTGTAATGAAATTTCATACAAAGTTGCAGGCCTAGGCCGGGAAGTGCCTCTTTTTTAATTTCCATTTCACATATATTTGTGACACAGCATCATGGCATTCAGCAAAAAAAAAAACTATAACCAATATTTGCTTATGGTTCGGAATGACATTCTGCCAATACCCCTTTAAAAAAAACAATAAACGATAATTAATATATTTTGCAGTTTTACAAAAATATATAAATAAAACACTAACAAATTCCAATAATATTGAATTGCAAATTTACCTACAAATACAGATTTAAAATATAGTTGGTCAAACCAGTTTGTCAGTAAAAAAGAACAAAAAAACTATACTCATCCTTTTCTTTTGGGTGCTAGTACCAGTGTAAGACAAAGATAGTATGATTATCTCTGTCTATGTTTGAAATGAGACAGTCCTTTGATAAACTATATTTCATTTAAATATTAGCGGTAAAAATGTCTATTCAAACACGCGTTGGTGTTTTTTTAATCGTTTTGGAGGTAAAGTTGAACATTTTTCATTGTGTATCTGTAATTCTATTTTATTGGATTTATTGTGCGTTGTTTATTGTATAATATGAGTTCCGACGAAAATATTAAATGAATACCTGTTAATTATACTCCATGTTTAAGGTAACGATGTATGTGAAGCATAATATCAACATAAAAAACGATGTAATCTTAGTTATGTGGCTACTAACACTACAGTCAGAAGGATGCAAGGCGAAAAATCAAAGATTCATAAATATACCTTTGAACATTTGTGTAATAAATTGATTAACTACATGTGTAAAATATACGACACGTGTGATAAAGATAGGTACAGGTGGTAGTTATATTTTGTGCCTAGTTTACTTTTAGTTTCTTTAGAATTAAAACTTTGATTTCGTGGAGATTTCTTTATTTATTTCATTGCATGTTTGAGAAAAGCACTATACATACATCGGCGTGAAAAGGGGTTGTCGGCCTCATAACTATCCGGCCTCACTACGTTCGGCCGTATATATGCATTCGGCCGGCAACCCCTTACTTTCCGGCCTCTGTAGTAATGTACTATTAAAGTACAATTATCATTGAAGCCTAACAGTCAACCGATTTTTTTGCACATTGGCATTTTTACACTTTATACTTACCCCAGTAAGAGGCAAATAGACGAACGAAAGAAGTGGTTTAGGCGAGTGAAAACGACACTGCCACATCACTATTAGATGACGTTTTGTAGTATATTTTTATACATATTAAACGAAAATTGGACTTGTTATACCTAAGCATCATCAGACCTATCGCCATGTAGGTATTCTATTGATTTGCAGACTGAGATAAATTAATGGAATGTAATTTAATTGGAAATGTAAGTTGGCGGCCAATGTTTGGCAAAACTATATCGACAGTACCTACGCCGCATCTATAGGTATACCTATACGATGCTTAGCGCAGGTTTTAATCGGTCGAGATCCCTGAACCCCCCACATAGTGCATATACACGACAATCCTATAGAGAGAGCTGACCTCATCGTTACCGGCCGGCACCATGACGCAGGCGGAGCGCGGCGAGGGCCCGCGGCCGCTGGGCGCCAGCCTGGTCCAGGCGCGCGTGTCTAGACAGAAGCTGTACACATCGTCGAAGTAGCGGCACTCGCGGCCGTCGTCCGTGTACCCGCCGAACACCACAAGCCGCCGCCCCAGTTGCACCATGCGGTGCCCCGACCGCGCCGAAGGACCGTTCCACGCAACTACCTTTTACAATACAATTAATTATTTCTCTTTTAGGTACATACTGACATAAAATATAGTCCGGCAAACCAATGCGCGAAATAAAATAAAATATACTTGAGATCCACCCTTTGCGCCTACACAGGCTTGCCAGACTATACAGTTTGTAACACTAATAATTTTTGTATACCTTTTCCCATTTGTTCTCGGCGAGGGAGTAGCACCACAGATCCTTATAATGGTAAAATTGTGTCTCAGACAAGCTTGTGAATTCGCCGCCAAATACCCATAGTTCGCCTCTGTCAATAAATAAGTAAATTATAAAATAAAAACAATATAATAATATTAGTAAAACTAAAACTCATACATCGGATTGATTTATTTTGTGTTTAAATGAACAAAAGGGGGCCATTGATTTTAGGCCCGCTTCGAACTGATCACGTATACAGTACCTATTTTGTAAAATAAATACGCAATTTATTACGCAGACAAAATATATTGTGAATTAGAAACGGGAGTTATAAATACAAAATAAATATTTTTATTGGTATCATAGAGTAACTTATACTAGAGCGGTACTGTCATAGTAAATTTTGTAACCCCAGTAAATTCACTGCCATCTGTCGACACACATTAAAACTAAAATTGAAGATTTGTAAAAATTCGATAAAATGTATTTAAATATAGATAAATGATTTTTTTTATTTGCATTAATTATTTTGATGATTTTGACCCATGTTCTTTCACTGATATGCGTTAAAATTGTTAAATAACAAACGAAACCGTCAACGCCATCTATACGACTGTAGGCCAAAACTAGTAGCGCCCTCTGAACGAGAATGAAATTTTCTTGATTTTCGAGGAACGTTTTTTCCTTAGACTGTATCCATCTATTACGGAGTTATATCTATCTTTGTTGGTATATAAAGGTAAAATAAGGTTTAGAACCTCATTGATACGTTGATAACTTGACGGTCTTAAATTCGAGAAACATATAAATTTGAAGGTAAAGGCTGCGATGTACATGCTAGTTGAATCTTTAATTTTGTCACAATTTAACTATTGCGACACAGTCTACGGCCCGTGTATATTACAGAAAACAAGTCAGCGTATACAAAAAGTTCAAAATTCTTGCGCAAGATTTAGTGAGCGGCTTGGGCGTCGCGATCGTATAACTCCAGCGCTCAATCAATTAAATTCACTGCAAATGTCCGCGCGGCGGCGGGTCCACCTCGAGTGAGCAACGTTCCGCGTATTAGCACAGCAATCGTCGCGTGCGCTGGCTGACAAGCTGCGGCGCGCAGCCGCGGCCGACTCCGCACGCCCGCGCCGAGCCTTCCATGCGCTGCTGCTGGTACCGCCCGAGTATTGTGCGGCCGCCTTCAGGCATATCCCCCCCCCCCCCCAGTGCGTGAGGCAAAGAGTATCCAACAGTTAAAATCCAGGCTTAAGAAGTTGTACATGAATCATCAAAAGGAGTTCGAGAATATACATGTGACCAGACCCGTGAGGGATGCGTTCATAAAGTTAACTTTTTAGGTAAATACTAACTACACGAAACATATGCTATTCTGTTCCTATGTTAAGTACCCCGTAGAAAAATATTGTTACATTTGTTACCTACTAATGTTCTTTTGTTTATGTTAATTGCATAGTTTCTAATATAATCTTAACTTAATACCTTTCCAATTAGCTGACCAAGGGCGGGTTTAAATCCAGCAAGCTGTACCCGCACCTTTTTCATTACGTACACCATTAAAATGTATAGATAAATACTTACCTAATACCTACTTGCTCTTTATACTTAAGATGGACTAATTACCTACCTAACCCTTATACTATAACTAAGAAAAGCTGTAAAAAGTAATGAAATAAACTCATTTGTATTTGTATAACTTTGAACGAAAAATTCTAGGTGTCATTTTGACTATTGAAAAGGGGCAGAGATGGAGGATGGAGAAAGATTGGTTGGTTCCATTGTGAGCAGGCAGCTGACAAAGTTGGAGGTAAACCAGGAAGAGAGGTCAACTTGGTCGTAATCACAAGCAAATATGACGGCAAGCACAAGAAACTAGATGCCGCGCACGGACACGTGGATGTTTCAAGAGCAGTATTAGTAGGCCCAGATGGCAAAGTCAGCTCCAATTATGGCGTCATCGACCCGCGCACAGGCAAAATCGATTACATCGATCCGAAGACAGGCAAACAAGAGCCTAAACAGGCGTACGTTGACCAGAAAACAGGCAATATCTTGGTCACAACAGGTGTTGTTGATCCTAAATCTGGTAAAGTCGATTCATCGCTTGGACAACAGTTCAGCATTGTTGAGAAAGATGCCACCAAGGCCAACAGGGAAGTTAGACTAGTTGTTATTACAAGCAAATATGATCTTAAGAGCAAGAAACTAGACCCTAACTTCGCTCACGTTGACGCTGTTAAGGGCGTACTAAGCGGTACCGACGGTAAAATTTACACTGACTATGGCATTATTGACCCTAGAACGGGCGATATTCAGGTAACTGACCCTAAGACTGGCAAACAAGAAACCACGCGGATTACCATCTCTCGTTGTGGCACTAACTACACTGGCACTGATAAATATTTAAAGGACGTTTATGTGTACCTGCGGAATCATAATACAGAGATTAGTCGGGAACTTGCTAAATCTGAAATAACCTGATATTGTCTTCGGTTACCGCGATAGTTACTCATGAAATAAAACTATGAAAACGGATTATATCGCGTATATTGAATTTATAATACATCCCGACGTTTCGAACTCTTTACAGCGTTCGTGGTCAACGGGTGACACAACGAGTCAAACGGGTGAAACGTCGGGATGTATTATAAATTCAATATACGCGATATAATCCGTTTTCATAGTTTTATTCCTGAAATAACCTGGTTATTCAATCCTCCGAGTAGTCCTAATATGGGAGGTCTCTTTGAGGCAGCAGTAAAAACAGCTAAAACGCTTATGCGTAGAGTTCTCGGCGAACAAAACCTGACTTTCGAACAGCTTAGTACATTTTTCACCCGTGCGGAGGCAGTTATGAATTCTAGACCTTTGACACCCTTAAGTTCGGATCCAAATTATCTTGAGGTCCTTACCCCCGGACATTTTTTAATAAGTGAGCCTTTGACGGCCCTGCCTGAGTATGACTTTGAGGAGACAAATATCGGTCGACTTAATCGTTTTCAATTGTTACAACGTCTCTCACAACACTTCTGGTCACGCTGGCGTAACGAATACCTACATACCCTACAGTTAAGGCATAAATGGTCGGACCCGACAGACTCGGGTAAAATTGGGGACCTAGTCCTTATTAAGGAAGATAATTATCCTCCCTTACAATGGAGACGCGGACGAATAACTAAGTTACTACCGGGTAATGATAACGTAATAAGAGTTGTAGAACTTCGTACTCAAAAGGGGACTCTAATGAGGCCCGTTGCTAAATTAGCTAGACTTCCACTTGACGCTTAAGATCAACCAAGCGCTACTTGGTTGGGGGGGGGAGTGTATGTTCAGGCATAATAAAACATGTCCATCGGCTACATAATTCAAATGACGCGGGAAAACGCCGTCGTTGCGCCGATCGCGCGACAGTCACGCCGCTCTCCGGTGAGCTCCGCCCGTGGCTAAAAAGGGAAACCAGTCGCAAGAGAAAACAAAATACGGGCGGCACGTTTTTGCTTTCGCGCTGTAATAAAAACGGTTTTATTGTGAAAATGCTATACTTTTGACCTGTGACGGTTCTGTGTTTGTGTAAAAGGTGTTAAGGAACTCGGAACATTAAATTTAAGAACCAACGAGAGCGGGGGCTCTGCCCCTTGCCCAATTGAAGCCGGCTTCGAGGCGGTTAGCAACAGATAATTACCGTGTTATTTGTTTGTGTAGTTGATGATGTGTATTTGCCTGAACATGGGGTTTATGAGAGTATAGTTATTAACATAATTTCTGTCTTCGGATCTACAGACGCCTTCTAAAAAATGACAAAATAAATAAAAACACGCGTCACGTATCCGGCTCGAAGGACCAAAGGGGCTACCTTAAAATATGGCATCCTAATATTGGGGCAATTCAACAGATTCTTCTAAAGCTTTTATTATACAAAAAAAATGTGTAAGAGCAGTTTATGGCTACGGACCTAGGGACTCCTGTAAACCTTTATTCCAAAAACGAGGCTTGCTTACACTAACTGGCCTGTATATTTTAGAATTAGCATGTTATGTTCGAAAAGAGCTCATCGTATGCAACAGTGAAATGCAATCAACGACTTAGACAAAGAGACGAGAACAAATTACTAATGCCAACATGCTCAACCGCTTTATTTAGAAATAACTGTTACGGCATGAGCATCACGGTATATAATAAGATACCAGAAGAAATGCGGAAATTAAAAGACCCATTATTTATGACAAAATTGAAGAAATGGCTAGTAAATAAATGTTTTTACACAATCAAAGAATTTCTGGACGAATAATGTTACTAAATAAATAAATGACAATAAATATTAAATTTGAAAATTATATGAAATATGTGTAGTTTTGTAAGTCAATTATAATATCTAAAAATAATGAATGTATATTCAATTTAAATAATAGCTACAATGGAAAATCAATGTCACGTAAATAGTTTATTGTTAATGTAAATAATGTACCTATATATAGCTTAATCTTAAGATCAATATTTGCATGCTGCCATTGGCTAAACATGTGATACTGCTTATAATGATTATGTGTGAACTTAAAATTACCATGTTTAAGCAAATAAAAATGATAATCATCTAAGACATGATACAATTTTCAGTCGAGGCGTATTTACAAAAAAGGAATACCAAATATGTACTTATGTACTAGATGTCACTTATCAATCTTATCATCGTCCGCTCTTGTGCTGCCCGCAGCCACCTGAATAATTGATGGCAATTTGTTATTTTAATATAATAACGTGCCGCCGCCAATGAGGAACCTGCAAAGTATTTATAGTTTTAAAACTTAGCCAGAAACCTGCTTACACGATACGAGCTGCCTGTAGTTTTTTGCTTTTACTTACCACGTAGATTACGTTCCCTCTGCATTGCCATGGCACATTACTTTAAAAAACTTTGTTCTCGCCCTCTTGCGACTGTCTGTAAGCACTTAAGCAGTCAAATCTAGATGTTCTGATAAAATCGACCTGTCTTAGCTGTCATTTTAGTTTAGTTTGCGTATCTGCCGCATGGCGCTAGTTATAATCTTAGGCATAATGTACGGCCAAGCTGAGTTCGGCCGGATATAACAGCTGTACGTAATAAAAGTGTCTATTGTAATAAGTATTTTTAACTTGTCTCTGTCTTTTGTATGTTTTTTTTTTACGACAAAACTTTTTTTAAATCTAGACTACTGTATATAACTAACACATAAATCAAATTTATTTATACTATTCCAATCTAACCTCAACTTAATACAAATATCGTATCCGCAACAACAACGGTCGAAGTAAAACAAATGCAACACACAAAAAATTCACTGCAACGACCTTTGCCCTCTGTCTACCGCTCGACAACTAGACATACATTTTATCGTTGGGCGCTATTTGTTATGTGTTGTCGAGGGAGTTAAAATAATAATAATTATAAATTACCGACTAAATGTTTATTAACTAATTAAACCTAGACTTAAAACTAAGAGGGCGCCAGGAGAGATTTTGTCTGGTGTTCGACAGGGTTTCTCTGCCTACCCGCTGCCTTTCTGACTAGCTCTGTCTCTGCGCACACCGTTGTGCGTCCACCGAAAAGGGCATTACGTTACGCTAAAACCAATACAATTTAATTTATTTTAATTGCAAAACTAATCAACGCTATAAGTATTTGACTTTACTTTTTACTATGACTTACCCCTTTGTGGAATGTTATGACACTTAATTTCAAAAAGGTAATCAATCACTCTCACTAGTGGGATATCCAGATTCATGTCCATACAATTTCGGTAAGCTATTTCGGAAATCTTAATCACTGCACCAGTAGAGGATACGTGTTTCTCTTTTGAATTCTATTTCAAATCTGCCCGTCATGCATGCGAACGACAACTAAACAAAGAAACTTTGTCTTTAAAAATAAACAAATAAAACTAGGAAAAAGTTCATCCACTGCGGGGTTCGAACCTCCGACCTTCTGTTCGCTAGTCTGAGCGCCTACCGCTGAGCCATGGTGACTGTTAAGGCCGTGGCGGAAATTGATCACCAGTTGCGGCCACTCGTAGTGCAATATAGGGATACAAAATAATGTCAACCTTAGCGCTAAGACGGACGGTTCACAATCACATGAAATTACTTGTTCATTACAGTGTCATTGAAGAGTTCCATTCTGATCATCATCAGCAGTTCCACTTTATCAAATGTCACTTTTTTAAATGTAAATGCTGGATTTGTTGTTGAAATACAAAAATCACTATATGTATGCCTTTAACATTTGAGGAGTTCCCTCGATTCCTCATGGATCCCATCATCAGAACTCGAGCTTGACAAAAATGTTACTTGAAAACCTAACTTGCTTAACAAACATAACGAAGAGGACAAATCGCCAAACGTGAACTATGCGTCATTGAAGAGTTCCGTTCTGATCATCATCAGCAGTTCCACTTCATCAAATGTCACTTTTTTAAATGTAAGTGCTTGATTCATTGATGAAAATACTAAAATCAATATATGTATGCCTTTAACATTTGAGGAGTTCCCTCGATTCCTCATGGATCCCATCATCAGAACTGCTTTTTGACAAAAACGGGAGCAATCTGTATGTATATACTTACAATCCAAAAAAGAATTTTCAAAATCGGTCCCGAAATGACGGACTTATGGAGTAACAAACATTAAAAAAAAAAAAACAAAAAAAAAACATACAACCGAATTGAGAACCTCCTCCTTTGAAATCTTGAAGTCGGTTAAAAATAGGTGATGATTGACTTCCACCCCACCTAAACTACTAGGCATAAAATTTTGAAAAAATACAGAAAATAGTTTACCCATATATTACAGAAAAACATGTGATTACGGAGCCCTAGACGCGCGAGTCCGACTCGCACTTAGACGGTTTATTGTTGAGTAGGTACGTGGCTTGTTTCTCATACGAGTAGACATATATGAAACTGCATACTTATTAGCTGGAATGGCAACCGCCTGGTGGCCGCTGCGTGGTGGCGGAGCCCCTGGCGCCTTCACGCGGCGCCACGTGTTACTTGAAGGATTGAAGAAAATCAGCTCATTGTACACATATGTCTGCAAACAACAACCGACAACTACATTCAGACCAGTCCACTAAGCTCAAATGTGGTGGTTGGTGTGTTTGTCACCCTGATTAAGAACATGATACATTTTGACAAACAGGAAACTTGTTTGAACTTTGAACACCTTGAACTTTGAACTTCACTAACATAGTATCAGGTTAAGTAGGATTAGTTGATACTCAAGGTAATTCCATATTTCCGGTGATGTTACGGGTAACAACATATCCCATTTACCAGTGTTGGCCGAACGCTAATGCCATTAACCATTAAAAAGGTTAATGGCCATTAACCATTAGCCATTGACGGAAAATGAATTAGTAATGGCCATTAACATCAATGGCCATTAATGTTAATTTATTTCAAAAAATTAACAATTAAAACAAACTAATGGTTAATGGTTTACAAACCATTAAAATTTAAACCAATTTTTAATGAAAATTAAAAATGTGATTGAAAATTAACAATTAACAAGAAGAAATATCATAATTTTATAAAGGCGTCCAAGGGATCAAAGGTCTGCAAGACTGAACTTGTAAAAGTTTTGAGTATGTATTACTCATCCTCCTTATGAACCCTGGCAGTACCTAGAGGAACTTAGGTTTGGTGCAACATAGGCGCACGCTGTTTTGCTCATCCGACTCGTCTTGATGAACACTTGGGAGAACAGTACTCATGATAGAGCTGACGCTGAACCCTGGCAGTACATAGTGGTGCTCAGGTTTGGTGCAACATAGGCGCACGCTGTTTTGGTAATCCGACTCGTCTTGATGAGCACTTAGGAGAGCAGTACCCATGATAGAGCTGATGCTGAACCCTGGCAGTACCTAGTGGATCTAAGGTTTGGTGCAACATAGGCACGCGCTGTTTAGGTCATCCGACTCGTCTTGATGAGCACTTAGGAGAGCAGTACCCATGGTAGAGCTGATGTTTAACCCTGGCAGTACCTAGTGGATCTAAGGTTTGGTGCAACATAGGCACGCGCTGTTTAGGTCGTCCGACTCGTCTTGATGAGCACTTAGGAGAGCAGTACCCATGATAGAGCTGATGCTGAACCCTGGCAGTACCTAGTGGACCTAAGGTTTGGTGCAACATAGGCACACGCTGTTTTAGTCATCCGACTCGTCTTGATGAGCACTTAGGAGAGCAGTACCCATGATAGAGCTGATGCTGAACCCTGGCAGTACCTAGTGGATCTAAGGTTTGGTGCAACATAGGCACGCGCTGTTTAGGTCATCCGACTCGTCTTGATGAGCACTTAGGAGAGCAGTACCCATGATAGAGCTGATGCTGAACCCTGGCAGTACCTAGTGGATCTAAGGTTTGGTGCAACATAGGCACGCGCTGTTTTGGTCGTCCGACTCGTCTTGATGAGCACTTAGGAGAGCAGTACCCATGATAGAGCTGATGCTGAACCCTGGCAGTACCTAGTGGATCTAAGGTTTGGTGCAACATAGGCACACGCTGTTTTAGTCATCCGACTCGTCTTGATGAGCACTTAGGAGAGCAGCACCCATGATAGAGCTGATGCTGATCCCTGGCAGTACCTAGTGGATCTAGGGTTTGGTGCAACATAGGCACACGCTGTTTTAGTCATCCGACTCGTCTTGATGAGCACTTAGGAGAGCAGCACCCATGATAGAGCTGATGCTGAACCCTGGCAGTACCTAGTGGATCTAGGGTTTGGTGCAACATAGGCACACGCTGTTTTAGTCATCCGACTCGTCTTGATGAGCACTTAGGAGAGCAGCACCCATGATAGAGCTGATGCTGAACCCTGGCAGTACCTAGTGGATCTAGGGTTTGGTGCAACATAGGCACACGCTGTTTTAGTCATCCGACTCGTCTTGATGAGCACTTAGGAGAGCAGCACCCATGATAGAGCTGATGCTGAACCCTGGCAGTACCTAGTGGATCTAGGGTTTGGTGCAACATAGGCACACGCTGTTTTAGTCATCCGACTCGTCTTGATGAGCACTTAGGAGAGCAGCACCCATGATAGAGCTGATGCTGAACCCTGGCAGTACCTAGTGGATCTAGGGTTTGGTGCAACATAGGCACACGCTGTTTTAGTCATCCGACTCGTCTTGATGAGCACTTAGGAGAGCAGCACCCATGATAGAGCTGATGCTGAACCCTGGCAGTACCTAGTGGATCTAGGGTTTGGTGCAACATAGGCACGCGCTGTTTTCAACTGAACCTTTAAACACAGGTAAATAAAAAAATATATAAAAAGCAACAATCAACTTTACATATAAAAAATGTACTTCCACTATTCCACTATGTACCGCCAGGGTTCAGCATCAGCTCTATCATGGGTACTGCTCTCCCAAGTGCTCATCAAGACGAGTCGGATGACCAAAACAGCGCGTGCCTATGTTGCACCAAACCTTAGTTCCACTATGTACTGCCAGGGTTCAGCATCAGCTCTACCATGGGTACCGCTCTCCTAAGTGCTCATCAATACGAGTCGGCTAAAACAGCGTGTATCTATGTCGCACCAAACCTTAGATCCACTAGGTCCTGCCAGGGTTCAGCATCAGCTCTATCATGGATACTGCTCTCCTAAGTGCTCATCAAGACGAGTCGGATGACCAAAACAGCGCGTGCCTATGTTGCACCCAACCTTAGATCCACTAGGTAGTGCCAGGGTTCAGCATCAGCTCTATCATGGGTACTGCTCTCCTAAGTGCTCATCAAGACGAGTCGGATGACCAAAACAGCGCGTGCCTATGTTGCACCAAACCTTAGTTCCACTTTGTACTGCCAGGGTTCAGCATCAGCTCTATCATGGATAACCGCTCTCCTAAGTGCTCATCAAGACGAGTCGGGTGACTAAAACAGCGTGTGCCTATGTTGCACCAAACCTTAGATCCACTAGGGACTGCCAGGGTTCAGCATCAGCTCCATTATGGGTACTGCTCTCCTAAGTGCTCATCAAGACGAGTCGGATGACCAAAACAGCGCGTGCCTATGTTGCACCAAACCTTAGTTCCACTTTGTACTGCCAGGGTTCAGCATCAGCTCTATCATGGATACTGCTCTCCTAAGTGCTCATCAAGACGAGTCGGATGACCAAAACAGCGCGTGCCTATGTTGCACCCAACCTTAGATCCACTAGGTAGTGCCAGGGTTCAGCATCAGCTCTATCATGGGTACTGCTCTCCTAAGTGCTCATCAAGACGAGTCGGATGACCAAAACAGCGCGTGCCTATGTTGCACCAAACCTTAGTTCCACTTTGTACTGCCAGGGTTCAGCATCAGCTCTATCATGGATAACCGCTCTCCTAAGTGCTCATCAAGACGAGTCGGGTGACTAAAACAGCGTGTGCCTATGTTGCACCAAACCTTAGATCCACTAGGGACTGCCAGGGTTCAGCATCAGCTCCATTATGGGTACTGCTCTCCTAAGTGCTCATCAAGACGAGTCGGGTGACTAAAACAGCGTGTGCCTATGTTGCACGAAACCTTAGATCCACTAGGTACTGCCAGGGTTCAGCATCAGCTCTATCATGGGTACTGCTCTCCTAAGTGCTCATCAAGACGAGTCGGATGACTAAAACAGCGTGTGCCTATGTTGCACCAAATCTTAGTTCCGCTAAGTACTGCCAGGGTTCAGCATCAGCTCTATCATGGGTACTGCTCTCCTAAGTGCTCATCAAGACGAGTCGGGTGACTAAAACAGCGTGTGCCTATGTTGCACCAAACCTTAGATCCACTAGGTAGTGCCAGGGTTCAGCATCAGCTCTATTATGGGTACTGCTCTCCTAAGAGCTCATCAAGACGAGTCGGGTGACTAAAACAGCGTGTGCCTATGTTGCATCAAACCTTAGATCCACTAGGTACTGCCAGGGTTTAGCATCAGCTCTATCATGGGTACTGCTCTCCTAAGTGCTCATCAAGACGAGTCGGGTGACTAAAACAGCGTGTGCCTATGTTGCACCAAACCTAAGTTCCACTAGGGACTGCCAGGGTTCAGCATCAGCTCTATCATGGGTACTGCTCTCCTAAGTGCTCATCAAGACGATTCAATTGACCAAAACCGCGTATGTCTGTGTTGCACCAAACCAGAATTCCACTAGGTAGTAGGTAGGTACTGCTACTACTGCCAGGGTTCAGTCAGGGTCATTTTGCTGTCTCATTTTAAAATATCACGAATGTAATTTTATTAGACGTTAATGCAATTGAGAGTAATTCTAATTAATTTTTTGAAACAGTATGGCCATTGAAGTTAATCCGAATTAAAGTTAATGGCCATTAACTTCAATGGCCATTAACGTCTCAAAAATTTAATCCGAATTAACTTTAATCCGAATTAACTTTAATGCAATTGGTTAATGGCGGAACTAATGGTTAATAAAATTGATCAATGGTTAATTAAAATTAATAATTACGGCCAACACTGCCATTTACCAAAATTATTTTGTAATGGATCGTGTTCATTGATATTGCTATGATATGAATAGTCATATCATAGCAATACATACACATATTATAAATACGAAAGTCTGTCTGTCTGTTTGTCTTTCTGTCTGTGTGTTGCCTCTTCACGCTTAAACCGCTGAATCTATTTAGATGAAATTTGGCATAGAGATAGGTTGAGTCCCTGAGAAGGACATAGGATAGTTTTTATCCCGAAAATCATCCCTTAAGAAAGTAAAAAGCGGGGTGGAATTGAGATAATTAATGAAGTGTCTGCTAATTTGTGTGCATAATATGCTCAAATTGAATTATTGCTATGAGAATTTTTCCAGGCGCTACTTTAGCTGCTGTTACTAAGACCACGCAGACGAAGTCGCGGGCAAAAGCTAGTAGACATATATTTGCGAAAACAGCACAGCAAAATACGCTGCAAGCATAACTATTATCTGTACTGAATGTTTCAAAATACATAGCTAGGTGAAGAAATAACCCCATATTTGTAATAATAAAGTTAATTTTTAATGTCCGACCGAAACATGTTTTTTTGCCGAGATCGAAGGTTCAGCTTTGGCTTATTTTTAGCTGAAACCGAAACTTTAGTAGACTTGTTAAAATCGTTGAAAAAATGTCATAAAACCGCTTTTATACACATATTAACCCATTCAGAGCCAGCGGCTCAGCTTATGGGTCATGCTCAAACAGTTCTGCTAGACCGCGGGCCAGGAACAGAATTGAACAGATTTCCATGACCAATCGCCTCCCGGGCGAAAACTCGTATAGTGGTTAACGGCCATACGAGTTTTCGCCCGGGAGGCGATGTCTGACGAAATTTGCGCCTGGCTCGCGGTCCATGCAGGGCCAGTGACTCGCATGTGAGTCCTGAATAAATTCTGATTTAAACAAACGAAACTTAATTTGTCGTAATAACGTAAGTATCATATAAGCTAACAAACATTTTAAAAAGGTATATTAGATATCCCCCTATCCTATTAGGGATGTATTACAAGGGAAATATTATATTTAGTCACGATTTATTCGTTGGCGACATTACACTCCTCCTGTGCTGTTTAGTGATTTCGTATTTTGTGACCTTGGCTATGGATTACCGGAATTTGAACTCGCCTAACCTGACCAACTGTGCTATGAACTGGACCTCGAATCTGCTTCTCGATCGGAAATCGAGGAATGGGTCTAATTTAACATCCAAGATTGTTAAATAGAGTCAGACTTAGCTAAGTTGCCAGCGATTTTGATAGCACAGGCTGGGTGAAATAAGGCCATAAAAAAGGCTGTTTGAGTGTTATTTTAAACGTCAATTTTCTACGAAATTATCACGTTTAACTTAACACTTGCACAGGCTGGGCTATCAAAATCGCTGCCAACTTAGTTTGGTCTGACATTAATAGCTTGTAGAAAGTAAAAATGTTAATTCCTAGATTCAAACTGCAATAATTAGTTTTTTTTTGATAGGCACAGAAAAAAAGTAGTATAAATGTTGTTCAACTGACCGGCTTCATAAACGGCGATTTATTTACCGTGCGCGCCAGGCTCGAGAACCATAAGCTGAGTCATACGTTTTAGCTAAAAACGGTTTGTATGGTGGCCCGGCGTATTGAGTACGCTCGGCGGTTCTTGGCCATGAATGGGTTAAGACTAGGGAATGCGGTTCCGGTACTGTTCCCAGAACAGGGACTGACATTTCCGGTACTGGGAAAGAACCGGGATTTCCCGGTACTTCGGTACTTTTCGGTACTGAGTATTTACTGCTGTATTTTTTGTTAAATGATCAATTATGTGAAACTGAAGATTAAGAACCAATTTTGTGTAATTCAGAAAAGAACAAAATAATGAAAATTTACACAAGCAAAAATCACAATTATGTACCTAACCTTTCTTACTTTATTCAATAATTTTCGTAAAATGTGAAATTTTACGCACAAGATCTATAAAAAAATATGTCATAAACTATAATTTTAATAATTAATAAATGGAAAAAAAATTAACGTCGTTAATTTATTTATTTATTTTATTTATTTAAACTTTATTGCACGATATAAAATTGTACAAAAGGCGGACTTAATGCCTTAAGGCATTCTCTACCAGTCAACCATTGGGTCAAACAGAAACGTGTAGTTAGTGCAGGATTGTAGAAAGCGAGAGGAAATATGAAACACAAATCAAATTATTCTAAACAATATATATTTTGTTTATACACTTACACATATAAGAATAATAACAATATATACCTATATATATACAAACATGCATACATACATACATATATAAATAAATATTGTATTATGTACCCAAGTATACAAGTAACATGCGGATCATTTATTTTTAAGCGAGTTAGAGAGGTGCTTACGTAATTTTCTTTTAAAAGAAAATTTGCTCTGTGCTTGCCTTAAAGGAAGAGGGAGATCGTTCCAAAGACGAATTGCCTGAAGGGCGAAAGAGTTGGAAACAAAGCCAGTGCGGTGATGGGGAATGGTCAGTTTCAGACTTCGAGATGTACGCAACTCGCAACCGGGACGTGGTGCTACAAAATTGAATTTAGATTTAAGGTAACCAGGAGCGGCAGGATCAAATAATATAGAGTAAAGGGTACAGAGAATTTTTAGTGACCTGCGTTCACGGATGGGAAGCCAGTTCAGTTTGCGGCGGAAGGCCGATACGTGATCGTATTTACGAAGTCCATATATGAACCTAATGCAACTATTCAGAAGTCTGTCTAGTTTGTTGAGTAACTCCTGGCTTATATTAGAGTAACACACATCTGCATAATCAATCACGGGCAACACCAATGCCTGAATAATAAGAGTTTTTGTGCTAACTGGGAGAGAGTTCTTGAACTTAATTCACTAATCAAGAGAAATAGTGTACTTATATTATTTTCTTTCTTCACTCATTAACTTTTGTAGATTTTCACGAAGGCGTTCTCTTTTTGTGTCATATTCCTTGAGTGAAATTTCCCGAGATTTATTAGGCAGCGGTTGACCAGCTCCTTCAGAGGTGTCAAATCGAGAGATATGGTAAACTTTTTAAAAGGAACTTGTCGAGTGCAACCATGCGACGAATTCTGTCGTTTATGTTATTTTTGGGTTCACAATCAAATTCATTAAGTATATCTTACAGTCGTAAGCTTCACGTTCATGAGTAGTTGGCATTGGGAAAAGGTCTGTGTGCAAAGAATCATCTCTTGTACTGGGTCCTGGTTGTGGGTCTGGCTGCACGTCAAGGACAATTGTTATTAAATCCTTGCGTAATCCACTAGTTGATCCACCTAACTTTTTTAAAAATTTACCGCACTTATGTGTGTAGTTTTTTTTTCTTTTTCACATAATGTACACGCGAATAATAAGAAAAATAAAATAATTTAAATATCAAAAAGTACGTTCGGATTGGCCCCTAATCTTTATTTCTTTGTTTTAATTTACATATGTGCCATTTTTAACCAAAAGGGTACTTATTGTCGGTTGTCAGTAAGGCGCTATTTCCATATAGCTTCAATTAGAAATCAACCTTATCGACAAGCGACAATGTGGTACCTTTTGATTGAAAACGTCACATATATACACCATTAAACTAAAACAGCTACAATACTTATAATAAGTATTTATCTGACTACTTGAGCCTGACTGTCGAGGTAGTTATCGCGCCAAGCCCAAATCGTAGCCGGAGAATACCGAGCGAGACAAACCTTGGGAAGCCGAGACTGCGAAGAGTACTACACGGATGCTACGGAGATTACGCGCCAAATTTTAAAGTGATTTAATGCGGTTTACTTTAGAAATTTCTCAGTACCGAAAAGTACCGAAGAACCGGGATTTTCATTACCAGAACCGGTACCCGAAAAATTGAAATTTCCCGGGAATTCCCGGTACCGAAAGTGTTAAGACTGCGTCGACCGTCCAGTGGCGTCCTCATTAGGGGAATTGGGTTTTTTAATGAACCATTTAATAAAATTTCTTTGTATGTAAATCAGTATATAAGTTGTTGTTGTCCTACTTGTTTCCTAACTTATGGTCTTGTCGCCAGCGGCGGCTGGTGATTATATATTATGAGTGTTCACTGTCACAGTAAATTAACCAATGTCAATTAACCGACACAAAATACGGTCATTGAACTCTCGCTTATATATAATAGATTTTCGCTATTACGAATATCTTGACGACCGATAGACGCCAACTGCAGTTCATTTTACAAATGGATTCTAGGTTGTGAATGTTGTTTTAAAATTTTATGGAAATATGTGCTAAATTGTTAACACATCGGCTTCGGTCCAAGCAAACTCACCGCACAGACGTCGCCCAGCCCTTCCGCGCCCGCTAAGTAAGGTAGGTAACACGAAAAACTAAAATACCTAAGTTACTTTTATCACAGCGACATAACACAACCACGGTGTTTTTGCATATTGATCTGATTTAAAGACATATAAGTTTTTGTTTTTGACGAACATTGTTACGAAAGTTCAAGGTCTTCCTTTTATATTGAACTCGAGTCGATTTTGTAAACTTTTTTCACATTCTCCCGTTAAATTCATTCATTTTTAAACACCTCACAACAAACAAATTATGTGCAGTTACTGTTTAAACTCTTGGTTAATTATTTATAATGAAAAAATGCCAAAATTCCATTCAAGCGCGTACTTTAAAATTGACTACTAACTAAGGTCTGTTTACAGGAGCGAGCTGTCACTTTTTTTGCCATACTAAATTGAACCTTATCACCGAGCCAGAAAGGTGTTCGTACCAGACTAGAGAAAACGGTCCACATGAGATAGCAAAAGTGGGTCGCGGTGTCCCACTCGCACATGTTGCCAATGTTAAAAAAATACCATTTTGGTAGTATTTATATCAATAACTACTAAAATTAAATACCTTCTTATATTATTTAAGTGCTATATTCAGAGTGCGGTTTTGATATTTTTTACGTAATTTGTAAATAGTTATATTATTAGTCAATTAATAGTCAATATTATTAACTGATTTAACCAAGCATGTGCGCAACAAAAAATACATTAATTTTAATAATGGTAGATATTGTAGTAACTTTGAATATTAATTGGTATCCCCTACTTGATAAACAAATTTTTAAAATACATGAATGGCGGCGCTCAAGATTTATTTGCGAAATAAAGTATAAAATGGGTAAAAGATATTGTGTGAAAGGTTGCAGAAGTGAAAGTTTTGTTGATTGTGGTATATCTTTTCACAGGTAAACCCCAACTATTAAAGTTTACGATAAAAATACAAGAAAACACTGTCAAACTCATTAGGGTGACTATGATGTCGGCACGATGTGAATCGGCCTTACAGAGTTCTTATTACCTACGTACTTACTTAAAGTAAAAATAAGTTTACCTAAATAAGTATATCTTTATTTTGGCATGCTTAATTATTTGGTTGATAGATAGATAGATAGATAGATAGATAAATGATTTATTTGTGCACGTAATGAGAGCTATATAATTGCCAAAATTTAAATCCAAAATCCTTAAATATTACAGACACATTTATACATAATATTCTATATAAGTCTTTTCCGTCAGTACACGAAGGCGGCAAATTAAAAAAAAATGGTGCAATTAACTACGATGACGCTTAAAGAATAGCTGAAGTGTGCAAAAGAGAAGCCATTACGTATATGAACATACCATGAGTGCGAAAGAGGCAGACTACAAATGAAAAAAGTGACCATTTTTAGGGTTCCGTACCCAAAGGGTAAAAACGGGACCCTATCACTAAGACTCCGCTGTCCGTCTGTCTGTCATCAGTAACAGCTTTTATAACGACTAAATTAAGTAAGGTTTTGAGAAGCGTTTTACAGAGGAGAAAAAAACTATATCCATTCTCTCTGACTTCCTATGCATGAATGAAAAAAGATCTTGGCCAAACTATAAATTTCAACTTATCCTAATATCCCACATACATATGACTTATGGTCACCCTAATTAGAAAGAGATGCAACCGCCCACTTTGACTTCTCATGTGGACACACTTTTTGGCCCGTGTACTCCATCCGGTTTATTAAAATCTAAATCCGTGCTGTTTACAAACAAGTGACAATATGGCGCGCACAATGCGCGCGCATTCGACGAGAGGGCGCAAGGTCAAACGGGCTACGGAGCGCCGCTCCAATTTTACCTCTTTCTTCATAGAAAATCTTCTGTTTCACGTGCGAAACTGTGGCGAAATTTCTCTTTCGCTCTTATTGAATTTCCTATTGATTTTATGTACCAAATCTTTTTCATAGTAGCGCAATCCAAAGCGCTCCGCTTCGCGCGTTACCTATGATTCCTATGAAGTTATAGGAGTAGGCCGAATAGTATAGGCTGTCTATAAACTTATGAATAAAGGTAATTATTTAATTGGTATTGACTTTTGTACGATAGATCTTAAAGAGTAATATATTAATTAGGTACTTTAATTTCATTATGATTATTTATGGGAGTGCACTGCACAAGCACTCCTAAGGCTAGGATTACACTCGTAAGTTTTACTTACGTAAGTAGGGACAAAGCTATTTGCTAGGATGAGATAACGATATTCATATCTCATTCTGTAGTACAGCTGTGTCCCTACTTACGTAAGTAAAACTTACGAGTGTAATCCTGGCCTTAGAAGAAACCGCGCCTGCTTGTCACATAGTTTAGTTTCATAGTATGAAGTACCATGTTAAAAGTTTCGGCCCGGCCGAGTGCCGAGACATGATTTTATGGCCGAAACTAGCCGAATAGAATAGAATAGAATAGAAAAACCGAAACCAAATATTCGGTCGGACACCATAAATTTTATGAAATGAACAAATTAAATTACTAATTTATATCCCTATTAAAAAGTCTAATCTAATATGCATAAACCAGAGGGCCTACTGTCAATATGGAAAAATTGGAAAATCCCTCTAATATGCAAGAGTGATAGAGAGGCAGATAATTATTTCCAATTTTTCAAGTTGGCAGGAGGCCCTTTGATACATACTCGCACTAAACTAATACATACACATAACATAATAGCTTCTGCCCGCAAAATTTATCTGCATGGAATGATGATAATGATTGATAAAAACTACCCTATGTCCTTTCCCAGGCCTCAAGCTATCTCCATACCAAAATCCCTCTTAAAGTTAAGCAGTCTATGTGTGAAGAAGTAACAAACAGTCAGTAATTTGGTGAGCCTATTTTTATCGAATCTGCGTTTTATTGATTCCCCATATAAACTTCCACCCCCTTAAAAACCCATCTCATCTCTATACCAAATTTTATCTAAATTGGTTCAGCGGTTTAAGCATGAAGAGGTAACAGACAGACATACATTCGCATTTATAATTGTAATATGGATATATTAAACATGTTTAATTTAACACTATATATATGCCCTCTGCCAGGGGGGTGTCACTACGCAGTTTAGGTACATTTGGCCGGCGCGCAGTGGGCAGTTTTGGCAGTGGGCTGCCGCTCGGCTCGCACGATAGTCGTGTCAAGTGGCGCTCGCGCAAAATTGGAAATACACAATGGCTTCGAAACCTAAATCTCGATCTAATCCGTATAACAGATATTGTTCTGTCTACGGATGTCTGAATAAACGGAACAACAAGGAAGTTAAAATAACATTTTTTTTAAATTTCGGACGATTATATACGATATTTCGGACGATAACTTTAAACCATTACATTATGTTTACAGAATCAACGTTTGTAATTCCTACACTTGTGACGTTTTCAACTAAAAGGTACCACATTGTCACTTGTTGATAAGGTTGATTTCTAATTGAAGCTATATGGAAATAGCACCTTACTGACAAGCGACAATGAGTACCCTTTTGGTTGAAAATTGCACATTCATCATAAAAATAATAAATCAGTAGGTATAGGCAGGCCTATGGAACTCTCCGCGCGATCTCGGATTTATACCTACAACTCGCTTTTCGCCGGCAGGACTCAAGCTAGCCAGTTGGTTGCCACACGCGCTCACGCACGCACGTCACGCGCGCTATGCCAAAGAAATGTGTTCGTCACGAGTGGAAGGATGCAGAAACAACAAAACAAATAAAAAATATAGTTTTTTCCTCTTTCGGCGGATGAGGAAAAGTAAGTAGACATTCTCAATATACCTACTGTTATTATTTTTACGATAGTTACAAGCTACGTAAGTACTATAAAATTGTTTTAAAAATGTAGGTAATGTTTTTTACGACACATTTATAGCTAGATATCTACCTAAGACACCTAAGTATTTGAAAGAAGCATCGGCAACCCTAGCGTTGTGCACGTTGAAGGTCACTCCATTGTATTTTTGTATAGGTATTAAAACGGTAGGTATTTGCGTTTTCTTTGAGATAAGTATCTGTTCGTAAGAACTATTATATAATCTGTGGTATAGGTACAAAAACTTGTCAAGTGACAACCCTGTGCTGACACTCGCAGAGAAGATTCACGGTTTGTGCGCGGTTATGTTTCAATTTTGCTTGCAGGCAGCAAGTATAGGTATAATATTATACCTAAATCTGAGTTTTGTGAAGAAGTGAACTTTCTGTATGGTAGTACTATTAGTTATTCTGTGCCTCTGCATATGCCGCTAGTATTCTAATAGAGTGCAATTTTTTTACCTTTTGACCATCATGATATTCTCCCCCAAAAATAATAAGCTCATTGTTGATGGGGTGTGGAGTCACACTAGCGTAGGCTCTGGGCGAAGGAGGCCCGTGCAAGTTCTTTTCTTTAGCAGCTGATCGCTTTGCTTCCTCTTGTTCAATCTGGGCAACAACTTGAGCTATGTCTTCCTAAAAGCACAAGGTACAAATAGACTTAACGATTTAGTACGTTGAATATCGACGAATATATTCTTTTTTGGTATCGATAATATCTTTGCATGGTTGTAAGCTGAATGGCGCATGAACTAACCTCTCCCAAGCTCGCAAGTTCTTTTTTAAGTTTGTTAGCCATTTTTTTCTCTGTTTTAGCTGCTGTTTTAACAGCACCACTAATCTTATTCTTATTTTTCTTTTTACCCATTCTTTTAGCTATTAAATATTAATTACAGCAGTGTCAAAATTAAGCAGAGCCTAATTTTATTGTTGCAAAATAATTCACAAAAAAAATAGGTTATTAAAGTGTCAAATCAAGTCGACAAACATTAAGTTAGGTGTTCCTTCTTAAATCCGTAGCACACTACCGGACTGCAACAATCATTTTAGGACACTTTGCTTTCTGCTGAGAGAGACGGAGAAAGGTATATGTTGTTTTTCTGTCCCTCTTAGCAGAATGAATTAGAGCCGCCCCACACTAGTCTCCCGAGCGTCGGCGTCTACAACCCGGTCACAATATCTGTGCACCTCGCTGGAATGTGGCGCCTCTCCCGCTTCCCTGTCACCTCTCCGCGCACTCCCCGGTGCGACAGTACGGTTAGCATCTTCGTTGCCGCTACACCTCCACATTTCTCGAAAAAACTTTTTTTCACACCGTACCCAGACCGCCGATATGACGTCACGAGGTCAGGTGCACAGATATTGTGACCGGGTTGTAGTCTATTCAACTATGGCTGCCGAGGAAATTACATACATATATTAGCTTTCAAAACATTATTATTTTAAGCAAAGATCGAGCCGAGCGACCGGGGGTAAGAGAAAGAATATTCATATAAAATTTGGGCAGCATAGGATTTTTTCTCTTTCACTCTTATAAATTTCGGTATTTCGCCATCGCCTCCTACCTATGATGCCACCCGGTCGGAGATAAGGACAAAGCATGGCACTATTTTCTCTTTCGTCTAATAGGAATCGCAATAAGACTATCTTTCTCTATCAAAGAGTGTCAGGCCCTTGTATCACGGCAATTTCGCAGTTTGGTTTGCGACAAGATAGCGGAAAGGCGGAAAAGCATCAGCTGATCGAGTTTAAGTGTCATTTATCCACGGATTCTACGATTTCTACGGCATCATACGTGCTGCAGCTATTTTTCCATTTTGTTTTGTTGTAAAACCGTAAAATATGGCCGCTTAATATAATATAATTAATATTTATCTCGCCACAGATGAGCCAAAATAGTGTGTAATGTGGAGTCTTGAAAGTTCGCGCTTCGCGTCTCCTTTGACACGGGCCAAAAAACCGACAAAAAACGGGGAATAAGGCGCAAAGGCTTATATAATCTGTGGCGAAAGCGTGAACAATCTGCGAAATCGACGCCACACCACACAATCGCACCGCACCGCGACCTTGGAGCAGTTCTAGGAATAGGTAGTACTGGCACCGAACTTTCAAAGGCACCGAACCGTCAAAACGGTGCGATCTACCTTACAGACTGCCGCACACGTGCGCCAGTGTTGCCAAGTGTCCCATGTTTCCGTTTTTCATTTTTTTTTTCATGGAAATATGGGACACTTGGCAGCACTGGTGCACGTGTGCGGCAGTCTGTAAGGTAGGATCGCACCGTTTTGACGGTTCGGTGAGATAGTGTGGAAGCCCACGCCAGTACTACCTATTCCTAGAACTGCTACAAGGTCGCGGTGCGGTGCGATGGTGTGTTACGCCTTTACGTTCGCGGCTTCGTTTCGCGCATGAGTGTGGAGCGCACTTTATATATATATATATAAGACCAATACACCCAGACGGGTGGTGACGCGAGTTGTCCTATAAGCTTGGTTGGTCTGTGATGTCATTGCTGAATGCTGTCAGTGACGTCAGTGTCACTGTCATTTTTGATTTTTTGCCAGCGACCGGACAACCCTTTCCGCGATAAAACCCTTTCAATGGGCGACACTTATATACGGCTAACACATAGAAAGACTTTCCCTTTTGAATTGCAAGCCCATTCATACCCTTACCTTTGACTAACCATTACCGAAAAGCTAACCAAAAATAAGGCTAGCTCTTAATAAGGGTTACCCTTATCTTTAAGCGCTTTTTATAAAGGTTTCCCTTTGCGTGAAAGAGACAGGATTAGTATATATCTACGGTAGTGCATGAAAAGGAAAGAAAATACGTGCCTAGTCAAAGAACGCCGCCGTCGCCGCCGACGATCGCTCGGATTCGAAGTAATGTGTGCTTTATGAACAAGGTAGACGACTTAAATTAGCACGCTTATATGCTAAAAGGAAAGCCCTTTATAAGGCTAACCCTTATAAGCAATATGCAAGGTGTTGGTGAGCGGGTGGTAAGGGTTTTGTAAGGGTATTTGGGCTACCGATTACTCAATTGTGGTAGCTTTATATAAGGGTTTTTAAAAGCAAAACAAAGGGTTTCGTCTGGCAAAGGGTATGGTGAGTTAAGCCTTATGCAATACCCTTATAAAACCCCGATAAGGGAAAGCGGGCCGGTCCCTGGCCTCAGCTTCGTTGGTATGTTACGCATGTACAAATTGACAGTGTGGAGCAGTCAGGGACCGGACAACCCTTTCCGCGATAAAACCCTTTCAATGGGCGACAC
The DNA here is from genome assembly GCF_947568885.1 of Cydia strobilella. Classification (NCBI taxonomy): domain Eukaryota; kingdom Metazoa; phylum Arthropoda; class Insecta; order Lepidoptera; family Tortricidae; genus Cydia; species Cydia strobilella. Next base: position 33,564,068 of record NC_086068.1, read on the forward strand.
TTAAACACGGCTAACACATTGAAAGACTTTCCCTTTTGCACTGCAAGCCCATTCATACCCTTACCTTTGACTAACCCTTACCTTAGCTAACCAAAAATAAGGCTAGCTCTTAATAAGGGTTACCCTTATCTTTAAGCGCTTTTTATAAAGGTTTCCCTTTGCGTGAAAGAGACAGGATTAGTATATATCTACGGTAGTGTATGAAAAGGAAAGAAAATACGTGCCTAGTCAAAGAACGCCGCCGTCGCCGCCGACGATCGCTCGGATTCGAAGTAATGTGTGCTTTATGAACAAGGTAGACGACTTAAATTAGCACGCTTATATGCTAAAAGGGAAGCCCTTTATAAGGCTAACCCTTATAAGCAATATGCAAGGTGTTGGTGAGCGGATGATTTTGTAAGGGTATTTGGGCTACCGATTACTCAAATGTGGTAGCTTTATATAAGGGTTTTTAAAAGCAAAACAAAGGGTTTCGTCTGGCAAAAGGTATGGTGAGTTAAGCCTTATGCAATACCCTTATAAAACCCCGATAAGGGATAGCGGGCCGGTCCCTGGGAGCAGTTAGCTCCCAATAGGAATTACATTATAATTTCAGAACTTGACTGGCTGGCTTGGTATTTATAAATAGTGCTATGCATTTTTCATATCACTATATGATGTCACTCTAAAAGTCTAAATGTTGTATTGACTTGTAGAAGAGCCCTTGAGGCCTACTAGCAGAATAATTTTTAATATTTTGAATTATAGAGAACACATACATGGAACATGTAAAAAACAGAGTGGATTTGTATTGCTCTTGGATAAAATAGACAATGTTTATTTGCAGCAAAATATTATTAGTTGTTGTGTTAAAATGGTACGTATACAAAAAAAGGGTAACAAGAATGTCAAATCGTGAAGCCACAAAGTTCAACCTGAGACTAGAGGAGATAATTCACAATAAAACTCGACCTTACTTGGGCATATCTTCATCTAATCCTTTGAATTCCTTGATGTTGTTCTCCCTATCCATCTTGACTTGAGTCCATTTTGCAAAGTCTACATTCAGTGTGGCATTAAAACCTCAGAATAATGACTAAAGCAAAGAAGCCGGGCAAAAATAAAAGCTTGGTAAAAAATATCGTATTCACAACACGCTATTACTTTTTGTCTATGAGTGAGTGAGATAACAATCCGCAAGTTCTTTCGTTTTTTTCAGTATTGTCATAAGATGAACTGAGGGAAATGTCAAATGGTCCTATGTGGTTCAATAATATAATCCAGCCAAATAAAATATATGTTCGTTATTTCACAGGTAGGTGTCAACTCAGGGGCGTATTTACCCTAGGGCCAAGGGGGCAATGGCCCGGGGCGGCAGGCTGCGGGGGGCGGCGCAGGCCGCCGCTGGCTTTCAGTTTTGGGTGGTGAAAAATGGGAAAAATTTGAAATGAAAAATTTTTTTTGTAGGTTTACTTACTGTTACCTACTAGACATAATTTGATTTAAAGTAAGTAATTATTCGTTGTCTACTGCCAGTGGTCACATTACAATTTTTACAGCGCGTTTTCGCCCCTTTGCCTTCTACTACCTTCTTTACCCACGTCGGATTGTCGTCGAGCTCTCATAATGTCGCCCCGTGTCGTCGCTCTTCACATCGCCTTAAGGCCGCCGGCTCCCGTTAATGCTTTTTAACGCTGCATGCTCGACGTCGGCATAAATAAACGTCGTGAACGACGTCTAGGTGCCGGCCATTGCGTCAGCAGCCGCTACATCGTGTACGGTGTCCGTGCCTCTGTGGCGCACAGCGTCCAGAAGCTGACGCCGACGTCAACCGGAAACCGTACACTATAAATATGGAGTATAGAATTCAGAGGCGGCCTTAGGGAGGTGGCGAACGGGGCGGTCGGAGCCTTGCACAAGAAACAAAGCACGTTTTTTTAGTGGGTACTAAATTTTCCATGAAACGCTGTGTTCATTTAGTGAACATTGCAGTGCTCAGCAAACATTGATCAATAAACGCAAAAATCATATTAAATTATAGAACTTATAGTAACTACTAGGTATTGAATAAAATTAAGTTCGGACACGACACGACATGGGGTTAGTGTTTCAAACGGACCGCTGGCAGGGTATTGAGACTATGACCCTAAGGATGCCAAATGGGAGCGCTCCACGTAAGGCCGAGATACTGCAGAGCAGTGGCTCTGTAAGCTGTAGACCTCGCGTTAAGCTTAGAAAATGTATAAGTGAAAAATACTTAATTCGTTGAGTCATTGTCACAGTGAACTCACAATGGTCTTAAGTGCTATGTAGACGCTTTTGGCGCTTAAGTGTTCCCCCACATATATCGACGCGGAATCGGCAAAATCCGATAGAAAAAAGCTTTACGTCTGCACAATAAAAGAGAAAAAGTCATCATTCGGCTCGGCTCACATCGGCCGGCGTCTCAGACATAAAGCTTTTTCCTATCGGCTTTTGCCCAATGCGCGTCCATATATCTGGGGAGACCCTAAGTCCTTTATGCCAATTTCCGTATTTCGAAAAATTTCCTACAACTGGATCGACCAAAAAATCATTAAATAGAATCTGGTCACAAAATTTCACGAGAATCGGTTAAGATAAGCAAAATGCCCGAGTTAAAACGGAGACCTTCGCATACGCTTCGGTCATAAAAATAATGGCGGACTAAAAGGTCAGGTTGTGAGCCCTGAAAAGCTTAAAGTTGCGCCTTCCAGAAGACCCGAAGCATTTCCAGCAAGTCGCGCCTTCGTTTCGCGTTCGCTATAATTTGAGCGAACGCCAAAGGTCGAGTAGCAGGAGAGCCAAGATCACATGCTCTCACATCACATCTCCCCTCCTTTCAACTCGGTCTTCGGCCTTGCATAGAAGCGCTTTATGCGGAGCTCGGCCTTTGGTATCACGTGTCACTTTAACTTGGTCATTGTTCCAATCCCAACATTGATTTAACCCACCTAGACCTTTGGCTTTGCACGGAAGAGCGCCGCAATTGAACGATCCGGGACTTTGCAGTATTTAGTTATTCTGTGGCAGCACTATGCAGAGCTCGTCTACTTGGCCATAGGCTTTTGTCCCAGCTCAGATCCACTGAAGCTCGACCTTTAAGTCTCTTGGGCCCGCAGATTCATATTCGTAGCCTTCAGCCTCCCTTAGACATGACCACTGCTTTAAGCTCTGTTCTTCTGCAGTTCGGCCTTCAGCCTCACAGCACATCGCAATCGGACGCTCCGGGCCTCCACCCTTTTGCAGAGCTCGGCCGTCGGCCTTGCTCACAATTGGCTATAGGTTCGATTCCAAGCTCTGTAGAAAGGCACTGAGAAAAAAATATGCTTTTGTGTTTACTTCATGGGTAATGGGGCGGGGGGGGGGGGAGGGGGGGGGGGCAGGGACCCAATGGCCCGGGGCGCCAAATTTTTAAATACGCCTCTGTGTCAACTGTAACAACTTGACATAGTCGTATTATTTTAGTTGAAATATTTCGGGAATTTCAGCGGTCATCTTGGTTTATTTTAATTATATTGTTGCTATTCCTGAAAGATTGTTGGAAAACGTGCTGAGTTTTTATTTGTAATGGTTTGAAGTTCCCTTTGTGATAATGTCTTGTGTGATCGAGGGCTGTAAATCGCATACAGGAAGAAAAGAAAATACGCACGAACCGATAACCTTTAATCGGTGAGTTTTGTTCAATTTTGAAGAAATTAATTTATAGGACCTGACCCTGAACATAGAAATCGATATGTTGTTTATGTAATTATTACTTGCATCAAGTCTATATAGATTTTTGCATATATTTTCGAACTTTTCTGCTAAGTATGAAAGGTTATATTTTTGGCATAGTGATGTATCGACCTCAGATCAATAACCTATCGACATTTACATTTTTCTTATAGTTTGGCCCAGGACTGTCTCATTTTAATTGATGAGTACGGTACAGGGCATAAATATATATACATTCCCAGTCTCAAAAATATGTGTACGCTCAGACAATAAAATCGTGTTCACATATTTTTAAGCCATTTGTCTGGATCGATATTTTTGCCTTCGACTGTACCTATAGTTTTCTTTGTTCTTACTTACTGACAGATTGTGTTTGCCAGACTAAAGTTTAATACTAAAAACCGGTCAAGTGCGGGTCGGACGCGTGCACCAAGGGGACCGTACTTTTTAGTATTTGTTGTTATAGCAGCAACAGACATACATCATCTGTGAAAATTTCAACTGTCTAACTATCACGGTTCATGAGATACAGCCTAGTGACAGACAGACGGACAGCGAAGTATTAGTATTATGGTCCCGTTTTTACCCTTTGGGTACGGAACCCTAATAAAAAAGACATTAATGATCATTGATGAATGTTCCTTTTATTAATATTGTTGGTCACAAAACTCAACTTTTTATTTCATCATGTTCTGCCACCAGAGTGCAGCACTAGCTTTTTTAGTGCACCGTAGAGTAACTTATTCATACTGTACCTTTAACAGGTTTTTGACAAGTTTTCAGGGGACCTACCGGAAAACTCGAATCCGAAATTTCGTTATCTTGCTGCCTCTTTATCGCTCGAATACGCAAGAGTGACAGAGATGTTAGATAACGAAAGTTCGATTTTCTTGTTTCGCGATAGACCCTCAGATTGTGATAGTGGCGCCACCTACGCCGAGTTTCGCGTAATATTCCCTATTATTAAATAAAAAAAATATATTACACGAACGTTTTTTTTTTTCATTACCTATTTGGTACAGTCAGCTGCAGAGAAAAGGTACCCCACGTCCATACTAATTTACAGAACTTTGTATGCAGGGGGGGTGCCTTTTCTCTGCAGCTGACTGTACATGACTAGAAACTATACTTAGTCTTTTAGCATTAGAAAAAACGGTAAACCATTTCCACGTGTCTTTTTATTGACAAGTTTTTTATAAATATAGCAATATTTTACTTATGAAAGCAAAAGTATGTAAATGATCGTATATTATATTTGTTGTGACTTATTTTCAAAGTGTTTTTCGATAAAACGACACTTTAAGATCGCTCGCCTTCTTTCTAATGATAAAAAAACGAGAGGTATACTTAGACGGTTCTGAGTGGTAGACTGCAAATGAGATAAAAGCTATATTAGGTACATGCATTAATCCTCATATCAGGCGGCTCTTTGATTCCAAGGATTGCATAATTTTTATACTTTTTAATGATTTTTAGAATATGAAAATTATAAAAAGTATAAATGTTATGCAATCCTTGTATTCCACGCATTTCATTTCATTTCAACGAGCCGCCTGCTACAGATTTCTTGAAATTGCCGCGTTTTTTCAGGTTCAACTTTCATTAGCCAGACTATTATCAATTTGCCAATTTCGTGATTATTCTTTTACACGGCACATAAACTTATGCATAATTTATCGATATAAAAAGTCGACACAGTTACATCCCTAGCAAATTATCAAACTTATGAACGTAAATAAGAAATAACAAGCATATATGCATCTCTTTTCGGCACATTATCTAATTCGTAAGGAAGTAAAGTACGGGTATACATATTTGCGAAGCATTTTTGCCCGACTTCTATGCTTTAGTCATTATTCTGGGATTAAAACGTGTGGGAACACACTACATAAATGAAGATATACATATATATACCAAAGAGCATATAATCACTACGTTCTATATATTGTATATATACATCGATTGACACCGTGTGCTGAGGCTTGGAAACAGTGACACTGTTCTAATAATAATAAGAACAGTGCGATTGACATACTCCGCGGTTAAGCAGAGAAACATGAAGTTGCTCTGAAAAGGGCAGTTTTAATATTGCCCTGAGAAGGACTGCCCTGTGATGTCATTGCTGAATGCTGTCAGTGACGTCAGTGTCACTGTCATTTTTGATTTTTTGCTCTTTGCACTTGCAGTGTGGTGTGCCTCGGCCTCGTTGCCCGTTGGTACCGCGTCGCGTCATGTTGTATTTCATATTCCTTCTCAACACTTGAACTATTTCTTATTCAAATAAAATATACTAAGATCACAAAAGCACCCTGTTACATTGGTCGGTCAGCTTTGTGAATTTATTTATTTATCGTACTAACAGTAATCGGCGCGTCAAAAATTCCTTTCCTATGACTAGACACTTGACAGAGTTGACAGATTATATTATTTTGATGATATAAAATAATTTTGCTGCAAAATGACTACACCAGGAACTTCGGTAAGAGTGTAATTAGTATACGAGAAGTAATAATTGTATTTAATCCGAAAGTTACTTTTACCTACCTCATTGTGTGGGTATAAAATACGTGCCACGAATATTTTTTTGAATCACCTGTGATTGCGCCGCTTGACATACGTACTTATTTTGATAGATTAATTTAACCCCAAGTTGTGACTGTGAAAAAGCTAGTTTTGTAGTGTTTGTAGTCTATACTGCATCATGCATGTTCAAACATTGTATACTTACTCTGAATTGTTTTCTTTGTCAATAAAATTGTGAATTGTTGTGTCAGGCAACAACAAGAAATAGTTCTTGTATTGTATAATTTGCTTTAACTGCAAAGTACATTTTATATTAGGCAGTGAATCTGTTAGTATTTTTTCACACAAGCTTGTGTACTTGTGTATTAGTCTATCCCTTTGTGTGGCAAATTCCCATAGCGTCAACTACCTCAGCTATGAATAATATGGGCCACTCTTGGCTATGGTGTATTGAATAAAACCAAGTTAAATGTTGTATGATGTGGATGTTTAATTGTAAAATTAGAAGAAACATTGCTGGGTTTTACTGCAACACAATGAGACAGAATGAGAGGAAGTATTAATTTTCAGCAGGCATCACCATCTGTGCAAGAGTTTAAAATTAGAGTCCCAAAGAATGTGAAAAAGAAACATCATGTAATGCGTTTTAATGCCACACTAAATGTAGACTTTGGAAAATGGACTCAAGTGAAGATGGAGAGGGAGAACAACATCAAGGAATTCAAAGGATTAGATGAAGATATGCCCAAGTAAGGTCGAGTTTTATTGTGAATTATCTTCTCTAGTCTCAGGTTGAACTTTGTGGCTTCACGATTTGACATTCTTGTTACCCTTTTTTTGTATACGTACCATTTTAACACAACAACTAATAATATTTTGCTGCAAATAAACATTGTCTATTTTATCCAAGAGCAATACAAATCCACTCTGTTTTTTACATGTTCCATGTATGTGTTCTCTATAATTCAAAATATTAAAAATTATTCTGCTAGTAGGCCTCAAGGGCTCTTCTACAAGTCAATACAACATTTAGACTTTTAGAGTGACATCATATAGTGATATGAAAAATGCATAGCACCATTTATAAATACCAAGCCAGCCAGCCAAGTTCTGAAATTATAATGTAATTCCTATTGGGAGCTAACTGCTCCACACTGTCAATTTATACATGCGTAACATGTGTATAATAATGAACATCAACATTTGTGGTTAATAGACTATTTACACCCACCATCCACATAATATATGTACAAATGTATCAGTGACAAGCAACAATTATTAGCTGAAATGTTTATTTGCAGATTCGGCGCGGGCTCCGAGTATGGGCGAGACGTTCGCGAAGAAGCTCGTCGTAAGAAGTTTGGGATCATCTCACGAAAATACAAGCCTGAAGATCAACCATGGATACTGAAAGTGGGAGGAAAAACAGGAAAAAAGTCCGTTATACAATAAGCACATGAAACTATCAGCAATGTTGCACTTTCAAATGTCAGAGTTCTGAAGGTTCTTCTCCTAATGTTTATATTTAAGGTTGAAAGCACTAAAATGACTTATCTAGGGCTCAAGCCTTTATACCCTCGGGGGTTTATTTTGGTTTTTGATTTCTGACTCTGGAGTCAGAAATCAAAATATGTTAGAGCCTCGTCATACCTAACGGTAGGTCGTGTGATGTGTGCACAGGTTCAAGGGCATCCGCGAGGGTGGCGTGTCGGAGAACGCCGCCTACTACGTGTTCACGCACGCGGCCGACTCCGCCATCGACGCCTACCCATTGCAGGAGTGGTGAGTGTGCATTAATGTTGTTTAATTCCCCATTCCCGAACCCGCTTTTAAATAATATCCCTGAACTTCATGATAAATAAGTTATTGGCTAACTAAAATGGCTTGAACTGGAATATTATAGCTTATGCATTATACGGAACAAGGGACGAGTAATTTGCTCTGATAATAGCGAGCAATGGAGCGCAGCATTCTAGGTGTCACAAGGATGGATCGCATGCGAAACACTACACTGCGCTCCAGAACAGGCATAGCGTACGTCAGTAGGGGAGAAGACCGCTAGGCTGAAGTGGGACTGGGCAGGTCACGTCTGCCGCATGCATCCGGATAGGTGGGCTAGTATAGCCACCAAGTGGATGCCACAAAAGAAGCGCGGACGTAGCAGGCCCAGGCGGAGATGGCGGGACGACTTAGACACCTTCACTAATAACTGGCCGGAAACAGCTCAACAACGGGAGTCATGGAAATCAAAGGGAGAGGCCTTTGCCCAGCAGTGGGACAGTACAGGCTATTAAAAAAAAAAATATGTTACCCATGGAACTTTAATATTGAAATGTCCCCTAAGATTAATTTTACTAATTTCATGTTGTGCAAGAAATAAATGAAGTCACAATGCCGTCTTAAGCGTATAAATAATAACTAGCGACCCGCCCCGGCGTCGCACGGGTGCAATGCTGATGTATTATACATATAAACCTTCCTCTTGAATCATTCTATCTATTTAAAAAACCGCATCAAAATCCGTTGCGTAGTTTTAAAGATCTAAGCATACATAGGGACAGACAGACAGCAGGAAGCGACTTTGTTTTATACTATGTACTAGCTGTGCCCGCGGCTTCGCCTGCGTGGAATTCGGTCTGTGTCAGTAAGCGGCTAATTCACCCCTAATTTATCTCCCTCTCCCCTGAAGGCGGAGCTTGAAGTAAAGTTTATAGATGGATACGCTAGAGGATTGTAGTCCAGATAAAATATTTTAAAATTAGGTACCACTAAATAAAACTACACTCCAAAATCAATATTTTTTTTGCCCTTATTCAAATCTTTGACGTGATTTAAACGACATAGAGTAGTAGGTGTATATCGAACGATACAGTACCATTTTTGTATTTTTACGTCCTTGACTTTTTTTTATACCACGCCGGTGGCAATTAAGCATACGGCCCGCCTGATGGTAAGCAGTTACCGTAGCCTATGGACGCCTGCAACACCAGAGATATTACACGCGCGTTGCCGACCCTTTAGACCCTTTTTGACTGTACCTATCCAAATCATGTCCATGGCAAATATCATCCAAATCGTTCCTCCAGTCAAATCAGTCTAAGCATGACGCCGGCGGCGCGCAGTGTCTGGCCCTACGACTTGTTGATGGTCATGGCGAAGCAGACACTCACGGGGACCTGTAGGCGCTTGAAGCGGAACGGGAAGTTGCTCGGGATGAGGGGAATGCGCGGGATGAACACGGCTTTTCTGGCGCCATACTCCGTTAGAATCTGCGCCTACATATGTATTGCGTACGATGTCTTTGGGATCACAATCGAGACTCGCGCTGGCTTGCCGTTTCAGCCGAAAGCGAAGCGACCTGCCTGGCTACAGCGCCACTGACCGTGGTCTTTTTTCAGACTCCTGAGACCGTGCCCCTTGTAGCCTCAATGCGTTGCGAGACTTTCTCGAAAGATTCGATTTTTTTCGGGAAGGCATGGTAACGCGTATAAGTCCCAAATCGTTTGACAATTACTCCGCAAACGACATAGAAAAATGTTTTTTTTTTTTAAAGTACCCACCTTCGAGGCCATTATTAAGAGGAAAGGGCACGGCCGTTTCTCAATACAAACGCAGTCTCCACTTTCCTCTATCATTATGAAAATATTTTTAGGTACATAATTTGAAGTATATTTACCATAGCTAAATGCTACGTTTTCTACGTTTGACTTTTTTAGATTTTTTGATTATTGTAAAAATTAGGAGCGATAATTTAAAGAAAAAAAAAAACCGACTTCAATGGGGGATGCCGCTGAAAGTTCACTTATTGTTGATGGTGCACTCTTAGATTCCAGATAATGAAATGAAAAAGACAGCATATTTTGCCTAATTATGTAGAAAAGGAGGTAAAACAACCCACTTTTCTAGTAACATTTCGTTTTTGTAAGGGTCGCAGTTCTAACCTAACCTACTTTTCTGATAGCATTTCTTTTCTGTAAGGGTCACAGCTCCAAACTAACCTAACCTACTTTTCTGATAGCAGTTCTGTTCTGTGAGAATCGCAGTTCAAAACTCACCCACCAACCTAACCCACTTTTCTAGTAGCATTTCCGGGTCCGAGTCTGGGTCCGGATCCGAGTCCGGGTCCGTGTCCGGCTGTCCGGATCCAAGTTTGGGTCAGAGTTCGGTCCGGGTCCATTCTGATCATCATCAGCAGTTCCACTTCATCAAATGTCACTTTTTTTAATGTAAATGCTAGATTTGTTGATGAAAACACAAAAATTACTATATGTATGCCTTTCATATTTGAGGAGTTCCATCGGTTCCTCGTGGGTCTCATCATCAGAACTCGAGCTTGACAAAAATATGTCTTAAAAACTTAAGTTGCTTAACAAACGTAAAGAAGAGGACAAATCGCCAAACGTAAACTATGCGTCATTAAAGAGTTCCATTCTGATCATCATCAGCAGTTCCACTTCATCAAATGTCACTTTTTAAAATGGAAATGCTGGATTTGTTGATAAAAATACAAAAATCACTATATGTATGCCTTTCATATTTGAAGAGTTCCCTCGATTCCTCATGGATCCCATCATCAGAACTCGAGCTTGACAAAAATGTTTCTTGAAAACCTAACTTGCTTAACAAACATAACGAAGAGGACAAATCGCCAAACGTGAACTATGCGTCATTGAAGAGTTCCGTTCTGATCATCATCAGCAGTTCCACTTCATCAAATGTCACTTTTTTAAATGTGCTTGATTTGTTGATGACAATACTAAAATCACTATATGTATGCCTTTAACATTTGAGGAGTTCCCTCGATTCCTCATGGATCCCATCATCAGAACTGCTTTTTGACAAAAACGGGACCAATCTGTATGTATATACTTACAATCAAAAAAAGAATTTTCAAAATCGGTCCAGAAATGACGGAGTTATGGAGTAACAAACATTAAAAAAAAAACATACAACCGAATTGAGAACCTCCCCCTTTGAAATCTTGAAGTAGGTTAAAAAACTGTCTTTGTGAAATAGAGAAAAACAGAAAAAGATAATTATGACTTATCGCGTTTTTGGAGTTCCGTATAGTCAACTAGGAACCCTTATAGTTTCGCCATGTCTGTCCGTTCGTTTGTCTGTCAGTCCACGGGTTGGCTCAGTGACTAGTACTAGAAAGTTGAAACTTGGTATGAATAGGTATGTGTTGTAAAATGTGAACATGCTGACAAAGAGTGCTCGAGCAAAAACAAAAAAATCTTCGGTACCTCTATCACATGAATCGGGGTGAATTGACACAAGCTTTTAAGGTTCAGGGGCTTGAGCTTAAGTTAAAAAGCTAGAGTTCCCTATGAGGCCCGAGTCTTAAAGACTTCATTTTGACAAGTCATAAAAAGTTTGAGTCGTTAAGGTTCTAAACTGCTTTGTGAGCAAACCTTTAACGCTCTAGCTTTCAAAGCTTGAGCCTTAAACGTTCGCGAGTCGTTAAGGTTCAAAAGTCTTAAAGACTAGTCTTTTAACAACACTAGTTCAGGCGGTTATTGATTCCCCCTACAATATTACACCTTCCTTTTCAGTTTTAAGGTAATTTTTTTTTGGATAAAAACTACACTATGTTCTTCTATGGGACTATACCAAATTTTATCTAAATCGATTCAGCGGTTATTGAATCTCATACGAATTTCCACCTCCCTTTTCATACCCTTAAGGGATGATGTTTGAGATTAAAACTTTCCTATGCTCTTCCCTAGGACTCAAACTATCTCTATACCAAATTTAAACTAAATTGGTTCAGCGGTTTAAGCGTGAAGAGGGATTAAAAAAAAGTATTATTTTTTCATATTTTTTGTGTTTTCACTCCGGAATGGTGTCATTTTGATATCATAAATGAATTCGGCATACCCGATTTATACAAAAACGATACCTAACTTGGCCTAGTAGCTTAAATGATATAGTTATCAAGATATAGTTTTTAACCCCTTTTTCACCACCTTGGGGGATGAATTTTTAAAAACGTTGAAAGTAATTTTCTTGCTTTTTAATATAATACCTTTTTGCAGTTTCAAGTTCCAAGCTTAAAATAAAATTTGCACCCTAAGACAAACTTTCATCCCCTTTTCAACCCCCTGAGGCGTTATATTTCCAAAAACGTCGAAATTTCTTTTTTTGTAATCGTATATTATGCCTTTCTAAGAAGTTTCAAAGCATTTGTAATGGATTCAAACTTTCAACCTCCTTTTAACCCCGTTAGGGGACGAATTCTTGATAACGCTGAAATCACTTTTCCTGTATTATTATAATAAACACTGATTTAAACTTTCACGATTTTTACTCATTATTATTTATCTCCACGGGACTTAATCGCGTAAAATAGTTTTAAAATGTACCTCCGACGTTTCGAGGACGGCGTTGTCCCCGTGGTCTCGGAGAAGACTGGCTAAAGTTGACATCAACATCTTCTAGGCGCGCGAGTTTTTCGAACTACCCGCACTTGGTCTTGTTTATTAACTTGAATTCGATTTTTCAACTTTCGATATTTGGGTTCGCTTACACTTACTAATGACTGGGTTCCATGTGGATGAGATCTTAAAACCTTCGTCTCGATTGAAATTTCTATGTTTCTTGATTTCAATGGCTTCACGGATTTTTCTACTATAAAACCCACGATCTGTAGAAAGTATTCTAGGGTTGTGAAGCTCAATCCAGTGGTTTGGCCCTGACTCTAGTAAATGCTCAGCAACGGCAGACTTGTTCACCTGACGGTTCTTGACAGCTGCGATATGTTCCTTAACTCGCTCCGCAATGGTACGTTTCGTTTCCCCGATGTAGGAACTACCACAACTGCAATCGATCTTATAAACGCCAGGTGACTGGAACGGGATAACGTCCTTCGGTGACCTCAGGTTTCCTGCAATTTTGGATAAAGGAGTGTATACCGTCCTTATAGAGTACCTCTCAAGTACTGTGCCAACCTTATCCGTTACTCCTTTCACATAAGGTAAAAATGCCGGTTGCCTGGAGACATCAGGACGCTTCACTCTTGCTTTTCGTCTGGGTTGCCACTTTCTCACCTTATACCCGTTCCACCTCAGTACCTCCTGAATATGCGACATCTCGCTCTTTAAATATTCAGGGTCACACAGATCTTGTGCTCTGTTCAGCAGCGAGCTGACAACCGATTGTAAGTGTCGGGGATGGTGGTGGTGGTGGTGGTGGTATTATAATAATATGCCCATATACAAAGTTTCAAGTAACGCACTCGAAAAAAAAATTTGATCGCCATACAAACTTTCAACCTCTTTTTCACCTCCTTAGGGGATGAATTTTCAAAAACGCTGAAATTAGTTTTCTTGTATTTCAATGATATATCTTTTCACGAAGTTTCAAATTGCTAGCTTAAAATAAATCTTGAACCCCATACAAACTTTCATCCCTTCTTTAACCCCCTGAGGGGTAAAATTTCTCAAATTTTTATAGCCTATAACCTGGCCGTGGTTTTTTTCGACAGATTAATAAAGTTTGCATTAAAATAGTCAGATGCGTTTCATGATCTGCCTAGGAATATCACAACTTGAAGTTTGGCACGATATGGCAGTCGCTAGGCAGATCATGAAATGCCGGCGTTTCATGATCTGCCTAGGAATATCACCCCGTGAGGTTTTCACGATATGGCAGGTGATTGCTAGGCAGATCACGAAATGCCGGCGTTTCATGATCTGCCTAGGAATATCACAACTTGAAGTTTGCACGATATGGCTAGTGGTCGCTAGGCAGATCATGAAATGCCGGCGTTTCATGATCTGTCTAGGCATATCACCCCTTCACGGCGATTTCGCAATTTGGTTTGCGGCAAAATGGCAGAAAAGCATCGGCTGATCGAGTTTAACTGTTAGTTTATCTACGGCATCATATGTGATTTAGCTGTTTTTCCATTTTGTTTTGTTGTAAAACCGTTAAATATAGTCTCTTAATACAATATAATTCTAATTTATAATTGATATTTATCTTTCCACTTGAAACCCTTGAAGATTGCACGATATGGCTAGTTATCGCTAGTCAGATCACGAAATGCCGGCGTTTCATGATCTGCCTAGGAATATCACACCTTGAAGTTTGCACGATATGGCTAGTGGTCGCTAGGCAGATCATGAAATGCCGGCGTTTCATGATCTGCCTAGGAATATCACACCCTACTTATTTGATATGCCTAAACGTCGCCGGGCAAATCGTCAAACGTTGAGGTTTGAACGATATGGCCGGTAGTCGCTAGTCAGATCGTGAAATGGCGGCGTTTCATGATATGCCTAGGAATATCTCGATATGCCCGGTTTTACGATCTGCCGCCGACATATAGATATAGATTAAAGTTTCAGTGGTAGGCCAGATGACCTGATGGTTGTTTAATATATTTGTAGCTACAATACACTTTGTTTTATACTATGTAGTAAAGTTTCAGTGGTAGGCCAGATGGCCTGATGGTTGTTTAATATATTTGTACCTACAATACAGTTACAGTTTACGTTAAGTCTAAACATTGACTGAAACAAATGAAGTTTCGCTTTTGTCTTCTCATTAGATACCTTGTTTGGCAACCTTTTATTTGAGAAAGGGTTTATTTGAACGGGTGTTATTGTTTGATTTAAAGTGTGTTTTTTTTTAACAGGTATAACTTTCAACCTATCCAAAGATACAAAGCCTTGTCTGCGGAAGAAGCCGAACAAGAATTTGGGAGGTTAGTACTGAGGAGCAGGACAAACAGGCTGATATATGATAAATTGCTAGGGCTACAGTTGAAACTTTTTCAAATTGAATGTGACAATAAAAACACAGATTATATGCATATCAGCAGTATGTACAGATGTAGTGCATAATTGTTTTCCATCGTATTTTCTCGAAAACGTTCGTATTGTCATGCTACTTCAGTCAACGTCAGTACTTTTTGTACCGAGACTGACTGAAAAAGCAAGACACGTTCGTACGTTTCTGTGAAAATACAATGGAAAATAATTATACACTAAATCTGTATGATGATGATGAGATTATAAATATGTATAGTACAGTAGTAAGGTCAATCGGGGTATTTGCCACTATGGGCTTATTGCATCTATTCGAGTTATTTTTTTAGTCACTACAGCTTCCTCCATCTAGAGAAAAAGTCAGAACTACTTGGAGGACAACACGTAACATAGAGAGCGTTTTACCGAATCGTATTGAAATAGTTGGCTATTTTGAGAATTAGTTTCAGCCCTTCGACTATACAAAATTTTCTAACTAACTAACTTCTAACTAACTAGCTTTTCTATGGAACGGAACTTTCTTCTTGCTTGCCAAGCTTTGCAATACAAGGAATACATTTTCCAGTTTTTTTTTTTACCACAGAAACATTTTCGCCCGCACTTAAATAAAACCTCTTTATTTTTTTAATTTAATATCAGTTTTTTAATCGACTATAAAGGTTTACAACATCTGGAAATTAGGTTTGGATAAATGCGTCTACAAATTAGGGACGCATTTACCGAAATTATACAATTTTCTACTTGTTGTTCAATATTCTTCATTTTCTATTAAAACAATAAAGTAAGCTAAAAACATAATGACCTAAACTAAAAAACTTACAAATAAAAAATCTGACCTAGGTCTCGGTCGTGTGGTAGGGTGCCCAGGGCTCGGAAACCGGTCTCAATGCTCAAACCGTTATCGCTCATTCGCCCGGGAACGAAAAGGATTTCGTTTCCGTTTGCGGTTACCGGTTAAAGAACAGTTCTTTTGAGAGAACGGTTTACACCAATTCGTTCGCATTTCGTTCTTGAGTTCTTATTTCGTTCGAAATAAACCGGTTAAATTGAAAATGTCGCAGCAAGTTAAAACGAGTTTTATTATTTGTAACCGGCACGCGGCAGTCCGGCAGAATATCAATGCTTTGCTCGAAAAAGCGAAGCGTATTGCTGAGTAGGAATCCTTTTGCTGCCTGTGACGGCTGTGACGAACACAACGTGCTGCACCGAATATTGTTTTTTTGTGTTCCATATTTTTTAGTTATCTTTTAATTATTGTATGTTTGTTAGTTTTCCCTGTTTGTTAACAAATAGTTTTTTTTAATTCTTTAGTTTAGGGGCCCAGATTTCTAAAAATTATGACTATTTTGAAATCATTTTAGTTTACCGACCGCGATTAAGTACCTACTATACCTAAATACATAATAAGAACTAGTGTATTTACATGTGTTTATACATATTAATCATACTACATATAGGTAAGTTTATAATTATAATAAATAAACTTTTTTATAACAGTTTAAATAATTATATTAATTAAAGAAAGCAATATTATTAATATTTTTTATTATTTATTGAAAACCAACAAATTTAGAATTCAGTTTCAGTCACTGACTTGGTGACTGACTCATCAACGCAGAGGCGAAACCACAAAAGCTTGAAAGTTGAAATTTGCACAACAGGTTACATTTATATTGTGTACAAGTACAAGAAATAAGAAAGGATTTTAAGAAATTCAACCCTTAATTGGGTTAAAAAGGAGATGAAAGTTTGTATGGGGTTCAATTTTTATTTTAAGCTAGGAATTTGAAGCTTCAAGGAAAGATATATTTTTAAAATACAAGAAAAATAATTTCAGCGTTTTTGAAAATTCATCCCCTAAGGTGGTGAAAAAGGGGTTGAAAGTTTGTATGAAGATCAAAAAAAAATTCAAGTGCGGGACTTGAATCTTTGTATATGGGCATATTATTAGAATATAGTAAAAGCAATTTCAGCGTTTTTTAAAGTTCATCCCGTAAGAGGGTTAAAAAGGGGTTGAAAGTTTGAATCCATTATAAATAACTTTGAAACTTCTTGGCTTGGAAAGGCATAATAGCCGATTACAATTAAAAGGGATTTCGACGTTTTTGGAAATTCAATCCCTAAGGGGGTTAAAGAGGGGATGAAATCTTGGGGTTCAAATTTTATTTTAAGCTAGGAACTTGAAACTTTGCAACAAGGTATAAGAAAACTAATTTCAGTGTTTTTAAAAATTCATCCCCCCAAGGTGGTGAAAAAGGGGTTGAAAGTTTGTAATGAAATCAAATATGTTTACCCTGTGTACGACTTTCGACCAGGATCTGCCGCCCAATGCAGAATGCTTCAGAAAAACCCTCAAGAACGGGATCTACATTCGACTTCTTAAATACCAAAGCCTTTTGCTTAGTACCTTTAAGATATCGCAGTACACGCTTAGCTTGATTCCAATGGAATTCCGTATAACGAAACGATCTAACATATTGTCAATCCGCTTTTCCTGACTAAGTTTGATGGAAGTTGCATCACGTTCTACCTTTATACCTAACATGTTTCGTACCGGGCCTAAGTCTTTGAGTTTAAAAACGTTTAACAAAGAACTTTTTAACGTATCAGCCAGACGTTTGTCATTATAAAACACAAAAAAATCGTCAACATACAGAGCGATAAAAACAATCGACTCACCTGATCTCTTAGTGAAGATGCAGTCCTCTTGTTTACACTGTCTGTATCCCAAAGAAAGTAAGATATCTTTTACCTTTTGGTACCAGGATCGCGATGCTTGCTTCAACCCATAAACAGCCTTTCGTAATCTATAGACTTTGTTCTCACTCCCAGAGCATATGAAACCTTCCGGTTGTTGCATAAAGATCTCCTCTTGCAAATCTCCATTCAGGAATGCTGTCTGCACGTCTAAATGATCAATGTTAAGGTTCATTTCTACAGCCAGAGATAGCAACAATCTTATAGTACAATGACGAACGACCGGTGAAAAAGTTTCTTGGAAATTTCACCATATCTTTGAGTAAAGCCTTTAGCTACCAACCTTGCCTTATAACGTGTAATGTTCCCATCAGAGTCTCTTTTAAGAGTGAAAATCCACTTATTTTTAACGACATTCTTGTCAACCGGTTTATCAGTAAGCTCCCAAGCTCCGTGTGAGACAAAAGAATCGATTTCCTCTTTCATGGCCTTCTGCCATAACTCTTTATCTTCACAACTCAAAGCTTCTTTGACAGTACGTGGCTCTATGGGCTCCGTCACATTACACACGTTAGTTATGTTACAGGTTGCCTTAGGCATACGTGAACGTAGGTTATATCGTTGACCAGTAGACTCAGGCAACGTTACCGAATCTTCACTAGCCTCGCGTTCACACTCCAACTCTACAGGATGATTTGGTGATTCTGCAGGAACTGTATCTGGCTCCGCCTCAAATGGATGATCTGACGACTCAGCCAACAGGTACTCTAGCTCCGCCTCAACCGACGTAGTCTCCAGCATCACCCTCTCATCATCACCTCCTGTAAGATAAATAGGTTCAAACACACGTTTTGGCCCTATTTTAGAATGTCTCCCTGGAAACACAGATTCGTTGAACACCACATCACGTGATACAACGATCTTATTGTCATCAGGGTTGAACAAACGATATCCTTTGACGTTATCACAGTAACCTAAAAAGATTAGCCTTCTACTTTTGGGGTCTAACTTTTTACGTTTACAGTCATCTACATGAGCAAATGCCTCGCAACCAAAGACACGCAGATTTTTAAGGCTCACTTTCTTACCACTCCACACCTCTTCTGGTAATCTACCAGAAAGTTTTGAGCTTGGCGATCTGTTGATCAAAAACGCCGCAGTGTTTACAGCCTCTGCCCACATCTTGTCATCGAGATTTGCGTTATACAGTAGACATCTGACCTTGTCAAGTAAAGAACGATTCAGGCGCTCCGCGGATCCATTCTACTGACTAGAATAGGGTACCGTCAGCTGATGTACAATGCCTTTCTTTTTAAGAAAGTCCGTCAACTCAGCATTAACGTACTCAGAGCCATTATCTGTTCTCAGTACCTTGACTTTAGCACTACACTGATTCTCTACCAGTCTAATAAAATCTTTAGTGTACTTACACACTTCACTCTTCTTTGCAATGGGATAGACGAACACCTTCCTGGAGTAGTCGTCTAGGAACGTGAGGACGTAGCGCTTGCCTCCGAGAGAAGTAGTCGGCATCGGCCCCATGACTTCACTGTGAATGAGCGCCAGCCGCGCCTCGGCTACCTGTTTGTTATGATTGGTCACAAAGGGAGCGCGGGATTGCTTACCCTTAAGACACACATCACAAACTTTCTTCTGAGTAATAACCTGAAAGTCAATGTCATTAGCAACCTTCCTAAGTGATGCCAAGCTGTCAAAATTTATATGAGCTAAACGTTGATGCCATAACATCATATCCTTAGACGTAGATGACGTTGTCAGATTGACTTTACCCACAGAATGAAGCCTGTAAATTCTCCCAACTTTCCTAGCATGTAAAACTACTTTACCATCTTTAAGTATGTCACATCCATGTATGTCATTTATCAAAAATAAATTTAAATCCCTTTTCAGCAAGAGTAGACACAGATATTAAATTAACAGTAAGGTCAGGTACAAGCATTACATCTTTTAAAGTAGTATCTATGGTATGTCCACGAGAGTTAACCGTAAAATGTACGTCACCTTTCCCATTCACATCTAACTTCCTGCCGTTAGCAACATACACCTTAGTCGACGACTCATCAAGAGCTTCAAACCATTCTTGGCGTCCTGCTCCTGACATATTATCTGTCGCTCCAGAATCAATAATCCACGAACTGTCAGTGTTAAGTGCAGACAGCACCATAGAAGTCGACGTCGCTCCATTACGGGTCAATTGAGGACAATCCTTCTTGGCATGTCCTTTAGAACGACACTTCCAACACCACAACTTGTTCGTACTTGACGAGGTACTAGTGTGTTTTGATGTACTTGAGGCACTTTTCTTCTCGCCTCGGAAGCTACCCTTTTCATTACTACGATTCCGTGTAAATAAGCAGCCATCGCCACTACCAGCGGCGCTCCCTTTCCATCTCTTATCTTGAAGTAGTTTTGTTTTTACCATATCTGTAGTTATGTCTATACTAGAATGCTCCAGAGCCATTATCATTGGGTCATAATCTTGAGGCAACCCTTGAAGCATAATAGCAGCCAGAAATTCATCATCAAGAGGTTTCTTCATGCTACTCAATTGTTCAGCAAGTGACAAGATCTCGACATAAATCTCCATGCTATCGAACTGTTCTAGCTTAATCGAGCATAAAGTTCGCAGACACGACAATCTCCTGTTCAACCCGGTGTCATCGTAAGCCTTCTGCAAGGCATCCCATACATCCTTCGCAGTTTTTGCCCGCACAATGTGAGAATAGCACGATTTTTCAACACTCAAACAAAGCCTCGCTCGAGCCTTCTCCTCTCTACGAGCTAATTTGTTAGCGTTGTCACCTGAGGTTTCGGATTTTCCAGTAACACATTGCCACAAATCCTCGAATACGAGTATATTTTGCATTTGAAATGCCCAATCGCGATAGTTGATGGTACCTTTTAGCTTTTCCATCGTAACTTTCGAATTGGTATACTCATCCATATTTCGAGTAAAATAATAATATTTTCTCAAAATATTTACACTTCACGCATGTAGCACATAACCTATTATTTTTATGCGGAGTCGAGTGATAAACACAGTTGGAAAGAAGTGAAATATTTAATATATATTATTAAAAATAAGACATGACATGTTTACATAGGAAAAATAGTTGTCGAGTGACAAACGGAACGAACACTAGCTTTCACATCTGAATTTGAAGTATCTTCTCTATCGTTGATGCTGGCATGCCGAGGGATTCTCCCAGCACTTCGACTGCATGAGAGGCCGTGGTGACCGAGACTATCCACCGTGACTCCACATTGGCAACGGTGAGGCACATTGGTTGGTGCCCCTATTCTTAAAGATATGGCTAGACGGAAGGTGGTATTGTCCAGCAATGTGCCTATGGTTGTGGAGGGGAGTGCCTGCAACCACAGACCCGACTCCCATTCCGCGGTGGCAATGAGACGAGCCCGATCTGTCGCGTTTAATGCCGTGTTTAAGAGCGCCGTCTTTGTTAGACGACACAGCGGCTCATCCCACTGTCTCTGTGAACACGGGTTGGCAGGCGGGTCCGTGTTGGGGCATGTTACAGACCATACATTCTTGGCTTCAGTAGAGTGCGCAGTTTCCCAATGAGGCTTTGAGCGCCGTGTACCGAAGCCAAGAATGCAGGTAGCGCCACGCTAGAAATTTTGCGGATTCCCAGGCCACCGAACCTAATGGGTAGGCTAGCCTGGGACCATGTTCTTTCACCAAAAGATATGTTAAAAATGGATGTGAGCGTTTCCAAAACTAAATCGTCCAAATTTGAAATCAAAGTAGGGTGTTTCCAAAAGTGTGATCCGCGAAGAATGTATGTAAATTTTGGCACAAAAAGACAATGCTTAATGATGCAATAAGCCGAATGTATGTTAATTTTTAGCAAACTATGTGAAGATGCTTTGAAATTTAGAATTTTGGTATTTATGAAATTTTCAAAAGATTGGTCCAAAATGGGACACCCGAGGAGGTGAAGCGACTTGATGTTCTTAATTGCTGTTTTTGGCCACTTGTATTGATTATTCCTTCTAAAATTCTGTATTATGAACACGTTTCATGAGGTTTGAAAAGTCTTATCGTAATTGTTTAGAAAGGAAAAGGCGTCAAAATTTCCATTTAAAAAAAAAACTTCTCTATATATTCTAATTATAGCGCAACGAAAAAGTTACTTCACGAATTATCTTGGCAAAGAGTTATAGAAAGCACACAGCAAATAGTACATTTCGATGCTAGTGCGGAAAGTATGTCGTTACATAATGAATAATGAATGTCATTACAAAAAGAATGACATTCCGCACGAGTATCGAACGACGTTTTTTAATACAGTTGCGAAAAAATAAGAAAAACAACAAGTAAGGAATTCGAAAATTTTATATTAATAATTCTGTGACATCATTGTCATTGACATTATGAAGAGGTGTTTTCTTTTTAGCTTTTATTCGACTAAAATGGATTTTGTTATTATTGTTGAACCCACTTCAATGAGAGTTTTTTTTTCAAGTAGTCATACGTGTTATGGAGCTTTTTTATACAAAAGCTGCATTTTGAGATGGAAGCAAGCCACTTTGCACGATGATAGTGGAGACCCAATAAAACGATTTTTTTCGAAGCACCCGTAATTTCGTCCCTTAGGAGCCGAGGTAAAGCGAGGTCTGTTAATAGCAGAAAAAAAATGTACAAGTTTAACGGATCGTCCGATTATAATAAATTTTATATCAATCGAAAGAAAATAACTTTATTTAATGTAAAAAAAATAGATAAAATATTTTTAAAGAAATATATATGTAGTGTTAAATTATAAAAAACATATATGGTGCTTTATTTTTCAAATAGGGTCTTCCACGTTGGAAAATATCAGCAAATAAGTACTTTATGATAAAGTCAAACATATTTCTTATCGGAAACTGAAAACCGCATCGAAAACGGTTAAGGAGTTTTTAAGATTTACGTTCCAGAAGTTGGCGCAGTTTTATTGACATGACGATTTTTAGAGACCGACTACTTCAAATTTTAAGTATCAAAAGAACTTTTAAAAACACTATAAGTCTCGGTAGTAGTTCAAACAGTAAAACTACTAAATATAATTAGAAAATAATAAAATCAAGAGTGTATTTCCCATTTGTTCCTACCCCACGTGACCGCCGCGATACATGAGGCGGGGACATATGGGAATGATTTATATGAAGCGCCTGTTCACATCTGTGCCCGGCGGGGAGAAATAGGAATACACCACATTGAGCCATTACTCATCATATGTTTAAAACATGTATTTTTATTTGTTACTTTAGTTTAGGTATAGTGATGTGCCGTTCTCGAGAAAGTGCGGGAACGTGAGAATGTTGCGGGCATGTTCTCGAGAACATTCTCTCGGGCGGAAATTTCCGAGAAAATACAAAATATGTGTACGAATTCAGATTTTTTTTTGTTTGTGTATCATTCTATAAGTCTTTAATAAATGTTTAAAACAGTTTGAAAACGAACAAATTATTCTAAGGGCAACTTTCTTTTCACTCTCAAGAAATTCCCCAGCATGTTCTCGGGAATGTTCTCGCGAGAACTTTCTCGAGAACTTTCTCGGCACTTTCTTTGTCCGTTTATTGTAGGAAACATACTAAATTATTGGGATGATGTTTCTTTTTGCTCAAATAAATGTCGTATATGTGTTTTATTTATATTAGTAGAGCGACCTCGTTTCGAAACAATATTTTAAACTTAATAGAGTAAAATTCTCATTGCTCTCAAGAATATTCTCGGGAAAGTACTCAGCAAAATTATGTGCTATTATAATTTTATAAAAAAATGGAAATCTAATAATACGAGACACTTTTTTTGGAGATAATAACAAGTTCGAAATAACTTAAGGGTCAATAGGGTAGGGGGGTTAAGGGTTAAGGGTCAATTTTTGAAGTTATGGCATTTATGATATTTTTGGAAAATCAAATTAATAATCATGGTTTTAGGATAGGTTTTATAACAACAAAAAATATACTGTAGGAGGCACCACTCTACTTTTTATAGTTTGCTAGATATGGACGTTTAAATATCGACATTTGTATGGCACTATTCAGCTATTTGTAAGGCGCGTTTGACATGTATATAGTATTTTTTCGAGATTTTATGTCAGTATAACATTTAAAACTTTTGCTTTTTGAACACATATTAAATCACATTTACAATCGGGTCACTTTTCGTCAGGTAGTCACACAAATCTCAAATTTGACATTTTGCTGGGACGTCAGTTAGCCGCGACCACGACCAGTGAAACCTGTGTTGAAACGTCAGTATATATAGGTAAAGGTAACAAAATAAATTCGCGATAGAACCGATTGTAAATTATTTTATAGCAGTATCATAATTTGTTTAAATAAATAAATAAATATTATAGGACATTCTTACACAGATTGACTAAGTCCCACGGTAAGCCCAAGGAGGGTTGTGTTGTATTGTGTTTGGCACTATCGTTTATTTTTGTGGCATTTGTAAGACCCTGACGACATTTGTATGGCACCTTTCCGATTTTTGTATGGCACTGTGTCGACATTTTTATGTCACATTCGACATTGTTACGGTGAAAGTAGCCATACAAATGTTGACATACAAATGTCGGCAATAATATTTTTGGGCCATTTTCGTACATTATGTACCCGATTCACGTATTTATTAAACACAACATTCTTACACCATATTGCTAACTTGTATTATAGTAAAACACATTTTTATTTTAATTGTATATCAATAAATAAGGACCCATACAAATGTCTTAGTGGCCGTACCAAATTACGTCGTTCGAAAAGATTGTTATTCGGTCAAAAATACCGTTTCTGTGTCCACTATCGTTGAAAATAGAAGCCCAAGTAATGTACCTACTATTGTATCGTTAGTTAACATGTAATGGTAGATCAATAGACAAACCAGATGTAGGGAGGTATCCTTGAGTCAAAAAATTTAATAAATAACGCATTATTTTTTTATAATTAGTTCATAAATCATAAATTATTTATTTGCATGAATAAATAATTTATGATTTATGAGTTACTTTGTAGGTTAGTTTATCAACTGCAAAATATTAGTGATCGCAAAAACGGAATTGTTTTTTGATGTCACCACAAATTCATACCTTCAATTGCGCAAAATCTACTCAAAAATGTTTCCGATAATCTACTCGAAAGTATAATATGTATTTTTTTTATTTATATGGCTAAAAGTATCTTAATAAGTTTTTGAAAAAAAAAACACATTTTTGGTACCAAGATTTGACTCACACTAACTAACAGGGCGAGTTAAATGAAAGCTTGTAAAAAATCAAGTATCTGAAAAACACATGTACGACACGAAAATCACAAAGCCAAAGAAAATCTACATAGTAAATAGTTTGTATTCAAAATATTATGGACGTCTTATAAGGAAATGTGCGGGAGCATGTTCTCATCGAGAACATTCCCGAGAATATGCTCGGGAATTTCCCGATAGTGAAGAGAAAGTCTCCGTTATAACATACTAGTACATTTGAATGTTTGCGGATGTCTATCAATTACTTAAATAATGATAAACGAACATTAACATTTTCATATAGTTGGTCAAAGGACTATCTCATTTCAAACATAGACAGAGAGAATTATATAGGTATACTATCTTTGTCTTACACTAGTACTAGCACCCAAAAGAAAAGGATGAGTATAGTTTTTTTTGTTCTTATTTACTGACAATTTGGTTTGACCAACTATAGTCTGTTCGAAAAAAAAAGAGTCGTGAAATGTATTGGTTCCCTTATATTTCGCGACTTCCGCACAGAAGCGTCTTAGGCTACTGATGATACTATAGCGTCTTATATAGGATCACAAAAGACTTTCTTAATTATTTGGCTGAGTTCGACGCTAGGTGACGCCATGTGGTACTTTGCCTCGTAACTGGTCTGATTTTTTAAAGAACAGCGAAAATAAGTCAAAACTCTTTGACTATCTAGGCTGCGAAGTACTTAAAAATGGTTCAGACCAATTTGTTGTGACGAACGTGACTACAAATATCACAGCTTCAGTCGCGTGTACTTCTTCCATAGGTATCTAACAAGACGATAGCCTCACATATGGAAGAAACCGATGGCCGTCTTATTTTGCACGCGAAAGATATGGTTATGCATGGAGTTACCACCATCCTGGTGCGATCATCAGACTCAGATGTGCTGGTCTTGTTAATTTCTTACTTTCTGTCTTAAAACAGGAAGGCTTGCGGGAGTTATGGCCGTATACAGGGACATCTAATAAACGCCGTTACCGTGATAATATATGCGCTGCACTACTTGGCTTTCATGCTTTTACAGGGTGTGACACGACTTCGTATTTAAACTCTAAAGGAAAAAAAATCATGCTGGAAAACATGGATGTCGCACCCTGAAGTAACTCCTGCCTTTACAGAGCACGAAACGGTGAATGCAGTCCGTAAAGATGTTTTTGCATCAAAGAACGTTTTATACGGTTTTATACGTTGAAACCACTTTACATAGCACTTTTTCCATTCTGATTTTGGTATACAAAATGTGCATTATTTACGCAAGAACGGCTTGTACAGTAACAATCAAATGTTCATGTAATAGCTTACAAATGCTCATCATACTATTGTCCAGAGACGCCTCTATCTCGCTCGCGATATGTACTATGACGATCTTGCATTATGCGTTCACGCACAGCATCTATATTTTGTGGGATAACAGCCGATTTGGAGCGTTTTTTTTTAATCGACCGTAAGCATACTACGACCACAATTAAACTCACTAAGCCATTGATACACATTGATCTTCGATGGAACTTTCTCCCCAAAAGTCGGAAAAAGTCGATCTATGCATTATTTTTGAGTTAATCAACCTCGAAAATCGGAAATAATCCTCGCACGACACAAGTAAAACCACGTTGGAGGTGAAACAAGCAATATTTGAAATGGCGCTACAATGTAAAACCAATTGATAGACCCTATGGAACAAACTGTATTCTACTTCTAAAGAGTTCCATTTTTATATGTTGTATATATATATTCAATATTGTTCCAGTAAGTGGCCCATTCCGGATATATAAGTAGCAGTCCTCGTTACCGTAATATGGGGTTAAAGGAGAGTAAAAAAACAGTAACGCATTTACCCTGGTTGACCTTATAGGTAATAAATAAACATGCTTCTAAACTTCATATAATTAATAAATAATAAATTGTTTATCTCACTTAATTATGTAGATTTGAAGGTACGTACTATTTTGATTATTAAGCTTACAGTTTTATGAGTAAATATTTCGTGATAAATTTTTTGGCATTGGAAAAAAAGGTATTTTTGGCCATAAAACCTCTAAAGTAAAGTAAACAACAATAAAGAAAGAAATGGTACATATTAAATAAAAAATGTTTAAATTCGTGCGCGCGTCGCTCGCATGGAACAGGACCTCGAAGGCAGGCACCTCGTTATTTTTTTTACAAGCTTTATATTTGCTTGCAATAAGTAATTATGTACCTATGTAATGTAATATGTTTGTATGGGTCAAATATTGCAAGTTAAAGACCCACTTCCCGGTTTCCGATGAAGTTGAAAATTTGCATACATATGTAAGTCGGGCGACAATGCAATATTATGGTACCATCGAGCTGATCTGATGATGAAGACAGAAGGTGGTCATAGGAACTCTGTGATAAAACAAGAGACCTAATTGTGTTTGGGGTTTTTAGAATTGTCTCGATGAGTATTAGTTGCCTGTGGAAAGAAAAGTACAGTCAGCGATAAAAGCTTGTACCAAAAATGTAATTTTTGCCAAAAACTTATTTTATGATGCCTGTACAGTCGGGTTGTGAAACAGTTGAAATATTTAATATATATTTCAGACGCCAAGAGGCTTACTCTTAAATATATGATGATTTCAGACGCAACAAAGTGATAAACTACTTTTCACTCATGTTCCGCAAGCGCATGCGCGGCGACGACGCGGCCGACGACGGCGACGACCCCGACGAAAAGAAGACTAAAGGCGCCAAGGCCAAGAAAGGTGCGTACACTACACTACGGCACAAGTGCAGCGGAGTGCGCTCAGCCTGTGCCACTAGCCGTAGCTCCAATGTGCTAAGCTGCCTACACTCACCTGTTACGATTGCTAAAGATAATTGTTTATAATGCAGCTGGTTGTTACACTAACTACTGGGATCCGATTTATATATTACGGCAAAAAATAGGCGCCTTTATTTTTTCAAAAACTCGCATTTTACTTGACAATTGCGTCTTCTGCAAGGAGTTTCTGGGTACACTACCTCATATACTATTTTAAATCGTTTCAGAGTTAAAAATATCCGATATGGATGAATGGATCGATTCCGACGATGATTCCTCCGGCTCTGAGGCTGCAGAAAAAGACAATGACAGTGACTCTGGCACCAAGAAGAAACCAAATAAAAAGGGTAAACGTGATACCAGTGTTCATTTCTCACCCTAACCCTGCCAGCTCTAAAAACTACGGCTCTCTTGCTTGTCGCCGTCGACTTCCTGCCGACATCGCGAACTACATTATAAACTAAAATAAAAAGGGTAAACGTGATACCAGTGTTCATTTCTCACCCTAACCCTGCCAGCTCTAAAAACTACGGCTCTCTTGCTTGTCGCCGTCGACTTCCTGCCGACATCGCGAACTACATTATAAACTAAAATAAAAAGGGTAAACGTGATACCAGTGTTCATTTCTCACCCTAACCCTGCCAGCTCTAAAAACTACGGCTCTCTTGCTTGTCGCCGTCGGCTTCCTGCCGAGTGCCGACATCGCGAACTACATTATAAACTAAAATAAGACAGAATACCATGAAATAAAACTATGAAAACGGATTATATCGCGTATATTGAATTTATAATACATCCCGACGTTCGAACTGTAAAGAGTTCGAAACGTCGGGATGTATTATAAATTCAATATACGCGATATAATCCGTTTTCATAGTTTTATTTCATGAGTAACTATCGCGGTAACCGAAGACAATATTACAGAATACCATATTAAATTTATATTGAAATTAAGTATATGATACGTTCTATTTTTAATTAGTTAGTACCTAAGTTACGTAATTTGCGGTGCCCTTACAGGGTTCATAGCTGTTCACCATTCTAATGTAAGACCTTATTGTACCTTTGAAAGCAATAAATTACTGAAATGTTGGACGTCCATGGCGCTCAAAACTTTAACTTAATATGATCCAGAGTTGAATTATCAGTAGTGAGTTCACAGAATTGATAATGATAAAATGAATTACAATTTGTTCCTCTAACGATCTAATGTCTTTGACAAAACTGTTTCACGCTATATAATCGCTTGATATCCAAATGATATATGAATGTGATTATGAATGAATGATTTCAACAGGACCGGTGAAGAAGAAGAAGAAGGTGGACGAGGAAGCGTTCGAGGAGAGCGACGACGGCGACGAGGAGGGTCGCGAACGCGACTACATCTCCGACTCCTCCGACAGGTGGGCTCTCCCTCGCCTCACGCCGCCTACCCTACCCTACCCTACATCAACACGCCAGCCAATCAATCACTCTAACGGGATTCGAACCCGACACCTCTGCCTTCGTAGCCAGGCTCACTACACTACCGACCGACTGGGCTAGGAGGCCGTTCAATTGTATCGTTTCACTTACACGACATATTTATTTTATTTTATTTATTTTATTACAGACTATATCTGATTATCGAACTTAGGTACTTATGTTCTAGTATGTGTATAGTCATAGAGTAACTTATACTAGAGCGGTACTGTCATAGTAAATTTTGTAACCCCAGTAAATTCACTGCCATCTGTCGACACACTTTAAAACGAAAAATGAAGATTTATAAAAATACGATAGAATGTATTTAAATATAGATAAATGATTTTTTTTATTTGCATTAATTATTTTTATGATTTTGACCCATGTTCTTTCACTGATATGCGTTAAAATTGTTAAATAACAAACGAAACCGTCAACGCCATCTATACGACTGTAGGCCAAAACTAGTAGCGCCCTCTCAACGATAATCAATTTTGATTTTCGAGGCACGTTTTTTCCTTAGACTGTATCCATCTATCACGGAGTTATATCTATCTTTGGTATAGTGGACCCTTTACCGTTTCTTTTGTTTGTCTGCAGTGAAACAGATCACGAGGCGAAGGCGAACAAAGAACTCAAGGGCGTCGCAGAAGAAGATGCACTCAGGCAAGACGCTTTTTATTATTTACCTCTCACTTGGGCCAGTACTTGTTAAAATATGACATTTTTCAAGGTATATAATATACCTATAACAGAGATGGGCATTAATCGATTAATCTTTTAGTTAACTAATCAATCGATTAAAAATATCAATCGTCATTTTTTAATCGCGATTAATTTAGTTGCGATTAAATTAGTTGTGAGAATGTTCGACTAACAACTAAATTAGTTTTAGTTTCAATCGACTAAATTTCACGATTAAATCTTTAAAACTACGTAGTCGCCCATTTTTGCATTTTTTTATCTTGCAATATGTAACTACAAGTACGTATGTATGTAACATACGGAGGTACTCGTATGTTGTAACTATGTTAGTTTGGGTAGAATTTTGCGACTTATTTTGAAGCAGATATCTTCATTCGATTGAGCTAAAATTATGTATACACGTTTAATTTGAAATGCTTGAATGACAATGCAAATAATGCCATAATATTATTATAACGATATATTGGTAATAACGACAAATAGCGAAAAACTGCATTGTTTACAAATCGCAAACAATAAAGTAGGTTGGTGCATTATTAATACTTTGAATTATACGATACTGAGTAAATCTTAGACATATAAACTATCAATATTTTGCTGTCTCTGACAATAGTAAAACTCTTTTTAGTGTCACGCGGTGACAAAACAATGGGATAATCCTACTTACCTGGAACTGGAAGTTGTTTGTTACATTTTGGTGCAAGTGCCGACGCATCTTCTAAAAATAACACGTTCTATTGAATGACACATCTGCATGTTGTTTATTATCTACGCGGTCTATTTTGTTTTCAACGTGTGGTCATTAAACTTACTTACTTTAGTAGCAAAATAATAGTGAGAACAGATCTCACTCCTTAGAAACGGTCAAAATATCATAAGTAATACATGACTATTTTATTTTTAAACATCCGTTAAGATGTCCTAATCAGTCTGTCAACATAGCCATACCGAGGTATTCTATTCAATTTTCTTCTAACATTAGTCGCGAGAAAATAGTCTAACTAATTAGTCGATTACAAAATTTAGTTGTCCGAAATCAATCGGCAACTAATTTAGTTGCAACTAAATTAGTTGCACTCTATACAACTAAGATTGATCAATCGTCGTTTTCAATCGTCAGTCGCAATTAATTCTTGTAATCTTAATCGTTAATCGTTAGTCGATTACATTTTGCCCATCTCTGACCTATAATATATATAACCTACCTATTTATGTTCCGCCCGCCTTCTTCTTTTCGTACATAAAATGTTGGCTTATCCTTATTTGGAAAACGGAGTGGTTTATATATGATATGGGTTATGTAGGTGTGATATATGGGTAGACGGCAAGTCAGTTCGCGTAGGTATTCGTCCGGTCCGCAGTCCGTGGCGTGGTGTACCTAGTGTAGGCGTGGGAGCTGGGAGTAATGTGAAGGTGTGGTGTGGTGCAGGAAGCTGCTGACGTCGGACGAGGACAGCGAGGAGGAGCAGGAGCAGAAGGAGGTGTCGGAGCCGGAGGACGAGCCGACGCGCGAGGGCGAGGAACGCGCCAGCAAGCTCACCAAGAAGAAGGCCGCCAAGCGGGGCGACGACAGGAAGGACTCCACCAGCGAGTTCAGCTCCGACTCGGACACGGACGCGGAGGGCGCTCCCAAGAAGACCAAGAAACGCAAGGAGCCCGGCTCCTCGACGACACACCATTCAGGTGCGCCGCATATCATTGCTTTCACTACTACCATTTTATTTATACCACTTATTTTCCTTGTATCTGCCCCTTAGGGCCACTTGCACCATCCCACTAACCCGGGGCTAACCCGTTAAACTGTTAACCCAGTGTCAAAGTGTGTATTTGTTTTAAAAGGGGGCAAAGTTGTTGTTTAACCTCTCGTGCTAATATTGGTATCCGTGCCAGCGAAAGATTCTAAAAGTGGAATCTTGAGCGTTGCGAGTTGATCACACCATCGCGAGGAAAATACTAAGTGTAAAACATTACAAATCAAATCCCAATGAACGTTACTAAATGTTTATCACTCAAAATCATCACTTAAAAAAATCAATTATATCAGCCAACATGAGCAAACAACTCAAAATTTGCATAATATTACTTTGCCAGTTTTGCCACACATGTGAATAAAATGCAACTCTCTTCCAGGGACCGGCCCGCTATCCCTTATCGGGGTTTTATAAGGGTATTGCATAAGGCTTAACTCACCATACCCTTTGCCAGACGAAACCCTTTGTTTTGGTTTTAAAAACCCTTATATAAAGCTACCACATTTGAGTAATCGGTAGCCCAAATACCCTTACAAAACCCTCATCATCCGCTCACCAACACCTTGCATATTGCTTATAAGGGTTAGCCTTATAAAGGGCTTCCCTTTTAGCATATAAGCGTGCTAATTTAAGTCGTCTACCTTGTTCATAAAGCACACATTACTTCGAATCCGAGCGATCGTCGGCGGCGATGGCGGCGTTCTTTGACTAGGCACGTATTTTCTTTCCTTTTCATACACTACCGTAGATATATACTAATCCTGTCTCTTTCACGCAAAGGGAAACCTTTATAAAAAGCGCTTAAAGATAAGGGTAACCCTTATTAAGAGCTAGCCTTATTTTTGGTTAGCTTTTCGGTAAGGGTTAGTCAAAGTTAAGGGTATGAATGGGCTTGCAGTTCAAAAGGGAAAGTCTTTCAATGTGTTAGCCGTGTTTAAGTGTCGCCCATTGAAAGGGTTTTATCGCGGAAAGGGTTGTCCGGTCCCTGCTCTCTTCAGTTCTCGTCAGTTTTTGAAGTACAAAGAGAGCCTTTACGAGCTGGTGTGGTGAAAATTTAATAAACTCTGACACGCTAACTTCGCACAAACTGAGCAGTAAGAACACATACAGACATACACATCCCATAAACTCATATTAAGCTTCAGACTTGACATAGCACTTGGCATGAAAACTTGGCGTGGTCCGACTCTATATAATAGTATTGTCAAATATTTAAAAAAAATACCTCTAGCAAATGTCAATTAAGTATTACCCCACGGTATTAACCAATAATTATGATTTAAGGTGGTTCGATTTTCATAAAAAATTCAATCTACTTTAATTAAGTCACTACACACTATTACTACATAAATACTTTCGCATTTATCTAGTTTCGAATATTCGTTTGCGCTAAATTAATAGAAAAACTTTGTTTCATACAGAAATCATACATAAATCAACGTTATCTTTTCATCAATTTTACGTATGAGTGTGTGTCACAAATGTAGTATACAAATACGTTGCGAGTTGCGACTAGGGCTCGCGGTCGAATCCGTGTTTCGTTTACACGTTTCGAATACCCGTTTCCGAATAATACGTAAACGGTTTTCTGGCCCGTTCCACACGTTTAATTAAGAAACGTGTAGTTAAGACCCGTGTACACGGATAAACGGGTATTCGAAGATACGTATCTTATTTATCCGTGGCTCCGGACACGTCCTTGACGATAGTAGCGAAGGAACGAACGCCAGCTACAAATGAATAGACAAAAGATTCAGGACGAGTTTCTGTCATATTTAACCTTATTCCGTGGGTCATAGAGTCGAAATTCAATAAACGGTTTAGAAACTCCTTTCTTGAGCAGGTAGTTTTTGCTTGCAATAGGTATTAAGAGTATTCACGCTTCTTATCAAAGTATAGTATTTTATATAGCACTTTAAATAGCTACTTTTTTTTACGTTGCGGCTTAGCAATATAATAAAAAAACCTGCTAGTACCTATTTAAAAAAAAAATTAGAACCATCGAGTTCAGTATGTAGGCAGGAAGTCAAACTAATGTTCGAAATTGGCATTAAGTAAGTATTTATAAAAAAATACAATTTTAACTTGCTTCTTTATTTTTAGTTTAATTTAAGAACATGATATGAAATTGTATTTCTTGTCATATAATGTAGGTACACCTTATAAAACAAAGTCCCCCGCCGGGTCCGTATGTCTGTCTGTATGTTCGCGATAACCAGACCTCACCTATATGAATGAAGTTTTTCTTTGGGAATGTTTATGTGTATATTTTGTTAAGGTTTTAGAAATATGACGATGTTTGCTAATGAAGTTAGAAAAAATCACGCTGGCTTAATCGAAAACGCTGCCCAATCTATTTGATATCAATGTATGATGGACTTGTCTCCCTTTCATTGGTCTACAAAAAAGTGCGCGATGGCTGTCTGTCTATATTTTAAGAATAATTAACCCATTATTAACTTCTAAAAAAACCGGACAAGTGCGAGTCGGACTCGCCCACCGAAGGTTCAAGAGATACAGCCTAGTGAGTGGTGACAGACAAATGGACATTGAACTCTTAGTATTATTAGGCTTCCGAAGTGAATACTTGTTACAGAATGTATTTTATTATGCTTGACTCTCCATGCGAAGCCGGGGCGGGTCGTTATAGTTTTTAAGCTCCTGATGACGCTCCTCGGTACGGAGTGAAACATGTCGAGCGTTTTCGACTTAAAACACGTGGGTGACCCGTTTTTAATATATTTAATATATTAATAAACACTTTAAATCAACTTGATAAAATTGCACCTCCTCAATAAATTCTAATTGTTTTTACTTTAGGTACCTAGTACCACAGTAAAACGCTTTTTAGTGCGGTGCAGCTACAAAACAATGGAAAACATTTTCTTGTGCAGATGTTTTGACCTTATTACAACGACATAAAGCTTGTAATTGGCGGTGACACTTGTGATAATAGTTTGGGAACCTACATGTTTTCGACGATGACAAACAAAAGGATATTGGAAAACAATGGATGGATGGACCACCGGTCGGCAACGTGCGCATTTAAGTTTATTACCTGAACGCTAGTGCGAAAGTGACCAAAGTGAATTATGAATGATTACCAATTTAAAGATCTATCTTAATGTAATTAGCAATATTATCGCAAGTTATCCAAGGTAGTATGGGTTTTTATGGTTCTTGGGTAAAATTACTCGATAATCCCGCTTTTGTGTACCTACTAATAACTTTTTTGCGCCGTTGGCAGGTTTGTTGTTTTCGCAAAGCAGTAATAGATCCGAGATAAAAATAACCACGAAATAATTAAACTGTTATTTTTAATTAATATTGTATTCTGTCTGCACACCTATTATTAACGAAAATACTATACCATTATGTAATTATAAAAAAAAACTATGATCGGTATCAAATTTTTGTAATTAGCTTAGAAGCAATCGGTTTTATTAAATGATATAAATAGTTTAAAATAAAAATTATGTATACCTACTATTAAACATAGGAAGATTAGGAAGATGGCTCAGTACCTATGTTTTATCAATACGGTTAAAAACAATTTAAAAAAAAGTAATTGTGGGGTTTTATGAAACCACAATGCAAGTGAAACTTTTTTCGGATTGTAGGCATTTAACTAAAAAAATGGGAAATTAATTCGATTTACGGTATTAAAATCGCGGTTTTAATTTAATCTTAACTTAATAAATTGGGGCGATAGAATAAAAGCTTCACTTTAAAAATCGTACGACAAACGAATTCATCTGAAGTCAACATAATAATAGTGGACCTTGTTACCATTGTACATTGGCTCAAACTGGTTCGGAGTATTCAGACCCGTTCGGAACGGTCTTAAGTACCCGTGTAAACGGAGATACGTGTCTGAGATACGTTTCTTGGGAACGTTCCTTCGAAACGTTTTCGAATCCCGGCGGTTCCGTGTAAACCGGGTTCTTAGTACCGCCGGGCTTAAGAACACGGGTATTCGTTTCGGCGTGTAACACGGATACCGGGAGCCCTAGATGCCTCGGCCGGCCGGATCGGCGCGAATTTGCAGTACCGTAATTTTTAGTGCATTTTTTGTTGGCACTGATACTTGACAGGTACTTGATAGACATCAAAGCGTGATCAAAACTACCCCATGTTTATTATGTGACTTGTCAATTTTATTTGTTTGTGGATTGAAAATGATTGCAACGTCTAAATCAAGTTACAAAAATCCTGGTCCGCGAAAATCCAGGAAAATTCACGCTCAATTGAAGCGGAATTCATGATGGTGAAGTGTCGTAAGGTACAGTTTCACTCCTTCATTGTACATTGTAATTTTCTCGTGCCGATATATTTTTAGAAAATAATTCTCACTTCTTCCGTAATGCTAGGATAATAAACAGTGACAATACCTATATAATGTAATTATTACTGTTTTGGTTGCCGAATTGTCAATGTATCACTAACTGTAGATTTTTTAGGTATTGTGTAAAATTAAGAGGCAATCTTGGATATAAATTGTTTTCCTTCATTAGCCAGAACAAATCAGGACATCCTCACTGCAATAAAATAAAATGAAAACTTTCCTGGAGTTGAAAATGATGGAATTTTGTCTATGAATGAAAAACACAATTATTACTACCAGGTAAGTAAATGATAACTTTATTGGAATCCATATTGTTGCATCATCTTTCTTCCATAACATTAGATGATTAGAGATTTTGTGCTATCATGATATTATTTTTCTTTCAGGTACAGGGACAACTACGGATAACAAATATGAAAAATTTTTATTTCATGCGTTATGTGAATCCATCTACACCAACAAGTGAAGTGATGAATGATATCATCCGAAAGACATCCACTGCTGGACATAGGCCTCCCCCAGGGATCTCCTCAACGACCGGTCTTGCAAGACCGGCCAAAATATCGGGAAATAAATAATATAAATAAACATGATAAATATCCCGTTTTCTATAAAAGTTATAATTAGAAGGCCATACAATTTTTTTTTAAATTTTTATTTACAATTACTACTTTATTATTAGTACATTACGATACAAGTGCGAAAAGTAGGAAATACCTTTACCTTTTCGCGCGTGTATTGTACAACGTTTTACAGTACATATGTCCCTTTACATTTTCGACATATGCACGTATTGTACTAATTACTGCACTCGGGCGGTAACGTATGTAGCAGCATATATGTACTGTAAAGTATTTTTCAAACTGCAAGGGTACGATGATAGATGATAGAATTCAATACAGTTTTGCGACATTTGACATTTTTAGGTTATAAATTGTATGGAGATGACATCTATCATCGTACCCTTCCAGTTTGAAAAATACTATAGAGGCTGGTCAGTAAGGGATTGCTTTACTTGTAGTTATTACCTAGCGCTTTAAAAAAAACTGATACCTGACACAATCCTAGACTTCCTTGGGCTCGTTCTACTAAGAATCGTCAGTATTCTCCATCCTAATCCTAACATAAAAAGATATCCTAAAATATCGGTTCCATCACGTCACGTTTTAGTATCAACAAATTTTCTCAGCCTGCTTGACGTATTATATGGTCTAAGATACGTTATATATGGTCGACATTCACCCATACGTCTGACGGATGAAACTTATATTTTACGAAAGAAAATATGTTCCTGAACATAAATAAATAAGGTTGTCTAAATAAATATGGTCAAGGCTATTTTTAATAAATTTTTGAAAATAATTTTTTTTCTTCAAATTTCACCGATTTGTCTGACGAACGAAATAAGTTCCAATGGAAAGTATACAACTTCTACAACATGAATAAATTAGGTTGCCTATGTTTTTCCGGTCACTATTATGAGGTTGCCGTGTTTAAACAGGCGAGTTAAAATCGATAATTGCACCCATCTGTCTGAGGCTTGAATTACCTATATATCAAAATAATGGTAATTTTATTGCGAATACAATGGTATAGGGTTGCCTGCAAAAATCCGGTCACAAATAAGGGTTGCCAGGCTTTTCAAGAAAATAAGAAGGAAAGACTTTTAGCGATAACTCAAAAACGGCTTAACTGATCACGATTGATTTAACTATTTTCGAATGTGTTTATTAATCACTATTTTTGTGATTTTTTTTCATAATTTTTGGATGAATGGTTCAAAAATTAGAAGGAAAAACCCTTTTTTTTCTTTCTAAATAATTATTTCCGAAATGATTCACTTTATCAAAAAATGTTGTTCAAAGAACCCTATTTATTTTGAAAGATTTATCCAACGACACCCCACATCATGGGGTTGAAACGATAAAAAAATTCTCACACACATTTTGTTTCTTTCAAAGCGATTATTTCCGAAAATATTCACTTTATCAAAAAATGTTTTTCTAAAACCCCTATTTATTTTAAAAGACCTATCCAACGACATCCCACATCATAGGGTTGAAACGAAACAAAAAATCCTTACATACATTTTGTTTCTTTCGAGGCGATTTTAGTTACGTTTCGAGCCCTTTACAGCGTTCGTGCTTTGCAGCGTGTGCGTGTTTATACAATCGTGATATAATAGAGAGCTTATCAGTCGAGTACCGTGTTTAAGCAACGAAGCTTGCTGAGTTGCTTAAGTAAGGTACGAGATTGAAAAGCTTGATTATATCATCACGATTGTATACAATACTTTTTCTACCAGACAAAAAACTAATACTTTCAACTAGTAGAATCGTAAAGGTACCTAAACAAACCAAAAGTAAACAGCTAAGATACGCGAGCTCCGCGACACCTCCTCGTAACTCATGAGGCCCTGGTACCTGCTCCTTGCTAAATTCAAATTTAAGACAGTTTTTCTCTCGATTTTGGCCACCGTAGCCTATGGAGACTAACAAGCAACGCTAAGCTGTTTTCGTAGGGTATGGATGTTGCTATATGAAAGGTGTCACATGCGCGTTCCTGACTTATAACTTAGGTGAACATTAAAGTGATGAGACGCTGGTAAAATTCGGAGTACCGCAGGGTAGCGTTCTTGGCCCTACTTTATTTCTAATATATGTAGATGGCCTCTGTCGCCTTAAACTAAGAAATGCAGCTATTGTGACCTTTGCTGATTATACTGTACTTATGTTTGATGGACCATCATGGCATGATGTTAAGTATACTGCAGAAAAAGGCCTGTATCACGTTATGAAGTGGCTCAATCAAAATTCCTTATCTCTCAATCTAAGCAAAACAAAATATGTTACGTTAAGCATAAAGAACTCCATGCAACCATCTAAGTTTTATATTCAAGGTCACACTTGTCCAGATACTTACGCGGCTCCCTGCAACTGCTACACACTTGAAAGAACTAATGTTGTTAAATATCTTGGTGTAAATATAGATCAAAATCTAAAATGGAACTACCACATTAATACTCTATGTTCTCGAGTAAGAAAACTAATGTATATATTTAAAAACATTAGGCATTTGAGGGATCCTAGTGTTGTCAAAAATGTACATTTTATTTTGCACTATGCCAGTCCATTATAGCATACGGCATTGAAGCTTGGGGAGGTGCCAAAAAGTCTCACATGATTGCAATAGAACGAGCTCAAAGAGCAGTTATTAAGGTAGCTACATTTAAAAATTTCAGATACTCAACGACCGCTATATATAGAGAATTTAATGTTCTATCGGTAAGACAATTATATATAAAGTCCATCATTCTAAAACAACACAAAAAAGCACCATCTTCAGCAGTTTCTGAGAGAAGGAGAAACCGAATTTTTATCAATCCACCTAGTAGAACTAGCTTTGCCCATGACTTTGCCTTTTTCCTTGGCCCATTTCTGTACAACAAGATCTCGAAAAATGTTAACTTAACCCAGCGAACAGTGAATCGATGTAAAGCAGCCGTTACATCTTTTTTGAAATTATACGACTACGATGGCACTGAAAAACTCTAAAAAATCACTGTCTAAACTTAACTAAATACAATTAATACAAAAATGTTAACTAACTTAATAATACCTGAACTTTTAAAGTATTAACCTCCACCTAAAATGAACCATCAGTCACGCAATGCTTGATAATCTTGATATCCCGGTCAATATAAGTCTAGTGAAACTAACCGTGAATCATTTAAAACTCTAATCTTGATATCGATTTTTTTCTATATACGTTGTGCTTCCCTCACATATTACATATCCATATATGCTTCCATACACACAACACACACACACACACACACACACACACACACACACACACACACACACACACACACACACACACACACACACACACACACACACACACACACACACACACACACACACACACACACACACACACACTATTTGTTTTTTGCTTGTTGCAACCTGTTTTATTTTTTCATTTTCTTGTCATCTTTATACAATATTAATATTACATATATATATATATATATATATATATACACATATATATCTATCTAGTACTGCTCAAATACATGTATACCTACTGCTAGATAAGAGTAAATGTGATCCGGGAGAGGTGGTGCTTCCTGCCGTCATACAGTTTTTACTAGTACGGAGGAATCGTTTCCTGCTCTTATGAACAACATGATGTAAACTTAAAATTGCACTTAAAGGAAATAAATAAATTGAAATTGTTTCTACTTCAACATAAAATAAAATGTTTTCGTTGGCTTTGTGATTACAAAGCAGATGCGACGCAGCAGCGTGTTTAAGTAGGCTAATTTTCATTGAATCGAGTCTCCTTAAACACGAAATATTTTATCGAAATGTATGAAGTTCTATTTTCAAAATTTTTATTATTGACAACCGTATCGATAAAATTCTTATCATATTCTTATGCTTGAGTCGGAAGTGCCATAGATTATCCAACGTTGAAAAGAGTAAGGTTGTAGTGTTGCATATGAAGTTGTAATACACAGATTATACTCGAGTAGAAAAATAGTTTTTTGACGCTTTTTTTAACCGACTCAATTTCATAGAAGGAGGAGGTTCTGTATTCGGTTTGGGCTATTTTTTTTTATGTATGTTCACCGATTACTCCCGAGACCCGTTGTCCGATTCTTTTTTTGTTGGAAAGGACCTACTTCCAAGTTGGTCCCATATTAATCTGGTTCTGATCTGATGATGGGATCCCTGAGGAATTGAGGGAACTCTTCAATTTTTAAAGGCATGTGTATGGTGATTTCGGTGTTTCCTAAAGTAACTCAAGCATTTTCTCCCAAAAACCACCAATTTCATGTAGCGCAACTGTAGCCTAACCACGAGTTTGACACTAAATATTCGCTAGCGTCTTCATAACTTTTTATACACTAATATGCCAGTACGAGCGAGATGCATAAACAGTAAGCACGCGATAGCGAATATATCAATGTCAAACTCGTGGTAAGGCTACTGATAATGAAGACCACGGACGAAATGTGGAACTTCCCTCGTATGTGTATTATGATTTTTGATGTACGTAGTGTTGGAAACAACCAAAGAGACTAGAGGTGAGGGGTAGGTGTGAGAGGTGAAGGTAGAGGGTATTAGTGTTTGGGGGGTATGAGGTTTGGGGTTGAGGGGAGGGGAGTTGATGGGTCGGGGACTGAGTGGTTGGGAGTTAAGGTATTGGGGGTTAGGGTGAGGAGTTAAGGGGTCTGGGGTTAGGGGTCGGGGAATGGCGGTTGAAGGGTTGGTGGTTTAGGGTCGAGGGTTCAGTGATCAGGGGTTGTTGTGCTGTGAGGTTGAGTGATCGGGGGGTTTGAGGGATTGGGACAGTGATGGGGCAGAGAATTGATTTAGTAACAGGAATGATTTCCCAGACGGACTCGAGGAAAATTCTGATTATTTAAAAAAATTTAGAGTTAAACATGATTATGTTTTTCATTCATGCGTCACGCTCTAAACAATGTCTTAAAATTTGTACAGTTGTAATGGGATTTGTAGACATAAAGCTGATTATTTTTGACTGGTATTGTTACTACTTGGCTTGGCACCGACTTCAAACATATCAGTTGGTAACGCATATACTTAAACACGGAACCCTAAAACGGATAATATTTTATTTCATCCTTTTTGAAGTCGGTTTATCTTTTTTTTTTAAGTTTTTTTGAAGACATGAAGTACAGTTACATAGTTGTGTGTCTTTTGCAGCGAGCGCTCCGGGCAGCGCGAGCACATCTCGCTCTGTCTCGCCCGCGCCCGCGGCCGCGGCCGCGGCTGCTGCGGCCGCCGCCACCGCCGCCGCCGCCGCCGCCGCGCCGCCCGCCAAGCGCCCCAAGATCGACCCCTCCTACACGTGAGTATACTTTGCGAGAATCAGGTTCTTATCAATCAACAAAACCGGACAACCACCTGGCCAAACAGGGCCTCCGCTGGCAGTAGACGGCCAGGGAGGCCTTGTACTACATGGAGGCGATCAGTTGAGAAGGAGGCTGGCCCCAATGTACTCGGCTAGAAAAAACTAGAAGTAGCCGCTCAAGATCGCGACAAATGGAGAATTCTTCTGCGAGCCCTGTGTCCCTAATGAGGGATCAAACATCAAACATTTATTCGGCAAATAGGCCACAGGGGCACTTTTCAAAATTACAAAAAACAATTACATAAATATAAATGATAACAGGAATGCATCAAAGAAGACTGTTAACCTTACAGCGCCGCGTCCCTT
This sequence comes from Cydia strobilella, assembly GCF_947568885.1. Taxonomy (NCBI): domain Eukaryota; kingdom Metazoa; phylum Arthropoda; class Insecta; order Lepidoptera; family Tortricidae; genus Cydia; species Cydia strobilella. The sequence continues at coordinate 33,606,375 of NC_086068.1, forward strand.
ATTATTTAGCTTTGTGTTATGAAAACTTTCACCTTACTTAGGTAGTGCTATTTAACCGCACTAAGTAAAATTGGGTTTATCTGATCGCTGTCACAGGCACAAAAGTAACATGAGAGTGTCTTGTTTTAAGCATGAAACATATTTAACCGCCAGTAGCGCCACCTATTAACCATCTAACAGAGTTAAAAAAACTGATCGGCGATTAGCCCTAGTCACACGTGATGGAAAGTGAAGACAGGGCCTAAGATGGAGCCCACCGGTCCAGCAATAGCCTATTCACTTTTGCTTTAAAGAGACCGAGGTCATATTGATCAGGGGATACAGATGGCGGGAGCGCATTCCATTCTTTAGCCGTCCGGAAAGGAGCAGGCAAAACGTTTCGTGCGAACAAATGGTACGTGGACCACGAACGGGTGCATTCGCTCCCCGCGCCTGGATGTTCGATGATGGAAAGTGGAAGATGGAATCAGGTCGTTCAGTTCTTGTGCGTGCACCCCCCGGAATATAAATATCCGATAGAATACCGATAGGCAAGCGACTCGACGGCGATGTTCAAGGCTAAAAAGTCAAGTCATCAATCGAGATCGAGTTTAAAATGAATTTATGATAGATAGACTTTTATTGCACACCTCTCTTTATTGCACAATAAAAATACAACTTCAGAAAAACAATCGATAAAAATTGAGGTAGTCAACATGCCGGCGGTCTCATCAGCATCACTAAAGAGCGATCTATGTCTAGAATTGCACTTTGTGCCCGTGGCAGCGTTCAAACAATAGGGTATTACACTGTATTCGAAATAAAATAAATTATTAAAATAAATTAATAAAAAAAATATTAATAAAAATTAAATAATTAATATTTTTTATTTTTAAAATAAATTATTTCACACCATGCATGAAACAAAGCACCAGATTATTATTAGAAAAACATAGATAGCACTTATTTTTAAACACAATCAATCGGATTGAAGTATAAAAAGTAGGTGAGATGACCGTGACGTCATTGTGGGTAGGCGGGTATCCCTACCGCGCGCATTCTTCGTTTGCTGCGCCGTTTTATTTTGTAAACAAATAGTTATACGCAGTTATACTCGATAAAACCTACACAAAATTAAACTTTACAATCTGTGTTAATAAGTGAATATAGAAACAATCGGTAAAATCGGTTGTAACTATTACTGTGAATACGTTTTTCTCTGGTAGTGCTTTCATCACGCCCTCGTACCACGATATCGGACGCGAGGAAGTTTTTGACAGATAACCCATATACCACAGCGACTTCAACGCTTCGCGGCCCGCAGTATCGTGTTTCGTGGTACAAGGTTCGTACTAAGAAAAATGGCAGGAACAAACAGTGAAAAAGTATGCTCCGGCTGCTACCTTCAAATCAATGATGGCCTAGCTATAACCTGTAAACAAGAAAACTGCTGTAAATCATTTCATGCAGAGGTGTGTGGTAACGCTTTAAGCCTCACCACAGAACAAAAAAAGGCCTGGGCTTGCCCTGACTGTCAGGCGGCCTCCAAAAAGGGCGGCGACAACTCTATGACACCCGTGCGCACATTTATGCCATGTGATATCACCGTAAGAAAAAAGAAAGAGCCTACCAGAGTATCGGAAATAAGCGAACTGACATCAGAAATCAGGCAGTTACGCGACGACGTATCTGAAATTAATAACAAACTGACGGAAGCATTATCTTCAATAAACAGCTGCACCGCACGCCTGGATAGTGTTGTTACCCGAATCCAACAGTCGGAGGACAGACTAAAAGCATTGGAAGATAAACAAAACGAGAACTTAGTACTGAAAGAAACCGTCTCCCAACTGCAGGACCAGCTAAATAGACAAGCGCAAGCTTCATTAAGGAACGAGCTGGAAATTGTCGGTTTTCCAGAGAACCAGAACGAAAACCTTCATCACATTGTTCTTGCCACAGCCGTGAAAATAGGCCTAAAATTTAACGACAACGACTTGGACGGCGTATGGAGAGCGGGCCCCCGAGCGCCAGCATCCAGCAGCAGCGGCAGAAATAATTTACCTCGTGTGATCGCAATTCGTTTTACTCGCCGGAATATACGAGACAATTATCTAAAAGCAGCTAGAACTAGGCGGAATCTTACTACCGCTGATATCCTGAACACTGACAACCCACAGAAGATATACGTCAATGAACGCCTGACTCGAGCAAATAGACTATTTTTTCGTACCGCAAGACAAAGAGCATCAGAAGCCCACTTCAAGTACTGTTGGACGACGAGCGGCTCGGTGTTTGTGCGTAAGCGAGATGGATCCAGTGCTATTCATATTAGCCGTCTTGAGGATATGGACCGCTTTCTCCCCTCTTCTCTCCCCTCTGGCCCAGATCAAACAAACGCGGCGGGCAACGTTGACTGCTTTCCTGATAGCAATTAATTTTATTACACCGTTCCATATAATTGATTTTCTGTTTACTGTTTTCTGTGAAATTACACATATGTCTGTCTCACTCTACTTAAACACACATTTTCACTATTTTCACCACACAACATTACGAGCGAACCAACCTTTTCAAATTTTTGGAAATACAACTCCGCTTTTATTTTTGTTTGCTTTAAGTAAATTTCCTAGTACAGCCTGGAGCCACGGCGACGGCGACGCTTGCGAAGCCTACTCACTACGGCCGGCCTAGACATCGTAGATGAGCTGGATAAGTCTCTACTGGTAAATTGTCATGCCGTGGAAGCTCCAGAGCTGTGTAACAATATTATTTCTCATAACTATCCCATTAAAATATTGTCACTTAACATTAGGAGCCTGCAACATAACTTTGACCAGTTCTTGGTAACGTTTAACAGAATCAATATAAAATTTGATGTAATTATCTTGACAGAGTGCTGGCTGAGGGAAGGTTCGCAGGTGGGGCATATAGATGGCTACATCTCCTACCGAACCATGAGAACTAATAACCAGGCAGGTGGAGTGGTCGCCTATGTAAAAAAAGAGTTAAACGCTACTGTCACCGAGCCTATGGTACAGGACTGCGACTGCCTCCTCGTTAGCATCCCGGATCATTTTTCTTTATTAGGTATTTATAGATCACCCTCTTTTAGTAATATAAACCCCTTTTTAATCTCTCTTGAAAGCATGATATCGTGTATAAGGAAACCTCCCTGTTTGGTTATTGCTGGTGATATAAATATTAATATAATTAACGAAGACCCGGACACATCGGAGTATCTCAGTGTTATGGCAAGCCTAGGGCTGACTGCAGCAATAGATAAGCCGACTAGGAATAATGCTTGTCTTGACCATATTTTTGTAAGATCGAGATTTGCCTTGGAATCGGTAGTATGTGCATCCGATATTACAGACCACGACATAGTCATGTTGGGTATTGGATCTTGTGCTAAAACTAAAACCTCAAAACTCATTAAGACAAAAAATACTTTAAATTTTGAAGCTATAAAAACGGACCTTAGCCAAGAATCCTGGCATAATGTTACCACTAAGACATCTGCAACGGAAGCAGCACAAGTTTTTTCTGATACTTTAACTACTATAGTTAAGAGACATACAACCACCAAAATCATAAGTCGATCTACTCATGCTCTTAAGCCTTGGATGACTCCAGGACTTATTAGATGTTCTAAACATAAAGATAAATTACATTCTGAATATCGTAGAAATCAAGGCTGTGACCTAACCAAGTTAACTTATACCAGATATAGGAATTTTTACATAGGCCTAATACGTAAAGTTAAGGATGAATATGACCGTAAAAGAATAGCTGATAATACAAACAATCCCAAGAAACTGTGGAGTACGATCAAAGATATAACGTTTACTCATCAGCAACAAATTCACCCCTCTGAGCTTGCATTAATTAAACCAAATGCTGAAGATTCTCTTAATTACTCAAACAATTATTTCACCTCGATAGGACACAACTTAGCTAATAAAACCCTAAATCGGCTTAAAACTACAGAAAGCAACTTGTCGGCGAATGAAACAGTTAAGAGAACCCCGGCCAATTCACTCTTCCTGGGCCCTACTGATGAGGCTGAGGTAGAGAGTCTGATTAGGAATCTCAAATCGGACAGCGCACCCGGACTTGACAATATTAATAATATTCTACTAAAGCACATCAAGGATTGTATAATTATGCCACTGACATTCATTTTTAACTTAAGCTTATCAACTGGCTACTTTCCGGACCACTGGAAGGTGGCAGCAGTTATTCCTATCCATAAAGGCGGCGCCAAAGACTGCCCAGGTAATTATCGCCCCATCAGTCTCTTAGGAAGCGTGTCCAAAATCTTTGAAAAAATAGTACATAATCAATTAGTTAAATTTCTTGAATCAGAGAATATGCTTTCTTCGAGTCAATTCGGTTTTCGGCATGGGAAGTCGACTGAGGATGCTGTCTCAACTCTTACTCGCCTTGTTTCTAATTATTTGGATGAGGGTAACGCGTGCATCGGTGTCTTTTTGGACCTGGCCAAGGCGTTCGATTCAGTTTCGATACCAATTTTGCTCAGGAAGCTTGAACTGTCGGGTATTCGAGGTACGGCACTCCTATGGTTTAAAAGCTATCTAACAAACCGTAGCCAGTGCTTAAAGTTGGGCGCCCTGGTCAGCTCTCAAAGAAATATTCCTTACGGGGTCCCACAGGGAAGCATTCTCGGACCAACGCTATTTTTGATTTACATCAATGATTTAACAGACCTTTCCATAGGCGCCGAAATTATCTGTTATGCGGACGACACTGCCCTAATCTTTCACGAATCGTCCTGGGAAAAATGTTTTGCAGCTACCGAGAGGGGGCTTGCTTTAGTAACTAACTGGCTTGCAAATAATTTACTTACTTTAAATATCTCAAAAACCAAATACCTTTGTTTTCACAAGACTGCAGCTTCATCTCCCAGCCACCGCCCTGAAATTAAATTAGTGACAGACCCCTCTAGTGGCCCGGGGAGTAAGGATAACAATAGTGTCAATAACTGCCGCACAATAAAATATTTAGGCATTACCCTTGATGAAAATCTTAATTTTAAAGCCCATATAAATTCTGTGTCCGCTAGAGTTAGAAAATTAATATATATTATGAAACTACTCAGAAACGCTGCCGGCAAAGATATACTTAAACTAGTATACACAGCCATTTGCCAACCAGTGGTCGCGTATTGTATCACAATTTGGGGAGGAACTGCCAGCTCAAACCTCATAACCCTAGAAAGAGCTCAACGTTTTATCTTAAAAGTAATGCTCAGAAAGCCTCGGCTATTCCCTACTGCTTCTCTGTATAAAGAATGGAAGGTATTGTCAGTTCGGCAACTTATGTTTCAAAGGGTTACTCTCATGATACATCGTAACACCATTGCTTCCCAAAACTATGCGTACCTGCTAAGCAGAAGAGTGTACAAAATTCCAGTTCCGAGCACGAATACAATTTTTGCAAAACGTTTCCCCAGTCATCTCCACCCATACATATACAATGTGGTCACAAAATATTGTGACATTAAGAACGCATCCCTATCCGAAGCCAAGAGAAAACTTTTCAACTGGTTAAATAGCCAGAACTACCATGAAACTGAGCAAATAATGAAACGAGTTGTCTAAATTATACTCCATAATAAACCTTCAGGCTCGCTCGTACAGGCACTGAATGACATCAGACACAATCACTACACTTATACACATCATACTCACACTCACATGACACACATCATGATTTTCTGGTACGCTCTTGAAATTGTAACTACAATGTAATAATTGTTAGTTAGTAAGTAATGTTAGTATTAGTTTTGCATGTATCTCATTTCATTTCATTCAATGTAAGAACTGTAAGATAAGAGACTTACTTTAGTTTAGTTTAGACTTTTAGAGGATACCCCTAAACTTGTTATGTAGTAAATCTGTAGAGCGGTCACCACGATACAGGCCTAGCCTAGTGTGGGACCACTGAGCCTGTTGTAATTTTAAAATCTTTCTTTTAATAAACAACTTTTTATTTTATTTTATTTTATTTTATTGTGTAGTATTTCATATAAATTCCATATTTGCAAATCGTTTTGACAGTTCTAAAAAAGAAACTGACTTTGACTAGTAGGAGAATACCCTATTCCAATTTTAACTGCACCCAACTGTGATCCTTAGCTTTACAATCCTGTTCTCTAATACGGCGTTGCGTTGTATGAGAGAGGTATGAGGGAGAGGAGAAGAGAGTGACCTGTGAGTTTGTTGTCAGCGAGTGCGGCGTGACGGAGGAGGCGGTTCGGCGCTACCTGGCGCGCAAGCCCATGACCACCACGGAGCTGCTCACCAAGTTCAAGTCCAAGCTCACCGGCGTCAGCTCCGAGCGCCTGCTAGAGACCATGACGCAGATCCTCAAGCGTATCAACCCCGTCAAGCAGAACATCAACGGCAAGATGTATTTAAGTATCAAAAACAACTAACTTATTTATCTGCTAAAACTCTTCAGTAAGTGTAAGAATAATTGCGCTCTTGGTTGCATCTGGATGACACTCGCAGAATTATCAAATGTATGGAGCCGTATCAGCGCCATGCACCTAGTAACAGTTAGGGACACCCCACACTAACACTAGCGTAGCGTCTCCCGAGCGTCGGCGTCTAGTCAACTGTGTGGCTGCTGGTTGACGCATCGTTGGCGCAACTGCGCAGCGACGCCATTTTCCATAGCGCTGACGCTGACTAGACTTTGACACTCGTCTAGTCAACTGTGTGGCTGCTGGTTGACGCATCGTTGGCGCAACTGCGCAGCGACGCCATTTTCCATAGCGCTGACTAGGCTAGACTCCGACACTCGTCTAGTCAACTGTGTGGCTGCTGGTTGACGCATCGTTGGCGCAACTGCGCAGCGACGCCATTTTCCATAGCGCTGACGCTGACTAGACTCCGACACTCGTCTAGTCAACTGTGTGGCTGCTGGTTGACGCATCGTTGGCGCAACTGCGCAGCGACGCCATTTTCGATAGCGCTGACTAGACAAGACTAGACTCCGACACTCGTCTAGTCAACTGTGTGGCTGCTGGTTGACGCATCGTTGGCGCAATTGCGCAGCGACGCCATTTTCCATAGTAGACTAGACTCCGACACTCAAACAAAACCTGTGGACCTTATTATCACGGACAATTCGGTATTTATTGGGCTCAATAAGCGTATTGTATGTATAAATAATAAATTAAAAGCAGTAAGTTTTGTAAACTTCATGTACAGTCTGACAAGAAATTGTAGAACTTAAAAAGTGGCAATACCGTAGTGTTGTCCCTTTCAAAACAATCAAAGAAAACGGGACGACACTACAGTATTGCCACTTTTTAATTTCTACAATTTCTTGTCGGACTATATATCAGGGACCGGACAACCCTTTCCGCGATAAAACCCTTTCAATGGGCGTCCCTTAAACACGGCTAATACATTGAAAGACCTTTCCCTTTTGTACTGCAAGCCCATTCATACCCCTACCTTTGACTAACCCTTACCGAAAAGCTAACCAAAAGTAAGGCTAGCCCTTAATAAGGGTTACCCTTTAAGTGCTTTTTATAAAGGTTTCCCTTTAGTAATGTCGTAGTTCAGCCTTGCGTGAAAGAGACAGGATTAATATATCTACGCTAGTGTATGAAAAGGAAAGAAAATACGTGCCTACAGCCGCCGCCGACGATAATCGCTCAGGTTCGAAGTAATGTGTGCTTTATGAACAAGGTAGACGATTTAAATTAGCACGCTTATATGCTAAAAGGGAAGCCCTTTATAAGGCTAACCCTTATTTGCAATATGCAAGGTGTTGGTGAGCGGATGATAAGGGTTTTGTAAGGGTATTTGGGCTATCGATTACTCAAATGTGCTAGCTTTATATAAGGGTTTTTAAAAGCAAAATGAAAGGGTTTCATCTGGCAAAGGGTATGGTGACTTAAGCCTTATGCAATACCCTTATAAAATCCGGATAAGGGATAGCGGGTCGGTCCCTGCTATATATACGGTTTATTTTTGTGTAGTATTAATTTAATATGATGGACCGAGAGACTCAAGGAACACAGTAACCATTATGAGATTTATGAGAGTCCTCTCCTCTCCATATAGTTCTGTAAGCACGGTGTAGCCGGGCCGGGGTAGCTCGCCAGCGTAAAAACTATGTTGTAGTATAGTAAATAAACGTAATGGTCACTGGCATGGCATGGCATTCAAACACACAGCGGACCTCTTCTTTCAAATTGAACTGCATGCAATTGCAAACGAGTACCTACCGACAACTATGATGAAAAGTAATTTCCTAATGTTAATTATACATATATAATAAAATTAATAAATAGGTACGAGTACCAGGTGAAGCCCTTATGTTCTCATTTATGCAGTTTTAAAATAGAATAAAATATAATTTTGAGATTGCTGTACCTTTTTTAATTTGTGACGTTTTCAACCAAAAGGTACCACATTGTCGCTTGTGGATAAGGTTGATTTCAAATTGAAGCTATAAAGACTATAAATGCCCTTTTGGTTGAGAATGGCACATTTTTTAATGATTTGTCATTTTAAATTAAAACTAAATTGAATGTATTTGGGCAATATTGGTTAGGATATTACACATAATGATCCTCTCGCCAAATAGACCTTTGCAAAATCAAGTCCCAGTTGCTCTAAATCATCCCTTTTTAGGGTTCCGTACCCAAAGGGTAAAAACGGGACCCTATTATTAAGACTCCGCTGTCCGTCTGTCTGTCTGTCACCAGGCTGTATCTCATGAACCGTGATGACATGACAGTTGAAATTTTCAGAGATGATGTATTTCTGTTGCCGCTATAACAACAAATACTAAAAAGTACGGAACCCTCGGTGCGCGAGTCCGACCCGCACTTGGTCGGTTTTTTATTTATCAAACGTCCTGTTTGCAAAATGTGTCACTTGTAACTTATCGTACAACGTCCCTTGTTGAAGATTAGTCAATATTACCTATACAAATGTACTATACTCGTAGTAAACGTCGTCGTCGTCGTCGTCGTCGTCTACTTACGACTAAAAATAATATGAAAGGAAGGGTCTCATCTCATTAAATGAGTAACGTATTTTATTGTTTTTATCGTATCCCGCTGCCGATAAACCAACCAGAAACCGGTCAAGCGTGAGTAGGTCTTACGGATAAAAATGAACATTGTAAAAATTGTAATGAATTGAGATGATGGTAGTTAGGATGTGCGTCCAACTCTCACTTAGGGCCGATACAGGTACAGCTACAGACAAACTGATAGTTGTATGAGAAGCGCACGACAACTAGATATGAGCGCCGATAGACATTTAGGCGGCGGCGGCGCGCCGGTCAAAATCGGTCGGCGGCGGCGGCGTTTCGGCGGCGTGGCCTTGAAAAACGGTTTTTCAAGGGAACAAAAATCAAACCCTAATTATGCCGAAAATACGTGTATTTTGCCTCAAACTCTTAAGGTATTAGACGACTTTTGTTATTTCAAGTAAAATACTAGAGTTCTGTTTTTCATGTCTGAATTAGACGTAGATATGTTGAAGCTAAAAAATGGGAAGGCAGCTGGACTCGATGATATAAGGGTCGAACAAATCAAATGTTTCGGACCCAAAGCCAAGCGTCAATACAACGTTTTTCCCAAAGATATGGAGTAAATCTCACGTCATTGCTACTCTAAACTATAACCAGGCAAAGATCCTGACAATGCGAAAAGTTACAGACCGATATCTCTACTCTGCCATACATTCAACTTATTCGAACGCCTTGTACTGAAACCACAGCCCACCCCCTATAGACCGAGCTTATAGGACGACTCGCGGTCACCGCCCGTATGGTGTATAGGTCTTATATAAGATTGCTCGCGCGCCGCTCCGATCAGTTGCGCCTAGAGATGGGTAGTGAGTAAATACTCAAGAGTAAATACCGAGTAAATACTCAGTATTACTCAGTATATGTTATTATGCACTTTTTTCGATAAATTTATTACTTTTGGAAAAAAACCGTTTGCAAAGGCCAAAATAATGTTCATCCCTCTATAACTTTTGGAACAAAGTTTAATAAAATATGAAAAAATAGCAGGATAATAGACCCTAGAAAACACTTTGAGAAAAAATATTTTAAACATGATCGGTCGGGTCATTTTTGAGTTTTCATTAAAAAAACTCTTCATAAAAGGACGTAAGTGCCGCGAAAACACGTAATTTGGCGTGTACGGGGATTCAGGATTCTAAAAGGCGGACCTGTGGATTCTATTCCAGTCCTCAGTCACTTATTTTAATGGGAGAGTGGAACCCAGCGTGGAACGACGCTTTTTAAGCAGCAGTTGGCCGCAACTAGATGGGTAGTTAGTAAAAACCCACCAAATATTTACCTAAAATACCCGTATTTGCCGTATACCGTAACTATGTATTTAGTGTGGTTAAAATATGATTTAATTATAGTCGTTAGTTTTCAGGCTGGCCCTTTCGGTTAACTCTTTGTCTATTGTAAGTAAAACCGCACGTGCTACTACCTGCAAAAAAAAAGAATCGCTAACTTTGACCGCGTATACTATACGGCTGTACTATGTATAGTCGTTAATTTTCAAGCTGGCCCTTGCAGCTAACTCATTGTCTATTGTAAGTTAAACCGCACGTGCTACTCACTCAATAAAAAACGGTTCGGTCAATTTAACCGGTTATTGAATTACAATTTCTATGGAACTTGCAATAAGATTCAAAATGAACTACGGAAAAATTGCGAGGCTGTGTGGGGTCCCTCTACGGTTACTGAGTTTCGGCGAGTCGAACGCTACAGAACCAGTCTAAAATATGTCAACGAGATGCGTAACAAAGGCGCATTATCCGATATAAAATATATATTTATCGGAGAGCTTACTTACACTGGTTTTTGAACGTTGGCCTAGGGGGTCATCCATAAATAACATCACACGAATTTAGTGATTTCACATTTGGCAATCCCGTTCCCTCTCGTGTGACTTCACATATTTGACAATTTTGTTTTCAAAGAAATTAGCAAATTCAATGAAATATAGTTATTTTAATAAAAATATTTTAAATAATAGGAATATTAGAAATTTTATGACACGAAACCGATACGATATACCGTTTCAAAAACTAGCTTATTTAGTTGTATCGCGAATACAAACAATCAAAACAATTTTCGACTACAAGTGAAATTAAAGTGACGTCACAAAGTTTGTAACTCCTCTCCCCCTCCTCCCTAATTAATAGTTTTCCATTGTAATTGCCACGTATTTAACCGGTCGACTAATTAATCGAATTTGGGTAGTTTAAAAAAAATATGGGTGCTTTTTTATTTTTAGTTAGCCTACTTTGGTGTCCCACTGCTGGGCAAAGGCCTCCCCTCGTTTTTTCCATTCGACCCTGTCATCGGCATTTTGCCACCATTTGGGGTAGAATGCGTCCAAGTCGTCCCGCCATCTCCTTTTCGGTCTGCCTGAACCCCGGCCTGCACCGTCTATGGTGTTCCGTGGGTCCCACTCAGTAACCATTTTGGCCATGGGTACTCAAATTAATAAATTGGCAACAAAAACGGAGCCTTAAATTAATCAATATGAGTTGTATTTTTATGAATTTTGGCCACAATGCCAGGAAAGACAGTGATAACCTGGAAAAGCTGGTAATCACTGGTAAAATCGAAGGCGATAAGCCGAGACGCAGGAGCCCAATGCGGTGGACAGACCAAATTCGCTCAGCCCTTGATGTAACGCTCCACGGTGCCCTACACTCGGCGACAGACAGAAAGAAGTAGCGGCAAATTGTCCAAGAGAAGCTAGAAGTTACCTAGAAGTGACCACGACCCTCAGTGATGAGGTAACCGATAAAAGGAGGAGGAGGAGACCACATTTTAAAAAGAAATAAAACAATCTAAAATATTATACACAGCCAAATTATATTATTATATGCCCAATGAAAGTTCGTGTTTAATATTTTAGATTACCGAATATTGATAAGACAATAGCGTATTTGACTGTATTTAAAATTAATTATTTTACATCATGCATAAAATAAAGCACCAGAAGTTTAATAGAGAAACGTAGACAGCAGTTATTTTTAGACACAATTTCTATTTTACAGCCCGTATAAAACAATAAAGAGTACGTAATTTGATTGTGACTTCACATGCTAGTGTTTCATATAAATTCCGTAGTAGCAAAATCGTTTTGACAGTTCGAAAAAAGAAACTGATTTGACTAGTAGTCAAATACCCTATTAGAATTATATGCCAATGACCGAACCTTTTTTGCAGGTAGTAGCACGTGCGGTTTTACTTACAATAGACAAAGAGTTAGCCGTAAGAACTACTATAAATACTATGTAACAATCGCCGCGCTATCTGGTAAGAGCTATATTGTAAAGTATTTTCGTCGCAGTTTTATTTTAATAAAGAACTGGTTAAAAACTGTATAATATGTGAATCAGCTTGCAACATGCACTTATCTAGAACGTAAGTAAATAAGTAACTTTGAAAGTAATTAAGTACCTTCTTATTTAAAACAAAATTGTTAACTATACTTTATCACGTCTATATCCGCTAAATTCCAAATTACCTCTCACTGATAATCACCTTTTTGCCCAAAACTAAGCGTAATAAGCTTCTTACAACATAAATATCATTAATACACGTTAACACAATTAAATAAAAACCAATTTAGTACTTAAATCTCACCAAAATATTGAAATTTTGTTAATAATCGTTTTTACTCACCAAAATGAGTAAATACCAGTATTTACTGTATGCTTTGAGTAAATACTGAGTAAATACTCAGTATTTACTCACCCCTACCCATCTCTTTGCGCCTTGCGCCCAAGAATACGACCTATTAGCAGTGTGCACGTCTGTACGAAAATAAATCGTAAATAATTGAATTCGTTCGCTAATCATTTATATTGCAGCGTAAAATGGTGTGGCAAGTAATCTAAGACTTCCAAATACAAAACAGATGGAATAACATTCCAGTTAATTGTGAAATTCATTATTTTGTTGAAAATTGTTTCTTGTCTGCGGGGTTCATTTTATACTGGTCAATACGGTTGTACTGAGCAGCAACGAAGTATGCCCGTCCCTTTTCGTCTGCAGGCGATTATGGTGCAAGTAAAAGATCTTGATGTATATGAAATAGGGATTTAGTATCCGAAACTGATACAAGGGTTGATATTCGCGTTTATGTATGTAAGACGCGTGCGGCGCTGTGGCGGCCGCTGGAGCTAATGGCTTGTGGTGGGGTCCGTACCCCGCGCGGTAACTTGTTGTCGTAGACATGCTGGGGGGCCGTTGGAGGAAGCTGAGGTGTCGGTAGCATTGGCTGGCGCTGAAGCTTCTTCCAACATCTCATCATTGTCATCAGGGAGGGGGCACACCTTATTCAGTGCCCGTCGTTCGATCCCTCTGATCGTTCTAAAATCGCCTACCCTGGCGATTCCGTCCTTGCCATGGTATAGTCGATGGACACGTGCAAGTTTCCATCTCATGGGAGGTAGGTTATCCTCTTTAAACACTACCATAGCGCCTTCCTTAAGATCTCTGTAGGGATGTCTCCATTTTGTTCGTTTTTGTAGCTCGGAGAGGTACTCGTTTTTCCACCTCTTCGCAAAACTCTCACGCAGCGACACGAGCAGCTGATAGCGCGTCTTTATGCCCTTTCCGGATGCAGCAGGAGGGGACGCCAGCGAAGTCAGGGGACGCCCGATGAGGAAGTGCCCTGGTGAGAGGGGAGAAAGGTCGCTGGGGTTACATGTAAGAGGGGTAAGGGGTCGGGAGTTAAGAACTGCTTTAACTTCCGTGCAAAGGGTACTTAACTCCGGAAACGTTAAGCAAGAGTTACCTATTGTTCTTTTTAAATGATATTATAAGCATTTAACATTGGCCTCCCATAGCCCGCCGAATGTGGGGGAATAAGGGGGATTAAATATGAACTGAATGCGCTCTTCGGCTGTGTAATTATATATGGAACTCATGCCTGCTTGTAATGCTCGTCCCAGTTCATTGTTTGCACCAATAAAATTAGTACCGTTATCGCAATAAATTTTACTCGGTCTTCCTCTACGCGAAATGAATCTGCGAAGGCAGGCAATGAATGCTTTAGCACTAAGGTCACTAACGGTTTCTAAGTGGACTGCCTTAGTCCAAAAACAAATAAATATACAAATGTAGCATTTGCAAATTCGATTTCCGCGTCCTATTTTGCTTGAAATTGGAAATGGACCACAGAAATCTGTTCCCGTTATAGCAAAGGGGTAGCTAGGAGTAATTCGACTTGTGCTGGTAGGTGGCCCATCAGCGGCTCCATGGCTTTGGCTCTAAGACGAGTGCATATTACGCAGCAGTGATATATGCTTCGTGCCAACGTTCTACCTCCCAGGGGCCAAAACTGGTCTTTGAAGCTTGCCAGGAGTAGCTGAGGGCCAGCATGCAGTAAGCGTAGATGCTCGGCTCGCATCAACAATTTTGTTAAATAATGTTTAGCGTGTAGTAACACTGGATGCTTTTTATCATAACTAAATTCGCTATTATTAAGCCGACCACCTACTCTCAGCACGCCGACGTCATCAAGAAAAGGAGACAGCTGTAACATATGGGATGAGGTAAGTTTTTTATTATTTTCTATTAGTTTAAGTTCATCTTTAAATGACTCTGACTGGGCTAGTTTTATAAGGTAAGTTAAGGCTGAACTAAGTTCATTTTCTTTAAGGGGTCCTACTGATCGATTATGTTTTTCTTTGATTTTACAATAACTTATAAATCTGTGTACATATGCAATTATTCTTTTTAAGTGTAATGAACTTGAATATCTTTTTATGTCAATTAAGTTATTAGTTTCATTGTTTTGATTTATGTTTGATTGTAAGACTTTTATTTCAGGTAAAGCGGTCTCGGTGGTGGGGTTTTGCGGCCATTGAGATTCGTCATGTTTCAGGAAAACTGGACCTTCCCACCACAAAGATGACTCAACAAGGAGACTTGGAGCTACTCCTCTCGAGGCCAGGTCAGCGGGATTTTTATCAGTAGGTACATGTCGCCACGAGTCTCTAGAGGTAAGCTCACGAATCTCATTCACTCTGTTACACACGAATGTTTTAAGTATTTTAGGGCTTGTTTTTATCCAGCCAAGTGCTATAGTGGAGTCGGACCAAAAAACCTTTTTCTGTATGGAGCAACGGAGAGCTCCGCTGACCTTGGAAACGAGTCGAGCGCCCAACAAAGCTGCTGCTAATTCAAGTTTAGGTATGGTCTGAAGTTTAAGGGGACAAACTCGTGTTTTTGCGCAAAGCAATCTGACGGTTATGGAGTCTGAACTATCCGTGGTGCGTATGTAAACGCAAGCCGCGTCTTCTTCTTCTTCTTCTTCTTCTGCTACCATGCCCTAGCGGGCGTCGGTGGCCACCTTTGCAAAGTCGTTTCTACTCTTGGCCAGTCTTGTTAGCGTGGCCGCGTCCTTGATGTTTGTCCATTGTTTGATGTTATCGAGCCAGTTCATCCTTCTTCCCCTTCCCCGTTTTCCCTCTATTTTTCCTTCTATTATAACTTTCAGCAGATTATACTTTTCATGTCTATGTAGATGTCCAAAATATGAAATCTTTCTCCGCTTAACTGTGGCTAATACTTCCTTTTTCTTCTTCATTCTTTTTAGGATCTATATGTTCGTTATTCTTGCGGTCCATGATACTCTCAGCATACGCCTGTACCAGGGACCGGCCCGCTATCCCTTATCGGGGTTTTATAAGGGTATTGCATAAGGCTTAACTCACCATACCCTTTGCCAGACGAAACCCTTTGTTTTGGTTTTAAAAACCCTTATATAAAGCTACCACATTTGAGTGATCGGTAGCCCAAATACCCTTACAAAACCCTTATCATCCGCTCACCAACACCTTGCATATTGCTTATAAGGGTTAGCCTTATAAAGGGCTTCCCTTTTAGCATATAAGCGTGCTAATTTAAGTCGTCTATCTTGTTCATAAAGCACACATTACTTCGAATCCGAGCGATCGTCGGCGGCGACGGCGGCGTTCTTTGACTAGGCACGTATTTTCTTTCCTTTTCATACACTACCGTAGATATATACTAATCCTGTCTCTTTCACGCAAAGGGAAACCTTTATAAAAAGCGCTTAAAGATAAGGGTAACCCTTATTAAGGGCTAGCCTTATTTTAAAGGTAAGGGTATGAATGGGCTTGCAGTTCAAAAGGGAAAGTCTTTCAATGTGTTAGCCGTGTTTAAGTGTTGCCCATTGAAAGGGTTTTATCGCGGAAAGGGTTGTCCGGTCCCTGGCCTGTACAGCCACATTTCGAAGGCCTCTATTTTCTTCTCCATTGTTTTATTTAAGGTCCATGTTTCAACACCATAATAAAGTATAGATAGTACATAGCATTGTACTAGTCTCCATCTTAGTTTTAACTTATAGTCTTTATTGGTATACAATGTTTGCATTTTAATGAAATCATTACGGGCTATTTCTATTCTCACCCTGATTTCCTTTTCTGGATCCCAGTTTTCACTCAGCCAGCAGCCCAGGTACCTATATTTGGAAACTCTTTCTATTTGTTTACCATCGATAAGCAGTTTGTTTGTTGGAAATGTTGATTTGCTTATTACCATTAGCTTGGTCTTTTTAACGTTCATTTTGAGGTTGTAATGTTTTACCTTAGTATTTAAGCGGTCCAATAGCTGTTGTAGTTCTTCTATACTGTTAGCTAGTATTACAGTGTCGTCTGCATATCTTATGTTATTGATATATCTTCCGTTACACTTTATACCCATCTCAACACCGTCCAATGCTTCCACAAACAAGCGCTCTGAGTAGAGGTTAAATAGGCTTGGAGATAATATGCAGCCTTGGCGTACACCTTTTAGGATTTTCAGCTCTTTTGTAGCAGATTGTCCGACCTTGATATGTGCTGTTTGGTTCCAGTATAGATTCGTGATCATTCTCATATCTTTGCTGTCGACATCTGTTCGATTTATAGCTTCTAGCAGTTGTTCGTGGTTCACAGTATCGAATGCTTTTTCGAAGTCTATAAAACACGCGTATACGTCTTTTTGGTGTTCTAGGCAGTTTTGTACGAGTACCTGAACTGCTGTCAGAGCTTCCCTGGTTCCAAGTACATTTCTAAATCCAAATTGGGTTTCACCTATGTTGTAGTCAATTTTGTTGTACATTCTGTTATGTAATATTTTCAAGAAAATTTTAAGGACGTGGCTCATAAGACTTATAAGACGATATTCATTGCAGGTTTTTGCATTGGGGTTTTTAGGGATTGGCAAGAAGGACGATTTCAGCCAGTCGTTAGGTAATTCTCCAGTCTCATAAATGTTATTGAATAGCTTTACTAGTATATCTATTCCAAAATTATCTAATAATTTGATTAATTCTACATGCACACCATCTGGGCCTACAGCTTTTCCGGTTTTCATGCTACTGATGGCTCTTTCGACCTCTCTATGAATAATCGATGGTCCTTGTAAATCTCTGTTTATAATAGGAGGAATTTGGGTTCTGTTGTCTTGAAATAGCGTTGTTATATAGGTCTCCCATTCCTTTTTCTGTTCATCTATTTCAATCAGAAGCTCATTTCTATTAAAAACTGTAATAGATGTCATATATTAAAGAAAATGTGACGAAGCCCTCCAGTGGTGAAGGCCGGATACGAACCGGCGTCTTTAGCTATCGCGGCTAACGCCATGAACCCCTAGGCCACCCCGCCACGGCGGTGCCCGTCCGAATTTCTCGACTAATGGGGGATTTTAAGTGTTATAGTGCAAGCACTTCAGAGCCCAAGAGGGTCAAATATCTTACAAGTGTTAGATAAGATTGTTCTCTTTGTAGCTTTTTCATCTTTAGGAATTGGTTTTATGGCAAATGTAAGATTGTCAGTGTTTGGTGTCCATTGTACACCTAGAACACTGGACTGTAACCTAAGTAAGGTTTAGATTGTCAGATACTGGCGAATCCTTAAATATCTCAGGACAGTTACAGACAACATACTTTATGTAAACGGTCAAGAGTTTATTCCACCTTCTATATCAAACAGCAAGGCGTTAACTCCAGACACTAGTCGCAAACAAACAAATCATGACAGCGACTTATCACTTAGTCCAAACCACTACCAAGTCTCCCAAAGTGAATCAAAACTGCTCCAGCCCCAAAGAGACCCTTCTTTTAAAGACCAACCTAACCATTCCTTTCGCAGCAAAACCCAAGCATAATAATAATAAAAGCAATAACTGCAATATGAGTATACTTGTACAAAACATCCGAAGTATAAAAAATAAAACGGAATTACTAGAAAGTCTGCTACACGAATACAACTACCCGGTTGTATGCCTAACTGAAACCTGGATTTCTGCACTGCAAAAAGACATAATACAAATTCAAGACTATGTCTTCGGAGCGGCCAGCTACAGGACTGGGCGAAGGGGATGCGGTACGGCGATCCTTATCAAAACTGGAATATCATTTAGTGAGAGAAAAGACATCTGATTTGTCTATAGACAATATTATGGAGTGTTGTGCGGTAGAACTGTCCCCTAATATTTTGGTAATAACTGTATACAGAATAAATAACAACATACATGTATTTTTTGATGCTCTTAACCAACTACTGAGTAAAGTTAAATCGAAAATAAACAAACAAGTAATTGTTGTCGGAAACTTTAACCTAGATGCTTTTCAAAATTCGAATGATTATCGGAAGCTTATAAATATAATGTTAGAATATAACTTACACCAAAAAGTTACGGCACCAACTAGGGTCACAAGCACTAGCTCAACATGCATCGACTTTGTTTTTTCAAACAACAAACATAGTACCGCTTTTGTAAAGGACCTAGGCATATCTAATCATATGGCCCTGATTTATGAATTTTCAACTAGCAAAACTCGGCCAAATGTTGACATGTATACAAAAAAAAGATTATTCACTTCACATTAGGGCTCGCGGTCGAATCCGTGTTTCGTTTACACGTTTCGAATACCCGTTTCCGAATAATACGTAAACGGTTTTCTGGCCCGTTCCACACGTTTAATTAAGAAACGTGTAGTTAAGACCCGTGTACACGGATAAACGGGTATTCGAAGATACGTATCTTATTTATCCGTGGCTCCGGACACGTCCTTGACGATAGTAGCGAAGGAACGAACGCCAGCTACAAATGACCAGACAAAAGATTCATGACGAGTTTCTGTCATATTTAACCTTATTCCGTGGGTCATAGAGTCGAAATTCATTAAAACGGTTTAGAAACTCCTTTCTTGAGCATGTAGTTTTTGCTTGCAATAGGTATTAAGAGTATTCACGCTTCTTATCAAAGTATAGTATTTTATATAGCACTTTAAATAGCTACTTTTTTTTACGTTGCGGGTTAGCAATATAATATAAAAACCTGCTAGTACCTATTTAAAAAGAATATTAGAACCATCGAGTTCTGTATGTAGGCAGGAAGTCAAACTAATGTTCGAAATTGGCATTAAGTAAGTATTTATAAAAAAATACAATTTTAACTTGCTTCTTTATTTTAAGTTTAATTTAAGAACATGATATGAAATTGTATTTCTTGTCATATAATGTAGGTAAACCTTATAAAACAAAGTCCCCCGCCGGGTCCGTATGTCTGTCTGTATGTTCGCGATAACCAGACCTCACCTATGAATGAAGTTTTTCTTTGGGAATGTTTGTGTATATTTTGTTAAGGTTTTGTTTAAATTGGTAGAAATATGACGATGTTTGCTAATGAAGTTAGAAAAAATCACGCTGGCTTAATCGAAAACGCTGCCCAATCTATTTGATATCTATGTATGGTGGACTTGTCTCTCTTTCATTGGTCTACAAAAAAGTGCGCGATGGCTGTCTGTCTATATTTTAAGAATAATTAACACATTATTAACTTTTAAAAAAACCGGACAAGTGCGAGTCGGACTCGCCCACCGAAGGTTCCGTACAAATACATCTGTAAAAATTTCAACTGTCTAGCTATCACGGTTCATGATATACAGCCTAGTGAGTGGTGACAGATAAATGGACATTGAACTCTTAGTATGATTAGGCTTCCGAAGTGAATACTTGTTACAGAATGTATTTTATTATGCTTGACTCTCCATGCGAAGCCGGGGCGGGTCGCTATAGTTATTAATAAACACTTTAAATCAACTTGATAAAATTGCACCTTCTCAATAAATTCTAATTGTTTTTACTTTAGGTACCTCTTACCACAGTAAAACGCTTTTTAGTGCGGTGCAGCTACAAAACAATTGAAAACATTTTCTTGTGCAGATGTTTTGACCTTATTACAACGACATAAAGCTTGTAATTGGCGGTGACACTTGTGATAATAGTTTGGGAACTTACATGTTTTCGACGATGACAAACAAAAGGATATTGGAAAACAATGGATGGATGGACCACCGGTCGGCAACGTGCGCATTTAAGTTTATTACCTGAACGCTAGTGCGAAAGTGACCAAAGTGAATTATGAATGATTACCAATTTAAAGATCTATCTTAATGTAATTAGCAATATTTTCGCAAGTTATCCAAGGTAGTATGGGTTTTTATGGTTCTTGGGTAAAATTACTCGATAATCCCGCTTTTGTGTACCTACTTATAACTTTTTTGCGCCGTTGGCAGGTTTGTTGTTTTCGCAAAGCAGTAATAGATCCGAGATAAAAATAACCACCAAATAATTAAACTGTTATTTTTAATTAATATTGTATTCTGTCTGCACACCTATTATTAACGAAAATACTATACCATTATGTAATTATAAAAAAAACTATGATCGATATCAAATTTTTGTAATTAGCTTAGAAGCAATCGGTTTTATTAAATGATATAAATAGTTTAAAATAAAAATTATGTATCCCTACTATTAAACATAGGAAGATTAGGAAGATGGCTCAGTACCTATGTTTTATCAATACGGTTAAAAACAATTTAAAAAAAAAGTAATTGTGCGGTTTTATGAAACCACGATGCAAGTGAAACTTTTTTCGGATTGTAGGCATTTAACTAAAAAAAATCGGAAATTAATTCGATTTACGGTATTAAAATCGCGGTTTTAATCTTAACTTAATAAATTGGGGCGATAGAATAAAAGCTTCACTTTAAACATCGTACGACAAACGAATTCATCTGAAGTCAACATAATAATAGTGGACCTTGTTACCATTGTACATTGGCTCAAACTGGTTCGGAGTATTTGGACCCGTTCGGAACGGTCTTAAGTACCCGTGTAAACGGAGATACGTGTCTGAGATACGTTTCTTGGGAACGTTCCTTCGAAACGTTTTCGAATCCCGGCGGTTCCGTGTAAACCGGGTTCTTAGTACCGCCGGGCTTAAGAACACGGGTATTCGTATCGGCGTGTAACACGGATACCGGGAGCCCTACTTCACATAATATTGCATGTTTTAGGGACGCTTTAAAGCAGTTTAAACGGGATGATATTATCAAAGATGCTAATGACGTAAATGAAAACTATAATAGTTTCGATGATAAAATGCAAGAATTATTAAATAAATACATACCTTTAAAAACTTTAAAAATTATACTCCACAGGAAAAAAACTTGGATCACAAACGGTATTCAGCGTTCATGCAGGCAAAAAGACTGCTCCAGATGTTAGTCAATAAAAATATATTAAAAAAAAGTCGTATAAAAATATATTAAAAAAAGAGCATAAAATCTTCTAAGAAACTCAACTATGCCCGTGAAATTCTAAGTTCAAGTAATAAAACTAAAAGTATGTGGAACATGATCAACAACATAATCGGTTCAAAAACCACCAATCGTTCGCCTAACATAACACTAAAACACCACAATTCCACCGTAGAATGTCCTCGACTAGTATCAAATCTATTTAATCATTATTTTTCGACCGTGGGTGCACCATCTTGCATAAACTGGACGGCCGGTTATGCAACCTGCCATAAACTCGATGTTCCTTAGTGTGACGGATTGTCACTTGGCCGCAATATCATGGAATCCAGGAAAACAGCTTCTGGTTGGTGGGATCGAGTGTTATGGGCATTTTAAATAATAAATGTATTGCGAGTACTCACATCACGTTTTATTACGTATTCACATAATTAAAATATATATAGTCACATCATGTAGGATATGTGTGCTCGGCGCAGCGGTCAAAGCGAAAGAGAGAGAGCATAGATAATACAGATCTACTTGTTATGTAGTTTGTCATAGACAATACAGCTTGCGTGTATTACTTAAGGGCTATACAGACATTCTAACACTTAGCCCCGTAACTGATAACGAAGTACAATCAATAATAAGGAAACTTCCAAACAAATATAGTGCCGGCGTAGACGAAATACCCACAGCTTTGCTAAAAAACTGTAGTACGGAACTTACACCTATAATTACTAAATTAATTAACCAGACCTATACGCAATCAACTTTTCCAGATAAATTAAAATTTGCAATAATAAAACCTATTCTTAAAAATAAAAGTGACCCACAAAATACCAACCAATATCGACCTTACTACCTGTAATATCCAAACTTTTCGAAAAAACAATGGCAAATCGCATCTACAAGTTTTTAGAAAAATTCCACCTATTAGATGTAAATCAGAATGGTTTTCGAAAAAAACACTGCACTACGCGCACAGTATATAAATATGTCAATGAAATTCTTAATTATCTAAGAGATAAACATTATGCTATCGGTTTAATGTTAGATATGACGAAAGCGTATGACAAAATTTCGCATTTTATCCTATTAAATAAACTTTATGGAATAAGTATTCGAGGCGGTGCGCACAAATGGTGCAATCCTACTTAAAAGACAGGGCGCAATGCGTACAGATCCAACATCATGACAAAAAAACAGGTGAAGTCTCAAACATACAATCAGACACCCTAATAACTAATTGTTCTATACCTTAGGAGTCAGTTTTAGGATGTATCCTATTTTTAGTTTATATCAATGATTTGCCTAAAATTACTAAACACACTTGCATCATGTTCGCAGATGATGTGTCCCTCTTGTTTAGAAGTCCTAAAAACCATAACTTTCAGAGCGATATCAACGAAACTTTGGCAGAAATTACGAATTGGCTAAATGAACATAGTTTAGAACTTAATATGAGCAAAACTAAAATAATTCAATTTCATCCGTACCAAAAAGAAGACTTAGATTTATCGGCAACGTCAAAACAACTGGGCATCGAAGAGGTTAGCTCATTCAAACTATTAGGACTACACATTGACACGAGTTTAAATTGGAAAACGCATATTGAAGAGGTCAGGAACAAACTATCACGTTTTTTGTTTGCGTTGTGTTCTAAAAAGGAACACAAACGTAGAATGTGCACTTTCTGCATATTACGCATATGAATAAACTGACAATATAACATTCTAATTTGCTATAATTATAAAATTATTTCTTGACGATAATTCACCAATTCAATGTTATATATTTACTACGAATTGATTATTATTATATTTCCACTGAAAGTACCAATTTAAACATATCTTGTTTTGTATAAATTAACTTTTTAGCTTTAACTAGTTTTTAAGACATTGCTACGCCCTTGCAGGGTGACCATGTACCAAATCTCTATGTAACACCTTTTATAACCATGGTTTTTGCATTAAATAAATAAATAAATAAATGAATACAGCAAGTTTGGCTGCCTGCATCAAATACAGCGCGTGCTACATAATCCACATTTGTATTGGGGTTGGATACCTTAACTAAAGCGGTACCAAGCATAATCTGCTTACCTGATCGGACTGTTAAAGCCCTAGGCGGTTGGTTGACTACTTCAAGGTCATTTGATGTTCCAATCGTGGGTGTCGTCGCAGGCAAGGGTTTTGTTACGTTATTTTCTTTATGCAATAAGGTATTATGCTTCTTATGACATAACCTACATCCTCCTAATCTACAATTACGTGTTTCATGTCTGCGTCGTAAACAGTTGGTGCAAAGATTTAACTTTAAGGCTTCGCTCCACTTGTTTTCGAGCGGTAAAGATTTGAATGATTCGCAGTCTATGATTCTATGACCTACACATTGGACACGATAAACCTACCGGTTTAGAAGCACTAGACGTGAGGAAACTTTTTGAAAATTTGCTATGTGTGAATGAGCCTTTATGTTCATTTTGTGTGAATGAGCCCTTATGTTCATTTTTTGGTTGACTATCTTTAGGAATATGAGAGACGCTTTTTTCATGTCTATTAGCTAATGTTGTTTCTAAAATGTCCGCTCGATTGCGAAGAAACTCGATAAATTCGTCCAAGAGTGGCAAGTCGGAGAGATTATTTCTATGCTCCTCCCACTTACCACTGGTGGTCGAGTCCAGTTTACTGGACACCATAAATATAATGAGCGTATCCCATTGGTCAACCGGCTGTCCAAGCGTGGTCAGTGCCCTCAAGTTTTTGGTCACAAGGTCAATTAAGTATCTTAAAGATTTATGTGATTCTCTGGTTAAAGGTTCTATTTTCAAGAGATTATTAATAAGAATTTTCTTATTATTGTACCTCTGACATAACAAATCCCATGCGACCTTGTAATTTTGTGACGAAAATTCAATAGACTTGATTACAAGTGCCGCGCTCCCTTGTAGGGACGATCTTAAATAGTGGAATTTGTTTATGTCTGGGATAGTTTCATTATTATGTATTAATGACTCGAACGTGTCGTGGAATTCCAACCACAAAAAATAATTGCCGTCAAATATCGGTAATTTGATAACGGGTAATTTTACGTTTACGTTATCCTGACGTGAGCAACTACTGTGCGAACTTTGTTTATCCTCATTATTTATGGGTCGCAATTTTAATTAAGTTTGAGCACTGGCAATACCACTGTAAACCCGTCTTTCAGTTTTCTCTCTTTCTCGAATTTGTTCATCCGGGTCAGGAGAATATAGTTTTTTTTTTTTTAATTTATTTAGGAAACAAACAGTCACATACAGATAAGTTTAAACTTGCAGATATACAATAAGACCTATAGTTCCATTAATTATAACATACTGATATTGATAACAAGTAGAAACAGGGCTTGTTCGGCACTGCCTATAAATAGGAAGATACACAGAAGTAACAATTGGATACACAACTAATAAAGTACCTAAGTATCAAACATGCTTACAAACATACATACGTTACATAAGACTATAGAACAATTACAATTTTTTTTTTTTAAAGCAAAGACTGCTATGGAAAAAGTAAGCTCCGCAGACCACTACTATATTTACCGAAAGACAATGAGAAGATATCTAGATTTATGAAATTAACATTGTAATCATGACAGGCTCGTCTAAAAAAAGTATTTTTGGCGAAATTAGATCTACAAAAATCAATATGAAATGTTTGGGGGTGGCGCGTGGGAATACGAGGCAATTTAAAGACAATTTTTTCAAGAAGAGTGGAAGAATCAGTAAGGCCATTTAAGAGTTTATACAGAAACATTTGGTCTATATAAACACGTCGTGTATCTAGTGGCCCTAGACTACGACGGTGTGTGCTATTCTCTGACATATTCAGACCGTGGCGGAAATTGAGCGACTTTAACAGCTTTTTTTGGATTCTTTCAATTATTTTTATGTGAACGGTATATTGAGGGGTCCAGACGACGCTACCGAACTCTAAAATGCTGCGAACGTAAGAGGAGTATAATACTTTTAGGGTGTTTGGATCTTTAAATGGTTGAGATAGTCTAAGTATCAGGCCCAATTTCATGTAGGCCCTCTCGGAGATGTGGTCTATGTGTGAAATGAAGTTAAGCTTAGAATCCAAAATAATACCAAGATCTCGGACCTTGGTGATTCTATTTATGATCTTTCCTGAAAAACTATAATTGAAAAGAAGGGGACTTTGTTTGTGAGTGAAAGTAATACAGTTGCATTTATCAGGGTTCAGAAGCAATTGGTTATAATCGCAATATGCGGCAAAGCTATCAAGATCGCGTTGCATGTCCAGGCAGTCGTTCTTTGTTTTTATGATTTTGAAAATTTTTGTATCGTCTGCATAAACTAGATGTCTTGAACTAGAAAACGATGAACCCATGTCGTTTACGTATATGATAAATAAAAGCGGTCCTAAATGAGAGCCTTGAGGGACCCCTGAATCAATGGTTAAGTATCTGGAAGTATAGCCTCTTAGTGATACTGCCTGGCATCGGTTCTGGATGTAGGATTCAATCCACCTGTAGAGGTCTCCGTGTATACCGAGTTCGTATAATTTGTGTAATAACATAGTGTGATTAATTTTATCAAAAGCTTTTGAGAAATCGGTATACACGGCGTCAACCTGATGACCGTTGCCAATAGCGTTCAAAATAAAATCAGTGAAGGTAATAAGATTGGTGTCAACACTACGGCCACGAAGAAAACCGTGTTGGTCAGGAGAAATTATACGAATGATACAATTTGTCAATTCGGATGTAACAATTTTTTCTAATATTTTGCCAAAAATGCATAATTTAGATATGGGTCTGTACTGTGTAACATCATGTTTTATCTCCGCTTTTATGTATTGGTGTTATTAAAGCCGTTTTCCAAACAGACGGGAAACAACCCTCGGATAACGATTTACGGAAAATAATAGTAAGAGGAGTAGCCAATTCCTTGCTACAGCGAGAGATTAAAATTGGATGAATACGGTCAAGTCCCGCTCCCTTATTTGTGTTAACCTGTTGGAGGTGTTTAAGAACGAGTTTATTATTTATGTTAATCGAAGAGATATCTACCGGGCTATTGTTAGTATGAGAATTTGGAGAAACAGGGTACGCGATACCTTTAACAAAAACTGAGTGGAAATAATCGTTGAAATAATTAGCTACTGTCTCACTGTCAGTTGAGGAATTGCCTCCATAATACATACAGTCTGGGGTTTTATTTGCGGAAAACTTTGATTTAATGAAAGACCAAAAATATTTAGGACACTTACGGATATTTTTCTCAGCAAAAGATATGTATGAATTATAGCAATCCAGTTCCATTTTGTGCTCTCTTGTTCTTAACAGCTTGAATGCAAGATAGTCTAAAGGATTTTTGTAAGTTTTCCACCTGGTGTGAATTTTACGCTTTTCTCGACCTAATTTCACTAATGCCCGGGTGTACCAAGGGGGACGATTACTAGAGCAGTTTGTCTTACTGAGAGGAACGTACTTTTTAATAAGAGTATTTAACATTGAGTAAAAATGAGTAGTAGCCTGTTCAGTATTCATATATTGCATTGGGGTCCAGTCAGTAGAAGAAAGAGCGTCACGTATTTTTTCGTAATTTGCAGCATAAAAAAGTAATTTCTCTCTAGGAGGATCATACGCGGCCGAAAGAAAAGGAAGCTTGATGTTAATGTCGAGAGATTTGTGATGGGAGTCCTCAGGGGTTAGTGGTGTCGTACAATGCGTAACAGAGCAAGACAAATCGCTTAACACCAGGTCCAAGATCCGATTGTTTACATTCGAGCACCCGTTAAGTTGTTTTAAACCCGAGAGGTTTAAGAAATCGGAGATTAAGGTTGCAGTCGTATTGTTGTTTGTGTCAATAACTAAGCTTCCATTAAGAAGCGTCCAAATGGCATGACTAATATTAAAATCGCCTAGAATTATGTAACTATCGTTCGGATTACTAATTATAAAATCGGACGCAGAGTCAAAAAAGGATTGCAAGTCGGAATAATGTTCACCGCCGTGAGGGAAATAACAACAAGCAATAAATAACTTAGCCCGATGCGCGGCAGCGCCGGGCGGGCGCGCCCGCGGCGGCGGCGCGACGGTGCCGGCGCGTTCGATGCTCAGCCACAGCTCCTCCCGGCGCGGGCCGGAGCGCAGCTCGGGGCGCTCGCGCACCGCCAGGCCGCGCCCGCGGCGCACCGCCACCAGCACGCCGCCGCCCCGCCCCGCGCCGTCGCCGCGCGCCGAGCACCGGTCGTGGCGGTAAACGGCATAATCATTCCAGAAATACTCAGCATCGTTAAAGTCACTCGTCAACCACGTCTCTGTCAGGCATATAATATCATAATCGGCTTTCAAAACGTTTGCCAGAAAATAATGCGATTTAGTTCGCAACCCCCTAACATTTTGATAGTAAACGTTTAAGTCAGGTACTGTCGTCACGAGAAATACAGGTTTGTATAATATATTATGAAATTCAAAAGTATTAAATGTGGTAATAAAAATAGGTATATTAAAGGGCTATTGTTATTGAGACAATTTCCGAGCGTAACAAAAAATAAGTTGAGTCGCCTGTACGAGAAAAGTATGTATGGGTGGGTAAAACGAGTGCAGTTAATTGTAATTTTAGGTATAATTAGAAACACGGTTATAGTCAGTGAGAGTGTGTTTAAATTGTTTTTATAACGTAATAGTAATATCGTTGATCGGCGTAGCAGTAAAGTGAGCACGTAAACAACGTAAATAATGAGTCATTTCAGTTTTGAAAGGTCGGATTCGTTTGAGATATGCAGGATTTTAGATTTATCATTTTTACGCATTAAAATCTTGCAATCTCTAACCCACAGGTAGGCATAGTTTAAATTAGATTTAACTGCACGGGCTTTTTTTAATAATAGCTTATTTTCGCGAGTTAGGTGGTCGTTTATGTAGAGGTTTTGTGGGGGCCCCGGCATTCCGATGTCGACCGTAGTGAGTGTCCGGCGCGTGCGCATAGCCGCCAGCAGCTCGTCCTTGCGGCGGCGCTGCACGAATCGCACGATGACTGCTGGCTCGCGGTCCGCGCCGGCGCGCCCGGCCCCGCCGCTCGCTAAAGCGGTGATGGTTCCAAAGCGACGCACTCGGTGAATGGAATCGATGTCGGAGTCCGACACAAAAACTCCTAGCTTTCTTGATATATCGGTCAAAAGAGACATAAGATTTTCCCCACTTTTATAGGTTAGTCCAGAAATTTCAATGTTGCTCAAGCGAGAGAATTGATCGCGACTATTCAAATCGTTTTTGAGGGATTCAATAGTAACACAGGCCTCGTCAAAACTCTTCTGCAGGGGACCCAGTGAGGAAACTTTGTCTTCTACGAGAACCAGCCGCGCATCTATGGCAGTAAGCGAGGTGTCGAGCTCGCTCCATTTTGCATTAAGCTCCCGCAGGCCCTGTGAGGTTGCGCGAATCTCGCTTTTAATAGTGTTAACATCCGATTTCATTGCGTTAAAGTCATTTCGAAACGATCTGATCTCGTTCAGAATGTCGGCGGTGGTTCCGGTGTCCGCTGATGGCGTATTTCGGCAGTTTACACATCGCCAGGCTGCTTTTGCTGCGGTCCCTTTTTTCGATACGTGGCTTCAGTCAATCCAGCACAATCGAAGTGCAATCGGCCGCGGCATTGACCACATTCAGCAAAGTCCGTTAATTCATCACCACACTTAGCGCAATTCATTTTAATCTTGGGTAGACTTTTGAGGTTAGTGCAAAAACACAACACAAAAATGAACCTTAAGTTTGTGAACACAAGGCTGCAATACGTATACACTTAGATTAAAATTAACTTGTAAACAAGTCCCGGTACCTATGAGTCGAGTTAACCGCGATAAGGAAAAAGTGCAGGCGGCCGCTCCGACCCGGTTTCGAGCGTTGAATATGAGCGTTGATAGTTCTATTTGACTATGACATTTTTCAAAATCACAGAATAAAGCTTCCATTTTTACACTTCGCAAATTCAATTCATTAAATCGCGCTTCGGAAATCTGGTCAGGTTGTATCCGTTTCAACTCTTCAATAAATTGTTCAAAATGTGTCAATCTACCTCTAATTGAACCGCGCTGTTTAATTAAATCTTTAAGCTTTAATTCATTTTCAAGCGGATTTATGTCTACGCCGCCGTGAGGAGAAGTGGGTGTAGACATTGTGTAAATTTATATTAATATTTTTTATATGTGAGGCACTAAAGTTGAAATGGATAAATAATGACCCAACACAAAAAACGGTAATAAACAAGATCTAGCGAAGGGCAATCAATAACAAGATAAGAAAACTGTGCATCAAACCAGGCAGGAGTTGCAGGTGCGCGGAGACGCCGCGCGAAACTAGATCAAGTCTCACTCGAACAGCTGACGCGAAGTAGGTCGGCACTGCGGAGAGTAGGCAGTAGGCAGTAGGCACAGCCGACGCGAGCGCAGTCAGTCCGAAGTATTTATCCTGGAAATGTCGGCCCGAAACGAAATGAGAAATGATGCAAGTATATAAGGTATATAATGGTTTGGACCTTTGAGGAATAAACACTATCTTTAATAATGTGAGAAAAGAATTATTTACTTGTAACCACTTAATTTTACTAATTTAATAGTACATTACTACAAAGGCCGGGAAGGAAGGGGTTGCCGGCCGAATAGTATATATAGTTATGAGGCCGACAACCCCTTTTCACGCCGATGTATGTATAGTGCTTTTCTCAAACGTTGAATATATCATCTTCAATCATACTATCTTTGTCTTACACTAGTACTAACACCCAAAAGAAAAGGATGCGTATAGTTTTTTTGTTCTTATTTACTGACAAGATTTGCTTGACCAACTATATATATCAATCAAATATCGTTTATTGTTTTTTTTATAGGCGTATTGGCAGAATGTCATAAACGAACCAAAAAGCAAATTTTGCTTACAGTTTTTTTTATGGCTGAATGCCATGATGCTGTGTCACAATCATATGTAAAATGGAAATTAAAAAAGAGCCACTTCCCGGCCTAGGCCTGCAACTTTGTATGAAATTTCATTACAGGCCCCTCGTCTAGCCGCGCCGGAGACGTGATACTTCCCAACCTATTATATAGAACGTAATATCAATATTACATAGCATGTTTGAGAAAAGTTACTTAAACTAATTGTTTTTATGAAGTAGCTTAGCGAAATAATATTTAAGGAATGCTTTGTATAAAGAAAGCGTGAACAAGGGCGTGTTCTGTGCACAAGCACTTATTATTAAGTATTTTACGTAAACAACAACTTAAGATAAATTATAATTTTAAGAAGTGCAAATTCAAGATGCAAAGCAATTAGCACTTTATGACTTATATATTAAGGTTGATTAGCTCTAGCAGGCCAACGAATAAAATGCTTTTAATTTTAAATGTTTTACTTTTATAGTGATTTTAATGCTGTATTTATTGCTGTATTATGTATAGGCGCGTAGCAACATATAGGCGAAGAATGCACTCAAGATAAGAAATATGATTACCGGAATCCTAAAAATTTAATAAAAGTCGTATTTATATATTTTTTGGAATAAAGTACACTAAGCACAAAAATCAAAACTAGGATAGGTAAAAGGGTAAAGGATAAGAATTAGCTCCATGCACGAATTTATTTTTATTTTTGGATTCATAATTTATATCGTTGGAACACCGGAAATGATAAAAATACTTTTGTAAACCTTAACATTATTTTATTAAAAAATATTTAAAATGTTGAAAATTTTTGAGCGGTTGAAACGCTCATAATTTTTGGCGCGAATTCGACAGAGCGTAATGACGTCACATGTTGGGCGGCCCAACTGACGTTTGCTACTAATGACACTAATCTGTCGAACGCGTGACGTCACGTGGCGTTTCGAGCGTTTCGCTCACTAGCTTTTCGCGGGCAAATTTTTGTACTTTTTATTTATAATTTTAAGTAATTAAATGGTAATTTAAAAACGGTAATGCATTTGTAACATGATATAACGGTAACAAACATCCGAATAAAACATATTTCGTTCAAATATAAACCTCATGCATGAGGCTAATTGGGCACTCCCCTGGAAGTAGTTCGCCGTAGAGACCCGCGTCGCATCCAGTCCAAAGGTCGCGCTCGGTAGTTTCTTTGTTCTCGCTTCTCGAACGTTCTGCCTTCCCTGTTGCTAAGCCGCGTACGCGCAGATGTCTTGAGGTAACTGGTCGTGTCACGGTCGCCATAAACTTGCAGGCGATTATGGTGCAAGTAAAAGATCTTGATGTATATGAAATAGGGATTTAATATCCGAAACTGATACAAGAGTTGATATTCGCGTTTATGTATGTAAGACGCATGCGGCGCTGTGGCGGCCGCTGGAGCTAATGGCTTGTGGTGGGGTCCGTACCCCGCGCGCCCGCGCCCCGCGCGGTAACTTGTTGTCGTAGACAGTCAACATGAAAATGCAATGTGCTATCCCTTTCACGTTAACGACTAGTGATGTCCAAACCTCCTCACATACGTAGAGACGTGGCAACCGCTGTAGAACGCGCAAAAAAACTGTGTAATTCCCGACACCCACTACATTCGCATACTCCTATAACCGGCAGGCTAAAGTCACGCATCAAGAGTTTTGTTGACAACCTTCTGAAATGGGGAATCAACCCGGGACAAAGTGATGTACTATACGAATGTGTACAAACAACGCAACATATGATGCAGTGTTCCCTGTGTCCAACTACGTGCACTACAGAAGACCTCATAAGAGCCACCCCCGGGGGGTTAGAGGTGGCAAGATATTGGCAAAATATTATTTAGTTATGATCCCTTCACACGATAACAAGAAGAAATACTAGAGTGCGTGACCGCTGAAGCCCTCCCCCCGCCGACGGGAAGCCTTCAGCTGGATGATCGGGAACTTATGCAGAGCTAGTCTTAGCCACAGATTTTTATCCCAGATCAGCTCCACTGAAGCTCGGCCTTTAAGTCCCTTGGGCCCGCAGAAAACTTTAATCATATTCGTAGCCCTCAGCCTCGCTTAGATATGACCAGTGCTTAGCTCTGCTCTTCTGCAATTCGGCGTTCAGCCTCACAGCAGTGGCGGATTAGCCACGTGCCAAAAATAGCAAATGACACAGGCCCCGCGCGTTTAGGGGCCCCGCGCACCTATGCCATGTCGCTGTAAAAAACCCAGTTTCACTTCGTCCGACAAAATTAAAATAATCCATGGGCCCCATGACAGAATTTTCTACAGGCCCCGCGCTGGCTTAATCCGGCACTTCCTCATAGGGCAGCACACCGTAATCAGACGCTACGGGCCTCCGGCCTTATGCTACAATTGGCTATAGGTTCGATTCCAAGCTCTGCAGAAAGGCACTGAGAAAAAATTATGCTTTTGTATTTACTTCACGGGTCAGGGTCAGGGGGAGCGGCAGAGACCCAGTGGCCCTTGGCGCTAAATATTAAAATACGCCTCTGTACGTGTCTGACACCTAACGGTATTAATATTAATTTCGTTGGCTACACCACGTTGCCTTAATTCTTGAAGCAGAGGGAACGCACTTGAACGCAGTGCCTATCAATAATTATCTTAAAACAATACTTGGTGGCTCTGCTTGTTTACCATGATTAATCCAATATGGAAAAAGATTTAAGGAGTGAAAATTCGCGATAAACAAGCTTGCAACCTTGCATTGGCGGCGGCGGCGTGGAAATTTCGTCGGGGGCGGCGGCGCTCATATCTAACGACAACAGAACTGCAACGTCGGCGTGCAGCTCCCATACATGTTCCCATGCACGGCCCGATTCCAACTTTAACATACGTCAAATATTAGCTCTACAAACATACACATAGTAGGTATATACAATACAAGTAGTTATATAGACGCGCCACCGACCGACCGGGGGTAAGAGAAACAATATTCATATAACATTTGGGCAGCATAGGATTTTTTCTCTTTCAATCTTATAAATTTCGGTATTTCGCCATCGCCTCCTACCTATGATGCCACCCGGTCGGTGATAAGGACAAAGCATGACACTATTTTCTCTTTCCTCTTATAGGAATCGCAATGATAGAGAAAGGTAGTCTCTTCCTCTATCAAAGAGTGTCAGGCCCTTGTCTAGAAACGATATGGATTAGATGTGTCAGTGTCAAAAGTGACGTTCCTTCAAACAAAAACGTCACTTTTGACACTGCCACATGTACTTCATATCGTTTCTAGACCTAATATTTGACGTATCTTAAAGTTGGAATTGGAATCGGGCCGGCAGTCGGGTTGCAGTCCGTCTGTACCGGCCCTTAGCCGGTTTTTTTTGTCGAAACTTGTGCTCTCGGAAACTGTAATTTAGGCTCATGAAGACTACGAAATTATCAATCAATTTGAAGAAGAGAAACTGCTCTTTAATTTTGTAACAAAAATAACTACTTAGTTATTGTATACATACTTGTCATACTTTAACGGAGTTACGGGATAATAAAAGAAATTGTTCTGATCTTGTGACGCTTAGTTTTGTAAATAAACATATTGTTTGCTTTTGACAAAAACATGGTTTTATTCAGACTTAACATCTTTATTACACGTCGGTTGGATTAGCACGAAGTATATTTTTAAAATAAATAGAAGAACAATAATTATTATTTTTATAATTACTATAATTAATACGTCTATCTAAAAATATAAAAATAAAAAATAAATGTAAAGTCAGATTAATATGAATTGAATGCAGCTTCAATTTAGTCGGCATCGGCAATGAACATTTGAGCAGGGTCGTATTCGTATTAAACAGCCGTCGACTAAATTATTTGATTATCTGCTAGGCACAGGCTGGCGTTCATATCTCTCTCTCAACGAAGTTAGACATTTACGTCATATTGATGAAAGTTAGAGTTACCGCTTTTGTGATACCTCATTGGTATAAGTGGACTTCTTTACAGAATGCGCAGGACCTACATCAGCGTCAGAGGCTCTACCGCGAAAATCGAATCACATCATCTTCCTCTGTATAGATCGAATATGCAAGAACGATAGAGAGGACATTTCAATTTTATTTTTTTGCGGTAGGGCCTCTGCCGGCCTAGCCAAGGTGACAATCGCTATGGCTTCAACAACGAAACGCTTTGTGTCTCTCTATCACTCTTCCATATTAGTGCGACAGTGACAGTTGCGTTTTATCGCTACGGAGCGTTAGCGATTGGCTTGTTGGCTACGCGGCCGCCGGCCTAGTCAAGGTGATAATCGCTATCGCTACGACAACGAAATTCTTTGTGTCTCTCTATCACTCTATATTAGTGCGACAGTGACAGTTGCGTTTCGATCGCTACGGAGCGTAAGCGATTGCCATGTTGGCTACGCGGCCTGGTGTATAGGTACATAGTGCAACCCAGCAGATGAAACGTACTGTCTAAAGTTGCCCGCTCCTGGCAACCAAACAACCTCTACACTCTAGACAAGGCACTTTACCACAGCCTCTATTTACTAACCGCCTCTGTAAAACAAGTGGGGCTATATAATATAATAGGTCTCGTAACTCTTATCTTAAAAGCTATGCTTAGAATACATTGTTCTACTTATACTCTTCTCAAATTGAGAAATCTATTAAGGTAATGTAATGAGACACATACTTAATAACGTCCACTGTTAGTATACGAGTAGGTAAGGTATCGGCAGGAGAATCGCAAAAACGGTATTAAATGAATGAAAGAGTGAATGTGACTCAGTGTTGGGCATTCAAGAATAAAATCATTATTTGAATAATAATTCGTAAGAATAAATCCGAGTTGATTTTATTCCCGTCAAAATTATTCCAATTATTTTGGTCGGGACTAATTCGTATGTGACAAAATTGAATGGGAATAACTTATTCCCATTCAAATAAATGTAATCATGATTTTTTACTCTAAATAATATTCCTGGAATAAAAATGTACCTATAGTGTGGGTACCGTTTAGGCGTTACGTATATGTCGCATCCTAGCGTCGTAGCACGGTACGCTTATCACCATGCCTGTCACGTTCTAACAAGTATGTGAGTGCGAAAGTGACGGACTTAGTGATAGGGAAAACCATGCTGCGCGGGCTAGTCATGATTACGGATAGTCAAATTACTGAAATGGTTATGAGTACGCCGTACTCATGACTCGTCGGAAGTTGCTGCGGAACGCAAGCGCCATCTGTGGCGCTGTACGGAGTCTAGGAGAGGGGAGCACGAGAATGGCGATTGGCGAGAGGTCATTCTACTTCCAGCAGTGAAACATTGCGCTAGTCTCTTAGGAACTGTACCGCGTTTCGTTACAACTACCAAGTTGATGTTGATTTGTGATTAAAATTAAGTTGGTCGAATTTACCTCTATAATAAAATTATAAGCAGTGTTTTCTTGAGTTTTGACATTGATGGTTAACATTCCGAATGCTTATTTCATGAACTGCTAGCGTACACTTAAACTGTGAAGTTAATACATCGAGGTACTGCGCCTTTCGCTTTTGGCCATCCCGCCGTCATATAGATAGAGGTAAATAATAGTAATTTCTTTCTTGTCTAATTTATACCTATTTTTATGCAATAATTGACCACTGATTGACCAGACCACAATGACAATGATTGACCAGAGACTAACATGGCACATGCAAACTGAACTGATGATGACCCGAATTCGGAAACTTATATGGTCATTTAAACATTTAAGACACGTTGCCAACATTAAATTATTGAAACAAATTTATATATCCCTCGCACAATCTGTCCTCTCATATTGTATCTCTGTCTGGGGCGGTGCCACAAAAACTAAATTCCTGCAATTGGAAAGAGCTCAGCGAGCTTTACTGAAAGTCATGTTTTTCAAGCCCTTTAGATTTCCCACCAGTAATTTATATGAGTTATGCATGCGGCCTCTTATCAGTCAGGAAATTATATGTACTTAACGTTATTTTAATACAATTGCTCAAAAAGTGCTACTTTTCGTGGCTGTTTAGCGTGCGGAAAGTTGGTTTTCGCGAACTGGTGCTTTTTACTTTTCCAATTTTTTTTAAATGTTTACTTGTTCCAATTCATGACTACTTATTGATGAGTGTTAATATTAGTTTCCTTTAAACGTCGTAATCAACATAAAAACCTACTGTTAATGTAAGAATACGAGAAATATGCATATTTAATATTTTATTACTTACCTCTTCATCGGTATAAGTATTATAACATGTTTATTTTTAATGTTGAAAACCCGTTCTTAATAAGTTGTCTGAATGGAACGGAACGCCTGTCAAAGAAGAGGCGTATTTTCTTACTGCAAGAATGTTTTAAGTTTTCAAAGGCAACATTCGATATTGTTTTTTATAAATATACGATACACAAATAATCGTAAATAACGATATTTAGGTAATAATAGTACAATGTTTTAATATTTACAATTGTTTCTGTCTTATAGAACATGCATTTGAAAAAAGAAAACTCATTGAAGTGGGTTCAATAATAATAACAAAATCTATTCTACTAGATTTATATTGACCGGGATATAGACCGTGATTACCTTTTGTATACTACAAAAGGTAATCACGGTCTATATCCCGGTCAATATAAATTTAGTGAAACTAACCGTGAATCATTCAAAACTCTAAAATCTATTCTAGTCGAATAAAAGCTAGAAAAACACCTCTTCATAATGTCAATGTCAATGATGTCAGTGTCACAGAATTAATAATATAAAAGTTTAGAATTCCATTCCTTACTAGAAAGGATGCCAATCTCTTATGGCAGAATTGTTGCAAAAGTGACCGCTTTCAGCTTTAAATAATAGTTCCTAATCTCTCCGGTGGCGCTAGTTAGGCTCTGGGACATGAGTATAACATGAACCATATAAGGCTACAAATAACCCGACCAAATTACGTAGGTTTTTTTTGGTATGGAAAAGCTCATTATATACATTACTTACAAAAAAATACTCAAAAAACATATAATGAATCCTTTTGGCAAAAAACGGCATCTTAAGTTTTTTTTCTTACTCGACTGATAGTTTTTACTTGATTTCTTTAAAAAAAATATGGAACGAATAGTTTAGTAAATATATATATAGTACTGCGGTGTCAGCATGGTTGCATTTTTATCACCTGTCACTATGCCTGTCACTTTCGCACTTACATACTTGTTAGAACGTGACAGCCATGGTGACAGGCGATAAAAATGCTACCGTGCTAAGCCCGCTGATATAATAATTACAAATTTATTTACATACAAGATATATACAGTGGTACTACGTAAACGAAATTAATAACTAGGTTAAATCTAAAATAGGCCCTTGAGGCATTGTACCAAGGATGCTGGCGGCATTTCACGGTGGGACGGTGCCAGTGTGTCTACGCAGGTAGCATCCCACACCAACATCCGTCCCAAGCTCCAAGGAACCAAGGACATCCCATCGGGCCTCTTGCCATCATCTCTGATAATGCCAGTCGGCTCAAGAAGAGCGGGTACATTGATGGTGGCAAGAGACCGACGGATTATGTCATTAAGCGATGCATGTCTTGAAAAACGGCCGGCACTTTTTTGACAAGATAATCAATCCATGGTGTCCCAGTCGGTCCACTACTGATTATATAAAAGTTAATACAAAAAACCCGACACCGATACCTTTCATTCTTCACGAAATATTTAAGTTCAATTATACACGTTCTTACAAATAAATTCTTTAAAAGAAATCTTCAACCGCAGTAAGTGCACTGATTTTAATATGAAATGTCAGAAATGTGTCATATGAAAAGAAATCACCCAATTTATTTTCATAAATAAAAACTGAATAAAGATTTCCTGGTGCTCAATTACAAAAAAATATAACAAATCTAAAATTAGAAATAGTTTTTATTTAAAGTGACTACATTTGTAAACAAAAAACTTAAATGTCCTCTTCGGGTTTACCAGTAGATGTAGAACTGAAAAAGAAAAGTCGTTTTGTAGTACTCCTACCATTCCAATACTACAAAATCACTGATCATACATGAACTGGTTGCTGTAGATTACTGTTGAATTATTTTTGTGCCTAGTTGATAACCATTAAACCTATAATTTTGTGCCAGACCTATAATCAGTGGTCAGCATGCAAAATAAACTTTTGATTTGTACAGCCACATTTGCATGATTTACACTGGGCTGTGCATGGCCAGCTGACGCGACGACACCCACAACCCACAACGTATAGTTTCACAGCCAGATTTGCAGCCACAATGGTCCAAGAGGCTTAATTGCGACTAAATTGCTGTAACTGCCGACCATTCCGGAGTCCAACTCTCTTTTTACTCAGTCCATCCCCAAGAAGATGGACATGGTATGGAAACTTCTAGTTCCAGAGCGTTTCCCCATATATGGCCCTCTTGGTAAGCTGCTCGAAGTGCATGTTTATAGAGAGCAGCTGATGTAGGTGGCAGGGTTGGCAGGTTCTAATTTCCCGGCCAAATCAGATTTGTTCCCTGAACGACGCCCTCCATTGACTGACAACGAAGGTTTGGTTTGGTTTTCGTACTGGAAGAATTCGTTCAGATCAAGCTGCCTTTCTCTGGCCATATAAAAAGAGGGGAAAATAGGAGTATGTCAACTTTTAAGTTTTTGATTTTGTCAGTTGTCAGGTGTGTACCTACATATTTTAATTTTAGTATAAAGTAACCCAAGATTTGTGTTATTGTTTGGCTCAACGGAACACATAAACGTAAATGAAGTTCACAAAGATTTGTTTGCTTCAAAAACCAACAACAACGACAAGCCTGCCACCTACATCAGCTGCTCTCTATAAACATGCAGTTCGAGCGGCTTACCAAGCGGGCCATATATGGGGAAACGCTCTGAAACCAGAAGTTTCCATACCATGTCCATCTTCTTGGGGATGGACTGAGGAAAAAGAGAATTGGACTCCGGAATGGTCGGCAGTTACAGCGATTTGGTCGCAATTAAGCCTCTTGGACCATTGTGGGTGCAAATCTGGCTGCGAAACTATGCGTTGTGAGTGTCGTCGCGTCAGCTTACCATGCACAGCCCAGTGTAAATCATGCAAAGGTGGCTGTACAAATCAAAGGTAAGTTAATGTAATTTTCAATCCAGAGTTATTTTGCATGCTGACCACTGATTATAGGTCTGGCACAAAATTATAATTCAACAGTAAATCTACAGGCACAAAAATAATCCAACAGTAATCTACAGCAACCAGTTCATGTATGATCGGTGATTTTGTAGTATTGGAATGGTACGAGTACTTCTCAAAACGACTTTTCTTTTTCAGTTCTACATCTACCGGTGAACCCGAAGAGGACATTTAAGTTTTTTGTTTACAAAATGTAGTCACTTTATATAAAAATAATTTCTAATTTTAGATTTGTTATATTTTTTTGTAATTCAGCACCAGGAAAAAACTTTATTCATTTTTTATTTATTAATTTTTTATTTATTAAAATAAATTGGGTGATTTCTTTTCATATGACACATTTCATATTAAAATCAGTGCACTTACTGCGGTTGAAGATTTCTTTTAAATAAATTTATTTGTAAGAGGGTGCATAAGGGAACTTAAATATTTCGTGAAGAATGAAAGGTATCGGTGTCGGGTTTTTTTTGTAATACTTTTTATATACTCAGTACTATATATTTATTAAACTATTCATCCATAATATTTTTTTTATGAAATCAAGTAACAACTATCAATCGAGTAAGAAAAAAAAACTTAGGATGCTGTTTTTTGCCAAAAGTATTCAGTATATGTTTTTTGAATATTTTTTTGTAAGTAATATAGTAATATATAAGCTTTTATTTGAGATATAAAACATTAACATCGGTCAAAGAGTTTAGCTTGTAGAATTTTTTGAAATATATATTTAAGAAATTTACATTCACATTCAAACTTTCATATTTCGAGAAGTATGAGAGATATCGGTGTCGGGTTTTGTTTATAATACTTGTTATTTATTCAGTAATATATACATGCATTAAACTATTCATATTCCATACAATTTTTTTGAGAAATCAAGTAAAAACTATCAATCTAGTAAAAACAAAAATCTTAAGATGCCGTTTTTTGTCGAAAGTATTCAGTATTGAATAAAAGTAATGTGTATAATAAGCTTTTATTTGAGATATTAAACATTTAAATCGGTTCGTTGGTTTAGCTTGTAGAATTTTTTTAAATATTTTTTAAAGAAGTGGCGCCATCTCTGTTCCTAAGGGGTGAAACTGCCACTGCTGCGGGTCAAATCGCTCAGTTTGGTCCCTACTATCACTGTGCAAAGCGGCTTGCTTTTATCATGAAGTGCAGCATTTTGTTCATAACAAGTATGACTATTACCACCAACAAAGACAGCTTTTGCAAAAAGGTAATATCCTATACAATCGGCGAGATTATACAATAATATTAATAATAGTAGTTTATGTGACTGCTACATAATGAAAGGCATTAAAACTCTAGTGTGGGTTTATGAAACAAACGTAGTGAGTTTCATAATAGAATCACACGAGTGTTTTAATGCCTAATTATGTACAGTTACATACACTGCTTTATCTATAAACATATTATAAACTTGCTATGATATATTCACTAACCTCATATTACAGCCGACATTGGGGCATAGTTGCTCTCTGGCGGAATTCGCGGATATGAGGTGGCGTCTCCGAAATATCTTTATCGACATTTTACACGAATCTACAAGAGTTACTATATAGGTAAAAACAACATAATAAATTATTTTTTACTTACAAACTAATTTAGTTAAACTGCACGTCAAATGGCGGCAAAGAAAACTTTTTTCACGCATGTCACGCATCCGTAGTTTTTTTATATATTCAGATACAAACTAGAGTGGGGGTCGATTTGCCATATCGTTCGATACCAAATTTAATACCAAGCGAGATTTGTTAAATTTGTATGCAATTGACATTTCATGTCGAATAAAACGTCATCTCGACTGATATTAGAATAGAGGTCAAATAAAATTTCTTTGTTTTTCAGAGATGTTCGAAATTTGAATAAAATAATGTTATCGAAATCGATGTTATTATTTAGCAATAATAACATTTTCGCATATAATAAATTTGCTGTAACAAAACAGTTCATTTTAATGTTGGCCATTATTTACTGTTTTTGAAGGCATCATAGAGGGTTTATGATATGTGTGTAGCTAAAGTAATTAATATTCATCCCACAACCTACAGAGAATGTAAAAAGAAAATTCTAGACTGGATCAAAACAAAAAGCTACACTGAAACAGAAAACCTCCTCGTAAATTGTATCTCGTACACTTGGCTCCTGTATGTTATACCTTTTAATGTAATTTACTGTCTTTAACTGAATTATATTCAACCATGTTCTCTCTTAGAAACTATAATTAATAATTAGTTTATAGTCTTACTCATTATATTGTAATGGCGTGAGCATATTAATATTGTTGTTATGGCGTCTAGTTCTAGTGTACTTAGTAGTACTTAAGTAATTAAAATTATGTTAAACCCACCATTATCAAAGATGTTGTTAATTTCTATGGAGGAGCGGTGTCTCTTTAGTACTATGCCTTATGGGAAACGGTCGAAGAGATAGTTCAGATCCGGAAACCACTACCAAACTTTAGTATGCTGTTGGGCATGGTACTGGTGGGTCTCCAAAACTGCCGGGAGACAGCGGCGCCGGCCATCTACTTCAGCGGAATGACGTCATCAAAATGACTCCCGCCTCGTTGTAAAAATTGAATTTTGCACCCAAATTATGCATTGCACATACACGTGTGGGGTATTAAACGAAAACCAATAAAATATTATATATTTCACTAATATACTATGTACCAAAATATACAACAGTTAAAGAAAAATGTAAAAATAAATCAAAATTATGAAAAAAAAAAATCGATTATTTGGGTTTCTCACCCAAACCAAAAGTCGGACGTTAAAGCAATGTCCTACAAAATTAAAGCTGATGTCTCAAGCCATACACTGATATCAAAATAATCAAAATCAGACCAAAAATGTGAAAATTATGCATCAAAATGTAGGTATTTGCTAGAACAAATGCATTAAAGTAAAAAAAATCGAAATTGGTCATTTTCAGGATAATCCGCATAAGCTTCTTGTATGTTATTAGCAATATAAAAAGGATTATAAAACTGCTGGGAGACAATCTCTATAGTGTCTGAGTGACAAATAATGGCGTCATACATGTGACCGCTGCCGAAATTTGCAAAATCTAAATTATAACTATACCATGAGTCATATATACATGTGTGCTATATCAGACGAAAGGTTATTAAATATATTATGATTCGTTAATATATTATTTATAAAAACAATATATATTTTAAGAGTTACAAACAAAGAAAAAACACTTTTTATGAAAAAAGTTCATGTATATATATTTTATAACTCAACTAATATTATGTTTAGTAGTTTTACTGTTTGAACTACTACCGAGACTTATGGTGTTTTTAAAAGTTCTTTTGATACTTAAAATTTGCATTTATTATCAGACGGAAAGATAACATCATAGGAACAGTATTAAGACGATTCTCGCTGATTTGGCCTTGAGCGTCTCAGCGTCTCTGTACTCGCACCCCGCTCACTGCGATCGTACGTGAATTTCGTCTCGGTGCGGCGACTGCGGCGGAACGAGGTTCAAAGAATAACCTACAGCCCAGAGGCGCGCGGCATTTGGCGCTATACCTCGTATTTCGTATTTGTGTATCTTTTGCAGATATTTTGTTGTTTGAGTATGAGTACTTGAGTAGATCATGCGTGTAGTGGAGGTCGTAAATTATAATAAAAATATATTCCCTTATGCATTATACTTTACAAACCTCAATTAGTTAATTTGTGTTTTATCTGTTTCTTACAAATAAATACCTAAGTCAAATCGACGGATTAAGATTTATAGTTAAAGCTTGGTATGTACTAAATTGAGGCGTACAGTGCGTTTATTTTATACAGTTTTTTTTATCCGTAATAAATAAATATAAATAATGCCATTAATAGTTAACTTATAAAATTAAAGTACCTACTAGCTTCATATACTACTACAAATGTGTTATTTTTCGAAGTTCGAAGTTTTCTCAATCATTACGTGGGAATATCATCATTATTAGGGTTCCGTACCTCAAAAGGAAAAAACGGAACCCTTATAGGATCACTCGTGCGTCTGTCTGTCTGTCTGTCCGTCTGTC
The DNA here is from genome assembly GCF_947568885.1 of Cydia strobilella. Taxonomy (NCBI): domain Eukaryota; kingdom Metazoa; phylum Arthropoda; class Insecta; order Lepidoptera; family Tortricidae; genus Cydia; species Cydia strobilella. The sequence goes on from NC_086068.1 coordinate 33,650,162, forward strand.
ACAGCCTATTTTCACGGAAACGACTGAACCAATTAAGTTGAAATTTGGTGTATATATGTAAGTTTGTGACCCAAAGACGGACATGTAACGTAAACAAATTAATTTTAAACACGGGAGCCACTTTTGGGGGGTAAAAGAGAAAATTTAAAAAAAAAAAAGTTTTTCAAACTATATCGTGTTACATATCAAATGAAAGAGCTCATTGTGAGAATCTCAAATGTATATTTTTTATAATTTTAGGATTCTTTATTCAAATAGGCCTTAGCAACAAGCACTTTTAAATTGTTTAGAAGTTATTCACGAAAATAGGCAAAAAATGAGCATTCCCCCCCTTTATCTCCGAAACTACTGGGTATAAAATTTTGAAAAAATACACAAAATAGATCTTTAAACTGTGTGAAAGACAATTACCCAGATTCATTCATATCCCATCGGTATTACGGCTAGTTCCTCGTTACTAAAATAATAAAATTTTGAAAAAATACACAAAATAGATCTCTAAACTGTGTGAAAGACAATTACCCAGATTCATTCATATCCCATCGGTATTACGGCTAGTTCCTCGTTACTAAAATAATAAAATTTTGAAAAAATACACAAAATAGATCTCTAAACTGTGTGAAAGACAATTACCCAGATTCATTCATATCCCATCGGTATTACGGCTAGTTCCTCGTTACTAAAATCTGGTTGGTTTACACCATTATTCGTGTCGCTGTCATTGTAAGGTACACTGAACTAAAATGCTCTGTTACTAATCTCACTCGAATTACTAGCTTGTTTATCATCATACAACATAACTGGTGGATAATTTGAACTATTTTTACGCAAGTTCTTAATATGGGTCCAGAAATACTTAGGATTTTTCTTAATCTGTTTTTCTATAGAGTTTATGTAACTATTGTAGCATGTTTTCATAATCTTTTCACAATCAACCCTCAGGTAATCGAACTAGTTTATCTAGTGGATTTTGGTACTTTTTAAATCTTACGTGATATTTGTGTTTTCTATTCAACAGATATATTAGATGAGTTGAGTACCATACTGGAAAGGCGCGGTTGCGTTTGTGTTTAGTCATGGGCACATTCATTTTGATAATATCACGCAAAATTCATAAAACCTTTATACCAATTGTACGAAAACCGTACTACGGGAACCACAGGAATCGTAAATAATCACTACAATTGATATATCAAGTACTTGATGATTTATTCTGCAACACTTAGAAGCTATTTTTATCAGCGACCAGTAAGTAATGAATAGATATGAATTGAATAAAGACAGCCAATGTTGCCAATCAGAATAAACATTTTTATAATGATCTACATTTTACATTATTCTTTGCATGTTAACTTTATTGTAAATATTTTTAAGTTATTTATACAAATTGATATCAGAATGACATCTAACTGGTGTAATTCAGTTATCGTGCATATTGCTTGTACTTGTCCGTATACAAATTAAGTCTAATATTTAAATTGATTAAAGTACATATTCAACTAAACTTGTACAATCATAATCCATGAACATTAAAAGCAATTAATCACTAAACTCAAATGATTTTCAATTATACCCTCAACTGTCAATCATGAAATTGAATGTTTACATTGTTCGTTACCCACCATTAGCTAACATTCGGCTTTTTCTGACACCGTAAGCGTCCTCGCGTGTACGTGTTACTAATTATTTATGAATACATAAAACAATACATACCAATTGTTATCATAAATAAATATTAATCTCTTAACATATACAATCCTTAAGCAATCTCATCATAAATATTTACTAGATAATTAACATTATGCACTTTAAATCAATCAATTTAAATCAATGATAACTGATAATCACACTGCACTTACTTTCATTATAAAACACCTTGTCCTTACCTATTGACGCCACTCCGGGCTAACAACGCCATCAGGGCTAGTGACGCCCTCAAGGGCTAGTAACGCCACCAGGGCTAGTATCGCCACCAAGGGCTTATAACGCCACCAAAGGCTAGTAACGCCACCAGGGCTAGTAACGCCACCAAGGGCTAGTAACGCCACCAAGGGCTAGTAACGCCACCAGGGCTAGTATCGCCACCAAGGGCTAGATTTAATTCAACACAGTACATTTACATTACCTAATCATTAAGTAACACAAACTTCAAAGTAATCATTAATTTGTTTATCCATTTATGTTATACAATCACTTTTCCAAGTGATAATCAATTAAGATAATTTACTTCACACTTTAATACTTTCTGGGTCAGAATCACTCTCCATGGGATCATTTTCAAAAACCAACCAAGGGTGTATCTTATCTACCGCAAATACTGATTTGTATATTGGTTTTCCTACCTTTTTAGTAATAGGCGTGTCTTCAACCTCATACCTGTCATTACCTAAAACTTTGGTAATTTTATAAGGCCCGCTACATTTAGGTTGCAATTTCTTACTTTGACCAGTTGGGTTACCTATTTCTCTTTCAATTCGCACTAGGTCACCTACATTATATTTATGTGGACATTTTCTCTTACTATCAAATCGCTCCTTTTGTTTCTCTTGTTCTATACGCATCCTTTCACTAGCCTCTGCCCTTATTACATCAGGATTCTCATACTCTTGAGCTTCGGAAACTATCGCATTCATTACCCCATCAGAACTGCCTGTGGGGCTTAAGCTAAATAATAGTTGAGCCGGCGTTTTATTAGTGGCCTTATTGATAGTATTGTTAAGACGCCATTGGACTTTTGGTACACAGACGTCCCACTCATTATCAGGTTTTCCATGATTCATTGATGTAAGTGCGTCTACAATGGAACGATTGTAGCGCTCAATCTGGCCATTTGCGCGAGGACTAGCAACCGCGTTAAGTATGTGAACAGTCCCTTGATCTTTTATATATTTTTTAAAAGAGTTACTAGTGAAACTAGTCCCCCTATCTGTAATTAAACGCCTCGGTACGGCAAAGATGCTGAAATATTCTTCAAAGACATTTATGGTGGTGCTAGTCTTACAATTTTTGACAGGTTGTGACTGGTCGTATCCCTATAGCCTAGTATTAAGCTCAATTTTCATTACAAAAACATAGAAGATGGGAAAATATACCTTTGTAATACTGAAATCCTCTTCAGTCGCATATTTCATTCATAATTCCACTAAATATTCTGACAGATGAAACTTGAAGCACTTAATTCCATGCTTTACTATTTAACACTAGTGTTCTCGTTAAATTAACCCTTGTTTTAACTTAGAAATAACCAAAATAAACTTCAAAAAAAGGTTCAATATAAAATTACGGAGACTGACAGCTTGACAGGATGTCGAACTGACGTTTAGGTGCTCCTGGTACAATATGACATGCAATAACGTTTTTGATACTACATTCTGATCATAAAACTTACGTGTAAAAGATAGTTAAATCTTAATTTCCGGAATTTGTTTTAAACATATTTGTTATTAATAAACGTAAAACACGTTGAAGTGAGCGAAGAATTCGGAAATAAATTAAAAATATCATAAAGTAAAATAATATACCAGATTCATACGTAATGGATTTCAGAACGCTCCTTCTTTTATTATTTGTTTGGGCTCCTCAAACTGAACTGCTATCTATGTGTGCGTGAAATGTGGATGTCGTTGTAAATGTCTCTGTCCTTCTATAACATCGCATGCGTGAAAGGGATAGATATCGGGGGAATCGACATTGATTGTAAACGTTAAGATATAGGCTGTAAGGATTAGTAAACACAATTGGACATATGACCTTCTCCTTGAGTCGAGCGCCGTTACGTGCAATGGGGCGAACGACCTCCTTCTCAATTCTGGTATCCTGGTACTTTTTGGATAACATTTATCTTAATAAGTCGCCAGTATGTCGCTATTATGTCGCTGTTATGTCGCTGGTCGCCGTTAAGTCGCCTGTCGCTATTATGTCGCCGTTATGTCGTCATTATGTCGCCGGTAAGTCGCCAGTAATTCGGGTATAAATAGCTGGAGCGGGCACGGGGGGATTCATTCATTCTTCAACCATCGGACTAGTCGTGACTCTGGCTTTTGGGCGTAATTTTCGTACTGGTAAGCGAAGTTTCTCTGCTACTTTTTCTGTGTTTGTTTTTACTTGAAATTATCTTGGTAAATTTAAACTTAGAATTTGTGTCTGCGTTTGGTTTTACGGGGACAATATCGTCGTAACGCTGAACCTAGACTATTGTGGAGATTCTTTGCTGCTATGTATGGGTTTTATTTTATTGTAAAGTTTTCGATACTGAGTTGTTCCGAGTGCCGCCACGTTATGCAGGGACAATATCGTTGCATAGCAAGGACTTGGAATTGGTCTGTGTTTGGTTTTACGGGGACAATATCGTCGTAACGCTGAACCTAGACTATTGTGGAGATTCTTTGCTGCTATGTATGGGTTTTATTTTATTGTAAAGTTTTCGATACTGAGTTGTTTCGAGTGCCGCCACGTTATGCAGGGACAATATCGTTGCATAGCAAGGACTTGGAATTGGTCTGTGTTTGGTTTTACGGGGACAATATCGTCGTAACGCTAAACTTGGACTATAGTGGAGATTCTTTACTGATGTGTTGTGAGTAGTGTTGAGTGCCGTGAAGTGAAGTTTTCTACACTGTATTGTTCTAAGTGCCGCCACGTTATGCAGGGACAATATCGTTGCATAGCAAGGACTTGGAATTGGTCTGTGTTTGGTTTTACGGGGACAATATCGTCGTAACGCTAAACTTGGACTATAGTGGAGATTCTTTACTGATGTGTTGTGTGTAGTGTTGAGTGCCGTGAAGTGAAGTTTTCTACACTGTATTGTTCTAAGTGCCGCCACGTTATGCAGGGACAATATCGTTGCATAGCAGGTACTTGAAATTGTGTCTAGGTTTAATTTTGCGAGAAGTAATTTTCGTAATGTTAAGCTTGGATAATGGTGCCTAAGGGAATTTCACTTCTTTATTTAGTTTGTTTGTTTTGTGAGAAATTATACTAGTAAAATTACTCTTAGTTATTTTAGTGTCTTTTCTATGGAGTCTTTTGCTATTTTTGAAGCCAGATCATTGCTTGGACTGACAGTTTGTCCAACTAAACATTCATCACGCCTGGCGGTGTTAAAGGTGATGGGTGGTTAGGAGTCTTTTAGTTCCAGGCTTGAGAGGGCCTGGCATCTCTTCTTTACCAACATAAGAGATGAACTATCTCCCAGGTCTCAAAGCCCAGCTGTTAGATGGAAGTGAGGGCATCACGTGCGTGCCATTCGGAGTAATCTGAGCTCACTAAAGTCGGCAGTAATTGGGATCTGGGCCCCTATTAAATATATTTATATATTTCGGTGCTCTGGCGCATGCTACTGTTGATTGCGGGGAAGGATTCTGTCGTGACTATTATTATATACTTAGTCTTAGTTGCGGCAGGACTTCTCATGTGGTTGGTGCTGGTGTGTGCAAAGGGTGCCGATCCACTGATAGACACGGAATAGGGCGACTTACCTCCTATTTTCTTTGGCTTGCGAGCGTAGGAGGGGGAGTCAAATACACGGACCATTAGTTTTGCTAATCTCGGTTTGGTCTACCGAACTTTCCAGCTTCTAGTAGGGATACACTTGTGTATATTCCGAGGCACTAGGTCAATGGTAAGTGCGATCTGTGCTTTGGGTGTACATAGAGTAGGGCCAGAGGGTAGGATTATAAATAGGGTAGAGTCATACACTATTTGTCTGTAGGGTCTCTTTTATGCTTGGTCTAAGACCAAGCATAAAATATAATATGGTTGATATAAATTCTTCTTTTAAAGACTTAAAAATATGGCTTCATTAACCTAAAATATGTGTATTTAAAAGGTAAAGGATTCTTTTGCCTAAATCTTTCAAACTTTTAATTTATCTGGGGAAAATAAATAAAATTCCTATGAAATCTTTATTTTTTTTATCTATTAAATTTCTGGTTTGTGGAGTAAAGACGAGGTACTGAGTTTTGCAATCAGGTTTCTAAGGTATTTACAAAATAAATTCTTAAAATATCAAGATGGGTTTAGGCATACAGATCGTTCTGGGATAGAAGAATGGTTTGTTTTAGGGACCCCTTGGCAGGCAAGAGCAGTCCAATGGGAATTTGAGTGGAATAATGCTCAACTTGATATTTCAGTCTCATAAAATATAGCAAATAACATTAGTGCTTCGTTTATACATCTAAAAGACTAGAAATTTAGTCTATACTTTCAGTTCTGGGAATTGGGAAAAGGGATTAGTATCCCTAGCTTTTGAACATAAAAAAAGAAGTAATTTTGATTGACTGATGATACTTGGCGCTTCTTTCATCAGATCATCTAGGAATGCTTAGGTTGCGAAGCGTTGGTCTTAGCCCGTCTGGCTACAATGTTAGGATAGGTGACCCGAATGATGTTTTAAAACGGGATAAGGCCTTCTGACCCGCATCGAGCATGCGAAGCAGTACGTGTGGACTCACACATCGTTTAGAAGGTGATAGTATAATTATAACTTTTCCTAAAAAGCTAGGGTGTAAATGGGCTTATCCTGGGAGTGCTGCTTCGTATGTTATCCCGAAGGCTTAATAGGCGTAGCGGGACTTCACCAAAAACATTTTTAAACTCATTTTTCCAATAACATTTTTAACCTTATATTTACCATATATGCTGCAATTACCTAAATAACGTCATATGTAGTAAGCCTTTAACGGCATTTACATTACACGAATAGATTTAACAAAATTGTATTATTAATTTCATCACTACGCTCGGAATACTATTTTAGAATGCTTCGCTACGCTCAGCATTCAATTATAGAATTATTCGCTTCGTTCAGGATTCGATGTGCGGCCTCACCGTAAATATGTCAATTCCCTCCTTAGCGACACAATCTACTATTTTTACTACTGTAACTATTAAAATATTCTTTAGTTTCATATTAATATATCTTTAATACCATAAATAAATATTCCTTAAAATATAGGTAATAATAGAATAATACCGGAGTCCAAAATTTAGTCGATACTCATTAAAGAATCTAGGGTTCCGCGGTACACTTCGAGGGGTTCTAACTACTATCTAGACGATCACATGGCCAAATTTTAGGGGTAGATTCTTAAGAGGTGTTTAGCATAAGAGTAGCTTATAGTAATAGTTGGGGAGGTGACAAGGTTTTATATATATGAATTTGGTAAATGCGTCAATTATTGCTAGGATGTATACATTTCGACGTTTACTCACAGGGAAAGGACCGCAATGATCTGCGTGTAAGGTGTGAAACGGTCTATCAGGTTTTTGGATTGGATGTAGCATGCCTTCTTTAGGGCCGCCGGGCACTTTGTTATGCGCGCAGTGTAAACATGCATTACAATATTTTTTGACAAACCGCCGCATCTTTTTGAACCAATATACCTTGCGAATTCTTTCATAAGTCTTTTCATATCCAAAGTGCCCAACGTCATCATGGTGACTTTTAAGTATCTGCCACCTAACTGATTTCGGAACAACCCACAGCAAACTCACATCCTCACCCTTTTTAACCATACGATACAGTCTATCATTTTTACACACAAAATTATTTTTAATATCTACCGTTGTGTTAGTTTCAGGGTCTTGTAAAATTTGTACTATTCTTTGTAATTCGGGATCAGCCTGTTGAATAGTTTGTAGCCACCTATCATCAACTGTGACATTTGATTCTGCACCAACTATGTGAAAGACGTGACAATCATCATCGCGACATGGTGGATTATCTGCTGCAATAGCGTTTCGACTCAGGGCGTCTACATGAGTCATCTTTGTGCCCGCTCGATATTCTATAGCAAAATCAAACTCTTGCATCGCCATCCACCATCTCGCCACTCTAGGGACTAAGTCTTTCTTAGTCATGGTACTACGAATTGCATGGCAATCCGTTACTAATTTAAACGAGCAGCCCAACAAATAAACTCTAAATCGGTTCAGAGCAGTTATGACTGCCAGGGTCTCCAACTCATAGGCGTGGAATTTTTGTTCCTCAGGCGACGTTTGCCTACTATAAAATGCTATGGGTTGGAGTCCCCGACCAGCATCCTGCAATAAAATGGCCCCAAGTCCCATTTTGCTCGCATCCGTGTGAACCTCTAACCGTGCATGCGGTTCATACAATGCCAAAACGGGTCAGCTGACCAGTATGTCCTTCAATTGATTAAACGCTTTTAATTGTTCGGATTCGAACCGCCAAGGTTCGTTCTTTTTCGTAAGAACAGTAAGAGGTCTAGCTATTACAGAGAAATTGCGAACGAATTTACGGAAGTAACTCGCTAATCCTACAAACTGGCGGACCTCGTGTACGTTCTTTGGAGTAGGAAACTTTTTAACGGCATCGATTTTGAATGACCCTGGCCTAACACCCTCTTTAGAAATTTCATAGCCGAGATATTCTATTTTTTCTTGGAAAAACCGGCATTTCTTTAAGTTCAACGTTAGCTTAGCGTTACGAAGCATATTAAATACCCTTTCAAGCTTTTCAAGACCCTCTTCAACAGATTTTGACGGTACTAAAAGATCATCCATGTACGCAAGAACCAGTTTCTGCCCAACACCATTTACCATCGAGTTTATTGCGCGCTGGAAGACACTTGGAGCGTTTGCCAAACCGAACGGCATTCTATTGAACTCGTAGAGGCCGTCCGGGGTGACAAACGCTGTCAAGTGTTTACTGCCCTCAGCCATTGGTACTTGGTAATATCCGCTAGCTAAATCGAGGCTGGTGAAGAAGTTGTTACCACCAAGACAATCTAATTTATCCTCAATGCGTGGCAGTGGATATTTATCTTTAAGTGTTTTCCGGTTCAACGCCCGATAATCGACACATAAACGTTTTTGTCCATTTTTCTTGCTAACTAATAACACTGGACTTGCATAAGATGATGAACTTTCCCGGATAATTCCGTTTTTAAGAAGATCTTCTATAAAATCTAGTTGCTCTTTTTCTTTGAGGGACATACGGTAAGGATTATAAACTACAGGATTGTCATCCTTAAGTTTAATGTCCATCTTGGCCAGATCAGTTTTGCCTAATTCGGATAAGTCTAATGCGAAACAATCGCGGTATTTCGACAAAAGCGCATGGAATGCATCGCGTTCAGTTTCATTTAATTGCGTCCCTATTACGACATCTTCTATTGGTAATTCTTGCTCGATTTCATCTGTGGTTGACAATAACCTAACTGTTGGCTCATTAATTTCATCATAACTACTTCCTCTAGGTAATACTTGATTTTTATCAAACTTTAGTTCCACAGCAGCCAGATTTGAAATCATAACGAACCCGTGACTGTCACGAAAACTATACAATCCCGGTAAAATTATGTAATCTTTTTGCTGTGAATTGCAAAATGAAGCAGCTATGTAAAGGGACCCAGTAAAATTTGTTGTTGTACTCACGTCTATAGGTGAGGTACAACTCGCCGCAACCGTCACATCAACAGCTGTATTTAGAGTATATTTTGTATTAGGTAGAACACATCCCTCCCCTGGAGCTCAATAAAATGTTAAATTTTTTGGAGTTTTTATAACCACAATGTTTGGTAATTCTGTAAAAGTGCGGCCTATCATAATTTCGCTTGGCATGTGGTGGTCAGGCACGACAATAAAATCTACTGGATTATACACCTCATCTACCACTAGAGTACCGTTGACAATACCTAGGGGTCGCACGATCCCATTACCAAAACCTCTTAAAATTGCCAAATTGTTTGAGCGTTGCCATGATCCAAATATTTGATTCGCGTAACTTTCCCTAATCAAAGTGCGCGCACTTCCGAAATCAATGAAAGCAGGCGTAACTACGCCTTCAAGCTTAACGTCTTTATAGTTCTTGTCGCTTCCGGATTCTACTGTTTGAACATCGGGTGTTTCAGTGTTATTTATTTCAATACGTCTTACGTCGTTATTGTCAGATGGAGCTGGCAGTTGCAACAAACCGCTATTGTTAGAATTGGTTGATGACCTTAAAGTCGTCCTATTACGGCACTCAGTAGCCACGTGCCCCGCCCTGCGGCAAACACTACACTTCTTCATAGGTTTTGTACATTTGGTGCGAATGTGACCAACCTCTCCACAGTTATAGCAAACTATTTCTGGTTTAACTGGCTCGTTACTTGTTGCTGTATTCGTGGCGTTTTGAGTAGGCCGTGGATCTTTGTTCCAAGGTTTATTGCGTTTTTGTGACATTAAATAACTGTCATTCTGAGACAACGTGCGTAAGTACGAGAACAATTGTTCCGGTTCCTCAAAACGGCACGAATTTGCACTCATCCTAACAAACTTATCGTCAATTCCGTGAACTAAACACCCTACGGCCTTACGGCCTGCTACGTCACATTTATTTATCAATATCATTTTTTCGTAATAGTATACGTCTAGTGGTTGTCCAACTTTACAACGCACATTAAGCATTCGTTGCAAACGATCGCCATAATTTTCAGTTGAGGGAAAGGCTAGTTTTAACTTCTCCACCCACTGAGGCCAAGTGTATAAAAGGGATGGCAGTCCTTGATACCAACGCTTTGCCAAACCAGACAGCTTAGGTAGAGCATAATGACACGTCTGAGTGTCTGTCCACGAATATATTTGAGCGCACTCACTGACCTTGTGAATCCAGCATTCGATATTCTGAGCACCATCGTTAGGGTCAAACTCAGGCACTACGTTAACGTGTGCAGTGTAAGCATGACCCGGCAAAATGTTTCCTACTGACATACTACTTGTACTAGTTTGATTCGCTCCAGCGGTACTAGCAGACAGATTCCCAGACAGATGATCATTACTAGGATTACCTTTTGAAGGTAACGGCGGTGTAGAACTTTTAGGCCCTACACTACGATAAGTTTCAGGTTTGTTCGTCAGAGCATCCCTTTGTTTACTTTTGCGATGGCGATGTTTTCTTTGTTTCTTATGTCGCCGACGCGGCGGCGAATATGTCGAACTACGTGATGATGCCGTCGATATGCTTCGGCCAGAGGAATTTGAATAGCGACGGTGATGTTTAGAGCGACGCTTACGTGATCTAGAAGCCCTATCTGATCCCATGGTTAATAATTCTGAATGTACTTCACCATACGATAAGTAATCAACTAGGCATTACTCAACTTATTAAGAAATATACAATACATTACATAAATCATCTAATTATAATATACTAAAGTAATTAACCAAACTTGCTTTGTCACTAATTAACTACTATTGTTCTCACGTATCGTTACTTGAACCAACGTATCTTTGTAGAAGCGTACGTATCTACGTAAACACACATAAATCTATCTGTGCAACGAGTTCATTACGTAACAGTTTCATTATGAACATTCGAAAGTAAACGGTTAATCGGCGGGAAAAGTTTAAGAATTTTGCGTTTATCACTTCACTATACGCGGCACCAACAATGATCAGATCATAAAATAAGCACAAATCACCAATTATATAAAATTCAAATCACTGACCTTCACTCGGGATCAAATACCTCGGTTCCAGGCGACGTAGGTTTGCTTTTCCAGTATCGCACTTCTGAATTGTACGAAAACCGTACTACGGGAACCACAGGAAACGTAAATAATCACTACAATTGATATATTAAGTACTTGATGATTTATTCTGCAACACTTAGAAGCTATTTTTATCAGCGACCAGTAAGTAATGAATAGATATGAATGAGGGCTATCGTTTTTTTGCTCACCAGTTGGCGCCTCTGTTGATGGTGGTCCAAAAGACTATAGAAAAGCTGTCAGTCATTGAAGTGACAAGTGACATTTGATATTTCGAACTATGGAAAAGACCACCATCTACACCAGCGCCCCTAGCGGCGAATTCATACGCGTTAGCCCTCATTGAACAAAGACAACCAATGTTGCCAACCAGATAAAACATTTTTATAATGATCTACATTTTACATTATTCTTTGCATGTTAACTTTATTGTAAATATTTCTAAGTTATTTATACAAATTAAGTCTAATATTTAAATTGATTAAAGTACATATTCAACTAAACTTTTACAATCATAATCCATGAACATTAAAAGCAATTAATCACTAAACTCAAATGATTTTCAATTATACCCTCAACTGTCAATCATGAAATTGAATGTTTACATTGTTCGTTACCCACCATTAGCTAACACATTTCATCTATATCGCTATATTTATCGAGTACGTCGTGCCATGAAATTTTATTTAACTCCTTTACAATAATGTCATAGTCAACTTTATAAAAATTAAAATTGGAACTAGATTTATTTAACCTTGGCAATATTTTGTCAGGTAATTCAATTACTAAGTCTAATGTCAGGTGAAAAACATCTGTGTGTTTAATCGGAGATAAGCTTTCGGACACTCTAAGAACTTCCTCATTACACAGTGCAAGATCCAAAATACGACCTCTCGAATTAGTAGAAATTGCTTTAAATCATTTAACATCATAAAATCAACTAAAGTAGGTACTCTTGAGCAGGCAATTATTATATTGAGTAGGCTTGGTATACGAAGTATCAGCAGTCCACGTTATTCCACTAAGGTTAAAATCCCCTACAATTATAGTATATTTACATGGAATCTCTAGATCTTTATTTTCTTTATCTACAAATTCGTCCAGCGTTTTTTTCGAGGTTGGAGGGGGCAAATAAACTGCGCACAACCTTAACTTGTCTACCTGCCTACCAGATTTTATCTCTAATGTGAGTTACCGTTACCGCACAGCAAGCAATAATATACATATAGGTACAACTGAATACGTTTCACAGCGATATTTGCAATCATTTATTCCAGCCCGTACAGATTAAAATGCGTTAACCACCACCCGCGGAGAACATCACGCAATTTTATACCTTATCACGTTGCAGTTAGCTATCCGCCTTTAGTTATTTTATTGTATCGTCCTTGTGGTACTTTTCGCGCGTAGTGGTGGTCAAACGTTAAAGATGCAAGTAGGTATACGTACATGAATTAGGTATAAACTATATTTTTAACATAAAGAAATTATATGTATATGTTAAGGGTTTCCAATAACTGGTATGTCACCATTAATTAGGCACGGAAGTCCATTGTAACAGTATGTATGTACTTACCTAGTAAAGTTCATTAGCTTCTCACTCCTTTACAAGTCTTTATTGCCGTTCAATTTATCTAAAGTATATTTTTTCCTGCTATCCGTACATAGGCCGCCGCTACGACCACAACAATGTCCAATGTTTAGGTACCTACTAAGCAATGCGTAAGGGTAATATTTATTATGTATGAACAACAAATTCCTATATTGTTTAGGGTAAGTACAGGTATTAAGTATTAACTAAACATTCACATAGTAACCACACATATAATGCCAGTATTAATTATGTCAGGTTTACCAAAGTGTGTTTACCTTTAATTAAGATATAATTAGAGGACTCAGATTTACGCATAAAAATTTGTCCCTGTGTCACCCAAACAAACTTGTAATTCAGCTCTTTGGCCCTGGCACGCGCCGCAGCATGGAGATCCTTCAAGGTCGCTGACAGGTGCTCCATTACGTATATGGGTCTTCTGTCGCCTGCTATTCCGAGATGACTCGAATTCAGCTTCTCTGATGAAGATGATGCCTTTCTATTAAAAGATTTGACAGCAGCCAGAAATCCATCTCTCACCCTTTGGCAGCCAAATTTTACAATTACTGACCGCGGGCGCGGGTTCTTGGCTATACGTGTACACAACTGAATATCTGTCTCGTTAGGACTGTATTTCGTGATAGATGCAATTTGCTTTACGGTGCTTAGTAGATTTTCAGCCCTGTGCTCCGGAATGCATTGAATTTCGATGTTAGTTGATCTTGAGTGTTGTTCTAACTGGGTCAACCTGGTGCTAAGGTCCGTAACTGTTGTGCGCAAAGTCTGGTTTTCGGTTTCCAACGCTGTGATGGCAGCACTCTTGGTGGCTACCTCTTGTTTAACGTCCTCATATTTTATTTGGAGGTTGTTAACGCTAGTCTGGACCCGGGTAAATCTGTCTAACATATCGTTTATTTTCTGGTCAACCACTTCCATAACGCTGGCCTTAAAACGGTCAAGGATTGACTCCAACTCCTCCTTCATAGACTCCCTTACATAGCTCACGTCCGCCGGGTCCCTCTTATTTTCGCTGGTCTTGAGCTTCTTTCTAAAAGTGATATTATTAGGGCTGGAGCTGTCACCCTCAGTGTTCTGGTACTGGAAGCTGTACACATTTCGGATCGGTGTGTTTTTGTTGTCCGACTTGGGTTGCTTACTCAGGCACGTAGGGCATATCCATGCCGATTTACTTAGCTCCTCGAAGGGTGTAAATGTCTTAGTCACGGTTATGCAGTTATAGTGAAAGTTTGTGTGGCACGCCTGACACATCAGAACATCGGTAGCCCCAGCTCGATCGGGGCAACATCCATATTCAATCGACGATTCCATCCTATTTATTGTTATTTTACTCAATTGTAAAGACACAAAACCAAAAATATTCAATAATCCCTGTTAACAATGACACGCAGTGGGTAGATTCGTCACTCACAAATGTAGTCCGCACTTATTTCGCTTACAACACACGTTAAATCCTTAAAACATGATTCAACAACAACGTCCGAGATTAGTTTATTTACTTAGTGATGGCAAACTGACTTAAGTTTATAAAAAACGTCCACTTAGATATTTTAAACAGAATTATTAGAAGGCGCAACACGGCGCTCAATGTTAACGCTGCGCCGGCCTACCCGCTTTTTTGGTTGGTTTAAAATCATTTTTTAAATATTGATCCTAGCGAAAAGTGTCACGTGTTTCTTGTAGGAAATTCGATGTTAATTATTTATGTAGGTAACAGTTTTTTTGCTATGCGTCATACTTTACAAATTATTTACGAAAAACTAAAAAAAAGGAACCATAATTGATTATAATAAACTTTCCCTCTTTAATATCTATTTAAATATTGATCCCAGCGAAAAGTGTAATAAACCTTTTTTGTAGAAAATTATGTGTAGATTATTTAAGTTTAAGAGTTATTTACGAAAACCTAAAACGGCAACCTTAGAATTGATTATTATTAACTTTCCCGCGTTAATATCTCTCTGAATATTGATCCTATCGAAAAATTGTATGGAATCTTTCTTGTAGGCAATTTTATGCAGATTATTATGTACCATAATATTTTTTGCTATGCGTCACAGTTTACGAGTTATTTACGAAAACCTAAAAAAGGGACCGTAGAATTGATTATAATTAATTTTTCCGCGTTAATATCTCTCTGAATATGGATCCTAGCGAAAAATTGTACGAAATCCTTCTTGTAGGCAATTTTCTGCAGATTACTTGTGTAAAATATTTTTTGCTATAGAATTGATTATAATTAACTTTCCCGCGTTAATAACTCTCTCAATATTGATCCTATCGAAAGATTGTACGGAATCTTTCTTGTAGGCAATCTTATGTAGATTACTTACCTATGTAGCAGAATATTTTTTGCTATGCGCCACAGTTTACGAGTTATTTACGAAAACTTAAAAAAGGGACCTTAGAATTAATTATAATTAACTTTCCCGCGTTAATATCTCTCTGAATATTGATCCTAGCGAACAATTTTATGGAATCCTTCTTGTAGGAAATTTTATGCAGATTACTTATGTGGAAGGACATTTTTTGCTATGCGCCACCGTTTACGAGTTATTTACGAAAACCTAAAAAAAGCTTTTGTTTAATCTTTCAAGGGCTGTATATTTGGAACCATAGCAGATGGGTACTCCAAACTTTTAGAAAATACGTGTTATTATTACTGCTATTTTCTGTAATAGTTATACGATATATAAAAAATATATTTCTCTCGGGTCTCCATACAAGGAACTCATCAGAGTCGGCCGCCATTTTGAATATCTCACTTCCGGTCAAGATCTCGATCGATCAACCGGCAAATTCGGATTCAGCGGGGTCAATTAAGGTTAAATAACCCGGTTGCCAAAAAGTAGCATGATTTGCCAGTCGAAATCGATTTTGTCAAAAATATGACCTGACTATGGGTTAAAGTCTAGTGCTGATACCAGTGATACCTACGAGTAATAGGTAAGTGAAACTAAGGCTACATAGTCACATGTATAGTTAGTTAAAGGACTGTCTCGTTTCAAAATTAGACAGAGAGAATCATAATATTTTTTCCCCTCACTAGCTCGGAAAGCCGTCTTTTATCCTTTAAAACAAGCGGGGAAAAACGCATTTTATCCACTAGTGGGGAAAGTAATTTGACCTTGAATGGAGCGTGTTTAAGTAGCTTGACAGATAACAAAACGTAAATCGCTCATAATAATGGTTCGTTCGATATTAATTATCATTAAATAAATGGTTTGAGAATCTAATAAAAAATACCAAATTTAGCTTTATTTAATAATTTTAAGTCATAAACCTTAAAATTCCATAAGAAACGTTAGATTTTTTATAATGATGTTAAATATAATTCTGAACGCACAAGTTGAGTCGATGCAATTTCAAAACGCATCGTTGACATTTCATACGTCAGGTCAGAACAGAAATGTCAACATTGTCATTTGTCAACAAATTTTTTACTTAAAAACAATTCTCACCGACACGCAAAAATCAGAATTTCCAGTGTTTTCTGTTATAATATCGTACAAAATAAGTGATTCCAGTGATGAAGATGATCTAACGCCTGTGGATGTTGCACTTTCCTCGCTATAGTGAGAGGAAAAGTTTTGTGTTACACACGGGTGCAAATGTATTTTACTTCTCGTGTGTTGAAACACTTGCTACGCTCAGGATTCTATTTTAGAACCACTCGCTTCGCTCGTGGTTCAACTATAGAATCCTTTCGCGTGCTCGTGTTTCAATTCCACACTCGCGGGTAAAATACAACTTTGCACCCTTGTATAACAAATAACTATTGTCTTACACTAGTACAATACAATACAATTTACTGTATTTCTTATTTACTGACAATTTGGTTTTCCCCTCACTAGCTCGGAAAGTTGTCTTTTGTCCTTCAAAACAAGCGGGGAAAAACGCGTTTTATCCACTAGTGGGGAAAGTAATTTGACCTTGAATGGAGCGTGTTTAAGTAGCTTGACAGATAACAAAACGTAAAACGCTCATAATAATGGTTCGTTCGATATTAATTATCATTAAATAAATGGTTTGAGAATCTAATAAAAAATACCAAATTTAGCTTTATTTAATGATTTTAAGTCATAAACCTTAAAATTCCATAAGAAACGTTTGTTTCTTTATAATGATCTTAAATATAATTCTGAACGCACAAGTTGAGTCGATGCAATTTCAAAACGCATCGATGACATTTCATACGTCAGAAATTATGGATGGTATAAAAAGGATGCCAATCTCTTATGGCAGAATTGTTGCAAAAGTGACCGCTTTCAGCTTTAAATAATAGTTCCTAATCCCTCCGGTGGCGCTAGTTAGGTTCTGGGACATGAGTATAACATGAACCATATAAGGCAACAAATAACCCGACCAAATTACGTGGGTTGTTTTTGGTAGAGTATTTCGGTGTATGGTAGCGCCGCCTAATTACTGTTTTTTGATGGACACTTTTCATACATAGAGATTTGGCTCCTTTATATAGTCTCCATGTCAGAAATGTTAACATTGTCAACAAAATTTTTACTTAAAAACTTTTCTCACCGACTCGCGTAAAAATACACAACTTCCTGAAGGTTTCTGTTATAATATCGTAAAAAAATGAGTGATTCCAGTGATGAAAATGATCTACCGCCTGTGGATATTGCACTTTCCTCGCTATAGTGAGGTGAAAAGTTTTGTGTTACACACGGGTGCAAATGTATTTTACTTCTCGTGTGTTGAAACACTCGAGGGTAAAATACAACTTAGCACCCTTGTATAACAAATAACTATTGACCAACTATACCTACCTAACCTATAAAGGCCCTAAATGGACGATCAATGAAAATTATGAATTTAAATAATTGACAAACATTCGCTATTAACATGGCGAATGAGAGCTCAGATCGTAGATGACATTTGTTTAATATAAACTAGAGTTATGTTTATGTATTATAATATTATTAAAGAGAAATATAAACTTGATCGCTATGGAGCAAATCCAATCATACCAATTAAGCATTGTTATGGTTAATAAAACATCGCATTTTTCTGATCAATAAAATTTTCACTAAGTAAGTATCTAGGTATTTGATAGTAACTTCTGCGTTAGCTCTCGGAAAGCTATATTGGTGAAATGGAAATGCTGATAAAGATCACAAAATGAGGGCATTTATTATAGTAACAGTAACTCTCGGAAAGCTATATTGATGAAATGGAAGAATGGAACTGCTGATGAAGATCACGAAATGGAGGCATTTATTATAGTAACTTCTGCGTTAGCTCTCGGAAAGCTACATTGGTGAAATGGAACTGCTGATGAAGATCACGAAATGAGGGCATTTATTGTAGTAACTTCTGCGTTAGCTCTCGGAAAGCTACATTGGTGAAATGGAACTGCTGATGAAGATCACGAAATGAGGGCATTTACTGTAGTAAATTATGCGTTAGCTCTCGGAAAGCTACATTGGTGAAATGGAACTACTGATGAAGATCACGAAATGAGGGCTTTTATAACTATTTTGTGAAGTCTGCATTCATTTGTTTAGTTTATGCAATTAAGTCTGTTTATGACCCCTTTTCTTTTTATAAAATAATTAATTAAGGTACATTTTGTGCCTAATTTAAGTAGGTACAGCGAGTACATAAATATACAGTATACATTTTTTCACCTTATTGCAATGGATTAAGGTGAAGAAATGTATACATATTTATGAACTCGACTGTAACAATTGACTTAACGTACTTACCGCAGTGTCATAAAGGTACAATATTTCATTCTTTATTCAGTCCTTGAGTTTTATTTATATTAAGTACTTACTTCTCAGGTAGTAGCTACCTACATAAAATAAAAAACACCCTTAATATAAAAATAAATTTGAGCAACGCCTTCCAAATAGAAAATAAATAAAGTTTATTTTATTGTCTATCTCGAATACACAAGCAGTAGGTACCTATTGTGACATTTCCTTAGTTATTTAAATAATAACCCATAGTCTGTTTAGCTACTTACATAAAGTAATTCATCAATTACATAAAATTACTAGAGGCAAATTATTGCCTACCTATGTATGTAGTACATTACATACATAGGTAGCCATAGGTAGCATTAGGTAGCCTAATCATAATGGCTTGGTCTTGAAGCCAGAATCAATGGTGGCTGACAATCGCTTGAAGCCAGAGAACGAATTCTCAAAGACAATATATGTACTCAAGTCAAATATTTTAGTCGCCGTATGCCACTACTATGTCATTCATGACATGATTGATATTTTTTAAAGTTGGTACCTAAATATTAGTTAAAAATCTATTTAAGCGACGACTACTTAAGGCGGTGTAGGGCGTAGGCGTACTATAGCGCCCACTGATGTTGATATGTATTATACCTTGTCATACTTAGCTGTGTTTATTTTTTTACATCGGGCTAAGTCAATAATATTTATGAAAAGTGAAAAGTATGTATGTATTAGGTACATAGTAAATAAATGCATTATATGAACCCAGTGTGTGAAACACACCTAAGTAAGTGTCCAGTGGTGTAGAACCTACTTTATAGCTTGAATCGCCTCCTGCGTGTGGCAACACTGTTTTCTCTCTTCCTAGCCGCCATTCTTAGCGAGCACATCAAAAATGTAAGCATTTTCAATTAAAAATAATAAATACAGTTAGAAAGTGAAGTCAAAGTTTTTATCACATCCACATCAAGTCTCTCCATCCTCCAACATTTACATGGTGCCGAAATATATTCAGTTTAAATTACATCTTCCCCGGGCTAGGCCGGTAATATTCATGACCGCCGATCATCATGGCGGCCGAAAATATCAAGAAGCTAACAGCATCTAGAGGAAAATGCAAGGCGTCCATGACGAAAATGGAAAAGTTCCTACAACAAGATCCTCAACTATTTACAATGGAGAGTTTGACGACGAGGAAAACATCACTGCACGCTGTTTTTCAAAAATACCAAGACATCTGTGTTCAATTGGCAGTTTTAGATCCTGAGCACGACAAAGACGACTTGGACGATGATACAGAAGATCGATTTTATAATATCATGACGGCTTTGGAGTGTGCTATAAATGTAATCAATACAACAGCACAACAAAATACGCACGCAGCAGAGGGCAGCGGGAAGGCTGCGCGCTTGCCTTCGTTAGACATACCCGTCTTCGACGGGCGGGACGTCGCGGTTTACAAGTCATTCATCGAGATGTTTGAGGCTGTAGTACATCGTGACACGCGAATACCTGTCGTTCAGAAGCTGTGCTTTCTAAAGAAATACTTAAAAGGCGAGCCGCTGCAACTTATCGACAACTTGCCCATAATTGGAGCTTCATATGACTCTGCGCTAGAACTACTCAAGAAGCGGTATGATAACCCAGCATTAATCATCAGCAGCCACGTCAATGCGCTCCTGGACATCCCAGTGCTGCACCGGGGCACCGCTTTGCAGCTGCGAGACATTGTGGCCAAGGTCCGGCAACATCTCACCGCGTTACAAAACCTTGAGCAGCCAGTCACATCATGGGACGCCATCCTGGCCTGCATCTTGTTAAGAAAATTAGATTCTTTCACGGTGAGATTGTACCACTCCGAGAGGGACAACAGCGAGCAACACACTGTAAGTAGTTTA
Organism: Cydia strobilella; assembly: GCF_947568885.1. NCBI lineage: Eukaryota > Metazoa > Arthropoda > Insecta > Lepidoptera > Tortricidae > Cydia > Cydia strobilella. The sequence goes on from NC_086068.1 coordinate 33,670,875, forward strand.
CATAACTTTTTAGAAAAAAGGGCAGCTGTGTTGGAGGCGAGCCCATCCGGTAATGAAAGCTCATATGTAAAGACTAAAGTAGCGGCTCATACAATGACAGCCTCGCCTGCCCCGGCAGCTTCTGCAATAACTGTCATTGCAGAAAAATGTGTGGCATGCAGTCAGAATCATAGGCTTTATAAGTGCCCAAAATTTGGCACTATGCCAATCAATAATAGGTTAGACATTGTAACAAAAAATAACTTATGTAAAATATGCCTTGGAACGCATCAAAAGAAATGTAGATACACATTCAAATGTGCTGAGTGTAGCTCCAGAGCCCACAATACTTTAATACATGAAAAAGTCAAACAAACAACTGATGAGGAGTCGAGTCAAAGCCAATCAGGTACTGTCAATTTACATACTAGTGCAAAGAAAGCGACCAAAGTCTTATTGCCCACTGCCAAGGTATTAGTCTCAGATGTACACAATAACAAACGCATTGTTAGGGCACTTATAGATTGTTGTGCACAGACAAGTTTTTGTACAGCGGAGTTAGCTAGTAAACTAGGCTTACCGCAAACCAATGATCCAATAAATATTGGCATGCTTATGGAACATAGTAGCAATGTTAATAAAAGCATCAAACTAACCGTCCATTCTAGGGTTCAGGATTATAAGATTGATGTAGATTGCTCTATTGTACCCAAAATAACTTCAGCTCAGCCACAGCAGGCCATAGACTTGGGCAAGCTTATTTTACCCAACTCTATTACCTTAGCTGACGATGAATTTAATGTTCCAGGCGACATTTCCCTCCTTCTGGCAGCAGACATTTTCTGCAGAATAATACAAGACGGGAAGGTTGAGGCAGGCCCTGAGGATCCAGTGTTGCTGAACACGCGCCTTGGATACATCGTCTCTGGCAGAGTGAGTGTGAGTCCATCATGCAATTTTAATACAGTCGCTATGCATACAATGATTAATCCTGATCTTGACTCTTGTGTAAAGCAATTTTGGGAGGCCGAGAAGGTCCCTGAAGTGTATCCTGAGAGTGTGCCGGAGCATCAGTATAGTGAAAAGGTTTTTCAGAAACAACCTCATTGTTAGAGGATCGCTTTGAGGTTAGTTTCCCATTAAAAGTAGATTTAACTGAAATAGATCCTTCCAATTCATTTGTGATTGCCTTGCAAAGATTAAATAATCTTCAAAAAAGGTTTGCAAGGGAACCTGAGTTTCATAACTTATACAAACAATTCATACAGGAATACCTTGATCTAGGTCACGCCAAAGTAATTGATCTAAAAGACTGTGATCCTACAGAGCAACCGGTGTTTTACCTTTCACATCATGGAATTCTCCGGCCCGACAAAGCTACAAATAAGCTCCGGGCTGTGTTTGATGGTAGTTTCAAAACTAAGGCAGGCCACAGTCTAAATGACTATTTATGCAATGGCCCTGTAGTACAAAATTCATTATTTGACATCATGATGCTTTTTCGCACATACAAATACACGGTGCAATGTGACATACGTCACATGTACCGCATGATATCTATGCACCCTGAGCATAGACGCCTACAAAACATTTTGTGGCGGGCAGATGACACTTTACAGTGCTTACAATTACAAACAATAACTTATGGATTAAAAAGCAGTGCCTACCTTGCCACAAAGTGTCTTGTAGAGCTAGCAAAAAAATATAAGATTCAATATCCACTGGCCAGTGAAGCTATCATCAACAACAGCTATGTAGATGATGTGCAGGGTGGCTCAGATACACTTCACGGAGCTTTACAACTAAAAAGTGAGCTTATTTCTCTCATGAGCAAAGGCAACTTTCAATTACATAAATGGATTTCCAATGAGTCAGAGATATTGGAAGATATCCCACAAGAAAAAATTGACCTTGCCAACCAGGATATTGATCAGGATAAATCCATTGTTAAGATCTTAGGACTATCTTATGATGCCAGAGAGGATGCATACAAAATGAGTGGCCGTGTACTCACCTCCCCTGAGGTGCCCACTAAAAGAAATGTACTGAGTTCTATCAGCAGACTCTATGATCCAATGGGCTTCCTCGGACCTTTAACCGTCAAGGCAAAGCTTATTTTACAACAGATTTGGCAATACAATTTAGAATGGGACACTCCCCTGCCACCTGAATTAGTAAAAATTTGGCAGACATTCTATATTAATTTGGTTAACATGCCTATCATGACTATACCGCGATATATAAATGTGTCTGAAGCCACCAGCGTACAGCTCATAGGATACTGTGATGCATCAGTTGTAGCTTAGGGAAGAAAAGTAAAGAAAGTTGTGGAAACCAGACAACCGACAATAGAGTAAATGCAGTTATTGGTAAATTCAGCACTGGAGAAGGGAATGACAACGAGCAACGCTTGATAAACCTAGCCTTTACCTACAATCTCAAGATAATGAACAGCTTCTATAAAAAGAAACATAGTAAGAAATGGACATGGGTTTCGCCAAATGGCCAAACAAAAAATGAGATTAACTACATTCTGACCAACAAGCCATCCTTTTTCAAAGATGTAGACACAGTAAACCAACTCAACTTCAACACAAACCACCGCATGGTAAGAAGCAAAATACATATGAAGCAGCCTAAAACAAGTAGAAAACAAATAATTAGAGCAACAAACAGTAGACCTATACACCTACCGCTTCCGAAAGACCTATTGACACCCTTACAAACTAATCTCCAGATGATCAAAAACAAAAACGAAGATACAATTCAGAATAAGTACAATACACTAGAAAGAGAACTAAAAGCTATATCCTACAAAATCAACAACTCTAAAATATACAAAGATAAGGTTGGGGATGAAGCAAGGGCTCTGATGGAAACTAGAAAGTGTCTTATAGTGAAGAGAAGCGTGAACAGAAAAGAAATTGCAGAATTGAGCAAAGAAATCAACGACAAAATTAGAAAACATACAGCAAGATCCAGACTGCAGACGATACAACACCATATAGAGAGAACGGGAGGAACAAAAAAGGCACTAAAAGAACTAAGGGATAAAACTGAATGGATACCCAACCTACACAACAAAGCAACAGCAACTAAAGTTTCTACCCGCCCACTGATCATAAACACCGCAACAGAATTCTATCGAGAACTATACAGTGATACAGAGAACACTAACAGTCCCCTAGAATATAAAGAAGAAGAGGAAGAAATCCCTACTATTCTTGAAAGTGAAGTAAACCAAGCAATCCGATCTCAAAAAAATGGAAAAACCCCCGGTGATGACAAAATACCTAACGAAATAATAAAAGGATGTATAGACCAAATATTAGAAACCACAACAAAATTATTTAATGACATTATGATAGCGGAACCTATACCAGAACAATGGACAACCTCTACAATTATACTACTTCATAAAAAGAGCGACAAAAGCCTAGTCAACAACTACAGACCCATCAGCTTAATAACAAACTTGTACAAAATATTTTCCAAAGTTATCTTAACCCGAATAAACAGGGAATTAGAGGAAAACCAACCTAAAGAGCAAGCTGGGTTTCAAAGTGGATTTTCAACAGTCGACCATATCCATACAATCAAACAGCTGATAGAAAAACATGAAGAATACAACAAAATCTGCTACTTTGCTTTCATAGATTACAATAAAGCGTTCGACTCACTGAAACATAAGTACATATGGGAAGCGTTGAGGACACAAAACATACCGACAAAATACATAAGGATAATCCAAGAAATATATAAAAACTCAAGAGCTAAAATACGAACAGAAAGAGATGGTCAATTATTTAACATGCAGAAAGGAGTTAAGCAGGGAGACCCCTTATCAGATAAGCTGTTTTCTGCAGTTCTAGAATATGTATTCAGAAAACTTAACTGGGAATCTTTTGGTCTTAACATAAATGGAGCAAAACTAACAAATCTAAGGTTTGCCGACGACATTATTCTACTGAGTGACAACCCGAAGGACCTAAACCTAATGCTACAACAGCTTGCAGACTGCAGCAAAGAAGTGGGGCTAACTATGAACACTGAAAAGACCAAGAATCAAGATAATGACCAACAGTGTAAAGGAAGACATATACATAGACCACAACCTCATTGTCTATGTAGAACAATACACATATCTTGGACAAGTGATATCACCTCAAAACTTGACACAACAAGAAGTAGACACTAGAATCGGGAACTCATGGAAAAGATATTGGTCATTAAAGGAAATAGTAAAGAACAACCAAATACCAACAAACATTAAGTCCAAAGTATTTAACACTTGTATCCTTCCCTGCCATACACAAACTTGGGCCCTAACTGTCAAGGAGAGGAAAGCTCTCCAAGTCTGCCAAAATAGTATGGAAAGAAGCATGTTGAATATAAAACCTAGAGATAGAATAAAACTGGAGGACATTAGAAAGAGAACAAAAATAATCGACGTAAACCACACTATGAAAAAACTGAAATGGAAGTGGACCGGCCACATGCTCCGAGACAAGAGAGAAAAATGGTCAAAAGACATCACAACATGGTACCCAATGTAAGAATACGAAAAATATGCATATTTTATATTTTATTACTTACCTCTTCATCATTATAAGTATTATAACACGTTTATTTTTTAATGTTGAAAAACAGTTCTTAGTAAGTTGTCTGAATGGAACGGAACGCCTGTCAAAGAAGAGGCGTATTTTCTTACTGCAAGAATGTTTTAAGTTTCCAAAGGCAACATTCGATATTGTTTTTATAAATATACGATACACAAATAATCATAAATAACGATATTTAGGTAATAACTAGAGGCCCGTTGCGGCGTCAACACGCCGCTAGAGTATGGTTGTAAAAGTTAGGTTGCCTGTCCACTGGAGCGGAGCGGTAAGCGGGAAAAAAATCCAGCAATAGAATTTCATTAAAGTTTCAGAGCGGAGATTTTTCCTCGCTTCATCGCTCCGCCACCTCGCTCCGCTCCTGTGGACAGGCAGCCTAAGACTGAACGCTTAATGAAATCAGGAAATGTGACGTCTTCAGATGAATCACTGGCTGTCACTATCTATTTGATGCTGACTATACCCACAGAATATGAAATCTTATACATAATTATCCATACTAATCCATACTACATACTAATATTATAAATGCGAAAGTCTGTCTGTCTGTCTATGTGTTCCCTCTTCACGCTTAAACCGCTGAATCGATTTAGATGAAATTTGGCATAGAGATAGGTTGAGTCCCTGAGAAGGACATAGGATAGTTTTTATCCCGAAAATCATCTCTTAAGAAAGTAAAAAGCGGGGTGGAATTGAGATAATTAACGAAGTGCCTGCTAATTTGTGTGCATAATATGCTTAAATTTAGATTGCTATGAGAATTTTTCCAGGCGCTATTCTTACTCTAGCTGCGGTTACTAAGTCCACGCAGACGAAGTCGCGGGCAAAAGCTAGTAATTTTATAAATGCGAAAGTCTGTCTGTCTGTCTGTGTGTTACCTCTTCACGCTTAATTAAACCGCTAAACCGATTTAGTTGAAATTTGGTATACAGATAGTTTGAGTCCCGGGGAAGGACATAGGATACATTTTATCCCAGAAGTCACCCCTCAAGGGGGTGAAAAGGGGGGTGGAAATTTGTATGGGGAATCAATAACCGCTCAACCGATTTAGATGAAACTTGGTATGGGGATGGTTTGAGCTGTGGGAAATGATATAAAATAACTTTTATCCCCGAAATCATCCCTTGAGGGTGTAAAAAATGGGGTGGAAATGTATAGTGTGGACCAATTTGGGGGTGAAAAAAGGATGGATTAAAAAGCAGATTTGTTTAAGAATTAAGATACCCAAATTACTAATTCCACGCAGACGAAGTCGCGGGCAAAAGCTAGTTTCTTATAAAATGGCGACACGTTTGTATAATTTTAGCGTATTATATTTCGGTCGCGTAGCACCTACCAGCATTTTTTGTGATCGTTAGTTTTGATGCAAAAAAGACATAATTATTGTCTATCTTTTCGCATCTTTCTAAACTAAAAATTATGATACGCGACCGCGATATGATACGGTAAATCAAGATTTCGTGGATAGGATGCCTTCTTGTCATTTGGCTCTCATGCCTAAAATTTCATAGGGCTAGAGTATAATTTATATTTAATTATCTTTTTCCTATTATTCATGAGACTGAAGTTTACAAACATTCCGTGACATTCCGTGTCTGGGCTATACTGCGAAAATCGAAGTTCAAATTGCGGGCATCTTTCTCTGTCACTCTAATTACGCCTTCATTGGAGTAAAAGAGAAAGATCCCCGCAATTTGCGAATTTCGGTTTTCGCGGTAGACCCTCTGACCTAATAATAGACTTAGTATATACACGTAGTTATAGACATGAAACCGAGCGACCAGGGGTAAGAGAAAGACATATTCATGTATTGACAGTTTCATGTATGGCAGCATAACCCTTTTTAGGGTTCCGTACCCAAAGGGTAATAACGGGACCCTATTACTAAGACTCCGCTGTCCGTCTGTCTGTCACCAGGCTGTACCTCACGAACCACAGAACTATATCAAGATAGAAGACAAGAGCTCGGCAATTTGTAGAGAGACCGAGCGTGTAACATTTTGCGTAGGTACTTTGACGTCACGAGCGTAATTTAGTGATGAGAAACATAAGCCGCGCGAAACGATTCAAAAGCATCGATTCACAGATCGATTAGAACACGGCATCGATTCTAAAATATCGATAAGAACCGACAGAGGAAATGATAATTATTTTCGACAGAGGAAATGATAATTCACGTTGACGATTCAACGGAGCCACGCCGTTCTATTGCCAAAATAGTGTTTAGTTTTTAAGTTTATGAAATTTATACGTATGTCAGTCTATAAGGTATATGTAATATGGGCCTTGTTGCCCGAATTAAATTTTAAAATAAAAATCACAGAACTATATCAAGCTATAGGTAGAAGGAAAAAGTTCAGCCATTTGTAGAGAGACCGAGCGTGTAACATTTTGCGTAGGAAACCATTTTTTACGACCAGTTGCTTCAATCCATTTATTTTTAATATTAGGATCATTCGGAAAACTAAAACAAAATTGCAGTATAGAAGTAACCATAACCTGTTTGTTAATAGTATTTGCTTTGCACTACGTACATTATATAGCTGCATAATAATATAAGAACGTAATTATCATTTCGTCTGTTTTCAAAATCGATTTTAATAATCTAGTAAGAAAATCGCAGTGTACAGCACTATTCTTACTTTTGACAGAAAAAATGAGAAATTGGCCTTGAGCGTGACTCGACAGTTTGAATAGCTTATTTTTACATCGCTGGTTTTAAACGCACGCCAAGTCTGGCTCGTCAAATTAAAGCCGCAATGGAAAGCTAGCGTTGGCACACAATCGCCCGCTACTGTTTTGATGAAAATAATGAAATAAATAGTTTTTTAATTAATAACAGATATTTAAGGACAAATTATACTTACCTATGAAACGAAATACCTCCATTAACAGCTCCAACTTTATTGGTAGTGTTTGAACAGTTAATTATTGCGCAACAAACCATTTTGCTTTTAAAACCTGACGTCGCAAGCAGACATCGATCGGGAGCAGACTGAAGTTCGCGGCGAGCAATGGAGCCACCGGGTCGTCGTTTCGCCACGCGAGGTACATACACTCTTTCCTTCTATCTTGATATAGTTCTGTGTCACGAACCGTGATAGCTAGACAGTTGAATTTTCACAGATGATGTATTTATGTTGCCGCTATAACAACAAATACTAAAAAGTACGGAACCCTCGGTGGGCGAGTCCGACTCGCACTTGGCCGGTTTTTCTCTTTCACTCTTATAATTTTCATGGTCGGGTTATGCCATCATAGCAAACCCGACCATGAAAAAATGCCCGGTCGGTGATAAAGATAAAGCATGGCACTATTTTCTCTTTCGTCTTATAGGAATCGCAATAAGACTATATTTCTCTATCAAAGAGTGTCAGGCCCTTGAACCTAATTTAGTTTTTTTTTTATTTACTTTTTTGAAAGTATGTACAACGACTGGACCGCGACCTTGGTACCGTCAAAATATCTCGCTCTCGGCGTACGGCAGCCCACCTTAAGCGCCTAATACATTACCGCACCGCACTGGTCATTGTTTACGGGTCTGATGGGTTTATATTAGAAATAACTCCAAATGTAAAAATATATGTGTTTAATATTTCTTGTGGAAAATGAGTAAGTGACATTTGACATGCAAAAGCACAAAAAAAAACTACATTAACTTTTATCTATATATAATATACTGCCAGCATCCGCGGAGGTGTGATTTCTTGCGAACATGCCCCCGGGCGTTGAAAGCTTGCCTTTCAACCCAAACTGCTCTACCCAGGAAGTAAGTACATCATAACAGCGGGCCGCCAAGTTACTGAATGTGAAGAGGTATCTTCTCTTCTACGAGCACAACGGCGTCAAGTTGCAGAGCGTGTGTATCACTCAGGCTCTGATGGAAGGTTCCAAAGCTTCTTTCATGATTTGACTGCTGCCGCAACTGCTCAACGCTGACGGACTGTGAGTGGCCAATGTAGCGTACTCGAGGTCGTGAATCCATGCCGATGAAAGAGGACGGTCACCGATGGAGAGGTAGCAGCCACCTTGCAGCATCATTGAAATAAATGGCAGCAATTCTTCTGGGTGGAACGAAATTAAAGTCAGTGGGAAGTGGCAACCAAGCCAGTGTTGAGGTCATTGACGATAAACATTATATTACAATACCCAGCACTCATTAAATAAAATATGGTTGACTTTACCCCAGCTTCCCATGAAACTTCAATGTGAAGGACACGTAGAACTAACATTATAAAATAATTGAATCACTAGCTGCAGCATTAGCTAGCGAATTACAGCTGCGCTTTGATAGGTAAGTCAAAGAAATATTGCTTTCTCGCTCTTACTTATGGGTACGTCACACAATGACCTTGGTGCGGTGCGGTAATGTGTTAGCCGCTTTATAGCCGTATTTAACAGCCGTTAGAGACTACCACACCTCACCGCGACCTTGGTGCGATGCGGCGCACGTATCGATAGTGCGCAAGGTGGTCACCGTACGTACGTTAAGGACGCAGCTTTAAGTAAGAGCGAGAAAGAAATATTATAGCCGTATTTAACAGACTATCGTAAAAGCCGTTAGAGACTACCACACCTCACCGCAGCCTTGGTGCGGTGCGGCGCACGTATCGATAGTGTGCAAGGTTGTCACTGTACATACGTTAAGGACGCAGCTATAAGTTAGAGCGAGAAAGAGATATTTTGACCGCACCAATACGGCTTTTCGAGATATTCTCTTTCTCGCTCTCACTTATGGGAGTGGCGCACCAAGATCGCGGTGCGGTGCGGTAGTCTGTTACGGCTTTTACACACGATCGCACATACGCCGCACTGCACCAAGGGCGCGGACCGATGCGGAAAATGGGGTTGGCCGGTCGAAATAATTAACAGAGGGCGCCAGCATAGCTTGCCCTGTCAATCCCTAGAATTGTGTCAAATTTTTGTTTTTTTAAGCCAAATCTTATAGAAAAAGGGGCAAGCTATGATGGCGCCATCTCTGCAAACCTTTGACAGTTGCCAACCCCATTGGCTGACTGTTTACCTTAAAGATCCGACATCATTTAACATCCTCATAAGAACAAACCTCGCCGTACGTGCTTTTTGAAGTAAATATAGATGCTTTTCCCCACCGATTTGTATGGTTTATGGTGGCCTGGTGGGCTACAAATTCTGTCCCTCACGGGCGCACGCGGTACGCCACTTCTATAGGATCCTACCTTCTATGTGCCAAAGCAACAATAAAATAAACATGTGTCATTTTGATGAGTACGATGTGGATGACACATGTCTGACATGTTGTCAAACACAATAATAAAATTTTATGGTGTTTTAATATAATTTTTAGTGTGGTGTATGCATGTTACAGTCTCAAAACAAATATTTAAATGGATTGGATACCTTACATACATTGGATATAGGTTTGAGTTCAATTCAATCTCAAGTCAGAACAAAGGTCACGTGGTACATTTTTTCAAATTAACTTTTTAGTACTTTTTCGGGAAAAAATCAAAAAACCAAGAGCTTATTGCAAATCTGTAGCATGAGACGAATCTAATGACATATAATTTATTAAAATCGAACCATAACTGTAGATCTGATGGGATGAACAAAAATCGGCCTCGCGTAATATATATATAGATAGATAGTAAAATGTTTTAATATTTACAATTGTTTCTGTCTTATAGAACATGCATTTGAAAAAAAAACTCATTGAAGTGGGTTCAATAATAATATCAAAATCAATTCTAGTCGAATAAAAGCTACAAAAACACTTCTTCGTAATGTCAATGTCAATGATGTCACAGAATTAATAATATAAAAGTTTCGAATTCCGTTCCTTACTTGTTGCTTTTCTTATTTTTTCGCAACTGTATTAAAAAACGTCGTTCGATACACGTGCGGAAATGTCATTCTTCACTCGTCCCGAGTCTTGCCACGAGCCGTAGGCCTACGGCTCGTGGCAAGATATCTTGGTACTCGTGAAGTAATGACATACTTTCCGCACTAGCATCGAAATGTACTATTTCATCTCTCCTGTTCGGAAAGTTCACCTTTCATAGGCTGATAGCCGGGTTGCATTTCCCACCCACCATGCCTGGCAAAACTATGAATTTTTCGAATTGTTCAAATTTTACCGTTATCTTCAACTAATTTAATTTCATTGTTGTTATGTGGTTTACCTATAATTTGTTCTAAAGAAATATACTTACTAATAATGAACAATTTGTTTAATAATTTGTTCTAAAGAAATATATGTACTTACCAATAATAAACCTACATTTCTTGTGTTTGACTTTCCTCATAGTCGAAATGAAAAGTAGAGTTTTAACTCGGGCAAAAGTAACCATCTCACCCTCGAACTATTGGCGCTCGCACTTCGTTCGAGCGCCAAAATATCTCGGGTGGATTGTTTCACTTTCCACCCTTGGTTAACAATCTACTATATGCTTTTTTAGGGTTCCGTACCCAAAGGGTAAAAACGGGACCCTATTACTAAGACTCCGCTGTCCGTCTGTCTGTCTGTCACCAGGCTGTATCTCATGAACCGTGATAGCTAGACAGTTGAAATTTTCACAGATGATTTATTTCTGTTGCCGCTATAACAACAAATACTAAAAAGTACGGAACCCTCGGTGGGCGAGTCCGACTCGCACTTGGCCGGTTTTTAGTTATTTGTGTTACACGTAAGAATAGCATATATTTTTAAGAAAATAAGTAAACTCTATATCATACTTAGCAATTTAACTCTAGTTTTAGGTCAACCTAAATGTATTGTCCTAAGAGTAATAAAAACATATAAAAAAAATATAAGTGCGCAATGTCACGGACCGTGTAGTGTGCTTTCCTCGGATTTTGTACTTTTTTTTTTAAATGTGAAGTGATTTTGCAATAATTTATATCAAATATAAAACACTAATCCCTGTTCAACAACACTGTTAAAAAATTGTATGGATATATAACAACTTTGCCTTTTTAAAGTTTTTTTACAACAGCAACACTGTGTTGTTGTCCGATTTGCAAATGGCTGAAGGAAGAATTTATGTCGAAAATCCTTTCTTTGTATTCATTTGAAAAAAATGGTCAACCTTAACGCGTCACCGCCGTGTTTGAGTTTTTAAAGTAAGTACCAGTTTCACGATATTGTTTGTTACATAAGATATACCTCATACATTGCAGATTAAGCTATTTACTTAACATTTGCAAAGTCTAAGGTAATTTTTAGGTAATACCGAATGTACCGAATGTGTGTGGAAACCTGGCGCGCCACTTAGTTCATAAATGCGATCGCTGCATCAGGTTCAAGGCTAAGCCTCTTCAAATGTCAATGGGCAACTTACCTACCGATAGAACACAATTAGAATATCCCTTTTTACACACGGGAATGGATTTTGCCGGACCAGTGCTGATAGCTGACCGAAAGGGTAGGGGTAGCAAAACAATTAAATCGTATATTTTAGTTTTTGTCTGTCTTTCAGTCAAGGCTCTTCACTTGGAACTTGTCACAAGTCTTACGACAGAGTCGTTCCTTGCTACTCTCCGCCGCTTCAAGAGTCGTCGGGGAAAGCCTCAAACTCTGTATTGTGACAACAGGACTTCGTTTGTCGGGGCATCAAACGAACTTACTAACTTTTTAAAACAAAATCATGATAAGCTGCAGTCAGGTATGGCAGAAAACCTTATTAACTTCAAATTTAGCCCGGCTTACTCACCGCACTTCGGCGGACTTTGGAAAGCAGCAGTAAAATCAACAAAATATCATCTAAAACGCATTCTATCTCTTACACATTTAACGTAAGAAGAATTAAATTGTTGCCTGATTCAGATTGAAGCTACTCTAAATTCTAGACCCCTTATCTTCTGATCCATCTGATCTGACCTACCTATCGCCCTCTCATTTCCTTATTGGACGTTCTCTTCTGTCAGTCCCACAAGAACCTCTGACTGAAGAAAACATCACACGACTTGAACGGTTCCAGAGAGTTGAAAAACTCAAGCAGCATTTCATGAGCCGCTTTTCTAATGAGTATGTTACTCTCCTCCAGCAGAAGACGAAGTGGCACACCTCAACGGACCAACTGCAAGTCGGGACTATGGTCTTAGTCAAGGACCACGCACTTCCTCCTCTCCTGTGGCTGCTGGGACGCGTCACGAAGCTGTACCCGGGCACGGACAACGTCACCAGAGTCGCCGACATACGGACGAAGAAAGGAGTCATCCGTAGGGCTTATAATAACTTATGCCCCCTCCCTATTACATAGTTTATTTTTTAACTTTAATTTATCTTTTTTGATTTCTGTTGAGTCTCTCAAGTCAGTAGCTAAACGCAGCCGTCGGGCTCGCTTACTATGCGGAGGCTTTTTTAAAAGCACCAATAGGAGCGCTCCACATAACTTGTATCGCGGCCAATTAGAGGCACCTAAATTTAGACTACCTTTTTACTTTTCAAAATTAGCTTAATCACTCTTGCATCAGCCTCCATACTAGAACCACCACTTCTACACCCTTTAACCGTTTTCGTCAACTGTACCTTGTTGTAACGTAACCAGCACCTATTAATTATTAGTTTACTTCAAATCGAAGTATTTTTATTTGCCGTCGAGACCTGCACGGCGGCTACACCGAACATGTTGCAAATTATCACGACCATGGCCTCAAAAATCTATCACCACCACGGGCTTTTGAGTTCACGTTCGTAACATATAGACACGTGGTCGTGATAGTATCGTTTTTTTAATATAGAGGCACATGCACTCTTCAGAAATGGATTTTTATTAGCTATTGATCATTTGCTATTATTGCCCGACTGCCAACGCATGAAAATGTTTTTCGCATGTATGTATGATGTGTATACAATTCTTTGTCACGCTCTACAGCCTTTACAGCCTTTATTTCAACGTATGAGCTGTCAGTAGGTTGGTCGTAGTCATAGGAGTGACTTAGGCTATGTTAAAATTATAATATAAATCACAATAGTGGAATTGGCCGCCAAAATTCCGAAATGTCACGACTGTGGGACACTTGGTCACAACCGTGTTTATGTACTACCTTTTTTTTCATTTACCTTTCCTGAGGGTATTAAGCTTAACAATATGCATCAAAAATTTGCTTTTTGTATGTACTTTTGATATACTACCTATACATATAATAATATGTAAAAAATACTTTTATAAAAAAAAATTTTGGCCACAATTTAAGAATCATAGTAGTACATTATTTGACATGTTTAAAATACACTATAATTTAAAAAAAAAAGTGAACAATTTATACTTTTATCTACACACATATCATAAACCCTCTATGATGCCTTCGAAATCCGTAAATAATGGCCAACATTAAGATAAACTGTTTTGTTACAGCAAACTTTTTATCTGTGAAAATGTTATTATTGCTAGATAATAACATCGATTTCGATAATATTATTTTATTCAAATTTCGAACGTCTGAAAAACAAAGAAATTTGATTTGACCTCTATTCTAATATCAGTCGAGATGGCGTTTTATTCGAAATGAAATGTCAATTGCATACAAATTTGACAAATCTCGCTTGTTAGTTGGTATCGAACGATATGGCAATCGACCCCCACTTTAGTTTGTTTCTGAATAATAAAAAAACTACGGATGCGTGGATGCGTGACATGCGTGAAAAAAGTTCTCTTAGCCGCCATTTGACGTGCAGTTTATCTTTTAATTAGTTTGTAAGTAAAAAAAAATTGTTTTGTTGTTTTTAAAGTAACTCTCGCAAAAGTTTCGTGTAAAATGTGCGATAAAGATATTTCGGAGACGCCACCTCATATCCGCGAATTCCGCCAGAAAGCAACTATGCCCCAATGTCGGCTGTAATATGAGGTTAGTGAATATATCATAGAAAGTTTATAATATGTGTGTAGATAAAGCAATGTATGTAACTGTACATAATTAGGCATTAAAACACTCGTGTGATTCTTTTATGAAACTCACTACGTTCGTTTCATAAACCCACACTCGAGTTTTAATACCTTTCATTATGTACCAGTCACATAAACTACTATTAAAAAAATATTTAATATTACGTACTAGCTTTTTCGGGTTGCTCCCACCAGTCCGACCAGTGGGAAAAAAAATCCCAGTAGTTACCACTGGTAAAAGGTGGGATTATTTTTTCCAGTAGTTACCACCAAAAAATTTTTAGAGTTCAATAATGGTCAGTTTTATAAATAACGGAGATACAGTTCTTCAAGTCAGGACTTTTTTATTGGAAATTTCTTCCTTTTCAATAATTATTTATTTAGATTTCTGACATATAAATACTTTTGAGATATTGGCGGAAAAAGAAATATCTTCTTTTTTCCGCCTTTTAGGTTTATACTTAACTTTTGAATTTTTTTGTGAAGGATTAAGATATTTTGGAGACGCTATCTCATAGCGGCAAGTTCCGCGACAGAGCAACGATGCCGCAATTCGCCGGTAGTGGCATGCGGTTCCTGAACACATCATAGAGAGCTAATAATGCGTGTAAATAAAACAGTGTATGTAACTGTATATAATCAGGCATGAAATCACTCGTGAGATCCTTTTATAAAACTCACTTCGCTCGTTTTATAAACCCACGCAAGTACGAGTATTTTAATGCATTTCATTATGTAGCAATCACAAAAATTACTAGGTATAAATGGTTTTGTTGTAAATCAGCCCATAAGCGGATATCCGCACGCTACGACCTCGTCCTCGTTGACAGTTTCCGAAAATTTCTGATTTTGTACAATTTGAGACAATTTAGATCTGACGACAATATTTCTACCTTAATTTTAATACCATTAACGGTACCTAAGAGGTAAAGAAGTTTTTGATTAAAAATAGAAAATTAATGTAACCACAGCTCCCTAGCTTACGGTATACCTACGTATACCTGTACCCATCCCTTTACTTATTTTGTAGATACCCATGTATGTACAAATATTACATTACACAAAGTCGCTACATAATGGGCTCCTTCGTTTTGTTCATCTCCTGTAATTCGTCTTCTTCGATTTCTTCTATTTTTCTGTAAAACAAATAATAAGTGTTATAAAAGATAGAGTTAGACAAAGATAACTTTGCAACGGTTTTGATAGTACACGCAGTGCAAGTGTTATTTTAAACGTCAAACTTTTATAGAATTATGGCGTATACATTTTGGTACCTATTAAGAAAAGGTAATAGGGTAGATTTTTGGTGAGAGGGTCGAATGGATTTACCCGAGTGAAGTTAAGCGACACAATTATGACTAACTAGCGACCCGCCCCGGCTTCACTCGCTAGGGTGCAATGCTGATGTACCTATTATAAATGTAAACCTTTATGAGACATATTAACATTAAATAATTTCACGGGTTAGACTCACTTGTTTTAGTCACTCGCGCGACATGTTCACGCTACACATGCAACGCGATACACGGCCGTCGTGAACGCTGTTCGCACTATTAGTGCTTGAGAAAGGAGACCTAGGCTCTCCGAAACATGTCGCGCGACTGACTAAAACAAGTGAGTCTAAACCATGAAATTATTTAACATATAAACCTTTCTCTTGAATCACTCTATCTATTTAAAAAAACCGCATCAAAATCCGTTGCGTAGTTTTAAAGATCTAAGCATACATAGGGACAGACAGCAGGAAGCGACTTTGTTTTATACTACGAGTATGTACTGATAATCGATTTTGTGGTTTGCTCGAGCGCAGCCCTACGGTTTGTGTCGATGGTCACATTACGATTGGCGCGTCCCGAACTGTCACAAGAGCATCGCCCGCCATTACGGCGTTGGAGTGTGATTTACCTAAGCTATGCCTGTTTTCCGTGGTTTTATGTATTAAATCCTTTATTTAATGATGTATGGTGTTTTCTCCTCTAATAGTACTTATATAGTGATGATAATCTGACAATCGTTACATTTTGACTGTCAATAATTATGTCAAACAAAGGGATCCGTGTATTAATAACGCTTGCACTGCGGTATCTATCAAAAACGTTGCATTGCATACTTATCTTGGTCTTACTTGTAGATAGATTAATTTATTAGTTTTAGAAAATGAAATTAACCTTAAAAAACACAACTTCAAAAAGGATAAAATAAAATATGAAGTGCCCCTTTTAGAATACCGTTTTAATACCACTTCATCCACCATTTAATATCATGTGTCGTACGTACGGAGTGAAATATTTTACTTTATTTGTCGCCGAGTAGAAAACTTCGTGTTGACCTAAGATTGCGTTGGTGATTTGTATTCTCCATAAGTCCATATCGACGGAAGCAATACAGGTCAACGAACTACACTCGATTTCGCTTGGGATTTCACTATGCTAAACCGGCATTTATTTATTTCTTATTGAAAATTTCGTTTTACGTTGGCCAAATTATCTAGCCCGTCTATAACATATTCGGAGTTTTTCAGTTGCTAAAAGAGAATAATATTTTATTCATCCTTTTTTAAATCTATTTTTTTAAGGTTTCAGGTTTTAAGGTCTGGATCGGAATCCATCAAGATTTGAAGACTTACCTCAATTCCTCATGGAGACCACCATCAGAACTAAATAGATTAGACAAAAATATGACCAACTTGGAACTATATAGGGGAAGCGGGGCAGATAGGCACAAGGGGCAGTTTTGAACACCCGCACTAATAATAGTTATTTGTGCAACAAGAGAGGAAAGTTGGTTTTTCTTGCGAGTGTTTATTTTGAGTCCCGAGAAAGCGAAAGATGCCATAATTGAGTCACGAGCGAAGCGAGTGATTCTAAGTTAGAATCTTGAGCGTAGCGAGGGATTCAAAAACACGAGATGTAAAATAACTTTGCTCTCGTGTTGCACACATCATTTTTCACCTCAGTAGTGAAAACATATTAAAGGTTAAAATGTATTTCGAATTACACAGAATAATTCAGAGAAACAAAAAAAAAACAAAAAAAAAGTTATCAAAGTATGAAGTGGCAGTTCATGGCCTTCACTAAAGTAAAAAGCTACTTTGTTTCACTCCCTAGAGTGAGGAAAGTCGCAATTTCTTCACTCCCTGGAGTGAGGAAAGTCGCACTTTCCTCAGTCCAGGGAGTGACGAAAGTAGCCTTGTTCGAGCTGCTGAGGTGAAAAAACTAATGTTCACCTTCTGCAACACTAAAACGTGGCTTTATATGTGTGAGTGAGGTACCAGGCTACCAGCTTCGGCACAGCTGGTTTGCCAGCCGACGTGTTTCCGCGGTCGCATAGTAAATAAATTACGATTTTTTTATCGAGTTTTGGAACGAAGTTATAGACTGAGACTTTACCGCATGAACGACTAAATTGTAAAAAGTGGTCAAATAAATAAAAAATTATTTATTAAAAATATACTGTTGAGTATTACTTTAAAATGATAAGCTAACTTTATTACTGAATAAAGGTATCTTGGTACTCGTGAAGTAATGACATACTTTCCGCACTGGCATCGAAATGTACTATTCCATTTCGGTTGTCAAAAAACGGAGTTCTGGGGTAACAAACATACAAAGAAAAACCGGCCAAGTGCGAGTCGGACTCGCGCACCGAGGGTTTCGTACTTTTTAGTATTTGTTGTTATAGGATCAATAGAAATACATCATCTGTGAAAATTTCAACTGTCTTATCATATCACGGTTCATGAAATACAGCGGTGACAGACAGACAGACGGACAGCGGAGTCTTAGTAATGGGGTACCGTTTTTACCCTTTGGGTACGGAACCCTAAAAACGGTCGAGTTGATAACCTCCTCCTTTTTTGTAATCGGTTAAAAATAGGAACATGTGCTTTACAAGAATCCGTTCCGTGTCAGTAACATTACAGCCGGCCTAGCCAAGGTGACAATCGCTATCGCTTCGAGAACGAAACGCTTTGTGTCTCTCTATCACTCTTCCATATTAGTGCGGCAGTGACAGTTGCGTTTCGATCGCTACGGGGCGTTAGCGATTGGCGTGTTCAGTGTGGCGTGAAATACAGTTACGATGGCAGGCTTTATTATTCCAAGATACCTAATGCAATGAGAACACGCAATGAATGAAGGTCATAAGAATAGTAGCGGTTTAGTTTAGTTACCCGCATCAATTGTTCATTTGTGTCAGCCCGCAACCCACGGCCAGCACGGCCAGCCAGCTCAGTTTAGTTTAGTTACCCGCACAAGGTGTTGTTCCTGACAAGCGCCTGGCCGTCGGCGATGGTCTGCGGCATGGGGCGGCCCATGGTCTCGGGCAGCATCAGCCCGCAGCCCACGGCCAGCACGGCCAGCCCGCTCAGTTTAGTTTAGTTACCCGCATAAGGTGTTGTTCCTAATAACAAGCGCCTCGCCGACGGCGATGGTCTGCGGCATGGGGCGGCCCATGGTCTCGGGCAGCATCAGCCCGCAGCCCACGGCCAGCACGGCCAGCCCGCTCAGTTTAGTTTAGTTACCCGCACAAGGTGTTGTTCCTGACAAGCGCCTCGCCGTCGGCGATGGTCTGCGGCATGGGGCGGCCCATGGTCTCGGGCAGCATCAGCCCGCAGCCCACGGCCAGCACGGCCAGCCCGCTCATAATCAGCAGTGGCAGCGACCTCCAGTAACGTTCCTGCATTTTCACCATATAGGTAGGTAAATACTTGTAAAGTGCCGTGGCCCCGGCGCCTATTGTACTCGTATGTACATTTTTGCGTGCTGCTCACAAACAAATCGCTCCAAACTAGTTATAATCGGGTACCTAAATGTACTAATTCGGTTCTAAAGTACCTACAACACCGATAGAAGATAAATTTGGTCCCATTCAGACTAGTCATACTTGTTATGAACAAAATGCCGCACTTCATGATAAAAGCAAGCCGCTTTGCACAGTGATAGTAGGGACCAAACTGAGCGATTTGACCCGCAGCAGCGGCAGTTTCACCCCTTAGGAACAGAGATGGCGCCACTTCTTTAAAAAATATTTCAAAAAATTCTACAAGCTAAACCAATGAACCGATTTAAATGTTTAATATCTCAAATGAAAGCGCATTATATACATTACTTTTAAAAAAAATACTCAAAAAATATATACTCAATACTTTTGATAAAAACGGGAATTTTAAGTTTGTTTTTTACTCGATTGATAGTTTTTACTTGATTTCTCAAAAAAAAATGTATGGAATATGAATAGTTTAATGCATGTATATATTACTGAATAAATAAAAAGTATTATAAAAAAAAACCGACACCGATATCTCTCATACTTCTCGAAATATGAAAGTTTGAATGTGAGTGTAAATTTCTTCAAGATATATTCCAAATAATTCTACAAGCTAAACTATTCGACCGATGTTAATGTTTAATATCTCAAATAAAAGCTCATTATATATACTACTTATAAAAAAATATTCAAAAAACATATACTGAATACTTTTGGCAAAAACGGCATCTTAAGTTTTTTTCTTACTCAATTGATAGTTTTTACTTGATTTCATAAAAAAAAATTATGGTTTATAATAGTTTAATAAATATCTATATAGTACTGAGTATATAAAGTATTACAAAAAACCCCGACACCGATACCTTTCATTCTTCACGAAATATTTAAGTTCAATTATGCACGTTCTTACAAACAAATTCTTTAAAAAAAATCTTCAACCGCAGTAAGTGCACTGATTTTAATATGAAATGTGTCATATGAAAAGAAATCACCCAATTTATTTTAATAAATAAAAAATTTATAAATAAAACTGAATCAAGTTTTTTCCTGGTGCTGAACTACAAAAAAATATAACAAATATAAAATTAGAAATTATTTTTATTTAAAGTGACTACATTTGTAAACAAAAAAACTTAAATGTCCTCTTCGGGTTCACCGGTAGATGTAGAACTGAAAAAAAAAGTCGTTTTGAGAAGTACTCGTATAAAAAATACCATTTCAATACTACAAAATCACCGATCATACATGAACTGGTTGCTGTAGATTACTGTTGGATAATTTTTGTGCCTGTAGATTTACTGTTGAATTATTTTTGTGCCTATTTGATTACCATTAAACCTATAATTTTGTGCCAGACCTATAATCAGTGGTCAGCATGCAAAATAACTCTGGATTGAAAATTACATTAACTTACTTTTGATTTGTACAGGCACCTTTGCATCATTTACACTGGGCTCTGCATGATAAGCTGACGCGACGACACTCACAACGCATAGTTTCGCAGCCAGATTTGCAGCCACAATGGTCCAAGAGGCTTAATTGCGACCAAATCGCTGTAACTGCCGACCATTCCGGAGTCCAACTCTCTTTTTCCTCAGTCCATCCCCAAGAAGATGGACATGGTATGGAAACTTCTGGTTTCATAGCGTTTCCCCATATATGGCCCGCTTGGTAAGCCGCTCGAAGTGCATGTTTATAGAGAGCAGCTGATGTAGGTGGCAGGCTTGTCACAAGCTTGTTTTTTTAAACAAACAAATATTTGTGAACTTCATTTACGTTTATGTGTTCCGTTTGGCCAAACAATAACACAAATCTAGGGTTACTTTATACTAAAATTAAAATATGTAGTTACACACCTGACAACTGACAAAATCAAAAACTTAAAAGTTGACAACTTCCTATTTTCCCGTCTTTTTATAGTGGCCAGAGAAAGGCAGCTTGATCTGAACGAATTCTTCCAGTACGAAAACCAAATTTGTCCACCTTCGTTGTCAGTCAATGGAGGGCGTCGTACATCAGCTGCTCTCTATAAACATGCACTTCGAGCAGCTTACCAAGAGGGCCATATATGGGGAAACGCTGTGAAACCAGAAGTTTCCATACCATGTACATCTTTTTGGGGATGGACTGAGGAAAAAGAGAGTTGGACTCCGGAATGGTCGGCAGTTACAGCGATTTGGTCTCAATTAAGCCTCTTGGACCATTGTGGCTGCAAATCTGGCTGCGAAACTATGAAAAAAAAAAAAAAAGAAAATTGTTTATTTCGTTTAAGAATTACTTATACAGGTAAGCATTGTGGGTGTCGTCACGTCAGCTGGCCATGCACAGCCCAGTGTAAATCATGCAAATGTGGCTGTACAAATCAAAAGTAAGTTAATGTAATTTTCAATCCAGGGTTATTTTGCATGCTGACCACTAATTATAGGTCTGGTACAAAATTATAGGTTTAATGGTTATCAACTAGGCACAAAAATAATTCAACAGTAATCTACAGCAACCAGTTCATGTATGATCAGTGATTTTGTAGTATTGGAATGGTACGAGTACTTAACAAAACGACTTTTCTTTTTCAGTTTTAAATCTACCGGTGAACCATATAATTTGACATCACCTAATAATAATTAGTTGCCCGTTTATTTTTGTATTTAATACACTGACAATTATCTGATTCAATTCGGCTTATATGTATAGAAACTACTAAATTGACCTACTTTTATATTATACACATAGATTTAAGATTATATTCTAAGTATGCATGTAATATTGCTATGCCCCCACGGGGTCCATGTGGAACTACCAAGAATTTGTAATACCTATAAAACCATGGTTGCAATAAATAAATATGAAATATGAACCCGAAGAAGACATTTCAGTTTTTTGTTTACAAATGTAGTTACTTTAAATAAAAATAATTCCTAATTTTAGATTTGTTATATTTTTTTGTAATTCACCACCAGGAAAAAACTTTATTCAGTTTTTATTTATAAATTTTTATTTATTAAAATAAATAGGGTGATTTCTTTTCATATGACACATTTCATATTAAAATCGGTGCACTTACTGCGATTGAAGATTTCTTTTAAAGGATTTATTTGTAAGAACGTGCATAATTGAACTTAAATATTTTGTGAAGAATGAAAGGTATCGGTGTCGGGTTGTTTTGTAATACTTTTATATACTCAGTACTATATATATATTTATTAAACTATTCATGTTCCTTTATATTTTTTTAAAGAAATCAAGTAAAAACTATCAATCGAGTAAGAAAAAAAACTTAAGATGCCGTTTTTTCCCAAAAGGGTTCAGTATATGTTTTATGAGTATTTTTCTATAAGTAATGTATATAATGAGCTTTTGTTTGAGACATTAAACATTGAAATCGGTCAAATAGTTAAGCTTGTAGAATTTTTTGAAATATATTTTGAAGAAATTTACACTCACATTAAAACTTTTATATTTCGTGAAGTATGAGAGGTATCGGTGTCGGGTTTTTTTTATAATACTTGTTATTTATTCAGTAATATATACATGCATTAAGCTATTCATGTTCCATACATTGTTTTTGAGAAACCAAGTAAAAACTATCAATCGAGTAAAAAAAAACTTAAGATGACGTTTTTTGTCGAAAATAATCAGTATATATTTTTTGAGTATTTTTTTAAAAGTAATGTATATAATGCGCTTTCATTTGAGATATTAAACATTTAAATTGGTTCATTGGTTTTGCTTGCAGAATTTTCTGAAATATTTTTTAAAGAAATGGCGCCATCTCTGTTCCTAAGGGGTGAAACTTGCGCTGCTGCGGGTCAAATCACTCAGTTTGGTCCCTACTAGCACTGTGCAAAGCGGCTTGCTTTTATCATGAAGTGCAGCATCCGCGCAAAAAATGGCCATAACAAGTATGACTAGACTTCGTTCCCTATCCTTAGGTACTGTGTGCGCTGTGCAATTGATTGCTTTGATTGCTAGGTTAGTGGCTAGTAAACTACTTGAGTACCTATAGGTTCATTTAGAGCCAGTTGCACCAACCACAATTGATTGACTAATCAACGTCAATCAGCAGTGAACTATGAAACTTCTCATATAAGTGTAAGCAATAAAATTTAGCGTACGTGTTAATTGTGACAGGCGGTTTAGTCCGACCATCTCTTGATCAGCAAAGTTAAATTTCCCTTTGTAGCTTTTTGCCTTGCTTTATTTATGCATCATACTAATCATGCAGTTAGTCATTATCAGTGAAATACCTAGTCATCGTTAATCTGTCGGTCTAAGTCCGTATATGTCCTTTTAAATGGACATATTAAAATCGATTTTTAATCTCTTATGGAATTAAAGTTGGAATTAAATTAAAAACTATAGGTATGAACGAGTGGGAGGGCTGGGAGTTGAACGAATAGGTATATAATGTGAGTTGTGCACGTTATTGTACCGAGAAGACTATGAAAGGTGACAAGACGGTGGCCACGTAGCCACTGACGTGCACTAGCGAGGAGCCGGAGGCGCGCACGCCCGTGGGCAGCATCTCGGTGGCCCACTGGATGGCGGCCGTGTACGACATGTTGATGAAGAACCGCGCCATCACCGCGGCCGTCGTCTGCGGGACTCCTGCACACACACACCACACACACAACACAATCAATCAATACCATACCTGTGCAATACCTACACTACACTACACTCGGACTACTGCTAATTACCTATACTACTCAATGATTTAAAGTTGTTCCTTACATCATCCACTGCACATACAAAAAACATTGTAGATACATATATAAGAGGCTAATTAACCTGCATTCCGAAAAAATGACGAAAAATGTTTACTGTCTGTTTTATGATAATTACATCATTTACATCATAGGAAGAGTGGGTAGGATTCGTACACCGGGAGCATTCGTACAGTAGTGATATCTAGGTACGCTATACAACACATTGGCGTGTTCATGTTTGTGTGCGTAACTCCCACTCGTACGCATAGGCTAAGGGCGGAGCACGGGCGGAGGGACGCGGCAGTGCGGCCGCCGGTTTCGTCACGACAAACGACGTTCATGTTTTCGCTCCACGTAAGTATTTTTAACCGACTTCAAGATTTCAAAGGAGGAGGTTCTTAATTCGGTTGTACATATATATATTATTGTTTGTTACTCCATAACTCCGTCATTTCTGGACCGATTTTGAAAATTCTTTTTTTGATTGTAAGTATATACATACAGATTGGTCCCGTTTTTGTCAAAAAGCAGTTCTGATGATGGGATCCATGAGGAATCGAGGGAACTCCTCAAATGTTAAAGGCATACATATAGTGATTTTAGTATTTTCATCAATGAATCAAGTTAGGTTTTCAAGAAACATTTTTGTCAAGCTCGAGTTCTGATGATGGGACCCATGAGGAATCGAGGGAACTTCTCAAATATGAAAGGCATACATATAGTGATTTTTGTATTTTCAACAACAAATCCAGCATTTACATTTAAAAAAGTGACATTTGATGAAGTGGAACTGCTGATGATGATTAAAATGGAACTCTTAATGACACATAGTTCACGTTTGGCGATTTCTTCTCTTCCTTATGGACCCAGACCCAAACTTGGACCCGGACTCGGACCCGGACCCGGATCTGGACATGGACCCCAACTCGGACACGGACCCGGACCGAACTCTGACCCAAACTTGGACCCGGACAGCCGGACACGGACCCGGACTCGGATCCGGACCCAGACCCGGACCCGGAAATGCTACTAGAAAAGTGGGTTAGGTGGGTGGGTGGGTTTTGAACTGCGATTCTCACAGAACAGAACTGCTATCAGAAAAGTAGGTTAGGTTAGGTTAGAGCTGTGACCCTTACAGAAACGAAATGCTATCAGAAAAGTAGGTTAGGTTAGAACTGCGACCCTTACAAAAACGAAATGCTACTAGAAAAGTGGGTTTTCCTCCTTTTCAACATAACTAGGCAAAAGATGCTGTCTTTTTCATTTCATTGTCTGGAATCTAAGAGTGCACCATCAACAACATCCCCCATTGAAGTCGGTTTTTTTTTCTTAAATATTATTTCGATTCGCATTGAAACACGTTTAAATGTTATAAGTTTTGCTTGAGTTGTAAAAGTGATTCAATATAATTTGTAAATTGGTGTCGGGGTTTTATATACACGCAGTTATTTTAGGATAACTACAACGGTTATATTTATCTGAAATTAAATTGTTGATTTTTTGGGTTGGGGTACCTTCGTGCAGTTATCAGTGGGGTAGATTCGTACTGTACGAATGCTCCCCACCCATAACAAAAGATTTTTTATCAAAAACATTGTTAATACAGAACCAGAATGCCGAGAACATATGTAAAAAAGGGGACAAGAACGGGAGAGGTAGACGAAGACGCAATGAAATCTGCGATAGAAGAAGTTTTGAATAAAACTTTATCTATTAGGAAGGCTGCACGAAAATATGGTGTCAAACCAACAACGCTTGAAAACTCGCTTGACTAAGTTTCATAAGCAAGCAGCTGCTGAAAATGGAGATAGTATGGTAGGACGTGTTTTCAGTTCCAAGGACACTTCAAACCAAGTGTTTACTGCAGAAGAAGAGACTCATTTAAATAAGTACATAATGAACTGCTCCAAAATGCACTATGGATTGACGATTGTTCAACTAAGATAACTAGAGTACGAGTTTGCAAAAGAGAATAAATTACTTTATCCTTCTAATTGGGATCATAACGAAATGGCAGGAAAGGATTGGGCGGACAGTTTTACAAATCTAAGTCTTAGAAAACCTGAAAACACCAGTGCTGCGAGGTGTTTCGCATTTAATAAATCTGCTGTAACGGCTTTCTTCGAAAACCTTGAGAAAATATACATAAAATATAAGTTTACTGCTGACCGAATCTACAATTTCGACGAGTCAGGGATATCCACAGTGCTAAATACGCCTAAGGTTTTAGCTGAGAAAAACCAAAAGCAAATAGGGTAAAGGCACCAGTAGTCAGCCATTTTACGAATTTTCTATGTTCAAGATCGTTTAATTTGCTTCCTAATTGACCTATAAGAATTATTAAAGTTTTCACTGTTCAAGAATTTCATATACTTTAAGTTTTGTAAAGAATAAAACGTTTTTAAATGTTGCTTTTGGAAATATTTCATTAAATATAATAAAAGTGCGTTTTTGCCAGTAATCAGCCCCCTGTGTACCAATAGACAGCCTTTAAGTACCCAGTGCCCAGCCATCCCATTTTAACGGCTGATTAGTGGGTTCTGAGTTCCGCGATATCAATGTCCACTGGTCAGCCACAGGCTGACTACTGGATAGTTACTTATTTCAATCAAATAAAAGCATAATAATGTAAATATTTAAAGGTGCTTGGCTTAAGGACTTAGATTTCATTTGAAAATAAAAAAAGTTCTGATTCCTATGGTCAGCCTCCCCCGGCTGACTTCTGGGTTTACGACCTTTTCAAAATTACTGCCATAAACCCAGTAGTCAGCCAAGGGAGGCTGACTATTGGATTTCGTACAAAAAAGTAGTTCCCAATAGTCAGCCGCCTTAAAAATGTTACTTTTATATGGATTTATATTAAATTTTTACTTTTTTCAGATAGAAAAAGTATTAATCATGTGATGCAGTCCAAATTCTTTTAACAAGATATCATATTTCGGCTATTAAAGACTTATCAAAATACCATGTGACACTACAAAAAAAATGGCGCATATCACATGATCCTTCATGTCAGAAGACGGCACTTTTTTGAAGTAGTGTTGTGGTTCATGCTAGACAATTATTTTAAAAATTAAACTAATTTTCAATTAATAGTTTATCATGTTAAATATCATCTACTTTTGACATGAAAATTAGAAAATGTTTGATAATAACAGCCAAAAATAAGCAAGAAAGGCTGACCACTGTTGCATGGCTGAGCACTGGTGCCTTTACCCTAGGTCAAATTGTTTCGGCAGAGAGGGGAGAACTTGTTACATTTGGAGGAATAATTTCGGCCAGTGGTAACACAATTCCGCCTTTATTTATCTTCCCCAGGGTTCATTTTAAGGACCATTTTATGGATGGCGCCCCGGAAGGTAGCCTGGGAATTGCAACAAAGAGCGGTTGGATAAATTCTACTATATTTTTGGAGGTGTTGAAACATATCCAGAAGAAAACGTTATGCTCCAAAGATAACCCTATTTTGCTACTGGTTGATAACCGTGGCTACGTGACAATAGAAGCTGTAGACTATGCTCGAGACAATGGCATTGTTTACCTTTCGTTCCCACCCCACACAACACACCGTCTCCAACCCTTAGATGTTGGTGTATTTGGACATTTCAAGGCCAAATTGAAGGTAGCGTTTAACGATTGGCATGCGAGTAACCCAGGCAAAACTCTAAACATATACAATATTCCGAAACTCACCAAACTAGCCTATTTTGAATCATTCAATGGGAAGAATATAACACGTGCCTTTGAGAAGACTGGAATCTGGCCATTTAATAAGCTAGCCTTCGGAGACGATGACTTCGCAGCTGTGAGCGTATACCAATCGGGTTCTACGTCAGCCCCAGATGTTAACGTCGAAGAAACCAATGCTCAAGATGTCGAGCAACAAGATTTACCTCCAGAGTTAGCACATACATCAACTGCTTTGCCGCCACAGTCATTGGAACCCGTACCCGAACCCGCAAAGTCAAGTTCTACAGCGGGTCAAGATGCCAATGTGCCAGAAACGGACCTTGCTCAACTAGATTTCCCACAAAGCTCAGTTCCTATGTCACCTTCCTTACCTACATCTACAACTCCGCCTGCGATTTTACCTGCTGTAGGATTAATAACTCCAGAAGTTATCCGGCCTTACCCTAAAGTAGACAGAAATGAGCCGAAAAAGTCGAAAAAAGGGAAGCAGCAAGGAAAATCGAGAATATATACAGATACTCCGGAGAAAACTAGACTAGAAGAAATAGAAAAAGCAAAACAGTTGAAGAAGCAAGAGCAAGAGAAGAAACAAAAGGCTAATGAGATGAAGCGAGCATTACATTTACTATCAACGAATCCAAAAAGACAGAAGAAAACTGTAAGAACAACTGAACCAACGAGGCAAAAGAAAACTTTAAAGCCTGTCAGTGAGGACGAGACTGATTCTGATGATGACGCTAATGTAAGTTTAAGAGAAAGTTCTTGTTCTCCCAGCGAAGAAACGTCTGAGCAATTGGATATTCAGGATAAAACTCCAGTCATGTCAGTGAACATTAAAGAAGGATGTTTTGTGCTAGTAAAATTCGAGAAAAAAGACTGTTTTACATTATATTGGACAAGTGCTTAAAAAATACAGTCCTATTAAAAATACAAAGTTTCATTTATGAGGAAGAAGCCTGGTACATGGAAATTTGTTTTTCCCGCCACCAAAGATGAGGGGACTGTTAACATATCAGACGTGGTGCGTATACTGCCGCCATCACAATCTGCTTTGACAGCGAGAACAGCCCACATTTAATAGTTTCGAAAAAGACTTATCTATGTATAATGTCGGATAGTACGTGTATTAATAAGACTTGTTACAGTAACGGTAAATTTTATGATGTTGATTCATTACTTACTTTATTAATAAGAGTAAAATTTATTATACGTTTTTTGTTACTACCTCAAGTAGTTATTTGTAGCACTGAAGTACTTTAAAAATAATTATTCATAATTGTTACTACATAAAGGCTGATTACCGTCAATTTTGATCTCAATCATCATCATCTTCCTCGCGTTGTCCCGGCATTTTGCCACGGCTCATGGGAGCCTGGGGTCCGCTTGGCAACTAATCCCAAAAATTGGCGTAGGCACTAGTTTTTAAAGCGAATGCCATCTGACCTTCCAACCCAGAGGGGAAACTAGGCCTTGTTGGGATTAGTCCGGTTTCCTCACGATGTTTTCCTTCACCGATAAGCCATTGGTAAATATCAAATGATATTTCGTACATAAGTTCCGAAAAACTCATTGGTACGAGCCAGGGTTTGAACCTGCGACCTTCGGATTGCAAGTCGCACGCTCTTACCGCTAGGCCACCAGCGCTTTTTTTTTACCGACTTCAATTTCATAGAAGGAGGAGGTTCTGTATTCGGTTGTGGGTTGTGGCTATTTTTTTTTTATGTATGTTCACCGATTACTCCGAGACCCGTAGTCCGATTTGAGTAATTATTTTTTTGTTCGAAAGGAGCTACTTCCAAGGTGGTCCCATATTAATCTGGTTCTGATCTGATGATGGGATCCATGAGGAATTGAGGGAACTCCTCAATTTTTGAAGGCACATGTATGGTGATTTGGGTGTTTTCTTAAGCAACTCGAGCATTTTCTCTCGAAAACCACCAATTTGATGAAGTGGAGCTGATGATGATGATTGTTTTGATGATAATGATTTCAGCGATTACTCCGGCACCCATGATCCGATTTGAGTTATTCTTTTTCTGTTTGAAAGAAGTTACCTCTCCAAGGTGTTTTCGTAATATTTTTAGTTTTGATCTGATGATAGAATCCGTGAGGAATTGAGGGAACTCCTCAATTTTTAAAGGCACGTGTATGGTGATTTCGGTGTTTTCTAAAGTAACTCTATCATTTCCTCCCAAAAACCACCAATTTGATGTAGTGCAACTGTAGCCTAACCACGAGTTTGACACTAAATATTCGCTAGCGTCTTCGTAACTTTGTACACTTATATGCCAGTACGAGCGAGATGCATAAACAGTAAGTTACGCACACGATAGCGAATATATCAATGTCAATCTCGTGGTAAGGCTACTGATGATGAAGACTACGGACGAAATGTGGAACTTCCCTCGTATGTGTATTATGATTTTTGATGTAGGTAGTGTTGGAAACAACCAGAGACTGAGAAGTGAGGGGTTGGTGTGAGAGGTGAAGGTAGCGGGTATTAGTATTCGGGGGGTTTGGGGGTTGAGGGGAGGTGAGTTGATGGGTCGGGGACTGAGGGGTTGGGAGTTAAGGGATTGTGGGTTAGGGTCGAGGGGTTCAGTGATCAGGGGTTGATGTGCAGGGGTGATGGATTTAGTGACAGGAATGATTTCCCAGACGGACTCGAGGAAAATTCTGATTATTTAATAAAGTTTACGAATTTAGAGTTAAACATGATTATGTTTTTCATTCATGCGTCACGCTCTTAACAATGTCAAAACTAAAAATGGAAAAACAAACACTTTAATAAAAAAAAACCGATGAAATAAAATATGATCCTTTTTAGGGTTCCGTGTTTAAGTATATGCGTTACCAACTGATATGTTTGAAGTCGGTGCCAAGCCAAGTAGTAACAATACCAGTCAAAAATAATGAGCTTTATGTATATAAATCACATTACAACTGTACAAATATTATAAACGTGAAAGTAATTCTGTCTGCCTCTTTGTTACCTTTTCATGGGTATATAACTGAACCGCTTTAGCTGAAATTTGGCATGAAGGTTCCTTGAATTGTTTTATATTTTGAAATTTAGTCCTCTGGATAAGTGACCGAAAATAACTCAGTCCCAATCCCACACTTGCGTGCTATGGACTGTTCAAGAATTAGTAAGAAATGCTCTTTCAAAAATACGACGACAAATAAACGCATTAGATTTACACTAATGTGCCGACAAGCATGTAACGGTTTGCTATAAAACCTCGTTCGCGTTTAGCCTTTTGTGCTGGCCGGCTGTTAAAAATTTGAATCTTGAAATCTTTAGAAATCTGTCACTAAGAAAATTGTGAAGATCAGTGACATTTCTATCGCAAAATAATCTTCTAAATATTTAAAATATTAATATATAATTAAAACCTTGACGCAAACTAGCTAGATCGCGAGTTGCCGATCATTTTTAAATCATAATATGAAGTGTACATTTCCCCGTATCGGGTAAGTGTTGTGAATTTCTAATAAGGACAATTTGACTTTAATTTACCTTTCTATTGTAATCTTTGTGACTGCCATATCCGTGAACACTGAAATAATGCTTAAAGGGTCGCTTAATAATTCTTCCTTTGTGCGCCGGATGTCGCAGTCACACAACATTTTTAGTATTTTACTTAGATGTATAAAATCTTAGGGACCGAGTCTGGGGTTGAGATACTCACCTACCAACCTGGATGCGCAATGCGCATGCTCCTCTACGTTCCGGAAGGTTCCCGTGCTGAGGATCCGGAACCACGGCTGAAGACGTCTATCTCCGAGTGCAACTTTCTGCAACGTAGTGCAGGGATCAAAGACTTGTTTCGCGCTAATTTACTAATCTGCCAGCTCAGAATTAGACTCACGGCCCTATCTTCCTTTTAGTTAGTTTTTAATTTAAATACATTTTGTAATTTTAATCCGGGTATTTTTCTTCAACGTATCCTATCCTACTAAATGCGACTTAAAACGTCACAAGCATGGTACGAACTGCGTCAAGAAGGTTCAACCGTGTGTTCTGTTCTGAGGTGTGTTCTTAAATACCTACAGAAAGTTCGTTTATTATCGTCGTGTAACGCTGCGTCTTACATAAACAGTCGCGAACGCGAAGCGAAGCGACACGGCGCGGCGCGGCGGGCCCAAGGCGTTCGCGTTCGCAAAGAGATCGCCCACGTAGGTCACTTCTATAGGTACCAAAGGATTAATTAAGGCGCCGTGCCGCGCTGCTTAGCGTTCGCGTGTTGTTCGCCTACGTAGTACGCTGCGTTAGGCAATCCAACGTACATACTTATATAGCCGCAGCCTTTATCGAATTGCACCAAAATCACTATGAATATATGGTTCAAAATTTGGCTTGGCACCGACTTCAAACATATCAGTTGGTAACGCATATACTTTAAGTATATACGGAACCCTAAAAAGGATCATATTTTATTTCATCCTTTTTGAAGTCGGTTTACCTTATTTTTTATAAAAGTTTTTATTTTTCAATTTTGATCTTAATAAATCATAATATTACATTATTTAATGATTTTTTCTTTGATTGTACGAAGGTTCCCCACTATGTACGAAAGCACCCTACGCTATGTACGAAACTACCCCACGTGCGGGGCAGTTTCATACGTTTTTCCTCTTTGAAAAAAGTCACCGTAGCATCGCCACGCCTCCTTATATCGAAACAACACATCACTGTTATTAAACCCTGATAAGTGGGGTATGTAGTAGCATAAAGGATGACTCACGTTAGACCGGGCCGTGTCCGGGCCGGAGCTTCCGGCGCTTCGTTTTCTATGGAAAGCATCACGTGATCACCTGTCATGTCATAGTAAAGTAAGCGCCGGAAGCTCCGGCCCGGACACGGCCCAGTCTAACGTGAGTCATCCTTTAAAGTTATTTTTACATTATTATCAGTTTTTCTTTTATGTGGCATAAAATAAATAGTGTACGAATCTTACCCACTTTCCCTATGGTGATGAAATGTCGTCATCGTATGATAATGATTAGGTAATACACTGCTCTTGTATGGAATACTTACTTATTAGATATCTAATTACCGGAATAACACCGTTTTAATCATACAGGTCTATAGTCACCAAACGAAGGAAATACAAGGGAAATAATTCTTGTAAGCAAATTTTGGCATAGTTAAAGGGAATGGTGTATTAAACAAAATACAAAAAGTACCGGACGGTGGGGGTGAAGCTAACGGGTAGGGGGAGGTTTTAGGGTCCATTTTTATAGTTTTTCGTAAATAACTCCTTTGGTGGCCCTTAGCAAAAATGTTCTATTACATATGTAATCTATATAAAATTTTCTACAAAAAAGATTCAGTATACATTTTTTCGCTACGATCAATATTTCAAAATATATTAGAGAGGGAAGTTACTTATAATTTGTTGTCGTTTTTTAGGGTTCCGTACCCAAAGGTTAAAAACGGGACCCTATTACTAAGACTCCGCTGTCCGTCTGGCACCAGGCTGTATCTCATGAAACATGATAGCTAGACAGTTGAAATTTTCACAGATGTATTTCTGTTGCCGCTATAACAACAAATACTAAAAACAGAATAATATAAATATTTAAATGGGGCTCCCATACAACAAACGTGATTTTTTTGCTGTTTTTTCGGTAATGTTACGAAACCCTTCGTGCGCGAGTCCGACTTGCACTTGGCCGGTTTTTTTAGTTTCTCGTAAATAAGACCCTAATTTAATATTGTCTTCGGTTACCACGATAGTTACTCATGAAATAAAACTATGAAAACGGATTATATCGCGTATATTGAATTTATATTACATCCCGACGTTTCGAACTCTTTACAGCGTTCATGGTCAACGGGTGACCCGGGTATTATAAATTCAATATACGCGATATAATCCGTTTTCATAGTTTTATTTCAAGACCCTAATTTGTTAAACAAAAACCATTGTGTCTTTTGTGCGAGCGGTGGGCTCCATTGTTGAGCGCGATGTTGTTTAAAAAGCGGCTGTGTCGTGGTGATTTCAAGGCTCAAATCTATGTAATAATATGAGCGCTCGCCTACATAGGGGTGGTCGTTCGTTCTACATTACCAAAACATGTTACATGTACCTCAATGATACAGCCGCCATTTAAACGACATTGTTGCTTTGGCACGCGGTCTACACGGGAGATCACCGCTCACACAAAAGAAACAATGGCTTTTGTTTAACAGATTAGGGTCTTAGGCGCAAAAATCATTCTTTGTTACTCAGTTCAAAAACTTAAAAAAAAAGAAAAACTTCAAAAAGGATAAAATAAAATAATATTATTCCTTTTCTATGCGCTAGCAACTGATACGTTTGAAATTGGTGCCAAGCCAAATTTTTAAAGCATCAACACCGTCAAATCGAATGCGCCTTTAGGCATACATATACATATCACTTATTGGCTTGGCACCGACT
Organism: Cydia strobilella; assembly: GCF_947568885.1. Lineage (NCBI taxonomy): Eukaryota > Metazoa > Arthropoda > Insecta > Lepidoptera > Tortricidae > Cydia > Cydia strobilella. The sequence goes on from NC_086068.1 coordinate 33,704,930, forward strand.
TCAAACGTATCAGTTACTAGCACATAGAAAAGGAATAATATTATTTTATTTTATCCTTTTAAAAGTCGGTTTTTCTTTTTTTAACGTTTTTATTTTCTACTTTTTAGTTCAAATTTATTCATGTCCACTTTGTCAAATGGCACTATTTAGTTGTTAATGCTTAGCTTATTGACGATCATGATAAGAAGATAAGCATAATTTTGACATTGATGCAAATTTATAGTGTAATTTTTATCCTGAAACAAATAAATCTAAATCTATTGATGAAAATACAAAAAATCGCTGTATGTATGCTTATAATATTTCAGGAGTTCCTTCAATCCCTCATGGAATCCATGATCAGACTAAACACGAAGAGGACAAATCGTCAAAGTGAACTATGCATTGTTAAAGAGTTTCGTTTTGATCATCATTACCAGTTCCACTTTAAACTCACTTTAAATGTCACTTTTTCTGAACATAAATACTTGATTTATTAATGAAAATACAAAAATCATTATATGTATGCCTATAAGATTCGAGGAGTTCCCTGGATTCCTCATGGATCCCATCATCAGAACTGGGGTTTGACAAAACGGGACCAACTTGGGACTATACACATTCAAACAAAAAATCAATTTTTCAAATCGGTTCACCAATGACGGAGTTATGAGGTAACATACATACAAAAAATATATATATATATATATATATACCGGGTGTTTCCTGTAACAGGAGCATTAAATTAAGCTGTAGGCTGTATTCCTCAAACTGACCAACATTTGTTCAGCAACTTTTAAAAATAACTTGTGTTTTGATTTTCCTTACACTTTAAAGTTTATTCTAGGACGCAATGTATTGCAAAATTTGTTATGTTTAAAGGGTGACAAGCAACGTCAAACACACAGATGGCAGCGTACATTGAAAATAATATTTAATTAGTATGAAAAAGGTATAATCTAAAAATTTCATAATTTTAAAAAGTTGCTGAACAAATGTTGGTCAGTTTGAGGCGTACAGTCTCCAGTTTAATTTATTGCTCCTGTTACAGGAAACACCCGGTATATATATATACGGTCGAATTGATAACCTCCTCTTTTTGGGAAGTCGGTTAAAAAGGTACCACAATGAGAATATAGTCAATCGCCTTTACCAAGCATACCAATTATTGTTATTCAAATTTGGATTCAGTATTAAAGTATTAGAAATCAATTACCTTTAGGTAAAAATGCTGCAATGCCTATCAATATGCCCGATAATCCCATGGGCACCACTGTAAGCTTTCGCCGACCCCATCTGGAAAATAGACTTTCTACGTAAAATAAAAAGAAATATTTATGTAAAAGATGCGATTTCATGGATGCGATTAATACCTGTCCATGACAAGAGCTAGCAACGTGACGGAGGGGATCTCGGTGGCGGAAGCCAGCGTGAAGGTGAGGAAGAAGTCCAGCCCCAGAGACTCGGAGAGCCGCACCAGCCCGTCGAACATGAGCGCGCAGCACATGTACACCGTCACCATGTACGCAAGCATCGTCCGCAGCGGCGCACTTCTAAACAAGCCACTCACTGAATGCTTCTGATTTTGGGTTTGACGGGATGCTATCTAAAATGCATATATTGGTTCCTAGATTAAGATCAAGTCCAGATAACTATACGGCGTATTTTGCCGTAACATTTTTTAGCACGTACTAAATTAAAATGTAGTATTAATTTAGTCCAATTTACTTACTAGTCTCTATTCCGTCTATCAGAACTTTGCATAAAATCCGTTGTGTTAGGGCAACATATCCGAGAGTTAAAATAAAGTAGGTACATACGTAATAAAAGTTCGAGCCAGGTATGTAACCTACATACGAGTAGCATATTTTTGTTTTCACTTACAACAAAATCGTCCACCACTTCCTGCGGAATCTGGGTGCGGTTAATTTTTTCAAAAGTTTTGAACACCCGGACTGCTTGATTGGTGCGTCCTCTAGAGACCAGCCATCTGTATGAATTTACAAAAAGTATTGATTAAGTTAAGCACTCTTGCGTCGTCAAAAGGTCGCCATTGATATATATGTATTCGAATGGAGATAAATACCGGACACTTTCTGGAACCGTGAAAGGAATGGCGAGGACGATGAGCATGGGTGCGGAGGTGGCCCACAGCAGCGTACGCCAGTCGGCCAGCCACAGGGCCAGCCACGGTAGCGACACGCAGCCCGCGCCGAAGAACAGCGCGATCGACAGGTTCGCCGCCAGCGTGCGGTACCGAGGGCCGATGTATTCAAGAACTGCCATACAATATTACCAAGTACATATACATTATTTTCCTCAGCTGTGCATAGATATGTTAATAGCGGTTCAAAATACCTATCTACTTACCTAAAATATATATCATCATAAAACAACTGTCGTATGCCATGCCGACCAGAAACCTCGCGATGGTGAAGTCTACTATTCCAGTGGTGTATATGGTTGCGACTCCGCCTACAAACCCGATCATAGTGGATCCTAAAACAATAATTAGGTCGTTTTGAGTAGTGCACAATGGTAAGTTAGCACGTTTCCCAAATTATATATATGTATATGTTCGCAATACTTGCCAACTAAAGCGGGTATTCTTCCAAATCGATCTGCTAACCACCCAAATAGCAGCCCCCCCACAAATGATCCCGCAAAAAATATCGACTGTGCCATTGGAGCATAGCTTGATTTATCGCACACCCACCCTCGCTGCAATAAAGTTAAAGATTACTTTATAAATATACTGCAACTATAACTGCAATCGTAGTCAAATTGCAAAATATACCTATACGTATACATAAATGATTAAATATATAGTAGCTCCATATAATTTATAACCTAAAAAGACACATTTCTCAAAATTGTACTGAGATGACATCTGTCAGCGTACCCATCGAGTTTGAAAATACTTCAGCAGGGAATCCATATTAAGAGGGTATATTTAATAGAATAATAAGTTTTTGTCATACATTACATTTTTAATACAAGCTTTTATCGCTGACTGCAGTCTGCACTTTTCTTTCCAAGGCACTCATCGAGACAATTCTAACAACCCCAAACACAATTAAGTAGTTTGCTTTGTTTTATCACAGTTCCCATGGCCACATCCTGTCTCCATCGTCAGTCAGCACCATGCCATCATAATATTGCATCGTCATCCGATTTACATATGTATGCAGAATTTTAGCTCAATCGGAAATCGGGATCGGGATAGCACACTAAACAAAATTAACATACATACCAAGTTAAATAAAAGCTTATAAAAAAAAGCGGCCAAGTGCGAGTCGGACTCGCGTTCCAAGGGTTCCGTACATTACACAATTTAAACAATGTATTTTTTATGTGAAACGTGAGTGTGTCTTTAAAAAACCGGCCAAGTGCGAGTCGGACTCGCGCACCGAGGGTTCCGTACATTACACAATTTAAACAATGTATTTTTTATGTGAAACGTAAGTGAAAGGTAAATTGCGGTTTACGATTTATGACGTATTAAAAAAAACTACTTACTAGATCTCGTTCAAACCAATTTTCGCTGGAAGTTTGCATGGTAATGTACATCATATATTTTTTTTTTGTTTTATTGTTATCTTATTTTAGAAGTAACAGGGGGTGGGGATTTTTCCACTTTGGAAGTGTCTCTCGCGCAAACTATTCAGTTTAGAAAAAAATGATATTAGACACCTCAATATCATTTTTGAAGACCTATCCACCCCACACGTATGGGTATGATAAAATTTTTTTTTTGAGATTCAGTTCTAAGTATGGGGAACCCCCAAAATTTATTGATTTTTTTCTATTTTTGTATGAAAATCTTAATGCGGTTCACAGAATACATCTACTATCTACTTACCAAGTTTCAACAGTATAGTTCTTATAGTTTCGAAAAAAAGTGGCTGTGACATACGGACGGACAGACAGACAGACAGACATGACGAATCTATAACTGTCTGTTTTAAATTTCACAGTGTATTAGTTCGCTGTAATGCTGTGTAATTTTTTGCATCAATAAAAAAAAATAAAAAAAATAAGCCATTTGCCATTTGGCTACCGAACCCTAAAAACCCGTACGCGTCGGATTAACAACTAAGTAATTAAATCCGACTCACGCTTGACTGCACATTTCTAATAGGTTTTCCTGTGATCTATAGGTAAAGATCTATTTTTAACCGACTTCAAGATTTCAAAGGAGGAGGTTCTCAATTCGGTTGTTTTTTTTTTTTTTCTTTTTTTATATTTGTTACTCCATAACTCCGTCCTTTCTGGACCGATTTTGAAAATTCTTTATTTGATTGTAAGTATATACATACAGATTGATCCCGTTTTTGTCAAAAAGCAGTTCTGATGATGGGATCTATGAGGAATCGAGGGAACTCCTCAAATGTTAAAGGCATACATATAATGATTTTAGTATTTTCATCAACAAATCAAGCACTTACATTTAAAAAAGTGACATTTGATGAAGTGGAACTGCTGATGATGATCAGAACGGAACTCTTCAATGACGCATAGTTCACGTTTGGCGAATTGTCCTCTTCGTTATGTTTGTTAAGCAAGTTATGTTTTCAAGAACCATTTTTGTCAAGCTCGAGTTCTGATGATGGGATCCATGAGGAATCGCGGGAACTCCTCAAATGTGAAAGGCATACATATAGTGATTTTTGTATTTTTATCAACAAATCCAGCATTTCCATTTTAAAAAGTGACATTTGATGAAGTGGAACTGCTGATGATGATCAGAATGGAACTCTTTAATGACGCATAGTTTAGGTTTGGCGATTTGTCCTCTTCTTTATGTTTGTTAAGCAACTTAAGTTTTTAAGACATATTTTTGTCAAGCTCGAGTTCTGATGATGAGACCCACGAGGAACCGAGGGAACTCCTCAAATGTGAAAGGCATACATATAGTGATTTTTGTATTTTCATCAACAAATCCAGCATTTACATTTAAAAAAGTGACATTTGATGAAGTGGAACTGCTGATGATGATCAGAATGGAACTCTTCAATGACACATAGTTCACGTTTGGCGATTCTCTTCCTTATGGACCCAGACCCAAACTTGAACCCGGACTCGGACCCGGACCCGGGTCTGGACATGGACCCCAACTCGGACCCGGACCCGGACTCGGATCCGGACCCAGACCCGGACCCGGAAATGCTACTAGAAAAGTGGGTTAGGTGGGTGGGTGGGTTTTGAACTGCGATTCTCACAGAACAGAACTGCTATCAGAAAAGTAGGTTAGGTTAGGTTAGAGCTGTGACCCTTACAGAAACGAAATGCTATCAGAAAAGTAGGTTAGGTTAGGTTAGAACTGCGACCCTTACAAAAACGAAATGCTACTAGAAAAGTGTGTGGTTTTACCTCCTTTTCTACATAATTAGGCAAAAGATGCTGTCTTTTTTTTTCATTTCATTGTCTGGAATCTAAGAGTGCACCATCAACAAGAAGTAAACTAACTTTCAGCGGCCCCCATTAAAGTCGGTTTTTTTTTCTTGTGTATTTTTTTTTCAAAATTGTAGACCCTGCAGTTTCGGAGATAAGGGGGGGGGGGGGAATGGTCATTTTCTGCCTATTTTCTTGAATAACTTCTAAACTGTTTGTCCTAAAACTAGTTGGCTCTGTGAGCTGTAGACCTCGCGAGCATAGCTTAATATGGATGTGTCTAGGGCTGTCCTGCCGACGACTAACCACCAAAAGATGGCGTGATTGTGCACAATTTGCGAATTATCACCATCGTTTCCAAAACTCAAACATTTTCTAAGACGTGTTGGTATTTACGCATATGCAACAAAAATATTTTATGACGTCTAAATCGAAATATATTTACACTCAACAGTAGAGATGTCACACTTCATCAAAATTGTGTAAAGACTGCAAAATATAGTAATATCTTGCATTCACATACACATACGTACTTAAACACAAATGTCAGTAGATTCGTAATGTTACAGTAAAGTAACCTAGAGGGCGCAGCGGATGGAATGTATATTGTTAAAAAAGATCAGAAATTAAATTTAAATTCTTGTTTGAGCAACGATTGAAACTTTGACAAGGCACTTTTAAGTACTTTTAACTAACTGATATTTTCAGACATTAATTTTTGTGTAGTTTCGTGTTCATTAATGTGCTCGTGGCATCCGTAATCTCTGTTTTGAAAAAAAAAAGAACAGATAGTAGCTGAGATTATATATTATTATTATATTATACCTACTTGGTTCAAACCCCGACGGTGCCAATTTTTTTAAATAATTTTAACGTTCTCTTTCGAGTTATTTTAAGCGTAAATATGTTATTCTTATTATCAATTCAGTGTCGCGAATTCTTCTACCGATAACTACAAAAACGCTTCTATGCTTAGATTGCTTAGTGCTGACGACACGGCCCAGCACACTCTGGAAGAGTGCAATCGCTGGGCCGTGGAAAGAGCTGCCCTCAGGGCGGCAACAGGGGTGGTAGACCTGTCGCTGCACAGCATATCATAGCGGCGATGCTGAGCAGCTATAGGAATTGGGAAGCGGTGGCCTCCTTCTGCGAACAAGTCATGTTGCAGAAGGAGGAGGCGGAGAGGGGGCGCGAAGCAGATCCAGACGCGCGGCCTCACCGACGCAGGCGGCGGGGTCGAGGGCGAAGAGCGTATGTTCGCCTCGACCCCTAGTGGGGCCAGTGGGTGCGAGACCCGCATTGCACGGCTCCACATACGTCGTCGGGGGGGGGGGGGGGGGATCCAGCGTTTCTGATCCCCCCCCATTGTGCGGGTGTCCTGGCGCCAACCCGGGGCTGCCGGGGAGCGCCGCCATGGTAGAGTGTAATCGATCCCATGGTGCCCTCACAAACGGCAGAGAGGATACGAAACGCCGGAGAGGGTTTAGTGGGCAGGGCCAGGTTCTCCCTCCCCTCTCGCCAGTTGAGAGGGGACAGGAGCGGCGAGTCCCACACACCCCCCCATCAATGGCTTTCTCGCGGCCGGGGGGACGGTGCGTAACAGCACTCGCCCACTCCGTTAACAACAAAAAAAAAAGATTGCTTAGTGCTGTTGGCGTGCGAATCACATTTTTGAGTAGGTAATAAAAGTTTTCACCCATATCCGTACTACCATACCATCCTGAACCGATTTAGATGAAATTTGGCATAGAGATAGGTTGAGTCCCTGAGAAGGACATATGATAGTTTTTATCCCGAAAATCATCCCTTAAAAAAGTAAAAAGCGGGGTGGAATTGAGATAATTAACGAAGTGCCTGCTAATTTGTGTGCATAATATGCTTAAATTTAGATTGCTATGAGAATTTTTCCAGGCGCTATTCTTACTCTAGCTGCGGTTACTAAGACCACGCAGACGAGGTCGCGGGCAAAAGCTAGTTTACTATATGGAAAAAACGTGAAATTTTATTCACATTTATCTATCTCGCCAATCAGTCCTGTTAAGTTTAAGAGGGTAGAATAGCTAGAGACAATAGGTACTTTTTTCACACAATTTCCATTTCGGGAGAAAACGGTTTCCACTAACTAAATCTTAACAAATCACTTTGATTTTGATGTTGATCGCTTCAGCATAATATATTCTAGGTTTGTAAATTTCGCTTTAAAAATAATTGTATCTTGGATAGGAATGGAATCGATTGGCATAAAAAATAGCATGTGAAAAATAAAAGTTTTCATTTTCATACAAACTGTATGGGAAAAGTTTTCCTCGATTTGTGGCTTTTCTAGGCGGAAGTATTATTGGTACCATACAAGCTTTTGATCGTGGATAGAAATGGGATCGACTGGCATCAAAAAAACATGGTGATAGGCTGTATCAGAGATACAGCCGCAGTGGTTGATGTGAAACGTGGCGTGAAAATTATTGCGAAGACCGCATAGGGACCTCATAAAGCGTAAGCGTAAAGCAGGCGCCTTGTATGTAAGACTTGAATGTTGGGCTTTGCCCTACCCTACAGTAAAAAGTTTGTAGGTAAGAGAATAAGGCGCCGCAGGCGGCCCTGTACGTAATATTTGCAGTGTAAAAGGCGCCGCAGGTGCCCTTTGTGTAAGGCGTTGAATGTCGGACTTCGCCCGACAGTGTAAAGCCTGTATGTGAAAGCGAGTGCGCTTGAATAGGGTATTTGACAACAATAAAAATATATAACGAATTGCTGTCATCCTAAAAGATAATAATCTAATAAAGTATATTTCACTATATTTGAATGTAAATTATGTTTAGTTTTTGGAATATAAACGAAAGAAAATTTTATATTTTTTGAAATTTCATCAGGGACGTGAACGCTCTGTGATTGGTCAACGCTCGGATGACGTCACACGCGGGTAAACATTCTTGATTGTCTTGAGTGTTTTAACTGTTTTATTTGTATTTAGTTAATTTTAGTTATGGTTCCACAGTTTTCTGATATATTCTGATTTATCCGTATATCTAGTAGCACAATATTCATAAGAATCTCAAAATGGAGCCGAAATATGTGAAAGCTGGTAGGGGCAACCTACCAGACCTAGACGCATTAATGGTTGCACTTTTCTTTAAACATAATCCGGATTACTATGCTGCGGAACTTAGAAATGTCAAAACAGCTGTGTGAGTATACGTAGAAATTGTTTATTTACGAACATTTCGATTTCGATGATACGAATACGACGACGATATATATATAGAATACGATGACGAGAATAGTATCTCCATACTGCACTTTAGTTTGAAAGAAAAAGTATGCTACTAAGTTAAGCTACTAAGTTAAGCATTAGTAGGTAAATGCTGAAAGAGCTATGTTATGAGGTTATGTAGATTACTACATAACCTGTACCAACCAATGTATTAACATTAAATACCTAGATCGTGTTTCGTTAAATACAACAAAATCCGCTGCTTTAACTACCATATTTATTTACAGTTAAATATTACTTACATCGAAGTGGTCTTCACACATAAAAACATTTGTATGCGCTAAAATGCTCTTTGGGTCTCTTCGCGCTAGTTTTAACCACATTTTTTTTGGGATTCTTTGGAACGGAAACAAACAATTTATCTGGATTTTTTATAGTCGTACTTGAACATTGCGGCACTATACACCATTTATATACCATTTTACAGTGAAATAATCAATTCAATGCACATAAACGATAAGATTTACTAAGGTCATTGACTGAGTTTACTCGCGTGTGACGTCACACGTGTCACGTGATTAGCCTCTTTGCAAAAACAGCGTTTAAGGCGCGTTCAAAATAAATAAACTTTAACATTGTTTTTTTATATTTAATACAGGAAATTTCACGGAAATATCAATGTAGTGTAATTATTAAGTCATAAACAATCAATTAAAACCATTTTCAAAAATTAGTCAAAAAGCCTATTCGCCCGACCCTACAGTGTAAAGCCTGTGTGTAAGAGCGCGCTTCGCACGCTTGAATGTCGGGCTAAGCCCGACCTTACAGTGTATTAAAGGGCGCCGCAGGCCCCCTCTATGTACTCTTTACAATTTTAAAAGGAGCCATGTATAAAAAGCGCGTTTCGTGCGCTTTAATATCGGCTTTACCCGACCCTATATTGTAAAGCCTGTAGGTATAGGCGCATTTGAGCGTTTTATGCCTTAATTTTCGCACAGGGAGCTGGCCTCAAACAAATTTTCGTGAAAAAAACAAAGGTTCGTAAATTTCTGTAAAAATGCCACATTTTAAGTTTTTTCCAGCTTTTTATAAGACCGCGTATTCTATTTTTATAATATTTCATTAAAATTGAAAAAGATCTATCAAATGAACTCAATTGTATCAAAATCGGTTAATGGACTGATGAGTAATTAATAAATAAACTCTTCAAATAGGGGTAATTTTAGCTCCGAATGCGTCGTTTCTAGCGCAAAATCAGCGCCATCTATGTCAGCAGCACGTAATGGCTAACTAAACTTATGGCTCCGCCGTTTAGAACACTAGAAAATTAAAATAACAAAAAAAACATGTTTTTAGGGCTAGTTAAATAAAAGCTTGTAAAAATGAAACGAATACGCTTAGCCCGCACTTGATCAATCAATTTCAAAATAGAAAAATAAAAACATATAAAAAAAACAATACGAATTTTAAGTGTAAAATACAAAAAGTTATGTAGCAGCATACAATTACTGGGGATCGAACCAGGGACAACCCGGTGCAAACGAAAAAAGGCAAAACACGCCAGGATAGTGCTTACCTAAGCTGACGAAATTCAGCTACTCATTCTCGAGTAAAAACTAAATATCTAAATACCGCCAAAACCAGCAATACAAAGTTTCTGCATTTTTCGACATTTAATCTGTAAACATATCTCAAAAAGAAAATATTGTTATGATATCGATACGACTATTTGTTTAGGCGCGAGCTATCACAACTCCGCCATTTTGAAAAATTTACAAAAACCGGATCGACAAAAAAAAAATCTATTTAACCATAGAATTTGGTATAAAACTATGAAAACGGATTATATCGCGTATATTGAATTTATAATTCATCCCGACGTTTCGAACTCTTTACAGCGTTCGTGGTCAACGGGTGACTGAGGAAAAATTACAAAATGCAAAAATATTTATTATATATTTTATTATATATATTATTTTTATTTTTTATTTTTATTATATATTTTTGCATTTTGTAATTTTTCCTCAGTCACCCGTTGACCACGAACGCTGTAAAGAGTTCGAAACGTCGGGATGAATTATAAATTCAATATACGCGATATAATCCGTTTTCATAGTTTTATTTCATGAGTAACTATCGCGGTAACCGAAGACAATATTACATAGAATTTGGTCACAAAATTTCACGAGAATCGGTTGAGAATTGCGACCTGTAGAGGAGAACATCCGGACATACAAAACAAAAGCAAAATGCCCGAATCAAAGCGTAGACCTTCGCTACGCTTCGGTCAATAATCCTAATTGAACATAGCGCTAGCCTTAATGACATGCAGTTTGAGCAATACACATACGAGTACAAGTAAAGCATTGTGTGCGATTGCCAAGTCATTATATGTATTAAAAAAAATAAAGGTATCTAATAGTCTTACTGTTTTAACACCCCCTGGCACTGACTAAAATAACTGACTTGGTTTCACATTACATCTCAAAACTTTTTTGTAGTAGAAGAACTGCGTTGCGAGACTTGCATCTTTTTACATGTAATGTTTTTGGTGGGATCTCATCTCTTTTTGTAGGCAGTCCTTCTTTTAGTGTACCCATGCCATACTCATACTATGTATACACATATCATAATTATACACATCTTCATTCATACTCACATCGTACAACGTAGTGGACCTATACTTAACCTATTAATTGTAGGAACAAACGTAACTTTGTTATCGCATATATTTATATAGGATTACAAACTTACTAGTGCAGTTATTAAATCTTTAAAACTTGACTGATATTGCAGTATTTTTAAGTTTTTATTGGCTTAATACGCTAAAAACTAATTAAGTTTTAAATTTGGAGCTTGTGGGTCTGCCAGAAGTACCTTAGAATTATGATGAACGTGAGTGTGTCAGTGACAAAACTAAGGAACTTTGACATGCAATAATTCTTAAACTACATGTTAAAATTACATGTTATTGAGAATATATCTAAATCATGTTATGTTCTATACGTCACTGAAAATTCAGGGTTCTAGCTTTAGCTATCACAAAATTACAGTTTGTTGAAAATGGCCTAAGTGGCTTCGAGAAAAGGATGGTACGGCCGTGCCTCTTTGTTTTGCTCAACTTGGCGGGGGCACTCCCGTGCCCCCAGATATAGTTGGTCAAGCAAATCTTGTCAGTAGAAAAAGGCACGAAATTCAAATTTTCTATGGGACGATAACCCTTTGGGCCTACATTTTTTTAAATTTGCCGCGTTTTTCTAGTTTTAATAGTTGGCAAATAGTATCCGCAATTCGGACCGTATCTAACAGTTTATTTTTTTACAAAAAAGTTGTCGATTGAACTGTCAATTGACGTTCGTTATTTCCATATGATTTCACTGAAATTTCTTTTGTTTTGTGTTTGTGTTTAATTGCGGTAATTAAACTTAATTATTAGAATACCTTAAGAAAACATGAGTGAATAAGTGATGAAGAAGGATTACATTTTTGAGGTTTTATTTTTCCTTCTAATATGTTCTCACTGCTGAGGTGAAAATTGGTATGTACAACACGAGATCAAAGTTATTTACATCTCGTGCGCTTTTGAGTACCTTACTACGCTCAAGATTCTAAATTATTATAGAATCTTTCGCTTGCACAGGACTCAAAATAAGCACTCGAAGATATATCAAACTTTGCTTTCTTGTTGTACAAATAACTATTTCCCGTATACCGTACTGTTTTAATTAGTATTGATGTGGTACAGGATCTTTAACAAAATTTTGGTGGTAACTACCTACTGGGAAAAAAAAATCCAGGTAATTGGTAAGGTAACCTACTTACCTCGCTTACTACCGTGTGATAAGGAATGTCAGTAAGATCGAAATCGTAGGCATGGTGGCACGGCGCGGTGGGCGTGTCGTTGCCGGGCGGCGCCATGGTCTCCAGCACCAGGCTCCAGTTGGTTTGGAACGTGGAACAGCGCTCCCAATCCCCGCCCGCGATGGCTCCAGGTGCCGAAAGATTCCGTCTACAACATGCCCCTAAAACTATTTACGTAGGTATTTTTTAACCCAGTCGTTTCGGAGATAAAGGGGGGACATGGTCATTTTTTGCCTATTTTCTTGAATCACTTCAAAACTGTTTATCCTAAAATTATTAAATAAAATTTTTGATTCTCACAATAAGCTCTTTCATTTGATAGTAACACAATATAGTTTGAAAAACTTTATTTTTTAATTTTCTCATTTACCCCCCCAAAAGTGGCCCCATGTTTAAAATGCATTTGTTTACGTTATCATTGGATTAAAACTTACATATGTGTACCAAATTTCAACTTAATTGGTCCAGTAGTTTTGGAGAAAATAGGCAGTGGCAGACGGACAGACAGACGCACAAGTGATCCTATAACGGTTCCGTTTTTTTTTTCATTTTCAGGTACGGAACCCTAAAAACGATCATCAAATTATCCTTAGAAATGTAAAGGGACTCCAAGACTTGAATTTTTATACATATAATTATAAGTAATTGAAAGACAAGAAATTAAACCAGACAAACAGACAAGAACCGAATGAAGTGTCTCACGTTAATGCCACTCAAAAGTAAATAAGTTACATATATAGGTACCTACTTAAAATAACATAACATGTAGCCCATGTAAGCTTAAACAGATCGGTGGTTCAATTTTGGAATGTTTCGCTTGCTCGTAAGTAATACCTACTATACTATACTATGTATACTATACGAAATACAAACCAATACAAAACGTTCGTAGGTATTTGTCATGCTACTTCAGTCAGTCTTGAGTACTTTTTGTAAGAGAATATACGATGGGAAGGGATTATTGACTACATCTGTACTAACTTTAGTCATGCATGTAAAATCGAGGAAGTCAGTACCAATACCAACCTCAGGTCTAAATCCAAGTGCGCGAGCTCTGGTACATGGCACCAGTAGCGCTGCGGAGTGGCGGCGATGAACATCTGCACGAAGTACACGTAAGCGAAGAACAGTCCGAAGGGCAGCATGGCGCAGAACAGGAATTTCTGGTAGCGCCCGATCTCACCGATGTATGTAAGCATTGTCTCCAAAACATCATGATCGGTGTTCGTTGACTTTTTGTTTAATTCTTCCTTTGTTTCCTTAAAAAATATAAGAAACCTTAATGTTGACCTTCAGGTTATTGACTAGGTGGGTACCTACAGCTACGATAAGGGGTCATCCATTAATTACATCACACGAATTTAAAGATGTTTTGACCCCCTCCCTCCCTTCTTGTCACACCTAGTAACATTTGGCTAACCCCTCCCCCCCTGGTGTTACTTTATCATGGTCCACCACGGCAACGACACGATTTATCGTCACGATAAATCGACCTAAATGTATGCAGTCGCTTTTATATTATCGTTTATCGTTGATGATACCTATCGTCTGCGATATTTCGTTACCGCCGACGGTAGCTAAAATAAAAGCGATTGCATAGTTAAGATGACGTCACAAAGATTGTGACGTCATCTTAACTACATCGACTCTTGCTCGGGCCCGATAGCAAGTGTGGATCTAATCTAATTTGGCCCTGTGAGATTGTCTCTCTTTCATGGTTTACGTCTAACTTTTAAAGATAACTATAACCAAATATAGATATAACTAGAGACCAGTTGCGGCGTCAAAACGCCGCTAGAGTATGGTTCTAAAAGTTAGGTTGGCTGTCCACTGGAGCGGAGCGGTAAGCGGGAAAAAAATCCAGCAATAGAATTTCATTAAAATTTCAGAGCGGAGCTTTTTCCTCGCTCATCGCTTCGCCACCTCGCTCCGCTCCTGTGGACAGGAAGCCTAAGACTGAACGCTTAATGAAATCAGGAAATGTGACGTCTTCAGATGAATCACTGGCTGTCACTATCTATTTGATGCTGACTATACCCACAGAATACAGAATATGAAATCTTATACATAATTATTTAATTATCCATACTAATATTATAAATGCGAAAGTCTGTCTGTCTGTCTGTGTGTTACCTCTTCACTCTTAAACCGCTAAACCGATTTAGTTGAAATTTAGTATACAGATAGTTTGAGTCCCGGGGAAGGACATAGGATACATTTTATCCCAGAAGTCACCCCTCAAGGGGGTGAAAAGGGGGGTGGAAATTTGTATGGGGAATCAATAACCGCTCAACCGATTTAGATGAAACTTGGTATGGGGATGGTTTGAGCTGTGGGAAATGATATAAAATAACTTTTATCCCCGAAATCATCCCTTAAGGGTGTAAAAAATGGGGTCGAAATGTATAGTGTGGACCAATTTGGGGGTGAATAAAGGATGGATTAAAAAGCAGATACCCAAATTACTTATTCCACGCAGACGAAGTCGCGGGCAAAAGCTATTTTCTTATGAAATGGCCACACGTTTGTATAATTTTAGCGTATTATATTTCGGTCGCGTAGCACCTACCAGCATGTTTTGTGATCGTTAGTTTTGATGCAAAAAATATATAATTATTGTCTATCTTTTCGCATCTTTCTAAACTAAAAATCATGATACGCGACCGCGATATGATACGGTAAATCAAGATTTCGTGGATAGGATGCCTTCTTGTCATTTGGCTCTCATGCCTAAAATTTCATAGGGCTAGAGTATAATTCATATTTAATTCTCTTTTTCCTATTATTCATGAGACTGAAGTTTACAAACATTTTACAAACATTCCGTGACATTCCGTGTCTGGGCTATACCGCGAAAATCGAAGTTCAAATTGCGGGCATCTTTCTCTGTCACTCTAATTACGCCTTCATTGGAGTAAAAGAGAAAGATCCCCGCAATTTGCGAATTTCGGTTTTCGCGGTAGACCCTCTGACCTAATAATAGACATAGTATATACACGTAGTTATAGATTTGTAACCAAGCGACCAGGGGTAAGAGAAAGACATATTCATGTATTGACAGTTTCATGTATGGCAGCATAATCCTTTTTAGGGTTCCGTACCCAAAGGGTAATAACGGGACCCTATTACTAAGACTCCGCTGTCCGTCTGTCTTTTACCAGGCTGTATCTCACGGACCGTGATAGCTAGACAGTTGAATTTTCACACATGATGTATTTATGTTGCCGCTATAACAACAAATACTAAAAAATACGGAACCCTCGGTGGGCGAGTCCGACTCGCACTTGGCCGGTTTTTTCTCTTTCACTTATAAATTTCGGTATTTCGCCATCGCCTCCATTTCATTCGGCATTTTATCATGGTCGGGTTATGCCATCATAGCAAACCCGACCATGAAAAAATGCCCGGTCGGTGATAAAGATAAAGCATGGCACTATTTTCTCTTTCCTCTTATAGGAATCGCAATAAGACTATCTTTCTCTATCAAAGAGTGTCAGGCCCTTGAACCTAATTTAGTTTTTTTAAATTTACTTTTTTGAAAATATGTACAACGACTGGACCGCGACCTTGGTATCGTCAAAATATCTCTTTCTCGCTCTCGGCGTACGGCAGCCCACCTTAAGCGCCTAACACATTACCGCCCCGCACTGGTCATTGTGCGATGCACCTATAAGTAAGAGCGAGAAAGAGATATTGCTTTCTCGCTCTTACTTATGGGTGCGTCACACAATGACCTTGGTGCGGTGCGGTAATGTGTTAGCCGCTTTATAGCCGTATTTAACATATGATCGATGATGCGGCGCACGTATCGATAGTGCGCAAGGTGGTCACCGTACGTACGTTAAGGACGCAGCTATAAGTTAGCGCGAGAAAGAAATATTATAGCCGTATTTAACAGACTATCGTAAAAGCCGTTAGAGACTACCACACCTCACCGCAGCCTTGGTGCGGTGCGGCGCACATATCGATAGTGTGCAAGGTTGTCACTGTACATACGTTAAGGACACAGCTATAAGTTAGAGCGAGAAAGAGATATTTTGACCGCACCAATACGGCTTTTCGAGATATTCTCTTTCTCGCTCTCACTTATGGGAGTGGCGCACCAAGATCGCGGTGCGGTGCGGTAGTCTGTTACGGCTTTTACACACGATCGCACATACGCCGCACTGCACCTAGGGCGCGGAACGATGCGGAAAATGGGGTTGGCCGGTCGAAATAATTAACAGAGGGCGCCAGCATAGCTTGCCCTGTCAATCCCTAGAATTGTGTCAAATTTTTGTTTTTTTAATGCCCTGGATGCCAGCCCTTTAAGCCAAATTATCTTATAGAAAAAGAGGCAAGCTATGATGGCGCCATCTCTGCAAACCTTTGACAGTTGCCAACCCCATTGGCTGACCGTTTACCTTAAAGATCCGACATTTCATTTAACATCCTCATAAGAACAAACCTCGCCGTACGTGCTTTTTGAAGTAAATATAGATGCTCTTCCCCACCGATTTCTATGGTTTATGGTGGCCTGGTAGGCTACAAATTCTGTCCCTCACGGGCGCACGCGGTACGCCACTTCTATAGGATCCTACCTTCTATGTGCCAAAGCAACAATAAAATAAACATGTGTCATTTTGATGAGTACGATGTGGATGACACATGTCTGACATGTTGTCAAACACAATAATAAAATTTTATGGTGTTTTAATATATTTTTTAGTGTGGTGTATGCATGTTACAGTCTCAAAACAAATATTTGATTGGATTGGATACCTTACATACATTGGATATAGGTTTGAGTTCAATTCAATCTCAAGTCAGAACAAAGGTCACGGTACATTTTTTTCAAATTAACTTTTTAGTACTTTTTCGGGAAAAAATCAAAAAACTAAGAGCTTATTGCAAATCTGTAGCATGAGACGAATCTAATGACATATAATTTATTAAAATCGAACCATAACTGTAGATCTGATGGGATGAACAAAAATCGGCCTCGCGTAATATATATATATAGACTATACATGACGAGATATTTACAAGTTTTTTTAGTAACTGCCAACAAGCGTTGACAGTTACTTTAAAAATCTCGCATCCCGTAACTTGTGTGTTGTATTACATTGCGGGCCGAATTATTTTGTATGGTTAAAATTTTCCTTGTATGTATTTTTAAGCATGTGTCCTATGCTTACCAACGATTAAATATTCGCCCGTATTGAATTTACACGTATAACAGTTTTGGTTTGGCTAAACACTAGCTTTATAAATCGCTACTCTATAACTAACCTTTCTATTGGCACCGTTGGATTCATTAAAACTCATTTCATCAAAAGTATTTTTTGATCTATGCTAAGCGCGTCCGACCCATATGGGTAATATATACCTACTGACGATATTGATAACCAATTATCCAAGATATATCTTTCCTCTTATCTGACCGTTTTTATTATCTATAGGTACATTATTATCTATTTTGTTTTACGTAAGTACCCATTTTTAGGGTCCGTAGTGAACTAGGAACCTTTATAGTTTCGCCATGTCCGTCTGTCCGTCCGTCCGCGACTTTGATCCGTGATCGTTAGTGCTAGAAAGCTGCAATTATGTATCCATGATTTACATCATGCATGGCGACAGAACTGTAAAATAATAGTAGTTTATGTGACTGCTGCATAATGAAAGGCATTAAAACTCGACTGTGGGTTTATGAAACGAACGAAGTGAGTTTCATAATAGAATCACACGAGTGTTTTAATGCCTAATTATATACAGTTAGATATACATACACTGCTTTATCGACACATATATTATAAACTTTCTATTCTATAATATATTCACTAACCTCATATTACAGCCTACGTTGGGGCATACCTAGTTGTTCTCTGTGCGGAATTCGCGGATATGAGGTGGCGTCTCCGAAATATCTTTTTTCTACTCATCGAGTATAATCTGTGTATTACAACTTCACATGCAACACTACAAACTTACTCTTTTCAACTTTTTTCCATATATTTTATCGATTCGGTTTAGTCAATTATAACAATTTTGAAAATAGAACTTCATACATTTCGATAAAAACTCGATTCAATGCAAATTAGCCTACTTAAACACGCTGCTGCGTCGCATCCGATTTGTGATTGGTTGGCCAACAAAAATATTTTATTTTATGTTGTAGTAGAAACAATTGCTTCATAAGTCAGAAACGCGCATGTGACACCCTTCATATAGCAACATCCATACCCTACGAAAACCACTTAGCGTTGCATGTTAGTCTCCATAGGCTACGGTGGCCAAAGTCGAGAAAAGAACTGTCTTAAAATTGAATTTAGCAAGGAGCAGGTACCAGTTCCTCATGAGTTACGAGGAAGTGTCGTTGACCAACCCGCCGGGGGCGCCGGGCCCGGCGGCCGGGGCGCGTACGAGTATGAAGGTATCGCGGGCCGCGGCAGCTCGCGTATCTTAGTTGTATACTTTTGGTTTTGGTTTGGTTTGGTGGTATGATTCTATTAGTTGAAAGTATTATTGTTTTGTCTCGTAGAAAAAGTATACAATAGTGATATAATCAGGCTTTTCAATCTCGTACCGTACTCAGCAAGCTTCGTTGCTTAAACACGGTACTCTACTGAAAAGCTCTATTATATCACGATTGTAGAACAATACTATATCGCACATTTAACACGAAACTTTTGCTAGTTACTTTAAAAACAACAAATCAAATTATCCGCCAATTAGCTTTTGGATAGACTTTATTTAAACATAATTTAAGAAATAGATTTTTACCGTCTTTTTATTACTTAACTGTTACAAATAAACAAGGGTACCGTACATTACACAATTTAAACAATGTATTTTTTAATACAGTTGCTCAAAAAGTGCTACTTTTCGTGGCTGTTTAGCGTGCGGAAAGTTGGTTTTCGCGAACTAGTGCTTTTTACTTTTCCATTTTTTTTTTAATTTTTACTTGTTCCAATTCATGACTACTTATTGATGAGTGTTAATATTAGTTTCGTTTAAACGTCGTAATCAACATAAAAACCTACTATTAATGTAAGAATACGAAAAATATGCATATTTCATATTTTATTACTTACCTCGTCATCATTATAAGTATTATAACACGTTTATTTTTTAATCTTGAAAAACCGTTCTTAATAAGTTGTCTGAATGGAACGGAACGTCTGTCAAAGAAGAGGCGTATTTTCTTACTGCAAGAATGTTTTAAGTTTCCAAAGGCAACATTCAATATTGTTTTTATAAATATACGATACACAAATAATCGTAAATAACTATATTTAGGTAATAATAGTACAATGTTTTAATATTTACAATTGTTTCTGTCCTATAGAACATGCATTTGAAAAAAACACTTTCATTGAAATGGGTTCAATAAAAATCTAGTCTAGTCGAATAAAAGCTAGAAAAACACCTTTTCATAATGTCAATGATATCACAGAAATAATAATATAAAAGTTTCGAATTCCATTCCTTACTTGTTGCTTTTCTTATTTTTTCGCAACTGTATTAAAAAACGTCGTTCGATACACGTGCAGAAATGTCATTCTTCACTCGTCCCGAGATATCTCGGTACTCGTGAAGTAATGACATATTTTCCGCACTAGCATCGAAATGTACTATTTTATGTGAAACGTGAGTGAAATGTCTTGAAAAAACCCGTAAGGGTCGGATCAAAAACTAAGTATTTAAGTCCGACTCACGCTTGACTGCAATATCTAATAGGTTTTCCTGTAATCTATAGATAAAGATCAATTTTGTGTAATTTTTTCAAAATTTTAGACGCAGTAGTTTCGGAGATAAAGGGGGGAATGGACATTTTTTGCCTATTTTCTTATATAACTTCTAAATTGTTTATCCTAAAATTGTAAAAAATATATATTTGAGATTCTCACAATGAGCTCTTTCATTTGATATGTAACACGGTATAGTTTGAAAATATAGTTTTTTTAATTTTCTCATTTACCCCCCAAAAGTGGCCCGCATGTTTAAAATTAATTTGTTTACGTCATATGTTCGTCTTTGGGTCGCAAACTTACAGGGGTCACAAACAAAATAGGCTGTGACAGACGAACAGACAGACAGACGCACGAGTGATCCTATAAGGGTTCCGTTTTTTCCTTTTGAGGTACGGAACCCTAAAAAATGTGCTAAAATACCAAAAACAGTCCAAAAACATTTGACATTGACAGTTACTCCATACAAAATGAACTGTCATAGGAATCATCATTCGCCGTGTCGATTATACATACAAAAAGATAAACTGCACGTCTAATGGCGGCAAAGAATAGTTATTTGTTATACAAGGGTGCAAAGCTGTATTTTACCCGCGAGTATGGAATTGAAACACGAGCCAGCGAAAGGTTCTAAAATAGAATTCTGGGCGTAGCTTTTCGCCTCACTATAGCGAGGAAAGTGCAACATCCACAGGCGTTAGATCATCTTCATCACTGGAATCACTAATTTTTTTACGATAGTTTAACAGAAAACTGGAAGTTGTGTATTTTTACGTGTCGGAGTCGGTGAGAATTTTTTTTAAGTAAAATGTTTGAAGTTGACAATGTTGACATTTCTGACGATGCGTTTTGAAATTGCATCGACTCAACTTGTGCGTTCAGAATTATATTCAACATCATTAGAAAAAAAAGCAATGTTTCTTTTGGTATTTTTTATTAAATTCTCAAACCTTTTTTTATGACAATTAATATCGAACAAACCATTATTATGAGCGTTTTACGTTGTTATCTGTCAACAGCTACTTAAACACAATCCAACGAAGGTCAAATTACTTTCCCCACTAATAAGATGCATGCATTTTTACCCGCTTGTTTTAAAGGATAAAAGACGGCTTTCCGAGCTAGTGAAGGAAAACCTTTTTTACACATGTCATGCATCCGTAGTTTTTTTTTAATTCAGAGACAAACTAGAGTGGGGGTCGATTGCCATATCGTTCGATACCAATATGATACCAACTAACAAGCGAGATTTGTCAAAATTGTATGGAATTGACATTTCATTTTGAATAAAACGTCATCTTGACTGATATTAGAATAGAGGTCAAATCAAACTTTGTTTTTCAGAGATGTTCGTAATTTGAATGAAATAATATTATTTACGCTCGTGGTTCAGTTTTGTAAGCTCCCGCTTGCTCGGGTGTCAATATTAGCACGAGCGGTTAAACAACAACTTTGCCTCATTGTAAAACAATTAACCATTTTCTATCTGCTGCTCTGTCGAATGGAATTTTGTTAACGAACTCATTGTTAATGTTAGGCATGAACCACAAACCATTTATGCTAAGTATTTGGTGTGACCTTAACTCCGGGTCAAGCCATCGCATGTGCAAGTTGCTCCACGCAATTACCCATAGCCGGCCCGGCGGCGGCGAGGTGAAACACCCGCGTTCGATACCAGCTCCTAGCCTACTCACAATCCGGTCCACCCCACCTACGGAACACTGTGACCATCCTCGTAGAAGCACTCGCCCTGCTTTAACCATTTCCAATACGAAGCATGCTGTGAGGTGTGAAATTGGTAATTTTACAAGATGTTATGCTGGTAATTAATGAACAGCTAATATACACGTAAACTGAACTTGGTTTCAAATACTATCTACCTATAAATACTACCTATACTTAGTAAATTAAGCTTGGTTACAATATGGTTATTTTATATAAAAGTGCATTGTTCGCACCACTCTTTAATAACATCACCACTCATCATCACTCTTTAATAGGTATTTAAAATACGACATTGTATCTAATATTGTAACCGTATGTAATTAGATATTACATAAGTTAGGTAATAAATTATTTTCCCCACACTAGCTCTGAAAGCCGTCTTTTATCCTTTAAAACAAGCGGGGAAAAACGCATTTTATCCACTAGTGGGGAAAGTAATTTGACCTTGGATAGAGCGTGTAAGTAGCTTTTGACAGATAACAAAATGTAAAACGCTCATAATAATGGTTCGTTCGATATTAATTATCATTAAATAAGTTGTTGGAGAATTAATTGAAAGATACCACTTTTAGCTTTATTTAATGATTTTAAGTCATAAACCTTAAATTCCATAAGAAACATTTGTTTTTTTTTATGATGTATTTCTGTTGCCGCTATAACAACAAATACTAAAAAGTACAGAACCCCTGGGTGCGCGAGTCCGACTCGCACTTGTTTAATGATGTTGAATATAATTCTGAACGCACAAGTTGTCGATGCAATTTCAAAACGCAACGTCAGAAATGTCAACATTGTCAACAAAAAAATTCTCACCCGTAAAAATACACAACTTCCAGAGTTTTCTGTCATAATATCGTATTCTCGTAAAAAATAAGTGATTCCAGTGATGAAGATAATCTAACGCATGTGGCATGTTGCACTTTCCTCGCTATAGTGAGGGGAAAAGTTTTGTGTTACACACGGGTGCAAATGTATTTTACTTCTCGTGTGTTGAAACACTCGCTACGCTCAGGATTCTATTTTAGAACTTGAACTATAGAATCCTTTCGCTTGCTCATGTTCCAATTCCACACTCGCGGGTAAAATACAAGTTTGCACCCTTGTATAACAAATAACTATTTTCCTGGATTCATTTGAATGCCTATTTTATCTACATACCTATTATATAGGTAGTATAAATGCGTATGTCCTGATTCCTGACTGACTGAGTCCTCGCCGGAACCAATAGTCTGGATGGATGGACCGGCATTTCTGGGCTGGATAAACGAAATGTATCCGATTTGACCAAATTGTGTAGTTAGGTACTTACCTATTTCGTTTTTTATCATTATAAAGAACTCGATATAATAATGAAATTGTAGGCGTCCTACATTCGCCCAAGCTTAGATGATATTTAATAAATAATTATATTAATATTGTCTTCGGTTACCGCGATAGTTACTCATGAAATAAAACTATGAAAACGGATTATATCGCGTATATTGAATTTATAATACATCCCGACGTTTCGAACCCTTTACAGCGTTCGTGGTCAACGGGTGACTGAGGAAAAATTACAAAGTGCAAAAATACCCACATACTAAAATAATGAACAATCATAGACTATAAACTTTAAGGCTGGTTGTACATGCAAAATCGGTTCAACAAGGGGCTATAGTCTTCATCTTGTCAAATGACTTTTTCGTCTAAGACGATAATCTGTTAAACAAAAGCCATTTCATTTCATTTATTTGCATTAAACATGGTATAATGGTTCTTATGCTACTGTTATTAGGTAACACAATCATGATTTACTACATAGTAGCATGCAATTTAAATTTACACCTTAAACTCTAGGACATACAACACATTAAACTCCACATTGTCTCTTTTATGCGAGCGGTCAGCCTTTGTGTGCCATTGTGTGTGAGCGCCGCACCCGCCGGTGGCACGCGCCAACACACAATGGCACACAAAGGCCGACAGAATGCACGAGAGAGACACTGGCTTTTGTTTAACAGATTTCCGTCTTAGACGAAAAAGTCATTTGAGATGATGCAGACTATACTAGAAATAGCTGTGCCCGCGGCTCCGCCCGGAATGGAATTCAGTCTGTGTCAGTAAGCGGCAAATTCACCCCTCATTTCTCTCCCTCTCCCCTGAAGGCGGAACTCAAAGTAAAGTTGACAGATGGATAAGCTAGAGTACTGTGGTCCAGATAATAGTACATTATGATACAAGTGTGCTAAGTTGGTCATCACGAGGCGATATTGTGCGCGCGAGCTGTAAGCGAGCGCGCCATAAGAAAGCCGATGTGTGTAATGACCAATGCACACGCGTTTCATACGACGTTTTTCAACACACTTGCGAGAAAAAAAATAACTCATATTAATCAAATTGTAATAGTTAAAACAGTTAGTATTGTGTGTTGCATCTGTCATACTGCCGGCCGCCCCTCGCCCCGGCCGCGGGCGGCGAGCCGAGCCATTCGCCAGTCCGACCAATTAAAGAAGGCTCCTTTTCCATGCATATTATTAGCAATCAGTTATCTTCTTAACTCAGTCGGATAATGTAATGATAAAGCACGAGTAGAGTAATACACTGAAAGAGCACGCGTGTTTAATATCTAGGATTATGAGCCAAAAATCGGTGGAATAAAAACGTCGTTTTGAGCAAGTGTGTTGAAAAATATTTTACAAATAGGTACCTTATTCCAATTTTTGACGTGATTTAAACGACATATAGAGTTAGGGTGTGTATATCGGACGATACAGTACCACTTTTGTATTTTACGTCCTTGACTGCACCTATATCCAAATCATGTCCATCATGTCCATGGCAAATATCATCCAAATCCTAGGAGGATAGAACCAAACGGAGTAGCCATTAACAAGCGTAATACAGCCATTAACAATAGTGGAGTCAATATAACGTTTAAGTTACATTAAATGCACACTCAAATTTTTCTACATGGGTGAATTCTATATCATATTGAATACCCGTCTGTAAAGTAACAACTAGATATCAGTTCCCGTTTTTGAGAAATAAAACTTCTTTTAAAATCTTTTATACTACTTAAACAATAATTCCCACATAAGATATTTTTCGTAGAATGGGTTATGAAGCTTATACGACTACACGGTCAGAATATCTCTCGACAATAATGTAAATTATAGATTTATTGAAACAAATTATTATTTTGTAAGTTTTTCATGACCGAGGAACTCCCACACCGAGAGAAAAGTTTACTATGGTGGTTATGAAGTAGTTGTATCGATCATGTTTAAAAATCTCCCGAGTCACTACTATATTTGTAGAATAGCAGCAAGATTTTGGAAACAAACAGCAAATAATGTTCTGCACAATTAATGGACATTTCTAGTTTTTTGCCAGTAACTGCACAAGTTATGGAAGAATAACATTCATTTTTCTCTCGATAATTAAATCAATTTCCAGCATAAAAAAATAAAAAAGTATGCGGTTTTTCCAGGCATTCACGGAGGCCAATTCGAACTTTATTTAAGATGTCAATAAGATGTCAATAATATATCATTTTGTTATCATTCGCCCGACCGTCTCGCTCGCACAAAAACATATTTTAACTAGTACGAGCGAAACGCACACGCAAATTAAAAAAAATACATCTTTAATAACAGTTCGAATTAGCCTCAAGGTATATTAGGAAAGTATACCTCATGGCTTATGGCATTGCGTTAAGGTTCAATAGTTCAATGCATTAAGTCTCTGTCTTTATATGAAAAACGATAGCTGTCAAATTTTTATATCTATTCACAAAACGTTTAGAATACTGGATGCTGTGTCAGATATAAATAGACCCTTGAAGTCTTACAACTATCTATTATGCTTGATCTGAATCTTACTGGTTAGCAATGAGGATATAATAAGATAGAGCGGTACTGTCATAGTAAATTTTGTAACCACTGTAAATTCACTGCCATCTATCGACATACTTTAAAACTAAAAATGAAGATTTAAAATAATACGTTAAAATGTATTTAAATATGAATAAATTATTTTTTTATTTGCATTAATTATTTTTATATGATTTTGACCCATGTTCTTTCACTGGTATGCGTTAAAATTATAAATAACAAACTATACAGTCAACGCCCTCTATACGAGTGTAGGCCAAAACTAGTGGCGCCATCTGATCGAGAGTAAAATTTTCGTGATTTTCGAGGCACGTTTTTTCCTTAGACTGTATCCATCTATTACGGAGTTATATCTATCTTTGCTGGTTAGTAAGGACCGTCCACTTAGTTATACTTCGAATAGCCGCCCGGACAAATTATAAAGCTAATTTCGAATTTTAAATTTTGACAATTCACGAGAAGAGTAACGTAACGTCAAACGATATGTTTGTCCCTTTTCAACGATCCTGTCATCCGATGCTTTTAGTAGCGGGAGCTGTGAGAGTGAAAAGACGCAAATGTCAGCAATTCGTACCGCTTGGTATTTGTCAGCGAGCGCATCGCGACATGAAACCAGTATGAACCTGGCCCTCGATTACGTATAATTGTAAGGAAACTTGGGATCAAGTTATTTATTTAATACAATTCTGGTTAAACGGCATTACAGCAAACACCATAACAACGTTATATTAGGCTAACAGTTGAGAATAAGACGTGCTCTGAATATACAGTGTGGAAATTTTTTATGGGCCCTGAAGGGAAAGTGCCTTAAAACCTTAAGTTAGCTCATTTTATTTTTAAAAAGAAACAAAACTGCATTCAAAGGTTTTTTGAAATTCACTTGTCTCGCCTGGGAATCGAACCGACTAAAAATTCCAAACAATAAACACTCCCTATTTTATTCTACTAGTCGATACAGTTAATGTTAATGATAACATTTCTTCAAGAAACATTAGGTCTTACACTCGTCTGTCGTACAAAATTTCCATAAAATCGAATATTTAGTACTCAAGAATATTTTTAGACAAGCAAAATTGAAAAAAAAAAAAATTAAAAACCATTGAATGCAGTTTAGTTTCTTTTTAAAAATAAAAGAATGTCTCCTTTAAGTAAAATGAGCTAACTTAAGGTTTTCAGAGAATTTCCCTCCAGGGCCCATTAATTTGATTATTAAATTATAGTGGTAAGTAAGCGCATTGAGTATGCACTTTTGTCTCAGGCGATGCCGCTTGGCAGGATTGATTGTTCATTAGGGCAAACAAAACTGGTTCAGCCCGGTAGCCACGAGATCGTAACGCCCCCCAAAAGGGGGGTGAAAGGGTCGGCTCCCCAAGTCCAATCTATGCTATATTTTTTCCTGTTCTTAGCAACTAGGGCAACTTATATATCATTTTCGTATAATTTAGGAACGAGGAATTTATATTTGAAATAATTATTAGACCTTTCCATACAAAAAAAAATGAGTTGTTTACAAAAATTTTAAATGTTATGTAATTTTTTGTGATAATTTTCCCTGTTACAATTATAGTGTGGCGATTTGCACTAAATAAAAAAATGGACAATGTAGCCCATTTATTTTTCATTGTGGAAAATATCACTTTAAAGGAATAGCTGCCGAAACGCCTGCCAAAAAAGAGGCGTTTTTCTTACTAAGCGGCGTTTTAAGTTTCCAAAGTTTTTATTCCTTACTTGTAGATTTTATTCCTCACTTGTTGTTTTTATTATTTTTTCGCAACTGTGTTAAAAAACGTCGTTCGATACACGTGCGGAAATGTCATTCTTTACTCGTCCCGAGTCTTGCCAAGATACCTATCTCGGTACTCGTGAAGTAATGACATACTTTCCGCACTAGCATCGAAATGTACTATTTATTTCATTTGGGCACTAAGAAGTATGTTGGTAGTAAACCTTTTAGTGCGAGTAAAATAGTATGCGACGATGTAATAATGGTTTAATATATTATTGTTAATTAACTAAAGTTTCATTATTGCGTCATTTCATCTCATAACCCTACTACCCATTGAATTGAATGACCATTTTCACGTTTTCTGCAGCAATGCAGTCGACTGCAGCAATATTGAAGCGCGACATTGCTGCCGACTTCTACGGCAGTAGCCGTAAATGTCAAAATCAAATTTCCTGTCTGGATTTTGACGTTCATTTAAAATAAATAATCAAAGGGGATCATCGATTTTGGGCCCGGAGGACAAACCATCGCGTATATTATGGTACACTACACAGACGGTTACAGTAATTATTAACGCATTTTATAACGGAAAAAGATATAATATTGGGTGTAAATGAAACGGGAATGTATTATACAATAATAGTACATTATGATACAAGTGTGCTAAGTTGGTCATTACACACGAGGCGATATTGTGCGCGCGAGCTGTAAGCGAGCGCGCAATAAGAAAGCCAATGTGTGTAATGACCAATGCACACGCGTTTCATACGACGTTTTTCAACACACTTGCGAAAAAAAAAGAAACTTTCATATTAATCAAATTTTAATAGTTAAAACAGTTAGTATTGTGTGTTTCATCTGTCATACTCGTACTGCCGGCCGGCCCTCGCTCGCCCCGGCCGCGGGCGGGCCGGCCGGGCCGCGCGCCGCGCACTGCGCAGGCGGTCGGGCGCGCCCGTGCCCGCTAGTCCGACCAGTTAAAGAAGGCTCCCTTTCCATGCATATTATTAGCAATCAGTTAGCTTCTTAACTCAGTCGGATAATATAATGAAAAAGCACGAGTGGAATAATACACTGAAAGAGCACGCGTGTTTAATATCTAGGATTATGAGCCAAAAATCTGTGGAATAAAAACGTCGTTTTGAGCAAGTGTGTTGAAAAATAAATTATATCTATTATTCATTTCCGTAAATCACGCCATCATCTTTATTAGCATAGCATAGCTTAACGCTCAATTTCGCACAAGCCGTGAGGTTTTCACTAAGGAGTTTCAAATTCTCTTTGCCCTAAACTTTATGGTTGGTAGAAAAGTCTGTATTCTAATTTGGCACCTCAGAATAATGACTAAAGCAAAGAAGCCGGGCAAAAATAAAAGCTTGGTAAAAGATATCGTATTCACAACACGTTATTACTTTTTGTCTATGAGTGAGTGAGACAACAATCCGCAAGTTTTTTCGTTTTTTTCAGTATTGTCATAAGATAAACTGAGGAAAATGTCAAATGGTCCTATGTGGTTCTATAATATAATCCAGCCAAATAAAATATATGTTCGTTATTTCACAGGTAGGTGACAACTGTAACAACTTGACATAGTCGTATTATTTTAGTTGAAATATTTCGGGATGTTTCAGCGGTCATCTTGGTTTATTTTAATTATATTGTTGCTATTCCTGAAAGATTGTTGGAAAACGTGCTGAGTTTTTATTTGTAATGGTTTGAAGTTCCCTTTGTGATAATGTCTTGTGTGATCGAGGGCTGTAAATCGCATACAGGTAGAAAAGAAAATACGCACGAACCGATAACCTTTAATCGGTGAGTTTTGTTCAATTTTGAAGAAATTAATTTATAGGACCTGACCCTAAACATAGAAATCGATATGTTGTTTATGTAATTATTACTTGCATTCAAGTCTATATAGATTTTTGCATATATTTTCGAACTTTTCTGCTAAGTATGAAAGGTTATATTTTTGGCATAGTGATGTATCGCCCTCAGATCAATAACCTATCGACATTTACAGCTTTCTTATAGTTTGGCCCAGGACTGTCTCATTTTAATTGATGAGTACAGTCAAGGGCATAAATATATATACATTCCCAAAGTCTCAAAAATATGTGTACGCTCAGACAATAAAATCGTGTTCACATATTTTTAAGCCATTTGTCTGGATCGATATTTTTGCCTTCGACTGTACCTATAGTTTTCTTTGTTCTTACTTACTGACAGATTGTGTTTGCCAGACTATAGTTTAATACTAAAAACCGTCTTCGGTTACCGCGATAGTTACTCATGAAATAAAACTATGAAAACGGATTATATCGCGTATATTGAATTTATAATACATCCCGACGTTTCGAACTCTTTACAGCGTCACCCGTTGACCACGAACGCTGTACCGGTCCGGTCAAGTGCGGGTCGGACGCGCGCACCAAGGGGACCGTACTTTTTAGTATTTGTTGTTATAGCGGCCACAGAAATACATCATCTGTGAAAATTTCAACTGTCTAGCTATCACGGTTCATGAGATACAGCCTGGTGACAGACAGACGGACAGCGAAGTATTAGTAACAGGGTCCCGTTTTTACCCTTTGGGTACGGAACCCTAATAAAAAAGACATTAATGATCATTGATGAATGTTCCTTTTATTAATATTGTTGGTCACAAAACTCAACTTTTTATTTCAGATTTCCAAAGGACGAGGAATAGGGGATATTACTGCAATGTTATGCCACCAGAGTGCAGCACTAGCTTTTTTAGTACACCGTAGAGTAACTTATTCATACTGTACCTTTAACAGGTTTTTGACAAGTTTTCAGGGGACCTACCGGAAAACTCGAATCCGAAATTTGGTTATCTATATCTGCCTCTTTATCGCTCGAATACGCAAGAGTGACAGAGATGTTAGATAACGAAAGTTCGATTTTCTTGTTTCGCGATAGACCCTCAGATTGTGATTGTGGCGCCACCTACGCCGTTTCGCGTAATATTCCCTATTATTAAATAAAAAAAATATATTATATACACGAACGTTTTTTTTTTTCATTTCCTATTTGGTACAGTCAGCTGCAGAGAGAAGGTACCCCACGTCCATACTAATTTACAGAACTTTGTATGCAGGGGGGTGCTTTTTCTCTGCAGCTGACTGTACATGACTAGAAACTATACTTAGTCTTTTAGCATTAGAAAAAACGGTAAACCATTTCCACGTGTCTTTTTATTGACAAGTTTTTTTTATAAATATAGCAATATTTTACTTATGAAAGCAAAAGTATGTAAATGATCGTATATTATATTTGTTGTGACTTATTTTCAAAGTGTTTTTCGATAAAACGACACGTTAAGATCGCTCGCCTTCTTTCTAATGATAAAAAAACGAGAGGTATAGTTAGACGGTTCTGAGTGGTAGACTTCAAATGAGATAAAAGCTATATTAGGTACATGCATTAATCCTCATATCAGGCGGCTCTTTAATTCCAAGGATTGCATAATTTTTATACTTTTTAATGATTTTTAGAATATGAAAATTATAAAAAGTATAAAAGTTATGCAATCCTTGTATTCCACGCATTTCATTTCATTTCATTTCAACGAGCCGCCTGCTACAGATTTCTTGAAATTGCCGCGTTTTTTCAGGTTCAACTTTCATTAGCCAGACTATTATCAATTTCACTAGACTTATATTGACCGGGATATAGACCGTGATTACCTTTTGTATTATTTGTGAGCTCCCGATATTTCGACGCAGTTACATGCATCATGTTCACGGGTGACTGAAGATAGCGGGTGGGTGTCAAAGTTGTGTAGACAGCGCTCTGTCTACCCTCATTCTTGCGCGTCGGCTGCGTTCACTTTCAACTTTACCAACGGTCGCATTCACACTTGTTGGTCCGGTCGCGTTCACACTCGTTGGTCTGTCCAAACACACTACACTCACGGTGTCACTACGCGTGTTTGATTCGGATATCACTGGTTTTTTACACAAACAAATCACAGGATTCCACACATTTGACAGTTTAAACCCATCTTCACGATTGAAATTTTTGTATTTGTGAATTTCAACGGCTTCTCTTACCAATCTTGGTATATAGTGGCGTTCTGTCGAAATGACCTTGGGACTATGCAACTCGATCCAGTGATTTGTACCCGACTCGAGGAGATGCTGAGCAATAGCTGACTTGCGAACGTCATTGTTCTTGACCGCAGCAATGTGTTCTTTAATTCTGCAGGCAATAGTGCGTTTGGTCTGCCCAATGTACGAACTACCACAGCTGCACTCAACTTTGTATACACCAGGTTTTTCCAGGGGAAAATTGTCTTTAGGCGACCGCAGAAATTGTGCAATTTTCCTGTGCGGGGTGAAGATAGTTTTTACAGAGTAGTTATTTAGTATTTTTGATATCTTGTCTGTCACACCCTTGACGTACGGCATAAACGCTGGCTGTCTCTCAACGCGATGAGTGAGGCGCTTGGTTTTTGTGTCCCGCTTGTCAATGTTAACTCTGTAGCCATTCATCCTCAGGACACTCTGAACATGGTTCAGCTCCTGGTTTAGATGTAGCGAGTCACACAGAGCGTGTGCTCGATTAGTCAGTGATGCCACAACCGAGTTTAACTGTCTGGGATGATGGTGCGAGCTCGCGTGTAAATAGCGGTCCGTGTGAGTCGGTTTCCTATAGACTGAGTGTCCCAGCATGCCACAACCTGTAACATTCAGTCTCACATCCAGAAACGCAATACTCCTTTCTTGTTCCATTTCCAATGTAAACGACATAGATCGGTGCATGCTATTAAGGTGTCCTAGCATCAGTTCAGCTTCCTGTTTACCACCCTTAATTATGCAGAACACATCATCCACGTACCTCTTCCAAATTTTAACGGGAACTGGGGGCGCAGAAAGGGCTAGGTGCTCAAAGTGTTCCATCCAAATGTTAGCCACCACTGGAGCCACCGGACTGCCCATCGCTACTCCTTCTGCCTGTATATAATATTGCCCGCGAAACAGAAAGTAATTTGTAGTGAGGCAGTGTTCAAGGAGCCTTACGTATTCTATTGGCATGCCGTTCTCCTGGATCTTGTTTCTTACTACCTCAATGCTATCAATTACAGGTACGTTAGTGAACAATGACTCTACGTCAAAACTGACCATCACTTCATCAGGTTCAATCCTAACGTCCTGTACGATCTCAATAAAATGGCGAGAGTCCTTCACGTACGATTCCGTCTGCCCAACCAACTGTTGCAGCACCTTTGCGACGTGTTTTGCTAAGTCGTACGTAGGAGAATCAATCTGACTTACAATAGGCCGTAAAGGAGAATATTATCAATTTGCCAATTTCGTGATTATTCTTTTACACGGCACATAAACTTATGCATAATTTATCGATATAAAAAGTCGACACAGTTACATCCCTAGCAAATTATCAAACTTATGACACCGTACGTAAATGAGAAATAACAAGCATATATGCATCTCTTTTCGGCACATTATCTAATTCGTAAGGAAGTAAAGTACGGGTATACATATTTGCGAAGCATTTTTGCCCGACTTCTATGCTTTAGTCATTATTCTGAGTTTGGCACGAACTGCCACTGTCTGTCATTGCTATGTCATAGCCTTATAGCTGACATACGTGAGATATATGCCGCAATGTATGCATTGCGCGTTTTATCGGAGCTTTGCCTTGTGTTAAGTAAGCGCGCAATCAAAATTAAACATGCGTAAACAATCGTTACGCGTACCGATGAAACTGGGTAAGTTAGTCATGGCCTCATGGGAGAATTAACGGTCGACCGCATCGCGAACTCTCGGCTGTTCAAGCGGACCGATCGTCTACCGCGAACATTGAAGTGCGACGGAGATATGGAAGTCGATCAAACGTTCTCTAGAGTGAATCAGTACCCGTCAGTTAGTGTCTGCGTGGGTAATTTAAATAGCTTGGACGTCGTAATAATTATGGTTGTATTCCATACAATGTTACATATACTTGAGAAATTTTTTGTTATTACACTAACATGAGTAAGAGATTTATGAAGGTGAAACAAAAGTCGAGTGTCCATTTTCTATAAGCAACAAAAAAAATTCGAAACAAAAATGGTTAATAGTAATTAAACGGATTCATTTACGTTAGAGATTTTTTTGTAGAATATAGTAAATATAAAGAGCTTAATTAACATGTAATTTTTATGTACACATTAGTTGTTATTTTTATGTAAAAAAAATTAATTAAGGATGTTATTGGGGGCAGGTTTCTGTGTCAAGCTGGAAGTAAATATAAATACTTAATGAGTATATGCTTGAGAACAGCATATTAGAAAATCTCCAGTGTGGGGATTGATGTTTTGGTTTATTTTTCTATTTTAGTAATAATTTGGATTTATAAAAAAAATTGACATATTTTGTGGAGATTTTTCTCAAAATATATTATTTGTAACATAGGTAATCACATCTCAAAAAATCTCTGATGTGAGAATTAATGTAGATTTCTCATAAATTTTGAACTGTGCTGACCGGCCTATAACTCGAATTTGACAGATGGCGCTGGACGGCTTTGTAACTGGTCGACAAATAGTTATTTACGATACAAGTGCGGAAAAAAGGAAAACGAGTGGCGATAAATTAAAACACGACCGCAGGGAGTGTTTTAAATCGACACGAGTTGCGGGTTACCTATTCGCACGTGTATCGTACAACGTTTTACAGTACATACGGCCCTTTAAACTTTCGACATATGCACGAAAAGTGCTATTTGACGCACTAGTGCGAGAAAGTAGCACCATATGTACTGCAAAGACGTTTGGCAACTCAGTGACCGCAGAACAGCGCCATCTGGCTCAGCTGTAAAACTATTTCATACACTATATTATACCTACCCCTCTATTAAATACAATAACCTTTTGCTTTTATATCATGGCAATTATAGTAAAAATAATCTCTTAGGCAGTTTTTGAGTTTACTTCCAAAAACACCCCTTCTTATAAAAAGGACGTAAACTAAGTATCGGGAAGATACGTCCTAGTGCTAGTGCTTGTACGGCACGGTTTATAGTGTGTTTCTTTATCGCATCGTATGAAGGTATAGTACCTACACTACACCACACGAGGGTCTGGCACCAATTTGGCCGGTTTTATTTATAGAACATTTCTTAGCACACTGGCAATTTTAATGCAAAAAAGATTTTTCAACAATTTTAGTAGATAGCGTAGGTAAGTAGATAGTTTTAATTTAGATTCACGTGGTAGGTACTTAATACGAATATTTTATTTGGCATGGTGTCAAGTAACTTCACATAATGTAGGTACGACTTACCATATTCATCGTCATCGTTATGTCTCGTCCAGTTCATAAAAAAACTTACTGATACACTATTTATGCATGCACTTAATTAAACGGACGTAAAACACAACAAAGAACTCTAAAACACTTCGGTTGATATTTGTAGAGCACATTCCAAAATTAAAACTTCAGTGTGGACGACGCGACCGCCCGATGCTATCGGCTGAGTCTACTGCCGGACGTTGCGACAAATGTTCATACTTATGTTTCTACCTACCATGCTTTTGGGTTGTTACATTACTTAAACAATACTTTAAAATCACAAATTTAAGTTTCTATTTCAAGATTCTGTCACAAATCATCGATCGAGATACCTATACCGAGTAGTGTTATGGACACTAGTCGGGTTGCAGTACCTAGTAGTTTACACAGCCGGTCGGGTTACAGTTTCAGTTTGCCGTGCCCAGCTCCGAACACAGCGCAGTGCGGCAAAACGGCAGTAAATCAGCCAATGGGCGTCGAGCTCGCCAAGTTATCGACCAATCGCCACATTCAAGGACGAAATTGCTTTATGCAACTTTGTTCAATTTATTTTTTGCAATAAAAAGAACACAATAAAAATTCCAAAGTATTCATGAAGGTATATAAATAAAATGAGTATATCAGCATAATAAGTAGGGTGTAGTAAAGAAGTTGGTTTCTTACTCGCTTTTTATCAATGCACACATAAAATATATAGGATAACGCAGCTTAAAGCTTAACCTTATCCTACCTACAGTTAGCTGGTTAGTTGCAGTTAGTTATGAGTTATTTATCTAAAGTTTAGGTCCTAAACATAGCAGTTGTTCTAATTGTAAAATATAATTTATAAGCGTAGGAAAGTCAACGTTATCAATCTAAGTACATGAAAATAAAATCTTGTTAGAAAAAGCATTTGCAGTAAAAATAACACAGTACATTTCGATGCTAGTGCGGAAAGTATGTCATTACTTCACGAGTACCGAGATATCGGTACGACTCGGGACGAGTGCAGAATGACATTTCCGCACGTGTATCGAACGACGTTTTTTAATACAGCTGCGAAAAAATAACAAAAACAACAAGTAAGGAATTCGAAACTTATATTATGAATCCTGTAACTTCATTGTAATACAATCGAAAAATAATGAAGTTGTCCAAAATCAATTCCTGGGCTGGGCCAAAGGGGGCGTGGTCAAAAAGGACGTGCCTTGGGACCAAAAGGGGCGTGCCAAAATGGGTGTGGCTTAGGCCCAATGGGCGTGGCACAAAAGCGCGTGACTTGGGACCAAAAGGTGAGTGGCACAAGAGGGCCTGGCAAAAATGGGCGTGGCACAAAGGGGCGTGTCTTAGGATGTGGCCCCTCCCCCTGCCCCACCCCCTGTGCGCTGGAACATATTTACCCAATTACGGTCAAAATTAGCTGGAAAAGTAAAAAGCACACGCTAAACAGCTAAGTAAAGTAGCACTTTTTGAGCAACTGTATTAAAAAAGAACATAACGGTAAATAAACCCTTTCCTTACAACTTTGGCAAGTTAACACTAAATTATGTCCTACCTAAGATATTATTATCAAGTACAGTTCTTAAGCTCCCTCTAGACCAGGCGCGGCCCGCCTTAAGGAGCGCTTGTGCAGTGCACTCCCATAAATAATCATAAT
Source organism: Cydia strobilella (assembly GCF_947568885.1). Taxonomy (NCBI): domain Eukaryota; kingdom Metazoa; phylum Arthropoda; class Insecta; order Lepidoptera; family Tortricidae; genus Cydia; species Cydia strobilella. The sequence goes on from NC_086068.1 coordinate 33,741,380, forward strand.
GAAATTGTAGTACCTAATTAATATATTACTATTTAAGATCTATCGTAAAAAAGTCAATACCAATTAAATAATTCGGTCTGTGTCAGTAAGCGGCTAATTCACCCCTAATTTATCTCCCTCTCTCCCCTGGAGGCAGAACTTAAAGTAAAGTTGACAGATGGATACGCTAGAGGACTGTAGTCCAGATAAAATATTTTACAATTAGGTACCACTAAATAAAACTACACTCCAAAATCAATATTTTATTGCCCTTATTTAAAATTTTGAAGTGATTTAAACGACAGAGTAGTAGGTGTATATCGAACGATACAGTACCATTTTTGTATTTGGACGTCCTTGACTGTACCTATCCAAATCATGTCCATGGCAAATATCATCCAAATCGTTCCTCCAGTCAAATCAGTCTAAGCATGACGCCGGCGGCGCGCAGCGTCTGCCCCTACGACTTGCTGATGGTCATGGCGAAGCAGACGCTCACGGGGACCTGTAGGCGCTTGAAACGGAACGGGAAGTTGCTTGGTTGAGGGGGATGCGCGGGATGAACACGGCTTCTCCGGCGCCACACTCCGTCAGAATCTGCGCCTACATATGTATTGCGTACGATGTCTTTGGGATCACAATCGAGACTCGCGCTGGCTTGCCGTTTCAGCCGAAAGCGAAGCGACCTGCCTGGCTAGAGCGCCACTGAGTCTCTCACCGTGGCGTGGTCTTTTTACAGACTCCTGAGACCGTGCCCCTTGTAGCCTCAATGCGTTGCGAGACTTTCTCGAAAAATTCGATTTTTTTCGGGAAGGCATGGTAACGCGTATAAGTCCCAAATCGTTTGACAATTACTCCGCAAACGACATAGAAAAATGTTTTTTTTTTTTAAAGTACCCACCTTCGTGGCCATTATTAAGAGGAAAGGGCACGGCCGCTTCTCCATACAAACGCAGTCTCCATTTTCCTCTATCATTATGAAAATATTTTTAGGTACATAATTTGAAGTATATTTACCATAGCTAAATGCTACTTTTCTACGTTTGACTTTTTTAGATTTTTTGATTATTTTTTTAGATTTTTTGATTATTGTAAAAATTAGGAGCGAAAAACTGATTTCAGGCAATTTTTTTAATGCTTCTAACTTTTATAATAAGTAATTAAAAATTCCAAAAACACAAACGTACACGGGACATAGCTGTGGTTGATACACAACTAATTGTGTCAAAATATTTTGAATAAATCTAGAGAGGAAATGAGGACTAACAGTTGTACGAAAAAGTGATTTCGTATGAGTAAAGGATGCGATACGTATGAATATGGATGCGATATACGATTAGGTATTTGGCAGAATTAATCTTGGTGTTCCTAAGATGTATTTAAGAAGTGGAGCTACCCAGATTTTTGATGTAGGGGGGTGGGGATGTTTAAGATTAGGTTCTAAGTCGTTTTCAACTAAATCAAAAGACGTATACGTAGATTTCATGTAAATCAGTTCAGGCGGTTATTGATTCCCCCTACAATATTACACCTTCCTTTTCAGTTTTAAGGTAATTTTTTTGGATAAAAACTACCCTATGTTCTTCTATGGGACTCTATACCAAATTTTATCTGAATCGATTCAGCGGTTATTGAATCCCATACGAATTTCCACCTCCTTTTTCACACCCTTAAGGGATGAAGTTTGAGATTAAAACTTTCCTATGCTCTTCCCTAGGACTCAAACTATCTCTATACCAAATTTAAACTAAATTGGTTCAGCGGTTTAAGCGTGAAGAGGAATTTAAAAAAAGTATTATTTTTTCATATTTTTTGTGTTTTCACTCCTGAATGGTGTCATTTTGATATCATAAATGAATTCGGCATACCCGATTTGTACAAAAACGATACCTAACTTGGCCTAGTAGCTTAAATGATATAGTTATCAAGATAAAGTTTTTAACCCCTTTTTCACTACCTTGGGGGATGAATTTTTAAAAACGTTGAAAGTAATTTTCTTGCTTTTTAATATAATAGCTTTTTGCAAAGTTTCAAGTTCCAAGCTTAAAATAAAATTTGCACCCCAAGACAAACTTTCATCCCCTTTTCAACCCCCTGTGGCGTTAAATGTCGAAATTACTTTTTTTGTAATTGTCTATTATACCTTTCTAAGAAGTTTCAAAGCATTTGTAATGGATTCAAACTTTCAACCCCCTTTTAACCCCGTTAGGGGACGAATTCTTGATAACGCTGAATTCACTTCTCCTGTATTATAATAGTATGGATATACAGTTTCAAGTAACGCGCTCGAAAAAAAATTTGATGTCCATACAAACTTTCAACCTCTTTTTCACTTCCTTAGGGGATGAATTTTCAAAAACGCTGAAATTAGTTTTCTTGTATTTCTAAGATATATCTTTTTACGAAGTTTCAAATTGCCAGCTTAAAATAAATCTTGAACCCCATACAAACTTTCATCCCTTTTTTAACCCCCTGAGGGGTAAAATTTCTCAAATTTTTATAGCCTATAACCTGGCCGTGGGTTTTTTCGATAGATTAATAGAGTTTACATTAAAATCCGTTCAGCCGTTTTTATTTGATGCGCGGTCAAATAAACAGACAAACAGATAAACAGACAAACAGACAATAATTCTAAAAACTGTTGGAACGTGTTCTGTTATCGATTCTAAGTATCCCCAGCCAATTTTTTTCGAATATCTTCCATGTACAGACTTTCGACTCTCTTCCGCTTTATTATATGTATAGATAAGTTTATAAACAGCCTATACTACTCAGCCTACTCGGCCTAGTCCTATAATTTCATAAAGGAATCATAGGTAACGCGCGAAGCGGAGCGCTTTGAATTGAGCTCCTATGAAAAAGATTTAGTACATGAAATCAATAGAAAATTCAATAAGAGCGAAAGAGAAGTTTCGCCACAGCTCCGCACGTGAAACAGAAGATTTTCTATAAAGAAAGAGGCAAAAATGGAGCGGCGCTCCTAGCCCGTTCGACCTTGCGCCCTTTCATCGAATGCGCGCGCACTAGGTACGCGCGCCATATTGTCACTTGTTTGTAAACAGATCTTAAAACAGTCAATTTTAAAGTACGCGCGTGAATGCAATTTAGGGTTTTTTTCATTTTAAATAATTAGACAAGAGTTTGAACAGTGAGTGCACACAATTGGTTTGTTGTGAGGTGTTTAAAAATGAATGAATTTAACGTGAGAATGTGATAAAAGTTTACAAAATCGACTCAAGTTAAGAGCCAACAGGAGTGGTCATTTCTTCATACAAACGTACTCGACTGTTTCCTCCGTGGTTTTTGAAGCTAGAGGAATGATTTTTTCAACACAGATTAATATTGTCAATATCTGTGTCGGTGTGTTTTGCTTTTTTTGATATTTTTGTTTTTTAAGGCGCTAGAGCCCTTCAAACATGGCCAAAAATGGCCTCACTGACTATGCCGCAATGAGAGGCGTGGTATTCAAAACTGATATCAATTAGCCAAAAAATCAAAACAGTCCGACACAGACAATTTCATAATCATTTAGATTTCCAAATTTGGTTACGATTGGTTAAGTTTTGGAGGAGGAAACAGTCGAGTACAAAACCTCGATTTTTGAGATTTTTACGCAGGATTTTTCGCCTACGCTGCAGTTGTCCTTATCGTACTAATTTTAGGGGCGGGGTCAAGTTTCTAAATACGTACACAGACAGAAAAGTGATGGGCAATAGTCGATATTGAATGTCGATAATCTAGTGATGTGATAAGATCGATAAACCATAACAGTCGCGATTTGCCTCTTAGTAGGCGAAGTAAGTAAAGCGAGTATGCACTTTGGCCTCAGGGGATATCGTTTAATACTATTTATTATTCCTTGGTTCATACAAAGCTGAGCTGACGCACTAGCTACGAGATTAAGTCCTGGCTACCCCCCAAAAAGGAAGGGGAAAAGTCGGTTTCTGCGGTCCAGTTTGCCTCTATTTCTACCTATCTGTTGATCATGATCTATGAGATCAAATTTGGTATAAATTTTGTGTAAATTAGGGACGAATAATTTATTTTAGAAATAATAGTTTCACATTTTCATATACAAATCTGAATATATGAACGAAACATTAAAATAAAATAAATATTTAAATGTCGCTCCCAAACAACAAACGTGATTTTTTTGCCGTTTTTTGCGTAATGGTACGAAACCCTTCGTGCGCGAGTCCGACTCGCACTTGGCCGTTTTTTGTTAATAGCTTTTGAACTTTTTTTATGTGGGAATAAATTAACGCTTCGAATACATTTTTCTAGACATCATTCCGAATCCAATGAGGTATCCTATGTATTTTTAGGAATTAGTATCTCTATTAGTGGCAGCCGTACAGGCCCAATTTCAATGAAAAACCGCAAATCGATGTACAGGTTAGCCGTTTGGCACACGCATACTAAGAGGTCAAAACAAAATTTTTGACACTAAAATTCCTAAAAAAATCCCTTTTTTTTGTTAATTAAAACAAATAGAATTTTCAAAACATACCAAGTTTGGGGTCAAGTTAAAGGGTTAAAGAGGTATTTTCCGTTGGATATATGGATATTACGTATCATTGTATGATTAATATGTACCGTATCTGCAGTACAGTTCCATAAGTCTCGTAAAATAGGTATTGAAGTAGATTGTGTCACTTTGTATTGAAAAAAAAAAACTAAATAAAATTATTTTTAAAATTGCTTTTTTGGGGTTCGATATGAGGATATCACTTATCATTTGTGGTATATTGTACAAAAAAAATCATCCATATCGTAACTGGAGGAGTCCAAACTTGCCCAGGTAGCAAAATGACGTCAAATGACGTCAGCGACGTCATAATGACGTAATAATGCCGTCATTATGACGTCGCTGACGTCATTTTACGTCATTTTGCTACCTGGGTTGGTATGTTTTGAAAATTATTTTTGTTTCAATTTAAGAAAAACCGGCCAAGTGCGAGTCGGACTCGCGTTCCAAGGGTTCTGTACATTACAAAATTTAAACAATGTATTTTTTATATGAAACGTGAGTGAAATGTCTTTAAAAACCCGTAGGGGTCGGATCAAAAACTAAGTAATTAAGTCCGACTCACGCTTGACTGCAATTTCCAATAGATTTTCCTGTAATCTTTTGGTAAAGATCTATTTTGTGTATTTTTTTTTTAATTTTGGACCCAGTAGTTTCGGAGATAAAGGGGGGGAATGATCATTTTTTGCCTATTTACTTGAATAACTTCTAAATTATTTATCCTAAATTATAAAAAAATGTATTAGAGATTCTCACAATGAGCTCTTTCATTTGATATATAACACGATATAGTTTAAAATACTTTATTTTTAATTTTCTCATTTACCCCCCAAAAGTGGCCCCCATGTTTAAAATTCATTTGTTTACGTTACATGTCCGTCTTTGGGTCACAAACTTACATATGTATACCAAATTTCAACTTAATTGGTCCAGTAGTTTCGGAGAAAATAGGCTGTGACAGGCGGACAGACAGACAGACAGACAGACAGACAGACGCACGAGTGATCCTATAAGGGTTCCGTTTTTTCCTTTTGAGGTACGGAACCCTAAAAATATAGTACATACCTTAATATCAAAACCGTTTGTCAGGTCGATAGTTTATTTAGTCAAACAGTCCTATGTAAACATCTTTTTGCATAACTCCTTATTCGCTAAGAAATTTGATCTATGACATACATCTTTCTTGCAATTGTTGACTTTGTGATGATAGCTAATGGAATTTTTGCACCTGAGCCAACATATTGGTCTAGTTGTTTCGGAGAAAATAGGCTGTGACAGACGGACACACAGACAGACAGACGCACGATCCTATAAGGGTTCCGTTTTTCCTTTTGAGGTACGGAACCCTAAAACTGGCTAAAATGTAATGATGTGGTATTTTCAGAATCGCTTCAAAAAGCCCTTTCGTATGATAGATAAGAGAAGATTACGATAGGTTTGAAAAAAATAAATTATATAAAAAAAAGGTTTCAGCATTCCCTCCTAAGGGATTTTTTTAGGAACTGCGGGTCAAAAATTTTGTTTTGACCTCTAGTATACGTGTACCAAACGGGTAACCTGTACATCGATTTGCGGTTTTTTATGCGAACAGCTTACACTATATTTTTCACCACCTTGAACGTATTGTAGACTAGACTATTGTCCCAAATTGGGGTTTCATATTTATTCCGAGCAGAATTAGCTCTTCAAACATTTTTATCAAAATCTGACTCATAAATAAAAAACGACGATTAATAAAACTGTATAATTACATCAAAGTAAGAAATATCACATGTCACATGTTTCTTTGTTATGATATTTTATCTAACCTGAGGCTATTTTTTTCTATTCCACGTAGCCGGAGAGCGGCAAATTTGTTTTTAATCACACTTGCTCGAAAAGATCTTATTCTATGCAGGTGTACTGAAGGTAAAAGGCCTTAATGTTCCCGCGGGAGTTATAGCTTTCTTTTTTAATTAGGTATGTCACTAATTCATACGAACCAAGTAAGTTATAAGTAAAGTACTTTGTTTAAAGTCAAGGTATAAGGGAGTTTTACTTTTAAAATAGTTACGACTATAATTTAATATTTTTGTTTATATTTAAAAATATTTAATTGGATTAATTTAACAGCCGTTATCTTGTATGTTTTTATACAACAATGTTTTCTTGTATGTCCATGTTATGTTATGTTTTTTTACTCTTCTTACCTCGAAATGTTAATTAGATTGCAGGTTGTAGAAGGATATTGAATTCAGTTACTTAAAATCAAGGAGTTAACCACAATAACAGGGAATAAGCAAACGCTTAGTGGTGGTAGCGAGCGAACGAGTTATAATCGATGAATAAAGTAAGAAAAGAACTGGTTGGTGTGTGTGGTATTTGGTATGCATAGCTATAGCGTAGCGGGCCGGCCAGCGGAGGCCGGCGAGGAGCGGAAAATGCGTTCGCGTCTGTGTGCGTGCACCACACACACTGGGATAGCCCCTCGCTACGCGGTACCGCCCCCGTCAGAGCGACGGCGATATTCAACTTGAAATCTCAAAATTGAACCCGGGCTCACCTCCTGTTGGCTCTTAAATACAAAAGGACGAACTTGAAGGAAAACAAAAACTTATGTCATATCAGACCAATATGCAAAAACACCGTGACTGTGTTGTGTGGATGTGATAAAAGTAACTAGGAATTTTGTTTTTCGTGTTTCGTGTGAGGGTGTGTACTATTTTGTCTTGTGTTTGCGGTGCGGCTTTGCGGTGAGTTTAATAAATAAATAAAAATTCACAACCTCGAATCCATTTGAAAAATGAACTGCAGTTGGCGTCTATCGGTCGTCAAGATATTCGTAATACCGAAAATATATAACCGGGTTAACCTAGACTTCAATGACCGGGTGGACGAAAACCGACATCTATTCGTATTTTGCGACGGTTAAGAGGCCGTAGTCGATTTTGGAGCAAAAATTTTAAATTGATGGATTTAGTCGTTGAAATTATACACGTTTTGTTACGTAATATCTAAATAACAGGTATTGGTTTCTATTAGCACGTTTTCTCATCTTGCTTTTAATAATGAGGTCGCGAGCGTGCGTCACCGGTAATATATGAAGAGAAGGGGAAGTTTTTAAAAATTCATCAAAAAATTATGGTGGTAAATTATACAAATTGATGTATAAAAATAGTTTCAGCAAATATTGTAGATTGAACAAGTATCCAAATTACGTTGAAATTAAGTCTATTTTCAGAGCAATTGTAACTTTTTTTTGAAGTAATTTCTGGAGAAAATTGAATTCGTTTAACTTTTATTTCCTTGAACTCTAAGTCATATAACAAAAATGTAATCTGATAAAGGTCAAGTACAGAATATGTGTAATACAAATTTACCATTTTTAGCAGTCCAAACTACGAAATTTACAAATAAGAGCGACAAAATCAGTGCTTTACGCGTGTTTACCTAAACGTCGTTCAGAAAAAGAATCATTACTAATTTAGTGAGTCTGTTTTCAAAAAAAAATATCTGATAAAAGGCAAGATAAGAAGACGTGCTAAAAGAAACCAGTACTTGTTATTTCAATTTGGTAACAAAAGGTGTACAATTTCATCAACGAAATCTATCAATTTTACATTTTTGCGACTAAAATCGACACCGGCCTCTTAATAGTATGTTTAGTTGTAGTCTTTTTACTGTTGTGAGTGAACTCCCATAATGTAAAGTCACCAACCGCCGCTACTCTAGACTACGTGCGTGAATCGCGGCGCGACTTCGCGGAGCGAACAAAGTGCGACGTTGACGTATCTATGACTCCACACTCGCATAAGTCGCACAATTTCAAGGCGATTTCGCAGTTTTGTTCGCGGCAAGATGGCGAAAAAGTCTTAGCTGATCGAGTTTAACTGATTAACTAATCATAGGTGATTTACATGTTTTTCCACTTTGTTTTGTTGTAAACCCGTAAATTATAGCTGCATAATATAATATAATCAAAATATAATTAATATTCATCTTGCCACAGAGGAGCCTAAATGCTGTGTAATGTGGAATCTTGCAAGTCAAAGGAGACGCAGGCTGAAAAACCGACAAAAAACGGGGAACAAGCGCGAAGGCTTGAACATCTGCGAAATTGACGCCACAAACCGCAGACGAAAGTCACCCTAATCTACTATGCAACAAGGTTCAAATTAAAAATAAGGAAAATGGATAGTGGGGCTTACGAGGCTAAGTAACTAACCGCTGGTGTTCCTCAAGGCGAAGTGTGGGATGTTCATCAAGAGTATGACTCAACCTCTGGTCTCATCATATCACCTATATGCAGACGATCTGCAGATATACGCTGAGGGTAGCATCGACGAGCCAGTCATTGATTAATTAATTCAATACAAAAATGCTTGTGCCGCACAGTGCCGCACACTGATGGAATCCCGCCTTTAGAAATATTTTTAGTCTCCGCAGAAAATATTTCGTCGCTTCGTTATCAACTTAATTGGTTACCTATCCGCCGCCGTAGAGACATGCGTTATCTCCATATCTCTCCTTTTCAAAATACTACTCATTCCCTACCCTATTCCACCCTATTACCTCTCTGAGAGCAGAGCTTCAAGTTCCTGGCAGACGATAGTGACCAGCCAGCGACTACGTTCTAAGTACCTATGTTAAAACTTGAATTTTGTAGAATCAAAATGCCGACGAAGCCGACTGTATATTTGTTTCGGATTTGGGACTCCCAAATCCCAAATTGGGAGGGAAACATCTATATATATATTACGCGAGGCCGATTTTTGTTCATCCCATCAGATCTACAGTTATGGTCCGATTTTGATAAATGATATGTCATTAGATTCGTCTCATGCTGGAGAGTTGCATAAAACTCCTGGATTTTTAATTTTTTTCTGAAAAAATACTGAAAAATTAATTTGAAAAAGTTAAGTTAATTTGTGAGTTTGACCACGTGACATGTAATCCCTATTTTGACTCAAGATGTCAAGATGACCAAATATTAAAAAACACGAATTGCACTCAAACCTGTAGTAAGTTGTTCAGCATTATGAAATATTATTTTTGAGGGCAACATAGTATCCGCAACACTTAAAACATGTACGAAAATACACAAATAATTTTACAGTTTGTTGACAATGAATGACAGTAAACATATTGTGTCAACTTTTAAGGGGACTATTATGTCAATACTCTAAATTGCCAGGTTGTTTTCATTTTAAAAATGTTGATATATGCAAACTTTTTTCGCATACCTATTTAACATGGAGACTGTATAAAGGAGCCAAATCTCTATTTATGAAAAGTGTCCATCAAAAAACAGTAATTAGGCAGCGCCACCATACACCGAAATACTACCAAAAACAACCTGCGTAATTTGGTCGGGTTTTTTGTTGCCTTATATGGTTCATGTTATACTCATATCCCAGAGCCTAACTAGCGCCACCGGAGAGATTAGGAACTATTATTTAAAGCTGAAAGCGATCACTTTTGCAACAATTCTGCCATAAGAGATTGGCATCCTTTCTATACCATCCATACTATTTAAAATGTGGAGAACGGTCAAGTGCGAGTTGGACTCGTGATCGAAAGGTTCCGTGTCACTACATATGCATATTGACTAAATGTAAAAAACCGGCCAAGTGCGAGTCGGACTCGCGCACGTAGGGTGCCGTACCATTATTATCTTTAAAAACGGCGAAAAAATCTAAACGATCGACCATTGACGGCTGTTATGGCTATCAGATCTACAGTTATGGTTCGATTTTAATAAATTATATGTCATTGGATTCGTCTCATGTTACAGATTTGCAATAAGCTCTTAGTTTTTTGGTTTTTTCCCGATAAAGTACTAAAAAGTGAATTTGAAAAAATGTACCACGTGACCTTTGTTCTGACTTGAGATTGAATTGAACTCGAACCTGTATCCAATGTATGTAAGGTATCCAGTATCCAATCCATTTAAATATTTGTTTTGAGACTGTAACATGCATACACCACACTAAAAATTATAATAAAACAACATAAAATTTTATTATTGTGTTTGACAAACATGTCAGACATGTGTTTTCTTTTCTTTTCTTGATGGACTTGAGGGCGGTGTTGCCCGTAGCCAATGTCACGTAAAAGGGTAGGAACAAAATAAATGCTCTTAGAGCACGACGCTGTTCGGTGGTTGTTGTAGTTGTCTCGTAAAACCGATAGCTGGATTTTACGAGAGGCACGTGGACTACCGGCCGTTGACTCCAAAATGGTGGTTAAACACGCTTTGAGATTAATTCTCCATTCACTGCACACTACCACATTAGATTATTGTATAATAAAGCTATCGATATTACACTTTAAACAATATTAATGAGCAAAAAACAAAGGAATTAATCACGAGGCTACTATCAAGATGGCGTTCGAACCGGAAGTCCCCAGACATGTGTTATCCACATCGTACTCATCAAGATGACACATGTTTATTTTATTGTTGCTTTGGCACATAGAAGGTAGGATCCTATAGAAGCTTAGTGGCCTACCGCGTGCGCCTGTGAGGGACAGAATTTGCAGCTTACCAGGCCACCATAAACCATACAAAACGGTGGGGAAAAGCATCTATATTTATTTCAAAAAGCACGTACGGCGAGAATTGTTCTCATGAGGATGTTAAATGATGTCGGATCTTTAAGGTAACCGGTCAGCCAATTTTCCGCATGGGGCCGCGACCTTGGTGCGGTGCGGCATATGTGCGATCGTGTGTAAAAGCCGTAACAGACTACCGCACCGCACCGCGATCTTGGAGCGCCACACCCATAAGTGAGAGCGAGAAAGAGAATATCTCGAAAAGCCGTATTGATGCGGTCAAAATATCTCTTTCTCGCTCTAACTTATAGCTGCGTCCTTAACGTACGTACGGTGACCACCTTGCACACTATCGGTACGTGCGCCGCACCGCACTAAGGCCGCGGTGAGGTGTGGTAGTCTCTAACGGCTTTTACGATAGTCTGTTAAATACTGCTATAATATTTCTTTCCCGCTCTAACTTATAGCTGCGTCCTTAACGTACGTACGGTGATCAACTTGCACACTATCGATACGTGCGCCGCACCGCACCAAGGCCGCGGTGAGGTGTGGTAGTCTCTAACGGCTTTTACGATAGTCTGTTAAATACGGCTATAATATTTCTTTTTCGCTCTAACTTAAAGCTGCGTCCTTAACGTACGTACGGTGACCACCTTCCGCACTATCTCTTTCTCGCTCTTACTTATAGGTGCATCGCACAATGACCTTGGTGCGGTGCGGCGCTTACGGTGGGCCGCCGTATGCTGAGAGCGAGAAAGAGATATTCTGACGGTACCAAGGTCGCGGTCCAGTCGTTGTACACTTTCAAAAAAGTCCAAGGTAGGTCCAAGGGCCTGACACTCTTTGATAGAGAAAGATAGTCTTATTGCGATTCCTATAAAAGGAAAGAGAAAATAGTGCCATCCGGGCATTTTGTCATGGTCGGGTTATGGCATCATAGTCATAGCAAGGAGGCGATGGCGAAATACCGAAATTTATAAGAGTGAAAAAGAAAGCAGGCTTCTCGAGCAGGCGTTTTACGACCATAGGGAGTTATTCTCTAATACATAGTGTAAGACGCTCTAATAATAATAATGCTATTTGTAATATATTTTATATTAAGGTTGACATGTAATTAAATATTGGGGCATTTCACGTCAAGCGGGCAGCAAAAAAATTGTCAGGTTCTGGATTTTGTTCATAGTTGGATTAATTGGACCTATATGTGAACTAAAAAATTTGGCATCATTACTTTTTTAATATATTGCTTCGTTAAAAATTTATACGCATTTAAAAAAACTACAAAATTTGAGGAACGGATTTTTTAAAAATTATTATTGCAATTCTTTCAATGGATTTAATAATAACTAAATAGTGATTATTTGAGAATATTAGTTGATTTCCTTGAAAATTTATAAAAAAAAGTTTTTTTTATCTTTTTTTCATATAACAAACCGGAAGTTAGTATTAAATATCTTTTTTTTTCCAACTTCGCATTTTTTTATATTTTTTATTTTTACACAGTAATGTAGCTTATGGTGTACTAATGTCCTATAAAAAAAATTATAATGGCATCTCGATTGGTTTTGAAGATTCATGAAGTAATTCTAAAGTACTGCGCGACGCTCCGTACTGAGCGGTAGTTCTATGTGGCAGTCTTTAATGGGCAATTACGGGTTTTTTTACTTTTGCGTAACGGAATTAAAGCAATAAACAATATTTCATCGGTTAAGATGTATAAAAGCAAATCATGTTTTATTCAATCGTGCCTTGTAGCGCTATCTCTGATCAACCATATCTTGGAACTGAAAACAAAACGTTTATGTTTTAACAAAACGCTAGAGGTAACTTAATAACTATAGCTAGGTTTAGACGGGTTATGTCACATGCTTAAGAGGTCACTTTCGAGTTAGGTCACGTTCTGAGGACGTCACTTTCTGTACGTCACATTCTGAGTTTGTCACATTCTGAGTTCGTCACATTCTGAGTACGTCACTTTCTGAGAACGCTACTTTCTGAGGACGTCACTTTCTGAGAACGCCACTTTCTGAAGCCCTCGCTTTCTGAGTACGTCACTTTTATAGCATAGTAAGATTAAAGCGTATACCTGCATGAACAATGGATACCAGCAATCATATACGCTTAAATATTACTTTGCTATAAAAGTGACGTACTTAGAAAGTGACGAACTCAGAAAGCGAGGGCCTCAGAAAGTGGCTTTTTCTGAAAGTGACGTCCTCAGAAAGTGGTGTTCTCAGATAGTGACGTACTCAGAATGTGACAAACTCAGAATGTGACGTACAAAGTAACGTCCTCATAACGTGACCTAACTCGAAAGTGACCTCTTAAGCATGTGACATACCCCGCCTAAACCTAGCTATAGTTATTAATTTACCTCTAGCGTTTTGTTAAAACATAAACGTTTTGTTTTCAGTTCCAAGATATGGTTGATCAGAGATAGCGCTACAAGGCACGATTGAATAATACATGATTTGCTTTTATATATCTTAACCGATGAAATATTGTTTATTGCTTTAATTCCGTTACGCAAAAGTAAAAAAACCCGTAATTGGCCATTAAAGACTGCCACATAGAACTACCGCTCAGTACGGAGCGTCGCGCAGTACTTTCGAATTACTTCATGAATCTTCAAAACCAATCGAGATGCCATTATAATTTTTTTTATAGGACATTAGTACACCATAAGCTACATTATTGTGTAAAAATAAAAAATATAAAAAAATGCGAAGTTGGAAAAAAAAGACTATGTAATACTAACTTCCGGTTTGTTATATGAAAAAAAGATAAAAAAAAACTTTTTTTATAAATTTTCAAGGAAATCAACTAATATTCTCAAATAATCACTATTTAGTTATTATTAAATCCATTGAAAGAATTTCAATAATAATTTTTAAAAAATCCGTTCCTCAAATTTTGTAGTTTTTTAAATGCGTATAAATTTTTAACGAAGCAATTTATTAAAAAAGAAATGACGCCAAATTTTTTAGTTCACATATAGGTCCAATTAATCCAACTATGAACAAAATCCAGAACCTGACCATTTTTTTGCTGCCCGCTTGACGTGAAATGCCCCTATTACCAGATAAAGTGAATATTAATATGAAAAAGGATTATGCTGCCATACACGAAACTGTCAATACATGAATATGTCTTTCTCTTACCCCTGGTCGCTCGGTTTCATGTCTATAACTACGTGTATATACTAAGTCTATTATTAGGTTAGAGGGTCTACCGCGAAAACCGAAATTCGCAAATTGCGGGGATCTTTCTCTTTTACTCCAATGAAGGCGTAATTAGAGTGACAGAGAAAGATGCCCGCAATTCGAACTTCGATTTTCGTTGTTATAGCCCAGACACGGAATGTTTGTAAAATGTTTGCAAACTTCAGTCTCTAAACTCGCGCACCGAGGATTCCGTACTTTTTAATATTTGTTGTTATAGCGGCAACAGAAATACATCATCTGCGAAAATTTCAACTGTCTAGCTATCACGGTTCATGAGATACAGCCTGGTGACAGACAGACGGACAGACGGATAGACGGACAGACGGACAGACCGACAGCGGAGTCTTAGTAATAAGGTCCCGTTTTTACCCTTTGGGTACGGAACCCTAAAAAGCACGAATATCTAGGATTATGAGCCAAAAATCGGTAGAATAAAAACGTCGTTTTGAGCAAGTGTGTTGAAAATATAAAATTATACATTAGCCCCATGAAATTTTAGGCATGAGAGCGAAATGGCAAGACAAGAAAACAACGCGCAGAAACCCAGCCAAGGACGAAGGCCGAGCTGCGGGAATGAAGTGCTGTCATGCGGATCTTTTCTTTCTACCAAAAGTACGACTTCATTACTTTTTAGGGTTCCGTACCTCAAAAGGAAAAAACGGAACCCCTATAGGATCACGCGTGCGTCTGTCTGTCTGTCTGTCCGTCTGTCACAGCCTATTTTCTCCGAAACTACTGGACCAATTAAGTTGAAATTTGGTATACATATGTAAGTTTGTGACCCAAAGATGGACATATAACGTAAACAAATAAAATTTAAACTTGGGGACCACTTTTGGGGGTTAAATGAGAAAATTAAAAAATTAAGTTTTTTAACTATATTGTGTTATATATCAAATGAAAGAGCTCATTGTGTGAAACTCAAATGTATATTTTTTATTATTTTAAAATAAACAGTTTAGAAGTTATTCAAGAAAATATACAAAAAATGACCATTCCCCCCTTTATCTCCGAAACTTTTGGGTCTAAAATTTTGAAAAAAATACACAAAATAGTTCTTTACCTATAGATCACAGGAAAACCTAATAGAAATGTGTAGCCAAGCGTGAGTCGGACTTAATTACTTAGTTTTTGATCCGACCCCTACGGGTTTTTTAAAGACATTTCACTCACGTTTCACATAAAACATACATTGTTTAAATTGTGTGATGTACGGAACCCTTGGAACGCGAGTCCGACTCGCACTTGGAAAACAAAACTACTGCACCAACAACTACTACACATCAACAACAGCACATGAATGCCTGAATGAATGAACATTTTATGAATCTTTTTATATGTAATGTTTTGATAGGATACTTTATGTACCCATTTTTATTGCTCTTGAGTTTTTTTATTTCATTAAGCGTTCAGTCTTAGGCTGCCTGTCCACATGAGCGGAGCGAGGTGGCGGAGCGATGAGCGAGGAAAAAATCCACCGATTGAATGGCATAAAATCTCCGCTCTGTAATTTTAATGAAATTCTATTGCTGGATTTTTTCCCCGCTTACCGCTCCGCTCCAGTGGACAGGCAACCTAACTTTTAAAACCATACTCTAGCGGCGTTTTGACGCCGCAACGGGTCTCTAGTTATAATATATTGTAGAACAATCGCTCTTGGGAAGGGTGTATAGTATCGAATGCTACTAAAATCCAAAGTTTCCAAATCTTTGCATTACGAAACTTGTACTAAGTATATCATAAGTAATAAAATATTTCCGCGATAGAATGTACTCGTAGTTGGTAGATGCATGAGGCTGGTCGGCGCGGCGGCGGCGGCGGCGCGGGCGGGCGTGCTACCGACGGCGTGCGTCGGCGATGCGGTCATAGTCGGCCAGGGTCTGCGGCAGCGGCTGGCCCGCGGTCTCGGGCAGCAGCAGCGCCACGGCGCCGCCCGCCAGAGCGGTCGCGCCCACCAGCACCAGCGGCAGTTCCCCCCACACGCGCTCCTGTATTCAAACACAACATCACCCACCAGCCACCCCACTATTAGGTGAATCCTTCACTATGCGGATATTAAAGAAAACAGTTTTTTCCAATTCTTGATACGACTGATAAAAATCACTCAATTTTAGACTTACTGCAGTCAATACTTAATAGTTGGTAGAGCAAGTACGAGTATGTGGACTAAATATGTGGTTCTGCTCATGAGTACACGAATATTAAAATTAATTGATGGTGTAACGAGGTCACAGATGTTGTTTACAATTACAACCAGCGATTTACAACATAAATATAGGATGGCCCAAAAATAAGTTGTAATTTTTTTTACTACGGCATACTGTTGAAAATTGTATTAAACGTTTTTAAGTTTGTGTATCAAGGCTAAAGGAGAATATTTAGAAAATAATACGTTTTCTTTTAGTTACATTACGGTAAATAATTTAATTTTTGATGACATTTTATAAAATAAAGACGTAAGTAAAAAAAATATTCCTTAAAAATTTTTGTCAAAATTTTGGGCCACCCTGCAGTGCACTGAACTAGCAAGCGAGTGTGAAGGTGGGTCAACAATATTTTCGTTGTCTTGTTTCTGACCACTCTGTCACGCTTCTATTTTTATCTTTTTTCAGATAAATAAAAAAAGTTGAGTGCTGTTGCATGTCTTTCTAGCTGTAGATTATAACACTCTTGAGATGAATAAAAAACTTAATTTCACCCCATACAAAAAGCACCACTCCGTCGCATTTTTTCGGGACAATAAACAAGACAACGAAAAGAATTTTGATCCAGGTGCCACAAGAAACGTCAAAACCCGTCAATTATGAACTAAGATAAGACTACCTTACATACCAAATTTCAGCTTCCTAGGACTTCAGGAAGTACCCTAAAGGTTTTGATGATCATCAGTGAGTGAGTGAGTGAGTCAGTGACGAAATCGGGTTTTTTTTAGATATGAATAAAATCTAAAGTATGCAATATAAGCTAAATAATCTAAACTATGCAATTGAATTTTAGTATGCTTACTAAGTCCACTATTGACATCATATTCCGAGAATTTTGTGTATCTGGTATAATCCAAACCCAAGTTTTGAGGGTTCAAAAAACAACGAAGCGCTTAGAGAAAAGGTAGGTAGTGCCCTTGCGTTTCGCTTTACTCGTCTTGACGGGGGCACTGCCGTGCCCCCAGATACCAAATTTCAACTAAATCGGTTCAGCGGTTTAAGCATGAAGAGGTAACAGACAGACAGACAGACACACGTTCCCATTTATAATATTAGTAAAATTAACATAACATCGTTAATATTAATTAGTATATTAAGTATTAGTATATTAGTATGGATGATGTTTGTAGTGGTTTAATCGGTAGGCTTGTGGTTTAATGCGGTGGTACCATTTGGTAGAAAGCATGAAAATTGGCATGTTATGTAGCTTGTGCGGGCACGACAAAATTCACAAAATTGAGGTGGAAACAAGCTGTCAAGAGAATGTTTCCCCTCCTGGATAAGCTACATGCATACTAAGTTTTATGTTTTCAGTAGGATGGGACCATACCTTTGAAATTTGTTAGGGCTCTGAGAAGTACAACAGCAACTGGAAGCTGGGAAGGTTTGTGAGCGAGACAGGTCGCGTTTACACCCTATCGCCGCATCGGGTTGCGGCGCCGGCGTCAGTGTGATAACCGCCTAAATTACATACGGAATAAACGAGGAAGGGGGCCAGCATGGCGGCGGCGAACCCGCTGACGTGCACGAAGGAGGCGCCCGAGGCGCGCACGCTGGTGGGCATGAGCTCCGGCGTCCACTGGATCACGGCGCTGTACGCCATGTTACCCAGGAACCGCGCACCCATTGCCATCACCACAGACGCCACTCCTACCGCACACAATAACTATATCTATTAAGTACCTAATCATTTTAATCGACGTACCTAATAAGGCACTCCTCGCCATTTAGCTCTTAGCGTATATTTTTCACAACTTTACGCATCCTAGGGATCTTGCCATTCGGGCTCGAAGTTCAAACCAAACTTGTAAATTATTTTTTCTCAAACATGCTATGTAATATTGATATTACGTTCTTTATATTAGCTGGCTTCCCGGCTGGGAAGTATCACGTCTCAGGCGCGGCTAGACGAGAGGTCTGTAATGAAATTTCATACAAAGTTGCAGGCCTAGGCCGGGAAGTGGCTTTTTTAAATTTCCATTTCACATATATTTGTTACGCAGCATCATGGCATTCGGCCATAAAAAAAAACTATAACCAATATTTGGTTTTTGGTTCGGAATGACATTCTGCCAATACGACTATTAAAAAAAAACAATAAACGATATTTGATATATTTTGCAGTTTTATTTGTATAGAATTTCCAAAAAAATCATAAATAAAACATTATTAACAAATTCCAATAATATTGAATTGCAAATTTATAAATTAATTTTTAACAAGCAGAAACGTCTGCGATCGATGCTATTAAGCTTAGAATAAATTTCCAGGCCGTGAGTTCAAGTCTCACCCAAGGCAGTAATTTTTGCAAATTTATAGTAGGTCAAACCAAATTGGCAGTAAATAAGAACAAAAAAAACTACTATATATTATATATATTTTTTTAATCGTTTTGGAGGTAAAGTTGAACATTTTTCATTCTGTAATTATTTTTTATTGGATTTATTGTGCGTTGTCGATTGTGTTATTTCATATGAGTTTCGACGAAAATATTAAATGAATTCCTGTTAATTATATTTCATATTTAAGGCAACGATGTAAGGTAAAAGGTAAATGAAGGTATCAACGCCCCCCTTAAGGCAATTTTAGAATCGACCATAGTTTTTAAGTATACAGGTTGCCCTCAAATATACTTTTCCCTTTCTATATGCTAATATTATGTTTATAAAAGGTAATTATTAAGTTACTTGTACCTAAATAAAGGATTATGATGTAAAAAATATTTTTTCACCTCAGCAGCTCGAACAAGCCTACTTTCGTCACTCCCTGAAGTGAGGAAAGTGCGACTTTCCTCACTCCAGGGAGTGAAACAATGTAGCTTTTTAATTTCGTAGGTATCGTGTCGTATCGTATCGTATCTTATCGTATCGTACATATTATAATACTTTTTTTCTGTTTATTCTGTGTAATTCGAAATACATTTTAACCTTTAATATGTTCTCACTACTGAGGTGAAAAATTATGTGTGCAACACGAGAGCAAAGTTATTTTACATCTCGTGTTTATGAGTCCCTCGCTACGCTCAAGATTCTACCTTAGAATCACTCGCTTCGCTCGTGATTCAATTATAGAATCTTTCGCTTTCTCGGGACTCAAAATAAACACTCGCAAGAAAAACCAACTTTCTTGTTGCACAAATAGAACCGTTTTTCATCCGAAGGGTAAAAAACGGATATTTAGGTTCCTGCCGAAGCTTGAACCACATATGAGATAACACCCTTGTAACTCAGCCCTAATTAAGGAAATTTATCAACTTGCAGCGCCATCTATCGCGCCACTCAAGTACTAATGTCGCCCGGTTGCTAGCGCGCGGCTGCTTTCTCGTCAGTACCATATGTATAAGCCGGCAAGGCCCTTAGGCGTGGTTCAAGCTTCGGCAGGAATCTAAATATCCGTTTTTTACCCTTCGGGGGAAAAACGGTTCTATTTAGGTGTCCTTGCCTCCCGCTTGAACCACATATGAGACGTGTTTAAACCTCTGCCGGCGCTGGCCCGGGCGTACTGTGACCTCTGTATAGTTATAATATTTATGCAAAAATCACATAATAAGAATATGGGCTTGAAATATATTCCGTATTGATATACCAAAAGATTGTTTGCGTCAAACCTTAATGACTAGAATTTCCTCATTTGTAATTATCGATAGATACGACAATCGTTAGCACTGACTGGCAACATAACTAAAGTTATTCATTGCGACTATGTAAGTATGCTGAATCACATCTGAAGCTACGCGAGCTGTGATGCTTGCAAAGTGAACCCCATCGAGTGAGTTTTATATCAAACCCCACCCCACTAGGTGAACATGATAAATAGGTTATGTTGTATAATGTAATGATAATTATTATTTTACCAAAAAATAATACTACTTGTCTACTGCTTAACACAATGAAATATAGAACTGCCGATCCATCCAAAAATCTTTTTCAATTCGTAACTAATTGAAAAAACCCTGGGTCCTCTCTGATTTAAAGTATTTTCTATCAATTAAATGTAAATTGGTAAGTATAGGTCAGATGTAATGTAATATGTATTTTAATATGCACGAATAACTAAATGTTTGTATTTTTAGACATTAATAGTTATTTACTATACCGGCTTCATTTGTACATAGCCCACTACATAATGACAACAAATTCCGTAAATGTGTTGAAAATTATATGTATACCTACATAATGTGTTTATTTGCGGAAATAATTGAATTGTATTTCGAATCGAGTACTGCTCTGCCTGAAAGTAGCGTCAGAAAATGAAGAAGAAAATACATCATTTCACGATTTAGCACTTTAATATCTAGTAACAACTTTCAGCTAGTAGTAGTTTCAACTGAGCCGATCATACATCCTTATTGATTGGTTTTAGGTGAGGGTTGCTTTAAAACAACCATATTAATGTTAAGCTATGAATAGTTAATAATTCTTATATGAAATGGTAGGCTCCTATTTATTTTAAGTGTCAATTATGCTGCTAAATTTACTATCCACAGATAACTGAAAACATGCCATTAGGCTGGTACCGCTTCAACTGAGCTTATATTAAATACTTATCAGTCATGCAAGCGAATGTAACGAATGGCGAATGAACAGAATTGCTGAGTACTGACACGCAGGTGACAATCGTATGGTGTTGATGATTGTAAATTTAAAGTGATGCTGACAACTCCAGTTGTTGTGGATGGCATCTCTCCATGATACTGTGCGTTTACTGAAGATACGTCTACCAGGTAGAATATTTTAGAAGATATTTTAATCATTGAATCATTCAAATGAGTTCACCTATAATCTTTAGGTTTGGCATTTTATGTTGTTTAACGTTCACTCTTTCTGGTGGCGAATTGATTCCCAAAATGAAAATTTTATGGTTCGCGCGCTGGTAGTGGATTGTACAATAGTTTATTGTTAGTCTTAGCACACTTCGTGAGTTTTTTATTACTTTCGTACCTATACATACGATCTTCTAATAAGAGCGTAAACACCTCTTGGCTGATCACGGAAGACTCTTTGAATAAGAATAGACGAAGTGAAAATATCCACTTTAAATTGTAGCGCAACCTATTAAAACCAATTGCGAAACTTTCGTGAGACTAAGACAAATTACATTACATTACAGTATTATTTGTTTATGTCCACGGGTCGAGCTTGATAACGTAATCTAATCTCAAATGCTGCGCTAGCGCCGTCGCGCGTGTGGTGCCGTGGCACAGTTCCTATTGACCCTTGACACGTGTAGATGCATTCATTACCAAATATTAATTTTGATAAGAGATTTAGCAATGCAAGGACGTTGTATGTTGTTTATTGACTTTCATGCAATTGTGCCATCAGGCAGGGTATAGTGCTACAAATATTTATTTACCGCTACTGTAATCAGTTTGACATATACTCACAAATAAAAACACTTTGAACTTTGTATATCAGTTGAATTTAGACTGATTTTATTATCCTGAAGGAACCCTAGTACTAATCTGTCATCATGATGCCCCCAAATAGACAATTATTTGATGATCTAGGCCTTTCTGCGACATATTATTTGTCACTTCGTTGACGTAAAGCTGATATATATCTAGAAATCTCATATTTACTATATTTAATGAATGTATCATGAATATATAAATATATGAATTGTAGTTGTCTTCACAAGTAATGCTGTAATTCGATTAGCAGCGCGTCTGCCCTATATCCAAGACACGATGATTTTGTAGGGTACTACAAACCTACAACACTACTTGATTGCATTGACGATGGTGTTTACAATTGCGAGTACATGCCATACGAGACCTGTTACAACAGTATGCTGTAAGCCTTGGACTGCTGTAAGCCTTGGACTTCTACCTTTCAGTTAAGCTTGTAGTACTTAGATCTGGCAATGACAACAGAACTAGTGTTGATTTTTAGAGTACATTGCACTCTATTTAACCGGCGAGCATATTGTAGTCATGAGACACTACTAGAATCATATTCGGCTTAGATCTTGCGCGATCCTTTGATGAGCGTTCTAACGTTATTATCAAGCCTCTGATTCCGTGCACTGGTATCTATTTGGGATTTGACCTAGTTGACTCGTCTTTTTAAGGATGTTCTCTTTCTGGTATTCCTCTAAGAATATTACATATTATCTTGAACTTGGGTGCATTTGGCCTAAAACGCTGTATGCTAAAAGCATGTGACTACTTCGTAGGAAGGGAAACATCTCAACTAGAAATCGAAAGAAGGGTTTGTATTTCCGATCCGTGCTCTTTTCGAATCAGGTATCTGCTATCGGTGACTGCCTGCAAATATTTTCTAAATATTACTCTTGTATGTACGTTTGCGTACGTTGTACCTTTGTATGTACATATAATGGCTTGCCCCGCAATCCACATGGTTTCAAAGATTTTGAAGTGATTTCATTTATTTGTCTTATTGGAAAATCAAACAAACTCTCGGAGCAATTATTTATTGTTTTTACATGTGTAGTCGTTTGAGTTAAAGACTTCCAAGTTCATTTAGATACAAAGCCGTGGACCATGGCTGTTGGTTCGACGGTTTAGTTCCCTTAGTCGGCTTCACTAATTTAATTCGCGATTTTTCGGTACACAGGATCAGTAACTCCACTAACTGAACTACCGAAAATTTTTTTCATAAATTCTTTCTTTATTTACACAAAGGGAAGCTTCGTTAGACCTATAACATCTACCACTAACGAAACCGATGTTTCCACTCCTATTGATCAATCATGGGTGACAATGCGGAAGGCCATATTAAATTAGTATTGTAGTCCTTTTAGTCATTCTGTGAAAGCACCTCCTACAAATACCATTCCGTTTCCGATAGTTATATTAATAGTAATAGAACTCTTTGAAATGGAACTAGAACGTTTGCGGTCAACGTATTATGATTTAAAACCCGCTGCTAAGATAATCTTCCAAAGTGGAGCTCGTTACTTACAGCATTTGAAGCTGAGTTTACAAGTTTCTACCTGATTGATGTGAATAGAGCATTATAAATGCTATTGTTAGTTCGGCCTTTTGAACGGAATGTGATAGAAGGTATGTTTTTTACGTGTAACTCTTAGTTCTGTGGTCTCTGCGTGACAGCTACTTAGTAGACGTTTTGAAATATAGATAATTTCTAGACTAGCGCAAAGGTTTCTCTTTGTGACAGGCCGCTATTTTGTAGCTATAGACTATAGTCAACATTAGAAGAGGATACAGGAGATGCTTTAGTATCCCCAAAAATACTATCAAAACCTGACTAGTCATTCAAAAGAGGGATTAAGTGCGATGATTTGTATTTGTATTGTATTTGAATTTGTATTTTACGTGTATTGATATTCCTATTCAGAGGAGAGAGTTTTAATCTTCTTTTCTTCTTTAAAACTGATGTCGATTTTCCTTACCTCCCCCTCTCTCGTTTTCGTTATCAATTTCGCGCCAAACCTGCCAATAGAAATTTAGCTGCTCATCGTCCTAAAAGGTGACACACAATTCGATCGATGACGTAGACTAACCGGGTCGCACATGGGTAATACCAGGACCATGCAGATCTTTAAAAAAATGTGAGTCAGACCAAGCAGACATCGAACAATAATGCGACCAATAAGACGTCCGCCACCGTATTTATGGTAGAAAATGAGACAACGGTTGTTTGTCTAACAAGACAACGTCATTTCATTGTCATTTCAGAGGACGATACGATGCCGTCTCATAGGACGACACATTAGGGTCTCACGATAGGACAAAATGTCGTTTTATCGAACAACGGAATGTAGTTCTACGGGGCGACGCAATATCTTCTCACGGGACGATACCACGGGATGACGTGATATCTTTCCACAGGATGACGTAACTCATCAGGATGACGCCTTGTCGTTTTACCGGACGACGCTTGGCGTTCCACAGGGATGCCAAGTCGTCTCACGAGACGACGCTACGTCGTCTCACGGGACGACGCTATGTCGTCTCACGGGACGACGCTTTGTCGTCTCACGGGACGACGCTTTGTCGTCTCACGGGACGACGCTTTGTCGTCTCACGGGTCGACGCCATGTCGTCTCACGGGACGACGCCATGTGGTCTCACGGGACGACGCCATGTCGTCTCACGGAACGACGCCATGTCGTCTCACGGGACGACACTTGTCGTCCCAGAGGCATAAGTACCAGTGTACTTTTTATTACGGTGCCTGTAGTAAGGTCACTGCGTCTCGTCGCTGGGCCACGGGCACCGAGCGGAATGTCATCGGAATGATGAATGTCAGAGATGCCATGTCGTCTCACGGGGCGACGTCATGTCGTCTCACGGGACGACGCCATGTCGTCTCACGGGACGACACCATGTCGTCTCACGGGACGACGCCATGTCGTCTCACGGGACGACGCTTGTCGTCCCAGAGGACGAAACCATGAGGCATAAGTACCCGTGTACTTTTTGTGACGGTGCCTGTAGTAAGGTCACTGCGTCTCGTCGCTGGGGCATGGGCACCGAGCGGAATTTCACGAAGTCGGAGTTATTCAAAATTCTTCCACGTCCCACAGGACAACGCCATGAGGCATAATTACTTACCCGTGTATTTTTTATGACGGTGCCTATAGGAAGGTCACTGCGTCTCGTCGCTGGGCCTTGGGCACCGAGCGGAATGTCACGAAGTCGAAGGTATTCAAAACATTTTCACGATTTGAAATTTCTCGATCTTCTTTAAACTTGCTTTGTAAACGTGTTGCTCGGCTGAGTTACAAAAGCGTACTGACGAGAAAGCAGCCGCGCGCTAGCAACCGGGCGACATTAGTACTTGAGTGGCGCGATAGATGGCGCTGCAAGTTGATAAATTCCCTTAATTAGGGCTGAGTTACAAGGGTGTTATCTCATATGTGGTTCAAGCGGGAGGCAAGGATACCTAAATAACTATTTGAAGTTACTGAGTCGATTGTTGCTATTGCCGATCCATAATAATGGCTGTGAAGCTATAAACGATTTTTAAGCAGCTATTACCGATCCTGATAAGAGAAGGTATGTGCCCAGCAATGAGACGTATATACCTAAGCTGGCGTGGCGACATAGTTTCCATAGTGGATTAATTTATAATTAATTTGAAATTTCTAACATTTTTATAGGGAGATTAAAATTTACTATTTCCAATATGAATGAAAATTTTTCAGAATTTTCTAGGAACTTTCACGCTTTGCTTAGTTTGGGGAGATTGATCTGGGTCAGTTTGAGTGTGTATTTATAATAATAGCTACCTGTCATGTTACAAAAGTGTATGAAATGAAATTACTTATATATCTACGATCGGTAATAACTTCTTATGGTTGCTTTTACCGATTTCTATGAGTCGGTGATAAAATATGTATGTACGTATTATACGTTGGGCATTCAAGAATAAAATCATTATTTGAATAAGAATTCGCCGGAATAAAATCGAGTTGATTTTATTCCCGTCAAAATTATTCCGCTAATTTTGGCCGGGACTAATTCGTATGTGACAAAATTGAATGGGAATAACTTATTCTTATTCAAATAAATGTAATCATGATTTTTATTCCAAATAATATTCCTGGAATAAAAATGTGGTCTGGGTCTGGGTACCGTATAGGCGTTACGTATACGTGTGTTACCACGACCCGGGCTTTTATTAAACCTGATAATAATATGCTCCGTTAACAATCGTTTGTACGTATTAGTAAATCATAATTATGTGAATTAACTCCACAATTAAAAATTCTAAACCGGCAGCTTCAATGTAGTAGACGTACTACGTAATTGTCGTAATTCCTGTCGTTGACTCACTTGGTACAAGGCATGTCGTGGTACGGGGGTAAAAAACTGTGACAACTAGCTATTGTCGTCTTCGTCATTGCGTTTATGCATGGAGGTTTGAAATTAACTAACGAGTTTTTCTATAAATTTTTGACATAGGTGACAATTTCAAGTGTTTACGTCGAGTTGTCAAATTAAAACGAAATTCTTAAAATTGATATTCGTTTTCTGTAAAATAGTTTTCGACGCACGAGAATTGTCTGATATGCTTTTAATTTACGGCGAAACACGCGGAAATGCAGCTCAAGCCTTAATACTTTATCGCGAACGCTTCCCTAATAGACAACATCCACACAATGCTCGGGTGATAACAACGGCTCACTAACAATCCCCATGTGCTCCGAGAGACTGCTCATCAGTACCGGTGGACAGTTAACGTGTGGGCAGCCATTCACAATGACAGGATCATCGGGCCTATTTTTATTGATGGGACATTAAACACGCGTAGTTTCTTAGATTTGATAAATGGTCCACTCATGGACTATTTAAATACTCTTCCTGAAGAGACCCGTCGCGAAACGTGGTATCAGCTATTCAACGGTGGTTGTGCGGGAAAGGTTGAACCAGATTTTTGGATTTTTTTTGTGGGGTGCTGTCAAAAATGAAGTGTTTGCTACCGACAGTGAAACTGTAGACTTCATGAAAGACAAAATTACAGCAGCTTTTCGTAGACTGGAAGATAGAAATTACTTTCAAACAATTCGTAATACAATTACGAGACGTTATGAATTGTGCCGTAATCAGGGTGGCCGACATATTGAACACATAGTTTAGCTGAATTTAGTAGTGCGGGGGTCGTATTTGTTTTATTTAGTTTGTAGGTAATAAAGTTTTTATCAAATGTGAGCAGTGATTTGGTTTCACCATTGTTCTTAAGTGGAGTAATTCTAGTATCTCTACAGTACTAGTAGTTGACCGAAGCGTAGCGAAGGTCTACGGTTTGACTCGCGCATTTTGCTTTTGTATATCCGGATGTTCTCCTCTACAGGTCGCAATTCTCAACCGATTCTCGTGAAATTTTGTGACTAAATTCTATGATTAAATAGATTTTTTTTGTCGACCCGGTTTTTGGATTTTTTTCAAAATGGCGGAGTCGTGATAGCTCGCGCCCAAACAAATAGTCGTATGGATATCATAACAGTATTTTCTTTTAGAGATATGTTTACAGATTAAACGGCAAAAAATGCAGAAATTTTGTATTGCTGGTTTTGGCGGTATTTAGATGTTTAGTTTTTACTCGAGAAAGAGTAGCTGTATTTCGTCAGCTAATATAAGAACTAGCATGGCGAGTTTTGCAAACAGTCGCTTTTTTCGTTTGCAACGGGTGGTCCCTGGTTCGATCCCCGGTAATTGTATGCTGCTGCATCTTTTTGTATTTTTATTCACTTAAATTTCGTATTGTTTTTTATTTATTTTATATTTTTCTATTAAAAAAAAATGAAAATAATATTATTGATTGATCAAGCGCGGGCTAAGCGTATTCGTTTCATTTTTACAAGCTTTTATTTAACTAGACCTAAAACATATGTTTTTTTATTTTAATTTTCTAGTGTTCTTAACCGCGGAGCCATACATTTATTTAGATTTAAGTGGTTCTCCTTATTCCGAATTTCATATAATTTTATTTACAGTATTTCTCTTAAAATACGTAAATTTTTTGCACTATAAACCTATAAACCAATTGAACCATACACCTATTAGAACAAGGGTGTTTAAGAAAGGGGCAAGTAGGTAATTTTGGAAAATATTTGTCAGATCGTCAAGACAGCACCACTAACCTTTCCGGAAGATGAGATCCGCAGACAGGACTCGGGCAGGGCACAATTCTTCAGGTAGGTATCCGAATTCACGAGGTTCACAAGGAGCACCACACCGGCGGCCAGGTGCATGTCTATTTTACGTCTGTCATAGGTCGTGTCAACTACTCGAGAGGGGACAAATCTGCATACATAGATAGTATTTTGAACATACCCCCGCCCTAAACATCACCATGTTTACGAGAGAAGAAAAGATATATACATATGGAATTTGTTGCATTCTGGAATGGATTAATAATTGACAGGTTTATCAACGGGTAAACGAATAATCCTATGGTCTGGTCAGTTCGCCGGTAGCCGTCCGGACTTGTACCACGCGCACAACGCCGTCCTTCCCAGGACGGATTGATATGATGCGACCGCGTCGCCATTCTAACGGAGGAACATTCTCTTCTCTAAGGAGTACTAAGTCCCCAACGACGGGGGGTTCTGTATGTGATGCCCATTTAGGCCTTGTCTGCAAGGTACATAGATATTCTGTTTGCCATCGTGACCAGAAATGTTGAAACATCTGTTGCACCAGCTGAAATCGGGTGAGCTTATTGGTTTTAATATCCTGTAGCGGATATTCAGGAATGGCAGTAAGGGGTTCTCCAATAATAAGGTGTCTTGGTGTCAGAATCTGAAGATCGTTAGGGTCCGGCGATAGGGGGCACAAAGGCCGAGAATTAAGGGCCCCTTCAATTTTTGTGAAAACCGTCGTAATTTCTTCATACGTGAGGGGGGTATCTCCGACTACTCGTTTTAAGTGGGCCTTTGCTGATTTTACGGCCGCCTCGAATAGGCCGCCCTAGTGAGGGGTGGTCGGGGGATCCAGAAAATCCAGGTAATGTTTCGTTTTGCCATCTCTGAGCCTATTGTATATTTGTTAAGGTTTAGGAAATTGTGAACTTCAATAACATGATTGTCCGCGCCTACATAATTTCGTCCACAGTCTGAACGTATAAGGGAGGGTGAACCGCGTCGGGAGGCAAAACGTATGAGTGCTGCGAGGAAGGCTTCGGTAGTCAGGTCCGAGACTACCTCGAGATGGACCGCTTTAGTCGCAAGACACACGAAGATACACAGATAGGTTTTTACGAGTCTCCGGTTACGTACAGCTTGTACTTTCGTATAAAACGGGCCAGCAAAATCTGTACCGACTCCCTCAAATGCACGTGCGGCCGTTACACGGTCTCTTGGGAGATCACCCATGAAAGGTTGTTTCGCGATTGCATTTAAACGATAACAAGGCAAGCATTTAAATACTGTATTATTTATTAGTCGTCGAACTGACAGGATCCAAAATTCACGGGCTAATATACTATGTAACGGGCCAGGTGGGGCATGTGAGTTTTCTATGTGGTAGTGCAGGATTAGAATTTTCACGAAATTACCAGTTTTTGGGAGAAGCAAAGGATGACGTGCATCGAATGGTAAATCAGAGTGCCGTATGCGGCCACCTACTCTGATTAAACCAGTTGTATTAAGAAAGGGATTTAACTTTTGAATAGGGGAACGAACTGTTAGTCCACGTTTTAAAAGATCAATTTCTGTGGTGAAAGAGGTAGTTTGTACAAGCCTGATGAGGAAGACAAGGGCATTTTTTCTTTCAGTTGCAGTCAGGAAGGGGGAGGTATCCCGGTGGTTAGGTGATCGAGCATTTTTATTAAACCTAAGAATAAAACCGGTTACGCCAATTAGTTTCTGGAATGAGCTGAAGCGTTCTAGGAGAAAGTCAGGACTTGGAATGCAACTTGCACTGGTGACTAAGAGACAACGTAGTCCAGGAAGTTGTGCGATCGGGCACAATTTGTCAGATGGCCAACTAGATGGTGGCTCTAGCAACCACTTCGGACACCACCAGAGTGGGTGATTTAGGAGCGCACGAGGGGATAAACCCCGGGAGGCGCAGTCGGCAGGGTTAAGACTGCCGGGAACATGTCTCCATATTGATGGGATTTCAGCATTTTTAATCTGAGATACGCGATTAGCTTCGAAAGTTTGAAGTTCATGTGGTGAAGTATTAAGCCAGGCAAGAGTAATTTGACTATCCGTCCAAGTATAGATGGCGTCTAACACTATTGACTTCTGCAGACAGGAGACAACGTGTTGGACTAATTTTGAAAGGAGCGCAGCTCCCTGCAATTCCAATTTTGGAATTGTGAGACGGATCCGAACTGGGGAGACCTTTGTCTTGGACATTAACAAATGAACGGAGGAATTATTTTGCTGATCTACAGCGCGAAGATAGATTACGGCAGCGAATCCGGCCTCTGAGGCGTCACTAAAACCATGTAAAGTATAAGTCTGAAGTTTCGGGGGGAAAATACATCTAGGTATTGAAATCTGTTGTATGGTACTCATCAGTTCCTCAGTAAATGTTAACCATTCGGTCGTTAGCTCTGGAGTAAGTGGGGCATCCCAATCAAGGCCCGAAAGCCATAGCCGCTGTATAAAAACCTTGGCTTTAAACACGATGGGTGAAATCCAACCGCTGGGGTCAAAGGTACGAGCTATCAGAGATAGCACCTTTCGTTTAGTAGGGCATTTATCACAGTCTACGCGCGTCGTATATGTGAATGCGTCAGTCACGGGATTGAACTGGACTCCAAGGACCGCTACTGTTTGGGGGTTTTCAACATCTCGGATTGTATGAAGGGGTTGGAGGTAATCAGGGGGGAGGTCATTTAACAATTCTGGCTTGTTTGAAAGCCATTTCCGCAGTTCATAACCGCCGGCACGCATTACAGATTGTAATTCAATTTTAAGGTCACGAGCTTCTTCAAGAGTTGAGGCTCCTGTCAGGCAATCGTCAACATACACGTCGGATTCAATTACCGCAGCTGCGCGAGGGTACTTGGAGCGTTCTTGTTCCGCCAGTTCAAGAAGTACGCGAATCGCAATATAGGGACTTGATCGCAAGCCATAGGTATTGGTATTAAGTTCATAGGTAAGGAGAGGTTCCGAAGGGGACTCGCGCCATAAAATTAACTGAAACCGCCTGTCCTCGGGATGTATCCACGACATTCGAAACATCATACGGATATCAGTAACAAATACAATTGCGTGCCTACGAAAATTTAGAAGTATGTGGGTAATATCTCGCTGTAACTTGGGACCTGTGTGTAAACACTCATTAAGAGATATTCCGTTCGAGCTTTTACTGCTGCCATCAAAAACTACGCGGAGCTTTTCACTGTCAGAAGCTTTAAATACTCCGTGATGGGGTACATAATAATGCTCTACTGAACGCAAATCTACGGAGGATACTGACATGTGATTTAAACTCTGATATTTGCGCATGAATTCAATATATTTTGATTTTAGCCGTGGGTTCATTTGTAACCGCTTCTCTAAGTTAAGGAATCTTTTTTCAGCTATGCCGCGGGTCTCACCGAGGGAGGGACGATCACTTAAGAAGGGCAATCTGGTTACGAAGGTACCGTCAGAGTTTCTAGTAGTGGTGGTCTTAAAAAGTGTCTCACATTCAATATCTAAAGGGTTGGGTTGAGGTGGTTCAGAGGGTTCCTCTATTTTCCAGAATCGCTCAGCGACTTGAGTTAAATAGAGGGCAGTCATAGGGGACTTTGAGGTAGGAAAATTCGTAACTGGCCCAGATAGGATGTAACCAAAATTTGTTGATATAGCTGTTAGACCACAGGGTTGTAGTTGAATTACGTCGGATTGTAAAAGAGATCCAAAAACATCGGCTCCTAGTAAAACATCTATTTGTCCGGGTTTATAAAATAAAGGATCGGCGAGGTGCAGTGATCGTGTTGCCGATCGGACAGATAGGGGCAGTTCCACATCCGGGTGGGCAATGGTATCTACAACCATAGTTGAGGTTTGAGGTGACCGTAGTAAGTTGTGAGGAGGAGTGAACAGGCTTGAACGTGACAGGGATACAATCGCGTATTGACAAGGCGGGAATATTTCCAATGCCATAAAGTACCATTGGCGACGAGGGGGGAGGGGTTAAATGCACATTCAGCCGGGTTACGGCTAAGTTACAAGTAATCATACAACCTTGAGCACCATTATCAATCAGAGCCCGTGCTTCAACGTAATATCCGTTAGATGTTTTCATATGAATAACAGCAGTAGCGAGTACGACCAGATCCGGGTTTATAATTATTGAAGCACGAGAAGGGAGTGGGGGAGGGGGGCTGTCTAGTTATTGTTGACTCTCGCGGTGAGAGCCCTTATAAATTTCATGCCGAGAAAGGCGTGAAGACGCTGCACGCCTATCTCTACTAGTGGTAGGGGTAGGGGAACGCACATCACGACGAAGAGTTGGTGAAGAGTACCGGGTAGGGGAGTGGTTTGGAGAGCGGTGCCATGTCCTAGAAGGAGATGGAGGGGGGGATGCACGGGGTGAGGTCGGTGAAGTAGGACGGGGTGAAGAACGGTTAATGACGTAATAGCGAGCACCCCCGCCCGTGCGAGGGTGGGGGAGCTAGGTCTGGCTGGTTCAGGAGAGCGACGAAAGGCAACCGACCGATTCTGCGGGTTTCCACGAGGGTATACCGAGTTTCGCGGGTCATTAAAGCACAAAAGCGTGTGATGGGTAGGACGGCGGCAAGTACTGCAACGATAATCACGCGTACACGATGCGATTGAGTGTTTATCTAAACATCTATAACACAGGCCATTTGATTTTACGAAATTCGAGCGGTCGCGGGGATTCATATCCAGAAAGTCTCGGCACTCACGCAAGTAATGAGTTTGGCTCGAACACATAGGACACTTAGATGAACGCGCGTTAGATTCAACGACCAACGCATGACGTGAGTCACGTGACTCACGTGGGGCTCTCGGCACCGTACCGGTTTTGGAGTAGGAAGGCGCGGCATCAACCAGAGAGGTATTTCCGACGTTATCGTGGTGCCGGCATTCTTCTTCTAGAAAATCTATAAGCTTATCAAAGGTGGGTAGATCCTTTTGGCCGTCCCCGTGGCGGCGTTCAAAACGTGACCTCAAGTCCGCGGGAAGTTTTCCAAAACAAATGTGAACAAGAATATATGTTTCACAGGTAATTCGAGTCGCTCTAAACAACGATAGGCAGTAAGTAAAGGATTGAGGAAACTGGCGCGTAGCCCAGTCAACCGAGGACTAATTTCGGGCAGGGATATTATTTGGGAAATGTAGGTATCGGCAAGGACGCGTGTATTATGGTATCTTCTTTTAAGAAGGTCACGGGCTACACAAACTAACCAATTGTACTACAAAAGTTAATCCAATTCAGAATAACATTTTAATTGAATAAAACGTTATTTGGGATAATTCTACATCGGGACTAATTAGTCCGTTTTTTATTCCTCATTTAAGATAAAAGTTACATGATTTAGTCCCGTTCATTTTATGCGGGACTAACGAGTGCAAGAATTATTTTATTTCAAATCGATTGGAATAAGAATAACATTTCTGTTTTTATTCTTATTCTTATTCAAGTTAATTTTTGCCCAACATAAAATGCATTACCGACTTATAAAAAAATATTATTTTAATTTAATTGACCTTTGTAACTACAAACCAGCATGTACGCAGTTTCAAGTCATATAAAGTTTCACATGAATGTTGTTACTACACAACATCGGTGCTTCAGAAATATTATATCTGTGGGTAATTTTACAACGCTAACATAACATAATAACATAAGTATGTATATCAGTAATAGATTTTTAAAAAGACTAATTGTTTGAGTTTAAACGGGCCCATAAAAATACTTTTGTTGGTAATAATAATATAAAAGAATGAAAAACTAAACATTACGTTGTGGCCGTTACCGACTTACGGATCGTTAATAGCTGCTGCAACTAAAAGTGGTGAAGCTATCACCGTCCTATTTTAATTTAAAGTTTTATGGTTTTAAAACTTTTTTTAGATAAATTGTGATGTAAAAACAAGAATTTACATTTGAATGAATACATTTAGTAATAAAAAGTAAAGTACAGCGGTCAATTATTTTAATAAATGTCTTAAACAGAAAAGTCACGTTCTTACTTGAAAGTACAAACACCAGTATGACATAACCTGCGTCCACGCCACCCGCGTCGTGGTTTGCATATTTTATCTTTTTTTTGAACTATTACTCAAAATACCGTTAAATTACCCGATACCCAACGAACAAACGCTTGTGGAAGTTTATCTACCTATCGCTGAAATGGTTCTGGCAACGAAAACATATCTAATTACTTAAATAAATCGGTAATACCTGCAGATTTTCGATGGGTCGTTGATAGCTGCGTTTACCTTATGTGAAGCATAATATCAACATAAAAAACTATGTAATCTTAGTTATGTGGCTAAAACTGCAGTCAGACGGATGCAAGGCGAAAAAATCAAAGATATATAAATA
This sequence comes from Cydia strobilella, assembly GCF_947568885.1. Lineage (NCBI taxonomy): Eukaryota > Metazoa > Arthropoda > Insecta > Lepidoptera > Tortricidae > Cydia > Cydia strobilella. The sequence continues at coordinate 33,775,802 of NC_086068.1, forward strand.
TATCTTGAAAATTTGTGTAATAAATTGATAATTACATGTATAAAATATACGACACGTGTGATAAAGATACGTTTAGGTGGTAGTTATATTTTGTGCCTCGTTTACTTATAGTTTCTTTAGAAATAAAACTAATTTCGTGGAGATTTCTTTATTTATTTCATTGCATGTTTGAGAAAAGCACTATACATACATCCGCGTGGAAAGGGGTTGTCGGCCTCATAACTATCTAACTATAGTATATATGCATTCGGTCGGCAACCCCTTACTTCCCAGCCTCTGTAGTAATGTACTAATATGAAATACTTAAATAATCACGTCGCAAAGAAGCCCATTCGTAATAGTACCTACATTTCGATGCTAGTGCGGAAAGTATGTCATGCACGTGTATCGAACGACGTTTTTTAATACAGTTGTGAAAAAATAAGAAAAGCAACAAGTAAGGAACGGAATTCGAAACTTTTATATTATTAATTTTGTGACATCATTGACATTGACATTATGAAGAGGTGTTTTTCTAGCTTTTATTCGACTAGAATAGATTTTGTTATTATTATTGAACCCACTTCAATGAGTTTTTTTTTTCAAATGCATGTTCTATAAGACAGAAACAATTGTAAATATTAAAACATTGTACTATTATTACCTAAATATTTATGTATCGTTATTATTTGTGTATCGTATGTTTATAAAAACAATATCGAATGTTGCCTTTGGAAACTTAAAACATTCTTGCAGTAAGAAAATACGCATCTTCTTTGACAGGCGTTCCGTTCCATTCAGACAACTTATTAAGAACGGTTTTTAACATTAAAAAATAAACGTGTTATAATACTTATAATGATGAAGAGGTAAGTAATAAAATATGAAATATGCATATTTTTCGTATTCTTACATTAAGGTTTACGTTATAGGTAATAAAAGATTTAGTTATTATAATAATAACAGCTTTATAAATAATGTTTTAGTTTATTCATTAACTTCCTTGCGTTTTCCTAGCATTTTTGCCACGGCTAATGGGAGCCTGGGGTCCGCTTGGCAACTAATCCCAGAAATTGGCGTGGGCACTAGTTTTTACGAAAGCGACTGCCGTCTGACCTTCCAACCCAGAGGGTAAACTGGGCCTTATTGGGATTAGTCCGGTTTCCTCACGATGTTTTCCTTCACCGAAAAGCGACTGGTAATTATAAAATGATATTTCGTACATAAGTTCCGAAAAAGTTATTGGTACGAGCCGGGGTTTGAACCCGCGAGATTGCAAGTCGCGCGCTCTTACCGCTAAGCCACCAGCGCTTGTATAATGTTTTAGTTTATTATGATACCAAAATAATAATGTAGATAAGAACACCCAATGTTTTTATAATAAAATAAACTTTCAAAAGACCCTGAATTTTTAAGGTTTTTAGCATTTTAACTGACTTAGCGGTTTCACTCACGTGTTTTTAGTCACTCGCGCGACATATGTGACCGCTAAGTCAGTTAAGTTAATATGTCTCACGATAATTTAAATTCGATTTTTAGCATTTTGTGTAAGGTCTTAAAAAATCTGTCGCGCATACACAAACATCATGAACTAGTACAAGCCAGTGAAGCTATCAAATATAAAACAAATACGAAAACGCATGAATGACGCAAATAAATAATATAGAAGTTTGTTTAGAATAAGGGTTCCCGGCAAGCTCGGTTCTCCATACAAACGTATAGTAGTTCCGCTCTCATTTTAAAACGACTATTTACCTAGATTGCTCTGAAACTTTGTACTTACAATAGGATAAGGTATATATATATATGTCTGTAATTAGTTTATGTAGCTCCAGATACCATAATTCAAAAACATACAGCGAATTTAAGTTTTTCATACAAAACTTGTTTTTGCTCTATTTCGTTTGTTTTATAAACTGGAGCTATATAAACTAATTACAGACCTAGTTAGATATACCTCATGTCATTGTATGGGCAAAGTTTCATTACAATCCAACACCTAGTTTTAAAATGAGAACGGAAACTACGTTTGTATGGGAAAGTGCAATTCAGCCGAGCTTGCCGGGGACTCTTTAAGTTTTGTGTAATGTTACTTGATGTCTTGAATAGTGTTCTTAAGTTATTACGTCACCAACCTCTGGGCACAAAAGCGCCTACAAAAGCAATGACTCCTCCTATAATCAAGGGCAACGAGACTATTTTGCGACGTCCAAACCTGTAAATAATAGGATATGTTACATCGCTAAGAATAATAATAGCAAATGTATAAACTCGTACTAAACAGTAACCAATGTGTAAACAGGCCCTAAACCAAGTGTACCTACACGCTCGGCCTGTTTACACATTGTGCTTACTGTTTAGTACGAGTTTATACATTTGCTACTAAACGCAAATACCACAGTCTATAAAACAATACAGTCACTCGACGAAGCCGTCTAGACCATGAAGTTATACCCTAAATCTAAATCCGTGGCTCCTACTTAGTCAGCAATTATCTTAAGGGCCCTCCATACTCGTGCGCGAATCGCGGCGCGAAGCCGCGAACGCCAGTGTGGAGTCTAGTTCGCTAATTAATAAGCGAAATCGACTCCACACTCGCGTTCGTGGCTTCGCGCCGCGTAGTCTGGAGCGCGCTTTAAATCGCAAGTAGTTCTTAAAGTTAAAGTGTTTACAGAATACCGCTCCGCACCGCGACTTTGGTGCGGTGCGACGCACGTATGCACGTATCAATCGTGTGTGTGTGCGATGGCTCCTGTACACGATGGCCCGGCGTAGGCCAGTCCAAGGGACGCATTTATGCGTTAGATAGTCATATTGCTATCTCATTTCACCGCATAGCTGCGTCCCTCAGACTGGCCTACGCTGGGCCATCGTGTAGAGGAGCCATAAAGCTGGTTCACCGCACGTCCGAAGGACGCAGCTATAAGTGAGAGCGAAAAAGATATTTGTGCTTCCGGAGACCACCAATCTTTTGGAGACAGCAAGGTTTTTATAGATAACGCTAGACCACAGAATAACTAATAGGATATTACCGATGGAATGCCGATGGAGGTGTGGACGCAAGAATACCAATTAGTGAGTCTAGTATTCACATTTGGGCATGAAGCTGTACCCTAAACTGGAGCGAGCTGTCACTTTTTTTGCCATACTAAATTGAACCTAATCACCGAGCTAGAAAGGTGTTCGTACCAGACTAGAGAAAACGGTCCACATGAAATAGCAAAAGTGGGTCGCGGTGTCCCACTCGCACATGTTGCCAATGTTAAAAAGATACCATTTTGGTAGTATTTATATCAATAACTACTAAAATTAAATACCTTCTTATATTATTTAAGTGCTATATTCAGAGTACGGTTCTGATATCTTTTACGTAATTTGTAAATAGTTATAATGTCAATATTATTAACTTATTTAACCAAGCATGTGCACAACAAAAAATACATTAATTTTAATATGGTAGACATTGTAGTAACTTTGAATATTAATTGGTATCCCCAACTTGATGAAGAAATTTTCAAAATACATGAATGGCGGCGCTCAACATTTATTTGCGAAATAAAGTATAAAATGGGTATAAGATGTTGTGTGAAAGGTTGCAGGAGTGAAAGTTTTGCTGATTGTGGTATATCTTTTCACAGATAAGCCTCAACTATTCAAGTTTACGATAAAAATACAAGACAACATTGTGAAAATTTGTAATTTATAAAAAATAATAAATAATTTTATTAAATCTACATTCGTGGTCTAGACAGGGCAACGTGTAACTATTTATTGATCTGTGGCAACGTGCGGAGTGCGAGGGGCGAGGGGTGGGTCGCGCGCACCCGAGCTACATACACTGCCATTGTTAGTAGCTCGGTACTACTTACTACTATCTGAAATGTTTGTAATTTTTGGACAGTTGTGTTATGTTTGTGACAACCCTACTGTGTTCTTGTGCGGTGTCGGCATTTACGCAAACATCAAAGGCGATCACTGTAACTTTTTATACACTGTGCAAATAATATATAGTATTAATATATCGGACGATCGAGGATCGAAATACTATATCGGACGATCGATGATCGAAATGACATTCTTATACACTGTGTATCCAAATCTATTTAAAAAAGTGTGTGATGTGTGGAATTTTAATACCCGTTACCCAGATAAATTGCATTTGCCGAAAATAAAAACGAAATTATTTAAGAACAGTTGCTATCCGATGGCCATTAGATTATTTAATGCTCTTCCGAATAATCTCAAAAACTTGTCCTTAAGGGAACTGAAAAGAAAATTTTCACAATGGTTGCTAGAGGAATGTTTCTACTCTGTTAACGAATTCCTGAAGAGAAATGAAATTGCCCGTAGCTATTAAGTACCTATTATGTTACTGAATGTATTGTATATAGATTCGTAATAGTAGTTTTAGTTATACTAGAATAAGTACTAATATTTGCATGTCTTATATTGACAAAGCATGTGAAACTCTCTTCTGTTGTAAATACCTTTGTACCCATGTGTTAAGCAAATAAATTTCTGATTTCTGTGCAAATAGTATATCGGACGATCGATGATCGAAATGACATTCTTATGTCATAGTTTTCGATTGTTTGGTAAAATAAATAATTTTATTCGAAAATGTTAAATCTCAATAATGGCACACTTATACAAATTAAAACTAAACTAAACCTATCTTAACCTATGGGGTCTAAATTATATCAACAAAATCGACACCACAATAGCAACTAGTAACGTTATCTTTACATTCATTTTAAACCCGACCGTGCATATTAGATTTTTTGTGTATAAAGGCTGCATATTTTTTTTATTGTGGGTCAACTACATCGAGTTGTTTTTTCCTGAATTATTTGTGACGGGTCCTAATAATTTAACATTATATTATCAGAACTGTGGTGGTTTAAAAACTAAAATATCTGATCTGCGTCTAAATATACTACAGTGTGATTATGATATTATAATTTTAACAGAAACATGGTTGCGGCCAGGTATACACAGCGCGGAAATATTCTGTAATACTAATTACAATGTATTTCGGCGCGATAGGGACTTGATCGGAACGGCGAAGAAGGATGGCGGTGGCGTTCTTATAGCGGTAAAATCATCCCTACGAGCATCCCGTGTCCCAAATTGGGAGTCGAAAAATATAGAAGATATTTTTATTACTTTAATTAGTCAACAATTTAAATTAATAATTAACTGCGTCTATATTCCCCCTAAAACATCCTACTGCATTTATAAGGATTACTGTGACAAAATTACAAAAATAAACGATAGCTACAGTGGTTTTGATATTTGTATTGTGGGTGATTTTAACATACCTACTATTGATTGGGTGGAGCGGCCGGGCTCGCGGGAACTTATGCCATCGAATGGGGTCTTGTGCCAGATAGGGGGGCTCGTTCTAGGATCTAGTGGCATGTTGGGCCTTAAACAGTTTAACAGGTTTCGCAATACGAATGACAGGATTTTAGATTTACTATTTTGTATTTGTAGCCAGGAGGGCGTTATTTCTAAGCCTGATATTGAACTCTCTCATACCGATAGGCATCACCCGCCTATAGTATTTACCATGAACCTTAATTGTCCTCGACTCCTTTCCGTCAACTGTGTCCGAAAATATAACTACGAAAAGGCAGATTACTCCGTTATATCACATGAATTTAATAAGGTAAACTAGGAAGCTGAATTATGTAACCTACAACCGGACCAGGCGGTAGGGCGATTCTACAATTTGTTGTTTGATGTTATTGATAAATAAATTCCACTTAAGCACTCAAAAAATTCTAAATATCCAAAATAGTTCTCCCCGGCACTTATTAGCACTTTAAATAGGAAAATCAAAGTATGGCGCAAATGGAAGATCTATCAATCGCTTGCTGATTATCGAGAATACTCACTTCTTCGCACTCGCTGCAAAACATTAATATTAGAATGTTTTAATACCTTTACTGCTAACACGGAAAAGTCTTTGAAACGTAATATCAAGGCATTTTGGTCCTATGTGGCATCCCAAAGAAAAAGCTTGTCTAGCTACCCTGAAACTATGTTCTATGAGAGTGAATCTGCATCTACACCTAAACTAATTGTAGATCTATTCTCCAAGTTCTTTTTCTCCGTATTTGAGCCGCAGGGTGACATAGACCATGACGTTCTGACAAACCTACCACAGCGTGAGGGAGCACCTAACTTATCAAAAGTCGATACAAATAAGGGAATCGGGCCTGACAAAATTAGCCCTATATTTGTTAAGAACTCTGCTAAGGCGCTTACTAATCCACTGTATATTATATTTAACTAGAGACCCGTTGCGGCGTCAACACGCCGCTAGAGTATGGTTGTAAAAGTTAGGTTGCCTGTCCACTGGAGCGGAGCGGTAATCGAGGAAAATATCCAGCAATAGAATTTCATTAAAATTTCAAAGCGGAGATTTTTCCTCGCTCATCGCTCCGCCACCTCGCTCCGCTCCTGTGGACAGGCAGCCTAAGACTGAACGCCTAATGAAATCAGGAAATGTGACGTCTTCAGATGAATCACTGGCTGTCACTATCTATTTGATGCTGACTATACCCACAGAATATGAAATCTTATACATAATTATCCATACTATATACTATATTACTATATTATCTATATACATATATATGGTGAACAGGTGACAGTGCGGTATATGACGATTTTTCTAGGCTAAGGGCAGCTGTAAAATCGAAAACCACAGTAGCCTATGATAATTGACCGAAGCGTAGCGAAGGTTTACGGTTTGACTCGCGCATTTTGCTTTTGTATGTCCGGGTGTTCTCCTCTACAGGTCGCAATTCTCAACCGATTCTCGTGAAATTTTGTGACCAAATTCTATGGTTAAATAGAATTTTTTTGTCGACCCGGTTTTTGGAATTTTTTCAAAATGGCGGAGTCGTGATAGCTCGCGCCCAAACAAATAGTCGTATGGATATGATATTTATACAGACAGTATTTTCTTTTAGAGATATGTTTACAGATTAAACGGCAAAAAATGCAGAAATTTTGTATTGCTGGTTTTGGCGGTATTTAGATGTTTAGTTTTTACTCGAGAAAGAGTAGCTGTATTTCGTCAGCTAATATAAGAACTAGCATGGCGAGTTTTGCAAACAGTCGCTTTTTTCGTTTGCAACGGGTGGTCCCTGGTTCGATCCCCGGTAATTGTATGCTGCTGCATAACTTTTTGTATTTTTATTCACTTAAATTTCGTATTGTTTTTTTATTTATTTTATATTTTTCTATTTAAAAAAAATTAAAATAATATTATTGATTGATCAAGCGCGGGCTAAGCGTATTCGTTTCATTTTTACAAGCTTTTATTTAATTAGACCTAAAACATATGTTTTTTTATTTTAATTTTCTAGTGTTCTTAACCGCGGAGCCATACATTTATTTAGATTTAAGTGGTTCTCCTTATTCCGAATTTCCTATAATTTTATTTACAGTATTTCTCTTAAAATACGTAAATTTTTTGCACTATAAACTTTGAGGTTTAGGTAGTATAGATTCGTTTGTCTGAGCCGGTTTATGGAGCCAATTATTCAATAATATTATTGAAAAATTCAATAAAAATTGAGAAAATTTTGCCCAACGCCTGTCCATGTGAGTGATCGTCCATGTTAAACAAGATGGTGAAGTTAAGTTTAATAATAACTAACAAAGATGTCACTTTAACACAGGTGACCTAAGTAGTGCCTAATTTGCTCGATATGTGGTGACATCGTGAGGTCGAAACGGGCCGATTTTTAGGGTTCCTTATCCAAAGGCTAAAAACGGGACCCTATTACTTACTAAGACTCCTCTGTCCGTCTCTCCGTCTGCATGTCACCAGGCTGTGTCTAATGAACCGTGATAGCTAGACAGTTGATATTTTCATAAATGATGTATTTCTGTTGCCGCTATTGGAACAAATACTAAAACGTACGGAACCCTCGGTGGGCGAGTCCGACCCGCACTTGCTTGATGCTTAATTTCGTGTGGCTCCCTCCAATATATCTCCACTACTAAGCATTTCAATACTTTTAGAAATTAAAAAATCAGCCAGGTATACAGGGTGGTTTGGGTCAGTGAGGGCAACTACCAGATCCCGTGCTGCTACGTGAAAATGGTCATAGAAAACCTTCCCTTAATTTCAAAGTAATGAAGATTGGGGTTTACCGATTTTGGAAAAAACATAGGTACCTACAGGATGCATGAAAAAGATCATTTTTGACAAATGCCCGCGGCGCCCTTTTTCTCTTACCTACAAGCTTTTCACTGTAGGGTAGGGCAAAGCTCAACATTCAAGTCAACTTACATACAGGGCGCCTGCTTTACGCTATGAGGTCCCTAAGCGGCCCTATGCGGTCTTCGCAATAACTTTTCCACGCCACGTTTCACGTCAACCACTGCGGCTGTGTCCCTAATAGCCTTTTCCCACGTTTTTTTGATGCCAATCGATCCCATTCCTATCCACGATCAAAAGCTTGTATGGGACCATAAAAAACTTCGCCTAGGAAAGCCACAAATCGAGGAAAACTTTTCCCATACAATTTATATGAAATGAAAACTTTTATTTTTCACATGCTATTTTTTATGCCAATCGATTCCATTCCTATCCAGTATCAATAGTTTCATAGGGTTCAACTAATGGTAATGTACCTACTAAAAAGCCACAATAATTTTCAAAGCGAAATTTATAAACCTAGAAAATATTATGCTGAAGCGATCAACATCAAAATCAGTGATTTGTTAAGATTTAGTTAGTCGAAACCGTTTTCTCCCGAAATGGAAATTGTATGAAAAAAGTACCTATTGTCTATAGCTATTCTACCCTCTTATTTAAACCATCCTAGACACATCCATCTTAAGCTATGCTCGCGAGGTCTACAGCTCACAGAGCCACTAGTATAAGAAGATTCACGGGTATTACCCATATTTGTACCCATCAAAGTTACTGCTTGGCGTTTTGGGGTTTAATTCCTTAGAGGTAAGGCGTAACTACGGGCTTTTGACTACTGCATGTAATGTCTTACGGGGGAACTCGGACTGCCTTGAACTGGTTGCACAGCTCGTACGCCTGTTCGTTCCATCTATAGCTAAGGCCCAATTTAATCTCCGACCGCGAAGTCCTCACCTATTAGCTGTGCCTAAAACGCGCACTATGTCTCATGGTAAATCACCACTTGTCCGCGCTCTACAGTATATCAACGCGCTCCTCGCATCAGCACCGGAATGTGATGTATTTGCAAGTAGTTGGATGGATCTGTGTAAAGAATGTATGAAGTACTGTGAGGCGATGGATAAGTCATCTGTTTTGTATTCGTTTTTAACCGACTTCAAGATTTCAAAAGGAGGAGGTTATCAATTCGGTTGTTTTTTTTTTTAATGTTTGTTACTCCATAACTCCGTCATTTTTGGACCGATTTTGAAAATTCTTTTTTTGATTCTAAGTATATACATACAGATTGGTCCCGTTTTTGTCAAAACGCAGTTCTGATGATGGGATCCATGAGGAATCGAGGGAACTCCTCAAATGTGAAAGGCATACATATAGTGATTTTTGTATTTTTATCAACAAATCCAGCATTTCCATTTTAAAAAGTGACATTTGATGAAGTGGAACTGCTGATGATGATCAGAATGGAACTCTTTAATGACGAATAGTTTACGTTTGGCGATTTGTCCTCTTCTTTATGTTTGTTAAGCAACTTAAGTTTTTAAGGCATATTTTTGTCAAGCTCGAGTTCTGATGATGAGACCCATGAGGAACCGAGGGAGCACCTCAAATGTGAAATGCATACATATTGTGATTTTTGTATTTTCATCAACAAATCCAGCATTTACATTTAAAAAAGTGACATTTGATTAAGTGGAACTGCTGATGATGATCAGAATGGAACTCTTCAATGACACATAGTTCACGTTTGGCGATTTGTTCTCTTTCTTATGGACCCAGACCCAAACTTGGACCCGGACTCGGACCCGGATCCGGGTCTGGACATGGACCCCAACTCGGATCCGGACCCGGACCGAACTCTGACCCAAACTTGGACCCGGACACGGACCCGGACTCGGATCCGGTCCCAGACCCGGACCCGGAAATGCTACTAGAAAAGTGGGTTAGGTTAGGTTAGAACTGTGACCCTTACAGAAACAAAATGCTATCAGAAAAGTAGGTTAGGTTAGAACTAGACTGTGCTCACGTTCTGCGAGCACGTCATGAGAGATAAGGAGGCGGCCGAGCGCGAACGGGAAGTCCAGGCCGAGGCTGACCCAATGCGCCGCCGCCGCATAGACCGCAGACGTGCCGCTCATGAGCGGAACCTGCCGCCCTAATGAGAGCCAGCGGGCGGTGGACACGGGGGCGTCCCCGCCCATGACGCTGGCTCTCGAGATGTTAAGCGCGACCTAGTGTCCTGGAAGCGCTTCCACTGGGTAGGTCAGGGGAATAAAAAAGGGTATGGATCCTAGGCAGGATAGCCGCTGCGGGGTCGCGGACGCATTGCGTGAGCTTCCCCGTAACCCCGTAACCACAGCGGCGAGAGGACACCATGGGGTTTAGTGGGTAGTGGGGCCTCTATACAGCCCTGAGTCCCACATAACCGTCCGCATTCCCCATGTAAAAAAAAAAAAAAAAAAAAGGTTAGGTTAGAACTGCGACCCTTACAAAAACGAAATGCTACTAGAAAAGTGGGTGGCTTTACCTCCTTTTCTACATTATTAGGCAATATTATAATAATTAGGCAATTAGGCAAAATTAGTCAAAAGATGGATTAGGATAATTACGCGAAATATGCTGTCTATTTCATTTCATTGCCTGGAATCTAAGAGTGCACCATCAACAATAAGTAAACTTTCAGCGGCATCCCCCATTGAAGTCGGTATTTTTTTCTTAAAAATTAATCTTTCTTACATTTGTTCTGTTGTCCTTTCTAGACTGTATCATGTACCTAGTTGTATAAATACTTTCTATTATAAATTTCTCAGTGTATTAGTTCGCTATAATGCTGTGTAAATTTTTTGAATTAATAAAATAAAATAAAAAATAAAAACATATTACGCGAGGCCGATTTTTGTTCATCCCATCAGATCTACAGTTATGGTCCGATTTTGATAAACTATATGTCATTAGATTCGTCTCATGCTACAGATTTGCAATAAGCTCTTAGTTTTTGATTTTTTCCCGAAAAAGTACTAAAAAGTTAATTTGAAAAAATGTACCACGTGACCTTTGTTCTGACTTGAGATTGAATTGAACTCAAACCTATATCCAATGTATGTAAGGTATCCAATCCATTCAAATATTTGTTTTGAAACTGTAACATGCATACACCACACTAAAATTATATTAAAACACCATACAATTTTATTATTGTGTTTGACAACATGTCAGACATGTGTCATCCACATCGTACTCATCAAAATGACACATGTTTATTTTATTGTTTATGGATGGTATAGAAAAGGATGCCAATCTCTTATGGCAGAATTGTTGCAAAAGTGACCGCTTTTAGCTTTAAATAATAGTTCCTAATCTCTCCGGTGGCGCTAGTTAGGGTCTGGGACATGAGTATAACATGAACCAACAAATAACCCGACCAAATTACGTAGGTTGTTTTTGGTAGTATTTCGGTGTATGGTCGCTCCGCCTAATTACTGTTTTTTGATGGACACTTTTCATACATAGAGATTTGGCTCCTTTATATAGTCTCCATGTTATTGTTGCTTTGGCCCATAGAAGGTAGGATCCTATAGAAGTGGCGTACCGCGTGCGCCCGTGAGGGACAGAATTTGTAGCCCACCATAAACCATACAAATCGGTGGGGAAAAGCATCTATATTTACTTCAAAAAGCACGTACGGCGAGGTTTGTTCTTATGAGGATGTTAAATGATGTCGGATCTTTAAGGTAAACGGTCAGCCAATGGGGTTGGCAACTGTCAAAGGTTTGCAGAGATGGCGCCATCATAGCTTGCCCCTTTTTCTATAAGATTTGGCTTAAAGGGCTGGCATCCAGGGCATTAAAAAAACAAAAATTTGACACAATTCTAGGGATTGACAGGGCAAGCTATGCTGGCGCCCTCTGTTAATTATTTCGACCGGCCAACCCCATTTTCCGCATCGTTCCGCGCCCTTGGTGCAGTGCGGCGTATGTGCGATCGTGTGTTAAAGCCGTAACAGACTACCGCACCGCACCGCGATCTTGGTGCGCCACGCCCATAAGTGAGAGCGAAAAAGAGAATATCTCGAAAAGCCGTATTGCTGCGTCCTTAACTTATGTACAGTGACAACCTTGCACACTATCGATACGTGCGCCGCACCGCACCAAGGCTGCGGTGAGTTGTGGTAGTCTCTAACGGATTTACGATAGTCTGTTAAATACGGCTATAATATTTCTTTCTCGCTCTAACTTATAGCTGCGTCCTTAACGTACGTACGGTGACCACCTTGCGCACTATCGATACGTGCGCCGCATCGCACCAAGGTCGCGGTGAGGTATGGTAGTCTCTAACGGCTTTTAAGATAGTCTGTTAAATACGGCTATAAAGCGGCTAACACATTACCGCACCGCACCAAGGTTATTGTCTGACGCACCCATAAGTAAGAGCGAGAAAGCAATTTCTCTTTCTCGCTCTTACTTATAGTTGCATCGCACAATGACCAGTGCGGTGCGGTAATGTGTTAGGCGCTTAACGTGGGCTGCCGTACGCAGAGAGCGAGAAAGAGATATTTTGACGGTACCAAGGTCGCGGTCCAGTCGTTGTACATACTTTCAAAAAAGTAAATTTAAAAAAAACTAAATTAGGTTCAAGGGCCTGACACTCTTTGATAGAGAAAGATAGTCTTATTGCGATTCCTATAAGAGGAAAGAGAAAATAGTGCCATGCTTTATCTTTATCACCGACCGGGCATTTTTTCATGGTCGGGTTTGCTATGATGGCGTAACCCGACTATGAAAAAATGCCGAATTAAATGGAGGCGATGGCGAAATACCGAAATTTATAAGAGTGAAAGAGAAAAAACCGGCCAAGTGCGAGTCGGACTCGCCCACCGAGGGTTCCGTACTTTTTAGTATTTGTTGTTATAGCGGAAACGAAGAACCCCTGGGCTTTGAGGAAGTTAGAAAAGCTATCATGCGTCTTAAAAATAATAAAGCACCTGGCATCGATGGACTGGCTGGTGAACTCTGGAAGTATGGAGGTGGGTCAATACAATCCCGTCTTTACGAACTCCTGCTTCTTATATGGCAACATAAACGACAACCAACCGAATGGAACGTAGGAGTCATCTGTCCAGTACACAAGAAGGGGTGTAAGAAGAAGTGCTCTAACTACAGAGGAATAGCACTACTCCCAACGGCGTATAAAGTACTTTCGTATGTGCTGCTGGCCCGATTAGAGAAATACGCAGAGCAAATCCTTGGAGACTATCAGTGTGGATTTCGGCGTAATCGGAGCACAGTTGACCAAATCTTCCTCCTCAAACAGCTCATGGAAAAGAAATGGGAATATGCGATGGAAATACACTCTCTATTCGTGGACTTTGCCAAAGCTTACGACAGTATAGACAGGCAGGCGCTCTTCTCCATACTCCGGAATTTTAAAATCCCAGACAAACTCGTAAGAATGATTGTGGTCGCCACGGGTACAAGTCGAATGCGAGTCAAAGTGGGAGGAGGGTTGACGGACGAGTTTGAAGTCATTACTGGTCTTAAACAAGGAGATGCGCTGTCACCCATACTGTTTAACCTAGTACTTGAATACGTCATCAGGAAGGTAGAAATACTGGACGGCGGAGTGGAGTTAAACGGCCTGCATAAGATCATTGGGTACGCAGATGATCTTGCTCTTCTGGGAGAGGACAGCGTAACCGTCACGGAGAAAGCAAGGGTATTGACGGAGGAAGGTTCGACGGTCGGTCTCAAAATTAGCCAAGAGAAGACGGAATATTTACACATGCGGAGGCGCAGGAACACTTTGGAGCAAAGAGAGAACTTAGTTGTCGATGGTGTCTCGTACAAAGGAGTGAAAAATTTCAAATACCTGGGCTGCATTATTAATGACACACACTGCAGAAAAGAGGACATTGAACTTCGCATCCAAAGTGCCCTCAGATGCGCGGCGGCCCTTCACAAAATATTGGTGTCCAAGATTATGCGCCGGAAAACCAAGATTCGTGTCTACAAAACCGTTATTAGACCGATCTTGATGTATGGTTGCGAATGTTGGACACTTACTCTGAAGGAAGAAAATCAGCTCCTTGTCGCTGAAAGAAAAATATACCGAAAGATCTTGGGGCCAACACAAAGAGAAGATGGTAGCTGGAAAATCCGGAAAAATCAGGAGATAGAAAACCTGGTCTCTGAACCAAACATCATCGGCGAAACCAAGTCAGCAAGACTCCGCTGGCTTGGGCATCTCGAGAGAATGACAGGCGATAGGGCAGCAAAAAGGGCCTACGTTGGACGCCACATAGGTCGACGCCCAGCAGGTCGTCCTAAGTACCGCTGGAGAGACCAAGTTGAGAAAGATCTACGCGCCCTGCAAGCAGAAAACTGGGAGGAGATCGCACAAAACAGGGCGTGTTGGCGCCAACTCGTATCGGAGGCCAAGACTCACTTCGGGTCGCTGAGCCAGCGGAGTTAGTTAGTTTTTTGTTATAGCGGCAACATAAATACATCATCTGTGAAAATTCAACTGTCTAGCTATCACGGTTCGTGAGATACAGCCTGGTGACAGACAGACGGACAGCGGAGTCTTAGTAATAGGATCCCGTTATTACCCTTGGGTACGGAACCCTAAAAAGGATTATGCTGCCATACATGAAACTGTCTTTCTCATGAATATGTCTTTCTCTTACCCCTGGTCGCTCGGTTTCATGTCTATAACTACGTGTATATACTATGTCTATTATTAGGTCAGAGGGTCTACCGCGAAAACCGAAATTCGCAAATTGCGGGAATCTTTCTCTTTTACTCCAATAAAGGCGTAATTAGAGTGACAGAGAAAGATGCCCGCAATTTGAACTTCGATTTTCGCGGTACAGCCCGGACACGGAATGTCACGGAATGTTTGTAAAATGTTTGTAAACTTCAGTCTCATGAATAATAGGAAAAAGAGAATTAAATATGAATTATACTCTAGCCCTATGAAATTTTAGGCATGAGAGCCAAATGACAAGAAGGCATCCTATCCACGAAATCTTGATTTACCGTGTCATATCGCGGTCGCGTATCATGATTTTTAGTTTAGAAAGATGCGAAAAGATAGACAATAATTATGTCTTTTTTGCATCAAAACTAACGAACACAAAACATGCTGGTAGGTGCTAGGCGACCGAAATATAATACGCTAAAATTATACAAACGTGTCGCCATTTTATAAGAAACTAGCTTTTGCCCGCGACTTCGTCTGCGTGGAATTAGTAATTTGGGTATCTTAATTCTTAAACAAATCTGCTTTTTTATCCATCCTTTTTTCACCCCCAAATTGGTCCACACTATACATTTCCACCCCATTTTTTACACCCTTAAGGGATGATTTCGGGGATAAAAGTTATTTTATATCATTTCCCACAGCTCAAACCATCCTCATACCAAGTTTCATCTAAATCGGTTGAGCGGTTATTGATTCCCCATACAAATTTCCACCCCCCTTTTCACCCCCTTGAGGGGGTGACTTCTGGGATAAAATGTATCCTATGTCCTTCCCCGGGGCTCAAAATATCTGTATACCAAATTTCAACTAAATCGGTTTAGCGGTTTAAGCATGAAGAGGTAACACACAGACAGACAGACAGACAGACTTTCGCATTTCTAATATTACTAGCTTTTGCCCGCGACTTCGTCTGCGTGGAATTAGTAATTTGGGTACCTTAATTCTTATCTGCTTTTTAATCCATCCTTTTTTTACCCCCAAATTGGTCCACACTATACATTTCCACTCCATTTTTTACACCCTTAAGGGATGATTTCGTGGATAAAAGTTATTCTATATCCTTTCCCACAGCTCAAACTATCCCCATACCAAGTTTCATCTAAATGGGTTCAGCGGTTATTGATTCCCCATACAAATTTCCACCCCCTTTTCACCCCCTTGAGGGGTGACTTCTGGGATAAAATGTATCCTATGTCCTTCCCTGGGACTCAAAATATCTGTATACCAAATTTCAACTAAATCGGTTTAGCGGTTTAAGCGTGAAGAGGTAACACACAGACAGACAGACAGACAGACAGACTTTCGCATTTATAATATTACTAGCTTTTGCCCGCGACTTCTTCTGCGTGGAATTAGTAATTTGGGTACCTTAATTCTTATCTGCTTTTTAATCCGTCCTTTTTTTACCCCCAAATTGGTCCACACTATACATTTCCACCCCATTTTTTACACCCTTAAGGGATGATTTCGTGGATAAAAGTTATTCTATATCATGAAATAAAACTATGAAAACGGATTATATCGCGTATATTGAATTTATAATACATCCCGACGTTTCGAACCCTTTACAGCGTTCGTGGTCAACGGGTGACTGAGGAAAAATTACAAAGTGCAAAAATACCCACATACTAAAATAATGAACAATCATAGACTACAAACTTTAAGGCTGGTTGTACATGCAAAATCGGTTCATAAGGCTAGTTATACACTATAATTATTTTCAAGTAAAGATATATATATATATACGCGATAAAAACTACGCCGGCTCCAACCCTACACCACGGACCCGAGAAGATTTAATTCCCTCCTAAATTGTAGGAGGGTATCCCAATATGGGACCGGCAACAAACTCGGCGGGACACATGTTTTCAAAACATCAGAATGTCCAGCATCATCCAGCACTAAGGTCTCACAGTCTATGTCTCGCTTGCTCCTTTATCAGATGGACTACAGGATCCCAAGCTGGTGGTAGAGAAAAGCCATCTTCCCTATTAAAGTTTGGATATTTCTTAATCTCAATGGCCTCGCGCAGCATTCTGGGTATGTAACGCTTCTCCTTGGCAAGAACCAGAGGCTTATCAAACTTGATTGAGTGATTGGCTTTATCCATGACATGCTCACAGACTGCAGACCTAGGTCGACGGTGCTTGACATCAGCTATGTGTTCCTTCACCCGAGTGGAAATGCTCCGTTTCGTCTGCCCGACATATGATAGGCCACACTCACAGTCCAGCCTGTACACTCCTGCAATCTGTAGAGGGGTATTACATTTTACAGGCCTCAGGAATAGTGACATCTTCTTCATTGGCTTGAAATATGTTTTTATAGAAGCACGCTTCAAGATGTGGCTGATCCTGTCCGTGACCCCCCTGACAAAAGGCAGAATAGCAGGCCTGCGCTCGACTGTGGGGATCTTAATGTGGGACCTCTGGTTGACCCGCGGTATCCTGAGCTCGTTTGCCTGGAGCGCGCGCCTGGCATGCTGGAGCTCCGCGGCCAGATGCTGGTCATCACATATCCTCTGGGCTCTCTGAAACAAAGATTTGCCTACTGTAACAAGTTGACTGGGATGGTGATGCGATTTGCCATTTAAGTACCTATCAGTATGAGTAGGTTTCCTATACACAGTGCGACCTAGGGTGTTATCAGGATTTCTTTTTACCAATACATCTAAGAAGGGGAGAGAACAGTCTTTTTCCAACTCCATAGTAAATTTTATTTTGCTATGGATGGAATTTAGGTGATCCAAGAAAGTTGAAACACTACTTTTTGGAAGTATAGTAAAAGTGTCATCTACGTATCTTTTAAATATCTTCGGTCGCACTGGAGCCAATGAGAGTGCCCTCTCCTCGAAGTCCTCCATAAAGATGTCAGCGACTACTGGAGACACCGGAGACCCCATGGCCACGCCGTCGACTTGAAGGTAGAATTCACCATTCCATAGCAAGTAGCCAGATGTAAGGCAATGTTCCAACAGTTTAGCATATTCCTCTGACATGTTCTGCTCACATAACCTCTTCTTGACAATTTCAATGCAGTCTTGTACCAGTAAATAGCGACTGAACGTCAAAACTGACCATGATCTCATCATCAGTCAATGTTAGGTCTTTAATCTCACCGATGAAATGGTAAGAATCCTTTGTATGCGTGCTAGTGTTACCACGAAATGCTGAGAGGGCTCCCGCGAGGTGCTGAGCCAATTTATATGTGGGAGCATCTATCTGGCTCACTATGGGACGTAGCGGGGCACTAGGTTTGTGTATTTTTGGCAACCCATACAACTTTGGAGGCACGGGGAAGTCAGGAACTAAACTTGCAACATTCAGATCAAGGCTGTCCGAGTAATCACTAATTAGTTCTTTAGTGGTTTTCAATACTTTCATAGTCGGGTCCGTCTTTACATGTTTGTAGGTTGTAGTATCCGCTAATAATTCCCTAATTTTCTGATTAAAACCTGAAGTATTAAGTACAACCGTCGCATTTCCCTTATCCGCTGGATCATCGCGTAACGTTTTCAACGCGGCCAATTCATCTGAGTGTGAGTGTGGCCTATCATATGTCGGGCAGACGAAACGGAGCATTTCCACTCGGGTGAAGGAACACATAGCTGATGTCAAGCACCGTCGACCTAGGTCTGCAGTCTGTGAGCATGTCATGGATAAAGCCAATCACTCAATCAAGTTTGATATGCCTCTGGTTCTTGCCAAGGAGAAGCGTTACATACCCAGAATGCTGCGCGAGGCCATTGAGATTAAGAAATATCCAAACTTTAATAGGGAAGATGGCTTTTCTCTACCACCAGCTTGGGATCCAGTAGTCCATCTGATAAAGGAGCAAGCGAGACATAGACTGTGAGACCTTAGTGCTGGATGATGCTGGACATTCTGATGTTTTGAAAAGATGTGTACCGCCGAGTTTGTTGCCGGTCCCATATTGGGATACCCTCCTACAATTTAGGAGGGAATTAAATCTTCTCGGGTCCGTGGTGTAGGGTTGGAGCCGGCGTAGTTTTATCGCGTATATATATATATATATATCTTTACTTGAAAATAATTATAGTATATAACTAGCCTTATGAACCGATTTTGCATGTACAACCAGCCTTAAAGTTTGTAGTCTATGATTGTTCATTATTTTAGTATGTGGGTATTTTTGCACTTTGTAATTTTTCCTCAGTCACCCGTTGACCACGAACGCTGTAAAGGGTTCAAAACGTCGGGATGTATTATAAATTCAATATACGCGATATAATCCGTTTTCATAGTTTTATTTCATGAGTAACTATTGCGGTAACCGTAGACAATATTATTCTATATCCTTTCCCACAGCTCAAACTATCCCCATACCAAGTTTCATCTAAATCGGTTCAGCGGTTATTGATTCCCCATACAAATTTCCACCCCCCCCCCCCCTTTTCACCCCCTTGAGGGGTGAATTCTGGGATAAAAGTATCCTATGTCCTTCCCCGGTACTCAAACTATCTGTATACCAAATTTCATCTAATTCGATTCAGCGGTTTAAGCGTGAAGAGGGAACACACAGACAGACAGACAGACTTTCGCATTTATAATATTAGTATGGATATAGTAAAAAATATAGTAATAATATAGTAATATAGTATATGGTATGGATAATTATGTATAAGATTTCATATTCTGTGGGTATAGTCAGCATCAAATAGATAGTGACAGCCAGTGATTCATCTGAAGACGTCACATTTCCTGATTTCGTTAAGCGTTCAGTCTTAGGCTGCCTGTCCACAGGAGCGGAGCGAGGTGGCGGAGCGATGAGCGAGGAAAAATCTCCGCTCTGAAACTTTAATGAAATTCTATTGCTGGGTATTTTTCCTCGATTACCGCTCCGCTCCAGTGGACAGGCAACCTAACTTTTAGAACCATACTCTAGCGGCGTGTTGCGCCGCAACGGGTCTCTAGTTACTATATATTTTACTATATCCATACTAATATTATAAATGCGAAAGTCTGTCTGTCTGTCTGTCTCTGTGTTCCCTCTTCACGCTTAAACCGCTGAATCGATTTAGATGAAATTTGGTATACAGATAGTTTGAGTCCCGGGGAAGGACATTGGATACTTTTATCCCAGAATTCACCCCTCAAGGGGCTGAAAAGGGGGGTGGAAATTTGTATGGGGAATCAATAACCGCTGAACCCATTTAGATGAAACTTGGTATGGGGATAGTTTGAGCTGTGGGAAAGGATATAGAATAACTTTTATCCACGAAATCATCCCTTAAGGGTGTAAAAAATGGGGTGGAAATGTATAGTGTGGACCAATTTGGGGGTGAAAAAAGGATGGATAAAAAAGCAGATTTGTTTAAGAATTAAGATACCCAAATTACTAATTCCACGCAGACGAAGTCGCGGGCAAAAGCTAGTTTCTTATAAAATGGCGACACGTTTGTATAATTTTAGCGTATTATATTTCGGTCGCCTAGCACCTACCAGCATGTTTTGTGTTCGTTAGTTTTGATGCAAAAAAGACATAATTATTGTCTATCTTTTCGCATCTTTCTAAACTAAAAATCATGATACGCGACCGCGATATGACACGGTAAATCAAGATTTCGTGGATAGGATGCCTTCTTGTCATTTGGCTCTCATGCCTAAAATTTCATAGGGCTAGAGTATAATTCATATTTAATTCTCTTTTTCCTATTATTCATGAGACTGAAGTTTACAAACATTTTACAAACATTCCGTGACATTCCGTGTCTGGGCTATACCGCGAAAATCGAAGTTCAAATTGCGGGCATCTTTCTCTGTCACTCTAATTACGCCTTTATTGGAGTAAAAGAGAAAGATCCCCGCAATTTGCGAATTTCGGTTTTCGCGGTAGACCCTCTGACCTAATAATAGACATAGTATATACACGTAGTTATAGACATGAAACCGAGCGACCAGGGGTAAGAGAAAGACATATTCATGAGAAAGACAGTTTCATGTATGGCAGCATAATCCTTTTTAGGGTTCCGTACCCAAGGGTAATAACGGGACCCTATTACTAAGACTCCGCTGTCCGTCTGTCTGTCACCAGGCTGTATCTCACGAACCGTGATAGCTAGACAGTTGAATTTTCACAGATGATGTATTTATGTTGCCGCTATAACAACAAATACTAAAAAGTACGGAACCCTCGGTGGGCGAGTCCGACACGCACTTGGCCGGTTTTTTCTCTTTTCACTCTTATTTCATCTCCATACAATTTATAACCTAATAATGCCAAATGTTGCAAAATTATATTGAATTGAGATCTATCATCGTACCCTTGCAGTTTGAAATAGTTATTTACGATACAAGTGCGGAAAAGAGAAAATTCTAAACGAGTGGCCACAGATTAAAACACGACCGCAGAGTGTTTTAAATCAACACGAGTTGCGAATTACCTATTCGCACGTGTATCGTACAACGTTTTACAGTACATATGGCCCTTTAAACTTTCGACATATGCATGAAAAGTGCTCTTTACGCACTAGGGCGAGAAAGTTGCACCATATGTACTGTAAAATACTTTTTAGTACATATGGTGCTACATATACGTTACAATTAGTACAATACGTGTATATGTCGAAAATGTAAAGGGTCATAATTATGTAATGTAAAACGTTGTACAATACACGTGCGAAAAGGTAATTCGCAACTCGTGTCGATTAAAACACTTCCTTCGGTCGTGTTTCAATTTATCGCCACTCGTTGCCAATTTCCTACTTTTCGCACTTGTATCGTAATGTACTAATAATAAAGTAGTAATTGTAAAATAAAATTAAAACTTTTTTTATATTTCTTTTTGGATTCAAGTAGGTACAGTGAGTAAAAACATTGCATGGCCTTCTAATTATAACTATTATAGAAAACGGGATATTTATCATGTTTATTTATATTATTTATTTCTCGATACTTTGGCCGGTCTTGCAAGACTAGTCGTTGTGGAGATCCCTGGGGAGGCCTATGTCCAGCAGTGGATGTCTTGTTGGTGTAGATGGATTCACACAACAAATGAAATAACATTTTTTCATATTTGTTATCCGTAGTTGTCCCTGTACCTGAAAGAAAAGTAATATCATGATAGCACAAAATCTCTAATGTTATAGGAAGAAAGATGATGCAACAATATGGATTCTAATAAAGTTATCATTTACTTACCTAGTAATAATTGTGTTTTTCATTCATAGACAAAATTCCATAATTTTCATCCCCAAGAAATGTTTTATTTTACTTTATTGCAGTGAGGATGTCCTGATTTTTTCTGGCTAATAAAGGAAAACATTTTATTTCCAAGAATGCCTCTTCATTTTGCACAATACCTAAAAAAACCTAGAGTTAGTGACACATTGACTATTCGGCAACCAAAACAGTAATAATTACATTATATAGGTATTGTTCACTGCATATTATCGTACCATTACGGAAGAAGTGAGAATTATTTTCTAACAAGATCGGCACGAGAAAATTACAATGTACAATGAAAGAGTGAAACTGTACCTTACGAAACTTCACCATCATGAATTCCGCTTCAATTGAGTCTGAATTTTCCTGGATTTTCGCGGACCAGAATACCGATGATTTTTGTAACTTGATTTAGACGTTGCTATCATTTTCAATTTACACAAACAAATTGATGTCACAATAAACATGACCCTATGTGTCAGTGTCAACACTGTCAAATAAAAATGCACTAAACATGACGGCACTGCAAATCCTGCCAGGTCAGCCAGGCAACGTCGCCAACGTCATAGAGTGGCAACGCCGCACGCAACGTATTTGTACACGACATTTGTGACACACACATACGTAAAATTGATCAAAAAATTACGTTGATTTATGTATGATTTCTGTATGAAACAAAGTTTTTCTATTAGTTTAGCGCAAACGAATATTCGAAAGTAGATAAATGAGCAAATATTTGTGTAGTAATAGTGTGTAGTGCATTATTTAAAGCAGATTGAATTTTGTATGAAAATCGAACCACCTTAAAAGCCGTTAGAGACTACCACACCTCACCGCGACCTTGGTGCGATGCGGCGCACGTATCGATAGTGCGCATGGTGGTCACCGTACGTACGTTAAGGACGCAGTTATAAGTTAGAGCGAGAAAGAAATATTATAGCCGTATTTAACAGACTATCGTAAAAGCCGTTAGAGACTACAGACTACCACAACTCACCGCAGCCTTGGTGCGGTGTGCGGTGCGACGCACGTATCGATAGTGTGCAAGGTTGTCACTGTACATACGTTAAGGACGCAGCTATAAGTTAGAGCGAGAAAGAGATATTTTGACCGCAAAATTTCAAATTAACTTTTTAGTACTTTTTCGGGAAAAAATCAAAAAACCAAGAGCTTATTGCAAATCTGTAGCATGAGACGAATCTAATGACATATCATTTATCAAAATCGGACCATAACTGTAGATCTGATGGGATAAATGCCTAAGTTTAGGTGTATTTCCCGAGCAGTGGAAAACTTCTCATGTTACACCAATTCACAAAAATGGGTCACGCGCTGATATTACTAATTATCGACCTATATCAGTGCAATCGTGCATCCCTAAAGTATTTGAGAGTTTAATACATGACCTTTTGTATCCCTCGCTTGTTAATGCTATAATACAGCAGCATGGTTTCATAAAGGTAAATCTACAATCACTAATCTTACACTTTACACAAACTATCTATTAGAATCTATGGATAAAAGAGTACAGGTTGACGTGATATTCACTGATTTCAGAAAGGCTTTTCACAAGGTGGACCATATATATACTACTTCTGGAAAAGCTGGCTTACAATGGCATTCGGGGTAACCTCCTACGTTGGTTTATGTCGTACCTTTCAAACAGAACCCAAGTCATTACCCTGAATGGATTTAGGTCTGACCTCACAACTGTGTCTTCTGGGGTAATACAGGGTTCTATTCTGGGTCCCTTGTGGTACATTATTTTTATTAATGACATTAAGGACTGTTTAAAGAACTGTAATATTCTAATGTTTGCGGACGACTTAAAAATATTTAAATCAGTAAAATCTCGTAATGACATTCATTTAATTCAGGATGATATCAACAACTTTACCTCGTACTGCCATAAAAATAAACTTCAATTAGCGAGTGATAAATGTTTGCACATGTGTTTTACTAAAAATAAAAAAAAGGTAATTGATTCTGAATTTAAGATTGGCAATACGACCATTACAAAAGTATCATCTGTACGGGACTTGGGTATATTGTTTGACAATAAACTTGATACTTTAAGAACAAATTAAATTATTTTCTATGAAAATATTTTGTGGTTTTTCAAGTAGACACACTACTATTTAAACTATAAATGTCATATACGAAGGAAAAAATGACCAAAGCCGTGGTTCGATTCCAGCTCTGGACACTGCAGGCTTTGGTCATTTTTTCCTTCGTATATGACATTTATTTCAATAAACTTGATTTTAACAGTCACATTGAACGAATTATCTCTAAACTAGTGGCTCTGTGAGCTGTAGACCTCGCGAGCATAGCTTAAGATGGATGTGTCTAGGATGGTTTAAATAAGAGGGTAGAATAGCTATAGACAATAGGTACTTTTTTCATACAATTTCCATTTCGGGAGAAAACGGTTTCGACTAACTAAATCTTAACAAATCACTGATTTTGATGTTGATCGCTTCAGCATAATATTTTCTAGGTTTATAAATTTCGCTTTGAAAATTATTGTGGCTTTTTAGTAGGTACATTACCATTAGTTGAACCCTATGAAACTATTGATACTGGATAGGAATGGAATCGATTGGCATAAAAAATAGCATGTGAAAAATAAAAGTTTTCATTTCATACAAATTGTATGGGAAAAGTTTTCCTCGATTTGTGGCTTTCCTAGGCGAAGTTTTTTATGGTCCCATACAAGCTTTTGATCGTGGATAGGAATGGGATCGATTGGCATCAAAAAAACATGGGAAAAGGCTATTAGGGACACAGCCGCAGTGGTTGACGTGAAACGTGGCGTGGAAAAGTTATTGCGAAGACCGCATAGGGCCGCTTAGGGACCTCATAGCGTAAAGCAGGCGCCCTGTATGTAAGTTGACTTGAATGTTGAGCTTTGCCCTACCCTACAGTGAAAAGCTTGTAGGTAAGAGAAAAAGGGCGCCGCGGGCATTTGTCAAAAATGATCTTTTTCATGCATCCTGTAGGTACCTATGTTTTTTCCAAAATCGGTAAACCCCAATCTTCATTACTTTGAAATTGAGGGAAGGTTTTCTATGACCATTTTTACGTAGCAGCACGGGATCTGGTAGTTGCCCTCACTGACCCAAACCACCCTATATACCTGGCTGATTTTTTAATTTCTAAAAGTATTGAAATGCTTAGTAGTGGAGATATATTGGAGGGAGCCACACGAAATTAAGCATCAAGCAAGTGCGGGTCAAATTCGCCCACCGAGGGTTCCGTACGTTTTAGTATTTGTTCCAATAGCGGCAACAGAAATTCATCATTTATGAAAATTTCAACTGTCTAGCTGTCACGGTTCATTAGACACAGCCTGGTGACATGCAGACGGAGAGACGGACAGAGGAGTCTTAGTAAGTAATAGGGTCCCGTTTTTAGCCTTTGGATAAGGAACCCTAAAAATCGGCCCGTTTCGACCTCACGATGTCACCACATATCGAGCAAATTAGGCACTACTTAGCTAGGTCACCTGTGTTAAAGTGACATCTTTGTTAGTTATTATTAAACTTAACTTCACCATCTTGTTTAACATGGATGATCACTCACATGGACAGGCGTTGGGCAAAATTTTCTCAATTTTTATTGAATTTTTCAATAATATTATTGAATAATTGGCTCCATAAACCGGCTCAGACAAACGAATCTATACTACCTAAACCTCAAAGTTTATAGTGCAAAAAATTTACGTATTTTAAGAGAAATACTGTAAATAAAATTATATGAAATTCGGAATAAGGAGAACCACTTAAATCTAAATAAATGTATGGCTCCGCGGTTAAGAACACTAGAAAATTAAAATAAAAAAACATATGTTTTAGGTCTAGTTAAATAAAAGCTTGTAAAAATGAAACGAATACGCTTAGCCCGCGCTTGATCAATCAATAATATTATTTTCATTTTTTTAAAATAGAAAAATATAAAATAAATAAAAAAACAATACGAAATTTAAGTGAATGAAAATACAAAAAGTTATGCAGCAGCATACAATTACCGGGGATCGAACCAGGGACCACCCGTTGCAAACGAAAAAAGCGACTGTTTGCAAAACACGCCACGCTAGTTCTTATATTAGCTGACGAAATACAGCTACTCTTTCTCGAGTAAAAACTAAACATCTAAATACCGCCAAAACCAGCAATACAAAATTT
The DNA here is from genome assembly GCF_947568885.1 of Cydia strobilella. NCBI lineage: Eukaryota > Metazoa > Arthropoda > Insecta > Lepidoptera > Tortricidae > Cydia > Cydia strobilella. The sequence continues at coordinate 33,802,087 of NC_086068.1, forward strand.
CTGCATTTTTTGCCGTTTAATCTGTAAACATATCTCTAAAATAAAATACTGTTATGATATCCATACGACTATTTGTTTGGGCGCGAGCTATCACAACTCCGCCATTTTGAAAAAATTCCAAAAACCGGGTCGACAAAAAAAAACTATTTAATCATAGAATTTGGTCACAAAATTTCACGAGAATCGGTTGAGAATTGCGACCTGTAGAGGAGAACATCCGGACATACAAAAGCAAAATGCGCGAGTCAAACCGTAGACCTTCGCTACGCTTCGGTCAACTATTCACGGCCGTAGACATTTTCAACACAAACAAAGTACGTTTCCAAAAGCAAGTCCTTGAAATCCTAGCTGAGACAACTTAACTTCCTTGTGTAGCTTGTTTCTCTAGCGTGAGTTAAGTTTAGTTAAGTTTACTGTAGCATTAAGTACCTTACCTATATTATGTATAGTTCTTAGTGAGAGCGTTTTAGGAGGTAGGTGCATATGTTTTGGACTGTATCTTATTATCATTTGCTATTATTGTAAGTACTTACTTCTGTTGTTTCTCCAATAAAGAAAATAAAAAATAAAATGAAAATCACTTGGGAGTGTGCCCACAAGAAGACTGGCCGCGTTTCCTCACTGAATGGTAATGCCAATTGTTTGGTTGAGTTTAATATAATCCCATCAAAAACATAAATGTGAAATGAGAGCCAAGTTCAATATTAATAATATGCGTCGTTGTTGACTTCGCCGGCAAAAGACTGAGATCTATATGGGTTGGGTGCCAAGTTTCAGTTCGCTTGGGATGTAATTAAAGTTCAGGATTTGACTTGGTTAGTTTTTACGTACACGCTATATTATATTTGTCTTGATATGTTATATTTCTAAAATTTATTTTGTTGGTATTAAAACTAGGCAAGTCGATAAGCCTTAAGGGACTTGGAGTTGAAACTCTAGGTCCATGGGGTCCCAGCGCGCACAAGTTGTTTGCAGAAATCGCGAAGCGTCTGGTTGACGTAACTGGTGACCGAAGAGCTGGCGGCTTCCTCGCACAACGTATCAGCATTGCGATACAGCGGGGGAATGCCGCCAGCATCCTTGGTATATATATATCACAGTTCGAAGTTAACTGAATTCAATAAAAACACCGTACCGTTTATAACTACACTAGATACGAAAAAACCTCGCAGTGCGTGCTGACGAAGTATACATATAATAGGTATACCTATATTATGCACGAAGGTAACGTATAAGTATGGCCCAGTGCCACCTTCAATTAATCTTACTTCCATTCCAAGCAACAGAGCCAACAGAAACGACAAACAAAACTCTAGTTGGCAACTGGTAAACTGGTACATAAAGCTTTTTAAGAGGAAAAGGGGACGACCACTTCTTCATACAATTACAAACGTAGTCCCCATTTCCCTCTCTAGATATTGACTAGTTATAGTATGGAGTATGGATAAGATTGGCTCGCGTCGAGCTCGGTTCCTGGAACAAACCTGTCTATTAGCAGGACCACTAAGGCAATCGAAGGGACCTCTGTAGCGGACGTCAGCGTGAATGCTATGAAGAAGTCCACCCCTAGATGTTCCGACATCCTGATCAGGCCATCGAACATCAGAGCGCAGGACATGAATGCGATCACGAGATACAATACTGTTTTTCGTAAACCTTTGGTTTTAAATATTACTAACAAACTTTGATCTTGCTGAGTGAATGATTTGGCGGCAACCTGAAACAAAATATAGACAATTATCATTAATCAATGTACCTCTACCTCTACAATTAATTTTAACAGATCATATGATTACGATTTTACAATCAAAACTAATTACGTTACGTTGCTGACAAGTTACGTTCTCGATAGCGTTTATATATGTCAGTGCAAAACTGTGGTAGCCAGATAGGTTGTGGTTTGTGTTTAATGTAATTAAATTATCTTTATTAGGTACCTAAAGATTATGCATTTGTGCCTACAGATTTTTAGGGGATTCTGTTCTATTCCATTTATACCATCCATATACCAAAACCACGGCAATTAGTTCTTCTTCTTTTCGTGTCGTGGCTCCACCCCCACCTCTATACGATGGATGCCCAGTAGGTAGCGGTGTTGACAGCCCTGGCTGTCGCGTCCCTCAGATCCAGTTCCGAGCAGTGATGTGGGCATGCGGGGCACGCCAGTAGATGTGCCATGGTTTGCGTTGCTGTGTCGCAGGTACACTGAGTCGAGGGGCTACGGAGCAGTCCCCATCTGGCCATGTTATGCTTACATCGACCAACTTGGGACCTGAGCCTGTTTAAGGACTTCCAAATTGGCCAAGGTTCTTTATGGCCAGGCGGCAGCCGCTCCAAAGCCTGCACGTACCCGTCCGGTGGGGGGCACCGGGTCTGCCACAGCAAGCGGCGCACATCGGGCGGCACACCCTGCAGGGGGCTGGTGCTCCGCATGAAACTCCTGCGGCTTTTAAGACGGGCAGGTGGCGGGATATGTCCATGCAAGGGGTGTCGCTGGTCGTTCTCCTGCTTGTGCTTTTCGATAGCGCAGGCCACCTCCCGGCGGATGTTAGGGGGAGCCACTCCAGCTAAAGGGTAAAGCTTGTTTAGCGGGGTCGGCTTGAGGCAGCCTGAGATGGTGCGGCAGGTGTCGTTAAGCGCGGCGGTTACGAGGCTGGCGTGTGGGGACCGATGCCAGACTGAACAGGCAAACTCTCCAGCAGAAAAGCACAGAGCTAGTCCGGTGGTACGCAAGGTGTGCGCGGTAGCGCCCCAGCTTGTTGAAGTTAGCCTGCGCAGCAAGTTGTTCCGCGCACTGACTTTCAGGCGTGTGTTGGAGCAGTGCGCCCTGTAGGTTAGCGCTCTATCCAGTGTTATTCCCAGATATCGCGGGTGGGGGCAATGTTCAAGTGTCGCTCCATCCCACTCTACGCGAAGGGGTCTGTTTGCGTGGTGGTTGCGCAAGTGGAACGCACATGTTTGGGTTTTGCTTGGGTTTGGTCGGAGGCAGTTAGCCCTATAGCAACTACCGAGCTGCTCCAATGCCTCAGATAGGGTCCCTTCCGCATCCTCGAATGAGCGACATTGAGCTGCAAGGGCTAGATCATCTGCGTAGAGGAAACGTTGAGTCTTCGGTGGGCTTGGCTGATCGTTCGTGTATAGGTTAAAAAGGGTAGGCGCCAACACGCTGCCTTGGGGGAGACCATTCTTTTGGCGTCGCCATCGGCTTTTTCCCGTATTGAGGTGGACTTGAAAACAGCGGTTCCGTAGCAGCTCTCCAAGTACACGAACGAAGCCTCCATCTCGAGTGACGTTGGCAACCTTTGACAGCAAGATCCTGATGTTCACAGTGTCGTAGGCTGCAGATAGATCAACGAAAGCCACACCAGTGACCATGCCAAGCTCAAAGCCGTCCTCAATGTGCTGCGTCAGCTTTAGTGTCTGGCTCGTACACGACTTCCCGGGGCGAAATCCTGCTTGTTCGTTGATAAGTAGAGGATCCACTGCTTGTGTCAGCCGGTTGAGAAGAAGACGCTCAAACAGCTTGTAGGTGTGGCACAGTAAGGAGATAGGGCGGTAACTTTTAGCGTCATCGGGAGGCTTCCCAGGTTTTAGCAGCGCTACTATTTTTGATTTGCGCCACACTTTAGGTATGCTGAGCGACACCAGACAATCGTTAAAGAGAGCCAGAAGCCAAGAAGTTGCCACAGGTCCGAAGTGCTTAATTTGTTCCACTGTGAGGTCGTCCATGCCAGACGCCTTCCCGCTTTTCAGGTTTTTAATGGCAGTTTGGAGTTGACATGCAGTAAATGGCCTGCTCAGGCAGCGGTTGGTGTCATCCTGAAGAGCCGGGTTGGATCCTTTAGGCGGGCCAGGACAGATTCGTATTAAATCAGTTGAGACCATGACTTAAACAGAAGTCTTAGAAGAGTTATGATGTTATGTTTTTGAAGAATATAGTTTTGATTTCCTCTATGCAAATATTTTTTTAATTTTGCCTCTATACATCTACACTGTTAAATTATCTAGGACTAAATACGAATATAATGACAGGATTAAACGAACTTACCTGAAGTGAATTTTCTTACTATTAATTAATGCACTCTTTATGTTTACGTGCATTCACCTTAGCAGCTCAAACAAAGGTGCTTTAATGCTTAAAAACAGTGAGGAAAATTCGATTTTACTGCGAGAGTAAGACAAAATGTGTCGTTCCACGGGTAAAGGTACCTTATGATGATCACCGGCGCTACTGCGTCGCGCAGCACCGCACTACCTAATGTACTTACTTACCAATGAAAGCAATAAATTACTGAATAACTTTGAAATTATAGTGGCATTTCAAAGTGCGGTGTTTAATTAGTATTACCAATTTGAGACAGTTGCATTCAGCCAACTGTGGTTTCGTTTTCAACTCGGAGTGACCGTGCTCCGAGTTCCGACTGAGATTGGCACAGCGACTATCGACGACATGGCTGGCGGATATGGCCGGTCTGGTCTGGGAGTGGAACTGGAACTATGTCTGGGAATGAGTATGACTACCTACACTACACGGTGTATGAGGCCTACTTACTGCTCTCAATTATTACCTTACTTAAAATGTTACTTACTATAAATTCATCGAGAACCTCTTGAGAAATTTTAGTTTTGTTGACCCTTTCAAATGTATGAACTATTTTGACAGCTTCATCAACTCGCCCTTTGGATACCAACCACCTGAAATAATGCTGCTTATTGAAACACCTACGAAAACGAACCTAACAACTACTCAAGGTAAGTATACTACCTATACAAGTGTACAACATACAACGTGATATATCATTTTTTTGGTATTTTTATACATTTTCATTTTTAGTCTTAATTGTGTGTCGATAGATGGCAGTAAATTTACTGTGACTACAAAATTTACTATGACACTTATGACAGTAACCCTCTATCCTGTATATTCTCTTTGGTCTTACCCAACACTCTCCGGGACCAGGAAGGGAGTAACCAGCGCAACCAGCATGGGCAGCGAGGTGACCAGAATGAAGGTCTTCCAGTCGCTGAACCACAGCGCCAGCCACGGCAACACTACGCAGCCGCCGCCGAAGTACAGCGCGATCGACATGTTGGCCACCCACGACCGATGCTTTACGCCAACGTACTCCAAAGCTGCAAAAAAATCACCAACTTCTTACTGTACTTTCAAACAATTAAAAATGAAGCAAATGATCTAAACTTTCACGATTCTTACTCATTATTATTCACAACGGCGGGACTTAATCGCGTATAATAAGTTTTAAATTTACCTCCGACGAGACCACACGGACAATGCCGTCCTCGAAACGTCAGTAAATTTAAAACTTATTTTACGCGTCCTGCCGTTGTGAATAATAATGAAGCGAATATAGATCAAATAGTTAGGAATTATTTACGCATACGTGCTGGGTTCGTAGCCAACATGCATCGCTTACGCTCCGTAGCGAACGAAACGCAACTATCACTGCCGCACTAATATGGAACAGTGATAGAGGATAGAGAGACACAAAGCGTTTGGTTATCGTAGCGCAAACGATTGTCACCTTGGCTAGGCACCCTGATCCACCGGTAGAATTCCAGCGATACATCAAATTGTATTGCCACTAACTAAATTCGGGAAAAGGTTAACGTATAAGGGATAAGTAGCCAGGGTGAACACCTATCGTCTCCGAGCAACAACTTACACGGAGCACTAAGCAAGCTCAAAGCGTTGCTAGGCTTTTTGAAGCTGTGGTAGTTAGAGTAGCGCTAATAATGCGCTCACGCAAAATATGCCCAATGAATTTCGAATGGCGGAAAATCTCAGGAAAACAAACTGGAATATCAGTAATTTCTAAGTTTTCTTACAGAATAATCTAGGTATGGTGGTGGGGCTACTTTATTGTACGTACATAAGAAACCTACAAGAAGTGCAATTGGTACTCACTCGAGTTACGATTAACACAGTTCAGCCAGATGGATAATATTATATTAAAAAATAATGGATGCTTGTAAAATGTCGTACCACGGTACTGTGATGAAAAGCTCTGTATTAATGTGGGTATAAATAAAGATAGGGCGATTAGCGATAGAAGCAAGTAGGCAGGTACCTAAACGTGTTGATTTTTTAAAGATTTGTTGTCCAATTCATTAATGATCTCACTATGTATGCGAACGTGTCAGATTTATGGTTCGACTCGCACATTAACACGTAATGTCGTAACACGTACTCGTACCTACACATAAAATTATGCTAAGTACCTAGGTACATATAAATTATAATATTTGTACTCTCATACACATCGTACAATATATTGATTAGACATGGTAATTAAACTGAGGAGTAGGTTAGGTACTACCTATATCTCACATATATGACTTGCATGAAGTGTTGACATTTGTTTAATTCTCCTTACTTACCGAGGATATATATAAATAGAAAACAGCCGTCACAAGACATCCCAACCAGGAAGCGGCACACGGAGAAATCCCAAAAACCGGTAGTAAAGGTCATGGCCACGCCGCCGACACAGCCGAGAATGTTAGAAACTGTAAACATACACATAAACATACACTGTAAACACGTGTAAACTTCTATTAGAAATTTGGAAAGAAAACTAAACAAAACATAAGTAATTTAATAGAATTAGGTACTTAAAACCAGACCTTTAAACCTTCTTATCTTCTTCTCAACTTAAATACCGGGAACGCACTTACAACCCCTCTGGTGTTGTGGGTGTCTATGGGTGACGGTAATCGCTTACCATCAGGTGATTCGTCTGCTCGTTTGCCTCCTATATCATAAAAAAATGACAATCCCCAATTCCCTTCTCCAAAAGAGGTAATAAATAAGTAAAAACACCATAAAATACACTCGGAGGAGATTTCAACTGTCTACCTCTACTATCTATGTATAAAATACACTCGGAGGAGATTTCAACTGTCTACCTCTACTATCTATGTATAAAATACACTCGGAGGAAATTTCAACTGTCTACCTCTACTATCTATGTATAAAATACACTCGTAGAAGATTTCAACTGTCTACCTCTACTATCTATGTATAAAATACACTCGGAGGAGATTTCAACTGTCTACCTCTACTATCTATGTATAAAATACACGGAGGAGATTTCAACTGTCTACCTCTACTATCTATGTATAAAATACACTCGGAGGAGATTTCAACTGTCTACCTCTACTATCTATGTATAAAATACACTCGGAGGAGATTTCAACTGTCTACCTCTACTATCTATGTATAAAATACACTCGGAGGAGATTTCAACTGTCTACCTCTACTATCTATGTATAAAATACACGGAGGAGATTTCAACTGTCTACCTCTACTATCTATGTATAAAATACACTCGGAGGAGATTTCAACTGTCTACCTCTACTATCTATGTATAAAATACACTCGGAGGAGATTTCAACTGTCTACCTCTACTATCTATGTATAAAATACACTCGGAGGAGATTTCAACTGTCTACCTCTACTATCTATGTATAAAATACACTCGGAGGAAATTTCAACTGTCTACCTCTACTATCTATGTATAAAATACACTCGTAGAAGATTTCAACTGTCTACCTCTACTATCTATGTATAAAATACACTCGGAGGAGATTTCAACTGTCTACCTCTACTATCTATGTATAAAATACACGGAGGAGATTTCAACTGTCTACCTCTACTATCTATGTATAAAATACACTCGGAGGAGATTTCAACTGTCTACCTCTACTATCTATGTATAAAATACACGGAGGAGATTTCAACTGTCTACCTCTACTATCTATGTATAAAATACACTCGGAGGAAATTTCAACTGTCTACCTCTACTATCTATGTATAAAATACACGGAGGAGATTTCAACTGTCTACCTCTACTATCTATGTATAAAATACACGGAGGAGATTTAAACTGTCTACCTCTACTATCTATGTATAAAATACACTCGGAGGAAATTTCAACTGTCTACCTCTACTATCTATGTATAAAATACACTCGGAGGAGATTTCAACTGTCTACCTCTACTATCTATGTATAAAATACACTCGTAGAAGATTTCAACTGTCTACCTCTACTATCTATGTATAAAATACACTCGGAGGAGATTTCAACTGTCTACCTCTACTATCTATGTATAAAATACACTCGGAGGAGATTTCAACTGTCTACCTCTACTATCTATGTATAAAATACACTCGGAGGAGATTTCAACTGTCTACCTCTACTATCTATGTATAAAATACACTCGGAGGAGATTTCAACTGTCTACCTCTACTATCTATGTATAAAATACACTCGGAGGAGATTTCAACTGTCTACCTCTACTATCTATGTATAAAATACACTCGGAGGAGATTTCAACTGTCTACCTCTACTATCTATGTATAAAATTTGTAGAGCTCGCTGACCGGCGCCGACAGGCGGAAATGAGCTTTAGGGTGCGTAACCCTAAAATACATGAGACTATATTTAGCTCCCGCCCCGCTCCGCTCGCAACATCTTCCACGTAGAAGTCACCCTCAACCTCAGTATTCTTGAAGTTTACCATATGTAGAGTCGCCATCAAATATCTCGCAGCGGTGTTTACCTTCACTACATAGTAAGTATAAAACAAAGTCGCTTTCCGCTGTCTGTATGTCTGACCCTATGTATGCTTACATCTTTATAACTACGCAACGGATTTTGATGCGGTTTTTTTTAGTAGATAGAGTGATTCAAGAGGAAGATTTATTTATATGTATAATTTGTAAAGGTTTTGTGTTTTTCGACATGCCACTAGTGCTTTAATAACTAATACAGGCTAGAGCTGTTAGATGTTACTAATAATTGATATACTGATAATTATAATTTTGTTAATAATTTGAATATTGATAATTTTAATAATTAATTTGATTTATGTAACCTACTAAAAAAACGACATGTAACAATTGTTACCAATAAATATTTTCATTTTTTTTTTTCATTTTTAAATTAGTTGAACTACCCCTGCGAAGCCGGGGCGGGTCGCTAGTATCTGAATAAAGCCATTATCAAGACGTTAAAGTGCATGTCCTGATATTTTTAAGTACCTTGGCTGCTCTGACATTGTAAGTATCTGATGGCAACTGTTTATAGGTAAACGTAAAGTAAAATTTAAAAACTATTCCTAATCGTTAAGTGAAAGTTACAATAATGACCGAGCAAAGCTGGTATCCGTCCGAATCTATCGGCGAAGTATCCGAGGAGTATTCCGCCCAGCATGGAGCCCAGAATGCTGATGGTCTGGGACCACGGCACCAGGGCCGCGCGGCTGCACACCCAGTCGCGCTGCAACCACAATGCTTCATTGATTTACATCACAGACAAATTGTAAAAATATAAACATATAGTCTGCATCTTTTCAAATGACTTTTTTGTCTAAGACGGTAATCTGTTAAACAATAGTTATTTGTTATACAAGGGTGCAAAGTTGTATTTTACCCGCGAGTGTAGAATTGAAACACGAGCAAGGGAAACTCGCTTCGCTCGTGGTTCACCTATAGAATCCTGAGCGTAGCGAGTGTTTCAACACACGAGAAGTAAAATACATTTGCGCCCGTGTGTAACACAAAACTTTTCACCTCACTATAGCGAGGAAAGTGCAACATCCACAGGCGTTAGATCATCTTCATCACTGGAATCACTCATTTCTTTACGATATTACAACAGAAAACTCAGGAAGTTGTGTATTTTTACGCGAGTCGGTGAGAAAAGGTTTTAAGTAAAAAATTTGTTGACAATGTTGACATTTCTGATGTATGAAATGTCAACGATGCGTTTTGAAATTGCATCGACTCAACTTGTGCGTTCAGAATTATATTTAACATCATTATAAAAAAACAAACGTTTCTTATGGAATTTTAAGGTTTATGACTTGAAATTTGGTATTTTTTATTAGATTCTCAAACCATTTATTTATTGATAATTAATATCGAACGAACCATTATCATGAGCGTTTACCGTTTTGTTATCTGTCAAGCTACTTAAACACGCTCCATCCAAGGTCAAATTACTTTCCCCACTAGTGGATAAAACGCGTTTTTCCCCGCTTGTATTGAAGGATAAACGACAACTTTCCGAGCTAGTGAGGGGAAAAAGCCTTTGTTCCTTTTGTGCGTGCGGTCGCCCCTTGTGAACGTCGCCGTAGCACGCACTCAGACTCAATGGTACACAATGGGCGACCGCACGCACAAAAGGAACAAAGGCTTTTGTTTAACAGATCACCGTCTTAGACGAAAAAGTCATTTGAAAAGATGCAGACTATAGCCTATGAGATATTCATTAGTCTTAAATTACAAGCAGAAAAATCAATACCTAACCCAGTCACCAAAATAAATGTTAATTAACTGTCACACCCTACTCACTCAGCTAGCGCTAAGTACATACTTACCTTCTCTATATTACAAAATGTGCAAGAAGAGGGCAGAATGATTTTTGGTAGCCCCGGACGGACCCCGTATCTTTTGGTTGAGATACATACTAACAGCGAGAGGAACTTAAAGGCACATACCTCAGAAGAGACGGTAGAATATGGTATGTCATCGTAGAGGAACTCCCACCCATTCTGGCAGGGGAGGGTGCGCGAACCGGGCGCGGGTGGCAGCAGCGTCTCCAGCACCTCGGTCCAGTTGGCGTCGAACACGGCGCACCGCTCGTACCCACCCGCCGCCGCGCTCGCCGGAATCGACAGATTTCGCCTGACCAACACTACTAACGTTTATATATTACTTAATGCCTACCAACCTACCAATTCATTTTCAATCTAAAAAAATTACCAATTCTATCGAATAAGAACCTATTCATCTACCCACCGCAGGTAATTTCGCGTGTCGGTATATTTTATGTTATGACTCCTCTACACGATGGGCCATCGTGCTGGCCCACTAAGATGAGCCAGCGTGTAGAGAGGGTAGTGGTGCCGGATGGCTTATGGCGCGGCGGGATGGCGATGGGATGGCCACGGTGTCAAGTTTTTCATCCGCACAACAAAGGTAGTAGGCCAGCGATGGTGCGTACGCATCTACACGTGACCCATTCCATAATGCGTGCTCTCAACCATCGTATGGCTATCTCGCTGGTCCAGCGCTGGGCCATCGTGTAGAGGAGCCGTTATAGGGACTCGAATCTTTGAAGAACACTGCTAAATTGTATATAAGTATGAGTTTTTTATTAGGCAGGCTATTAAGTCACACTTTTTGTGTATGCAGTTGGGACACAGCCTGTTAAATTGAATTGAAATTGAAATTGAAAATCTTTATTTCAGGTCTGTCGGCCCATATTTTGTTAGTGTACAGTTCTTAAAAATATATTAGTAAACACACATAAATTGTAAAATAAATAAATTAAAATTAAAACCAACCACCGACCGAACGTGTTAAATATTTAACAATATTATATAAGGGTTTTATATATATCTACTCTATACACGGTGGCTAAAAAATAGGGACTATTAAATTAAATTAAATAATAAATTATTTCAGGCATGTATAACCCATATATGTGTTAGTAACATACAAAGTAAAAAATAAAGATTAATGTTAAGACTTACAACTATAATACAACCTAACATGAGTAACATGCCGCATGCGAAATAATGAGGTTCAGTGCGCTGCGAAACTGCATGGAGAAATTTTGAATGAATTCCACAAAGTCGCCATGCATTTTTACAGAAATTACAGTATGAAAATCAGCGGGATTGCTTCAAACTTTTATTTTTACTTTTTAGGGTTCCGTACCTCAAAAGGAAAAATACGGAACCCTTATAGAATCTCTCGTGCGTCTGTCTGTCTGTCCGTCTGTCACAGCCTATTTTCTCCGAAACTACTGGACCAATTAAGTCGAAATTTGGTATACATACTCGTATGTAAGTTTGTGACCCAAAGACGGACATGATTAAAAGTCCCTAAATAAATACATGAATAAAAATAAAATAAAAAAAAGACGGACATGTAACGTAAACAAATTAATTTTAAACATGGGGGCCACTTTTGGGGGTAAATGAGAAAATTAAACAATAAAGTTTTATAAACTATATCGTGTTACATATCAAATGAATGAGCTCATTGTGAGAATCTCAAACATATTTTTTTTATAATTTTAGGATAAACAGTTTAGAAGTAATTCAAGATAATTTTTAAGAAAAAAAAACCGACTTCAATGGGGGCTGCCGCTGAAAGTTTACTTAGATGAAATGAAAAATACAGCATCTTTTGCCGAATTATGTAGAATAACGGAGGTATAACCACCCACTTTCTAGTAGCATTTCGTTTCTGCAAAGGTCGCAGTTCTAACCTAACCTAACCTTCTTTTCTGATAGCAGTTCTGTTCTGTGAGAATCGCAGTTCAAACCCACCCACCCATCTAACCCACTTTTCTAGTAGCATTTTCGGGTTCGGGTCTGGGTTCGGGTCTGGGTCCGGGTCCGTGTCCGGCTGTCCGGGTCCAAGTTTGGGTCAGAGTTCGGTCTGGGTCCGGGTCCGAGTCGGGGTCCGGGTTCAAGTCCGGGTCCAAGTTCGGTTCAGGTCCGGGTCCGAGTTGGAGTCCATGTCCAGACCCGGGTCCGGTTCCGAGTTCGGGTCCAAGTCTGGATACATAACGAAGAAGACAAATCGCCTAACGTGAACTATGTGTCATTGAAGAGTTCTATTTCTGATCATCATTAGCAGTTCCACTTCATCAATTGTCACTTTTGTAAATGGAAATGCTGGATTTGTTGATGAAAATACAAAAATCACTATATGTATGCCTTTCACATTTGAGGAGTTCCCTCGATTCCTCATGGATCCCATCATCAGAACTATGCGTCATTGAAGAGTTCCGTTCTAATCATCATCAGCAGTTCCACTTCATCAAATGTTACTTGCATTTATGCAAGTGCTTGATTTGTTGATGAAAATACTAAAATCACTATATGTAAGCCTTTAACATTTGAGGAGTTCCCTCGATTCCTCATAGATCTCATCATCAGAACTGCGTTTTGACAAAAACGGGACCAATCTGTATGTATATACTTACAATCAAAAAAGAATTTTCAAAATCGGTCCAGAAATGACGGAGTTATGGAGTAACAAACATTAAAAAAAAAACAACCGAATTGAGAACCTTTCTTGAAGTCGGTTAAAAATAGGCAAAAAATGACCATTCGCCCCCCTTTATCTCCGAAACTACTGGGTCTAAAATTTAAAAAAAAATACAAAAAATAGATCTTTACCTATAGATCACAGGAAAACCTATTAGAAATGTGCAGTCAAGCGTGAGTCGGACTTAATTATTTCGTTTTTGATCCAACCTCTACGGGTTTTTTAAAGACATTTCACGCACGTTTCACATAAAAAATACATTGTTTAAATTGTGTAATGTACGGAACCCTTGGAACGCGAGTCCGACTCGCACTTGGCCGGTTTTTCGTTCTAAAACTCAATATGCAATGGCATGACTCATTCAGGCAACATGATAAAAGAATTTTAAATAATTTAAATATTAAATAACAATTTAATTTTTGCAGAAATCGCGAAGCGTCTGTGAGTTCTGTGACCGAAGAGCTGGCGGCTTCCTCGCACAACGTATCAGCATTGCGATACAGCGAGGAAATGCCGCCAGCATCCTTGGTACAATGCCTCAAGGGCCTGTTTTAGATTTAAGCTAGTTATTAATTTCGTTTACGTAGTACCACTGTATATATATTGTATGTAAATAAAGAGTATTATTCATTTAATGAATAAACTAAGCAAGTTTTATCTTATATTTTCTTCAACAAAATAAATCAAGAATAATTTATTTTACCAATTTACTTACATCATTTTTGATAAAAAAAGATTCAATGCGGGATTAGTAAAATTAGAACAATTACCAATTAAATAAAGACAAGGCGGCGAAATAAAGACACAATATTTCCATTTGGTTTGTACCCCGTTGCTCTTGGGACGGGGACGCAGAGGAGTACACCATTATTCTGCACTAGAGCAGAACACCAACGACCCACTTTAAGAACATGAGACATGAAATACTCTCTTAAACACACTACTCTTCATTTCGAATACGAGGAAAGTAAAATGCATGTTTTTTTAAACATGACTAAGTCCATAGGCTACGGTGACTGCTTACCATCAGGCGGGTCGTATGCTTGTTTGCCACCGTCGTGGTATTAAAAAAAGTATACATTTTTATAGTAATTCTTCTTGAGGGTACTTTCAATTAACAATTCAGGCAAAAGTATCATTATTTATAGAATGGAGAGTCAAATATCAGAATGGAAATTGTATAACAAATCCATTTAATTTAAGTTTCAATTGCGTATCGTAAAAAAAAAAACGTACTTCGAACGTAAACTGCCAATCTGCAGACACGTATCATTATCTGCACACCTTTTAGAACAACAATGACCCTCTTTCAGAGCATGAGAAATGAAAAAGTTATTTCAACGTTCTTGATACTTCAACTCCTATTAAAAAGGGATTTTTTTTTATATGTGGTTCAAGTTTTCTTTTAAGCTAGGAACTTGAAACTTGGTAAAAGGGCATTTATATTAAAATAGACGAAAACTGATTTCACCGGTTTTGTTTGAAAATTCATTCTCTAAGTTGGTGGAAAAAGGGTTGAAAGTTTGCATCGGGAACGAAAATGTGTGAGAGGGATTATATATCGAGAACAATTATTTTCAGTTAGGTACTTCGTAGGTTATGACGGACAAATTTCATACGTTGTGTAATTATTAACAAATGATTAACCGTCCCTACTGCATCTTTTGCTGCATACGCTAGATGCATATATGCCATATATAACCACCAACATACAAATCCACGCGTAAAAAGTCGCGGGCAACAGCTAGATATTCTATAGTGATATAAGGTGATATATATGTAACTGAGTGTATCTGTATCTACCTTAGTTCCCATCCTAGGCCATCGAGTTCAGGTACCCGGCACCAGTACTTGGAGGGCGTGGCCGTGATGAACAAGTGGCTCATGTACACAAATGCCCATAAAACCCCGAAGGGCAGCATCCCTACGAAGAGAAGTCGCTGGTAAATTCCCATGTCTCCCACATCTTTGATAACTGCTTCAAGTGCTGCACTAACATCTTTTGGTTCTGCAGAAGTAACTTCCTAGAAATGAACAACATAGGTAATTGATTACTGTCCCCGACTTGATTAGTGATGATTATAACTCCGTACAGAGTAGGTACAACATTCAGAACAAACATTAGTTACCTTATTGTTCGAGTCTGAATCCATTTTTTTAGTTATTACGACGACTGCGATGTAAGTCTTAACGAAAAGCTCAGGGGCTAATGAAGTTATCATAATTTCCTTATCATAATTTAAAATATTAAAAGATAAACATTATTACGTTAGATTCCATTAATCAATCGATTTGAAATTAGTCGCAGGGTGACGCATTTCTGATTACATTTTACCTAGACCTACCGACTAGTAGGTACTTACTTACCTAGGGTGCTTCACTTCACAGGTACCAACTCCTTCAAACGTATCGCTCATCTCAAACATAATTCCTAACTATATGTCCTATCCCTCTCTCGATTATAAAAATATATCTCCGTTTTTAGGGTTCCGTACCCAAAGGGTAAAAACGGGATCCTAATATTAAGACTCCGCTGTCTGTCCGTCCGTCCGTCCGTCTGTCACCAGTCGAAATTTTCACAGATGATGTATTTCTGTTGCCGCTATAACAACAAATAATAAATACAACAAGTGATTTTTTGTCGTTTTTTGCGTAATGGTACGGAACGGAGCCCTTCGTGCGCGAGTCCGACTCTCACATGGCCGGTTTTTTTCGTATTTCCACCAAACTTATTATTTTTAGGGTTCCTACCTAAAAGAAAGAAAACGGTTAAGTGGTTCGTTTAAGACGAAAGTGGAGGACGCGCGCGAAATCGCCTTGCCATACAAACGTAGTGTTCATTTTCCTCTCTGGATATTAACTTTATTGAAAATATTTTGACACAATTTGTTGTATATCAACCACAGCTGTATTTTCGTTTTTTTTTTCATTTTTAATTATTATAAGATTTATTAGGAGTAAAGCATTAAAAAATTGTATGAAATCTATTTTTGTTATGTTTAAAATAATCAAAAAATTGATAAAACTCAGACGTAGGGGCATAGCTATTAATATACCTACATCAAATTATTTTATTTTCCCCTCACTAGCTCGGAAAGCCGTCTTTTATCCTTTAAAACAAGCGGGGAAAAACGCATTTTATCCACTAGTGGGGAAAGTAATTTGACCTTGGATGGAGCATGTTCTGCGTGTTTAAGTAGCTTGACAGATAACAAAACGTAAAACGCTCATAATAATGGTTCGTTCGATATTAATTATCATTAAATAAATGGTTTGAGAATTTAATAAAAAATACCAGATTTAGCTTTATTTAATGATTTTAAGTCATAAACCTTAAAATTCCATAATAAACGTTTGTTTTTTAATAATTATGTTATTTTATATAATTCTGAACGCACAAGTTAAGTCGATGCAATTTCAAAACGCATCATTGACATTTCATACGTCAGAAATATCAACATTGTCAACAAAATTTTTACTTAAAAACTTCTCACGTAAAAGTAAAGAATTTCCAGAGTTTTTTGTTATAATATCGCAAAAAAATTAGTGATTCCAGTTGATGAAGATGATCTAACGCCTGTGGATGTTGCACTTTCCTCGCTATAGTGAGGGGAAAAGTTTTGTGTTACACACGGGTGCAAATGTATTTTACTTCTCGTGTGTTTAAACACTCGCGGGTAAAATACAACTTTGCACCCTTGTATAACAAATAACTATTTTTAAGGAGTAGGTACCAACAGCTACAAAAACATTATTATTAACATTATGTAAAAATACTAGCGACCCGCCCCCGCTTCGCACAGGTTACACAAAACCTTAACAAATTATACACCTAAACCAGCGGTTCTCAAACTTTTTTGGCGACCTAACCCTTTTTGAATGCGAAATATTTGACGGTCCCAAAGAGATGGGTAGGGGTGAGTAAATACTGAGTATTTACTCGGTATTTACTCAAAGCATACAGTAAATACTCGTATTTACTCATTTTTGGTGAGTAAAAACGATTATTAACAAAATATTTAAAATGGTGAGATTTGAGTACTACACTACCTGTGAGTTCCTATAATTGGCTTCCTGTATCAACTATAATTTTTATGTTAATGTCACAGCTGTTAGATCTCCAAAAAAAAAATGGTTTTCATTTACTTGTGTTGACGTGTATTAATGATATTTATGTTATAAGAAGCTTATTACGCTTAGTTTTTGGCAAAAAGGTGATTATCAGTGAGAGGTAACTTGGAATTTAGCGGATATAGACATGATAAAGTATAGTTAACAATTTTGTTTTAAATAAAAAGGTACTTAATTACTTTCAAAAAGTTACTTAATTACTTTTCACATATAATACAGTTTTTAACCAGTTGTTTATTAAAATAAAACTGCGACGAAAATACTTTACAATATTATAGCTCTTATCAGATAGCGCGGCGATTGTTACATAGTATGTATTAGTTCTTACGATTAACTCTTTGTCTATTGTAAGTAAAACGGCACGTGCTACTACACGGTTTACACGGTTTACTACCTGCAAAAAAGGTTCGGTCATTGGCATATAATTATAATAGGGTATTTGACTACTAGTCAAATCAGTTTCTTTTTTCGAACTGTCAAGACGATTTTGCTACTAAGGAATTTATATAAAACACTAGCATGTGACGTCACAATCAAATTACCTACTCTTTATACGGGCTTTAAAATAGAAATTGTGTCTAAAAATAACTGCTGTCTACGTTTTTCTATTTATCTTCTGGTGCTTTATTTCATGCATGGTGTAAAATAATTAATTTTAAAAACAGGCTTATCAATATTCGGGAATCTAAAATATTAAACAGGAACTTTCATTGGGCATATAATAATAAATTTTTGGCTGTGTATAAAAATAAACATTTATTTACATACAAGATATATACAGTGGTACTACGTAAACGAAATTAATAACTAGCTTAAATCTAAAATAGGCCCTTGAGGCATTGTACCAAGGATGCTGGCGGCATTTCCCCGCTGTATCGCAATGCTGATACGTTGTGCGAGAAAGCCGCCAGCTCTTCGGTCACCTGTATTAATATTTTAGCGCCAATAATTTATATTAGCCTCAAATATATACTTTGTTTTAAAAACAAAGTGTAAATATTAAATGTGGTCCCCTCCTCCTCCTTGCATCGGTTTCCTCATCACTGAGGGTCGTGGTCAATTCTAGGTAACTTCTAGCTTCTCTTGGACAATTTGCCGCCAACTCTTTCTGTATGTCGCCGAGTGTAGGGTACCGTGGAGCGTTACATCAAGGGCTGAGCGAATTTGGTCTGTCCACCGCATTGGGCTCCTGCGTCTCCGCTTATCGCCTTCGATTTTACCAGTCATTACCAGCTTTTCCAGGTAATCACTGTCTTTCCTGGCAATGTGGCCAAAATTCATAAAAATACAACTCATATTGATTAATTTAAGACTCCGTTTTTGTTGCCAATTTATTAATTTTAGTACCCATGGCCAAAATGGTCACTGAGTGGGACCCACGGAACACCATAGACGGTGCAGGCAGGCATTTTAGACTGGTTCTGTAGCGTTCGACTCGCCGAAACTCAGTAACCGTAGAGGGGGGTGTGGGATCCCTCGCCTCGCAATTTTTCCGTAGTTCATTTTAAATCTTATTGCAAGTTTCATAGAAATTGTAATTCAATAACCGGTTAAATTGACCGAACCGTTTTTTATTGGGTGAGTAGCACGTGCGGTTTTACTTACAATAGACAATGAGTTAGCCGCAAGGGCCAGCTTGAAAATTAACGACTATACATAGCCGTATAGTATATGCGGTCAAAGTTAGGGATTCTTTTTTTTGCAGGTAAGCACGTGCGGTTTTACTTACAATAGACAAAGAGTTAACCGAAAGGGCCAACCTGAAAATTAACGACTATAATTAAACCATATTTTAACCACACTAAATATATAGTTACTACCCATCTAGTTGCGGTCAACTGCTGCTTAGAAAGCGTCGTTCCACGCTGGGTTCCACTCTCCCATTAAAATAAGTGACTGAGGACTGGAATAAAATCCACAGGTCCGCCTTTTAGAATCCTGAGTCCCCGTACACGCAAAAGTACGTGTTTACGCGGCACTTACGTCCTTTTATGAAGAGTTTTTTAATGAAAACTCTAAAATGACCCAACCGATCATGTTTAAAGTATTTTTTTTTTCTCACAGTATTTTCTAGGGTCTATTCTCCCGATATTTTTTCATATTTTATTAAACTGTGTGCCAAAAGTTATAGAGGGATGAACATTATTTTGGCCTTTGGAAACGGTTTTTTCCCAAAAATATTAAATTTATCGAAAACATTGAAGTTATTTTTAAAGACCAATTTAATGATGTGCCACACGTTGGTGGTTTAAGAATGCATGTATTTCCCTCTTAAAATACATTTTTTACTAATTGGACTACTAAATCCAGTACAAAATACACCTTTATTTCAGTTTTCTATACCCTGTCAGCAGTGTCAGCACTCTAAATAGTTTAACCCACCAAATTGGGTATAAACGAGTAAATACGGGTAAGTTGAGTAAATACTGAGCCTCCCAAATAAATAAAAAATCGTTCGTCACAGTTTAATTAACTAGACCAGAGATATAAGAGCTGCTTAATTTCACTTTTTCTCGCGGAACCCCCACAGAGGCTAAGGCCTGGGGGTTCGCGGAGCACACTGAGAATGGCTGACCTAAACCTTCCTCAACAATCCCTCTATTGATAGGTGAAGGCCGCATGAAAATCCGTTTAGTAGTTTTTGAGTTTATCGAACATACATACACATTATATATATAGACACAGACAGACGCGGCGGGGGCGGGTGACTTTGTTTTATTTTTCCATTATGTCAATATCCAGAGAGGAAAAGGGGGACTACGTTTGTATGGAGAAGCGGCCGTCCCTTTTCCTCTTAACTCGCGCACCGAGTGTACCGTACAAACTAAATTATCTCATGTAACTAGAATCACGAAAGACTTTTGATCAGAAGTACGTACATTCAGCATCGGCAAATCACCGAATTAATTTGCACGATCTAATGTGTGTACTACATATGTTGGTTTTTCAGGGATGAGATGATTCTTTATCATGTAAACCGATTTCACCAATTTTTCTTTTATTTATAAGAAAGGTATCTTTAGTGTAATCTCATGTTACTCTTATGTGATAACTAGCTGTTGCCCACGACTTCGTCTGCGTGGATTTATTTCCTGAACATGCAGTTTCAACCCATTTTTAACCTTATTAGGGGCTAAATTTACAAAAGTTCTATAATTATTTTTCGTACTTTCAAATATTTTCTCTTCCTATCTACTAATTTTAAGTCCCTACTCACTCGTTCCCGTTACAAACTTACAACCTTTTTTTAATAGAAGGATGCATTTTCAAAACGCTGAAATTACTTTTCTTGTGTTATGAAATAGTTATTTGTTATACAAGGGTGCAAAGTTGTATTTTACCCGCGAGTGTGGAATTGAAACACGAGCAAGCGAAAGGATTCTATAGTTGAACCACGAGCGAAGCGAGTGGTTCTAAAATAGAATCCTGAGCGTACGAGTGTTTCAACACACGAGAAGTAAAATACATTTGCACCCGTGTGTAACACAAAACTTTTCCCCTCACTATAGCGAGGAAAGTGCAACATCCACAGGCGTTAGATCATCTTCATCACTGGAATCACTAATTTTTTTACGATATTATAACAGAAAACACTAGAAATTCAGATTTTTACGTGAGTCAGTGAGAAAAACAGTAAAAATTTTATTGACAATGTTGACATTTCTGTTCTGACGTATGAAATGTCAACGATGCGTTTTGAAATTGCATCGACTCAACTTGTGTGTTCAGAATTATATTTAACATCATTATAAAAAATCTAACGTTTCTTATGGAATTTTAAGGTTTATGACTTAAAATTATTAAATAAAGCTAATTTTGGTATTTTTATTAGATTCTCAAACCATTTATTTAATGATAATTAATATCGAACGAACCATTATTATGAGCGTTTTACGTTTTGTTATCTGTCAAGCTACTTAAACACGCTCCATCCAAGGTCAAATTACTTTCCCCACTAGTGGATAAAATGCGTTTTTCCCCGCTTGTTTTAAAGGATAAAAGACGGCTTTCCGAGCTAGTGAGGGGAAAATATCTTTTTACGAAGTATCAAACATAATATAAAACTTTATCCCCATACATGTCATGTCATCCCCTTTTTAACCCCTTACAGGATGAATATCCAAAAATACTGAAATTACTTTTCTTATATTTTAATATAATACCTTATCACGAAGTTTCAAGTTCCTAACTTAAGATAAAACTTGATCCCAATACACATTTTCATCCCCTTTTTAACCCCCTTAGGGGATGTCTTTCCAAAAACGCTGAAATGACTTTTCTCATTTTTTTACCTTTTTACGAAGTTTCAAGTTCCTAGCTTAAAATAAAACTTGAACGCCATACAAACGTTCAAACCCTTTTTAAACCCCTAAGGCAGGGGTCGGCAACAGGCGGCCCGAAGGCCGCATGCGGCCCGCGAACCTCTCACTTGCGGCCCGCGAGCCTCCTTGGCTATTTTGTATATGATTTTGACAAACGACAATACCTGATAAAGTCATAGCTATTAACAAAGTGCGGCCCGCGTCAATTTCGTTAACTACTATGTGGCCCTTGGCTGCTAAAAGGTTGCCGACCCCTGCCCTAAGGGGTTGAATTTTTCAAAATCGCATCTTAACTTCTCTTGTACACTTTATAAATGCGACCTAGTGTGCAAATTTCAACTATATAGCTTTTGTAGTTTCGGCTCTGCGTTGATGAATCAGTCAGTCAGTCAGGAGTGTCAGGACACACGCATTTATGTAAGTACTAGCTGTTGCCCGCGACTTCGTACGCGTGGATTTGAATGTTGGTGGTTATATAAGTCTTTTACATGAGCATAGAACATTATGCAGCAAAAGATATCAGTAGGGACGGTTAATCATTGGTTAATAATTATACAATGCATGAAACAAATTTCAACGAATTTTCAAGCCCCTAAGTAAAAAAAATATCCTCGATACCCACTCAACCCTCTTAGAAGGTTTTCAAGTCCACTACATTTTTTTTAAAATGTTTGCTCCCGATGCAAACTTTATTAATACAAACTTGAAAAACGGTGAAATCAGTTTTCGTCTATTTTAATATAATGCCCTTTTCGGTAAAGCTTCAAGCTTTTACCTTAAAAGAAAACTTACCACATATTAACTTACATCCCCTTTTTAACCACCTTAAGGGTTGAATTTCTAAGAACGTTGTAATAATTTTTTTTGTTGTCTTATATAATGCTTTTCTAAGAAGTTTCAAAGCATTTAATTGTAATAGAATCAAACTTTCAACCCCTTTTTAAAAACGCTTAAATTACTTTTCTTGTATTCTAATAATATGCCTTTATACAAAGATTGAAGTGCCGCACTTAAAAAAAGGTTAGATCTCCATGCAAATTTTCAACCCATATTTTACCACCTTGGGGGAAAATTTTCAAAAATGCTGAAATAGGTATCTTCTCTTTTCATTAAATATCTTTCTACGAAGTTTCAAGTACCTGGCTTAAAATAAAATTAGGACACCAACACATTCAATCCCTTTTTAAACACTTTGGGGGATGATTTTTTAAAAACAATTAAATTTCTTTTCTTGTATTCTAATAATATGCCTTTATACAAATATTCAAGTCACAACTCAAAAAAATGTTTGACGAGTTTTTTGCACCACCTTAAGGGATGAATTTTCAAAAACGCTGAAATCAGTTTTCTTCTCTTTTAATGAAATACTTTTTTACGAAGTTTCAAATTCCTAGCTTAAAATAAAATTGGAACCCTATACAAACTTCCAACCCCTTTTTAACCCTTTTAAGGGATGAACTTAAAAAATATCTGAAATTACTTTTCTTGTATTCTAATAATATGCCAATATACAAAGATTCAAGTCCCGCACTCCAAAAAATATTTGATCTCCATACAAACTTTCAACCTCTTTTTCACCACCTTGGGGGATGCATTTTTAAAAACGCTAAAATTAGTTTTCTTCTCTATTTATGAAATACTTTTTTAAGAAGTTTCAAATTCCTAGCTTGAACAAAATTGGAACCCTATACAAACTTTCAACCCCTTTTTAACCCTGTTAGGGGATGAATTTTAAAAACGCTGAAATTACTTTTCCTGTATTCTAATAATATAAAGTTTCAAGTCCCGCATTTGTAATGGATTCAAACACGAATGATCAGCCATTTTTAAACTTCTTAATTTAGCTGCATAACAATCATGTTAGGGTACCAGATGAAAATATCTTAATTTTATGGGTAATTTTGACCTCGAAGTTTTTTCGTACTTCTAATTCAAAAAAAAAAACATATTGTGAAGATTAAATGTGGTGTACATTAATTGGTGTGATTGCGATTTGTGATTTCTTTAAATTAAAACCCATAATACATTTTATTTAGCGTTTTATTTACTAAACATGTTTACTTTTGTACCACCTGCGCGAATTATAGGAGGTATTTCATTGTTCATACGCCTATAAAGAACGGCCCATTGACATTTTATTTAACAATTTTTTAATACCGTCAAACAAGCTAACTTTGGCTCCAGGATAATCGCCCCAACGTGATATCAAATATTGGGGTAATTTTTACCAATATGGTATCCCCACGTTTATGACGTCATCTATGTATATCCCTTACGGGCGCACGCGGTAGGCCGCATCTATAGAAATATACTAGATCTATGGTTTTTTTTTCATGGTCGGGTTATGGCAGCATAGGTGTTTCTACACTTGCCAACTCTGGACTGCTTTCACGCGCAGGTCGTATAGCACCATGAGGGTGCAATATAATAACTCATTTCGTGCCCTCATGAGGCTGCCGCGATGCTGCAGCGCATCCGGTATGTTTGGCGACGCGCGAGTGCCGGATTTTTATGCTGTGATGAGGACGCGTGTGGCTTCCTTCTGGGAGAGACTTAGTTGTTCAGAAAACGTTATTATAAAAACCATTTTCAGGGATCCAGATAGTCAAATCTTCCGATATTGGCTATCTGTGCACCGGGACGGGAATCGGAAGTGACTATATATGTGCTATTTAGTACATATCGTATTATTTTAATTTTTATTATTTGTTTTTTCTTTGTATTTTAGTTGAATTATTTGAATTATTTGTATGTAACATTTCTATGGGTGTCACTTGCCTGTCAATAAACGAATTTATTTATTATTTATTTATAGGTAGGAGGCGATGGCGAAATACTATGAATCTAGTATAACATGGATCGGTCATAAGGGGTGGGGCGAAATGACCGAACGGGATAGTCTAATGTATCTTTCAGTAGTAGTGACAGAGAGCAATATATTACTTTTTGTCTTTGTCATAGTTTCACTTTTCCACCGCTGCCACAACCGAAATTGTGGCAAACAAATAAGTACGTGACATGTCATGCTTGTTCTTTGCTTGTTTAATTATTATTGTTTTCTATGAAATTGTGCTTTCTCTTATAAAACATAGTGATGGTTAGCGTTTTGAATTGATAAAATAATGGTGAATTGTTCTGTAATCGACTGTAAGAGCATAACCTTTCACACGTAAGTTGTACGGTATTTTACACCTTCCTCTTAACACGTTCCCTGTGTAACTCGGAACAAGAGATCGACTCCTCGCGTGCATTTTTCTTTTTTTGGAAATACCTTTTATACAGTATATATTAATATATTTATGTATAAAAACACCATTAATGAGGACCGATTTTCCTATTTTCCCATTTTCCCGAGTGCCTCACATGTGATGCATACACGTATGAGCTTTCAAACTGTTGCCCAAATGTGATGCATACACGTATGAGCTTTCAAACTGGTGCCCATATGTGATGCATACACGTATGAGCTTTTAAACTAGTGCCCACAATGTAACGCATGCACGTACTAGCTCATTACTCAGTGCATCACACATATCATTTATACACGTTTTAAGGCAATTTGTAATTTTTCTTGGACTTATATCTGTGGTCTACATTAGTCTATGCCATAAAAAGGAAAACTATGACAACAAAAATTGTATTAAGTTATAATCGCGCCAAGAAAGGCATTGATATAGCTAGCTGATCCGCTGACAAGTCATCACCTCATCACCTGTTCGCAAGACTTGTTTTTTGTATAAAAAATTGCGGCTGATTTGATGTCTGTTGCGATTTTTAATGCAGTCTCTCTTGACAGGCCACGAAATAGTCATCAGCTATCTTCTTGGCATTAAAGATAGGTACCGAACCTTCGGCTGGACCATCGATTAAATCTACCTTATCCCGTCACCATGAAAAGACCAAAATTCCACGCCGTAACAATACAATTTTTAGAAAACTATGCGTTGAGTACTATAAATTGATGCCTGAACACTCAGTGAACAGGAAGTGCGCCGTGCGCCTACAGAAGCTAGCAAAAAGGCGAAGCAAACAGACAGTATTTGATGAGTAAAAAGCAGTGTCTCTTCGATGCTACAATGTTTGCCATTAAAGAAAAATTCCAGGAATTTCTGATTATTCAATTCAATACATTTATTTCATGTAACAAAGACACATTTTATTAGTAACACTTACAAGACTAAGGGGTTAGTAGGTAGGTACAGCTAGACTTAAATTTAAAACAAAATAACACTAACGGGAGAATGCAATCCCTCGCAGTGTGACAAGTAGGGACAGTCAACCCTGTCCGCTATCAATCGCAGAATGCTGTTGGGACTGCCGCGCACCCGGCGCACCAGGGATGCCGCGCGTGCACGCATGGTAGTGTAGAAACAGTCCACGCGCGCCGCCGCGAACATCCCCGATGCGCTACAGAAACGAGGCAGCCCCATCAACACCCGAAACGCATTGTTGTACTGGACCCTAAGAGCCCCATATGCCCGTTGCGAATACTGAGCCCACAGATTGCAGGTGTAGAGGGAAGTGCAAAACGCCCTGAACAATGTAACTTTCACCTCTTTGGAGCACCTTGCAAATCTGCGAGCGATCATATTCGCCCGGACCGACAGGGCCCTTCGTTCCCTTTCTATGTCCCTGTCATCTTTGAGGTCGGTCGCGATCACATGGCCTAAGTACTTAAAATGGTCCACTCTATCTATAGGGGTACCATTGAGGCAAACCCCAGGAACTTCCGTTGTGTTCTTGCGACCGCACTCAAACACCATGAGCTGGCTTTTGGCCACATTATATTTAAGGCCATGCTCAGTAACATACGCTTCGCAAATTTTCAAGAGTTTGCGTATTCCACACACTGACGCGCTCAACAGAACCATGTCGTCTGCATAACTTATGTTATTAACACAGACTCTATCCACATGACAGCCGACATGGGTTCTACTGAGCGCCTCGATTAGTCCGTTGATGTACAGGTTAAAGAGCGTAGGTGAGGTCAACCCCCCCTGTCTCACCCCGCACTCCAACCTGTACTCATCGGACAACGCGTCTGCCCATCTAACACTGTTGACCTGGTTTCCATACCAATACTTAAAAATGCGAATGGTTTCCTGCGGTAAACTTGTATTTTCCAGCTTTTTCCACAGTAGGTCATAGGAAACCAGGTCAAAAGCCTTAGATAGATCGAGGAAACAGGCCACCACCGGGGTTTTACTTTTGGCATAATACCTGACAGTGTGCTTAAGACACAGGATCGCCGACTCTGTAGATAACTGTGGTCGAAAACCTAGTTGGTTATCATGCAGTTTAACATGGCTATTTAACTGGGAGTTAAGCACACTATCAAGTATTTTTGCCATGACTGTTGCCAACGAAATGGGTCTGTAATTACTCCTATCCGCCAGGTCTCCGGTCCTGTTTTTGGCAATAGGTACGACGATCGTCCGCATTAGATTATCTGGCAGATAAGAATGCCTAATACACAAGGTATAAAACATTGCCAACACTCTCGATATGTGGGGACCTGCATGTTGGAGGTGCTCAATAGAGAGACCGTCGTATCCCGGGGATTTACCTCCAGACATTGATTTTATAATTTTGTCAATGTCCTTAGCAGTAAGGCTAGGACCCACACTCTCTATCTCGGTCTCACTATCGAGCCCCCCCAGCTTCGTTGGGCCTAAAGCCGATTTTATAACGAAATGATCCTTAAAGAGGTTGGCAATGCTTTTAGGATCACTAACGCCCCCCACGCTAGCCGGGTGACCATTCAAAGGCTTTAATTTATTTGTGGCCTTCCAAAAGGAGCGGAAATTCTTCTTTGAATGATGAGAGGTAATTATGTCCATCTTTATTTGATCTTCATGATCTTGGCACCATTTCAAGCGCGATTTAAAGACCTTGCGACTGTCACGCATTTCATTAAAAAGAATACCACTTTCAGGCTTTCCAGCCATTATCCAATCATAAAACCTTTGTCTAGCCACCAGGTGAGCGGAACTAACATGTTTGTTCCAACCTACAATCCGTTTCTTAGCCCTCGGTTTCCTGTCTCCCCGACCGACAGTCGCTGCACTCTTAAGCGCACCAACGATTTCCTCATATAGCCGGTCCAAAACTTTTTTATGTCCCTGTTCCTGACAATACCTATCGGCACAGGACTCTAATTCTATTGGAAAATTTATTAAACGCAGTCTTTGATGACATTCGTTGCGATAAACAACAATTTGTTCCGTCGTTCTCTCCCCCCATATTACATTTTTATCTACGTGAACCTGTCTTGTTGTTCTAGAGAGTCTAGGAACTATAACATTAAGGTCACAAATGAGCATTATCGCACCGCACAACAGAAACATTTTGAAACGCCGATTTACGATATAAGAGGCCAACCCCGCCGTACGGACGACCGACCAACATGCCCTCGCCGGTATTCATGGCAGACGTCCCAGTTGCGCAGTAGTCCTCGTCAATTGTATTCAGGAATACAGTATCTTCAGGAGATAGCCAAGTTTCTTGCAAAGCGACAATATGGCAGGTTCGGCACAACTCCTTAACAGTATCTATTGAGCGCTTTACGTTTTTGCAGTTAAAGCTAGCAAATCTATATACCGTATTATCCATTTATTTATTTATAATATCATGCTTGCCGTTCTCAGTTCTCGTCGATTAGGTTTTTACAAATTTATTTGATTATTATTTTATTTAAATTATCATGTGCTTAAAATGCAATTAATTCATTGTGTTTTGTTATTTAAAATAAAAATGTATATTTTTTGTGTTAATATTTGTAACAGCCATAACCAGGAAATATTATAGAAAATGTCATCCGGACACACGTGTTTTCTGTCAAAGTTTTCGTGGCCAGTATGTGCACGCAAATAAAAAACATCTAGCTCACACGTGTAAATTTTGGCAATGCTTTAAGTTTACAAGGGGTCGTGCATCATCCGTGATGCATGCACGTATCATATATACCCTTAAATGCTACACATATGATGCATGCACAGGGAACGTGTTAACGCAATATGTGAGAATAACATCGTAAATGCATCGCAATGTAGAATCAAACGATTTCAATAAAAATATCACAATTATTTACGCAAATTAACAAAACATTATTTGTAAAATTATCCGCCCAAATTACATAGGTTGTTTGTGGTAATATGTCAGCTACTCAGACGAGTCTGAGGTCAGCCGTTTTTAATCTTCTTCTTAATTTAGCTACATAACAATCATGTTAGGGATACCAGATGAAAATATCATAATTTTATGGGTAATTTTGCCCTCGAAGTTTTTTCGTATTTCTAATTCCAAAAAATAAAATAAACAAATGTTGTGAAGATTAAATGTGGTGTACATTAATTGGTGTGAATAATGTGATTGTGATTTGTGATTTCATAAAATTAAAAGTCATAATATATTTTATTTTACGTTTTATTTACTAAACATGTTTAGTTTTGTACAACCTGCGCGAATTATAGGAGGTATTTCATTGTTCATACGCCTAAAAAGAACGACCCATTGACATTTTATGCAACTATTTTAATACCGTCAAACTTTGCCTCTATGGTAATCGCCCCGACGTGATATCAAATATTGGGGTAATTTTTACCAATATGGTATCCCCACGTTTATGACGTCATCTATGTTTATCCCTCACGGACGCACGCGGTAGGCCGCATCTATGTAACGCTAGGTCTATGCGAAATACCGAAATTTATAAGTGAAAGAGAAAAAGGATTAAGCTGCTATACATTAACCTGTCAATACATGAATATGTCTTTCTCTTACCCCTGGTCGCTCGGTTTCATGTCTATAACTACTATACTATGTCTATGGCGGTATCTGATATACATTTTGAATGCAGTTTGCCTTAGCTTAGTAGTCGGCAATGTAACGTAAATTGCATGCAAGTTCTTGCTAGTCTAAACATCGCTTTAAATGGCATGCTACTTGTTGTAAGGTCTGTAGAGGCCTTTTAGACAGCGTTTCAAATTTCTGAACGATGTGAAAATGACAGCCTATGAAAAAAAAAGTATTGGTCGATGAGTGGTGAGTTGAGTAAGCTCAGACGCAATTAGTTATCTATATTTACAATTTAATTATATTCTTGGTCTTATACGTTCATTTTGTAACATTGTGGCGGTACATGTATCCTGAACATTTTGATCTGTAAAATTTCAATCGACTATATCACCTGGTTGACAGTGAAGTGCTTCTGTAATTTTATTATTAATGTAGGTATGTACTGATGCCCTGGTTATTATGTATTCTTGCTTAAATTAGTTATTGTTGTCGTAACAAAACGTATTCCAAGGCTAACCATGTTCATGTGTTCCAACGATTAATTGAATTTGTGGTACAGAACAGAACAGAACAGAGTATATGTTGTCTGTCCTCCAGCCGCGCCTAGCATGATGCATCGCGAAACAATTCTTTGTGCTAATGCTCCTTGTTATTACGACACTGCGAAACAATTATCTTTGTGCTAATGCTTAAAGTGTTTTTTTCATTGACTGAACTCCGATTTAATGTATCATATAGTAAATACTTTACTAATAGTATTGTTTCCTTATAAGATACAAAATTACTAGTTAGATACTATTTATACCAATAACTTAAATAAAAATAATACTTGATCAATAACAAATGCTACACAACGAAGACTACGTAACATAATTGATTGATGCCACTATAGAATTAAATTATTTCTAAGCTGTTACATTTTGTTTTAGGCTTTTCAGTACGAATTAAATAGGAACTGATGACAGCTATATCACTATAATAATAATAATAATAAAGCCATTTATTCTGAACAATATAAGTTACAGTTGATTATTTTATAATTACAAATATTATAATATGTCTCTCAGTTTGGTGTGCCGTAAGGCATAGGCCTCGTCCAACTGTCTCCAATGGGCTCTGTCTGCAGCATTGAGGGTTGCCAGTATGGCCCCAGAGTCGGACGAATGTCATCTTTCCATCTTGTAATTATATGTGCTTGCTTTCTAGTACAGCCTCTAGGGTACCATAGAGTAATCTGTTTACTCCATTTTTCTATTGGGCAGCGTAGCATGTGGCCTGTCCATCCCCACTTTAGATGATCAATGCGAGCAAGTATGTCAGTAATCTTTGTTTTCTTGCTTATTTCTGAGTTTCTAATCTTATCCGATAGTTTAATCCCTAACATGCTACGCTCCATTGCCCTTTGACACCTTGCAAGTGTCTCACGATGGTTTTCGGTAAGAGACCAGCTCTCACAGCCATATGTTAGGCAAGGTAGAATGCAGGTATTGAATGTTTTCTTTTTAACGTTGATGCTTAAATCTTTGCTCTTCATAATTTCTTTAAGTGACCAATACTTTTTCCACCCGCTGGCTATTCTTTTATTTATTTCCTTGGACATCATATTCTCAACAGATATGATTTGTCCCAAGTAAACATATTCGCTAACATATTCAAAACTGGTGCCATCCATTGATATATCAACGATTTTAGTGTTAGTCATCATTTTTGTCTTACCCGCATTTAATTGAAGGCCCACTTCCTTGCTTTTGGTCGCCAGGGTTTGTACCATGTTTAGTGTAGGAAATGAAGCAAGTTGTTGTATGGAGACCCATGCATTAATTTCTCAGTCGATGAAATTTTGCTTGGTTATGAGCCGTATTTATTATTATTATTATAGCCCTTTATTCCATAAGAAGTTTTATATGGTTTTTGTATTTGTAATTTAGATGTTATCTTCTATATGGATCCCTCTTTGGGTGTAGGCCTCCTCCAATTTTATCCAATCATCTCTCTGCTTCGCTTTCTCCATCCATTGTTTTCCAGCTGTATGGACTATGTCATCTGTCCACCGTTTTTTTGGTCTTCCTATGGACCGTTTGCCTGCTGGTGCTTTCCATTTAGTGGTTATGTTGGTCCACCTTTTGTCAGTCATTCGGGCTACATGTCCTGCCCAGCCCCATTTAAGTTTTAAAGCCCTTGTGAGGGCATAAGCAACCTTTGTTTTTTCTCTTATTGTTGTGTGTTTTATTTTTTGTATCTTCCTGAGTCCCATCATACTCCTTTCCATGGCTCTCTGTGTTGATCTTATTTTTTCTTTTACTTTATTTGTGTACACCCATGTTTGTGAACCATAGATCAGGCATGGCAGAAGACATGTGTCACTCACTACTTTCTTTAGGTTCAGGCTGTAGTCACCCTTAAGAATTTCTTTTAGTGACCAGTACTTATTCCAGGTAATATTCGCCCTTCTCGTAACCTCTTCTTCGTTGCTTGATTTTGAGAATGATACCTGCTTTCCTAGGTATATGTAGCTATTTACATACTCAATTGTTTTATTTTCCACAGTTATAGGTTTTTCATAGCTATTGGTCATTACTTTAGTTTTACTAGTATTCATCTCGAGTCCAACTTTACAGCTTTGTTCGGTTAGTGACCTTACCATGTTTTCTAGGCTTGTGGCGGATTCTGAGAATAGCACTATGTCGTCCGCAAATCGTAAGTGGTTTAGGTAACGACCATTTATCCTTATTCCGGTGTTTCTCCAGTCCAGATTCCTGAATACTTCTTCTAACACAGCGATGAAAAGTTTGGGTGAGAGAGGGTCACCTTGCCTCACCCCACGTTCTATTTTTATTTCTTCTCCTCTTCTATCAAGTTTCACTGTGCTAGTGCAGTTTTTGTATACATTTTTGAGTATGTTGATGTATTTAGTGTTGACCTGAGCTGATTCCAGTGCATTCCATATAGAGTTGTGGCTTATAGTGTCGAAGGCCTTGCTGTAATCTATGAAGCATATATAAATTGGTACATTAAACTCTTTGTATTTTTCCAATATTTGTTCCAACGTGTGTATGTGATCCATAGTGCTAAACCCAGAGCGGAAGCCTGCTTGTTCTACCGCTTGCATATTGTCGATTGCTTTGGTTATTCTCCTTAGAATGATCGAAGTAAATAGCTTGTATGTGCTAGTTAGAAGGCTAATTGGCCTATAATTTCCTATATTCAAGGGGTCACCTTTTTTGTATATAAGGATTATGTCTGAGTTTCCCCACTGCTTAGGTATCTCGCCTGTGTCTAATATTAGATTAAACAGTCTTGTTAGGTAGTTAAGGAGTATCGGTCCTCCTATTTTTATTGCTTCGTTAGTTATGGAGTCAGGGCCTGGACTTTTTTCATTCTTTAGGAGTTTTATGTGGTTATACACTTCTTTCTCCTGTATACAGAGATCTTCTCTGAAAGTTGTGTTGTCGTAGCTGGTTTGTTTTGATTGTCCATCACTCTCTCTTCTTTTGTAAAGGTTTTTGTAGAAATTTGTTGCGGTGTCTATTACATCTTCTCTCGATTTTGTTTCAGTTCGATCTTCTTTTAGTTTTTGTATCCATGTGTTATATGTTTTTAGTTCTTTCCAGGCACGTTTCGTACTTCTGAACCTCTTAAGGTTTTGGGTTATTATAACTTTTCTGTGGTTACTGTAATCTTTTCTGATGGATTTGCTAACTTGCTTAAATATTGTGCTAAGCTCATGCCTTATGGCTCTGTTTTTATTTTTGGTATGAATTAACTCTGTTCTTCTTTTTATTAATTTCTTAGTATGGCTGCTGAATATTTTGTTCTCCTTGGTTGCATTAGTTTTTCCTTCTGTCTTTAAGCTTGTTTTGATGGCAGTTTCTATCATATTGTAGTAGGCTTGCGCATTATTGGGTTCCATTTGGGGGTCCAAGTTGGTTTCTAATTCTCTTAAGTAGTTATTTATTTCGTCACTGGATTTTAGAGTTTTATGCAACATATGAAAATTTCTTCTTTTTAGCGTCTGACTTGATAGTATGAGTGTCGCTCGTATAGGCCTATGGTCACTCGGGAACTCTATCTTGCTTAATACCTCTATATTGTTTACTAGGTGCGGTTTGTTACACAGAATGTAGTCAATTTCGTTTTTTGTTTTAGAGTCAGGAGATACCCATGTCCATCTGCGGCTATCCTTTTTTTTGAAGAGGGTGTTAGTTATGGAAAGTTGGTACTCTTGTGCATGTTCTATAAGTCGCTCTCCTCTTCTGTTCCTTTCCCCATAGCCATGATGACCCATAATAGCATTTTCTTCTTTTGTTGGTTTCCCGATCTTTGCATTAAAATCTCCCATTAATAGCGTAGTACCTGTAGCCATTGTGTGAGCCTTTCTTAGATCGTTATAGAAAATGTCTACTTCTTGTTCACTTGCGCTACTTGTGGGGGCATAAACTTGGATTATAAAGATATTTGTGTTATCAAATTTAAGTTGTAGTAAGGCCACTCTTTCTGATATTCCCGTAAAACTCATTATGTTTGTTTTCAAGTTCTTTTTTATCAAGAAGCCAACTCCATGCCGGCCTTTGTTTTGTCCCATGTAGCAGAAGATGTACTCCTGGTATTCTTCTATTTCACATCCTAGTCTTCGGGTTTCTGCGATTCCTAAAATATCGAACTTTATGTTTTTTAAGGCATTTGTAAGTTCGACAAGTCTTTCTTCTGATGATAAGGATCTCACATTGTAAGTGCATATTCTTAGCTGTCTTCCTTTTACTTTGTTGTTTATGTGTTTTTTGATTGGAGGGTTTTGGTCAGACGTCCCACGGGGACCAGCCGGGTTGACCATAAACACTTCAAAGACATCATATATAATTTTTAAACCTAAAAATAAGAAAATAAAATCACACACGTCTACGTATTGATAATGTCAATTTAAAACAATCCAACGAGGAAAATATCTAGGTCTGATATTGGACACTGGCTTGACGTGGAAACCACACATCAAGAAACTGAAATCGAAAATGTCATCCTTATTAGGATCCCTACGTGGCGTAGTTAGATGACTCCCGAGAAAAGTCCGTTACAACAGCTATAATTCCTTAGTAAAATCACACTTGGACTATCTCATAGAAAAAAGGACATTAAAATTACACAAAATAAATAAATTAAAGTTTTGTTTCATTATGACTTCCTTACTCCTACTAAAAACATATACGCAAAAACTAAAATTATGAGCCTTAACCAGTTATACTATTTTAATACATGTATTTTAATCACGAAGATCATAAAAACAAATCCACTGCCAAACAGCTTTCGTTACCAATAGACAAAAAGGCCGAAGGATCCTTCGCAGTGCAGATAATCTGTTCGTACCTATTCCCCGGACTAAAGCCTATGGTAATAAAAATATTACATTTGAAGGAGCACGGTTATATAATAGTTTGCCAAAAAATATTAAAGAGGTTGAATCATTTATCACTTTTAAAAACAAGTTAAAGGCCCATGAAGAAATCACTAATATTCCCGCCACCTGAATCCGGGCCTGGCACTTGGCAATAGTCGAGCGTTCAGTGCAGTGTGTGTGCCCATATTGTATTCTACCCGTCCCTCTATTTGTTAGCAGTGCAATAATTACCCACTTTTGTTTTTGTGAATTTTGTTATTCTGATATTTGTAAATAATGTATACATTTAATGTAAGTATAAATCCAATGCTCACGGGCACAATTGCATGGCATGAATGTAAATAGTATTTAAGTCTCATGAAGTGAAATGTAAATTTCTTTTGAGAATGATATAAATAAACACTCCTAAGTTAGGTATTTATACGTAAAAATACAAATCTGTTTATATATTGAACCTAATAATTCCTCCGTCCAAAATTATTTTACCAAATAAGTTATTTGTATCAATATGTGATACTAGACTGCTTCAGCTTGACTGCGCGCACGAAGAAATTGCATGCCTTAACTCGGAGGTAAACAAGCTTTCAAAAAACCAATGGAATTAGAAAGGCAAATATCTCTCCTAAAAAAGCTTCTTAGTGAAGGGAAGTACTCCAGTTTTAGTAAATCGACCCCTAAATCTGGAAAAAAGAAGAAAATTGCCAAGCCTATAAATCCTACTGAAGTGCACTCTGAAAATACATCATCATTAACAGTAAGTAATGATAAAAAGACTGAACATAACAGGGAAAATATAAATAGTAACGCCATACAAGAAAAGGTAACGTCTAAAAATAAGAGTGAGATTAATTCGTCTACTAATCATTACCATGAAAAAGGAAGAATATTTGTTTTTGGTGGAGAACAATGCAGGGGGTTGGCATCGTCGTTTTTGAGTTCACGCCATACATTGCCCTATGTCTCAAAAACGTACGAAGTTACATCTTTAATCAAACCAGGTGCTACGACGGAACAAATTTTAGAGTCAATCTCACTCCATAAGTATTCAGAAGAAGACAAAATTGTGTTATCTTTAGGAGAGCATGATGATAACCCTATGGCTACTATAGTAAGCTTAGATTCGTTGTTGAAGTCTATGAAGAATAAATCTGTGTTTATAATTGGTATCAGGAGATGTCAACAAATGAATACGAATTCCTGGAATAATATGCTTAGCCTAAGTTGTATTAAAAATAACATCACATTTATTGACGCTTTGGATGGGAAATGTGTCAACAAAAGAATTTTTCTAAAGGAAATCTGTAGAAAGCTAAGCCACATTATAGATCAAACGGATTATAAGGGTGCTTATTACAATTTTGGCAAAGTCACACCTAGAGAGACTCGGAAAAACTCTACTTCAACTGCAAGTACATCTCAGGAAAATCTGGAAAGTGAGGCAACAGGGGAAGGAAGTATCAAGATTATAACACAAGATCCGCAAATTATACAAAGTAGCCCGCTTTTTCGTTCGAACTCAGAACAAAACACAAAAGACTAAAAATCAAGCCAGTACCCAAACCGCGGAAAAGTCGGTGAATATTAAAGTAGCTCACCAGAATGTACAGGGTCTTTCCAGTAAAGAAATTGAAATGGGCTTATTTCTGGAAAGTCATCAGATTAATGTAATGTGTATCACTGAACACTGGTTAAAAGGAAACCAATTGAAATTTAATTTTACTAACTTTAATATTGTCAGTTATTTTTCTAGAACTAAGGCTATTCGTGGAGGATCCCTTATATTAATTAACAATAATCTAAAATGTAAAGAAAGGAAAGACATAGTAAAATTATCAGTAGAACAAGTATTGGAAGTGGCTTGTATTGAACTAGAAAACTTTATAATAATATGTATATATAGACCGCCGTCTGCAAATTACTGTATGTTTGAGGAAGCATTGGATAATTTGTTAAACATTGCAACAAAAGACCAAACTCGTCTCATTGTCTGTGGAGATTTGAATATCAATTTACTCGAGGCCTCAATGCAAACTACTAGGTTTTTAAATCTCTTTAAGTCTTATAACTTAAATAACTTATTTTTGGAACCAACTAGAATTGGGGAAACTAGTGCTACCTGCTTGGATAACATTTTCTGTTACTGTTCTAGTTTAGATAAGAGTATATTTAATTGCTTTAATTCAGATCATTTCGGTCAAGCCGCCACGTTTCAAGATCCTCCTAAGAATAGACCACAGACCGTAACATACAGACCAATGACTGAACGTCGAATAAATAAATTTCAAGCTGAAACACAATATCATTTGTCTGTGACATCTTTTTATCCTAATGATAGTAATGATCCTAATTATTCCTATAATAAATTATTCAATATAGTTAGTACACAGTTTAATTCAATATTCAAACCGAAAACAATTTCCAAGAATAAAGTGAATCAGAAATTTAGTGTTTGGGCAACACCGGGAATTTACAAGAGCAGGGACCGTCTCTATGAACTATATAGTATAAAAGAATACAACGGATCTACGATATTTGTAGAATATGTCAAGAATTATTCGAAAATATTTAAGAAAGTGTGTATTGCCGCCAAATCTCTTAATATTAGTGCAAAGGTCAAGGCATCTGAGAATAAAATAAAAACTGTCTGGAACATCATAAAACAGGATAGTGCTGTGCTAGCCAGAAACCTCGTGATTGTCAATATAAGTTGCAATGATATAAAACATTTAAGTCTCTAAGCAATAAAAACACAGAAGATATATGGGGCATGTCAATGAAATCTATAGGCCATATTATTGAAATAATCACACCTTATTTATGTATTGTTTTCAATTCTTGTATTGACAAGGGCGTATTTCCTAATTTAATGAAATACAGTAAAGTCATACCTTTATTTAAATCTGGAGAAAAAACTAACCCAGAAAATTTTCGTCCAATATCTATTCTACCCGTGCTTAGTAAAATTTTCGAAAAAATCATGCTAAATCAATTACAAGCATATTTTACTAGAAACAAACTTCTTCATAATCGTCAATTTGGATTTACAAAAGGTCGATCAACCACTGATGCTGCGTCTGTGCTCATCAAGCATATTTATAACATATGGGAAGAATCTAGTGATGCGGTGGGAATTTTTTGTGACTTGTCAAAAGCCTTTGACTGTGTTGAGCACTTGACTTTAAAACTAAAGCTTAAACATTACGGGTTATCTGATACCGCTATTAACCTAATTTCAAGCTACCTCAGTGAAAGAACACAAACGGTTGTGATTAATGAAACCCAGTCGGAATCCGCTGCTATTAAACTAGGAGTGCCCCAGGGGTCAATTTTAGGCCCATTTTTATTCTTAGTATATATAAATGACCTTCCGTGTATTGTAAAAGATCATTGTGAAATTGTGTTATTCGCGGATGACACATCTTTAATTTTTGAAGTTAGTCGAAATATTGAAGACTATACAGACATAAATAGTACCACGAATATGGTCTCAAATTGGTTCACAATTAATAATTTGCTGTTGAATTCCAAAAAAACGAAGTGGATTAGATTCACATTACCTAATGTAAAAATTACTAGTGGGAGTATATTTATAAATAATGAATGTCTAGAAATGGTGGATAAGACTCTCTTCTTAGGTTTGACCATAGATAAAAATTTGCAATGGAGTCCCCATATATCTTCTCTAGGAAACCGATTGAGTTCGGCAGCATACGCAGTCAGAAGGATTAGGCAACTAACTAACGTGGAAACAGCTCGAATGGTGTATTTTAGCTATTTCCACAGCCTAATGTCATATGCAATTCTAGTCTGGGGTAAAGCTGCCGATATACAAACCATTTTTGTATTGCAAAAAAGAGCAGTGCGAAACATATATAATTTAGGGTCACGTGTTTCATTAAGAGAACGTTTCTGAGAAATAAATATACTAACAATGGCATCACAATACATATATGACTGCATATTATATGCTCTAAAAAATGTAGAAACCTTTCAGAAAATGCACAGTGCTAGAAATAATCACAAAATAGCAATAACTAGATCTCGTGTGAAGAGAGTGAAGAAATCTTTTCTAGGACAGTGTATACAGTTCTACAATAAGTTACCAAGGGAGGCACTGGATTTACCATTTCCTGGACTTAAAAAATATGTTAAATTTGGTCTACTGCATAAGGCATATTACACAGTCGAAGAGTATATTAATAATAAAGATGCATGGCCTTCTATAAGTAAATGAATAAATTATGAAATGTATTTGTATTGTATTTGAAATTTTAATTGTTGAATTTTGTATTTTGTAAGCTGTTATTTATTTTTTAATTTAGTTGTAATGTACTTTTGACGATTCAAAAGAGATTGTAAAATCCTACTTGATTAAATGAAATTCTATTCTAAATTCTATTCTAGAAAAAAATCTAAAAATTTTGTCAAACATGAGAATATTTTTTTTATGATAATTCCTTTTTTGACTCATTTTTATTGGAAAATTGCTCTGTCATTTTTTTCTTCTTATATGATCTTAGAATATAATTTGGCGTAGTGCATAAGAAAATCCAAAAAAAATGCATACCCAACTATTAAAAACAGAGTGGAAAATTTCTCAGCCTGATTTCTTTTTAAATATATACTAAGTAGTCACGTATACACTTAAATCCAAAATATCCAAAAGATGTATCATCCAGAACACCGAAATTTTGGAAGCGAAGATAAATCCATCCCGCGGTTACGCAATAATGTACCGTCTTCCTTTAGCAGTTAAGTGCAGATTAGCGTCCCGACCCGACCGCGTGACCCGCAG
The DNA here is from genome assembly GCF_947568885.1 of Cydia strobilella. NCBI lineage: Eukaryota > Metazoa > Arthropoda > Insecta > Lepidoptera > Tortricidae > Cydia > Cydia strobilella. The sequence goes on from NC_086068.1 coordinate 33,841,614, forward strand.
CCCGCACTTAAGAAGGGAGTTGTCGTTGTCACTGGTGTGTGATTCTTTACACTACATTTAGTGATTTTTACAAGCTTTTATTTAACTTGCAATGTACCTATGTAAGTAAATATCTATGTAGTTATGTAACTATGTTTGTACGGGTCAAAGTTAAATTTGACCCACTTTCCGGTTTCCGATGAAACTTAAAATTTGCACACATATGTAAGTCGGGTGACAATGCAATATTATGGTACCATCGAGCTGATCCGATGATGGATACAGGAGGTGGCCATAGGAGCTCTGTGATAAAACAATGCAACCTAATTGTGTTTGGCGTTTTTAGAATTGTTTCAATGAGTATTAGTTGCCTGTGGAAAGAAAAGTACAGTAAGCGATAAAAGCTTGTACCACAAATGAAATTTTTGCCAAAAACTTATTTGCGTTTTCTTCGTACCAAATATATATACTTACGTAGTTTCATATATAGGCCACCAAAAGAAGCCCAAAAATTGCCATTCAGGGGAAATAATTCGTGTGTAAGCGTATTTTGGCATAGTTGTAGATAAAGGTGCCTGAAACAACATACTAAAAGTACTGATGGATGGGGGTGAAGCTAACGGGTAGAGGGAGGTGTAAAGGTCCCTTTTCAGGGTTCCGTACCCAAAGGGTAAAAACGGGACCCTATTACTAAAACTCCGCTGTCCGTCTGGCAGTCTGTCCGTCTGTCTGTCACCAGGCTGTATCTCATGAACCGTGATAGCTAGACAGTTGAAAATTTCACAGATGATGTATTTCTGTTGCCGCTATAACAACAAATACTAAAAAGTACGGAACCCTCGGTGCGCGAGTCCGACTCGCACTTGGCCGGTTTTTTTAGTTTTTCGTAGATAACTCGTAAACGATGGCCCATAACAAAAAATGTCTTTTTACCTAAATAATCTACATAAAATTGCCTACAAGAAAGATTTTATACACTTTTTCGCTAGGATCAATATTTAAAAAGATATTAAACGAGAAAAAAAATTGAAATCAATTCTATGGTTTTTTTATATTTTCGTAAATAACTCGTAAACGATGGCCAATAGCAAAACATGTTGTTGGACGTAAATAATCTACATAAAATTTACTACAAAAAAGACTGCATAATATTTGAAAATATATTAAAGAGGGAATATTAATTATAATCAATTCTTAGGTTCCTTTTTTTTCAGTTTTTCGTAAATAATTTGTAAGCTATAGCAAAAAAAATCTTATACACAAATAATTTACACAACATTTTCTACAAGGAACATGTGAAACACTTTTAGCTAGGATCAATATTTTAAAAAGATATCAAAGCGGGATAGTTATTCATTATCAATTTTACAGTCCTTTTTAGTTTTTCGTAAATAGCTCGTAAACGGTGGCCCATAGCAGAAAAGGTTCTGGTAAATAAATAATCTACATAAAATATCCTACAAAAAAACATTCCGAAAACTTTTCTCTAGGATCAATATTTAAAACGAAATTAAAGGAATAAAGGTAATTACAATCAATTCACAGGTCACTTGTTTTAAGTTTTTCGTAAATATCTCGTAAACGGTGGTCCATCGCAAAAAAAAAAATGTTATACATAAATAATTTACATAACATTTTCTACAAAAAAGGTTTATTACACTTTTTCGCTAGGATCAATATTTAATGAGGTATTAAAAGGGGAAATTTAATTATAATCAATTTTACACATTATTTAAGTTTCCCACTTGAATAGTTTTATAAATATTAATCTTAGGGAAAAGTGTTCCACATGTTTCTTGTAGGAAATTGTATGCCAATTATTTATGTTTAAGATTTTTTTTTGCTATTGGTCATACTTCACAAATTATTTACGAAAATCTAAAAAAGGGACCTGAGAATTGATTATAATTAACTTTATTCCTTTATTTTCGTTTTAAATATTGATCCCAGAGAAAAGTTTTCGGGATGTTTTTTGTAGAAGATTTTATGTAGATTATTTATTTACCAGAAACTTTTCTGCTATGGGCCACCGTTATTTACGAAAAACTAAAAAAGGACTTTAAACTTGATAATAATTAACTTTCCCGCTTTAATCTTTTTAAAATATTGATGCTAGCGAAAAGTGTACCACATGTTTCTTGTAGGAAATAATTATATGTAAATTATTTATGTATCAGATTTCTTTTTGCTATAGGTCATACTTTACCAATTATTTACGAAAAACTGAAAAAAGAAACCTTACAATTGATTAAAATTAACATTCCCTCTTTAATATATTTTTAAATATTATACTAGCAAAAAGGCTGCATAGTCGTTTTTGTAGTAAATTTTGTGTACCTAGATTATTTACGTTCAACAACATTTTTTGTTATTGGCCACCGTTTAAGTTATTTACGAAAATATGAAATCACTTACCATATAATTGATTTTAATTAACATTTTCGTTTAATAATTTTTAGCGAAAAAGTGTACGAAATCATTCTTTTAGGCAATTTTATGTAGATTATTTATGAAAAAGGACATTTTTTGCTATGGGCCACCGTTTACGAGTTATTTACGAAAAACTAAAAAAAGGGACACTCCCCCCCCAGCCGTTAGCTTAACCCCTATCCATCAGTACTTTTATTATGTCGTTTCAGGCACCTTTATCTACAACTATGCCAGAATTCGCCACGAATTATTTTCCCCGATTTTCCTTCGTTTGGTGGCCTAATAAAATAACGAACTGCTCTCGTACGACCGCAGACAAGATAACAAACGAAAACAGTAAGCCGCCGGCGCCGGGCGACTCGGGTGAGGCGCGGCGCTCGCGCTGGCGGCGGCCGGTACCGCTCCCGCACTCCGCTTGTACACTCCGCTCCCTACCACACTGCTACCGAATCTCCCGATATGTCTAGTTTTTAATACGCTCGTTATTTTTTTGGATTTTTTTATAATTGAATGGTAAGAAAACTGTGAACTTAATTCAATAAATAAAATGGATAGAGAAATTTTCCACAGGGAGTAAAAAGGCAATTTCTGAAAATAGTATAGTTACATGGTATTTTTTTTAGATTTTAATTTTGTAGGTATAAAACGGCAATAAAATTGCATTCCAGTGAAAAAATTAGACGGAGCAATTTTCCGGTCCAAGACACGCCAAAAAATTATATTTTATTAATATTGGTATTTGTGCTGGGATATTTTTTTTTGATATTTCATATATTGTTGCAATACGTTACATGAATATGTCCGGTGAAGAAAGTTTGAACGGAGCATTTTTCCGTAAAAAGCTATTAACGATTTAAGACTAGGTATTTACTTAAATCCTATTATTATCATTCTTTGGAAATTTATACAATACTCTTTATTTATTGATACTTTATCATACTGTAAAGTTTTTTCTGGCAGAGGAATTACTGCGGGGGTCCACTACCTTTATTTCCTACACTAGTTTTGTAATTTCATAGGGTCTTCCTCCAGTAGTATGATATCATCAGCAAATCTCAGATGATTTTCAGTCGTTTGCCATCTATGTTGAGGCCACTACCAGCCCAGTCTAATTTTTTGAATATGCTTTCAAGCACTGCATTCAACAGTTTAGGAGACAGGGGGTCTCCTTGCCTCACACCTCTATTTATAGGAAAAAAGTCGCCTTTAGATTTCAGTTTCATTCGGCCTGTGCTCTTGCCATAGATATTTTTGATAGTATTGATGTAGGGTTCTTCTACTCCTTGCTGCCTTAAGCTATACCAGATATAGTTATGATTCAGGCTGTCAAAGGCTTTAGAGTAGTCGTTAAAGGCAATGTATAAAGGTTTTTGGTATTCGTTATATTTTTCCATAATTTGTTTAATAGTATGGATGTGGTCAATTGTACTATAATTCTTTCTGAAGCCAGCTTGTTCCACAGGTTGGTTTTCATCTAGGACCTTAGTTACTCTGTCTAAAACTACTTTTGCAAAGATTTTGTACACATTTGATATCAGGCTTATTGGTCTATAGTTGCCAATGTCGTCCTTAGCTCCTTTCTTGTGCAGAAGAATGATGTGAGATTCGCCCCACTGCTGCGGAATGATACCAGTGCTAATTATGTCATTGAATAGCTGGGCTAGGATTGGGCTCAGCTCCTCAATCGTGCCTCTCATTAGCTCGTTTGGAAGGTGGTCTGGTCCTGGAGCTTTCTCAAATTTCTGTGTTTTGATCGCGTTTTGTACATCACATGTTAAAATAGGTGGCACATGATCGTTAGCGGTAGAATTTTGAGTTATAGCATTTGCTTCTTGACAAACGTCTTTGCTAGAGTAGAGAGCTTTATAATAGTTTGTAGTTAGTCCATGAATTTCGTTGCGTTTTGTAGCTTGCTTAGAGTGATTATATTTTAGTCTAGGAATCCATTCTTTGCCAGTTTCGCATAATTCTTTCAGTACTTTTGTTCTCTCTCCCAATGCTCCGCTTCCAAACCATGAACGATTACATTACGCTGCCTCTCCCTGCTTTCTAAAAAGGAAATTTTATTTTCCAATCTTTCAATTTTTTCGTTGCTTTCTTCCTGTTTTTCCTCCATTGATTTTAATAGCTATATCACAAATTATGGTCTATTTACATTATGAGCAAGTTTTTTGATGTTCTGATTCTGACATACTGGACAGAATTCTGGTGTTTATTCAATTTCTAAAAATGGGGTTGGCAACTGTCAAAGGTTTGCATAGATGACGCCATCATAGCTTGCCCCTTCTCCTGGGAGATTTGGCTTAAAGGGCTGGCATCCAGGGCATAAAATTCTGGAAGGCCTGCACTTTAGCTGACGCGGAGTTCAGGGCTCATATTTTTTTTATAGAAAGTACTCATCATAAGGAATCTCTCCACCAAGTCTTATGGTGCGGAACCCCATAGCAATGAGGATATAATTAGATAGAGCGGTACTGTCATAGTAAATTTTGTAACCGCTGTAAATTCACTGCCATCTATCGACATACTTTAAAACTAAAAATGAAGATTTATAAAAATACGTTAAAATGTATTTAAATATGGATAAATGATTTTTTTATTTGCATTAATTATTTTTATATGATTTTGACCCATGTTCTTCCATTGATATGCGTTAAAATTATAAATAACAAACAAAACCGTCAACGCCCTCTATACGAGACTAGGCCAAAACTAGTGGCGCCCTCTGATCGAGAATCAAATTTTCGTGATTTTCGAGGCACGTTTTTTCCTTAGACTGTATCCATCTATTACGGAGTTATATCTATCTTTGCCCATAGTTTTCGAGAAAAAAAATGTTAAATTTCCAATACAAATTTCCTTCAACACGGCTCTGGCGCATTCAATTGTCAAAACTGATGAATACGTTCCTAGCTACGCTGTTTAGGACAAGGACAAGAAGAGTGACAAAAGGAGGGACGGGGGGGGCGAAGACCCCTAAGAGGGGGGCTCGAGGGGCGAAGCCCCCCACATTAAAAAACAGGCACCATAAGATAGTTATTTTTAATCTGGATAGTTTAGGTGTAGGCCCTGAGTTACGAGCTGGTAACCAATCGACGAAGCCCGCTTTCGCGGAGCTTTTACTTTCGCTCTGAAGGACACAAGAAACCTAACTAACCTATCCAGGTAAAAAATAACTATCTTATGGTATCTGTTTTTTAAGACGTCCTCTTGGGGGGCTTCGCCCCCCCCCCCCCCCCCCCCGGACCCCCCATTGTCACTCTTCTTGTCCTTGGATGCGTAGGAGTGTATTCAGTTTTGACAATTGAATGCGCCAGAGCTGTGTTAAAGGAAATTTGTATGGGAAATTTAAACCTCATTATCAAAACATGATTACTATGTCAGAGTAACCTGAATAAACATTTAATTTTTTTTACAGAAAAAAGTATATAAGCATATTGGTTTACAAAGCATCTAACTGTCATATCACAGATTGATTTCTTGGGCACCGCGACTATAAAAGTATATAAGTATATTGGTTTACAAAGCATCTGTCATATCACACATTGATTTCGTAGGCACTGCGAAAGTGACTTTAAAAGTATATAAGCATATTGGTTTACAAAGCATGTAACTGTCATATCACACATTGATTTGTTAGGCACTGCAAAAGTGACTATAAAAGTAAATAAGCATATTGGTTTACAAAGCATCTAACTGTCATACCACACATTTTTTTTCCCTTTTATGGCTTTACTCATCGTTAAGTTTAGCAAGGTGGATTCTGCCAATGTCGAGGTGTGTAGACCAAGTGTAGACTTTTGGTTTGTGCGACGAGGTTCGGTTAAATTTGAACTTGTGGAAGGATAGGCTGGGAACCTACAACAAACAGACAAACACAAATATTATGGACATCACAGACAAACAAATGACATGACACAATTCACATAGTACCAACATTAATGAAAAAGAGCGGAAGGCGGATGACAGACTGTTATGGCAAGCAACATAGCGGATGAAATGGAGGAAAAAACGTAGAAATTAAACATAGAAATAGATAGAAAGGAAAAAGTTATAGTAAGCCGTGCAGTAAGAATTAAAGTTTGATATTGTGTTCCTGTTCATACTTAATAAGAATAGAAGTTAGGGGCTGGTCCATTAGAGAGAAGTGAATAAAAATTAATAGGTCGAGGAATATTTGAAGGTAATACATCATACAAAGAGTAATTGAATCTCGGACAAGAGAAGAAAATGTGATCTACGGTGCCTTCGTCTAACGTGGTCTAACCCACATTCGCATAGTGAAGTATCCCGGACCCGTATCAAGGAATACAGGCGTACAAACTGGACCTAAGCGTAAACGACAAATTGTAGACGTGACCCATTTGGGGTATGCTCGGAATCTGAAAAACCATGGTTTACGACGAATATTGGGTTGAATGTCGCCATAATGTTTTCCCACCTCCAATCTGGAAGAATTCCAGAGATTTTGCCACGTGTTAAACATATCAGTCTGTGCATGGCTCAGAAGGTCAGAGCTGTATATCCTGTCGTGGCCTGGTGATCCCATCTCAATCGCTTTCTTTGCCCACAAGTCTGCAGATTCATTTCCAGCAATGCCACAGTGGCCTGGGATCCACCCGAGTACTATTTTTAACCCCTTTGCGTCACACTTTCTTAATAAGGATTTGATCTGAAGTACTAAGGGAAATTTTGCCTTCATTTTAAACTGATTGCCCATACCACACATTGATTGGTTAGGCACTGCAAAAGTGACAAAAGTCAACATATGACGATCTTCCAAGTGCCACTGCTCTGCTATACACAGGCTCATTCTATTTTTGGAATTTGTGTAAAACAACCTGATTGGTCTCGTCTTGCTTAATAAAGTTTTGTGTTTACTTGCATTGTCCACAATGTATCTATTGTGTGTGTTGTTAGAATTTTATTTAGGATATAGTAAACTGGTTAAGAAACAATAAATTTCATATTTGTTTTTATCTACAAAATCCTTGCTTCTAGTGAGTTCTAGCATTGAACAAGCGCTCAGCATGTGGGTGAATCAACTTGTTCTGTTCTACAATATGTGGCACAATAGTTCTTGCTGTGCTGCAATGGCCTGCCGGCTTACGGGACAAAATAACAACAAGAAGTAGTTGATCCACCCATGTACATTTATCATAAAATTGTGGTGTAACAATGTGTCACATGCATCCCCCTCTTCCATGTTTATTCCTCATATTGTAACCAATCAAGTTTGTGCAGATTTATACTTACCTCTTGCTTGTTTCATCTTTAGTTTGAATTGGTATTTGCAGTTAGTTGTATTTTATAATTGCTGAAATGTTTTTTTTTTTGCTTGTATGTGAGTTCCATGTTGGCTTGTAAAATTGCCGTTGTGGCCTATTTGCTGATTAAATGTTGAAATTTGAAGTTTAGTTATACATAACATTGGTTAAACATGAAAATGATCACTGTTTACATAAAAACCATATTCTCTGGCCGCCCAGAAGTCTCTCCCATGCCAATGCCATTCTATAAAAGCATATTCTCTGGCCGCCCAGAACTCTCTCCCATGCCATTCTATAAAACTATATTCTCTGGCCGCCCAGAACTCTCCCATGCCATTCTATACAGAATTTTTATTTTGACAAATCAAAATAGCATTGCATGTATATTTGAGGTATAAAAAAAATACCTCCACATTTGATTTTTATGATCTTCTTCCTCGCGATATCCCGGCATTTTGCCACGGCTCATGGAACCCCAGGTTTCCAGCTTCCTTCCGCTTGACAACTAATCCCAAGAATTGACGTAGGCACTACTTTTTACGACCCACAGGGGAAACTAGGCCTTATTGGGATTAGTCCGGTTTCCTCACGATGTTTTCCTTCACTGAAAAGCAACTGCTAAATTTAAAATGATATTTCGTACATAAGTTCCGAAAAACCGGGGCCGGGGCTTGAACCCGCAACCTCTGGATTGAAAGTCGCACGCTCTTACCGCTAGGTCACCAACGCCTATAATAAAATTAAAATTGGATTTTTATCATATGTGATAATGACAAAAACACAAACAATTTCAAAATATGTTAATTATTACAGACAATTTTCAGTGTTCTGCAACCTTGTGCATGATTGAGGCACCCGCACACTTGCAACTGAAATGTGAGCAGTTGGGCGCGTGAACAGTGTGAACAAGAAGCAGCGCGCGGGTATGTGGTGGCGCGCGCTCGCGCTCGTGGCCTGCGCCTGCGCCCTCGGGCTGCTGGCGCCGGTCCACGGCACCGTCGTCGTCTACACTCAGGACATACCACACACAGTAAGCTATTTAACCACTTTACTACCCTACTATACTTGGTCGGTCCATAAGTTCTGTCACAAAGATTTGTTGTAAATATTGTACATAATCGTACCTTACTCGTAGAATTATTTTTATCACATTGTGTATTCGCACATTTATAATTAGATATCCTACTGTGATGATGGGACGGAAAAATCTTCACAGTTTTATTATGCCGGTCGTCTTGGACTTGTGTCCTTATTGTCCTAAACAGCTGTATCGGACAGTACAGTGATCACATTTCTAAAGAACCACAATATCACCATCAGTAATTATCCCTGGTCAATTACATTCCGAATAACTATTGTGCAAATTGCAAAAAATGCTCCACTGTACAGAAGTCATTACGTTCAAAACCACATTTTATATACTGTCCGCGCGCGAATTCCGTGCACGGCTGAGGAATGTTGGGCGTCATGACAGAGTGGTGTCATTTTGTATGTACGGGCGCGGCGCACAACCCCCCACTTCCTCGACCTCCGAATGCACGGAATTAGCGCGCGGACCCAGGTAGATAAATAGTTCATTAATTTCATTAAACACATATATAGGTAGGCATTGCAAAATCATGCCCAAATTTTATCTGCACGTTTTTTCCGAACCTCTTTATTTTCAATAGCAGTATGAGTAGACCTAAGCAGACGAATGACTAGTCGGTGATATTGACTAGGCTATGGATAGTATAGAAAGGATGCCAATCTCATATGGCAGAATTGTTGCAAAAGTGACCGCTTTCAGCTTTAAATAATAGTTCCTAATCTCTCCGGTGGCGCTAGTTAAGCTCTGGGACACGAGTATAACATGAACCATATAAGGCAACAAATAACCCGACCAAATTACGTAGGTTGTTTTTGGTAGTATTTCGGTGTATGGTGGCGCCGCCTAATTACTGTTTTTTGATGGACACTTTTCATACATAGAGATTTGGCTCCTTTATATAGTCTCCATGGACTAGGCGGTTAAGTAAACATTTGTTTGACATAAACACTTAATGATAAAGCGAATCTTATCTGTAGCCATTACCAGCCAGTTGGATATTTCCAGTGAAGGTTTATGTGTGATTAACACACTACGGGTTTCGACTACTAGTACACCAATTGCTTATTATTGTATATATGTATTGAATCACAAATCGACGCTTGTAAAATGTGTAACTTCTGCCGTCGTGAAACAAGACGGTTATTTGTACTACAGTGAATATAACGCGCTTAATAATAAACCCACAAATACTGTGTTTACCATGAGAACGTTAATACCTACCTATCACTTGCGTTAGGAATGTGACCAAGTAATAATAATAAACCCACAATTAGTGTGTTTACCATGAGAACGTTAATACCTACCTATCACTTGCGTTAGGAGTTAGGAATGTGACCAAGTAATAATAATAAACCCACAATTAGTGTGTTTACCATGAGAACGTTAATACCTACCTATCACTTGCGTTAGGAGTTAGGAATGTGACCAAGTAATAATAATAAACCCACAATTAGTGTGTTTACCATGAGAACGTTAATACCTACCTATCACTTGCGTTAGGAGTTAGGAATGTGACCAAGTAATAATAATAAACCCACAATTAGTGTGTTTACCATGACAACGTTAATACCTACCTATCACTTGCGTTAGGAATGTGACCAAGTAATAATAATAAACCCACAATGAGTGTGTTTACCACGTGAACGTTAATACCTACCTATCACTTGCTTTAGGAATGTGACCAAGTAATAATAATAAACCCACAATTAGTGTGTTTACCATGAGAACGTTAATACCTACCTATCACTTGCGTTAGGAATGTGACCAAGTAATAATAATAAACCCACAATGAGTGTGTTTACCACGTGAACGTTAATACCTACCTATCACTTGCTTTAGGAATGTGACCAAGTAATAATAATAAACCCACAATTAGTGTGTTTACCATGAGAACGTTAATACCTACCTATCACTTGCGTTAGGAATGTGACCAAGTAATAATAATAAACCCACAATTAGTGTGTTTACCATGTGAACGTTAATACCTACCTATCACTTGCGTTCGGATCTAGGAATGTGACCAAGTAATAATTTTGATTAGGCATTGGAATGCTCATTGTAATCGCTAGTATGTTCCGGAGATGTACGCATTCATCCCTTTCAATGCAGTACATGTCCTGCAAATAGTCGGGCTGCAGCACTTGGTTTGTTATTATATAAACGTTATTTGTATTGCAATGATGCACTGACATAGTTAAACACAGTTTTAAGATAGTACGAGGTGTTTTAATCAAATGGGGCAGTGAGAGAAAATCAGAAGCTTAATATAAGCAAAGATAGATATAACTCCGTAATAGATGGATACAGTCTAAGGAAAAAACGTGCCTCGAAAATCACGAAAATTTGATTCTCGATCAGATGGCGCCACTAGTTTTGGCCTACACTCGTATAGAGGGCGTTGACTGTTTCGTTTGTTATTTATAATTTTAACGCATACCAGTGAAATAACATGGGTTAAAATCATATAAAAATAATTATTGCAAATAAAAAAATCATTTATCCATATTTAAATACATTTTATCGTATTTTTATAAATATTTATTTTTAGTTTTAAAGTGTGTCGACAGATGGCAGTGAATTTACTGGGGTTACAAAATTTACTATGACAGTACCGCTCTAGTATAAGTTACTCTATGATATAAGTGACATTATTTGCCTAAATATGGTAATTATATATTGTACATGTGTACATAATAATAACCTTGTGTCTTTAGTGAAATTTTATAGAATTACGAGTATATTTACATGTTACAAGTAAATTTTATAGAAACACACGCAAAGGTGGTTAAATAGCAAACTAAATTCGGTTTTATTTATTTATTAAAGAATAGATCAAGATGATGTGATTATATTTTTTCTGTAATATTGTTAATGTTAATGTTATGTAATTTTTTTGTAAGCTTCGGATAAAAGGGGGGTATGGTATTTTTTTTACATTTTCCTCGACTTGACTTAGTAACTAGACTTAATTTTGTGATAAAATAATAGAATTTAAAAAAGACTCAATGCGTCTGGGTGAGCTTTGTACATAATTAACTCATAACTATTCTAAATTTCAAATCGACAGCGTAAATAGTTCTAGAGGTATAGATTTTATTTTCAGTCTGTCCCATTTAAAGAACCTCGTACGTTAATTTTAATTATTCGAGGTTTCTACCAGTAGACTGATCAAGATCACTCGGCAGTGAACTACAAAACTTTATATACAAGAAAATTTAGCGAACGCTTTAACGGTGACAGGCGGTTTGGTGCAACTGACCCTGTGTACTTATTTATTACGTTTCGATTGTCGCAGATAGTGGACGAATTCAGCGACCAGCCGGCGTCGTTCGGCGCGAAGCTGCCGGACGACGGGCTGCGGGGGCTGCTGGTGCGCGCCGAGCCGGCCGACGGCTGCGCGCCGCTGGCGCGCCCGCCGCCCGCCGACAACTTCACCGACAAGTGGATCGTGCTCATAGCCAGGTGAGTTACTACACAACCCACATACCCCGACGGGGACTTGCCGACTCGAGCTTGTTTCCCGCTTCTACTTTTTAACCTAACACCAATATCACTAAAATCCGATTCTTACACCTTCACCAAAGCTTCTACCGAATCCTTAACGACTTTGGTCCAACCAATTGCCCTAATAATTACGACGAGAGTTTAACTTACAGACTAATTTTTCTCTTTAATTTGGTTTAGTTTCGTAAGTAATTGTTAATCGTATAAATAAGTAAATAAAATATAGTAATAATATAATATGTTAGTACTTAGCAGTCGTCTTCCGCCTCAGTTCGGGCAGGCTGAAAACCAGCGCTGAAACCACGCAGTCAAGGCGGGGCTTCCAGCACATTAGCTGAGACTGTCCTATTGTCACGTAGATATGTAATCTGAACTTATTTATACATAAATTGTCTAGTTTAAGTATAGCATAAGTGTGTAAAAATAATTGTAAAAAACCCTTGTTGTGGCAATAAATTATTTATCTATCTATCTATCTAATTATTTAATTAGGTGGTCATGAGCAAAAACTAATAAGTTAACAATAGTACATTATGATACAAGTGTGCTAAGTTGGTCATCACATACGAGGCGATATTGTGCGCGCGAGCTGTAAGCGAGCGCGCAATAAGAAAGCCGATGTGTGTAATGACCAATGCACACGCGTTTCATACGACGTTTTTCAACACACTTGCGAAAAAAAAAGAAACTTTCATATGAATCAAATTTTAATAGTTAAAACAGTTAGTATTGTGTGTTTCATCTGTCATACTCGTACTGCCGGCCGGCCCTCGCTCGCCCCGGCCGCGAGCGGGCCGGCCGGGCCGCGCGCCGCGCACTGCGCAGGCGGTCGGGCGCGCCCGTGCCCGCCAGTCCGACCAATTAAAGAAGGCTCCCTTTCCATGCATATTATTAGCAATCAGTTAGCTTCTTAACTTAGTCGGATAATAGAATGAAAAAGCACGAGTGGAATAATACACTGAAAGAGCACGCGTGTTTAATATCTAGGATTATGAGCCAAAAATCGGTGGAATAAAAACGTCGTTTTGAGCAAGTGTGTTGAAATAGTTATTTGTTATACAAGGGTGCAAAGTTGTATTTTACCCGCGGGCGTGGAATTGAAACACGAGCAAGCGAAAGGATTCTATAGTTGAACCACGAGCGAAGCGAGTGGTTCTAAAATAGAATCCAGAGCGTAGCAAGTGTTTCAACACACGAGAAGTAAAATACATTTGCACCCGTGTGTAACACAAAACTTTTCACCTCACTATAGCGAGGAAAGTGCAACATCCACAGGCGTAATCACTGAAATCACTCATTTTTTTACGATATTATAACAAAAAACTGAAAATTCTGTATTTTTACGTGAAAAGTTTTTAAGTAAAAATTTTGTTGACAATGTTGACATTTCTGACGTATGAAATGTCAATGATGCGTTTTGAAATTGCATCGACTCAGCTTGTGCGTTCAGAATTATATTTAACATCATTATTAAAAAAAACTTTTATAAAAAAAAGATAAACCGACTTCAAAAAGGATGAAATAAAATATTATCCTTTTTAGGGTTCCGTGTTTAAGTATATGCGTTACTAACTGATATGTTTGAAGTCGGTGCCAAGCCAAATTTTAAACCAGGGATTTTGGTGCAATTCGATAAAGATGCGGCTATATAAGTATGTACGTTGGATTACCTAATGCAGCGTACTACGTAGGCGAACAACACGCGAATGCGAAGCGGCGTGGCACGGTGCCTTAATTAATCCTTTGATACCTATATAGAAGTGTCCTACGTGGGCGATCTCGTTGCGAACGCGAACGCATTGGGCCGGCCGCACCGTGCCGCGTCGCTTCGCTTCGCGTTCGCGAGTGTTCGCCTATGTAAGACGCAGCGTTACACGACGACAATAAACGAACTTCCTGTACACCTCAGAACAGAACACACGGTTGAACCTTCTTGGCGCAGTTCGTACCATGCTTGTCGGCACGTTAGTGTAAATCTAATACGTTTTGTCGTCGTATTTTTTTAAAGAGCATTTCTTACTAATTCTTAAACAGTCATAGCACGCAAGTGTGGGATTGGGACTGAGTTATTTTCTGTCGCTTATCCAGAGGACTAAATTTCAAAATATAAAACAATTCAAGGAACCTTCATGCAAAATTTCAGCTAAAGCGGTTCAGTTGTTTAGCCATGAAAAGGTAGCAAAGAGGCAGACATAATTGCTTTCACGTTTATAACATTTGTACAGTTGTAATGGGATTTATAGACATAAAGCTGATTATTTTTGACTGGTATTGTTACTACTTGGAGTACTTGACTTGGCACCGACTTCAAACATATCAGTTGGTAACGCATATACTTAAACACGGAACCCTAAAAAGGATAATATTTTATTTCATCCTTTTTTAAGTCGGTTTATCTTTTTTTTATAAAAGTTTTTATTTTTCCATTTTTAGTTTTAAGACATTATTAAGAGCGTGACGCATGAATGAAAAACATAATCATGTTTATCTGTAAATTCGTAAACTTTATTAAATAATCAGAATTTTCCTCGAGTCCGTCTGGGAAATCATTCCTGTCAGTAAATCCATTCTCCGCCCCGCCACTGACCCAATCCCTCAAACCCCCCGATCACTCAACCTCACTGCACATCAACCCCTGATCACTGAACCCTTCAACCCTAAACCACCAACCCTTCAACCGCCATTCCCCTACCCCTAACCCCAGACCCCTTAACTCCTAACCCTAACCCCCAATCCCACTCCCAACCCCTCAGTCTCCGACCCATCAACTCACCTCCCCTCAACCCCCAACCTCAAACCCCCCAAACACTAATACCCTCTATCTTCACCTCTCAGTCTCTTTGGTTGTTTCCAACACTACCTACATCAAAAATCATAATACACATACGAGGGAAGTTATCAGTAGCCTTACCACGAGTTTGACATTGATATATTCGCTATCGTGTGCGTAACTTACTGTTTATGCATCTCGCTCGTACTGGCGTATTAGTGTACAAAGTAAGTTACGAAGAATATTTAGTGCCAAACTCGTGGTTAGGTTACAGTTGCACTACATCAAATTGGTGGTTTTGGTGAGGAAATGCTTGAGTTACTTTAGAAAACACCGAAATTACCATACACGTGCCTTTAAAAATTAAGGAGTTCCCTCAATTCCTCACGGATTCCATCATCAGATCAAAACCAAAAATATTACGAAAACACCTTGGAGAGGTAACTTCTTTCAAACAGCAAAAGAATAACTCAAATCGGATCATGGGTGCCGGAGTAATCGCTGAAATCATTATCATCAAAACAATCATCATCATCAGCTCCACTTCATCAAATTGGTGGTTTTCGAGAAAAAATGATCAAGTTGCTTAAGAAAACGACCAAATCACCATACATGTGCCTTTAAAAATTGAGGAGTTCCCTCAATTCCTCATGGATCCCATCATCAGAACAGCACCAGATTAATGTGGAACCACCTTGGAGGTAGTTCCTTTCAAACAAAAAAAGAATTGTTCAAGTCGGACAACGGGTCTCGGAGTAATCGCTGAACATCCTACATTAAAAAAATCATCATCACTACCTTCAAAACAATCATCATCATCAGGTCCACTTCATCAAATTGGTCGTTTTCGAGAGAAAATGCTCAAGTTGCTTATGAAAACACCCAAATCACCATACATGTGCCTTTAAAAATTGAGGAGTTCCCTCAATTCCTCAGGGATCCCATCATCAGATCAGAACCAGATTAATATGGGACCAACTTGGAAGTAGCTCCTTTCGAACAAAAAAATAATGACTCAAATCGGACCACGGGTCTCGGAATAATCGGTGAACATACATAAAAAAAAAAAAAAATAGCCACAACCGAATACAGAACCTCCTCCTTCTATGAAATTGAAGTCGGTTAAAAACAAACGTTTCTTATGGAACTTTAAGGTTTATGACATAAAATCATTAAATAAAGCTAAATTTGGTATTTTTTATTAGATTCTCAATCCATTTGTTTAATGATAATTAATATCAAAGCGGGGAAAGACGCATTTTATCCACTAGTGGGGAAAGTAATTTGACCTTGGGTGGAGCGTGTTTAAGTAGCTTGACAGATAACAAAACGTAAAACGCTCACAATAATGGTTCGTTCGATATCAATTATCATTAAACAAATGGTTTGAGAATCTAATAAAAAATACCAAATTTAGCTTTATTTAATGATTTTAAGTCATAAACATCAAAGTTCCATAAGAAACGTTTGTTTTTTAATAATGATGTTAAATATAATTCTGAACGCACAAGTTGAGTCGATGCAATTTCAAAACGCATCATTGACATTTCATACGTCAGATATGTCAACATTGTCAACAAAATGTTTACTTAAAAACTTTTCACGTAAAAATACAGAATTTCCAGAGTTTTTTGTTATAATATCGTAAAAAAATTAGTGATTCCAGTGATGAAGATGATCTAATGCCTGTGGATGTTGCACTTTCCTCGCTATAGTGAGGTGAAAAGTTTTGTGTTACACACTGGTGCAAATGTATTTTACTTCTCGTGTGTTGAAACACTCGCGGGTAAAATACAACTTTGCACCCTTGTATAACAAATAACTATTTTTGCATATCAACGGCATTTGAGCACTTAACTACTGCTGACTGATACTAAACCCCAATAGCTACTAACCCCCTTATTCATAAAACTTAGCAACCTCTTACAAACCTCTGTTAAATTTTGTCTCTTCCTAGCTAACAGACATGTCAAAATGACGGATAGGCACAAACGGTTATCAACGTTTTGTTAGATTTGACAAACGTTAATGAATAAAGCCATACGTGGTTTTGACGACAAGATAACGAAAAATATTGTCTTTATAGTTTCTTTTCAAGTTATTGGTAAACACGTTATTAAATATTCCTTCATGATAATCCAGGTATAACTGTACCTTCGATGTGAAAATCCGCAACGCGCAAGCGGCGGGATACGACTGCGCCATCGTGCACAACGTCAACTCCAGTGAACTCGGTGAGTCGCCCCTACACAACCCTGCACCTTTCCGTTTAAATTGTGTAATCATAAAAAGCAATAGGTTTTAAATCTTCATTACTCATTACTTACGTTGGTTGTCTCGGCTTTGTATTGTATTGTAGTTCGGGCGATTTTCCGCAACTCGACGACTGACCTATTTTGCGTGACATAGGGGGGTGGGCTAGTCCTGCCAGCCCAGCTCCTCGAGGAAACCTATCAAACCTTTGATGTTGAGTAGGACCTCGGGGAGGTCTCTCGGGGATCCGAGATGTTTTGCCCTGTATGGGGCCATTCCGCTGCATTCCAGCATCACGTGAGAGTCTGTTTCTTCTGTCTCTATGCGTCCTCTGCATAGGGGACTGTCTGTGACACCTGTTATAAAAAGATGTTTGTTAAATAGCCCATGACCTGTTATGACACTGGTTACCATGCTCAGTCGGGTCTTTCCTAATTGAAGGAGCACCCGTGTTTGTCTCGGCTTTATATTAAACCTAATATCAAATTAATATAATTGAGTACGAGAAGGATAAGGGCATTAGTAATGAGAGTAATGATGAATGCGCTCATTATCGCTCGTGGTCGGGACGTTACACTGCGGAGATAAGTGGCGTTGTCGAGGCGAGAGCTTCGGATAAACAGTATGCCGTCTCAAAGGCTGGCTGACAAATACTTTTTCTTTTTTCCAACATTAATTTAAAACCGCAGTTATTTTTAAAGCGGACCATGCAGTAATGTAGTACATAAGGCATTTAGTTTAGTTTAGGGTAAGTACAACCACAGATAGCGTACCTACCTAAACTATAAGGGGGTTTTCCTTGTGCCGTCCCCATCGTCGACTGACCCAAGAGACTGTACGGTGTACGAGTCCATTATACATTTTGTGTATGCCCAAATCAAGTCTACTAATTAATGATGACAAAAATCCGACGAATCTGTCAAAAAGATATACCTGTGTTTGTGTACGAGTTATAAGTACGAGCCCCGATGCATATGTTTTCGTCTAGTCAGACCATTTTTTGAGGTTCTCGCGTTTGTACAAAAATAATGTTTAAGTTAAAATATCACTAACATTTAATGCTAATGTAGTTTAATTTTATATGGTAATATTCTCCAATAACTAAATCCAAATACAAGAAATACCGTTTGTACTGAAAGAAAAAAAAATAACGATTTTTAGGGTTCCGTACCTCAAAAGGAAAAAACGGAACCCTTATAGGATCACTCGTGCGTCTGTCTGTCTGTCTGTCTGTCAAACTATATCGTGTTACATATCAAATGAAAGAGCTCATTGTGAGAATCTCAAATATATTTTTTATATAATTTTAGGACAAACAGTTTAGAAGTTATTCAAGAAAATAGGCACAAAATGACCATTCCCCCCCCCCCTTTATCTCCGAAACTACTGGGTCAAAATTTTTGTTAAAAATACACAAAATAGATCTTTACCTATAGATCACCGGAAAACCTATTAGAAATGTGCAGTCAAGCGTGAGTCGGATTTAATTACTTAGTTTTTGATCCGACCCCTACGGGTTTTTTAAAGACATTTCGCATTGTTTAAATTGTGTAATGTACGGAACCCTTGAAACGCGAGTCCGACTCGAACTTGGCCGGTTTTTTTATTTTTTATTTGACGGGTAGGAATAAAACAGATGTCAAAAGGGCTATTACTAGGGAAAGCAACACGGCTCTACCAATGTACTGACAATTTTGTTTCGAGCCCATGCATGCAGCAGTGCTATAGGAGAGGACAATATGATTTGGAGAACGTTTTAGAAAAGTAAATTTTTTTAACAATAAGAGTCTCATGCAATTTTATTGTATTATTATTATACGACCAAAATAAACTAGATTAAACATTACTATTACGGTTCCCATTACTGGGTCATTTTATCTTCATGTATAAAATTTATTAGAATAAACAAAATTGTTGTGTTGAACTAGACGAACTAATTTGCATCGGGGCTCGTAGTATCACGGTGGAATATGTAGGTATTCTCATTTTAGTGTAACTAATTTTACTAGTCGGTAATTTTTAGGATTAGGGTAGGGTAAGGTTTTACCCAAAGGGTAAAAACGGGACCCTATTACTAAGACTCCGCTGTCTGTCTGTCACCAGGCTGTATCTCATGAACCATGATAGCTAGACAGTTGAAAATTTCACAGATGATGTATTTCTGTTGCCGCTATAACAACAAGTACTAAAACCAGAATAAAATAAATATTTAAGTGGGGCTCCCATACAACAAACGTGATTTCTTTGCCGTTTTTTGCGTAATAGTGCGCGAGTCCGACTCGCACTTGGCCGGTTTTTTGCGTAATGGTACGGAACCCTTCGTGCACGAGTCCGACTCACACTTGGCTGTTTTTTTTATATTGTACCTGATGTATTGTTGTCATATTATTCGAGACCACTAAACTTCCGTATCGCATATTGACTCATTATGTTTTCCAAAGTTCTCCACTACAGATTACGTTAATACCTACTAATTAGTATTATAAATGCGAAAGTAACTATCTGTCTGTTACCTCTTCTCGCACAAAGCGCTGAACCGATTTAGATGAAATTTGGTATGGATATAGTTTGAGGCCCGAGGAAGCACATAAGGATAGTTGTTATCAATCATTCAAGCCAAGTTCAAAAAAACATTATTACACGAACCATTTGGAGCCACTTTTGACCCTCACGTAACTCGAAATCATGAACATATGAAAATTGGTTTAAAACTAACAAGAACCCCTTTTTTATAAGGTTTCCGTAGTCAACTAGGAATAGTTATAGTTTCGCCATGTCCGTCTGTGTTTGTCCGAGGCGTTGCTCCGTGATCTTTAGTGCTAGAAAGCTGCAATTGCAAGCCAGTCAAGCTATTGTGAAGTAAGGGTAACTACCCTGATTGGCCCGACATGCTTCTTGGCCAGTTTTTTAACCGACTTCAAGATTTCAAAGGAGGTGGTTCTCAATTCGGTTGTATTTTTTTTTTGTTTTTTTTTTTTTTTTAATGTTTGTTACTCCATAACTCTGTCATTTCTGGACCGATTTTGAAAATTCTTTTTTTGATTATAAGTATATACATACAGATTGGTCCCGTTTTTGTCAAAAAGCAGTTCTGATGATGGGATCCTTGAGGAATCGAGGGAACTCCTCAAATGTTAAAGGCATACATATAGTGATTTTAGTATTTTCATCAACAAATCAAGCACTTACATATAAAAAAGTGACATTTGATGAAGTGGAACTGCTGATGATGATCAGAACGGAACTCTTCAATGACGCATGGTTCACGTTTGGCGATTTGTCCTCTTCGTTATGTTTGTTAAGCAAGTTAGGTTTTCAAGAAACATTTTTGTCAAGCTCGAGTTCTGATGATGGGATCCATAGGGAATCGAGGGAACTCCTCAAATGTGAAAGGCATACATATAGTGATTTTTGTATTTTTATAAATAAATCCAGCACTTCCATTTTAAAAAGTGACATTTGATGAAGTGGAACTGCTGATGATGATCAGAATGGAACTCTTTAATGACGCATAGTTTACGTTTGGCGATTTGTCCTCTTCTTTATGTTTGTTAAGCAACTTAAGTTTTTAAGACATATTTTTGTCAAGCTCGAGTTCTGATGATGAGACCCACGAGGAACCGAGGGAACTCCTCAAATGTGAAAGGCATACATATAGTGATTTTTGTTTTTTTATCAACAAATCCAGCATTTACATTTAAAAAAGAAAAGTGGCTTAGGTGGGTGGTTGGGTTTTGAACTGCGATTCTCACAGAACAGAATTGCTATCAGAAAAGTAGGTTAGGTTAGAGCTGTGACGTGACCTGTGACTCTTACAGAAACGAAATGCTATCAGAAAAGTAGGTTAGGTTAGAACTGCGACCCTTACAGAAACGAAATGCTATCAGAAAAGTAGGTTAGGTTAGGTTAGAACTGCGACCCTTACAGAAACGAAATGCTACTAGAAAAGTGGGTGGTTTTACCTCCTTTTCTACATTATTAGGCAAAAGATGCTGTCTTTTTCATTTCATTGTCTGGAATCTAAGAGTGCACCATCAACAATAAGTGAACTTTCAGCGGCATCCCCCATTGAAGTCGGTTTTTTTTCTTAAAAATTATATTTAATATAGCTCATCCGGTCATTAAGATACAAACAAATGAAAATCGGGACTTTTCTGACTGACTGACTGACCTAACATGAGGAGTCTTTTCAAAAGGGTTTATTTCTCTATGAAAACCATACAAAAATAAGCCTTGTGAAAAGACACACAAGGCTTATTTTTGTATAGTTTTCATAGATAAATAATTACCTCACATCATAAACCTAACCTACTTCCATTCCAAGTGACCTAGCAAGTTGAAATTTGGCACCCAGCTGGGCAATAGGGATGATGACACATGTTTAATTTTATAATATTCAAATTCTAGTAACATAGATAGCAAATGAGCAATTTATCACAATAATGTAGATATTAAAATAATATATGGAAATAATACAAAAGTACAGGACTTAAAAGTTTAAAAATTTTAGTAATATTTCAACTTCCAAAAATTTTTTTTTTGATTATAAGTGTATACATACAGATTGGTCCCGTTTTTGTCAAAAAGCAGTTCTGATGATGGGATCCTTGAGGAATCGAGGGAACTCCTCAAATGTTAAAGGCATACATATAGTGATTTTAGTATTTTCATCAACAAATCAAGCACTTACATATAAAAAAGTGACATTTGATGAAGTGGAACTGCTGATGATGATCAGAACGGAACTCTTCAATGACGCATGGTTCACGTTTGGCGATTTGTCCTCTTCGTTATGTTTGTTAAGCAAGTTAGGTTTTCAAGAAACATTTTTGTCAAGCTCGAGTTCTGGTGATGGGATCCATAGGGAATCGAGGGAACTCCTCAAATGTGAAAGGCATACATATAGTGATTTTTGTATTTTTATAAATAAATCCAGCACTTCCATTTTAAAAAGTGACATTTGATGAAGTGGAACTGCTGATGATGATCAGAATGGAACTCTTTAATGACGCATAGTTTACGTTTGGCGATTTGTCCTCTTCTTTATGTTTGTTAAGCAACTTAAGTTTTTAAGACATATTTTTGTCAAGCTCGAGTTCTGATGATGAGACCCACGAGGAACCGAGGGAACTCCTCAAATGTGAAAGGCATACATATAGTGATTTTTGTTTTTTTATCAACAAATCCAGCATTTACATTTAAAAAAGAAAAGTGGCTTAGGTGGGTGGTTGGGTTTTGAACTGCGATTCTCACAGAACAGAATTGCTATCAGAAAAGTAGGTTAGGTTAGAGCTGTGACGTGACCTGTGACTCTTACAGAAACGAAATGCTATCAGAAAAGTAGGTTAGGTTAGGTTAGAATTGCGACCCTTACAGAAACGAAATGCTATCAGAAAAGTAGGTTAGGTTAGAACTGCGACCCTTACAGAAACGAAATGCTACTAGAAAAGTGGGTGGTTTTACCTCCTTTTCTACATTATTAGGCAAAAGATGCTGTCTTTTTCATTTCATTGTCTGGAATCTAAGAGTGCACCATCAACAATAAGTGAACTTTCAGCGGCATCCCCCATTGAAGTCGGTTTTTTTTTCTTAAAAATTATATTTAATATAGCTCAACCGGTCATTAAGATACAAACAAATGAAAATCGGGACTTTTCTGACTGACTGACTGACCTAACATGAGGAGTCTTTTCAAAAGGGTTTATTTCTCTATGAAAACCATACAAAAATAAGCCTTGTGAAAAGACACACAAGGCTTATTTTTGTATAGTTTTCATAGATAAATAATTACCTCACATCATAAACCTAACCTACTTCCATTCCAAGTGACCTAGCAAGTTGAAATTTGGCACCCAGCTGGGCAATAGGGATGATGACACATGTTTAATTTTATAATATTCAAATTCTAGTAACATAGATAGCAAATGAGCAATTTATCACAATAATGTAGATATTAAAATAATATATGGAAATAATACAAAAGTACAGGACTTAAAAGTTTAAAAATTTTAGTAATATTTCAACTTCCAAAAAGGAAAAAAGTAAGGGTACCATTCGATTCCTTACATTTTATTCAAAAAAAGATTGTATAACAACTATATACATAAACGCAATATTTCACCGACAAAAACCCAATTTTCTTGTTTTGTCCATACATTCAAAATGGGCTCTCAGTGATCTTGACGTCACGTTCACTTATCGTTTTGTTAGGAGCGTTTCGCGAGTGAAGTACGACTCGGACTTTGACTTTGATTATCATTTCTTACTTTTGTATTGCTTTAATTCAATGGGTCCCATATAGACATTTGATCCTAAGAATAAACCTGATCGATTGATACCATTAATAAAAAAATGTCATCTAGCCTATTGTGTGGTTACGAGCTTAAGATAAAGAAACAGTGATTTGTTCCGATTTCTAAGACTACAAAAAACTGTTCTTATTTCACACTAAGCGCCTGTCGAATTTGTAATAGCAAAAATGAATTTTAGTTTTGAAATCAACTACATATGATGAATACTAATAATTTATGTACAGAAAGTAATGATATCCCATCAAAAACATAATTTTGTAACGAGAGCCAATAATTAATTACATCCCAAGTGAACTAGAACTTGGCACCCATTTGGATCTCAATTCTTTTGCCGGCGAAGTCAACAACGACGCAGATTCTTAATATGGAACTTGGCTCTTATTTAACATTTTATGTTTTTGATGGATGGGATTGTATCAGTATACCTATACACAAACCTCGATAATACTTTAATGAGAGCAATTGTTTTTTTTTTATCAAGTCAGACAATACAATCATAATAATGATTGTGTTATCTGGCATCAGTTCGCGGTTCGCGTTCCCAATGATACCACCAAAATGTTATAATACTGGGGACTATAGTGGCAGCAATGTATAGTAAAGAGCACCTGGTACCAGTGGTACCAGTGGTACCAGTGGTACCAGTGGTACCTTGCATTATTGTCTCGGGCAACGCTTCTTGTTATGAATGTTTTTGAGCGAAACTAATGCTGAACAACTTACTTTATCTATGGTAAAAACATGACCGTTATTATCTTGAGAATGTTAATAGGCTTAATCATTACCATTATCTGATATTTATGATCAAGAAACCATAATATCTCTAATAAAACCGGCCAAGTGCGAGTCGGACTCGCGAACGAAGGGTTCCGTACCATTACACAAAAACGGCAAAAAAATCATGTTTGTTGTATGGGAGCCCCACTTAAATATTTATTTTATTCTGTTTTTAGTATTTGTTGCTATAGCGGCAACAGAAACATCATCTGTGAAAATTTCAACTGTCTAGCTATCACGGTTCATGAGATACAGCCTGGTGACAGACAGACGGACGGCGGAGTCTTAGTAATAGGGTCC
The DNA here is from genome assembly GCF_947568885.1 of Cydia strobilella. Taxonomy (NCBI): domain Eukaryota; kingdom Metazoa; phylum Arthropoda; class Insecta; order Lepidoptera; family Tortricidae; genus Cydia; species Cydia strobilella. The sequence continues at coordinate 33,866,298 of NC_086068.1, forward strand.
CGTTTTTACCCTTTGGGTACGGAACCCTAAAAAAGTAATCATGCAGAATTTCAAGCGTGTGACCAGGTCACGCACAAAAAAAAACGAAAGGGTGGGCCGGTCGGACTGAAATGGCTTGTTTGATATTGCTCCTGGCCGGTGTATATGTATGTCGGAATCGTGGGCGTATCTTACTATCAGCAGCGCATCAGAACCTTCAATCGTGGATGACGAGGGCTCTCAATGAAATACGATATTCAACTCACAGTCTTTACTACACAAGACTGTTTACAAATCACAGCACACGTTTCATTTCTTATCCAAAGCAAAACCAGTGGATTAGACCCAGGAACCGCCAACGTCGTCATCTCCTGCCGTTCGTTCTCATCAGAAGATTGATTGACAACATCACTTCAATTGTTCTGGATTCTATTGTTTAGGCAGCGCCGCAGCGCACTCTATGATGACTTGGCGGAACTGCGTCAAACGCCACTCAAGTGTACTGTAACACCCTAGTTTGCTCTATTTGTCAAAGATTGCGTGATAACGCCTATGTAAGGCGATAGATGGCACAATTCAGTCACTCTCCAACATGTATATATCTCTGCGAACTTGACTGACATACCAGCGCGTGACTGGGTAGTTTATAAAACAAGAGGGTGGGCCGGTCGGACTGAAATGGCTTGTTTGATATTGCCCCTGGCCGGTGTATATGTATTATATGTGGGTCGGGCGAACTTAAACAACTCGAAATAATAATAAAAACTTATATTTTGGAAAAAACATCAAATTATAGTCTCACATCATAACGTCCGAAATCAAGTCTCTCGAATCTACGTTACCATTTTTAAATCTGCCGATGGCGTTTTGCTATCCCTTTCGCACGCACTCACACTCAGCATCACACTCTCTCATTTACACATCGTTCATTCTGCAGTTCGTTCTCTCACTTTCAGTCCTTACTTTCCAACCATTCCTCGGACTATACAAACACTGTCTCTACTCTATATTCTAGTTACAACGTAATTTGAAACAATAGGAACCATCGTGATACTAATCTAGATACATCCGTGAGATCGAATTGCATATCACATAGATTTTAGCAATTAGGTAACGTAATATAATCTCTTCTCTTTTCGGTCTTTATTAATTCTATAACTAGCAACATTGTTTCTTCTTATCACTTGTATGCTGACGATTTACAAATTTATTCCCAGGGTATGCTTGACGATCTACCATCCGTTATTAATACTACCAATAATGATTTAGAAAACATTTTAGATTGGAGTCATCGCTATGGTCTCATTGTCAATCCATCTAAAACGCAAGCAATCATTATAGGTAGTTCGAAATTAATCTCCCGAATTGATTTTTCCAATTTACCTACGATTTTATTTAACGGCACACAGATTCCTTATTCTTTTCAAGTTAAAAATCTAGGCATAATTATGGACCGTACTCTATCTTGGATTCCCCAGATCAATGAGGTTAGTAGAAAAATGTTTGCTGCAACAGGATCCCTACGGCGGCTTCGTAACTATTTACCGCTCGCTACTAAAATTGCGCTTGCTCATGCTCTGCTTCTTCCCATTTTAGATTATGCGGATATCAGCTACCCCGATCTTTCTGAGGAGCAACTAAATAAACTCGAACGTCTTCAAAACCTATGCATCCGGTTCATTTATGGCTTGCGAAAATATGATCACGCCTCCTACTATCGTTCGCAGCTCCTATACGTTTGCGACGCAATTCCCACTCCCTTCCCAGTCCCTTTCTCAAACTCGTTAATTATTAGATTCTGTCTGTCTATCTGTATTGTGTGATATGTTTATGTATATATGTATATATTACATTTATGCATGTATTGATATTGTTATATATTTAGTTGTGCTGATATATTTTTTTTCCTGTACTCGTTCTCCATTTATTATTATTATAATCTTTTACTGCTAAGCATATTTTAAATTTAACATAGTATAGCACAGAGTCACAACATACAAAAAACTAGGTATACATCAACATCAGTATACAGTATCAAAACCAAAGTTATAAGCTTTCTCTTAACATTATTAATCTTTTATATAACTTTATGCAATACAGTTACACATTAAACATTTAAGTTTAAGGAACACGATACACGTTAAATATTTAATTAAAGGCACACATTACACTTTAAATATTTGAAATATTGGGCACATCATCAAACTATTGAAACATGGTAGGAAAACATAGTGACAGCGCCCTGCATAGGCATGCAAAACACGTGTGGCGCCCTCTGTTATGGTGACATAAAATATCAAAATCTTACCTGACTTACTCCTCACCAGGCCATGGCTTCATGTTGTCGTAGGAAGTAGTGCTGTTCCCTGGACCTTCGGCTGTGCTGTCCAGTTTCTTCACCTTGTAGCGATCACGTCCCATACATCCAACGACTTCATATTATTAGAGGAGAAATCACCATACATCATTAAATAAAGGATTTACTACATAAAACCACGGAAAACAGGCATAGCTTAGGTAAATCACACTCCGACGCCGCAATGGCGAGCGATCCTCGTCTGACAGTTCGGGACGCGCCACACGTAGTGTGACCATCGACACCAATCGTTGGGCTGCACCCGAGCAATCCACATAATCGGTTATCAGTTCGGCCTCCTGATGAAAATCCTTCGCCCACGAAGGTCACCAAGCAGCACCACAGAACTTCTGCGCGTCGTGCGCCTTCAAGTCACGACAGAGGACTTGTGACGTAGGCGATTGGTGCTCAGTGAATCCGATGGCCCCGATGTCTGTCCTATAACCATCAAAGCGAAAGCCAATTAACATCTGTTACAGTTTCAAGTCAGCTTCTGATGTTGAGACCCCTTTAGGCCACATCAAAATGTCTATTTCTTAGTGTAAGACTCTTTAAGCACTGGAATGTTGTAAATTTTATGAAGTTATCACGGTATTATAAATTCGATCATAAGATCTCAACTCAATCCATGAGCAGTTGGCTCTAACCGTGTACTTCCTCTTTATTTTATTTTAGGAGAATTATCATGTAGTCAAACGTCATGTAGACAAGAGTAACATCGTAAAGCAAATGTAATATGTCAGTACTTAAATGAATCATGATGTTGACAACTGTCAGCTCTTAAAGCAAACATCTTATAGGCAAATGTCAGCTCTTAAATCAAATAATTATCAACTTTTAAACTAAAGGAAAACATGTAGACAATTATGAGCTCATAATTAAATATTTTGTAGGCAACTCTCAGCTCTCAAAGCAAATATAAACTTCTAGAGAGAAACATCATGTACACATATTCAGCTCTTAGAGCAAACATCAACTCCTGAAGGGAAACATCACGTAGACAACTTTCACCCCTTTTAACATCTTGTAGGTAATTGTAAGCTCTAAAAGCAAACTTTTTAAAATCAATTGTCAGCTCTTAAAGCTTACACCAAATATTAACTCATAAATGAAAACATCATGTAGACAACTCTTAGCTCTAAAAGTACACATAAAGTAAACAACTCCCGAGAGTTAAAGCAAACATCAACTTCTAGAGGAAAATATCATGTAGACATATTCAGCTCTTAAAGCAAACATCAACTCCTGAAGGAAAACATCACGTAAACAACTTTCAGCCTTTGTAATATCTTGTAGACAATTGCATGCTCTAAAAAGCAAACTTCTTATAATCAATTGTCAGCTCTTAGCACACTCACGCCTCAACCGGACTTGTATTTATATCCAGCTCTTTGAGTAACTTTAAATCATGGGCTCTCTATAAGCAACTTTAATTTATGTCTTTAGCTAACTGGTTTAACAGATTTGTATTATGACCTCTTTAACGAAATTAACATGGGCTTTTTAAGCATTTTGTAATATGGGCTCTAAGCATTTTTGTAATATGGGCTCTTTAAACATATTTATAACATGAGCTGTTTAAGCAGATTTGTATATGGTCTCTTTAAACATTTGCATCATAGGCTCTTTAAGCTGATGCGTCACATGGGCTCGCTAAGCATACGTATCATAGGCTCGCTAAGCTGATACGTCTCATGGGCTCGCTAAGCATTCGTATCATAGGCTCGCTAAGCTGATACGTCTCGTAGGCTCGCTAAGCATTCGTATCATAGGCTCGCTAAGCTGATACGTCTCGTAGGCTCGCTAAGCATTCGTATCATAGGCTCGCTAAGCTGATACGTCTCGTAGGCTCGCTAAGCGTTCGTATCATAGGCTCGCTAAGCTGATACGTCTCGTAGGCTCGCTAAGCATTCGTATCATAGGCTGGCTAAGCTGATACGTCTCGTAGGCTCGCTAAGTATTCGTATCATAGGCTCGCTAAGCTGATACGTCTCGTAGGCTCGCTAAGCATTCGTATCATAGGCTCGCTAAGCTGATACGTCTCGTTGGCTCGCTAAGCATTCGTATCATGGGCTCGCTAAGCTGATACGTCTCGTTGGCTCGCTAAGCATACGTATCATAGGCTCGCTAAGCTGATACGTTTCGTAGGCTCGCTAAGCATTCGTATCATAGGCTCGCTAAGCTGATATGTTTCGTTGGCTCGCTAAGCATTCGTATCATGGGCTCGCTTAGCTGATACGTCTCGTTGGCTCGCAAGCATTCGTATCATAGGCTCGCTAAGCTGATACGTCTCGTTGGCTCGCTAAGCATTCGTATCATGGGCTCGCTAAGCTGATACGTCTTGTTGGCTCGCTATCACATAGGCTGCATCAATCATGCACCGCCCCTCAGGCGCGCAGTCTCGCACCGCCGCTTAGGTGCCCAAACTCGCACCGCCGCTCAGGCGTGCAGACTCGGACTGCCGCTCAGGCGTGCAGACTCGCACCGCCACTCAGGCGTGCAGACTCGTACTGCCGCTCAGCTCAGGCGTGCAGACTCGCACTGTCGCTCAACCGTGCAGACTTTTGCCAGTACATTCTGAAACTATGATTCAGGGCAATAACTGTGTTCGAAAAACATAGTATGTTTGGATTCAACTTTTGTAATTACGGTTCAACTATCCATGGCTCACTTACTATTTTCTAATAATCTATCAAAATAATAATTGATCGGAATGAATTAAATGTGCCCTCCCGGGGAAGGCCTATGCCCAGCAGTGGGACATTGTATAAGCTGGTAATAATGATGATGACTTCTGTTACATTGACATGCATCAAGATGCACATTTACATAATAAGTCACATACACTTTGACAGGTTTTATTAGAATTAAGTAATGTCAATAAAACATGTGATCAAAATATTGACCTAAGGTGTAGGGATTCCGATACTGTACAAGCTATAGCAAGCAATCTTTCAATGTCAATTCTCTCCATAAGCATATAAGATATACCACCTTCATGTCACCAATAATGTTATAATTTATCTATTATAACACACATGTAGTGCCATTATATTATTACCATTGTTCTATGGCATTGTCAGATTTTCAATAAAAATGGGATGTAGTAATCTATGATTTGCTTGCATGAAATAACCCAATATTTCAACTTGTTAAAACAAGGAACTTGTGTTGAGAATACTTAACTTCTTTCATAGTGGTACATACAGCATCCAACTTGGTAAACATACTACCTGCAGTCGTCTCTCACCGCAGATTTCTATCACTGCAAGGTATTGGTCACATACTATTCCCCTTTATTATTTGTCAATTAGATATAAGATTATTTCACTGTAAGAATCAACTTTGTAATATGAAGCTTAACTTGGGATGAAACACATTCAGAAATATTAATATCCTTGAAAGAAGGCATTCAGTAATCATTCTTGAATTATATTAAAGTAGGTATTGTAATCATTATTGGATTATGTTAAAGTAGTCAATATTAAGTTTTCCATGACTGACTAAGACTTCATTGACAGTCCTAATAAGATGGACACAATTTTCATTGAACAACAAAATATGATTATGAATAGTAAATAATTTAAATTAGCACTTTTAAAAGTATCACAATTTAAAACCATATCCATTGTCCTTATTTTTATTAATTCACCGCTGAACTAACAGCCTCTTATAGTACAGTCAACATTAAGATTAGGTACATGTCACACATCACAGGCATTTAGTGGCTATGCTGGCCTGTTCTATTTTATTTAAAACATTTTAACACACATTAATTATTCGGTGTATAGTACATGACAATTTGAATCCGTTGGGAACATACCTCATAGCAGCTACTCATTTGTGTAAGTAAATTTTTATATGATCAGTAATACTCACTTGTCAATATTTTATTTATTATTTTTACCATGCTATACTATTACTGTAGGGTTTAGGGTTGATCACTCAAACGCCAATGTCAACAATACTTTTTTTATTGACTTATAGGTACATTAAGGGTTCATACAAAAAAACAGGTTTACTTCCTAACTAAATTAAAACGTGAAGTAGTCGGCAAGGTTGAGCACGCCTACTTCCTTTGCAAAGAGCCAAGGGTCAGTAGGGAACCTATCGCCAAGGCACTAACTAAATCCTAGGGAGGTCAGGGAGAAGACTGCAAGTGGCTATCGAACTCCCGTTCCACTGAGACTAGCCAAAGGACAGAGGGTGTACCTATCGCTAAGGCAGTCGCTAGCTGAATGTCTCTGATGCCTATCTCGTTCTTCAATCGCACCTCCGTAAGGAGGGGCGAGACGCCTTACCATCCCTTTGGGGGTGGGCAGTAGCGTATCGCCGCCCGTTACAACGGGCGGGTCTTTCTTCATTGCCTCATTCTGGGCGTGGCTTCTGACTGGCCGTGATTGGCCATGATGACCTGTCATGGCCAGTGTTTCTTTTTGGTGTTATTTGGGCCTGCTTGCAGCTTGAGGCTTGCGGCTCCTCTCAGCTGCTGGGGCCCTCATCCTCCTCAGCTGCTGGCACCAGAGTCCTGGGGAGCTGGCGCTGGCGGCGGCGGTTGTCAGGCGGGCGTGCGTGGAGCGGCGCGATGCCCTGCAGGTGATGGTGTCGGGATTGGTCTGCGCGCTCGAACATCCTGCTCGAGAGGTGACCTATGAAGGCGTCCAGGCTCTGCCATTTCAATCCCTTGGCGATGTCAATGTTTCGCACGTAGCGGGGAGCGTTGACTATAGTGCGTAGGGTCGCATTCTCCTGCGCACGCAGTCTCTTTTTATTGGTATCAGCCGTCAGCGCGTACCAGGCTGGAGCTGCGTACGTCAGGCGGGACCGCACATACGTCTTGTAGATCCCCAGCTTCGTGCGGCGGGGGAGGTTGCTACGGAGCACTGGACGGAGCAGGGTGCGAGCGCATTTGACGCGCCTGACCACCTCGTCCACGTGTGGCTTCATGGTAAGCCGCCGATCAAGTGTCACGCCCAGGTACTTGATCTGCGGCATCCAGTTGATCTCTTCGCCATGTAGACGGAGAGGCGGCGGGAGTCGGAAGGTGTTCCCGGTGAGCAGGGCCTGTGTTTTCCCCACGTTCACCGACAGCCTCCACCTGGAGAGCCAGTCGGGGAGGACGTCAAGGGACCTCTGGAGTTTTTTGGCAGCGTGCTTGTGGTTGATAGACGAGGCGAAGAGTGCCGCGTCATCAGCGTAGAGGCCCAGTTTGACGTCCCCGATGACCGGGAGGTCGTCGGTGTAGAGGGCGTTGAGGGCCGGCGAGAGGACACTGCCCTGAGGGACGCCCGCGAGGATCGGGTGCTCCTCCGAGACAGCATTCTCTACTGCCACTCTGAAGCGGCGGTCGGCCAGGAATGAGGCCACCACCTTGATGGTGCGCCTGGGTGCTTCGGTCTTCGACAGCTTGTAGATCAGCCCCTCGTGCCACACTCTGTCGAAGGCCTTCTCCATGTCGAGGCAGGCGGTAGCTGTGTGCTCCCTCCTATTCATGGCTGCCGTCATGAAATGGAGCACTCTGGTGAGCTGCAGGGTCGTAGAGTGGCCATCTCGGAAGCCGAACTGCTCCGGTCTCGGTTCGATGAAGGGCAGGAGACGGCTCAGCAGGAGCCGTTCGAACACCTTGGAGAGGGTGCTGAGCAGGGTGATCGGACGATAACTCTCCGGTCTCCCTCTGTCTTTTCCGGGTTTAGGCAGCATTATCACCCGGCCGAGTTTCCACGGTGACGGGTAGTGGCTCGAGCGCATGATCCCGTTGAACAGGCGAGTCACTGCCACTATGGAGCGCAGTGGCAGGTGACTCAAAGCCGCGTTCGGGATCGAGTCTGGGCCCGGGGCTTTCCTTGGTTTGCAGCGACGGAGAGTTCGCTGCACTTGGCCGGGTGTGAAGAAGACCGGATCTTCCTCTGTCCCCAGCGGTTGTTCAAAGTATCTCTCCAGGTGTTGTTCGACTTCTTGTTGATGTTCTTCGTTACCGACAGGGTTGGGCCGGAATTGGTTGCCCAGGCAAACAGCGAAGATCTCCGCCCTGTCCTCCGCCTTGTACTTGGGCTGTCCGGTCGCGTCTTTGAGAGGGCGAATCGAGTCCCGCGTCGTGCCGAGTTGACGGCATAAACGGTGGATGGAGGGGACATCACCGTCTATGGACGCGATGTGATTCTCCCAGCTCTCCGCGGCGTGGTCGCTCAGCTCCTGTTGTACCCGCTTGACGAGCTTGTTCAACTCGGCTCGCAGTGTGGGGCATCTGGTGGTCTGCCATCACCTCCTCAGGACGTGCTTTCGCTTTATCAGGTCCAGAATCCTTTGTGGCAGGAGAGGGCGTCTCCCGTCACTCTGGATGGTGTGCGAGGCTGTGTTGAGCGCGTCCTGGATGTTGGAGGTGATGGTGGAGGCTGCTATCTCCACTTCTTCTGCTGTGGAGACCGCCAGGGTCTGGGGTTTCCCCTCCATGGCTTGTGCGGCGTCTTGTTTTGGTAAAGATGGCCTTAATGGGCAGGTCTTCCAGGGCCAGGAGAACTGGGCGGTGATCCGACGGCAGGTCGGGAAGAGTCTCTTGGTGGAAGGCTGCGTCAATGTTTTTGTGGACCACGAAGTCGATGGTGTCGGCGGTCCCGTACCGATCGTCGTAGTGTGTCGGCTCTTCGGGGCCAGACACCTCGAAGTTATGGTCCACGGCGGCATTGTAGATGGCGCGGCCAGCTGGGCACTGCCTCTCAGCGTGCCACGCCAGGTGCTTCGCGTTCCAGTCCCCGGCCAGGATGACAGGCGTGGGGGGACTGAGAATCTTCAGTAGGTCGCGTACAAGTGTTCCGGCGGGTCCGACCGGCCGGTAGATGGAGAAAATCCTGAGGTCGTGGCCCGAGACTCTGATGTCGACTCCTAGTGCGTAGAAGGAGTCGAGGGGCTGGTAATCCACCGGTTGGTGTATGATGGACCTCCGGATGATGACAGCGAGGCCCCGGTATGCAGTGCCGTTTGGTAGGACCTCTTCTTTTCGGTACACTACATAGCCAGGAAGTTTGAGAGCGGCGTCGGCGCGCAGGAGTGTTTCAGACACCAACATCACGTCCACATCCTGCGCCTTCAGGAACTGTCGCAGCTGCCTGATCTTCGATCGTAGCCCCTGCGCATTCCAGTATACTACACGCAGCCTATTGAATTTTAGGCCGCGTGTTTAGGGTTTCTGTGAGCGCCTGAGCTACTGCAGCGAGCTGCGCCACTAGAGCGGCGAGGTCGTGTGTAGCTGGGGGCGCGATGCTGGTGTCCGGTGCTGGCGTTTGCGATGTGGATGGGGCAGCGAGGGGTTGGGCTGTCGCTGTCGTTGTTGCTGGCTTCTTTTTCTTTTTGGCCTTCTTTTTCGCCGCTTGTGGTCCCGGTCCCGAGGCCTGCTGCAGTCTGCTATCCCCCCTTTGGGTGGGGGGGTTTGCCGGCGCCATCAGAGTTGCTGGCGCCGACTCTTCCACCGTGGGCTTGGCGACTGAAGCGTTGGTTGTGGGTCCAGGGCGAAGCGGGGCCAGGAGGGCAGTCTTCCCGGCTTTCCAAAGGCGGTAGGCCTTTTTGTAGGCTGGACAGTTGCGGTGGTTGCCCGGATGTTCGCCTCTGCAGTTTTTGCAGGTGGCCTTCTGGTTGAGGGGCCTGGTGCACTGCTTGGCCAGGTGAGGCTCCGCACAGCGGACGCAGGCAAGTTCCCGATGGCAGCCGTGCGAGGAGTGTCCAAAGCCTTGGCAGTTATGGCATTGCGGGGGGCCCTTCTTTCCCCTCCACGCCTCCACTTTTACTCCTCGCACGTGGAGAAGCTCTTTCACCTCGTAGAGTTCCGCGTGGTCCCGAGCGGTCCCCACGAGCTGCACGAAGTATATGCAGCCCGGGCGTCCCGCTCTCGCGTTTATTTGCTTGATGTACTCTGCGGGGTGGCCAATCTTCTCCAGGGCGTTCAAGATGCTGGGAATCGGGGTTTTCTCGGGGAGGCCTCTGATGGCCACTTTAAACCGCTTTTCATCGTCCAGCCCGTAGACGTTGTAGAGCGGCTTAACGACGTCGGTGGTCTCCCCCTTCTTCTTTGCTTCGTTAATGGCCGCGACCGCTTCAGCCTCCAGTCTTGCCAGGTGACGTATCACGAGGCGGTACTCCGCCTCGGTGCGCGGTTCGAATTGAATGCCCTCTCCCCTCGGCCTGGTAGAGGGCGATTCTCCGAGCTCCGCCGCGATGTCGTCCAAGACCTTCGGCCAGTTCGGTAGAATTTCGGCGACGATGGGAGGGTATTTGGATGTTTCATTTTTTTTTCTACCCTCAACATCGTCACCGCAAGGCTGCGTTGTATCATTGCTCTTTTTGATACTTTTATAATTTTTTGGGTGCTGTTTATTAGATTCTCTTTTTTTTTTGGCAGCCTTGCTGCCGTTGGTCTCGTCGCACGCCTCGGCAGAGCCCGAAGGGAGGGCTGCGGCGTTGGCGTAGCTGGGTCCCAGGCCCGCGGTTTGGGACGCGGGGGGCGAGGGTGGCGGAGCAGGGGGTCCCGGCATGGGGGCCTCGTTGATGGCGGCTTCCCTGGTGGCGGGGTGGGCTTGTTTGGGCTGCGGGGCGGCTCCTGGGCGAGCGCGGAGTCGCGGGTCAGTCGGCGGCGAGATGTTGTGGCAGACCCTCTTGGGGTCTTGTTTTTCTGGCGGGCTGCTGTCCGGCTTTCTCTTGACCGCCGTAGGTTGAAGGACAGCCGGGTGGTCCTCCAGGAACTGGAGGAACGGGATGTCTTCTGGCAACAACTCGACGTCGTCGCCCAGGGCGTGCCCCTGGAGCCTGATGTAGGCCGCCATCCATGCCTCCATGCAAGGAGATATGTAGCCGACCTGCCCCAGACGGAGAACTAGGAAACGGTCACGTTCCAGTTGCTCGTGAGGGGAGAGTCGGTCCTGGGCTTCCCTCGGGAGCGGCGAAAAGGTGCGGCCAGGTTCGGGCGACCGCCAGAGCTTGGGAGAGCCTTCGGCGGGGTCCGATGCAAGGGCGTCTGTGAACTCGAACAGTTCTTCGTCTTCTTCAGTGGCTGCGGGTGGTGGAGAAAAAGCACTTTCCAGAGTACCCACATGTCCCGCGGCGGCGGGTTGGTCGGCATTTGTCGGTGTTTTTCCTGCTTTTTCTGCGGGTAGTTGTAAAAACTCGTTTTGGTGTTTGGGCTGCGGGTGGTTGGTGGGCTTCCATTCCGTGGGTACCCGCCCGCCCCGAAGGGGCGGGGGGGCCTTTTTTGTCGTCTTCCATTTCTGGAGTTCGCTGGGTCCTTTACCGACGCATTTCTGCCGGTCCGAACTGCGGGTCCTCTTCCGGGGGCCGGGGCTGGATTCGCAGCAGGGGCTCGCAGCAGAAGGCTTCTCAGGGTCGCGGGTGATCCCCTCCGGCGAGCCGGGCGCGATTCGAGTACCTTTTTCTTTACGAAAAAGACTTGAGAATTAGCTTGGTGCGAATATAGGTGCGTCCGTGGTTGGCTCCGATGGCAGTCCAGTCTCTGATGCGGCGCGGACGCGGCTTTTATTCGGTCCGGTCGGCGATCGTCGTGCGCGCTCGGTGCTCCTCGGTGGCTGGCCGGTGAGACGCAGTACTGTGCGAGCGAGAAAGTATTCGAGCCCGAGCGCCGTGAGAATTTGTACATCAGAAGGTTGCGTGTTCAAATCACGTCGGGGTCACCACTGTAGCGAAGGAGCTGGCTATGTAGGTCCAGAAGGTTTGTAGTAGAAGTAAACACTTGTCTATGTACAAAAATTGAATGAATTTATTTACAGAATACACGGTTTATATACAAAAATGGTGGAAAGAAAGAAAGAGACGTATTTACATAGAAGAGTGAGACAAGAGATATCCCCGCGCGGGGCGCGCGGGGGAGGTACGCTGGTACGTGCCGCAGGCGCGCGCGGCGCGCCTATAAAACTGAGTGGCCCGCCTTCGCGAGTCCTTTCGCTCGCCGGCCGCTGTGGAGTCAACATCGTGTCGTCGGTCCGCCGTGCCTCGCTGCGCCGCTTCGCGCTCGCTGCTTGGAAACAAGACACGACGAGTCCGATGAAGATGCTGCAGGCTCCTGGTTGCGGATATTCCAACTGTCCTTCTCAGGACAATCTAAACTGCTCTTATCAGAGCAATTTCATGTTTCTCCGCTTAACCGCGGAGTATGTCAATCGCACTGTTTCTCAGCCTCAGCACACGGTGTCAATCGATGTATCTTCACTTGTGTAGTGTGTTCCCACACATTACTTAAAAATTATGTGAATGTATAATTTGGCCTTACCTCGTTCAATCTTGTATGGCTGATTACATTTTATTTACCTCCAAAACCTTTTACACAGATCAGTATTACTCATTTGTGTGCAATCACTCTGCAGGGATTAGACCTCTGTGAGATATGCAGACACCCATCTTGTCTTGGTAAAACACCTCCAGTATAAAGCAAATTTATTATGTGAAAATATAAATGAGGCAACAACTTTATCTGAAATGGCAACTGTTACAATCTTTACCCATAATGCGATCATGCTTTATTTCACACAACATTCTCAAAGGGATCATGTTAACATGGACTTATAAATGACCCATGACAGCAATTTGGTCCGCCTTGCATAAATAACTCAAATTCTACATATATTGCATTCACAACAATAATATTTAAAGTGTAATAATAAGTTAATAATCACACACCACATAGTTCTCATACTATTAGTAACATGAAGCATCACTACATTAAATAACCAAACTTTATATTGGTAACATGTAAGATATTTAATTGAATTATTTTTATTGCTAATATTAGTATTTTCCAACAACAATCATAGACTAAGTGTTTTAACATAAACTAGACCACCATGACTGATAAATTTCATTAGCAATTTAATAACACCTCAATAGAACTTTCCGTACTTGTCACCGATGTATGATTTTTATAAAATTAGATTCTAGAATAAATATTATGGTGTGACAATGATGTCATTACAGTAGTCTAATTCGTCTAGTTTATCTGGCATTCATAATCTGATTCCTAATTTCATTATTGCCTTTCTTTGCATATTTTAAGAGTAAATAATTATGGCTATCGTTGTAGACATAATTATATGTCATTATAGCTATGATTTTAGGCTGTAAAATGTTTGCATATGTGCAATACTTCTCTACACTAAGTGGATAAGACAATCTTTCACGGGTTTTCCTTGATTCTGTAATGATATTCACAATTTGACACTATGGCACTTAGTTGTTAGACTGCTTACATAAAACATTCAAGTTATAACTTACGTGGCTTGATCGTTCCAACGAAACGATATATATGTATAGCTTACCAAATGTCCAAGTGTGGCATGACGCCATGAACCGTGGTGATGTACACCGTCATCAATGACTTACCGAACCTTTTTTTTTTATATGCCTTAATAAGGCTTCACCAAAGTGTTGTGTTTGTTATTTAATGATGAATGGTGCGAATATAATAGTAAAATCACTTGAACAGGCGTTCATTTGATTAACAACAATAAGCGGTTCAACTACGGCTTTTTCGCCAATCAGAATATATTGTGGACGTAAATTACGTATGCCGCTTCTGAACTATTAGAGGAGAAATCACCATACATCATTAAATAAAGGATTTACTACATAAAACCACGGAAAACAGGCATAGCTTAGGTAAATCACACTCCGACGCCGCAATGGCGAGCGATCCTCGTCTGACAGTTCGGGACGCGCCACACGTAGTGTGACCATCGACACCAATCGTAGGACTGCACCCGAGCAATCCACATAATCGGTTATCAATATGGACCTAGGAACCTAGGTTTGAGCTTCATGGGTCCTCTTAATAGCGACTCTTATCGCCCACAGTGTATAGTGTACTCGGCTTCCTTCGCTTATTGTAGGTCCTCCTATTCTCGTCTTGTATCTTTAAAATTTGCTCCTTAGCCTTCTTTCTATTTTCTTCTCTAATAGCCATAAAACTATCTCTGTTCTGTTCTCTTGCTCTATCAGTTCGTAGATATCGTAGTCTTCCTTTATTTTCATTTTCGTACCAATTAGCAACTCAAATGGCGTAGTATTAATGCTGCGCTGATGGGTGCTGTTGATGGCTCGCTGAACTCTACTTACATGGCGGTACCAGTGTATCGGTTCTTCAATACACAGCTTGGTCAGAACGCTGGTCATCACTTTGTGGATCCGTTCGACCTGGCCATTGCTCCGAGGTACCCCAGTAGTAATCTTAACATGGTCAATACCTTCGACTTTGCAGAAGTCCTCAAACTGAGAGCCAGTAAACGCGGTGCCTCTATCAGTAATGATTCTAGTCGGGTTTCCGAAACATTGCTGAAATATCATCATCTTATCTACTGTTTCCTTGACAGCAGTACTCTTAACTGGGAATAGCCACACAAACTTGGTAAATGCATCCACAATTGTCAAAATGTGGTAATACAGCTTCTTGGTTTCTGTCATCGGACCAATATGGTCTATGTGGAGAGTATCTAGTGGCAGCTTCTGTTTATCAATTGGATACAAGAATCCTTCTAGCTTTCCACTCTTCTTTTCCGCCAACAGACATGGTATGCACGTGACTATAAACTCTTCTATTTTTCTTTCTAAATTCTTGATGTAACAATCCTTACTGATAAGCTCAATCATTTTCTTTTTTGAAAAATGGCCATTCTCATGTGCTCTCTTTATAATCTCGGTTTCCATAGTCTTTGGTACCACGAGATGCTTCTGTACGCCTTTGTAGAGCAAACCATTTTCCAAGTAGTAGTCCTGATACTGTGTGTTCTTCTTGAGCACCTCTATGATCGCGTTTAGCCCATCGTCGTTTTCTTGTGACGTCTTTAGCCGTTCATGAATCGGCCCGTTACATACTGCCACATATGGGTTTCGGCTGAGTGCATCCACATGCTGCATTTTACTTCCGGCTCTGTGCTCAATCTCAAAGTCATATTCTTGCAGCAGTAGTATCCCCCTTGCCACTCTCGTTGACATTACCAAATCTTTCTTATTTAATGTCATTTGAAATGCTTTGCTGTCTGTGACAATCTTGAAGTGTTTTCCATATAGGTAACAGCGAAATTTCCTTACTCCTTTTATTATTGCCAAACCCTTCTTCTATGGCTTCTTTATAGCCTTCAAGTTCATAGCTGGTATACTTGCTCTCAGCTGGTGTCGTCTTTCTGCTCATGTAATACACAGGATGCAGCTCTGCATATTCTCCTTTTTGTAAAAGTATTGCAGAAATCGCTGCCATCGAGGCGTCTGTGTGCATCTCAGTCTGCAGTCTGGGGTTAAATATGCGAAGCACTGGCTGACTCACCAGTCTCCTCTTTAGTTCTTCAAAAGCAGCTCGGCATTCATCATTAAACTCATAACTATTTTCTCGTCGTAACAGGTCCGTCAGTGGTTTTGCAATCATGGCAAAATTCTGTATATATTTTCGAAAATAAGATGTTAGTCCTATAAAACTCTGTAATTGTTTAGTATTGGTGGGCACGGGGAATCTGGCAACAGCGTCCGTTTTCTCTGGTGAAGGCCACACCTGTCCGTCTTTGATAACGTGGCCCAGGTACTCGACTTGTCCTTGGACCAGTTGTGACTTCTTCCAATTTATGTCCAGCCCGTACTCAGCTGCCACCTCTAATACTTCTGCCAGCCTGATCACAGCATCGTCTTCATTTTCTGCGGGAATGATTATATCATCAATAAAGATAAGGATAGTACCCCTAGCAATCAGGTCCCTGAAAATTCCTGTGATAAATCTGGTGAACACCTTTGGGCAGACCGAAAGGCCAAAAGGGGCCCGAAGGAACTCGAACTGGCTCGTCATCGACACAAATGAAGTGTATTTGACAGATTCTTCTTCCACAGGCAAATGAAAATAGCCATTCTTTAAGTCGAAAGTACTAAACACTTTGGCATTTGCAAGTCTGTCAATATGGTCTTCAATGACCGGGAGAGGATACTCGTCTTTAACAATCTTTTGGTTCAGCCGTCGGTAGTCTACACACACCCTTATACTACCATCTTTCTTTTTTACTAATACTAAAGGGCTTGCATAAACAGAATAACTCACCTGTACTATGCCGTCTTCGAGCCACTTAGCTACCTGCTGGTCTACCTCCTGCTGCTCCCTTGGGGCCAACCTCCTCGGCCGCTGAGCCACAGGGATGTCGTCCTTGAGCACGATCTTGAGCTTGATCGGAGCCTCTTTCGTCTTCCTTGGAACATACGACTGTACCATGTTGTTCACCTTTTCCCGTATCGCGGGGCTTACCTCGTTACCTATAACAGAAGGGTCATCCACACGTATGGTATACACCCAGAGAATACGCGGTATAATCAAAACAAAGCCGTCTTCCAACACTGTCGTACAATGTTTCAGTAATTCTTGCCCGATAATCATTCTAAACAAATGAACTGGTATATTATCTTTGTTAATAACAAAAACTTCATGTCGTTGTACCAATATCCGTCAATTAACAACAAGTTAAGTTTAAACTTGTCCATAACATTTCACACCACCGCCAAGTCCAGTTATGTTATCATCGGGATCGCATTCTACAAGCTCCCGCGCACTTAATTCACTGTAGCACTCGATCGTCAGAAGATTTATGTCACTACAGGAATCAATTAACGCGATTTCGTTCTTTCCGCACACGGAGATTTGCTTCAACGGCTTGTTATTAATCATGTTTGGTCTCGCAGTCGTCATAACAGTTGTCAAACACTGATAATTATTATTCGTCGTCGCAGTACGAGTGTCGGCGCAGCTTACGTCATGGCCGCCGTCCGAAGTGAAGTTCGTGACATTCGCGTGACACATGAAACTCTTTTTCCCACCGCTGACGGCGCCACCGGCGTTACTCGAGTGAAGTTTTTTCGTGTTGCCAACTTCACTGCTGCTCGCCACTGCGTTTCCGTCGTCCTTGCCACGTGAAATTGTAGCTGGTGGCGTTTTGCACTGTGATGAAATATGCCCAAAAGAGTTGCACCGAAAACATTTTAAACCCTTGTCTTTATGCGGACACTCAGCCGATGAATGACTCATTTCTACACAGCTAAAACATCTTTTAAACGCCAGCCGCCTGTTTGACTTCTCGTGATCTACGTGCCTCGACTTAGCTTCTTTTTCTTTGCTCGAACCAGACATATTTTCTTTTAGTTGTTCGTACATTTTAATCTTCTCTTTTAACTTACTGTAGGTACTCACGCCGTACAACATGATTTTATTAACTTCTTGATATTTTATTCCCTCCACGATGTACTTTGATGTACGATGCTACGTAGTCGGGCATCTTGCCGCGTTTTCCCAATTCTTTCATTGTGAACATGTATTGTCTTAGTATGTAGTGTATCGTTTTAGTATCAATATTTTCTGGAAACTCCTTAAGAACTGCAGCTTTAAATTCATCCCAAGTCTTGTATATTCGCTCCGCCCGGAACCATAGCAATGCCGTTCCCGCCAACGAACGTCTTGCCATCAGCAACTGCTATAATGGGGTTCAACCGCAGAGCTCCGTACTGTCTTCAACGTCCTGGACCCACCTAGCCGCTGGGTAGGTCTTATCCTGACCGGTAAACTAAGGTATGAGGCCTTCGGTGAGATGTAACATACCGTTGCCGGCGCCATGCCACGTATTTGCCGCGAGGTCGTCGTCGTCTTGGCGTCGTCGGTTTTTTCTTGGTGACATCGTCGTCGTCGTTCGCAATCGTCGTTGTAGTCGTCGTATATTGTCTTCAATAGGAAAATCCTTCGTTTTCTGGTAGCGTCTTCGTCAAGGTCACGTCTTCAACTCATCATCTTTGCGTCGTATTCCGTAGTCTACTTAATTTTGAGCCGTTCCCACATCTGACACCAAAACTGTGGGTCGGGCGAACTCAAACAATTCAAAATAATTATAAAAACTTATATTTTTGGAAAAAACATGAAATTACAGTCTCACATCGTAACGTCCGAAATCAAGTCTCTCGAATCTACGTTACCATTTTTAAATCTGCTGATGGCGTTTTGCTATCCCTTTCGCACGCACTCACTCAGCATCACACTCTCTCATTTACACATCGTTCATTCTGCAGTTCGTTCTCTCACTCACTCTTTCAGTCCTTACATTCCAATCTACGCATCCTACATATATGTATATGTCGAAATCGTGGGCGTATCTTACTATCGGCAGCGCATCAGAACCGTCAATCGTGGATGACGAGGGCTTTCAATAAAATACGATATTCAACTCAGTCTTTACTACACAAGACTGTTTACAAATCACACTGGATGGATTAGACCCAGGAACCGCCAACGTCGTCATCTCCTCCCGTTCGTTCTCATCAGAAGATTGAATGACAACATCACTACAATTGTTCTGGATTCTATTGTTTAGGCAGCGCCGCAGCGCACTCTATGACGACTTGGCGGAACTGCGTCGAACGCCACTCAAGTGTACTAGTTTGCTCTATTTGTCAATGATTGCGTGATAACGCCTATGAAAGGCGATAGATGGCACAATTCAGTCATTCTCCGAGATATATATCTCTGCGAACTTGACTGACATACCAGCGCGTGACTGGGTAGTTAATAAAACGAGAGGGTGGGGCGGTCGGGCTGAAATGGCTCGTTTGATATTGCCCCTGGCCGGTGTGTATATATATATATACATATCTCTGCCAACGTGACTGACATACCAGCGCGTGACTGGGTAGTTTATAAAACGAGAGGGTGGGCCGGTCGGACTGAAATGGCTTGTTTGATATTGCCCCTGGCCGGTGTATATATCTCTGCGAACTTGACTGACATACCAGCGCATGACTGGGTAGTTTATAAAACGAGAGGGTGGGCCGGTCGGACTGAAATGGCTTGTTTGATATTGCCCCTGGCCGGTGTATATATCTCTGCGAACTTGACTGACATACCAGCGCATGACTGGGTAGTTTATAAAACGAGAGGGTGGGGCGGTCGGGCTGAAATGGCTCGTTTGATATTGCCCCTGGCCGGTGTGTATATATATATATATATATGTATATATATATATATATATCTGCCAACTTGACTGACATACCAGCGCGTGACTGGGTAGTTTATAAAACGAGAGAGTGGGCCGGTCGGGCTGAAATGGCTTGTTTGATATTGACCCTGGCCGGTGTATATATTATGTATATATCTCTGCGAACTTGGCTTACATACCAGCGCATGACTGGGAATAAAATAAAACGAGAGGGTGGGCCGGTCGGACTGAAATGGGTTGTTTGATATTGCCCCCGGCCGGTGTATATATTATGTATATATCTCTGCAAACTTGACTGATATACCAGCGCGTGACTGGGTAGTTTATAAAACGAGAGGGTGAGGCGGTCGGGCTGAAATGGCTTGTTTGATATTGCGCCTAGCCGGTGTATTTGTGTATATATCTCTGCGAACTTGACTGACATACCAGCGCGTGACTGGGTAGTTTATAAAACGAGAGGATGGGGCGGTCGGGCTGAAATGGGTTGTTTGATATTGCCCCCGGCCGGTGTATATATTATGTATATATCTCTGCAAACTTGACTGATATACCAGCGCGTGACTGGGTAGTTTATAAAACGAGAGGGTGAGGCGGTCGGGCTGAAATGGCTTGTTTGATATTGCGCCTAGCCGGTGTATTAATGTATATATCTCTGTCTGAAGGGCGTTGCGTTGTTTGCCGCAGATACTATGACCACGAAGCACCCGGCGGGCATCGACATACCGTCCGTGTTCGTGAGCGACATTGCCGGCCTGGCACTCGGTGACTCCTACCTCTACAATTGCGGGTCAGCTTCCCGGGTTTTTATTTTATGTTTAATACTTTTATGTCTACGGGTTCTATACCGAGTTTATATACATTTTATTATTTGATCGTTATCCTAATTAATGTTTTGCAAAAACTAATGATTAAAGCGTAAAGATATATATCCTTCCGAATACCTCTTTTGTTCAATAAGAGTTGAACAAATTTTGTTATGTACAATATTTTGGGCCTCACGAGGTCATTTTTTTATAGTAGCCAAATACGTAATGTCATTTCCTAATAATTATACCCCATCCTTTTTGAAGCCTAAAAGTAAGAGATAAGTATTCCCCGACGTCATGTACGTCAGTTTACAGTTGCAATAGTACCTACTCCCTACTCGCATTAATAGTATCGTTAACGCTATTTGGTCAATAGCGTTAACCCTCATTATTATATTAGACTTGTGTGTGTTTCGTTACTTGCAGCTACTACATAATGGTGAACGGCGCGCCCTTCGACATCAACACACAGCTGCTGCTACCGTTCGCCATCGTCGTCGCCATTTGTCTCTTCATCATGATCGGGTTAATGGTGAGACTGGAGCGCACAGCGCACCAATAATACGAGTAATAGACCGCGAGCTAGGAACAGATTTCCATAACCAATCGCCTCCCGGCCGATAACTCGTATAGTGGTTAACAGCTATGTATGATGAACCCTCCTGAACGTCAGCTGCCGCACTGTGGGACGAAATTCGGCTCTCATTCACATACAAACCGAAATCGTTAATTTTATGTTTTTTTAATTGAAATAAGTTTATCCCAGCATTGTTATGGTTACTTATGAGTTATGAATTTTAGACGATTGGGAATGAAAACTATCGAGTTACGATTTTTTTTTTTCATAAAAATGTATGGAGCAGGAACAAGAAATCATTATTACTCAAGAATCACAAACATTTTTATAGTATTACGATCTGCGAGGATATTACGGTTCGTTTTGCGGTTCTTGAGCAATGCTCCTCTGCTCCATGCATTTTTTTTTATCGTAGCATGATATTTTCATTCTCAATCGTGTAAAATTCAGAAGTTACCATAATAATGCTGGGATAAACCTATTTCAATCAAAAAAAACATAAAAATAACGATTTCGGTTTATATGTCAATGAGAGCCGAATTTCGTCCCACCCACAGTGTGCCGCTCCGTTGATGGGTTGAGGAATCGCAGTCACCGAAACATGTAAAAAAAAAATTTTGTCATCGCCTCTCGTTGGATACTTTGTCAGGTAATAGTTTAGAAGCTATTATAAATTAAAAAAAACCCTCAGCCGGTTGTATCGCGTTGGAAAGACCGTCAGCTGGTAGCATGAAACTATTACCTGACAAAGTATCAATCGGGAGGCGATGACTGAAAGATAGTTATTTGTTTTACAAGGGGGCAAAGTTGTTGTTTAACCCCTCGTGCTAATGTTGATACCCGAGCAAGCGAAAAATTCCAAAATAGAACCACGAGCGTAGCGAGTTTTAAGGCTCGGGGGTTAAACAAATTTTGCCACCGATTAAAACACAAAAATTTTCACTACACCAACACAAGGAAAATACTAACTGTAAAATATCAAACAAAATCTAAGTACTTCGACTCAAAATGAATGTTATTCATATTCTACCAGCAAACATAAGAAAACAACTCAAAATTTCCATTTGATTACTTTGCCTCACATGTGAATAAAATGCAACTTTCTTATCAGTTTTTGAACAATCAAGAGCGCCTTTACCAGCTGGTGTGGTGAAAAAAATTTTTACGTGTTCACGTGACCCACGGCGATACAACCGGCTGACTATTTTTTTAATTCTAAACTATCATGTGACGAAGTATCAACCGGGAGGCGAAGACTGACGAAATTTTCGCCTAGCCCGCGGTCAATAACCTTTAGTTTGTGTTGTTTTACTCTAACGCATCTTACTACTCATGCGTTAAGGCCCAAATACATGGAGATTATCGCCAGGCGAAATAGTTTACACGAGGAGCCGCATTATAGGGAGATATTTGCTTACGATTTCTCGTCTCTTCTAAACTCGTTCTCGTATGATATTTTTTCACGTACGAGCGAGTATCGCACGAATCGGTGCGATCCGCTTTTCATACGAGTTTTACCAGTCAGCTTACGTGATTAGTTGCTAATCATTACACATTATTTTTTATATAATTTAAGAGGCCGTAGTCGATTTTGGAGCAAAAATGTAAAATTGATAGATTTAGTCGTTGAAATTATACACGTTTTGTTACGTAAATAAATAACAAGTATTGATTTCTATTAGCACGTCTTCTCATCATGCCTTTTAATAATGAGGTCGCGAGCGTGCGTCACCGGTAATGCATGAAGAGAAGGGGCAGTTTTTAAAAATTCATCAAAAAATCATGGTGGTAAATTATACAAATTGATGTATAAGAATGACAGAATGAATGAAAGAGTGACGACCGGTCTGGCCTAGTGGGTAGTGACCCTGCCTGTGAAGCCGATGGTCCTGGGTTCGAATCCCGGTAAGGGCATTTATTTGTGTCATGAGCACAGATATTTGTTCCTGAGTCATGGGTGTTTTCTATGTATTTAAGTATTTATATATTATGTATATCGTTGTCTGAGTACCCATAACACAAGCCTCCTTGGGCTTACCGTGGGACTTAGTCAATCTGTGTAAGAATGTCCTATAATATTTATAAAATATATATATATATATATATATAAGAATAGTTTCAGAAAATGTTGTAGATTGTTTTAAGTATCAAAATTACGTTGAAATTAAGTCGATTTTTAGAGAAATTGTCACTTGTTTTGAAGTTTGGAGAAAATTGATTTCGTCTAACTTTCTTTTACACTACTTCAAAGTCATAATAATAAAAATGTAGTCTGATAAACGTCAAGTCAGGCCTCCGTCACTCGCTCAAGGCCACGCGCTATATGCCTACCGCTCGGCGTATCGTCGACGATACAATCGACAGAGGGCCGCCGAACGCCCGCCTGAGCGCTCGCACCGCACGTTTCCCGCGCTTACGCTTCGAAATGCAGGAAACCACGTAATTATTGTGCAGTAGTCAAAAAACAAAGAAAAAATGGTCGTTGTTTTCATTGCCGAGAGACGAAGAAAGGTAAAAATACTAATTTTAAATCTATCTTTATGAATTTTATCACCGTTTATTTCTTTGAACATAAGTAGGTAAATCGTAAACTAAGGAGTTTTTTGAGTCAGGTATTTATAAGTGTTGTTTTTAAATATTTGATTGACTAATAAAAAATGTGGTTGACATTCGTTTTATTACAATAATCATCATAGGTACAACCCTAGCGCATTCTTACGATGACGCGTTGGCACGTGACTCGCATGCCGGACAACACAGTCTCGACTCTTTGTGCGCGTACTTATGGTACATTTTTTCTCGTCCTGAGAAGCAGGTATTATAATTAAGATTTTGTAGGCTATTATAGCGTAGGTATTTTCGCTTTTGTATGGGAATGATGTATCTGTTACGTAGTAACTATTTATTAATCTGTGGTCAAGTACAGGATATGTGTAATACAAAATTACCATGTTTAGCAGTCCAAACATTACGAAATTTACAAATAAGAGCGACAAAATCAGTGCTTTACGCGCGTTTACCTAAACGTCCATCAGAAAAGCAAACATTACTAATTTAGTGAGTCTGGTTTCAAAAAATTGATCTGATAAAAGGTAAGATAAGAAGACGTGCTAATAGAAACCAGTACTTGTTATTTGAATTAGGTAACAAAAGGTGTAAAATTTCACGGACTAAATCTATCAATTTTACATTTTTGCGACTAAAATCGACACCGGCCTCTTAAGTTGCATTTATTTTAATATTGGCTCTTAGCTCAAATGGAATGACGTTACCTTTAAGAAAAAAAAAACGATTGCGGGAAACAGCAGCATTTAAGTATATGAAAAGAAAAACTTTATGTAGATTGATAAAACATTTAAATTGTCCCAAAAAACGTACAAATGTGGAATTTCAACAAACGTAAGGTTTTTTGAGTTGTATAGAAGCTACAAATGCACCGAAGACATCAATTACAAAAACAGGCATGCAAGAGAAGCAGCACTTTATTCATTTTTGCGTGAGCTGGCAATTTCAAAGTATGGTCCAAAATGAAAATAAAATCAAGATTAAAAATGCACTCATAATGGCGACTGAATAGCACATGAACTCGAAATACGATTCTCGCATTTAAATTTTGTTTACACGGAGACATCCAATCATCGAGGGCGAGGCGATTATTGCTCCGTCTCGTGCGATATGATATCGTACGTATAGTTTACATGATACTATATTTACTACGCGTACGCTACGTGCTACGACAACCGAATGGTCGAGGCGAGAAACTCGCATCATCTAAATGGGCCTTTAGGAAGGGACAGCGTGGTTCACTTTCTAAACTCGGTTTTATAATAATAATAAAGTACAGAATTCTCACTGTTTATCAATCAGTGAACATTCTGTACCTAGTAATATCGATCAAGAGTATTAAGCGCTGTGTAAAATGTGCTTTGTACTGGCATTTAATAATGCTGCCTCCACCAAGCATAACATACCACCTTCATCGCCAAAATAAAATAAGAAATTGCGACGCGCATGAGCTCAATGTGCCTAATTTTTAATATGACGAAGGAATTACTAGCAAAAAAATTAAAATCGGTATACGTGGAAATGTTCTTGATCTGCTCAAATCATACCTTAGTGACCGAGAACAGGTAACTGAACTTGTCCAAATATGTCCAAAAACTAAAACGGAAAGATCTTTCGTGTCCAATAGACGCAAAATAGTCTACGGAGTCCCTCAAGGGAGTGTTCTAGGGCCCCTTTTATTTCTAATCTACCTATATATTAATGATCTCCCTAAAATGTAAAATATCCAATGGTCTTATTCGCTGATATTAGCACTGTAATTATTGAATGTGATAATGATAATAATTATGAATCTGAAATTAATATGACATTATGCAATATTATTGAATGGCTTGCTTATAATAATTTATTAATCAATATCAACAAAACAAAAATTATGCACTTTTATCAACGGAAAATTCCTCTTCCAATTAAATGTGAATACCTAGGAACTGAGATAGAAACTGTGAACTCAACTAAATTCTTAGGTATCAAAATAGACAGTCAATTTACCTGGAACCGCATACCAAAGAAGTTTGTAGAAAACTTAATATATTCTCATATGCACTATCTAGACTTGCAAAGATAGTCAGTAGGGATGCGGTTATGGCTGCGTATCATGGTTATGTTATGTCTACTTTGAGGTATGGAATTATCTTTTGGGGCAACTCTACTAACAGAGAATTAGTCTTTAAAGATCAAAAAAAGATGCATAAGAGCTATATGTGGCTCAAAACCACTCGATAGCTGCGCCCAACATTTCAAAAGACTAAAAGTGCTTACTCTACCTTCGCTCTTTATTTATGAAATTGCTCTTTGTTAAAACAAATCCCACACTTTTTTTAAAAGTAACGCATTTACGAAATAAAAGAGTAAAAATCGATTTACATACAGAACCAGCTAAACAGCCCTTAAACTAAAGAGTGTGATTTGTTTGGGAAGCAAAATTTATAATAAACTACCTGACACAATTAGAAATAAGGATACAATTGAATTCAAACGAGCATTGATGACATTCTTAACAGATAAATGCTACTATTGTCTCTCGGATTATTTGAATATTTAATTTCTATTTTATTCTTTTCATTATTTGACTGACATTGCGACATTTGTATTCTTATTATACTACATAAATTTTAATTGTTTGACATCCGGGTATTTAATATTATAAAACTAGTCTCCTTAATAGTAACTGCTGACTTAAATTCTTTGATACTGATTTCTGTTCAGATTTTTTTTACACAATTTTTTAATTTAGACTTAAGACTAACTGTTTTTTGCATGCCTGTTGGTCAAATATAGAGACACCACTGATTGTAAGATTACCATCACTGTATGTACTACCTATATTTGCAAATAAAACATTTTGAATTTGAATTTGTTTACATGCAATAAACAAATAGTTTGAGTAAATTTTAAACATTTGTCATGTTACTATTACAATAATTTTAATATATACAGTGTATGGTACAGTCTGGCAAACCATGTCGTCAGTACAAAAATGCGCGAAATTCAAAATTTGCATAGGAGATTGACTCTTCTTGGACACATTTAGGTGGTGTTTAGAATGATAGTAAAAGTTGTAACAAAGGTGGTTCGGTACACAGATAGCGAAGTGCGTCCGCGACCGTCGGCACGCGCGGCGGCGGCGGCTGCCGGCGCGCGCGCTGCGCAAGATCCCCACGTGCAAGTTCAGCAAGGGCGACCCCTACGACACCTGCGCGATCTGCCTCGACGACTACGTCGAGGGCGAGCGTCTGCGCGTGCTGCCCTGCGCACACGGTACGGTACATCATTCGAATCGATTGTCCTCTCGACGCCTCGCCCTCGCCTCTCCCGCAAGCATGCACGTTCAACGCTCACGGTAGTAAGGCCAAGCAATAAGAAGGTATAGAGGGAAATGCTAGGAACACAATTTTTGACTTCGTAGCTTTGTTTGGACTAGTTAGGAGGGGAACATATTAAAAGTCCCCGGCCGTAACCCCGGTGCTGGGGGAAGAGTGGGGTTTAAAGGTTCCATTTTTCGGTTTTTCGTTTATATCTCGGAAACTATGCGTCTGAACGACATGGCCACTTATACAAAATGAAAAGTGATTTAATTTGTTACAAGGTTTATTAAGTCTACTTTTTCGATATCTTGTAGTTTTTGAGATATCCGCTCTTGAAGGTTTATTTAGGGCTCTCATTTTTATCTTAATTATCTACATCAGTGTAGCTGCTAGGCCGGGTTTGGTAACGTTTTCGTATAAATCGGGGGTGCTGAATTCATTTATGGTATCAATATTGACACCACTCCTGAGGAAAAACAAAATTTAAAGGAAGGAAAGCCACAAATTACGATTATACACGGTTTGGTTAAAACTACTAGACGTGTAAGTTTATTTATACTTCGTTCTGGTTTCCGATCAGCGTTTGCATTTGTGTGGGTATGGATAATCGGAATCGGGGTCTCTATTGTTTTACATAATTATTGAAAGTCATAATGTAATGATTGTCATATCATCATTAGTCATAATTTGGTTTTTCTCAGAAACGCGTAACTTTTCAGGATTGCCATAAAACAAACCTAACCTAACCTATCTATAGGATAACCCAAGGAAAATCCTGAAAAGTTAACGGTTTCAGAATTATGACTAATCATAATATGACAATCATTACATTATGTTGGTTGTTCCATTATATTGTCCCCGGGGAGATGGGCCTCGTTAGCATTGTGCTGCAACCCGTCTAGGAGAAGGAAAACTCCAAAATATAACCCGGGGAGATGGGCCTCGTTAACTTTGTGCTGCAACCCGTCTAGGAGAAGGAAAACTCCAAAATAGAACCCGGGGAGATGGGCCTCGTTAGCATTTTGTGCTGCAACCCGTCTAGGAGAAGGAAAACTCCAATATAAAACCCCCAAATCCAAGGTGTTAGCCGACCCGTGCCGAGGGATGCATAGCCAGAGGGTAGTACTGGCGTTGAACGGAGGGTGTCTGTGTTGGCGGTCACAGGACACAGTGGTGAACCGCCTTGCTTCAGTACAGGGCTCTGCAGTTGTGGAAATTTAAATCCCTTTTACTCGTGGAAACGCAATGGAGATTCAAAATAATAATAATCATCCGAATGGCGGCGACGTGGTACGCCACCCGTCACGTCTCGTTTCTCGCGGGGGCGACAAGCGGCTCACGGAGAGCCGCTTTGCTACGCTGAATGTTGGAGGAGGAATGGAAGAGAAATTAAACGAGGTTTTGCAGATGATGGATGAGAGAAAAATTGATAGTTTGTGTGTTGATGAGACGAAACGGAAAGGATGCGATACCACCTTGCATGGAACCTACACGGCGTATTGGTCTGGGGTACCTAGTTCGGATCGTGCCGGTCAGGGAGTTGGTGTTGTACTTTCCGCAAGAATGGCTGAGTGTGTGAGAGAATTTAAATGTGTGAATTCCAGACTGATGTGGATTAGACTGAAAGTGGGAATGATGTGCATATTTTTGGTAGGAGTTTACGCTCCAGTAGACCGGGGTGCGAGTATCTCACAGCGCATTCGGGATGAAAGGCAGATATTTTGGGATGAACTAAGAGAGGTTTTGAAAGTATGTAAGAGTAATGAAAGATTAGTTTTGTTAGGTGACTTCAATGGCTGGGTAGGAATAAAAAGGGACGGATTTGAAAAGGTTCTTGGAATGTACGGTGACGAGAGAGTGAATGATAATGGGAGAAGCGTGTTAGAAATTTGCCAAGAGTGGAACCTTTGTGTAACAAACACGATGTTTGACCACAAAAGGATACACTTATATACTCGAGAGGCGGAGAATGTTAGGAAAAGTATGATTGACTTTGTGATAGTGGATGAAAGAATTAGGAAGAATGTTATCGACTCCAGGGTGTATCGAGGGTCGGGTATCCATTCTGACCACTTCCTGGTAATGTGCCGATTAAGTGGCTTGTTTAAAGGATGGAGACAACGGCCCCGTACAGTTACTGCCGATTTAAAAAGAATAAAAGTGGAGATTTTGCAAGAAGAAGGAGTAAATGATGAGTATAGGAGTAGATCAAAAACCGAATTCAATGGTATGGATGAGATTAGTGAGACTGAACAATTGTGGAATAGTTTTAAAAATAAAGTAGTAAGTGTGGCAAGTGAAGTATGTGGAGTAAGGAAGAGGCACAAAGGAAAAAAGTAGAAGAATGTTTGGTGGGATAAAGAAGTGCAAGAAGCAGTGTGTAAGAAGAAAAAGTTGTGGTTGGATTGGTTAGCCTCAAGAGCTAACCAAAGAAATCACACGGCTTCATTTGACGAAGTCAGTGAAGCGAAAAAGGATTATAGAAGAATGAAAGTGTTAGTAAAGGAATTAGTAGACAGAAAGAAAGGCTAACAGAAAGATAAAATGGAAGAAAGGCTCTCTCAAGATTTCCAAACAAATATAAAGTTTTTCTGGAAGTCCGTTCGTTTAGCCAGGGGTAACACCCAGAATTCTGAGCTAAAGTCAATAAAAGACAAGAATGGAAGATTAGTGAATGAGGAAGAATGCATTTTAGAAAGATGGAAAGAGTATTTTGAAAGTTTGTTTGATAAAGAGGAGGGAAGCACGTCAATTTCGGAGTTGAATGAAAGCATTGAAAACGTGTCGGAGAACGAAGATAGTATTAGCATGGATGAAAGTGTGAAAGCGTTGAAAGGAATGAAATCAGGGAAGGCTGCAGGGTATGATGGAATTTCTGTCGAGATGCTGAAAGCTGGACAAGGCATTGTAGCAAGTCAGTTGTACCGCCTTTTCAATATGTGCTTCAGAACCGGTCAAGTGCCCAGGGACTGGTGCAAGGCCGTCATTGTACCTCTTTACAAAGGAAAGGGATCACAACTGGATTGCAAAAACTACAGAGGCATTAGCTTACTCAGCGTCGTCGGCAAATTGTATGCAAAGATATTGATTGAAAGAGTAGTGAAAGAAACCGATGAGAAAGTATGGGATGCACAAGCGGGATTCCGAAAGGTAATGGGATGTACGGATCAAGTCTTTTCCTTGCGATGCATAGCCGAAAAGTATTTGGCCAAAGGTCAGAAGGTCTATTGCGCTTTCGTGGATTTGGAAAAGGCTTATGACAGAGTGGTGAGGAATGAACTTTGGTCGGTACTGTCTGTGTATGGATTGAGCGGCCGTCTCATTCAGGCACTGAATTCGCTCTATGAGGATTCGAGTGCTTGTGTGAGAGTAAACGGGTCGTACACTGAGTGGTTTAGCATCGAAAAGGGTGTTAGGCAGGGATGTGTAGCGTCACCGTGGCTGTTTAATCTGTTCATGGACAGTAGTTTGCATGATTTGAGAAATGATGAATGTGGGCTGAGAATGAGTGGGTTACCCGTCAAATGTCTTATTTACGCTGATGACCTGGTATTGCTAGCGTCATCGGGTGAAGAGTTGCAGGAGATGGTAACTAGAATGCATGGATCTTTTGAAAGGAAAGGAATGAAAATAAATGTAAGAAAGACGAAAGTTATGGTGTGATGGGGTCACGTTCGCCGGGGCGGGCGCGACCTCATACACCTCCCTTGTTCCAGACGGGAGCAAGGGTTTCCTAGTTAGCTCAGAGGAGAGAGAGGGTGCAGAGTGAGACAAAGAAACACAGGTTTAATGCTGTAGTATAGATCGGCGGGCTTTTATGCCGGTTTATCATAAATCAAGATTACTTAGGTCTAGGTATCCTAAGCTAGGTACGACGCGGGGGTGACTCTAATTATCGCAACGGTGTGGCGCGGACCCTAAGCTACTCGCGGATTCGGGAACGGTATCCCCTAAGAGTGAAGGGGATGGCGAGACGGGAAGGATATGCGAATCGGGGGGAGCGCCTAGGGTGCCTACGCGTCTAAAACACGCCGGCTCTGACCAGGGCGATAGGGAGTATCAAGGGTTGCCTACGCGTCTAAAACACGCCGGCTCTGACCAAGATACAGGGTAGGACAGGTTACGTAATCCAGGTGCCTACGCGTCTGAAAACACGCCGGCTCTGACTGGGCTACGGGAATCAGGAAGGGTCGGAGGGGAACCGGGTGCCTACGCGTCTGAAAACACGCCGGCTCGACCGGGAGATCAGCTGTCCTCACTGCAGAAGGCGGTGAGCCCAACTGACGCTGTTGTAGTACTTTGTCATCTTGCACTCCCCTACTATGGGGGTGTGAGGAGGCCATTACTGGGCTAGGCCCATTTTGGCGGCTTCTGTCGCGGGCTGTGACTACAGCCCGGTCTGTTTGGGCCAGCGTTTAAGTTGCTGGCCATTTTTTCTTCTTTTTTGGCGGCCATCTTGGCGGCCATCATGGTGGCCATCATGGCTTTGCGGACATGTTGGCCATCTGCGGCTTGGTGGAGTCTAGGGGTCTTGTAGTGGCACGAGCTCACGTGGTTGGGCTCGTGTCCGGCGGGCTTCGGGGGGGGCGGGTGTGAAGAGGGGCTATTCCCTGCAGCAGTGGGTGACTGGACGAATCGGCACGCTCGAACATCCTACGTGCGAGGTGGCCGATGAATTCGTCCAGTTTCGGAATCTTAAGGTCCCTGTTGTATGGGCGCGCGCCGCTTTTATACGCTCGGCCCGGCGCGCGACGGGTGGGGCGAGTGGGCTGGCACTCGATCGGCGGCCGCGGCTCGATAGGTAGCTCCACTGTCTGCCACGTGGCGGCGGCGTGGTGTTGTAATGCGCGGCTGTGCGCGCCATTACAGTCCCGTCACCCGTCTGGAGATTTTTACCTATGGGGAAAAATCACCGTTAGAATATGCTGGCTGAAAGGCGTTACCCTTTTTTTTTTGTATTATTTATTTTTTATTATTCACTGGATGCTAAATGTTTATCTCTCATTTTTGTATTTATTCTAAGTATTCGTCTTCCTATTTGCAACACGTTTATTTATTTTGAGCTTACGTTCTCTCTTTGACCCCACGTCGATTGTTTATTTATGCTTATTTTAAGTATCTATTGCGGTTTAACTGGTCCCACTTTTGATTACACTTATTCTTTCTTTAATAACTATATTTTATGTAAACAAACGGTTTTTTTATACGCTTTTTTTTATGTTTTTTTTTTGGTACTTTAATCTATTAACGGGTTTTTTTTGATACTACACTATATTACGGTTTTTATTTATTACGGTACTTGAATGTAATCACTATTATATTTTTATATTATTTCACTATCCTATTATTTTACTATTTATTTATTCTTGTTTCCCCCCTTTTTCCTTTCCGGTGACGTTCGTAGGGCGGGTGCGCCTGCCGCGTTCGCGGCCTCCTCGTATGGCCGTGTTGTTGGCCGCCGTTCCTCTTTCTGCCCGCCCTGCGCGTCCTTTTCTTGTTTCCGCCCTCCGTGTCTGGTCTCGAGGACGGTGCCGGTGCCAGGGGGCTGGCGATCTGTAACTTACTTTTTGTTATCCATCCTATATCTATTTTTCTTCTATTAAATTTACGTTTAAGGGTCCCATGTTCCATTTCTGAAGTCGGTTCGTGTCCGCGCTGCTTGGTTTGTGTTTTTCGAATTATCTTCTTCTGGTTGTATTTTGTCGCTGGACTCTGTGTGTGTTGTGTAAGGTTCGCTTTCGCTCGGCGGCGCGGGACTCGGTTTGCTGTGTATTTACCTTTTTCGGATATCTGGTCAATCTTACCGAAATCTACCTGTGGTAGCGGGTACGCATCTTCTTCGGAAATCTGGCCTAAGCTTACGGTAATCTGCACGGAATCGGTACTGACCTGACGGGTTTTCCACTGTTACGACGGGGAAACTATGTGAGCTGTGGGACCTCTCGATCACGCCCTGTTGAAGCATGTCACTCACGGGTTTGTCGGTTATTTCTTGCTGTTTCGGACTTCGCGGATTGTATCTCTGTTTTACGGGTCCTGTGTGCTTTAGTTCTATTCTGTGATGTACCTTTGTGAACGGTGTGGTTGGCTGCTGTTGACTGGATTCGGCGGTTATGCTATTCTGGTTTTCTTCTGGAGTGTCTACTTTTTGCTTGTCCTCTCCGTTTTTCGGATTTTTTCTCTGGGTATCTTTGTCATCGGGGTCTTCTTCGTCTTGGCTCTCTCCTGGCCATTTTATAACCATTCCAAGTCGTTTCAGGACGTCCATTCCTGTTATAATGTCCGTCGCTGACGGCAGCACCCTCAGCCAGTGTCTTATTTTTACCTCTTTGACTTCTATGCCGACCAACAAGTTCTTGTGGGTTTGTGTCCTGGTCCCATTCGCTAGTATTACTTCTCTTGTTTTTAGCTTATTCTGGTACGCGATGTTCTTACATTCATTATATACTTGCTGGTTGATGTACGAGTTGGTGGATCCTGTGTCTATTACGCCTGGGTATTTTCTTCCCATTATGTGCAAATCGGTGTATATGCGGTTGTCGCTCGCCTGTGGGCTGTGGGCTGCTCCTAGCTTTTCCTGCCCTATCCAGGTTGCTTTCTTGCAGCAGGTCCTGCTCAGCACTCCCAGTTTTCCACACTGGCTGCAAAACACTTGGCGTCTGCCCCTGCAGGCGTCTGCGTTATGTCTCGGTTTCCCACAGGACCAGCAGCTGGTCTTGGGGTCATACTTCGGATGCACTGTGTGGCTCGTATTCTCTCTCGGTTCGGGTTTCGGTTTCTGGTCTTTGTGGGGTCGGTCGTCCCTACCTTGGGTCGTTTGTTCGCTGCTTGCTTGTTCGTACTCCCTCCATTTGTTGTTGTCGCTGGCGTCTCGCCACGCTCCTGACGACGTCGTTGCACCGTACGTGGGTGTCCTTATATTTTCATGCTCGGTTCCTAATTTCAATAGTTCTGGTAAGGTCTTATAGTCTTGCCTTTTGATGTATAGCTTGTAGCTATGTAACATATTCTCGTAGATGCGGTGTAACTTCGCTGCTTCGTCGAGACTTCCGTACCTGCGCATCAGCGTCAGAATGTCTGTGACGTAGTCGGTAAACCTCTCCTGGTCTCCTTGTTTTCTAGTGACAATTTTGGCTATGAGATACTCTTCATAATTGGCCGGGTAGTAGTACAGCTTAAATGTTTGCAGGAATTGATTCCAATCGGTCCATGAGTCTACGTAATTTCTGTACCACAGGAGCGCTCTGCCCTGCAGGATGCGTGGTAGTGCGGGCAGTATGTCCTCTTTTTCGACCTTGCTGGCGTCGATGAGCTCTTCCAATCTTTCGATGAACTCGACGGCGTTGTCTGTAGTTTTAAACGAGAGGTTCCATTCTTTTATTAATTTTGTGATCACCTTTGCATTGTTTTCCGCCATTTTATCGGCTTCTTCCTCTTTCAGGATCTCCACCAAACCCTTGCGTATCTCCTCTACGGTTAAGTCTTCAGTCGGTACGCCACTTGCCGTGGCTTCTTGTATTAATTCGGGTTTTTTCAGTCGGTATATCCAACTTGTAGGCATTTCTAATGCCTACCGGTAAGCAGCGGTCCGTGCGGGAGTTTTTTTTTTCCTTATTACTTGGATGGAGCGTCGGGGCTCCTGTTGTACCCTACGGGTGGGTGGGATGCGACAGTCCCGGTTGCCTCGGTGCGGTGATGCTACGTGTAGCGGCTGTATAGAATATATGAGTACACGGGGCGGTATATGTTAAATATTTATTTATTTATTTACTCTCTCTTTATTCATTTATTCTGCCCTCTCTCGAGCATTGGTTCCTTCCAGGATACCGTATGGACTCCTACGTGAGTTTTTTCGTTGGGCGCCAGATGTGATGGGGTCACGGGGGCGCGGCCTCATACACCTCCCTTGTTCCAGACGGGAGCAAGGGTTTCCTAGTTAGCTCAGAGGAGAGAGAGGGTGCAGATCGAGACAAAGAAACACAGGTTTAATGCTGTAGTATAGATCGGCGGGCTTTTATGCCGGTTTATCATAAATCAAGATTACTTTGGTCTAGGTATCCTAAGCTAGGTACGACGCGGGGGTGACTCTTATTATCGCAACGGTGTGGCGCGGACCCTAAGCTACTCGCGGATTCGGGAACGGTATCCCCTAAGAGTGAAGGGGATGGCGAGACGGGAAGGATATGCGAATCGGGGGGAGCGCCTAGGGTGCCTACGCGTCTAAAACACGCCGGCTCTGACCAGGGCGACAGGGAGTATCAAGGGTGCCTACGCGTCTGAAAACACGCCGGCTCTGACTGGGCTACGGGAATCAGGAAGGGTCGGAGGGGAACCGGGTGCCTACGCGTCTGAAAACACGCCGGCTCGACCGGGAGATCAGCTGTCCTCACTGCAGAAGGCGGTGAGCCCAACTGACGCTGTTGTATGGGCGCGCGCCGCTTTTATACGCTCGGCCCGGCGCGCGACGGGTGGGGCGAGTGGGCTGGCACTCGATCGGTGGCCGCGGCTCGATAGGTAGCTCCACTGTCTGTCACGTGGCGGCGGCGTGGTGTTGTTGGTTGGTGGTGCTGTGCGCGCCATTACAATGGTATTTGAAAAGGAGGAATATATGACAAACTGTGAAATTTTGATTGGTCAAGAAAGAGTAGAACAAGTGAAAGAGTTTGTGTATCTGGGAACATTATTCACTAGGGACGGTAAGCATGATAAAGATATTGAAAGGAGAGTGAGTGCTGGAAATCGCGTGAATGGGGCACTTAACGCTTTTATGAGCAGCCAGAAGGTGTCGCAAAAGGCACGGTTGGCTGTGCATAGAGGGGTGCTGGTGCCTACACTTATGTATGGTAGCGAAAGTTGGGTATGGCAGAAGAGGCATCAAAACCAAGTGAATGCAGTGGAAATGAGAGCGTTGAGAAGTGTGTGTGGTATGAGATTACAAGATAGAATTAGGAACAGTGTGATAAGGGAAAAGTGTGGACTGAGCGAAGATGTAGTGACAAAAATTGAGAAAGGTATGTTGAGATGGTTTGGACACGTGGAAAAAATGAGTGAAAGAAGGCTAACAAAGAGACTGCATAAGGGAGAGGTAGAAACGGGAGTTGGAAGGGGCAGACCTCGGCGGACTTTCTCTGATCAGATCGGGGAAATCCTGAAGAAAGGCCAGGTCAAGAGCACCCTAAACCGGCGAGCGTGTATGAGGAATGTTATGAAAGTGAAGGAAGCGAAAGAGGTATGTCAGGATCGTAGCAAGTGGAAATCCGTGGTCTCTGCCCACCCCTCCGGGAAATAGGCGTGATTATATGTATGTATGTACATTATGTTTTTCAATAATTATGTCAAACAGAGGGACCCTGGATAATCGTTCTAAATATGATATGCAAATACTCATTGATTGTATTATGCAAATATGATGTCTACTTTAGCTTTGAATACACATTCGTGTTTTGATTTGACAGTTAATATATGAGACCGTGGCACTTAGTCAATCTATGTAAGAATATCCTATAATATTTAATTTAATATGTAGATGGCGCTGTACGACTGTATATTATGGTAACTGGTTATCAAAAGTTAACGTTCGACAATTCAGTTACTTGAAAACAAACCGTACATCGGCATTTTGTTCATCAAGTATGGGTAGGGTAGGGGCATAGTGGTGAGCACTACAGCGCAGCGGTGGTACCTAGTGTACTGTATGATCCGTACCGTACCGTACCGTATAGTACCTATACTATAGTAAGGTTGTAAGGTGTTGTGTTGTGTGTCGCAGCGTACCACGCGAAGTGCATCGACCCGTGGTTGACGCAGAGCCGGCGCGTGTGCCCCGTGTGCAAGCGGCGCGTGTTCGCGGCGGGCGAGCGCCGTGAGCGCCGCGCGCCGCTCTCCGACTCTGACAGCGACGACTCGCGCGACCCGCTCGTCACCAACACCACCGAGCCCACTCAGGTACATTACATTACATAGATAGGTACCTAAACTACACACCACACCACACCACACCACACCACACTGCACATGCTTTCTCTTTATACCTACTTAATATCTGGTAGACCGAGCTTTGCTCGGAAAACATATAAAAACTCAAAAATGCGCGTTTTCCCAGAGATAAAACCTAGCTAGATCGATTTTTCGCCCTCGAAAACACCCATATAGCAAATTTCATCGAAATTGTTAGAACCGTTTCTGAGATCCCCGAAATATAGAAATATATATAGATAGATAGATATATACAAAAATTGTTCGTTTAAAAGTATAAGATAAGATGTAGGTATCTTCACTAGTCTCTGACCGCAACTTCGATCGGCTACCA
Organism: Cydia strobilella; assembly: GCF_947568885.1. Taxonomy (NCBI): domain Eukaryota; kingdom Metazoa; phylum Arthropoda; class Insecta; order Lepidoptera; family Tortricidae; genus Cydia; species Cydia strobilella. The sequence goes on from NC_086068.1 coordinate 33,903,189, forward strand.
ACTATTATGTTGGAATAACAGTGTGTTACAAAACATTTACCTTTTTGAATTTGTTTGCTAGAAATTATTGAGGTAAAAACCAGTTTCCTAAATAGATCAAGGGGGTAACAATATAAATTGTCCCTTTTTGGGTTTTCCTGTATTCTTTATATTTAAATGGGAACCATCGTCCACTGTTCAGATTGCAACCTTTTTACATTTTAATGTGCATATTTGATAATGACATAATTTTGAATTTGAATAACTAAAAAGAATTGTGTCAATCACTCACATCTGTCATGGAAATAAAATAAGACGCTCTTTTATATAATTTTCGGATTTTTATTTAAATTAGTACAAATCACATGAAGAAAAACTACATTTTATTCATCCACAATTATCTCTCTTTAAGGCGACGGGATATGGCATTTTCGATTTAGACCTTACTTTGCGCACATAATTTGTTCAATGAATGTTTAATAATTGCATTAAATGGCACGTTAATTTGTTCACGAAGAAGCCGTGTACCGACTCCCCACGCCATTATATTTTTTATTTGCTGTTATTCTCTACAAATCGACACTAAAAGTATCAAAAAATCAAAATATGGAATCCGTTTGAACAAGACGAAATATAACCAAACTATCAAATTATTATCGATTTATATGTTTACTCATAAAGACAACACAGAACATCAATCTTAAATGTAAACTTTCGTACAATTTCCATACATTGACGACATCACTCAAAATTCTTCTTTGACTTAGATGCCCGCAGGGGCCTGACGAAAGCAGACGTGTAGCTGCGCGTATGAAAATGACAGCTGCATTTGACAATTATATTGACATTAAATCATATACGCATACGAAAAAGTATACCAGTAGATAATTAGTAAATTTAAAAGTGGAAAAATTACTGCCTTGGGTGAGACTTGAACTCACGGCCTCTGGATCGATACTCCAGCGCTCTGCCAACTGAGCTACCAAGACCTCATCCATAGTCAGCAAATCTTACCACTATATGGGTCTAGGGGACCCTAGCGACATCTACCGTAAGAGCGTTACACTTCTTAAACGGCCACTGGAGTTCCAAGTCATATTGGAAATTCACCAGTTACGATGTGCATGGGTAGCACTCCACTTTTAAATTTATTATAAGCTTAATAGCATCGATCGCAGACGTTTCTGCTTGTTAAAAATTAATTTAGATAATTAGTATTTCAGAAAATAGGGTAAATAAAATGCATGACGTGGAGCTCTAGTCTCATTTTAAATTTGATTTGTTTGTTATTTACTGGTCATACCGGTCGAAATCCGCAGTAAACTATCCTAAATTAATACCATTACAATCGAATTTAATTAATTTGTTCCTTCAAAACCCGGTTGAAATGAAAAAAGTTTAAAGAGCCGTTTTTACTGATTGGGATTATTTTCATTATGCTGGTATTAATAATTTGTGTCATTATAAAAACGTATATGACATTTCTACGTCAATGAATTTTGATGACAATTGTAGTTTTTTATTTATGTTAGAGAAATTTTATCTTAAAATAATGATTACCAATTAATAATAGGTAGCGTTATGCAACCCGTTTAATACGTGAAAGTCGCAGTCTCTACACCTAGTTTGTTGCCGTTCGTTCCGTCCGTCTATATGCGGTTACCTAAGTGCTTTTCTGACAATCTGCAAGAATCAAGAAACAGTTTAACGGCAATACAACTTCTTCTTCGGGCGATGCAATGCAACTTCTTCCGACTGCGGCATCGAGGACCAGACCATGGAGCACATTATCCAGCGGTGCCCACTCCGCACATACTCGGGTAGCCCGAATTATCTATTAGATTTGACGTCCGATGCTGTGCTATGGTTGCAAAACATGGATGTTACCTTATAAAAATACTGTACATAATTTTTGCTTACGTGGCTATATCGCACCAGACAAGACCAGCACTTAGTTCCTACTAGCGAGTTATACTATCCAACAAAACAATGTTTTATTTCAAAGACATTTTGTGCATAGGTATCTATAGTAGATTGTGTTACAAGGGAGGAAAATGACATAATATGTCATTTTGCTGCTAAACGAAGCGAAGGATTCTATAATAGAATCCCGAGAGTAACGAGGGATTCTAAAGTAGAATCCTGAGCGTAGTGAGGGATTCAAGTGTGTTACGCCCAAGATGAAAATAGTTTTGCTACCATGTGACACATACTGCTTTTCACATCACCTATGAGGTAATTATGATGTTTAAAAATATTATTTAAGCTAAATAAATAATGTGCAAGTTTTTTTTTTTAATAGTGTCCTAGAACAGAAAAGTGTTACTTTGATCCCTCCTAGCAGGGAAGAAAAACTCCTTTTTCGAATTGGCGATGTGAAAAAGTATTTTCATACTGATCAGAACATAACCGTAAGTAGAAAGCTAAATAAAATAATTAAGTATCCGAAGTGTATGTTTCGGTGCTATTCCACACATTAATCGTAAAAGGCAGAGACAGATTTCATTATGGTATTAAGCGGTACGGTACCGTTATTATTTATCGATAACGGTTCGTTTTGAAAGTAAAACAGAACTATACCTACGTACGGTATCGGTACTACCGGTATAAAATTCCAGCAAGGACAACATTTTTTTATAAGTGTATTTGAACCATTATTTACCGAGCGTTAGCGAAGGTCTCCGTTTCACCGTGGGCAAAAATGTGCTCCTTTGCAGATCTCATTTATCAACTGATTCTCGTGAAAATTTGTAAACAGGTTCGGTAGTTCGATAGAATTATTCTGTGGTTTCGTTTTTTTTGGAAAAAGGTGAAAAAGGCAGAAATTGGCAAGGACTAAAGCGCCAGTAGGGTCTATGTCACTTAAGACCATTGTGATTACGCCGCGCCACGTGGAACGTGAGGTGCGTTGGGGTAAGTGCATACAATTCATTCAACAAAAAAATACCTCTTATAAGATCACTAGTGTGTCTGCCTGTCTGTTACAGCCAATTCACATATTATTATTATGTCACATATAGTAAGTCGGTGCCGAAGATGGACTAGTAAAGTAAATAAATGAAATTTAAACTTATTTGCGGTCATTTTTGGTATCGTGTAACATATCAGATATAATTTTATTTATTCATAAAAGCAAATATAATAAAACTTACTGTTTAAGTACAAAAACTGTGGCGTAAAGCCAGTGGACTGTATAAAAATTGTGCGCTATGCTAACCCTAAATAATATAGCTTGGGCCTTGGCTTACCGGTGGTTTTGGGTCTGCTGCTGACAGAGGCCTTTGCTGGTGGTGGGTCCTTGTTGGTTCTTTCTTTATATTGGGGAAGACATTTACGAATATGTTTTACTAAATATTATTTATATTCGTGCTGTTTTCGATTGCGATTCTAATGACACATAATAATTTTAAAGGCAGATTCGCTGAATCTTCACGTCTAGATGTAACTGGCACAAAACCTCCTAGTCCACTAGTTTGCGAGACTTCTATGTCGGACATACGCATACGTCAGACGGAGGTTCGCAAAGTGCTGCAAAACCTGGACGTGAACAAAGCAAGTGGTCCTGACGGAATTTCAGCCATAGTTCTTAAAACCTGTGCACCTGAGCTATGTCCCATATTGACGCGCCTCTTCCGCCTCTCTATGGCTATCGGCCAGGTTCCGAAGTCTTGGAAGCTTGCTAATGTTCAACCAGTGCCGAAAAAAGGTAGCCGAGCTGACCCTGCCAACTATAGACCGATTTTGGTCACGTCCATGCTCTGTAAGAGTATGGAACGTGTACTGAACAACCGACTCCTGTCATACCTAGAAGCGAATGACCTGCTCAGTGACCGGCAATATGGGTTCCGCCGAGGCCGGTCTACTGGAGATCTTTTAGCGTATGCCACGCACATTTGGAGTGAGGCTATCGAGAAGAATGGAGAGGCTTTAGCTGTCTCTCTAGATGTATCGAGGGCCTTCGACAGGGTTTGGCACGAGGGCCTTATTAGCAAGCTACCGTCCTTCGGTCTACCCACTAGTCTCTGTGACTGGGTATCAGACTTTTTGAGGGATCGGTCGATTCGGGTTGTCATTAATGGCTGCTCGTCCGATCAGATGGCAATCAATGCCGGAGTCCCTCAAGGGTCCGTGCTTTCAGCGACCCTTTTCCTGCTCCACATAAACGACCTGCTGCAGCCAGGTACGTTCGGATATGCAGATGACACCACGGTTGTTGAAAGATACATACCCAATTTACGAGCTAGTGGAGCCCAAATTTAGGCGCTCAGGGAGGCAATGGTCGAACGCATGAACGTGTCACTGAAGGCAGTCTCCGATTGGGGCGAAGCCAATCTGGTTGCGTTCAATGCTAGTAAGACTCAGGCGTGTCTTATCTCCGCTAAACGGAGTCCATTCCATCTCACTCCTACTTTCCGAAATGTATCCCTTCCGTTAGCCGACCATCTTGAGCTGCTCGGAGTCTCGCTGACCTCGAAACTCAACTTCGGCCCGCATATCGAGTCTAAAGCACAGTTAGCGGCAAAAAAGCTAGGCATCCTCAACAAGGTGAGGGATGGCTCTGCAAAGTACCAGCTTGAGGCGCTCGAGTCAGTTGAGAGGAGGGCCAAGAGAATCATCAATGACAGCAATCTGACGAATGCTCGACTCCAAAGTCTGGAGCATCGTCGCAAGGTTGCCAGCCTGTCGATCTTTTATAGGATACATTTGGGAGAGTGTGCCGAGAAACTGCACAACCTTATTCCTCCGTCCCATTTTTACCATCGGACCACACGACAAACGGCACTCCGGCATCGCTTCATGGTAGGAACTCCAAACATACGCACGAAGCGTTTTGCTTCCACATTTCTTATGCGAACTGCCAAGGAGTGGAACGCCCTGCCCGAGTCTGTGTTTCCGCATGAGTACAATTTGGGGCTCTTCAAGGCAAGAGTTAATAGGTATCTCATAGGTAAGCGTGCTCCACCGTAGACCACATCATCACTTACCATCAGGTGGGATCGTGGTCAAACGCCTGCCTATTCATCATAAAAAAAAAAGATCATTATAAAAATATTATACATAGGCAAAAATTTACCATAACCTACCTATATATCAGAAATGTTTAAAATATACAATAAATAGTTCAACGCCATAAAAATAGTGGAAAACCTATTAAAAAGGACAAGCGTGAAGAAAAAAAATAGACATTAATTTAAAAATAAATGATTATTCTTCCGCCAAACATTGCCTTTGGAAATAGTACATTTCAATGCTAGTGCGGAAAGTACATATCCGCACGTGTATCGAACGACGTTTTTTAATACAGTTGCGAAAAAATAAGAAAAGCAACAAGTAAGGGAATGGAATTAGAAACTTTTATATTATTAATTCTGTGACACTGACATCGTTGACATTGACATTATGAAGAGGTGTTTTTCTAGCTTTTATTCAACTAGAATAGATTTTGTTATTATTATTGAACCCACTTCAATGAAAGTTTTTTTTTTCAAATGCATGTTCTATAAGACAGAAACAATTATAAATATTAAAACATTGTACTATTATTACTTAAATATCGTTATTTTCGATTATTTGTGTATCGTATACCTATATTTATAAAAACAATATCGAATGTTGCCTTTGGAAACTTAAAACATTCTTGCAGTAAGAAAATACGCCTCTTCTTTGACAGGCGTTCCGTTCCATTCAGACAACTTATTAAGAACGGTTTTTCAACATTAAAAAAATAAACGTGTTATAATACTTATAATGATGAAGAGGTAAGTAATAAAATATGAAATATATTTTTCGTTTTCTTACATTAACAGTAGGTTTTTATGTTGATTACGACGTTTAAAGGAAACTAATATTAACACTCATCAATAAGTAGTCATGAATTGTAACAAGTTAAAATTAAAAAAAATTGGAAAAGTAAAAAGCACTAGTTCGCGAAAACCAACTTTCCGCACGCTAAACAGCCACGAAAAGAAGCACTTTTTGAGCAACTGTATTAAAAAATAGTTTTTAAAAGTATATGTGATAGGCCACCTCTTTGTTTCATATTTGTATACCTATTGCAAAACTTATTTAGTGACCTATTGTATAAGCAGTTATTGCGTAAAAAGTAAGGGTAGTAGGTGTACGTCAAGTGCCATCGCTTTTGCGGGGAATTTAAATGCCAATGACAAATTGACAGCTTAATGGTCATAAGGTCATAATGGTCATATATAATTTAATTTCAACCTAAAAAATTAGGTATGTTAAAAAAAACTTAATTGTATTAGAGCTACATTTGCGCATTTCTATTTAGTTGTACAAAAAAAAATCGTGTTATAATTGGAAATTTTTATTTTATTTCTACTCATCCACGTGCTTTTTAGGATTCCGTACCCAAAGGATAAAAACGGGACCCTATTACTAAGACTCCGCTGTCCGTCTGTCCGTCTGTCTGTCTGTCACCAGGCTGTATCTCATGATCTGTGATAGCTAGACAGCTGAAATTTTCACAGGTGATGTATTTCGGAAATAGAGATTTAAGTGGGGCTCCCATACAACAAACGTGATTTTTGACCGAAGTTGAGCAACGTCGGGCGGGGTCAGTACTTGGATGGGTGACCGTTTTTATAGTTAATGGTACTATAAAAACATTCGTGTGTGAGTCCGACTCGCACTTGGCCGGTTTTTTTTAAATATTACTGCGAAAAAAGTGTCCCCAATATTTTTGGTCCGTTGGTTACGGTTTTCAATTGATACTTACAACGTTCTATGACTGTAACAAATCGGACCAAAAAAAAAATGAAATTTTGTGGACACTTTTTCTCATATTAGAATCAAAGGAGCTCGTGATTCTGAGTGGAAATACTTAATACAAAAGTTTAAAAATCTAAAATGCAAATAGAAATGCCTATTTATGTGATCGCAGTCGATTACCAAATTCGAAACTAAATTCCTGATCACCGATTAAATTCCATCTTATAAATGCATTTATCCCAACGCACTTCACGTTCTATGCTGCGCGGTTTCATTGCCGCTCCCACCGCCGTAACTAACATCAACAACTACATCATCAAGGGTACGACCTAATTTATTCAGCACTGAAATAATGCCGGTATAATATTTTTCTCAAAAATGGACGGCAAAGTCGACGTTGCCGGTTAAAAAGTAGGTCGCGAAGTGTGTAGTTTATGGTCAGTCAAAAAATTAAAAAGTAAAAAACATTGCAGTCTCGATTTCGGGACTGCAATGTTGCATACAAATTCCATTATTTGTCGAGTTCCAAACTTTTTAAAAGTTGAAGTGGCCATATCAAATGAAGGCATAGGTCCATTAAACAGCCAAACAGATGATCAGTACTTATTATTACAATGTTGGTACCGCGACTATTTTGGTGTTTCAAATAGGTTGGCGTATTTTCATCAGAAAAATACACTTCTATTTTTAATTAAAAAAATAAAAAGGCAAAGCAAATCTTTTTACTTTTTTCTGGGAAAATATATACATAATAACGTTGCTTCTGTAAAATATTTCTATTATATTTGTGTTTATTGCGCCATTTTTGAGAAAAGCACTATATATGACTCGGCTGGAAGGCTACTTGCTGGCTTCGGATTCAATTAAACGGACTCCCAAGGTCGTCCGTTTAAAACGAATCCTCAGCCAGCAAGTAGCTACTTCCAAACCTCGACAATAATGTACTATTTCTCAAACATGCTATGTAATATTGATATAACGTTCTTTATATTAAGCTGGGAAGTATCACGTCTCAGGCGCGGCTAGACGAGAGGTCTGTAATGAAATTTCATACAAAGTTGCAGGCCTAGGACGGGAAGTGGCTTTTTTTATTTCCATATTTGTGACACAGCATCATGGCATTCAGCCATAAAAAAAACTATAACCAATATTTGCTTTTTGGTTCGAATGACATTCTGCCAATACAACTATTAAAAAAAAACAATAAACGATATTTGATATATTTTGCAGTTTTATTTGTATAGAATTTCCAAAGAAATCATAAATAAAACATTATTAGCAAATTCCAATAATATTGAATTGCAAATTTATAGTTGGTCAAACCAAATTGGCAGTAAATAAGAACAAAAAAAACTATACTCATACTTTTCTTTCGGGTGCTAGTACTAGTGTAAGATAAAGATAGTATGATTCTCTCTGTCTATGTTTGAAATAAGACAGTCCTTTGACAAACTATAATTACAAATACAGATTTAAAATATTTCATTTAAATATTAGCGGTAAAATGTCTACTCAAACACGCGTATGTATTTTTTTCATCGTTTCAATACCTGTTAATTATATTTCATGTTTAAGGCAACGATGTATGTGAAGCATAATATCAACATAAAAACTATGTAATCTTAGTTATGTGGCTAAAACTACAGTCAGACGGATGCAAGGCGAAAAAATCAAAGATACATAAATATATCTTGACAATTTGTGTAATAAATTGATAAACTACATGTGTAAAATATACGACACGTGTGATAAAGGACGTATAGGTGGTAGTTATTTGTGCCTCGTTTACTTTTAGTTTCTTTAGAAATAAAACTTTAATTTCGTGGAGATTTCTTTATTTATTTCATTGCATGTTTGAGAAAAGCACTATACATACATCGGCGTGGAAAGGGGTTGTCGGCCTCATAACTATCCGGCCTCACTACGTTCGGCCGTATATATGCATTCGGCCGGCAACCCCTTACTTCCCAGCCTCTGTAGTAATGTACTATTTAATGTAGCGTGACGCTACATCTGTCGTTTTGTTTTGGAAACTACTTGCTTGTCAGTCATGTCTAGTTTGCTTGTTTGTTTAGTCGTGTCGTATAGTGTAAATTGATTCACGCAATTACGGTTAGATGGCGGTTTAAAGAAACACATGGAACCTTTTTTGGACGATGATATTTTCGAGATTGGCAGGTTACAATTGCGTTGGATTTTGAATTTCAATTCTGATTCGGAAAGAGAAATTTGTTTTCTTCGTGATACTTCAGATGGATTTTGGGATTGACGTGTAAAGATCTGTTTGTGATAAATTAGATTTTTTCCTGGTTTTTTCGTCAAAGTTAACCTTTTAAGCTTGATGAGGAACGTTTTCTTCTGAGGTTGCTAATAACAACTTCGAGTGCGCTTTACTTCCCGTCGTTCCGCGGCCCTGTTGGCCACAGTTGCCTGCAACAGGACCTTTTTAAGGCCACCGTGGAGCAGTGCTCCGGTGGTGCGTGGTGGTCGTATCAACGACAGGGCGCAGCCGCCGACGTGCAGTCGGCAGTGGATGGTCGTCGACCCCATCAGTCAGCGGTCAGGTATCAGACCCACGGAGGAGACGAGCCCGCATACTGCGTGGTTCGATAGCGTTGGTTAGCCAAACGTTTGCTTTGGAAAGGAACTAGCAGACCCACGGAGGACACGAGCCCGCATACAGCGCGGTTCGATAGGTCACGGTACAGCTTCGGTTGGCCGAACAAATTGTCATCGTCTACGGAGTTTGAATATTTTTTTAACGTATTGGAATCGGTTCCCGTTTAATTGTTATTATTTTTCCCGGTTCATTGTTATTTTTTTTGTGCAATATTTCTTTTAATTCTGTAAAGCCGCTGTTATCCGTATTCCGCATTTATTTAAGGCATTGTCTTTTAAAATTCTAATTCCCCTAATTGTCAGGCGAAACTAATATTCGGCAATAAATTTAGGTACCTATCACCCGTTGAAACAGCCATTATCGTCCATAATCTCCATCTCATTAATCCATTTCTTTTCTTCTACAGCTAAATTTATACGCCATTATCTTTCGCTCGTACACCAGTTCACGCCAGTGCGGAAAGCGGACTGTCAGAAAAACAATTTGTTTTGGTTACATTATTTTTTTAAATTCCAAGTGTACATTTTTTTAGTGACTTTCGGAAGTACTTATCAAATTATACGTGTTGTGCACAAGTATTTGTTTTACTGCATTAGATACTATTTATGCATATGTATATGTATAAGAAATCTCTTGCACTCCACTCGTTTCAAGTTAAATAGTCATATTTATATTAAACTTTAGTATGTACATATATTTTCTCAAACATGCTATGTAATATTGATATTACGTTTTTTATATTAGGCTGGGAACTATCACGACTCCGGCACGGCTAGACGAGGGGCCTGTAATGAAATTTCATACAAAGTTGCAGGCCTAGGCCGAGAAGTGGCTCTTTTTTAATTTCCATTTCACATATATTTGTGACACAGCATCATGGCATTCAGCCAAAAAAAAAACTATAACCAATATTTGCTTATGGTTCGGAATGACATTCTGCCAATACCCCTTAAAAAAAACAATAAACGATAATTAATATATTTTGCAGTTTTATTTGTATCCAATTTACAAAAAATATATAAATAAAACATTATTAACAAATTCCAATAATATTGAATTGCAAATTTACCTACAAATACAGATTTAAAATATAGTTGGTCAAACCAGTTTGTCAGTAAATAAGAACAAAAAAACTATACTCATCCTTTTCTTTTGGGTGCTAGTACCAGTGTAAGACAAAGATAGTATGATTATCTCTGTCTATGTTTGAAATGAGACAGTCCTTTGACAAACTATATTTCATTTAAATATTAGCGGTAAAAATGTCTACTCAAACATGCGTTGGTGTTTTTTAATCGTTTTGGAGGTAAAGTTGAACATTTTTCATTGTGTATCTGTAATTCTATTTTATTGGATTTATTGTGCGTTGTTTATTGTGTTATTTAATATGAGTTCCGACGAAAATATTAAATGAATACCTGTTAATTATACTCCATGTTTAAACCAACGATGTATGTGAAGCATAATATCAACATAAAAAACGATGTAAGCGTAGTTATGTGGCTAAAACTACAGTCAGAAGGATGCAAGGCGAAAAATCAAAGATACATAAATATACCTTTGAACATTTGTTGTAATAAATTGATTAACTACATGTGTAAAATATACGACACGTGTGATAAAGATAGGTACAGGTGGTAGTTATATTTTTTGCCTAGTTTACTTTTAGTTTCTTTAGAATTAAAACTTTGATTTCGTGGAGATTTCTTTATTTATTTCATTGCATGTTTGAGAAAAGAACTATACATACATCGGCGTGAAAAGGGGTTGTCGGCCTCATAACTATCCGGCCTCACTACGTTCGGCCGGCAACCCCTTACTTCCCGGCCTCTGTAGTAATGTACTATTATAATATAATTTGTGGTTCCAGGGCGGCACGTTTGAGCCGCAGCGCGAGAACCCGTTCGTGCGCGCCGCGCGCTTCGTGACCCGCGCGCGCCGCTCGCAGCCACAGGTGACTCGTCACTTCCTTCAAGGCGGGATTCCACCAGAGTGCCGCACAAGCATATTCAGTACGAAAATGCTTGCTCCGCACACTGGCGGAATCCCGCTTTTATAAATAGGTACCACCGCAGTGTCAAACTAACATATACCTATCCCGCTTTAATCAAACTCTTTACTTAACTTATACACTCTTCTTTTTAAGAACCACATACTATAGCTCGAAAAAGTTCGTTCGGCAGTCAACGCGTTATTACTCAATTCTTTAACCTTTAACCATCGTTTTTCTTTTTCTAGAACGAAGGACAGACTGACGAAGAAAACAATACAGTGAGAGCTGAAGTTGAAAAGTAAGTGTTGCTTTTAATTGAACTTCTGAAAGTAATTATAAGAACATTATTGCAGAGGCCGTGATACAGTTTATATTCGCTATACAGTTCAATAAGAAGTTTTTGGAATGATAGTTACGATAGTCGTTTTTAATCATTTAATTTTCTTTCCGAATCTGTTTTGGGTTATAAAATTAAATACTAATATTTCTTGTATCAATAAACCACCTGTGACAAAAATTATAAGCAACAATGTGTGCTCACGTTTTGGCGTGTTCAAGCTTTATTGCACAATTAAATTGAATGAACGAATATTGAATGGCACTGAATGACAGTATGAGTTGTGCCATTAACTTTAAAAAAATAATTAAAGAGGATAACTGATTAAAACTTATAGCTAGAGCTTGGTATGTAAAATTGAGGCGTACAGTGTGTTTATTTTATAGTCATTTTTTATCCGTAATAAATAAATATAAATAATGCCATTAATAGTTAACTTATAAAATTAAGTACCTACTACCTAGTCTACCTACATATAAAATTTAGGAAACTAGTGTTAAACTAGTATTATTTTTTGAAGTTCGAAGTTTTCTCAAACATTACGTGGGAATATCATTCGTGGGAAATTTATATTACAAGCGCGCTACAACCAAATCAGCGCTCTGCAGTTTTTTATTTTTTGGCCACAATAACTCCGATGGTTAACGGCTATGTATGATGAACCCCCGTGGACGTCACCTGCCGCTCCGTTGGTGGGTTGAGGAATGGCAGCCAGCGAAAAAAGCAAAAAAAAAATTGTCATCGCCTCCCGCATGATACTTTGTCAGATGATAGTTTAGATGCTAATGTGAATAAAAAAATCGTCAGCCGGTTGTATCTCGGTGGAAGGTCAGCTGGTCACATGAACATGTAAAAAAAATCTTTTCAGTAATCGCATCCCATTTCATTATACTTTGTCAGATGGTAGTTTAGAATTTAGATGATATTGTTAATAAAACAAATCGTCGGCCGGTTCTATCGCGGTGGAAAGACCGTCAGCTCTTAAGAGCGCTATTACATTTCGGCGTTGAGCGAGTTTAGGTATTTTACGCGCTGCGGCGGGCTGTGCGAGCTCAGTATTATAAAAGAATTATTTTATACTAGAAAGAAATTATACTCGCTTGTTTACATGTTTCGTCATTACATTTGGTACAGGTACAGGGTAACCGTACAGCTTGGGTAGCGGAACTATTTTAGCTATATGTAGCAGTGTTGGCCGTAATTGTTAATTTTAATTAACCATTGATCAATTGCATTAACCATTAGTTCCGCCAATCCGCCATTAACCAATTGCATTACGCACCAATGGCATTAAAGTTAATTCGAATTAAATTTTTGAGACGTTAATGGCCATTGAAGTTAATGTTTTGTTTAGTGTTGTTTGACATATCAGTCAAATTTGACAGATTGACAGTTTTTGTCATTTTCACTGAAAATTATCTTTTTGGGATAGAATTTAGCACCCACTGACATTGTTAAATGTAGATTTATACTATCTGTCAAAATTGACAGTTTGTGACCTTTTGACAGTTTTGGATCCCAAATCGAAACGGCTTGTCCGATTTTGATAGGACCTTCAACATTAGTCATGGGATGGAAAATGTAGTTTGACACATCTGTCAAAACTGTCAAAATTGACAGTTTGACAGTTTTTGTCTTTTTTAGTGAAAATTAACATGGTTTGTTTGCTAAATTATATCCCAAAAAGATAATTTTCACTGAAAATGACAAAAACTGTCAATCTGTCAAACTTGACTGATATAATTTAAAACTAATACGGGACTTAATCGCGTACAAACTTACGTTTATTTATGGCCTGACGTTTCGAACGTGACGTTACGTTCGTGGTCACAGGCAGACTGGCGAGGAATTGTTAAGGCAACAAATAACCCGACCAAATTACGTAGGTTGTTTTTGGTAGTATTTCGGTGTATGTTGGCGCCGCCTAATTACTGTTTTTTGATGGACACTTTTCATACATAGAGATTTGGCTCCTTTATACAGTCTCCATGGTTTCGCCAAAAAAATACGACAGGCCGTTTTAGTCTTTTTACTAAACGGCTTAATCAATTGTAAGGGTCATGATTTATAAATAGTTTGTATTTGGGTTATGCCTACTTTCATTTATGATTAGCTTATAAAAGAATATCAATTGACTCTTACTTGTCACTGTTCGTTTTCATCATCAACCACCACCAATCAATTGGAGATTACCCAATCTCCCAACACAATTAAAAAAATAAACTTAAAAATGAATAAATAAATATCTATATACAACGTAAATTAATAGCCTATATTAATCAATTAATTATTGTTTTATTAGGAATCGAACTTTATTCAAAACGTAACAATGGCAATATGTCCGCGCATGTCAGAAAACTTTTATTTTTATATTTCAAATTAAGCTTTCTCAAACATAAGTGGAAATACTGTCATTATTTTCATTATAATAGGCTGCGAAAGCTCGTCAGAATCAAATCAACTTTCTGCAGTTATTTAGTCTGGCCACAATAACTCCAATTTTATTGCACTTGGGCTCTGCACAAGCATACAGAGTACAAGGAAGGCACGGAGCGACGAGCGACACAGCCTCCTCGTCTCAAAGCTAGCACACGACTGCCGGCCACGCTTTTTTCGAGCTACATACGCACGAAATGTGGAATAATATTCGATTTCTTTAAAGAAATATTATTTTTTAACATTATGAAACGTTGCATTAGTAGTGCCTGTTAAAACATTTATTTTCGTTTAAAAATAACTTTAATCGAATAAACCGTTTAGGAGATATAAACAAAGTTAGTCGCAAAACGGCCTGTCGTAATGTTTCTTTTATGGAGAAACTATAAGTCACAGGGAAAAGGTCAAACGTTAGGAATGTTGTACATAAAATGTAGATTAATATATATTTTTTTCATAATTTTTTGTTGAACCTTTAAGCAGATATATACTCTAGAAAGTAAGAGTTTACGGCCAACAGTAGCGACTAGCGCCTTAAGGTTCGATTTGAGTGATACTTGATGCTTAATTAACGATTATTTCACCTTATTTCCTCGCATGTTTAGAGAAAAGCACCATTTATATGCCTCGGCAGGAATGGCAATTCGTGGATTCGTCTTCTTTGTCGGTTTTTCGCATCGTCCGGCAAAATCGATACTCAGGGTTCATCCATTAATTACGTCACACGAATTTCGAGGTTTTTTGACCCCTCCCCCCTCCTTGTCACAATTGGTCACATTTGGCAAACCCCTCCCCCCCTGGTGTGACGTCACATTTAATCAATGCAATCGGCAAATCGAATTAAGTATTATTAATATTTTACCACAGTCCTCACATATAACTGTGACGAAGGGGTATTATCACGATAGACATGCTGACAATGCCAAAATGGCAATGGCAATGGACTAGGTAACATAGGACATATTTGTAATTTTATGTGCCCACGTTTTGGCGTGTTCAAGCTTTATAAGCTGTATTGTACACGCTTGAGATCCTTTAAAAAAATATAAAAGTTATGTAGTCTGATTTTGTTAAGCAGTATTCGCACGATTATACAGTGGGTCTTGTAAGAACGAGACATGTAAGTTGGTTTATCTTCCTATCTCACTCTATCCTATAGCTTGAAATGACTGCAGACCAGTGTAGACTCGGCTATAATAATAATTGGCTGTTTGCATTGATTTTTCTTAGTGGATATGTACATATTTTTAAAAGGTAAAAAACAATACAGTAATATATAACTTCCTGTTGGCTAAAACAGGACAATAATTATTTGATTTTTTAGATTTGTGTGACCATAAAGAAGAACTCTCCGTTCTATTTTTGCTACAATAAGGTGAACATTTCCGCAGCACACTGGGGAAAAATTACATACATACCTACGTGTTAAAGATAAAAGTACATACACGAGAGTTTTTTTACGAAATACTTTGTTCAGTGATGAAAACGATGACACGGAGCCTCTGATTCGGCCATCGGCACCTGCGGACGGGCAAAGCACCTGGTACCTGTCCCGGTCGCGCCGCACCCGCCGACGTGCCGCCGCCGCCGATCCGCCCGCCGACCCGCCCGCCGAGCCTGCGCCGCCCGCGGCCGCCCCGGCGCCGATGCCGATGCTGCTCGCCGCCGAACACTCCATCAACACCGACACACAGTGCCGCGGCGAAATCGGGGTCGCGGCCCTGCCCGCTCCACAAAACCAGCCCTCACATATTCATTTATGAATGGCTTAATTTACCTCTTATGTGCTATTGCACAGTATCGTATTGTATAGTGCATATCTTATTAGATATAGTAGTTTATGTAACTGCTTCATAATGAAAGACCTAATTTTGTACAGTTACGTACACTGCTTTATCTACAAACATATTATAAACTTTCTATGATATAATCACTAACCTCATATTACAGCCGACATTGGGGCATAGTTGTTCTCTGGCGGAATTCGCGGATATGAGGTGGCTTCTCCGAAATATCTTTATCGCACATATTACACGAAACAACAAAACAAATTTATTTTTTTATTTACAAACTAATTAAAAGATAAACTGCACGTTAAATGGCAGCAAAGAAAACTTTTTTCACGCATGTCACGTATCCGTAGTTTTTTTTAATTCAGAGACAAACTAGAGTGGGGGTCGATTGCCATATCGTTCGATACCAACTAACAAGCGAGGTTTGTCAAAATTGTATGCAATTGACATTTCATTTCAATTAAAACGTCATCCCGACTGATATTAAAAAATAAAGGTCAAATGAGGTCAAATCAGTCGATCGACATCGATGTTATTATTTAGCAATAATAGCATTTTCACAAATACAAAATTTGCTGTAACAAAACAGTTTATAAATAGGGCTGATATGTACAACAGTATAAAGGTCCTGTAAAATAATAAATAAATAAATAAACAGTTTATCTTAATGTTGGCCATTATTTATGGATTTTGAAGGCATCATAGAGAGTTTATGGTATGGTTATGATATGTGTGTAGATAAAATCCTTATTTTAACATATGAACGTCGAAAACTCATCGAGATTAAATCAAGTTAACAACTGTATGTCATATTTAGCTTGGTTAAATTGACAATTAAAATTCTTTAGGCCTTAAATGTCGTTCAAGGCAGCACGACAGTTCATGGCTCCCAGGTTTAATAATGTTATCATGTATATATATTTAAATAGGTATTTAGTTTGCTTTCCGATATCCCTAAAGACAATTCCTGATTTCTCCTCATATTTAAATTTTAAGCTTTCTTATGTACTATCAAATTATTATTGACCTATCTTTATTTGTTGTCATAAGTACATCTATTTCCTACGATTTAAATAGCAGATAATTAGGACATCTTAGTATTAATTTAAATTCGTTGTATGACGTAATTTAAATTCTCAGAATTGAATTTGCTCAATGATATAACCGTCCGCCAGTGGTGGCGTTGATACAACAAAAATACTATAGTCCGAGTCGAAAACATAGACGTAGCTCAACGCGGGCTCCCACCACGCCCACGCCCACGCCGCGAGCAAGAGGCCAAACCATCCTAATTGACTGGTAAACCCTCTTTTGGAAAAAAATATTTCAGCCACTTGACACATTCTAAATTATCTTAGATTAATAATGTTTAATTTAAAATGAGGTTTCCTTGTAGCAGGGCAAGCGTAATACCAGTTAAATATCACGTTGTGTACACACGATAAACACTAGTACGGTAACGGGGCAGGTTTTGACAAAAGTTGACCAGCTTAACGTTTAATGGTATAAAACTTTAGTGTTTTCGTCAATCACGAAACTTATCAGTACATGGGGCCTAGCCAAGATAACAATCGTTGATATAAAACTGAGAGGACCCCAGGAACCGACGCGTGTCGCTATCCTTCAAAGTAAATAAATAACTGCTATGCCCCCAGGAACAGGAGCCGACGCGTGTCGCTATTCTTCAAAGTAAATAAATAACTGCCAGGCCCCCAGGAACAGGAACCGACGCGTGTCTCTAGCCTTCAAAGTAAATAAATAACTGCTAGGCCCCCAGGAACAGGAACCGACGCGTGTCGCTAGCCTTCAAAGTAAATAAATAACTGCTAGGCCCCCAAGAACAGGAACCGACGCGTGTCGCTATCCTTCAAAGTGAACACGAATGCCGTTATTCACAAACGCATTATAAGCCTGAATTAACTATGAATCGTTTGTCTTTATCTGTCATATGTCAACTAATTCAGGCTCGTAAGGTTTTATAAATAAGTGCAGGTTGTTTCAGGCCGCCTGTAGCAATTAAAGAAGGAAAATTGGCATTCTCTAAAAGAGCCGCAGCGTCATGTAAAAAATGAACAAATGGTATAACCTCCTAACAATAATTTAAATTAATCAAGAATGAGGCATAAGTTGTGTGAAAGCTTGTTTCGAGGGAGTGCAAACTTCTATTCAACTACATATACAAAACAATGACAACTTGTATATAGGTAAATAAAATGTATATGCTGAATGATGTTGCACACTATCTTTTGTTTTGAATTCATTTAATTCCAGGACCTAAGTATAGTGTACCAGTGTAATTATAATTTTCAATGGAAGGCCACCTCGGCACGACCTGCGGTATTCGTGGTTATACGATTACTAGTATTACGAGGGTTGATCCGTATGCACCACCCCTAACCCTCTTACAATGAAACTACATTCAAGATTTATTTTTTATTTTTCTACATAGTCTCTCTCAACACTAATACACTTATTCCATCGGTGCTCCAGCATTTCAATAGCCTCCTGAAAAAAAAATGTCCGACCTCTGAAAACCACTCCTCCACAACAGATATCACCTCTTGATTGTCCAAAAAAAAATTTCCACGTAAAAATTCCTTCAATTTTGGGAATAGCCTGTAGTCGCTGGGGGCCAAGTCAGGCGAATACGGTGGGTGCTCCACCAATTCGAAGCCTGCTTGGTGTATGGCAGCCTTAGCGACACAGGACGTATGGACGGTAGCATTGTCTTCCACTAAGACTTAGTGGAAGAGTACGCCACTTGTCAACTTGCCCCGGCGTTTCTCTTTAATAGCCTCTCGCAATTTTAGAATTAAGTTTGCATAATAGGCCCCTGTAATAGTATCTCCCTTTTTCAAATAGTCAGCCAGGATTATTCCTTGAGCATCCCAGAATACAGACAGCATAACCTTTCCTGCAGACGATGCCACTTTAAATTTACGTGGTGGCGGAGAACCACTGTGTTTCCACTGCTTACTTTGAATTTTAGTTTCGGGATCATAGTGATGTACCCAAGACTCGTCCATGATTACGTATCTATGGTGAAAATTATCTTTATTAGCTTGGTACATATCCAACAGACGCTAGCAATTCAATACTCTATGTCTTTTCTGATCAATGGTCAACATTCGTGGCACCCATCTTATTTATTTTATTTATTTATTTTATTTTAAAAATAGTTGTACAGCATAACAGTATGAAATATACAAAGTCACTGCAAAACTACAAACAAATTAAAAACAAAAACAGGTAAACTAATAATATTATTATACAATAAGCACATTCAAACTCTTGCACTGATCTTGTTCATACCCAATTCTTTAGTAAGTATCTGTTGCACTACATGATATGACAAGCCAGTCTCTTCAACAATTTGCCTGATACGTATTCGCCGGTTTTGTAAAACCATATCGTGAACTTTATTAATGTTTTCGTCTGGAGTGACCGTTACAGGTGGTCCACCGCCATGTTGGTTTTCACAACTTGATCTTCCGCACTTAAACTCTCGACACCAACGTTTCACTATGTAATAGGATACTGCACACTCCCCTACAGTTGCCACAATATCTTGATGGATTTGAGTTGGTGTAAAATATTTTTTTGTAGATATTTTATTACCGCCCTCTGCTCAACAATAGTTATTTGTGCAACAAGAGAGGAAAGTTGGTTTTTCTTGCGAGTGTTTATTTTGAGTCCCGAGAAAGCGAAAGATTCTATAATTGAATCACGAGCGAAGCGAGTGATTCTAAGGTAGAATCTTGAGCGTAGCGAGGGACTCAAAAACACGAGATGTAAAATAACTTTGCTCTCGTGTTGCACACATAATTTTTCACCTCAGTAGTGAGAACATATTAAAGGTTAAAATGTATTTCGAATTACACAGAATAAACAGAAAAAAAAGTATTATAATATGTACGATACGATACGAGACGAGACCGGACCGGACCGAACCGGACCGGACCGGACCGTACCGTACCGTACCGTACCATACCATAAAAAAAATGTAATAAAAGTATGAAGTTCATGGCCTTCACTAAATTAAAAAGCTACATTGTTTCACTCCCTGGAGTGAGGAAAGTCGTACTTTCCTCACTCCAGGGAGTGACGAAAGTAGGCTTCTTCGAGCTGCTGAGGTGAAAAATCCATTTTCATACAAAAAAACCACGACAACAATTACAGTAAGCTGTAGCTCAATAATAGTTCGTCATTTAAAAATGTTTTATTTTTTTTAATAACCTCTAAATGTCTATAAACCTACAGCAAAAAGGTTTTAATAACCAAGTGACAGCAAAGAGGTCAGGCGTGGTGCATACGGATCAACCCTCGTATATGTACGTTCAACCGATAGAAAATCGATACCTTCAATTGCCTTGAGCATACAAAAAAAACTTAGGCCATAAAAAATAATTGGTACTAATCGGATCAATTATGGGCCAATCACAAATGTATATTCTAATTTCTGTATCTGTTCCAGATATTTAAAAATATTGGCGAAATAAATGTTATGTAGTCACAACCATATATTTATTAGGCTCCATCTATTAACAACTCACACTGCTCACACAACATCTCATTTTGTCACTAAGGAATTTTATTAGAACAATTATTATTTATCTACTGTTGACACTGTTTACGTTATTGATTAAGTATATACGGACAAGTGTAACTAACAGCTATGAGAACATAGCTGGATTGAAAATATGAAACCGCACCGATGATGTCACCACTGAGCAGAAAACGTATTAAATCGATAGCATTCTGCGAAAGTGGACAGCCTGTTAAACAACGGTCCCCGACTTTGCTGTGGGTCCTCCTCCTTCGGTTTCCTCATCACTGAGGGTCGTGGTCACTTCTAGGGAGCAGCTTCTCTTGGGCAATTTGCCGCCACCTCTTTCTGTCTGTCGCCGAGTGTAGGGCACCATGGAGCGTTACATCAAGGGCTGAGCGAATTTGGTCTGTCCACCGCATTGGGCTCCTGCGTTCAAGTGGACAGCCTGTTAAACAACGGTCACCGACTTTGCTGTGGGTACATGCCTCATAAGTGAACAGCCCGTTAAAAAACGGTCCCCGACTTTGCTGTGGGTACATCGAGCGCTCGATGAATGCTATTTTTGAAATACAAGCTATACAAGTATTGACCACTCGTTTTCAATTAAATATAATATATACTACTAACAAAGATAGATATAACTCCGTAATAGATGGATACAGTCTAAGGAAAAAACGTGCCTCGAAAATCAAGAAAATTTTATTCTCGATCAGAGGGCGCTACTAGCTTTGGCCTACTGTCGTATAGATGGCGTTGACGGTTTCGTTTGTCATTTAACAATTTTAACGCATATCAGTGAAAGAACATGGGTCAAAATCATAAAAATAATTAATGCAAATAAAAAAAAATCATGTATCCATATTTAAATACATTTTATCGTATTTTTATAAATCTTCATTTTTAGTTTTAAAGTGTGACGACAGATGGCAGTGAATTTACTGGGGTTACAAAATTTACTATGACAGTACCGCTCTAGTATAAGTTACTCTATGCTACTAATAAGTAGAATTTAAATGCCTATTTAGAGTTAGACCAAGATCAGTGCAACGATTTTGATAGCACACTCAGTGCAAGTGTTATTCATAATTTCATAGAAGTTTGATGTTTAAAATAACACTTGTACTGCGTGTGCCATCAAAATCGTTGCAGACTTATCTCGAGGTAACTCTACTGGAAATAATATTGAACGAAATACACGAAATCGAGCAGTCGAAATTCAATAATCGGCCCCTTGAACTGAAAGTGTAAACTGTGTAAAGAACTGTCCTACATAGATCACGTAAAGTGACGCACGTCAATACCGAACATAGGGATGTATTCCGTGTATATGCATATACCGAGGCCCTGAAAACGTTAATGCAAATTTCTTTATCTGCCTCTATCGCTCGAATGTGCAAGAACGATAGAGAGGCAGATAACGACATTTCGTTTTTCGCGGTAGGTCCTCAGACCTCAATCCCGTCACAGACGTACTGTCCGCGCGCGAATTCCGTGCACGGCTGAGGAATGTTGGGCATCATGACAGAGTTGTGTCATTTTGTACGTACGGGCGCGGCGCAACCCCCCCCCCCCCCCCCCCCCCCACTTCCTCGACCTCGATAGGGTATTTGACTACTAATCAAATCAGTTTCTTTTTACGAACTGTCAATAGTTATTTGTTATACAAGGGTGCAAAGTTGTATTTTACCCGCGAGTGTGGAATTGAAACACGAGCAAGCAAAAGCGATCAGCGTAGCGAGTGTTTCAACACACGAGAAGTAAAATACATTTGCACCCGTGTGTAACACAAAACTTTTCACCTCACTATAGCGAGGAAAGTGCAACATCCACAGGCATTAGATCATCTTCATCGCTGGAATCACTGATTTTTTTACGATATTATAACAAAAAACTGGAAATTCTGTATTTTTACGTGAGAAGTTTTTAAGTAAAAATTTTGTTGACAATGTTGACATTTCTGACGTATGAAATGTCAATGATGCGTTTTGAAATTGCATCGACTAACTTGTGCGTTCAGAATTATATTTAACATCATTATTAAAAAACAAACGTTTCTAATGGAATTTTAATGTTTATGACTTAAAATCATTTCAATAAAGCTAAATTTGGTATTTTTTATTAGATTCTCAAACCATTTGTTTAATGATAATTGATATCGAACGAACCATTATTATGAGCGTTTTACGTTTTGTTATCTGTCAAGCTACTTAAACACGCTCCACCCAAGGTCAAATTACTTTCCCCACTAGTGGATGCCCCGCTTGTTTTTTTGTTTTAAAGGATAAAAGACAACTTTCCGAGCTAGTGAGGGAAAAAACGATTTGCAACCATGGAATTTATATGAAATACTGGCATGTGACGTTACGATCAAATTATATACGAGTTTTAAAATAGAAATTATGTCTAAAAATAACTGCTATCTACAATTCTGTATTAATCTTCTGGTGCTTTATTTCTTGCATGGGGTAAAATAATTTATTTTAAATACAGTCAAATACCCTATTGGCGCGCGGACAGTAGGTAGCTTTAATGTATATTAATACACCAACATATTATATATAGCTTTATAGCCAGGCATATTACGATATATTTTACGTAACTAAGTTGACAGAGTCCACTCACGCAGCTATAGTATATTATATTATTTGGTATATTAATATATAACAAGGCATCTTAAGATACCTACCTTGCTATAAATATATATTATAGCTCGGTATATTACGATAACCAATATATATATATATATATATATATATATATATATATCTCGTGCTGGCGAGTTTCCAATATATATACCACGCATCTGAAGGGAAACGTGAAAGTATTCGTGTTAACGAGTTTTAGTATTTATAGATTCGAGGGCTTAGAGGTTCTTATTCGTCAAAGAGGTTTCGAGTTACCGAGGTAAAATTAATGAAAATTCGTATTAGAGAGGTAATTAACATACGCATAAAGTACGGTCTTATTATTATCTTCGAGTTCCAGAGGTTTGTAATAAATAATTTCAAGATATAGAGGTGATACCTATAAGAAGATCTTAAGATGCCTTGCTATGATAAATAATATAATTATATTTTGATATATTAATATATATTATAGCTAGTAGCTACGTTTGTGACGGGCTTTATAGCCAAGGACCAAGGACGCGGGAAGCTCCGGCCCAAGTTGTACCTTCGAGTTGACTATTCAACAGCTGAAGCCCAATACACAGATAATTAATTAATTACTTACTAACATTAATTGTATACAATTTAATTAGTAACCTTGGTACCTAAGTAGCTGTTAAATAAAGGAGCAGTGTTTTGGGTGAGCTAATATTGATGTAAAAATAAACACACGTGTTACGCAAATATATATAATAGAATTTGGAAATGTAACGGGAATAAAGATAAAAAATAATAATTAGTAGTGATTTTATGTCGTGTCGTTCGAGATTCGTTATACAGAAAGACTGACTGACCTAATTTTTTTTTTTTCATTTCTCATGCTCTGAAAGAGGGTCATTGTTGTTCTAAAAGGTGTGCTGAAAATGATAAGTGTTTGCACTAGAGCATTTTACATTCAAAGTACGATTTTTTTAATTTTTTTACGATAAGCAATTGAAATTTGAGTTTATATTTGACCTTTTCATAAATAACGATACTTTTGTCTGAATTGTTACTTGAAAGTACCCTCAAGAAATACTATAAATACTATTGTGCAACAAGAGTATGAGATATACGGATATAACGATTTGTAAAATCCGTAGGTAATGATATCTCAGAATGGATTGATCGATGATGTTGGATATTTTCGCCGTCAGGTTGATATATTCCTGAATGATTAGGTTCTTTTTTTGGATGCGTAATCAAGAAATTATGAAGATTAATTTAGTTTAGACTTATTAATAATTCATGAAACACATTCATTATAACCTATTTTCCATAAAAACGATTGTCTCTTTTTAATCAGTTTTCTTATCTCATGTGATATGAAATACGTTTCTTTAATGTAATATTTTTGTTTAGTCAGTGATGTCCTTTATTTTAAAGAGTCCCTTGCATATTTAATATTACGATGGGGCTTGGGATGATAAGCTTAAATACTTTTAGGGTATAACCAAAGAAATAAAGTGGTTTGACACGATTATTTTGTCTTATTTTTTATGTGCTAGCAGCCTCCTAGTATTCAGTGCCGACCATGCCACCACCAGTCCACCAGCCGCGGCGGGCGGACCACTACTGGACTATGGCCGTCAAAATGAGGGTCATACAAATCATTAGGTCTGTTTATTCGTATTCAGTGTACTGAAGCTGGTTAGGAGTTATATTTTTCATGACTACGGGAACAGTAATGATTTATGACGTATGTATATAAATATATATGGGTACGTTTGAGTAGTGCTGTCCACCGTCGCTACTGACTCGGATTTGGTGAATGAGATGATGTCATGTCATTGATTTGAATGATTTGTTTTTAGGTAGCGGGTGATATTAGCTACATTTTGAACCTACTTAGAAAGAGGACAAAGTTTTTTCTTTACCAAAGATGGCCAAAAGAACCGCAGTCAGTTCGCACCCTTAAACCATTTGACATTCCTTTCTAGTCATTCGATTTCGAACCGTTATTCTTATTGTAGAGATGGGTTTTTGTTTAAGTATGATGGCAAGTATGTTGCCGCTGTGGACTTCAGGGTTATAGTTATTCAAACGTTTTGCTGGTCATATTGCTGGCCTACTGTTCTAACTTTGGTATAGTATGAATTTTCTGAGGTGATTTTTAGGCCTTACTCCTAATCAGTTAAACAAAAGGTACTGTTTCTTCTATGCAGCGGCTACAATGCTACTGACTGAACTGGAACAAACCCATTTAAAAAGCAATTTTACCCTAACTATTTATATGGTTCCAATTAATGTAACAGCTAATAGGCTAGATGACAAATTTTCATTAATGGTAATCTATCAAGTGTGTTTTTAGGATCAAATGTCTATATGGGACCCATTTTATTAAAGCAATACAAAAGTCAGAAATGATAGTCAAAGTCCGACAGTCGTACCTCACTCGCGATGCTCTTCTAACAAAACGATAAGTGAAAGTGACGTCAAGGTCACTGAGAGCCCATCTTACAGTATGGACAAAACAAGAAAATTTCGTTTTTGTCGGTAAAATATTGGGTTTATGTATATAGTTGCAATACAATCATTTTTTGGATAAAATGTAAGGAATCGAATGGTACTCTTACTTTTTACCTTTTTGGAAGTTTAAAAAAACTAAAATTTTGAAACTTTCAGGTCCTGTATTTTTGTATTATTTCCATATATTATTTTAATATCCACATTATTGTGATAAATTGCTCATTTGCCATCTATTTTACTAGATTTTGTTATAAAATTCAACATGTGTCATCATCCCTATTCTGTTACCGGACAGACCACCTACAGGCGACTGATCGTCCTACATTACCCAAACAGGCGCGGATCCACCGTTGTGGGCACGATGGGCATGCCCACAACCTTAATTGAGTCCCCGAGTAAAATTACGCCGATTTTTCGCACACGCTTTCGCAGAAATTTCAGTACGCAGAGAAGTTGGCATAATATTGATACGCGGATTTACTTTTTATAGAATGATCGTTTTCCGTCACGATTACCCGAGTAGATAACCATTGGTCGAAACACCAGTAAGTGATCATGTGGTATTCATTAGAAATTCTTGCATGTTAATATCAGCTGGCCACAGAGTTATTTTTAGCTTGTGGGAGTTATGGGTCTTATAAATCTTAAACATTCACAAATATTAGTACAATTTCCTAAAATAATGCCAGCTTTTAATTTACAGCTGTAGGAGTTTTTTTAGCGTAGTTTGCGTAGCGTTCAGTTTTATATTTATCTATGTATAAAAAGTGCTATCTATGACTCAATGAATCAATGTTGTAAGTAATGCAATTGCTAAATTACTAATTTAACTGTAAAATTTTCACCACACCAGCTGGTAAAGGCTGATTGTTCAAAAAGTGATGAGAAAGTTAAATTAAATTAACAAGTTTGGGAACAAATCAAATTATTTTATTAAATATTTTGATTTGTGTTTTTTTCAGTAGTCACACTACTATATATAAATTAAAAATTGTAATAGATGTCATATGGTGGTGGTGGTGTCAGTGGTGAAGGCCGGATCCGGCTCACCACTGGAGGGCTTGGTCACTTTTTCTTTAATATATGACATCTATTACAATTTTTAAATTAAATTAATTAATAAGATGCAAATTTTGAGTTGTTTCTTTATGTTAGCTGGTAGAATTGACTTTTAAATGATGATTTAGTTAGAATGATAAATATTTGGATTTTGGATTTGATTTTGTTTGATATCTTACAGTAAATATTTTCTACGGGCTGGTGTGGTGAAATTTTTTGTAACCCTCGCAACGCTCAAGATTCCATTTTTCGCTACTCTAACTCTATTAATTATAAGGTATTCAAAATTCATTTAAAACTGAAAAAATGTGGTGTATATTAAACACGTCAAAGCATGTACTACTGTTAGAAATTTATCTTAGATATTTTTTTATAAGTTAGGCAATTATTAATTTAACAAAAATCTTGAACTTCGTCTTTTTCGTAAACTAAAACTATGTAAAAAAAATTGTTTTACGCCAATTATTTTAACATTTTATTAATTTACAACAAAGCCGAAATTTCGAGAAAAATGTGTTAATTAATAATTGCCCAACAACAGTAACATTCTTTAACATGTTTAAAATACACGATAGTTTTTTTTTAATTTTTTTAATTTTTAAATAGATTTAGATTCAGATTGATTTATTTCATAATATTAAATTACATTATAAATTATTTTAAGCTAATCTATACGAATTTAATAAGTACCTTTAGGAATATTTTTTCATTTATTAAATATTAATAGTTTATGATATATTGGCAAAAAACAAAATACTTACCATCCATACATGCAACATTGCATACATTTAATATGATAAATGCGAAAGTCTGTCTGTCTGTGTGTTACCTCTTCACACATAAACAGCTGAACCGATTTAGTTGAAATTAGCATAGAGATAGTTTGAGTTCCGGGGAAGGACATAGGATAGTTTTTATCCCGAAAATTATCCCTTAAGAGGGTGAAAAGCGGGGTGGAATCATGGTGGAATTGAGATAATTAATTAGTTGTCTGATAATTTATGTGCATATTATGCTCAAATTGAATGATTGCTACAAGACTTTCTCCAGGCGCTAAACTTACTCTAGCTGCTGTTACTGATTCCACGCAGACGAAGTCGCGGGCAAAAACTAGTAATATTATAAATTCGAAAGTCTGTCTGTCTGTGCTCTTCACGCTTAAACCGCTGAATCGAATTAGGTGAAATTTGGTATAGAGATAATAATATGGGGAAGGACATATATAGGGTAGTTTTTATGGGAATCGATAAAATGCAGATTTGATAAAAAAATCACTAACTTTAAGAGAGGTAGGGCACAGCGTTATGTCATCACGCTTGAATCTGGAGCAGCCCAACTGGAGAAGTACCTCCACCTTACAGAAGACCACAGCCATAATAGCACTGCTGCCTACTTTGTAGGCATGTAGTGTTGTGTTCCTGATGGTGAGTAAGGTTCCCAGATAGCTCCAACCCCCAAACCCCCCTTTTCTAATGATGATGGCGCAGTTAAAGAGGTTACCCCAGGAGGGTACCAGTTGCTGCACTAGCGCTGGAGAACCCCTCACTGGGCTTCCATGCTCAGGTAACATTTTGCCTGAGCGTGGACGCCGAGGCCGCCCCGTTTCGTACTCTGGGGGGGGCAAAACCGCGCTCAACCATCTGTCATCTGCCCGAGGCAAGAGCAAAGCAACTTCGGCACCCCTTGCCACGCTGGCCGTGGACTTCTGCAACATCAGGGGTTTACATTCCAACCTTAATGCTGTCCACCTACACCTCGAGACAGCAAAGCCGGCCTTGCTCTTTTTGACCGAGACGCAGATAGCGTCTCCGGCGGACACATCTTACCTCTCCTACCCTGGGTACGGACTGGAACACTCCTTTTCGCCTAGGGCTGGGGTGTGCGTGTACGTTAGAGACGATATCAGTTTTCGTCGCCTCAACAATCTTGAAGGTAGGGACCTCTCCACCTTATGGCTGCGTATAGACAACGATCACCATCCCCGTGTCTATTCGTGCCTATATAGGTCCCATAGCGGTGATGCCGAAACTGACCGACTCATTGAGCAGATCCAAACGGCTGCAGACTCTGTGCAGCAGCAGATCCCTTCCGCTGAGATCATTGTACTTGGTGATTTTAATGCCCACAACGCCGAATGGCTCGGCTCTAGCAAGACTGATCATGCGGGCAGATCTGTTTATAACTTTGCTCTGGCATATGGCTTGACACAATTGGTTACTGCGCCTACGCGAATCCCAGATGTGGAAGGCCATGAACCTTCCCTGTTGGACCTTCTGCTGACCTCTCATCCGGTTGACTACAATGTATTCGTTGAAGCCCCACTCGGTTCCTCGGATCATTGCTTGATCCGGAGTACGGTGCCACTCGCGTACCCGCCGCGTCGGCGAGTTGCTTGTGGCCGCCGTGTGTGGCACTATAGGTCAGCAGATTGGGACGGGATGCGGTCCTTCTTTGCATCCTACCCTTGGAGGCAGGTTTGCTTCACGCCGGATGATCCCAACGTCGTTGCTGATTCTGTTGCTGACGTGGTGCTGCAGGGAATGGAGCTTTTCATTCCGTCCTCTGTGGTCCCTGTTGGTGGCAAATCCCAACCTTGGTTTGGTCGTTTCTGCAAAGAGGCCTCTCGCCGAAAGCAGGAATGTTACCAGGCCTGGGTAGACGCAGCGGCAGTACGGGATGTAAAGACTAGCGCATTAAAAAAGAAGTTTAACTTTGCCTCCAGGTCCTTCAAAAGAGTTATTGCCAGAGCAAAGTCGCTGCACATTGGTAGAATTGGCGAGAAATTAGAGCGCCTCCCGTCGGGAACTCGTGCGTTCTGGTCTCTTGCCAAAGCTATCCAGGGGAATTTCTGCACGCCATCTTTTCCACCTCTGCACACGGAGAATGATTCATTGGCCCACGACGCAAAAGACAAAGCCGATCTTCTGGGCAAACTCTTTGCGTCCAACTCGACTTTGGATGACGGGGGAAACGCGCCGCCGACCATACCGCGGTGCGAGAGCTATATGCCGGATGTCCGGTTCAAACAAAGCTCGGTGCGCAAAGCACTTCTTTCCCTCGACACTCATAAGTCGAGTGGGCCCGATGGAATCCCTGCGGTTGTGCTGAAGATGTGTGCTCCCGAGTTGGCACCGGTCTTAACGCGTCTTTTTCGGCTCTCTTACTCTTCCGGCGTAGTCCCGACCTCGTGGAAGTCAGCTTTGGTGCACCCGATCCCTAAAAAAGGCGACCGCTCAAATCCATCCAACTACAGGCCAATAGCTATAACCTCCCTTTTCTCGAAGATAATGGAGTCCATTATCAACTGCCAGCTCCTTCGGTACCTAGAGGACCACCAGTTGCTTAGTGACCGACAATACGGTTTCCGTAGAGGCCGCTCGGCTGGTGATCTTCTAGTCTACCTGACACATCGTTGGGCACAGGCAATCGAGACAAAGGGTGAAGCATTGGCTGTTAGTTTGGATATAGCGAAGGCCTTCGATCGCGTCTGGCACAAAGCACTTCTTTCGAAGCTACCATCTTATGGGCTTCCCGAGAGATTATGTGTATGGGTCAGTAGCTTTCTAGCAGATAGAAGCATAAAGGTCGTAGTTGACGGCGAATGCTCAGACTCCATGTCTGTGAATGCTGGTGTCCCCCAAGGCTGTGTGCTATCACCCACGCTATTCCTTCTGCATATCAATGACATGCTGCAAATCAGCGGAATTCATTGTTATGCTGATGATAGTACGGGTGATGCCTCTTACACCGGCCGCACCAATATCTCTCGGGAAAACGTCATCGAGAGCCGGAACAAACTTGTGTCTGAAATTGAGACTTCCCTAAAAGAAATCTCTGAATGGGGTCGACTAAACTTAGTCCGTTTTAACCCTGCCAAGACACAGGTTTGCGCGTTTACCGCAAAAAAGTTAGAATTTGTCGTATCACCTCGTTTTGAGAGCACTCCCCTGACTGCCGCAGCCAGTATCGGAATCCTCGGCGTCGACATTTCGAGTGAAGTCCAGTTCCGCGGCCATTTAGAGGGTAAGGCCAAATTAGCCTCAAAAAAGCTCGGTGTGCTCAACAGATCGAGACAGTATTTCACGCCGGCCCACCGCCTACAGCTGTATAAAGCGCAGGTTCGCCCACACATGGAATACTGTTCTCATCTATGGGCAGGGGCACCCCAATACCAGCTTCTCCCTCTGGACCGCATCCAGCGAAGAGCGACTCGAATTGTCGACTGCCAGCGTACTTCGGAACGGCTTGACTCCTTGGCGCTGCGTAGAGATGTGGCCTCGCTCTGCATTTTCTATCGCGTGTATAACGGGGAGTGCTCCGAGGAATTGTTCGGATTAATCCCTGCAGCTTCTTTTCGCCATCGCCCTACGCGAAAACATTACCATCCTCACCACTTAGATGGTTGGCAGTCCTCAACTGTGCGTTTCTCTAGAAACTTCCTGCCTCGCACAGCTAAACTGTGGAATGAACTGTCGCCTGCGGTATTTCCGGACCGATATGACCTTCAAACCTTCAAGAAAAGAGCGTATTCCCATCTTAAAGGCCGGCAACGCACTTACAACCCCTCTGGTGTTGCGGGTGTCCATGGGCGGCGGTAATCGCTTTCCATCAGGTGATCCGTCTGCTCGTTTGCCTCCTATTTCATAAAAAAAAAAAAAAAACTAACTCCACGCAGACGAAGTCGCGGGCAAAAGCTAGTATATTATATAACTCTTCCAATTTTTATGTGCTTCGCGAATAGGCCTACATATCTAGACAGTATTTTTAGATTTTTCACCATTTGATTTGAACTTGTCGACTACTTAACGAAATCTTTAATAAAAAAATGCATAAAATCTTACAATAATTATTCTTCTAATTAACACAGAAGCGAATTGAACGGTAAAACTAGTAAATGTCGTCTAAAAGTTAGATGGTTGGCGAAATGTTGTCTGTGAATCGATAATCTGCGAAACATTGGTAGGGGAATCATTAGGGGGGTACCCCTAATAGACAACACATGTGACGTCACACTTATACGGTCTATTGAGATCGGGATCATCGTTCAAGCGTCATGATTGTTCATGAGCGAGTTCGTACTCTGACTCTTACTTGCCGATTTTCGTGTGGCTGTGACCACAACCTTTTTTGGGGGCTGGATCCGCGCCTGTACCCAAACTCGTTATCTCGGAATGAGCTGTTACATAATTTTGAACCTTAATACTATCACGATAGTTGTTTTTAGGGTTCCGTACCACCAGGCTGTATCTCATGAACTGTGATAGCTAGACAGTTGAAATTTTCACAGATGATGTATTTCTGTTGCCGCTATAACAACAAATACTAAAAACAATAAAATAAATAACGAGGCGAGGTGGCCTAGGGGTTCATGGCGTTAGCCGCGATAGCTAGACGCCGGTTCGAATCCGGCCTTCACCACTGGAGGGCTTCGTCACTTTTTCTTTAATATATGACATCTATTACAGTTTATAATAAAATAAATATTTAAGTGGGGCTCCCATACAACAAACGTGATTTCTTTGCCGTTTTTTTTATAATGGTACGGAACCCTTCGTACGCGAGCCCGACTCGCACTTGGCCGGTTTTTTTTAAACGAAAGAAACAAAGGCTTTTGCTTACCAGATTAAGGGCCGGAGCCGAAAAAATCATCAGAAAATTCATACCATAACTAGTTTCAGTAGTTTCCGAATGGGAAGAAGACTAATAGATGGTATCATTAAGAAAACGACAAAACACAGGTCAAAAATTTCATTTATCTATAGACAATGTCCTTAAACTAGTGACTCAAACCAAATTGTCAGTAAATAAAGACAAAAAAAAAACTATACGCACCGTTTTCTTTTGTGCTAGTACTAGTGTAAGACAAAATACATTTCGATGCTAGTGCGGAAAGTATGCTATCACCCCACGAGCACCGAGATATCTTGCCACGAGCCGTAGGCGAGTGGCAAGACTCGGGACGAGTGAAGAATGACAATTCCGCAGGTGTATCGAACGACGTTTTTTAATACAGTTGCGAAAAAAAATAAGAAAAACAATAAGTAAGGAATAAAAACAATATCGAATGTTGCCTTTGGAAACAGCTTACAGTAAGAAAAAAACGCCTCTTTTTTGACAGGCGTTTCGGCAGCTATTCCTTCCATAGCTATTCCGTTCCATTCAGACAACTTATTAAGAACGGTTTTTCAATCTTCAATATTAAAAAATAAACGTGTTATAATGATGAAGAGGTAAGTAATAAAATATGAAATATGTATATTTTTCGTATTCTTACATTAACAGTAGGTTTTTATGTTTGTTACGACGTTTAAAGGAAACTAATATTAACACTCATCAATAAGTAGTCATGAATTGGAACAAGTATAAATTTAAAAAAATGGAAAAGTAAAAACTAGTGCTTTTTCGTGAATACCAACTTTCCGCACGCTAAACAGCTACGTAAAGTAGCACTTTTTGAGCAACTGTATTAAAAAGATAGTATGATTCACTCTGCTTATGTTTGAAATAAGACAGTCCTTTGACTAACTATACGTTACGTAGATTACTCAAGCAGTAGGTATACATTATGTAGTCGAACGTCACAGTTTAACGTTTGTGTTAAGAAGACATTGATACGATTATTTGTCACTATTCGTAATTATAGGTCTGCCACATAACTGAGGTGGTTGGTAAGAAGCTATTATGGTTAACTGAGGGCTGGTTGAAAAAAATACGCACAATGACTTTACCAACCGCCCATGTGAAATGATGATAGTGATAGGCATCTGCATCTGATTATCATTTATACCTACAACTGATTGGATTGGATTGTTCGTGTTAAAGCATGTCGACTTGGTCCGCATGCCTGCTACGTGGAGTACGTGGAGCCCGAGACGAAGCCGCTGGCGCCGCGCGTTGCCGAGCGCGACCGCCGTCACACTAACGTCTTGGCCTCTGCTATCACTGCTTTGGCTTGTTCTACAGCTTTCCTAGACACAAATAAACGCGTTTATAGGTATTTTTACGGTAAATTGTAATTTACAATTGTTTTATTTAATAAATTTGTCAATATTTCAGAACAAAATAATGCCTATATTTAAAACACTTCACTCAAATGTATACACCGTGTTTTTTTTAATCCGTTAATTTCAAACGTATATTCCTGCCAATCGCAAACGCTCCGTAGCGAACGAAACGCAACTGTCACTGTCACACTAATATGGAAGAGTAATAGAGAGATACAAAGCGATTCGATGGCCAAGCGCAAGCGATTGTCACCTTGGCTAGGTTGCCTGAGCAGAAATTAAGTTATTTTTTCAAAGAAACAGGTATTCAGATTAATTCCTTTTTCATGATAGGTAATCAATAATCAATTTTTAGGGTTTCGTAGTCACCTAGAAACCCTTATAGTTTCGCCATGTCCGTCTGTCCGAGACCTTGCTTCGTGATCGTTAGAGTAAGATAGCTGCAATTTGGCATGCATCATGCAGCACTACATAAATCATGCATTGCGACAGAGCGGTGAAATAAAAACTATAAAAAAATAAAAGGTCTTTTCTAAGGACTTAAGATGCTTTATTTATGCTTTAAATATACTTCAAGTCCAATTTTACGTTTTGAAATTATAAATAACAGTAGGGTGACATACGCTAATAACTAAAGTGTACCTAAACCTAATATGGAATCAAATGTCATACATATATGTACAAGATTGACGATTCTCGCGGCGTTGTACGGGGGCTGACGGTCTTGGTCTTCTTTATTTACTGGACTCCCTCCACTAACACTAATTACATTGCCTATACTTGAAATAACGAAAGAAGAACGTTTGCCTTAGTATCATGTCACGGACTACCGATGTTCGAAATGACATTGACATGTTTTTTGTTTTTAATTATTTACTTGAGATAATTATAATGCCTGTGTTATGATAGCGCTAGATGAAGCAATTAATCTGTCTTATATGTATAACTGTAGTTAGCCGTACGCCGAAGTTAACGGATAAAAAAACATGTTTAATACGACACTTATCACTTATTCCAATTTATTACAGTTTCTATATATGTATATGGGCCAGTTATCTTAAGCCTAAAAAGGGGGTCAACCTTGGAATGAGAGATAATAAGCTGGAAACTCGTATACACCTTCGTTATAACGTATTAAGGATTTGCCACACTGGATGCGGTCAGGTCAAATTGAACGCAGCCCGCATTATGTATGAACAACATTGTCGGTCAGGTCAGCGCAATCGGTCAGCGGTCGACGCAAGGCAATCGGTCAACGGTTCGGGCAGGGAAACCGGAAAAAAATTTTTTTTTTTCTTAGCCTATTTGAATGTCCCACTGCTGGGCAAAGGCCTCTCTGCTGGTTCTCCATAACTAAATAAATATATATTAATTGAGCCATTATATGTTTTCAGACAAACAAATTAATAAAGTTTTCAACCTTGTGTGACATGACATGATACATCTAGGTGTACTCTTTAAAATTCACCTGTCATCCCTAATAAATTTGCTATCAATCTCTTATACACACTATAGTGCTATCACTTATAGTTTTTGTGCAACCTGTCACCAAAGATGCAAGTTTTTTTAGAATTTAACGTTTTTTTTTTTCATTTCTAAGATAAATTTTATTTAAAAAAACTTACGATATCGCCAAATTTAGTTTGCTTTTAGTAAATAGTTAATATGCTCTTTAAAATGAAGTACTACTTATTCTTAAACTTCATTTGACGAAGTTATGCCATTCTGAAAATACATCGTCTTCAAATATTTTTAAAGTCAGCGAATATAGTTATCGTTATACACATAGTATGTGTTTATATTACCACCGGGTAATAATCGTGGGTTCACCCTCGGTTATGCTGTATAAAATTCGGTCAGGATTCGTTTCATTTATAGTCATACTTGTTATGGCCATTTTTTGCCCGGATGCTGCACTTCATGATAAAAGCAAGCCACTTTGCACAGTGCTAGTAGGGACCAAACTGAGTGATTTGACCCGCAGCAGCGCAAGTTTCACCCCTTAAGAACAGAGATGGCGCCACTTCTTTAAAAAATATTTCAAAAAATTCTACAAGCTAAACCAATGAACCGATTTAAGTGTTTAATATCTCAAATGAAAGCTCATTATATACATTACTTTAAAAAAATACTCAAAAAATATATACTGATTACTTTCGACAAAAGACGGCCTCTTAAGTTTTTTTTTTACTCGATTGATAGTTTTTACTTGGTTTCTCAGGAAAAATGTATGGAACATGAATAGCTTAATGCATGTATATATTACTGAATAAATAACAAGTATTATAAAAAAAACCCGACACCGATACCTCTCATACTTAACGAAATATAAAAGTTTGAATGTGAATGTAAATTTCTTCAAAATATATTTCAAAAAATTCTACAAGCTTAACTATTTGACCGATTTCAATGTTTAATATCTCAAATAAAAGCTCATTATAGACATTACTTATAAAAAAATATTCATAATACATATACTGAACCCTTTTGGCAAAAAACGGCATCTTAAGTTTATTTTCTTACTCGATTGATAGTTTTTACTTGATTTCTTAAAAAAAATACTATGGAACATGAATAGTTTAATAAATATATATATAGTACTGAGTATATAAAAGTATTACAAAAAAACCCGACACCCATACCTTTCATTCTTCACGAAATATTTAAGTTCAATTATGCACGTTCTTACAAATAAATCCTTTAAAAGAAATCTTCTACCGCAGTAAGTGCACTGATTTTAATATGAAATGTGTCATATGAAAAGAAATCACCCAATTTATTTTAATAAATAAAAAAAATATAAATAAAAACTGAATAAAGTTTTTTCCTGGTGGTGAATTACAAAAAAATATAACAAATCTAAAATTAGGAATTATTTTTATTTAAAGTGACTACATTTGTAAACAAAAAAATTAAATGTCCTCTTCGGGTTTATATTTCATATTTATTTATTGCAACCATGGCTTTATAGGTATTACAAATTCTTGGTAGTTCCACATGGACCCCGTGGGGGCATAGCAATATTACATGCATACTTAGGATCTAATCTTAAATCTATGTGTATAATATAAAAGTAGGTCAATTTAGTAGTTTTTATACATATAAGCCGAATTGAATCAGATAATTGTCAGTGTATTAAATACAAAAATAAACGGGCAACTAATTATTATTAGGTGATGTCAAATTATATGGTTCACCGGTAGATGTAAAACTGAAAAAGAAAAGTCGTTTTGTTAAGTACTCGTACCATTTCAATACTACAAAATCACTGATCATACATGAACTGGTTGCTGTAGATTACTGTTGAATTATTTTTGTGCCTAGTTGATAACCATTAAACCTATAATTTTGTGCCAGACCTATAATTAGTGGTCAGCATGCAAAATAACCCTGGATTGAAAATTACATCAACTTACTTTTGATTTGTACAGCCACATTTGCATGATTTACACTGGGCTGTGCATGGCCAGCTGACGCGACGACACCCACAATGCATAGTTTCGCAGCCAGATTTGCAGCCACAATCGCTGAGACCAAATCGCTGTAAATGCCGTCCATTCCGGAGTCCAACTCTCTTTTTCCTCAGTCCATCCCCAAAAAGATGTACATGGTATGGAAACTTCTGGTTTCAGAGCGTTTCCCCATATATGGCCCTCTTGGTAAGCTGCTCGAAGTGCATGTTTATAGAGAGCAGCTGATGTAGGTGGCAGGGTTGGCAGGTTCTAATTTCTCGGCCAAATCAGATTTGTTCCCTGAACGACGCCCTCCATTGACTGACAGCGAAGGTGGACAAATTTGGTTTTCGTACTGGAAGAATTCGTTCAGATCAAGCTGCCTTTCTCTGGCCACTATAAAAAGACGGGAAAATAGGAGTATGTCAACTTTTAAGGTTTTGATTTTGTCAGTTGTCAGGTGTGTAACTACATATTTTAATTTTAATATAAAGTAACCCTAGATTTGTGTTATTGTTTGGCCAAACGGAACACATAAACGTAAATGAAGTTCACAAATATTTGTTTGCTTCAAAAAACAAGCTTGTGTCAAGCCTGCCACCTACATCAGCTGCTCTCTATAAACATGCACTTCGAGCGGCTTACCAAGCGGGCCATATATGGGGAAACGCTATGAAACCAGAAGTTTCCATACCATGTCCATCTTCTTGGGGATGGACTGAGGAAAAAGAGAGTTGGACTCCGGAATGGTCGGCAGTTACAGCGATTTGGTCGCAATTAAGCCTCTTGGACCATTGTGGCTGCAAATCTGGCTGCGAAACTATGCGTTGTGAGTGTCGTCGCGTCAGCTTACCATGCACAGCCCAGTGTAAATCATGCAAAGGTGGCTGTACAAATCAAAAGTAAGTTAATGTAATTTTCAATCCGGAGTTATTTTGCATGCTGACCACTGATCCGGCACAAAACACTGATAGGTCTGGCACAAAATTATAGGTTTAATGGTAATCAACTAGGCACAAAAATAATTCAATTATTTTTCTACAGGCACAACAATTATCCAACAGTAATCTACAGCAACCAGGTCATGTATGATCGGTGATTTTGTAGTATTGAAATGGTACGAGTACTTCTCAAAACGACTTTTTTTCAGTTCTACATCTACCGGTGAACCCGAAGAGGACATTTAAGTTTTTTGTTTACAAATGTAGTCACTTTAAATAAAAATAATTCCTAATTTTAGATTTGTTATATTTTTTTGTAATTCAGCACCAGGAAAAAACTTTATTCAGTTTTTATTTATTAATTTTTTATTTATTAAAATAAATTGGGTGATTTCTTTTCATATGACACATTTCATATTAAAATCAGTGCACTTACTACGGTAGAAGATTTCTTTTAAAGGATTTATTTGTAAGAACGTGCATAATTGAACTTAAATATTTCGTGAAGAATGAAAGGTATGAGTGTCGGGTTTTTTTGTAATACTTTTATATACTCAGTACTATATATATATTTATTAAACTATTCATGTTCCATAATATTGTTTTTAAGAAATCAAGTAAAAACTATCAATCGAGTAAAAAAACAAACTTAAAATTCCCGTTTTTATCAAAAGTATTGAGTATATATTTTTGAGTATTTTTTTAAAAGTAATGTATATAATGCGCTTTCATTTGAGATATTAAACATTTAAATCGGTTCATTGGTTTAGCTTGTAGAATTTTTTGAAATATTTTTTAAAGAAGTAGCGCCATCTCTGTTCCTTAGGGGTGAAACTGCCGCTGCTGCGGGTCAAATCGCTCAGTTTGGTCCCTACTATCACTGTGCAAAGCGGCTTGCTTTTATCATGAAGTGCAGCATTTTGTTCATAACAAGTATGACTAATACAGACAAGTGGATCTTAAAAACGGCAAATAGCATGAAATTTTTTTTGATACCTAACTTGTCGAAAATTTTATGCTCTACAATTCTTACCTACATGTAAATAACATGGGAGCTATATAAATTTTGATATCCGTGAAAAACCGATTTTTATAACCTTTGACCTTGAATAACTTCTGAAGCGCACACGATATATGCGTCGAACGAAGGTGTATACGAGTTTCCAGCTTATTATCTCTCATTCCGAGGTGAAACCCTTATTTTGACTGGGCCAATATCTATTTTCGTACCTTACTGTATGTTCATTGGCGAGAGAATGGACTGTAAAGGGGGGCGATAAGGGATGAGATTTAGGGGCCAGTTGAGCAAGAAAGTTGTGCTATACTAAAATTAACCTATGAAGTGAAACTAAAGTGCAAAGTAGTGTAGGGCGAAGTTACCTTGCAATCCGGGGTTGTGGGCTTGAACCGTTGGCCTCCGTTGTAGACCCTGGTGTTGGTCCCGGGCTGCCCTTGTCGCAAGCTAGAGGTAAGCTTAGAACCGTTACCTTGATCGTCCAACTTAGACCTCGGATTCTCCACTTCACGGATGGGCACGGCGTACTTCGGCTACACAGCACTGATTTTAAAAGTAGTCTAAATATTAGCAGTAGTGCTTTTAACAAATTGCGAGAAAGTTAGCGATAATGGCGAGACACAGTGTTAACTGGTAGTAGGCTCATGACATACTGGCTCTGACAGCTTGTGACAGAGCAATATTCAAATTCAAACTGTGACTTTGGTGTTGCCACAGTAATTACAACAAGAAATCTAAAAAATACAAAGCCAAAGCTGAACACTGTACCTTATTATGGAACGGAGCTTATGCTTACAAATATATTATGTAGACGAATCTATTGTCAAAGTAAATGTTTAGACAATTATGATTTATGAGCATCATTTAGAGCTATATTTGTATTTCAGAAACAAAACTATTACTTACTGTTGTTTTGTATTTATCATAGTGGTGCTTTGTTTACGAGTTATGTTTGCATTTATTTTGCGAGAGTATTTTAAAATCTTAACAGAAAATTTGTACATACATATTTTATTAACGGACCAAATATTAAATAAGCGAACTTTACATGCGTACTATAATATCATCTTATCAATTTTATTTAATGGGATTTAAGCTATACTATCAAAATGCTCGTGGACTCAGGACTAAAACTACTGTATTTTTACGAAATCTATTGAAATATAATTATGACTTCATATGTATTACTGAAACGTGGCTGGTTCCTGGCATTTATGACTCAGAATTGTTTGATTCGAGGTACAACGTGTACAGGACGGACCGAGACTGTGAGAGACTAGGGGTGACGCGGGGTGTAGTGGCGGCGCGTTGATAGCGGTGCGCCGGCCGCGACCTGCGGGCTGACGCGCGCGGCGCCGGCGCGCGCCCTCTCGTGGCGCTCCCGGACGCCGACGTTACATGTCTTGATATTCATATAACTCAAGGGCCAGTATCTAAAAAATTAAGGTTGTTTACTTGTTACTTTCCCCCAAGTAAGGAACTAATGGATTCCGAATCACTATTTTTTGAGCATTTGTCTGACTTACATGCGGATTATCCCGATGATATATTTCTGGTTCTAGGTGACTTAAACATCGGAGATGCGGTTTGGAGCCAACTTGATCAGGGCCCTCATAGCCTTAGGTTAGGTAATCCTAACTTTAACAGCCTCACAGCCCAGCTATCAGCATTTTTACAATTTACAAACTTTGAACAATATAATCACATTTCTAATAAGAACGGTAGGCATCTGGACCTAGTCCTTTCTAATCACTTGTGTGAGGTAGCTAGCGCGGACCCTCTTGTACCCATAGACGCTCATCACCCAGTCCTTTGTATAACGATTGAAATTGGTTCGACTGAGCGTCTTTTAAAACCGGCCCCGCGTGTAGTACGTCGATTTTTTGCCGCCGATTATAATAAAATTAATTTGAAATTGAGGGAAATCAATTGGGAGACGCAACTAGATACTAATAATATCGAGAGTGCAGTCAATGACTTTTACACCACTATAAATAATATAATTCAAGAATTAGTTCCCTCCAAAACAGTTACAAAACCAAGTAATTTTCCTTCTTGGTATTCCCGTAATCTTATCACGTTAATTAAGAAAAAAAACAAGATACACAAAAAATGGAAAATATATGGACGAGTAGCTGACTATAACGCTTTTTCTAATTTACGCTCTAAAATAAAAAACGAAGAAATTTCTTGCTACAATTTATTTATCTCTAGGGCTAAAAATAATATAAAAGTTAACTCTAAGTCGTTTTGGTCATTTATAAAATCCAGGAAGGATAGCACTGGTATTCCGGATTCGCTCTATTTAGACAATATTACGGCAAACGATGGAGTCAGCACGGCTAATCTATTTAGTGACTTTTTTCATTCAGTATTTGAACCTATCTCAACTTCCATGCCTAGTGTCAATAGCCCACAAAATTGTGTTATTAATAGCGTTCATATTGACGCACCTCTGGTGGAAAAATACTTGAAGAAATTAAAAGAATCCAAAGGCAGTGGCCCGGATGGCATTCATCCTGTGTTGCAGTAAGTCTCTTGCATTACCGGTATGTTTACTCTACAACATTTCACTTAGGTCTAGGTCCTTACCAAAAATTTGGAAAAAATCTATCATTGTGCCTATTTTTAAAAGTGGTGATAAACATAATATTAGAAACTACCGCGGCATTTCCAAATTGTCTATAGTTCCTAAACTATTTGAAAAAATAGTTTATGACACGCTCTACCCAACAATAAGACCGATGTTAATGACGCAGCAGCATGGCTTCATTAATAAACGGTCAACTGAGTCTAATTTGTGCGAGCTCCTTGATTATGTTCTGAGCGCAATGGACAAGAATTACCAAGTCGATGCTATCTATACCGATTACTCAAAGGCATTTGATAAAATTTCACACTCTCTCTTATTAAATAAACTTGAAATGTTCGGTATCCATGGAGACATGTTGCGTTGGCTCACATCGTACTTGCGGGATAGAACTCAGGCAGTTACTATCAAAGGATACACCTCTAGTTTTGTGCCTATTACGTCAGGGGTCCCACAGGGCTCGCATTTAGGACCACTACTATTTAACATATATATCAATGATGTCATTAACTGTTTTTTGAATTCTAAAGTATTATTGTATGCTGACGATACTAAGATATTTACCATTGTGAAGTCCGAGGCTGATTGTGTCAATTTGCAGGATGACCTTCATAGATTGGACAACTATTGTTTATGTAATAACCTGTACTTAAACATAAATAAATGTTCAATTATTACATTTACGCGGAAGCTTGACCCTATAAACTTTAATTATACTATCGGAAACCAACAGCTTACTAGAGTTACGGAGGTTAGAGATTTGGGAGTATATTTAGATAGTAAAATTCAATTGGTTTCACACATACATAAGATAACATCTAAAGCCTACAAAATGCTTGGTTTCATTTTTAGGCAAAGTAAAGATTTTAAAAACCCCACAACGTTACTTCTTTTATATAATGCTTATGTAAGGTCATATTTGGAATACGCATCTACAGTTTGGAGTCCCAACTATTTAGTGCACATTAATTCATTAGAAAGTGTTCAAAAAAAGTTTCTTAATCGTATGAAGTATAAATTCAAATCTTTTAAGCCCGAGAATTTTGAGTCCTTGCAAGTGAGAAGAGAAAAGCGGGATGTAATTTTCTTGTACAAAATATTAAATAATTTAATTGATTCAGAAGAACTTCTCAGCAAGGTGTCATTTAGATGTCCTACGTATCGTACACGGTCCACCGCTTTACTATCAGTTCCATTCACTCGCAAAAAATATGTAAACAACAAATTTTTAGCAAGAGCATGCAATATATACAATAAGAAATATTCACACATTGATTTGTTCCAGCATAGGTGTAATAGATTTGTTTCTGTCATCAAACAAAATAAAAAAATATAATAAATGGCAAATTTCGTTAACTCGTAGCTAGTAATAAAATTGTAATCTTGTGTTGTATTGTTATGATTGTTATTGTAATTGTACCTATTTGATTTCAAATTCTAAATTGAAAATTGTGCTTGTTATTTTCCAAATTCTAAATTATGCTTGTTATTATTACTCAATGTTATTGTTAAATTCAATTTTAAATTCAAAATACCTAATAATTGTACTTTTTTTCGGAGCAAAGGAATTTTGTATTAACTATAAGTGGAAACTCTTTTGGCCCTATGTTCTTACTATATCTTTTACCTTATTGTATTATTATGTGCTGTATGTTTCCCAAATAAATAAATAAAAAAAATGTAAGTATGTAAAAGACCTTTAAAGTGCACTGTTTATGTTATGTAGGTTTGATAAAATGCAGTCCAACCGGGCACAGGGAACTGGTTAAAAATCTCGTATTATTAGAAACAAATGCAACAATCACTGTGACGGACACAAAGCTTGTACGCGATCATCACATCACATGAAATGCGGATCCGGCCCGTGTGAGAGTGGGACAACGCTATATACGTGCATAGCGCATGCAGTCTCGCACACACACACACACACACACACACACACACACACACACACACACACCAGAGCGGCGTGCTGATCATGCGTGAGATGCGTGATACAGATAACCGCGGTAATGGGTCGGCATTCGGCATGCGGGCTCAGCTCAGGCTTACATGTGGAGCGGGTTGGCTTGGTCGAGGCGGTCTATGGCGAGTGTGGCGAGGCGCGCGAGCCGACGCAGCGCGCGCGCGCGCAGCACGCCCGTGCCGCGCGGCAGCGTCTCGGCCAGCGCCGCGGCCGCCGCCGCCGCCGCCGGACCAGCGCACGCGCCCGCTGCTGTACTCAGCGTCTCTGCGACAATAAGTATTCGATCAAATGTCATTATTCACATTTATGCATAACCTCGACTACAGGAGGTACCAAAAGCTTGTAATTTCAAATGATGAAAAATGTTTGCACTTTTTACCATTCCAGTGCGTTTTGCAGTGTTAATTTGATTGGCTCGGAATCAATACACACTAAAGAAGTTTTTACAATAGGTAATGATGCAACGAATACTAATATTAGTATTCGCCGAATATCAGCATATGTATCGTATTCGTTAAATTTCGTTTCATACCAAATTTCAGGACTGTTCTAGAGATTTCGAACTTTGCCCTAGTTCGATTGTGCTACAACGGCAAAGTTAAGGTTTGCATCTCACTATTCGTATTCGTAAAATTACGAAAGTGCTATTCGTATAATAACTATTTTACATTTTTAGTTTTAAACTCTAGCGTTCCCACGGTCCTAGTGTGTTCCCAACCGACTAACCGCTCTGTCCCCACCAGGTTAGATGGTTAGTATTTTTTAACCGACTTCAAGATTTCAAAGGAGGAGGTTCTCAATTCGGTTGTTTTTTTTTTTTTAATGTTTGTTACTCCATAACTCCGTCATTTCTGGACTGATTTCGAAAATTCTTTTTTTGATTGTAAGTATATACATACAGATTGGTCCCGTTTTCGTCAAAAAGCAGTTCTGATGATGGGATCCATGAGGAATCGAGGGAACTCCTCAAATGTTAAAGGCATACATATAGTGATTTTAGTATTTTCATCAACAAATCAAGCACTTACATTTAAAAAAGTGACATTTGATGAAGTGGAACTGCTGATGATGATCAGAACGGAACTCTTCAATGATGCATAGTTCACGTTTGGCGATTTGTCCTCTTCGTTATGTTTGTTAAGCAAGTTAGGTTTTCAAGAAACATTTTTGTCAAGCTCGAGTTCTGATGATGGGATCCATGAGGAATCGAGGGAACTCCTCAAATGTGAA
Source organism: Cydia strobilella (assembly GCF_947568885.1). NCBI lineage: Eukaryota > Metazoa > Arthropoda > Insecta > Lepidoptera > Tortricidae > Cydia > Cydia strobilella. Next base: position 33,947,996 of record NC_086068.1, read on the forward strand.
AGGCATACATATAGTGATTTTTGTATTTTTATAAACAAATCCACCACTTCCATTTTAAAAAGTGACATTTGATGAAGTGGAACTGCTGATGATGATCAGAACGGAACTCTTCAATGACACATAGTTCACGTTCGGCGATTTGTCCTCTTCGTTATGTTTGTTAAGCAAGTTAGGTTTTCAAGAAACATTTTTGTCAAGCTCGAGTTCTGATGATGGGATCCATGAGGAATCGAGGGAACTCCTCAAATGTGAAAGGCATACATATAGTGATTATTGTATTTTTATAAACAAATCCAGCACTTCCATTTTAAAAAGTGACATTTGATGAAGTGGAACTGCTGATGATGATCAGAACGGAACTCTTCAATGACGCATAGTTCACGTTTGGCGATTTGTCCTCTTTGTTATGTTTGTTAAGCAAGTTAGGTTTTCAAGAAACATTTTTGTCAAGCTCGAGTTCTGATGATGGTATCCATGAGGAATCGAGGGAACTCCTCAAATGTGAAAGGCATACATGTAGTGATTTTTGTAATTTTATAAACAAATCCAGCACTTCCATTTTAAAAAGTGACCTTTGATGAAGTGGAACTGCTGATGATGATCAGAATGGAACTCTTTAATGACGCATAGTTTACGTTTGGCGATTGGTCCTCTTCTTTATGTTTGTTAAGCAACTTAAATTTTTAAGACATATTTTTGTCAAGCTCGAGTTCTGATGATGAGACCCACGAGGAACCGAGGGAACTCCTCAAATGTGAAAGGCATACATATAGTGATTTTTGTTTTTTTTTTCAACAAATCCAGCATTTACATTTAAAAAAGTGACATTTGATGAAATGGAAACTGCTGATAATGATCAGAATGGAACTCTTCAATGACACATAGTTCACGTTTGGCGATTTGTTCTCTTCCTTATGGACCCAGACCTAAACTTGGACCCGGACTCGGACCCGGACCCGGGTCTGAACATGGACACCAACTCGGACCCGGACCGAACTCTGACCCAAACTTGGACCCGGACAGCCGGACACAGACCCGGACTCTGATGCGGACCCGGAAATGCTACTAGAAAAATGGGTTAGGTGGGTGGTTGGGTTTTGAACTGCGATTCTCACAGAACAGAACTGCTATCAGAAAAGTAGGTTAGGTTAGAGCTGTGACCCTTACAGAAACGAAATGCTATCAGAAAAGTAGGTTAGGTTAGGTTAGAACTGCGACCCCTACAGAAACGAAATGCTACTAGAAAAGTGGGTGGTTTTACCTCCTTTTCTACATTATTAGGCAAAAGATGCTGTCTTTTTCATTTCATTGTCTGGAATCTAAGAGTTCACCATCAACAATAAGTGCTTTCAGCGGCATCCCCCATTGAAGTCGGTTTTTTTTTTTCTTAAAAGTTATTTTCTTAACTGACAACCTGCCCGGTTTGTTGGTTAAGTTAATAGTTAATCTAAGTTGTTTTGTACTAACCGAACAGCTTTCTACGGATTCATTAATGGTTGGTCCACAGAAATAAATATACCATAGAAGAGGCAAGGAGTTTTTTGGAGAATAAAATGCAATTTGGGGAAACAAATCAAACTCATACTTTATTTCTAACACTACTGATTCAAATATCACTTCACAAATCAATAAAAATCTGTAGTTGTGGCAGAGGTCGGTCGTGTGGTGTGATTACCTACTGATTACCTATGGGGGACAGTGCAACGTCAAGGGCGCGCAGCAGCGGCGGCGACGGCGTGAGCGCCACGCCAGCGCGGCAAGCAGCAGCCGCACGCCGGCGCCCAGGCAGCGCCGCCAGAACGAGATGGTCACTCACCTATGAGGGAGAGCGCGACGTCATCGGCGCGCAGCAGCGGCGGCGGCGACGTGAGCGCCAGCGCGGCGCGCAGCAGTCGCACGCCCGCGCCCAGGCAGCGCCGCCAGAACGCGCCGCTAGCGCCGTCTAGAGCCCTGCCAAACAGTCGTATGCAAATGATGAACCGTCAAATGATAAGCGTAAACGAGCGGCAACTTTTATCTACTCGTACAGTCAGAGTCAGAGTAACTAGAAGCTTACTAAACGTACTAAATATTTTGAGTAAAGTATCATCCCACCAAAAACATTTTCATGTAAAATGTTGCCAAGACGAAACCATAAGGCTCGCACTGTCAATAAGTTATCAGATCCCTTGTAGAGCCAAGCTTCTAACTCTACAGGTAAAGGTGGTGGTGGTGGTGAAAAGGACGTAAGGTGAAAAATTGATTCATTATTCATTATTTTTAGGGTTCCGTACCCAAAGGGTAAAAACGGGACCCTATTACTAAGACTCCACTGTCCGTCTGGCCGTCTGTCCGTCTGTCTGTCACCAGGCTGTATCTCATGAACCGTGATAGCTAGACCTGAAATACGTCATCTGTGAAAATTTCAACTGTCTACTAGACAGTTGAAATTTTCAAAAGGAGGTAAAACCACCCACTTTTCTAGTAGCATTTCGTTTCTGTAGGGGTCGCAGTTCTAACCTAACCTAACCTACTTTTCTGATAGCATTTCGTTTCTGTAAGGGTCACAGCTCTAACCTAACCTACTTTTCTGATAGCAGTTCTGTTCTGTGAGAATCGCAGTTCAAAACCCAACCACCCACCTAACCCACTATTCTAGTCGCATTTCCGGGTCCGCATCAGAGTCCGGGTCCGTGTCCGGCTGTCCGGGTCCAAGTTTGGGTCAGAGTTCGGTCCGGGTCCGGGTCCGGGTCCGAGTTGGGGTCCATGTTCAGACCCGGGTCCGGGTCCGAGTCCGGGTCCAAGTTTAGGTCTGGGTTCATAAGGAAGAGAACAAATCGCCAAACGTGAACTATGTGTCATTGAAGAGTTCCATTCTGATCATTATCAGCAGTTTCCATTTCATCAAATGTCACTTTTTTAAATGTAAATGCTGGATTTGTTGAAAAAAAACAAAAGTCACTATATGTATGCCTTTCACATTTGAGGAGTTCCCTCGGTTCCTCGTGGGTCTCATCATCAGAACTCGAGCTTGACAAAAATATGTCTTAAAAACTTAAGTTGCTTTACAAACATAAAGAAGAGGACAAATCGCCAAACGTAAACTATGCGTCATTAAAGAGTTCCATTCTGATCATTATCTGCAGTTCCACTTCATCAAATGTCACTTTTTAAAATGGAAGTGCTGGATTTGTTTATAAAAATACAATAATCACTATATGTATGCCTTTCACATTTGAGGAGTTCCCTCGATTCCTCATGGATCCCATCATCAGAACTCGAGCTTGACAAAAATGTTTCTTGAAAACCTAACTTGCTTTACAAACATAACGAAGAGGACAAATCGCCGAACGTGAACTATGCGTCATTGAAGAGTTCCGTTCTGATTATCATCAGCAGTTCCACTTCATCAAATGTCACTTTTTAAAATGGAAGTGGTGGATTTGTTTATAAAAATACAAAAATCACTATATGTATGCCTTTCACATTTGAGGAGTTCCCTCGATTCCTCATGGATCCCATCATCAGAACTCGAGCTTGACAAAAATGTTTTTTGAAAACCTAACTTGCTTAACAAACATAACGAAGAGGACAAATCGCCAAACGTGAACTATGCATCATTGAAGAGTTCCGTTCTGATCATCATCAGCAGTTCCACTTCATCAAATGTCACTTTTTTAAATGTAAGTGCTTGATTTGTTATTTTATTACTAAGACTCCACTGTCCGTCTGGCCGTCTGTCTGTCACCAGGCTGTATCTCATGAACCGTGATAGCTAGACCTGAAATACGTCATCTGTGAAAATTTCAACTGTCTACTAGACACTTGAAATTTTCACAGATGACGTATTTCTGTTGCCGCTATAACAACAAATACTAAAAAGTACGGAACCCTCGGTGGGCGACTCCGACTTGCACTTGTCCGGTTTTTAGGGTTCCGTACCTCAAAAGGAAAAAAACGGAACCCTTATAGGATCACTCGTGCGTCTGTCTGTCTGTCCGTCTGTCACAGCCTATTTTCTCCGAAACTACTGGACCAATTAAGTTGAAATTTGGTATACATATGTAAGTTTGTGACCAAAAGACGGACATGTAACGTAAACAAATTAATTTTAAACATGGGGGCCACTTTTGGGGGGTAATGCGAAAATTCAAAAATAAAGTTTTTCAAACTATATCGTGTTACATATCAAATGAAAGAGCTCATTGTAAGAATCTCAAATATATTTTTTTATAATTTTATGATAAACAGTTTAGAAGTTATTCAAGAAAATATGCAAAAAATGAGCATTCACCCCCTTAATCTCCGAAACTACAAGGGCTAAAATTTTGAAAAACCCAAAAACCAAATAGATCTTTACCTAGGATCACAGGAAAACCTTTTAGAAATGTGCAGTCTAGCGTGAGTCGGACTTAATTATTTAGTTTTTGATCCAACCCCTACGGGTTTATTAAAGACATTTCACGCACGTGTCACATAAAAAATACATTGTTTAAATTGTGTAATGTACGGAACCCTTGGAACGCGAGTCCGACTCACACTTGGCCGGTTTTTTTTAACCGACTTCAAGATTTCAAAAGGAGGAGGTTATCAATTCGGTTGTATGTTTTTTTTTTGTTTGTTACTCCATAACTCCGTCATTTCTGGACCGATTTTGAAAATTCTTTTTTTGATTGTAAGTATATACATACAGATTGGTCCCGTTTTCGTCAAAAAGCAGTTCTGATGATGGAATCCATGAGGAATCGAGGGAACTCCTCAAATGTTAAAGGCATACATATAGTGATTTTAGTATTTTCATCAACAAATCAAGCACTTACATTTAAAAGAGTGACATTTGATGAAGTGGAACTGCTGATGATGATCAGAACGGAACTCTTCAATGATGCATAGTTCACGTTTGGCGATTTGTCCTCTTCGTTATGTTTGTTAAGCAAGTTAGGTTTTCAAGAAACATTTTTGTCAAGCTCGAGTTCTGATGATGGGATCCATGAGGAATCGAGGGAACTCCTCAAATGTGAAAGGCATACATATAGTGATTTTTGTATTTTTATAAACAAATCCACCACTTCCATTTTAAAAAGTGACATTTGATGAAGTGGAACTGCTGATGATGATCAGAACGGAACTCTTCAATGACACATAGTTCACGTTCGGCGATTTGTCCTCTTCGTTATGTTTGTTAAGCAAGTTAGGTTTTCAAGAAACATTTTTGTCAAGCTCGAGTTCTGATGATGGGATCCATGAGGAATCGAGGGAACTCCTCAAATGTGAAAGGCATACATATAGTGATTATTGTATTTTTATAAACAAATCCAGCACTTCCATTTTAAAAAGTGACATTTGATGAAGTGGAACTGCTGATGATGATCAGAACGGAACTCTTCAATGACGCATAGTTCACGTTTGGCGATTTGTCCTCTTTGTTATGTTTGTTAAGCAAGTTAGGTTTTCAAGAAACATTTTTGTCAAGCTCGAGTTCTGATGATGGTATCCATGAGGAATCGAGGGAACTCCTCAAATGTGAAAGGCATACATATAGTGATTTTTGTATTTTTATAAACAAATCCACCACTTCCATTTTAAAAAGTGACATTTGATGAAGTGGAACTGCTGATGATGATCAGAATGGAACTCTTCAATGACACATAGTTCACGTTTGGCAATTTGTTCTCTTCCTTATGGACCCAGACACAAACTTGGCCATGGACTCGGACCCGGACCCGGGTCTGGACATGGACCCCAACTCGGATCCGGACCCTGACCGAACTCTGACCCAAACTTGGACCCGGACAGCCGGACACGGACCAGGACTCAGATCCGGACCCAGACCCGGAAATGCTACTAGAAAAGTGGGTTAGGTTAGGTTAGAACTGTGACCCTTACAGAAACGAAATGCTATCAGAAAAGTAGGTTAGGTTAGGTTAGAACTGCGACCCTTACAAAAACGAAATGCTACTAGAAAAGTGGGTGGTTTTACCTCCTTTTCTACATTATTAGGCAAAATTATAACAATTAGGCAATTAGGCAAAATTAGGCAAAAGATGGATTAGGATAATTAGGCAAAATATGCTGTCTTTTTCATTTCATTGTCTGGAATCTAAGAGTGCACCATCAACAATAAGTAAACTTTTAGCGGCATCCCCCATTGAAGTCGGTTTTTTTTACTTAAAAATTATTAGTTTTAAAGTGTGTCGACAGATGGCAGTGAATTTACTGGGGTTACAAAATTTACTATGACAGTACCGCTCTAGTATAAGTTACTCTATGCTTGTTCAATTTTAAAGTTCGCGCTTGAATGGAATTTTGGCATTTTTTCATTATAAATAATTAACCAAGATTAAACAGTAAGTTAGATAAGATATGTACAATATAAACTTTAAAATGTAAAATTTGTAAAAACAAAATATGTCTGAATAAAAGGCTTATATTATATTATATTATTAAACAGTAAGTGCACATAACTTGTTTGTTGTGAGGTGTTTAAAAATGAATGAATTTAAATGGGGAAGTGAAAAAAGTTTACAAAATCGACTCGAATTCAATATAAAAGGAAGACCTTGAAGTTTCGTAACAATGTTCGTTAAAAACAAAAACTTATATTGTCTTTAAATCAGATCAATATGTAAAAACACCGTGGTTGTGTTATGTCGCTGTGATAAAAGTAACTAGGTATTTTAGTTTTTCGTGTTACCTACCTAAGTACATATGTCTTGTTTGGAGTGGGCGCGGAAGGGCCGGGCGACGGCTGTGCGGTGAGTTTGCTTGGACCGAAACCGATGTGTTAACAATTTAGCACATATTTCCATAAAATTTCAAAACAACATTCACAACCTAGAATCCATTTGTAAAATGAACTGCAGTTGGCGTCTATCGGTCGTCAAGATATTCGTAATAGCGAAAATCTATAAGAGAGTTCAATGACCGTATTTTGTGTCGGTTAATTGAATGTGTAGTTTTTTACTGTGACAGTGAACACCCATAATATATAATCACCAGCCGCCGCTGGTGATAAGGTTTAATTTAGTATGGCAAAAAAAGTCGTCACATGCACTAGCATCACTACAACACTAGTTTCATATAAGTTCCATAGTAGCAAAATCGTTTTGACAGTTCGAAAAAGGAAACTGATTTGACTAGTAGTCAAATACCCAATTAAAACCATGAAATACGTTTTTTTTTTTTTTAATCATTTATCTGGAGGCATCTTTTGCACAATCTGCTTTTTAATGATTCCGCATACAAACTTCAACCCCCTTTTTCCCCCTTACGATCTTTTCCACCCCCTTACGGGGTGATTTTGGGGCTGAAAACTCTAAAAATTTCAAGTTTTTGATTTCTTCTTACATCTTACATACCACATTTCAGCTTCCTAGGATTTCAGGAAGTACCCTAAATGTTTTGATGATTATCAGTGAGTGAGTGACGAAATGACGAGTGACGAACCGTCTCGCACGCAGGTTTGACGACTTCCAGCCTCCCGAACAAGCAGGTTTCCGTAAAGGCTATAGTACCGTAGACCACATACTCGTACATGCGTTGCGGCAGGTTATACAGAAGACTGAGGAGTATAACCTCCCCCCTTTTTTATATATATATTTTTATTCATTAAATATATACAACAAACTTTTCACTATTTCTAATTATACATTTTAATTTAAGCCAGCGTTTAAAGACATAGTGTGCAGTAACAGCCCAAAAAGACCGGGGCCTGTGCTAGGGCTAGATGTGACACAATTTTAGAGAGCGATCGGATTTTGGATAAACAATTTTCTTATAATATAAAGTTTACTTAGTCAATTAAAAAAGCTTAATTAAATAAACATGCATTACTGGTATTTTTTATTTTTATGTACGTATTTAATATACGTATGTTGGGTTTTATAATTATGTAAGTAGCTATATATATTATTTGCTATCTAACACATACATACATATATATTATATGGAAAAATAGAGAAATATGACACGGAGTTACGTTGCAATCTATTCACTGAGGAAATATTTTTGTGTAGAAGTCTTTAAATTCAGTAAAAGAAAAACTCAGGAGAAACACTTTAGTTTTTTTATTTAGCCTACTTATGTAACTTTGATTATTTTAAGTAGACACGCTTGAATAGCTAGGTTGTATTATGTCCTGTAGGTCACCTGGTAATTTGTCAAAAAGCCTAGTTCCAACATATGAGTAGTGCTTCCTAGCTGCAGCACTGTTCGTAATCGGTATCTTATATTTGCTTCTGGTGTTTCGAAGGTTTGCCGGGTTAACATTGAATACCATGTCATCTATATGTCTACTAATATATATTATTACTTGCCAGATGTATAGTTGCCTTGGTGCTAACACTTTACTTAACCTATAAATTGCTTCAGTAGAAAAACGCCTTGGTTTTCTTTTAATAATTTTTAGGATCAGTTTCTGTGCAATCTCAATGTTTGCTATATTTTTTGCGCTACAGGCACCCCACGCTATGATTCCATACAATAGGGTATTTGACAACATTAAAAATATATAACGAATTGCTGTCATCCTGAAAGATAATAAACTAATAATAGTTATTTGTTATACAAGGGTGCAAAGTTGTATTTTACCCGCGAGTGTGGAATTGAAACACAAGCAAGCGAAAGGATTCTATAGTTGAACCACGAGCGAAGCGAGTGGTTCTAAAATAGAATCCTGAGCGTAGCGAGTGTTTTAACACACGAAAAGTAAAATACATTTGCACCCGTGTGTAACACAAAACTTTTCCCCTCACTATAGCGAGGAAAGTGCAACATCCACAGGCGTTAGATCATCTTCATCAACTGGAATCACTCATTTTTGTACGATATTATAACAAAAAAATGGAAATTCTGTACTTTTACGTGAGGTTTTTAAGTAAAATTTTTGTTGACAATGTTGACATTTCTGACGTATGAAATGTCAATGATGCGTTTTGAAATTGCATCGACTTAACTTGTGCGTTCAGAATTATATTTAACATAATTATTAAAAAACAAACGTTTATTATGGAATTTTAAGGTTTATGACTTAAAATCATTAAATAAAGCTAAATCTTGTGTTTTTATTAGATTCTCAAACCATTTATTTAATGATAATTAATATCGAATGAACCATTATTATGAGCGTTTTACGTTTTGTTATCTGTCAAGCTACTTAAACACGCTCCATTCAAGGTCAAATTACTTTCCCCACTAGTGGATAAAATGCGTTTTTCCTCGCTTGTTTTAAAGGATAAAAGACGGCTTTCCGAGGTAGTGAGGAGAAAAGTATATTTCACTATATTTGAATGTAAATTATGTTTAGTTTTTGGAATATAAACGAAAGAAAATTTAATATTTTTTGAAATTTCATCAGGGACGTGAACGCTCTGTGATTGGTCAACGCTCGGATGACGTCACACGCGGGTAAACATTCTTGATTGCCTTGAGTGTTTTAACTGTTTTATTTGTATTTAGTTAATTTTAGTTATTGTTCCACAGTTTTCTGATATATTCCGATTTATCCGTATATCTAGTAGCACAATATTCATAAGAATCTCAAAATGGAGCCGAAATATGTGAAAGCTGATAGCGGCAACCTACCAGACATAGACGCATTAATGGTTGCACTTTTCTTTAAAGATAATCTGGATTACTATGCTGCGGAACTTAGAAATGTAAAAACAGCTGTGTGAGTATACGTAGAAATTGTTTATTTACGAACATTTCGATTTCGATGATACGAATACGACGACGATATATATATAGAATACGATGACGAGAATAGTAACTCCATACTGCACTTTAGTTTGAAAGAAAAAGTATGCTACTAACTACCTACTAATGCTGAAAGAGCTATGTTATGAGGTTATGTAGTAATACATTAAATACCTAGATCTTGTTTCGTTAAATATAACAAAATCCGCTGCTTTAACTACCATATTTATTTACAGTTAAATATTACTTACATCGAAGTGGTCTTCACACATAAAAAATCATTTGTATGCGCTAAAATGCTCTTTGGGTCTCTTCGCGCTAGTTTTAACCACATTTTTCTTTTTTTGGGATTCGTTGGAATGGAAACAAACAATTTATCTGGATTTTTTATACTCGTACTCGAACATTGCGGCACTATACACCATTTATATACCATTTTACAGTGAAATAATCAATTCAATGCACATAAACCATAAGATTTACTAAGGTCATTGACTGAGTTTACTCGCGTGTGACGTCACACGTGTCACGTTATAGCCCCTTTGCAAAAACAGCGTTTAAGGCGCGTTCAAAATAAATAAACTTTAACATTGTTTTTTTATATTTAATACAGGAAATTTCACGGAAATATCAATGTAGTGTAATTATTAAGTCATAAGCAATCAATTAAAACCATTTTCAAAAATAAGTCAAATAGCCTATAGTATAGTCTGTGTTAAGGCAAAATACACAGTTTCAAGTGTTCTCTGGTCAATTATATTTCGAAGTTCTAGAAATATATACGCGGTTTGTCTAATTTTATTAGCAATATGTTTGCAATGTAGATCCCATTTTAAGTTCTCATCGATTTCAACACCTAGGTATTTTGTTGAGTGTACCTGTTCTATTGTAGTGCATGTACAGGCAATGTCGGGAGTAGGACGACATTTATGAGTTTTCAAGCTGATGTTTTGCTTAGGTTGTCCTGTCTTAGCCTCCTTTGCCTTGCATTTGTGGACTACGAGAAAGCCTTCGATTCGATCGAGACTTGGGTTGTGCTGCAGTCTCTCCAAAGGTGCCAAATTGACTACCGGTATATCGAAGTGCTGAAGTGTTTGTACGAAAACGCCACCATGTCCGTCCGGCTACAGGGCCAGAGCTCGAAGCCTATTCCATTGCAGCATGGAGTCAGACAAGGAGATGTAATCTCCCCAAAGCTGTTCACCGCTGCATTGGAGGATGCTTTCAAGGTTCTGGACTGGAAAGGACGAGGCATCAATGTAAATGGCGAGTACATCACTCACCTTCGGTTTGCCGATGATATCGTAGTCATGGCTGAGACCATGGAGGACCTCAGTTCGATGCTCGCTGATCTCAGCAGAGTATCTGAACGAGTTGGTCTGAAAATGAACATGGACAAGACGAAGATCATGTCTAACGTCCATGTTGTGCCAACTCCCGTATTAATCAGAGGCTCTGCGCTCGAAGTTGTTGACGATTATGTATACCTAGGACAAACAATCCAGTTAGGTAGGTCCAACTTCGAGAAAGAGGTCACTCGTCGAATCCGACTCGGTTGGGCAGCGTTCGGGAAGCTCCACAGTATATTTTCGTCCAAATTTCCGCAGTGTCTTAAGTCAAAAGTCTTTGACCAGTGTGTGTTGCCAGTGATGACATACGGATCTGAGACGTGGGCGCTAACGATGGGCCTCATAAGAAGGCTCAAGGTCGCGAAAAGGGCAATGGAGAGAGCTATGCTCGGGGTTTCTCTGCGTGATAGAATCAGAAATGACGATATCCGCAGTAGAACTAGGGTCACCGACATATCTCGAAGAATTGCAAACCTTAAGTGGCAGTGGGCGGGGCACATTGCTCGCGGAACTGATGGCCGGTGGGGCCGGAAGGTTCTGGAGTGGCGTCCGCGTACCGGAAGACGAACTGCCGGTAGGCCTCCAACGAGATGGAGCGACGACCTGGTGAAGGTCGCGGGAATTCGGTGGATGCGAGCGGCACAGGATCGGTCGGAGTTGCGAGCCTTGGGGGAGGCCTATGTCCAGCAGTGGACGTCTATCGGCTGACATGATGATGATGATGAGTGACGAAATCGGGGTTTTTTAGATATGAATAAAATCTAAAGTATAAGAGCTATCTAATTGAAAATTTGTATGCTTAATAAGTCCACTAATGACATCATATTCCGAGAATTTTGTTTATCTGGTATAATTCAAACCCAAGTTATGAGGGTTAAAAAAAACGACGAAGCGCTTCGAGAAAAGGTAGGCAGTGCCCTTGCGCTTCGCTTTGCTCGCCTTTGCGGGGGCACTATTTGACATAGTTAATTACATAATAACGGAAGTGCTAAGGTGAACTATGTAATTTTAAAAAAAATATTTAATTACATAGTTCACCTTAGCACTTCCGTTTAATTGTTAGAGGTATCGTAAAGAGTGCGGTACTGACTGGTTGATGGGCAGCGGCGGCAGGAAGACGTCGGCGTTGAGTGCCCGCTGCAGGCGCGCGCGCGCCGCCGACGCCACGCGGGCCACGGCGGGCGCGGCGCCGGGCAGCGTGCACGCGCGCACCAGCAGCTGCCGCAGGCGCACGCACGCGCGCACGCACACGGGGTCCCATGCGGCGTCAACGACCTCTGCACAAGTTGATATTTATTATCTATTTATTTATCATGAACCGAAATGTTAAAGTTCATCAGGCATAGATAGTGTTGGGCAGCGGGAACATTCCCGATACCAGTAAGTTTTCATTTGGGAATATTACTAGTAAGTTACCAATGTTACCAGTAACATTCCCAAAAGTCGGTAACATACGAAACTGATGATGTGATGACTTATAGGAGATAAAATAAGGTTCAAAAGTTATTTTTTTAGTACAAGTTATGTACAATCTAGTGTAAAAATATGTCCCGTAGTTCTTAATTCGCTGACATAATTGTTCATGACATTATTTGTTAATTTCACAGCTGTTATACTCAGATAGCATTTCATAGTAGTAGTAGTAGTAGTAGTAGTAGTAAATCACTTTATTGTACAAAACAAAAATTGATAACATGAAATTCATAGTATTAAGTTTATTAAAAAAATGTTTACATACAGGAAACTATAGGTCTACATTGTAAGAAATTCTAGCTGTCAGCTTATTTACCTACATGTTTTATAAGACTGTTTGTTTCTAAATAATAATAAATAAATAAAAAATTAGCTATGCGATAAATTTTATAAATTTGGTATATGATGTATGATTAAAACCAATAAAAGTCTATACAGATAGTTTGAGTCCCGGGGAAGGACATAGGATACTTTTTATTCGAATTTAAACTATCGTGAGACATATTAACTTAACTAACTTAGCGGTTACACTCACGTGTTTTTAGTCACTCGCGCGACATGTTTCGGAGAGCCTAGGTCTCCATTTTCAAGCACTAACAGTACCTGAGTGAGTAGCGGTCACGACGGTCAGTACGTGACGCCCATCCGTCGTGACCGCTACTCACTCAGGCACTGTTAGTGCTTGAAAATGGAGACCTAGGCTCTCCGAAACATGTCGCGCGAGTGACTAAAAACACGTGAGTGTAACCGCTAAGTTAGATACTTTTTATGGCAGAATTCACCTCTTAAGAGGATGAAAAGGGGGGTTGAAATTTTGTATGGGGAATCAATAACCGCTGAACCGATTTAGATGAAATTGATATGGAGATAATTTGAGTCATGGAGAATAGGATAGGTATTCGCGGGCTTGGTATCCGCAACTCGACGTCATACTATTGCGCCTATGTTCCGTGAGGGACATTATAGGATAGGTTTTACCCCAGAAATCAAAAGGAGAGTGGAAATTTGTATGGGACCCAATAAAACCAATTTAGATGAAATTTGATATGTAGATAGATACACGGTCGTCGTGAACGCTGCTCGCACTGTTAATGCTTGAGAAAGGAGATCTAGGCTCTCCGAAACATGTCGCGCGAGTGACTAAAAACAAGTGAGTCTAAAACGTAAAATTATTTAATGTTAGTCTCACAACAGTTAAAATTCGGCAATATGTTTGTTTTAAGTTTAAAGCTAGTTTTAATCATAAATATTTATTTATACAAGGAATTCCAACACCTATGAAATATTAGTTTAACTTCTGAAATAACAATACAGAGCCAATTATAGGAATTAATGTATTACCACACCTCCCATACAACTTATTATAATTAAGTAAGGACAGACATGTATGGAGTCAGCACTCTAAGCTTACCTATTTAACAAAAGGGCAGCTTTAGAGCAACTGTGGGTTTGTTGGACAAAGGCCACCATGACCGTATCTATAGAATTATGTTTGTGTTGCAATGGTAAGTTGGGGTCACCTGCGAGCTTGGGCAGCACGACCCCGCAGACGACGGCGGGCACGAGCATCAGGTCGGGGTCGGCGCGCACGCTCTCCTCGCTCACGGTCACCGCGCCGCCGCCGCCGCCGCCGCCGCCGCCTCCGCCGCTCTCCTCGTCGCTTGACTGTTCCGACTCGCTCGACAGCTTCTCGACCCGAACTCCGTACATCATTAACCATCTAACGCACAAATACAATCCATAGAAACAAGAATGCCATAAAAATAAATGTGTAAATGTGATAAATAAGCGTGAAGCAGAAAAACCTAAAACATTGCAATAATTTCAGATAAAATCGTTTAACTTGGAATTCTCTTTTAAAGCAAATCATGTTAAAAAATTCTAGACAATATTTTCACCTATGCCTGAGGAAACTTATTCCACTTACTTATACCAATCCATCCTTTCATAGTCTTCATTGTCTTCATCTGCGAGTGGATTCCAAAGAATAAGCTAAAAAGAAATAAAATTGAAATATGTAGAATATATCTGTTTCACAACACTTTATTAAGGCCGATAGGCTACGTGGCAAGTGCGCAAGTAACGCAATGGTAATTACGAACAAATAAAACAGATTTCGTTTAAGACATATATGACTAAAAATGTTCAGAAATACCTCCGCTATCACCCGCTTAAAGCTTTGTATCTAGCTACCAAAACACCCTGTAAATTACATGTGCGAGGCGGAAAGCATTAAGTACGTACTATCATGCGACGCATACAATTCCCCGTTCCACTTTGCCATCCTTCCGGTGATGGACACATCTACCTTATTAGGCAATAGCTTAGTAATTTTTCAACATGTCCTGACTCGACTGCGAAAACTGACTCGTGCGGGGCATACCTGATGCCTGACGTAGGGAGCGATCAGCTTGGGCAGGCAGTCGGCCACGTAGGCGTCGGCGTAGGTCGTGGGGTCGCGGCGCCGCCATCGTGCCAGCCGCGCGCACACGCCGCGCGCGCTGCGCCACGCCGGCAGCGCATCCGCGAACACCGCCGCCGCCGCCGCGCGGATACTCTCTAACAACGCATAAACAATCAATATAACCATAGGGTTCAATACAAATTACGAATAATGTAAACAAACCAATTTACCTTCATTATTGCCTAATCTCGCACTTTGTTTAAGTATATGCGTTACCAACTGATATGTTTGAAGTCGGTGCCAAGCCAAATTTTGAATCATATATTATTCATGATCATAGTGATTTTGGTGCAATTCGATAAGGCTGCGGCTATATAAGTATGTACGTTGGATTTTCTAAGGCAGCGTACTAAGTAGGCGAACAACACGCGAACGCTAAGCGGCGCGGCACGGCGCCTTAAATTAATCCTTTGATACCTATAGAAGTGTCCTACGTGGGCGATCTCTTTGCGAACGCGAACGCCTTGGGCCGGACGCGCCGCTCCGCGTCGCTTCGCGTTTGCGAGTGTTCGCCTATGTAAGACGCAGCGTTACACGACCACAATAAACGAACTTTCTGTAGGTATTTAAGAACACACCTCAGAACAGAACACACGGTTGAACCTTCTTGGCGCAGTTCGTACCATGCTTGTCGGCACATTAGTGTAAATCTAATGCGTTTATTTGTCGTCGTATTTTTTAAAGAGCATTTCTTACTAATTCTTGAACAGTCCATAGCACGCAAGTGTGGGATTGGGACTGAGTTTTTTTCTGTCGCTTATCCAAAGGACATTTCAAAATATGAAACAATTCAAGGAACCTTCATGTCAAATTTAAGCTAAAGCGGTTCAGTTGTTTAGCCATGAAAAGGGAACAAAGAGGCAGACAGAACTACTTTCACTTTTATAATATTTGTACAGTTGTAATGGGATTTATATACATAAAGCTGATTATTTTTGACTGGTATTGTTACTACTTGGCTTGGCACCGACTTCAAACATATCAGTTGGTAACGCATATACTTAAACACGGAACCCTAAAATGGATAATATTTTATTCATCCTTTTTGAAGTCGGTTTATCTTTTTTTTATAAAAGTTTTTATTTTTCCATTTTTAGTTTTAAGACATTGTTAAGAGCGTGACGCATGAATTAAAAACATAATCATGTTTAACAATAAATTCGTAAACTTTATTAAATTTAATCAGAATTTTCCTCGAGTCCGTCTGGGAAATCACCCCGATCACTCAACCTCACAGCACATCAACCCCTGATCACTGAACCCCTCGACCCTAAACCACCAACCCTTCAACAGCCATTCCCCGACCCCTAACCCCAGACCCCTTAACTCCTAACCCTAACCCCCAATCCCTTAACTCCCAACCCCTATGTCCCCGACCCACCAACTCACCTCCCCTCAACCCCCAACCTCAAACCCCCCAAACACTAATACCCGCTACCTTCACCTCTCACACCTACCCCTCATCTCTCAGTCTCTTTGGTTGTTTCCAACACTACCTACATCAAAAATCATAATGCACATACGAGGGAAGTTCCACATTTCGCCCGTGGTCTTCAACATCAGTAGCCTTACCACGAGTTTGACATTGATATATTCGCTATCGTGTGCGTAACTTACTGTTTATGCATCTCGCTCGTACTGGCATATTAGTGTACAAAGTTACGAAGACGCTAGCGAATATTTAGTGTCAAACTGGTTAGGCTACAGTTGCACTACATCAAATTGGTGGTTTTTGGGAGGAAATGCTTGAGTTACTTTAGAAAACCCCGAAATCACCATACACGTGCCTTTAAAAATTGAGGAGTTCCCTCAATTCCTCACGGATTCCATCATCAGAACAGCACCAGATTAATGCTGACTTACCCCTCCCCCTCGAGGGCGGATGTGCTGCATAGTCCCGGTCCACACACAACACAATTTTAAATAGTTAAAGCACTGAAAATGGCGAAAGTAACACTCCAAGCAATAGAACAATTAATCCAGAAGGCATTGGCACCATTACAACAGAAAATTGTCGAAATCCAGATAAAAATGGATGGAATTTAGGCAAAAGTTGAATTGGCTAACGACAAAATTCAAATTCAAAGCAAACAAGACCAAGAAAGCGAAGCACTTCGGCAACCGAAGCCCACCGATCTGACGTCATCCTCTGCATCGAAGAGCAAACCGAAGGCGCAAGCAGGTCCCGCACCACCACGAGCGACAGAGACAACATCAGCGCGCGCTGCACGTGCGAGCGCAAGGAACGCAGAAAAACCGGTCTCACCTTCTGTCACCGTTGCACCACAGCGTAAGTCCTCTTCGCAGGAGACCGCAGTCCCTCTCCCGCAACCGAACACACCCGACATCCAGCCGAACATCATTATCAATGGTGAGTCAAACGTCACCAATGGCGAGCCGAAAGTTTCCGAGAGCACGCCGAGTACTTCCGAGCGCAATCAGACGAATAACAGCTACGCTCAAGCGTGTGGAGCCATAAACCGCGCGGATCTAAACGCGAATATCAGCCACAATGACGGAGAGTGGAACACGATGGTAAGAAGACGCAGAAAACCAGCACACCAAAATGTCATGGTAGGGACGGGCAGCGAGGATCATCATATTAAGGCGGTGGAAAACTATAAATACCTGCAAGCTTGGTCATTCAGCGGGGCCGCACCGCTGCGCGCAAGCAACAATGCGAATGAAATACCCGCCACCGCCGCAATAAATACGATCGCTCAACCAATATCGCATGATATAATTATATGCCATCAGAACATCCGCGCTTTAGACAATAAAACGCAACGACTTGAACTTCTGCTTCAAAATGACTTGGCGTGTGATGTCCTAGGAATTACAGAACATTGGTTGACCGAGAGTAAATTGAAGTGCATCAATATTGACGGTTTCAAGTTAATATCTAGTTTTTGCCGAGCGGATAACGAGCACGGAGGCTCATGCATATATGTACGCGAAAATATATTAGCTGTTGAAAATCATGACTTAACCGCTGTATCCGAGAAACGCTATTGTGAAATTTCCGCAATAGATCTCTTAGATTTAAATTTAACTGTGGTATGTTTATACAGATCTAATTGTAGAGTCAGTAACAATCAATTCCTGTGGTATTTGGAACGCTTGCTTGACAAAATATCCGATCTCGACCGGGATTGCATTATAGTACGAGACACTAATATTGATGACAAGCATAATTCTGGACTGGCACTGAAAAGGTTAACGGACCTTCTTACCTTCCACGACTTTAAAAACGAAGTGAATTTCCCTACGAGAATCACAAGCGCGACCGCCACAAATCTAGACCACGTATACTGGAACGGAACGCGCGGCGCGCTGCGCACGGCACCCGTGACCACGCTACTCAGCGACCACCTCGCCGTGCGCGCCGCGCTGCGCCGCCCACCGCCACCGCCACCGCCGCCGCCACCGCCGCCGCCGACGCGGCCGCGCCACGGTCGCATATATAGGTACTCGCCGCGCAACTACTCTAACTTTACCTCCGTCACACAAAGCGTGGACTGGAGAGCGATCTCACAACGGAACGAAACGTCGACCCAAAACTTGATCATGTCCATAATAAACATAATTAAAAATAAATTCGAGCTATGTTTTCCCATTGTTTTGATTAAATAATCGTAAAAAAGATTCCTGGGTGACGGATGACATTTATCAACATAAAAAATTACTATTTGACATTACCGAAATTGGAAAACTAGTGCCCGACAACAGCACGATCTCAAATCTAATATACGACATGAATAATAAATACTCGAAACTGTTAAACATTCAAAAATCTTCTTATTACACTAATAAAATACAAGCTAGCGGGAATACTATAAAGTCTATGTGGAACGTAATCAATCGAGAAAAGGGTAAAGCGGTCCGCGAACCGCTCGAGTTCACGGACGTTATCAGGGACTCCGCAGGTAATCCGTTTCCTTGCAAGAAAGATGCGGCCGATACGATGAATAGAGTATTTGACAACATTAAAAATATATAACGAATTGCTGTCATCCTGAAAGAGAATAAACTAATAAAGTATATTTCACTATATTTGAATGTAAACAATGTTTATTTTTTGGAAAATAAACGAATGAAAATTTATTATTTTTCGAAACTTCATCAGGGACGTGAACGCTCTGTGATTGGTTAACGCTCGGATGACGTCACACGCGGGTAAACATTCTTGATTGTCTTGAGTGTTTTAACTGTTTTATTTGTATTTAGTTAATTTTAGTTATTGTTCCACAGTTTTCTGATATATTCCGATTTATCCGTATCCATATCTAGTGGCACAATATTCATAAGGAGTAATTGCTGAACATCCTACATTAAGAAAAATCATCATCACTATCATCAAAACAATCATCATCATCAGATCCACTTAACCAAATTGGTCGTTTTCGAGAGAAAATGCTCAAGTTGCTTAAGAAAACACCCAAATCACCATACATGTGCCTTTAAAAATTGAGGAGTTCCCTCAATTCCTCGTGGATCCCATCATCAGAACAGCACCAGATTAATGAGGGACTACCTTGGAGGTAGTTCCATTTAAACAAAAAAAGAATTGTTCAAGTCGGATCACGGGTCTCGGAGTAATCGCTGAATATCCTACATTAAAAAAATCATCATCACTATCATCAAAACAATCATCATCATCAGGTCCACTTCATAAAATTGGTCGTTTTCGAGAGAAAATGCTCAAGTTGCTTATGAAAACACCCAAATCACCATACATGTGCCTTTAAAAATTGAGGAATTCCCTCAATTCCTCAGGGATCCCATCATCAGATCGGAACCAGATTAATACGGGACCAACTTGGTAGTAGCTCCTTTCGAACAAAAAAATAATTACTCAAATCGGACCACGGGTCTCGGAGTAATCGGTGAACATACATAAAAAAAATTGCCACAACCGAATACAGTACCCCCTACTTCTATGAAATTGAAGTCGGTTAAAAAGCAAAAGGCATACTGTATGTGTACAAATGATCATCTATTTGTGTCTTTTCCTACAACCAGTGAGCGGCAAGGAGGTTTGAGTGGACGACCTTCCGTATTTCGGGTGGTACCTTTCTCCTGGCGGTAGTAGTGTTCCTCGCTGGGCGGCAGGTCGTCGTCGCTGGAGTCGCCGTCGCGGTGCGCGCGCGGCGGGGGCGCGCCGGCCGCCGCCGCCGCCGCCTCGCGCTTCAGCCGCCGCGCGCGCCGCCGGCCCTCGCGCTCCGCCGTGCGACGGATCTTCTCCTCTGAGTCCGCCGGCTTCAGCGCACCCGCGCGACCTACACATAATACATTCATACCCGTGTTTTTTCTGTGTCTTTGTTTTGTACTTACACGTTATAACAATAATGCAATAGTTGTAAGTACTGTAACTTTATTGAATACACATAACATTTATTGAATATTAACAGATATAAATAAACTGAATTTTTTATATCTGAACGTGTTACGTTCTTAGTTTCGGGAAGACAGACATGTAAAAGATTTAGTGTTCCTGTGTTTAAAAACGTCACGACATGTTCGAGACGTCAGTACAAAAAAATAACATATAAAAATGATATGAGTCATTAAAACAGACGCTGACTGTGCCCTACTGCAGGATGATCTAACTAGTTTTGAAACATTTTGTATTGAAAATAATCTGTTTTTAAATAGTGACAAATGTTCAGTTATTACTTTCACTCGGAAAAGGGATCCCATTGTATTCAGTTACCGGCAGGGCTGTGCGCTGTGCGGCAGTACTCTAACACGACAGCATAGTATACGTGACCTAGTAGTAGGGGTGTTAATGGATGCAAAACTAACGTTTAACCCTCATATAGATCATCTTTTAAACAAAGCATACAAACTACTGGGTTTCGTTCTTCATGTAGCAAAACCTTTTCGAAGACCTCTCACTTATAAACTTCTTTATAATAGTTACGTTCGCAGTAGATTGGAATTTGCTTCTGTAGTGTGGAATCCTCTCTTTAATGTCCATAAGACCCGAATTGAAAGACTCCAGAAAAAATTCGTTAAAGCACTGGAATTTAGAGTGGGTCGTAACTATGTAAATTACGCTTCCTCGGCTACACATCATAATATCCAGCCACTTTCACTTAGACGGTCCTGTACAGATTTAGCATTTTTATTCAAAATTATTAATAATGTTGTAGATGCCCCCGACTTATTACATAAAATTTGCTTTCGTGTCCCCCGTAGGAATGAACGTAGTTGTCGCAGTAAGGCATTATTTAGCATTCCTAACAGCAGAACAAAACACGCACGGCATTCGTATATTGGGCGCGCGTGTAGGCAGTACAATGAAAAGTGTATGGACGCTGATTTGTTTAGCAGTTCATTAGGCTTGTTTAAAAGAACTGTATATTCTTTATTAAAATAAGGGTGAAATGTTGCAAGCAACCCGATAGTAAGTACTTGTAATCTTAGTAATTTAAGTCTAAGTTAGTGAAAAGTATAAGTATAAGTCTTTTCTCTTTTTTATACATTTATATGCTATTGTATTAGTAGGTATGCTATTATTTTGATTATGTACAACTACTAGGTACTACAAGTTTGCACTATTTATCATTACTTTTTAATTGTATCTCGATATGTGAATTAGGAAACTATAGGTCTATAAAAAATCAATTTGTAGCTATTAGCTAAGTTGCTTATGTTTATTTTAAGACTGTTTGTTTCTCAATAAATAGTAAAAAAAAAAAAACTTTTTGGTACAAGCTTTTATCGACAACTAACAATCGTCGAGACAATTCTAAAAACCCCAAACACAATTAAGTTGCGTTGTTTTATCACAGAGTTCCCGTCTCCGTCATCAGATCAGCTCGATGGTACTATAATATTGCATTGTCACCCGACTTACATATGTATGCAAATTTTCAGCTTCATCGGAAATCGGGAAGTGGGAAAAATTTAACTTACAAGATTTGGTCCGTACAAACATAGTTACATACATACTTACATAGGTACATTGCAAGTTAATAAAAAGCTTATAAAAATAAGTGTCGTCGTCCTCCACTCGTGTTGCTCCTCCAGCAGCAGCGGCTGCACACATACATCGTACACGATACAAGCAAGGGAGTGGGAGGGTACTGGGTAGGGTAGTTACCGGGCGCGAGGGTGTCGAGCGCCTGGTCCTGCACGTCGGCGCGGCGCCGCTCCGTGAGGAACTCGCAGCGCCGGCGGTGCAGCGCCAGCGCGCGCGCCTCGAGCGCGTCCAGCAGCGGCAGCTGCAAACATACGTGCATTCCTCATTAGGGCCGGTTGCACCACTACGCAAAACGTGAACACGCTGTTCAATTGTAAAATTAGCTTAATGTATTAGTCCAAAATCTCAGAGCCCCCCGACATTACTTATTTTCTCATCGGAAGATCAGCGCTGGAAGTCGCCAGCAGCATGCTGAGATGGGGCCATTTCGTGACACTTTATTTTCACTATGTTCTTTTAATGTCATGTCTATTGTCTGTGTGTATGCGAATAAAAACTATTCAATTCTATTCTAAAAATAAAATGTGTGGGATAAAGTAGTGTTACTATGTACAGTCAGCAATACTATTCGCTTAGCACCTTTGCATACAAACTTCTGTGCTGGGGGTGGGGGTCCCATTTCCTTGCAGCTGACCTGTACTTTGAGTGTGTGCATACCTACTAGCTTGGCCCGGCGGTCATTTATCCGCTACCAGGTGCGGCGGCGGCGGTTGAAGCGGCATATGAAGAGTGCTTATATAGAGCCAACGACATGGGAGAGTCTAGCCAGTGACCGTCCACGTTGGAGGCATATTGTGCAGACGCAGGTGCGTCAGTTTGAAGCTAGACGGCGCACAGAACTCGACGCTAAGCGCGACGAGCTAAAGGCCAGACCACCTGTGGCCTGTGGCCATACTTTACAATTATGTCGGAGGGGTGCTGACCTGCAGCGAGGGTGGTCGCGCATTTGCTGCAATAATTGGCTATGTTAGTCACCTGAGAGCGCACCAGCGACGCTCTCAGCGGTAAAACGCAGTCGCTGTGGCCGAAATCGGCTAGGAGATGATGATGATGATGATGACCAGGTGCTAAAGGCACGTAAACATAATACTCACATTTCTTAAATTCTCAGTGCTGATTTATATGTTTGTTTTAGAAGATATTGTTAAAAATTAATAATCAATTTTGCCAGATACATAATCTTGATCTTGTTCTATATTATAGTAGGTATCTTGAGTAGGTATTAGTGACCTTTTCATCGAGGCACTCGATGAGGTCGGTGAGGAAACCCCGGGCGGCCTGCGCGCGGCGGTAGGCCGCGTCCAGTGCGCCGGTGCGCGCGCCGCACGCCGAACGCGTCGCCGCCGCCGCTCCCAGCCGCGCCGACCACGTTTCCTTCTTTGCCAGGGTCGAACACCGATCCGTCTCTAATTCTTGCAATCTATACAAAAAAACACATACAAAATACATGTTAAACCTTAAATCGATAACGTCTATTATACTGGACAATTGACAGTATTATGCAGCGTTAAAACATGTAAAGCCTGACCAGGAATATATGATCATGCGCCATGTTGCGGAATTTCATTGGAACTAATTTCTTACACTGGCAATGATTTTAATGATAGGTTGTCACTGTTGTCAGTGTCATTGTGGCGGGTTACTTGAATCATACTCAAGTGTTAAATATTAAATAATAAATGACAAAAAATGTCCTAAACTATACATAGTCAGAAGCGGAACATTGTAAATAATGTAAATAGTAAACTTGAAGTGTATACATGTACATCGTATGTACCTATATATGCATAGACTAATGCGCTTGCGCCGAAACCTTGTCAAACCACTCTTATTCAGTATTAAATCAGTAACAGCAATATACGGTCGTTTCACTTCAATACATCTGTGTCGTACGAGGATCTTTTGTATACCTACCGCGCGTGTAAAAAAATATATAGTTATGTCGTTTTTGGGCAATTTGACCGATTTTGACCATAAAACCTGCGAGTGGCAGTTATTTAAAGGACGATTGACACAATTTATTAAAATAAATAAGGTGAGCGATGACCATAGAAGTGGAATTCTGATAGCTCATCTTACAGATGAGTCATACCGTTTGTTAAAAAATCTCGCTTATCCTTCGGAAGTAGATTCACTTACTTATGATCAGCTGATTTAATACCTGGACGACCATTTTAAACAGAAGAAGTGCACATATGCAGATAAGGCACGTTTTTATGGAGCGACAAGGAACGTAGGCGAAACTTTAGGAGACTGGGCGGCGCGATTGAGAGGTCTAGCTAGCTACTGTGAGTTCGGAACCGCCTTAGAAACGATTCTAGCAGATCGTTTTGTCCTAGGCCTAGGTTCAGGCTCTGAACGTGACAAATTGCTCGAGCATGATGCGTCGTCGATTAAAATTGGACAGGCCTTAGAAATAGCGGAGAAAGCAGAATCTGCTAGGGAAGCAAAGGCTGTGATGGCCGGTACCAGCACCATCAAGGAGGAGCCCCTGTATCGAGCGAGCAGCGAGGGGCGGTACGCGGCAGGCGGCAGCGGCGGAGCGCGGCGCGGCGGCGCGGCGGCGGCGCGCGGGCTCTGGCGGCGGGCCGCGACAACCAGCGAGCGGCTTCCCGGTGCTCCGTATGCGGCATGAAGAGTCACGAGGGTGACCGGTGTCGTTACAAGACCTATCGTTGTCAAAAGTGTGGAGTCGTGGGACACTTGAAGAAAGGGTGCAAAAATACACGCCTCAATAATATGGAATGTGATAGCTCGGTCGAGCAACACTGTTGCGAGGAATGCCAGATGTATAATTTAAGGTACGTAAACACCAAACCAATTGAACTAAATGTAATTTTAGGGGGTGTTCCTGTAGTTATGGAATAAGATTGCGGATCGGGTGCGACTGTGATGTCACACAAAATGTACAAAAAATTATTTTCTAAATATAATTTGGAAAAGTGTAATATTAAAATGTGTCTATACAATGGCCATAATATCTCACCGCTGGGTGGATTCACTATAGACGCTAATTATAACGATCGAGTTGAACGCATTAATATATTTGTATTAAAAAACGACGAGCCAGGCCTTCTGGGGCGAGACTTTATGGCTGCGTTTGGTTTAGAATTACGTACAAAGATAAATAAAATAAGTAATTGTAACGACGATGACGTAAACAAGTTACTGGAACAATACCCTGAATTGTGGCGTGATGAGCTCGGGTCATTTAATAAATTTAAAGTAACATTAAAATTAGAAGATAATGCATTTCCAAAATTTTTTAAGCCCCGTTCAGTACCCTTTGCCTTAAAAGACGAGGTAGAAGAGGAATTAAACGGTTTGGAAAAATTAGGTATTTTAGTACCAGTTAATCATTCGCTGTACGCGACCCCTATAGTTCCTGTTTTACAAGAAAATGGCAAAGTCAGGATAGCCGGCGATTATTCAGTCACATTAAACAAAG
This sequence comes from Cydia strobilella, assembly GCF_947568885.1. Lineage (NCBI taxonomy): Eukaryota > Metazoa > Arthropoda > Insecta > Lepidoptera > Tortricidae > Cydia > Cydia strobilella. Next base: position 33,973,393 of record NC_086068.1, read on the forward strand.
ATTTAATAATCGACAGATATCCTTTACCTCGAATCGAAGAGGTTTTTGCCAAGATAGGAGGGGGGGAATGTTATAGTAAAATTGATTTAAAAAATGCGTATAATCAATTTTTGTTATGCGATTCGTCACAAGAACTTACAACTATAAATACGTCCAAGGGTCTTTTTAAATACACTCGATTAGTCTATGGCTTAGCACCCGCACCAGCTATTTTTCAGAAATCGATGGAAACACTTCTTTCCGGAATCGAAGGTGTAAGTTGTTGGCTTGACGATATATGCATAACCGGTCCTAATAAAACAATGCATCTCAATAGGTTACGCGAAGTTCTAACTAGGTTAAATGACGCGGGTTAGGTTACAACAGAAAAAATGAGAATTTTTCAAACAGAGTGTTACGTATTTAGGGTACGTGATAAATAAGGAGGGACTGCATACGTGCCCTGATAAGGTTAGGGCTATTATTAACGCGCCAGAACCAAAAAACATAACCGAACTTCAAAGTTTTATAGGTGTACTGAACTACTACAGGAATTTCATTCCTAACGCTTCTAGCATTATAAGTCCCCTACACGAGTTGACGCGAGCGGGCGTGGCGTGGTAGTGGGGCGAGCCACAGCGCAGCGCCATGCAGCGGGTCAAGCAGGAGTTGGCCTCCGAGCGGACGCTAGCGCACTTTGAGCCCTCGGCACAGCTGACGCTGGCATGTGACGCTGGACCCGCGGGTCTTGGAGCTGTACTTTCCTTGAAGGACCAAACGGGCTTCGAGCGACCTTTGGCTTTTGCGTCAAGGTCGCTGACCGCAAGTGAACGTAACTACAGTCAGATACAAAAGGAAGCTACGAGCTTGATATTTGGTGTGAAAAAGTTTCATCAATATCTTTACGGCCGTAGCGAACCGTTTATCCTTAAGACGGATCACCGACCATTGGTTTCCATTTTTAATAACAATACAGGTATATCTGTGACCACGGCGCTTCGTCTTCAAAGGTATGCAATCATATTATCGGCATATAATTATATTGTGCAGTATACGACTGGTAAAAGTAATGTAGTAGCAGATTATTTCTCTCGAGCTCCGTTAGCGGAGACGGTAACCGCTACGGATAAGGAATTCGATAAATTGAGTTCATTCAAGTTCTTAGATTCGGTTTTATCAGCGGTCACGGCAAGTGATATCAAGCAGGCGACAGAAACAGACACTGTTTTAAAAACGGTGATAAATTATGTTTATAAAGGTTGGCCACGTAAGGTAAGTTGTGAAACAATAAAACCTTATTTTCAATGTAAATCAGACTTGCAGATTGAAAATGGGACCTTATTGCGCGGGCATAGGGTCGTAATTCCTAGTACGCTAAGACAAAAGATGTTACTCCAATTGCATAGTTCACATTAAGGCATAATAAAAATGAAATCCAATGCACGTGCTCGTATGTGGTGACCAGGAATCGATGCCGATATCGAGCGTTGGGCCGCTGCCTGCGTCACATGCACCGCGCTGAGGTCAGCGCCGCCGAGAGAGGCACCGGCGCCCTGGCCTAGGCCGCCCGGCCCTTACCATCGTATTCACATAGACTACATGTCAATAGGGCAAAGGGTATACCTCGTAGTCGTGGACGCATACAGTAAATGGCTGGAATGTATCTATATGAATAATGGTACGACAACGCGAGATTTAGTTTCCAAACTCAAGCGTTTATTTGCTACTTTTGGGTTACCACATGCAATAGTTTCTGATAATGATGCTAACATAAATTGTAAAGAATTTATAATATTTTGTTCCAGTAACAACATTTAGTATATTACGTCACCTGTTTATCACCCGATTAGTAATGGAATGGCCGAATGTTCAGTGAAAATTTGCAAAAAAAATGCTAAAATGTATTTTAAGAGAAAATTTGAAATTAGAATTAGTACACGAAAAGTTATTTATTTGAGTATAGAAACACTGTTCACTGCACCACGGGCGAAACACCGGCCAAGCTTATGTTCGGGAGGAATTTAAGAACGAGACTTGATTTAATTTTGCCACCCGTAAAACAAACTTGTTCTGAGCCTCCGCCTCTTCGAAGAAGTTTCGAGATTGGTGACGTTGTTTTAGTCCGGTGGTATAGCGCAAGAAAGGAAACTTGGGAACATGGTATTATTAAAAGTAAAGTAGGTAATAAAATGTTTAAAGTGTACATGTTCGATTTTGAGTCTTATTTATTCTATTGTTAGATCATGTGGGGATATTATTTGTCCAATATAAGTATACTCCTCCACATATTCTATAAAACTATTGCAGTGATTAATTGGAATTTTGGTGTAGTTAGTCATTACTTTTATTTTTTCTATATTCATTGATAATCCGACTTTTTCGCTTTCACAGACAAGTTGTTCTATCATTTCTTGTAGTTGTCCAGCGTCTTCAGAAAGTAGGATAAGATCATCTGCAAAGCGTAGATGGTTTAGTAGTACTCCATTAACTCTGATACCATATTTACTCCATTTGAGGTGTCTGAGTACATGCTCGAGGACAGCAGAAAAAAGTTTTGGCGACAAGGGATCACCCTGTCTTACTCCACGTTTAACAGGGAAATATTCTCCTGTGCGATCTGTTCTAATCTTGGCCTGCATGTTCTCGTAGATATTGCTGATTAGGCGGACGTACTTGTTATGTATTCCTTGTGCTGTTAGCGCTTCCCAGATCTTCTCATGTTTCAGAGAGTCGAACGCCTTGTTTTAGTCTATGAATGCCAGATAGTATGTTATTCTGTATTCGTTACATTTTTGAATGACTTGTTTGATGGTGTGTATATGGTCAATAGTTGAAAAGTCTTTACGGAATCCCGCTTGCTCCTTAGGTTGGTTCTCATCTAAGGTTTTAGTCAAGCGGTCTAGTAGAACCTTCGAGAACACTTTATATATGTTTGACATAAGCGAGATGGGTCTATAATTTGAAATATCATATCAATGCTAAAAGGAAAGTATTTGATACTTGCATTCTACCGAGTATGACTTATGGCTGCCAGACATGGAATCTCACTGAACAAAATACCAAAGCTCTACAGACATGCCAACACAGCATAGAAAGGAGTATTTTAAATATTAAACTACGAGATAGGATAACACTTACAGCAATAAGACAGCGCACAAAAATTACTGATATAAAACACTGCATCAAAAAGTTGAAATGGAACTGGGCAGGCCATATTATAAGAACAAACAAAGACAAATGGGCCAAAGATGTGATGGATTGGTGTCCTAAGTACAATAAGAGGAAACAAGGAGGTCAATACTGTAGATGGGAGGACGACATAAAGAAAACAGCAGGAACAACATGGATGAGAATAGCAAGAGACCGATTAGCTTGGAGAAATCTTGGGGAGGCCTATGCTTCAAAGCAAGACAATCTGCAGAAACGACATAACCGGTGCCAAAAGAAAAAATAGAATAAAAAGAAGAAATAATTTAAAATAAATAAATAAATATGTAAGTAAACATAAGTTTAGGTACTAGAAATATGTATGTAAGTTAGATTGTTAATAAAGGCTTATATTATTATTATTTGTATCTCCTGGGATATCACGGGCCTATAAATCCCGGTCTTTTGATAGGCTTGCGTGGGGATATAAATCCAACACGTAGAGGCCCCTTGGAGAGCTTTAATGTCATGTAGAACGCCTGCTGGCTCGCAGCAGGCATTGGGACTATTGCAGAAAAAGTGAACAGTATACCGGTCTATGGATTGAAGTTTGGGTGGACAATGAGACTGGGCTATTGTAAAGAACTCCGGACACCTGCCATAACAATGTTAAAACACGTTATCGAGGCAGGTGGTGACTTGCTGACTAGATGGGCCCCTGAAACTGCCGTCGTGAAGACGACCAGGAGCAACACCGGTGTGAGCGGCTCAGGGGTGTCGAGAGGTGTGCGCCGCTTTCTACCCAGTGACTGTTAACAGCCACTGTGCCAACTCGCGTCTTATGCATCTTTCACATCCACCCCTGGAGCATATAGCTCTTACGACTCCCCTCTGGACGGCCAATGAAGGCAAGCCAGAGCTGAGAGTCCTGCGGGTCCCCTTGGGGTCCACTCCGACCGACGAAGACACGCCGGAGACGGAGACCCTGACCGACTCTCTGGAGCACTCGGGTTCGTGGGATCGTCACTCCCCAACAGCTCGCCACAAGCTGCCGTGCCCATCTGCCTTATTATTATTATTATTAGTATCTCCTTCTGGATTTCACGGGCCTATAAATCCCGGTCTTTTGATAGGCTTGCGTGGGGATATAGATCCAACACGTAGAGGCCCCTTGGAGAGCTATTATATATTAGCTATATTATTATTATTATTTGTATCTCGTATAAACTCACGGGTATATATATATCCCGGTCACTTGATAGGCGTGCGTGGGGATACAGATCCATCACGTAGAGGCCGTTTGGAGAAGTTTGCTGTTATGTAATACACCTGCTAGAACCCATTCACGGGTACAAATAGATACCCGTAAATCAATATTACATAGCATGTTTGAGAAAATATATTTGCGGAAAATGGGTAACATTTATTGGTACAATACAGTTACAATACAGTATTTACAAGTTCGCCTTCTAGTAGGTTTTGGTTTGAGCTCCTGTCATACCTGTCAGTAAGCGCGTCGAGCAGCGCCTGCGGCGTGGCGGGCGGCGGCTGCGCGGGCGCGGCCAGCGGCCGCAGGTGCGCCGGCGCTTCCTGCAGCCGCGGCGGCGGCGGCGGCGCCACCGCGAACGGGTTCAGCCCCGCCTCCGTGCCATCTGCAACGTAACACATTTATAGCTTTTCGAAAACAAACTGAGACCGGCACCGGACGCCTTGGTCCAACATGTACGTCAAGCTTTAGAAATACAGTAGGGGAAATATGTCGTACCGTTACTTATTGCTGACACGAAAATTCGTGAAAATAAACTTTGTATCACAAATATTTCAATAATTATGTTAAATTATTTAAATCTAATTATCGTCCTCGTACGCCACTATCCGTGGCGTATGTTTAGGGTGGCAAAGCAGACAAAATGTCACGGACACCTGGCTAGAGACGAATGCCAATTTGATCAAGAGGCCATAAGCTCAGGCCCCGTTGCCCCATTTCGATAAATTTGCCACGGGCCTCTGCAGTTGGTATAGTTACGCCGCGCGCCTTGTTGAGCTGCTGCGCGGCCCCCTCCCCCCTCGCCGTCAGCTCCGAGCCCCCGCCGCTGTACATGCAGCAGGAGCAGGGAGCAGGACTGGTGCGCTAGTGTTACCCGGTCCGTCGGGGAGCGCGCCGCGTGCCTTGTTGAGCTGCTGCGCGGCCCACTCCTCGCCCTCGCTGTCCAGCTCAGAGTCCGCAGACGCCGACGCCGCCGCCGTCCCGCCTGCCATATTACACTTTCAATTATAATCATTCCTTTTTAAGAATAAAAGGGCAGAAGTGAAAGGGCTGCTTTTCTTATCACCATCGACGTGACAAAGTGTGGACGAGCTAACGTATGGTATGGTTTTCATTGAAATTTGAAGTTTATGGTGACACTGCCACACTTTGTTATTCCAATGTATGTGGAGAGTAAGCTTGGTCCGAGTGTAGTCTATTTGCAATGTGGTTGTTGGGTGTATGCACAGACCTACTCAACCACTAGATGACGAGTACCGTAAATAGGGGGTATTACCTACTGCAACGTGCTGCCGCCAGAGTGGTGCACTAGCACTTATCATTGCCTTGTCACGCAGCATAAGACTTTTGGCAACCTGGAGCGGACATTAACGCAGGACATGGTTACACTAGCAAGGTATTTCAAAGCTTGGCGCCTCACACCTAGCACAAGTAAGACCGAAACATGCTGTTTCCACCTACACAACCAACTGGCAAACCGCGAGCTCAATCTTTCTCTTGACGGTTCGACCCTGAGACACAATTCTACTCCAAAATACCTCGGTGTCATCCTTGACCGCTCTCTAACCTTCAAAGAACATCTCACTTGTACTGGACGTAAACTACAAACGCGCAACAACATCATTCACAAATTAACTGGAACATCCTGGGGAGCAAATGCCAACACTCTGCGTACATCTGCCTTATCGCTGGTGTATTCCTCAGCTGAGTATTGAGCGCCGGTCTGGCTGGGCAGTGTTCACACTAACAAAGTCGATACGGAGCTAAACAAAACTATGCGGCTCATATCTGGCACACTGCGATCTACCCCATGCCACTGGCTCCCGGTTCTTTTTGGGATCCTGCCGCCTGATTTGCGAAGGAAGGATGCGCTTGTGAAAGAGTCGCAAAACCCAAACCTACCAATACACACCGAATTCACGCACCCTGTAAATAGTCGCCTGAAGTCCAGGAACCCTCCCTACAGTATTGCGTCAACTCTTTCACAGGGAGACTACAACGCTAACAGGGAGTGGACGCAACAATGGACTACTGCAATGGCTGGAAAGTTTGGATCGGGGATTGTTCCGGGTAAGAAAATAGATGGATTTGAGCTGCCGAGGCGGACATGGTGTAACCTTAATAGATTGCGCACCGGCCACGGTCGCTGTGGCCTATATAAATATCGTTGCGGGTGGGTGGAGTCTCCTGCATGTCACTGTGGTGCCGACGAACAGAGTATCCGACATATTTTCCAAGAGTGCCCATCTACTCGATATACTGGAGGCCCCTCCGGAAGACCTGATAAAACTGAACGACGAAGCTATCAAGTGGATTAATTCTCTGGAGTTAGATTTATGATTTCTCTGTATCTGTATATATTAACATAATGCCATACGATTAAATAAATAAACAACTTATCATAAAGCTTATACATAATGTGCGGTGTATGTGCTGTGTAGTGTAGGTAAGTGACGTACGCTTGGGCTTGTCGCTGGGCAGTTGGAGGCCGCGCACGAGCAGGCGGCCCTCCTCCTCGTCGTCGCCCGACCCATCGTCGCGCTGCAGCCGGGAGCCCGGCGCCGCCTCCGACGCCACGGGGATCACGTCCCCGCCGCACTCACGCGCCTACACACACAATAGTATATTGTGATACAAGTGTGCTACGTTGGTCATTACACACGAGGCGACATTGTGGCGCAATAAGAAAGCCCATGTGTGTAATGACCAATGGACACGCGTTTCATACGACTTTTTCAACACACTTGCGAGGGAAAAAAAACTTACATATTAATCCAAATCCAAAAAACTCGGTGTGCTCAATAAAGCACGGCGATACTTTACTCCGGGGCAAAGACTGCTGCTATATAAATCGCAAGTCAGACCCCATATGGAGTACTGCTGTCACCTTTGGGCAGGAGCACCTGGATGCCAGCTTGGACCCTTCGACTCAGTCCAAAGGCGCGCTGTACGAATCGTCGACGATCCCAAACTCACAAGCGGTATTGAACCTTTTAAGTCTAAGGAGAAACTTCGCCTCCTTATGCGTGTTCTACCGCTTGTACAATGGGCTGTGCTCTGAAAAACTGTTTGACATGATGCCAACGGCCGCTTTCTATCACCGCACCGCTCGCCATCGGCAGGGTGTTCATCCTCACACCCTAGCACCTAAATGGTCGCGTACTGTGCGGTTTAAAAAGAGGAATTTCCTCCCGCGTACGCTTCGGCTGTGGAATGAGCTCCCTGCCGAGGTTTTCCCGAGGGGCTACAGTATGGGGTTCTTCAAAAAAGGAGTGTACAGGTTTTTAAAGGGTCGGGTTACGCGCGTGTAATATCTCCGGTGTTGCAGGCGTCCATAGGCTACGGTAACTGCTTACCATCAGGCGGGCCGTATGCTTGATTGCCACCGACGTGGTTAAAAAAAAAAATTAATTAATAAAACAGTATAAGTCTCAAATCTGTCATACTGCCTGCCGCCCCTCGCCCCGGCCGATGACGGGCCGGCCGGGCCGCGGCAGGCGGTCGGCGGCGAGCCGGCGCCCACAAGTCCGCGTGGTAAAATCTACTCGACCAATTTAAGAAGACCCCCTTCCCATACATATTACTAGCAATCAGTTACCTTCTTAAGTCAGTCGGATTATCATTCATTACACACGAGTGCTATGATATGTGCCATTTTCAACCAAAAGGTACCACATTGTCGCTTGTCAATAAGGTTGATTTCAAATTGAAGCTATATGGAAATAGCGCCTTATTGACAACCGACAATAAGTACCCTTTTGATTGAGAATGGCACATATAATGAAAAAGCACGCGTGTTTAATATCTAGGGTTATGAGCCTAAAAACGGTTCAATAAGTTACACGTTACGAGCAAGTGTGATGAAAAACACTTTTTTAATACGGTTGCTCAAAAAGTGCTACTTTTCGTGGCTGTTTAGCGTGCGGAAAGTTGGTTTTCGCGAACTAGTGCTTTTTACTTTTCCAATTTTTTTAAATTTTTACTATGTAAGAATACGAAAAATATGCATATTTCATATTTTATTACTTACCTCTTCATCATTATAAGTATTATAACACGTTTATTTTTTTAATGTTGAAAAACCGTTCTTAATAAGTTGTCTGAATGGAACGAAACGCCTTTCAAAGAAGAGGCGTATTTTCTTACTGCAAGAATGTTTTAAGTTTCCAAAGGCAACATTAGATATTGTTTTTATAAATATACGAGACACAAATAATCGTAAATAACGATATTTAGGTAATAATAGTACAATGTTTTAATATTTACAATTGTTTCTGTCTTATAGAACATGCATTTGAAAAAAAACTTTCATTGAAGTGGGTTCAATAATAATAACAAAATCTATTCTAGTCAAATAAAAGCTAGAAGAAAAACACCTCTTCATAATGTCAATGTCAATGATGTCACAGAATTAATAATATAAAAGTTCCGAATTCCATTCCTTACTTGTTGCTTTATATTCTCTTTGGTTGCTTTTCTTATTTTTTTCTCAACTGTATTAAAAAACGTCGTTCGATACACGTGCGGAAATGTCATTCTTCACTCGTCCCGATCTCTCGGTACTCGTGAAGTAATGACATACTTTCTGCACTAGCATCGAAATGTACTATTATACAATCGTGATATAATAGAGAGCTTTTCAGTCGAGTACCGTGTTTAAGCAACGAAGCTTGCTGAGTTGCTTAAGTAAGGTAAGAGAAAAGCTTGATTATATCACTCTTGTATACAATACTTTTTCTACGAGACAACAAAATAATACTTTCAACTAGTAGAATCATATAGGTAAACAAACCAAAAGTATACAGCTAAGATACGCGAGCTGCCGCAGCCCGCAAAACCTTAATACTCGTACGCGCCCCGGCCGCCGGGCCCGGCGCCCCCGGCAGGTTGGTCAACGACACCTTCTCGTAACTCATGAGGCCCTGATGGTACCTGCTCCGCGCTAAATTCAATTTTAAGACAGTTTTTTCTCGATTTTGGGCACCGTAGCCTATGGAGACTAACAAGCAACGCTAAGCGGTTTTCGTAGGGTATGGATGTTGCTATATGAAGGGTGTCACATGCGCGTTTCTGACTTATGAAGAAATTGTTTCTACTACAACATACTTAAAATAAAATGTTTTTGTTGGCCAACCAATCACAAAGCAGTACGACGCAGCAGCGTGTTTATATCGAAATGTATGAAGTTCTATTTTCAAAATTTTTATAATTTACTAAACCGTATCGATAAAATTCTTATGCTTGAGTCGGAAGTGCCATAGACTATCCAACGTTGAAAAGAGTAAGGTTGTAGTGTTGCATATGAAGTTGTAATACACAGATTATACTAGACGAGTAGAAAAACGTTTAAATTATACTCGTAACTCGTAATAACAACAAAATACAGTAGTGTCGCAGAGGGTCCAGGCGCGCGAGCAGCGGGCGGCGGGGGGCGGGCGGCGGGCGTTGTCCCTCACCTCTCATACCTGCTGTCTCGTCTTGCGCGCCGCGTGGATGAGCGCCGCGTCGGGGATGTGGCCGGGCGCCACGGCCAGCGCCGCGCGCACGGTCTCGGCGCGGTACCGGTGGAACCCCCTGTTATCCTCCTCCGGCTCCTCCGCCTCCTCCTCGCTGCCCGACACATCGCCCGACCCGTCGGCCGCCAGCGCTTCCCTCCCGGACAATATTAGCCCTTCCAAACTAGCTTTCTTCTTTTTTGTTTTTTCTTGTTTATCGGCGCTGATCGGTGAATCCTTTTCCTACATTACAAATAGAAAGTTACAATTAAAAATGCAAACAAGTTAAATTTTAAACAAACTCCAACAACTAAAACTCATTGTGATGTTTAAATCCTAATTGGAGTGACATCTAAGGAGTCTAAGGATGGTGTCCCTGAGAGAACAGCTTATATGTACATGTACAATTGGTCTTAAAGAAACATTACCTCGTTGTTGCTGTGGTTGTCAAATTTGTTATTATCACTATCATTGGCGCGTCGTTTCTCCCGATCGCGACGCTTGGCCAGTCTCTTGCTTTGTGATGACTTCTTCACAATAAACACTTCACCATCTTCCTCTAAAATTACGTAAAATATGTATTTTTAAATTATTCTATAAGTGTAGTAGGTACGGCTACTGAGAAAGCATGAAACTTAGCATGTATTTAGAAATCAATAAAATTCATTTATTTTAGGCTTTATAATATTCTTCTTCATAAGGCTTTAAGTTTTACGGGTATCCACAAAACAGGCTACCACCCCTTACCAATGTGTTGTTGTAGCCAATACACAGTGTGTCCCTAGCCATTGGATAAATAGTACGTTGCTTCTGGAACGAAATATATGGAAAACTTCGCATAATTAATGGAAGACTTTTTTCAATTGGGATATGTACGTTATATGGTTTCGTTTTAGCAACATTTTACATGAAAATGTTTTTGGTGGGATGTACATTTCGGCTTTTAATTCAGGGAAATTAGCTTAAATTACGGCATAATTAATGGAAGGAAAAATAAAATAAAAAGCCCTTGAATAAAATGTGTAAAAGTTCAATATAAAAACTACAATTTTGCGTTAGTCCCAGGTAAGCCCATCTGAAGAGCAATGAAAACAGGATCACATTGTACAGAATTTTCATACAAAGTAACTTAACTCTACAACAACGTTCCTACTTAACAACAATTCCTAGTATTCTGACACAAAAGCTCAAAGTACAGTCCCAACTGTAAGAAAGCATGAAACTTAGCATGTAACTTTGGCATGGCATGTAGGCCATGTAGCTTATGATTCTTATGAAGGTAAAAAGATAGAAGGGGACTTCTGGAGTGCATTATTCCTCGTCTGTCCCCCACTTTTGTGACCCGTTTTGCATTTTTTTCTTTGTTATTAGAAAAACATTTGAAGTTACAACCAAACTGCTAATAAACAATATATCCTTCATTATCATACTCATTGCGGCAGTGGGCCTAAATACCCGATACAAAGTATGGTTAATTACGAGTTACACTAATTGTCATTATTAAGTTCATGTCTCTTGAAATAAAACTATGAAAACGGATTATATCGCGTATATTGAATTTATAATACATCCCGACGTTTCGAACTCTTTACAGCGTTCGTGGTCAACGGGTGACTGAGGAAAAATTACAAAGTGCAAAAATACCCACATACTAAAATAATGAACAATCATAGACTACAAACTTTAAGGCTGGTTGTACATGCAAAATCGGTTCATAAGGCTAGTTATACACTACAATTATTTTCAAGTAAAGATATATACATATACGCGATAAAAACTACGCCGGCTCGAAACGTCGGGATGTATTATAAATTCAATATACGCGATATAATCCGTTTTCATAGTTTTATTTAATGAGTAACTATCGCGGTAACCGAAGTCAATTTCATGTCTCTTGTTAAGACATTCCCAAAGTTAAGTGTTACAAAGATAAATGTTCTGATTGATAGGATACTCTATTGTGTTAACTCTTGTGCTCAAATTATCAATTGCAGACAAGTTCTTAACCATCTTCTACAGGAGCAAGAGTTTTCCAAATCTATGTACGACCACTCACAGAGTTACTGCTTTCTTTCCAATAGTCTGTCAAAAATATTTGTATTTAAAACGAAATGAGTTGTGGTGAAACAACTTGGCCAAATATAGACTGTAGATATTGGATATAGTTACAGTAGCGACCACAAGTATTAAACGTAATGAGTTGTGTGGGGAAACAACTTGGCCAAATCAGTTTCTATAGACTGTAGATATTGGATATAGTTCCAGTAGCGACCACAAGTATTAAACGAAATGAGTTGTGGTGAAACAACTTGGCCAAATCAGTTTCTATACACTGTAGATATTGGATATAGTTACAGTAGCGACCACAAGTATTAAACGAAATGAGTTGTGGTGAAACAACTTGGCCAAATCAGTTTCTATAGACTGTAGATATTGGATATAGTTCCAGTAGCGACCACAAGTATTAAACGAAATGAGTTGTGGTGAAACAACTTGGCCAAATCAGTTTCTATACACTGTAGATATTGGATATAGTTACAGTAGCGACCACAAGTATTAAACGAAATGAGTTGTGGTGAAACAACTTGGCCAAATCAGTTTCTATAGACTGTAGATATTGGATATAGTTACAGTAGTGACCACAAGTATTAAACGAAATGAGTTGTGGTGAAACAACATGGCCCAATCAGTTTCTATACACTGTAGATATTGGATATAGTTACAGTAGCGACCACAAGTATTAAACGAAATGAGTTGTGGTGAAACAACTTGGCCAAATCAGTTTCTATGAGACTGTAGATATTGGATATAGTTACATTAGCGACCACAAGCATTTTGACAATGATAATAACTTTGTTATTGTATAAAACATATTGGTTTTTTTCAAAATTATTCTTGTAGGCCAGGAAATAAATGCCCAAAAAAGGTATAGAGGGAAATGCTTGGAACACAATTTTTGACTTCGTAGCGTTGTTTGGACTAGTTAGGAGGTGAACATATCAAAAGTCCCCGGCCATAACCCTGGTGCTGGAGGGAAGAGGGGGGTTTGAAGGTTCCATTTTTCGGTTTTTCGATTATATCTCGGAAACTATGCGTCTGAGCGACTTGGCCACTTATACAAAATAAAAAGAGATTTAATTTATTACAAGTTTTATTCAGTCAAGTTTGTCGATATCTTGTATAGTTTTTGAGATATCCGCTCTTGAAGGTTTGTTTAGGGCTCTCATTTTTATCTTGATTATCTACATCAGTGAAGCTGCTATGCCGGGTTTGAGATCGTTTTCGTATAAATCGGGGGTGTTGAATTCATTTATGGTATCAACATTGACACCATTCCTAAGTAAAAACAAAATTTAAAAAAATGATTTTTTATAAAACTCCTCTTTACGCTTAAACCGCCGCGCCGAACCGATTTCGTTGAAATTTAGTATAGAGATGGTTTGAGTCCCGGGACAGTACATAGGATAGTTTTTATAACCAAAATCATCTTTTAAGGGTATGAAAAGTGGGGTGGAAATTTGTATGGGGAATCAATAACCGCTGAACCTATTTAAATAATATTTGGGATGGTCTACATGTTTGATTTAGTTGATAATGATACCAAACATGACTTCAAACCTAAATTTAAACAGTATTAACCTCAGGAATTCAACTTTGGCGAAGCGTAATTCCCCTCACACCAAATTTCACACCTTCAAAGTATGATTTTTGAGATAAAAACTATATTATATCCTGTCTCGGGACTTAAAACACCTATTTGCCAAATTTCAACTAAATCGGTTCAGCGGTTTAAGCGTGAAGAGAAGTTAAAAAAAAAGTTATTTGTTTAAAGTTTATATGTTTTTACTTCGGAAAGGTGTCAATGTTGATACCATAAATAAATTCAGCACCCCCGATTTATACGAAAACGTTACCAAACCCGGCCTAGCAGCTTTACTGATGTAGATAATCGAGATAAAAATGAGAGCCCTAAATAAACCTTCAAGAGCGGATATCTCAAAAACTATACAAGATATAAAAATCTTGACTGAATAAAACTTGTAACAAATTAAATCTCTATTAATTTTGTATAAGTGGCCAAGTCGCTCAGACGCTTAGTTTAAAAGATATAATCGAAAAACCGAAAAATGGAACTTTCAAACCCCCCTCTCCCCCCAGCACCAGGGTTACGGCCGGGGACTTTTGATATGTTCATCTCCTAACTAGTCCAAACAAAGCAACGAGGTTAAAAATTGTGTTCCTAGCATTTCCCTCTATACCTTCTTATTGCTAAGCCTATTGATAAGGTAGGTAATTTATGGCTTAAAAGCTCCTTGAAACATGTAAAAAGCTTGGTTTCATCGAATGAAAATATAAACTTGGTAAAACAAAACAAAAAATGACAATTTACTGGTTCATAAATATTTTGACACATTCTTTTTTACGATTTTATTGATAATAGGGGCTGCAGAATTTATATATTTTGGAAGTAATTACATCTGAATACATGCCAAAACATATGCATATTCGAACGATTTCAAGCAAATTCCGTTCTCAACAGAGGTCAAATATCTGGGGGTAACACTGGACCAGAAACTGACCTGGAACAAGCATGTGGACGGAACTATACAAAAGGCTAGATCAGCCTTGGCAATATGCTGTCGTTTAGCAGGCAACCAATGGGGTCTAAAACCCAAAATTGCCTTGTGGCTGTACACATCTATAGTGAGGCCGATAGTGTCTTACCCTTACGCCTCTGTAGCATGGTACAGGAAAACGACGCAAAAGGTAACAGTGATGAAGCTTGGCAGCCTGCAAAGAACTGCCTGTGTCATCATCACTGGAGCCATGTTATCCTCCCCGACGGCAGCCCTAGAGGCCATACTCACCATAAATCTACCGCCCCTTCACCTGCATCTGGAATTGGAGGCGAGATCTAATATGCCTAGAACAGCGGGCGCGAGGAGAGGTAATTGGTTATCGCAAACTCTGAGACTGTTTAAGGAATCAGTGTACGACAATCCTGTTCTTGGGATGCCATCCGACACTATGGCACCCAAATTTTGTCCACTCAAACTTTACTCAGTGGAACTCCCCAAAAGGAAGGACTGGTCAAACAGTCAAATTAAGTGGAAAGAAGGAAGCCTGAGGTGGTACACTGATAGCTCCAAATCTGGATCTGAAGTAGGCTGCGGAGTATATGGTAAAGAGCCTAGGAAAAGCATCAGCTTAAACCTAGGACGTTTTTGCTCCATATTCCAGGCAGAGGTATATGCCATCATTGAATGTACGTCAATCAATCTGCAAAGCAATTACGGCAACCACACTATCTATATCCATTCGGATAGCCAGGCGGCACTCTTAGCCCTAACCTCTGACGTCACCACATCGAGGCTAGTTGAGAACTGCAGGCAACTATTGAACAACGTTGGAGCCAGGAACAAGGTTGTTCTTCGTTGCGTCCCGGGGCATGCGGGTATCCTAGGAAACAAAAAGGCTGACGAACTCGCGCGAGCAGGGGCTAAGGGGAAGAACTACAGTCCTGAGCCGTTTTGTGGTATTCCCAGAAGCCTAACGCGGCTCACCCTAAAGACCTACTGTCACTAAAAACCATTCAACTCTGGAGAGAAAAACCAGGTTTGAAACATTCCAAAGCGCTTATCAAGGCCTTCAGCAATAAGGCGTCTTCGAACGCCTTAGCGCTGTCTAGGAACCAACTGCGCAACTTGGTAAGGGTGCTTACCGGGCACTGCACCCTAAATAAGCACATGTACACTATGGGGAAACGTGACATGGGGCAGTGCAGACTCTGTATGGAGGCAGAGGAGACGCCCTTGAACATCCTCACAGAGTGCCCTTGCCTAATGCGTACTCGTGACTTAATCCTGGGCGGACATATATTGCGCCCGGAGGAGTTAAAGTCTCTCGAGATCAAAAAGATCCTGCAGCTGTTTGAAGTTGCAGGTTTGGATCGAGAGTTGTAGTAGGTGGCGATCACAATAGATCAGGGTCCGCCTAAAGCAAAGGGGGCGCAATATAATTATATATAAATAGAAAATTTTTGACCAAGTGAAAATTATACAGGAATCATAAAATACTTAGAAAAATTTCATTCGAAACGCTAAAATAAGCGTTTTGTAGAAAAAACTTTTTCTCTAAAATCAAAAATGGCCGAGATATTGGACCTGAAAGTTGAGCCGATTTTTAGGACATAGAAAAAGTTTGATGGGTGTTGTTGTCATTATGACCCCTATTTTTTATGATGCTATCGTATAGAAGACGCTATTAGCCCATATTAGGTACAATAACATGTCTGTTCTGGCACTCTGTTTGAGCGCGATCATCGCGGTCAACCTAACACACTCCTCCTCGCTTCGCTCGTTGTCGCACCTATCTTGTCTCTGTTACTTAAATTTACTGTTCCAAATGATTGATTTTAATTTGTCAAGTAGTGGTTTCAACTTGCGGGTCAAATATCTCGGCCATTTTTGATTTTAGAAAAAAGTTTTTCCTACAAAACATGCTTATTTTAGCGTCTTCTATACGATAGCATCATAAAAAATAGGGGTCATAATGACAACAACACCCATCAAACTTTTTCTGTCCTAAAAATCGGCTCAACTTTCAGGTCCAATATCTCGGCCATTTTTGATTTTAGAGAAAAAGTTTTTTCTACAAAACTTGCTTATTTTAGCGTCTTCTATACGATAGCATCATAAAAAATTGGTGTCATAATAACACCAACCCCATCAAAAATTTTCTAAGTCCTGCGCCCCCTTTGCTTTAGTCCAACCCAAATTTCAACTAAATTGGTTAAGCGGTGTAAGAGTGAAGAGGACACAGACAGACAGACTCCCTTTCGCATTTATAATATTATAGTACGGATTGAGAGGTTCATTTGTTAAAATATTTTTGATCGCTACTGTAAGTCACTATTACACCAATTCACCTGAACCAGATTATGATGGAAAGTAATTAAATACCTTCATCTGCAAAACTTAGAAGTGGAGTGCTCTTGACCGGTTTGTTCTCCTTCTTAGCGTGACTGATGACCGGCGGTGGTGGCGGCTCAGGTTCACCATCATCATTATCATCAACGCAAAATACGCGCCTTTGAATCCTTTTAGGCTTACGAAATAATGACATGATTCACAAGTTTCCTGCACTTTAGTGGTATAGAGACATATCACTTCTAGAGGAATCACCTAAGCAGTTTCACGTGTAGTTCTGCAAAACTGCGGTTGAATAAATCCCAGTGCCAGTTCGTTGCTTTTCCAGTGCTATTCGTCTTCTTCTGCTATTTTATAAAGTTAGTATTCAGGTACAATTTACATATTGTATCAATAATCCTTAATCCCTCGCCCTTGTTCTTGCGTAGCGTAGCTCTGAGAGCGAGTCAAGTTTTTGACACCACGATCGACGCATGTTTGAGACACTGAATAAAATGCTTTGTTTCTTTCGATACGTTTTAACGCACTCTTGAACCGACCACCATTTTGGTGCGGTCCGGGTCCGTATGTGTGAAAGTTTAAAGGGCTTAACACACCATCGCACCGCACCAAGGTCATTGTGCGACGCTTTTTAAGCTCTCGTGCGAATGGGCCTTAATTCGATTTAAATAGTCACTCCACACTCGTTCATGTGAAATCTAGTTCGCAAATTAGCGAAATCGACTCCACACTCGCGTTCGCGACTTCGCGCCGCGTAGTCTGGAGCGCGCTAAAAACCAAGGCTTAAAAGTTGAAATCCAACAACGCTTGATAAAAAGTGTCGTGTGAATAAATACAACGTTCCATGTGTCATTCAAACGCTTTTTTAACGCGCGTTGAAAAAGCTCTCGTGTTAATGTGGCCTACTCTTTAGGGTCCTCCACACTCGCGTTCGCAGCTTCGCGCCGTGATTCGCGCATGAGTGTGGAGGGCCCTTTTGAAGTACGCATAAAGCTCGCTCCAGACTACGCGGCTTCACGCCGCGATTCGCGCACGAGTGTGGAGGACGCTTAAAGAATCATACTGTCGTTTTCTTTATACTAGTATTATAACATTATAATATTCCTTGCTAGTCATATCCAGCCAGAGGATATAACCAAAATTATGGAAGGTAGAGTTAAGGAAATGAATCTTCATGTATCAACAAAGTGACCGTAAAACAGTAAATAGGCGGCGCCACCATACACTGAAGTACCTAGACCATACACCTAGTATTTTATATAGACATAGACCTAGCATTACATAGACCAGCTATACGCGTGCGCCCGTAAGGGATAGACATAGATGACGTCATAAACGTGGGGATACCATATTGGTAAAAATTACCCCAATATTTGATATCACGTTGGGGCGATTACCCTGGAGGCAAAGTTAGCTTGTTTGACGGTATTAAAAAATTGTTAAATAAAATGTCAATGGGCCGTTCTTTTAAGGCGTATAAACAATGAAATACCTCCTATAATTCGCGCAGGTGGTACAAAACTAAACATGTTTAGTAAATAAAACGTAAAATAAAATGTATTATGGGTTTTAATTTAAAGAAATCACAAATCTCAATCACACCAATTAATGTACACCACATTTAATCTTCACAACATTTGTTTATTTATTTTTTGGAATTAGAAGTACGAAAAAACTTCGAGGTCAAAATTACCCATAAAATTATGATATTTTCATCTGGTATCCCTAACATGATTGTTATGCAGCTAAATTAAGAAGAAGTTTAAAAATGGCTGACCTCAGACTCCTACCTACCTACGTAATTTGGGCGGATAATTTTACAAATAATGTTTTGTTAATTTGCGTAAATAATTGTGATATTTTTATTGAAATCGTTTGATTCTACATTGCTTTGAGTGTAACGTAATTTTACGATGTTATTCTCACATATTGCGTTAAGAGGAAGGTGTAAAATACCGTACTTACGTGTGAAAGGTTATGATCTCATATTTTTGCTCAGAGCGGCTATTACAGCCGATTACAGAACAATTCACCAGTATTTTATCAAAGTTCAAGCATTCAAAACGCTAACCATCACTATATTTCATAAGAGAAAGCACGATTTCATACAAAACAACGATAATTAAACAAGCAACGAACAAACATGACATGTCACGTACTTATTTGTTTGCCACAACCTCGGTTGTGGCAGCGGTGGAAAAGTGAAACTATGACAAGGACAAACAATAACAGCGCTTTCTCTGCTACTCCTACTGAAAGATACATAAGACTATCCCGTTCGGTCATTTTCCCCCACTCCTCATGACCGATCCAGTTATACTAGATTCATGTATATAGATGTGCACCCGTGCAATCGTGAGGGACAGAACATACGCAATGCGACAAAATAAAAAACACGTTTTAACATTCCTGACAACATACCAGAAACAACCTACGTAATTTGGTCGGGTTATTTGCTGCCCCTCCCCTATTTCATCTCTACATTATAATACCTCTATGGTTCATGTCATAGAGTCTCTTATATATTACAATACTCTTTGGTCTCAGAGCTTACCTAGCGCCACCGGAGAGATTAGGAACTATTATTTACAGCTGAAAGCTGGTCACTATGGATGGTATAGAAAGGATGCCAATCTCTTAAGGCAGAATTGTTGCAAAAGTGACCGCCTTCAGCTTTAAATAATAGTTCCTAATCTCTCCGGTGGCGCTAGTAAGGCTCTGGGACATGAGTATAACATGAACCATATAAGGCAACAAATAACCCGACCAAATTACGTAGGTTGTGTTTGGAAGTATTTCGGTGTATGGTGGCGCCGCACTATGGCCCAAAAATCCGATCTAGCTGGACAAATTTATATTATACTCTTAATGAGTTTCAAGGGACTTATTTATTTATAATTTGTCTAAATAAAGCAAATTTATGATTATATGACCTTTCTTCTCTATTATTAATGAGAAAATTGAATAACCAGTGTATCTTGACCTTTGTGTAAGAAGAACTACTACGGCAGTAGAGCTCAGTTATAATTGGCTTTTGATTTTAAACGAAAAGAAGCATTATTACAATTGTCAACTAAAAAAGTAAGGATTAGCATAGATAAAAAGACATTTTTTTTATACAAAGTTTAATTTTGAACAAAATAAAATAAATACACTAAACAACCAGTCATTCGTCAGAGTCGTCATCGAAACTGGGTAAATCAATATTTCCCAAACTATCTTCACAGCGTATTTTTCTCACCAGGTCAAGTATTTTGGAATAAGCCATCGTACGTTTTTGCACTGGAACACGGTCCAGCTCAAAAGCTAACAACTTAGCGAACTCCACGTTTCTTGGATCTTCCGGTTGATTTTCGGAGCAAAAATTAACATTTTTCAAAAAACTGGTTTGACCGCGCACATCGGAATAATTATTTCTATTCCTTTTATATACGTTACAGTCCAGAATATCTTTGTATCGCACTTGCACTTCCTTATTTAAGAAATTGAGAAATTCGTTGAGAAATTCGGGAAATGTTAATTTTGATATTTCGTATAGAATCTTCCGTGACTGCATTCGAGTGAAATTTGATCGAAATTAACTCAAACAAACGAGTTTTTCTTTCGGTTTTTGGGTATTTAACACAAGTATGATAAAAATCTCTCCTCGGTATACTAATTACGTTTTCTGAAAGAAAAACTTAGGTTTAGGTTAACTATATATGACGCGGTTCCGCATCCGTCCGCAGTCTCAAATTTACATAAACGAATACTATATGAATGAGAGTAGCACACAAAAAAAATACAGGTGTGGGACATTGAATTACAGATAGTTTCTTGTCTAAAAAAGTTGAAATATGCACAAAAATGCCTTATAAATTGTGTTCGTTAGCATTTTTCTCAGCAAAAGTGAATTGGTTTACAATTGTTATATTTACAAAACATAGTACTTACCATCAACTTTACGATCCATGATTAAAAACTTAGAAACTTATCTTAAAACTAGCTAGAAATACTTGCAATTGAATACGGAAAGTGACCCACTTTAATAAGCACGACAACGCTCATAATGACACTTCAATGATAATATTAAACTAATGGAGGGTACTTACACAAAATTATCAACGGAATCGTGACCTCGGGAGTATATGCTATCGTTTTAACGAGTACTTTTGTAGAAGTGCGGTGATCGTTTTTGTCCAGCTAGATCGCACTTTAGGGCCATAGTGCGCCGCCTAATTACTGTTTTTTGATGGACACTTTTCATACATAGAGATTTGGCTCCTTTATATAGTCTCCATGCTGGTCACTTTTGCAACAATTCTGCCATAAGAGATTGACATCCTTTCTATACCATCCATAAAATAAATAAAATAAATCATTTTTATTTCGAGTAACTTTACACTCATATAGCTTGTGTTAGTAAGTACTTATAGCTATGTTAGTGCTTACATCTATCACTATATATACAGAATAATTATTAACACAAAATTAACATAACACAAAATTAACATTACAATAAATAATAAAAATAAACAATACTGAAATGAACTGATTTATGTTTCTAGAAGTACATACCCAAGTAGCTTATACATAATAAGTACTTCTAGAAACATGCATGTCCTCACAGTGCCTCATATATGGGCAGTCAAACCTCTCGGCTATCAACCGCAGGATGGGGTTGGGGCTGGCCCGCACCCGGCGCACCAGGGATGTGCATCGTTTGCGCATAGTCGTATAAAAGCAATCTATGCGTGCTTCAGCAAACATCCCTGACGCGCTGCAGAAGCGGGGCAGCCCCACCAGGACCCGGAACGCGTTGTTATATTGGACCCGGAGAGCCCCATAGGCCCGCTGCGTGTAGTATGTCCATAAGCTGCACGTATAGAGGGAAGTGCAATATGCTCTAAAGAGAGTTAATTTCACCTCCCTAGTACATCGCGCAAACTTACGCGCAATCATGTTTGCCCTCACCGACAGGGCCCTCCGTTCACGCTCGATATCCATGTTGTCTTTTAGGTCTGAGGTGACAACATGGCCTAAATATTTAAAAGCCCTCACCCTTTCCAGTGGAGTACCACTCAGGTTGATGGGAGGTACCTTGGGTATCCGATACCCAGTAGGTTCAAACACCATGTATTGTGTTTTACCCACATTATATTTTAGCCCATGATGGATGGCGTAGGTCTCGCAAATACATAAAAGTTTTCGCAAACCACAAGCCGACGCGCTCAACAAAACCATATCGTCGGCATAACTCAAATTATTCAGACAAACTGTGTCGATATGACAGCCGACATGAGTTTTGCCGAGCGCCTCGAGAAGCTCATTTATGTAAAGGTTAAAAAGTGTGGGCGAGGTCAAACCCCCCTGTCTCACCCCACACTCCAACCGATACGGGTCCGATAAGGTACCTGACCATCTAACGCTATTGACCTGATTTCCATACCAGTACCTCAGGATTTGTATAAACCAAATGGTTATATTCTAAGCCCGCTCCAGACTACGCGGCGCGAAGCGCGATTTATGTAAAAGGGTTTGCCAGTGTCTACCAAATGGAATCGTCTGTTAGTAGAATTATATGGCAACATTTTACAAACGTCAATAAAAAAAAGTTTATGTATCCGCCATTTCAATTTTGTCTCGCACGTCGTACGTGCGTTAGTTGTTTTGGTGAGTGAAATTAATCGTAACTTTTCTTACTAATCCATTGAGTTTGTGCAATTTACTACTTCTTATACAATATGTTTATAATAAGAAACTTATTAACATTGATATTTTGTTTGTATGCTTTATATTTAACTGGCTCACGTTTAATCGTCTTATAACCTTTCAGTCCTTAAATTTCTTCGAAGTCCCTACACACTTCAAGATGGGTAGGGAGGACAAAGCTACCTGGAAGTCCAACTATTTCGTGAAGATTGTCGTAAGTATATTATTATCGTACATGTTAATGCTTTGCGAGGTGGTATTTAATGCAACATATTATTTGGTTTGTAGCAACTCTTGGACGAGTACCCAAAATGTTTCATAGTGGGTGCCGACAATGTGGGCTCAAAGCAGATGCAGCAAATCCGTATGTCCCTGCGTGGACATAGCATCGTGCTGATGGGCAAGAACACCATGATGCGCAAGGCCATCCGTGGGCACCTGGAGAACAACCCGGCGCTGGAGAAGCTGCTGCCGCACATCAAGGGCAACGTGGGCTTCGTGTTCACTCGAGGGGACCTCGTCGAGGTAACTAACCTTCCATCTGCCATTCTTATTTGTGTTAAAGCCATGAATTTTATACTAAGGTAATTATATTTTTTGTAAAAGGTGCGTGAGAAGCTGTTGGAGAACAAAGTGCGTGCCCTGGCTCGTCCTGGTGCTATCGCTCCTCTTTCCGTTATTGTTCCGGCGCACAACACTGGTCTTGGGCCCGAAAAGACATCTTTCTTCCAGGCCCTTTCCATCCCTACCAAGATTTCAAAGGGTGAGAATATATTTTGAGTGTTGGCTTGGCTGTCTGTCCTAATACCTGAGAGCTTAATATTTACTCTCTGGCTTCGCTTTCAGACTACAGTAAATTTTTCAACTTTATCCTAGTGTGATTATTGTATTTAAAAATTGCACTGGCATTTTGAACATACATACCTAATTTATAAGAAAAAGTAATGTTGCATCACTATGGTGTAAGTTAGTGAAGATGGGTAGGCACATGTTCTACTTTCAACCACATTTTGATAATTAATATGTTAGTGTGTTACTGATGTATATATGAATGTTACAGGTACTATTGAAATCATCAATGATGTGCATATTCTGAAGCCTGGTGACAAGGTGGGCGCGTCTGAAGCTACACTGCTCAACATGCTGAACATCTCTCCATTTTCATATGGTCTTGTAGTGAAACAGGTAACTTTTATGTATAGTCACCCAAAGCATTGAGTCCAGTTTGTATCTGTATGACAGTCTGGAATTTGTCTTTGGTAAAGCATTTTGCATTGGACTGTCTTGACTAATCTATATCAATAGATTTTCCAAGTAATATGCACACAATTATTGCATATCCACATGTAATTAAGAGTGGATATGTTCCTATTAAGATGTTCATACTTTGTTTTGTCTGACATGAGAGTTAGTGCAGTCTGGTTAATAGAAATCTCATTTCAGGTGTATGATTCGGGTACCATTTTCACACCAGCCATTCTTGACATCAAGCCAGAGGACCTCCGTGCCAGGTTCCTGGAGGGCGTTGCTAATGTAGCCTCTCTATCTCTGTCCATTGGCTACCCAACTATAGCCTCGGCACCACACTCCATTGCCAATGGATTCAAGAACCTGCTGGCTATTGCTGCTGTCACTGAAGTTGACTTCAAAGAGGCTACAACTATTAAGGAATTCATCAAGGTGAGCCTAGATTTGCTTCTATTAAGTGATAAGGAGATTACATAAAGTTCTAAGCAAACTAATTACTTTATTGTTGATCAAGTTTAGTACTTATCGATTTTCAGTGTTATTCAACATTTGTCTGTCCTAATACCAAGGAATTGTTAAAATTAACTCCTTGGCTTCGCTTTCAGACTACATCATTTCCTTCAAATTTATCCTAGTGTGATGAAATCTTAATAGACATTGCACTGGCATTTTGCAGGAACAATTTTTCTATTATGATGGCAAAAACCATGTATATTGTAGCTGGAGGATACAACCTTGATATTTTGTGTCAATAACTAAACAAATTATAGCAACTGATGAAAAGGCGCAGTTAAAGGGTTAAAGAGGTATTTCCCGTTGGATATATGGATATTACGTATCATTTTATGATTAATATGTACCGTATCTGCAGTATAGTTCCATAAGTCTCGTGAAATAGGTATTGAAGTAGAACTGTCACTTTGTAAAATTGAAAAATTAAAAAAAAAATTGCTAATGATATTATTTTCAAAATTGCTTTCTTGGGGTTAGACATGAGGATATCACGTATCATTTGTGGTATATTGTACAAAAAAAATATCAGCCATATTGTGTCTGGAGGAGCCCAAACTTGGTATGTTTCAAAAATTCTTTTTGTTTTAATTAAAAAAATGCCCGAAATGTAATGATGTGATATATTTTTAGAATCGCCTCAAAAAGCCCTTTCGTATGATACCACATACCATAGGTTTTGGAAAAAAAAAATTTTTTTCATACAAAAAAAATGTTTTTAGGAACTGCGGGTCAAAAATTTTGTTTTGGCCTCTAGTATGTGTGTGCCAAACGGCTAACCTGTACATCGATTTGCGGTATTCCTTTGAAATTGGGGTCGAGCGGCTTCCGCTAGTGTAAACGAGATTTTCAGAACGCACTTGCAAAGAAGAAACTAAAAATACGGTGACATTTCAAACATTTGTCAGCCATAAATTGTCATTTCTTGACAGGTTAGGCATCAAAGGCACAGACCTTCGGCATTTAGCCATGGAACTCCCGCCACACACTCTAGGAAACATAGGCCTTTTCCCTGAACTTCAGTACACCTGCATGAAATAAGATCTTTTTCCAGCAAGTGTGATGAAAGGGTTGTATTTACATACTACACTACAGCTATATCTCTGTAGTACCTATACATATATTGTCATGGATGTAATGTTTTGAAAAGATGTATCCCGCCAAGTTTCTTGCTGGTCCCATATTAAGATATGCTATACCCTCCTACAATTTAGGAGGGATTGAAATCTTCTCGGGTCAGAGATGTAGGGTTAGAGCCGGCGTAGCTTTATTTGATGTTCATAAGCGTTTTGTCTTATATGCTTTAATTTGAATTGAATGTTTCAGGATCCCTCCAAGTTCGTAGCAGCAGCTGCAACCGTCGCTCCGGCCGCCGCGGGCGCCGCGGGTGCCGCGGGTGCCAAGGCTGAGGAGAAGAAAGTCGAGGAGGAAGAGCCCGAGAGCGACGACGACATGGGCTTCGGCCTCTTCGACTAGTCCGCTTAGGGTTTTTGTGCTCATTTTCACACTTGCTTGTAGGAAGTCAACGCCGCCGGGTTAGACACCCTAATGGCGGCTGACTCATCTCTCATTTGTGTAAATAAAGCCAGCCACTATGGAAAACACTTGTTTTTATTTTCTTTCTTCTGCTAAACAAATTTATACAATAATAACAACTTGCTATAATGCATACATATAGAACTTCATACATTTTTAAATCTTTGCCTAGTTCTTAGTATGAACGATTGAACACATTATAAGTAGGATTAGCGCTTCTATTATTCCAAAGGAGTGAAGTGAACATATGTGCCATTTTCAACCAAAAGGGTACTTATTGTCGCTTGTCAGTAAGGCGCTATTTCCATATAGCTTCAATTAGAAATCAACCTTAGCGACAATCTTTGAAGTCTGTACTAAATAGGGACCAAAAATATCTAAATATGACAATGACACCTTGTTGGTATTTGTGAGCATCTTTTTTACTCTGACATATCTGACCTGACTCCATACATCTTAAATTAAATGTGGCTTTCCACCAGAGAAGGGTCCTTATGATTCTGAAATCCCACGTACGGTTACTTCTCAGGAATGCTCTAACGTTAATATTTTTTTAATTAGAACAAAAGGTAAAAAATAAATTTTTCACCTCAGCAGCTCGAACAAGCCTACTTTCGTCACTCCCTGGAGTGAGGAAAGTTCGACTTACCTCACTCCAGGGAGTGAAACAATGTAGCTTTTTAATTTAGTGAAGGCCATGAACTTCATACTTTTATTACATTTTTTTTATGGTATGGTACGGTACGGTCCGGTCCGGTCTCGTATCGTATCGTACATATTATAATACTTTTTTTTCTGTTTATTCTGTGTAATTCGAAATACATTTTAACCTTTAATATGTTCTCACTACTGAGGTGAAAAATTATGTGTGCAACACGAGAGCAAAGTTATTTTACATCTCGTGTTTTTGAGTCCCTCGCTACGCTCAAGATTCTACCTTAGAATCACTCGCTTCGCTCGTGATTCAATTATAGAATCTTTCGCTTTCTCGGGACTCGAAATAAACACTCGCAAGAAAAACCAACTTTCCTCTCTTGTTGCACAAATAACTATTTAAACAAAAATTACAATGATCGACAACACAAAAAAACCGGCCAAGTTTAAGTCTGACTCGCGCACGAAGGGTTCCGTACCATTATGTAAACAAACGGCAAAAAAATCACGTTTGTTGTATGGGAGCCCCCCTTAAATATTCATTGTCTGTTTTTAGCAAAGAGTAACTTATACTAGAGCGGTACTGTCATAGTAAATTTTGTAACCCCAGTAAATTCACTGCCATCTGTCGACACACTTTAAAACTAAAAATAAATATTTATAAAAATACGATAAAATGTATTTAATAATTTTTAAGAAAAAAAAACCGACTTCAATGTGGGATGCCGCTGAAAGTTCACTTATTGTTGATGGTGCACTCTTAGATTCCAGACAATGAAATGAAAAAGACAGCATCTTTTGCCTAATTATGTAGGAGGTAAAAACCACCCATTTTTAACAGACTTCAATTTCATAGAAGGAGGTTCTGTATTCGGTTGTGGCTATTTTTTTTTTCTTCTTTATGTATGTTCACCGATTATTCCGAGACCCGTGGTCCGATTTGAGTAATTCTTTTTTGTTCGAAAGGAGCTACTTCCAAGTTGGTCCCATATTAATCTGGTTCTGATCTGATGATGGGATCCCTGAGAAATTGAGGGAACTCCTCAATTTTTAAAGGCACATGTATGGTGATTTGGGTGTTTTCATAAGCAACTTGAGCATTTTCTCTCGAAAACGATCAATTTGATGAAGTGGACCTGATGATGATGATTGTTTTGAAGATAGTGATGATGATTTTTTTAATGTAGGATGTTCAGCGATTACTCCGAGACCCGTGGTCCGACTTGAAAAATTCTTTTTTTGTTTGAAAGGAACTACCTCCAAGGTGGTCCCACATTAATTTGGTGCTGTTCTGATGATGGGATCCATGAGGAATTGAGGGAACTCCTCAATTTTTAAACGCACATGTATGGTGATTTGGTCGTTTTCTTAAGCAACTTGAGCATTTTTTCTCGAAAACCACCAATTTGATGAAGTGGAGCTGATGATGATGATTGTTTTGATGATAATGATTTCAGCGATTACTCCGGCACCCATGATCCGATTTATTCTTTTTCTGTTTGAAAGAAGTTACCTCTCCAAGGTGTTTTCGTAATATTTTTGGTTTTGATCTGATGATGGAATCCGTGAGGAATTGAGGGAACTCCTCAATTTTTAAAGGCACGTGTATGGTAATTTCGGTGTTTTCTAAAGTAACTCAAGCATTTCCTCCCCAAAACCACCAATTTGATGTAGTGCAACTGTAGCCTAACCACGAGTTTGACACTAAATATTCTTCGTAACTTACTTTGTACACTAATATGCCAGTACGAGCGAGATGCATAAACAGTAAGTTACGCACACGATAGCGAATATATCAATGTCAAACTCGTGGTAAGGCTACTGATAACTTCCCTCGTATGTCTATTATGATTTTTGATGTAGATAGTGTTGGAAACAACCAAAGAGACTGAGAGGTGAAGGTAGAGGGTATTAGTGTTTGGGGGTTTGAGGTTGAGGGGAGGTGAGTTGATGGGTCGGGGACTGAGGGGTTGGGAGTTAAGGGATTGGGGGTTAGGGTTAGGAGCTAAGGGGTCTGGGGTTAGGTGTCGGGGAATGTCGGTTGTAGGGTTGGTGGTTTAGGGTCGAGGGGTTCAGTGATCAGGGGTTGATGTGCTGTGAGGTTGAGTGATCGGGGGGTTTGAGGGATTGGGTCACTGGTGGGGCGGAGAATGGATTTAGTGACAGGAATGATTTCCCAGGCGGACTCGAGGAAAATTCTGATTATTTAATAAAGTTTACGAATTAACAGTTAAACATGATTATGTTTTTCATTCATGCGTCTCGCTCTTAACAATGTCTTAAAACTAAAAATGGAATAATAAAAACTTATTAAAAAAAGATAAACCGACTTCAAAAAGGATGAAATAAAATATTATCCTTTTTAGGGTTCCGTGTTTAAGTATATGCGTTACCAACTGATATGTTTGAAGTCGGTGCCAAGCCAAGTACTCCAAGTAGTAACAATACCAGTCAAAAATAATCAGCTTTATGTCTATAAATCCCATTACAACTGTACAAATATTATAAACGTGAAAGCAATTATGTCTGCCTCTTTGTTACCTTTTCATGGCTAAACAACTGAACCGCTTTAGCTGAATGTTTGCATGAAGGTTCCTTGAATTGTTTTATATTTTGAAATGTAGTCCTCTGGATAAGCGACAGAAAATAACTCAGTCCCAATCCCACACTTGCGTGCTATGACTGTTCAAGAATTTGTAAGAAATGCTCTAAAAAAAATACGACGACAAAACGTATTAGATTTACACTAACGTGCCGACAAGCATGGTACGAACTGCGCCAAGAAGGTTCAACCGTGTGTTCTGTTCTGAGGTGTACAGAAAGTTCGTTTACTGTCGTCGTGTAACGCTGCATCTTACATAGGAGAACACTCGCGAACGCGAAGCGAAGCGACGCGGCACGGCGCGGCGCGGCCGGCCCAACGCGTTCGCAACGAGATCGCCCACGTAGAACACTTCTATATAGGTATCAAAGGATTAATTAAGGCACCCCACCGCGCCGCTTCGCATTCGCGTGTTGTTCGCCTACGTAGTACGCTGCGCTAGGTAATCCAACGTACATACTTATATAGCCGCATCTTTATCGAATTGCACCAAAATCACTATGAACATATGGTTTAAAATTTGGCTTGGCACCGACTTCAAACATATCAGTTGGTAACGCATATACTTAAACACGGAACCCTAAAAAGGATAATATTTTATTTCATCCTTTTTGAAGTCGGTTTATCTTTTTTTTATAAAAGTTTTTGTTCTAGTAGCATTTCGTTTATGTAAGGGTCGCAGTTCTAACCTTTTTTTTTTTTTATACAGGGGAAATGCGTTGCGCATACCACCCGGGTGCGGGGATGTACCCGGGATGGTTATGTGGGACTCACCACGTAAGTCCGGTATACCCACTAAAACCACCTGTCTGTCGCCTCGGTGCTGTAAGGCGAGGCCATGGGAACGCCAGTGCACTCTACCATGACCCCGCAGCGAACGGCTGTTAAGCCCCTTCTCTGGAGGAAAACTCCAACCATCCATTCGGGGGGCGTCCTAGAATGCCCCTCACCACGAGGACCTAGATTCTGTCAGGTGACAGTCGTCCCCGTGACTGCCACCCAGAGGTCCCCGTTATGGCGGCAGGCGGCGGTCATGGGCGACCCGCCTCCGCCTAGCTCGTTTGCGCCGCAACGGGTGAGCTTCCGCATCCTCCTCCCGCGCGCGCTCTGCCGTTTCTTTTCCAGCCATGACTGCCTGCAAAAGTGGCCATAGCTTGCCAGCATCTTTTATTTTGGGTCATTGCCTTTATAATGGCCGGCAACGACAAATCTATCACTGTGGCCAAATCTATTCGCGGCTCATCCCAACTTGGGCAATCCACCAGCGTGTGCTGCGCCGTATCTTCTACACCGTCGCAGTGGTGACACGCTGGCGTTGGCTCCCTCATAGCCCTCTCGCACAGGTATTGGCCAAAACACCCATGGCCCGAGAGCACCTGTGTCAGATGGAATGACACAACCCCGTGTTGTCTCCCAATCCATTCCTTTATTGCAGGCTGAATCGCGTTCACCGTCCAGTGGCCAGCACTTGGAGTTTCCAGCCTTTCGCCCCATTTACGAAGAACAGTATCGCGAGCATCCATTCTCCAACGCTTTACTTCCTCCAGCATAGGCTCTTGATTCCTCGCTCGCGACTCCGCGATCCGCCAGTATGTGTCCGCCAGAGCTATTGCTTCTAAGTCCCAAGGCGGGGTCCCAGCCAGAGCGCATGCCGCCTCATAAGAGATAGTGCGATACCCTCTGATTACCCTTATTGCTATGGCCCTATGGGGTCTCCGCAGAAGGGTCTGATTTTCGGCATTTAGAGCATATCCCCATATGGGCGCTCCATATAGGGCCATTGATCGCACCACCATCGTGTATAGGCGGCGACAGCCCACGTTTGGCCCCCCCACATTTGGTAGCAGTCGGCTTAGAGCTCCAGCTGCACCCATAAGTTTCGGAACCAGGCGTTTAAAGTGCTCCTTGAAGTTCCACCGGCTATCGAGAACGAGTCCCAGATATTTCATCGTTGACTCGACACCGATGGAAACTCCGCCCACCACCAGTTGAGCGCCAGCTGGAGGCGCTCTTCGAGGACCGTGAAAACAAATGGCTTCTGACTTATGAAGAGCAACCTCCAGCCCCAGCCTACGAATCCTTGTCACTACATGAGCCACTCCCGCCGTAGCTAATAATGACGCCTCGCTGAACGTACTAGCCTTCGCGGTAACGAGAGTGTCATCGGCGTAGCACGTCAGTTCAACCCCTGAAAGATTTCTAACACGTAGCACCCAATCATATCCAATGTTCCACAGGAGTGGTCCCAGGACTGACCCCTGTGGAACTCCGCATGTCATAGGTTTCAAACCCCATTCATTTTGCATCGGGTATTTGACCGCCCTTTCTGATAAGTAAGCCCTGATAATATTGCTCAAATACGGCGGCACAGCGTGGTACCTGAGCGCCTCATTAATGCATTCCCAAGGAAGGGTGTTGAATGCATTTGATATGTCCAGAGATACCGCGAGGACTACCCCACCTTGGGAGACTGCCTCCTCTGCCAGGGTCTTGACTCTGGCGATCGCGTCAACGGTAGATCGGCAGCGACGGAAGCCGTACTGGTTATTGCTCAGATTTGGACCCACAGTTTCGAGGTGCTTGACAAGGCGGAGTGAGATGACCCGCTCGAAGAGCTTGCTCACCTCGTCAAGCAAAACGATCGGTCGCTATGCGGAGGGTGAGTCAACCGGACGTCCTTTTTTTTGGATAAGTACCAGTTTCCCTATCTTCCATGCTCGTGGCAACCGGCCCTGCTCTAATCTGACTCGCGGTCCAAGAGGACCTAGTGCAACGACCCATGCACGGCCAGGTATACCGTCAGGGCCCGGAGCGGAGCTTTGTTTTTCTGCCTCAGCCGGAGAACAGCCGCTCCCAATTCGCCTTCGGTGACATCCGGTGTACCGGAAACTACCGCACCAACATTAAATGGCGCAATTGGAGGCGGGACGTAGTCCACTCTCTCTGGGAAAAGGGTGTCCACCACTCGTTGTAACAGTTGAGGCTGCAGGGTCTGTGTCAGAGGGGGTGCCCACGGCCGAAGTTTGTCTCTCACCATCTTATACGGTCTCCCCCAAGGATCATTATTGAGACTCTCCAGCATCTCCTTTTCAGCTAGGTCTTTAGCTCGGCCAATAGCAGCCTGCAGAGAAACAACTTGCTCTCTGTATGCTGCATAAGGCTGCGCCTCCTCGTCGGCATCCCGCCGCTGCCGCCTGCGACTCCTTGTGTACTGGCGTCGCGCTGCGATACACGATTTTCGTAGTTGTGCCAATTCTGCAAACCACCAGTACACCCTGCGTTGTGGGATATAGGGTCCCAGACGCGGCATGGCAACATCGCAAGTGTCGGTCATGGCATCCCCGAGCCATTGAGCTTCCCCCTCGATGTCTAGAGGACCTTCGGGTGACGGTAACCATGCCTTAACCAGGGCCGCCTCCTCCAGTACTTCACGGTCGAGGCGTTTTAGTGCCCATCGAGGGCTGTTTCCCCTTGGAGGTCTTCTAGGGCCTATCGCTACAGCCGTGGGTGTGCTGATATTGAACCTAATGTAGCGATGGTCCGAAAGGGTCTCTACGTCCTCCAAACATTCCCAGTTATGAACACGTCGTGCCAGAGCAGCGCTAGCGAACGTAATGTCAACGATCGAGCCCCCCTGTTGCCGCACACACGTGTTCACCGTCCCCCGGTTCATCACGACCAACCCGTACGCAACGGCCCAGTCCTCCAAGCACCGTCCTTTAGGATTTGTTGCCGCAGAACCCCTAAGAACACACCTCAGAACACACGGTCGAACCTTCTTGGTACAGCCCGTACTATGTTTGTCGGCACATTAGTGTAAATCCAATGCGTTTATTTGCCGTTGTATGTTTTAAAGAGCATTTTTTACTAATTTTTGGACAGTCAATAGCATGCAAGTGAAGGGATTGGGACTGAGTTATTTCCTGTCCCTTATCCATAGGACTACATTTCAAAATATAAAACAATTCAAGGAACCTTCATGCCAAATTTCAGCTAAAGCGGTTCAGTTGTTTAGCCATGAAAAGGTAACGTTTATAATATTAAACCAGTTGGAATGGGATTTATAGACCTAAAGCTGATTATTTTAGACTTGTATTGTTACTACTTGGCTTGGCACCGACTTCAAACATATCAGTTGGTAACGCATATACTTAAATACTTAACCCTAAAAAGGATAATATTTTATTTCATCATTTTTGAAGTCGGTTTATATTTTCTTTTTTTTTTAGTTTTAAGGCATTGTTAAGAGGGTGACGCATGAATGAAAAACAATCATGTTTAACTCTAAATTCGTGAATTTCAATAAATAATCAGGATTTTCCTCGAGTTGTCTAGGAAATCGTTCCTGTCACTACACTAAATCCATTCTCCGTCCCGCGACCGACCCAATCCCTCAAACCCCCCGATCACTCAACCTCACAGCACATCAACCCCTGCTCACAAGCACATGAAACCCTCGACCCTAAACCACCAACCCTTCAACCGACATTTTCCGACCCATAACCCCAGACCCCTTAACTCCTAACCCCCAATACCTCAACTCCCAACCCCTCAGTCCCCGACCCATAAACTCACCGCCCTCAACCCCCAAACACTCCTCCCCTCACCTCACAGTCTCTGACCGTTTCCAACACTACCTTCATCAAAAATCATAATACACCCAATTATATGAGAGAAGTTCCATATTTCGTTCGTGGTCTTCATCATCAGTAGCCTTACCACGAGTTTGACATTGCTCACATGTGCGTAATTAACTTACTTTCTATGCATCTCGCTCGTACTAGCATATTTGTGCGAGCGAGATGTATAGCAAAAGTAAGTTACGAAAACGTTAGAAAATATGTAGTGAAACTCGTAGTAAGGCTACAGTTGCACTACATCAAATTGGTGGTTTTCGGAAGGCAATGCTGGAGATACTTTAGAAAACACCGAAATCCACATACACGTGCCGTTAAAAATTGAGGAGCTTCCTCAATAGGCTATTTGACTAATTTTTGAAAATGGTTTTAATTGATTGTTTATGACTTAATAATTACACTACATTGATATTTCCGTGAAATTTCCTGTATTAAATATAAAAAAAAAAACAATGTTAAAGTTTATTTATTTTGAACAATCACGTGACACGTGTGACGTCACACGCGAGTAAACTCAGTCAATGACCTTAGTAAATCTTATGGTTTATGTGCATTGAATTGATTATTTCACTGTAAAATGGTATATAAATGGCGTAGTGCCGCAATGTTCAAGTAAGACTATAAAAAAATCCAGATAAATTGTTTGTTTCCGTTCCAACGAATCCCAAAAAAAGAAAAATGTGGTTAAAACTAGCGCGAATAGACCCAAAGAGCATTTTAACGCATACAAATGTTTTTATGTGTGAAGACCACTTCGATGTAAGTAATATTTAACTGTAAATAAATATGGTAGTTAAAGCAGCGGATTTAGTTGTATTTAACGAAACAAGATCTAGGTATTTAATGTATTACTACATAACCTCATAACATAGCTCTTTCAGCATTAGTAGGTAGTTAGTAGCATACCTTTTCTTTCAAACTAAAGTGCAGTATGGAGATACTATTCTTGTCATCGTATTCTATATATATATATCGTCGTCGTATTCGTATCATCGAAATCGAAATGTTCGTAAATAAACAATTTCTACGTATACTCACACAGCTGTTTTTACATTTCTAAGTTCCGCAGCATAGTAATCCGGATTATCTTTAAAGAAAAGTGCAGCCATTAATGCGTTTATGTCTGGTAGGTTGCCGCTATCAGCTTTCACATATATCGGCTCCATTTTGAGATTCTTATGAATATTGTGCTACTAGATATACGGATAAATCGGAATATATCAGAAAACTGTGGAACAATAACTAAAATTAACTAAATACAAATAAAACAGTTAAAACACTCAAGGCAATCAAGAATGTTTACCCGCGTGTGACGTCATCCGAGCTTTGACCAATCACAAAGCGTTCACGTCCCTGATGAAATTTCAAAAAATATTAAATTTTCTTTCGTTTATTTTCCAAAAACTAAACATAATTTACATTCAAATATAGTGAAATATACTTTATTCGTTTATTATCTTTCAGGGTGACAGCAATTCGTTATATATTTTTAATGTTGTCAAATACCCTATTCCTCGTGGATTCCGTCATCAAATCAAAACCAAAAATATTACGAAAACACCTTGGAGGTAACTTCTTTCAAACATAAAAAGAATTACTCTAATCGGATCATGGGTGCGGAGTAATCGCTGAAATCATCAAAACAATCATCATCATCAGCTCCACATCATCAAATTGGTAGTTCTCGAGAGAAAATGCTCAAGTTGCTTATGAAAACACCCAAATCACCATACATGTGCCTTTTAAAATTGAGGAGTTCCCTCAATTCCTCAGGGATCCCATCATCAGAACAGCACCAGATTAATGTGGGACCACCTTAGAGGTAGTTCCTTTCAAACAAAAAAAGAATTGTTCAAGACGGACCACGGGTCTCGGAGTAATCGCTGAACATCCTACATTAAAAAAATCATCATCACTATCATCACAACAATCATCATCATCAGGTCCACTTCATCAAATTGGTCGTTTTCGAGAGAAAATGCTCAAGTTGCTTAAGAATACACTCAAATCACCAACAATGGGCCTTTAAAAATTGAGGAATTCCCTCAATTCCTCAGGGATCCCATTATCAGATCAGAACCAAATTAATATGGGACCACCTTGGAGTTAACTCCTTTCAAACAGAAAAAGAATTACTCAAATCGGACCACGGGTGTCGGAGTAATCGGTGAACATACTTTAAAAAAAAATTACCACAACCGAATACAGAACGTTTCGTTGCAGTACAATGTGCTCGTTGCAGTATAGTGGAGTCAATATAAAGTTTAAGTTACATTAAATGCACACTCAAATTTTTCTACATGGGTGAATTCTATATCATATTGAATACCCGTCTGTAAAGTAACAACTTGATATTAGTTCCCGTTTTTGAGAAATAAAACTTTTTTTTAAATCTTTTATACTACTTAAACAATAATTCCCACATAAGATATTTTTCGTAGAATGGGTTATGAAGCTTATACGACTACACGGTCAGAATATCTCTCGACAATAATGTAAATTATAGATTTATTGAAACAAATTATTATTTTGTAAGTTTTTCATGACCGAGGAACTCCCACACCGAGAGAAAAGTTTACTATGGTGGTTATGAAGTAGTTGTAATGATCATGTTTAAAAATCTCCCGAGTCACTACTATATTTGTAGAATAGCAGCAAGATTTTGGAAACAAACAGCAAATAATGTTCTGCACAATTAATGGACATTTCTAGTTTTTTGCCAGTAACTGCACAAGTTATGGAAGAATAACGTATTCATTTTTCTCTCGATAATTAAATCAATTTTCAGCATAAAAAAATTAAAAAGTATGCGGTATTTCCAGGCATTCACAGAGGCCAATTCGAACTTTATTTAAGATGTCAATAATATATCATTTTCTTATCATTCGCCCGACCGTCTCGCTCGCTCCAAAACATATTTTAACTAGTACGAGCGAAACGCACACGCAAATTAAAAAAATGATATCTTTAATAACAAAGTTCGAATTAGCCTCAAGGTATATTAGGAAAGTATACCTTATGGCTTATGGCATTGCGTTAAGGTTCAATAGTTCAATGCATTAAGTGTCTGTCTTTATATGAAAAACGATAGCTGTCAAATTTTTATATCTATTCACAAAACGTTTAGAATACTGGATGCTTTGTCAGATATAAATAGACCCTTGAAGTCTTACAACTATCTATTATGCTTGATCTGAATCTTACTGGTTTGTAAGGACCGTCCACTTAGTTATACTTCGAATAGCCACCCGGACAAATTATAAAGCTAATTTCGAATTTTAAATTTTGACAATTCACGAGAAGAGTAACGTAACGTCAAACGATATGTTTGTCCCTTTTCAACGATCCTGTCATCCGATGCTTTTAGTAGCGGGAGCTGTGAGAGTGAAAAGACGCAAATGTCAGCAATTCTTACCGCTTGGTATTTGTCAGCGAGCGCATCGCGACATGAAACCAGTATGAACCTGGCCCTCGATTACGTATAATTATAAGGAAACTTGGGATCAAGTTATATTAGTCTAAGGTCTAACAGTTGAGAATAAGACGTGCTCTGAATATACAGTGTGGAATTTTTTTATGGGCCCTGAAGGGAAAGTGCCTTAAAACCTTAAGTTAGCTCATTTTATTTTTAAAAAGAAACAAAACTGCATTCAAAGGTTTTTTTGAAATTCGCTTGTCTCGCCTGGGAATCGAACCGACTAAAAATTCCAAACAATAAACACTCCCTATTTTATTCTACTAGTCGATACCACGTCGATACAGTTAATGTTAATGATAACATTTCTTCAAGAAACATTAGGTCTTACACTCGTCTGTCGTACAAAATTTCCATAAAATCGAATATTTAGTACTCAAGAATATTTTTAGACAAGCAAAATTGAAAAAAAAAAAAAACCTTTGAATGCAATTTAGTTTCTTTTTAAAAATAAAAGAATGTCTCCTTTAAGTAAAATGAGCTAACTTTCAGAGAATTTCCCTCCAGGGCCCATTAATTTGTTTATTAAATTATAGTGGTAAGTAAGCGCATTGAGTATGCACTTTTGTCTCAGGCGATGCCGCTTGGCACGATTGATTGTTCCTTAGGGCAAATAAAACTGATTCAGCCCGGTAGCTACGAGATCGTAACGCCCCCCAAAAGGGGGGTGAAAGGGTCGGCTCCCCAAGTCCAATCTATGCTATATTTCTTCCTGTTCTTAGCAACTAGGGCAACTTATATATCATTTTCGTATAATTTAGGAAGGAGGAATTCATTTTTGAAAAAAAATATTAGACCTTTCCATACAAAAAAAATGAGTTGTTTACAAAAAATTTAAATGTTATGTAATTTTTTGTGACAATTTTCCCTGTTACAATTACAGTGTGGCGATTTTAATTTTTTTAATTTAATTTTAATCAGGCAACAAGGCCCATATTACGGCTACCTTACAGACTATATTATTACAATAACTTAAATAAATACTAAGCACTAAAATAATAAGCACTAAATAAAAAAAAAGGACAATGTAGCCCATTTATTGATCATTCTGGAAAATATCACTTTAAAGGAATAGCTGCCGAAACGCCTGTCAAAAAAGAGGCATTTTTTCTTACTAAGCGGCGTTTTAAGTTTCCAAGTTTTTATTCCTTACTTGTTGTTTTTATTCCTCACTTGTTGTTTTTATTATTTTTTCGCAACTGTGTTAAAAAACGTCGTTCGATACACGTGCGGAAATGTCATTCTTCACTCGTCCCGAGTCTTGCCAAGATACCTATCTCGGTACTCGTGAAGTAATGACATACTTTCCGCACTAGCATCGAAATGTACTATTTATTTCATTTGGGCACCAAGAAGTATGTTGGTAGTAAACCTTTTTGCGAGTAAAATAGTATGTAATAATGATTTAATATAATATTGTTAATTAACTAAAGTTTCATTATTGCGTCATTTCATCTCATAACCCTACTACCCATTGAATTGAATGACCTTTTTCACGTTTTCTGCAGCAATGCAGTCGACTGCAGCAATATTGAAGCGCGACATTGCTGTCGACTGCTACGGCAGTAGCCGTAAATGTCAAAATCAAATTTCCTGTCTGGATTTTGACGTTCATTTAAAATAAATAATCAAAGGGGATCATCGATTTTGGGCCCGGAGGACAAACCATCGCGTATATTATGGTACACTACACAGACGGTTACAGTAATTATAAACGCATTTGATTACGGAAAAAGATATAATATTGGGTGTAAATGAAACGGGAATGTATTATACAATAAAATAAATTATATCTATTATTAATTTCCGTAAATCACACCATCATCTTTATTAGCATAGCATAGCTTAACGCTCAATTTCGCACAAACCGTGAGGTTTTCACTAAGGAATTTAAAATTCTCTTTGCACTAAACTTTTTGGTTGGTAAAAAAGTCTGTATTCTAATTTGGCACTAACTGCCACTGTCTGTCATTGCTATGTCATAGCCTCGTAGCTGACATACGTGAGATATATGCCGCAATGTATGCATTGCGCGTTTTATCGGAGCTTTGCCTGAGGTGTGTTAAGTAGGCGCGCAATCAAAATTAAACATGCGTAAACAATCGTTACGCGTACCGATGAAACTGGGTAAGTTAGTCATGGGAGAATTAACGGTCGACCGCATCGCGAACTCTCGGCAGTTCAAGCGGACCGATCGTCTACCGCGAACATTGAAGTGAGACGGAGATATGGAAGTCGATCAAACGTTCTCTACAGTGAATCAGTACCCGTCAGTTAGTGCCTGCGTGGGTAATTTAAATAGCTTGGACGTCGTAATAATTATGGTTGTATTCCATACAATATTACATATACGTGAGATTTTTTTTGTTATTACACTAACATGAGTAAGAGATTTATGAAGGTGAAACAAAAGTCGAGTGTCCATTTTCTATAAGCAACAAAAAAAAAATTCGAAACAAAAATGGTTAATAGTAATTAAACGGATTCATTTACGTTAGAGATTTTTTTGTAGAATATAGTAAATATAAAGAGCTTAATTAACATGTAATTTTTATGTACACATTAGTTGTTATTTTTATGTAAAAAAAAATTTTAATAAAGAAAGTTATTGGGGGCAGGTTTCTGTGCCATGCTGGAAGAAAATATAAATACTTAATGAGTATATGCCTGAGAACAGCATATTAGAAAATCTCTAGTGTGGGGATTGATGTTTTGGTTTATTTCTCTATTTTAGTAATAATTTGGATTTATAAAAACAAATTGACATATTTTGTGGAGATTTTTTTCAAAATATATTATTTGTAACATAGGTAATCACATCTCAAAAAATCTCTAATGTGAGAATTAATGTAGATTTCTCATACATTTTGATTTGTGCGGACCGGCCTAGTACAATGTGCCGAGATGCTCAGAGGCGACACATTCACAATTCCGTAGAAAATGGGAACCCCGCCAAAGTTTGGAAGTTCTTAAAGTCACTTGGAGTTGGGAAGCAACCTCAAAACTCAATCAGTGATAGCGTTGACCTTGACCAGCTTAACCTGCATTTTTCTTCTTCTGCCACTTTTTCTGGGTCAGTTAAGTTGGACACCCTTAACTTTCTTTCAAATATCCCAACTCCTGACTATCCCCCTTTCTCTCTTGCTCAATTTACTGACAGTGACGTTAAGAAGAACGTAATAGCCATCTCGTCTAATGCCGTTGGAGTCGATAATCTGAGCCGAAACATGATCCTTCCCCTCATTGACCTCATAGCTCCTATTATCACCTGTATCCTCAATAGCTCCATTTCTTCGAATGTTTTCCCGTCACTTTGGAAAGATGCCGACGTCATTCCTTTGCCTAAAAAGTCCAGTCCTTCCGCCTTCTCCGACTACCGTCCTATTTCCATTCTTCCTTTCCTCTCTAAAGTTCTAGAGCGTCTAGTACATCAGCAACTTACTTCTTTTTTGAACAGACACGCGCTCATGAACCCATACCAATCCGGATTCCGTACAGGCCACAGCACAACTACTGCTCTTGTAAAAATTACTGACGATATCCGGGCCGGTATGGATAATCGTAATATCACGGTATTATCGCTTCTGGATTTCAGTAATGCTTTCAACACGGTTGACTTCGACATCTTGTTAGGCATATTGCGTTCACTTAATGTATCTCCTGCGGTAGTTGACTGGTTTCACAGTTACTTAGTAGGGCGTCGGCAGCGTATAAAGGCGGATTCCTATAGATCTTCGTGGTGCAACACGCCTGCTGGTGTCCCACAGGGCGGCGTGTTGTCTCCTCTTCTTTTTTCTATCTTCATAAACTCTATCACTTCCAATATTTTGTCCTCCTACCACCTTTACGCTGACGACCTTCAAATCTACTCTCAGGGCTCTGTTACCGATCTATCACAGACTATCTGCGCCATGAACACTGACTTGGAGAGTATTTTAAATTGGAGTAAACGTTACGGTCTCAAGGTTAACCCTACTAAAACTCAGGTTATAGTCATAGGTAGCTCAAAGCTCACTGCCCGGATTGATTTAGGTTCTCTACCTGCCATTGTGTTTGACGGTATTCAGATTCCCTACTCTCTCCAGGTAAAGAATCTCGGTGTCATGATGGACCAGAGTCTCTCTTGGGTACCTCAGGTGAATGAGGTTAGCAGGAAAATGTTTGCTGCAACTGCATCACTCCGCAGACTCCGTAATTTCTTGCCTTACGCCACTAAGATTGCGCTAGCTCAATCCCTCTTATTGCCCATATTAGATTATGCCGACATTTGCTATCTGGACCTTACGGAGGACCAGCTGAATAAGCTCGAGCGCCTCCAGAATCTCGGTATAAGGTTTATATTTGGTCTGCGCAAATTTGACCATGTGTCACAGTTCCGTTCTCAGCTCAAGTGGCTTCCTATTCGTTTTCGCCGTGACTCTCATGTTCTCGCCCTTCTCTATGGCATTCTCTTTAACCCCGCTACACCACCTTATCTCAAAGAGCGTTTCAAGTATCTCTCTTCTATCAGATGTTCTCAGACTCATATTCTTGCTCCTCCCTCATCTACTTCAAAATTTTATAATAGCTCTTTTACCTTCCGGGCTGTTCGGCTGTGGAATGCTTTACCAGTAGAATTAAGATTAGCTAAATCTCTCCCCATATTCAAAAATCAGCTAAAACTATACTTTCTATCTCTGCCTTAAGTTGCCATTTTATATATTGTATATATGCTTGTATAAATATATATTATATATATATTTATATATATATTGTATTGTATATTTATTTGTGTGTTAGGTTTCGTTTTAATACTTATATGTATAAGTAGTAATTGTAGTATGTGTGTTTGTGTTTAATAGTCTCCATATTTAGCTCTTTGCACTACCTGTTGACTTTTGTATGAGTTCTACATTTCCTGCTACCCAAAGGTTGTCTGGAAGAGATCGCTTTTTAGCGATAAGACCGCCTGTTGTTACCTGGTTTTTTTTTTTCTTTAAATATTTCTTTGTAGTTTTACATGTATGTAAAATGTATAATTTTGGTGCAATAAAGTATATTTACTTACTTACTTACTTACAGAACCTCCTCCTTCTATGAAATTGAAGTCGGTTAAAAATTAGGGTACATATGCGGCTTAAGTAAAACGAACTATAAAGAAACATAGTATACAGATTCGTACAAAAGTTAGGATAGCCTAAAGTATAACCGAAAATTCACGTTATTAATTTCTGGGCCAAGTCGAAAATCATACAATTTCCTTCAGTCTTCATACAAAAAGTCGCATTTTGTAATAGACGATGAGCAAAGTAAGACCACCATACGTCCTGCAGTGCCGTTCTCTCGACTATTCATGTGCTCAAATCAAGAGTGTATTAAAAGAGAACGATAAAACAGCCAAAAAACATTAACAACTCCAGCAGGTGTTGGGATGGTGCAGGCAAATATGAAAAACAGCTCCGTAAAAAGCTGCTACTGAATGTGCTATGAAAAAGCTTCTTATCCTCCTGCAGAAAATTTTATAATAAAAAAACTGATAATTATTTAAATTAAAAGTAGCTTCATATTCTAGTAATCCTAAATTCCAAAAATCCTTATCAATTGCATCAGTTTTTTTCATTTTAAATTTACAGTTTTTTTTCGGTACACCCCTTACATCGTTTACGCCTAGGACGTCTGTAGGCCGAGATCCGGACTTTCCTCCCATTGCCGAACATCGAACTAAAGTGGTATTGCATTACATATTTCCTAAATTTTCACAAACAGCCCACCCTATTCCGCAGCCCCGCTACCCCCGGCGCACTTGGGAGGCCTCGGCGCATACCG
Source organism: Cydia strobilella (assembly GCF_947568885.1). Taxonomy (NCBI): domain Eukaryota; kingdom Metazoa; phylum Arthropoda; class Insecta; order Lepidoptera; family Tortricidae; genus Cydia; species Cydia strobilella. Next base: position 34,016,368 of record NC_086068.1, read on the forward strand.
GGGGATGCCACGGCATGCCGGCGCCTACCGCCGCGGTATCCTCTGACGTGCTCCTCGATGCTGCGGAGTAACAATCCTCCGTGATGCTCCGAGGTCGGACTCAGAGCATTCAACATTCAAATTTATACCTGAATGCAATTGAAATAGGGAAGAATATACCTACATTGATAGATTTAAAGGCCTTAACTAAGGCCTTACTCTCTCATTAAACAAAATGTGAGACCCAAATACAAATTTATCAAATATTGGACAGGTGGAATACCTACCACCCTAACACATTAAAATAAAAGAGTCAAGTTCCAGTATATGCCCAAATACCTAACTACAACTAGTGAACAATACCTGGTCTACATAATTATACCAATTAAGAAATAAATGAAAAAGGAATGAGACGAGCGATGATGATAGCCATTATCACATACATACCTATATAAATAAAAACACTTCAATAATTCAGAAACAATTTTAAGTAATATCTATATCAATCATCAGTTTAAATGATCCATTACAGTCCACACATCGTAAAATATTAGCTGAGCCACCTCGAACCGCGGGTAATGCGGGGTCTGCTAGAAATGCCATACTTTCTATGAAACTGTCACTCCTGTTGGTTTGTATGTCTCCCATGTCCTTCACTAGCACTATACTATACCAACACAATATTGCATTAGCATTGCCATCATTTACAATGGGAACATTCACCACACCTGACACCATTGTATTAGTAACCGTCGCTACAATCATAGGAGCTGACAGTACAGTAAAATCCATAGTTGTCAAGTCAAGACAATAGTTCTGTGATACTTGGAACTTGTTCAAATGCATTGCAATTTTATAATTACTAACATTTTCGTCATAAACTCTGTTCTGCCTGTCCAGCCAGGGGCTGTCCACCAGCTGCCCCATCAGCTGCACCGTGGCCGGTATGAACAGACATGCAGGGTGCAGATTATTTTCTTTAAGGTGATGACATAATTCTTGTCGGTTTAAATCTATGTCACCACATAGTTCAAAAATATTGCAGAATATCGCATGATACTTCTCCTTGGCAAAAGAATCAACAGTCAGTTCACCTTCCAGTAACAATTTGACTTTAGATTCTGGTATCTTGTTAGCCTTAAATACTTTCTTGAAAAACTTCTTATCACTTGGAGATTTTGCATAACAAACCAAGGATCTTGCACCACGCTGCAACATGAACAAGCCAAACAGAGGAAAGGGGCACAAGTCTGCAACATCAATCTGTGACATATCTAACAACTGTCCTAAATAAACACAGGCCATAGCAATACAATCTTTTATTTTGTTAGTGTACTCTATATCATTCAAGAATCTGAGTGTTTCCGGTGAAACTCTTGTAACATGCTCCAGGTTATCCGACAGTAAAGTCATTTTACCTTCATTTATTAAGAACTGGGTTTCAAGGATTTCATTTTGTTCAATATGATGAGAAACAAAATCTAAAAAGACTGCTTGTTGCCAAGCATTTGCTCTGTTCTCTGATTTTGGATCTGTAGTAATCATAATGTTCTTAGTCAAGTGCAAGTTAAACCAGCCAATGATGATGTTGATTTCACCAGTCTGAGTGGCTCTCAGAGGCACCAATACAGGCTCTTGCTGCTGGAGCACTTGCTGTATGTCATCAGCATTATTAAAATCTATTTTTAACACTAAATGTGCTTCCGTCATATATGTAACATCTTTAAATACAGACATATCTGTACAATCATAAGTATCACCAAATGTCAATGTATGAACGGCCATCTTTGGGATTTTCAGCAAACTTTTGGCCGATTGCCTCAATTGGTATTTCATATAGAGATGGTCACACTTGGCACCCATTACAAAGAATTCTGCACTGTGAGGAATTACTTTTCCTGAATCAGCTATCAGATTATCCCAGGCATGAGATAAAGATTGTAACACATGTTCACCAAGCAATCCCGAGTCAAACACCTCCGTTACTAACAAACACGTCCTCCCTCCAATTTCTTTGGAATCCATATCTGTAGACATTTTATTGATTATTACCACTTCCTGGGCTTGATTTTCTGCCATAATAACTTGAGCAAGATTTGCCATAACATCGGATCCTTCACAGGCAGTTATGGCTAAAGGAGTGCACTCATTGGCGTAGAGGGCTAGCAGCCCAGATCCAGTACCAATATCAAGCACACTGTCCTGAGCGGGTATAACTGTCTCTTGGATGGCTGCATGATATGCCTCATTCCGAATTTTATCATTAAGCATTCTGAAGTGCCATCTTTCAACCATTAGGTTTTTAACAGAATTTAGGTTTCTTTCAGCATCAACAAATCCAGAATCAATTTTTAAAGCATTCTGGAAATGACACCATGCCACAGTGTAATATTCGAATTTGTACAGGAATTTGCCAATGTCATTTAGGAGATAAATATTTTCAGGAAAAATATTCATGGCAATGCCAAAATTTGCAAATACTTCGTCAAGTTTACCAAAACTGGCTAATGTCTCATTTACCCTGTTAAGTACAATCCGAAATTCTGACTCGAACATGGTTTTGATACTGGGATATCTATTAAATGCCAGAACGTAAAGTTCGAAGGCCTTCTCATAACGACCATAAGATGATAGTTGCCGGGACATGGTAATGTAGGATCTTACTATGTTTCCCATGTTTGGATTGTCTATTTTCTTTACACTTAATCCAACAAAAATGACAAAGCGCAGTTAAATGACAGTCAAGTCATATCGTCAGTCAATGACTCTAATTCTCACACGAATAAATAGCAAAAATAAAAAATATTGCAGTATTATTATATATATGTAAAATGACAGATGATATGATGAGAATGATGAGATGAATAGATGATGATATATATATATATATATATATATATATATATATATATATATATATATATTTTTTTTTTTTTTTTTTAATTGGCTGTCGCCACGGGCATGGAGACTATATGAAATGAAGGAGCCAAATCTCTATGTACGAAAAGTGTCCATCAAAAAACAGTAATAGGCTATTTGACTAATTTTTGAAAATGGTTTTAATTGATTGTTTATGACTTAATAATTACACTACATTGATATTTCCGTGAAATTTCCTGTATTAAATATAAAAAATCAATGTTAAAATTTATTTATTTTGAACGCGCCTTAAACGCTGTTTTGCACAGGGACCGGACAACCCTTTCCGCGATAAAACCCTTTCAATGGGCGACACTTAAACATGGCTAACACATTGAAAGACTTTCCCTTTTGAACTGCAAGCCCATTCATACCCTTACCTTTGACTAACCCTTACCGAAAAGCTAACCAAAAATAAGGCTAGCTCTTATTAAGGGTTACCCTTATCTTTAAGCGTTTCCCTTTGCGTGAAAGAGACAGGATTAGTATATATCTACGGTAGTGTATGAAAAGGAAAGAAAATACGTGCCTAGTCAAAGAACGCCGCCGTCGCCGCCGATGATCGCTCGGATTCGAAGTAATGTGTGCTTTATGAACAAGGTAGACGACTTAAATTAGCACGCTTATATGCTAAAAGGGAAGCCCTTTATAAGGCTAACCCTTATAAGCAATATGCAAGGTGTTGGTGAGCGGATGATAAGGGTTTTGTAAGGGTATTTGGGCTACCGATTACTCAAATGTGGTAGCTTTATATAAGGGTTTTTAAAACCAAAACAAAGGGTTTCGTCTGGCAAAGGGTATGGTGAGTTAAGCCTTATACAATACCCTTATAAAACCCCGATAAGGGATAGCGGGCCTGTCCCTGGTTTTGCAAAGGGGCTAATCACGTGACACGTGTGACGTCACACGCGAGCAAACTCAGTCAATGACCTTAGTAAATCTTATGGTATATGTGCATTGAATTGATTATTTCACTGTAAAATGGTATATAAATAGTGTATAGTGCCGCAATGTTCAAGTACGACTATAAAAAATCCAGATAAATTGTTTGTTTCCGTTCCAACGAATCCCAACAAAAGAAAAATGTGGTTTAAACTAGCGCGAAGAGACCCAAAGAGCATTTTTTAGCGCATACAAATGTTTTTATGTGTGAAGACCACTTCGATGTAAGTAATATTTAACTGTAAATAAATATGGTAGTTAAAGCAGCGGATTTTGTTGAACGTAACAAGATCTATAACCTCATAACATAGCTCTTTCAGCATTAGTAGGTAGTTAGTAGCATACTTTTTCTTTCAAACTAAAGTGCAGTATGGAGATACTATTCTCGTCATCGTATTCTATATATATATCGTCGTCGTATTCGTATCATCGAAATCGAAATGTTCGTAAATAAACAATTTCTACGTATACTCACATAGCTGTTTTTACATTTCTAAGTTCCGCAGCATAGTAATCCGGATTATCTTTAAAGAAAAGTGCAACCATTGATGCGTCTATGTCTGGTAGGTTGCCGCTATCAGCTTTCACATATTTCGGCTCCATTTTGAGATTCTTATGAATATTGTGCTACTAGATATACGGATAAATCGGAATATATCAGAAAACTATGGAACAATAACTAAAATTAACTAAATACAAATAAAACAGTTAAAACACTCAAGGCAATCAAGAATGATTACCCGCGTGTGACGTCATCCGAGCGTTGACCAATCACAGAGCGTTCACGTCCCTGATGAAATTTCAAAAAATATTAAATTTTCTTTCGTTTATATTCCAAAAACTAAACATAATTTACATTCAAATATAGTGAAATATACTTTATTAGTTTATTATCTTTCAGGATGACAGCAATTCGTTATATATTTTTAATGTTGTCAAATACCCTATATAATTAAAATAAAGCAAGATGACCGCTGAAATTCCGCGAAATATTTCAACTAAAGTAATACGACTATGTCAAGTTGTTACAGTTGACACCTACCTGTCAAATAACGAACATATATTTTATTTGGCTGGATTAAAAGACAACCAAAAACAACCATTTGACATTTTCCTCAGTTCATCTTGTGACAATACTGAAAAAAACGAAAGAACTTGCGATTGTTGTCTCACTCACTCATAGACAAAAAGTAATAGCGAGTTGTGAATACGATACCTTTTACCAAGCTCTTATTTTTGCCCGGCTTAAGGACAAAGCATGGTACTATTTTCTCTTTCCTCTTATAGGAATCGCAATAAGACTTTCTCTATCAAAGAGTGCTCATCGATTTATAAGACGTTATCACGTCAAAAAAATCTAGAATTTCGAACATCAAATTATCACTGTGTGGCGTAAAACGGAACGTTCAGTCCTGTATTTCCTTCTCAGTCATCAGTCATAAGGACCCTCCACACTCGTGCACGAAGCCGTGAACGCGAGTGTGGAGTCTAGTTCGCTCATAGACCTAGCATTACATAGACCCTCAGAATAATGACTAAAGCATAGAAGCCGGGCAAAAATGCTTCGCAAATATGTATACCCGTACTTTACTTCCTTATGAATTAGATAATGTGCCGAAAAGAGATGCATATATGCTTGTTATTTCTCATTTACGTACGGTGTCATAAGTTTGATAATTTGCTAGGGATGTAACTGTGTCGACTTTTTATATCGATAAATTATGCATAAGTTTATGTGCCGTGTAAAAGAATAATCACGAAATTGGCAAATTGATAATAGTCTGGCTAATGAAAGTTGAACCTGAAAAAACGCGGCAATTTCAAGAAATCTGTAGCAGGCGGCTCGTTGAAATAAAATGAAATGCGTGGAATACAAGGATTGCATAACTTTTATACTTTTTATAATTTTCATATTCTAAAAATCATTAAAAAGTATAAAAATTATGCAATCCTTGGAATCAAAGAGCCGCCTGATATGAGGATTAATGCATGTACCTAATATAGCTTTTATCTCATTTGCAGTCTACCACTCAGAACCGTCTAACTATATCTCTCGTTTTTTTATCATTAGAAAGAAGACGAGCGATCTTAACGTGTCGTTTTATCGAAAAACACTTTGAAAATAAGACAACAAATATAATATACGATCATTTACATACTTCTGCTTTCATAAGTAAAATATTGCTATATTTTTAAAAAAACTTGTCAATAAAAAGACACGTGGAAATGGTTTACCGTTTTTTCTAATGTACAGTCAGCTGCAGAGAAAAGGCACCCCCCTGCATACAAAGTTCTGTAAATTAGTATGGACGTGGGGTACCTTTTCTCTGCAGCTAGGAAAAATAGGAAATGAAAAAAAAAAAACGTTCGTGTAGTATATATTTTTTATTTAATAATAGGGAATATTACGCGAAACTCGGCGTAGGTGGCGCCACTATCACAATCTGAGGGTCTATCGCGAAACAAGAAAATCGAACTTTCGTTACCTAACATCTCTGTCACTCTTGCGTATTCGAGCGATAAAGAGGCAGCTAGATAACGCAATTTCGGATTCGAGTTTTCCGGTAGGTCCCCTGAAAACTTGTCAAAAACCTGTTAAAGGTACAGTATGAATAAGTTACTCTACGGTGCACTAAAAAAGCTAGTGCTGCACTCTGGTGGCAGAACATTGCAGTAATATCCCCTATTCCTCGTCCTTTGGAAATCTGAAAAAGTTGAGTTTTGTGACCAACAATATTAATAAAAGGAACATTCATCAATGATCATTAATGTCTTTTTTATTAGGGTTTCGTACCCAAAGGGTAAAAACGGGACCCTATTACTAATACTTCGCTGTCCGTCTGTCTGTCACCAGGCTGTATCTCATGAACCGTGATAGCTAGACAGTTGAAATTTTCACAGATGGTGTATTTCTGTTGCCGCTATAACAACAAATACTAAAAAGTACGGTCCCCTTGGTGCGCGCGTCCGACTCGCACTTGACCGGTTTTTAGTATTAAACTATAGTCTGGCAAACACAATCTGTCAGTAAGTAAGAACAAAGAAAACTATAGGTACAGTCGAAGGCAAAAATATCGATCCAGACAAATGGCTTAAAAATATGTGAACACGATTTTATTGTCTGAGCGTACACATATTTTTGAGACTTTGGGAATGTATATATATTTATGCCCTTGACTGTACTCATCAATTAAAATGAGACAGTCTTGGGCCAAACTATAAGAAAGCTGTAAATGTCGATAGGTTATTGATCTGAGGTCGATACATCACTATGCCAAAAATATAACCTTTCATACTTAGGAGAAAAGTTCGAAAATATATGCAAAAATCTATATAGACTTGAATGCAAGTAATAATTACATAAACAACATATCGATTTCTATGTTTAGGGTCAGGTCCTATAAATTAATTTCTTCAAAATTGAACAAAACTCACCGATTAAAGGTTATCGGTCCGTGCGTATTTTCTTTTCTTCCTGTATGCGATTTACAGCCCTCGATCACACAAGACATTATCACAAAGGGAACTTCAAACCATTACAAATAAAAACTCAGCACGTTTTCCAACAATCTTTGAGGAATAGCAACAATATAATTAAAATAAACCAAGATGACCGCTGAAACATCCCGAAATATTTTAACTAAAATAATACGACTATGTCAAGTTGTTACAGTTGACACCTACCTGTGAAATAACGAACATATATTTTATTTGGCTGGATTATATTATAGAACCACATAGGACCATTTGACATTTCCCTCAGTTCATCTTATGACAATACTGAAAAAAACGAAAGAACTTGCGGATTGTTGTCTCACTCACTCATAGGCAAAAAGTAATAACGTGTTGTGAATACGATATCTTTTACCAAGCTTTTATTTTAGCCCGGCTTCTTTGCTTTAGTCATTATTCTGAGCATAGATAGACCAGCTATACGCGTACGCCCGTAAGGGAAAGACATAGATGACGTCATAAACGTGGGGATACCATATTGGTAAAAATTACCCCAATATTTGATATCACGTTGGGGCGATTACCCTGGAGGCAAAGTTAGCTTGTTTGACGGTATTAAAAAATTGTTAAATAAAATATCAATGGGCCGTTCTTTTTAGGCGTATAAACAATGAAATACCTCCTATAATTCGCGCAGGTGGTACAAAACTAAACATGTTTAGTAAATAAAACGTAAAATAAAATGTATCATGGGTTTTAATTTAAAGAAATCACAAATCGCAATCACACCAATTAATGTACACCACATTTAATCTTCACAACATTTGTTTATTTATTTTTTGGAATTAGAAGTACGAAAAAACTTCGAGGTCAAAATTACCCATAAAATTATGATATTTTCATCTGGTATCCCTAACATGATTGTTATGCAGCTAAATTAAGAAGAAGTTTAAAAATGGCTGACCTCAGACTCTTACCTACCTACGTAATTTGGGCGGATAATTTTACAAATAATGTTTTGTTAATTTGCGTAAATAATCGTGATATTTTTATTGAAATCGTTTGATTCTACATTGCTTTGAGTGTAACGTAATTTTACTATGTTATTCTCACATATTGCGTTAAGAGGAAGGTGTAATACCGTACTTACGTGTGAAAGGTTATGATCTCATATTTTTGCTCAGAGCGGCTATTACAGCCGATTACAGAACAATTCACCAGTATTTTATCAAAGTTCAAGCATTCAAAACGCTAACCATCACTATATTTCATAAGAGAAAGCTCAATTTCATACAAAACAACGATAATTAAACAAGCAACGAACAAACATGACATGTCACGTACTTATTTGTTTGCCACAACCTCGGTTGTGGCAGCGGTGGAAAAGTGAAACTATGACAAGGACAAACAATAACAGTTCGCTAATCAGCGAAATCGACCACACTCGCGTTTGTGGCTTCGCGCCGCGTAGTCTGGAGCGGGCTATATAATATACCTAGTCGGCTCATAAGTTCTGTCATATTCATATACATAGTATCAAATAAAATCAAAAGTTTAAGTTTATTCCGTATAATTTGTACAGCGTTTGAAAGCTTATAAACTAGAGAATCGAAATGTATAATATTTATTCAAAATGACCGCCATAATTATCTACACAGGCTTGAAGTCTTCGTGGCCAGTCGTCAATGGATTCACGCACCACTTTCATGTCGATATTGGCCACTGCCGTAGCAAGAGATTTTTTCAGCGAGTCTAGATTTGCATGAGGTTTTGAGCACACCTTTTCCTCTAAATACTGCCATATTTTATAGTCTAAAGGATTAAGATCTGGGCTAGAGGAGGGCCAATCTTCATGCCGTATAAAGTCGATTTTATTGGAGGCGAGCCAGGCTTGTGTAGACTTTGCCTTATGGGCTGGAGCAGTCCTGCTGGAAAACCCAATGCTGATTTAGAAACATCGTATGGGATAGTGGTTTCACAATATTAGTCAACACCGTGTCTTGGTACACTTTGGCACTAGTTTTTACTCCTTTCTCACAAAAATGCATACTAGTGACGCCCGCATAAGAAACTCCCAGCCAAACCATCACAGATGAAGGGTGATGACCTCTTTGAATACGGGGAATGCTATTAGACGCTTCTTTACTATTGCGAGCGTACACTCTATCATTTTTTTTATTACAGTTTTCTTCTATGTCAAAAATTTTCTCGTCCGAAAACAGTATACAACGGTGCTTATTTTTAGCGTACTTCTTCAATAAAGCTTTAGATCTTTTAAGCCTTAAAGCTTTAAGCCGACCATTGAGAAGATGGCCAGTTTTTCGTTTATAAGCACGAAGTCTCAGGTCTTGATTAAGCACTCTTTTCACCGTGTTTTTGCTCAAACCCATCTGGAGGGCCATAACTTTTTGTTTCCTAGCGGGATTTCTGGCAATGCGTGCCCTAATTGCTTGTACAACCGCTGGAGTCCTAGCTGTACGCGGACGACCGCTTCTTTTCTTGTGATTTAAACTAGAGACCTCACTGTATCTTTCTATGGTACGATACACAAATCTTAGAGAGAATTTTAAATTTTCAAGTAGCTTAAAAAATTTAGTCGGCGAGTGACCACAACGATATAGTGCAATTATTGCGGTACGGCTATCTTTAAGCGTCCACTCCATGTTGAAGAAAACAGAAAATTGCAAAATTATACTACTCAAATATTTAATAAAGATTCGAAATTCAAATGCAGAACGGTTTTTGTTTTAGGAGTTCCAAATTTAAATTTTAAAGGCCAGTGACAGAACTTATGAGCCGACTAGGTACATTAGTATACAAGTAGTTATAGACATGAAACCGAGCGACCAGTGGCCCGTTTATTAAAAGCTTAGCTTGTAGCTTGTAATACAAGTGGAAGCCCCTTTCTAACATAAGCTGTCAAAAAGGGACTTCCACTTGTATTACAAGCTACAAGCTTTTGATAAACGGGCCCCAGGGATAAGAGCAAAGAGTAAAGTAAGTATAATAGGTAGGTAAGAGAAAGACATATTGTATGATTGACAGTTTCATGTATGGCAGCATAATCCTAACGTGTTAGCTTCTTAGCTTAAATAGACCAGTCTCCACAAAGAGCACCCGTTCACGAGTATAAGTCATGTCCGCGCGCGAATTCCTCGACCTCCAAATGCACGGAATTAGCGCGCGGACAGTAGTATAACGCGTATCTCAGCCATCGCCTCCCTCAACCTTCATTCGGGAAGGAATCTTAAGATGCCTTGCCATAAGATATCTTACGATATATTAACGCATATGTCGAACCATTGTACTGTATGTAAAACATTGTATGGTGTATCGCGTGTACGGGCGAATAGGTAATTCGCAACTCGTGTCGATTTTTCCGCACTTGTATCGTAATTATCTCAAATAACTATTAATCTATTCTTCAACTTCGTATGCACATGCATTTCCTGTCAGGTGAGTGGCAACATCGATGAACTTCAGTTCGAGTTGGTGGTGGCGAATGTTCTGAGGGCCTACCGCGAACCACGTCCGACCTGTTGCCTCCCTGTCACACTTATGTACGAATTTATTTCGTCTGATATTTCGTGAAACGGAAAACTCAGTGCGGTCATCGGAACTCCATGACGCCGACTATGGAATTATTCATAGGTAGGTAACTATATGGTATAATACAATGTGAATGAGAGTAAAAATATTGATATGGTATGGCCTAGCTGTTAGATGTATAAAAGACTGAAATTATATAAGATACATTTTGTTAACTTACAGTTAGTAAATAACAGTAACCCAAGGCCCACATTTTATCAAGGAATTTTCTAAACACTGATATGCCTTTTGGAAAAAATGTTTTTTTTTTGTGGTTTCTATTGCAAATCCTAATTGTCCATATTTATTAGAGCCTGCAGTCCACACAGTATTGTCTTGTAATATTATTGCAGAATGTAGATTGCCACATGATATGTATTTTACATTAGTGTCACATACATCACCATTTTCATCAAACATGTCAACTAATGTGGGCTGACTGTAGCTGTTGGTGTTGAGGCCACTTTGGTGGAGTTGCTCTGTCTCTTTTATTCCTAACTGTCCAGTTTCATTCCATCCCCAAGCATATAGGTCTCCTGATTCACTTGATGCTAGAGAGTGCCAACCTCCAGCACTTATCTTAGTTATGTTAATACCGCTGAGAGCATCTATTTCTTTGGGAGAGTCAATATTGTTAAGATCTCCGTGGCCAAGCTGTAGCCTCCTGAAAAAAAAAATGCATTTAAAAACAGGGCACAACAAATAATAATATGCAGTACAAAGACAGAAACTACTGTTTTATGGTGTTATTCCACCCGTCTAATTGCTTTGTCCAATGTGTATTTTGTCTCACATTTTGCTTAATGAGAGAGTGACACAATATCATTGGACAAAGAAATTGGACAGACAGAATAGCACCTTTAGGAAGAGGCGACTTCTCATACATTAAGATTATATTATAATATAATACACATTGGTTCATCTTTGTAGAGATACCAGAACAGAATATATGCAACACCAGCTTGTTTACTTTTATCTAACTGGACTGTTTGTGACCAAGTAGTTTGTCTGGATATAGTATGATCTAAAATACTACATATACCAAAGAATTTCACCTTCCATTTCCCCATGAATATACTTTGCCATTATCGGTAAGCAGAAGATAGTGCTCATATCCACATTGAACATCACAAACTTTGCCTAAGCAGTTGGAGACGTCTAAGGGTCCAGGCAGTAGTCCGCTATAAACAGTTCCTTTCGCTGTTAAACAAATTAAATTAAAGTTTGTAGTACAAACTTTTACAATAGCATCATCTTCTTTCAACCGTTTAATTTTACTTGGAATTTCTGTCTTCATATTTATTTTCTTTACATTTTCTGTATCTTCCAAATTGATCACCCACATTGTATGTAACTCTATCTCAAACAGAAATAAAGTGTACTCATTTCCACACAATAACAATTTGTTATATACAACTCTTGTCGGTAAAGGCAGCTTAATGAACTTTTTATTTTTTCCATTAAATGATCCAGATAAGTAAAACTTATTTTTATCTTGAAACAAATTGTACGACCAGCAGATATGAATTAATTTGGTTTCTCCTTTAAGTCCTTTATCAATATCATCGTCAGGGTTTTTTAGGGATACATGTTGAAATACATCTAACACAGGAATCGCGTCAAACCACTGGCCATGTAAATTTGCCCCACTTACTACGTACATAGTTATTTATTGCAGTTTAAAATAAAGTAAACAAAACACAAGCGAAGGTAGTAAGTAGCTAAATGGTTATAGAAAAATTAGAAAAAGCGTTCTACGATACATCTACGATCATACGATATAAATCGCAATGACACTAATGACATTGACACTACATCTACATACACTTTTTTTTTATATTCGTCCTTCTGGACAGACTAAGACCATAAGATAAGACCAAGACTAGGGCACTACATACACTGTATAACTCCATAGACATTGACTTTCTTTATTCTATTTAGGGGGCGCCATAGCCTTCAGTACGAAGTGCATATACTTGAAAAATTTCGACCTATGCCGCTGTGGCCCGGTGGCCGAATGGTACATTAATTTTTACTGCCTTTGGGAAATATATGTAAATAAATAATATTTTTCAAATAAAAAGCAGTAATTTGATAAAAAGTTTTTAATAAAATATTTAATAAATAAAACTAAAACATAGATTTTCACGGCTATCTCAGTGTTAGAAGTTACATAGGGTAAATCATAATTTTAACCGACTTCAAAATTTCAAAAGGAGGAGGTTCTCAATTCGGTTGTATGTTTTTTTTTTGTTTTTTAATGTTTGTTACTCCATAACCGTCATTTCTGGAGCGATTTTGAAAAATTTTTTTTGATTGTAAGTATATATACAATATATACATACAGATTGGTCCGTTTTTTGTCAAAACGCAGTTCTGATGATGGGATCCATGAGGAATCGACGAAACGCCTAAAATGTGAAAGCATACATATAGTGATTTTTGTATTTTCATCAACAAATCCAGCATTTCCATTTAAAAAAAGTGACATTTAATGAAGTGGAACTGCTGATGATGATCAGAATGGAACTCTTTAACGACACATAGTTCACGTTTGATAATTTATTCTCTTCGTTATGGACCCATATGGAAAATATATGTAATTAAATAATATCTGTCAAACAAAAAACCGGTAATTTGATTAAAAAAAAAAAAAACTAGTTAGACCAAGAAAAGTCTGCAACGATTTTCATGGCACACGCAGTGCAAGTGTTATTTATACGTCATAATTTCATAGAAGTTTTACGTTTAAAATAACACTTGCACTGCGTGTGCTATCAAAATCGTTGCAGACTTTTCTCGGTCTAACTCTATGTATGTTTTTTGCGGGTTACAGTATTTTAGTTTTTTGTTTTTTACCCGCAAGAATGCTGTAACTGGTTAACACATTAGTATGAACAAAGAGAATATAATAGGATAGAGCGGTACGGTTTGGTACTGGTACTGTCATAGTAAGTTTTGTAGCCACAGTAAATTCACTGCCATCTATCGACACATGATTAAAACTAAAGATAAAAATATCAAATAATGTATTTATATATGGATAAATGATTTTTTTATTTGCAATATTTGCATTAATTATTTTTATATTATTTTGACCCATGTTCTTTCACTGATATACTTTAAAATTGTTAAATAAGAAACGAAACCGCCAACGCCATCTATACAAGAGTAGGCCAAAGGTAGGCCATCTGATCGAGAATCAAATTTTCTTGATTTTCGGGGCACTTTTTTCCTTAGACTGTATTCATCTATTACGGAGTTACAGTAGAGTCCGGTAAGTACGACTTCGCATATAACAACCAACCGGTTATAGCGATGTAAGTATAGGCAGGGCCGGATCTAGGGTGGAGCGAGTGGAGCGGCCGCTCTAGGCGCCGGATGGCAAGGGGTGCGCCAAAATGGCAAATGAGAAAAAAATTAAGTTTTAAAAGACGCGAGTGTGACGCGGGCCCAAAAAACGGTTCGTTTTGCTTTTGGGTAAAAAGCTTTAACGAAGGGCGCCAAAACCCGATTTCGCTCTACCCTGATCAAGGACTCGGGCCGGCACTGAGTATAGGCACATGTTTGGTTCTAGTATGAGCTACTATGAAAGTACAACCGTTTATTACGACTCCGCTTATAGTCAAGTCCGGTTACAAGTTACAACGACGAGCGACGTAGTTTTTGCAAATAAATTGTTGGTAAAAAGCTTACTCCGTCCCGCGCACCGAACTCCTCTCCCCCGTTTGCCTATACGCAGCAAGATTAAATAGTCATGTGACTTTTCGTAATCTTGCAAGCTAAATATAACCCACTTCCCATTATTTAATTGAGCTTAAACTTCACATACATAATTGTATAAGCTGGGTGACAATGCAATATTTTTTTGGACTGTCACCCACTTCTAATGATGGACACAGGAGGTGGCCATAGGAACTGTGTGATACAACAACGCAACCTAATTGCGTTTGGGTTTGTTAAAATGGTCTCAATGAGTATAAGTAGCGTGTTGAAACAAAAGTACAAAGTAGAAAGGCTTGTATTAAAATTGAAAATTTTGGCAAAAAACTTATTTATTCTTTGATTGCCGATGTACGATTGTCATCTATTAGGTCCCCAAGAATTAAGACTTTTTATTTTACGGGATTCAAGTAATTTGCGGGTGATGAGCTGATGAGTGAGTACGCGTACAAAAGTGGCTTCTTCCAAACACACAAGTCTCTTACATTCAAGACTAAAAGTCGTAATACTAACGTAAATATAAATATTTAATTTGTAATGTTTTTTTTTCTTTGATGGTCGCATAAGTATAAATAAATACAAAATGATGTACTTATTTTGATTAAAAATATATTAAAATTGGCAGTTCATTTAGTACGACGTCCGGTTATTACGACGTAATATCAACGGTCCCTTGGGCGTCGTTATAACCGGACTCTACTGTATATGTATCTTTGGTATGAAGGTACTAAAAAGCCATATAGTCACATCCAAACTTATACACGAATGCCACGAACGACTAATGGAGGTATGTCATAACAATAAGATCACCCTACAATGGATCAAAGGACACAGCGGATCCCGGGGTAACGATGCTGCGGACGAGCTTGCCAGGCAAGGATCGAGTGCGGGAGCGATTGGCCCAGAACCGATCCTCCCGATACCGTTTAGCAAGGTACGCTCAATGCTGCTGGCACGTACAGGGAAACTTCACACAGAATATTGGCTAAACCAGACTGGATGCAGACAGGCCAAACAAGCCATGCCTGGCATCAACGGAATGCTCACAAGGGTGCTACTTCAATTAGGAAAGACCTGACTGAGCATGGTAACCAGTGTCATAACAGGTCATGGACTATTTAACAAACATCTTTTTATAACAGGTGTCACAGGCAGTCCCCTATGCAGAGGATGCATGGAGACAGAAGAAACAGCCTCTCACATGGTGCTGGAGTGCAGCGGAGTGGCCCCATACAGGGCAAAACATCTCGGATTCTCGGGAGACCTCCCCGAGGTCCTACTCAACATCAAAGGTTTGATAGGTTTCCTCGCATGTCACGCAAGATAGGCGCCAGTCGTCGAGTTGCGGAAAATCGCCCGAACTACAATACAATACAATGAAGGTACTATTTGCAAACCAAATAGAAAGGCGTTTTTAATAGCTACAAATATAATGACCATCAAAAAATACTTTTCACATCACCAATAGGGTATTTGACAACATTAAAAATATATAACGAATTGCTGTCATCCTGAAAGATAATAAACTAATAAAGTATATTTCACTATATTTGAATGTAAATTATGTTTAGTTTTTGGTATATAAACGAAAGAAAATTTAATATTTTTTGAAATTTCATCAGGGACGTTAACGCTCTGTGATTGGTCAACGCTCGGATGACGTCACACGCGCGTAAACATTCTTGATTGCCTTGAGTGTTTTAACTGTTTTATTTGTATTTAGTTAATTTTAGTTATTGTTTCACAGTTCTCTGATATATTCCGATTTATCCGTAGCACAATATTCATAAGAATCTCAAAATGGAGCCGAAATATGTGAAAGCTGATAGCGGCAACCTACCAGACATAAATGGTTGCACTTTTCTTTAAAGATAATCCGGATTACTATGCTGCGGAACTTAGAAATGTAAAAACAGCTATGTGAGTATACGTAGAAATTGTTTATTTACGAACGTTTCGATTTCGATGATACGAATACGACGACGATATATATATATATAGAATACGATGACGAGAATAGTATCTCCATACTGCACTTTAGTTTGAAAGAAAAGGTATTCTACTAACTACCTACTAATGCTGAAAGAGCTATGTTATGAGGTTATGTAGTAATACATTAAATACCTAGATCTTGTTTCGTTAAATACAACAAAATCCGCTGCTTTAACTACCATATTTATTTACAGTTAAATATTACTTACATCGAAGTGGTCTTCACACATAAAAACATTTGTATGCGCTAAAATGCTCTTTGGGTCTCTTCGCGCTAGTTTAAACCACATTTTTCTTTTGTTGGGATTCGTTGGAACGGAAACAAACAATTTATCTGGATTTTTTATAATCGTACTTGAACATTGCGGCACTATACACAATTTATATACCATTTTACAGTGAAATAATCAATTCAATGCACATAAACCATAAGATTTACTAAGGTCATTGACTGAGTTTACTCGCGTGTGACGTCACACGTGTCACGTGATTAGCCCCTTTGCAAAAACAGCGTTTAAGGCGCGTTCAAAATAAATAAACTTTAACATAGATTTTTTATATTTAATACAGGAAATTTACCGGAAATATCAATGTAGTGTAATTATTAAGTCATAAACAATCAATTAAAACCATTTTCAAAAATTAGTCTAATAGCATATTCGAAAAAGGGCTTTTTCAAACTAGACACTATTTAAAAAAAAAATTGCACATTATATTTTTTAGCTTAAATAATATTTTTAAACATCATAATTACCGAAATAAATGTCATATACGAAGGAAAAATGACCAAAGCCTCCAGTGTCCAGAGCTGGAATCGAATCAGCGTACCCCGTTTACCGGACAGGTGCCTGAACCGCTGGGAATTGTCATATACCTATAGTTGGAAATTTCGACCCATGCCACCGTGGCCGGATAGCCGAGCGGTTCAGGCACCTGTCCGGTAAACGGGGTACGCTGGTTTGATTCCAGCTCTGGACACTGGAGGCTTTGGTCATTTTTTCCTTCGTATATGACATTTATTTCAGTTTATAGTTTAAATAGTAGTGTGTCTACTTGAAAAACCACAAATTAAAATATTTTCATAGAAAATAATTTAATTTGTTTTTAGATCATAATTACCTCATAGGTGATGTGAAAAGCAGTATGTGTCACATGGTAGCAAAATCATTTCCATCTTGGGCGTAGCACACTTGAATCCCCCACTACGCTCTGGATTCTACTTTAGAATTCCTCGGGATTCTTTTATAGAATCCTTCGCTTCGTTTAGGATTCAATGTACGCCCTCGCCGTAAATATGCCATTTTGCTCCCTTGTGACACAATCTACGATTGGTACCCTAAATAAAGAAATCTCTCACTAAAAAAAAATAGTAACGGCAAAATAGCCATGTCAGATAAACGTCAGTCCATACATTGTGTATGACCATTGGCCGACTATTTTCGACAGAGGGGAACGCCTGTTAATGGCTACTCCGTTTGGTTACTTTGGTTATATCCTCAGCTGGGCTAGCACATGATTAGACTACCCGTCCCCCTTTAATTCATACAGTTAATAAAAGAAGGGTAGTCTATCTCGCGGCGAGATACTGTCGCGTCAATCATGTGCTCGGCCTACAGGTACTCTAAAATCCTTGTACGAGGGCTCCATAGTCCATAGACCATGCAACAAGTCTCAGAGCTGCCATCTCTTGTCATGATAAACCACATATGATGCTTATTGAAATTTTACTTTATCTGTTCTGTACTGGAAAGAAAAACCACGGCAAGACGAGACAGCGAATGGCGTACACCGGCAAGCGAGGTAAGCAAATTTTGTGCAAAACGAAAGCCTATTTCTTTTAAACCCATAATTGTACATAAATGTTTATAGAAATGTGGTGAATAGAGAATATAATGCATTTTTCATATGATTCTGTACAGATTCTTTGTTTAAATGACATGAAGTTATTGGAGAACAAATCAATATGGCTCTCAAGCTGGGAAAATGTAGACTTTGTCTCAAACTCGGCGACTTCTATTCCATCTTTACGGTGGATAATAGTGTGCAGTTGGCGGATATGGTGATGGAGTGTGCTCGGATCAAAGTAAGTAAAGTTTTCCTTCCAAGTATTTACTAAACATTTTGACGAGTTTTTCAATTTGCATAGAAACATGTATGACTGCCACTGAACTATATTACTGGAGTTATGAAGGATAAATCATTACACAACTTGAATCTTTAAATTTGGGCTGAATCGTGCATTATTTCGTGTTTTTTGACCAGTCAAATAATATAGGTATATTAGCTTTCTAAAAGTGATAATGCAAGAAGTTTTTTTATTTATTCAATAAATGAGCTAAAGTATTTTTCAGAAATCAGAAATTATTTATTTGCATTGATACAGTATGGGGATGTTACAATACATTAGTTAATAAATAATTTAATTTAAATAAATATTAGAGAAGAGAGAGGGTTTTAATGAATATTAGAGTATAATGAGCTAAGCCGAGGATGGACAGTCGGGTAGACAGATGGACATGGCTAAACTATATAGTGATAGGATAGTGGAACATAGCTTCTACACTTACTACATACAAACATAGTCCCCATTTTCTCTCTGGATATTGATATTTTAGAAAATATTTTTACACAATTCTTTTTTCGATTTGTTTTAATTTAAAAAAATAGGAGGAAAAAAAGGTATAGAGGGAAATGCTTGTAACACAATGTTTGACTCCTTAACTTTGGACTAGTTAGGTGAACATTATCAAATGTCACCGGCCGTAGCCTTTGAGATGGGGGGGAGAAGGGGGTAAGAAGGTCCCAATGGGGATTGTTTTTTTGTTACTAAAGCAATATGGGTACCAATTTACCAAATGAAATAGATCGCGGGCCAGGAACAAATTTCCATGACCAATCGCCTATCGGGCGAAAACTCGTGTAGTGGTTAACGGCTATGTATGATGAACCCTCGTGAACGTCAGCTGCCGCTCCGTTGGTGGGTTGAGGAATGGCAGGATTAATTATTTTTTAACATTATGAGGATATTCACAGTCACTTGGTATGTATTTTGGAATAATCCATTCAGTCATTTTTAAATTTTTTAAGCCCCCTCCACTTTAGAGCAGTCTAAACTCAACTGTGGATTGTGAAATTTTTGAATGTTTTCTAATAATTTGTTAGTCAAGGTAGTGAAAATGTTACAGTATGTTATATATTTGTGATCTACTCACCTACCCTTTCATTTTCTACCACATGGTATGTTAAAAGAAAAAAGTAAAAAACTTTGTACTGCCGACTTTATGACGTCACAGCAACTACCACCACCACTTTCGCGCTTGTCTTCTCATATATTTGTGTTCAGGACAGCAAACTGAATGCACTGATACCAAATATACCCATGTCCGAGACGACATGAGCAAAAATCGATTTCTAGAAGACAAAAAACTGACCCTCTAAAGTTACAAAGTCAAAAATTGTGTTGCAAGCATTTCCCTCTATAACTTTTTTTGAGCATTCATTTCCTGGTCTATAAATATACATGAAAAATCTTACTACCATCTGAAATTAACACTATTTGTGATATGATACACCTATAATAGAAATTTTAAACAAAAAATAATAGGGATGATGACACATGTTGAATTTTATAACAAAATCTAGTAACATAGATAGCAAATGAGCAATTTATCACAATAATGTGGATATTAAAATAATATAATATGGAAATAATACAAAAATACAGTACTTGTAAGTTTCAAAATTTAAGTAATTTTTTAACTTCCAAGAAGGAAAAAAGTAAGAATACCATTCGATTCCTCACATTTTATCCAAAAAAACGGCCAAGTGCGAGTCGGACTCGCGTTCCAAGGGTTTCCGTACATTATTATTATTATTATTATTATTTGTATCTCCTTCTGGATTTCACGGGCCTATAAATCCCGGTCTTTTGATAGGCTTGCGTGGGGATATAGATCCAACACGTAGAGGCCCCTTGGAGAGCTTTAATGTTATGTAGAATGCCTGCTGAAACCCGTTGACAGGTGCAACAATAGACACCCATGAACCGGTCGCAGCAGGCATTGGGACTATTGTAGAAAAAGTGAACAGTATACCGGTTTATGGATTGAAGTTTGGCTGGTCAAAAGATTGGGCTATTGCTGAGAGGTCCGGACACCTGCCATAACAATGTCTGTACACGTTATCGAGGCAGGCGGTGACTCGCCGCTGACTAGATGGGCCCCTGAAACTGCCGTCGTGAAGACAACCAGGAGCAACACCGGTGTGAGCGGCTCAGGGGTGTCGAGAGGTGTGCGCCGCTTTCTACCCAGTGGCTGTTACCAGCCACTGTGCCAACTCGCGTCTTATGCATCTTTCACTTCCACCCCTGGAGCATATAGCTCTTACGACTCCCCTCTGGACGGCCAATGAAGGCAAGCCAGAGCTGAGAGTCCTGCGGGTCCCCTTGGGGTCCACTCCGACCGACGAAGACTCGCCGGAGACGGAGACCCTGACCGACTCTCTGGAGCACTCGGGTCCGTGGGGTCGTCACTCCCCAACAGCTCGCCACAAGCTGCCCTGCGGGCTTATTATTATTATTATTATTTTATTTAGCTTTATCCCACATTAGTGGTCCCCAAGGGTATAAGCCTCCTCCATCTGTCTCCACCTCTCTTTGTCGGTGGCAACATCCATCCATTTTTTTCCCGCAGCCTGTACAATGTCATCTGCCCATCTTTTTCTTTGCCTTCCCGCTCTTCTCTTTCCAGCTGGGCCTGGCCATTTTGTTACAAGATTTGTCCACCTTTGATCCTGATATCTTGCTACATGACCTGCCCACCTCCACTTTTGTTTCAGACTAAACTGCAGGGCATCTGTTATCTTTGTTCTCTTGCGGATGTCTATATTTCTTGTTTTTTGTATTCTTCTTAAATTTAAAATACTTCTTTCCATTGCATGCTGGCAAGATAGAATTTTGTTCTTCGCTCTTTCCGTGTAAACCCATGTTTGGCATGCATATGTCAAGCTAGGAAGAATGCAGGAGTCCATTATGATCTTTTTCATGTTAAGATTGTAATTGCCTTTGAGAATTTCTTTTTGTGCCCAGTATTTCTTCCAGGTTGTGTTTATTCTTCTATCAATTTCATTTTCATTACTGGTTGTTGCGAAAGATACTAATTTTCCCAGATATACATAGTCTTCCACATAATCTATGGGTTTTTCCTCTATTTTGATAGTCTTCTTGTTGTAGTTTGACATGATTTTAGTTTTAGATGCATTCATGTGCAGGCCGATTTTTTTGCTTTCAAAGTCCAGTTCTTGTAGCATTTTTTCCATGTCTTTTGCTGATTCACTAAAGATGGCTATGTCATCAGCAAATCTTAAATGCGTTAGTTTTTTGTTTGATATCCATATTCCTTTTCGATTCCAGTCCATTTTCTTGAAAATATCCTCCAGAACCGCTATAAATAGTTTTGGAGAGAGTGGGTCGCCTTGTCTCACTCCTCTCCCAATTGTGAATGGTTCGCCTTGCCTTTCTAGTTTAACTCTGCTTGTGCTTTTTGAATAAATATTCTTTATTATGTCTATATATGTGTTGTTGATATTATTGTTTTTTAGGGCAAGCAATATAGATGACTGTGTTATACTATCGAAAGCTTTCGAGTAGTCCACAAAAGCTATATATAGTGGCCTATTAAATTCTTTATATTTTTCAATAACCTGTTCCATGGTGTGGATGTGGTCGGTTGTAGAATAGTGTGATCTGAATCCTGCCTGTTCAACCGGTTGATTTCTGTCGATGTTTGGAGCTATTCTACTCAGAATTATTGATGAGAAGAGTTTATATATTGTTGATAGTAGGCTTATAGGTCTGTAGTTGCTGATGTCAAGCGGGTTCCCTTTCTTGTAGAGTAGTGTTATGTTGGATTCACACCACTGGTTTGGTACTTCCTTGTTTTTCAAAACTAGGTTGAACAGTTTTACTAGATATGTTATTAAAATTGGAGCACCTATTTTTAGGGCTTCATTCGAGATGCTGTCTGCTCCTGGGCTTTTCTCAGGTTTTAATTTTTTTTATATGTTTTAGGATCTCATTTATAGTTATTTGCTCTGGGATTGTTTCTGAAGTATTTTCTTTATTACAGTTATAGTTAATTTCTTCCTCCTGTAATGGTTTTTTGTAAAGTCCAGCATAGAAAGTTGTGGCATGTTTCACTATATCATCTCTATCCCTAGTTTCTCCCTTTTCATCATTCAAAGATTGTATCCAATTTTTGCAAGTAGCAAGTTCTTTAAAAGCTCTCTTTGAGCTTCTGAACTTTGACATGTTCCTTTCTATTACTGATTGTCTATGGCTATCATAGTCTTTTCGGATTGCCTTATTTGTTTGTTTGAATATCACCTTTAATTCTTCTTTAATTTCTCTGGTTCTTGGCTTCATGGTCAATAGTTCATGTCGTCTAGAAATTAGACTAAGTGTTTGATTGGTAAGAACTCTGTGTTGGGTAGTGCTTGGTTTTTTAGTAGATTGTAGACTTTTTGCTATTATTATTTCCAATTTATTACTTAGGGATTGGACATCTTCGGACTCGATCAGTGAATTTTCTGATGTTGTTACATATTTTTCTAGATTTTTAATATAGTTACTTCGTTCTATTACACTCTTCAGCTTGTTGGGGACTGTATTAAACACTCTTCGACTGACTTTAGGTTTTTCTGTATTAAGAGTACATCTTACTAGTCTATGATCCGAGGGAAAGCTTACATTGTTCAACACCTCTATGTTTTTTATAGTATTTGGTTTAGGGCTGAGAATAAAGTCGATTTCGTTTTTTGTGTTGTTATCAGGTGAGACCCATGTCCATCTTCGAGATGCTTTCTTTTTAAAGTATGTATTCATTATAGATAGGTTGTTCTCATATGCATACTGTATTAGGCGTTCGCCCCTGGCATTTCTTTCCCCATATCCATGTTTTCCCATTATGGTGTTTTCTTCTGGTTTGGGATGTCCAATTTTAGCATTGAAGTCCCCGATGATTATTATGTTTTTATCAGCTGAGCTTTGTGCTTCCGATAAGTCCTTGTAAAATTTTGTGATGTCTTCTTCACTTGAGCTCTCAGTAGGGGAGTAAACTTGTATTATTGAGAGGGGTCCATCTTCAAATTTCATTCGTAGTAATGCGACTCTTTCTGATATTCCCTTAAAGCTTAAAATATTGTTCTTTAATGATTTTTGAATGATGAAACCCACTCCATAGAGGCCCTTAGTTTCACCCTTATAGCACAGTATATATTCTGTATGTTCTTCAATAGCACATCCCAGTTTTCTCGTTTCTGCGAGTCCTATGATGTCCCATTTGATTTTTTCTAATGCTTGGTTTAGGTCTAACATTCTTTGTTTTGTTGATAATGACCTTACATTATAAGTGCACACTTTAAGATAGTTATCCTTTTTTGATATTGTTTTCTCTTGTGATTTGATGCGGTTAGTGTTGATGGTGTTCTTTTGGTGTTTAGAATTAATTTTTGTTGATTTTTTGTTGGATGGAGGGTAATAGTCGTCTTCCCCCACGGTGACAAGCCGGGTTGGGGTGCTTAGGTTTTTTGATCTTAATTTGGGTGTTAATGCAGTATTTGTTGTTGGGTCGTTCCGGTGGTATTGGTTCTTTGGTTGCTATAGGATTTTGTCGTCTTCCAAGTCATTGTTAGATCTCCATTGTGAAAATGCATTTGTTTTTATTACTTTATTAGGGTTTCTTGTAGAGCCTTTGTCTGTGCTTGGCACAGTGGAGGGTGAGTTAGTTGGAGATCTCCTCCGTTTTTCATTTGGATTTGGATTGTCCCGTACAATTAGTTTGTCATAGCGCAAATATGCAATTTTTCCTTTGCTTATTTCTTCTTTTGCTTTGATTTTAAGCTCCCTCCTTTTTTCCAGCACGTCCTTAGGGTAATCATCAGTAGCGTAAGTTTTGGCTGGGAGCTTTTTATTGTTTTTAAGCACCATCAGTTTACGCCATTCCAATGTTACGCTAACTAGGATGGGTCGGCTTCTTTCTTCGGATTTTCTTCCTAGTCTTTGGACACTACTAATTTCCCATTTGTCCCAGTTATCAGTTTTGGCACTTTCACTTTGTTGGTTTAGAATGTTTAGCACTAGTTCCACGAGTTCGGAGGGGTCTTTCTCCTTCTCCATAATACCATGTAGTAAGAAATTATGCTTCTTTGTTAATTTTTCCAATTTGTTTACTCTGTCATTACACATATCACACACACATCCGTACATTACACAATTTAAACAATGTATTTTTTATTAAAAAACCCGTAGGGGTCGGATCAAAAACTAAGTAATTAAGTCCGACTCACGCTTGACTGCACATTTCTCATAGGTATTCCTGTGATCTATAGGTAAAGATCTATTTTGTGTATTTTTTTCATAATTTTTGACCCAGTAGTTTCGGAAATAAAGGGGGGTAATGGTAATTTTTTGCCTATTTTCTTAAATAACTTCTAAACTGTTTATCCTAAAATAAAATAAAAACATATATTTGAGATTCTCACAATGAGCTCTTTCATTTGATATGTAACACGAAATAGGTTGAAAAACTTTATTTTTTAATTTTCTCATTTACCCCCCAAAAGTGGCCCCCGTGTTTAAAATTCATTTGTTTACATTACATGACCGTCTTTGGGTCACAAACTTACATATGTATACCAAATTTCAACTTAATTGGTCCAGTAGTTTCGGACAAAATAGTCTGTGACAGACAGACAGACGCACGAGTGATCCTAAGGGTTCAGTTTTTTCCTTTTGAGGTACGGAACCCTAAAAACGATTGTACCACAATTATATACATAAACGCAATATTTCACCGACAAAAACGCAATTTTCTTGTTTCGTCCATACATTTTAAATGGGCTCTCAGTGACTTTGACGTCACGTTTACTTATCGTTTTGTTAGGAGCGTTTCGCGAGTGAAGTATGACTGTCGGTCTTTGACTATCATTTCTGACTTTTTTATTGCTTTAATGCGATGGGGCCCTTTGATACCGTTAATGAAAATTTGTCATCTAGCCGAAAAAAAACCAAAAAAAACCGCCTAAATCACATACTAAATATAATCAACTTTTTGCATTTTCAAAATTTTCCGCCACCGCATCTTATTTATTTCTTAAACTAAAATACTGCGCAAATTTGATTAAAAAATCGGAAAATGAATTAATTTACTATCAAAATAATTATACAGGAACAAATCGATTTTATCTAATTATAAAATGACTGCATCCATCACTATGCATTTAAGGGTTATAGCTTGTTTGATAGTGCACGACACCCTGCACTTTATGACTATGCGCCGAAACTTGGCACAGTCGATTCTTAGCTGGTCTTGAGTAGATTCAGATCAGACCGGGAGCCATCGAGAGCCACCGCACGTTTAGTGGATCCCACCTAAGGATCAACTGTGCCAAGTTTCAGCGCATAGTCACAAAGTGCTAGGGTTCCCGTTCCCATACAACGGCGTGCACTATCACACCAGCTTTTAATCAAAATAAGTCCAATAAAGGGGCATGGCTGTGGTTAACATATGTCAAATGGTGTAAAAATATTTTCTATAATGTTAACACAAATATGTATAATGTTATAAAACTATGAAAACGGATTATATCGCGTATATTGAATTTATAATACATCCCGACGTTTCGAACTCTTTACAGCGTTCGTGGTCAACGGGTGACTGAGGAAAAATTACAAAATGCAAAAATACCCACATACTAAAATAATGAACAATCATAGACCAAAACCGCGGTTATCGCGGTAACCGAAGACAATATTATGTATAATGTTGTTGTAAGCCGTCGCCGTCATCCACTTTCCTCTTAATCTTAACAGTAACAGAGTAAGGGCCAGTTGCACCAACCATAATTAACAGACTGATTAACGTCAAGCAGCAGAGAACTATGAAACTTTCCATACAATAAAATTTAGCGAACGGTAAAACGGTGACAGACGGTTTGGTGCAACTGACCCTTACACTAATAAACTTGTATCAACCATTCTGTTGTGTTGGGTTGGGGACCATATTATACTCGGGTGTTGTTAACACAAATATGTATAATGTTGTTGTAAGCCGTCGCCGTCATCCACTTTCCTCTTAATCTTAACAGTAACACTAATAAACTTGTATCAACCATTCTGTTGTGTTGGGTTGGGGACCATATTATACTCGTGTGTTGTTAACACAAATATGTATAATGTTGTTGTAAGCCGTCGCCGTCATCCACTTTCCTCTTAATCTTAACAGTAACACTAATAAACTTGTATCAACCATTCTGTTGTGTTGGGTTGGGGACCATATTATACTCGGGTGTTGTTAACACAAATATGTATAATGTTGTTGTAAGCCGTCGCCGTCATCCACTTTCCTCTTAATCTTAACAGTAACACTAATAAACTTGTATCAACCATTCTGTTGTGTTGGGTTGGGGACCATATTATACTCGGGTGTTGTTAACACAAATATGTATAATGTTGTTGTAAGCCGTCGCCGTCATCCACTTTCCTCTTAATCTTAACAGTAACACTAATAAACTTTTATCAACCATTCTGTTGTGTTGGGCACCATATTATACACGGTGTTTTTTTTAAAGTCTGTTAATTTCAAGGGTGCATTCCTGAGCTTAAATTAAGTAACTTTCTCAAAGAAGACCATATTCTAATTAACTTAATTTTGGACATAATCGATGATTTATTTTTATCTGATAAGGCCCCTACGAGCGTGTAGCGTGGGCCTTAGAGCCTGTTTACATGTTGATTAGTGTTTAGTACGAGTTTATACATTTTCTACTAAACGTAAGTACTATCTCGGACGATCGACGTTCGAAATGTCATTGTTATGTAATAGTTTTCAATTGTTTGGTGGATTTAAGTAAGTAAGTAAAGTAAAGTAAATGTTTATTTCAGTACATATATGATGTTGATCAAACATAGTAATCATAAAACATAAGCAGGTACTCGAATAATGTAAATCAGGAGTAATTTATACATGGTTCCTACACTAGGCAGAGCCTGTTCTGTAGGTAGCCGGCACAGTTACGAGTATTCTAACGACATGTAGCGCGAAAGTTAACACAATCAGACATATAAGTAGGTAGGTAGTAATTGTTAGAAAGAAAATTATTAAATATAAATTAATCTAACCTATCATGCTAAGTAGTTAAGTTAATATTTTATATACAGTTGCTTGAATTGAATTCACTAAAATGTGGCGAATGCAGGTGTGAGTGTGCGTGTGTGTGTGTGTGAGTTAGGTGGTGTTTGTGTGTATGTTATGTTTGTGTATAAGTAAATAAACTAGTCCATGTGTTTATCCTCGGTATTTCTTCTATCTCCTCGTAGGATAGCGTAATTAGCCATCTTTTGAGTTTGCGTTTAAGTTCTGTGATTGATAGACTAGAGGCAGATTAAACAAAAGTCGTCTCCTTCACGATTTTCGTAGACATCTCTTCTAAATACCTAAAACTGGTATGGATGTGTTCCTCGTGGTCTCCAGAATACAAATTGACCGGTTTTAGTTTATGGAGGGGGGGGGGACGGGTCGAGAAAAAGGGGGGCAAATATGGCGGCCTACCATCATTGATATTTGTTCACATCTTGAGTCCTATGGGACCAATCGGTTCGTGTGAGGTGTCGTTTGAAAGAATATTAAACGTGCTATAATTGTTTCTAAATAACCATAGTCATAACTGTAGTCGTTTACAAAATATTTCAAAATATATGATTTTTTACCGTGCATGGATGGCATAAGTACTGATAAAAAAAACATGCTTCTAACTCAATAAATTATAAATTTACCGCAATTAATGTTATTACAAAATATACGGTATATTTCATTAGCTTTCCAATAATATAAGTTTTATTGGTGTATGATTTTATATAACCAAGTTAAGACGAATTCTGTTCAGCATGGGTCACTACGCACGGACACATAAATGGCGGGGGACCGACGTCAACTTTTCATTATTTCTCGGGTTCTATTTTACTGATTAATTAGTGTTAGATACCATTTGAAAGAATATTAAACGTGCTATAATTGTGTTTTAATAACCGTAGTCGTAACTGTAGTAATTTACAAAATAATTGAAAAATATGATTTTTACCGTGCATGGACATAAGTACTGCTAAAATATGCTACTAACTCAATAAATTATAACTTTACTGCAATAAATGCATTGTCAAAATATACGCGAAAAAACGTTATGAGCTATCCAAAAATATAAGCTTTATTGCTGTATAATGTTGTATAACCAAGTAATGATGAAGTTTGTTCAGCATGGGCACTGTGCAGTGTGCATCGTCATGTAAATGGAGCCCGGCCGTCGTCGGCGTCGTTGAGTTTTCATTATTTATCGGGTTCTATTATTCCGATAAATACTTGGCGGTTACCATTTGCAAGCATATTCAATTTTCTGATCATACTCTATTGTTTGAAATCTGAGGCCCAAAATTACCATTTAAAAAATATTAAAGAATAAATTTAATTTTTACCTAAGAGGTTTCCTTAGTGACCGAAATAATTTGTGAAAAACATAATATAGTAGATATAGCCTGAAATGTTTCAGAATATAAATCAACAAACTATTTATTAACATTCCAAGAATATTGATTTTGTTACCGTACAACTTAAACATATATGCCAGGACCAATTTCGTCAAGCAAGTACAAACGGCGCGGCGGGCGCCTCGGTAGACCAGCAGCATTCTATTATACTTTGACATCAGGTACATTTATAATGTTCCCAAATGTGAGGTGTTGTTAAGTATATTATATCGATAAAAATGATGGTTTTGTAGACTACATTTAGTCATTCATCAGCCTTTTTGTTTCATTTTATATCACAGGAAACTTATGTTTTCACAAAAGCCCAGTTTTAGGTTCATAACTTCGTTAAGTTCCTAGCTTTCATGATTGCAAGACCACTGCACATGAAGTACTGAATATCGGAGTCGTTATTTGACTCACGTCTACATGTAAAACGTTTTTGAACACACTGCGTACCTTCGAGATCTGAGGCTTGTGGCGTTTTCCAGTGATATTTGTCGCCGCATGCTCCGGGGTGCCAAATAAGTGACTATTAACTATTTGAGTAGTAAGCGTAGTAGGTCCACATAGGTGATACTTTCAATTTTAGATGGTAAATAAAATTAGCATTTAAGGTCAACATTTGTAACACTCAAGAAGGAAAATAATGTGCTATTGCCTATCGTAACCTGATAGCTTGAAGTAAAAACTAATGGCGAATAAATAAAAACAAGTAATTATTTTAGTGCATTGATGCCGGCGTTATCTGCGGTTTTATGATGGCGAAATTAATTAGGCATACTGTCAATAACTATAATTATGTATTATTAACAAAACTTTAAAGGGCCTCTGAGCAACCACATTTAATTTTGGAAAAATATAACAATATCCGTGATGTCCGGTTTCAAGTATAGTAATAGTAACAATAGAGTAAAACTATCTATCCATTTTTATTTAGTATTTTACGTTATAATTTATAGTTTTTGTTTTGCTTACCTATTGATGCATCGGCCACCTCAACATGGCGTTTGGCGTTGTAGGCTTGGCTTGTAAGTCTCTAGACTCTAAAACAATATAAGATGTACTAAGGTATTAAAAATGTTAATACCTTCTCTGCTACTACATGTTCATAGATCTATAATAGCGACTCATAACTTCTCTGTTCGACTGTACCTAAGTGATACAAGAGAGTTAAGTAGCGATTGCGATGCAAGGAGCTATAGAAGACATTTTATCGCCTATTTAGAACCTTAAGTGCAAATTGCAAATGCTTATTACTCATATAGATGTTAACGTTGTACAATTCACTTTGAGCACTAGCTGCTTAACATGCATTATAGCGGCGAAAACAGCTACTTGAGCTACTGTAGACCTTAAACTTTAAAGCTTTAGATGAACCTCTTACACTTTTATGTCACCAGAGCCTGTAGGCTAAGACTAAATATGTATAGCTATTATAGAGCCAGTCTGTCTAAGTAATAATAAAATTTGTGCTAAGTATCGCCTAATTGTTTGTTGGGATTTATATGATTGCGCAGTGACCCAATTTATAATTACTTGGTTGTGTAATATCATGCACCAATAAAACTTATATTCTTGGATAGCTCATAAATTTTCACGTATATTTTGAAATAACATTTATTGCGGTGAAGTTATAATTTATTGAGTTAGTTAGAGAAGCATATTTTAGCAGTGCTTATGTCCATGTCCATGCACGGTAAAAAATCATGTGTTTTCGATTATTTTGTAAATGACTAAAGTTATGACTACGGTTATTAAAACACAATTATAGTTCGTTTAATATTATTTCAAATGGTATCTAACACCACGCAAAAAGCACGCATATTTGACCAATGTATCCTGCCTGTTCTCACTTATGGAGCTGAAACCTGGGTTTTCACCAAAGACATACTACGTAAATTGAGCGTTGCCCAGCGGGCGTTGTGGGGATCACATTGAGAGACCGTAAAACAAATGAATGGCTGAGACAATAGAGCAAAGTCAATGATGTTATAAAACGCGTAGCCAATTTGAAGTGGGAATGGGCTGGTCATATAGCACGGAAGACCGATTCGTGGAGCAAACGACTACTCGAGTGGCGACCATGGGGGGAAGAGCGTCCTCAAAGTAGACCCCAGATGCGTTGGGACGACGACATTAAGAAGACTGTGGGGAAACAGTGGCTCCAAGTCGCACAGAACCGCGACGAATGGCGCAAAATGAAGGAGGCCTACACCCAAAGGGTAGAAAAAGGCTACAGAGAGAGAGAGAGGTATCTAACACCAATAGATCAGTAAAATAGAACCCGAGAAATAATGAAAAGTTGACGTCGATCGCCCGTCATTTATGTGCCGGTGCGTAGTGACCCATGCTAAACAGAATTCGTCATTACTTGGTTATATAATATCATACACTAATGAAACTTATATTTTTGGGAAGCTAATGAAATATCCCGTATATTTTGTAATGACTAAATTTATAATTTATTGAGTTAGCAGCATGTTTTATCAGTACTTATGCCATCCATGCACGGTAAAAAATCAAATATTTTAAAATATTTTGTAAACGACTACAGTTATGAGTATAGTTATTTAGAAATAATAATAGTACGTTTAATATTCTTTCAAACGACACCTCACACGAACCGATCGGTCCCATAGGACTCAAGATGTGAACAAAATATCAATGATGGTATGGTAGGCCGCCATCTTTGCCCCCCTTTTTCTCGACCCGTCCCCCCTCCATAAACTAAAACCGGTCAATTCGTATTATAGAGACCACGAGGAACACATCCATACCAGTTTTAGGTATTTAGAAGAGATGTCGACGACTTTTCTCCATACAGGCCGGTTTCCTCCAGTCTATTTGCTTTAGTCCAACCTACTACCTTGCGGGACACCAAAGTCTAACTCTTTCGCGCCGCTAACATCTTTGCCTATCTTTATTTTCTGAGTCCGACCGATCAAATAACTCTGAAACCATCTTAGAGCGTTTCCCCGAACCCCACAGAGCTCCAACTTTTTTAAAAGTATAGGGACAGAAACAGTGTCAAACGCCTTCGCGAGGTCTAAGAATACTCCCAAACAGGCCTTACCGTCATCTAGGTATCCACATAGCTCAGCATAGGTAGAGGTATGAGCTCAACAGCATCAGCAGTCGACTTTTTTGCTCGGAAACCATATTGTCATTCAGAAAGGATATCATTTTTTTCTAAGTATCTTACTAAGCGCCTGTTCACCACTTTCTCTAAGATCTTAGAAAAGGCTCTCAGCAAGGAGATCGGTTTGTAGTTGCTAGGATTAGATTTAGGACCTGATTTGTGAATAGGAACAACAGCCAATACCTTCCACTCTTCCGGAAAGACTCCTTCAGATAGGCTGAGATTAAAAATATGAGTGAGAGGTACCGCTATTATACCCTTGATGACCTTTAGTAAGCGGTGTGTTATCCCGTCAATGCCCGGTGCACTGTCTGATTTTAAGCCGTTGATGAGGGATTCTACTTCAGCTACGTCGGTAGGGTACAGGAATATGGATTGAGCTGGTGATACCCGGACTGAAGTCTTACTAGCTAAATTTTCCTGAGTGCTATTGAGAGACGTTAATATATTCCCAGCCAGATTTCGGCCGACACTCGAGAAGTATTCATTGCAGTGGTCTAGAGATTCAGTTACTGAGTTCTTGATGTGTGTGAGTTCCAGAGGTATTTTAGTAGTTTTCTTGGTATACGTAATAGTTTTAATAGTATTCCAAAGCTTTTTTGGGTCATTTTTGTTTTTTTCCAGCTCTAACGATTCGTATTTGTGTTTTAACTTCCTTAGTAAATTATTATAAAAGTATTTAAATATAATGTCTGTGTTACAAGAGCCTGAGTGCCAGTCGCACCAATCCACTAACTAGGTGGTGCAAGTGGCGCTAAGAGTAACATAAGAATTAAAGACTTGAGTATCAATATTGTTAGGTATCCCCAGAATTCCAGTAATATAAGATACAAGATTAAACATAGACCTAGTAATCAGAACCGACTAATTTGTTTGTTAGACATGGACTGACATGGTACTAAATAGTTATGAAAGAGACAACTAAGTCAACTTACTGAGTAATTACGTCATCGCATGCCTATCGCCTTTTAGTAAAATAACAATGCAAATTGCACCCAAACAGTTGATCGCACATACACATATGTGATATCAAATGAAACCTGAATCAATATTCTACACTTGTTTTCTTTAATCCGCGCTAAAGCTCCTCCGAGTATTAAGAGCTAAGGAAGCGATGAAACGAGTGCCCGGCGCACATATTCCCGCTTCCGTAACTTACAAATATTCGGATCTTGGGCACGGATTGTAGCAAATGAGTTTAATGAGCATTCATTTGATACTACACGTATGGTGCAATCAACTTTTCGGGTACAATTTGCGTTGTTTGTAATAAGGCGCCAAGCTTGATGACGTTGCTAACTTAGCGAGGAAGAAGCAAGAGACATTATCTTGATTCCTCAGCAAGTCATCTCTTTCATTGACTATTTACTAACTGTTTTAGAGGCTTATTATCATGCCTAACAAAATGTTAAATGTGAATTTAAAACATAATAAAGCATTTTAGGGATTAAAGGCGTCATCTATTGTTAACATCACGGCAGTGTTGGGCAAAAAGTAATTTAATTACTAATTAACAATTGCAATTACAATCAGTAAATGAAATATAATAAAAAAATTACATGTAAAAAGTAATTACGCATTCATTTAACAATTGCAATTGCAATTTTTTTAATTACATTTTGAAATTAAAATTTGTAATTAATTACTTTACTCAATTACGATTGAATGCAAGTTTTCGATCATCTTTATTTCCAAAATCAGATAAAATTTTTGAATGAGCTTTAAATTTGAATAAGCAACATTGTAAATATTTGAATTTTTATATTTAAAAAAAGCAAATGAGTACCTATTGTTGCAAGATTTTGGTTGGGGTATAGCAAAGGGTTCTTGGGACATGTGAAATTTCAGTGTCATTTTTTTTTCGAACGTAACACCAATTTTTTATTACTTCATTATGAAAGAAATGTTAAAATAAGTATCTTTTGTTATGTGTAATTTTTCTCTAAGATCAACCATTATAAAGATAGACGGGGTAGTAATCGACAACTTTTAAAGGCTAGGTTAGGAACTTACTAAATTTAAGTAACAGAGGTAAGATAGGTGCGACGACGAGCGAAGCGAGGAGGAGTGTTAGGTTGACCGCGATCAAGAACAGACCTGTTATTGTACCTACTATTGTCAGTTACAACCTCGCCTATCTCCATAATTATTGATCCTAGAGAAAAATGTTACATGACAAAATATACTCATAGTGTTGTGTTCCTGCCGGTAAGTAAGGTTGCCAGAGCTCAACGAGGGAGAGGAGTGTTAGGGTCGGCAACGCGCGTGTAATATCTCCGGTGTTGCAGGCGTCCATAGGCTACGGTAACTGCTTACCATCAGGCGGGCCGTATGCTTGATTGCCACCGAAGTGGTATAAAAAAATACTTAATTTGACATTTCTTACACGACAAAATAATAAAAATTTGGTATTATGTGGGCAAAAAAATAACACTGAAATTTTCTGTCCCAAGAGCGGCCCCCCTTTGCACTCTAACCGAACGTTAGTCTTTTAGAAGCAATAAAATATGTAATACACTTAAAATGATTATTTTATGCTATAAGACACAAGATATAATATTGAACTACATATGTTCTTATGGTGGTCGGAACTTACGCCATTATTAGCGGCGCCCCAATACTTATGCGGTGCTATGCAACGTAAACGCCGACCGCCATAAGGTACCTTACGACGTGGTTTGTCACATTTTACCCTCTAAAGGGATGATTCCCGGGATAAAAAATATGTTATAACGTTATCCAGGGTATAAGGGAATAAAAAATAGTTTTTCTAATAATTACTACAAGTAAATTTGTTCATCTTTGCAAATTAATAAAAAGGTTAACGAAAAGTAATTAAGCAATTTAATTACCAATTAATGTAATTGTAATTGCAAATTACACAGCAAATTGCATCATATGTAATTAAATTGCAAGCAATTTAATTACATGGAATTAAATTAGTAATTAAATTACACAAGTAATTAAATACGCCCAACACAGCATCACGGAGCACATTTTATTTTAACCTGTTCTAAAAGCTCACTAGATTACATCATTTGCATCCTTAAACAAGAATACACCTACAATTGGCCAATCAATTGAATATTTTCGATATTATTCACTGAGTATGCACTTTTGTCTCAGGCGATGCCGCTTGGCACGATTGTCCCTAACTGCCTGGCTACGACATTGCGCGATCTGCGGCAGCGGCGGCGGCGAGCGAAAAGCGAATGTTACAAAATAAGGCGAAAGAAGAGGGAGGCCACGACCCGCCGCTGGCAGCGGCGACTCGCGCGAATTTACTCGAGCGGCCGGCGGCGACGGATGCGGCGCGGCGGGCGGTGGAAACAAACACACGGGCGCGAGGAACGCGGCCACGACTCACAGCGGCGCGACCGGCGCGAGCGGCGATACGCATCGGGCGGTGAATCTTAGAACAAAATTTTTTATAATATTCGCGCGCGATAATGGACACGGGAGTGTTTATCACGGAAATATTTAATATGCCTGCAATTTGGATGTCGAAACTACCTAAACATAAGTTGCGGCGCGTAATTAAAAGGTTGTGGGAAGAAATAAAAGATTTTTTTCCTGCTTCTACACTCATTCATACTCGTAAAATTTTGCGGGATGCTTTCTATATTCTTCGTACAACACTCTAAATTCGCCTAACGTATAACGGCTTCTATTAAGTTCGTGCACACCTTCTCTTATATTTAAAATAACTCTCATGAAATATGACCTGCTGTCGAGGCACTGAAGAGCCACTTTTGATTGACAAAGACATTTTTAAACACTTGAGTACGTCCCATTCGCTCTATGCCGCCAACGCTACTGCGAAGTCGTGGCATGCTCGCCGCGCCGCTCTACCTTGCCGCGCCGCCCGCCGCACCGCTCGCCGCTTAAGACCAATGTCGTGGCCAGGCCGTAAGGTCAAACCAAAGATACATATAACTCCGTAATAGATGAATACAGTCTAAGGAAAAAACGTGCCTCGAAAATCAAGAAAATTTGATTCGATCAGATGGCGCCACTACCTTTGGCCTACTCTCGTATAGATGGCGTTGACGGTTTCGTTTCTTATTTAACAATTTTAAAGCATATCAGTGAAAGAACATGGGTCAAAATAATATAAAAATAATTAATGCAAATATTGCAAATAAAAAAATCATTTATCCATATATAAATACATTATTTGATATTTTTATTTTTAGTTTTAATCGTGTGTCAATAGATGGCAGTGAATTTACTGTGGCTACAAAACTTACTATGACAGTACCGCTCTATCCTATTATATCCTCTTTGGTCAAACGGAACTGATTTGTCCCGGTAGCCACGAGATCGTACCGTGCCTATAATATTTTGAAACATAATAATTTCCTTAATTGTGTCACATGGTAACAAAATGGTCACTCAGGATTTAGTGTACGCCCACACCGTAAATGTATGTCATTTTGCTCTCTTGTGACACAATTTACTACTATATTTCATCGAACTTAACAAGTACTATAGATAGGACCGTGAGCCTTAAGAGGTTAATTGTGACCCAAGTACTTAAAGCTAGACTATGTTCAGTACCACCCCACCAAGTGATACTGGAGGGATAAAGTATGACATGGTGGACAGTGTGGTGGCTTTTGCTTCCTTATACTTTGTATCAATGTTGCACATTTGTGTCAGACCAAGCTAAGTTGGCAGTGATCTTGATATCCTAGGCAGTGCAAGTATTATTTTAAAGGAACGTCAAACTTGTATGAAATTATGACGTTTACTTATCACTCGCACCGTCTGGAATATCAGTCGCTGCCAATAATAAAAAAATAAAAAAACAAATGGTGCGAAAGTTATTTAATATAATTATTGTTGATACTTGCTATTACTACTACAGCATATGACGCTCTCAAAGCGTCGCGCTGTCGATGTCGTCTCGCAGCCTGCTAGTGAACATTTTATTGATACTTACTACTACAGCATATGACGCTCTCAAAGCGTCGCGCTGTCGATGTCGTCTCGCAGCCTGCTAGTGAACATTTTATTGATACTTACTACTACAGCATATGACGCTCTCAAAGCGTCGCGCTGTCGATGTCGTCTCGCAGCCTGCTAGTGAACATTTTATTGATACTTACTACTACAGCATATGACGCTCTCAAAGCGTCGCGCTGTCGATGTTGTCTCGCAGCCTGCTAGTGAACATTTTATTGATACTTACTACTACAGTATATGACGCTCTCAAAGCGTCGCGCTGTCGATGTCGTCTCGCAGCCTGCTAGTGAACATTTTATTCGATAGCGTGACGAGCGTTCGCGTTTGCGTTATTTCTATTTTTGTATGGGATTTTGAACAGCGCGCCAAGCGGGACGTTTTGGAAACTCAAAATCCCATACAAAATGACAATCACGCTATCGAATGAAATTTACACTAGGGGTACTGTGTACTGTGTGGCAAAGCCTTTATGTCGCACATTCGAATTTGAGACTGTTTTAGAATTTTGATTTCTTTACAGATATTTGAAGGAGATGGATTACCAGATAAAGTCTGTGCCGAATGCATCCAGAAACTCAGTAGTGCATATATTTTTAAACAACAGTGTGAAAGAGCTGATCAGGAGTTACGCCGAAATTATGTACCTCCTCCGGGTAAGTGTGACCAACAGTGTTTATGGTGTTCATTGGTTTCCTTTGATTATTTTATGAACTGTAATAGGTATTAGTCTTATACTATACATACAACTATAACAATACGAAGTATTATACTTAGTTCTGTTGGTTTGTTTGTTACACACACGTAGGTACGAAGCCCCTGCAATACCTGATTGGATGATAATAGTGTTTTGTCATTGTCATGACATGTCATTACTCCCCTAATACGGAAAGTAGCGTAAATTTCGTGTATTACGTCCGAGGAATATGCAATGATGACAGTAATTAAGAGTCCCCGGCAAGCTCGGCCGAATTGCACCTTCCCATACGATCGTCCCTTATGGTGCGACTCTGTCCGTCTGTCTGTCTGTCAAATTGCTAAATATCTCGAGAACTACTGAAGCCATCGATTTGAAATGTGGAATAGTTATGAACAATTCTAACCTTAAAACATTGAAGTGTATTTTTTTTTATTAATTATGAAAAATGCCCCATATAAAGAGGGGGCAAAAAGTCAAGAGAGAGTAGTGTCGTTTCGGTTGCCAATTTTGCAGTAAACAAGAATCATTTGGTACATGAATGATTACAATTCAATTCACCATATCTTGTACGAGGGGCTGAAATGACTAAAAATGAAAGATTCCTTTAAAAAAAAAATTGATAAAATACCTTCTGAGTTTTCTTCATTTTTTCGGTGAAAACAGGGTCGCATTATATTTTTTTATCGCAAATTGTACTTATATTTTGCCCTCAAAATAATATTATAGCAAACTCTAACTTTATGTGAACCCATAAAAAAATTATCATAACTATAGGACCTATTTTCCCGTAAATTTAAATATTTTTAAAAGACGTATAAATCACGCTGCACGGACGCTGCGCGCTCACTCGCTCAGTCTCCGCCGGGCGCGCTTAGGGGACGGACCTGTGCTCGATCGTCAGGCGTTTGTTTTGTTCGTAACCAGCGAGCTAGTTCCGAGAAGTGGTGTATACTGCGATTAAAAAAATCTTGATCCTTAGGTGATCATAGGTACATTTTATAGCACGAATATTAAATTTTTTCGCCTAGGTGATCGGGTTTGTTCAGGGTGCCTAGCCAAGATGCCAACCGTTTAGGTACCTATAGGTTACATTAAAACCAAATCTGTAGCTGGCCTCTGAATGGGTAGTAGAAACGGGTTCCGTATATCTTTCCCTTTCCAGATGACTAAGGTGCCTAGCCAAGATGCCAACCGTTTAGGTACCTAGAATATAATTTACATTAAAACCAAATCTGTAGCTGGCCTCTAACATGGGTCGTAGAAACGCGTTCCTTGTGTCTTTCGCTTTCTAGATTGACCAGGGTGCCTAGCCAAGATGCCAACCGTTTAGGTACCTATAGTTTACATTAAAACCAAATCTGTAGCTGGCCTCTGAATGGGTAGTAGAAACGGGTTCCGTATGTCTTTCCCTTTCCAGATGACCAAGGTGCCTAGCCAAGATGCCAACCGTTCAGGTACCTATAATATAATTTACATTAAAACCAAATCTGTAGCTGGCCTCTAAAATGGATCGTAGAATTGCGTTCCTTGTGTCTTTGGCTTTCTAGATGACCAGGGTGCCTAGGCAAGATGCCAACCGTTTAGGTACCTATAGTCTACATTAAAACCAAATCTGTAGCTGGCCTCTGAATGGGTAGTAGAAACGCGTTCCGTATGTCTTTCCCTTTCCAGATGGCCAGGGTGTCCAGCCAAGATGCCAACCGTTTACGCTCCGTAGCGAACGAAACGCAACTGTCTCTGTCGCATTAATATGTAAGAGTGATAGAGAGAGATTACCCTATCATTCGCTACGGAACGAACGACTGGCATCTTGGCTAGGCACCCAGGTTTAGGTACCTATAGTTTACATTAAAACCAAATCTATAGCTGGCCACTGTAATGGGTAATAGAAACGCGTTCCGTGTGTTTTTTGTTTTGCAGATGACCAGGGTGCCTAGCCAAGATGCCAACCGTTTACGCTCCGTAGCGAACGAATCGCAACCGTCTCTGTCGCACTAATATGGAAGAGTGATAGAGAGAGATTACCCTATCGTTCGCTACGGAACGAACGACTGGCATCTTGGCTAGGTACTCTGATTATCTGGAAAGCAAAACACATACGGGACGCGTTTCTATTACCCATTTCAGTGGCCAGCTACAGATTTGGTTTTAAGTGGTTTTAAGTTTTAACGTAAACTGTAGGTACTAAACCCGAGTGCCTAGCCAAGATTCCAGTCGTTCGTTACGAAGCGAACAATAGCGTTATCTCTCTCTATCACTCTTCAATATTAGTGCGACAGAGACAGTTACGTTTCGTTTGCTACGGAGCGTAAACGGTTGGCATCTTGGCTAGGCACCCTGGTCATTTGGAAAGCGAAAGACATACGGATCGCGTTTCTATTACCCATTTCAGAGGCCAGCTGCAGATTTGGTTTTAATGTAAACTATAAGTACCTAAACGGTTGGCATCTTGGCTAGGCACCCTGGTCATCTCTGGGTACAAGTATGTATATTTTCTTAACAAATTAAACTGAAATTACTACTACTATGCATATAAAATAAAATAAAAGAGTGGCTATAACAATAAAAATAATGTTACTTGCTATTGAAATCGACAACAATCAAGATTATTCTTCTCTGCGTTCAAAACGCTTTATAGTTGCCGGCGCTCGGGTACCGCGCGTCAACGCCACCTATTGAGTGTTATTTCGTGAAATCGATGAACGCTCCAGGGAATAAGGGCTCTTAAAATGAAATGAGAGAAGTAAA
Organism: Cydia strobilella; assembly: GCF_947568885.1. Classification (NCBI taxonomy): domain Eukaryota; kingdom Metazoa; phylum Arthropoda; class Insecta; order Lepidoptera; family Tortricidae; genus Cydia; species Cydia strobilella. The sequence goes on from NC_086068.1 coordinate 34,057,093, forward strand.
CATAATATTTTAGTGACTTTTAAGGGTCTCCGGCAAGCTCAGTTGTCCATACAAACGTTGAACTACGTTTGTATAACTACACTAAAATATTTATTTAATGAAACTTTAGACGTAGAATACGAAAAACGCATTTATTCTTTTATATTTGGCGAGATTGGTAAATGTTTTGTTTATTAAAATTCCAAAATACGCAAGTCCGCCATGATTCGGTGAACACCAATCAGAGCGAATGACGTCATGTTCATGTAAACAAATATCCAAAGTACTGAAAGTACTGGTTCTCCTGCTATTTTATTTACGATTCACGGATTCAATTTAGTTTAAACCGTTCATGGCCAAGAACCGCTGAGCGTACTCGATACGCCGGGCCACCATACAAACCGTTTTTAGCTAAAACGCATGACCCAGCTTATGGGTCTCGGGCCTGGCGCGAACGGTAAATAAATCGCCGCTTATGAAGCCGACCAGTTGAACAACATTATGCAACATTTTTACTAACCACCTTTTTTCTGTGCCTATCAAAAAAATAAACTAATTATTGCAGAGCTTTTAATGTCAGACCAAGCTAAGTTGGCAGCGATTTTGATAGCCCAGCTTGTGCAAGTGCTAAGTTAAACGTCATAATTTCATAGATGTTTGACGTTTAAAACTTGCCGTGTTTGTTGTTGTTGTTTTTTGGGTTAAGCCAAGGTCACAAAATACGAAATCACTAAACAGCACAGAAGGAGTATAAAGTCGCCAACGAATAAATCGTGACTAAATAATATTTTCCATGTTACTCCAAAATAAATCTCTAATAGGATGGGGTGAATCACTTCTTGAACTCTTTTGAAAAATACCACATGAAAGATAATACCGCCGCTCGGCTCGGATGCATTCATTGTTTAGTTGTTTACTGTCCAAGTGTGTCCGATAAGCTTACACCTGGTCGGTCATTATCTTTGTTTTGGTAAACGCCATAACATCTGCCGTAGAAACCACGAAGATTTATTAAAAACTTGTAAATATTTGTCACACACTATTACGATAATACAATACCTATTAGTTAGTGGTGACTGTTTTAACCGCCTTGTTTTATATTGAAACGAAAAAAAAAAGAATCTTTACATGATTGTTAGTAGTAAGATACAATACAACGATCACCAAATATTATGACATAAAAGTACAGTGGGAGAAAATCCTCGTTGCCAGGGGCGTATTTACCCTAGGGCCAAGGGGGCCATGGCCCGGGGCGGCAGGCTGCGGGGGGCGGCGCAGGCCGCCGCTGCCTTTTAGTTGTTTCAGTTTTGGGTGCCTCAGTGTTACTGGTACTAGACATAATTTAATTTAAAGTAAGTAACTACTTATTCGTTAATTTTTAACAAGCAGAAACGTCTGCGATCGATGCTATTAAGCTTAGAATAAATTTAAAAGTGGAAATATTACTGCCTTGGGTGAGACTTGAACTCACGGCCTCTGGATCGATACTCCAGCGCTCTGCCAACTGAAGCCTGAAGGCTCTAAGAGAAAATTATGCTTTTGTGTTTACTTCATGGGTCATGGGGGGGCGGCAGGGACCCAATGGCCCGGGGTGCCAAATTTTTAAATACGCCTCTGCTCGTTGCCTTACCCCTCATATAAAACAAAATATTATTATACTACGATTTGGTCCCTACAAAATGTTGCTTACCATCATCCAAACAGTAATCGGTTGTAAAATGATACAATATTAAACAGCTTCAACATGAAATAAGCTTTAAAACCAGCCAATAAAGTTTATTTTAGCCTGCTATGGAAACATTTGTAGTTTTTACATCTAGCGCCAGGCCACGGTGACCCATACCTTGAGCCATGTCAATAATTTCTTAAATATATACATATAGTTTGTAGATTGCATATTTTACCAGAAATTTTATACAAATGTATGATTAATATTGCAATAAAATACTGTGAATTACAATACGATACTCGGCATATTACTAAAAAACCTCTAGTAAAAAAATTAAGTTAACAATACATTTAAAAAAAAACCTATGAAAAAACCATTACATGAGACCAATTTTTCTCATCGCCCGTACAAAGGAATACTACTAGAGTACCTAAAGCAGTAAGGTGGAAGTCACACAACTATAACAAAAAAGTTATACCGTAAAAACATGGAGGTGATATATTATTGGCCGGTACTGTATGTTTTTCTAATAATTATCTGGTGCTTTGTTTCTCATTAATCTCATTATCAAAGGTTGAGCTTTATGGTGAAGTGCCTAAGCAGGTACATTTCTCTGTCTTCACTGAACACTTCAATTAGACGGACTCAGTTGAAATAACACACTATTCCTCCTTCAATTACGTAAGACATTCAGAAAGTCTAAAGCGAAAACAAAAATAGGAGGTTTATTATTAATTAATTATTTTTGAAGGACGGTCGCTGGATGCGTTCTCCGTGTATGATTATGTAGCAGCACCAACTGTGCCATAGCGAGGTTGCTTACACATTACATTACATTACATGTCAAATTACTTGTAAAAATAAACTACAATCCAGAAGTTGTTCACCAAATTTAATATTCTCCGTGTATGATTATGTAGCAGCACCAACTGTGCCATAGCGAGGTTGCTTACACATTACATTACATTACATGTCAAATTACTTGTAAAAATAAACTACAATCCAGAAGTTGTTCACCAAATTTAATATTTCTAAGTGGATATAATATGTATGTTACACAATACACATTATGCTTGCATTGCTTGCGCTTTTGCGAATTTTTGCCTTTCCATTTTACCTTGCTTTGCGATGTGTATTGTCAATGCTTGGCGAAATTTAATTTGCATTTAAGGTGCAGTAGGTTCAGCCAGCAGTTTTTGAAAAATCATAGTGCTTTTTAGGTTTCCCTATTACTCCCTAATACTAAGACTCCGCTGTCCGTCCGTCTGTCTGTCTGTCCGTCTGTCACCAGGCTGTATCTCATGAACCGTGATAGCTAGACAGTTGAAATTTTCACAGATGATGTATTTCTGTTTCTGCTATAACAACAAATTCTAAAAACAGAATAAAATAAATATTTAAGTGGGGCTTGCATGCAATAAACATGATTTCTATGTCGTTTTTTGCGTAATGGTACGTAACCCTTCGTGCGCGAGTCCGACTCGCACTGGCCGATTTTTTAGTTTCTTTTCGTTTCGGGTGTTATAGCCCATTTTATTATCAAGCTAGCGAGTTAAGACCTTTTTTTTATTGTCAATGTGGAAAAGACCGTCTATTAGCAGTGATGGGACACTCTTCCTTTCGGTCAAACTCGGCCTCGTTAAGCTCAGCATTGCTCCGAGCAATTATTAGGGTTGGCACAACTTGACGTCCCTCTGCGTGCATGATCACAGATAAGATAATGACTTGAATTTTGACAAACTTAAATAGCCGAAAGGGATAGTGCGATACATTAGAAAGGGACAGCAGGATTCGACCCCTTAATGTTAAGTAAGGTATACTCGTACCCGGGTAAGATAGGTAAGTCCTATAAGTGTACTTTTTTGTATATTTGGAAAGCTGCAATTGCAAGGTCAGAGAGCGGTTGGCTGATATTTGCATCAAGGTGTCAATAAGTAATGTTGATTTTGTAGAATCCTTTAAGGCGGTTCCCTGAGCCAGAAGGCGAAAAATCTCCTTATATGATCATGTTTTTCTAAGAGGCGTTGATATTCGTAGACGTGGAAAAAATATATGTAGTTCTTGACTATATTATCTTTAACAACATAGCTTCCGATACACGAATTATGACACTTCGCTCGATACAATTAATTCCCAAAGTAACCTCTAACTCGGACTTTTAATCCTACTTTACTCGGTTATTTATTATGTGATACTATAAACAAAAAAAGAAGAAAAAACAATCTTAACGTAAATAGTAATTTCATAGCTTTAGAATTTCGATATTGTAAGGTAACGTTTCTAAAATAAATAAAAACCGACAAAATTCGATCAAAATTGACACTTGGCGCGTATGTTCTTTCCCGTTCTTTCTTGCGAAATGTGACAAAGACAGCGGCAAACCGATGGAACGGCCTTAATGGTATAGTATGAATCTTCTGAAATGATTTGTACGCCTAAGATCCTAATCTGTTAAACAAAAGCCATTGATTCTTTTATGACGGGCCCAAAGCTTCTAAAGAAAAGACCACCCTGATTGTTCTCTGAATGAGCTGTCACTGTCACATAAATTTGAACCATAACACTATCTTGATAGTTACTTTTTAAATGACATGGTTGCTTTGGCGCGTGCCGATGACCGCTCTTAAAAGAAACAAAGGCTTTTGTTTACCAGATTAGGGCACGAGCCCGAAAAAATCAGCTGAGATACACAATTCATACTATATTAAAATGTGTACACGGAGTAAATTTCATCCCATCTATTGCTTTTTATTAAAACTTGCCATGCCTGTGTTAGTTATAGTGTTAAGTAATTTATCTACACACATATCATAAACCCTCTTTGATGCCTTCAAAATCCGTAAATAATGGCCAACATTAAGATAAACTGTTTTGTTACAGCAATTTTTTTATCTGTGAAAATGTTATTATTGCTAAATAATAACATCGATTTCGATAATATTATTTTATTCAAATTTCGAACATCTCTGAAAAACAAAGAAATTTGATCTCTATTCTAATATCGGTCGAGATGACGTTTTATTCGAAATGAAATGTCAATTGCATACAAATTTGACAAATCTCGCTTGTTAGTTGGTATCGAACGATATGGCAATCGACCCCCACTCTAGTTTGTCTCTGAATTTAAAAAAAAAGTACGGATGCGTGACATGCGTGAAAAAAGTTTTCTTTGCCGCGTGCCGCCATTTGACGTGCAGTTTATCTTTGAATTATCCGCGAATTCCGCCAGAGAGCAACTATGCCCCAATGTCGGCTGTAATATGAGGTAAGTGAATATATCATAGAAAGTTTATAATATGTGTGTAGATAAAGCAGTGTATGTAATTGTACATAATTTTAGGCATTAAAACATTCGTGTGATTCTTTTATGAAACTCACTACGTTCGTTTCATAAACCCACACTCCAGTTTTGATGCATTTCATTATGTAGCAGTCACATAAACTACTATAATGTCTGTTAAGTATGAGTTAAAAGTATCGATGGTTAATAATGTGTAGTTGTGGAGGAGTGTAGGAGTGTAGGCGTAATGGCCGGAACTGGTTCCAGGTTCGAGTTCCACGCCGGTGCCAACCAACAGGACCAGTGGTGATTCCGTTTCCTCCGTCCACACTGAGGCGACCAATCAAACAAAACCGTCGCAAGCCTCTGAGCTAGACTCTACTAAAAGAAATACTCGGAAACGTAGTCATGAAAGTCTGGAAATTGCTTCTGCCAGTAGCAAATCGACCGAATTTCGACCCAGCAATTCAAAACGCGTCGACGAACTAAAAAGTAGTAACAAGCGGCCTAGGCTAACGGCTAGCAGTTATTATATGGATTCAGATTACGAAGACAACAGCGCTTCTCAATTCTCAGGCGAGACGGACTCTGACGAACCCCTACTGAGAGACGAATTCAAGTGTAAAGTTTGCGGTCGACAGTTTCCCTCGGCGAAGAGCTTAGCCGCGCACACCAGGATTCATTCAAGCAAAACGAGCAAGGCAAAAGATACCTTTCCTGAAAATGTACTAGTTACTATTCCAAAGAAGAATATCCAGGATGCGACTGATGTAGAAGACAATATTAGCTGCGATCAATGCGGAAAGAGCTTCAAATTAAAAATAATGCTGAAACGTCACCACGAGACGTGCGGAAAGTCACCGCAAAAGAGTCCACCCAAGACACCGGCCAAGCCCATCCAGAAAGAGTTATTAATATCGCTGGAACCCATAGACGGTATTCACCCGAACAGAATAAATTGTAGTATGTGTACAACTACATTCAAAACTACCGAGAACCTGGAGAAGCACATGAGGGTGGTGCATGCGGCCGTGTTGCCACAAGTTAAAGCGGAGCCCGAGGCGAGCAACGGGAAGGTCTCCGTGCCTTGTATTTACTGTAAAAAACCATTTGACGACTACTATGTACACAGTGAACATTTCAGTAAATGCCCAGAGAGTACTAATGCTACTACATTTTCGTGCCCCGTTTGCGAAAAGGTTACATCAAAAAAGTCAGCATACTTCAAACACATTAAGGACATTCACTTCGAGCCGCGGATGTGGGCGCTGAAGCCGGACCAGCAGGCGCAGGAGCAGGCGGCGCCGCAGGAGCTATTCCAGTGCCGCATGTGCTACAAGCAGCTGGGCACGGAGCAGCTGCTCATCACGCACCTGGCCGCGCACGTGTCCAACATCGAGGAGACCGGCGACGAGTCCAGGTACGTCGCATCCACTCGCCCTCACCCCTCCCCGCCCCACCCCACCCGCAACACCACACCACACCACACCACACCACACCAAACTGCCAGTAGGGTAGGGTCAGTAGGGTACTACCTTCATACAAAAAAGGAATCTTCGTCCAAGTGCGTGTAACCTTCATACGATATGAAAAAGCCATTAATGCAACAGGGCGTACCTTTGCGGTACCTAGTTCTTTTTAATAAAAAGACAAGTTTAAAAAATAAACTGATTATGTTAAAAACAATATCCATGGAAAGTATTATACTTCTTTTTTTTTGCATTAAAAAGAAGGTAAGCGGTCTTGGCGTGTCTTTTTATTGAAAAACACTTATAAGATAGTAACAAATATAAATCATATACGATCATTTACATTCTTTTTCTTTCATAACTACTAGTTACTAATTTTTAAAAGCGTTTTTAATAAAAAGACACGCCCAGATTGTTTAACTTTTTTCTAATGCTAATAAAAAACGAAGTATAACTACGCTATATATTTTCTATTTTAGGGTTCCGTACCCAAAGGGTAAAAACGGGACCCTATTACTAAGACTTCGCTGTCTGGTCTGTCACCGGGCTGTGTCTCATGAACCGTGATAGCTAGACAGCTGAAATTTTTTTGGACTCTCAAAGAGATTTTTTTGAAAAGTATTCACTTAATCATAATACTTTTAGAATACATACTGATTTTTTACAAGCTAACTAAGATTTTTTGCAAATATTGCAATTGTTTGTTCGTTTGTTTGATACAAGCTTTTATGTAACTTTCAATGTATGTAACTTTGTTTGTACCGGTCAAATCTTGCAAATTAAATTTGGCCCACTTCTCTGTTTCCGATGATGCTGAAAATTTGAATATGTAAGGTGACAATGCAATATTATGGTACCATTAAACTGATCTGATGATGGAGACAGGAGGTGGCCATAGGAACTCTGCGATAAAAAAGTGCAACCTAATTGTGTTTGGGGTTGTTAGAATTGTCTCGATAAGTATTAAAGTCTAAAAATAATAACTGGCTTTTAATAGTAAGCGATATTTCAGGCCGAGCACAATAGAAGATTCGTCATCAATAGTGTCTGACAACAGCGGCGGCGGCCCGGGCGGCCCCCAGAAGTGTAAATACTGCGACAAAAGTTTCAAGTATAAGAAATCGTTAGTGAACCACGAGATGAAACATTTTCAACTTGAAAAAACAGAGCAAAGCCAGAAGCAAGAAAAGTGTATGAACGAAGACACAGAAATAGAGGCAGGAGCTAACGCTTCGACCAGCCTAGTGGACGAGTGTTACCGCGAGGAGTCCGAGTCCAGCCAGGAGGAAGGCGACGACAAGACGTGCGACATATGCGAGAAGCAGTTCTCTTACCGGCGCCTGCTCGTGCACCACAAGCGCACCAAGCACAATATGAGCTCCGGCACCAAGCGCTCCAGCGTCGTGCTCAAGCACTGCCTGGTGCGCTGTCTCATCTGCGACCTAGAGATGAGCGTGGCCGCGCTCAACGACCACAACAAGAAACACATCCAGCAGAACATGAAGCCGCGCAACCTCTACACCTGCTCCGACTGCGGCGACAAGTTCAAGAGCTGCAACGCTCTGGCAAACCACATCAAGCTGGTGCACAGGCTGAAGAGACTGCCGCCCAAGCAGTTTGAAGGCGCCGACTTGGCGGATTTTTGTGAGGTCGTTGTGACGAAAGCGGAACCGCTGGACGAGATCCAGAGTCACAACGGCTTTGGTGAGGTTCCGGAGGAACAGGGAGGCGAACCGTTGGTCAATCTTAGCGGATTTAACTGTACTATCTGCGGAAAGAACATGCCCACACTCATTTCTCTGAAGCGACATGTAAATTGGCATTCAAATGTTGGGAAGAACTTGGAAAAAAAGCTAGAATGCTTTGTTTGCAAAGAGGTATTTTTTTTTGCTTCCATATAATCGTAATAACTTTAATAAATAATTAGTACCCGAGTAGTAGTAGTCGATATGTAATCGATTCTATTTTTTGTTACAGACTTTCCGATTTCAATGCCACTACAAACTACATATGCGCGAGCACTATCGTGACACCAACCTGGATCCCGCACTGCTCACTTGCACCATCTGCAATCGGAAAAGCAAACACTTGAGGGCGGCCCAGGCGCATATGAACTATCACAAACAAACACGGTTTAAGAATAAAGACTACCAGTGTTCCATATGCAAACGCGTCTTTCAGTACCGGAAGGTGTATCTTTCACACATGGCTATACACTACAAGCGCGGTGAAAGCCAGAACACGATAGTAGGTGATTTACTACCCACGACTGCAGATAAAGCCGTTTTTGATGGCACCCATACTTGCCTTCATTGTGGTAAAGTGTGTGATTCTGAGAATTCTTTGAAACATCACATGTCTTGGCACAAATCGAAGACTTTGCTTTTTGGTGCGCGTCACGAATGCCCAATTTGCCACATCATGTTCACTAATAAAAAAAGGCAGGAACTACATACGCGGACACATTACGAAGACGATAACGGTCCATTTAAATGTACAATATGCGGCAAAGGTTACACAGATGAAGATTATTTCCGCAGGCACGTGAAAGGTCACAACTTTGATCACCAGTCTCACAAGGATAGGATAGCCCGACTTCGAAAGGACAAGGTGAAGTGTCCTATCTGCGTGCGCTACTATCCCGACTGGGTGAAGCTGATCCGGCACCTGCGGCGCACGCACCCCGAGAGCAAGATGGTGAAGCAGGACCCGGACGCGCCCGCGTCCGCGCCGCGCGTCTTCTCCTGCAAGCTGTGCGCCAAGAGCTTCCGCGACGAGCGTCGCCTGCGCCACCACGAGGAATCGCATCTGCGCAAGCCCGAGTTCTTCAAGTGTAAGTTCTGCGGCAAGAAAACTATTTCGCTCAAGAATCATAATGTGCACATTAAAGGACATCTCACTTCCAAACAAGTCGACAATCCATTTAAATGCCCTCAGTGCGATGAAACATTCATTAAAGGATACGATTTGCACCACCATTTGAGAGATGTGCACGACATTAATGAAACGTGGATTGCCGATCGCAACGAGCAAACGCTAAACGGGCCATTGAAAGAATTTCAATGCTCGATATGCCTCAAAATACTCGCAAGTAAGGGTAACTATGAGAGGCACTTGGATTACCATAATTCACTGAGATGCAACTACTGCTATGACTATTTTAGTTCGCTGAGGTTCCTGGAAGGACACTTGACTTTTAGTTGTGACAAAAAGAAGTTGATTGGTGACACTGAAATATATTCGAGGAAAATTAAATGTTACGTCTGTTACAAACCCTTCCATTTACAAGTGAAACTGGATTGCCATTTGCGCACACAGCACGGTATAAAAGTGTCTAAGGAGGCTTCAAAGAGCAAAAAAGATCTTGTTTGTGATTATTGCTTCAGAGTATTCGAAAACCTTGATGCTTTGACTGGACATAAAATTTATCATCGTACGATTGGTTATTACGGATGCATATATTGCAAACGAAAATTCAACACTTTGACTCTTTACAGAAAACATAAGAACCACCACTTCGCTCAGCTAAATGTCGATAACCCCACCAAATGCGAACACTGCGACGAGACTTTCGTCGCGTTTCGAGAAATGATTTACCACATGAGAGACGTGCACGGAGATGACAAGGAGTGGATCATAATGCCAAAGGAATCCATCGAGGAAACGTGCCCCATCTGCGGTAAGGTGTTCTTCAACTTGCACCGGCACCTCGACTACCACGAGGCGAACCGCTGCAAGAAGTGCGGCGAGTACTTCTACTCGCGCACCGACTTAGACAACCACCTGTGCGCCATTGAGAGCGACGACGAGGCGGCGGCGGGCGTGGACCTGGACGTGCGCCCCAAGTACGAGGAGTGCCGCTTCTGCTTCAAGCCCATCACCCGAAAGACCTCCAAGGCGAAGCACGACGTTATACACAAGGGTTCTGGCTCTATTTCCTGTAGGTTCTGTTCACATAAATTTAAAACGATGGACGCCTTCAACATTCATGCGTTTTCTCATCGCAACCGCAAATACAGAAAAAATCCATTGAAATGTCGTAAATGTGGAGAGAAATTTATTCAATATGGACCCTTCATAAAGCACATGAGAGGGGTGCATAAGTTCGTACAAAAAATGCACTACCGGGCGACAGTGAAAGCGGAACCGTGCGTGGTGTGCGGAGACGAGTTCCCCAACCTGCACAATCACTACCGTGCGCATTTGCAGAACCAGTGCACTTCGTGCCTCAAGTATTTCACATCCGCCAAAGTGTTCGCCGAACACGAGTGCGGTAAGGAGGACTCCGATCCTACCAAAGTGTTTACGTGTGACGCGAACTTGCCGCTCCTGATAAACACCTATGTTCCAAAGGACGTACAGGACGAACAAAAATATTACGGTTACGGTGACGAGGAGGAAGAGGAAGATAGCGGGGTGCGGCTGCAGGGCCACATTATGGACGAGGAAAGTCAGAATTGGAACGAGAATGAACACTTCCGGTTGCAGTGTCCCATCATATCGGACGTGCTGTCACTGTACCAGACGCAGGCCGAAGCGCAGGCGCAGGCGCCGGCCCCCGACCCCGACGTGATCGACCTGTCCGACGACGAGGTGGGCGTCGTCGACGACCAAGCCACGTGTCCCATCATTACCATTGACGATTAATACTCACTCTCCTTACCGACATCTACTATACTATACTATACATTTGATCTTCAACGCTGGACACGTCTGTCATTACGATATGAGATCACGAAGGGAGTTACAACTACAGGGTTGTGTGCACTGTGGCTGTGCTACACGATGCCATCAAGCCCATGAAATATTGCTCGTCATCTCGCAATTTGGCTTTAATAATTTTATTTGTTGTCCAGACATGGTCCGATGTTGATTCTAATTCTTAAACGTACGTCCATGTAGGGATATTAGACCGTGCGTATTTTATAAGGTGATCGCAAAATTAATCATGTTTAACAGAATATAAAACTGTATGTACATGTACACTCGACGTCAATGATATGTTTACACTTTTACACCTTACTCCTTGTAATACGAAGGCTGTTCCAAAAGTTGTTAGCTGCTCCGGGTCTACTCATGCGATTACAATATTATTTATACTATTGTAAGGGATATTTCAATGCTAATTATGGCCATGTTTTTTTTTTAATTAATGCGAATAGTTTTTTTATTATATATTTTTAACTGAAAGCTGTTTTGTATGGAGCTACGAATTGCTTAGAAAACACGTCAATTTTAGGCACAATTAAATGAATTTCGTATTGATATGTTTGAAAATCGAACTTAAATTTACCGGGACTAATTATTCTGTTCCTTCTGCTATTTCCAATGTATAAATCGATAAATAATGTTATATGTATATGTCGGGGATGGGGAGTGGCCTATGGCGGTGGCGGTAGTGGGCACGGTACATCGATGTATACCTGCACAGCTAAATAATATCATAGAGTAATTTATACTAGAGCGGTACTGTCATAGTAAATTTTGTAACCCCAGTAAATTCACTGCCATCTGTCGACACACTTTAAAACTAAAAATAAATATTTATAATACAAATACGATAAAATGTATTTAAATATGGATAAATGATTTTTTTATTTGCATTAATTATTTTTATATGATTTTGACCCATGTTCTTTCACTGGTATGCGTTAAAATTATAAATAACAAACGAAACAGTCAACGCCCTCTATACGAGTGTAGGCCAAAACTAGTGGCACCATCTGATCGAGAATCAAATTTTCGTGATTTTCGAGGCACGTTTTTTCCTTAGACTGTATCCATCTATTACGGAGTTATATCTATCTTTGATAGTATGCTACCACTGCTACCAGTGTATGAAATAAACTAACGGACTCATCAACCTAGTGCCTACTATACTTTCGTACTGTATGATAAAATAACTAGTCACACTAGCAACGGAAATCGATTTAATTTAAAATGAAAGAATCACGAAACGTTCAATCCTTTATTCAAGTAGGTAGGCATATTACAATGCGATTATGAACGTCAAATAAAGCTATTCCGGTTCTAACCGTACACCTCTTGACCCGAGAAGATTTAACCCTATATGTGACCGGCAACAAACTCGGCGCGACATATCTTTTCAAAACAACACTCATTTTCTAATTTTTACACTAGTAAACCTCTAATGACTCATAAGAAATCAAATGAACACTTGGAATAAAACACTTAGCTAAATGATTAAAGAACGTTGGAATCTATAAGCTTTCAGAATAATCCTTCAGGTATAAGCCTTCAGGAACGTAGTGAGTTTAGGCACGAGGTTGGTTAACGTCCGATATCTAGCACGGTCCGATCGATAACGAATGCGGCGGTCTCATCGCTCTCGCCAGTGAATGTAGGTCAACTTGCTTGACCAGTTACCAACAAAACTGCCAACTCGTACCTAACTTCACGCTAGCTAAACCACTTGACGTTCCAAAGCCTGTACCATACCTGTACCTATCATCTTATTTCAACAAGAATGCCAATAGATGGCGTTACTCTCTACATAACTCAATAAATTACATTATCAACTAAGTAATACATAGCAAAACTTTGCTAATCGATTGTATACAGGCGTCTAAAACTGAAATGTAACGCTGCAATGCGTCCTTCTGGAGTCACGCTCCGACATGTACCTATATATACATTTTCTTAACTATCAGAAATTTTTACTTTTAATGAAATAATCAAAACGGATTTAAATTTCCGTAAGAAACGGTCGTGATTCGTAATTAGCAGCACCTAAAAAAATGCTTTTTTAAACAAATACTGTTTATAAAATGACAGTACATATGGAGTCTCAATTACTGTTTTCATGACTGATGGTAAGATGAAGTAAAAAAAAACTAAGCGTTTTCTAAAAATGTATTTACACCACTTCAATAAGTACTGTAAGATCCCTCACAACGGCATGAGTAGAGCCGGAGCAACTAACAAACTTTTGAAACAGCCCTCGTAAGGTGAACAAATGTAAACATATCTTTGACGTGGACTGTAGTGCCATATTAATCGTTAGTCAATGTTTTGCATAAAAGATTATTCTGGTACTCATGTCTAAAAATTAAAGACCTAATGTTATTGAACGCATAAAACATTGCCTTTTTTATAATCCAGTTCTTTTTTAAATTATACAGATTAAAATGACACTAGGATTATCTACACACAAACAAAGTCGTCAGCTTAATACTGTTGATAATATATGATGTAACGACTACATGCCTCTAAACGAGGTAAATGGAAATAACAAAACTGAGAGATAAATAAATAGTAATGAATGGGTCGAAGTAAATTATAAATAAATAAAGCTCTCATTGTGTGAAGAAACATTCAATAAATTAAATAAGTGATTCGAAAGAATTACAACTGAACTTCAGGTTGGCTAATTATTAAACTAAGCTTTATGACTAAAAATATGTTTGAGATTTACAAGATTTGAGAAGTTCTATTAGTCCATCCATACTCGCACCAACGCGTGCGATTTTTATCTACATATCTTTATTTATTATCATATTTTTTGAACTGAGCCCAAAGCCTGTAGGGGCTGTAGGATTCTGACGAATCGATAGACACCTCAGAAAAGTCTCCAGGGTAAATGAAGTGTTTTAAATATAGCAAAACAAAAACTTTGCTTAGCCATAATTGTTGAAAAAAAGTCTCCAGGGAATAAAGAATTAGGCAAATGTCACAGACATAACGCGGTATACGCTTGCGTAGCCGGGTAATAATACAAGTACGATATGTCATTTTAGTCTGTGGTTAGTATAAGTCGGAAAGATAAATAGAATAATACAATTGTATATATATACCTAGAATAAGTCAAATTAACCTAATCCTTAAAGAAAAAAGTGACTACTTAATAAGTGGTACTTAATTCTGTATGGACTTCCAAACAATTTAACACTGTTGATACTGTGTTCCGTTCCAAATCGCTGCTTTATTTTGGCTAACCAAATTCAACAGAGTAACATGTAGGGTCGCTGATACACTTCACCGTATTCGCTAAATAATGGTTCTACCTCTCGCTTGGCGACAATAAGGAAAGAGATGTAACAATTATTTGAGCGAATACGGCGAAATATGTGTGACTGAACTGCCGGTGTATTTCATATGACCAGTAAATATAAGTGCTGGAATTAGACATTTTTCTATATGTATTTATTTTATAAATTTTACGTAATAGGTGACATATAATTTGGCAAAAATGATATTGCACTAAATAACATTGGTGAATTGAGTGTTCAATTCGGCCCCTTTTTTTCGAACCGACAGTGCTCGGAAAGGGTTCGCGAAACGAAAAGACACCGCATATAACATGTAACTGATAAAATGTGGACTGGCTTGCTTGCTCGTTACATGATATAGCGGTTGGAGCTATGAGAAACCCTGAAACGAGCTATTTGAATCCATATGTGATGTTTTCAATCAAAAGGTACCACATTGTCGCTTACCATAAGGACGAAAATTGCTTGTATTTTTATACGAAAAACCTTTCAGAGCGTCCTTATGGCAAGCGACAATGTGGTACCTTTTGCTTGAAAACGACACATATATTCTCTGTACTCATGTCGAGTTTCGCTGTATATCACACTTCATTGTGGCTTAGCTGGGTAGTTAAAATCTGTACTTTCTGATTTTTGATTATGATACAAGTGTGCTACCGTGGGTCAATACACTTGAGGCGACATTTTGCGCGGGAGCTGGAAGCGAGCGCGCAATAAGATTGCCGATGTGTGTAATGACCAAAGCACACGGGTTTCATACGACGTTTTTAAACACACTAGCGAGCAAAAAACGAAACTTATATATTAATCCAATTTTAATTGTAAACCAGTTAATAAAAGTACAATAAAAAAAAGTGTCAACAGTAGTTCGATAATTGTGACATTACCGCCCAAGTTCGATAATCACTACACCTTATAAAACAAAATCCCCGGCCGCGTCTGTCTGTTTGCGTGTATGTATGTTCGCGATAAACTCAAAAACTACTGAACGGATTTTCATGCGATTTCACCTATCAATAGAGTGATTCTTGAGGAAGGTTTAGGTGTATAATTTGTTAAGGTTTTGTGTAACCCATGCGAAACCGGGGCGCGTCACTAGTTATAATGAAAAAGGCATGCGGGATTAAAGCCTGACCAGGAATATATATGATCACGCGCCATGATGCGGAATTTCATTGGAACTAATTTTTTCATACTATCCCCCTATACATGCACAACAATAGCAATACTGAACTGTCACCTTATACATGCACAACAATAGCGCCCTCTTGACAATGATCATATATTACTGGTCAAGCTTTAATATCTAGATATATGAGCCTAATCTATTATTATTATTGCGGAAATTCAAACTTCAACATGAAGTTTGACGCCTGTGTTAGTTAGTTAGATAGTGCTTGTGGGCATTTCCCGCAAATCGACAACCATTGTATTTTGCGTGAAACGAGGTAGCGCTACTCTAACAGCCCTAGATCCTCCATGAAGCCTAGCAATGTGTTCAGGTTGCTAACTGCCTCTTTTAGTGTGCACGGAGGCCCTAGGTATTTGCTCCTGTATACTTCCACTCTACTTGTTTGCAGTCTGGGAGAATGTGTTTTTCATGCACGCTATACTCATGCTGGGGCTGTCTGTATACTCTGTATTACCCATATTGTTTAGTTTGACGCCTGTCTATCAGGTGCGTTTTAGTTGCTGTCATTAATGAGAATGTAAACAAACAATAAAATAATTTTAAAATAATATTTAAAAAATATGTTTTGGATTTGCCGTAATAAGTGTCCAATTTAAATAAGACAGGTACCAATCTTATATTTCTGATCTAAATATTAACGGGTTTGAGTAAATGGTTCTAGTTAGTATACACACTGTATTTGTTAAATGAAGCGGCATCCAATAGAAATGGTAGAAATGTGTGCCTATAATATTTGAACAGTTCCCGTATTGTCCAGAATCACATAACCATAACCTGACCTGATGATGTGATCAACTGTGACAGTACCGTTACCGTATAGAATCACATAACCAGAACCTGACCTGATGATGTGATCAACTGTGACAGTACCGTTAATAAAATGAGGAATTGCGTAACCTAGGTTGGTATAGAATTTTTATAAAAGTATTAAAGCCTATGTGCTTAAACTATTTATAGCAATATAAATAGTTTGATGGCGGCCCTGCTGGATCGTGTGGTATATGGGAGAGTTAACAGAAGAGCTACAATGAAGTAAGGTTTACTACGAAACGAACAAAAAGATGTGTGTTTTTAATGGTAAGGTGGCCCTGCCCGGGCGGGCGCCGGGCCTGGTAGGGTAGGGTAGGAGGTACATGCATACCTTGCTCAACATGCCTAGACTAGCATTGCCATTGCCTGGCTTGGAATAGTTGAATCGCTAATGTTTTCAAGCCAGGCAATGTTTGGCATGGTAGGTCGAGTACACGTTAATGGCATAATCAATATTGTCATCTATATTATAGGACTAAGCGAAAAATTAAAGTTTTTCTAATAAAAATCAACAAATATTTTAAGCTAGTCTATGCGCTGAGAAGATCGATGGTAGATCTTATTAAAATACGCTGATCTTATTCAAGAAATATACATACTTAGGTATTTATGGGCATTTTTAGAAATAAGTGTATCATTTACTTTTTCGAATCTCAGAATCACGAATAATTTGATAAAACAGGAAAGTGTCCGAAACAAAATTGTCAGGTTTGTGATGCATTTTCCCGTTCATTATGACACTTTTTTTAGGTACACTATATTCCTCGTGATTCTTATTCGAAAAAGGTAATTTAAAAGTAGATAGTTTCTCGAAGAGTAAATGGGACACTTTTTGCTGTAAACCCCCTTAGGGGTCATCCATTAATTACGTCACGAATTTTTTGAGACCTACCCGCTCCTTGTCACCCAGGTAGTAAAATGACGTCAGCGACGTCATAATGACGGCATTATTACGTCATTATGACGTCACGACGTCATTTTGCTACCTGGGCATTGTCACACTTCGTCACATTTGGCAAACCCCCTGGTATGACGTCACATTTTTTCAACGAAATCGGCAAATCGAACTAGTAAGTAGTATTAGAAATATTTTTGACACAAGAAATATTAGTAATTTTTTAACCCAAAACTGATTAGGAAAGTAAATTAAACGAATAAAGACTATTACGTTCCAAAAACTTTTTTACTGTACAGCGAAGTAATAGTACATTTCGCGGCGAGTGGCAAGACTCGGGACGAGTGAAGAATGACATTTCCGCACGTGTATAGAACTACGTTTTTTAATACAGTTGCGAAAAAATAAGAAAAGCAACAAGTAAGGAATGGAATTCGAAACTTTTATATTATTAATTCTGTGACATCATTGACATTGACATTATGAAGAGGTGTTTATCTAGCTTTTATTCGACTAGAATAGATTTTGTTATTAATGACAATTTAACCTTTCACTGTCGGTTAGATTTTTTTACCTGCCCTAATAATAAGTTTTAATGTCGTTTGAGACATTTCGCCTATATGCTTATGTGCAAATTAACATCGATAGATAAATATACCTAACTGTCAAAGCTGAATTGTCGACGATTAATTTTTACATTTACATTTAAAACTTTTGTGGTTTATTCCGTTTTTCCTGAAATTACTTGGAAATACGATAGTATTTTTTATAACTTCCTTTTCGATATTATTTTTCATTTTTTCAGAAAAAACCAAGTCAGGTTTTCAAAAATTATATAATCTAAACATTCATACATACTAACAAAAGTTAGTGTTCGTGCTTGATAACTAAAAAAGTAATAGGATGTACCTACCCTAGGTTGAATCTGAATGTGTCCCATAAGTTTAGTAGCTTATCAAATTAAATAGCTCCTTGAAAAGTGATTAGATAATTTATCTTGATTTTTTCCATGTCGATTTTTACATCTATATATTTTTACTTGACTCTACAATAAGCATCTTTTGCAATAAGATAATTTTTACTCGATTAATTATTATGCCAAATTTAGCATGGACACTTTTACCTGAATAATTTCTTGTGAAACATGTCGGTAAGATAATTTTACCTAACTTTATTTTTACGGTCATTTTGCTTAAGCGACACTAAATTCTAAAATAACCCATCTAAAGGTAAAATTATGATAGGATAATATAGGACATATCAGTGATATTATTATTGAGCCATTCAATGAGTTTTTTTTCAAATGCATGTTCTATAAGAAAGAAACAATTGTAAATATTAAAACATTGTACTATTATACTTATAATCATGAAGAGGTAAGTAATGAAATATGCATATTTTTCGCATTCTTACATTAACAGTAGGTTTTTATGTTGATTACGACGTTTAAAGGAAACTAATATTAACACTCATCAATAAATAGTCATGAATTGGAACAAGTAAAAATTTAAAAAAAATTGGAAAGGTAAAAAGCACTAGTTCGCAAAACCAACTTTCCGCACGCTAAACAGCCACGAAAAGAAGCACTTTTTGAGCAACTGTATTAAAAAATAATTTTAATAAGTTAGTGACTCCCCCTTGTCACATTTTCTTGCCCCAAACTGAACGTGTGATGTAATGAATGCATGACCCCTTATAAGAACGTTATGTGGTTTAGTCATAGGCCATCATTCATAAAATCATCAAGTTATCTTGGTCTGACTCTTGTTATAATTTGCAATTATGTTATCATTTATTTAATGAATCTCAAAGTTTATCAAACAGTATAGGAAGTTCATCCTTTTTAAAGGATAATGATTAATTAGATAGCGTATATAACTGTGATTAGATTCTTTGATTTGTAACGCATTCGCTACTTTTATCGGAATTTCGCCAGGTGCAGTTTGCAGTACGTCTCCCGGTGTCGTCATACAACAGTGTAAACAGTGTTCGCCACGAATATGTTCTGAATACATATTAGGTCAAATAATTATACGCATTAAGGCACTGCATCCGTTAATTTACGATTATAGGTACACATTTAAATTACCGATTATTTTATATTTTTACCGGAAGGTGCCTAGTGGATTGCACGTTCTATTTTCATTAATTTGTTTTAGGTGCGATTAAACTTATCATAAAATATAAATGAATACACATTGCCTACCAGCTCATTGGCTGCCATATGTATAGAATAGTAGGAGCTCCATGCATTTCCGAGGTAAGGAAGCGGGAGGGTGCGCGTGCGCCGCTCCAAGCGCGGGATTGTGAAGCTCGTGTGCAGTGTACGTTAGATTTAAAAATTATAATATCCTGTACTAGAAATGTTATAATCACGGTAGAATCAGAATATTTATAGTCTCACAATGATTGTGTGAGCTCGTTTTGTATGAAGCTTGACTTGTAGACTAAGAGATAACTCTGGAAAATGGCAGTTTGCTATATCCTTCCTTGGATCCAGTACCACATTTCTGGCAGCTGTTGTCGGGTTATTCCTACTAGTTACCACCAAGTTGTTACCAGTGGTAACTACTGTGATTTTTTTCCCCCACCTTTTACCACCAAGGTGGTATCTAATATTGGGATTTTTTTTCCCAGTAGTTACCACCAAATTGTTGTTAAAGTTCAAAACTAATAAAAACATTAGAAATAGTAACAGTGTAAATATATAGGTAGAGTGACTTAATAAATAATTTTAAGTCGATAAGTATTTCAAGAAACTGCCTTCAAAGTGATCAAATAATTATCACTGTTTTGCCGGTGCAAGTGGAAAAACTAAAATAGTTAAGGATTAATTGTAAAGTTATCTATGAAACCTGGAACTTTTGTCGAGGGCGCTTACGCCGCACTGCGTAGCGCAACGTTGTATTTATATAGGAGCATCGTTGATAACGGCGTAAGCGCCATCAGCAATGAGGTCCCTTTCAATAATGGTATAATAATATACTCCGCCTGGTACTCTCTTCCGAGACTCGCAAACCACGTGACTGACACAAGCCTACGTCATCGTGAACCTTTTAACAGCACGATGACGTAGGCTTGTGTCAGTCACGTGGTTCGCGAGTCTCGGAAGAGAGTAACCTTGATTTTATTATACCATGTTTTCAATAATAAAAGTTATCAAAAGTAGTCTGTTTTTGACTGATTTGTTTGTTTGTTCGTATAATTGTGACGTTATACAATTATATGATGGTATGCCTTTTTGTTTTTTTTGGTTAATAAATTATATGAACGATCAAACAAATCGGTCAAAACCGACTATTTTTTATCACTTTCAAGGCAGTTTACTGAGACACTGATAGACTTATATAATTATTGATTAAATCACTCTATAATTATACTGTTTTTATTAGTATTGAACTGGGGAAAAAAAGCCCACCTTTTAACAGTGGTAACTACTGGCAAAAAAAAACCCACCTTTTACCAGTGGTAACTACTGGGAAAAAAATCCCAGTAGTTAGCACTGGTAAAGAAGTTGGTGGTAAGTAGTGGGAATAACCCGTGTTATCAGGTGCCTGGATTTAGTAGTAAGAATAGTATAGGAAACTGTCAAGTTTCGTTGCTTTAATTTTCATGTACCATTTTCTGGCGCTAAGCGCGTCAAAAGACCGTTAGAACTACACTCGCAGAAAATAAGGCTGGCCCTAGACGTTCTGCTTTGCGGTTCTAAAAACAGAACCAAACGTGTAACAGCTCACCTTTAGTAGGTAATTTGACAAGTTTAGGGACAGCTTTTATTCAAAAGTAGCTATTCGTATGTAAATAGGTACATTTTGGTTTATATGTAAGGATAGAATAATAACCATACTGCATTAGATGTATTATAGGGCTAAGATTGAAAAAAATGGAATGGAATACTACATGTACTTGGAAGTATTACCAAGGAAGCGAATGTGGAAAGTAATTTTACACAGGAATTATTTACTAGATGTAGATGCGCATGAAATTTTCGTCGATTGAATCAGCCACCTGAGACATGTTCAGTTTCCAATATTATGTTAAAACCTAAAATAATCGTGACAATTTTTCAATTCTAAGGCGTAGTGCGTGTGGATCCGCACATTTTTACTTCGTTGGACGCATCGCATGCAACATACTAGATTTACATAGAAAACCATACAATGTTCTGGTTTCTGGTTCGCATCGTACGCAGTGTTGGGTGAAGTGTTCAAAATCTGAACTCAAACCCGCTTAGCTACTTAGTTCGGCTGCTGACTCTGTCGTTGTGCTTACAGAGATACAGACTGAGAAACAGTGCCATCGAATTTTGTTTTTTTTTTACCAACATGCAATTGATGCATCTAAGAGAGACCAAAAAGTATGGGCTTGATGCAAAAACAAGTTAACAATAGCAATGTACATAAAAACAACAAAAATGAAAATGATAAAGAACAAAAAAACGCATGTTCAATGCGTTGTGTTTGATGCGATCCGTCCGATGCTCCAGTGGCCTAGCTTTACGCAATGTAGTGAAACTATTTTTACAGTACACATGGTGCTACTTTCTCGCACTAGTGCGTAAAATAGCACATTTCGTGCATATGTCGAAAGTTTAAAGGGCCATATCATATGTACTGTAAAACGTTGTACGATACACGTGCGAATAAGTAATTCGCAACTCGTGTCGATTTAAAACACTCCCTGCGGTCGTGTTTTAATTTATCGCCCCTCGTTTCGAATTTCCTCTTTTCCGTACTTGTATCGTAATTAACTATTATGGCACGATTATGTTTTTAATTTGTTTCTAGATAAGTATGTGGTGTTCGTTATTCGACCTGTTATTGTTTAATTTTCACTGGCTTTGGGTTTGTCTATGATTTTGTATTAATTTGTGAGTAAAAAGTCCCAAGTTAAAAATAGATAAACATTCTACAAATGTTGACTTAAATTTTGGTAAGTACCTATATAAATACGTACTTACCAAATATCGATTGCAACATCTGTTATCGATTTCTTTTCGTAACTTGCTCGACTTTTCCGTGCTGTAATGATCCAGGGAAATAATAATTACTTTAAACATTGATTGGCACTTTTATTTTTTAGATCGACCCTGTTGTTATAGCTAGGTAGTTTTCGTCCTAAGGTCAGTTGCACCCTTTATTAGCGAACTGAACTGAGTAACGTCACTTCACCAGTAAACTACATACTTGTATATCGTCACTTGTACTTAATATTAATTAACGTAGTAACCGCCAACATTACGAAATTGAGTTAAGTATACAGTTCGACTGCAAATTTGATGATCTGTCGATTACTGCTAACTAAAATTGCGATATCTTGAAAAAAATGTCGATTACGTTAACCAAAATCAGACCATTTTTTTTTCATTTTAGCGACTTTTTTTAATGTATGGCACATTTTTTATAAATAACACCATAGTTTAACGTAACTACACATTTTTGACTGTGTATTGAGCTCGTTTGAGGTAAAGACCAAAGTTAAAAAATAGTAGATTGTACAACAAGGGCACAAAGCGATTTATTTTTATCCTCCTAAGTCCCAAGTGCCTGCTAAAAGAACAAAATGGCGTTCATAATTGCGTCCTGGGTATTGCTACGCAGAAGATGTCACTATAACCGAATGTCCTTTAAAAAGATCAAAAGTATTATAGTCATTGAGTCCTGAACTTATAGCAGCAATTTAATATGTTTCAAACCCGACTACGATTTTTGCTAGAACAAACATTATTCAGTACCAAAAAAACTTTTTTTGCACTAAGTCAACTAATCCATACTTTTGTTCTTTTTAAAGAACTCTCGTGCTTAGTATGTAGTAGTTAATGTAATAATTATAGGTAAACAGCATGGGTAATTGGTTATTTGGTTTTATTTTCATGACCAAATCAGAAATTCACCACGCGTATGCACAAAGCTTCGCTTATCAACTCTTCAACGTTGAGTCCTGGCCCGACGGTTGCTGGTAGAGGGGTAATCAGCCTCATTTTCCGAGTCAGAAGAATATTTATTTTCTGAGCTAGACGAGTCCGCATCAATAATGGGCATCGCTACGTTGACCAGAAACTACGTCTATTTCAGGGTCTTGATAAGTCGACCCTTCGCCATCCTCAGTGTCTTTTATTTCAGATTCATTGAGAAGCTGTACTATGTCCACGTCGCGTAGCACTAGAATGAAATACCATTTATTAACCGAACTCACTTTTAAAAGAACAAATTAAATTACCTTGCAAAAACATCGTTTACGTCGCATGTTTGTCAAAAATAATACATAAATATTACTAATTCATTAGAAAAAAAAACACAATTTTAATTGCAAGAAATACCAATGAAGTATTAATGGATTTACTTACGTTGTTTCTTACATGCTGCCATTGTCCCCTTTTGCTGGCCACTAGGAACAAATATGGCGACTTGGTTTCGTTTCATTCAACGCGTGTGACAGGGACAAATATATAAACACTAAGATAATGGCGTTTAGGTCTAAAATATCGCAATAAAGTTTAAAAATTGATTTTGTTCTTTTAATAGGTAGTTCGGTCATAACGGGACCTGTAATTTTCAAATCGTCAGGACTTAACAATGGTTGCCATTTTGTTCTATTAAAAGCTAGTTCGGTCTTTCTAACAAGTAATATTTTAAAAGCCCGGGTCTTAGGAGGAAACACGTGAGACAATTTATTGTCCGAGCGGCAGCGAGGACCAATATAGCCGAGGATAAAAATAGGCGTTTGTGCCTGAGTTATACACACTGCTTTTCACTTCGATTTGTGAGTAAAATAAAACAATGGCAAACAAATAAAATACATTTAATTAAATTTTAATGTGAAATTTAAACAATTAGAAGATTACGTACTTTTGTAGCCAAATATCTTAAGCATCGGGAGCGGTGTTTAAGAATGTTTCCACATGGTTTGCTGTGATGGTTGGAGAGCCGGCAGTAAAGTTTCGAACCAACGTGATACCGCGATGAGATGCACAATGGTTTCCTATAAAAGTGATGCTAAGTCCGAATTTGATAGTCTGCCACGGCGGAACTTGCCGAAAGTACAAAAAAGATAGCCACTTCCGGTGCGAAAGAGGGGGGGTAATTTAACCCATCTGATACTGCAATAATAGCTATGGCATCAGTTAGAAATTTACTGGTAGATACAGAAAAGCGAAATCTGCCAGTATGATTCCTGCCGGAAGTGCTTGGCATACGCTCTCAAAGGTGACCATCGGGACCCCTAAATTAACCCATCTGATACCAGCATGAAACCAATTCCAGTCGGTAGATATGAACCTTCTCTTCAGGAATATATAAGTCTGCCAGGGCGTTTTCTGCCGAAACACCTTGACATACGAGATTATGTAAGCAACATCCGTGGAACCCGTATTTTGGAATTGTACAATAATCAAGGATTTGACGAATGTCTAACTTGACAAATCAAGGATTTGACGAATGTCTAACTTGACGAATCAACGATTTGACGAATGTCTAACTTGACGAACCAAGGATTTGACGAATTAAGTGTTTGACGAATGGTTGCGTAATCTAGTGATCAAATCTAATAACTCTATACTTGTTATAGGTAGTTGTTATGATCTGATGATGATAAATAAACTTTCATAAAATTTAAATTAGTCATTATTTATTTAGTCAACATAGTGTTACATTCGATAATAAAATGATTTGTTAGTCAAATTGCCCGTATTAAGATACAATTGGTAATATTACAAATAACAATGAAAAACAATAATATTATAAAAATAGCTTTGCGCTTTTTATACAATGTTTAAATCTACTATACATATAAATTCTTAGTAAGAGTTATTGTTGATCTTATTCGTTAGCCAACAATAATTGAATCGAATGGCGATGCGGGCGGCTACGGCTGACGGCAGCACCAGGCGCGCTGGATATAAGTATATTCAAATGGAGCTTGTCCACTTATCATAGCATAGCACATAGCAGTGTAACCTACTTGCTTCACTATATTTTGTAGACTGAAACCATATACCGCCTACCTGCAAAAATATATTGGAACCATCAAAAACAACTATGTATAATAAAAAAGAGAACCAAGTACTTATACCTATCCACAGTCAGCAAAACTACTAGCTTGGCAGCCCTGCATACACATTTATGTTATGTACAGTATATTGCAGAGGTGGTAAGATAATAGTTTTGCTGACTGTACATAGTGCCTGATGACAAGTCGCGCGCGCGGTCGCGGTATTTATTGGGCCTTGGGATAGTGCCGCTAACAACAGATAACTTACAAAGTAACATGTTCATAATTGTGCATATTACTCGTATGTCATAAATAGAAAAGATGCCAACAGGTAATACGCAGCCATCGTGTTAGGTTGTCTTGCTTGATAGAGGCTTATGTATTAAAAACTGATAGTAAACAATCGATATTATAAGCGTGGTATTCTATCTGTCCAATATCTTGGTCCAATGTGTATTTGCGTCTCACATTTTGCTTAATGGTAGAAGAGCCGACTGCAAAATTTCGTACCGACTTGATACCGCGATAAAATGCACAATGGTTTCCCATAAAAGTGATGCTAAGTCCGAATTTGATAGTCTGCCACGGCGGAACTTGCCGAAAGTACAGTCAGAAATACTATTCGCTTAGCACCTTTGCATTCAAACTTCTATGCAGGGGGGGGGTACCTTTCCTCTACAGCTGACTGTACAAAAAAGAAGGCCACTTCCGATGCGAAAAAGGGGGTTGGTTTTACCCATCTGGTACCGAAATGATAGTTATGGACGCAGTTAGAAATTTACTGGCAGACAGAAAAGCGAAATCTGTCAGTATGTTTTTGCCGAAAGTGTTTGGCACTTGGCAGACGCTCACAAAGGTGACCATCCGGACCCCTAGATATACCCATCTGATACCAGCATGCATGCATAGTGCATACCTTACATAATCTCGTCTGTCAAGGTGTTTCGGCAGGAAAAGCCTTGGTAGACTTATATATTCCATATATTCCTGAAATGCGGGTTCATACCTACCGACTGGAATTAGTTTCATGCTGGTATAATATCAAATAGGTATATTTAGGGGTCCCGATGGTCACCTCGTCTCGCCTCGGACGAGACCGTCTGCCAAGCACTTCCGGCAAAAAACATACTGATAGATTTCGCTTTTCTGTGTCTACCAGTAAATTTCTAACTGCTGCCATAACTATTATTTCGTTGCTGGTAGTGAAATTATAATTGATGGTGCGTTCCTTCTACATCGAGTGGTTGGGCAATCCAAGGAAAAATGTATCTCCCAAAGCTCCCGAAATTTATGCACACCTCCTAGGATTGAGCAAACTCGGATTACGAGCATTTAGGACCAAATGAAGGTATTAAAACGATTTCCTGGGAAATACTTCCTCAAAACGCTATTGTTGAATTTAATTTGATTGGCCTATATATACGATATATACCTAGTTAATACCTATAAGTAACATTGTTTACAACATATTTTTGCAGGCATTCGGCATTTTTTTTTGCAAAACAGAATCAAAGCAATTGTTTCGTATACACTGTATAGTCGTTCGTTTTCAAGCAGAGCTTGTTTCGAGATTATATTCCCTATTAATTATATTAAAAACAGCAAGTTGAGTCTCGGGTCGCGCTTAATAAAGGTTCGAAACGCTATTTAATATTTATCCAAATCCATCATCATCTCTATGGCCTTCATACAATACAATAGTGAATAATATACCTATATATAATATCTCCAAACAGGCTCAGTTTGAAATCGAAAGACCATACAAACGATAGTGCAACACTCGGGCTATGCATGGTGATCAACTGATCACAATGCAGAATAGTAATGTACGATTCTTATCAGCCGGACGGCGCGCCGGCGCCGGCGCCCGCGTCGGGTCCGCGCCGGGTCCGGGCCGGATCTCACACTGGCATGCTGCACGAATCGCGAACTGCCAAAACAAATGAGAACACTTCATTTGTGCACGACCCGGCCGCGGCCGGCCACATACTCGTATAAGAATTATATTATTGGTTAAATCGGGTTGTTTTGTTACAAACATATTGCCTGCTACCTACCGCCTAACCTAAGGGCGCTATTCCACCTGTCACATGTGTATTTGCATCTCACATTTTGCTTAATGAGAGAGTGAGACGCAATGCACATTGGACAGGTGGAATAGCATCGTATACGGAAAAATTTGCCGTTCAGTTGATACCTAAAGAAAAAAATAAGCAAAATAAAACTATGTATGTAAACAAAAACCCAAAAGTTCAGGAATCAGTAGGAAAACAATAGTAGTAGAGGTACGGATTTATACATAAATTAATTGGTTTATTAGAAAAGCAATCCCTCAATGAGGGCGCCACTGGACGGTCGATGCAGTCTTAATGTCTCGTATACCATAACAGAACTTGGAACCGTGCAACAGGTATTTACTTCGAACAGCTGGGATTTTTTATCTTATTAATCTTTATTGCGTACAAAAGGCGATTTAATGTCACAAGGCATTCTCTACCAGTCAACCTTCTGACAAAGCAGATAATTTGTAGGTTTTATCACTAGGAACAAGAAAAAAATCCCAGCTGTTACCAGTGGTAAAAACTTGGTGATAGCTGCATTAATTGGAATGAATAACCCATGTAATTTGGAGTTGGCTTGTGGTTGCTGACCGAATCAGTCTGTGAGTGAGTTGATACTAATGGAAACATTTTACTCGCGGCAACAGGTACGTGTACTTGCACGTGGGTAGGTGGTAGATGGCCACCTACCGGCCGTGAGCCGTGAGCTCGTGACCAAGTCCGCTGTGCGTCATGCGATGCGAGCAATCATCTGCAGCCGCTCGCCTTACTCTTCTCTACTCTACGGGTCTCCTCCGTCCAAGTTCTTATAAAACATGACATCTAGTGGTATTCCGCAAACTAAATTCGACATACATTACTATACAAAATATTTAAATTCCTTTGGCGCGTAATAAGGCGCTCCATCCGGCTCGATCAAACTTAAACATTTTAGACCCATATCTCTGATTCCTATTTTTTCTAAAATATTTGAACGCGTTCTAAGTGATGTTCTCATGTCACACTTTAATAAAAACAACTTATTGAATAAACAACAATATGCTTACCAG
This sequence comes from Cydia strobilella, assembly GCF_947568885.1. NCBI lineage: Eukaryota > Metazoa > Arthropoda > Insecta > Lepidoptera > Tortricidae > Cydia > Cydia strobilella. The sequence goes on from NC_086068.1 coordinate 34,085,494, forward strand.
CCAGGTCGTTCTACCATCGACGCAGCCCGAGACGTTCATCTAAAGGTCATAAGTCACCTAGAGGCAAAACGACAGGTTGCGGCTATATTCTGTGACCTTTCTCGTGCCTTCGAACTCGTGCATCACCCGCTCCTCCTAGCGAAGTTGGACCATTATGGTGTGACAGGTAAACTTCATCACATGATCGCCTCTTTTCTCCAGGGACGTAAACAACTAACGTCAGTCAAGGGAGAACGATCAGAGCTCCTTGACCTCGGAAATTGTGCTGTACCCCAAGGCTCCACAATGGGAAATAACCTGTTTCTCATTCTTATGAACGACTTCTCAGAAGCATCCAATGAAGCTGAGTTTGTCCTTTTTGCCGACGACGGCTGTGTAATTGTTGCAGCCGACAACCAGGACCAACTAATACTAAAACTGGACACAGTGATGCAGCAGGTTGCGGCGTGGTTCGCGGCGAACGGTATGTCCCTCAACATTGAAAAAACTAATATTGTCCATTTCGGCCTAAGGGGAACTAGAGAGCACACCCTTAACATCACATGCAACGGATTGCTAGTGCCGCAAGTCGACCACGTAAAATATTTAGGCCTTACATTCGACTCTGGCCTAACATGGGGACCACATATCGATTCTCTGTGTGACCGCCTTGCTGCCGCTTGCTACGCGCTCTCAAGGTTGCGCCAAAGTCTGCACCCCAACAACGTCAAAAAGGCTTACTTTGGCTATTTTCACTCCCTATTAACGTATGGTATAGACCTATGGGGTGACGCCGCGGAGCGCGAGAGAGTCTTCAAACTACAGAAGCGCGCAATTCGTGTAGTCGCCGGTGTCAAATGGGACCACCCTCCTAAAGAACTGTTCACTAGTAACAAAATACTAACGCTACCCTGCCTTTATATCCTAGAGGTAGCTAAACAGGTAAGGTTTAATTACGAACAGTTCCAGTCTAACGCTGCGGAACCCAAATACAACTTAAGGCGCCGCCACGAACTTCGTCCACCCCGCACACGGCTGGCGAAATCTAAAAAATGTCTGCACACAATTGGCCCTAAAATCTATAACCGAGTCTCTGAAGACATAAAAACTGCGAATAGCTACAATTCTTTCGTACTCAAACTTAAAAAATACCTAGTCTCTGCTGCCTTTTACTCGTTAAACGAATTCTTCTGATAGGAATAGAATGTCACATGAGTCCTGCATATTTAAAACATTATAATTTAAAACATTTGGTTAACAATTGTGTACCGAATTTATAATAATGCATTGTAATTTTAATAATTTAATGTATGTGAATAATAATGTAATTTAGAATAGCATTGTAAATTACTTTGACGTGTAAAATTTTAATTTTATTAATAAATGATTGTATTGTATTGTATTGTATCGATATGAATCGTACATTAACTCGTGTCCGTATTAAATACCAAATCACATAATGGTGTATACAGGTAATGCTATCGACACGTTTATATAAACTAAAACTAATAAATATCTTAACTAAAACCATAAAATGACTATGGTTGCCGACTAAAATGATAGCAATGAAGTATATTGTAAGGTTGCACCTGCTGAATAAAATACCTATTAAGTCACTTGTTAGGATTTATATAAGAAGCTGTTTTATGCTAAGGCACAGCGTCGACAGTGATCGTGATTTACGAATACGATCACTACAAAAGTGTCGCAGCGTTACGCTTTCTCAAACCAGACACTGCAGTGTATCTACGAGAATCAAACGAAGCGTCCAAAATATCTGCGCAAAACAACTGTCATGCAGAAACGCCTTGTAGAAATTATTTTGAGCATTGTTTTCAATTATAGTAGAAGATCTTAGGTCCACCACCTTGCATTTTTGAGACAAAGCAAACCGTTTGGAACAGTTGTTCCTGGGGGTGATCAGACCGGTTGCGACGAGGTCCCCCCAACAGGTGGGCAGGGGAAAGTATCTCCGGCGCGCCTCACTCTAAAATTTTTATCTGAATACATTTAGCAAATATATCATGTTTGGTATCTTTTTCGTGTAATTCGAGGACGAAGAATTCAATTCTGTGACTAAATTTTTAGTCACCCATACAAAAAATACGAGAAATTCAAAATAAATAAAAAAATCTTTACACTTTTTTTTCGAAAATCCTCAACAGAATTGAAACTACGGCGATTTGCTCTAAAAAAATACCCGCGAAAAGCCCAGTAATCCTACTATATAGAATAGTAAACTTGTCAAACATTTTTCTTTTATAACTCTGTTAAAAAAAATGTGAGGCGCGGCGTACCTGCGTTGTAAAAGCGGTATGCAGCTTTTAGGATTTTTAAGTATGTTTAGATGATTTCTGATAAGTTGTTATTCTTCTGGTTGTAGACTACATTAATAAATTACTTCTGGATGTGATATATATACAAATATAAATTAAATCCATACTAATATTATAACCTAAGAGAATATGCCTCCAACGGAAAATGCGCTACGTAAACATATTCTCCGTGCAGTTTACCAAGGAGGCTATGTTTGGGGACAGATTATAGCCCATCAGCAACAGCTACCATGCCCTGCTGACTGGGGCTGGTCCAAACAAAATGGTTATTGGGAGCCCATATGGACAAGCCTACCTGCGGCGGCTGCTGCTTGTTTAGAGATTATTCGTTGCCGCTGCAAAACAAAATGCGCAGGGAGGTGCAATGCAACTGCGTTAAAAAAAACTAAAATGCACGGACCTATGTGCATGTAGTGGCAATTGCGAACAATATATATCTTATTTTAACCCGCATTTTTTGTCAAACATCTATGTTAATTTTATCACATTTATAATAGCTCTACTGGCGAAAGTTTTCGCGACATCTTTATTTATATATTTAATTTATATTTCTATATATGTCACATCCAGAAGTAATTGATTAATGTGATCTACAACCAGAAGAATTACAACTTTACAGAAATCATCTAAACATACTTAAAAATCCTAAAAGCTGCATACCGTTTTTAAAGCGCAGGTACGCCGCACCTCACAAAACATTTTTTTTAACAGAGATATAAAAAAAATGTGTGACAAGTTTACTATTCTATATAGTAGGATAACTGGGCTATTCACAGGTATTTTTTTCTAGAGCAAATCGCCATAGTTTTAATTCTGTAGAGGATTTTCGAAAAAAAAGTGTAGATTTTTTTTTTAATTTTGAATTTCTCGTATTTTTTGTATGGGTGAGTGAAAATTTAGTCACAGAAATGAATTCTTCATCCTCGATATCCCTCTGGCACATATTATGAACTTGTCATATTTACAAGGCGTATTTCCGGAACGCTTAAAATATTCTGTTGTAAAGCCAATTCATAAGAAAGGTCCCAAGACAGAACTAAACAACTATAGGCCAATTACCCTCATTCCTGTCATATCAAAAAAATTTGAGAGAATAATGTGATAAGATTATGAAATTTATAACCAAAAATAAAATTTTAGCTGAAAATCAATTCGGATTTAGAAAGAATAGCTCGACATCTCTAGCGTGTTATCATCTAGTAAGAGAAGTAATTGAAAGCCTTGATAAACAAATTCCAATTGTTGCCGTGCTCTTAGATATGAGCAAGGCTTTCGATTTTGTAGATCACGAAATTCTGCTTCATAAATTGAACAGATATGGTATAAGAGGTCCAGCGTGGGACTAGATCGCTAGCTACCTCAGAAACCGTCACCAATGTGTTGAAGTCACCAGGTTTGATGGTAATGACAAAATAGCTTATAAATCGAACTACAAACCTAACACAACTGGCGTGCCGCAGGGCAGTATCCTGGGCCCCTTGCTATTTTTACTCTATATTCATGATCTCCTATCCTCTATCCTCCTCCGGTATCCTCTTTGCGGATGACACAACGTTGCTCATTAAAAATGACGACGATACGCCATTTGATGATAAAATCAACCAAGCTTTAGTAAATGTAATAGACTGGCTAGAAAACAATAATTTACAAATTAACAAAAATGATACAATTTCAGACATACCGAAGTAAACACATTGATTTAGAAATTAAGTACAATGGTTCAAAATTTGAGGAAGTAGATTCTGCATCATTGCTTGGAATAAACATTGACCACTTCTGTAATTGGAAGAGCCACATTGATAGCCTACGCACTAAATTGGATCGATTTGTTTATGTACTCTATCGTATCCGCAATGTGGTTTCGGAAGCAGCCGCTCTTTCGGCATATCACGGGTATGTGACATCCCTATTGAGATATGGTTTGACTATATGGGGGAACTCAGTCGATGCTGATATAATATTTAAAACACAAAAAAATGTGTAAGGTCTCTATCTGGGGCTTGGTATCTGGATCACTGCAGACCTTTATTTAGGCACAATAAAATTTTGACTTTACCTGCAATTTACATCTTTGAAATATGTACTTTTGTCAAAAAGCACCCCACATGTTTTGAAACTATCACCATGAGGTCTCAAAGAGGTACCCATCGACATAATCTGTACATGCCCAGGACAAACCTTTCACTGAGCAGAAAAAACGTGCATTACATGGCAATACAATTATTTAATACTTTTACTGGCGATTTTAAAGCCCTTCCAATAAAACTATTCAAAAAATAATTATTTGACCATTTGATAGAGAACTGTTATTATTCAATTGACGAATTTTTGACATTATGTAAATTATAGGTTATAGATTTGACATTGTTTTACTATTGATACATTTATAATGCTCTATAATGATTGTATATTTTCATATTAGACAAATTGTAATCTTCAATTATATTGACTATTTATGATTTTATTATTATTAATTGTACTTTTATTATTTTTCAATGTGACATTTTATTTTAATGGAGGTTTAATATTAGTTAGTAATTTAAGAATATATGTAAGCCATGTATTATGGGAAATCAAGGACTGGAAACAATATTATGTAACAACAATTTATACCCTTTTTTGCACAAATAAACTATTCTATTCTATTCGAATTACACGAAAAAGACACCAAACTTGATATATTTGCTAGATGTATGCAGATATTAATTTGAGTGAGGCGCGCCGGAGACACTCCCCCCCCCCCCATGCCGGGGGGGGGGGGGGGGGGGACCTCGTGGCAACCGGGCTAAATCAGCTCAGATCACCCCCAGGAACACCTGTTCCAAGCGGTTTGCTTTGTCTCAAAAATGCAAGGTCCCCTTAGAAAACGGGAGCTAAGATCTCCTACTTTTAAGTACTGCTGACTGTATAAGTTTGATTTAAATCTTATAATCAGATCAGATGAACAAAACAAATTGTATTATATAGGGTTTTAGGCGTGTTAATTGTATGTCAATTTAAGTTAATAAATCTAAAATATCTAGATTATTATCATAGGTCTCGCGATTTAGAGAGAGGCTAATGGAACCAATTATCAATGACAGGGAGAGTGGTACAAAATAGTATGTAAATGAGAATTAAAAGTAGATAATGACGGTGACAGTCTGTACACTACACTACACGACATCTTGTGTGCCGAGGCCTCTCTCTGTTGTGCGACACCTATACCAGGTACAGTGCGCTTACTTCCAGTTTGTGATCACGTCGTGGCCAAAGATGGGGTCACACATGGAAATTTAAATATTCCGAATGGTCCCCGTGTCCTGGTTATGTCCAATCTATTTTTATACGTGATTTTAATATTGGACAGATAGAATATTATTAATACCAATATGTCAATATATAGTCAATGTGTGGTGGTCAACGTATTATTAGTTTTGTTCACTCTCTTACACAAAAGACAATACTAACCAACAGGAGCGTAGCTAAAGGATATGGCGCCCGGGGCAGTCACCAAATTTGAGCCCCCTGACGACTGGCAAAAGTTTCCCTGCTGCTGCCTTTTGCCCATTTTGGCACCCCCCCCCCTTGGATGGCGCCCGGGGCACTTGCCCCATCTGCCCCTCCCCCCCCCCCCAGTTACGCCACTGCTAACCAAAAACTGGAAATAATCGTATGTATGACAAAAATGCTATAATCATACAATCACCATTGTTTTGTCAGTCATTTTCTACAATTACATAGGTACATTATATACACATTCAATATATGTACATACAGTACAGTTTACATAGGTACATTATATACACATTCAATATACATACAGTACAAATAGTACAATACAGTTTACCTCTACTCTTCATACAAACCGATTGCCTGATGTGACTTCTATTACTATTGTTAGGTTATTTCATGATGCTAACCAAATGCAGGTCAACCTTCAAGGTTGTTAAATTTACCGCACTTTTGTATTGAAAGCCCTGACAGGCTATATGATCGTAAACATGTCGTGGTGTTGCTACACCACTTGAATTGGTACAGTGGCGCCTACAATATTCTTAATTTATTTTAACATTACGTCGAGAATAATGTAAATTGGGAGGTAAAAAGCCAGTGGTAACGTCACTCAGCTAGAAGAAGATTAGGCAAAATAGTTACATAGTAAAAAGGAGCTTAAAAAGCAAACACTAAAATATAGCACATTACCACGAGCTTAGTCATGTATCGCAAACAAAAATGTATAGCGCTTTAATGCGCCTTTGATTATATTAATATATTTATTATACCATTCGCAATCTTGAGCTATTAATTCGTCGAGAATTTTATATGAAACCATTTTATTTCATTGGCAAAGTTAATTATTGATCTTTTGTGATCCTTATCGACACTGGGTAAACTTCGTAACAGGGTAAGATTTTAGGAAGTAAAAGTATAATTACAGAATAAATAATAGTACTTGGTACAGAAAGTCCACTCTAACAAAACACGTCTATTACGACAGATATGACCGCTAGGTGGCGCAAGCGCGAGCAGGCGTCCGTTCCGTAGCGGTGCGCGGCAACTACTATGGCTAGACACCAAAATTGGTGTAGGCCGCATGTACTTGTAGCGACGCGACGAAATCGCGGAGTGATTCACGCCTGGAAGAATGTTAAACATAAATATGAAATGTGTAAGGAGAGGGAGGAGGAGAGAGCGAGTAGGTGTCGGTGTGCGGTTAATCCCATTCGTCGTCGCTGGTGGCGGGCTCGCTGTCGTCGGAGTCGGAGGAGTGGATGACGCGCGAGCGCTCGTCCAGCGCGCGGCGCAGCGCCACGGCCAGGCCCGACGCGCCGCCCGTACCCGCCGCCGCCGCCGCCGCCGCCGGCGCCGCGCCGTTGCTCGCCGGCCGCGACGCCTGCACCTGCACAACCAACAACACATTGTAACATCGGACCGGACGGCCGTCATCCTCACCACGCTTCATCACCTCACAGGGCCTCCTGGCTCCTACCTCTCTATCAATCTTGCATATATATTAGGCCAGGATTACACTCGTAAGTTTTACTTACGTAAGTAGGGACACAGCTATACTACAGAATGAGATATGAATATCGTTATCTCATTCTAGCAAATAGCTTTGTCCCTACTTACGTAAGTAAAACTTACGAGTGTAATCCTGGCCTTACAACAACAGACAAACGAACTGGTTTGTGGTAGCTCCACTGATTCACACGAAATTATAGAAATTCAAGAGTCAAAAGTATCCTCCATAATGTCAACAGTGTACACCGATTTATACCGTGTAGTCCAACTACGACAAAAAAAACCGGACAAGTGCGAGTCGGACAGCCCACCGAGGGTTTCGCACTTTTTAGGGTTCCGTACCCAAACGGTAAAAAGTGCTGCACTCTGGTGGCAGAACATTGCAGTAATATCCCCTATTCCTCGTCCTTTGGAAATCTGAAATAAAAAGTTGAGTTTTCTGACCAACAATATTAATAAAAGGAACATTCATCAATGATCATTAATGTCTTTTTTATTAGGGTTCCGTACCCAAAGGGTAAAAACGGGACCCTATTATTAAGACTCCTGTCTGTCTGTCCGTCTGTCACCAGGCTGTATCTCTTGAACCGTGATTGCTAGAGAGTTGAAATTTTCACAGTTGATGTATTTCTGTTGCCGCTATAACAACAAATAAGTATTCAATTTCTCTTATACCTAGTGTAGGTAAACATTTCCCGCACCTATCACTATATTTTATTATTATTATACTCTTTATTACACGACTGCCCAAAAAAAAGCGTAATGTTTTCAGCGTTCATGTTTGTATGTATATATATATGTATGTGAGTTTCTTTATTCCACCATAACTTCTAAATGCCTTAACCGATTTAGATGTATAATAAATCATTCGAATCCGTACGTCATCCCGGGTGACATATAGTAAGAGATACGTTATATATGGTCGACCTTCACCGATACGTCTGACGGATGAAACTTATATTTTATGAAAGAAAATATGGTCCTGAACATAAATATATAGGGTTGCCTAAAGACATTTGGTCAAGGCTATTTTTAATAAATTTTTGAAAATATTTTTTTTTTTCCAATTTCACCGATTTGTCTGACGAACGAAATAAGTTCCAATAGAAAGTATACAACTTCTACAACATAAATAAATTAGGTTGCCTATGTTTTTCCGGTCACTATTATGAGTTTTAACTATATAACTCCCGTGAGACTCAAACATATTAGATTATTTTAAACCGGGTCACTCACGTATTATTAAGTCGAATAGCTCGACATGTTTCGGTCCAATTTACGAGCACCGTCTTCACGGACGAGACACATCCCACATCATAGGGTTGAACCGAAGCAAAAGATCCTTACATACATTTTGTTTCTTTCGTGGCGATTTTTTCCGAAAATATTCACTTTATCAAAAAATGTTTTCCTAAAACCCCTATTTATTTTAAAAGACCTATCCAACGACATCCCACATCATAGGGTTGAAACGAAACAAAAAATCCTTACATACATTTTGTTTCTTTCGAGGGGATTATGTCGTTGGATAGGTCTTTTAAAATAAATAGGGGTTTTAGAAAAACATTTTTTGATAAAGTGAATATATTCGGAAATAATCGCTTTGAAAGAAACAAAATGTGTGTGGCAATTTTTTTATCGTTTCAACCCCATGGTGTGTGGTGTCGTTAGATAGGTCTTTCAAAATAAATAGGGTTCTTTAAACAACATTTTTTGATAAATGAATCATTTCGGAAATAATTATTTAGAAAAAAAAAAGGGTTTTTCCTTCTAACTTTTGAACCATTCATCGAAAAATCATGAAAAAAATCACAAAAATAGTGATTAATAAACACATTCGAAAATAGTTAAAATGATCGTGATCAGTTATCAATTATAGTTTTTGAGTTATCGCTAAAAGTTTTCCTTCTTATTTTCTTTAAAAGCCTGGCAACCCTTATTTGTGACCGGATTTTTGCAGGCAACCCTATACCATTGTATTCGCAATAAAATTACCATTATTTTGATATATAATTCAAGCGTCAGACAGATGGGTATCGATTTTAACTCACCTGTTTAAACACGGCAACCTCATAATAGTGACCGGAAAAACATAGGCAACCTTATTTATTCATGTTGTAGAAGTTGTATGCTTTCCATTGGAACTTATTTCGTTCGTCAGACAAATCGGTGAATTTTGAAGAAAAAAAATTATTTTCATTTTTTTTTTAAATAGCCTTGGCCTTGAATATTTCTTTAGGCAACCCTATTTATTTATGTTCAGGAACATATTTTCTTTCATAAAATATAAGTTTCATCCGTCAGACGTATGGGTGAAGGTCGACCATATATAACGTATCTTAGACTAATAGGCTATGTGACGTCATAATAAAATCAATATGGCGGACGTAATACAAAATAATGCGCGACATTTGGAAAAAAAATCTTTCAAACTTATCGAGTGGGGTATCAAAATGAAGAGCTTTGAAAGACGATTCAAAATATATATACAACATATGCATTTATTTCTTACTTTGGTAGAATAAAGATTTACAAAATATGCTAAGTAAAAGAAATCACGTCTCAAATAAAATAATTTTACCGCTGATCATAAAAATATATACAAAAAAATAATATGGTATAGCGTAAATTTTGAAACTAAACACAAACATTTTTAAATCGCGCTATTGAAATATTTGAAATCAAAATTTGTGTGAACTTCAATTTAAGCACTGAATTGATATTCGTATTTCTTATAAATTTGTACTTGCCTATTGCTTCATTTAACCAGGTCGTAAATGAAAAATAAACAGGTTTTGTTTGAACTCGTGCATAGGTTACTTATTAGCTTATTACTAGGTACCTACTAACTCCATTTCTTATTAGGTTTTGTACGAAACGTTTTATTAGATTTCCATGATTGTGAAAAGTGTTTAAGTCACAATGTACTTACTATGTGTATGTTGATATAATATGTATTGTAAAAAGCTCGCAACATAAAGTCGATTGTATGTATTAATCTAAGGACTAAATAAGAGAAGGCCCGAAGCGTCCGAGAGAGGAGCGCCTTTAATAATTTGGTGTTCAGACACAGAACGATAGTAGGTACAAATGTCTAAATTCAAAGGCCGAAGTCTGAATTCCGCGTAGGGCCGGAGGCCCGGAGTGCGCGTTTTACGCAACTTCCCCCTAGTATCTTAATTGCAAAGGCCGAAGACCAAGTATTTTTTCTTTAAATATTTCTTTGTAGTTTTACATGTATGTAAAATGTATAATTTTGGTGCAATAAAGAATATTTACTTACTTACTTACCAAGGTGTAGTGCTCTAACACAAAAATAGTAAATGTGTCTAAATGCGAAAGCCGAGCTCCAAGTAGAGCCGAAGGCCTGGAGCATCCGACAGACATTTTTTTTAATATGGTCTAATTGAATTAGATAAAAAAATCTACCCTGAGACTGTTAAATCATGACTCAAAGAATGTAAAAGTAGACTATAATTGGGAAATATTTCCTTTCTCTAATGTTATAGCTCGGCGTCAGTGAAAGCTGGCGTGAATCCGCACCAGGACAGGGCAAAAATAGCGTGCTTTTATGTCGGAGGCCAAGACTCATTTTGGGTAATGGCGCCAACCAAGCAAGTAGTAAGTAAGTAAGTAATGTTATCCCACCTATCCCCAGTTAACCCACTTGACTGTGCGAGCTTTCTGTAATCTATCCTAGTACTGCTACGAACATTGCAAGCCCTATAGCTGGCCCTCGCATTAAGACACTTGTAACATTGTGTTTCATCACTATACTTCCGCAGCTTGGCCTTAGGCTTTTCATAGAAGCGCGTCTCTCTTGGACGTTTTGGGCCTTCGGCACTACGCTGAGCTTCTGGCTTGTGCAAGTGTGAATTATACGTCATAATTTCAAAAAAATGTCCCATTTAAAATAATACTTGCACAGTTTGGACAATCAAAATCGCTGCAGACTTATCTTTGTCTAACTCTATTCAACCTCCTATTTTGCCGAAGGCCATGTGTGAGTCGTACAAAAGTCGCGTCAAAGATAATTTAATAAAAATCTTTTGTAAGTAAAAATGAAATTTATGAGACTTATAAGTCTTTCCTAAGCCTCAAACATTCAAAACTAAGTACTACTACTTCTTAAAAGCTGTACCTGTGTAAAGATAAAGATGTGAAAGGTCCCAAACCGTGAACATATTGCCCACAGAAAAGATGACCGTATTTCGATTCCGGAACGTTGTGCTAATTAAAAGTTCTAATTTAATATCCACATTTAAAAATTACCTGTTTTTTTTAAATCATAGTTTTAGTTCGTTTTGTCATTAAAATGAATAAAATAAAATAAATTAATTAAAAAATTAAAAACACGACTGCTGAATTTTAAGCGAACTGAAAAGCTAAAAATAATTTTGATGTTAGTTACATAACTTTATGAATTTAAATTGGAATATAAATGTACACTTACGGTCATTAACAGTAAATACAAATTAATGACGTGACTGTACCTGTGTATTTTATTTCGATTGCAGTCGGGGGACCTTTTGAATGGGAAAATGCACTACATCAAGGTCCCACGACTTGGTTGGTTTTTATAATATGGATATAAAAGTAAAATACAAAAACACTTACAAAACAATACAAAATACATATAAACACATTATAAAAACCTAACCTAGGGTGCCGCCAGCAGCGGGGCATGCCCAAGCTGCCGGTGGTCAGGGCCGCAGAGAGAGGAACCGGCGGACTATCCGCGCCGTGTCCAAGATCACCGCCTTCTGCATCTGACCTTTTTTTTTTTTTTTTTTTACCCAGGGGAAATCCGTTAGGGATCCCACCCGGCCCGGGAGAGGCCGAGTGGGTATGTCCGACTCGCACGGACTAAAACCCCTGGGGTGTTCCGACGCTCGCTTTTGGGCTGCCCTTGCATCTGACCCTTGATCCAACCACCTAGCGAGAGTCTCTCAAGGTGTTGGTAGAGACTCTTCGCTATGAGACCGTTCGCTGAAACGACTATCGGGACAATGATCGTCGAATCAACATCCCACATGGCGGTTATCTCGTGAGCCAAGTCTAGGTAGGTACTTACTGGACTTGTCCTTCTCGGCTTTCACGAGATTCTCATCATGGGGGATGGTGATGTCGACTAGCACGGCCCGGCGCTGCGATCGATCTATTATCACAATTTCAGGCTTATTGGCTACAATAGTCCTGTCAGTGATGATAGATCGATCCCAATAGAGCGTGGCACGACCATTCTCAAGAACTGGCACAGGTAAATACTTGTAGTACGGTACTTCGCGGTCCACAAGGCCATATTGAAGAGCAAGCTGCTGGTGAATAATCCTGGCTACGAGATTATGTCTGTGCAAGTACTCGCCGTTAGCAAGATGAGAACAACCGGAAATGATATGCCTGAGTGACTCTCCGGGACGGCGGCATGCCCGACAAATGTCGACCGTACCGTCCCTCAGGATATATTTCCGATAGTTGTTCGTCATCATAACTTCGTCCGCAATTGCACAGGCAAAACCCTCGGTTTCTCCGAAGAGGTCCCCGAATCGTAACCAGTTCACCGACGCGAGCAGGTCTACATCGGGTCCCGTGAGGGACTTGTAGAACCGCCCATGTAGCTGCTTATCCTTCCATACCGCCCTGCGGTCCGCAGTACTTTGTACCACAGGTTTGTGCCAGTTCTCGTTTGCCAAGGAGAGCGGCGTGAGTTTCCTGTCTACTGCCACCACGTCACAATGTACCCCACACTCGTTGTTAAGGAAATAATTCCTGGCATTGCACACCTCGCGGTTGTGGACATCTTTGGCGTTTATTATTATTATTATGTTCGTCCTTTACATAATCTCGGGACCATGGGGTCCCGGACATTTGGAAGGCGCGCGTGGGGCCGAAGCCAACACGCAGAGGCCCCTTGTAAAAAGAAAATTTACTCTAAAAGGTGATGTGACACCAACCGACGATTATCCCTGTATGCACTATAGTAGTGCACCCAAGGACAAGCCCCGGTTAGTTCAGGACTATTGCAATGATAAGAAACAAAATAAACTAGACTATTGTGTTGAGATGTTAGTGTACTGGTTATTAAGATGTTAGTGTACTGGTTATTATTATTATTTTGTATCTCCTTGTGGATTTCACGGGCCTATAAATCCCGGTCTTTTGATAGGCTTGCGTGGGGATATTGATCCAACACGTAGAGGCCCCTTGGAGAGCTTTAATGTCATGTAGGACGCCTGCTGGAACCCGTTCACAGGTGCAACAATAGACACCCATGAACCGGTCGCAGCAGGCATTGGGACTATTATAGAAAAAGTGAGCAGTATACCGGTCTATGGATTGAAGTTTGGGTGGACAATGAGACTGGGCTATTGTAAAGACGTCCGGACACCTGCCATAACAATGTTTTCACAAGTTATCGAGGCAGGTGGTGACTTGCCGCCGACTAGATGGGCCCCTGAAACTGCCGTCGTAAAGACGACCAGGAGCAACACCGGTGTGAGCGGCTCAGGGGTGTCGAGAGGTGTGCGCCGCTTTCTACCCAGTGGCTGTTAACAGCCATTGTGCCAACTCGCGTCTTATGCATCTTTTACTTCCACCCCTGGAGCATATAGCTCTAGCGACTCCTCTCTGGACAGCCAATGAAGGCAAGCCAGAGCTGAGAGTCCTGCGGGTCCCCTTGGGGTCCACTCCGACCGACGAAGACACGCCGGAGACGGAGACCCTGACTGACTCTCGGGAGCACTCGGGTCCGTGGGGTCGTTACTCCCCAACAGCTCGCCACAAGCTGCCCTGTGGCATTATTATTATTATTATTTATAATGCAGGCAGGCAGTTTAAATAACTGATAATGCCTGTATAGTCATAAACTGAGCTCTCAGTGTTGAGTAGAATTCGCTTTGTGCTTATCTAATTTATTCTTAAACTCATTGACACTTTGGGTCTCTACTACATCCTCTGGGAGTTTGTTCCAAGCGTTGACCACTCTGTTGCTAAAGAAGTGTCTATGAGGATTATTGTAGGACCTGTGAGACACCAGCTTATACTGATGACCTCTCAGACGGTTGTTACTATTGCGTTCTAGCATCTTATGGAAATCATTAAGGTCATAGTGTTGGGTTAGTATTTTGTATGTCTCAAACAGATCTCCGCGTTCTCTGCGCTCCTTCAAGGTTGTGAGCTTTAAGAAGTGTAGTCTTTCTTCATAGGACATGTTTTTGAGTTTCTTCGGTATCTTGGTGAAACTACGTTGAACTTTCTCCAACGTCTCAATATCCTTGATAAAATAAGGGCTCCATACTTGAAATGCGTACCCCAATATAGGCCTAACGTAGGTTTTGTGAATTTTGATCATCATATCCGGCGTCAGATTCCCAAACCTTTTCTTATGAGGTAGATAAGGCTCTTTGCTTTCTTAACGATTACAGTTATATGTTCTTCCCATTTCAGGTCCTCAGTGATTTTGACGCCCAGATCGATTTGTACCTTGACAGCTTTTAAGGGAGTGTTGTCCAAATTATATTATATATAGTGTAATGAGGGTTGTTTGTACCTATGTGCAGAACAGTACATTTTGTAGAATTCAGGTTTATGAGCCATTCTTTAGACCAATACTTTGTTCAGGTCGTCTTGTAGCAAGTCATAGTAAAGTAATGGGTTGGAAAATAATTTAGTGTCAAATGCAAAAGTACTGATGTATATTATGGTATGGTATATTTGATCTCTGTTTGGCCCAAAGGTTAACTGGTAGAGAATGCCCTCAGGCATTAAGTTCGCCTTTTGTACAACTTTTACTATGCAATAAAGTTTAAATAAATAAATACTACTAACAGAATAAAATAAATATTTAAGTGGGGCTCCCATACAACAAACGTGATTTTATTGTCGTTTTTTTGCGTAATGGTACGGAACCCTTCGTGCACGAGTCCGACTCGCACTTGTTTTAGTATTTGTTGTCTTCTTATTATTAAGTTTGACATATCTATAATAATTCAATGTTTTTAAGAATAATAATAACTGCATCAACAAATTGCTCTGATATTTAGATTAAGGTAATATTTAAAACTTGACAATTTAAAAGTGCTTGTTGCTAGGCCTGTTTGAATAAAGAATATATTGACTTTGACTTTGTTGTTATAGCGGCAACAGAAATACATCATCCGTGAAAATTTCAAATGTCTAACTATCACGGTTCATGAGATACAGCCGATATAGTCCGCCAGGTACTCACGGATCGCAACTCCACGCCCTGTCGGATCTCGCTGAGCAGGTTGCTCCGGTTGTCTTTTGCTGCTGATGAGTAGTGCAATAGCGGCGATAGTCCGCCAGGTACTCACGGATCGCAATTCCACGCCCTGTCGGATCTCGCTGAGCAGGTTGCTCCGGTTGTCTTCTGCAGGCGGCTTGGACCCGGCTTCCACGTGCTGCAACAAATTCCCAACACCTTATTTAAAAGCTGTTGAAAAGCTGATCATTGATGGAAACACGGAGGGCAAACGAGGCCGGGGACGGTCTCCAACTAGATGGAGCGATCAAGTAAAAGGGGCCCCATCCTCAACCAGTAGCGGAAGCCGCCCAAAGAATCTGGAATTTTCTGGACTCAACGGGCATTAGTAACGAACTTTAAAGGGCCGTCACAATAGATCACTGCTTGGTCGACGTGACACTCACAGGCCCACAACACCCCAACAATAATAATAATAAGCCGCTCGACCCCAATTTCAAAGGAATACCGCAAATCGATGTACAGGTTAGCCGTTTGGCACACGCATACTAGAGGTCAAAACAAAATTTTTGACCCGCAGTTCCTAAAAAAAATTCGGTGGGGATGGGGAGTGGAAAAACTTTTTTTTTGTATGGAAAAAATAATAATTCCAAAACCTATCGAGTGTGGTATCATACGAAAGGGCTTTTTGAGGCGATTCTAAAAATATATCACATCATTACATTTCGGGCATTTTTTTTTATTAAAACAAAAAGAATTTTCGAAACATACCAAGTTTAGGCTCCTCCAGACACGATATGACTGATTTTTTTTTGTACAATATACCACAAATGATACGTGATATCCTCATGTCTAACCCCAAGAAAGCAATTTTGAAAATAATATCATTAACATTTTTTTTTAATTTTTCAATTTTACAAAGTGACACAGTTCTACTTCAAGTTCGCAAGTATTCTTCGGTCAGCGTTAAATCAACTTAGCAACAGTAAATGTGCTACTTACACGTACAACATGAATCGTAAAAAGACTGTGATAGATATAAGTACCTAACCTCAAGTATACCCTGTGCATTAGTAGGTAGGTATAGAGAAAATTGATATATACCTTGCAATTTATAACTTGCCATATGTATAATACGAACACGTAACGCACTGCCACGAATAAAATATACCTACACGCCAGACGAGAATTAACCGAACGAAAGCCATGACTGCGGGCGGCTAAATGTAGCTCGCGATCGGAACTCAGATCTTGAGGGACGGGCGGAGGGACGGGGAGGAAAAAGACCTTATCGTTTGTGATCGTAATCATCGATTAGATAACACCAATAATAAACAAAACAGCACAATCCAATACAATTCCATTACACTTTGTAATATTGAAAAATTATATACATATAAAATATTTAAAAAAAAAACTAAATGAAACTATTTTCAATATTGCTTTCTTGGGGTTCGATATCAAGATATTACGTATCATTTGTGGTATATTGTACAAAAAAAAATGTACAAAAGTACAGAGAGGTTGTTTTAACGCTGAGCGAAGAATACTTGCGAACTTGCTCTTTTTTTTAATTTATTTTTTTCATTTTTTTTTATTTAATTTCATTGACTGTTATATTATGATAGTGTTTTAATGATTGCATGTTAGTAATTAGTAAATGTACCTTATTGTACCATTATGTAAATATTTTGCATGTTGATGTTGTGTCGACTGAATACTGTGTCTAACTATTTTATAAGATCTGATTGTTACGTATTCAAGCAAATAAATATTTTATTCTATTCTATTCTATTCTATTCTTGAAGTAGAACTGTGTCACTTTGTAAAATTGAAAAAAAAAATTGGTTATGATATTATTTTCTTATTGCTTTCTTGGGGTTCGATATCAAGATATTACGTATCATTTGTGGTATATTGTACAAAAAAAATCAGTAAGGTATATCGTAGCTGGAGGATACAACCTTGATATTTTGTGTCAATAACTAAACAAATTATACCAACTGATGAAAAGGCGCAGTTAAAGGGTTAAAGAGGTATTTCCCGTTGGATATATGGATATTACGTATCATTTTATGATTAATATGTACCGTATCTGCAGTATAGTTCCATAAGTCTCGTCAAATAGGTATTGAAGTAGAACTGTGTCACTTTGTAAAATTGAAAAATTAAAAAAAAATGTTAATGATATTATTTTCAAAATTGCTTTCTTGGAGTTAGACATGAGGATATCACGTATCATTTGTGTTATAAAAAAAAAACAGCCATATCGTGTCTGGAGGAGCCCAAATTTGGTATGTTTCGAAAATTCTTTTTGTTTTAATTTTAAAAAAATGCCCGAAATGTAATGATGTGATATATTTTTAGAATCGCCTCAAAAAGCCCTTTCGTATGATACCACACACGATAGGTTTTGAAAAAAAATATATTTTTTTTTTTCATACAAAAAAAAATGTTTTACCACTCCCCCAGCGAAATTTTTTTAGGAACTGCGGGTCAAAAAATTTGTTTTGACCTAGTATGTGTGTGCCAAACGGCTAACCTGTACATCTATTTGCGGTGTTTTTATACGAACGGGTTAGACTACAGCTTTTGCTCGGTCGTCAGAGACGCGATGGACAGGCACCGATGGAGGCAGATCACAAGAACCAGGTGTGGAGCATTCACATCCACTGATGACCACGATCCTCAGTCATGAGGGAGCGACCACAGAGAGATTTAAAAGCTGTCGAGTTACAATGAATACAAACACGAAATTTTATAGTTCACACCACAGATATAATATACAGGGTGGAAAAATTTATGGACCCTGCAGGGAAAGTGCCTTAAAGAAACCTTAAGTTAGCTCATTTTACTTAAAGGAAACATTCTTTGATATTAAAAAAAACTTCATTCAACGATTTTTCATTTTTTTTTCATTTTCGCTTCTAAAAATATTCTATATTCGATTTTATGGCTATTTAGTACGACAGACGAGCGTAAGACCTAATGTTTTTTGGAGAAATGTCATCATTAACATTAACTGTATCGACAAGCAGAATAAAATAGTGCTTATTTTTTTGAATTTTTAGTAGTTTCGATTCTAATAATAATTAAAATGAGCTAACTTAAGGTTTTAAGGCATTCTCCGTCCAGGGCCCATAAATTTTGGCCATTAACCATTGACGGAAAATGAATTAGTAATGGCCATTGACATCAATGGCCATTAATATTAATTTATTTCAAACCATTGACAATTAAAACGAACTAATGGTTAATGGCTCACAAACCATTAACAATTAAATCAATTTTTAATGAAAATTAAAAATGTGATTGATAATTAACAATTAACAAGAAGAAATATCATAATTTTATAAAGGCGTCCAAGGACTCAAAGGTCTGCAAGACTGAACTTGTATGTATGTATGAGTATGTATTACTCATCCTCCTTATGAACCCTGGCAGTACCTAGTGGAACTTAGGTTTGGTGCAGCATAGGCACGCGCTATTTTGGTCATCCGACTGGCCTTGATGAGCACTTAGGAGAGCAGTAGTACCCTTTGATAGAGCTGATGCTGAACCCTGGCAGTACCTAGTGGATCTAAGCTTTGGTGCAACATAGGCACACGCTGTTTTAGTCATCCGACTCGTCTTGATGAGCACTTAGGTGAGCAGTACCCATGATAGAGATGATGCTGAACCCTGGCAGTACCTAGTGGAACTAAGGTTTGGTTGACATATCAGTAAAATTTGACAGATTGACAGTTTTTGTAATTTTTAGTGAAAATTATCTTTTTGGGATAGAATTTAGCACCAAGTAACATTGTTAAGTGTAGATTTATACAATCTGTCAAAATTGACATTTTGTGACAGTTTTGGATCCCAGATCGAAACGGCTTGTCCAATTTTGATAGGACCTTAAACATCTGTCAAAACTGTCAAAATTGACAGTTTTTGCCATTTTTAGTGAAAATTAACATGTTTTGTTAAAGTTTGGTACTAAGTGACATAGTTTAGTGTTGTTTGACATATCAGTCAAATTTGACCGATTGACCGTTTTTGTCATTTTCAGTGAAAATTATCTTTTTGGGATATAATTTAGCACCAAGTGACATTGTTAGGTGTAGATTTATACAATCTGACAAAATTGACATTTTGTGACATTTTGACATTTTTGGATCCCAAATCGAAACGGTTTGTCCGATTTTGATAGGACCTTCAGCATTAGTCATGGGATGGAAAAATTTAAACTGTCAAAATTGACAGTTTGACAGTTTTTGTAATTTTTAGTGAAAATTAACATGTTTTGTTAAAGTTTGGTACTAAGTGACATCACTAAAAAAGACAAAAACTGTCAAACTGTCAATTTTGACAGTTTTGACAGATGTGTCAAACTACATTTTCCATCCCATGACTAATGTTGAAGGTCCTATCAAAATCGGACAAACCGTTTCGATTTGGGATCCAAAAATGTCAAAATGTCACAAAAAGTCAATTTAGACAGATTGTATAAATCTACACTTAACAATGTCACTTGGTGCTAAATTATATCCCAAAAAGATAATTTTCACTGAAAATCACAAAAACTTTCAATCTGTCAAATTTGACTGATATGTCAAACAACACTAAACTATGTCACTTAGTACCAAACTTTAACAAAACATGTTAATTTTCACTAAAAATGGCAAAAACTGTCGAACTGTCAATTTTGACAGTTTTTGTAATTTTTAGTGAAAATTATCTTTTTGGGATAGAATTTAGCACCAAGTAACATTGTTAAGTGTAGATTTATACAATCTGTCAAAATTGACATTTTGTGACAGTTTTGGATCCCAGATCGAAACGGCTTGTCCAATTTTGATAGGACCTTAAACATCTGTCAAAACTGTCAAAATTGACAGTTTTTGCCATTTTTAGTGAAAATTAACATGTTTTGTTAAAGTTTGGTACTAAGTGACATAGTTTAGTGTTGTTTGACATATCAGTCAAATTTGACCGATTGACCGTTTTTGTCATTTTCAGTGAAAATTATCTTTTTGGGATATAATTTAGCACCAAGTGACATTGTTAGGTGTAGATTTATACAATCTGACAAAATTGACATTTTGTGACATTTTGACATTTTTGGATCCCAAATCGAAACGGTTTGTCCGATTTTGATAGGACCTTCAGCATTAGTCATGGGATGGAAAAATTTAAACTGTCAAAATTGACAGTTTGACAGTTTTTGTAATTTTTAGTGAAAATTAACATGTTTTGTTAAAGTTTGGTACTAAGTGACATCACTAAAAAAGACAAAAACTGTCAAACTGTCAATTTTGACAGTTTTGACAGATGTGTCAAACTACATTTTCCATCCCATGACTAATGTTGAAGGTCCTATCAAAATCGGACAAACCGTTTCGATTTGGGATCCAAAAATGTCAAAATGTCACAAAAAGTCAATTTAGACAGATTGTATAAATCTACACTTAACAATGTCACTTGGTGCTAAATTATATCCCAAAAAGATAATTTTCACTGAAAATCACAAAAACTTTCAATCTGTCAAATTTGACTGATATGTCAAACAACACTAAACTATGTCACTTAGTACCAAACTTTAACAAAACATGTTAATTTTCACTAAAAATGGCAAAAACTGTCGAACTGTCAATTTTGACAGTTTTGACAGATGTGTCAAACTACATTTTCCATCCCATGACTAATGTTGAAGGTCCTATTAAAATTGGACAAGCCGTTTCGATCTGGGATCCAAAACTGTCAAAAATGTCACAAAATGTCAATTTTGACAGATAGCATAAATCTACACTTAACAATGTTACTTGGTGCTAAATTCTATCCCAAAAAGATAATTTTCACTGAAAATGACAAAAACGGTCAATCGGTCAAATTTGACTGATATGTCAACCAAACCTTAGTTCCACTAGGTACTGCCAGGGTTCAGCATCAGCTCTATCATTGGTACTGCTCTCCGTAGTGCTCATCAAGACGATTCAAATGACCAAAACCGCGTATGTCTATGTTGCACCATGGTTGCACCAAACCTGAATTCCACTACGTAGTAGGTACTGCTACTACTGCCAGGGTTCAGTCAGGGTGTGGCGGGCTCGGGGGGGTCCGCTACAATACAGAATGAAAGCCGAGGAGGAAGGCGCGTCTTACCATCTGGCGCGCCTAGCGTGAAGGGCCTTCGGGCATTCGCGAAGGAGCCGCGCTCGTGGGTGGCTGCCGCCGGTGGGGTCGCGGATGACAAGCGCAAGCGTTCCTGTAACCCCACCAATAGGGCGGCGAGGCGGCATATGGGGTTTTTTTTAGTGGGTACACCGTGGGCCTCATTAGCCTAGACGGGAGTCCCACATAACCACTCGGGTCACCCCCCGCACCCGGGTGGTAACGTTAATGCAATTGAGAGTAATTCTAATTAATTTTTTGAAACTTTAATGGCCATTGAAGTTAATGGCCATTAACTTCAATGGCCATTAACGTCTCAAAAATTTAATTCGAATTAACTTTAATGCAATTGGTGCGTAATGCAATTGGTTAATGGCGGAACTAATGGTTAATGCAATTGATCAATGGTTAACTAGTGGCTCTGTGAGCTGTAGACCTCGCGAGCATAGCTTAAGATGGATGTGTCTAGGATGGTTTAAATAAGAGGGTAGAATAGCTATAGACAAAAGGTACTTTTTTCATACAATTTCCATTTCGGGAGAAAACGGTTTCGACTAACTAAATCTTAACAAATCACTGATTTTGATGTTGATCGCTTCAGCATAATATTTTCTAGGTTTATAAATTTCGCTTTGAAAATTATTGTGGCTTTTTAGTAGGTACATTACCATTAGTTGAACGCTATGAAACTATTGATACTGGATAGGAATGGAATCGATTGGCATAAAAAATAGCATGTGAAAAATAAGTTTTCATTTCATACAAATTGTATGGGAAAAGTTTTCCTCGATTTGTGGCTTTCCTAGGCGAAGTTTTTTATGGTCCCATACAAGCTTTTGATCGTGGATAGGAATGGGATCGATTGGCATCAAAAAAACATGGGAAAAGGCTATTAGGGACACAGCCGCAGTGGTTGACGTGAAACGTGGCGTGGAAAAGTTATTGCGAAGACCGCATAGGGCCGCTTAGGGACCTAATAGCGTAAAGCAGGCGCCCTGTATGTAAGACTTGATTGTTGAGCTTTGCCCTACCCTACAGTGAAAAGCTTGTAGGTAAGAGAAAAAGGGCGCCGCAGGCATTTGTCAAAAATGATCTTTTTATGCATCCTGTAGGTACCTATGTTTTTTCCAAAATCGGTAAACCCCAATCTTCATTACTTTGAAATTGAGGGAAGGTTTTCTATGACCATTTTCACGTAGCAGCACGGGATCTGGTAGTTGCCCTCACTGACCCAAACCACCCTGTATACCTGGCTGATTTTTTAATTTCTAAAAGTATTGAAATGCTTAGTAGTGGAGATATATTGGAGGGAGCCACACGAAATTAAGCATCAAGCAAGTGCGGGTCGGACTCGCCCACCGAGGGTTCCGTACGTTTTAGTATTTGTTCCAATAGCGGCAACAGAAATACATCATTTATGAAAATTTCAACTGTCTAGCTATCACGGTTCATTAGACACAGCCTGGTGACATGCAGACGGAGAGACGGACAGAGGATTTGGATAAGGAACCCTAAAAATCGGCCCGTTTCGACCTCACGATGTCACCACATATCGAGCAAATTAGGCACTACTTAGCTAGGTCACCTGTGTTAAAGTGACATCTTTGTTAGTTATTATTAAACTTAACTTCACCATCTTGTTTAACATGGATGATCACTCACATGGACAGGCGTTGGGCAAAATTTTCTCAATTTTTATTGAATTTTTCAATAATATTATTGAATAATTGGCTCCATAAACCGGCTCAGACAAACGAATCTATACTACCTAAACCTCAAAGTTTATAGTGCAAAAAATTTACGTATTTTAAGAGAAACACTGTAAATAAAATTATATGAAATTCGGAATAAGGAGAACCACTTAAATCTAAATAAATGTATGGCTCCGCGGTTAAGAACACTAGAAAATTAAAATAAAAAAACATATGTTTTAGGTCTAGTTAAATAAAAGCTTGTAAAAATGAAACGAATACGCTTAGCCCGCGCTTGATCAATCAATAATATTATTTTCTAGATCTGGAAAGAGAGAGAAGAGCGACGGCAGTGAGAGGCAACATGCTCGCCCGCAGGTTCGCACGGTGTAACAAAGCAGTTAAATTGACGCTCTTTAGAGCCTACTGCCAGACTTTCTACACGAGCAGCCTGTGGGTGAGGTTTACACAACGGATTGGGCGTTCAATATAATAACATCTTGAGGATGCTGTTGCGGCTGCCGAAGCACTGCAGCGCGTCCGGCATGTTCGCTGAGGCGCAAGTAGATGACTTTTTCGCCATTAGGAGGAAAAGAATCGCCTCCATGCTGAGACGGGTGCGCGGCAGCAGCAACAGTCTGCTCAGGGTGTTGGCCGAGCGCCTCGACTGCCCTGTTACGAAGTTTTGGGTGGAGGTGGCCATTGGGAGAGCGAAATAAAGCTTGCCAACCTGCGCTCCTGGTCTCCGAGTGGCCACGTCTAACCAAATACCTAGCTTTTAGTTTTTACTTAGAGATAAATATTTTTTAGTTGTAATATTATTAATTAATTTAGTACTTAACATAGTTTTTAGGTTTTTTTTATACTAACACCGTTATGGATCAATGCAGATCTGAAATAAACGATTTTTATTTTTTTTATTTTATTTATTCATTTTCATTTTTTTAAAATAGAAAAATATAAAATAAATAAAAAAAACAATACGAAATTTAAGTGAATAAAAATACAAAAAGTTATGCAGCAGCATACAATTACCGGGGATCGAACCAGGGACCACCCGTTGCAAACGATAAAAGCGATTGTTTGCAAAACACGCCACGCTAGTTCTTATATTAGCTGACGAAATACAGCTACTCTTTCTCGAGTATAAACTAAACATCTAAATACCGCCAAAACCAGCAATACAAAATTTCTGCATTTTTTGCCGTTTAATCTGTAAACATATCTCTAAAAGAAAATACTGTTATGATATCCATACGACAATTTGTTTGGGCGCGAGCTATCACGACTCCGCCATTTTGAAAAATTTCCAAAAACCGGGTCGACAAAAAAATTATATTTAATCATAGAATTTGGTCACAAAATTTCACGAGAATCGGTTGAGAATTGCGACCTGTAGAGGAGAACATCCGGACATACAAAAGCAAAATGCGCGAGTCAAACCGTAGACCTTCGCTACGCTTCGGTCAATTAAAATTAACAATTACGGCCAACACTGCTGCATACAGTCAGGTCAGCAGCAGAAGTTACTAAGCGGATTAATTTTTTTGTATGTTTTTTTTTTTAATCTATCGTGTGTGGTATCATACGAAAGGGCTTTTTGAGGCGATTCTAAAAATATACCACATCATTACATTTCAGCCATTCTTTTTTAAATTAAAACAAAAAGAATTTTCAAAACATACCAAGTTTGGGCTCCTCCAGATACGATATGGCATATGGCTGATTTTTTTTGTATAATATACCACAAATGATACGTGATATCCTCATATCTAACCCCAAGAAAGCAATTCTAAAAACAATATCATTAACATTTTTATTTAATTTTTCAATTTTACAAAGTGACACAGTTCTACTTCAATACCTATTTAACGAGACTTATGGAACTGTACTGCAGATACGGTGCATATTAGTAATCATAAAGGTGTTTGACGATCCTTTTGTGAATTCTTATTATTAAGTTTGACATATCTATAATAATTCAATGTTTTTAAGAATAATAATAACTGCATCAATAAATTGCTCTGATATTTAGATTAAGGTAATATTTAAAACTTGACAATTTAAAAGTGCTTGTTGCTAGGCCTATTTGAATAAAGATTATATTGACTTTGACTTTGACTAAAATGATACGTAATATCCATATATCCAACGGGAAATACCTCTTAACCTTTAACTGCGCCTTTTCATCGGTTGTGTCAAAAACGAAACAAACTATACCAACTGATTGGACTCTAATAAAAAAAGACACCGGTCATAATCTCAAATCAATCCCGGATAAAACCTTTGATAAAATTAAACATGACGAATCAATTATCACGGATCCGAATACCATTGCGGATTTATTTAATGATAATTTAGTCGGTTCAACAAATCTAAATAAGGGAACAAATGGGTCTTACTCTTATCCATATCGTATAGAATCAGTAATTTCCAGCATATTTTTAAACCTTGTGAGCCAAGATGAAGTTTATAAATATATAATGTGTTTACGTAATACTAATTCTGTGGGCTTTGACCAAATACCTACTGCTATATTAAAATACTCAGCTCTAGTCATAACACCTGTGCTGACTCATTTTATTAACATGTCTTTTGAGCGGGGTATATTTCCGGAGAAATTAAAAATCTCCGTCATCAAACCTCTATACAAAAAAGGAGATAAGCAAAATATTGAGAATTACATACCCATAGCCCTACTTTCCGTCATATCTAAAGTCTTCGAAGAAACCATGCACACCCGTATCGTAAGCTTGATTAATAAATTCAATGTCTTAAAACCAGAGCAATATGGGTTTCAAAAGGGAAAATCCACTACATTAGCGGTTTTCAGCTTAGTCCATAAGATATTAGAACACGTAGATAAGAAAGTGCCATGCCCATGTATTTTTTTCGACATGAGTAAGGCATTTGATTTCGTAGAGCATAACTTACTTCTTTTTAAGTGTCACCAATATGGTCTTTGAGATAAAATCCATGAATGGCTGAAAAGTTATCTTAGCGATAGAACACAACATGTTGAAATAAGTACTCTTTCCGATAAAAATGAACTGTGTTCGGTAAAATCCAAATACAGAGATAATAGAGTAGGCGTCCCGCAGGGAAGCATCTTAGGCCCATTACTTTTCTTAATTTATATTAACGACTTACCTGACGTATCAAATCACGATTGCACTTTATTTGCAGATGACATTTCTTTGATAGTACCCCTTAATGATAATTATAATAATGAAGAATATAATAATGACATAAACAATACTATTTATGCAATAATTAAATGGCTTAAATGTAATAATTTGAATGTAAATATTAATAAAACCACTTATGTGCAATTTCACAACATATATGGCAAAAACCGGGACCTAAAAGTTGAATATGATGGTAAAACTTTAGTAGAGAATAACCAAGTGCCATTTCTTGGAATACTTTTAGATGATAAGTGCTCTTAGAAATCGCACATCGACAAAATATGTGGAAGAACAAATAGCTTTGCCTATGCTCTTTGGCGTCTGACTAAAGTACCAAATAGACAAACTGCTATTCAAGCATATCATGGCTTCATTTGCTCGATACTTAGATACGGGATTTTGATATGGGGTAACTAGGTGCTATAAATAAACTTTTTATCGCACAAAAACAATGCATACGCAATATTTGTGATGTACGACAGCATGTATCTTGTAAACCTTTATTCAAAGAGCTTAAACTTTTAACATTGTCATCACTGTACATCTATGAAATGTGTGTTTTTGTGAAGACAAATCCAAATCTATTTAAAAAAGTGTGTGTTGTGTGGAATTTTAATACCCGTTACCCAGATAACTTGTATTTGCCGAAAATAAAAACGAAATTATTTAAGAACAGTTGCTATCCGATGGCCATTAGATTATTCAATGCTCTTCCGAATAATCTCAAAAACTTGTCCTTAAGGGAACTGAAAAGAAAACTTTCACAATGGTTGCTAGAGGAATGTTTCTACTCTGTTAACGAATTCCTGAAGAGAAATGAAATTGCCCGTAGCTTTTAAGTACCTATTATGTTACTGAATGTATTGTATATAGATTCGTAATAATAGTTTAAGTTATACTAGAATAAGTATTAATATTTGCATGTCTTAAATTGACAAAGCATGTGAAACTCTCTTCTGTTGTAAATACCTTTGTAACCATGTTTTAAGCAAATAAATTTCTGATTTCTGAAGTAGAACTGTGTCACTTAATGCCTTTACGGCTAGAATACGCTACCTTGCTACAAGGGACCGTAATTGAAAAAGACGCATGGTGCTTATGCGTCAGCTTTAGTTTATATGCGTAATAGACACCTGGTTGTTTTTTGTTCATAATAGTAGTTTATGCAACTGATGCATAATGAAAGGCCTTAAAACACAAGTGTGGTTTTATGAAACGAGCGCTAGCGAGTTTCATAATAGAATCACACGTAGTGATGGGAAATTGCCGAGAATATTACCGATTGAGAGAATATTCTCGGTAATGTTACGGAAACATTTCCAAAACTGGCAATTTATCTAAAAGCGCGTGTTTTTTGTATAGAAACTAGATTTTTTCTAATGATGAAATATTTTAGAAACACAAGGTTCCTTATCCTTACGTTGAAACAAGGATCATTTCACTTGAATTTCATGAATTTTTCGTAAATTTCCATAAAATGCCGAAAAATTCTCATAAATTGCAAGGAAATTTCTATGTTAATTTATGTTTTATTTTAGAAATATGGTATATAAATAACATTTCTGTATGTTGTTTCTTGCAAAAAAATGCTTAAAAAATGCATTTTAGTGATTGGCATATATTTAAGTGCTAGTTTTGTTAAATCAAATTATAACAGCATGTGAACGCATCAATTAGTCCCCTCGATGAGATTGATTTCTTCAAAAGTTCATTGTTGAGGTCACATAATATTCCTAGTTATCTACAAACTTTTTTTTTGGTACAATAGTGGTACCGTCAAAAGGACATAACTGCCGTAAGTTTCTTTAGAACATACGCTCTTCTTGTACACACGTTTCCTTAGATTTTTTGAAGATTCTTAAATTTTATACAAGTATAAGAAAGCAAAACAAATAGAGCTAGAAAAAAGAAGAAGAAGTTTAGCTAGAAAAATAATGAAAAACTAGGAAACTGTTGATTCAGGTTCATAATCTCTTAAGACTTTTTGTTCGATTATCTCCCAAAGTATTTATTTAAGCAAAAAATGATCTTAAATACCTTGAAATCATTTTTAAAACCCTATTGATTAATGGGGCACAAATTTATGTACGTTAATTTTTCTATTAAATTTAAATTTTCAAAATATTCCTATCCCTAAGT
Organism: Cydia strobilella; assembly: GCF_947568885.1. Classification (NCBI taxonomy): domain Eukaryota; kingdom Metazoa; phylum Arthropoda; class Insecta; order Lepidoptera; family Tortricidae; genus Cydia; species Cydia strobilella. The sequence goes on from NC_086068.1 coordinate 34,114,205, forward strand.
TAGAAACCCTTTTAGGTATGTATTATATTTTTCATTTGTAATATTACTAATTAACTCTTTTGACAGCTCTACTCACTAAGAAAAGTGCAATATAATCATCAAAAAATGTAAATTTCCCTATTTTTCACGTCAGGAGAATATTGCGGAAATATTCTCAGTAAATTACGTTACCGAAAGTTTCCCTTAAAGGAAACTTTCCGCTCGCCCATCACTAATCACACGAGTGTTTTAAGGCCTAATTATGTACAGTTGCATACACTACTTTATCTACACACATATCATTAGTACTCTAAAGGCTGGCGTCCACTAGGCTCGCCGAGTCGAATCGAATCGAATCGCAATAATTCGCCTCCTATATTTTTTATGCAACTGCGTCCATTAAAGAAGAGCCGCGGCGCGCCGATTCGAATCTCCCGCGCGCATTGCTCGTCAGGCGAATTTCTGCGGCTACGCGTTTCGACTCGACTCGGCGCGCCTCAGTGGACGCGGGGTAGCGGATGAGTACGGGTGGTTTCGTTTTGGAGTTTACGTACTTTCGGAAGTTTCGGATCTAGGTTCAAGATGAACGAAGAATTATTAATAAATAAATAATAAATATCATTTCTTCTTCTTCAGTCGGTCCCTCAATACTGAGGATCGTGACATCATGTCCTTCTGCTGAAGACCAGGTTCCTCCATAGGGTTCTGTTCCTCGCCAAGCGCATGGCCTCGTGCAGTTTTAGTTGCATAGGTGCCGTAATTTGAGCACACCATCTAGTGGGAGGAGGGCCCTGAGGTCTCGTGCCTTAAACTTTGCCCGTCATTATTACTCTTTCCAGGCTATCTGGAGAACGACGTGAGAGGTGTCCGAAGTAAGTAAGCATTTGGTCCTGGCATATTGTTGACAGCCGGCGTTTTATGCGCAGCTCTTCCAGTATGGACTAATTGGTACGCATTGCCGTTAACGGTATTCGTAAAAGCCGGCGCCAACACCACATCTCAAACGCGTTGATACGCTTGGTCAAATTGGCTCGGATGGTCCATGTCTCCATACCATACAGAAAGATTGGGAAAACGAGAGAACGCATCTTCGTCTGTCTTAATATACTACGATCTTTCCAAATCTTATCTAGCCGAGCCATAGCTTCCTTCGCTATTTGAATCCTCCGGATAATTCCCCCGTCACAGCTACCATCGCTAGATATAAGTGAGCCGAGGTAGGTGAAGATCTTTTAGTTCTAAGCTTCGTCGAGGAGGTATTTTCCGATACACAAACATCAGCTTGGTCTTAGCATGGTTGAAGTGAAGTCCTAATTTGATGCTTTCGGCTTCTATTCGTCTGAACAATCGACTCATCTCCTCCTGATCGGAAGCCAAGAGCGTTGTGTCGTCAGCATAGCGTAGGTTGCATATCGTCTTCCCACCAATCGATATGCCGCCGTCCCAGTTCTCGATGGCCTTGCGTTAAAAAAATCATTTATTTCAGACTAAAAGGTCCATACGTGGTTAGTAAACATTACAATCTTATTACATACTAGTGTTAGTACCGCATAAAAACTAAAACTAAAAGCTAGACGGCGAGTGCATGCAGCCCCCGCCAACGGTTGAGCTTGGGGCCATTTTCGCGCTCCATGAACACGCCCAGAATGCTGTTGGGGCTGCCGCGCAGGCGACGCATCCGTGAAGCGCACCTCTTGCGCATTATCGCCGCAAAGCTGTCAACTTGTGCCTCCGCAAACATACCAAAGGCACTACAAAATCGCGGCAACCCCATCAACACCCGGAACGCGTTATTATATTGGACGCGTAGGCCGTTGTATGCCCTCTGCTTATAGTTGGTCCACAGGCTGCATGTGTAGAATGACGAGCCGAAGATATTCCGCTTCTTGTTTATATCGTGGACCCAGTGTTTGTGCACTCGTCGCTTTCTTGTTCTCTCGCACTCTTCTTCTTCAAGAAGAAATTGAAACAATAACATTTCTTCGTCCGAACTATCCATCATAGACAAACTGTACAAGCACGACCTCAGCACAGACGCCCGTGACTTCGACTCGCTTCGATTGTCTGTGATGAACGCACACGGAAAAAATGTGACTCGATTCAACGAGGCTCGATTCGACGCGATTCGGCTTTAATGGACGCCAGCCTTAAGATGTGTTCAGAAGCCGTAGGGAAATGACCTGCATTGCTACTAGTGCTACCTGTAAAATATCTATGACTATAGATATTAAAATAATGCAATAAAAATAAATTTGAACAAATACAGAAACAAACTACTCATATTTTCAACTAAAATGTAAATTACAAAGAACTTTTCACAATTCTACTTTCGTAACACCAAACAACCAACAAAGTCAACAAACAAAAATTTCAACAGTAATGGCGGCAATTCGATCCTCCACCAAGACGAATGTTTATTTTTTATTATAGAAAAACGAATGAAGTCCCTATTCTCGTGTCACTCGAGATCAAAAGTCGTGCGGTTTATATTAAAAACATACTGAATTGACGTTTCTTATCGATAACTGTTTTAATATCTATGGATACTAGAATAGAGACCCACTTCAGTTCCGACAGCTGTTCTAAATTGAAACTCATAACCTTACAAAAATCTATAATGTAATAACTATGTAATAACATTAAAGTACAGATTTTACCTACTACCACAGATAAGAAAGTTCTCATAGTAAAATTGGTTGTAATAATGCTGGTCATATCCTACGGTTTCTGAACGCATTATAGAGCACTAACGATATGTGCGTATATAAAATGTATTATCGATTCCGGCGTATTTTGGGGCTTGAAGAAACAAGCACGTATTTTTCGCACTCGTTCGACGGTCTGTAGTTGGTTATCTTCATGACCTTTGTCTGTTATGACAGCGCGCCGGCTAAGCGATGGACGTTAGGTTTTTGTTACTCTCCATCCCTCGCTGGCGCTGGCGTTAAGGGGGGACCTATTTGCGTTCGGCTGTGCTGGACGGGATCCGTAGGTTTTGCCAGCGGAGGCCTGCGTAAAGGTGTGACTACTGGTGCGGCGGTCAGCAAGCTACTCGTAGTGCGCGGCCGGGGGCCGGAAGCGAGCGCTGCGTAGCTGGGTGCCGACGTCTGAGCTCCAGTGGCGGGAGGTGTCGATGTGTGTGTTGGTTTTATTACCTCGCTCGTACGTCGATGACTTACATGGCTGGTTTTTGGGGGTGTAGGTGCGTTCGTCTCTGACGTCTTGGCACTTGTGTCAAAGATAGATATAACTCCGTAATAGACGGATACAGTCTAAGGAAAAAACAAGCCTCGAAAATCAAGAAAATTTTATTCTCGATCAGAGGGCGCTACTGGCTTTGGCCTACTGTCGTATAGATGGCGTTGACGGTTTCGCTTATTATTTAACAATTTAAACGCATATCAGTGAAAGAACATGGGTCAAAATCATAAAAATTATTAATGCAAATAAAAAAAAAACATTTATCCATATTTAAACATTTTATCGTATTTTTATAAATCTTCATTTTTAGTTTTAAGGTGTGTCGATAGATGGCAGTGAATTTACTGTGGTTACAAAATCTACTATGACAGTACCGCTCTATCTTATTATATCCTCTTTGCTTGTGTCTATAACCGATAATTCTGCGGTGCAATTATCTCCATCTTGGGTTTTGGGTTCAAGTTGGGTTCAATGTAGGAACTATAGCATGCAAAAGGGATTGCACCTTACCTCGGCAATACTAGTTAGTATCATGTAGGAACAATAGCATGCAAAAGGGATTGCACCTTACCTCGGCAATACTCGTTAGTATCATGTAGGAACAATAGCATGTAAAAGGGATTGCACCTTACCTCGGCAATACTAGTTAGTATCATGTAGGAACAATAGCATGCAAAAGGGATTGCACCTTACCTCAGCAATACTAGTTCATGTAGGAACTATAGTATGCACAAGGTTGCTTTCCACCTGTCCAATGTGCATTGCGTCTCACTCTCTCACTAAGCAAATTGTGAGATGCAAATTGGACAGGTATAATACCGGCCTTAGATATAAAACTCACCTTTAAAGCCTTGTTTCCACTGCGAATGCTTTCCATGAGCGCGGCTCGTGCGTCTAGTGGCACCGTAGCGTCTGGCGGGCCGGGCGGTGCTGGCGGTGCTGGCGGCGCGGGCGGTGCGGGCGGCGCGGGCGGCGCGGGCGGCGGTGGCGGCGGCGCGCCTGCCGGTGACTGCGTCGGCGGCGGCGGCGGCGGCGGCACCGCCGGCGGACCACTCGACGGCGCTAAACACATAGTTATCACCTTAAGGTATATACTTTTTAGGGTTCCGTACCTAAAGGGTAAAAACGGGACCCTATTACTAAGACTCCGCTGTCCGTCTGTCTGTCACCAGGCTGTATCTCATGAACCGTAATAGCTAGACAGTTGAAATTTTCAATGTATTTCTGTTGCTGCTATAACAACAAATACTAAAAAGTACGCAACCCTCGGTGCGCGAATCCAACTGGCACTTAGCCGGTTTTTATTTAAGTAATATGATTGGATTTACAATAGGATTAAGGATAACAAGTAAAATCGATTGAGATCTTCTTAACTATTCATGCATGTTGCTAATTACAGTTAATTACAGTTAATTAGCAACATGCATGCTACCCTTGAAGCGGTAGTGTTTCCGTTGGTGGTTCTCTCGCTGGTGTGAACCAGTGCTGTTTTGGTTATACTATTTCTTAATTTGACTTCATCGTACAGATTAAGACACTGGTATTAGTACAGCGGCCAGAAGGCCTAAAACACCATTCGATGTGACTGTACAGTATACTACCGACAAGTGGTAAAGTGGTATCGTTGTGTTCGGTAGACTCTACTGAGTACGAAATAACAACTTGTCACTTTCTAAGAGTGTGGGGGGGATAACTGTGACGTCACTAAATCGACAGTACAAAGTTTTTAACGTTTTTCTTTTAAACATACCCACCAAATGAAAGGGCATTGTGAGTAGATTACAAATATATAACATAGTCTAACATTTTCACTAGTTGGTCTAACAAATGTAATGTATGCTTACAGTAATGAACCCAAAGTCTCATTAAAACTTAATAACATTAATATAAATAGCATGGGAAAAATAATAAACAAAATTAATGAAAACAAAAGAAAATAAATTAAGAGCAAAGGACATCAAATTCCTAACCATGGAAATAACACCTGTGCTGACACACTTGGCTAATCAATGTATAACTCACTCCCTTTACCCTGACAAACTAAAGGTAGGTGTAATCCGCCCAATACACAAAAAAGGAAGCCTAGCCAACACTAACAATTATAGACCCATAACAATATTATCAGTCATAGATAAAGTAATAGAAAAATACATAGGCAGTAAGCTTAACGATTTTTTGTCAAATAACGATATTATTCATGATAGGCAGTTCGGTTTTCAAAAAGGTAAAATCACTACTCAATTGCTTGCACAATTCACTGATGAAGTAAACCAGCACTTAAATGACAGGAAGCAGGTGGTAGTAGTCATGATAGATTTTAGCAAAGCATTTGATACTCTGAATCACGAGATATTGTACAAAAAGCTGCAGCGAAGTGGTATACAGGGGCCCACACTGAACTGGTTCAAGCAGTACCACCAGCACAGATTTAACACTGTTAGCATTGCCGGAGAGCAAAGTGACCTCCTCCAATCCCACCACGGCACAGCGCAGGGATCAATTTTGGGGCCGACGGAGTACCTAATCTATGTTAATGATATGATCAATATATTCCAAACAGCCTCGGTATACCAGTTCGCTGATGACACATGTTTATTAATTGCTAATACAGATATAAGAGTGGCGGAGTGTCAAATGCAGAGCGAGTTCAACATACTATGTAAATGGGCTCATGATGTGGGCCTGTCTATAAACTATAGCAAAACTAAAGTAATGCACATCTATTCACCATATGTTAAAATTTGTGATACACCCAAAATCGTGGCCCATGACCATGCTTGCATGCACATAGCGAAGTCCTACTGTAGCGGTAAATGTGAGTCGTTGGAGGTTGTCAACAACCATACTTATTTGGGATTGAAAATTGATACCTCGTTTAATTGGGGACCGCATATCGATAATGTATGCAACAGGCTTAGGGCTATCCTCAGCAATCTTTGTATAATTAAACATAAAAATGCCATATAACATTCTCCGATTATTGTATATTGCTCTGGCCGATTCCATAATTAACTATGGCATATCCAGCTATGGGCGAACCTATAAAACTTATTTACTAAGAATCCATAAACTTCAGATTAGAATATTAAAAACTATAGTTCCGCTAAAAATAAAGCAACAATATAGAAATAATTATGAAAACTTGTTTAATTACTGCAGGGTACTAAGTGTGTATGATAAGGCTAAACTGGCTGTAATCCTGGAATACAAGCATCGTTTGGGAGAGCTGAATAGATATAGTTGACAAAATAACCTTCGCAGTTTACCCAATGAATCTAATTTCATGACTACTAAGAATAATAATGTATATGGTAATAGGACTTGGTCCTCATACGTGCCAAAAACTCTAAACAGCTTTCCCAGAGATGTAATTGAAGATATAATTAAGAAACCTAGTAATATTAAGGCTATTGTTAAAAAAGCGCTGATAAACATAAATGTATAAATGTGTAAAATATTTAATTAAAATTTAATAATGTAAGCAGGGGTTGCATCCCCATATCCCTTAGCCCATATAATCTTAAAAATATAAGATTGGAGCTAGGAATGTTGTAATTCTTGTTCTTTATAAAAAAATAAACAGTTAATTTTTTTTTTATTTTTTTTTAATAATTAGAAAATGTTCAAAAATTACACAATTCAGAGTTGATTTTCAACTGCTCTAAATTGAATATGGCTGTATGGATTAGTCCAAATATTATACAATATGACTGTGAATATCCTTTTTATCATGTATAAAAATAATAAACCAGATATATCGGGGGTTGTTTAAAGTGAAGTCGCCCTTGGGACCTACTTGATGCGATGTTAAGCCACATCATGTTCAGTTCACTCCTCGTGTGTCAGCTGGCTCGATTGCCAATATTATAAGGAAAATGACAAAGGGTAAGTCCCCTGGACATGATGGGCTTAGCATTGAACACTTGCAATATGCAGGAGCCCATATATCTCGTGTCTTGTCTCTGTTATTCAATGTATGTGTGAGTCATTCATATCTCCCTCCAGAAATGCTGCGAACTATAGTTGTACCATGCAATTGTCAAGAACAGGACAGGTGTTATCTCGGATGGGAGTTGGAACTACAGGCCGATATCGCTGGCGACCATCCTGGGCTGGCTAAGGTGTTTGACAGCATGCTCAACTCACATTTAGATAAGTACTTGAAGTTAAACGACGCCCAATTTGGCTTCAGAGCGGGACTCTCTACTGAATGTGCTATCCTGAGCTTAAAGCATGCAGTCAAATATTACACGGACAGGAGGACGCCGGTGCACGCCTGCTTTTTGGACCTGTCCAAGGCATTTGACCTTGTATCGTATAACATCCTCTAGGAGAAGATGGAAAGCGTGGGGGTACCTCCTGGGGGTACCTCGTTAATATATTCCGATACGGTTGGTACGGTAATCAGGTTAACCCGGTCAGGCTCTGGTGGGCCGGAGAACTGTCTAAACCATATGGATTGCATTGTGTTGTGGAGTGAGACAGGGAGGACTGTCCTCCCCTGGCCTGTTCAACCTTTATGTGAACGCACTCATAGAGGAACGCAGTAGCACGCGTGTCGGCTGCCATATTGGTGATACGTGTGTCAACAATATCAGTTATACAGACGATATGGTGTTGCTGGCGCCCTCTGTGGGTGCACTAAGGAAGCTTCTGGCTATTTGTGAACGTTACGCAAAGGCACATGGGCTGTTATATAATTGTAAGAAAACAGAACTCATGATCTTTAAGGCTGGTAACAAATGTCCTACAGACATCCCTCGCATAACTTTGAACGGGTCATTAATACGGAGAGTGAAGCAATTTAAATACCTTGGACATTTTGTTACAGAAAACCTTAGCGATGATGTAGATATGGAGCGTGAACGCAGAGCGTTGTCCGTTAGGGCTAATATGTTGGCTCGTAGGTTCGCCAAGTGTTCGGACGCAGTAAAAATAACACTTTTTAAAGCATACTGCACGGCTATGTACGCGGGCAGCCTATGGGTCAATTACAGCCAAAAGTCGTACAACGCTCTGCGAGTCCAATATAATAACGGGTTCAGAGCGTTGTTGAGACTGCCTCGCTTCTGCAGCGCGTCTACGATGTTCGCTGAAGCTCGTACTGATAGTTTTCAAGCTATCCAGCGAAAGAAGGTAGCATCACTGTTAAGCAGACTGCGAGGCAGTAACAATCGTATTCTGAAGACTGTACCTGACAGGTTTGACTGTCCCAAAATATTTGGGTTAGCCAAGCTTGTCAAAACAAATTTAGAATATAAGTTTTAAATTATAGGTACATTAGAATTTATTTATTACTAACATTAATTTTTAAGATTTCTTATAAATAATTTAATGTACTAACAAAAAAAATGGATCATTTGTTATCCGACAATAAAGAAATTTAATTTAATATCAAAAAATAAGAAAAGTACATCAAGTTGAATAACACTATAATTTTCTGTTATACTATACCAAAATTAATACGTACATTTTTTTTTTTTTACTAGCCCATTATGGTGTCCCACTGCTGGGCAAAGGCCTCTCCCCTTGTCTTCCACGACTCCCGATATAGTGCCTCCTCCGGCCAGTTGTTGAGAAAGGTGTCTAGGTCGTCCCGCCATCTCCGTCTGGGCCTGCCGGGTCCGCGCCCTTCTTCTGGCATCCATTTGGTGGCTATGCTAGGCCATCTGTCTGGATGCATGCGGCAGACGTGACCGGCCCAGTCCCATTTGAGCCTAGCAGTCTTCTCACCGACGTCAGCAATGCGGGTTTTTGCGCGCAGCGTGGTGTTCCGGATACGATCGGTCCTCTTCACACCTAAAATGCTGCGCTCAATAGCCCGTTGGCATACCTTCAACTTGGACTTCTGACTCTCTGTGAGTGACCATGTTTGAGCACCGTAGGTTAGGACGGGCAGGATACACATGTCGACGAGTTTTCGCTTCAGTGACAGTGGAAGGCTACCCTTCATCAGCTCTTTCATGGACCAGTAGCTCTTCCAGGCGTTTTCGACACGGCGCTCGATTTCTTTGTCTTGCCTGTTGCTGAAAGAGACTAACTGGCCCAAGTAAATATACTCGTCAACATAGTGTATAGTCTGCCCGTCTGCCGTAACCGTACGTTTCCTGCTGTTGGTCATCACTTGAGTTTTGGTTCGATTCATTTGAAGTCCAACTTGAAGGCTTGCATTGCTCAGGTCTTGGAGCATTACCTGAAGTTCTGCAGCGGAATGGGCAAAGAGACCGATGTCATCGGCGAAGCGAAGGTTTGATAACTTCCTGTCACCGATGACCACTCCTCTATCCTGCCAGGAAGCTGCTAGGCTCTTGAAGATTTCTTCCAGGGTGCTTGTAAATAATTTCGGAGACAACGGGTCACCCTGCTTGACACCTCGCTGTATTTGGAACGATGGACCGGATGACTGTAGCTTAACGTCCGCTGTACTATTGTTGTATATGGCTTTAATGAGATTTATATAGGTGGAATTAATACCTTGATTTTCGAGTGCAGTTACTATGGCGGAATGTGTAACGCTGTCAAAAGCTTTGGTGTAGTCCACAAATGCTAATACGTACATTAGAACAGAAAATTATACTGATATTCAAGTTCATGTACTTTTCTTATTTTTGGATATATCTGGTTAATTATTTTTATAAATGATAAAAAGGATATTCACAGTCATATTGTATAATATTTGGACTAATCCATTCAGCCATATTCAATTTAGAGCAGTTCAAAATCAACTCTGAATTGTGAAATTTTTGATCATTTTCTAATTATTTGTTAGACCAACTAGTGAAAATGTTAGACTATGTTATATATTTGTAATCTACTCACAATGCCCTTTCATTTGGTGGGTATGTTTAAAAGAAAAACGTTAAAAACTTTGTACTGTCGATTTAGTGACGTCACAGTTATCCCCCCCACACTCTTAGAAAGTGACAAGTTGTTATTTCGTACTCAGTAGAGTCTACCGAACACAACGATACCACTTGTCTGTAGTATACTACTGTACAGTCACATCTAATGGTGTATTAGGCCACCTGGCCGCTGTACTACTCGTATATAGTTAATGTAAGTACACTTACGCTGAATTGGTCTCGGCGGCGGCGGGTTGCGGGAGGCGGCGGGCGGCGGCGGCGGCGGCGGCACGGCGCGCGCCGGCGGCGGCGGGGGCGGCGGGGGCGCGCGTGAAGCTGCACAACATAATTACGCTCTATATTAGGACAAGGCCCGTTTTCTTCACGTTCGGAGATTGCAAAACGTTTCCAAAAGCTACATTCAAAACACTGTTTTCTTCAACCAATATTATATGGCAGAGGTTGTATAACAGTTAGGGAATGCAAACCGGTTCTTGGAAAAATCGGTTACGGTTATTTTTCGATCATAACCGATTTTATAACCGGTTATTGCATTCCCTAATAACAATCTTCTGCAGTAGCGATCCTTGAATCAAAACTGTGTGTGCTTCATCTTTCTATTAACGGTAGAGGTAGAGTGCCAAAAAAGTGTACACTAAGGTAGTTTATAGATATTGTATGTTCTTAATTGCTACGGCTGCGTTGCGTTGCACAATGCGTCGGGATAGAAGTGGTACTCACGCGGCTGGGGTGGGTGCGGAGGCGCGGGGCTGCGGTGCGGCACGGGCGGCGCGGGCGCCGACGGGGCCGGCGACGGCGCGCCGCGCCCATACCCTCCACCACCTAAACAAACGAAAGGGAAATGGTCTTTGAATTTGCATATAAATAGGGTAATTCCGGGGTAGATGGCCATAAGGGCGAGATTGCCCATCGAAATATTTCATGGTGCTGATGGCTAGATGTCGCTAATTCTTGTTTATATTAGTACGCTTCACGTCATCAATGTGGCCAAAATTTGGGGAGAAAAATTGTAAAAGTACGTAAAACCCTTGTTCATTGTTTTGACTAGTGGAAACATTTTTAGAGGGTTCTTATTTTACATGGTGGTGATGCTGTGAGTGTCTTATTGTAATGGTGTTATTTGCTTTTGGTGCAAAGTATACGGTTGTAGTTTTGTTGTTGTGTTCTTGTGTTTGTTCTAACCTAAATATCACGAGCCTCTTCTCCTCCATGATTGCATTGAATGCGCTGTCTGCTGGTATTATTATTAGGTGGCCTAACCTAACCTAAACGGGGTGTTGAGAACGCAACAGACACTTATATACATATACTTAAATGAAGAGTTATATTATGGCCAGAGATCGGTCCGTGGGGGGCGGGGGTGAGCTATTTTTACGTCATTAATGTCATGTAGATATTAATATGGATAAGGTATCCATAAAAAAATATTAAAAGAAGAAAAACTGAAATGATTACACTTAAATGAAAATTAAATTTTCTGTGCTATTGCAATAAATAACTACATTCTTTTCTATATTTTCAATTTTTAATAAGTTTCGCCTTGAGTTTAATAATCATTTATAGATAGAAATAGTACATTACTGCAGGCGCCAGGAAAGAAGGGCTTGCCGGCTGAGTAGGTATACTAGGTATAGACGGCCGACCGTAGGGAGGCAGGATAGTGATACGAAGCCGGCAAGCCCTTTTCACGGCCAGGCATGTATAGTGCTTTTCTCAAACATATGCAATGAAATAAAGAAATACACCACTAAAAAAAAAAACAAATTTCTCCTTCGACTTTGGCGGCAACAAATTATGAACTGCTAATTCTGCCTCCGCCCTCAATTGCGACGGAGTACAGTTAATTTCTTCGTCGCTATAATCATCGGAACACATTGAAATTTTATTTATAAATATCAATCACAAATATAAAATCCAGCTACTCGACAAAAGTTTTTTAATTTTCCCTCCAATCCCTACATAATGTTTTTTTTACGGACGTCGTGCGTATTTCGCGTGTGTAGTGTTCGAATAGACCTTATTAGGGTTATTATACACAACCTGATATAGTTAGTCAAACCAAATTGTCAGTAAATAAGAACAAAAAAAAATACTATACTCATCCTTTTCTTTTGGGTGCTAGTACTAGTGTAAGACAAAGATAGTATGATTCTCTCTGTCTATGTTTGAAATGAGACAGTCCTTTGACAAACTATAAATGCAGAGGATTTTAAATATTGTCTATGGTCTCTGGTGACTTATTCGCACGAGCATTCGCTAATCAGAGAAATCGACTCCACACTCGCGTTCGCGGCTTCGCGCCGCGTAGTATGGAGCGGACTATACAGATTAGTATACTAAATATCAGTTCGTGTGTAATAAGCGTTAACGCGGATATTTTTGGTCCGATAACCATTCAGCCACTAGAAAAAATTTAAAAAATATAATTCAGCTGTTTAGCCTGTTCATAAACACAGACGCCATGTTTACATTAAAATTTAAAAAAAAAATACTTCCCGGCCTAGGACTTCAATTTCGTATGAAATGCCTTTACAGTTCTCTCGAGTTGCTCCGCCCGAAACGTGATACTTTGAAGCCTGTTTTGACGCACATAAGGACGATATTTCATTGCATGTTTGAGAAAATAGTTATTTGTTATACAAGGGTGCAAAGTTGTATTTTACCCGCGAGTGTGGAATTGAAACCCGAGCAAGTGAAAGGATTCTATAGTTGAACCACGAGCGAAGCGAGTGATTCTAAAATAGAATCCTGAGCGTAGCGAGTGGTTTCAACACACGAGAAGTAAAATACATTTGCACCCGTGTGTAACACAAAACTTTTCCCCTCACTATAGCGAGGAAAGTGCAACATCCACAGGCGTTAGATCATCTTCATCACTGAAATCACTCATTTTTTTACGATAATACGATATTATAACAGAAAACTCTGGAAGTTGTGTATTTTTACGTGTCGGAGTGGGTGAGAAATTTTTTGTTGACAATGTTGACATTTCTGACGATGCGTTTTGAAATTGCATCGACTCAACTTGTGCGTTCAGATTTACATTCAAGATCATTTAAAAAAACAAATGTTTCTAATGGAATTTAAAGTTTATGACTTAAAATTATTAAATAAAGCTAAATTTGGTATTTTTTATTAAATTCTCAGACCATTTATTTAATGATAATTAATATTGAACGAACCATTATTATGAGCATTTACGTTTTGTTATCTGTCAAAAGCTACTTAAACACGCTCCATCCAAGGTCAAATTACTTTCCCCACTAGTGGATAAAATGCGTTTTTCCCCGCTTGTTTTAAAAGATAAAAGACGGCTTTCTGAGCTAGTGAGGGGAAAAGATCTTTTTAATACAGTTACTCAAAAAGTGCTACTTTACGTAGCTGTTTAGCGAGCGGAAAGTTGGTATTCGCGAACTAGTGCTTTTTACTTTTTCAATTTTTTTAAATTTATAGTTGTTCCAATTCATGACTACTTATTGATGAGTGTTAATATTAGTTTACTTTCCTTTAAACGTCGTATTCAACGTAAAAACTTACTGTTAATGTAAGAATACGAAAAAAATACATATTTCATATTTTATTACTTACCTCTTCATCATTATGACACGTTTATTTTTTAATATTGAATATTGAAAAACCGTTCTTAATAAGTTGTCTGAATGGAACGTAATAGAGGGATTTGGAAGGTAGAGGTAGGAATAGCTGCCAAAACGCCTGTCAAAGAAGAGGCGTTTTTTTTCTTACTGCAAGCATGTTTTAAGTTTCCAAAGTTTTTATTCCTTACTTGTTGTTTTTATTATTTTTTCGCAACTGTATTAAAAACGTCGTTCGATACACGTGCGGAAATGTCATTCTTCACTCGTCCCGAGTCTTGCCACGAGCCGTAGGCTATATCTCGGTACTCGTGAAGTGATGACATACTTCCGCACTAGCATCGAAACGTACTATTCTACATCCACTGAAGTAAATGGAGTGATGGCCATTTGTACATTTTTTTTGTTTTTGGAACATTTTTTCAAGCTGATCACAATAGAAACATTTTTTTGTTTCTTTCATTTTCGAAAGTCGATTGATCAAAATTTATGAAGGAATGAAGATTTCTTTAATAGGGAATAATACGAGAAACTCTGCGCAGGGGGCGCCACTTCAACAATCTGAGGGTCTATCGCAAAACAAGAAAATCGTAATTTCGGATTGTCGATTTCCGGTAGGTCCTCTGTAAACAAATTGCCTTGGTGCATCAATGTGATATTTTATTATCTCTGAAAACTTGTCAAAAAACTGTGAAAGACACAGTACGTATGCACTCTGGTGGCAGAACAGTAATACCCCCCTATTGTATGTAAACTTATTTTTTTATCGCGTTCTAAAAAAACTATGGCCAACTACCCCGGAATTACCCTAGATGATTTAAGAGTGACACTAAAACAGTGTTGATCCCTTCAGTGCCAGAATGTGCTTTCTTTGAATGGGTTTAAGAGACTATCAATACCTAAAATGCGCACACTGTCGATTTGTATCGGTGTAAATACAAAGTGGGGTATTTGTGTAATATTACTCGTTAACGGTTTACGTATTAATGTTTAGTGAAATTGTGATTTTAATTGCAGACCCATAAGTTAAAAAAATAAAGACAGAAACGTATAATGGTGATTATAAGACCAATCTTTGCAAGTATTTTGTATCGAGCCGATTTCGTTCAATCGTGTATCTAGTAGGGCCATGGTCTTTGAAAAATAATCAATATTAACTACTTTTTTTTTGCTTTACTAAAACAAATAGTCTTTCTTAAAAAACTCCTTAAGTAACATCAATTTCAAGGATATTGGGTGTTGACAGCCACTTAACTGCTCGTAATAGGAGTGTTCATTAGTAATGTAAAATAACTAATTGCATGCGAATCCGCAGGGCGCGGCGGTCCGGTGTGTGAGCGGAGCGAAACATCCCTGTAGGTATAATAAGAAGTTGTGTGTGTGTGTGTGTGTGTGTGTGCGTGTAGTGGGTGACCTGGTGGCGCGGGCGCGGGGTCAGGCTTGTGCAGCTCCTCCTTGACGGCGTCGACGCCGCCGTGCTCGTTGATGAAGTCGTAGATGAACTGGCGCGTGCTGGAGTCCTCAAGCTGCGATGCGGACACGCCCGCCATCGAGAAGAACGACCGCATCTCCTCCTCCGGCAGGTTGTCCAAGTCAAAACCTGCAACAAACACCCACCACTATCATTCTTTACCTAGCGTTTAGCTATCACCACACCCCGGGCGTGCAACCACTGTACAGCACTGTAACAAGACTTACTGCAGCCTGCTTATCGGCGCGAACCAGGGATGTTGAGGATGCACATGTTTTGACATCCGCGGATGCGGATGTGGAAATTTAAAGGCTCACATCCGCGGATGCGAATATGTCAAAAAAAAATACCGGAGATGATTCATTTTCCTTGTACTGCCACTTGACCGCTGAACAAGTTGAACTGATCCGGGTGCATAGATTAATGGTGTTTCTTTTTGATGAAGTGGTTGTAAGTTCCTTCCGATAATATGATAAACATTGAGCTTTCTCACGATCATGTTCTTTTTTTTTTTTAAATAAGTTCAAATCGCACTTTGCGCCGGCGCTGCCACTGGTTTTATTCACCCTAAACGAAACACTCACCGCAAAACAGAATATATGCAATATACAACTTGTATTTATAATTTATTTAACAACACTACTCATATAACACCCTTCGCCCTACTGCGGCCGTGCGGCGTTCCCCAGGGTTCGTTTTTAGCTGTATGTGTGTGCCTGGTCCAGGTAACCGATTTACCTAAAATCGTAAATGATGAAATGTACTGTCCGCGCGCGAATTCCGTGCACGGCTAAGGAACGTTAAGGCCCATTTACATGGTGCGAGTTTCTCGCACATTTTGGGGCGAGAAATCGTATGACATTATCGTATGCAATAATCGCCAGGCGAGTATCGTATAAAAATGTTTACATTCATGCGAGAAATATAAACTCGCCTACGATTATGTCATTCGATACTCGCACGGAGATTATCGCCAGGTGAAATAGTTTACACGAGGAGCCGCATTCTAGGGAGATATTTGCTTACGATTTCTTGACTCGTCTAAACTCGTTCTCGTATGACATTTTTTCACGTACGTGCGAGTATCGCACGAATCGGTCCGAACCGATTTTCATCCGAGTTTTGCCAGTCAACTTACGTGATTAGTTGCTAATCATTTAGCAACGGTATGCGTATACTGTAAATATTCGCAATAATATTTCTTGTTTCTCACATTATTTTTACAAGCTTTTATTTAACTTGCAAATGTTTGTTTGTTTAAATATGTTTGTTCTGGTCAAATCTTGCAAATTTAACCCATTTCCCATTATTTGATTGAGCTGAAAATTCCTATACATATGTGAGTTGGGTGACAATGTAATATTATGGTACCATTGAACTGGTCTGACCATAGACACAGGAGGTGGCCATGGGAACTCTATAAAACAACGCAACCTAGATGTGTTTGGGTTCTTTAAAATTCTCTCGATGAGTATTAGTTGTCTGTTAAAAGAAAAGTACAGTCAGCGATAATATATTCTGCCAAAAATGTTTTTTTTTTAACACAAACAAATTAATTTAATGATTTAAATATAATTTAAGTTGCATTTATTTTACTATTGGCTCTTGGCTGAAATGGCGTGACGTTGCCCATAAGAAAAAAAAAGTTGGCGGGAAATAGTTAGCAGCATTCAAGTACCTATATTCAAAGAAAAATTTTGTTGTGCGTTTTGGCGATTAATAAAACATTTAAAATGTAAAAGTAAAGTTTAAAACGTATAAAGTACCGACACAATCAGAACAGCCTCTTGCAATGCCCTCATGATGACGACTGAAAAGCATATAAACTCGAAATACGATTCTCGCATTTAAGTTTTGTTTACAAGGAGACATCCAATCATCAAAGGCGAGGAGATTATCGCCCCTACTTGTACGATATCGTACGTATAGTTTACATTATGCCATATTTTTTCTCGTGCTACGATAATCGCATGGTCGAGGCGAGAAACTCGCACCATGTAAATGGGCCTTAACCCATTCGTATCCGAACAGCACCTGGTCGATGCACTGAATGAGGAGTTCATAACCGCGGGCGCCGAGCAGCAGACAAACTCGACCACTATGGTGTTCGAGGCCCAGCTCTAAAACTGTTGCTCTCGTTTATGAGCGGGAGGGCTCAAGTAGTCGTCGGAAATCGCGGCAGCGTGACTTCCTCGGAGTGCCACAAGCTAATGGGGGTGCCCCAGGGATCCTGCCTTTCAAACACCCTCTTCAGCATACTACTAAACGACTTACCGGCTACAATTACTGGCGCCGATATCTACATGTACGCCGACGACGTCACCGCGGTAGTAAGTACGCCCATGAAAAACCAGCTCGAAACGGCCCTAAATAACGTTGTCCGGCAGCTGAACGAGTGGTTCAAGGCCAACGGACTTGCGCTTAACAAGAATAAGACCTTTAAAAACTGTAATAGATGTCATATATTAAAGAAAAAGTGACGAAGCCCTCCAGTGGTGAAGGCCGGATTCGACTTCGTCACTTTTTCTTTAATATATGACATCTATTACAGTTTTTAATTTATATATAGTAGTGTGACTACTTAAAAAAACACAAATCAAAATATTTAATAAAATAATTTGATTTGTTCCCAAACTTGTTCAAGAATAAGACCTGTTTTATGTCAGTGAAACTCAACGGCCATCCCAGCGAGAGCCTGCAAGTGTGTGCAGACGATGCCCCTATACAGCAAGTGTCCTGTACACGCTTGCTCGGATTCCACCTGGACAGTGCGCTGACTTGGGAGAGGCACATAGAAGAAAGTGTGTGATCAACTTGGACGCGCCTGTTTCGCACTGCGTCGACTGGCGCGCACCGCCGGGAGGACCACGGTGCGAGAATGCTACTTCGCGACGGTCCACTCCGTGTTGACGTATGGTGTGGAGCTTTGGGCCCGAGCCGCGGACTGGTATCGCGTTTTCTCAATGCAAAAGCGAGCACTCCGCGGTATGGCAGGTAAACCGAACGACGCCCCAGCCCGGGAGCTATTTCTCGAGTTCCAAATCCTACCCCTACCCTGTATACTAATACAGCAAGTAGCGATATTCACACACATCAATCGAGATCAGTTCAAACGCAGGGGCACGAACTCTAAATATCCGCTGCGTAGTAACAAGCACGGAGACCGGCTGGTAGCAGAGCGACACACATTAGCGAAGTCGGCTAAGTCGGTCTATTGCTTCGGACCTTCAGTCTACAATCGATTACCCGATTGCATTAGAAATGCAACTTCCACTGTAGGCTTCAAATCTAAATTAAAAAAGTGGCTTCTTGAGAAGATGTTTTATGAGTATAGTGAGTTTTTCGACATGCCACTAGTGCTTTAATAACTAATACAGGCTAGAGCTGTTAGATGTTAATAATAATTAATATACTGATAATTATAATTTTGTTAATAATTTGAATATTGATAATTTTAATAATTAATTGGATTTATGTAACCTACTAAAAAAAAACGACATGTAACAATTGTTATCAATAAATATTTTCATTTTCATTTTCAAACTGGATATGTGGCGCCAAAAATCACGCGGGTTAGTTTTTATATTTTCCTCGATTGTCTTAACGTACGAGTCATATGCGTTTGCTATACGTACCTTTAGCTCCCTTCGCAAGTCACTAAACAATTGACCGATAACCTCATCTTTAGTGCGTTTCCACTTTCGGTGCAGCCCCGTTTTTCGACGTAGGTCCGTGATGATATCGCCCGTAAACCATACTGGGTATACTTTACTGGGGCTTTTTGGGCGGCGTTTTTTCGGTATACTCTCGTTAAAGTGGCGATACAGAGTCTCATAGAAATTCTCTGTAGCTTTGTTAGCACTTTCATACTCACTAAGTACCTTCTGCCAGTTTTCACTTTGTAGCGACTCATATAGACGGCTGAAATCACCTTTTTTGAAGTTCCAATCACATTCGGCGCCGATATTACTGGGGTCCTGTGCACGTGACTTAGGCGCGGAGCTAACTGAGACATCATAGTGTAGGGTGATAGGCGTCAGGCGGCACAAGATCCATTCCAGCCCTACGCACACTCACCTCTCGAATGGACTCCTGCGCCAAGACCACGTCCAAGATGCCTCCCTTATCATTAACAATATCATTCCTCTCTTTCATTCCACAGTAACAAATAAAGTATTGATAATAATTCACAATATTAACCGAAGCACTATTTAAGTTCAAGTAGCCCAAGATAAATATGGGACAATCAAGACGACTGCAGACGGTTTCCACTTTACAGAACCAATCCATACACTGATTGTCAGTAGCACTAGGTTTAATTTAACTACACACGAAGATACGGAGACCATTGATGGTTAAGCAGGCCCAGAGGTCTTCACCGCAGTCGGTCTCTAAGTCGTGCCGTCGTTGCATAGTGATGTGCGAGCGAGCAGCTAGCAGTACACCGCCGCAAGGTGTTCCGCGGTCTCGCCGCAGTACGCTGCAGTCCTGGTTCTCTACTTCCGCATCCTCCACTGTGCTATCGGGAAAGCTTTCAGTGACCGCTATTACGTCATTCTCAAGCAAGGCTAAGTTTTGTTTCCATTTAACCAATTTTGTCTTCAGTCCGCGAACGTTTTGATAGACGAGTTGTAAGGTTTGTCGGCGTTTGGGAGCACTAGAGCGAGATACATGGTTGTCGTTAAGTTTTTTGGCTGGTAGCGGGTGTGATAGGCACGGAGTCGTTAAGCTTTGAACAGGAGTCGTTGTCTCGTTGTTCACCCCGCTGTAGGCGGGGATGCGCTGGAAACCTATTTGTGTTCGACATTGCGCTTGTAGTGTTACTTTTTTGCGTCTCTTGTGTCCTTGCATGGGAATTGCGAGAATTCTGCTTCCAGGCTTTTACGCAGACACCCTCGGGCCAATTTTCAGGCACCAATACCAAGGACGTAAGTTTCCATGGAACGCCTAACTTAAAAGATGCGTAATCGCCACGAGCTTTCAATGCCTCCACGGTACAGTCAGCTTTGCATTGGAACATGGATTCCATATTTTCTGGAACCTTGTTGTTCCGATGTGCCTTTCTTCAGGTAGTACACATGCAAGTATTGAGGTCTTTCTGCTGCTTCTAGGCCACTAGCAGTGGTCCTGGCTCTTCCCTTAAGTACCGTGGAGTATAGCTGTTGCATAATAAGGCACGCTGGTGACTTTTCTTCTTCTGGCATATCTATCCCCTGAGTAGATTTTTGTTTATCAACCTGTGTTGGTTCCAACGAGTCATGGTGTTCTGGTCTGTCTGTGGTGGACTCCTTCTTCTTGTTCTTTTTGTTTTTCTTCTTCCTAACCGCTTTGGATGCAGTGCCGGTCTTCGTTTTTGAAGTTCTCGGTGTAGGGTTTTCAGCTACAACAGATACCGGTGGAGTCGGTGTGATATTATTTGCAGAGACAAGCGTTGAGAGTTCTGGTCCATTCGGTTGACTCCCATGACGCTATTCAACAACCTCTGACTCATGGTCACCTGCTCCAACGAGTTTATATTATCCGAAAGACCTGTTATTTTCTCCATCAGTGAACTAGTTAACATTGCACTTTGCTGGCTTATTACTCTCTGCAATTCTTCGTGTACAATATTTCGAATTAAAAGATAAGATAAAAAAAGATAAAAAATGTTTTTATTGCACAGAACGAATACAATTGTAGTACATAGTAGGTACATATCACAAATTACAGAAAAGAGTTGGTGCATAACTGAATTGACATTCGGAGGTTCCAGGAGTCCCCGCACTAGGCTAGGCCTGTATCGCGGGAGACCAGATGTACATTTTTATGTCATGCGAGTTAACTAGAATAATATTTTTACAATTGAGGACAAAAATGAGATTCAGGTTTATATACCTGGATTAAGATTTTTACAATTGAGGACAAAAATGAGATTCAGGTTTATATACCTGGAATAAGATAAATACAATTTCTGTTATTAGTTATTACATTATTGCTATTAAATTTGTTTCTAGGTACAACTTTAGTTTAGTTCAATTATATTCGAATGATATTTAGTCTAATCTAGCTAGTTTTATATCTATTACAGTTATGTGTTACACAGTTTTATAAAGTTACGGTATTTTAGTCTAATTTAGTTAGTTTTATATCTATTGCAGTTTTGTGTTAAACAATTTTATAAAGTTACAATATTTTAGTCTAATTTAGTTAGTTTTATATCTATTACAGCTTTGTATTAAACAATTTTATAAAGTTACAATATTTTAGTCTAATTTAGTTAGTTTTGTATTTATAACAGTTTTGTGTTAAACAATTTTCAAAAGTAATGTCTCAGTCTCATCATAATCAAGTGTTGATAACCAGCTAAAAAGTAACTTCTTAGCCACCTGCACAGTGCAACCGATTAATTCGCTCTGGAGCTTTACGGCCGTATTATAAATCGAAGAGCAGAGGACGTCGCCAAATCGTCTCCCAAAAGCCGTGTTAACCCACGGGATAGGTAACTTAAACACGCGTTTAGCAAGTAATTTCTCATAATTTTCAGACTTAACGGCTTTTTTGTGAATGGAAAGACAGACTTTATGTATGTAGAGCTGGCGGACTGTAAGTACTTTAGCATCTTGGTAAAGGCTGTTTGTCGGATATCGAAAGGGCTTTTTGAGCATTACCTTCAAGACCGAACGTTGAGCTCTTTCAGCCATTATGATAAACGTCTTGGCGGCAGTACCCCATACTGAGATGGCGTATGTGATTAGAGACTGACATATAGATATATATATATTCTTTAAAAGTTTCAAGTCTGCGGAATGTCTAAGTTTCTTAAATATATACATCGTTTTCCTAATTCTGTTGGAGAGGCACTTTATATGGGCTTTGAAATTTAAATTTTCGTCTAAAAGTAAGCCGAGATATTTTATAGAGTCGGTACGACATATTACTTCACAGGTACATGATAAGTTACTGACATTATTGCAATTATGAGTTTTGATTGAGTCTCTAGCATTAGAGGGGCTGGAAGCGGCAGATTTATGAAAACACAGGAATTTAGTCTTTTTACTATTTAAGGTTAGAAGGTTATCTCGGAGCCAGCAGGCGATGTTACTCATACCCTTTTCTGCTGCAGTAAAAACACTCTCCCAAGTGTCGCCTTTAAAAAGGATCACTGTATCATCGGCATAGCAGATTATTTCCGCTTGGGAAAGGGGAATGTTGTGAATGTCATTAATGTAGATTAAAAATAATGTGGGGCCAAGCACGCTCCCCTGCGGAACCCCAAAATCCACCCTGTCCAGCTCGCTCTTGTGGCAGTCCGCTTTAACTAGTTGCCTTCTGCCAGATAGATAACTATCGAACCAGGCCAGTGACACGCCCCGTATCCCCAATTTTTCAAGCTTATGAAGGAGTATTGGTCTAGACACCGTGTCAAAGGCCTTGGCCAAGTCCAAGAAGACGCCGATGCAGTTTATGTTATTGTCCAAGTTGGCAGATATTAGATTGACCAAGAGCGAGATGGCATCCTCAGTGGACTTGCGAGACCTAAAGCCAAATTGTCTCTCAGAGAGTACTCCGCTCCTTTCTAAGAACCTGACGAGTCTTTTATTGACTAGTTTCTCTAAAATCTTCGAAAGGACACTAAGTAGGGATATAGGTCTATAGTTGCAAGGTTCATTTTTAGGTCCGTCCTTATATATGGGGGTGATAGATGCTATTTTCCACAGTTCTGGAAAGTGACCCGTACTTAAACTTAGGTTATAAATATGTGCTAGTGGTTGCAATATTAGGTGGCCAACAGACTTGATCAGGTCGCCGCTGACCCCATCCAGGCCAGGTGCACTATTCTTTTTAAGCTGTGAAATAATACTTTTGATTTCATTGACATTTGTAGGGTGCATGAAGAAGGACTCGGAAGGACTTTCTCTTATATTTACTTTGGCGGCTAAAGTCTTCTCAGCGACCCCAGTTTGAGCAAAAATTCTATCTGCAAGCTTTTTACCCGCCGACGAGAAGAAGTTATTGCACCTATTCAGAGACTGCTTGGGGTCATTGGGATCAATCAAGTCAGCGTGTTGAGTCGGTTTCTTTGGGATGTTGCATATATTTCTTATCGCACTCCACAGCTTCTTAGGGTCTTTGTTGTGAGTCACGAGGAGGCTTTGTTCGTGTTCGTGTTTTAGCTTCCTTAGGAGGTTGTTAAATAAATTTTTGTACCGGATGTAAGTTACTTTTGAAAATTCGTCATTTGGATTTTGCCTTGCCTTTAAGTGTAATTACATCTGGAGATTCTGAAGTAAAAGATCATTCTGGTAAATCTGGTATGCCATATTGCCTAGGCTTCCGAAAGGTGACATTCTCGGTAATATGAGATTCATACTGAGTTATTTCAGTTAGGATATTGTCACGGATGGTGTCATTAATCAAAGACTTATAGACGGAAATAACCGTATTATCTAATTGTGTATTGATATCAAGCTGACTACGGACTGGAGTCCCGTCATGACAGAAATAGAATAGTCATTTTGTACGTACAGTCTGGCAAAAAAGAGTAGATATTAAAAAGAGGCAACACTGTAGTGTTGTCCCTTTCAAATCAGTCTAAGAAAAACGGGACGACACTACAGTGTTGCCACTTTTTATTTCTACTCTTTTTTGCCAGACTGTACGGGCGCGGCGCACACCCTCCCACTTCCTCGACCTCCGAATGCACGGAATTGGCGCGCGGACAGTATATCTGTGCGGACGATGCTTGTAACATTATAATATCCAACTAACATGCGAGATTTGTCAAAATGGTATGCAATTGACATTTCATTTCGAATAAAACATCATCTCGACTGATATTAGAATAGAGGTCAGAATATAATAATAATCATTTAATTTTCGGTGTACCTACTGATTATCAGTCCGCCGGACGTTACCAGTTAGAACAAAAATTTGACAGTTCCGAAACTTTCCGAAAATTTCATTAGTGTCAAAAGGGTCTCTACGTGTTGGCTTCGGCTCCGCGCACGCCTCCCAAAGGCCCGGAACACCATTAATCCGTGGTGGGAAAACTTAAATATTAAATTTTTTGGATATTTGAATTGTGTTGATTATTTTTACATGGTTTTATTTTATTTTACTTTAATTGATGATTATTATTTAAATGAATTGTTATTCAATTGACGTCGACCTAATTAAATCAATATTAATTATCCTTTCGGCTTTTAAAATTTGTAATTTTATGAATACAATCGCATTACTAAAGTCCAAATAAAACAAACTAGTCACTTCTTGTCGCTGTCCGTCATAGGTTAGCGGGCCTATGACGGCCAGCGACATGTGCTCGATCGACGAATCACAAAACGTAACGAGATTCCTATTGGCTAAAATTACCAAATTATCTACCACTTACGCCGCCGACCGCCGGCGCTTGTACCGACCTGTTCCACATCCGCATTTAGCACCGTTTCGATTTTATGCGGATGCGGATTTTGAAAATAATGCGGAAGTTCCGCGGCTGCGGATGCGAATATTCGCAACATCCCTGGCGCGAAGTATAATGGCAAGTTTTCGGTTTAGGTCAATAAATGGCAGACTACAATGCGCAAGGGAGCATGCAGCAGTACTATAGTGTTCAAATTTTCGATTTCGGTCACGAGGTGGCACAGGCAGTTTTTAGGGTTCCGTACCCAAAGGGTAAAAACGGGACCCTATTACTAAGACTCCGCTGTCCGTCTGTCCGTCCGTCTGTCTGTCACCAGGCTGTATCTCATGAACCGTGATAGATAGACAGTTGAAATTTTCACAGATGATGTATTTCTGTTGCCGCTATAACAACAAATACTAAAAACAGAATAATATAAATATTTAAATGGGGTTCCCATACAATAAACGTGATTTTTTGCTGTTTTTTCCGTAATGGTACGGAAACCTTCGTGCGCGAGTCCGACTCGCACTTGGCCGGTTTTTTATATTATACATTATACTTAAATCAAGGTATTTGTCATACCTTGATTTATATAGTACTAGCTTTTGCCCGCGACTTCGTCTGCGTGGACTTATTAAAAGCAGCTAAAGTAAGTATAGCGCCTGGAAAAATTCTTATAGCAAACATTCAATTTGAGCATATTATGCATACAAATTAGCAGGCACTTCATTAATTATCTCAATTCCACTCCGCTTTTTACTTTCTTAAGAGATGATTTTCGGGATAAAAACTATCCTATGTCCTTCTCAGGGACTCAACCTATCTCTATGCCTAATCTCATCTAAATCGATTCAGCGGTTTAAGCGTTAAGAGGGAACACACAGACAGACAGACAGACAGACAGACTTTCGCATTTATAATATTATATAGTATGGATAAAAACTGTGCCCGCATTAACGATTTTTCATTACTCCGACCGATCGACCGACCGACTTTCAACCGATCGAACATAATTTCCGTTCATTTTCATGTTATTTGGCTGTACCTTTGTTAGCGTCCCACCCGACGTGTGATATGTGCTTGAAGTCTTGTGGAGTTCCAATGTCAGCTTTTGTGATTTTTCTCATCTTTGGTTTCTTGCTGGTATTCTTCAGCATGCCTGTCACAAAAAAAACAGTATGTACCTAATTAATATATGTATATTATTATAGAAAAAATGCTCTACGCTAATTGTACCACGTACACACTGTTAACTGACAGTTCTTAAACCTTATTGGAAGGACATAAGGTACTCCTTTGGTCAGTTAACATCGTAAAATAAAAGTTTCTGTGAGATTTACCAGAGGATATAGATTTGAGAGGTGGTGCGTGCACGGGCTGGTGGTGCTGCACGGGCTGGTGGTGCTGCACGGGCGCGGGCGCGGGCGCTTGCGCGTGCGCGGGGGCGGGCGCGGGCGCGGGCGCCGGCGGCGGGCCGGGCGGCGCGGGCGGCACGCCGTTGTGACGCGCCGACTGCTGGCTGTTGACGCGCGACGCCAGCATCGACCGCTGCCGTCGCTCTGCCACAATCAAATAAAAATTTGAAACCCCGGCACACTCATCTCAACCTCGAAATATCTCTGCTTTTACTTATTTCGATGCAGTAAGCTGCCAAATTGTAAACATAAAAAATATAATTATTATTTACGTTTTAAATCACATACGGTATGAAATCAGGTACGAGAATGGCAGTAGGTTTTATCAAACGCATATATATAATACTAAATATTTAAGAAAATAAATGTATGCCTTTAATTTACCTGATTGAAGATAGTGTCAAAGTTGGAGGCCTAGCGGGCGTAAAGGGCGTGCGAAATTCATTCGCGGGTTCAAACCCCGGCTCGTACCAATGAGTCTTTCGGAACTTATGTATGAAATATCATTTGATATTTACCAATAGCTTTTCGGTGAAGGAAAACATTGTGAGAAAACCGGGCTAATCCCAATAAGGCCTAGTTTATCCTTTGGGTTGAAAGGTCAGATGGCAGTCGCTTTCGTAAAAACTAGTGCGTACGCCAATTTTCGGGATTAGTTGTCATGCGGACCCCAGGCTCCCATGAGCCGTGGCAAAAATCGGACAAGTGCGAGTCGGATTCGCCCACCGAGGGTTCCGTACAAATTTAACATATCTTATTCTATTTATATATATATATATATATATTTATTTTCAAATTGGTAGTTTTGAGATTTTTCCCTGTAACGGCGTTATTTTTCCTGTATACCGTATACGGGTTTTATCGAATACCGTAGTGACAGCAAAATTTGTAAGGAAGCGTTCAAAGTTGTTCACACGGCGTGTAAGCGGGAAAGCCGTCTAGCCGTGTGAACGATTTTGAACGTTTCTATACAAATTTTGCTGTCACTACGGTATTCGATAAAATCCCGTATACGGTACACGGGAAAAATTAACGCCGTGTGAACCTAGCCTAAGACGATATTACTTGCCAAATTTCATAGTTCTAGGTCAACGGGAAGTACCCTATACATTATGATTCCCTTGAGTGTCCAAATATATATACGTTTACACGCCCAAGATTCCATTTTTCGAACCACTCGCGGTTCAATTAGGGATTATTTGGCTTGCTCGGGTATCAATATTAGCACGAAAGGTAAACAACAACTTTGCCCCCTTGTTAAAACAAATAACTATTTTTGCGGCATAAACGGCCGTACCCTTGTTTACGTTAACGAAGTTTTTACAGCTTTAAGGGACCGTAGAGGAGCAAGCGCATTGTTTGCCTGTCAGTCACTCACAACTATATATTACATTGGAGAAGTAGAAGTCATTCAATATCTCGTTATCGCACGATAATGTGCAACTTGTACAATTTTCAATGACATTTCTATGGTGTTATGAGAGATGGATTGTTCACAGTTTTAACCTTTTCGCCGCCATGGACTTGATATAAAGTCAGTACATTTCGTGCCCCACACGCCACTACTTTGTGTATATGTTATACGGGTTGTCTACGTGCAATGTTTGACATGGCGTTCATAACACTTTATTACTAAAAGGTTTATATTGGGCACATAATGCATATAGATTGTTAGCCAAGAGTTAAAAAGGACCAGTGGTTTTTTGACGACCCAACGAACAATTTGTGCCCAATAGTTCGTGCGGAAATAGATGCTTTGAAAATGTGTTTATAAAAATTTCATTTTAGGCAGAAATCGATAAATTTTAATCGTATTATAAACTGCACATGTATTTTACTTCCTTTGTATTCGAAAAGAAACAAGTACAACTAGGACATAAGCACCCATTTGCTGTCGAGCATAGTAAATCTCAAAGAATCTCGGGTGCTTTATTATTGTATTACCTTCATCATAAAATGGTTAACAAACTACTATTCCACTTTTGAAAGTACAGGCATCGCATTAATGTACAAATAATACATGATCAAACCTTCACGCTTTTGCTTCCTTAATTCAATCTTCTCAATGAGGATATTTCTGAGGACCTTAGCTTCATCTTCATTGGCAAAATTAAAAGCTGTCATATAGTCCTGAAAGTTAACAAATACATTTTGTAACAGTCTAAACTATTTCTCAAAAACAATCTCAAACATATTCAAAACGATTTTTTTCCATTAAAACAAAAAGCAAAGTGCTTACTTCGGCTTCAAATGTATGCAAATAAGGCCTCGGGTTTTTATATTCTATCTGCAAGTACACTTCATGTTCCCATATCATTGCCTTTCTGTAGAGGCAGTAAATGCGGAAGAAGTACGACCGCTTGCTGTTGTCCTTCACCAAGCACAAGATGCCAGTATCCTTTTTCTTCCATTCTGAATGTGCTGGTCCCTCAGTGGTAAACAACTGAACTACTGCCGTCGCTAAACTCTGCAATCACATAACAAGGACTCTATTATCTACGTACGTATCAAATTTAGCTGTGCCGCATTTGGCAAATATATGGACCGGAATCTATTTAATACATAGTTTTGCCATAAATTCTGTCTCAAAGTTAATTGGCACTAGCCCAGAGACTATGATTTCAAAGATTCAATTAAGTTTTATATATCATCATCATCATCATCCCCCAACCGTTTAAAGTAATTTTACAGTACCAAGAGGTATCAAACATTCGAACACTTTGGATAAGAATCTTTCTAGTACATACCTAACTAATAATGTTGTTTTATTTAATGTCTTAGGCTTAAAGTTAGTAGACCCTTCAAAACCAAACAATACCAGGTAACGGGGACACTAATGTTTAAATGTTGGGAAATGTGATATGACTATTGCATAATACCTATAAACCTACATTATTATCTACCTACCTACCTACTTATATAACCTACCTACCTATTTAATATTACTTACATATCCATTAAATTTCTATTTCCTTATCACAAATGTATCGAAATCTGAGCTCGTGCTAAATTGAACCCTACCATTTTGTGAAAGGGTTCCAAGCAATTGTAGGAAAAATGTTGCCACAATTTGCCTTGCCTTTATAAAAGGCCCAAAGTTTGGTAAATAATTTAAATAAATGAGAGTTTGGAGCTTTGGACTTGCTCAGAATTTATAATTTATTGATATTAGACATCCATCCAATGGCTGACTGATTAAAATTTTCTATGTATAGTCTTTGGTATTGTAAGTACCCTTGTTCACCTACAGTTTTGTATTTTATACGACTTACTGTTCATTATCTGTAATTTGAAGGAGGAATAAACTCTTGATTTATTTCAATATATAATTCATATTTCTGAAGGAAATGGAAATTATGTCATGTTCGATTATTTTCATCAAAGGCAATTGGGCTTTGAGAACCTAAAAATTTTAATGCACAACTGACTGGGCTATCCGGGAACATATCAAGAATAAGAATAAGAAATATTATCATAATTTGTTGTGATATTTATATTTCTTGTGAGAGTGGCTAAAATAAATTAGTATTTATATTTATAATTGAATTGAATTGAGTAACCCTTAAAGGGTTATTTTTCCTTATGATATTAGAAGGAATGTATTAGTCAACATGTATGGCAATTTACCAAACTGCCTGCAAAAGGAAAAAAATTCCGTTCTAACAATATGATATTATGAAATTTATGAACCAAGCTTAAGCTATAGGAAGCTTGTAAGAAGTGTTAATGAAAATAGTATATGCCATGAACCCCCAGATTTGATCTTCATAATAAGGCAGCTGTCTGGATCTTGTCCTTATAAAGGCTGATAGCATTCTTTTGCATATTAGTATAATATGAGTAGGTATGAAGACTATGAAGTGCACTACTGAGTCACTTATTTATTTACTGACTGCCTCTCTTCTGGATAAGGCTACAGAATTTTTGATTAGCAAAGGAATAATAAAAATGACATGCCTCAAAAGGGTTCAGCATATATTATAAGTGTTTGGTACAGACCTTAATCCAAATATTTTATTCCAGCAGCTTCCAGAATAATGTTATTATTTGTAAACAATAAGTCAGCACTTAATTAGCATACAATACTAGAATAAGCTAGTTGATATTTATGTACACGACACAGGACCCCGTCCATGACTGTGACAAGATGCGCTAAATTTGATCCAGATATTTGGGTTTCTTGTTAGGTCAATCTCAGCTGCTAATGTCATTATAAGAAATTAATTAGCTATTAAAAGACATTTCGTGTATTATCATCCCACGGATGACGTGTTTCTGGTCATATATTTAATTCCATTTTATTATTGAATATTCGGTTCTCTTACTTGTCCCACGGACGAAGGGCTTCTTGCTATGCAATGAGCATAGTAATTGAAGTCATTTTAAAAAAGATCTGACCCTCGTTCCACGAACGAGGCACAATGTCGCCACGCGACATGTGGATATTTTTAAGCCAACATCTCCCAGAATGTCCCACGGACAAAGATAACATAACACCATGTCGCCACGCGACATATGGGTATTTTCAAGTCAACCCTTAAACAATGTCCCACAAGGACATAGACAAACTCGTCACACGAGAATGTATAAGAACTAGATACAAAATTGTATAGGTATTTTATAATAAAGGGAGGATAAGTACATAAACTATTGTATCACACCTCCAAGTTTCCCCACGGGAACACTTTTAGCACCTTATAGTAGCAAGAATTTGGAAAATGAAGACTGCTTCAATTATCTCCTGATGATAATGTACTTACGTTCCGATATTTTATAACTTTCACTTTCCATGTGCACTTTGCACCGCATATCGTCTTTTTAGGTATAACTGCATTGATTATTACGGGAAAACTAAGAATTACTCAATAAAACATAAATTGTTCATAAAGCGACATGTGCGTTATATGGCGCGCGAAAAAGATATGAATGTCATCGTGACAGTTGGTAATTTTTTCTTTCATCTCGGCGACTCTAAATTCGCGTCAGATTGGCCAGCGATCGAGACTACTACACTGTTAAAATTATCCAGGACTAAATACGAATATAATGATATCCTTATATGTATCCCGGTTCCCGAGTTTAATTAATAATACCTAATTTTAATGCTAGAAGTAATTTTAATTAATTACTTATTTAAATGTTTGTTTCATAATATCATTGATGTACCATTAGGCAGAGTTTAATGTAATGCTAATGTCGATAAGTAGATTGAGAATCATAGTTCAGGATCAGGTCAGTGTTATAGAAAGCTTGGCGGTAATTGGGGTAAAAATTAAATAGTGTTAAGAGTAACAGGTAATTTTATTTTAAAAAGGCTTCAGGTATAAAAGCTCGAGTACATTGTATGTAACGAACAAAGCACTGCCTTGATTCTTGAATGCCATTGGAACAAGAGTCCAAAATAATGCCACTATACTCGTATGTATCAATGACAAGTGATAAGTGATAAGTGCATAGCAAATAGCAACACATTCACTCCGGCCGACGGCATACTCATGCCGCGGTTTTCCTTTACATGGTACATGTACTGATATTTATCATTTCCCTAGTTATTTTACAGAAAAAAAACCGGCCAAGTGCGAGTCGGACTCGCCCACCGAAAATTCCGTACAAATTTAACTTTTTTTTATTTTTAACAAATGTTTTCCGATTTTTCCCTGTACTTGTAGCGTAAGACAAAATTACGTGCCAAATTTCATAGTTCAAGGTCAACGGGAAGTACCCTATGAATTTTGATTCCCCTGAGAGTGCCGAAATATAAGTTTTTTGGCGACATAAACGGCTATATCTTTTTTTACGTTAACCTAGAAGTTTGATTTTTTCACACGTTCAGGGGGCTGTAGACCTGAGTATATGGTTTTAATTTCAACTCAATACCATCACAAGTTCCCGAGATGGTCTTGACAGACAGACGAACAGACGGGCAACAAAGTGATCCCATAAGGATTCCGTTTTTTCCTTTTGAGGTACGGAACCCTAAAAAAGGATTCTTTTTAATGAAGTGTGCAACTATAATCCATTATTATTATTTCGTAATACCTACGAGGTTAGGAATCTAGTTTTTTGTTGGCAAGACTACTTTTTAAGCCCCGAGCAAAACGAGGGGTATTACTTATACGTTTAACGCCGTCTGTGTGTCTGTCTGTGACATCGTACTCTTAAACGGTCGGACCAATTTTGATGCGGTTCTTTTTTTTACATGAAGCGTAAAAAGCGGGTTTCCTTGCGGTGGTTCTTAGCTATGTTTGATAGAAATTGATCCAGCAGCTTGAAGAGTATGTAGCTCTTTTCCAAAATGACGTAAGGCACTTTTTGGCATGATTAGTTGATTATTGAGATTTAAAAAAAATAAATTAATATGTATTCATATAGTTCATAAAATCCTAAAATAAAAATAAAAAGTACCATTAAACTATATCACCATTATGTCTGAAAATGAAGACAATTAAAATTAAATTATAATCATATTTTTACCTTTGTTATGACACCTTATTCAGTTAATATATTTTTAGAAATGTTTTCAAGGGCTGCTTATTGATTTATTTGTAAATAATTTCAATTTCTATGTAACTTTTCAAGGCAGGTAATATAGATTACCTTTTTGAAAATGTAAGGAATGTAATTAAAAAAATCCAAATTACAATCCTAACAGGTGTATTCTAATTTTAAATATAGGATATGAAATCAATATGAATTATTTGATGTCATTGTACCTAAGCAAGCATTGACTTGATTTTTTTGACTTAGGCATTTCTGCAACACTTGCTGTAGTTTCTATATGAAGGGTACACGGAAAGAACATGTCTAGTCACTTTGACAACATTTTGAGTTATCGCGGTTTGAAAGGAACGATGTGGGTAGTTAACAATATTATTTTCGTGTATAGGTGTTTTTAAAGTGAGACAAAAACGAGTTATATTTATAATTGCAGCGGTAACAGAAGTTGTAACTAATAGTTCATTAAGGGCTCTACATTTTGAGATTAAAATCTCATTTTCCAAAAAAAGTGACTAGACATGTTCTTTCCGTGCACGTGTGTGTGTGTATTGTATTTGATGGTGCTTAAAAGTAATCTTCTTAAAATTTACCCTTAACATTACAGACATATTAACTAGCCTAGAATGTCCTACTTGTGACAAAGTGCAACATTAAGTAAAAAGGTGAATTTTGGAACATAAAATCTCATAGAATAGCATACTTAGCAGTAGCGGGGCGTCCACACAATTAAATTGCTTAGTTTTAGGCAGTTGAGATACTTATGCCACCTGCCAGCTCGGGTAAGTCTGACACATAATCCTTATACTGTATTTTAATGTATTTTATTAACAAATTATTTCCTGTGTAATAACATAGTTGTTCTAAGTATTACCTATTGTTACTAACATATTTAGTTTTAATTAAGGATTAGTTATTTTATTTTATTTTAAATGTAAATGTAATTGTATATGAAATTTTTATTCTGAAATAAATTAATTGAATTAAGCCTATGGAAAGCCTCCAGAGACCGGACAACCCTTTCCGCGATAAAAGCCTTTCAATGGGCGTCCCTTAAACATGGCTAACACATTGAAAGACTTTCCAGTTTCAACTGCAAGCCCATTCATACCCCTACCTTTGACTACCCCTTACCGAAAAGCTTAGCCAAAAATAAGGCTAGCCCCTTAATAAAATAAAATAAGCCTGTCTACTCTAGATCTAGATCTTGATCTGGATCTGTCTAGTTCAGTTCAATAGTGAAAGTAACAGGAAGGGTAACATTCCATAATTTATATATTAAGTAAATCTTTATAGTTCTTGTAAAGTATTAGGTACAGTCGCCATCAGATATATGGGAGCGGTCATGGTGCTCACAACGTGTCACAACTATCTGAACACGCCTCTATTATCAAGGTGTTAGAGTGTATGTTGAGATATTTTTGAGCATCTTGGCTGTTTCAATATTTCTGATGGCGACTGTACACTAGCTATCAAATATTTTTCATACATTTTTAAACCAAAACTTATGATATGGGACATTTTCTATGAAAAGGGACCTTATTGTCGATGGCGCTTACGCCGCACAGCGTCGCGCGGCATTGTATTTATATCGGAACATCGTTAATAATGGCGTCGTTAATAAAATACCACATACCTATGGTATGGTCGAGTTCACAAACATCATTACAAGCCAACATTCCAATAATATATTTACACGACCTTATATACAATGTGTTACGAGGCATTTAAATACTAGCTGTTGCCCGCGACTTCGTACGCGTGGATTCGTATGTTGATGCTTGGTGGTTATATAAGTCTTACATGAGCATAGAACATTATGCAGCAAAATATATCAGTAGGGACGGTTAATTATTGGTTAATAATTATACAATGCATGAAATTTGTCTTTCACAAACTACGAAGTTTCAAGCCCCTAACTAAAAAAATGTTCTCGATACCCACTCAACCCTCTTAGAAGATTTTCAAGTCCACTACTTATTTAAAAAAAATGTTCAGCCCCGATCCAAACTTTATTAATATAAATTTCAAAAACGGTGAAATCAGTTTTCGTATATTTTAAAATTATGCCCTTTTACCAAGTTTCAAGCTTCTACCTTAAAAGAAAACTTGTACCACATATAAACTTACATCCCCTTTCTAACCCCCTTACTAGTGAATTTCTAAGAATGTTGAATTTTTTATTTTTTTTATTTTTATTTTTTAAATATATTTACACGGCATCACAGCATAGGCCAATACACCGAATAATGAAACTAGTTACAGGTATACAAATTACAAATACAAAATATATATAAAGTAAAATACAGATAGTCATATTAAGTCAAATGCAAGTGCTGGAAAGCCTATCATCCTTCATCTCACAAAACCTCAGACACTCCTTGCACACATTCGCCATCTCCACGCAAACAAGTCGCACTCTGGTGCTGATGTCAGGAGTGCATTGAGCAGCGATAACGCGCGGAGGAGTGGCGAGTTTCTGTGCGATACTGTGCGCGCTGCCGGCACAGCTAATAGTGGACGCGTTCGCGGCCTCAAGCAGACTCGAGGAATATCCGGGACGTACAACCTCAGGACTCCAGCTACCAGTTCCGGGCAGTCCGAGTCACCGCGCAATATGCGACAAGCCGTAGTCAGCAAGATGTTGTTGCGCCTTACCTCTAGAGAATTACCTAGGTATATCCAAGGCAGCCTAGTAAGAATTTTGTTGGGTACAAAAAGGGGTTAGTACCCATACCTTTTTTTTACAGAAATCTCAAAAAGGCCTTTTGGATTTTCTCTAGAAGTAAGGCATATGAGGACTCGTACGGGTTCCAAATAATAGATGAAGCCTCAAGCTTGCTCCTCACTAAGGCGTTGAAAACCATCGCAATGGCCCCAGTGTCTCGGAAATCCTTGACATTGCGGATCACGAACCCTAGTTTTTGAAAACAACCTTTGGCGAGTGTCTGCATATGCTCATGAAAAGTAAGGCGCTCATCAAAAACCACTCCAAGATCTTTGACAGAGAAAACTCTATCAATAGTCTCGGTCCCCAGTGTGTACTGGGCAAGAAGAGGGGTAGAGGAACGACTCAATGTACATACACAACACTTCGCTGTGTTAAAAAGAAGCTTGTTTGCAATACTCCAGTTGACCACCGAAGCAATATCGTCTTGCAAAGAGGCACAGTCTACGCTACTCTTAACCTCATAAATGAGTTTCAAGTCGTCGGCATATAGCAAACATTTTGCATACTTGACGACCGATTCCAAGTCGTTAATCATTATCCCAAATAAGAAGGGACCCAGTATCGAGCCCTGACTTACGCCAGATCTGGTATGGTACGGAGCTGAAATAAAACACCCATGTCGAACATACTGTTTTCGATCGCGCAGATAACTGGCGAAAAGAGCTAATAACTTTGGCGAGAAGCCTAAAGCATCCAGCTTACTCATCAACACGTCGTTGTCTACGCGATCGAAAGCCTTTTTAAAATCGAAATACACGACGTCCACCTGGTTACCCCTGTCGAGATACTCAGAGATAGTGTCTGTCAATATTAAGAGGTTGGTGTTAACAGAGCGATTTGCTCTGAATGCTGGGAGTTGGACAAAAAGGGTTTTAACTGAACTGCTAATATTTTATGGACGATAGACTCAAATAACTTCGCCAATGTTGACAGTACAGCTATAGGTCTGTAGTTGTCAACACTGGCAATGTCACCAGTCTTCGGGATTGGCGTAACCCTTGTGGTCTTCCACAGCTTCGGATATGTTCCAGTCGAGAGTGCTAAATTATACATAAAATGAATAGGAAATTTTAGCTGGTCTATGCATCCTTTGACTATATACGCTGGAATCTTGTCAGGTCCAATAGAACTACTAGCTTTAAGTCTCTTTATACCAGCAATCACCTCCTGAATAGATATGTTTGTAATATTAATACATTGCGTCGAACCCGTCTGGCTATAGTTTTGAAGCGAATTTACATCTAGTCGAGGGTAATCAGACAGAAAGACGCTAGAGAAAAACTTAGAGAAAGCTTCAGCTGCTTCGACACCAGTAAATCGCTGCCCTTCTAACAAGACTTCATTAGCAAATCCACCCCTGGACTTAAGAGTATTAACATGCTGCCAGAACGAGCGAGGGTCACTTTTCACCTTACTCTGAACTTGATCCACGTAGCTATCATACGCCGAGGCAATTCTATGTTTAATATCTTTCCTAAGCTGTGCAAACTCGTTGTATGCATCCAAATTATTGGTAGCCTTCCAGGTCCGGTGGACTACACACACACTACACTAGCTTTCCGCGCTATGTCAGCAATCAGGTCAGCTGTGTACCATACTAGATAGCGTCTGCCAGAAATAACTTTTTTTAGGGTTCCGTACCCAAAGGGTAAAAACGGGACCCTATTACTAAGACTCCGCTGTCTGTCTGTCCGTCTGTTGTTATCTTACACAATGCTAAGAAGTTTCAAAGCATTTGTAATAGATTCAAACTTTCAACCCCTTTTTTAACCCTTTTAAGAGATGAATATTTAAAAACGCTTATATTTCTTTTCTTGTATTCTAATAATATGCCTTTATACAAAGACAGAAGTGCCACACTAAAAAAAGGTTTGATCTCCATACAAACTTTCAACCCATATTTTACCACCTTGGGGGATGAATTTTCAAAAATGCTGAAATTAGTTTCTTCTCTTTTTATTAAATATCTTTCTACGAAGTTTCAAGTACCTAGCTAAAAATAAAATTAGGACCCCTACAAACTTTCAACCTCTTTTTAACCACTTTAGGGGATGAATTTTTAAAAACGCTGAAATTTATTTTCTTCTATTCTAATAATATGCCTTTATACAAATATTCAAGGCCGGCACTCAAAAAAATGTTTGACATTCATACAAAATTTTAACCCAATGGCACCACCTTAAGGGATGAATTTTCAAAAACGCTTAAATCAGTTTTCTTCTCTTTTAATGAAATACTTTTACAATGCATGTGCTCGATAAGTGCGTTTCCTACGAAGCCATATCATGCGGAAAGTACTACTTTTCCGCACTAGTGCTTTTTGATTTCAATTTTTTTTTACAGTACATATGGTGCTACTTTCTCGCACTAGTGCGGAAAAGAACACTTTTCGTGCACATTTCGAAAGTTTAAAGGGCCATATGTACTGTAAGATGTTGTACGATACAAGTGCGAATAGGTTATTTGCAACCCGTGTTGATTGAAAACACTCCTTTTAATAATTAAACTTATTTGCCATGATATGGTACCTTGACGCTTTTCTGCTTAGCCCTATGGTTGACTGGTAGAGAATGCCTTTGGATGCCTTTGAATGACATAATGGCATTAAGTCCGCCTGTTGTACACTTTTTATGTGCAATAAAGTTTAAAATAAATAGATAAATAAATATGTTTTTTTATTTACTCGCACAATGCATAGTAAAACATTGTATGATACACGTGCGTAAAGATGATTTCTGCACTTGTTGCATAAATAGCTATTTTACGAAGTTTCAAATTCCTAGCTTAAAATAAAATTGGAACCCTATACAAACCTTCAACCCCTTTTAAACCCTTTTAAGGGATGAAATTTAAAATTCTCTTAAAATGCTTTTCTTGTATTCTAATAATATGCTTTTAACCACCTTGGGGGATGCATTTTTAAAAATGCTGAAATTAGTTTTCTTCTCTTTTAATGAAATACTTTTTTACGAAGTTTCAAATTCCTAGCTTAAATAAAATTGGAACCCTATACAAATTATCAACCCCTCTTTAACCCTGTTAGGGAATGAATTTTAAAAAACGTTAAAATTACTTTTTTTGTAATTGGCTAATATGCCTTTTCAACCACTCAAGAAGTTTCAAAGCATTTGTAATGGATTCAAACTTTCAACCCCTTTTTAATCCTGTTAGGGGATGAATTTTAAAAAACGCTGAAATTACTTTTTTCTTGTACACAATATAAATGTAACCTGTTGTGCAAATTTCAAAATTTTGTGGTTTCGCCTCAGCGTTGATGAGTCAGTCAGTCAGGACACATGCATTTATATATATAGATACTTACACAACCTTATTTACAGTGTCTTAGAGGCATGTAAATATAATTTTGGAACATTGGCTCGTGAGTATGGCACTGTACAATATAAGATCATCCATTTTTGTCATAATAAGAACTGTCAATAGCCGGGTCCACACAGAGAGAACATACGCGCGAGGCAATTTCTGGCCGGTGTAGACGTGCCTCGGCCGAGGCGGCGCGCGTGAGGAACGTCTAAAAACGTCGATACAACACGCGCGCCTCGGCCGAGGCATGTCTACACAGGCCGTTTTGTGTGCAAGGAAATTGC
Source organism: Cydia strobilella (assembly GCF_947568885.1). Taxonomy (NCBI): domain Eukaryota; kingdom Metazoa; phylum Arthropoda; class Insecta; order Lepidoptera; family Tortricidae; genus Cydia; species Cydia strobilella. The sequence continues at coordinate 34,152,943 of NC_086068.1, forward strand.
CTTGCGCGTATGCTCGCTCTGTGTGGACCCGGCTTATAAAACACTCCAGTACCATAAGAACCCTTTCAAACCGATAGTCGGTCCAAATGAGTTACGATAATAAACATTATAAGCTTCCTTCACCCACAATGTCCATATCAGTACCGGAAGATGTAACACTTGCCGGCAACTTGGTGTATTCAAATTTCAAATGAATATTTTTTGCACCATTCTTATTGTTCTTTTGTATCTCGATGGATACCCTTATGGCATGCTAAACATGTAAGGGTGGGGAGATTTGGAAATTTGCAATTGTCGCTGTGCATAATATATATGTATAGTGTATATTATATTATATTAGCTTGAGTTGAGTAACAGACAACAGTATGGTATGGTATGGCATGGCATGGTATAGTATGGCAAGCCCCGCCCGCATTCAAAATGATCTGAGCACAACTTTGTGGTTAAGATAATACAACACTTGTCCTACTTAACTTTGCCATATCTGCTGCCAACTCTGCATATTTGTTACATGACAATACAGTCAAACCAGCCTCAATCAATTTGTGCACATTATTTCTTTGACCAGCACTAACAAGTCCAAATCCCATCAAATGTGCCATTGGCCACTAGAATATCATGAATAGCCCATTAATGGATGGCAAGTAAGGATAAGAGATAAGGCAGCCGATCATCTATTAAGTGAGGTACACCTACACCCCCTGCTGTTTATATAAAGCCAGTGCACAGTTGAAGATAAATAATAATAGAAGAAGAATGGACGAAAACCTAATACTAGAGGCTTTGTAATGCTATATGTTGGAAACCAAATTAAAATTCGCTGTAGAAGCAATCACAATCGCATTGATATCAACAGATAATACACAAACACGGCGAGATACGTATCGTAATCTAGTCGCTGATCGCTGAATCACGAGGCCTCGACGACCGACGTTGATTAATAGAAGGATTGTACTGTACTGTACTGTACCGTGTACGCACCTGGCACTTCGGTCCGATGAGACTGAACACCTGTTCGTTCTCCTCGCGGCTTAGTAATACGCTAGGCCTATGCGTATGCTCTCCCCTCGGCATCCTGTCGTTGCTACTTCTATTTATGCTAGGCTAGGATACAATCCTACACACAGCACAGGCACAGCCCCAGTTGTCACTCATCTACGTAAATGCCCTTTTTTATTTGGACAGTAATTAATTATTATGATATTTTGAGTTGACTGAATTTAAATCTTAATCGCTTATCGCCTACGAACACTGAAAACTAGTAATAAACTCTCTCTCTAAACCACATCTATTCGACTTAATAATACGCGAGCGGTTTAAAACAATCTAACACATCTATCATATCAATCATATCATACAATAAATGTTGCCAGATTTTACATTTTCATATCATACTGTCAAAATAATCTAAAGCGTAACACACGACCACACACGATGAACTTGGAGCGGTTCTGAGCTCCCTCCACACGTGCGTGAATCGCGGCGCGAAGCCGCGAACGCGAGTGTGGAGTCGATTTCACAGATCTAATTTGGAATTTTCCCTACGAAATGACACGTGCAAGCGAGACAGCTCTATGCATTTGTAGAGCGATGTCCCGTTTCCACCTGTCATTCCGTACGCAATCCGAATGAAAATTCCGTGCGTGTGCGGCCAGGGTAAGGATGGTATTCTATGTGTCCAGATATCTTGGTCCAATGTGTATTTGCATCTCACATTTTGCTTAATGAGAGAGTCGGACGCAATGCTCATTGGACAAAGAAATTGGATAGGTGTAATAGCACCCTAATGTACAAAGCCTTTAAGCCCCATTCACACTCCTACATGGTAGTCCGCCTCGCCGTCTGCCTCATTATGTAGGATTGTGAATGTGATCGCGGACTACATGGCGTCCTACAAAACCCAGGTAGGATGCATACTACTCTTTGGTAGGATGCCTCTTGGGTCCTACAAGTCCTACAAGCCCCGCCCACCGCTTGCAGTCCGCCGCGCAGGATTGTATGTGGACTGTGGTATGACGTCCTGCGTAGCAGGACTGTCATGTAGCGAATTGGATGCAGTATATGTATGGATGGTATAGAAAGCATGGAGACTATATAAAGGAGCCAAACCTCTATGTATGAAAAGTGTCCATCAAAAAACAGTAATTAGGCGGCGCCACCATACACCGAAATACTATCAAAAACAACCTACGTAATTTGTTCGGGTTATTTGTTGGTTCATGTTAAACTCATGTCCCAGAGCCTAACTAGCGCCACCGGAGAGATTAGGAACTATTATTTAAAGCTGAAAGCGGTCACTTTTGCAACAATTCTGCCATAAGAGATTGGCATCCTTTCTATACCATCCATAATAGAAAGGATGCCAATCTGACCAATCTCTTATGGCAGAATTGTTGCAACTTGCAAAAGTGACCGCTTTCAGCTTTAAATAATAGTTCCTAATATCTCCGGTGGCGCTAGGTGGGCTCTGAGACCAAAGAGTATTGTAATATATAGAAGACTCTATGACATGAACCATAGACGTATAATAATGTAGAGATGAAATGGGGGGGGGGAGGGGCAGCAAATAACCCGACCAAATAACGTAGGTTGTTACTGGTATGTTGTCAGGAATGTTAAAACGTGTTTTTAATTTTGTCTACTATATAAATACTAGGTGTATGGTCTAGGTACTTCAGTGTATGGTGGCGCCGCCTATTTACTGTTTACGGTCACGTTTTGTTACATGAAGATTCATTTCCTTACCTCTACCTTCCATAGTGTATATGGATTCCATACATGTGTATTTATTCCATTTATTCACACGATGGCGTTAGCACTTTTTATCAAGCGTTGTTGGATTTTCAACTTTAGGCCTTGGTCTTTAAATCGGAAAATTTCAGTTAAATGCCTACAAAACGAAAAAAAAGTTTCACTTGCATCGTGTTTTCCTAAAGCAACACAATTATTTTTATTATTTTATGCACATTTGTTAAATAAAAAAATTTTAAAAACGTATCAGCTTATTTATTGAAACCATATTTCACAAAGTACAGAAATGCAATAAATCCCTAAAATAAACATAAAATGCTTTTCTACAAAATCAAATCTACACACTTCCAAATTATTAATAACCAAGTGTAAGGATGATGTTACAATTTCCCTACTTCGATGAAACTAAATATATACTGGCAACAAATTTTTGTATATATGTGTGTGTTGCTGAGCGTAAAACACGAGCGTTCCACGCACACATCACATCAATCGTGTTTCGGCTTCACTTTTGGCCGATTAGCCATATGGGGACTATCTATGTGTAATGAGGGCTATCGTTTTTTTGCTCACCAGTTGGCGCCTCTGTTGATGGTGGTCCAAAAGACTAAAACGCCCCGACGGGATGTCGTTGATCCCCTGGAGGATGGGCCGTGCACTGGTGTGGGACGCGCACATCGATAATGTGTGCAACAGGCTAAGGGCTATCCTCAGCAATCTTTGTATAATTAAACATAAAGTGCCATATAACATACTCCGATTATTGTATATTGCTCTGGCCGACTCCATAATTAACTATGGCATATCCAGCTATGGGCGAACTTATAAAACTTATTTACTACGAATCCATAAACTGCGGATTAGAATATTAAAAACTATAGCTCCGCTAAAAATAAAACAATAATATAGAAATAATTATGAATTGTTTAATTACTGCAGGGTACTAAGTGTGTACGATAAGGCTAAACTGGCTGTAATCCTGGAATACAAGCATCGTTTAGGAGAGCTGAATAGATATAGTTGACAAAATAACCTTCGCAGTTTACCCAATGAATCTAATTTCATAACTACTAAGAATAATAATGTATATGGTAATAGGACTTGGTCCTCATACGTGCCAAAAGCTCTAAACAGTTTTCCCAGAGATGTAATTGAAAATATAAATAAGAAACCTAGTAATATTAAAACTATTGTTAAAAAAGCGCTGATAGACATAAATGTACATATATAGACTCACTACCATGCAAAAATATTTAATTAAAATTTAATAATGTAAGCAGGGGTTGCATCCCCATATCCCTTAGCCCATATAATCTTAAAAATATAAGATTATATAGAGCTAAGAATATTGTAATTCTTGTTCCTTATTAAAAATAAACAGTGTAATTTTAATTTTAAATATTTTTTTTTTCATCAGCAGCATTCGGATTGTGCTCTTTTTTGCTACAGGGCCAAATGTTTGGTCATAATCTCATAATCTATAGTCCAGGGGTCGGCAACCTTTTAGCAGCCAAGGGCCACATAGCAGTTAATGAAATTAACGCGGGCCGCACTTTGCTAATATTTATGACTTTATCAGGTATTGTCGTTTGTCAAAATTACATACAAAATAGCCACAGGGAGGCTCGCTGGCCGCAAAAGTGAGAGGTTCGCGGGCCACATGCGGCCCGCGGGCCGCCTGTTGCCGACCCCTGAATCTATACCCTTCTTTTATGTATATCCAACAGCGACTAATCGTGCTTTGTACCTGTCGACTGTACCGTCAGGGTTTCATTTGCATCTTAGTGCTTTTCTATTTTTAGGTAGGTTTGTCAATTCCCAGCTTCTATCCACTTATCTTTTTCAGGGTTTCTTAGGACGTCTTGGTACGAAGTGGGTTCAGAAACAGATATAGCCTCATTAAGAAACTGATAAAAACTAAACCACTTCGGAGGTTTTATCTGGTTTTATTCTGTCGTGTCGGAGGTTCAATATCTGCTGTCTCTTCATCTTCCATTGACTTATAATCCTCAATGACACTTGCCTCTGAAGGTGGAGGAGTGTGACTTTGTCCGCGGTAGTCATCTTCGACGCTTGCCTCTAAAGGTGGAGGAGTGTGACTCACCTCACGGAATTCCTCTCCCACACTTGCCTCTATAGGTGGAGGAGTATGACGACTCACCTCGCGGCAACGCCCTTGTTTTAGGCTGAGGCGTTATCGAGTTTCTACCAATCTTGGTTTTCTCAGCTAAAGGTGCTTCATTGAAGAGATAACATCTCGGGATCTGATAAGTTTTAGCTCCTCTATATTGAAAACTCTGTAACCTTCATCGCCGTCATACCCGATCAGTATTCCTGTTTGTGCTTTTTTGTCCAGCTTACTAGTCCTTTTCTGCTTTGGGAGATGGACGTAGCAGTCGCATCCTATTACCTTTAGGTGATCAATTCTTGGCTTCTTGCCATACCAAAGCTCGTACGGAGACACTCCTTCTACAGGAGTATAGGCCCTGTCCTGTTTAGGATGTACATGTATTTGTTACTTCAGCCCATAGACCTTCTGGGATCTTCTTGCGGGCGTGCATCAGTGTCCTTGTCATCTCTACGACCGTGCGATTTTCTCTTTCTGTGGACATATTCTGCTCAGGAGTGTATGGCATGGTAAACCTTTGTTTGATCCCATATTTTCTCAAAGTATTCCTTACTAATTCATAGTCAAATTCTCCTCCATTATCGCTTAACAATTCCTGTATTACGTGTCCGGAAGTTTTCGCTTCAGCAAGAGTCCTTTAGCCGTGCGTAGACTTCAGACTTCTGTCTCAGAAAGTAGATCCAGCGATACTTTGAGTAAGCGTCTTTGAACAGAACGTAGTATCTACACTTCGAGATCGAATAAGGGAAGGGACCGCATACATCAGTGCTGATTATCTCTCCAGCCTTTGTGGGTCTTGGTCTCATACCAAATTTTTGCCTATGGCTCTTTCCAAAAACGCAGCCTTCACAGATATCTGATGAACTTGACGAGTTTAACTTTACTCCAAGCTCTTGCTGTATCAGTTTTACCACATGTCTCTTGTTCTGATGTCCCAGGCGTTCATGGTAGAGTTGAAGATTCTGAGGTGCTGATAATTGGTTCACTTCAAGCTTCGGCATCAATACCTTGACGTTAAGCCTATAAACAAATCGCCATATTTGGCTCGATTTCCAAGTAATAGCACTTTTTCATCATTCTTCAAAATACAAGACAGGCCATTTGACTTAAAATAATTATTTTTCAGCGTATCTTGCGCGTACAGCACGAAAACATAAGTTTTGTTTAATGCTTGGTATGTACCATACGTTTGATAGGATTATTTGCTCTTTGTGGCCGTTAATGTCAGCTTCAAGATGGATTGAGCCTTTTCCTAGGGCTTGTATCTCCTGTCCGTTGTTATGTCTGTCATTACTCTAGTAGAGGACTCATCAAACTTTTAAAAAAAATTGATATATAAATCTCTTCTGTTAGAGACGTGACTTGTCGAGCCATTATCTACATACCACGAGTACGGATCCGTATTCTTTGTTTCGCAGGTAAGAGCAAGGTCAGTCAGTGTCAATGTTGCAATAGTGAATATTTTCGGAAATAATCGCCTCAAAAGAAACAAAATGTATGTAAGGATTTTTTGTTTCGTTTCAACCCTATGATGTCGGATGTAGTTGGATAGGTCTTTTAAAATAAATAGGGGTTTTAGAAAAACATTTTTTGATAAAGTGAATATTTTCGGAAATAATCGCTTTGAAAGAAACAAAATGTGTGTGACAATTTTTTTATCGTTTCAACCCTATGGTGTGGGGTGTCGTTGGATAGGTCTTTCAAAATAAAGAGGGCTCTTTGAACAACATTTTTTGATAAAGTGAATCATTTCGGAAATAATTATTTAGAAAGAAAAAAAGGGTTCTTCCTTCTAACTTTTGAACCATTGATCCAAAAATTATAAAAAAACCCCAAAAATAGTAATTAATAAACACATTCGAAAATAGCTAAAACAATCAGCGTGATCAGTTAAGCCGTTTTTGAGTTATCGCTGAAAGTCTTTCCCTCTTATTTTCTTTAAAAGCCTGGCAACCATAAATAAATACCATAAATAGACATATAAGTAATACATAGCTTAGGTAGGTATTACTTTTGTGTAATGTTATCTCTGTGTTTAATTTAAATATGTATTAGTTTAGAGTAGATAGATAAAATTGCAATACCCTTACAGGGTGTCATGTTGTGATACATTATCGATTAAGAACATCTGTAATTTTACCAATGTGAAAGCAATAAATATATATTATATATTATAACCCTTATTTGTGACCGGATTTTTGCAGGCAACTCTATACCATTGTATTCGCAATAAAATTACCATTATTTTGATATATAATTCAAGCGTCAGGCAGATGGGTGCAATTATCGATTTTAACTCACCTGTTTTAACACGGCAACCTCATCAGGGGGGTGTCACTGCGCAGTTTAGGTATATTTGGCCGGCGCACCGCCCGGGCAGGTGTATGGCAGTGGGCTGCCGCCCGGCTCGCACGATAGTCGTGTCACGTGGCGTTCGCGCAAAATTGAAAATACGCAATGGCTTCGAAACCTAAATCGCGATCTAATCTGTATAAAAGGTAAAAGAAGAAAGAAGGCATCAAATGAAAGAGCTCATTGTGAGAATCTCAAATATATTTTTTATATAATTTTAGGACAAACAGTTTAGAAGTTATTCAAGAAAATAGGCAAAAAATGACCATTCCCCCCCTTAATATTTATCTCCGAAACTACTCCGACCCCTACGGGTTTTTTAAAGACATTTCGCATAAAAAATACATTGTTTTTCAATTGTGTAATGTACGGAACCCTTGGAACGCGAGTCCGACTCGCACTTGGCCGGTTTTTTTAATGATCTTAAAGATTGAAGTAATTGAACAGCAAAGTCCCGATCTAATCTAAGTAACATCAAAGTTGTGAGGTTAAAAAGAGAATGTAACGAGTTGCATATTATTTCAGCAACTATATTTTATACGAAATAATACTAAGTTGCTCAAAAAAATGTAGGGAATGAACATGCGAGTGGGTAATTTTGCGCCCTAACCTAACCACTAGCATGTCAAACGTGTAATGACAATTTTAATGTGAAACATGCTTCAGTTTTAAGGGTTCCGTCCGTGCCTCAAAAGATAAACACGGAACCTTATAGGATCACTCGCGCGTCTGTCTGCCTGTCTGTCCGTCTGTTACAGCCTATTTTCTCCGAAACTACTGGACCAATTAAGTTGATATTTGGTACACATATGTAAGCATGTGACCCAAAGATGCACATGTTACGTTACGATAAATGAATTTTAAACATGGGGGCAACTTTTGGGGGGTAAATGAGAAATTTAAAAATAAAGGTTTTCAATGTAATTTCAATGTAACACGATATTGTTACATATCAAATGAAAGAGCTTATTGTGAGTATCTCAAATATATTTTTTATAAACAGTTTAGAAGTTATTCAAGATAATAGGCAAAAAATGACCCTTTATCTCCGAAACTTTTGGGTCCAAAATTTTGAAAAAAAAAACAAAATAGTTATTTACCTATAGACGACAGGAAAACGTATTAGAAATGTGCAGTCAAGCGTGAGTCGGACTTAATTACTAAGTTTGTGATCCGATCCCTACGGGTTTTTTAAAGACTATTCACTCACGTTTCACATAAAAAAATCCGTGTTAAAAATTGTATAATGTAAGGTCAATGAGGGCATTTCCGTCATACTTTTTCATTAGTTCACTTTGGCCGGTCATAACTATGATGATATTTACTTTTTAATAAACCTGATCACTGTAATAGATTAAGCATTTCTTTAACTATATGAAGGTACTCATATTAAAATGCTAGTAACGTTGGTTATTTAAATATGTTTTTTTACTTAAAACGTGTCAGTTGACGGATTTTCCTACGGTTTGGGACTATTCCGTCAACCAACGATTTTTCTTGTATCGTGACGTATTACAAACATATCCTTCAAGTGAACAAATACCGCTATATTCTTAATCGAAACTAAACTTTAGCGAACTCAATATAAGCTTTATTTTCGATTGTATTGCAAAGTATATTTTTTTGGGACAATTCCGGCCTATTTTTACGACCAGGAGTAGTAAACCTTTTAAAACAGATTCCCAAACCCTAGGGAAAATCCGTCAACTACATGTTTTTAATCTTCTTCTTCTTTTCCTGTTACCCCCTGCTGGGGTGTAGGGCCCGAATCTTGTCTTTCCATTGACTACGGTCTTGGGCAGCTTGGGTAACCTCCTCCCACCCCATCCCCAATACACCCAGTTCTTGCTCCACAGAACGACGCCAAGTGGATTTAGGGCGACCATGTTTCCGCTTGCCGGGCATCTTCCAGGTCAGGGCCACTTTGGATAGGTGGGTGTCAGGTTTCCTGAGGATATGTCCAATCCAATGCCATTTCCGCGTCTGTATCTCCCTGTGCACGGGTGTTTGTCCGGTTATTCTCCATAAGTGAGCGTTTGTGATCCAGTTAGGCCAAAAGATGCGAAGGATTTGCCTTAAGCATTTGTTCACAAACACTTGGAGCTTCGTCATTAGATCTTTGCGGACAAACCAGGTTTCGCACCCGTACAGCAGCACGGCCTTTACATTGGAATTGAAGATCCTCACTTTGGTTCTTCTCGTCAGGGTAGAGGAGTTCCACACAGGTTTAAGCTGGCCGAATGCGGCTCGGGTTTTGTTTATTCGTGCTTCAATGTCTGCTTCCGTTCCTCCACTCTGGTCGACAATACTGCCCAGATAGCAAAAGCTAGCCACTTGTTCAATCTGGTTTCCCTTGATCAGCATTGAAGTTGAATCGGTGGTGTTCTGGCGCATTTCCTTTGTTTTCTTGTAGTTAATGCGCAATCCTTCCTTTTCAGCCTCATCTGCTAGATCTTCTGCCTTGTCTTGGAGTTGCTCACGCGTGGTTGCTATAAGGCAGAGGTCGTCTGCAAAGTCGATATCCTCGAGGTCTTTCTCGGATGTCCAAGGCAAGCCTCTTCGACCTCTGCTGGTAACCCTGCACATCACGTCGTCGAGCACCATCAGGAATAGCAGTGGGGAAAGCAAACAACCCTGTTTGACGCCTGCTGTGACATCTATACTCTCTGTGAGTTTTCCCTTGTGAAGCACTCTACACGAAGATCCATGATAGAGTGCTTTGATAATGTTGATCAGCTTCTCTGGCACACCGTTAAGCTTCAGAACCCTCCATATGCTAGCCCATTTTACCCTATCGAAGGCTTTTTCAAAGTCCACAAATAGAGCAAAAACCTCACACTGCATCTCCCGACATTGTTCTAGGACCATTCGCAAGAGGTTGATCTGGTCCGCACATGAACGCCCTGGTCTAAATCCTGCCTGTTCATCTCTGAGCTTGCTGTCAATCACTTTTGCCATCCTCGAGAGTAAGATCTTGCACAGCACTTTTGAGCAAATGGGTAACAGATTTATACCCCTCCAGTTAGAGCATTGGGATAGGTCTCCTTTTTTGGGTAGTTTTATAATGATGCCTTCCTTCCATGATGTTGGAACTTGCTCCTGTTCCCAAATGCGCGTCAGTAGTGGCTCGAGAATTTCACCGGTGAGATGTACATCCGCTTTCAGAGCCTCAGCCGTGATCCCATCGTTAGCGGGTGCCTTGCCAGACTTTAACGATGTAACTGCTTTGATGATCTCGCTTATGCTCGGAGGGTCTTCATCAACATCGGGCAGAGTCTGGCAATGTACGACTGTAGTCTCCCTTATAGAAGGCGGGGCCCTAAACACTTCAGCGAAATGCTCTCGCCATGTACAAAGCTGCTGCTCCAGCGTAACCTGCAAGTTTCCGGCTGCGTCCTTCAGTGGTTTGTCAGCGATAGGTTTATTGCAGAGGGTCCTTGTAGATTTATACAATTCCCTCATGTTTCCTGAGTACGCAGCCAGCTCCGCCTTTTGTGCTATGGCTTCAGTCCAAGTACGTTTGTCTTTTTTGAGGTTGCGCTTGATTTTGGACTCGCATAAATAATACTCGTATGCTAGCTCTTCCTTAGTTTCTACGGACTGAGCGGAATTAATCCGCAGTTTCTTTTCGTGTCTCGCCTGGATCATCTCCCAAGTGGTTCCTGAGATCCACTGCTTCTTTGGTTTTTGCTCGTAGCCAAGCACAACCTCGCAACTTTTCCGAAAAGCGTCACTAACGGAGTTCCAATGTTCTTCCAGGCTAACCTGGGTTTTACTTATATTCTCGCAACGCTCGCGGAGTTCGTCTTGAAAACGTTTCCTTGTGGTGGATTTTTGGAGCACCTCGATATTGAACTTGCGATTTGCTGGCTTAAAGCTCTGCTGGATTCTTGCCACTTTAAGTTTGATTTTGGCGACAACTAGGTGGTGATCACTGTTTATGTCGGCCCCTCGTTTATTTCGAACATCTAAAAGTGATCGTCTCCACTTTCGGCTTATCATAACATGATCGATTTGGTTCTCTGTGCGGCGATTGGGTGAGACCCATGTCACTTTGTGGCATTTCTTGTGGGGGAAAATAGATCCTCCTACTACTAAGTCGTTTTGGCAACAAAGATCTATGAGCATATCTCCGTTTTCGGTCCGTTGTCCCTCCGCGTGCTTGCCTATCCACGGTTCAATATTCGAGTTGCTCTTTCCTATTTGGGCATTGAAGTCTCCCATACATATAACAATATCTTGGCGCTTTGTTTTCTGTAGTGTGGCCTGAAGTTGGCTGTAGAACTTGTCTTTCGTTCTTGCGTCCGCTGCATTTGTAGGCGCGTAACACTGTACAACCGTGATGTTCCTTACTTTTGAGTGGAAGCGAGCTGTTATAATGCGGTCCGAAACAGCATGCCATTCTAACAAGCTATTCTTTGCTTTGGCGGTCATTAAGAATCCTACGCCATATTCGTGTTTGTCAGTGACATCTTTGCCGGAATAAACAAATGTCTTTCCATCCACCAGCTGCTCCCCAAACCCCTTCCATCTGGTCTCTGAAATGCCTAGAATCTCAAGCTTGTAGTTTCGCATAACTTTAGAAAGTTGGTGTAGGCGGCTTTCTTCTTTCAAGGTTCTTACATTCCAGCAACCAATCATTGTCCGTTGTTTCATGCCGAAAGTTGTTAGAGTTTTATCAATCCGGTTTCTTTTGATTCGAGTTTCAGTAATAAAAAGGATTCGTCGACATGTTTTTAATAACTACTGTTTTTGTGCTCACCAGTTGGTGCCACTGTTGAGTAAGGTCTGAAGTACAGTGTCCAAGTAATTATGGGCGCGACAATATTTTTAGTTACTTACAAATCATTAAATAATTTCACGGTTTAGATTCACTTGTTTTAGTCACTCGCGCGACATGTTTCGGAGAGCCTAGGTCTCCTAATTATTTAATGTTAGTATGTCTCACAACAGTTTACATTCGATTACTTACAAATCATATTTAATACATACAATAACACAATATCTTAATAACTTTCTCCTTCGACCTGCTTAGTTTTACACCTCTTTTTCTTAACTCCCCTTACTGACATGATTGTTGAACCGTAACTCATATTTACGATATAATCCGGTATATTATAAAAAGTCCACAAAATAATGATAATCGTATATGGACTAATCAACACATGCTAAGATGTATACAGTCATACCAGATGTGTATGTAGACATGCATGAAAATAGCTGTGTTAAGCAAACCCACAAATTTGAATTATTTTTATTATTTTACAAATCTACAATACCTAACTTGTTCGGATTAAAAGATTTTCATCAATTTTTTGGGCAAAACTCCTGACTGCCATTATATACAAATAATAGTTTTACGATTTCCTTAAGAAAAACTCGTAACTCCATATTTTCTGGGTTCAGATTACATTTTTTATTGAATAAATGTGAACAATCATTAGTAAAAAAAAAATTGTATTTTGTGCTATAAAGTTTAAATAAATACATAAATAAATCTGACGGCTTCATTTGAGTTAACATTTTGTAAAAAAAACACTAAGCGTCTGCATAAAAAAAATCGACAATGAAGTTTTTTGTGCCTCCTGTAAAATTTGGTCAGGTTGAGTTACGAGGTTTGCGACTTTAGCCGACGATATTAACATTAAATCGAGACAAACTCGGTATTTAGTTTCATAGTTATTATTTATGTTTGTCAAATCAAAAAGGTTGGCAATATATGAAATGGGGAAATTCCGGCACATGACGATTTTGCCCGTTTCGCAATTGACGGATTTGTCTGCTCGATCATTTTGTTAATACGAATATTTAACCACCCATAGTTTCTCACAAACAGCTTACAAATGAAAATTGATAAAACTACCAGCAAGCATGCATATCGAACTATATAACAAACCTACTTACTAAGCCCTAACTTACATTTTCTCATAGCACCGTCACGAAGCGGGGTTTAAATTTTCTCGCTGTTTTACCGATCGAGTCAGTAAGTGTGTACTGTTGTTTGTATAGCCGCAAACGCCGTTTGACGGAAATGCCCCGTTGACGGAAATGACCGCATTGACCTTACGAAACCCTTGGAACGAGAGTCCGATTCTCACTTGACCGGTTTTTTTTATACAGGTAATTATTAGATGCCACGAATATTCGGCAACTACTCGGTATTCGGCCTATTCGGCCACTTTGCCGAATATTCGGTACTCGGCCGAATACCGAATATCTGTTGCACCCATCTAAAAAGAAAAATTACACAATAAAAATAACCGAAAAGTATATTTCATATTTGGGGCATCTCTAGTAATTATAATAACACTGGCACATTGGTAAACAATAAGAATACAAAATTGACTTACGATTGTCATCCTACATAACTAGGTACAGTGAACATCAAAAGTAGTGGATTAGACTACGCGTCAAAGTATTTGCCTTTCTCTAATAGCTTAACAAAAAGAGATATATTATGTCTCTATAAGTAGAACAATTACACTATGATAGATACTTATGAACGCGAACTGTAGAGGTAGGTACATATCTATTTGGAAAAGTATTCCAGCCAGGGTGAGGGTGGCAGATACTTTTGACGCGTTTGTTTCGTTTCATCCGCTACGCTACTTAGATGCAGACTGTACCTAATACCTAGGCATTTAATATAATTATATGTAGTTAATACCATTAAACATCAAGACATGGAATAGCTAGGCCACGCCACACGCCACACGCCACACAGAACGATCGATTAAATTCTATGTTTAGGACAGTTTCAAAACAGGCATCTGTAACTGGTACATTTGAATTGAGGGCATCATAGAGAACGGAACAAAATAGCTTCAACATCATACAGGTCAGTTTACAATAAGATTTTATGATTTTGTACTTCCAACCGTATCACCTATGAATTCAATAAAGTAAAAATTAATCTTTAAAAAAAAAACTTCACGAATGATAAAATTGATAAAATAAGATATCATCCCGTTTTATGTGCGCTAGCAACTCATACGTTTGAAGTCGGTGCTAAGCCAAATCTTAAAAGCGTCAACACACCGTCAACCAGAATGCCAACTCTGGTGAGTCTGGTGTAGTTCGATGAGAAAGAAAGAACCAGTATTGCATAATACATATAAATATCTATCGCCGTCATTGTCAGTTAGAATCGGGACCGATGTCTCCGAGCTTACCTAGGTATAAGTAGCCATGCATATTGACATCTTTTTCGTAACCATGCTTATTATTGACATCGTATATTTATTTCCCAACATTTATTTGACTGTGATGAATTTTTATCTGTATTGACATTTGTATATAATAAGTGACGATCATAATATAAATTCGTATAGATTAAGTTAAAATAATTTATATTGTAATTTAATATTATGAAATAAATAAATCTAAATCTTAAGCGTGTGCTAGACGGTCGCTGACATGGTCCGTTTGCTATGGGGCATGCTTGTATGGAAAGGTATACATTTTGGGGTACAGCAATGCCTATTGGTACGAATGTAATACAAACGCCCGGTAGCCAGCTTGAACTCCGCGTCTGGTGGGGGGGGGGAGGGGGGGTCAAAGTACAGAGCTCCCGGCGTTCAGAAAAAAAAATCTGGCGGATTAGTTTGGACCTTTGGGTCAAGTTTGGTGTCGTTTTTAGGTAACTAGATGATGCCCAATTCATTCCCCATACCAGTTTTTTAGGGTTCCGTAGCAAAATGTGGCGCAATCTTTAAAATAATAAACTTTTAATAGTGACACAATGCAAACAAACCCGTATAGTTTTATATTTTTGTATCAAACTTGGTTTATAAAAATACTGTCCAAAAGCCTATTTAATGCAGATTATAAAAACATTAACATTATATATACATTTAACTATTTTCAATGAAAAATAAAATAATTATTGCATGTACCGGTTTGATTTTTGCGGGCGGCGCGCGGGCATCAAGAAGCTTGGGTGCCACTGTGGACCCTAAGTCTTATGGCTCTAGAATTAATAAGATGTCAGTGCGTGAAATCTTGCAGTTCCAGGTGCAATTGTTTTAAACGTCAGCTCAAATGTACTGAGTTAGGTATGTAATTTTGGAGGTGGTGGTAAATAATTATTTAATTCACAAACGTATATTGTACGTCCGTGATGGATAAACTGTTGGTTCTTAATGTATTATTTATTGTCAACACCTTTGTACTCAGTTAATATTATACAATACAATAAATCTTGTCTTATTTTCTATTATTATTTGTCTTTGTTTTTAACAATGTTACCTGACTTCATTTATAAATTGAAGATGATTAAAAATCACACTAATATTATAACGGTCTGTGGGCAAGTTTTACACAAAGGGCCTACAACACGTTGCGAGTCCAGTACAATAATGTCCTTAGGATGCTGTTAAGGCTGCCGAGGCACTGTAGTGCGTCAGGCATGTTCGCCGAGGCGCGAACGGACGACTTCTATGCCATTAGACGGAAGAGAGTGGCCTCATTACTCCGACGTGTGCGCGGCAGCACTAACAGCATGCTGAGGGCGTTAGCCGAGCGCCTTGACTGCCCGCTCATTAGGTACTGGACAGAAGTAGTCATTGGTAGGTCTAAGTAGATATAGGTTACTAACATAGTATTAAGGCTAAAATGTTACTAACAAAATATGGATCGCTTTTGATCTCAAATAAATAATTTTTATTTTATTTATCTTCTATAATAATCTATATGTCGGAATCTTGGGCGTATCTTACTATCGGCAGCGCATCAGAACCTTCAATCGTGGATGACGAGGGCTTTCAATGAAATACGATAATCAACTCACAGTCTTTACTACACAAGACTGTTTACAAATCACAGCACATTACATTTCTTATCCAAAGCAAACCAGTGGATTAGACCCAGGAACCGCCAACGTCGTCATCTCCTCCCGTTCGTGCTCATCAGCAGATTGATTGACAGTATCACTTCAATTGTTCTGCATTCTATTGTTTAGGCAGCGCCGCAGCGCACTCTATGACGACTTGGTGGAACTGCGTCGAACGCCACTCAGATGTACTGTAACACCCTAGTTTGCTCTATTTGTCAAAGATTGCGTGATAACGCCTATGAAAGGCGATAGATGGCACAATTCAGTCATTCTCCGACACGGCCAACTCTGACATTGTACGCGTCCCTGCGTACATGATCCTCCTTCGTGATTTTCACTGGTATAGACTGGAGCGAAGATCAGATTCCTTCTTCTTCCAAAAGAAACTGTAGCACGCAGTTCATCTGCACTACCACGGCATCCTGACATTGTATTGTATGCTTCACTGCATACATCTGCGGATAGAATACAACAATCTGAGGTATCTAAGCTCATTGCTCGGCCTACCTGACTAAAGTAAGTTCTTCCATAACTTTTGAATACTGACAGGCAAACAATTAAAGCCATGAATTTACCTTTACAAACACTAACAAGATCATTGCTGTGAATGTACCAGTTCAGCATCAGTAGTATCACCATATTCAATCAGGCCATATTTCAGCGGAAATGGGGTATGGGGTAGAGATACATTTCGAACAATTCATTATGAGACTTTAAATGCAACCATCCAAATAGAGTGAAAATAATATTACCATAAGGATTCAAATTAGCTTCTAAATGAACCTAACCACAGAGATTTCTCTCATTTGAAACACATCTTGTATTGAGGTCTCCATAATAAATGGTTTTCCATATTTTACTGTTTTTATGAACATTACCTGCGTATCTAATCATTACTTAAACGTTTAGTATTCCCTAAAAATTTAGTGTTCATCGAGGAAAACCGCTTTTATAATTTTATTAAGAAAAAGCAAGAAATTAATGTGATATTTACACACTGACATGACTTTACCTGACGGACACGGTCATGACACAATACTTCAAAAACCAAAGAGCTCTCAGAAAGGTACAAAAAGGTTGAACATGCATGAAATTAATAAAGTAAAGGAGTTCACAACCAGTTTTACAATGTATGCGATGTATGCCAATACGAGAACCTAGTGTAACATGTACTAGTGACAGAATTTCTATTTTAAATCAGACCGCTATACTGAATAGTTTGCTTATTTCTTTATCTCTAAACAACAAACAAAAAAAAATTAAATGCGTTCGTCTCTATTCATTAAACATCGACAGCTGATTTCGTAAAGATCGTAAGGAACATCGTAATCTGTAAGGAGTAGTGCTACGAACAACTTTTGTACTAGTTCCATAACTTTCGTAATAATAATAGTCAAGAATTATCGCTATTGACAAGATAGATTGTATTCCTCACACTAACCATAAAGCATATGCATGACAGAAATAATAATACTAAGACAGAGCGAGATAGCCTTTAATAAAGAAAACGTTACTCTCCTTCTTTTGCAATAATCTCATTTTTGCTACTTTCTACCGAAGAATACTAAGTAACACGTCAAAACCGTATGCATCCTGTCGTAGCCTACACATTTGAGGAAGACAATAATTTATAACATGTTTTTTTAAACAGTCGCCTTACGTGTGTTTTATTAACTTTTAAATGCACGCGTGTGACATATCTAAAACACATCTGAGATCCGAGCGAAAAACTAAAAAAAAAGAAAATGTGCCTATTTGCGCATTATACAATTTACCAGTAAATTTTTCATTTATCAGTTTTTATTTGGCAACTAATTTCTTTTCACATGCGTCAACCAATGCCTACATAAAGTCAACACCAACTTCCAAATAACAGTGCCAACATCTTGGCTTTACAACAGACAACACATTTGGTTCCATCACACAGCTAACCTCATCGCCCGGTCCGAAACCTCCTTGAATTGCAGTTACGAATAGGACGGTGCTCTCTCTAGCACCCAGCCCTCAAACGCCCTCTGGACAACTCAGGTTCCGGTTACGACCGCTAACTCATGTGATGAACCTCTCCAATAACTCAACAACCTTTTCTTAATTCGTAATGGTATCTTTAGCTACTGCTGTTATTTTGAAAGGGCATAAACTTAAAAGGGGCGGTATACGTAAAGACATCTATTCCCATAATTTATTACCATGTCTTGACAGATCAACCAATTGTTCTGCATTCTATTGTTTAGGCAGCGCCGCAGCGCACTCTATGACGACTTGGTCGAACTGCGTCGAACGCCACTCAGATGTACTGTAACACCCTAGTTTGCTCTATTTGTCAAAGATTGAGTGATAACGCCTATGAAAGGCGATAGATAGCACAATTCAGTCATTCTCCGACATATATATATAAATGCACGTGTCCTGACCGACTGTGACTCATCAACGCAGAGGCAAAACCGCAAAAGTTAGAAAGTTGAAATTTGCACACCAGGTTGTATTTGTAAAGTGTACAAGAGATAAGAAGCGATTTTGAAAAATTCAACCCCTAAGGGGGTTAAAAAGGGGATGAAAGTTTGTATGGGGTTCAAGTTTCATTTTAAGCTAGCAATTTGAAACTTGGAAAAAGGTATATTATTAAAATACAATAAAACTAATTTCAGCGTTTTTGAAAATTCATCCCCCAAGGTGGTGAAAAAGGGGTTGAAAGTTTGTATGGAGATCAAAATTTTTATCAAGTGCAGGACTTGAAACTTTGTTTATGTGCATACTATTATTAGAATACAGGAAAAGTAATTTCAGCGTTTTTAAAAATTCATCTAAAAGGGTTAAAAGTTTGAATCCATTACAAATGCTTTGAAACTTCTTAGAAAGGCATAATAGCCGCTTACATAAAAAATATTTCAACGTTTTTGGAAATTAACCCCTAAAGAGGGTTAAAAAGGGGATGAAAGTTTGTCTTGTGGTTCAAATTTTATTATAAGCTAGGAACTTGAAACTTTGCAAAAAAGTATTATATTAAAAAACAAGAAAACTAATTTCAGCGTTTTTAAAAATTCATCCCATAAGGTGGTGAAAAGGGGGTTGAAAGTTTGTATGGAAATCAAAAATTTTATCAAGTGCAGGACTTGAAACTTTGTATAAAGGCATATTATTAGAATACAAGAAAAGTAATTTCAGCGTTTTTAAAAATTCACCCCCTAACAGGGTTAATAAGGAGTTGAATGTTTGAATCCATTACAAATGCTTGGTAACTTCTTAAAAAGGCATAATAGCCGATTACAAAAAAAGCGATTTTGACGTTTTTGGAAATTCAACCCCTAAGGGGTTAAAAAGGGGATGAAATTTGTCTTAAGTTTCAAACTTTATTGTAAGCTAGGAACTTGAAACTTTGCGAAAAGATATAATGTTAAAAAACAAGAAAACTAATTTCAGCGTTTTTAAAAATTCGTCCCCCAAGGTGGTGAAAAGGGGGTTGAAAGTTTGTATGGAGGTCAAACATTTTGTTGCGTGCGGGACTTGAATATTTGTATAAAGGCATATGTACCCTGGATACAGCCTCGAACACAAGTTCGTGTCACGGGCTGGGGTGTGCATATTTGTCCGGGACGATATCTGCTGTCGTCGTTTGGGCAGTCTTGAAGATAGAGATCTGTCACTTATTTGGGCGCGCGTAGATTACGGTGGCCACGTCCGTATCTATGTGTGCTTATACAGATCTCACAGCGGAGACTCGGAAACCAATCGTCTGCTGGAGCGTATCCAAGTGGGACTTAGCGAAGTTCTCGAGCGGCTTCCCTCGGCGGAGTTAGTAATCCTCGGCGACTTCAACGCGCACCACAGCGAGTGGTTAGGGTCAGTGCGCACTGGCGTTGGGTATTGAGGACGAGGGATTAGACGGTCGGTAAAGGAAAGCTGTTTCAGTCGGCTCACAAAAGTCCTTAACAGTATTTTGTCAGGAGGCAACAAAGTGCGCGACTTCAACGCTTGGGTAATGCCCCTACTCACATACTCCTTTGGCATACTAAGGTGGACTCAGACCGAGCTGAATGCCCTGGATCGGAGGGTCCGACAGCTACTCACCACACCGTATGCTGTACCCACGCTCATGCTCGTCTGTTATGAGATTGTACATCCCACGGGAATGTGGTCGCGGCTTTCTAAACGCCAAAAATCTCTACAACCGTAATCTCAGGAATTATTTCTTCAACAACGAGTGTGGGATGCATCGTGACGTGGTGGCAGCAGACAGGGGCCTCACGCCGCTCTCCTTGGCAAACGAGAACTGGCACAAACCTGTAGTACTAAGCACCGACGACCGCAAGGCGGTATGGAAGGATAAGCAGCTACACAGGCGGTTCTACAAGACCGTTATGGTACCCGATGTAGACCTGCCCGCGTCGGTGAACTGGCTACGATTCCGGGACCTCTTCGGAGAAACCGAGGGTTTTGCCTGTTCAATTGCGGACGAAGTTATCATGACGAATAATAACATAACGAGATTACCGCCATGTGGGATGTTGACTCGACGATCATTGTTGCGATAGTCGTGTCAGCGAACGGTCTCATAGCGACGAGTCTCGACCAACACCTAGAGAGACTCTCGCTAGGTGGTTGGATCAAGGGTCAGAAGGGGCACAAGGCGGTAATTTTGGACACGGCGCGTATAGTACGTCGGTTCCTCACTCTGCGGCCCTGACCACCGGCAGCTTAGGCCCTGCCCCGGTGCTGGCGGCACCCTAGGTTACATTTTATATGATGTGTTTTTATGTATTTTTTATTATTTTTAATTACTTTGTAAGTGTTTTTATATTTTACTTTTATAATAAAAGTCTCTTTATTTATTCTTCTTCTTAAGTTAGACATCTTCATCTTTTATAATAAAAGTAAAATATAAAAACACTTACAATATGAATATAAAACTCGGAGTTTTATATTCATATTATAAAATGTCTAACTTAAGAAGAAGAATAAATAAAGAGAATAATAAAAAATAAATAAAAAATGAAAAAAAAAAAAAAGTTAGTTTCGGACAGTATTTTTATAAACCAAGTTTAATACAAAAATATAGAAATATGAGGGTTTGTTTGCATTTCGTTACTACTAAAAGTTTATTATTTTAAGTATTGACGTAGTAACTATTTATTAATCTGTGGTATTGTGCCATATTTTGCTACGGAACCCCAAAAAACTGGTATGGGAAATGAATTGAGCATCATCTAGTTACTTAAAAACGACACCAAACTTGACCCAAAGGTCCAAACGAATCCGCCAGAATTTTATTTCTGAGCGCCGGGAGCTCTGTACTTTAACCCCCCCCCCTCCCCCCTACCTGAAGCGGAGTTCAAGCTGGCTATCGGGCGTTTTGGGTTTAGGTGGACGTGTATAAAGGGCCCTCCACACTCATGCGCGAATCACGGCGCGAAGCCGCGAACGTAAGTGTGGCGTCGATTTCGCAGATTGTTCACGCCTTCGCGCCTAGTTCCCCGTTTTTTGTCGGTTTATTAGTTCGCGTCAAAGGCAAGACTCCACATTACACACTATTTTGACTCATATGTGGCATGATAATAATACATTTCGATGCTAGTGCGTAAAGTATGTCATTACTTCACGAGTACCGAGATATAACTCGGGACGAGTGAAGAATGACTTTTCCGCACGTGTATCGAACGACGTTTTTTAATACAGTTGCGAAAAAATAAGAAAAGCAACAAGTAAGGAATGGAATTCGAAAATTTATATTATTAATTGTGACATCATTGACATTGACATTATGAAGAGGTGTTTTTCTAGCTTTTATTCGACTAGAATAGATTTTTATTGAACCCACTTCAATGAGTTTTTTTTTTCAAATGCATGTTCTATAAGACAGAAACAATTGTAAATATTAAAACATTGTACTATTATTACCTAAATATCATTATTTACGATTATTTGTGTATCGTATATTTATAAAAACAATATCGAATGTTGCCTTTGAAACTTAAAATATTCTTGCAGTAAGAAAATACGCCTCTTCTTTGACAGGCGTTCCGTTCCATCCACGTTCCACCCGGGATGACGTACGGATTCGAATGATATATCATACATCTAAATCGGTTAAGGCATTTAGAAGTTATGGTGGAATAAAGAAACTCACATATATATATATATATATATATATACATATAAACATGAACACTGAAAACATTAGTCATTCGGGGTAACAGCTCGCAGCGGGTAAAAGATCGCAGCTCCCCGCTCTCCGCCGGTAAAAAGGGGGCTGAGGTGTGTGTTAGCGGAATTCAGTGGCCGTTGCGTCGCCGTTTCGGAGCCACGTGCCGCGCGCGCGCAAGTTACGTACTCGTCGAGACAGGGCACCGAATACGAAAAGTGTTAATAATTTCTTCAATATATGTGCCGGGGAAAAGTGTGCAGACATTACACAGAGGGATTTAAGCCAGCAAGTCTATTGCATAAATCTTGTTCGGTTATTGTAGTATTTTTGTAAGTACTTGTGTCCAAAATGTATTAACATGTGGGTTGGGTCCGACCGTTTAATATTTTTGCTATTGGGGTAAGAGTACGGGTCTAAAATTACGCACGCGTATTTTTACCCACGTTGCGTACTTATACCCCGACACAAAAAAAACTTATTGTAAGTTATTTAACACTTTCTTATTATTTCAGAATACATCAAAATGCCAAGGAACTATGTAAGGAAGGCCCCAGAACGTTCCCTGATCACCGAAGACCAAATAAATAAAGCCAAATAATTAATTCCAGAAGGCAAAAGTCAAAGGCAGAAGAAGTTGGCATAAGCGAAGGTGCTTTAAGAAAGAGGCTGAAGTCTGCCCACGTGCCTACATCTTTGGGTCGCTTTAAACCTGAGTAAATAATATTGTATTGATTTTGTAATGTAAACTTTATACCTAATTTTGATCTCACTCTTTAGTTTCTAGTTGATTTAAGACTATAAACTGAAATAAATGTCATATACGAAGGACACTGGAGGTTTTGGTCATTTTTTCCTTCGTATATGACATTTAATTCAGTTTATAGTTTAAATAGTAGTGTGTCAAGTTGAAAACACAAATTAAAATATGTTCATATAAAATAATTTTATTTGTTCTTAGTGATTTAAGACTATAGTTCGTTGCAATAATAAATGTTTAAAGTTCCTGTTTAAATTAAAGTACTAAACGTTACCAGTTATATTGATGTTAAAGTTAAATAAACGTTGATTATACCAATAATCTGATTTTTATTTATCGTATCCATCAATATTCCTGAATGCGAACGTTTACCCCGCACGCGTAATTTTACCCAATAGCTTGCGTAATTTTACCCGCATAACATAACGGGACAAGAGTACGCGTTCGGCAAATTTTGCTTAATCACGAATAGAAACAAAATAAGTAGCCTTGGACGTAAACAGACCTAAATAATGGAAATACATAAGATACTCTACGGGAATTTTATCCAATAACTTCGGAAATCGCATTTTTGGTTATTTTTTAAGAGCATTGAAAAATTTGAAAATGAAGTGCGTGCTTTTGACCCGAATGACTCTACACTCTTTTTTTTGGGCAGTCGTGTAAAAACCCGGTCAAATTGATAACCTCTTTTTTTGAAGTCGGTTAAAAAAAAGGTAATTATATTAGACCTACGGACAGCTTCGAAGCTTCTAGGACAAAAGTTGCCCGTCCCGTACTAAATATGGTCTTATTGAAGCTCCGACGTCAGTTGCTTTCATAAAAAGATGTGCCTACGCTACGTCAATTCTGGAGATCAGAAACGAGCGGAGCCCGAGCGGCGAGCGCTTTTAAGAGGGGGCTTAACGCAATATTGTAGTTTTTTTTTAAAATATTGATGTTACACGTTTTTACAAAGGCAAATCTCATCTTTTTCGCGTTGTCCCGGCTTTTGCCACGGCTCATGGGAGCCTGGGGTCCGCTTGGCAACTAATCCCCAAAAGATTGGCGTAGGCACTAGTTTTAACGAAAGCGACTGCTATCTGACCTTCCATCCCAGAGGGTAAACTAGACCTTATTGTGATAAGTCCGGTTTCCTCGTGATGTTTTCCTTCACTGAAATTTCGTACTGAAATGATATTTCGTACATAAGTCCCGAAAAACTCATTGGTACGAGCCGGGGTTCGAACCCGCGACCTCCGGATTGCAAGTCGCACGCTCTTACCGCTAGGCCACCAGCGATTTTTTTTCCCAACGTTTTTACAAAGGCAAATGCCATGAAAATATTCAGACGGAAACTAGATTAGGTATATATTAGCAAGGGCAAACTACAACAAAACCTTAACAAGTAAAGTGGTTCGATACAAGAAAATCACGAAAACATGTCTAGTTTCATTTTTATATCAATTGTAGGTATATCGTTACTGGTTACTGCTTACTGCATACCACAGCACACCAGTATTATTTTACTAAAATATGTATAGGTACCTAGTGATATAGCCGAGACTGCCTAGAGACGTGACGACCTAAATTTAAACAGAATAGTACTTTCCGCACTAGCATCGAAATGTACTATTTCAGAGTTAAACATTGAGGTAAAACGTTAAAACCCGCGCGATGGCCATATCTTCCGTCGCAAATTTCACGCAGTGCAACATATTTATTGTTCCCTTCGAATTTCCTGACTTTACGTCCCCTCTTAAGGAGCAAGGGGAATAGCGCTAAATGAGGGGTGCTCGTTTTGCAAAAGCAGATGTTTGTTTAGAGCTAGTTCATTTATCGATTTACTATTTTGTTTACCATACCTGTACAGTGTACACTAAAGAAGCGTTTTGGGACATAAGTACATAGCATTGATTTATAGTTTACCTATCAATTTATCATGCAGTTATCACTAATTGGTGTCTCAACAACCACACCACATAAATAGAACGGCACCAAATATAAAATAACTTAAAGATTAACATCACACTGAATGGTTAAATAAAAATAAAATTGTACTTTTAACCTAAAATCTAAGAATAAATAATATTTAATAAATTAATCATTATTATGTGCGTTTGGAACAATAAGGAACTGGAACATTTTTCCGACCAGCGGCCATCTTATTTCACACAAGAATACTAATACTTCAGTTATTTCATACTACAGTTACTATAAAATTACTTTAAAATTGTATCATGCATATATATATGTATTAAACACTTGTTCCCTAACCTATAAATTACGTATCTACGATTAAAAAAGTTAAAACATGAAACAATTGTATCATAACTTGCATAGTATTTTAAATACATTTGTATAACCAATTACAATTAATAATATTAAAGATCAAGATAAATAAATAATAATCTTCTTATAAATTAGTTGACTGTTTTATGATATGTCGATTACATCCGACAAAGTGCCCACCTACTGTTATTCCATGAAGTTGCACAGAACTCTGCAGTGCAATAAGTCGCTACAAACTACTACGACTTATTGGCAAACCTTCCTAATAAGCATGATGAGGCTACGCACTCCTCGCTACACTAGTACCTAATTGAGATTGCTTTAGTTTTGGGTAAGTCCCGTAGCGTGCACATGGCACATGGGACTTTTGACTAAGGAACGCAGCTCAACTGCAGTCTTTCTTGGTCGTCGAATCCTCCTCCTTGCTTATTTCGAGTTCTGCTTTCGATGTACATGGCTGCGGGTTGTCTGTATCTAAAATAGACAACCATACAAAATAAGTACAAATTAAAAATAAGTCAACATATACATAAATCTTATTATGAATAACAAAACATTTAAACAGGGAAAAATCGTTTATTTGTAATAAAAGTAGACAAATTGGGGTTTTATTTTTAATCTATTAAAATGTTACCCATTTTATTCCTATCCCTCTTGCAACCTGAACCTGATAATTTTCATTGCAGTCTGAAAAGCATGATGGAAAATTTCTTGCATTTCCCCGTACCTATATATTTTTTTAAATTCCTCCATGGAGCTTAGATGGCTGACAAAAAAAATACTTTTAGGATTTCCCCGATAAGAAAAATCTATTAGAGATAAATCTGGATCGTCAGGTGGCCAGTTACGGTTACCTCTTTTGGAAAATAAGATTACCGGCGATTTTTTCCAAACTGCTTAAATAGCGTCGTCACGTAGGTTGTAGGTTAGTTAGAGGCGTTATCCATAGTCTGTATGTATCTTTAGGTATTTAAAAGAATGTAAACAAACCACAATTAGGTATTTTATTGGGCAAGAAAATTCTTCAAGTCAATTCATTTAACTCGATGTGTCAAAACTTACAGAAGTTTTACTACGATATTATTTTATTACTTACTCAGCGTAACGTAACAACGAAGCTGCTTTAATCGTGCTATTTTGTTAATAGGAATATATCGGGATGAAATGATTACTCAATAGCGTACAACTTATATCTAATTGCGTCGGCTAAATCCAGGCAGTTTTCTATTTGGTTGGTCTGCAATAGACGATAAGGCCAATGATGATGAAAGATACAGACTATAGAGCACTTTAAGCAATGTAATGTAGGATAGAAAAAAAATCCGCAACACTTTTACATTCCGTTTCCCGGGTACCATTTAAGAAAATAGACCGTTGTATCGTAGAAGAACCAGGTTGACCTTGAACTCGCACCATGTTTTCAGGGCCGGGTGACGTTCTCGGTTCATTGGATTGTAATATTTTAGCGTTTAAACGCTCGTCTATGGAATTCTGAACTCATTTATAATTGCTTGAGCAGGCGGGGCCAGATACTTTTTGCGTATTGGCGTATATTTTAAACATTACAAAATGTTATCCTTGCCTGGGCTAAAAAAGCATAGTTTAAGTAATATACGCGTGCACAAAATGCTAATTGTTCTTTGGCAAATGAGATCATGCTACTAAATCCCCAATGGCTAAGCTTTCTTTTGACATACCCTGCATTTTCCCATTCCCACTCAAACAAATATAACGGTCGATTCAAAAGTTGACTTATTTCTGGTCTTAGTACAAATTAAAAGAAAGCCATATGGAAAGGCCTTGGCCTGGGTCAGGTGGAGAAAGAAATGGACTGTATATTTAAAAAATTAAGAATATGGAAAAATATAGATTTATTCCAAAAATCACGTTACATGTCGAAGGACAGAAATTGAAGACCTGACTACAGTTTTTTTTCGTATGGCAACTCGAGAACGTTTTTTAAAAGGCTTCAAGTTACAATTTTACAAATAGGCCGTTGAAAGAGTTCCAAACAAAAGGTGGTGCCTTGATGCATTCAATAAGGGTCGGCTGTTTTTAGGGTTCCGTACCCAAAGGGTAAAAATGTATTTTATGACATACTGCATGGTCGCCATCTTGGATTCCATAATGGTCATCATTTTCGAAATCTGCACTCCCTAAAACCTATAAAACGACATCCATGACGACTTTTTAACTCACTTATGGAGATGAAACCTGGGTTTTCAGTTTTTCACCAAAGACATACTACGTAAACTAAGCGTTGTCCAGCGGGCATTAGAGAGAAAACTGGTGGGGATCACATTGAGAGACCGTAAAACAGAGCAACATTGTAAAACGCGTAGCCAGTTTGAAGTGGGAATGGGCTGGTCATATAGCACGCAAGACCGATTCGTGGAGTAAACGACTACTCGAGTGGCGACCATGGGGAGAAGAGCGTCCTCAAAGTAGACCCCAGATGCGTTGGAACGACGACATCAAGAGGTCTGCGGGGAAGAAGTGGCTCCAGGTCGCACAAAACCGTGACGAATGGCGCGAAATGAAGCAGGCCTACACCCGAAGGGTAGAAAAGGGCCTAAAGAGAGAGAGAGAGAGAGTTGCTAAGAGCAGGAAGAAATATACCTTTTTGGGGCACGTACGATCTTGTGGCTACCAGGCCAAATCATTTTTGTTTGACCTTAGGAACAATCGTGCGCATACTCACTGCACTTAGCCAACCAAGTATGAATGAAGATGTTATAATTATGATATGTGTATACATAGTATGAGCATGGTATGGGTATTAGTACACGAAAATAAGGACTGCCTACAAAAAGAGATGAGATCCCATCAAAAACATTACATGTAAAAAGATGCAAGTCTCGCAAAGCAGTTTTTCTACTACAAAAAAGTTTTGAGGTGTAATGTGAAACCAAGTCGGTTATTTTAGTCAGTGCCAGGGGGTGTTAAAACAGTAAGAATATTAGATACCTTTATTTTTTTAATACTTATAATGATTTGGCAATCGCACACAATGCTTTACTTGTACTCGTATGTGTATTAATATGTATAAATAAGTTAATTATGTAACAAAACTAAATGACGTTAGTAATAATAATTAAGTAATAATGCTGTAATAATGATATAATAATAATAATTGATTTCATCCATTTATATTTCCGAAATGTACATATGTAAATCTTGACATGTAATTTATATTACCAATAAAGTATGAGTATGAGTATTGCTCAAACTGCATGTCATTAGGACTACCGCTATGTTCAATTAGGATTATTTTAAATAGTTGACGAATTATCCTTATGTCACTATGTAGCCGTGCGATTGCCTAATCATTATAAGTATTAAAAAAATTAAGGTATCTAATATTCTTACGGTTTTAACACCCCCTGGCACTGACTAAAATAACCGACTAGGTTTCACATTACATCTCAAAACTTTTTTGTAGTAGAACTGCTTTGCGAGACTTGCATTTTTTTACATGTTTAGATCTACAGAGACAAATCTAGTCTAGTATTGTATCAAATTTACCCTACTTTTCAAAACATCTTGAGAAGGTACTATCAAAAACTAGTCCTTTAGCGTTATAATAGCCCAAATCTAAAAAAAATAAGAAAAATTCGTGGTTTTTAGGGTTCCGTCGTACCCAAAGGGTAAAAACGGGACCCTATTACTAAGACTTTTCTGTCCGTCTGCCTGCCTGTCTGTCTGTCACCACTGTCACCAGGCTGTATCTCATGAACCGTGATAGCTAGACAGTTGAAATTTTCACAGATGATGTATTTGCCGCTATAACAATACTAAAAATTAAATTTGCACGGAACCCTCGGTGGGCGTGCCCGATTAGCACTTGTCCGGTTTTTAGGGTTTCGTACCTCAAAAAGAAATAACGGAACCAGGATTATAGGATCATTCGTGCGTCTGTCACATCACAATTTTAAACATGGGGGCCACTTTTTTTAAATGAGAAAATTAAAAAATAAAGTTTTTTAAACTGTATCGTGTTATATATCACATGAAACAGCTCGTTGTGTGAATCTCAAATACCTATATATTTTTTTATAATTTTAGGATAAACAATTTAGAAGTTATTCAAGAAAATAGGCAAAAAATTACCATTCCCCCCCTTTATCTCCGAAACTACTGGGTCTAATATGTTGAAAAAAATACACAAAATAGATCTTTACCTATAGATTACAGGAAAACCTATCAAAAATTGCAGTCAAGCCTGAGTCGGACTTAATTACTTAGTTTTTGATCCGACCCCTACGGGTTTTTTAAAGACATTTCACTCACGTTTCACATAAAAAATACATTGTTTAAATTGTAATGTACGGAACCCTTGGAACGCGAGTCCGACTCGCACTTGGCCGGTTTTTTTAAAGACATTTCACTCACGTTTCACTTAAAAAATACAGATCTACGGAACCCTTGGAACGCGAGTCCGACTCGCACTTGGCCGGTCTTTTATTATTATTGTCATTAGTTTTTTTTATAATGATAAAATTGTGGAAGTTGTACAAAAAAACTAAAGCGCGCCAACAATTCTACCTTAATGCGCTCATATTATGCAAATAATAGTTCTAATTATGGGGTATTAAATGAAAGAACATTACATAAAATACATGAAAACGACATTTTGGAGTGGAATCATAATTTATAAAATGAATTTGAAAAAAAAAATTAAAAAAAAAATTGACAGAAGCAAGTACAACTAATAGGTGTTGAAGTCCCTGACTTCTGAGCTAGGTATAAAAAACCTGTTACAAAAGTCAGAGTCCTCTCCCAGACAATAGAAATAGGCAGAATTTGCTGTCTACGTGTAATGTATTGTTTACATGGAACTACTGAACTGATTTTGATAAATGAGGCGTCAATTCATTCGCCTTTGTAGCCCAGGTGCACAAAACTTAAATTTTAACCGACTTTCAAAGGAAGAGATTAGGCACGAAACGAAACCGTTGTTTTGCTTATTTATCAAATAAATTCATTTTATAAATTATAATTCCACTCCAAAATATCGTTTTCATGTGTTTTATGTAATGTTCTTTCATTTAATACCCGATAATTAGGACTATTCTTTGCATAATATAAGCGCATTAAGGTGGTTCGACTAGGTTACTCAAAGCTTAAACCCCGCTAGATGGCGTCACTAGCGCAAATTTTCAGGTTTTATTTTTTTGTGGAATAGTGTTGGTATCTGTATACTTAAAAGTATGTTTAGCGCACTCTTTACATAAATATTGAACTATTATAATAAACATTGAATACTTCATTAGTGCAAAAAACACTTTTAAAGTCGACAGAGTGTTTCTGTCATGCTATTTCCTACTATTACTCACACATACAAACAGTGTTTCCGTGATGCTTGTAGTAGACAATTTCATGCAGTGTAAGTATGCTGCAATGGCGTTGCGGTATGTTCGTGGAAATACGTGCAAGAGGATTCGGGTTCGAGACTGGTACGACAGGGGTACTTTTTTTGTCCTTTTTGTGTTATCTTATGTTTCTTATACCTTTTATTCTTCGAATTCTTGTCCGATTCCGATATAACCGAAATATATTTCAGTGATATCGGAAACGGCTCTAACGATTTCGATGAAATTTGCTGTAAGGGGTTCGATCTAGCTAGGTCCTATCTCTGGGAAAACGAGCATTTTTGAGTTTTTACTTATGTTTTCTTTTTCTCCCAGATATTCAGTATTATTAATAAATTAGTTTATAACGTTTTATAAAAATATGTGACGTTTTGAACTAAAAGGTACCACATTGTCGGTTGTCGATTAGGTTGATTTCATTTTGAAGCTTTATGGAAATATGACAACAATAAGTAGGTACCCGTTTGGTTGAAAACGCCACATATATTGAAAACCTGACTTTCACAAATCTCACCTTTTTGGGTTCTTCCAACTCAGAATGGAGGATGGAGAATACTGACGATTCTTAGTAGCACTAGCCCAAGGAAGTCCAGGTTTGTAAGTGTTAGGTATCAGTTTTTTTTTAAAGGGCTAAATATAGTTCTACAAGTAAAGCAATCCCTTACTGCCCAGCCTCTATAGTATTTTTCAAACTGGAAGGGTACGATGATAGATTTCATCTCCATACAATTTATAACCTAATAATGCCAAATGTTGCAAAATTATATTGAATTGAGATCTATCATCGTACCCTTGCAGTTTGAAATAGTTATTTACGATACAAGTGCGGAAAAGAGAAAATTCGCAACTCGTGTCGATTAAAACACTTCCTTCGGTCGTGTTTCAATTTATCGCCACTCGTTGCCAATTTCCTACTTTTCGCACTTGTATCGTAATGTACTAATAATAAAGTAGTAATTGTAAAATAAAATTAAAACTTTTTTTATATTTTTTTTTTGATTCAAGTAGGTACAGTGAGTAACAACATTGCATGGCCTTCTAATTATAACTATTATAGAAAACGGGATATTTATCATGTTTATTTATATTATTTATTTCTCGATATTTTGGCCGGTCTTGCAAGACCAGTCGTTGTGGAGATCCCTGGGGAGGCCTATGTCCAGCAGTGGATGTCTTGTTGGTGTAGATGGATTCACACAACAAATGAAATAACATTTTTTCATATTTGTTATCCGTAGTTGTCCCTGTACCTGAAAGAAAAATAATATCATGATAGCACAAAATCTCTAATGTTATAGGAAGAAAGATGATGCAACAATATGGATTCTAATAAAGTTATCATTTACTTACCTAGTAATAATTGTGTTTTTCATTCATAGACAAAATTCCATAATTTTCATCCCCAGGAAATGTTTTATTTTACTTTATTGCAGTGAGGATGTCCTGATTTTTTCTGGCTAATGAAGGAAAACATTTTATTTCCAAGAACGCCTCTTCATTTTGCACAATACCTAAAAAAAACCTAGAGTTAGTGACACATTGACTATTCGGCAACCAAAACAGTAATAATTACATTATATAGGTATTGTTCACTGCTTATATCTACCATTACGGAAGAAGTGAGAATTATTTTCTAAAAAGATCGGCACGAGAAAATTACAATGTACAATGAAGGAATGAAACTGTACCTACCTTACGAAACTTCACCATCATGAATTCCGCTTCAATTGAGTCTGAATTTTTCTGGATTTTCGCGGACCAGAACACCGATGATTTTTGTAACTTGATTTAGACGTTGCTATCATTTTCAATTTATACAAACAAATTGACACAATAAACATGACCCTATGTGTCAGTGTCAACACTGTCAAATAAAAATGCACTAAACATGACGGCACTGCAAATCCTGCCAGGTCGGCCAGGCAACGTCGCCAACGTCATAGAGTGGCAACGCCGCACGCAACGTATTTGTACACGACATTTGTGACACACACATACGTAAAATTGATGAAAAAATTACGTTGATTTATGTATGATTTCTGTATGAAACAAAGTTTTTCTATTAATTTAGCGCAAACGAATATTCGAAAGTAGATAAATGAGCAAATATTTGTGTAGTAATAGTGTGTAGTGCCTTAATTAAAGCAGATTGAATTTTGTATGAAAATCGAACCACCTTAAGATAGAATTGTTGGCGCGCTTTAGTTTTTTTTTGTACAACTTCCACAGTTTTTATCAGAAATTAAAAATTAAAGCTGTGACGTATAGTTGAATAACTAGTTTCTTTTATATTAGACGCAACGTTGTTATAACGTTTTTAGTTGAGCCATAAAATATATTTACACGAACTTTTCTCAAAAAAGTGGTCTTTCTTAGTTTGTAGCTCCTAAAATATACATTTAATATATATTAATAACCTTTCGTTTGATATAGCACACGTGTATGTATGACTCATGGTATAGTTATAATTTAGATTTTGCAAATTTCGGCAGCGGTCACATGTATGACGCCATTATTTGTTACTTAGGCACTATAGAGATTGTCTGCCAGCAGTTTTATGATCCTTTTTATATTGCTAATAAACATACTAGAAGCTTATGCGAATTATCCTGAAAATGACCAATTTCGATTTTTTTAACTTTAATGCATTTGTTCTAGCAAATACCTACATTTTGATGCATAATTTTCACATTTCTGGTCTGATTTTGATTATTTTGATATCAGTGTATGGCTTGAGACATCAGCTTTAATTTTGCAGTACATTGCTTTACCGTCCGACTTTTGGTTGGGTTGAAAAACCAAAATAATCGAATTTTTTTTTCATCTTTTTTTTTTTAATTTCTCTTAAACTATTGTATATTTTGGTACCTAGTGTATTAGTGAAATATATAATATTTTATTGGCTTTCGTACAATACCCCACACGTGTATGTGCAATGTATAGTTTGGGTGCAAAATGCAATATTCGCAACGAGGTGGGAGTCATTTTGATGACGTCATTCCGCTGAAGCAGATGACGGCGCCGCTGTCTCCCGGCAGTTTTGGAGACCCAGTACCATGCTCAACAACATACTAAAATTTGGTAGCGGTTTCCGGATCTGAACTATATTCCCATAAGGCAGTGCTCTATAACTGGATATGGATAGTCATGTGTCGCTTTTTTTCCTAATTAAAATTGACCCTTATCACAGAGTAAGACAGTTGATGATCATATGAGACTAGAGAAAATGGTCCGAAAGAGAGTTTCACAGAGAACTGTGTCTCACTCGCAATAGTTAAGTACAGCTTAGTAGGTATTGTCATAAACATATTACCTTACCTTATTATTCTGTTGGCATTGTCTATTAACGTCGTTGCTTTCTTTATCAAATCCAAAGAGAATTGATTGTAATAGAGAAGTGAAGTCTAATAAAAAACGTGCCCCTTAGTTTGACATGCAAAACAGATGGCGCTGTACTGCACCATATGTTTTGCGGTCACTGAATTGTCAAACGTCAACTTTTGACAACCAGATTAGCGCAAAATGTATGGAGCTGTACAGCGTCATCTCCTTTACCTGTCAAATTCGTAGCACGAAATCGTCTTGAACTCCACACGTCTTACTCAATCAATGTATCTTTGATCAAAACGAAATGCGATCCTCTCGTTTAACTTCTCTTTCGGCCACATTATTTTGTCGCAATACTCGGTCCGGTTCTATCAAGATGTCAATCGTACATCGACAAACGCCAGGCGAAAAGTAATATGTATCGAGATGACAGATTCTACGTAGTCACGTGACTTGTTCCATACATTATTTAAGTTTCGATTGTGATTTTGTATCAACGATTTAGTGGAAGCCGCTCGACCCCAATATCAAAGACAAACCGCAAATCGACGTACAGGTTAGCCATTTGGCACACGCATACTAGAGGTCAAAACAAATTTTTTAATACAGTTGCTCAAAAAGTGCTACTTTTCGTGGCTGTTTAGCGTGCGGAAAGTTGGTTTTCGCGAACTAGTGCTTTTTACTTTTCCAATTTTTTTTAATTTTTACTTGTTCCAATTCATGACTACTTATTGATGAGTGTTAATATTAGGCTCCTTTAAATGTCGTAATCAACAAACCTACTGTTAATGTAAGAATACGAAAAATATGCATATTTAATATTATATTATAACACTTTTATTTTTTAATGTTGAAAAACCGTTCTTAATAAGTTGTCTGAAGGGAACGGAACGTCTGTCAAAGAAGAGGCGTATTTTCTTACTGCAAGAATGTTTTAAGTTTCCAATCCATTCGATATTGTTTTTATAAATATACGATACACAAATAATCGTAAATAACGATATTTAGGTAATAATAGTACAATGTTTTAATATTTACAATTGTTTCTGTCTTATAGAACATGAAAAAAAAAACTTTCATTGAAGTGGGTTCAATAATAATAACAAAAATCTATTCTAGTCGAATAAAAGCTAGAAAAATACCTCTTCATAATGTCAATGTCAATGATGTCACAGAATTAATAATATAAAAGTTTCGAATTCCATTCCTTACTTGTTGCTTTTCTTATTTTTTCGCAACTGTATTAAAAAACGTCGTTCGATACACGTGCGGAAATGTCATTCCGCACTAGCATCGAAATGTACCATTTTGACCCGCAGTTGCTAAAAAAAATTCTCTTAGTGCTTAAACATTTATATTTTTGTATGGATTTTTTTTTAAACCTATCGTGTGTGGTATCATACGAAAGGGCTTTTTGAGGCGATTCTAAAAATATACCACATCATTCCATTTCAGCCTTTTTTTTAAATTAAAACAAAAAGAATTTTCAAAACATACCAAGTTTGGGCTCCTCCAGATACGATATGGCTGATTTTTTTTTGTACAATATACCACAAATGATACGTGATATCCTCATATCCAACCCCAAGAAAGCAATTTTGAAAATAATATCATTAACAATTTTTTTTGGGTGTTATTTAATCGATCTGCATAATATTCCTATTTAGATGAACAAAAAGTCAAAGTCAAAGTCAATATATTGTTTATTCAAATAGGCCTAGCAACAAGCACTTTTAAATTGAAAATATATATTTGGTCAGCCAAAATATGTATTTGATCAGCAACTTAAGGTTAGCAAGTATTTCAAAATCAGTTCGCAATTAATGTCATAATAAGCTGCTCTAAATTGATTTGGTTGGCAAATTAATTATTAGATCGGCAGTAAGCGATCCACCATTAATCAAATTTTGTTAAGCAGTCAGTGGGTAAGCGGATTATTTCATTTTGGATTACAATTTAACTGATCCGCAAAAATTAGTTCTAACTTAACCTACTTTTCTAGTAGCAGTTGGTTTCTGTAAAGGTCGCAGTTCTAACTTTTTTTTTTTTCGTTGGAAAAATGCTTTATGCATACCCACACCCTCGGGGGAGAAAGTGCGGGTTATGTGGGACTCGGCAAAAGGCGCCACTACCCACTAAAAAACCAACGGTATGCCTGCGCGCCGCCAATGGGGCGTGGCCACGGGTTCTCTTAAGTACGCAACCGTGACCACGCCGGCGCCGCCCGCCACTACCACATGCAACGGGCCCTTCTCTAGGGGGGGTGGGGGGTGGGGGGGCTAGGGAGTAACTTCTAGCCCTGCCTCCTCAGAAGGCGCGTGGGCACACCACGCGCGCCTTCTCTGCGAGGCCTATGTAATGGGCAGCGACGCCCCCGCGCCGCTGCCCAGACCTCGCTAGGTGGGGAGGAGATGGGCATACGCCCTCCTCCGAGCCCCTGCGCGCTTGTGGCGGATCGGGTGCGAGGCTGGGTCGGCCTCCCGTTCCCTCTCCGCTGCCTCCTTCTGCGAAATTACATCCTCGCAGAAGGAGAGGACCGCTTTCCACGACCTCTCGTCGGCGACCATAGCCTTTTAACTACGGCCGGCAAGGAGAGGTCGTCCCCCACCACTGCCATGAGGTCACGGCGCTGCCCCGCCCAGGCTGGGCATTCCTCCAGGGTATGCTGCGCCGTGTCCTCGCCGCAGCTGCACTGGTGACACTCGGCCGTAACCTCCCGTCTTGCGAACCGGTGCAGGTAGCTCCCGAAGCAGCCATGACCCGTGAGCACCTGCACCAAACGGAAGGTTAGCGAGCCCCGCTCTCTCTCCAGCCAGTCTTGTAGGACCGGCCGGACCGCCTCGACAGTCCTGTGTCCTCCCTCGCGCCCAGCTAGTTCTTCCTCCCATTGGAGGACGATGGACTGCCGGACGAGGAGCCTCTGCGCCTCTACTTCCCTGGGCGCAGGATGGTACTCCTGGAGCCGGAGGTCCCTACGCCACTCGTAAAGGGCCGCTTGGGCCTCCGCCTCCAGATCCCAAGGAGGCGTTCCCGCTAATAGGCACGCAGCATCATATGAGGTGGTGCGGTACCCGCGTACGACGCTGATGGCCATCGCCCTCTGAGCCTTCCTCAGCAGGGCGACATTTCGGGCCACCAGAGGTGACTGGGGGTGGTGCGATCGGCGCCCCGTACAGGGCCATCGATCGCACCACCCCCATGTACAGACGGCGGCTCGCAACCTCCGGCCCCCCGATGTTGGGCATCAGCCTCTTCAGTGCGGCCGATGCTGCCATTAGTCGGGGGGTCAGGCGGGCAAAGTGCTCGCGGAAGCTCCAGCGGGAGTCGAGGACAAGTCCAAGATATTTCATGTTGGACTCTACCTCGATTCGAGTGCCACCAACGACGATGCTGGATCCTGCAGGTGGTGCCTTCCGGGCAGCGTGGAAGCAGAGCGCCTCGGACTTGTGCAGCGCCACCTCCAGACCCAGCATCGTTATGCGTCTCACCACCACCACCAGCAGCACGCCTCGCCACCGTGACGGTAGCACCCGTCACGGTGGCGAGGCGTGCTGCTTCCCGGTACGAGGTCCCCCGGGAGGTGACTAGCGTGTCGTCTGCGTAGCAAGTCACACTTGACCCCGGGAGGAGCTCCCCCCGCGCAGTTCTAACCTAACCTAACCCACTTTTCTAGTAGCTGTTTGTATCTGTGAATGTCGCAGTTCTAACTTGTTTTTTTGTTGACGGTGTGGTAAAATGCGTTACGCATTCCCCCGGCCTGGGGAGCCATTGGGGGATATGTGGGAATACCTCCTGCAGCCATCCTCTCCTGAAGAGAGGAGGAGAGGAGGTATACCCACTAAAAGCCACTCCGGCGTCACCCGTCTTACCGTTTTGAAGGAGCCATGGGATGCCTGAGATTCTACCGTGACTCCTTCCGGCGGCCCTGGCTTATCTTGCGCCAGAGTACCCACACCGATGGAAAGGAGAGTCATGGACGCTGGACCCTCCGCCAATCGTGTAACGCCGTGTTGTGCGGGCCCCCACAGCCCGCTGGCGCTGCTAGGGATTTAGACGGGCGGCAAATTGTGCCCGCCTTCTTCCCCGCCGTCTGCGTCGGTTCGGGTGCACGTCAGCGCTACTTTCGCGCTCCCTTTCCGCGGCCTCCTTCTGTGAGACGATTGCCGTTCATTTCCTTTCGCTGCCCAACATAGCCGCTACTACGTTGCGCAGCGAAAGGTTTCCCACTCCAAAAGCCGTAGTCATGGTGCGGCGCTCTACAGTTGGGCTGCATTCTTCAAGCGTGTGTTGTGCCGTATCATCCGGCGCTTCACACTCATGGCAAGCCGGGTTGGCCTCCCTCCCTAACCTAAGTAACCTAACCCACTTTTCTAGTAGCTAATATCTTCCATTTTACACCTATAATACTCTCAAAGTACCAAAACGGATAAATATCACCAACAAATACGTTAGAACACCGCAATGTGACATGTGACTGCTAATAATCATCGAATGAAATGCACGAGCACGATTCTGCTCCGCCTGCAACCCTGCCGATTTTTCAAATCAAACGCAACCCATCTTATTATATCAGATTACCATTTGTTTAATATGCATACGTCTAAATTAAACTGCCAACCAATTTTTAAATCTTGCTGACCAAATAATAATTTTGTAGCTCAACTATTTATTAAGCAGATGGATATTTGGTTATAATGTTGACCGTTTGTGAATTATTTGCTGAACAAGAGTTGCAGCTCGATTTTTATTTATTGCTGGCAACATATTTGTATGCTGCCCAAATGAATTAATGTTTTTTTGCAGATCAGTTTTAAAAATGGCTGATCATTTAATTACTTCCCATTTTTTTTAATTTTTTAATTTTACAAAGTGACACAGTTCTACTTCAATACCTATTTTACGAGACTTATGGAACTGTACTGCAGATACGGTACATACCTATTAATCATAAAATGATACGTAATATCCATATATCCAACGGGAAACCCTTTAACTGCACTTTTTCATCAGTTGGTATAGTTTTTGACACAAAATATCAAGGTAGTTTCAGTTTAGTTTCAGTTTATTTGCCATAAAGTAACATAAGCATTACATAGTATGTCA
This sequence comes from Cydia strobilella, assembly GCF_947568885.1. Lineage (NCBI taxonomy): Eukaryota > Metazoa > Arthropoda > Insecta > Lepidoptera > Tortricidae > Cydia > Cydia strobilella. The sequence goes on from NC_086068.1 coordinate 34,191,979, forward strand.
ATAACAAAATAATTTTTCTCAAACATGCTATGTAATATTGATATTACGTTCTTTATATTAGGCTGGGAAGTATCACGACTCCGGCGCGGCTAGACGAGGGGCCTGTAATGAAATTTCATACAAAGTTGCAGGCCTAGGCCGGGAAGTGCCTCTTTTTTAATTTCCATTTCACATATATTTGTGACACAGCATCATGGCATTCAGCCAAAAAAAAAACTATAACCAATATTTGCTTATGGTTCGGAATGACATTCTGCCAATACCCCTTTAAAAAAAACAATAAACGATAATTAATATATTTTGCAGTTTTACAAAAATATATAAATAAAACATTATTAACAAATTCCAATAATATTGAATTGCAAATTTACCTACAAATACAGATTTAAAATATAGTTGGTCAAACCAGTTTGTCAGTAAAAAAGAACAAAAAAACTATACTCATCCTTTTCTTTTGGGTGCTAGTACCAGTGTAAGACAAAGATAGTATGATTATCTCTGTCTATGTTTGAAATGAGACAGTCCTTTGATAAACTATATTTCATTTAAATATTAGCGGTATAAATGTCTACTCAAACACGCGTTGGTGTTTTTTTAATCGTTTTGGAGGTAAAGTTGAACATTTTTCATTGTGTATCTTTAATTCTATTTTATTGGATTTATTGTGCGTTGTTTATTGTATAATATGAGTTCCGACGAAAATATTAAATGAATACCTGTTAATTATACTCCATGTTTAAGGCAACGATGTATGTGAAGCATAATATCAACATAAAAAACGATGTAATCTTAGTTATGTGGCTACCAACACTACAGTCAGAAGGATGCAAGGCGAAAAATCAAAGATACATAAATATACCTTTGAACATTTGTGTAATAAATTGATTAACTACATGTGTAAAATATACGACACGTGTGATAAAGATAGGTACAGGTAGTAGTTATATTTTGTGCCTAGTTTACTTTTAGTTTCTTTAGAATTAAAACTTTGATTTCGTGGAGATTTCTTTATTTATTTCATTGCATGTTTGAGAAAAGCACTATACATACATCGGCGTGAAAAGGGGTTGTCGGCCTCATAACTATCCGGCCTCACTACGTTCGGCCGTATATATGCATTCGGCCGGCAACCCCTTACTTCCCGGCCTCTGTAGTAATGTACTATTAAACTAATTAGTAGTTAATATACAATAAATAATAGCGTATTACACATTGCTATATCTCAAATGTCTTCTTACAACGGGCATTCAAGAAAGGCCAGTTGTAGTTTGTATCTGTCTTATTAAATAAATACTAACTAAAGTTTTGAATATCAAGTTTACTGTTCAGAAATTCCGATACTGAGTAAAAAGCATGATTCCTGAAATAAGTTTGTATCTTCTCCTTAAAAACTTCCAATGAGAGGCTTATTAATTGTAAAGGTAGTTCATTAAACATTTTAATTTTTAGGAGAAATCCCTGTTTTTGTGTTTTCCTGAGCCGTGATTTTGGTAGCAGCAGCCTGTGTTTATATCGTAGGCTGTGGTTGTTTATGTCCGATAGTTTAAGATGTGATTCGGCCTGTTTAGAATAGAATAGAATATTTTTTATTTTGCTTAAAAATGTTATACAAGAGATGTTATAAAAAATATATCGTGGTCACACACATTCCACCAGAAACAGGCATGCAAAATTTAAAGTACCTAAATATTAAAAGAAAGCATGCAACGGTACGCATTTAGAGTACTTACAACTAATATTCTAGTGCTCTTAAATCTAGCGTATTACTAAAATGTCAAAATTACAATTATATTACCAATATGTCATAACTACAATACAGATTCAATAACTAATTATATCATAAAATCTCAAGTTTGATGTCTAAAGTAATCGAAATATTCTTCAACAGAGTAAAAACATTCTTGAATAAGCCAGTTCTTAAGTTTACGCTTAAATAAACTACTAGGCAGATCTTTAATGTCATCATGCAGGCGATTAAAAATGTCAATGGACTTACAGTATGCGTTATTGCTGTACAATTGTGTCTTACGGCCAGGGCCAGCGAGACGATCTGGGTACCTTGTAGGAAAGTTGCATATATCTTTAAAAGTTTTGAAGAGTTCTGGGTGGGGCTTAACGAATAAATAAACTTCATATATATACACTTCATATATACCTGGCACAGTTAATAAATTCAGGTTTATGAATAGCGGCCTACAAGATGTTAAGACATCTACGTTGCAGATCGCCCTGATGCACTGTTTTTGTGCTAAAAGTGCGCGTCTTGCATGGCTTGAATTTCCCCAGAGGAGAACGCCGTATCTGAGCAGTGAGCAAACATAACCATGATAAGCCTGTATAGCGGACTGTTTGGTGCTAATCTTAGCCAATTTCCAAAGAGCATAAGCAAACGTGTTAATTTTATTACATAATTTATTAATATGCTCGCCCCAAGAACATTTGTCATCTAAGCAGATGCCTAAAAAAATTGTCTGACTTGATTCCGTTATCACCTGATCTGCAAATGTTACAGTCAGTTGTTGTTTTTTGCCATTTCTATTTATAAACTGGACAAACGTGGTTTTTGATATATTTACTTTAAGATTATTCCTATGCAACCAGTTTATTACATCAGCGATTGTTTTATTTATGTCACTATTATACGTTTTGTCATCACTACATGGTATAACGACTGATAGGTCATCCGCAAAGAGTATACACTCAAAATTTATCGCATTCGGTAGGTCGTTAATGTACAGCAAGAAAAGGAGAGGACCCAGGATACTCCCTTGCGGTACGCCGACCTTGTTTATTCTCGTAGAAGACCTGAAAGCCTCAATGGTGTTGACAGAGTCAATTTGAGATATTTCTACAAATTGAGTCCTAGAGCGCAAATAATCTCGGAGCCATTCATTAACTACACCTCTGATACCGTAGAGCTCGCATTTGGCCAGGAGTGTCTCGTGGCATACAAAATCGAAAGCTTTAGTCATGTCAAAAAAAATTGTCGTTACTGGTAACCTAAAATCTTGTTTGACAGCGTAAAGGCAGCTAGTGATTTTTATTTTATTTTATATGTGATGTTGATTTACCTTTTTGAAATCCAAATTGTTCAGATTTCAATATATAAAACTTATTTAAAAATGATAATAGACGTTCGTGAAACGCCTTCTCAAATATTTTGGAGATAATAGGAATCAGCGAGATTGGTCGGTAGTTATCTACGCATTCTTTGCTACCTTTTTTGTGAAGTGGCTTAACAAGAGCGAGTTTTAAAGGCTTCGGGAAAACTCCATTACTAAATGACAAATTTACTAGGTAGCTTATGACTGCAGCAATACTTTCTTTACACCCTTTTAATATATTAGTTTGGACTTCGTCATAGCCCGCTGAGTTAGTAGGGTTTAGAGTGTCAATAAACTTGCGAATATCATTTTCATCTGTCGGTGATAAGAACATACTAGCATTATTACAATTGATTAGTGAGATGTCAGGCTTTGGTTTAGAATTACTATTTACATTAGTCAAATGTATATAATAGTCATTAAAAGTATTTGCAATGTCAGTAGGATTTGATATAGAATCACCTTCGACAACCAGTTTCTCAATGTTTGTCCCACTTACGTTGTTAGTGGTTATGTTTTTTATTACATCCCATGTTGCCTTACATATGTTCTTGGATCGATGTATATGATTAGTATTCGCTAGCTTTTGAGCTTGGTTTATACAACGCTTGAGAAGCTTAGAGTAACTATTAAATTTAATTTTACTTGGCAGAGCGCTAGCATGGTTTTTCGGTGTTCTGTAATAGCTAAATCGCAGTTTTCTTTTTGTTTTAACAGAATTTTTAATACCTCTTGTGAACCACGCACTATTTTTAGGTTTTAATATAAATTTTACTTTGTTAACTGGGAAACATAATTTATAAAATAGTATAAACGTATGATAAAAAACTATTGAATGCCACTGTTGCATCACCTTCAGCGTACACGTCTGACCATGACAAACTATTAAGGCATTCGTTGAATTTTGCAATGTTATCTAAGCTGTAGTCTCTTTTATAGCGATACAAACTCAAGCGCGGTTTTTGTATATTATGAACACTGAACGTTAGGGTCTGGGCAGTTTCATGATCCGACAATCCTAAATCAAGAATTTCACCTCGGGCCTCCGAAATATTTAATAATATTTGATCCAGGCATGAATCTTTACGAGTGGGGCGAAGTATATGCAATACAAAATTATTGTTTTGAGCAATTTTTTTAAGTTCAGTTGAATTCTCTGTGTTCTTTAGTAGGTCTATGTTAAAGTCCCCAGCGATAATTATTTTATGTTTTAATTTATGTTTTTACTTACTTATTAGAATTTCCAATTTATGTAGAAAAGATGATGAGAAAGCAGTTGGAGTTTTGTAAATACAAATCACTATACACTTTATTGACGGTATTTCTATGCCACAGCTTTCAAATACGTAGTTTTCAGAAAACTTTTACCATTGGCAGCTCTCGCGATTGAATATGACTCGCGCAAAGTATGCAGACGCCACCTCTCTTTTGGTGTGACCTAGAATAGGACGCCGAAAGCCGGTAACCAGGCACGCGCAAATTACCTTCATTACCTTGTCTAATAAACGTTTCAGTGAGGCATAATACGTCAAACTTCTTATTACTTTCAACCAATTCGTCTAGTGTCAATTCTAGTAGTTCTATTTTGCTCGTAAAACCTGCTATATTTTGGTGAAGGATTGAAAATAAATTACTGTGAGGGACGAAAAAATTAGTTGTTTTTTTGTTGTGTTGGTTGTGGTGTATTAGTTCGTTCACAGCTTTTCGGGAAGTGATCAGTAATGTACTTTTGTGTTAACCTTGTGCTTTTTTGTTGTGGTGTATTAGCCCGTTTACAGCTTTTTGGGAAGTAAGCAGTAATATATCTTTGTGTTAGCCTTGTTCCGTTGCTGTCACTAATATTTTGTGATGAGTATTTAAAGAAATAAGGTATAGTACCTTTTTTGCACCGCTCCTCTGCACGTGGTGTATGAGCCTGAGTATTCGGGTTACAGTTCCTAGTTTGTTTCAAATTGTTGTAATTCAAATATTTGTTCGAATAGTCCCGAAAGTCGATGAGAAAATTAATCTTTGAACATAACTTATAATTAAAGTTTATATTATTGGTTAGGTTTGAGACGTCCAAAAATGTACAGTTGTTAAAATGCTTGCAAAGCGATTCCACCGTGTTATTCAGGGTGCATTCATTTAAGTGTATACTCTTTTTAACACCAGTAACAATAATAAAGGCTTTAGGACGCATTTTTATGAACACGCTGAGTTCTGCAACTAATGCTAATGGGTTACAATCACATTCACCTATATTTACAATAATAACATCATTACAGCTAGCACTTAAAGTCTCTGGTGATTTCAGTATCTCGTCACAACGCGCGTCAGGTTTTACCGTGGATGTTACCTCGTATTTCTGGTATGGCGTGTTCTGTCTTGACCTCAATAGTGTGATCGCGAGTCCTTTGCTTTTCCCACCACCTAGGACCTATTTTACCAGGCAAGTTTTCGCAGTTTTCTGTTCTTTTTTGTCCGTGTGCAGCGTGAATGGGAGTTATAGTTGGAGGACTTTGCGATGGTTGAACAGACTTATCTACTCCAAAATCCAAATTTTCACTGTTGAAACTCGTCTGCGAAATTTTCTGTTTGTTCTCACTTGTGGTTTTAGCTGGTTTTGTGACTTTAGACGTAGATTTACAGATTTCCTTCAGCTGTTGTATTTGCCGGTTGCGTTCCGCTAGCTGTTTGTTTAGTTTATCGTTTTCGACTAAAAGTGTAGTACTATAACTATCGGCAAATTCAAGTTTCTCTTGCAGTTGCACTATTTTTACCTTTAACTCTTCAACTTCTTTTTTATAATTAATTGTCAAATCTGGGCAACTTCTGTTTAGCGTGTCATTTCGAAGTATGGAGCTATCGAATTCTTCGTCGGCCAAGGAATCAAATGAATTATGCACAGGTACATTATATTTTCTTACCGTAACGTTGTCAACAGAGCAGTTAAGTTGTTGGGGTTCGGTCAAGCTCTGAGGTAGGGGTGCAGGAGATGGTTCTTTTGGCTTCACTTCTTGTTTTTTTATGTTTTGTTTTGACGAAATAGTTTTGGTGACCTTCTTTTTCGTAATGATAGGTGTACTCGCTTTCTTCGGTTGGTCTTTCTGCTTACGACATTTAAAACAAGACCATGACGCTCTGCGTTCCTTGTCCATCAAGTCGTAAAGTTTATCTGAGTGTGTACAATTAAGGTCATAAGATCGTCCACACAGTGAACACGTCAAATGTTTGTCTAGAATAATCTTCTTACAATGAGCGCATGATATTTTTGGTGCCATGTACTTCTAATAATGAATTATATATAAATAAGGATATCACAGTAATTATACCAAGTTTTTCAAAGTGAGGTTTGGCCGACTCGCGCCAATTGACTCCACACATAATTCTTATAGAGCGTTTCTGAAGTACTAGTATTTTATTTATGTCTGATGCATTGCCCTACACTGTTACAGCGTAATTTATCAGAGATTGAACAGATGCGTAATATACCATCTTCAGCGCTTCCATGGTAACTAGAGGTTTTAACTTTAACAAAGCAAAATTAGCTGACGATAATTTATTACCGAGTTTTTCTAGATGTTCTTTATGTGTCAGTTTGTCATCAGTTATATGAAAAATGAAAATGAAAATATTTTATTTCATTAATAAAATGTTACATTACAAGGTAGTAGGTTGGGACTTCCTTTTAAGTATATTATACCTGTATCAGGAAGCCCCGTGTGTGTGTGTGTGTGTGTGTGTGTGTGTGTGTGCGTGCGTGCGTGCGTGCGTGCGTGCGTGCGTGCGTGTGTGTGTGTGTGTGTGTGTGTGTGTGTGTGTGTGTGTGTAGGTGTATGAGTGCAGGTGGTGAGGTGATGTACTAATCGGCACTTCTTATATATACGTAGGTTCTTTACAATAGGTACTTTAAAGTAAAATGCCATCTTTTCTTACTTATTATATTAAAACTGATACGTAGGTACTTTAGAGTTTAAGTTAATATCAACTTAATTTAATATATCCGAGCCTCTTCTCCTCGTAGTTAAGTATTTTAGGCCACTCGGTCAATATTTTTTTACATTTATATAGTTGTTGTAAATTGTATATATTTAGTATTTTGTTTATTTTATTGTACACATATGCAGATTGCGCTCCAAATTGTCTCTTAGCAAATACAGATTTTGTAGTTGATATGGGGGCAACATTATGTTTTCTTCTACGATTTAGCAGCTGTGGGTTAAATGGTAATGTTTTATGTAGTCTCGTTGTTAGACTCAGTACATACAGCTTCCTCATTGTTAGTAAGTCACTTAGGTGGTAGAGGTCTTTCGTTGGGAATCTGTATGGCTTAGAGTACATAACCTTTAGTAAACAACGTTGCCCCCTTTCAACTTCCAGAAACTTGGTTTTTGCTGAGCCACCCCACACTGATATGCAGTAAGACATTACTGATTGAGCTAAAGTTATAAACTGATTTAATAGATTTTTTGTTGTAATGTGTCTTAACTTTTTGAATAGCCATATCAGTTTTCGTATTCTCATATTTACATATTCAGTATGAGTATACCACGACATGCGCTGGTCCAGCATTACACCTAGATATTTCGTGGAGTTTACTTTAGTTCAATTCCCAATTCCCATATATCCTAAGAATTTGGCTGAATTAGCATATACTATTTCTGATGCTTTTTCATCTCTTCTAAAGTTTGATTTATATTTTATAGTTATCGTCTTGTCAGTGTTTAATACGATACCATTAGATTGAAACCATTGTTGTAGAATATGCTTGACTTGTATAAGCTGTGCCTCCATCTCATCTATATTTTTGTGCCTGACTCCGACATGTGTATCATCGGCAAATAAACTAACTTGTGCCCAATCTGGGATGTTACTTTTCAGATCGTTTATGTAGATCAGGAATAGCACAGGGCCCAAAATTGAACCTTGAGGTACACCCACATCTGTGCTTTTTAGGCTTGACATGCATGTCCCAACCTGTACAACCTGACAACGATTTTTCAGATAAGAGGTCATCATTTTTAGGGCCGTGTCATTGAATCTGTAGTATTCAAGTTTTTGTAAAAGAATATCATGTCGCAACCAATCAAACGCCTTAGACAGGTCACAAAACATGCTCGCACATTGTTGTGACGTGTCCAAGGATTCGAGTACGAAATCTACTACCCTTCTGATTGCCATTCCGGTACTTTTTTTGGCCCTGAATCCAAATTGGCAGGAAGTGAAGAGGTTGTTATTCTCGAAGAAAGCCACTATTCTTGATTTTAGAGCCATTTCTAACACTTTAGAAAACACACGCAATATACAAACTGGTCTATAGTTATTTGGTTCCGACGTGCTTCCTTTTTTGTATATGGGCACTACTCTACCAGTTTTGAGCACGTCCGGGAAAACTGCTTCTCGGATGCAACTGTTTACACAATCTAGAAGTAATTCCATTGCGTTATTATTTACGCTTATTATTTTCAGGAACCTTGTATCCATTTGTAACACACCTTTGGACTTTTTGGATTTCAAATTCCTTATTATTGTCCATAATTCTTTAGGGGTTACTACTGTGAACTCCATTGGTTTTGCTGGCACTTTGCACTTGCCTACATATGCTGCACTTGTTTCTTGTGATGCCTTTAGATGTCCACTTATTTTGTGAGGAACGGTCACGAAAAACTTATTAAAAATGTTTGCCATTTCATTCTGGTTTGACGTGTACGTAGAGTTGTCATTGTCGAGCAATTTTTCTGGTCTGGCTGTATTCGTTTTTGTTTCGTTTGCTGCTTCCTCTTTTATAATTTTCCACGACTCTTTAGTTTTGTTTGACGATTTTTGTATTCTCTTAGAAAGGCTTAATTTTTTTGCACATAGCGTAACTTTTCTGAGATGTTTTTTGAAAGTTTTTATTTTTTCTTTCCTTTCCTCAGTGGGTGAAAAATCTTGGACCATTTCCATCGTGTTTAAGTTATCTCTGGAAGTTTTTATACCCTTCGTCACCCATGAATTACAGTTTGATTTAATTTTGACTGCTTTTTCAGGAAAAGCAATGTTATAGTAGTGTGTGATCCCTTTCATTAAAATTTCTACTTTATTGGCGGCACTGCTCTCATTTAGTACAGAGTTCTTAAGGCTAACATCTTTATTGAACAAATAATGAAAATAGTTGCAATTATTGCTGTTAAATATTCTAGTTATCATTTTCCTACAGCTTGTTTGTTTTAAACCACGGCTCTATACTGTTAATTTAATCGAGATGTGATCTGACAGTTTATATTTCAGGACTCTGCTTTCCACTGCCGTATTAGGAAAATTTATAAACAACGTTCGTTTAATAATGCCTTATAACCAAAAGTTCTTAAAATATTTTTAAAACTACGAACAGTAGAACAATCCTTCAAAAAGTGTAAGTTGAAGTTACCAGTGACAATGGTTTGTTTATTTTCACTTTGAGTTTTGGCTAATACTTTTGAAATGGTTTCCTCGAATATTTTTAAATCATAGTTTGTGCGATATACAGTTATAATGAGCACTTTTTGATTTTTTAACTCAATTGCTGTTATCTCACAATGTTTTTCGACTGACATTTTATTAATATCGTTTCTTACTCTGAATTAAATATTATTTCTGACAAACATTGCAACACCACCATGTTTAATTTTAGTTCTACAAAAATGGGATGCCATTTCATAATTATTCACATTTATCATTCGGACCTGCAAATCCGTTAACCAGGTTTCAGTTACTCTGAAGGATACAACCTTGATATTTTGTGTCAAAAACTTAAACTATACGAACTGATGAAAAGGCGCAGTTAAAGGGTTAAAGCTGTATCTCTCGTTGGATATATCGATATTACGTATCATTTTATGATTAATATGTACCATATCATATCTACAGTACAGTTCCATAAGTCTCGTAAAATAGGTATTGAAGTAGAACTGTGTCACTTTGTAAAATTGAAAAAAAAAAAAAATGTTAATGATAATATTTTCAAAATTCCTTTCTTGGGGTTGGATATGAGGATATCACGTATCATTTGTGGTATATTGTACAAAAGAAAATCAGCCATATCGTATCTGGAGGTGCCCAAACTTGGTATGTTTTGAAAATTCTTTTTGTTTTAATTTAAAAAAATGGCTGAAATGTATTGATGTAGTATATTTTTAGAATCGCCTCAAAAAGCCCTTTCGTATGATACCACACACGATAGGTTCGATAGCATAAGCCACAAAGCCATGGAGGAAAGTTTGTCAAGTCAAGGTATTCCGGAGATATATACTAACGTCATCAAAACCATATATAAAAACAGCAAAGCAAGAGTTCAACTGGAAAAAATTGGCCCAGAGTTTAGAGTGAAAAGAGGCGTGAGACAAGGAGACCCAATGTCCCCCAAGATATTTTCTGCAGTCCTTGAAAACATTTTCCGCAAACTAGATTGGAGTCACATGGGTCTGAACATAGATGGCAAGAAACTAAACCACCTTAGATTTGCAGATGATATAGTATTATTTAAAGAAGATCCAAAGAAGCTGCAAGATATGATCGAGTCACTATGCAAGGAAAGCAAAAAAGTTGGCTTAAGAGGCCGGTGTCGATTTCAGTCGCAAAAATGTAAAATTGATAGATTTAGTCGGTGAAATTGTACAACTTTTGTTACCTAATTGAAATAACAAGTACTGGTTTCTATTAGCGCATCTTCTTATCTTACCTTTTATCAGATCAATTTGTTGAAAACAGACTCACTAAATTAGTAATGTTTGCGTTTTTGATGGACGTTTAGGTAAACGCGCGTAAAGCACTGATTTTGTCGCTCTTATTTGTAAATTTCGTAAAGTTTGGACTGCTAAACATGGTAATTTTGTATTACACATATCCTGTACTTGACGTTTATCAGACTACATTTTTATTATTATGACTTTGAAGTAGTGTAAATGAAAGTTAGACGAAATCAATTTTCTCCAGAAATTACTTCAAAACAAGTGACAATTTCTCTGAAAATCTACTTAATTTCAACATAATTTTGATACTTAAACAATCTACAACATTTGTTGAAACTATTCTTATACATCAATTTGTATAATTTACCACCATACATTTTTGATGAATTTTTAAAAACTGCCCCTTCTTTTCATATAATACCGGTGACGCACGCTTGAGACCTCATTATTAAAAGGCAAGATGAGAAGACGTGCTAATAGAAACCAATACTTGTTATTTAGATATTATGTAACAAAACGTGTATAATTTCAACGACTAAATCTATCAATTTAAAATTTTTGCTCCAAAATCGACTACGGCCTCTTAACAATGAACACCACAAAAACAAAATTAATGACCAATTCAATAAAAACAGAAATAAAAATAAATACGACCTTACTAGATTATGTAGAAGAGTACACATACCTTGGCCAACTGATATCTCCGGTAGACCTCACTAGCAAAGAAATAAATACAAGAATTACCAATGGATGGAAAAAATATTGGTCTATGAAGGAAGTCATGAAGTCCACTAATCTCAGCATTACCATAAAAAGAAATTTAACACATGTATCTTACCCTGCATTACATACGGATGTGAGACATGGGCACTCAACAAAGAGCACCGAGACAGGCTTAAGTACTGCCAGAGATCAATGGAAAGAAGTATGACGGGAACACGCAGACTAGACAAAGTGAGAAATGAAGACCTGAGACAAAAAACAAAAGTGACCGACATACTCACTAAAATAGATCAGCAGAAGTGGAGATGGACTGGCCACATGTTGAGAGACAGGCGGGAAAAATGGAGCAAAATAGTAACAGATTGGTATCCAAGAGGTTGTACACGGGGCCAGAGGAGACCTCGAACAAGATGGGAGGATGAACTCAAACTCACAGCGGGCCCGGACTGGAGAAGAGTGGCCCACGACAGACCTCAATGGAAAGAGCTAGAGGAGGCCTTTGCCAAGCGGCACACTGAGCTACGGGACATACTCTAGCTCAGAATAGAATCGCCTCAAAAAGCCCTTTCGTGTGATACCACACATACATAGGTTTTCGAAAAAAAATTTTTTCCCATACAAAAAATAATGTTTCAGCACTCCCCTCCTAAGGGAATTTTTTTAAGGAACTGTGGGTCAAAAATTTTGTTTTGACCTCTAGTATGCGTGTGTCAAACGGCTAACCTGTACATCGATTTGCGGTTTTTTTTATGCGAACGGTTTACACTACTTGTCATGTTGTTAGACCCCCGATAGGGCCCGGGGGGCAGACCTGTGCTGTGGTTACCGGTAGTGGCGAGCTGCTGCAGCCGCGAGGGCAGGTCGGCCGTGGTGCACTCGGCGCCCTGCGGGTGCAGGATGTCGGGCATCGCGTTCCGGCGCCCCGTCCTGCCAGTTTCGAGAAATTCTTTCGGAACTTCCTCACTCTTTCCGTCTTGCATAATTGCCATCATTCTCAGACCTGAAACGTACAAGGAACAAAAGGTGAAAATTATTGATGACTCGGTAATGATGAGTCACATACACAATACACACGAGTGGCCTCTCATCACGATTCCTGATGGAACGTTAATAATAATCCCGGGATTCAGGGTCTTTTATGATCGTAATGGTTTTTTAAAATGCGATTGTGGCCAAATTGAAGTAAATATTCATCCAATTATCGCATTTCCGGATTTAAAAACTTCAAGAAAGGGTGTCCTACACCCCTAACTAGGTACACATTAAGCAAACACTATATCCATTCCATTCCATCCACGACTCACGACACGCGCGGCGCGGCGATGCCCTTTATGATCATGCACGGTTGCTGGGAATTTAACTGTTACATTCCTCCTTGCATTAAATAAGGGTCGACTGTTTTTTTTACATTTTAATAGTGACAGAATGAACTTGTTAAATATTAAGTCGGTTCTGGTTTCTGGTCCAGGTCTGAACTAAAGCTTGAACACGCCATAATTTGGGCACATAAAATTACAAATAAATAGAAAGTAAAGGACTACTGGAGCGAAATATATATTGAATATAGTTGAAAATATTATAGTTTATCATGCTAATATGTAATTTGTATACTAGAATTTCATTTCAGCCTCAGGATTTGACATGTCACCGACTTTTGTGATGATTAGGACACAGGCACTTTGCACAACACGGCGACGGCGACACGTGCCACTGCCACGGCACGGCACGGCTCCGTCAGAATTACTGTTACTACTGTTACTGTATTATTTTATATGAAAACCAAATTTGGCACCGTAAGAAAAGAACGTCATAGTAAGCGGGTGGTCAGTATAAGCGGAAACATAATAAACTTGTACCAAAGATAAAACTCGGTAATAGATGGATACAGTCTAAGGAAAAAACGTGCCTAGAAAATAACGAAAATTTGATTCTCGATCAGATGAAGCCACTACCTTTGGTCTACTCTCGGATAGAGGGCGTTGACGGTTTCGTTTGTTATTTATAATTTTAACGCATATCAGTGAAGGAACATGGGTCAAATCATATAAAAATAATGAATTAAATAAAAAAATCATTTATCCATGTTTAAATACATTTTATTGTATTTTTATAAACTTCATTTTTAGTTTTGAAGTATGTCGATAAATGGCAGTGAATTTACTGTGGTTACAAAATTTACTATGACAGTACCACTCTATCTTATTAAATCCTCTTTGCTTGTACTATATATCTAACAATACTTTTACATAATTTTATGCTTGCAATTGCTAAATATGTGCATAGCTCTCCAAAATAAGCACACCTCACAACTCTCCAAACATTTGTGCAACCATACAACAACTGTCAAATACATTCACTAAACAATATTTACTCATAATATGCACACCTCACAACTCTCCAAACATTTGTGCAACCATACAACAACTGTTCTCTCAAATACATTCACTAAACAATATTTGCTCAAAATATGCACACCTCACAACTCTCCAAGCATTTGTGCAACCATACAACAACTGTCAAATATACTCACTAAACAATATGTGGTATTTCCTATAAAAAGGGACCTTATTGTCGATGGCGCTTACGCCATTATTAACGATACTCCCATATAAATACAATACCGCGCGGCGCCCTGCCGCGTAAGCGCCATCGACAATAAGGTCCCTTTTCATTGAAAATGCCCCATTTATGTTTTAGTACTGAACACTAAAATGACTTAAGTCATTTACCTAAAATATAACAATCTAAAACATGCATAATGAAAATTAAACAAAAATAATCAAAATAACAAACTACCATTAATAGTTATGGTTTAACTTATTACAAAAATATACCTTTGTTAATATAATTCTGTACAGATGTACTTAGTTTGAAGACTCACTGAGGCCTTATTATTAGGAAAGGAATAAACTTGTGACTATATACATATATAATTATGCAAGTAAAGAAGCAGAGTAGGGAAGGTGGGTAGGTCAATAGTAAATATTATAGAATATATACAGATGGTGTACCATTTCATCCCAGAGTCTTCAGCAGTGAGTGGAGTGACATCTCAACTGCTCCCAACTTGAGTTAAGAGACCATCACTCTATGCATATCATGCACCTCATGATCCTGGATCAAGTCAAGTTAATTTGTTAGTAAGTCATTATTAACTATCAAGGCATTCATGTTACAAGGGCCAAGTAGCTAGATATTATTTTACTAAATATATGTAAGTTTTGAGTATGGCTTTGCTTTGCTTCTTTTATAAAATAAGCTGCTCACTACATAAATGAAAATCATCAAGCAGAAATCAATACCCGCAGTGTACGAGAGTGAAAAGCGAAAACTAGCATGCGAGATTGGAATACCTGGCCGAGTCTTCATATGATGGCCTCTCCTATGCTTACTCACGCGTCCGGTGCGAATTCCAGACATTACTCCTTATTACAATCACAACGTCTATGTATTACTGAAAGTGACTTATAGCAAAACAGAAATAGTAGATTGTTAACCTAGGGATGAAAGGCACCCATTGCTGTCGAGGTAGTTTGGCGCTCGAACGCAGTGAGTGCCAATAGTCCGAGACTGAAATGGTGCCTTTCACCCGAGTTAAACACTCTACTTTTCATTTCGAATACCAGAAAAGTAAAATACATGTGCATTTAAAAAACACGACTAAGTATAAAATTCAATAGTATTTTTTGAGGGTACTTTCAATTAACAATTTACCTAGGCAAAAGTATCTCCATTTATGGAATAGGGAGTTCATTTTCAGATTGGAAATTGTACAACAAGTGAAAAGAAAGATGCTCTAGTGCATAAACGTATCATTCTCTGCACACTTCTTAGAACAACAACGACCCATTTTCAGAGCATGAGAAATGAAAATAATATTGATTCGAAAATTGTGAATCTCATTAGGTATCTTTGTAATTGTTCGGCGCCATCACAAAGGTTGTGACAATCAAAATTGCAAGTAAAAAATATTTCTAAATAAATACAAGGGATTATAATGTAATGGCACTAACCTCTCTAACTACAGCTAATTTTGCACAGAAAATCCAGAACCTGAATTTTAGTATTCACCACGGCACAAACGACTGCATTCAGCAGCACTATGAAAAAAGAATAGATTAAATGAGATGACATGACATGAATGACAATTTTTTTTTTTCAAACAATTATGGCCTGGAACTATGGATGGTATAGAAAGGATGCCAATCTCTTATGGCAAAATTGTTGCAAAAGTGACCGCTTTCAGCTTTAAATAATAGTTCCTAATCTCTCCGGTGGCGCTAGTTGGGCTCTGGGACATGAGTATAACATGAACCATATAATGCAACAAATAACCCGACCAAATTACGTAGGTTGGTTTTTGGTAGTATTTCGGTGTGTGGTGGCGCCGCCTAATTACTGTTTTTTGATGGACACTTTTTGTACATAGAGATTTGGCTCCTTTATATAGCCTCCATGCCTGGAACATATAGTTGGTCAAGCAAATCTTGTCAGTAAATAGGAACAAAAAAACTATACTCATCCTTTTCTTTTGGGTGCTAGTACTAGTGTAAGACAAAGATAGTATGACTCTCTCTGTCTATGTTTGAAATGAGACAGTCCCTTGACAAACTATATGAATTATGGATGGTATAGAAAGGATGCCAATCTCTTATGGCAGAATTGTTGCAAAAGTGACCGCGTTAAGCTTTAAATAATAGTTCCTAATCTCCGGTGGCGCTAGTTAGGCTCTAGGACATGAGTATAACATGAACCATATAAGGCAACAAATAACCCGACCAAATTACGTAGGTTGTTTTTGGTAGTATTTCGGTGTATAGTGGCGCCGCCTAATTACTGTTTTTTGATGGACACTTTTCATACATAGAGATTTGGCTCCTTTATATAGTCTCCATGATATGAATGACATTGACAAGACATTTTTAATGAGGGCTATCGTTTTTTTGCTCACCAGTTGGCACCTCTGTTGATGGTGGTCCAAAAGACTAAAGAACAGCTGTCAGTCATTGAAGTGACAAGTGACATTTGACATTTCGAACTATGGAAAAGACCACCATCTACACTAGCGCCCCTAGCGGCGAATTCATACGCGTTAGCCCTCATTGGTCGCTCGTTGCTAGTCTTTGCGAATGCTGTATACACTAGCACATTTTTAACGGCCTATTTCACAACGGAATAACCAGGACCTGACCTCCAAAGATGATTTAGTGTTATGCCATTTAATGCTTCATCATCATCTTGTTTTGCCATTTAATGCTTGACTTCATCATCATCTTCGGCGCTTGCTATGTGTGCTCGAGTTACTTGCTTGATTCGTGATTCGCGCAAATCGCGCATGAGTGTGGAGGGCCCTTAGTAGACGCGTTTTGTTAAGGTACCGCCACACTCGTGCGCGAATCGCGGTGCGCCGCGTAGTCTGGAGCGACCTTCTGTACAGTCTGGCAAAAAGAGTATAAATTAAAAAGAGGCAACACTGTAGTGTTGTCCCTTTCAAATCAGTCTAAGAAAAAGGGACGACACTACAGTGTTGCCACTTTTTAATTTCTACTCTTTTTGGCCAGACTACCTAGTACTATTATATATTCTGTGGTAAAAAATGCTTCGCAAATATGTATTTTACTTCCTTACGAATTAGATAATGTGCCGAAAAGAGATGCATATATGCTTAATTCTCATTTACGTACGGTGTCATAAGTTTGATAATGTGCTAGGGATGTAACTGTGTCGACTTTTTATATCGATAAATTATGCATAAGTTTATGTGCCGTGTAAAAGAATAATCACGAAATTGGCAAATTGATAATAGTCTGGCTGATGAAAGTTGAACCTGAAAAAAAGCGGCAATTTCAAGAAATCTGTAGCAGGCGGCTCGTTGAAATGAAATGAAATGAAATGAGTGGAATACAAGGATTACATAACTTTTATACTTTTTATATTTTTCATATTCTAAAAATCATTAAAAAGTATAAAAATTATGCAATCCTTGGAATCAAAGAGCCGCCTGATATGAGGATTAATGCATGTACCTAATATAGCTTTTATCTCATTTGCAGTCTACCACTCGGAATCGTCTAACTATACCTCTCATTTTTTTATCATTAGAAAGAAGGCGAGCGATCTTAACGTGTCGTTTTATCGAAAAACACTGAAAATAAGTCACAACAAATATAATATACGATCATTTACATACTTTTGCTTTCATAAGTAAAATATTGCTATATTTATAAAAAAACTTGTCAATAAAAAGACACGTGGAAATGGTTTACCGTTTTTTCTAATGCTAAAATCAAGTATAGTTTCTAGTCATGTACAGTCAGCTGCAGAGGAAAGGCACCCCCCCTGCATACAAAGTTCTGTAAATTACTATGGACGTGGGGTACCTTTTCTCTGCAGCTGACTGTACCAAATAGGAAATGAAAAAAAAAAACGTTCGTGTAATATATTTTTTTATTTAATAATAGGGAATATTACGCGAAACTCGGCGTAGGTGGCGCCACTCACAATCTGAGGGTTTATCGCGAAACAAGAAAATCGAACTTTCGTTATCTAACATCTCTGTCACTCTTGCGTATTCGAGCGATAAAGAGGCAGCTAGATTACGAAATTTCGGATTCGAGTTTTCCGGTAGGTCCCCTGAAAACTTGTCAAAAACCTGTTAAAGGTACAGTATGAATAAGTTACTCTACGGTGCACTAAAAAAGCTAGTGCTGCACTCTGGTGGCAGAACATTGCAGTAATATCCCCTATTCCTCGTCCTTTGGAAATCTGAAATAAAAAGTTGAGTTTTGTGACCAACAATATTATAATAATAATGAATTCGCCACCGCGCCCGACACTAGCGAGTCGAGCGACGAGTGCGGGCCGCCGCCGCCGCCGCCGCCACGACCACCTGCGCGACGAGGGTGGCCACCGCTGCCGGCACGCTTGGGGCCTGCGGGACATCCTGCCCCGCCCACGGCTCCCGCTGCCGGTGGTGTAGTGCGTCGCATGCGATGGACTCAATCGATGAATGAGAACGTCATGCGCGCCTACTATGGGGATACAGAGGGGGGAACCCGGCTGTCCGCGTATCGTTCAAGGATGCTGCCTCTGTTTCAGGCACTTGAACCTACCATCACCGTATCGGAGCAGCGACTATCGGACCAGGTGCGCGTCATTCAACGGTTAAAGCGGTTGGATGACGCGACACTTGATCAGCTTCGCCAGGAGGCTCTCTCTGCTCGCGCGGACTCCACCTCGGTACGGGATCTGCCCGCCACGTCGCCGGATCCGGTGCCCGCACCCGACCTGGCACCGGGGGCGCCGCGGGTTGATTTTAATACCGACGATGGGGACTGTGCGAGTGTGAGTACTTCTGCTAATGAGCAATTGAGGAGGACTTTGGAAGAGGCGATTACGCAGTATCGCGCCACAACCAACTCTAGGCCACGACTACCACGTCTGCCTATGAATAGACGCAATCTAGCGCTAGTGGGAGCCCTAAACGCTTTACTAGAGCCACATTTACGGACTAGTAAAGATTTAGAAGATACGCACTCGATCATGTACTGCGGAGCCATCGCGGCGTGCCGTGTTGCTCGAGTCAAGTTCCCGGACGCTGAACGTGCACCTAGGACCGCCGGAGGTGTCCCTGCATGGCAAGCGCGGACCGAGCGACGTATCAGCTCGTTTAGGACTCTCATTGCAAAGTTGATCTGCTTTAGGGGGGGCAACAATCGCCCCCGAGTAATGCGCTTTGTGAACCAGGCGTTCGCGGGGACGGATGTCAGGCCCCGCGACTACATGGGCAATGTCACAGAGCGGTTCGACTTCCTAAAGCAGAAAGTCTATGCATGGGCAAACCGTATTCGCCGCTACAGAGTGCGTGTGGATCGATTCCAGCAGAATCGTCTCTTTCAAAGTGACCAAAGGAAGGTATACCGAAGGTGGGAGGAAGCCGATCCTCGTGTGTCCGACATGCGGTTGCCGGATGCTACTGCCATGACTGATTTCTGGCGTAGCATCTGGTCAGTGCCTGTTGAACACACGGAGGGCCGTTGGATAGACGTTGTCGAACGTGAGTGCGAGAACATCGAACCTATGGGGGCTATTACCATCAGCCCCGACGACGTAAGGTGTGCCATCCGTACGGCCCAGAACTGGAAAAGTCCTGGACCGGACGGATTGCACAACTTCTGGCTAAAATGGTTTCGATGCTCGCACGAACGGTTGGCAACGCAGTTCCAACAAGCCCTAGAGCTCGGTTCCCTCCCACCTTCCCTAACAACTGGTGTGACCTTCCTGCTCTACAAGTCCGGTAGTACCACGGAAGCGAAGAACTACAGACCCATCACGTGCTTGCCTACACTCTACAAGCTCCTTACATCCATTTTGAGAGCAAAAATCAACGCGCACATTGTCGCTAACAACATTTTGGCGTCCGCTCAAAATGGATGTAGGGTTGGGTCCCGTGGTACTAAAGAGCTCCTCCTCATAGACATGACCATATGCCAGCAAGTTCGGCGGAACAGGGGGGGGCCTCTCGGCCGCCTGGATTGACTATAAGAAGGCCTATGATTCGGTGCCTCACTCATGGCTGAGAAGGGTATTGGAGCTGTATAAACTTGATGCAGCTTTTATATCCTTCCTAAGTGCGTGTATGAAGCAGTGGATCACAGTCCTTCGTCAACCAGGAGGTGGGGATGACCGCCCTGGCCCGCAGGACTTTATAAGGATCGAGCGAGGAATATTTCAGGGTGACAGTCTGAGTCCCCTGTGGTTCTGCCTAGCTCTGAATCCCCTCAGCACCCTGCTGAAGGATTCAGGGTTAGGTTGCCAGCTTCGGAGAGAGGGTGAAGTCATTTCTCACCTTCTGTACATGGATGACCTCAAACTATTTGCGCCAAATAACCAAGACTTGATGGTGCTATTAAAAACCACAGAAGTTTTCAGTACCGCCATCAGAATGGAATTTGGTGTCGATAAGTGTGCGGTTATGCATGTACAGCTGGGGGAGGTTGTAAATTCAACAAATTTACAACTTTCTGAGACAATGTCTTTCAGATCTATCTCTGAATCAGAAACCTATAAATACCTTGGTATGTCACAGTCGTTGGGTATTGAGGGTGAGAGTATTAGACGGTCGGTGAAGGAGCGCTTTTTTCAGTCGGCTCACAAAAGTTCTTAACAGTCTTTTGTCAGGAGGCAACAAAGTGCGCGCCTTCAACGCCTGGGTAATGCCCCTACGCATATACTCCTTTGACATACTAAGGTGGACTCAGACCGAGCTGGACGCCCTGGATCGGAGGGTCCGTCTACTGCTCACCACACACCGTATGTTACACCCACGCTCGTCAGTTATGAGATTGTACATCCCACGGAAGTGTGGAGGTCGAGGCTTCCTTAACGCCAAAGATCTCCACAACCGCGAGGTGTACAATCTCAGGAATTATTTCCTTAACAACAAGTGTGGGATGCATCGTGATGTGGTGGCAGTGGACAGGAACTTCACGCCGCTCTCCTTGGCAAACGAGAACTGGCACAAACCTGTGGTACAAAGTACTGCGGACCGCAGGGCGGTATGGGAGAGTAGGGTGCTACACGGGCGGTTCTACAAGGCCCTCACGGGACAGGATGTAGACCTGCTCGCGTCGGCGAACTGGTTACGATTCGGGGACCTCTTCGGAGAAACCGAGGGTTTTGCCTGTGCAATTGCGGACGAAGTTATGATGACGAACAACTATCGGAAATATATCCTGAATGACGGTACGGTCGACATTTGTCGGGCATGCCGCCGTCCCGGAGAGTCACTCAGGCATATCATTTCCGATTGTTCTCATCTTGCTAACGGCGAGTACTTGCACAGACATAATCTCGTAGCTAGGATTATTCACCAGCAACTTCCTCTTCTATACGGCCTTGTGGACCGCGAAGTACCGTACTACAAGTATTTACCTATGCCAGTTCTCGAGAATGGTCGTGCCACGCTCTATTGGGATCAATCTATCATCACTGACAGGACTATTGTAGCCAATAAGCCTGACATTGTGATAATAGATCGATCGCAGCGCCGGGCCGTGCTCGTCGACATCACCATCCCCCATGATGAGAATCTCGTGAAAGCCGAGAAGGACAAGTCCAGTAAGTACCTAGACTTGGCTCACGAGATAACCGCCATGTGGGATGTTGATTCGACGATCATTGTACCGATAGTCGTTTCAGCGAACGGTCTCATAGCGAAGAGTCTCGACCAACACCTTGAGAGACTCTCGCTAGGTGGTTGGATCAAGGGTCAGATGCAGAAGGCGGTGATCTTGGACACGGCGCGGATAGTCCGCCGGTTCCTCTCTCTGCGGCCCTGACCACCGGCAGCTTGGGCCCTGCCCCGCTGCCGGCGGCACCCTAGGTTAGGTTTTTTATAATGTGTTTATATAATTTTGTAATGTTTTGTAAGTGTTTGTATATTTTACTTTTATACTCATATTGTAAAAAGCCTAGCCTAAGACTAAAAATAAATAAAAGAATAATAATAATAAAAGACGTTTATTCAAGAAGTTGTAACATAGGTACATAATAAAAGTACACGATAATGCTTACAAACTAATTGAAAGGGAAGGTGGCTCAGCTGATGTCTGTGCCAAAAAGGCTTCGGGGCACAGCAGCCCCAAAGGTTTTTAGCAACGGACGCTGTTATTCTGCCACCGCCGTACTTGTATCTAGCTAAGGACAGTATAAACATTTACACTATTACATATAGGACATGATAGCAAAACCGAGCAATGCGCAGTGGATAAAAAAGTGCTAACTAAAGTGCTAAATTTAAATATCTATTGAGCAGGTCACTCAACCAAAAGTGTACGTTACTTCCTTTTGGAGGTCCAGTAAATAAGCCTTGCAACGTAGTTTGAAAACCGCCAGGGACTTACAGTTAACTACTGGTGGCGGCAAATTGTTCCAGCACTTAGACGCAGCATAACGAAAACTGCCTCCAAAAGACTGAAGCCGGAGTAGTGGAAGAGACGCTCTTGTTGCTCACGCAAACCTTTCAACTTTCGGTTAGGCTTCCATTCAAGTTTACGCGCGAGATTGGGTGGAATACCAGATTGTTTAAGCGTAAATACCATTGCCGCAAGCTTTAATATTCTTCTGTGTGACATATTCAGTTTACCCGCTTTATTAATAAAAGGAACATTCATCAATGATCATTAATGTCTTTTTTATTAGGGTTCCGTACCCAAAGGGTAAAAACGGGACCCTATTACTAATACTTCGTTACAGTTGAAATTTTCACAGATGATGTATTTCTGTTGCCGCTATAACAACAAATACTAAAAAGTTGACCGGTTTTTAGTATTATACTATAGTCTGGCAAACACAATCTATCAGTAAGTAAGAACAAAGAAAACTATAGGTACAGTCGAAGGCAAAAATATCGATCCAGACAAATGGCTTAAAAATATGTGAACACGATTTTATTGTCTGAGCGTACACATATTTTTGAGACTTTGGGAATGTATATATATTTATGCCCTTGACTGTACTCATCAATTAAAATGAGACAGTCCTGGGCCAAACTATAAAAAAGCTGTAAATGTCGATAGGTTATTGATCTGAGGTCGATACATCACTATGCCAAAAATATAACCTTTCATACTTAGCAGAAAAGTTCGAATATATATGCAAAAATCTATATAGACTTGAATGCAAGTAATAATTACATAAACAACATATCGATTTCTATGTTTAGGGTCAGGTCCTATCAATTAATTTCTTCAAAATTGAACAAAACTCACCGATTAAAGGTTATCGGTTCGTGCGTATTTTCTTTTCTTCCTGTATGCGATTTACAGCCCTCGATCACACAAGACATTATCACAAAGGGAACTTCAAACCATTACAAATAAAAACTCAGCACGTTTTCCAACAATCTTTCAGGAATAGCAACAATATAATTAAAATAAACCAAGATGACCGCTGAAATTCCCGAAATATTTCAACTAAAATAATACGACTATGTCAAGTTGTTACAGTTGAAATAACGAACATATATTTTATTTGGCTGGATTATATTCGAACCACATAGGACCATTTGACATTTCCCTCAGTTCATCTTATGACAATACTGAAAAAAACGAAAGAACTTGCGGATTGTTGTCTCACTCACACATAGACAAAAAGTAATAGCGTGTTGTGAATACGATATCTTTTACCAAGCTTTTATTTTTGCCCGGCTTCTTTGCTTTAGTCATTATTCTGAGGTTACTCACAGGCAGTATGACTTAGTGCTTTAGCCTGTTCAGAAAGACCCTGAGAAAAAAAGGTATGTTTTGTCACTGTCAATGAGCTGTCAATAGTGTCAATGTCAATCCGGATCGGTCGGATCGGATCATTCCGAGTAGCTGGGCAAATTTATTTATAAATTGGTTTTATCGGCAGTATATATGTAATTTTAATAGAAGTTAATCTATACAGAGGTAAATATTTTTACAATACGCTTACTGTAGAACACACATGTTTGTAAATTATTTTAAGTATATTTTGTTTAGATGCTGCGTGCAGTCGTGTTAGGCTCAGGTTTGGTTGCTATGATGCCGTCGGTGAATGCTGCTACTCCCGTTAAGAATGAGCCAAACGAACCAAAGAGACCTGCGCCAATGAGGCCATCAGAACTACCGATTTATGAAGCACCGCATGCTGAATACGCCGAGTACGTATTGTTTCCGACACTAGCGCCTGTGTTATATAATTCTGTCAAATTGATTATATACACATACACAGGTAACAGGAAATAAGTTTAGATCCGTTATATTTATCGACTGACTATGTGATATTCGATTGTTGTACCAGATTTGAAGAAACCAAAAGACATTCAAAGAAATCTGGCTACATAAGGACAGCACTCCAGGGTCCCGTGCGCGTGGTACGCGAACAAATACAGACGGTGTGGGCTCACACGGACTCCATCAATAATGCTGTGCATGACAACTTTAATGAATTCCAAGACAGGACTCAATGTAAGAAGTAAACATTTTATTAAGTACCAGTAAATTAACCAATTAACTCTTCTTCTATCTAAACTACATTAAAAATTACTATACTCTGTCCTGGCCGGGGCGATGCTGTTGGAGTAGATTTGAGCGCTCTCCATGCCGATAACTGGCGGGAGATGGCACAGGATCGAGACGACTGGCGTATACTCGTGTCGGAGGCCAAGACTCATTTTGGGTCGCTGCGCCATTAAGTAAGTAAGTATACTCTGTCCACGTTAACAAGCTAGCACCAGAAAACTCAGACTGCACGTGATTGGTCAGCGATAAGGGCGATGCATGTGCAACGGGTGAGTTTACATGACAGTCAACTCTGTCTTTTGTATGGTGCGGACATTTCCAATTGCTCTCCTTTGTATTGATTCCCGTTTAAGTTATCTGTTACTCGGCCCGTTTACGGGATTATCTTCTGCTTATTTTGCGACTCGGCTTATTTACTGGACTTCCCTGATTACTGTGTGACTCGGCTTGTGTATTATTGGACTGTTTCCTGCTTACTGTGTGACTCGGCTAGTGTTTTGGACTGTTTTTGAGTGAATTATAATGGCAAATTCAGCAAACTCACCTAAGAAGAGGCAAAGGCAGCCTTTTTTGTCACATGAGAAAGTGATGATATGCAAAGTGTATGATACTTTTGGCAAAGAGGCTCCAAATGTCTCACGAAATTAAATTGCGAGGACTGTTGCGTCGTCATTAGGTATCCATTGGGTATCGGTGTACAATATACTGAAAGACAAAAAACTATGAATGTCCTCAAATCACCTAAAAAAGAAAGACAGCGAAAAACTGTGCTAAACACGACTGATAGCTTTACTCAAAACTAGTGATGTACCGACTAGCCGACTGGCCGACTAATCGGTGCTCAAGTGGCCGATTAGTCGGCCGACTAGTCGGCTAGTCGGCCGAATCTGTAATCATTACTTTCTCTATAATGTTTACATAGGGATTTTCACTGCAATAACTTTGTCTTATTATGTAATACTAAACTCTCGCGTTTTGTACACATATTTAATGATATTAACGGGTCTACCGCGATAAAAATTCACTATTTTCTAGCTGGTCCAACACAGCAAAAACCATTTGTGTCGCGATATTTATCAAATTACTAATTGAAAGATGTTTCCTGCCGATGTAAAGACTTAACGACTGGTCGTGTGGAATAACAATTCAACTATTTATTACCATCCCCAGTGACCATAGGCTGTAGAAGCATTGTGCTAAGCCATTACTCATAACAGTAATAATTCCTCTGCGGCTTAAGTGATATAGAATTTCCTTATGAGACCCGCGTTTTGTAAGGTTGGTAGGTCCTACATAGCAGCTTAATTAAAGACACCTCAAGTAATAGAAATAAAATTACCTATAATTCATATTACCTACTTTCGTAAATGCAACCAAATACGAAATATGATACGGTCTGCGACGACATTGCGATAATAATAATTGTGTATGTACAAAACATTTCGTACGCAACCCAAATAGATATTTATCATTTGATATTCGCTGTTTATATCGTTTGTCCTGTTTTTTCTGTTATTAAAAATAGGCCGACTAATCGGCCATTTTGGCCGACTACAAATGTGGCCGATTAGTCGGCTTTCCCGACTAGTCGGTACATCCCTACTCAAAACGCATTGAGAAGAATAGTGCACGAGTTTTTTCTCGTAATGAAATCCCGACGCTAAACAAAATTTTGGAAGTAGTTAACAGCGATACAACTCTACAAAATTATAAGCGGTCTACACTTCACAAATTATTAAGACACATTGGATTTAAGTTTGTTAAAAGAAGTCGCAATAGTGTTATGAATGACCGAGAAGATATAAAATATTGGAGGCGAAATTATTTAAAAGGTGTGAAGGAAGCGAGAAACATGGGTAAACGAGGGTCACACTAAAAGCTTGATTTGGCTTGACTCAACGATCCAGAGTGCATGACATGCTATGATAAATGGTTTATCTTCTGGCTTGAAGAATCCATCAGGTGACTTACTTGTAGTTTTTTTAATTGATTAAAAAAGCCCTACTGTTTCATTGTGTAAAGAAATAATTTATTTTTTATAAATTGCAAAATAGCCTCCGCTATCAACTGTTTCATGGTATGTTTTCCAAGATTTATTAAGACAATGAAACCCTCACTGTTTCATTGTGCAAAGAAATCCTTTATTTTGTATAAATGGCAAAGCAGCTGCCGTTATCAACCTTTGCATGGTCTTTTCTCTACGGCCAAAAATCCTCACTAATTGTTATTATAACAATAACATTCGAATCTTTTATCTTATTTAGTTTTTTTTTGTAGGCAAAGGAAAGCGGCTAATCGTTACGCACATCGGAAGTGAAGATGGATTTGTTGAAGGCGGGTTACTAGTGTTTGAACCAAAAAAACAAGGAGATTATCACCAAGATATGAACGCAGAGGTATTTGAAGATTGGTTCTCATAGGTGCTTGATAAGATTCCAGATGGCTCAGTGATTGTTCTCGATAACGCCCCATACCATTCAACAAAAAGAGAAAAGGTACCCAACACACAATCACGAAAGAAAGATATCATCGATTAGTTAAAATAAAAGAATCTATATACACATGATATGAAAAAAAAAAGATTTGTTGGAGGTCGTAAGAGCTCATAAAAATAGCTAGGAGGCGTTTGTTGTAGATGAACTAGCGAAACAAAAATATAAAACAGTGCTACTTTTACCCCCTCCATATTATATATATGATTTGACAATAGAGATGATTTGATTTGGTCACAAGTCAAGGGGTACGGGTACGTAGCCAACAATAATAAAACTTTTAAATTAGCGGAAGTGAAACAGTTACTCCAGGAAGCTATTTCTAAAGTAAATGCTGAGTCATGGAAGAAATGCAACAAGCATGTAATAGAAGTGGAAGAACCAAAAATGAGTACAGTGGAGTGGAGCCGGCGGATAGATTTATAATAGATTTAGAAAATGATTCTAGTGCATCAGAAATTGAATAAATATTTATATTAACAAACACCTTGTTTTTTTTAATTGTTACATATACCCAAACAACTATTTATTTATTTTTTAACTGCATATTTGTAATCAATAAGTATAGATCGTGTCATTTACGAAGACGCGTGCCTTGACTCGTATTGTCATGTTATTAAGAGCTCTATTACATTTCGGCGTTGAGCGAGTTTAGGTATTTTACGCGCTGCGGCGGGCTGTGCGAGCTCAGTATGCCGATCCCTTCTACTACTTTTTCCCTCTCGCTCGCACTACAATGATGGATTAAACAATCTTGATCCTTCGTGAAGCATATTGAAAATAATTATAAGTACACCAACTGTACTTAAATTTTAAAATCCTAATTATTCTTATTTGGTACGAAAATACTAAATCCAGTGCAAATGTACTTACTTTTGTATTATAAAAGAATTATTTTATACTAGAAAGAAATTATACTCGCTTGTTTACATGTTTCGTCATTACATTTGGTACAGGGTAACCGTACAGCTTGGGTAGCGAAACTAGGTATTTTAGCTGTATGTAGCAGTGTTGGCCGTAATTGTTAATTTTAATTAACCATTGATCAATTACATTAACCATTAGTTCCGCCATTAACCAATTGCATTAAAGTTAATTAGAATTAAATTTTTGAGACGTTAATGGCCATTAAAGTTTCAAAAAATTTATTAGAATTACTCTCAATTGCATTAACGTTTAATAAAATTAAATTCGTGATATTTTAAAATGAGACAGCAAAATGACCCTGACTGAACCCTGGCAGTAGTAGCAGTACCTACTACCTAGTGGAATTCAGGTTTGGTTCAACCATGGTGCAACATAGACATACGCGGTTTTGGTCATTTGAATCGTCTTGATGAGCACTTCGGAGAGCCGTACCCATGATAGAGCTGATGCTGAACCCTGGCAGTACATAGTGGAACTAAGGTTTGGTGCAACATAGGCACACGCTGTTTTAGTCACCCGACTCGTCTTGATGAGCACTTAGGAGAGCGGTACCCATGATAGAGCTGATGCTGAACCTCGCAGTACCTAGTGGAACTAAGGTTTGGTTGACATATCAGTCAAATTTGAGCTTGACAGATTGACAGTTTTTGTCATTTTCAGTGAAAATTATCTTTTTGGGATAGAATTTAGCACCAAGTAACATTGTTAAGTGTAGTTGTATACTATATGTCAAAATTGACATTTTGTGACATTTTTGACAGTTTTGGATCCAATATCGAAACGGCTTGTCCAATTTTGATAGGACCTTCAACATTAGTAATGGGATGGAAAATGTAGTTTGACACATCTGTCAAAACTGTCAAAATTGACAGTTTGACAGTTTTTGACATTTTTAGTGAAAATTAACATGTTTAAATTAAAATGTCGGACTTCCGGTTCGAGCGCCATCTTGATAGTTAGCATCGTGATTAATTACTTTGTTTTTTGCTTATTAATATTGTTTAAAGTGTAATATCGATAGCTTATTATACAGTAAACTAATGTGGTAGTGTGCAGTGAATGGAGAATTAATTTTGAAGCGCGTTTAACCACCATCTTGGAGTCAACGGCCGGTAGTCCACGTGCTTCTTGTAAATTCTAGCTATCGATTTACAAGAGCTAACAAATTACCGTACACTGTCTTGTACAACCGTACAATTTTTGTCGTTTGTAAACCTCTCAATACCTTGATACTGGCGAAATAGTCCCACTGGGCTGAAGCCATAATTTTAAAAGAAGAAGAAGAAGAAGAATTAAAATGTCAATTTTGACAGATAGTATAAATCTACACTTAACAATGTTACTTGGTGCTAAATTCTATACCAAAAAGATAATTTTCACTGAAAATGACAAAAACTAATATTGTCTTCGGTTACCGCGATAGTTACTCATGAAATAAAACTATGAAAACGGATTATATCGTTGACCACGAACGCTGTAAAGGGTTCGAAACGTCGGGATGTATTATAAATTCAATATACGCGATATAATCCGTTTTCATAGTTTTATTTAATGACAAAAACTGTCAATCTGTCAAATTTGACTGATACGTCAACCGAACCTTAGTTCCACTAGGTATACTGCCAGGGTTCATAAGGAGGATGAGTAATACATACTCAAAACTTATACAAGTTCAGTCTTAGTTATATCGGAGCATCATTTATAATGGCGTAAGCGCCATCGACAATAAGGTCCCTTTTTATAGGAAATACCACTTTATATTCTGTTTTTAGTATCGGACAGACAGACAGCGAAGTCTTAGTTATTAGGGTCCCGTTTTTACCCTTTGGGTACGGAACCCTAAAAACAGAATAAAATAGATATTTAAGTGGGGCTCCCATACAACAAACGTGATTTATTTACCGTTTTGTGCATAATAGTACGGAACTGTTTGTGCGCGAGTCCGACTCGTACTTGGCTGTTTTTTATTTTTATTTACTACCTATAAAATGTCAGGTCATTTCAAATATTTTTAATGTTGTTCGGAAGTTTGTTATGTTACTATACTATATTATAATACTATAAAACAAATACAGTACTCGGATCAAAGTTTCTCAGTCGCAGTTTACACGCACACAGTATAGCGTTTTACACGGCGCCTGCCGCACACAACGATAAGAAAGTCTCGTTGTCGCCGTCGAAAATGTGCGGAGCCGACCGACACAGGTCCGACCTCTTCAAGCTCTGCCGCGGTACTGAGATCGCAAACACGCCTCATCGGTAATATAGAGTGGTTTTCAAAAAAATTGCCAAAAAATTAAAGTAGAATTTGATAAACATAAATGTATACCAACAGTATAAGCAAACGTTGTAGATTGCTCGTGTATAAAAATGACTTCGATACTAAGTAGATTTTCGTAGGAATTTACACTTGTTTCGAAGAGAAAATTCAATTCGTTTTACATTGGTTTTCTCTTTCTCAAAAGCATGTAGGAAGAATATCATTCGATATTCGTAAAGTACAGGATATTAGTAATACAATATATCTAACTTTAACAGAGTAAACTTCTCAAAATTTACAAATAAGAGCTCACAATTCAGTGCTTCACGCGGTTTTTCGTAAACGACCATCAGAAAAAAGATCATTACTAATATAATTAGTCCTTTTTCTAAAATGTACAACGATATTCCTAAAGAGAAGAAGACGTTCTTACTGGAACAAGTACTCTTTGTTTCTAATAATGAGCGTAAAGTCTTAAATGTTGTCGGGAATATCATCAATTTTACATTATTTCGACTTTTCTTGTAAGAACGCTCTTAAAGGTTAGATTTGACAAATTGCGCGTCATCGTGGATGACACGAACTATAGTTGTTTAAAGCATTTAGTCCACAAATTTGTCATTTCAGTATTAATCATAAATATGCAGTTGGTTATCAAAACTTAACTAAAAAGAGTATAAAACAAATATTATAACCATAAGAAATTCATAAAAATAAATAATCGAAGCGACGGCATGTAAGCCGAGCCTGACAGCGAGGTGCCATTGTTTACGCGCACTGCCCGTTTTTGTCCTTTTCATCTGCATACAAAGTGCAAAAGAGAGACCGCTATACTAGCTCGTTAACGTGGACAGAGTATAGTATGTGATATTTGTTACAATAGGGACTGTAGATAAAATAATAATTTTACATTGTCGTTGTCCTATGGTACCCCATTGGTACAGAGGGCCTTCGTGAGACATTGCCATCCCCTCCTGTCCTGTCCCTCGCACTCCACGTCCCTCCAACTCAGTCCTGCTGCCCGCAGCTCAGCGTTCAGCGTCAGCGTGGACAGTACGATGGCACATGTGCGCAAGCCGGCCCCGTCCCCTGCTCCACTTGAAAGTCATCCTGGTCGTGTTATTCTCTGGTCTTCGGAGGGTTCCACTTCCGTTGTGCGATTTCTTGCTTGACTGGGACTTGGTCACAGATTTTCATAGGAACAGATACTTATCTCTCAAAGAAAACGCAAATACCTACTGTTTTGATACCTACACAAAAAAACCGGCCAAGTGCGAGTCGGACTCGAGTTCCAAGGGTTCCGTACATTACACAATTTAAACAATGTATTTTTCATGTGAAACGTGAATGAAATGTCTTTAAATACGAGGCAAGTAACAAATCAAATGCTTCGAAAGCCCCAATTCAATAATTTTTATGGTAGAAGAACATCAGATTACATCATACCAGACCTAATAAATAAGTTACCTAAAGAATGGAAAGATAAGATAACACCAAATAATATAGGAAATATTCTTAAAAAAAGAAATGCTTAAACAATTAAATTATTTTAACTAAATTGAATAATTATGTTACTTCGTATAGCATAAATGGAGCAGCCTGTATCGAGACTATCGAGTATGCGCCCACCGGTTCTAGTTTTGCTCGGCCGGCCGCGGCCGGTGTGATAAGAGATGCGCTCACTTGTGATTCTTTGCAATTATTGTGTTGTTTACGAACTGGATGTGTACCTAAGTATTGTATTGTATATTTGATTATGTAAGTACTGCGGAATGGAGTATCGAGACAAACCATTCTGGTTTAACGATACTTTTTATCAATTACCATGTAAAATTTGTGATTTATCTCTAGTAAATAAAAAATAAAGAAACCCATAGGGGCGGATCAAAAACTAAGTAATTAAGTCCGACTCACGCTTGACTGCACATTTCTATTAGGTTTTCCTATAATCTATAGTAGTACAATCGGATTAAGTCTAACCTCGAAATCCTTCCAAAGATATGAAATTTGGTATGTATGTTAATTAAAGGTCTCTTTTTCATGTCCACACTATTTGACATTTGGGGAACTCAAGGAGTCGTAGCCATCTTGGAAAATGTGTACCATCCTGGAGAAATTTTGCGTTTTACTCTAAATATACGTTCTCTATGAAAATATGGTGTAAGGCAACATTAAAGCTTATTAAATTCTACACAAAAAAGTCCCAACTATCTTTGCGGAAAAAATACATCTTGTTATAGAAAATAATAGCTGAATCCAGATATAGCGCTTATACCCTTCCAGGGGATATTCTCTTAATAGGAAACTTGTAGGAATATGAATTCCACTTTTGTCTATACATTTGTACACGTTATACTCCAATATCAACATTTTACTCGACTGCGACTTAAACAGAAAGTAGGGTTATGGGAAATACTGATAATCAGTACACCCTGTAGCTCAGGATACTGGACGGATTTTTTAAAATGACGTATCGGTAGATTCCTCTTGCCCTTCACAACCTGTTTACACTTGTTTTATTAAAGAAAAATCAATACAGCCGCCTTGAGAGGATGCCGAATATTAAATCATATTTTTACTTCTAGCGCCTAAACTATTGAGTGGATTTCAACGAAATAGACATCAGTAGATCCATAATTGGTACACGAGTGCTATGCAAGACAAATTTACTAAAATAAATGGGGGAAAAATATTTAAGACTTAAAAATGTGACTGTAAAAACTGCTTATTAAATTCCACACTAAAAAGGTATACACCACAATGTCCCAAAAACGAAGCCTTTTTCATGAAATAGGGCTCAGAAGCTTACAAGTTTCCACACAATTGAGTAGATAATGTTTTTGTGTTCCAAAAATTGGTAGAAAAATTATACCTATACAAGTATTTTTTTCTGACCCGACTTAAAATAAAATTTTAGTAGATGATAAGTATAACCTTTTGACTTCTGAGCCATATTTCTAGAAGAAAGCTTCGTTTTAGGGATATGGTGTTTTATACCTTTTTTGTGTAGAACTTAATAAGCTTTTGTTTCGCCATACACAGTATTCACATTAAATAGTGTAACCCGTTCGAATTAAAAAACCACAAATCGATGTACAGGTTAGCCGTTTGGCACACGCATACTAGAGGTCAAAACAAAATTTTTGACCCGCAGTTCCAAAAAAAAATTCCCCGGGGGGGTGGTAAAACATTATTTTTTTTGTATGGAATTTTTTTCCAATGTGTGGTATCATACGAAAGGGCTTTTTGAGGCAATTCTAAAAATATATCACATCATTACATTTCGGCCATTTTTTTTAAATTAAAATAAAAAGAATTTTCGAAACATACCAATTTTGGGCTCCTCCAGATACGATACGGCTTTTTTTTTTACAATATACCACAAATTATACGTGATATCCTCATATCTAACCCCAAGAAAGCAATTTTGAAAATAATATCATTAACATTTTTTTTTAATTTTTCAATTTTACAAAGTGACACAGTTCTACTTCAATACCTATTTAACGTGACTTATGGAACTATACTGCAGATACGGAACATATTAATCATAAAATGATTCGTAATATCCATATATCCAACGGGAAGTACCTCTTTAACCCTTTAACTGCGCTTTTTCATCAGTTGGTATAATTTGTTTAGTTTTTGACACAAAATATCAAGGTCCTTCAGATATACGCCATGTAAGGTGAGGATATCGAGTATAGGAATACTGTCGCGGACCCCTTTGATTACGATGCCAATTACCTCTGTACGAGTTATGAGCAAAGCCTCTGTGGTACCTGTTAAATGAGTTTTGAGAGCGGTACATACCCATGACCTCCGGTTGGCTGGACGTTGTAGACCTCGATACATCTTCGTCCTGCGCAGCCTGGATCGCGTCCTTCAAGCTGCTGAAATTCCGCGCCGCAATGATGGTGCTGAGCCTTGGATCCTTCAAACCATCTGTGAACTTTTTAATGCACATTTTTTCGTTCAGCGGCTTTAGCACATCATAACTCGCCGAATTACCTTCTGCCTGAGTTATAGTCAACTCAGAAAAAAGTTTCTCTATTTCGGATCCATACTGATCTATACTACGCCAACCCTGACTTATATTTTGAAGTCGGGAATGGATTGCTATAAAAGACTTTTTAGGTAAAAGAGAGTTACGTAAAGCACCAGTAAGGCAACCAGTCGCTCCAAGAATTCGGTTTATTTTCGCATTGTATCCTTAAATAAGCTCCCATAGTTTTATGCGAATTCTCTAAACTCACTCTTGACTCATGGTGGTACGCTGTGGAGGGCAAATGAGTAATTTTTAGTAAATCACATACCTCTTTCATTGTGCTACTGATGAACTCGGTTCCTCGATCGGTGGCTATTTCTAATGGAATTCCATACCGTAGTACAAAGTTCTCTACCAATGATCGAGCTACAGTTACTGTATATTTGGAACGTAAAGGATACGCTTCTACGAACTTTGACAGTTCGCACTGTAGGGTCAGCACATAACAATAACCATGTTCATCTTTTGGTAAAGGTCCCACAGTGTCTAAATAAACCTTTTCTAAAACGCTATTAGCAGTAGTTGTTATTTCCATTGGCTGTTTATTTGGTGCACAATATTTTTGTTTTTGGCATTGAGTGCATTTTGATACAAAATCTCGTATGTCCTTTTCCATACTAGGCCAATAGTAGTGTTTTTAACTGATAATAATTCCAACTTACATATGTATACCAAATTTCAACTTAATTGGTCCAGTAGTTTCGGAGAAAATAGGCTGTGACAGACGGACAGACAGACAGACGCACGAGTGATCCTATAAGGGTTCCGTTTTTTCTTTTTGAGGTACGGAACCCTAAAAATACAATGGAGTGACTTTCAGAGCGCCGCTACCTAGACCTACACCTCGCGCACCGGGATAACGCTAGGGTTGCCGACGCTTAGAATTGACAAATACCTACTTAAGCAGCGGAGTGGAATAAAATGAAACCTAAATCTTAAATTATGTATTATAATCATTCATTTACAACTGTTGTACTTTTATATGTAATGTATGTTTTTTTTTTCTTCTCTAAGTTTAGTGATCTGTTATTAAACTTTGTTGATCATCCATGTTATGACTACCATCAACCAGTTGTTTGAACTAATTATATAATTAAATGAAACACATACACAACAGATCATTTCATTTACAAGTATTATTTTCGTAAGACCCAGGCTAATTTTTGTGCTTTTTATTTTGGAACTTCCTTCTTTTTCTAAAAGTTTTTAAGAGACTTGCAACATTAAGTCACCTCTGGTAAATTATGATGCTTATTACACATTCTAGAAAAAACTATGAAGATGTATAGGTAGTTTTCCTATTCCATAAATGTCATGATGTCAACTGGCAGTAAAGCAGTCAATCACTCACTCGCAACGGACCACTCATTTGCGCGCACTCTGCGACCTTACTGACTATAAAAACTATGAAGATGTAGTTTTCCTATTCCTTAAACGTCATGATGTCAACTGGCATTAAAGCAGTCAATCACTCACTCGCAACGGACCACTTATGTGCGCGCACTCTGCGACCTTACTGACTATAAAAACTATGAAGATGTAGTTTTCCTATTCCTTTAATGTCATGATGTCAACTGGCAGTAAAGCAGTCAATCACTCACTCGCAACGGACCACTCATGTGCGCGCACTCTGCGACCTTACTGACTATAAAAACTATGAAGATGTAGTTTTCCTATTCCTTAAATGTCATGATGTCAACTGGCAGTAAAGCAGTCAATCACTCACTCGCAACGGACCACTCATGTGCGCGCACTCTGCGACCTTACTGACTATAAAAACTATGAAAATGTAGTTTTCCCCTCATTAGCTCGGAAAGTTGTCGGGGAAAAACGCGTTTTATCCACTAGTGGGGAAAGTTATTTGACCTTGGATGGAGCGTGTTTAAGTAGCTTGACAGATAACAAAACGTAAAACGCTCATGATAATGGTTCGTTCGATATTAATTATCATTAAATAAATGGTTTGAGAATCTAATAAAAAATACCAAATTTAGCTTTATTTAATGATTTTAAGTCATAAACCTTAAAATTCCATAAGAAACGTTTGTTTTTTTAGAATGATGTTAAATATAATTCTGAACGCACAAGTTGAGTCGATGCAATTTCAAAACGCATCGTTGACATTTCATACATCAGAAATGTCAACATTGTCAACAATTTTTTTACTTAAAACCTTTTCTCACCGACTCGCGTAAAAATACACAACTTCCAGAGTTTTCTGTTATAATATCGTAAAGAAATGAGTGATTCCAGTGATGAAGATGATCTAACGCCTGTGGATGTTGCACTTTCCTCGCTATAGTGAGGTGAAAAGTTTTGTGTTACACACGGGCGCAAATGTATTTTACTTCTCGTGTGTTGAAACACTCGCGGGTAAAATACAACTTTGCACCCTTGTATAACAAATAACTATTTCCTATTCCTTAAATGTCATGATGTCAACTAGCAGTAAAGCAGTCAATCACTCACTCGCAACGGACCACAGCGTGCACCACCACTCATGTGCGCGCACTCTGCGACCTTACTGACTATAAATACTATGAAGATGTAGTTTTCCTATTCCTTAAATGTCATGATGTCAACTGGCAGTAAAGCAGTCAATCACTCACTCGCAACGGACCACTCATGTGCGCGCACTCTGCGACCTTACTGACTATAAAAACTATATTTTTACACAGGTCCTATTTGATTTCAGGGATTGTTAGATATCTCCGTGAAGAGGAAAATAAGCAGGTGCGCACCGGTGCCGTGGTTATTGGCGGCCTCACGGGATTCATCTTTGGGCTTCGCGGAGGGATAACAAGAGTAAGTAATCTTTGGTTAGTAACCAAACAAACCTTAGGGCCGGTACAGACGGACTGCAACCCAACTGCAACTTGTCTGGGAACAGCACGCTGACGTCGCAGTTGGCGTGCAGTCGGCGCGGCGTGCTGTTCACATATAAATTGCAGTCGGGTTGCACCCTTAAGCATTTTTATTTATGGGTCCAAAACAAACAAAGGAAAGTATAAAGTAGGGTCTTTTTCCGGAACCTGAACATCCACATCCACATCCCCTAACTAAATCTTGATACGTAAAATTCTAATCATAATAGGTAGAGACAATAGAAGCTAGTTTTTTTTTGTGTACAGTCAGCTGCAGAGAAAAGGCACCCCCCCCCCCCCTGCATACAAAGTTCTGTAAATTAGTATGGACGTGGGGTACCTTTTCTTGACTAGTGATAAGCTTACCTCTAGAGTCTAGACCAACGGACCCAGCGGTACTCAACCTTTTTTTATGAGGGCCACAAAGACAGTTATGCCTTGTAGCCCCGGGTTGCAAGATGAATTTGGAATGAAAGGTGACGTTCAGATGGATGTCTACCAGAATCACCTGGCGGGCCACCTTTTTTTTTTGTTTTCGGAGTGGGAAATGCATTTACGCACCGTCCCCCCGGCCGCGGGAAGGCCATTGATGGGGGGGTGTGTGGGACTCGCCGCTCCTGTCCCCTCTCATCTGGCGAGAGGGGAGGGAGAACTTGGCCCTAACCTGGCGGGCCACCTAAAACAGCCCGGCGGGCCGCAGGTTGAGTACCGTTGCTCTAGACAAATAGGTACACAAGTGTTAGTCTCTCATCAAAAAAGAAGATGAAAATAAAGTACTATTAAAGTGGTTTGCCACATTCATATGTGTAAAAATCAATCAAACCAAAATTTTGGGAGGACATAGACACAATAGATCTACAGGCCACAGAAATCCTATCGAAATACAATCATAATTCACCAAGACGCACAGACACTAATTGGACGTATCTACTTTTGCGAAAGAGATCAGTCCTCCAAAAAAAAATAGGTAACTGGTTTTTGACATACTTAAGTTATTCCCAGAATTTGATAGGTTGGATCATTTTCCTTAGATTACGTCCAATAATGCAAAATAATATGTAAGCATAAGAATAATAACAGGACACAACACTCAACCGAAATAGCACCACTAGGGCCGCGAACTGGACGGGGTCACTATCAAATTGACCTCGTTAAACGACCATTTCAACTAGATGACATAAAAACATTACACAATCCAGACTTTTCGCTTCTTGACTGTTTAGCGTTCATGTCTGTTTAGTAATTAAGACGTTCTAAGATACAAACGTGTTGCTACCGGACCATTTAGCATTTGTGTCTATTAAGAAACAAAGACATTCGAAGATAAAGATGTTTTGTTGCTAGATCATTTTAAATTGTTACGTTGTAAGATCCAGACGTTTAGCCAAAGAGGCATTTAGCATTCATGTCTATGTAGTTACAAAGACAACACAATCCAGACATTTCAGCTATATTGTCCTTTAGCGATAAGGTAAATTTGATAGTGACCCACTGGACGCAAGCGGCGCGCGGCGCGGAGAGCGGCAAATCAAGGCCGTTGATATATTTGGTTGCGCTGAGTGCAATGCAATCAAAGAGGATATAATATGATAGAGCGGTACTGTCATAGTAAATTTTGTAACCACTGTAAATTCACTGCCATCTATCGACACACTTTAAAACTAAAAATGAAGATTTATAAAAATACGATAAAATGTATTTAAATATGGATGTGATTTTTTTTATTTGCATTAATTATTTTTATGATTTTGACCCATGTTCTTTCACTGATATGCGTTAAATTGTTAAATAACAAACGAAACCGTCAACGCCCTCTATACGAGAGTAGGCCAAAGGTAGTGGCGCCATCTGATCGAGAATCAAAGTTTCGTGATTTACGAGCCACGTTTTTTCCTTAGACTGTATCCATCTATTACGGAGTTATATCTATCTTTGAATGCAATGTATGAATGGCCGCGACCTTATAACAGGTATTCCCATATGGGGCATTTTCTATGATAAGGGACCTTATTGTCGATGGCGCTTACGCCGCACAGCCTCGCGCGGCATTGTATTTATATCGGAGCATCGTTTATAATGGCGTAAGCGCCATCGACAATAAGGTCCCTTTTTATAGGAAATACCACATATGCAGAGCATGCATCGCGGCGTTCGAAACAACTAGACACATTTTATTAGTCTGTAACTCTGTTGAAGCATGAAGCAAGCAAAATATATAGGACAGAGGGTTAGAGGGTTACTGTCATAGTAAATTTTGTAGACACAGTAAATTTACTGCCATCTATCGACACACGATTAAAACTAAAAATGAAAATGTATAAAAATACCAAAAAATGTATATGTATATACATATATGTATATGGATAAATTATTTTTTTATTTGTATTTATTATTTTTATATGATTTTGACCCATGTTCTTTCACTGATGTGTGTTAAAATTGTTAAATAACAAGCGAAACCGTCAACCCCATCTGGCCGAGAATAGGACAAAGGTGGTAGCACCATCTATGCGAGAATCAATGTTTCTTGATTTCCAAGGCACGTATTTTCCTTAGACTTTATTCATCTTATACGGAGTTACATAGGTGTTTGGTTGAAGTAATACAAATGCATCAGGGCGAAGCGAAGCGACTAGGGTCTCCGAGCACCCTTCACGAATCACGAAGCATTATGGAATCTTAATACATAAGCTTTGTGGTACACGTACAGCTGGGCTGAACGTGAACCGACTAGCGCTACCTCTTTTCAAGTCCAAAAGGTACTATGGATGTTGACTCGCAGGAAACTAACACTATCCTAATAGTACATTATGATACAAGTGTGCTAAGTTGGTTATTACACACGAGGCGATATTGTGCGCGCTAACTGTAAGCGATCGCGCAATAAGAAAGCCGATGTGTGTAATGACCAATGCACACGCGTTTCATACGACGTTTTTCAACACACTTGCGAGAAAAAAAGAAACTTTCATATTAATCAAATTTTAATAGTTAAAACAGTTAGTATTGTGTGTTTCATCTGTTATATTCGTACTGCCGGCCGGCCCTCGTTCGCCCCGGCCGCGGGCGGCGCGGCGGGCGGGCCGGCCGGGCCGCACGCCGCGCAGGCGATCGGGCGCGCCCGTGCCCGCCAGTCCGACCAATTAAAGAAGGCTCCCTTTCCATGCATATTATTAGCAATCAGTTACCTTCTTAACTCAATCGGATAATATAATGAAAAAGCACGAGTGGAATAATACGCTGAAAGAGCACGCGTGTTTAATATCTAGGATTATGAGCCAAAAATCGCTGGAATAAAAACGTCGTTTTGAGCAAGTGTGTTGAAAAAACCTTTTCGCAATCAACCATCTTATAATATATGTCCCTGTAACGTGTTCCAGAGAGTCATCTATGCCGGGCTGGGTACCACAGCCATGGGTATGATTTGCTTCCCCGAGGAAACAAAAGAGTTTTCCAAGAACAATGGAGCGCTTGCAAAACAGTATATCAACATTGCATACAACTTTCTGTATGGAGGTGACTATTTTTTTCTCATATACTTATTTAAGTGATATTAGTTGTTTGTTACAAACATTCAAATATTTTCTCAAAATTATATAATTTATATGTTTAAAAATGTTTATCAATATTTTTTCAAATATAATAGCCAATGTATTTTTATTGTTTGTGTAGTAAAGCCAGGTGACCCTCAACTGGAAGTTCATTTCCCTGAGCTGTCATTTCCCAAAAACTTTTCGGAGTTTGTGGACTTGAGTGGCTCAGTGGCTTCGTCCGTGAAGCAGGCTGTCATGCCGCCGCCCACTAAGGAAGCAGCTGATCCTAAAGCAA
The DNA here is from genome assembly GCF_947568885.1 of Cydia strobilella. Taxonomy (NCBI): domain Eukaryota; kingdom Metazoa; phylum Arthropoda; class Insecta; order Lepidoptera; family Tortricidae; genus Cydia; species Cydia strobilella. The sequence continues at coordinate 34,232,962 of NC_086068.1, forward strand.
CAGAACAAAATAATTAGGTGGAATTCTCAGTCAAGTAACAATTTAAGCATGCAAATGGGTATTTTGCTTTGTTATTAAAACTTATGTGTTATTTTTTCATGTTTCGGGTTTTATTTTTGACTATTTTTTATTATGACATAGTGGTAGGCCTGCTGTCATCATATATGCTTCCTTTCTATTAACTATCTTTTTTTTTGCTTGATTATGCTGTGTAGGGTTTCTGGTTTCTAGACCTTTTATATTTCTCGAAGCACGGGAATTCTCGAGTGTCTCGAGAAATTTTGAGTTTCATAAAACACCATGTTCTTTTAATTTTTCTGCTTTATTACAAATCAAACTCATAGGAGTCGTAGGTGAAATCAATAATCAGATAAATGGTAAGTTTTTAGTTACCCTATTAATAATCATCACGGTATTAATAATCAAAAATTCAACAACAAAGAAAAAAAATAGGTGCAGGCGTTCGTGCCGCGATATTATATGTGCTATAGTGTATTTCTTTAGGTATTTAACAAAATGTAAACAAACCAGAATATGGTATTTTATAAGCCAAGAATATTCAAGTCTAATTGACTTGAATATTCTTTGACTTCATTTAACTCGGTGTGACAAACTTACAGAAGTTTTACTACGTAATACTGGGACTGGGGGTTACGTACTGTGGGGAGAGAGTAAACAAGTACAAATACCTCGGATACTGGCTCAACGAGAGATGGGACCCAGAAATGGAGATACGTACAAGAATAGAGGTGGCCAGAAGTGCCTTTATGAAAATGAATAAACTATACATAAACAAAAACATAAGAATGAAATTGAGATGGAGGTTAGTCAAATGTTATGTACTGTCGATCCTGATGTATGGGTCGGAAGCGTTGACTCTAAATAAGGCTACAATCAAAAAACTAGATGCTTTTGAAATGTGGCTTTATAGAAGAATGTTAAAAATATCTCGGGTAGATAAAGTATCTAATAAAGAGATACTAAACAAAATGAAAAAGAAAATGGAAGTAGTGCTAACAATAAAAAGAAGAAAAACAGCTTACTTCGGACATATCTACAAAATAGTAAATACGAAATATTGAGAAGTATAATAGAAGGTAAAAGAGGTAAAGGAAGACCTAGAACAACATGGAGTAACAATATTAGGGATTGGACCGGTACCAAGGACGCTGCCACTCTTTCTAGAACAGCAAAAAGTAGAGAAAACTTTCGCATGATGATCGCCGACATCCGATAGGATATGGCACCAGCCGGGCTAGCACATGATTGGCGCGAGAGTATCTCGCCGGGACATAGACTACCCGTCCCTCTTTAATTCATACTGTTAGTAAAAGACGGGTAGTCTATCTCGCGGCGAGATACTGTCGTGCCGGCCTACAGAAGAAGAAGATTAATACTCAACGTAATAATGAAGCTGCTAAAATTGTGCTATTTTGCTAATAGGCATATTTATATCGAATGATTTGATTTATCAATAGTATGTTCGTTTTGTAATATTTGCTATTACATGGCCATGGCCCTATAATTAGTTTTTTAGCATGAAAAAGAAGATGTGATCTACTATAGACGTGTCTTTTTATTAAAAAAAAAACTTGAAAAATAAGTCACGGCAAATATATAACAGTTATAAATGTTATGATAAATCATATTATGTTATGATAATTCTACACCAAGCCAGACGACGCAACGGAGCCACGCTGTTATGTCGTCGCCCAAATCTTAAATACTTAAATTTTTGTGTTTTCTCGTAGGGTATTGTATCTTTGTATTTTTATTTGTTTTGTAGTTCGCAGTGCCTTGGTAGTAATACTGTAATGCTGTGTAACTAATTTGAATAATAATAATTAAAAAAAATATATATACGATCTTTTACATTATTTTGCTTTCCTAAGTAATAGTTAATAATTGTTTAAAAGCGGTTTTCAATGAAAAGGCGCTTAAAGATTGTTTATCTTTTTTCTAATGCTAAAAATAAAACAAAGTACCGTCATGGGGTAAATAGGGACGCCCCCCGCCGTCCCAATTCACCCCGGACGGGACAAGAACCGGGAATGATATTTAACTGATAATTTAAAAGAAAATATGTTCTTTTTTTGATTGTAAGTATATACATACAGATTGGTCCCGTTTTTGTCAAAAAGCAGTTCTGATGAAGGGATCCATGAGGAATCGAGGGAACTCCTCAAATGTTAAAGGCATACATATAGTGATTTTAGTATTTTCATCAACAAATCAAGCACTTACATTTAAAAAAGTGACATTTGATGAAGTGGAACTGCTGATGATGATATTACACACCAAGTATAGTATCTATCTACTCCATGCTGACTTTACGATACCTGTATTCGGGTCGGCTAAAAATCTCCCGTCTTTCCTACCATCCTGACTGCAAACCCTACACTCCAGTCCTATCTACTGGGTGCTCCGGTGTCTCGGGCAGGCTGCGGGTGCCTACGGAGGGGTGGCAGGGGTTGTTGCTTGTTTATTAATAAGCCGGTTTGCGCGCGTACTTTGTTTGATTCCACGTTTGAGGCTTAGCCGGTGTGAGGTGACGCTGACATACTCCACCGACTCGCTGCCACTTAGGTTGAATCAGCAGAGCCAGGCGAGCTTACAGTGCTATTTTGTATCATCATCGCCTCCCCCTTGTAGTCTCCTCTTCCTAGTCCTTGCTGCAGGATCTGCTGGCTGGAGTTACCCCAAGTATTAGTATCAGAATCGTGTGGGGGTACCATTAGAAAGCTTGCAAAAAATTGAGTCGATGGACTGATTTTGACTTCATTTTAGACTGCAGTAAAAAATGCATTTAAAGTTGCGAGTTTTCATACAAAGAGATTCGCCTCTGTCCTGGGAATTATCGCAAAAACTATAGCTATCAGGCAGCTAACCAGTCAATAACCAACTTAAACGAGCATGAAGACGCGGGGAAAATTATCAGGACAACAACCATACCTTTACTAGTTTTTTGACTGCAGCCTGATCTTAGGTTACTTAGGGAATCAGTACTTGGTAATTCTGTACTTTACAATGGTTGACCTATACCTTAAAAAAACAACCTTATTCGAATAGAAATAAGTTTAAATTTGGAACGGAATTTTTCACATACTTAAGTCATTTAGTTAATTTGTTTGTGGAATTTATATTATGTGTATAGAGTTACTAAATCGTAGATAGCTAGATAAATTAATTTAAAATTTATTTAATAGTGTTGATGATTTCTAATGTTGACTATGACTGACAGTTCAGTATCTGATTAGTCAAATTACTGTCGAGTTAAGTAAACCTGGATAAGGAACCACCACCAATCAATTGGAGATTACCCAATCTCCCAATACAATTTAAAAAAAAACTTAAAAATGATAAAATAAATATCTATATATAACGTAAATTGATAGCCTATATTAATCAATTAATTATTGTTTTGTTATAGGAATCGAACTTTATTCAAAACGTAAAAATGGCAATATGTCCGCGCATGTTAGAAAACTTTTACTTTCATATTTCAAATGAAGTTTTCTCAAACATAAGTGGAAATATTGTCATTATTTTCGTTATAATAGGCTGCGACACACCGTGTTAGGCGAATCAAGTCAACTTTCTGTAGTTATTTAGTCTTTGGCTACAATAACTCCAATTTTATTGCACTTGGGCTCAGCACAAGCATACAGAGTACAAGGAAGGAACGGAGCGACGAGTGACACAGCCTCCTCGTCTCAAAGCTAGCACACGACTGCCGGCCACGCTTTTTTTGAGCTGCATACGCACGAAATGTTAAATAATATTCGATTTCTTTAAAAAAATATAATTTTTTTACATTATGAAACGTTGCATTTGTAGTGCCTGTTAAAACATTTTTTTAGGTTAAAAATAACTTTAATCGAATAAACCGTTTAGGAGATATAAGCAAAGTTAGTCGCAAAACGACCTGTCGTAATGTTCCTTTTATGCAGAAACTAAAAGTTATAGGGAAGAAGTCAAATGTTAGGAATGTTGTACATAAAATGGAGATTAATATATATTTTTTTCATATTTTTTTGTTGAACCGTTAAGCAGATATATACTCTAGAAAGTAAGAGTTTACGGCCAACAATAGCGACTAGCGCCTTAAGGTTATAACAGTGCCAAAGATTGTAATGCAGAGAGGGAGGGAGAATGAGGTGGACTCCGTGGTGGCTTCGTCGCTGCGGGAAGCGCAGCCCCGCCGCCCTGGCGTAAGAAAGTGCGGCACCAACGCTCGCCTCCGCAGCTTCTGCTGTTTGGTCGCCTTACTTTGGTGATTAGCGCTGAATGGGTTAATATACCCTGACAGGACGAGTTTAATTTTTCAAAAATGAAATTTTTGATTTACACCAAATTTTGTACCGTAATGTGGGTATGGCCCATGCGGTCAAATCCATCATATGGAAATTTCCCGTATGACGGAATTGGCCAGTGACATTACATTACTTATACTAATTTAGCATTAAATCCTTCTGTTTCAGTTATAGTGGAGTCAATATAAAGTTTAAGTTACATTAAATGCACACTCAAATTTTTCTACATGGGTGAATTCTATATCATATTGAATACCCGTCTGTAAAGTAACAACTTGATATCAGTTCCCGTTTTTGAGAAATAAAACTTTTTTTTAAATCTTTTATACTACTTAAACAATAATTCCCACATAAGATATTTTTCGTAGAATGGGTTATGAAGGTTATACGACTACACGGTCAGAATATCTCTCGACAATAATGTAAATTATAGATTTATTGAAACAAATTATTATTTTGTAAGTTTTTCATGACCGAAGAACTCCCACACCGAGAGAAAAGTTTACTATGGTGGTTATGAAGTAGTTGTATCGATCATGTTTAAAAATCTTCCGAGTCACTACTATATTTGTAGAATAGCAGCAAGATTTTGGAAACAAACAGCAAATAATGTTCTGCACAATTAATGGACATTTCTAGTTTTTTGCCAGTAACTGCACAAGTTATGGAAGAATAACGTATTCATTTTTCTCTCGATAATTAAATCAATTTCCAGCATAAAAAAATTAAAAAGTATGCGGTATTTCCAGGCATTCACAGAGGCCAATTCGAACTTTATTTAAGATGTCAATAATATATCATTTTGTTATTATTCGCCCGACCGTCTCGCTCGCTCCAAAACATATTTTAACTAGTACGAGCGAAACGCACACGCAAATTAAAAAAATGATATCTTTAATAACAAAGTTCGAATTAGCCTCAAGGTATATTAGGAAAGTATACCTTATGGCTTATGGCATTGCGTTAAGGTTCAATAGTTCAATGCATTAAGTGTCTGTCTTTATATGAAAAACGATAGCTGTCAAATTTTTATATCTATTCACAAAACGTTTAGAATACTGGAACGATTGATTGTTCCTCATAGTCATACTTGTTATGGCCATTTTTTGCCCGGATGCTGCACTTCATGATAAAAGCAAGCCGCTTTGCACAGTGCTAGTAAGGACCAAACTGAGTGATTTGACCCGCAGCAGCGCAAGTTTCACCCCTTAGGAACAGAGATGGCGCCACTTCTTTAAAAAATATTTCAAAAAATTCTACAAGCTAAACCAATGAACCGATTTAAATATTTAATATCTCAAATGAAAGCTCATTATATACATTACTTTAAAAAAAATACTAAAAAAATATATACTGATTACTTTCGACAAAAAACGGCATCTTAAGTTTTTTTTTTACTCGATTGATAGTTTTTACTTGGTTTCTCAAAAAAAATGTACGGAACATGAATAGCTTAATACATGTATATATTACTGAATAAATAACAAGTATTATAAAAAAAAAACCGACACCGATACCTCTCATACTTCACGAAATATAAAAGTTTGAATGTGAGTGTAAATTTCTTCAAAATATATTTAAAAAAATTCTACAAGCTTAACTATTTGACCGATTTCAATGTTTAATATCTCAAATAAAAGCTCTTTATATACGTTACTTATAAAAAAATACTCATAAAACATATACTGAACCCTTTTGGCAAAAAACGGCATCTTAAGTTTTTTTTCTTACTCGATTGATAGTTTTTACTTGATTTCTTAAAAAAAATATTATGGAACATGAATAGTTTAATAAATATATATATAGTACTGAGTATATAAAAGTATTACAAAAAAACCCGACACCCATACCTTTCAGTCTTCACAAAATATTTAAGTTCAATTATGCACGTTCTTACAAATAAATCCTTTAAAAGAAATCTTCTACCGCAGTAAGTGCACTGATTTTAATATGAAATGTGTCATATGAAAAGAAATCACCCAATTTATTTTAATAAATAAAAAAATTATAAATAAAAACTGAATAAAGTTTTTTCCTGGTGGTGAATTACAAAAAAATATAACAAATCTAAAATTAGGAATTATTTTTATTTAAAGTGACTACATTTGTAAACAAAAAACTTAAATGTCCTCTTCGGGTTCATATTTCATATTTATTTATTGCAACCATGGTTTTATAGGTATTACAAATTCTTGGTAGTTCCACATGGACCCCGTGGGGGCATAACAATATTACATGCATACTTAGGATCTAATCTTAAATCTATGTGTATAATATAAAAGTAGGTCAATTTAGTAGTTTTTATACATATAAGCCGAATTGAATCAGGTAATTGTCAGTGTATTAAATACAAAAATAAACGGGCAACTAATTATTATTAGGTGATGTCAAATTATATGGTTCACGGTAGATGTAAAACTGAAAAAGAAAAGTCGTTTTGTTAAGTACTCGTACCATTCCAATACTACAAAATCACTGATCATACATGAACTGGTTGCTGTAGATTACTGTTGAATTATTTTTGTGCCTAGTTGATAACCATTAAACCTATAATTTTGTGCCAGACCTATAATTAGTGGTCAGCATGCAAAATAACCCTGGATTGAAAAGTACATTAACTTACTTTTGATTTGTACAGCCACATTTGCATGATTTACACTGGGCTGTGCATGGCCAGCTGACGCGACGACACCCACAATGCATAGTTTCGCAGCCAGATTTGCAGCCACAATGGTCCAAGAGGCTTAATTGAGACCAAATCGCTGTAAATGCCGACCATTCCGGAGTCCAACTCTCTTTTTCCTCAGTCCATCCCCAAAAAGATGTACATGGTATGGAAACTTCTAGTTTCAGAGCGTTTCCCCATATATGGCCCTCTTGGTAAGCTGCTCGAAGTGCATGTTTATAGAGAGCAGCTGATGTAGGTGGCAGGGTTGGCAGGTTCTAATTTCTCGGCCAAATCAGATTTGTTCCCTGAACGACGCCCTCCATTGACTGACAACGAAGGTGGACAAATTTGGTTTTCGTACTGGAAGAATTCGTTCAGATCAAGCTGCCTTTCTCTGGCCACTATAAAAAGACGGGAAAATAGGAGTATGTCAACTTTTAAGTTTTTGATTTTGTCAGTTGTCAGGTGTGTAACTACATATTTTAATTTTAGTATAAAGTAACCCTAGATTTGTGTTATTGTTTGGCCAAACGGAACACATAAACGTAAATGAAGTTCACAAATATTTGTTTGCTTCAAAAAACAAGCTTGTGTCAAGCCTGCCACCTACATCAGCTGCTCTCTATAAACATGCACTTCGAGCCGCTTACCAAGCGGGCCATATATGGGGAAACGCTATGAAACCAGAAGTTTCCATACCGTGTCCATCTTCTTGGGGATGGACTGAGAAAAAGAGAGTTGGACTCCGGAATGGTCGGCAGTTACAGCGATTTGGTCGCAATTAAGCCTCTTGGACCATTGTGGCTGCAAATCTGGCTGCGAAACTATGCGTTGTGAGTGTCGTCGCGTCAGCTTACCATGCACAGCCCAGTGTAAATCATGCAAAGGTGGCTGTACAAATCAAAAGTAAGTTAATGTAATTTTCAATCCAGAGTTATTTTGCATGCTGACCACTGATTATAGGTCTGGCACAAAATTATAGGTTTAATGGTAATCAACTAGGCACAAAAATAATTCAACAGTAAATCTACAGGCACAAAATTTTTCCAACAGTAATCTACAGCAACCAGTTCATGTATGATCGGTGATTTTGTAGTATTGAAAAGGTACGAGTACTTCTCAAAACGACTTTTTTTTTCAGTTCTACATCTACCGGTGAACCCGAAGAGGACATTTAAGTTTTTTGTTTACAAATGTAGTCACTAAATAAAAATAATTCCTTATTTTAGATTTGTTATATTTTTTTGTAATTCAGCACCAGGAAAAAACTTTATTCAGTTTTTATTTATTAAAATAAATTGGGTGATTTCTTTTCATATGGCACATTTCATATTAAAATCAGTGCACTTACTGCGGTTGAAGATTTTTTTAAAGAATTTATTTGTAAGAACGTGCATAATTGAACTTAAATATTTCGTGAAGAATGAAAGGTATGGGTGTCGGGTTTTTTTGTAATACTTTTATATACTCAGTACTATATATATATTTATTAAACTATTCATGTTCCATAATTTTTTTTTATGAAATCAAGTAAAAACTATCAATCGAGTAAGAAAAAAAACTTAAGATGCAGTTTTTTGCCAAAAGTATTCAGTATATGTTTTTATAAGTAGTATATATAATGACCTTTTATTTGAGATATTAAACATTAAAATCGGTCGAATAGTTTAGCTTGTAGAATTATTTGCAATATATCTTGAAGAAATTTACACTCACATTCAAACTTTCATATTTCGAGAAGTATTAGAGATATCGGTGTCGGGTTTTTTTTATAATACTTGTTATTTATTCAGTAATATATACATGCATTAAACTATTCATATTCCATACAATTTTTTTGAGAAACCAAGTAAAAACTATCAATCGAGTAAAAAAAAAAAACTTAAGATGCCGTTTTTTGTCGAAAGTAATCAGTATATATTTTTTTAGTATTTTTTTAAAAGTAACGTATATAATGCGCTTTCATTTGAGATATTAAACATTTAAATCGGTTCATTGGTTTAGCTTGTAGAATTTTTTGAAATATTTTTTAAAGAAGTGGCGCCATCTCTGTTCCTAAGGGGTGAAACTGCCGCTGCTGCGGGTTAAATCGCTCAGTTTGGTCCCTACTATCACTGTGCAAAGCGGCTTGCTTTTATCATGAAGTGCAGCATTTTGTTCATAACAAGTATGACTATCAGGGCAAATAAAACTGATTCAGCCCGGTAGCCACGAGATCGTAACGCCCCCCAAAAGGGGGGTGAAAGGGTCGGCTCCCCAAGTCCAATCTATGCTATATTTCTTCCTGTTCTTAGCAACTAGGGCAACTTATATATCATTTTCGTATAATTTAGGAACGAGGAATTCATTTTTGAAAAAATTCTTAGACCTTTCCATACAAAAAAAATGAGTTGTTTACTAAAAATTTAAATGTTATGTAATTTTTTGTGACAATTTTCCCTGTTACAATTACAGTGTGGCGATTTGCACTAAATAAAAAAATGGACAATGTAGCCCATTTATTGTTCATTCTGGAAAATATCACTTTAAAGGAATAGCTGCCGAAACGCCTGTCAAAAAAGAGGCGTTTTTTCTTACTAAGCGGCGTTTTAAGTTTCCAAGTTTTTATTCCTTACTTGTTGTTTTTATTCCTCACTAGTTGTTTTTATTATTTTTTCGCAACTGTGTTAAAAAACGTCGTTCGATACACGTGCGGAAATGTCATTCTTCACTCGTCCCGAGTCTTGCCAAGATACCTATCTCGGTACTCGTGAAGTAATGACATACTTTCCGCACTAGCATCGAAATGTACTATTTATTTCATTTGGGCACCAAGAAGTATGTTGGTAGTAAACCTTTTTGCGAGTAAAATAGTATGTAATAATGATTTAATATAATATTGTTAATTAACTAAAGTTTCATTATTGCGTCATTTCATCTCATAACCCATTGAATTGAATGACCTTTTTCACGTTTTCTGCAGCAATGCAGTCGACTGCAGCAATATTGAAGCGCGACATTGCTGTCGACTGCTATGGCAGTAGCCGTAAATGTCATAATCAAATTTCCTGTCTGGATTTTGACGTTCATTTAAAATAAATAATCAAAGGGGATCATCGATTTTGGGCCCGGAGGACAAACCATCGCGTATATTATGGTACACTACACAGATGGTTACAGTAATTATAAACGCATTTGATTACGGAAAAAGATATAATATTGGGTGTAAATGAAACGGGAATGTATTATACAATAAAATAAATTATATCTATTATTAATTTCCGTAAATCACACCATCATCTTTATTAGCATAGCATAGCTTAACGCTCAATTTCGTACAAACCGTGAGGTTTTCACTAAGGAGTTTAAAATTCTCTTTGCACTAAACTTTATGGTTGGTAAAAAAGTCTGTATTCTAATTTGGCACTAACTGCCACTGTCTGTCATTGCTATGTCATAGCCTCATAGCTGACATACGTAAGATATATGCCGCAATGTATGCATTGCGCGTTTTATCGGAGCTTTGCCTGAGGTGTGTTAAGTAAGCGCGCAATCAAAATTATACATGCGTAAACAATCGTTACGCGTACCGATGAAACTGGGTAAGTTAGTCATGGGAGAATTAACGGTCGACCGCATCGCGAACTCTCGGCAGTTCAAGCGGACCGATCGTCTACCGCGAACATTGAAGTGAGACGGAGATATGGAAGTCGATCAAACGTTCTCCACAGTGAATCAGTACCCGTCAGTTAGTGCCTGCGTGGGTAATTTAAATAGCTTGGACGTCGTAATAATTATGGTTGTATTCCATACAATATTACATATACGTGAGATTTTTTTTTGTTATTACACTAACATGAGTAAGAGATTTATGAAGGTGAAACAAAAGTCGAGTGTCCATTTTCTATAAGCAACAAAAAAAAATCGAAACAAAAATGGTTAATAGTAATTAAACGGATTCATTTACGTTAGAGATTTTTTTGTAGAATATAGTAAATATAAAGAGCTTAATTAACATGTAATTTTTATGTACACATTAGTTGTTATTTTTATGTAAAAAAAAAATTTTAATAAAGAAAGTTATTGGGGGCAGGTTTCTGTGCCAAGCTGGAAGAAAATATAAATACTTAATGAGTATATGCCTGAGAACAGCATATTAGAAAATCTCTAGTGTGGGGATTGATGTTTTGGTTTATTTCTCTATTTTAGTAATAATTTGGATTTATAAAAACAAATTGACATATTTTGTGGAGATTTTTTTCAAAATATATTATTTGTAACATAGGTAATCACATCTCAAAAAATCTCTAATGTGAGAATTAATGTAGATTTCTCATACATTTTGAACTGTGCGGACCGGCCTATTACGTACGTATGACGTCCTATTTGTGACATGGAAATCTTTGCCACAACTACAATAACCAAGAAATGTACTTATATTCAGTTAAGATAGTCTTTTAGTGTCATTTAAATAAAACATCGCCATAATCATAGACCAAGTTTTTATTTAATGATCCATAATTTATACTTGAATTAGGCAAATATCATTTCTTCCCGTCTCTTTTTAGTGACCACAGTGCCAGGCTTATGCTGAGCCTCAGGGTGATTCATCAGTTCTGGTGGGCATGTAGAAACGGAGCTTTGAAGTAGTACTTGCTTAAGATCATAGAATAAGGCTGAATCCTCCTTTGTCACAAATGAAACTGCTTTGCCGGTTTTACCGGCACGACCAGTACGGCCGATACGATGTGTGTAGTCCTCAATCGTTTTGGCCATATCATAGTTGATGACCATGCTAACATCCTTGATGTCAATACCACGACCAGCAACGTCAGTTGCCACAAGGATGTCTTTGGTTCCGTTCTTAAGACTTGCCAATGCGAAATCACGTTGCTCTTGCCCTTTCCCGCCATGTAGCGTGCAAGCATTGAAGCTCAGCTTCTCGAGACCTTTAGCCAAAACATCAGCTCCTTTCTTCTGGTTCACGAATATGATTATTGGAGGTTCAACATTGCGTTGCAATATCTCTGTCAGCTTCCTACGCTTCTCGTTTTCACCGATCATGTAAACGACTTGTTCTGTACGATCAACTGGCTTTCCTACAGATCCTATGTAGACAATAGCTGGTCTTCTGAGATAGCTCCTCGCTAAGCGCTCCACAGCTGGAGGCATTGTAGCTGTGAACATGACAGTTTGTCTGTATTTCTTTTTGGAATTGTAATTTGCCAGTAATACAGAAGCATCTTCAGCTGCATCAGTGTCAGGTTTAATATTGGACACAGGCATATATTCAAGAATTTTCTGCACATCAGGCTCAAAGCCCATGTCTATCATACGATCAGCTTCATCCAATACTACATAAGTACAGCGATTCAAAACCAGGTATCTATTTTCCAACACATCAATGAGTCGACCAGGTGTAGCAATGACTATTTCACAGCCTAACCTGAGCTTAAACCCTTGATCCTCTCTGGAGAGCCCTCCTACGACAACAACTGAAGTGATACCTAAGGGCACTCCAAACTTATTTGTTTCCTCTTCTATTTGTTGTGCCAATTCTCTTGTAGGTGCTAGAATAATAGCATAAGGTCCTTGATCAGCATCTTCCAATCGTTCATTCTTGGGCAGGGATTGAATCCAAGTTAGCAATGGTATCAGGAATGCCAATGTTTTCCCAGAACCAGTCTCAGCTACACCAATAATATCTCTGTTCTGCAGACCAATAGGAATGGCTTGACGTTGAATAGGCGTAGGGCTCTTGTATCCCACCTTATTAATGATGTCCATGACATCACTATGAAAACCAGCTTCTTTCCATGATCTGATGGGATTCGGAATCCTCCCACCTTTGATAGTAATGTTATAATCTTCTCTGAAAATTCTCCAATCCCTTTCAGTCATTTCATCTTGATCTTTCTCTGACCAATGTCGGTCATCCCATTTTTGTTTGTCTTCCTTCTTTTTAACTTTTTTGAGACGAAGTTTCTCTTGTTCTTTTTCTAATTCTGTTCTACGTTTTTCCAGAAGATTTCCATAAAATTTGCTATGGTCTTTCTTCTGAGCTTTAATATCAATACCAGCTATGTGCCCACGACCAAAGAACTGCACTTGATGTCTATCTTTATACAAAGCATTGTAATCATTTGATGTATCTTCAGAAGCATCCCAATCAAACACAAACTTGCGATCATTAAGTCGCCTCACCCTCCTCTTCTTTTTCACAATGCCGAGATAGCGAGCCTTTATGGCTTCTTCTTCCCGTTCTTTATCTTTGGTTTTACCATATTCTTCATTCTTTTCTTTTTTGTCATCTCTACGATCTGTTGTTGACTTTCTTTCATCATACTTACGGTCCCTTTCTCTGTCTCTATCCCTTTCCCTCTCTCTGTCTCTGTCACGTTCTCTCTCCCTGTCTCTTTCACGGTCTCTATCTTCCCTGTGTTTCCTATCTTCATCCTTTTTAGAGGGCCCTGTAAGGTCAATAGTTGTTATAGTAGGCTTAGCCACATTTGCTCTCAATGCCTCAACTTGTTCCCGACGTCTCTCTAGAGCAAGTGCAGCTCTCTGTTCTTTTGTTAGGAAAACTGGCTTACTCCTTGCTTCTTCTTCAGCTTTTTTCTTAGCCAGTAATTCTTCCAAAGACAATGGTTCACGTTTGACCGGCTTTGAGATTTCTTCCTCCTGTTTGTTTTCCTGAGAATCTTCATTCAATTTACCGTCATCTTTTTTACCTTTAGGCTTGTCTTTATCTTCATATCGTCTCTCCTTTTCCTTTTCTTTTGCATCTCGTTTCTTTGGGCTTCTGGATCGCGCGCGATCTTTTCTATTAGGGCTCCTAGAGCGGGCACGATCTTTTCTGGTGGGGCTACGAGAGCGATCGCGATCTTTTCTTGCAGGACTTCTAGATTTATCTCGATCCTTTCTCGGGCTTCTAGACCTCTCACGACGTTTTGTCTTTTCTCGATGAGACTCGCGGTCGTCATAACGTTCTCTTTCACGTCTCTCCCGAGATCGCGACCTGCGCCTATCCGGGCTCCTTTCCCGACCCATTTCTAGTAAAAATGATTAATGCGATTACCGTTATCTCGCGAAACTTTCATCAAATTACGAAAATATCCAAATTGTCGTAAAATATTTACTGAAATCTGTACAGTAGTACTCAACAGTCCAGCGCAAAGAGTATAATAATATATGTGGTGCAGTGTTGCCAGAACCCTTCCAGCTTATGTACGTCCGTACGTCAAAAAAGGTACGATTTGGGTAAAAAAAGTACGGTTTTTTTTCTTAGTATAATTTTATTAAAAAAACAATATTTGTATTGTACACATCTTTATATAGTAGCCACAAATTAGTGTATTGACGTCATATTTAACCAATTATGTTTCACATTGAGAAAATCACACTCAAATCGAATCACTGACTCAGTAGCAAACCACGAAGTACAAATAAAACATTAGTTATAAATTATAATAGCAATATTAAATCATTTTACGGTTTAGACTCACTTGTTTTAGTCACTCGCGCGACATGTTTCGGAGAGCCTAGGTCTAGGTCTAGGGCGAGTGACTAAAACAAGTGAGTCTAAACCGTAAAATGATTTAATGTTAGTATGTCTCACAACAGTTTAAATTCGATTATAATAGCAATATTTGATTGTGAAAATTAACGCTGTAATTTTTACGACTATTTCATCTAAAGCACCCTCCACACTCGTGCGCGAATCGCGGCGCGAAGCCGCGAACGCGAGTGTGGAGTCTATTTCGCTAATCAGCGTAATCCATTACACACTCACTTTCGCGGCTTCGCGCCGCGTAGTCTGTAGCTCGTCTGTAGCGAGATTAAAGCCACACACACACACACACACACACACACACCTACAATGCAGTCCGCCTCGCAGGCTGCGGAGAAGGATATAGCTCACACACTTCCTACATTGCAGTCCTACCTACCAGAGGACCTACCACGAAAGGAAAATCGAAATATTGCTATCTGACTCCCTATCGCTCTTGCGATAAACTAGAATTTATAGTGATAGAGAGGCAGATAAAGAAATTACGCTTCTCGTTTTTAGCGGTAGGCCCTCGTGTCGGTGCTCTTGCAATACGGTTATGTGCTATTTCTAAATCACATACACAGCGAATTCCTTTATATATTTCAATAAAACCTGCTAAGCCCGTGTTTTTTATCGTAAAGAAAATGGCGGACTGCAGTCCTGCATTAACATTCACAATCCAATTCGCTACATGACAGTCCTTTTTTTTTTTTTTTTAATCTTTATTTATTTATAGAGGGTTTTAAGTTTTAAACAAATGCCACCCTCATAGTGGCTCTCTAAAAAAAAACTACAACAGACTAACTTTCACTATTTCTAAGTTGAATGATGTCTTTGACCATATTATAAAGAAGCCCAGCCTCTTCTGAGGCTGGACAAGCCAGGATACTATTGACCCTGCCGAGGTCATAGCACCTGACATTAAGCAGTCGACGCTGCGCAGCACCTCGGCGACATTCCATTGTAACATGAAACACGTCTTCAACTACTCCGCATAAATTACATTTGGGCGAGTCAACTTTACGCATCATAAACGCATAGCTATTTAAAGGAATGTGGCCAGATCGCAATCTAAGAGCAACAATTAAATTCTGCCTGTTCATCCTACAGAAAGAGAACCATGGAGCACGAGGGAGTGTGGGTTGGATCGTTTTATACCATATGCCCTTTGTGCGAGATCTTTCGTCAAAATATTCGGACCACATGTCAAAGCACATATTTTTGACCTTAAACAGGACATCAGAAAACCAAGGAACATTATGGCAATTGTCACCCATTTCGGATGCTTCCCTAGCCAACCGATCCACCACCTCGTTCCCCACAACACCGCAGTGAGAGGGAATCCACTGTAAAATAACTTTCTTTTTGGCAGCGCAGAGTTTAAGTACTAGACGAATTATTGTGTAAGCTACTGGAATGCCCCTAAAGACGTAAGTACAGCGGTTCAAATGTTGAAGAGTACATTTTGAATCCGTTAAAATTACAAATTTATTATGACTATTGATGCTGTCAATATATGATAGTGACTCTGCAATTGCGATCATTTCAATAGCCATTATCGAAATATTGTCCTTAATGTGTAGTTTAATTACTTCTCCGGTTTGCCAATCTAAGAACGCTGCTCCACTACCAATATCTGTTTTAGATCCGTCTGTAAATATCTTATAATACTCATGATAAGTGTCTGTAAGCATTGAATTGCATATACTTCGTAACTGAGAACCGTCGTACTTACGTTTAGCTTTATCGATTTTATCAACATTTGATATTAGACAGTTACTTAAATCTATATTAGTAACCCAGGTATCGAGTGAAAACATTTCTAACTGGTTACAACAGTATACCGGGGTGTCCTTAAACTCGTTAAATACAAGTCCAAGTAACGGTTTGGTTTTGTTACGCCAGTAAAGGTAATCAAAAGAGTTTTTCAAATCCGTCAGAAGTCCTGGTAGGGAATTTGTACATAGAGATTTAGATTTTAACAACATTTTACCTGCAAGATACCGTCTCCGAATTGCTAGCGGAGGTAAACTCAGTTCTGATTCCATCACATGGATAGGCGTACTTTTTATAAACCCTCCTATTATTCGTAAGCAAGTGTTTTGTAGTGTGTCTAACCTAGCTAAATTAGTTGCAGCGCTGTTTCCATATAAAAAACTTGCATAATCAAGCCTACTTCTTATCATTGCAATGTACAGACGCCTTAAATGAACTTGGTGCACTCCCCATCCCGCTCCCGCTAACACTTTAAATGTATTTATAAATTTAATAACTTTAACTTTAATTTCATTTATGTGTTTCCCCCATCGCAAGCCTCGGTCAAGCCAAAGGCCCAAGTATTTAACGGTATCCACAACTTCTAGTACTTGGTTGTTAATATTAATAGAAATGTTATCTTTTCTAAACCCCCTTTTAAACAAACAAACTTTACTTTTACTCTGAGAAATCTCTAGACCTATGTCTAAAAATAAAGTCTGTATCTTATCTAAAGCCTGCTGGATTCTAACTTCTCCCTCAGCAGGGTTTTTACAATGGCAATAAAGAACGTAATCATCAGCATATTGTGAAATGAATATCTCCTTCTCAAGGATTTTACAGATCTTCATAGTGGCTATGTTAAATAGTAATGGCGATAGCGGGTCCCCTTGGGCTAAACCGCGACCTGTCGATCTTTCTATAACTAAATCATCTAATTGTATTTTGAGGTATCTATGCTTCAAAAAATTCCAAAGGTAGTTGCATACTCTACGTCCTACTTTTAGTGAGTCCAGAGTAGAAATTAGCACTGTATTATCAATATTATTGTAGGCACTGTCAATATCTAAAAAGCAGCCCAAAGTTGATGATCCTTTTGCGAAGCCAATTTGAATCCTAGTAACTAGGACGCTTAAACTATCTAAGCATGATTTACATTTCCTAAACCCCATAGTATTTTCGGAGAACTCCTTATTACGCTCTAGAAGCCACTCGATTCTATGGTTGATAATTGCGTGAAAGATTTTGCATACACACGACATTAATGAAATAGGTCGTAATGATGATATTTGGCTCGGATCTCTGCCCGGTTTTGGAATAGGAATAATACCAATATCTTTCCATTGATTAGGGACAAATCCGTTAACGAAAAAGTTATTATATAGACACAACAATATCTTTTTGCCATTTTCTGGAAGATGTCTAATCATAGAGTATGAAATGTCATCACACCCAGGGGAGGTATCCTTGAGTTTAATGCACTTATTTAACTCCTGTATAGAGATATCAATATCAATGGGAGACTCATAATCCAAAAGCAACGGTGAGGGTGGGATGGCGTAATCTGGAGACAGTGAACATAGTAGTTCCTCAGCTAGTACTGGGTCAATGTACTGTCTAGGAGCTCTGTAGCCCTTCATCCAGGCCATTTTCCTCCACATCTCACTCGAAGTAGTACTTGCATCGACTGAAGAGCATAGATCTTGCCAACCCTTTCGAATAGCTCCACACAGATCATTATGGGCCTTAGAAGTCTTGTCCCGTAAAATATCTAGATTCCCTGGAGTAGGATTCCTACGAAACCTGGTTAACGCCAGCCTGCGTTTGGCTATAGCTTCCGATAGCTTTTGGTTCCAATAGGGTTTTGGCTTAAATGCTGACTTTACATTATTATTAAATGTATGATATGGGATATGTATATCTGCTACTTGATTAATGAGATGAATAAATTGGTTATAATTTTCTTGATGGTCACTACAGATCGTAAAATTTTTAAAGTGTTCTTGTAAACCTTCTTTATATTTTTGCCAATTAGCCTTTTTGAAATTTCTTTTCTTAACAGGGATGCTGAAATTGCATTGTTGTTTAGTTGAAAGTTTAATAAAAAAGTGATCACTACCTAATGTTTCATTAACTATTGACCAATTAAGGTCTAAAGCTATATCTGTGCTGGCCAAACTAATATCGGGAGAGGACTTTTGCAACACGCCGTCGGATAACCTCATCCAAGTCGTTTCTCCGCTGTTAAGTGTTAACAAGTCACTGTCCAAAATAGAATTATAAATTTGATTACCTCTTTGATCCGTCTTACACGACCAACTAGAGTGATGCCCGTTAAAGTCGCCAAGGACTAAGGTTTTCGGCTCACAATGACTAAAGACTTCATCCCAATCCGTTTGACTTGTATTTATTTTGCTAGGACAATAAATTGCAACAATGTTTTCAATTACTCGGCATTTTAAAAGCTTAACCTTCAGGAACTCGATACCTGCATTACCAATGACAACATTTGAAATTAGACATTGAATCGAGTTGTGTACGAGAATCATTACACCCCCGTAACCATCATGTCTATCCTTCCTGTAAACCTGATAACCATGAACTCTAACGCTATAATCTTTAGATAACCATGTTTCACTTACCACAGCAATATGAACTTTTTGTAATCTTAACAATTCTTGAAACGATTTAAGCTTGCCTAACAGACTCTGGGCATTCCATTGGATAATATTTAAACTAATGGAATTGCTAGAACTAGCCATAATTAACAAACTGTAAAAAACCTTTAACTATACTTGAGTCTGAAAAGAATCCTGCCGCCAGAATCACCAGCCATTCCACACATAATTTAATAACGCCTTGAATTTTATCTTGGATACTTATACTATTTAGGAAAATCACCTCCTTTACCCGTCTTAACAGCTCGTTAAATGTCGTTTTCCGATCGTTCTCGTTCTCGTGAGGTCCATTGACATTGTCACTTTGAGCGTTAATTTCTGCATTCCACTCTATCTTGGGAGGGTCAACAGCGGTTTTCTTCCTTTTCTCGTTTTTAGTTTGAATTTTTATTTTTTGTTCTGACGATCCAGGCTTGGAAGTACCAGGTACTGGATCCTGAACTTGATGATTCAGAATAGGATTGACTCTTCCTTCTGAAAGAACATTACTGTACGATAAAACACATGGCGATTTATCAGAGCCTGGTGGAGGACTATGCTTGACTGGAGGGAATGAGTGACTATTCATGTACGGATTTTCTTCCTCCAGTGGTCTTGGTATAGGGGCTGCGTAAAGGCTCAATGCCTTTCTGTATGTACAGTTGAATTCGGACATCAACTCCCGTAGCTTCCTCTCTTTCTGGTATACTGGGCAGATCTTCGCCATCGATATGTGGTTACCACGGCAGTTGACGCACACGAAAGTTGCAGTTACGCAGTTGGGATGATCGCCTCCGCATTTAGGGCACATAAATAATTTTGATGTACAATTTCTAACGCTATGACCAATTTTCCAGCATTTGAAACATTGGGTCACAGGGAGAACATAGGGCTCTACCTTAATTCGTAAGCCATCTACGTAAACGAAAGGTGGCAGCTTCGAGCACCTAAAGGATAGCCGTGCCACCTCACTCGGGCACCAATGGCCATCGCCTTTATCTCGACGGTTTAATCTTTTGACTGAAATGACTGTCTCAGTGCAAGACACTAACTTTAGTATATCTTCCTCGCAAAGATCAAGGTCTACGTTTCTGATGATGCCATAGCTCAGTCCAATCTCCATTGGTCTGTGCAAAACCCAACCTTGTTTAATAATGTTTTCACATTGAAATATTTGTTCCATATTTTCCTTGTCAATAAACTCCAGCCGAATTTTATAAGGGTTTAAATATTTTATTGCACAAATACCTTTAATGTTATTTTCTTTTAAAAAACGAGCCATGGCAAATTGTTTGGGTAGTTTTTCTTTATTCGAGATATACACCTGAAGGTTAGCTTTGTCGCTGTCATCTTGAGCCATTGTGATGTTTCTCTCCTTTTTCCTTTTCCTTTCCACTGTATTCCACTCTGGCTCTCCATCTTCACTCCCATTTTCCTTTTCTCTATGTCTTTTAATAGTTTGCCTGCTCATCTCCATCTCTATCAAATGTTCTTCATCATCACTTTTGTAATAGTCGGAATCATCATGGGAATCAGTCGGCAGTCTTACCTCCTGTCCCTGTGCCATATTTTTAATTTTGAGGCTATACGACGAAATAGACTTTGTCTTTGGGAATTTATCTGGCAAAATATTACTAGACGTAGCGTCTTGCCATTTCAGTGTTTGGCCGAGGGCCAACTCAGAGTCCTGAGAATCAGTATCAGTATGTGGTAAACTAGAAAATGAGTTGCTAAGGGCAATACCCGCTTCCTTGTTATTTCCAGCAATCTTGCCATCTGTTTTAGACTTATATTCGCTAATGGGGATGCGGGATCTGGTCTTAAGGTCGATATCCGGCCTACATCTGCGGGCTGAAATATCGCGGCAGATATCGTTCCTGACAGTTACAAACGCAGCGGGAGACGGCGGGGTCCGAACTGGAGGGTCTGTTGACCCTCCAGGATCGCCGAGGGAATCATTCTCCATTTATAAAATTTTAGGTTCAGTAAGAATACCTACACAAATGGGAGAATAGATCTAGCTACACCAGGTGCTAATCTGATAAATTTAATAATTATATTTAAAAATTTTAAATATTCGCGTTTGACGTTGTCAATCGAATCCTTTAATCGACATGACAGTCCTGTTAAGCGCGCTCCAGACTACGCGGTGGTAGAGTGTGGATAGCAATTTAACAAAATAAAGACTTGGCTAAAGTCTCGTAACCTGGCCATAAAAAAAAAAAAGCAAGCTTGACAGTTGTTCTTTGTCATCCACCATCACCATCCAGTTCTGTGCATGTTCTGTTGTTCTGTGGTTTCGGTTTCATTTTTCATTAGACGGTCGATATAAGTCTAGTGAAAGTTAACATGGTCTATTAATATTTACTTTAAGAAAGGGAATATACTTGAATAAGAAATTATACGTCTGGATCTTACGACTTAAAATATGGAAATGATCTTAAAACATAATTTTAGTGTAACAACCGTAGTAATTACAGTATTGTCTGCGGCCGTTGTATTTACTGTTTTAAAGTATAAACGGAGGATTAGAAAAGCTTCGGAGGCTTTTCATTATATGAACGTTTCAATAGTTACTGATGAAGAGGCATGCAATAGAGCGGTAACTATTATAAGAAGGTTAGTGATTAGATAAGTAATTAGTAAAATAACCTTTAATTTTTTTGTGGATACTCTTATACCATGTACCTTTATAATATGACAGCTTTACTGCAGGTTTCATGTGGCAGCCCTATCTTTATTATTATTACAATCTTATTGTGTCCCACTGTTTGACAACTTGCCTCCCCTATTTTCTTCCAACTTCCAATCTCAAACTAATTTTTAGGGTTCCGTACCCCCCTATTACTAAGACTCCACTGTCCGTCTGTCTGTCCGTCTATCCGTCTGTCTGTCACCAGGCTGTATCTCATGAACTGTGATAGCTAGACAGTTGAAATTTTCACAGATGATGTATTTTTGTTACCGCAAAAACAACAAATACTAAAAAGTATGGAACCGTCAGTGGGTACTTTTGTTTTTTGTCTCAGGTCTTCATTTCTCACTTTGTCTAGTTTTATTTTTTATTTTCCTTATTAAGGATTACCAACAGATAATACATCTTACATGCTCTTAAATCTATATAACAATCATGACTGATGCTTATCTAATTATAGGTAACCAAAACTTATATAAGTGTCTTGTACCTGTGAACAATAGTGAACATGCAGTAAACTTATGGCTATATGAAATTAGTACATTACATTAACTAAAATATTTACTATAAAAATATTTTATTAATATTTTATTAAGTATTATTTTAGAATTTTTAAGAAACTATGACTAACTAACTACTTTGGGACATCCAGTGAGCCAACATATTTCGTCACCTTTCTTTTAAACTGTTCAAGTTTGTTGTTGAATATGTCAACTCCCGCAGAGCCTGGGATGTGAATGTATGATTTTGCCATTCTTAAAAGGGCAGAATTACGACCTAAATTTGTTTTTCCAAATGGAATGCTAAACAGTTTATACAACTAGTCTGCATGTTCCCGTCATACTTCTTTCCATTGACCTCTGGCAGTACTTAAGCCTGTCTCGGTGCTCTTTGTTGAGTGTCCATGTCTCACATCCGTATGTAATGCAGGGTAAGATACATATAGCATTTAGAATACTGAATATTATGATACGACTATTTGCAGGCTGTAGCATTTGTATAGTAAAAGTTATTTGGCATTTAGGATACTGAATATTCCAGACAAACATAAAGGAGATGTCAAACAAAAGACTAAGTTCTAAGAAATAAAATAGAATTTTACTAACATCCATAAATAATGCAAAGATTTTTTGTGTTTGTCAGATTATATTTTACACTCATTTAGAGGAATGCAAAAAAAAAGTTTACTAATTTTGAAATTACTTTAGGTGCTGTAATCCAGTACTTAAAACTTTTTTTTGCGTTCCTCTAAATTTGTCCATGAGGAGGAATACAATAATATTTGTCCATGAGTAGGTATAAAATAATATTTGTCCATGAGTAGGTATACAATAATATTTGTCCATGAGTAGGTATACAATAATATTTGTCCATGAGTAGGTATACAATAATATTTGTCCATGAGTAGGTATACAATAATATTTGTCCATGAGTAGGTATACAATAATGTTTGCCCATGAGTAGGTATACTATAATATTTGTCTATGAGTAGGTATAAAATAATATTTGTCCATGAGTAGGTATACAATACTATTTGTCCATGAGTAGGTATACAATAAGCAGACAGTAGGCAGACATAGTTATTTGCCTGTGAATCTCATGCGTACACTAGTGGTGCCTATTGTTAAAAATAAAACCGGTGACGTATCCGATAGGAATAACTATAGACCCATATCGCTGGCTACAGTGACAGCTAAGGTGCTCGACGGTCTTCTTAGTAAGCAGCTCGATAAGTATTTACATCTTCATGATGCTCAGTTCGGGTTTCGAGCCGGTCTCTCGACGGAGACCGCAATTTTTACCTTGAAGGAGACCGTCAAGTACTATACCCAAAGAAAGACACCAGTTTATGGATGCTTTATGGACTTATCCAAAGCCTTCGATATGGTTTCCTATCGGATACTGTGGGGAAAGTTGCGGGCCACCGGCATGCCTAAAGAGCTGGTTGACTTGTTTAGTCACTGGTACGAGAGGCAAGAGAACTGTGTAAGGTGGGCGGGAGCGGTATCCGACACATACAGACTGGAATGCGGAGTGAGGCAGGGGGGGGCTAACCTCGCCTAAGCTTTTCTGTCTGTATGTCGACGAGCTGATTGCCGGACTCAGCAACACGTATGCGGGATGTTCTATAGATGGCCAAATGGTCAATAACATTAGTTACGCGGATGATATGGTGTTGCTGAGTCCGTCAGTCAGTGCACTTAGGGACCTGCTGCGCATGTGCGAAACCTATGCTGATTCACATGGACTGAAGTACAATTGTCTCAAAACGCAAGTTATGGTTTTCGCGGTGCGGGGCATGTCGTCGGTGTACGTGCCGCCCATCAAGCTGTATGAAAAGGAGCTGGACAAGGTTGACCGGTTCAAATATTTAGGTCACATTATCACGAGTGACCTAAAGGACGACAGTGATATTGAGAGGGAACGTAGGGCGCTGGCGGTTCGGGGGAATATGCTGGCTCGCAGGTTCGCGCATTGTACGGGGGAAGTAAAGAGAACCTGGTTCAAGTCCTTCTGTCAATCGTTCTACACCAGTGGCCTGTGGGTTAGTTATACTCAGAGAGCCCTCAGCGCCTTACGAGTCCTTTATAATATCATGTTTAGGGTGCTGATGGGGCTCCCTAGATTCTGCAGTGCATCTGGCATGTTCGCCGACGCACACGTAGAGGACTTCCACGCCATTATGCGTAAAAAGATCATGTCCATCAGAAGCAGAATACAGGGGAGTGCCAACAGCATACTAAATATGTTAGCGGACAGGCCAGACAGTCTTTTACAAAGAAATTGGATGTCCTCACTTATAAACCCCCATTCAGGGGATATATATTTTTTAAATTAGTGTGTAATAAAAAATAGTTTTAATATAAATAACCTAGTTTAAAGAAATTATTTATTTATTTAATAATATTAGTCCATGAGTAGGTATACAATAATATTTTCTGGTTATATGAACTCTACACCTACTACAACACCTCTACATGACATTTTTTTATACAGTAAAGTTGTTATTTATTTCTGCAACGTAAATCTATACTACAATACGGCATTTTTAATTTAACAAACAGTATTTGTTACACGAGTTTACAGTTTTTTAAAGTAATTTGAATATGTATTTTACAATATGACTGATCATAGTCTGTGCAAGTGAGTCTTCCTATACTTACTGTCGGCGCGGCGACAACGACAAGGGAATGCCTACTATGTCTCCATTCTCCAGTCTCTTGTCCACAACACAAGAGATGTTGTTTTATATCCTATACAGGGTTCGGCAACCTTTTAGCAGCCAAGGGCCACATAGTAGTTAACGAAATGGACGCGGGCCGCACTTTGTTAATATTTATGACTTTATCAGGTATTGTTGTTTGTCAAAATTATATACAAAATAGCCAAGGAGGCTCGCGGGCCGCAAGCGAGAGGTTCGCGGGCCGCCTGTTGCCGACTCCTGCCCTATACTATACTACACATACACTGCATAATGAATTATAAACTTCTAGGATATAATGTGTTGTGGCTTCAAAAATATAATGTGTTACCTAATTAATTAATATACCACCTATTTAGTTATTTATCCTAATAAAATAAAAAAATGTGTGTGTGTTTCAGGAAGTGTGTGTATCATAATGCCATAGGATTTGACTCTGAATGGGTGACTGTGGGTCGCAAGAGACAGCCCGTCGCACTGTTGCAGCTGTCTACCCTTGATGGTTTTTGTGGTCTGTTCCGGTTAAGTCAAATGAAAACTGTCCCTAGCTCATTAAAAGTAGGAAACCACTTGTTGTTTAACAATAAGTTACTATAGCTATGTTGGTTATACCAAATATATTTAATAATAATAATAATTACTAAATACATGCAGAATCGTTAGAAAGTTTTTGCAACAAGATGAAGCTAGAACCTGCAGAATCGTTAGAAAGTTTTTGCAACAAGATGAAGCTAGAACCGAATAAGCTGAATAACCTATTTTTAAAATGTATATCTTTGACTTTATGTCATCTACTTGGCTTAGGCCCGTAGCTGGCATTAACTACCAGCTTATGCTGAGATATAAAAAACCCCTGAAAATAATAATAATATAAGTCCGCAGGGCAGCTTGTGGCGAGCTGTTGGGGAGTGACGACCCCACGGACCCGAGTGCTCCAGAGAGTCGGTCAGGGTCTCCGTCTCCGGCGAGTCTTCGTCGGTCGGAGTGGACCCCAAGGGGACCCGCAGGACTCTCAGCTCTGGCTTGCCTTCATTGGCCGTCCAGAGGGGAGTCGTAAGAGCTATATGCTCCAGGGGTGGAAGTGAAAGATGCATAAGACGCGAGTTGGCAAAGTGGCTGGTAACAGCCACTGGGTAGAAAGCGGCGCACACCTCTCGACACCCCTGAGCCGCTCACACCGGTGTTGCTCCTGGTCGTCTTCACGACGGCAGTTTCAGGGGCCCATCTAGTCAGCGGCGAGTCACCGCCTGCCTCGATAACGTGTACAGACATTGTTATGGCAGGTGTCCGGACCTCTCAGCAATAGCCCAATCTTTTGACCAGCCAAACTTCAATCCATAAACCGGTATACTGTTCACTTTTTCTACAATAGTCCCAATGCCTGCTGCGACCGGTTCATGGGTGTCTATTGTTGCACCTGTGAACGGGTTCCAGCAGGCATTCTACATGACATTAAAGCTCTCCAAGGGGCCTCTACGTGTTGGATCTATAACCCCACGCAAGCCTATCAAAAGACCGGGATTTATAGGCCCGTGAAATCCAGAATAATAATAATAATAAAAATATTTATTTCCAGTTAATGTTACAACAATAGAATAATCTTTTACAGCAAAGGTTTAAAATTTAGATGTTAAAGCCTAAGATTAACGGTGGTCTCCACACTAGGCA
Organism: Cydia strobilella; assembly: GCF_947568885.1. Classification (NCBI taxonomy): domain Eukaryota; kingdom Metazoa; phylum Arthropoda; class Insecta; order Lepidoptera; family Tortricidae; genus Cydia; species Cydia strobilella. The sequence continues at coordinate 34,259,451 of NC_086068.1, forward strand.
AAGCCTGTATCGTGGTTACCAGTTTAAAGATATGTACTTAAATATATCAATTTTGACTTTTTTTTTTTACATATATTGCCAATTACACTATGTATCTATTTATTTAAATTACGTGAGCAAAAAGGTGCACAAGTTAATAGCAGGTAGGTATTTTAAAGTTTAATCTAAATGTAAATACAAAGGTTAGTGTGTGTGTGTGCATGTATGTGTGTGTAAGTGAATGATGTGTGTGTGTGTGTGCGCACGCATTAAATCATAGCAAGCAAATATAGCCCTACGAGTGAATTTGTTCTCTTGGGATCAGATTTTTAACTATATTGCTGATCATGTGACTGCTGGCTCATAATAAAAGTCGAACTACCATAATTTATAGAATTGAATCGGGACTTAATCGCGTACGCTTACTTTTATAGTAGGAGCTTATCTTTATATATGGTCGACCTTCGGCATTAACTGGAAATCGCACATCCAAAATATTAAATCAAAACTTGCAAAATTTGTATATGCACTTAGTGTCTTAAAAATAACTACCAATTTGAAATCTGCGGCCACGTTACGGCATAGTCCTGTGGGGTGCGAGCACCGATGCTCACCAACTATTTGTTATGCAAAAAAAATGTGTTCGCATTCTGACCAATACACGCATTCCAAATAGTTGTCGACGGAATTTACAGACCTTAAAATATTAACACCTCCTTATCATGGAGGCGGCAGTATTTGTCAAGAACCACCCATATTTATTTAACGGAACGGAAGTATTCAAACCTGAGAGTAGACGAAAAAATCAAATTATCTTACCGCATAGCAAGCTTGCCATAGTTAAAAATGGTCCCTTCTATCGATGTGTCCAAATAATGAATAAAATTCCCGAATCTATAAAACAATTAAGCGACATCAAGTTATTTAAAAATAAATTAAGGAAGATACTTGTCGAGAAATATTATTATACCATAGAAGAATTATTTGAGGATCAATATTTAGCAAACATGACATAATATACTGGATTAGAATGAATTTATTATTATTATTGTTTTTCTAATATAAAACAAATTGACATGCACGACTTATATAATTATAAAACAACCTATCAAATTGCTCTTATGTTTAAATTAAGTTAAAACCTAGTGTTGCATGATAATTATTGTAATTAATTGTAATTTATTTAGTTATTCAGTTTAGCTGTTAAGTAACATGTCCTATATTGTATGCCCTAGCAGGGTATCGTGTACCTACTAAGACTAAAATGTAAGACCTTAATGTACTGATGAACATGATAACAATGGATTAAATGAATATGAATATGAATCTTAGACAATTATTATTTGCCTGATTATTTAGTCTGCCAGTGATCACGGACGTAATGTCACGTTCGAAACGTCAGGCCAAATAATAAAAAAGAGTGTACGCGATTATGTCCCGATTTAGTTTTATAAATTAGGGGTCATCCATTAATTACATCACACGTTTAGGGGTCTAGAAAATGTGACAAGTGGGAGGAGGGAGGGAGGGAACTTTGTGACGTCACATTAACATATTTAAATATTTTTATTCGCTGTGCAGTTAAATAACAAGTTTTTGGAACGATAAACGTTTTTAATCGTTTAATTTTCTTTCCTAATCAATTTTGGATTATAAAATTACTAATATTTCTTTCGTCAAAAATATTTTGATAAAATATTAATAATACTTAATTCGATTTGCCGATTTCATTGAAAAAATGTGACGTCACACCAAGGGGGAGGGGTTTGCCGTAAAATTGGTGTGACGTAATTAATGGATGAACCCTAATATGAGTGAAAATCGTGTTGGTTTAAATTTAACTATCATGTTTTTGATGTGCTTATTGTGCGAATTGTATGGTAATATGTACAGGTTTTCTTTAAAAGGGACAGTTATAGCATTCATACGTAGTAATCAAGATGTATGTTAAGTAATACCTAGTTACACTTGTTTTAGACATTACTCGAAGATAACACCCTCTACAAAGTAGGTGTTTCTCCTTCTGATGACGCAAAATATCTGTTCCACGACTGGGGGGCGAAACTAAAGAGCTCTCTGGATTTGCGCCACCTGGCTCGCGCCTGCGGCCACAGTGCCGGCGGTCTAGCGAGCCTCTCTGAAGCACTGTTGCAAGTCACTCTGGATAAACACTGGAAGGTAATAGAACATACTACATCCTAGAAGCTATCTCACATTATTATTATATTCTTTTACATAGTAAAGGTGTAACTAGGGCTCGCGGTCGCGTCCGGGTTTCGTGTACCTGTCGCCGGGGCCCCGTTCTCGTGTTACACAAAACCGGATTTGTGGCCCGTTCGGAACGGGTAATTAAGGTCCGTGTACCCGTGTTACCCGTGTGTCCGGATGCACGGATATTAATTACGCGCGGGTCCGGTCCATTCTCGACGTATAGTGACGGTCGGACGCGTTCTTTATAAGAGCGAAGAATCACAAGTTTAACATCGAACAATAACACATTAACAATAACAAACAAAAAAAAAAACCGGCCAAGTGCGAGTCGAACTCGCGCACGGAGGGTTCCGTACCATTACGGAAAAAACAGCAAAAAAATCACGTTTGTTGTATGGGATCCCCACTTAAATATTTATATTATTCTATTTTTAGTATTTGTTGTTATAGCGGCAACAGAAATACATCATCTGTGAAAATTTCAACTGTCTAGCTATCACGGTTCATGAGATACAGCCTGGTGACAGACAGACAGACGGACAGCGGAGTCTTAGTAATAGGGTCCCGTTTTTACCCGAACCGAACCGTTTGAGCCGAACGCAGGTCCATTCCCGAACGCACTACACGGGCACGGACTTCGACGGGTTCGTTTCGTGTAGTTCGGACGCTTAGCACCGCCGGGGCTAAGAACACGGACGCACGGGTTGGCGTGTAGCACGGATACCGGGAGCTCTAGGTGTAACCCCCTTGCTTATACCAAAGATAGATATAACTTCGTAATAGATGGATACAGTCTAAGGAAAAAACGTGCCTCGAAAATCATGAAAATTTGATTCTCGATCAGATGTCGCTACTGCCTTTGGCCTACTCTCGTATAGAGGGCGTTGACGGTTTCGTTTGTTATTTAACAATTTTATCGCATATCCGTGAAAGAAAATGAGTCATAATAATAAAAATAATTAATGCAAATAAAAAAAATCAATTATAAATACATTTTATCGTATTTTTATAAATCTTCATTTTTAGTTTTAAAATGTGTCGATAGATGGCAGTGAATTTACTGTGGTTACAAAATTTACTATGACAGTACCGCTCTATAATATTATATCCTCTTTGCTTATACTCAATAGGTGTAAACGCAACCCATGTGGCCATACACTTACTCCCTGTATTGTTTGAAACATATTAACATGTGCCACAGTGGGAGTTCATGTTCATACTTCCTTAAAAACAGACCATATATTTGAATATTGGTGTACAAAGTAGTTTTCCTCCCTAAATTTAATCCGTAAAGAAATAACAAAAGTCAACATCATACAGAGCCCAGCACAGCTAGCTGCTCATCCCATTCTAAATGCTGCACAAAGGTCGATTCTTAAGAATTAGCCGGACATACTCGTAAGTCAAATTTTCAAAAGTAATAATTAACTACCGATTGCAATCAAATTTAACAGAGTAATACCCCACCTACAAGAAAGTACTCCCTCCACCAATAATAAATTCACCATGTGCATGTACCTGCAGTTGAAACTTAATCGTCTCGCTTATGTTTTTGTTCTAAACGCTCTCAGTTGAAGGAGTTGAACAAATTTAATTTGTGTGTTTTATAAGTGACAATGCCCAAAAATTGTGATGGATTCAAATAATTCAGGTATGATTCATAATATATTAATGCATTTTAAATATATTTACTTTATTTGATTGTATTTGTATCAATTTAGAAAGTGCTAATATTAGCGCTGGTAATTTTTTAGTGGATTTACCTTGTTTAAATGTAATTTTGTTATATTATGACCAGAGCCCGGAATTTTCGCGGCATAACAAAAAATTGTCGCAATCTTGCTAGTTAGAACATTTTTTGATCGATATCGATAGTTGGGTAATAGAAGAAAAATACAGTTAACCAAATAAAAACAATATTTCAAGAAACAGATACAATTAGTATACATAATGTAATAGTATATGGCTTTATAGTGATAAACGAAATTGTTTACTCCCGTAAGAAGGTTGAGTAATTAATGATTATCTACTATCAATATCACAAACCAAATATAATGTTATGTGCTGCTATGTATACTGACGTAGATTTCGAAGAAGAAAGAATTCCATCTGTTTCTATATAATTTAATTTTATAAAAACTACGTAAATTTTCTTATAAAATTTTTTATTTATTTGATGGACCATTATTTTCTTCCATTACCAAACTATCGATATCGATAAAAAAAAATTCTAACTCTAGCAAGATTGCGACAGTCTTTTGTTTTGCCGCGAAACTTCCGGGCTCTGATTATGACCCACGATGCGATCATAGTTCTTTTGGTGTTCAATACTTTAGACTTTGGGTTAGCTTATGACATATATTATTATGTTAGTTGTGGTTGACTGATTTAGAGTTTTTAAGATTACAATAAAATAAAATAAGCACTTACTTTCGTTTATATCGCCATAACTATGCCAGAAAATGTCAAGGGAACAGTGCAACCTGGACGTATACAATCGGCTGTTGTGTTGAGTTCAGATCCACTGCTAAGACATCAAAGCACAGTCATTTTGTCAGGAAATTATTAATTTACTACTATTAGCTGAACCATATACAGACCCTGATATATCAGACGCAGATGAAAATAAAGGTGAAGATTAAGTATTAAATGCTCATTGTATACATATGTATACTATGTTTTATTTATTTGGATTATTTTAAATAGCATTTGACCATTTTGTGTGAATAGTGAATAGTTATACTAAGATAGATAATAAAAAAGCATTATTCTTAATATGCATTGTTATTTTGACTATTAGCTAGTAAATCATGTTTATACACTAATAATAATAACTAAAATGACATATAAATAAAGGGTCTCTATTGTTTGACATGGAACTGTCATTGTTAGTCGCATGGGCAGTCGCGTCCAATGCGCGCAGCGACATAGACGCATGGATATGTAATTAAATTATTAATTGCGAAATTAGCGCGGCTCGGCCGCCGCTCGGAAATTGACGCGATGAGTGACTCCGAACAGACTCAACCCATCGCAAATGAGTTCCTCGCCTTCCTGCAACTAAAAAACAAGCTGGTGCAGGAAGGAGCGATAGATGCTGTGACTGCTGTCCAGATGAGTTCGCGTGCGTCGAGTTTCACCGTGGAAGACATCTGTGCAGCGAAGCAAGTGCTGTGCCAGTCCCTCGGGATCGTCGGCACATATGTACCTCACCGGAGAGGAGATGAAGCCGGGTAGAAGTCCCTTGAGGACATAATGAAAATCCTGAGTGAAAACAAGGATCGGATTCCGGAGTTCGTGGCGACGGGTGCCCCTATCCTTCCGTCGTGTGCTCCGGATAATGTCGACGTTCGCCTCTTGTTTAAGGAAATCGTGGCCCTAAATACAAGATTAGCCGAAGTTATTATGAAGTTTGAAGCTAGCCTAGTCACTATCGCCGAATTACGTGACGAAATTACATGTTTGCGGAATGCTCCAACTCGGTCGGCGGTTTCAAATTTCAAGAGCGATTATCGACCTGACACTTGTGTCGAGTCCGTTAGTTTACGTGCTGCTGACACTGCAAAATGTGCCGCACGCGCCGCTGCACCGCCCGCGCACCCCCCGCGCGAGCGACCGACTCCTGTCTCCTCCAAGTCACGTCAGCGTGCTTATGCTGACGTCGCCGGTCAGTCTGTCGCAGCTAACCGGGTCAACGAGCCTTCTAAGGCGTGTAAATCACGGGCTCCCCTTTTAGAGAAGTCCTCCCGCACCAATGTGGATAAGGAGGGATTCACACTGGTGGAAAGGAAGAGAAAGGCACGCAGGTCGCCCCGTAAGACTGTGTGGCACTGCGGAGCGGGTTAATTCCGGTCTACGAATTGCAACACCGAGTAAGGCGCTCTACGTATCTCGACTGCATTACTCCGCCGGAGCCGACGAGGTGGTGGAGTACATCCGTCAGAAGACTGGCTATACGCTGAGGGTGCACCAGCTACAGTCGCGTCACTATGTGCACTTCAGTCCATTTGTGGTGCGCGTGCCGCGGCCGCTGCAGGACACCATCGCTAGCGCGGACTTCTGGCCGAAGGGTGTGGTGTTTCGGCGGTTCCGGGGCAACTTGCAGAATTCTACACCAAGCCAGACGACGCAACGGTGCCATGCTGTTTCGTCGTCGCCCAAATCTTAAATACTTAATTTTTTGTGTTTTCTCGTTATCTCGTATCTTTGTATTTTTATTTGTTTTGTAGTTCGCAGTGCCTTGGTAGTAATACTGTAATGCTGTGTAACTAATTTGATAAAAAATATATATGAAGTCTTTGAAGTGTTTATGGTCAATAGGTTGCATTGAAACCATCTGTGTAAATGATCAAGATCTTTAAACCCATAACCCTACTTTCTGTTTAAGTCGCAGTCGAGTAAAATGCTGATATTGGGGTAGAACGTGTACAAACGTATAGACAAAAGTGGAATTCATATTCCTCCAAGTTTCATATTAAGAGAATATCCCCTGGAAATTTCTATAACAAGATGTATTTTTTCCGCAAAGATATCTAGGACTTTTTCGTGTAGAATTTAATAAGCTTTAATGTTACCTTACACCCAGCGGCGGTTGGTGACTTTACATTATGGGAGTTCACTCACAGTAAAAAGACTACAACTACATTACTACACATACTATTAACCGTCGCAAAATACGAATAGATGTCGGTTTTCGTCCACCCGGTCATTGAAGTCTAGGTTAACCCGGTTATAGATTTTCGGTATTACGAATATCTTGACGACCGATAGACGCCAACTGTAAGTAATTTTTCAAATGGATTCGAGGTACTGAATGTTTTTTTATTTTATTTTATGGAAAGATGTGCTAAATTGTTAACACACCTGTTTCGGTCCAAACCAACCCACCGCAAAGCCGCACCGCAAACACGAGACAAAATACCACACACCCTCACACGAAACACGAAAAACAAAATACCCTTGTATCACATCCACACAACACAGCCGCGGTGTTTTTGCATATTGGTCTGATATGACATATAAGTTTTTGTATTCCTTCAAGTTCTTCCTTTTGTATTTAACTTGAGTCGATTATGTAAACTTTTATCACATTCTCACGTTAAATTCATTCATTTTTAAACACCTCACAACAAACAAATTGTTTGCACTCACTGTTTAAACTCTTGTTTAATTATTTAAAATGAAAAAAAAGCCAAAATTGCATTCACCCGCTTACTTTAAAATTGACTAAGGTCTGTTTACAAACAAGTGACAATAGGGTATTTGACAACATTAAAAATATATAACGAATTGCTGTCATCCTGAAAGATAATAGTCATACTTGTTATGAACAAAATGCTGCACTTCATGATAAAAGCAAGCCGCTTTGCACAGTGATAGTAGGGACCAAACTGAGCGATTTGACCCGCAGCAACGGCAGTTTCACCTCTTAGGAACAGAGATGGCGCCACTTCTTTAAAAAATATTTCAAAAAATTCTACAAGCTAAACCAATGAACCGATTTAAATATTTAATATCTCAAATGAAAGCTTATTATATACGTTACTTTTAAAAAAATACTTAAAAAATATATACTGAATACTTTTGACAAGAAACGGCATCTTAAGTTTTTTTTTTACTCGATTGATAGTTTTTACTTGATTTCTCAAAAAAAAATGTATTGAACATGAATAGTTTAATACATGTGCATATTACTGAATAAACAACAAGTATTATACAAAAAACTCGACACCGATACCTCTCATACTTCACGAAATATGAAAGTTTGAATGTGAGTGTAAATTTCTTCAAAATATATTTCAAAAAATTCTACAAGCTAAACTATTTGACCGATTTCAATGTTTAATATCTAAAATAAAAGCTCATTATATACATTACTTATAAAAAAATACTAAAAAAACATATACTGAATACTTTTGGCAAAAAACGGCATCTAAAGTTTTTTTTTCTTACTCGATTGATAGTTTTTACTTCATTTCTTAAAAAAAATATTATGGAACGAATAGTTTAATACATGTATATATTACTGAATAAATAATAAGTATTATAAAAAAAACCCGACACCGATACCTTTTATTCTTCACGAAATATTTAAGTTCGATTATGCACGCTCTTACAAATAAATTTATTTAAAAGAAATCTTCAACCGCAGTAAGTGCACTGATTTTAATATGAAATGTGTCATATGAAAAGAAATCACCCAATTTAGTTTAATAAATAAAAAATAAATAAATAAAACCTGAATAAAGTTTTCTCCTGGTGCTGAATTACAAAAAAAATATAACAAAATAGAAATTATTTTTATTTAAAGTGACTACATTCGTAAACAAAAAACTTAAATGTCCTTTTCGGGTTCACCGGTAGATGTAGAACTGAAAAAGAAAAGTCGTTTTGAAGGACTCGTACGTCGTACCATTCCAATACTACAAAATCACCGATCATACATGAACTGGTTGCTGTAGATTAATGTTGAATTATTTTTGTGCCTGTAGATTACTGCTGAATTATTTTTGTGCCTAGCTGATTACCATTAAACCTATAATTTTGTGCCAAACCTATAATCAGTGGTCAGCAACTCAGCATGCAAAATAACCCTGGATTGAAAATTACATTAACTTAATTTTGATTTGTACAGCCACCTTTGCATGATTTACACTGGGCTGTGCATGGTAAGCTGACGCGACGACAGTCGACACCCACGACGCATAGTTTCGCAGCCAGATGGTCCAAGAGGCTTAATTGCGACCAAGTCGCTGTAACTGCCGACAATTCTGCAGTGCAACTCTCTTTTTCCTTAGTCCATCCTTAAGAAGATGTACATGGTATGGAAACTTCTGGTTCCAGAGGAGCGTTTCCCCATATATGGCCCGCTTGGTAAGCTGCTCGAAGTGCATGTTTATAGAGAGCAGCTGATGTAGGTGGCAGGCTTGTCACAAGCTTGTTTTTTGAAATTGTAACTATAGCAAAGCAATAACATAAATCTAGGGTTACTTTATACTAAAATTAAAATATGTAGGTACACACCTAACAACTGACAAAATCAAAAACTTAAAAGTTGACGTACTCCTATTTTCCCGTCTTTTTATAGTGGCCAGAGAAAGGCAGCTTGATCTGAACGAATTCTTCCAGTACGAAAACCAAATTTGTCCACCTTCGTTGTCAGTCAATGGAGGGCTTCGTTCAGGGAACAAATCTCTCGGCCAATTTCAAAGCAGATGATTTGGCCGAGAAATTGGAACCTGCCTACCCTGCCACCTACATCATGCACTTCGAGCAGCTTACCAAGCGGGCCATATATGTAGGGAAACGCTCTGAAACCAGAAGTTTTCATACCATGTTCATCTTCTTGGGGATGGACTAAGGAAAAAGAGAGTTGGAATGGTCGGCAGTTACTGCGATTTGGTCGCAATTAAGCCTCTTGGACCATTGTGGCTGTAAATCTGGCTGCGAAACTATGCGTTGTGGGTATCGTCGCGTCAGCTTACCATGCACAGCCCAGTGTAAATCATGCAAAGGTGGCTGTACAAATCATAAGTAAGTTAATGTAGTTCTCAATCCAGGGCTATTTTGCATGCTGACCACTGATTATAGGTCTGGCACAAAATTATAGGTTTAATGGTAATCAGCTAGGCACAGATATAATTCAACAGAAGCCCTTTGTGACCAGAGGGCTGGTCACTATTTCGCGCAGCGCATCAGCATAGCTATACAGCGCGGAAATGCGGCCAGCCTTCTGGGCACCCTACCACACGACCGAGACCTAGGTCAGATTTTTTATTTGTAAGTTTTTTAGTTTAGGTCATTATGTTTTTAGCTCACTTTATTGTTTTCATAGAAAATTAAAATTAAAATTCAACAGTAATCTACAGCAACCAGTTCATGTATGATCGGTGATTTTGTAGTATTGAAATGGTACGAGTGCTTTAAAACGACTTTTCTTTTTCAGTTCTACATCTACCGAAGAGGACATTTAAGTTTTTTGGTTACAAATGTAGTCACTTTAAATAAAAATAATTTCTATTTTGTTATATTTTTTTGTAATTCAGCACCAGGAAAAAACTTTATTTAATTTTTATTTATTTATTTTTTATTTATTAAAATAAATTGGGTGATTTCTTTTCATATGACACATTTCATATTAAAATCAGTGCACTTACTGCGGTTGAAGATTTCTTTTAAATAAATTTATTTGTAAGAGCGTGCATAATTGAACTTAAATATTTCGTGAAGAATAAAAGGTGTCGGTGTCGGGTTTTTTTTATAATACTTGTTATTTATTCAGTAATATATACATGTATTAAACTATTCATGTTCCATATTTTTTTTTAAGAAATCAAGTAAAAACTATCAATCGAGTAAGAAAAAAAACTTAAGATGCCGTTTTTTGCCAAAAGTATTCTGTGTATGTTTTTTGAGTATTTTTTTATAAGTAATGTATATAATGAGCTTTTATTTTAGATATTAAACATTGAAATCGGTCAAATAGTTTAGCTTGTAGAATTTTTTTAAATATATTTTGAAGAAATTTACATTCACATTTTCATATTTCGTGAAGTACGAGAGGTATCGGTGTCAAGTTTTTTGTATAATACTTGTTGTTTATTCAGTAATATGCACATGTATTAAACTATTCATGTTCCATACATTTTTTTTGAGAAATCAAGTAAAAACTATCAATCGAGTAAAAAAAAAACTTAAGATGCCGTTTCTTGTCAAAAGTATTCAGTATATATTTTTTGAGTATTTTTTAAAAGTAACGTATATAATAAGCTTTCATTTGAGATATTAAACATTTAAATCGGTTCATTGGTTTAGCTTGTAGAATTTTTTGAAATATTTTTTAAAGAAGTGGCGCCATCTCTGTTCCTAAGGGGTGAAACTTGCGCTGCTGCGGGTCAAATCACTCAGTTTGGTCCCTTCTATCACTGTGCAAAGCGGCTTGCTTTTATCATGAAGTGCAGCATCCGGGCAAAAAATGGCCATAACAAGTATGACTATAATAAACTAATAAAGTATATTTCACTATATTTGAATGTAAATTATGTTTAGTTTTAGGAAAATAAACGAAAGAAAATTTAATATTTTTTGAAATTTCATCAGGGACGTGAACGCTCTGTGATTGGTCAACGCTCGGATGACGTCACACGCGGGTAAACATTCTTGATTGCCTTGAGTGTTTTAACTGTTTTATTTGTATTTAGTTAATTTTAGTTATTGTTCCACAGTTTTCTGATATATTCCGATTTATCCGTATATAAATAGCACAATATTCATAAGAATCTCAAAATGGAGCCGAAATATGTGAAAGCTGATAGCGGCTACCTACCAGACATAGACGCATTAATGGTTGCACTTTTCTTTAAAGATAATCCGGATGACTATGTTGCGGAACATAGAAATGTAAAAACAGCTGTGTGAGTATACGTAGAAATTGTTTATTTACGAACATTTCGATTTCGATGATACGAATACGACGACGATATATATATAGAATACGATGACGAGAATAGTATCTCCATACTGCACTTTAGTTTGAAAGAAAAAGTATGCTACTATATAACTACCTACTAATGCTGAAAGAGCTATGTTATGAGGTTATGTAGTAATACATTAAATACCTAGATCTTGTTTCGTTAAATACAACAAAATCCGCTGCTTTAACTACCATTTTTATTTACAGTTAAATATTACTTACATCGAAGTGGTCTTCACACATAAAAACATTTGTATGCGCTAAAATGCTCTTTGGGTCTCTTCGCGCTAGTTTTAACCACAATTTTCTTTTTTTGGGATTCGTTGGAACGGAAACAAACAATTTATCTGGATTTTTTATAGTTGTACTTGAACATTGCGGCACTATACACCATTTATATACCATTTTACAGTGAAATAATCAATTCAATGCACATAAACCATAACATTTACTAAGGTCATTGACTGAGTTTACTCGCGTGTGACGTCACACGTGTCACGTGATTAGCCCCTTTGCAAAAACAGCGTTTAGGGCGCGTTCAAAATAAATAAACTTTAACATTGTTTTTTTATATTTAATACAGGAAATTTCACGGAAATATCAATGTAGTGTAATTATTAAGTCATAAACAATCAAATAACCCCATTTTCAAAAATTAGTCAAATAGCCTATATGGCGCGCGTACCTAATGCGCGCGCATTCGATGAAAGGGCGCAAGGTCAAACGGGCTAGGAGCGCCGCTCCAATTTTATCTCTCTTCATAGAAAATCTTCTGTTTCACGTGCGGAACTGTGGCGAAACTTCTCTTTCGCTCTTATTGAAATTCCTATTGATTTCATGTACTAAATCTTTTTCATAGGAGCGCAATTCAAAGCGCTCCGCTTCGCGCGTTACCTATGATTCCTATATGAAATTATAGGACTAGGCCGAGTAGTATAGGTTGTTTATAAACTTATAATGAATAAAGGTAATTATTTAATTGGTATTGACTTTTTTACGATAGATCTTAAATAGTAATATATTAATTAGGTACTATAATTTCATTATGATTATTTATGGGAGTGCACTGCACACGCGCTCCTTAAGGCGGGCCGCGCCTGCTTACACCATATTTTCATAGAGAACGTATATTTAGAGTAGGGCTCGCGGTCGAATCCGTGTTTCGTTTACACGTTTCGAATACCCGTTTCCGAATAATACGTAAACGGTTTTCTGGCCCGTTCCGCACGTTTAATTAACACGGATAAACGGGTATTCGAAGATACGTATCTTATTTATCCGTGGCTCCGGACACGTCCTTGACGATAGTAGCGAAGGAACGAACGCCAGCTACAAATGAATAGACAAAAGATTCATGACGAGTTTCTGTCATATTTAACCTTATTCCGTGGGTCATAGAGTCGAAATTCAATAAACGGTTTAGAAAACCCTTTCTTGAGCAGGTAGTTTTTGCTTGCAATAGGTATTACGAGTATTCACGCTTCTTATCAAAATAGTATTTTATATAGCACTTTAAATAGCTACTTTTTTAAGTTGCGGGTTAGCAATAAAATAAAAAAAAACCTGCTAGTAACTATTAAAAAAAATATTAGAACCATCGAGTTCAGTATGTAGGCAGGAAGTCAAACTAAGGTTCGAAATTGGCATTAAGTAAGTATTTATAAAAAAAATCATTTTTAATTTGCTTCTTTATTTTTAGTTTAATTTGAGAACATGATATGAAATTGTATTTCTTGTCATATAATGTAGTGTAGGTACACCTTATAAAACAAAGTCCCCCGCCGCGTCCGTATGTCTGTCTGTATGTTCGCGATAACCAGACCTCACTTATGAATGAAGTTTTTCTTTGGGAATGTTTATGTGTATATTTTGTTAAGGTTTTGTTTAAATTGGTAGAAATATGTCGATGTTTTCTAATGAAGTTAGGAAAAATCACGCTGCCCAATCCATTTGAGGTAATATACAAACGACACAATGTATGGTGGAAAAAAGTCTACAAAAAAGTGCGCGATGGCTGTCTGTCTATATTTTAAGAATAATTAACCCATTAATAACTTCTAAAAAAACCGGACAAGTGCGAGTCGGACTCGCCCACCGAAGGTTCCGTAGAAAATTTAATTTTAATTTTTTATTGTTATGGCGGCAACAGAAATACATCTGTAAAAATTTCAACTGTCTAACTATCACGGTTCATGAGATACAGCCTAGTGAGTGGTGACAGACAGATGGACAGTGAAGTCTTAGTATTATTAGGCTTCCGATGTGAATACTTGTTACAGAATGTATTTTATTATGCTTGACTCTCCATGCGAAGACGGGGCGGGTCGCTAGTTATTAATAAACACTTTAAATCAACTTGATAAAATTGCACCTTCTCAATAAATTCTAATTGTTTTTGCTCTAGGTACCTCTTACCATAGTAAAACGCTTTTTAGTGCGGTGCAGCTACAAAACAATGGAAAACATTTTCTTGTGCAGATGTTTTGACCTTATTACAACGACATAAAGCTTATAATTGGCGGTGACACTTGTGATAATAGTTTGGGAACCTACATGTTTTCGACGATGACAAACAAAAGGATATTGGAAAACAATGGATGGATGGACCATTTAAGGTGGTTCGACTAGGTTACCCAAAGCTTAAACCCCGTCACTTTCGCAAATTTCAGGTTTTATTTTTTTGTGGAATAGTGTTCGTATCTGTATACTTAAAAGTATGTTTAGCGCACTCTTTACATAAATATTGAACTATTATAATAAACATTGAATACTTCATTGTGCAAAAACCACCTTTAATGTCGACAGTGTTTCTGTCATGCTATTTCCTACTATTACTCACACATGCAAACAGTGTTTCCGTGATGCTTGTAGTAGACAATTTCATGCAGTGTAAGTATGCTGCAATGGCGTTGCGGTATGTTCGTGGAAATACGTGCAAGAGGATTCGGGTTCGAGACTGGTACGACAGGGGTACTTTTTTTTGTTCTTTTTGTGTTATCTTTCTTATACTTTTTCTTCTTCGAATTCTTGTTTGATTCCGATATAACCGAAATATATTTCAGTGATATTATATTCTCCCTTTAAACTTTCGAAATATGCACGAAAAGTGCTCTTTACGCACTAGGGCGAGAAAGTTGCACCATATGTACTGTAAAATACTTTTTAGTACATATGGTGTATATACGTGCATATGTCGAAAATGTAAAGGGCCATAATTATGTACTGTAAAACGTTGTACAATAATGTACTAATAATAAAGTAGTAATTGTAAAATAAAATTAAAACTTTTTTATATTTTTATTTTTTTTGGATTCAAGTACAGTGAGTAACAACATTGCATGGCCTTCTAATTATAACTATTATAGAAAACGGGATATTTATCATGTTTATTTATATTATTTATTTCTTGATATTTTGGCCGGTCTTGCAAGACCGGTCGTTGTGGAGATCCCTGGGGGAGGCCTATGTCCAGCAGTGGATGGCTTGTTGGTGTAGATGGATTCACACAACAAATGAAATAACATTTTGTCATATTTGTTATCCGTAGTTGTCCCTGTACCTGAAAGAAAAATAATATCATGATAGCACAATATTTCTAGGAAGAAAGATGATGCAACAATATGGATTCTAATAAAGTTATCACTTACTTACCTGGTAGTAATAATTGTGTTTTTCATTCATATACAAAATTCCATCATTTTCAACCCCAGGAAAGTTTCTATTTTATTGCAGTGAGGATGTCCTGATTTTTTCTGGCTAATGGAGGAAAACATTTTATTTCCAAGAATGCCTCTTCATTTTGCACAATACCTAAAAAAAACCTAGAGTTAGTGACACATTGACTATTCGGCAACCAAAACAGTAATAATTACATTATATAGGTATTGTTCACTGCTTATTATCGTACCATTACGGAAGAAGTGAGAATTATTTTCTAACAAGATCGGCACTAGAAAATTACAATGTACAATGAAGGAGTGAAACTGTACCTTACGAAACTTCACCATCATGAATTCCGCTTCAATTGAGTCTGAATTTTCCTGGGTTTTCGCGGACCAGAATACCGATGATTTTTGTAACTTGATTTAGACGTTGCTATCATTTTCAATTTACACAAACAAATTGATAAGTCAAAATAAACATGACCCTATGTGTCAGTGTCAACACTGTCAACAAAAAATGCACTAAACATGACGGCACTGCAAATCCTGCCAGGTCGGCCAGGCAACGTCGCCAACGTCATAGATTTTACACCTAATATGCTGCGCTCCATAGCTCTCTGGCATAATTCAATATATAATTAATTTTTCTGAAGTAAATGGAAAATATGTCATGTTTGAATTGTTTGATTATTTTCACCAAAGGCAATTATTGGGCTTCGAGAACTTAAAAATTTCAATGCACAACTGACTGGGCTATCCGGGAACATATCATAATTTGTTGTGACATCTATATTTCTTGTGAGAGTGGCTAAAATAAATTAGTATTTATATTTATAATTGAATTGAGTAACCCTTGAAGGGTTATTTCTCCTTATGATATTAGAATGTATTAGTCAACATGTATGGCAATTTACCAAACTGCCTGCAAAGGGAAATATTCCACGTTCTAACAATAAGATATTATGAAATTTATGAAACAAGCTTAAGCTATAGGAAGCTTGTAAGAAGTGTTAATGAAAATAGTATATGCCATGAACCCCCAGATTTGACCTTCATAATAAGGCAGTTGTCTGGATCTTGTCCTTATAAAGGCTGATAGCATTATTTTGCATATTTGTATAATATGAGTATGAAGACTATGAAGTGCACTACTGAGGCACTTATTTATTTTATTGTATTATTAAGCAGCTAGCAGACTGACTGCCTCTCTTCTGGATAATGCTACAGAATTTTTGATTAGCAAAGGAAAAATAACATGACATGCCAATGCCTCTTAAGAGGCCGGTGTCGATTTTAGTCGCAAAAATGTAAAATTGATAGATTTCTTCGATGAAATTGAACACCTTTTGTTACCAAATTGAAATAACAAGTACTGGTTTCTATTAGCACGTCTTCTTATCTAGCCTTTTATCAGATCAATTTTTTGAAAACAGACTCACTAAATTAGTAATGATTTTTTTCTGAAGGACGTTTAGGTAAACACGCGTAAAGCACTGATTTTGCCGCTCTTATTTGTAAATTTCGTAAAGTTTAAACTGCTAAAAATGGTAAATTTGTATTACACATATTCTGTACTTGACCTTTATCAGATTACATTTTTGTTATATGACTTAGTTCGAGGAAATGAAAGTTAAACGAATTCAATTCTCTCCAGAAATTACTTCAATACAAGTTACAATTTCTCTGAAAATCGACTTAATTTCAACATAATTTGGATACTTGAACAATCTACAACATTTGCTGAAACTATTCTTATACATCAATTTGTATAATTTACCACCATATATTTTTTAAGAATTTTTAAAAACTGCCCCTTCCTTTCATATATTACCGGTGACGCACGCTCGCGACCTCATTATTAAAAGGCAAGATGAGAAAACGTGCTAATAGAAACCAATACTTGTTATTTAGATATTACGTAACAAAATGTGTATAATTTCAACTACTAAATCTATCAATTTAAAAATTTTGTTCTAAAATCGACTACGGCCTCTTAAGCCTCAAAAGGGTTCAGCATATATTATAAATGTTTGGTACAGACCTTAATCTTATTTTGTTTTCTTTTTATATTATGTAATGTCTTGTTTGTGCTTACGAATAAAATCTTATTCTATTCTATTCAAAGACTTTATTCCAGCAGCTTCCAGAATATTGTTATTATTTGTAAACAATAAGCAAGCAATTCTAGAATAAGCTAGTAATATTTATGTATAGCAAGTACATGACACAGGACCACGTCCATGACTGTGACAAGATGCGCTAAATTTGATCCAGATATATGGATTTATGGATCTCTTGTTAGGTCAATCTCAGGTGCTAATGTCATTATAAGAAATTAATTACCTATTAAAAGACATTTCATGTATTATCCCACGGCCCACGGATGACGTGTTTCTGGTCATATATTCAATTCCATTTTATTATTGAATAGTCGGTACTCTTACTTGTCCCACGGACGAAGGGCTTCTTGCTATGCAATGAGCATTGTAATTGAAGTCATTTTAAAAAGATCTGACCCTCATTCCACGAACGAGGAACAATGTCGCCACGTGACATGTGGATATTTTTAAGCCAACATCTCCCAGAATGTCCCACGGACAAAGAGAACATAACACCATGTCGCGACGCGACATATGGGTATTTTCAAGTCAACCCTTAAACAATGTCCCACAGGGACATAGACAAACTCGTCACACGAGAATGTATAAGAATATAATAAAAACTTTGTATAGGTATTTTATAATAAAGTGAGGTCAAGTACATAAACTATTGTATCAGACCTCCAAGTTTCCCCACGGGAACACTTTTAGCACAGCCCCTTATAGTAGCAAGAATTTGGAAAATGAAGACTGCTTCAATTATCTCCTGATGATAATGTACTTACGTTCCGATATTTTATATATTGCACTTTACATGTGCACTTTGCACCGCATATCGTCTTTTTAGGTATAACTGCATTGATTATAACGGGAAAAACTAAGAATTACTCAATAAAACATAAATTGTTCAAAAAGCGACATGTGCGTAAAAGCCGCGCGAAACAGAATATGAATGTCATCGTGACAGTTGGTGATTTTTTCTTTCATCTCGGCGACTCTAAATTCGCGTCAGATTTTCCAGCGATCGGGACTACTACACTGTTAAATTATCCAGGACTAAATACGAATATAATTATGTAAATGTAATAGTAGAAATAAAGGCTATTTTTATTTTATTGTTTGACATAATTATTGAAAGTCATAATGTAATGAATATCATATTATCATTTCAATAAATAAAACAAAATACAACGTAAAATATTTTTGTCCAGCTAATTCATGACAATCGACCTATGTGTGCTGGCAACAACAACAAGCAACCTTTATAATAAACTATTACAATGCATGTGCTCGAAAAGTGCGTTTCCTACGGAGCCATATCATGCGGAAAGTACTACTTTTCCGCACTAGTGCTTTTTGTTTTCAATTTTTTAATAATTAAACTTATTTGCCATGATATGTTTTTTTATTTACTCGCACAATGCATAGTAAAACATTGTATGATACACGTGCGTAAAGATGATTTCCGCACTTGTTGCATAAATAGCTATTTTAATACAGTTGCTCAAAAAGTGCTACTTTACGTAGCTGTTTAGCTTTTTACTTTTCCAATTTTTTAAAATGTATTCTTGTTCCAATTCATGACTACTTATTGATGAGTGTTAATATTAGTTTCCTTTAAACGTCGTAATCAACATATAAACCTACTGTAAATGTAAGAATACGAAGAATATACATATTTTATTACTTGCCTCTTTATCATTATAACAAGTCTATTTTTTAATATTGAAAAACCGTTCTTAATAAGTTGTCTGAATGGAACGGAACGCCTGTCAAAGAAGAGGCGTTTTTCTTTCTGCTTTAAGTTTCCAAAGGCAACATCCGATATTGTTTTATAAATATACGATACACAAATAATCGTAAATAACGATACTTGGGTAATAATAGTACAATGTTTTATATTTACAATTGTTTTTGTTTTATAGAACATGCATTAAAAAAAAACTTTTATTGAAGTGGGTTCAATAATAATAACAACATCCATTCTAATCGAATAAAAGCTAAAAAAACACCTCTTCATAATGTCAATGTCAATTTTGTCACAGAATTAATAATATAAAAGTTTCGAATTCCTTACTTGTTGTTTTTCTTAGTTTTTCGCAACTGTATTAAAAAACGTCGTTCGATACACGTGCGGAAATGTCATTCTTCACTCGTCCCGAGTCTTGCCACTCGCCTGCGGCTCGTGGCAAGATGTCTCGGTACTCGTGAGGTGATGACATGCTTTCCGCACTAGCATCTAAATGTACTATTCTATATTTCCAGTTTGTTATGACTTTATGTTATTTATTTTCTCAGACATTAAACTAGATAATTTGTAAAATTGTACATCATCATCAACCCTATAGGTACTTGTTACACGTACCAATGACGATAGAATAAGATAGAGCGGTACTGTCATAGTAAATTTTGTAACCACTGTAAATTCACTGCCATCTATCGACATACTTTAAAACTAATAATGAAGATTTATAAAAATACGTTAAAATGTATTTAAATATGGATAAATGTTTTTTTTTTTATTTGCATTAATTATTTTTATATGATTTTGACCCATGTTCTTTCACTGGTATGCGTTAAAATTATAAATAACAAACGCAACAGTCAACGCCCTCTATACGAGAGTAGGCCAAAACTAGTGGCGCCATCTGATCGAGAATCAAATTTTCGTGATTTACGAGGCACGTTTTTTCCTTAGACTGTATCCATCTATTACGGAGTTATATCTATCTTTGCAGGTACGTTGCAGTGATTGGGAGGCTGAGCATTTGACAGACAGACAAATAGTTTATGCAGCGGCTGATGCACATGTGGCTATCAAAATATTTGCGAAACTAATACGTGAATATAGTAGCAGGACACGCGGCTCTTACTGGCTTACTGGAAAGGCGGACAAACATTCACAACAAGCAGTTAATTATTTATGTCGGGATATTGCAGATGTTGCTTTTAAAACAAAGCATAATAATCAGAAAACTAATGCTGGGTAAGAATTACGTACACCTATCTATATATCGATTGGGTAAACTTTCAATTTGACTCCTAATAAGTATAAGAATGATGTTAAAAGCAATAAGGCCTCATAAGTAGGTAGGTATTATTAGTAAAACACTATATGCTCTCTTCTTTGTCATTCTGATCATCAACAAAACAAAAATATTTGTACTTTGAGCATTTCAATGTTGATATCATATTATAACATGTTGTTAATATTTAATCTTATCAAATGTTGTATCATCAGGAAGAAGGATAAGATCGTTAAGAAAGAAGATATAATAATGAACAAGAGGTACCCGCACGCGACGCGCACCAAGCCGCTGTACAACAACTGCTACTTGCAGGCGCCCGATGGGGAGCTTCTCTGCACTTGTGACAAAAAGAAAGCCCTGTGGTAATGAAGCTTCATATCTCATATCATGTCTCAATACCGCTTCACTCATATGGTTAGTGAACAGTTATCATAGTTTGACTATGTTGTCGTTAAAGGTTTAGCTGCAGCGTGCGATACAGGTTCCTATGTATCATGTTTACTCTGGTTGGTTCATAACTAAAAATTATAAACATGGATTTAGTTTAGAACTGACGGTCTAGCATGAGTTGCGTTCTCGTGCGCGTCTCCCTACATCTAGCGCGACGTCAAGTATGGACTCGTGCGCGAGAACGCAACTTATGCTAGACCGTCTGAGCTGCATTTACTAGAATTCCACAACTGGCCTAGTGGTAGGGCTGTAACTACAGTATTTATATTGAAAAGTGGTTAATAAACAAAGTACTTACCCATTAATGTAAATCAGAAATAAGTCTGCAAGAGTCAGGCATAGCATAAGATCCGTCGACAGTGTACGCTACGTAATACAATACCATATAGATACGGTCCGGTACGGTCTACATCCCAAGGGGACAATATTTGGACCCCATAATATTGTCCCCTTGTTAATAAGTGTTTGTTTTGGGTGACTTGTCTCTTCAAGACCTTCGTCAGTCCGCAATCGTAGCCTTCAAATGGGCGGATGCGGCTCGCAAACCGCGGTTTGCCAACCCCTGGGCTAATGGAAGGCCGCGGCTGTTTCGTTCGTGTATGGTGTAGGTACGTGGAGAAGGAATTGGCTGCGGTGGTGAGCGAGGCGCCGCTGACGGTCCGGCTGCGTTTCGAGCCGGCCGGCCGCTCCGTGGGCTCCGTGGGCCGCTACTACTGCCTCGCCAAGGAGAACAAGTGCGTCGTGTGCGGCAACACCGACTCCTACATTAGAAAAAATGTCGTACCTAGAGAGTACCGAAAGTATTTTCCTGGTAAGTTCGTGTGAAGCTTTTTCTTGTCATTCGTTGCCATGGTTACGTTCTCTTTTGTCACTCTTTAAACCTTTATTGTGAGGTATTAAAATTAACCAAACATGCATTTTTGTAATATAGTTTGTCAAAGGACTGTCTCATTTCAAACATAGACAGAGATAATCATACTATCTTCGTCTTACACTAGTACTAGCACCCAAAAAAAAGGATGAGTATGGTTTTTTTGGTTCTTATTTACTGCCAATTCGGTTTGAACAACCATAGTTATGAGCCCGTTCAATATATAGTGCAGTAAAAACACATATTTCTGCACAACACGTATAATTTGTAAAGTAATTTAAAAAAAAATAACATAACCAAAACAAATATTTTTTTTACGGTCCGCTTTCCAAAGAAAACGTTCGGCCAATCAAAGCTGTACCGTGACCTATTAAACCGCGCAGTATGCGGGCTCGTGTCCTCCGTGGGTCTGCTAGTTCCTTTCCAAAGAAAACGTCCGGCCAACCGACGCTGTACCGTGACCTATCGAACCACGCAGTACGCGGGCTCTTGTGCTCCGTGGGTCTGATACCTGACCGCCGGGCGACGACCATCCACTGCCGACTGCCCTTCAGAAGAAAACGTTCCTCTCGATTAAAAGGTTAACTTTGACGGAAAACAAGGAAAAAATCTAATATAATCACAAACAGATCTTTACACGTCAATCTCAAAATCCATCTGAAGTACCCCGAAGAAAACAAATTTCTTTCCGAATCAGAATTGAAACTCAAAATTCAACGCAATTGTAACCTGCCAATATCGAAAATATCACAGTCCAAAAAAGGTTCCATGTGTTTCTTTAAAACGCCATCTAACCGTAATTGCGTGAATCAATTCACACTATACGACACGACTAAACAAACAAGCAAACTAGACATGACAGACAAGCAAGTAGTTTCCAAAATTGACGACAGATGTCGCGCGCGGACAGTAGTCCCCTGGCAGATAGTTCATCCACCCGTATATTATGAAACCTTGTGCTAATTATTTATACCCTAGTACACCATATATATAAAAAAAGCATTACTCAAATCGGACCACGGGTTTCGGAGTTCGGAGTAATCGGTGAACGTACATAAAAATAATAATAGCCACAACCGAATACAGAACCTCTATCTTCTGGGTAAAAAAGTCGGTAAAGCCTGACCAGTAATATATGATCATTGGCAAGAGGGCGTTGTTATTTTCATGTATAGGGTGACAGTTTAGTATAGTATGGAAATAGTTCTTTTCACATCACCTATTCGAAAAGGGAACTTTTCTTCCCTGCTAGGAGGGATCAAAGTGGCACTTTTCTGTTCAAGGACATTTTGTTGCCAGTATGAAATATTGACACAAAGACATATGAAATTAGTATGCATATAATCGATTACAATTTCTTTATAATCGATTACGTGCATACATTTTTTCTAACTTAAATAATATTTTGTTGTAATTGTAAACAATAAATGTAATTAGCGTATTTTAAATTAATTAAAAGCATATTTAAATTAAGTAAATTAATTAATTAGCGGAATATTTACAAAGAAACGTAAAAAAACATTAGTTTAATAATTTAATTTTTATTTTGACATTTTAGGTCTCCTTAAACGCAGCCATACTTGTCTATGCAATTTAAAAAGTTTTGTACAAATATTTCACAAAGCATAATTATGCGGTTCTGTATTGTGTATAAATTTGTAAATACTTAGTTTAAATCAGTAACTTTATAATAATAAATATAAGTGATATCAGTCTTCATAGTGTTCTTCCGAAGATTTGGTTCAAAGGGGTAAGAGCTAATTTGTTACCAGAAAAATCTACAAAAATAATATACTTGATTTTCATTGTATAATTTTATGTGTTTGCTACTGTCTTTTAGGTACATAATTATGAGCTGTAGGTACTTTTAATTTGTTAGTACAGTCACGTCTGAAAATATCAATACGGACAAAGTGCCAGAAGTATGTAACTTATACTAAGGTCGTGTATACATATTTTTGGCACTTTGTCCGTATCGATCTTCGCTTAAAATAATAATGTTTTGAAACCTAATATATGTATGTAATTTCCTCATAGGTGATGTGAAAAGCAGTATGTGTCACATGGTAGCAAAATTATTTTCACCTTGGGCGTTAACACTTGAATCCCTCACTACGCTCAGGATTCTATGTTAGAATCCCTCGCTACGCTTAGGATTCTATTATAGAATCCTTTGGTTCGTTTAGAATTCAATTGTACGCCCTCGCCGTAAATATGTCATTTTGCTCCCTTGTGACACAATCTACTATTGTTATACAAGGGTGCAAAGTTGTATTTTACCCGCGAGTGTGGAATTGAAACACGAGCAAGCGAAAGGATCCTATAGTTGAACCACGAGCGAAGCGAGTGGTTCTAAAATAGAATCCTGAGCGTAGCGATTGTTTTAACACACGAGAAGTAAAATACATTTGCACCCGTGTGTAACACAAAACTTTTCCCCTCACTATAGCGAGGAAAGTGCAACATCCACAGGCGTTAGATCATCTTTATCAACTGGAATCACTAATTTTTTTACGATATTATAACAAAAAACTCTGGAAATTCTGTACTTTTACGTGAGAAGTATTTAAGTAAAATTTTTGTTGACAATGTTGACATTTCTGACGTATGAAATGTCAATGATGCGTTTTGAAATTGCATCGACTTAACTTGTGCGTTCAGAATTATATTTAACATAATTATTAAAAAACAAACGTTTATTATGGAATTTCAAGGTTTATGACTTAAAATCATTAAATAAAGCTAAATCTGGTATTTTTTATTAGATTCTCAAACCATTTATTTAATGATAATTAATATCGAACGAACCATTATTATGAGTGTTTTAAATTTTGTTATCTGTCAAGCTACTTAAACACGCTCCATCCAAGGTCAAATTACTTTCCCCACTAGTGGATAAAATGCGTTTTTCCCCGCTTGTTTTAAAGGATAAAATACGGCTTTCCGAGCTAGTGAGGGGAAAAAATTGTTCCAGTGATATTCCGCAACATGGCGCGTGATTATATATTCCTGGTCAGGCTTTAAAAAGAAATAAAACAACATTTCACTAAAAACGTTTTTGATTATTTGGCTGAATGATAGTCTCACTATCATTCCCAAATTGGCTGTTGTAAACCGAAAATAATAAAATTCGCAACCGTTAGTGTAACACTTAATGTAACCAATATTTATTTTATCGGGTTTTTTTTTCACTATTGTATTAAAAAACGTCTTTTATTGTTACGTGCGCAAGTGTAATTAATGTATGTTGACAGGCTACAGAGAACCTACCGCGATCACCGAAGTTCGCAAATTGCGGGCATGTTTCTCTTTTACTCCAATTAAGGCGTAATTAGAATGACGCGTGTTCGCGGTAGGCCCTCTGGTCCCTTGTCTTCTACGAGCTGTTGGACCCGTATCGCGGTCCTCGTTCGAGTGTAGGTAAATAGTGACACACTTGATGCAATTATTTATAAGTGTACCATCGCCCACACCACACTGTTAACTGTCCAGCTGTCCAGCTGTCCACTGTCCACGGCACCGGTGGATCTTATTACAAAAGGCATGCATGAGGTCCACCGGTGCCGTGGACAGTTAAAGAGTGTTGCTGTTTGTGCTATTCCAACCTCATTTGTACATGTACAGGTGTGTGTAATATAATACAATAAAACCGGCCAAGTTCGGACTCGCGCACGAAGGGTTCCGGTACCATTACGCAAAAAAATCACGTTTGTTGTACGGGAGCCCCACTTAAATATTCATTTAATCTGTTTTTAGGGTTCCGTACCCAAAGGGTAAAAACGGGACCCTATTACTAAGACTCCGTTGTCCGTCTGTCTGTAACAAGGCTGTATCTCATGAACCGTGATAGCTAAACAGTTGAAATTTTCACATATCATGTATTTCTGTTGCCGCTATAACAGCAAATACTAAAAAGTACGGAACCCTCGGTGCGCGAGTCCGACTCGCACTTGGCCGTTTTTTAGTATTTGTTGTTATAGCGGCAATAGAAATTGTGAAAATGTCAACTGTCTAACTATCATGGCTCATGTGATACAGCCTGGTAACAGACGGACAGACAGACAGACGGACGGACAGCGGAGTCTTAGTAATAGGGTCCCGTTTTTACCCTTTGGGTACGGAACCCTAACAAGTGTTATTTTAGAGGTAATGAAGGACCACTCGTCGCACGACGTGTTGCTGCTGTGCGTGCGCTGCCACCAGCTCTCCAACACGCTGGACCTGCGCATGCGCGAGATGCTGGCGCGCAAGTGTCACGCGCCGCTAGCTAACGGCAAGGCTGTGTTCAGCTACGACTTCAATACCAAGTAAACTTTATACATAGTTCATTTACATTTACAAGACAATTTTGAAACTTGTCTATCCAAAACCTTTTTTTTTCCAAAACGTCACTCTCTGACACAAAAAAAAAACAAAATTAGAAATTATTTATTCATAACATATGTCATGCACCATGCACTGGGTAGTGGGTATAAAGGTGTGTGATGTGTCGAATCCTCCTTTTAATTAGTTAATGAGTTTAAATAATAACTTGTATTAGGAGGAATTCGCTCTTTCATACAAGGTTCCGACTTATGATTATGATTACTAAGTTAGTCCTTGCTTTACTTACAATAATAAATGTACGATATCCATACTAGTCCATAGTAATATTATAAACATCTCTTATAAATGCGAAAGTGTGTCTGTCTGTCTGTTACCTCTTCACGCTTAAACCGCTGAACCGATTTAGTTGAAATTTGGTATACAGATAGTTTGAGTCCCGGAAAGGACATAGGATATAGGATACCTTTTATCCCAGAACTCACCCCTTTAGGGTGTAAAAATGAGGGTGGATATTTGTAGAGGGGATCAATAATTTCTTAAAAAAACTGGTTAAGTACGAGCCGGACTCGCGTTTCAAGGGTTCCGTACATCGCACAATTCTTAACAATGTTTTTTTTTACTAGAAACGAGTGAAACGTCTTGAAAACCCCGAATGGGTCAGATCAAAAACCAGATGTTACGGGAAGTGTGGTGGCTTATATGAAAAGTAGCTTGTATAGGAAGATTAAATGCCGAACAATAGTACAAGTGTCCAAATGCGAAGACCGAAGGCAAGCAGGGCTGAAAGCTCGCAGCGCAGCGTCCGACGCCGACGCGTTCGCGCTTCCCATAACTTCCGCAAGTATTTTAATAGCGAAGGCCAAACTGCTCAAACTCAAACACGTAACAATAGTACCTAAAGGTAGGTACCTAATCAATCAATAGTACAAGTACCATTGCGGCTGTGCCAGATACAGCCTTGTTGCATTTTTTGTCTTCAGTCCGACTCACGCTTGAACCTAAAGGCACGCCTCTCTCGGATGCTTCTGGTCTTCGGCCCCACGGGCCCCACGCGATGCTCGGCCTTCGCATTTAAGATACTTGCGGAATTCTCATTAATTGTTTCAATTGTTTCAGGAAAATACGTTCGGCGGCGCGTGCCCTGCTGCACCAGTCACAGTCGCTGCCGGAGGCGCGGCGGCGCGCTCTCGAGGAGGTGCTGTTGCAACACTACCCGCAATGCGAGGAGATCACGCCAGAACTGCTGGAGGAGGCTGCTGCCATCGGCCCGGAAGCGTATGTATCCTCCCTACCACCCTAGACCACGAACCAAGAAAGTTTTCACAAGAAGAGCCAACCGCAGTAAATCACCAGTTTTAGGAATCTCAAAGAGCCACACATGTTTCCCGGGGTCTAGGTAATCTTATGAGTGATTTAACGTTCATAAGCCGAGCGGGCCAGACGGCGTACCGGCACAGATTAATAAATAGTTACTACGTAACAGATACATCATTCCCATACAAAAGCGAAAATACCTACGCTATAATAGCCTACAAAATCTTAATAATAATACCTGCTGCTCAGGACGAGAAGAAATGTACCATAAGTATGCGCACAAAGAGTCGAGACTGCCTTGCTCGCCGCGCGAGCCACGTGCCAACGCGTCATCGTAAGAATGCGCTAGGGTTGTACTGTTACTTATGTTATTATTGTAATAAAACGACTGTTGCGAATCAACCATATTTTATATTAGTCAATCAAATATTTAAAAACAACACTTATAATACCTGACTCAAAAAACTCCTTAATTTACGATTTATCTACTTATGTTCAAAGAAATAAATAGTGACAAAATTCATAAAGATAGATTTAAAATACTACTCACCTTTCTTCGTCTCTCGGAAATGAAAAAACCGGCCAAGTGCGAGTCGGACTCGCCCACCGAGGGTTCCGTACTTTTTAGTATTTGTTGTTATAGCGGCAACAGAAATACATCATCTGTGAAAATTTCAACTGTCTAGCTATCACGGTTCATGAGATACAGCCTGGTGACAGACGGACAGCGGCAGCGGAGTCTTAGTAATAGGGTGCCGTTTTTACCCTTTGGGTAAGGAACCCTAAAAAAACGACAAATTTTCTTTTGTTTTTTGACTTTTACACCCATCTATCTACTGCACAATAATTACGTGGTTTCGGCATTTTGAAGCGAAGCGCGGGAAACGTGCGGTGCGAGCGCTCAGGCGGGCGTTCGGCGGCCCTCTGTCAATTATATCGTCGACGATACGCCGAGCGGTAGGCATATAGCGCGTGGCTTTGAGCGAGTGAAGGAGGCCTGGTACCGGCAGTTGTGCTCCCGAGTTGTCCTGTGTTAGCGCGCCTTTTCACGCTCTCTAACCACAAATGGCACATTCCATCTTCGTGTAAGACTGCCCTTGTGCACCCTGTGCCTAGACAGGGCGATAGATCAGACCCTTCGAATTACAGGCATATTGTAGTGTAGGCATGACAGAGACTTGCTACGTATGAAAAGGTTACGTCCTAATTATAGATCTTAAATATTAATTATTTATTCAATTGTTAAATGTCATCTAAATGCCAACGCATGTAGATGACTAGTTTATAAACCCTGCACATTCTCAATAAATCAGTTAGTTTTGTACAACACTCCTGAGTATCACAATTACTACCCCTAACGCCGCACAACATATGGCGACCCTGCCAGTGGGACTGCTCAGCAGTCCTGGTTTCCGAGCCAACTAAACCGCGCCGCGCCAGCCACTCAGCTCTACCATGCCGGCCAGAGTCAGCAACAACCCGATCCACTGAAGCCCAACGTAAGAAGCTCACCAACGACTGACGAGATAATTTTTAAGAAAAAAAAACCGACTTCAATGGGGGCCGCTGAAAGTTCACTTATTGTTGATGGTTCACTCTTAGATTCCAGACAATGAAATGAAAAAGACAGCATCTTTTGCCTAATTATGTAGAAAAGGAAGTAAAACCACCCACTTTTCTAGCAGCATTTTGTTTTTGTAAGGGTCGCAGTTCTAACCTAACCTACTTTTCTGATAGCATTTCGCTTCTGTAAGGGTCACAGCGCTAACCTAACCTACTTTTCTGATAGCAGTTCTGTTCTGTGAGAATTGCAGTTCAAAACCCAACCACCCACCTAACCCACTTTTCTAGTAGCATTTCCGGGTCCGGGTCTTGGTCCGGATCAGAGTCCGGGTCTGTGTCCGGCTGTCCGGGTCCGAGTTGGGGTCCATGTTCAGACCCGGGTCCGGGTCCGAGTCTGGGTCCAAGTTTAGGTCTGGGTCCATAAGGAAGAGAACAAATCGCCAAACGTGGACTATGTGTCATTGAAGAGTTCCATTCTGATCATTATCAGCAGTTTCCACTTCATCAAATGTCACTTTTTTAAATGTAAATGCTGGATTTGTTGATGAAAATACAAAAATCACTATATGTATGCCTTTTACATTTGAGGAGTTCCCTCGATTCCTCATGGATCCCATCATCAGAACTGCTTTTTGACAAAAACGGGACCAATCTGTATGTATATACTTACAATCCAAAAAAGAATTTTCAAATCGGTCCAGAAAGGACGGAGTTATGGAGTAACAAACATTACATAAAAATAAAAAAACAACCGAATTGAGAACCTCCTCCTTTGAAATCTTGAAGTCGGTTAAAAATGTGACATGTTGTGACAAGGGGTGGTGGGGAGTCACTTTAACTTATTTAAATTATTTTATTCGCTGTACAGTTAAATAACAAGTTTTTTGAACGATAATCGTTTTGAATCGTTTTCCTAATCTGTTTTGGGTTATAAAATTACTAATATTTCTTTTGTCAAAAATATTTTGATACAATATTAATAATACTTAATTCGATTTGCCGATTTCATTAAAAAAAAGGATGTCACACCAGGGGGGGGGTTTGCCAAATGTGACCAAGTGTGACGGAGGGGGGGGGGGGGGGGGGGGGGAGTCAGAAAACCTCGAAATTCGTGTGACGTTATTAATGGATGAACCCTACACTCAGAAACACAACCTATCGGTATCGGTATAATTTGGGGGTACCAAATTTCCTTTTCACAGCAGTTACGAGTAGATAGGCTTATTATGATGTCAAAAAACCAAACATGTTATGTAATAGGGTCGGAGTACCTCAAGGGACTATACTTGGACCTTTATTGTTCCTTCTATACATTAACGATCTGCCTCTAATTACAAATCACAGTTGTAGCTTATTTGCGGACGATATCTCAATTGTTATTTGCGATAGGGATAATGAAAATTATGAGAATATTATTAATAATGCAATTGCTGACATAATTAAATGGTTAAATGATAATAATTTACAAGTTAATATTGATAAAACAAAGTATATCCAATTTATTAATAGAAGAGGAAAGAAGGAGAAACTGCATATAGCCTATAATGGACAGACTCTCGTAGAATGTGATACCACTACGTTTTTAGGGTTTGCCCTAGATGATCGATGTACTTGGAAAACGCATGTGGATAAGGTATGCTCAAAAATTAATAGATTTGTATATGTTTTATGGCGATTGACACGCATAACTGATATGAAAACCGCTATAATGGCATATCATGCTTATGTTGTATCCAATTTAAGGTACGGTATATTGATGTGGGGAAATTCGTCATATGTAAATCATGCCCTTATAGCACAAAAACAATGCATTAGAGCAATATGCAACATGCGTCAAAGAACATCTTGTGTAAGTTCTTTTATTAAATTGAAATTGTTAACTGTACACTCGATTTATATATACGAAGTTTGTGTATTTGTTAAATTGCACCCCGATATATTCGTCAAAAAAAGAGATATAACACATTTTAACACTAGATATCCTGACAGACTAGTACTCCCTAATATGCATACAGTCATGAAAAATAAAAGTTGTTATGCAATGTGCGTTAAAATATTTAATAGACTGCCTGATGAGCTTAAACAGCTACCACTCAATAAATTTAAAAACAAACTGTACTCTTTCCTTGTCGACAAATGTTACTACAGTCTGAAGGAATTTTTAGTTAATTAACTGTCACTTCATAATTTGTTAGTAACAGTCCACGTTAATAACTAATGGCTTTATAACTAGGTTAATAATGCATGTTTTGATTAAAATAATGATGTCAATTAAACTTAAATTTAGTATAAGTTTTCAATTTGCATGGCTTTTTAAAGTCTGAATGTGTATGGCTCTATAAATAATAATGTAACACCATTGTATACCACATTTAATGGCAAATAAATATATTTCTATTCTATTTCTATTTCTTTCTATTTCATGATTGCCATCTCAAAATGGTAGCTAAACGCAAAATGGTGGCGGATATTGAGTATTAAAAAATCAACCATAACTCGAGAAATATTTATCCGATTTCCTTTTTTTTTTAATTATACCTCTATATGTGTGCTTGAAATGTTGTCACAGAATAACTAATAGTACTACCGTACAGAAAATTCACTCCTTCACAAAAGCCAGATTTAGGTATAAAATTATACCTACACTCGCAGCCTGCAAGCAAAATTGAAACTTATAACCGCGCACGAACCGTGAATCTTCTTTGCGCGCCGCAGTTTTATGACCGAGCTGCGAGTGTCGGCACGGGGTTGTCACTTGACAAGTTTTTGTACCTATACCTACTGATTTATAATTTTTAAGATAAATATGTAGGAATTACAAACGTTGATTCTGTAAACATACAATTTTTAGCCGGGGATAGTATGTCTGATTCTCACGGAAGTAGGTATGCCATATAAGTACTTATTCCTTTGAAAATATGTCGGTCAATATAGTCCGGAATTTAAAAAAAATGATTTTTTCTGCTTCCTTGTTCTTCCGTTTATTCAGACATCCGTAAACAGAACATTATCTTTTATACAGATTAGATTGCGATTTAGGTTTCGAAGCCATTGCGTATTTTCAAATTTTTCAATTTTGCGCGAGCGCCAGTTGAGCACGTGACACGACTATCGTGCGAGCCGAGCGGCAGACCACTGCCATACACCTGCCCGGGCGGTGCGCCGGCCAAATATACCTAAACTGCGCAGTGACACCCCCCATGTTGTTCTATATATTGTATCGATAAAGTCAACCGTTAATTAGTAATTAAAGAAATATTGAAAATTTTCAAATTTTTTTGTGATACTTTTTTTTTAATCAGGTTTTTACAAAATATCATGTACAATACAAAAAAGTTTTAAATGAGACAAAATATTGTATTAAGTTACCTTTAATTTGACGTATAACTTGTATGGGTCTGATCACTGAGAGAGAACACATGGAAACATGAATTTGATTTTACTTCCGTTGAAATTCACCGTTGGCTAAATAACTGCGTACAGAACAAAAAGCTTCAGATAGAAGTAGTAGAGTACAGAAATTATGTTTTTAGTACATTTTAATAATTTTAGCAATAATTTAGTTAGAGTGATTGTAGTATGACAGTTCGTACTTGTGTTGTGATCGTCACGAATAAATATCTTTTATCTTATCTTATCTTAATATTAATTTTGATGTTACAGGTAAAAACTAGTATTCGGTTTAAATAGTAATTTCTTCAGTGAAAATGTGTTCGGCTACAAATAAAATACAATATACAAATAATATATTTTAATAATTTATAAGAATAGTAGCAGGGTTTCGTTTTTTTCGTTCATAAGCCCGGGAACGAAAAGGATTTCGGTTCCGTTTGTGGTTACCAGTTAAAAACTGTTCTATTTAGATAACGTCGACATGCGTCCGCCTTTCGTTTTTGTGGAACGAAATTAACCGGTTAAGTAAATTGAAAATATCGAAGTAAGATTGAACGAGTAAGTTATTGCTATCTCTTTCACGTATGACAACGAGTTTAACCGAGTCTCCGAAAGGCTGCAGTAACCGGTAGTATATCGTTCCCCGAGAACCGTAAAATTCCGTTCCCTCTTCTTACCGGTTAGAAGAGAAAACTTAATTTTTTAGTTCATCATCATCATCATATTAGCCAGAAGATGTTCCGGTACGTGGTCGCCACTCGAGAACCTTTCCGCCCCAACGGCTATCGGTTCTACGTGCAATGTGCCCTGCCCACTGCCACTTAAGTTTAGCGATTCGGAGGGCTACATCGGTTACTTTGGTTAAGCTGCGGATGGCCTCATTTCTGATGCGATCACGATAAAAAAAGTATCACAAAAACATTAAAAAAAAACAATATTTCTTTAATTACTCATTAACGGTTGACTTTATCGATCAAATATGTGAACAAAATTTCAAGCACACATATGGAGCTTTTGTTTAAAAAAAATAGTAATGAATTCGGACGAATACTTCTTGAGTTATGGTTGATTTTTAAAACTCAATATCCGCCATCTTGGGTCGGCGGCCATTTTATTTTAGCTACCATTTTTTAGATGGCAATCATTTTTTAACATCATAATAAGCTTATCTAACTGCTGTGAAAAGGAAATTTGGTACCCCTAAATTATACTATTTTCCAAAATTTGGCTAGCTGGATTAGCATAGACTAATTTGGAAGCATCAGGTTTCAGGTCCAAATTTTGCTTTCAATTGACGTCGACGTCGCCAGTTTCTATGTAAAAGGTGCCCTGGTTGTGCAGCTGTGTATACGAGTAGTTTTTTGGGTTCCATACCTCAAAAGGAAAAAAACGGAACCCTTATAGGATGACTCGTGCGTCTGTCTGCCTGTCTGGCCGTCTGTCACAGCCTATTTTCTCCGAAACTACTGGACCAATTAAGTTGAAATTTGGTACACATATGTATGTTTGTGACCCAAAGATGGACATTAATTTTAAACACGGGGGCCACTTTTGGGGGGTAAATGAGAAAATTAAAAAATAAAGTTTGACAAACTATATCGTGTTACATATCAAATGAAAGAGCTCATTGTGCGAATCTCAACAGTACATTATGATACAAGTGTGCTAAGTTGGTCATTACACACGAAGCGATATTGTGCGCGCGAGCTGTAAGCGAGCGCGCAATAAGAAAGCCGATCTGTGTAATGACCAATGCACACGCGTTTCATACGACGTTTTTCAACACACTTGCGAGAAAAAAAAAGATACTCATATTATTCAAATTTTAATAGTTAAAACAGTTAGTATTGTGTGCTGCATCTGTCATACTGCCGGGCGGCGCGGCGGGCGGGCCGGCCGGACCGCGCGCCGCGCAGGCGGTCGGGCGCGCCCGTGCCCGCCAGTCCGACCAATTAAAGAAGGCTCCCTTTCCATGCATATTATTAGCAATCAGTTACCTTCTTAACTCAGTCGGATAATATAATGAAAAAGCACGAGTGGAATAATACGCTGAAAGAGCACGCGTGTTTAATATCTAGGATTATGAGCCAACAATCGGTGGAATAAAAACGTCGTTTTGAGCAAGTGTGTTGAAAATATATTTACAGTACATATGGTGCTACTTTCTCGCACTAGTGCGTAAAAGAGCACTTTTCGTGCATATGTCGAAAGTTTAAAGGGCCATATGTACTGTAAAACGTTGTACGATACGCGTGCGAATAGGTAATTCGCAACTCGTGTCGATTTAAAACACTCCCTGCGGTCGTGTTTTAATTTATCGCCACTCGTTTCGACTTTCCTCTTTTCCGCACTTGTATCGTAAATAACTATTTCTTTATAATTTAAAGATAAACAGTTTAGAAGTTATTCAAGAAAATAGGTAAAAAATGACCATTCCCCCCTTTATCTCCGAAACTACTGGGTCAAAAATTTTGAAAAAAATTCACATAATTTTTAAGAAAAAAAAACCGACTTCAATGGGGGATGCCGCTGAAAGTTCACTTATTGTTGATGGTGCACTCTTAGATTCCAGACAATGAAATAAAAAAGGCGGCATCTTTTGCCTAATAATGTAGAAAAGGAGGTAAAACCACCCACTTTTCTAGTAGCATTTCGTTTCTGTAAGGGTCGCAGTTCTAACCTAACCTACTTTTCTGATAGCATTTCGTCTGTAAGGGTCACAGCTCTAACCTAACCTACTTTTCTGATAGCAGTTCTGTTCTGTGAGAATCGCAGATCAAAACCCAACCACCCACCCTAACCCACTTTTCTAGTAGCATTTCCGGGTCCGGATCAGAGGCCGGGTTCAAGTTTGGGTCAGAGTTCGGTCCGGGTCCGGGTCCAAGTTGGGGTCCATGTTCAGACCCGGGTCCCGGAAGAGAACAAATCGCCAAACATGAACTATGTGTCATTGAAGAGTTCCATTCTGATCATTATCAGTCATCAAATGTCACTTTTTTAAATGTAAATGTTGGATTTGTTGATAAGAAAACAAAAATCACTATAAGTATGCCTTTCACATTTGAGGAGTTCCCTCGGTTCCTCGTGGGTCTCATCATCAGAACTCGAGCTTGACAAAAATATGTCTTAATAACTTAAGTTGTTTAATAAACATAAAGAAGAGGACAAATCGCCAAACGTAAACTATGCGTCATTAAAGAGTTCCATTCTGATCATCATCAGCAGTTCCACTTCATCAAATGTCACTTTTTAAAATGGAAGTGCTGGATTTGTTTATAAAAATACAAAAATCACTATATGTATGCCTTTCACATTTGAGGAGTTCCCTCGATTCCTCATGGATCCCATCATCAGATCTCGAGCTTGACAGATTTGTTTCTTGAAAACCTAACTTGCTTAACAAACATAACGAAGAGGACAAATCGCCAAACGTGAACTATGCGTCATTGAAGAGTTCCGTTCTGATCATCATCAGCAGTTCCACTTCATCAAATGTCACTTTTTAAAATGGAAGTGCTGAATTTGTTTATAAAAATACAACAATCACTATATGTATGCCTTTCACATTTGAGGAGTTCCCTCGATTCCTCATGGAACCCATCATCAGAACTCGAGCTTGACAAAAATGTTTCTTGAAAACCTAACTTGCTTAACAAACATAACGAAGAGGACAAATCGCCAAACGTGAACTATGCGTCATTGAAGAGTTCCGTTCTGATCATCATCAGCAGTTCCACTTCATTAAATGTCACTTTTTAAAATGGAAGTGCTGGATTTGTTTATAAAAATACAAAAATCACTATATGTATGCCTTTCGCATTTGAGGAGTTCCCTCGATTCCTCATGGATCCCATCATCAGAACTCGAGCTTGACAAAAATGTTTCTTGAAAACCTGACTTGCTTAACAAACATAACGAAGAGGACAAATCGCCAAACGTAAACTATGCGTCATTAAAGAGTTCCATTCTGATCATCATCAGCAGTTCCACTTCATCAAATATCACTTTTTAAAATGGAAGTGCTGGATTTGTTTATAAAAATACAAAAATCACTATATGTATGCCTTTCACATTTGAGGAGTTCCCTCGATTCCTCATGGATCCCATCATCAGAACTCGAGCTTGACAAAAATGTTTCTTGAAAACCTAACTTGCTTAACAAACATAACCAAGAGGACAAATCGCCAAACGTGAACTATGCGTCATTGAAGAGTTCCGTTCTGATCATCATCAGCAGTTCCACTTCATCAAATGTCACTTTTTTAAATGTAAGTGCTTGATTTGTTGATGAAAATACTAAAATCACTATATGTAAGCCTTTAACATTTGAGGAGTTCCCTCGATTCCTCATGGATCCCATCATCAGTACTGCTTTTTGACAAAAACGGGACCAATCTGTATGTGTATACTTACAATCAAAAAAAGAATTTTCAAAATCGGTCCAGAAATGACGGAGTTATGGAGTAACAAACATTTAAAAAAAAAAAAAAAACAACCGAATTGAGAACCTCCTCCTTTGAAATCTTGAAGTCGGTTAAGAGGCCTTATTCCTACAAACGAGCGTATTTAGCAAAATGCGTCCTTTTGCATTCAACATTACGACGTAACTATTAGTATTTGTTCAAAAACTGTTAACGTTCTTAAATAATCATTTCCTAAACTAGCGGCTGAAATAGTTAAAGTTTTCATTTTCTCTTTTTAAACCTAAAATAAATGAGTTTTCCTGGGAGTATTTTTCAAAATTTGCTGTGAGAAGTGTCGTTTCGGTTGCCAATTTTGCAGTAAACAAGAATCATTTGGTACATGAATGATTACAATTCAATTCACCATATCTTGTACGAGGGGCTGAAATGATTGAAAATCAAAGATTCATTTAAAAAAAATGATAAAATACCTTCCGAGTTTTCTTCATTTTTTCGGTGAAAACAGGGTCGCAATATATTTTTCTCAAAAATGGACGGCAAAGTCGACGTTGCCGGTTAAAAAGTAGGTCGCGAAGTGCGTTGTTTATGGTCAGTCAAAAAATTAAAAAGTTAAAAACATTGCAGTCTCGATTTCGGGACTGCAATGTTGCATACAAATTCCATTATTTGTCGAGTTCCAAACTTTTTAAAAGTTGAAGTGGCCATATCAAATGCAGGCATAGGTCCATTAAACAGCCAAACAGATGATCAGTACTTATAATTATAATGTTGGTACCGCGACTATTTAGGTGTCTCAAATAAGTTGGCGTATTTTTAGCAGAAAAATACACTTCTATTTTTAATTAAAAAAATAAAACGGCGGCAAAGCAAATCTTATTACTTTTTTCTGTGAAAATATATACATAAGAACGTTGCTTCTGTAAAATATTTCTATTATATTTGTATTTATTGCGCCATTTTTGAGAAAAGCACTATATATGACTCGGCTGGAAGGCTACTTGCTGGCTTCGGATTCAATTAAACGGACTCCCAAGGTCGTCCGTTTAAAACGAATCCTCAGCCAGCAAGTAGCTACTTCCGAGCCTCGACAATAATGTACTATTTTTATCGCAAATTGTACTTATATTTTGCCCTCAAAATAATATTATAGCAAACTCTAACTTTATGCTAACTCATAAAAAAATTATCATAACTATAGGACCTATTTTCCCGTAAATTTAAATATTTTTAAAAGACGTATAAATCACGCTGCACGGACGCTGCGCGCTCAGTCTCCGCCGGGCGCGCTTAGGGGACGGACCTGTGCTCGATCGTCAGGCGTTTGTTTTGTTCGTAACCAGCGAGCTAGTTCCGAGAAGTAGTGTATACTGCGATTAAAAAATCTTGATCCTTAGGTGATCAATGTAATCATAGGTACATTTTATAGCACAAATATTAAATTTTTTCGCCTAGGTGATCGGGTTTGTTCAGGGTGCCTAGCCAAGATGCCAACCGTTGAGGTACCTATAGTTTACATTGAAACCAAATCTGTAGCTGGCCTCTGAATGGGTAGTAGAAACGGGTTCCGTATATCTTTCCCTTTCCAGATGACCAAGGTGCCTAGCAAAGATGCCAACCGTTTAGGTACCTAGAATATAATTTACATTAAAACCAAATCTGTAGCTGGCCTCTAAAATGGGTCGTAGCTAAACGCGTTCCTTGTGTATTGCGCTTTCTAGATGACCAGGGTGCCTAGCCAAGATGCCAACCGTTTAGGTACCTATAGTTTACATTAAAACCAAATCTGTAGCTGGCCTCTGAATGGGTAGTAGAAACGGGTTCCGTATGTCTTTCCCTTTCCAGATGACCAAGGTGCCTAGCCAAGATGCCAACCATTTAGGTACCTAGAATATAATATACATTAAAACCAAATCTGTAGCTGGCCTCTAAAATGGGTCGTGGAAACGCGTTCCTTGTGTCTTTCGCTTTCTAGATGACCAGGGTGCCTAGCCAAGATGCCAACCGTTTAGGTACCTATAGTTTACATTAAAACCAAAACTGTAGCTGGCCTCTGGATGGGTAGTAGAAACGGGTTCCGTATGTCTTTCCCTTTCCAGATGACCAAGGTGCCTAGCCAAGATGCCAACCGTTTAGGTACCTAGAATATAATTTACATTAAAACCAAATCTGTAGCTGGCCTCTAAAATGGGTCGTAGAAACGCGTTCCTTGTGTCTTTCGCTTTCTAGATGACCAGGGTGCCTAGCCAAGATGCCAACCGTTTAGGTACCTATAGTCTACATTAAAACCAAATCTGTAGCTGGCCTCTGAATGGGTAGTAGAAACGCGTTCCGTATGTCTTTCCCTTTCCAGATGGCCAGGGTGTCCAGCCAAGATGCCAACCGTTTACGCTCCGTAGCGAACGAAACGCAACTGTCTCTGTCGCATTAATATGTAAGAGTGATAGAGAGAGATTACCCTATCATTCGCTACGGAACGAACGACTGGCATCTTGGCTAGGCACCCAGGTTTAGGTACCTATTATAGTTTACATTAAAACCAAATCTATAGCTGGCCACTGTAATGGGTAATAGAAACGCGTTCCGTATGTGTTTCGTTTTGCAGATGACCAGGGTGCCTAGCCAAGATGCCAACTGTTTACGCTCCGTAGCGAACGAAACGCAACCGTCTCTGTCGCACTAATATGGAAGAGTGATAGAGAGAGATTACCCTATCGTTCGCTGCGGAACGAACGACTGGCATCTTGGCTAGGCACCCAGGTTTAGGTACCTATAGTTTACATTAAAACCAAATCTATAGCTGGCCACTGTAATGGGTAATAGAAACGCGTTCCGTATGTGTTTCGCTTTGCAGATGACCAGGGTGCCTAGCCAAGCTGCCAACCGTTTACGCTCCGTAGCGAACGAAACGCAACCGTCTCTGTCGCACTAATATGAAAGAGTGATAGAGAGAGATTACCCTATCGTTCGCTGCGGAACGAACGACTGGCATCTTGGCTAGGCACCCAGGTTTAGGTACCTATTATAGTTTACATTAAAACCAAATCTATAGCTGGCCACTGTAATGGGTAATAGAAACGCGTTCCGTGTGTGTTTCGTTTTGCAGATGACCAGGGTGCCTAGCCAAGATGCCAACCGTTTACGCTCCGTAGCGAACGAATCGCAACCGTCTCTGTCGCACTAATATGGAAGAGTGATAGACAGCGATTACCCTATCGTTCGCTACGGAACGAACGACTGGCATCTTGGCTAGGTACTCTGATTATCTGGAAAGCAAAACACATACGGAACGCGTTTCTATTACCCATTTCAGTGGCCAGCTACAGATTTGGTTTTAAGTGGTTTTAAGTTCTAACGTAAACTGTAGGTACTAAACCCGAGTGCCTAGCCAAGATTCCAGTCGTTCGTTCCGAAGCGAACAATAGCGTTATCTCTCTCTATCACTCTTCAATATTAGTGCGACAGAGACAGTTACGTTTCGTTTGCTACGGAGCGTAAACGGTTGGCATCTTGGCTAGGCACCCTGGTCATTTGGAAAGCGAAAGACATACGGATCACGTTTCTATTACCCATTTCAGAGGCCAGCTACAGATTTGGTTTTAATGTAAACTATAGGTACCTAAACGGTTGGCATCTTGGCTAGGCACCCTGGTCATCTAGAAAGCTAAAGACACAAGGAACGCGTTTCTACGACCCATTTTAGAGGCCAGCTACAGATTTGGTTTTAATGTAAACTATAAGTACCTAAACGGTTGGCATCTTGGCTAGGCACCCTGGTCATCTCTGGGTACAAGTACGTATATTTTCTTAACATAATAAACTGAAATTACTACTACTATGCATATAAAATAGAATAAAAGAGTGGCTATAACAATAAAAATAATGTTACTTGCTATTGAAATCGACAACGATCAAGATTATTCTTCTCTGCGTTCAAAACGCGTTATAGTTGCCGGCGCTCGCGTACCGCGCGTCAACGCCATCTATTGAGTGTTATTTCGTGAAATCGATGAACGCTCCACGGAATAAGGGCTCTTAAAAATAGATCTTTATCTATAGATCACCGGAAAACCTATTAGAAATGTGCAGTCAAGCGTGAGTCGGACTTAATTACTTAGTTTTTTAAAGACATTTCACATAAAAAATACATTGTTTAAATTCTGTAAATTACATACGGAACCCTTGAAACGCGAGTCCGACTCGCATTTGGCCGGTTTTTTGTTAATAAGTTAGCATAGACGTATTACATTACTTAACAGCGTAATATTCTTGATAGACTAACTAGCTACTTCTTAAAAGCTGTAAGAATTTCCTTGTGGTTAACATGTGTTTATTTAATTCCACAGCGCCATAAAAACGGAAGAAGAGAGCCACGGGATGAAAGTAGTAGAGTATCACCTGAAACACGAGGGTCTTCTGCGATTAGAGGAGTACTGGCGAGACCATTTCCTCACTTCGATGGAACCGAAATTTATGCCCGAGTTATGGTCTATCAAACACAACGAAGAAAGGTTAAAATCACATGTTCTTGTAATCTATGGATGCTAAATATTAAGTTTATATAGAAATTGGTGTAAGATTTTGTTCTTTTCAGACTCCGTGTGAAACTGGACGAAGGAGGTTTATCTCAAAAGGATTTGCAATCAATTGGACTCACGCCGTGGACGTAGTAGTACAAGTTGAACTCACTCACCATTCACTCACTCAGTACAAGTTAATACCTAACACATTATTATTAATTTAGTTTAGTAATAGTGGTAACAGACTACCGCACCGCGCCGGCTCATCGTCACATTCTAGAATTACATAACCTTTTCTTATGATTTCTCCGTAGTCGGGCAAAACCCATACCCATTTTTTAGTTGTTAAAAGCATAGTTACTGAACGGCCGGTAAGCGTATTGTAACTCGTCGAAACCTATGCACGTAACTAAAAAATTGAAATAAAATTTCGTTGATTATGTGAAATGTTTTATTTTACATAAAAATAGAAAATAAAATTGTCGTTTTGACATTGTGGGACATATACGGTCTTAAAACATACCCGAATTTGCGCACAGTCATTAAACTGATGATTCTAGAAATAAAATACAAAATATATATATACCTATGATAAAGTTAAGAATTAAGAAGTCATATTCATTGCAAGTAAAAACATTTTGCATGAATGCGAGACAGTAGTTACAAAGCACAATACTTCACAATAAATTGGATGAATTATAGGAAACACAATGTTTCGGGTTCGGGGTTCGGGTGTCGCAAGCTGCTTCACTCGATCGATGTCTGTAGTGAGCAAGAGGTAGCTAGGGCAGGACTGTCATTTAGGACTTTTTTGAAATGTGAAACAGTAATTAAAACTATAATTTTTCAAACTCGATGGGTAGGGTGATAGGTGTCATCTCCATATCTAGACACGTGGTAGCGTGTCCAGCCAAGTTCAAAGAAAAGGGAACTGGCGACGCAGCAACAGTAATATTACGCGAACCATTTCGCGCTACTTTTGACCCCTTCACAACTTGAAAATCATTTAACCTGCACATATGAAATTTGGCACATTTATTCAAGCCCCTTAGCTTGAATAGAATACAAATTTCGTAAACGTAGCTCAACAGTTATTGATAAATTAACGTTTAAAAACCGGCATTTTTGTGACTGACTGACTTAGTTAGTTATAAATACATATATCAAAAAACCTAACCCCAGATGACCCTAAACTTGATATTTAGCATCAAGGTAAGACTATTAGGTGTATATAGAAAGATAAATTTGAAAACTGAAAATTGACAGATAATTCGATGGAAAAAAATCATATATTAATAATTATTATATTAAATTAAGACCAATAAGGTCAAAACCTAACCCAATTCCAGATGACCTAGAACTTAATATTTGGCATCATGGTAGACTATTAGGTGTGTATAGAGGGAAAAACAGTAATAACAAAGTTAAGTATGAAAGTATTGATGAATAATGGAGTAATTTTACAAATAACATAATGGGTACCTACTAATAATTTCTGTACAAAAAGTAATGATACCCCCTCAAAAACATAAATGTGAAATGAGACCCAAGTTCAATATGAAGTATGAGTATATGCGTTGTTGTTGACTTCGCCGACAAAAGAATTAGCCTCATGCATGAAGTTTATATTTGAACGAGTTATTTTTTATTCGGATGTTTGTTACCGTTACATCATACACAAATGCATTTCCGTTATTAAATTATCATTTAATTGCTTAAAATAATAAATACAAATTACAAAAATTTTCCCGCGAAAAGCTAGTGAGCGAAACGTCACGTGACGTCACGCGTTCGACAGATTAGTTCACATAACTCAGTTGGACCGTCCAACGTGTGACGTCATCACGCTCTGTCGAATTCGCGACAAAAATTATGAGCATTTCAACCGCTCAAAATTTTCAACATTTAAATATTTTTTTATAAAATAATATGAAGGTACATCATAAGTATTTTTATTTTTCCGGTGTTCAAACGATATTAATTATGATTACAAAAAAGTAACGCATGGAGCTAATTGAGATCATGGGTGCCAAGTTCTGTGTAGAAAGTCATGTTTACAATACATTTATTCTACTTGGGATGTAATTCAAGTTCAAGATTTGACTTGGCTAGTTTTTACATACAGGTCTTATTATCGGCCTGTCAGTTGTTCGGAACTGTAAAATTTTTGTTCTCACTGACAGGCAAATTTGGTTTGTTGGTAAAAAATAGCCAAGTCACATCTTGAACTTGAATTACATCCAAAGTAAAATAAATGCATTGTAAACATGATTTTCTACACAGAACTTGGCACCCATTTGTGACTTTTAACGTCGCAATATCTGGGAGACATATAAAAACTCAAAAAATGCGCGTTTTCCCAGAGATAAGACCTAGCTAGATAGATTTTTTGTCCCCGAAAATACCCATATAGCAAATTTCATCGAAATCGTTAGAGTCGTTTCCGAGATCCCCGAAATATACATACATATACACGGTGTTTCCTGTAACAGGAGCAATAAATTAAACTGGAGGCTGTACGCCTCAAACTGACCAACATTTGTTCACAGTTTTTAAAATTATGAAATTTTTAGATAATTTTTTTTTATACTAATTAAATATTATTTTCAATGTACGCTGCCATCTATGTGTTTGACGTTGCTTGTCACCCTTTAAACATAACAAATTTTGCAATACATTGCGTCTTGGAATAAACTTTAGTGTAATAAAAATCAAAACACAAGCTATTTTTAAAAGTTGCTGAACAAATGTTGGTCAGTGAGGAGTACAGCTTACAGCCTAATTTATTGCTCCTGTTACAGGAAACACCGGGTATACAAGAATTGTTCGTTTAAAGGTATAAGATAAAGTAGGGTAGATTATAAAAAGAGAGAGAAGTAAAATACCCGGAGTAAATTTTACAAAAGATAGGGTGTCGTGAGTTTAATTCTGAGCTGGCAAATTAACAAATTAGCGCTAAACAAGTCCTTTATAGGGGTCACTTCCCTGCACTAACGTCGCACTTGGAGACGGCCGTCTACAGCAGTGGTTCTGATCAGGGACCGGCCCGCTATCCCTTATCGGGGTTTTATAAGGGTATTGCATAAGGCTTAACTCACCATACCCTTTGCCAGACGAAACCCTTTGTTTTGGTTTTAAAACCCTTATATAAAGCTACCACATTTGAGTAATCGGTAGCCCAAATACCCTTACAAAACCCTTATCATCCGCTCACCAACACCTTGCATATTGCTTATAAGGGTTAGCCTTATAAAGGGTTTCCCTTTTAGCATATAAGCGTGCTAATTTAAGTCGTCTACCTTGTTCATAAAGCACACATTACTTCGAATCCGAGCGAT
This sequence comes from Cydia strobilella, assembly GCF_947568885.1. Taxonomy (NCBI): domain Eukaryota; kingdom Metazoa; phylum Arthropoda; class Insecta; order Lepidoptera; family Tortricidae; genus Cydia; species Cydia strobilella. Next base: position 34,304,099 of record NC_086068.1, read on the forward strand.
CGTCGGCGGCGACGGCGGCGTTCTTTGACTAGGCACGTATTTTCTTTCCTTTTCATACACTACCTTAGATATATACTAATCCTGTCTCTTTCACGCAAAGGGAAACCTTTATAAAAAGCGCTTAAAGATAAGGGTAACCCTTATTAAGAGCTAGCCTTATTTTTGGTTAGCTTTTCGGTAAGGGTTAGTCAAAGGTAAGGGTATGAATAGGCTTGCAATTCAAAAGGGAAAGTCTTTCAATGTGTTAGCCGTGTTTAAGTGTCACCCATTGAAAGGGTTTTATCGCGGAAAGGGTTGTCCGGTCCCTGGTTCTGATTCCTCAGCACGGGAACCTTCCGGAACGTAGAGGAGCATGCGCATCCAGGTTGGTCGGTTCCGATTTCAACCCTAGACTTGGCCCTAGGATATTAGACATTTTAGAAAAACAGTGACTGGGAAGGCCGGCCCACAAAGGAAAAAATATTAGCGACCCTTAAGCATGATTTTAGTGTTCGCGGATGTGGCAGTCACAAAGAAAAATATTAGTTTACAATATAAAAGAAATTAAAGTAAAATTATTCCTATTAGTAGCTTAAATTAAATATTCACAACACTTACCCGATCCGGGGAAACATATACACAGCATATTAATAATGAGGCAAGATCCAAATAGTAACAAGGTAAGTAATTATATAAGAGATATTTAATTTCTCATTTGAAAAAAAAAATCGCAATGTTCATAATTTTTTCACGTGACAGATTTCCGAAAGCGATTTTAAAATGTTTAAATTTTTTACAACCGGCCATCACAAAGCGGCAAACGCGAACGAGGTTTTATAGCAAACCGTTACACATGACCCCAATTCTTTTGTCGGCGAAGTCAACAACAACGCATATGCTCGTACTTCATATTGAACTTGGCTCTCATTTCACATTTCTTGTTTTGATGGGATTATTAATAATTAAATAACCTAAAAAGGCCAAATCTCGCAACGTTGTATTGAAATGACATCTGTCAGCGTACCCATCGAGTTTACAAAATCTTATTTTCTTTTTTCTATTATAAAATTTATCCTTATCGTTTCTCCCCCCCCCCCCTCCCCCTAGACTTTTCAATTGTGTTTGCTGCTAAGTGCTAACGTAAGATTAATGTTCAAGCTGGTTTTGATATCACAAGAGTGACTTACAACGATAATACTTATCACAATGATATTACATAATCACATAGTATTTTGTGCTGTCTTCGATATGATTAAATAATATACTAAAATTGAGAAATAAATTTAACTATAATTTACTACAACAATTACATGAACTATATATTTTAAAAGCACTAGAAAGCATTGATTATGGTATTACTTACAAGCGTTTGCTACAAACTTCCAGCAAGTTGACGAGATAAAAACAAGCTTTACTTCAAACCAGCTTAGCCAGGATGTTTTCAAGATCGTCCGAATCCCAAAAGATGTTTTGCACATTTCTTCCGCGAAGCCCTGATGGCAGTGATGCTCAAGTTCCTTTCCTACAGGCGTCCCTATACACCTGTCCACACATTCATTGTAGATATGCGATCTTAAATAAATCTACACTCTACCTACACTTATAGTGTTCGCATATATACCAAAATATACTTAATATCCTCTTTATCGTTGTTTTCTACAATGTGAAATATGATCTTGTCCTTACAAACGTTGTTACAAATGTTGTTAGACGTGGGATATAAACTGTTATTTCTTTATTTGCTATAAATTAGGTTAATAAATAAGTAGCTTCATGAAGATATATTATGAATTCATCACCTAACAGCTGTTAATGATAAATGCAGTATCAACCAAAATACTCAGTTATGTGGTCTTTACAAACATCTATCCAATATTTTAAACATATCCCTAGTGGAAAAGAATTCCTCGTAACGCTCATGAGTTGATGCACCCGGATGGTGTTATGCTACTTACTCGTATTTATATCTAAGAATTCATTCAGTCGTATTACATAATATATATAGTTATTAACTACACTACTTCTCTTATGACCAAGTACAATAAAAAAGCCGACAGAGTGCGTGTAGGACCAAGAACAATGAAGGGTTCCGAGCCCTCACACAAAACACACCTACTGGTAAAAAGCGTATTTTCACGGCACTTGATGCCTTCCACTAATAAAGGGCATGTTATCATAGGTTACATGAACGATACCACCGATTCTCAGCATGATTTTTTGTTGACGTAGGAGAGCTATAGGAAGATGCACCTGCCAATGCCAAGCAGCAGCAGGGCACAATGTATAAACTACAAAACATTGTAGCAGCTCGCAATATACACATTCAACCGAGTTGCTGACTCAACTTATGGATGGACAGACAGAACAAAATTATAAGAGTTCCGTTATTGCCTTTTTGGCTATATAAAAGTTAGAATAGTATGACTAATCTCAACGACTGACCAGAATGTACAGTTGCCATCACATTTAACAAAGCGATTAGTATCTGGGTACAAGCTTATCATGTACAATAATTATGTGCAGATATTGCTGTGCAGGCAGGGTGCTCAAAAATATCCGCACATATCTTGATGGCGACTATTCAATAGGCAGGGATTGGTTTCTGATCACTTTATTAAGTTTGCACGTATAGCGAAAACCAATAGTATTACAAGCAGTACATATTCGTCATATAAATCTCAATAGGCTAAATGAGTGAAGATGACGACCTGACGACCACAGTTCTAATGTATTTATGCTATCGGATGCATTCTGTAGAAAAAGGTTTTCAATGGAGCATAATGTATAAACGATTAACAGTTGGTTTCTATACGGCCTAAGTACGAGCCAAATTACAGAATGAAAAATATATTTTTTTCTAAGCCCATGTGTGCAGAAAATGTACATATTATAACAATAATTTAAAACTAGTTCACAAAGGGAACAAAGTTGCATTTGTTTTGGTTTGTTAAATTTTAGGACAAAAGAAATTCAGCTCTATTCCATTGTGAAAATAAATGACATTTGTTTGTAGAAAGAGCCTCAAAAGAAGGGTGGTGGAAGTTTAGAGGCCGCGGTTAGGCAGCGGCTTGACCTTGTAGATGCGCACGAGCCAGTGTTCGGTGGTGTAGGCCTCTTCCAGCACGTCGAGGTTGAAGTCCTTGTTGCCGATCTCGGCGCCGCGCACGCGGTCGAACCCGGGCGGCCGCCCTGCCACACACACACACACCATCACATCACATATCACATCAATCACACTCACTACACTACTCTACCATTATACTAATTTTACTGGCGTTGTCTTTACAATTACAAGGACGTTTACCTTACAAACGTAATGAATACCTATGTGTGTCATCACTTTGATGACTTCATGAGTCTCGGTAAAATATTTTACAACGAAATATAAGCTATAACCTACTAACGTTACATATCACCGATAAGTTATCAGTATGTTATATACTTTACATGTTTCTTGTTGTTCCATTTAATGCCATTATTGTTACAGTAATTATTAATGTTTCCTTTAGTGATGTAGGTGACTTGTAACATGTTTAAATTTGTATAATATGGTAGTCGATTCAATGTCTAGAGTAGTATTCTTTAATACTAGTACTAAAATAATAAGGGCCGACCACAAAATAACTTGGTAGAGGTTCGAAATAGACATGTGCGCCGCGCCGCCGCCGCCGACGATTTTTCCACGCCGCCGCCGCCGATCAATTTGACCGGCGTATAATCGGCGTGGAAAATTTTGTCTTATTGCATGTTGCGTAGTGAGTAGATAGTGTCAGAGGTATAATTTAAAGATCCATATGCTTTTTCGCTTATTATTTGCCAGTGAAACAAATTAGCATTATTTTTGTCGTTGCAGTTAGCTGTGATAACGAATTAGCGTTAAGTTTAAAGTATTATCTCATAAAAAGTTTTTCAAGCTACTTAAATTTTCAGTCGGAGGGCTCGTCTATCAAATCTTTGGGTTATCGACTAGTCGCTCGCAGTATGAAGGTCTCAAGACACGCTGGTTTGCCCTGCAGCAAGTGCCATGCGACAAGGGACAGTTCTAAGACATTCTGTTGAGCGAATAACCTGCCAGACGGGCCAATTCGAACAATGATCTAGTTATCAACTAGATATAAAACAGAAACGATAACGAGATATTTAAGAAAGTCATATCAAATTTGACATTTCCGTGATTCCGAACGTGCTCTTGAACGATTTTTTTAACATTTATATGTAATGGATATCCCAAAACGTCACAATTATTTTAGCGTGAAATGACAATTGGTTTCTTGAATTGAACTGCAAAAGATAACTAGTATTTATTTTTTAGATTATTTATTAGATCTCGTATTGTTCTCGTATCTATAGTAATTATCACGTTAATCGAATTGACCGGAGAGACGTTTACTTTCGAAAACGACGACATCTTATTATCTGTCTGATAAGTTTAGACAAATGTATATTCATCTTTATTTCGTAACAAATCATAGGTGAGGCGACTGCGGCTGGGAAAACTCAATATAGTTTTTTTTTTAACTTGCGACTTAAGAGCCCGTTATCGATTTTAGTCCCAAAAATGTAAAATTGATAGATTTAGTCGCTGAAATTGTACACCTTTTGATATGCTATAGAAATAACAAGTACTGGTTTCTATTAGCACGTCTTCTCATCTTGCCGTCTTATAGATCATTTTTTGAAAACAGACTCAATAAATTAGTAAGGTTTTTTTTTCTGATGGACGTTTAGGTAAACGCGCGTAAAGCACTGATTTTGTCGCTCTTATTTGTAAATTTCGTAAAGTTTGGACGGTTAGAAATAGTAATTTTGTATTACATATATCCTGTACTCGACCTTTTACAGACTACGTTTTTATTATTATGACTTTGAAGTAGTGTAAATGAAAGTTAGACGAAATCAATTTTCTCCAGAAATTACTTCAAAACAAGTGACAATTTCTCTGAGAATCGACTTAATTTCAACGTAATTTTGATACTTAAACAATCTACAACACGTACTGAAATTGTTCTTATACATCATTTTGTATAATAAACCACCATAATTTTTTGATGAATTTTTAAAAACTGCCCCATCTCTTCATATATTACCGGTGACGCACGCTCGCGACATTATTAAAAGGCAAGATGAGAAGACGTGCTAATAGAAACCAATACTTGTTATTTAGATATTACGTAACAAAACGTGTATAATATAGAAAACACACATAATATGTTTTGGATAGCCTAGTAAACACTCAGAAGGCTATAATCTAGAGTAGTAGGAGATCTTTGGTCCACCACCTTGCATTTTTGAGACAAAGCAAACCGTTTGGAACAGTTGTTCCTGGGGGTGATCTGAGCTGATTTAGCCCGGGTGTCTCCGGCGCGCCTTATTTTTATCTGAATACATTTAGCAAATATATCAAGTTTGGTATCTTTTTCGTGTGATTCGAGGACGAAGAATTCAATTCTGTGACTAAATTTTCACTCACCCATACAAAAAATACGAGAAAAAAAAAACACTTTTTTTCGAAAATCCTCAACAGAATTAAAACTATGGCGATTTGCTCTATAAAAAAAATACCCGTGAAAAGCCCAGTTATCCTACTATATATAATAGTAAACTTGTCAAACATTTTTCTTTTATAACTCTGTTAAAACAAAAATTGTGAGGCGCGGCGTACCTGCGTTGTAAAAGCGGTATGCAGCTTTTAGGATTTTTAAGTATGTTTAGATGATTTCTGATAAGTTGTTATTCTTCTGGTTGTAGACTACATTAATAAATTACTTCTGGACGTGATATACAGTATGTATCAGAACGAAAGGCCAAGAAAGAGACCCTTTAATGTATAGACCATAAATATGATTATGGTGCCGGGCGTATGCAAATTTAGCATCTTTTAATGGAAGTGAAAAATAATAATAATAAACTATTTTTTTATTACCTCCTGTATTATTTATTTACAGTGTTATCAATAACAACAAATAAAATGACGTGAATGTCATAAATGTCAGTTGATAACGTTAGACAGCTAATGTTGAGTGCACACTCACGTTTTAAATGCGACGCAGTTCGATGTGCCGGCCGCCGGTACGTAAACATCTGAGCAAGCGACGACGATTATTTTCGTGTACTTTTCGCAGCAAATTCGGATTTTGCCGGACACGGTGTCTAATTTTATCAAATGCTTGAATTATCCGTTCTTGTAATTCTTCGCGAGTTTGTGATTCCCTTTTAAACACTAAATGTTTCACCCAACCCCAAAAGAAAAAATCAAGCGGAGTGAGACCGGGTGAACGAGGTGGCCAGAGGGTCGCTCCGAATCGGCCAATCCACTGTTGTCCAAACATTTCATTTAAGCGGTTTCGTACTTGCATCGAGATGTGAGGTGGTGCACCGTCATGCTGGTACCAGGTATTTAAATCGTCAGCTAGAGGTAAATTGCCCACGTAGTCACTGACAGTGTCATTCAGTATTTCGAGATACCGCTCACCGTTCAGTGTTCCATTTATAAATACTGGACCCATGATGTCGTCGCCTCTAATGCCCGCCCATACATTTATCGACCATCTAGTCTGATGTGATAATTCGCGACCAACGTGAGGGTTTCTAATTTTAGGACCATTCCGTTTCTAGCAAACGTGCTCTCGTCACTCCAAATAACTTTTTTCTTATTTTTTGCAAAGCTCAATTTACATACTCAGTCCGTTTGTCATAATCGTCGGCTTGTAACTCATTAACTTTTTTAATAGAGAAAGGGTGTTGTCGATCCCGTTTTAGTATTCGATGGACGGAGGAGTGACTGATGCCTAAAATGCGCCCTGCACGTCTCGTACTAGATCCCGGTTGGTTGTGAAAATGGTCTAGTACATGTTCTTCCTCACTCACGTGTAATTGTGGAGCCCCTCCTCGGTTGATCGGCACCGGCGGTTTGTTATTTCGCAGTCGGATAAGCGTATTGACGATCACACGGCCATGGTTGGGTTGCCTTCGTGCGGGAAACCTCTGCGCGTACAGACGAATAACGGCATTCCCGTTTCCCCTACACTCTCCGTAAAGAAGGATCATATCCACAAGTTCCTCCGCAGAAAAATTTAAAGGCATTACCAGTAATTTTTAATTTAAATTTCTATTAATTAAATTGTCTTGGTAGACGAATGTCAAACTATTAATTGATTTAACCTGACCTCTTTTAAAATAAAAATAACAAGATGACAAATCTAATGGAATGTCATAATTAATGTCAAAGTGAACTACAATGATATGCAAAATCCCTGTTGTAAATAATAATGAAATAATAACAAAAAATTGTCCTTAAATGATAATTTCAAGAAGTGTTTAGTGTTTCGTATTTATTCAGCTTATCAATATCTGGTGATAGTTGAAATCGCAGTAATCTGATATGATCTTGATTGGTTTTAATTAGTTTGTTTACGCTTATAAACTGACGTCTTACTGTTTCTACAGGCTGTTACAAGAATTTTTAACCGACTGCAAATAAGAGTACTCAAAGTCATGTTGAGATTGAGCAAAGTTAAAAAAAACAAATAAAAGTTATTAGTAAGTATTCTGTTAGAACATACTCCACTTTACCATCAACCAGGCTTCAGCTTGGCCTTTCGTTCTGGTACATACTGTATATACAAATATAAATTAAATCCATACTAATATTATAAATGCGAAAGTGTGTCTGTCTGTCTGTCTGTTACCTCTTCACGCTTAAACCGCTGAACCGATTTAGTTGAAATTTGGTATACAGAGTTGAGTCCCGGGAAAGGACCTAGGATACTTTTTATTCCAGTACTCACCCTTCAAGGGGGTGAAAAGGGGGTGGACATTTGTATGGGGAATCAATAACCGCTGAACCGATTTAGATGGAACTTGGTATGGGGATAGTTTGGCTGTGGGGAAGGATGTAGAATTTTTATCCCCGAAATCATCCCTTAAGAGTATAAAAAAGGGGTGGAAATTTATAGAGTGGACCAATTTGGGGGTGAAAAACAGGATGGATTTAAAAGCAGATTTGTAAAATGATGATACCCAGATTACTAATTCCACGCAAACGAAGTCGCGGGCAAAAGCTAGTATATAAACAAAGATGTTGGAAAAACAAGCCAGTAGAGTTATTATAAACTAGCTTTTGCCCGCGACTTCGTCTGCGTAGAGTTAGTAATTTGGGTACTTTTTTTAATCCAATATGATTTTTATCGATTTTTTATACAAATTGCCACCCCCCTTTTCACCCCCTTAAAGGATGATTTCTGGGATAAAAACTACTCTACTCAAACTCTCTCTATACCAAATTTCAACTTATAGCCCATATTATAGCCCATCAACACCAGCTACCATGCCCTGCTGACTGGGGCTGGTCCAAACAAAATGGTTATTGGGAACCCATATGGACAAGCCTAACTGCGGCGGCTGCTGCTTGTTTAGAGATTATTCGTTGCCGCTGCAAAACAAAATGCGCAGGGAGGTGCAATGCAACTGATATCTTATTTTAACCCGTATTTTTTGTCAAACATCTATGTTAATTTTATCACATTTATAATAGCTCTACTGGCGAAAGTTTTCGCGACATCTTTATTTATATATTTAATTTATATTTCTATATATGTCACATCCAGAAGTAATTTATTAATGTGATCTACAACCAGAAGAATTACAACTTATCAGAAATCATCTAAACATACTTAAAAATCCTAAAAGCTGCATACCGTTTTTAAAGCGCAGGTACGCTGCACCTCACAAAACATTTTTTTTAACAGTTAAAAAAAAAAATGTGTGACAAGTTTACTATTCTATATAGTAGGATAACTGGGCTATTCACATGTATTTTTTTTCTAGAGCAAATCGCCATAGTTTTAATTCTGTAGAGGATTAAAAAAAAAAGTGCAGTTTTTTTTTTAATTTTGAATTTCTCGTATTTTTTGTATGGGTAAGTGAAAATTAAGTCACAGAAATGAATTTTTCATCCTCGAATTACAAGAAAAAGACACCAAACTTGATATATTTGCTAGATGTATGCAGATATAAATTTGAGAGTGAGGCGCGCCGGAGACACTCCCAACCTGCTGGGGGGGGGGGGACCTCGTGGCAACCGGGCTAAATCAGCTCAGATCACCCCCAGGGACACCTGTTCAAAGCGGTTTGCTTTGTCTCAAAAATACAAGGTCCCCTTAGAAAACGGGATCTAAGATCTCCTACTAGAGTTTCTACTGCCATGTTCTCATGCAATATCAAAAATTATGCCACGCCGAGGTCACGCCGATCACGCCGGTCAAAAAATCATCGGACGCCGCCGCCGATGATTTTGCCATCGGTGCACATGTCTAGTTCGAAATAGAAGAGTAATAAAAAAACCGGCCAAGTGCGAGTCGGACTCGCGCACCGAGTATTTGTTGTTATAGCGGCAACAGAAATACATCATCTGTGAAAATTTCAACTGTCTAGCTGTCACGGTTCATGAGATATAGCCTGGTGACAGACGGACAGCGGAGTCTTAGTAATAGGGTCCCGTTTTTACCCTTTGGGTACGCAACCCTAAAAAATAAGACTCGCAGGAGCCCACTTAGGGCATGTTACTCTATAGGAGATTATTGCAGAGTGAGGTGAGCAATAGGTAATGAAAGTAAATTCAAGTGTAACTTGGCACGGTTTTATAAGGAATGGTGAGATAGGTAACGGTACTTACCGCCTTCAGTGTAGACGAGGCCGAACTTGTAGTAGCTCATCTTGTACATGAGGCAGTTGAGCAGCGTGTGGGAGCCGTCGGCGTCGACGCGGAACTCGCCCGCGCCCGTGTAGTAGTCGGCCTCGCGGATGTGCGCGCCGCGGTCCGTGCTGCCGCCGATGCGCACCATCCACAGGAACTTGTTGATGTCTGTGCCCATGCCCATGCCCAACACAACACAACCAAGTAGATCACAATATTAACGGCCTCTCAATAACACCCCTCCCTCCCTCCCTCCCACCCGGAACGACCTGCATGCTTATTGCAACTCATTATATTTATGATCAACTTGTTGAATTCAATAACATTACAAATGTATTCTGGTCGAGGAAATATTATTTGCACCGATGAATGTTATCGGTAATGGCTCTTTTACAATAGGGTAATAAATAAAACAATTAGCACCGGAAGTATAATTGAGCTAAACAATCTTGATCCCAGTTACTTTTCCACATTTTAATTTTCTTAGGAACTTCCAACTTTTCAATTCATAGTATATTTAAAAAAAGATTTTTGTAAAAAAAACATGAATTTCAAAGTAAATACGATATACGTGGAAAAAAAAATTCATTTACCTAATAACGTGTCGATATTATCCCAGAAACACAATAGTTATTTGTTATACAAGGGTGCAAAGTTGTATTTTACCCGCGAGTGTGGTATTAAAACACGAGTAAGCGAAAGGGTTCTAAAATAGAATCCTGAGCGTAGCGAGTGTTTCAACACACGAGAAGTAAAATACATTTGCACCCGTGTGTAACACAAAACTTTTTCCCTCACTATAGCGAGGAAAGTGCAACATCCACAGGCGTTAGATCATCTTCATCACTGGAATCGATCATTTTTTTACGATAATAAGTACGATATTATAACAGAAAACTCTGGAAGTTGTGTATTTTTAGGCGTCGGAATCGGTGAAAAATTTTTTGTTGACAATGTTGACATTTCTGACGATGCGTTTTGAAATTGCATCGACTCAACTTGTGCGTTCAGAATTACATTCAACATCATTTAAAAAAACAAATGTTTCTTATGGAATTTAAGGTTTATGACTTAAAATCATTAAATAAAGCTAAATTTGGTATTTTTTTATTAAATGGTCAAACCATTTATTTAATGATAATTAATATCGAACGAACCATTATTATGAGCGTTTTACGTTTAGTTATCTGTCAAGCTACTTAAACACGCTCCATCCAAGGTCAAATTACTTTTCCCACTAGTGGATAAAATGCGTTTTCCCCCTGCTTGTTTTAAAGGATAAAAGACGGCTTTCCGAGCTAGTGAGGGGAAAAGTATCATAACTACTTATTCCCACTATATGGATGGGACGTGCGGCAAAGCACTTCACACCTCTTTCGTCCTTTTGTATTCGTAAAGATAAAGTTTTATGACCAATCGGTGCAAATTATATTTTGTCAACTATAACAGTATAGTTATTTACGATACAAGTGCGGAACAAAGGAAATTCGAAACGAGTGACGATAAATTAAAACACGACCGCAGGGAGTGTTTTAAATCGACACGAGTTGCGAATTACCTATTCGCACGTGTATCGTACAACGTTTTACAGTACAATATGGCCCTTTAAACTTTCGACATATGCACGAACAGTGCTCTTTTACGCACTAGTGCCAGAAAGTAGCACCATATGTACTGTAAAATACGTTTGCTGAATACAATGGCTTAGTTTAGTTACATTGTTGAACAAAATATACTAAAAAAACCGGCCAAGTGAGAGTCGTTTGTTGTTATAGCGGCAACAGAAATACATCATCTGTGAAAATTTCAACTGTCTAGCTATCACGGTTCATGAGATACAGCCTGGTGACAGACAGACGGCCAGACGGACAGCGGAGTCTTAGTAATAGGGTCCCGTTTTTACCCTTTGGGTACGGAACCCTAAAAACAGGGCAAAAATTATATAAAGAAAGAGGATCATACCATGTTGTGACTTAAATGCTTGCCTCTTTCTTAAGCTTCATGGTAGCAAATAATTTAAGACTCCATATTAAGGCTTTTCAAAATGATCTGAACTGAATAGAGCAGTCTTCCGCAACCTAAGAGGCTTTCGCTCGTCTATTCTGTGGCCAGATCTCATGGAAAGCCAGCGTTAGAGCACTACTTTATTTTATTAATAATAGCCTAATGAGGGCTATCGTTTTTTTGCTCACCAGTTGGCGCCTCTGTTGATGGTGGTCCAAAAGACTAAAGAACAGCTGTCAGTCATTGAAGTGACAAGTGACATTTGACATTTCAAACTATGGAAAAGACCACCATCTACACTAGCGCCCCTAGCGGCGAATTCATACGCGTTAGCCCTCATTGGTTGGTATTGGTACCATCAGAAGAGTAGCCGACGAGCCCGCCGAATATGACGAGCACGTAGTCGACGTCGAGCTCGCGCATGATCTCGTAGGCGCGCTCCTCGCCCGACGCCATGGCCTGGCCCACGCGCGAGATGTGCGTGTTGTTCCACGTGTTGTTGTCCACTATCACAGTCCGGTTCGCCATCGCTGTTATCTGGTAGCCGTAGTCCCACCACGACATCACTTTAGCGTCCTGGGAATAATGGGCCCGTATTCAAATCGAGGACATGTGTCAGCTCCATTTGGTCATAAAATGAAATGCGACAAAGTGAAATAACGTGATTTTTTTGCTGTTTCTTGCGTAATGGTACGGAACCCTTCGTGCGCGAGGCCGACCCACACTTGGCCGGTTTTTTGTAAATTATAATACTTATTTCTTATGTCGCATTTCATTTTACAAACCCTTATATTAATTTACAGTACACATGGTATTACTTTCTCGCACTAGTGCGAAAAAGAGTACTTTTCGTGCATACGTCGAAAGTTTAAAGGGCCATATGTACTGTTAAACGTTGTACGATACACATGCGAATAGGTAATTCGCAACTCGTGTCGATTTAAAACACTCCCTGCGGTCATGTTTTAATTTATCGCCACTCGTTTCGAATTTCCTCTTTTCCGCACTTGTATCGTAAATAACTATTGATTACTCACCTCAGCAACTTGGAACAGCTTTATCTAAAGAACTATCAGATCCTAATAGACCAAATTGGTCTCGTTCTGTTGCGAATGATGTGTACTTTAATAATGTATGTAGAGTTGTGACGTAAAATGGGTCCATAGTTGACCACATGGACGAAACTTAAAAAAAAAAATTTTTGGAAATTTTTGAACAGCTGTATCTTACAAACTATTCGGTGTATTGCCTTCTCACTTTAACATACTTTGTTGATAATTTAGTCTTCTTTAAAGTGTTCATAGTGACATTTGCCGTAAAATAGGTCCTTGTTGGTAAAAAATGGCAGAAACTGAAAAAAGTGAGAATTTATGGTTTTTTTAAAAATTTGACAATAACCGGAGGGTTTCCCAGGTTGTTGATGAACTTGGATTTGCCATAACCACTTCATTACATAGAACATACAAAAAAATCAGAACCACCCGATTGATGCAAGGCAAAATGTACAACCCTTCTATTATTTTGTTTACTCACCTCAGCAACTTGGAACAGCTTTATCTAAAGAACTTCTTCTTCCTCGCGTTAACCCGGCATTTTGCCACGGCTCATGGGACCCTGGGGTCTGTTTGACAACTAATCCCAAGAATTGACGTAGGCTAGTTTTTACGAAAGCGACTGCCATCTGACCTTCCAACCCAGAGGGGAAACTAGGCCTTATTGGGATTAGTCCGGTTTCCTCACGATGTTTTCCTTCACCGAAAAGCAACTGGTAAATATCAAATGATATTATATACATAAGTTCCGAAAAACACATTGGTACGAGCCGGGGTTTGAACCCGCGACCTCCGGATTGAAAATCGCACGCTCTTACAGCTAGGCCACCAGCGCTGTATCTAAAGAACTATCAGGTCTTAATAGACCAAATTGGTCACGTTTTGTTGATAATTTAGTCTTTTTTAAAGTGTTCATAGTGACATTTGCCGTAAAATAAGTGTTTATTGGTAAAAATTGGCAGAAACTAAAAAAAAAGTGCAGAAAAAAATTATATTGGAAATTTTGCAACTTTTTGAACAACTCTGTATCTTACAAATTATGCGGTTTATTGCCTTCTCACTAACATTTTTTATTAAGAATTTAGGCTTCTTTAAAGTGTTCATAGTGACATTTGCCGTAGAAAAGGGTCCTTGTTGGTAAAAGTTGGCAGAAACTAAAAAAAAGTCAGAAAATTTAGAGGTTTTTCAAAAATTTGACAATGATCCGCTGGGTTTCCGAGGTCGAAAACTCGGATTTGCCATAACCCCTTCATCACAAAGAACTTAAAAAAAAAACAGAACTGCCCAATTTCATGCAAGGCAAAACGTTTCAATGGATCCATAAGCAATTTAAACAACAAACTTCGTTTTTTAAGATTTTTTTGTTCAGTAGTAAGAACCAACTTCCAACTGACATGGCTATTTTTACGTTACGTATACATTTGACGTGCCCCTCCCCCGCAAAAATCGGCAGACCGTTTTGTACAGAAAATTCCAGACAAGGCGTCTCCGACTCCGTTTGGTTATATACTCTAAGCACAACGACGACATTGTGTGGTAGTACAAGTACCTCGGGCGCGTCACCCACGTGCAGTGGAGCACGGCCGACCGCCGGCGTGTATGAGACACTACCTCAGGCGTGTTCACCCACGTGCAGTGGAGCACGGCCGACCCCGGCGTGTGTGAGACACTACCTCAGGCGTGTTCACCCACGTGCAGTGGAGCACGGCCGACCCCGGCGTGTGTGACACCCGACGTCATCCACGTGCAGTGGAGCACGGCCGACCCTGGCGTATGTGAGACACTACTTCAGGCGTGAACACCCATGTGCAGTGGAGCACGGCCGACCCCGGCGTGTGTGAGACAGCCGACGTCACCCACGTGCAGTGGAGCACGGCCGACCCCGGCGTGTGTGAGACACTACCTAAGGCGTGTTTACCCACGTGCAGTGGAGTACGGCCGACCCGGGCGTGTGTGAGACACTACCTCAGGCGTGTTCACCCACGTGCAGTGGAGCACGGCCGACCCCGGCGTGTGTGAGACACTACCTCAGGTGTTTTCACCCACGTGCAGTGGAGCACGGCCGACCCCGGCGTGTGTGAGACACTACCTCAAGCGTGTTCACCCACGTGCAGTGGAGCACGGCCGACCCCAGCGTGTGTGAGACACTATCTCAGGCGTCTTCACCCACATGCAGTGGAGCACGGCCGACCCCGGTGGTGTGAGACACCCGACGTCATCCACGTGCAGTGGAGCACGGCCGACCCTGGCGTGTGTGAGACACTACTTCAGGCGTGTTCACCCACGTGCAGTGGAGCACGGCCGACCCCGGCGTGTGTGAGACACCACCTCTGGCGTGTTCACCCATGTGCAGTGGAGCACGGCCGACCCCGGCGTGTGTGAGACAGCCGACGTCACCCACGTGCAGTGGAGCACGGCCGACCCCGGCGTGTGTGAGACACTACCTCAGGCGTGTTTAGCCACGTGCAGTGGAGCACGGCCGACCCGGGCGTGTGTGAGACACTACCTCAGGCGTGTTCACCCACGTGCAGTGGAGCACGGCCGACCCCGGCGTGTGTGAGACACTACCTCAGGTGTTTTCACCCACGTGCAGTGGAGCACGGCCGACCCCGGCGTGTATGAGACACTACCTTAAGCGTGTTCACCTACGTGCAGTGGAGCACGGCCGACCCCGGCGTGTGTGAGACGCTATCTCAGGCGTGTTCACCCACGTGCAGTGAAGCACGGCCAACCCCGGCGTGTGTTAGACACTACCTCAGGCGTGTTCACCCACGTGCAGTGGAGCACGGCCGACCCCGGCGTGTGTGAGACACTACCTCAGGCGTGTTCATCTTGAGCCAGGTGTAGGCTTCGTCAAAGATGATGCGGGTGCCGCCGTCGTGTGCGCGCGCCACCCGACGTCACCCACGTGCAGTGGAGAACGGCCGACCCCGGCGTGTGTGAGACAATACCTCAGGCGTGTTCATCTTGAGCCAGGTGTAGGCTTCGTCAAAGATGATGCGGGCGCCGCCGTGTGCGCGCGCCACCCGACGTCACCCACGTGCAGTGGAGCACGGCCGACCCCGGCGTGTGTGAGACAATACCTCAGGCGTGTTCATCTTGAGCCAGGTGTAGGCTTCGTCAAAGATGATGCGGGCGCCGCCGTGTGCGCGCGCCACCCGACGTCACCCACGTGCAGTGGAGCACGGCCGACCCCGGCGTGTGTGAGACAATACCTCAGGCGTGTTCATCTTGAGCCAGGTGTAGGCTTCGCGGAAGTCGTCGAAGATGATGCGGGCGCCGTCGTGCGCGCGCGCCGACAGCACGATGGACGGCGACGAGTACGCCTCCGACGTCACCCACGTGCAGTGGAACACGTACGACACCAGCAGGCAGCCCAGCACGCACACGAACAACGCGCCCACCTGCACAACACAACAAACGTAACATGCCTTGACACGCATACCTAATACCTAGTATAACTACATATATTATCAATATTTGGTCTTTTTTAAGATTCAAGATTCAAGCTTTTATTCATAAAACATAGTATTTTACATGTCAAATTTATGGTCTGATGAGAAAGAAAATTTTATATAACGACAATCAGTCTATAAAAATAAATAACTTACACTTAACAAATAAACCAAGATTTATAAATAAATAAATATTTGAAGGGTACACGGAAAGAACCTATCAATGTCATATATTATTGTCTGTGAAAACTTGTCAAAAACCAGTTTAAGGCACAGTATGTATAAGTTAATCAGGGTGTTGAGAGAAAATACATACAACTAATAAAGAACGTGTACCGTAACAGCTCCGCCTAAGTCAAACTAGAGTCGCTAGGAGGAGAGTTCCCTGTCAAACGAGGAGTCCGACAAGGCGATCCACTCTCACCAAAAATTTTCATCTGCGTGCTGGAAGAAGTATTTAAAAAACTTGATTGGACTGATCCAGGCATAAATGTAAACGGCAAGAAACTAAGCCACTTGAGATTTGCGGATGATATTGTGCTCATGACTAACGATCCAGAGTCCCTAAGACACATGCTGCAAGACCTAACAAGCAGGAGCAGAGAGGTTGGCCTAACAATAAATAAAAGTAAAACTAAAATTATGACCAACAGAATGGAAATACCCATCACAGTGGACGGGGAAGACATTGAATGGGTAAAATCATACATTTACTTGGGCCAACTCATGTCTATGTCTGATCAAATGCAACAAGAAATGAACAGAAGGGTCACAAATGCATGGAACAGGTTCTGGTCTCTAAAAACCATTATGAAAAGTAAAGATTACCGCATCTCAATAAAAAGAAAAGTTTTCAGTATGTGTATATTGCCTATACTAACATATGGATGCCAAACAGGGGCCGCAACAGAAAAAATGGCACAGAAACTAATAAAGTGCCAGAGGAATGGAGAGAAGCATTTTAGGGTACACAAAAAGAGACAGAAAACGAGCGACGGAAATAAGAGAGGTCGCAAAATTAGAAGATTGTTACTCTAAAATCAAAAACTCTAAAATGGAAGTGGGCGGGCCACATGCTCAGGGAAAAGCAGAAGTGGTCAAACATACTGACTGAGTGGACCCCACGCTACACAGAGAGGCATGGAAGGCAATGGAGGAGGCCTTTGTGTCAAAAGGACACGTCGAGCCGACGGTTGTTGCAAGCACATAAATAAATAAATATTGTATTAAATATTATTAACTGTATGTTCGATAATAAAAGGCTTTGAAATTGAAATTGAATGTATAAGTTTACGATACGATAAGTTTATGGTTTACGATGATAGGTGGTAGTGCTGCACTCTGGCGGCAGAACAATGCAGTAATACCCCCTATTAGAAGCATTTGGATCTTACGTCACGCGAAGTGGAAACAATTGACATCTTCCAATAAAAATCAGGCATGTAGCTAATTAAAGAGATGTCTTACTCACCTCGGAACGGAACACCAGATTATTTTCGTGCTTCTTTTTCTTGTCGTGCTTTTCAACTTTGGGCTCTATGTCCTTGACGTGCAGGCTGAGCAGGCTGGAGGCAGCCACGCCCGACACGATGCACATCACCGGCGCCAGCACCAGCATCAGGCGGACCATCACGCCCTGCGACACTCGACACATTAAGCTCATATACAAAAACTACACTCAAGTAACAGAAACAACTTTCAGTCAGAGAGCAAAGTGTACAGAAATCATTGCGCGGAGTCAACGGAATGATCACACTCGACGTCGCCTTCCACGCGCTCAAGCTTCTCCATCATCATTTTTAAAATAAGTAAAGTTCACCAAGTGACATGGTAATTTTAATGCAGTATACTCGTAAACTACAATTTACTATGTATACGTGGCAAAAAAATAAGTGCATACTAGTTGCCAGGGAGGTTGTAACGGTTTAAGTCCCAAACGATGCTAGCATCCCTCAAATCTAAATTTTATTGTTAGTGCCAGCTCAGGAAGGACTCACGACCTTGTCTTTTTTAGTTAGTTTTTCTTTAGTTATAATATATATTGTAAAATTTAATCAATTAGTTTTCTTCCGTCACTCTACAGTCTACTTACTTATTGCGACGCTAAACGTCACATTGGCGCCCATACTGGTTATTTCTGAGCTGTGCATTATTGAAGATTTCTGAGCTGTGCATTGTTAAAGACAGTCTAACAAAGTCCCAAACGATGCTAGCATCCCTCAAATCTAAATTTGATAAGACCCTGTTCTTGCGTACCGAAAATCTACTACATCATATCTATCACAGACTGAGACGTATCACGAACGTCAGTGGCGCGTTAGCTGACCAGCACAAAACTTATTGCACTACCTTTAACAATCAATACAAAGAAATTACAGCGCTGCATCTACTGCGAATGTAAATGCAGTCTCAGTTTCGGAACCTGAAGCTACGGCAGTGCTACACTATGACCGTAATCTGACCTCTGACTTAGCAAAACTAAAGTACTCTGGAAAAGCCTGCGTGTTTTCTTTCATTCAAAGAGTTGAGGAATTCGTAGAAGTTAGGAATATTTCAAGAGGGTATTGAAGTTTGCATACGAGATTTTCACTGACGACGCATTACATTGGTTCCGTTGCAATAAAGAAAGTTTAACCACATTTTACTATCTGCTTTAAATGGGGTAACAAAGGAGTGCGTTATCCTGATTGTAAATCTTGTAACCCTAAAGATGCAAAAAACTAAATACAGTGGATTGTTTTGTAGTGTACCTAATCTTACCAACAAATCTAGCGAAAACCTTAATGATACAGAGTGGAAAACTTGGCTCAACTTTATATCTAAATTTTTCACTTGCTATTCAGTCACTGCAATCCACGATTCAGAAAATATACATAGCAGACCATATGTCTCAGTTCAGATCAACGGCAAAACTATTCATGGTTTGTTAGATACGGGTAGTAGTTACACAATTCTAGGCAATAACTATCATAAAGTTTTCTTGGATGCGGGTTTCAAGATCGACATATCTCCCTATTAGTTAGAGTTCTAGAGAAACTTAAAATGGCAAACTTAACCATTGGATACCAAAAGTGCCAATTCTTCAGAAATAAATTGTCTTATTTAGGCTATGTAGTAGATAGAAATGGACTACAACCGAACCCAGAAAAGATTGAGGCAATTATTAACTATCCAACGCCTACTAACCGCAAGGAAGTTCGTTGGTTCATCGGAACGGCATCATGGTATCGCCGTTTCATTCCAAATTTCAGTTCTATAGCTTCACCTTTAAATAAACTTACTTCACAAGCTAAAAACTCACCTTCTTTTAAATGGTCTACTGATGCTAAAAAGCCTTCCGTACGCTAAAGGAAGCTTTAATATCTTCTCCCATATTATCGTGTCCGGATTATACGCAGTCTTTAAAAGTACATACAGATGCGAGTGATTACGGCGTCGGTGCGGTCCTGACACAAGTCATAGACACTCAAGAGAAGGTTATAGCATACATGAGTAAGTCTCTCTCTAACCAAGAGCGTAACTACAGCGCAACAGAACGAGAGGCACTTGCAGTACTTACAGCGATTGAACACTGGAGGATAAAATAAATAAAATAGCCATTTATTTCGACCTCAAATTAAATTTTTTACATTTCTTGTCAAGTTTTAGGAAAAAAAACAAAACATGTCAAATTCTTAATTTAAACATAATAATAATAAAGTTCTTTGTCGTATATGTTATTTGGTATTTTTTATTGACATCGGTCGACTTGCCTCCCGGCATAGGCCTCCCCTAAGACCTTCCATTCCTCTCTGTTGGTTGCTCTTCTTGTCCATGTCCACATACAAACAAAGTAACTAACGGCAGACTATTTCGGTTTAAAAAAAGTCTAAATCCTTTAACCCGAGAGTTCGAGTGGAAAGAAGTCATCCCTCTCGAATTTAGACTCGAAATAATAACTAAAAATCATTCAGAACCTACCGCTGGCCACTTTGGCATATATAAAACACATAAACGGCTTTCTTTAAACTACTTCTGGCCGGACATGCATCGCGAAGATGTAGTTAAATTCGTATCAGATTGTGTTACGGCAATACCTAAAGTGCATAGAAACCGGCGGCGGCCCGTGACCTTCAGCCCGACCCGCGCCTAGCGACCCGCGCGCTTATCCCCGGCTGCGATGCGCCCCTACCACGAGTACCATGACGTCACACACATGTCATCGCGTCATGCCCCCAGCAGCCAATGAGAGGCATGCATCAGAAATATCGTGATCGGCAGCCAATGGTGTAGCGGCTCGTCATCCCTGCGCGCACCAATGAAGACAGAGAATGACAACACAATTTGATTTCTCAGCGAACAACTTACCAGCCTACTCCTGTTTTAGTTTGCTTATTTTTATAGATAAAGTTAATTAAGTAAAAAATCCAGAATTAATCATTTCAACAACCTGCCATCCACATCAGCGCAAATCCTGGCCAGCAGAGCTATCTACGTATGTCTATACGCGCAGACAGATTGTGATATATGCTGTGCTCACAAGCATGCTACCCATGCTACTCTAGGCACTATGGGCCGTCCTAAAGACTGCTCACGCCCTTTTCAAATGTTGAGCATGGATCTTATAGGTCCCCTACCCCCGTCGAGAAAACAGAACACCTTTATATTTGTTGCGACATGCTGTTTCTCGAAGTATTGTCTATTATTCCCCATTCGTCGCGCAACCTCCGAGATCATAACTAAGTTAAGAGGCCGTAGTCGATTTTGGAGCAAAAATGTAAAATTGATAGATTTAGTCGTTGAAATTATACACGTTTTGTTACGTAATATCTAAATAACAAGTATTGATTTCTATTAGCACGTCTTCTCATCTTGCCTTTTAATAATGAGGTCGCGAGCGTGCGTCACCGGTAATGCATGAAGAGAAGGGGCAGTTTTTAAAAATTCATCAAAAAATCATGGTAGTAAATTATACAAATTGATGTATAAGAATAGTTTCAGCGAATGTTGTAGATTGTTTAAGTATCAAAATTACGTTGAAATTAAGTCGATTTTCAGAGAAATTGTCACTTGTTTTGAAGTAATTTCTGGAGAAAATTTATTTCGTCTAACTTTCATTTACACTACTTCAAAGTCATAATAATAAAAATGTAGTCTGATAAACGTCAAGTACAGGATATGTGTAATACAAAATTACCATGTTTAGCACTCCAAAACTTTACGAAATTTACAAATAAGAGCGACAAAATCAGTGCTTTACGCGCGTTTACCTAAACGTCCATCAGAAAAGCAAACATTACTAATTTAGTGAGTCTGTTTCCAAAAAGTTGATGTGATAAAAGGCGAGATAAGAAGACGTGCTAATAGAAACCAGTACTTGTTATTTCAATTAGGTAACAAAAGGTGTAAAATTTCACGGACTAAATCTATCAATTTTACATTTTTGCGACTAAAATCGACACCGGCCTCTTAATCGAGGAAAACGTTTGCCTAGTTCATGGCGTGCCTAGTACTGTTCTTATGGACAACGGAAACCAGTTTACAAGTAACGTGTTAAAGAAGTTGATTAATGACTACAATGTCCCTAACGTAAGATTTACGCCTAAATATACTCCGCAAGTGAACACAGTAGAACGCTACAACAAAGTGATCATTACAGCAGTATCATCCTACATTGAAAACGACCATAGGTCCTGGGACTGCAACCTACCTAAAATTCAATTCGCTATGAACACATCCACTAACGAAGTGACAAAGTACAGTCCTGCGTTTCTCGTTCACGGACGGGAATTGGTCACTACCGGCTTACACTATATTGACCCAGACCTAGGTGACGAAATAATATTTTCCCCTAGAGATGAATATGCAGAGAATCTCGGTCATTTGCGGAAAATTTTTGATAAGGTTCAATCCTCTCTAGTTCAAGCCCATACTAGGTATAGCGAACACTATAACCTACGCCGTAAGGATCATGATTTTAAAGTCGGCGATACTATTTGGAAAAAAACGTTCTACCTTAGCGACAAAAACAACATGTTTACCAAGAAACTTGCACCCAAGTATGTGCCGTGTAAAATCGTTGCCAAAAAGTCAAATTTAGTGTACGAACTAGAAGACATGCAAGGAAATAATAGGACACTGGCACGTTAAAGATTTTAAAATCACGAACTACAAAGTATAATAGGATTAAATAGTCCCCTATCAACTACATTAACCGTCTAAAATTATTATTAGCCTCACAAAACGGACTTATAAGCGCTGGCACATTCTCTAAATACTCTAGCTGTTAGATTAGATTCTTTCTACTTTATGGACCCCTACCGGTTCGTGAACTCCACGCCTATCATTAGGCTGTCAGGTCTTCTAAAGAGACCAAAAATATACGAGATAGCCAGCATCATCATCTAGACCACTGAGGTTAGTGATTAAATTTATGTAAGAACCATTAATAAATACATGAGAGTATTGATACAATCGTAAGTATAATACTCAATCTGCTAGGACGCAAAAACATATATAGAAATGTTTATTGCTTATTTGTCTGTGTGATGTATGTATGGAGAGGAGGTGTATGTTGAGATCGAAGCCTGAATGATAAGTTGTGTATCTATTAAGTAGACAACAGAAATAGCGGGTTTTCTTATTAAAAACCCTAACCTAAAAAGAGGGGTATGTAACGGTTTAACGTTATCTCTAATTAAAATCCTATAAATAAGAAATAAAACTAAAACCTAAATATAACTATAAATTACTATAATAAACATTATATACATATTTACAAAGAAAATAAATAAATCTACGAACAAACAGAATTGACGACTACATTTGCTATTAGTTAAAACTATATATATAGTCCTCCTCATCGGTTTCGATGACGGCGACCTCAGCAATTATGGATTACGCCTATTATGGGCTCGAATGTGGCTGGCCAGGCCGAACTTGGTCTTAAAGACTCTATTGCAGGTGCTACAATAGAGTTGACCAGAAAGAAGTTGGCCAGTTGGAGTTAAAACTAGATGCGAATACAAAGGACTACGTCACCCGCTCCGCGCTCGCGATAAGCGAGGTGCACTGGTCAACTAATAAGACACTTACGCGTCCGCGACATTGCTACCATACCACGGCTTTGACAGCGAGTGGTCAAATCGACTAAATACACATACTTATACTATTTCAAAGTCTTAGACGACATGAAGTGACAAATTTTAATATGGTGTAAAATAATTCTAAAATGTGTTAAGTTCCAGTATTTCCCCGAATAGGGTGAGTGTTTTGAATATTTTGTAGTTTTAAGAATAAGGTAACGTTCATAGTTAGTAGTATAATAAGGAAACATTTCTTTATGCAATCATTTTATATTTAGTTCTTACTGAATATATCTTTCACTATCTGCTTATTAACTGTAATTTTCCTATAGAAATAACAAGCTTCTCGATCTTTCTAGAAATATGAGTCTACCCACTTTATAAAACTCTTGTAAATTATACAGGATTACTTTTTTACCAGTACAATACATCAACATACGTAATTGTTGCCAAAAATAAAAAATACCAGCATTCTTTGTTACTACCCTTTGGGAACAAAAAAAAAATACCAATGCCCGAACTTATCCGCTAAAGTAATAGAAAATGTGGATGCCTTACGCATCAATAGCAAACGCACGAACTGGCAACTGTTTGTTTACGTCATCGCGCGCGATTTAGCGAGCGGCGGCGGCGCACGTATTGACATAAAAAAATGACGCACGTATTGACATGAAAGCGTGTGCCGGCGCAGTAAACTGTCCGTAGTCTAAAAGTAGCTGTGTCACTCTCAAAATGTCCTGGGATAAGGTATTTGTGGTACAATAACACCGGCGTTTTGCAGACGGGGCAAACTTTCCTCAGCGTATAGCCGCTGAGCTGCCACTGTATTTTCTCCACTAAGAAAGTAACTACGAACCATTTCGTAGTACTCGCGGTTTGTAAACATCGCTAATCGTGTCGCGCGCGTAATTTTCGACTGTAGGAAGTACGGAAACTGCGTGCGTGCACTCACGAAGGACGATTCGCGCGGACTAATCGGTCAAAGGGTTGCACTTTGCATTCGCAGTTTCCCGGATGCTTTGTTGTCAAATCGTGCGCCGCCGGCCGCTCGCCCCGCCCGCCCCTTTTTCGTCATACCGTTGACACCTTGTAATTAGTGCGCCCAGAAGTTACTAAATTGGTGAAGGATAAATTAATAGAAATGAAATAAAAAAATGTTCTTTTTATTTTTGTGCAATGTGATCTATTATCGATACCAATGATGTGGTAAAATTTATTGTACCGGTAAAAAAGTAACCCTGTAGAAAGAATTATGCTTAATTCTATTTTAAATGTACAAAATTACATGCCTAGTTTTCATGCATTAATAACGCTTTTAGTTGTTAGTTTTTAGTTCATAGCATAGAAGTACATTTAGTAAATTTAACTTCACTTTCTTCTTTGTTTAAAAAAAAAAAAGATGATTCCGCTTGTGACTGCCACATCATTGATCACCATTTTAATGCTTTGGGGTTCACTAAACCAGCCTACTTTTTATCAGCACATTATTCTGGCCTAAAATCCGGATGTCGCAGTCACTTGTACAACATTGGACTTTTCTTGAAATGGCAATTTTACCGGAATTTCAGGGACCAAGTCTGGGGTTACAATCGGAACCCACCAACCCGGATGCGCATGCTCCGCTACCCGTTCTGCTGCCCGCTACCCGCTGCGGATCCGGTGCCTCAACTAAAGACGGCCACGTCCAAGTGCGGAGACCCACCGGCGCGTCGTATTGTGCAGGGAAGTGACCCCTAACAAGGATTTGTTTCCCTCCAAATTTTATTGTTAGTGCCAGCTCAGGAAGGACTCACGACCTTGTCTTTTTAACCGACTTCAAGATTTCAAAGGAGGAGGTTCTCAATTCGTTTTTTTTTTCTTTTATGTTTGTTACTCCATAACTCCGTCATTTCTGGAGCGATTTTGAAAATTCTTTTTTTGATTGTAAGTATATATACAGATTCGTCCCGTTTTTGTCAAAAAGCAGTTCTGATGATGGGATCCATGAGGAATCGAAGGAACTTCTCAAATGTTAGGCATACATATAGTGATTTTAGTATTTTCATCAACAAATCAAGCAATTTCATTTAAAAAAGTGACATTTGATGAACTGCTGATGATGATCAGAACGGAACTCTTCAATGACGCATAGTTCACGTTTGGCGATTTGTCCTCTTCGTTATGTTTGTTAAGCAAGTTAGGTTTTCAAGAAACATTTTTGTCAAGCTCGAGTTCTAATGATGGGATTCATGAGGAATCGAGGGAACTCCTCAATTGTGAAAGGCATACATATAGTGATTTTTGTATTTTTATCAACAAATCCAGCATTTCCATTTAAAAAAGTGACATTTGATGAAGTTGAACTGCTGATGATGATCAGAATGGAACTCTTCAATGACACATAGTTCACGTTTGGCGATTAGTTCTCTTCCTTATGGACCCAGACCCAAACTTGGACCCAGACTCGGACCCGGACACGGGTCTGGACATGGACCCCAACTCGGACCCGGACCGAACTCTGACCCAAACTTGGACCCGGACAGCCGGACACGGACCCGGACTCGTATCCGGACCCAGACCCGGACCCGGAAATGCTACTAGGAAAGTGGGTTAGGTGGGTGGGTGGCTTTTGAACTGCGATTCTCACAGAACAGAACTGCTATCAGAAAAGTAGGTTAGGTTAGGTTAGAGCTGTGACCCTTACAGAAACGAAATTCTATCAGAAAAGTAGGTTAGGTTAGGTTAGAACTGCGACCCTTACAAAAACGAAATGCTACTAGAAAAATGGGTGGTTTTACCTCCTTTTCTACATAATTAGGCAAAAGATGCTGTCTTTTTCATTGTCTGGAATCTAAGAGTGCACCATCAACAATAAGTGAACTTTCAGCGGCATCCCCCATTGAAGTCGGTTTTTTTTTTCTTAAAAACTATTTAGTTAGTTTTTTTTAGTTGTAATATATATTGTAAAATTTAATCAATTAGTTTTCTTCCGTCACTCTACAGTCTACCTACTTATTGCGACGCTAAACGTCACAACGTTTTGGGATTATATTGAGCAACTTTTACTATGGGACCAACCACAAAATCGCAAAAAAAAACCCTCCCATAGAAAATGGACCAGCCAAAATGTATGTAGTAAAAGTTGCTCAGTATAATCCTAAAACCTCCCTGGCAACGGGAATGCACTTAATTCTTAGCCACCGTGTATATAACTTACAGCAAAATAGATACTGAGAACTCCATAGAGGATGATGAAGATGTTGGCGTCGGTCAGCTTGGCGAAGCAGAAGTAGAGGCCGGCGGGGAAGAGGAACACCAGCACTTGCAGGTCGAAGTAGAACGACGACCACGAGGTCGGCTGGTGCTCCGACACCGACGCTGCGAACAAACCGCTATAGCTATAGCCGCAACGCACCGCAACGCAAACTACTTAGGTCACAGCACACACACATTCTCACATCTTCCGAACGGAACGGACGGGCAACGCCAACTTAACTCTCACAGTAATTAATCAATAGTGGAAATAATTACACTCCATAGAGTTCAGAATCAGAGATGTTCTAAGGTCATTGACGGCCGACCTCTCGCTCTCGCAAGCTAAAGCGAACATCAGAATCGTTATCTGCCTCTTGTATTCTATTGATATCGATAGATACCTTGCAAAATCTAGGAGAGAAACGATTATTCGCATTTCAATTTTCACGGTAGGGCACGGTACCCTAAAGAGGAATGTAGATAGCCTACTTGTGCGGAAGGTTCAATGTCTTACATATCTGTAAATTAAGAATAACTTACCGATAATTGGAATATGATTCTTGGCATAAGAAGGATCCAGTAACGAGTAGAACCTGCCAGTCCAGGGCGAGATTTTACCTATAGCAAAAACAATACATTATTTTCAATATTCAGATCGAAATAAAGTATCAGCTATAAATTGCAATAAAACCTAAATACACTGATATTGAAACTGACTTCTTGAGCAGCTTGTTTCTCATTTGATGGAAATTCTAAAGAATGGCGTACATTTTGTCATATTTTGCCGTTGATTAATAATTAAGCTCTATTAGTTCAGAGCCTGTCCTCCACTTACGACACAGTATTTTAATTTCCTTTGGCATCCTCTGTTGGCAGATGATAGTAGAGACAGTAAAGTTACCGGTGATGGTGAGCGCGACGACGGCAGTGCCCAGCGTGGCCAGCAGCGTGGTGAGCAGCGCCTTGAAGAGCAGCTCGAAGTTGGCCGGCGACAGGCGCGCGCGCAGGTACTGCGCGAACGCGTACAGCTGGCACAGGCCGAACGTGCCCAGCGCCTGCACACACAACACTGGTTATGCTGTGATCACGGATAACATGCGTTTATTATGTGTGGTGGTCTGGTGGTAGTGGTTTCAACAACTAACAATACATTTCCTGTCGAAAAGAAAGATGCAAAGTTAACGAAGTTTTATTACTATTTATTATATTATATGGAATTTGCTGTCTGTAAGATATGTACCTACTGACAAATTCATTATTTTATATTTTAGCTTATGTCATGATATTATTGAAACACATAATAGTTATTTACGATACAAGTGCGGAAAGTAGGAAATTCGCAATGAGTGGTGATAAATCAATACCGAAGGGAGTGTTTTAAATCGACACGAGTTGCGAATTACCTATTCGCACGTGTATTGTACAACGTTTAACAATACAGTCAGCAGCAAGAGTTGCTAAGCGGGCGATTTGTTCAAAACTACCTTGACACGCCCTTATTCCCTTCACAATAAAGTGGCGTCAAGATCATTTTGAACAACTGGCCCGCTTAGCAACTTCTGCTGCTGACTGTACATATGGCCTTTTAAATTTTCGACATAGGCACGGAGTGCTTATTCCCGCACTAGTCCGGGAAAGTACCACCATACGTACTGTAATAGCTATTTATGCAACAAGTGCGGAAAGTGTATGATTTCCGACGAGTGTATAAAGGAATACGAGTCGGAAATAATCTTTACGCACGTGTATCATACAATGTTTTACTATGCATTGTGCGAGTAAATAAAGAAAACACGTAATGGCAAATAAGTTTAATTATTAAAAAATTGAAAACAAAAAGCACTAATGCGGAAAAGTGCTCTTTTCCGCACTAGTGCGAGAAAGTAGCAACATATGTACTGTAAAAAAAAATAAAAACAAAAAGCATGTTTAACTTCCGTGTTGTTCACATTCAACGAAAACGTAAATGCAATTTTTCCACACACATTTATTTTCCAAAAAGAAGACATTAATAAAAAAATACAATCTTATCTATATATATTACGCGAGGCCGATTTTTGTTCATTTTTTTTTTTTATGTGATATTCAGCAAACGAGCAGACGAGCCGCCTGATGGGAAGCAGTCATCGTCGCCCATGGACGTAAGCAACATCACAGGAGCCACTTAAGCATTGCCGACCCTTGAGAACCCTAAATACCCGCTTCTTGAAGAATCCCATCAGATCTACAGTTATGGTCCGATTTTGATAAATGATATGTCATTAGATTCGTATCATGCTGGAGAGTTGCATAAAACTCCTGGATTTTTAATTTTTTTCTGAAAAAGTACTGAAAATGTGAGTTTGACCACGTGACATGTCACGTTCCCAATTTTGACTCAAGATGTCAAGATGACCAAATAATAATAAACATGAATTGCACTTAAAGCTGTAGTAAGTTGTTCAGCATGATGAAATATTATTTTTGAGGGCAACATGATATCCGCAACACTTAAAACATGTACGAAAATACAAAAATGATTTTACAGTTTGTTGACAATGAATGACAGTAAACATATTGTGTCAAATTTTTAGGGGACTATTATGTCAATACTCTAAATTGCCAGGTTGTTTTCATTTTAAACATGTTGATATATGCAAACTTTTTTCGCATACCTATTTAAAATGTGGAGAACGGTCAAGTGCGAGTTGGACTCGTGATCATAAGGTTCCGTGTCACTATAGCATATTGACTAAATGTAAAAAACCGGCCAAGTGCGAGTCGGACTCGCGCACGTAGGGTGCCGTACCATTATTATCTTTAAAAACGGCAAAAAAATCTAAACGACCGACCATTGACGGCTGTTATGGCTATCAGATCTACAGTTATGGTTCGATTTTAATAAATTATATGTCATTGGATTCGTCTCATGCTACAAATTTGCAATAAGCTCTTAGTTTTTTGATTTTTTCCCGATAAAGTACTAAAAAGTTAATTTGAAAAAATGTACCACGTGACCTTTGTTCTGACTTGAGATTGAATTGAACTCGAACCTGTATCCAATGTATAGGTATGTAAGGTATCCAATCCATTCAAATATTTGTTTTGAGACTGTAACATGCATACACCACACTAAAAATTATATTAAAATAACATAAAATTTTATTATTGTGTTTGACAAACATGTCAGACATGTGTCATCCACATCGTACTCATCAAGATGACACATGTTTATTTTATTGTTGCTTTGGCACATAGAAGGTAGGATTCTACAGTATGTTTCTGACCATAGGGCTTTAAATTCAGGGTTGGATTCTACTCGCTAAACTGAGCTACTTTTATTATGGGACCAACCCTAATATCGCGAATTTTTTTTTGGCTTTTCCATAGAAAACGTCGACATCTGATCAGCCAAAATGTATGAAAAAGCCAAGTTTTATATTTATTTTAAAAAGCACGTACGGCGAGAATTGTTCTTATGAGGATGTTAAATGATGTCGGATCTTTAAGGTAAACGGTCAGCCAATTTTCCGCATCGGTCCGCGACCTTGGTGCGGTGCAACATATGTGCGATCGTGTGTAAAAGCCGTAACAGACTACCGCACCGCACCGCGATCTTGGTGCGCCACACCCATAAGTGAGAGCGAGAAAGAGAATATCTCGAAAAGCCGTAGTGGTGCGGTCAAAATATCTCTTTCTTGCTCTAACTTATAGCTGCGTCCTTAACGTACGTACGGTGACCACGGTGCACACTATCGATACGTGCGCCGCACCGCACCAAGGCCGCGGTGAGGTGTAGTAGTCTCTAACGGCTTTTACGATAGTCTGTTAAATACGGCTATAATATTTCTTTCTCGCTCTAACTTATAGCTGCGTCCTTAACGTACGTACGGTGACCACGGTGCACACTATCGATACGTGCGCCGCACCGCACCAAGGCCGCGGTGAGGTGTAGTAGTCTCTAACGGCTTTTACGATAGTCTGTTAAATACGGCTATAATATTTCTTTCTCGCTCTAACTTATAGCTGCGTTCTTAACGTACGTACGGTGACCACCTTGCACACTATCGATACGTGCGCCGCACCGCACCAAGGCCGCGGTGAGGTGTGGTAGTCTCTAACGGCTTTTACGATAGTCTGTTAAATACGGCTATAATATTTCTTTCTGGCTCTAACTTAAAGCTGCGTCCTTAACGTAGGTACGGTGACCACCTTGCGCACTATCTCTTTCTCGCGCTTTAGGTGCATCGCACAATGACCTTGGTGCGGTGCGGTAATGTGTTAGGCGCTTAAGGTGGGCCGCCGTATGCTGAGAGCGAGAAAGAGATATTTTGACGGTACAAGGTCGCGGTCCAGTCGTTGTACAGACTTTCAGAAAAGTAAATTAAAAAAAAAACTAAATTAGGTCCAAGGGCCTGACACTCTTTGATAGAGAAAGATAGTCTTATTGCGATTCCTATAAGAGGAAAGAGAAAATAGTGCCATGCTTTGTCTTTATCACCGACCGGGCATTTTGTCATGGTCGGGTTATGGCATCATAGCAAGGAGGCTATGGCGAAATACCGAAATTTATAAGTGAAAGAGAAAAAGGATTATGCTGCCATACACGAAACTGTCAATACATGAATATGTCTTTCTCTTACCCCTGGTCGCTCGGTTTCATGTCTATAACTACGTGTATATACTATGTCTATTATGGCCTACCGCGAAAACCGAAATTCGCAAATTGCGGGGATATTTCTATTTTACTCCAATGAAGGTGTAATTAGGGTGACAGAGAAAGATGCCCGCAATTTGAACTTCGATTTTCGTTGTTATAGCCCAGACACGGAATGTCACGGAATGTTTGTAAAATGTTTGTAAACTTCAGTCTCATGAACTCGCGCACCGAGGGTTCCGTACTTTTTAGTATTTGTTGTTATAGCGGCAACAGAAATACATCATCTGCGAAGATTTTAACTGTCTAGCTATCACGGTTCATGAGATACAGCCCGGTGACAGACAGACGGACAGACGGACAGCGGGGTCTTAGTAATAGGGTCCCGTTTTTACCCTTTGGGTACGGAACCCTAAGCACAAGTGTTATAATATCTAGGATTATGAGGCAAAAATCGGTGGAATAAAAACGTCGTTTTGAGCAAGTGTGTTGAAAATATAAAATTTTACATTAGCCCTATGAAATTTTAGGCATGAGAGCCAAATGGCAAGACAAGAAAACAACGCGCAGAAACCCAGCGAAGGCCGAAGGCCGAGCTGCGGGAATGAAGTGCTCGCATGCGGATCTTTTCTTTCTACCAAAAGTACAACTTCATTACTTTTTCCCTTTGGAAAACAAAACTACTGCAACAACAACAGCACCAACAACTACTACACATCAACAACAGCACATGAATGCCTGAATGAATGAACATTTTATGAATCTTTTTACATGTAATGTTTTGATAGGATACTTTATGTACCCATTTTTATTGCTCTTGAGTTTTTTTTTATTTCATTAAGCGTTCAGTCTTAGGCTGCCTGTCCACTGGAGCGGAGCGAGGTGGCGGAGCGATGAGCGAGGAAAAAATCCACCGATTGAATGGCATAAAATCTCCGCTCTGTAATGTTAATAAAATTCTGTTGCTGGATTTTTTCCCCGCTTACCGCTCCGCTCCAGTGGACAGGCAACCTAACTTTTAGAACCATACTCTAGCGGCGTTTTGATGCCGCAACGGGTCTCTAGTTATATATAATTACCAGCGGAATGTCGTTAGCTAGTTTGTATTCGGTACAACGACATCTAGCGAGAAATTAAGACATTAAAATAATATGAATAATCCCTGTACATTTTATATAATAACAGATCGTTAGCTAGTTTGCCGTGGGAACAGCGACATCTAGTGAACGATTGGGCAGGGACATACGTTGTACGCACCAGTTTGTGGCCAGTACAACGACATCTAGCACAGAATCTTATTAATTTAACAAACACTAATCTTAAGAGCCAACAGGAGTGGTCATTTCTCCATACAAACGTACTCGACTGTTTCCTCCGTGGTTTTTGAAGCTAGAGGAATGTTTTTTTCAACACAGATTAATATTGTCAATATCTGTGTCGGTGTGTTTTGCTTTTTTTGATATTTTTGTTTTTTAAGGCGCTAGAGCCCTTCAAACATGGCCAAAAATGGCCTCACTGACTATGCCGCAATGAGAGGCGTGGTATTCAAAACTGATATCAATTAGCCGAAAAATCAAAACAGTCCGACAAAGACAATTTCATAATCATCTAGATTTCCAAATTTGGTTACGATTGGTTAAGTTTTGGAGGAGGAAACAGTCGAGTACAAAACCTCGATTTTTGAGATTTTTACGCAGGATTTTTCGCCTAAGCTGCAGTTGTCCTTATCGTACTAATTTTAGGGGCGGGGTCAAGTTTCTAAATACGTACACAGACAGAAAAGTGATGGGCAATAGTCGATATTGAATGTCGATAATCTAGTGATGTGATAAGATCGATAAACCATAACAGTCGCGATTTGCGTCTTAGTAGGCGAAGTAAGTAAAGTGAGTATGCACTTTGGCCTCAGGGGATATCGTTTAATACTATTTATTACTCCTTGGTTCATACAAAGCTGAGCTGACGCACTAGCTACGAGATTAAGTCCTGGCTACCCCCCAAAAAGGAAGGGGAAAAGTCGGCTTCTGCGGTCCAGTTTGCCTCTATTTCTA
Organism: Cydia strobilella; assembly: GCF_947568885.1. Classification (NCBI taxonomy): domain Eukaryota; kingdom Metazoa; phylum Arthropoda; class Insecta; order Lepidoptera; family Tortricidae; genus Cydia; species Cydia strobilella. Next base: position 34,337,268 of record NC_086068.1, read on the forward strand.
CCTATCTGTTGATCATGATCTATGAGATCAAATTTGGTATAAATTTTGTGTAAATTAGGGACGAATAATTTATTTTAGAAATAATAGTTTCACATTTTCATACACAAATCGGAATATATGAACGAAACATTAAAATAAAATAAATATTTAAATGTCGCTCCCAAACAACAAACATGATTTTTTTGCCGTTTTTTGCGTAATGGTACGAAACCCTTCGTGCGCAAGTCCGACTCGCACTTGGCCGTTTTTTGTTAATAGCTTTTGAACTTTTTTTATGTGGGAATAAATTAACGCTTCGAATACATTTTTCTAGACATCATTCCGAATCCAATGAGGTATCATACGTATTTTTAGGAATTAGTATCTCTATTAGTGGCAGCCGTACAAGCCCAATTTCAATGAAAAACCGCAAATCGATGTACATCAGGTTAGCCGTTTGGCACACGCATACTAAGAGGTCAAGACAAAATTTTTGACCCGCAGTTCCTAAAAAAATCCCTTTTTTTTGTAAATTAAAATAAATAGAATTTTCAAAACATACCAAGTTTGGGGTCAAGTTAAAGGGTTAAAGAGGTATTTCCCGTTGGATATATGGATATTACGTATCATTGTATGATTAATATGTACCGTATCTGCAGTACAGTTCCATAAGTCTCGTAAAATAGGTAATAGATTGTGTCACTTTGTATTGAAAAAAAAAAAAAAAAAATTTAAAATTGCTTTTTTGGGGTTCGATATGAGGATATCACGTATCATTTGTTGTATATTGTACAAAAAAAATCAGCCATATCGTAACTGGAGGAGTCCAAACTTGGTATGTTTTGAATATTCTTTTTGTTTCAATTTAAGAAAAACCGGCCAAGTGCGAGTCGGACTCGCGTTCCAAGGGTTCTGTACATTACAAAATTTAAACAATGTATTTTTTATATGAAACGTGAGTGAAATGTCTTTAAAAAACCCGTAGGGGTCGGATCAAAAACTAAGTAATTAAGTCCGACTCACGCTTGACTGCAATTTCCAATAGGTTTTCCTGTAATCTTTTGGTAAAGATCTATTTTGTGTAATTTTTTTGAATAACTTCTAAATTATTTATCCTAAATTATAAAAAAATGTATTAGAGATTCTCACAATGAGCTCTTTCATTTGATATATAACACGATACAGTTTAAAATACTTTATTTTTAATTTTCTCATTTACCCCCAAAAGTGGCCCCCATGTTTAAAATTCATTTGTTTACGTTACATGTCCGTCTTTGGGTCACAAACTTACATATATATACCAAATTTCAACTTAATTGGTCCAGTAGATTCGGAGAAAATAGGCTGTGACAGACGGACACACAGACAGACAGACGCACGATCCTATAAGGGTTCCGTTTTTCCTTTTGAGGTACGGAACCCTAAAACTGGCTAAAATGTAATGATGTGGTATTTTCAGAATCGCTTCAAAAAGCCCTTTCGTATGATGGATAAGAGAAGATTACGATAGGTTAGGAAAAAAAATATATATAAAAAAAAGGTTTCAGCACTCTCTCCTAAGGGAATTTTTTTTAGGAACTGCGGGTCAAAAATTTTGTTTTGACCTCTAGTATACGTGTACCAAACGGGTAACCTGTACATCGATTTGCGGTTTTTTATGCGAACAGCTTACACTATATTTTCCACCACCTTGAACGTTTTGTAGACTAGACTATTGTCCCAAATTGGGGTTTCATATTTATTCCGACCAGAATTAGCTCTTCAAACATTTTTATCAAAATCTGACTCATAAATAAAAAACGGACAATTAATAAAACTGTATAATTACACATGTCACATGTTTCTTTGTTATGATATTTTATCTAACCTGAGGCTATTTTTTTTTATTCCACGTAGCCGGAGAGCGGCAAATTTGTTTTTAATCACACTTGCTCGAAATGATTCTATGCAGGTGTACTGAAGGGAAAAGGCCTGAATGTTCCCGCGGGAGTTATAGCTTTCTTTTTTAATTAGGTATGTCACTAATTCATACGAACCAATTAAGTTATAAGTAAAATACTTTGTTTAAAGTCAAGGTATAAGGGAGTTTTACTTTTAAAATACTTACGACTATAATTTAATATTTTTGTTTATATTTAAAAATATTTAATTGGATTAATTTAACAGCCGTTATCTTGTATGTTTTATACAACAATGTTTTTTTTGTATGTCCATGTTATGTTATGTTTTTTTACTCTTCTGTACCTCGAAATGTTAATTAGATTGCAGGTTGTAGAAGGATATTGAATTCAGTTACATAAAATCAAGGAGTTAACCACAATAACAGGGAATAAGCAAACGCTTAGTGGTGGTAGCGAGCGAACGAGTTATAATCGAAGAATAAAGTAAGAAAAGAACTGCGTGGTGTGTGGCGTGGTATTTGGTATGCATAGCTATAGCGTAGCGGGCCGGCCAGCGGAGGCCGGCGAGGAGCGCAAAATGCGTTCGCGTCTGTGTGCGTGCACCACACACACTGGGATAGTCCCTCGCTACGCGGTACCGCCCCCGTCAGAGCGACGGCGATATTCAACTTGAAATCTCAAAATTGAACCCGGGCTCACCTCCTGTTGGCTCTTAACACTTTAACAAAGCACTAGTGCGGAAAAGTAGTACCATAGAGTAACTTATACTAGAGCGGTACTGTCATAGTAAATTTTGTAACCACAGTAAATTCACTGCCATCTATCGACACACTTTAAAACTAAAAATGAAGATTTATAAAAATACGATAAAATGTATGGATAAATGATTTTTTTTATTTGCATTAATTATTATTATGATTTTGACCCATGTTCTTTCACTGATATGCGTTAAAATTGTTAAATAACAAACGAAACCGTCAACGCCATCTATACGCCTGTGGGCCAAAGCTAGTAGCGCCCTCTGAGCGAGAATCAAATTTTCTTGATTTTCGAGGCACGTTTTTTCCTTAGACTGTATCCATCTATTACGGAGTTATATCTATCTTTGGTAGTACTTTCCGCATGATATGGCTCCGTAGGAAACGCACTTTTCGAGCACATGCATTGTAAAATCATATTTAAACAACTTAATACCCATTACAGTAATCCCTGAACTTTTATGTGCTTTCATTTTGAAAAAAATTAATTTTACACAAATGTTAAGCCTAGCTAGTCATCTAAGTTAGTATACCGGGCCGTCTCGTCCCGTCTCCTTGAAGATATACGTTACCAGCATGTGCTCCGAGCTCTGCACGGGCTGGAAGCCGACGAAGGAGATCTGCATGGAGAGGATGGTGCCGACGCAGTAGAGCGCGCTGTAGGCCACGTACACGCGCGCCGAGAACCGGCCCAGCGCCATCAGCGCCAGCACGTGCAGCGGGATCAGGTTGATCAGGAACACGTAGCCGCCCCAAGACGATACCTGCATCAAGTCAAGTAACAACAAAGCGCACGCCGATTGAACGTCCCTAGTTACATGTAGTCATCATGGAGTAGACATTGTAGACAACCTAGAGCCCTTTTGTTTCATCACAGTTCAAACACAAATGAAGTGAGTCAAGAAAATTTTATTCATAATCATTAACCCTTAAATGCATAATGATGTATATATGCATCGTATATTTGATGGTCCGTGGCTCAATATGCAGCTATCCAAAATCACATTTATTACTTTTATACAGCATGACACATCTATTTCAATTTATTAAAAAGTTATACAAAAAATTATGCATTTAAGGGTTAAGATTTCGCAAAAATAACAGCATCAGACACAGGAGATATTTGAGTTATGAGACTGGATTGGGTTACCCATGGTAAAAAAGACTACATTTTTATGATAACCCTTAAGGCCCCCTTGCACCATTCTACTAACCCAGGGTTAACCGGTTATACCTGGAGTTACCGTGGTTACCAGTACAATTTGACACTGGGTTAACGGTTTAACCGCTTAACCCCGGGTTAGTGGGATAGTGCAAGTGGGCCTTATAGTCCATTGTATGTACATACAGTCAGTCAGCGAGATTATTAGATTCGCAACAGTGTTCGAAACAATAGGATTGCACAGTATAATTTTGAACTCTTTGCTTGCGTTCACTCGGCGTTCTACTAATAAATCTGATATCTTATCAAAAAGCTCTTCAAAATGCAAAGCGAGAAACTTTACACCATTCAAAGTTTTATGATTTAGTGCTATTAAGATAAGGTTGAAATTCGGGTGGCGTTGCATTTCTTCCTCAAGGCTGTAGTTTAGTTTTAGTGTAGCTGTACTGCAGCACTGACCGTCGGTGAGAAGCGATCCGCATCTACCAATATACACGTCGTATGCGCTAACTCATACGCGCGCCGCGGGGCGGGGCGGGGACAGTAGTCCCTGTCAGCAGGCTTTACTCTGAAACGCTCCCTGAACTAAATACATATTATATAACTTATATTAATATATGTATATGGTTGCTCCGCACGGTATCGGTATCGGTACCGGACGGTCGTGCAGTGTGACATTAAAACCAGCCTAAGTGCGGCCGCTGCAGAATGCCTGCGTTTAATAACGTTGTATGAGGCAATATGATAATAGCATACCGAAATGCAGTTGCGCTTGGGCTAAATGGTTTGGTAATGGTTTTATGCTTGGTGGTTTTTGTCCAGTTGACTACATTCCAAGCAGCACTCAAGCAGTGTAAGGACTTACACAGCTTGTGCTGAAATGTTGTCTTTATCAGTTTGTGCATTGTTTGGGATTTGCTTTTTTGTAAAACTTAATAAAATTCATGATAACTCGGGAATCAAACTATTTTAATAAATATTTTGATTTGTGTTATTATAAAGTACACTACTATGTAAATTATAAACTGAAACACATGTTATATACGAAAGAAAAAGTGACCAAGGCCTCCAGCAGGCCTATGGAACTCTCCGCGCGAGCTCGGATTTATACCTACGAATCGCGTCCCCTTCACGGTACCAAGTCAAGCCAGTTGGTTGACTTGGTTGCCACACGCGCTAACGCACGCACGTCACCGCGCGCTCGAATACGCCAGAGATCATACGAAAGAAATGTGTTCGCAACAAAAACATAGGTCAGCTTGTAGTGTGAATGGATGCAGGAATACCAAAACAAATAATAAATTATCGTTTTTACTCTTCCGACAAATGAGGAAAAGTAAGTTATTATTTTTACGATAGTTACAAGCTACGTAGGTACTAAGTAGTCAATTGTTTTAAAGATGTAGGTAATGTTTTTTAGGACACATTTATACTTAGATATCTACCTAAGATACCTAAGTATTTGAAAGAAGCGTCGACGAACCCTAGCGTTGTGTGGCGCGCGCGGTGCGGGGAGCGGCGCGTTGAAGGTCACTCCATTGTATTCGCGTTTTCTAAATCGTAATAAATGCATTTTCTTTCTTTCTTCTTTCTTTCTTCTTTTATTTGAGAGATAAGTATCTGTTAGTAAGAACTATTATATAATCTGTGCCTCCAGTTCCATGGGCCAGATTTGAAACAGCATCTTTGCAGTCAAGGCAGATGTCATCATGACGTTTTTTAGCAGATAAAAATAAATGTTGCACTGCATATTGATAAACTCGCTTTTGCTATTTATGATAAGTATCGTACGACCCATATGCCAAACAAATATTGCTATAATGTGGGACTCTTTTGAATCAGCCCATAGTTATGGTAAATAATAAAGTGGCAATAAGCTAATACACACAGGTTTAGAACTGTTTGTTTGTTTGATAATGCTGTCTTAACAGGTATTCTTGTTGGTTTACTCCAATTGAAAAGTAAATTTACATATATAAAATACAATTACATAAAGGCAAGGTTAATTTTTCATAAATATTTTGTATGAAACTGCAAAAACTGAAAAATGCACAAATACAGTGATCAGGGTGAAGGTTTCATCTGTATGATATATGATTGGCGTTTAAGGCTAATGCCAAACAAGCAAAAGTCTTTATTTTACTGACCAATCAGGAATTACTGCATCTGTTACACTATATAAAGAAAGTCTCAAGTCTGATTATATCATTAAAAATATTCAATAAATTTGCAGAGCAATGCATATCTGATGTTTTAAAGAAACTGATTACTAGATTATATTACCAGCAGCAAAATAAATTTGTTATAAGAAAATATGTTGAAACTTACCATGTAAAAGTATGCTAATGCAGTCATTGTAGCCCATAGCAAAGTTCCAGTGTTTACAGCTTTGATCCAGAAGTAGTAAGTCAGTAACATGCAGAATATAGCTATGCCTTCATTGTCATAGCTACCAGCCACAGAGCGGCTTATGTAGCCCGGCACAATGGCAATCATGGCTGCAGCCACCAACCCTGCACCTTCATCCTGTCAACATTGACAAACAATATGCACATAATATTATTGTATTCTACATAGTTTAGCCCGGCACAATGGCAATCATGGCTGCAGCCACCAACCCTGCACCTTCATCCTGTCAACATTGACAAACAATATGCACATAATATTATTGTATTCTACATAGTTTAGCCCGGCACAATGGCAATCATGGCTGACGCCACCAACCCTGCACCTTCATCCTGTCAACATTGACAAACAATATGCACATAATATTATTGTATTCTACATAGTGTAGCCCGGCACAATGGTAATCATGGCTGCAGCCACCAACCCCGCACCATCATCCTGTCAGCATTGACAAACAATACACATAATATTATTGTATTCTACATAGCATACTTTCATCATCAGAAATAACAACTATAGATAAAACCAAGTGAAATAAAAAAAAGAACATAGGCTTAACTTTGGTAGGGAAACAGCTTTATAGCAACTGATTATTGTACATAATGTTAATTATGTGACTGTACCTTTAGTTCTTTAGTCAAAAGATATGTGACAATGGTTGTGAGGGAAGAGAAAAATGGTGCAAGGAACACACACACATTGCGAATATCAATGGTGATGTTCATATACTGCATAATGTTGTACAGCGTTGTGGATGTTACCATCAAACCAGGGTAGATAGTGCCTGTGGACAATGTCAAACAATGTACTATGCCATGGATGTAATATTATTAATTTTTTAATAATGTGTAAATGAAATTAAATAGTTTTCCAATACATATCAGTTTCTTACCACCAATAATCCGGCCTAAGGGATACCATGCCCTATCATCAAACCAGTTGTGAAACTTGTAAAAACCTTCCTCGGTGAGATACCTGGTAGTTCTGTAGTTGAAGTAAGGATCAAACTCGTGAATAACACTCTCAAACCGTAGAACAGAGAACAGACGTGTTGCAAACGCTGAAAGCAAAAGTAACTACATTACACAAACATAATCAATGCAGGCCTCTCAACTGCATCTCCTAACAACTGTCCATAATCATTAACAACACATCACAACAGAAAGTAAGACATTCACCAATTTCTCATGTTATAAATACAGTATTAATAGACAAGTAGGATTATATAGTAAATGCGGTCTTTGCTGGCACTCTACTGACACTCATTTATAAAGTAAATGCGGTGTTTGCTGGGACTCTACTGACACTCATTTATAAAGTAAATGCGGTGTTTGCTGGGACTCTACTGACACTCATTTATAAAGTAAATGCGGGTTTGCTGAGACTCTACTGACACTCATTTATAAAGTAAATGCGGTGTTTGCTGAGACTCTACTGACACTCATTTATAAAGTAAATGCGGTGTTTACTGGGACTCTACTGACACACATTTATAAAGTAAATGCGGTGTTTGCTGGGACTCTACTGACACTCATTTATAAAGTAAATGTGGTGTTTGCTGGGACTCTACTGACACTCATTTATAAAGTAAATGCGGTGTTTGCTGAGACTCTACTGACACTCATTTAACCTCAGAAAGCGACTTTTATAATTACCGTTTTGACTAGGAAAAATTAGTATGAAAGTGCTAGTTCAAAAGTATAATTAATAGATTTAAGGTTGACTATAGTGGGATAGTATTAACAAAATAAATAAGAAAATATAAATGCTTACATAAAATCGCTGCCATTGACAAAACAGCCAGTTTTATAAAAGTGAGTTGCTTATCAGACGAAAGGTGAGGCAGTTTAGCCTTAGATTGCGTGTCCGCAGTCATCTTTGTAGTGTTTTGGTCGTGGAGTTCTTTATATTTTATTTTACATAAATGGTACAATTAACATTAAACAAACGAATTTTTCGCCGGCAACCTAACACGGTCTTTCTGCAGGTCTAACATCGACGCAAGCAAATTGACAGATCCCAGGCGGCGTGGCAAGCTTTGTTGCCAGATTATAATAATAAATCTAAATCTCTGACGTGTACTACATCCCGGCTCGATATCCGGGTAGCATTTTAAAGCTTAACACACTACCGCACCGCACCTCGACCTCGGTGCGCCGTACCCATACGTGAGAGCGAGAAAGAGATATTTCTACTTAAAGGGCCCCCCACACTCGTGCGCGAATCGCGACGCGAAGCCGCGAACGCGAGTGTGGAGTCTAGTTCGCTAAACAGCGTTCGCGGCTTCGCGCCGCGTAGTCTGGAGCGTGCTTTACAAGTTTCACACTTAGGGCTATAACACACTGTCGCACCGCACCAAGGTCATTGTGCGACGCAACCATAAATAAGAGCGAGAAAGCGATATCTCTTTCTCGCTCTTACTTATGGGTGCGAACTTGGTGCGGTGCGATGGTGTGGTACGACCATTATGGGTGCGGCGCACCGTGATCTTGGTGCGGTGCGGTAGTCTATTCACCTGTCTTCCGTACGGAAACCGAATGAAAATTCCGTTTGTCTGGGGCCAGCCCACGGATGTAGAGTAAAGCGGCTAACACATTACCGCACCGCACCAACCGCTTGTTTCCTGGGCCAGCCTCATGGGCATAATAATCTGTGCTCATGGGCAAGGCAATTTGAAACCATAACACATTACCGCACCGCACCGCGACTGCGCCGCACCCATAAGTGAGAGCGAAAACCAGATTTCTTTCTCGCTCTCACTTGTGGGTGCGGAGCACCAAGGTCGCGGTGCGGTGCGGTAGTGTGTAAAATTGTGCTTTTAGTTGTAAAATTCGCGCACGAGTGTGGAAGGCTCTTTCTCGCTCTTACTTATGGATGCGTCGCACAATGACCTTGGTGCGGTGCGATAGTGTGCTAGGACTATTATAGAGTATTACCTGTACGTACTTTGACTCTTAAGAGCATTCTTTAGCCCCTCCACACTCGTGCGCGTATCGCGGAGCAAAGCCGCGAACGCGAGTGTGGAGGCGGTTTTTCATCCCGTCACGGTCACGAAACACATTATTATTATTATTTATTATTATAGCCTTCATTGCTGGTGACTAAACTGCACATCATTGTATATCAGTTTTCTTCGCATCGTTTTCTTGGTTTGTTGTCCAGCGTGTCCTGTGACACAAAGGCTTCTTACAGCTTCTTCCATTCCTCTCTGTCGTTGGCTTTTTTAGGCCATTCTCTTCCTCCAATTTTATTGATGTCATCTTTCCATCTTTTAAATTGGCCACCTTGCTTCCTTTTTCCATCTTGTGGGAGCCATTCTGTTATAATTTTTGTCAATTTTGTTCTACTTTCTCTGGTCATATGTCCTGTCCATCGCTATTTTAGCTGCCTTACTTTCTTAAGTATGTCTTCTACCTTTGTGATAGATCTTATGTCTTCTGCCCGTTTACGGTCTATTAGCCTGGCTCCTATCATGCTTCGTTCGATTCCTCTCTGGCAAGTTCTAAGTTTTAGGAGATGTTTCTGAGTTAGTGCCCATGTCTGACATCCATACGTTAAGCAGGGCAGAATACATGAGTTGAATAGTTTTTTCTTGGCTGCCATAGGGAAATGTTTGCTTTTGAGTACTTCCTTAAGGGACCAGAACCTATTCCACGCTGAGGCCACTCTTCTTTCTATTTCAAGGCTTATTTGATTCTCAAAGGATATTAATTGCCCTAGGTACATATAGCTTTCTACATATTCAATATCTTCGTCCTCAACTTTTATGTCTATTTTCTTTCTGTTTGTCATTACTTTTGTTTTTGATTTGTTCATTGTCAGACCAGCTACTCTGCTTGCCTCAGTCAACTGCTGGAGCATATGTTGGAGGGCGTTAGCATTGTCGATTATGAGAACTAAATCGTCTGCGAATTTCAGGTGAGTAAGTTTCCTGTCCTTGATGTTAATGCCAAAATTCTTCCAATCCAGATCCCTGAATATAGACTCTAAAATTGCCGAGAATAGTTTTGGGGATAACGGGTCTCCTTGTCTTACACCTCTGGATATTGGAAACTCTTCACGAAACACATACCTTTCTCTGTCCCTCTCAGCAGAAAGTGATGGATAAACCTGAGGAATAGATGAAAGGATGGTGCTAGTAGTGCTAAAGTCTGTGGTCACTATCTAATCCATGAAGTTATACCTAAAGCACGCTCCAGACTACGCGCCGCGAACGCGAGTGTGGAGTCGATTTCGCTGATTAGCGTACTAGACTCCACACTCACGTTCGCGGCTTCGCGCCGTGATTCGCGCATGAGTGTGGAGGGCCCTTAAGGTGAAACGAGCTGTCACTTTTTTGCCATACTAAATTAAACCTCATCACCGAGTCAGAAAGGTGTTAGTACATAGACCTAGCATTACATAGATGCGGCCTACCACGTGCGCCCGTAAGGGATAGACATAGATGACGTCATAACCGTGGGGATACCATATTGGTAAAAATTACCCCAATATTTGATATCACGTTGGGGCGATTACCCTGGAGGCAAAGTCTGACGGTATTAAAATTGTTGAATAAAATGTCAATGGGCCGTTCTTTTTAGGCATATGAACAATGAAATACCTCCTATAATTCGCGCAGGTGGTACAAAACTAAACATGTTTAGTAAATAAAACGTAAAATAAAATGCATTGCCTGCATTGATTATGTTTGTGTAATGTAGTTACTTTTGCTTTCAGCGTTTGCAACACGTCTGTTCTCTGTTCTACGGTTTGAGAGTGTTATTCACGAGTTTGATCCTTACTTCAACTACAGAACTACCAGGTATCTCACCGAGGAAGGTTTTTACAAGTTTCACAACTGGTTTGATGATAGGGCATGGTATCCCTTAGGCCGGATTATTGGTGGTAAGAAACTGATATGTATTGGAAAACTATTTAATTTCATTTACACATTATTAAAAAATTAATAATATTACATCCATGGCATAGTACATTGTTTGACATTGTCCACAGGCACTATCTACCCTGGTTTGATGGTAACATCCACAACGCTGTACAACATTATGCAGTATATGAACATCACCATTGATATTCGCAATGTGTGTGTGTTCCTTGCACCATTTTTCTCTTCCCTCACAACCATTGTCACATATCTTTTGACTAAAGAACTAAAGGTACAGTCACATAATTAACATTATGTACAATAATCAGTTGCTATAAAGCTGTTTCCCTACCAAAGTTAAGCCTATGTTCTTTTTTTTATTTCACTTGGTTTTATCTATAGTTGTTATTTCTGATGATGAAAGTTACGCTATGTAGAATACAATAATATTATGTGTATTGTTTGTCAATGCTGACAGGATGATGGTGCGGGGTTGGTGGCTGCAGCCATGATTACCATTGTGCCGGGCTACGCTATGTAGAATACAATAATATTATGTGCATATTGTTTGTCAATGTTGACAAGATGAAGGTGCAGGGTTGGTGGCGTCAGCCATGATTGCCATTGTGCCGGGCTAAACTATGTAGAATACAATAATATTATGTGCATATTGTTTGTCAATGTTGACAGGATGAAGGTGCAGGGTTGGTGGCTGCAGCCATGATTACCATTGTGCCGGGCTAAACTATGTAGAATACAATAATATTATGTGCATATTGTTTGTCAATGTTGACAGGATGAAGGTGCAGGGTTGGTGGCTGCAGCCATGATTGCCATTGTGCCGGGCTACATAAGCCGCTCTGTGGCTGGTAGCTATGACAATGAAGGCATAGCTATATTCTGCATGTTACTGACTTACTACTTCTGGATCAAAGCTGTAAACACTGGAACTTTGCTATGGGCTATCTGTACTCACAATAACAAATTCAACATTGTCACACTTTCCATTTTTGAGGTAAGATTTAATGGTGCACACTCCTGTGACAGGTATGCACTTATCATGAAGTGTCACTAATTTAATGCGCTTATTAACTATAAATTTCTCAACAAGGTTCAGTGACTTATAAGTAGCTAAGGACATGCAATTTACCTGAGCACCAGTGTCAAGTTTGACGTTTATAGATTTATTATTTATAATTAAGGTCTCAATCCACTGACATTCACATTCACACTCACTGTTGATACAGCTAATGAAGAAGGTCTCCTCGCTGTCATCTCCATCCTGTTTCTCTGTTATGGCTGAAACCTGCTTGTTTCTGCACACCTTCGCAAAATGATTTGGAATACCTCGATATGTGAATTAGGAAACTATAGGTCTATAAAAAATCAATTTGTAGCTATTAGCTAAGTTGCTTATGTTTACTTTAAGACTGTTTGTTTCTCAATAAATAAAAAAAAAAAAAAAATCGTGCACTTGCAGCCTATAGCTGGGCATTGATGCGTACAATCCCAGTTGTTGCCGCAGCGATAGAACTTTCTTGTCTTGACGCTTCTCGTTTTTGAAGTATTGACATTGTCGACGTTATGCACAGGCGCAGTGGTAACGTTGAGCATCGAGGTTGAAGCTATCTCATTTGTTAGTTCCGTGACTTGCTTTTGGGAGAGCTCAGAAGCTCTGCACATGTTTACCGCCTTTTGAAGCGTCAAATCCTCTGTGCGAAGAAGCCTCTCCTTCATTGCGGAATTAGCTATGCCTATTACGATGACGTCTTTCACCAGCTCCTCTCTCTTATCACCGAAATCACAGGACATACTTTTGTTCTGAAGGTCAGTGAGGAAATCGTCAAATGGTTCTGTAGGTCCTTGCGCCTTTGTGAAGAATTTATGGCGTTTCATCGTTATATTTATTTTGGGAATGAAGTAGGCGTTGAATTTTTTTAGGACATCTTCAAAACTTTGTTTTGGCTCTAAATTAAATGAATTATAAATCACAACACCCTTGTCACCCATGTTGTGTAGTAACAAAGCAACTTTACGCTCATTAGAAACGGCTTCTAGGTCCTCGGCAAGAAGAAATATCTTAAATTTTTGGACCCAAATTTTCCAATTTTCCTCCATTGAATTATTAAATTTTAATGGACGCATGTACGAGTAGGCATGTCCTTGCATATGTTGTGGACATTGTAGTGCCGGCGAAGTTGCCGCGCTTGGTGAAATTTTACCAGACTCACCCATTTTCAAATTTCACATCTATTATTTTATACTTCTGACACCATATTTGTTAATTTAATCACTATTAGGAGAATAGTAAATTATAAGACAACATTATAGGTATTTGAAGTCATCATTTATTATACTAGATCCAAATACAAAACCCAACCATAAACTAAAACCATAGAGTACATCATAATGTAACATTGAGCACACCGAGTTTTTTGGATGCCAGATCAGCCTTCCCTTCCAGGTGGCTACGGAATTGGACGTCACTGGAGATGTCGACACCGAGGATCCCAATACTCCCTGACATGGTAAGGGCTGTGCCTTCGAACTGTGGGACCACAGTAAATGGGGTTTTCTTAGCGGTGAACGCGCAAACTTGTGTCTTGGTAGGGTTAAATCGCACTAAATTGTCCCGGCCCCACACCGAAACTCTGGATAGAGTGCCCTCAATATCCGACACAAACTTTTCACGACTCTCTAGCACCACGGAACGAGGGATGTTGGCACGACCTGCGTAATAGGCATCCCCAGTACTGTCGTCTGCATAGCAATGAATGTCGTCGATAGAAAACATGTCATTAATGTGCAGCAAAAACAGCGTTGGGGATAGCACAGAGCCTTGCGGAACGCCCGCCGTAATGTCCATGCTATTGGAGCAGCTTCCGTCTACTACGGCTCGTATGCGTCTGCCAGACAAAAAGCTAGCGATCCATTTGCATAGTCCCTCCGGCAATCCATAAGATAGTAACTTCGACAGGAGACCCCGATGCCAGACTCGATCGAACGCCTTCGCTATATCTAAGCTAACTGCCAATGCCTCACCTTGACTCTCAATGGCCGAAGCCCAGCGGTGAGTGAGATACACTAGAAGATCAGCAGTCGAGCGACCGTGGCGAAAACCATACTGACGGTCACTAACCAGGTCGTGTTCTTCTAGGTATCTCAGGAGCTTTGCGTTGGTATATGCTCCATGACCTTAGAGAGAAGGGAGGTAATAGCGATAGGTGGAATGCCGTCTGGCCCGCTCGACTTATGAACGTTTAGGGATAGCAACTCCCGCCGAATATCCCTCTGCGTAAATGAGATTTCTGGCATGGAGTATGCACACCGCGGGATGGTGGGCGGCACGGCGCTACTGTCGTCGTTCAGGGTCGAGGTAAAAGAGTACCAAGAAGATCGGCTTTCTCTTTTGCACTGTGGACCAGATCACCATCAGCTTTTCGCAGAGGTGGTAAAGACGACTGACAAAAATTTCCCTCGGCAGCTTTGGCAAGCGACCAGAACGCGTGACTCCCAGAGGGATAGCCCGCTAGCTTGTCACCAATTCTGCCGACGAAATCGTATTTAGCCCTGGCAATGGCTTTTTTACTGGATTTCGAGGCAGCGTTTAATTTGCGTTTCACATCAGAAACGTTCGGATCCTTATTAGCTACGGCCTTGGTCCAAGCCCTGTAAGCGGCTTGCTTGCGAACTGTAGCTTCTTTACAAGGCCGATTAAACCAAGTTAGTGTTGGGAATGAAACAATCCATTCCCAGCAGTATGGTCTCGGCAACATTGACTGCGCAGGAGTCAGGATCTACTGGTGTGAAGCAGAGCTGCCTCCAAGGGTACTAAACGTAGAATTCACGCAGTCCGTCCCAATCTGCTGACTTATATTGCCACACGCGTCGCGAGCTAGTTGGCCGTGGTGGATCGGGCCGCGCGCAAGGCGCGTGTGTCCGGACGAGGCAGTGATCGGACGAACCGAGAGGTGCATTCACTGAGATGGAATACCCGTCCGGACGTGTAGTCAGCAGGAGGTGCAGTAAAGAGCTAGTATGATCTATGATAGCCTATTTTGCTTTGGCACCTTGTTCGGACGTTTTAGGGTTCCGTAGCCAAACGGCAAAAAACGGGACCCTTATGGATTCGTCATGTCTGTCTGTCTGTCCGTCCGTACGTCACATCCACTTTTTTCCGAAACTATAAAGGGCCCTCCACACTCGTGAGCAAATCGCGGCGCGAAGCCAAGAACGCGAGTGTGGAGTCTAGTTCGCTAATCAGCGAAATCGACTCCACACTCACGTTCGCGGCTTCGCGCCGCGTAGTCTGGAGCGGCCTTAAGAACTAAACTGTTGAAACTTGGTAAGTAGATATATTCTGTGAACCGCATTAAGATTTTCACACAAAAATAGAAAAAAAAAACAATAAATTTTGGGGGTTCCCCAGACATAGAACTGAAACTCAAAAAAAATTTTTTCATCAAACCCATACGTGTGGGTCTACATCTATGAATAGGTCTTAAAAAATGATATTGAGGTTTCTAATATCATTTTTATCTAAATTGAATAGTTTGCGCGAGAGACACTTCCAAAGTGGTAAAGAGTGTGTGTGTCCCCCCCCCCCCTGTTACTTCTAAAATAAGAGAATGATAAAACTAAAAAAAAATATATGATGTACATTACCATGCAAACTTCCACCGAGAATTGGTTTGAACGAGATCTAGTAAGTAGTTTTTTTACTACGCCATAAATCGTAAACCGCAATTAACCTTTCATTCAATCAACTCAAATATAAAAGTATATAATAGACGTGATTTTTTTGCCTTTTTTGCGTAATGGTACGGAACCCTTAGTGCGCGAGTCCCACTCGCACTTGGCCGATTTTTTAATAATTGGCAGTGTTATCTTCTCCAGAGAAAATGAGTCATTTTGTCTACTACATTCATTGCGTAAAACAGAAAACATAATATATTTTGTATGCCACTCGCAGATTATAATTGTCGCCCTTTCTTGTCTGCTCATCGGCTTGAAATGCTGAACAGAATCTGCTGCAAGTGACGCCGTTTCACCCACTGTCTAGTGTCTGTAAATGAAACATACCTACTTATCGATAGTTATCAAGAGCAGCACTAGTGTTACGAACAAAACAATTTTTACAATTGGGGCATTTTCTATGAAAAGGGACCTTATTGTCGATGGCACTTACGCCGCACAGCGTCGCGCGGCATTGTATTTATATCGGAACATCTTTAATAATGGCGCAAGCGCCATCGACAATAAGGTCCCTTTTTATAGAAAATACCTCAATTTTTCTACAAATAAAGCATACAGTCGTGCTGTCACGTTATACGGGACTAAATATTATACAATTTCTTGCTTATCGGTCAGGATCCCAAGGAAATCTCGCCATAAACAGTAAATTTCCTTTCTTTATTTTCACATTGGTAGGCAAGAATTCCACAATAATCACAATAGCTACGTCAAATTAAGCCGAAAATGGGCGATCTGCGGAAATAATTCGTGTAGTTTTGAAAATTGGTATAGTTGTACCTTGTGGTGTCCAGATGAACATACTAAAAGTCCTCGGGGGTGGGGGGTGAGCTAAGGGGGGGGGGTGAGCTAAGGGGGGGGGGGGTTGAACGTACCTTTTTTCAGATTTTTGCTCATATCTCGAATATCTGTACGAATAGCATTATAATTACTTCAGACAAAAGATTTTACATAAAATTTTTTACAAATTAGGTTATATTCATTTTTACTCTACGATTAATACTGTAGAAACTCAAAAACGGCTTCACCGATCAGATTCGCTATAGTTTACCATTAAATTCTTTACTAAGCTCTACTTTGACGATTTTTTTCATATTTTTTGGACTCGTGGTTCATCATAACTGAAATTCTAACTCTTTGTTAACTTAAACACCCTGTAGCTCCTAAAGTATTGATCGTAGAGTAAAAATAAATATAACCTAATTTGTAGAAAATTTTATGTAGAAACTTTTGTTCGAAGTAATACTATTCGTACAGATATTAGAGATACGAGCAAAAATCTGAAAAAATATACATTCAACCCCCCCCTACACCCTTAGCTCACCCCCCACCTCCGAGGACTTTTAGTATGTTCATCTGGACACCACAAGGTACAACTATAACAATTTTCAAAACTACACGAATTATTTCCGCAGATTTCTTTAATTTTCTTGGGTTACAAGTTCTATATTGTTTCCGTAGTCGTATTTTTGTAAATTTAATGTAGTGGTGTAGAAAGAACGGCCCATTGACCTTTTATTCAACAATGTCAAACAAGCTAGCATTGCCTCCAGGGTAATCGCCCCAACGTTAGATATCACACATTGGGGTAATTTTTACCAATATGGTATCCCCACGTTTATGACGTCATCTATGTCTATCCCTTACGGGCGCACGCGGTAGGCCGTGTCTAAAGAAGATATACTAGATCTATGACTCTATGCGGAATCCAAAAACCAACTGTCAAGTGTCATTGGAATCTGAAAATTCGGAAACTTCATGCAGCTGCTGTAAGTGCTGTGTGCTGTGCTGACACTGCTGATCCTTCTATCATAACTATCATAAGTCTAGTAATATAATATTATTCTTTGTTTTTTCTATACAATTTCTATTGTTAACTGTTATAGATTTTCCGCTTTAGTCATAATATTTATACTGTGTTAAATTATTTTAAAATATTCGGATATATAGGTATTTATAAATCACACAGTCTCACGACGGCACAGCATTCAGTGACTAATATAATATCCGAAAGCCATCAGTTCTATAAGGACATGAGCATGACGGTCTCTGTAAGTGTTTAACGAGTCGGAAGTCGGAAGTATCGAAGTTCAGGACAGGAATCGTATGTGATGTCCGAGTCTGAGGGCGACCCGTCCCTCGAAGAAGACATACCGCGGCCTTTATTACAGAAGGTTGAGGATAATGTGTTTACGCCAAAGATAGCAACTCCTATTTACGCGGGCAGCGTGAAGTTGCACCATAAGAGGTCTGACGCGGCGGAAACGGACACGGAGACGGAGGCCTTCCTGACGGACGCGCAGCGCAATGACCTCGCGCTCCAGCAGCTACTGCAGGATGGAGATGGAGACTTTAACCAAGTAAGCTATTTATCAACCCTTTATGTCTACTGATTAGGTACTTAATATATTTCAATGTAGTAGTGTAGTAGTAGGTAGTCAATATCTCTTTTCTTTAAAATGATCTTAATTATTATACAGTCTGTAAATTCTATACGGCATATTTGAACGGTGTTTAGCATAGGACCTAAGAAGTATATTGAGATAGATTTTGCTTAAAAATACAATGAAAATTTTAACCATACAAAATAATTCGGCCCGCAATGTACTACAACACACAAGTTTAACTGCCAACAAGCATTGACAGTTACTTTAAAAAGCTTGTATCTCGTAATGTAAAGTCATTTTAAGTCTCTTTAGCGGTCAGTAAACGGAAATAAAACATGGAAGCATTCTGTTTGCTCAATTATAGCCCAACGTAAACTAGCCATAGGTGGGTGGTACTTACAAACTACCTGATTGGCAACCTCAGTTCGACAGAGATGGCAGTCAGTGATGGATGGATAAATTGGTTAATAAAAACAATGTTTTTTTATAATTAATAATGTCTTCATGTGTTGTGAAGTGGTGCAGAAGTTATTTTGCTGATATCAAGGAAAGTGGAATCACTTTTCACGTGTAAGTAAACAAATAACTTCGTTGAAATTTGAAATAATTATATTTCTCAAGCTTCATTCTTCAGATATAAAAACCAGGTAGTCCTTTTACCTACTAGGCAACTCATCGCATGTTTAAAGTGGGTAGCAAAAAACTTTAACTCAAACAGGTCTATCCCCACGTTTCCACCTAGTCTTGATGGGCCGTGCGGCTTGCCGCCATTGCTCATTTTTTATTCTTGCGAGGCAACAAACGCACGAAAAATCATAATTTTGTCTCAAAGTCGTTTAAAATGCCTATACGTAGTGCAGACATTATACGATTTATACGAGAATACGAGAGAAGAAACTGGAGCAAAATCGCCGAGTGATAATAGATTCTTCAGATCCTGAAGAAAAATCAGGTACTTACTTAAGTGTAACTATTTTAACTATTTTTGTAAAAAAACTTACACTTTGTGATCAAATACTTTTACTTACTACCGCGCGGGCCGTGAGTCCACGACTGGTAACTATAAACCTGGGGGGCGGTCTAGAGTCGTCACGAAGATAGAACTTGCTAAGGTTGGCCGTGAGTCAACACGATAGCAATGCATAACACAATTTAAGAGCCCGTAGTCGATTTGAAAACGCGCGAAGATACGACTTTTACACAGTAACCGAACGCAGGCCGCTGCTTGAAATAACGCGACCGCCTAAACAATATTGATACTTTCACAACATTATGCGTCACTTTATAACTTTAATTAGGTTAAAATAAAACTTTCGGTAAATTTGATATAATCGTTTATTACTCTTAACAATTTACCTATGTATTCATATAATACATACAAATTATATAGCATGATGATAATGATTTGCACTAAGGCAATATCTTATATATATATAATCATCTTACTCGCGTTATCCCAGCCTTTTTGCCACGGCTCATGGAAGTCTGCTGGGGTCCGCTTGGCAACTAATCCCAAGAATTGGCGTAGGCACTAGTTTTTACGAAAGCGACTGCGATCTGACTTTCCAACGTTCCAACCCAGAGGGGAAACTAGCCTTTTGTTGAAATTTGGTATACAGATAGTTTGAATCCCGGGGAAGGACAGAATACTTTTTATTCAAGAACTCACCCTTTAAGGGGGTGGAAATTTGTATGGGGAATCAATAAACGCTGAACCGATTAAGATGAAATGAGGTATGGACATAGTTTGAGTCCTGGGGAAGGACATAGGATAGGTTTTACCCCAGAAACGGTGGGCAGGGGGGGGGGGGGTAATGGAAATTTGTATGGGATCCAATAAAACCGATTTGGATGGAATTTGATATTATGGAGATAGTCTTAATCGTTGGGAAGGGTGATAATAATTTTTATTTCCAAAGTCATCCTCTTCTCTTCTCCACTCTTCTAACACTCGCTCAACGTGTGGTTGGTTGTACGATGAATACTGCTCAAGACCTGGAACACCTGGAGTGCTTCTGGGTGCAAAGGGTCAGGGGTAACACTCGCTCAACGTGCCGCTGGTAGAGTATGATGGGGAAAACTCAAGACCTGGAACACCTGAAGTGCTGCTGGGTGCAAAGGGTCAGGGGTAACACTCGCTCAACATGCCGCTGGTAGTGTGTAGTGTACGATGGATACAGCTCAAGACCTGGAACACCTGGAATGCTTCTGGGTGCAAAGAGTCAGGGGTAACACTCGCTCAACGTGCTGCTGGTAGTGTATGATAGGGAAAGCTCCAGACGTGGAACACCTGGAGTGCTGCTGGGTACAAAGGGTCAGGGGTAACGGGTAACACTCGCTCAACGTGCCGCTGGTAGTGTATGATGGGGAAAGCTCCAGATCTGAAACACCTGGAGTGCTGCTGAGTGCAAAGGGTCAAGGGCAAAGGGTGGGTAACACTCGCTCAACGTGTTGTGGGTAGTGTATGACGGAGACAGCTCAAAACCTGGAACACCTGGAGTGCTGCTGGACGCATCGGATCAGGGGTAAAACTCTTTTAATCTGAAGTTGGTAGAGTATGCTGTAGGCAGGTTAAGTTCTTCAAGACCTGGAACACCTGGAGGGCTGCCAGATGAAGCAGGCACCTGACCAGAGCTACCACACGTTTAACATGCAGTAGGTACTGGGGGTTAAAAGGGGGTGGAAGTTCTGATAACAATAAATGAACCTGAGTTCCACTAGGTACAGCCAGGGTTCAGCATCAGCTCTATCTTGGGTACTGCTCTCCCAAGTGTTCATCAAGACGTGTCGGAGGACCAAAACAGCGTGTGCCTATGTTGCACGAAACCTGAGTTCCACTAGGTACAGCCAGGGTTCAGCATCAGCTCCATCTTGGGTACTGCTCTCCTAATTGCTCATCAAGACGTGTCGAATAACCAAAACAGCGTGTGCCTATGTTGCACGAAACCTGATTTCCACTAGGTACAGCCAGGGTTCAGCATCAGCTCCATCTTGGGTACTGCTCTCCTAATTGCTCATCAAGACGTGTCGGAAGACCAAAACAGCGTGTGCCTATGTTGCACCAAACCTGCGTTCCACTAGGTACAGCCAGGGTTCAGCATCAGCTCCATCTTGGGTACTGCTCTCCTAATTGCTCATCAAGACGTGTCGAATAACCAAAACAGCGTGTGCCTATGTTGCACGAAACCTGATTTCCACTAGGTACAGCCAGGGTTCAGCATCAGCTCCATCTTGGGTACTGCTCTCCTAATTGCTCATCAAGACGTGTCGGAAGACCAAAACAGCGTGTGCCTATGTTGCACCAAACCTGCGTTCCACTAGGTACAGCCAGGGTTCAGCATCAGCTCCATCTTGGGTACTGCTCTCCTAATTGCTCATCAAGACGTGTCGAATAACCAAAACAGCGTGTGCCTATGTTGCACGAAACCTGATTTCCACTAGGTACAGCCAGGGTTCAGCATCAGCTCCATCTTGGGTACTGCTCTCCTAATTGCTCATCAAGACGTGTCGGAAGACCAAAACAGCGTGTGCCTATGTTGCACCAAACCTGCGTTCCATTAGGTACAGCCAGGGTTCAGCATCAGCTCTATCTTGGGTACTGCTCTCCCAAGTGCTCATCAAGACGTGTCGGAAGACCAAAACAGCGTGTGCCTATGTTGCACGAAACCTGATTTCCACTAGGTACAGCCAGGGTTCAGCATCAGCTCCATCTTGGGTACTGCTCTCCTAATAGCTCATCAAGACAGACCAAAACAGCGTTTGCCTATGTTGCACTAAACCTGCGTTCCACTAGGTACAGCCAGGGTTCAGCATCAGCTCAGCTCTATGTATACTAAAACCTTCTCCAGAATGTAACAAACACTTCTAAAAACCGCATCAAGATCGGTTTAGCCAAATGCGAGATAATCGCGAACAAACATACATACATATACGTACAAACATACGGGTCAAACTGAGAACCTCCTTTTTTTTGAAGGCGTAATAAACAAGTACTTACAACCCAAGGATTAAAGTTTCTGGTCGCAGTTTACACGCACACAGTACAGCCAAACACGCTTTCATTTCCTCGAACTCTAAGTCATATAACAACAATGTAATCTGATAAACCTAGAGTACAGAATATGTGTTATACAAATTTACCATTTTTAGCAGTCCAAACTTTACGAAATTTACAAATAAGAGCATCAAAGTCAGTGCTTTACACGCGTTTATCTAAACGTCCATCAGAAAAAAATTCATTACTAATTTAGTAAGCCTTTTTTCAAAAAAATGATCTGATAAACCTAGAGATAAGAAGTCGTGCTAATAGAAACCAGTACTTGTTATTTCAATTAGGTAACAAAAGGTGTACAATTTCACAGAAGAAATCTATCAACTTTACATTTTTGCGACTAAAATCGTAACCGGGCTCTTAATAAATCTATAACGGTTCTCGATCAAAACCACGTACATTTTAAAACACCAAGTTCAAGTTTTTCTATGTAATGTGCAATAAAGAATCTTTATCTTTTAAGTTCTTGTTCAAATATACTTTATTCATGTAGGCCTATTGTGTAATCTAAAACCTTACGGGTTTTATTTTGAAAAACATTCGAAGTCTACCCTCGAATTAAAAATATTTCTTTTCAATTTTTTCACCTCAAGAGGAGGCATGCGATATTGAAACAGCTCACCAGCGCTCCGCGGTTCATTTTTGATTTGTGCGTGGTGGTCCACACGTCGGTCTAGCTGCCGAGATGTTCGGCACAAGACTACATTGCCTTTTAAAATAACGATTTTTGGTTGGTACTATAGTGTAAGCTGTGGGATTATTCGTTACGTATTCGTTGTGCAATATAAAATATATTTGTTATTAAAATTGTTCATCATCCTGGAGGTTAGTCGAGAACTAACACGAAGGAATAAATCGTCCTGGGGGTTGGTCGTGAACCAACATGAAGGAATTAATCATCCTGGGGGTTGGTCGTGAACCAACACGAAGGAATAAATCATCCTGGGGGTTGGTCGTGAACCAACACGAAGGTAAGTCTGTTCGTACTTCGAACACCGATTGCGCCCGGGGGTTGGTCGTGAACCTACCAAAGGTTTAATTAAGATCGGACAGCGCGCAACAAAACTATTATATCGCGATATTATCACCGAAATTCGGGAGAGCACATGTGCTTACGTACCTGACAAATCCAGACTGGTTTTGTAGGGGTACCCTCGAGATAGTTCACTAAAACTAACTTTCACTAATCACTGCTAGTTCACTAACACTAAGTTTCACTGTTCATTGGTAATTCACTAATACTATTCAATTGACTGTTACAAGGTCCTTACGCTCTATCATATATATTTATACTAAAACTATTATCATTCATCGTCTACAAGTCTTGGTTTGAATCTTCAGTCATCAGACTCTGACAGACTCTCATAGGCATCTATGGCTAATCTCTTGGCTTCCATGTTTTGTGGTGATGAAGGTGATCTTGTTCGTTTGTTGGTTGGCGGTATGCGTTGTTGGCCCTGGTTAAACGTATAATCCTGAGGCCCAGAAACCCCTATGATATCAGCCCACTGTGAGGCTGGTGGAGTAGCATTTACTTTTACATTAATATCCTCATCACTATCTTCACATGTTTTATTCGCCTCCGTGTCCTGTAAAACTTTACGACCAGTATCTTCCGATGTATTCTGGCGGATATCTCTCTCCTCTCCCCCATGACCTTGTATCTGATTAATATGTCTTTTCATCAGCTTCCCGTTCCATCTTATTATATACCTACAAATGCCTTGTCTCTTTTCTATGACTCCTTTCAACCAGCGTGATCCTGAACTGTAATTCCGGAAATATACTGTCTGTCCCGTTTGAAATGAACGTACTTCAGTGTTTTCATTCTCCTCGCATACTTCCACTTTCTCTTGATTCTTAAAAGTGAGAGGATTTAAGTGGTCAAACTTTGTTCTGAAACGTCTATTATTCAAAAGTTCAGCCGGTGATTTGTCGCTAGTACTATTTGGTGTAGTACGCAACCCATAAAGTATTGTAGGTAATTTAACGTGCCATGGGAGTGTCGACTGTTTCCTCAATTTATTTTTAACTGTTTGAACCGTCCTCTCGGCCTGTCCATTTGACGCCGGATGGTAAGGTGGTGTCAACACTTGTCTTATCCCATTTGTTGATAGGAATTCTTTAAACTGATCTGAAATAAAACTTCTGCCATTATCACTGACCAAGGTGTCTGGTAATGTCAACGAGCTCATATCCGGAATAATCTTAACTTCAGGCCATTTTGAATAAGCATCGATCAGTATAAGAAATGTTTTACCTTGAAATGGGCCCGCATAATCAACATGCAAACGTGACCAAGCCTTCTCCGGTCCTATCCACTTATGGCTCACTTGGGAAGGCATATTCCTGTTTTCAGCACAGGTTTCGCATCTTTTAACCAAATTGTCAATTTCTTTGTCTATAAATAAAATAAATAAATAAAATAAAATTCATTTATTGCAGACTAAAAGGTCCATACATGGTTAGCAAACATTACAATCTTATTACTAGTGTTAGTAGCGCATAAAAACTAAAACTAAAAACTAGACGGCGAGTGCATGCAGCCCCTGCCAACGGTTGAGCATGGGGCCATTTTCGCGCTCCATGAACACGCCCAGAATGCTGTTGGGGCTGCCGCGCAGGCGACGCATCAGTGAAGCGCACCTCTTGCGCATTATCGCCGCAAAGCTGTCAACTTGTGCCTCCGCAAACATACCAGAGGCACTACAAAATCGCGGCAACCCCATCAACACCCGGAACGCGTTATAGCCTTATGAACCGATTTTGCATGTACAACCAGCCTTAAAGTTTGTAGTCTATGATTGTTCATTATTTTAGTATGTGGGTATTTTTGCACTTTGTAATTTTTCCTCAGTCACCCGTTGACCACGAACGCTGTAAAGGGTTCGAAACGTCGGGATGTATTATAAATTCAATATACGCGATATAATCCGTTTTCATAGTTTTATTTAACAAAACATGTTAATTTTCACTAAAAATGACAAAAACTGTCAAACTGTCAATTTTGACAGTTTTGACAGATGTGTCAAACTACATTTTCCATCCCATGACTAATGTTGAAGGTCCTATCAAAATTGGACAAGCCGTTTCGATCTGGGATCCAAAATTGTCATTTTTGACAGATAGTATAAATCTACACTTAACAATGTTACTTGGTTCCCTGAAAATGACAAAAACTGTCAATCTGTCAAATTTTACTGATATGTCAACCAAACCTTAGTTCCACTAGGTACTGCCAGGGTTCAGCATCAGCTCCATCATGGGTACTGCTCTCCTAAGTGCTCATCAAGACGAGTCGGATGACTAAAACAGCGTGTGCCTATGTTGCACCAAACCTTAGATCCACTAGGTACTGCCAGGGTTCAGCATCAGCTTTATCATGGGTACTGCTCTCCTAAGTGCTCATCAAGACGAGTCGGATGACTAAAACAGCGTGTGCCTATGTTGCACCAATCCTAAGTTCTACTAGGTACTGCCACGGTTCAGCATCAGCTCTATCATGAGTACTGCTCTCCCAAGTTGCTCATTAAGACGAGTCGAATGACCAAAACAGTGTGCGCCTATGTTGCACCAAACCTAAGTTCCAGTAGGTACTGCCAGGGTTCATAAGGAGGATGAGTAATACATACTCAAAACTTATACAAGTTCAGTCTTAGTTATATCGGAGCATCGTTTATAATGGCGTAAGCGCCATCGACAATAAGGTCCCTTTTTATAAGAAATACCACATTTTATTCTGTTTTTAGTATTTGTTGTTATAGCGGCAACAGAAATACATCTGTGAAACTTTCAACTGTCTAGCTATCACGGTTCATGAGATACAGCCTGGTGACAGAATTCACCCATTATTATTTTATCCCCACTTAATTCGATACTCGGACGCAAATTACAGTGGCCAGCTGGCGAGAGAGTGCCCTCAGTACTGAGCACTCGGCCGAAAGCACTCTCGCCACTGTAGGTATATTTATTTATTATTATTGGGGCGTTGTGGGCCAAACAGTGATCTATTGTGACGGCCCTTTAAAGCTCATTACTAATGCCCGTTGAATCCAGAAAATTCCAGATTCTTTGGGCCGTAATGTTCTGTACCTCATAGGGTTGCAGTACGTGCCGCCCTAAGTAGGTACTTCTTTTTGACATTAGTGGTCCACAGGAACAGAGAATGTGCATTGCAGTCTCCTCTGACTCCTGGCAAAACCTGCATGTCGGATCTTGTATCTTTCCTATTTGAAACATGTGTTTGTTCAACTTGCAGTGTCCAGTCAGTATTCTAGTCACCGCGCAGGTTTTGTGCCTTTTGAGCCCTAGAAGCTCCTTAGCAACTTTGCTGTTGAATCCTTTGATTAGAGCTTTCGAGTGTTTTTGTCCTTTGACGAACTTCCACCAATCGATTGCTCTCGTTTTTTCTAAGTTGCTGAGCAGAGAATATGCATCCCGTTTTGTGGTTCCACAGAACGGTTCTGGGCCGACCAGGGTTGTGTCTGCGCCCTTTCTAGCAAGTTCGTCCGCTTCTTCGTTTCCGTTAATGTCGGAGTCCCTGGTACCCATCTAAGTATGACTTTGTTGGAGTTAGCCAGTGCATTTAGGTTTTTTTTACAGTTCTGGACTAGTTTTGAGTTTGACTCAAGTGAATCTAGTGCCAGCAGAGCAGCCTGGCTGTCTGAGTTGATGTAGATATGTTGGTGTCTTAGGTTTTTATCCAGGTTGATCTCCGCACATTTGTTGATGGCGAAGACTTCTGCCTGGAAGATTGAGGCCTGTGTGCCCATGCTGACGCTAGCTCTGAGCTTAAGTCTTTCACCTTAGATCCCACATCCTACATCATTGCTTTTCTTGGAACCATCTGTGTACCAAATATGGCTTCCCTCCTCAACGTACATTTGGCCGTTGGTCCACTTGTCTCTAGGAGGTATTTCTACTGTGAACAGTTTGATAAATTGACATTCTGTGTGCGTGTCATCAGTGGGCATGCTAAGGGTTTTATTTGCAAAAACCCAGGCCTTCAGTTTGGTTAGTGCTTGAGAGCGTCATTTTGGCCTGTTTAGCGTGCATATTCTGTAGACGCACTGCTTGGCCTCCTTTTGCACCTGCAAGTGGAGTGGTAAAATGTCCAGCAGTGCATCGAGGGCCACTACCGGTGTCGAGGAGAAGGCGCCTGTTACTGTTAAAAAAGCCATGCGTTGCAGGCTGTTTAGAGTATCTATTGCCGTCTTTTGGCTGGTTTTGTTACACCAGACTGCGGAGGCGTAGGTTATAATGGGCCTCACTACCGCTGTGTATAACCACATAGCAATTTTGGGTCTTATACCCCATCTTGCTTCTGCCATTCGACAGCATGACCACATGGCCATTTTCGCTGTAGGTATATACTCGGTACGTGTGAACAAGGCAAAAGTGTACACTAAGCGACCACTCGGCCGAAGGCACTCTCCGTCTCTCGCCACTGTACTCGGTACAAGGTACTAGGTACTAGGTGATCAAGGCATGTCAGACATCGATGCTGCTTTCGTAAGTTCAGGGGCAGTTCATACCGGTCAGCCATCGTTGAATGGTTGATAAGGTCAATGAACTCATGTTAATTGTTTCCATCTGATGCTAATAAAAATGTAGGTAAGTAAAATATTGATCAATTTTGTTTACAAGGTGTGGCAGACATGTACACGGCGGTGAAGTAATTGTAGTAATTACTTGCGGGTAGTTCGGTCGCTTTACGGTTTTGACATGCAAATCCCCCGTGATGGCCGTGAGCCTATTACTCACGATAAGTGTGCCGTTAAACAGTAATGCTGGAGCACAATATTCTTGTTTCGACTGCATGCCGTTGCCGGTCATGTAACTCGGGCACCGCCAAATACATTTATTTAATTATGGTTGGAGAGCCGGCAGTAAAGTTTCGAACCAACGTGATACCGCGATGAGATGCACAATGGTTTCCCATAAAAGTGATGCTAAGTCCGAATTTGATAGTCTGCCACGGCGGAACTTGCCGAAAGTACAAAAAAGATAGCCACTTCCGGTGCGAAAAAGGAGGGGTCATTTAACCCATCTGATACCGCAATAATAGCTATGGCATCAGTTAGAAATTTACTGGTAGATACAGAAAAGCGAAATCTGCCAGTATGATTCCTGCCGGAAGTGCTTGGCATACGCTCTCAAAGGTGACCATCGGGACCCCTAAATTAACCCATCTGATACCAGCATGAAACCAATTCCAGTCGGTAGATATGAACCTTCTCTTCAGGAATATATAAGTCTGCCAGGGCGTTTTCTGCCGAAACACCTTGACATACGAGATTATGTAAGCAACATCCGTGGAACCCGTATTTTGGAATTGTACAGATTACAGACATTTTAATTATTGCAGGCTTATGATTTATTACCTAATGCTTATATTTGTTTATTTTTATGTCATTAATAACATATATTTCAAATTTATTAATATACACAATATAAGTTGGGCATTAATTTAATACCTGCTTACGGCTTTGTACTTATTTGTTTGCCTTATAAAGGTGCTAACAAATTAGCTACCGATATCTCTACAGTTGATAGTACTCGGCTCCTGAAGTATAGGTAAGTATGAAACATTATAGGTTTTATTGTAAAAAAACTCTGTTAATGAGATAATTAAATGAGACCTCATTGAACAGATTCTAAAACCTCTTTTAAATATAAAACTTAACTGGCCACTTCACGTTGATAAATCAAATGACACGTTGACAATGATATTTAAGACAAACAAGCAGTTAAATACATGATAATTATTTTTTAGATAGAATTATAGTTTATTTATTTTGTTCGGTAAATAAAATAAAAATTATGAGAAATTTTCTTAATTTCTATTAAAAGTTAATTGTTTTAGTGTAAAGTACCATTTCGTAAAATTTCTGTAGCTAATTTGTTAGCACCTTATATATAAATAATAAAATAATTTCAAATTACAATATCCTTTATTTACCAAAATGAACAAAATTATTATTATTACATACTTATTGTAAACGGGTGTGAAAAGACAGGATTTTCAACGTCAAGGACGATTTTTACCAATAATCCAAATATGAACATTTTACATCATTTTTTGAGTCCCTTGTTAGTCTTTCAATTGTGATGCCTCAGGAATAAATATATGTTTTCATCACACAAATATATGCCCTTATCGGAATCCGAACCCAAGACACAGCTTTACAGACAGTAAGTAGGCCAGACTGGTCTTCAATAGATTAGTTATCTCAATTTGTAGAGTTATAAAACAACACCCTGAATGTTAAACTACGTAATTTTTGCGTCAACATCAAGAAATGTAGGGGAGAGGTGGGCATGACGGGATACTTAATGTTTCAAGTCCAATAAAACTGAAAATGCTATTCTTTTTAAGTTTTTGTTATTTTTATTTTTATATTTGGTAATCAACACTTACTAGGAACTCTAGTTAGATAATTAAATTAAAAATAAATTAAAATGGCCAAAGGTGCCTTGCCCCCTAGGTATGGTAAGATGGGGAATCCCTACGGAACAAGATAAGAATGATTCATAGAAATATTATATTTAGGGCCTAAACAAAACTTCAATTTTTGGCTATTGGAACCATCGTCTGATAACTTCTCACGAACTGTTTTACTTTTATTTCTTAAGTCGTCTAAAGGGACATACAATGTGTTTACAGCTAACATGAACCCCATCTTCCCTTTATAACAGCATCCACCGCTTTTTTCTTGGCCTCTAACCACTCTCCTCTATTTGACTTTCTTTTATACTTTTTCACCGTTCTACAAGAGAAGAATAAATAAATTCAAATCCGTAATTCTCCATCAGTTTATCACTTTAAAACTACGGCCGTCAAGATGTACCCCATCTTACCCCATGTGCCTAATGAAATTCGAAAGTTTTTTGTAAAAAAAAACCGTACTTGAAACCAAACAAGTCCTTAGCTGTTGGCGTGATTGCTGGGCCATAGGAATAAATTAACAGTATATATGTGCTGGTGATAATAAGGAAACAAACGCAAACCAAATAAAACACAAAAACCGGCCAAGTGCGAGTCGGACTCGCTCACGTAAGGTTCCGTACCATAATACCATTACGCAAAAAACGGCAAAAAAGTCACGTTTGTTGTATGGGAACCCCACTTAAATATTTATTTTATTATGTTTTTAGAGTCATTTATTCATCAATTGTGCATTACAGGTAATGAATATAGGTGTTATAAATAAATAAATAAAATAAAAAAATAAAAATTATTTATTTTCAGACAGTTACAGTCCATAGTTGTTAGTATTAACTTACAGGCTATGTTATGTTACAGAACAGTACCTACACTACCTACACTAAATTACACACATGAAACTACACACAAATTATTGTGGCCGATCTATCGAACTGCATGTTTGTGAACATGCAATTCGATATACCGTCCCAAAACAACCGAATCTAACCTGTTGGCTATCATTTCCAGGATCCCGTTGGAGCTCCCACGTATACGGTGTACCACTGATGCTATATTTTTCCGCATAATGGCATAAAAATCATCTACGTGCGCGTCCGCAAACATGCCAGAGGCACTACAGTATCGCGGGAGCCTCACTAGGGCCCTGAAAATGTTGTTATACTGGACCCTCAGAGAGTCAAAGGACTTCTGCTTAAAATTAGCCCACAGGCCGCCAGTGTAAAAACATTGGCAATACGCTCGGAATAAAGTAATTTTGACCTCCGTGCTACACTTAGCGAACCTGTGCGCCAACATACCGCCACGAACCGACAACGCCCTCCTCTCTCTCTCCATGTCCATGTCATCTTTTAAATCCTCTGTCACTATGTGACCTAGGTACTTGAATTGGTTAACACGGTTTAAAGCAGTACCGTTTAACATAATAGGAGGCACATTTGCCGGACCCTTATTTCTACCTTTAATTACCATAAATTCGCTTTTATTTTCATTATACTTTAAACCAGAGATGGGCAAAATGTAATCGACTAACGATTAACGATTAAGATTACAAGAATTAATTGCGACTGACGATTGAAAACGACGATTGATCAATCTTAGTTGTATAGAGTGCAACTAATTTAGTTGCAACTAAATTAGTTGCCGATTGATTTCGGACAACTAAATTTTGTAATCGACTAATTAGTTAGACTATTTTCTCGCGACTAATGTTAGAAGCAAATTGAATAGAATACCTCGGTATGGCTATGTTGACAGACTGATTAGGACATCTTAACGGATGTTTAAAAATAAAATAGTCATGTATTACTTACGATATTTTGACCGTTTCTAAGGAGTGAGATCTGTTCTCACTATTATTTTATTATTATTATTATTATTTGTAATGCAGGCAGGCAGTTTAAACAACTGATAATGCCTGTATCCAGAGTCATAAACCAAGTTCTCAGTGTTGAGTAGAATTTGCTTTGTGCTTATCTAATTTATTCTTAAACTCATTGACACTTTGGGCCGCTACTACATCCCCTGGGAGTTTGTTCCAAGCGTTGACCACTCTGTTGCTAAAGAAGTGTCTATGAGGATTATTGTAGGACCTGTGAGACACCAGCTTATACTGATGACCTCTCAGACGGTTGTTACTATTGCGTTCTAGCATCTTATGGAAATCTTTAAGGTCGTAGTGTTGGGTTAGTATTTTGTATGTCTCAATCAGATCTAGATTTTGCTACTAAAGTAAGTAAGTTTAATGACCACACGTTGAAAACAAAATAGACCGCGTAGATAATAAACAACATGCAGATGTGTCATTCAATAGAACGTGTTATTTTTAGAAGATGCGTCGGCACTTGCACCAAAATGCAACAAACAACTTCCAGTTCCAGGTAAGTAGGATTATCCCATTGTTTTGTCACCGCGTGACACTAAAAAGAGTTTTACTATTGTCAGAGACAGCAAAATATTGATAGTTTCTATGTGTAAGATTTACTCTGTATCGTATAATTCAAAGTATTAATAATGCACCAACCTACTTTATTGTTTGCGATTTGTAAACAATGCAGTTTTTCGCTATTTGTCGTTATTACCAATATATCGTTATAATAATATTATGGCATTATTTGCATTGTCATTCAAGCATTTCTAATTAAACATGTATACATAATTTTAGCTCAATCGGATGAAGATATCTGCTTCAAAATAAGTCGCAAAATTCTACCCAAACTAACATAGTTACAACATACGAGTACCTCCGTATGTTACATACATACGTACTTGTAGTTACATATTGCAAGATAAAAAATGCAAAAACGGGCGACTACGTAGTTTTAATATAGATTTAATCGTGAAATTTAGTCGATTGAAACTAAAACTAATTTAGTTGTTAGTCGAACATTCTCACAACTAATTTAATCGCAACTAAATTAATCGCGATTAAAAAATGACGATTGATATGTTTAATCGATTGATTAGTTAACTAAAAGATTAATCGATTAATGCCCATCTCTGCTTTAAACCATGTTGGACCGCATAATCTTGACACACTTCCAATAATTTGCGTATACCAGCCACCGACGGACTCAGCAACGCCATGTCATCTGCGTAACTGATATTATTAACACTTGTGTTATCGATTCTACATCCGACATGCATGCTGCTGAGTCTGCCGATCAGCAGACGATTATAAACAATTAGTTATAGTTTGTTGTTATAGCGGCAACAGAAATACATCATCTGTGAAAATTTCATCTGTCTAGCTATCACGGTTGATGAGATACAGCCTGGTGACAGACGGACAGACAGACAGACAGCGGAGTCTTAGTTATAGGGTCCCGTTTTTACCCTTTGGGTACGGAACCCTAAAAATAACAAGGAATATGGCAAAAACAGTTTTTTTGCAAATAAATAATTAACGACACCATTTGTCTAGCCGGTCACTGTGCGAACTGATTGTCATGATGGCGACGCATCGTCATGCACTAACGGGATTCTGATGGTTGGTCAGTCGTGTCGCCATATAAAGCCGCTACCCTGTCTTACTCGTCTTGCCCCTCTCTCCCATATATAAGATAGTGATTAGATACACCAAATAGGTGAAAAAACGCCTCAAGCGTAAAAGAAACCACCAAAAATCATTTTATGTCGCATTACAAGCCTGATTTAGCTATGAATAGCCCCCCACCACTAATACCCCCTTATTCGTAAAACTACGAGCCTGACTTAGTTAAATTATGTTTTATCCTTTTCTTACAAATACATAAGTCAAAATGACAGACAAAGACAAACGATTCATATAGCTAATTCAATGACTATCAAACGTATTAATAACATTATTTAATTTATTTTAACTTAATTTATTGTAAATATATGTTATTAATAACGTAATAATATACAAATATAAGCATAGAGTAATAAATGAATAAGCCTGCAGTATTTGAAATGTCCGTAATATGTACAATTCCAAAAATACGGGTACCACGGATGTTGCGCCACAAAATCTCGTATGTCAAGGTGTTTAGGCAGGAAACGCCCTGGCAGACTTATATATTCCTGAAGAGAAGGTTCATATCTACCGACTGGAATTGGTTTCATGCTGGTATCAGATGGGTTAATTTTGGGGTCCTGATGGTCACCTTTGAGAGCGTATGCCAAGCACTTCCGGCAGGAATCATACTGGCAGATTTCGCGTTTCTGTATTTACCAGTAAATTTCTAACTGATGCCATAGCTATTACTGCAGTATCAGATGGGTTAAATGACCCCCCCTTTTTCGCACCGGAAGTGGCTATCTTTTTTGTACTTTCGGCAGGTTCCGCCGTGGCAGACTATCAAATTCGGACTTAGCATCACTTTTATGGGAAACCATTGTGCATCTCATCGCGGTATCACGTTGGTTCGAAACTTTACTGCCGGCTCTTCTACCATTAGTGTTATTTTCCAGTTCGTGTTTCAGTAATAATGCAGAATTGCAGATACAAATATCCTTTTGCATTCTGTTTTTGCACCGTGCATGGTTTTGGAACTGTGCTGTACCCAAAATAAAGATAAACTACTGTTATTTTCTGTGAATGCGGTATAATTACCATACCTGAATTTAGAACTGTACACAGGCAGTGCAGATGAGCAAGCGCACATAACAGCTATGATCACTTAACAAACATACATGAGTCAGTCTTTATAACGAAAGAAGTGCCAAGGTCACTAGATCGTTCCTCTTCACACACTGCTGATATTTGTGAAGTGAAATCAATTATAATCTTCTATCTATCTTATATATATATTATATATATATATTATATATATATGTCGACGCGCAGGTGATATAATTAGTAAATTCAAATAATGGTCGCTTATATGACGTACTTGCGATTTATCATAAAAGCTTGTAAGCGATGTGGATAATAAAGATCAATTAAGTACAATTACTTCAGGTGCCCTGTAAACGGGACATGTGCGAGTCCGAGCTTTGTTATTACGGTTTGATACAAAAACTCGAAGGCGCCGGCGTCTTCTGCGCGACTCCATTAAGACGTCCAACAAATAGAGTGTGAACTTGATACCACTTGATTTGGCGGCAATTGGCGCACTTAAAATGCCGATTGGATGTGTTCTCACGGGTCGTGTTTGGTCATTAATTATGTTAGTGGTTTTTTCGTGGTGAAGTTTATCCTATGAGGCGCCAAACCAGGCAAGCCGATGAAGGGATGACATTCTATTCTGCGACTGAGCGCATAAAACACGCATCCGTGAGACTACATCTCGCCCAGTAGTCCTAACTTAGTATTTAACTCCTTTCGGAATACGCATTATGTTGTTGAGTGATCTCGCGTTATACCTAGTTTCGCGTTAAATACCTACGCCTTAAGATGTATTATCTAGTGCATCTAGCTATTCCTGAATAACCTAATACCTAAAACACACTCCGATATCAGATCGTGGGATCGTAACGTGAAGGGTTCGCGAGGTTTTTGCCTAAAGAGGTTGTGAACGTTGTTATTTATTTTGGGATATCGTGAAATTATGGACTGAAAGGTGAATACATAATTCAATTTGTGCAAAAACTTGCAAAGAAGGTGAAACGGGTGGTTTCCTGTAAATCCTGTCTGGAGTTTGGACGTCGAACCTGAATCTGATCAGTTCGTTCCTTTATGTTTGATACCTATGATTTACTATTGTTAATTTGCCCACATGAGATGATCCATAAAAAGTTGATTGCTCTGGTTTGTTGGTTTAATTTTAAATTAAACCGAGATAATTCTTGAGTGTTTATTATGAAATTGAATTGAGGATTTTGTCACTATATAGTTAAAGAATATTGTGGCGTTTGTCCGATGGTGACATGGTATGTAGCCTGTTTGCAGAATTTGTAATGGTTTTCCAAGACAATAAGTCGATGTTTTTATTTGATGATAAATGGATCATATCTATGAGTGAACTTAAAATTAAAATTGAGATGCTTTGCGATAGAAATTTGAGATAGTAATCGAAGAGTAATCAACTTACGTCATTTATTTCACTATAATAATAAATAAGGGCTCAAGAGACCGCTGTTTGGCGATAAGTCCGCCTGCTGTTAGTACCGGTTTCTTTTTGTGCTCGATTCTGTACCAGTTTTTTATAGTGTACCTACGGTGAAGCATGTTATTGTTTTTATTATAAACTCGTAGATGGGCTAACACTAACACGATTGAGATACTTAATTTGAGATTCTCGATTAGCTACCAATATTTATCTATTCCTATTAGTCTATTCCTAGACTAGAGTTTCAAAGAGGGGTTTAAAGTGTTTTAACCGAGTATTTTCAAATGTACACATTATCGTTATTTTTATTACGTGTGCAATCGGTTTTTAATAATAGTAGTGGTATACACCCACTAGGAAAGCTAAAAGAAGCTTTGAAGTTGGTTTCTTGTTTAATTCGCTGATTTAAAATACAATGCTTACTTTTGGGCGAATAATGAAATAACACGAAAATTGTAAAGAGACATTTCGTAACAAACTAACGAATTATTTAGTTGTGTCATTTCAACTGACGGATATTGGTTGAAAATTGATTTTGAGAGGAACAAGAACTTACATGATTTTGTAATGAATGTTTTGACTGAGTAAAACACTTATTTCATCATTAATTAGTATGGGCTTTAAACTGCAGTTATTTATAATGATTGAAATTGGGATCGTTAAGGGGAAATTTAGTCAATTATTAAGTGTTTGACCGGTGTTTTGGTTTTGATATACCCGAATTATAAGTTAAATCAGAAAGAATGCTAAGATCAATGAACATGATGCAAGAGCAATGAATTTTTTAATACAGTTGCTCAAAAAGTGCTACTTTTCGTGGCTGTTTAGCGTGCGGAAAGTTGGTTATCGCGAACTAGTGCTTTTTACTTTTCCAATTTTTTTTAAATTTTTACTTCGTCTAATTCATGACTACTTATTGATGAGTGTTAATATTAGTTTCCTTTAAACGTCGTAATCAACATAAAAACCTGTTAATGTAAGAATACGAAAAATATGCATATTTCATATTTTATTTTTTACCTCTTCATCATTATTTTTTAAATCACATTTAGAAACGGGTCTATCGCGAATTTATTTTGTTACCTTTATTTAATATGTGTTCAAACCGCGAGTTTTAAATGTTATACGTTTATTTTTTAATGTTGAAAAACCGTTCTTAATACTGCCGTAAAGGCTGCTTGACCACACGCCTGCCATGTATCATTCAAACAGTATTAGATTGCACTAAACTCAAGTAGTCCATCTTTTCTTTTGTTATAAACGCCGGGGTGGGTGAACGCCATGCGCCTCAAGTGGACGTGGCGTGCGGCGGGTGAACCAGACCACGCACATCTTCGGGCAACACCGGCTTCCGACTTCCGACACGTCGGCATCTTACCGTAGTACAAATCATTATTTGGGGGGGACC
The DNA here is from genome assembly GCF_947568885.1 of Cydia strobilella. Classification (NCBI taxonomy): domain Eukaryota; kingdom Metazoa; phylum Arthropoda; class Insecta; order Lepidoptera; family Tortricidae; genus Cydia; species Cydia strobilella. The sequence continues at coordinate 34,374,394 of NC_086068.1, forward strand.
GGGGGGGGGGGGGGGGACGTGCACACAGGCGCACTTCTCACTCACTACATACAAAATCAAATCTGTAATGACGACACAAATACGTAGAAAGTGACAAACCGTAAAAGACAAAAATCACGCACACCTCGATCTCTTTAGGTATTGTGTACGGACATAGAGTAACTTATACTAGAGCGGTACTGTCATAGTAAATTTTGTAACCCCAGTAAATTCACTGCCATCTGTCGACACACTTTAAAACTAAAAATAATTATTTATAAAAATAAGATAAAATGAATTTAAATATGGATAAATGTTTTTTTTTATTTGCATTAATTATTTGTATGATTTTGACCCATGTTCTTTCACTGATATGCGTTAAAATTATAAATAACAAACGAAACCGTCAACGCCCTCTATACGAGTGTAGGCCGAAACTAGTGGCGCCCTCTGATCGAGAATCGAATTTTCGTGATTTTCGAGGCACGTTTTTTCCTTAGACTGTATCCATCTATTACGGAGTTATATCTATCTTTGGTACGGATGAGTCGCAACACGCACCGTGCTTGTTGGGTGCATGCACAGTTGAGGTGTACCTCGGCAGAGGGGAAATAGTGCGAATGCCGACTCCATGCCGTGTTGCTCGAAGACGCACATATATTTATCAAGATAGCATTCAGACGTCGTCGGTCGCGTCAGTACCTCAAGTACCTGGTCAAGCAGCCCGCAGCCTTACAGGGGCTGTTGTTCACTCTGCCAACGCCAAGTTTTTCTAAGGCAAGCCCAACGCTACTAGCTTCTCGCTATCGTCGCCGAGCGTACAGCTGCTTAAAGGATGAAAGCATTTTGTCGCACATGGACGTGATCGTGGTAAAGTTCTCTCAGAAATACAACTAGCAGGAGTACCTCCTCTGTGCCACCTAGGACCTGGATAAGATGAAGAAGTGGTAGACGGTGGATTTCATCATCAAAATTTCACCACCCTAAAACCTCCCAACTATAGTCCAAAGCTCTCAACTGTGGTCCAGAATTACCTGTATTTTTTTCGTTCAGGTGTGTCTTTTACTGTACTTTTTGTAGTTCTAAACTTCTAAGGCAAGGTATGTTTATAAATGGAAGAAAAAACTCGGAGTAAACCAAAAGGAACATTGGTATGATACTTAATTTCCTTTTGAACTTGTGGCCCATAGTTGCAGTATTGGACTATATTTGGGAAGTTCTACGGCACATATATATTTTTTTTTGAGTTAGAAGCATGTTTTAGCAGTACTTATGTCCATGCACGGTAAAAAATCATGTGTTTTCGATTATTTAGGTATCCTTGCCTCCCGCTTGAACCACATATGAGATAACACCCTTGTAACAGCCCTAATTAAGGGAATTTATCAAATTGCAGCGCCATCTATCGCGCCACTCAAGTACTAATGTCGCCCGGTTGCTAGCGCTCGGCTGCTTTCTCGTCAGTACGCTTTTGTAACTCAGCCGAGCAACACGTTTACAAAGCAAGTTTAAAGAAGATCGAGAAATTTCAAATCGTGAAAATGTTTTGAATACCTTCGACTTCGTGACATTCCGCTCGGTGCCCATGGCCCACCGACGAGACGCAGTGACCTTCCTATAGGCACCGTCATAAAAAATACACGGGTAAGTACTTATGCCTCATGGCGTCGTCCTGTGGGACGTGGAAGAATTTTGAATACCTCCGACTTCGTGAAATACCGCTCGGTGCCCATGGCCCAGCGACGAGACGCAGTGACCTTACTACAGGCATCGTCACAAAAAGTACACGGGTACTTATGCCTCATGGTTTCGTCCTCTGGGACGACAAGCGTCGTCCCGTGAGACGACATGTCGTCGTCCCGTGAGACGACATGGTGTCGTCTCGTGAGACGACATGGTGTCGACCCGTGAGACGACATGGTGTCGTCCCGTGAGACGACATGACGTCGCCCCGTGACACGACAAGCGTCGTCCCGTGAGACGACATGGCATCCCTGACATTCATCATTCCGATGACATTCCGCTCGGTGCCCGTGGCCCAGCGACGAGACGCAGTGACCTTACTACAGGCACCGTCATAAAAAGTACACTGGTACTTATGCCTCTGGGACGACAAGCGTCGTCCCGTGAGACGACATGGCGTCGTCCCGTGAGACGACATAGCGTCGTCTCGTGAGACGACACGGCGTCGTCCCGTGAGACGACATGGCGTCGTCCCGTGAGACGACATGGCGTTGACCCGTGAGACGACATGGCGTCGTCCCGTGAGACGACATGGCGTTGACCCGTGAGACGACATGGCGTCGTCCCGTGAGACGACAAAGCGTCGTCCCGTGAGACGACATAGCGTCGTCCCGTGAGACGACTTGGCATCCCCGTGGAACGCCAAGCGTCGTCCGGTAAAACGACAAGGCGTCGTCCTGATGAGTTACGTCATCCTGTGGAATGATATCTCGTCATCCCGTGGTATCGTCACGTGAGAAGATATTGCGTCGCCCCGTAGAACTACATTCCGTTGTTCGATAAGACGACATTTTGTCGTATCGTGAGACCCTAATGTGTCGTCCTATGAGACGGCATCGTATCGTCCTCTGAAATGACAATGAAATGACGTTGTCTTGTTAGACAAACAACCGTTGTCTCATGGTCTACGGTGGCGGACGTCTTATTGGTCGCATTATTGTTCGATGTCTGCTTGGTCGGACTCACATTTTTTAAGATCTGCATGGTCCTGATATTATCCATGTGCGACCCGGTTGCGTATTTACAAAGGCTATACTGATATGGTTCAGATGCGAACTGAACTAGATTAGCTTTTGTTTGGACAAAACTTGACAAAACCCTAATCTATTATAGTAAAGAAATTTACTGAAATCGTATAGACTTTATTAACTAAATTCATACGGATATCGTTACTACAAATGCTAGTCTGTTGCGATCTAAAATTTTAATAATATTTTAGTAACGACTCCGATTGTATTAAATAAATAACTAGATACAAAACAGGAATCTAAAATTCCTTGTATGTAGCCAGTTACGAATTGGGCCAGAGTGGTACCGTTTGGTAAATAAGTTTTGTAACTGGCTACAAAATGGGAATTCAAAATTACATTAAATCAATAGGTAGGTAGGTTTAGGTTCGTTAGGTAGCTTCAAATGCCCGAAGGGCAAACCGCCCAGAAATAGTTGTTGTGAAGTAAATTTTTTTTAAAGAAACAGTCCGACGAACTCCCGCGGGGCTCCTATTTCTGGGTGGTTTGCCCTTCGGGCATTTGAAGCTACCTAACGAACCTATCCTACCTACTGAATTAGTGTAATTTTGGATTCCCATTTTGTAGACAGTTACAAAACATTTGCCAACCGTGGATAGGAACCGGTAGTTCAAAAGCCCCATTTCGTAACCAGTTACAACCCGGTATTAATTTTTCCCGTTTCGAAGCCGGTTACCAACTTTTAGTTACCAAACGGTACTAAAGGGTACTCGTACTTCTTATTAGGTTTTGTGAGAGCAAAATGTTTGCATATTATAGCGACAAAAGCTAATCCATCTGAGTAAATAAGTATTATTAAAATGTAGATATCATATTCAAACGATACTGAGGTTACTAAACTCGACTAGGTTTTGTCGTGAATAATATTTGAAAATATGTAAGCAAAAAGCTAATCCATTTGAGTGACTACTTTTTACCGAAACGGTATAGATATTGTTAAATAATATGCATAAACAAAAGCTCCCCTATTATAATCTGAGTCGTGAGTGAAATAGTTTAGCTTTTGTAAATACGCGACCCGGTTAGTCTACGTCATCGATCGAATTGTGTGTCACCTTTTAGGACGATGAGCAGCTGAATTTCTATGGCGGGTTTGGCGCGAAATTGATAACGAAACGCAGTTACAGTAAATCTTTGTTGTGTACAAATGTTGGTCTTGGTCGATAACAAACAAGGAATTGTTTGCCGTGAACGAACCTAAAAAACTAACCTACCTATATACATTCTAAGGATCGTAACTGTATAACCAACTGCAAAATGGCAGTTAAGAAACTGTGCAGAGGGAAAAGCACAGAGTGAAAAACCTTGTGTTATACTTTGCCCAACTAGATCCTTTACCAAAACTAGAGAGGGGGAGGCAAGGAAAATCGACATCAGTTTTAAAGAAGAAAAGAAGATTAAAACTCTCTCCTCTGAATAGGAATATCAATACACGTAAAATACAAATTCGTTTACGACTGTCATATTATGATATATATGAGTGAAAAATCATCGCACTTAATCCCTCTTTTGAATGACTAGTCAGGTTTTGATAGTCTTTTTGGGGATACTAAAGCATCTCCAATAAGTCCATCCTAGAGGAGCTGAAAATCACCACGCGGCTCTCTACAATATGTCAAGAACGCGCACTCAGCTTTTTTGGACATATCATGCGGTCTAAGAAGCATGACCTAGAAAGGCAGATTATCTTGGGTCAAATGGATGGCAAGCGCGGGCGAGGAAAAGCACCCACGAGATGGTCTGATGGTGTGAAGAGGGTGGTTGGCGGCAACATGCAGTGCGTGACTCATGTGGCTTATGACCGCACACTATGGAGACGGAGCATACATGGTCGCGATCCTCAGCAATGAGGGACCGAGGAAGAAGAAGAAAGCATCTCCTGTATCCTCTTCTAATGTTGACTATAGTGTATAGCTACAAAATAGCGGCCTGTCACAAAGAGAAACCTTTGCGCTAGTCTAGAAATTATCTATATTTCAAAACGTCTACTAAGTAGCTGTCACACAGAGGTCACAGAACTAAGAGTAACACGTAGAAAACAAAAGCATTTATAATGCTCTATCCACATCAATCAGGTAGAAACTTTAAATCATTTTACGGTTTAGACTCACTTGTTTTAGTCACTCGCGCGACATGTTTCGGAGAGCCTAGGTCTCCTTTCTCAAGCACTAATACACGGCTAATATTATGCGGTCTAAACCGTAAAATGATTTAATGTTAGTATGTCTCACAACAGTTTAAATTCGAGGTAGAAACTTGTAAACTCAGCTTCAAATGCTGTAAGTAACGAGCTCCACTTTGGAAGATTATCTTAGCAGCGGGTTTTAAATTATAATACGTTGACCGCAAACGTTCTAGTTCCATTTCAAAGAGTTCCATTACTATTAATATAACTATCGGAAATTTATTTGTAGGAGGTGCTTTCACAGAATGACTAAAAGAACTACAATACTAATTTAATATGGCCTTCCGCATTGTCATCCATGATTGATCAATAGGAGTGGAAACATCGGTTTCGTTAGTGGTAGATGTTATATGTCTGACGAAGCTTCCCTTTGTGTAAATAAAGAAAGAATTTATGAAAAGATTTTTCGGTGGTTCAGTTAAAGTGGTTACTGATCCTGTGTACCAAAAAATCGCGAATTAAATGAGTGAAGCCGACTAAGGGAACTAAACCGTCGAACCAACAGCCAAGGTCCACGGCTTTGTATCTAAATGAACTTGGAAGTCTTTAACTCAAACGTCTACACATGATAAAACAATAAAACTCGTTAATTGCTTTGAGGGTTTGTTTGATTTTCCAATAAGACAAATAAATGAAATCACTTCAAAATCTTTGAAACCATGTGGACTGCGGGGCAAGCCATTATATGTACATACAAAGGTACAACGTACGCAAACGTACATACAAGAGTAATATTTAGAAAATATTTGCAGGCAGTCACCGATAGCAGATACCTGATTCGAAAAGAGCACGGATCGGAAATACAAACCCTTCTTTCAATTTCTAGTTGAGATGTTTCCCTTCCTACGAAGTAGTCACATGCTTTTACAAAAGAACTATAACATACGGCGTTTTAGGCCAAAGGCACCCAAGTTCAAGATAATATGTAATATTCTTAGAGGAATACCCGAAAGAGAACATCCTTAAAAAGACGAGTCAACTAGGTCAAATCCCAAATAGATACCAGTGCACGGAATCAGAGGCTTGATACTAACGTTATAACGCTCATCAAAGGATCGCGCAAGATCTAAGCCGAATATGATTCTAGTAGTGTCTCATGACTACAATATGCTCGCCGGTTAAATAGAGTGCAATGTACTCTAAAAATCAACACTAGTTCTGTTGTCATTGCCAGATCTAAGTACTACAAGCTTAACTGAAAGGTAGAAGTCCAGGGCTTACAGCAGTCCAGGGCTTACAGCATACTGTTGTAACAGGTCTCGTATGGCATGTACTCGCAATTGTAAACATCATCGTCAATGCAATCAAGTAGTGTTGTAGGTTTGTAGTACCCTACAAAATCATCGTGTCTTGGATATAGGGCAGACGCGCTGCTAATCGAATTACAGCATTACTTGTGAAGACAACTACAATTCATATATTTATATATTCATGATACATTCATTAAATATAGTAAATATGAGATTTCTAGATATATATCAGCTTTACGTCAACGAAGTGACAAATAATATGTCGCAGAAAGGCCTAGATCATCAAATAATTGTCTATTTGGGGGCATCATGATGACAGATTAGTACTAGGGTTCCTTCAAGATAATAAAAACAGTCTAAATTCAACTGATATACAAAGTTCAAAGTGTTTTTATTTGTGAGTATATGTCGAACTGATTACAGTAGCGGTAAATAAATATTTGTAGCACTATACCCTGCCTGATGGCACAATTGCATGAAAGTCAATAAACAACATACAACGTCCTTGCATTGCTAAATCTCTTATCAAAATTAATATTTGGTAATGAATGCATCTACACGTGTCAAGGGTCAATAGGAACTGTGCCACGGCACCACACGCGCGACGGCGCTAGCGCAGCACTTGAGATTAGATTACGTTATGAAGCTCGACCCGTGGACATAAACAAATAATACTGTAATGTAATGTAATTTGTCTTAGTCTCACGAAAGTTTCGCAATTGGTTTTAATAGGTTGCACTACAATTTAAAGTGGATATTTTCACTTCGTCTATTCTTATTCAAAGAGTCTTCCGTGGTCAGCCAAGAGGTGTTTACGCTCTTACTAGAAGATCGTATGCATAGGTACGAAAGCAATAAAAAACTCACGAAGTGTGCTAAGACTAACAATAAACTATTGTACAATCCACTACCAGCGCGCGAACCATAAAATCTTCATTTTGGGAATCAATTCGCCACCAGAAAGAGTGAACGTTAAACAACCTAAAATGCCAAACCTAAAGATTATAGGTGAACTCATTTGAATGATTCAATGATTAAAATATTTTCTAAAATATTCTACTTGGTAGACGTATCTTCAGTAAACGCACAGTATCATGGAGAGATGCCATCCACAACAACTGGAGTTGTCAGCATCACTTTAAATTTACAATCATCAACACCATACGATTGTCACCTGCGTGTCAGTACTCAGTAATTCTGTTCATTCGCCATTCGTTACATTCGCTTGCATGACTGACAAGTATATAATATAAGCTCAGTTGAAGCGGTACCAGCCTAATGGCATGTTTTTAGTTATCTGTGGATAGTAAATTTAGCAGCATAATTGACACTTAAAATAAATAGGAGCCTACCATTTCATATAAGAATTATTAACTATTCATAGCTTAACATAAATATGGTTGTTTTAAAGCAAGTATTATCGGCTCAGTTGAAACTACTACTAGCTGAAAGTTGTTACTAGATATTAAAGTGCTAAATCGTGAAATGATGTATTTTCTTCTTCATTTTCTGACGCTACTTTCAGGCAGAGCAGTACTCGATTCGAAATACAATTCAATTATTTCCGCAAATAAACACATTATGTAGGTATACATATAATTTTCAACACATTTACGGAATTTGTTGTCATTATGTAGTGGGCTATGTACAAATGAAGCCGGTATAGTAAATAACTATTAATGTCTAAAAATACAAACATTTGGTTATTCGTGTATATTAAAATACATATTACATTACATCTGACCTATACTTACCAATTTACATTTAATTGATAGAAAATACTTTATATCAGAGAGGACCCAGGGTTTTTCCAATTAGTTACGAATTGAAACAGATTTTTGGATGGATCGGCAGTTCTATATTTCATTGTGTTAAGCAGTAGACAAGTAGTATTCTTTTTTTGTAAAATAATAATTATCATTACATTATACAACATAACCTATTTATCATTTTCACCTAGTGGGGTGTTGTAAGGAAAGCATCAGAGGTAGTGTGGACGGGTTTGATATAAAACTTACTTGATGGGGTTCACTTTGCAAGCATCACAGCTCGCGTAGCTTCAGATGTGATTCAGCATACTTACATAGTCGCAATGAATAACTTTAGTTATGTTGCCAGTCAGTGCTAACGATTGTCGTATCTATCGATAATTACAAATGAGGAAATTCTAGTCATTAAGGTTTGACGCAAACAATCTTTTGGTATATCAATACGGAATATATTTTAAGCCCATATTCTTATTATGTGATTTTTGCATAAATATTGTCAAATCATTTATTTGCCATACGTACACAAGTATATATTATAACTATCAGTCACAGGTCACAGTACGCCCGGGCCAGCGCCGGCAGAGGTTTAAACACGTCTCATATGTGGTTCAAGCGGGAGGCAAGGATACCTAAATAGAACCGTTTTTCCCCCGAAGGGTAAAAAACGGATATTTAGGTTCCTACCGAAGCTTGAACCACGCCTAAGGGCCTTGCCGGCTTATACATATGGTACTGACGAAAAAGCAGCCGAGCGCTAGCAACCGGGCGACATTAGTACTTGAGTGGCGCGATAGATGGAGCTGCAATATCTTATATGTGGTTCAAGCTTCGGCAGGAACCTAAATATCCGTTTTTCACCCTTCGGGGGAAAAACGGTTCTATTTTGTAAATGACTACAGTTATAACTACGGTTATTAAAACACAATTATAGTACGTTTAATATTCTTTCAAATGGTATCTAACACCAATTGATCAGTAAAATAGAACCCGAGAAATAATGAAAAGTTGACGTTGATAGCCCGCCATTTATGTTCCGGTGCGTAGTGACCCATGCTAAACAGAATTCGTCATTACTTGGTTATATAATATCATACACTAATGAAACTTATGTTTTTGGAAAGCTAATGAAATGTCTAGTATATTTTGTAATAACATTAATTGCGTTAGTTATATTTTATTGAGTTAGAAGCATGTTTTATCAGTACTTATGCCATCCATGCACGGTAAAAATCATATATTTTAAAATATTTTGTAAACGGCTACAGTTATGACTACGGTTACTAAGAAACAATAACAGTACGTTTAATATTCTTTCAAACGACACCTCACAAGAACCGATCGGTCCCATAGGACTTAAGATGTGAACAAATATCAATGATGGTAGGCCGCCATCTTTGTCCCCCTTTTTCTCGACCCGTCCCCTCCTCCATAAACTAAAACCGGTCAATTCAAACACCAGTTTTAGGTATTTAGAAGAGATGTTGACGACTTTTCTCCATACAGGCCGGTTTCCTCCATTCTATTACTTAAGACAGATATAATCGTGTTAAATTAAACATAAAAATATATATGTGCCGTAAAACCTCCCAAATATAGTCCAATACTGCAACTATGGGCCACAAGTTCAAAAGGAAATTAAGTATCATACCAATGTTCCTTTTGGTTTACTCCGAGTTTTTTCTTCCATTTATAAACATACTGGTATATATAAGCCCAGGGGATGGTACGGTGGTTCTCGGGGATGGAAAAGCAGAAGACCGTGCGTTCAGTATATAGGTTTATTACCGGACTGACAAGTGACAGTGACATTACAAAAAGGCCGGCGCCAGAGGGCGCGCGGGGAGACTTAACCCTACCCACCAATATACATACATAACACCCCTTTTCTTAAATAACCGTAGTTATTAAACATAGGAATTAACCAAGTGTTCCAGAGCTTGACAAGGGTTCATTAATGTAACCTTCCCTGTTTACTGAAGGTGATATACGGGTATCCACCTCTAGGAACAGTAGGTTAAGCCCTAGGAAATTTACCTTATTTATAAAAATAATAAGCAAATACACGAGGAAACTTAATCTATCTCAAACCCAAATCTGACGGGCGGGCGTCTAATTCTTTTCTTTTCATTACTTGTAACCTGAGCGGGCGGGTCGGTACTGGTGCCGGGCTATGCGAGCGCCGCGGGCGCGTCGTGATCGGAGGTCTGGATCGGAAGCTCGACCGGCTCTGGTACCTCTATACCTATATCCTCCTTGTTTTCAAGTTGATTCCCGGGTAATATACTGAGGGACTAGGTGGCGGATAGGTATAGCTCAATAATAGGCACCTTACTATTCGAGCGTTTATTCCGGACTGAGTAGGTACAAGTCTTTTGACACACGTCAATCGTTGTCTATATCTACCTACATACATCACACTTCTCCACACTTAATTAATACTAAGAGGTAGCATCACAAATGTGTACATACTTATAAACTTAATTCTACTAAACTTCAATAAATTGTAAATCAGGTAGATGCATTCTGTAGATTACATACCCATACGTATACGAGTACACCGTGTTAACGGGAGGACCCGTTCGTCTAACAATAACCAACCTTTATGAGTTTAATTATGGATCTTATGTTCAAGAAGTACGATTCAGAATGGTTTAATTATTCGTAGACGTAACCTTATCCATAAATGCTACGTATGTGAGTTTATTGTATTTTAACCCAAACAATATATTTCTACCCGGATGTCACATAATGTAACATAGCTTATATTTACTTACATTGCATTACTAAGTTAAATTCCGTTATACAATACTACAAGCAAATGTTTTATTTACACTTAAGCAATGGGAATTTACTACTATTAATAATTTATTACTACTATTAAACCTATTTAACCCATATAAGTACCTACTCGTGCTTATACTTCATATGATGGCTTTTTCAATCTACATTGTCTAAGGGGCCGTGACCGGGCCGGTACAAGGGCGGTCGTCGGCTGATCAAGTTGCTCATTACCACTCCCCGGATCCTTTCCGGGCGTGGAATAACATTCTAGGCCCACTTCCTCCCCTTCCGCCATACTTCGCGCCGGCGAAGCATCGAACAACGGCGTCGAGGGTCCCGCCGTCTGGCTCCTGAGCCCACTGGTACTCGCTCGCGGCGTTATCGGCTCAACCCTGGGTTCCGGTGGCAAATTTGGGAATGGGTTCGTGGCCATTGTCTCACTACTTTCCTCGCTACTTTTTGGACAGACTATAGAACCCCTCGCTCTCCGTTTTAATTGGTCGATATGGCGGTGAATAATGTTACCCTGACAATCGGTTGTAATATGTTATAATCCGTATCACCTAAAACCTCTGACACCTTACCCGGTTGCCATTTATCTCCTTTGAGATATTTACGATACCAAACGTCCTCACCTATTTCCACCTTCCGTTCCGACCCTCCTGCCAAGCGAGTTTGCCGCTGTTGATTTTTAGCTACCTTCAAACTTACATCCGGTTTTAACAAATCTAAACGCGTTCGCAATTGCCTACCGGTCATGAGCATCGCGGGGCTCTCGCCTGTGGAACTGTGCGCCGTATTGCGATAATAAATTAAATATGTGTTGATGGCGTTTAGAATGTCGTTTTTTTCTATAACTGCTTTTTTTATAACTTGCTTAATTACTTTAACCGAATTTTCTGACGCCCCATTAGAGGCCGGGTGATAAGGAGCCGTAAAAATATGTTCTACGCCGTCTAAGGCTAAAAAATTCGAAAACTCTGTGCTCGTAAACGGCGGGCCGTTATCGCTTATCAATTGGGTAGGTAAAGTTTTTTGAAGATAGGCAAATTATATTTTTATCCGATAGTATTCGTCATAACGATCACGGAAATGCAGCTCTTTCATTTTTATTTCGTATTATTTATTAAATATATTTTTTTAAGTGACCGAGATGACGTTTGTGAAATTTAATAGCAGATCAGGCACTGCAATGCCTGTGCACGTGATTTAATTGATGAGATAGAAAAAAAAACGATGTCAAGTCAACTGTCAGTGTCACTTAGCTGTCATTGCCGAAAAATAACCTCAGAAATCTCAGAATAATAACTAAAGCATATTCTGATGCGATTTAGTGTTATCATATGGTTATCATTGAGATTTTCGACGACCTCAGCACGAGCCACGGACTTCTGATTCCCCACGACATCTGCGAGTATTTGGACAAAGATTAAATCTACTTTCGACAACTTGGCACTGCATATTGGACGTTTTCTTGCCTTCACGACGACCCGACCCTTGCGCAGACCCTGGACTGAGTTTTGCAAGAAGGATGAGCGAGTTTATGCGAGCAGATTGTACAAACTTGCCCCACATGGACCTAGTTATGATTTTAAATTATTATCATAACAGTGATAAGCACAGCAATGCCGCCGAAATTAGAGGAGCGAAGGCCGTCCTGTACGTATCAGTGAAATACATACATTAAACATTTTGTTATTTATATTTTACCTGCAATGTTTAGTCTACATATAGACCTTAAACCTTAACTTCATTCATTTTTTATTGTTTTAGGGCATCAAGGAACGGATATGTGGAAAATAATGTAGGCTATGTCGAAATAAAAAGAAGCAACACAGAATGTATTCTTCGGGCTGAAGTTGTAACGGAGACCAAATTAAGAAAAAAAAATTATATTGTGACCGTTCACTTAGACAAAAATAATAATAATGTCAATGATGCATCATGTGATAGTGAGGATTGCCCTGCATCAGCTGGTAAATAAAGTCTTATAATAAGTGCCCAAAGGCACACAGAATCGGTTATCGAGACACCCCAAGACAGGCCGAGAACGAGTGTGTACAGCCCACATTAAGGTTTTGTGTAACCCGTGCGAAGCCGGGGCGCTATAAATGTTTATTTAAATGCCTGAATCTTAGAATGTTTTTTTTTTTTCAAACTTCAAATCATTGTAGTGTAGTGATACCTAAATCTCACAGTGAATTACTTTTTCAGACGGTCAATAAAGTGAATATTAAGTACTATAATAACCTACGTTTTATTCTTGTTCTTCATTTCTACAAAATATTTAGATTTGTATTAAAATGGCCCTTGTTTGACGCAGGTATGTACCTTACCGTTCGAGAAATGGGCCCCTGGTATTTGTGTGTTGAGCAATCGTTATTTGTTTTACAGGGGGGCAAAGTTGTTGTTTAAAGTGGAATTTTGAGTGTTGCAAGGGTTTCAAAGCACGAGGATTAAACAAATTTTGCCCCCGAGTGAAACACAAAAATTTTCACCACACCAACCCGAAGAAAATATTAACTATCAAACAAGACCAAATCCAAATGATCATTCAAAATCATCATTTAAAAGTCAATTCCACCAGCTAACCTAAGGAAACAACTCAAAATTTGCATCTGATTACTTTGCCCCACATGTGGATAAAATACAACTTTCTCATCAGTTTTTTAATAAACAAGAGAGATATTGTTCCTGACTCATGGGTGTTTTCTATGTATATGAGTATGTACTCATCTATATTGGTATGTTGTATATCGTCTCCTAGTACCCTTAGTACAGTCGCCATCAGATATATCGGAGCGGCCGATGTGCTCAAAAATATCTGAACACATACCCCTCACGTCTTGACAATAAAGATGTGCTCAGATATTTGTGAGAACTTTAGCCGGTCTGATACATCTGATGGGGACTGTACTTACAAACTTTTCTTAGTTTGGGGCTAGGTCGATCTTCGTGTAGGATGTCCCCTAATACTTATTATATGATTTATTTGATAAGTGTTTGTTTATGTAAAAGGATATTCATTTGTGGATTTATATAATAAAACGAGACAAAAAATATTTGATTTTTATTATACTGCTTTGCAAGTTTACTAGAGCACATGCTATCAAAACGGCTTCATCTACATACTGGACATGATTATGGTTTACAGTTGAGTGAGGTTCCAAGAATGCGGATTCCCTCAACCGCCGTATGACATGTTCCATGTGTACCCGCAAGCTGGCGATCACTTTGGTTTGTATTACCTCGGCTTTGGAAGGTGTCTCTTTCGAAGAAAGTTGCAAGCAGTTTCCTGAAACGATAAAACTTTTGTTCAATAACATTTAAAAATGTTTACTTATTAGCCTTAAGATTAATACTGTCACTAACACAAAATGATCCAAGTTGGTTGTGAGTAAATTAATTACACAAGCCTTAAAGAACTTGTTTAAAGTGATTTTAAGTTTTTAAACAGCATTCCTTAAACTGCAGCTAGAGGGTTATGATTTTAGACAGTAATACCTACAGTAGCAATGTGTAAAAAATATGTAATATTTGACAAATGAAGAATAATGACTACATTAAAGACTACAATCTTAATATGGGACATTTTCTATGAAAAGGGACCTTATTGTCGATGGCGCTTACGCCGCACAGCGTCGCGCGGCATTGTATTTATATCGGAGCATCGTTTATAATGGCGTAAGCGCCATTGATAATAAGGTCCCTTTTTATAGAAAACACCACATATGTAGATTATAATAAACAATACTTACATTGATATGGTCCTCACATACATATAAGTTGCGTTTTGGGCAATATATCTCCAATGCTTGGCACCAAATCGCTTGTAAAGACTTTGGTATGCTTAAATAAGCCGACGTGGTCTGCGCTTCTTACACGACGGCACAAAACACTAAAGTTCATCCCTGTAATATTATAGATCCATTCGTGCGTTTTCAGATTCTGGTTCCATGGTGTCTGTGATCTTAATTTACTAATTTATTAGTCCAAGGGTCAGCGCAGGGGTCGGGTCGTCGTAAGGGAAGAAAACGTTGTCCAATAAGCAGTGCCAAGTTGTCGAAAGTAGATTCAATCTTTGTCCAAATACTCGCAGATGTCGTGGTGAATCAGAAGTCCTTGGGTCGTGCTGAGGTCGTCAAAAATCTCAATGATAACAGTAAATCGCAAAACGCAAGGTAACAGAAAGGTTGGGCCGTTATTTTTATTTTTTCGGCAATGACAGCTAAGGCTAAGTGACACTGACAGTTGTCATCGTTTTTTTTCTATCTCATCAATTAAATCACGTGCACAGGCATTAGTGCGATCTGCTGTTAAATTTCACAAACGTCATCTCGGTCACTTAAAAATATATATTTAATAAATAATACGAAATAAAAATAAAAGAGCTGCATTTCCGTGATCGCTAAGACGAATACTATCGGATAAAAATATAATTTGCCTATCTTCAAAAAACTTTACCTACCCAATTGTTTAGGTATTCCCCATCTAGCCCATAATTCGGTTAATTTTTCAATGGTTGTAACGGCGGCCGTGCTGGGAACCTGGAATACTTCGACCCATTTCGACATGGCGTCCACTACTATTAAATAAGTTTTTCCGTGGAAAGGGCCCAAGAAATCCACATGTACCCGAGTCCATGCTCGCGTTGGCCACGGCCGGGAGCGCGGCGTGTGCCGCGGCGGGGCGCTCGCTACCGCGGCGCACGGCGCGCACTCGCGACACGCCGCCTCCACCGCCTCGTCGAGGCCCGGCCACCACACATAGCTACGGGCCAACGCCTTGGTCTTAACTATACCCATGTGTGGTTCATGTAGAATTCTAAAACCTTATCGCGGCACTTCTCCGGTATTACTAACCGGTGCCCCCACATAACACATCCGAGCTCGTCATATAATTCTGACTTTCGGTTAAAATATGGTTTCAACGTATCAAAATCACAACTATCCGACCAACCATCGCGAATAAAAGTTAACACTCTAGCCAAAACTGGATCGCGCATAGTGTAATACTTTATCTTATTATAATCTAACAGCAACGCGTCTTGCGCGAAATGCAGATATGTTTGCTCGGGAATCGCATCACCTAAATTGTTCCGTGTCTCATTGGCATTCGGTAATCTAGACAACCCGTCTGCACAGTTATCCTTCGTATTCACATATTCAATTTCGTAGTCATAAGCTGATAATATTATTGCCCACCGCTGCATCCTGCTAGCTGTCATGGTCGGTATACCCGTATGTGGTCCAAATATTGATACTAGTGGTTTATGATCTGTGCGCAATGTGAAATGACGTCCGTAAAGGTACTGGTGGAATTTCTTTACACAAAAAATAATACCTAAGGCTTCGCGGTGTATCTGCGAATAATTCTCCTCCGCGCTGTTTAAAGTACGAGATGCGTATGCGACCGGGCGTTCGCCGTCCGGCCCAATCTGGGTCAAAACCGCCGCCACCCCCCGTGGTGACGCGTCACAAGTTGCTATCAAACGTTTACTTGGATCATAATGCCTTAAGGCGCTTCGCGCAGTTTTTGGCCAAAAACTGTTACTTTTTAGAGCTTATAACTTCTAAATGAGTCAACCAAAAATTATGAAAAAAATATATATGCATCTTCACTCTATGGACAACAATCGCAACATTTGACTTTTTTCCTGAAATTTGTAGTTTCACCGAAAAAAAAATAACACGACAGGCCGTTTTGCGGCTAACTTTGCTTATAACTTCTAAACGGCTTAATCGATTAAAATTATTTTTAAACTAACAAAAATGTTTTAACAGGTTCTACAAATGCAACATAGCTTTCTTAATCAAAAAATATTTTCTTAAGAAATCGAACGTTTTTCCACATTTCATGCGTATGCAGCCTGAAAATGGCGTGGCCGGCAGTCGTGTGCCAGCTTTGAGACGAGGAGGCTGTGTCGCTCGTCGCTCCGTGCCTTCCTTGCACTATGTTCGCTTATGCACAAGCAAAGTGCTATAATATCGGAGTTATTGTGGCCAAAGAATAAATAACTGCAGAGCGCTGATTTGGTTGCGACGCGCATTAGCGAGCGCAACACGGTATTTTGCGGTCTATTACAATGAATGTAATGATAATATCCGTATATATTATACTATAATATACGTATGTTTGAGAAAACTTCATTTGAAATAAATAAATAAATGTTTTCTAACCGTCATATTATAATGTTAACCACTAAAAAAATAAATGACTGCAAAGCGCTGATTTGGTTGTGGCGCGCTTGTAATAAAAACCGGCCAAGTGCGAGTCGGAGTCGCGTTCCAAGGGTTCCGTACATTACTCAAATTAAACAATTAATTTTTTATGTGAAACTTGCGTGAAATGTCTTTAATAAACCCAGGGGTTGGATCAAAAAGTAAATTATTAAGTCCGACTCACGCTTGACTGCTCATTTCTAATAAGATTTCCTGTGATCTATAGGTAAAGATCTATTATGTGGATTTTTTTCAAAATTTTATACCCAGTAGTTTCGGAGATAAAGGGAGATAAAATGCTCATTTTTTGCCTATTTTCGTGAATAACTTCTAAACAATTTAACAGTGCTTGTTGCTAGGCCTATTTGAATAAAGAATATATTTAATTCAATTGACTTGACTGTTTATCCTAAAATTATAAAAAAAAAACATTTGAGATTCTCACAATGAGCTCTTTCATTTGATATGTAACACGATATAGTTTGAAAAACCCCCCCAAAAGTGGCCCCCGTGTTTAAAATTAATTTGTTTACGTTACATGTCCGTCTTTGGGTCACAAACTTACATATATACACCAAATTTCAACTTAATTGGTTCAGTCGTTTCCGAGAAAATAGGCTGTGACAGACGGACAGACAGACAGACAGACGCACGAGTGATCCTATAAGGGTTCCGTTTTTTCCTTTTGAGGTACGGAACCCTAATAATGATGATATTCCCACGTAATGATTGAGAAAACTTCGAACTTCGAAAAATAACAAATTTGTAGTAGTATATGAAGCTAGTAGGTACTTTAATTTTATAAGTTAACTATTAATGGCATTATTTATATTTATTTATTACGGATAAAAAAAAAACTGTGTAAAATAAACGCACTGTACGCCTCAATTTAGTACATATCAAGCTTTAGCTATAAATCTTAATCCGTCGATTTGACTTAGGTATTTATTTGTAAGAAACAGATAAAACACAAATTAACTAACTGAGGCTTGTAAAGTATAATGCATAAGGGAATATATTTTTATTATAATTTACGACCTCCCACTACACGCATGATCTACTCATACTCAAACAACAAAATATCTGCAAAAGATACACAAATACGAGGTATAGCGCCAAATGCCGCGCGCCTCTGGGCTGTAGGTTATTCTTTGAACCTCGTTCCGCCGCAGTCGCCGCACCGAGACGAAATTCACGTACGATCGCAGTGAGCGGGGTGCGGGTACAGAGACGCTGAGACGCTCAAGGCCAAATCAGCGAGAATCGTCTTAATACTTTTGCGCCCGCCAACAATTGTTTGACTTGCGCGAAAGATTCCCCGCACTCCTTGCTCCAGTGCCACTCCGCCTCCTTTTTTAATAGTTTATAAAGAGGCGACAATATTAAACTGAGATTTTTAATAAACCTACCGAAAAAATTTACTGTCCCTAAAAACGACCTTAACTCGGATACGTTACGAGGTTGTGACATTTGCAGAATCGCCTTTATCTTTGTTGTATCTGGTTTGATGCCCTCCCTGGAAACTACATACCCTAAGTATATCACTTCCTTAGCCAAAAAAACGCATTTATTTTTCCTTAACTTCAATCCGTTAGTAAGTAGACGTTGAAAAACCGCTTCTAAAGCCTGTAGATGTTCCGTTTTAGTTTGCCCCCCTATAATAACATCGTCTAAAAATATTTGTACATTAGGTATGTTACCCAATAAATTTATCATAATACGCTGAAATATCCCTACACTAGATGATAGGCCGTACACCAGTCTATTATACTGAAACAACCCTCGGTGGGTGTTTATAACCGTATAACGTTTAGACTCGTCCAATTCAATTTGGTTGTACGCTTGTGAAAGATCAATTTTACTATAGTACATATTGCCATTTAAATTTACCAGAACATCTTCTATTTTAGGGAGAGGATACCGGTCGACCAACAAATACGGGTTTAAAGTAGCTTTATAGTCTGCACAAATTCTAAGGGAGCCATCCGGCTTATTAATAGGTACCAGTGGGGATGCCCAGTCCGAGCAGTCGACGGGCTCGATGACGCCGGCGCTCAGCATGGCGTCCAGTTCGGTGTCCACTCGCTCGCGCAGCGCGTACGGCATCGGGCGTGCGCGATGGAACACCGGTGCTGCGCCCTCCCGCACCCTCAAGGTCGCCTTGCCGCCCTTGTACCGCCCCAGTCCGTCGCTGAACAACGCCTCATATCTGCCGAGCAAATTCACAATGTCTTGTTTACCTTGTCCGCTAGTCTCATCTATTACGTAATTACATCTTAACTTAGGTATTTTAATATTTAGTTCGACCAACCACCGCCTGCCCAACAAATAAGTCGAGCCCCCCTCAATAATAAACAACTCCAATTGTTTACTGCACTCATTGTAGGTCACTATGGGTCTAATGACACCTAAAGGCCTAATTGGGGGCCCAGTGTAGTAATTGAACACAGTTTTATCAGTTTCTATATTTATATGGGAAAAATATCGGTCATATGTGGCCTTACTGATACACGAAATCGCCGTACCCGTATCTACTTCCATATTAATAACTGTATTGTCTATACATATCGGTAAACTCACCGCCGGGTAGTTATTTAAACATAGATGATGTAATTCTTCCTCGATGTCTCCGCCGTAATCCTCACTCGGTTCGTGATCGGCCACCCCAAAATGCATGGCACTCCGCGCCGGCGCCGCCGCCGCTGCCCCTCCGCGCCGGGCCGGCGCCCGCGCTCCGACACGGCCCGCGGTTCCCGGTGCCGCGCCCCAGTTCGGACACACCCGCCGCAAGTGGCCTGTCCGCTGACATTTGCTGCACACATAGTCCTGGAACTTGCAATCCGCGTAATTATGACTGCGCGCGCCACAGGCCTCGCAGTGCCTCTCTTGGCGGCCATTAAAATTTGCGTTTCGCCGCTGTTGCGTAACTACAGGCGCCCGCGATTGTCCTCCGCTGAATGTACTCGATCTCGCCCGACTCGCAAACATAACAGCCTGCGCATCTCCCGTCCCGCTCGAACCCGTTACCTTTGACTGCTCCACTAACGCTGCGTCCCTCTCTGCTGCCTCCAATGATGTTGCAAGTTTGACTGCAGATGCGAAGGTTATGTCGTCGTCCTCCGCAAAAAGCCGTTGCCTAATTAAATCGCTACTTAAGCCACATATGAATTGATCCCTTAGATTTCCATTTAATTCTGAGGCAAATTTACAATGCTTAGACAGCTTTTTCAACTCCGCCACATACGTAGATACATTTTCACCGCCATTTTGCCGCCTTTGTCGAAACCGGTATCTTTCCGCTAGCGACGACGGTGTTGGCTGCAAATGATTTGACATTAATGCCTTTATTTTAGCTAAGGTTAGGTCCGATGGCTTTGTAGGACTGGCCAAGTTCTCCAGAAGCTCATACGCCTCATCTCCCATCGCTGCAATCAATACTGGCACTTTCATTTCGTCTTGCACTTTGTTGACCTTGTAGTACATTTCCACTCGATCCATGTACGATGACCACGCGCCATTGCTGACGTTAAATTCGTGTAGCTTGCCGATAGACATATTTACTGCTTACTGCACACGCGAAATTTAATGATCACTGCCTGTCGCCACTGTAATATACTGAGGGACTAGGTGGCGGATAGGTATAGCTCAATAATAGGCACCTTACTATTCGAGCGTTTATTCCGGACTGAGTAGGTACAAGTCTTTTGACACACGTCAATCGTTGTCTATATCTACCTACATACATCACAGTACCCAATATTTGAATCTTCTCTTTAGTTGATCAGTATGCCTATGACTGGTGGTACCGTTTTCCCTTGACACAACATAGTTGCGGTTTCCTTTTACCTCCGATATCGTTCCTGGTACCCATTTATCCGGGCCGTTGTATTCCTGCAACCAAACTAGATCTCCCAGCTTCATTGAATGTGATGGTTTGCTAGGGTACCTTTCCACCTGCTTGCTTTGGGCTTGCCTGACTCGTTGATCCACTGTGGCGCCTGGTTGAAGCAAGTCTAGCCTACAGCGAAGAGCTCGTTTCTGTAACATCATGGCTGGAGACTCACCTGTCGTACTGTGTGGACAATTCCGGTAGTTAAATAAAAAGGTCTGTAATGCCACATCCAAGTCTACCTTTTCTTTGGTGGCTTTCCGCAAAGCCCGTTTGCATAGCTTGACAGCACCCTCTGCGGCTCCGTTTGAAGCAGGATGATATGGTGCACTGTAAGTGTGCTTAATTCCACTCCGTGTCATGAATTGATCCACTTCCTGGCTCGTAAAGGGAGGCCCATTGTCAGAAACCACTTCTTTTGGTAACCCGAAGCGAGCAAATGTCTCCATTAACACCTTAATCACCGCGGACCCTGTACCTATAGTTCTCTGCATCACGAAAGCTTCAATCCATTTTGTTGTTGAATCTACAATGACAAAGAACGTTCTTCCTTCAAAGGGGCCTAAAAAATCCATGTGCAGTCTACTCCATGCTTGCTCGTGGTATGGCCAGGGTTGTGGGGCTGACTTTGCAGGTGCTGCTGCGTCTGCCGCACAGATTGCACAAAGCTTGCAAGTTTGTTCAATTTCTTTATCAATACCTGGCCACCAAACGAAACTGCGGGCTATGCCCTTCATCTTCACCATACCCTGGTGACTGCTATGTAACTCCTTCATAATGCTAGGCCGCAGTGCTGCTGGTATCACCATTCGGTATCCCCACATAACGCAGCCTGTATCATTATATAGTTCCTGTCGTCGTGCAAAATATGGTTTAATTTCTTCCTCTAAACAATGACTCGGCCAGCCCCTGTTTAAAAATTGGTTTACCTTCCTTAGTGTTTCATCTTTTTCTGTCTCTTTCCTCACCTCCGTGCTCGTTATAGGTAGGAAATCTTGCACAACGTTTATATATGTTACCTCTGTGTAGTCCTTGACATCCTGACTAGTTGATGGTAATCTCGATAATGCATCCGCGGCATCCTTAGCTGTTGGAATGTATTCAATGTCGTATTGATAGCCACCCAGGATTACTGCCCATCTTTGCAAGCGGCTAGCAGCCATTACTGGAATACCTGCTTTGTCCCCAAAAATTGTCACTAATGGTTTGTGATCTGTTCTTAAAACAAACCGACGACCATACAGGTATTGATGGATTTTTTTTACTGAATTCCCAATGCTTCTTTGTCAATCTGCGAGTATGCTCGCTCTGCTTTATTCAAAACTCGGGACGCGTATGCTATCGCTCCCTCTGTACCATCTGGCATGACGTGTGATATAACGCCGGCCACTCCATGGCTGCTGGCATCAGTAGTCAAAATCAGTGGCAGCTCTGGTGAATAGTGTACCAACACCTTGCTGGAAGACAATAAATGTTTTATTATATTAAAGGCTTTATCACACTCAGCTGTCCAATTGAACTTCATTTCCTTCCTTAATAGTGCAAATAACGGGGCCATTATTGTATTAATATTTTTTACAAATTTAGCATAATACATTGTCATGCCTATAAAAGATCTCAGCTCAGCTACGTTGCCAGGCGTTGTTGCATTCAATATTCCTTCTATCTTCTTAGGGCACGTATGAATACCTTCATTATTTACAACATAACCCAAGTATGTTATAGATTCTGACATGAAAGAGCATTTTTCTTTTTTAACCATACTTTTGTAGTCGCTCAAAAACTGCAGTTAAATTCTCTTAATGTTCTTGATCATCTAACCCTGTAATAACCACATCATCTAAAAACACACCAACTCGAGGTATGTCCACAAACATTTGTTCCAAAATTCTCTGGAAAATACCAGGACTCGAGGATAAACCATATATAAGGCGATTATATTTAAACAGCCCCTTGTATGTGTTTATGATTGTATACTTGGAGGTATCATCCAGAACTAGCTGGGCATATGCCTGTGACAGGTCAATCTTACTAAACTTTTTACCACCATGTAATTTGGCAAACAAATCCTCCACTCTTGGCAAGGGAAAACGGTCCACTTCTAAATACTTGTTCATACTTATCTTGTAATCCCCACAAATCCGGAGGGATCCATCTGACTTGACCACGGGAACAATCGGAGTCGCCCAGTCCGCTGTTTCCACTGGTGTAATGACCCCTTCTCGCTGCAGTCGCTCGAGCTCCCGCTCCACCGGTCCACGAAGGGCGTACGCCAGCGGCCGCGCGCGCAGGAATACCGGCCTGGCGCCGTCTCTCACCCGCAGCGTGACCAGCCCGCCAATGTACCGGCCCAGCCCCTCCGAGAATACGTCTTTAAATCTGGAACTAAATTCCGTCAAATCAAAAACTTCATTCGATTTTACATAATGCATTAATTGTAACTGTTGCTCAACTCTTTTTAATACAGTTGCTCAAAAAGTGGTACTTTTTGTGGCTGCGTAGCGTGCGAGAAGCTCAATTTCTCGAACTAGTGCTTTTTACTTTTTAGTTCCAAACTATACTTTCGAAACGCAGTTAAAATTGAATTTAGCGCGGAGCAGGTACCAGGGCCTCATGAGTTATGAGGAGGTGTCGTTGACCAACCCGCGCCGGGCCTGCGGCGGCCGCGGCCGGGGCGCGCACGAGTATGAAGGTATCGCGGGCTGCGGCAGCTCGCGTATCTTAACTGTATAGGTACTTTTGGTTTTGGTTTGGTTTGGTTTGGTGGTATGATTCTACTAATGATATATTAATTTATTATTTTTTCGCAATTGTATTAAAAAACGTCGTTTACAACACGTGTGAAATGTCTTTTTACCACTCGTACCGAGTCTTGCCACTCGCTTTCAGCTCGTGGCAAGATACCTCGGTACTAGTGGTAAAAAGACATTCTTTTCACACTAGTTGTAAAATGTACTATTTTATAATACCCAATTCAGTTAACCACTCTCTTCCTAACAAGTTTTCTTTGCCATTATCTATTACATACAAGTCCAAAACTTTGCTCAAGTTGCCCAAACGCACTACAGATTTTATCATTCCTAGTGTCGGCACACTTTCTCCTGTCAAATAACATAACCTCAAATTGCTGGCCTCTAAAACACAATCACTAAAATGAGTTTCATAAAATTGCGTACTAATACATGAAATTCGGCTGCCAGTGTAAATTTCCATGAATAGGTCCCTATTGTTTACATTTATCATCATTTTGTACGGCGGATATTTGGAATCACACTTGTTTTGTTTAACAAAAGAAACATTTACCTCTAAATCATCTTCTGGGATCGATTGGTTTCCCGTTTCCGTAATAACATAATGGTGCCCCACGGAACGCGCCAATCGCGGGCACATCTTCTTTAAGTGCCCCTCCTGGTTGCACACACGACATGAATACATTTTAAATTTGCAGGTTTCAAATGTATTCAAACAGAACAAAGTTGGCCATGACCTACTTTTGATCGCGAATAATCAGTTGTCAGTGTCACTTCCGCGCCGCCATTTCTACGCTGTCCGTTCGGCCATGCTCGCCCGTTTCCGCTTGTCGTTGCACCGCCTCGCCGGCTTGCTACCGCTCGTGTGTTGCCTCTCGCTCTAGCCCGTAACACACCGCTCGCACCCGTTGCTTCGCTAATTTCATAGCAACCTGCCGACTCACGCTCACCTCCCGGATTATTTCGACGAGCTACCTCCGCTGCATTAAATTCCGCCGCCTCCATTGCAATTGCTAAGTCCGTAGCCGTTTTTAATTTAAGGTCCTTGTATTGTATTGTATTGTAGTTCGGGCGATTTTCCGCAACTCGACGACTGGCGCCTATTTTGCGTGACATGGGGGTGGGCTAGTCCTGCCAGCCCAGCTCCTCGAGGAAACCTATCAAACCTTTGATGTTGAGTAGGACCTCGGGGAGGTCTCTCGGGGATCCGAGATGTTTTGCCCTGTATGGGGCCACTCCGCTGCACTCCAGCACCACGTGAGAGGCTGTTTCTTCTGTCTCCATGCATCCTCTGCATAGGGGACTGTCTGTGACACCTGTTATAAAAAGATGTTTGTTAAATAGTCCATGACCTGTTATGACACTGGTTACCATGCTCAGTCGGGTCTTTCCTAATTGAAGGAGCACCCTTGCGAGCTTTCCGTTGATGCCAGGCATGGCTTGTTTGGCCTGTCTGCATCCAGTCTGGTTTAGCCAATGTTCTGTGTGTAGTTTCCCTGTACGTGCCAGCAGCATTGAACGTACCTTGCTAAACGGTATCGGGAGGATCGGTTCTGGGCCAATCGCTCCCGCACTCGATCCTTGCCTGGTAAGCTCGTCCGCAGCATCGTTACCCCGGGATCCGCTGTGTCCTTTGATCCATTGTAGGGTGATCTTATTGTTATGACATACCTCCATTAGTCGTTCGTGGCATTCGTGTATAAGTTTGGATGTGACTATATGGCTTTTTAGAGCCATCAAGACTGCTCTACTGTCGGAGAGTATGCGGATGGAGGATCCTACTACCTTCCTTGCAGTGATGGCAGCCGCCGCGTTTATGATGCCCATGCACTCAGCCTGGAATACCGAGTTATGGGCTCCTAGCGGAGTGGTGATTGACATGTTCGGGTCTTCTGAGAAGGTTCCAGAGCCCGATCCGCTGTCTGTTTTGGACCCATCAGTGAAGATTCTGAGCTCCCGAGGATTGAGTCCTTCGTAATTGTCGTCCTCGTATAACTGTATTTTGTACCTTTTGTCGAAGATAGCTTGTTTATGAATCCGATCCGTGCCCGAATTGAGCACTGGAAATTCGTCATATACTTGTAATTGGCCTTGGCTTCATAGTAGTTGTCCCAGTCTACCTCGGCCGTTGTGTTCATGGCCCTGTTGAAGAGTCTCCTGGTTTTCCGTCGGAGTCTCTCCAGTTCTGGACCCCACCACTTGTGTCCCGTTATGGCAGTCCTTGCCGATGGTTTTAAGGGACACGCCTTGTGGTAGCTATCTACGAGGGCATCGGTTAAGATGTTTACCTGCTGTTCTATTTCAGTCGGTTCCCGGAAGTCGTCCCTCGGAGGAAGCAGGTCGAGGCTTTCACCTAGGACCTTCCTGAAAGTGGCTCGGTCCGTTTTCCTGGGATTCCTTCGGGCGGTTGGTATGTCACTAGATGCTAGTAGATTGAAGCGAATCCATCTATGGTCTGAGCAAGAGGCCTCCTGGGAGACGTACCATGCCATGACTAGTTCACTGACCTCCTCCGAAGCCAGAGTCAGGTCAATAATCGTCCTGCATCGTTTGTTTACGAATGTTGGTTCGGCACCTACATTTAAAATGTTTAGATTAGTAGTCACAAGATATTCAACAAGTGTCTTACCTCTGTTGTTACTGGTCTCCATTCCACACAGCGGGTGGTGTGCGTTGGAGTCGGCCCCGATGATTAATGCGAGGCCCGCTCTCTCGCAGTGGCTGACCAGTCGTTGTAGTTCGGCGGGCGGCGGCTCGTCCTCTTCGGGCATGTATGCCGAGGCAAGGACTAGGTCGCGACAGCCTGTTAGCAGTGGAACTTGTAGTTTAATCGCACACAGGTCTCTGGAACAGAACTCAGTGAGCGGTTGTGCAATGATATTGTTAGTGGTTAGGATACAAGCCCTAGGGACGGCGTGTACCGTGGAGTAATAGAGCTTACCTTTCGTGTCGGAGAGCCCGCGTATGTGACCGTTGCCCACCCATGGTTCTTGTAGGAGGGCAACGGCTGTTGGCAAACCTACCAGGCAGCGTCTCAGTTGGGCCGTAGCGGCCACGCTGTGCTGGAGGTTTGCTTGTAGGACACTAGCCGGTGTCCATGTTGTCGGTGGTGGGGTCTCCGTCTTGCATCTCCCCTCCCTCCTTCAACATGTCGGCCAGCCCCGTCTCTATCCAAGCCGACAGGTACTCACCGTTGGATGATGTCCCGGCTGGTTCGTCACCAGTGCCAAGGAGTTCATCCTCCGAGGGTTCGGCTGGCGTTGGCTTGGGCATCGATGGGGGGGCAATTTCCTCTCCGGAGGCAGATTTACTCTGACCGGGGGTGCCCGGGGCCTGTCGACTAGGGACCTGTGCTCCCGTTACCCTTAGGGTGGAGTCCTGCAGGGTGGGAGGCTGGTCCAGGTATTTACCTCCGGGACCCCTGAACCTGAGGTAGACATTACCCACTCCACAGTTCAGGGATCCCCCCCTCTCCATAAAGGCGGGGACGAGGTCTTCGGGGATTGTGAAGGCGACAAACCACCCCTGGTCTTGCCGCAGTATCTCAATGATGGACCAAGTGCCGACCTTGGCCCATTCATTCTGGTACTTCAGTCCGTCAGCTGCCTGACGGACGTCTTCCCAGGACGAGTTGTTTATGTTGGGTATAAGGAGCCCGCACTTAACTCTCCTTGCCATCTCCGACTGGCGAACTGCCGTTAGGGAGATGTCTGGCAAGGTTAGGGACTGGATGCATCGCTGAGACCAGGCGGCCGAGTATTCGTCCTCTGCGAAGACCCTCAGCTGCCCCTCAGCGAAAACCGGTTTACCCTTGAATTTAGGTGGCCGGGCTCCCACGATGTTCTTCCTCGCCTCCACCACGATTGCTTGGTGCAACCCGCGGAGAATGGCGTGGGATGTTTCAGCGGAGATCTTACCCGACTTTGCGTCCGTGATGACGATCGTCAGGTCAGATGCCGCTGCTTGTGCGTACGACGCTTTCGGTTGGCTGGGGCTCACTAGTCGCTGCTTTTTGTTATCTCCTTGCGGGGAGAAGAACTCTTCTCGCGTCCTTTTAGCAGTGGCTGGTGCGAACTTGCCTGGCCGTCGTTTGGGTGGAACTGCAGTCGGAACAGCAGGGCTACTGGCCGACCTTCCTGGCTTAGGGGGTAGGATGGAACCTTTCCCCTTCGGCGGAGGCTTGCCAGCAGCATCCTGCTTGTTCGGCGCCGGTTCGGGTGCCGGCTTCTGAGAAGCCCATGCTCCCTCCTCGGTTGCAGGGTTGTGTGTCTGTGTGTGTGTGTGTGTGTGTCTGTGTGGTGCCCAGTTGCAGCTCTCGTGCTAGCCGAGCCGCGCGCCTCTGGTTCTTATTTTTCTTCTTCTTCTTAGCCACCCCACCTTGACGTTGAACAGGGGGGGATGGGTTGGAAGAGGAAGAAGTCCCGGCTCTGGCTGGGTGAGGCTTCCCACTAGTGGGTCGCTTCTTGGGCCTGCGGTCCACTACCTGCCAGTCCAGGAATGTGTTTGGGCCAGTCTGCTCCCCAGATGAACTAGGTTGCTGACCAGCCGGGTGGTTTGCTTGACGCACTGTCTCTGGGACAGCTTGTCTCGCATGTGTGGCTTCACCATTAGCGATGAACGCTGCTGGATCAGCTTGGGGGTTTTCGTTCGACCTGTTATCCATAGTTCGTACGTTTTATCTTCATCCTCATCGGCTCCCACCCTACAAGGGCCCACAACATTGGGAACGCTTACCGGCACATATAAAAGGTGCTTTCAGTCGTTAGGACACCGACTCGGGTATAGAAGTGAGAAGTTGGCTAGTTGCGCGACATCGGAAATTTGTGAAGGTGGGACGTAGGGTCGCCCAGGTCAGACGCCCTCCGCCAGAATCACCTAAACGAATCTCCTCAGCATGGCCTTTCACCACCACATCAGCAGCCGAAACTACCTCTGCGGCCCTCCCACTTCTTGCCGTGAGCCCACCTACGGTACCTCACTAGACCATTTCCCGGACTGTGGCTAGTAGCCCGGGCCACCGTTTCGCCCGAAATTCGGGCCGAAGCAGACGTGTTGCCACGCGGGTTGGCAATGGCTCAATCGCCAGGATCCCGTCATCCTTGCTTACGGCGCTCAACTGTGCAGGTCCTAGCACAGGTGGGTTGTGTGTAGGTTGTCAGCAGTAACCCACTCCTGCTGACAACACCAGTGTGGATGTTAGCCGTGACTAGAAAGAGGCACAAATGCCAGTCGCTAGTGACGTTTCCCAGGGTGGACCAGAGGAGACAGACGGACCTTTGGGCGGGCCGAAGCCCACCCAAACTTCCCCCTGTCTCCCGCTCGGGGAGGTCATCACACCACTCCACCCCACCTCCTTTTCCGTGAATAACCTTAAACGAATGCTCTCACTATGTAAACCGCACACAAACTGGTCTCTTATACTTTCGTCCAACCAAGTTTTAAAGTCACAAAATCTACTTAATTTCTTCAAATCTGCTAAGTAATCTGCTACCGATTCACTTTTTGCCTGTTTACGCTGGCGAAACTTGTACCTTTCGGCCAACACACTGGGCGTAGGCTGTAAATGGTTGGTTAACCGTTTGTTAATTTCGTCGTATGTTAAGGTGGACGGTTTTGCCGGCGTACACAAAGTTACTAACAGCTCGTACGCCTCGGCACCCATCAACGTGATCAGTAGTGGAACTTTTCTTTCGGTCTTGACGTCGTTCACCAGAAAGTATTGTTCCACTCGGTCCTTGTACGCTTCCTAGCTGCCTTTGTGAATATCAAACGGTTCCACTTTGCCCACCGCCATATTGCCGTCACTCGCTACTATTTTCGTCTTCACTACTGCGAAAAACAACGCGTTCCCGTATCACTGCTAACACTGCTCGCGTGAAGCTCGAAGAATCTCGTCGCCAATTGGTATATATAAGCCCAGGGGATGGTACGGAGGGTTCTCGGGGATGGAAAAGCAGAAGACCGTGCGTTCAGTACATAGGTTTATTACCGGACTGACAAGTGACAGTGACATTACAATAAGGCCGGCGCCAGAGGGCGCGCGGGGAGACTTAACCCTACCCACCAATATACATACATAACACATACCTTGCCTTAGAAGTTTAGAACTACAAAAAATACAGTAAAAGACACACCTGAACGAAAAAAATACAGGTAATTCTGGACCACAGTTGAGAGCTTTGGACTATAATAAGATAAGATAAGATAAGATAATATTTATTCATTTAAAACTTATGCTAATTGGTTTTATACAGTGGTAAATATACAATTTATACTTAAATACTAGTACATTCATAGATTCAACTCAAAACAGGTACAGGTCAAGTTAAAAACTTTAATACCGAACGAATTTGTATTTTCTGTCACTCATGGAAATTTGATAACAATACCTAAACTAAGTAAACATTTACTTGTATCTTAGGTATGCACTTTTTGTAGGTCAATGTATCAGTGAGTAAATGCTTACCAGACAAAATGGTTATTTATAATAACAATAAACTAAGTGACTATGACTAATCTTCGACTGTCTAGAAAGTTAATTTGTGACATAAATAAATAATTAATTTGTACAGTGTAATATAGTTGGGAGGTTTTAGGGTGGTGAAATTTTTAGTGATGAAATCCACCGTCTACCACTTCTTCATCTTATCCAGGTCCTAGGTGGCACAGAGGAGGTACTCCTGCTAGTTGTATTTCTGAGAGAACTTTACCACGATCACGTCCATGTGCGACAAAATGCTTTCATCCTTTAAGCAGCTGTACGCTCGGCGACGATAGCGAGAAGCTAGTAGCGTTGGGCTTGCCTTAGAAAAACTTGGCGTTGGCAGAGTGAACAACAGCCCCTGTAAGGCTGCGGGCTGCTTGACCAGGTACTTGAGGTACTGACGCGACCGACGACGTCTGAATGCTATCTTGATAAATATATGTGCGTCTTCGAGCAACACGGCAGGGAGTCGGCATTCGGACTATTTCCCCTCTGCCGAGGTACACCTCAACTGTGCATGCACACAACAAGCGCGGTGCGTGTTGCGACTTTGCGACTCATCCGTACACAATACCTAAAGAGATCGAGGTGTGCGTGATTTTTGTCTTTTACGGTTTGTCACTTTCTATGTATTTGTGTCGTCATTACAGATTGGATTTTGTATGTAGTAAGTGAGAAGTGCGCCTGTGTGCACGCCCCCCCCCCCCAAATAATGATTTGTACGGTAAGATACCGCTTGGGCTCC
Source organism: Cydia strobilella (assembly GCF_947568885.1). Lineage (NCBI taxonomy): Eukaryota > Metazoa > Arthropoda > Insecta > Lepidoptera > Tortricidae > Cydia > Cydia strobilella. Next base: position 34,405,218 of record NC_086068.1, read on the forward strand.
TCCCTTCCGACGTGTCGGAAGCCGGTGTTGCCCGAAGATGTGCGTGGTCTGGTTCACCCGCCGCACGCCACGTCCACTTGAGGCGCATGGCGTTCACCCACCCCGGCGTTTATAACAAAAGAAAAGATGGACTACTTGAGTTTAGTGCAATCTAATACTGTTTGAATGATACATGGCAGGCGTGTGGTCAAGCAGCCTAGTCACACGCGGCGTGTAGCGTGCTAGAAAATAGTTGCATGTCGTGACGTCACACTGTACGACGAAATTCGGCTCTTATTGACATAGAAACCGAAATCGTTATTTTTATGCTTTTTTGATTGAAATAGGTTTAGCCCAGCATTGTTATGGTAACTTATGAATTTTAGACGATTGGGAATGAAAACTGTCGTTACGATTTAAAAAAAAATGTATTTAGCAGGAACAAGAAATCATTATTACTCAAGAACCGCAAAACGATCTGTAATATCCTCGCAGATGGTAATGAATTATTTGTGATTTTTTGGCATACTACATATATCCGTGACCGTGACGGGTGCGTTTTTTTTTTAAACATTAATTGTTTCTATAGAAAAAAAAGGTTCTTATATTTAGATTTTTTGTTCCGGCTCCATATTTTTTTTTAAATAAAATCATTACTATTTTCAACTCAAATTGTCTGAAACTTATAAGTTAGCATAAACATACTGCTGGGCAAAACCCATTTCATTCAAAAAATCCTTAAAATGTTGACTTTGTTTTTTGTGTTTTTTTCCATAGAAACAATTAATTATAAGTCGAGCGGGCCAGACGGCATTCCAGCACTTGTGCTTAAGCAGTGTGCTCCTGCGTTATGTTCCGTGTTGGCGCGTCTTTTCACACGCTCTAGCAACAAACGGCATGTTCCATCTTCGTGGAAGACGGCCCTTGTGCACCCTGTGCCTAAAAAGGGCGATAGATCGGACCCATCGAATTACAGGCCTATCGCTATTACCTCCCTTCTGTCTAAGGTCATGGAGCGTATAATCAACGCAAAGCTCATGAGATACCTAGAAGAACACGACCTGATCAGCGACCGTCAGTATGGTTTACGCCACGGTCGCTCGACTGGTGATCTTCTAGTGTATCTCACTCACCGCTGGGCTTCGGCCATTGAGAGTCAAGGTGAGGCATTGGCAGTTAGCCTAGATATAGCGAAGGCGTTCGATCGGGTCTGGCATCGAGGTTTCCTGTCGAAGTTACCATCTTATGGATTGCCGGAGGGACTATGCAAATGGATCGCTAGCTTTTTGTCTGGCAGACGCATACGAGCTGTAGTAGACGGAAGCTGCTCCAATAGCATGGACATTAACGCTGGCGTTCCGCAAGGCTCTGTGCTATCCCCAACGCTGTTTTTGCTGCACATCAATGACATGTTGTCTATCGACGACAGTACTGGGGATGCCTATTACGCCGGCCGTGCCAACATCCCTCGTTCTGTATTGCTAGAGAGTCGTGAAAAGCTTGTGTCGGATATTGAGGGCACTCTATCCAGAGTTTCGGTGTGGGGCCGGGACAATTTAGTGCGATTCAACCCCACCAAGACATAAGTTTGCGCGTTTACCGCTAAGAAATCCCCATTTACTGTGGTCCCACAGTTCGAAGGCACAGCCCTTACCATGTCAGGGAGTGTTGGGATCCTCGGTGTCGACGTCTCCAGTGACGTCCAATTCCGTAGCCACCTGAAAGGGAAGGCTGATCTGGCATCCAAAAAACTCGGTGTGCTCAATAAAGCACGGCGATACTTTACTCCCGGGCAAAGACTGCTGCTATATAAATCGCAAGTCAGACCCCATATGGAGTACTGCTGTCACCTTTGGGCAGGAGCACCTGGATACCAGCTTGGACCCTTCGACTCAGTCCAAAGGCGCGCTGTACGAATCGTCGACGATCCCAAACTCACGAACGGTATTGAACCTTTAAGTCTAAGGAGAGACTTCGCCTCCTTATGCGTGTCCGCTTGTATAATGGGCTGTGCTCTGAAGAATTGTTTGACATGATGCCAACGGCCGCTTTCTATCACCGCACCGCTCGCCATCGGCAGGGTGTTCATCCTCACACCCTAGCACCTAAATGGTCGCGTACTGTGCGGTTTAAAAGGAATTTCCTCGCGCGTACGCTTCGGTTGTGGAATGAGCTCCCTGCCGAGGTTTTCCCGAGGGGCTACAGTATGGGGTTCTTCAAAAAAGGAGTGTACAGGTTTTTAAAGGGTCGGCAACGCGCGTGTAATATCTCCGGTGTTGCAGGCGTCCATAGGCTACGTTAACTGCTTACCATCAGGCGGGCCGTATGCTTGATTGCCACCGACGTGGTATAAAAAAAAAAATTAATGAAAAAAAAAACGCACCCGTGACGGATATATGTAGTATGCCAAAACATCACAAATTATTCATAGTATTACCATCTGTCGATATTTAGGCGATTAGACTGGGCAGAGCAAGGTGTAAATATAAACGGAGAGGCACTCACACACCTGCGATTCGCGGATGACATTGTTCTTATGTCAGAAAACCACGAAGGACTAGAAACTATGCTACAAACATTCGAGAGTCGTAGAGCTGGGCTCCACGTGAACATAGAAAAACCAAAAATAATGACGAATGGAGAGCAAAAAATCACAAATATACAAGACCGAGAAATTTTATATGTATTTAAAAGAATATATATATCTAGGCCGCTTAATTACATTTCAAGACTACATCAAAAGAAATCTAAAGGAGAATATCTATAGGATGGAAAAGATGTTGGTCGAAAATAGATGTATTTAAAAGTAAAATACCGATACATTTAAAAAAGAAAATTATGGATAACACGATATTGCCAACAGTAACGTATGTATGTCAATGCTGGCCTCTCACAAGTCTCACGTCAAAGACTATACACAAACTGCGAACGTTCCAGAGAGCAGCTGAAATATCAATGATGGGTATAAAAGTTATAGATCGCAGAAGAAGCTCAGAAATAAGAATAATTACAAAAATAACGGATATAGTCCATACAGTATGTCAACTCAAATGGAAATGGGCAGGACACATTGCTAGAGCAAACGACGGACGTTGGAGCGAACGCATCATACAATGGTATCCAAGAGGCGCTAGAAAGAAAAGCACAAGAAACAGTGGCCACTGGCCAGCAGAAGACGCGCTGGAAAGACGACATAGTAAAACTGGCAGGCAAAACATGGCATAGAACAGCTGGAAACCGACACAAATGGCATGGAGGAGGCCTTTGCCCAAAACTGGGCGTCCAAACGAAAGTAACATAGATTTAAACTTTAATACTACTAACAAATAATTCTACACTATCCAAAACAAATACCTACTAAAAAAATAAAATATGTAAATTAAATAGCATAATCATATTCATCAGCATCAATTAATGTAGATAGAAACTGTAAAACGTTTGGAATAAAGAGCTTTATTATTATTTTTAATACAGTTGCTCAAAAAGTGGTACTTTTTGTGGCTGCGTAGCGTGTGAGAAGCTCAATTTCTCGAACTAGTGCTTTTTACTTTTTAGTTCCAAACTATACTTTCGAAACGCAGTTAAAATTGAATTTAGCGCGGAGCAGGTACCAGGGCCTCATGAGTTATGAGGAGGTGTCGTTGACCAACCCGCGCCGGGCCCGCGGCGGCCGCGGCCGGGGCGCGCACGAGTATGAAGGTATCGCGGGCTGCGGCAGCTCGCGTATCTTAGCTGTATAGGTACTTTTGATTTTGGTTTGGTTTGGTGGTATGATTCTACTAATGATATATTAATTTATTATTTTTTCGCAATTGTATTAAAAAACGTCGTTTACAACACGTGTGAAATGTCTTTTTACCACTCGTACCGAGTCTTGCCACTCGCTTTCAGCTCGTGGCAAGATACCTCGGTACTAGTGGTAAAAATACATTCTTTTCACACTAGTTGTAAAATGTACTATTTCACTTCTCATGCTTGTAAAGTTCTCCTTTGTGCTAGATGTAGGCTGCACAAAATGTTACTTTTATGCTCTAGTGCACAAAGTAATATTTTTTTAAAGACTAAGACAATCATATCACTATAGTACACAATAAAACATAATCGGATAATATTGTTATTCCACTTAATTTGGCCCGTTTTTTTAATAATCCGTGTTTTATATATTACTAAATCATTAAAATCTTACAATACAGCATAGTTATTATAGAAATAAACTACAAAATGTAGTTATAATTTGGCAGTATGAATAAAGACTTAAAGCCCCCTCCACACTTGATAGGCTTGCGTGGGGATATAGATCCAACACGTAGAGGCCCCCTTGGAGAGCTTTTATGTCATGTAGAACGCCTGTTGGAACCCATTCACAGGCGCAACAATAGACACCCATGAACCGGTCGCAGCAGCCATTGGGACTATTGTAGAAAAAGTGAACAGTATACCGGTCTATGGATTGAAGTTTGGGTGGACAATGAGACTGGGCTATTGTAAAGAAGTCCAGACACCTGCCATAAAAATGTCTGTACACGTTATCGAGGCAGGCGGTGACTCGCCGCTGACTAGATGGGCCCCTGAAACTGCCGTCGTAAAGACGACCAGGAGTAACACCGGTGTGAGCGGCTCAGGGGTGTCGAGAGGTGTGCGCCGCTTTCTACCCAGTGGCTGTTAACAGCCACTGTGCCAACTCGCGTCTTATGCATCTTTCACTTCTACCCCTGGAGCATATAGCTCTAGCGACTCCTCTCTGGACAGCCAATGAAGGCAAGCCAGAGCTGAGAGTCCGGCGGGTCCCCTTGGGGTCCACTCCGACCGACGAAGACACGCCTGAGACGGAGACTCTGACCGACTCTCAGGAGCACTCGGGTCCGTGGGGTCTTTACTCCCCAACAGCTCGCCACAAGCTGCCCTGCGGGTTTATTATTATCTCTTTATTTATCTTTATTATTATTATTTCCTTTATTTATTTTGAGGCTTAGGTTAGGGATAACATGCATATAAAAGTAAAATACAAAAACACTTACAAAACATTACAAAAAATATATAAACACATTATAAAAAACCTAACCTAGGGTGCCGCCGGCAGCGGGGTAGGGCCCAAGCTGCCGGTGGTCAGGGCCGCAGAGAGAGGAACCGGCGGACTATCCGCGCCGTGTCCAAGATCACCGCCTTCTGCATCTGACCCTTGATCCAACCACCTAGCGAGAGTCTCTCAAGGTGTTGGTCGAGACTCTTCGCTATGAGACCGTTCGCTGAAACGACTATCGGGACAATGATCGTCGAATCAACATCCCACATGGCGGTTATCTCGTGAGCCAAGTCTAGGTACTTACTGGACTTGTCCTTCTCGGCTTTCACGAGATTCTCATCATGGGGGATGGTGATATCGACGAGCACGGCTCGGCGCTGCGATCGATCTATTATCACAATGTCAGGCTTATTGGCTACAATAGTCCTGTCAGTGATGATAGATCGATCCCAATAGAGCGTGGCACGACCATTCTCGAGAACTGGCACAGGTACTTGTAGTACGGTACTTCGCGGTCCACAAGGCCGTATAGAAGAGCAAGCTGCTGGTGAATAATCCTGGCTACGAGATTATGCCTGTGCAAGTACTCGCCATTAGCAAGATGAGAACAACCGGAAATTATATGCCTGAGTGACTCTCCGGGACGGCGGCATGCCCGACAAATGTCGACCATAACGTCCTTCAGGATACAAGTTTAAAATGATGCTAGTATGTGATGAAATCGCTAACTTACCTAACCTTAAAAATAGATCTAGGTCACAAAAACTAAGAAATATCAATATACCAAAGTATGTATTACCGCCTTACAAGAATACCTATGGGAAAAGAACCTGGCAATTTCTGTTACCCGATACTCTAAATTCATGGCCTAATGATGTTAACCAAAATATACTTAATAGAGAGAGAGAGAGAGAGAGAGAGAGAGAGAAAATTTATTTAACATCACAAAACATGAAACATAAAATATGTAGGTTAATAGTTTACTAATGTACCTAACTAGATACATTACTTCTTAACTAAATTAATTGACATTGGCATTAAAGACAGCGTGATGTTAAAAAGGAGTCTCGACTCAGCATAATGTTGCAGTAAATTTACTGCAACGCTGGTTTTCAGTCGGATCCTATAAACAAAAAGAAACAATAAGTACCTATTACATAATAAAAGGAATAAAGACAAAAAAAGTTTTAAGTGATAAAAGAAAAAAAAAAAAGAAACCTTAAGTATTAAGAACATTAAATGAGAAAAAGAAAGATAAAGAATAGGTATATGAAAGGTGTATGAAATGAAAGTGTGCATTGTGTTGTTGAGTGTGTAGTATTATTATAAGTACTTATAAAATTATAAAGGATTTTTTGTGTTTTTGTTGGTTAAGATATATATTTATACGTAGGTAAGACTGATACTGAAGTGTAAAGTGTGAATGTGCGTATTTGTAAATAATATTATATTTAATGTCATTATTGTATGTATTATATGGCTGGGCTATAATCAAAGATAAGAGGGTATTGCTCTACCGCCAAGAGGTAGTTCATTTTGAATCTGAAGAAGGTGTCGCTTAAGCTGTGTTTTAAAACTTTTAAGAGAATTTAATATCTTTAATGGCGGAGGTATATTATTCCAGCACTTAGTTGCTGTGTATTTAAAACTACCTCGAAATGCGGAGGTGCAGTAATGAAAAGTTACTAATTTGTTGTTGACCGATCTAAGACCATATTTCATAGAAGTGTTTGAACGCCAGGTGAACTTTTGGAAGAGGTACTCGGGTTTTGAAAACTTTAATACTCCAAACAACAAGGAAGATAGATGAAGTTCTCTTCTGTAAGTCATTTTAAGAATGCCTGATGAATTTAAGTAAGGTGTCACGTGCGTTCGTGGAGGGATTCTAAAACAGTAACGTGCACATGCATTCTGGACTCTTTGTATAATGCGTTCAGTTCTAGCTAACAACCGTGGTCCATAAACCACGTCCGCGTAATCAAACTTTGAGAGTATTAGCGTATCACAAAGGTTGACTCGAAGGTCTACGCTAAGAAAATCACGGATTCTATAGAGGACCTTAAGTCTATAAAATGAGTTTCGGGCAATATCTGCTATGTGACTTTCAAAACGAAGACATTCATCCATTATAACACCTAGATTACGCGATTCAGAAACACGATCTATTTCTTCGCCTGAAATGGAAATGATAGGTTTATGGTTATCTATTTGTATTATTTGATGCTTGGAGCCAAAAATCATAACTTTTGATTTATTAGGATTAAGTACTAAAGAGTTCGATGATGACCAAGTTGTTATGTTATCTAAGTCTTCATTTATTTTGGCAACTGCTACAGCCACATTAGCAGGATCACATGGGATGTAGATTTGGATATCGTCTGCGTATATGTGGAAGTTACTATGTTTTATTACATCACGGACATCAGCTGTATATAGGATAAATAAAAGCGGGCCTAAGATCGACCCCTGTGGCACTCCTCTAGATAAAATAGATGGTTTGGATTTCAAAAACATACCGTTATTATCTGTAAGTTTGATAACTTGCGTTCGACGATTAAGATAACTCGAAAACCATTTAATTGAGTCTGGTTCAACGCCATAGTATTTCATTTTGGATAACAATAATTTTGTATTAATAGCATCAAAGGCACGTGAGAAATCAAGAAGTGTCATTATAGTTCCCCTGCCCATATCCTGTGCAGATAGTATATTGTCTACTACATCAAGAAGTGCAGTTGCCGTACTACGCGATTTACGAAACCCAGATTGTTGAATAGGAAGAATTTGATTTCTTTCAAGAAAAGCATATAACTGTGTGTATATAATGCGTTCCAATATTTTAGATATACAAGGAAGAATGCTTATTGGTCGCAAATCTTTAAAACTAGTGATATTATTTTTTTTAGGAAGAGGCGTTACCAAAGCCACTTTCCAGGCATCGGGGAAGACTGATGATGTTATGGATTTATTTATTATTACAGTTATTGTACTAAGTGAACGAGGAAGAGTTAGAAGTAGCATATCTAAGTTAATACCGTCATCACCCAGAGCAGAGGATTTAAGTGATCTGATTATTTTAAGCACAGAGATCTCATCTACTGGCTCTAACCTAAATGATGAAGTATGATAGTGGTTGGATTCAAAGTAAGCCTGATATGGTTGTGGAGCTACAGGACTGCCTGGAACTTGGAGGAAATGTGAATTAATAAGATCTGGGTCACGTAAATGAGTAGGAATTTCATGGTTCTGAGAGTTATGAGTTATTTTCACGGTACGTTTAAGATTGTTCCATAGAGACCGAGAGTTACTAGCATTATGGTTAATATATTGGTTGAAATAAGCCCGTGTTTCATTAAATAGAGCTTTGTTGACGCAGCTTTTTAAATCAGTGTAGTATTTTTTATGTTCATCTAATCCAGATGCCCTAAACCTATTATGAGCCTGATCACGCAGGCGCATCATTTCCCTAATCGTATATGTTATCCAAGGATAGCTTCTTTCTCTGATAATAACCAGTTTTTGAGGTGCATATAAGTCGAACAGAGATAAAACTATGCTATTAAAAGAATTGACCATATCATTTACGGTTGATAGTGAAATGATATTGTCCCATTGAATATATTCAAGAGATTTGTTAAATATTAGTAAATCAATATCTTTTAGTGGTCTTAGAATAACTTGCTGAGGCACAGGTTTAATTTTCTTTATATTTAGTTCACAAGTTAGGAATGCATGGTGACTAAGAGTAGGTATATAGTCTACTTGAGTGTTTAAAACGGCAATGTTGCTACAAATCAAATCTATCAATGTACTGCTATGACTTGTAAAGTGAGTTGGCTCATTAACATATTGTGTAAAATTTAAATAGTTTAAAAATTGAGTGAGTTTAGTACAATTTCGGTCTTTATTTAACAAATTAACATTAAAATCTCCCATTAACGTAATATAGTCATAACTAGAGAATGAGGAAATAGTTTCAGTTAGTGAATCTATAAAAGTATCAATGTCTAACCATGGTGGCCGGTAAGCTGTTCCTAGAAGTAAAACTACACCTTTAATAGATAACTTAAGCCACATTTGTTCAACTACGGAGTCAGAGGGATGAGCACAGCGCCGCGCAGTAATGCCTTTCCTGATGTAAAAGCCGACGCCGCCACCGCGTTCGCGCACCGAGCGAGGCCGTGGGACGTGGCGCAGGCTATAGTTCGGCAAGATAGGTGCCCGCCCCTCTTCCCCTTCCCGAAGCCAGGATTCATTTATAGCCATTATGTCTATATTACGCTCTTGAACTGCAACTATAAATTCGTTATGATTAGTCCCTAGAGAGCCTGCATTGAGAAGTCCTAATTTTAAATTTATTTTTTTGGTCATTTATAAATAGAACTAGGTTCGTATAGGACTAGGTTAAAAACATTTAGCGTGATAAGTATAAAAAATGTGTGTGTTATGTATGACATCGAGTAAAAAATAGCAACAAACATACAACTAGTTAAAAAGTAAAGGCTTAGTGTAACAAAAAGTTTCCACAGAAACAGACTATGATAAAGTATTGCACGAGACAGATATTTTTGAGATCCATAAGAAAGAAACCTAGTATTTATATAAAAATCTAAATTATAATTAATAATATGTAAAAAAGTGGCGTACATTAGGGTTAAACATATTATCAAACCGCAATCAATTAGGCAGCCCTTGAAACGGCGCGTGTTGACTATTAGATGCAGGTCCCTTGTATAGTTTTTCCAACACTGCTTCCGATGAAATTCGTACTATTGAGCTAATTTCGGAGCGACGCATATAAATGGTACCGTTTGAGGTCCAAGTGAATTTAAAGTTTAGTTGAGCTCCTGCGATTCGGGCTTTACTGAAAAGAACCCTGTTAGCCTTTGTGAGGTGTTCGTTTATGTACACGCGACGAGAGCTTCCCGGAACTTCCAGCATATCAGTGGTGAGCCCGCGGCGTACTCTGGCGGCGCGCAGGATCTGGTCACGCGGGGCGCGCCGCGTCAGCGTCAGCACGACGGGTCGTGGCCGCTCGACGCTGCCCACGCCACCGCCGCGAAGGCCCACGCGACGCACGTCGTCCACGTCACGAGGGTCCAGTTCGACACCCAACTTGGCGCACATTGTGTGAATTACTTGTTGTAAGTTTTCGCTATTGTGTTCTGTTAGACCTAAAATTTCGACATCCTTCAGTAGATGGCGCTGTTCCTTGTATTCTATTTCTTGGCGCAGCTCGACCACTTCAGTGCGAAGATTTTTTACTTCAGATTTACAAAAATCTAGCTCTTTCAGCTGGCTTTTCATTTCTGAGATTTCATTTCGAAAAGATGCCACGTCCTCAGAGGTGTTGTTGAGCGATGTAGTGAACGCGGTCATCTCTCGTGTCATTGTGTCGAAGACGCGTTGCAGTTGCTGGAGGGCTGTTGTAAATGAAGAGAGAACCTCATTGGGAACAGTCATTGATGCTAGGTTTTGAGCAGAGTTTAAGAACTCCCTAGTAGCACTTTCATCATCTGATTTTGAGCCAGACGTCGGCGCCGGCCGTTTTTGGGGTGGTAAAACTGACTTACAACTAGAAACTGATTGGTTTTGTGTTATTGTAAAGTCTGGAGGAGAACATAAAGTGTCGCCAAGTACAGTGCAAATACTGTCTGTAGATGAGTGGGTTAAAGACAAGTCATCTGGGCGTCGCTTTTGTAATTTTTTGCAGGCTGTGTTATTTGACGATGGAAAGACTGAGCACGGGAGTTTTGATATATCAGGCTTGGGCAATGGAGTACTTGCTGATGTTGGTAAGTCTTTTTCATGGCACCTTCGGCATTTCCAGGTTTTTTTATTGTCCACGGACATTAGGGTATAACGCTTGCTACCAACACCGATGCGTTCTAGGCAATCTAAGCAGTATCCCACGTTACAAGAGGAACAATCCAGTGAATGCCTGCTGTTGATTCTTTTATCGCAATTTCCACACTTGGCTGGAGGACTCATTGTGTTAGTACTTAAGGCTTTGTATTATTTATTCTTTAGACAATAGTACACTCTATTTTCTATTTGCCAATGGTAAAATGCAAATCGACCGGCTACTACTAAACGTCATCGACCATTAACCATTTGTATACGAACCGATCGAAGGTATTTTTATTTTATGTTGTATAATCACTCGTAACACAATTTACTATAAAAATTCAGCGCAGTTTCTATTAATTATTATGTTTTTATAAATTATTTATTTTATATTATACGCTTTGGCAGTTGTCGTGTTCACATGAAAAGAAAAGGATGAGTATATGAGAGAGAGAGAGAGAGAGAGATAATAACACACATAAGACTAAAATAATTTTAAAAAACATGTTGTTATCAAGTACAGGTGCGCGCCCGAGTTGTTTATCAACATCTCGGGCAAACTACTCGTAAATGCTGATTGCTTAACTTACCAGTATTTCCTTAATATTAAATTTAGATTTTAGATAGATACCTAACCGGAATGTAAACGAGCGACAATGGCGGCAGATAAACCGTACGCGGTTTTCGTTCGCTGTTTCCAATATTTGTACATAGTATTTTAAGATTGTTTTTGGATAAATAAAAAAAAAAAAAAAAAAAAAAATAATATATTTCCGATAGTTGTTCGTCATCATAACTTCGTCCGCAATTGCACAGGCAAAACCCTCGGTTTCTCCGAAGAGGTCCCCGAATCGTAACCAGTTCACCGACGCGAGCAGGTCTACATCCGGTCCCGTGAGGGCCTTGTAGAACCGCCCGTGTAGCACCTTACTCTCCCATACCGCCCTGCGGCCCGTAGTACTTTGTACCACAGGTTTGTGCCAGTTCTCGTTTGCCAAGGAGAGCAAATTATTATTATTATTATTACCATCTGCGAGGATATTACGGTTCGTTTTGCTTGCGGTTCTTGAGTAATAATGATTTCTTGTTCCTGCTCCATACATACATTTTTTTTTTAAAAACGTAACGACAGTTTTCATTCCCAATCGTCTTAAATTCATAAGTTACCAAAACAATGCTGGGCTAAACCTATTTCAATCAAAAAAGCATAAAAATAACGATTTCGGGTTCTATGTCAATGAGAGCCGAATTTCGTCCCACAGTGCGTCACGGCACGCTGTCCGTCGTGGGTGGTGTTAAGCAGACTGTAGCCTTATTCGCACTGGATCTATATAATATAATACCTACGCAAGTGCGAGAACAACGCTAGAATTCGCACAAACACGTGATTGGATATCCGCGTAGGATAAGATCGCTTACAGTTTGAGTTGTGTATTTAAAGATGTCCACGAGTCTATCGGTAGAAAAACAATAAGTAACTTTTTGTCCGGGCCAGAAGGAGAAGGAAACGCAACCGAAGATGGGCGACCTGCGCGCGATGTCGGTGCTCAGCACGTACCAGGACAACATGTCACAGGACATGAACACCGACCGGTGAGTCGTCACACACTGATGCCACACGTCTCGAACCTGCTGTTACCAGTTTCATTCAATTTGAAACATTGATCTTATAACGGATATTTCAAACTATTTTCTCGTTGACTCAAGTCACTTAATAAATCTATTAGGTAAATGTTATTGACTCAGCGGTATATTCTATTATTCGCCTTATTTCCGAGATTCCGAGGAAGGAAAATTTGTCTTATTATTCTAGTTTCTGCTTTTGGTGTTAGTTTGCTATTGCGTTTTGATTTGTTCGATATTATTGATGATGATTTATCAAATGAGACTGCGTCAATAAATATTTGTTATTTAAGTGCCAAAAAGTAGTCCACGGCGCGTCAATAATAACAAACATGCTACCACTTATTTACATGCTGCTACAGATGTAGTGAATAATCTTTTTCCCCTCACTAGCTCGGAAAGCCGTCTTTTATCCTTTAAAACAAGCGGGGAAAAACGCATTTTATCCACTAGTGGGGAAAGTAATTTGACCTTGGAAGGAGCGTGTTTAAGTAGCTTTTGACAGATAACAAAACGTAAAACGCTCATAATAATGGTTCGCTCGATATTAATTATCATTAAATAAATGGTTTGAGCATTTAATAAAAAATATGAAATTAGCTTTATTTAATGATTTTAAGTCATAAACCTTAAATTCCATAAGAAACATTTGTTTTTTTATATGATGTTGAATGTAATTCTGAACGCACAAGTTGAGTCGATGCAATTTCAAAACGCATCGTCAGAAATGTCAACATTGTCAACAAAGTTATTTTGGGTTAATTTTATTGTTTGTATAAATAGACATGTAAAAGTGCCCCTGTGGCCTATTTGCTGAATAAATGTTTGATGTTGATGTTTGAAAAATTTTCTCTCCGACAACGACACGTAAAAATACACAACTTCCAGAGTTTTCTGTTATAATATCGTATTATCGTAAAAAAATTAGTGGTTCCAGTGATGAAGATGATCTAACGCCTGTGGATGTTGCACTTTCCTCGCTATAGTGAGGGGAAAAGTTTTGTGTTACACACGGGTGCAAGTGTATTTTACTTCTCGTGTGTTAAAACACTCGCTACGCTCAGGATTCTATTTAATCCTTTTCTATTTAACTATAGAATCCTTTCGCTTACTCGTGTTTCAATTCCACACTCGCAGGTAAAATACAACTTTGCACCCTTGTATAACAAATAACTATTTATCCTTTTCTTACAAATTCATAAGTCAAAATGACAGACAAAGACAAACGATTCATATAGCTAATTCAGAGACTATCAATCATATTAATCACATCATCAGCCGGTGGCTTAGATGGTTTAAGGCCCCAGCACCTTAAGGATCTCATTCTCGGTGTTTTCTGGCTGGTGGCAGGAACGACGACTTACTCGCGAGTATTACCCGCCTTGTCAACCTCATGCTTGCCGGAAAGGTTTGTGCAGATGTAGTCCCAACTCTGTACGGGGCCAGTCTTTGCGCTTTGCGTAAAAAGGATGGCGGCATTCGCCCCATTGCCATTGGCTCAACATTCCGGAGGCTTGCCTCAAAAGTCGCTTGCAATAGTATCGCCGAAGGCCTGGAGCCCATGTTCCAGCCAACTCAATTGGGTTTCGGCTCCAAGGGAGGGTGTGAGGCTGCAGTTCATGCCTGCCGAACTTTTTTACACCGTTGCGAGGACCAAGTGCTTCTAAAATTAGACATCAGAAACGCTTTTAACTCGTTGGACCGTGGCGCCATGTTGACGGAGGTGCAGAGAAATATCCCTGGCTTATACCCGTACTTTTGGCAGTGCTACAGGTACCCCTCTAACCTGATGTATGGACCTCACAATATTCTCTCTGCAGTTGGTTGTCAGCAGGGAGATCCGATGGGGCCGGCGATCTTCAGCCTCGCCATTCATCCAATAATTACGGCTCTTAATTCAAAATTTAACTGCTGGTATCTGGATGACGGCACTTTAGGCGGTGAGGCAAGCTCGGTCCTTGAGGATCTACGGCTTTAACCGCGAAGCTTAGCGAGGTTGGCCTGGAGCTGAATACGAGCAAATGTGAGCACTACATAAGCTCCGACAATCCGAACAAATCTCAAATCTTGGGGGAGTTTGAGGTTGATTGTCCAGGAATAAAGTTGATGTCCAGGAGCTCTCTTCATCTTCTAGGGGCCCCAGTTTTCGGCGAGGCGATCCCGGATTTTGTTGATAGCCAATTGCATCGTTTCTCGGAGCATTCTGACCGCCTACTCAAAATTAACGCCCACATGGCCTTTTTTATTATTCGGTTTTGCCTTCTCGTCCCGAAACTTACTTATTCAATGAGGTGCAGTCCATTCTTTAGGCATTCTCATTTGTGTCAGGTGATCGACAGTACTATACATATTGAAGTACAAAAAATATTTAATATTAGGCTCGATGATAGGCAGTTTCTACAAGCCACTTTACCGATCCGCTTCGGCGGTTTGGGTATAAGGAGCATTGCTAGTGTTGCGTTGCCTGCGTTTCTGTCATCCGTCCATGGTACGCTATCCCTCGTAGGAAACATACTCACTCCGTCAATACCTGACTTCGAGGTGGCGTACCTGTCGGATGCAGTAAATGCTTGGCGTTTGGCGTGCCCGAACGTGGACCTGCCCTCCAAAGCACACATCCAGAGGATGTGGGATGAACCCCTCTGTCGCCAGGTTCAAGCTTCACTCCTTGACTCTGCTGCTTCAAGTGAGGAGAAAGCTCGTCTCCTAGCTTCTTCCAAAACGGAGTCAGGGTACTGGCTTCATGCGTATCCCTCCAGTAACTGCGCTACCCTATTGGACAATAACTCCCTACGATTGGCGGTCGGCCTCCGCATAGGGGCTGAGTTAGTTGTCCCTCATCGCTGTCCTTGCGGGGTGGAGGTTGATAGTCGCGGTTACCACGGCCTTTCCTGCCGGAAGAGCGCTGGTCGGTTTTCCCGCCACGCCAGCCTTAATGATGTTATCCGCCGGGCCCTTGTCAGTGTGGGCGTGCCATCCGTGTTGGAGCCTCCCGGTCTTGTGCGCGACGACGGAAAGAGGCCCGACGGAATGACCCTTATTCCCTGGCGGATGGGACGGCCACTTATCTGGGATGCAACTTGTGTGGATTCTCTGGCGCCGTCCCATTTAGCCGCTACTTCATTGAGGCCTGGCGGAGCGGCGGCAGCAGCTGAAGCTATAAAGCGCCGTAAATATGCTGGACTATCGAACAATCACTTATTTGCGGCGTTTGCGGTGGAGACTGGGACCTTGGGGTCAGGAGGCACTAAGTTTATTTAAAGATTTGAAAAAGATGCTTCTGGACACCACCAGAGAACCTAGAGCTGGCTCATTCCTTGGCCAAAGGATCGGAATTGCCATTCAGCGGGGGAATGTAGCCAGCATTATGGGAACCCTTCCGCAGGGATCAGATCTGGGGGACTTTTTTAGTTAGTTGTAATTTATTTTATAAGGTTTTAGTTTTATTTTAATTTAAGATTAGTTATTGTATTTTAAATGTAATTTGTATGTATTGTAATTGTTATTGTGGAAATTAAATCTTCATTTTAACTTAATTTATTATAAATATATGTTATTAATAACGTAATAATATACAAATATGGCAGGGCAGCTTGTGGCGAGCTGTTGGGGAGTGACGACCCCACGGACCCGAGTGCTCCAGAGAGTCGGTCAGGGTCTCCGTCTCCGGCGTGTCTTCGTCGGTCGGAGTGGACCCCAAGGGGACCCGCAGGACTCTCAGCTCTGGCTTGCCTTCATTGGCCGTCCAGAGGGGAGTCGTAAGAGCTATATGCTCCAGGGGTGGAAGTGAAAGATGCATAAGACGCGAGTTGGCACAGTGGCTGCTAACAGCCACTGGGTAGAAAGCGGCGCACACCTCTCGACACCCCTGAGCCGCTCACACCGGTGTTGCTCCTGGTCGTCTTCACGACGGCAGTTTCAGGGGCCCATCTAGTCAGCGGCAAGTCACCACCTGCCTCGATAACGTGTATTAACATTGTTATGGCAGGTGTCCGGAGTTCTTTACAATAGCCCAGTCTCATTGCCCACCCAAACTTCAATCCATAGACCGGTATACTGTTCACTTTTTCTGCAATAGTCCCAATGCCTGCTGCGACCGGTTCATGGGTGTCTATTGTTGCGCCTGTGAACGGGTTCCAGCAGGCGTTCCACATGACATTAAAGCTCTCCAAGGGGCCTCTACGTGTTGGATCTATATCCCCACGCAAGCCTATCAAAAGACCGGGATTTATAGGCCCGTGATATCCAAGGAGATACAAATATAAGCATAGAGTAATAAATTAATAAGCCTGTAGTATTTGAAATGTCTGTAATATGTACAATTCCAAAATACGGGTACCACGGATGTTAAGCCACATAATCTCGTATGTCAAGGTGTTTCGGCAGAAAAAGCCTTGGCAGACTTATATATTCCTGAAGTGAAGGTTCATACCTACCGACTGGAATTGGTTTCATGCTGGTATCAGATGGGTTAATTTAGGGGTCCCGATGGTCACCTTTGAGAGCGTATGCCAAGCACTTCCGGCAGGAAACATACTGGCAGATTTCGCTTTTCTGTATCTACCAGTAAATTTCTAACTGATGCCATAACTATTATTTCGGTATCAGATGGGTTAAATGACCCCCCCCCCTTTTTCGCATCGGAAGTGGCTATCTTTTTTGTACTTTCGGCAAGTTCCGCCTTGGCAGACTATCAAATTCGGACTTAGCATCACTTTTATGGGAAACCATTGTGCATCTCAACGCGGTATCACGTTGGTTCGAAACTTTACTGCCGGCTCTCCAACCATTATGTTTTAATAAATATAATGACTTGGCTATTGCACACAACAATAGGAATAGTTTGAACTGCGATAGGCAAGTCATTTAATTTATGAAATAAAAATTGGTATAGATAATAAATGTTTTGTGAATGTAATTACAAGTAGAAATAACATTGCTGTGTGTGTAAATTACTCAACACTGACTTTAAGAGGGACCTATTAAATATAATATGATTCCAAGAAAAATAGAGCTAACTGGATCGTGTTAGCTTGAACACATACTCGTATTGGCATGGTGCGTGTTTGCGTGTGTTTCAGAGACACCGGTAGCGAAGCGTCTACCCGCGCCGCAGAGGACTGCGCGTGCGGCGAGCCCGCTTTGCCCGAAGTTTCGGTCACTAGCAATGGCAAACACACTGCCAACCATTGCTCGTAAGTACATACTTTACTCTACCCATTAGTCATATTTCTCAGCTCCTGATGACCAACAGTTCTCAAGTTGATTCCGCTATCAAGTAACCAGAAGGCCCACTGCACTGATGCCATTTTAAATTCGCTTGGTATTAAAATAAATGTTAATAGGTATAGCCCATAGCAGCGCAGACCACTTATCTCTCGAGCCCTGGCTTGGTTCGCATTCGTATGGAAAGTGCGCATCAGTTTCTGCCCCTCACGGCTATATCTGTCTCGCTTGAGTGCAGTTTGTTGATCAGGGCCTGTAAGTCATATCATATCACATGCGGAAAAAGATAACGGCCGCCTTATCCAGTTCAAACCTACAGTACAGTCGTTTACACACAATGTCCCTTTTCATTATTCAATCTCTCTAACCGCCCACTTTAGTTAACCTCTGCGGTATGAATAAGATTTTTGTTTTATATTTTAGTTTATTTTTATAAATATGAACGTTTTATGAACGCTCTCGAAAATCAATCACTCCGTATTTTATTACAATAAATGTTTTTTTATGATTATGGTTAATAGCTGTTAACACTGGCGATTGTATGAAATATGACAAAAATATGTAAACATTATTTTGCCATGTCCTTTCTTACGTAAATTGTTAGTTTATATTGTACTGCCTGTTTACATTGAACTATGTATATCAAGTTATGAAATACTCTACCACAGCATCGTCATGGGTGGAATACAGAACAACCCATCTCTGAGGTTCAACGATCATGTCCGATCGGTCGACTTTGTGCTGGTGTGGGAAGCCGCTAAGGAGGACGCCTCCAGGCCCGAGGCGAACGAACAGCGCCGTATCTTCCAAGACAACCTGGAGAAGGAAGGTCTGCAGCTAGAGTCAGAGGCACCCGCGAACCTGCACGGACTAAATTTTATTAAGGTACCAAAATATCTATAGCTATTAGAGTTATATAATTATTTAATCTGCTCTGCGATATAAATTTACCTTTTACCTATCAACCTTTTTAGCACAATCGGATTAAGTCTCATCTCGAAATCCTTCCAAAGATATGAAATTTGGTATGTATGTTAATTAAAGGTCTCTTTTTCATGTCCACACTATTTGACATTTGGGGACTTCGAGGAATCGCAGCCATCTTGGAAAATGTGTACCATCCTGGAGAAATTTGCGTTTTACTCTAAATATACGTTCTCTATGAAAATATGGTGTAAGGCAACATTAAAGCTTAATAAATTCTACACGAAAAAGTCCTAGATATCTTTGCGGAAAAAATACATCTTGTTATAGAAAATAATATCTGAATCCGGATTTAGCGCTTATACACTTTCAGGGGATATTCTCTTAATATGAAACTTGGAGGAATATGAATTTCACTTTTGTCTATACATTTGTACACGTTCTACCCCAATATCAACATTTTACTCGACTGCGACTTAAACAGAAAGTAGGGTTATGGTTTAAATATTGAAAATCAGTACAACCTGTAGGTCAGGATACTGGACGGATTTTTTTAAATGACATATCGGTAGATTCCTCTTGCCCTTCACAACCTGTATACACTTGTTTTATTGAAGAAAAATCAATACAGCCGCCTTGAGAGGACGCCGAATAGTAAATCATATTTTTACTTCTAGCGCCTTAACTATTGAGTGGATTTCAATAAAATAGACATCAGTAGATCCATAATTAGTACACGAGTGCTATGCAATACAGATTTACTAAAATAAATGGAGGAAAACTGTTTAGGACTTCAAAATGTGACTGCAAAAACAGATTTTAGGTCTTAAATGAGGTTTAAACAATAGTGACAGTAACGAAATTTGACACCTACAATTTCAGGGATCCCTGTTTGCGTGTCATAAAATTGGAGCTTTGGGGACCACGGGGATCAAACGCCGTATTGAAAAGTATAAGTCTTTTTTGATTTTTCTGTTTTTCTCGGAATATCTGGGTTTAATGTGAATACTGTGTATAGCGTAACAAAAGCTTATTCGAGGTGAGACTTAATCCGATTGTGCTATTTATAAATAATATGTACTTGTTTTTCCAGATCCACGCGCCACTTTCGGTCTTAAGAGATTATAGCGAGATATTAAAACTTCGAATGCCAATGAAGGTGAGTAATCATTTAGCATTACTACTATACTTCGTCTGGGCTGATTAACTAAAGCAATCCGTAGTAGCGTAAGCTTTCGCCTTTGCTACACGTTATATTATCTCATCGAACTTACTGAATATATTCCAATTTTAACTGGGAACATTAACCCATTAACATATTTATAATACAAGCTTTTTTCTACAAATACAAATACTGCTGTTTGATTGATAAGTTACAACTATTTAAAATTATTTATTTAAAATATTAATCGAAAATATTTCATTTCACCCCTTTGACATTCATTAGATGCACAATTCATATTACTTAGGTATATCGGATATGGCACCAAAATGGTTATATACTTTATTGCATATTTCTTAAGATTTGCCGTAAGAAAGCCCAAATTACGTAGACTTAGCACGTAAATTTTAATCATTGCATTTTTGTGTTCATATCGCCCATTAGTTTCCCATTTCAGTAGGTACCTACCGCTACACCACACACATGCTTATTTTTACCTTCATTGGATTCGTTTTGTTTGATCGTGTGGTTGTTTTAATCATTAGTGTGTATACCAAAGGTTAACAGACATCATATGAAATGTATACTGTACATCCGTAGGAATGCAGTAAGATACGAAAAGGTGGGAAGACGAATGCGATACTGAATGCTGCAATGTATATGTCTAAGGTATGCAGATATGGAGCGCGAGCGCAGCAGGCTTGCCTAACAACGTGCGCTTGTCGTGGCAGAGCTTCTTGTCGTCATGTTACATAACTACCTACCATACAGACTTTTCTCTGAATAATCTACTAAACATAAACCCCTCGACTATTGTCAGTAACGTGCAGTGACAGTTTACTAACATTTTTTCTTGATTCAGGTTCACAACGTAATATATAATGTTTTAACTTGATTGAAATGCACATAACATATAATATAATATTGCGGGTATGATTATTAATACACAGTACTTGGCTTAAAAATAAACTTGGCATTGCACCTAAAGATTTATTCAACTACAGATTAATGCCAATACTAATTTTTTTCCCGGTCCTGTTTTCGAAACAAACATCTACATTAAAGCTCTCATGTTTGTGTTGACTACAGTATACAACTTGTGTTTAATGTTAATTTTATTTATGCGACTTTGTACTATATGTTTTTAATCTTGATCACCAACTTTCATTTTAAATTTATTTTCCCCTCACTAGCTCGGAAAGCCGTCTATTATTATTAAGTCATAAACCTTAAAATTCCATAAGAAAAGTTAGATTTTTTATAATGATGTTAAATATAATTCTGAACGCACAAGTTGACTCGATGCAATTTCAAAACGCATCGTTGACATTTCATACGTCAGAACAGAAATGTCAACATTGTCAACAAAATTTTTACTGTTCTTCTCACCGACTCACCTAAAAATCAGAATTTCTAGTGTTTTCTGTTATAATATCGTAAAAAAAATTAGTGATTCCAGTGATGAAGATGATCTAACGCCTGTGGATGTTGCACTTTCCTCGCTACAGTGAGGGGAAAAGTTTTGTGTTACACACGGGTGCAAATGTATTTTACTTCTCGTGTGTTGAAACACTCGCGAGTAAAATACAACTTTGCACCCTTGTATAACAAATAACTATTTCTGTATACCTACATTTCATTTCAATCTCGCTTTCCACCCTAATGCTTGAAGCATCTTACGAGCTGAATATTCCATTCCATTAGATTGCATGTTGTACTTAACTTTGCTGTTATGCGTTTATTTAGGTTTTATTAATTTCGTAACCGTTCGCTACCTTCATGCATACTTGCATTGCACAGTAAAAAGCTAAACACACATGAACCAATAAGTCATTAGTAAACTGAATGGTGATTGCCAGCTGCATGCACCGTAGGCATGAGAACTAAAATTTCACAAACGGTTGATAGTGATGGTATCGTTATTCATATATCTTTCTGAATGGCCAGTTTTCAGCGCTGAAAGATGTGTCGGAGAAGACATATAGTTTTGTAGACCGAATAAAGGCGGGGTGGGACCGCATCATGTCAAAGATTCGCGTTGACCCTGGCAAGTTTCCGGAGCGGAAGCACCGCCTCACGGCTATATACTCAAAGGACAAAGAATATCTGTAAGTATATTTCGACAAGTGACAACCAAAATTCACTCATTACGTAATAACATTACTACCACTAATAGCAAATAAAATACCCGAAGAAATAAAAAACGACACCAAAGATGAATTGTTCAAACGAAAACTTAAAGATCTGTTAATTAAAAGGTGCTATTACTCTATTGATGAATTTTTTAATGATACAACCTTATCAAATTAAAATATATATAAATGTAAATGTTAATAAAATGTAAATCAGATTTTCTTGTACATTGAATCAATTTAGATTTTAAGCAATTATGTAAAATATTAAAAATGAAATTTTATTATTATATATAGTGTAATTTACTTTATCAATAAATATATGAATATGAATGTGAATATATATAAATTTAATCATTTTATTGTCGACGTTAAATGGTTCCTAATCAAGTTAAAATGAAAAATATGTATTTTAGACGTGTCATTTGTCGTGATCGTGTTGCATGCAATATATATAAAAATAAATGTTGAAATATTATTGCTTTAGTCTTTAGTATTAAGTTTTAGTTAATAAGTACATTTCTATATACCCTAACAGGGTTCATGTGAACACTTTAGCTGTAAAATGCTCTTTGTAAGACCTTATGTAAACACATGATTATAAATGCAATAAATGAATTATGAATGAATTATTATGAATTACCACAAGTTCAGAAACAGTGAACCGTAGTAGTACTTGGTAGTATGTACCTAGTACCTACCAAAACAAGGTTGATTTTTGTTTAATTATTTATGTAATTAGTGATTTTGACTGTCACCTGACGTTTTACAATATATGTATTTATTATACACGGTGGCTAAAAAATAAGTGCATTGCCGTTGCCAGGGAGGTTTTGGGATTATACTAAGCAACTTTTACTATAGGACCAACCACGAAATCGCGAAAAATTTTTTTAATGTTTCATGCATTTTGGCTGGTCCATTTTCTATGGGAGGGTAAATTTCTTTTTCACGATTTCGTGGTTGGTCCCATAGTAAAAGTTGCTCAGTGTAATCCCAAAACCTCCCTGGTAACGGGAATGCGCTTATTTTTTAGCCACCCTGTATAGATTTTCAACTGTTTAGTTGTACCTAGTTAGCAAAAAACCGATGCAAGTTACATATATATATTTTGGCACAGACCACCCCCTAGGCGGTTTTCTGTGTATTTTGGACAGTCTACATTCATAAAAGTGGTGAAAATTACAACATAAATTTGAGCTAAGAGGAAAGAGACAAGTAAAATTTTAATTTTATTGTAATTTAAAAATTCACTAACGCGTGCTCATGTAATGTTGCCTTCAGGCCCGCCCTGCCACATAAAAAGTTTAGATGTCCTTTATGAAGGTTTAGTGTTGACGTGTCAGTGATTGTCAGTGTGTTACTGCAGATTCGATACGTCGGCGGAGTGCTTTTGGACGCCGTCGATCCGGTCGCGCATCGTGCAGTTCATCCTCGACCGCAAGAGGTTCGCCGAAGCCGAGAACGACGAGTTCGCCTTCGGCATCGCCCGGCTCATTACTAATGGCACTTACAGCGCGGCTTATCCACTACACGACGTAAGTACTCTTATTCACTTAGGAACAACACTGAGTTGCAATTAATATTTGTATAAGGACACGTACGCACTTGCGGCTGCAACCATGCAGTGCCGACTGCCATTACATACGTACCTTTGTAAGTTGTCAGTTAAGTGCGATCGACCTTGTGCGGTTGCAATCTATTACTAATATCGAAGTTGTTGTTCCGGCTCGTGCAAATAAAACAACCCCTAGGGTGTTACAATTATGTGTAATTGACCAGGCCCCTATTTCACCACGGTGACAGGTGCGACAATTGTCGACATCACTGTTGCTGACGTTACAGGCCTCCATGGGCTACGGTTACCGCTTACCATCGGACGGGCTGTATTCCTGTCTGTCACCATCATACATTAATAATACATTTAAAAAAACTTTATTATATCGGCAAAAAACAGGTAAGTTTATGACGATGATAAAGTTTTTTGAAGATAGGCAAAATATTTTTTTATCCGATAGTATTCGTCATAACGATCACGGAAATGCAGCTCTTTTATTTCTATTTCGTATTATTTATTAAATATATTTTTTTAAGTGACCGAGATGACGTTTGTGAAATTTAATAGCTGATCAGGCACTAATGCCTGTGCACGTGATTTAATTGATGAGATAGAAAAAAAAACGATGTCAACTGTCAGTGTCACTTAGCTGTCATTGCCGAAAAATGTTAATAACAAAATGTTTAATGTATCGTATTTCACGGATACGTAGTCTAGGGTTCGCGGTCGAATCCGTGTTTCGTTTACACGTTTCGAATACCCGTTTCCGAATAATACGTAAACGGTTTTCTGGCCCGTTCCGCACGTTCAATTAAGAAACTTGTAGCTAAGACCCGTGTACACGGATACACGGGTATTCGAAGAAACGTATCTTATTTATCCGTGGCTCCGGACACGTCCTTGACGATAGTAGCGAAGGAACGAACGCCAGCTACAAATGAATAGACAAAAGATTCATGACGAGTTTCTGTCATATTTAACCTTATTCCGTGGGTCATAGAGACGAAATTCAATTAACGGTTTAGAAACCCCTTTCTTGGGCAGGTAGTTTTTGCTTGCAATAGGTATTACGAGTATTCACGCTTCTTATCAAAGTATAGTATATTATATAGCACTTAATATAATAAAAAACCTGCTAGTACCTATAAAACAAAATTAGAACCATCGAGTTCAGTATGTAGATGTAGGCAGGAAGTCAAACTAATGTTCGAAATTGGCATTAAGTATTTATAAAAAATATTCAATTTTAACTTGCTTCTTTATTTTTAGTTTAATTTAAGAACATGATATGAAATTGTATTTCTTGTCATATAATGCAGGTACACCTTATAAAACAAAGCCCCCCGCCGCGTCCGTATGTCTGTCTGTATGTTCGCGATAACCAGACCTCACCTATGAATGAAGTTTTTCTTTGGGA
Source organism: Cydia strobilella (assembly GCF_947568885.1). NCBI lineage: Eukaryota > Metazoa > Arthropoda > Insecta > Lepidoptera > Tortricidae > Cydia > Cydia strobilella. Next base: position 34,430,109 of record NC_086068.1, read on the forward strand.
ATGTTTATGTGTATATTTTGTTAAGGTTTTGTTAAATTGGTAGAAATATGACGATGTTTGCTAATGAAGTTAGAAAAAATCACGCTGGCTTAATTGAAAACGCTGCCCAATATATTTGATCTCAATGTATGGTGGACTTGTCTCTCTTTCATTGGTCTACAAAAAAGTGCGCGATGGCTGTCTGTCTATATTTTAAGAATAATTAACCCATTATTAACTTCTAAAAAAACCGGACAAGTGCGAGTCTGACTCGCCCACCGAAGGTTCCGTACAAATTTAATTTTAAATGTTTGTTGTTATGGCGGCAACAGAAATACATCTGTAAAAATTTCAACTGTCTAGCTATCACGGTTCATGAGATACAGCCTAGTGAGTGGTGACAAACAAATGGACAGTGAACTCTTAGTATTATTAGGCTTCCGAAGTGAATACTTGTTACATAATGTATTTTATTATGCTTGACTCTCCATGCGAAGCCGCTAAAGGTCGCTAGTTATTAATAAACACTTTAAAAATCAACTTGATAAAATTGCACCTTCTCAATAAATTCTAATTGTTTTTGCTTTAGGTACCTCTTACCACAGTAAAACGCTTTTTAGTGCGGTGCAGCTACAAAACAATGGAAAACATCACGGATTTTGCGACGCGTCAGAACGCGGTTTCTGTGCCGTAATCTATTGCCGTACAGTAGCTGAGGAGGGTGACGTCGACGTCCAGCTGGTGTGTGCTAAGTCCAAGGTCGCGCCGTTACGTAAATTGTCCGTGCCGCGTCTTGAATTGCTCGCAGCGGTTCTACTGTCGGACTTGATGGCTTCGGTCGTGGAGGCTTTGAAGCCTTTCCACTCGGTAGATAGAATCATCGCATGGTCGGACTCAAGTGTGACGTTAACTTGGATCAAGTCGTGTCCGTACAGGTGGAAAACGTTCGTGGCCAACCGTGTGAGTCACATCCAAGACGTCATTCCTCCCGACTCCTGGCATCATGTCAGAACCACTGACAATCCAGCCGATTGCGGATCTCGAGGCTTGCTTCCCCAAGACTTGGTCAACCAAACGTGCTGGTGGAACGGACCTGGTTGGCTCCGGGACCCTTCCGAAAGCTGGCCCAAGTCAGCACTGGCGCCTGATAGGGATGTTCTTCACGAAGAACAAAAGATTACGGTCCTTGTAGTGTCCAATGACAACGCCTTCATTGACAATTTATTGGAGAAGTTCTCGTCGTTAAGAACGATTCAACGTGTCTTAGCGTATTGTCGCCGCTTCGCGAACAACGCGAAGAACCAAAAGACGACCGCGAAGTTGTTACGCGGTCCTTTGACCCCTCTCGAAATAAAGCAGTCGCTGATGCTTCTCGTGCGCTCCGTACAACAGCGCAGCTTCGCTCAGGAAATCGAAAAGATTGCGAACAACCATTCGAACTCTCTTCCAAAAGCGTTCCGGAAACTGTCCCCATTCACGGATGACGCGGGTCTCTTAAGGGTGGGCGGTCGCCTGTCGCGAGCTTCTCTCGACTTCGACGTGAAGCATCCGTTGCTTCTACCTCGCGACAATCGTCTGACCTTCCTTCTTATCGACGACTATCATAGGCGGTTCATGCATCCAGGCATCCAAACGCTTCATAACTTGTTGTCACAACACTTCTGGATCATGTGTCCAAAACGGGCAATCTACGCAGTGGTATCAAAATGTATGAAGTGCTTTCGGGTGCGGCCACTGGGTGCCCCTGCGCCGTTCATGGGCGACCTGCCGTCCTATCGAATATCCCAGCTTAAGCCTTTCTCGAGCGAAGCGGTCGATTTTGGCGGGCCTTTCGACATTGCTCTCGGCCGCGGACGCGGTAACAAGACGTACAAGGGCTATATTTGTGTCTTTGTCTGTACCGCAACAAAGGCCATTCACACCGAGCTTATCACCGAGTTGTCCTCGGATGCTTTTCTCGCCGCACTTCGGCGTTTCGTCGCTCGTCGTGGTCGGTGCAGCCGGTTAGTGTCTGACCAAGGAAAACATTTTGTCGGTGCGAACAACATCTTGCAACATCTAGTGAAGGATGCTGCCGCACACCATACAATTGCCTTCGAATTCAACCCGCCGGGTAGCCCACATTTCTCAGGACTAGCTGAAGCTGGAATTAAGGCCGTGAAAACACATTTGGCGCATGTCGTCGGGAACCAAAGGCTGACGTATGAGGAATTTTCGACGGTTTTAACCCAAGTTGAGGCTTTGCTCAACTCGAGGCCACTCACTCCTCTCAGCACTGACCCCAACGACCTGTCGGCTTTGACTCCAGGTCATTTCCTTACCACGGAACCCCTGTCGGTCGTGCCTGAGGAAAACCTGTCAGACGTTCGGGTTAGCCCTCTCCAACGCTGGAAGCTGCTTCAGAAGATGCACCAGAACTTCTGGAACAAATGGTCGAAGGAGTACATGCATACTCTCCAGCAGCGGATGAAGTGGCACGACAGACAGCCCAACGTCCAAGTTGGCGCACTCGTGCTCGTTGTGAACGAGCAGATGAGCCCAATGAAGTGGCCCCTGGGTCGCATCACCGATACACACCCCGGATCTGACGGGATCTGTCGTGTGGTTACTGTGCGCACGGCCACAGGGTTGTACAAACGGCCTGTGGTCAAGCTGTGCCCACTGCCTGCGTAGCCGCTTTAGAGCGCTACCTTTGTGCTGTCCGTTTTTCGTTTAGTTTTAATATTATCGCACTACCTTTTTGTTATCTTCTTATCTTTTTCGTTTAGTCAAAATACAATTGCATTTTGGTGGGCGGAATGTTCAGCTTTGGCTTTGTATTTTTTAGATTTCTTGTTGTAATTACTGTGGCAACACCAAAGTCACGGTTTGAATTTGAATATGGCTCTGTCATAAGCTGTCAGAGCCAGTATGTCATAAGCCTACTACCAGTTAACACTGTGTCTCGCCATTATCGCTAATTTTCTCGCAATTTGTTAAAAGCACTACTGCTAATATTTAGACTACTTTTAAAATCAGTGCTGTGTAGCCGAAGTACGCCGTGCCCATCCGTGAAGTGGCGAATCCGAGGTCTAAGTTGGACGATCAAGGTAACGGTTCTAAGCTTACCTCTAGCTTGCGACAAGGGCAGCCCGGGACCAACACCAGGGTCTACAACGGAGGCCAACGGTTCAAGCCCACAACCCCGGATTGCAAGGTAACTTCGCCCTACACTATTTTGCACTCTAGTTTCACTTCATAGGTTAATTTTAGTATAGCACAACTTTCTGCTCGACCGGCCCCTAAATCTCATCCCTTATCGCCCCCCTTTACAGTCCATTCTCTCGCCAATGAACAATGGCTAATGTATGTGAATATCGCATCGCAGTAAACATACTGGTGGGTAGACAAACAAACAAGTGACACGTATTTTGAAATTGAAAGCTAGTTTTATTTTATTTTAATTATTTATTTTAATAATTTTTCAAAAAAATATTTTTTGGATGACTTAATATTTACCTCGGTGCCGCCTACAGCTGTTTTCTACACTACTGCACACCAACAGTAAGAGTTTAAGCACTGCTCAAAAAGTCACTAACAACGCCTGCCATGGATCTTTTGTCACAACTTCAAAAAGGTGTGGACGAGATGAAGGACCTGTTGTCTGCTCGCATGGCTTCTTTTGAGAACTCTGTGGCATCAGAGAGCACACCAAAGCCGGAAATTCAAGAGGACTTTTAAACATTCAAGCAGCTTATATGGAATATGGTGGCGAGCCTCCAAAAGCAAATGGACCTCGTCTTGAGGACTCTGGAAGAGCTGGAGACCCATTTGCGCTCAAACATCTTGCTGCTACATGGGGTTGCCGAACCAGAGAGTGAGTTAGTGTCCACAACTGTCCTAGATATCTGTCAGGGCAGGCTGCAACTGAGTAGTGTCTCGGAGTCGCCCTTTATCAGTTGCCATCACCTTGGTAGAAATAAGGTGCCCTCTTAACCCAAGCCCATACTTATAAAGTTCTCTTGTTCCCGAACCCGAAATAGTGTGTGGGCCTCCAAGAAGAGGCTCAAGGGATCTGGTATGCTCTCAGAACTTCTGACAAGCACCCGGCACAGTGTCTTTATAGAGGCGAGACAAGTATACGGTCATAATGGATGCTGAACAAGCAAGCAAGCGAGATGGGTCGCGGCGAAAAGTAACGTCCCTGTCTGAGCTGCGGGCCCTGCCTGCGCCCCCTAAATCTTCAGACACCGCCGCGCCTGTCCCTATTGCTGACGACTGCCCTGTTACTGGAGCCCCTGCGATTGAGAGGTTGGAGCACAGCGCATATATATATATATATATATATATATATATATATATATATATATATATATATAGGTATATAGGTATATATATATATATAGTACCGCATATTCTTCCTATAATGTCAAACGTTCTTAATGCCTCCTCAGGCAGTGAGTTTTTTTCACTATCCTCTTCCAGCCTTTATGACTCATTTAGCGACGCTTCGGACATACCTGACTTACGCGAATGTCTCCACTCTATTCTCGACTCGGCAAAAAAGTGCTTCAATGTGGTTCATATTAATGCACAGAGTGTACCGGTACCGGCTCACTTTTCTGATTTACTAGCCACGTTTGAGTCAGATAACATCCACGCTATTCTTATATCGGAATCTTGGTTGAAACCTTCGCTTCCCTCTACTCATTTTCCTTTGTCTGGGTTCCAGTTAATTCGGAATGACAGATGTGGTGTTAGAGACGGCGGTAGTGGCATGGTGCGGGGTGGAGGAGTTGCCATCTACTTAAAAAGTGATTTCCCCTGTCAAGTGGTCGCATAGTCTCCGGCAGCGAACTCAAATTCTCCAGAATTTCTTTTCCTTAACGTCACGTTACACCATAGCAACATTTTGCTTGGAGTCTTTTACAGCCCTTCTTCTAACATCAACTACTTCGATTCACTTGAAAATACTTTAGTTGATCTTTGTCCACAGTTCGCTCACAGTATCATTATGGGCGACTTCAACACCTGTCTTTTAAAAAAAGACCACCGTAAACTCCTTACTTTGGCTTCGTCCTTAAACCTTGAAGTTCTCCCACTTAGTCCCACACACTTTCCCCACAATGGACCTCCCTCTCTTCTAGACTTAATTTTTACTTCATCTCCCGACCTAGTCTCCAATCACGGCCAATTCAATGCAGCAGCTTTCTCTAACCACGATCTCATATACGCCTCCTTTAATATTCGCCCCCCATAAAGCGTCATAGGGCAGTGATGCGTCGCAACATCCATGACATTGACCTGGAAGCCCTTCTTGGCGATTTACGCAGTGTGAGTTGGGCATCTCTGGAGGAGTCTACCGACGTCGACCTTAAATTGGGAGCCTTCAACGATATTTTGCTTACGGCTTTCGATAGACATGCCCCTTTAAAACCAACACGAGTTAAACATTTTCCTGCGCCGTGGCTGACTTCGGACATTAAATTACTTATGGCCAAAACGGAATCGTGCTCGAGTCAAACTTCGCAAGGATCCATCTGAAAGTAACTTACAGGCTTACACATCTCTGCGAAACCGCTGCAATAGAGCATGTAGAACGGCACGACGGCGTTATATACATCAGGCCATCGATGATTGTCCCCCAACAAAACTGTGGAAGTTTTTGAAATCACTTGGGGTGGGCAAAAGTCAAGAGAATTGCACGGGTGTTCTGGATATAGACGCCATCAACCGTCAGTTTAGCGTTTCTCCTGTGGAGCTCGATTTCTCTGTTAAGCAACAAACTCAATCCCTGCTTGACAATACTCCACGCCCTTCTTCCCACTTCTAGTTTGACAAAATTTCACCGAAGGAGGTTCTCACTACCCCTAAAAATATTAAATCGAAGGCCGTCGGTCAGGACAACCTTAGCTTAGATATGATTTTGCTCGTGGCGGAAGATATTGCTTCCATTTTAGCCCATATAATTAATTTGTCCTTTTCCTCCGGCACTACCCAAAGTCCCTAGTCCCACGTCATTCTCCCAGTATCGTCCTATTTCTATTCTCCCGATCCTTTCTAAAGTCATAGAGCACTTTGCGAATGCCCGCCTGTCCTCTTACCTCAATAGTTACAGTCTTTTCAACTCACTTCAATCTGGCTTCCGCCCGGGACATAGTACTGTCTCTGCCTTGGTGAAAGTGACCGACGACATTCGTTTGAATATCGAGAACCGCCTGCTAGTCATACTTGTTATGGCCATTTTTTGCCCGGATGCTGCACTTCATGATAAAGGCAAGCCGCTTTGCACAATGCTAGAAGGGACCAAACTGAGTGATTTGACCCGCAGCAGCGCAAGTTTCACCCCTTAGGAACAGAGACGGCGCCATTCTTTTAAAAATATAAGTGAAAACCTATAATTGGCTATCTAATTCTATTGTAGTTTTTTGATATGTTTAGCGCTGTTGGTTTTCCATGTACCAAAATAAAATAAAAATAAAATAAATATTTCAAAAAACTCTACAAGCTAAACCAATGAACCGATTTAAATGTTTAATATCTCAAATGAAAGCTCATTACATACATTACTTTAAAAAAATACTCAAAAAATATATACTGAATACTTTTGACAAAAAACGGCATCTTAAGCTTTTTTTTTTACTCGATTGATAGTTTTTACTTGATTTAAAAAAAATTATTTATTTATTATTTATTTTAAACTTTATTGCACAGTAAGAATATACAGTGACAAAAGGCGGACTTAATGCTACACGGCATTCTCTACCAGTCAACCTTTAGGCCAAACAGAGAAACATAGTTGGTGCGGGGTATGTAAAGAACACTAAAACTAAATGCTTTAATAGACACAAATATAAATGTAATATGTAGATAAAATAAATATATAGGTACAACAATAAATATATAAATATCAATAAATATAAATAAATATATATATATATATATATATATATATATATATATATATATATGTACCTGCTACTAACTTTACTATGCAGACACTTAATCGTGAGACTTTTCAAATAGATACTTGCGCAGCTTGCGCTTGAAAATATGTACGGAACATGAATAGTTTAATACATGTATATATTACTGAATAAATAACAAGTATTATACAAAAAACCCGACACCGATACCTCTCATAGTTCACGAAATATGAAAGTTTGAATGTGAGTGTAAATTTCTTCAAAATATATTTCAAAAAATTCTACAAGCTAAACTTTTTGACCGATTTCAATGTTCAATATCCCAAATAAAAGCTCATTATATGTATACATTACTTATAAAAATTATTCAAAAAACATATACTGAATACTTTTGGCAGAAAACAGCATCTTAATTTTTTTTCTTACTCGATTGATAGTTTTTACTTGATTTCTTAAAAAAAAATGGAACATGAATAGTTTAATAAATGTATATATATATATAGTACTGAGTATATAAAAAGTATTACAAAAAAACCCGACACCAATACCTTTCATTCTTCACGAAATATTTAAGTTCAATTATGCACGCTCTTACAAATAAATGTATTTAAAAGAAATCTTCAACCGCAGTAAGTGATTTTACTAATTTAATATGAAATGTGTCATATGAAAAGAAATCACCCAATTTATTTTAATAAATAAAAAAAATATAAAAAAGCTGAACAAAGGATGACTCACGTTAGACCGGGCCGTGTCCGGGCCGGAGCTTCCGGCGCTTCGTTTTCTATGGAAAGCATCACGTGATCACCTGTCATGTCATAGAAAAGTAAGCGCCGGAAGCTCCGGCCCGGACACGGCCCGGTCTAACGTGTCATCCTTGAAGTTTTTTCCTGGTACTGAATTATTTTTATAATAATAGAAATTATTTTTATTTAAAGTGACTACATTTGTAAACAAAAAACTTAAATGTCCTCTCCGGGTTCACCGGGAGATGTAGAACTGAAAAAGAAAAGTCGTTTTAAGTACTCGTACTCGTACCATTCCAATACTACATAATCACCGATCATACATGAACTGGTTGCTGTAGATTAAATTGAAATTGAAATAGCCTTTATTCCCGACTCATAGTTTTTACATTACAACTATATTAGTATATATTTTATTTATGTATGCTCTTTTTTTTCTGCTTCATTGTCAGACTGTCTTTGACATAGGCCTCCTCCAGGCGGCGCCACTCCTCGCGGTTTTTTGGGTCTTCTCCAGTCTTCAGGAAAGTCATCTTCCCATCTTTTGTATGGTTTACATTGGGGTCTTTTCTTTCCTCTTGGGTACCATTCTGTGACATCTTTCGTCCATTTGTCTTTTTGTGAGCGCATCATGTTGCTGTAGATTACTGTTGAATTATTTTTGTGCCTAGCTGATTACTATTAAACCTATAATTTTGTGCCAGACCTATAATCAGTGGTCAGCATGCAAAATAACCCTGGATTGAAAATGACATTAACTTACTTTTGATTTGTACAGCCACCTTTGTATGATTTACACTGGGCTGTGCATGGTAAGCTGACGCGACGACACCCAAAACGCATATGGTAGAAGAGCCGGCAGTAAAGTTTCGAACCAACGTGATACCGCGATGAGATGCAAAATGGTTTCCCATAAAAGTTATGCTAAGTCCGAATTTGATAGTCTGCCACGGCGGAACTTGCCGAAAGTACAAAAAAGATAGCCACTTCCGGTGCGAAAAAGGGGGGGGGGTCATTTAACCCATCTGATACTGCAATACAGAAAAGCGAAATCTGCCAGTATGATTCCTGCCGGAAGTGTTTGGCATACGCTCTCAAAGGTGGCCATCGGGACCCCTAAATTAACCCATCTGATACCAGCATGAAACCAATTCCAGTCGGTAGATATGAACCTTCTCTTCAGGAATATATAAGTCTGCCAGGGCGTTTTCTGCCGAAACACCTTGACATACGAGATTTTGTGGCGCAACATCCATGGTACCCGTATTTTGGAATTGTACATATTACGGACATTTCAAATACTGCAGGCTTATTAATTTATTACTCTATGCTTGTATTTGTATATTATTACGTTATTAATAACATATATTTATAATAAATTAAGTTAAAATAATGTGATTAATATGATTGATAGTCATTGAATTAGCTATATGGCCTATATGAATCGTTTGTCTTTGTCTGTCACTTTGACTTATGTATTTGCAAGAAAAGGATGAAACATAATTTAACTAATTCAGGCTCGTAAAGTTTTACGAATAAGGGGGTATTAGTATTCATAGCTAAAATCAGGCTTGAAATGCGACATAAAATGATTTTTGGTGGTTTCTTTTACGCTTGAGGCGAATTTTCACCTATTTGGTGTATCTAATCACTCTTATGTGAGAGGGGTGAGAGGGGCAAGACGAGTAAGACGGGGTAGCGACTTTATATGGCGACACGACTGACCAACCATCAGAATCCCGTTAGTGCATGACGATGCGTCGCCATCATGGCAACCAGTTCGCACAGTGACCGGCTAGACAAATGGTGTCGTTAATTATTTATTTACAAAAAAACTGTTTTTGCCATATTCCTTGTTATTTCTAGGGTTCCGTACCCAAAGGGTAAAAACGGGACCCTATAACTAAGCCTCCGCTGTCTGTCTGTCTGTCCGTCTGTCACCAGCCTGTATCTCATCAACCGTGATAGCTAGACAGATGAAATTTAAAAAAAAAAGAGCATAAATAAATAAAATATATATCCTATAACTAGTTTTAAAAGTTTGGTGAAAACATATGGGGTCGAACTTAACCCAAAAGCTAAACAGTTGTATTCATATAAATAAAATAAATAAAAAAGCCTTTATTTCCAATTTTACATTAAAAGTTTTTGCGTGTTGTTAGTAATTTTCTTATAGCTAGTAGTTAGTGTTAAGTTTGTGTATGTTATTTACTAATTTAATTTAATTTGGACCCCTCTTTGAGTGGAGGCCTCCTCCAATTCTCTCCATTTTTCTTTCCCTACAGTTTCATGTCATTTTGTAGTGTTTTTCTGCGTACAGGTTCTTCATTTGTTTTGAAATAGTTTTTTTGTTCAAGTTTCTGTTGTGTAGTTTTTTGTTGTTTAGTTTCGCTGGGATTACTGGTTAGAGTTTTGTTGCGCATGATTTGTTTGTGTTTCTTTCGTTGGAGGGTTGCGGTCATAATTCCCCACGATGACCGCTATTCGTCTTGGGGAATGATAGTTTATGTTGGTTGCTTGATCTACTGTGGTGTGTTTCCGGGGTCTGTCGTTCGTTGCTATTCTTCGCTTCGTTCGCTCGTGGACTGATATGAATTTGCCCTTGGGCGGTTCATGAGATCGAAAGCATTTGTCTTATATATTTTATTTGGTGCCTTCTGGGGCACTTCTTCATCGGAGTCTTTTTTTGTTGGTGTTATCGTTGGTGACCTTTTTCTTTTTTCTGTTGCGTTCGATCTTTCTCTGATTATGAGTCGGTCATAGCGAATCACTGCGTTGTTTCCTTTTTTGATCTCTTCTTGCATCTTGGCTTTGAGTTCTTTTCTTGTGTTTAAGACGTCTTTTGGGAAGTCTTCTGTGACATAGGTGTCCAGGGGAAATTTTTTGTTGTTTTTTAGCAGTTCTGTCCTTCTCCATGCGAGGGTAAGTTTTACTAGTATGGGTCGACGTTTCTTTTCTTGCTTTCTGCCCAGTCTGTAGACGTCACTCAGTTCCCACTTATCGACCGGTTCTGATCCCGCAGCTGTGCTCACCGTGCTGAATGCCTCAATGACCAGTTTTTGGAGCTCGTTATTATTTTCCTCTGTTTCATCGATTCCATGAAGAATAATATTGTTCCTTCTTGTTTCTTTTTCCAGGCTTCGGACTTTGTTGTTTAGACTTTCTACTTTGTCTTTCAGTACCTTATTTTCTTCAAAGAGTGGTTTCAGCTTGTCATCGATTGTGGAGGCCAAATCGGTGGTGAGTTTTTCTGTTTGTGCCTTCATTTGGTCTTTGTATTCTTCCTTCATTTTATTTATATTTATGTTCATGGTCTCCATTTTTTCTACTAGTTGTGTTATCAGTTTTTCCATAGTTGTTGAAAATTCTACTAATTGGTAGGAATTTTTAATATCGTGCAACACTGGGCAGTACTTGGTAACACTAATTCTGTCTTTGGTAGCTTTTTGTACTGGCAACTTCTTATGTATTTGACAGCTTAAGTGTCATAACACCGGATATCGTGTTTCGATATGTGACAGTTCGTAGGTTATGATAACTAGTTATACGTATAGTTATGTTTGTTCTTGTTTTTTGTTTTCGCGCTTTTCGGTTTTTACGCACTGTTTTTGTCACTTTTAGTTTGTGATTTAATTGTCACTAATTATATTTCGTACCGCCGTACACTTTCCGTAACCAGATAGTTGTTATTTCACTAGATTTTTAATTAAATTTACGCTGTAGCACAGATACGGTTCGTTACTTGACAGCTCCCGGAAGTATAGTGTATTCATATAATGTGTCATTAAATTTAAACCTTAAAAATTTATTGTGGTCAGAGTCAATGGGGCACATATAGTAAGCATGTTTTAAGTCAATTGTGCACATAAATTCACCCTTTGTTAAAACGTAGGTGCAGTAACATTGTGTTGGTTGCATACCGTTCTAATGTCTTCTAACTTAAAATGATGATCACCTACAAACCTATTTACCTTTTTTAAATTTAATATGAATCTATGTGTGCCATCTTTTTTAGGAATAGTGAAAATACTGGATAAAAATTGTATAGGCTCATTTTCACACACTGATATTGCCTCAAGATTTAACAGTTTCTCAATTTCCTTCAAAATAATTTGTTTATCAGCCTGATTAAAATTATTATTCTGAGGCAAATTATTTTGAAAAAATTGACTTAAAAAGGGGATATTATATCCCCGTATCCAGCTCAAAATGACAGGATCTTTGGTTATATTACATCAACATTTATAGAAATAAAAAAGTCTGCCTGCGAAAGGTACCTTTAAGGATATTTGGCACAGCCTCTCGCTGATGGTCCCATTGGTCTGATGTCCAGGGGCTTGAAAGGCTGTATCGTATCGATGATGCGGCATTGTATCGATGAGCCCCTCGATATGACCCTCTCATTGGGTGGACTTGATAGGTTGGGTGCAGACGCCGAGGAGTCTGATGAAAGTTTTTTGGAGTGTGCGGGTTTTTTGCAGTATGGGCTGGCTTGGGCTTTATTATATTCGCAGCCCGCTTCATAGCAGAGTAAGACTTTACTGAGGTGTCCAGACTTGAGTACAGGAACTCTCCTCTCTTATTATCTTTCAGGGATTCTACTAAGTTCTTATCCAAAAATGGATTAACCAACATTCTTCTTATTTCAGTATATTGACAATGTAAGTGGCACAGAATGCGTGAGATATCAGTCAGCTTCTTAATAACATTGTATTTGTTAAAATCTTGCTTTGACATTGTGTTAACAACGGAACAAATACTTCCAATAGTCGAGCCAAATTCCTGTTGTCTATCTTATCCCGTACTCTTGATGGGTTATTCATAACTCCAATGAGCTCTGTATTAAGTTTAGGGGCATCCAGGAGCTTGCAATTGCTTGGAATTAGCAGGGTTTCCAGAAGCTTCTCATTATTTTGTTTGGATATTCCCTCTAGCAGGATTTTGTTAACCGTATTAAAGATCTTCTTGTGAATCTCATCTCCATATTGTCTGACTCCACCTGCAGACTCCCCTAATGCCGACAAAAACTCACTGTCAAGTTCCGAGTTCAGATCCTGGGCCTCGCCCATATCTGTGTCAGGCTCTTGGGCCTCGCCGAACTCTGAGTCGGCCTCCTGGATTTCGTTTATATTTTCATCTCGGGCCACGCCCATGTCTACATTGTTTTCATTATGATCCAGCTCCTCTTGCTGGTCCATTACCTCGGGGTCTAGCTCCTGGTGTTGAGCTAAAAAATATAACATTTCTTTAGTATTTTTAACTTTATCCCACGGATAAAGGCAGTCCTGTCACACGGGAGTGCAAATATTCACCTCCTAAAAATCTTTATCGCACCGATAAAGCACATGGCGTCACACGACATGCGAATAAGTGAGGTTATGAAAATTCTTTTATTATTTGTAATATATATATATTTACGTACAAATATCCCCACGGGACCATTGTACATTATTTAAATTGTTGTAATAAACTCCTAAAGCACTAGAATTCATAAAGGCTGACTGATTTGGCCATAAGTACTTACCATTAGTCTCGCGACTCTTGCGGTATTTCGCGAGCCTCTTTTCTAATCTATCAATCTTATGTTGAATATCTTATTTTTTTCTTTTAGGCATGGTTTTTCTTATCAGAACAAACAGGATAAACCAAAAATTTTAGTATTTTAAATTGAAATCGTAGAATTGTATCACGACGCGTTGAGCGCAAAAGGAAAAGTGAGTGTTGCCAGGCGATGACGTTTTTACTTTTTTTAATGGTATCTCTAAACTTGCGTATGATGTAGCGGAAAAGGGAGAACTACACTGTTAAATTATCTAGGACTAAATACGAATATAATTTATACTTTGTGACTACACTTTGGCACAAGACAAGACTTATAGAGTGGTTATTAAGTTCATCCGTGCAATTTAAAACAAATTAAATGGACAATATCTAAATGTGAAATTGCTAAAATGCTCAAAGAACATTGGCATCCTTTCTATACCATCCATAATTAGTACTATTAGTAGCAAACGTCAGTTGGGCCGGTTGGACGCAAACGTGTGACGTCATCACGCTCTGTCGAATTCGCGCAAAAAATTATGAGCGCAAAAATTTTCAACATTTTAAATATTGTTTAATAAAATAATGTGAAGGTTTACAAAAGTATTTTTATTTTTTTCGGTGTTCAAACGATATAAATTATAATTACCAAAATTAAAAAAAAAAACACGCATGGAGCTAATTGTCATTACTATTAGTTTCGCAAAATAGGTACTTATTTATTGGCGATATAATGGATTTTTTTAAAATTAAAATGTTGGTGGCAAATAATCACACCGCCCGTCCGATGGTAAGTGGTTACCGTAGTCTATGAAGGCCTGTGACGTCAGTAACAGTAATGCCGACAATTGTCGCACCTGTCACCGTGGTGAAATAGGGGCCAGGGCCAGGCCAGGACATCATGACAATATGTCATTTGTGTTTTAATTGGTTATATTTTGTTATAAATAAATGCTTCCATCCCTTAATATACGAGTACATAGGTAAGATGATATTGTTGAGGGATGGGATGGTAATGAATGTTTTTGTGTGTTCCGTCAGGGCGACCTGAAGACGCCAGGATCCATGCGGCACCTACTCTATACGGAGTGGGCGAGCGTCTCCAAATGTCTCAAATATCAACCGTTAGATTATGTAAAAGATTATTTCGGCGTCAAAATAGGTATGAAAATAACGTTACTTTCTGTATTACAAATATAATATTTTGCTTAGACACGCTGCAGTTGTTTACTGTTCACAAATGTCTGTTTGAAGGATGGTTTAATAGTAGTTTATGCAACTGATACATAATGAGAGGCTTTAAAACACAAGTGTGGTTTTAATAGAATCACACGAGTGTTTTAAGGCCTAATTATGTACAGTTGCATACACTATTTTATCTACACGCAAATCATAAGTACTCTTAGATGGATTCAGAAGCCGTAGGGAAATTACCTGCATTGCTACTAGTGCATAATTATAATAATTAGGATAATAATTAGGTAGTTCAATTAGGCTAAGAGCTAGACTCAAATTAGTCCGATTTGTGTAAAAGGTGGGATTTTTTCGATAGCGAATGTATGAGAATCGTAAGGGGGAAATTCAAACTCAACTGCAGTCCGCTATTTTTGCAAACGAACATCTCATTGGAGCCTGCTCTATTATAAAAATATATTATAATAACATTAAAGTACAGATTTTACCTACTACCAAAGATAAGAAAGTTCTCATAGTAAAATTGGTTGTAATAATGCTGGTTGGCTGGATGGTTGTAATTTCCTACGGTTTCTGAACGCATTTTAGAGCACTAACGTTATGTGTGTAGATAAATTGTTTTATTTGCTTCCAGGGTTGTACTTTGCGTGGCTTGGCTTCTACACCAACATGCTGATCCCGGCATCTCTCGTGGGACTTATTTGCTTCATATACTCGGCTGCTACCGTGTACCAAAACAGTCCGAGGTATGAAGTTAACAAACAAGTGGTATTCAACTACTCACAATTACATAAAGATAAATTTGTATATATCAACGTAACTACAACATGAGTTATGATTTTAAAAGGCATTTTTAAATGACGGACTTGCATACTTGTTCCAGCGAGCAAGTTTGCAAGTACAACTCGTCGATTAAGATGTGCCCGCAGTGCGACTACTACTGCGACTACTGGGACCTGAAGACCACTTGCCTCCAGGCCCGGATTACTTATCTATTCGATAACCCTACCACTGTATTTTTTGCCATTTTCATGAGTTTTTGGGGTAAGTTTGAAGTTGTTACAATAGGCATGATGACGCAGATTTTGAAAAACTGTCTTATAATGTTAAGAATCATAAACTATTTACTATGAATAACATATTTCTACATTTAATGAAGGTTTAGTAGGAAAAAACTAAAAAATTCGCTCCAAAACGCTTGTAAGTGTCATGGCGTCCATAGTGACGTCTTATCTTATCTTATAGTTTCGGGGGCCCTTACGGATACACTTCGACCCATAGGGATCTTTTGTGCAGTTACCCCCTAGGAAAGATCCGTCCGCTACTCAAGAGCTTTCCGCACCATCTCCATATGCCGGATGATGGACCTTATGGGTAGCTTTTTGAATTCCTTTGGTACCAGGTAGCCTGTTCCAAAGTCCTTCATTCTTTGTCTGGCGAGGGCGTGACATTCACACATAAGTGTTCTATTGTCTCTTCCTCTTCGCCACACATACGACAATCGGTGTTGTCAGCGTGCCCCATCCTGGCCAGGATTCCCTTGACCCCGTAATGGCCAGTAAACACCCCCGTTATTATTTAGAGTTGCCGTTTGCTAAGTTTCCAAAGCTTTTTGCTCCAACCAGAGTCTACCCCTTGTATAAAGAGCTTTGAGTGCTTTAGACCCGTCAGGCTGTCCCATTCTTCCTGGTGTTTGGTCTTAGTAAGGTCTTTGATAGCCGTTGTGATGGTTCCCTGTGAGAGCCCCACCAATGGTTCCGGACCTATAAGGTTGTTTGCAGATCCGGCTCTGGCAAGTTCATCTGCATCTGAGTCTGCAGTCCCTAGTGACGTCAAGTTCATATAAACAAAATGCACGTTCTAGGCGTTCCTTAGAAGCCTATTAAATAATTTGTTTATTTCGTATTATTAAATATGAATACCAAAGTGTATAAATGTTGTGCGGTTCCTCAGTGTAATAATACATCAATAACAACTCCTAATAAGTTATTTGTGCTGTGTTATGTGTGTTCACACAATAAAACAACACGAAACAAGTAGCTTAAACTTGCAAGGCGAGACAATGGCCGTAGTGCTTAAGACTCATCTTTATTTTTGCGAAGATCGTTTCGATGTATTTAATTTATTTTTTAGTTTCTATACCTAACAGTATCTATCTTGTTTGAGGCGTAACTTTAATATAAAAGTTGCATGAGAGTAGATTTTTGAGGTGAGATTTCAAATGACACTAATGTTGGATTTAGTTAATTACTTAAATTAGTATGATTCTTATATAATTATAAATATTGTTTATTGTACTTGCAAGGAACTTTTGACATTTATAAATTCTGCTGAACAAAAGTCTTCGTTTGATTGTAAAAACTCTCCAAGCATCATCACATCGATTCTAGGCAAATTAGCACTGTTTGCCTTAGTAAACCCTTGTTCCACGATTCAAGTTATTATTAATATTTAATATTCGGTTTAAACTACTTAAATTGAATCCGTGAATCGTAAATAAAATAGCAGGAGAACCATAGGAGAACCAGTACTTTCAGTACTTTGGATATTTGTTTACATGAACATGACGTCATTCGCTCTGATTGGTGTTCACCGAATCATGGCGGACTTGCGTAGTTTGTAATTGTATTTTAACAAAACATTTATCAATCTCACCAAATATAAAAAAAAATGCGTTTTTCGTATTCTACGACTAAGGTTTTATTAAATAAGTATAATATTTTAGTGACTTTTAATTATTGTCATCATGCCTATTTATAAAAAGTTACACATATTTCGCTACGGTACTTTAATTAAACATTCCGCAATCCGGTGCACGCGACACTAAACTCAAAATACACCAATTGTCAATTACTACCAATAGTGAAAAAAACTAATATCATAACGAATGAAACCCAAATTAACTTTTTACCAATATGAACCGTTCTTCATTTGCAATTTTTTCAATATGGGCTAATCCCAAATGGACTGAAGCGAAGCTCACAAAGGCCGATACACAGAACGCTCTTTTCCCAAAATACCCTAAATTTTAAATGCGGGAAAGTATCCCACTCGATTCCCATAATGACTGATTCACAAAACGGCTTCTTCCCAAAATACCCCAAATTCTCGATTGCCATACGCTGTATTATACGGTACGGGTAGATTTGTACATTGATTTTTGGTTTGGTCTCATCATTGTATCGGTAATTAGGGTATATAAAACCATTCCGGGAGTGGGCAGTCAACGTGAAAAAACGTTCAATATATGGCTTGTAATGGCTCAGTGTCAAAATGTACACATCATCGTGGTCACAATGGTTTAGTGACAAATGGTACATATCTCAAAATGCAAGTACAACAAAAGGAGTGATGGACAAAACGCTTGATTGATATAACGTGCTTAAGTTTAAATGAATAACTGTCAAAAAAATAACTAGCACGTGAAAAAAATTTGGTGCTTTTGTAATTCAAAAAACATAACCTTCTCAACTTAACTAGACGGAGCTATTTTTGGGCAGTTTGCCCTTCGGGCATCTGATCCATCTAGTTACGTTGAGAAGGAAATGTTTTTTTGAATTACAAAAGCACCAATTTTTTTTCACGTGCTAGTTATTTTTTTTTACAGATTCTTTTAAGCTTAAGCACGTTATATCAATCAAGCGTTTTGTCCATCACCCCTTTTGTTGTACTTGCATTTTGAGATGTGTACCATTTGTCACTAAACCATTGTGACCACGATGATGTGTACTTTTTGACACTAAGCCATTACAAGCCATTGAACTTTTTTTCACGTTGACTGCCCACTCCCGGAATGTTTGGGAGCCCTCGTAGAAAAAAAATACAGTAGCAATAAGCTTAAACGATATTTATTTGGCAAAATAAAAACAAAACATTTCTATTTTAAACTTAAATTATTTAGTAATCTTCATCGTTTATCTCTGACGTTTCTTGAGTTGGATGACGTTTTCTAAAAAAGCTGTTGCGGATATTAATCCGTGACTAAGATCCGATAATTGCTGTTGATACTTGCGATCAAAAACAATGTCACATCGTTGCCTCTTCGCTCCACTGAACAACGGATTGCATATGCGAGTGTCTTGGTACTTGGCTTCTTGCCTTAGTTTATATAGAAACCGCTCTAATGTTGGCTTGTGCGGCATGCGAATATTAAGCCGTCGATGCCAGCCCTCAACCGGATTATTGGTGCTATGGGGTCCTAATTTCAACCAAGTCTTTTCCATGTACTGTTTGAACCGCATGAATTCATTTTTCATTTCATATTCATTTCTTACTGGAGCCTCACTTAGTAGTGTCACCCACATATCGTATATCTCCGACTGTGGCAACAGCGGCATAACAGCACACATTTCAGTAAATTTGCTGCCCTCGCGGGTAGTATCGAATTTTAATGACTCTGCTTTCTTCCATGCCGCACGATTATAATGAAAATAGCATCCTGTCAACTCGCAGTTTGGGTAGACTGATTCACATGCATTAATTTGCGCTAATTTAGTCGCATTTAAACATATGTATATTTACTCCCATTTCATCCCGTAGCAACGTGAAAAATCTTGTATAAGTGTTTTGACTTTTATTCGGGAGCAACGCGAACACTACGGGTACAACATTGGTCATACCTTTGCTAGCCTCTATGTTAGCATGTATATAGTACAATTGGCTAAAGGGTTTTGGTTTTCTTTTATAGGTCCCATCACCGTAGTATTGAATTTGTTTTTCAATTGATTTTCTCATAAATTCTCTGCCAATCTTCGTCGAAAAAATTAAAATTTTCTTCGTGTCTCCATCTTCCAGTACCAGAAATTCATGTGCCAATAAATCAGGTACTTTGACATTTTCCAATCGAGTAAACTCCGTAGTCTTTTGGTTCAGATACCTGTGCCTGGCACTGTATAAAGAACTTCTTACTTCATCAAAGGAACACATACTAAAGTTAGGATCGGCTTCATGCAAATTCCTCACCATTTTTTCAAAAACTTTCTTTACCGGTGTCATTTTCTTGCACACTTCTGTCATACAGGTATCTATCGCAATATTGCGTATGTTCTCACTGTAGTGCCTCTTGCAGACATGATCGCTTACCTTCAGTACCGTGTCTTTATTCTTATTCAGAGTTGCGGATGCGAAGCAACCTGTAGTGCGATTCGCACATTTCCAGTTAATGGAATTTTTGTTGTTACGACTAAAATTGTAACGGTGCCCGTCATAAATAAGAGCGGGGTGTCCTTTTTGATTCTCAATAAAAATAATTTCCCTGTTGGCCATTGCGAATCTCTAGAAACAATAAAATCATGACATCGATTCCTTTTGCGTCGGTTGACACTTCATTTTTAAGTGGCCAGTGTTAAGATAGTATCTGCAGTGGCATGTTATGTTTACGCAAGGTTTTATTACTTAATAAAACAAGACAATCGAGAATTTGGTGTATTATGGGAAAAGACCATTTTGTGAATCAATCATTATGGAAATCGGGTGCTCTGTGATTGAAATTTAGGGTATTTTGGGAAAAGAGCCTTCTGTGTATCGCTGTGTGTGAGCTTCAGTCCATTTGGGATTAGCCCATATTGAGAAAAGTGCAAATGAAGAACGGTTCATATTGGTAAAAAGTTAATTTGGGTTTCATTCGTTATGATATTAGTTTTTTCCACTATTGGTAGTAATTGACAATTGGTGTATTTTGAGTTTAGTGTCGCGTGCACCGGATTGAAATAAGTAGATTCATTGTTATGCTCATCGTTTGTGTTTGTGAGACGATAACATTATAACAAGTATTATTAATTAGCATTCATATTCTAACTAAACACCAACTTGTCTGCTCTGCGTAGGTACTCGTACACTCGTAGAGGGTGCGGAACCGATTTTGTTTGGTGGGAACTAAATTGTTTTTTTTTTGTAGTTTAAAACTATAGCGTTTTATATTGCGGGCGTTAGTAATTCAGCCTGATCTCTGAACTAATCAGTAAGCTAAGTATTAATCAGTAGCAGCAAGCAGTGATTGCTCTCTGGGTTGAACTATGTGTGTGGGTGTGTTGCATGCAGGGGCGTGTTTCCTGGAGATGTGGAAGCGGTACTCGGCGGAGATGACGCACCGCTGGGACCTCACCGGGTTCGACGTGTACGAGGAGCACCCGCGCCCGCAGTACCTCGCGCGACTCGCGCACGTCAAGCGGACGCAGGTGCCTATCCCTTGTACTGTACCTACTACTT
Source organism: Cydia strobilella (assembly GCF_947568885.1). Taxonomy (NCBI): domain Eukaryota; kingdom Metazoa; phylum Arthropoda; class Insecta; order Lepidoptera; family Tortricidae; genus Cydia; species Cydia strobilella. The sequence goes on from NC_086068.1 coordinate 34,450,681, forward strand.
CTTGTACAAATAAACGGGCTTTTCCATTTAGTAAGTCATTAAGTCGACCGTCTCGCTCGTTCTCCTTGTCTAGTAATGACGCAGCTTTCTTGTTTTATTTTTATTGCCCTACCCACTCAGTCTCAAAAGTAGTCAGCCATTGACTTGCATTTGTCGTTTTATTGGTAAATTTATCTAAAACCATTTTCTCGGTCAGTTTCTTTGTGTTCTGATGCATGGATATATCTCTCTTTTTATCAACAAAATTCTCCAAGATCTTTGCCAAGGCCTCTTCTGAAATACCGGTAGCTGGCGCCTGTAGTTGAAGTTCAAGTGTAATCTCTTCTAACATATATCCTTTAAACTGCATATATACAGGGTGGAATTAGATTTTGGGTCAGTGAGGGCAGCTACCAGATCCCGTGTTGCTAGGCGAAAATGGTCTTAGAAGACCTTCCTTCGATTTCAAATTAATGTAGATTGGCGTTTACAGATTTTGGAAAAAACATACAGGGTGCGAGAAAATGGTAATTTTTGACAAACTTTTTTTTGATGCCAATCGATCCCATTCCTGTCCAGGATCAAAAGCTTGTATGGGACCAAAAAGAAATTTCCGGCTAGAAAAGCCATAAATCAAGAAAAACTCATACAATTTGTATGAAAATGAAAAAAGTTTTTTTACATGTATTTTTTTATGTCAATCGATTTCATTTCTATCCAGTATCCATAGCTTCCTACTTTCGGTAATGTACAAAAAAGCCAGAAATTAAAGAAAACTGTTTTCATACATTTACTATGGAGAAAAAGTGAACTTTATTTACATTTTTCTGTCACGCTAATCAGTTCTGTTTCATTGAAGGATTGGTTGTTTTCATACAGTCATTCAGCATAGGAGTACGAATTAGGGTGACAGATAAATGAGAATAAAGTTTTACTTTTTCTCCATAGTAAATGTATGAAAACAGTTTTCATTAATTTGTGGCTTTTTTGTACATTACCAAAAGCTGACCCCAAGGGAACTATTGATACTGGATAGAAATGAAATCGATTGACATAAAAAAATACATGTAAAAAAAAAACTTTTTTCATTTTCATACAAATTGTATGGGGAAAGTTTTTCTCGATTTATGGCTTTTCTAGCCGGAAATTTCTTTTTGGTCCCATAAAAGCTTTTGATCCTGGACAGGAATGGGATCGATTGGCATAAAAAAAAAGTTTGTCAAAAATGACCGTTTTCTCGCAACCTGTATGTTTTTTCCAAAATCTGTAAACGCCTATCTTTATTAATTTGAAATCGAAGGAAGGTCTCCTAAGACCATTTTCGTCTAGCAACACGGGATCTGGTAGCTGCCCCCAAAATCTATTTCCACCCTGTATATATATATATATATATATATATATATATATATATATATATATATATAATTCTGATAATTCGGGAGTAGCTGGGCTTGGAACCCACGTAGAAGCAGCACGCGTAGCAAAACACCTCGGTTATCAGTGATCATCTGTTGGCTTACTTAAGAGGCCTTATTCCTACAAACGAGCGTATTTTGCAAAATGCTTCCTTTTTCATTCAACATTACGATGTAACTATTAGTATTTATTCAAAAACTGTTAAAGTTCTTAAATAATCATTTCCTAAACTAGCGGCTGAAATAGTTAAAGTTTGCATTTTCTCTTTTTAAACCTAAAATAAATGAGTTTTTCAAAATTTGCAGTGAGAAGTGTCGCTTCGGTTGCCAATTTTGCAGTAAACAAGAATCATTTGGTACATGAATGATTACAATTCAATTCACCATATCTTGTACGAGGGGCTGAAATGATTGAAAATCAAAGATTCATTTAAAAAAATTGATAAAATACCTTCCGAGTTTTCTTCATTTTTTCGGTGAAAACAGGGTCGTATTATATTTTTTTATCGCAAATTGTACTTATATTTTGCCCTCAAAATAATACTATAGCAAACTCGAACTTTATGTAAACCCATAAAAAAAAAATCATAACTATAGGACCTATTTTCCCGTAAATTTAAATATTTTTAAAAGACGTATAAATCACGCTGCACCGACACTGCGCGCTCAGTCTCCTCCGAGAGCGCTAAGGGGACGGACCTGTGCTCGATCGTCAGGCGTTTCTTTCGTTCGTAACCAACGAGCTAGTTCCGAGAAGTGGTGTATACTGCGATTAGAAAATCTTGATCCTTAGGTGATCAATGTAATCATAGGTACATTTTATAGCACAAATATTAAATTTTTTCGCCTAGGTGTTCGGGTCTGTTCAGGGTGCCTAGCCAAGGTGCCAACCGTTTAGGTACCTATAGTTTACATTAAAACCAAATCTGTAGCTGGCCTCTGAATGGGTAGTAGAAACGGGTTCCGTATGTCTTTCCCTTTCCAGATGACCAAGGTGCCTAGACAAGATGCCAACCGTTTAGGTACCTAGAATATAATTTACATTAAAACCAAATCTGTAGCTGGCCTCTAAAACGGGTCATAGAAACGCGTTCCTTGTGTATTTCGCTTTCTAGATGACCAGGGTGCCTAGCCAAGATGCCAACCGTTTAGGTACCTATAGTTTACATTAAAACCAAATCTGTAGCTGGCCTCTGGATGGGTAGTAGAAACGGGTTCCGTATGTCTTTCCCTTTCCAGATGACCAAGGTGCCTAGCCAAGATGCCAACCGTTTAGATACCTAGAATATAATTTACATTAAAACCAAATCTGTAGCTGGCCTCTAAAATGGGTCATAGAAACGCGTTCCTTGTGTATTTCGCTTTCTAGATGACCAGGGTGCCTAGCCAAGATGACAACCGTTTAGGTACCTATAGTTTACATTAAAACCAAATCTGTAGCTGGCCTCTGAATGGGTAGTAGAAACGGGTTCCGTATGTCTTTCCCTTTCCAGATGACCAAGGTGCCTAGCCAAGATGCCAACCGTTTAGGTACCTAGAATATAATTTACATTAAAACCAAATCTGTAGCTGGCCTCTAAAATGGGTCGCAGAAACGCGTTCCTTGTATCTTTCGCTTTCTAGATGACCAGGGTACCTAGCCAAGATGCCAACCGTTTAGGTACCTGTAGTTTACATTAAAACCAAATCTGTAGCTGGCCTCTGGATGGGTAGTAGAAACGGGTTCCGTATGTCTTTCCCTTTCCAGATGACCAAGGTGCCTAGCCAAGATGCCAACCGTTTAGGTATCTATAATATAATTTACATTAAAACCAAATCTGTAGCTGGCCTCTAAAATGGGTAGTAGAAACGCGTTCCTTATGTCTTTCGCTTTCCAGATGACCAGGGTGCCTAGCCAAAATGCCAACCGTTTAGGTACCTATACTCTACATTAAAACCAAATCTGTAGCTGGCCTCTGAATGGGTAGTAGAAACGCGTTCCATATGTCTTTCCCTTTCCAGATGGCCAGGGTGTCCAGCCAAGATGCCAACCGTTTACGCTCTGTAGCGAACGAAACGCAACTGTCTCTGTCGCATTAATATTTAAGAGTGATAGAGAGAGATTACCCTATCATTCGCTACGGAACGAACGACTGGCATCTTGGCTAGACACCCAGGTTTAGGTATCTATAGTTTACATTCAAACCAAATCTATAGCTGGCCACTGTAATGGGTAATAGAAACGCGTTCCGTATGTGTTTCGCTTTGCAGATGACCAGGGTGCCTAGCCAAGATACCAACCGTTTACGCTCCGTAGCGAACGAAACGCAACCGTCTCTGTCGCACTAATATGGAAGAGTGATAGAGAGAGATTACCCTATCGTTCGCTGCTGAACGAACGACTGGCATCTTGGCTAGGCACTCAGGTTTAGGTACCTATTATAGTTTACGTTAAAACCAAATTTATAGCTGGCCACTGTAATGGGTAATAGAAACGCGTTCCGTATGTGTTTCGTTTTGCAGATGACCAGGGTGCCTAGCCAAGATGCCAACCGTTTAGGTACCTAGAATATAATTTACTTTAAAACCAAATCTGTAGCTGGCCTCTAAAATGGGTTGTAGAAACGCGTTCCTTGTATCTTTCGCTTTCTAGATGACCAGGGTGCCTAGCCAAGATGCCAACCGTTTAGGTACCTATAGTTTACATTAAAACCAAATCTTTAGCTGGCCTCTGGATTTTCATTTTTTTTTTCTTTAACAATAATGCATTGTGTTAGAAATCTTACAAACTAATTACATACATGCTTATAACTTAATTAAATTAAACTGAGTAATTATGGGACATGTCAGCAAATAAATATATTTTTAATAATAAAATTAAATAAATTAAATAACAAGTGAAGACATGTGAAAAAGATGGGTAGTAGAAACGGGTTCCTTATGTCTTTCCCTTTCCAGATGACCAAGGTGCCTAGCCAAGATGCCAACCGTTTAGGTATCTATAATATAATTTACATTAAAACCAAATCTGTAGCTGGCCTCTAAAATGGGTAGTAGAAACGCGTTCCTTATGTCTTTCGCTTTCCAGATGACCAGGGTGCCTAGCCAAAATGCCAACCGTTTAGGTACCTATAGTCTACATTAAAACCAAATCTGTAGCCGGCCTCTGAATGGGTAGTAGAAACGCGTTCCGTATGTCTTTCCCTTTCCAGATGGCCAGGGTGTCTAGCCAAGATGCCAACCGTTTACGCTCCGTAGCGAACGAAACGCAACTGTCTCTGTCGCATTAATATGTAAGAGTGATAGAGAGAGATTACCCTATCATTCGCTACGGAACGAACGACTGGCATCTTGGCTAGGCACCCAGGTTTAGGTACCTATAGTTTACATTCAAACCAAATCTATAGCTGGCCACTGTAATGGGTAATAGAAACGCGTTCCGTATGTGTTTCGCTTTGCAGATGACCAGGGTGCCTAGCCAAGATACCAACTGTTTACGCTCCGCAGCGAACGAAACGCAACCGTCTCTGTCGCACTAATATGGAAGAGTGATAGAGAGAGATTACCCTATCGTTCGCTGCGGAACGAACGACTGGCATCTTGGCTAGGCACCCAGGTTTAGGTACCTATAGTTTACATTAAAACCAAATCTATAGCTGGCCACTGTAATGGGTAATAGAAACGCGATCCGTATGTCTTTCGCTTTCCAAATGACCAGGGTGCCTAGCCAAGATGCCAACTGTTTACGCTCCGTAGCGAACGAAACGCAACCGTCTCTGTCGCACTAATATGGAAGAGTGATAGAGAGAGATTACCCTATCGTTCGCTGCGGAACGAACGACTGGCATCTTGGCTAGGCACCCAGGTTTAGGTACCTATAGTTTACATTAAAACCAAATCTATAGCTGGCCACTGTAATGGGTAATAGAAACGCGTTCCGTATGTGTTTCGCTTTGCAGATGACCAGGGTGCCTAGCCAAGATACCAACCGTTTACGCTCCGTAGCGAACGAAACGCAACCGTCTCTGTCGCACTAATATGGAAGAGTGATAGAGAGAGCTTACCCTATCGTTCGCTGCTGAACGAACGACTGGCATCTTGGCTAGGCACTCAGGTTTAGGTACCTATTATAGTTTACGTTAAAACCAAATCTATAGCTGGCCACTGTAATGGGTAATAGAAACGCGTTCCGTATGTGTTTCGTTTTGCAGATGACCAGGGTGCCTAGCCAAGATGCCAACCGTTTACGCTCCGTAGCGAACGAATCGCAACCGTCTCTGTCGCACTAATATGGAAGAGTGATAGAGAGAGATTACCCTATCGTTCGCTACGGAACGAACGACTGGCATCTTGGCTAGGTACTCTGATTATCTGGAAAGCAAAACACATACGGAACGCGTTTCTATTACCCATTTCAGTGGCCAGCTACAGATTTGGTTTTAGGTGGTTTTAACGTAAACTGTAGGTACTAAACCCGAGTGCCTAGCCAAGATTCCAGTCGTTCGTTCCGAAGCGAACAATAGCGTAATCTCTCTCTATCACTCTTCAATATTAGTGCGACAGAGACAGTTACGTTTCGTTTGCTACGGAGCGTAAACGGTTGGCATCTTGGCTAGGCACCCTGGTCATTTGGAAAGCGAAAGACATACGGATCGCGTTTCTATTACCCATTTCAGAGGCCAGCTGCAGATTTGGTTTTAATGTAAACTATAAGTACCTAAACGGTTGGCATCTTGGCTAGGCACCCTGGTCATCTCTGGGTACAAGTATGTATATTTTCTTAACATAATAAACTGAAATTACTACTACCATGCATATAAAATAAAATAAAAGAGTGGCTATAACAATAAAAATAATGTTACTTGCTATTGAAATCGACAACGATCAAGATTATTCTTCTCTGCGTTCAAAACGCGTTATAGTTGCCGGCGCTCGCGTACCGCGCGTCAACGCCATCTATTGAGTGTTATTTCGTGAAATCGATGAACGCTCCAAGGAATAAGGGCTCTTAAACAAATTATTCACCAAGTTCCGTTATGATTCATAATCCTTTTTAGGGTTCCGTACCCAAAGGGTAAAATCGGGACCCTATTACTAAGACTCCGCTGTCCGTCTGTCCGTCTGTCTGTCTGTTACCAAGATGTATCTCATGAACCGTGATAGCTAGACAGTTGAAATTTTCACAGGTGATTTATTTTTGTTGCTGCTATAACAACAAATACTAAAAAGTACGGAACCCTAGGTGGACGAGTCCGACTCGCACTTGGCCGGTTTTTTCTTGTAATTACTAATTGAAATAATTAGCTCCATGCATGAATTTATTTTTATTTTTGGATTCATAATTTATATCGTTGGAACACCGGAAATGATAAAAATACTTTTGTAAACCTTAACATTATTTTATTAAAAAATGTTTAAAATGTTGAAAATTTTTGAGCGGTTGAAACGCTCATAATTTTTGGCGCGAATTCGACAGAGCGTGATGACGTCACACGTTGGGCGGCCCAACTGACGTTTGCTACTAATGACACTAATCTGTCGAACGCGTGACGTCACGTGGCGTTTCGAGCGTTTCGCTCACTAGCTTTTCGCGGGCAAATTTTTGTACTTTTTATTTATAATTTTAAGTAATTAAATGGTAATTTAAAAACGGAAATGCATTTGTAACATGATATAACGGTAACAAACATCCGAATAAAACATATTTCGTTCAAATATAAACTTTATGCATGAGGTTAATTAAGAACCACGCTAAGTTTTAATATCAAATGGTACGTCAAGTATGGTGCTCCTATGGGATGGCAAGTCGGTGCAAGCGTATCGTGGTCAGAGTACTGGTATCTCGCAGTGCGGATCATGATTAGGTAGGTAGTAACTTAATATAGTGTTGTGTTTTAGGTAGGTAGTAACTTAATATAGTGTTGTGTTGTGGTGGTGGTGGCAGCTGAACGTGGTGACGGGGCAGCGCGAGCCGATGGTCCCGTTCTGGCGCATGCGGCTGCCCGCCACGCTCATGTCCTTCAGCGTGGTGGCGCTGCTCGTGCTGCTGGCGCTGGCGGCCGTGCTCGGCGTCGTGCTCTACCGTATGTCGCTGCTGGGCGCCATCGCACTTCGCCACCACGACAACGTGCTCATCAAGCACAACCCCATCATGTTCACCACCGCCACGGCGGCCTTCATCAACTTGTTCCTAATATGCATTTTTAACTACGTGAGTATACTGAGTATCTATATAATTTGTGAAAGGTATTGGGGCCCCATGGGCCTGCTGAATCCGAACAACTGGCTCTACGCAATAAGAGCGACGATGATTATAAATAATTAACTAATACTGACATGCACTGCACAATGATTGTATATTCTTGCATCGTCAAATGTAGTAAACGCACAAAACAAAATGTATGTGATGTATGTCATGCGTCGTAATAGCGGAAGCCGCTCGACCCCAATTCCAAAGGAATACCGCAAATCGATGTACAGGTTATCCGTTTGGCACACGCATACTAGAGGTCAAAACAAAATTTTTGACCCGAAGTTCCTAAAAAAATGTCGCAGGGGGGGGGGGGGGGGGCGTGGCAAAACATTTGTTTTTTGTATGGAAAAAAATTCTAAAAATATATCACATCATTACATTTCGGGCATTTTTTTTTTATTAAAACAAAAAGAATTTTTCAATATTGTAATATTGAAAAATTATACACATGAAAAATATTTAAAAAAAAATCTTAATGAAATTATTTTCAAAATTGCTGTCTTGGGGTTAGATATCAAGATATTACGTATTATTTATGGTATATTGTACAAAAAAAAATCAGTAAGGTACATATATCGTATCTGAAGGATACAATCTTGATATTTTGTGTCAAAAACAAAACAAACTATACCAACCAATGAAAAGGCGCAGTTAAAGGGTTAAAGAGGTATTTTCCGTTCGATATATGGATATTACGTATCATTTTATGATTAATATGTACCGTATCAGCAGTATATTTCCATAAGTCTCGTGAAATAGGTATTGAAGTAGAACTGCGTCACTTTGTAAAATTGAAAAATTAAAAAAAAAAAATGTTAATGATATTATTTTCAAATTTGCTTTCTTGGGGTTAGACATGAGGATATCACGTATCATTTGTGGTATATTGTATAAAAAAATCAGACATATCGTGTCTGGAGGAGCCCAAACTTGGTATGTTACGAAAATTCTTTTTGTTTTAATTTAAAAAAAAATGCCCGAAATGTAATGATGTGATATATTTTTAGAATCGCCGCATAAAGCCCTTTCGTATGATACCACACTCGATAAGTTTTGGAAAAAGAAATATTTTTTTTCCATACAAAAAAAAAATTTTACCACGCCCCCCCCCCAGCGAATTTTTTTTAGGAACTTCGGGTCAAAAATTTTGTTTTTACCTCTAGTATGCGTGTGCCAAACGGCTAACCTGTAGATCGATTTGCGGTATTTTTATACGAACGGGTTAGACTATAAGGCGTCGCCGTCGGGCGGTCGAGCCGAGCGACGACGACTTTTTCGCTCTTATTGCGTAAACATGGAAACACCCAAATATTCAGAAATACGTTTTTCCGATTTTTATAACCACGATTTTCATAATCCCGATTATTTATGTCCGAAATATCAAAATAACGATTTTTAAAAACACGATGGAATAAAATCACGAACGTGCTATTTCCGATTCCGAACTTAAAATCCGATTGTCATTTGACCGAAAGCTTAAAGTTCCGAATATGCACTTTTCCGAAAATATTTTTTTCCGTATTCTTAAGTTCCGAAAAATCATTGTCCGATCGGAAATAAAATAATTCGGTATTCAGAAATTCGGTCTTTTGTAAGGTCGGAAAAATGAAATTCGTGACATTCAAATAAAGACACGTTTTAGTAATTCGGTTTTTTGTAAGGTTGGAAAAATTAAATCCGTGATATTCAAATAAAGACTCACGTTTTATTAATTATTACGGGTGCCTGTCATGCCGCATCATGTTAAATTCGGCATAAAAATTCGGCATAAATGAATTAGGCAGAACTGCGACCCTGCAAACCCGAACTGTTGCCAGAAGTGGGTTAGGTTAGGTTAGAACTGCGACCTCCAAGAAAACTAACTGTTGCCAGAAGTGGGTTAGGTTAGGTTAGAACTGCGACCCCCAAGAAAATGAACTGTTGCCAGAAGTGGTTTAGGTTAGAACTGCGACCCCCAAGAAAACGAACTGTTGCCAGAAAAGTGGGTTAGGTTAAGTTGGAACTGCGACCCTCAAGAAAACGAACTTTAACAAATTCGGAAATTAAAAAATTGGGATATTTAAAATAGGAATCACGTCAATTCGGAATAAGGGCAATTCAGAATTCGTGATTTTTAAAATCGTAAATGTTAAATTCGGCGTTTGTCACTGTCGGAATTGTTATAAACGGAATTATGTGGTTCGGAATTTAAAATTTCGTAATAATGGCAATTCGGAATTCGTGATTTCAAAAATCGTAATTGGTAAATTCGGTGTTTGTCACCATCGGAATTGTTATAATCGGAATTATGTGGTTCGGAATTTGCAAAATTCGGCTTTTTGGGTTTTCGGAAATATAAATCCTCTTGATTTTCATCATTCGTAATTACGACAGTCAGAATTTTGACGGGTCGAGCATTTAAAGATCGGAATTATGTAGTGTACCCGCGTAAACATACCTAAAACTTTTCTATTGGCTATTGCCGATTCTACGTCTTTAGGTGTGGGGAGAATGGGGAGACCCTAACCGCTTGCGTCGAACGGACGCGTTTAACGCAATATACATGGATACTCCTTAGGCTCCTTACACATAGTCACATACTATGAACATATTTTTTTTAATGTGCGATTGAAGCATTGCGTCTCTCTCACGCTGCAGTTACCGCTGCGTCCATCGCGTAAAACAATGTTTGGTAATTAAATTATCCATGTAAAACGATGTGCGTCAAACGGATCGCGTTTAACGCAGCGTTTATTGCATAAAACAACCTCGCCCTTTGGTAAACGTTTACCCTATTTGTTTATTTCAAAATATAATAATAAACTAACTAGATTATTAGTGAGACTGATACCTGACTCCACAGTTAAATTAAATGTAGTTTTGTGGAGCTTTGTGTTAACCTGAATTTGGAACTTTTTGTTCTAATAAATCATAAAAAGAAAGTAGACTGGATGACTCAGTTTGATAAAGCAGTATTCCACTCGCAACATAATTCATTCAGTCGTGCTCGTGCCGACTGTGGTATTGAGTATTTAGGCCTATATTGACGTGTGGGAGGTTATGCTGACAGATTTACCAATGCCTGGCCGAGTGGCTGACGGAGAAGGAGCTGCTGCGCACGCAGACGGAGTTTGACGACTCGCTGACGCTGAAGATCTACCTGCTGCAGTTCGTCAACTACTACGCATCCATCTTCTACATCGCCTTCTTCAAGGGCAAGTTCATCGGCCGCCCCGGCGCCTACAACCGCTTCTTCGGACAGAGACAGGAGGAGGTCACTTTCAGTTTCAGTTACTCATTTTACTTTAAATTATACCCAGACAGAGGGTATGTCTTTATTAACCTTAATAGATAATGAAACGTCCTAGGTACTACTAGAAATGCAACAATTAAAGAACTGTGATTGTACGGCCCTGTTGGGGTTTCGGTGTGACACGCACTTGTCCAAATTATTTATTAACGCAGAAGTTTGGAAAGGTTAATTTAATTTATGTAATAGTTTGTGTTATCGGAATCCAGTGTATTCGCTCTTGTAGCAATGTCGTTGTCATGCGAGCGAGTGCATTTACCATTTTTTAATGTATGGCATAACGATAAGAAAAAAAAAACATTTATTTCGGACCACAGAAATCCATAACAGGTTAGTCGAACATGTACATGCAGGAACTTAAAACTATGTTAGATACAATTAATTATTACTTAACTTACTACTCTTACTAGATATCTAGATTACATACGTAGCTAGGGAACGATGCAGGATCGACCAGTGCTGCATATAGCGACTATCGAGCCTACCCGCTATCAAACTCAGGATACTGTTGCTACTGTCAAGCACTCTGCGACGCGTCGCGGCGGCGCGCTTTCTTATTGTAGCAAAGAAACCGTCTAACTGCGCGTCCGCGAACATGCTTGATGCGCTGCAGAAGCGCGGCAGACGCAACAGCATCCTGAAGGCGTTGTTGGACTGTACCCGTAGGGCACTGATCGATCTTTGCGAATAATTAGCCCACAAGCTGCAGGTATAAAGAGAGGTACAGTAGGTTCTAAAGAGGAGAGGGATAAAAGGTTTCATTTTAGCAAGTAGTGATTTGGTTGTGCTTGCGGACAGTGCTCGCCCGGTGGCTGTCTGCTGGAGCTGTCCATCCAGCTGGCCATCATCATGGTGGGCAAGCAGTTCATTAACACGGTCGTCGAGATGCTCATGCCCTATTTGCTCAAGTGGTGGTACATCTTACGTACCATCGGAAGGAAAAACCGGTATGTATCCCCATAGATACCCAGTAGTGAGTGAGCAGTGAGAGAGGTTAGAGTGCGCACTCCATACATAGATTAAAAAAACCCGTTCATAATAAGACGAATAAGTTTTAAGCGAGTTATGTGAAGACTTATTTATGATAAGTAAGTATTTTAAGCAACTTTAAAACTTATGATTAAGTTTTACCGTACCTCCCATACAACTTATTGTTATTAAGTAAGGAAATTTATGGAGTGAGCGATCTAAGCTTTCTTATTTCTAAACGGTATCGCTGATGTAGCTATATTTCTTAAAATATACGAGTGTCGAACCTTAAATACAGTGCCGGCCCGAGTCCTTGATCAGGGTAGAGCGTAATCGGGTTTTGGCGCCCTTCGTTGAAGCTTTTTACCCAAAAGCAAAACGAACCGTATTTTGGGCCCGCGTCACACTCGCGTCTTTTAAAACTTATTTTTTTTTCTCATTTGCCATTTTGGCGCCCCCCTTGCCATCCGGCGCCTAGAGCGGCAGCTTCACTCGCTCTACCCTAGATCCGGCCCTGCTTAAATAAGTTGTGCAAATAAATGGATGGCCAAATATACTTATTGTATCGGAATCTAATCTATCTACTTATATATACACATATAAATGCGTGTGTCCTGACCAGGGATGTTGCGAATATTCGCATTCGCATCCGCAACCGCGGAACTTCCGCATTATTTTCAACATCCGCATCCGTCACCGCATAAAACCGATGCGGAGCTTAATGCGGATGTGGAACAGGTAGGTACAGGAACGTCTTAGCGGCGGCGTAAGTGCTAGGTAATTTCGTCATTAGCCAATAGGAATTTCGTTTCTTTTTTCGGATTCGTCGATCGAGCACTTTAGCCTATGACGGACAGCGAAAAGAAGTGAAAAGTGTGATTTATTTGGACTTTAGTATAGTAATGCGATTGTGGGGCACCTATATTCGTTCAGACTAAGTCGTTTTTTTATAAATAAAAATTACTAAATATTTGACGTTTTTTATGTGCCTAATCTCGACATCCGCATCCGCATCCGCGGATGTGGGCCTTTAAAAAGCCGCATCCGCATCATCCCTGATCCTGACTGACTGACTGATTCATCAACGCAGAGCCAAAACTACAGAAGATAGAAGACGTGTAGAGTTTGTGAAGTTAGTGCTTGTAGAGTTAGAAGCTTGGCTCTACGAGAGATCTGATAACTTTTTGACAGTGCGAGCCTTACGGCCTTGGCAACATTTTACATAAAAATGTTTTTGGTGGGATAATATTTGACCAATTGTCGTTTATTTCGTTTTCAGGATTAAAAGTCCATTGCAGTGGGTGAAAGATTTCAAACTAGTCGATTTCGGTAACATGGGTCTTTTTCCCGAATATTTAGAAATGGGTAAGTGACTTTAATATTTCAATACATATTATGTGAATGATGCCTCTGGCAATGCTTAAACCTGCGGAAATAGGAAATATAACGCGAAACTCTGCTTAGGGGGCGCCAGGGCGCCACTACCAGAATCTGAGGTTCTATCGCGAAACAAGATTTAAATCGAAATTTCGTTATCTAACATCTCTGTCATTCTTGTATATTCGAGCGATAAAGAGGCAAATAGCGAAATTTCGGATTCGCGTTTTCCGGTAGGTCCTCTGTAAACAAACCGCCTTGATGCATCAATGTCATATTTTATTATGTATGTATGTATGTATGTAAACACTTTATTGTACATATTACAGATTATTGTAGATTACAAACACAATAAAAGAACAAAAATATATACAATGTACAAAGGCGGACTTATCCCTATAAGGGATCTCTTCCAGTCAACCTATCCTACCTATATAGTACTATCTCTGAAAACTTGTCAAAAACCTGTTAAAGGTACAGCATGTATACGTTACTCTATGGTTTACTAAAAAGGCTAGTGCTGCACTCTGGTGGCAGAACATTGCAGTAATATTCCCTATTACTTTCACTTGTTAATCGAATATTTGTATCGCCTGCCATAGTTGTGTCATGTGTGGGTATATTTTATGGTGATGCCGTTATTAAGGATACATAATATTAAGACTTGTCTTTGAAGAATATCCTAGAAAACTTTATTTACGTCATTAAAAATTGGTATTGATTTGCTCCGTAAACAAGCAGCGAGTTTAATGTGGGGGCCGAGCCAAGTGACAGTTTACTCCAATGGAAATTGAAATATTACCTATTAAATGGAAATGATCACGTGATTTTTCGTTCCCATTTGTCATACTCATAGACATAGTATAGGTATAGTAGTTAGGTATAGACATGAAACCGAGCGACCAGGGGTAAGAGAAAGACATATTCATGTATTGACAGGTTAATGTATAGCAGCATAATCCTTTTTCTCTTTCACTCTTATACATTTCGGTATTTCGCCATTGCCTCCTATCTATTACGAATCGCTGTCGGAACAGTTTATAGGCTAGAGTCAGGATTGTCGGTCGGCGGTGCAATCAACTCCTTAAATGAATCTGTGAGTACCTTTGCCTACTGTAATCATATTTTTATACTTACCGATTTTAATGTAGATTTATTACAACGCAGTCGGAATTCCACGCAGGAACTATTGAGTTTCCTATCTCAACAGAACCTAGAGCAACTGGTAGAGGAACCTACGCATATTACAGACCAATGCGCCACTCTCCTAGATCTAGTTATAACAGACAAAACCTAAAGAAACCCCCGTTATATTAACTACAGAGCTTTGAATAAAATAGATGAAGCAACATTTATTTCAGATCTAAAAGCCATCCGTTGGACTAAAGTCAAAAGTTGCCGCGATGTGAATGAGATGGTGGAAACCTTTAACTGTCTATTAGTAGGCTTGTATGATATACACGCCCCTCTGCATATAATACGAGTGGGTGAAAAACCACGGCCGTGGCTCACAGACAATTTGAAGCTTATGATGTCCTTGCGAGATAAAGCTTTGGCGAAAGCTAGAAAGACTAAACTAGAGTCCCACATGGATTATTACAAAAGCTTGCGTAATCTAGTGAATAGAACAATAGGATGGGAGAAAAGCGCCTTTTTTGGATATTATGTCAATGAAAATATAAAAAGACCCAACAAAATGTGGCAATATTTAAAACGGTCTTCCGTGTTACGCACGAGTAGCCAAGTTAACATACCGCACCATTTAAATAATCCAGACGAAATCAACATTTTTTTTCTTAACATACCAAACAACGGGAGATGTGAGAGCTTACCGTTTGATTATTTTCGACGAAATAAGTTTAATCAAGGTGAATTTAAAATAAGTGAATGCACAGAAGATCAAGTTTTAAAATATATTAACAGCATTAAACAAATGCGTCGGGATATGATTCGATTACCTTTGATATGTTAAAAAAAAACATTGCCTGTCACATTACCTGTAATAACGTATATAATAAATTAATTACTCAATAAAATCCTGCGTTTTCCCTGAAGCTTGGAAATTGGCTAGAGTTAAACCACTGCCTAAGGGTGCCAAAGTTGAAGACCTAAAGGATCTTAGACCGATAAGCATTCTTCCAGTTATGTCTAAGATCCTGGAGCGAGTCGTGTGCACGCAACTGACTTGCACGTTACTTGGAGCGGGAACACATTATACCGCAAGTACAGTCCGGCTTCTGCGGTGGGCACGGCACAGCCACGGCGCTTGCTCATGTAACAGACGACATTATTAGTGCTTCAGATTTATTTATTTTATTTTATATTTATTGGTTCACCAACAATTGTTTACACTTTGTTAAGTATAACTACAAACGTTTAAACTATTATCGCTTAGCGTAACAATTACTTAAAGGTAAACACCACATGCATTTAATGAAGTAAGAAGACTGCATCTACGTGACATATTTTACAATAATAGTAATAATGCATTAATTATAACAGGGACTAATACTGTTTACAATCGAAATTAACTATCCTATCGTGAGACATATTTCAAGATGTTTAAATCAGTACGGCTTCACTCACTATTATTTTTAGTTGTTTTACAATAACAATAACAATGCAGAGATTACCAATAACTACCTTAAGTGGATATCATTAACTTATACTATACTATTATTTTTTGCTAAGCAGGAGCGAACAGATTTTTTAAAATGATGCGCACAGTCAAAGTGTGCATCCATTACATGAACATACATCCATACAGATGAAGGGAAAGGCAGCATTCTGGTGCTTCTAGACTTCTCCAGAGCATTCGATTGCGTCAATATAGAGCTACTTCTAGAAAAGGTGACGTATTATGGAATCGCACCAACTGCACGTAACTTGTTTTCTTTATATCTGACAGGGCGTAGGCAATCAGTAGAGACAGGTAAATCAATTAAAGTCATCAGTAAAATTAATTGAAAAGGGCACGCCCCAAGGATCGATTTTGAAC
Source organism: Cydia strobilella (assembly GCF_947568885.1). Classification (NCBI taxonomy): domain Eukaryota; kingdom Metazoa; phylum Arthropoda; class Insecta; order Lepidoptera; family Tortricidae; genus Cydia; species Cydia strobilella. The sequence continues at coordinate 34,466,940 of NC_086068.1, forward strand.
CCTATCCTATTTATTATTTTTACTACCGACCTTCAAAGTTGTCTAAACTACTGTAAATTTCATCTTTACGCTGACGATACCCAGCTCTATCTCTTCTTTGACCCTAAAAATACTCTAGAAGCTGTAGAAAGGATACACGAAGATTTAACTAATATTTATAACTCGTCACTAAATAACCATCTTATTCTCAACCCTACAAAAACAAATATCTCATTTTGGGAACAAAACATCAATGCCAAAAAATAACTGATTTCCAACCCAAACTAGAAATCAACTCGCAACGTCTCGAAGTATCACACACATAAATCTCGGTTTAATTATGGATGGTGAACTGCGTAATATAGACCATGTAAACGGAAAGATACGGAACGCTTTTTACCGTCTCAAGGTTTTATACGGACTCAGAGAATATCTATCCGAAAAGGTTCGAGTCTTGCTAGCCGAGTCTTTAGTTCTCTCGCAGTTTAATTATTGTGACACTGTGTACGGACCCAGGATATTTTGCAAAACTGCGCAAGCTATTCAGCGTGTGCAAAACGCATGCGTGAGAAAATTGCATGGGCAAAAGATCAACACCATTTTAATACGCGTAGCAAAATATTAAACAAGGCAGTCATTCCTAATAGAAAATATGGAACAACCTGCCCCCACCTCTTCGACTTAACATGCCCCAAACATCGCTTAAAAATAAACTGAAACCCGTGTTGATTAAAAGGCAAATTGACTTTAATACTCCATATTCGGTGTACCTACCTACATGTACTTGATTAATTATCTAATGTCCATATCCATAAATAATTACCTACTTATTACTTTATTTGTCTTGTAGTTAAATTTTCTCCTTAATTTTGTTTCAGTTACTTAAGTACTTAATTTTTAATCGTATAAATAAGTAAATAAAATATAGTAATAATATAATATGTTAGTACTTAGCAGTCGCCTTGTGTCACCGCCTCAATTAGCTCCATGCATGAATTTATTTTTATTTTTGGATTCATAATTTATATCGTTGGAACACCGGAAATGATAAAAATACTTTTGTAAACCTTAACATTATTTTATTAAAAAATATTTAAAATGTTGAAAATTTTTGAGCGGTTGAAACGCTCATAATTTTTGGCGCGAATTCGACGGAGCGTGATGACGTCACACGTTGGGCGGCCCAACTGACGTTTGCTACTAATGACACTAATCTGTCGAACTCGTGACGTCACGTGGCGTTTCGAGCGTTTCGCTCACTAGCTTTTCGCGGGCAAATTTTTGTACTTTTTATTTATAATTTTAAGTAATTAAATGGTAATTTAAAAACGGAAATGCATTTGTAACATGATATAACGATAACAAACATCCGAATAAAACATATTTCGTTCAAATATAAACTTCATGCATGAAGCTAATTCGGGCAGGCTGAAAACCAGCGCTGAAACCACGCAGTAAAGGCGGGGCTTCCAGCACATTAGCTGAGATTGTCCCATTGTCACGTAGATATGTAATCTGAGCTTATTTATACATACAATACTGTCTAAGTTAAGTATAGCATAAGTGTGTAAAAATAATTGTAAAAAACCCTTGTTGTGGCAATAAATTATTTATCTATCTATCTATTTATCTATCTATCTATGCTGCCATAACCCGACCATGAAAAAAAACCCGGTCGGTGATAAGGACTAAGCATGGCACTATTTTCTCTTTCCTCTTATAGGAATCGCAATAAGACTATCTTTCTCTATCAAAGAGTGTCAGGCCCTTGGTCATACTGATATTTTTGTAACTTTTGCCAGTACGTAAAAACCGGTAACGATTGTCATGTTGGCTACTGCTCTTGGCTCCCTGGGCAGTACGTGAAGGTTTACGGTATCGTGTGGCTCGTGCGCAGTGTTGCAGTACGGTTTCGTGACGATCTTCGTGGCGGCGTTCCCTCTGGCGCCTCTGTTCGCGCTCATCAACAACGTGCTGGAGATGCGGCTGGACGCCAAGAAGTTTCTGTCGTGCTACCGCCGGCCCGTGCCGCAGCGCGTCAACGACATCGGCGTCTGGTACCGCATCCTTGACTCCATCGGGAAACTTAGCATCATTACTAACGTGAGTACACATTGTTCTTTCTATAAGGCGGTGTAATAGACACGAAATTGGATCCACTACCTCTGTAATAACAGGCTAGTTTCCTAATTACTAATAACCAGTCAAATCAAATCAACTAAGTACTCTTTATGATACGTCGAAATGATTTGTTACTATGAATTAGTTTGAGAAAGCAACTTGTGATCTATACAACGAATCCTTTATACACTCATGGATAAATTTAGACGAACGCAAAAAAAAAGTATAATTACTAATTTTGAAATTACTTGAGGGGCTGTAATCTAGTAATTAAACCGTTTTTTTTTGCTTTCCTCTAAATTTGTCCATGAATTTGAGCTATTTTAAAAATAATCGGAAGTGCGAAAACATTTTTGATTTGTCTGTGTTTTTTAGTAAATTTAATAATTCCACTGCTAAAAAAAATTTTTGTATGGTGACTTGTTTCCTAGTTAACAAGCTTATCTGTTAAATACACATGCTTCTTAACACATGTGGCAAATAACTCCATTACTCGTAGGATATAATATAAATCCATTAAGACAGGATTTCATATTGGCAGGGTTTCATAATCGCGTTCACGTCGGACTTCATCCCCCGCCTGGTGTACCAGTTCGCGAACGCGGGCTCGCTGGAGAACTATGTGAACCACACGATGGCCGACTTCAACATCTCCGTGCTGGAGCACGTGCCGCCCAACGCTAAGAATAGCTACAACGAGACCACGTGCAGGTGAAGTGAACCGTGTCGACGATGCTAACATGTATCTCTTTACTAAACGAACCGTTGGAGGACGGTGCCTCTGAGCAGGTGCTGTCCCCTAAAATTCATTCACGCCCGCTTTTAGTACTCTTCTATTTTAAGCCACACTGATTGTTTGATATGGTTGTAAGTTCACCTAGCCGATTACTAAGTACACGCTCCCAGATCTTAAGAGTATGGGAGGTAAGCTTGACACCCCTGTAATTACCGCAGCTACTTACATATCCCTTATGTTTGTAAAAAGGTACTAAATAGCTATGACGCAATTCTTTGGGTATTTCGCTGGATTTGAGTATAGCATTAAAGATCTTCGTTAGCCATTCCACCGCTATCGGTCCCAGACGCTTCCACAGATCAGCGTATGTTATCAAGTCCCACAGCTTTGTGGTTTTCATTTTCTTAAGTGGTCCAGCTACTCCTGGGGTAGCATATAAAGATTGGCTCGGGAATTCTTCATTAAGAAGATGTCGGTAGTACTGTTGATTTGCTTGTCATCGGTTAACAGGTGTCCTTTGTCGTCTTACATATGTTTATTTTAATATCCAAGCTGATCATGTGGCGTTGTTTTGCCAACTTGAATATTTGCCGATCGTTTGTAGCGCTTTCCAGTCTTTGATAGAAGTTTTCCCTTGAATCTTGTCTCTGCTTAGCTATACTGTACGCTTGGGCCAAGCGGCTTGGCACAATCAGCAGGTTAAATTTATTTAGAACATTATATTAACACATAGGTTAGATTACAATTCGTTATTTTTTGTAATTTAACTCCAAGGCCAGAAGCATGGGTTAATGTTGGACTAGTCTGTATGTGGCATATAGATGGAAAAAATCAATGGGCCCTGGAGGGACAGTGCCTGAAAACCTCAAGATAGCTCATTTTACTTAAACGAAACATTCTTTTATTTTTAAAAAGAAACAAAACTGCATTCAAAGATTTTTCTTTTTTTTCTAAATTTTTCAAAATAGGGTGTTTATTTTTTGGAATTTTTAGTCAGTTCGATTCCCGGGCGAGATAGGTAAGCTAATTAAAAAAAATCTCCGAATGCAGTTTTGTTTCTTTAAAAAAAATAAAGAATGTTTTCTTTAAGTAAAATGAGCTAACTTAAGGTTTTAAGGCACTCTCTCCAGGGCTCATAAATATTTTCCACACTGTATAATTGATTATAATAAATAAATAACAATATGTTGTGGTTAATTAGTAGCAAGGGCGCGTGGCGTGGCGCGTGGCGTGGCGTGTGGCGTGTACTGACTTTATTATTGTAATTGTACAGCTTTCCGGGCTACTGGCACTCGGGCGATGACCACAATTACCAGCGCAGCAACCTTTACTGGCACAACATGGGCGCTAGGCTCGCATTTGTCGTGGTTTTTGAGGTAAACACTTATTTATACGGGTACGTAGGAGACATGAAAAATATATTTTTTAATACAGTTGCTCAAAAAGGGCTACTTTAGTAGCTGTTTTCGCGAACAAGTGCTTTTTACTGTTCCAATTTTTATAAATTTATACTTGTTCCAATTCATGACTACTTATTGATGAGTGTTAATATTAGTTTCCTTTAAACGTCGTAATCAACATAAAAACCTACTGTTAATGTAAGAATACGAAAATATACATATTTCATAATTTAATTAATTACCTCATTATCATTATAACACGTTTATTTTTTAATGTTAAATATTGAAAAACCGTTCTTAATAAGTTGTCTGAATGGAACGGAATAGCTAAGGAAGGTAGAGGTAGGAATAGCTGCCGAAACGCCTGTCAAAGAAGAGGTGTTTTTTCTTACTTTTACTACCTACTTAGAGGCGTTTTAAGTTGCCAAAGTTTTCCTCCTTGTTGTTTTTATTATTTTTTCGCAACTTTATTAAAAAACGTCGTTCGATACACGTGCGGAAATGTCATTCTTCACTCGTCCCGAGTCTTGCCACTCGCCTACGGCTCGTGGCAAGATATCTCGGTGCTCGTAAGGCAATGACGTCCTTTCCGCACTAGCATCGAATCGTACTATTTCATCTCTCGTATTCGGAAAGTTCACCTTTCATAGGCTGATAGACGGGTGGAAGATTGCTTTTCCCAGCCTAGGGTGAAAAGTAATTTTTTTTTTTCAATTTGTACTTCGAGCAACGGCTAACAACTACATATGCCATATTATTAAGTTAAAAGCTCTAATATTAGCTTCCGCATATTCAGACCAAGTGCCTATTATCGAAATTAAATGTAAATTGCATTGCATTATTTAAAAAAATGTTAATAAGTCAATATAAATGACGATAAATGTTTATAGTAGTTAACCAAGGGTTGAAAGGCAGCCGAGGTAGTTGCCGAGACGGAAATGGTGCCTTTCACCCGAGTTAAAGACTACTTTTCATATCAAATGCGAGGAACCAAACAAGACAAGGCAACTTTGCAAAATCAGTAATTATAGTACCTAATAGACCTACGGCCATGATTATTTTCCTTAGGACTTACTTGTAATCGGAGACTTTATATTTGTGCAGATAAATAACCCCTAGCGAAAAACATTTAGATTGCAATATTTACGAAAACACACGTATTTAAACAAAAAGTAGTCATTTTAAAATGATTTGTTAATTATAATGGGTTAGCTTAAAGCAGTGAGAATTTTTATTTTCGATAACACAAAAATAAAGACAATAGCTTTTGGTTTCAGGATTTTATAATGACAAACTAGAGCAGATTTGATATTACAAGGAAACATAATAATAATAATATAAAATTGTTTTCCCGTAACTGTAATATGTCATTAAAATTACCTCAATTGGCAATTAAATTACTCAATTACTGAATGTTAACTTTTTTCTCATTTACAAAGATGAACAAATGTATTACATTCACTCTTACTGTAATTTTTTGTTTTACATTTACTTAAATTAACCCCGATGGTATAAAAATCTAACATTTTAATCCTTCGATTTCCCATACATAAAACTGTTTTTCATTTATGTATTATTTCCCCTTGTACAAAAACCTGCAAACATACTCCGTTAAGTATTTTTTTAAATACAAAAAGTCAAACATTGTAAGATTAGTCAAAATTGAAGTTCATCCATAATTTTAATATGATTTTGGAAATAAAGATGATCGAAAAGGAACTTGTATTCAACAAAGGTAATTTGTAATTGAGTAAAGTAATTAATTTCAATTTCAAAATGTAATTAACAATTACATTTAGCAATTGCAATTGTAAATTGAAGGTGCAATTACTTTTACATGTAACTAAAATTATTAATTTCAAACACATACTAATTGTAATTGCAATTGTTAATTGTAAATTCAATTACTTTTTGCCTAGCACTGGATGCCAACCCTCTAATATCTCTAAGGCTAGATCAATCGAAGGTTTGTGGCCAATTTTATATACATTGGTATTATATATTACGATGGGTGGGAAAAATATTCGAGGATAAAATAAATTTAACAACGAAAATCCGAAAGAAATTAAAGAGAGTCGACTTGAAACTTGTTCAAAGTGTAACGCGAACGACCAGAAGCATGTAACAAAAAGTTAATGAATTGAGCCTTTTAATATATTATAGCGTTTGCTTTCAAAGTTAGATATTATCTAGTTTTTCATTATAAAATCCAGTAACCATTAGCTGTTGTCTTTATTTTTATGTTTTCGAAAATAACAATTCTCATTAAGCCAACCCGTTAGTATCAAAATCAGCGGGATTGCCTCTTACTTTTTAATATTTTACGTTTTCGTTCTAAAACTCCCAATAGTCAATGGCATCCTAGTAATTGAGCCAACATAATAAAAGTATTTTAAAGAATTTAAATACTAAATAATAATTTAATGAATAAAATGAGCAATTTTTATCTAATATTTTGTTATTTTCAAGAATATAGTGCTAAATAACTTTGAAAACCCGTTTAATATCGTACAAAGGCATTGCAAATCCGGGCATACTTAACAAAATCCGGATTTTCGGCTGAATCCTAACTTCGGATAAAAACCGGATTTTGGTGTTGTACAACAAAATTTTAGAAAAATTAAGTTACAACTGCAATACTTGCTGTATTTATACCAAAGCATTACTTTTTAGGGTTCCGTACCCAAGGGGTAAAAACGGGATCCTATTACTAAGACTCCGCTGTCCGTATGTCCGTCTGTTCGTCTGTCTGTCACCAGGCTGTATCTCATGAACCGTGAAAGCTAGACAGTTGAAATTTTCACAGATGATGTATTTCTGTTGCCGCTATAACAACAAATACTAAAAACAGAATAATATAAATATTTAAAAGGGGGTCCCATACAACGTACGGAACCTTTCGTGCGCGAGTCCGACTCGCACTTGGCCGGTTTTTTATTGTATTCTGCATGTATGTTACTTATGTCGGATATTCTTGAATTTTTAAGTTTTGCTGGAAATATAGATACTGCAGTAAAACAATTTCTTCTGCGTAACACGTATAATTTCATCACTTCACACATAAATGTTCCGGATATTTCGAGGTTACATTTTACACGGTGTATGAACTGAACACAATTTTCTTTAAAATTTATAAAAGCACTATGTTAACAGAATATTTTATCGGAACAATTGTGGATGTCTGCCTTCCGCATAAAGAGAAAAGGAATAAGTACAAAACAGGAACTCGGCTGAAAATTTAGCTGTGAAGAAAAAAATGGATTGATGAGATGTGAGTGGTATGGGCGATGATGGCTGATTCACTGGATGAAGGAAATCTAAATTTAAAACCGAATATTTATAACGCTCGTCAGTTGAGGCTATTTGAAATTTCGAGAATGTTAAAAAATGCGGATCACAGATATATAACAAAGGTTGGCAAAACTAAAAAAAACTATGGCACAAAAACACAATAAATAGTTAACTGGTTACAAAAAAAAGAATCGGATTTTTAACCTTAAAATAAACTAAAATAAATAATAATCTTGAAGCTCAGGAAATGGTGAAAAATGAAAAAAAACTTGGGTTTCAATAGAACACGTTAGGCCGCAGCTCGCCAAACCCTCAGTTTTACTTGGAGAATCGTGCGGAACACGTGCTCGAGTCCTCCGATGACGGTTGCCGATCGTCTCACAAGATCGGCACTCACGAGCGCCTTCCCGAGCCCTCTCAACGGAAGGCTCAAACGCTCTCCTCAGCACCGGTGACCACGGCAAGCAATACCATGGATCGACCAAAATCGTCGTGCACTTTCAGATACGGTAAAAAAGGAAGCACTGGGTATAGGAAAACTTTGTACTGGTATTCACACACTTCCAGGTAAACAAATCAAACTAGTAAAACTCCCAGGGAACAGAAATGGACAAAATAATGGACTGTTCCGACTCTTTTTCTCAAGTCTCTCAATCGATCTGACGTCTTTCACAATCTCGGACACCACAAAAATTTTCATTCAAAATTAGCGCGAATGTTATCTTAATTTCATAACTGCCAGTTGTCTATAACATACAAACACGTTAAAGCTTTAAACTCCTGGCAACCTGTGTTGATATAAGCGCCATCTAACCGTACCCGCGTGAATCACAATTCACACTGTCTTGCATGAATCAACCACAAAAAAAAACTACGAAATTACTAAACGAACAAGCAAACTAGACACGGAAATAGTTCCAAAGAACGTCGACAGATTTAGCGTCATGTTACAATACCTACCAATTATTAGTATGAATATAAGGTATAAGATGATTTCGACAAGTGCGGAGGAGTTCAAACGATTTCAAGTACGATTTTTTTTCGATAGAATATCGTCGCTAAGAGGCCGGTGTCGATTTTATTCGCAAAAATGTAAAATTGATAGATTTCGTCGATGAAATTGTACACCTTTTGTTACCAAATTGAAATAACAAGTACTGCTTTCTATTAGCACGTCTTCTTATCTTGCCTTTTATCAGATCAATTTTTTGAAAACAGACTCTCTAAATTAGTAATGATTCGTTTTCTGAAGGACGTTTAGGTAAACGCGCGTAAAGCACTGAATTTGTCGCTCTTATTTGTAAATTTCGTAAAGTTTGGACTGCTAAAAATGGTAAATTTGTATTACACATATTCTGTACTTGATCTTTATCAGATTACATTTTTGTTATATGACTTAGAGTTCGAGAAAATGAAAGTTAAACGAATTCAATTTTCTCCAGAAATTACTTCAAAACAAGTTACAATTTCTCTTAAAATCGACTTAATTTCAACGTAATTTAGATACTTGAACAATCTACAACATTTGCTGAAACTATTCTTATACATCAATTTGTATAATTTACCACCATAATTTTTTGATGAATTTTTAAAAACTGCCCCTTCTCTTCATATATTACCGGTGACGGACGCTCGCGACCTCATTATTAAAAGGCAAGATGAGAAAACGTGCTAATAGAAACCAATACTTGTTATTACAATATTACGTAACAAAACGTGTATAATTTCAACGACTAAACCTATCAATTTAAAATTTTTGCTCCAAAATCGACTACGGCCTCTTAAGGGATGGTAGCTATCAATAGCTACATACAAGTCGGAAGAAATAGTAGATTATATGTTAGTCGTAATTTGGCTCAACGTCCAACTAAACCCACAGTGAATAACTTACTTGCTTAATGCGGAAAACATCAGACGACATTTTGGTCACTTAAGTTTTAGTCGTTAAAATCCTCCCGGTTCCTCGCGATGTACTCGTATATAGATAATAAAATTTTAGATTTCGCAGTAACATTCCCTCACTATGCCCATGCGTATGGTTTTAATATCAAAATAAAAAAATAAAAAAAACCCTTAGTGGTTGCAAGTTCCAAAGCATGTCTGTTGAAGAAAACCACCTTTCCGGCTCGACACTTGTTATTTATATCGCTAATAATATCTACTTAATAAATGTGTTAAAAATGGAGCGAAAATGAAAGCTCTTGCTTAAAAAATGCATTTATTAATCGTTTATAACTATAGATATATTTTGGGCTACGGCAGTAAGTTCCACTTGTTAAATTGCAATATTGCATGGTTATACAAAAAAATCCGAAAATTCGGATTTTGTTAAAAAAATCCGGATTTTAAAACGGATCGGAAATCGCCGTGATAATCCGGATTATTGAACTTCGGATAATCCTGATTGCAATCACTAGTACAAACGTTTAACTGTGGCTGTATAAGATTCTGCCTTTGCTCATTTACGCATGTGTAAGGTTTAAAAAAACATTTTTGGTGTAATCCTTTTCCTTCCCGCTTTATGAGCCAGCCCTCCTGTCACCCGTCGCCTCCACGAGGCGATTGATTGCTGATTGAACAATTTATTAGTTAAATTAGAAATTACCAATTGTTCCAGGCGGGGAAATAAAGACACTATTTTTCCATTTTGTTTCCACCCAGTTGCTCGTGGGACGGGGGCGCAGAGGAGTACACCACTTTGCTGCAGTAGAGCAGAAACGTATCTCTTTCTGCGCACTTTTTAGAACAACAACGACCCATTTTCAGAGCATGAGATATGAAATAGTTATTTGTTATACAAGGGTGCAAAGTTGTATTGTAAGGGTGCAAGAGCGTAGCGAGTGTTTCAACACACGAAAAGTAAAATACATTTGCACCCGTGTGTAACACAAAACTTTTCCCCTCACTATAGCGAGGAAAGTGCAACATCCACAGACGTTAGATCATCTTCATCACTGGAATCACTTATTTTTTTACGATATTATAACAGAAAACACTGGAAATTTTGATTTTTACGTGAGTCGGTGAGATGTGTTTTTAAGTAAAAAATTTGTTGACAATGTTGATATTTCTGTTCTGACGTATGAAATGTCAACGATGCGTTTTGAAATTGCATCGACTCAACTTGTGCGTTCAGAATTATATTTAACATCATTATAAAAAATCTAACGTTTATTATGGAATTTTAAGGTTTATGTCTTAAAATTATTAAATAAAGCTAAATTTGGTATTTTTTATTAGATTCTCAAACCATTTATTTAATGATAATTAATATCGAACGAACCATTATTATGAGCGTTATACGTTTTGTCATCTGTCAAGCTACTTAAACACGCTCCATCCAAGGTCAAATTACTTTCCCCACTAGTGGATAAAATGCGTTTTTCCCCGCTTGTTTTAAAGGATAAAAGACGGCTTTCCGAGCTAGTGAGGGAAAAAAATATTATCATTACATTCATTCAGTTTGTCTGTTTTTAATACGCGTATACATAAAGGCCGTTTCACACACATCCCAATTAAAGATCGGATTGTCTATGGTTTTAGATTTTGTTTCCGATCAAAATCAGTCCCTAATTCTCCCGTCAAAATAAATATACCTATAATAATAAGTTTACATTTCTTGAGTTTCACTTTCCTCATAGTTGAAATTAAAAGTAGTGTTTAACTCTGGTAAAAGCAGGTAGAGTCCCTTTCAACCCTTGGTTAACAATCTACTATTTAAACGTTTACTTTGTTGTTTTAGGTATGTCTTCTTTAATTCTATAATTATTAGCATTATGATCAATGTTCGTCTCTTTAGCCACTAAATGAGTAAATGAATATTAATGACAATACATATGCTTATTGTCTTTGTTTCGTAACTGAATTAATTGTACAGTATTTACATGCAAGTCGAGTCGCTTTATTTAAATAATTCCGGCAACAGCAAGGAGTAGAAGTTGCCAAGCGGTTCAAAGTAATCTGAGCACACATTGATTGTAAAGAGACTAAGGGTCTGGGCACTCTGTGCATATCATTTTGGACACCTATCCCGCTTACCTTTCTCTGCTGCTGATTGCACGTTTTTATGACATTAACATTAAGTATTAGCATTGATGTATTACAAAATTTGTATGGCACGCAGAACGTGGTGGCGCTGGTGATGATAATAGTGCGGTGGGCGATCCCGGACATGTCGGGCGACCTGCGCGACCGCATCCGGCGCGAAGCCTACGTCATCAACAGCTTCATCCTGGAGGAGACGCGCGCGCGCTCGCTACCGGAGCGCGCAAGCTCCTCCGCCTCCGCCTCCGCGCCCGCGCCCGCGCCCGCGCTAGGCGACGCATGCGCCAGGGCCCCAGGTCACCTCCCGCTCGACACGCCCGTTTAGCTAACACGCGGTCACGGTATTGTATCTGGCTGAATGCTTTTTATATTATATGTATGTTATTATTACTAACACGGTTTACGTTCACTGGTTTGTACTTGTAACATAAAACGGATATACAAAATTGTTCTAATTATAAACGGGGACGCAGATCTGAGCCATATGATATGACGTCAGAGAGAAGTAAAAAGCTCACAGAACAATGTAAAGTACCCCGTGCATACAACCTTCTATATCGATTTGCATTAGACATGCGCGAAACAGTGCTCCAAAAAGTAATGCTATATCACATCACTTTTTCGAAAACGTAATAGTACACTGAGATATCACATCACTCATCACTCGAAACATGACCCGAACGTGAAACAGCGCTCCGGCGCGCGCGTGATGGTCAAATTACAGCATCTCCTACATTACGCAGCGCATTACAGCACTCTAGTGACTAGCGCGTCTCGTACCTATCCGTAATCCGTATCGCCGATCTATTTATTTAATTTATTACGCGTTGCGTTTTGTCACCGCTATGTGAAAGATTTTTTGTTAATTCTTATAAATCATAAAATATGCATAATTTATTATTATTTGCATAAAATTGATATGACACTGATACAGGTATGTAATTAATTATGTATGTAAGTTTTGCAGGTAGATATACCATACCTGCATTCAAATTGATTTCCCTTCATACTTTACCAAAATAAAATGGAACTCCAGGCTTAGGACTGGCAAACTTCTATAATTATTTTACTATTATTTACAATTTCATTTAAGTATATTTATAATTTAGTTCAAACAGTCTATATATACACAAATCTAATTTCTACACTCAGTCTCGGTACGGTACGCACTAATTCACAATTAAATTAAAGGATAAACAAGTAACTCGTACTTAGTTTGCCGCGAACCGCGAAAGTCAACCAAACATTTCATAACAATATTAAAAAACGGTTTTGTTTTCGTCACATTCAAAATCTCAAACAAATTACTTGATTTAGCCGCATCCTTCTCGTACTATAAGAAAACATTATAAGCTCTACGTGGACGCACTAGAGTTTTAAATTTATTGCAGATGCAGAAAATCATATTCGTAAGAATATTAGTCAATTTGCGACAACTTAAACGCAATCGGCCGAGCGGCCCGACCTGAAGTCTTCCGAAGATAGCCGAAAGAATCGCAGGGCGAGAGCGCGCGATCACTGAGTGCGAGTGCGAGCGAGATAACAAAGCATGGCTTGGCAAACAACCAACTGTGATGACACTATTGCTATTGGCATTATACATTACGCGCACTGTGTATAGAGTTGAACTGACCATTATCGGCGCGTCAATCTATTGAATTTGTCTGGAATTGAAACCATTACGCGCGCTTCGGCGCGGGGCGTTCGGCTCGCGTGATGAGTTATGAGTTACATGAAGTAATGGTTGATTTTTCCGTGTGATACGACATATTACGCGTTCGAGAGATATCTCATTTGTGATGTTACGAGCATTACTTACACATGTCTAATTTGCATATATCGTAATTCTTTCAGACTGTTTGCTAATGAATTTAACTCGATTTTTATAAAACTCAGTGAACTTAAACTATTGAAAGACTGTGTTGTTTGTGCTAGATGCTACTAGAGTTTTGATTGGACGCCTATTGTTACACACTCCTAAAAATCCAAGAAACATAAATATAGTTAACAACACATTACTTTACGCAACAGATGAGACATTGCGTTTTTATCGCGTTTCTTAATATAATGCCTTTTTTTTATTAGTTACATTACAGTGCTCGCATTTTAAGTGTCCTAATGATTTCGTTAAGAATTTTATTCCCTCTATACATCAATAAAAAGGTTTTCAATAAATCAATATTATCTATTGGCGACCTATCTGGCCTAGTGAAGCCGATGATCCTGGGTTCAAATCCTGTTAAGGGCATTTATTCAGTGATGAACACGGATATTTTTTCCTGAGTCATGGGACTCATGGGTGTTTTCTATGTATTTAAGTATTTATATATTATATATATCGTTGTCTAAGTACTCACAACACAAGCTTTAATGAGCTTACCGTGGGACTTAGCCAATTTGTGTAATAATACATACATACATATAATCACGCCTATTTCCCGGAGGGGTAGGCAGAGACCACGGATTTCCACGTGCTACGATCCTGACATACCTCTTTCACTTCCTTCACTTTCATAACATTCCTCATACACGTTCGCCCGTTTAGGCTGCTCTTGACCTGGCCTTTTTTCAGGATTTCCCCGATCTGATCAGAGAAAGTCCGCCGAGGACTGCCCCTTCCAACTCCCGTTTCTACCTCTTCCTTATACAGCCAGTTTCTCTTTGTTAGCCTTCTTTCACTCATTCTTTCCACGTGTCCAAACCATCTCAACATACCTTTCTCAATTTTTGTCACTACATCTTCGTTCAGTCCACACTTTTCCCTTATCACACTGTTCCTAATTCTATCTTGTAATCTCATACCACATACTCAACGCTCTCATTCCCACTGTATTCACTGGGTTCTGATGCCTCTTCTGCCATACCCAACTTTCGCTACCATGCATAAGTGTAGGCACCAACATCCCTCTATGCACAGCCAACCGTGCTTTTTGCGACACCTTCTGGCTGCTCATAAAAGCGTTAAGTGCCCCATTTACGCTATTTCCTGCATTTACTCTCCTTTGAATGTCTTTATCATGCTTCATTCTCCGACACGTTTTCAATGCTTTCATTCAACTCCGAAATTGGCGTGTTTGCCTCCTCTTTATCAAACAAACATAATAATGTCCTATAATTATTTATTTATTTATCTTCCAGAAGACACCAACCACGTTCGTTGAAATCATTATGCTTACTCTACCTTGCAGGAACGACATACATCCTTAGGCTATTTTATACCATCTGATGTTTGGACTTTGGATATTAGGATATACATGCTTGAATTTAAAACATATATACAGCTTTATTATCATATGTTTTTTTTAAACATATTTTAGTCTAGGTTTTAACTAGGACACTTAATATGCCCAGCGATTTATGGTGGTTTTCAGAAAAAAATGTACCATTGACTGTTTTTCGTAAAATAGATTGACAGATTTTCATACAAATTTTGGGTTTCAGTTTTGTAACGGTCCATACAAAATTTATGTGAAAATGCGTTACAAAACTGAAATTTTTTTGGGGATATATTTTTTTTCTTTTTAAATCGATAGTTCTCGTAATTCTGAGTAGAAATAACCAGAGGCCGGAATTCTCGTAGCATTTTTGAGCTGTCGTAGGAACTTCTCGTTTATCGACTTCCGATAATACATATGCATATCGATAAATACAGATTACAATATGTAAAATATGATTACGAGTAGACGTAAACAACATGCAGTCTTATCGCGAATGAGCGATATCTTGAGACAACCTTTGGATACCAACTTTATTAATTTAAATGTTAATATATTTTTCCTTTTTTTATTGTGGGACGTACCACATATTATTTACGTTTATTATTTTCCTAAAAGTTGGTATCCAAAGGTTATCTCGAAGAGATCGCTCATTCGCGATAAGACTGCATGTTGTTTACTTCTACTCGTAATCATATTATTCATATTTTATTTACATATTGTATTCTGTATTTATCGATATACATATGTATAATAATCGGAAGTCGATAAACGAGAAGTCCCTATGACAGATCAAAAATGCTACGTGAATTCCGGCCTCTGGAAATAACCCAAAAGTTGATGGATTTTCGAAAAAGAGTAAATGGTACACTTTTAAGTGAAAATGCCAATATAAAGTATGTATTATATGATATAACATGCCAGTCCAATGCAGTCTCATTAAGCTAATTGCGATAGCGCCCAACTAAATGTTTTCACATTCTCAGTGGATGTTATTCGCAAGTAGCTTACATGTTATTATATTATTACTAAGGCTAGCTTCATAATGCTAATGATTTGGTTTAAAGTAGTAACAGGTTCGAGATTTTGGAGTGAGTAGTTCTGCCGTGAGTGAGTTTTCCAATGTTAAGTTTTATGAAATAACTGCATGTTTAGGATGATGTGTGGTTCAATTTACGAATTAAGACCACAATATTATACTAATTTAACATATATGGTAGTTGAAATTGCAATAAAACATCGCTATTTTAGCTAACATGCACGAACCCACCCACGATTACCACAAAACTTATTCGTCAAGGGATTTAGAATCACACCTTTGCAGAAGGAGGTCTTGAGCCGCGTATACACTTATGCAACCTTGTCCAAGCAAATGTAAATGTGCCCTTACTTGTGCCCTAACATTCATTGTTTGTATTAGATTGTTCAGCAGTTTAGCTCGGGAGCACCATTTTTTCTTAGACTTTACACATCTTACACAATCAACGAATCTTTGTTGACTCCACAGCCTATAGTATTTTTCAAACTCGAAGGGTAGGCTGACACATTTCGAAAAGCGATTATAGGATTGTGAGAATGCAAATTAGAAACGATTTTTTACGATTCTCGATTAAATCTGCCGTGGCCATATAATCGATTCTATTGATGATTTATATTTTTAACTAAACATACCTTGACAATTGGACGCGACTGAAACGATTTGACACGAGCGTAATCGATTCGGTCGATAAGTAGAGACAAACTCTATTGTAATTGAGTTCCGTTTTACATAATGAAACTACGATATTAAAATTAATCTTTTTTACATAATAATATATCTTTTGGTGATTTGTGTCTATTATAATGAGATATTCTAAGCTATGAAGATATGTATTTTTTGTCCTATTGGGATTCATGTCTGTTAAAAAAAGTTTGGTCTGAAACGTCAATGGCATGGAATGAAAAAAAAAACAAATGTCACCGTACCCTTCGCGTTTGAAAAAAACTATAGTAAATAAAGAAAGACTGACAGCCTCAATTCAACGCCGCGCGCCGCGAGAACCGTCAATGTTTCATGAGTGAAGATGACATTACATAAAGAAGACTGACAGCCTGCATTCAACGCCGCGCGCCGCGAGAACCGTCAATGTTTCATGAGTGAAGATGACATCACATGAGGAAGACTGACAGCCTTCATTCAAAGCCGCGCGCCGCGAGAACCGTCAATTTTTCACGAGTGAAGATGACATTACATAAAGAAGACTGACAGCCTGCATTCAACGCCGCGCGCCGCGAGAATCGTCAATGTTTCATGAGTGAAGATGACATTACATAAAGAAGACTGACAGCCTGCATTCAACGCCGCGCGCCACGAGAACCGTCAATTTTTCATGAGTGAAGATGACATTACATAAAGAAGACTGACAGCCTGCATTCAACGCCGCGCGCCGCGAGAATCGTCAATGTTTCATGAGTGAAGATGACATTACATAAAGAAGACTGACAGCCTGCATTCAACGCCGCGCGCCGCGAGAATCGTCAATGTTTCATGAGTGAAGATGACATTACATAAAGAAGACTGACAGCCTGCATTCAACGCCGCGCGCCGCGAGAATCGTCAATGTTTCATGAGTGAAGATGACATTACATAAAGAAGACTGACAGCCTGCATTCAACGCCGCGCACCACGAGAACCGTCAATTTTTCATGAGTGAAGATGACATTACATAAAGAAGACTGACAGCCTGCATTCAACGCCGCGCGCCGCGAGAACCGTCAATGTTTCATGAGTGAAGATGACATTACATAAAGAAGGCTGACAGCCTCCATTCAACGCCGCGCGCCGCGAGAACCGTCAATGTTTTATGAGTGAAGATGATATTACATAAAGAAGACTGACAGCCTACATTCAACGCCGTGCGCCGCGAGAACCGTCAATGTTTCATGAGTGAAGATGACATATCATAAAGAAGACTGACAGCCTGCATTCAACGCCGCGCGCCGCGAGAACCGTCAATGTTTCATGAGTGAAGATGACATCACATGAGGAAGACTGACAGCCTTCATTCAAAGCCGCGCGCCGCGAGAACCGTCAATGTTTTATGAGTGAAGATGACATTATATACTATTTTTACATTTTAATTATTTGCATAATGATAACTGCCACCTTGACGACTGCTATTAATAATTTCAAAACGAAAAATTGGATTTGACTGAACGCAATAGTCACAAAAAAGGGATATGTCTGATATGATCACATAGGTCCCGCATAATGTTTAAGTACATATAATCGCAATTAGAACCTGAATATCTGAACACGCTTCTATTGTCAAGCCAGTAGAGGGTGTGTTTAGATATTTTTGAGCACCTTGGCCGCTCCAATATATCTGATGGTGACTGTACTTCAGGTTGCTTGTCTAATGTTAATATTCTTAATATCTTTAGTTTGGTGTGGGTTGACTGATAACAATGAAAGGAATGATTCATATTTAAGTATACATTATTTAACATTTTAAGCGTGCGATCGGCCTGGCTTCGGATTTCTGTAGCGGTCCTGACGCTTGATTGGTTTTGATCACAGTTTCTTTGCGCCAGACGTTGTATGTTGTTCCGTAACCAATGGAAGATTTTTATGGGGTTCTGTCTACTACTAAATCTACGCTGGCCGTCTGTCTGTGCACTCCTCGGTATCCGCTCCCGTCCTATGTTTTAAGTGGTGTAACTTTTATATTGTACGACAGACAGACTACTATTATTGTACTACAAATACAAGTCAGTCTAATTAACAATGATAACTTCTTACCTCTTTACACTAATACAATTCAAATATGTAATTATTGCGAGCAAACACGTTGGTTTTTGTATTTGTATGTGTAAAATTAGAAAGAAACGCAAATTTTGATTTTACGCAAGTAGGTTTTTTTGACACTTGCCTTAAACCCTAAATAAATAATCATGCTTTTTACAATAGCTTAGTACACCGCTTCAAGCATTTTCAAACTTTCGTGACTTTATTTTAAACTATCATAATATACATTTCACTGTTTAAAGTAGATTTAGGGCAGCTTATGAATTGAAGTGATTTATTTTGATATTTATTGCATTTCTTTCGCATATCAAATATTAGAGTGCAAAAATGTATTTATTACAAGTAAGAACAAGGTAAATATATGTTTTAGACATAGTATAATGCATAGTAGTAATGGTGGGTGTTACTGTTAAATACAGATGAGGGCGAGCCGACGTGGAACCACCTGTTGTCGTCGTCGCTGTCGGGGTCGGACTTCGACCTTGCGGCGCACGGCGACCACCAGGCGCTGCGCGTCATCACGCAGCCGCCGCCCGCGCCCGCGCCCGCGCCCGCGCCCGCGCCCGCGCCCGCGCCCGCGCCCGCGCCCGCCTCGCAGCCGCCGCCCGCGCACCTCTAGTCAGGCGCGCACAACACAACTATCCACCCATAGCGGAACAACCAGAGTGCGTACTGCGTAGCCAACGTGCAATCGTTTACGCTCCGTAGCGAACGAAACGCAACTGTCACTGTCGCACTAATATGGTATGGAAGAGTGTTAGAGAGAGAGATAACTACGATACCCTACGGAGCGTTAACGATTGGCACGTTGGCTACGCGGCCTGTTCCGCGTGTTAGGCACAGTGGAGGGTTGTCTATTTTAACTTTTCCCGGTCATGTACACTGAGTTTATAGGTTCGAGTTAACCGTAGCGTGCGCACCGCAACGCAACGTCAAGTACAAGCACATCAACACACGCAAGCTTGCTATGCCACAATGACTACGGAGTGCAAAACGTGTACGTTCCGGTGTAACCGAGCCTGAACGTATCGTGTAACGTTTTACGTCTAACGTACCTATATAAGGTGCTAAAAAATTAGTCACGGATATTTTAAGAGATAATACATTACGTTAAAACAATTAACTTTTAATTGTAATTAAGGATATCATTTTTAGGGTTCCTTACCCAAAGGGTAAAAACGGGACCCTATTACTAAGACTCCGCTGTCCGTCTGTCTGTCTGTCTGTCACCAGGCTGTATCTCATGAACCGTGATAGCTAGACACCCGGAACCCTTCGTGCGCGAGTCCGACTCGCACTTGGCCGGTTTTTTTTGTTTTCATTTACTGAACAAAAAAAAAATTATAATTAATTTTTAAAATAATCACCCCTATTATGTACCTGTCAAGATGTTTAACACTGTCTGTCATGTCACGTCAAAAGTTGTTTTTCTTAAATGTCATTATGATCCGGCGGGAAAACTGTAGGTTATTAAATACTAGCGTCTGCCCACGGCTCTGCCCGCGTGGACAAAAAAACTGTCCCATGCGAACAAGTAGTGTGAAAAAAGTAGTGTGCTATTCCATACTAATAACCTATCTCTGTGCCTAATTTCATCCAGATCAGTTAAACTGTTTGGGCCTGACTTGATAATCCATCCACCCATACAAACTTTCACATTTAATAATAATTAGGTTAGATATTTAACGAATGCTAACCTACCTAATTAACAAGTCTAAGTAACTTAAAAAGCAAGCACGGACATAAGAAAACTTTTATTAGCATAAACAGATTATAAAAATTGTTGAAAATGGTGACCCTGGTTTTCAATGCACAATAGTGCTCGCTTTCGGATATTTTCATTAACACGCTTCTCTTTCCCTTTTCATAACCTCAAAGGCATCGGTAATCCATGTTTGTAATTCTTCTGACGTTCTGATTGTGTGCCCGTCGTTTCCATAAACCAAGTCTTTGGCTCGTCCCCATACGTGGAAATCAAGCGGTGTTAAATCTGGTGAGCGGGCTGGCCAGTTCACTGCACCTGCTTGAACCCCACCCCGGCCAATCCATCGTAATTGGAATCGTTCCGTTAATTACCTTCTTACGTTACGATCGTGATGGGTTGGGGCACCATCATGTTGAAAGTACATTCTCCTACGGAGATCGACTGGTACTTCATCTAGCAATTCTGGTAGGCCTTCTTGTAGGAATTGAAGATACGTCCTTCCATTGAGGCGGATGAGAAAGA
This sequence comes from Cydia strobilella, assembly GCF_947568885.1. Taxonomy (NCBI): domain Eukaryota; kingdom Metazoa; phylum Arthropoda; class Insecta; order Lepidoptera; family Tortricidae; genus Cydia; species Cydia strobilella. Next base: position 34,487,740 of record NC_086068.1, read on the forward strand.
CAGGGCCCAACAAATAGTCGCCAAGTAATCCTGCCCACACATTAACGCTGAAGCGAGTCTGAAAGTGGTCAGGACGTGCTAAATGAGGATTCTGTTCCGACCAAAAGTGTGCATTGTGAATGTTAAATGATCCCACCCTCGCAAATGTACACTCGTCGGTCCACAGTATGTTACGTCTGGCGTTTTTAATAAGCCACTGACTGAAGAATACACGTGGTTCATAATCCTGTTGTTGCAGTGCTTGAACATGCGTGAAATGGTAAGGATGCTTTCCCTCACGTTTTAGAATTTTCCATATGTAGCCGTCACTGACATTAAATACATTCGCTGCGTCCCAAGTACTGCTCATAGGATGGCGGTCAAAAAAATCCAAAATTGCAACTTCTAGACGAACTGGGTACCTAGGCCTACCGGCTTTACCTATTGGCATGAGGTTTCCGGCAAGAATTCTTTGATGTGCCCGGTATCTACCGACTATCTATAGACTATCTAGTCTGAGGATTCACAATCGTATTGTATCTTTGTGCATAAAGCCTTAAAGCTCCTGCCGCACTGTAGTTTGAGTCGCGATAACATCTTACCATGTTTAAATACTCGTTAAGTGTGTAGCGGTAAGGCATAGCGGTAATTAATTAAATTTCTTTGCAACCGACACAATCAGAGAGCAAATTGCATGACATTGACATTTAAGTATTTTATTGATCAACTTTAAGAGGCCACTTGAATGATAGTTTAAAGAGGTTATAAAATGTATAACAAGGGGTCTCATTTAATTATCTTATTAACAGGCTGTTTTAGCTTAGTAAATTTGTTTCCTAGTTTTCTCCAAAAAAACAACAAAACCAATGATGTTTCATACTTAAATGTACTCCGAGAACCGAGTACTATCAGCTGTAAAAATATCCATGACTAATTTGTTAGCACCTTATATAACGTTTTTGGTAAATTTTGGCAAGATTAAACGTTTTGAAGTTTATTTATGAAATAAGTGGTATTTACCCTCTGACCCTATTAAGCGGATCAATGGTTACATTAACACAAACAAGGTAAACATTATCTACAACGGGTCCTTATTATGTGTCGTTCTTGACGTAATTCTATGGTTGCGACTTTACACAGTAATCTTTACCGTGCGTAATATAGCTACAAAAAGTTGAACATCACATTTTCTACGAAATATAGTACATTTCAATGCAAGTGTGAAAAGTATGCTATCATTCACGAGTTACGAGATGTATTTTATGAGCCGTAGGCGAATAAAAGACACGGGACAAGTAAATAATAAAACTTTTACACTTACATTGAACGACGTTTTTAATACATTTGCAAAAAAATCACAATCAAACAAAAATGTTGGTTACATGAGTAATATAACTATTAAACTTACAGTTACGAATTTTCCCTTGAACCTGAATGATATTGTATATTATATATTATTCAACGCTATAAACTACGTTGAGCGTTGATTTACATTGCAAAAATTAATCACACTGACTCATTTCATACAAAAACATTCTTTCAGTTGCAATTTAAGTTCATTATTTTGATACAACTAAATTTAAAGTAAAAATAGCGGGCGCCGGTTTTACTTTTTAATTTTTCATTTTCAACGTGGCAATGATAGTTCCATTTAGCCAAATAATAAAAAAAATGTTTAGTGAAATATCGTATTATATAACGTATTATTTATATAATATCAAATAAATATATACTTTATATCGTGTAACAATACTTTTTATACGTAATGAATGTCTAATGGCAAAATAAAAATATATAAAGTTTTGAACATCCAAACTCTTTGGTGTGGACGTAATTATGGTCAGTATTATATTTAAAAGAGCTGGAATAGTAAAAAACACTAGTTCGCAAAAACCAACTTTGCGAACGCTAAACAGCTACGTAAAGTAGCACGTTTTGAGCAACTGTATTAAAATAGTTATTTACGATACAAGTGCGGAAAAGAGGAAATTCGAAACGAGTGGCGATAAATTAAAACACGATTGCAGGGAGTGTTTGAAATCGACACGTATTCGCACGTGTATACAATTTAGTGTGTTAGTATATAACAAAATTGTAATGTTAAGAATATTATTGAATTTATTATGAACTTCGCCAAAGAAATGCCTATTAACAAAAATCCAGGCATAGGAGTTTATCGCGCACATATTTTAATTTTTAGTTATTTACAATACAAGTGTGGAAAGTAGGAAATTCGCAACGAGTGGTGATAAATTTTAACACGACAGAAGGGTGTGTTTTCAATCAACACCGGTTGTGAATTACCTATTCGCACGTGTATTTTTACAACGTTTTACAATACATATGGCCTTTTGATTTTTCGACATATGCACGGAAAGTGGTTATTTCCGCACTCGTGTCGATTTAAAACACTCCCTTCGATCGTGTTTTAATTTATCGCCACTCGTTGCGAATTTCCTACCATTTGCACTTACATCGTAATGTACTATTATAAAAGAACCGAAAGTCGTCCGAAACGTAAGTCTCGAAAGGTTTTCTCTCTGTTACTTTGCTTGAAGTGAAGGATAGATATACTTATTTATATTAATTGTTGTTTTCAAATCACAACTGTACAAAACGGTGCCCTATTGATATGCCGAAGAAAAATACGCCGATTTTTGTTTCGCCGACAACGATTCGCCGACGGGTTCTTTGGCCGAGTAACGATCGGCAGAATCTCATTACGCATAATAGTCGTATATGTCACTTGACTGAAAGCTTAAAGTTCCGATTTTACAATTTTCCGAAAATATTTTTTTCCGAATTCCTAAATTCCAAAAAATCATTGTCCGATCGGAACATAAATAATTCGGTATTCAGAAATTCGGTCTTTTGTAAGGTCGGAAAAATGAAATTCGTGATATTCAAATAAAGACTCACGTTTTACCTACTTTAGTAATTGGGTATTCAGAAATTCCGTTTTTTGTAAGGTCGGAAAAATGAAATCCGTGATATTCAAATTAAGACTCACGTTTTAGTAATTATTACGGGTGCCTGTCGTGCCGCTTCATGTTAAATTCGGCATAAATAAATTAGGCAGAACTGCGAACCTGCGAACCCGAACTGTTGCTACAAGTCGCAATTTGGGTCGCAATTCTAACCTAACCTAACCCGACCCCCAATAAAACGAATTGTTGCCAGAAGTGGGTTAGGTTATGTTAGAACTGCGACCCCCAAGAAAACGAACTGTTGCCAGAAAAGTGGGTTAGGTTAGGTTAGAAATGCGACCCCCCAAGAAAACGAACTGTTGCCAGAAAAGTGGATAAGTTTAGGTTAGAACTGCGACCCTCAAGATAACGAACTTTAACAATATATTCGGAATAACGTTATTCGGATTGGGATATTTAAAATAGGAATCACGTCAATTCGGAATAAGGGCAATTCAGAATTCGTGATTTTGAAAATTGTAAATGTTAAATTCGGCGTTTGTCGCTGTCGGAATTGTTATAATCGGAATTATGTGGTTCGGAATTCAAACTTCGGAATAATGGCAATTCGGAATTCGTTATTTCAAAAATCGTAATTGTTAAATTCGGTGTTTTCCACCATCGGAATTGTTATAATCGGAATTATGTGGTTCGGAATTTACAAAAGTCGGCTTTTTGGGTTTTCGGAAATATAAATCTTCGTGATTTTCATCATTCGTAATTACGACAGTCGGAATTTTGATGGGTCGAGCATTTTGAGCATTTAAAAATCGGAATGATAAAATTCGACATTCTAAAATTCGGAATAATTTTTTTCGGAATTATGTACTGTACCCTATTAACGGTTACTTAAGGGATTTTAGAAAAATAATGTAGGTACTCTTGATACTACTTACCCAATGTGATGAAGTGACATATGATGCACGTACTAGCGAGTTCGCCAGCGCTGAACAACTTTTAACCTACGAGTATATGTTATATGTAGGTACTATATAATATAATATAACCCAACACGTGTAATTGTCCCATACACGACCAAGTCGAGAGGTGAACCATAAAAACACTTTATTCACCGGTATTTTTGTGTACGAGGGTGGGTTGATAAGTCCGAAATAAAGATGAAAAAATCGGCCAAGTGCGAGTCGGACTCGGGACTTCCGGTTAGAACGCCATCTTGATAGTAGCCTCGTGATGAATTCCTTTGTTTTTTGCTTATTAATATTGTTTAAAGTGTAATATCGATAGCTTTATTATACAGTAATCTAATGACCAAGGGTTCCGTACATTACACAATTTAAACAATGTATTTTTTATGTGAAACGTGAGTGAAATGTCTTTAAAAAACCCGTAGGGGTCGGATCAAAAACTAAGTAATTAAGTCCGACTCACGCTTGACTGCACATTTCTAATAGGTTTTCCTGTTCCTGTTTCCTAAAATTATAAAAAAAATATATTTGAGATTCTCACAATGAGCTCTTTCATTTGTAACACGATATAGTTAGAAAAACTTTATTTTGAAATTTTCTCATTGTACAGCCACACGCTAGGGCCGAGTACCTGGACAATAATGGAAAATGGATGAAATGGTACTCTTGCGCTGCGTGTGCCTGCACAGACTGCATACGATAAGGTGGGCAGCGATAGCAAGGGATCCTAATGGCCTAAGTCCCTACTTCCCTAGCCCTAACTTATCCTAAAACAAGGATGTCTGTTACCGTTAGGCCTAAAGTAAGAGACGGATTCCTATTGGGAAGGAATCGGGTAATTGGATGGATACTTGCTGCCGATCACTCAGACTCAAGTGACCGATTAAGGCTGAAGGTGTCTTACGCCACAGCAAGGGTACCTATGAAATGTGGGGGAAGGAATCCTCTACTCTCAGAGAGTCGTCCTGAGCTAGCAGAGGTATTGGGTGTGGAGATAGTGAAACACCAACGGACAATTGGTATCTGATTTATTTACAATGTTCCTATCTATTTATACAATCTTCGTCTACAGCACACATACGTAAATTATTTTCGTGTACTGTCCGTGTAAATTGCAAGTAGTGCTGGCTTATGCCCTAGTTGCATAGACGCGAGTCAGCACGAGTCAGTACGATGCGGTTACGAAATCTGTTGTTTAAACATCCTGGCGACCGCCGAAGTTTGCAGGGACGATGGTGAAGCTGGTCTATAGAGGCTGCATTGGACGCAACTCTATTTCATCGAATTGGCTGCTGTAGACCGGTGCATTTGTTGTCTGGCGCTTGGGTTTCGGTGGAGCCGACCTGACGGGGGCAGCGGGCGATGAAGCTGACCTCATGCTCGTTGCGCAGGAACGTATACGTGACAGGAGCTGAGGACCATAACAACCTGTTAATACCATTAAAATAAAAACTGCTAATGATGAACTGAGACTAATTGCTACTGAGTTGCTTTGTATCTGTTCCCAAATTGTGTTATCTAATTGTTTTTGAAGTAAATTCTCGTTATTTGTTAGATGTTTAAATATGTCTCTGGAGTTGTCAAGAACTTCCTCGTCTCTAGTTATGTCTTCTATTTGTTTGGTTGTTTCGTTTGTGTTTAACAAAAAATTGGCCTGTCTTGAAAAGGTTGCTAAAACTGATATTGTATTAGCTCTTCTTGCTGCTAGAATGTTTCTTCTTGTTTTGATAATACAGTTTTCTGCAATGTGGATGACAGCTTTCTTCCCTTTCTCCATCGCAAATTATTGAGGCTTTCACTGATTTTGTTGTCATGATTAATCATGTATTCGGCATATATAACTGTTCCCACACGGTTGCTGTTAAGTTCTCTAGTGTTGCAGTTTACTATCTCAGTTCCCTTAAATATGAGATCAATGATGCAATTCTTGTTTTCCTGCATATTTTTGACTGATGTTGGGTAGCAAATGTATTCTGTACTTTTCCTGAGACATGCTCTAAACTCCTCTGTATCTAATTCGAAGTAGTTCTCATTATTGTAGTCAATTGCAATTATGTTGTGGTATACCTCTAAGCTGTACACTTTTCCTTTTCTACTTTCCTTCGGTACAGGTGTCACGTGAATCAGGGTGTATTCCGTTATGTCTTGTAATGCGAAATAGCCATATACTTTCATGTGTGTCGAATTTTCAGTTACTTTCGTATCTATCAGTTGATTTTGCACTATTTTTAGCTTCGCTCTGACCACCTTGAGGCTGTCGGTGACACTCAGCATCTTAAATTTTGCGCAGTAGTAAATGGTGTGGTTCTCAGTATTACAATACCAGCATTTCCGTACGTCTCTCTTATTTGATTCCTGTTTGTGACGACGTACTACTCCCATACCTTTTCTGTGTATGCGTCGAAACGCTCTGATTCGCAGTGTCCAAACACTTGAACCTCTTTTCCATGAATTCCATCATACCAGCTAAACTCTGATTCTTGTTTGGTGTTTTTAGTGCTAGTTCATAGATGTTATTGGTTATAGAGTCCCATTTTCGGCTGATGATACGTGTTAATATTGGATCCCACTGCGATGTATTGACACCTTGGTTTGTCAACGCGGCTAAACTCTCTTTTATAGTGTCAAACATGGTTTTTATCTTAATAGAACTGGGCCGTTCTATTGTAGGTAAGTCAAGCAACTTGTCAATAAACTTTGAACTGATTAGTCGTTCATTTTCATATCTCTGTGTCAGCAATCTCCACGCGGTGTCATAATTGTTTTCGCTGACGCCCAACTGCTGTATCATTTTTGCAGGCTCTCCTTTTAAATGTGTTTTTAAATATTGCATTTTTTCTATGCTGGATAAAGTGCGTTGTGGATAAGATTTTTAAATAAATCGTGGAATGAGTACCAGGACTTATAGTCACCCATGAAAACTGGGATAGTTATTTTTGGCAAATTTACACGTTTTTTGGTTTCAGTGGAACTATGTGGCATGGCAGGCTCGGCAACCTCGTTAATTTTAACTTGTAGGTGGTACTACGTGTCTTCAACGTCTTCCTGACATACTTCGATCCTTTCTTTCATGAAGTATTCGTCACTACGTAAGCTTTCCTCTACGCAAAGTCCCAAATGCTCTTCTTCTATAGTCTCCCACTGTTTTTGAATGGCTTGGAGAATGTTTTGCAGGAACCAGATTGGCTTATTCTCAGTGATGGCTTGCCTGGCTGCGGCTAACTTCTTGAAGAGCTGAGATATGCGCCACTTCTGCATCTCTAACTTTGGCGATCCTTCCTGACGTTGTACCCTTCGCTAACTTTCATCAACTCTTCTTCACACTTTTCTAAGTAGGCAGTGGCTTCTTTATATACGCTCTGGACGCTGCTATAGTAGCTGGTCATGTAGGCGTGGGTGCCTAACCTTTCTTCCGTCTTAATTTGGTCGTGGTTTCCCTCAAATTGGGTTTTGATCTCGCTGAACGCCGTCCTCTTCTCTACGATGTACTTATGCGTCTTTCTGCTTGACGAATCCTTTTTCATGTTGGTAAGCATGGTCTTGAGTCTTCCTCCTAACTCCTCCTGACTCTTTAGGAGTTCGTTGAGCTTAACAGCGTCCATGTTGTCAGTTTGTCAGTAAATCCCTAAAATACATTTAAGGGCAAATTTAACAGTCGATAAATATTGACTGGTCTGTTGTCAGTATTTATTGACTTAACGGACCCCCTTATGTTACCATCTAACCAGCGAGATGTCATCCATAAAGGTATCCGGCTCGAAGGACCACTCATTTATCCCGCAAAAGTGGCCCTGATGTTTAAAATTCATTTGTTTACGTTACATATCCGTCTTTGGGTCACAAACTTACATGTGTATACCAAATTTCATCTTAATTGGTCCAGTAGTTTCGGAGAAAATAGGCTGTGATAGACGGACAGACAGACAGACAGACAGACGCACGAGTGATCCTATAAGGGTTCTGTTTTTTCCTTTTGAGGTACGGAACCCTGAAAACAAAGATATTTGATTCTGACTAATTTATTTTTTATTTACTGAAATTTGGACACATAAATAAGTCGCAGGGGTCCAACTTCTGCAAACATTGCAAATGGAGTATTAATTTGAAGAAGAACTGTTCAATGTTTGCCATCGCAACGTTACGGTAGCCGTTTGGATCGGCGAGGGGCTCTGCAGCGGCAGCCAATATGCACAAAACTTTTTTCGGCGAGCAGTTAACGATCTCTGCTGTCTCCCTAGGTAGTTATCGACGGTCTTTTAATACAATATTTTTACTTTTTTGGACGTTTCTGGGATAGACACCTCATTTGGTCTCCAACTTCTGCGACACGCCATTGTTGACGCTTTGTATTGTCGTCTTCGTATGAAATCACCTACTATGGCACGATGTAACACAGTTTTAATGTGGGTTCCCGTTTTTTCTTTTTAAACTTAAAACTGTATGACAACTCGATCCTTAGTTTTCTCCATTTTCATGAAAATGGTAAACTGACTCACTTCAAACCTCAATAGTTTTTTGAAAAACAAATAAACTTAAAAAAAAATACTTAATTGAGAAATAAGGCAATCTTTTGAAACTTAATTATCGTTTCGGTTTGTTATCAACCCACTCTCGTACCTATGCATAAAATAAATAAAAAAGACTAAAATGAATCTCAAAGGTTTTTGAAGTAATCTGTTTACAATTTATAATGCAGAGGATATAACTGATGTTATAGTAGGTACTTATTTACTTTTATCACGAGTAGTGCGCGTTATTTCAGTATGGATTTATAAAGTGTGGCTGTACTCGTAATATGCTGACCTAGAGGCAGTATAGGCACCAAGCACCAACCGATTAGTAATGTAAAGAACTGCCGTGCCGGTATACCACTGGCACAGTCAACTCGTACAATCATTGTAGGTACATAGACATGTGTACAAACGTTTTTGATGCCTGGCCAGGCTAACAAATGGTTGTATATAAAGAACAACAAATAGATAATAACATTTTCACCTTGGTAGTTAGGATAGGCAAAATACCTTGCGGCTACAACATTTAGGAAAATAGCAGTGGCCAAATCAAAATAATACCTACATTTAGAATGTTGTAATTTGTTACTAAGTACTTATTCTGTTGTTATGTGTGAATGCCACTAGTTTACGAAATGCCTTTAAAATTAAAACAAAACTTTTTAGTATTGGTCAATGTATTATGTTGTATTTTAACCTCTCCTATTTTCACTGCTGAGGTGAAAAATTGTTTCTGGGACTCGAGGCCAAAGTTATTAGTTAGGCAACTGGTGCCTTTCAAAATTACAATTCGCAGCTAAAACAAACGTTGTTTTTGTGCCAATCACTTCGTTATTTGTTTCTTATTAGGATTTGCCCAAATATTAGTGTTTCATCTCTTTCCTTTTAAAGAGAAAGTTGTTAGTAATGGGTATTTTTGAAACTATTTATATGTTTTTACTTACACATATATTATAATATTGGAACGTAATAAAACACAATTCACTCGAACCATACCAATAAGATACTTGTGATTAAAAAACAAAGGCGGTATTTTTTGTGCATTAGATCGATGTTGTCTAACCACGTCCGCCTATAAATTGTAGTTGTTACTTGCTGCTCAAACACTAGCAGTGTTCCTTTAGGGCCTTATAATGTACACCGTGTCCAATAAGTCCGAATACACATCTTTTTACCTTGGCTCTAAAGACATACGGATTACAGGCCATCAAATTCTTATTTTAATATCGGTGCACAATATTTTGAGGGTGGATCTTGGACCTTGGATGCCATGCTTATAAAAAAACGCAAAGTACATGGCATTTCCGAAGCGACCAAGAAACAGAGAGTGCAAAGATCTAACATAAAACATAATAGTTTCTTGGTACGCAGGTGACGAGTTTGTTTTTTCTGACGTGAAAATGTTTGTGTTAGACAGCCTCACATTGTCCAAAATGATCGACTGTTGGCACCACGGATAGAAGACATTCTGGACAACTAGAAAAATGTTCCTAGGTTCCAGAGCTCACCATCGGTCAGTATGTAAGAAGGGTAAACTACCTTCAGTATTAATCGATAAAGGCGTTAAAATTAACACACTTTATTATAAAGCCGAGCTTTTGGAGAAGATGGTTGCCCCAAATTTAAAATGTATGGGAATTCATATTATGTGTTCCAACAAGACGGAGCTCCTTCACACACGTCAAATGCTGTTCAAGCTTGGTGTCAGGCTAATTTGACAGATTTTTTGCTGAAACATGAATGGCCACCCAGTTCTCCAGAACTCAACGTATTAGATTATTTTGTATGGGCGTACATGCTTTCGAAACTACATAATTATAAAATCATAAACCTGGATCATTTCACTGGACAAAATGCCAATGGAAATGGTGCATGCTACGTGTGGTTCATTCGAGAAGTGTTTGAGGCTGGCAAAGAAAGTTGAAGGTGGAGTTATTCCTAAACATTTGTTGTAAATATTGCCACACAAGTGTGCCATTAATAAAATATAATTTGAATTGTAGTAACTATTCGTACATTTATTTTATTTAATATTTGTACTGTATTTGGACTTATTGGACACGGTGTATTTCTATTGCCAAGTGTGGATTCGTCATCTAATAGGTGTGCCCTAAAGTAAGTAGTTAATGTATAATGTAAGGGTAAGATCAGACGAGCAGACGAATCGCCTGATGTTAAGCAATTACCGTCACGTCACCAGACACCAGGAGGGTTGTGAAGTTACATCACAATTTATCCCTCTGCTGGGCAAAGGCCTCTCCCCTTGATTTCCACGACTCCCGATTTAGTACTTCCTCGATCCGACCTATTGCTATGGAAGCGCCATGGGAGATGACCTGACCTGGACGGCTTCCCTCCATGTCTCATTAAATATTGATCACAGGGAAAAAGTGTACAGAATCTTTTGTAGAAAATTGTATGTAGATTACTTATGTATGAGAACATTTTTTGCTATGAGCCACCGTTTAAGAGTTATTTGCGAAAAACTATAAAAGGGACCTTTACACCCCTCCCTATGCGTTAGCTTCACCCTATCCACCAGTACTTTATAGTATGTTGTTTCGCACAGCTATGCCAAAATTAGCTTATACTTACACGATTTTTTGCCCTATTTGGCTATTTGACGACCGGTCTGGCCTAGTGGGTAGTGACACTGCCTATGAAGCCGATGGTCCCGGGTTCGAATCCCGGTAAGGGCATTTATTTGTGTGATGACACAGATATTTGTACCTGAGTCATGGTTGTTTTCTATGTATTTAAGTATTTATATATTATATACACGGTGTTTCACGACCCACTGAAAACATAAAAACAGGTTGTTCAAAATCGATAGGAGAATCGATCGCGCTATGTTTAATGGGGGTAATTTTTTATAATTTTCATTAATTTTACATGCCCATTCTGCAGGTTTGTAATGCAACAATATCAATAACTAGCATTTGACACGTTATTTGTCAATGAGCAACACCCTTAACTGGCCATTGGTAAACCTTATCTCGTTGCAGTAAGGTATGCAAATGGTCTGTTAATAGTGTTTACGATGGTAACTAGCAATTGTTTGATGTCACTAAAACGACGAAGCGTCTTGTGTAGAATTACCTGTCGAATAGAATTTTTAAGAAAACTAAACTACTAATATTTTTTCCCCTCACTAAAAGCCGGAAAGCCGTCTTTTATCCTTTAAAACAAGCGGGGAAAAACGCATTTTATCCACTAATGGGGAAAGTAATTTGACCTTGGATGGAGCGTGTTTAAGTAGCTTTTGACAGATAACAAAACGTAAAACGCTCATAATAATGGTTCGTTCGATATTAATTATCATTAAATAAATGGTTTGAGAATTTATTAAAAAAATACCAAATTTAGCTTTATTTAATGATTTTAAGTCATAAACCTTAAATTCCATAAGAAACGTTTGTTTTTTTAAATGATGTTGAATGTAATTCTGAACGCACAAGATGAGTCGATGCAATTTCAAAACCATCGTCAGAAATGTCAACATTGTCAACATGGAGACTATATAAAGGAGCCAAATCTCTATGTATGAAAAGTGTCCATCAAAAAACAGTAATTAGGCGGCGCCACCATACACCGAAATACTACCAAAAACAACTTACGTAATTTGGTCGGGTTATTTGTTGCCTTATATGGTTCATGTTATACTCATGTCCCAGAGCCTAACTAGCGCCACCGGAGAGATTAGGAACTATTATTTAAAGCTGAAAGCGGTCACTTTTGAAACAATTCTGCCATAAGAGATTGGCATCCTTTCTGTACCATCCATAATTGTCAACAAAAAATTTCTCACCGACTCCGACACGTAAAAATACACAACTTCCAGAGTTTTCTGTTATAATATCGTATTATCGTAAAAAAATGAGTGATTCCAGTGATGAAGATGATCTAACGCCTGTGGATGTTGCACTTTCCTCGCTATAGTGAGGGGAAAAGTTTTGTGTTACACACGGGTGCAAATGTATTTTACTTCTCGTGTGTTGAAACACTCGCTACGCTCAGGATTCTATTTTAGAACCACTCGCTTCGCTCGTGGTTCAACTATAGAATCCTTTCGCTTACTCGTGTATCAAATCCACACTCGCGGGTAAAATACAACTTTGCACCCTTGTATAACAAATAACTATTTTAAATATTTATCGCCTCAAGATAAGTTCAAAATAAATAAAAATTGTTTGGGTGTCTCGGGTTTTCAGTGGCGCAAGTACCTCGTTGTCTGAGTACCCACAACGCAAGCCTTCTTGAGCTTACCGTGGGGCTTAGTCAATTTGTGTAAAAATGTCCTATGATATTTATTTATTTATTTGGCAGTTTTTGGTTTTCTTTCGTTTGGTGAGCTATATCTTGAAAGTAGGATGGAGCGGTGAACAGGGTGCTTAGCCAACATGCCAATCGTTTACGCTTCGTAGCGAACGAAACGCTACTGTCACTTTCGCTCTAATATGGAAGTGATAGAGAGACACAAACCGTTTCGTTGTCGTAGCGCAAGCGATTGTCACGATGGCTAGGCACCCAGGTTTCGATTTGTAATCAGAGGATAGATGCATAGCCGCTTATTGACCTTATAGTACAATCGGATTAAGTCTAACCTCGAAATCCTTTTAAAGATATGAAATTTGGTATGTATGTTAATTATAGGTCTCTTTTTCATCTCCACACTATTTGACATTTGGGGACCTCGAGGAATCGCAGCCATCTTAGAAAATGTGTACCATCCTGGAGAAATTTGCGTTTTACTCTAAATATACGTTCTCTATGAAAATATGGTGTAAAGCAACATTAAAGCGTATTAAATTCTACACAAAACAGTCCTAGATATCTTTGCGGAAAAAATACATCTTGTTATAGAAAATAATAGCTGAATCCAGATTTAGCGCTTATACCCTTTCAGGGGATATTCTCTTAATATGAAACTTGGAGGAATATAAATTCCAATGTTGTCTATACAATTGTACACGTTTCCCCAATATCAACATTTTACTCGACTGCGACTTAAACAGAAAGTAGGGTTATGGGTTTAAATACTGAAAATCAGTACACCCTGTAGCTCAGGATACTGGACGGATTTTTTTAAATGACATATCGGTAGATTCCTGAGTCTTGCCCTTCACAACCTGTTTACACTTGTTTTATTAAAGAAAAATCAATACAGCCGCCTTGAGAGGACGCCGAACATTAAATCATATTTTTACTCCTAGCGCCTACACTATTGAGTGGATTTCAATAAAATAGACATCAGTAGATCCATAATTGGTACAGGAGTGCTATGCAATACAAATTTACTAAAATAAATGGAGGAAAAATGTTTAGGACTTAAAATGTAACTGCAGAAACAGATTTTAGGTCTTAAATGGGGTTTAAACAATACTGACAGTAATGAAATTTGACACCTACAATTTCAGGGATCCCTGTTTGCGTGTCATAAAATTGGACCTTCGGGGACCACGGGGATGAAACGCCATCTTGAAAAGTATGTCTTTTTGGTTTTTCTGTTTTTCTCGGAATATCTGGGTTTAATGTGAATACTGTGTATGGCGAAATAAAAGCTTATTAAGTTCTACACAAAAAAGGTATAAAACACCATGTCTCTAAAACGGAGCTTTCTTTTAGAAATATGGCTCAGAAGTCAAAAGGTTATATCTACTTAATCATCTACAAAAATTTTATTTTAAGACGGGTCAGAAAAAAATACTTGTATAATTTTAAGCTTCCCTTGTAACTTGTAAGCCCTATTTATAGAAAAAGGCTTCGTTTTTGGGACATGGTGTTGTAAAACTTTTTAGTGTGAAATTTAATAAGCTTTCGTTTCGCCATTAGTATTCACATTAAACCCAGATATTCCGAGAAAAACCAAAAAAGACATACTTTTCAAGATGGCGTTTGATCCCCGTGGTCCAATTTTATGACACGCAAACAGGGATCCCTGAAATTGTAGGTGTCAAATTTCATTACTGTCACTTATAAAAACTGTAATAGATGTCATATATTAAAGAAAAAGTGACGAAGCCCTCCAGTGGTGAAGGCCGGATTTGAACCGGCGTCTTTAGCTATAGCGGCTAACGCCATGAACCCCTAGGCCACCTCGCCACTACTACTTAAAAAACACAAATCAAAATATTTATTAAAATAATTTGATTTGTTCCCAAACTTTACTGTCACTATTGTTTAAACCCCATTTAAGACCTAAAATCTGTTTTTGCAGTTACATTATTAAGTCCTAACCATTTTTCCTCTATTTATTTTAGTAAATTTGTATTGCATAGCACTCTTGTACCAATTATGGATCTACTGATGTCTATTTTATTGAAATCCACTCAATAGTTTAGGCGCCAGAAGTAAAAATATGATTTAATATTCGGCGTCCTCTCAAGGCGGCTGTATTGATTGTTCTTTAATAAAACAAGTGTAAACAGGTTGTGAAGGGCAAGAGGAATCTACCGATATGTCATTTAAAAAAAATCCGTTCAGTATAGTGTACTGATTTTCAGTATTTAAACCCATAACCCTAATACTTTCTGTTTAAGTTGCAGTCGAGTAAAATGTTGATATTGGGGTAGAACGTGTACAAATGTATAGACAAAATTGGAATTTATATTCCTCCAAGTTTCATATTAAGAGAATATCCCCTGAAAGGGTATAAGCGCTAAATCTGGATTCAGCTATTATTTTCTATAACAAGATGTATTTTTCCGCAAAGATATCTAGGACTGATTTGTGTAGAATTTAATAAGCTTTAATGTTGCCTTACACCATATTTTCATAGAGAACATATATTTAGAGTAAAACGCAAATTTCTCCAGGATGGTACAGATTTTCGAAGATGGCTGCGATTCGTCGAGGTCCCCAAATGTCAAATAGTGTGGACATGAAAAAGAGACCTTTAATTATAGTTAACGCTATCTCTACTGAGCTCGTTCACTTACCTGTACTAACAATGGCATTCTGTTAAACAAAAGAAATAATGGCTTTTGTTTAACAGAATGCCATTGTTAGTACAGATAAGTGAACGAGCTCAGTAGAGAATGTAGAGATAGCGTTAACTATAACATACATACCAAATTTCATAACTTTGGTAGGATTTCGAGGTTAGACTTAATCCGATTGTACTATTAAATATTCATCAACATCTAGATTCCGCTAGGTCAGCCGCGTAACACTTTTAGTGCAAACTTGACAATGGTAGTGGTTTATGGATAAACTGCTGCTTTAGCGCAAGATGGCGGCCAATAAAACGAATCTTGATATTGGGGTCCTATGTCTATTAGTTATTCTGTGCCTATGTGTTAAACGCGTAGTTGGAATATTATCTGGCATTAGGTGTTGTTGTACTGACATTATGCAACATAGATATGCTAGGTTTATGTAACCGCTTCACCGCCTTCGCTTCTGCCATCCCCAGATTCACTGATTATGTAGTATGATACGACTATGTACAAATGTTTTCTATAATACTTGGTGCTTTGTATTTTTTACCTTAAGAATTTATGTAACAGTTAACTTATTTGTAAGCATAATATTGTCTTCGGTTACCGCGATAGTTACTCATGAAATAAAACTATGAAAACGGATTATATCGCGTATATTGAATTTATAATACATCCCGACGTTTCGAACTCTTTACAGCGTTCGTGGTCAACGGGTGACTCACCCGACGGACGGATGTCACCCGTTGACCACGAACGCTGTAAAGAGTTCGAAACGTCGGGATGTATTATAAATTCAATATACGCGATATAATCCGTTTTCATAGTTTTATTTTATTTGTAAGCGTTAAGATATATTCGATGATTGTGCAAGATTCACTTGCTTGTTTTGGCTGTTTTGTTAGTCCTAGTCAAATTCATTATCTGATCTAAAACTATTTACCAATTAATTATGTAACTCCCACGCCAAACGTTATTAGTAGGGTACCTAGTATTTTGTATAACAAAATGTTTTTATGATGTCTTTTTTACTGTTTGTACTTATGGCTATGCTATTATTTTTAGCATGTTTTTGTCTTCATGTTTCGTGACAACATTCGTCAAATGTTTAATGACTGGTAAGGTTTAAGTCTATAATTTTGTGATATTGTAGGTACATATGGCGTTGTAGAAAAAAAATGCGCTTTTATTACTTTTCATTATATGTATGTCCCTCTATTTATTGCTTGTTGTTTTAAAATTTATAGTTTTAATAAATAAAAAATATCAAAATGTGTATTTTTTATTATAATACTTACATAACACGTTAGCTGTGAGATTTCAGATTAACTTCATCTGTGTGGTCAGTTGAAAGCATTGAGGCGAATAGGTAAATCTATAGTTTGTCAAAGGACTGTCTCATTTCAAACATAAACAGAGAGAATCATACTATCTTTGTCTTACACTAGTACTAGCACCCAAAAGAAAAGGATGAGTATAGTTTTTTTGTTCTTATTTTTACTGACAATTTGGTTTGACCAACTATAATTTTATTTTTAGTGTGTTGCCATGGTAACACATACGACTCGACCATGGAGACTATATAAAAGGAGCCAAATCTCTATGTATGAAAAGTGTCCATCAAAAAACAGTAATGAGGCGGCGCCACCATACACCGATATACTACCAAAAACAACCTACGTAATTTGGTCGGGTTATTTGTTGGTTCATGTTATACTCATGTCCCAGAGCCTAACTAGCGCCACCGTAGAAATTAGGAACTATTATTTAAAGCTGAAAGCGCTCACTTTTGCAACAATTCTGCCATAAGAGATTGGCATCCTTTCTATACCATCCATAGACTCGACTAATGACCCGTTCGAGGAATTGGGTCATTAGTGTCATTACATAGGTATCTTATGGTCATTACACTCATTACTCATGTTGTGTGTGAAATAGGCGGAGTCAGGGCTATAACCGCGAAAATCGAATTTCGCAAATTGCGGGCAATCCGGCATCTTTCTCTGTCATTAATTACGCCTTCATTGGAGTAAAAGAGAAATATCCCCGCAATTTTCGAATTTCGGTTTTCGCGGTAGGCCCAAGGTTTCATTGCAGCTTAGAGCTCTTTTCCACTGACGTCCAGTCTTTTGCGGGTACGGTTTTCTGCAGGATCCCGTTTTCTGTAGTATGCGTACAGTACCCCGCAAACAGAATGCTCGTGTGAACGTTACTATGTTAACACTTATACTACTAAAACGGGATCCTGCAGAAAACCGTACCAGCAAATAAAAACTTTTATAAAAAAAAGATAAACCGACTTCAAAAAGGATGAAATAAAATATTATCCTTTTTAGGGTTCCGTGTTTAAGTATATGCGTTACCAACTGATATGTTTGAAGTCGGTGCCAAGCCAAATTTTAAACCATATATTCATAGTGATTTTCGCGTTCGCGAGTGTTCGCCTATGTAAGACGCAGCGTACACGACGACAATAAACGAACTTTCTGTACACCTCTACACACCAAATCTAATACGTTTTGTCGTCGTATTTTTTTAAAGAGCATTTCTTACTAATTCTTGAAACAGTCATAGCACGCAAGTGTGGGATTGGGACTGAGTTATTTTCTGTCGCTTATCCAGAGGACTACATTTCAAAATATAAAACAATTCAAGGAACCTTCATGCAAAATTTCAGCTAAAGCGGTTCAGTTGTTTAGCCATGAAAAGGTAACAAAGAGGCAGACACAATTGCTTTCACGTTTATAATATTTGTACAGTTGTAATGGGATTTATAGACATAAAGCTGATTATTTTTGACTGGATACTACTTGGAGTACTTGGCTTGGCACCGACTTCAAAAATATCAGTTGGTAACGCATATACTTAAACACGGAACCCTAAAAAGGATAATATTTTATTTCATCCTTTTTGAAGTCGGTTTATCTTTTTTTTTATAAAAGTTTTTATTTTTCCATTTTTAGTTTTAAGACATTGTTAAGAGCGTGACGCATGAATAAAAAACATAATGATGTTTAACTGTAAATTCGTAAACTTTATTAAATAATCAGAATTTTCCTCGAGTCCGTCTGGGAAATCATTCCTGTCACTAAATCCATTCTCCGCCCCGCCACTGACTCAATCCCTCAAACCCGGCGATCACTCAACCTCACAGCACATCAACCCCTGATCACTGAACCCCTCGACCCTAAACCACCAACCCTTCAACCGCCATTCCCCGACCCCAGACCCCTTAACTCCTAACCCTAACCCCCAATCCCTTAACTCCCAACCCCACAGTCCCCGACCCATCAACTCACCTCCCCTCAACCCCCAACCTCAAACCCCCCAAACACTAATACCCTCTACCTTCACCTCTCAGTCTCTTTGGTTGTTTCCAACGCTACCTACATCAAAAATCATAATACACATACGAGGGAAGTTATCAGTAGCCTTACCACGAGTTTGACATTGATATATTCGCTATCGTGTGCGTAACTTACTGTTTATGCATCTCGCTCGTACTAGCATATTAGTGTACAAAGTAAGATACGAAGAATATTTAGTGTCAAACTCGTGGTTAGGCTACAGTTGCACTACATCAAATTGGTGGTTTTGGGGAGGAAATGCTTGAGTTACTTTAGAAAACACCGAAATTACCATACACGTGCCTTTAAAAATTGAGGAGTTCCCTCAATTCCTCACGGATTCCATCATCAGATCAAAACCAAAAATATTACGAAAACACCTTGGAGAGGTAACTTCTTTCAAACAGAAAAAGAATAACTCAAATCGGATCATGGGTGCCGGAGTAATCTCTGAAATCATTATCATCAAAACAATCATCATCATCAGCTCCACTTCATCAAATTGGTGGTTTTCGAGAAAAAATGCTCAAGTTGCTTAAGAAAACGACCAAATCACCATACATGTGCCTTTAAAAATTGAGGAGTTCCCTCAATTCCTCATGGATCCCATCATCAGAACAGCACCAGATTAATGTGGGACCACCTTGGAGGTAGTTCCTTTCAAACAAAAAAAGAATTGTTCAAGTCGGACCACGGGTCTCGGAGTAATCGCTGAACATCCTACATTAAAAAAATCATCATCACTATCTTCAAAACAATCATCATCATCAGGTGCAATTCATCAAATTGGTCGTTTTCGAGAGAAAATGCTCAAGTTGCTTATGAAAACACCCAAATCACCATACATGTGCCTTTAAAAATTGAGGAGTTCCCTCAATTCCTCAGGGATTCCATCATCAGATCAGAGCCAGATTAATATGGGACCAACTTGGAAGTAGCTCCTTTCGAACAAAAAAAGAATTACTCAAATCGGACCACGGGTCTCGGAATAATCGGTGAACATACATAAAAAAAAAAATAGCCACAACCGAATACAGAACCTCCTCCTTCTATGAAATTGAAGTCGGTTAAAAACTGGACGTCAGTGAGAAAGAGCTCTTAGGTACATTGCCTATTGACAAAAACTTGCACGGGCAAACAAACCACACGCATGAGCTTTAGTTTACCGTCAACCGGGTACTAATTAGGCATAAAATGTCGTTGACAATTTAATTGACTGTAATAAATAATATTTGCCATGCCGCATTATCCTCCGGCTCATTTAGCGGATATTCACTTGGTACGGATTTTGTAATGCTAATGGCAACTCGCTCCAGGCAGTCGCCGAATACCGAAGAAGATACCCAGATCGTCGTATACCTCACCATTCGACTTTTGCGGATATCCACAGACAGTTTCGGGAAAAAGGGCTTCGAAAGATTCACAGGGAAAGGACGATTAATCTAGATGTACAAACAGAGAATCGAATAATGAATTTGATTACAGAATATCCAATGTTATCGTCAAGAGCAGCACAAATAGTCAATGTTAATTAATTTACAGACTCGTATATGCTTTGGAGTAGGTACGGTCTGCATCCTTTTCATTACCTACAGGGAAGTACAAGGATTAATAAATAATGATGCTCTAGCTAGGGTTGCCTTTTGCCAAAGGATGAACCAAAAACAATACCCCGGATTTCTGAACAAAATATTATGGTCAGATGAGTCGTTGTTTACGAGGGAGGGAGTATTTATATAGTTTCCATAATCAACATATGTGGCTACAAGAAAATCCCCATGCAGAGGGAAAATTCATATATGCACCTGACCACCAAAAAATACTAATACTTTGGTACCCTAAATAAAGAAATCTCTTTCACCAAATAAAAAAATACTAAACACCAAAAAAATAAGGTCTAAAATTACAAAACTACCACCTGCTTAAATCACGACTGCACTTCAACTTGTATTCAAACACCAAAAATCATGAATGATCACCAAATATAATGAATGACCACCAAATCTAGAAGAGCAAATTAATGCGATATTTTTACCTAAATAAACCGCTATGATGACCAAAAAATGTATACATATTACCAAAGATAGATATAACTTCGTAATAGATGGATATGGATACAGTCTAAGGAAAAAATGTGCCTCGAAATTCAAGAAAATTTGATTCTCGTTCAGAGGGCGCTACTAGCTTTGGCCTACTGTCGTATAGATGGCGTTGACGGTTTCGTTTGTTATTTAACAATTTTAACGCATATAAGTGAAAGAACATGGGTCAAAATAATAAAAATAATTAATGCAAATAAAATAAAAAACATTTATCCATATTTAAATACATTTTATCGTATTTTTATAACTCTTCATTTTTAGTTTTAAATTGCGTCGACAGATGGCAGTGAATTTACTGGGGTTACAAAATTTACTATGGCAGTACCGCTCATGTATAAGTTACTCTATGATATTACCAAATAAAGTAAAATGATGCCAAAATTACTAGCCCCTCCCGCTCAACCCCCCGTACCCCGCACCGTAGGTTAGAACTGCGACCCTTACAGACACGAAATGCTACTATAAAAGTGGGTTAGGTTAGGTTAGAACTGCGACCCTTACAGAAACGAAATGCTACCAGAAAAGTGGGTTAGGTTAGAACTGCGACCCTTACAGAAACGAAATGCCAGAACAAAAGTGGGTTAGGTTAGGTTAGAACTGCGTCCCCTGGGACCTGGACGCGAGGGTCCTCGCGGCGCTGTACCAGTGGCGCGGGGAGGCGCGAGCCCGAGGTGACCCGAAAGCACCTCAGGAGGTGGCGAAGCGGCACACTGAGCTGCTAGAAGACGCGACGGAGATGTGGGTGCAACGGCTAGAGCGGCCGAAGGCTGGCTCCCACAGGCGGTACGACCAGTCCTCCGTGACTGGGTTGAAAGACGCTCCGGTGTCCTTACCTTCAGACTAACGCAGGTACTGTCGGGGCATGGCTGTTTCGGCAGATACCTGCACAAGGTTGCCCAGCGGGAACCGACACCGGAGTGTCACCAATGCGGAGCCGGCGTAGACTCGGCCCAACACACATTGGCTGAGTGCCCAGTTTTTGGCGAGGAACGGGAGGAGTTGGTCGCCCAAGTAGGGCTAGACCTTTCGCTGCCAGCCGTAGTTCAGGCCATGCTAGGCAGCGAAAGTGCGTGGGAGACTGTGCTCACGTTCTGCGAGCACGTCATGAGAGATAAGGAGGCGGCCGAGCGCGAACGGGAAGTCCAGGCCGAGGCTGACCCAATGCGCCGCCGCCGCATAGGCCGCAGACGTGCCGCTCATGAGCGGAACCTGCCGCCCTAATGAGAGCCAGTGGGCGGTGGACACGGGGGCGTCCCCGCCCATGACGCTGGCTCCCGAGATGGTAAGCGCGACCTAGTGTCCTGGAAGCGCTTCCACTGGGTAGGTCAGGGGAATAAAAAAGAGTATGGATCCTAGGCAGGATAGCCGCTGCGGGGTCGCGGACGCATTGCGTGAGCTTCCCCGTAACCCCGCAACCACAGCGGCGAGAGGACACCATGGGGTTTAGTGGGTAGTGGGGCCTCTATACAGCCCTGAGTCCCACATAATCGTCCGGGCCCGGCGGTATGCGTAAAAGCATTCCCCATGTAAAAAAAAAAAAAAAAAAAGGTTAGAACTGCGACCCTTACAGAAACAAAATGCTACTATAAAAGTGGGTTAGGTTTGGTTAGAACTGCGACCCTGACACAAACGAAATGCTACTATAAAAGTGGGTTAGGTTAGGTTAGGACTGCGACCCCCCGCGGGTTGCTCACCTTGTCGTGGTGGAGGGGCTTAGTAACCGTGGCTTGGTCACCCACGGTGAAGCGAAGAGGCAACCAGGGCCGGCCTGTTTGGGTCGCGGGCTGGCCCGAGGAGGACGCTCCAAGCAGGCTTGTTTAGCCCGCTTGTGATGCGCCGAAGGTGGACCGTCGAGGAAGAGGAGTGTCGGTATTGCGGTAAGCCGTTCTCTCTATCCTCGGCGGCCGAGGTGGAATCGCAGGGGAAGAGGAGTGATGGTATTTCGATGCGCCACTCTCCCATCCCCTGCGAACTTGGCGGGGCCGTTCCGCTGTAGCGGCGTTGGTGGGGCCGCAGAGGAAGAGGAGTGTCGGTGTTACGATCTGCCGTTCTCCCCTATTAGCCTAGACAGGAGTCCCACATAACCACTAGTTATTTCGGGTGCGGAAGAACACTTTTGTAAACCTAAACACTGTTGAAGCCGTATATTTTAACCTATGAATTTCTCTAGTACTTCACAGTTTGACTTAATTCACCGATAGATGGCGTTAGTAGTAGCGATTTTGGAAATTTAATATGGTTATTTTTGTTAGCAATTAACACTAAAATATTTGTAAAATTATTTTGAATAACGGTTATGTATTATTTTGCATGTAAAGTCATAATTTTGCAATTTGTTGTTAAATAAAATTAATTACCAAATAAGTCAAAAGATGGCACTTTGTTCCCAACGTGTATTTTCTACAACGCGGTGTTAAGATTTTTCTGGGTTTCATATAGGGTCCGAGGAACAATTAGGTCGTCAGTTCAAAATCAAATCAAGCAGTGAGTGTTATTATATACAGTGTAGTAGTGTAAATAGTAGTAAATAAAGTGGTGGTTTTATACAGTGTGGTTCTCATTTTTGGACCTTGTTCACGGTCCTTCGAGCCGGATAGACGGCTATTCGGTTCTAGGATTCGACGGCAGAGGGCGCCGTCCGGCACGGTACGGGTGCAGCCGAGTGCAGTGCCGACGTCAACCACGGCCTGACGTCGTCGGCAGCGACTTCGGGTGACGTCATCGGCAGCGGCGACATCGCGTGACGTCACGGCAGCGGCGAGTACAGTGTGACGTCAGTAGTGGTCAAGTGTGAGTGCCGGTGGTGAATTGTGAGTACTTTATTATTCATTACTGAGGTGAGGACTTAGAAAATTTCACGTGTAACTGGACTTAGGAAAATTCAATCGGATAATCTGGGACTTTGAAAAAATTCAATCCGATTGAGTTGGGACTTAGAAAATTCAGATCAGTAGCCAGGACTTAGAATATTTTATCACGGGGAACCTATGCCCGATTTAAGTTAGCTGTCAAACACTTAGAAATAAATCACGATGGAGAAACTTCTGAACGTACAGGATGATTTGCAGTCTAGAATTGGTCGCGGTTTTGAGAACTTCAAAAAATCTCCCAAAGAACGTCGTAATTCTGTTGATTATCTCAACACTAGATTGGAATTGTTAGAGGAATTATGGACTCAATTTGCACGCACGCATACGCATATTATTCAGAACAGCGAGTCAGAAGCCTTGACCCAAAGCGCATATGTTGTAAACAATGTGTATGATGATACTGAAGAAGCATATGTAACTTATAAATGCCTTGTTAAATCACTGCTTAGCAGTCTCAATCCAGCTTCTACATCTGAGACGTCAAGCATGAATGTCACCGAGCCCAGTAAGTCAACCAACAAGGCTGAGGAACGCTTCAAACTGCCCAAGATGTCAATACCAACCTTTTCTGGTCAGTATATTGAATGGGTGAGTTTCCGTGACATGTTTGTTTCATTGATCCATAGCAACAAATATCTAGATGATGTCCAGAAGATGCATTATTTAAAAGGCCAGTTAACTGGCGAAGCTGAACAGTTGTTGAGACACATTCCAATCACCAAAGATAACTACGGTACCAGTTGGGAGCAACTTGAGAAGCGATATAACAATAAGAAATATTTGTCAAATTGCATCCTGAAACGATTGTTGAGTCAGCGTAATTTGGCTACTGAATCTGCAAGTGCCCTCAAGGAGTTGTTAGATACAACCAACGAGTGTCTACATGCGCTGAAGAACTTAGGCATAGATGTTAAGAATTGGGACGTTATTATTGTGCATCTAATGTGTTTAAAGCTAGATGCTGAGTCGCGAAAGCAATGGGAAATCAAGTCAACTGAATACAACAGTGAGCTACCAACTTACGAACAATTTGAAACATTTTTGGAGACACGGTTTCGCGCATTGGAGTTTATTGACCCGAAGCTTTCTCGACCCAGCACTAGCACTTACAAGAGTTCCAATAATTCTGTAAAGGTCCATCATGTGTCCGTTGTAACAACCCCATCTTGTGCATTCTGTTCTGAAGCCCATAAAATAAGTAATTGTAAAGAGTTTGCTAAACTTGATACTGATGCTCGTCGTGGTTTTGTCCAGTCACATAGGCTTTGTTTTAACTGTCTAGGACCTCATCACTCAGTCTATGCATGCCGTCAATCGTCTAGATGCCGAATTTGCCAAAGAAAACATCATTCCTTATTGCATTCCAAAAATAGCACACCAACAACTGAGTCTCAGGAGTCTCAAGAAACAAATCACTCAGTTGTATCAAATGTGGTTGCACCTGCAACTGCATCTCACTCGTCATCTGATGATGAGTCCACCACTACCAACATTAAAAACCACTTTTCGACAGCTCATAGGTTGGTTTTATTACCAACAGCATTGGTCAATGCCATGTCGAAATCTGGTCAACTCATAACACTCAGGTGCTTTATCGACCAAGGATCAGAAGAGTCGTTTATTAAAGAGTCTGCGGTTCATTTGCTCGGGCTTTCTAGGATTCCTCACAAAAGCACAATCACGAGACTATGTGAAGATGAAGAGGAGAGTTCCCTGAACTCTAACTCGTCGGTGAAGATAACAATTACATCTCGCGTAGATCCTGATTTCAAGGTAAATGTAAATGCTTTTGTGTTAAGCAAACTCACATTGAATCTTCCAGAAAAACGAGTCAATGTTGAGTCTTGGTCCGAGCTGTCTAGTTTAGATTTAGCGGATGCAACATTCAATGAACCGGGACAAATCGACTTGCTACTTGGTGGAGAAGTCTATAGTCAAATACTCATGGGCGGTGTTCTCAAGACTCCACAGGGAGGACCCATCGCTCAGCAAACTTCCTTAGGCTGGATCATTTCCGGGCCGGTTCACTCAGGTGAGTCGGAATTACACAATAAGATCAGAGTTAACTACATTCATGTCATTGACAACGAGCTTCTGAAGAAGTCTTCAGAGCTTGAGGCTGATCCTATTGCGCCAGATCCGAAGCAAAAACACACTAAGGAAGAAGAGAAGCAAGAAGAATCTTTTGCTGCCACTACTAACCGGGGTTGTAGTGGTAGGTATTCACTCAAGTCACCCTTCCGCGAAGAAAATACACGGTGCACTGAAGGGCAACTTTATCTCGCAGGTGAACGATTCAGTTTACTCGAGACAAAAATCGAGCAAGAACCCCAGTTGAAGGAGAGGTACGTGAATAACGTCAAGGAGTACGAAGAGCTTAGCAACGTGAGAATGGTTTCGAATGAAGTGCAAACCAAACCAGAAGTTGTGTGCTTTCCCCAAAATGCTGTTACTCCATAAGACAAAAAGGTACCGATAGTCTTAGATGTATTATGTTCAGGAATTAATAGTCAGGCACAGGTAATCGAAGAAGATGCTGACTTCCAACAAAGCTTATGGCGAGATGGTCAAGACGAACTCGGAATAGCAGCGGCACCTTATCTGGCTGTCAAAGCACAGCAGCAAGTTGCACGTGTCTACGCAGAAGCCTACTCTTTGGCAGCAGACAAGGGCTGGAACTTTTATGTGAACGACCTCTTATCTGTTTGTGAGACAGTGGCTGACAAAGAACAACTGTGCAAGAATTTCAACGGATTACTGGGCAAAGCAGGATTCGAACTAGCAAAATTGAACACTTATAACAAACAACTGTTGAAGACAATGAATCATGATTCTAGAAATGAAAATGCGGAGACCAAGCTGAAGACAACTATGAAGAATTTGGATCGAATTTGGCATCAAAAAGAAGACATGTTCGAATATTCTCTTGCGGTTCAATTATCACATCTCAAGTTTTGTGTAATGAAAAGACGGATGATGGAAATATCCTGGTTTGTCAACCCGTTTGGTTGGCTAGCGCAAGTTATTATCTGGCCAAGATATTAATTCCATAAAATAAAAATAAACTCCATGTGATGTCAACCATTCTAGCTGCATGAATTCGAAGACTATCTGTAAACAGTACATCTAGTGCCTCTAACACCACAGTGCTGGACTAAACTTGAAATGTCAATAATCTCAGAAGATAGCGGTTGACTCAGAAACAAGTGCAAGATTATTAGTGACATATGTCGAGTGTCGTCGATACAAGTCTCATGACATGACACTCTTGGGCCAGCTGTTGGTGACGTGGACTTGGTCAAAAATACGGTCTTCTTGCATCTAGATGGTTGTGCGGCATTCATTCAATAAATAAAAAAAATCAGGCGCGAAAACAATATCACACGGGTAGTCAGTTTGAATAAACACATAAAAAATAGCTGTTTCCTTCTTATTAAGTATTGTTATTGAAATTGTTTTCTTTTGTTATTTAATCTCAATCTTATTGTTTTATGTAAATGCAAAGGGCACGTTATTTTTGGGTTCAAGTTATCACTTGCCTTTGCTTTTATTTGTTATGTTATGCCATGGTGGGCGGAGTTAAGAACAAACTGCTTTTTGTTCTTGGTGGGCGGAATGTTGAAGCCGTATATTTTAACCTTTGATTTTCTCTAGTACTTCACAGTTTGACTTAATTCACCGATAGATGGCGTTAGTAGTAGCGATTTTGGAAATTTAATATGGTTAT
The DNA here is from genome assembly GCF_947568885.1 of Cydia strobilella. Classification (NCBI taxonomy): domain Eukaryota; kingdom Metazoa; phylum Arthropoda; class Insecta; order Lepidoptera; family Tortricidae; genus Cydia; species Cydia strobilella. The sequence goes on from NC_086068.1 coordinate 34,515,106, forward strand.
TTTTGTTAGCAATTAACACAAAATATTTGTAAAATTATTTTGAATAACGGTTATGTATTATTTTGCATCTAAAGTCATAATTTTGCAATTTGTTGTTAAATAAAATTAATTACCAAATAAGTCAAAAGATGGCACTTTGTTCCCAACGTGTATTTTCTACAACGCGGTGTTAAGATTTTTCTGGGTTTCATATAGGGTCCGAGGAACAATTAGGTCGTCAGTTCAAAATCAAATCAAGCAGTGAGTGTTATTATACAGTGTAGTAGTGTAAATAGTAGTAAATAAAGTGGTGGTTTTATACAGTGTGGTGCTCATTTTTGGACCTTGTTCAACACTGAAATCCGATTAAGATTAAATCTTTGTGCTGAAAACGATGGTACACACTTTGAAAACCTAATTCATTAAATAAATAAAAATACACTCGCTCAGTAAATGTGGAATTGCACGCAGGCTTCGCGGGACCTATAGCGGAAGCCGCTCGACCCCAATTTCAAAGGAATACCGCAAATCGATGTACAGGTTAGCCATTTGGCACACACATACTAGAGGCCAAAACAAAATTTTTGACCCGCAGTTCTTAAAAAAATTTCGCTGCGGGGAGTGGTAAACATTTTTTTTTTGTATGGAAAAAAAATTTTTTTCCCAAAACCTATCGAGTGTGGTATCATACGAAAGGACTTTTTGAGACGATTCTAAAAATATATCACATTACTACATTTCGGGCATTATTTTAAATTAAAACAAAAAGAATTTTCGAAACATACCAAGTTTGGGCTCCTCCAGACACGATATGGCTGATTTTTTTTTGTACAATATACCACAAATGATACGTGATATCCTCATGTCTAACCCCAAGAAAGCAATTTTGAAAATAATATCATTAGCAATTTTTTTTAAATTTTAAAATTTTACAAAGTGACACAGTTCTACTTCAATACCTATTTCACGAGACTTATGGAACTATACTGCAGATACGGTACATATTAATCATATACCACAGAAATGGAGGGAAGTGAAAGTGATTTTCCTACCAAAACCAGGAAAAACCGATTATTCAGATCCTAAGTCTTTCAGACCAATCAGCCTTACGTCCTTCATGCTAAAACACTAGCAAGACTACTTATGTGACAGAGAACTGAAGGACACGGCTCTAAAAAACATAGAAATCCATCCAAACCAACACGCCTACAGTCAAGGTAAATCAACTGACTCAGCTCTCCGTGCTGTAGTAAGCAACATAGAGAATGCGTTAGCGAGGAAAAACTCCTGTCTAGGCACCTTCATCGACATAGAGGGAGCCTTTGACAAGACCAATTTCAGCAGCATTCAACAAGCATTACATAGACATGGAACCAATCCGCTCATAATCGAATGGATAATGAATATGCTAAGACAGAGAATAATAAGACTAACAGAAAATCAAAATCACCAGGCACTAGTCATGAGAGGATGCCCCCAGGGAGGAGTACTCTCACCATTGCTTTGGAACCTGGTTGTAAACGATTTAATAACAAAACTAAACAGCAAACACTTTATGACTATGGGGTACGCAGATGACTTAGTAATACTAATCAGCGGCCTAGTAATAAGCACACTGTGTGATCTCACACAGACAGCACTGAAAATAGTAGAGAAATGGTGCAAGGAGAATGACCTATCGGTAAACCCAAAAAAGACCGACACAATAGGCTATTTGACTAATTTTTGAAAATGGGGTTAATTGATTGTTTATGACTTAATAATTACACTACATTGATATTTCCGTGAAATTTCCTGTATTAAATATTTTAAAAAAACAATGTTAAAGTTTATTATTTTGAACGCGCCCTAAACGCTGTTTTTGCAAAGGGGCTAATCACGTGACACGTGTGACGTCACACGCGAGTAAACTCAGTCAATGACCTTAGTAAATGTTATGGTTTATGTGCATTGAATTGATTATTTCACTGTAAAATGGTATATAAATGGTGTATAGTGCCGCAATGTTCAAGTACAACTATAAAAAATCCAGATAAATTGTTTGTTTCCGTTCCAACGAATCCCAAAAAAAGAAAAATGTGGTTAAAACTAGCGCGAAGAGACCCAAAGAGCATTTTAGCGCATACAAATGTTTTTATGTGTGAAGACCACTTCGATGTAAGTAATATTTAACTGTAAATAAATATGGTAGTTAAAGCAGCGGATTTTGTTGTATTTAACGAAACAAGATCTAGGTATTTAATGTATTACTACATAACCTCATAACATAGCTCTTTCAGCATTAGTAGGTAGTTATATAGTAGCATACTTTTTCTTTCAAACTAAAGTGCAGTATGGAGATACTATTCTCGTCATCGTATTCTATATATATATCGTCGTCGTATTCGTATCATCGAAATCGAAATGTTCGTAAATAAACAATTTCTACGTATACTCACACAGCTGTTTTTACATTTCTATGTTCCGCAGCATAGTAATCTGGATTATCTTTAAAGAAAAGTGCAACCATTAATGCGTCTATGTCTGGTACGTTGCCGCTATCAGCTTTCACATATTTCGGCTCCATTTTGAGATTCTTATGAATATTGTGCTACTAGATGTACGGATAAATCGGAATATATCAGAAAACTGTGGAACAATAACTAAAATTAACTAAATACAAATAAAACAGTTAAAACACTCAAGGCAATCAAGAATGTTTACCCGCGTGTGACGTCATCCGAGCGTTGACCAATCACAGAGCGTTCACGTCCCTGATGAAATTTCAAAAAATATTAAATTTTCTTTCGTTTATTTTCCAAAAACTAAACATAATTTACATTCAAATATAGTGAAATATACTTTATTAGTTTATTATCTTTCAGGATGACAGCAATTCGTTATATATTTTTAATGTTGTCAAATACCCTATTCTCTTCACCCATAAACGAAAACTAGGTACATACGAAATGCCAACACTTTTTGGCACAAAACTGACACTTTCAAAGGATGTAAAGTACCTAGGCATAATCCTGGACGATAAACTGAACTGGAACAAACACCTGGACAATAAACTGAACAAAGCAACAGTAGCCTTTTGGCAATGCCGGAGAATGGTGGGCAAAAGATGCTTGCCCCTCACATTATACTGTGGCTGTACAAAATGGTAATAATGCCAATGATCAGCTACGGCGCGGTTGTATGGTGGCCCCGCACCCAGCTAACCACAGTAATAGTCAAACTAAATCAAACACAAAGACTAGCATGTGTGGCTGCAACGGGCTGCATGAGAACTACTCCGACTGCGGCCCTAGTAATAATGCTAGGACTCCTGCCACTACACACATACATACAGGAAGAAGCGGCTGCACCAGCTCTTCGCTTGAAAAATCTAAACCTTACGAGTATGGACATCTTTCAGCTCATCGCACAAGAAGATCTATGAAAATACGATCTCAAAACTGCCCATGCTGGAAGCTCCTATCGACAAAATACCAAAAACTATGATCTTCTGGAGAGATTACGCCATATCGTTAATAGAAGATCCGAAAGAAGGACTAAACCAAACAAACCTAAGAATATTCACAGATGGCTCAAAAACAAACGAAGGGACAGGATGTGGTGTCTTCTCAGAGGACCTGAACATACACATCACAAAACCCCTTGGTGAACACAATACGGTATTCCAAGCTGAATGTGTAGGAATAATAGAAGCTTGCAATGCTATTACAAGACGACAAGTGAATCACGAAACCATACTAATTCTGTCAGACAGTAAATCGGTACTACAAGCGCTACGCAGCGACAAACTTACCTCAGAGCTTATACTTGAATGTCATCGGAGCCTCACTGAAGTGAGCAAAGAAGGCAACAAAGTAACAGTACAATGGATAAAGGGGCATAGTGGATCAAGAGGAAACGATGCAGCGGATGAACTGGCCAGGAAAGGTTCAGAAATATGGACCCGAGCCAATTATGCCCCTACCAATATCCTACATACACAACCAGCTAGAACAACATCACAGACAACTGCACAACAAATACTGGAATGAAATGAAGACATGCAGGCAAACCAAAGAAATTCTACCGGAACTGAACCACAAGCTCACCAAAATATTACTGAAAACACCAAGAAGCCAACTACGTAAAATAGTAGGATTAATAACAGGACATAACACACTAAACAAACACCTACATAATATGGGTAAAACTGACAGCCCCATGTGCAGAGCGTCCATGGAAGAAGAAGAAACAACAAAACATATTCTCCTAGACTGTAAACAGGTAGAAGTATATAGGAGCAAATACCTAGGGAATCCATGCACACTAAAGGAGGCAACTAGCAACCTGAAGACTTTGCTAGGCTTCGTGGAGGAGCTGGGGTGGTTAGAGTAGCGCTACCTCGTTTCACGCAAAATAGGCACATTGGATGTCGATTTGCGGAAAATGCCCAGCAAAACTAACTAACTAACTACTTCATCAGGCAGGGATCTGGCTAGGTTATTGGCAGTGTCTAAGCCAGAGTCTGGGCACTGGCTACATGCCTACCCCTCGCCCCATTTAGGAACATTCATAGACCCCGAAACCCTCCGGATAGCTGTCGGTCTCCGGCTCGGAGCTGGGATTTGCACAGGCCACAGTTGCGCCTCTTGTGGAGCCCCTGTAGATCGACTCGGCCACCACGGCCTCTCATGCTCCTCGGGCGCCGGCCGTCTCTCCCGCCACGCCGCTCTTAACGACATCCTCCGAAAGGCGCTCGTCAGTGCCAACGTCCCCGCAGCTCTGGAACCCCAGATTGTGCGGGGCGACGGTAAGCGCCCAGACGGGATGTCTTTGATTCCATGGAGGATGGGCCGCGCGCTGGTATGGGACGCCACTTGCACCGACACGCTGGCGGCGTTCTACCTCCCAGCAACCAGCAAACGAGCGGGAGCCGCGGCGGACGCCCGGGAACGCCTCAAGGTCACTAAGTATAGTTGTCTCGGCGCCCAATACTTTTTCTCACCATTTGGCGTCGAGACACTCGGACCTTGGGGCAAGGGTGCACTCGGGCTCCACAAGGAGCTCAGTAAACGCCTGAGGGAGGCAACGGGCGACCCTCGCGCGGGCAGCTTTCTCGCACAAAGGATTGCCATTGCAATACAGCGCGGGAATGCTGCCTGCGTGTTGGGAACCCTGCCCAAGGGTCCCGGTTTAGTTGTAAGGTTTTAGTTTTTAGTATTTATTTTTAAGTTAGGTTTTTTAGTTTCAGTTAGTTTATTTTATTGGTAGTTTTAGTTTGATATATATTATTAGTTTATAATTATTATGTTATTTAAATTTTTATAATATTGTATAATTATGTTACTAACTAAATAAGTAATTATCTATGGATTCACGAATGTTTCGTCCGAATGACTGATACGACTATTGAGTTAGGTATTATTACTATAGAGCAGCCATACCAAACAATGAGATTGTCGAAGCCGCAACCTGTACCACGCGACCGTGTCGTGTCGTAAACGCCGTAAAATTCATGGCGCATATGCGTTTGCCGCGAGATTCACGCTCGGCTTCTATGGTTTGTTGTCAAAACAACAACAACTCGATGCTCTGTATGTATGTCTGTCCCTACGTATGCTTAGATCTTTAAAACTAGCCAACGGATTTTGATGTGGTTTTGTTAAATAGATAGAGTGATTCAAGAGGAAGGTTTATATGTATAATTTGTAAAGGTTTTGTGTAAATTAGTTGAACTACCCGTGCGAAGCCGGGGCGGGTCGCTAGTGTGGTAATAATAGGTAGTTCAATGGATACGGCGAGGTAGATTATAGTTTTAAATTGTCGTAGATATGTATGTTTTTATTGATAATTTAATTGATCATGAACTATATGTTGTATATAATAAATTTAATTGTAATGTAGTTGACTCCTACACATGTTGACATGGTACAATATCGTGTTTAATTATTAATTATATTGCTCCAGATAGAAATACATCTGCTATAGAGGTGCCTATACCAACATATATTAATTTAATGTATAGATACTTTACTGATCAGTGCTTGCTATTATGTTGTTTTTCCGTGACAGCGTTAAATATCGATCAGTAAAGCTTTCAGGAGAGTCTGTCATACCTATTATCATGTTACCAGTGATAAGAAATGATACTCGATAAAAAAAACATGTATCAAGTAGGTACTTGCCTGAAAGCTGCGCCAACCTACCTAATAAGCTTATTACCGTCGTAATCAAATTTATGTTTTTTGTTTTCATCGATTTTTGACAAGTTTTGAATCGTATGTCCTACTTTTGCACTATATATCACTACATTACAAAGTACAAAACAAAGTCGCTTTCTGCTGTCTGTCTGTCTGTCTGGATGGATGTCTGTCCCTATGTATGCTTACATCTTTAAAACTACGCAACGGATTTGATGCGGTTTTTTAAATAGATAGTGATTCATGAGGATGGTTTATATGTACCTATAATACATCAGCATTGCACCCGTGCGAAGCCGGGGCGGGTCGCTAGTAGATTTATAGGACAAACGGCTATAGGTTGTTAAATCTATTATCTCCATTTTTGTCTACCGGATTTTGAAAGAAATGAATACTTATTTATTTATGATTTTTTTACACATTATCTAAAAAAAACACTTTTTTCGTATCTCGATTGCTGTGAAAGATCTTACATATACGAAATCTACATACCAGGCCGCCGGACGATATCAGCCTGTCACGCTAACAGTTCTCTGTCAGTTTTTGGCCTCACGACTAACAGGAACCGATAGTGTGGGGCCGCTCGACGATGAGAAAATGAGAAAATCAAGAAATAAAGTTTTTCTACATATACCGTGTTACATATCAAATGAAACGTGATAGCTAGACAGTTGTCTCAAAAAAATTGTCTACGGTTTTAATTTTTGGCCTAAAATTGTTCGGCTTTGATGCCAAATATCTCGAAAACAATGAACTTTGAAGTAAATATTGGATACTAAAGCCGTTTGTGTTTTCTCTCCTAACTTTTGAACCATCTGTCCAAAATTTGAATTTCGAACGTGACAAATTGCTATAAAATGGACTATATTATATACATACTTAAATTAATACAGCGATTTAAATATTCGTTTACATTGTTCTATTAGCTGTGACCACTTGGATGCGAACACATTAATGTGCGGTGCCACCTAGGATGACTCACGTTAGACCGGGGCGTGACCGGACCGGGGCGGGCCGGAGCGATCCGACACAGGGGCTATCAGGAGCGCCACCGTCGCCGGGGCGTTCCGGGGCCGGGGCGTCAGGGCCACCCGACACTAGTTGTATATCCGAGCAACGGACTGTTTATGACAAATGTCACAAATAATTGTTTGCTGATAGTGATAACTAGGAGAAAAAATGGAAAGGCCGAATAAAAACAAAATTTTGGCCCTTGCTGCCGTAATGGCAGATGAAGCGGCTGCTGCGGGCTCCTTAAGCAGCTTTGGACCTACGACGACAAATTTTTTGATTATTTTCATATGACCCAAGACTCTTTCGAAGCCATTCACGACAGGATTACAGAATACAGAATACAGAACTTTATTGGTATTAAACACCGTTTGGTCCAACAAATAACTAGATTTCAGGAACCAATAACCAGCAAACACCGTCTGGCTCTCTGTTTAAGGTAAGATATACAATGCGTGTATTGTGTATAACAAATAAGTATAATAATGTGCCGAAGCATATATAAAGCTATTGAGAAGTAAGGAGATGACCGGTTTGCCATACAAATATAGTCCCCATTTTCCTCTCTAGATTATTAAGAATATAGTTTTATAAAATTAGATGTTTATTAACTATAGCTATCTTCCTTCGCTGTACATCTAATTATATAAAAATAATTTCCATAATATCAATGAGTGATTCTCAAAAGAGTGCCATCTTAACCTGTCATCCAGTTTATGAATTGAATGTATGCTTATTTTCTATTTTTCGTATGTAAAAAAAATATTTATACATAAACAAAAACAATGTTTATCGAGGCCAAGTCATTATTTGTATTTAAACTTAATACTTATACTTAAAAAAAATAAAGAGTATCACTTTTTAACCTGTCTTGTCCAAATGCATCGCTCTTCCGGTTTTAGTTCTGTAGATTTTATAAGCACCAATTGATGTTAATAAAGTATCATGCTTTAAGATAACATAAACAATACCTTTTAAAATGTATGTTGCACGGGTCATATATAATTTTTTTACAACAATATTCATGCATGAAGTTTGTCCAAGGAAATTTTCACTGTAACCTGTACATCCGCGGTATTGCATCTCACTCACACATAGAAAATTATATTTAGATCATAGTTGTGGCAAAATATTAAGTAAGTATCAAACTAATCATCCTATGGAACCATCATGACCGAAGTGTCGTAGTTTCAGAGAGACAAGTGATTAAAGGCAGAAACCTGGAGTTTGTAACATGAATGATAACTTTAACTTGTCTCGATTATTTTACGAAATTGGTATTGGGCATAATGTAATAATATCATTTTAATATTGCATCAAGGTATATCTATCTATGCTAAAAGTGAGACATTCGTGTTATTATTCGTTTAAAAGATAAAATCTATAAAATGCATTTTTCACTGTAACCTGCTTAACTTTAACCTGTGATGAATGTACAGGTTAAAATAAGTCTTGGCAGGTTATTGTGACTTCTGACTCGATCCATATATTTACAATACCTTTCAATCTATATATGACCTCTTTCACTAGCATAATATCGTGAGCTTGTGCAAGCCGTCTGGATGTTCCGAAACATAAAATGCAGGACGTGTTTTTCGACTTTTTCAATTTTATATTTCTACATAAACTTATTGTAGACAAAACCGAAATTCATAGTCACTAGACTAGTTAGTAATTAAGTTAGTTTTGCTAGGCATTTTCTGCAGATCGACAACCATTGTGCCTATTTTGGGTGTGGCAGACTAGTGCGGAGCCCGTTTCCCACTGCACATTCCGTTTTTAGAAGGTGCGGTTATCTGCAGGATCCTGTTTTAGTTTCTGACATAAGTAGGGTGGCTCGCGAAAGTACTTATGCCCGCCATTTCTCCTTCACCGCGAGGTCCCCGCATTACAGGGTATATAATGCAGTCGCACTTGTGAATATCCCGTGGCGTTTTTCGCTCTCCCGCCGCCATCCAATGTCCCCTCGGTATTTCGGCTTCTGTAATCTTAATGTATCGAGATCTGCTGCCCTTCCAACGAGCCTCCTGCAAGAACTCCACGATCAGTCGGTCACCCTCACCCTGGACTATCTTGCGAGTCCGGTGAGCGTGCCGAAGTTTTAGGTAGCAAGCGATAATTTGATGTGATTCGTCTTTTAGCCGTGTCCATATCTGACACAGTAGCACTAGCGCGCTTGACACAGGACTCAGGCGGTGGCGGGAGCCCTATCCCTTAAGAACCTCTTTCTGTGGCTATGCATTTTTGAATGACAGAAGTTTGCTGTTACGGAAGCGGCCGTTAAATAAGCCTATGCCAACGTTCAACGATGATGGTAGGGCTTTTTATACACCCAAACTGGAATTATGCAATTCAAGATAACTACGTCTTTAAAGAAATATTTAATTTTAACTTCCTTAAATATTTAATTTTTACTTCCTATCCTACCGACTGCGCCATGTAAGGATGTAAATCAAACACCTAGTTCGGGCTGAGACTGGCTCGTACTTACTTAGGTACATGCGTATATCACAAATATTAGATCTACCCACAATATCCTATTTTATTAAGTTTGATCATAGATAATTTAAATTAAAACTCACTTTTTCTGCTACTTTTCCCTCCTAACCTGTGTAGTTCAACTTTAACCTGTATCTTAAAACTTCGACTTGCCATAACTTCTTCATTTTTATTAACATTTCGTGGCCTCTTCGAAATTTGGGGTACTTGAAATATTAGAAAATATTTTTCATTCTTAAAAGTGAAAAAAGTACAAAAAAATATTTTTGGTTAACTTTAACCTGCCGATGCCACTTTTTTGAGAATCACTCCAATATTCAAAGAGGAAAATGGGAACTAGGTTTGTATAGAACCTACGGGGCGGTTGTCCAATTTCTTCTTAAGTGTATATATTTAAAGTATCTTTGGATTCAATTCATCACCGTCAGAGAGATTCAGTAAATAGAGCTTCTTACTTCTTAAGGGGCCCACTGACTACCAGGCCGCCGGACGATATCAGCCTGTCAGTTAACCACAAAAGGCCACACGCTAACAGTTCTCTGTCAGTTTTTGGCCTCACGACTAACACGAACCGATAGTGTGGGGCCGCTCGACGATGAGAAAATGAGAAAATCAAGAAATAAAGTTTTTCTACATATACCGTGTTACATATCAAATGAAACGTGATAGCTAGACAGTTGAATTTTTTTACAGATGATGTATATATTTCTGTTGTCGCTATAACAACAAATACTAAAAACAGAATAAAATAAATATATATTTAAGTGGGGCTCCCATACAACAAAACGTGATTTTTTTGCCGTTTTTAGGGTTCCGTACCTCAAAAGGAAAAAACGGAACCCTTATAGAATCACTCGTGCGTCTGTCTGACTGTCTATCTGTCTGTCACAGCCTATTTTCTCCGAAACGACTGGGCTAATTAAGTTGAAATTTGGTACACATATGTAGGTTTGTGACTCCTTTTTTGAATAACCCCATACTGTAGCCCCTCGGGAAAATCTCGATAGGGAGCTCATTCCACAGCCGAAGCGTCATATGTATATAAACTTATATTGACCGGGATATAGACCGTGATTACCTTTTGTAATAATACAATTTTTTTTTGTAATTTTGTAGTCTAGTGAAACTAACCGTGAATCATTCAAAACTCCAATATGTATATAAAAGTAAAATACAAAAACACATAACAAAAACAAAACAAAATACTTTTCATTTTTGTACCTTTCTATTGCTCTAGTGTAGTTGGTCTGAAGAAAGACTAAAGGGTGTAACAAATAATAATAATATGTTGCGGGCTCTTTTCTTAAGCCTTTTTAATTATATACTTTTTACGACATTTACATATTTGATGCTGTCATGTTTTTCGAATAGTAAAATAAACATGTCAAGAGAGAAAATAGTGATCTTATGTTTAGAAAGATACCAAATGTATGAATAAATATGCAAGAAAACTTTGAATGTAATGTATCGTGTTAGCGTGCGGTCCGCGCGTCAGTAACATAACAACATAAGATGTGCTAAGTAAGGTATTGGCTAATAGGTGTGATATGGTGTAGTGTAGTGCCGCTTGAATCAGCTTAGTATATGAACCAGACGGACAGAGCTTCCTGCTTTCGCCTTTGTGATACCTAATACCTACATATTATTAGTATGCATTAGACTTGTCTTTCACGTATTATGTAAGAACGTAAAGCTTTATTGTGCACAGAGCGACCGGATATTTAGGACAAAGTTCGGTTTTGCGAGCCATATACGTGCTCATCAAAGGAAATTGTAAAGGTCGCCGTTGTCGGACACGATATGGAGGACTATATATAAGAATGTAAAAGGAACTGAAATAAGTAAGAAGCGGAGTAAATCAAATATTACCATACAAGTATGTCCAAAGAAACAGCGCTATGTTAGAAGAAGTTATTTTTTAGGGTTCCGTACCTCAAAAGGAAAAAATCGGAACCCTAATAGGATCACTTTGTTGTCCATCCGTCCGTCTATCTGTCATATCATCATAGTATCATCAAGACCGTATCTGGTGAACGCGTGGAGGAATAGACTTGAAATTAAAATCATATACCTACTCAGGTCTATATAGCCCCTTGAAGCTGTGAAAAAATCAAACTTTTAAGTTAACGTAAAAAAAAGATACTTTTGTATGGAACCCTTGGTGGGCGAGTCCCACTCGCATTTGCCCCTTTTTAGGGTTCCGTACCCAAAGGGTAAAAACGAAACCCTATTACTAAGACTCCGCTGTCCGTCTGTCCGTCAGTCTGTCACCAGGCTGTATCTCGTGAACCGTGATAGCTAGGCAGTTGAAATTTTCACAGATTATGTATTTCTGTTGCCGCTATAACAACAAATACTAAAAAGTACGGAACCCTCGGTGCGCGAGTCCGACTCGCACTAAGCCGGTTTTATTTTAATATAGGAGGCAAACGAGCAGAGAGCCCATAAACAGAGGTCGTATCGACATAAGATTGGTAGACAAATTAAATATTAATACTATACAGTATATATAAAGAAACAGCGCTATGTTAAGTAGAAGTTATTTTTAGGGTTCCGTACCCAAAGGGTAAAAACGGGACCCTGTTACTAAGACTCCGCTGTCCGTCTTTCCGTCTGTCTGTCTGTCACCAGACTGTATCTCATTAACCGTGATAGCTAGACAGTTGAAATTTTCACAGATGATGTATTTCTGTTGCCGCTATAACAACAAATACTAAAAAGTACGGAACCCTCGGTGCGCGAGTCCGACTCGCACTTAGCCGGTTTTTTTTAAATATAGGAGGCAAACGAGCAGAGCCCATGAACAGAGGTCGTATCATAGGATTGGTAGATACATTAAATATCACTATACAGATCACCGTGCGTCTGTCTGTCTGTCTATCCGTCTGTCACAGCCTATTTTCTCCGAAACTACTGAACCAATTAAGCAGGATATCTTTGAGCCCCAAATTAAAATTTTCGTTCGTCACTATGGACCAGATATACCTATAGAAAAACTGTTTTAATTTTTCTTATTATTACAAGTATTCTCACGGAGCCCCAACAGAGGCTTTGCGGAGTAGGGGTCCGCGGAGCACACTTTGAGAATGGCTGATATAGACAACCAGATAGCCAAAATAATGTTACAGGTGCCCTCTAGTAGTATTAGGTATTGTGATAGGTACAATGAATGGTATAATAAACATTTTTTTTTCATATATGTACCATGGACATTCCTCGATGGCATCAAGTTGCAACCGGAAAGCGATGATCACATGGCAAATCAAATCCTGAAGACCGTAGCAGCCACGTCTAAGCAGGATATATTCAATAAATGTTTATTCTTTGTTGTTTGATATATAACTAGTAGTTCGCCCCGGACCGGACTGAGAACTCGCGGTTTGAACAACAAGAAAACCTTTAACAATTATATATGTTTGCCGTAATGTAAACGCTGCAGCTTTACGGCTTGAGGGTTCAGGCCCCAAATTCACCAGGATCCCTAGAGGATCAGGCTAGGGGATTCGTGTCATGCTACTCATGCTCCACAGCAGAACCACCTTATAGCTTTAATGAATATATGGGAAATATCTATATAATGTCTAGTCTGTTCGGAAATAGAAGAGTTGTGAAATGTATGGGGACCTATACATTCCACGACTCTTCTCTTTCCGCACAGACTCTTTACAATTCTAGACTAGTTTAAAAAATATCTATATTTATCACTAGTTTTGTTGTACGCTTTCTTATGTTTCAGCTGTAGAGCATATTCCATCTCAGAATTGTAGTTTAATATTGTTACACACGCAGTATGCCTGGTTTCATACTTCACAGTCAGGGCTATAACAGCGAACCACTTCATTTGTTCATCTATTTGCCTCTATCGATCTTATATATATTTGTGCGGAGGAGAGGCACATAGATTTTTATTTTGGATGTCTGGCGGCTCCCCTAAGGAAATTACGCGTCCCACGTCTTAGTCATTAATATTAAATAAGAACAATAAAATATACGAAGAGTACTATAGTATTATTTCAGTAGTTAGTGCCTTTGGGTAATTTTAGACAGAAAATAGGCAAAACTGCATAGGTAGAGGGCGTCACTAGCACAATCACAGGGTCTACCGCGTAACCGGCGTAACACGACAATCGAAATTTCGGTCTGCCTGTAGGCCGAGCACATGATTGGCGCGACAGTATCTCGCCGCGAGATAGACTACCCGTCTTTTACTAACTGTATGAATTAAAGAGGGACGGGTAGTCCTTGTCGCGGCGAGATACTCTCGCGCCAATCATGTGCTAGCCCGGCTGTATATCATTCTTGCATATTCGACCGACAGAGAGGCACATAACAAAATTTCGATTATTGCGTTTCGCGGCAGGCCATCTGTTAACAAATTACCTTGTCAAAAACTGTTTAAGGCATAGTATGTGTACGTTACTTACACGCTATGGTGTACAATACACGCAGTTAGCAATAAATATCCCTTTATGAGTAATACAATGAAATAATATCATGTTTGTACTCTTTGCAGGCAGGCATTTTAATAGGCAGTATTACTGCAATGTTCTGCCGCCAGAGTGCAGCACTGGTGCACAATTAAATGGGGTTTAAACGGGGCTTAAATGGGGTTTAAACCATAGTGACAGTAATGACATTTGACACCTACAATTTCAGGGATCCCTGTTTGCGTGTCATAAAATTGGAGCTTCGGGAACCACGGGGATCAAACGCCATCTTGAAAATTATAAGTATTTTTTGGTTTTTCTGTTTTTCTCGGAATATCTGGGTTTAATGTGAATACTGTGTATGTCGAAACGAAAGCTTATTAAATTCCACACTAAAAAGTTATACAACACCATGTCCCAAAAACGAAGCCTTTTTCTAGAAATTTAATCCCATAACCCTACTTCCTGTTTAAGTCCCAGTCGAGTAAAATGTTGATATTGGGGTAGAACGTGTACAAATGTATAGATAAAAGTGTAATTCATTATTCCTCCAAGTTTCATATTAAGAGAATATCCCCTGAAAGGGTATAAGCGCTAAATCTGGATTCAGCTATTATTTTCTATAACAAGATGTATTTTTTCCGCGAAGATATCTAGGACTGTGTAGAATTTAATAAGCTTTAATGTTGCCTTTCACCATATTTTCATAGAGAACGTATATTTAGAGTAAAACGCAAATTTCTCCAGCATGGTACACATTTTCCAAGATGGCTGCGATTCCTCGAGGTCCCCAAATGTCAAATATGTGGACATGAAAAAGAGACCTGTAATTAACATACATACCCAATTTCATAACTTTGGAAGGATTTCGAGGTTATACTTAATCTGATTGTGCTAACCCGTTTTTCGTTGAAAGTGTATTTGAATGTTAAAGGGACGGCTCATAGCTAGTTCAGTTACATTAATGAATATAAATCGTGTATAATCCTAGTGAGCTGTATACATATTTTGTAACAAGTTCTTTCCTTGTGGTTATCAATGTGCTTGGTGAAGTGACGCAGAGCGCGCACGCCGCCGCCGCGCCGAGCCGCGCGCTCGCTCCTCGCTCAGTAGTTCGCCGCCGCGCCGCCGGCCCGCCCGCCCGCGCGTCCATCACTATCCAATATACCATTCGTCTAAAACTCCATATAACTTGCTACGTGCTTCTAGTTATAATGCTGCATACAAAATAAATAAAAAATGTGTGCTTACGGTTGTGTGAGTGAAATGTGATCACATGGTCCTTTAGTACATATGAAAGTAAATGTGAGTAGGTACCGTTCGTATTCAAACGTTATAGTGGATTGTTTCCTGGTGATAAAAGTAAAAGAAACGGTTAACTTATTTGTTCTAATGATACTTCATTTGTAAAGCAATAAGTAGTAGTAGGTATCTAAACATTTAATAAAAGAAGTTATGGATTAAACAGACCAACCAACTAGGATGTTTTCTATTGGGTTACGCGACTTAAGTTGGTAATATAAGTATAACTAAACTTGCTTTAGTAACTTGTTTTTGATAGGTTGATCCTAAGCTAAGTATACTCGAATGTACGAATGCAAAGCAGAACGATAACATGGTAAAGGTAAATTTAAGGTACCTAATTATTGTCTTGTTGATACAGCTTAACACCATTACAAAATTACCGCTGGACTATTGAATGGATTAACCACAAATGAAATGACCTTTCGCATACATATAAGTACCTACCTACCTTTGTCACATCCAGAACTGAAGTGGTTTGTTTGAGTGGAGTGGAGTGGAGTCAATATGTGGGGCATCGGGATCCTTCGTATCCGTATCGGGACGAGTGATAACCACATTTGTTTCTCTGCTTCAGCTTTAGCCTCAGAGGAATATGTCATTTCTCATTACTGTATTGAAACAGAAAATTGCCAGCTCTATAGTTCCTTTTTTTAGCATTAGAAAGAAGGGAAGCGATCTTGACGTGTCTTTTTATTAAAAATCACTTTTGAGAATTAAGTCACAGCAAATATGTTACAATTATAAATCATATACGATTTTTTATATCCTTTTGCTTTCATAAGTAATATAAACTAATTTGTTTAAAGCGTTTTTCAATAATTTTCAATTAAAAGACACGTCAAGATTGTTTACCTCTTTTCTAATGCTATAAAAAAGGAACTATAATGTTTTGAGTTTTTTGGACTGTTATGTTTAAGTGAATTATCCTGTTTTGCTGCTATGTTAATAGATCACATTTATTTGTAACAAACGAAATATTGTTTAAATTGTTCCAAAAAACACATAAAAAATATCATTGATTATAATTAATAGATCGCAGAAAACTCGTCGCTTTTATGACGTAGGTACCAAACCGCTGTAAGGTACGCGTAGGTTCCGCGTGGTACACTCGCTACGCGCCGCGCTACAGGTGGTGCTACGCCGCGGACTACGTCGGTTGTGACAGAACCGCTCTACGCTTTGAAACTTGCTACATTTCAAGTAGAAAGTCACCCAGGTAGCAAAATGACGTCAGGGACGTCATAATGACGTATAAATGCTACTGGGGCACAAATTGATTTGATATTGATTTGACATTACCCGTCGTAGTAGATCATTTTTGCACGCGCACGCGCAATGAATAACAAGTAGATACGTAATGTCGAATCAAGTTAAGTTTTTTAATCAAATTCTCAGTGTCTATTCCAACTTTACCAAAAAACAAATTAGAAAAATTAATATTCGCTTGTTATTCTGCATTATTTCAAAATTACGAGTATGTAGATATACCAAGTACCACTTTTATTTGCTACACTTGTTCGCAGTTGATTCTGACCAAAAAAAATGATAGCTGCATAGTGTTGCCATATCAAGAAATTAGTGCCACTACCAAAGAGTATATAACCACTACGATACTAAAAAACTAAATAGCCTGAGTACACATGTATACTTAGCTAAGGACAGCTGTCAACTAGGGAGTTAGTTGCACATCAAAAAAAAAAACCTTTTAAAATAAAGGCGCCATCGCCACTCCAAATCTAAAAAGCGTCAACACACTGTCGAACCGAATGCCGACCCTGGTGCGATTTGATAAGAAAGATGGAAAGCTGTCCATTCGTTGTTTTGGGGCATTATTGACCGGTATTGTAACTGTTTGGCTTTGCACCTACTTCAAACATATCACTTACTAGCGCACATAAAAGGGATAGGTAATATTTTATTTTATCCTTTTTGAAGTCGCTTTCTTTTTTTCCATTGTTAGCTTCATGTTTCTGTGATGAGTGAGAGCGACGCAGCATTCTGCAGGACAACGTCTGGATCTACTAAATCCATCTACATTTGAGGAGTTGCCTCAATTCCTCATGGAATCCATCATCAGAACTCGACCAAAATGTTGTTAGTTAAGTTAAGAAATTTAACGAAAAAACAAATCGCCAAACGTGAAATAGTTACGCGTCGTTGAAGAGTTCCGTTCTTGTCTTCATCTGCAGTTTCAACGAATTGGAATTTTAACTGTTCAAAATAGCAACTATCACAATCGACATTTGTAATACAGACAATAAAATAGACAGGAAGAAACCGAGGCGGTCACAGATGGGAAGGATTCATTCCCATTTGTCCCCGCCGGCCATAGATGGGAATTCACCAAAAAAATCCGTAAAGTAAATCTTAATAAAAACTTTCGATGAAAACTACAGCGCGCATGATCGGTTAAGCCGTTTTTGAGTTTATCATTATCACCAAAGATAGATATAACTCCGTAATGGATGGATACAGTCTAAGCAAAAAACGTGCCTCGAAAATCAAGAAAATTTGATTCTCGATCAGAGGGAGCTACTAGCTTTGGCCTACTGCCGTATAGATGGCGTTGACGGTTTCGTTTGTTATTTAACAATTTTAACGCATATCAGTGAAAGAACATGGGTCAAAATCATAAAAATAATTAATGCAAATAAAAAAAATCATTTATCCATATTTAAATACATTTTATTGTATTTTTATAAATCTTCATTTTTAGTTTTAAAGTGTGTCGACAGATGGCCGTGAATTTACTGTGGTTACAAAATTCACTATGACAGTACCGCTCTAGTATAAGTTACTCTATGTTATCACACATTCCCTTCTTAGTAATTAAAAAGACGTACAAAGTGCTGCGACGGTAGGTAGGTATTCCTTTATGTACATGATACTTACTAATAGCCCCCTTACTATTCAGCCTATTGTGACAGAAGAGTAACTACGGAACCTTACACTAAGCATGGCCGGATATGCTCTTGGCCGGTTTTTGATTTTAGTAATGCTTTAATACAATTGGTCCCCTAAAGATATCTGAATCTCACAAAAATAGGACCGATGAACACCATTATTTTTTTTTAAACATTAGCCTACTATTCCTCTCTAACTAATATTTTTTTTAAAACATTAGCCTACTATTCCTCTCCAACTAATTTTTTTTAAACATTAGCCTACTATTCCTCTCCAACTAATAATTTTCGGAGTCTGCCAAAGGTCTAACTCGTAAACTATCTAAATCATCTATCTATCGTAATCTTTCTATTTTCATTTTATTTTTCCTTTCCAAAGCGGACATGTCGTGGGGGTACACTACATAATTCCGAAAATTTAGATTCCGAATTTTAGAATGCCGAATTTTATCATTCCGATTTTTAAATGCTCGACCCATCAAAATTCCGACTGTAGTGGTTACGACTGATGAAAATCACGAAGATTTATATTTCCGAAAACCCAAAAAGCCGAATTTTGTAAATTCCGAACCACATAACTCCGATTATAACAATTCCGATGGTGACAAACACCGAATTTAACAATTACGATTTTTGAAATCACGAATTCCGAATTGCCATTATTCCGAAATTTTAAATTCCGAACCACATAATTCCGAATATAAATTAATCACGACATTCGATATTGTAATTTTTTTTTAAACTGACATGTTTTTCATAAATTGTTTTGTATTATAATTTGTACCTAGTTTTTACTTAGAACATGACGATCATTAGGAGATACTCGTAATTAGTTACTCACGAATTTTTGACATAAGTGGATAAAATTATGATTGTTTTGACATAAGTGGATAAAATTATGATTACTTACTCAGACATTTTAAATTGTAATTTTGAATTTATTTGATATATAATGTAATGTATATTATGTAACAAGTTTGGGAAAAAATCAAATTATTTTATTAAATATTTTGATTTATGACATATATGACATCTATTACAGTTTTTAATTTATATATAGTAGTGTGACTACTTAAAAAACACAAATCAAAATATTTAATAAAATAATTTGATTTGTTCCCAAACTTGTTCATAGATGGCAGCACCAGTCTCTCTCGCTACAACGTAAATCCGTAAGGAGTTCGTTTTGGAGGTGCAAGCGCTCACTGCTTGCCCTTAGAGCTGGTCAAAGACGCCTAGTCTTACTAAGATGGCATATAGTCGAGAAATTCGGACGGGCACCGCCGTGGCGGGGTGGCCTAGGGGTTCATGGCGTTAGCCGCGATAGCTAAAGAAGCCGGTTCGAATCCGGCCTTCACCACTGGAGGGCTTCGGCACTTTTTCTTTAATATATGACATCTATTACAGTTTTTTAGTATATTATGTAGTTAAATTGTATTTTTGAATTTATCAAATAATGTAAATTGTATATACTGACGATCATAATATAAATTCGTGTAGATTAGTCTAAGATAATTTATATTGTAATTTTATATTATGAGAATAAATATCTTAATCTAAATCTATAACAATTCCGACTAGTAGGAGATACGTTATATATGGTCGACCTTCACCGATACGTCTGACGGATGAGACTTATATTTTATGAAAGAAAATATGTTCCTGAACATAAATAAATAGGGTTGCCTAAAGAAATATGGTCAAGGCTATTTTTAAAAATTTTTTGGAAATATTTTTTTTTCTTCAAATTTCAACGATTTGTCTGACGAACGAAATAAGTTCCAATGGAAAGTATACAAGTTGTACAACATGAATAAATTAGGTTGCCTATGTTTTTCCGGGCACTATTATGAGGTTGCCGTGTTTAAACATGTGAGTTTAAATCGATAATTGCACCCATCTGTCTGACGCTTGAATTATATATCAAAGTAATGGTAATTTTATTGAGAATACAATGGGTATAGAGTTGCCTGCAAAAATCCGGTCACAAATAAGGGTTGCCAGGCTTTTAAAGAAAATAAGAAGGAAAGACTTTTAGCGATAACTCATAAACGGCTTAACTGATCACGATTGTTTTAAATATTTCCGAATGTGTTTATTAGTCACAATTTTTGTGATTTTTTTTATAATTTTTGGATGGATGGTTCAAAAGTTAGAAGGAAAAAGCCTCTTTTTCCTTTTTAAATAATTATTTTCGAAATGATTCACTTTATCAAAAAAAATTGTTTAAAGACCCCTATTTATTTTGAAAGACCTATCCAACGACACCCCACACTATAGGGTTCAAACGATAAAAAAAATTGTCACACACATTTTGTTTCTTTCAAAGCGATTATTTCCGAAAATATTCACTTTATCAAAAAATGTTTTTCTAAAAACCTCTATTTATTTTAAAAGACCTATCCAACGACATCCCACATCATTGGGTTGAAACGAAACAAAAATCCTTACATACATTTTGTTTCTTTCGAGGCGATTATTTCCGAAAATATTCACTTTATCAACAATTAATTTTTGGAAACTCGTATTCATTTTAAAACACCTATCCAACGACATCCCATTCCATAGGGATAAAGTGAATATTTTAGGCAATATTCGCTTCGAAAGAAACAAAATGTGTGTAACAATTTTTTTATTGTTTTAACCCTATAGTGCCGGATATTGTAGGATAGGTATTTTAAAATGAATACAAGTTTCCAAAAATTTATTGTTGATAAAGTGAATATTCTCGGAAATAATCGCCTCGAAAGAAACAAAATGTATGTAAGGATTTTTTGTTTCGTTTCAACCCAATGATGTGGGATGTCGTTGGATAGGTCTTTTAAAATAAATAGAGGTTTTAGAAAAAACATTTTTTGATAAAGTGAATATTTTTGGAAATAATCGCTTTGAAAGAAACAAAATGTGTGTGAGAATTATTTTATCGTTTGAACCCTATAGTGTGGGGTGTCGTTGGATAGGTCTATCAAAATAAATAGGGGTCTTTAAACAACTTTTTTTGATAAAAAGTGCGGGTGGCCGTGGATCTTCGCCTGGGCTGTGATGTGTGTGAACCTCATGTATGCATCTGCGGCTCTATGGTGGAGAGAGACGGCCATCACGCGTTGAGTTGTTGTCGGTGTGCTGGGAGGTACCCACGCCACCACGCCTTGAATGATATCGTACGAAGGGCGTTGGTCTCGGCGAATGTTCCGTGTGTGCTGGAGCCACCGGGTCTTAGCAGATCAGATGGAAAGAGGCCCGACGGGTTGACCTTGGTCCCGTGGGAGAGGGGCAAATGTCTGTTGTGGGACGCCACGTGCGTCAACACTTTTGCTGCTTCGCATATTAGCCGCACCGTGCGTTCGGCGGGGGCAGCGGCTGAGCTAGCGGCGGCTCGGAAGCGGGAAAAGTATGCGGTGTTGACGCACTACCTATTTGTCCCTCTTGCCGTGGAAACCACTGGCTGTTGGTGTGCTGAGGCCAAGACTTTTATTGGGGAAGTGGGTAGACGGTTGCGGGAGAGTGGTCATGACCCTCGCTCCGGGTCGTTCCTTTAGCAAAGGTTGTCCATCGCTGTTCAACGTGGCAACGCGGCGAGCGTGATGGGCTCCTTTGCATCAGTTTTTGTATTTGTTAGGTTCTAGTTTAGGTTAAGATTTTTGTAATGTTTTATTTTGAAAATGAATCATTTCGGAAATATTATTTAGAAAGGAAAAAAAAGGGTTTTTCCTTTTAAATTTCGAACCATCCATTCAAAAATTATAAAAAAAATCACAAAAATAGTGATTAATAAGCACATTCGAAAATAGTTAAAACAATCGTAATCAGTTAAGCCGTTTTTGAGCTATCGCTAAAAGTCGTTCCTTCTTATTTTCTTTAAAAGCCTGGCAACCCTTATTTGTGACCGGATTTTTGCAGGAAACCCTATACCATTGTATTCGCAATCAAATTACCATTATTTTGATATATAATTCAAGCGTCAGACAGATGGGTGCAATTATCGATTTAAACTCACATGTTTAATCACGGCAACCTCATAATAGTGACCGGAAAAACATAGGCAACTTTTAGTAATCAGAATAGAAAAACGTACGAAATCAACAACAAATTTATTTTTAAGGAATAAAAGTTACAAGTTAGGTCTTAATTAGGTATCCTAGGTCTAACACTAAGCAACGAATGAATGAGTATCGACCGATCCCTATCAAGCGCGATGCCGAAGTGAACTTAGTGAACGTCCGTGCTCCGGAGTTATTATACTTCCACATCCCCTCGTCAGGCCGGCGCGTGGTGGCTTGATGTGACTTCAGCGTGGCGAGCAGGACAGACGATCGTGCCTTTTCACTCACACCTAGGACTCATGGGAAGGCCTCGGTAATACAACCTAATTTATTCATATTGTACAAGTTGTATACTTTCCATTGGAACTTATTTCGTTCGTCAGACAAATCGGTGAAATTTGAAGAAAAAAAAATATTTTCAAAAATTTATTAAAAATAGCCTTGACCATATTTCTTTAGGCAACCCTATTTATTTATGTTCAGGAACATATTTTCTTTCATAAAATATAAGTTTCATCCGTCAGACGTATCGGTGAAGGTCGACCATATATGACGTCATTACGTATCTTAGACTAGACAGTGACAAACGCCGAATTTAACATTTACGATTTTCAAAATCACGAATTCTGAATTGCCCTTATTCCGAAATGACGTGATTCCTATTTTAAATATCCCATTTTTTTATTTCCGAATAACGATATTCCGAATCTAAGTTCTAACCTAACCTAACCTAACCCACTTCTGGCAACAGTTAGGGTTCGCAGGGTCGCAGTTCTGCCTAGTTTATTTATATCGAATTTTTATGCCAAAAATATTTTATGCCGAATTTAACATGATGCGGCACGACAGGCACCCGTAATAATTACTAAAACGTGAGTCTTTATTTGAATATCACGAATTTCATTTTTCCGACTTTACAAAAGAGCGAATTATTTTATTTCCGACCGGGCAATGATTTTTCGGAATTTAAGAATTCGGAAAAAAATCTTTCGGTCAAATGCCAATCGGATTTTAAGTTCTCGGAAACACGTTCGTGATTTTATTCCATCGTGTTTTTAAAAATAGTATTTTTAATATTTCGCACTTATAAACAATCGGGATTATGAAAATCGTGGTTAAAAATCGGAAATACGTATTTCGGTGTTCCCCATGTCGTGTACCTGGTGTCCTATTGATATGCCGAAGAAAAATACGCCGATTTTTGTTTCGCCGACAACGATTCGCCGACGGGTCCTTTCGCCGAGTAACGATCGGCAGAATCTCATTACGCATAATAGTCGTTTGCAAGAGTAGTCAATAAGCAGAGCAATTGATACGCATATTTACTATTCGTAGAATAATCATTTGGAAACTGTCATAATTAAATATAAATAACCCGACAAACCATTGGTCGAAACACAATAGCTCGAATGTTCATTTGGCATTAATATTGATTAGCAAAACTTCTCTCTTCAATTAAATTTTTTCTTCAATTGGTTAAGAGCAACGCACGGATTGCGGAGGTTGCGGGTTCAAATCCTGCCTAACTTTTTCCATTTTTTCCTTTAACATAAAATTTGGAGTATCGCTCGCAGACGTATCTGCATGTTAAAAAAATTAACTTCTCTCTTATTTATGGCTAGACTAGGACATGACTAACCTACACAATAACTTTTAGTTTGAGTGATAAAGATGGTTTTGACACATTTAATTGTCTACTTATGTTCACTAACAGAAATTATTATAAAATTAAAACCTATATTGAATAGGTTTTAATTTAACCTATACCTATGTTATGCTTTTGTTCATATTTAGGTTAGGTTAAGTTATTTTTGAGGGTTTCGTACCCAAAGGATAAAAACGGGACCCCCACACGCACACACACACACACACACACACACACACACACACAAATACACATACATACAAACACTCGCTCACACGCAGCTTAGAAATAATAACATATATGTTAAAGTATGCACAGCTATCTGTAAGTTTCAAAGTAACTCTCTGTACAATTTGTACCAATATATACCTAGATTACGAAACTAGTATAACGAAACTGGGTCCTGTAACACAGGGTTTCCTAGATCAGGACACAGGGCCGTGATTTATTGTATACTCAAATTTACACAATAAACTTTTTTCATTATTCATTTTCATTTTCATTTATTACTAAGACTTATCTGTCCGTCTGTCCGTCTGTCTGTCTGATCTCATGAACCGTGATAGCTAGACAGTTGAAATTTTCACAGATGATGTATTTCTGTTGCAGCTATAACCATAAACTATAAAATTAAAACCTATATTGAATAGGTTTTAATTTAACCTATAATAGGTATGCTTTTGTTCATATTTAGGTTAAACATTGATTAAAACCTAAACTAGAAGCAATTACGGTATCTAGTTTTATTTAATATCTAGTTTTTTGTGACACAAGCTTACAACGGCAGCAGGATAGATGTGATTCTTCAGCGGGCAGTCAATTAACAAGAGGATATATTTGAAAAGAAAAATAGTTATTTGTTATACAAGGGTGCAAAGTTGTACTTTACCCGCGAGTGTGGAATTGATACACGAGTAAGCGAAAGGATTCTATAGTTGAACCACGAGCGAAGCGAGTGGTTCTAAAATAGAATCCTGAGCGTAGCGAGTATTTCAACACACGAGAAGTAAAATACATTTGCACCCGTGTGTAACACAAAACTTTTCCCCTCACTATAGCGAGGAAAGGGCAACATCCACAGGCGTTAGATCATCTTCATCACTGGAATCACTCATTTTTTTACGATAATACGATATTATAACAGAAAACTCTGGAAGTTGTGTATTTTTACGTGTCGGAGTCGGTGAGAAAATTTTTGTTGACAATGTTGACATTTATGACGATGCGTTTTGAAATTGCATCGACTCAACTTGTGCGTTCAGAATTACATTCAACATCATTTAAAAAAACAAATGTTTCTTATGGAATTTAAGGTTTATGACTTAAAATCATTGAATAAAGCCAAATTTGGTATTTTTTTATTAAATTCTCAAACCATTTATTTAATGATATTTAATATCGAACGAACCATTATTATGAGCGTTTTACGTTTTGTTATCTGCCAAAAGCTACTTAAACACGCTCCATCCAAGGTCAAATTACTTTCCCCACTAGTGGATAAAATGCGTTTTTCCCCGCTTGTTTTAAAGGATAAAAGACGGCTTTCCGAGCTAGTGAGGGGAAAACATATAAACTTAATAATTTTTATAAATCATCACCTGTATAAGCCAGCAATCTGTTTCTAATTATTAATCTAGTCTATAGATTTGACATACAGGATGTTTTTCCATCTAGGTACAGTGTACTAGGATGATGGGAACCATGAGGAATTGAACTTTCAAATTTTAAAGGCACGTGTATAGTGATTTCGTTGTTTTCTAAAGTAACTAAAGCATTTCCTCCCGAAAACCATCAATTTGATGTAGTGCAACTGAAGCCTTACCACGAGTTTGGCACTACATATTCGCTAACGTCTTCGTAACTTACTTTTTATACATATGCTTAACGCATATACTTAAAAAATGATTATATTTTATTTCATCCTTTTTGAAGTCGGTTTTTTTTTGTAAGAAGTTTTTATTTCGAAAATAACGATGTATAAAAATAAAATGTGAAACGTTATTCGACTAAACATTGCTTAAACGAAAAGATTACTCTGCCAAATTTTATTAGCAACCAAAAAAAAGGCATACCATCAGATCCACAGCGCAGGCTTCGTCACATTACAATAAGCTCATCCACCTCAGGTTTCGTCAAAACAGAACGTTCGTTTACACGTAAGTTATCTGCAACACGCATCGTCAACATTGATTAAAAACACAGAAAAAATTATGAGTACAATAATAATAACATAAAAGAGCAAACCTAAACCCTAATCCGGTAAGTACCCGGCCCAAACGTCCCCATAATACCAGCGGCGTTCTCCCGCTGAACCGCCAAAGATATACGTTGGACCAGGTACGCACCAGACCTAGGATCACAACCCCTATCCCGCAAGCGCCTACCCAGATCCCTCACAAAACCCTTCGCCTCGGAACACCAAGGCCCAGCTGACTCAACAGCAAGGGGGACAAAATCATAAACCGGCTTTAAGTCTGAGTACTTGGCATGTTTTTGTCTCGCCGCATTCTCTGCAGCCTCCCAGCCGCACCACCGCCGATGTGACGCCGCAAATGTGCTCACACATGTAGCATCCCACAGCAGACTCCGCCCCTTAGCCCAAGGAACAAGGGTGAGACCGTCAGGCCGCTTCCCGTCCGTCCGACTAAGACCCTGGGGCTCCAACACGCACGGCAGGTTAGCTAACACCATCGCCCTGCAAACGATATCGTTAATCGCATGATGACGAGGAAACCTACCAGCACACCGCACACAACTCAATCCATGGTGCCCGTTCGCCTCCACCATAACCCCACAGACGCACAAATGTGGCTCACACATATTACACCCGTGCCTTAACGCAGCACCAATCCTTAGGGAATCATTATCTAACAACGTCCCCAAGTGCGACGACGGTAAGGCGTGCAGCCAGGCCCCAGACTCGGGTGCAGCTACCGCTTTCAGCCGAGCCTGTTCTACCCCTGATGCCCCCTCCAGCAACTGCTCATACGTCTGACGGCATAAAACTTCATCCGACGACCTCTGAGCCCCCAGGGTCGTCAGGCCGTGTGCCGCTAGAACAGCGAACAGCCCACTCATCTAACGCAGCACCCAAAAAAGGCATGTGGACGTCGACCTCATTGAGGGACAAAATGCCCGCAACTAGTCCCCGCGATGCATGCGAGGAAGCCAGAAAAGCTACAAGTCCCACATCATGCATGCGACGCACCCCCAAACCACCATGTCGTATGGGAAGAGTAGCCTGACACCACTGAGATTCCTCAAACCTGACATTAAGAATAGACTCTAGACCGTTTTGTAGTACCTGATCGAACCGTAACACAGCCTGCACATGCATCCACGTCGGCGCCGTTCTCAAAGTGTACGTCACGCGTGGAATTGATAAACAGTTACGCAACAACACCATAGATACATGCGCCGACAAATGCTGCAAGTGCTTCATAGATTCTGAAAGCGCCACGGTCTTCTCCGGTACCACCTGACCAACCCCATCCGGAAAAATCGGCGCCCCAAGGAGTGTCAGCGATGACCTCTCAACCACCTTCACCCCGGGCAAAATCGTTTCAAAATCAGCTATGGAATGCATAGCATCTGGGCTGCAAAGAAACAATTCACACTTCTCAGTATTTATTTGCAAGCCAACGGCTGATAAAGCCTGCACAAGCTGCCGCACATCCCCCAACACAGCATCTGGCGCACCACCTAACGTCCCGTCATCCAAGTACCACACGTTTAACGGAGAGGCTAATGATTTTACAATACTTTGCACGGCTAGGAAAAAAAGAAGAGGCCCTAGCGGATCCCCCTGCTGAGCACCCACCCGTGATGCAATCAGATTAGTGCCATAGAAGAGATTGGTAGGGGAGAAATAACATTGATGAAGGTAGGGATATAACGAAGGCACACGATCCCTAACCTCCCTCAAAATTACATCTCTCTCTCTACAGTATTAAAAGCGTTTTTAATATCCACCTTTAAAACAACCCCGGAATCATTTTCCGGAGCCATAGCATAAGATCGCACTGCATGGATGGCTCCCTCACACCCCAAAGGCGTACCAAAACCAACCTGGCACGGCTGAAGAAATTCCGCCATCTCCTCCTTGACAAGCAAGCTTGAAGATTATCGATTCGCAGACAACGCTTCACCGAACATCGGTTCGCAGAGTGATTTATTTGTAGATGTAACTTTTGGTCAACTAACGTTACGCATGACTCTTGGTTCGCATACAGTTCGGTTCGCTTCTGTGTAAATTAGCAAAACTATTATTGGAAGATTTTTATTTGGCAGAGTAATCTTTTCGTTTAATCAATGTTTAGTCGAATAACATTACACATTTTATACATTTTTAGGTACTCCAAGTATGGAGCTTATTACCTATAGGGATATATATATATATATTTACATTTGTACATAACGGTGTTATTCATTAGGCCAGGAAATAAATGCCCAAAAAAAGTTATAGAGGGAATGCTTGGAACACAATTTTTGAGTTCGTAGCTTTGTTTGGACTAGTTAGGTGAACATATCAAAAGTCCCCGGCCGTAACCCTGGTGCTGGGGGGGAGGGGGTTTAAAGGTTACTCAGGTACTTTATACATTTAGTTACGTTTTATTTAACAACTAACAAAATATGGACCATGTCTGAAATAAATGAATTTAATTTTTTAATTTTTTTTATATACCTATAAAGTGAGACCTTTATTTGAGTTTGTCTTTGAATTATTATACAACGTGTTGTACCAAATATCAAATATAATGAAAACTTGAAAATCGTATGTTTTAATCGGAAGTAGAGTCGAGCAGTCGAATACTTAGTAACTGTAGTAACTTAGTTAATATTTACTAATATCATTAAATTCTCAAAATATCATATCAACATAATTATTAAAGATGTGTTGCCTTTTGTCAAGATCAACCACATCTTGAAAAGTGCTACTATAAAACCTATTTGAAGCCGATGAAGATGTTACAATTCCCGAGGCCTCTAAAATATAAAACCCTTCTACGGAATGTAGAAGCTGGACTGTGAATGTGGTCTTTCATATGAGGGGCAGAACGAAGCGACGCATTTGTGCTCGGGTGAAGGAACACAGTAGATGCCAAGTATTATACCGTTGACTAAAGTTTGCAGTCTGGGAGCATGTTATTCAACAAAAATAATACTTTAAACTTTTAGAATCATATAGGTAAATAAACCAAAAGTATACAGCTAAGATACGCGAGGAGCCGCGATAGGTCCCTTCATACATCTTGTCCCCTAGATAGGGTAAGATGGGGTACCCCTATGAAGCAAGATAGCGTGACAGGAATGATTCATAGAAACAGTATCTTCAGGGACTAAACCAAATTTCAATTTTTGGCTCTTAGTACCATCGTCTGATAACTTCTCACGAACTGTTTTTACTTTTATTTCTTAGGTTGTCTTAGGGTCAGAATAGTATTTTATACAATCGTGGTATAATAGAGAGCTTTTCAGGCGAGTACCGTGTTTAAGCAACGAAGCTTGCTGAGTTGCTTAAGTTAAGGTACGAGATTGAAAAGCTTGATTATATCACTATTGTATACAATAGTTTTTCTACGAGACAAAAAAATAATACTTTTAACTAGTGGAATCATATATTAGGTAAACAAACCAAAATTATACTTCGTATCCAAATCCAAGACAACAAATATAATTTACAAGCAGCAGTGCATGGAATCATGCCGTCGTTGTCACACATTTTAGAGATATAATATTTAAAAAACAAGTTCGCGGTCTCCCTCTCTCTTACTACGGCACAATCCCCTGCCATCCCGCTCCACCCTCGCTCCGCAGGTTTTAGGTATTACATGTTTTTGTGTCAGTCCGAGTCACACCTATTTTTGCCAAAAATAGTGTTCCTCTATAATACCAGTGTGTGTGTGTGTGTGTGTGTGTTATATGAATGTGTGTTATTGATGAAGTTAGGGTGAGTAAGTTTATTATGTCATTTATGGCTACTGTGCGCTTGTGACTGGTCGTATCCCTATAGCCTAGTATTAAGCTCATTTTTCATTACAAAAACATAGAAGATAGGAAAATATACCTTTGTAAAACTGAAATCCTTTTCAGTCGCATATTTCGTTCATAATTCCACTAAATATTCTGACAGATGAAACTTGAAGCACTTAATTCCATGTTTTATTATTTAACACTAGTGTTCTCGTTAAATTGATCCGTATTTTAACTTAGAAATAAACAAAAAGGTTCAATAACAAATTGCAGCGCGCTGACAATGACACGGAGACTGACAGCTTGACAGGATGTCGAATTGACGTTTTGTTGCTCCTGGTACAATATGACATGCAATAACGTTTTGGATACTACATTCTGATCGTAAAACTTACGTGTAAAAGATAGTTAAATCTTAATTTCCGGAATTTGTTTTAAACATATTTGTTATTAATAAACGTAAAACACGTTGAAGTGAGCGAAGAATTCGGAAATAAACTAAAAATATCATAAAGTAAAATAATATATCAGATTCATATGTAATGGATTTCAGAACGCTCCCTCTTTTATTATTTGTTTGGGCTCCTCAAACTGAACTGCTATCTATGTGTGCGTGAAATGTGGATGTCGTTGTAAATGTCTCTGTCCTTCTCAAACATCGCATGCGTGAAAGGGATAGATATCGGGGGAATCGACATTTAGTGATTGTAAACGTTAAGATATAGGCCGTAAGGATTAGTAAACACAATTGGACATATGACCTTCTCCTTGAGTCGAGCGCCGTTACGTGCCATGGGGCGAACGACCTCCTTCTCAATTCTGGTATCCTGGTACTTTTTGGATAATGTTTGTCTTAATAAATCGCCTGTCGCTTGTCGCTTGTCGCCGGTCGCCTGTCGCTGGTTGCTTGTCGACGGTCGCCTGTCGCCTGTCGTTTGTCGCCTGTCGCCGGTCGCCGGTTACTTGTCGCCTGTCGCCGGTCGCTTGTCGCCGGTCGCCTGTCTCTTGTCGCCGGTCGCCTGTCGCTGGTCGCCTGTCGCTGGTCGCCTGTCGCTGGTCGCTGGTCGCCTGTCGCTGGTCGCTTGTCGTCAATATCCTATTGTTATGTCGCCAGTCGTCGGTCGCTTGTCGTCAGTCGCCGGTCGCTGGTCGCTTGTCGCCTGTCGCCTGTCGCAAGTCGCCTGTCGCTACTAAAAGGTATAAAAGGCCGGAGCGGGCACGGGGGGATTCATTCATTCTTCAACCATCGGACTAGTCGTGACTCTGGCTTTTGGGCGTAATTTTCGTACTGGTAAGCGAAGTTTCTCTGCTACTTTTTCTGTGTTTGTTTTTACTTGGAATTATCTTGGTAAATTTAAACTTGGAATTTGTGTCTGCGTTTGGTTTTACGGGGACAATATCGTCGTAACGCTGAACCTAGACTATTGTGGAGATTCTTTGCTGCTATGTATGGGGTTTATTTTATTGTAAAGTTTTCGATACTGAGTTGTTCCGAGTGCCGCCACGTTATGCAGGGACAATATCGTTGCATAGCAAGGACTTGGAATTGGTCTGTGTTTGGTTTTACGGGGACAATATCGTCGTAACGCTAAACTTGGACTATAGTGGAGATTCTTTACTGATGTGTTGTGTGTAGTGTTGAGTGCCGTGAAGTGAAATTTTCTACACTGTATTGTTCTAAGTGCCGCCACGTTATGCAGGGACAATATCGTTGCATAGCAGGTACTTGGAATTGTGTCTAGGTTTAATTTTGCGAGAAGTAATTTTCGTAATGTTAAGCTTGGATAATGGTGCCTAAGGGAATTTCACTTCTTTATTTAGTTTGTTTGTTTTGTGAGAAATTATACTAGTAAAATTACTCTTAGTTATTTTAGTGTCTTTTCTATGGGGTCTTTTGCTATTTTTGAAGCCAGATCATTGCTTGGACTGACAGTTTGTCCAACTAAACATTCATCACGCCTGGCGGTGTTAAAGGTGATGGGTGGTTAGGAGTCTTTTAGTTCCAGGCTTGAGAGGGTCTGGCATCTCTTCTTTACCAACATAAGAGATGAACTATCTCCCAGGTCTCAAAGCCCAGCTGTTAGATGGAAGTGAGGGCATCACGTGCGTGCCATTCGAAGTAATCTGAGCTCACTAAAGTCGGCAGTAATTGGGATCTGGTCCCCTATTAAATATATTTATATATTTCGGTGCTCTGGCGCATGCTAGTGCTGATTGCGGGGAAGGATTCTGTCGTGACTATTATTATATACTTAGTCTTAGTTGCGGCAGGACTTCTCATGTGGTTGGTGCTGGTGTGTGCAAAGGGTGCCGATCCACTGACAGACACGGAATAGGGCGACTTACCTCCTATTTTCTTTGGCTTGCGAGCATAGGAGGGGGAGTCAAATACACGGACCATTAGTTTTGCTAATCTCGGTTTGGTCTACCGAACTTTCCAGCTTCTAGTAGGGATACACTTGTGTATATTCCAAGGCACTAGGTCAATGGTAAGTGCGATCTGTGCTTTGGGTGTACATAGAGTAGGGCCAGAGGGTAGGATTATAAATAGGGTAGAGTCATACACTATTTGTCTGTAGGTATTTGTGTGTAGGGTCTCTTTTATGCTTGGTCTAAGAATCTGATATGGTTGATATAACTTCTTCTTTTAAAGACTTAAAAATATGGCTTCATTAACCTAAAATATGTGTATTTAAAAGGTAAAGGATTCTTTTGCCTAAATCTTTCAAACTTTTAATTTATCTGGGGAAAATAAATAAAATTCCTATGAAATATTTATTTTTTATCTATTAAATTTCTGTTTTTTGGAGTAAAGACGAGGTACTGAGTTTTGCAATCAGGTGTCTAAGGTATTTACAAAATAAATTCTTAAAATATCAAGATGGGTTTAGGCATACAGATCGTTCTGGGATAGAAGAATGGTTTGTTTTAGGGACCCCTTGGCAGGCAAGAGCAGTCCAATGGGAATTTGAGTGGAATAATGCTCAACTTGATATTTCAGTCTCATAAAATATAGCAAATGACATTAGTGCTTCGTTTATACATCTAAAAGACTAGAAATTTAGTCTATACTTTTAGTTCTGGGAATTGGGAAAAGGGATTAGTATCCCTAGCTTTTGAACATAAAAAAGAAGTAATTTTGATTGACTGATGATACTTGGCGCTTCTTTCATCAGATCATCTAGGAATGCTTAGGTTGCGAAGCGTTGGTCTTAGCCCGTCTGGCTACAATGTTTGGATAGGTGACCCGAATGATGTTTTAAAACGGGATAAGGCCTTCTGACCCGCATCGAGCATGCGAAGCAGTACGTGTGAACTCACACATCGTTTAGAAGGTGATAGTATAATTATAACTTTTCCTAAAAAGCTAGGGTGTAAATGGGCTTATCCTGGGAGTGCTGCTTCGTATGTTATCCCGAAGGCTTAATAGGCGTAGCGGGACTTCACCAAAAACATTTTTAAACTCATTTTTCCAATAACATTTTTAACCTCATATTAACCATATATGCTGCAATTACCTAAATAATGTCATATGATAAGATAAGATAAGATAAGATAATTTATTCCATAACAATTTTACAATCATGTCGGAAATATCTTACAAGCTACTAAAATACGAACATATATATAATAACATACGAAGCAGCACTCCCAGGATAAGCCCATTTACACCCTAGCTTTTTAGGAAAAGTTATAATTATACTATCACCTTCTAAACGATGTGTGAGTTCACACGTACTGCTTCGCATGCTCGATGCGGGTCAGAAGGCCTTATCCCGTTTTAAAACATCATTCGGGTCACCTATCCTAACATTGTAGCCAGACGGGCTAAGACCAACGCTTCGCAACCTAAGCATTCCTAGATGATCTGATGAAAGAAGCGCCAAGTATCATCAGTCAATCAAAATTACTTCTTTTTTATGTTCAAAAGCTAGGGATACTAATCCCTTTTCCCAATTCCCAGAACTAAAAGTATAGACTAAATTTCTAGTCTTTTAGATGTATAAACGAAGCACTAATGTCATTTGCTATATTTTATGAGACTGAAATATCAAGTTGAGCATTATTCCACTCAAATTCCCATTGGACTGCTCTTGCCTGCCAAGGGGTCCCTAAAACAAACCATTCTTCTATCCCAGAACGATCTGTATGCCTAAACCCATCTTGATATTTTAAGAATTTATTTTGTAAATACCTTACGACACCTGATTGCAAAACTCAGTACCTCGTCTTTACTCCAAAAAACAGAAATTTAATAGATAAAAAATAAATATTTCATAGGAATTTTATTTATTTTCCCCAGATAAATTAAAAGTTTGAAAGATTTAGGCAAAAGAATCCTTTACCTTTTAAATACACATATTTTAGGTTAATGAAGCCATATTTTTAAGTCTTTAAAAGAAGAAGTTATATCAACCATATCAGATTCTTAGACCAAGCATAAAAGAGACCCTACACACAAATACCTACAGACAAATAGTGTATGACTCTACCCTATTTATAATCCTACCCTCTGGCCCTACTCTATGTACACCCAAAGCACAGATCGCACTTACCATTGACCTAGTGCCTTGGAATATACACAAGTGTATCCCTACTAGAAGCTGGAAAGTTCGGTAGACCAAACCGAGATTAGCAAAACTAATGGTCCGTGTATTTGACTCCCCCTCCTATGCTCGCAAGCCAAAGAAAATAGGAGGTAAGTCGCCCTATTCCGTGTCTATCAGTGGATCGGCACCCTTTGCACACACGAGCACCAACCACATGAGAAGTCCTGCCGCAACTAAGACTAAGTATATAATAATAGTCACGACAGAATCCTTCCCCGCAATCAGCACTAGCATGCGCCAGAGCACCGAAATATATAAATATATTTAATAGGGGACCAGATCCCAATTACTGCCGACTTTAGTGAGCTCAGATTACTCCGAATGGCACGCACGTGATGCCCTCACTTCCATCTAACAGCTGGGCTTTGAGACCTGGGAGATAGTTCATCTCTTATGTTGGTAAAGAAGAGATGCCAGACCCTCTCAAGCCTGGAACTAAAAGACTCCTAACCACCCATCACCTTTAACACCGCCAGGCGTGATGAATGTTTAGTTGGACAAAACTGTCAGTCCAAGCAATGATCTGGCTTCAAAAATAGCAAAAGACCCCATAGAAAAGACACTAAAATAACTAAGAGTAATTTTACTAGTATAATTTCTCACAAAACAAACAAACTAAATAAAGAAGTGAAATTCCCTTAGGCACCATTATCCAAGCTTAACATTACGAAAATTACTTCTCGCAAAATTAAACCTAGACACAATTCCAAGTACCTGCTATGCAACGACATTGTCCCTGCATAACGTGGCGGCACTTAGAACAATACAGTGTAGAAAATTTCACTTCACGGCACTCAACACTACACACAACACATCAGTAAAGAATCTCCACTATAGTCCAAGTTTAGCGTTACGACGATATTGTCCCCGTAAAACCAAACACAGACCAATTCCAAGTCCTTGCTATGCAACGATATTGTCCCTGCATAACGTGGCGGCACTCGGAACAACTCAGTATCGAAAACTTTACAATAAAATAAACCCCATACATAGCAGCAAAGAATCTCCACAATAGTCTAGGTTCAGCGTTACGACGATATTGTCCCCGTAAAACCAAACGCAGACACAAATTCCAAGTTTAAATTTACCAAGATAATTCCAAGTAAAAACAAACACAGAAAAAGTAGCAGAGAAACTTCGCTTACCAGTACGAAAATTACGCCCAAAAGCCAGAGTCACGACTAGTCCGATGGTTGAAGAATGAATGAATCCCCCCGTGCCCGCTCCGGCCTTTTATACCTTTTAGTAGCGACAGGCGACTTGCGACAGGCGACAGGCGACAAGCGACCAGCGACCGGCGACTGACGACAAGCGACCGATGACTGGCGACATAACAATAGGATATTGACGACAAGCGACCAGCGACAGGCGACCAGCGACCAGCGACAGGCGACCGGCGACAAGCGACCAGCGACAAGCTACCGGCGACTGGCGACAAGCGACAGGCGACCGGCGACAAGAGACAGGCGACCGGCGACAAGCGACCGGCGACAGGCGACAAGTAACCGGCGACCGGCGACAGGCGACAAACGACAGGCGACAGGCGACCGTCGACAAGCAACCAGCGACAGGCGACCGGCGACAAGCGACAAGCGACAGGCGATTTATTAAGACAAACATTATCCAAAAAGTACCAGGATACCAGAATTGAGAAGGAGGTCGTTCGCCCCATGGCACGTAACGGCGCTCGACTCAAGGAGAAGGTCATATGTCCAATTGTGTTTACTAATCCTTACGGCCTATATCTTAACGTTTACAATCACTAAATGTCGATTCCCCCGATATCTATCCCTTTCACGCATGCGATGTTTGAGAAGGACAGAGACATTTACAACGACATCCACATTTCACGCACACATAGATAGCAGTTCAGTTTGAGGAGCCCAAACAAATAATAAAAGAGGGAGCGTTCTGAAATCCATTACATATGAATCTGATATATTATTTTACTTTATGATATTTTTAGTTTATTTCCGAATTCTTCGCTCACTTCAACGTGTTTTACGTTTATTAATAACAAATATGTTTAAAACAAATTCCGGAAATTAAGATTTAACTATCTTTTACACGTAAGTTTTACGATCAGAATGTAGTATCCAAAACGTTATTGCATGTCATATTGTACCAGGAGCAACAAAACGTCAATTCGACATCCTGTCAAGCTGTCAGTCTCCGTGTCATTGTCAGCGCGCTGCAATTTGTTATTGAACCTTTTTGTTTATTTCTAAGTTAAAATACGGATCAATTTAACGAGAACACTAGTGTTAAATAATAAAACATGGAATTAGGTGCTTCAAGTTTCATCTGTCAGAATATTTAGTGGAATTATGAACGAAATATGCGACTGAAAAGGATTTCAGTTTTACAAAGGTATATTTTCCTATCTTCTATGTTTTTGTAATGAAAAATGAGCTTAATACTAGGCTATAGGGATACGACCAGTCACAAGCGCACAGTAGCCATAAATGACATAATAAACTTACTCACCCTAACTTCATCAATAACACACATTCATATAACACACACACACACACACACACACTGGTATTATAGAGGAACACAATTTTTGGCAAAAATAGGTGTGACTCGGACTGACACAAAAACATGTAATACCTAAAACCTGCGGAGCGAGGGTGGAGCGGGATGGCAGGGGATTGTGCCGTAGTAAGAGAGAGGGAGACCGCGAACTTGTTTTTTAAATATTATATCTCTAAAATGTGTGACAACGACGGCATGATTCCATGCACTGCTGCTTGTAAATTATATTTGTTGTCTTGGATTTGGATACGAAGTATAATTTTGGTTTGTTTACCTAATATATGATTCCACTAGTTAAAAGTATTATTTTTTTGTCTCGTAGAAAAACTATTGTATACAATAGTGATATAATCAAGCTTTTCAATCTCGTACCTTAACTTAAGCAACTCAGCAAGCTTCGTTGCTTAAACACGGTACTCGACTGAAAAGCTCTCTATTATACCACGATTGTATAAAATACTATTCTGACCCTAAGACAACCTAAGAAATAAAAGTAAAAACAGTTCGTGAGAAGTTATCAGACGATGGTACTAAGAGCCAAAAATTGAAATTTGGTTTAGTCCCTGAAGATACTGTTTCTATGAATCATTCCTGTCACGCTATCTTGCTTCATAGGGGTACCCCATCTTACCCTATCTAGGGGACAAGATGTATGAAGGGACCTATCGCGGCTCCTCGCGTATCTTAGCTGTATACTTTTGGTTTATTTACCTATATGATTCTAAAAGTTTAAAGTATTATTTTTGTTGAATAACATGCTCCCAGACTGCAAACTTTAGTCAACGGTATAATACTTGGCATCTACTGTGTTCCTTCACCCGAGCACAAATGCGTCGCTTCGTTCTGCCCCTCATATGAAAGACCACATTCACAGTCCAGCTTCTACATTCCGTAGAAGGGTTTTATATTTTAGAGGCCTCGGGAATTGTAACATCTTCATCGGCTTCAAATAGGTTTTATAGTAGCACTTTTCAAGATGTGGTTGATCTTGACAAAAGGCAACACATCTTTAATAATTATGTTGATATGATATTTTGAGAATTTAATGATATTAGTAAATATTAACTAAGTTACTACAGTTACTAAGTATTCGACTGCTCGACTCTACTTCCGATTAAAACATACGATTTTCAAGTTTTCATTATATTTGATATTTGGTACAACACGTTGTATAAGACAAACTCAAATAAAGGTCTCACTTTATAGGTATATAAAAAAAATTAAAAAATAAAATTCATTTATTTCAGACATGGTCCATATTTTGTTAGTTGTTAAATAAAACATAACTAAATGTATAAAGTACCTGAGTAACATTAGTTACTGGTACAATATCTACGTTACAAAAAAAACGCAGCTTAAAGATTATATTACACATTATTATATACTTTTTTAGGGTTCCGTACCCCTCAACAGGAGAAAACGGAACCCTTATAGGATCACTGTTGTTCGTCCGTCTGTCTGTCAAGATCCTTTATCTCGGGATATTAGAAGGCAATATACTGCATGGGGCTTGTAGTACCTACGAGTATTGGTAGGTAAATACTTACCTACCAACAGATACTACAAAGAAGTTATATCTATTATAAGTAGTAATACTTCATAGTAGGTAGGTTAATACCTACTACTAAACAAAATGTTTAAGATGTTATAATGGAAGTAATGAATTGAGTAATTGGGTAAAAGCAATGGGCGGTGATCCGCCCTCCATTTAGTGATTAACTGGCCAGCAGGGGACAAGGCTCACTCGAGGCGCGTGGCCTGGCTACTTAAGGCGATTCCCTGAGCCAGAAGGCGAAAAATCTCCTTATACTTATGGTCATATTTTTCCAAGAGACGTTGGTATTCGTAGACGTGGAAAAATATATGTAGTTGTTGATCTCTTTAATTTATAAGCTTCCGATACACGAATTATGAGTATTATGACACTTCGCTCGATACAATTAATTCCCAAATTAACCTCTAACTAGGGGGTACCTAACAAGGCCTATTGACTTCCTTAGAAATATATGACCCGCCAAAAGCTTCTACGAGTATGTGTTGTCCGTTCTCAAAGAGTTCAGAAAAAGTTGCCAGTAATTAACATAAAAATATTTTACAACAGCAACTTTTCTATACAAGTCCGGGAACAAATCAAATTATTTTATCAAACATTTTGATTTGTATTTATAAAGTAGTTACACTATACTACCTATATGTAAATTATTATTTATTTTTGATATAAATTATTATCTATTTCAGTTTGTATTTGTCTATGTTTATAAAATCTACAGAGGGTTAAGGGTTGACTTGGGTCTGGCTGGTAAGAACTAAGAACATAGACAAAATCTTTAATGTCAATGCTGTCATTAAAGTCATTGAACGCAAAAAAATCAAAGTTTTCATATAGAACGTCTAACTAACGATTTATTTGCTTAAAAATTTTTTTTAATACAGTTGCTCAAAAAGTGCTACTTTGCGAACTAGTGCTTTTTACTTTTCCAATTTTTTTAAAATTTCACTTGTTCCAATTCATGACTACTTATTGATCAGTGTTAATATTAGTTTCCTTTAAACGTCGTAATCAACATAAAAACCTACTGTTAATGTAACAATAAGAAAAATATGCATATTTCATATTTTATTACTTACCTCTTCATCATTATAAGTATTATAACACGTTTATTTTTTTAATGTTGAAAAACCGTTCTTAATAAGTTGTCTGAATGGAACGGAACGCCTGTCAAAGAAGAGGCGTATTTTCTTACTGCAAGAATGTTTTAAGTTTCCAAAGGCAACATTCGATATTGTTTTTATAAATATACGATACACAAATAATGGTAAATAACGATATTTAGGCAATAATAGTACAATGTTTTAATATTTACCCATACAATTGTTTCGGTCTTATAGAACATGCATTTGAAAAAAAAACATTCATCGATGTGGGTTTAATAATAATAACAAAATCTATTCTAATCGAATAAAAGCTAGAAAAACACCTCTTCATAATGTCAATGTCAATGATGTCAGTGTCACAGAATTAATAATATAAAAGTTTCGAATTTCATTCCTTACTTGTTGCTTTTCTTATTTTTTCGCAACTGTATTAAAAAACGTCGTTCGATACACGTGCGGATATGTCATTCTGTAATGACATACTTTCCGCACTAGCATCGAAATGTACTATTATTTAGTAGTTTTAAAAATTAAAACGAATCATATGCGCGAGCAACGTATGCTAAATGCGTCCTCGCACAGACTCAGTTAAATTTTAATCCGTTGTAGTAATAAACCAGAAACAATAATTATTTCAAGGTAAGAAATTTATAAATCTTTAAAAAAAATAAGCGTACTACTTATTGCCAAATTCTAATATAATAATTTAATCTTACCATCACTTTAAGTCTCACGGACGCTATATTGCGTCCGAAATTACAATCATAGTTCATCATAGATGATAGATGCAAAACCTCACATTGTTTAAGCTCAAAGCTAGCAAATTTAGACCCCTGGTAGCATTTTTAAGCTAGGTTAGTTATAAGGAAGTTAGGTAATATTGTTTAATTTGCGACTGTTTTGTTTTAGAGAGTAAATCAACAGATGGCTTGAGCGTGAGATGAAAGTATAACCCTGGACCGTCTTATATAATATCTTGAAAAAGCTCAAAGGGCAAGGATCTGCCGCATATCTAGACTAGTTTCCCGGTGACCAAGACCGCTGCGCTGAGCTGTGGAGTAGAAAATGTCCCATAACCGGATAGATGTAATAACAACTTTAGTTGCCATTTGCCATAATCAATGTATTTATTTTGTTTTGGACTGATAAATGTGATATGATCACAATTTGCATGAACTGCACAATTGTGTGGTGTGTGATCATATGTTCCAAATATACTCAATACTTTTATTTGGACATAAAATGGCAATGTAGGTACCAAATAATAATATTTTTTAGGTAAATATATAAAAAGCCATATTAAAAGCATTATTGTATTTGACAAGCTCACCATTTCAGTGGCAATAAGTTTTTAAATAAATATTATAAACAAGGAGTGTACATGTTTTTAAAGGGTCGGCAACGCGCGTGTAATATCTCCGGTGTTGCAGGCGTCCATAGGCTACGGTAACTGCTTACCATCAGGCGGGCCGTATGCTTGATTGCCACCGACGTGGTATAAAAAAAAAGTTCCACAGTTCAACAAGCTCCTTCCGATGCATAATTTTGTATATATATATAGGTGCCCTGTTAATATGCCGAAAAAAACTACGCCGATTTTTGTATCGCCGACAACGATTTGCCGACGGGTTCTTTGGCCGAGTAACGATCGGCAGAATCTCATTACGCATAATAGTCGTTTGCAAGAGTAGTCAATAAGCAGAGCAATTGATACGCATATTTACTATTCGTAGAATAATCATTTGAAAACTGTATTACCCGAGAAACCATTGGTCGAAACACAATAGGTCGAATGTTCATTTGGCATTAATATCGATTAGCAGAACTTCTCTCTTATTTATGGCTAGACTAGGACATGACTAACCTACACAATAACTTAGTGTAGTGTATACTAGACATAGTTATGTAAAGCCTGACCATAAATATATGATCATGCGCCATGTTGCGGAATTTCATTGGAACTAATTTCTTACACTGGCAATAATTTTAATGATAGGTTGTCACTGTTGTCAGTGTCATTGTGGCAGTTTACTTGAATAATGCTTAAGTGTTGAATATTAAATAATAAATCACAAAAATGCCCACAACTATACATAGTCAGGAGCGGAACATTGTTAAAATTGTAAATAATAAACTGCTGGAAAAGAACAGTTCAGGAAATTAAACTATTTCGCTACGAAACATTTCCAAATTAACATCAGAGCTGACAGGTAAACAAATCAAAATGTCAAACATTATAGTCTGGTTATTACGACTTAGTTATTGTAGTGTTATCTTATACAAGCGAGGAAACACAGTAACAAAAATATGTTTGAGTTTGAAAAAATATTTACTATGGGCTTTGGACGATCAATCTCGTTAATGAGGGCTACCGTTTTTGTGCTCACCAGTTGGCGCCACTGTAGATGTAGGTCCAGAAAAACAGATCTCAAAATTTTTAGGTTTTAATTTAACCAATACCTATGCTAATGCTTTTGTTCATATTTAGGTTAGGTTAAGTTATTTTTGAGGGTCCGTACCCAAAGGGTAAAAACGGGACCCTATTTATTTGTCCGTCTGTCCGTCTGTCTGTCTGATCTCATGAACCGTGATAGCTAGACAGTTGAAATTTTCACAGATGATGTATTTCTGTTGCAGCTATAACATCAAATACTAAAAAGTACGGAACCCTCGGTGGGCGAGTCCGACTCACACTTGTTCGGTTTTTAAGTATGTTCACCGATTACTCCGAAACCCGTGGTTCGATTTGATTATTTTTTTTGTTTCTGTTTTAAACCCAAGGTGGTCCCATATTAATCTGGTTCTGATCTGATGATGGGAACCATGAGGAATTGAGAGAACTTTCAAATTTTAAAGGCACGTGTATAGTTTTATAGTATTATGTTTTGTTGTAGACAAAAATAAGGACACCTGGTGTCTGAAATAAATATTTTCATTACATTTCATTTTCATTTAATTTCATAGTGATTTCGTTGTTTTCTAAAGTAACTAAAGCATTTCCTCCCGGAAACCACCAATTTGATGTAGTGCAACTGAAGCCTTACCACGTGTTTGGCACTACAATATTCGCTAACGTCTTCGTAACTTACTTTTTATACATATACTTAACGCATATACTTAAAAAAGGATTATATTTTATTTCATTCTGTGATGGGGTCACGTTCGCCGGGGCGTTACTCCCTCCTCCACGTATATTGGAGGAGTGAGTAACGGAGCTGGGAGTGAGGAGTTAGAAAGGAAAGGATAGATATAACAGGGGTAGGTTCTTTATTTATCGGCTTTTGTCTAAATATGACACGCTAACAGATGGTTTAATTGCAAAAAAGAATAAAAATACGATTATAGTCGCGCTAGTAGCACGCGCAAGGCAGGAGCACGCACACGGATAGGGGCGCTGATAGCACGTGCAAGGTGAGGCGCGCTGGTAGCACGCGCACAGTAAGGCGCGCAGATAGCACGCGCAAAGTTAAGGCGCGCAGATAGCACGCGCAAGGTGAGGCGCGCTGGTAGCACGCGCACAGTAAGGCGCGCAGATAGCATGCGCAAAGGTACGGCGCGCAGATAGCACGCGCAAGGTAAGCCGTGCATATCTGCGCCTGTTGAGGCGAGGCGCGTCGATAGCGCGCGCCTAGGAGACGAGGCGCTCCGTTAGAGCAACCGCAAAGCACCACCGGACTTGGGCGCGTGCAGAGAGAGAGCCAGACTTTGCCAGGAACACAGGTACTTTTTATGGAGCGCGGGCGAGGGTTTCTTGATGGTGCGAGGCCTGGCTTGGCCCCGCACGGACCCTTATAACTGACGTTCCTTTGTTGGGAACTAGAAGCAAACTGAATTCAGATGTCCGCTGGGCCGCTTATATAGCTAGCGATAACATTTTCTAGAATTATTCTTTACCTTATTATTATTTTTGAAAATATTTGAAAATATTTGTTCACCAGTAACAATTTTTAGATAAAATTTAGAACAAACTACTTGAAAACTATACGACCTAAACTTCATGCTAAGGAATTTAGAGTAAATTAATAGTTTGACGGATTATGTCGAAACAAAGAAACAAATATGTCAAGGAAAATTTATAGTGAATTTTAGGTCGATTAGCTTTGAAATTATTATAAAAACATTAAATGATTAGAAAAACAGCAAGGTAAGTTTCAGGAATTATGAAACAGCAAGCGAGGCAGAGGTTTCAGACTTCGCACGCGACAGGAAAGTTCGCGAGAGCTTTAAGCATCTCCGTAACGTTATCCTGTGATTTTCAGGCGCAGATCAAGAAAATAGTAATTTAATTGGAGCCAGGGAATGCAATTTTAAAAAGTTCGATCAATTGGATTCTTACGCTAGAAACCAAAGAAGGGAGGAGTTACAGAGAAGTAATCCAAGGACGCAAGGTAAAACACTACAACCTCCCTTGTTCCAGACGGGAGCAAGGGTTTCCTAGTTAGCTCAGAGGAGAGAGAGGGTGCAGAGTGAGACAAAGAAACACAGGTTTAATGCTGTAGTATAAATCGGCGGGCTTTTATGCCGGTTTATTATTGTTATATATTGTAACGTTACGGGCAGTTATGTCCCTAAGTTGGTAGGGAAAGTAAATAAGTAATTACCAACTCGTTAACAAATTAATTTATTAAAAAAAAAACAACTAAAACTGAATAGGGTCGTGGGTGGTCAAGGCCCGTCTAAATTTGCACCCGAGATCCGGTACTGCCCTGGCTGGCCGAAGGTCCGGAACCGGAGCAGGTAGTTCCCACTCGGCAGCGCTTTAGAGGAACAGGGGGGCGACGGCGGGCGAACGACTATGGCTCCAACCCTGCCGTCGAGGTGGTAGGTGGCGTGTTTGTTGTCGGCCGACG
This sequence comes from Cydia strobilella, assembly GCF_947568885.1. Classification (NCBI taxonomy): domain Eukaryota; kingdom Metazoa; phylum Arthropoda; class Insecta; order Lepidoptera; family Tortricidae; genus Cydia; species Cydia strobilella. The sequence continues at coordinate 34,559,723 of NC_086068.1, forward strand.
GTCTTCTTGTAATTATAACGACGCACCCTGTGAATTTCCAGACGTCTTAGAAATGTGTTCCTGCTCGCTCTGCTTTTGTGAACACCCTGTGATGATGATGATGGGACCATGGGAAAGCCGGTGCACCATGAGCAGAAAGCGTGTTTGTGTTCACAAGCAGAGCGGAGTTACAAAAGCGAAGGAAAAGCACAGAGTAAAGAAAGTAAGAAGAACAAAGAAGTGAACTTTAAATAAGTTGGGGGGTACGCATACATACTTAGTCGTACCCGCCACTATAGAACAAAGGAATTTGCAATATCTTGCTGGCAAAGGCATTTAGCATAAAATGGGAATGTATGATTTAAAACGTTAAAGACTGAATAATAAGTGAATTACAAGAGAGCTACTTTATCCTAAAACTAAACTATTTATCCTAATATTAAAACGTTCAACACTTTTCACTTCCCAGTACGTGGGTGCGGGAATACACTTATAACGAAAACGTCGCAAATGAAAATTATAATTAATAGGTGTCCGCGCCCACCTGAATTAAATTAAAAGAATTTAAATTCGTACGGCGCGCTAGACGACACGGAGGCCCGTATTTTAGTAAATTTTAGTAATTTAAAATGTAAAAATAAAATAATTAAAGCTTATAATTAAAACATGTACGTGCAACGTTACATACGTGGTATATTGATATACCTATTTGTAATAAGTAACGCAGGGGTACGCAGTCGCGGAATAAATACTTGCCAAGCAACACGTCTTATTAATCAGTGGCGGCGAAGGGTAAAATTATTGTGTAATTAGGTGTTTTATCGGTGAAAATGGCTGGCAAAAGTAAATTTTCGGAGTTTGATGTGAAAACGGGGAATTGGACCTTATATTGCGATAGGTTGGAAATGTACTTTTTAGCTAATGCCATTGCGGACGATTTGAAACTACCAACCTTGATTGCGAACGTAGGTGAAAGTGCATATGAATTGATAGTGAATTTATGTAGTCCGGACAAACCATCTACACTAACGTACACTAAAGTAGTGAATTTAGTGAAAGAACATTTGGAACCTGCGCCATCAGCGTTAGCAGAACGTTATAAGTTTCGGCAATGCAGACAACAAAATGGACAATCCATTGCCGAGTACTTGGCCATGTTAAAACAAATGGCGAGGTTTTGTGACTTCGGTAGTAGACTAAAGGGCTGGAAGATAACCTCCGGGACCAACTAGTGTGCGGGATTACCAGTGACGCAATTCGACAGAGGTTATTTGCGGAGAGAAAACTCGAATACAGTAAAGCGGTACTGATAGCGACTACAATGGAGTCGGCGGAGAAAGATTCTAGTGCGGTGGAATCTCCGTCGATAGGAATGCACTACAATGCCAGCCATAATGGAAAAAAACAGTGTACGGCGTGCAGCGACACTAGACACGAGCGGTCCGCGTGCAAATTCAAGGATTATGTGTGCGACACGTGTTCACGTGTCGGTCATTTACGGCGTGTGTGTCCCGAAAAAGAGGGGCACAGAGCTACGGCAAGACCTGGAGCGACAAAGAGTTGGGGAACCAGTCAGGAGTACGCAAGTGGCTCGGGAGGCCGCGGATATAACCAGAGGGCATTGACCGGGCGCGGAGGCAGCACGGCCGGCAGGAGGCGGCGAGGCGCGCGCGCGGGCGCGGGCGCGGCGCTCGCGCGCCATCACTGAATCCGGGGCCACCCCGGCCCGGCCGAAGAGGCCAGCTGGCGGGACGACGGCGGCGAGGGCGCGGGCCCTAGCCGACGCACGGACAGCGATGAAGAATGGCCGATATATCAAATGGGACTGAGTCAATATCCACCGGTATGTATGGAGATACTTGTGCAAAATATGCCATTAATCATGGATATTGATACCGGATCTCCCCTTTCGTGTATAAATAATGACACTTACAAAGAAGTTTTCAAGTAGGGGATTTAATTTGGTATAGGAAATTCGGTACTAATAAAACAAAATGGTGTCCGGGGCGCATTGTAGAATGTCTTGGCGGTACAAATTATTCGGTTAAGGATGAATCTGGAACGGAGACGGTACATAGGCACGTAGATCAAATTAGGTCAAGAGTGATAGATCAAGCTGGGCAAAATAATCCAATTAAAAATTCTAACGAGATACCACAACATCGAAGTTTAGCGTATCCTTTGTCCCCGTCCGGTCCCGCGGGGAGCACAGAGGTTGATGATGATGACGCTGCGGCTGGCAATACACAGGCAGCGCCGAATAACCCGCCCGCGGCAGGTCAAGCAACTCCGGAGTTACTGGTGGCTAACCGCCCACAAAGAACGCGATTCCCACCAGTACGATATGGATTTGAGATTGATTGATTACCTAGTTATATAAGGGCCTATGGCGTTATTCATAAGGGTCGGTCAATTTGCACGTACCGGGAATAGTCGTTTATCCCCTTTTCCAATTTTTTTTTAAATGTGAAATGTAAAAAAAAAGAAAAAAAAAACCGACGGAATAACGGATTAATTTTAAGTTATGTTTTAATTAAGTATCAAGTATCAAGGCAGAGTAATTAACTCAAATTCCTTAAAGTAAAAACCTAGTAGGTATAGTTTGTCAAAGGACTATCTCATTTCAAACATAGTCAGAGTTAATCATACAAACTTTGCTGTACACTAGTACTAGCACCCAAAAATAAAATAAAAATAAAGGATGTATTTTTTTTTTGGTTCTTATTTACTACCAATGTGGTTTGACCAACTATACCTATTAATACGTAAGCAATAAAAAAAAAATCTATAATAAATTAATTTGTAAGGACAGATGTAATAACACAGAGCGAACACGGAAACCTGTATTTACATAAGGTAACCATTGTCTACTCAGAAGCACAACAAAAGTAGATACCTGGGTATCAGTCAATAGTATAGCATTAGCGATTGCAGATGATAGCATAGGCGATTAATTATTATGGATTACATCTTTTGGTATCTATCTTTCAATGTCAATACATTTATTGTACTGGTTACAGTAATTCCAAGGAAATTATTGTAGTTTTAGGGTGAAGGTAATAGTTAGGTATATCATTGTCCTAAATGTTATAAGTACGTACTTAGTTATAATTTATACTTTTCTTTTTAAAATTACAGTGTGCCTTAAGTAATATTTAAAATACCACATAATTTTGGAATTATACCTAGCACCTAGGTAGCACACTACTCAAGTTTGAGGATTGTTTTAGAATAAGGGTGAAGGTGTTATATATGGGTATATTGATATACCTATTTGTAATAAGTGGGTACGCAGTCGCGGAATAAATACTTGCCAAGCAACACGTCTTTTATTCATCAATTATAAATTCATATTTTCTTAGGTCTAGGTATTCTAAGCTAAGTACGACGCGGGGGTGACTTTAATTATTTCGACGGTGCGGCGCGGACCCTAAGCTACTCGCGGACTTGGGAACGGTATCCCCTAAGGGATGGTGAGATGGGAAGGATATGCGAATCGGGGGGGAGCGCCTAGGGTGCCTACGCGTCTAAAACACGCCGGCACTGACCAGGGCGATAGGGAGTATCAAGGGTGCCTACGCGTCTAAAACACGCCGGCTCGACCGAGATACAGGGTAGGATAGGTTACGTAATCCAGGTGCCTACGCGTCTGAAAACACGCCGGCTCGACCGGGAGATCAGCTGTCCTCACTGCGGAAGGCCGTGAGCCCAACTGACGGTGTTGCTTTTATTTATTTTTTGAACCTGACAGGCTCTATTGCACCTAGGGCCTTTAGAGCGGTAGGACTGTGTGGGGGGATGGTAGCCTGGGGAAAATCCAGGACCCTTCCGCATCACACGAGACGGTTTTGCTACGCTGGAATACTCCTAAAGAGTTTCCGCTCCAGCGCAGATCGGTTGAGCAGTCTCAACCTGATCTGAGGGTGTAAAGGGAATCGAGGTAATGGGAGTTTTGTCGCTGGTTCGCTACAACCTAGCCTAGCCGAGAAGACTCCAGCAAGAAACTCAGCTAGGCCCGACGACTGTCGGAGTGATGCTAACCGGTACGCGGCGGTACCGGGTTGATAACGGACTGAATGTGTCGATGTGGTCGCGTGGTGGACGTCCCCGCCGGCGGGCAAGCCTTTGTGTACGCGTTGTGTCCGCGCAATCTCAGCGGCCATCCTAGCGATGGACGCTGAGATTGCGTCGTCCGGATCCGTGAGTGTGTGCCTGGGACGACGGACCGAGCGTCCCCTAATCAGTGTGGGGGTGTTACTTCAGAGGGGGGAGGTGGAGGAGTGGGAACGTAGTTCGCAGTCTCCTAACTAACGGATTTCTATGGTGCGGAGCGTTATCAAAGTAACGCCGCGAAGTCTGCTTAAAGAAACCGTAAATGGAGTTAAGCTCCGAGTCACGGTGCAAACTGAGGTTCGTCTGGTACCACGGGGCACCAGTCGCCCTACGGAGGAAACGATTTTGAACGACCTGAAACGGCTTAAGACTTGACATACTCACGTGTGAGAATGCCACACTTGAGTATGTCATGATTGGACGAACACAAGTCTTGTAAAGGGTCGGCTTATTTCTAAGTGACATTTTACTAAACTTGTTAATCATCGACCCGAGCCTTCCTAATACGAACAGCGCTCTGTTACGTACCCTACGGATGTGGTTTCGGAAAGTCAGCCGACGGTCGAGAGTGACGCCGAGATATTTGACCTCGTTTACCCACGGGATGGGTTGGTCAAATAGCCGTACCGGTTCCACCTTCCTTCCGACCGGCGCGGTGAAAGTAGGGTGGAAGATGATCGCCGCGCTCTTATCCGGATTGACTTCAATACGCCAAAGACGAAACCATCGACCGAGGTCGATGATTGCCTCTTGGAGGTATTTCTGGATAAGGTCATAAGACCAAGTTGCACCATCGGGTGACTTGGAATGTCATTTGTTAACAACGAATAGAGCGTAGGAGAGAGGACGGAGCCTTGCGGGACTCCTGCCCTAATGGGGTGTGGAGCTGATAGCGTTCCCTCCAATCTGTAACAAAAGCTTCTGTCCGTAAGGAAATCTCGTATTATGAGTACGAGTCTGTCCGGCATTTCGATCTGATATAACTTGTATATCAGCCCGTTATGCCAGACCTTGTCGAAGGCTTTTGCTACGTCAAAAAAGATCGCACCAGTCTTTACCCCATTTAGCCGTGAGAAGCCGTCTAAGATGTGCTCCGTGAGGCGGTGCACCTGCTGGACACTCGGGTGCCCTGCGCGGAACCCGAACTGTTCGTCAATGACGATTGAATTTGCGACGGTGTTGCATGGGCGCGCGCCGCTTTTATACGCTCGGCCCGGCGCGCGACGGGTGGGGCGAGCGGGCTGGCACTCGATCGGTGGCCGCGGCTCGATAGTTAGCTCCGCTGTCTGTCACGTGGCGGCGGCGTGGTGTTGTAATGCGTGGCTGTGCGCGCCATTACTATCCTTTTTGAAGTCGGTTTTTTTTTTGGTACATGGAAAACCAACAGCGCTATACATATCAAAAAACTATAAGAGAATTAGAAAGCCAATTATAGGTTTTCACTTATAGAAACGGAATAAAATATAACAAGCTTATTGCCCAACTTAATTACACATGTACAAGTTCATACAGCACAAGAACAGAGGATCGATATGAATATGATCGATTATTACAAAAAATTAGTAGAAAAGAAGGTAAAATCTGTTAGGTAGTATATTTAGCCACAGTACATTAGCCCTGAGCCGAGCCTTTTTTTACGAAGTTTTTATTTCGAAAATAACGATGTATAAAATGTTATTCGACTAAACATTGCTTAAACCTTAAACGAAAAGATTACTCTGCCAAATGAAAATCGTCCAATGATAGTTCTGCTAATTTGCACAGAAGCGAACTGAACTGTATGTGAACCAAGAGTCTGCGTAACGTTAGTCGACCAAAAGTTACATCTACAAATAAATCACTCTGCGAACCGATGTTCGGCGAATCGTTGTCTGCGAATCGATAATCTGCTAAAATTATTCGGAGAATCATTAGGTACCTCAATAGGGCACCAGTTGTAATACACAGATTATACTTGACAAGTAGAAAAAACGTTTTTGCAGCTAACATGTACCCATCTTCCCTTCTATATAACAGCATCCACCGCTTTTTTCATGGCCGTCTCTGACCACTCTCCTCTATTTGACTTTCTTTTATACTTTTTCACCATTCTACAAGAGAAGAAATAAATACATTTAAATCCGCAATTCTTCATCACTTCAAAACTACGGCGGCCATGATGTACCCCGTCTTTCCCCCATGTGCCTAATGAAATTAGTTTTTTTTTTGTAAAAAAACCATTCCGTATTTGAAACGAAACAAGTCCTTATCTGTTGGCGTGCCATATTTGTGCTGGTTATATTAAGGCAACAAACACAAACCAAATAAAAGACAAAAATAACAAGGAATATAGCAAAAACTGTTTTTTTGCAAATAAATAATTAACGACACCATTTGTCTAGCCGCCTAGCCGGTCACTGTGCGAACTGATTGCCTTGATGGCGACGCATCGTCATGCAATAACGGGATTCTGGTTGCTCAGTCGTGTCGGCATTTCTCACTAAAGCGTAAGTTCGCCTCTTGTTATCACAAACATAATGTAATGTCCATACCTATTTATTTCTAACAAACAAAGAAATATCAAAACATAAATTACCTATTGTGTAAGACTGTTCAAACAAAACATGCCTATAGGAAATTATTTATTATTTTATGATTTTATAACGTTTTTGTGTAACAAACAGATAAACACCATAAATATTTCAGAGAGCTGTGCCAATATTATTTTGGTTCGCGAGTCAGCGCGCGATTTATGTAGGTACGGCAAAAGTTATTATCGTTCGGCCGATAAAGCGATTCCAGACGCCGCGCCGCTCGGTGCTGGTACGAGTACGCCTACGGCGGCGAAGGCTGCCACAATACATCCACATGGGCACAAAGGGCTTTAAAGGATCCTTTTTTTAAATTAAGGTCTAATTAGGTACAAAGAAAACATACATTTTGACTTGTGGCCATATCTCGCTCGCGCCGCATTCTCGTTTAGTATTCTATTATTTTAATATAAAACCTACCCATTTTTAGGGTTCCGTTGCCAAAGCCAAATCGGAACCCTTATATTTTCGTCATGTCCATCTGTCCGCCCGTCTGTCTGTCGTTATGTCACAGCAATTTTCCTCGAAAACTATAAGATTTTATGTTATTACACCTCTTTGAGAGCTTTGGGTTACTATTACTATACTACAGTACCATCCTTTTGATTACTATTACTATACTACCTATTACCATCCTTTGGAATTTGAAGCTGTTCGGAAGTTAAATATTGTGGCTCAGTTTGTGTATTGAATTAAATACATAAATATAGGTAGCAATTTAGAACCAATAATTATCAAACTAATCAGCTACAGGCTTCGTCACCTACTAACAAATGTTATAATCCGCAACAGGCTTTGTCAATCTTAAACACTACATTAAACTAGGCCAAGTCCCCACTTCGTACCGTAGCCGGCCCAAAAGTCCCCATGACACTGGCAGCGTTGCTCCGTTGAATTGCCAAGGAGATCTGTTGGACCAAATACGATCCGGAGCGAGGATTGCAACCCACGCATTATCAAACTTCAAACCAACTTCAAACTACAAACATCTTTATTGCCAATACATATTGATCATACATGGAATATAAATATAGACCCTGTAAGGGCACAGCAATTTAGTCTTATACATAACTAGCTGTTGCCCGCGACTTCGTACGCGTGGATTTGTATGTTTGTGGTTATATATTTTTCAACACACTTGCTGAAAACGACGTTTTTATTCCACCGATTTTTGGCTCATAATCCTAGATATTAAACACGCGTGCTCTTTCAGTGTATTATTCCACTCGTGTTTTTTCATTATATTATCCGACTGAGTTAAGAAGCTAACTGATTGGTAATAATATGCATGGAAAGGGAGCCTTCTTTAATTGGTCAGACTGGCGGGCACCGGCGCGCCCGACCGCCTGCGCAGTGCGCGGCGCGCGGCCCGGCCGGCCCGCCCGCCGCGCCGCCCGCGGCCGGGGCGAGCGAGGGCCGGCCGGCAGTACGAGTATGACAGATGAAACACACAATACTAACTGTTTTAACTATTCAAATTTGATTAATATGAAAGTTTCTTTTTATTTTCGCAAGTGTGTTGAAAATCGTCGTATGAAACGCGTGTGCATTGGTCATTACACACATCGGCTTTCTTATTGCGCGCTCGCTTACAGCTCGCGCGCACAATATCGCCTCGTGTGTAATGATCAACTTAGCACACTTGTATCATAATGTACTATAACATGACTATGAGCATAGAACATTATGCAGCAAAAGATATCAGTAGGGACGGTTAATCATTTGTTAATAATTATACAACGTATGAAATTTGTCTTTCACAAACTACGAAGTTTCAAGCCCCTAACTGAAAAAAAATGTTCTCGATATAATCCCTCTCAACACTTAGATTTTCAAGTTCATTATTTAAAAAAAATTTTCGCTCCCGATGCAAACTTTATTAATACAAACTTTTCAAACACGGTGCAATCAGTTTTCGTCTATTTTAATATAATGCCCTTTTACCAAGTTTCATGTTCCTAGCTTAAACGAAAACTTGTACCACATATAAACTTACATCCCCTTTTTAACCCCCTTAGGGGTTGAATTATTAAGAACGTTGTAATAACTTTTTTTGTAATATTAGACAATGCCTTTCTAAGAAGTTTCAAAGCATTTATTTTGTAATGGATTCAAACTTTCAACCCCTTTTTAACCCTTTTAGGGGATGAATATTTAAAAACGCTTAAATTACTTTTCTTGTATTCTAATAATATGCCTTTATACAAAGACTGAAGTCCTGTACTCAAAAAAAGGTTTGATCTCTATACAAACTTTCAACCTCTTCTTTACCGCCTTGGGGAGTGAATTTTCAAAAACGATGAAATCAGTTTTCTACTCTTTTAATGAGATACCTTTTTACGAAGTTTCTAATTCCTAGCTTAAAATAAAATTTGAACTCTATACAAATTTTCAACCCTTTTTTAACCCCTTTAAGTGGTGAATTTTTAAAATCGCTGAAATTACTTCTCTTTTATTCTAATAATATGCCTTTATACAATATTTAAGTCCCGCATTCAATAAAATATTTGACCTCCATACAAACTTTCAACCCCCTTTTCACCACCTTGGGGGATGAATTTTTAAAAACGCTCAAATTAGTTTTCTTGTTTTTTAATATAATACCTTTTCACAAAGCTTCAAGTTCCTAGCTTAGAATAAAGTTTGAAACTTAAGACAAATTTCATCCCCTTTTTAACCCCCTTAGGGGTTGAATTTCCAAAAACGTTGAAATCGCTTTATTGTAATCGGCTTTTATGCGTTTCTAAGAAGTTACAAAGCATTTGTAATGGATTCAAACTTTCAACTCCTTATTAACCCTGTTAGGGGATGAATTTTTAAAAACGCTGAAATAACTTTTCTTGTATTCTAATAATATGCCTTTATACAAAGATTCGAGTCCCGCATTCGAAAAGATGTTTGATCTCCATACAAACTTTCAACCCCTTTTTCACCACCTTGGGGGATGAATTTTCAAAAACGCTGAAATTAGTTTTTTTGTATTCTAATAATATATCTTTTTACCAAGTTTCAAATTGCTAGCTTAAAATAAAACTTGAACCCCATACAAACTTTCATCCCCTTTTTAACCCCCTTAGAGGTTGAATTTTTCAAAATCGCTTCTTATCTCTTGTACACTTTATAAATGCAACCTGGTGTGCAAATTTCAACTTTCTATCTTTTGTGGTTTCGCCTCTGCGTTGATGAGTCAGTCAGGACACGTGCATTTATATACCTATATAGATAGATAGATTATACATAAGCATTAGGTATTAACCTTACTTATAAACTACATTGCACAGACATTCAAATAAACTATTTATTCAAAAAAGAAATAATAATAATATTATCACCAAAAAAACTCTTTGTCCAGGCGGACAATAAGAAGCCCAGCAATACTTTCCATAATTTAATACTAGGTTCGCAGTTTGAATTAAAGTTACGAAAATACAAAAATTGGCTCTGAGCAACGTGCGTGTGCGCCAGAGTGGACCCGTCGACTGGAGCTGGAGCTGCCTGGCCGAGCGCCCGCGCTCTTCTAGCCTCGCGTGCTGCGTCCCGCTCTCGCATCAGATCGCGGCCGGCGGGCGCTCGTACAAGTTTTTATTTTTCACATATTATTACATATATAAAAAGTACATACAAAAAGCATTTTTTTTATGCATATGGTTAAGCTTAATACCCTCAGGAAAGGTAAATAAAATGAATTAGAATTTGAAATCTAAAAAAAAAAACGAGTTAATTAACACGGTTGTGACAAAGTGTCCCTCAGTCGTGACATTTCGGCATTTTGGCGGCCAATTTTACTATTTTGATTTATATTATAATTTTAACATAGCCTTAGTCACTCATATGACTTGTAGCATCTCATACCTGGGTCCTAACTCCCAGTCCTTACTTCCACGGGCTGATCCTCTGGATTCTCCAATCTGCTATAATTCCTTAACGCTTTTGCTATGTCTTCCTGTCTGATGTTCGTCTTCCAAATTACTTCCTGAAACTTTTGATTTAAAATGTTTATTTTCTGGCTACCATTTCTAAATTCTAACCCTAATACGGCCCTGACCCATCCGGTTACTTACCTTGCTGTTTTTCTATTCATTTCATGTTTTTATTATAATTTCGAAGCTATTTGACCTAAATTTCACTATTAATTTTCTTTGACATATTTATTTTCTTAGCTTGAAATAATCCGTCAAACTGTTAATTTATTCTAAATTCTTTACCATGAAGTTTAGGTCGTATAGTTTTCAAGTAGTTTATTCAAAATTTATCTAAAATTTGTTACTGGTTAATAACTATTTTTAAATTAGCATTTGTTATCTAGAATTTCTTAGAGCTAGCCTATATAAGCGGCCCAGCGGCCATCTGCAATTCAGTTTGCTACTGGTTCCCGACTACAGTAATAAGGGTCCGTGCGGGGCCAAGCCAGGCCCCGCACTTTCAAGAAACCCTCGCTCGCGCTCCAAAGAAGCTCCTGCACTGCTGGCAAACGCTCCCTGCACGCGCCCAAGGGTGGTACTTCGCGGGTGCCCTATCAGCGCGCCTCGCCTCTGCAAACGCGCGCTGTCAGCGCGCCTCTCCTCTACAGGCGCGCGCTATCGGCGCGCCTCGCCTCTCCTAGGCGCGCGCTATCAGCGCACCTCGTCTCTTCTAAGCGCGTGCTATCGGCGCGCCTCGCCTCTGCAGGCGCGCGCTATCAGCGCATCTCGCCTCTTCTAAGCGCGTGCTATCGGCGCCCCTCGCCTCTGCAGGCGCGCGCTATCAGCGCATCTCGCCTCTTCTAAGCGCGTGCTATCGGCGCGCCTCGCCTTGCGCGTTCTACCAGCGCGCCTTACCTTGCGCGTGCTACCAGCGCACCTTACCTTGCGCGTGCTATCTGCGCGCCTTACTTTGCGCGTACTGCCTGCGCGCCTTGCCTAAGCGCATGCTACTAGCGTAACGTGCCTCTACAAGTGCGTTCTCCAGCGCGCCTTACCGGCACGCCACTCCATACGTGCGCGTTCGTCAAGAGGACTCCTCGTATTTATTCTTTTTCTAACCGAATCAACTTGTTAGCGTGTCATATTGACACTAAGCCGTTAAATAAAGAACCTACCCCTCTTATTTCTATCTTTTTTCTTTTTCTCTGGACTCTTCTACACTCCCTGCTCCGTTACGCACTCCTCCATATACGTGGAGGAGGACGTAACGCGACAGACTACGACAAACCTAATAACAGCTCATACGTTGAAATCCGTCAAACTAAAAAGGCTCTAGAGCGTGACAAATAATTGGATATAAATCATACATACACGCTAAAAACATTTTTATGATTTGGCAGTCGGGCAATAATAGCAAATGATCAAAAGCTAATAAAATCCCATTTCTGAAGAGTGCATGTGCCTCTAAATTAATCAAACGAATTAATAATATCACGACCACGTGTCTATATGTCACGAACGTGGACTCAAAAGTCCGTGGCGGTGACAGATTTTTGAGGCCATGGTCGTGATAATTTGCAACATGTTCGGTATTACCTAAAAATTACCCTAGACTGCAAATGTTAAGTTATTAGCTTAATCTGCAATGTATGAGGTATATCTTATGTAACAAAGAATAAGGTGAAACTGGTACTTACTTTTAAAACTCAAACACGGCGGTGACGCGTTAAGGTTGACCATTTTTTCAAATGAACACAAAGAAACGATTTTCGACAAAACTTCTCTCTTCAGCCATTTGCAAATCTGACAGCAACACAGTGTTGCTGTTCTAAAAAAAACTTTAAAAAGGCTGCCAGTAGTAAAGACCGAGTTCTACCGAGTACCGCATGTTTATATTACCACGCGCGGTGGTGACACGAAAACTGAGCACAAAATGTATGTTGTTTTAAATTATATAAAGTCGTTATATATCCATACAATTTTTAAACAGTGTTGTAGAACAGGGATTAGTGTTTTATATTTGATATAATATATTGCAAAATCACTTTATATTTAAAAAAAAAATTAAATAGCATAAAATCCGGGGAAAGCACACTACACGGTCCGTGACATTTCGCGTAATTTTTTTTATATGTTTTTAATACTCTTAGGACAATACATTTAGGTTGACCTAAAACTAGAGTTAAAATGCTAAGTATTTTGATATAGTTTACTTATTTTCTTAAAAATATATGCTATTCTTACGTGTAACACAAAAAAAGTAAAACATGTATTTATAATATTTAGCTACCTAACACTAGAGGGCAAAATACCGTTACCTTACCTACAACAATGATACGGCACACGGCGGTTATTATTAACTATATGTACCTTTATATCTACTTAGCTCCTGCTAATACGAAGCTGCCATTAAACGACAAAATAGGTAAGTTAAAGATATAAAGGTACATATAGTTAATGATATCCGCCGTGTGCCGTATCATTGTTGTAGGTAAGGTAACGGTATTTTGCCCTCTAGTGTTAGGTAGCGAAATATTATAAATACATGAGTTTTCTTTCAATGTTTACAAATGTTTTCTTATAAATTAAGTACATAGAGAGTAGATACATATACCTACATAAAAACGCCTCTGTAGTCAACATTGTGGTCAACAAGGGAAATAATGAAATAACAGTGAAGACAACATTCAAATGACAAGAGTAAATCGATAATGATGATTGAACAGGTCGCCGGTGTCGACGAGGATGGAACCGCCGCCGCCAGCTGCGCCAGATGTCCTCGCCGCCGACTCCACGCCCCACCATGTAAGTTACTCCCAGAATGTGAAACAGCCATACATCTCCCACCGCTTCATCTATGAGGGGTTTTAAAAGAACACTTTCATAATCAGACGTCCCAACTTAGTGCAAAAATCCTGCCCTCAATGTCGTAGGTAAAAGGGTCATTCGGTTTAAGAGCACGCACTTTATTTTCTGACTAGCGACCCGCCCCGGCTTCGCACTGGTAGTTCAACTAATTTACACAAAACCTTTACAAATTATACATATAAACCTTCCTCCTGAATCACTCTATCTATTAGATCCAATTCATAAAAATATAAATAATAGGAATGTAGTGAGGTTGACTGCGACACTTTACAATTCAAATCTGACTGCTGGTTCCTCCCAGGATGCCAGCCCACTTCGAGCTGTCATCAGAATCAGCCAGAAACAGCAAATTAAAGCAGCTGTTCGGGTCATTCAGATAAAAGTCACTATATCCAACTATATCGCAGCCAAACACACTCAAGCACATTCCATCAAACGCAGCCGTCATAAATTCATAGAGTTAGACCAAGACAAGTCTGCAACGATTTTGATAGCACGCGCAGTGCAAGTGTTAGGTATTTTAAACGTCAAACTTCTATGAAATTATGACGTATAAATAACACTTACGCTGCGAATGCTATCAAAATCGTTGCAGACTTTTCTTGGTCTAACTCTAATCATAATAGACCTTAGAGGATATAACCAAACAGAGAAGCCATGTCTGTTTGGTTATATAATTTTCTGTACAAAACAGTCTGCCGATTTTTGCGGGGGAGGGGAACGTCAAATGTATACGTAACGTAATAAAAAGCACAAAATAATTTTTATATACCCCACCCGCTATCCTTGTCCAGTCCCTATCCCGTCGTAAAGCAAATTTCTGCCAAAAAGTAATTAATACCTAATAATAAGCAAATTAATAACCATCCGGGTAATGACTTAGTTTTCGAAGGCGGTGCCAAACCAACAAAAAAGACATGTTTAGTTCTTGCACTACTAACTACTTCTCGTATTTCTTTTTCTATTTGGCAGCAAAGAAAGTTTTTGTTGGTTTGACACCGCCTTCAAAAACGAAGTAATTACCCGGATGGTTATTAATTTGCTTATTATTAGGTATTAATTACTTTTTGGCAGAAATTTGCTTTACGACGGTATAGGGACTGGACAAGGATGGCGGGTGGGGTATATAAAAATTATTTTGTGCTTTTGAGTGGGTTGGTTTTTTGAAGGCGATTCCCTTTTTTTTTAAAGAATTGAAATTAAATTATTACAGTTTTTACTTATTTTTTTGATTTTATTTTGTTTTTTCTTTTAATATTTTTTTCTTTTTAATTTTCTATTTTTTATTTATTTATTAAGTTTTATTTTTTACTTTTTAGTGATTTTTTTTGTTTCATTTTTTTATCATCTTTTATTTATTTATTCATTTTATTTTACTTTTTAGCGATTTATTTTAGATTTTGGACTAAAATATTAGTTTGTTTACAGTTAGGTTCCCCATTTAGTTTTGGGCTAGTAGGTACTCTAGTGTAGGCGATGGTCAACCTCGATAATTATTCGCGACGAAACTTTCACGTTTCGGTGCTAAACGATTTGTAAATGTAGTTAGGTATAGGTATTGTTTCGTCCTATTGTAACTAAGATTTAGTTTACCTAGGCACTCCCAGTCCCACTCCCATTCCCAGTTCCAGGCTCCAGGACTCTGACTGACTCCGACTCCCACGCCCACACGCACTCCCACTCCCACTACCACTACCACTATTTCATCTTATCACAAAATTTCATCTAAATCTTTTTCAGCAAATCAAAGCGATAGGTATATCGATAGCAGCGCCACCTACCGGGTCCAATTGGTTTTTCAAACCATCCATGTATACTTAAACCTTCTCTAGAATGTAACAAACACTTTTCTCAAAACCGCATCAAAATCGGTTCAGCCAAACGCGAGATAATCGCGAACAAACATACATACATACATACATACATACACACAAACATACGGGTCAAACTGAGAACCTCCTTTTTTTAAGGCGGTTAAAAAAAAGTTGATCGATCCATCTGCAACATAGGCACACGACTACGAGTCGTGTATTTTACGGCAAACTGACATTTGATATATTTTTACGAGCTACCTACATTTACCAAAATACTACAATTCTATCTTGGGTACTGCTCTCCCAAGTGCTCAACAAGACGTGTTGGATGATCAAAACAGCGTGTGCCTATGTTGAACCAAACCTGAGTTCCACTAGGTACAGCCAGGGTTTAGCATCAGCTCTATCTTGGGTACTGCTCTCCCAAGTGCACATCAGTACGTGTCGGAAGACCAAAACAGCGAGTGCCTATGTTGCACCAAACCTGCGTTCCACTAGGTACAGCCAGGGTTCATCATCAGCTCCATCTTGGGTACTGCTCTCCCAATTGCTCATCAGTACGTGCCGGTAGACCAAAAAAGCGTGTGCCTATGTGGCACCAAACCTGCGTTCCACTAGGTACAGCCAGGGTTTAGCATCAGCTCCATCTTGGGTACTGCTCTCCTAATTGCTCATCAAGACGTGTCGGAAGACCAAAACAGCGTGTGCCTATGTTGCACCAAACCTGCGTTCCCCTAGGTACAGCCAGGGTTCATCATCAGCTCCATCTTGGGTACTACCATCCGGTGTAACAATCACGACAGGTAACAAGAAAAACAACAAAATTAATATATAATATAACATACAAAAGACAGAGACAAGTTAAAAATACTTATTACAATAGACACTATTATTACGTACAGCTGTTATATCCGGCCGAACTCAGCTTGGCCGTACATTATGCCTAAGATTATAACTAGCGCCATGCAGCAGATACGCAAACTAAACTAAAATGACAGCTAAGACAGGTCGATTTTATCAGAACTTCTCTTTGATTAGAACAAAAGCAATTCAATTCAATACATTTATTTCATGTAACCAAGACACATTTTATTAGTAACACTTACAAGACTAAGGGGTTAGTAGGTAGGTACAGCTAGACTTAAATTTAAAACAAAATAACACTAACGGGAGAATGCAATCCCTCGCAGTGTGACAAGTAGGGACAGTCAACCCTGTCCGCTATCAATCGCAGAATGCTGTTGGGACTGCCGCGCACCCGGCGCACCAGGGATGCCGCGCGTGCACGCATGGTAGTGTAGAAGCAGTCCACGCGCGCCGCCGCAAACATCCCCGATGCGCTACAGAAACGAGGCAGCCCCATCAACACCCGAAACGCATTGTTGTACTGGACCCTAAGAGCCCCATATGCCCGTTGCGAATACTGAGCCCACAGATTGCAGGTGTAGAGGGAAGTGCAAAACGCCCTGAACAATGTAACTTTCACCTCTTTGGAGCACCTTGCAAATCTGCAAGCGATCATATTCGCCCGGACCGACAGGGCCCTTCGTTCCCTTTCTATGTCCCTGTCGTCTTTGAGGTCGGTCGCGATCACATGGCCTAAGTACTTAAAATAGTCCACTCTATCTATAGGGGTACCATTGAGGCAAACCCCAGGGACTTCCGTTGTGTTCTTGCGACCGCACTCAAACACCATGAGCTGGCTTTTGGCCACATTATATTTAAGGCCATGCTCAGTATTACGTTTCGCAAATTTTCAAGAGTTTGCGTATTCCACACACTGACGCGCTCAACAGAACCATGTCGTCTGCATAACTTATGTTATTAACACAGACTCCATACACATGACAGCCGACTTGGGTTCTACTGAGCGCCTCGATTAGTCCGTTGATGTACAGGTTAAAGAGCGTAGGTGAGGTCAACCCCCCCTGTCTCACCCCGCACTCCAACCTGTACTCATCGGACAACGCGTCTGCCCATCTAACACTGTTGACCTGGTTTCCATACCAATACTTAAAAATGCGAATGGTTTCCTGCGGTAAACTTGTATTTTCCAGCTTTTTCCACAGTAGGTCATAGGAAACCAGGTCAAAAGCCTTAGATAGATCGAGGAAACAGGCCACCACCGGGGTTTTACTTTTGGCATAATACCTGACAGTGTGCTTAAGACACAGGATCGCCGACTCTGTAGATAACTGTGGTCGAAAACCTAGTTGGTTATCATGCAGTTTAACATGGCTATTTAACTGGGAATTAAGCACACTATCAAGTATTTTTGCCATGACTGTTGCCAACGAAATGGGTCTGTAGTTACTCCTATCCGCCAGGTCTCCGGTCCAGTTTTTGGCAATAGGTACGACGATCGTCCGCATTAGATTATCTGGCAGATAAGAATGCCTAATACACAAGGTATAAAACATTGCCAACACTCGATATGTGGGGACCTGCATGTTGGAGGTGCTCAATAGAGAGACCGTCGTATCCCGGGGATTTACCTCCAGACATTGATTTTATAATTTTGGCAATGTCCTTAGCAGTAAGGCTAGGACCCACACTCTCTATCTCGGTCTCACTATCGAGCCCCCCCAGCTTCGTTGGGCCTAAAGCCGATTTTATAACGAAATGATCCTTAAAGAGGTCGGCAATGCTTTTAGGATCACTAACGTCCCCCACGCTAGCCGGGTGACAACTCAAAGGCTTTAATTTATTTGTGGCCTTCCAAAAGGAGCGGAAATTCTTCTTTGAATGATGAGAGGTAATTATGTCCATCTTTATTTGATCTTCATGATCTTGGCACCATTTCAAGCGCGATTTAAAGACCTTGCGACTGTCACGCATCTCATTAAAAAGAATACCACTTTCAGGCTTTCCAGCCATTATCCAATCATAAAACCTTTGTCTAGCCACCCGGTGAGCGGCACTAACATGTTTGTTCCAACCTACAATCCGTTTCTTAGCCCTCGGTTTCCTGTCTCCCCGACCGACAGTCGCTGCACTCTTAAGCGCACCAATAAACAACAATTTGTTCCGTCGTTCTCTCCCCCCATATTACATTTTTATCTACGTGAACCTGTCTTGTTGTTCTAGAGAGTCTAGGAACTATAACATTAAGGTCACATTCCAAAAATATAGGAAAATGGTCCGTCCACGTAACACAATTGTTATTTACATAAACATTGCGAACAGAGCACCGCCGACTGCGATAGTACAAAGTGATCCAACCATCTTCAACATAAATGCGCATCACTAAAAAAAGTGTAGGTATCTGACGTAATCCCCAACTTATCCACGTCCATACAGCACCATTTTTGTTCGTCGCAATGCTTAATCAACTCATTATAGAAACGTTCGTGCGGATGAGCGTTAAAATCGCCCATTATGTATACTGCTTCTATCCCACACTCATCAATTATCGCACTCACCGCTCCCAAGCAGTCCGTGAATTCGCCCAAGTTGTCACTGCAGTCCGTAGGCATGTATACACTGACCACTAATAACGGTTGATTGTCATTTGTCATAATTTTGATCGCGCACAAATGAGCATTATCGCACCGCACAACAGAAACATTTTGAAACGCCGATTTACGATATAAGAGGCCAACCCCGCCGTACGGACGACCGACCAACATGCCCTCGCCGGTATTCATGGCAGACGTCCCAGTTGCGCAGTAGTCCTCGTCAATTGTATTCAGGAATACAGTATCTTCAGGAGATAGCCAAGTTTCTTGCAAAGCGACAATATGGCAGGTTCGGCACAACTCCTTAACAGTATCTATTGAGCGCTTTACGTTTTTGCAGTTAAAGCTAGCAAATCTATATACCGTATTATCCATTTATTTATTTATAATATCATGCTTGCCGTTCTCAGTTCTCGTATCAATCTAAATTTGACTGCTTAAGTGCTTACAGACAGTCGCAAGAGGGCGAGAACAAAGTTTTTTAAAGTAATGTGCCATGGCAATGCAGAGGGAACGTAATCTAAGTGGTAAGTAAAAGCAAAAAACTACAGGCAGCTCGTATCGTGTAAGCAGGTTTCTTGGCGTGTGCCTATGTTGCACCAAACCTGCGTTCCACTAGCACTGGGTACAGCCAGGGTTCAGCATCAGCTCCATCTTGGGTACTGCTCTCCTAATTGCTCACCAAGACGTGTCGGAAGACCAAAACAGCGTGTGCCTATGTTGCTCCAAACCTGCGTTCCACTAGGTACAGCCAGGGTTCAGCATCAGCTCCATCTTGGGTACTGCTCTCCTAATTGCTCATCAAGACGTGTCGGAAGACCAAAACAGCGTGTGCCTATGTTGCACCAAACCTGCGTTCCACTAGGTATAGCCAGGGTTCAGCATCAGCTCCATCTTGGATACTGCTCTCCTAATTGCTCACCAAGACGTGTCGGAAGACCAAAACAGCGTGTGCCTATGTTGCACCAAACCTGCGTTCCACTAGGTACTGCCAGGGTTTAGCATCAGCTCCATCTTGGGTACTGCTCTTCTAATTGCTCACCAAGACGTGTCGGAAGACCAAAACAGCGTGTGCCTATGTTGCACCAAACCTGCGTTCCACTAGGTACAGCAAGGGTTCAGCATCAGCTCCATCTTGGGTACTGCTCTCCTAATTGCTCATCAAGACGTGTCGGAAGACCAAAACAGCGTGTGCCTATGTTGCACCAAACCTGCGTTCCACTAGGTACACCCAGGGTTCAGCATCAGCTCCATCTTGGGTACTGCTCTCCTAATTGCTCATCAAGACGTGTCGGAAGACGAAAACAGCGTGTGCCTATGTTGCACCAAACCTGCGTTCCACTAGGTACACCCAGGGTTAAGCATCAGCTCCATCTTGGGTATTGCTCTCCTAATTGCTCATCAAGACGTGTCGGAAGACCAAAGCAGCGTGTGCCTATGTTGCACCAAACCTGCGTTCCACTAGGTACAGCCAGGGTTCAGCATCAGCTCAGCTCTGTGTATACTAAAACCTTCTCCAGAATGTAACAAACACTTTTCTGAAAACCGCATCAAAATCGGTTCAGCCAAACTCGAGATAATCGCGAACAAACATACATACATACGGGTCAAACTGAGAACCTACTTTTTTTTTTGAAGGCGGTTAAAAATAGCCATGTCAGATAAACCTCAGTATGGAACATTGTGTATGACCATTGGCCGCCTATTTTCGACAGAGGGAAACGCCTGTTAATAGTTACTCCGTTTGGTTATATCCTCTTAGTAATAGACGGTCTGCGACATATATATATATATAGGTAGATTGCAATAAGGTTTAAAATGAACTAATGGGAAAACATATTCCATAGCTGTGTGGTCTTTGCGGTTACTGAGTGCCGGCAAGTCGAACGCTACAGAACCAGTCTAAAATGTGTCTTCGATAATGCGTAACAAAGGCGCGTTATCGGAGAGCGCACTTACACTGGTTTTTTTAGCGTTGGACTAGTCTGCGCTCAGGTGCCATTTAGGTTTATATTATAAAACTACATCTTTTGTGTTGACACTTACAGCCCTACGACTTCTAATTGCTGAGATATCGATTGTGTGAAAGGGTTAAAGTTTGCCAAAAATCTTTACTATTATGTTCAAAACGATTTATTTTCATATTATCTAGTTAAAAAAATCGGTACTTAAGAATCGTGTTACGAACGATGGTTAAAGTAAAGTTTAATCTTAGTGAATAAACTACATTTCAAGTAACATTCGGTGTAAAGAAATCAAAATTCACTTAGATCTATTTCAACTACCGGGTCTAGTTCGTGAATGACGGCAAAACTTAAGTTTTTTTATTATTCACAAACAATTTTTAGGATGTCAAGAGGTATAAATTCATTTACTTTAATCGTTATTCACAATCTAGTTTAGCTAAATTGAGTTAACGATTATGGTTAATGTTCACATAGATTCCTTTTCATATTTAATTTTTAGTTGGTCAATGTGAAATAAAGTAAATTTTGCCCACTTTTACAATGTTATTCCATTCATATTTTACGTTCACATTGAGAAATGTAGTGTTATCATAAAATTAAATAAACTGTTCGATGTTGTGCAAAATTAAGTCAAAACGGTGGAAGTCAATAGGATTCGCGGGCTGCAGAAGAGGGGTCGGCGGCGCGTACGCCGCGACTCCCAAAACTCCCGAGAGTCCCGCTCGTGTCATCATGACTTTTATAACTTCAGTGTGCTATAGAAAACTGAATTCACTGCAAGAAAAGTAAACGAAAAAAAGGAAAAGTTCTTGTAAATAAGTAGAGGTAAGTAAATTCAAATATCAGACAAAGTCCTGTAGAAGGAAATAAAACTGGAATGAGACTAATTATGAAATAATTGGGAAACATAACAAAAAAGGAAAACAAAGATGGGGAAGAAAAACCAACAAGTACAACTGCCCTGTTGTACTGAACCATTAGCAATTTCAGCAGAAAAATTAAAGATACCTCACTCTTTAATTACTTTGATATTATTATTTTTAGTTTGGTTTTTTGACCGTCATACTAAGCTATATTGAATTCCCGAAATGGTTTCTTTACACAATACAAAAGTTAAAAAAAGATTTTAGCAACGCTAGAGAAAGTGCAGTTTAACCTTTTCACACATTCATTATTTTTGTGAAAAGGGATATAAGTTTTTTTTGAAAGCCAATAGTTACGTTCACAAAAGCCAGGTCAATTTAAATGAAAATTTATTATTCATCACCTAAACTATCTAAACTAAAAACAAAAACCTAATTTTTTTAGAAAGAATTCAGAGAAAACACGGTTTGAAACGTTTATCGGCCATACTGAAAAACTCAAAAACTGTTGAGTTTAACCCTTTTACACTGGAGGCACAGATATATATACTTTATTTGTAAACTTTTTGTGCCCTTAAAACTGGATAGAATGCTGCCAAGTAGACCAACTGGTTCCATAGATATCACAGTTTTCTGAATAAATGTTTAACACCGAATTTTTAATTATATTATAACAATACTTTAATTATTTCGTTAAAAGCGTATTATTAAATTAATGATAACAGAGGGCTATATGAGGACTGTGTGAGAGAAAAAAAGAAAAAAAATTGCAACAACTAAAAATATAAATAACAATTAATTTTTACATCCGTAAGTTATACGTAACCTAGATAATAGGTAGTTATTTACGATACAAGTGCGGAAAAGAGGAAATTCGAAACGAGTGGCGATAAATTAAAACACGACCGCAGGGAGTGTTTAAAATCGACACGAGTTGCGAATTACCTGATCGCACGTGTATCGTACAACGTTTTAGTCGTTTTACAGTACATACGGAACTTTAAAGGTGACTGTCCATTTATAACTGCCGCTGCACTGCAGTTGCGACGTTACGCGGTGCCGCACTACTGTAGCAGCACGACTGCGGCTGTTGCGGCGTGCAGTCGCGACAGCGTTCGTTGATGGCTTGTCAATGTCAAGTCATATAATGTCAGACGTACAAATAAAATACTAATTTACTTTTGTATTTTTTACGTGAAGAAGCGAGTGACGATAATGCTACATGCTACATGAAAAAGAAGACCAGTTTGCCTTTCTACAATAGTCAGAGTCCGACGAAGGCAGCTACGCAATATTAATAAAAAATCTGATATTTAATGGTGATCGTTTATTCAGGGAATATTGCCGATTAAATGAAAAGCAATTCAACATTGAATGAGACTTAATAATTGACGAAATACAGTAATCAAATTACTCAAATGAAATTAATGCAGAGGAAAAATTATTCTTAACATTAAGGTAAGTTCACAATGTGAAATTTTCTTCCCCATCCTCTTGCCTAAATGCGTGACCACCAGGTGACCACCGCACACAGCAATCCGATGTGATGAATAAAATTATTTGTAAGAGCTATAAGTAATTACGCAATTTACACTTCATATTGTCAAGTTTCGTATTTGAAACTGAAACACGAATTAAAACCCCTCTTGTGTTGCAGGTGTCCATGGGCGACACGGCACTCTTTATGATATGACCGTGCATCCATATAAAACTTGACGGGCGAGACAAGAAATCCTTTATGAAGAAAGCTATTTCCCTCACCTTGGCCGATAGAAAAAACTTCTAATAAATTAATTTGAATAATAAATGGTTTCCTCGTGTTGGTGTGATGAAAAATTGCGTGTTGCACTGTAACAAAGTTTGTTTAAACCTCATGCCTTAAGACCCCCGCAACTGTCAATATTCTAAATATTAAACCATTCGCTTCTCTCGTGGTTTAATTTCGTATCCTTTCGTATGTTTGGATATCAATATATTACCAGGAGGTATTAAACAACATATTTGCTCCTTGTAATAAAAATTAATGATTGCTTCGTTTATTTAGCTCAGGAATGGCTTTGCAAATTTTGCTATGACAAAATTAGAAAGTGTCGCCATAAACGACATTATATAATATGATATTACGACTAGAGTTGCCAGGAATATTCGGCAACTATTCGGCCTATTCGGCCACTTTGCCGAATATTCGGTATTCTATTTGCCTCTCTATCGCTCGTGCCCTGTCGAGCTTATAGCTATCCTCGCAAAACTACAAAAAAATAAAAGAACAGTTTATTTAATGAATTTATCATGAAATGATAAAAAAAAATCACGTAGGAAAATATCGATATCACGTGACATGTTAGGCCCATATGACCCTCGTGTACTATATTTAACATTGTTGATCGCAAGGCTCGCGGTATCAACACAGACATATCTTTAAAAATCACACCGTCGACCATAAATAATTCTTCCCTAAAAGACCAGCACACCTTCAGGTCAGGCGCCACTTGCGACTTATGGTCGGGCCAACCCATATTAATATACTCAGCTAGCCTTACACATTCGGAGTCTCGTTGTGATTCTTTTTTAATTAATGATAATTTTGCATTTGAAATAGGTATGTTATCAATTATTAGTTGTATCTGATACACGTTATTTTGATGTACTCCCTCACTATAAAGATCTGGTCTGGATCGGTCACCTGCGTGTCAGTAATTCTATTCATTCGCCATTCGTTACATTCGCTTGCATGACTGACAAGTATATAATATAAGCTCAGTTGAAGCGGTACCAGCCTAAGGGCATGTTTTCAGTTATCTGTAGATAGTAAATTTAGCAGCATAATTGACACTTAAAATAAGTAGGAGCTAGGAGCCTACCATTTCATATAAGAATTATTAACTATTCATAGCTTAACATTAATATGGTTGTTTTTAAAGCAACCCTCACCTCAAAACCAATCAATAAGGATGTATTACCATGTTTAAGCAAATAAATATTTCATTTCATTTCATTTCATTTCAGTTGAAACTACTACTAGCTGAGAGTTGTTACTAGATAGTAAAGGGCTAAATCGTGAAGTGATGTATTTTCTTCTTCATTTTCTGACGCTACTTTCAGGCAGAGCAGTACTCGATTCGAAATAAAATTCAATTATTTTCGCAAATAAACACATTATGTAGGCATACATATAATTTTCCACGCATTTACGGAATTTGTTGTCATTATATAGTGGGCTATGTACAAATGAAGCCGGTATAGTAAATAACTATTAATGTCTTAAAATACAAACATTTGGTTATTCGTGCATATTAAAATACATATTACATTACATCTGACCTATACTTACCAATTTACATTTAATTGCTAGAAAATACTTTAAATCGGGCAGGACCCAGGGCTTTTCCAATTAGTTACGAATTGAACAGATTTTTGGATGGATCGGCAGTTCTATATTTCATTTTGTTAAGCAGTAGACAAGTAGTATTCTTTTTTGTAAAATAATAATTCTCATTACATTATACAACATAAGCTATTCATCATTTTCACCTAGTGGGGTGTTGTAAGGAAAGCATCAGAGGTAGTGTGGACGGGTTTGATATAAAACTCACTTGAAAGGGTTCACTTTGCAAGCATCACAGCTCACGTAGCTTCAGATGTGATTCAGCATACTTACATAGTCGCAATGAATAACTTTAGTTATGTTGCCAGTCAGTGCTAACGATTGTCGTATCTATCGATAATTACAAATGAGGAAATTCTAGTCATTAAGGTTTGACGCAAACAATCTTTTATTATATCAATACGGAATATTTTTCAAGCCCATATTCTTATTATGTGATTTTTGCATAAATATTATCACTATCAGTCACAGTACGCCCGGGCCAGCGCCGGCAGGGGTTTAAACACGTGCCGCACCCGCGATACCTTCATACTCGTACGCGCCCCGGCCGCCGGGCCCGGTGCCCCCGGCGGGTTGGTCAACGACACCTCCTCGTAACTCATGAGGCCCTGGTACCTGCTCCTTGCTAAATTGAATTTTAAGACAGTTTTTTTCTCGATTTTGGCCACCGTAGCCTATGGAGACTAAGAAGCTACGCTAAGCGGTTTTCGTAGGGTATGGATGTTGCTATATGAAGGGTGTCACATGCGCGTTTCTAACTTATAAAGCAATTGTTTCTACTACAACATAAAATAAAATGTTTTTGTTGGCCAACCAATCACAAAGCAGATGCGTTTAAGTAGGTTAATTTGCATTGAATCGAGTCTCCTTAAACAAGAAATATTTTATCGAAGTGTATGAAGTTCTATTTTCAATTTTTTTATAATTGACTAAACCGTATCGATAAAATTCTTATGCTTGAGTCGGAAGTGCCATAGACTATCCAACGTTGAAAAGAGTAAGGTTGTAGTGTTGCATATGAAGTTGTAATACACAGATTATACTCGACGAGTAGAAAAATATTTTTTCATTACTAACTTGGTCGTGCCAAGTTTAGCTTATAGGTAGGTAATAATATTATAACATACATAATATCGCTTTTGGAGTTGAAACTCTAGGCCATGGGGTCCCAGCGCGCACAAGTTGTTTGCAGAAATCGCGAAGCGTCTGGTTGACGTAACTGGTGACCGAAGAGCTGGCGGCTTCCTCGCACAACGTATCAGCATTGCGATACAGCGAGGAAATGCCGCCAGCATCCTTGGTACAATGCCTCAAGGGCCTATTTTAGATTTAAGCTAGTTATTAATTTCGTTTACGTAGTACCACTGTATATATGGATTACCAAAATATGGATTGTAATATCGTCCGAAATAATAGTACATTACTACAGAGGCCGCCAACCCCTTTTCACGCCGAGGTATGTATAGTGCTTTTCTCAAACATGCAATGAAATAATAATACAAACATGATGATGATGATGATGATTGTTTCATGTCGTAATGTGATAGGTTATTCAGTGCGTGGAGTATCGAGGAGGAACAAAAATTTGATTATTTTTGCGCTACGACGCACGGTTTAGGAGATACAGATGAAAAAAATATACAATTTTTTTTTGTTTCTTTTTTTTTTTGACCTACAGGGGAACGAAAATTTTATAATTTTTGCGCAACGAGGCATGGTTTAGGAGATACAGCCCTATAATGATTTTTTTGTTTTTTTTTATTTATTTTTTAATATAAATCAAGGGTCACCTAGAGGGGAACGAAAATTTAATTATTTTTGCGCTACTACGCATGGTTTAGGATATAAAGCCCTATTTTTTTGTTTATATTTTTTTATTTTCATTGTGTTTTTTGTATATTACTTTGGGGTATTACTTTGGGGTTTCATAAAGGGGAACGAAAATTTTATTATTTTTGCGCCACGACGCATGGTTTAGGAGACACAGCCCTATAAAGTTTTTTTTTGTTTTTGTTTTTGTTTTTTTTTTTAAATATAAATTAAGGGTCACCTAGACGGGAACGAAAATTTTATTATTTTTGCGCTACGACGCATGGTTTAAGAGATACAGCACTATAAAGATTTTTTTGTTTTTTTCTTTTTTGATTTTCATCGTGTTTTTTGTATATTACTTTGGGGTTTCATAAAGGGGAACGAAATTTTTATTATTTTTGTGCTACGACGCATGGTTTAAGAGATACAGCTCTATAAAGATTTTTTTTGTTTTATTTTATTATGTTTGCGCTACTACGCATGGTTTAGGAGATAAGGCACTATAAAGATTTTTTTTGTGTTTTTTTTCTTTTTGATTTTCATCGTGTTTTTTGTATATTACTTTGGGGTTTCATAAAGGGGAACGAAATTTTTATTATTTTTGCGCTACGACGCATGGTTTAAGAGATACAGCCCTATAAAGTTTTTTTTGTTTTTTTTTTTATATAAATCAAGGGTCACCTAGAGGGGAACGAAAATTTTATTATTTTTGCGCTACTACGCATGGTTTAAGAGATACAGCCCTGTAAAGTTTTTTTCTTTTTTTGGGTTTTTTTTTGTAGTATAAGTTAAGGGTCACTTAAAGGGGAATGAAAATTTGATTATTTTTGCGCTACGACGCATGGTTTAAGAGATACAGCCCTATAATGTTTTTTTTTTAATTTTTTTTTGGGTTTTTTTAAATATAAATTAAGGGTCACCTAAAGGGGAATGAAAATTTTATTATTTTTGCGCTACTACGCATGGGTTAGGAGATACAGGCGATACAGCCGTATAAAGATTTTTTTTTGTCTTTTTTCTTTTTTGATTTTCATCGTGTTTTTTGTATATTACTTTGGGGTTTCATAAAGGGGAACGAAAATTTTATTATTTTTGCGCTACGACGCATGGTTTAAGAGATACAGCCCTATAAAGTCGTTCCTCAGTCGTTCCTCTACCCCTCTTCTTGCCCAGTACACACTGGGGACCGAGACTATTGATAGAGTTTTCTCTGTCAAAGATCTTGGAGTGGTTTTTGATGAGCGCCTTACTTTTCATGAGCATATGCGGACACTCGCTAAAGGTTGTTTTCAAAAACTTGGGTTCGTGATCCGCAATGTCAAGGATTTCCGAGACACTGGGGCCATTGCGATGGTTTTCAACGCCTCCACAACATCATCCGAGGACCCTGACTTTTGGAGGTGAAATTGCATGCATTTCGTTTTTCCTAAATTTACTACTAGGTTGTTTTCACCCATCCAGTCTATAACAGTTTTAAGCGAATTATTAATAGTATTTTCATAGTCCTTATTTTTGTCACCTTTTATTATCATTGTCGAATCGTCCGCAAACAAGATCATTTGGTCATTTATAACTCGAGGTAGGTCATTTATATATATTATAAACAAAAGTGGGCCAAGAATACTTCCCTGTGGAACCCCGTATTCTATGACTTTCAACTCTGACCTTGCTTTATTTTCAACTTTATGTTCATCTATGTAATTAATTTCTGTATACTGTTGTCTGTTGGTTAAGTATGATTTAATGAGTGCGTGTGCTGGACCTCGAATACCATAGGCATAAAGCTTTTGTAGCAGTTTTTTGTGGCATACAAAATCGAATGCTTTTGTCATGTCCATAAACACGGACATGACAGGTACTTTGTTATTTAGACACTCTGCAATAGTTCTCATTAAATCATATATAGCCAGATTATTTAGAACTTTTTTCCCTTCTAAAACCATATTGTTCATCAATTAAAATGTGAAACTTTTCTAAGAAATTATATAACATGTTGTGTATTACTCTTTCGAACACTTTTGAAACAACCGGAAGAAGTGCAATGGGTCTATAATTATCACACAGATGTTGGTCTCCTTTTTTGAAAGGGGAATGAAAATTTGATTATTTTTGCGCTACGACGCATGGTTTAAGAGATACTACAGCCCTATTACGTTTTTTTTCTTTTTTTTTGGTTTTTTGTTAAATATAAATTAAGGGTCACCTAAAGGGGAATGAAAATTTGATTATTTTTGCGCTACGACGCATGGTTTAGGAGATACAGCCCTATAAAGTTTTTTTTGGGTTTTTTTAGCATGTTTAACCGCTTATAAATATAATACCATAGTTTTTTTTTTAATATTATGTCGCAAGTAAGCTTACAGAGAGGGTGATCGTTGGCTGTATGTAATATTTCCTTTGTCAGTCTAATCTTATTGAGCAAATTTAAAAAGTTAGAGCAGCGGACAATAATGTACGTTTCATACTAACTCCCTACATTACTTCTTGGCCTAGGTCAAGAAGTAATGTAAGGAGCCATAAATGTGCAACTTCGTCTTTATTTCGTGACATTAACGCATACATTTTGGAGTATGTTTGAGAAAATGTTTTTTTTTAATGATATTCTAACCCTAAATAAGATCCAGGACCGTTAAGTTCCCTTTCGCGTTATTTCACTTCAGATATGTATAGATGAAGAACTGAACTGTCCTAACTACTCACTCAGCAGTTTGGAAGTGAATGTAGGATCGTAAAATATGAGCTCAATGCCGTGTCGTGTAGACAGGCGGTTGTCGCGACCACGCTTGTCTGAGAGCTAAAAGCTTTCTCCTTCGTTAAGAACGAAGGAATTATCAAGGAATATCTTTAGTTATATAAAAACAATAAAGTCACATCTAAAAAATACTAGTAGTTCGCCACGGGCTGAGAACTTGCGTTTCGCCAAAAACTATATAGAGTAGAATTTTTATCATGATTAGAGCAAGAATAATATAAAGCGATTCAAGATGGCGACCATTTTTCACAATTATTATGACTACGAATTCATAATAAAGGGACCTATCGAATCCTCAGATAGTTAAGACCAATACCAAGCTAAGTCGGCAGCGTTTTTGATAGCCCCGACTGCAAGTGTTATGTTAAACGTCATACTTCTATGAAATTATGACGTTTAAATAACACTAGCACAGTCAGGGCTATCAAATTGCTGCCAAATTAGCTTGGTCTAACTCTATAAATTTTCATCATGATTAGAGCAAAAATGAAGAAATTCAGGATGGCGGCCGTTTTTTTACAATTTTGACTTCGGATTCCTATTAAGAAGCCTTTCGA
Organism: Cydia strobilella; assembly: GCF_947568885.1. Lineage (NCBI taxonomy): Eukaryota > Metazoa > Arthropoda > Insecta > Lepidoptera > Tortricidae > Cydia > Cydia strobilella. Next base: position 34,589,763 of record NC_086068.1, read on the forward strand.
ATCCTCAGATATCAATTTTCGTTTGTTCCAATGTTGACTACATTCATATTAAGCGGCCTTTCAGATCCTTAGTTATCAAGTTCGTCATGATCAGACCAGTGAATTAATAATTTTTAAGAAAAAAAACCGACTTCAATGGGGGATGCTGTTGAAAGATTACTTGTTGTTGATGGTGCACTCTTAGATTCCAGACAATGAAATGAAAAATACAGCATCTTTGGCCTAATTATGTAGAAACGGAGCTAAAACCACCCACTCTTCTAGTAGCATTTCGTTTCTGTAAAGGTCGTAGTTCTAACCTAACCCAACCTACTTTTCTGATAGCAGTTCTGTTTTGTGAGAATCGCAGTTCTAACCTAACCTAACCTACTTTTCTGATAGAAGTTCTGTTCTGTGAGAATCGCAGTTCAAGTGCACCCTTTTCTAGTAGCATTTCCAGGTCCGGGTCTGGGTTCGGATCCGAGTCCGGTTCCGTGTCCGGCTTTCAGGTTTTCAAGACACTTTGTTGTCAAGCTCGAGTTCTGATGATGGGATCCATGAGGAACTGAGGGAACTCCTCAAATGTTAAAGACATACATATAGTGATTTCAGTATTTTCATCAACAAATCAAGCATTTACATTTTAAAAAGTGACATTAGATGAAGTGGAACTGCTGATGATGATCAGAATGGCGCTCTTCAATGACGCATAGTTCACGTTTGGCGATTTGTCCTCTTCGTTATGTTTGTTAAGCAAGTTAGGTTTTCAAAACACATTTTTGTCAAGCTCGAGTTCTGATGATGGGATCCATGAGGGATCGAGGGAACTCCTCAAATGTGAAAGGCATACATATAGTGATTTTTGTATTTTCATCAACAAATCCAGCATTTCCATTTAAAAAAGTGACATTTGATGAAGTGGAACTGCTGATGATGATCAGAATGGAACTCTTTAATGACGCATAGTTTACGTTTGGCGATTTGTTCTCTTCGTTTTGGACCCAGACCCAAACTTGGACCCGGACTTGGACTCGGACCCGGACTCGGACCCGGACTCGGACTCGGACCCGGACCCAAACCGAACTCGGGCCCAAACTTGAACCCGGACAGCCGGACACGGACCCGGACTCGGATCCGAACCCAGACTCAGACCCGGAAATGCTACTAGAAAAGTGGGTTAGGTGGGTGGGTGCATTTGAACTGCGATTCTCACAGAACAGAACTTCTATCAGAAAAGTAGGTTAGGTGAGAACTGTGACTTTTACAGAAACGAAATGCTATCAGAAAAGTGGGTTAGGTTAGGTTAGAACTGCGAAGTATTCCGAGGGGCCTTCAATGAGGTAAGCTGCTAGAGCAGCTGCAAAGGATGGGCTCGCAAGAGCAACGCCGACGGGGTATCGGAGGTCTACAATCGAGTTCCCGAAACCCCGTCTACAAAGCGCGCGGCGGAACACCCTAGGGGATTTAGTCCGTGGGAGTCGGACTTACCCACTAGGCTTCTCCCGGGCCAGTGGGATCCATAAAGGATTCCCCCTGGGTCATAAAAAAAAAGAACTCGACCCTATAATATAATATAACATAATTAGGCAAAAGATGCTGTGTTTTTCATTTCATTTTTCTCAGTACCGACTGATAATGGATATAAAAGAATCGAAGAGTGACACAATATTTAACAAAAGGCTAAAATCGTTACTTGTAGAAAAGGCTTACTACTCGATCGACGAATTCATGCTGTCTATGCGACATGATCATTGATTCCATCTCGTAACTTCCTCTAAACAGCTGTAACATTTATATCAACTTATTATTGTGAATAATAATTTTATTTTTATTTTATTTTCAAGAATTGAGTGACTTTTAAAATTTATTTTATTTTACTAATAAAGATCTGTATATCTGTATCTGTATTGTCTGGAATCTAAGAGTGCACCATCAGCAATAAGTAATCAGTCAACTACGCAGTCAACGGCATCCCCCATTGAAGTAGGTTTTTTTTTTCTTAAAAATTATTGAGGTTCATATCAAAAGCAAGGTTTCTTGAAGGCCACTTTACTTACACTATTATGACATTGACGTGTTCTATATTCACTTACTATTTTTCATTGATTGATATGTGTACTGATTTTCTTGCATATTATAATTTATAAATAATGTATTTATTTACGTTATTATCTATGAGCTATCACAACGCCGGACCCCTTTGCGCTGCTCTGCCGTAACGTATCCCGGACATACCTACTAATATTTTATATATGCCCCCTAAGATAAAACATCTAGTTTCCCGGGTACCCACCACAATTGTCCAGACAGCAGTCCACCTACCCTTGACGTGACTATTAGTACGGCGGTTTTTGGTCTAGAAGTCTTCTGGAAATCGATTTTCGCTCATGTCGTCGCAAACATGGACATATTTGGTATCAGTGCAATCAGTGTGATGTCCTAAACACAAATATATGAGATGACAAGCGCGAAAGTGGTGGGGGTAGTTGCTGTGACGTCATAAAGTCGACAGTACAAAGTTTTTTACTTTTTCTTTTAATCATACCATGTGGGGTATCAAATGAAAGGGATTTGAACAAATTATTATATATAACCAAAAATAAGAAAAGAACATCCAGTTGAATAAAAGTATAATTTTCTGTTACATTAAACTGCAACTATTATTAAAACAAACAAAAAACCAGACTGTTGACATATATTTTTGAAATGGTCTTTTCACTAGCTTTCATTTGGTACCCATATTGCTATAGTAAGAAAAAACAATCCCCCCCTCTCCCTTTTTTCATTAGCGGGCGCCATTTTCAAAATTTATATAGCCTATGTCACTAACACACTTCTGACGAATTCAACCACACCTCATATGGGCTATATACATTTTGATTTTGAAAATGGCGCCCGCTAATGAAACAAGGGAGGGAGGGATTGTTTTTAGGGTTCCGTACCCAAATGGTAAAAACGGGACCCTATTACTAAGACTACGCTGTCCGTCTGTCCGTCCGTCTGTCCGTCTGTCCGTCTGTCCGTCTGTCCGTCTGTCCGTCTGTCCGTCTGTCCGTCTGTCTGTCACCAGGCTGTATCTCATGAACCGTGAACCGTGATAGCTAGACAGTTGAAATTTTCACAGATGATGTATTTCTGTTGCCGCTATAACAACAAATACTAAAAACAGAATAATATAAATATTTAAATGGGGCTCCCATACAACAAACGTGATTTTTTTGCTGTTTTTTCCGTAATGGTACGGAACCCTTCGTGCGCGAATCCGACTCGCACTTGGCCGGTTTTTTTTTCTTACTATAGCAATATGGGTATCAAATGAAAGCTAGTGAAAAGACCATTTCAAAAATATATGTAAATAGTCGTCTGGTTTTTTTTTGTTTGTTTAATAATATTTGCAGTTTAATGTGTGTGTGTGTGTGTGTGTGTGTGTTGTGTGTGTGTGGGCCGTATGCTTGTTTGCCACCGACGTAGTATAAAAAAAAATTTAACAGAAAATTATACTTTTTTCAACTGGATGTACTTTTCTTATTTTTGGTTATATCTGGTTAATTATTTTTACGGTTCCCTACCTCAAAAGGAAAAAAAAAACGGAACCCTTATAGGATCACTCGTGCGTCTGTCTGTCTGTCTGTCCGTCTGTTACAGCCTATTTTCTCCGAAGCTACTGGACAAATTAAGTTGAAATTTGGTACACATATGTAAGTTTGTGATCCAAAGATGGACATGTAACGTAAACAAATTTATTTTAAACATGGGGGCCACTTTTGGGGGGTAAATGAGAAAATTAAACAATAAAGTTTGTCAAACTATATCGTGTTACATATCAAATGAAAGAGCTCATTGTGGGAATCTGAAATATTTTTTATTTATAATTTTAAGATACATAGTTTAGAAGTTATTCAAGAAAATAGGCAAAAAATGACCATTCCCCCCCTTTATCTCCGAAACTACTGGGTCAAAAATTTTGAAAAAAATACAAAAAATAGATCTTTACCTATAGATTACCGGAAAACCTATTAGAAATGTGCAGTCAAGCGTGAGTCGGACTTAATTACTTAGTTTTTGATCCGACCCCTACGGGGCTTTTAAAGACATTTCACAAAAAATACATTGTTTAAATTGTGTAATATACGGAACCCTTCGAACGCGAGTCCGACTCGCACTTGGCCGGTTTTTTAACGTTATGTAGAGGATATTCACAGTCACTTGGTATGTATTTTGGAATGATCCATTCAGTCATTTTCAATTTAGAGCAGTTCAAAGTCAACTGTGAATTGTGAAATTTATGAACGTTTTCTAATAATTTTTTAGACGAAGTAGTGAAAATGTTACAGTATGTTATACATTTGTGATTTACTCACAAAGCCCTTTCATTTGATACCCCAACATGGTATGATTAAAAGAAAAAGTAAAAAACTTTGTACTGCCGACTTCTTGACGTCACAGCAACTACCCTCACCACTTTCGCGCTTGTCATCTCATATATTTGTATTCAGGATATCACACTGAATGCACTGATACCAAATATGTCCATGTTTGCGACGACATGAGCGAAAAGTAACCTAAAAGCCTGTTCCGCCATACTTTCTTGCAAACGAGTGACCAATATAGCAAGACCCATCACAAATAATGGCAATCTTCAATTTGAGAATGAGGTGATGTATCACAATTATATCAAAACTCTTAATTTTACGCCGCTTTTCACACTCATAAGGGATATTTTTTGTGATAAATACTATTCCTATGTCGTTCCCTGGGACTCTATTATACTAAATTTCAACTAAATCGGTTCAAAGGTTTAACCGTGTTGTACACACTTTTGCTTTAATAAAATTACTAGCTTTTGCCCGCGATTTCGTCTGCGTGGAATTAATAATTTGGGTTGCTTATTTTTTATTCAATCTGCTTTTTATTGATTCTCTATACAAACTTCCTTATTAGAGAGACAACTATAACGCCAAGATAAAGTGTAAAAGCAAATATTCAATTTGAGCACAATGTTTACATCAATTATCAGGCGATGCATCAATTATCTCACTTCCGGGGTAGAAGTGAGATAATTTTCACCCTACAAAGGATGACTCACGTTAGACCGGGCCGTGTCCGGACCGGAGCTTCCGGCGCTTACTTTTCTATGACATGACAGGTGATCACGTGATGCCTTTCATAGAAAACGAAGCGCCGGAAGCTCCGGCCCGGACAAGGCCCGGTCTAACGTGAGTCATCCTTTATAGGGTGATTTCCGGGATAAAAACTATCCTATGTCCTTCGATAATACGATACGATCAGTTATTGATAAAATATATTTATAACTACATGTCATTATGTCTTAATACTTTGAAAATTATTTGGACTTCCCCGGGAGTCAACATATCTATATACAAAATTTCAACTAAATCTGTTCAACAGTTTAAGGCTGAAGAGGTAACAGACAGACACACTTTCGCATTTATAATATTAGTATGGAACTATGGATTAGTATTAGTATACTAGCTTTTGCCCGCGACTTCATCTGCGTGGAATTAGTTCCAGCAGTTATAGTATATCAACTACAAAATCTGTATTATCTGTATACAATAAAATAAACAAAATACTAAATATATACAATTTACAACTATATAAATGTAAAAAAATATTAACCGAGTGGCTTAAAATACTTAACTACGAGGAGACAGAGGCTCTGATATATTAAATTAAGTTGATATTAACTTAAACTCTAAAGTACCTACTTATCAGTTTTAATATAATAAGTAAGAAAATATGACATTTTACATTTTACAGTACCTATTGTATAAGAAAATACCTATTGTGTAAGAAAAGTACGATACATAGTTCTATGCTTTACAGTACCTATATATAAGAAGTGCCGATTAGTACATCACCTCACCACCTGCACTCACACGATCTCATACACCTACACACACACACATACACACTTACTCACACACACACACACACACACACACACACACACACACACACACACACACACACACACACACACACACACACACACACACAAACTAAAAATTACTTGTTGCTACGGAGGAGCGGGGCTTCCTGATACAGGTATAATATACTTAAAAGGAAGTCCCAACCTACTACGTTGTAATGTAACATTTTATTAATGAAATAAAATATTTTCATTTTCATTTCATTTTCATAGTAAGTACAGAGCCTGGATAAAATCTAATGGCAATAATTTTGAGCATAATATGCTTAATTTCTTACTCCAATTAACAGGCAATTCATTAAATCTCTCAATTCAACCCCCCTTTTCACTCTCTTTAGGGATGATTTCTGACTATGTCCTTCCCCGAGACTCAAATATCTCTATGCCAAATTTCAACTAAAACGGTTAAGCGGTTTAAGCGTGAAGAGGTAACAGACAGACAGAACTTTCGCATTTATAATATTAGTATGGTTTCAACTAAATCGGGTCAGCGGTTTAAGCGTGAAGAGGTAACAGACAGACTTTAATAACAAAACTTTCGTGAGACACAGACATATTATAGGACAGTCAGCTGCAGAGAAAAGGTACCCTCCCTGCATAGAAGTTTGTATGCAAAGGTGCTAAGCGAATAGTATTGTTGACTGCACATTACTACAGAGGCCGTGAAGTAAGGGGTTGCCGGTCGGATAGAATAGAGGTTAGTTATGAGGCCGCGAACCCCTTTTCACGCCGAGGTATGTATAGTGCTTTTCTTAAACATGCAATAAAATAACAATACAAACAGGATGATGATGATGATGTTTCATGTCGTAATGTGATAGGTTATTCAGTGCGTGGAGTATCGAGGAGGAACAAAAATTTGATTATTTAGGAGATACAGATAAGACTAAAAAGGAAAAAATAATGAAAAAAAAAATTTTTTTTTTCTTTGTTTTTTTTTTTAGGGTTCCGAACCCAAAGGGTAAAAACGGGACCCTATTACTAAGACTCCGCTGTCCGTCTGTCTGTCCGTCTGTCACCAGGTTGTATCTCGTGATCTTTTATAGCTAGACAGCTGAAATTTTCACAGATGATGTATTTCGGTTGCCGCAATAACAACAAATACTAAAAACAGAATAAAATAGAGATTTAAGTGGGGCTCCCATACAACAAACGTGATTTTTGACCGAAGTTAAGCAACGTCGGGCGGGGTCAGTACTTGGATGGGTGACCGTTTTTATAGTTAATGGTACGGAAGTTACGGAACCCTTTTTTTTTCTTAAGGGTCACCTACAGGGGAACAAAATGTTATTATTTTTGAGCTACGACCCATGGTTTAGGAGATACAGCCCTATAAAGATTTTTTTGTATTTCTTTTTCTTTTTTGATCTTCATTGTGTGTTTTGTATATTACTTTGAGGTTTCATAAAGGGGGACGAAAATTTTATTATTTTTGCGCTACGACGCATGGTTTAGGAGATATAGCCCTATAAAGGTTTTTTGGGTTTTTTAATTAGGGGCACCTAGAGAGGGACGAATTTTTTATTATTTTTGCGCTACGACGCATGGTTTAGGAGACACAGCCCTGTAAAGATTTTTTTTTGTTTTATTGTTTTTTTTTAAATATAAATTAAAGGAGTGAAACATTTCGAGCGTTTTTCGACTTAAAAGTTTTTTAACTTAGTGACCCGATATTATTTCATTTCGTTGACCGACCGTTCGTATGTCCGGATGTTCTCCTCTACAGGTCGCAATTCTCAACCGATTCTCGTGAAATTTTGTGACCAAATTTTATGGTTAAATAGAATTATTTTGGCGATCCGGTTTTTGGAAATTTTTCAAAATGGCGGAGTTGTGATAGCTCGCGCCTAAACAAATAGTCGTATCGATATCATAACAATATTTTCTTTTTGAAATATGTTTACAGATTAAATGTCGAAAAATGCAGAAACTTTGTATTGCTGGTTTTGGCGGTATTTAGATATTTAGTTTTTAGTCGAGAATGAGTAGCTGAATTTCGTCAGCTTGGGTAAGCACTATACTGGCGTGTTTTGCCCCCAGTGTTCAATCCCCAGTAATTGTATGCTGCTACATAACTTTTTGTATTTTACACTTAAAATTCGTATTGTTTTTTTTATTTGTTTTTTATTTTTCTATTTTGAAATTGATTGATCAAGTGCGGGCTAAGCGTATTCGTTTCATTTTTACAAGCTTTTATTTAACTAGCCCTAAAAAATATGTTTTTTTTTTGTTATTTTAATTTTCTAGTGTTCTAAACGGCGGAGCCATAAGCCATTACGTGCTGCTGACATGCTGGTTTTGCGCTAGAAATGACGCATTCGGAGCTAAAATGACCCCTATTTGAAGTGTTTATTTAATAATTACTCATCAGTCCATTAACCGATTTTGATACAATTGAGTACATTTGATAGATCTTTTTCAATTTTAATGAAATATTATAAAAATAGAATACGCGGTCTTATAAAAAGCTGGAAAAAACTTAAAATGTGGCATTTTTACAGAAATTTCACGAACCTTTGTTTTTTTCACGAAAATTTGTTTGAAGCCAGCTGTGCGAAAATTAAGGCATAAAACGCTCAAATGCGCTCATACCTACAGGCTTTACAATATAGGGTCGGGTAAAACCGATATTAAAGCGCACGAAACGCGCTTTTTATACATGGCTCCTTTTATATTGTAAAGATTACATAGAGGGGGCCTGCAGCGCCCTTTAATACACTGTAAGGTCGGGCTTAGCCCGACATTCAAGCGTGCGAAGCGCGCTCTAACACACAGGCTTTACACTGTAGGGTCGGGCGAATTCAAGCGCACTCGCTTTCACACACAGGCTTTACACTGTCGGGCTAAGTCCGACATTCAACGCCTTACACAAAGGGCACCTGCGGCACCTTTTACACTGTAAATATTACGTACAGGGCCGCCTGCGGCGCCTTTATCTCTTACCTACAAACTTTTTACTGTAGGGTAGGGCAAAGCCCAACATTCAAGTCTTACATACAGGGCGCCTGCTTTACGCTTACGCTTTATGAGGTCCCTATGCGGTCTTCGCAATAATTTCCACGCCACGTTTCACATCAACTATTGCGGCTGTATCCCTGATACAGCCTATCACCATGTTTTTTTGATGCCAATCGATCCCATTTCTATCCACGATCAAAAGCTTGTATGGTACCAAAAATACTTCCGCCTAGAAAAGCCACAAATCGAGGAAAACTTTTCCCATACAGTTTGTATGAAAATGAAAACTTTTATTTTTCACATGCTATTTTTTATGCCAATCGATTCCATTCCTATCCAAGCTACAATTATTTTTAAAGCGAAATTTACAAACCTAGAATATATTATGCTGAAGCGATCAACATCAAAATTAGTGATTTGTTAAGATTTAGTTAGTGGAAACCGTTTTCTCCCGAAATGGAAATTGTGTGAAAAAAGTACCTATTGTCTCTAGCTATTCTACCCTCTTAAACGTAACAGGACTGATTGTCGAGATAGAAAAATGTGAATAAAATTTCACGTTTTCTCCATATAGTAAACTAGCTTTTGCCCGCGCATTCGTCTGCGTGGTCTTAGTAACCGCAGCTAGAGTAAGAATAGCGCCTGGAAAAATTATCTCTGCAATCTAAATTTAAGCATAATATACACACAAATTAGCAGGCACTTCGTTAGTTATCTCAATTCCACCCCGCTTTTTACTTTCTTAAGGGATGATTTTCGGGATAAAAACTATCCTATGTCCTTCTCAGGGACTCAACCTATCTCTATGCCAAATTTCATCTAAATCGGTTCAGCGGTTTAAGCGTGAAGAGGGAACACGCAGACAGAAAGACAGACAGACAGACTTTCGCATTTATAATATTAGTATGGAAGTATGGAATAGTATGGATATGGATGAAAACTTTTATTACCTACTCCAAAATGTGACTCGCACGCCAACAGCACTAAGCAATCTTTTTTTTTTAACGGAGTGGGCGAGTGCTGTTACGCACCGTCCCCCCTACCGCGAGAAGGCCATTGATGGGGGGGTGTGTGGTTTGTTTACCTATATGATTTTACTAGTTGAAAGTGTTATTTTTTTTGTCTCGTAGAAAAAGTATAGTATACAATAGTGATATAATCAAGCTTTTCAATTTCGTACCTTACCTTAAGCAACTCAGCAAGCTTCGTTGCTTAAACACGGTACTCGACTGAAAAGCTCTCTATTATATCACGATTGTATAAACTACTATTACAAAACTTAACATAACATAGATTTGATTAATTTCTAAATTTAATAATCCAAATATACTTCCGATGACATTTACAATACATTATCAATAATAAAATAATAATTATTCAATATAAATAGCAAACATGAAAATTACAATAAGATTTACAATACGATATTTTTAAAAGAATGCATTAATGTCAAAAGGGATATTACCTATATATTGTCAGTTTATTCAATTATTCCATTATAGTGTCAACAAATAAGATAACATTATTGAGTTCCATATGTCATAAATTCTTGGTAGGAATAAAATGTTTTATTAAGCAGCCACGATTTTAGGTTATTTCGAAATATATTAAAGGTTTCGGCTTGTTTGATGGAGTCGGGGATTTTATTATATATTTTTATTGATTGGTAATAGGGCCCGTTTTTATACTAGTGGCTCTGTGAGCTGTAGACCTCGCGAGCATAGCTTAAGATGGATGTGTCTAGGGCTGTCCTGCCGACGACTAACCACTAAAAGATGGCGTGATTGTGCACAATTTGCGAATTATCACCATTGTTTCCAAAACTCAAACATTTTCTAAGACGTGTTGATATTTACGCATATGCAACAAAAATATGACGTCTAAATCGAAATATATTTACACCCAAAAGTAGAGATGTCACATTTCATCAAAATTGTGTAAAGACTGCAAAATATAGTAATATCTTGCATTTACATACACATACGTACTTAAACACAAATGCCAGTAGATTCGTAATGTTACAGTAAAGTAACCTAGAGGGCGCAGCGGATGGAATGTATATTGTTAAAAAAGATCAGAAATTAAATTTAAATTCTTGTTTGAGCAACGATTGAGACTTCGACAAGGCACTTTTAACTAACTGATATTTTCAGACATTAATTTTTGTGTAGTTTCGTGTTCATTAAGAGCCAACAGGAGTGGTCATTTCTCCATACAAACGTACTCGACTGTTTCCTCCGTGGTTTTTGAAGCTAGAGGAATGACTTTTTCAACACAGATTAATATTGTCAATATCCCTTTTTTTTGTAAATTAAAACAAATAGAATTTTCAAAACATACCAAGTTTGGGGTCAAGTTAAAGGGTTAAAGAGGTATTTCCCGTTGGATATATGGATATTACGTATCATTGTATGATTAATATGTACCGTATCTGCAGTACAGTTCCATAAGTCTCGTAAGATAGGTATTGAAGTAGATTGTGTCACTTTGCATTGAAAAAAAAAACTAAATAAAATTATTTTTAAAATTGCTTTTTTGGGGTTCGATATGAGGATATCACGTATCATTTGTGGTATATTGTACAAAAAAATGAGCCATATCGTAACTGGAGGAGCCCAAACTTGGTATGTTTTGAAAATTCTATTTGTTTCAATTTAAGAAAAATCGGGCAAGTGCGAGTCGGACTCGCGTTCCAAGGGTTCTGTACATTACAAAATTTAAACAATGTATTTTTTATATGAAACGTGAGTGAAATGTCTTTAAAAAACCCGTAGGGGTCGGATCAAAAACGAAGTAATAAACTAAGTAAAGTGTATTTTTTTTTTAAATTTTAGACCCAGTAGTTTCGGAGATAAAGGGCGGGAATGGTCATTTTTTGCCTATTTTCTTGAATAACTTCTAAATTGTTTATCCTAAATTATAAAAAAAATGTATTAGAGATTCTCACAATGAGCTCTTTCATTTGATATATAACACGATATAGTTTGAAATATTTTATTTTTAATTTTCTCATTTACCCCCCAAAAGTGGCCCCCATGTTTAAAATTCATTTGTTTACGTTACATGTCCGTCTTTGGGTCACAAACTTACATATGTATACCAAATTTCAACTTAATTGGTCCAGTAGTTTCGGAGAAAATAGGCTGTGACAGACGGACACACAGACAGACAGACTTGATCCTATAAGGGTTCCGTTTTTCCTTTTGAGGTACGGAACCCTAAAACTGGCTAAAATGTAATGATGTGGTATATTTTCAGAATCGCTTCAAAAAGCCCTTTCGTATATTTCGTATAAGAGAAGATTACGATAGGTTTGAAAAAAAAAATATAAAAAAAAGGTTTCAGCACTCCCTCCTAAGGGAATTTTTTTTAGGAACTGCGGGTCAATAATTTTGTTTTGACCTCTAGTATACGTGTACCAAACGGGTAACCTGTACCTCGATTTGCGGTTTTTTTATGCGAACAGCTTACACTATATTTTTCACCACCTTAAACGTTTTGTAGACTAGACTATTGTCCCAAATTGGGGTTTCATATTTATTCCGACCAGAATTAGCTCTTCAAACATTTTTATCAAAATCTGACTCATAAATAAAAAACGGACAATTTATAAAACTGTATAATTACATCAAAGTAAGAAATATCACATGTCACATGTTTCTTTATTATGATATTTTATCTAACCTGAGGCAATTTTTTTCTATTCCACGTAGCTGGAGAGCGGCAAATTTGTTTTTAATCACACTTGCTTGAAAAGATTTTATTCTATGCAGGTGTACTGAAGGGAAAAGGCCTTATTGTTCCTGCGGGAGTTATAGCTTTCTTTTTTAATTAGGTATGTCACTAATTCATACGAACCAAGTAAGTTATAAGTAAAATACTTTGTTTAAAGTCAAGGTATAAGGGAGTTTTACTTTTAAAATACTCACGACTATAATTTAATATTTTTGTTTATATTTAAAAATATTTAATTGGATTAATTTAACAGCCGTTATCTTGTATGTTTTTATACAACAATGTTTTCTTGTATGTCCATGTTATGTTATGTTTTTTTACTCTTCTGTACCTCGAAATGTTAATTAGATTGCAGGTTGTAGAAGGATATTGAATTCAGTTACTTAAAATCAAGGAGTTAACCACAATAACATCCCTGTTATTGTGGTTAACTCCTTGATTTTAAGTGCTTATTCCCATAAGCAAACGCTTAGTGGTGGTAGCGAGCGAACGAGTTATAATCGAAGAATAAAGTAAGAAAAGAACTGGGTGGTGTGTGGCGTGGTATGTGGTATGCATAGCTATAGCGTAGCGGGCCGGCCAGCGGAGGCCGGCGAGGAGCGCAAAATGCGTGCGCGTCTGTGTGCGTGCACCACACACACTGGGATAGTCCCTCGCTACGCGGTACCGCCCCCGTCAGAGCGACGGCGATATTCAACTTGAAATCTCAAACCTACTTGGTTCAAACCCCGACGGTGCCAATTTTTTTTAATAATTTTAACGTTCTCTTTCGAGTTATTTTAAGCGTAAATATGTTGTTCTTATTATCAATTGAGTGTCGCGAATTCTTCTACCGATAACTACAAAAACGCTTCTATGCTTAGATTGCTTAGTGCTGACGACACGGCCCAGCACACTCTGGAAGAGTGTAATCGCTGGGCCGTGGAAAGAGCTGCCCTCAGGGCGGCAACAGGGGTGGTGGACCTGTCGCTGCACAGCATCATAGCGGCGATGCTGAGCAGCGATAGGAATTGGGAAGCGGTGGCCTCCTTCTGTGAACAAGTCATGTTGCAGAAGGAGGAGGCGGAGAGGGGGCGCGAAGCAGATCCAGACGCGCTGCCTCACCGACGCAGGCGGCGGGGTCGAGGGCGAAGAGCGTATGTTCGCCTCGACCCCTAGTGGGGCCAGCGGGTGCGAGACCCGCATTGCACGGCTCCACATACGTCGTCGGGGGGGGGATCCAGCGTTTCTGATCCCCCCCCCCATTGTGCGGGTGTCCTGGCGCCAAGCCGGGGCTGCCGGGGAGCGCCATGGTAGAGTGTAATCGATCCCATGGTGCCCTCACAAACGGCAGAGAGGATACGAAACGCCGGAGTGGGTTTAGTGGGTAGGGCCAGGTTCTCCCTCCCCTCTCGCCAGTTGAGAGGGGACAGGAGCGGCGAGTCTCACACACCCCCCCCATCAATGGCCTTCTCGCGGCCGGGGGGACGGTGCGTAACAGCACTCGCCCACTCCGTTAACAAAAAAAAAAAGAATGCTTAGTGCTGTTGGCGTGCGAGTCACATTTTTGAGTAGGTAATAAAAGTTTTCATCCATATCCATACTATTCCATACTTCCATACCAATATTATAAATGCGAAAGTCTGTCTGTCTGTCTGTCTGTATTTCTGTCTGCGTGTTCCCTCTTCACGCTTAAACCGCTGAACCGATTTAGATGAAATTTGGCATAGAGATAGGTTGAGTCCCTGAGAAGGACATAGGATAGTTTTTATCCCGAAAATCATCCCTTAAGAAAGTAAAAAGCGGGGTGGAATTGAGATAATTAACGAAGTGCCTGCTAATTTGTGTGCATAATATGCTTAAATTTAGATTGCTATGAGAATTTTTCCAGGCGCTATTCTTATTCTAGCTGCGGTTACTAAGACCACGCAGACGAAGTCGCGGGCAAAAGCTAGAGAAAACGTGAAATTTTATTCACATTTTTCTATCTCGCCAATCAGTCCTGTTACGTTTAAGAGGGTAGAATAGCTAGAGACAATAGGTACTTTTTTCACACAATTTCCATTTCGGGAGAAAACGGTTTCCACTAACTAAATCTTAACAAATCACTTTGATTTTGATGTTGATCGCTTCAACATAATATATTCTAGGTTTGTAAATTTCGCTTTAAAAATAATTGTAGCTTGGATAGGAATGGAATCGATTGGCATAAAAAATAGCATGTGAAAAATAAAAGTTTTCATTTTCATACAAACTGTATGGGAAAAGTTTTCCTCAATTTGTGGCTTTTCTAGGCGGGGGTATTTTTGGTACCAAACAAGCTTTTGATCGTGGATAGAAATGGGATCGATTGGCATCAAAAAAACATGGTGATAGGCTGTATCAGGGATACAGCCGCAGTGGTTGATGTGAAACGTGGCGTGGAAATTATTGCGAAGACCGCATAGGGACCTCATAAAGCGTAAGTGGAAATCAGGCGCCCTGTATGTAAGACTTGAATGTTGGGCTTTGCCCTACCCTACAGTAAAAAGTTTGTAGGTAAGAGAAAAAGGCGCCGCAGGCGGCCCTGTACGTAATATTTACAGTGTAAAAGGTGCCGCAGGTGCCCTTTGTGTAAGGCGTTGAATGTCGGACTTCGCCCGACAGTGTAAAGCCTGTGTATGACAGCGAGTGCGTTTGAATTTGCCCGACCCTACAGTGTAAAGCCTGTGTGTAAGAGCGCGCTTCGCACGCTTGAATGTCGGGCTAAGCGCGATCTTACAGTGTAAAGGGCGCCGCAGGCCTCCTCTATGTAATCTTTACAATATAAAAGGAGCCATGTATAAAAAGCGCGTTTCGAGCGCTTTAATATCGGCTTTACCCGACCCTATATTGTAAAGCCTGTAGGTATGAGCGCATTTGAGCGTTTTATGCCTTAATTTTCGCACAGGGAGCTGGCCTCAAAAAAATTTACGTGAAAAAAACAAAGGTTCGTGATATTTCTGTAAAAATGCCACATTTTAAGTTTTTTCCAGCTTTTTATAAGACCGCGTATTCTATATTTATAATATTTCATTAAAATTGAAAAATATTTATCAAATGAACTCAATTGTATCAAAATCGGTTAATGGACTGATGAGTAATTATTAAATAAACTCTTCATATAGGGGTCATTTTAGCTCCGAATGCGTCATTTCTAGCGCAAAACCAGCGCCATCTATGTCAGCAGCACGTAATGGCTAACTAAACTTATGGCTCCGCCGTTTAGAACACTAGAAAATAAAAACAACAAAAAAAACATATTTTTTACGGCTAGTTAAATAAAAGCTTGTAAAAATGAAACGAATACGCTTAGCCCGCACTTGACCAATCAATTTCAAAATAGAAAATAAAAAATAAAATAAAAAAAACAATACGTATTTTAAGTGTAAAATACAAAAAGTTATGTAGCAGCATACAATTACTGGGGATCGAACCAGGGACAACCCGGTGCAAAAACACGCCAGGATAGTGCTTACCTAAGCTGACGAAATTCAACTACTCAATCTCGAGTAAAAACGAAATATCTAAATACCGCCAAAACCAGCAATACAAAGTTTCTGCATTTTTCGACATTTAATCTGTAAACATATCTCAAAAAGAAAATATTGTTATGATATCGATACGACTATTTGTTTAGGCGCGAGCTGTCACAACTCTGCCATTTTGAAAAATTTCCAAAAAACCGGATCGACAAAAAAATCTACTTAACCATAAAATTTGGTCACAAAATTTCACGAGAATAGGTTGAGAATTTTTTTTTTTTTTTTTTATTTACACAAAGGGTACATGCTTACAAACAAAATTTAATTGCGACCTGTAGAGGAGAACATCCGGACATACAAAAGCAAAATGCCCGAGTCAAACCGTAGACCTTCGCCACGCTTCGGTCAAACGGCGACGACGTGAGCTTTTCAAGACATTTTTACTATTGGGTCGTGTTTAAGCTCCAACTTCCCGCTTACCACCCAAAGCAAAACCAACTCTCCAAGTGTTTTAATAAGGGAAGCGGCGGGCCGAAGGCTCGACGCTGAGCTTCGAAACCCAGCGAAGGCCGAAGGCCGAGCTCCGCGTAGGGCCGAAGGCCCGAAGCGTCCCTTACGATTTCCCAAGCACGCGAGGCCGAAGGCCGAGCTGCGGGTATGAAGTGCTCGCATGCGGATCATTTCTTTCTACCAAAAGTACAACTTCATTACTTTTTTCTTTTGGAAAACAAAACTACTGCAACAACAACAGGAACAACAACAACTACACATCAACAACAGCAGCAACAGCAGCAACAACAACAACACAACAACAACAGCACAAATAACAGCACCAACAACAACACCTCAACAACTACAGCACCAAAAACAACAGCACCAACATAAACAACAGCACCAAAAACAACAAGACCAACAACAAGACTAACAACAAAACAACACGATGACCGCGGGGCCCTCGGGCCCCGCGCACCGCGCAAAAAACTAGTTTAGTAATTATAGGTGTAAGTTCCGTACTACAGTTTTTTAGCAAATCTGTGGGTATTTCGTCTACGCCGGCACTATATTTGTTTGGAAGTTTCCTTATTATTGATTGTACTTTGTTATCAGTTACGGGGCTAAGGAACATCGAGTTTATGGCAGGTTGCATAACCGGCCGTCCAGTAGGTCGGTTGCTCGCTGTGCAAGATGGTGCACCCACGGTCGAAAAATAATGATTAAATAGATTTGATACTAGTCGAGGACATTCTACGGTGGAATTGTGGTGTTTTAGTGTTATGTTAGGCGAACGATTGGTGGTTTTTGAACCGATTATGTTGTTGATCATGTTCCACATACTTTTAGTTTTATTACTTGAACTTAGAATTTCACGGGAGTTTCTTAGTTTTTATGCTCTTTTTAACCGACTTCAATTTCATAGAAGGAGGAGATTCTGTATTCGGTTGTGGCTATTTTTTTTTTTTTATGTATGTTCACCGATTATTCCGAGACCCGTGGTCCGATTTGAGTAATTCTTTTTTTGTTCGAAAGGAGCTACTTCCAAGTTGGTCCCATATTAATCTGGTTCTGATCTGATGATGGGATCCCTGAGGAATTGAGGGAACTCCTCAATTTTTAAAGGCACATGTATGGTGATTTGGGTGTTTTCATAAGCAACTTGAGCATTTTCTCTCGAAAACGACCAATTTGATGAAGTGGAACTGATGATGATGATTGTTTTGAAGATAGTGATGATGATTTTTTTAATGTAGGATGTTCAGCGATTACTCCGAGACCCGTGGTCCGACTTGAACAATTCTTTTTTTGTTTGAAAGGAACTACCACCAAGGTGGTTCCACATTAATCTGGTGCTGTTCTGATGATGGGATCCATGAGGAATTGAGGGAACTCCTCAATTTTTCCAAGGCACATGTATGGTGATTTGGTCGTTTTCTTAAGAAAGGAAGTTGCTTAAGCAACTTGATCATTTTTTCTAGAAAACCACCAATTTGATGAAGTGGAGCTGATGATGATGATTGTTTTGATGATAATGATTTCAGCGATTACTCCGGCACCCATGATCCGATTTGAGTTATTCTTTTGCTGTTTGAAAGAAGTTACCTCTCCAAGGTGTTTTCGTAATATTTTTGGTTTTGATCTGATGATGGAATCCGTGAGGAATTGAGGGAACTCCTCAATTTTTAAAGGCACGTGTATGGTAATTTCGGTGTTTTCTAAAGTAACTCAAGCATTTCCTCACCAATACCTCCAATTTGATGTAGTGCAACTGTAGCCTAACCACGAGTTTGGCACTAAATATTCTTCGTAACTTACTTTGTACACTAATACGCCAGTACGAGCGAGATGCATAAACAGTAAGTTACGCACACGATAGCGAATATATCAATGTCAAACTCGTGGTAAGGCTACTGATAACTTCCCTCGTATGTGTATTATGATTTTTGATGTAGGTAGTGTTGGAAACAACCAAAGAGACTGAGAGGTGAGGGGATTGAGGGGAAGGGTTGAGGGGAGGTGAGTGGATGGGTCGGAGACTGAGGGGTTGGGAGTTAAGGGATTGGGGGTTAGGGTTAGGAGTTAAGGGGTCTGGGGTTAGGGGTCGGGGAATGGCGGTTGAAGGGTTGGTGGTTTAGGGTTGAGGGGTTCAGTGATCAGGGGTTGATGTGCTGTGAGGTTGAGTGATCGGGGGGTTTGAGGGATTGGGTCAGTGGCGGGGCGGAGAATGGATTTACTGACAGGAATGATTTCCCAGACGGACTCGAGGAAAATTCTGATTATTTAATAAAGTTTACGAATTTACAGATAAACATGATTATCTTTTTCATTCATGCGTCACGCTCTTAACAATGTCTTAAAACTAAAAATGGAAAAATAAAAACTTTTATAAAAAAAAGATAAACCGACTTCAAAAAGGATGAAATAAAATATTATCCTTTTTAGGTTCCGTGTTTAAGTATATGCGTTACCAACTGATATGTTTGAAGTCGGTGCCAAGCCAAGTACTCCAAGTAGTAACAATACCAGTCAAAAATAATCAGCTTTATGTCTATAAATCCCATTACAACTGTACAAATGTTATAAACGTGAAAGCTTTTATGTCTGCCTCTTTGCTACCTTTTCATGGCTAAACAACTGAACCGCTTTAGCTGAAATTTTGCATCAAGGTTCCTTGAATTGTTTTATATTTTGAAATGTAGTCCTCTGGATAAGCGACAGAAAATAACTCAGTCCCAATCCCACACTTGCGTGCTATGGACTGTTCAAGAATTAGTAAGAAATGCTCTTTAAAAAAATACGACGACAAAACGTATTAGATTTACACTAACGTGCCGACAAGCATAGTACGAACTGCGCCAAGAAGGTTCAACCGTGTGTTCTGTTCTGAGGTGTACAGAAAGTTCGTTTATTGTCGTCGTGTAACGCTGCGTTTTACATAGGCGAACACTCGCGAATGCGAAGCGAAGCGACGCGGCACGGCGCGGCCGGCCCAAGGCGTTCGCATTCGCAACGAGATCGCCCACGTAGGACACTTCTATATAGGTATCAAAGGATTAATTAAGGCGCCGTGCCGCGCCGCTTCGCATTCGCGTGTTGTTCGCCTACGTAGTACGCTGCGTTAGGTAATCCAACGTACATACTTATATAGCCGCATCTTTATCGAATTGCACCAAAATCACTATGAATATATGGTTTAAAATTTGGCTTGGCACCGACTTCAAACATATCAGTTGGTAACGCATATACTTAAACACGGAACCCTAAAAAGGATAATATTTTATTTCATCCTTTTTGAAGTCGGTTTATCTTTTTTTTATAAATGTTTTTATTAAATATATTTTTATACGTGTGATAGTGTTTTTTTAGTATTTTATCGTTAGACTGATTGACTAACATCTGGAGCAGTCTTTTGTGCCTGCATGAAAGCTGAAGACCGGTTGTGATCCAAGTTTTTTTCCTGTGGAGTTTAATTTTTAAAGTTATTAAAAGTATGTATTTATTTAATAATTTTTGCATTTTATCATCTAAACTATTATAGTTTTCATTTACGTCAATAGCATCTTTGATGATATCATCCCATTTAAAATGCTTTAAAGCGTCCCTAAAACATGCAATATTATGTGCAGTGAATAATCTGTTTTTGTATACATGTCAACATTTGGCCGTTTTACTAGTTGAAAATTCATAAATCAGGGCCATATGATCAGATATGCCTAGGTCCTTTACAAAAGCGGTACTATGTTTGTTGTTTGAAAAAACAAAGTCGATGCATGTTGAGCTAGTGCTTTTGACCCTAGTTGGTGCCGTAACTTTTTGGTGTAAGTTATATTCTAACATTATATTTATAAGCTTCCGATAATCATTCGAATTTTGAAAAGCATCTAGGTTAAAGTCTCCGAGAACAATTATTTGTTTTCACCTAAGCAAGGTTCAAAAAGTGAAATGTTTGCGAGGGTCCCACGTCCCACGGCACGAGGGATAACTAAAAAATTTTTCACCTCAGCAGCTCGAACAAGCCTACTTTCGTCACTCCCTGGAGTGAGGAAAGTGCGACTTTCCTCACTCCAGGGAGTGAAACAATAGTTATTTACGATACAAGTACGGAAAAGAGGAAATTCGAAACGAGTGGCGATAAATTAAAACACTACCGCAGGGAGTGTTTTAAATCGACACGAGTTGCGAATTACCTATTCGCACGTGTATCGTACAACGTTTTATAGTACATATGGCCCTTTAAACTTTCGACATATGCACGAAAAGTAATAGTACATTTCGATGCTAGTTCGGAAAGTATGTCATTAATTGACGAATACCGACATTTCCGCACGTGTATCGAACGAAGTTTTTTAATACAGTTGCGAAAAACTAAGAAAAGCAACAAGCAAGAAATGGAATTCGAAACTTTTATATTATTAATTCTGTGTGTGTGTGGTTGAAGCGAATGGGCACCACGGCCTGAGCTGCTCCCGGTCTGCGGGGCGATTCCCGAGACAGCATGCGATCAATGAGTTAATACGTCGTAACATGGTCTCGGCGAACGTGCCTTGCATTCTGGAGCCTCAAGGCTTAAGTCGTACAGACGGCAAGCGCCCAGACGGCTTGACGCTGGTTCCGTGGGCCAGAGGCCGCTGCCTACTGTGGGACGCTACGTGCGTGAGTAAATTTGCACCTACTCACCTAGCTCCCGCCAGTAGGCTAGCAGGCGCGGCCGCTGAAAATGCCGCGAGGCTAAAGCACTCCAAATACGCCAATCTGGAACCGGCGTCCGACTTTGTTCCGGTCGCGGTGGAGACGGCTGGGCCGTGCTGTTTGGAAGTGAAGAAGTTGGTAAGAGACTTGGGGCGGCGTTTACGTGATAGAGGTTGCGACCCCCGTTCAGGCTCCTACTTGATCCAACAAATATCGCTTGCTATCCAGCACGGCAATGCCGCAAGTATATTTGGCACGTTTGGACAGGGTGGGGGTCGGAATGGGGTTTATGTTTAGTATAGATAATGTCTATTTTCTAGTTCGTTTTAGTGTTTTTCTTTAGTTTTATGTGTACGTGTTTGTTTTAGTTTTTAAATTTGGAATAAATTAAGGGAATATATAAATATATTTTAAGTATTCTGTGACATCACTGACATTGACATTATGAAGAGGTGTTTTTCTAGCTTTTATTCGACTAGAATAGATTTTCTTATTGTTATTGAACCCACTTCAATGAGTTTTTTTTTTCAAATGCATGTTCTATAAGACAGAAACAATTGTAAATATTAAAACATTGTACTATTCGTTATTTACGATTATTTGTGTATCGTATATTTATAAAAACAATATCGAATGTTGCCTTTGGAAACTTAAAACATTCTTGCAGTAAGAAAATACGCCTCTTCTTTGACAGCCGTTCCGTTCCATTCAGACAACTTATTAAGATCGGTTTTTCAACATTAAAAAATAAACGTGTTATAATACTTATAATGATGAAGAGGTAAGTAATAAAATATGAAATATACATATTTTTCGTATTCTTACATTAACAGTAGTGTCACCCCCCCCCGCTATTACTTATATAAACTACTCTTATGCTAAATCTTATGCTAAACACCTCTTAAGAATTTACCCCTAAAATTTGGCCATGTGATCGTCTAGTCTAGCGTTAGAACCCCTCGAAGTGAACCGCGGAACCCTAGATTCTTTAATGAGTAACAACTATATTTTGGACCCAGATTTTAAAGAATAAATATTTATGGTACTGAAGATATATTTTATTAGGACACTAAGGAATAATTTAAGGAATATTTTAATAGTTACAAGAGTAGAAATAGTAGATTGAGTCACAAGAGACCAAAATGACGTATTTACGGAGAGGGCGTACATCGAATCTTGAACTAAGCGAAGGATTTCATAATTGAATACTGAGTGTAGTGAAGGACTCCAAAATAGAACCACGAGCGCAGTGATGAAATTAATATAAAATTTTTGTTAAATCTATTCGTGTAATGTAAATGCTGTTAAAGGCTTACTACATATGACATTATTTAGGTAATTGCAGCATATATGGTTAATATGAGGTTAAAAATGTAGTTGGTAAAATGAGTTTAAAAATGTTTTTGGTGAAGTCCCGCTACGCCTATTAAGCCTTCGGGATAACATACGAAGCAGCACTCCCAGGATAAGCCCATTTACACCCTAGCATTTTAGGAAAAGTTATAATTATACTATCACCTTCTAAACGATGTGTGAGTCCACACATACTGCTTCGCATGCTCGATGCGGGTCAGAAGGCCTTATCCCAATCCAAAACATCATTCGGGTCACCTATCCTAACATTGTAGCCAGACGGGCTAAGACCAACGCTTCGCAACCTAAGCATTCCTAGATGATCTGATGAAAGAAGCGCCAAGTATCATCAGTCAATCAAAATTACTTCTTTTTTTATGTTCAAAAGCTAGGGATACTAATCCCTTTTCCCAGAACTGAAAGTATAGACTCTTACTAGCCTTTCTGATGCACAAACGAAGTACCAAATTTATTTGTTAACTATTTTATGAAACAGAAATATCAAGTCGAGCATTATTCCACTCTTGACTTCTCCCATTGGACTGCTCTTGCCTGCCAAGGGATCCCTAAAACAAACTATTCTTCTATTCCAGAACGGTATGTATACCTAAACCCAGCTTGATATTTTAGGAATTTATTTTGTATATACCTTGGAAACCAGAATGAAATATTCAGTACCTCGCTCCTACATCAAAACACTAGAAATTTTAGCAAAATAAAACAAATAGTATAAGATTTTATATACAACAATACCTTTTTACGCAGATACATTATAAAATAAGAACATCTAGGCAATTAAACCCCTTGACTGTTACACTTACGCTTTTGGAAAATGAAGAAAAAATATATATTTCAACCATATATCAGATTTTTAGATCGAGCATTAAAAGAAACCCTAACTCCTAACAAATAGTGAGTGTGAAGCTACCCTACTCCTAATACAATAGCCTATTCTAGTGTAATCAAAGCACAGATCATACTTACCATAGACCTAGTACTTTGAAAAACACGCAAGTGATTTCCCTAATTAGAGAGCTATTCGTTCAACCGGCCAAGTTGATATAACAAAGCTAATCGGCCTGTGTTTTTAATCCCCTCCAAGGCGGGTTGCACAGAGGCAGGGACAGCACTTGGATAGATTAGGTCCCTATTATGTCTATAAATGGCACATATAAATATATTTAAAATACAAGACCTCCAAATACTGTAGGTTTCAAACGAGCAGAGTTTACACTCAATGGCACGCACGTGATGCCCTCGCTTTAGTCTAACAGTTGGGCATTGGAGACCAGGGAGGGAGAGATATTTCGCTTTCTATGTTGGTAAAGAGAAAGCGCCAAGTACACCCTCATCTTGGTAAAAAGAAAGACCTCCTTCCATTTGCCGTTTGTCACCGTTTTGGATAGCAAGTGAAAGGCTAGACTACTGTCTGTCTAGACACTGATCTGGCTTTGAATCATATGAAAAATAAGTAGGAGTTTTCTGATATTATTTTCTAACAAATAATTTTTATTAATTTATAATTTATGTCATATAGACATTATATTTACATAATCAATCATAACGCAAATATTTAATCAAAACAATTTAATTAGATTATTATTTTATGAAGGCATAAAATGATAATAAAATACTCCGCCCGGATGCATTAACTCCAAACGATATGAGTTCATAGACCCCATTCGTCCGAAAAATAACACATCTTCAAAACTTAGCCTTGTTGAAGACGTTTGCCCTCAGTAAAACCAAATAATAGATATCGTGGCAGAGTATTCACTTGATGTTAAACCTTCATTACAAAACTCCTGTTAAAATTAATAGCAAAAGTGGAAACACTCTGCTCGATAGTATCAAAGTTTATCCATTACGAAAACAAACATAGTTTCCGCAAAGCCAAACAAAGACACAATTACCAAAGGCTAACTTCATCAGGTCAAAAACTAAGTCTTGTCCTAAATAAAGTCAAACACTTAGAAAAATGAACAGAGACTTTCCACTCACCAGTAATTTTTTCAAACACTATTAAACCAGAGTCAATTGCCGGTCCGAAGCACAAGGTAAACTGAATTCTGATCCTTGCCTACTTCCTTTTATATGATTTCGTCCTGACATAATATTTAAAAAGTCTTAAAACAAAGTACTTCCGTATAGCCATTATGTTTTGCAATTAAAGTTTATTTTTCTGTGCCGAAATTCATCCCTAAGTCGGACAACTAACTCGGACAAGAACACCTGCGCTTCATCATTAACTCGGACACGGTTCTAAGAAAATTTGTCCGAGTTACAAATTCTCAGAATTTTAAGATTGCAAATTTTTCATAAAATAGTCTGTACTTCCTTTAGTTAAGTCTCATTTTTGTTTGATAACATAAGTCGGACAACATGCACCTGCGCGGACATTCGATTTCTCAGAACAAAAGTCGTAACAACGTATCTTTCGAGTAACCCTTATTCCTCATACATAAGATTTGTTTTTAATTGACCACCTTAATCAGAGCCATCTATGACCCCTCTCGCGCAACCACTTGAACGTTAAACAGCTCGTTGATAATGTTTCGACGACCAATACTTTTATACGTACGTCGTAATGCACTGAATTTCTCACGCGGCCCACAGATGGCGTTGTTTTCAAAAGTTGATGTTATTTTCTAAGTTTTTGTCTAATAGTTTTTTTATTGTTTTTACTTTAATACAATTGTATTTATATTGTAATGTTTTGTCCAAACCCTAGTAAGAGAGAAAATCAAATAAATCGACATAAAACCATATGAATATTATAAAAAAAACTAATTTTATTTTGAATCTAAGACTTCTTACTATTTATATTTATGGATAGAGCATATGGCTAGTCACAGTAGGCTTTTATGTTGATTACGACGTTTAAAGGAAACTAATATTAACACTCATCAACAAGTAAAAATTTTAAAAAATTGGAAAAGTAAAAAGCACTAGTTCGCGAAAAGTAGCTTTTTAATTTAGTGAAGGCCATGAACTGCCACTACATACTTTTATTAGATTTTTTTTATGGTATGGTATGGTATGGTATGGTATGGCTTGAATGGCGGTCCCTCCGGGATCCTTACGCTCCGGGACTCTTTCCTGCACACCTGGCTTTGTCTTCTGCAACGTGCTAGCGCAGCCTGCTCTCGTGGTGCTTGTGGTCCGTGCGGTTCATCGCGACTGTGGCGTACCAGTAGAGTGGCTAGTTGGGTACGCAACGCCGGTTTCGCTGCGTATCGTCGCGATTCTTCGCCGTCTACTGCGCGCCATTGGAACGGCACGTGGCCGCAGTTCTGCTGCCTCTGTAGCAACACATGTCTCAGGTGTGGTCAACTCTAAATAATTTCTCTTAGTGATCTTTTAAGACTTAATTAACCTAGCAAGGAACATATAATAGTGGCCAATTAGATTTGATTTCAAGTGCGAAGTGCTAAGCGTAGAAATAGAACTTCATAAACTTTATCAAGACTTTTAACGTGTCATACTAGCATAGTTGAACATAGCATAATTACCATAAGTAAGTAAATTTTGTATCCGGCCTACTGCCCTTCGTCTATTTAAGGTTTAAAATTAAATTTGTAACAAGAGCTCAAACAATAGTTAATAAACTATATTATTATTTATATGAAATATCATCTCATATAAATCTTCCTTCTTTTGCACGCTTTATATGTGCTGGCGCCCAGTCTTTTTTAGCTTAATATACTTTTCCCCTCACTAGCTCGGAGAGTTGTTTTTTATCCTTCAATACAAGCGGGGAAAAACGCGTTTTATCCACTAGTGGGGAAAGTAATTTGACCTTGGATGGAGCGTGTTTAAGTAGCTTGACAGATAACAAAACGTAAATCGTTTATGATAATCATTCGTTCGATATTAATTATCATTAAATAAATGGTTTGAGAATCTAATGAAAAATACCAAATTTAGCTTTATTTAATGATTTTAAGTCATAAACATTCAAATTCCATAAGAAACGTTTGTTTTTTTATAATGATGTTAAATATAATTCTGAACGCACAAGTTGAGTCGATGCAATTTCAAAACGCATCGTTGACATTTCATACGTCAGAAATGTCAACATTGTCAACAATTTTTTACTAAAAAACTTTTCTCACCGACTCGCGTAAAAATACACAACTTCCAGAGTTTTCTGTTATAATATCGTAAAGAAATGAGTGATTCCAGTGATGAAGATGATCTAACGCCTGTGGATGTTGCATTTTCCTCGCTATAGTGAGGTGAAAAGTTTTGTGTTATACACGGGCGCAAATGTATTTTACTTCTCGTGTGTTGAAACACTCGCTACGCTCAGGATTCTATTTTAGAACCACTCGCTTCGCTCGTGGTTCACCTATAGAATCCTTTCGCTTGCTTGTGTTTCAATTCTACACTCGCGGGTAAAATACAACTTTGCACCCTTGTATAACAAATAACTATTATCTACTAGGAGATACTTCAAGAAGCTACTAGACGTGTATTGTGACAACTGCGTCAAGGCCCACGACTCTGAGAGAACCTACATATAGTCCATAGCTTGAAAATACATGTTACAGGCAAATATAAGGCTAAGGCAGCCCGGCTGTACTTCTTAGCTCGGGAGCTCAAGCGGCAACAACAGTACAAGTACTGCTGGACGGCGTACGGCAACATTTACCTGAAAAAGGACGACAACGCGACCATCGTACATGTAACAAGTGAGGCCCAAATCACTCTTTTGTCAAAATCAAAAATGACTATGTTATGGTTCACATATACTTATGTTGTTAAAATGTCGGTTTTACTCCGCCAGAGGAAAGGTAACTTTTCATTCCTTTTATATTCAAGCGATAAGACTTAGCTTAAGTATTGATGCTGTCTTCCACTACTATAAATTAATTACTGTCAATACCAACTCACACACAATATTACACTTTAACACTATACAAATAAACACACGCACACTTATGATAATATACTCAAAAAAAACAAGCACATACATACATCTTGTAAAAGCCATGGTGTTCTTTCAACTTATTAGTTCATGCCACGAAAGCTGCCTATTACGCCTATCTACACTTTTTATGGTGACTTATACCTCTAGTCAAATCAAAACATGACTTGCAACACAAATATTTTAAATGAAATTGACGAAGTGGAAGTTGCGGTTTCCATGCAGTGTGACATCCAGGACTTACATAAACACGTACCTTATGCAAACTCCAATTTAACAATTTGCTCACAAAATATTAGGAGTGTGTATAGTAATCTAGACGACCTCATGCTGAACTTATCTGAACTTAATCATACGGTCGACATTATTATACTATCAGAATGTCACCTAAACCAATATAAACCAATTCCCCAAATCGAGTCTTACTCTACTATAGCCACAGTTAATAACTTAAATAAAAGTGATGGAGTAGTGGCCTATGTAAAAACTGAACTTAACGCTCAAGCAATAGAGATCAAAATAGAACAAGCTACCTGCATACAATTACAATTAAAAAACATAGTCATACTAGGCATATATCGTAGTCCCTCAAAGTGTAACGCAATAGACTTTATCAATTCGTTGAATAATCATCTTGAAAAATTGACAACATTTAGAAACATTATTATTACGGGAGACATAAATATTAACCTCATTCCTAAACAACATGAGTCAAACTATGAAACATCTAACAGATCTAGCTATTAAATATGCTGTCATCCCACGGTATTCTACCTGAGCACACTTTACCTACCAGACAAGCCAATTGCCTTGACCACTTTATGCTGAAAATAGAATCCCAAAAATCCACTGCATATGCCACTATTCTTAACACTTCTGTCACTGACCATTTAACTCTTCACTTAACATTAACATACCTATACAATAAACCCAATGAACGAACTACTCGAAAAATAGTAACCTTTAATTATGATAATGCACTAAAGAAGCTTATGGAAAAAAATATCGACTTTCTTCTTTTATCCAATGACCCTTACCTTGTCACAACTCAACTTATAAACAAGATAAGGCAATCTCTTGATGAAAGTAAAAATACTAGACCTATACCCAGAAGTCAACGAATAATAAAACCTTGGATGACCCCTGGTATGTTGCGCTGCATTAGGAACCGTAACAAACTACAACTCAAATCGCGACGGGAACCTCATAATGAAGTTCTCAAAATCACCTACAAACGATACCGCAATTATTGTAATGATCTAATAAAAAAAATCAGGCGCAAATATGATAAAGAACAGCTGGCTAAATCATCTAAAAACTCTAAAATGCTCTGGCAGACAATAAAAAGGATAACTCACTACAAATCTGACAAAACAAAAAATACTGACCTAGTAAAAACTAAACAATCTCCAACTTCCTCTGTTAACTATGTAAATAATTATTTTGCTGGCGTTGGCAAAACACTGGCCGAAGAAATCCTAAGTACTTCAAATAATCGATATGTAAATGCTCATGCCGGAAACAATTTGCCCGACTGTATCTCCTCCTCACTTGTTTTCCTGAACACTGACCCCCAGGAAATACAATGTATTATCATGGGTCTCAGAGCCGATAGCGCCCCTGGATGGGATAACATACCAACTAAATTTCTGAAGCACGCCTGCACGGTTGTAGCCCCTGTAATTAGCCACCTAGCAAACCTTTGCTTTGCAAGAGGAGTATTCCCCGCCCCACTGAAACAATCGATTGTGACACCGGTGTATAAGAGTGGAGAGAGAGATGATGTAAGCAATTATCGACCTATTTCCGTGTTGACTGCCATCTCTAAAGTAATAGAAAAATTAATAAATAATCGTCTTGTATCATACCTTAATAAATTTAATATACTTTCCGAAAACCAATTTGGTTTTCGGCAGTCCAGATCCACAGAAGATGCTATACTATCCCTAACATCCTTAGTTACCGACAAAATTGATAAAGGTAAGAAATGCCTCGCTATATTTTTAGATCTAAAAAAGGCGTTTGATACGGTCTCTCTCTCCACTCTTACACAAAAAATGGAACGAATTGGCATAAGGGGTCTGCCTCTCCAATTGCTGAGTGACTACTTGCAGGGGCGTACGCAAAGAGTGAAAATAGGAGACTACATAAGTAACGAAACAGATATAACTTATGGTGTCCCCCAGGGAAGCGTTCTGGGGCCCACGTTGTTTCTTATATATATCAATGACTTGACGAATCTCAAACTGCAACGTGGGCACATCGGCTCTTATGCTGATGACACAGCTATAGTGTTCGATGGAGAATCCTGGGAGTCAGTGTTCAGAAGTGCAGAATCTGGCCTCCGCAGAGTGGCTGTATGGCTTAGAAATAACCTCCTTACATTAAATGCCAGCAAAACTAATTATATTTGTTTTAGTAAATATGACTGTTCGCAACCTAATGTTAACTTAAAACTAAAGATACACATGTGTACCCAGGATGATCCTTGCCCCTGTGAATGCATCGAACTGGAAAAAGTAAAATTTACTAAATATCTAGGTGTACTACTTGACCAACGCCTCTCATGCACATGCAACTGGAAAATGTAAACAATAGAATAAGAAAACTTAACTGGATTTTCAAGATGTTTAGATATATTACTACTAAGGAACTACTGAATCAACTTTATATTACATTGGCACAACCTGTCATGAGTTACTGTATTACTGTCTGGGGTGGCGCTGCCAAAACAAAATTTTTAGAGGTGGAGAGAGGGCAACGTTGCCTGCTCAAGGTGATGTACTCAAAACCATACTGGTTTCCTACAAAAAAAACTATATGAAATTAGTGACCAATTAACAATCAGGAAGCTGTATGTTTTGAGTGCAACACTCAGGCTACACAAAACCCTAGATTTTTACCCTACAATTGAAACCCGTCGACGTAAAAACAATGTTACCCCCCTATCATGCTATAAATCTATGTTTGCCAAAAGGCAATATAAAGCACAATCGGCATACATGTACAACAATATAAATAAGTTAATCAATATCTATCCATTACTGTTGTATAAGTGTAAGATAGAACTCACTAAATGGCTGAAACAACTAAGTTATGATGATACAGAGTCATTATTGTACCGCATAAATTATTAACTATACCTATACATAAATATATTGGCTGAACACATACGCAAATCCACACACGCGTGCACTCGCACACACACACACACACACACACATACACACACACACACACACACACACACACACACACACACACACACACACACACACACACTTTTATTAGGCTTTATTTTTTCAATTTAATTAGGCTAGAACATTAATTAATACCATAAATACCTAAACTATAAGTTAAAATTATAAGTAGTTTATAAATAACATCATCATCATGTATACCAACAATATTTCCTAAATAAAAAAGACTGTTATATTTATAGAAGAGCGGGGCATCCTGATACAGGTACATTCACCTAAAAGGAAGTCCCAACCACTGATGGCAATTTGTAGACTAAGCTTACAAGGAAATAAAACAATTTTCATTTCATTTTCATTTCAAAACAATTTTCATTTCATTTCATTTCATTTCAATATTACGTTACGTGAGGCGGACAGAGCCTACAATACAACGATGTTATCGCTCACTAAACTTATTAACTTGCTCATGTCACCTTATCTCTGTATCGATGAGTTTCTGTTTTGCTGTGCTCAATGCTGATATTAAATCTCTCCATTACTATGTTACATCTATGTTTTATTCGCTTATGAAATACCTATTATTAGATAATATATAGGATAGAGGGGTATATAGTACTGTAAATTGTATAGTCACAGTAAATTTACTGCCATCTATCGACACACGATTAAAACTAAAAATAAAAATATCAAAAAATGTTTATATATATATATGGATCATCATCATCTTCATCATCTTCCTCGCGTTGTCCCGGAATTTTTGCCTGGCAACTAATCCCAAGAATTTGCGTAGGCACTACGAAAGCGACTGCCATCTGACCTTCCAACCCAGAGGGGAAACTCGGCCTTGTTGGGATTAGTCCGGTTTCCTCACGATGTTTTCCTTCACCGAAAAGCGACTGGTAAATATCGAATGATATTTCGTACATAAGTTCCAAAAACTCATTGGTACGAGCCGGGGTTTGAACCCGCGACCTCCGGATTGCAAGTCGCACGCTCTTACCTCTAGGCCACCACCGCTTCTCTATATACCTATATATATATATGGATAAATGATTTTTTTATTTGTATTTATTATTTTTATATGATTTGACCCATGTTCTTTCACTGATATGTTTTTCTTGCGAGTGTTTATTTTTACGAGTGTTTTTTACTCGCTTCGCTCGTGATTCAACTATAAAATCTTTCGCTTTCTCGGGACTCAAAATTACGAGATGTAAAATAACTTTGCTCTCGTGTTGCACATATAATTTTTCACCTCAGTAGTGAGAACATATTAAAGGTTAAGGTATTTCGAATTACACAGAATAATACAGAGAAACAAAAAAAAACGAATTTGTAATAGAAGTGTGAAGTGGCAGTTCATGGCCTTTACTAAATTAAAAAGCTACTTTGTTTTACTCCCTGGAGTGAGGAAAGTCGCACTTTCCTCACTCCAGGGAGTGACGAAAGTAGGCTTGTTCGAACTGCTGAGGTGAAAAATAATAAACGAAACCGCCAACGTCATCTAAACGAGAATAGGCCAAAGGTAGGTGGTAGCTCCATCGGTGCGATAATCAAATTTTCTTAATATCCGACGCACGTTTTTTCCTTAAAATGTTCTTTCCTCGCAAATCCATCAAGGACATGCCAATGTAGACATTACAAGAGAATAAGTGACCGCATTTAATTTAATACTCTCGAAAGAAAAAAAAATTGCCAATGCTAATTCGTAGAAATTGCTTTCTGGGTCCTAACAGCATAATTTACAAAAAAACCGGCCAAGTGCGAGTCGGACTCGCGCACGAAGGGTTCCGTACCATTACGGAAGAAAACAGCAATAAAATCACGTTTGTTGTAAGGAGCCCCATTTAAATATTTATATTATTCTGTTTTTAGTATTTGTTGTTATAGCGGCAACAGAAATACATCATCTGTGAAAATTTCAACTGTCTAGCTATCACGGTTCATGAGATACAGCCTGGTGACAGACAGACAGACGGACAGACGGACAGACGGACAGACGGACGGACAGACAGACAGCGGAGTCTTAGTAATAGGGAGCCGTTTTTACCCTTTGGGTACGGAACCCTAAAAAGGTTTTATTTTCGAACCTAACAAAATATTCGATAATAATGTATTGGGTACATGTTTAATAGTCATTGTGATACAAGTGTGGTTAGTTGGGCATAACACACGAGGCGATATTGTGCGCGCGAGCTGTAAGCGAGCGCGCAATAAGAAAGCCGATGTGTGTAATGACCAATGCACACGCATTTCATACGACGTTTTTCATTTCAACACACTTGCGAGGAAAAAACAAAACATAAATTAGTTTTTTTTGCCAAAACAGTAAAAGTACAATTTTTAAAACAGTTTTAACATCGAATAATTGCACCAAAGCGTGCTGGGCTTGTAGGCACTTATTCGCCAGTTCATTGAAGTAAGCTACCAACACGTTATCCAAGAAAGGCTGGGCGTTTTTGCTGATTTTCCATTGTATAAAAATTTCATATGCCGCCAATTATTTTTCACCCGATTTTGTTGGTAAAAGGCTATCGTTCTCGGCTCTTGCCTCTATTAGTTTTACTGGCAGCGTCAATTTTATGTGTTCTTCACTTTCAATGCTTAAAAATTACATTTTCGTCAATATATAAACTAAAAACATGCAAAACTATTCCAATTTTATGACAAATACGATAAATAGCTCTGCCGTGTCAGACGTATCACTGATATCTCAAAAAACACAGTTTTGAGTAAATCGACTTTAAAGTTTTTGGTGAGCGTGAAAACTAATAAACTCATATATTTCGTGAGTTTATTGAGTCAAGTAATTTTTAATATGTGTTTTGTGTTTCAATAGACGTGAAGAATAATATTTCTTTACTTTTTTTTTGTAAAAGTACATAGTTTCTGAAATAAACGCATAAACATAGTTTGGCGTAACCACTGTTTCATACATTTGGTGGTTGCGCATAACTATGCTAACTTAAAGTTAGATGTTCGTTGTATGAGCGCTTATACTATTACGCGTGGCCAAGACTCGCGGGCTTATTGAGGTTTTCGTTTATCTAAAGTTAGAAGACTACATTGTATCAACTTCTAGTAAAACGTGTAACCAGGGCATGGGGAATATTGAGGCAGTCACGCGTAGTTCATTTATCTTAAGTTGTAAGAGTTCGTTGTATTAGTGCTCCTAGAAAAACGCGTAACCAGACTACACAAGACTATCCATTGTATAATGGGTTAACTCACACGGCGGAATTAACGGCAGAACGTCAGTTACTCCAAAAAATTTAAACCGCCTTAAAAAAAGGTTCTCAGTTTGACCCGTGTGGTCCGCGATTATCTCGCGTTTGGCTGAACCGATTTTGATGCGGACTGCGGTTTCCAGAAAAGTGTTTGTTACATTCTGGAGGTTTTAGTATACATAGAGCTAAGCTGATGCTGAACCCTGACTGTACTTAGTGGAACTCAGGTTTGGTGCAACATAGGCACAAGCTGTTTTGGTCATCCAACACGTCTTAATGAGCACTTGGGAGAGCAGTACCCAAGATAAAGCTGATGCTGAACTCTGGCTGTACCTAGTGGAACTCAGGTTTCGTGCAACGTAGGCAAAAGCTGTTTTAGTCATCCGACACGCCTTGATGAGCACTTGGGAGAGCAGTACCCAAGATAGAGCTGATGCTGAACCCTGGCTATACCTAGTGGAACTCAGGTTTGGTGCAACATAGGGACACGCTGTTTTGGTCATCCAACATGTCTTAATGAGCACTTGGGAGAGCAGTACCCAAGATAGAGCTGATGCTGAACCCTGGCTGTACCTAGTGGAACTCAGGTTTGGTGCAACGTAGGCAAACGCTGTTTTGGTCATCCGACACGCCTTGATAAGCACTTGGGAGTGCAGTACCCAGGATAGAGCTGATGCTGAACCCTGGCTGTACCTAGTGAAACTCAGGTTTGGTGCAACATAGGCAAACGCTGTTTTGGTCATCTGATACGTCTTGATGAGCATTTGGGAGAGCAGTACCCAAGATAGAGCTGATGCTGAACCCTGGCTGTACCTAGTGTAACCCAGGTTTTGGGCAACATAGGCAAATGCTGTTCTGGTCATCCGACACGCCTTGATGAGCACTTGGAAGAGCAGTATCCAAGATAGAACTGATGCTGAACCCTGGCTGTACCTAGTGGAACTCAGGTTTGGTGCAACATAGGCAAACGCTGTTTTGGTCATCCAACACGCCTTGATGAGCACTTGGAACTCGGGTTTGGTGTAAATTTATTGTAGGTATTAGAAGATACCTAGCAAAAATATTAAGGTCAGTTGCTTCAATTTTTTTATTGTTGGTAGGTATTGAGAAGATACTTCGTAAAATTATATTTTTATTCTATTACATTTTAACTTTTAATGTTATTACTATTAAACGACCGTTCGGGCTTTCGGCCCGCCTTAAGGTAAGCGGACACCGTAGCCTGTCGTACCCATTCGCACCTTCATCCATTAACTATACTGCCTCCGCGCCCCGCCTCACCGCGAGTCGGGCCTATCGCCGTACTACCTGCGTGTGGTTACGCGAAACTATGATAACTCGAGATAGTAGATATCCAGATGCCGTAAAAAAAACTGCCAAGAGTTACGCATAATTATTCTAACTTGAGTTAGGAGAGATACGCATAACTCAATGTTCTAAAATTGGAAAACGTCTATCTTAAAATATGAAATATCTCAGTAACTCATCACACACACACACACACACACACACACACAAACACACAAAAACACACACACACACACACACACACACACACACACACACACACACACACATTCATAATTGTTCACATTTTTTGAAATGTTGTTTAAGTATTATGTTAAGCTTAGCTCGGTAGCTATTGCGCGGTAGCTCCAACAGTCTGTTGCGTGTGCTGGCCGAGAGGCTAGACTGCCCGTTCCAGCACCACTGGATGCTGTTACATGTACAGCGGTAGTGTTTGGAATGTGGCAGTCGTCAGTATGTAAATAGTTAAATGTGATGTATATTTTTATTTGTAATTTAATGTGTTTTTACTAACATTAGCATACTAAGATTAATTTAATTGTATTAGGTACTAACAAATTATATGGGCATTTGCCTGAAATAAATAATTGAATTGAATTGAATTGAATAGGGTCTAGTTTCTTTTTGCACTGGTTAGGCGTATCTCTGTTATCTAAAGATAGCAGAGATACGCCTGACACGGCAGAGCTGGCGCGTTATTTTTTTTACCCACGATTCCAATGCGCGCGCAAGGCAAAGGCGCGAACGAAATCGACAAACAGCCAATTAAAAAAAAAATGTAAAAAAGCTAATATTTTCGTATTTCTAACCGACGGATGGAGATCAAATCTATAAAATGTTATGTTTATTCATTAATGTAATTTACGAGATAATTTAATTTATAAATTATGTTTGGTGATATAAAACCTCTTAAAACTAACATTTGAAACCTAATAGTTGGTTAAAAATAGTAGATTGTACAACAAGGGCACAAAGCGATTTATTTTCATACGAGGCAATTTCGTGGCCCGAGCGGCAGCGAGGACCAACATAGCCGAGGATAAAAATAGGCGTTTGTGCCTAAGTTATACACACTGCTTTTTACTTCGATTGTGAGTAAAATAAAACAAGAGCAAACAAATAAAATACATTTTTTCCTTTTTTTTTTTACACGTCATATTTACCTTAAGCCCACCCACTGCACACTCGTGCGCGAATCGCGGCGCAAAGCCGCGAACGCGAGTGTGGTGTCGATTTCGCTGATTAGCGAACTGTCCACACTCGCGTTCGTGGCTTCGCGCCGCAATTCGTGTGGAGGGGGCATTAAGTCTTTATTCATACTGCCAAATTATAACTACATTTTGTAGTTTATTTCTATAATAACTATGCTGTATTGTAAAATTTTAATGATTTAGTAATATATAAAACACGGATTATTAAAAAAACGGGCCAAATTAAGTGGATTAACAATATTATCCGATTATGTTTTATTGTGTACTATGGCAGTGATTTGATTGTCTTAGTCTTTAAAAAAATATTACTTTGTGCACTAGAGCATAAAAGTAGCATTTTGTGCAGCCTACATCTAGCACAAAGGAGAACTTTACGAGCATGAGAAGTGAAGTTGGTCAAGCAAATCTTGTCAGTAGCAATGTAAAGCAAACTAAAGTAGGGCAACACTCAAAGAGCAGTATTCATGCAGTATTGCGCTAAGAAAAGCAGCAATGTACATCGAACCAAAAATAGTTATTTGTACAACAAGAGAGCAAAGTTTGATATTTCTTCGAGTGCTTATTTTGAGTCCCGTGCAAGCGAAAGATTCTATAATCTAATTTAGAATCTCGAGCGTAGCAAGGGACTCAAAAGCACACGAGATGTAAATAACTTTGATCTCGTGTAGTACACAAGACTTTTCATCTCAGCAGTGAGAACATATTTAGGGAGGAAAAATACAACCTGAAAAAAATGTAATCCTTCTTCATCAATTTTTCGCTCATCTTTTCTTAAGATATTCTAACAATTAAGTTTAATTACCGCAATAAAACACAAAAACAAAACGAAATAAATTTCAGTGAATTAATATGGAAATAACGAATATCATTTGACAGTTCAATCGACAACTTTTTTTGTTAAAAAAAACTTTGTAAGATAGAGCCCGAACTGTAGATACTACTATTTGTCAACTATAGTAGAGATCGTTAAAAATAGAATTATTTATTTTGCGAATTATCTTTGTATTTTTTAAGTTCATTATTTTAATTTTACAATAAAATACGTAAAATATAGTGTTTCAATGACATTTGAAACTTTTTTTTAGTAATTATTTATTACGAATTCATACTCATAGGTGTTTTGGAACGATGCGTTCTGACTTATTTCGGGGGTCTATTATAAACCGTCAATATACCGTTGAATGACCATTGAACTTTTTTTGTCTCTTTCTTTTTGCTAATGACGTGAAAGGGACAGGGAATAGAATCCAAGTATTTCGAACTTGTATTAGGCCCCACTCGTCGAAATGACATTCGAAGAAATAAGTATATTATATTATAAGTATATTTTATAGCTTGTGTGTTTTATTTTATTTCTAGGATTAACTTTACCTGTTAAATTAACATCTATTACTTATTCTCCGAATAAATTTGTTCATATGTATTAGTTTAGAGTAGATAGATAAAATTTCTATATATATTCTATATATATTATGTACATCCACTAATTTAATAAAACAGCACAAATGCAACATTCGAATATATAGGTAACTTGAATGTCATTTTGTCTCACTCAGTGAGCATAATGGTTAAACATAATTTAAAAAAGGTGTTACATTTCAGGTACAGTCACTGGTAGCGTATCACTGTTACTATTCCTCTCACGATTACAGGACTTATTAAATATCAAATATGTGGACTATTTTCATTTTGATATGATTTTGTTTTAGTAAACTTGGAAGACATAGACAGAGTGCAAACAAAATTGACGCCAATTCAGAAACTGAAGGAGCTTGAAGATAATAAATATGCCACTTGTAATGGAAATTATTGTGCTTAAAGAATGTCACATACCTGTGTAATTTTTTTATATGGTTGTATATTATACATATTAAAAATAAAAACAAACAATTTATATTTTGGTGTTTATTTATTTTAAAGGTAAAAAGGTTTAGGTCACTTTAACTTACACTATAATTCAGGTCATTCATTGAAAGAATAGGTATAATGAAGTTACCAATATTACAAGAATAATCTAATCCATTGCTCTCAATATTTTAGTTAAATTTCAAATACCTAATAAGTTTATTTTTCGCCTTGGTTGCGTTGTACACGTACATAAACCACCGTAAATAAGTATTGTCTCAATTGACTCAAAAAAATACTACGAATGCCTTATAGTTTTAATCCTGCAACAAACATATGTAAGGATTAGGTAGATGTTGCGAATGAACGGCGATATAATCAAGGTTCTAAATACCTTACCTTCAAATTGATTTGTTTATACAGTACTCGAATATTGACATTCTCTGTATAACTGAGCACTGGCTTAAAGGTCATGAATTTATGTTTAATTTCAATAATCATAGTATAATCAGTTCTTATTTTAGGAGATCTTGTAATCGCGGCGGGTCATTGATAATGGTTAAACATAATTTAAAAAGCAAGGAGCGTAGAGACATTGTTGACATGTCTGTGGAACGGCATATAGAACTTTCCTGTGTTGAGTTGGAACAATTTATAATTGTATGCGTGTACAGGCCCCCATCGGCGGACTATAACTTATTTGAATCGGTCATAGATGAGTACTTAGTAGTGTTTTTAGAACCCATAAAATAATAATTGTGTGTGGTGATTTTAATGTTAACTTGCTTGAAAATTCTCCATTTTGTGGAAGGTTACTAAATACTTTTAAATCTTTTAATTTAGACAACTTATTTTGTGAGGCCACTCGAATCACAGCAACCAGTGCTACATGTATAGATAACATCTTTAGTAACAAGGATGCGATTAGTAAATCTGTTATTAACAACCTAAGTTCTGACCACTGTGGACTAAAAGCTTCTTTCAGCGGGAAAACTGAGGAAATTCCTCAAGATACTATGTGCAGGCCGA
Organism: Cydia strobilella; assembly: GCF_947568885.1. NCBI lineage: Eukaryota > Metazoa > Arthropoda > Insecta > Lepidoptera > Tortricidae > Cydia > Cydia strobilella. The sequence continues at coordinate 34,629,157 of NC_086068.1, forward strand.
TTTCTGAAAGGTGCCTAGATTTATTCAATCGTAATATTACTAAACAATTATGTGGTCTTTCATGTACACAGGAGGACCCTGACTGTTTGAGTTCCGAGTTGTTTAACTGTATTAAAAAGGAATTTGATGCCTGTTTCATTCAAAAGAAGGTGCAAGGCAAGGCCAATACAAAATTTAGCGACTGGGCTACGCCGGATATTCACGAGAAACGACGCCGACTCTACGACTTATATGATTTAAAAGCAACTGATAAAAGGCGGGAATTTCTGGAGTACGTTAAGAATTTTTCTAAATCTTTTAAGATGATGTGTGTCGCCGCTAAAGCCGATTACTTGTCCAAAAAGATCCTAAATTCTAGTGATAAAGTTAAAACTGTATGGCAAGTAATCAGCAATGAAACTGGAAAACATAAAATGAAGGACCCGCACTACAACCTACGAATTGCTGACACTTTAGTAAGTTCCGACCGTGAAGTGGCAGATCATTTTGAGCGGTTTTTCTCGAATATACCGGTAGAAACGACAAAGTCTTTTAATTCATCGCCAGACGTCGCTGAAGAAAATTTGAAGACAAATGTGGCGGAATGTACAGAAATCTTCCAATTTTCGTATGTCACTTCGAACATTGTTCTTAAGACTTTTAGGTCACTAAATTTAAAGAAAACAGAAGATCTTTGGGGCCTGTCAGTCAAAGTATTACATTCCATTATTGAATCGATTACACCATACTTGGCTGAGATTTTCAACAGATGCATTGATGCTGGAATTTTTCCAGATATTATGAAACATAGCAAAATTATCCCGCTGTTTAAATCAGGAACGAGAACAGATCCCACGAACTTTAGGCCAATTTCAATACTACCGGCATTAAGCAGTGTTCGAGAAACTTATTCTGAATCAACTATTGTCACATTTCAACAGAAATAAACTGCTCGACGGCAATCAATTTGGTTTTACCAGAGGTCGATCTACGACTGACGCCGGTGCGGTACTTCTAAAACACATCTTTGACGCCTGGGAAAAAGCTCAAGATGCTGTTGGAATTTTTTGTGATCTGTCAAAGGCATTTCATTGCGTTGATCAAGAAAATTTGAAGAGAAAATTAAGCCGCTATGGGATAAAAGCTAGTGCCCTTGACCTAGTGTCATCGTACCTTTCGGATAGAACTCGGCGAGTAGTTATCAATGGAACTCAATCGGCGGGGTCCCCGGTAGCCCTCGGTGTGCCTCAAGTTTCAATTCTTGGTCCCTTCCTGTTTTTGGTATACATTAATGACTTACCAAAAGTTGTGCAAGATAGACATGATATAGTATTATTTGCAGATGACACTTCCCTTATATTTAAAGTGGACAGAAAGGAAAACAGCTTCGAGAGCATTAATGACACACTATCCACCATAGTAAACTGGTTTACGGCAAACAATTTGCTTTTGAACGCCAAGAAAACCAAATGCATCAAGTTTACGCTACCTAACGTCAAGCAGGTAAATAACAGCAAGATTAAAATAAAAGGTGATACGCTGGAATTTGAAGATCGAACTGTTTTCCTGTGAGTCACTTTAGACTCAAAACTGCAATGGCATGCACATATGTGCATATATTATCCACTCTAGGCGGCAAACTTAGTTCAGCAGCCGCCAGGCTGGTATACTTTAGTTACTTCCATAGTGTTATGTCGTATGGAATTCTGTTGTGGGGAAAAGCGGCAGACATTCAGACAATATTTGTGCTGCAAAAACGAGCTGTACGTTACATCTATGGACTGGGCGCTCGAGTATCCTTAAGAGAGAGATTCAAAGAGTTTAACATTCTCACCTTTGCATCTCAATATTCTCAATAAATACTTGCGAATATTATGTATGTTCGGAAAAACACTATATACTCGCCGAGACAATTCTAACAAACCCAAACGCAATTAAGTTACCTACGTTGTTTTATCACAGAGTTCCCATGGCCACTCTGTTTCCATCACCAGATCAGCTCTATGATTCCATAATATTGCATTCTCACCCAATTTGCATATCTGTGCAAATCTTCAGTTTCATCGGAAACCGGGAAGCGTGTCAAATTTAACTTGCAAGATTTGATCTGTACAAACATACCATACATTACGAGAAATAAATGCTTGTAATACGTTTTTGGCAAAAAAATCTTTTTTTGTACAAGCGTTTATCGCTGACTGTACTTTTTTATCCACAGGCAACTAATACTCATCGAGACAATTCTCAAAACCCCAAACACAATTAGGTTTCTTGTTTTATCACAGAGTTCCTATGGCCATCTCCTGTCTCCATCATCAGATCAGTCGATGGTATCATAATATTGCATTGTCACCTGACTTACATAGGTATGTATGCAAATTTTCAGCTTCATTGGAAGTCGGGAAGTGGGTCAAATTTAACTTGCAAGATTTAACCGGTACAACCATACATAAGTAGTTATTTATTGTGATATTCCTGTGTAGGATAGGCAGAGGATAGGGGAAAGATCATTTGAAAACGGCTAGGTTTGTAGCTACTTTACATTTTGTAGCTACCTTCAACTTCTTAAGTTGTATTACTTATTTCCCTGCCTCAAGTAGGTATCTACTCGTACCTACCGAGTCGTTAAAGCGTGCGTGACTCATCAAAATAGAAACTTTGTTAATTTGCACCTAGCTTTTTTACGGCTGCTGATGATATACTTATATTTGAGTGAAATCCACAGCTTTAGTAAGTTCAGAAGGAACCGCGTCATAAACGCATCTGGTAAGCGTATTAACCGTGAAGAAATGTGTGAATACAAGTTGGAGGTATGTCTAAAATGCCGTAATATACGACAATAGTAGGTAATAGGTAGGCATGCCTAAAGTTATTTGGATTACTGAAAATCTTGTGAATGCGCTTTAATAACTTTTCAGTGTATATTTCCATATGTAAAACATGTTTTAATAAATAATACAATGTTATGAACATAATAAATTGGCACTTGCCGTGTCGCGCCTGTTACATTGTTGGGTCAGTCTACAAAAAGCTTTATTACCCGGCCATACCTATTCGCAATATCCTAGGAGATGCCGCTTTATTAGCATCTCATTTTTGGTGACTGCAACCCGTGCCAAGTACCATCTACAACCAAAACTGCTGAGCAGAATCTCCTGGGAATTTGCAAATCTATATAATAGCCAGGGCTATAACCGCGAAAATCGTTGTTACTCTAATTACGCCTTCATTGAAGTAAAAGAGTAAGATCCCACAATTTGCGAATTTCGGTTTTCGCGGTAGCCCCACAGGAGAATGAGATTGCTGTAGATTGACCATTTTATCGTTTTCTTTTTTAAGGGTTCTGAAGACCATCAGCAGCGTTTACGCCCGAGAACTAGACAAAGCGGTGACGGTAACAACAACAGTCATAACAAAGAGAGTATCCTCAGCGAAGATAGAAGTTATAGCAATACCGCTGATAAAACTGGTTCATTCGGTTCAAGTGGTAGAACCGAGATTGGAGATAATAATGACGAAATTATAGTAAATCCCAGCAGGTTGAGCTATAAGACAATAGAGGACGATGACTATTGTAAATTTTCTGAAATTTGCCTTCGTGGAGGTGGTAAAAAAGGACATATCGCCGACAATAAAACGCACACTACAGATGCCGGGGTCAGAATAAGTATCAACAGCGAGGACAGCCGACCGGGTGGAAGAAGCATTCCCGGGCGGTGCGATAGCGAGGACGAAGAGAACCGGGAGGCGGAGCTAGGCGTGGGCGCCGACGGGCGGACGGACGTGGAGCACGCCGGCGCCGCGCCCGGCGCCGTGCGGCTGCCTCCGGACGGCGCCAGTTGCTCGGCTCCTGACGATCGCATTGTTAAAGTAACTACGGACTACGTGAGTTAAACCAAGACAAGTCTGCAATGATTTTGATAGGAGCCACGCCAAATTAAACCGAAAATGGACGATTTGCGGAAATAATTCGTGTAGTTTTGAAAATTGGTATAGTTATACCTTGTGGTGTACAGATGAACATACTATAAAAGTTCCCGGGGGTGGGGGTTGTGCTGAGGGTGCAGGGGGGGGGGTTGAAGGTACCTTTTTTCAGATTTTTAGGGTTCCGTACCTCAAAACGGAACCCTTATAGGATCACTCGTGCGTCTGTCACAGCCGATTTTCTCCGAAACTACTGGACTAATTAAGTTAAAATTTGGTATACATATGTAGGTTTGTGACCTAAAGATAGACATGTAACGTAAACAAATGAATTTTAAACATGGCGGCCACTTTTGGAGGATAAATGAAAAAATTAAAAAAAAAGTTTTTTAAACTATTTCGTGCAACATATCAAATGAAAGAGCTTATTGTGAGAATCTCAAATGTAATTTTTTATAATTTTCGAATAAACAGTTTAGAAGTTATTCAAGAAAATGGGCAAAAAATGACCATTCCCCCTTTATCTCCAAAACTACTGGGTCTAAAATTTTGATAAAAATACACGAAATATTTCTTTACCTATACCTATAGATTACAGGAAAATCTAATAGAAATGTGCAGTCAAGCGTGAGTCGGACTTAATTACTTAGTTTTTAATCCGACCCCTATGGGTTTTTTTAAAGACATTTCACTCACGTTTCACATAAAAAATACATTGTTTAAATTGTGTAATGTACGGAACCCTCGGTGCGCGAGTCCGACTCGCACTTGGCCGGTTTTTGATTATATCTCGAATAATTACGTCGGACAAAAGATTGTACATAAAATTTTCTACAAATTAGGTCATATTCATTTTTACTCTACGATCAATACGATATTAAAATTAACAAAGAGAAAAAATAGTCAATTTTAGAAAACGTCGTTTTTTCGTAGTTATTCATCATAACTCAATTTTTTTGTTTAGAATAAGCAAGCGATTGCAAATCCGTAAATATTTTTTCAAATCCGGATTTTCGGATTTTGGTTTGACCGAAATCCGAATTTCGGATTCAATCCGGATTTTAAGAAAGGAATATGTGGCATAAAGGCAAAGTGAACCAAACAATCAAATTAAGTTGTTTTTATTAAAAATAAAAAAATAACAGAATGCTACGCCAATAACAAAATCTTTAAAAAATAATAAAAACAAATTACATACGTACACTGCTACGCCAATAACAAAATCTTTAAAAAATATTAAAAACAAAATACGTACACTGCTACGCTAAGTACGCTATTTAATAACAAAATCATCTATTGGTTGATAAACATGATAGCAAAATACAAATTTTATATTTTGTTTCCACGTTTTTATAAGAAACCGGCCAAGTGCGAGTCGGACTCGCGCACCGAGGGTTCCGTACTTTTTAGTATTTGTTGTTATAGCGGCAACAGAAATACATCATCTGTGAAAATTTCAACTCTCTAGCTATCACGGTTCATGAGATACAGCCTGGTGACAGACAGACAGACGGACAGACGGACAGCGGAGTCTTAGTAATAAGGTCCCGTTTTTACCCTTTGGGTACGGAACCCTAAAAATTAAAACGAAGAAACATCATCGCATCAAGAGATTCGTCACTTAACCTCGTCCTCATACAGTTACAGAACACCCCAGCTGCCGAAAATGCCCTATCCGACTCCACACTTGTTGGCTTTTCTCCGCCCTCGTGGACGGCCATTTCTATGTGGATTAGGGTAGCTAAATCCGAAGCTAAACTATTTCAGTCACGACTCAGATTATAATAGGTGAGCTTTTGTTTATGCATATTAGTTAACAATATCTATACCGTTTCGGTAAAAACTAGTCACTCAAATGGATTAGGGCGGATCAATTATTTCTTGTATCGAATCAACTTTTATTGCAAAAAAATATTTTTTTGTTTTTTCCTTACAATATTATTTAATATATTTAATAACACTTCCAAAGATTGCAAATATATATCAAGCATCGCTCGTTCTTGTGTTTTGATGAAAATTAAACAAAGATTTGATAACACACTAACGTAAAACGTTTACTGAGTCAAAGTTACGGATTTCTTGACTTTGTTAAGAAAACTACATTTAATTTAAAAATTCTTTCCTTTATTACTGAAAGTAATTAATAATGAACACAGTTACAAAATAAAAGGTACAAAAGTCAGTCTCAATTTCGTAATACTGGGGTTGATTTCGTCTCTTGAGTCACATAGGTAGTTTGATGTGAATATTTTTTAACATCTCAGTATGAACTCAATATAACTAAACAAATTAATATAGTGACGGTACTTAACTAAGCGAAACATTATTTTTATATAATGTCAATGAATGTTTCTTATGAACTGTTTAAAAGCCGGTAATCTGTTGCAATTTAGGGGGACATTGTCAGCGAAGAAACAAAACATGTGACTCAAGAGACACAATTACACTAATCTTAAAGATTAGGAAAAACATATTGTGCTTTAGTACTATTCTAGCAACTGAATTACTAATTATCAGTATTAAATTTAACGTAGTATATAAGGATTTAAGGTTAATAAACCTAAAAATGTCTCTTGAGTCACGTAAAAAGTCTTCAGAGTCACGATTTTCGTGACTAAGGGGACTGTGACTACAGAGACATTTTAACATTGGTTTGTTGTTTTTGTCGCAAAACTATTTTAATTACGATAATAACATATACACTGAGCATTTTAGACTTAAAAGGAACTAAACTAAGATACAAATTTGATTCGAAAGATATACTTACCGGAATTCTAATGTCACTCAGCCGACACACAATTAACACACGCTACCACCTCGCGAGTCACGGACGAAATTGCCGAGCCAGTATGAACCTAAAGCAAACGCAGACGCCATCACGCGATACGTAGATCCAGCTCTTATTGGCTGAGCCGTTCATAGCCTGTCTCACTAGCACTTAGCAAAACAATGTATCCTGTGACTCAGCCGACTCTTATTATCTTAACGCCTTGGGGACATAGTTTTGAAAAAATATTTTGTATCTTAAATTATATAATATCGTGCGCGTTAATAAGAATTTAAATAAAAGTTACTAATTTGTTTATAAAAAGCTCGAAATATAGGACGTAGTAATGGAATTATTTTTCAGATTTTCCAATCATAGCAAGTCAGTACGCCTGGGGGACAGTGGGATTTTGTATGAAACAAAAATTTCGACACGAGGAATTTTCTATAAAAATGGAAAAAGTTTGCTTTATAAAACTAAGGCGAACACAAAACAATAGATCTGATTAAATAATTAACATCCAATTACATCTTTTATGTAATAAAAAGTAGTGTTTAATATTTTAGAAGTAAACGGGACGCGTTTATACAAAAAAAAGTTGATCGGCCCATTAGCTTTTTGCTTACATATTTTTAAATATAATTCACGACAAAACCTAGTCGAGTTTAGTAACGCCAGTATCGTTTGAATATGATATCTAAATTTTAATAATACTATTTACTCAAATGGATTAGCTATTGTCGCGATAATATTCAAACATTTTGCTCTCACAAAACCTAATAGGTAGTACGAGTACCCTTTAGTACCGTTTGGTAATTAAAAATTGGTAACCGGCTTCGAAAACTTGTAACTGTCTACAAAATGGGAATCCAAATAGCGGGGCTCCGTCTAGTTAGCTGGAGTTCGTCGGACTGTTTCTTTAAAAAAAAACATTTACTTCACAACTTACTAGACCGCGGGGCTCCTATTTCTGGGCGGTTTGCCCTTCGGGCACTTGAAGCTACCTAACGAACCTAACCTACCTACCTATTGATTTAATGTAATTTTGGTTTCCCATTTTGTAGTCAGTTGCAAAACTTATTTACCAAACGGTACCACTCTGGCCCAATTCGTAACTGGATACATAGAAGGAATTGTAGATTCTTGTTTGTAGCTAGTTACCAAATTTAGTTACCAAAGGGTAACACGCTGGCCCAATACGTAACCGGCTTCAAACTGGGAATCTTGATTCCCATTCTGTAGCTGATTACGAAATTTTGGTTACCAAACGGTACTAAAGGGAGTACTCGTACCTATAAACTGAAATAATTCTAAAAGTAATAAAAATCTTAGGCATTGTTAAGTAATTTGCATGAACGGTAACTTATTTAATACAATCGGAGTCGTTACTAAAATATTATTCGAATTTTAGATCGCAACAGACTAGCATTTGTAGTAACAATATCCGTATGAATTTAGTTAATAAAGTCTATACGATTTCAGTAAATTTCTGTACTATAATAGATTAGGGTTTTGTTAAGTTTTGTCCAAACAAAAGCTAATCTAGTTTAGTTCGCATCTGAACCATATCAGTATAGCCTTTGTAAATACGCTGCCCGACTGGCAATAGCTCTCCCGCGTTACCGCTTTATATGCACCGCTTTTTATTTCGCATTAGCATTAATTTTGAGCAAATTAGTACTGGTGGGAATAAATCCGAAATCCGCTTTTTTTTTCAAAATCCGGATTTTCAAACGCTCCGAAATTCGGATTTTTGAACTTCTGATAATCCGGATTGCAATCACTAAGCAAGCTTAGTCACCTGCTGATCAAATATAAAAAAACCGGCCAAGGTTATGTCGGGCCATGCTCAGTGTAGAGTTTCGTAGTTACCCATCCGTCAAAATATACTTTTTGCAAAAACTCAAAAACGGCTGAACCGATCACGTTCGCTATAGTTCTCCATGAAAGTCTACTAAGCTCTACTTTCACGATTTATTCCAAATTTTTTGGACTCGTGGTTAAAAGTTAGAGGGGGACCACAAACATTATTTTTTCTTTAAGAGCGACAATTTTCGGAAATATTACGTTTATCAAAAAAATGTTCTTAAAGACTCATATTAATTTTAAAGGACCTATCCAATGACACCCCACATTATAGGGTTGAAGCGAAGCTAAAAAAAAACATCCCCACTTCTCGACCATGGTCTAACTTTTGAACCATGGTTCCAAATAATATGAAAAAAATCGTGATAAAACACTTAAACACTTTCAACAAAAACTATAGCAACCCTGATCGGTTAAGGCATTTTTGAGTTTTTGCAAAAAGTATATTTTGCCGGGCGGGTAACTACGGAAGTACGAAACCTTGCACTGAGCATGGCCCGACATTTTATTTTTATTTTTGATCAGCAGGTGACTCAACTTGCTTATTCTATACTAAAAAATTCAGTTATGATGAACAACTACGAAAAAAGGACGTTTTCTTATATCGTCTAGTTTTTATCTCTTTGTTAACTTAAACACCCTGTAGCTCCTAAAGTATTGATCGTAGAGTAAAAATAAGTATAACCTAATTGGTAGAAAATTTTATGTAGAAACTTTTGTTCGAAGTAATTATAATGCTATTCGTACAGGTATTCGAGATACGAGCAAAAATCTGAATAAGGTACCTTTAACCCCCCCCCCCCCACACACACACCCTCAGCAAGTCAGAACTACCCCCACTCCCGAGGACTTTTAGTATGTTCATCTGGACACCACAAGGTATAACTATACCAATTTTCAAATATACACGAATTATTTCCGCAGATTTGTTTAATTTTCTTGGGTTATAAGCACACGCAGTGCAGGTGTTATTTTAAACGTCAAACTTCTATGAAATTATGACGTATAAATAACACTTGCACTACGAATGCTATCAAAATCTTACTATTCTTGGTCTAACCTTAACTTCATTTTCATTGTTTCAATCACAAGTTAGCTGAGTTTTTAGAGTAGGTAACATTTCTTCTGCCGTCGTTTAATTACTCATACTTAAAATCGAAGTTGGAAAATGGTAGGTGAAAAAATAGTAAACTATTTTTATGGGTACCTACTCACTTAATCTCTATCGCTAATACGTGAATAATTATATTTTCCAAAAAAAAGCTTTATTTGCCGTTCATAAGCGCGTTGTTATATCTTTATCTTAGCAACACGTCGAGGTACCACAACGTGTTACCATATGCCTTTGCCTGGTAAGACGTAATAAATGATATCGCGAACGAGGTTATAACTACTTACCGTGCATGTTTAGATATACCTAATGGTATGATAATCGATTAGCTTATTCTTACAAAAATCCTACACAACCCCGTAACTATCACATCTGAGTGAGTAGTATTAAATGAATAGACGACGATCTGTCCTGTAGGTAGTGTAGGTGCTTATGCTTACCTTACACTTACAGGAGCGCGCCAGTTACGCCGTGTCGCGTTCTTCGGGCAGCTACCGCTACCGCTACCGCCGCGACATCGACATCGACATCGACAGCGGAGAGGGAGAGGGAGAGCCCTTCCGAGCCGATGGTAGGTACGAGCACGAGCATCGAATCCCGCGTTCGTCATCATCATCACACGCGCATATACCTCGCTACCTACCTACACAATACATAATGGACTTGTTATATCTTACTCAAATTACCTAGTCACCTACCATATAACTGAAACAAATGGCCGAAAGTGAATATCATGATACTCGTATAAGTGTAATTTTACATTTTACTCATTGTCGAAATGAAAAGTTGAGTGTTAAGCACCCATTTCACCCTTGAAATATTTGCATTGAGCGCCAAAGGTGCTATTCTATAATTGATATAACTTTATTTTTCTTTTTAACCTTAAATGCATAGTCATATATTTATGCACACAACAAAAAACATATAATTTTATGCATAATTAGATAAAATCTATTTTTTCGTGTATAATTATTTTGATCGTAAATTAATACACTTTCCGTTGTATTATTCAAATTTGCACAGCATTTAAGTTTAAAAAAATTACATTTCTTTTGAGACGAAATGGGGGCAAATTAGAAAAATTTGGAAAAGTTTATGAGTTTTAGTATGTAATTTGGGCTTTTTTTTCGGGGTTTGCAGTTATTTATATTTAAAATCGTTATTATAGGTATATTACAAATAGTATAAATTTCTAATTGTAGTAAGATTTTTTATATCTTTTACCAATAATTGTATAAATTTACATAAATTATGATTCACCCTATGTAAAATCTAACACTGGTTTAGCAGTGAAAATCGATGTTTTTTTGTTCCAGAATCAGTAAACGAGTATGTAAGACATAATATTAATTTCAGGTAAAAAGAAAAAAAATCATGCATTTAAGGGTTAAAACTGTGGACTTTAAAGGCCCATTTACATTATACAACTTTCTCGCACATATACAATAAAATTGAGGAAATAAAAAATTGCTCAGTCTAAACCTAAGTTTAGGCCTGAGCTCAAGGGCCTGAGTGGAAGCTCGAGTTGAGCGTGCAGCGGGGCGGGGCATGCGGCGTGCATGTTAAACAAATGCAAACGTATGGTATAGGAGCGGCCTTAGTGCACGTGCACGTTGTTCAAATCACTTGTGAGCCCGACGCCATCGCCACGCTGCACGTCCCGCCGAACGCTCCGCTTCGAGCGTCCACTCAGACCTTACCTTACACTAACGTAATATTCTTGCATATTGAAAGCAATTTGAATTCAATGAGGGCTAACGCGTATTAATTCGCCGCTAGGGGCGCTAGTGTGGATGGTGGTCTTCGCAAAGTTCGAAATGTAACAATGTGACTCGCACGCCAACAGCACTAAGCAATCTTTTTTTTTTTTAAGGGAGTGGGCGAGTGCTGTTACGCACCGTCCCCCCGGCCGCGAGAAGGCCATTGATGGGGGGGTGTGTGGGACTCGCCGCTCCTGTCCCCTCTCAGCTGGCGAGAGGTGAGGGAGAACCTGGCCCTACCCACTAAACCCACTCCGGCGTTTCGTATCCTCTCTGCCGTTTGTGAAGGCACCATGGGATCGATTACACTCTACCATGGCGCTCCCCGGCAGCCCCGGCTTGGCGCCAGGACACCCGCACAATGGGGGGGGGGATCAGAAACGCTGGATCCCCCCCCCCCCGACGACGTATGTGGAGCCGTGCAATGCGGGTCTCGCACCCGCTGGCCCCACAAGGGGTCGAGGCGAACATACGCTCTTCGCCCTCGACCCCGCCGCCTGCGTCGGTGAGGCAGCGCGTCTGGATCTGCTTCGCGCCCCCTCTCCGCCTCCTCCTTCTGCAACATGACTTGTTCACAGAAGGAGGCCACTGCTTCCCAATTCCTATCGCTGCTCAGCATCGCCGCTATGATGCTGTGCAGCGACAGGTCCACCACCCCTGTTGCCGCCCTGAGGGCAGCTCTTTCCACGGCCCAGCGATTGCACTCTTCCAGAGTGTGCTGGGCCGTGTCGTCAGCACTAAGCAATCTAAGCATAGAAGCGTTTTTGTAGTTATCGGTAGAAGAATTCGCGACACTCAATTGATAATAAGAATAACATATTTACGCTTAAAATACCTCGAAAGAGAACGTTAAAATTATTACAAAAAAATTGGCACCGTCGGGGTTTGAAGTAGGTATCTGTATCTCAGCTACTATCTGATTTTTTTTCCAAAACTGAGATTACGGATGCCACGAGCACATTAATGAACACGAAACCACAAAAATTAATGTCTGAAAATATCAGTTAGTTAAAAGTGCCTTGTCAAAGTCTCAATCGTTGCTCAAACAAGAATTTAAATTTAATTTCTGATCTTTTTTAACAATATACATTCCATCCGCTGCGCTCTCTGGGTTACTTTACTGTAACATTACGAATCTACTGACATTTGTGTTTAAGTACGTATGTGTACGTGAATGCAAGATATTACTATATTTTGCAGTCTTTACACAATTTTGATGAAGTGTGACATCTCTTCTGTTGAGTGTAAATATATTTCGATTTACACGTCATATTTTTGTTGCATATGCGTAAATATCAACACGTCTTAGAAAATGTTTGAGTTTTGGAAACGATGGTGATAATTCGCAAATTGTGCACAATCACGCCACCTTTTGGTGGTTAGTCGTCGGCAGGACAGCCCTAGACACATCCATCTTAAGGTATGCTCGCGGGGTCTACAGCTCACAGAGCCACTAGTTTATTTATTTTCTCATTTACCCCCCAAAGGTGGCCCCCATATTTCAAACTCATTTGTTTTCGTTACATGTCCTTCTGTGGGTCACAAACATACATATGTATAGCAAATTTCAACTTAATTGGTCCAGTAGTTTCGGAGAAAATAGGCTGTGACAGACGGACAGACAGACGCACGAGTGATCCTATAAGGGTTCCGTTTTTCTCTTTTGAGGTACGGAACCCTAAAAACGATAGCCCTCATTATGGAATAGGTGTAAACAGAGACCGAAAGTCAAGTACAACAAAAAGGTTTACACTTGTCAATACTTGTATGCAATTCTTTTCTCGCAATAATGTCATAAATGTAAACAAAAGAGGGTAGCAATTATTTCCTGGCAATATATAGTTGTATTATGGTTGTATTCAATAATTGAATTCAATTTTGTGAATGTTTCCCATGTGTAAACTCTTTAGTGCAATTCTTGAATACTATTATAGAAAAACACAATAGGGGGTATTACTGCAATGTTCTGCCACCAGAGTGCAGCACTAGGTTGTTTAGTAAACCATAGAGTAACTTATACATACTGTGCCTTTTACAGTTTTTTGACAAGTTTTCAGAGATAACAAAATATTATGACATTGATGCACCAAGGCGGTTTGTTTACAGAGAACCTACCGGGAAACGCGAATCCGAAACTTCGCTATGCCTGTTTATCGCTCGAATATGCAAGAGTAACAGAGATGTTAGATAACGAAATTTCGATTTTCTTGTTTTACGATTGTGGTATTGGCGCCACCTGCGCATAGTTTCGCGTAATATTCCCTATTGCCGATTCTCGTACAAGAAACTTGCATAATCTAAATGGGCCTTATTTTTATTCAAACTAGTCCTACTAAACTATTAGTAGGAGATACGTTATGGTCGACCTTCACCGAGAGGTCTGACCTGACGGATGAAACTTATACGTTATGAAAAATAATATGTCGTTGAACATAAATAAATAGGGTTGCCTAAAGAAATATGGTCAAGGATATTTTAATACATTTTTTAAAATATTTTTTTTTTCTTTAAACTTCACCGACTTGTCTGACGAACGAAATAAGTTCCAATGGAAAGTATACAACTTGTACAACATGAATCAATTAGGTTGCCTATCTTTTTACGCTCACTATTATGTGGTTGCCGTGTTTAAACAGGTGAGTTTTTATCGATAACTGCAATCATCTTTCTGACGCTTGAGTTTTACATATACCAAAATGATGGTAATTTTATTGCGAATACAGTGCTATAGGGTTGCCTGTGAAAATCCGGTCACAAATAAGGGTTGCCAGGCTTTTAAATAGGAAGAAAGACTTTTAGCGATAACTCAAAAACGGCTTAACTGATCACGATTGTTTTAACTTGTGATGGGGTCACGTTCGCCGGGGCGGGCGTGGCCTCATACACCTCCCTTGTTCCAGACGGGAGCAAGGGTTTCCTAGTTAGCTCAGAGGAGAGAGAGGATGCAGAGTGAGACAAGGAAACACAGGTTTAATGCTGTAATACAAATCGGCGGGCTTTTATGCCGGTTTATTATAAATTAAGATTCCTTAGGTCTAGGTATCCTAAACTAGGTACGACGCGGGGTGGCTTCTACTTATCGCAACGGTACGGCGCGGACCCTAAGCTACTCGCGGATTCGGGAACGGTATCCCCTAAGGGTGAAGGGGATGGCGAGACGGGAAGGATATGCGAATCGGGGGGGAGCGCCTAGGGTGCCTACGCGTCTAAAACACGCCGGCTCTGACCAGGGCGATAGGGAGTATCGAGGGTGCCTACGCGTCTAAAACACGCCGGCTCGGACCAAGATACAGGGTAGGACGGGTTACGTAATCCAGGTGCCTACGCGTCTGAAAACACGCCGGCTCTGACTGGGCTACGGGAATCAGGAAGGGTCGGAGGGGAACCGGGTGCCTACGCGTCTGAAAACACGCCGGCTCGACCGGGAGATCAGCTGTCCTCACTGCGGAAGGCCGTGAGCCCAACTGACGCTGTTGTATGGGCTCGCGCCGCTTTTATACGCTCGGCCTGGCGCGCGACGGGTGGGGCGAGTGGGCTGGCACTCGATCGGTGGCCGCGGCTCGATAGGTAGCTCCGCTGTCTGTCACGTGGCCGTTGCATGATGTTGTAATGCGCGGCTAGGCGCGCCATTACAGTCCCGTCACCCGTCTGGAGATTTTTACCTATGGGGAAAAATCACCGTTAGAATATGCTGGCTGAAAGACGATACCATTTCTTTTTTTTTTTTTTTTTTTTTTTTCTTATTATTATTCTTTTTTATTTACTGGATGCTATTATGTTTATCTCATTTTTGTATTTATTCTAAGTATTCGTCTTCCTATTTGCAACACGTTTATTTATTTTGAGCCTACGTTCTCTGTTTGACCCGCGTCTTGTTTTTTTTAAAAGTTATTTATTGTAAATATATTGCTATTCTATTATACTATTCCCACTATATTGTTGTTCACTTGACTTAATGTTACCCATGCACTTCACTGTTATGTACTTACTTGGTCTGTAACCTATTCTTTCTATGTGCTTGTATCATTCTATTCTATTTATTCACTATGTCGCGGGTTTATTTATGTTTATATTAAGTATCTATTGCGGTTTACTGGTCACACTTGATTGCACGGTAATTATTCTTCATTTTATTACTTTACTTTATTTAAACAATAGGTTTTCTTTTTTACACATTTTTTTTTTATGCTTCTACGGTACTTAAATCTGCTGACGGTTTTTTTTTTTACTACGCTTTATTACGGTTTTTTTTTACTACACTATTTGGTTTTCTTATTACTGTACTTTAATATAATCACTGTTATATTTTTATATTATTTCACTTCACACATTTTTTTTTATTTAGTCTTCTTTTCCCCCCTTTTTTCTTTTGCTGTGACGTTCGTAGGGCGGGTGCGCCTGCCGCGTTCGCGGCCTTCTCGTATGGCCGTGTTGTTGGCCGCCGTTCGTCTTTCTGCCCGCCCTGCGCGTCCTTTTCTTGTTTCCGCCCTCCGTGTCTGGTCTCGAGGACGGTGCCGGTGCCAGGGGGCTGGCGATCTGTAACTTACTTTTTGGTATCCATCCTATATCTATTTTTCTTCTATTAAATTGACGTTTAAGGGTCCCATGTTCCATTTCTGAAGTCGGTTCGTGTCCGCGCTGCGTGGTTTCTGTTTTTCTAATTTTCTTCTTCCGGTTGTATTTTATCGCTGGACTCTGTGTGTGTTGTGTAAGGTTCGCTTTTGCTTGTCGGCGCGTGACTCGGTTTTCGGTGTATTTACCTTTTTCTGATATCTGGTCAATCTTACCGAAATCTACCTGTGGTAGCGGGTACGCATCTTCTTCGGTTATATGGATAACCTCACGGCAATATGCACGGAATCGGTACTGACCTGACGGTTTTTCTACTGGTACCACGGGGAAACTATGTGGGCTGTGTGACCTCTCGATCACGCCCTGTTGAAGCATGTCGCTCACATGCTTGTCGGTTATTTTTTGCTGTTTCGGATTTCGTGGATTACTTTGTTTTATAGGTTCTGTGTGCTTTAATTTTATTCTATGTTGTACCTTTGTGAGCGGTGTGGTTGGCTGCTGTTGACTGGATTCGGCGGTTGTGCTATCCTGGTTTTCTTCTGGAGTGTCTACTTTTTCCTTGTCTTCTCCGTTTTCCTTATTTTTTCTCTGGATATTCTTTTCATCGGGGTCTTCTTCGTCTTGGCTCTCTCCTGGCCATTTTATTGACATTCCAAGTCGTTTCAGGACGTCCATTCCTATTATAATGTCCGTCGCTGACGGCAGCACCCTCAGCCAGTGTCTGATTTTTACCTCTTTGACTTCTATATCGACCAACAGGTTGTTGTGGGTTTGTGTCCTGGTCCCATTCGCTAGTATTACTTCTCTTGTTTTTACCTTATTCTGGTACGCGATGTTCTTACATTCATTATATACTTGCTGGTTGATGTACGAGTTGGTGGATCCTGTGTCTATTACGCCTCGGTATCTTCTTCCCATTATGTGCAAATCGGTGTATATGCGGTTGTCGCTCGCCTGTGGGCTATCGGCTGCTCCTAGCTTTTCCTGCCCTATCCAGGTTGGTTTCTTGCAGCATGTCCTGCTTAACACTCCCAGTTTTCCACACTGGCTACAAAATACTTGGCGCCTGCCTCTGCAGGCGTCTGCGTTATGTCCCGGTTTCCCACAGGACCAGCAGCTGGTCTTGGGGTCGTACTTCGGATGCACTGTGTGGCTCGTACTCTCTCTCGGTTCGGGTTTCGGTTTCTGGTTTTTGTGGCGTCGGTCGTCCCTACCTTGGGTCGTTTGTTCGCTGCTTGCTTATTTGTCCTCCCTCCATTTGCTGTCGTCGCTGGCGTCTCGCCACGCTCCTGACGACGTCGTTGCACCGTACGTGGGTGTCCTTATATTTTCATACTCGGTTCCTAATTTCAATAGTTCTGGTAAGGTCTTATAGTCTTGCCTTTTGATGTATAGCTTGTAGCTATGTAACATATTCTCGTGAATGCGGTGTAGCTTCGCTGCTTCGTCGAGACTTCCGTACCTGCGCATCAGCGTCAGAATGTCTGTGACGTAGTCGGTAAACCTCTCCTGGTCTCCTTGCTTTCTAGTGACAATTCTGGCTATGAGATCCTCTTCATAATTGGCCGGGTAGTAGTACAGCTTAAATGTTTGCAGGAATTGATTCCAATTGGTCCACGAGTCTACGTAATTTCTGTACCAGAGCAGTGCCCTACCTTTTAAGATGCGTGGTAATGCTGCTAATATATCTTCCTTCTTAATCTTGCTCGCCTTGATGAGTTCTTCCAACCTTTCTATGAACTCGACGGCGTCGTCTGTGGTCTCAAATGAGAGGTTCCATTCTTTTATTAATTTTGTTATTACCTTTGCATTGTTTTCCGCCATTTCTCCCGCTTCTTCCTCTTTCAGGATCTCCACCAAGCCCTTACGTATCTCCTCTACGGTTAAGTCTTCGGTCGGTACGCCACGTTTTGTGGCTTCTTGTACTAATTCGGGTTTTTTCAGTCGGTATATCCAACTTGTAGGCATTTCTAATACCTACCGGTAAGCAGCGGTTGTACGGTGCACGGTTGTCCGTGCGGGGTTTTTTTTTTACTTTATTACTTGGATGGAGCGTGGGGGCTCCTGGTGTACCTCTGTGCGGGCTAGGTGTACTCTACGGGTGGGCGGGATGCGACAGTCCCAGTTGCCTCGGTGCGGTGATGCTACGTGTAGCGGCTGTATGGAATATATGAGTACACGGGGCGGTATATGTTAAATATTTATTTATTTATTTATTCTGTCCTCTCTCGAGCAATGGTTCCTTCCAGGATACCTTATGGACTCCTACGTGAGTTTTTTCGTTGGGCGCCAGATGTGATGGGGTCACGTTCGCCGGGGCGGGCGTGGCCTCATACACCTCCCTTGTTCCAGACGGGAGCAAGGGTTTCCTAGTTAGCTCAGAGGAGAGAGAGGATGCAGAGTGAGACAAGGAAACACAGGTTTAATGCTGTAATACAAATCGGCGGGCTTTTATGCCGGTTTATTATAAATTAAGATTCCTTAGGTCTAGGTATCCTAAACTAGGTACGACGCGGGGTGGCTTCTACTTATCGCAACGGTACGGCGCGGACCCTAAGCTACTCGCGGATTCGGGAACGGTATCCCCTAAGGGTGAAGGGGATGGCGAGACGGGAAGGATATGCGAATCGGGGGGGAGCGCCTAGGGTGCCTACGCGTCTAAAACACGCCGGCTCTGACCAGGGCGATAGGGAGTATCGAGGGTGCCTACGCGTCTAAAACACGCCGGCTCGGACCAAGATACAGGGTAGGACGGGTTACGTAATCCAGGTGCCTACGCGTCTGAAAACACGCCGGCTCTGACTGGGCTACGGGAATCAGGAAGGGTCGGAGGGGAACCGGGTGCCTACGCGTCTGAAAACACGCCGGCTCGACCGGGAGATCAGCTGTCCTCACTGCGGAAGGCCGTGAGCCCAACTGACGCTGTTGTATGGGCGCGCGCCGCTTTTATACGCTCGGCCTGGCGCGCGACGGGTGGGGCGAGTGGGCTGGCACTCGATCGGTGGCCGCGGCTCGATAGGTAGCTCCGCTGTCTGTCACGTGGCCGTTGCATGATGTTGTAATGCGCGGCTAGGCGCGCCATTACAAACTTTTTTAAATGTGTTTATTAAGCATTATTTTTGTGATTTTTTTCATATTTTTTGGATCGATGGTGCAAAAGTGAGAAAAAAAAACCCTTTTTTTTTCTTTCAAAATAATTATTTCCGAAATGATTCACTTTATCAAAACATTTTGTTTTAAGACGCCTTTTTATGAAAAACCTATCTAACGACACCCCACACTATAGGGTTGAAACGATAAAAAAATATTCACTATCAAAATAGTTATTTGTTATACAAGGGTGAAAAGTTGTATTTTACCCGCGAGTGTGGAATTGAAACACGAGAAGTAAAATACATTTGCACCCGTGTGTAACACAAAACTTTTCACCTCACTATAGCGAGGAAAGTGCAACATCCACAGGCGTTAGATCATCTTCATTACTGGAATCACTCATTTTTTTACGATATTATAACAAAAAACTGGAAATTCTGTATTTTTACGTGAGAAGTTTTAAAGTAAAAATTTTGTTGACAATGTTGACATTTCTGACGTATGAAATGTCAATGATGCGTTTTGAAATTGCATCGACTCAACTTGTGAGTTCAGAATTATATTTAACATAATTATTAGAAAAAAACCGTTTCTTATGGAATTTTAAGGTTTATGACTTAAAACCATTAAATAAAGCTAAATTTGGTATTTTTTATTAAATTCTCAAACCATTTATTTAATGATAATTAATATCGAACAAACAATTATTATGAGCGTTTTACGTTTTACGTTTTGTTATCTGTCAAAAGCTACTTAAACACGCTCCATCCAAGGTCAAATTACTTTCCCCACTAGTGGATAAAATGCGTTTTTCCCCGCTTAATTTAAAGGATAAAAGACGGCTTTCCGAGCTAGTGAGGGGAAAAATTATTTTATAAAACCCATATTTTTGTTTTATATATCCAACGACATCATAGGGTTCTGTATTCGCATTAAATTACCATCATTTTGATATATAATTCAAGCGTCAGGCAGATGAGTGCAATCGATAAAAACTCACCTGTTTAAACACGGCAACCTCATAATAGTGACCGGAAAAAGATAGGCAACCTAATTGATTCATGTTGTACAAGTTGTAAATTTCCATGGGAACTTATTTCGTTAGTGGTGAAGTCCGGATCCGGCCTTTACCACTGGAGGGCTTCGTCACTTTTTCTTTATTATATGACATCTATTACAGTTTATAATTGCGATAATTATTTACATTAACAGTGGAAGCAGAAGGTGTTCTCCGGCCAGTTCGCAGCTACAAAGGAATTTACTTGCCCTCAATTACCAACAGTTTTACAGTACGTAATCTGACCAAAAATTTGCATTTTTAATACATATACCATACCATACTGTTCAGCGACTTTTAACAATAACTTATGTTTTGATTTTTAGTACACTTTATGTTTAAGGCGTGACAAGCAACGTCAATATGGCGTATATTGAAGATAATATCCGCCACCTGGGGACGCGTTCTCTAGAGTGGAGGGGGGGGGGGGGCTCCTCCGAAAATATTTTAATTAAATACAGTAGAGTCCGGCTAGTACGACTTGGAATATAACAATTAACAACCAAGGTTGGTTATAGCGACGTGAGTAGGTATAGCTACTTGTTTGGTTCCAGTATGAGCTACTAATGTATGAAAGTACAACCGTTTATTACGACTCCGTTTATAACACCGGAAACTTACACAAAATCCATCCGTCAAGTCCGGTTACAACGACGAGCGACGTAGTTTTTACAAATAAATTGTTGGTAAGAAGCATATTGACTTTTCGTAATCTTGCAAGATAAATAAAACCCACTTCCCATTATTTAATTGAGTTTAAACTTCACATACATAATTGTGTAAGCTGGGTGACAATGCAATATTTTGGACGGTCACCCACTTCTAATGATGGACACAGGAGATGGCCATAGGAACTGTGTGATAAAACAACGCAATCTAATTGCGTTTGGCTTAATGAGTATAAGTTGCGTGATGAAACAAAAGTACATAGCCAACGATAAAGGATTGTATTAAAATTGAAAATTTTGGCAGAAAACTTATTGATTGCCGATGTACGATTGTCACATCTTTATTAGATCCCCAAGAATTATGACTTTTTATTTTACGGGATTCGAGTAATTTACGGGTATGAGTGAGTACGCGTACAAAAGTGGCTTATTCCAAACACAAGTCTCTCCAAAAAGTCGTAATACTTACGTAAATATAAATATTTTAATTGTAATGTATTTTTTTTTCTTTGATGGTCGCATAAGTATTAATAAATAAAAAATGATGTAATTATTTTCATTAAAAAAATATTAAAATTGGCCGTTCGTTTAGTTCGAGGTCCGGTTATTACGACGTAATATAAGCGGTCCCTTGGGCGTCGTTATAACCGAACTCTACTGTAATGTATAAATAACAAATAAAAACAACACACAAATAAATATATGTTGGTTGTAAGACTAAAATGCCCTTAGTTTGAGCTTGTTAGAATTGATTATTTAATTACTTTTTGACTCGCGCTACGAGCAAGGCTTGGCTTATATCTTATACGTATATGTACAACATAGAATCTCAATATATATTACTTGCCCCCAATTACTATTAGTTTTGCAGTACGTAATCTGACGAAAATGTGCATTATAGTTTATATATGTGTATAGTGTATATATTAAGACTACCTACCTACCTACTACCTACTAACTTACCTTCCATACATTAAATGACCGTGCATTATAAATTATAATTAATATTTTTTAGCACGAGGGCGTAGAGCTCTCCTACCAACGATACTCGAGAAGACAACGGCAGAAGTCCTTAATCATGGTCAACGTTGTCGACTTTCTTCTCAAAGTAAGTAAATATGAACCAAAAGTTTAGTTGTGGAGCTCTACTTAATTTTATTTAAATTGTAGTTCCGTACCAAAAAGGCACAAAAGGAACCCTTATGCACCGACTCTGTCCGTCTGTCTGTCTGTCACATTGCTAAATATCTCCAGAACTACTGAAGCTATCGATTTCAAATTTGGAACATTTATGAACAACGCTAACCCAAACACATTGGAAATGTATTTTTTTTTATTAATTATGAGAAATGCCCAATATAAAGAGGGGGCAAAATTTCAAAGTCTAGTTACTAGGTCGAGTGGGATAAAAGAGCACGAATTGAACATAACAAACATTTTTTTAGTTATATTTGTTTTTCATAGAAATAAAAAATGAAGGAAAATGTGAAAAAAATACCAGCCACCCCCCCCCCCCTCCCCCAATATCTCCGAAATTTCCCAACGAAAAAAATTTTTTTTTACACAACATTATCATAAATATTACAGGAAAAACATAATCACACCTCTATCATGAATTTTTTTTAATTATCATAAATCATTTTCTAATTTAATTTGCAATTTAAACCCATTTACGGGTGTATGTTATACATAAAATGTCTATGAGATTACACTAAAAACACCTTCTTTCAAATACAAAACAAAAATTGTAAAAATCGGTTCACATGATAAGGAATTATCCCAGAAAAACCAACATACATACAGGTCGCGCAAATTAGTTAGCCAATTTGCCGATAGATGGCGCTGTACACAATTACGCATAGTATACTAAACTTCTGGTCAAAAGTCTTGCGGGATTCTATTTACATGAGAAAATTGAAAGTTTGTACGGAACCCTCGGTGCGCGAGTTAAACGAACTCGCACTTGACCGGTTATTAAAATAAATTACACTTGCAATTTGCACTAATAATAATTTGCACTTTCGCCCGTACCAAATGGTCCTGGTACCAAGACATCTGAAGACAGTTTGACAGTTAAGCGATGGTATCGCAATGTGAAAACCATTGTTTGTAAAACATTACTTAAACCACCATTAAAGTTCGTAGATTTCAAACAGTCCCCTTTCGGTACCACCATTTATAACCACTCACATTCAAACAATAAAAATTTGTATTTGTATTTAAAATTAAAATTTCCTCCGAAACAAGGAATCTGGAAACACCATTTGGTAATAACTTTGGATATACCAAGGAATCTCCAGTTAGCGTTTTTACTCATGTTCAACATCCGCACTAGCACAATCGGATTAAGTCTAACC
The DNA here is from genome assembly GCF_947568885.1 of Cydia strobilella. NCBI lineage: Eukaryota > Metazoa > Arthropoda > Insecta > Lepidoptera > Tortricidae > Cydia > Cydia strobilella. The sequence goes on from NC_086068.1 coordinate 34,652,311, forward strand.
TTGAAATCCTTCCAAAGTTACGAAATTTGGTATGTATGTTAATTAAAGGTCTCTTTCATGTCCACACTATTTGACATTTGGGGACCTCGAGGAATCGCAGCCATCTTGGAAAATGTGTACCATTCTGGAGAAATTTGCGTTTTACTCTAAATATACGTTCTCTATGAAAATATGGTGTAAGGCAACATTAAAGCTTATTAAATTCTACACACAAAAGTCCTAGATATCTTTGCGGAAAAAATACATTTTGTTATAGAAAATAATAGCTGAATTCAGATTTAGCGCTTTTACACTTTCAGGGGATATTCTCTTAATATGAAACTTGGAGGAATGTGAATTCCACTTTTGTCTATACATTTGTACACGTTCTACCCCAATATCAACATTTTACTCGACTGCGACTTAAACAGAAAGTAGGGTTATGGGTTTAAATACTGAAAATCAGTAGGTACACCCTGTAGGTCAGGATACTGGACGGATTTTTTAAATGACATATCGGTAGATTCCTTTTGCCCTTCACAACCTGTTTACACTTGTTTTATTAAAGAAAAATGAATACAGCCGCCTTGAGAGGACGCCGAATATTAAATCTTTTATCTTTATCTTTGTTTGCGTGTCATAAAATTGGAGCTTCGGGGACCACGGGGATCAAACGCCATTTTGAAAAGTATGTCTTTTTGGTTTTTCTGTTTTTCTCGGAATATCTGGATTTAATGTGAATACTGTGTACGGCGAAACGAAAGCTTATATTTCTAGAAGAAAGCTCCGTTTTAGGGACATGGTGTTTTATACCTTTTTTGTGTAGAACTTAATAAGCTATTGTTTCGCCGTACACAGTATTCACATTAAACCCAGATATTCGAGTAAAAACAGAAAAACCAAAAAAGACTTATACTTTTCAAGATGGCGTTTGATCCCCGTGGTCCCCGAAGCTCCAATTTTATAACACGCAAACAGGGATCCCTGAAATTATAGGTGTCAAATTTCATTACTGTCACTATTGTTTAAACCCCATTTAAGACCTAAAATCTGTTTTTGCAGTCACATTTTAAGTCCTAAACATTTTTTCTCCATTTATTTTAGTAAACTTGTATTGCATAGCACTCGTGTACCAATTATGGATCTACTGATGTATATTTTATTGAAATCCACTCAATAGTTTAGGCGCTAGGAGTAAAAATATGATTTAATATTCGGCGTCCTCTCAAGGCGGCTGTATTGATTTTTCTTTAATAAAACAAGTGTATACAGGTTGTGAAGGGCAAGAGGAATCTACCGATATGTCATTAAAAAAAATCCATCCAGTATCCTGACCTACAGGTTGTACTGATTTTCAATATTTAAACCCATAACCCTACTTTCTGTTTAAGTCGCAGTCGAGTAAAATGTTGATATTGGGGTAGAACGTATACAAATGTACAGACAAAAGTGGAATTCATATTCCTCCAAGTTTCATATTAAGAGAATATCCCCTAAAAGGGTATATGCGCTAAATCTGGATTCAGCTATTATTTTCTATAACAAGATGTATTTTTTCCGCAAAGATATCTAGGACTTTTTTGTGTACAATTTAATAAGCTTTAATGTTGCTTTACACCATATTTTCATAGAGAACGTATATTTAGAGTAAAACGCAAATTTCTCCAGGATGGTACACATTTTCCAAGATGGCTGCGATTCCTCGAGGTCCCCAAATGTCAAATAGTGTGGACATGAAAAAGAGACCTTTAATTAACATACATACCAAATTTCATAACTTTGGAAGGATTTCGAGGTTAGACTTAATCCGATTGTGCTACATCCTGTAAGTATAGTAATGCATGTGCAAATCAAATACCTATAATACAATGAAATTATCTTTACTGGTATATGAATTTAAATAATGATCAATTATTGCATATGTGTATTTTTATATTTATTTTCAGATTAGCTTATCCGTCATATATCTCGCAACACATTCAAAAACAGAAGCAAGTAAGTGAAGTACCCTACATACGCCAGGACCGTACAGACCTACTTATTGCTTTTATTAACAGACTTATTAACTTTTTATTAACGTCTGCTCGTTTGCCTCCTATATCATAAAAAAAAACTTCCAAATCCCAAAAGAGGAGGTTCTCAATTCGGTTGTTTTTTTCCGTCATTTCAATTCAATTCAATACTTTATTCATAAAATACAATTTTACAAGTCAGGTACATGCTAAATACTTAGTTTTAAGTCTTATTAATTGACCGAAGCGTAGCGAAGGTCTACGGTTTGACTCGGGCATTTTGCTTTTGTATGTCCGGATGTTCTTCTCTACAGGTCGCAATTCTCAACCGATTCTCGTGAAATTTTGTGACCAAATTTTATGGTTAAATAGAATTATTTTGGCGATCCGGTTTTTGGAAATTTTTCAAAATGGCGGAGTTGTGATTGCTCGCGCCTAAACAAATAGTCGTATCGATATCATAACAATATTTTCTTTTTGAAATATGTTTACAGATTAAATGTCGAAAAATGCAGAAACTTTGCATTGCTGGTTTTGGCGGTATTTAGATATTTAGTTTTTAGTCGAGAATGAGTAGCTGAATTTCGTCAGCTTGGGTAAGCACTATACTGGCGTGTTTTGCAAACATTCGCTTTTTTCGTTTGCACCGGGTTGTCCCTGGTTCAATCCCCAGTAATTGTATGCTGCTACATAACTTTTTGTATTTTACACTTCAAATTCGTATTGTTTTTTTATTTGTTTTTTATTTTTCTATTTTGAAATTGATTGATCAAGTGCGGGCTAAGCGTATTCGTTTCATTTTTACAAGCTTTTATTTAACTAGCCCTAAAAAATATGTTTTTTTTTGTTTTTTTAATTTTCTAGTGTTCTAAACGGCGGAGCCATAAGCCATTACGTGCTGCTGACATGCTGGTTTTGCGCTAGAAATGACGCATTCGGAGCTAAAATGACCCCTATTTGAAGTGTTTATTTAATAATTACTCATCAGTCCATTAACCGATTTTGATACAATTGAGTACATTTGATAGATCTTTTTCAATTTTAATGAAATATTATAAAAATAGAATACGCGGTCTTATAAAAAGCTGGAAAAAACTTAAAATGTGGCATTTTTACAGAAATTTCACGAACCTTTGTTTTTTTCACGAAAATTTGTTTGAAGCCAGCTGTGCGAAAATTAAGGCATAAAACGCTCAAATGCGCTCATACCTACAGGCTTTACAATATAGGGTCGGGTAAAACCGATATTAAAGCGCACGAAACGCGCTTTTTATACATGGCTCCTTTTATATTGTAAAGATTACATAGAGGGGGCCTGCGGCGCCCTTTAATACACTGTAAGGTCGGGCTTAGCCCGACATTCAAGCGTGCGAAGCGCGCTCTAACACACAGGCTTTACACTGTAGGGTCGGGCGAATTCAAGCGCACTCGCTTTCACACACAGGCTTTACACTGTCGGGCTAAGTCCGACATTCAACGCCTTACACAAAGGGCACCTGCGGCACCTTTTACACTGTAAATATTACGTACAGGGCCGCCTGCGGCGCCTTTATCTCTTACCTACAAACTTTTTACTGTAGGGTAGGGCAAAGCCCAACATTCAAGTCTTACATACAGGGCGCCTGCTTTACGCTTACGCTTTATGAGGTCCCTATGCGGTCTTCGCAATAATTTCCACGCCACGTTTCACATCAACTATTGCGACTGTATCCCTGATACAGCCTATCACCATGTTTTTTTGATGCCAATCGATCCCATTTCTATCCACGATCAAAAGCTTGTATGGTACCAAAAATACTTCCGCCTAGAAAAGCCACAAATCGAGGATACAGTTTGTATGAAAATGAAAACTTTTATTTTTCACATGCTATTTTTTATGCCAATCGATTCCATTCCTATCCAAGCTACAATTATTTTTAAAGCGAAATTTACAAACCTAGAATATATTATGCTGAAGCGATCAACATCAAAATCAGTGATTTGTTAAGATTTAGTTAGTGGACACCGTTTTCTCCCAAAATGGAAATTGTGTGAAAAAAGTACCTATTGTCTCTAGCTATTCTACCCTCTTTAAACGTAACAGGACTGATTGGCGAGATAGAAAAATGTGAATAAAATTTCACGTTTTCTCCATATAGTAAACTAGCTTTTGCCCGCGACTTCGTCTGCGTGGTCTTAGTAACCGCAGCTAGAGTAAGAATAGCGCCTGGAAAAATTCTCTCAGCAATCTAAATTTAAGCATAATATGCACACAAATTAGCAGGCACTTCGTTAATTATCTCAATTCCACCCCGCTTTTTACTTTCTTAAGGGATGATTTTCGGGATAAAAACTGGACTCAACCTGTCTCTATGCCAAATTTCATCTAAATCGATTCAGCGGTTTAAGCGTGAAGAGGGAACACGCAGACAGAAAGACAGACAGACAGACAGACTTTCGCATTTATAATATTAGTATGGAAGTATGGAATAGTATGGATATGGATGAAAACTTTTATTACCTACTCAAAAATGTGACTCGCGCGCCAACAGCACTAAGCAATCTTTTTTTTTGTTAACGAAGTGGGCGAGTGCTGTTACGCACCGTCCCCCCGGCCGCGAGAAGGCCATTGATGGGGGGGTGTGTGGGACTCGCCGCTCCTGTCCCCTCTCAACTGGCGAGAGGGGAGGGAGAACCTGGCCCTACCCACTAAACCCACTCCGGCGTTTCGTATCCTCTCTGCCGTTTGTGAGGGCACCATGGGATCGATTACACTCTACCATGGCGCTCCCCGGCAGCCCCGGCTTGGCGCCAGGACACCCGCACAGTGGGGGGGGGGGGGATCAGAAACGCTGGATCCCCCCCCGACGACGTATGTGGAGCCGTGCAATGCGGGTCTCGCACCCGCTGGCCCCACTAGGGGTCGAGGCGAACATACGCTCTTCGCCCTCGACCCCGCCGCCTGCGTCGGTGAGGCAGCGCGTCTGGATCTGCTTCGCCCCCTCTCCGCCTCCTCCTTCTGCAACATGACTTGTTCGCAGAAGGAGGCCACTGCTTCCCAATTCCTATCGCTGCTCAGCATCGCCGCTATGATGCTGTGCAGCGACAGGTCCACCACCCCTGTTGCCGCCCTGAGGGCAGCTCTTTCCACGGCCCAGCGATTGCACTCTTTCAGAGTGTGCTGGGCCGTGTCGTCAGCACTAAGCAATCTAAGCATAGAAGCGTTTTTGTAGTTATCGGTAAAAGAATTCGCGACACTCAATTGATAATAAGAATAACATATTTACGCTTAAAATAACTCGAAAGAGAACGTTCTGATCTGATTTTTTTTTTCAAAACTGAGATTACGGATGCCACGAGCACATTAATGAACACGAAACTACACAAAAATTAATGTCTGAAAATATCAGTTAGTTAAAAGTGCCTTGTCAAAGTCTCAATCGTTGCTCAAACAAGAATTTAAATTTAATTTCTGATCTTTTTTAACAATATACATTCCATCCGCTGCGCTCTCTGGGTTACTTTACTGTAACATTACGAATCTACTGACATTTGTGTTTAAGTACGTATGTGTATGTGAATGCAAGATATTACTATATTTTGCAGTCTTTACACAATTTTGATGAAGTGTGACATCTCTACTGTTGAGTGTAAATATATTTCGATTTAGACGTCATATTTTTGTTGCATATGCGTAAATATCAACACGTCTTAGAAAATGTTTGAGTTTTGGAAACGATGGTGATAATTCGCAAATTGTGCACAATCACGCCACCTTTTGGTGGTTAGTCGTCGGCAGGACAGCCCTAGACACATCCATCTTAAGCTATGCTCGCGAGGTCTACAGCTCACAGAGCCACTAGTTATATAGATATTTACATAGTTCAAGGGGCAAGGCTGAGCCAGCGAACCAGTTGTTTTTTTTTCAATACTTAATAATAATAAGTTTTACCCATTTAGTACAGTGCTAGGTCTCGTAAAAGGCATCGACTGTGTAGTATGCATCAGACGCTAATTTAGATTTGAGTTTTTTATAAAAACATAGGTCGCTAGTTATTTGTTTCAGCTCTAGCGGGATTTTGTTATAAACTTTAGGTCCTACCGTATGTATACACTTTCTAGACTTGGCAAGTCGCGTTTTAGGTGGATTAAGGTCAATAGGCCTTCTAGAACTCGCACCTCGGGCGTTGCCACGAGTCGGAAACTGTTTTAAGTTGCGTCTAACGTATTTCGCCACTTCGAAAATGTATAGACACGGTAGGGTAAGAATTCCTGTCTGTTTAAACAGTTCCTGCGCTGGATGATCCCATGAGACCCCAGATATGCACCGAATCGCTCGTTTTTGAAGTTTAAATGGTCTTAGTCGGTCCGCCGCATCGCCCCATAGGTCGATTCCGTATGTTAATATTGAATGAAAGTAGCCGTAATAAGCTTCCTTGACATTACTGAGATTTAGACTGGGCCGAAGTCTGCCCAAGGCGAAGCAAGCGGTCACATAGCTGATCAATATGCGGACTCCACGTTAGCCCGGAGTCTATTATCAGACCTAGGTATTTTACTTGGTCAACCTGAGGAACGGGTTGGCCGTTGCAGCTTATATGTAAATCGTGCGCTCTTTTACCTCGCAAGCAGAAACGAATTATGTTAGTTTTTCAACGTTCAATATCCTTTCTGGACCGATTTTGAAAAATATTGTTTGATTGTATGTATATGCCACAGACCACGTATTTTTCTAGACGTAGCATACTTGCGCTACCCCCTCTGCCACGCATACGGTAGAATTACTCGATTTTCGAGTCACGCCTATTTATGCTATGAAAAATGCATTATAGGATATTTAACTACTAGTCAAATCAGTTTATTTTTTCGAACTGTCAAACCGATTTTGCTACTATGGAATTTATATGAAACGCTAGCATGTGACGTCACAATCAAACTACCTACTCTTTATAGTTTCATACGGGTTTTAAAATAGAATTTGTGTCCAAAAATATCTGCAGTCTACGTTTCTCTATTAATCTTCTGGTGCTTTGTTTCATGCATGGTGTAAAATAATTTATTTTAAATACAGAAAAATAACCTATTGTCGTGGACTGTGTGAACGGATGTTTAGGTGGATGAGTATGTGTATGGGTGTATGAATGTAGTGGGTGAATTGGTGCATGGGTGAATGGGTGTTTTGGTGAATGGGTATATGGGTGAATGCGTTAATGTTTTTCCTTCCCTATACATATGTATTTTTTACTGCTGAGGTGAAAAGTTGTATAAACCACACCAGATCAAAGTTTCCTCGCACTTCGTGCCTTATTCGCCACGCTAATGATTCTAATTTGAGATAAAGCATTAAAGGGCGGACTCTTACTTTAATAGTCTTAATAGCATCGTACAGGCTGTTTTTAATGGGTGGGTCTTGTAGCCACAACTAAGTATTATGTATTACCAATTTGAAGCACCTTGACTAGGGTTTGCAATCCGAATATTCGGATATGAATAATATTCGAATATCCGCCAAAAATAATATCCGAAAATATTCGAATAATACAACTCGAAATATTCGAATAAACGGATATTTTAGATAACACAGAAATAACGTTTTTAACTATGTTTTCATACAAAGACGTTACCCCAACCAATTTTAAATGATTACTATAACAGGTAAACATGCATGTACATATACTTAACGCAAATAAATAATCTGAATCTAACATATTACTGTTATCTTTAAAACCGTACTTAATAAGGAGGGTTTATAATTATCTGGATTCACTGGTGCCTAGTGGGAAATACATCCAGTGCCTCATCTCGTGTTCATTCGTCTACTCGTACATTCAGTCTTTATCAATCCAGTAGCAATGAAATGCTAACAATGAAAGCAATACTTACTTACTCCACTGGATCAGTGACCCAAAAAGGATATTGGCCTCTGAAACAAGTGAACGCCATTCTATCCTATTCTGCGCCACTGCCACTACTATGATCCTATAGCCATGGCCTCCAGATCGCTCTGGTGGTTGATTCTGAGACCAATCTTCTCTCCTTCCTACTCTATGATCCGCAGGCCGCATGGTCGCTTTTGTTTGGAGCCTATAGCCCCAAGTCATAAGCAAAATCCAATGATCTTATGTTTGCCGTTCAACTCTACACTCCCATCACACATAAACAATTTTCGGACGATGTATTCTAATGCCAAGTTGATAAGCATTGGCGAAAGAGCGGCTCCTTGTTTCAGACCAGTGACTAGTTCAAATTCGGCTGTTGTTCTCCACTAGCTTTTTACACTCATCCTGCTTACTTTGGTTGCAATAATTATCATTATTAACAAGTTGTCTGGCACTTTAAAGCACTGCAAAATTAGACAGTGTCTCTCTGACATAATTATGCTGACAAATAGAATATGGCTGTTTTGTGCCTACTTCCATTTCCTTTTGATCACCTATTTCAACAAGTATAATCCACAGTACGGCGGGTCTAGCAACGAAAGCAATAATAACCATGAAAAAAAAAACAGGGACTTTGTCTAAAACTAATAATCAGCAACAACGAAATGAAAAATTGCATTCGGGATATTTTTAATCTGCATGAGTCTCCGCCTGATAACGCGATCTCAAAGCATCCCATAAGGTATTCATTTATAATTATCTCTGAAACTAGCATCTCACCGTTTTATGACAGTTCTAGTAGCATCCTTAATAGTTCTATAGCCCTAGCCTAGGTGGTATTTTTTCCATAGTTCTGCTGATTTATGCAAAAAAAATTGAAACTTTGCATTATGGCACTCTAGCATCTCCGCCGTTATCATATATATTACTTTATTATATATTACTTGGAATAAATATTTTGGTTTCATCTATAATTATCCGAAATTATCCGAAATATTCGGATAATACAAATTGTATTATTCGAATTATCCGTATAAGAAAATCGGACGGCTATTGCAAACCCTAACCTTGACATTTCTCTGTTTGGCCCTATGGTAGAGAATGTACCATTTGTAGTAACTTTTTTAATGTGCAATAGAATAGAATAGAATAGAATAGAATAGAATAAAGTTTAAAATAAATAAATAACTCATCCTCTATAAAATATATAGGCCAAGCAATAAGAAGGTATAGAGGGAAATGCTAGGAACACAATTTTTGACTTCGTAGCTTTGTTTGGACTAGTTAGGAGGTGAACATATCAAAAGTCCACGGCCGTAACCCTAGTGCTGGAGGGGAGAGGGGGGTTTAAAGGTTCCATTTTTCGGTTTTTCGATTATATCTGGGAAACTATGCGTCTAAGCGAGTTGGCCACTTATACAAAATGAAAAGAGATTTAATTTGTTACAAGTTTTATTAAGTCAAGTTTTACGATATCTTATATATTTTTTGAGATATCTGCTCTTGAAGGTTTATTTAGGGCTCTGATTTTTATCTTGAATATCTACATCAGTGAAGCTGCTAAGATTAGATTAGATTAGATTGGATTAGATTAGAATTATTTATTTCTTATTGGAAATTACATGGTATTTAACAATGTCAAAATGTTTCTAAATAACATGAACTCACAAAAAGATCGTCAAATTGTAAATAATTCAGTAAAAAAATAAAAAATAAAAGTCAAATAAAGTGAGATAAAATGTCAGAGAATAATGATAATAATACTAAATACAATGTCAAAAAAAAAATCTCTTCCGGAGTATAAATAAGCGGTCAAAATCAAAATTTATATATTGCTAGGGCACCTTAGTTAATATAATGTCAGAATTAATAATAGTATTGCAGTCAAATTAAAATAAAATTCCAATTAACAGCTAAAACAATAAAAAAATAAACAATAAAACAAAAGTAACAATGTCAGATTAAATAATTATAGAAAATATTATACATTTTAATCGCGTTTCAAGTCTGTGTATTCCTTTACAGAATACAGCGATTTTGTGAGTAACATCTCTTTGAGTTGGCGTCCAAAAATATCATCAGAGGTTTCGTTTCTGAGACTAGCGGGTAGGCGTTCATAGAATGCAGGGCCGATTACGCGCGGTGACTTGCCGGGTTTGGTATCGTTTTCGTTTAAATCGGGGGTGCTGAATTCATTTACGGTATCAACATTGACACCTTTCCGAGGTAAAAACATACAAACTTTAACAAATAACTTTTTTTTAAACTCCTTTTCACGCTTGAACCGCTGAACCGATTTTAGTTGAAATTTGGTAAATAGATGTTTTAAGTCCCGAGACAGGATATAATATAGTTTTTATCTCAAAAATCATACTTTAATTGTGTGAATTTTGGTGTGGGGGAAATTCAGCTTCTTCGCCGAAGTTGAATTCCTGATGTTAATACTGTTTAAATTTAGGTTTGAAGTCATGTTTGGTATCATTTTCTACTAAAGCAAACATGTAGACCATCCCAAATATTATTTAAATAGGTTCAGCGGTTATTGATTCTCCATACAAATTTCCACCCCACTTTTCACACCCTTAAAAGATGATTTTGGTTATTAAAACTATTCTATGTACTGTCCCGGGACTAAAACCATCACTATACCGATATCAACGAAATCGGTTCAGCGGTTTAAGCGTAAAGAGGAGTTTAAAAAAACACTTTTATAAATTTTTACTTAGGAATGGTGTCAATGTTGATACCATAAATGAATTCAGCACCCCCGATTTATACGAAAACGATACCAAACCCGGCCTAGCAGCTTCACGGATGTAGATAATTAAGATAAACATGAGAGCCCTAAATTAAACTTCAAGAGCGGACATCTCAAAAACTATACAAGATATCAAAAAACTTGACTTAATAATACTTGTAACAAATTAAATCTCTTTTCATTTTGTATAAGTGGCCAAGTCACGCAGATGCATAGTTTCCAAGATATAATCGAAAACCGAAAAATGGAACCTTCAAACCCCCCTCTCCCCCCAGCACCAGGGTTACGGCTTTGATATGTTCACCTCCTAACTAGTCCAAACAAAGCTACGAAGTCAAAAATTGTGTTCCAAGCATTTCCCTCTATAACTTTTTTTGGGCATTCATTTCCTGGCCTAATATTCGCATTCCTAAAAACGAATCAACATAGCATTCGAAATATGCTATTACATTATTGACCGTGATTATTACCAACGCGTCATATCACTAGCAATCGTCAGATATTTTTGTCTGACGCCCACGTAGACACGTTGAACGGACCCAATCAATCAATCAATAATAATTTATTTCGAACAAATAACTCCATAATGTGTTAGTATCATACATACTAATACTTAAATCTAGGGTTAGTACAAACATAATATTAAAATATAATTTCACATAATGGGGCATGTAGCTGCACCCAGTGCTTCAGCCACGGTGAGTCCCACCGGTCGGCCAACGTGCAGAGGATGGTATTCGAGCTGGCGCGCCATCGCCTCAACAGCGAGCTACACCGCTTCCTGATGATCGCGTGGAAACCATCGATCCGTCCCTCCGTGAACATACCCGATGCGCTACAGTGTCGCGGCAGCCCGAATACCACCCTGTACGCGTTGTTGTACTGTACCCGCAGAGCGCTGTATGCCCGCTGCGTATAACTGGTCCACAGGCTGCACGTGTAGAAGGACTGGCAATATGCTTTAAAAAGCGTAGCCTTCACCTCTTCAGTACATCGTGCAAACCTACGAGCCAGCATATTGCAGCGCACCGCCAGCGCTCTGCGTTCCCTCTCGATATCCATATTGTCACACATGTCTTCAGTGACCCAGTGGCCCAAATACTTAAAATGCTTAACTTGTGCCAAAGGAGTTCCGCAAAGAGTCACAAGGGGCACGCTGTAGGTCTTATTACCCGCTTTAAACAGCATAAACTCGCTTTTGTTTGCATTGTATTTGAGCCCATGGGCCTCTGCAAACGACTCACATTTGCGCAATAAACTAATTAAACCACTCACTGAGGGGCTCAGCAGCACCATGTCATCCGCGTAGCTGATGTTATTAACGCGCACTCCGTCTATGGAACATCCCACACTGGCACTGCTAAGCTTCTCCAGCAGTCGATTCATATACAGGTTGAAGACGGCAATCACGGCACGGGATTCGCTCACCTCGTCCCCCGCACCCCTGTATTTTGGGCAGCATCTGTTTCATGAAATAATTTATCTAAGCTACATCTTTAGAAAAATACGTGGTCTCTGGTATATGCATACAGATTGGTCCCGTTTTTGTCAAAACCCAGTTCTGATGACGGGATCCACGAGGAATCGAGGCAACTCCTCAAATGTTAAAGGCATACATACTTATAGTGATTTTAGTATTTTCATCAACAAATCAAGCGTTTACATTTGAAAAAAGTGACCTTTGATGAAGTGGAACTGCTGATGATGATCAAAATGGAACTCTTCAACGACACACATAGTTGACGTTTGGCGATTTGTCCTCTTCGTTATGTTTGTTAAGCAAGCTAGGTTTTTAAGACACATCTATGTCAAGCTCGAGTTTTGAACATGGGATCCATGAGGAATCGAGGGGACCCCTCAAAACTTAAAGGCATACGTTTAGAGATTTTTGTATTTTCATCAGAAAGTCAAGCATTTAAATTAAAAACTGTCGCATTTGATGAAGTGGAACTGCTGATGATATCAGAACGGAACTCTTCAACGACGCATAGTACAGGTTTAGCGATCTCGATATCGATTGGGACCCGGACTCGGACCCGGACCCGGACTCGGACCCGGACCCGGACTCGAACCCGCTTCGGACCCGGACCCGGACATGGACTCGGACCCGGAGCCGGACCTGGATCCGGGCTCTTATCTGGACCTGGACTAGGACTTGGACCTGGACTAGGACCTGGACCCTCGACCTCGACCTGGATCTGGACCTGGACCTGGACCTGGACCTGGTCCTGTTCATGGACCTGGACCTGGACCTGGTCCTGGTCCTGGACCCGACCCAGACCCGAACCCGGGCTCGGACTCGGACCCGGACCCTGACCCGGAAAACCACTATGATAGCTAAACTAAATAAACCACTATACCATAAAATGTATACCTACATATTACCAAAAAAAGTATAATGATGCCAAACTTACTAGACCCCCCGCTCAATCCCCCGTACACCGCACCGCACGCACGTGGGTTAGGTTAGGTTTAAACTGCGATCCTTACAGAAACCAAATGCTACTAGATAAGTGGGTTAAGTTAGGTTTGAACTGCGATCCTCGCAGAACCGAACTGCTATCAGAGAAGGGGGTTAGGTTAGAACTGCGACCCTGCTACTATAAAAGTGGGTTAGATTAGGTTAGAGCTGCGACCCTTACAGAAACGAAATGCTACTAGAAAAAGGTGACGAAGTTGATTAATTATGTGATCAGTTTATCAGTTTACCAGCCCATAATTATATGGCATTTCAAACTGTTTTAAGAAGTCGTTTTTTTTCCTATTAAATATAATTTTTAGAACTTGGCCGTACACATATTGGGGTGCATTGAACTCCGAAAATCATTTATCACCATGGGTATAAATTTCCTTCTTTTCAGCTTGGGCAATCATTACGTATAGAACAAAGTCGCTTTCCGCTCTGTGTGTAGGTATGTCTGTCCCCATGTATGCTTAGATCTTTAAAACTAGGTAACGGATATTGATGCGGTTTTTTTTAATAGATAGAATGATTCAAGAGGAAGGTTTAAACGTATAATTTGTAAAGGTTTGTGTAAATTAGTTGAACTACTTGAACTACCCGTGCGAAGCCGGGGCGGGTCGCTAGTAATTTATAATTGTTATTGTAAAGTATGCTACTTTTTCAGATGGTACCAAATATCCTTCAGACTCAGCGATCGCGTGGACCGCGGCGTTTTCGCTTCTAAACTTGAGCATATGCCTGCTGGGCTGGTGGCGCTGCTTCGCCAATAACTACCTTCACTGGGCCGCCGCTACCACCTGGATACTACTCGTCGCTCAGGGTATACTTTCTTATAATATTATGCATCATCTAACCAGAAATACTTGCACAAAAAGGACAGCCGCGAGTCCAACACAAAAATACAGCTAAGTACATAATGTTTAACAAAATATAATCATTTAGTCATCGTTTTATCGTCTGTTGTTACGTCATTTTCTAACAAGTAGGTAGGTAAGTGTAAACGTATGTGAACCTGTATCCCTAGTGTAAATTTTATTCGATAGCGTGAGGTGACGTACGCATGAACATAAAAATAATCTATATACAATTTCATTATCCAATATTATACAATTAAATCTAAAATAATCCGCCCTGGATCGTACCTGGCTCAAAGGTCCCCATTATTCCCGCTGCGTTTCCCCGCTGAACTGCAATGGATACCTGCTGAACCAGATACGACCCAGAGCGAGGATCGCAGCCCCTCTCTCGCAAACGACGCCCCAATTCCCTGAAGAAGGAGCGAGCCTCCGAACTGTCTCAACAGCCACCGGCACAAAGTCATAAGCGGATTCCAACGCGGAGTACTTTGCGTGCTTAGACTTTGCCGCGGACTCCGCTGCTGAGCCAGCACAACCCGTAGTCTGCCTCAAATGGGATGCAGCGTAAGTGCTGACACAAGTTGCATCCCACAAAAGGCAGCGCCCCCTCCGCCACGGAATCAAGGTCAGTCCATCAGGCCTTTTACCGTGCGTGCGACTCAACCCCGTCGGCTGCAAAACGCACGGCACATTAGCCGATACCAAGGCCCGCCGCACGATCTCGTTAATCGAGTGATGCCTCGGGAACCGCCCTGCACACCTCTGGCAACTAAGGCCGTGGTGCCCGTTTTCCTCAACTATTATCCCGCAACGGCAACGATGAGCTTCACATACCTTTGCCCCCAATCTAAGAGCCGCTGAAATTCTTAACGAATCATTATCCAAGAGCGTCCCAAGCTGAGGCGAATGCAAGGCATGTAACTACGCACCAGACTCAGCCCGTTCAAGGGCTTTAAGGCGTGCGAGGTCAACACCCGATGCACCACTCAACAGGGAATCATAAATATGCTTGCTCAATATGTCATCCCATTGTTTTTGGATAGCTGGGTAGACAGGCCGCTTATCGCCGGGGATAGTGTCCGACCACTTCGCAAGCGCATTTCAAACGTACGGGATCGGAAAATTGCCGCCATATTCAGGGAAAATGCGAGCAGCAAGATCCGCAGCTCCGTGAGCTGACGCAAGAAATGCGACCAGTCCTAACCCCTCAACCGCGCGTATCCCTAAACCACCATACCTTATGGGAAGAGCAGCCTGAACCCACTGTGTATTGCTCAGCTCCACATTCAACACCATCTCCAAAGTCACCCTGAGCTCACGATCGATATCCTTTGCCTCGTTAACAAATTTCCATGTTGGGGATGTTCTAAGGATGTAAGTCATCCGAGGCGTGGCAAAGCAGTTCCGCAACAGAGTCAAGGCGACATGGGATGACAAATAGAGCAAATGGTCCCGAACCGCAACAAGGGCATCCTCAAGGGCGTACGCATTTGCGTTAAGTGTCATTTTGTATGGGATTTAGAGTTTCCAAAAAGTCCCGCTTGGCGGGCTGTTTAAAACAAAGTCGCTTCCTGCTGTCTAGCCTAACAAGTTTTTAACTTTGAACATGCCTATAAGGGTCGTGTATAAAAAATTTGCCTAGTAGTTGTTCAACTAAAAATTCTTTTGACCCTTATTCTCTTTATTTATCTTTCATCTTAGGCTAGGTTTTTATAATATGGATATAAAAGTAAAATACAAAAACACTTCCAAAACATTACAAAAAAATATATAAACACATTATAAAAAACCTAACCTAGGGTACCGCCGGCAGCGGGGCAAGGCCCAAGCTGCCGGTGGTCAGGGCCGCAGAGAGAGGAACCGGCGGACTATCCGCGCCGTGTCCAAGATCACCGCCTTCTGCATCTGACCCTTGATCCAACCACCCAGCGAGAGTCTCTCTAGGTGTTGGTCGAGACTCTTCGCAATGAGACCGTTCGCTGACACGACTATAGGAACAATGATCGTCGAGTCAACATTCCACATGGCGGTTATCTCGTGAGCCAAGTCTAGGTACTTGCTGGACTTGTCCTTCTCGGCCTTCACGAGATTCTCATCATGGGGGATGGTGACGTCGACGAGCACAGCCCGGCGCTGCGTTCGATCTATCAGCACGATGTCAGGCTTATTGGCTACAATAGTCCTGTCAGTGATGATAGACCGATCCCAATAGAGCGTGGCACGACCATTCTCGAGAACTGGCACAGGTAAATACTTGTAGTACGGTACTTCGCGGTCCACAAGGCCATATAGAAGAGCAAGCTGCTGGTGAATAATCCTGGCTACGAGATTATGTCTGTGCAAGTACTCGCCGTTAGCAAGATGAGAACAACCGGAAATGATATGCCTGAGTGACTCTCCGGGACGGCGGCATGCCCGACAAATGTCGACCGTACCGTCCTTCAGGATATATTTCCGATAGTTGTTCGTCATCATAACTTCGTCCGCAATTGCACAGGCAAAACCCTCGGTTTCTCCGAAGAGGTCCCCGAATCGTAACCAGTTCACCGACGCGAGCAGGTCTACATCGGGTCCCGTGAGGGCCTTGTAGAACCGCCCGTGTAGCTGCTTATCCTTCCATACCGCCCTGCGGTCCGCAGTACTTTGTACCACAGGTTTGTGCCAGTTCTCGTTTGCCAAGGAGAGCGGCGTGAGTTTCCTGTCTACTGCCACCACGTCACAATGTATCCCACACTCGTTGTTAAGGAAATAATTCCTGAGATTGCACACCTCGCGGTTGTGGAGATCTTTGGCGTTTAGGAAGCCTCGGCCTCCACACTTCCGTGGGATGTACAATCTCATAACTGACGAGCGTGGGTGTAACATACGGTGTGTGGTGAGCAGTAGCCGGACCCTCCGATCCAGGGCATCCAGCTCGGTCTGAGTCCACCTTAGTATGCCAAAGGAGTATATGAGTAGGGGCATTACCCAGGCGTTGAAGGCGCGCACTTTGTTGCCTCCTGACAAAAGACTGTTAAGGACTTTTGTGAGCCGACTGAAAAAGCGCTCCTTCACCGTCCGTCTAATACCCTCATCCTCAATACCCAACGACTGTGACATACCAAGGTATTTATAGGTTTCTGATTCAGAGATAGATCTAAAAGACATAGTCTCAGAAAGTTGTAAATTTGTTGAATTTACAACCTTCCCCCGCTGTACATGCATAACCGCACACTTATCGACACCAAACTCCATTCTGATGGCGGTACTGAAAACTTCTGTGGTTTTCAGTAGCACCATCAAGTCTTGGTTATTTGGCGCAAATAGTTTGAATCACCCTTATTATTATTATATCGTATGGCTTTATTCCTGATAAAGATTTACAATTTTAGTCATACAAAAAAGAAAGAAATATATATAAGATAATAGATAAGATAATAATTTATTTCATTTCAATCTTAGTTGGTAAATACATAGTGGTCGAGTCCTCCTATTAGGTATGAAGTACCTGTATATCTAAATTGAGTAGCCAGTCCCTTGCTTCCGGTGTGAGTGCTAACAGGTCCTGCATGCCTCCGGCAAATCGCCTCATGGGACATTTTTCTACAATGTGAGTGATCGTTTGAAAAGGCTCCCCACAGTCACAGGCTGCTGTCGGTGAAATTCCCCATCTGTGAAGGTTGTGATTACAGCGTCCTTCTCCCGTTCGGATACGGTTCAGAGTGACCCAGATCTTCCGTTGGTCTTTAAACCCAGTCGGCAGTTTAGTGGGGTCTGTGTTGGAGTCACCATTTTGTTCATGCCACTGCTTTCTCCACTCCGCAGAGACATTAAATGGTTCTTGGCCCTGTAGCTGGTAGTCGGACCAGATAGGTTTGCGAGATGGAAGGCGCGCTCGAGGAAGGTGGTCCAGCGTCCCTCTTATCGGTAGTGCCTGTGTGGATGCTTTATCCCATTCTCGTGCAGCAGCCCGAGTTCTTCTGATGTCCGGAGGAGCAATGTGCGATAACACGGGGAGCCAGCTGGTGGGGGTAGGCAGCAAGCTGCCAGATATCGTTCGCATCACTCGGTTCAGTTGAACGTCTACCTTACTGGTATGAGCGCTTTTGTACCACACTGGTGCACAGTATTCCGCCGGGGAGTATACAAGTGCCATAGAAGATGTTCGCAGCACGTCAGTTCGAGCACCCCACGAAGTCCCGGCCAGCTTATTTATGAGGTTCAGGTGTCTTTACCTTCTGGCTTAGGTTTTCCATATGCGCCTTGTGTGTAAGTGATCAATCCAACGTGATCCCTAGATATTTCGGGTTAGGGTTGTGGCGGATTTTTTGACCGCAGAAAGTAACATCCACCTCTCTGTTTGCCAGGCTGTTTGTTAGATGGAAAGCGGTAACCTCTGTTTTTGAAGGATTCGGGTGGAGTCCCCATTTGGTGTAGTACTGATGTAAGGTATCCAGGTCTCGCGCGAACACGGCTTCGCCGGCCTCAAAACTCTTAGTCTGAATTGTGAGCGCAATATCATCGGCGTACAGAAATTTGTGACCTTGAGTGGGGGGCATGTCGCTGGTGTATATGTTAAACAGGAGCGGAGCCAGGACTGAACCTTGCGGAAGTCCGTTCTTCAGCATCTTGTATTTACTGGCTGTGTCGCCTAAGAGCACGGTAATCTTTCGTGGTCCCATCATGTTCCCTAGGAGACGGAGGATTTTCAGAGACGGAATGATCTTGCCTACCTTGTGGATCAGCCCGCTAACCCATACAGTGTCGTACGCTGCACTTAGATCCACGAAAGCTGTCAGAGTTTTCTGTCCTCGCTGAAATCCGGCTTCGATATGGCTGCTTAGCGCTAAAACCTGGTCGCAGCAGCTTCTACCGGCACGAAAGCCTGCCTGCTCAGCGGGAATATGTTTGTCCACTTCATTCCTAATTCTGTTGTATAGTAACGCTCCAGTAGTTTAAACGTAACACTTAGCAGTCATATGGGCCTGAAATTAGCCTGATCATCAGGAGTTTTTCCAGGCTTTAGTATGGCTATTACCTTATACTTCATAAAAACGGCGGGTAATATGCCAGTTTCAAAGATATTGCTAAAGAAATCTGTTAGCCATCGCACCGCTCGCTTACCAAGATGGGTAAGGAATTCAGGGTAGATGTCGTCCAGCCCAGCGGCTTTCCCGCATTTAACATACCTCAAAGACCGGCAAACCTCGTCCGCGCTGAAAGGTGAATCAAAGGTCGTGCATCGATTTTGAGGATCGAGTAGGGCCTTGTTTTTGCGTCTGATATTTTTAGCGAAGGCTTTGTCAAGACCCGCGCTCTTTGTGATGTTTTTGAGGCGTTCCGCGATGTTGTCCGGGTGCACAGTAGCTGATCTAGTGTCAGTTAGTGCTCCACCACCCAGTTTTCGCAATAAAGCCCAGCTTTTCCTGCTCGAGTGTGTGAAGTTCATGCCTTCGACTCTGTTCATCCACTTCTGCCGACGGGCCTCCCCCAGGGCGTCCAGGAGTTTATTGGCAGTGGAAGCTTCATTTTTTTCGAGGTACTCTTGATATGTTTCTTCGATTTCCGGAGACCAGCCAGGGATAGATTCTTTTCTAAAGCCTCTAGGAATGCACCTTTTGGCCGCACCTATGACTATGCCGCAGAATCTATCATAGTTTGATGCTTCTGGTTTTAGCCATCTTATATTTGCATCCATTTGGTGTTTATATGCTACCCAGTCAGCCTTCATCATATTCCAGCGCGGTTTCGGCAAAGAGTTGACAATCGGGACCTCCAATCCCATCTTCACAAGAGCGGGGCGATGCTGACTACGGGGAAAGTCATTAAGAATTACTCTGCTGATAGGTAGTATATTTCCATGTTCATCCTCAGAGGCAGAACAGAGGCCTGGATTAGTATCACGTTGCCACCGTGCCGACCGGAAAGATCCTTTCTGTTTGGCGTCGAAGATAAGATGGAGGTTTTCCTCCATACACCACTTATTTAGGATCTCGCCGTTGGGATTGTTGGATGGGTATCCCCAGGCAGTGTCGGCTATTGAAGTCCCCCAAGAAGATCGCTGGATGAGGGTAAGTTTTAAAGGGAGGGGTTGAGAAGACATTGTTAGGAGGCTTGTATACTGATGTTAAAGAGATGTTACATATTTTTAACGTAATGACCTCTAAGTTTGTTATGAGCAGTCACTTCTATTATTTGTGCACTTGTGATTGTGGATCTTACGTAAACAGCTGAACCATATATAGGAGAAAGGGTATAGGCTACTAAGTTAAAACCTGGGATGTTCCCGCGGTTGTCAAATTTGGTTATATTATCTATGTGATGTTCCTGGACGGTTATCACGTCAACATGGTTATCATGAGCAAGTCGCGCAAGGTAGTCGCATTTAGATTGTGACATACCTTCAATGTTAATTTGCAGTATAAGGACAGATGGTCCTAGACTTTTTGTCGATTGGCCCGCTAAGGGGCAGATTCTTGAGCGCATTGTAGTTTTAAATCAAGGGCTTTGAACACAGGAATAGCTGGGAGGCTCAGAGGGAGCAGATCCAGCTTGCCAGGAACAGTCGGAATCTTTTAGCCGTCTTCAGAGTGAAGCCGTTGCCCAGGGTGGACTGCAAGGAGGTAGATTCTGACCAATTACCACCCCAGATTCTGACCAATTACCACCCCTTTTTGACCCTTTTTGAATGCAATAGGGATGTTGACAATTTTTTAGAACTGTTTTCATTTTATAGATAGACGTATTTTTTGCAAAATAGTACATTTCGATGCTAGTGCGGAAATTATGTCATTACGGGACAAGGGGGGGGGGGGTTTAAAGGTTCAATTTTTCGTTCGTTCGTTCGTTGGTTCGGTTTTTCGATTATATCTCGGAAACTATGCGTCTGAGCGACATGCCCACATACACAATGAAAAGTGATTTAATTTGTTACAAGTTTTATTAGGTCAAGGTTTTTGATATCTTGTATAGTTTTTGAGATATCCACTCTTGAAGATTTATTTAGGGCTCTCGTTTTTATCTTGATTATCTACATCAGTGAAGCTGCTGTAGATAATCAAGCTGCTGCTGCTTCTTCTTGCTTAGACAAAAAGAAAAAACGCCTCTTCTTTGACAGGCGTTCCGGTCCATTCAGACAACTCATTAAGAACGGTTTTTCAATATTCAATATAAAAAAATAGATGTGTTATAATGATGAAGAGGTAAGTAATAGAATATGAAATATGTATATTTTTCGTATTCTTATTTCGTATTTTTGCTTTAAGTTTCCAAAGGCAACATTCGATATTGTTTTTATAAATGTACGATACACAAATAATCGTAATTAACGATATTTGGGTAATAATAGTACAATGTTTTATATTTACAATTATTTCTGTCTGTCTGTGCGTGAACATGCATTTAAAAAAAACTTACATTGAAGTGGTTTCAATAATAATACCACCCAGCTAAAAAAACACCTCTTCATGATGTCAATGATGTCACAGAATTGACAGAATTATTAATATAAAAGTTTCGAATTCCTTACTTGTTGTTTTTCTTATTTTTTTGCAACTGTATTAAAAAATGTTAATATATTTTTCCTTTTTTTATTGTGGGACGTACCACATTATTACAATCTATAAATTGTATATACAGATGTCAATCACAATGAAAAATTGCAATTGGTAACGCATTGGACCGGCAATCCAAGGATGTGGGTTCGAGTCCCACGTTGACCAGAGTTGATCATCGTTGATTTTTTCATTGTGATTGACATCTGTATATACAATTTAAAGATTGTATTAAAAAACATCGTTCTATACACGTGCGGAAATGTCATTCTTACATACTTTCCGCACTAGCATCGAAATGTACTATTTTAAATTTTTATTCATTAATTTTTAATAAAAATGGACTTTAATTAGTTTAGTGTTTACGCGCAAAAACGCTCCAAGCTGTCACGTGATCTGGATGCCGTAACGATGTGATAAACAAACTGCTGTCGGTGCCACTGCCAGAGGACCACCTCACCTGGTTTGACAACTTGTCTGTGCGTGTTTCTCACACCGTGACGTCACGCGCTCCGATTTGCGTTTACAGTCATTAGGTCATTACGCATATTTACACTTACAAAATATGATTTTCAGCATTCTAATTAATATTCCCTGTAATGCTATGTTAAAAACATAACATTTTATATATTCGCGATTCATGTGAACATCCGTATTGGTGCGGCAGGGCTCAGCGGGACAGGCATAGGGTTTGAGTCAGCGGAGCACCAGGTGTGGTACATGCTGTTCATCGTGTTCGTGCCGTACGCCATGCTGCCGCTGTCGCTGGGCTGGTGCATGGTGGTGGGACTGCTGGCGTCCATGGCGCACCTGTTGGCCGCCGCGCTGCACATTACCAGCAGCCAGGAACCAGATTGTACTCATCCGCAAGTATATAATGCTCTCTCTTTCTTTACTTCTTTTTCTTCTTTGAATAATCTTGGCTTTTTGCCACGGCTCATGGGAGCCTGGGGTCCGCTTGACAACTAATCCCAAGATTTGGCGTAGGCATTAGTTTTTACGAAAGTGACCGCCATCTGACCTTCCAACCCAGAGGGTAAAGAGGAGGAAGAGGGATTAGTCCGCCTCACGATGTTTTCCTTCACCGAAACGCGACTGATTAATATTATCAAATGATATTTAGTACATAAGTTCCGAAAAACTCTTTGGTGGTTGGTTGGTAAGTCGCACGCTCTCACCGCTAGCGCTAGGCCACCAGGAGCGGTATTCGACATGCGTTAAGTGACGTTTCGTGTTGAACTTCAGTTGAATGAAAGAAATCGTGTGTTGTCGAATAGGTAACTTTGACATTAGCAATCCACAGTTAGGTGACAACGAAACCAAACCATTTTAAACCGTATAGTAGTAAGAAAACAAAGTTGATTTTTGTTGCATAATTTTTTCAATGAATGACTTTTGGTCGTACCAAATGATACTTTCCACAGTTGATGAACAAATGATTCATTCCACTGTTGAACTGATGTTGAAGCCGAAACTGACAGTTGTGCATCTCGAATAGGGCCCCAGCGCTTCAGCTCTCTCTTTATTTACATACCTCAATAAAACCAAATGCCATGCATATCTTACGTCGCAACATTCGCGCGGCGCGCCATACTTTATTACCTTCTAAGCTCCTGGCTTTACGCCCCCGTAGGTACGTGTTCTTCTCTCACTCTCACTGAGCGTAAGTGTGAGCCAGATGTAAGTATGTGCGTGCTCGGGACTGCGGATATCATGTTTTTTAATTTGTTGTAAGTTTTAACTAAAAAAGTAATCAATGGGTTCCCTCAAAAATAAAATTGCGCATTTTTACAAGCAATTTTCATATTTTTAGCTTTTGTACAGAAATTGTTACAATATTTATAAAGTGCGTTTTAAACCTATATGTTCGTGATTTTTTTCTCTCGAGCGAAAGTTAAAAAATCAGGGTCACTAAAAGAAAATCCTCAAGATTGCTAATTAAATTTTTAGCAACCGTACCTATTGTGATCTAAAACAGCGGTACGATATTTCAAAAACTCCGCTCTCTGATTCTACGGTACCTTAAGAAAACAAACATCGACACAAGCTTTAAAATTTACGTCGTATATTATCTATAGGTATTGTACATTTTGTAACTTTATACTAATTAAATATTTAATGTACCTATATACTAATGATTTTGTTTACTTACTTCAGTATTTCATTTCATTCAATATCATGCATGGCATATTATAATATACCTATAAAAATTATTGTTTAAAGATGAATGCACGCAATACAATACCTACAATGATTTGTTTATGATTAAGGAGCAATGCAAGACGCGAATCCTGATAGCCAACACGCTGCTTTACTTAGCAGTAAATTTAGCTGGCCTCTACGCCAAGTACCTGACGGACTGGGGCCAGCGCAAGGCCTTCGGCGAGACCTACCGCTCCGTGCGCACGCGCCAGCGGACCAAGCGCGAGAACGACCGCCAGTGGAAACTCTTCCAAAGTGGTAATAAATGACCTCCACCCGCCATCCGCATGTTTATAAATTCGTCAGAATACTAGAAGGAGGAAATAAGACTTTTTAGTGAAAGCTAGACCGTATTTCTTAAAAGGGGGTAGTTTTATTTTCGGGTCAGTTTTACACTCAAACAAAAACTCATACGACCTTTTTCTAGTCTCTACTTTCATTAGCACAAATTTACCTACCAGTAGGTAGAATAAGAGTAGTATACCTACCTACCTACATATTTAAATATTATATAGGTAGGTATATACGGGGTTATATGTAGAGAATGCAAACCGGTTAACCGAGACATTTTATGCTCGGTTAAAAACCGGTTTTTGGAGCCAACAACCGGTTAATAACCGAAATGATATTTATCGTATGAAACGACCTAAAAAGGTATTAAAATAGCTTTAAAGTTAAACTATTTTAAATGTAATGTAATCGTTATGTTTTATTTATTATTTTTCAATGTGAAAACAATACTTAATTATTTTTTTTTGGAAGTTGTTAATGCCATCCTCATTAGTTTTTAGGGTTCCGTACCCAAAGGGTAAAAACGGGACCCTATTACTACTCCGCTGTCCGTCTGTCAGTCACTAGGCTGTATCTCATAAGCCGTGATAGCTGGACAGTTGATATTTTCACAGATGATCTATTTCTGTTGCCGCTATAACAACAAATACTAAAAACAGAATAATATAAATATTTAAATGGGGCTCCCATACAACAAACGTGTTTTTTTTGCCGTTTTTTTTTCGTAATGGTACGGAACCCTTCGTTCGCGAGTCCGACTCGCACTTGGCCGGTGTTTGTAAGTGTCTTATCTCCCTGAAAAATCCTGACAGTAGTTAGAATACTTGTAAAGAGCCGCGATGAAACAAACAGCATTTATTTTCACTCAAAAACGGAATAATGAGCGAAGCCGTAATTAAATTAGTTACACATTTATAACAAATTAACTTAAGTTCATAGCGCGATAATGATAACATAGATGTACCTAAGCATGCCAATCGCCCGTACAGTCAGTCAGTAAACACATACGGTGTATTGATGATAAGTGAAACATTCCAAAAATAGGGAATATTACGCGAAACTCTGCGTAGGGGGCGCCAGGGCGCCACTACCACAATCTGAGGTTCTATCGAGAAACAAGAAAATGGAAATTTTGTTATCTCTGTCACTTGCATATTCGAGCGATAAAGAGGCAGATAGCGAAATTTCGGATTCGCGTTTCCCGGTAGGTCATCTGTAAACGAACCGCCTACAGATGCATCAAGGCGGACTGAAGACTTAACAAAAACATGTTAATGGTACAGTAGTTACTCTATGGTTTACTAAAAAGGCTAGTCCTGCACTCTGGTGGCAGAACATTGCAGTAATATCCCCTATTGATAGCAGAACACTTTTGTAGCCTACCGTTATTTAATAAATCCGCACTGGACCTGGTGATAGTGGTGATATATGGCGTCAAACTCATAGTATTTATATTTATCCAAAGTACTAGAAGTTGTTCATTTTCACGATAGATTTGTCCCCTACCCATATTTTAAAAAGACTGGGATACTAACTTTAACAGGAGATATAAGTATTTTTTCTACATTATAAATATAAAGATATTAAGAGCAGACAATACTTCATTTCTCCTCTTCACTATCGTGCCCGCCAGTCATCGTCTATCATCGCCGATAGTGTAGAGGAGCCATAAAGTAAAGCAGAACATCTAGTTAGAACCCTAAAGCTCTGAAAAAATATTCAGAAATAATGTTTTACAATGTTTGTCGTAAAACCGGTTTTTAACCGGTTAACCGGTTTTGTGTCATGTCTTTCGGTTAATAACCGGTTTTGAATTTTGTCCGGTTTTTGCATTCCCTAGTTATATGGTTCCTTAAAACAGTTAAAAATAACACTTGTTTCGCTTACCTAAGCGAAATAAGTTTAATTTTAAGGGAACAATAAAGCATCCCAATCACTTTATATGTAGTGTAGAGTGTCACGTGACGTGATACAGATGGGTATAAACTGATTTAATTAATTGACGTACACCCGTACAGTAATCCCGGACTTCCTGGCCAAGGAGATCGCCAACCACGTCTCAAGGGAAGGAGAGTTTCAAGACCAGCAGTTCAATAATTTGTACATTCAGCGACACCAAAATGTTTCCATACTTTACGCCGATATAAAAGGGTTCACTGGTAAGTGAGTTATACACGTACAGATAAATAATATAAATGATATTGATATGTCTAACTAGAATATAATATACCTAGAACGGCTGCAGACTCCGTGCGGCAGCAGATCCCATCCGCTGAGATCATAATCATAATTCTTGGCGATTTCGGCGTTGTAAGACGTAAGACCGAGCATGCGGGGAGACCCTGATTACGACTTTGCTTTGACATATTATATGGCTTAACACAATTGATTACTGCGCCTTCGCGAATCGTGGAGAGGCGATTTGCTTGTAGCCGCCTTGTGTAGCACTATAAGTCAGCAGATTGGGATGGGATGCGGTCGATATTTGCGTCCTACCTACCCTACCCATGGAGGAACGTTTGCTTCTCGCCGGATGAGCCTAATCTCGTTTGCTGATTTTGTGGTTGACGTGGTGCTGCGATGAATGGAGCTTTTCATTCAATCCTCTGTGGTCCCTGTTGGGGCAAATCCCAACCTTGGTTTAGTCGATCTGGCGAAAAGGCCTCTCGCCGAAAGCAAGAGTGTTACCAAGCCTGGGTGATGTAAAGACCAGCGCATTAAAAAAGGAGTTTAACTCCGCCTTCAGGTCATTCAAAAGATTTCTATGAGCTTACATTTTTATAAACATATACTTAAACAGATTTGGTATATACTTACATGGTGGCTAAAACATAAGTGCATTCCCTTTGCCAGGGAGGCTTTGGGATTATACTGAACAACTTTTCCTATGGGAAATCGAACCCCGGAATCGCAAAAAAAAATTTGGCTGTTTCATACATTTTAGCTGGTCCATTTTGTATGGGAGGGTAAATTTGTTTTCGCTATTTCGTGGTTGGTCCCATAGTAAAAGTTGTTCAGTATAATCCCAAAACCTCCCTGGCAACGGGAATGCACTTATTTTTTGGCCATCCTGTATACAATGCAGTTACTGTAAGTATATTGTTTTTTAGGGTTCCGTAGCCAAATGGCAAAAAACGGAACCCTTATAGATTCGTCATGTCTGTCTGTCTGTCTGTCTGTCCGTTCGTATGTCACAGCCACTTTTCTCTGAAACTATAAGAACTATACTGTTGAAACTTGGTAAGTAGATGTATTCTGTGAACCGCATTAAGATTCTCACACAAAAATAAAAAAACCGGCCAAGTGCGAGTCGGACTCGCGTTCCAAGGGTTCCGTACATTACACAATTTAAACAATGTATTTTTTATGTGAAATGTCTTTAAAAAACCCGTAGGGGTCGGATCAAAAACTAAGTAATTAAGTCCGACTCACGCTTGACTACAGATTTCTAATAGGTTTTCCTGTGATCTATAGGTAAAGAACTATTTTGTGTATTATTTTCAAAATTTTAAACCCAGTAGTTTCGGAGATAAAGGGGGAATGGTAATTTTTTGTATATTTTCTTGAATAACTTCTAAACTGTTTATCCTAAAATTATAAAAAATATATATTTGAGTTTCTCACAATGAGCTCTTTCATTTGATATGTAACACGATATAGTTTGAAAAACTTTATTTTTCAATTTTCTAATTTAAAAGTGGTCCCCATGTTTAAATTTTATTTGTTTACATTACATGTCCATCTTTGGGTCACAAACTTACATATGTACATATTACATATTTCAACTTAATTGGTCCAGTAGTTTCGGAAAATAGGCTATGACAGACGGACAGACAGACAGACGCATGAGTGATCCTATAAGGGTTCCGTTTTTTCCTTTTGAGGTACGGAACCCTAAAAAACAATAAATTTTGGGGGTTCCCCATACTTGAAACCGAAACTCAAAAAATTTTTTTTCATCAAACCCATCCGTGTGGTATCTATGGATAGGTCTTCAAAAATGATATTGAGGTTTCTGGTATCATTTTTTTCTAAACTGAATAGTTTGCGCGAGAGACACTTCCAAAGTGGTAAAATGTGTGGCCCCCCCTCCCCCTGTAATTTCTAAAATAAGAGAATAATAAAACTGAAAAAATATATGATGTACATTACCATGCAAACTTCCACCGAAAATTGGTTTGAACGAGATCTGGTAAGTAGTTTTTTTTAAATCTATATATATATAAACGTAGAAGTCCTGACTGACTGACTGACTGACTGACTCACTTAAATCAACGCCCAGCCCAAACCGTTGGACCTAGAGAGCTGAATTTTTCACAATAGGTAGCTTTTATGACGTTAGTATCCACTAAGAAGGGATTTTTCAAAATTCATCCCCTAAGGTGGTGAAAAAGGGGTAGAAAGTTTGTATGGAGATCATAATTTTTTTTAGTGCGGGACTTGAAACTTCGTATAAAGGCATATTATTTAAATACAAGAAAAGTGATTTCAGCGTTTTTTAAAATTCATCCCCTAAATGGGTTAAAAAGGGTTGAAAGTTTGAATCCATTACTAAATACTTTGAAACTTCCTAGAAAGGCATAATAGCCGATTACAAAAATAAGTAATATTGACGTGTTTGGAAATTCAACCCCTAAGGGGGTTAAAAAGGGGATGAAAGTTTGTCTTGGGGTACAAATTTTATAATATAAATGTTTATTAATTATAATAAGAAAACAAGAAAACTAATTTCAGCGTTTTTAAAAATTCATCCCCCAAGGTGGTGAAAACGGGATTGAAAGTTTGTATGGTGATCAAATATTTTTGTGAGTGTGGGACTTGAATCTTTGTATAAAGGCAATTTATTAGAATACAAGAAAAGTAATTTCAGCGTTATTAAAAATTCATTCCTGAAAAGGGTTAAAAGGGGTTGAAAGTTTGTATAGGGTCCAAATTATATTTCAAGCTAAGAGTTTGAAACTTCGTAAAAAGGTATTTCATTAAAAGAGAAGAAAACTAATTTCAGCGTTTTTGAAAATTCATCCCTTAAGGTGGTGAAAAAGGGGTAGAAAGTTTGTATGGAGGTCAAACATTTTTTTAAGTGCGCGACTTGAATCTTTACATAAAGTGATTTCAGCGTTTTTAAAAATTCGTCCCCTAAAGTGGTTAAAATGGGGTTGAAAGTTTGTCGTGGTCCTAATTTTATTTTGAGCTAGGTACTTGAAACTTCATAGAAAGATATGAGAAAAAAACTTATTTCAGAATTATTGAAAATTCACCCCCAAGGTGGTATAAATTGGGTTGAAAGTTTGTATGGAGATCAAATATTTTTTTGAGTGCGGGACTTGAATCTTTGTATAAAGGCATATTATTAGAATACAAAAAAAGTAATTTAAGCGTTTTTAAATATTCATCCCCTAAAAGGGTTAATCCACGCGTACGAAGTCGCGGGCAATAGCTAGTCTATATATATAAACGTAAAAGTCCTGACTGACTGACTGACTGACTGACTCACTTAAATCAACGCCCAGCCCAAACCGTTGGACCTAGAGAGCTGAATTTTTCAAAATAGGTAGTTTTTATAACGTTAGTATCCACTAAGAAGGGATTTTTCAAAATTCATCCTCTAAGGGGATGAAATGAGGGTCCAAAATTTGTATGGGGTTCAAGTTTTATTTTAAGCTAGCAATTTGAAACTTCGTTAAAAGATATATTATTAAAATACAAGAAAACTAATTTCAGCGTTTTTGAAAATTCATCCCCTAAGGTGGTGAAAAGGGAGTTGAAAGTTTGTATGGAGATCAAACATTTTATTGAGTGCGTCACTGGAATCTTTGTATAAAGGTATATTATTAGCATAGAAGAAAAGTAATTTCAGCGATTTTAAAAATTCACCCCTTAAAGGAGTTGAAAAGGGTTTGAAAGTTTGTATAGGGTTCAAATTTTATTTTAAGCTAGGAATTAGAAAATTCGTAAAAAGGTATATCATTAAAAGAGTAGAAAACTGATTTTAGCGTTTTTGAAAATTCATCCCCCAAGGTGATAAAAAAGGGGGCTGAAAATTTGTATGGAGATCAAACATTTCTTTGGGTGCGGGACTTAAATCTTTGTATAAAGGCATATTATTAGAATACAAGAAAAGTAATTTAAGCGTTTTTAAATATTCATCCCCTAAAAGGGTTAAAAAGGGGTGGAAAGTCTGAATCCATTACAAATGCTTATTGAAACTTCTTAGAAAGGCATTGTATAATATTACAAAAAAAGTTATTTCAACGTTCTTAATAATTCTACCCCTAAGGGTGTTAAAAAGGGGATGTAAGTTTATATGTAGTACAAGTTTTCGTTTTAGCTAGGAACATTATATTAAAATAGACGAAAACTGATTGCACCGTGTTTGAAGAGTTTGTATTAATAAAGTTTGCAGCGGGAGCGAACATGTTTTTTTAAATAGTGGACTTGAAAATCTAAGTGTTGTCAGTGTTGAGAGGGATTATATCGAGAACATTTTTTTTCAGTTAGGGGCTTGAAACTTCGTACTTTGTGAAAAACAAATTTCATGCGCTGTATATAAAAAAAATATTTTTAACAAATAAGATTTAATATTAACAAATGATTTACCGTCCCTACTGATATCTTTTTGTGGTATTTAGGCTAGGAATTGATATCGAAACACGGAGCTCACGTTAACAGTTCATTCTATAATTACAAACTGACTCAGGGTAGGTGGTAGAAATCCCAACTACCGACAACATATACCATAATCCTTCCACCAATAGTTTCAAAAATAACAGTTACAGAAAACGAAATAACTAAGTCTTATAAGTAGCGTTCTTATTTCTAGTGGATCGCACAACCCGTCCCTCAGCAGGCTCCGGTGGTGCGGGTACCGGTCCGCTCGTGGCGCTTTCCGCGGGCAAGGCGCCGGGCTCCTCGCCCCCTTGTGCCCGGGGCAACTGGCCCTCAGGGCGGCCATCAATGACCTCATTGTCAAACTGAGTACTTTCCTCTATTACTGCAGGAGCAGGGGTCTGTGATGATGCAGGTTGGCCATCATCTGGGAGTGAACAGAATGAATCGTTTCCATTGAGTCCTTCGAGCTCGGAGTCACCGTCATCTTCGTCTCCGTATAGGCTCAAATCGTCCACGTCAAATGCAAGCGGTGCTCCTTTGTATGCCAACAGCTGATCGATGTGTTTTTTTACTGTTATGTTTAATTCCGGCACAAATACCTCGTATATTCTTGACCCCAGTTCCTTAATAATAATCCCTTTTCTCCACTCATGTTTATTTCCATTTGAAAATATGTTTTTCACTAATACGGTATCATTTATATTAAAATTACATTTACGTATTCCACCATAATGTTTACTATGTAAGATCTGTTTCGCGCACACATTAGACGGCGGATTAGGCGCTGCGGATGAGGACGACACCGCGGCGTCGGCGACGGCGCCGGCGCTGGCTGCGGGCGGCGACGTGCGTGCGTGCGTTTAACTTACAATAATCTTCAAATTGCCTCGAACAAAAATTACTAGCGTTATCGGTAACTAAGGTTCGCACTAAACCGTACCTACTAAAAATTTCGCATAATTTATCTATAATGGCGCTAGTATTTGTAACCGTTAACAAAAAGCATTCCACCCATTTTGAGTGGGCATCAACCGCAACTAAAAACTGTTTCGCTTGCCACGAAAACAAATCCAAATGCACGCGCTCCCAAGGCCGGGCCGGGTAGGGCCATGGTGCTAGCAGAGCGCGGGGAGGATCACTGCGTAATGCAACACAAATACTACATGTACCTATTTTGTCCTCAATATCCCTCTCTATATGTGGCCACCACATTCGCACTCGGGCTTCCGCTTTAGTTTTCACGATTCCGAAATGGGAGCTATGCAATTCTGACAGAATTTGTTCTCTGTATACCGAAGGAATTACGACCTTATGGCCTCTTAAAATGCAACCCTTTTCTAATGACAGCTCTAAACGACAAGCGAAATATGGTTTTAAATCTACATATTTCGGCATTTTAGCGGGCCAGCCGTTTATTATGTAATCTTTTACCTTATTCAGAATTGCATCGTTCGCGGTTTCCTTTTGAATGTCAACGACACTAAGCGGCATTAAAATCGAGTCCGGTATAAAATTGATGTACATGGCTTTATCATGTTCGTTTTGGGGTTCGAGGTTTTCCTGCGGGGCACAACGGACTGAACGGGACAAAAAATCGGCTACATTGTGTTCTCCCTTAACATATTCTATATTAAAGTTATATGCCGATAAGAACAATGCATACCATTGCAAACGGTTTGCCGCTAGTTCAGGTACGCCCTGTATTGTATTGTATTGTAGTTCGGGCGATTTTCCGCAACTCGACGACTGGCGCCTATTTTGCGTGACATGGAGGTGGGCTAGTCCTGCCAGCCCGGCTCCTCGAGGAAACCTATCAAACCTTTGATGTTGAGTAGGACCTCGGGGATCCGAGATGTTTTGCCCTGTATGGGGCCACTCCGCTGCACTCCAGCACTACGTGAGAGGCTGTTTCTTCTGTCTCCATGCATCCCCTGCATAGGGGACTGTCTGTGACACCTGTTATAAAAAGATGTTTGTTAAATAGTCCATGACGGGTCTTTCCTAATTGAAGGAGCACCCTTGTGAGCTTTCCGTTGATGCCAGGCATGGCTTGTTTGGCCTGTCTGCATCCAGTCTGGTTTAGCCAATGTTCTGTGTGTAGTTTCCCTGTAGTGCTAGCAGCATTGAGCGTACCTTGCTAAACGGTATCGGGAGGATCGGTTCTGGGCCAATCACTCCCGCCCTCGATCCTTGCCTGGCAAGCTCGTCCGCAGCATCGTTACCCCGGGATCCGCTGTGTCCTTTGATCCATTGTAGGGTGATCTTATTGTTATGACATACCTCCATTAGTCGTTCGTGGCATTCGTGTATAAGTTTGGATGTGACTATATGGCTTTTTAGAGCCATCAAGACTGCTCTACTGTCGGAGAGTATGCGGATGGAGGATCCTACTACCTTCCTTGCAGTGATGGCAGCCGCCGCGTTTATGATGCCCATGCACTCAGCTTGGAATACCTCAACAAGTAAAGGCTTAACATGACCTCCATGGCTGCAGTCGGTGTGGACCTCGTACAGCCAGTGGTGGCCGCGCATGCGAGCCTTTGGAGTCTTTGTAGCTTGTCTCGTACGTTGCCTAGGTTTGTTCTTGGCCACCAAACCAGAGCACCGTAACAGAGTAAGGGGCGGATTATTGTCTTATAGAGCTAATCATCCTTCTGCATTGCCAGAAGACAACTCCCGCCTTGTCTATACGTTTGTAGATGTGATTGTTCCAGTTGAGTTTACTGTCGAGAGTTAGCCCTAAGTACTTTACTTCATCGGTCAGCTGTAGCTCGGTTTGGAAAAGTGTTGGTCTGGTAAAGTTGCCAAGAGCCCTTTTATTGGTGAACATTACCACAGGTACGCATTTTTTTTTTTACTCGACCAGTTTTGACTCGTTGAGAGTAGAACACAGAACTAATTGAGAGTATGCGCGCGATAAGTCCAGTTTAGAGAATTCCACTCCTCCGTGTAGTCGCGCAAACAAATCCTCTATTCTCGGCAATGGATAATTATATAAGTACAAAACTTTATTAAGTGTGACTGAAAAATCGCCACAAATGCGTATGTTGCCGTCGGGTCGCAGCACAGGAACGATAGGAGTGGCTATGTCAGATTGATAAATTTTTTCCAGTATACCTAACTCCATTAATCGCTGCAACTCCGCCTCCACTTTTGGTTTAAGAGCTAACGGCACAGGACGCGGTTTAAAAAATTTCAATGTACTGTCCGGCTTAATTTTTATGGTTATTTTATATTTGTTAAATTCCCCTAATTCATCTGAAAATAATTTGGCATATTTGTTTTTAAATTGATTTCCCAAATCTGTATTTTGTAAATTATTACAGTAAGCGCTACTTAGTTGTAAGTCAAACGCACATATGAATTTTCGTCCTAACAACACAGGTTTCTTGGATTTATTTACCGTGACAAACATTTTAATCTGTTTAGTGCAACCTTCGTAAGTCACCGGTAACGTAACGCATCCTTTTGGAATAAGCTTACTTTCATTATAGCAATTAAAAACCTCTAGGGACGGCTGTAACTCGTACGTAGCGAAAACATTCATGTACAAAGAGTACGGAAGAATTGAAATGGCACTACCGGTATCTATCTCACATAAAATGTTTTCGCCCGCTAATGACACCGTTTCGAGCATAGGTTTCTTATTAGTGCATTTTATATTAAAAAGATCGAAACTACCTGTGATGGTGTCGTCGTCATCCGCAGTCAGGAAATGGTTGTTCCTGTATTTCGCCTTACCCGTACACATACGCTTCAAATGACCTTTGACCTTGCATTTAGTGCACGTGAAATTTATAAAACGACACTGATCTTTCGAATGACTTTTATAACCACACACTTCACAACGAGAGTCCAGCATCACCGCAGGTCGCGCCGCTCCGCTGCCGGTCCCGCCGGTCCGAACGG
Organism: Cydia strobilella; assembly: GCF_947568885.1. NCBI lineage: Eukaryota > Metazoa > Arthropoda > Insecta > Lepidoptera > Tortricidae > Cydia > Cydia strobilella. Next base: position 34,686,782 of record NC_086068.1, read on the forward strand.
CGTACACGGGCGCCGGCGCCGGCGCGGCGGGCGCGGGCGCGGGCCCGGTGGCGCGCAGCGCCTGGCGCGCACATCGGACGCTTTGCGCCAGTTCCAGCGCCTTGTTGAGCGTCAAAGTCTCCAAGTTCTGAGCGAATAACTTCTCCTTCTCCTTAACATCCTCCAATCCGAGGACGAACCGATCACGAAGCATCGAATCGAGTTCCGTTTTAAACCCACAATGCTCTGCTAAATTACGTACTCGAGTTGCCCATTCGGCTAAATCTTCCCCGGTGCGCTGTTCCGCCTTATAAAACGAACTTTTCTTTGATTCGAAATGAGTGTCAAAATGCTTTATAAGCGTCTTATACTCGACTGTATCGAGCTCCGTCGGGAACAACAAACTCCTTGCAACACGATACGTGTCTTCCGCCAACGACGTCAACAGGATTGCCTTTCGTTTGGCACCAGCTTTATCCGAAGCTTCGATTATATCGTTTGCCGTGCAAAACTGGCCCAAACGACTTTTAAATATTTATGTGTTCGATGATCGAAAGTGAGACTGCCACCAAACATGTTTCCCTGACTCGCCATATTTGTTTCTTATAGCTGGATTTATTTTACCTATATCCACTAAACACTAAACACACGCGTGAATTACTAACTCGTCGCCAAACTGTGGTATTTAGGCTAGGAATTGATATTGAAACACGGAGCTCACGTTAACAGTTTAATCTATAATTACAGACTGACTCAGGGTAGGTGGTAGAAATTCCAACTACCAACAACATATACCATACTTTTGCTGCATAATGTTCTATGCTCATTTAAAATATATAACCACCAACATACAAATCCACGCGTACGAAGTCGCGGGCAACAGCTAGTCTATATATATAAACGTAAAAGTCCTGACTGACTGACTGACTGACTCACTTAAATCAACGCCCAGCCCAAACCGTTGGACCTAGAGAGCTGAATTTTTCACAATAGGTAGTTTTTATAACGTTAGTATCCACTAAGAAGGGGTTTTTCAAAATTGATCCCCTGAGGGGATGAAATGAGGGTCCGAAGTTTGTATGGGGTTAAAGTTTTATTTTAAGCTATGAATTCGAACCTTGGGAAAAAGATATATTATTAAAAAACAAAGAAAACTAATTTAAGCGTTTTTGAAAATTCATCCCCTAAGGTGGTGAAAAAGGGGTTGAAAGTTTGTATGGAGATTAAGAATTTTATCAAATGCGGGACTTAAAACTTTGTATATGGGCACATTATTAGAATACAGGAAAAGTAATTTCAGTGTTTTTAAAAATTCATCTCCTAAAAGGGTTAAAAAGGGGTCGAAAGTTTGAAACCATTACAAATGCTTTGACACTTCTTAGAAAGGCATAATAGCCGCTTACAAAAAAAAGACGTCGACGTTTTTGGAAATTTAACCCCTACTGGGGTTAAAAAGGGGATGAAATTTTGTCTTGGGGTTCAAATTTTATTATAAGCTAGGAACTTGAAACTGCAAAAAGGTATTATATTAAAAAACAAGAAAACTAATTTCAGCGTTTTTAAAAATTCATCCCCCAAGATGGTGAAAAGGGGGTTGAAAGTTTGTATGGAGATCAAACATTTTAACGAGTGCGGGACTTGAATCTTTGTATGAAGGTATATTGTTAGAATAGAAGAAAAGTAATTTCAGCGATTTTAAAAATTCACCCCTTAAAGGAGTTGAAAATTTATAGGGGTAAATTTTTTATTTTAAGCTAGGTACTTTAACCTTCGTAGAAAGATATTTAATTAAAAGGGTATGGTTGGAGAGCCGGCAGTAAAGTTTCGAACCAACGTGATACCGCGATGAGATGCACAATGGTTTCCCATAAAAGTGATGCTAAGTCCGAATTAGATAGTCTGCCACGGCGGAACTGGCCGAAAGTACAAAAAAGATAGCCACTTCCGGTGCGAAAAAGGGGGGGTCATTTAACCCATCTGATACTGCAATAATAGCTATGGCATCAGTTAGAAATTTACTGGTAGATACAGAAAAGCGAAATCTGCCAGTATGATTCCTGCCGGAAGTGCTTGGCATACGCTCTCAAAGGTGACCATCGGGGCCCCTAAATTAACCCATCTGATACCAGCATGAAACCAATTCCAGTCGGTAGATATGAACCTTCTATTCAGGAATATATAAGTCTGCCAGGGCGTTTTCAGCCGAAACACCTTGACATACGAGATTTTGTGGCGCAACATCCGTGGTACCCGTATTTCGGAATTGTATATATTACGGACATTTCAAATACTGCAGGCTTATTAATTTATTACTCTATGCTTATATTTGTATATTATTACGTTATTAATAACATATAATTCAAATTTATTAATATACACAATATAATTTGGGCATTAATTTAATACCTGCTTACGGCTTTGTACTTCTTTGTTTGCCTTATAAAGGTGCTAACAAATTAGCTACCGATATCTTTACAGTTGATAGTACTCGGCTCCTGAAGTATATGTAAGTATGAAACATTATAGGTTTTATGATGTTATTTTGAGAAAATTGGAAAACAAATTTGCTTTGTAAAAAAACTCTGTTAATGAGATAATTAAATGAGACCTCATTGAACAGATTCTAAAACCTCTTTTAAATATAAAACGTAACTGGCCACTTCACGTTGATAAATCAAATGACACGTTGACAATGACATTTAAGACAAACAAGCAGTTAAATACATGATGATTATTTTTTAGATATAATTATAGTTTATTTATTTTGTTCGGTAAATAAAATAAAAATTATGAGAAAATTTCTTAATTTCTGTTAAAAGTTAATTGTTCTAGTGTAAAGTACCATCTCGTAAAATTTCTGTAGCTAATTTGTTAGCACCGTATATATAAATAATAAAATAATTTTAAATTACAATATCCTTTATTTACTAAAATGAACAAAATTATTATTATTACATACTTATTGTAAACGGGTGTGAAAAGACAGGATTTTCAACGTCAAGGACGATTTTTACCAATAATCCAAATATGAGCATTTTACATCATTTTTAGGGTTCCGTACCCAAAGGGTAAAGACGGGACCCTATTACTAAGACTCCGCTGTCCGTCTGTCCGTCCGTTCCATCTGTCACCAGGCTGTATCTCATGAACCGTGATAGCTAGACAGTTGAAATTTTCACAGATGATGTATTTCTGTTGTTATTTATAAATATTGGGAGTATTATGGGTACTAGGCGAGGATATACATACATACTTATATAGATAAATATATACTTAAATACATAGATAACAACCATGACTCAGGAATAAATATATGTTTTCATCACACAAATATATGCCCTTATCGGAATTCGAACCCAAGACCATCGGCTTTGCAGGCAGTAAGTAGGCCAGACCGGTCGTCAATAGATTAGTTATCTCAATTTGTAGTGTTATAAAACAACACCCTGAATGTTAAACTACGTCATTTTTGCGTCAACGTCAAGAAATGTAGGGGAGAGGTGGGAATGACGGTATACTTAATGTTTCAAGTCCAATAAAACTAAAAATCTATTCTTTTTAAGTTTTTGTTATTTTTATTATTATCTTTGGTAATCAGTCTTTCATAATCAACACTTACTAGGAACTCTCTAGTTAGATAATTAAATTAAAAATAAATTAAAATGGCCAAAAGTGCCTACTCTCCATCTTGCCCCCCATGCCCCGTAGACAACATGCCAATCGCTAACGATACGTAGCGAACGAAACGCAGCTGTCCCTCTCACACGAATATGGAAGAGTGATAGAGAGACACAAATCGATTCGATGGCGAAGCGATAGCGATTGTTACCTTGGCTAGGCCGGCAGGTATGGTAAGATGGGGGAACCCCTACCGGACAAGATAAGAATGATTCATAGAAATATTATATTTAGGGCCTAAACAAAACTTCAATTTTTGGATATTGGGTCCATCATCTAATACCTTCTCGCGAACTGTTTTACTTTTATTTCTTAAGTCGTCTGAGAGACAGAAAATGTGTTTACAGCTAACATGTACCCCATTTTCCCTTTATAACAGCATCCACCGCTTTTTTCTTGGCCTCTAACCACTCTCCTCTATTTGACTTTCTTTTATACTTTTTCACCGTTCTACAAGAGAAAAATATTTTTTTTAAATATATGTGCTGATTCAGTATATATGTGCTGGTGATAATAAGGAACCAAACGCAAACCAAATAAAACACAAAAACCGGCCAAGTGCGAGTCGCGTTCCGTACCATAATACCATTACGCAAAAAACGGCAAAAAGTCATGTTTGTTGTATGGGAACCCCACTTAAATATTTATTTTATTATGTTTTTAGAATCATTTATGCATCAATTGTGCATTACAGGTAATGAATACAGGTGTTATAAACAATTAGTTATAGTTTGTTGTTATAGCGGCAACAGAAATACATCATCTGTGAAAATGTCATCTGTCTAGCTATCACGGTTGATGAGATACAGGCTGGTGACAGACGGACAGACAGACAGACAGACAGACAGCGGAGTCTTAGTTATAGGGTCCCGTTTTTACCCTTTGGGTACGGAACCCTAGAAATAACAAGGAATATGGCAAAACAGTTTTGTTGCAAATAAATAATTAACGACACCATTTGTCTAGCCGGTCACTGTGCGAACTGATTGCCATGATGGCGACGCATCGTCATGCACTAACGGGATTCTGATGGTTCGTCAGTCGTGTCGCCATATAAAGCCGCTACCCCGTCTTACTCGTCTTGCCCCTCTCTCCCCTACATAAGATAGTGATTAGACACACCAAATAGGTGAAAAAACGCCTCAAGCGTAAAAGAAACCACCAAAAATCATTTTATGTCGCATTTCAAGCCTGATTTAGTTATGAATACTAATACCCCCTTATTCGTAAAACTTTACGAGCCTTAGTTAGTTAAATTATGTTTTATCCTTTTCTTACAAATACATAAGTCAAAATGACAGACAAAGACAAACGATTCATATAGCTAATTCAATGACTATCAATCATATTAATCACATTATTTAATTTATTTTAACTTAATTTATTATAAATATATGTTATTAATAGCGTAATAATATACAAATATAAGCATAGAGTAATAAATTAATAAGCCTGCAGTATTTGAAATGTCCGTAATATGTACAATTCCGAAAGACGGGTACCACGGATGTTGCGCCACAAAATCTCGTATGTCAAGGTGTTTCGGCTGAAAGCGCACTGGCAGACTTATATATTCTTGAATAGAAGGTTCATATCTACCGACTGGAATTGGTTTCATGCTGGTATCAGATGGGTTAATTTAGGGGTCCCGATGGTCACCTTTGAGAGCGTATGCCAAGCACTTCCGGCAGGAATCATACTGGCAGATTTCGCTTTTCTGTATCTACCAGTAAATTTCTAACTGATGCCATAGCTATTATTGCAGTATCAGATGGGTTAAATGACCCCCCCTTTTTCGCACCGGAAGTGGCTATCTTTTTTGTACTTTCGGCCAGTTCCGCCGTGGCAGACTATCAAATTCGGACTTAGCATCACTTTTATGGGAAACCATTGTGCATCTCATCGCGGTATCACGTTGGTTCGAAACTTTACTGCCGGCTCTTCTACCAGTAGAAAACTTATTTCAGCATTTTTGAAAATTCATCCCCCAAGGTGGTAAAAAAGAGGTTGCAAGTTTGTATGGAGATCAAATCTTTTTTGAGTACAGGACTTCAGTCTTTGTATAAAGGCATATTATTAGAATATTTAAAAACGCTTAAATTACGCGTTTTTATATATTCATCCCCTAAAAGGGTTAAAAAGGGGTTGAAAGTTTGAATCCATTACTAATGCCTTGAAATTTCTTAGAAAGGCATTGTATAATATTACAAAAAAAGTTATTTCAACGTTCTTAATAATTCAACCCCTAAGGGGGTTAAAAAGGGGATGTAAGTTTAGATGTAAGTAGTACAAGTATTCGTTTAAGCTAGGAACATGAAACTAGGTAAAAGGGCATTATATTAAAATAGACGAAAACTGATTGCACCGTGTTTAAAAAGTTTGTATTAATAAAGTTTGCATCGGGAGCGAACATTTTTTTTAAATAGTGGACTTGAAAATCTATATGTTGAGAGGGATTATATCAAGAACATTTTTTTCAGTTAGGGGCTTCAAACTTCGTACTTTGTGAAGGACACATATCATGCGTTGTATAATTATTAACAAATGATTAACCGTCCCTACTGATATCTTTTGCTGCATAATGTTCTATGCTCATGTAAAGTATATAACCACCAACATACAAATCCACGCGTACGAAGTCGCGGGCAACAGCTAGTATTTCATAAATCGTAAACCGCAATTTACCTTTCACTCACGTTTCACATAAAAAATACATTGTTAAAATTATGTAATGTACGGAACCCTCGGTGCGCGAGTCCGACTCGCACTTGGCCGGTTTATTATAAATAAATGCGTTTCAGGGTGCGTAGACAACATGCCAATTTTTTTTTACACTGACTAGGTATTGCCCCATATTTTAATGCCATCGCTGATTATACTCTCGACATATGAATAATAAATAGTTCTCAGACTTTAGTAACGGGGAATGCTCCGAGGAATTGTTCGGATTTATCCCTGCCGCTTCTTACCGCCATCGCTCTACGCGACAACATTACCATTTTCACCACTTAGATGGTTGACACCTCAACTGTGCGTTTCTCCAGAAACTTCCTGCCTCGCACAGCTAAACTGTGGAATGAAATGTCGCCTGCGGTAATTCTGGACAGATACGATCTTCAAGAAAAGAGCGTAACTACTCCCATTTTAAAGGCCGACAACGCACTTACAACCCCTCTGGTATTGCGGGTCTCCATGGCAACGGTAATCGCTTACCAACAGGCGATTTTTCTGCTCGTTTGCCTCCTATATCATAAGCATACAGGGTCACCTTAGCCATTGGACAAACCCTGAAATCCCGCGTAGGGTTACTGCTCAGGAATGCTCTAACGTTAGTATTTTTTTAAATTAGAACAAAAGATAAAAAAAAAATTTTTTTAAACAAAAATTTATTCCAATGATCGACACCAAAAAGAAACATACGAGTACACTGTATTAATCATTGGCAGTGTTTTTGACAACTTGTTCCAAAATGTGCGGCAATGATGACATTTGTCAAAAGTCAGAATCTTATTACGTAATGTCATAAATAAATAAAAAAGAGAATCAATAAACTCGAAGGTTTCATACTATGTATTACCTCAGGAGCTATTAAATTAACACATACAGGCTGCTCCAAAGTAAAAAATCGCAATTTGATATATTTCTTCGAAACCGATATCTATATATATATACATAAGCATATATATATATATATATATACATGTATACATAAGCATATATATATGTATACACACACCTGCCTAACATTATTTAACATATTGCAGAATTATCAAGCAAATGCAGTGCAGAAGAACTTGTAAAATTATTGAACGCCTTATTCGCTCGGTTTGATCGATTGGCATCGGTGAGTGAATTGAATATAATTGTTTAAATAAGTAAGCACAAGCTAAATCTCATTGTACGGGGTTTAATATGACATTAAATATAAAGACCACCAAATAATACTCTATTACCAAAAAAATGAAGTCAAATATTACAATAGTTCTAGCTGTAGTGCCTGTAGTTTTGTCTTTCTTTTTTTTATTTTGAAGAACTGAAGTTTAAACACAAGTTCTAACACCTGTAAATAATAGTTTCATTCATAATATTATTATGTAAGATTGTCCAGCAAGTAGGTATTTATTTATTTATTCCTTATACCAAAGATAGATATAACTCCGTAATAGATGGATACAGTCTAAGGAAAAAACGTGCCTCGAAAATCAAGAAAATTTGATTCTCGTTCAGAGGGCGCTACTAGTTTTGGCCTACAGTCGTATAGATGGCGTTGACGGTTTCGTTTGTTATTTAACAATTTTAACGCATATCAGTGAAAGAACATGGGTCAAAATCATAAAAATAATTAATGCAAATAAAAAAAATCATTTATCTATATTTAAATACATTCTATCGTATTTTTATAAATCTTCATTTTTAGTTTTAAAGTGTGTCGACAGATGGCAGTGAATTTACTGGGGTTACAAAATTTACTATGACAGTACCGCTCTAGTATAAGTTACTCTATGCTTATACTTACGGCCGCTGTTGGACTACAAATCAAAAGCAGACGTGGAGATAGACATCTGAACTGCGTTGAAAGAATAATAATATCACTTCGGTTATGTTTGCAGGAGAATCATTGTTTACGAATTAAGCTTCTGGGAGACTGCTACTTCTGCGTGAGCGGGCTGCCCACCGCGCGGCCCGACCATGCGCTGTGCTGCGTCAACATGGGGCTGCACATGATCCGTGCCATCCGCGACGTACGCTACAACACGCAGGTATACCTACCTCTGTAAACATTGAATTAAGCTTCTGGGAGACTGCTACTTCTGCGTGAGCGGGCTGCCCACCGCGCGGCCCGACCATGCGCTGTGCTGCGTCAACATGGGGCTGCACATGATCCGCACCATCCGCGACGTGCGCTACAACACGCAGGTGTACCGTACCTATCTCTGTAAACATTGAATTAAGCTTCTGGGAGACTGCTACTTCTGCGTGAGCGGGCTGCCCACCGCGCGGCCCTACCATGCGCTGTGCTGCGTCAACATGGGGCTGCACATGATCCGTGCCATCCGCGACGTGCGCTACAACACGCAGGTATACCTACCTCTGTAAACATTGAATTAAGCTTCTGGGAGACTGCTACTTCTGCGTGCGCGGGCTGCCCACCGCGCGGCCCGACCATGCGCTGTGCTGCGTCAACATGGGGCTGCACATGATCCGCACCATCCGCGACGTGCGCTACAACACGCAGGTGTACCGTACCTACCTCTGTAAACATTGAATTAAGCTTCTGGGAGACTGCTACTTCTGCGTGAGCGGGCTGCCCACCGCGCGGCCCGACCATGCGCTGTGCTGCGTCAACATGGGGCTGCACATGATCCGTGCCATCCGCGACGTACGCTACAACACGCAGGTATACCTACCTCTGTAAACATTGAATTAAGCTTCTGGGAGACTGCTACTTCTGCGTGAGCGGGCTGCCCACCGCGCGGCCCGACCATGCGCTGTGCTGCGTCAACATGGGGCTGCACATGATCCGCACCATCCGCGACGTGCGCTACAACACGCAGGTGTGCCGTACCTATCTCTGTAAACATTGAATTAAGCTTCTGGGAGACTGTTACTTCTGCGTGAGCGGGCTGCCCACCGCGCGGCCCGACCATGCGCTGTGCTGCGTCAATATTGGGCTGCACATGATCCGCACCATCCGCGACGTGCGCCAACACGCAGGTTCCTCTGTAAACATTGAATTTCTTGTAGTTTGTTGCCACCTAAATTACATCGGTCGGCACAATTTAAAAAAATGACCCGTCTATACCATCAAACTCTGCTGATATGCTACTTTGAAACTTGTAATTATTATTGAATCATTTTTATACTCGTATGTTTCGCTTGATTGCTTGATATTGCTCTTAGGACAGTGGTATGTTGTGAACATGGACTTATAAAGAGTAATATTTTCTGATTGTATTCGTGTTTAGTGGTATGAGTGAGTACAAGCAGTTTATGGGTAAACACGGCAGGTAGACCTGGACATGCGCATCGGCATCCACAGCGGCACGGTGCTGTGCGGCGTGCTGGGCCAGCTCAAGTGGCAGTTCGACCTGTGGTCGCACGACGTCACCGTTGCTAACTATATGGAGAGCGGGGGCCTCCCCGGGTAACACTAATATAATTTTACACCATAATCATCTGTGACGTTCCAGTATTTCCTTACCTCAGTAGTCAACCAGGACAAGGACGATAGGAAGTTCATTTTACTTTTAGACACAATTTACTTCCTATGTCTACGATCTTACTTTTATCCTAGTACGACACAAATATAGCCTATGCGCTGAAATCATCCACATTATTATAGATGACGACCTTATAGGGATGGATGTAATTTTAACAGATTTTTATTAGTCGTGTACAGTCAGCAGCAAGAGTTGCTAAGCGGGCAAGGTGTTGAAAATTACCTTGACACGCTCTTATTCCCTTAACAATAAAGTGGCGTCAAGATCATTTTGAACACCTGGCCCGCTTAGCAACTTCTGCTGCTGACTGTATACCTACCTAGTATTTTTATATTCCAGGCGCGTCCACATCTCGGAAGCCACGCTACAGTGTCTGAACGGCGCCTTCGATGTGGAGCCGGGCGAGGGCGAGACCCGCGACCCCTACATCCGCGAACATGGGATCACCACGTACCTCATCCACGCCTCGGAGCAGCCTCGGCGCTCCCGACATCGCTCTAGACCCAGGTCTATACTATACCCACTCTAATAACTAACTATAAAGGAAATACTATAACCTAAACGCTTTTAAGAAACAATCAGTTAACTGCTGCATACGTGTACTAACTGGGTACGAATACTAAAGCGATGTATATTATTAAAGTTTATTAATGTATACGGTGTATTTTTTAAACTCCGGTAACTAAATAAGAATTTACGAAAATTATTGAGCGTGGGGGAATTGGAGCCTACTAAGGATATTTATTAATAACTTGTATATTTGAACAAGTTTGGGAACAAATCAAATTATTTTATTAAATATTTTGATTTGTGTTTTTTAAGTAGTCACACTACTATATATAAATTAAAAACTGTAATAGATGTCATATATTAAAGAAAAAGTGACGAAGCCCTCCAGTGGTGAAGGCCGGATATAGTTATTTGTTATACAAGGGTGCAAAGTTGTATTTTACCCGCGAGTGTGGAATTGAAACACGAGCAAGCGAAAGGATTCTATAGTTGAACCACGAGCGAAGCGAGGGGTTCTAAAATAGAATCCTGAGCGTAGCGAGTGCTTTCAACACACGAGAAGTAAAATACATTTGCACCCGTGAGTAACACAAAACTTTTCCCCTCACTATAGCGAGGAAAGTGCAACATCCACAGGCGTTAATCATCTTCATCAATAAAATCACTAATTTTTTTACGATAATACGCTATTATAACAGAAAACTCTGCAGAAAAGTTGTGTATTTTTACGTGTCGGAGTCGGCGAGAATTTTTTTGTTGACAATGTTGACATTTCTGACAATGCGTTTTGAAATTGCATCGACTCAACTTATGCGTTCAGAATTACATTCAACATCATTTAAAAAAACAGTTTCTTATGGAATTTAAGGTTTATGACTTAAAATCATTAAATAAAGCTAAATTTGGTATTTTTTATTAGATTAAATCATTTATTTAATGATAATTAATATCGAACGAACCATTATTATGAGCGTTTTACGTTTTGTTATCTGTCAAAAGCTACTTAAACACGCTCCATCCAAGGTCAAATTACTTTCCCCACTAGTGGATAAAATGCGTTTTTCCCCGCTTGTTTTAAAGGATAAAAGACGGCTTTCCGAGCTAGTGAGGGGAAAAATATTTAATAAAATAATTTGATTTGTTCCCAAACTTGTTCATAGATGGCAGCACCAGTCTCTCTCGCTACAACGTAAATCCGTAAGGAGTTCGTGTAGAAGGTGCAAGCGCGCACTGCTTGCCCTTAGAGCTGGTCAAAGACGCCAAGTCTTACTAAGATGGCATATAGTCGAGAAATTCGGACGAGCACCGCCGTGGCGGGGTGGCCTAGGGGTTCATGGCGTTAGCCGCGATAGCTAAAGACGCCGGTTCGTATCCGGCCTTCACCACTGGAGGGCTTCGTCACTTTTTCTTTAATATATGACATCTATTACAGTTTTTAATTTATATATAGTAGTGTGACTACTTAAAAAACACAAATCAAAATATTTAATAAAATAATTTGATTTGTTCCCAAACTTGTTCATAGATGGCAGCACCAGTCTCTCTCGCTACAACGTAAATCCGTAAGGAGTTCGTGTAGGTGCTGCAAGCGCGCACTGCTTGCCCTTAGAGCTGGTCAAAGACGCCTAGTCTTACTAAGATTGGCATATAGTCGAGAAATTCGGACGGGCACCGCCGTGGCGGGGTGGCCTAGGGGTTCATGGCGTTAGCCGCGATAGCTAAAGACGCCGGTTCGTATCCGGCCTTCACCACTGGAGGGCTTCGTCACTTTTTCTTTAATATATGACATCTATTACAGTTTTTAACTTTTATATTTGTTGTAATTAAATTATGGACGAAAGCGTTGCTTATCTGGCTATCCATAATCAGAGATAAAAACCCAAAAATGAAATCATCATCATCGGTTAGACACGAAAAACAAAAAAATTGAATTCGCTCCCATTACCCCGCACTTCGGGTAATCAGAGCCAAAGAACAAATTTTATCACAAATAGTTTTGAATTACATTTTCTAAAGTTTCTACTGTCCAAAAGGCTTTTGTCGTTGTAAGGTCTATCTTTCGTGGCATTGCCAAAAAAAACCATTCGTCTCTTGCAACTAATCGCGGGGAACTACGGGGTTGCCCATATGAGGCAAGCCCTGGCGAAGGATTCCTGGCACTCCTGAATTACATTTGTACAAATACTATCATTAAGTAAGTCTATATTGACACCGCTCTCATTACCCGCTCGCTCCCATTCCCCACGCTCCCCTATATACTCACTTGTGATTTTTTGCTAGTGTCGGTTTTCATCATTTTGTTCTTTTCTAGGTTGTGTTTGTACCGAATTACACAAAATTGATTCTTAACATTTCATATAAGTAATTCATCATATAACAAAAAAAATACAACAATAAATACCGAAAAGTACCGAAGTACCGGGAAATCCCGGTTTTTTCCCAGTACCGGAAATGTCGGTCCTGGTACTGTTGTATCGGTTCCGCAATAGCGTTTACAGATTTTGGAAAAAACATACAGGTTGCAAGAAAACGGTAATTTTTGACAAACTTTTTTTTGATGCCAATCGTTCCCAATAATATCCAGGATCAAAAGCTTGTATGGGAGCAAAAAAATATACGGCTAGCAAAGCCACAAATCGAGGATTTTTTTTTCCATACTATTTGTATGAAAAAAAACTTTTAGTTTTCACATGCAATTTTTTTATGCCGATCGATTCCATTCCTATCCAGTATCAATAGTTTTCTAGGAGTTAACTTAAGGTAATGTACTTAAAGGCCCCAAATGAAAGAAAACTTTTTCCATACATTTACTATACACGGTGCCCATGAGGAAAGGGAAAAAATTTAACCACGCATTCCTGGGGCCATAAGGAGTAATAAATGTTATACAATCTAAGTCGAATTATGCTATTTAATTTCTTTAAATTTTTCATACATAACAAATACATAACGTTTGCTTCTCTAGTATAAAAGTGCCTTAGGGCGAGCTGGCAACGTTTATTATTGCTATCCCTTTTTATTTTTACGAGGCAATGTCATGACGACTTTTTTATTCGACTTTTTTGGGCATAGATTTTTCAAAGCCGGGTCTAGATCCTTCTTTGTTTAAACCGCAACAATTACCCCACAGATATTAAATTTAATAAAAAGGTTGGTTAATACCAAAGATAGATATAACTCCGTAATAGATGGATACAGTCTAAGGAAAAAACGTGCCTCGAAAATCAAGAAAATTTGATTCTCGTTCAGAGGGCGCTACTAGTTTTGGCCTACTGTCGTATAGATGGCGTTGACGGTTTCGTTTGTTATTTAACAATTTTAAGGCATATCAGTGAAAGAACATGGGTCAAAATCATAAAAATAATTAATGCAAATAAAAAAAATCATTTATCTATATTTAAATACAATCTATCGTTTTTTATAAATCTTCATTTTTAGTTTTAAAGTGTGTCGACAGATGGCAGTGAATTTACTGGGGTTACAAAATTTACTATGACAGTAACGCTCTAGTATCAGTTACTCTATGGTTAATACAAAAATACGAATAAAAATTATGACGTCTCTTCGTCTTTCTCGCTTCCTGTTTTGTAATATGAGTTAAGCATGAGGCGATTATCCACTAGATGAATCGTCTTAAGTTAATACAAATTAAAAATCTTTACTTGCACATCACGTAACGGAATAAGTTTCAAAGGTTTCGAAAAATGGAAAGCTTTAATTATGACGTCTCTTCGTCTTTCCGCTACCTCGGGTCGACGGTGACTAACAATTTCTCAACGATGTTTGGGAAGTTGAGTACAAGAGTATGGCAAAATAAACATCTTAACCGGAAAACCAGGATGGTTGTTTATCAAACGTGCATCCTGAGCATACTCTTGTACGGGGCTGAGACCTGGACATCGTATGCCAAGCACGAACGTCGTCTTAACGCTTTCCTTATGCGCTGCATTTTTATTTAATAAAAAATAATACGCCGATATTTCTGTTGATACTAAGTAAACAATGTCATGCTAAACACTCATAGTGACAGAACTGGATTTGAGTTTTACAGTCAAATTAGATGTTTAAGTCTCGCAACGTCGCAATCATAAAGGTGTTTCATACTGGAGATTTCATTACATTTTTACACAAAAATGGAAATATCTCTAAAACCGAGCCTAATTTAGCAGACGTTAATTAACATTTCTAACTTTAAATATAGTCAGGAATACGCTGTTTAAATTTTTCCCCTTCCTCATGGGCACCCTGTATAGAAACCGTGAAATTTTATACATAATTTTCTATCTAGCCAATCAGTCCTCTTACGTTTAAGTACCATAATACTGTACGAAGACCGTACTGTAGAACTGATGGGCGAGACAGAAAAATGTGAATAAAATTTCACTTTCATACAAGTTGTATGGAAAAAGTTTCCTCGATTTGTGGCTTTTCTATAGCCGTTAATATTTTTTTGGTCCCATACAAGCTTTTGATCCTGGATAGTAATGGGATCGATTGGCATCAAAAAAGTTCCTTTGTTAAAAATGACCTTTTTCTCCACCCTGTATATACATTAGCTCATTGATAATTCTCTATTATTGTAAATAGGTTCGATATCATGTCTAATATGGAGGATTAAGGTAATTAACTTTAACTTTACTTGTTCTGTCCAAATTCTAAAACATAGTTTACACTCATACATCCATCTATCTATATATATAAACGTAAAAGTCCTGACTGACTGACTCACTTAAATCAACGCCCAGCCCAAACCGTTGGACCTAGAGAGCTGAATTTTTCACAATAGGTAGCTTTTATGACGTTAGTATCCACGAAGAAGGGGTTTTTAAAAATTGAAAAGGTTGAAAGTTTGTATGGAGATCATACATTTTTTTGAGTGCGGGACTTGAAACTTCGTATAAAGGCATAATATTATTAAAATACAAGAAAAGTGATTTTAGCGTTTTTAAAAATTCACCCCTAAATGGGTTAAAAAAGGGTTGAAAGTTTGAATCCATTACTAAATACATTGAAACTTCCTAGAAAGGCATAATAGCCGATTACAAAAATAAGTAATATTGACGTGTTTGGAAATTCAACCCCTAAGGGGGTTAAAAAGGGGATGAAAGTTTGACTTGGGGTACAAATTTTATAATATAAATGTTTATTAATTATAATAAGAAAACAAGAAAACTTATTTCAGCGTTTTTAAAAATTCATCCCCCAAGGTGGTGAAAAAGGGGTTGAAAGTTTGTATGGAGATCAAATATTTTTGTGAGTGCCCACACTTGAATTTTTAAATAAATAAAGGCATATTATTAGAATACAAGAAAAGTAATTTAAGCGTTATTAAATATTCATCCCCTAAAAGGGTTAATCCACGCGTACGAAGTCGCGGGCAACAGCTAGTGTTAACATAATTCTAAGCCATTTAGTTTTCGACTAACAGCGAGTAAGGGATAATGTATCAAGGGTCTGCCTGAAAACCAGCGTTGTAGTAAATACACTGCAACATTATGCTGAGGCAAGCTCCTATTTAACACGCATGAATATTTCTCTCTGATATGTGCAACTCAATTTCTTAGTTTTTTAAGTTGTATCTGTAAAAAATGTACTACGCTATCTGTCCTGTCCTGTCCTGTCCTGTCCTGTCCTGTCCTGTACTGTCCTGTCCTGTCCTGTCCTGTCCTGTCCTGTCCTGTCCTGTCCTGTCCTGTCCTATCCTATCCTATCCTATCCTATCCTATTCTATTCTATTCTATTCTATACTATTCTATTCTATTCTGTTCTATTCTATTCTATTCTATTCTATTCTATTCTAATAATAAACGTCGCTTTAGTATTCGTGCCCCGAGTTAGCACACGTACCTAATGGTTATAAGAATGTGTAGGTAGGTACCTACTAAATATATAAACCTGTAATTTTCTGTATTTTTTCAGCGTCCCGACGAGCCATCACACGTCCGAGTCCAGTAACCGTCGCCCCAGCAGCATCTTGGACGATGAAACCATTACAGATTGGACTCCAGAAATACCCTTTCAGAACGTAAACCATTGCATACACCAAAACAAGTGTGGAGAAATTCACTGTCGCAGGCGGGGCTCGAACCGGTGACACTGGATCACCAGTCCATGCTCTGCCAACTGAGCTCCTCAGACCACACCCGATAATAATAATTTAATAGCATGGTTTGCAGACGTTTATGCTTAATACAACATTAATTTAGTATGGGATGGGGCATCATTACTGGTGAATTTAGTATGAGAAGGCGCATCATTACTGGTGAATTTAGTATGGGATATATGGCGCATCATTACTGGTGAATTTAGTATGGGATATATGGCGCATCATTACTGGTAAATTTAGTATGGGATGGCGCATCATTACTGGTGAATTTAGTATGGGATGGCGCATCATTACTGGTGAATTTAGTATGGGATGGCGCATCATTACTGGTAAATTTAGTATGGGATGGCGCGTCATTACTGGTGAATTTAGTATGGGTTGGCGCATCATTACTGGTGAATTTAGTATGGGATGGCGCATGATTACTGGTGAATTTTCAATATGACTTGGAACTCCGTTAGCCGTTTAACATGTGTACCTAATACTCTTACTGTACATGTCGCTGGGGCCTCCCTAAGGGTCATATGGTGGAAATATGTCCTCGGGTGTGGTCTCAGTAGCTCAGTTGGCAGAGCAGAGATCCCGAGTTTATTGCCCATGTATCTTTTCGGGGAATTAATCCTAAAGCATGAGAACGGTCTGGAATTCCCGCTGTGCAACGAATGCTAAGTAAAGTGAAAGTAAAGAATGTTAAATGTGTGTTTGCAGTACTACTCGATGAGTGACGACGAGGAGGCGCAGGCGGCGTTGGACTTGCCTCCCGGTCTGGAGAACGGCTTCGATTCTGACGACGTGACACCGCTGGCCGATGTAATTATTATACTGTTCACTCGTCACAACTATACGGTCTATGCGTTCTGACATATGTTATAATTATGTTTTCGTGTGTTGAAGACAACCCGTGTTTGGTTGCGCAGGAAGAGGACATAATCAACCATTCGATCGAGGTGGGCACGAACCGCCGCATGCGCATGGAGAACATGCGGCTGTGGTCGCTCCGCTTCCGGCGACTCTCGCTCGAGCACGAGTTCGCGTGCCTCGACGAGCTCACCTTCAAGTCCAACGTCTGCTGCTGCTTCCTGCTGTGGCTCTTCATCTTCGCCGTGCAAACCACCATGCACTACAAGTCAGTCCGGTCGGACGTGTCAACTCTCGTAGCCCGGCTTAGCCCGGCGCCCGACCTATGTGCCACTATTCTACTTACTACATCTTTATTCTTAATTTGATTGATTGCTATTAAAGCTTCAGCGAATGTTACTAACTTACTTTCGGCTACTGCTTCTTGGATTTATTTTAGGTATAATTAAATTATACATATGTGTACTTTTTTATGCAATGCATTACTTTGTACCTACAAGTATATTTCTGCTATGCGATTAGTCGATAGATATTAGGTATTGTAGCATGACGCTACATCTGTCGTCAATTTTGGAAACTACTTGTTTCGTTCGGGAGTTATGATTATTACCTAATTTTCGTCTTCGTTATCGGTTATCTCGACTTAAATCGAGTTTGTCCCTTATTGTTGTTACTTTAGATGGAGTAAAGACTTAGCTATTAGTTTCGTATCGGTGATTGCCTAGTTTTGATGTTTCGGTAGGAGTTTTTTTTTACGTGTTGCGTGTAGGAGTTTATCTGCGTAGTGTCCGGAGGGGAAATTACCTTTCGAACACGCGTATTACTTCTTTCAATCGTGTCTGAGCAAACGTTACTCAGGCACGTGGTTTGTTGGTTGGTGGGCGAAGGGGCGATTTAAAAGTCTCTTTGCGTGGTTACCGGGATGTTGGCGCTTTAAACCAGCATTCCAATCGGCACTGGCTGGTCGGGTTTCTCGGCGGATTTTAAACCGCCAGGCTCTTAATAGCAGTGTCGTACTCTTTTGTTAACGCTTTGCGGTATGACTTAAATCATATGCGTGAACGTTAATGTTGTCCACTCACGAGCCCCGGAGGGCGCTCGTGAGTGGACGCGGAAATTAGACAATACCACAACAACAACGATACGATAAACCAGCTGTGTCTGAACGACAGGCAGACGGTAACGTTTCGAAACAACACGAAATACAGAAAAAGTCGACTGCACAGACTCCATTTCAGGCAATGCAAGTCTGTCAGTCTGACACACACAACTCCGGTGTTTGCGGATAACGCTTTAAGGCGTTTATACCCACACCCTCGGGGGAGAAAGTGCGGGTTATGTGGGACTCGGCAAAAGGCGCCACTACCCACTAAAAAACCAACGGTATGCCTGCGCGCCGCCAATGGGGCGTGGCCACGGGTTCTCTTAAGTACGCAACCGTGACCACGCCGGCGCCGCCCGCCACTACCACATGCAGCGGGCCCTTCTCTGGGGGGGGGGGGCTAGGGAGTAACTTCTAGCCCTGCCTCCTCAGAAGGCGCGTGGGCACACCACGCGCGCCTTCTCTGCGAGGCCTATGTAATGGGCAGCGACGCCCCCGCGCCGCTGCCCAGACCTCGCTAGGTGGGGGGGAGGAGATGGGCATACGCCCTCCTCCGAGCCCCTGCGCGCTTGCGGCGGATCGGGTGCGAGGCTGGGTCGGCCTCCCGTTCCCTCTCCGCTGCCTCCTTCTGCGACATTACATCCTCGCAGAAGGAGAGGACCGCTTTCCACGACCTCTCGTCGGCGACCATAGCCTTAACTACAGTCGGCAAGGAGAGGTCGTCGCCCACCACTGCCATGAGGTCACGGCGCTGGCCCGCCCAGGCTGGGCATTCCTCCAGGGTATGCTGCGCCGTGTCCTCGCCGCAGCTGCACTGGTGACACTCGGCCGTCACCTCCCGTCTTGCGAACCGGTGCAGGTAGCTCCCGAAGCAGCCATGACCCGTGAGCACCTGCACCAACCGGAAGGTTAGCGAGCCCCGCTCTCTCTCCAGCCAGTCTTGTAGGACCGGCCGGACCGCCTCGACAGTCCTGTGTCCTCCCTCGCGCCCAGCTAGTTCTTCCTCCCATTGGAGGACGATGGACTGCCGGACGAGGAGCCTATGCGCCTCTACTTCCCTGGGCGCAGGATGGTACTCCTGGACCCGGAGGTCCCTGCGCCACTCGTACAGGGCCGCTTGGGCCTCCGCCTCCAGATCCCAAGGAGGCGTTCCCGCTAATAGGCACGCCGCATCATATGAGGTGGTGCGGTACCCGCGTACGACGCTAATGGCCATCGCCCTCTGAGCCTTCCTCAGCAGGGCGACATTTCGGGTCACCAGATTCACCGCCCAGATCGGCGCCCGTACAGGGCCATCGATCGCACCACCCCCATATACAGACGGCGGCTCGCAACCTCCGGCCCCCCGATGTTGGGCATCAGCCTCTTCAGTGCGGCCGATGCTGCCATTAGTCGGGGGGTCAGGCGGGCAAAGTGCTCGCGGAAGCTCCAGCGGGAGTCGAGGACAAGTCCAAGATATTTCATATTGGACTCTACCTCGATTCGAGTGCCACCAACGACGATGCTGGATCCTGCAGGTGGGGCCTTCCGGGCAGCGTGGAAGCAGAGCGCCTCGGACTTGTGCAGCGCCACCTCCAGACCCAGCATCGTTATGCGTCTCACCACCTGTGCTACCGTCACGGTGGCGAGACGTGCTGCTTCCCGGTACGAGGTCCCCCGGGAGGTGACTAGCGTGTCGTCTGCGTAGCAAGTCACACTTGACCCTGGGAGGAGCTCCCCCCGCAGCACCCAGTCGTACCCAACAGAACCAACCCCTACGTCAACATTAACGTTCACGCATATGATTTAAGTCATACCGCAAAGCGTTAACAAAAGAGTACGACACTGCTATTAAGAGCCTGGCGGTTTAAAATCCGCCAAGAAACCCGACCAGCCAGTGCCGATTTGAATACTGGTTTAAAGCGCCAACATCCCGGTAACCACGCAAAGAGACTTTTAAATCGCCCCTTCGCCCACCAACCAACAAACCACGTGCCTGAGTAACGTTTGCTTAGACACGATCGAAAGAAGTAATACGCGTGTTCGAAAGGTAATTTCCCCTCCGGACACTACGCAAGTACGCAGATAAACTCCTACACGCAACACGTAAAAAAAACTCCTACCGAAACATCAAAACTAGGCAATCGCCGATACGAAACTAATAGCTAAGTGTTTACTCCATCTAAAGTAACAAAAATAAGGAACTAACTCGATTTAAGTTGAGATAACCGATAACGAAGACGAAAAGTAGGTAATAATCATAACTTCCGAACGAAACAAGTTAGTTAACGCGGTTAAGTACCATGTGATGTGTATAATGGAGGTTATATAGTTATAGCCATCCTAGTATTCTTACAAATATTTATTAATTTACCTTGGAGTGTTGCGGTACTTTTGAGGGTGTTATTATTCCTCCTACAAATATCACAATTTTTTTTTAATTACAAATAAATAAATAAAATCCAGTTTTTTTACCTTGTTTCGGGCGCCAATTTGCAGTAAAACAACTTCTTCTGCGTTACACATGCAATTTAGCACTTACACAAGAAATATTTCGGTTCGGTTCGGTTCGGTAATTAGGGTCACATTTAACACGGTGTATAAAATGACGACAATCTTCATTAAAATTTATAAAAACACTTTTTCAACAGAATAATTAAACGGATGGTTGTGGATGTCTGTCTTCCGCATAAAGGGAAAAGGAATAGGTGTAAAACAGGAACTTATTTCTCAATATTCAAATAGCCTCATTTGACGGGCGTTATAAGTATTAGGTTTTCAATTTAGATTTCTTTCATCCATTGATTCAGCCATCATCGTCCATATCACTCACATCTCATTAATCCATTTTTTCCTTCACAGCTAAATTTTCAGCCGAGTTCCTGTTTTATACCTATTCCTTTCCTTTTCCCTTAACCGAACCGAACCGAAATATTTCTTGTATAAGTGCTAAATTACACGTGTAACGCAGAAGAAGTTGTTTTACTGCAGTATATGTAGCTACCTACCTACGGATGTACAGATAACCCGGGTAGATGTATAAAGTGCGCCACGTGCAATTACTTGGTTTTGATGCTGTCTGTTGGACCGTTTCTCTAGTTTCCTATGATGGCCTATCTTGCTCCGTTATATAGTTATATTTTGGTTTGACAGAAAGTAACTGCTACCCGGATTCTTTCTACATCTTAGTGATAACATTTCGCAATTAGCGACAGAATTTTGATTGGGTGTCTAGGACTGCGTATATCTACTCGTATGTGTGATGTTGTATGTTGTATGTATTAGAATGTAAGTAGGTACCTACCTATGTCAAACGTAGTAGGTATTAAACGTTGTAGAACGTGTGTTGTGTGTGCGTAGTTGTTGGAAGCTGATGGCAGCGCTGGGCGTGGTGACGGTGCTGCTGGCACTGGCGCTGCTGGCGGCGATGGGCGAGGAGTTGCCGCGCGCGCCGCGGCTGGGCGCGCTGGCGCGCTGGCTCGGCGCCACCCGCCGCCGCCGCAACATGCACATATGTACCTTCGTCACTGTCATGTCCATATTTAGGTAACTCATACCCAATTCTGCAGAACCAAAATACCTTAAATGAAATTATCATTTCTGACTTCTTTTTTAACCGACTTTCAAAATTAGGTTCAATTCGGTTGTAGCGTAGTGGCACCAATGATCGACACTTTGGAGATAGTGGGGTTCTCTATAAAATTAAGAGTTATAAGTCATCATTAAGCCAAAATTAACGATTGAGTAAGGTAAGGTACGGTACGAGTATATTCTTGAGACTTATTATCTAGGATGTACCTATTACCATACACAGGTTAGAAGTAAATCCAAAAAATGGAAAAGGGGTATAAATTTCCTATCATTGACACTGAATCTCTAGTAACCAACACCCAGTTATCGACATTACCAGTTACCGACACCCAGTTATCGACTATTAATTACCCGTAATGTGCATCTGCCAGATCACCACAATGATACCATGATCAACCTTAGTCGGTAATTAAAATAAAGTCAACTATTCAATAAGCTTTTGTGTAAAGGTTATAAACAAAAAAGTAAATTTAAAACATAAAGAATTACAATTAGACACTAGTTACATATAATAAACTAAAATCTACTTAACTATTACAAAAATTCTTAACCTAAATTAAACTAAATCCTAAACTAACCATATTCACGTACGCGCCCCTCCAGATGCAAAGGAGCCCATCACAAATCAATAAGTACCTATTCATTCATTGTCTAGTGATTGTCTACAGTGCCCATATTATATTATAAACATTCGTGCTAAAGTGTATTAACTGATTATACAAATAGGTACACTACACACACATTATAAGTATAATAGGGTCTGTATGTAAAAGGGAACAGTCTCTTTTAGGGAACCAAAACATTATCTGACTTCTCTTTCCGCACACACTTGCGAACTTCAATGTTCGCGGTATCCAATTAGGCAAAGCAAAAGAAATCATATCAGCTTGTCAAATGAAAAATGTAAAAAAACGTTTGTGAAAATCAGTAAATAATCGACACTAAGTCCTTTCCAATCCTCCCTGTGCTGAGCAAGATCCCGCCAATCCCGCTGGAACGAATCCAAGTCGTCCCGCCATCTCTTTCTCGGTCTGCCTCTCTGCCACGACTACACTGGGGATGCCAGCTAGTATCCGTCAGCCTTGTCCAGCCCAGTCCCACTTTAGCCTGGCGGTCTTCACCCCAACATCGACGACTCGAATTTTGGAGCGAAGCTCTGTGTTCCTCGCCCTGTCAGATCTTCGGACACCCAGGATACTTCGCTCCATTGCTCTCTGGCAAACCTTGAGCCGGGATTTCTGCGCCTCAGTTAGCGACCAGGTTTGGGCACCGTAGGCGAGGATGGGCAAGATGCACATGTCGTCGAGCGCCATGGACCATGAAGCTCCTCCAGGCGTTTTCGATCCTTCTATCGATTTCCTTGTCCTGGCGATCTGTGAAGGAGACTATCTAGCCCAAATAGGTAATTAGGTATAATCGTCGACATATTGCAAAATGTTTCCATCCACCATCACCTCGTGCCTCGTGTGAGTAAATCACATTACATTGGGATTATTAACAAAAAATGTACTCACTTCTTTAAGAATTTCTATAAGAAATTCTTTTATTTTCAACCTGATCTTGGATTTTCAGGCTGCCATTTTCAAACAAAAAGACAGATTTCGCTCAAATTTCAAATGTCAACAGTGTGCTGTCTAATGAACAGTGTTGCAAAATCAAGAAATCGGTTTCCTACTCTTAAAAAAAAGTGGCGGTTATTAGTTCTTGTCGGTCATTGGTGCCTGTACGTTACGACTTTTTTTAATTGTTTGTTACTCTATAACTCCTTCAGTTATCGACCGATTATGAAAATTCTTTTTTTGGTTGAAAGTAGAGCATGTATACCGGTATTCGATAATATCGAAATTCCTATAATATCGGACGAAATTCCGATATTCTATTATCGATATTACATTAATCGAAAAC
The DNA here is from genome assembly GCF_947568885.1 of Cydia strobilella. NCBI lineage: Eukaryota > Metazoa > Arthropoda > Insecta > Lepidoptera > Tortricidae > Cydia > Cydia strobilella. The sequence continues at coordinate 34,710,711 of NC_086068.1, forward strand.
CGGTATTTTTGATATTCACATTTTTATTATTAATTTTTATCTACGCAATGCGTTATAAGTCAAAAGGTAGGTATATCAAAAGTATGTACATACCTACATATCGGTCCCATTTTTGTAAAAACCCAGTTCTGATGATGGGATCTACGAGGAATCGCGGGAACTCCTCAAATATTAAAGGCATACATTTAGTGATTTTTGTATTTTCATTAACAAATCAAGCATTTACATAAAAAAGTGACATTTGATGAAGTGGAACTGCTGGTGATGATCAGAACGAAACTTTTAGTTCACGTTTGACGATTTATCCTCTTCGTTATGTTTGTTCAGCAAGTTAAGTTTTTAAGCCACCTTTTTTTGAGCTCGAGTTCTGATGATGGGATCCATGAAGAATCGAGGGAACTCCTCAAATCTTATAAGCATACTTGTAACAATACCGATTTTAAAGTTTTTATTTAAAAACTAAGCATTTGCTCGTTTTTTCTCGTGAAGACCAGACCGACAAAAGATTTGTAAGTCTTGAGGCTAATTATAATGGTTATGAGATGGTTGTAAAGTGTAAATAATTTCAAACTGTTTTGTGAAGTCGGTTTATTTCTATTAAAGATTATTTAATTACTATTTATACTTTATGAATTCTATGATGAAATAATTTTACGTCTTATATACCGAACGATGGCTACTTTTAAACAAGCATTTATAGTTTTTTATTTATAGTTGGTCATGCAAATCTTGTCAGTAGAAAAAGGCGGCAAATTTAAAAAATGTAGGCGCGAAGGATTATCGTCCCGTAGAAAATTTGAATTTTGCGCCTTTTTCTACTGACAAGATTTGCTTGACCAACTACATGTAACTTGTATTTTTCAGCACTATCAAGCTATTTATTTGCGACCTATCAACATGCGACGAAACCATGCCCGAAGTGGAGACAAATACTAATGAGTGTTATAGTCCAGAGTATGTAGTATTTACATGGATCTTGTGCCTCATAGCCTTAACATCTATCCTGAAGCTATACTATTTGACCAAGATTTTGTTGGCTACGATTAGCGTAGTCATATACGCCATTTTGTTGGTGAAGTTTTACAAAAATAAATCAGGCCCATCTGCGTAAGTACCTAATAAAAATCATTATTTACAATATCTACCAAAATATACATTCAGTAAATGTTTACGCAAGTAACGTAAATGTTTGGCACACCAATTCCAATAATTAAATACCGCTCACACCGATCACAGATGTGTTTGACTCCTGGGAACAGTGTTTTTTTTATTGAAGTGTTTATTAATCTTTCACCTTCGTAACTTTTAAGACTCCTTTTAGTTTATTATATTTAAAAAAAAAAATTGAAACCAAAATTCGCGAGTCTTCTATTACCGTGGTAATGACAGGCTGTGATTCTATTAGCGAATTGAGATTCTATTACTGAGGGTATAAAAAGCAGCCATTTTCTATCATCGGTAATAGGGAGTCGACACATCACACAAAATTTAGATTTTTTAGACCCTCCCTCACCCCTTTCTCACACTTTTTCATAGGAAAAAGTTAGGTCTTTAGTACGTACTGTCACAATTGGCATGCCCCCCCACTGATGTTGCTGTGACGTAATTTGTGGATGAACCCTAGGAACCCGACTCAAGATTTGGTAGTTAATACCGAGGGTAAAAAAATAGGTCATTGACCCGATCAGCTGATGAATTATTGTAGTTCTTACGCAATACCCTGTATGTGTTGCTCATAGGTTCCAAATGTTATAAATCTGAATTTAAATAACAGATTTTGCTGTAATATTTGTTCATCTCCTTTCACTATTCATATGAACATAAGATTCATATGTTTCATTGTGTATAATAACTTATGACAATGCTGTAAACCCTGATAAATGCGGGAAAGACTTCCAACCGATGAGATATCTGTATTTAGAGTACCCTAAATGTAATTTATATAAGAAGAATACTAAAATATCAATCGGCAATAGATACTTCTTTATTAGCACTCACTAGTACTAATAGAGGTCCGTTAGTAAACTAAATAGGCTTCGTTTGTGTAAGATGTATTTTTAGAAACGTTCGGTTTGCTTATAAAATGCATATTTTAAAATACCACGGCGATAGGCGTGCAATTTGACACCCACGGTAATAGGCGCCTTTACCTTAGCGACTCGCTATTGCCTAGTACCTACCCTCTTTTTATTGTATAAACAGTAGGTAACACCGTCAAACGTTTTATGGCGTCATCATAAGCTCTTGGTAATTTATATGATATTTCTAGCAGCGATTAAGTTAGACTAAACACAACTAAGTATATGTAGTAACGTAACTACTTTCTAACTAAATAAATACGTACGAAATTAATAACGTACCTACTAAGTAAATTATAGATTCCGTCCTGCCGATACCAAGATTCTGAAACATATCTTTTCGAATAAGTGTTTTATTATCATAGGGAGTCGCTACATGTACCTAAGTAGAAGAGCACTGCATTAGACCATAGGTACCTATTATTATTATTGTAATTTGTGGGCAATTATGAGGACGTGACACGTCGATAAAGCAGTGAATTTGTGGCGGCCCTTTAAAGTTCAATTGTAAAGCCCGTTGAATCTAGGAAATTCCATATTCTTTGGACCATAATGTTCTGTACCTCATAAGGTTGCAATACGTGCCGCCCTAAGTAGGTAGGTACTAGCATGTACTAGGTACCTACTTCTCTTTGACACGTAAGTAATAGTGGTCCACAGGAACAGAGAATGTGCATCTCCTCTGACTCCAGGCAGAACCTGCATGTCGCGTCTTGTTTCTTTCCAATTTGAAACATGTGTTTGTTCAACTTGTAAAGCCCCGTCACCCTATTCTAGTCACCGCGCATGTTTTGTGTCTTTTGAACCCGAGAAGCTTCTTAGCAGTTTTGCTATTGAACCTTTTGATTAGTTAGAGCTTTCAAGTGTTCATCGATTGCTCTCATTTTTTCTAGTTTGTTAAGCAGAGAATAGATATGATTCCCGTTTAGTGATTCCACAGAACGGTTCTGGGCCAACCAGAATATAATTAGTATTTATAATATATAGGAGAATGTACCTAATGATCAAGTTTGGGAACAAATCAAATTATTTTATTAAATATTTTGATTTTTTTTTTTTTTCGAATCCGGCCTTCACCACTGGAGGGCTTCGTCACTTTTTCTTTAATATATGACATCTATTACAATTTTTAGTACCTAATGATGTTAAAATAGTTTCAGCCAAATGGAATTCTACAAACGAATGTTGATCCTAATGATGGTGTTCCTGGCGATGGTGGTGAACCACGCGCGGCTCGTGGAGGTAACGTCGCGCCTCGACTTCCTGTGGAAGCTGCAGGCCGAGACCAATCTGGAGCAGATGCGGGACAACCAGCGCACCAACAGATACCTGCTCAAACACATCCTACCCGACCACGTCCTCAACCATTTCTTGAGCAAAGAACGCCGTCCCGATGTACCTAAACATTTAATATTCTACATATATCAAGTATTTACTCGTAATATACCTAATTATAAACTGAATGATTTGAGTTGGTATTTAATATAGTTGTTGATTTTACTTTTAATAGCCATTTAACTGTAGCTGGGCTTAGGAAGTTAAGATTTGTATAATGTAAGTATAGGTAAATGGAGACGAGATGTGTATGTGTGATGCGGAAACGTTTGTTTTGGCGGCAGGAGCTTTACTCGCAGTGGCGGCACGAGGTGGGCGTGATGTTCGCTGGCATCCCCAACTTCGACGAGTTCTACTCCGAACAGAAGGCCGTGGACTGCATGCGCTTGCTCAATGAGATTATCTGTAAGAAATTCCTTGTGCCCATATTATTTTACTTTATTATGAATTATGATACACGCTCAGCTATTAGAAAAAGTTATTTAAGTTGGTATCAATAGTATACCTGTATCACAAGGGCCCTATATAAATACTTTTAGTTTTCATTTACTTAATTAACTTCAGTAGTTACAGTAAGGAACGTGCAACTACATATGTTAGCTATAAAGGCTATAACGTAACGTACCCGTTTCCTTTGTTATAGGTTTTTACATATTGTAGTGTTAATTTTCTATTTTTGCTTTCTATAGTTAATTTAACATGAATCGTACGCCTCCCTCTTTTACTGTTCAGGTCTTGGGGTAAACGGTATATTGTATTAAACAATCTTATGATGATGAAATGTTGATTGCAGTTGACTTCGATAACTTGCTAAGGGAGCCCCGTTTCAAGAGCATTGAAAAGATCAAGACTATAGGCGCAACATACATGGCTGCGTCAGGACTGGACCCCAACGACAAGGCAAGCGCCGCTATTCACTTAATGATCACTATTATTGAAGCTTAATTGTATTTTATAATAGGTACCATATGTGTATCTGTGAAATACGTACAGGTATTACGGGCAATATACAGTGAGGGAGAGTGAGGGCTCACTATTAACAACCACGAAATGGTTCAAAACGTGAATAAGATTGATAAGTTAGACATAGACAATAGACAAAGACATCGGAAGTTTTGTTATTAAAATGGCCGCCATCTTGAATTTCTCTCTTTTTGATATGATTATATGTAAAACTGTGATAAGTATCTGAAATAGGAATCCGAAGTCAAAATTGTAAAGAAGTGCCGCCATCTTGAACTTCTTCATTTTTGCTCGATTATAATGAAAATTGATGTACAAGGGTCTGAAATGGCCCGTTAACATAAATCCGTATCTAGTCGAAATAGGCATGATGACAGTAATTAAAAGTCACTAAAATATTATATTTATTTAATGTAACTAGTCGTAGCATACGAAAAACGCATTTATTTTTCTATATTTGGCGAGATTGGTAAATGTTTGGTTAAAATAAAATTACAAAATACGCAAGTCCGCCATGATTCGGTGAACACCAATCAGAGCGAATGACGTCACGTTCATGTCAACAAATATCCAAAGTACTGAAAGTACTGGTTCTTCTATGGTTCTCCTGCTATTTTATTTACGATTCACGGATTCAATATAAGTAGTTTAAACCGAATATTAACTAATAATAATAACTTGAATCATGGAACAAGGATTTACTAAGGCAAACAGGGCTAATTTGCCTAGAATAGATGTGATGATGCTTGGAGAGTTTTTACAATCAAACGAAGACTTTTGTCCAGCAGAATTTAGAAATGTCAAAAGTTCCTTGTAAGTACAATAAACAATATTTATAATTTTATAAAAATAATACTAATTTAAGTAATTAACTAAATCACAATCCTGTAAAATCGCTTTTTATGTGTATTCCATAGCAGGTTAATATTAGAATTTGGCATTATCTATTAAAGACAAAACTGGTGCAGTTTGAAACCTAACCTCAAAAACCTACTCTTATGCAACTTTTATATTAAAGTTACGCCTCAAACAAGATAGATACTGTTAGGTATCCCAAATATCCCAAAACAAATTGATTAAAATGTTATTTAAATATCATCACAGGACTCCAACAGAAAAAATATATAAAGAAACAAAAATACTAAACATATCACAGACATACGTATATATAACACATGTATTTTGGTTAGGAAAATTATCAATAAGGAAGTACATTGTCATATTACGTTTACGAAACGAGCGCAGGTACAAAACATGATTACACGCCAGGCAAATAACTTATTACTTCGTCAGCCAAGAACTAACTACGGCAAAAAAAGTATTGTTTATGAAGGGGCACAGTTGTATAACAAACTACCAAAAGACATTAAAGACGCAAAATCCCTGAAAATATTCAAAAAGGCACTCAAACAATATATTTTTAACACTTACCTGGATTTTTAAATTTATAGTTGTGTTTAAATGTAATAAATTGTAATATAGTTATATGTAACGCCGAATTTCTGTAACATTTTGTAAATAAAAATATTATAATTTAATACCTATATAGAAACAATGATAAATATGCACAAAAATATTATGCTTGTATAAAGTAAAATGTAAAAATGTAATTAACTTACCGATCGTAACCGACGGTTAACCACTGGATACTAATCTTGTTTAACCGACCCTGTTATAATGCTACTTAGCGAAGCGCATGCATGTCTCGTTGCTTATATCTACCCGCTTAGTTTTAACAAATAATATAATAGTTCTCGATTGTTGTATGCTTAGTTGTTTTGGAATTGGCTTTGTATTTATTATTTTGTATAATTATTATTAATTACACTCTCCTTTGTATTAAGTTAGTGTAAACATGTATTTCTCAGGAAGTGATTATTCTTGTAATCTTTTGAGAAATAAATATCTAAAACCTAAAACCTAAGGTATAGTAACTAAAAAATAAATTAAATACTCACATCGAAAAGATCTTCGCAAAAATAAAGATGAGTCTTATGCAATACGGCCGTTGTCACGCCTTGCAAGTGTAGCTACTTGTTTCGTGTTGTTTTATTGTGTGGAACATGCATAAATAACTTAATAGGAGTTGTAATTGATGTATTATTACACTGAGGAACTGCACAACATTAAAATAAACACTGGTATTCATATTTAATAATACGAAATAAACAAATTATTTAATAAGCTTCTAAGGAACGCCTAGAACATGCGTTTTGTTTATATGAACTTGACGTCCCTAGGGACGCCATGGCACTTACTAGCGTTTTGGAGCGAATTTAAAATCTAAAATGTAGTTTTTTCCTACTAAACCTTGATTAAATGCAGAAATATGTTATTCATAGTAAATAATTTATGGATTTTAACATTATAGGGCAGTTTTTCAAAATCTATCATCATGCCTATTATAAAAACGGCAGCCATCTTGAATTACCACGTTTTTTATTTAATCGCGTCGTAATTAGGCGAACCGCGAGTTCACAGTTCGAGGCAAACCACTAAAATAGTCAGTTTGATAAGCTGTATGTGTATGTAATGTACGGGGAACGGGGTGGGGAGGGGAGGAGTAACCACTACACTGTTTGCATTGTGTTGGCGCAGACAAGCGACGAGGACTGCGAGCACCTGTGCGCGCTGGTGGACTACGCGTTCGCTCTGCGCGTGGCGCTGGACGATATCAACAAACACAGCTTCAATAAATTTCGTCTCAGAGTTGGTATGCATGCATACTCTGTTATAAGAATAAGTATATACCTATCTAAGCAATGTTAGTTGTCCAACCATGTTAATTCAAGTTTTTTGGCCAAAATGTAACATTCAGTTAAATTTTAACCGAAATTTCATCAGACAAAAATACATCATCAGAAAGCAGAAAGTAACCCCCAAGTATCTGAGAGGATGAGCTTAATTTAGACTTCCTCCCTAAAAATAGTTACATATTTATTTTATATACCTAAATAGACAATAGTTATTTGTTTTACAAGTGAACACAGTTGTTGTTTAATCGCTCGTGTTAATATTGACACCAGAGGAAGCGGAAGATTCCAAAATTTGGCCACTCGCGAGTGGTTCAAAAAGTGAAATGTTTGCGAGGGTCCCACGTCCCACGGCACGAGGGATAACTAAAAAAATTTTCACCTCAGCAGCTCGAACAAGCCTACTTTCGTCACTCCCAGGGAGTGAAGAAAGTGCGACTTTCCTCACTCCAGGGAGTGAAACAAAGTAGCTTTTTAATTTAGTGAAGGCCATGAACTGCCACTTCATACTTTTATTACATTTTTTTTATGGTATGGTATGGTATGGTATGGTATGGTATGGTATAGTTGTATGGTATGGTATGGTATGGTATGTTTTGGTATGGTATGGTAGGGTATGGTATGGTATGGTATGGTATGGTATGGTATGGTATGGTATGGTATGGTATGGTATGGTATGGTATGGTATGGTATGGTATGGTATGGTATGGTATCGTATAGTATCGTATCGTATTATATTATATTACTTTTTTTTCCGTGTAATTCGAAATACATTTTAACCTTTAATATGTTCTCACTACTGAGGTGAAAAATTGTGTGCAACACGTGAGCAGTTATTTTACATCTCGTGTTTTTGAGTCCCTCGTTACGCTCAAGATTCTACCTTAGAATCACTCGCTTCGCTCGTGAACTCGGGACTCATAATAAACACTCGCAAGAAAAACCAACTTTCCTCTCTTGTTGCACAAATAACTATTGCTACCGAGTAACACAACATTTACCAAAACAACGTCAAGAGAACACTTAACATTACAAATCGAATTCAAATGCATGTCAAAATGTTATTATTCATAACCAGACTTAAGTCAATTCTACCAGTCAACACGATGAGATAACATAAAATTTGGATCCAATTACTATGCCATTCTTGTGGATGTATATAATCTGTGTATTACAACTCCATATGCAACACTACAACCTTACTTTTTTCAACGTTATAGTCTACGGCACTTCCGACTCAAGCATGAGAATTTTTTTAATACAGTTGCTCAAAAAGTGCTACTTTTCGTGGCTGTTTAGCGTGCGGAAAGTTGGTTTTCGCGAACTAGTGCTTTTTACTTTTCCAATTTTTTAAAATTTATACTTGTTCCAATTCATGACTACTTATTGATGAATATTAGTTTCCTTTAAACGTCGTAATCAACATAAAACCTACTATTAATGTAAGAATATGAAAAATATGCATATTTCATATTTTATTACTTACCTCTTATTATTTTTAATGTTGAAAAACCGTTCTTAATAAGTTGTCTGAATGGAACGGAACGTCTGTCAAAGAAGAGGCGTATTTTCTTACTGCAAGAATGTTTTAAGTTCCCAAAGGCAACATTCGATATTGTTTCTATAAATATACGATACACAAATAATGATATTTAGGTAATAATAGTACAATGTTTTAATATTTACAATTGTTTCTGTCTTATAGAACATGCATTTGAAAAAAAAAACTTGCATTGAAGTGGGTTCAATAATAATAACAAAATCTATTCTGGTCGAATAAAAGCTAGAAAAACACCTCTTCATAATGTCAATGTCAATGATGTCACAGAATTAATAATATAAAAAGTTTCGAATTCCATTCCTTAATACTTGTTGCTTTTCTTATTTTTTCGCAACTGTATTAAAAAACGTCGTTCGATACACGTGCGGATATGTCATTATTCACTCGTCCCGAGTCTATATATCTCGGTACTCGTGGAGTAATGACATACTTTCCGCACTAGCATCGAAATGTACTATATCGATACGGTTTAGTCAATTCATTTTGACGACCGTCTGGCCTAGTGGTAGCTAAAGCATTCCACTTCGCTTGCGGTATATAAATATGTGAATCAAATCTTGGAAATAATTAATAAAAAACAGTACGCAATGGGAATTTTATTACATATCAGTAAGGCATATGACAGGGTTTCTCATGATATCTAATTAATAAACTGGAAGGTGTCGGAGTACGGGGAATAGTGCATAAGTGGTTTGTCTCAAGCTAAAGACCGACACACAAAGTCACTAAACCTTCGACGAAATAACGACCTTGCATTACCTACATCCAGCTTAACATTATACCATTCAGGATCCCATACGATGTGCATAAAAATATATAATAAGATACCACATGAAATCAAATCAATAGGAAATCCAAAATCATTTGAGACCATTTTACAAAAATACTTATTGGATAAGAGTTACTATTCACTGCAAGTTTTTTGTCGATACGTCCCGCAATAAATAGTAGTAATTGAAACTGCATAATACTATTATTAATTCTTTTTAATAAATAGTTTTATTCGAATGTCTGTGCAATGCTTATTATGTATATGCTTGCTTATGTATAAGGTTAAATTGTAGATGCTTATGTAGGTATAAGATTCAATTGCTGTGCCCTTACAGGGTCTATATTCCATGTAAATGTAATATATTGGCAACAAAGATATTTGAAGTTTGAAGTTCATACAGTCCTAACTTAGATTTAATTTATCATTTCCTATTAAGTATTCGAAGAGTAGCTGTTAAAATATAAACAATGAGCTCCTTGTACCCTGTAAAAGTGCATACTGAAGAGCTATGCAAGTGCCACTTCACTGACTTCACTAGCTCAATACTACAGTTCTAGGTTTCACTTTTAACGAATTGAAATTTGAACGTTGTCGTATCACTATGACTAAGTCTAATTTTAACTACGTTGTACATATAACAAAGAAACCTGTAAAATTGGGCCAGCGTCTTGTAGGTAACCATAATAGCAATTTACAGATGCACCCGCACCTGATCCTCATCCAAGCAATCCAAGCGCGATTGGAGCGTGCGGAGCGTGCCACACGCAAACTTAGATCACGTATTAAGAAGTGATCATTCCTTACGGGATCTAAATATGTGTGGTGTGTTTCGATAGCATTTGGATCGCTTGGATCAGGCTCAGGTGGGGATGCATCTGTACATTGTTATTATGGTTACTTGAAATTAAATCGCAGCTTACTGAATCCTATGAATTATTCTATAGATTTGTAATTTCTAGTAAAAATATTACTGAAAATAAGAGTGCTGCTTTATTGTTTCCAAGCAAACTATTTTGAATTTTAGTCATGGGATTAGAAAAACCAAGAAACAAAACACTAGATGAAACTTCTCGGATTATTAATTTCATTACTTTTTTTATAATTCCTAGTAACAGGTATAACAAAACTCATAAAAAATTTACTAGAAATAAAAAAACTGTTCTTGTTTAATGTTAAAAGCAAGTATGTTACATTATTGAATTTATAAAATAAAAGTTTGCTTGTTTTTAGTAAACAGTATTGTTTTTCCAAAAAGAAATTTTTTTTTTGGTGTTACTAATACTGGTTTATAATTTATAACCGTTAGTATAATCTCCTTGTCCTGGGATTCACTAAAATTTTACTAATGATTAATATTTTTTACTTGTTTCTACTAAATTTTTCTCTCCGTGTAGTAATAGGGTCCCGTTTTACCCTTTGGGTACTGAACGCTTAAAACGGATGACCCGACCCAGGGCCGATAGTAAAAAGTTGGTGTTATAGATATGTGTCACAGTGTGTGTGGTAATTGTATGTGTATGTGTTGGTGCAGGTATAAGCTGCGGGCCGCTAGTGGGCGGCGTGATCGGCGCGCGTAAACCCGTCTACGACATCTGGGGCAACACCGTGAACGAGGCCTCGCGCATGGAGAGCACGGGCGCTATGGACCGCATACAAGTCACCAAGTACACGAAAGAGGTAATCTTTGCTTTACCTTCTCCAGACCTACGACTATTTTAAGCACCTTCAACATTAAGGAACTATGGATGGCGCCTGTAAGCAAATCCTTCAACTCAACATTGCAATTAATTCAAGCGACAAGTCTCTGTCGATCGACTATAGTGTTCCTAAAGGCCCCTCCAGACTATGTGCGTGAATCGCGGCGCGACTTCCCGGAGAGAACATGTCGCGACGTTGTCGTATGACTCCACACTCGCAACCTTCATGGCGATTTCGCAGTTTGGTTCTCGCCAAGATGGCGGAAAAGCATCAGCTGATGGAGCTTAACTGCTAGTTATCTATGGCATCATTCGTGCTTTAGCTATTTTTCCATTTTGTTTTTAGCACAATCGGATTAATTCTAACCTCGAAATCCTTCCAAAGTTATGAAATTTGGTATGTATGTTAATTAAAGGTCTCTTTTTCATGTCCACACTATTTGACATTTGGGGACCTCGAGGAATCGCAGCCATCTTGGAAAATGTGTACCATCCTGGAGAAATTTGCGTTTTACTCTAAATATACGTTCTCTATGAAAATATGGTGTAAGGCAACATTAAAGCTTATTAAATTCTACACAAAAAAGTCCTAGATATCTTTGCGGAAAAAATACATCTTGTTATAGAAAATAATAGCTAAATCCAGATTTAGCGCATATACCCTTTCAGGGGATATTCTCTTAATATGAAACTTGGAGGAATATGAATTCCACTTTTGTCTATACATTTGTACACGTGCTACCCCAATATCAACATTTTACTCGACTGCGACTTAAACAGAAAGTAGGGTTATGGGTTTAAATACTGAAAATCAGTACAACCTGTAGGTCAGGATACTGGATGGATTTTTTTAAATGACATATCGGAAGATTCCTCTTGCCCTTCACAACCTGTATACACTTGTTTTTTTAAAGAAAAATCAATACAGCCGCCTTGAGAGGACGCCGAATATTAAATCATATTTTTACTCCTAGCGCCTAAACTATTGAGTGGATTTCAATAAAATATACATCAGTAGATCCATAATTGGTACACGAGTGCTATGCAATACAAGTTTACTAAAATAAATGGAGAAAAAATGTTTAGGACTTAAAATGTGACTGCAAAAACAGATTTTAGGTCTTAAATGGGGTTTAAACAACAGTGAGAGTAATGAAATTTGACTCCTACAATTTCAGGGATCCCTGTTTGCGTGTTATAAAATTGGAGCTTCGGGGACCACAGGGATCAAACGCCATCTTGAAAAATATGTCTTTTTTGGTTTTTCTGTTTTTCTCGGAATATCTGGGTTTAATGTGAATACTGTGTATGGCGAAACAAAAGCTTATTAAGTTCTACACAAAAAAAGGTATAAAACACAATGTCCCTAAAACAGAGCTTTCTTCTAGAAATATGGCTCTGAACAGAAGTCAAAAGGTTATACTTAATCATCTCCTACAATTTTTTTATTTTAAGATGGGTCAGAAAAAAATACTTGTATAATTTTTATACCAATTTTTGGAACACAAAAACGTTATCTACCCAACCACGAATTAAAAAATATATGTTGTAAGCTTCCCTTGTAACTTGTAAGCCCAATTTCTAGAAAAAGGCTTCGTTTTTGGGACATGGTGTTGTATAACTTTTTAGTGTGGAATTTAATAAGCTTTCGTTTCGCCATACACAGTATTCTCATTAAATCCAGATATTCCGAGAAAAACAGAAAAACCAAAAAAGACATACTTTTCAAGATGGCGTTTGATCCCCGTGGTCCCCGAAGCTCCAATTTTATGACACGCAAGCAATCCCTGTAATTGTAGGTGTCAAATGTCATTACTATCACCATTGTTTAAACCCCATTTAAGACCTAAAATCTGTTTTTGCAGTTACATTTTTAAGTCTTAAACATTTTTCCTCCATTTATTTTAGTAAATTTGTATTGCATAGCACTCGTGTACCAATTATGGATCTACTGATGTCTATTTTATTGAAATCTACTCTGTAGTTTAGGCGCTAGGAGTAAAAATAATTTAATATTCGGCGTCCTCTCAAGGCGGCTCTATTCATTTTTCTTTATTAAAACAAGTGTAAACAGGTTGTGAAGGGCAAGAGGAATCTATCGATATGTCATTTTAAAAAATCCGTCCAGTATCCTGAGCTACAGGGTGTACTGATTTTCAGTATTTAAACCCATAACCCTACTTTCTGTTTAAGTCGCAGTCGAGTAAAATGTTGATATTGGGGTAGAACGTGTACAAATGTATAGACAAAAGTGGAATTCACATTCCTCCAAGTTTCATATTAAGAGAATATCCCCTGAAAGGGTATAAGCGCTAAATCTGGATTCAGCTGTTATTTTCTATAACAAAATGTATTTTTTCCGCAAAGATATCTAGGACTTTTTTGTGTAGAATTTAATAAGCTTTAATATTGCCTTACACCATATTTTCATAGAGAACGTATATTTAGAGTAAAACTCAATTTTTTCCAGGATGGTACACATTTTCCAAGATGGCTGCGATTCCTCGAGGTCCCCAAATGTCAAATAGTGTGGACATGAAAAAGAGACCTTTAATTAACATACTCGTACATACCAAATTTCATAACTTTGGAAGCAGTTCGAGGTTAGACTTAATCCGATTGTGCTATTTGTTGTAAAACCGTAAAATATAGCCCCTTTATATAATATAATTATTATTTATCTTGCCACATATGAGTCAAAATAGTGTGTAATACTAATGTGGCGTCTTGTCAGTTCGCGCTTCGCGCCTCCTTTGACGCGGGCTAATAAGCCGACAAATAACGGGGAACTAGGCGCGAAGACGTGAACAATCTGCGAAATCGACGCCACACTTACGCTCGCGGCTTCGCGCCGTGATTCGCGCATGAGTGTGGAGGGCCCTTAAGGACAAGCCTTTTAGCCAGAAAATTTAAAGCTTCCGAACCCTGTTTAGAGCTGGCTTATTGAAATAGGCTTTAAGGTTTGGTCTTAATAAAGCCAGTCTTAAAAATGCTAGACTATTTTAAAAATTATCGCCTTTTAAAGAGCTCAAGCCTTTTTTTAAAGGTTAAAACTTGGTTTGGTATGGTATGGTATGGTATGGAGTGGTATGGTATGGTATGGTATGGTATGGTATGGTATGGTATGGTATGGTACGGTACGGTACGGTACGGTACGGTGCGGTACGGTACGGTGCGGTACGGTACGGTGCGGTGCGGTGCGGTGCGGTGCGGTACGGTGCGGTACGGTACGGTACGGTACGGTACGGTACGGTACGGTACGGTACGGTACGGTACGGTACGGTACGGTACGGTACGGTACGGTACGGTACGGTACGGTACGGTACGGTACGGTACGGTACGGTACGGTACGGTACGGTACGGTACGGTACGGTACGGTACGGTACGGTACGGTACGGTACGGTACGGTACGGTACGGTACGGTACGGTACGGTACGGTACGGTACGGTACGGTACGGTACGGTACGGTACGGTACGGTACGGTACGGTACGGTACGGTACGGTACGGTACGGTACGGTACGGTACGGTACGGTACGGTACGGTACGGTACGGTACGGTACGGTACGGTACGGTACGGTACGGTACGGTACGGTACGGTACGGTACGGTACGGTACGGTACGGTACGGTACGGTACGGTACGGTACGGTACGGTACGGTACGGTACGGTACGGTACGGTACGGTACGGTACGGTACGGTACGGTACGGTACGGTACGGTACGGTACGGTACGGTACGGTACGGTACGGTACGGTACGGTACGGTACGGTACGGTACGGTACGGTACGGTACGGTACGGTACGGTACGGTACGGTACGGTACGGTACGGTACGGTACGGTACGGTACGGTACGGTACGGTACGGTACGGTACGGTACGGTACGGTACGGTACGGTACGGTACGGTACGGTACGGTACGGTACGGTACGGTACGGTACGGTACGGTACGGTACGGTACGGTACGGTACGGTACGGTATGGTATGGTATGGAAGGCCGCTGCAACAGGCATGGCCAGCGGCGCGGCGCTACCGCCCCGTCCACATCCTGGGCTATCCTCTTAGGAACTACCAATCCCAACCTCTCTAACACCTCTGGACTGTCAACACGATGATGAACGACCGAGAGATAGTGAGCCAAGAGTAACAATAACAACAAGTTTATGTGTACTTTCTTGAGTTTCTTGAACTACATACAGAATACGGAACAAACTATAGGTTTACTTATTATTTATTTATTTATTAACATTAAGTTTAAGGCAAAATTTGTTAAGAATAATAGTTTTAAAATTGTACTTAAAGGAAATAAATAAATTGAAATTTATTGCGATTTACGAATAGATAAGATTAAAAAAAAAAGATAAAAAATGTTTTTATTGCACAGAACGAATACAATTGTAGACCAAATACATACTCGTAAATAGGTTGTATCTATTCTCATACATCGATGGTTGACATGTAGTAAGACTAGTAAGGTAAGGTAATGTAATGCAGTTGCTGCGACGGTGCGGATACGAGCTAGAAGCGCGCGGCGAGGTGGAGGTGAAGGGCAAGGGCCGCATGGAGACGTGGTGGGTGGTGCGGCAGCGCGGCGCGGCCGACGCGGGCGCCGAGGCCGTACCGGCACGGCCGCGCTCGCTCGTGGCTCTCGTCTACACCATGCTGCAGGCCCGCAAGCGCATCTACACGCACCCTCTCGACGCTACTGCTATGCGTAAGTTACGCACATGCGCATTATATTTTGTTATGTAGCATGTTGTTGAAGCTAAGGTCAATTTAGTGGAGATCCGGCGCATCAGATGTTAAGTAGTGTAAGAGTAAAAACACCAGAGCACCATTTAAACAAATATTTATTAGGGAATCACAAAATATGAGAATTTAGTCTTGGTTAGTACGTAGCGTGGTACAACGCCCAAAAACCGACCTACAAGATGGAGGACGCTCCTAGTGATGTAGTGAGCCATTCCGGTTATAGTAGTGATGTGGGGACCGATAAAAAACCGATTATAGTAGTGGTGTGGGGACCGATAAATGACGATACCGCCTTTTAGTAGGTAGGGCCGAGTTGGTCACATCGGATCATTTTTTTTATAAGAACTGTATTTGCTCCATTTTAAATTGTATCGTTGTCTTATCTTAGCCTATTGTTATAATCTAAATCCTCCTTACCCTTATTAACCTCCCTCCTTCCCCTCCTATTATTAAGAAAAAACCTGTAAAGAACAAGCTGTTATCGCTGACTGTACTTTTCTTTCCTTTACTAATGAAACTCATCGAGATAACTCTAATTTCTAACAACCCCAAACACAATTAGTTGGCGTTATTTTATAATACAGTTCCCATGGCCACCTCCTGTCTCCATCATCAGATCAGCTCCATGTCATCATAATGCCAAATTTCAGCTCAATCGGAAATAGGGAAGTGGGTCAAATTTAGCTTTCAAGATTTGACACACACAAACAAAATAAATAACTAACAGGGCAAGTTAAATAATAAAAAAATCTGCACCTCGGAAAACATGAAATTTATAGGCAATATCGTTGTAGCGTAGGTAAATCGAGCCTCCAATATTTTAGATTTTTGTCTGAGCGTAAACTATGCATTTCGCCGCCTAATTTGTACCAAGATTCAAAAGTTAAATCTAATATCCAAACATACTTATTTGTGATAAACCGATTTGTATGTTGGCATAGTCTGATATTTGTGTGTTGCAGCGATCCGCAGCGGCAGCATGCACGACAAGCCGACGCGGTGCAGCACAGCGCCCACCGGCACGCACCGCCCGCGCCACTCGCGCCCCGGCCGCCGGCTGCCGTCCGCGTCACGGTACTATCACTACACTGCCAGTGCCAGTGCCAGATACTTCCACTAGGGCCATCAGTCACGCCAGACGTACACGCCAGATACAATCGGCGGACTGATTGACATACAATTGAATTTTCTCTATGCTCTGTACGTGACGTTGTGTAGGCTGCATCCTACTTACTCGTACCAAGTACAGTGCAGTGTGCATTAAAGCGTTAAGGACGCTGAAAATAGAGTTGATCGCTTTTAACCTTTTGGACGCCAATGACACCGATATCCGCACCGTAGGTCCAACGCCGACGACGGATTAATCCGTCACTGGCCACAGAGCAACATAGACCTACTTGCATATGCATAAAGTTCAATTTCAGTTATGATACTCCGGTGACGTGGCGTCCGAGTGATGGCTTTCGCGTTTCCGTGTCGAAAAGGTTAACGACTTCTACGCGGATAAAAATCGCTAGTAATGTATAACAAAATTCTGTTTTCAGTATGGCTCACGAAAGTTCACGACCGCCGTCGAAGAGCATGGTAGTGAGGCGGCCCGACATAGCTCCCCCGGTAGTAAGCAGCGTGTCGGCGCCGCACACCCCAGTGGCGCCCCACTCGGCGCCCTTCCCGGGCCCGCCGCCCAAGCCCGGCATCGGAGCCCGCCTCAAGGCAGCGAGCTTCTCATACCGCGACCGCGCCCGACCGCAGCGGGACAGATCTCCTCAAATACAAGAGCTGGATGAAGCAAGCGCTGACCCCGCTGATGGGACCCCCAAACTATATAAAAATGGAACTTTCAGACTTCGCTCTGACACAACCAGAATGTAAATAAACAAATTAAAAATTCAAATTAAAATACCCCCAACGCAATGAAATGGATGAACAGATTTTCAAATGGATGGATGGACAAAACATGTCTAAGAACCACCGCTAGAAAATCTGCTTTCTAACAAAAAGAACCGCATTCCAATCAGTTGACCCGTTAAGAGCTACGGTGCCACAGACATACATAACGGTCAAACTTCACATCTTAACATCACTCTTTTTAACCCCCGACGCAAACAGAAGGGGGTTATAAGATAAGTTTGATCGCGGCGGGGATTTAAATCACTTTGTTAGAAAGGAGAAATATTGTATCCTAGTTACTTAAGTAGGTACATACTTATTTTATTATGTAAGTAAAATTATTAAAAAAAAATGTAATTAGGTAAAGACAATATACATATTATACGTATATGTGTAGATATTAGTAAGAGATAGAGACATTAGAGAGCCAGCACTACATGGCTTAACTTTTAATTCCAGTCCAAAATTAAATAAATTCGTACAGCCCAAAATGTTCAGTGAAATATTACGTATCTTTTGCTTGCTTACGATACATACATACCTACATTCGATTCTTGATTCCGTGTGTGCTATTTTTCTAGTTCCTACCTTAAGGACCGAATTTTCTAGTACCTAAGAATCAAGTAGTATTTTATTTTGTTTGATAGTTTTATTTTAAGGTATGGATTTTAGACTATTATGTTTATATTAATTTAATGTTAAGGTGATTATTACATAAAAGACTGATCAGATTTGAGGCGAAGTTAAGTGACGTTGCCATTTTGATAACTTTATTATCTACAAGCAGACTGCTGGTGGCCCAGAATGGGCCATAAACTAAAATAGTTATTTGTTATACAATGGTGCAAAGTTGTATTTTACCCGCGAGTGTTTCAACACACGAGATACTTACATTTGCACCCGTGTGTAATACAAAACTTTTCACCTTACTATAGTGAGATTAGCGAGGAAAGGGCAACATGCAAAAAAACAGCTCATGAAAAATGATTTTTTATTTGTACACATTATAATCATCATCAGGTTAATTATAATCATCGTCAATAAAAGTATAATAAAAGTAAAATTTTTGTTGACAAAGTTTACATTTACGCGGGCTAATAAACCGACAAAAAACGGGGAACGGCGCGAAGGCGTGAACAATCTGCGAAATCGACGCCACACTTACGTTCGCGGCTTCGCGCCGTGAATCGCGCATGAGTGTGGAGGGCCCATATGGCTTGCAGGCGCGTTAGCATCGCGTCAAACGCGCGTTGCAGGTGCGTTTGTATCGCTGTAGGTGTGCAAAGGTCTACACGCTGGTTTTGAGGCCCTACCGCGAACCACGTTCGACGTGTGGCCTCCTCTCTGTTGCACTTGTAAATTCGTACGTAGGTCTGATAGGGAGGCAACACGTCGAACGTGGTTTGCGGTAGCCCCTCTAACTTGCGTGCGAATCGCGTGTGTGTCAATACCAACGCGCGTCGACGGCGCGTTAGCATCGCGTCTGCATTGTATCGCTACAAACACGCGTTGCAGGCGCGTTAGCATCGCGTCTGTATCGCTACAAATGAGCGTAGCAGGCGCGTCTGCATCGATGTAGATGTGCAAAGGGCTACAAGCTGCGTCTGATTAGCGTGCGAATCGCGTGTGTATCGACACAGATTATACAATAGTTCTTACGAACAGATATTTATCTCTTGAAGAAAACGCTAATACCTACCGTTTTGATACCTACACAAAAATACAATGGAGTGACCTTCAACGCGCCGCTCCCCGCACCGCGCGCGCCAGCACAAGGCTAGGGTTGCCGACGCTTCTTTCAAACACTTAGGTGTCTTAGGTAGATATCTAGCTATAAATGTGTCGTAAAAAACATTACCTACATCTTTAATAGTAGATTGTACAACAAGGGCACAAAGCGAGTTATGCTTATACGAGGCAATTTATTGGTCCGAGCGGCAGCGAGGAACAATATAGCCGAGGATAAAAATAGGCGTTTGTGCCTGAGTTATACACACTGCTTGTCACTTCAATTGTGAGTAAAATAAAACAATGGCAAACAAATAAAAATTACTTTTTGAATTTCGATAGGCAAAGTATGAGATGTTGAATAAACGGAAATTAATAGGATCACTCGTGCGTCTGTCTGTCTGTCTGTCCGTCTGTCACAGCCTATTTTCTCGGAAACGACTGAACCAATTAAGTTGAAATTTGGTGTATATATGTAAGTTTGTGACCCAAAGACGGACATGTAACGTAAACAAATTAATTTTAAACACGGGGGCCACTTTTGGGGGGTAAAAGAGAAAATTAATAAAAAAAAAATTTAAACTATATCGTGTTACACATCAAATGAAAGAGCTCATTGTGAGAATCTCAAATGTATATTTTTTATAATTTTAGGATAAACATTCAATTCAACTCAATTCAATTCAATATATTCTTTATTCAAATAGGCCTAGCAACAAGCATTTTTAAATTGTTTAGAAGTTATTCACGAAAATAGGCAAAAAATTAGCATTCCCCCCCTTTATCTCCGAAACTACTGGGTATAAAATTTTGAAAAAAATACACAAAATAGATCTTTACCTATCACAGGAAAACTTATTAGAAATGAGCAGTCAAGCGTGAGTCGGACTTAATTATTTAGTTTTTGATCCAACCCCTACGGGTTTATTAAAGACATTTCACGCACGTTTCACATAAAAAATAAATTGTTTAATTTGAGTAATGTACGGAACCCTTGGAACGCGACTCCGACTCGCACTTGGCCGGTTTTTATTACAAGCGCGCCACAACCAAATCAGCGCTTTGCAGTCATTTATTTTTTTAGTGGTTAACGGCTATGTATGATGAACCCCTGTAGACGTCAGCTGCCGCTCCGTTGATGGTTTGAGAAATGGCAGCCACCGAAACACGCAAAAAAAATTGTTATCGCCTCCCGCTTGATACTGAGTCAGATGATAGTTTAGATGCTATTGTGAATTAAAAAAATGGTCAGCCGGTTGTATCTCGGCTGACCATCAGCTCGTCACATGAACATGTAAAAAAATCTTTTCAGTCCTCGCATCCCATTTCATACTTTGTCAGATGGTAGTTTAGATGATATTGTTAATAAAACAAATCGTCGGCCGGTTGTATCGCGGTGGAAAGACCGTCAGCTATTAAAACATTATTGTTAGTTTAAAAATAATTTTAATTGATTTAGCCGTTTAGTAAAAATAACCAAAGTTAGCCGCAAATTGGCCTGTTTTATTATTTTTATTACGGTAAAACTATAAATATCAGGAAATAAGTTTAATTTTATAATTGTTGAACAATAAATGAAGATTCATATATATATATTTTTCATAATTTTTTGTTTACCCATTTAGAAGACATAATACACCAAGTTGACACAATGAAATAATTACTGAAATGCAGAAGGAGATACAAATAATAATAAAAAAATTAAACGTTTATTAACAGGCAAGGATCACCCATGAAAAATTTACAGACATAACTACAATTAAACTATTTAACACTAATTACTACTTAACTAAACCTACAATAAACTTAATAGTAAGTTTTTCCGTAAATAAAAATACGATAGGCCGTTTTGCTAGTTCTTAATCGATTAAAATTATATTTAAACTACAAAAACAATGTTTTTTAACAGGTACTATTCATACATACAACGTAATAGGTAATAGGTAGCTTATGTTAAATCAATTATTTATTGTTTCGAGATGGAATGGAACATTATTCAAAACGTAAAACTTGAATGACATTATAATATGTCGGTTAGAAAACATTTATTTATTTATTTCAAATGAAGTTTTCTCAAACATACGTATATTATAGTATAATATATACGGATATTATCATTACATTCATTGTAATAGACCGCAAAATACCGTGTTGCGCTCGCTAATGCGCGTCGCAACCAAATCAGCGCTCTGCAGTTATTTATTCTTTGGCCACAATAACTCCGATATTATAGCACTTTGCTTGTGCATAAGCGAACATAGTGCAAGGAATGCACGGAGCGACGAGCGACACAGCCTCCTCGTCTCAAAGCTGGCACACGACTGCCGGTGCCGGCCACGCCATGTTCAGGCTGCATACGCATGAAATGTGGAAAAACGTTCGATTTCTTAAGAAAATATTTTTTGATTAAGAAAAGCTATGTTGCATTTGTAGAACCTGTTAAAACATGTTTGTTAGTTTAAAAATAATTTTAATCGATTAAGCCGTTTAGAAGTTATAAGCAAAGTTAGCCGCAAAACGGCCTGTCGTGTTATTTTTTTTTCGGTGAAACTACAAATTTCAGGAAAAAAGTCAAATGTTGCGATTGTTGTCCATAGAGTGAAGATGCATATATATATTTTTTCATAATTTTTGGTTGACTCATTTAGAAGCTATAAGCTCTAAAAAGTAACAGTTTTAGGCCAAAAACTGCGCGAAGCGCCTTAAGCATAGAGTACACACTCCAAATGTAGGCGGCTTCAATTTCTTGGACAATTCGTCGAAATATGTTAAGAAAACACCTTCCGAGAAAGTATCGACTATTTTTTCGGCTCTCCAACTCATGAAATTTTCGTATACAGTAAGATATTTTTGTTTGGGTTTCTGCGGCAATAACTGCTCAATAACATTTTTCGCTTTCCTTTCCATTAAAGTATTAGGCGAAACTGTAATTTCCTCCTCACTCGACGACATTATTAGAAATAACAATCGTAAACAAATTGCAAAGCCGCAACAAGAGCTTCCCGCCAATATTCTTTATTTTTATTTTTAACACGTGATATTTACCTTAAGCTCACTGCACACTCGTGCGCGAATCGCGGCGCAAAGCCGCGAACGCGAGTGTGGTGTCGATTTTGCTGATTAGCGAACTGTCTACACTCGCGTTCGTGGCTTCGCGCCGCAATTCGTGTGGAGGGAGCTTTAAGTCTTTATTCATACTGCCCACCGGATGGAGGACACGGGCCAAAAAGTGTGTCCACATGAGAAGTCAAAGTGGGCGGTTGCATCTCTTTCTAATTAGGGTGACCATAAGTCATATGTATGTGGGATATTAGGATAAGTTGGAATGTATAGTTTGGCCAAGATCTTTTTTCATTCATGCATAGGAAGTCAGAGAGAATGGATATAGTTTTTTTCTCCTCTGTAAAACGCTTCACAAAACCTTACTTAATTTAGTCGTTATAAAAGCTGTTACTGATGACAGACAGACTGACAGACGGACAGCGGAGTCTTAGTGATAGGGTCCCGTTTTTACCCTTTGGGTAAGGAACCCTAAAAATGGTCACGTTTTTTTTCATTTGTAGTCTGCCTTTTCGCACTCATGGTACGTTCATATACGTAATGGCTTCTCTTTTGCACACTTCAGCTATTCTTTAAGCGTCATCGTAGTTAATTGCAGCTTTTTTTTTTATTTGCCGCCTTTGTGTACTGACGGAAATGTGTGTTCAACCTATATAGAATATTATGTATAAATGTGTCTGTAATATTTAAGGATATTGGATTTAAATTTTGGCAATTATATAGCTCTCATTACGTGCACAAATAAATCATTTATCTATCTATTTATCTATCTATCAACCAAATAATTAAACATGCCGAAATAAAGATATACTCATTTAGGTAAACTTATTTTTACATTAAGTAAGTACGTAGGTAATAAGAACTCTGTAAGGCCGATTCACATCGTGCCGACATCATAGTCAGCCTAATGAGTTTGACAATGTTTTCTTGTATTTTTATCGTAAACTTTAATAGTTGAGGCTTACCTGTGAAAAGATATACCACAATCAACAAAACTTTCACTTCTGCAACCTTTCACACAACATCTTTTACCCATTTTATACTTTATTTCGCAAATAAATCTTGAGCGCCGCCATTCATGTATTTTGAAAATTTCTTTATCAAGTTGGGGATACCAATTAATATTCAAAGTTACTACAATGTCTACCATATTAAAATTAATGTATTTTTTGTTGTGCACATGCTTGGTTAAGTCAGTTAATAATATTGACATTATAACTATTTACAAATTGCGTAAAAGATATCAGAACCGCACTCTGAATATAGCACTTAAATAATATAAAAAGGTATTTAATTTTAGTAGTTATTGATATAAATACTACCAAAATGGTATTTTTTTAACATTGGCAACATGTGCGAGTGGGACACCGCGACCCACTTTTGCTATCTCATGTGGACCGTTTTCTCTAGTCTGGTACGAACACCTTTCTGGCTCGGTGATAAGGTTCAATTTAGTATGGCAAAAAAAGTGACAGCTCGCTCCTGTTTAGGGTATAACTTCATGATACTGCCAAATAGGGTATTTGACAACATTAAAAATATATAACGAATTGCTTTCATCCTGAAAGATAATAAACTAATAAAGTATATTTCACTATATTTGAATATAAATTATGTTTAGTTTTTGGAAAATAAACGAAAGAAAATTTAATATTTTTTGAAATTTCATCAGGGACGTGAACGCTCTGTGATTGGTCAACGCTCGGATGACGTCACACGCGGGTAAACATTCTTGATTGCCTTGAGTGTTTTAACTGTTTTATTTGTATTTAGTTAATTTTAGTTATTGTTCCACAGTTTTCTGATATATTCCGATTTCTCCGTATATCTAGTAGCACAATATTCATAAGAATCTCAAAATGGAGCCGAAATATGTGAAAGCTGATAGCGCAACCTACCAGACAGACGCCTTAATGGTTACACTTTTCTTTAAAGATAATCCGGATTACTATGCTGCGGAACTTAGAAATGTAAAAACATTTCGATTTCGATGATACGAATACGACGACGATATATATATAGAATACGATGACGAGAATAGTATCTCCATACTGCACTTTAGTTTGAAAGAAAAAGTATGCTACTATATAACTACCTACTAATGCTGAAAGAGCTATGTTATGAGGTTATGTAGTAATACATTAAATACCTAGATCTTGTTTCGTTAAATACAACAAAATCCGCTGCTTTAACTACCATATTTATTTACAGTTAAATTATTACTTACATCGAAGTGGTCTTCACACATAAAAACATTTGTATGCGCTAATAGTACATTTTACAACTAGTGTGAAAAGAATGTCTTTTTACCACTAGTAACGAGGTATCTTGCCACGAGCTGAAAGCGAGTGGCAAGACTCGGTACGAGTGGTAAAAAGACATTTCACACGTGTTGTAAACGACGTTTTTTAATACAATTGCGAAAAAATAATAAATTAATATATTAGTAGAATCATACCACCAAACCAAACCAAAACCAAAAGTACCTATACAGCTAAGATACGCGAGCTGCCGCAGCCCGCGATACTTTCATACTCGTGCGCGCCCCGGCCGCGGCCGCCGCGGGCCCGGCGCGGGTTGGTCAACGACACCTCCTCATAACTCATGAGGCCCTGGTACCTGCTCCGCGCTAAATTCAATTTTAACTGCGTTTCGAAAGTATAGTTTGGAACTAAAAAGTAAAAAGCACTAGTTCGAGAAATTGAGCTTCTCGCACGCTACGCAGCCACAAAAAGTACCACTTTTTGAGCAACTGTATTAAAAAATGCTTTTTGGGTCTCTTCGCGTTAGTTTTAACCACATTTTTCTTTTTTTTGGGATTCGTTGGAACGGAAACAAACAATTTATTTGGATTTTTTATAGTCGTACTTGAACATTGCGGCACTATACACCATTTATATACCATTTTACAGTGAAATAATCAATTCAATGCACATAAACCATAAGATTTACTAAGGTCATTGACTGAGTTTCCTCGCGTGTGACGTCACACGTGTCACGTGATTAGCCCCTTTGCAAAAACAGCGTTTAAGGCGCGTTCAAAATAAATAAACTTTAACATTGTTTTTTTATATTTAATACAGGAAATTTCAAGGAAATATCAATGTAGTGTAATTATTAGGTCATAAACAATCAATTAAAACCATTTTCAAAAATTAGTCAAATAGCCCCTATTATAACTACATTTTGTAGTTTATTTCTATAATAACTATGCTGTATTGTAAGATTTTAATGATTAAGTAATATATAAAACACGGATTATTAAAAAAACGGGCCAAATTAAGTGGAATAACAATATTATCTATGGCAGTGATTTGATTATCTGTCTTTAAAAAAAATATTACTTTGTGCACTAGAGCATAAAAGTAGTATTTTGTGCAGCCTACATCTAGCACAAAGGAGAACTTTACGAGCATGAGAAGTGAAAAAACAATTTAATAGTACCTACGTAGCTTGAAACTATCGTAAAAATAATAACAGTAGGTGTAAGTACCTTTATTGAAAATGTCTACTTACTTCTCCTCATCCGTCGAGAGGAAAAAACTATATTTTTTTTAGTTTTGTTGTTTCTGAATCCATCCACACTACAAGCTGTGTTATTTGTTCGTGACGAAGACATTTCTTTGGCATAGCGCGCGGTGACGTGCGTGCTTGAGCGCGTGTGGCAACCAACTGGCTAGCTTGAGTCCCGCCAGCGGGAAGCGAGTCGTAGGTATAAATCTGAGCTCGCGCGGATAGTTCCATAGGCCAGCCGGGCTAGCACATGATTGGCGCGAGAGTATCTCGCCGCGACATAAGACTACCCGTCCCTCTTTAATTCATACAGTTAGTAAAAGACGGGTAGTCTATCTCGCGGCGAGATACTGTCGCGCCAATCATGTGCTCGGCCTACTGGTATCGATACAAACGCGCGTCGACGGTGCGTTAAAAAACGCGGCGTTTAGGCCCTTGGATTATTGACTAGTTTGTTTCGTGGTCACTTTGTTATAAAGTGTGATGAAAAACATTGTATGTATAACTCCGGGGGTAAGAATATTGCAAACTCGAGTCTTTAATTCGCTCCAGCCTGCGGCTGCCGTAAGACCTCGTTTCCAATATTTCACTTACTATTTAAAATATAGAAATGAAAATTAGTATGATTTTAAATCGTTTATTACTAACTTATACTTTATATTTACAGCTTGATAAAAATAAAGTACCTATATTTTACAAGATTTCTCGCTGTTCATTTGCGACAGATTAAATATTAGGTATACAGTCATTTAATAATAAAGGAACAATATTAGAATACAAGAAAAGTAATTTCAGCGTTCCGTAAAATGGTCTCTTTATTAATAACTGGTAAAATAACTCTTACTTTCATAACTTGTGAAAGTCCTCATATGGCCTACTCAGGTATATATATATTAATGATTAGACCTAAAACTTATTCTAGCTAAATTAAGTTTCGGCATAACTGTTATCGATAAAGCAAGTCAAAGATAAATATATAAAAGTAAATTATAGTGAGCTATAATTATAACTCACCGACATGTTACAAGAATATAATCCAAATGCCTGACACCTGTTTATAGTTGGTACGTGGACTATAAACATAAACTATTGTATATACTTACATAGAAGGTACCCTAAAGTCATGAGATGATAAAATGACAAATAAATATTAAAAAACATAGGCTACTACTATTTCGCGGTAGATATTTTCTTAGACAATGTTAATTATTCTCTATAGAAACAAGGTACGCGGGTCAAAATTATTTTAGTTCTTGTTTGTCCCCAAAAAATGTGACGTGTGACGGAGTGGAGCTTTTTGTATGAGATGAAATTTTGATTTAATTTCTCATTAAAAATACCTATAATCTACAGTTAGAAAGACATGCGATAGCACTCGAGTTTTTTATGTACCTATTTGATAGAAGACAGAAATACAAGCGTGACGGAGTGGTCAGAAACAAGACAACGAAAATAATTTTGACCCACGTATCGATAACAGTTATGTCGATATTACATTTGATCAATCTCTCGTTTTTGCTAGAAAAAGTTCTAGCTCTACTAATGATCATTTATTTCACTTATTTTATAGAGTAATTAATACTTGTGACGTTACGTACCGCGGATTTATTGTGAAGAAAATAAGCAAATGACACAAGCACATACTAGCCACCCTAATGTTTTAATGTTAATGTAACAAACACAGCCTACGTATATTTTGGGAATGGCAAGAACAACCCTGAGAGGCTATTCAATAGCGACTAAATCCAGAAAGGCCGACTTATTGGAATGCTTATAAATATGTGATGCGCTGCCACTGCCACACCACAGCGTGCACCGTGCAGCGCCACGCACGCTTCGAGCAATGAACCCACGCGGCTTGCAATTATACGGCTTCCGGATTTATTCGCAGGAAAATTCAAACTACCTAGTTTTATTAATCCTAGCACCAATTATTTAATTTAAATATGCATGTTATCAGTTCTGATACCGCTGACGTGAACAATTCGAGTACTTTTCGATAGTTAAAAACTTGCTTTAAAACAATACAACCTTTGTAACCGTTGTAACACAATCGGTATTTAGAGGTTATACAAATATAAGTTGAACGCGCCTAAATTTGGCCACATAAGTTGTCAAATACAGAAACAAGATCAAACATTGTGAAATAGAATTCCAATTACATATATGGTTTATTCATAGATATATAGGACAGTTATGACATATGCAATTATATCTTTGTGATGTCCGGGGTCCGGGTCAAACACGGCTCTTTGTGACTTCAACAAGTTTTTAAAAACATACCTACATTTTGGTAGGTTCAACTAAAAACCTAATTTAAACTCCTAATAATGCTTGTAAGTAAATAAATAATATATGAATAATTCAGATACTCGAATAAATAGCTAAAAATACGTAAATACGATACCTACCGCCCTATATTTTCTTGCTATCAGTTGCTAATTAGAGTAATTAGAAAAGCACATTTTCTAGCACCTATTTTGTTGGTACGAGTATATATATATATAATACAGGAAGTTCATTTAATGTGTGACATCGAACTTCGACATCTACATTAACCCTTTAACTCTTTCAACGCCAAGAACCCCTAAAGGTGTCGTCACTAGTCGTGCCCACCGCACAGCGCCGCGCCAAGCTGGGCCGGATTTAGAGGTCTGAAGGCCTCGGGGCAACAAAGGAGTGGAGGCCCCCTGGCCCCAAATTATTTTCCAATTGTCTCTATTGTGGGGGCCCCCCCTCTTTTGTGGAGGCCCCGGGGCTGTAGCCCTGGTTGCCCTCCCCTAAATCAGGCCCTGGCGCCAAGGATCACTATAGGTGTCGTCACTAGTCGTGCCCACCGCACCGCGCCAAGGACTACTATAGGTGTTATGGCGGACGCTGTCAAACTAACCTTCACACTTTCAAGTAAGGTTTACATTAGGTCCCTTCCACCCGGGAGCTTGGCGTTTGAGTTTGAGTAATGTTTGTGTTTATGACATAAAGCGTTCAAAATGTGAATTTTAGTAGATAAGTCGTGTCATTCTTGTATGGCACCGTGTTGCTTCGTCCTTTGATACTTCTACGAATATGTTAGACGGATCAGTAATGCTTCTTTATGTATGACTGCACCATCGCTGTGTTCAGAACATCGTTCCAACTGTAAACAAGTCACACATTATTACATACCTACCTTTACAGTTATTGGCTTATTCTAACATTATTACTATCTACAATACTATTAGTGGAGTGGAGCCAGTAGGTATAAAGTTTGTCACATTAAAATGCACGTTCAAATATCTCTACCGTAAGGTCGGGTCGGAGTACTTTAGCCCTTACGAGGTTACTTTTTGTCCACCCATAAAAACCCATTTATTGAATTAACAAATTCTTAAAAACGACAGTAAACGCTTACACAAAACAAATTAATCACAATGTCGTTTTTAAGAATGTATCAATTCAATGAAATATGTTTTCATGGGTGTGCAAAGTAACCTTGGAGGGCTAAAGTACCCCGACCTTACGGTATATAAATAAATTCTACAACGTGCCCACGAGAACCTCGAGATATTCTGACAGTATATTCCTGAACATATTTAAATACGAAAATGTCCTAAAAATTGGAATTCGCCTAGTTTCAGCGTTAATACCAGGTTATTAAAACATATTTTTATTGTTACTTATAGCGGAAGCCGCTCGACCCCAATTTCAAAGGAATACCGCAAATCGATGTACAGGTTAGCCGTTTGGCACACGCATACTAGAGGTCAAAACAAAATTTTTGACCCACAGTTCCTAAAAAAATTTCGCTGGGGGGTGGTAAAACATTTTTTTTGCATGGAAAAAAAAATTTTTTTTTCCAAAACCTATCGAGTGTGGTATCATACGAAATGGCTTTTTGAGGCGATTCTAAAAATATACCACATCATTACATTTCGGGCATTTTTTTTAAATTAAAACAGAAAGAATTTTCGAAACAATCCAAGTTTGGGCTCCTCCAGACACGATATGGGTGATTTTTTTTATGTACAATATACCACAAATGATACGTCATATCCTCATGTCTAACTAACCCCAAGAAAGCAAATTTGAAAATAATATCATTAACAATTTTGTTTTAATTTTTCTTCTTACTTCTACTTTAATACCTATTTCACGAGACTTATGGAACTATACTGCAGATACGGTACATATTAATCATAAAATGATACGTAATATCCATATATCCAACGGTTAATACCTCTTTAACCCTTTAACTGCGCCTTTTCATCAGTTGGTATAATTTGTTTAGTTATTGACACAAAATATCAAAGTTGTATCCTCCAGCTACGATATACCTTACTGATTTTTTTTGTACAATATACCACAAATAATACGTAATATCTTGATATCGAACCCCAAGAAAGCAATTTTGAAAATAATATTAACAATTTTTTTTTTAATTTTTCAATTCTACAAAGTGACACAGTTCTACTTCAATACCTATTTCACTAGACTCACCGTCAGCTCGCCACAAGCTGCCCCCTTTTTATTATTATTCTCTTGATTTATTCATTTTCTTACGTTAGGTTTTTTATAATATGCATATAAAAGTAAAATATAAAAACACTTACAAAACAATACAAAATACATATAAACATATTATAAAAAACCTAACCTAGGGTGCCGCCAGCAGCGGGGCAGGGCCCAAGCTGCCGGTGGTCAGGGCCGCAGAGAGGAACCGGCGGACTATCCGCGCCGTGTCCAAGATCACCGCCTTTTGCATCTGACCCTTGATCCAACCACCTAGCGAGAGTCTCTCAAGGTGTTGGTCGAGACTCTTCGCTATGAGACCGTTCGCTGAAACGACTATCGGGACAATGATCGTCGAATCAACATCCCACATAGCGGTTATCTCGTGAGCCAAGTCTAGGTACTTACTGGACTTGTCCTTCTCGGTTTCACGAGATTCTCATCATGGGGGATGGTGATGTCGATGAGCACGGCC
The DNA here is from genome assembly GCF_947568885.1 of Cydia strobilella. Lineage (NCBI taxonomy): Eukaryota > Metazoa > Arthropoda > Insecta > Lepidoptera > Tortricidae > Cydia > Cydia strobilella. The sequence goes on from NC_086068.1 coordinate 34,741,771, forward strand.
CGGCGCTGCGATCGACCTATTATCACAATGTCAGGCTTATTGGCTACAATAGTCCTGTCAGTGATGATAGATCGATCCCAATAGAGCGTGGCACGACCATTGTCGAGAACTGGCACAGGTAAATACTTGTAGTACGATACTTCGCGGTCCACAAGGCCGTATAGAAGAGCAAGCTGCTGGTGAATAATCCTGGCAACGAGATTATGTCTGTGCAAGTACTCGCCGTTAGCAAGATGAGAACAACCGGAAATGATATGCCTGAGTAACTCATGGTATAGTATCTCTGAAGAGGAGTAATGTAATGCTGATAATAATGCCATCTTTGGGTTATGCTGGACATATATTCCTCAGCCGTGGTGCCCTGCTGAGCTAAAAAGCGGTATCTTAATTGAAGATTGCATGCATACCTTAAATTTGAATCATAACGTTCCATTTCCAGTTCATTCGTTTTTGAGATACCGCCTTTTAGCATAAGGAGGGCTGAGTGTGGCTAGATATCATTCTTGTGTAGATAGTAGAAAACAAAATATACCAAAACAAATATTTGAGCAGGTAACTTAATCGTATTTAATTAAATCTAGAAGAATATATTTTAATAAAACATGTTTTGATAGTGTTACTAACCTTACGTTGCAAATGAACTAGGAAACAAATTAAATGTGAAACGTAAAAGTCGTTTTTTTAATATGTAGTGCAAACACCGTACGCTGACAGACTGACGTATTTTGACGAATAAAAAAACCAAATGACGTTTGGTTTGACGGGAAATTTTGAAATTATTTCTAAGTTGTTTTTTTAATATAAATTCCGTTTAAACATATTTTTGATCAGATTTATGTTAAGATATTAACTAACAGCGTTTCTTTATATCACAACCAACCTTGTGTTGTGTTGAGTTGTGCTCTTACTCATTCAATGAAACCAACGCAGGCAAGATGAAAAGCAATGGCGGCCGGGCCGCGCCGAATCTGTGTACCTTCTTGTATGTACATCGGTACAAGGACAAGATAAGTAAATTTTCGAGTATATAATATATATATATACACCTCCTGAACATTTATTTATTATTTCATCTTTATCAAAAGCTTTGATAGAGGCTTCGGGCAAAGCATATTTATGAAATGTTGGCGATGGAACATGGAACATTGTAACATTTCAAATAACAACCGTTGAACTAGCACCATTCTTAGTGCCCGTAAGGCCCGTCATACACGTTGCTCTGATTGTCATAATTAAGATACTATTTTCCGTGCCTAGGTCTTAATCTGATAAATCAACTACAACCTGCCAAAATTAGAAAGACCTACATCTAATGATAAAATCCAACCACAATACGTTACCTTTGTCGACATTTTACATGAATTATATCCTGATCCACTGATTTCTTGTTACCTAACATTAAATGTGACACACCACGATACACACCAGGATACAACCTTGATATTTTGTGTCAATAACTAAACAAATTATACCAACTGATGAAAAGGCGCAGTTAAAGGGTTAAAGAGGTATTTCCCGTTCGATATATGGATATTACGTATCATTTTATGATTAATATGTACCGTATCTGCAGTATAGTTCCATAAGTCTCGTGAAATTGGTATTGAAGTAGAACGGTGTCACTTTGTAAAATTGAAAAATTAAAAAAAAATTGTTAATGATATTATTTTCAAAATTGCTTTCTTGGAGCTAGACATGAGGATATCACGTATCATTTGTGGTATATTGTAAAAAAAAAATCTGCCATATCGTGTCTGGAGGAGCCCAAACTTGGTATGTTTTAGAATCGCCTCAAAAAGCCCTTTCGTATGATACCACACTCGATAGGTTTTGAAAAAAAAAATTGTAAAAAAATGTTTTACCACTCCCCCCCCCCCCAGCGAAATTGCGGCAAAAATTTTGTTTTGACCTCTAGTATGTGTGTGCCAAACGGCTAACCTGTACATCGATTTGCGGTATTTTTATACGAACGGGTTAGACTAGAGAGTTTTTTATCTATTACAGTAATAACATATACTAATCTATGGAGTGACTCCGGGACGGCGGCATGCCCGACAAATGTCGACCGTACCGTCCTTCAGGATATATTTCCGATAGTTGTTCGTCATCATAACTTCGTCCGCAATTGCACAGGCAAAACCCTCGGTTTCTCCGAAGAGGTCCCCGAATCGTAACCAGTTCACCGACGCGAGCAGGTCTACATCGGGTCCCGTGAGGGCCTTGTAGAACCGCCCGTGTAGCACCTTACTCTCCCATACCGCCCTGCGGCCCGCAGTACTTTGTACCACAGATTTGTGCCAGTTCTCGTGTGCCAAGGAGAGCGGCGTGAAGTTCCTGTCCACTGCCACCACATCAGGATGCATACCACACTCGTTGTTAAGGAAATAATTCCTGAGATTGCACACCTCGCGGTTGTGGAGATCTTTGGCGTTAAGGAAGCCTCGACCTCCACACTTCCGTGAGATGTACAATCTCATAACTGACGAGCGTGGGTGTAGCATACGGTGTGTGGTGAGTAGTAGACGGACCCTCCGATCCAGGGCGTCCAGCTCGGTCTGAGTCCACCTTAGTATGCCAAAGGAGTATATGAGTATGGGCATTACCCAGGCGTTGAAGGCGCGCACTTTATTGCCTCCTGACAAAAGACTGTTAAGGACTTTTGTGAGCCGACTGAAAAAGCGCTCCTTCACCGACCGTCTAATACCCTCGCCCTCAATACCCAACGACTGTGACATACCAAGGTATTTATAGGTTTCTGATTCAGAGATAGATCTGAAAGACATTGTCTCAGAAAGTTGTAAATTTGTTGAATTTACAACCTCCCCCAGCTGTACATGCATAACCGCACACTTATCGACACCAAACTCCATTCTGATGGCGGTACTGAAAACTTCTGTGGTTTTCAATAGCACCATCAAGTCTGGTTATTTGGCGCAAATAGCTTGAGGTCATCCATGTACAGAAGGTGAAAAATGACTTCACCCTCTCTCCGAAGCTGGCAACCTAACTGAATCCTTCAGCAGGGTGCTGAGGGGATTCAGAGCTAGGCAGAACCACAGGGGACTCAAGACTGTCACCCTGAAATATTCCTCGCTCGATCCTTATAAAGTCCTGCGGGCCAGGGCGGTCATCTCCACCCCCTGGTTGACGAAGCACAATCACAATCCACCAGAAGCACGGTTTGCCGGTGATGTATGACAAATGTCAACACGGTTGTAATGCGACTGCGACCCATGGTCGCGGTGTTTATAATGAAAAACATCAATTGTCCGCATGGTGTAGTAATAACTCGGTTCACACATGAGTATTTATCATTATTTTAGGGCAAAAACCACATTTAAAATATATTTTATCAAAAGAAATGTAAAAGGACGTCTGTCAGTATCAGCGGCTGTTTTTTATTATTATTCTCTTTATTTATTATTTTTCTTACGTTAGGTTTTTTATAATATGCATATAAAAGTATTATTATTATTATTATTATTTGTATCTCCGTAACAAACTCTCGGGTTTTTAGGCCCGGTCATTTATAAGGCGTGCGTGGGGATATAGATCCAACACGTAGAGGCCGTTTGGAGAGTTTTGATGTCATGTAGAACGGCTGCTGGAACCCATTCACGGGTACATAAATAGATACCCGTAAACCGGTTTCAGCAGGCATTGGGAGCTATTATAGAAAAGTGGAAAGAGTCCTGGTCTATGGCTTAAATTTGGGAGGAATATAAGACTGGGCTATTGCTAAGTTTCGGACACCTCCCATAATATTGTGCTATACAGTGCTATCGAGGCAGGCGGTGACTCGCCACTCGCTAGATGGGCACCTGATGCGCCATCATAAAGACGGCCAGGCGCAACACCGGCGTGAGCGGCTCAGGGGTGTCGAGAGGTGTGCTGCGCTTTCTCCGAAGTTACTCGCGGCATTATGCCCTTTAACAGTTCCACCCCTGGAGCATATAGCTCTTACGACTCCCCTCTGGACGGCCAATGAAGGCAAGCCAGAGCTGAGAGTCCTACGGGTCCCCTTGGGGTCTACTCCGACCGACGAAGACACGCCGGAGACGGAGACCCTGACCGACTCTCTGGAGCACTCGGTTCCGTGGGGTCGTCACTCCCCAACAGCTCGCCACAAGCTGCCCGCAGGGCATTATTATTATTATTATTTATATGTCTTTTACATATCACGGGACCATGGGGTCCCGGACCTTTGGGAGGCGTACGTGGGGCCGAAGCCAACAGCGCAGAGGCCCTTTAAGACATTATTATTTATGTTCAGGAACATATTTTCTTTCATAAAATATATTTAATCCGTCAGGCAGATTTATTTTATTTATTTTATTTTATTAATTCAAAAAATTTACACAGCATTACAGCGAACTAATACACTGAGAAATTTATAATAGAAAGTATTTATACAACTAGGTACATGATACAGTCTAGAAAGGACAACAGAACAAATGTAAGAAAAAAAAACTAATACAAAACAGATGATTCACGCTTATCCATCGCCTCACAGTACCTCATACATTCTTTACACAGATCCATCCAACTACTTGCAAATAAATCACATTCCGGTGCTGATGCGAGGAGCGCGTTGATATACTGTAGAGCGCGGACAAGTGGTGATTTGCCATGAGACATAGTGCGCGTTTTAGGCACAGCTAATAGGTGAGGACTTCGTGGTCGTAAATTAATTTGGGCCTTAGCTATAGATGGTACGAACAGGCGTACATACACAGATCGGTGAAGGTCGGCCATACATGACGTATCTCCTAGTATGTGTATTAGACGAAGTGTAAATATAGCCTATAACCATTATATACCAATAATTACATTATGTTTGTCGTTGATTAGGTAATATAGTAGTATGCCTTGTACATATGGGGCATCTTCTATGAAAAGGGACCTTATTGTCGATGGCGCTTACGCCGCACAGCGTCGCGCGGCATTGTATTTATATCGGAGCATCGTTTATAATGGCGTAAGCGCCATCGACAATAAGGTCCCTTTTTATAGAAAATACCACATATACGGTAATTATAAAAAATATAGTGCACCTACATAATATTACTATTATGTGTTTTAGAACAGCACACACAATAAAGCGAGTGTATGAGTTTGTGGTTTAATAAATTTTTCTATTTTAATGCAAATTTTAAATTATTAATGAGATATTTTATATTTTTTCAAACTATTGGTTTCGTAACATAACTTAAATCTGAAATGTGCGAATTAATGGAGATCTTTCATACTTTTCAAACTGTGCAGCCCCGACTATAACTCAAATCATCTCGGTGACCTTACCTGTTATAAGTAAACTGACTATCGGCCCTGAAGAAGTAAACATGATTTTTAAATTGTAACTTGAAAACAAAATCCTTGTAAATGGCGTCCTTGTCTGACGGGGCCCCCACGGTGTACCTGAAACACATATACAGTTGTACATTCCAATTATCAACTCAAATGTAGGTACTGTAAAGGTTTGTAACCTTTACAGCCTTTTTATTGTATTTTATTTATTGGCAACAGCCACGTTTTGAATTTAGAATCGTATCGCCCTGTCAAATGGAACGGGGGTGCATGTTCGCCATTCGTAAAGAAGCAGTCCTCTAGGATAGTAATATATATTTGTAACTAGCTACACTTGAATGAAAAAATAAGAAGATATTATCCATAACAGCAGTGCTGAAATACCGTCTTTCCATTCCACATCCTCCCATCAGGCGTATCCCCTTTACAGTACTGTCCGCGCGCGAATTCCGTGCACGGATGAGGAATGTTAGGAATGCTGGGCGTCATGACCGAGTGGTGTGATTTTGTCGATATTACGTTATCGATAATATGCAATTTGTATTGCCGCCGCGAATAAGTTAAATAGGTACATAATTTGACTGGATGGACAACTTCTTCCTTCAATATAACTATCATGAATGTGTCTCATTGAAACTGAACATGCGATATTTGTACTGTGAGCAACGTACCCGAGCAGCGGCAAGGAGGCCAGTGGAGCTTCGTCGTGCCAGCTCTTGTAGAAGAACAGAGTGAACGCGGCGAACGCCACCCACAGCTTCTGCCAGCCGTGAGAGTTCTTGAATTTTACTGTGAACAACGTACCCGAGCAGCGGCTAGGAGGCCAGTGGAGCTTCGTCGTGCCAGCTCTTGTAGAAGAACAGAGTGAACGCGGCGAACGCCACCCACAGCTTCTGCCAGCCGTGCGAGTTCTTGAATTTTACTGTGAGCAACGTACCCGAGCAGCGGCAAGGAGGCCAGTGGAGCTTCGTCGTGCCAGCTCTTGTAGAAGAACAGGGTGGACGCGGCGAACGCCACCCACAGCTTCTGCCAGCCGTGCGAGTTCTTGAATTTTACTGTGAGCAACGTACCCGAGCAGCGGCAAGGAGGCCAGTGGAGCTTCGTCGTGCCAGCTCTTGTAGAAGAACAGAGTGAACACGGCGAACGCCACCCACAGCTTCTGCCAGCCGTGCGAGTTCTTGAATTTTACTGTGAGCAACGTACCCGAGCAGCGGCAAGGAGGCCAGTGGAGCTTCGTCGTGCCAGCTCTTGTAGAAGAACAGAGTGGACGCGGCGAACGCCACCCACAGCTTCTGCCAGCCGTGCGAGTTCTTGAATTTTACTGTGAGCAACGTACCCGAGCAGCGGCAAGGAGGCCAGTGGAGCTTCGTCGTGCCAGCTCTTGTAGAAGAACAGAGTGGACGCGGCGAACGCCACCCACAGCTTCTGCCAGCCGTGCGAGTTCTTGAATTTTACTGTGAGCAACGTACCCGAGCAGCGGCAAGGAGGCCAGTGGAGCTTAGTCGCGCCAGCTCTTGTAGAAGAACAGAGTGGACGCGGCGAACGCCACCCACAGCTTCTGCCAGCCGTGCGAGTTCTTGAATTTTACTGTGAGCAACGTACCCGAGCAGCGGCAAGGAGGCCAGTGGAGCTTCGTCGTGCCAGCTCTTGTAGAAGAACAGAGTAAACGCGGCGAACGCCACCCACAGCTTCTGCCAGCCGTGCGAGTTCTTGAATTTACGCAACAGGTACCCGGACATCTGACTCTAAACAAACGTTACATAACATTTCACAATATGGAATGCCCAATGCACAATGTGATATGGAAAAATGAGGCTGGTTGGAGTTCCAACTGTCAAAATAACCCAATAAAGAGTAAATGAAATACAAAGCAGTGACGTCAATAACCTGTAATATCTATCTAATTAAATAATGGTACTCTTTGTAGGTTTTCCCATTGATTAAATAATTATAAATAGTGTCCAAAAGTGATCGCGGTTTATACTATAATATGTTTTTCAAATATGCGGAATTTTCTATAAAAAGGGACCTTATTGTCGATGGCGCTTACGCCATTATTAACGATGCTCCGATATAAATACAATGCCGCGCGACGCTGTGCGGCGTAAGCGCCATCGACAATAAGGTCATTTTTATAGAAAATGCCCCATATATATGTTTAGTGCTTTATTACGTGCATGGAGTGAAATTACTTATTTTAGCTACATTCAACATCCCTATTAAAATAAAACTAGGTAAATATTGAATACATACATTGAAGTGTTATCTCTTTGTTATAACATTTCTGATTTTTCATACTGTCGTTAAGATATCTTCCGTCATTTATAGGGATTATGAATAAAATGCACTTTTTTATATAGCACACTGATAATTCTAAAACTAAAACTAACATCTTGTTGCCGCGCGGGTTTTGCGAACTACCCGCACTTGATATTGATGTTGATACAATTCCTCGCCAGTCTGCCTGTGACCACAAACGTAACATGACGTTCGAAACGTCAGGCCATAAATAAACGTAAGTTTGTACGCGATTAAGTCCCGTTAGTTTTAAAATTATGAGTCAAAATCGTGTTAGTTTAAATAAGTATATAACACACTGTTTTGGTAGTAGGGTAGACCGAGGAGAATCGAATCATTGATATGAGTGCACTAAAATGGCGCGGTACATGTCTTCTGTTAGCATGCGACGCCAGCAATATTTTCAATATCAACGATTTGTTTAGTCTGACCCGATTCGCCCTGTGATCAGATTCGCCTCGTTCCACTATAAATAATAAAGAATTAAATAATAATTTAATATGAATTGCCGTCTTAACACGGTGGAAAAAATAAAGAGCCGTGGAGGGCTGACTTCCTCCTTGGGAGCCGTTATTAGTTCCAGCGTGTATGTTATGTAGTTACCCTCATGGCGGTGTGCAGATGGTCGCGCGTGAGAGACGTGACGCGGTGCCAGCACACGTGCGCGAGCGCACCGCCGCCCACCCCCACCCCTCCGCCGACGCCACCGCCGCCGCTCTCCGCACCTGCTCAACATTCATTGCACCATCACCTTGTAGCACCCGAAACATTGTTTTTTCCACGTAAAAATTCCAGAGCCACGGCAGAAAAACGTTAATTTTTAGTTAAATTAAGATTTCAATATGTTTGATCTTAAAACAAGAATTATTTTAGAATTAATTAACAAACAAATTATAATAATAATCATTCTCATAATCATTTGAAAAAATATACCAGCGTGTTGTTGATAGTGCGTGAGCTCGGTATCGACGTAACCGACGAGTTCCTGCGCGTGCTCTATCGCGGACTCGAGCGCCGCGTACCAGCCCTCGAACTCGACCTCGTTGCTAGTACTTAGCATTAAGTTTATACTATCATCTGGAATAAAACACATACATTAAATTCATCTCGCTTTTCATATCACAATATATAAATATGAAGTCCTACGTGAAACGGATGACTCCAGTTTAAATACAAGGTACGCGAGTTGAAACAAGTTAGAATATTTTATTCAATATGTTTTCAAATAATTTTTAAGAAAAAAAAACCGACTTTAATGGGGGATGCCGCTGAAAGTTAACTTATTGTTGATGGTGCACTCTTAGATTCCAGACAATGAAATAAAAAAGACAGCATATTTTGCCTAATTATGTAGAAAAGGAGGTAAAACGACCCACTTTTCTAGTAGCATTTCGTTTTTGTAAGGGTCGCAGTTCTAACCTAACCTAACCTACTTTTCTGATAGCATTTCGTTTCTGTAAGGGTCACAGCTCTAACCTAACCTACTTTTCTGATAGCAGTTCTGTTTTGTGAGAATCGCAGTTCAAAAAAACCCACTTGTCTAGTAGCATTTCCAGGTCCGGGCCTGGGTCCGGATCCGAGTCCGTATCCGGATCCGAGTCCGGGTCCGTGTCCGGCTGTCCGGGTCCAAGTTTGGGTCAGAGTTCGGTCCGGGTCCGGGTCCGAGTTAATGTCCATGTTCAGACCCGGGTCCGGGTCCGAACCCGGGTTCAAGTTTAGGTCTGGGTCCATAAGGAAGAAAACAAATCGCCAAACGTGAACTATGTGTCATTGAAGAGTTCCATTCTGATCATCATCAGCAGTTCCACTTCATCAAATGTCACTTTTTTAAATGTAAATGCTGGATTTGTTGATGAAAATACAAAAATCACTATATGTATGCCTTTCACATTTGAGGATTTCCCTCGGTTCCTCGTGGGTCTCATCATCAGAACTCAAGCTTGACAAAAATATGTCTTAAAAACTTAAGTTGCTTAGCAAACATAAAGAAGAGGACAAATCGCCAAACGTAAACTATGCGTCATTAAAGAGTTCCATTCTGATCATCATCAGCAGTTCCACTTCATCAAATGTCACTTTTTAAAATGGAAATGCTGGATTTGTTGATAAAAATACAAAAATCACTATATGTATGCCTTTCACATTTGAGGAGTTCCCTCGATTCCTCATGGATCCCATCATCAGAACTCGAACTTGACAAAAATGTTTCTTGAAAACCTAACTTGCTTAACAAACATAACGAAGAGGACAAATCGCCAAACGTGAACTATGCGTCATTGGAGAGTTCCGTTCTGATCATCATCAGCAGTTCCACTTCATCAAATGTCACTTTTTAAATGTAAGTGCTTGATTTGTTGATGAAAATACTAAAATCACTATATGTATGCCTTTAATATTTGAGGAGTTCCCTCGATTCCTCATGGATCCCATCATCAGAACAGCTTTTTGACAAAAACGGGACCAATCTGTATGTATATACTTATAATCAAAAACAGAATTTTCAAAATCGGTCCAGAAATGACCGAGTTATGGAGTAACAAACATGGAACACTTTTAATATTCGGTATATTGATCTACACCTTGAAATGGACGTAAAGACCTAATACGCTCGAATCAATATTATCACGTAAATACTGGATCCTGACAGTCAGGCGAATAACTCGAAGTGTAACGTTTAAATGTGTTCAGTGTTTTCGAGTGCGTCCACGCTTTACTCAACCACTCATGGCCGATTTACCACCAGATCGTGTTAGGTCTTTACGTCCATTTCAAGGTGTAGGCACGGACTTTGCAGGACCTTTTAACATTAAGACCAGCACTTTAAGAAATGCTCGAGTAGCAAAATGTTATCTATGCATATTTGTCTGTTTGGTTACAAAAGCTGTACACTTAGAAGTGGTTTCTGGACTTTCCGTAGAAGCTTTTGTGGACTGCTTTACACGCTTTGTTTCGAGACGCGGATTACCATCTCTCGTTAGATCCGACTGTGGCACTAACTACACTGGCACTGATAAATATTTAAAGGACGTTTATGTGTACCTGCGGAATCATAATACAGAGATTAGTCGGGAACTTGCTAAATCTGAAATAACCTGGTTATTCAATCCTCCGAGTAGTCCTAATATGGGAGGTCTCTTTGAGGCAGCAGTAAAAACAGCTAAAACGCTTATGCGTAGAGTTCTCGGCGAACAAAACCTGACTTTCGAACAGCTTAGTACATTTTTCACCCGTGCGGAGGCAGTTATGAATTCTAGACCTTTGACACCCTTAAGTTCGGATCCAAATGATCTTGAAGTCCTTACCCCCGGACATTTTTTAATAACTGAGCCTTTGACGGCCCTGCCTGAGTATGACTTTGATGAGACAAATATCGGTCGACTTAATCGTTTTCAATTGTTACAACGTCTCTCACAACACTTCTGGTCACGTTGGCGTAACGAATACCTACATACCCTACAGTTAAGGCATAAATGGTCGGATCCGACAGACTCGGTTAAAATCGGGGACCTAGTCCTTATTAAGGAAGATAATTATCCTCCCTTACAATGGAGACGTGGACGAATAACTAAGTTACTACCGGGTAATGATAACGTAATAAGAGTTGTAGAACTTCGTACTCAAAAGGGGACTCTAATGAGGCCCGTTGCTAAATTAGCTAGACTTCCACTTGACGCTTAAGATCAACCAAGCTCTACTTGGTTCGGGGGGGGAGTGTATGTTCAGGCATAATAAAACATGTCTATCGGCTACATAATTCAAATGACGCGGGAAAACGCCGCCCTTGCGCCGATCGCGCGACAGTCACGCCACTCTCCGGTGAGCTCCGCCCGTGGCTAAAAAGGGAAACGAGTCGCAAGAGAAAACAAAATACGGGCGGCACGTTTTTGCTGTCGCGCTGTAATAAAAAACTGTTTTATTGTGAAAATGCTGTACATTTGACCTGTGGCGGTTCTGTGTTTGTGTAAAAGGTGTTAAGGAACTCGGAACATTAAATTTAAGAACCAACGAGAGCGGGGGCTCTGCCCCATGCCCCATTAAAGCCGGCTTCGAGGCGGTTAGCAACAGGTAATTACCGTGTTATTTGTTTGTGTAGTTGATGATGTGTATTTGCCTGAACATGGGGTTTATGAGAGTATAGTTATTAACAAAAACAAATGACACATTAATCACTTTCAATAATTAAAAACAACAATAATTAACTAGAAATATTCTAAGTCAATCACTAGATGCACAACGATCCGTCGGAGGTTCGCAACAGAATGCCGGCGCGGGTGCAGTGGACCGGTTTTTATGCCTCCCCACTGCTTATCGCCGCACCGCTCCGAAGTTTCGTTAGGTGGCGCCATCTGGTCTGAAGCTCACCTTGGCCTCAATTTAGTCAATAGATCATCTTACTTTAGTTCGCCGACATATCTATTAATATTACCTCTTCAAGTTTTCATTGTAATTACAGATGTTCTTTATTATACCTAAGCAATACGTACCATTAAGCGCCATGGTTTGAATTTTTTACTTTTTTGTGTACGTAAATTCAATTGCATTAATCATCATAATTCATAAACAAAGTTTTGAAATAATAATTTTACATGAATCTAGTATAACTGGATCGGTCATGAGGGGCGGGGGGAAATGACCGAACGGGATAGTCTTAAGTATCTTTCAGTAAGAGTAGCAGAGAAAGCGCTGGTATTGTTTGTCCTTGTCACTCACATTTTTTTATTCCCCACCGTAAATTTAGTTTGGTTTATGGTGGGCTACAAATCTTCTCGACCAATCATATTGTCGCATTGCGTATGTTTTGTCCCTCACGGGCGCGCACGCGTATAGCTGATCGATGTAATGCTAGGCCTATGTAATTTTAATACACTGCAAACGGTCAGTACCTCTACCATCAGTTGCCAGAGTAAATTTCACTTACTTTAAGTGAATAAACGCGCCGTACGTCACATATTTACGTCGGTTTACGTATTATGTGCCCAACTTCACCCCACTGCAAACGATGCTGTCCCTCTCTAAGTATACTAAAAAACAGAGCAAGAATTATATCGGAGTATTGTACAGCGCCTCTAGGTGTCACCTAAAGAACTAAATATCAAACGTATGAGTAAACGGTAAATTACCTATCGAAATCCTTGGCAAACTACCAGTTTTGACATTGACATATTTGCTCACGTCTACGCGGTCAACGTAATTTACTTTCTTGTATATATTTATGTGTTTATTGTTAATTTAATATTAATAATATTATTTAAGCTATCATATAATGTTTATAATTCTCTGAATTCAAAATTCTGGGCTAAATCATCAGTGGCGTGCCTAGAGTTTTGGAGTAAGGCAAGCCGAAAGATTATGTTTTCGTAATAACTATCCAATCTTCACTCTTTGTACTCAAATGAATCGCTAATCATAGCGCACAGGGCATACTCATACTACTACTAGATAGAATTTTACAAACATATCAGGGCCTACCGCGAACACCGAAGTTTGCAAGTTGCAGACATTTTTCTCTGTCACACTAATTATTTACGCCTTAATTGAACTAAAACAACAATCCCTTGTTTTGTAAACGGCCGTACAGAATTTTCTCTTATGCGACTGACTTATCTGAGAATACAAAAGTCGTGTGTTGATTATGGCGCGGAAATGATATCCCGTTTTTCTACAAAGTTTAACGATTTTACCTTGCCTTCGTTGAGTAATACGTGGACACATCCCTTCCCTTCACAAGAAATGACTTCATCCATAGTTAACGTAGCCACTTTCATAAATTTTACAAACAAATTAGAGGACAAATTGTAAGTACAAACGCGTAACTGAACAAGGCCACATCGACTAAATAATAATATATGTACTTGAAGTTTAAACACGCGCTCGTACGAACTATGCAGCTAACTTCATACCAAATAAAATTGCTATAGTTTGTCAAACATGAATCTAGATTCATGCTCATTTCAAACATAGACAGAGAGAATAATACTATCTTTGTCTTTCACTGGTACTAGCACCCAAAAGAAAAGGATGAGTATAGTTTTTTTGTTCTTATTTACTGTCAATTTGGTTTAACCAACTATAGTCGGTAAATAAGGCCCCATAAGCACGAGAGTTTTTTCAACGCGCGTTAAGAGGCCGTAGTCGATTTTGGAGCAAAAATGTAAAATTGATAGATTTAGTCGTTGAAATTATACACGTTTTGTTATGTAATATCTAAATAACAAGTATTGATTTCTATTAGCACGTCTTCTCATCTTGCCTTTTAATAATGAGGTCGCGAGCGTGCGTCACCGGTAATGCATGAAGAGAAGGGGCAGTTTTTAAAAATTCATCAAAAATTCATGGTGGTAAATTATACAAATTGATGTATAAGAATAGTTTCAGCAAATGTTGTAGATTGTTTAAGTATCAAAATTACGTTGAAATTAAGTCGAGTTTTAAAGAAATTATCCCTTGTTTTGAAGTAATTTCTGGAGAAAATTGATTTCGTCTAACTTTCATTTACACTACTTCAAAGTCATAATAATAAAAATGTAGTCTGATAAACGTCAAGTACAGGATATGTGTCTTCTTCTTCTTCCTCGCGTTGTCCCGGCATTTTGCCACGGCTCTATGGGAGCCTGGGGTCCGCTTGGCAACTAATCCCAAGAATTGGCGTAGGCACTAGTTTTTACGAAAGCGACTGCCATCTGACCGTCCAACCCAGAGGGGAAACTAGGCCTTGTCGGGATTAGTCCGGTTTCCTCACGATGTTTTCCTTCACCGAAAAGCGACTGGTAAATATCAAATGATATTTCGTACATAAGTTCCGAAAAACTCATCGGTACGAGCCGGGGTTTGAACCCGCGACCTCCGGATTGCAAGTCGCACGCTCTTACCGCTAGGCCACCAGCGCTCTTCTAAGTACAGGATATGTGTAATACAAAATTACCATGTTTAGCAGTCCAAACTTTACGAAATTTACAAATAAGAGCGACAAAATCAGTGCTTTACGCGCGTTTACCTAAACGTCCATCAGAAAAGCAAACATTACTAATTTACTGAGTCTGTTTTCAAAAAATTAGCCTGATAAAAGGTAAGATAAGAAGACGTGCTAATAGAAACCAGTACTTGTTATTTCAATTAGGTAACAAAAGGTGTAAAATTTTACGGACTAAATCTATCAATTTTACATTTTTGCGACTAAAATCGACACCGGCCTCTTAAAAAAGGGTTTGAATGACAAATGGATAACCATGTATGTATTCACACGAAGGCGGTTTTCAAGCGCGGCGCTTTTTAGGGTTCCGTAGCCAAATTCGTCATGTCTGTCTGTCTGTCCGTCCGTATGTCACAGCCACTTTTTTCCGAAACTATAAAAACTATAATGTTAAAACTTGGTAAGTAGATGAATGTTGTGAACTGCATTAAGATTTTCACACAAAAATAGAAAAAAATTTTTTTTTGAGGTTACTTAGAACTGAAACTCAAAGTTTTTCAAACCCATACGTGTGGGGTATATCTATGGATAGGTCTTTAAAAATGATATTGAGGTTTCTAATATCATATCTTTCTAAACTGAATAGTTTGCGCGAGAGACACTTCCAAAGTGGTAAAATGTGTCCCCCCCCCCCACCACTGTAACTTCTAAAATAAGAAAATGATAAAACTAAAAAAAAATATGATGTACATTACCGGCGTTGATTTTCGGCGTTGAGCGTTGGCCGTAAATTGAATTGAATTGAGACGCGTTTGAATACATAACGCATATCGTACCATTCGTAACAAATAACTATGTGGCAGCTCGATCCCGAATTATTAATTCAAGAAGTCGAGTCCCGACCATTTTTACCGGAATACGCAAATAAACTACTTAAAAAATGAAGCGTGTTTTTATTACTACACTTCCACAAGGCAGGGACTGCAGGGAGTACGACTCACAAGTGGTTTTTAAGCGTTCATATGAACACAAATATCAGAAACGGTAAAAACGCTCCAACGTCGAGTTTTAACGCGACGCTTTTTAAGCTCTCGTGCGAATGGGGCCTAATCTAATATGTGTTCAAAACGCGAGTTTTAAATGTTATACATATATATATATATATATATATATGCCTATGCACCTCTTGCTAAACCATAGTGTTGTTTTGATTACACATGATTTTCTGTATCAGAAACTGTATGTGTGAACTGGGTCTAATGACAAGCAGATTAGATCCACGCAAAAGCAAACAAAAATGGTATTACTATGATAATCTAAATTATCAAATCTCATATAGTCTTATTTATATACTGATATATGAAGTTAGTATGAGATGTAGTTATTACTGTTAGTTGTACATACTTACCAAATATGCTACAAACCTATTAAACAAAAAATACCACTTCATTTTATTATTATTTATTACAACCTTGGAAATAATGTTGCGTTCCAGAAGGTACATCATTTTTCTAGCAAGTGTTCACAAAGTTAAATATCTAGCATAATCTACCTTTATGACTATATAACATCTTTAGAATTTCCAGAGTTGCCTGTGGCCCGTTTTATTTACAAATTGCATTGATATGTAGTTCGTAGCGGTTAAAGTACCTAAAGATTACTCAGGTTTAGGTGATTTATCAACTATACATCTAACTTTCACTACCAACATATTTTTAGTTCTTATTTAGTTTTTAAAAAGCACTGTATAACACTATATTCTTCAGATATCTTCCTGTTTTTATAATTTCTGAATGTGTAATGATGTTTACTGGCCAAGTCACATCCAGAATACTGCACATTCGGCCACATCAGATGATGTGGCTGTGATCATACAGTTCCATAGCTGTTACTTAAGTTTCCAAGTTTCATCAGCTACTATCATTGTTGTTATACTCCTGAAAAAGAATAAGTTTATAGTTTATTTATGTGTAAGTTTACTGCTACCTACGTTAAGCATTATACACATTCATACTTTATACATTAGTCACTAATCATATGGTATATTTACCTTGCATTTTGAAAAGGTATCGAGACATCATAAAGACATCGATGGACAGACATGGCAGGTTGTCTGATAGGATTAGGCCTTACGTGTAGTTATTTTTTTTTAAATATTATTTTCTAAACGGGCACTTGCCTCTTGTTTGACTGTTTGACACTCTTAGCGTACGTTCAAATACTTCTGTTTTTTTCGTGTGTTTTAGGTAAGTCGTGATAAAACTACAATGATTAACTAAGCATTTAAATGATAATTTAATAACGGAAATGCATTTGTAACATGATAAAACGGTAATAAACATCCGAATAAAAAAAATTCGTTCAAATATTGTTGTTTCCAAGTTGACAGAAAATGTCACATCGAAAACGCACGTATTTTTCGATGACATCTGTCACGTTTATTCGCGTAAACGGCGTAAAGTATTTTCCTAGAATAATTCTGGCTCAGTTTTCGTTATATAGTTAGAAAGAGAACGTTTTAGGTGTGAAGTTAGGCATGTATCGAAAACTCACGTCCAGTTGATTTTTTTAGTTTTTTACGTGACCGGTAGAGGCACTGTACAATTACTCCATACATTTTCCTTAACTTTCTCACTTTCGACTGTCATTTACGGAACTCATGGTAGCCGTACTGATCGCCGCTCTGCACTTACGGTTTCGAATCAAATCTGACATATAGCGGAAGCCGCTCGACCCCAATTTGAAAGGAATACCGCAAATCGATGTACAGCTTTTTGACCCGCAGTTCCTAAAAAAATTTCGCTGGGGGGGGAGTGGTAAAACATTATTTTTTTTGTATGGAAAAAATTTTTTTTTTCCAAAACCTATCGAGTTCAAGGGCTTTTTGAGGCGATTCTATAGTTATTTGTGCAACAAGAGAGGAAAGTTGGTTTTTCTTGCGAGTGTTTATTTTGAGTCCCGAGAAAGCGAAAGATTCTAAGGAAAATCTTGAGCGTAGCGAGGGACTCAAAAACACGAGATGTAAAATAACTTTGCTCTCGTGTTGCACACATAATTTTTCACCTCAGTAGTGAGAACATATTAAAGGTTAAAATGTATTTCGAATTACACAGAATAAACAGAAAAAAAAAGTATTATAATATGTACGATACGATAAGATACGATACGATACGATACGATAAGAGACGGGACCAGACCGGACCGTACCGTACCGTACCGTACCGTACCGTACCGTACCGTACCGCACCGCACCGTACCGTACCGTACCGTTCTGTACCGTACCGCACCGCACCGTACCGTACCGTACCGTAGTATGAAGTTCATGGCCTTCACTAAATTAAAAAGCTACATTGTTTCACTCCCTGGAGTGACGAAAGTAGGCTTGTTCGAGCTGCTGAGGTGAAAAAAATATATCACATCATTACATTTCGGGCATTTTTTTTTAATTAAAACAAAAAGAATTTTCGAAACATACCAAGTTTGGGCTCCTCCAGACACGATATGGCTGGTTTTTTTTGTACAATATACCACAAATGATACGTAATATCTTGATATCGAACCCCAAGAAAGCAATTTTGAAAATAATATCATTAACAATTTTTTTTTAATTTTTCAATTTTACAGTGACACTTTTCATCGGTTTGTATAGTTGGTTTTGTTTTTGACACAAAATATCAAGATTGTATCCTTCAGATACGATATATGTACCTTACTGTTTTTTTTGTACAATATACCATAAATAATACGTAATATCTTGATATCTAACCCCAAGACAGCAATTTTGAAAATAATTTCTTTAAGTTTTTTTTTTATATTTTTCATGTGTATAATTTTTCAATATTACAATATTGAGAAATTTAAAAAAAATTCTAAATGAAATTATTTTCAAAATTGCTTTCTTGGGGTTAGATGGCGCAGTTAAAGGGTTAAAGAGGTATTTCCCGTTCGATATATGGATATTACGTATCATTTTATGATTAATATGTACAGTATCTGCAGTATAGTTCCATAAGTCTCGTGAAATAGGTATTGAAGTAGAACTGTGTCACTTTGTAAAAAAGAAAAATTAAGAAAAAATTGTTAATGATATTATTTTCAAAATTGCTTTCTTGGAGTTAGACAAGAGGATATCACGTATCATTTGTGGTATATTGTAAAAAAAAAAATGCCCGAAATGTAATGATGTGATATATTTTTAGAATCGCCTCAAAAAGCCCTTTCGTATGATACCACATAAAAAATTTAATTATTCCATATAAAAAATAAATTTACCACTGGCCAAGCGAATTTTTTTTTGGAACTGCGGGTCAAAAATTTTGTTTTGGCCTCTAGTATGTGTGTGCCAAACGGCTAACCTGTACATCAATTTGCGGTATTTTTATACGAACGGGTTAGACTCATAACGAAATTGCGATGAGGGTTAAAGCAGGTTTACGATATTTCTGGGGAGGGAGCCTGTGTGTAATACAATACCCACAGACCTAGCATTACATAGACCAGCTATACGCGTGCGCCCGTAAGGGATAGACATAGATGACGTCATAAACGTGGGGATACCATATTGGTAAAAATTACCCCAATATTTGATATCACGTTGGGGCGATTACCCTGGAGGCAAAGTTAGCTTGTTTGACGGTATTAAAAAATTGTTAAATAAAATGTCAATGGGCCGTTCTTTTAGGTGTATAAACAATGAAATACCTCCTATAATTCGCGCAGGTGGTACAAAACTAAACATGTTTAGTAAATAAAACGTAAAATAAAATGTAAGTAAGTAAGTAAGTAAGTAAAGTGTATTATGGATTTTAATTTAAAGAAATCACAAATCGCAATCACACCAATTAATGTACACCACATTTAATCTTCACAACATTTGTTTATTTATTTTTTGGAATTAGAAGTACGAAAAAACTTCGAGGTCAAAATTACCCATAAAATTATGATATTTTCATCTGGTATCCCTAACATGATTGTTATGCAGCTAAATTAAGAAGAAGTTTAAAAATGGCTGACCTCAGACTCCTACCTACCTACGTAATTTGGGCGGATAATTTTACAAATAATGTTTTGTTAATTTGCGTAAATAATTGTGATATTTTTATTTAAATCGTTTGATTCTACATTGCTTTGAGTGTAACGTAATTTTACGATGCTATTCTCACATATTGCGTTAAGAGGAAGGTGTAAAATACCGTACTTACGTGTGAAAGGTTATGATCTCATATTTTTGCTCAGAGCGGCTATTAGAGCCGATTACAGAACAATTCACCAGTATTTTATCAAAGTTCAAGCATTCAAAACGCTAACCATCACTATATTTCATAAGAGAAAGCACAATTTCATACAAAACAACGATAATTAAACAAGCAACGAACAAACATGACATGTCACGTACTTATTTGTTTGCCACAACCTCGGTTGTGGCGGCGGTGGAAAAGTGAAACTATGACAAGGACAAACAATAACAGCGCTTTCTCTGCTACTCCTACTGAAAGATACATAAGACTATCCCGTTCGGTCATTTTCCCCCACTCCTCATGACCGATCCAGTTATACTAGATTCATGACAATACCTGATTGTGGTCGCTGGTCGGCGTCGGCGTTAGCCGGGGCCGCGCCGGGCGCGTCGGGCGCGCACAGCGTGAAGGAGTGCGGCAGCGGCGCGCGTGCAAGCCGCAACGTGCGCAGCGGCAGCGCCGCGTGCGCTCGGAACGCCGTGCTGCCCGACTTGGACGCCAGCACCGCCACGTCACTCATCTGATGTTGTTTGTGTGACAAGCTCGGTTAACGTAACACTAAAGAACAACCTCATGCCAACCATGCAACACCGAATTATACAAATACGACTAATATAATATCCCAATACCTACGAGTAATGTACCCAAGGACCTATTCTTGTAACAATAACACTATCAATTTTATTTTTGCAGCCTATTTGTTGCTATAGTGTCAATAGATTATTATATTAAATGTATGTTAAACTAGCGACCCGCCACGGCTTCTTACGGGTGCAATGCTGATGTATCCTATTTAAATATAATATATAAAAGAATAAACTGACTGACTGACTGACTATCAACTATCAACACACAGCCCAAACCGCTGCTTCTAGAGATTCCAAATTTGGCAGATAGGTTTCTTATAAGGTCTGGTCTAGGGGTGCACTAAGAAAGGATTTTTCAAAATTCACCCTCCAAGGAGGTGAAATAGGGCTCCAAAGTTTGTATGGGGAAACAAGATTAGTTAAGACTATTTTATTCGAAACTTCACAGGAATATTCCTAACGATAAATGAATAAACACGTGTTTCAGGTTTTTTGAAAATTCAACCCCTAAAAGGGGGAAATGTGGTGACAAAGTCTGAAAATCAACATGGGTATTGTTTCTATGGTTGATCGGGTCGCTGATTACGAAAACGACAACGATTTTAAAATCCAACGTGGCGGACGTGAAAAACGATCTCCCGTGTTGGGCTGCAAATGCAATGGGGTTGATATGTCTAAATATCAGCATGCGTTAATTACGAAAATGGCATCAATGTGGTCATGAAAATTTTTGAAAGTACTCGTATTTGTGCCTAATTGCATTTGAAACGGTCCAGTCGTTTCGGAGTAAATCGGTTGTAACAGACGGACTGACAGACAGCCACACGTGATCCTATAAGAGTTCTAGTTTTGCTTTTGAGGTATGGAAACCCACGTTACCCTAATAGATTTTCAAATTTGTATTTGGTGCCATCTCAATCGTCGTCAATCGGTACCTAGGCAAGTGCGGGAGACGCGTCGGGACGGGCGGGGCGGGAGGAGTAAGTCAACGGGAAACTTCCTGCATCCGTAATGAGTATATTCAAGGTGCTGCAAGAAGGTGGTTGTCTGTTTGCTTCTTACAAGTTTAGGTTTCCGTTATAAGTAAAATGCAAAAAATCGTATGTACCTACATATACAGGGTGGAAAGGCACGACGATCCTTTCCGCAAAAGGGGGATTGTTTGGATTTAGTACTGTATTTCCTCTAAAGAAACTAGGCTCATATTCGTAACCGTTTACCAAATAAATTGCAAATTACGCGAAAAAACCTATTTTCAAAATGCCCTTGGGAGCCCGCGATTACCTAAATTTGCTTATGTTATACGGGGAGTGTAATTATAATGCCGCCGAGACGTTACGACGCTACAGACAAAGATATCCTCCACCACACCCAACTAGCCGTATGTCAATTTTATGTCAAATATTTTTGTAAACATAAGTGTCACATTACACTTAAATGTAGGTTGATAGTACGTAGTAGTAGTAGGGTTGTCACTAAGAAGAAGATTAATTAATTTTAATATTTTTACTAATTGTTCGTAACAAAAATCTAAACATTACGAATCGATTCTCCATCACTTAAACTAACCCCCCTTTGCGAGAAGGATCGTCGTGTCTTTCCACCTTGTATATCGACGCTGGAAAGGAGAAATGGGATAAGCGACAGTTTTAGAGATATTGAGTTATATACATCGTTGGAATCGTAATACACGTAATCGTTATATACATCGTTGGAATCAAAAGTAAGAATAGTGCTGTACACTGCTATTTTCTTACTCGATTATTAAAATCAATTTTGAAAACAGACGAAATGATAATTACGTTTTTATATTATTATGCAGCTATATGTATGTGCAAAGCAAATATTATTAACAAACAGGTTATGGTTACTTCTATATTGCAATTTTGTTTTAGTTTTCCGAATGATCCTATTATTAAAAATAAATAGATTGAAGCAACTGGTCGTTAAAAATGGTTTCCTACGCAAAATGTTACACGCTCGGTCTCTCTACAAACTGCTGAACTCTTTCCTTCTATCTTGATATAGTTCTGTGATTTTTATTTTAAAATTTAATTCAGGCAACAAGGCCTATATTACATATACCTTATAGACTAACATACATATAAATTTCATAAACTTAAAAACTAAACACTATTTTGGCAATAGAACGTCGTGGCTCCGTTGAATTGTCAACGTAAATTATCATTTCCTCTGTCGAAAATAATTATCATTTCTTCTGTCGGTTCTTATCGATATTATAGAATCGATGCCGTGTTCTAATCGATCTGTGAATCGATGCTTTTGAATCGTTTCGCGCGGCTTATGTTTCTCATCACGAAATTACGCTCGTGACGTCAAAGTACCTACGCAAAATGTTACACGCTCGGTCTCCCTACAATTTGCCGAGCTCTTTACTTCTATCTTGATATAGTTCTGTGCGTGGTATTCAAAACTGATATCAATTAGCCAAAAAATCAAAACAGTCCGACACAGACAATTTCATAATCATTTAGATTTCCAAATTTGGTTACGATTGGTTAAGTTTTGGAGGAGGAAACAGTCGAGTACAAAACCTCGATTTTTGAGATTTTTACGCAAGATTTTTCGCCTAAGCCGCAGTTGTCCTTATCGCACTAATTTTAGAGGCGGGGTCAAGTTTCTAAATACGTACACAGACAGAAAAGTGATGGGCAATAGTCGACATTGAATGTCGATTATCCAGTGATGTGATAAGATCGATAAACTATAACAAAGTCGCGATTTGCCTCTTAGTAGGCGAAGTAAGTAAAGTGAGTATGCACTTTGGCCTCAGGGGATATCGTTCAACACTATTTATTATTCCTTGGTTCATACCAAGCTGAGCTGACGCACTAGCTACGAGATTAAGTCCTGGCTACCCCCCAAAAAGATAGGGGAAAAGTCGGCTTCTGCGGTCCAGTTTGCCTCTATTTCTACCTTAAATCATTTTACGGTTTAGACTCACTTGTTTTAGTCACTCGCGCGACATGTTTCGGAGAGCCTAGGTCTCCTTTCTCAAGCACTAATAGTGCGAGCAGCGTTCACGACGAGCGTGTATTGCGTACTGCCGCTGCCGCGCGCCGCGTCGCTCGCTGCGCGCGCGCCGAGAAAACCGGTTGGGGGAGGTCTTGCGCTTGCGTTGTACGCGGGCACAGTGGTGTGTTTGGGTTTGGGTCACCTAACACTTGTAGCGCCACACAGCACGAACTCACGTAGTGGTGTCACGTAGTGGACATAGTGAGTTCGTGCTGTGTGGCGCTACAAGTGTTAGGTGACCCAAACCCAAACACACCACTGTGCCCGCCTACAACGATAGCGCAAGACCTCCCCCAACCGGTTTTCTCGGCGCGCGCGCAGCGAGCAACGCGGCGCGCGGCAGCGGCAGTACGCAATACACGGTCGTCGTGAACGCTGCTCGCACTATTAGTGCTTGAGAAAGGAGACCTAGGCTCTCCGAAACATGTCGCGCGAGTGACTAAAACAAGTGAGTCTAAACCGTAAAATGATTTAATGTTAGTATGTCAACAATAAATAAATAAATAAAAAATGTCTCACAACAGTTTAAATTCGACTATTTCTACCTTTCTGTTGCCATGAGATCAAATTTGGTATAAATTTTGTGTAAATTAGGGACGAATAATTTTGTATTTTAGAAATAATAGTTTCACATTTTCATACACAAATCTGAATATATGAACGAAACATTAAAATAAAATAAATATTTAAATGGCGCTCCCAAACAACAAACTTGTTTTTTTTTTTCGTTTTTTGCGTAATGGTACGAAACCCTTCGTGCGCGAGTCCGACTCGCACTTGGCCGTTTTTTGTTAATAGCTTTTGAACTGAAGTTTGCGTGTGTGGAGTCATACGTCAACGTCGCGACATGTTCTCTCCGCGAAGTCGTGCTGCGATTCACGCACATAGTCTGGAGGGGCCTGTAGGTACGTAACTTTTGTGAAAATTATGTATCGGTAAAGCCCCCTCCAGACTATGTGCGTAAATCGCGGCGCGACTTCGCGGAGATGACGTATGACTCCACACTGGCACAACTTCACGGCGATTTCGCAGTTTGAGTGGTCAAAGTGGTGTTGCCGTATTTAGATGTGAAATTGAACGCTTTTAAGTATAGTTACGCTCTTCTAGCGCCCAAAATTACTTATTACTTAATTATTAAATTACTGTCTTGCAAGTTCGCACTTCCTTTGACGCGGGCCGAAAAACCGACATAAAACGGGGAACAAGGCACGAAGGCGTGAACAATCTGCAAAATCGACGCCACACTCGCGTTCGCGGCTTCGCGCCGTGATTCGCGCACGAGTGTGGAGAACCCTTAAGAGACGTTTCCCAAAATCTTATTAAAATGGCCGGCGTTTCGCGATCTGCCTAAGAATATCTAACCGTGAGGTTTGCACGATATGGCTGACAATCGCTAGGCAGATCACGAAATGCCGGCGTTTCAAGATCTGCCTAGGAATATCACCCCGTGAGGTTTGTACGATATGGCTGGTGATCGCTAGGCAAATCACGAAATGCCGGCGTTTCATGATCTCCTAGGAATATGACCCCGTGAGGTTTGTACGATATGGCTGGTGATCGCTAGCCAAATCACGAAATGCCGGCGTTTCATTATCTGCCTAGGAATATCACCCCTTCACGGCGATTTCGCAGTTTGGTTTGCGGCAAAATGGCGGAAAAGCATCAGCTGATCGAGTTTAACTGTTAGTTTATCTACGGCATCATATGTGATTTAGCTGTTTTTCCATTTTGTTTTGTTGTAAAACCGTAAAATATAGTCGCTTAATACAATATAATTCTAATTTATAATTGATATTTATTTTTCCACTTGAAACCCTTGAAGATTGCACGATATGGCTAGTTGTCGCTAGTCAGATCACGAAATGCCGGCGTTTCATGTTATTTTACGCCCGGTATGAAGCTAGGAATATCAAAGAATGCAATTGGTATGATCGATCTGCCGCCTCTTTTATTAGGCAGATCGTGATATGCCTGGGTTATTCTTAGTCAGATCGTGAAATGGCGGCGTTTCATGATATGCCTAGGAATATCTCGATATGCTCGATTATACGATCTGCCGCCGACATATATATACACGATGATTTTTAATCGGTGATCAGGGAAGTTTTTTTCTAACTCAGTAATTGATGTAGATCACGTTGAAGTCATAATTACATGGAAACAAACTAGTTTTTTTTAAATCATAATTTTAATTTTGGGATCAATTTTATCCTAAAATTCTTGTCACTCTACTAATCGGTATTTGTGAGTTATAGCCTCTTTACAAACTTAATGGCAATTGATAATTTATGAGTAATAACTTGACATTGTCATTGTCATATGCATAAACAAAGTCATAGAAGTCGTAGATATTGTATGAGAAAAGTAAATTATTCTGTTACAAAAACCATGCCTGCACCACAATCGTCGTCGCGGTCGTGTGATCTGTACTCAAATATCGAGAGTGACGATATTATACGTTTATCAATACAAACGAACAGCTCAAGACGAACCCAAGAATTATTTCATGAAATTCATCCAAACATACCCATTCCCACACACAATTTGATAAACCGCATGCACCAAAACCAACGTGACTTCGGACAGTTCACAGTTCCAAAACACGCACAAGCACCCGGCCCCGGCCGACCTCAACGTCATCCTGACGATCTGGATCGACGCATCTTAAGATTCTTTGCTCGGGATCCTCGAAGGAGGTCAAGGAGCACTAGGCAAGCAGCGAGAAGATTTCGTTTAAGTCAATCCTCCGTGTGGCGGCTTCTTAACTCGTCAGATTTACATCCCTTTCATTTTCGGCCAGTGCAAGATATTTTACCAGCAGATTTTAAAGGAAGGGTTGCTTTCTGTCGGTGGTTCCAGAGAAATTTCGAAACCAATATCTTGTGGTTGGATGAATCGACCTTTATGCGTGTTGGTCAATTTAATGTCCACAATGAGCACTTTTGGGCTGCAGAAAATCCACGTCTCACCAGAAGAAACGCTATCCAAGTGCGTTTTCTCGGTAAATGTGTGGGCAGGTATAATTAATGGAACATTAATTGGACCCCTTTTCGAAGGTAGGTTAAATGGAGGGAACTACCTGAATCTGCTACGGCATATGGTGACAGACCTATTGGAAGAAGTGCCACTGCAGAGTTTACACAATCTACATTTCCAGCATGATGGTGCCCCTGCACATTTCGAACGTAGGGTTCGCGAGTACTTAAACGCAGAATTCCCTGGGCGGTGGATCGGCCGCGGCGGCCCCATCCCATGGCCTCCACGCAGTCTAGATCTCACTCCACTGGATTTTTATCTTTGGAGCGACGTGAAACGAATTGTTTATGCACAAGAGTCCAATACGGTACCAGAACTCCGCCAAAGAATATGCAATGCATTTGATGAAATAAGGGCAAGCAATGCCCTTAACAAAATAAAAAACAATCATAGGCGTCGAGCGGAGCTGTGTCAAGAGCAAAACGGTGCATATTTTGAACACTTGTTAAATTATGTTTAAAAAGTAGTTTTTTTATGTTTTAGGTTAAGTATGCAGTTGATTTTGTTGTTTTATTTTATTTATTAAATTGTACAGTTGAAAAACAAATCGTTTTACTTATTTTTTAGACTTGTTAGCTTGCTAATAAAAGTTATTATTATTCTCTTTATTTATTCTTTTTCTTATGTTAGGTTTTTTATAATATGCATATAAAAGTAAAATATAAAAACACTTACAAAACAATACAAAATACATATAAACAAATTATAAAAAACCTAACCTAGGGTGCCGCCAGCAGCGGGGCAGGGCCCAAGCTGCCGGTGGTCAGGGCCGCAGAGAGAGGAACCGGCGGACTATCCGCGCCGTGTCCAAGATCACCGCCTTCTGCATCTGACCCTTGATCCAACCACCTAGCGAGAGTCTCTCAAGGTGTTGGTCGAGACTCTTCGCTATGAGACCGTTCGCTGAAACGACTATCGGGACAATGATCGTCGAATCAACATCCCACATGGCGGTTATCTCGTGAGCCAAGTCTAGGTACTTACTGGACTTGTCCTTCTCGGCTTTCACGAGATTCTCATCATGGGGGATGGTGATGTCGACGAGCACGGCCCGGCGCTGCGATCGATCTATTATCACAATGTCAGGCTTATTGGCTACAATAGTCCTGTCAGTGATGATAGATCGATCCCAATAGAGCGTGGCACGACCATTCTCGAGAACTGGCACAGGTAAATACTTATAGTACGGTACTTCGCAGTCCACAAGGCCGTATAGAAGAGCAAGCTGCTGGTGAATAATCCTGGCTACGAGATTATGTCTGTGCAAGTACTCGCCGTTAGCAAGATGAGAACAACCGGAAATGATATGCCTGAGTGACTCTCCGGCGGCATGCCCGACAAATGTCGACCGTACCGTCCTTCAGGATATATTTCCGATAGTTGTTCGTCATCATAACTTCGTCCGCAATTGCACAGGCAAAACCCTCGGTTTCTCCGAAGAGGTCCCCGAATCGTAACCAGTTCACCGACGCGAGCAGGTCTACATCGGGTCCCGTGAGGGCCTTGTAGAACCGCCCGTGTAGCACCTTACTCTCCCATACCGCCTTGCGGCCCGCAGCACTTTGTACCACAGGTTTGTGCCAGTTCTCGTTTGCCAAGGAGAGCGGCGTGAAGTGCCTGTCCACTGCCACCACATCACGATGCATCCCACACTCGTTGTTAAGGAAATAATTCCTGAGATTGCACACCTCGCGGTTGTGGAGATCTTTGGCGTTAAGGAAGCCTCGACCTCCACACTTCCGTGAGATGTACAATCTCATAACTGACGAGCGTGGGTGTAGCATACGGTGTGTGGTGAGTAGTAGACGGACCCTCCGATCCAGGGCGTCCAGCTCGGTCTGAGTCCACCTTAGTATGCCAAAGGAGTATATGAGTATGGGCATTACCCAGGCGTTGAAGGCGCGCACTTTATTGCCTCCTGACAAAAGACTGTTAAGGACTTTTGTGAGCCGACTGAAAAAGCGTTCCTTCACCGACCGTCTAATACCCTCGCCCTCAATACCCAACGACTGTGACATACCAAGGTATTTATAGGTTTCTGATTCAGAGATAGATCTGAAAGACATTGTCTCAGAAAGTTGTAAATTTGTTGAATTTACAACCTCCCCCAGCTGTACATGCATAACCGCACACTTATCGACACCAAACTCCATTCTGATGGCGGTACTGAAAACTTCTGTGGTTTTTTCAATAGCACCATCAAGTCTTGGTTATTTGGCGCAAATAGCTTGAGGTCATCCATGTACAGAAGGTGAGAAATGACTTCACCCTCTCTCCGAAGCTGGCAACCTAACCCTGAATCCTTCAGCAGGGTGCTGAGGGGATTCAGAGCTAGGCAGAACCACAGGGGACTCAGACTGTCACCCTGAAATATTCCTCGCTCGATCCTTATAAAGTCCTGCGGGCCAGGGCGGTCATCTCCACCTCCTGGTTGACGAAGGACTGTGATCCACTGCCTCATACACGCACTTAGGAAGGATATTAAAGCTGCATCAAGTTTATACAGCTCCAATACCCTTCTCAGCCATGAGTGAGGCACCGAATCATAGGCCTTCTTATAGTCAATCCAGGCGGCCGAGAGGGCCCCCCCTGTTCCGTCGAACTTGCTGGCATATGGTCATGTCTATGAGGAGGAGCTCTTTAGTACCACGGGACCCAACCCTACATCCATTTTGAGCGGAGGCCAAAATATTGTTAGCGACAATGTGCGCGTTAATTTTTGCTCTCAAAATGGATGTAAGGAGCTTGTAAAGTGTAGGCAAGCACGTGATGGGTCTGTAGTTCTTTGCTTCCGTGGTACTACCGGACTTGTGGAGCAGGAAGGTTACACCAGTTGTTAGGGAAGGTGGGAGGGAACCGAGCTCTAGGGCTTGTTGGAACTGCGTTGCCAACCGTGCGTGCGAGCATCGAAACCATTTTAGCCAGAAGTTGTGCAATCCGTCCGGTCCAGGACTTTTCCAGTTCTGGGTCGTACGGATGGCACAACTTACGTCATCGGGGCTGATGGTGATAGCCCCCATAGGTTCGATGTTCTCGCACTCACGTTCGACAACGTCTATCCAACCGCCCTCCGTGTGTTCCACAGGCACTGACCAGATGCTACGCCAGAAATCAGTCATGGCAGTAGCATCCGGTAGCCGCACGTCGGACACACGAGAGTCGGCTTCCTCCCACCTTCGGTACACCTTCCTTTGGTCACTTTGAAAAAGACGATTCTGCTGGAATCGATCCACACGCTTTCTGTAGCGGCGAATACGGTTTGCCCATGCATAGACTTTCTGCTTTAGAAAGTCGATGCGCTCTGTGACATTGGCCATGTAGTCGCGGGGCCTGACATCCGTCCCCGCGAACGCCTGGTTCACAAAGCGCATTACTCGGGGGCGGTTGTTGCCCCCCCCTAAAGCAGATCAGCTTTGCAATGAGAGTCCTAAACGAGCTGATACGTCGCTCGATCCGCGCTTGCCATGCACGGACACCTCCGGCGGTCCTAGGTGCACGTTCAGCGTCCGGAAACTTGACTCGAGCAACACGGCACGCCGCGATGGCTCCGCAGTACATGATCGAGTGCGTATCATCTAAATCTTTACTAGTCCGTAAATGTGGCTCTAGTAAAGCGTTTAGGGCTCCCACTAGCGCTAGATTGCGTCTATTTATAGGCAGACGTGGTAATCGTGGCCTAGAGTTGGTTGTGGCGCGATACTGCGTAATCGCCTCTTCCAAAGTCCTCCTCAGTTGCTCATTGGCAGATGTACTCACGCTCTGACTCGCAAAATCCCCCTCGTCGGTACTAAAATCAACCCGCGGCGCCCCCGGTGCCAGGTCGGGTGCGGGCACCGGATCCGGCGACGTGGCGGGCAGATCTCGCACCGAGGCGGAGGCTGCGCGAGCAGAGAGAGCCTCCAGGCGAAGCCGATCAAGTGTCGCATCATCCAAACGCTTTAGCCGCTGAATGACGCGCACCTGATCCGATAATCGTTGCTCCGACACGGTGATGGTGGGTTCAAGAACCTGAAACAGTGGCAGTATTCTTGAACGATACGCGGATAGCTGTGTTCCCCCCTCTGTAGCCCCATAATAGGCGCGCATGACATTCTCATTAATGGATTGAGACCATCTCATGCGACGCAC
The DNA here is from genome assembly GCF_947568885.1 of Cydia strobilella. Lineage (NCBI taxonomy): Eukaryota > Metazoa > Arthropoda > Insecta > Lepidoptera > Tortricidae > Cydia > Cydia strobilella. The sequence continues at coordinate 34,772,310 of NC_086068.1, forward strand.
TATACCACCGGCAGCGGGAGCCGTGGGCGGGGCAGGATGTCCCGCAGGCCCCAAGCGTGCCGGCAGCGGTGGCCGCCCTCGTCGCGCAGGTGGTCGTGGCGGCGGCGGCGGCGGCGGCCCGCTCTCGTCACTGGACCCGTCTGTGTCAGGCGCCGTTGCAAACTCGTCGCCTGACGACGATGTGGACGAGGAACTGGACGAGGCGGGTGGGGGTGGTGGTCGTGCGCTTGATGTTACCGCTTTAGTTCGACTCCTTGTTATCATTTCTAATAATTTTGTAGTTTTGCCGGTGAAGTATGACAAATGTCAACACGGTTGTAATGCGACTGCGACCCATGGTCGCGGTGTCTACAATGAAAAATATCAATTGTCCGCATGGTGTAGTAATAACTCGGTTCACACATGAGTATTTATCACTATTTTAGGGCAAAAACCACATTTAAAATATATTTTATCAAAAGAAATGTAAAAGGACGTCTGTCAGTGTCAGCGGATGTTTTTTTTTATTATTATTATTATTATTATTTGTATCTCCTTGGATATCACGGGTCTATAAATCCCGGTCTTTTGATAGGCTTGCGTGGGGATATAGATCCAACACGTAGAGGCCCCTTGGAGAGCTTTAATGTCATGTAGAACGCCTGCTGGAACCCGTTCACAGGCGCAACAATAGACACCCATGAACCGGTCGCAGCAGGCATTGGGACTATTGCAGAAAAAGTGAACAGTATACTGGTCTATGGATTGAAGTTTGGGTGGACAATGAGACTGGGCTATTGTAAAGAACTCCGGACACCTGCCATAACAATGTTAATACACGTTATCGAGGCAGGTGGTGACTTGCCGCTGACTAGATGGGCCCCTGAAACTGCCGTCGTGAAGACGACCAGGAGCAACACCGGTGTGAGCGGCTCAGGGGTGTCGAGAGGTGTGCGCCGCTTTCTACCCAGTGGCTGTTACCAGCCACTGTGCCAACTCGCGTCTTATGCATCTTTCACTTCCACCCCTGGAGCATATAGCTCTTACGACTCCCCTCTGGACGGCCAATGAAGGCAAGCCAGAGCTGAGAGTCCTGCGGGTCCCCTTGGGGTCCACTCCGACCGACGAAGACACGCCGGAGACGGAGACCCTGACCGACTCTCTGGAGCACTCGGGTCCGTGGGGTCGTCACTCCCCAACAGCTCGCCACAAGCTGCCCTGCTTATTATTATTATTATTATTATTTCATTTTAGACAGGCAGCTGATGCTGGTACGTCTAAATCATAGTTCACTTAGCACAGTTCAGTTTAATGCACTTTATGTTAACTACATATCAATTATTCATATTCAAGTCGTTATCACTGCAACATTAATAAGATTACGACTAGTCAGAAGTGTTTATTGACTTAAGATCCGTCAAAGTTCCCGCCATATCGATGGCACTTGATGTATCGTAGTTACTTCATGTAGGATGACCATGTATTGAGTGGTTATTAGTTTCAATTATGTTTTAACTTTTAATTAATTCAACAGTGAGGTAATTGCGTGAGACCTAGTCTAATAAGTTTAATTTGGGCTAGATATTAATATTTTTCTACTCCTGGTCACCGATTAAAAATCATCGTGTATATATTCTACCTATCTATATATTCAACAGTTATTACCGTGGCGCGACCTAATAATGCACTGTTTCCAAGAAGCTACTGAACAAAATAGAATTGATGTATTCCATATAATACTAAATTATACCAATTTGATATAACATTTCTTACTCGTAATACCATCAAGAATAATCATTTATTACTTTAATATTTTACTTTAAACATTTATTCCCGGCGGTAGGCATAATACTCACCAAAAATAGCATCCGCTGCTGCAAACCCTTCGAAGAGTGCTTGTAGACACATCCCATGCGAATGAACTCGCGCCCGGCAACTAAAAGTTTCTCGTAACCTGCACAAAATATTTGCACAATAGTAGATTGTTAACCAAGGGTTGAAAGGCACCCATTTCCGTCGAGGTAGTTTGGCGCTCGAACGCAGTGACAGCGCCAATAGTCCGAGACGGAAATGGTGCCTTTCACCCGAGTTAAACACTCTATTTTTCATATCGAATGCGAGGAAACCAAACAAGACAAGGCAATTTTGCAAAATTAGTATATACAGTACCTTAGAGATGTTTTTTTTTTCCTAAGGACTTGCAATCGGAGAGTTTTCATATGTGAAGATAAATAACCCCTAGTGGAAATCATTTAGATTGCAATATTTACGGAAACACACATACATATTTTGAGCATTATTACACTAGTACTACTAGCACCCAAAAGAAAAGGATGAGTATAGTTTTCTTTGTTCTTATTTACTGCCAATGTGGTTTGACCAACTATAGTATCAAAATCAGCGGGATTGATGCATACATTTAGCAGACGCTCCAGCTTATCAAGCAGCTCTTCCGTCAGGTCCAAGAACGCAATGTCACCATAATCTAAGAGTGGCAATAAGAGGGATCGCGCAAGAGTCCGCTTGGTATGTACAGGTAGGAACTTCTGGAGACGCCTTAAAGAGTGGAGAGATGCTAACACCCTTTTACTCACCTCAACCGTGTGCGCAGACCAGGAAAGCGTTCCATCCATGGTGATATCCAAATTTCTAACAGTAGAGGAGAAGGAGATGGGAGTTCAATCAAAAAGAATGTCAGGTACTACGATGTCTGAGAGCTTGCTCATATAATAAGGACTAACAGTAACAATTGCTTGCGATTTCTGTGCGTTAACTCTTAAACCGAAAATCAATTCCAGATCGTTATTTATTTGACTGACTAAGGACGAAACATCGTCAATACCTGCCGCTGCATATATCTGTAGGTCGTCCGCATAGAGGTGATAAGAGGATCTAAGGGAGTCTGTGGTATCATTAATAAAACTAGAAAACAGTAGAGGCGAAAGCACCCCTCCTTGCGGAACGCCAGCGGTGAGTTCGCACCAATCAGACAACTTGTCATCGAGCCTAACACGCTGGCGCTAGGAGGATATAACCAAACGGAACGGAGTAGCCATTAAAGGGGCCCACTGACTATCAGTCCGCCGGACGATATCGGCCTGTCGGTTAGAACAAAAATTTGACAGTTCCGAACAACTGACAGGCCGATATCGTCCGGCGGACTGATAGTCAGTGGGCCCCTTAACAGGCATTCCCCACTGTCGAAAATAGTCGGCCAATGGTCATACACAATGTATGGACTGACGTTTATCTGACATGGCTATTTTGACGTTACGTATACATTTGACGTTCCCCTCCCCCGCAAAAATTTGCACTTTTGTACAGCAAATTACAGACGTGGCGGCTCCGTTTGGTTATCCTGCCTGCGCGGCGGATCCTTCCAAATAGGAACCAAGTGGAACCAAGATAGGCTATTATGTGAAAAATTTAACGATTGAAGAATGTAAAGTAAAATATCAAAGTTCACCGTATCTGGAAGTGATCGCTCTTTAGCGATAAGACCGCCTGTTGTCTGCCTCTACATTTAAACAATTGTTCTTTTTATTTGTATGTTTTTGCTGAGATGTGCCAATAAAGAGTATTCTAGCTATCTGTTCTATCTATGATTTCTGTTCTTATCTGGCCAATTTTGTTTGTTACAAATAACCAGCGATTGATGATAATAAACATAGATGATGAACTAGCTCTGCAAAATGACCCCACACATTTTGTGCCACGGGCGTAAATATTGTGCCACGGCGCTATTTAGTTCGCAAATGGCGCCCGTTGTCGCAGTCGTAGTAAGAAATATTTAGATTATTTCTTTAAGGAAAAGATATATGCCTTATTGTGCGGTTAAATGATGTCAAACACTGAAAATATTATAGGATTACCTTTCACGTATAATTTGGCCACGATAATATTATTTTGATTTCTTTTGCTCATGACAGATTTTATATGGGGATGATGTTATGCAATTTTTTAAACATCAGCCATTGATATTAAGATCCTATTATTTTAAATTTGTTAATGTGTTGTGGTTGTTGTGATATAGTCCGTTTAATTTAAATTAGTGGTAGTAAATACTAATCGCCGTTGTACTCGTAGGTGGCGCTTTTTTAATGTGTATATATAAACTATGTCCCTGGCATCTTGGCTCTTGGCTCAGCCCCTTGGCTAAAGGACCGATGTGGCTTTTGGTATAGAAATATTTGTGGCAGACCAGCAATCCGTCTTTTTCTAACTATGATAAAAGAGGGACGCATAATCTATCTCGCCGCGTGATGCTGTCACGCCAATCATGTGCTAGCCCTACAGGGACAGTTAGAATGGTGAGAAAATATGGAAATTGAAAGGAAAATATTAAATACAACAATGTTATTCTCCCACACAAACTGTTCTTACGAGGTTTCAAATAAGAATTTCTGCATTTTTGCTCTGATCAAGATGAAAATCGATATCTGCGAATCTGAGAGAGGCTTTTTATTAATTATTTCGGAAGCTTAATTGCCTTTACAGTACATCTGGTGCCCTGTGCTATAACAAGCACATTACGTGACTGTGTCGAAAATTTAATGGGCCATATGTACTGTAAAACGTTGTACGATACACGTGGGAAAAGGTAATTCGCAACTCGTGTCGATTCAAAACACTTCGTTCGTGTTTTAAAATTCGCCACTCGTTGCGAATATCGCGCTTGTATCGTAAATAACTATTAAAAATGTACGACAAACGTACATGGCCATCAATAAATTACCTATCCCATTATTCACTTAAAAATAAACTATAAATAAATTATCGTGCAAAAATATTGCATATACCTTGACGATCATAATATAAATTCGTATAGATAATTTATAATGTAATTTAATATTATGAAATAAATAAATCTAAATCTATAAAACATGTTAAATATTGCATGAAACCGTCTACTAACAGACAGTTTTCATTGTCATGTATTTTCAAGTGACAGTGTTACGGCATGGTTACGGCCTTAGAGCATTAATAACTGGAGCCGGTTTCAATACCTTACCCCTCTGTCAAAAAATCGTGCACAATGTGCAAAAAGTCACGTAAATACAATGTCACAATCGATTATTGCTCATTTCCACAATCGCTTAGCAAGAGATCACTGATAAATAAAAATGCCTGCATGTGCTGTGAGCACATGTAATAAACGATCAACCACTTCAAGCATAGAAAAAGATGGTATATTATTCCATTTGTAAGTAATTTTAGTTATTTTTATTGGTCTAATATTATTTTTATAAAAATATTTTTCATCACAAGTCAAATGAATCCATTTTTCAATCGATTTACAATTCGAACGTGGAAAACGTCACTTCCCATGAGACTTGGTCTACATGCTTTGTAAGAAATAAAAGGAATAATGAACCTAACTACATTTAAAAGAGAGTTTAAAATTATATTTGCAGGGTTTATTTGAAATGTCTATTGACCATGACGTTACGATCACCCTCCCGAGACATAAAAGTAGAGATGAGGGTATGGTCGATACAATGAATAATTATCGATATGATTTACTAAAAATCTGGAAAATTTCCAAGTGAACACAATAGGCTAGATGACAAATTTTTATTAATGATATCAATCGATCAGGTTTGTTTTTGGGATCAAATGTCTATATGGAACCATGGGCATTAAAGCAATACAAAATTCAGAAATGATAGTCGAAGTCCGACAGTCGTACTTCACTCGCGAAACGCTCCTAACAAAACAATATGTGAACGTGACGTCAAGTTTGCTGAGAGCCCATCTTGAATGTATGGAAAATTAGTAAAATTGCGACTTTGTAGGTGAAATATTGCGTTTATGCACTTATAGTTGCAATACAATCTTTTTTGAATAAAATGCAAGGTTTCGAATGGTATCTTTACTTTATTCCTTTTTGGAAGTTAAAAATTTGAATTTTGAAACTTAGATCCTGCATTTTTTTATCAATTCCATATATTATTTTAATATCCACATTATTGTGATAAATTGATCATTTGCTATTTTACTAGATTTTGTTATAAAATTCAACATGTGTCATCATCCTTTATTTGAAATATATATTTTGCAGTTTTATGAGCATCATCCAAATATGCGTCCGAAGGCTATCCTGCATAAGTGTAATAAGCCCTTAAAAGAGATACGAGTAGTTGCTCGAAATTTTCGACTTTCGATGTTCATGTTTCGAGTTTTCCACCCAGTTAGTTGATACCCTTTTTAGATCCACCTAAAGTTAATTGAAATTGAATTTTTTTAATAAAGATAAGTAGAAAACTCAATATTTTTTATTTATTTATAGCTTAACAATTATTTCAATAAATAATCGAGTCTCAATATCTGTAATTTTGATATCCAGTAAATTATTAGATATAGTGGCGCAGTCTATGACGTCTAGAAAAGGTTTACTGATGTTTCGGCAAAAATTACTTGACAAACTTTTAGTTCCCAAACTATTTATCCCATATTTTTAGTTGGGCGAAATTTCATTTCGCAAATTTACATAATCCGACCTAACCTAACGCAACCTAGTACGTCATTTTCATTTAGCAAATATGGGGTTGGGAAATGAAATGGTTGCGAAGTAAGGTTATGCCAACGATTGGTTTGCCAAATGAAACTTTGGCGAAAAGTTGGTTGCCAAGTGAAATTTGGCGAAATAAATTTCGTCAAAAAGGAAGTACACCCTAAAAAATTATATCGATACGATAATATCCAGACACTTGGAAGTCTTGTTAATAGGTTCGATTACGCCTACACCGATTGTGTGAAATTATGTCCCTCAGAATAATGACTAAAGCATAGAAGTCGGGCAAAAATGCTTCGCAAATATGTATACCCGTACTTTACTTCCTTACGAATTAGATAATGTGCCGAAAAGAGATGCATATATGCTTGTTATTTCTCATTTACGTACGGTGTCATAAGTTTGATAATTTGCTAGGGATGTAACTGTGTCGACTTTTTATATCGATAAATTATGCATAAGTTTATGTGCCGTGTAAAATAATAATCACGAAATATTGTCTTCGGTTACCGCGATAGTTACTCATGAAATAAAACTATGAAAACGGATTATATCGCGTATATTGAATTTATAATACATCCCGACGTTTCGAACTCTTTACAGCGTTCGTGGTCAACGGGTGACTGAGGAAAAATTACAAAATGCAAAAATACCCACATACTAAAATAATGAACAAACCATAGACTACAAACTTTAAGTTTAAGTTAAGTGCTAGTTATACACTATAATTATTTTTCAAGTAAAGATATATATATATATATATTTACTTGAAAAATAATTATAGTGTATAACTAGCCTTATGAACCGATTTTGCATGTACAACCAGCCTTAAAGTTTGTAGTCTATGGTTTGTTCATTATTTTAGTATGTGGGTATTTTTGCATTTTGTAATTTTTCCTCAGTCACCCGTTGACCACGAACGCTGTAAAGAGTTTGAAACGTCGGGATGTATTATAAATTCAATATACGCGATATAATCCGTTTTCTTAGTTTTATTTCATGAATAATCACGAAATTGACAAATTGATAATAGTCTGGCTAATGAAAGTTGAACCTGAAAAAACGCGGCAATTTCAAGAAATCTGTAGCAGGCGGCTCGTTGAAATGAAATGAAATGAAATGCGTGGAATACAAGGATTGCATAACTTTTACACTTTTTATAATTTTCATATTCTAAAAATCGTTAAAAAGTATAAAAATTATGCAATCCTTGGAATCAAAGAGCCGCCTGATATGAGGATTAATGCATGTACCTAATATAGCTTTTATCTCATTTGCAGTCTACCACTCAGAACCGTCTAACTATACCTCTCGTTTTTTTATCATTAGAAAGAAGGCGAGCGATCTTAACGTGTCGTTTTATCGAAAAACACTTGGAAAATAAGTCACAACAAATATAATATACGATCATTTACATACTTTTGCTTTCATAAGTAAAATATTGTTATATTTATAAAAAAAACTTGTCAATAAAAAGACACGTGGAAATGGTTTACCGTTTTTTCTAATGCTAAAAGACTAAGAATAGTTTCTAGTCATGTACAGTCAGCTGCAGAGAAAAGGCACCCCCCTGCATACAAAGTTCTGTAAATTAGTATGGACGTGGGGTACCTTTTCTCTGCAGCTGACTGTACCAAATAGGAAATAATAAAAAAAACGTTCGTGTAATATTTTATTATTATTTAATAATAGGGAATATTACGCGAAACTCGGCGTAGGTGGCGCCATTATCACAATCTGAGGGTCTATCGCGAAACAAGAAAATGGAACTTTCGTTATCTAACATCTCTGTCACTCTTGCGTATTCGAGCGATAAAGAGGCAGCTAGATAACGAAATTTCGGATTCGAGTTTTCCGGTAGGTCCCCTGAAAACTTGTCAAAAACCTGTTAAAGGTACAGCATGAATAAGTTACTCTACGGTGCACTAAAAAAGCTAGTGCTGCACTCTGGTGGCAGAACATTGCAGTAATATCCCCTATTCCTCGTCCTTTGGAAATCTGAAATAAAAAGTTGAGTTTTGTGACCAACAATATTAATAAAAGGAACATTCATCAATGATCATTAATGTCTTTTTTATTAGGGTTCCGTACCCAAGGGGTAAAAACGGGACCCTATTACTAATACTTCGCTGTCCGTCTGTCTGTCACCAGGCTGTATCTCATGAACCGTGATAGCTAGACAGTTGAAATTTTCACAGATGATGTATTTCTGTTGCCGCTATAACAACAAATACTAAAAAGTACGGTCCCCTTGGTGCGCGCGTCCGACCCGCACTTGACCGGTTTTTAGTATTAAACTATAGTCTGGCAAACACAATCTGTCAGTAAGTAAGAACAAAGAAAACTATAGGTACAGTCGAAGGCAAAAATATCGATCCAGACAAATGGCTTAAAAATATGTGAACACGATTTTATTGTCTGAGCGTACACATATTTTTGAGACTTTGGGAATGTATATATATTTATGCCCTTGACTGTACTCATCAATTAAAATGAGACAGTCCTGGGCCAAACTATAAGAAAGCTGTAAATGTCGATAGGTTATTGATCTGAGTTCGATACATCACTATGCCAAAAATATAACCTTTCATACTTAGCAGAAAAGTTCGAAAATTTATGCAAAAATCTATATAGACTTGAATGCAAGTAATAATTACATAAACAATATATCGATTTCTATGTTTAGGGTCAGGTCCTATAAATTAATTTCTTCAAAATTGAACAAAACTCACCGATTAAAGGTTATCGGTTCGTGCGTATTTTCTTTTCTTCCTGTATGTGATTTACAGCCCTCGATCACACAAGACATTATCACAAAGGGAACTTCAAACCATTACAAATAAAAACTCAACACGTTTTCCAACAATCTTTCAGGAATAGCAAAAATATAATTAAAATAAACCAAGATGACCGCTGAAACATCCCGAAATATTTCAACTAAAATAATACGACTATGTCAAGTTGTTACAGTTGACACTTACCTGTGAAATAACGAACTTATATTTTATTTGGCTGGATTATATTATAGAACCACATAGGACCATTTGACATTTCCCTCAGTACATCTTATGACAATACTGAAAAAAACGAAAGAACTTGCGGATTGTTGTCTCACTCACTCATAGAAAAAAAGTAATAACGTGTTGTGAATACGATATCTTTTACCAAGCTTTTATTTTTGCCCGGCTTCTTTGCTTTAGTCATTATTCTGAGTTATGTCCACATATAGTTTTTACTGCATGAGTGTGCTAATTTCGGTCGAAGAAAACGCATACCTAAACTTTGACTTTGCAATTGGTCCGCTGGTGAGCAATTGAGCATGCGTATTCTTATTTTGTATCCTTTTATAAGCTTTTATATTTTCTTTGAAGTCAATAACAAATAAGATACATTTTAAGCTTTATGAAGCAAACGACAACTCCAAATAATAACGGGGGTGTTTACTGGCCATTACTGGGTCACCTTAATGTCACGCCCTCGCCAGACAAAGAATGAAGGACTTTGGAACAGGCTATCTGGAACCAAAGAAATTCAAAACGCTACTCATGAGCTCCATCATCGGCATATGGAGATGGTCGGAAAAGCTCTTGAGTAGCGGACGGATCTTTCCTAGGGGGTAACTGCATAAAAGATCCTTATGGGCCCGAAAACCATAAGATAAGATAAGATAAGCTTTATGAAGCTAAGCAGCTCAAGCCCCACATCAAAAATTTAACCCAATTCACTTTGATGGTACCTATCATGAAGTTATACCCTAAACAGGAGCGAGCTGTCACTTTTTTTGCCATACTAAACTGAACCTTATCACCGAGCCAGAAAGGTGTTCGTACCAGACTAGAGAAAACGGTCCACATGAGATAGCAAAAGTGGGTCGCGGTGTCCCACTCGCACATGTTGCCAATGTTAAAAAAATACCATTTTGGTAGTATTTATATCAATAACTACTAAAATTAAATACCTTCTTATATTATTTAAGTGCTATATTCAAAGTGCGGTTCTGATATCTTTTACGTAATTTGTAAATAGTTATAATGTCAATATTATTAACTGATTTAACCAAGCATGTGCACAACAAAAAATACATTAATTTTTATATGGTAGACATTGTAGTAACTTTGAATATTAATTGGTATCCCCAATTTGATAAAGAAATTTTCAAAATACATGAATGGCGGCGCTCAAGATTTATTTGCGAAATAAAGTATAAAATGGGTAAAAGATATTGTGTGAAAGGTTCCAGAAGTGAAAGTTTTGTTGATTGTGGTATATCTTTTCACAGGTAAGCCTAAACTATTAAAAATATAAGAAAACGTTGTCAAACTCATTAGGGTGACTATGATGTCGGCACGATGTGAATCGGTCTTACAGAGTTCTTATTACCTACGTACTTACTTAATGTAAAAATAAGTTTACCTAAATAAGTATATCTTTATTTCGGCATGTTTAATTATTTGGTTGATAGATAGATAAATGATTTATTTGTGCACGTAATGAGAGCTATATAATTGCCAAAATTTAAATCCAAAATCCTTAAATATTACAGACACATTTATACATAATATTCTATATAAGTTGAACACACATTTCCGTCAGTACACGAAGGCGGCAAATTAAAAAAAAATGGTGCAATTAACTACGATGACGCTTAAAGAATAGCTGAAGTGTGCAAAATAGAAGCCATTACGTATATGAACATACCATGAGTGCGAAAGAGGCAGACTACAAATGAAAAAAGTGACCATTTTTAGGGTTCCGTACCCAAAGGGTAAAAACGGGACCCTATCACTAAGACTCCGCTGTCCGTCTGTCAGTCTGTCTGTCATCAGTAACAGTTTTTATAACGACTAAATTAAGTAAGGTTTTGAGAAGCGTTTTACAGAGGAGAAAAAAACTATATCCATTCTCTCTGACTTCCTATGCATGAATGAAAAACGATCTTGGCCAAACTATACATTCCAACTTATCCTAATATCCCACATACATATGACTTATGGTCACCCTAATTAGAAAGAGATGCAACCGCCCACTTTGACTTCTCATGTGGACACACTTTTTGGCCCGTGTACTCCATCCGGTTTATTAAAATCTAAATCCGTGGTACCTATCTACTGGCATTTTTTTCTTCTTAGTTGTTCCCTGTGGTAACAAGTTAGAAAAAAATCCAGGTGTCACTAACCGATGATGTCCCGCTGCAGCTGGCAGAGCGCGGCGTGGTTCTCGACGTGGCGCAGCTGCCGCTCGGCCGCGCACGCCAGCCGTGCCGCCACCTCCTGCGCCGCGCGCGCGCGTTCAAGCCCGCTGCCGTTCTCGTTCTCGCCGGTTCCCCTCCGGTGGGGTGCCACCTCCGTTATTTCTGCACCAATTATAAATACCTAATTCACAATGAGCCAGTGCCACGTACTACACTACAAGTGTTTGAAATTACTTCAGCAAGGAAATAATAAAAATAATAAAGATAAACACTCAAGAGCAAGGAAGTTTCTACCTGTTTCTATGACTCACGAGTGCGATTTCAAGCTAAACATAAATTTGGAATATTGCGTAACAGTATGATTCGGTCTATCACCACAATGCGCGAAGTCGCGTGTCACACATGCCCGAAGCACGGTCGGAAGTAGACGAAATTTCGTATTTTTCATTTACCCTTAAATCGTCGACGATCCCAGACTTACAACAGTTACAACCGATAAGCCCCTCAAGTTTAAGGAGAAACCTTAAATTCCTGTGTGATTTCTACCGCTTGCTTGTGCTTAAAAGAATTGTTTGTCGCGATAATAACAAAAATAACAATGAACTATATTATAGTGTTGTACCAATGTGTTTGTATTTCAAATACGTCATGGAAGTAATATCCAAGGTTTGGGAAGTTCAGATTTGAGCATGTGTAAAGTGTGGCGCCAGTCGGCGGAACGCTCACTCCGTGTAGGTGCTGAATGTGCATGTAGGGTACCGTTGGCGATGGCGGCGTAGTACAGCAGCCTGTGCAGCGGGCGCAGCAGCAGGCAGGCGAGCGGCAGCGGCGAGGAGGCCTCGAAGGCCGCGCACGCGCGCGCCGCCTCCGCGCAGCGCCTCCGCACGCTCTCCACCATGCCCACCAGCGCGCCGCTGTGCTCTGTGTACATCGCGTACGCCTGACAAATATTACGTTACATTATAGGTATACACAATGGCGTTAGCTTTCACATTTTAACGATCTACTTTATGCCGTGTGAGACGCTTTCACCCAAGCAGTAATACATTTGCAATGGACATACAAAATGAACGCTGGAAAGGAGGTTATTTGGTTGTATGTTTTATTTTTTTTGTTTATTACCTCACAGTCCGTCGTTTCTCAACCGATTTGGAAACAATATTTTTTCCTTTGAAAGTTTAAGTAAGATTGGCCCCATTTTTGTCAAAATCGATGAATAGTGATTTTTGTATTTTCATTAACAAATTAAGCAGTATACATTAGAAAAAGTGGCATGTGAAGTGGTACGGCTGATGAAGACTAAAACGGAACACCTCAAGGACACGTAGCAGCGTACTGGTCTTCTTCGTAAAGTTCCAAGAGGGTTAAGGGGGCATTAGGATTGTTCATTTTTTTGGACCCCCATTTTTATTTTATTTGTTAAAAATATAGGTTAATTTAAGATACCAATTTGTATGATTTATAATTGAAAATTTGAGATACGACTTCTCGTAAATTACATGTCGTGGCTGAATTGATAAAACACAAGCAACAAGCATTAAAAAATAGTTCATTTTCAATTGATTGTAATTTTCATCTGAATGATAATTACGCGTTTCTATAAATATCGTTTGGAATGGTCGTTTTATTTGAATCCCTATATCAATAATTTCTAAATACGCAAAATACCAATGTAAGTTACGTCATGTTTTAAAAGATTAAACATGTTAGTGAATCATGAAGTTACGTCATGGTAAGATTATTAAAAAAACAATAGCAGGAATTGAAAAGTGTAAGAGCTCTTTACGCTTTACGTTACGCATAAGTGACTAAGAAAGTTATTCATAAACATGCCATTAGTAATCGATTGTCCGTATTCATCATTTGATAAAGAAGAGACGCTTTCCAGATAGATTTTCGTACATCAACCCGCCTGTTGATATCTTTATTGCACGCGCGCGAAGTATAATGCGTAAGGGAATATATTTTTATTATAATTTACGACCTCCACTAAACGCATGATCTACTCATACTCAAATGACAAAATATCTGCAAAAGATACACAAAAAGGAGTATAGCGCCAACCGCGCGCCTCTGGGCTGTAGCTTATTCTTTGAACCTCGTTGTGGTAAATTCACGTACGATCGCAGTGAGCGGAGTGCGGGTACAGAGACGCTGAGACGCTCAAGGACACATCAGCGACTATCGTCTTAAGTATATTGCTGTCAAACTCGCACAGTGACATTGACAACCGGCATCATGGGCTAACTACGAGCGCCTGTGCCTCTGCCCTCAATCCATCTGATCGGCGGCAGTAATTAAATTCGGTGGTCGACACAGTTAACTGACCTTTCGTAAACCTTATTGCAACGAATTAAGGTCTACCGTAAGGAGTACGTAAGCCCGCACCTGCATGACCATCGCTAGAACTTTAGTTGTTGCAATAAGAATTACGAATATAGAAATATAGTTAACAGTGTTACATTAAAATTTAAACCAGGCTGGCACTATTTGCATTCAGGTGTATTAAAAAAATTGAATAAACGTATGTACATACGTACTTACTTAGTAAGTTGGTACTAGGAATTGTTCGAAGTGCAAGCTGTGCTGCTCTAAATAAAGTGCTGCACGTTATTGCAGATTGTTGTTTAATTTGCGAAGCACTTCACTGCAGCGAGGAATAGACGAAGCTTCAACAGTCTCTGAGCTCCACCATAATATTTACCACTTAAAAAGTAACGTCGCACCATTTCATAACATTCGTCGTTAGAAATAAACAAAATAAGGTCAGCAGCGCGCGCGCATACAGTACTATCCCGAGTCAAGGCCAGCGAGCGACTAACAATAAACCAAGGAGTTTGTTGTTGGACTTGTTGGTTTAAACTACCCTCGTTTATTAAACTTGTGTATCTATCAGGTTTGTTTTGTTTACATCTGACGTAACAGGGTAACTACACTTCATGAAACATGCTTTTTCTACTCGTCAACTATAATCTGTGTATTACAACTTCATATGCAACAATACAACCTTACTCTTTTCAACGTTGGATAGTCTAAGGCACTTCCGAATCAAGAATTTTTTCGATACGGTTTAGTCAATGAGGGCTACCGTTTTTGTGCTCACCAGTTGGCGCCACCAGAAAAACAGATCTCAAAATACTTCTATGCTTATTTTTATACAATCAATACGTTCTAATATACACAAAGGTATTTAACGGCTAAATAGTATTTTATACCATCGTGATATAATTGAGCTTTTCAGTCGAGTAAGTACCGTGTTTTAGCAACGAAGCTTGCTGAGTTGCTTAAGTAAGGTACGAGATAGAAAAGCTTGATTATACCACTATTGTACACAATACTTTTTCTACGAGACAAAAATAATAATACTTTCAACCAGTAAAATCATATAGGTAAACAAACCAAAAGTAGGTACTCGTATACAGCTAAGATACGCGAGCGGAGCGATACCTTCATACTCGTACGCGTACCGGCCACTGGGGCCCGGCGGCGTATTTACAAAGGCTATACTGATATGGTTCAGATGCGAACTGAACTAGATTAGCTTTTGTTTGGACAAAACTTAACAAAACCCTAATCTATTATAGTATAGAAATTTACTGAAATCGTATAGACTTTATTAACTAAATTCATACGGATATTGTTACTACAAATGCTAGTCTGTTGCGATCTAAAATTTGAATCATATTTTAGTAACGACTCCGATTGTATTAAATAAATCACCGTTCATGCAAATTACTTAACAATGCCTAAGATTTTTTTTTACTTTTAGAATTATTTCAGTTGATAGGTACGAGTACTCCCTTTAGTACTGTTTGGTAACCAAAATTTCGTAACCAGCTACAGAATGGGAATCAAGATTCCCAGTTAATTTGAAGCCGGTTACGTATTGGGCCAGCGTGTTACCGCTTGGTAACTAAATTTGGTAACTAGCTACAAAACAGGAATTTAAAATTCCTTGTATGTAGCCAGTTACGAATTGGGCAAGAGTGGAATTGTTTGGTAAATAAGTTTTGTAACTGGCTACAAAATGGGAATCCAAAATTACATTAAATCAATAGGTAGGTAGGTTAGGTTCGTTAGGTAGCTTCAAATGCCCGAAGGGCAAACCGCCCAGAAATAGGAGCCCCGCGAAGCGGGGCTCCGTCTAGTTACGTTGTGAAGTAATTTTTTTTTTAAAGAAACATTCCAATGAACTCCAGCTAACTAGACGGAGCCCCGCTTCGCGGGGCTCCTATTTCTGGGCAGTTTGCCCTTCGGGCATTTATAGCTACCTAACGAACCTAACCTACCTACTGATTTAGTATAATTTTGGATTCCAATTTTGTAGACAGTTAGGTACAAAACATTTGCCAACCGTGGCTAGGAATAATCCATTTGAGTTAATAAGTATTATTTAAATTTAGATATCATATTCAAATGATACTGACGTTACTAAACTCGACTAGGTTTTGTCGTGAATAATATTTGAAAATATGTAAGCAAAAAGCTAATCCATTTGAGTGACTACTTTTTACCGAAATGGTATAGATATTGTTAACTAATATGCATAAACAAAAGCTCCCCGATTATAATCTGAGGCGTGACTGAAATAGTTTAGCTTTTGTAAATACGCGGCCCGGCGGGTTGGTCAACGACACCTCCTCGTAACTCATGAGGTCCTCCTCATCACACTCCTGGTCCTGGTACCTGCTCCTTGCTAAATTCAATTTTAAGACATTTTTTTTTCGATTTCGGCCACCGTAGCCTATGGAGACTAACAAGCAACGCTAAGCAATTCGTAGTCTATGGATAATGCTATATGAAAGGTGTCACAACGCGTTTCTGACTTATGAAGCAATTGTTTCTACTATACAACATAAAATAAATAATTAATTAGAGCTATCGTTTTGTTTCGTCCTCTTGACCGCGGCGAGCTGTGATTGGCCAACCAATCACAAAGCTGAGGCGACGCAGCAGCGTGTTTAAGTAGACAGCAATATGACAGATGGCGCGACGAAATTACGTTCCGAAACGCCATCGATGGCTAATTTGCATTGAATCGAGTCTCCTTAAACAAGAAATATTTTATCGAAATGTATGAAGTTCTATTTTCAATTTTTTTACAATGAGGGCTATCGCGTTTAATTTCGCCGCTAGGGGCGCTAGTGTAGATGGAGGTCTTTCAAAATATCAAATGCAGAATATTTGGGGGTTTCAAGCTTTTTTATCGGGAATTTTCACTCCTTATTCATAATTGTGGCAAATCTTGGCAAATCTTTGATTAATCATATTAGTGGTTTAAAAAAAAGTGCCAACTAAAATATATAAAATATATGCAAAATTAAACAGGTTGAAAAAATGGCACATGTACGAAAGTTAATAAAAATATTAAAAATGATATATAAATATTAAAAAGATTAAATAAAAATGAAAAAATTGCTGCCTATTTTTTGCGGTAATGGAATCTATAAGTGATACATGGCATGGAAAAAAATTGGTCAAAGATAACAAATTCAACCTGTATATTATTAATGATACATAATGATGATGTTTAGTTAAGTTTTTGTGTTTGTCTATATACATATAATCAATAAACTTACGTTATAAGTATTACTTAAATAGTCGCACAGCAGTTCAGCAATTTTTCTGTACTCTGGTTCTTCAGCATCTGTAAAACACGAGATAAAATCGTAATAAATTGTGTACAAAAAATCCCAGTTGTTCGGTTTTAGATTCTATACAATGAAAAATTACCCTCTCAACGTCTAGTAGACATGATGAATTAATGATATGTATAAAAACTAAAAGAAAAAGATAAACCGACTTCAAAAAGGATGAAATAAAATATTATCCTTTTTAGGGTTCCATATTTAAGTATATGCGTTACCAACTGATATGTTTGAAGTCGGTGCCAAGCCAAATTTTGCACCATAAAGTCGTCGTCAATATAGAACTTGCAAATAATGTACGAGTAAACAAACCATTTTACCTTCATTACTTCGTAATCTTACAAGGACAACCATGACCTTATCAACAGTCTATATACTTAAATATTTTATTTATATAAATTTTTAGTTAAATAAATTTTAATTATTAATATTTAAGGGAATATTACCTCCGTAAAAATGTTAGGTTATGTGTTAAACGCTAACAAAATCTGTCATATTTGTTTAAATTATTGGCAGGTTCTATTGACGACGACTTTAGATGATTTTGTGCGACTTGATAAGGATGCGGCTATGCCGGCTATATAAGTATGTAAGTTGTATTGCCTCACACGACGACAATGAACAAACTTTCTGTAGGTACCTAAGAACACATCTCAGAAGTCAGAACACACGGTCGAACCTTGTTGGTACAGTCCGTACTATGTTTGTCGGCACATTAGTGTAAATCCAATGCGTTTATTTGCCGTTTTATGTTTTAAAAAGTATTTTTTACTAATTTTTGAACAGTCCATAGCATGCAAGTGAAGGGATTGGGACTGAGTTATTTCCTGTCCCTTATCCATAGGACTACATTACAAAATATAAAACAATTCAAGGAACCTTTATTAAATTTCAGCTAAAGCGGTTCAGCTGTTTAGTCATGAAAAGGTAACAAACAGGCCGACAGAATTACTTTCACGTTTATAATATTAGACGTTTATCATCATAAGCTGATTATTTTTGAGTTGTATTGTTACTACATGGTTTGGCACCGACTTCAAACATATCAGTTGGTAACGCATGTACTTAAATACGGAACCCTAAAAAAGATAATATTTTATTTCATCCTTTTTAAGTCGGTTTCTTTTTTTTTTCATTTTTAGTTCTAATGTTGTTACATAGTTAGAGAATGATGCGCGAGGCATGAATGAAGTAGGGGAGACCGAGGTGAGTTAAAATATACTAAAAAGTACGGAACTCTCGGCGGGCGAGTACGACTCGCACTTGTCTGGTTTTTCCAGCTCAATAATAGTTAGGTATAGATGTCTCAAAATTATCTTAACTCACCTCGGTCTCCCCTAATTATAAACATCTTAATTCGTAAACTTAAGCCACGTATCTACTAGAGGCAGCCTCGGGTCGAGCGGCTGTCTGGCTCCGTTTTATAGTATTTGTTGTTATAGCGGCAACAGAAATACATCATCTGTGAAAATTTCAACTGTCTAGCTATCACGGTTCATGAGATACAGCCTGGTGACAGACGGACAGACAAACAGACAGACAGACAGCGAAGTGTTAGTAATAGGGTCCCGTTTTTACCCTTTGGGTACGGAACACTAAAAAAAATTACTCAAATCGGACCACGGGTGTCAGAGTAATCGGTGAACACATAAAAAAATATTGCCACAACCGAATACAGAACCTCCTTCTATGAAATTGAGGTCGGTTAAATTTACCAATCGCTTGTCAGTAGGTAATATAATATAATTGTCATTACTATACGCACGACATCGTGACTCACGTCAAAATCGGGTGAATAAAAAAAATATCGAAGAAAGATCATATTTCGTTTTTTTTTTACAAAAAACTATAAAGTTTCGGGGTCTGACATTTTGCATACTTGTTATTAATGGAAAGCCACATCATCAAAAACAAAAAATTTGGCAAAGCCCGCAGTCACAATGTTCCATGAGTAGCTAATCTATCTACTATCGTACAGTCATCTGCAATAATATGTTACTCTTCGACGGCCGCAAAAATATCTGACACGGTCTTATTTGTAGAGCCTGAGCGTGTCTCATATTTTTGCGGCCTTTAAAGAGTAACATATTATTGCAGGTGACTGTACGCATCGTTACGACGCATTAAATTTTAGGCATATGTGAAACACTATGAAATGCAGGGCCTTATTAGACAAAGCTTTTATCATTGCTGAAAGGTATTTCGAACAGGTTTAAGACGATAGTGGCGACTTCGAAATCGAATAAATCTAACGGAGGGGAATCGCTGTGATGTGGTTAACATACAGTCGAAAGTTTTAATTGATGACCCATTTTGTACCTACGTAGTCCTCACATTCCTCCCTAGATATTGATATTATGGAAAATATTTTTACACAATTTGATATATTTTAAATTTTTAATCACAGCTATGCCCAACTTATAGGGGTTTTTCAGAAATTGTATGAAACCTGGTTTTCGCTCCTAACTCTTATAATAAATATATAAAAATAAAAATAAATAAATAAATAAATATAAATATAAATATTATAGGACGTTCTTACACAGATTGACTAAGCCCCACGGTAAGCCCAAGGAGGCTTGTGTTATGGGTACTCAGACAACGATATATATAATATATTAATACTAAAATACATAGAAAACACCCATGACTCAGGCACAAATATCTGTGTTCATCACACAAATAAATGCCCTTACCAGGATTCGAACCCAGGACCATCGGCTTCACAGGCAGGGTCACTACCCACTAGGCCAGACCGGTCGTCGATAATAATATAATATAATCTGGGGGAACGTGGTCAAAGAACCCATCATCATCACCGAAGGCGACGGTGGACTTCGCGGCGATCTCTGCTGCCGCGGCGTCTAGGATGCACAGAGGAAGGCGTTATTTGATATCCGGGTCGTAGACATCGACTGTCCCTCTTATATCTCACGTCCAGTACCATACTCTCTCTTTACATCTTTATTTACCAAACACCAAAATAACAACAATGAATATACGTCAAAGTTGACAATAAAATGACAACTTCGTTATAACATTAAAGATGACGTCTCAAACCTCACACTGATACCAAAAAAATCCAAATCTGACCAAAAATTAGGAAATTATGCATCAATATGTTTATTAAAGTTTAAAAAATCCAAATTGGTCATTTTCAGGTAAATCCATTTATGCTTCTAGTATGCTATGAGCAATATGACCTGGATTCTAAAACTGCCGGGAGATCATCTCTATTGTCCCTGAATGACAAATAATGACGTCATACAGATAGTCACTGCCGAAATTCGCAAAATGTAAATTATAGCTATACCATGAGTCACACATACACGTGTGCTACATCAGCTACATGTAATGAAAGATTATTAAATGTATTATGATTCATCTATACATTGTTTCCAAATAAAAATGTATGGTTTAAGAGCTATAAACAAAGAAATACCACTTTTTATGAAAAAAGTAGGTGTATGTCAAATTTATAGCTAAACTAATAAAGTTAATAAAATGTTGCGTATATTATTACAAAAAACAGTCATTCAGGTTTAGGTTACCGCTTAAATTTTAGATTTCCGTGTCCGTGTTGCAAAAATTATAAGCCAAAACTCGCTGGGGGCAGATTCACTTAGCTTATCCTGGCATGGTCAGAATAAACTTACTTTGGTAAAAAGTTGCGCCTGCGTCATTTCTTGGGATAAGGTTACCTACACGATTTTGATATTTGTTTTTAAACTCCTCGCTTACATTTGACGAATGTAAGTATGTACTCGTACTGACTTACTGAATGTATTAGTCATACTTGTTATGAACAAAATGCTGCACTTCATGATAAAAGCAAGCCGCTTTGCACAGTGATAGTAGGAACCAAACTGAGCGATTTGACCCGCAGCAGCGGCAGTTTCACCCCTTAGGAACAGAGATGGCGCCACTTCTTTAAAAAATATTTCAAAAAATTCTACAAGCTAAACCAATGAACCGATTTAAATGTTTAATATCTCAAATGAAAGCGCATTATATACATTACTTTTAAAAAAATAGTCAAAAAATATATACTCAATAATTTTGATAAAAACGGGAATTTTAAGTTTGTTTTTTTACTCGATTGATAGTTTTTACTTGATTTCTCAAAAAAATTGTATGGAATATGAATAGTTTAATGCATGTATATATTACTGAATAAATAAAAAGTATTATAAAAAAAACCCGACACCGATATCTCTCATACTTCTCGAAATATTTTAGTTTGAATGTGAGTGTAAATTTCTTCAAGATATATTCCAAATAATTCTACAAGCTAAACTATTCGACCGATTTTAATGTTTAATATCTCAAATAAAAGCTCATTATATATACTACTTACAAAAAAATATTCAAAAAACATATACTGAATACTTTTGGCAAAAAACGGCATCTTACGTTTTTTTTCTTACTCAATTGATAGTTTTTACTTAATTTCATAAAAAAAAATTATGGAACATGAATAGTTTAATAAATATATATATAGTACTGAGTATATAAAAGTATTACAAAAAAACCCGACACCGATACCTTTCATTCTTCACGAAATATTTAAGTTCAATTATGCACGTTCTTACAAATAAATTCTTTAAAAGAAATCTTCAACCGCAGTAAGTGCACTGATTTTAATATGAAATGTGTCATATGAAAAGAAATCACCCAATTTATTTTAATAAATAAATAAAACTGAATAAAGTTTTTTCCTGGTGCTGAATTACAAAAAATATAACAAATCTAAAAGAGCTGTAAAGAGTTCGAAACGTCGGGATGTATTATAAATTCAATATACGCGATATAATCCGTTTTCATAGTTTTATTTAACAAATATAAAATTAGAAATTATTTTTATTTAAAGTGACTACATTTGTAAACAAAAAACTTGAATGTCCTCTTCGGGTTCACCGGTAGATGTAGAACTGAAAAAAAAGTCATTTTGAGAAGTACTCGTACCATTTCAATACTAAAAAATCACCGATCATACATGAAGTGGTTGCTGTAGATTACTGTTGGATAATTTTTGTGCCTGTAGATTTACTGTTGAATTATTTTTGTGCCTAGTTGATTACCATTAAACCTATAATTTTGTGCCAGACCTATAATCAGTGGTCAGCATGCAAATTAACTCTGGATTGAAAATTACATTAACTTACTTTTGATTTGTACAGGCATTTTTGCATGATTTACACTGGGCTGTGCATGGTAAGCTGACGCGACGACACTCACAACGCATAGTTTCGCAGCCAGATTTGCAGCCACAATGGTCCAAGAGGCTTAATTGCGACCAAATCGCTGTAACTGCCGACCATTCCGGAGTCCAACTCTCTCTTTCCTCAGTCCATCCCCAAGAAGATGGACATGGTATGGAAACTACTGGTTTCATAGCGTTTCCCCATATATGGCCCCCTTGGTAAGCCGCTCGAAGTGCATGTTTATAGAGAGCAGCTGATGTAGGTGGCAGGCTTGTCACAAGCTTGTTTTTTGAAGCAAACAAATATTTGTGAACTTCATTTACGTTTATGTGTTCCGTTTGGCCAAACAATAACACAAATCTAGGGTTACTTTATACTAAAATTAAAATATGTAGTTACACACCTGACAACTGACAAAATCAAAAACTTAAAAGTTGACATACTCCTATTTTCCCGTCTTTTTATAGTGGCCAGAGAAAGGCAGCTTGATCTGAACGAATTCTTCCAGTACGAAAACCAAATTTGTCCACCTTCGTTGTCAGTCAATGGAGGGCGTCGTTCAGGGAACAAATCTGATTTGGCCGAGAAATTAGAACCTGCCAACCCTGCCACCTACATCAGCTGCTCTCTATAAACATGCACTTCGAGCAGCTTACCAAGAGGGCCAACGGAAACGCTGTGAAACCAGAAGTTTCCATACCATGTACATCTTTTTGGGGATGGACTGAGGAAAAAGAGAGTTGGACTCCGGAATGGTCGGCAGTTACAGCGATTTGGTCTCCATTAAGCCTCTTGGACCATTGTGGCTGCAAATCTGGCTGAGAAACTATGCATTGTGGGTGTCGTCGCGTCAGCTGGCCATGCACAGCCCAGTGTAAATCATGCAAATGTGGCTGTACAAATCCAAAGTAAGTTAATGTAATTTTCAATCCAGGGTTATTTTGCATGCTGACCACTAATTATAGGTCTGGCACAAAATTATAGGTTTAATGGATATCAACTAGGCACAAAAATAATTCAACAATAATCTACAGCAACCAGTTCATGTATGATCAGTGATTTTGTAGTATTGGAATGGTACGAGTACTTAACAAAACGACTTTTCTTTTACAGTTTTACATCTACCGGTGAACCATATAATTTGACATCACCTAATAATAATTAGTTGCCCGTTTATTTTGTTATTTAATACACTGACAATTATCTGATTCAATTCGGCTTATATGTATAGAAACTACTAAATTGACCTACTTTTATATTATACACATAGATTTAAGATTAGATTCCAAGTATGCATGTAATATTGCTATGCCCCCACGGGGTCCATGTGGAACTACCAAGAATTTGTAATACCTATAAAACCATGGTTGCAATAAATAAATATGAAATATGAACCCGAAGAGGACATTTAAGTTTTTTGTTTACAAATGTAGTCACTTTAAATAAAAATAATTCCTAATTTTAGATTTGTTATATTTTTTTGCAATTCACCACCAGGAAAAAACTTAATTCAGTTTTTATTTATAATTTTTTATTTATTAAAATAAATAAATGGAAATAATTTAATTTATTGAAAACACATTTACATGACATCATCATTCGCTTGCCCTTGTCCCATTCACTTGGGGTCGGCGCAGCATGTCTTTTTCTTCCATACATCTCTGTCACCCGTCATCTCATCATTCACTTGCGTTAGTTTCATATCATCTTTCACACAGTCCATCCACCTTTTCCTCGGTTTTCCTCTCCTCGTACTTCCCTCCACATTCATTCTTAATACCTTTCTCGTCACATGACTTTCATCCCTCCGCATCACATGCCCGTACCATGCTAGGCGATTTGCCCTTACTTTTTCTGTTATGGGTGCAACTTTCAGGCTTCCTCTTATATACTCATTCCTTATCCTATCCATTCTCGTCACGCCACACATCCACCTTAACATTCTCATCTCCGCTACATGCAATCTCTTTTCATCCTTCACCTTTAGGGCCCAACACTCTGATCCATACATGACGACAGGTCTTATGATCGTTTTATAAATTTTACCCTTCAACCGAAGGGGCATACGGGCGTCACAAATGGTTCCCGTAACCTGTCGCCATTTCATCCATCCTGTGCTAATCCGGTTTTTCACGTCGCGGTCAATATCGCCATCGCACTGTACGAGCGAACCGAGGTACTTGAAGTCGGAGCAGACCGGCAATGTAACGCTATCGAGTTCTATGGCAGCAAAACTGGAGAGACCGCCAAAATCGCAGAACATGTGTTCTGTTTTAGATCTGCTGATCTTTAGGCCAACATTCTCCAATTTTTGCCGCCATTTCTCAAGTCTGCTCTGCACCTCTAGTTCGTTTTCACCTACAAGCACAATGTCATCAGCAAACAGCATACACCAAGGTGCCTCCTCCTGTATGTCCGATGACAGTGCGTCCATAACTAGCAGGAAGAGGTAAGGGCTTAAAGCCGATCCCTGGTGCAAGCCTACTGTGACACTGAACCTGTCGGTGGTGCCAGCTGCTGACCGGACGCGTGTACAACATCGGTTGTACATTGACCGGATTAGCTCCACATACTTCCCAGGCACGCATTTCTCTTTCAGAGCCCACCACAAAACCTCTCGGGGTACTCGATCGTATGCTTTTTCGAGGTCAACAAACACCATATGCAGGTTCTTTTTAGCATGTCTGTATTTTTCGCACATTTGGCGAAGTGCAAAAATGGCGTCTGTTGTACCTCTCCCCGGCATAAACCCGAACTGGTTTTGTGTTATATCACTCTCATCTCTCAGGCGTCTCTCTATCACTTTTTCCCATATTTTCATGCTATGTGACATGAGCTTTATTCCTCTATAGTTGTTGCATTCCTGTACATCCCCTTTGTTTTTAAAAATGGGCACCAGCAAACTGTCACACCATTCGTCGGGGATTGTTTCTTCATTTACATGACATTACAGTGTATAAAAAAAAATGGAATTAAACAATAAACTACAAAACTAACTAAAATATTTTATTCAAAAAGACCTCCGCGAGCTGTACCGGGTGCAAAGGTGCCCATCACACTTGCCGCGTTACCACGTTGGATAGCGATGGCCAACCTTTGCACCAGGTACGAACCCGCGCGAGCATCAGAGGTCCTCTCCCTAATCCTATGTCCCACCTCCCTAATAAACGATATGGCGTCAGACCCCCAACACCCCGTTGTCTCGAAGGCGAGGGGTACAAAATAATAATTTGCCTCGAGGATGGAATATTTCGTTCTCTTTCTTGAAGCTGCCGACTCTGCCGCAGCGCCAGGTGTCTGCACCGTCCGGCTGAGATGTGACGCGGCGAAAGTGCTGACGCACGTGGCGTCCCACAGTAGGCACTTCCCCTTCTGCCATGGCACCAACGTTAAACCGTCCGGCCTTTTGCCATCGGTGCGACAGAGACCCGGTGGTTCCAGAACACACGGTATGTTCGCGGATATTAGGGCTCTCCGGACGATGTCATTAAGCGCGTGGTGTCTGGGAAATCTTCCTGAGCAGCGACAACAACTCAATGCGTGATGGCCATTAGCTTCCACCGTGGAGCCGCAGATGCATTTGTGAGATATGCAAACATCGCAGCCCAGGCGAAGAGCTACAGCCACACGCATTGAGTCACTGTCGAGGAGTGTTCCCAGGTGAGGGGAAGGTAATGCCTGTAACCACGCTCCCGCTTCTACCTTTGACACCGACCGGAGTCTTGCCAAATCCACACCCGTAGCAGCACTCAAGAGACGGGCAAGTGTGTTTCTGGCACCCGCGTCATCCCACGCTCTCTGCACTTGTGGAGCCTCAGGCACGGACACAGTTGGGTAACGATCTGACCATATTTCCAGCGCATCGCTAACAAAGGGAATCGTAACCCTGTCTCCATGAGAATGTAACATTTTAGAGACAAGGTCAACGACCCCATGCGCTGACGCTAGAAAGGCTGGCAGGCCTACGTCCCTCGCGCGCCGTAAACCCAGACCACCATGACGTACAGGCAGAGAAGCTTGGGTCCACTGGTCATCAGAAAGCGACACATTTAAGATGGTTTCTGTTGTATCCTTTAAGGTGTCGTCAAAAGAAGACACTTCATCAGGACACAACCACGTCGGGGTGGTTCTTAAAAGGTACGTTATTTTTGGAACCGCAAAACACATTCTAAGTAAAACTAGGGCGACGTGGGTACCTATATTATTGAGGCGCTCCCGGGCGCGCAGAAGGAGCCGTTTCCTGGCCTCTATTGCATCCGGGATGGCGTCTGGGAATATTGGGCAGCACAGAAGGTAAAAAGTGGTGCGTGAAAGTTCTTTGAGACCGGGAAGCAGAGTCTGAAAAGAATACAAGGAAGAAGAAAAAGTGGGGCTGCAGCAGAAAAATTCACACTTGGTCGCGTTCACCTCCAGACCCATCTCCTTAAGACGTGGAAGAAGAAAATCCAAGTCTTGCTTTACAACATCAGGTTTTCCTCCCAATGTCCCGTCGTCCAAATACCATGTGTTAAGAGGTGACTTTAAAAACGGTATTATCTTATGGATAGCGAGGCTGAAGGTGAGCGGTCCGAGTGGATCTCCCTGCTGCGCACCCACCTGGGAAAGGATCAAGGAGTCGTTGTAGAATAGGTTAGACGGGGAATGATAAACTTGGTTCAGAAAAGGGTATAGAGACGGTGAATGTTGTTCTATTTCGCTCAAAAGAACGTCTCTCTCCACGGAATTGAAGGCATTTTTAACATCTAACTTGATGATAACGCAGTCTGTGTTTGCTGGGTCAGCTACAAATGTGCGAGTGGCATGGATAGCGGCTTCACACCCTCTTTGTGTGCCAAAGCCTAATTGATGTGGCTGGAGATACCCAGCCATTCGTTCCCTTACCGCACGACACCCCAGTTTTGCTACTAAACGCCGAAAGGTGCTTCCCACAGCAATTGGCCGTACGCCTCCCTCTTTTTTAGTTAACGCGCACAGAGAGGCTCCATACAAATACGGGCAAACTTCGGGGTTTAGTTGTCCACTGAGTAAAAAATTACAGAGTTTAACGAGACACTCAAGCAACCGTTGCCCGTTGTCGCCAGCCGAGCTCGACGTCAACTCTTTTAAATGAGCTGGTCGAATTCCGTCCAAGCCCGCGGCTGACCCATTATGAAAAGTCCCAAGCGCTTGGACTACTTCCTCTAAGTTAACGGTCAAGGCTTGAGTAGTCCTATCTGGCTCCCGGGGGAAAATTAAAGGGCGGGACGGGGGCGGGTGCTTTGTCTGTAGGGAGGCAAGAGTCTCAGGACCCGGAGGTGCTATAGAGTCATCTGACATTAACACGCGAGCGGCTCCCCTCACATCACCTTCGAAGACTTTATATTCTATTGTCTTTAGGACAGAGGGCATACGGGAGGAAACTTCCGCGGCACTTACATTTTCAAGCGAAGTAGACGAAAATCCGGTGGCAACTAAGTTATTATTCACTTTAGACGTGAGATTGCCCGGGGCCTCAACGTCGGGTGCTCTTAGCGCCGAATATGCAAAAGTAAGTAGCGCACACCAATCGGTAGTTTCATTGGTCTCAATGCACTTACTAATAACGTTGCATAGTTTTTCCGCCGCCAGGTTTCTCGCTCCCCGGGGTATGTGACGAAGCACCCGTACTGAAGTTTTAAGAGTGCCGAGGCTCCTGAGGGTGTCCCCAGATGGTTGCAAGCCCTGTGAGCATGTAGTGGCGCGCCCGGGCTGGCTGTGGGGGACGGACTGGATGGCGCGGGGAGCCACCCGAGCAGATGAAGGCTGGCTGCGCTGAGGAGCCACGTTCTTGTGTAGGCGTGTAATGTGCGTCTTAAGGCCCTGTGACGTGAATCTACGAGACGATTCGGAGCAGTGGGGGCAAATCAATGTATGGGAGGTGGAACTCATCTTAAATGTAAAATTATGCTAAATTATGATTCTATAATTAAATTAAATATAAAACTTACAACACAATATAAAAGGGATATAAAAATGTTACATAAATATAAGGTAATACGATGATCCTGGTGCGATCCTCTGGTCACCGTAAGGCCTCAATAGCAAATGAAAAGGAATTATTTACAACACATATATAGTCTTAATTCGTTGGAACGTTTCCGAAAAGCGAAGAAGATTCATCCAAAGTAACAGCCGTTACCTTGCAGAACTGCTATATACTTGAAGCACTTAAACAGCACAACGACAAGGCTGACGTACTCACAAGACTTGGTGCCACGAGGGTCAGTAGTATAAATAACAATAGTAATCACTTGTAGATATTGTAAATTTCGCCGTTGTTGTTGATATTTTACACAGATATATTTTCTTGTTTGTTTATTTTCTGTATGACAGCTTGTCATGTAGACCGGGTTATCGCTGACGGCGCTTTTTCAGGTTTTTATCTGCAACCTGCGGTCTCCGTGGAGAGATAACAATATCTGAGGATCGTGTATATTTCACCACTTCCAATTTGCCAAAGAATCATCAGAAATAATCCAAAATATATTTATTTAAGGGAAAAAAGATTAACGTGCGTGTTTTCCCGTTGCTAGGTGACAATAAATTGGGTGATTTATTTTCATATGACACATTTCATATTAAAATCAGTGCACTTACTGCGATTGAAGATTTCTTTTAAAGGATTTATTTGTAAGAACGTGCATAATTGAACTTAAATATTTCGTGAAGAAAGAAAGGTATCGGTGTCGGGTTTTTTTGTAATACTTTTATATACTCAGTACTATATATATATTTATTAAACTATTCATGTTCCATAATTTTTTTTTAAGAAATCAAGTAAAAACTATCAATCGAGTAAGAAAAAAAACTTAAGATGCCGTTTTTTGCCAAAAGGGTTCAGTATATGTTTTATGAGTATTTTTCTATAAGTAATGTATATAATGATCTTTTATTTGAGATATAAAACATTGAAATTGGTCAAATAGTTAAGCTTGTAGAATTTTTTGAAATATATTTTGAAGAAATTTACACTCACATTAAAACTTTTATATTTCGTGAAGTATAAAAGGTATCGGTGTCGGGTTTTTTTTATAATACTTGTTATTTATTCAGTAATATATACATGCATTAAGCTATTCATATTCCATACATTTTTTTTGAGAAACCAAGTAAAAACTATCAATCGAGTAAAAAAAAAAACTTAAGATGCCGTTTTTTGTCGAAAATAATCAGTATATATTTTTTGAGTATTTTTTTAAAAGTAATGTATATAATGAGCTTTCATTTGAGATATTAAACATTTAAATCGGTTCATTGGTTTCGCTTGTAGAATTTTTTGAAATATTTTTTAAAGAAGTGGCGCCATCTCTGTTCCCAAGGGGTGAAACTTGCGCTGCTGCGGGTCAAATCACTCAGTTTGGTCCCTACTAGCACTGTGCAAAGCGGCTTGCTTTTATCATGAAGTGCAGCATCCGGGCAAAAAATGGCCATAACAAGTATGACTATATATACTTTATCAGCTTTATACCTTAAGAGGCCGGTGTCGATTTTGGAGCAAAAATGTAAAATTGCTAGATTTAGTCGTTGAAATTATACACGTTTTGTTACGTAATATCTAGATAACAAGTATTGGTTTCTATTAGCACGTCTTTTCATCTTACCTTTTAACAATGAGGTCGCGAGCGTGCGTCATCGGTAATATATGAAGAGGGGCAGTTTTTTAAAAATTCATCAAAAAATTATGGTGGATAGTAAAAAGACTCTGTTCTACCGTATACCTAGTTAGCTTACTCGAGTGCAATACTGTGTTAAAAAAACACTCAAATCAACTTTTAAAATATAAAGGGGACAGCGTTGAGAATTGACGCGAAAGAGAGAGTGGTAATACTGGTCAATTTTCGCTGAATGAGATGGATATGCCGGCCATCATTTTGTCAACTACGTCTTCGGGTTCCAGTCAGCAGCTTCAGTCCGAATCCACCTCGACGGTGGATGCGACGACAGCACCTGATCCTGTCGCCTCCGCCTCCGGTAACCGGGCCAACTGCGAAGAGGGTTTGACTCTGGCCGCCACTAGTGCCGCGAGTCAGGTCGTCCCTGCGAATCCTAAGTGTAAGGCCTGAGTGAACGCTCGAGTTGGGCGTGCAGCGGGGCGGGGCGTGCGGCGTGCATGTTAAACAAATGCAAGACGTATAGGAGCGGCCTTAGTGCACGCTGCTCAAATCACTTGTGAGCCCGACGCGACGCTGCACGCCCCGCCGAACGCTCCGCTTCGAGCGTCCACTCAGGCCTTACTCTTATCCTTCGCCCTCCCAGGACGCCGAAGCACCGCCGCCGCTCCAGGGGGGCGCGGCCCCGCCTCCGCCGGCGCAGAATACTGCGGCGCTGATTTCTACGAATCTTTCTGACCAACCATCTCATGAGCCATCAAAACGGCCCCGTAACGTAGTTAATTATAAGAAATATTTTTAGACTAAGGGTGAAGGGATGTTATAGCTATAAGTATATAGATGTACGCATAGGCTAAGTACCGTTGGCTGCGTCCAACGGCCGACCGATCAGTTGATTACAGGACTTCTATGAGCGAGCACGTTCGTTTATCTTTCTGCCTCCTAACCTCCAAACCAACAATTATACAAATTGATGTATAAGAATAGTTTCAGCAAATGTTGTAGAAGATTGTTTAAGTATCAAAATTACGTTGAAATTAAGTCGATTTGCAAAGAAGTAATTGCCGCGCACCGTTACGGAACGGTCGCCTGTTCGCGCATGCGCCACCTAGCGGTCATATCTGTCGTAATAGACGCGTGGACATTGTATTGAAAAATAAATTAACTAAACTATACTTATTTCAGGGACTCCTTTTAGTTCTTACCATTGACTATATATTGAAGACGTAGTAAGAAGGTAGATGGCGCTCGCGTCATGTAAACAATGAGCTCCGTGTTTTGTTTGTGGGAAAAATAGTTTATGTGATCGAAATCAATAAAAAATAAACTCGACATGTGGAAAGTTATAAGTATCAACTGTAGAAGTGTTATCTAAACGCAACATTGACTATTAGGTAGTGTCAACAACAACAACATCAAATACCTAGTGGAATTTTCAAGTGTTAACAAAGTAATAAAACAATAAGTGCCAATTTACAAGGAACCGTGTGTGTTTAAATATCGGACAAATATATACTGAACATTAAAATTAATAAGTGAAAAAGAAATCCAACCTAATAAAAACCACAGTGACTGTTTTAACATTAAAAATTGATGTGAGCTTTGAACTAGTGGGTAGCTTTGACGGCTTTGACTTTATGTCACACCGTATCTATGCTCAATAATTTTAACTATAGTGACATCTAGCGACAGTTTGCCGAACTACAACAAGCTTAATAGGCCAAGCAATAAGAAGACAAAGTACAACACCGGATCGTTAATTTCGTCAATGATATTAGAACGTCCGTGGCGAAGTGGAATAAATGGTGGCGGCTAAGCAGTAACACCGGGTTCAAATCCTACCGAAATATAAACTTTTGGATTTTTGTTTAAACACAATTATATAGTCCTCCACATCGATTTCGATGACGGCGACCTCAACAATCAAGGTTTCTCCCTCTCATGAGCTCTTATGTGGCTGGCCAGGCCAAACTTGCTCTTAAAATCTCTTTTACACTCACGACAGTAGTTGACCGGCCGCATTGTACGTTCTCGTATACGCGTACGTAAACACGATTATACGAGTAGTTGAGATGGCGCCTGCATGCGTAAAATGCGGTAATGACATAGAAGGGAAAAACTTTCTTAAATGTTCTACATGCCAACATATATTCGACATAAATTGTGCTGGAAGATCTAAG
The DNA here is from genome assembly GCF_947568885.1 of Cydia strobilella. NCBI lineage: Eukaryota > Metazoa > Arthropoda > Insecta > Lepidoptera > Tortricidae > Cydia > Cydia strobilella. The sequence goes on from NC_086068.1 coordinate 34,804,654, forward strand.
CTCTTTAATATGTCTGCAAAGAGCAAAAAAGAATGGGTATGTATATCATGTCGCCCGGCTCCCAATGCACAAAATCAACCTCTGAGGAATCAACACTGATAAAGAATAAAGATGAACAAAATATAACGTTAAGAAAAAAAAATTAAGATAAGGCATCTTCGGCTCCTAGCACATCGTCTATGGCGAAAACGCAAGACTGTAATTGTCTCTCCTCCCTCGCGCACATATGAGCATGATACACCGACTAGATCTATGTCAACGGAATCAATAATACCTACCAGCGACTCTTCAGAAGATACGTTACGTCTGTTAGATGAGGATCTGTCTAAAAGTCTCGAACTCACGTACGACTCTAGCTTGGTTATAGAGCTAAAAAACGAAATCGATAGATTAAAACTCGAGCTAGCTAGCACCGATAATGAATTGCAAAATGTTATTATAGGAAAAAATTAACTTCAGCGTCAAAATGACAAACTAATACAGGAATTATACACACTCAAAAACTTTGTTATGTTGTTACTAAGCCTACTTCAGTTTATTGGTATCGATTGGTTCAATCGATAATAGGCCTTCCGTCTTTGTAATAAGGTGCTGTAGTATAAAGGCGCTGCAACTGATCACCTATTTATGGCCGCTCGTCATAACACCGTGGTCCAGTGGCACGCAAGCTTGACTCGTAAGTTAGAGGACTGAGGTTCGATCCCCAGAACGGGGGAGCTTTTTGTGTTTTTTCGTTTGTATTATCGGGGGATAATATGCAATTTAAAACATCAGGTTTGCGGTCAGTACGAGCAAAGATAGATATAACTCCGTAATAGATGGATACAGTCTAAGGAAAAAACGTGCCTCGAAAATCAAGAAAATTTGATTCTCGTTCAGAGGGCGCTACTAGCTTTGGCTTACTGCCGTATAGATGGCGTTGACGGTTTCGTTTGTTATTTAACAATTTTAACGCATATCAGTGAAAGAACATGGGTCAAAATCATAAAAATAATTAATGCAAATAAATAAATCATTTATCCATATTTAAATACATTTTATCGTATTTTTTTAAATATTTATTTTTAGTTTTAGTGTGTCGACAGATGGCAGTGAATTTACTGGGGTTACAAAATTTACTATGACAGTACCGCTCTAGTATAAGTTACTCTATGGTACGAGAAAAGAAGACTGGCATTTAAACTTGCAACGGCAAGTAATGTAGTATTTCCTCGAACTCTAAGTCATATAACAAAAATGTAATCTGATAAAGGTCAAGTACAGAATATGTCTAATACAAATTTACCATTTTTAGCAGTCCAAGCTTTACGAAATTTACAAATAAGAGCGCCATAATCAGTGCTTTACGCGCGTTTACCTAAACGTCCATCAGAAAAATATCATTATTAATTTAGTTAGTGTTTTCAAAAAATTGACTTGATAAAAGGCAAGATGAGAAGACGTGCTAATAGAAACCAATACTTGTTATTTCAATTAGGTAACAAAAGGTGTAAAATTTTACCGACAGGGTCGGTTGCACCAATATGTATGCCATCGTTAAATAGTTCGCTAAATTTTATTGTACGGAAAGTTTCATAGTAAACCGTCGCGGCGCGCCCGGTGACGTTAATCAGTTTGTCGAGTGCGGATGGTGCAACTGGCACTAAATCTATCAATTTTAAATTTTTGCTGCTATAATCGACACCGGCCTCTTAAGTTGTCGGATAACTTGTATGCATCAAGAGTACCTGTTGGGTTCGCAGAGTCGGCCGCGCGCGCGGCAAGGGCCCGCTCGAGGCGCGCCAGCAGACCGCCCTGCGCTAGCGCCAGGGGCTCGAGTGCCAGGCACGGCCGCGCCAGTGCCGCCACCACGTCGCCCGTCGCGACTGTACCGTCGCCACCGCTACTGCCGCCACCGCCACCTCCGCTCAGCTGTGATACGCGCGCCGACCATGCCTGACAGCAATAGGGTATTTGACAACATTAAAAATATATAACGAATTGCTGTCATCCTGAAAGATAATAAACTAATAATAGTAGATTGGTAACCAAGGGATGAAAGGCACCCATTTCTGCCGAGGTTGTTTGGCGCTCGAACGCAGTGAGAGCGCCAATAGTCCGAGGCTGAAATGATGCCTTTCTCCCGAGTTAAACACTCTACTTTTCATTTCGAATACGAGGTAAGTAAAATGCATGTGTTATTTTAAAAACATGACTAAGTATACATTTTTATAGTATTTCTTGAGGGTACTTTCAAATAACAATTTAGGCAAAAGTATCGTTATTTATGGAATATGGATATTTATATCAGAATGGAAATTTTATAACTAATTCATTTAAACCCAAAATTTCAATTGCTTATTGTGAAAAAATAGAAAAAATCGTACTTGGAACGTAAAATGCTCTAGTGCAGACACGTATCATTTTCTGCACACCTTTTAGAACAACAATGACCCTCTTTCAGAGCATGAGAAATGAAATAGTAGATTGTTAACCAAGGGATGAAAGGCACTCATTTCTGCCGAGGTTGTTTGGCGCTCGAACGCAGTGAGAGCGCCAATAGCCCGAGGCTGAAATGATGCCTTTCACCCGAGTTAAACACTCTACTTTTCATTTCGAATACGAGGTAAGTAAAATGCATGTGTTATTTTAAAAACATGACTAAGTATACATTTTTATAGTATTTCTTGAGGGTACTTTCAAATAACAATTTAGGCAAAAGTATCGTTATTAATGGAATATGGATATTTATATCAGAATGGAAATTTTATAACTAATTCATTTAAACCCAAAATTTCAATTGCTTATTGTGAAAAAATTGAAAAAATCGTACTTGGAACGTAAAATGCTCTAGTGCAGACACGTATCATTTTCTGCACACCTTTTAGAATAACAATGACCCTCTTTCAGAGCATGAGAAATGAAAAGTATATAACACTATATTTGAATGTAAATTATGTTTATTTTTTGGAAAATAAACGAAATTTGTATTTAGTTAATTTTAGTTATTGTTACACAGTTTTCTGATATATTCCGATTTATCCGTATATCTAGTGGGACAATATTCATAATATTTTTACTGTCATACTGTTTAACTTGTTTGATAAATAAATAAATAAATAAGAATCTCAAAATGGAGCCGAAATATGTGGAAGCTTATAGCGGCAACCTACCAGACATAGACGCATTAATGGTTGCACTTTTCTTTAAAGATAATCATATATATATAGAATACGATGACGAGAATAGTATCTCCATACTGCACTTTAGTTTGAAAGAAAAAGTATGCTAGTAACTACTAATGCTGAAAGAGCTATGTTATGAGGTTATGTAGTATACATTAAATACCTAGATCTAGTTTCGTTAAATACAACAAAATCCGCTGCTTTAATTACCATATTTATTTACAGTTAAATATTACTTACTCCGAAGTGGTCTTCACACATAAAAACATTTGTGTGCGCTAGCTCTTTGGGTCTCTTCGCGCTAGTTTTAACCACATTTTTAGGGTTCCGTACCCAAAGGGTAAAAACGGGACCCTATTACTAAGACTCCGCTGTCCGTCTGTTCGTCCGTCTGTCACCAGGCTGTATCTCATGAACCGCGATAGCTAGACAGTTGAAATTTTCACAGATGATGTATTTTTGTTGCCGCTATAACAACAAATACTAAAAACAGAATAATATAAAAGTGATTTTTTTGCTGTTTTTTCCGTAATAGTACGGAACCCTTCGTGCGCGAGTCCGACTCGCACTTGGCCGGTTTTTTTTTTTTGGGATTCGTTGGAATGGAAACAAACGATTGGTCTGGATTTTTTATAGTCGTACTTGAACATGGCGGCACTATACACCATTTATATACCATTTTACAGTGAAATAATCAATTCAATGCACATAAACCATAAGATTAACTAAGGTCATTGACCGAGTTTACTTGCGAGTGACGTCACACGTGTCACGTGATTAGCCCCTTTGCAATAACAGCGTTTAAGGCGCGTTCAAAATAGATAAACTTTAACATTGTTTTTTTTAAATTAAAACCATTTTCAAAAATTAGTCAAATAGCCTATACAGATGAGCTATTTTATTTAAAGTTGTACACACAACTTTTTATCGTTTGGGTTTTTTTTAAGTTAATTTTACTCAGAATCACGAGCCCGTTCGATCAAATACCTAGAAGAAATAAAGTGTATCCATATTTAATTTTTATTTTTTCGATGTTAGTGTGGAAAGTGGGTCACTATCAAATTTACCTTATCGCTAAAGGACAATAAAGCTGAAATGTCTGGATTGTGTTATGTCTTTGTAACTACATAGACATGAATGCTAAATGCCTCTTTGGCAAAACGTCTGGATCTTACAACGTAACAATTTAAAATGATCTAGCAGCAAAACATATTTATCTTCGAATGTCTTTATTTCTTAATAGACACAAATGCTAAATGGTCCGGTAGCAACACGTTTGTATCTTAGAACGTCTTAATTACTAAACAGACATGAACGCTAAACAGTCAAAAAGCAAAAAGTCTGGATTGTGTAAGTATTTTTATTGCTAATATTCCTTACAATCTTTCCGTGTTTTTACACTGTCTAAACCTTCTGTGGTCTAATACAAACATTTCAATGCCAAAATTAGCTAAATCGGTCCAGCGGTTCTCGAATTTATGCGCGACTAACAAACGCATTTTATTTATGTTTTTATTTCATGACGTTTTGCTATTAACTCGTTCTGTGTTTATGTCAATTAACTAATTTCACTTTCGGCTCATTACTCACATTAGATATTCTAATCATATGGACTATTTATATTTTCTGACGCTTGGCTACTTATTCATTCTATTCCTTAGCCATCCAGCTAACTGCCAGCTGCTGCTAAACTGTCATTTTGAGTGAACTGAGTATTCTACTTTCATGTCGTCGCAGTTGAATTGACTATATGCTGACTGTGCATTTAAATTTTATGTCATCTAGCTGAAATGGTCAAATTGATAGTGACCCCGGAAAGTATGTCATTACTTATAATGACACAATGTAAGAATGAACGTGTATTGAACGACGTTTTTTAATAGTTTCGAAAAAATAATAAAAACAACAAGTAAGGAATAAAAACTTTGTAAAGTTAAGGCCATTAATCGAAAAATAACAGGATCTTTGTGGCTTGCCCCGGTAACAAAGAGATGTGATCTTCAGATAAATGTTTCTCGACTATATGATAAGGGATTTGATAGTAGTCGTAACACGAATGCTTAAAATTTTCGCGATAGAAAAAAAATCCAAATTACGTCTTCATTTTTCGTGTTTAGCTCCATGCAACTAGAAAACACATCTTTATCCAGCATAATCCACCTCAAAAGTAAAGGTTTTCATCTCGTCTTTAGTGTCATTAAACTAAATATTAACTTAGTACCTCTTATACCGACGGATTTCTCAACATTTTTGATTTTATGAATTCAACACAAAACGCCCATTTTAGGCAGTTCGGCTTCTCTTTCTGTCATGCGTCAAAGTCATAAATGCATCCTTTATGTCAGTAACGTTAGATGGCAGTCGTGCCTCAAAGAAGTAAGATCTGTGTCAAATCGCGCAGAGCTGCGAATTACGTACAATTGAAATATCCAATAAACGTTGACTCGTAGCACAATTGAGTAGTAACGGAATCGGAGGTCTACATACGCTGGTGCTATCTTTACAGGCCGTACAGGCCTATACGTGACGCATGTGTGCGTGTTTGCTTAGCTACGTCAAAATATATACTCTTTAGACAGTTACAACGGGTTAGGAAATTTCGACACGTACTGAAATGTATCGGTGGCTGTGTGGTATTAGCCATCAGAATCTAATCGTAACCGTAACTTTTTTTTTTGTTTGAAAATATCTATCAAAACATATTTTTTGCTTTTTTATATCTAAAAATAAATCTTGTCAGTTTCATACTCAAATAAATTAAAATTATTGAATAAATATTAATAATAAATTAATATTTAATATTATTAGTTTTTATATAATACATAATTTTTATTATTAATATAAATAATAAATAAATATTATAGCACATTCTTACACAGATTGACTAAGTCCCACGGTAAGCCTAAGGAGGCTTGTGTTATGGGTAAGGCAACGATATATATAATATATAAATACTTAAATACATAGAAAACACCCATGACTCAGGAACAAATATCTGTGCTAATCACACAAATAAATGCCCTTACCGGAATTCGAACCCAGGACCATCGGCTTCACAGGCAGGGTCACTACCCACTAGGCCAACCCGGTCGTAATATTAATATTTGTTTAAATTTTATTTCGATAATACGAAAAGTTTTTTTTGTGAGTATATTCATACCAATTAGTTATACTTATAGTCTAGTCATTACATAGGTAGTAACTAATGTGAAATAACTATTTTACCTACTTATGATTAAAAAAAACATCACGATTAAGGGAAAACAACATACAAAGCCATACAAAGCCCCGGGGCCAGATGGAATCTACCCCATACTACTACAAGAGGGCGCCAATGTACTAATACCACACTTAGGTAGACTGTACAGAGCGTGCATAGCCTTCGGACACGTGCCACGTGTGTGGAGGATGGTAAAAGTAACATACCTGCCTAAACCAGGCAAAGCAGATTACACAGAAGCCAAATCGTACAGGCCGATAAGTCTGTCATCATTTTTCCTCAAAACATTGGAGAAACTGGTAGACAGACATATAAGGGATGGTCCTCTTAAGAGACATCCACTGCACCAATTGCAATGTGCGTACCAGCCGGGTAAATCGACTGAAACGGCACTGCACCTGGTGACAACCAAAGCAGAGCAGGCGATAGAGAACAAAGAACTATGCCTAGCCACTTTTCTAGACGTGGAGGGGGCATTTGACCGCACCACGTATCAGGCAATCAGCACTGCAGCATCTAAACATGGCATAGAACCGACAATCTGTAGACGGATTGGTACTATGCTAAATAGCCGACTAATAAAGTCCACCCTCATGGGAGATGAAATATTAGCCACGGCCACGAAGGGTTGCCCACAGGGGGGGGTTCTTTCACCGACTCTCTGGAGCCTGGTAGTGAACTCACTGCTGGAAGATCTAAACAAAGGCCCAGTATACACGGTAGGGTATGCAAATGATTTAGTGATTCTTGTAAACGGGAAATTCCCGGGAACGGTATCGGAAATCATGAATACAGCACTGAAGCAAGTGGAGAGGTGGTGCAACCATCATCAGCTCTCCATCAATCCTGGCAAAACAGTAGTAGTACCGTTTACCAGGAAAAAGACCCTTAACGGCATGAAACAGCTGAAGCTTTATGGAAGGGTTCTGGAAATGTCCGATGAAGTGAAATATCTAGGTTTAACACTAGATAAAGAACTGAACTGGAAAAAGCATGTCGAAACTACCATAACCAAGGCACTGAGGGTGTTTGGAATGTGTAGAACGGCATATGGCAAAACGTGGGGTTTAAACCCAAAGGTACTGAGATGGATCTATACCATGATGGTAAGACCTATCATTCTGTACGGATGCCTGGCATGGTGGCCAAGGACACTAAAGAGCACATGCAGGGATGCCCTTACGAAAATACAAAGAACGGCGTGCATGGCTATTACTGGCGCGTTTAGAACGACGCCAACAGCGGCGATGGAGGTACTACTAGACCTCCCGCCGCTGCACCTAGTGATACAATCTGAGGCACGGAAATCGTTACACAGGCTGGCTTTGACAGGCCTCTGGAGCGATAACAAGCCAAAGACTAAACACACAAACATGGAATGTGACAATTTCATGAAAAGGATTACGACTATGGGCTGCGATAAGATGCAACCCAAGTTTGTGTTCCGTAAGAATTTTAATGTTAAAGTTCCAACAAGGGCTGAATGGACCGAAGGTCTTGAAGCACCAATGTCTGATGAAAATGACATCATATGGTACACAGACGGGTCCAAGACAGATTCTGGTACTGGGACAGGCATTTATGCAAATGACTTTAGTAGTAGCATAAGCATGGGCAATTACGCCACTGTCTTCCAAGCCGAGACATACGCTATAATTGCCTGTGCACATGAGAATATAGTTAGGCAAACCCAAGGGAAGAATATCTATATTCTCAGCGACAGTCAAGCTGCACTCAAAGCGCTTAAGGCGCCTAGAGTGGACTCTAGACTGGTATACAATGGCATCCAAGCTCTGAACAAGCTTGGAAGGCAAAACAAAGTGCAACTGGTGTGGATCCCAGGGCACGAGGGATTCATGGGCAATGAAAATGCAGATGAACTTGCCAGAGCCGGATCTGCAAACAACCTTATAGGTCCGGAACCATTCGTGGGGCTCTCACAGGGAACCATCACAACGGCTATCAAAGACCTTACTAAGACCAAACACCAGGAAGAATGGGACAGTCTGACGGGTCTAAAGCACTCAAAGCTCTTTATACAAGGGGTTGACTCTGGTTGGAGCAAAAAGCTTTGGAAACTTAGCAAACGGCAACTCCAAATAATAACGGGGGTGTTTACTGGCCATTACGGGGTCAAGGGAATCCTGGCCAAGATGGGGCACGCTGACAACACCGATTGTCGTATGTGTGGCGAAGAGGAAGAGACAATAGAACACCTTATGTGTGAATGTCACGCCCTCGCCAGACAAAGAATGAAGGACTTTGGAACAGGCTACCTGGTACCAAAGGAATTCAAAAAGCTATCCATAAGGTCCATCATATGGAGATGGTGGGGAAGGCTCTTGAGTAGCGGACGGATCTTTCCTAGGGGGTAACTGCACAAAAGATCCCTATGGGTCGAAGTGTATCCGTAAGGGCCCCCGAAACTACGGATGAAGACGAATCAAGCTCGCTTTTGTTCAGTCTCTTTTCTTCACTCAGTATTCTGGCTTGTAGATTTTCTAGAGTTTTATCGGCAAAAGAAGTGCTTTCCCACGCAGTTATTAAGTTGTTATATTCGATAGGTAAACTTGATATGATTTTTGAGATAATCATTTTTTCTTCGATTTTTTCACCGAGCCCTCGTAGTTTAAATGACAGATTTTCTAAATTACCCAAGTGTTCTGTCATTGAAGTGCCCTTTTTATAAACTCACTAGCACGGGCCGGGGTTCGAACCGAATTCGCGACCTACGGTTTGAAAGTCGCACGCCGGTACATTTTCACATAAGTAATTTACAATGACAGGATACCATGGAAAAAGTGAATATTACAATGTACTCTGTTGCTATCAATTTACAGTTTGTTTTGGTTTGACAAGGAGGAATCCGAGGAATGAGAAAAACGTGCCGAGTGAGAGGCTTAAATCTCTCTATCCCTTTCTTAAAGATGCCAATCGAAGAAAATTTAGCTCAAACTATAGCGGTAGAATTTATGTGTATTTTTCTAAATAATCTTACATATAAAATTAAATTTCGGCTAAGACATGTTTTAATATACATATATTAAAATTACTAAAATAATTCAAACTGCCTTTATGCCTTAGGGCCCTTACTGTTTCACAGTTTGGCGAACATTAGATTAAGGTACTTATAATGTTATTAAAAAAAAAAAAAAAAAAAAAAAAAAAAAAAAAAAAAAACTGATATACAGATTTTTATTGGTAAAAATAAAATACATACAAGTAAAAACATATAAACTTTAAACAAATAACTTTTTTTTTAACTCCTCTTCACGCTTAAACCGCTGAACCGATTTAGTTGAAATTTGGTAAATAGGTGTTTTAGGTCCCGAGACAGGATATAATATAGTTTTTATCTCAAAAATCATACTTTGAAGGTGTGAAATTTGGTGTGAGGGGAATTCAGCTTCTTCGCCGAAGTTGAATTCCTGAGGTTAATACTGTTTAAATTTAAGTTTGAAGTCATGTTTGGTATCATTATCAACTAAATCAAACATTTAGACCATCCCAAATATTATATAAATAGGTTTAGCGGTTATTGATTCCCCATACAAATTTCCACCCCACTCTTCACACCCTTAAAAGATGATTTTCGTTATAAAAACTATCCTATGTACTGTCCCGGGACTCAAACCATCTCTGTACCAAATTTCAACGAAATCGGTTCGGCAGTTTAAGCGTAAAGAGGAGTTTTATAAAAAAACATTTTTTTTAAATTTTGTTTTTACTTAGTTGTCAATGTTGATACCATAAATGAATTCAGCACCCCCGATTTATACGAAAACGATCCCAAACCCGGCGTAACAGCTTCACCGATGTAGATAATCAAGATAAAAATGAGAGCCCTAAATAAACCTTGAAGAGCGGATATCTCAAAAACTATACAAGATATCGAAAAACTTGACTGAATAAAACTTGTAACAAATTAAATCTCTTTTCATTTTGTATAAGTGGCCAAGTCGCTCAGACGCATAGTTTCCGAGATATAATCGAAAAACCGAAAAATGGAACCTTCAAACCCCCCTCCCCCCCAGCACCAGGGTTATGGCCGGGGACTTTTGATATGTTCATCAGACTTCATCTCCTAACTGGTCCAAACAAAGCTACGAAGTTAAAAATTGTATTCCTTGCATTTCCCTCTATACCTTTTTTTGGGCATTTATTTCCTGGCCTACACATTATTGTGATAAATTGCTCATTTGCTATCTATTTTACTATATAGATTTTGTTATAAAGTTCAACATCATACATGTGACCGCTGTCGAAATTTGCAAAATCTAAATTATAAATATACCATGAGTCATACATACACGTGTGCTAGGTAATATATTATGATTCGTTAATACATTATTTATAAAAACAATGTATATTTTGGGAGCTACAAACAAAGAAAAACCACTTTTTTGAGAAAAGTTCGTGTATACTATATATTTTATAGCTCAACTAAAAACGTTATAACAATGTTGCGTCTAATATAAAAGAAACCAGTTATTCAATTATACGTCACAGCTTAAATTTTTAATTTCTGATAAAAACTGTGGAATTTGTACAAAAAAAAAAACTAAAGCGCGCCAACAATTATGTCTAATTACGAATGCTTCCTGATACCTTTTAGTAGGTATGTAGATGATCTTTTCTGATGTGATAATCTTTGCCACTCTCTCATTCTTATAACATAGAAATGTTGAATCTGCATAGTAGCTAAAAGGTATCAGGAAGCATTCTTAATTAGACATGGTGGAGATGCTGGGATGGGCACTACCTTAATGCGCTCATATTATGCAAAGAATAGTCCTAATTATCGGGTATTAAATGAAAGAACATTACATAAAACACATGAAAACGATATTTTGGAGTGGAATTATAATTTATAAATTGAGTTTATTTGATAAATAAACAAAACAACGGTTTCGTTTCGTACCTAATCTCCTCCTTTGAAAGTCGGTTAAAATTTAAGTTTTGTGCACCTGGGCTACAAAGACGAATGAATTGACGCCTCATTTATCAAAATCAGTTCAGTAGTTCCATGTAAACAATACTTTACACGTAGACAGCAAATTCTGCCTATTTCTATTGTCTGGGAGAGGACTTTGACTTCTGTAACAGGTTTTTTTACCTAGCTCAGAAGTCAGGGACGTCAACACCTATTTTGTACTTGCTTCTGTCAATATTTTTTTATATTTTATTTTTTCTTATTCATTTTATAAATTATGATTCCACTCCAAAATGTCGTTTTCATGTATTTTATGTAATGTTCTTTCATTTAATACCCCATAATTAGACCTCATTAAAAGTATGTATACCAATTATCAGTCTAATGACCTCGTTACTTTACAAAACATCCGAAAGAACTTTGCAAGCATGGAGCAAATCGACAATTAATCAACGCGTCCAGGAAGCTTTTGGAACAGTGTGGCGGAAAAAAAAACGTCGCTTTCGCAGCGGATTGTAACTGGATATGAGACTTGGGTTCATCCTCTTGAACCTGAGTGTAAACTGGAGACAATGCAGTGGCACAATAAGGGTATTCTACCACCTAAGAAATTTAAGGTGTCTTAATCGGCTGGCAGCTACACGATTTTCTGCGACTGTCAAGGAATTTTGATGGTTGACTACAAAGAAGGGTGTCACTATTCAGTAATAGCCTAGTACTCTCCAGTGAGTACCACGCGAGATTATTGGAGCAAATGCGGGAATCCATTAAAGAAAAAAGGCGAGGAATATTGACCAGGGGTGTGCTGTTGCTGCAAGAAAATGCTTCGGTTCACAAGAGTCGTATTGCGATCCTCTCCCTGGAACTGACAATCAAATCACAGACTGTTTCATGTAGTATGGCGTCATATATCTAAGCATCTAGCACCCTACTGGAATACTCGTCAAGTCGGCACATCTATTATAGGCGAGACGTGACATGCACTATGACATACCACAGTAACGAGCTCCAGGTCCCGCTTGTAGGTGCGTTCAGTCATGAGCAGCTCCCTGGCGATGAAGAAGGTGAGATCACCGCCGCGCCGCCGCTGCGCTTCGCCTGCCGCGCCCTCCCGCAGCGTGCTGTTGCTCAAGCGAGTCCAAATACTGACAACAACAGATAAATCATTTCCGAACAGAAGAAACCATGGTTCCTGTGTCTCAAAGGTTGGCCAAAAACATGTGTGTAATAAGTTTATAGCAAAAAATTCATTTTTAGTACAAGCATTTATCGCTGACTGTACTTTTCTTTCCACATGCAACTAATAGTTATCGAGACAGTTCTAAAAACCCCAAACACAATTAGGTTGCGTTGTTTTATCACAGAGTTCCTATTACCACCTCGTGTCTCCATCATCATTTATCAGATCAGCTCGATGGTACCATAATATTGCATTGTCACCCGACTTACGGGAAGTGGGTGAATTTTAACTTGCAAGATTTGACCCTTACAAACATAGTTACATGTTACATACATACTTATTTACATAGGTTCAGAAAGCAGTTTTTGAAAAATTTGATCATAATACGATTGCCGAAAAATATAACTAGCAAACTCAGCTTACAAACATAGTTACATGTTACATACATACTTATTTACATAGGTTCAGAAAGCCGAAAAATATAAATAGCAAACTTGAGGCCTTTCACTAGTAACATCATCGATTCGGACCCAATTTCTTGACTTACACTTGATAGAAAAACATCACGGAATAGGTATTTTTTTGTTATTCTTAATAGGTCTAAAACGCACTTTAAAACATTTTAAGAAATTTAAACAAAAAGCTAAAAATATGAAAATTGCTTCTAAAAATGCGCAATTTTATTTTTGATCGAACTGTTCGATTACTTTTTTTAGGGTACCGTACCCAAAGGGACCCTATTACTAAGACTCCGCTGTCCGTCTATCTGTCACCAGGCTGTATCTCTTGAACCGTGACAGCTAGACAATTGAAATTTTCACAGATGATGTATTTCTGTTGCCATGCCGCTATAACAACAAATACTAAAAAGCACGGAACCCTCGGGGGGCGAGTCCGACTCGCACTTGGCCGGTTTTTTTTGTTAATACTTAGTTGTCAAAAATATCAATTCATAAACACGATATCCGCGTTCCCGGGCATGCACATTGAGAGTGAGAGAAGAACATGAACCCACGGGGCCTTAATAGAAAAAAAAAAAACAAAAGAATTCAGAAATCGGTTCGAACTCTTCTCGTCCTAGTCATAAGTTAAATTGTACCTGTTATTATTGTTTCTTGTATTGAGTGTATCGCCAGCGTCACTTTCACCGCCGCTCAGAACGTCCATACTTGTAGATTCGGAAACTATGTTAGCTAAAACAATTGAAAATATCTTTATTTACATAACAGATATATACAGAGGTATTACAACTACTAAAGTAAATACTAAAACAAATTAATAACTAGCTTAAATCTAAAATAGGCCCTTGAGGCAACAGTTAATGAGGCAAAGCTCGGTTTGCTCGGAAAACATATAAGATCTCAAAAATGCGCGTTATCGCATAAATAAGACCTAGCTAGGTCGATTTATTACGCAAAGCATAACGCACCAATGATAAATAATATTTTTTTTCTACTCGTCGAGTATAATCTGTATTACGACTTCGTCGAGTATTACGACTTCATATGCAACACTACAACCTTACTCTTTTTAACGTTGGATAGTCTATGGCACTTCCGACTCAAGCATAAGAATTTTATCGATACGGTTTAGTCAATTATAAAAATTTTGAAAATAGACCTTCATACATTTCAGTAAAATATTTCTTGTTTAAGGAGACTCGATTCAATGCAAATTAGCCTACTTAAACACGCTGCTGCATCGCATCTGCTTTGTGATTGGTTGGCCAACAATTGCTTCATAAGTCATAAACGCGCATGTGACACCCTTCATATAGCAACATCCATATCCTACGAAAACCGCTTAGCGTTGCTTGTTAGTCTCCATAGGCTACGGTGGCCACAATCGAGTAAAAAATTGTCTTAAAATTGAATTTAGCGCGGAGCAGGTACCAGGGCCTCATGAGTTACGAGGAGGTGTCGTTGACCAACCCGCCGGGGGCACCGGGCCCGGCGGCCGGTGCGCGTACGAGTATGAAGGTATCGCGGGCCGCGGCAGCTCGCGTATCTTAGCTGTATACTTTTGGTTTGTTTACCTATATGATTATACTAGTTGAAAGTATTATTTTTTTGTCTCGTTGAAAAAGTATTGTATACAATAGTGATATAATCAAGCTTTTCAATCTCGTACCTTAACTTAAGCAACTCAGCAAGCTTCGTTGCTTAAACACTGTACTCGACTGAAAAGCTCTCTATTATATCACGATTGTATAAAATACAATTTTCTACTCGTCGAGTATAATCTGTGTATTACAACTTCACATGCAACACTACAACCTTACTCTTTTCAACGTTGGATAGTCTATGGCACTTCCGACTCAAGCATAAGAATTTTATCGATACGGTTTAGTCAATTATAAAAATTTTGAAAATAGAACTTCATGCATTTCAATAAAATATTTCTTGTTTAAGGAGACTCGATTCAATGCATCTGCTTTGTGATTGATTGGCCAACAAAAACATTTTATTTCATGTTGTAGTAGAAACAATTGCTTCATAAGTCAGAAACGCGCATGTGACATCCTTCATATAGCAACATCCATACCCTACGAAAACCGCTTAGCGTTCCTTGTTAGTCTCCATAGGCTACGGTGGCCAAAATCGAGAAAAAAAACTGTCTTAAAATTGAATGTAGCGCGGAGCAGGTACCAGGGCCTCATGAGTTACGAGGAGGTGTCGTTGACCAACCCGCCGGGGGCGCCGGGCCCGGCGGCCGGGGCGCGTACGAGTATGATGGCATCGCGGGCTGCGGCAGCTCGCGTATCTTAGCTGTAAGTATACTTTTGGTTTGTTTACCTATATGATACTAATAGTTGAAAGTATATTTTTTTTATCTCGTAGAAAAAGTATTGTATACAATAGTGATATAATCAAGCTTTTCAATCTCGTATCTTAATTTAAGCAACTCAGCAAGCTTCGTTGCTTAAACACGGTACGTGCGGAAAGTTGGTTTTCGCGAACTAGTGCTTTTTACTTTTCCAATTTTTATAAAATTTTTACTTGTTCCAATTCATGACTAGTTATTGATGAGTGTTAATATTAGTTTCCTTTAAACGTCGTAATCAACATAAAAACCTACTGTTAATGTAAGAATACGAAAAATATGCATATTTCATATTTTATTACTTACCTCTTCATCATTATAAGTATTATAACACGTTTATTTTTTAATGTTGAAAAACCGTTCTTAATAAGTTGTCTGAATGGAACGGAACGCCTGGCAAAGAAGAGGCGTATTTTCTTACTGCAAGAATGTTTTAAGTTTCCAAAGGCAACATTCGATATTGTTTTTATAAATATACGATACACAAATAATCGTAAATAACGATATTTAGGTAATAATAGTACAATGTTTTAATATTTACAATTGTTTCTGTCTTATAGAACATGCATTTAAAAAAAAAACTCATTGAAGTGGGTTCAATAAAAATCTATTCTAGTCGAATGAAAGCTAGAAAAACACCTCTTCATAATGTCAATGTCAATGATGTCACAGAATTAATAATATAAAAAGTTTCGAATTCCATTCCTTAATACTTGTTGCTTTTCTTATTTTTTCGCAACTGTATTAAAAAACGTCGTTCGATACACATGCGGATATGTCATTCTTCACTCGTCAGGGTACTTGTGAAATAATGACATACTTTCCGCACTAGCATTAAAATGTACTATTGTATTAATCGGTATAAGTAAGCTCTCCGATTAAGCATATTTTGTTATGGAGCTTACGGTCACGTTACACTGGTGGGTCCGAGATATTTACACGCCTACGAGTAGCCAGCTGTTGAGAACTGTCTGATCTGATACACCAGTGACGGCAGTGACGTCCGAAAACAAAAGGTCATATGTGACTGTAAGCTTCCTATTATGATTAAACTATTCGCCATTCGCCGTCGCATTTGAGTAGCGTAAGTTATTTGACATTTAGGATATCGAATATTTGAGACAAATTTAAAGACTAATGACAAAAGAATATGAACTCTAAGTTCTTAGAAATAAAATATAAGTTTATCAACGTATTACGTAAATAATGCCAAACAAACTGTATTTTTGTGTTTATCAGGTCACATTCTAAAAAAATATTTTCTGGTTATATAATATCCCTCCGCGTGATAGATTTTTATACAGCTATTATTTCTGCAGCTTAACAATTCACATTACGGCATTTTATATTTAATAAACAATATTTTGTTACATAAACATACGTATCACATGAACGTCATTCAAGTACTATGTATTTAATAAAACTACTGATCATAGTCTGTGCAGTGCATAGTGCAGTGACTCGACCACGACAATATGTACGATAGACGGGAACGCCCACTTGCCATCTCCATCCTACTCCGTGGAGTTATGCATAGCTCCAATAGTAGACAAATTTGCTATCTTCACAAAAAAGAATTATGACTAAATGTAATCACTAAACAAAAAGTGGTGAAATGGTGGTACCTTTCACTAAGCACTCTGTAATTCCTGTGCATACAACATGACGTTAAGTCACAACACATCACATTATATGACCCTAATAACGCCATCTAGTAGCAATTTGCGAAGATGAACGGGTAACGGGTTTGTTAGTGACGGCATACGTTTTTATTTTTTGAAATGGAGGGTGTCGCTAAAAAACAAGATCGACCGTGAGAAAAAGTGGCCGGTCGATGAGAGCTCGGTAATGTTCCGTTGTTATTGAGACGGAAATTGTGAAATTGTGGAGCGAAACAGATTTTACGGACATACAGTGCATAACTGCGGCAATATGTATTGGTGGTGCGTGCGAGTGTGTGCAATTATCACGGGGTAAGTGTTCCGCGACTGATCGCGTTTAGGTCTTAGAACGTTAACTTGTTGTACTTAGTGTATAATAAATATTTATCATTCGACACTTTGTCCGCAGCATTAGGGAACGCCCTTTGCTGGTTTAGCTGTAAAGGATAAATTGGAAATTCAGAAATTCATAATTGAAGCCTCCCGTCAGTCACCGCAAACACTCATTGATTGTTCGCCAGTCTGTGTAGCACTTCTGGCCAAGTGGTTCAAGCGGTTGAGATATAAGCAGCAGGTTCAGAGTTCCGAGCTTGTGGTTCAAGCGTTGACATAGCCGCAGGAGGTTCCGAGTGAATCCCAACCGCACAGATTGAAATTTTGTTTTATTTTTTGTTTTATTTTTGTTTCGTTTTTTTCTTTTATTTAGTATTTTGTTGTTTTTAATTTTACTTTTAATGTGTTTTTTTTTGGCAAGGTTAGCTTGTGTACATTTTTCCTTGCATTCCACTGGATTATGTTTCTTTTTTGTAAGGTTTTCTTATCATTATTATTTTAGAATTGTATCCCGTGGTAACTGTCACGCTGAATGTACTGTTTCACCCTCTTTAGCTTAGATAAAAATTAGGATTAAATGATAGATGCTTAACTTGTACCAATTGTTTCCGCCCGTCAACTTCACACGAATAGAACCCATTACAACTCCCACTTATTTGAATCCGGTATTATCCTTCGAGCAACACCGGGAAGGGAGTTGGCAGTCGGCAATCGTCATTCACACTATTTCCCCTCTGCCGAAGCACATGCCCAACTCGGCTCGGCATGCACACAACTAGCGCGGTGCGTGTTGTGATGTCACTCATCCGTACACAAAAAGAGATCGGGTGTGCAAAATTTGTCATTGACTTGTGTCATTAAGCGAGGTTTAGACTATGTTTTCATAAAAGTTTTTGTATAAGTTTCAAATAGCACTCGGTTTCCGGGTTAAGTGGATAAGTAATTGAGTAAGTAGGTATTCGTACGCACCATTTCCATTGAGTGCGTCGATGACGCGCGCGTTGTCGAGCTGGTCGCCAGCGTGGGGCGGGCGCGCTTCCGCGGCCGCGCCGCTCGCCAAAGGGGTCGACGCGCACAACGGTGAGATCTCACTCGTCGCCGACGGAGACATGCATAGACTCGCCGATGACACCGTGTTCTCTGCCTCCAGCGAACATTCATCTGGATATACATTCTAAATGTTATGAGAGATGTAAGATGTGTAGAAATAAGTTAAAAAATTGTGACCTTATTACCAATAAATTATGTCTATGTCTATGTCTATTACACAGAAACAACTGCAACGCTACATACCTACAATAATGCAATACGCATACAAAGTACATTCCTATGAAATACCTATATTTACGACCGAAGCTAAAAGCAAAACACTTGGGGCATACTAATATTATAAATGCGAAAGTGTGTCTGTCTGTCTGTCTGTTACCTCTTTACGCTTAAACTGCTGAGCCAATTTAGTTGACATTTGGTATAGAGATAGTTTGAGTCCCGGGGAAGGACATAGGGTAGTTTTTATCCCAGAAATCATCCTTTAAGGTGGTGGAAGTTTGTATGGGAAATCGGTAAAAAGCAGATTGGATAAAAAATAAGCTACCCAAATTACTAACTACACAGACGAAGTCGCGGGCAAAAGCTAGTACTAAATAATAGGGACGATTGAAACCTTACTTGTATTAGGTACACAGACCGTCCAGACCGAGTAACAGTGCGGTAGACGCCTGCATGCTAGCGCCAATAAAACTTATATTGCTACTGAGTCTATCTATTTAACCAAAATAATAATAAACTGTCTACAGACTGTAAGAGCAAACTAAAACCTTATATTATAAACGAAACACCAAAGCTCAAAGACGTCGTAACGTAAACTAATACGTTTGTGTGTCCACAACCAAAGCTCTTTTATGAATCACGGCATTGTAATTAAAACTAAATGGGACGAAAGCCTGTCTTAATATTTGCATCTTTAATCGTTTAATCGCCTAATGTAAAGTAGGTATAATACTTTTGGATCGCGTTTTTTATTTTAAAATTACTCGTAACTTCAGTAGTTTGGAACAATGATCGTCGAGTCAACACCCACACCACCCACATGGCGGTAACCGCGTGAGCCAAGTCTAGGTACTTGCTGGATTTGTCCTTCTCGGCTTTCACGAGATTCTCATTTTTTTATTATTATTATGAAGGCGTCCGCCAGCTGGCGGTATCATTGTGGGTAAAATCCGTCGCAACTTTCTTTAATAGGTACTCCAATTAAGGCGTAATTAGTGACAGAGAAAGATGCCTGCAATTTGCGAACTTCGGTGTTCGCGGTAGGTCCTCAGTTAGCGTTGCTCATACTATTTTCAGTTCCGTTTCTTTCTTTTTAGGTACGAAACCCTAAAAATAAAAATAAAATCTTCTTCACGACCGCGCAAAGGTGGTGGTGTATGGTTAATTTACAATAAATTGTGTATATTAGGAGTACGTTTGTATGGTGAAGCTGTCGTCCACTATCATCTTAAGCCACATCCTAAATCGTGCTAAAAGAGAAAAATACTCATACTCGATAGTCCTGTTTACTTAAAATAATGTGCGTACATAGTGTAGGCTTAAATCAAAATATAAATAGTTGTGCTTGCATTCCTACCAATTCACATAACAGAATAAAGTACTTAATACAATTGTAACAAAATAAAGAGAAAAGCATGCTGATGAAGAAGCCATTTAACTTACTTATAATCCTGGCAGCATACTTATATAAAATGTAGGTTTTTAATTAGATGACAAATAATATGTAATTATTAAAACGCATTGGAAGTTTAATTAGTTTATTTTTAACTATGCTCCACTTTTAAAAAAGGAGTCGTGAATTGCAGGGTTGCAACACACTTACATCGATGTAAATACATGTTGACCATGATATATATGTATACATAATAAGTAACATTCTAATATTTCCAAACAATATCCAAAATTACGCCAAGGTTAAACAAGTCATAATTTGATGAATTGGAAATATTACAGTCTATTCGGATTGTTTGTACACATTCAATCGAAAAGTCAAAAGGCTTAATCTAGCTACTTATTATTAATAATACCAATATTATTATTGCACTAACAGTGTGGCCGACGACCCCTTACCACTACCGACCTAAAATTGCTTCGTGCATACACGACACACGACACTATTACATAACATATAATTGAACACTATTACATTATGAAACTAGCTTGGCTGTAATCGAGTTAAATGTTAGTTTGGCTGTTTCGAGACGATTTAGGTTGATGCACGAACAAAATGTACGACCTTTCCATACAAAAAAAGTTATTTTTGTACAAAAAATGAAAATGTAATGTAATTTTTTTCGAGAATTTTGGCTATTACAATCACAGTGTGGCGATTTGCACTAAATAAAAAATTGGACAATGTAGCCCATTTATTCTTTATTTTAGAAAATATCACTTTAACGTAGGTATTCATACATTTTTTTCGTAAAAGAAAAAAATATAGCGCGTGGCTGCGACGATTTCCATACAAATGGAACCAAGGCTTAAGTCAAAGATTAAAAATGTTTACAAAAACGCTGATTTTGGCATTTTAAAAGTAAAAATATAATGTTTTAATGATTTTTTCATGCGTTTTTGCCCTTTAAAGGTCCGAATTTGTATTTTTTTAATCATACAAACTTTCACCCCCCCCCCCCATTTCACCCCCTTAAGGGTTGGTATTTTTATAATTAACTTATACCTATTATAATTAATTAATGTTCAAACTTTCAGCTAAAAATTTTCAGTAGTTTAGGATTTACATGTGTTTGAGTTAAAGACATTTTTATTTCATAATATCCCATACATTAAAATACGAGTATCTAACAAAACTCTACCTTACTCTGTTTACTTCAGGACATCATACTCTAAACCACTAAAGATATGAAGCTGATGTTTTCAACATCAATTAAATACGACCGGCTTAAGTATGCTATCGCAACTCGTGTCGATTTAAAACACTTCCTGCGGTCGTGTCTTAATTTATCGCCACTAGTTTCGAATTTCCTCTTTTCCGCACTTGTATCGTAAATTGTAATTACATTTTTTTAACATTTTCGAATTGTAATAACAAGAGCTCTTAAGACGAAAGTATAGGTAGAGGACCCGTGCGAAATCGCCTTTTCATATAAACGTAGTTCTCATTGGATATTAACATTATTGAACATATTTTAATACAACTAGCTTTTGCCCGCGACTTCGTCTGCGTGGACTTAGTAACAGCAGCTAAAGTAAGTATAGCGCCTGGAAAAAACTCTCATAGCCATCTTTCAATTTGAGCATATTATGCACACAAATTAGCAGGCACTTCATTAATTATCTCAATTCCACCCCGCTTTTTACTTTCTTAAGGGATGATTTTCGGGATAAAAACTATCCTATGTCCTTCTCAGGGACTCAACCTATCTCTATGCCAAATTTCATCTAAATCGATTCAGCGGTTTAAGCGTGAAGAGGGAACACACAGACACAGACAGACAGACAGACTTTCGCATTTATAATATTAGTATGGATTTGTTGTATATCAACTACAGCCTACGTTTGATTTTTTCGAATTTGTAATTATTATGTTAGCATTTAAAAATTTGTGTGAAATCTGTTTTTCACTCCTAATGTTAACAATAGCGAAAAAAGCTATGGTTAATATACATCAATTTTTGTAAAAATATTTTCCATAATGTACAACATCAGAGAGGAAAATGGGGACTACGTTTGTATAAAGAAGCGGCCATACCCTTTCCCCTTAAGAGTCATACGAACCATAGAGTAACTTATACTAGAGCGGTACTGTCATAGTAAATTTTGTAACCCCAGTAAATTTACTGCCATCTGTCGACACACTTTAAAACTAAAAATGAAGATTTATAAAAATACGATAAAATTGGGGGAGGCCTATGTCCAGCAGTGGATGTCTATCGGCTGACATGATGATGATGATGATGATGATGGATAAATGGTTTTTTTTATTTGCATTAATTATTTTTATGATTTTGACCCATGTTCTTTCACTGATATGCGTTAAAATTGTTAAATAACAAACGAAACAGTCAACGCCATCTATGCAACAGTAGGCCAAAGCTAGTAGTATAAATTGAATTTGACATGAACATTCAGGAATACTTAGTACAAAAAAAATGCCTGCTAAATATAGAATAAATAAATTCGAATCCTTAATCCTTCTCTTTATACGACAAAAAATATTATGTATAATAGTTATTAGTATTATTTATAGGAATCAAATATCTATTGGGCTATACTTTACAGTTTGACGGCAATGATACTCGGTACCTACTACTCATTATAGTAGTTTATCTACACACATATCATAAACTTTAAATTATAAACATCTCTAAAAAAAAAGCAAGTTGATTTGACCCCTGTTCGAAAAACCAAATCGATTTTGATATAGTAATGAAGCTATTACAACATTTTCACAGATAAGAAATGTGTTGTAACAAAACAGTTTATCTTAATGTTGGCCATTATTTACGGATTTTGAAGGCATCATAGAGGGTTTATGATATGTGTGTAGATAATAGTAGTTTATGTGACTGCTACATAATGAAAGGCATTAAAACTCGAGTGTGGGTTTATGAAACAAACGTAGCGAGTGTCATAATAGAATCACGGGTGTTTTAATGCCTAATTATGTACAGTTACATACACTGCTTTATCTACACACATATTATAAACTTTCTATGATATATTCACTAACCACATATTACAGCCGACATTGGGGCATAGTTGCTCTCTGGCGGAATTCGCGGATATGAGGTGGCGCTGGCGTCTCCGAAATATCTATATCGCACATTTTACACGAAACTTTTGCTAGAGTTACTTTAAAAAACAATAAAACAAATTATTTTTTACTTACAAACTAATTAAAAGATAAACTGCACGTCAAATGGCGGCAAAGAAAACTTTTTTCACGCATGTCACGCATCCGTAGTTTTTTTTTTAATTCAGAGACAAACTAGAGTGGAGGTCGATTGCCATATCGTTCGATACCAACTATCAAGCGAGATTTGTCAAATTTGTATGCAATTGACATTTCATTTCGAATAAAACGTCATCTCGACTGATATTAGAATTGAGGTCAAATCAAATTTCTTTGTTTTTCAGAGATGTTCGAAATTTGAATAAAATAATATTATCGAAATCGATGTTATTATTTAGCAATAATAACATTTTCACAGATAAAAAATTTGCTGTAACAAAACAGTTTATCTTAATGTTGGCCATTATTTACGGATTTTGATAGAGGGTTTATGATATGTGTGTAGATAAAATAATTTATGTTTAATGGGCGCATATATGAAGTTTAAAATTTCGAAGAGATACCTTTTTTTTACGTTTTTTAATTGACAATCATGCAGCTTTTTTAGATTGCGAATACCGAACAAAGACGGTTCACATGTTGTTTTCTCTCCTGATTTAACTTAAGAATTTAAGTATGCACTATTTGGAGTTTCTGGATGACTTAATGACTACGAGTAAGTGAACTTAACCTGTTCCTTCCACCCACAAATATATTATATGTATGTACCTATTACCTAACTGATGTATACGATGTATTTATCGGCACGCCCTACAGAGTACAGCCCGACCAAACTAACTCTGCATGGCATTTACATAGACAAAGTGTGACTATGTCATCGTTAATGACCAATGTCTATGAAAACATGTCGTTTATAACGACACTCCCACACTTTGGTCCCGTTCAAGTCGATACAAAGTTAGCTGAGACGGACTCAGTTTTTGGGTATACAAATATATTGTCTTTGAAGCTATTTTTAACCGACTTCGAAATCTCAAAAGGAGGCGTTTCTTAATTCTGTTGTATGTTTTCATAATAAGTACTTTTAACTTTACTTTTTATGATATCTGTACAATAAACGTAAACAATAAACACAAGGGCTTGTAGCATTTTTATTCAGTCAATTATTTAAATATAAAAAGTTAAGTATTAAATTATTCCTGATGTAGTACTTTACTAATCAATCATCATCATCGCAATACTTACTAGTATGCTTGCCGGGAGCAGCTTTCCAGATACATACATACAACGTACTCGTTGTATGTGTATCTGGAAAGCTGCTCCCGGAAACCCAGTTTGGCTTCCGGCCTGACCGAGGCACCTGTGAAGCTATATTCTCAGTGCGTCAACTGGAAGAGAAAAGCAGAGAGCAACGTCGTCCGCTGTTCCTCTGCTTTGTTGACCTCGAGAAGGCATTTGACAGCGTGCCTCGTGAAGCCCTCTGGATAGTTCTGGGCAAGCTTAGATGTACGGAGAAGTTCATAAGGCTAGTTAGACTCCTGCATGACGACATGGAGTGCTGTGTTGCTACCGACGACGAACAATCGGGCTTCTTCCCCGTCACGTGCGGGGTGAAGAAAGGTTGCGTCCTAGCACCCACTATTCGCATTATATTTTTCAGTCGTAGTCCGAGAAGTCTTACTGACATGCTCTGAAGGTGTTCGCATCCGCTATCGCATTGACGGCAACATTTTTAACCTTGCCAGGTTTAAAGCACGCACAAAAGTCGCATACGCAGTGATCACAGAGATCACGTATGCAGACGACTTGTGCTTTGTGACTGAGTCCCCGGAAGGCATGCAGCAGCTCATTTCCAGTTTCGACAAGTCTTGCCGCAGATTTGGGCTCAAGATCAGTGTCAAGAAGACTGAAGTTATGTCGCTGGACGTTCTCAGTCAACAGACACTGGTCGTTAGACTCGGCGAGGACCAGCTGAAGCAGGTAGACAAGTTCCGCTACCTGGGGAGCACGTTAACATCTAAGTGCGACCTTAATGCTGAAATTAACAGCAGGATAGGGGCTGCGGCTGCAGCTTTTGGCAAGTTAGATCTCAAGGTCCTCAGCTCACATGATTTAAAACTGGCTACCAAGGTAGCCGTATATATGGCAGTCGTGCTGCCTAACCTTCTTTATTCCGCTGGAACGTGGACTGTTTATCGCCGCCACATTCGCATGTTGGATCGATTCCACCTCAGATGCCTACGCAAGATACTGAAGATCCGATGGTCTGATCGTGTTCGGAACACCGAAGTGCTGCGTAGAGCAAATGTGGGTGGTATCGAAGTATATCTCATGCGACGCCAGCTTCGCTGGTGCGTTCACGTTTCGCGGATGAACAACCAGAGTGTGGCTAAGCAGATCTTCTATTCACAACTTGAGGAGGGCAAGCAGAAACAGGGCGGCCAATTCCTCAGATACAAAGATGTGCTTAAGCGGCAAATGAAAAAGTGCCGTATAGAGCCCTCGCGGTGGGAGCAGCAGGTAGCCACACGTACAGAATGGCGGGCTGCGATAAATACTAAGATCACGGAATTTGAATGCCAGCAGCGCTTGGAGCTGGATGCCAAGCGTGACGAAATAAAAGCCAGACCACCTGCGGCAATACAATATAACTATATGAATGGTGTGCTCGCATGCCCGCAATGTTGGCGAACTTTTACAAACAAAATCGGTTACGTCAGCCACTTGCGAGCACACCAGCGACAGCAACGGAGTTGAAAGCAGACGCCGTGGCCGTATCGGCCGTGGAGAGTTATACGTTGTATGTTGTAGTACTTATGTACTAACGAGACAGATTTGTATCGTCAATGGAGTTTGAAAATGTGTATAAAATTTTTGGCACAGTTACTTGATTTTTACTGATAAATAAATATCAGGTGCAAAAGTGGATCAATTGTTGGGTCCATACATTATTGCAATGATTCAATTTAGCACCACACACTTTGTTCACAAAATTTTCTGCGAAATTTTATTTGAGCCAATATGTTATTTACTTATGTACATGTACTCATTACCTGATTAAAAATTTTAGGTATTGGCTTTCATACACAGGTTTGGTAATTATAACAGGGATACAAAAAAGTACGAATTTTACTGTTTAGCCTTGAGAGTTAGTAAAAAACCATAAATGATAGATAGATCATTTGTGAACTGATTGATAGAGCATTTCATAATCTATAAGTTGTATTTAAAGTAATTAAGTCATGCTTGACTATTATTAATATAGTTATCTGTTTTTACTAAGGTACTGCTATTGACTCACTTTTGCTCCTAACCTAATTGTACATAGTCAAATTGTAATAATACTCAAATGTTTAAAATACATACCAAATTGTCCTTGGGACTACTTTTTTAAGAGCCACTTGCACTATTCCACTAACCCGGGGTTAATCGGTTAAACCTGATGTTACCATGGTTACCAGTACAATTTGATACTGGGTTAACGGTTTAACCGCTTAACCCCGGGTCAGTGGGATGGTGCAAGTGGCGCTAAATATAATAAAGTTGTAACGTTGGTCGTATTAATAAGGGGGCGTCCATTAATTACGTGAGGTGTTTAAGGGGCGTGGGGTCTCGTCAAATATCACGTATTTTTGCTGGGAAAAAATAGTGTCAAAATGCAAGAAAATTACATTAAAATAAAATAAGTTTCTAGACTAAAATATGGCATTAACAATGCAATTTAACAAAAATAACTGCAAATTGTTTTTTTTTTTAATACTCAAAATACTTACAAAATATTCAGATCTCACGTGAGATTAGGTGAGGGGGGAGAGGGTCGAGGCAAATCTTACGACATCTCACTTGAGGGTGAGGGTTAAAAATCCTCGAAAGCACTTCACGCCATTAATGGCCGCCCCCTAATTCTGTTTTAATGGACTGCTGGGACTTTAAATAGAATATAGTATAGGATAATTCAGCAATCATTAACCTTTTGAACCCTACACAAAAACGTCACTGACAAGCCCAGGTCCCGGGCGCAATGTACGAGGGGAGGTACAAATATTCGCGGAATGAAGTAGAAGTAAAATGGTACAAAACCTCTGCTTATCTGGCATGAAAACTCTATAGAAAAAAAATGTAAATGTCAATTCAAAACCGTCATTCGTTTTAAAGATATCGCCCTTCAAACAAATTATTTCGGGACTTCCGGTTCGAACGCCATCTTGATAGTAGCCTCGTGATTAATTCCTTTGTTTTTTGCTCATTAATATTGTTTAAAGTGTAATATCGATAGTTCTATTATACAATAATCTAATGTGGTAGTGTGCAGTGAATGGAGAATTAATCTCAAAGCGTGTTTAACCACCATTTTGGAGTCAACGGCCGGTAGTCCACGTGCTTCTCGTAAAATCTAGCTATCGGTTTTACGAGACAACTACAACAACCACCGAACAGCGTCGTGCTCTAAGAGCATTTATTTTGTTCCTACCCTTTTACGTGACATTGGCTACGGGCAACACCGCCCTCAAGTCCATCAAGAAAATAAAGAAATTATTTCGGAATAAACGTGCCACTATGGAGCAAATTGAATATCGTGCCGTGATAAAATTTCTATCGAAACAAGGAAAACCTTCGCAAGACGTGGTTTTGACCAAGATGTGTTTGATAGAAAGGGATAAATCATTAATTAACTAATTGAAGATTGTAAAGTTTTATAAGGGGTTTTAGACACTGTACTTAAACCGTTACCATTTTAAGATCTAGGTTTTGGAAAATGGAAATAAGGAAGAATGAAACCAAAGCCACAATGCTGACAACGATATTTCATAGACTGATGAGAGGTTTTGCATTGTATTTTAATGGACAGCATAACATAAAATATCAAGTTTTTGAATATGTCTTAATTGTATGGTTTAAGTATGGTATGTCATAAGAATCTAGGTCGCCTTGCTTATAAGTCTCATAATGTTTATTTATCCCATGGTTATAATTTATAAAGCGGGGATGAACCAACAGGCAGCGCCGACTTGCACTCTAGCCGCATTGTTCATGTAAAAAGAACACTTGATTATTACTCTGTTTCAACAATTAATACAATACAATGCTTGTGCACGACTTAGGCGTTATAAATTAATTCAATAATAAGCATCTGGGGATTGGTCATTTTCAAACCTTATTTTAAACTACACCTATAGGTAGAGTAGAACAACAAGATTTAGGATGCTTATTCAGATTTTAATCCTCTCGTAGGGTTTATCTTGCTACTTGCAGACCAAAGTAAAGGTAGACGTAGAGAGGCAGGAACAAAAGGCAGGAATGTTGTCGGCCGTAGGGTCGAGTGGTTGCAGCCGCACCGATTGCTACATCTAAGTACCTGATGCATAGTTATATTAGTTACTCGTACAACAACAGTCGACGGTTCGGGAACGCTACCGATCAGGCAACCGGTAATCAGACTCCTGTTCGCGCACCGAATGCTAGTCTTATTGTGTTTCTTAAAAACTACAAGGTAATTTTTTGTTAAAGTTTGAACACGCCAAAACGTGGGCACACATTTTTGCTTATAATTTTTGTCACGGGTGGTTTTTTTTTAGTTTACATAAATTAAAATCGCTATAGCATGAGGAACTATATAATTCGTTTTCATGATAACGAGCTTTAAACAATGACGGAGCGAAATCATTTTGCATCAAAAGCCTTGAAAAATTCGATTTAGGCTAAAGAAACTTTGTGAAAATATGAACATATCAAGAATCGATAAGTTTTTATGTTTTTGAAATGTTGCGGAGACGTTAATGAATGGAAAGAACCAGAAAGCAGAAAAACACGAGATTAAAATGAGAAAAAAAAAACTAGGAACATACACCGTTCTTATATAAAAACCGAAACCTATATTTTCTTATATTGCAAAAAAGGTAGGTAGAAATATCTCAAATTTATGCACAAAAAGTGAAGTCAAATTAGATTAAGAGCTAGCAAGAGCTTATCTGCCTCCAAAATAGTGGTGCTAAATGAAATTTGTATGCAAAATGTAGGGTATAAAAACGTTTGATCATTTTTAACGTATTTGAGCGTGTTAAGTGTTAGACGATGGATTCTATAGAAATACAAACTTCAAACAATAACACAGAATAAAACCTTTGACTTGTATGAGTCGCTAATACATTCCAGAAGATTGCAAGATAAAAATAATGCTAAGTATCCCCATTATTTATTGGTTCAGAAAGCTATTTGTGATTATATCGAGCGTCGCCGTTAATTAATTCGCATAAGGGACATCGACCATAGGAATATACAGGGTGGAAAGGCACGACGATCCTTTCCGCAAAAGGCGGATTGTTTGGATTTAGTACTGTATTTCCTCTAAAGAAACTGGGCTCATATTCGTAACCGTTTTAAAGTTATAGGCAGTTAACTTTTAATGCACAATACTACAAGTGACAACCCTCATTAGAGTCATTAGGTTCAGTAACATATATGGTTATATCCTCTTTGCTTAGAACTACTAATATCTGTGACCTAAAGACATTTCAGTGCAGTACGGCTACCATGAGTTCCGTAAATGACAGTCGAAAGTGAGAAAGTTAAGGAAAATGTATGGAGTAATTGTACAGTGCCTCTACCGGTCACGTAAAAAACTAAAAAAATCAACTGGCACCATGAGTCACAAACGTTTTAACGTGAGTTTTCGATACATGCCTAACTTCACACCTAAAACGTTCTCTTTCTAACTATATAACGAAAACTGAGCCAGAATTATTCTAGGTAAATACTTTACACCGTTTACGCGAATAAACGTGACAGATGTCATCGAAAAATACGTGCGTTTTCGATGTGACATTTTCTGTCAACTTGGAAACAACAATATTTGATCGAAATAATTTTATTCGGATGTTTATTACCGTTTTATCATGTTACAAATGCATTTCCGTTATTAAATTATCATTTAAATGCTTAGTTAATCATTGTAGTTTTATCACGACTTTTGAACGTACGCTAAGAGTGTCAAACAAGAGGCAAGTGCCCGTTTAGAAAACAATATTAAAATAAATAACTACACTGTGTAAAGTTCGGTCGAATTAAACGCCTTATAGTAAAACTTTTGTTCCTCCAGGAAAACAACCCCACAAATATAATGATGGAGTTATTGTAAGGTCTAATCCTATCAGACAACCTGCCATGTCTGTCCATCGATGTCTTTATGATATCTCGATACCTTTTCAAAATGCAAGGTAAATATACCATATGATTAGTGACTAATGTATAAAGTATGAATGTGTATAATGCTTAACGTAGGTAGCAGTAAACTTACACCTAAATAACCTATAAACTTATTCTTTTTCAGGAGTATAACAACAATGATAGTAGCTGATGAAACTTGGAAACTTAAGTAACAGCTATGGAACTGTATGATCACAGCCACATCATCTGATGTGGCCGAATGTTCAGTATTCTGGATGTGACTTGGCCAGTAAACATCATTACACATTCAGAAATTATAAAAACAGGAAGATATCTGAAGAATACAGTGTTATACAGTGCTTTTTAAAAACTAAAGAACTAAAAATATGTTGGTAGTGAAAGTTAGATGTATAGTTGATAAATCACCTAAACCTGAGTAATCTTTAGGTACTTTAACCGCTTCGAACTACATATCAATGCAATTTGTAAATAAAACAGGCCACAGGCAACTGGAAATTCTAAAAATGTTATATAGTCATAGAGGTAGATTATGCTAGATATTTAACTTTGTGAACACTTGCTAGAAAAATGATGTACCTTCTGGAACGCAACAATATTTCCAAGGTTGTAATAAATAATAATAAAATGAAGTGGTATTTTTTGTTTAATAGGTTTGTAGCATATTTGGTAAGTATGTACAACTAACAGTAATAACTACATCTCATACTAACTTCATATATCAGTATATAAATAAGACTATATGAGATTTGATAATTTAGATTATCATAGTAATACCATTTTTGTTTGCTTTTGCGTGGATCTAATCTGCGTGTCATTAGACCCAGTTCACACATACAGTTTCTGATACAGAAAATCATGTGTAATCAAAGCAACGCTATGGTTTAGCAAGAGGTGCATAGGCATATACATACATATATATATATATATTATGTATATATGTATAGCATTTAAAACTCGCGTTTTGAACACATATTAGATTAGGCCCCATTCGCACGAGAGCTTAAAAAGCGTCGCGTTAAAACCCGACGGAGCTTTTTTACCGTTTCTGATAAACGCTTAAAAATCACTTGTGAGTCGTACTCCCTGCAGTCCCTGCCTTGTGGAAGTGTAGTAATAAAAACACGCTTCATTTTTTAAGTAGTTTATTTGCGTATTCCGGTAAAAATGGTCCGGACTTGACTTCTTGAATTAATAATTCGGGATCGAGCTCCCACATAGTTATTTGTTATGAATGGTACGA
Source organism: Cydia strobilella (assembly GCF_947568885.1). Lineage (NCBI taxonomy): Eukaryota > Metazoa > Arthropoda > Insecta > Lepidoptera > Tortricidae > Cydia > Cydia strobilella. The sequence continues at coordinate 34,836,196 of NC_086068.1, forward strand.
TATGCGTTATGTATTCAAACGCGTCTCGGCAGAGCCATGACGATTGACACCAAAGATTGACACTCGACAGCCATCTGACAGCAGCGCCGGCGCTTTTATAACGCTTGTGAGAACAGATACACGGAGTTCCGTATGCTCAATTCAATTTACGGCCAACGCTCAACGCCGAAAATCGAACAGTGCTCGATAAAAACCGGCCAAGTGCGAGTCGGACTCGCGCACCGAGGGTTCCGTACATTATACAATTTAAACAATGTATTTTTATGTGAAACGTGAGTGAAAGGTAAATTGCGGTTTACGATTTGTGACGTATTAAAAATAAACTACTTACTAGATCTCGTTCGAACCAATTTTTGGTCGAAGTTTGTATGGTAATGTACATCATATATTTTTTTTAGTTTTATCATTCTCTTATTTTAGAAGTTACAGGAGGGGGGACAATTTTACCACTTTGGAAGTGTCTCTCGCTTAAACTATTCAGTTTAGAAAGATATGATATTAGAAACCTCGATATCATTTTTTAAAGACCTATCCATAGATACCCCACACGTATGGGTTTGATAAAAAAAAATGAGTTTCAGTTCTAAGTAACCTCTAAAAATTTTTTTTTCTATTTTTGTGAGAATCTTAATGCAGTTCACAACATACATCTACTTACTTACCAAGTTTTAACATTATAGTTTTTATAGTTTCGGAAAAAAGTGGCTGTGACATACGGACGGACAGACAGACAGACAGACATGACGAATCCATAAGGGTTCCGTTTTTTGCCATTTGGCTACGGATCCCTAAAAAGCGCCGCGCTTAAAACCGCCTTCGTGTGAATACATACATGGTTATCCATTTGTCATTCAAACGCATTTTTAACGCGCGTTGAAAAAACTCTCGTGCGTATGGGGCCTTATTTACCGACTATAGTTGGTTAAACCAAATTGGCAGTAAATAAGAACAAAAAAACTATACTCATCCTTTTCTTTTTGGTGCTAGTACCAGTGAAAGACAAAGATAGTATGATTCTCTCTGTCTATGTTTGAAATGAGCATGGATCTAGATTCATGTTTGACAAACTATAGCAATTTTATTTGGTATGAAGTTAGCTGCATAGTTCGTGCGAGCGCGTGTTTAATAATCAACTTCAAGTATATTATTATTTAGTCGATGTGGCCTTGTTCAGTTACGCGTTTGTACTTACAATTTGTCCTCTAATTTGTTTGTAAAACTTATGAAAGTGGCTACATTAACTATGGATGAAGTCGTTTCTTGTGAAGGGAAGGGATGTGTCCACGTATTACTCAACGAAGGCAAGGTAAAATCGTTAAACTTTGTAGAAAAATGGGATATCATTTCCGCGCCAAAATCAACACACGACTTTTGTATTCTCAGATAAGTCAGTCGCATAAGAGAAAATTCTGTACGGCCGTTTACAAAACACAAGGGATTGTTGTTTTACTTCAATTAAGGCGTAAATAATTAGTGTTACAGAGAAAAATGCCTGCAACTTGCAAACTTCGGTGTTCGCGGTAGGCCCTGATATGTTTGTAAAATTCTATCTAGTAGTAGTATGAGTATGCCATGCCCTGTGCGCTATGATTAGCTCGCCTCGATACGCTAGGAAATTCATTTGAGTACAAAGAGTGAAGATTAGACAGTTATTACGAAAACATAATCTTTCGGCTTGCCTTACTACAAAACTCTAGGCACGCCACTGATGATTTAGCCCAGAATTTTGAATTCAGGGAATTATAAACATTATATGATAGCTTAAATAATATTATTAATATTAAATTAACAATAAACACATACATATATACAAGAAAGTAAATTACGTTGACCGCGTAGACGTGAGCAAATATGTCAATGTCAAAACTGGTAGTTTGCTAAGGATTTCGATAGGTAATTTACCGTTTACTCATACGTTTGATATTTAGTTCTATAGGTGCCACCTAGAGGCGCTGTACAATACTCCGATATAATTTTTGCTCTGTTTTGTAGTATACTTAGATAGGGACAGCATCGTTTGCAGTGGAGTGTAGTTGGGCACATAATACGTAAACCGACGTAAATATGTGACGTACGGCGCGTTTATTCACTTAAAGTAAGTGAAATTGACTCTGGCAACTGATGGTAGAGGTACAGGTGACAGATTTGACGTGGGGTCTGCAGCCGCAGTTGCAATAATACACTAAATACGCAAAAATGGCCATGCTACGTGCAGTCGGCCTTGTCATTAATTTTACTATGGAAATTGACAATAACACCGACGTGTCGGAGCAGTAGTGCAGCTGCGGTCAGGAATACGTTAAAATCACCATACGTGCAGTCGATATAGTCATTCATTTTACTATGGAAATTGACAATAACACCGACGCGTTCAGGCCGCTGCAGTAATGCAGCTGCGGTTGGAAATGGACTGTCACCTTTACCCGTGATAAAACCGTGACGGAAATAAGTTGCAAATTACGCGAAAAAAACCTATTTTCAAAATGCCCTTGAGCCCGCGATTACCTAAATTTGCTTATGTTATACGGGGAGTGTAATTATAATGCCGCCGAGACGTTACGACGCTACAGACAAAGATATCCTCCACCACACCCAACTAGCCGTATGTCAATTTTATGTCAAATATTTTAGTAAACATAAGTGTCACATTACACTTACATGTAGGTTGATAATACGTAGTAATAGTAGGGTTGTCACTAAGATGAAGATTAATTAATTTTAATATTTTTACTATTTGTTCGTAACAAAAATCTAAACATTACGAATCGATTCTCCATCACTTAAACTAACCCCCCTTTGCGAGAAGGATCGTCGTGTGTTTCCACCCTGTATACAAGTAACATTTGTGAAAATAACCTAAACCTATTTTAAAGAAGTCACAGCCCACAGTTACTAGTTTGGTAGTATTCATCGTGTTGTCACTACACTATTATAACAGTGACGAAGAGGTATTATCACGATAGACATGCTGACAATGCCAAAAGGGTACTTTTGGAGGATGGTTCTAAATTAAGGCGGATGGCAATGGACTGGGTCCATATCAAGGAACATATGATAAAGACACCTGTTTAAGTTATATTATTAACTAATCCGCAAATAACTTCGGTTTGGTCTACTTAAACATACGGTAATCATGTCGTGCAAAGTGCCCGTGTCCTGGTCATCACAAAGTCTGTGACATGTCAAATCCTGAGCCTGAAATGAAAGTCTAGTATATTAGCATGATAAACTATAATATTTTCAACTATATTCCGCTCCAGGAGACCTTTATTTTCTATATATTTTTAATTTTATGTGCCCACGTTTTGGCGTGTTCAAGCTTTAATAAACCATTTTAGGCAAAGTATCTTATTAAGCTACCTCTCTCACTTTGTTATGATTACAGACTTTACGGAGCTCAGAGATATTTAAAGTAAATCGGTAAAGTTGATTAAAAGGAATACTAATTCTCAAATATGTTGAGTAGTCTGTTTGTAATCAATACGTGACATTACATGATGAGAATCTTGTGAATGTAAAGTTACTAATAAATTTGACTATATAATGAATAATATCTACATACCGCAACAGTACCCTACATTGATGAACTTCTAAAATAGCACATTTATTATTACTAGCTTTTCATATACAAATTCACAAAAAGGCAACCTGATTCATACCTACATAAACCGTGTTCACAATTTTTCTTTTATCAATAAACATTTTAGCAAGGGCAAAATATCAGTTTTATAAATAGTTATGGAAACACTTAGGAGGTGCAATGACAATGGAAAGCAAATTAAGGGTGCTACGTGTCGCTGCCATATTCGACGCCGAATGGGCTAGAGGCTAGACTAGAGCATATCATACTTCGAACTTCATACATTACCGGCCAATGTTGAGTTTCCTTGTCCACCAAGCATCGTATTGTTCATTAACGTGTCGCCGCATTATTCGACGCCGAATGGGCTAGAGGCTAGACTAGAGCATATCATACTTCGAACTTCATACGCTACCGGCCAATGTTGAGTTTCCTTGTCCCCCAACCATCGTATTGTTCATTAACGTGTCGCCGCATTATTCGACGCCGAATGGGCTAGAGGATAGACTAGAGCATATCATACTTCGAACTTCATACGTTACCGGCCAATGTTGAGTTTCCTTGTCCCCCAACCATCGTATTGTTCATTAACGTGTCGCCGCATTATTCGACGCCGAATGGGCTAGAGGATAGACTAGAGCATATCATACTTCGAACTTCATACGTTACCGGCCAATGTTGAGTTTCCTTGTCCCCCAAGCATCGTCTTGTTCATTAACGTGTCGCCGCATTATTCGACGCCGAATTGGCTAGAGGCTAGACTAAAGCATATCATACTTCGAACTTCATACGTTACCGGCCAATGTTGAGTTTCCTTGTCCCCCAACCATCGTATTGTTCATTAACGTGTCGCCGCACTATTCGACGCCGAATGGGCTAGAGGCTAGACTAGAGCATATCATACTTCGAACTTCATACGTTACCGGCCAATGTTGAGTTTCCTTGTTCCCCAAGGGCTCTTATAATTTGCTTCAAGAACTACAAGATTTAACGTTTACATCCAAAATTTTGTAAAGCATAATACATCGTTGAAGCCAAAAAGAGAGCTCTTAAAAGTACGGAAGTAGAAAGATCTAACACATTCTTAAATCTGGTTATTTGATACTCCGAAAAGGTCCACTTTATGTGCGCATATGAATTAAAGCAACAATTTTCGCAATGACCCGGAAGATCAAACATGAGATAAGAACTACTAATCTAATCTAAACATTTTGTATAGGGGACGAGCCATTTTTAAATATTTTAAACGTATCCTAGTTACCGTTTTCATACTCGTCTTAAATTAATATTACGATTAATATAAACGTTATATATTGTGCGATAATGCCGATGTGTTAAATAGTTAATAAAACATGTAAGTGTACAATGGTCACCTAGTCGATGGCAAAAGCAATCAAAATTTGCGACATCTCAGCTGTGCATTGTAATTATAACATAAAAACATACTTTCCAATTCCTCTGAACCTTTAGTATTACGTAGAATAGGCTAGTTTACTATAGATACATAAGTTAAATTGTTTAACATAAGTCATGTGCTCATGTGTGAAAACAGTGTTACTAAATACGCGAAAAAACAAGATCAAACGTCTTTTTCGCATTACATGACTGCAATTCATTAAAAATAGAGACAGAGAGAGAGAGAGAGAGAGAGAGAGAGAGAGAAGGAGACATATGCTTCTCTTTACATATCGTGATGGTGCATGTATCTTACTACCTTCGTAGTAAAAAAAAGTTTCATAAAAAGTACAGTAGCGGCAATAAAACTATCATACTTTCATACTGTTATTTTTTGCACGCATTCATTCGAAAATTCGTGAAGTTAGACTTCATACCATTATTACCATTGCATCATCGTAACGACCATATATTATATATACAGTGAAACTTGGTTAAGTGGGACTAGGATGAGTGGAAAACTTTATAGCTGGTACTCAAGGTGCGGTCCCGACACTTTAGCACTGAATTGCCTCTGTTAGTGAGACAAAACAAACCTCTATAACTTGGATTAGCACTTTCGATTTTATAGTCGCATTTACCTCTATAATTGAGACAGAGAGTGCATTTTACCTCTTTTACTGAGACTATATTCGAAAGATTACACTTGCTTCATTGTTTTTTAAAATGTAATTGGAATTGTCCTCTGTATCTGAGATAACATCAATCTATGACCACTCTTACTTGGAATTTATTGCAACTCGATTTCCGTATTTTTACTAACTTAGTCTGTCAACAAATTCCGCATTTGATTAATTGTGTCTAAACGACTTCAAGTTTCTTTTAGTAAGTTTAAACGAAAATTTTGATAAGTATCATGAAAACAAAACATAATTTTCCTTTAAATTTCTTCTTAGAAATGAAGTCAGTATCAAATTTAATTAACACAATCTATCCTTTGTACAATCATTCAAATTAATTCGAATAAAAAATTTAACGGACAAAAAAATTACAGCGAGGATTATTTTACCAAATTTATTTTTAAGGATTATAACTCATACACAATCTTAACAAAATGCCTTATTAACCACCTCTATAACTGGAATATTCTCTATTCTCACCTCTATTAATGGCAGGGACCGTTACCGGTATAAATAATAATCAAAATATCTCATAGCATATACTATACACAATATTTCTTTGATATTATAGAATAGTATTTAGGTAAGGATAATGATTGAGCAGATTATCTAAATTAAGTGCAAAAATATACCACATAAACAATCTTGATACCAAAATTGAATACCGGTTAATTTATTTGAAAAAATATACCGATACGGTCCCCGATTAATGGAACCGTCTGTAAATGAGACAGATGTTTATTTATACCTGGCTAAGGGTTCATCCATTAATTACGTCACACGAATTTCTAGGTTTTTTGACCCCTCCCCCTCCTTGTCACACTTGGTCACATTTGGCAAACCCCTCCCCCCGGCGTGACATCACATTTTTTTCAACGAAATCGGCAAATCGAATTAAGTATTATATCAAAATATTTCTGAGAAAAGAAATATTAGTAATTTTATAACCCACAACTCATTAGGAAAGTAAATTAAACGAATAAAGACGATTATCGTTTCAAAAACTTGTTAAAGGGTATTTGACAACATTAAAAATATATAACGAATTGCTGTCATCCTGAAAGATAATAAACTAATAAAGTATATTTCACTATATTTGAATGTAAATTATGTTTAGTTTTTGGAAAATAAACGAAAGAAAATTTAATATTTTTTGAAATTTCATCAGGGACGTGAACGCTCTGTGATTGGTCAACGCTCGGATGACGTCACACGCGGGTAAACATTCTTGATTGCCTTGAGTGTTTTAACTGTTTTATTTGTATTTAGTTAATTTTAGTTATTGTTCCACAGTTTTCTGATATATTCCGATTTATTCATAAGAATCTCAACATGGAGCCGAAATATGTGAAAGCTGATAGCGGCAACCTACCAGACATAGACGCATTAATGGTTGCACTTTTCTTTAAAGATAATCCGGATTACTATGCTGCGGAACTTAGAAATATAAAAACAGCTGTGTGAGTATACGTAGAAATTGATTATTTACGAACATTTCGATTTCGATGATACGAATACGACGACGATATATACTATATAGAATTCGATGACGAGAATAGTATCTCCATACTGCACTTTAGCTTGAAAGAAAAAGTATGCTACTAACTACCTACTAATGCTGAAAGAGCTATGTTATGAGGTTATGTAGTAATACATTAAATACCTAGATCTTGTTTCGTTAAATACAACAAAATTCGCTGCTTTAACTACCATATTTATTTACAGTTAAATATTACTTACATCGAAGTGGTCTTCACACATAAAAACATTTGTATGCGCTAAAATGCTCTTTGGGTCTCTTCGCGCTAGTTTTAACCACATTTTTCTTTTTTTGGGATTCGTTGGAACGGAAACAAACAATTTGTCTGGATTTTTTATAGTCGTACTTGAACATTGCGGCACTATACACCATTTATATACCATTTAACAGTGAAATAATCAATTCAATGCACATAAACCATAAGATTTACTAAGGTCATTGACTGAGTCTACTCGCGTGTGACGTCACACGTGTCACGTGATTAGCCCCTTTGCAAAAACAGCGTTTAAGGCGCATTCAAAATAAATAAACTTTAACATTGTTTTTTTTATATTTAATACAGTAAATTTCACGGAAATATCAATGTAGTGTAATTATTAAGTCATAAACAATCAATTAAAACCATTTTCAAAAATTTGTCAAATAGCCTATTTAACTGTACAGCGAATTAAAGAATTTAAATAAGTTAAAGTGACATCACAAAGTTTGTGACTCCCCCTCTCCCTTGCCACTACATGTCACATTTTCTTGACCCCCTCCCCCACCCTAAACGTGTGATGTAATTAATGGATGACCCCTAACTGAGAACCTGGGTAAGTGGAATATCTCTTTAGGTAAGACAAATTTGCATGTCCCACGTATCCAGGTTTCACTGTATTTTAAAAATGAACCCTAGTTTGATGAAATTGTCGTTTTCATACGCCCCTATATTGTAAAGTTCATCAAAATCGCTAGAGCCGTTTTTGAGAAATTATTAATATACAGGATGGAAAAAATGTATGGGCCCTGGAGGGAAAGTGCCTTAAAAACCTTAAGTTAGCCCATTTTACTTAAAGGAAACATTCTTTTATTTTTTGTGGTTACCTATAATTGGACAAACATCTATCTGAGGACGTTATGCACAGAACTATATCAAGATAGAAGTAAAGAGCTCGGCAATTTGTAGGGAGACCGAGCGTGTAACATTTTGCGTAGGTACTTTGACGTCACGAGCGTAATTTAGTGATGAGAAACATAAGCCGCGCGAAACGATTCAAAAGCATCGATTCACAGATCGATTAGAACACGGCATCGATTCTAAAATATCGATAAGAACCGACAGAAGAAATGATAATTATTTTCGACAGAGGAAATGATAATTCACGTTGACGATTCAACGGAGCCACGACGTTCTATTGCCAAAATAGTGTTTAGTTTTTAAGTTTATGAAATGTATATGTATTAGTTAGTCTATAAGGTATATGTAATATAGGATTGTTGCCTGAATTAAATTTTAAAATAAAAATCACAGAACTATAATATCAAGATAGAAGGAAAGAGTTCAGCAATTTGTAGGGAGACAGAGCGTGTAACATTTTGCGTAGGTACTTCGACGTCACGAGCGTAATTTAGTGATGAGAAACATAAGCCGCGCGAAAACGATTCAAAAGCATCGATTGACAGATTGATTAGAACACGGCACCGATTCTATGCACCGCCACCTTTTTGTTAATAATATTTGCTTTGCACTACGTACATTATATAGCTGCATAATAATATAAGAATGTAATTATCATTTCGTCTGTTTTCAAAGTCGATTTTAATAATCGAGTAAGAAAATCGCAGTGTACAGCACTATTCTTACTTTTGACAGAAAAAATGAGAAATCGACCCTGAACGTGACTCGATAGTTTGAATAGCTTATTTTTACATCGCTGGTTTTGAACGCACGCCAAGTCTGGCTCGTCAAATTTAAGCCGCAATGGAAGGCTAGCGTTGGCACACAATCGCCCCCTACTGTTTTGATGAAAATAATAAAATAAATAGTTTTTTAATTAATAACAGATATTTAAGGACAAATTGTACTTACCGATGAAAGGAAATACCTCCATTAACAGCTCCAACTTTATTGGTAGTGTTTGAACAGGTAATTATTGCGCAAGAAACCATTTTGTTTTTAAAACCTGACGTCGCAAGCAGACATCGATCGGGAGCAGACTGAAGTTCGCGGCGAGCAATGGAGCCACCGGGTCGTCGTTTCGCCACTCTTTCCTTCTATCTTGATATAGTTCTGTGATGTCATGTTATGTTATGTAAGTTACAGATTATTTTTTCATGATGTATTGTCTGTTGGTGATACCAAAAAGAAACTGCATTCAAAGATTTTTAATTTTTTTTTTGTTCAATATTGCTTGTCTAAAAATATACAATAGTACTAAATATTCGATTTAATGGATATTTTGTACCACAGAGGAGAGTAAAACCTAATGTTTCTTTTAAAAATGTTGCCATTAACATTGACTCGAAATCGAAAAGTAGAATAAAATAGCGAGTGTTTATTTTTTGGATTTTTTAGTCGGTTCGATTCCCGGGCGAGGCAAGCGAATTAAAAAATATATCTTTGATTGCAGTTTTGTTTCTTTAAAAAGATAAAAGAATGTTTCCTTTAAGTAAAATGAGCTACCTTAAGGTTTTAAGGCACTTTCCCTCCAGGGCCCATACATTTTATCCACACTGTATATGCAAATGTATCTGAAAACATATGATAGATTATTTGCCACTAATGTAGCTGACTTGACTCAGTAGTAAAATAGGTACCTAGCCTAAGTATTAATATAATATCGTCGATATAAAACCGCAAACAATATTTTCGATTTAATTTTAATTCTGTACAAACTATAGCATGAACATGACTGAAATTATTTAATTACCAATGTCGATGATTGTATATACGATAATTAACATGATTTCCGTACAGATTATTAAATTTAATAATTACTTAGTAGTATTAATGTGAATAATGGTAATAACGTTTAAAAAGGACAATATTAAAATATAGACAGTAAAATAAAATAAATCAACGTAAGTAGAAGTAGTAGAACTTTTACTAACAGACGAGACAATACCTATTAAAAAAATACGGGTGTACATTTGACGTGGGTCAGGATGATGGGTTTATGTCAAACTCAAATCATAGGTGTAGACTCTTACGTTACGACCATAGTTGTGTCTCTTTTCTAACGATTTAATGAACTGAAGAGGATAGATTTTACTCCATCAAATAAAAGATAATACTTTTACACTGGACATATGTCCATGAAAAAATATTGTAAGCACCTACTTAAGAATTGGCTGTAAGAATTGGTTACAGGCTTGTCATGATTAGTATGAAAGAAACCTCGATAAGAACATATTTGTGCTTTAAACTACGTCATACGAGATCAAAGTGTAGTCAGACACTATTAACTCTGAATAAAATAGCTAAATCTTTCGTTTTGAGCAGTGAACAATATTTTTTTATAACTCAATCTTGGATCACGTAAATTAAATCACAGCCATTTAAATTACTCACTGATCGATTATTAAATACGATGACCGTGAGACATAACGGTTTAAAAAGACTACTTTCCCATTCGCTACTTAGATCTTACAAAAACGGTCGCTGTTCATGGACATGATTCGTTTCCCATATACAGCTGAAGGTTACTATTTTTAATCCTAAAAATATCAAGATAAAATTTGGCACTAATAAATTTATTACAGTCCTGTATTAGCTGTATTATAAAGCTTCGGCTTCAGAAACTTTAAAGAGTTATAATTAAGTGATAATTGTTATGTTAGCAATAATCGCTTCGTACAATTATTTGATTACACATCTGCAATTATAAAATACCAGCGGCCATTCCGCCGGTACACTCAGCATCAAAAGCAGCGGATCAGACTACGCGTCCAAAGTACGAGTACCTATCATTGTCTAATAGCTTAACAAAAAGCGATATGCCTCTGTGTGTAGAATGAGTTAGACTGTAGCAAATAATATTGAGTGAGGACTTGAGGAAAGATTTAATTATATTTGGAAAACAATATTACTGGGTGGCAGATAATTTTAGCGCGCTGCTTCATCCGCTACTATTGATGCTGACTGGACATTACACATTCTTCATTAATAATATATACCGCTTTCGATCAAGGAATAACAAGAAAAGTAAAAACCTCCATCAAAGCATAATAGTAGTAAAACTAATTGCACTGATCTATTCACACAGTTTCAAGACATGTTTTGTAGTTGGTGTCGGTTGTAGTTGTAGCACAACACTATTTAAGGAATTCTACAACGCGCTCTACACTGTACGCGTAGTTGGTGTAGAATATCAGAGATACAGAAACAGATATTAGATCTAGTTATAGTAAAACAAAGGGGGCAAAGTTGTTGTGTAACCCACCATGCTAATATTGATACCCGAGCGAGCGAAAGATTCCAAAATGGAACCACAAGCGTAGGTTAGTGGATCGATAAGTGGAATCTTGAGTGTTCAGTGGGTTTTAAGGCACGAGGGTAACACAAACTTTGCTACCGAGTGTAACACATTTTTTTTACCACACCAACGCCAGGATAATACTTACTGTAAAAACATTACAACTCTAATCCAAATCAACGCTATTAAATAATTATCATTCAAAATTAACTTTTAAAAGTCAATTCTAACCAGCCAACATGAGGAAACCACTCAAATTTTGTCACTCTTGTGGATAAAATGCAACTTTCTCATCAGTTTATGAATATTAAAGAGAACCTTTATGAGCTGGTGTGGTTAGAATCATTAGTGTTATCAAATTAGTCTATAGGTGTTGGGACTACTGGCTATTGTATATATGCTCTATGTGGCGTACCGCCCGGTTAACCGCATATAAACATATGTCATGTGTGAAACTTGTCTTGCGAACGCGACTACACCTATTTATGTTTTTCATGTAATTGCACAATTAAACTAAGTTTAGTTACAACCATCAGCCCAAGCAGATAATAAAAGCTGGCTGTGCGTAGCTACGATCTCGATGTAAGTAGACACAAACTAGACGACTAGAAACAGACAGCTGTTGGCATATTAACCACATTAACCATATTAACTACGGTCAGCCGGACGGTAAGACGCAACGCGAGCACGATACACGGCCTAACAATTTTATAAAGTTTTCTATTTAACAAATAATATAATAAATTACCCTATTATATATATATCTAATATGTATATATATATATATATATATATATATATATATATATATATATATATATATATATATATATATATATATATATATATATATGTATGTATGTATGTATATATATATATATATATCTTAATAACAATTGTGTTAATTAGATTAAAACGCTTTGAAACGCAGAGTAAATAAGTAACATTCACGTATATTGAATGATATCAACGAATTAGAATAACCGACTAATTAGAGCTAAGGATTTTGTTAAATACATTTTAATCGTTTTCATCTTCAGAGCATAGAGGCGGAGGGAGTGTAGAAACGTCAAATTTTTGTTCAGGGCTGTCACTAGATACCTGAGAGTCAACGTAATGACTAGAATAAAATCTTTCGACGTTATTAAGACTGAAACGTTGATCCAGATCTCTCGAGTAATGTTCCTGGCCTGATTCGCCAACCTCACGCAGCTCATGTATATATTGCGGGTAACAATCTTGGGTTTGATACATACCCATGTCATTGTATTGCTCGGGATAAGGACTACCCCTATATCGTTCATATTCATCTTTATCCTGAGGCAACTCTGAATCGGAATAAACCATCGAATCTCCACGTGCAAAAAGGTAACTGCTTGATTTAGATATCTTTGGAGCTCTTTTAATAGTATCCACTGGGTAAGCGTAATCGTCCGAATCATCTCTGTCGCTTTGTTCTGCAAAAAACGACGTTCGGGATTGAACTTGCCCAGATGATTCTCCAAGAGATTTTTCGTCGGATTGTCTGAACACACCAGACAATTTAGATTTCTTTAAAGATGACTGACGACTACTTTTATTTGAATAAGATAGCCGGGGAGGACTATCTTCTGGCACATACGATGGTTCTTGAGAATCCAAATAAGGATGTCTCAGACGACCCAACCTATCAAACCGCGGAAATCCCATCTCGTCTTCATCAGCGGAAGACCCAAATCCTTGAAATTGTACTGGAGTAATATTAATGGGACACAGTTGTGTATCGTAAGTCGAATTTTTATACTGCCTATAGTCTCCTTGTTCATCGTCTTCTGAATAACTTACTGGCTCAGCAATGTCATAGTTTTTAGAATCAGCTTTTGATATTTCAGAAGACCCTGATTCAACTTCTGGAATATAACTATCAGAGCAATCCGAACTCTCCATGCGACGTAGCGTTTCTTCTACGGCCAAATATTTCGTGCATTGTGGCTTGTCACTTTCGGAAGAACACTGACTCTTGGTAGAATCTTCTTCTAACACATCTTGAATTTTTTCCTGTCTCTTGCGTGTGCCTGTAACCTGTTTTTTTCTTCTAAATGTTTTCATTCGCTCTCTTGGATCTCTAATGACGTCCAATGAGCTGTCAGTATCGTTCCCACTAGGAGGACTTTTGAGAGATATATTTCGTGCCAACAAAGATTTTTTGACAGGGGTTTTTATAGGCTGTATTGGAGGAGACTCTGAACTAAGGCTGCTAGAATAATAAGGCGAGCACCGAGACAAAGGGGTTTTCCCAGACCGTTCTCCGGGTTTTTTATCGTATAAATCCCGATGCACGGATGGTATTTCTGGTACAGCTATAACAGGCAGTACGGAGGAAGTTAAGTAATGTTCATGAAAAGACCAACTTTTAGGCTTGGTACGATATTGTTGAGATATTTTATATTCTTTTATTTGATTCTTTGATAATGTTTTATCGTCATAGCTGGCATGTTTGGCTAAAGGTTTATAATCAGAGCGCATAAATTGATTACCTATATCTTCACGAATAATGTTGGAAAATTCTTGGCTTTGATAACGTTCACTGTGTTTTTCTTCTTGGCTGTATAACTGAGACGGTATATCGATGTCCAACTCAGGTTGAGGTCCTACAAAAAATGTTTTGAACCCACTGTCCTCGCTTTGGCAACGTAGAGTGGGTTTCGTATAACGGGAAGTTTGCTCTTCATAGCTGAAACTTTTAGGTGGAGTCTTTTGGTATCTCTCATGATTATCCTCTTTAACGTTTGTTATGCCTTTTAGTCTTTGTTCGAATCGTAGCACTCCATCAGGATTTTTTTGGAGACTGCTCAGAGAACTGGAGCTTGATTTGTCAGATTTATCACTATAGCTAATTGACGAAGACTTTTCAGTTTTGCTAGCGTAATTTGCGGTTAATCGCAGCACAGACATGAGATTTGGAGGTTCTTTGGTTATTGATGTTTTCTTTGAATAATTTTCTTCAGTTTCCTGCTTATCATCTAATGACAAAACAACTTCTTTTTTTATGGTATCATCTGATTTTATATCTTCGACTTCTTGTTGATCTTCTCGGGCAGTAGCTATTAATGTGTGACTTGTGCTAGCGGACCAATCAGAAATAGACTGAGCTAGTGTTAAGGTGCTATCACTTTTGGTACCAGAGCTACTATCAATTCCTTTTCTAGATATAGTAGTTTCTGAACTGCATAGTTTATCGTACTTAAAATTTTCAGTACTTTTATCTAAACTACTACTTTTAGAACCTTGATCTGCTTGTGTACCAATTTTGACTTTTTGATCCGATAACTTACTTGCAAGGGAAGAAGAATGTACTTTAACAACTGCATTATCAGATTTGTCGCTTTTCGGGACTGAAATGGCAGAGATGCTTTCAGATGCAGAAAGATTAGCATACTGACGAACTGTATTTGTTCCAGTAGACCACTCAGAAATGCTTAAACATATAGAGGTGTCTTCCGAATGCGAACTATGAGTACATTTTTTCTGAGGTAAGCCAATTTTGACAGTGCCATCCAGATCGGTGCCAAATGAACTTGTTTCTTCTTCTGAATGACTGCTGTGACTACAACGTTTGCATGTGCTCGAGCTACCAGTACTCAATTTAGTCATCGCGCGTACAGTATCATCAGCATTAGTCTGAGATAGAAGATCATCTATCGATGTATCTGAATTATTAGAAGCACATGAATACTTAGGTGTTCCGACCTGAGAAAATCCTTTTTCTAAATCTGGCGATAGTGATTTACTATCACCCCCGAAGACGTCATCAGCGAACAAGGGGTCATCCTCGAAAATGGGACTATGAGTAGTAGGTGATTTCAATGGCTGACTAATAATAACTTTGTCTTCTAAACTGCTTCTAACGCCAACAGATTTATGTTCAGCGCGAGAACAACATGAACCCAGGTCACAAATAAGACAAGAAGCTTTGCTAATCGTTCCACTTAAGCATGATTGATCGTAATTGGGCACCACTCCCTTGTTTAAGCACGCCGTCTCGTCTTGTTTTTCTAAGGGTTCAACCATGTATCCAGACTGTTCGTAAGGTATTATTTTAATACTTTTGTGTACATTTCTATCTCCTTTTTTCTGTGCTTGTTTCACGGATTCTACATCTTGGCCATCCTCCTCATAATCTTCATCATTGTTTAGCGTATCACTATCATCATCAGAACCTTGCATATTTCCTATACTTTCAGGTTGAATAGTGACCTTCATAGCTTGTTCAGGCTCGTTACTCATATAATATATATGGACTTTTTCTACAATTGGAGTCTCCAATAAACTTGAAGGCGGAGAGGGCCATTGATCATAGTCACTCGATCTTCTGGTACTATTAACGTCTGTTGCTTTAGACGCTTGAGTTGGAAGTTCAGGTAACGGCCAGTCGTCAGAGTCTTGACTTTCACTGGGGGGATATTGTTTTAATGAAGCCGTGCGAGTGTCCGTGCTAATCTTTTGAAAGTCTTCGTGCAAGACTTTGGATTCCTGATTACTTGAGGTCTTAGTTTTCTTGTCTATGCCTTTTTTAGATTCTGAATACATTTCACTTATTTTGCTCTGATCTATTGGTATATCAGGCATCTCAGCGGAAGTTCTTCTATCCGTATCCGAAATATAAGCTACATTAGCGTTACTAGGTGGATCCGAACTGAGACTAGCTTGATGGTCACTAGAATTCAAAGACTCTTCATTAATGCTTTCAGACCTTGAACAAGCCTTGGTCGAATCTTCATCTGCACTCGTCTTTTCCGAAGCTGTGCTACGTTCAGATATCCTAGACAAAGTGCGACCAAAGTTTTGTCCATAACCAATAACAACGTCGGTTGCTGTAGACGACGTAGCTGGGTACAAAAAGTTAACAGGAAAATCATTAAGGTCATCTGCTAAGTCAGTTTCAAAAAACCCACCTCTGTCCCCTGCCACTTCTAGCGATTCAGAAGAATTTACTGAAGGCGCATTCTTGGAAAATGTTTGAAAGTCATCGACCGACCGTTGGTTATTAAATTCAAAGACTTCTTTATTTAATGTCAAGCTTTCATAACCTTCATGATCTTGTGGTATCCACGCTTCTTCTATACTTGTACTATTTTCACTCCCTGAAGCTCCAAAGAATGGCCTCCATGTCGGCTTTAATTCTTCGCCACGCCTATACGCTTCACCTAAAGAACCTGAAGTTGATTCAGTAGTTTCAAAAGATCCTCTGGATTCAACACTTAGTGAACCTCTAGAATCCATGCTCGATTTAGAGGAACTTTTTTGCTCGTCAAGGCGTCCTTTTCTTCTCGAAGAGGAATCATCTACACTGAGGGAACCTTTAGATGTGGTAGTAGTTGTATCCATACTTGATTTAGAAGAACTTTTTTGGTCAGTATCTTTAAGAGCCCTCTTCTTCATAAGTTCTTTTTCAAAAGACGAGGAAGTAATAACATTTCCATCATCATCAAAATCAATAGTTGTGTTTTGGTCTTCTTGAGATATAGTGATTGCAATTTTCGTTTTCTTTATTGTTCGTGGTAAATCTTTTTTAACGTCTTTAGATGCAGCTGATTGACTAGATTCAGATTCTTCAATAACACATTTGCCTATTTTCTCTAAGCCACTTTTTCTCACATTAGGTCTTGAAAGCTGTTCAACAGTTTTATCAACAGATTCTGAACTAGAATCTGAATCAGTTGGAGCTTTCTGTGAATCCACTGGTCCTTGTTTTTCTAGTGTGGGTGTAGGTGATTTCCTAATACTGAATTTTGATGGACTTCGGGGACTCTCAATACGATTTAATTCAGAAATGGGAGAAGGAGATTTAGAATTTGATTTTGAATGTTCGCTTGATAAGATAGATTGTGAAAGTAGATGTTCTTCTCCATACTCCATTGACTGCTTAAGTTCTTCGAGGCACTCTCTATCTTTTTTGTTTAACTTCTCGATATCTTGAGATATGCCTAATGGCCTGGCAATAGAACAACTTACACTGGACTCATCGTCTATGGAGCTACCTTTCATGTTAGCACTAGAAGGGCTAACATCCTTTTCTATGCTCGTCCAACTAGTGGACTCTGAGCTGCGAGACCGTTCAGCACTTAATTTCAACAGTTCACTACGTCTCAATTTCGCTGTTAGTAAAACCTTTTGGTCTGTTGGTGACACGTCATTGGCACTCCTTGGGCTGCCAGTATGTTCTCCAGATTCAGGTTTTTTTGTGGATTTTGAGGTATTTGAATCAATAAAGGGTATATTTTCCAACGTAGGGCTGTTTTCTTGGGGAGGGGTTACGATGATTTTGTTTTTATTTTTCCATTTAGATGGCAAATCAATGGATTTTGGTTTATTTTTACTCGCCATTATACCCTTATCTGTGTCAGATTCAGACAACATTTGTGATTCTTGAAGTAAAAACTCTGCTAAACTTGCAGAGGATTCATCAAAAGTACCTTGCGTGTCTAAACCTTTTTTGCTTCTTTTCATAACGGTCGTATCCGACAACGGCAACTCTGTCGATTCTGTGAAGCCATCATAATCCATACCTCCCCAGGAATTAGCATCATCACTTCTACCTCGAGAAAATTTCGAATCGAGTTCTTTCTTCGAAGCTTGGTCTTGATCAGAAGAACTGTCAGCATCTATGTAAGGCAAAGAAATTCCCAACACGTGACTTTCATCGAATAGTTTTAATTCACTTACTTCAGTAAGAGATTCTTCTTCGCTTGTTATTTGTGCTACTTCAGGCTTCCTGTCGGCAAGTAAGCTTTGGACATTTTGATTACTTTTACTTTCATGTAATTCGGTTTGTCTTTGTTTGTTGTATATATCTATTTTTCTGCGTTCCATTATTACCGTCTGAGTATCATTTTCTAGAACAGTATTAGACGAGTTAGTTATCCACTCAATAGAGGAATCAGCCGATTTATCTATGTAACTATGTGACGGAGAAACTTCTTTCGCATATTTATCCTCAGTGTCATCCTTTTTTACGGTAGGATGAACGTCGACTTTAACAACTTCCTGTTTAAAGTATCGATCTGCAGCTGTAGGTAACAACTCAGGTATGATTGGAGACGTAACATAATTTCTGTCTAGACTTTTAGATTTTAATTTAGAATCAATATGGACATCAACTTTACGTTCTAAGCTCTTTGATTTTATACTAGATTGAATTTTTTGATAAACAACTTTGCCTTCGATTTGTTGTTTTATTTCTTGTTTTTTGGATAAAGTCTTCGGTGACTTTTGTAAATCCTCAATATCATCAAATTTATCTTCTAGCGATTGGCTAGATTTGTCATCCATGCTCTTGTTCATCTTACTACTAGCCTTCGATGACTTTGGATCCTCAAAACTACGGCTAATTTTCCCACTCAATTTGTTATCTAGTTTTTTCGGGGATTTAGCAATAAAAACATGATCTTCAGCCTTGCTACTGATTTTAGTTTCTATGATAATTTTATCTCCCTCCGTTTTAACCAAGATTTTATCTTCAGGAGGAGGAAATGCTGGCATCGTGTCTTTTACAGGGCTGATGAGTGTTTTTGTTTGCTTCAGAGCTGCTTCAAATAACATTTGTTGCTTTTCCTTACGTTTTGCTATTTCTGTATCGCTTTCTTCTTGCGACTTGGTCCTTTCCTTGCTACTTCCACGTCTCACTTCCATTTTCTCCAATGATTTTGACTTCTCTTTAATTGTTTTCTTAGACATTTGTTCCAATTCTTGACTTTTAGCTCGTACCATATCTAGAGGAGGTACTGTAAGAAAATCTGGACGTTCTTTTAAAGACGATGGCAGTGACTTTTGAGTTTGTAATGCCTTAACTTTAGTGGCATTTGTGTCAAGAGATCCACCTTTATTTAATTTATTGCTGTTTTTCTGCTTTTCATCGGGACGAGATTTTAAAGTCAATTTCTTCTTTTCTTTCCTTTTGATTCTTTCTATATCTGGAACAATTTGATCTTCACTTAAATCTGATAACTTTCTTATGCTGCCTCTGGGTGAATTTAATGAAGATGTCGGGGACCTCGATGGAGATTTTGATATAGGTGACCTAGACAAAGGCGACCTACTTAACGGTGATCGGTTAGGAGACTTTATTTGCGATTTCAATTTAGTTATATCATACCTTCTCTTGAATGATCGTGGGCGACGTTGTTCGACCAAATCGTCCAATAACTGAAGCTCTTCAGTATCAATTACTATATATTTTAAATCTTTTGGAGTCTCAGATGGCTGATCTTCTTCAACTTCCTCAATTTTACTTATGTTGTCGCCTATTTTTGCATAGATTTTCTGATTTTTATCATCAATTAGAGGTTTTTCTTCCAATATTTCTCCTTCTTCGTTTATGTCTTCAACCGTATCATCTTTAGACGAAAATGCATTCATAGGTGGTAATCTATGCAGCTGTATAACAGGTGTATCTAAACTCTTAGCTCTACGGTTAACAGTTGGAGAATCTTGTGTAGCTTTTTGACGCTGTAAAGTGAAAACCGAACCTTCAGATAGATTCAACCTAGCATGAGCAAATAAAATCGGAGTGCCGCCGGCTTTACGAAGCATAGGTGAAATCAACTCATCGCGTAAACTCTTTTTGATATCAAGTCTATTTGAGTCTTTTTTAGATTCTTTTGAACGATCGTTCTTTTCCTCGGACGGCGTAAGTATTCCTGTCACTTTTTGAATTTCCATGTCAGCTAAATGTTCGTCGTCACTTTTCAGAAATTCTGTACTTTCTAATATTGGCGATGGAATATTTTCATTATATTCCCAGGTGGAACTTTCTTTGCTGAGTTGCTTAACTTCTGGAGTTTTTATAGCTATATCATCCTCAGAACTAGGTATTGAAATTGACCGTTCAGAAATCCTTCGTAACTCTGTAGCATTTCCGGAAATACTCTCAAGTATTTGAGGATTGTACTTTGCTTCCAGTTCAACTAATCTCCTACACTGAGGTGGGGAACCTTCAATTTCAGTAGAGCTCATTGTTTGGCCTCTATGCCAAGCACCTGATGTAATTTTATCATACTCAAGCTGTAAGATTGGTTCGAGATCTTTACGTGATTGCGGTGGTGAAAATTCAAGCTTAGGTGCCGCTTCAGTTGTACCAAACACATCATCCGAATCAACACTTTCATCGTCAGAGGAGAAGGAAGTAATCCTTATTTTGTTATTAGTTTTACCTTTTATTTTACAACAGCTTCCTTTTTTTCCAGTTCCTCGAGCTTTTTGACCTCTTTTAGATGGTAGTTTATCTGATTTCGATTTAATATCTGCGCGTAGTTTTTCAGCTGCTGACATCGGTTTAGGGTCCTTACAAATAGGGGGCTGTTGAACATTACGGCCATTGATAGCAAACTTAATATCATGAGAATATTGTGTTTCCTGCCGTATACTGTCGGTTTTCGAACTAGTAGCAGAATCACTTTCGATCTGACTCAACTTTGAGTTTAAAGTTTCTAGAAGTGCCGGATCCAAATGTTTAGATATATCCCTTTTAGGACTTGGCAGATGCTGCAGTTGCCCACTCTTATCTACTTCTAATGTAACTGGGTCTACCTTGGACAAGTCAATATTTTGAGTAAACAAAAAGTCTCGATTCTCAACTTCTAAAAATTTAGATGCGTGATCGACTTGAATGCTGTTTCTAGGCGATTTTGGAGATTTAGGGGATTTAGGAGACTTTGGAGATTTTGGAGACTTTGGCGATTTTGGAGACTTCGGTGATTTTGGTGATTTCGGTGAACGTGGTGACTTAGGATGGTCGTGGTACTTGCACCTAGAATGCGCATTAAGAATGTGACGTCCATTTTGTGGCGGAAGCATTATAATATCAGGAGGTTGTCTCTTGTCTTCTAATGGGGACGGAGCTGTTCCATTCATGACATGTCTTTTGTGTAGTACATATGGTATGTCGTAACCGTCATCAGGATTTTTTTTGTTATCCTTAAAACCAGCTTTAAAAGCGTCAAATTCTTTAAAATAATTTTTTGGCAAATCAAATGGTGGACGTCCGTGATCTGGGACTCTTGAGGGCAGTTCGAAATGTGAGCGCTTTGTTGCAATGGGTGGAGCGCTTGGTATTTGACGGAATATATAATCATCGTCGCTAGATTCAGCAGGAGTTAAATCAATAGATTTCTGGTGCATCAAAACATGTCTTCGAGAGTTTACACTACTAAACCTAGGCCTATTAGCGAGGCTATTTGGGTCACTTTTAGTGCGTTCTACAGTTGGATGCGTATATGGGATAGACGTATCTGCCAAACGGCTGCTTGAACTAGTTTCAAGGATCAACTTAGGGTTATATTCGTCAAAATGAGTTTTAGCCATAAGTTCCTCTTTTAAATTTTCTTTCCTTACCATGTGCGTGTAAACTCTTCCCCGCATTGATTTATCAAACTCAGATTGCAAGATAGACGAAGTTCCCGGTTGAATGGAGGCAGTTTTAGCTTTGTTTTTCGCATATTCAATACTATCCATAGCGGGCAGTATACGTACATTTACATCAGATTCGTTGGATGATTCCTTCACAAGGTGCGAAGTGGTTGAATCTTTACTAAGTGAACTAGTCAATGACTCTATTTTCTCTTTATCGAAGCTAAATACAGTTTCAGAAGAACGGCGACGCTGGTAGCTCTGTATTTTTGACGCGCGACTACTATCGACTTCAGTGTCCAGGCCAACAATTTTTTCAGGCCATATATGAGTAGTTTGAGGAGGCATATCTTCTTCTTCCGTCGAGAAATCGTCCGTCTTTTTAGGAGGACTCACATCCGAAAAATGAATGTACTGATCTAATTCCACATTCTGAAGACTTGCAGAATGCATAGGACTATGTTCTCGGTGTTTATTATTACTCGGAAACGTAGAGTACGGAGTAGGGATCTGATATAAATTGGGAACATCTGACAAGTTTGCGATTAAGTCTTCATGCGACTTGTCGAAAAGCATCTTATCCCTATACTCTAGTTTTTCCATTTCGATAAAAGTAGATTGAGTATCATAAAAATCTTTATTAGAGTCAGGACTAGACGATGGCGATACAGGTTCAAAAGGATCTATGTATGCATTCTGTATACTAGTGACACTACGCCTTCTGATATTGACATCATTTT
Organism: Cydia strobilella; assembly: GCF_947568885.1. Lineage (NCBI taxonomy): Eukaryota > Metazoa > Arthropoda > Insecta > Lepidoptera > Tortricidae > Cydia > Cydia strobilella. The sequence goes on from NC_086068.1 coordinate 34,858,971, forward strand.
CATTATCGTATAAGTTCTTTTTACAGTCGTAGTAGTCAGACTTTGAATTTTGACTCGATGTCCTCGAGCCCGATCTATCAGAACTTTTACTCTTCAACGTTTCACGCGACTTCTTGCTATCAGTGTGATACACACTATCTCGAGATTTTTTACTTGACTCTGCGCTACTTTTAGATATTTTTTCACCAAAGTCACTTTTAGATTCTTGGCTCGAAGCTCTGGAACCAAGACCTCTCTTTATTTCTTTATAAAAGCTGCCATCAGATCGAACGGAAAGTTTTTCCCGGGGCAAAATCCGTGGATCATCTAGAAGGAATGGATCAAACGGTAGATCATTGTCACTTTTGTACTTAATACTGTTCAAATTAATATTCATGTCCTGGTCATCGACTTCAGATAGGTGAGACAGTGATTCATCGTCTGAAGGAAGGTCGTTACCTGAATCTAAAGAGCATGAACGAGTGTGCGCCACGGAACGAGGCAGCACTCTAGCGTAACGACGGTTTTCTGAGCACTCATCGTCGGATCTTTCAATCAATTCGTAACTGTCATGTGAAATATCATCCTGAGACCCACTGCGAACAAACGTTGGTAAATCCAACCTAGGCTCACTAGTCGCCCCTGGAAAACTAGAAGAATAAGTCCTGCCTATCATTTCCCTCTGGAATTCTATAGAACTTTGATTTCCGAGAACAAAAGCTAATGTACGAGCGTCGTCGTACCGCGTGATAGGCGAATCTACACAACGGTCTCCTACCGGACAGTACGAATCTAAATCGGCAAACATGCTACGAGTGTCTCGTGTCTGTTTATTTGCTCTGCGTTTCGCACGGCCAGCGTCATCAAAGCTAAAGTCGCGTAGGTTACGGCAGCTAGCACTACGACGCCATACTACTCTGGCACGCAAGCCATCGTCCACTTCCTCGATGAGGAGCGACCCGCCCGATCGACTAGACCGTGTAGAGGGGCAGGTCGAGTATATATTAGACTGCGACAGCTCATACTCGAGCCTCTCTGAGGATTTCTTAAAGCTGGAAGACTGTTTAGCGAGGAGAAACTCTGGATAAGGGCTAGGGTCCGGGGAGCGGGAGGCGGGACAGACGGTGGCAGGGCGGGTGGCAGTGTGAGTGTGCGTGAGTATGGCCGTAGCCGGCGGAGGACTCTGACCTGCTGCAGGGCGCGGGGCACGAGGTGGCGGAGTGGGTGCGCGTGCGCGACCATTCGCGCGACACGAACTCGCCTGGCTCCATATACTCTCCGGAGAAACCTGATAAACACAATATATCTCTGGAAATTCACCCTACACTAATTTTACGTTTACCTATTAACCTTTCGTATGCCGGAACCCGGATCCAAATTAGTAGGTATAGAGCTCTAATAAAAAAAATAGAATTCAATACTTACTGCATTTATCCACATTCCAGCTATTATAATAGCGGCTAGCGGGCTAGCTATTCATACGAGAGGTTAAAGGAGAATAATGTTTCTGGCTTAAGGTACTTTGTAGAAGTGGATAGTTATATTCTTCTTAGTTTACCTATACACAATCGAATTTTACTGACCAACGGTGTCGTCGTCCGAAGAGGCAGAGGCGAATCCTCCGTAGGATGATGATTGACCTCTGCACGGGTCACTAGTTCGGGAGCCCCCTGCGGATATGGAAATCGCAAAGATAACAAAAGAAAACAAATGTATTTGATTTATTTATTAGTAAAAATTGTCGTTTTACTAGTCAAGATATTACATTATTACATATTTACATAATGAGTGCCTTGTACCCCTTAATACCAATCTGATACATAATAAATATGTAATAAGTGCTTTATAATGTTTGACCAAATTAATAACAAAATCGCTCAAATGGCAAAAACGGTCGCCGTTAATATAGGGCAAATCTCAAATTACTACATTTCAAGATTTTAAGATTTTTAAATGGGTCAATGAGGGTTACGTGATCTATTCCTTCTACGCGGAACTGTGCTAGTTCGTTTGCTATGGGGCATGCTAGTATGGAGAGGTATACATTTTGGGGTACAGCAATGCCATTTGGTACGAATGTTATACACGTCCACCTAAGCCCAAAACGCCCGGTAGCCAGCTTGAACTCCTCGTCTGGTGGGGGACGGGGACGGGGGGGGTCAAAGTACAGAGCTCCCGGCGCTCAGGTACGAGATTGAAAAGCTTGATCACTATTGTATACAATACTTTTTCTATGAGACAAAAAAATAACACTTTCAACTAGTAGAATCATATAGGTAAACAAACCAAAAGTATACAGGATACGCGAGCTGCCGCAGCCCGCGATACCTTCTTACTCGTACGCGCCCGGGCCGCCGACATTGGTCAACGACACCTCCTCGTAACTCATGAGGCCCTGGTACCTGCTCCGCGCTAAATTCAATTTTAAGACAGTTTTTTTCTCGATTTTGGCCACCGTAGCCCATGGAGACTAACAAGCAACGCTATGCGGTTTTCGTAGGGTATGAATGTTGCTATGTAAAGGGTGTCACATGCACGTTTCTGACTTATGAAGCAATTGTTTCTACTACAACATAAAATAAAATGTTTTTGTTGGCCAACCAATCACAAAGCTGAGCGACGCAGCAGCGTGTTTAAGTAGGCTAATTTGCTTTGAATCGAGTCTCCTTAAACAAGAAATATTTTATCAAAATGTATGAAGTTCCATTTTCAAAATTTTTATAATTGACTAAACCGTATCGATAAAATTCTTATGCTTGAGTCGGAAGTGCCATAGACTATACAACGTTGAAAAGAGTAAGGTTGTAGTGTTGTGTGAGAAGTTGTAATACACAGATTATACTCGAGTAGAAAAAAATATTTCTTTGCTAATCCGCGAAAAGATACAATTCACCTTACAATACATTTTCTCCTCAGCAGCTCGAACAAGCCTACTTTCGTCACTCCCTGGAGTGAGGAAAGTGCGACTTTCCTCACTCCAGGGAGTGAAACAGTAGCTTTTTAATTTAGTGAAACTGAAGGCCTTGAACTGCCACTTCATACTTTTTTTTTATTCTGTGTAATTCGAAATACATTTTTATCTTTAATATGTTCTCATTACTGAGGTAAAAAATTATGTGTGTGATATAATATTGACAGGGCTTTGGAGTTGTTTTTGGGTTCGTGTGAGGTGTGCCAGCAGTTGCGGCCGTCCCCGCCCCGCGCGCCCCCTGTACCGTGGCCCCAGACTGCGCGTTGTTTTGAAAGGTTACACATTGATTTCCTCGGCCCGCTATATGGACATACGTATTTAGTAATCGTAGATACTTATAGTAAATGGCTCGAGGTATATCCCATGGTTAGCACGACATCCACGGCCGTAGTAGACAAGTTATGCGAGCGTTGGTTTATAGCACACTACTTTATTGACGTAAGAGATGGGTCGTGGGCGCAGCCACACACACACATGCATGTGTAGTTGCATACATATACAACAGTGTGCAACACGAGAGCAAAGTTATTTTACATCTCGTGTTTTTGAGTCCCTCGCTACGCTCAAGATTCTAACTTAGAATCACTCGCTTCGCTCGTGATTCAATTATAGTATCTTTCGCTTTCTCGGGACTCAAAATAGACACTCGCAAGAAATACAACTTTCCTCTCTTGTTGTACAAATAACTATTGTCTTAATTATTAATAAATAAATGAATGATGACCGCCCTGGCCCGCAGGATTTTATAAGGATTGAGCGAGGAATCTCTCAGGGCGACAGTTTGTGTCCCCTGTGGTTCTGCCTAGCTCTGAATCCCTTCACTTACTTTCACCAAATAGCAAAGACTTATTGGAGCTACTGAAAACTACCGAAGTCTTCAGTAGTGCCATCAACATGAAGTTTGGTGTCGAAAAATGTGCGGTTATACATGTACAGCGGAGAAAGGTTATAAATCCAACAAATTTACAACTTTCTGAGACAATGTCTCAGCTTTCAGGTCTATCTCTGAATCAGAAACCTATAAATACCTCGGTATGTCACAGTCTTTGGGTATTGAGGACGAGGGTATTAGACGGTCGGTGAAGGAGAGCTTTTTCAGTCGGCTCACAAAAGTCCTTAACAGTATTTTGTCAGGAGGCAACAAAGTGCGCGCCTTCAACGCCTGGGTAATACCCCTACCCACATACTCCTTTGGCATACTATATAGAGCTGGATGCCCTGGATCGGAGGGTCCGACAGCTACTCACCGCACACCGTATGCTGCACCCACGCTCGTGTTCGTCTGTTATGAGATTGTACATCCCACGGAAATGTGGAGGCTTTTTAAACGTCAAAAATCTCTTCAACCGTAATCTCAGGAATTATTTCTTCAACAAGTGTGTGGGATGCATCGTGATGTGGTGGCAGCAGACAGGGACCTCACGCCGCTCTCCTTGGCAAACGAGAACTGGCACAAACCTGTAGTACTAAGCACCGACGACCGCAAGGCGGTATGGAAGGATAAGCAGCTATACGTGATACGTGAGCAAGACCGTTATGAGACTCGATGTAGACCTGCCCGCATCGGTGAACTGGCTACGATTCGGGGACCTCTTCGGAGAAACCGAGGGTTTTACCTGTTCAATTGCGGACGAAGTTATCATGACGAATAATACCTAGGCTTGGCTCACGAGATTACCGCCATGTGGGATGTTGACTCGACGATCATTGTTGCGATAGTCGTGTCAGCGAACGGTCTCATAGCGACGAGTCTCGACCAACACCTAGAGAGACTCGCTAGGTGGTTGGATCAAGGGTCAGAAGGGGCAGAAGGCGGTAATTTTGGACACGGCGCGTATAGTACGTCGGTTCCTCACTCTGCGGCCCTGACCACCGGCAGCTTGGGCCCTGCCCCGGTGCTGGCGGCACGTTAGATTTTTTATAATGTGTTTATATGTATTTTTTATTATTTTGTAAGCGTTTTTATATTTTACTTTTATATTCATTTTATAAAACACAGAACTATATCAAGATAGAAGGAAAGAGTTCAGCAATTTGTAGGGAGACCGAGCGGGTAACATTTTGCGTAAGTACTTCGACGTCACGAGCGTAATTTAGTGATGAGAAACATAAGCCGCGCGAAAACGATTCAAAAGCATCGATTCACAGATCGATTAGAACACGGCACCGATTCTATGCACCGCCACCTGTTTGTTAATAATATTTGCTTTGCACTACGTACGTACATTATATAGCTGCATAATAATATATGAACGTAATTATCATTTCGTCTGTTTTCAAAATCGATTTTAATAATCGAGTAAGAAAATCGCAGTGTACAGCACTATTCTTACTTTTGACAGAAAAAATGAGAAATCGACCTTGAACGTGACTCGACAGCTTGAATAGCTTATTTTTACATCGCTGGTTTTGAACGCACGCCAAGTCTGGCTCGTCAAATTTAAGCCGCAATGGAAAGCTAGCGTTGGCACACAATCACCCGCTACTGTTTTGATTAAAATAATAAAATAAATAGTTTTATAATTAATAACAGATATTTAAGGACAAATTGTACTTACCGATGAAAGGAAATACCTCCATCAAGAGCTCCAACTTTGGTAGTGTTTGAACATGAAACGGAAAACTATGAAAACGGATTATATCGCGTATATTGAATTTATAATACATCCCCAGGGATGTGTTTTCATAGTTTTATTTCATGAGTAACTATCGCGGTAACCGAAGACAATATAGTGTTTGAACAGTTAATTATTGCGCAAGAAACCATTTTGTTTTTAAAACCTGACGTCGCAAGCAGACATCGATCGGGAGCAGACTGAAGTTCGCGGCGAGCAATGGAGCCACCGGGTCGTCATTTCGCCACGCGAGGTACATACACTCTTTCCTTCTATCTTAATATAGTTCTGTGTTATAAAATGCCTAATGAAGAAGTATAAATAAAGAGAATAATAAAAAATAAATAAAAAAATGTAAAAAATAATAAAATAATAATTATGATATTATTGTAAACACTTTAATTTATAGATATTATGAAAGCTATGGATCTTCTATGGTCTTTTTGCCGTCCCCTACGCTGCGCTGACGAACGTCGAAGTACTTTCAATATTATATTTTTCATTGAAAATGGGCAAATTTATATTTACTGTTAATGTTTTAAGAAACTGCATTAAATGAGCTTTCGGACAGTATTGCTTTATAAATCAAGTTTAATACAAAAATATAAAAATATGAGGGTTTGTTTGCATTTCGTTACTACCAAAAGTTTATTATTTTAAGTATTGTGTCATATTTTGCTACGGAACCCTAAAAACCTGGTACGGGGAATGAATTGGGCATCATCTAGTTACCTAATAACGACACTAAACTTGACCCAAAGGTCCAAACTAATCCGCCAGAATTTTAATTCTGAGCGCCGGGAGCTCTGTACTTTGACCCCCCCTGCCCCCACCTGACGCGGAGTTCAAGCTGGCTACCGGGCGTTTTGGGCTCAGGTGGACGTGTACAACATTCATACCAAATGGTATTGCTGTACCCCAAAATGTCATACTGTTTCCCCATAGCAAACGGACTATGCTTACGGGGCGGACTTTTACTGTAGCTCAAATATATCTTTTAAACCTAATTTTTTTTTCTCCTTTTAAAAGAGATAGTAAATGATCAATAAAATTCCTGTCTAAACTTTCAGAAATGGGATCGTATGTCATAAAAATTAAATGAAGGGTTTATCATCAACTGCATTTTTAATGTCGATAGATATAACTTGAAGAATTCGGGTAGGAGTTGAAAGATCATTGTAGCGTCTAGTAGCAGGTCAATTATCGTTATAAATAAGCTTGGCCTTGGCAGCGATAAATACAGTACCGGTCCCATTTAAAAATCCACCTACATGTGCATCATTCAAATGCAATGAAGGGTTAGTTATGCACTTTGTCCACTATCAAAACAAATAGGTTAGTCCATGCAAAGTGAGAGACGACACAGTATTTAGGACATGTTACAGAATAAGATAGAACACTTCCGAGGAAGCGCCCGACGGTAATCCTAACGAATATTGTTTGAAAATGAGACATTGAGTGATTGTTGCTGAGTGCGACACACACTATAATACAGTAACAAAAAAGTTAAATGACGAGGAACGTACATAATAACCATGCTTCCTTTCTAACATACGTAAAACCCAGACAGAAAAAGAAAAGTGATAAGACGGAGAAAATATGAAAGTTGTAGACGGTCTCAGGCAAAAGTTTGTTATTGATTTTAAATTTAAATAAATGTTAAATGAAATCGTTATATTCAAAATAAAACCAGACTCAGTACATACAAGAGCTTCAAGTGCTTTTTAACTAGGGCATCAACGCCGTTACAAAGTCAGACCAAAGGAACGCGCTCGTCCATAACGCTTTCGTGCGACTAGTCTAACCCGTTCGTATAAAAATACCGCAAATCGATGTACAGGTTAGCCGTTTGGCACACACATACTAGAGGCCAAAGCAAAATTTTTGACCCGAAGTTCCTAAAAAAATTTCGCTGGCCCCCCCCCAGCGAAATTTTTTGGTAAAACATTTTTTTTTTTGTATGGAAAAGAAATTCCAAAACCTATGTCTAACTCCAAGAAAGCAATTTTGAAAATAATATCATTAACATTTTTTTTTTTTTTCAATTTTACAAAGTGACAGTTCTACTTCAATACCTATTTCACGAGACTTATGGAACTATACTGCAGATACGGTACATATTAATCATAAAATGATACGTAATATCCATATATCGAACGGGAAATACCTCTTTAACCCTTTAACTGCGCCTTTCATCAGTTGGTATAGTTTGTTTGTTAATTTTTGGTACCCTATCGATTTTTCTTTGTACAATATACCACAAATGATACGTAATATCTTATTATCTAACCCCAAGAAAGCAATTTTGAAAATAACTTCATTAAGATTTTTTTTTAATTTCTCAATATTGTAATGTTGAAAAATTATACACATGAAAAATATTTTTAAAAAAAACAAAGAAATTATTTTCAAAATTGCTGTCTTGGGGTTAGATATCAAGATATTACGTATTATTTATGGTATATTGTACAAAAAAAATCACTAAGGTACATGTATCGTATTTGAAAGATACAATCTTGATATTTTGTGTCAAAAACAAAAACTATACAAACCGATGAAAAGGCGCAGTTAAAGGGTTAAAGAGGTATTTCCCGTTCGATATATGGATATTACGTATCATTTTATGATTAATATGTACCGTATCTGCAGTATAGTTCCATAAGTCTCGTGAAATAGGTATTGAAGTAAAACTGTGTCAATTTGTAAAATTAAAAAAAAATTGTTAATGATATTATTTTCAAAATTGCTTTCTTGGGGTTCGATATCAAGATATTACGTATCATTTGTGGTATATTGTACAAAAAAAATCAGTAAGGTATATCGTAGCTGCAGGATACAACCTTGATATTTTGTGTCAATAACTAAACAAATTATACCAACTGATGAAAAGGCGCAGTTAAAGGGTTAAAGAGGTATTTCCCGTTGGATATATGGATATTACGTATAATTTTATGATTAATATGTACCGTATCTGCAGTATAGTTCCATAAGTCTCGCGAAATAGGTATTGAAGTAGAACTGTGTCACTTTGTAAAATTGAAAAATTAAAAAAAAATGTTAATGTTATTATTTTCAAAGTTGCTTTCTTGGGGTTAGACATGAGGATATCACGTATCATTTGTGGTATATTGTACAAAAAAAAATCAGCCATATCGTGTTTGGAGGAGCCCAAACTTGGTATGTTTCGAAAATTCTTTTTGTTTTAATTAAAAGAAAATGCCCGAAATGTAATGATGTGATATATTTTTAGCATCGCCTCAAAAAGCCCTTTCGTATGATACCACACTCGATAGGTTTTGGAAAAAAAAAATATTTTTTCCATACAAAAAAAATGTTTTACCACTCAAGCGAATTTTTTTTAGGAACTGCGGGTCAAAAATTTTGTTTCGACCTCTAGTATGCGTGTGCCAAACGGCTAACCTGTACATTGATTTGCGGTATTCCTTTGAAATTGGGGTCGAGCGGCTTCCGCTAGACAGAGACCATGGCTTTAGTTACCTAACTGCCCATAACCTAAACTTTACATTAACACTAAACTTGGTGCCTTCATTGCCTTCGAATACATTGCTTGTTCACAGTTATGCTCTAGTTTATACATATATAAAATCAAATGGTACTAGTGTGCAAGGATTTATCTAATTGAGGAGCTAACTTTGGAAGCTCATTAGTCGAATTTAGTTCCAAGTATCTATAATGTATTCAGGTGATATTACTGTACTATTATAACTATTATAAGTTTAATGCTCACGGAAAATAATCGATATTATTGTCAGATTCTAAGAAAGGTACAAAAGCCACCCCTTTAACGTTAAGTTATTACAAGTTACAGCGTTAGTTATTTAACATACACACACGTACAGTCCGTTAACTCTGAGAATGACCTTCGGATTTTAGAAAGATACATCGGGTATCGGCGGTAACACGCGAAGGTGATACTGCTGTTCTGCTTTCTTATTAACTCACATAAATAAAATATTATCCTTTTTAGGGTTCCTTGTTTAAGTTATCAACTGATATGTTTGAAGTCGGCGCCAAGCCAAATTTTGAACCATATATTCATAGTGATTTTGGTGCAATTCGATAAAGATGAGACTATATAAGTATGTACGTTGGATTGCCTAACGCAGCGTACGACGTAGGGGAACAACACGCGAACGCGAAGTTGTTACCTATAGAAGTGTCCTTCGTGGGCAATCTCGTTGCGAACGCGAACGCCTTGGGCCGGCCGCGACGCGCCGCATCGCTTCACTTCGCGTTCGCGAGTGTTCGCCTATGTAAGAGGCAGCGTTACACGACGACAATAAACGAACTTTCTGTTAAGAACACACTTCAGAACAGAACACACGGTTGAACCTTCTTGGCGCAGTTCGTACCATGCTTGTCGGCACATTAGTGTAAATATAATGCGTTTATTTGTCGTATTTTTTAAAGAGCATTTCTTACTAATTCTTGAACAGTCCATGGCACGCAAGTGTGGGATTGAGACTGAGTTATTGTCTGTCGCTTATCCAGAGGACTACATTTCAAAATATAAAACAATTCAAGGAACCTTCATGCCAAATTTCAGCTAAAGCGGTTCAGTTGGTTAGCCATGAAAAGGTAACAAAGAGGCAGACAGAAATACTTTCACGTTTATAATATTTGTACAGTTGTAATCGGATTTATAGACATAAAGCTGATTATTTTTGACTGGTATTGTTACTTTTTGGTTTGGCACCGACTTCAAACATATCAGTTGGTAACGCATATCAGAATTTTCCTCGAGTCCGTCTGGGAAATCATTCCTGTCAGTAAATCCATTCTCCGCCCCGCCACTGACCCAATCCCTCAAACCCCCCGATCACTCAACCTCACAGCACATCAACCCCCGATAACTGAACCCCTCGACCCTACCACCAACCCTTCAACCGCCATTCCCCGACCCCTAACCCCAGAACCCTTAACTCCTGACTCTAACCCCCAATCCCTTAACTCCCAACCCCTCAGTCCCCGACCCATCAACTCACCTCCCCTCAACCCCCAACCTCAAACCCCCCAAAACACTAATAACCCCTACCTTCACCTCTCACACCTACCCCTCACCTCTCAGTCTCTTTGGTTGTTTCCAACACTACCTACATCAAAAATCATAATACACATACGAGGGAAGTTCCACATTTCGTCAGTGGTCTTCATCATCAGTAGCCTTACCACGAGTTTGACATTGATATATTCGCTATCGTGTGCGTAACTTACTGTTTATGCATCTCGCTCGTACTGGCATATTAGTGTACAAAGTAAGTTACGAAGACGCTAGCGAATATTTAGTGTCAAACTCGTGGTTAGGCTACAGTTTAACTACATCAAATTGGTGGTTTTAGGGAGGAAATGCCCGAGTTACTTTAGAAAATACCGAAATCACCATACACGTGCCTTTAAAAATTTAAGATTTCCCTCAATTCCTCACGAATTCCATCATCAGATCAAAACCAAAAATGTTACGAAAACACCTTGGAGGTAACTTCTGTCAAACAGAAAAAGAATTACTCAAATCGGATCATGGGTGCCGGAGTAATCGCTGAAATCAGTTTCATCAAAACAATCATCATCATCAGCTCCACTTCATCAAATTGGTGATTTTCGAGAGAAAATGCTCGAGTTGCTTAAGAAAACACCCAAATCACCATACATGTGCCTTTAAAAATTGAGGAGTTCCCTCGATTCCTCAAGGATCCCATCATCAGAACAGCACCAGATTATTGTGGGACCACCTTAGAGGTAGTTCCTTTCAAACGAAAAAAGAATTGTTCAAGTCGAACCACGGGTCTCGGAGTAATCGCTGAACATCCTACATTACGAAAAATCAATATCACTATCATCAAAACAAACAATTTGTTTTTTGTATGAAAGGAACTGCCTCCAAGGTGATCCCACATTAATCTGGTGCTGTTCTGATGATGGGATCCATGAGGAATTGAGGGAATTCTTCAATTTTTAAAGGCACATGATTTGATTGTTTGCTTAAGAAACTTGAGCATTTTCTTAAGAAAACAACCAAATCATGTGCCTTTAAAAATTGAGGAGTTCCCTCAATTCCTCATGGATCCCATCATCAGAACAGCACCAGATTAATGTGTGATCACCTTGGAGGTAGTTCCTTTCAAACAAAAAACGAATTGTTCAAGTCGGACCACGGGTCTCGGAGTAATCGCTGAACATCCTACATTAAATCCTACATCCTACATGTAAAACAATGACATTGACGTTATGATTATGATGAGTAATGACATTTTAGCTGTCAACTGCGTTTTGCATTTGCATAATCTACAGTTTTTCTTATATACTTGGAATGTGTTTTTTTTTCGTTGCTGCAGCTTGTTAACTTGTTGATTTTTTTCGTGTTAAATTCCGTATCTCATTTTATTCTGTTCTGTTCTGTTTGTGTAAAATGGTTTGATTTTTTTTTTCATTGTGTTTTTTGTATATTACTTTGGGGTTTCATAAAGCGGAACGAAAATTTTATTATTTTTGCGCTACGACCATAGACCTAGCATTACATAGACAAGCTATACGCGTGCGCCCGTAAGGGATAGACATAGATGACGTCATAAACGTGGGGATACCATATTGGTAAAAATTACCCCAATATTTGATATCACGTTGGGGCGATTACCCTGGAGGCAAAGTTAGCTTGTTTGACGGTATTAAAAAATTGTTAAATAAAATGTCAATGGGCCGTTCTTTTTAGGCGTATAAACAATGAAATACCGCCTATAATTCGCGCAGGTGGTACAAAACTAAACATGTATAGTAAATAAAACGTAAAATAAAATGTATTATGGGTTTTAATTTAAAGAAATCACAAATCGCAATCACACCAATTAATGTACACCACATTTAATCTTCACAACATTTGTTTATTTATTTTTTGGAATTAGAAGTACGAAAAAACTTCGAGGTCAAAATTACCCATAAAATTATGATATTTTTATCTGGTATCCCTAACATGATTGTTATGCAGCTTAATTAAGAAGAAAATAATGTTTTGTTAATTTGCGTAAATAATTGTGATATTTTTATTGTAATCGTTTGATTCTACATTGCTTTGAGTGTAACGTAATTTTACGATGTTATTCTCACATATTGCGTTAAGAGGAAGGTGTAAAATACCGTACTTACGTGTGAAAGGTTATGATCTCATATTTTTGCCCAGACCGGCTATTACAGCCGATTACAGGACAATTCACCAGTATTTTATCAAAGTTCAAGCATTCAAAACGCTAACCATCACTATATTTCATAAGAGAAAGCACAATTTCATACAAAACAACGATAATTAAACCAGCAACGAACAAACATGACATGTCACGTACTTATTTGTTTGCCACAACCTCGGTTGTGGCAGCGGTGGAAAAGTGAAGCTATGACAAGGACAAACAATAACAGCGCTTTCTCTGCTACTCCTACTGAAAGATACATAGGACTATCCCGTTCGGTCATTTTCCCCCACCCCTCATGACCGATCCAGTTATACTAGATTCATGGTACAGCCAATCCTATAATTCGCGCAGGTGGTACAAAACTAAACATGTTTAGTAAATAAAACGTAAAATAAAATGTATTATGGGTTTTAATTTAAAGTAATCACAAATCGCAATCACACCAATTAATGTACACCACATTTAATCTTCACAACATTTGTTTATTTATTTTTTGGAATTAGAAGTACGAAAAAACTTCGAGGTCAAAATTACCCATAAAATTATGATATTTTCATCTGGTATCCCTAACATGATTGTTATGCAGCTAAATTAAGAAGAAGTTTAAAAATGGCTGACCTCAGACTCCTACCTACCTACGTAATTTGGGCGGATAATTTTACAAATAATGTTTTGTTAATTTGCGTAAATAATTGTGATATTTTTATTGAAATCGTTTGATTCTACATTGCTTTGAGTGTGCCAAGCCAATTTTTTAAAGCATCAACACCTTCAAATCGAATGCCAACCCTGGTGTAGTTTGACAAGAAAGAAAGAACCATTATATAATGAGTATTGAAACTCCTCAAATATTAGTCATACTCATACATACACATATCACTGATTGGCTTGGCACCGACTTCAAACGTATCCGTTGCTAGCACATAGAAAAGGAATAATATTGTTTTATTTTATCCTTTTTGAAGTCGGTTTTTCTTTTTTATTAAAAATGTTTTATTTTCTACTTTTTAGTTCAAATTTTTTCAAGTCTACTTTGTCAAATGGCACTATTTAAATGTTAATGCTTAGTTTATTGATAAAAATACAAAAATCGCTGTATGTATGCTTATAATATTTCAGGAGTTCCCTCAATCCCTCATGGAATCCATCATCAGACTAAACCTTCATAAAAATGATTTTTACAAATCTTACTGGCTTAGTAAACTTAACGAAGAGGACAAATCGCTCAAGCGAATTATGCACCGTTAAAGAGTTCCGTTCTGGTCTTCATCAGCAGTTCCACTTTATCAAATGGCCCTTTTGAATTGCTAATGCTTAGTTTGTTGATGAAAATACAAAAATCGCTGTATGTATGCTTATAATATTTGAGGAGTTCCCTCAATCCCCAATGAAATCTGATGGATCAGACTAAACCTTTATAAAAATGTTCTTTATTATATATCTTACCGGCTTAGTAAACATAACGAAGAGGACAAATCGCCAAAGTGAACTATGCATCGTTAAAGAGTTTCGTTTTGATCGTCATCAGCAGTTACACTTCATTAAATGTCACTTTTTCTGAACGTAAATACTTGATTTATTAATGATAATACAAAAATCACTATAAAAATGCCTATAAGTTTCGAGGAGTTCCCTGGATTCCTCATGGATCCCATCATCAGAACTGGGTTTTGACAAAAACGGGACCAACTTGGGACTATACACATTCAAACAAAAAACCAATTTTCCAAATCGGTTCACCAATGACGGAGTTACGAGGTAACTACTAACATACATACAAAAAAAGAAAAGAAAAAAAAACCGGTCGAATGATAACCTCCTCCTTTTTGAAAAACGACTGCACTCTTTGGGTGTTGGATTGCAACTAAATCAGAGACACTGTCATTTTCTATTACGCGATTACTTCCGATTTTACCCGAAAAACGAATGTCATTCTGAGAGTTAACGGTCTGTATATTTAATATAATTATTAGCTGTTTCGTGTTGGGTGAACTTGAGCTTCGAAGTATAATATTGTATGTTGGCTTCTTACATTTAAAGTAAATGTATATTCTATTTTGAAAACTGTTTTAAGTACATACAATCAAAAACGAAAACTCTTTTGCTAGCGAACGTCTTACACAAAAGGTCACTTTTCAGTAAAAATGCGCTTACGATTTGCTTGCAGTACAGTTTTGATAGCTGAAATAAACAAAAAACGAAATATGCCATAAAAAATGTACAATTTGACGAAAAACGTGTTAAGTCGACCAAATGACAATAAAATAATCAAGTAAGGTCGGCTTAAAGCTTGCATGAGAATTTCAATCAATATATTAACATTTCTAACTGTGGTTTGGCGAAATATTTATTAAGAGGGGGCGTAAAGCCAAGAAATTAGAAAGGAACAAAAGATATGGCGCGCCGCGCGAAACTTGTGACGGAGGATTAGGCGATCTCACGGATATTAATGTACCTCAATAACTCTGAAAGTATATTTCTGTTTAAGAGGCCGTAGTCGATTTTGGAGCAAAAATTTTAAATTGATAGATTTAGTCGTTGAAATTATACATGTTTTGTTACATAATATCTAAATAACAAGTATTGGTTTCTATTAGCACGTCTTCTCATCTTGCCTTTTAATAATGAGGTCGCAAGCGTGCGTCACCGGTAATATATAAAAAAGAAAGGGCAGTTTTTAAAAATTCATCAAAAATTTATGGTGGTAAATTATACAAATTGATGTATAAGAATAGTTTCAACAAATGTTGTAGATTGTTTAAGTATCAAAATTACGTTGAAATTAAGTCGATTTTCAGAGAAATTGTCACTGGTTTTGAAGTAATTTCTGGAGAAAATTGATTTTGTCTAACTGTCATTTACACTACTTCAAAGTCATAATAATAAAAATGTAGTCTGATAAACGTCAAGTACAGGATATGTGTAATACAAAATTACCATGTTTAGCAGTCCAAACTTTACGAAATTTACAAATAAGAGCGACAAAATCAGTGCTTTACGCGCGTTTACCTAAACGTCCATCAGAAAAGCAAACATTACTAATTTAGTGAGTCTGTTTTCAACAAATTGATCTGATAAAAGGTAAGATAAGAAGATGCGCTAATATAAACCAGTACTTGTTATTTCAATTAGGTAACAAAAGGTGTACAATTTCACCGACTAAATCTATCAATTTTACATTTTTGCGACTAAAATCGACACCGGCCTCTTAAATCTTACCATCTACAAACAAAATTGATTTAAACTTCTTTACTTATTTACTTCGATTTTATTTATCATTTTAGGTGTTTGCTGCTCTATGTTAGAATATATTTTTTGCGGGCACATAATTTAGGGCCAAATTCAAGGGCCCGAAGTAACAAAACACGGAGTAGAATGGAGATAAAGTAGGCGTTCCCGTGCCGCCGGCAGTAAGTTGCTGTCGACTCACTTTATGCACAGACAGACTATGATCAGATAAAGTAGGCGTTCCCGTGCCGCCGGCAGTAAGTTGCGGTCGACTCACTTTATGCACAGACAGACTATGATCAGATAAAGTAGGCGTTCCCGTGCCGCCGGCAGTAAGTTGCTGTCGACTCACTTTATGCACAGACAGACTATGATCAGATAAAGTAGGCGTTCCCGTGCCGCCGGCAGTAAGTCGCGGCCGACTCACTTTATGCACAGACAGACTATGATCAGATAAAGTAGGCGTTCCCGTGCCGCCGGCAGTAAGTTGCGGTCGACTCACTTTATGCACAGACAGGCTATGATCAGATAAAGTAGGCGTTCCCGTGCCGCCGGCAGTAAGCAGGGACCGGACAACCCTTTCCGCGATAAAACCCTTTCAATGGGCGACACTTAAACACGGCTAACACATTGAAAGACTTTCCCTTTTGAACTGCAAGCCCATTCATACCCTTACCTTTGACTAACCCTTACCGAAAAGCTAACCAAAAATAAGGCTAGCTCTTAATAAGGGATACCCTTATCTTTAAGCGCTTTTTATAAAGGTTTCCCTTTGCGTGAAAGAGACAGGATTAGTATATATCTACGGTAGTGTATGAAAAGGAAAGAAAATACGTGCCTAGTCAAAGAACGCCGCCGTCGCCGCCGACGATCGCTCGAATTCGAAGTAATGTGTGCTTTATGAACAAGGTAGATGACTTAAATTAGCACGCTTATATGCTAAAAGGGAAGCCCTTTATAAGGCTAACCCTTATAAGCAATATGCAAGGTGTTGGTGAGCGGATGATAAGGGTTTTGTAAGGGTATTTGGGCTACCGATTACTCAAATGTGGTAGCTTTATATAAGGGTTTTTAAAACCAAAACAAAGGGTTTCGTCTGGCAAGGGGTATGGTGAGTTAAGCCTTATGCAATACCCTTATAAAACCCCGATAAGGGATAGCGGGCCGGTCCCTGGCAGTAAGTTGCGGTCGACTCACTTTATGCACAGACAGACTATGATCAGATAAAGTAGGCGTTGTCGTGCCGCCGGCAGTAAGTCGCGGCCGACTCACTTTATGAACAGACAGACTATGATCATTTGTTTTGTAAACTGCATACTCGATGACATTCTTGTGACATGTATGCTCGTGCAGCAAATATTGATTACTAGCTTCTGCCCGCGACTTCGTCTTCGTGGAATTAGTAATTTGGGTAGCATATTTTTAACCAATCAGATGTTTATTGTTTCCCCATACAAATTTCAACCCCCTTTTCACCACCTAAATTGAACCTGCTGAATATTTAGCTTGTGGTAGGCCTGGTCTCCCAGCAGCTCCTCAGCAGCGTCTCCAGCAGAAACTTGTTCAGCAAAGTCTTGCAGGCGCCAAGGGACGCGTAGAAAGTCACCTCCAGGTGTTCCAGGTCTTGGAGAACTCAAAAACAGTACCTACTGGACGTTAAACGTGTGGTAGCTCTGGTCAGGCGCCTGCTTCATCTGGCAGCCCCCCAGGTGTTCCAGGTCTTGAACAACTTAACCTGCCTACAGCATACTCTATCAACTTCAGATTAAAGGAGTTTTACCCCTCATCCGATACATCCAGCAGCTCTCCAAGTGTTCCAGGTCTTGAGCTGTCTCCATCGTACACTACCAGCGGCACGTTAAGCGAGTGTTACCCTGACCTTTTGCACCCAGAAGCACTCCCGGTGTTCCAGGTCTTGAGCTGTATCCATCATATACTACCAGCGGCACGTTGAGCGAGTGTTAGAAGAAAAGAAAAGAGAAAAGAAGATAATGATTTCGGGAATAAAAACTATTCTACACCCTTCCCACCAATTAAGACTATCTCGGTTTTATTGGGTCCCATACAAATTTCGCCCCCCTTTTCACCCCCTTTAGGGTTGATTTCTGGGGTCAAACCTATCCTATGTCCTTCCCTACGACTCAAACTATATCCATACCTAATTTCATCTTAATCGGTTCAGCGGTTATTAATTCCCCATACAAATGTCAACCCCCCTTTTCACCCCCTCAAGGAGTGAGTTCCGGAATAAAAAGTATCCTATGTCCTTCCCCGGGACTCAAACTACCCCTACACCAAATTTCAACAAAATCGCTTTAGCAGTTTAAACGTGAAAAGGTAACAGACAGACAGACAGACACACTTTCGCATTTATAATATTAGTATGGATACTCCAGAATGGTAAGCGTAAAAATGTTGGCCACTGACTTACGATATAAGGATGTTCTGAAAATACATATGAAGAGATTCAAACTAGAACCCTCTGACTGGGAGCGGAAGGCAACGCAACGGCCCGAATGGCGGCGCCTCTTCAGTATCGAGTCAGCGATCATTCAATTTGAACTAGGTAATACAAATTACACTAGGCAACTCATTAATTATCTCAATTCCACCATGATTCCACCCCGCTTTTCACCCTCTTAAGAGATGATTTTCGGGATAAAAACTATCCTATGTCTTTCCCCGGGAATCAAACTATCTCTATACCAAATTTCAACTAAATCGGTTTAGCGGTTTAAGCGTGAAGAGGTAACAGACAGACACACTTTCGCATTTATAATATTAGTATGGACTAAATTAAAAATGCCTTACTGTGCAGTACTTAGCTGCAAACATAAGAGTTGTATAATAGTACATTTCGATGCTAGTGCGGAAAGTATGTCATTACTTCACGAGCACCGAGATATCTTGCCACGAGCCGTAGGCGAGTGGCAAGGCTCGGGACGAGTGAAGAATGACATTTCCGCACGTGTATCGAACGACGTTTTTTAATACAGTTGCAAAAAATAAGAAAAGCAACAAAAGCAAGCAAGAAATGGAATTCGAAACTTTTATATTATTCATTCTGTGACATCATTGACATTGACATTATGAAGAGGTGTTTTTCTAGCTTTTATTCGACTAGAATAGATTTTGTTATTATTATTGAACCCACTTCAATGAAAGTTTTTCTTTCAAATGCATGTTCTATAAGACAGAAACAATTGTAAATATTAAAACATTGTACTATTATTACCTAAATATCGTTATTTACGATTATTTGTGTATCGTATATTTATAAAAACAATATCGAATGTTGCCGTTGGAAACTTAAAACATTCTTGCAGTAAGAAATTACGCCTCTTCTTTGACAGACGTTCCGTTCCATTCAGACAACTTATTAAGAACGGTTTTTCAACATTAAAAAATAAACGTGTTATAATACTTATAATGATGAAGAAGTAAGTAATAAAATATGAAATATGCTTTTTTTTGTATTCTTACATTAACAGTAGGTTTTTATGTTAATTACGACGTTTAAAAGAAACTAATATTAACACTCATCAATAAGTAGTCATGAATTGGAACAAGTAAAAATTTAAAAAAAATTGGAAAAGTAAAAAGTACTAGTTCGCGAAAACCAACTTTCCGCACGCTAAACAGCCACTAAAAGTAGCACTTTTTGAGCAACTGTATTAAAAAATATCTTTCAAGTGGATGTGTATTTCATATAACCAGAAAAAATATATTATGTTCCAGTCTAGACTGCATCGGCACTTACCATCTGTAGCCGTATCATGAGTTGACACTTGACGTTTACGTTAGCCACTGGGTAGCCAGTGCATACACCCTTACCATCGCATTCTCACGGAAACGCACGAACGTGTTATGCTATTTGTTTCAGTCAGGCAGTACAAGAAGTACTGAGGTTGACTGAAGTAGCATGACAAATACGAACGTTTCCGATTATGCACTATATCTGTAAACTCGATCGCAGTCCATCTCGCTCTCACGCTCATGGATTGGTGCGATAGAAAGGGAATACGATCGATTTCACGCCGTCGCTAAAGTAACTGTCAAATGCCCACACTTGGTACGGTTTACGGTTACAGGTGAGATTGTCAAATGCTTACCTTTTTCAGATAAAAAAAATATGTTACCTACAGTTGATACCTATGCATTCTAGAAGTGTCAACCGGTAACATCCTGTTGGAATGGAAAGTTGCAAAATATAAAAAAAAATTGTTGTTGTAAGTTACTATGAGTGTGAGTTTGGTAACACTAACACTGGTTTCATTATTGTTTGCCGTGTTGTAAGTTAACTATGAGTGTGAGTTTGGTAACACTAACACTGGGTTTCATTATTGTAAGCCGTGTTGTAAGTTAACTATGAGTGTGAGTTTAGTAACACTAACACTGGTTTCATTATTGTATGCCGTGTTGTAAGTTAACTATGAGTGTGAGTTTGGTAACACTAACACTGGTTTGGTTATTGAATACCGTGTTGCAAGTTAACTATGAGTGTGAGTTTGGTAACACTAACACTGGTTTCATTATTGTATGCCGTATTGTAAGTTAACTATGAGTGTGAGTTTGGTAACACTAACACTGGTTTCATTATTGTATGCCGTGTTGTAAGTTAACTATGAGTGTGAGTTTAGTAACACTAACACTGGTTTCATTATTGTATGCGTGTTGTAAGTTAACTATGAGTGTGAGTTTGGTAACACTAACACTGGTTTGGTTATTGTATGCCGTGTTGTAAGTTAACTATGAAGGTGTGAGTTAGGTAACACTGGTTCATACTAAAGAGCTGTCATTTCTTATCCACTATCTTATTAATTCGTGTTACAAAACGAGATGAAGTCGAGTCGTAACCCTTATTAATCTTATTATGTACAACCTGTTGCACCAAATACTATTTTTTTGCCTTAAATATGTAATAATAAATGATGATGTTGCTTCGACAAATTTCGACCACAGTGACTGTGTGCTTTGGAGTAGGCAATTTTTAATTCGCGTTATTAGAGTGTAGCTGATCCGCTCTCTGGTGCGCGCTTAGGTGGCTCACGTACCCTATCTTCCTGCTAAATACTCGAGCGCATTTTGGGCAAGTCAGAACACCACCTACATAGTTGTAGGGAATCGAGGTTGGCGGCCGAGACTTAAGCTCATCTCGTTTCCTGTCGAGCTCACTGCGGCGTTCATTCTCAAAGTCGCTGACTCGATACTAAAGAGGCGCCGCCATTCGGGCCGTTGCGTTGCCTTCCGCTCCCAGTCAGAAGGTTCTAGTTTGCATCTCTTCATATGTCTTTTCAGAACATCCTTATATCGTAAGTCAGTGGCCAACATTTTTACGCTTACCATTCTGGAGTATCCATACTAATATTATAAATGCGAAAGTGTGTCTGTCTGTCTGTCTGTTACCTCTTCACGTTTAAACCGCTAAACCGACTTTGTTGAAATTTGGTATAGAGATAGTTTGATTCCCGGGGAAAGACATAGGATAGTTTTTATCCCGAAAATCATCTCTTAAGAGGGTGAAAAGCGGGGTGGAATCATGTTAGAATTGAGATAATTAATGAGTTGCCTTGTGTAATTTGTATTATGTTCAAATTGAATGATCGCTGACTCGATACTAAAGAGGAGCCGCCATTCGGGCCGTTGCGTTGCCTTCCGCTCCCAGTCAGAGGGTTCTAGTTTGCATCTCTTCATATGTCTTTTCAGAACCTCCTTATATCGTAAGTCAGTGGCCAACATTTTTACGCTTACCATTCTGGAGTATCCATATTAATATTATAAATGCGAAAGTGTGTCTGTCTGTCTGTCTGTTACCTCTTCACGTTTGAACCGCTAAACCGACTTTGTTGAAATTTGGTATAGAGATAGTTTGATTCCCGGGGAAAGATATAGGATAGTTTTTATCCCGAAAATCATCTCTTAAGAGGGTGAAAAGCGGGGTGGAATCATGGTGGAATTGAGATAATTAATGAGTTGCCTTGTGTAATTTGTATTATGGTCAAATTGACGACCGGTCTGGCCTAGTGGGTAGTGACCCTGCCTGTGAAGCCGATGGTCCTGGGTTCGAATCCCCGTAAGGGCATTTATTTGTGTGATGAGCACAGATATTTGTTCCTGAGTCATGGGTGTTTTCTATATATTTAAGTATTTATATATTATATATATCGTTGTCTGAGAACCCATAACACAAGCCTCCTTCTGTGTAAGAATGTCCTATAATATTTATTTTATTTATTTATTTAATTGAATGATTGGTATAAGACTTTCTCCAGGCGCTAAACTTACTCTAGCCGCTGTTACTGATTCCACGCAGACGAAGTCGCGGGCAAAAGCTAGTAATAAATAAATGAATAGTAAAGCCGTTGTGTAGTGGCATGGGTCTTGGTCTTGGTCTTGGGCGTACCTTGTCCCTCGTGGCGGCATAGGCGGTAGCTGTGAACGGCGGGCGAGGCGCGCCCTCCGAAGGTCGCCGAGTGCGCCGCGCCGCCTGCGCCGCCTCCTCCGCTGTGTAGCCCTTCATCATCAGAGAAGCCTCCAGGTAGTGAGGTTGCTTGTCCCACTCCAGGGAAATCGCTGAACAGATACAAATTATTGCTTACCACACATTTCATATTATCCTTTTACAGTTACAATTCCATTTCTAATGTGAATAACGACTCTGTATATTATATATGTATATACATATAAATATTTTTCTTAGCGTATTAATTTTAGGTTTTAACTCACACAACTTATACCTCTCGTATCGAATGATGGTGTCTATGACAGTTCATTTTCACATGGGTTAGCTGTCATGTAAAATGTTTGGAGACATTATTTACAAGTCAACATTAATTCATTTAGAAATTTAACATTTAAATTGAAAAATAAAAATACGGTAAAAACATATATCTTCAATGATTTTTTAATTAAGCCCAACCCAAAAAAATTTGAAGGAACTGTCATAATTCGAAACGAGAGGTATAGTTTAGGGTGGGCCGTTGTTGTATTATTACTTTCCAGTAGCTTATTTTCCTGTTACGTTTTCTAACCATTCGCATAATTTAGATACAGTACCGGCCAATAATATATCATCTTTGAGTGTTTTTGTATGAGCTTGTATAGAGTAAACAATATAGGTTAGTTTGTAGATTGCATATTTTACTAGTCATTTTATACAAATATATGATGAATACTGATGCAATGAAATACTGTGAATTACAATATGATACTCAGCATATTACTAAAAAACCTCTAGTAAAAAAATGAAGTTGACAATACATTAAAAAAAAACCTCAAAGGAATACTACTAGACTACCTAAAGCAGTAAGGTGGAAGTCACTCACAATAATAATAAAAAAAAGTTATACCGTAAAAACATGCAGGTGATATATTATTGGCCGGTACTGTATGTATTCTTATTATAATATACGAGACACTAATTAAAATATAACTTCTGTTTGTAAATCAGTATCGTACAATGAAATAAGTCGGTTCTGGCGCTCGCCGGCCGCTACCACGACACGCTCGCTTCGCTGGCTTGCCTTCGCGCACTGTTTTGCTCGCAGTTCACTTAACACACCTCCTCGCTTCTCTCGTCGTCGCACCTATCTATTTTCTGTCTTCCGTGATTGTAAAAAAATTAAATATATACTGGGAAATTATGCGAATGGTTAGAAAACCTAACAGGAAAATAAGATATTGGAAAATAAAAAAATGGGAAATTATGCGACTGGTTAGAAAACGTAACACGAAAGTGAGCTACTGGAAAATAAAAATAATGGGAAAATATGCGAATGGTTAGAAATGCTTTC
Source organism: Cydia strobilella (assembly GCF_947568885.1). Taxonomy (NCBI): domain Eukaryota; kingdom Metazoa; phylum Arthropoda; class Insecta; order Lepidoptera; family Tortricidae; genus Cydia; species Cydia strobilella. Next base: position 34,882,756 of record NC_086068.1, read on the forward strand.
GGGAAAGGAAGCTATTGAAAAATAAATAAATGGTAAAAATTGCGAATGGCAAAAATCGCGATCTGGAAAAAACGATTTTCGGAAGAGAGAGTACACACTCATATATGACCGTAACAAGTATCACATAAGATTGTTAAAGTTATCATATTTGTTGAGAATTGTGTACCGGCAACAATGCATCGAGCATTTAGTAGTTAAATGTTATAAAAGTAGGTAATCGTTAGTGGTATTACGTACCGTCAGAGCCAGGCGGCAGCGGCAGCAGCGGATGGGCCGACACGCTCGTGTTCAGCGTGCCCTGCGCGGGCGCCTGAGACACGTTGCCGCGCGAGGAGCGCAGCGAGCGCGACGCTCGGAACGAGCCCGACCTGCCGACAGTCGGGCAGAGGATGGTGACACCAGCTTTTGGATCTGCGCGCGCGCGCCGCTCGCTACGATGCGAGACTGCGCTTCGATCGTGCCCTCTACTAGTCCCTAATGCCGTTCGGCCTCTGGCATCCTTTTGCCTATTATGTCTGAACGCTTGTAATAGTTATAATGTAACCACATATCAAATTCATCACTTAACATCTTGTTTTTTATTGGAAAAGGAACATACAGGGGTAATAAAAAGAACTAATTTATGGATGGTATTTTTATGGATGGTATTTTTTATTGTAATTTTGTTGTATTGTGTTGTAAATTTATTTATTTAATACTATCAATTAATATTCCATTAAAATAGAGACAAATCCTTATAATAATGGTAAAATAAATAAATTACATTAAAATTTGTTTACTACCTGGAATGTAGTCGATTTCCACATGTAAAACAAATTACATGCAAATCTAAGACAATATCCGTACTATAATCATTCGCCTTATAAAAGAAAAATTAACTTAATGTTAGCCCTTTCATGTTACGATTTTTGTTTAGCCTAATAAAAATAGAAAGCGCATCACGTTTAATTGTACGAGCGCGGCGCTGTATTTAGAGACAATGTGCAAGTACGACAACAGGTACAGCACATTATTTATTACGATACGATACGATACGATCATTTATTGATAAAAAATATTTTTATATGTCATTATGTCTTAATACTCGATACTTAAAATCGTAGGTAGGTATTGAAAAGTCGATCAACCGAGAATGGATTTTTTCCGATATTACCTACTCCATATTTTAAATTTCAGACAACAAGTGTACCAGTTTGGTCAAGACGGGCCTATTGGACAATCATGACATGGAATAATTACTTGTATGCTGTACTTGTATTGTATACATATTAGCGAGATTTAAAACTAAGCGCAGGCCCGCTTAAAAAAACCCTAAATAAAACGACCACACCATCCTCTGACCGATTGTCGCAGCGCCGCACGACACAGCGGATACATCCGACGATAGATTTTTTTGAAAAAAAGCGAAAGTCTCAATGGATACAGCGCATGCTCGAAAATTCTATTCACCATTGAAATACATAAATACAATTGAAAGCCTTCCTCTAGCCTTTTATAATTAGTCGTTTTTAGGGACTTTTTACGTAAAATCATGCTTTACTTTTGATTAGGTATAGACCTAAAACTTGTTTACACATAACGCCCACAAGACAAAACCAAAAGCTAGTGTCACCCAATCCATGCCACCCACTCACCACCGTATACGAACGCAACTTAAACTATCTAAACTTAAATTATAACAGTACCACCCACTACGATTTCCCTTATTTCAAGTTTAACTGAACTACACGGTTGCTCTAGAAGTAGTATGCTTCAAGTGAATTAATACCTCTCTCAGCGTTAAGCCATCATTAGTTAGTCACACGACTAATGTTAGGCATTTCACTACGGCGCTCAGCTGACGTCAGTCATGGTTGAGTGTTCAACAATTAAAGAGCGACATTAATATTCGACTATAGTCTGCATTTTCTCAAATGTTTTTTTTTTTGCCAAAGAAAGTAAGTACACATGTAGGCCTCAATTTTTTACCGCTACGCTAGCTATTCCTGCTAAAGCTCTGGAGTATAGGTATTTTAGTATAACATGCCATTGTCTAGTCTAGACTAGAACCAACGTTACTTAATTAATAGCTAAGCTCGTATTAACAAAATAACAGTTAAACAAAATAACTATACCTTTGGAAAGTCTGTCTTTTCACATAGTTGTCTCTGACAAAATCAACAATTTGCTTCTGGGTTTTGCCGCTATACCTGTAAAATATTATTGTTTTGCTCAAATTCTGACACCCATATGATAATAAAGATAATAAGTTATAACCGCGTTATAATAGGCTCGCTATGGGATTAATGCTAAAAACATGATCCATAAATTTAAGCTCAGATTATTAGTGGACAGTAAACATATCACGCGATGTCATGTCAGCAAACCAAATTACTTTTTCACCTCAGCAGCTCTAACAAGCCTACTTTCGTCACTCCCTGGAGTGAGGAAAGTGCGACTTTCCTCACTCCAGGGAGTGAAACAATGTAGCTTTTTAATTTAGTGAAGGCCATGAACTTCATACTTTTATTACATTTTTTTTATGGTACGGTACGGTACGGTACGGTACGGTCCGGTCCGGTCCGGTCTCGTATCTTATCGTATCGTATCTTATCGTATCGTACATATTATAATACTTTTTTTTTTCTGTTTATTCTGTGTAATTCGAAATACATTTTAACCTTTAATATGTTATCACTACTGAGGTGAAAAATTATGTGTGCAACACGAGAGCAAAGTTATTTTACATCTTGTGTTTTTGAGTCCCTCGCTACGCTCAAGATTCTACGTTAGAATCACTCGCTTCGCTCGTGATTCAATTATAGAATCTTAAGCTTTCTCGGGACTCAAAATAAACACTCGCAAGAAAAAACCAACTTTCCTCTCTTGTTGCACAAATAACTATTTATTATAATAAAGGATCAAATCCTTTAATTTTATTATACAACCACACTCAAATCGGTAATAGGGGGTATTACTGCAATGTTCTGCCACCAGAGTGCAGCAGTAGCCTGTTTAGTAAACATAGAGTAACTTATACAATACTTACTGTCCCTTTAACAGTTTTTTGACAAGTTTTCAGAGATAATAAAATATGACATTGATGCACCAAGGCGGTTTGTTTGCAGAGAACCTACCGGGAAACGCGAATCCAAAATTTCGCTATCTGCCTCTTTATCGCTCGAATGTGCAAGAGTGACAGAGATTACGAAATTTCGATTTTCTTGTATTGTGATAGACCCTCAGATTGTGGTAGTCGCGCCCCTTACACAAATTTTAGTGACACTTTTTGAAGCAGTTTTCATGTCATCAAAAAGGTTATTATCATATTTAATTGAAACTATGACACGAGACCTTTTAAATGGAAGTTTCTTTTCATTTCTCATGCTCTGAAAGAGGGTCATTGTTGTTCTAAAAGGTGCGCAGAAAATGATACGTGTCTGCACTAGAGCATTTTACGTTCGAAGTACGACTTTTTTAATTTTTTTACGATACGCAATTGAAATTTGAGTTTAAATGGATTTGTAATAAATTTTTCATTTTGATATTTGACTCTCCATTCCATAAATAACGATACTTTTGTCTGAATTGTTAATTGAAAGTACCCTCAAGAAATACTATAAAAATGTATACTTAGTCATGTTTTAAAAAAAATACATGCATTTTACTTTCCTCGTATTCGAAATGAAAAGTAGAGTGTTTAACTCGGGTGAAAGACATCATTTCTGCCTCGGACTATTGGCGCTCTCACTGCATTCGAGCGCCAAAATACCTCGGCAGAAATGAGTGCCTTTCGTCCCTTGGTTAACAATCTACTATTACAGACTAACTCAGCCACATCCAAAACTGGAATAAGCGCTATTGCGTGCGAGTGGTCGTAAACAACTTAAATTGAGTTTTTTTAATACCACGTCAGTGGCAAACAAGCATTCAACCTGCCTGATACTAAGCGGTCACCGGAGCCTATGGGCACCTGCAACTTCAAGAGCTTTACTGGGAAAACCTGACGTACATCGCATTGGTGTATGACGTTTATGAGCAATGCTTTTAAACAAACTTCAAATAAGCAATAAGCATAATGTGAATTTCAGACAATTCGTCATTCAACGGAATAAGGATATGTGTGCGGTAGGTAACACCTTGATAAATAATGTCTCACTAGCTATTAACCCTTTGAACGCTTAACTTTATAAACAAGAACGTCACTGGCACGCCAAGCTTCCGGGTGGAAGGGAGCTAATGTAAACCTTACTTGAAAGTGTGAAGGTAACTTTGACAGCGTACGTCATAACAGTTATAGTTATCCATTGCGCGGTGCGGTGGGCACGACTGGACATGAAGCCTTTAGGTGTTCTTGGCGTTGAAAAGGTTAAACTCACCTAAACGAGGAGCCTCTGGAGATGACGCGCGCCTTGTGTCTCTGAATGCGCGGCACGCTGGAGCAGCGAAAGAACCCGTGGTTTTCCACGCACTTCTTCCAAAAGTTCTTGCACTCGTTGCGGCCCTCGAAGAAGAACTCGACGATGTCGCGGTGATATCCCTGGTTACAAAATGCACAACAACATATTACATTTCGATACCTGCCTTAATTTTTAGGGTTCCGTCAAGGTGTCAATACGCAGTTTAGGTTTAGGCAGTGGGCTGCCGCTCGGCCCGCACGATAGTCGTGTCACGTGGCGCTCGCGTAAAATTGAAGTAATACACAATGGCTTCGAAACCTATCTAATCCGTATAAAAGATTTGTTCTGTTTACGGATGTCTGAATAAACGGAAGAACAATACCTACTTACCTACTTTCGTGAGAATCAGACATACTATCTCACGATAAAAATTTTATGTTTACAGAATCAACGTTTGTAATTCCTAAATTTATTTTAAAAATAATAAATCAGTAGGTATAGGTACAAAAACTTGTCAAGTGACAACCCCGTGCCGACACTCACAGCTCGGTCATAAAACTGCGGCGCGCAAAGAAGATTCACGGTTCGTGCGCGGTTATAAGTTTCAATTTTGCTTGCAGGCGGCGAGTATAGGTATAATTTTATACCTAAATCTGACTTTTGTAAAGGAGTTAATTTTCTGTACGGTAGTATTAGTTATTCTGTGGTTCAGTACCTCAAAAGGAAAAAAACGGAACCCTTGTAGGATCACTCGTGCGTCTGTCTATCTGTCACAGTCTATTTTCTCTGAAACTACTGGACCAATGAAGTTGAAATTTGGTATACACATGTAAGTTTGTGACCCAAAGACGGACATGTAATGTAAACAAATGAATTTTAAATATAGGGCCACTTTTGGGGGGTAGGTAAGTAAGAAAATTAAAAAATAAAGTTTCTTAAACTATATCGTGTTAGATATCAAATTAAATAGCTCGTTGTGAGAATCTGAAATATTTTTATTTTTCGTAATTTTAAAATAAACAGTTAAGAAGTTATTTAAGAAAATAGTCAAAAAATGACCATTCCCTATCCCTTTATCTCCGAAACTACTGGAACTAAAATTTTGAAAAAAATAGAATAGTTCCCTTACCTATAGAACACAAGAAAACCTAGTAGAAATGTGCAGTCAAGCGTGAGTCGGACTTAACTATTTACTTTTGATCCGACCCCTACGGATTTTTTTAGAACATTTCACTCACGTTTCACATAAAAAATACATTGTTAAAAATTGTGTAATTGTGGAACGCGAGTCCGACACGCATTTGGCCGGTTTTTTTTACATATTGGAAGTAATTTATTGATCTGTTGTCATACAGATCTGATGTTAACATTAATAATAATATAAAATAACATATCTTTATTTCAGAACGTTCAAAATTCCATACAATATTGTTAGGGTTCCATACCTCAAAAGGAAAAAACGAAACCCTTATAGGATCACTCGTGCGTCTGTCTGTCTGTCTGTCCGTCTGTCACAGCCTATTTTCTCCGAAACTAGGGACCAATTAAGTTGAAATTTGGTATACATATGTAAGTTTGTGGCCCAAAGACGGACATGTAACGTAAACAAATGAATTTTAAGGGGCTACTGCAGCGGCGAATGACAGTTCGTAAACCACGCCCGATAGCTTCTTCCCTCCCCGCAAGCACGCACACACAGAAGAGCTTCGCGGCGCACGTGAAAGTATAAAAGCTCCATCTAACGTTACTACCATTAACTACCATTACATACGGTCGGCCAGGAACTTATAAATTCGGACAAAATAGAAAAAGATGGCGTTGTTACTTGTTAATAGCAAATAATAAAATAAATTAGGTACACACAAAGATAGATATAACTCCGTAATAGATGGATACAGTCTAAGAAAAAAACGTGCCTCGAAAATCACGAAAATTTGATTCTCGATCAGATGGCGCCACTAGTTTTGGCCTACACTCGTATAGAGGGCGTTGACTGTTTCGTTTGTTATTTATAATTTTAACGCATACCAGTGAAAGAACATGGGTCAAAATCATATAAAAATAATTAATGCAAATAAAAAAATCATTTATCCATATTTAAATACATTTTATCGTATTTTTATAAATATTTATTTTTAGTTTTAAAGTGTGTCGACAGATGGCAGTGAATTTACAGGGGTTACGAAATACTATGACAGTACCGCTCTAGTATAAGTTACTCTATGGTACACATATTGCTGTAAACTACGTGGCCAATTTATGCTTTCGGCGAGCTAGCACTTTTAAGCTTAACTCCTAACCCTAACCCCCAATCCCTTAACTCCCAACCCCTCAGTCCCCGACCCATCAACCCATCTCCCCTCAACCCCCAACCTCAAACCCCGCAAACACTAATACCCTCTACCTTCACCTCTCACACCTACCTCTCACCTTAGTCTCTTTGGTTGTTTCCAACACTACCTACATCCAAAATCATAATACACATACGAGGGAAGTTCCACATTTCATCCGTGGTCTTCATCATCAGTAGCCTTACCACGAGTTTGACATTGATATATTCGCTATCGTGTGCGTAACTGTATGTTTATACATCTCGCTCGTACTGGCATATTAGTGTACAAAGTAAGTTACGAAGACGCTAGCGAATATTTAGTGTCAAACTCGTAGTTAGGCTACAGTTGCACTACATCAAATTGGTGGTTTTTGGGAGGAAATGCTTGAGTTACTTTAGAAAACACCGAAATCACCATACACGTGCCTTCAAAAATTGAAGAGTTCCCTCAATTCCTCACGGATTACATCATCAGATCAAAACCAAAAATATTACGAGAACACCTTGGAGGTAACTTCTTTCAAACAGAAAAAGAATTACTCAAATCGGATCATGGGTGCCGCGGAGTAATCGTTGAAATCATTATCATCATCAGCTCCACTTCATCAAATTGGTGGTTTTCGAGAGAAAATGCTCGAGTTGCTTAAGAAAACACCCAAAACACCATACATTACATGTGCCTTTAAAAATTGAGGAGCTCCCTCAATTCCTCATGGATTCCATCATCAGAACAGCACCAGATTAATGTGGGACCACCTTGGAGGTAGTTCCTTTCAAACAAAAAAAAAATGTTCAAGTCGGACCACGGGTCTCGGAGTAATCGCTGCACATCCTACATAAAAAAAATCATCATCACTATCATCAAAACAATCATCATCATCAGGACCACTTCATCAAATTGGTCGTTTTCGAGAGAAAATGCGCAAGTTGCTTATGAATACACCCAAATCACCATACATGTGCCTTTAAAAATTGAGGAGTTCCCTCAATTCCTCAGGGATCCCATCATCAGATCAGAACCAGATTAATATGGGACCAACTTGGAAGTAGCTCCTTTCGAACAAAAAAAGAATTACTCAAATCGGACCACGGGTCTCGGAGTAATCGGTGAACATACATAAAAGTAAAAAAAAAATAGCCACAACCGAATACAGAACCTAGTTATCTTATCTTATAGTTTCGGGGGCCCTTACGGATACACTTCGACCCATAGGGATCTTTTGTGCAGTTACCCCCTAGGAAAGATCCGTCCGCTACTCAAGAGCCTTCCCCACCATCTCCATATGCCGGATGATGGACCTTATGGGTAGCTTTTTGAATTCCTTTGGTACCAGGTAGCCTGTTCCAAAGTCCTTCATTCTTTGTCTGGCGAGGGCGTGACATTCACACATAAGGTGTTCTATTGTCTTTTCCTCTTCGCCACACATACGACAATCGGTGTTGTCAGCGTGCCTCATCTTGGCCAGGATTCCCTTGACCCCGTAATGGCCAGTAAACACCCCCGTTATTATTTGGAGTTGCCGTTTGCTAAGTTTCCAAAGCTTTTTGCTCCAACCAGAGTCTACCTCTTGTATAAAGAGCTTTGAGTGTTTTAGACCCGTCAGACTGTCCCATTCTTCCTGGTGTTTGGTCTTAGTAAGGTCTTTGATAGCCGTTGTGATGGTTCCCTGTGAGAGCCCCACGAATGGTTCCGGACCTATAAGGTTGTTTGCAGATCCGGCTCTGAGAAGTTCATCTGCATTTTCATTGCCCATGAATCCCTCGTGCCCTGGGATCCACACCAGTTGCACTTTGTTTTGCCTTCCAAGCTTGTTCAGAGCTTGGATGCCATTGTATACCAGTCTAGAGTCCACTCTAGGCGCCTTAAGCGCTTTGAGTGCAGCTTAACTGTCGCTGAGAATATAGATATTCTTCCCTTGGGTTTGCCTAGCTATATTCTCACGTGCACAGGCCATTATAGCGTATGTCTCGGCTTGGAAGACAGTGGCGTAATTGCCCATGCTTATGCTACTACTAAAGTCATTTGCATAAATGCCTGCCCCAGTACCAGAATCTGTCTTGGACCCGTCTGTGTACCATATGATGTCATTTTCATCAGACATTGGTGCTTCAAGACCTTCGGTCCATTCAGCCCTTGTTGGAACTTTAACATTAAAATTCTTACGGAACACAAACTTGGGTTGCATCTTATCGCAGCCCATATTCGTAATCCTTTTCATGAAATTGTCACATTCCATGTTTGTGTGTTTAGTCTTTGGCTTACTATCGCTCCAGAGGCCTGTCAAAGCCAGCCTGTGTAACGATTTCCGCGCCTCAGATTGTATCACTAGGTGCAGCGGCGGGAGGTCTAGTAGTACCTCCATCGCCGCTGTTGGCGTCGTTCTAATGCGCCAGTAATAGCCATGCACGCCGTTCTTTGTAATTTCGTAAGGGCATCCCTGCATGTGCTCTTTAGTGTCCTTGGCCACCATGCCAGGCATCCGTACAGAATGATAGGTCTTACCATCATGGTATAGATCCATCTCAGTACCTTTGGGTTTAAACCCCACGTTTTGCCATATGCCGTTCTACACATTCCAAACACCCTCAGTGCCTTGGTTATGGTAGTTTCGACATGCTTTTTCCAGTTCAGTTCTTTATCTAGTGTTAAACCTAAATATTTCACTTCATCGGACATTTCCAGTACCCTTCCATAAAGCTTCAGCTGTTTCATGCCGTTAAGGTGGTTCGACTAGGTTACCCAAAGCTTAAACCGCGCTAGATGGCGTCACTTTCGCAAATTTTCAGGTTTTATTTTTTTGTGGAATAGTGTTGGTATATGTATACTTAAAAGTATGTTTAGCGCACTCTTTACATAAATATTGAACTATTATAATAAACATTGAATACTTCATTGTGCAAAAACCACCTTTAATGTCGACAGAGTGTTTCTGTCATGCTATTTCCTACTATTACTCACACATGCAAACAGTTTTTCCGTGATGCTTGTAGTCGACAATTTCATGCAGTGTAAGTATGCTGCAATGGTGTTGCGGTATGTTCGTGGAAATACGTGCAAGAGGATTCGGGTTCGAGACTGGTACGACAGGGGTACTTTTTTTGTCCTTTTTGTGTTATCTTATCTTTCTTATACCTTTTCTTCTTCGAATTCTTGTCCGATTCCGATATAACCGAAATATATTTCAGTGATATCGGAAACGGCTCTAACGATTTCGATGAAATTTGCTGTAAGTGGTTCGTTCTAGCTAGGTCTTATCTCTGGGAAAACGAGCATTTTTGAGTTTTTACTTATGTTTTCCGAGCAAAGCTCGGTCTCCCAGATATTCAGTATTGTTAATAAATTAGTTTATTAACGTTTTATAAAAATATGTGACGTTTTGAACTAAAAGGACATTGTCGGTTGTCGATTAGGTTGAAAGTAAAGGGCCATAATTATGTACTGTAAAACGTTGTACAATACACATGCGAAAAGGTAATTCGCAACGCGTTTCGATTAAAACACTTCCTTCGGTCGTGTTTTAATTTATCGCCACTCGTTGCCAATTTCCTACTTTTCGCACTTGTATCGTAATGACTAATAATAAAGTAGTAACTGTAAAATAAAATTAAAACTTTTTATATATTTTTTTTATTTGGGTTCAAGTACAGTGAGTAACAACATTGCATGGCGGATATTTATCATGTTTATTTATATTATTTCTTGATATTTTGGCCGGTCTTGCAAGACCGGTCGTTGTGGAGATCCCTGGGGAGGCCTATGTCCAGCAGTAGATGTCTTGTTGGTGTAGATGGATTCACACAACAAATGAAATAACATTTTTTTCATATTTGTTATCCGTAGTTGTCCCTGTACCTGAAAGAAAAATAATATCATGATAGCACAAAATCTCTAATGTTATAGGAAGAAAGATGATGCAACAATATGGATTCTAATAAAGTTATCATTTACTTACCTAGTAATAACTGTGTTTTTCATTCATAGACATAATTTCATAATTTTCAACCCCAGGAAATATTTTATTTTACTTTATTGCAGTAAGGATGTCCTGATTTTTTCTGGCTAATGAAGGAAAACATTTTATTTCCAAGAATGCCTCTTCATTTTGCACAATACCTAAAAAAAAAACTAGAGTTAGTGACACATTGACTATTCGGCAACCAAAACAGTAATAATTACATTATATAGGTATTGTTCACTGCTTATTATCCTACCATTACGGAAGAAGTGAGAATTATTTTCTAAAAAGATCGGCACGAGAAAATTACAATGTACAATGAAGGAGTGAAACTGTACCTTACGAAACTTCACCATCATGAATTCCGCTTCAATTGAGTCTGAATTTTCCTGGATTTTCGCGGACCAGAACACCGATGATTTTTGTAACTTGATTTAGACGTTGCTATCATTTTCAATTTATACAAACAAATTGATAAGTCACAATAAACATGACCCTATGTGTCAGTGTCAACACTGTCAACAAAAAATGCACTAAACATGACGGCACTGCAAATCCTGCCAGGTCGGCCAGGCAACGTCGCCAACGTAATATGAAAAAATTACCTTGATTTATGTATGATTTTTGTATGAAACAAAGTTTTTCTATTAATTTAGCGCAAACGAATATTCGAAAGTAGATAAATGAGCAAATATTTATATACTACAGTAGTAGTATATAAATATTCTTATAGTAGTAGTATATATATATTAGATTCGATTGATGGAGAGTTGATGATGGTTGCACCACCTCTCCACTTGCTTCAGTGCTGTATTCATGATTTCCGATACCGTTCCCGGGAATTTCCCGTTTACAAGAATCACTAAATCATTTGCATACCCTACCGTGTATATTGGGCCTTAGTTTAGTTCTTCCAGCAGTGAGTTCACTACCAGGCTCCAGAGAGTCGGTGAAAGAACCCCCCCCCCCCCCTGTGGGCAACCCTTCGTGGCCGTGGCTAATATTTCATCTCCCATGAGGGTGGACTTTATTAGTCGGCTATTTAGCATTGTACCAATCCATCTACAGATTGTCGGTTCTATGCCATGTTTAGATGCTGCAATGCTGATTGCCTGATACGTGGTGCGGTCAAATGCCCCCTCCACGTCTAGAAAAGTGGCTAGGCATAGTTCCTTGTTCTCTATCGCCTGCTCTGCTCTGGTTGTCACCAGGTGCAGTGCCGTTTCAGTCGATTTACCCGGCTGGTACGCACATTGCAATTGGTGCAGTGGATGTCTCTTAAGAGGACCATCCCTTATATGTCTGTCTACCAGTTTCTCTAATGTTTTGAGGAAAAATGATGACAGACTTATCGGCCTGTACGATTTGGCTAGGCCTAGCTAACCTCCTCCTTCTATGTAATTGAAGTCGGTTAAAAATTATACCTAATACAAAAATATAAATTACTACAAATTTTGGTCATTAGCGATGAATTATAATTCTTGCAGGTGTGGTAAATAACTGATTTAGCACGGAATAGAAAAGAATAACATTGTGTGCCCACGCTGGTTAATAGGTAAACTTAGTTCAATTATTCTCTCGACATGGTTGTAGTAACACCATTCAAACATACCAATTTTATTTAAAAACTATTAGAACAAATCTACTTACGTAACCCTCAGGATGCAATTTGATAAGGAACTTTTTTCTTTTGAAAGATATTTTTCTGATTTTAGCCCAACTGAAGGTGTTGATCTTGGTAAAGTTCTGGAATACGAGAATGCCTAAGTGCGCCACTGCCAAATTCAGCGGCACGGCCTCGTGGTCTTTGGCTGGGTGCATCTTGACGCCTGCAATCATGTTCAACACAACAGATCAGACAATTGTAAGGTACTAAAGGTACAGGGACAGGGGGGCAATTTCGACTGGTAACTTATAAAGTGCTACTTTGACCACCGAAAGCTACCATTAGCAGGGTGGCCGAACAGGCTTTAGGATACTTTTTGCTCATGTCGTCTCGGACATGGGTATATTTAGTATCAGTACATTCAGTATGATGTCCTGAATACAAATATATGAGATGACAAGCGCGAAAGTGGTGGGGGTAGTTGCTGTGACGTCATAAAGACGGCAGTACAAAGTTTTTTACTTTTTACAGTTCCGTACCCAAAGGGTGAAAACGGGACCCTATTACTAAGACTCCGCTGTCCGTCTGCCCGTCCGTCTGTCCGTCTGTCACCAGGCTGTATCTCATGAACCGTGATAGCTAGACATTTGAAATTTTCACAGATGATGTATTTCTGTTGCCGCTATAACAACAAATACTAAAAACAGAATAATATAAATATTTAAATGGGGCTCCCATACAACAAACGTGATTTTTTTGCTGTTTTTTTCCGTAATGGTACGGAACCCTTCGACAAATATATGAGATGACAAGCGCGAAAGTGGTGGGGGTAGTTGCTGTGACGTCATAAAGACGGCAGTACAAAGTTTTTTACTTTTTACAGTTCCGTACCCAAAGGGTGAAAACGGGACCCTATTACTAAGACTCCGCTGTCCGTCTGCCCGTCCGTCTGTCCGTCTGTCACCAGGCTGTATCTCATGAACCGTGATAGCTAGACATTTGAAATTTTCACAGATGATGTATTTCTGTTGCCGCTATAACAACAAATATTAAAAACAGAATAATATAAATATTTAAATGGGGCTCCCATACAACAAACGTGATTTTTTTGCTGTTTTTTTCCGTAATGGTACGGAACCCTTCGTGCGCGAGTCCCGACTCGCACTTGGCCGGTTTTTTCTTTGAAAACATACCATGTGGGGTACCAAATGAAAGGGCTTTGTGAGTAGATCACAGATATATAACATACTGTAACATTTTCACTACTTCGTCTAACAAATTATTAGAAAACGTTCAAAAGTTTCACAATCCACAGTTGACTTTGAATTGCTCTAAATTGAAAATTACTGAATGGATTATTCCAAAATACATACCAAGCGCCTGTGAATATCTTCTATATAATGTTAAAAAATAATTAACCAGACATATTTAAAAAGCGAAGAAGAAATTTCAAAGTTCAAAGAATGTTTAAGCTCCTATATATCAAAAGATCAAACGGTCATGCAAAAAATTACTTCAGTTCAAAAATATTACGATAACCTAATCAATATCTTCACCGAAAGCTTACAAAACACTCGTGAAGCACATAATTCCGAAAAAAGTCATAAAATATTATCCAATCGTACACTAAAGCTTTTAAAGAGAAGACAAGAGCTGCAAAAAGCAAGAATAAAACCAGAGCAATGAAAAACGAAATTTCGGCTCTCTACAAGCTTGTTAATAGATATATAAAAAAAGACTACACCAATTATAGATACAATACAATTGAAAAACATCTGAGCCACACTGGAAGTACGAAAAAAGCATACAGGGAGCTAAAAACAAATAAAAATTGGATCGACGGGCTAAATCAAGGCCAAATAACCAAAAACAACCGTAGCGACATCATCTCCATAGCTACCCAATTTTATGAAGAATTATACAGTGCTAAAGGACCGACAGACATCAGTAACAAAATCCAATGTACTACCAGCAAAACCAGCGAATTAAATAGACCAGAAATAGAAGAAAGCGAAGTCATAGAGGCATTGAAAAAACTCAAATCAGACAAGAGCCCGGGCGCGGACAACATAGCAAACGAAGCTTTGAAAATAGCCGCCCCAATACTAGCCGCACCCTTTACAAATTTTTACAACTACATCCTTGAAACTGGAGAGACACCAGCTCAATGGTCTGAATCAAATATCATTTTCTCATCACCTATTCGAAAAGGGAACTTTTCTTCCCTGCTAGGAGGGATCAAAGTGGCACTTTTCTGTTCAAGGACATTTTGTTGCCAGTATGAAATATTGACACAAAGACATATGAAATTAGTATGCATATAATCGATTACAATTTCTTTATAATCGATTACGTGCATACAATTTTCTAACTTAAATAATATTTTGTTGTAATTGTAAACAATAAATGTAATTAGCATTTTAAATTAATTAATAGCATATTTAAATTAAGTAAATTAATTAATTAGCGTAATATTTACAAGCGTCATCAGCGCGACAACTGTTTGCCACGGGCACACTACACCTGCCTGTCTTGCGGTCGTGGTTGCCGCTCCCGTATTGGCTTACACAGCCATGTGAAACGTTGTCACCCTACCTGACACTGTCTATATGGTCTGCAATAGACTGAAAGGCCTATGATGATGATTTACAAAGAAACGTAAAAAACATTCGTTTAATAATTTAATTTTTATTTTGACATTTTAGGTCTCCTTAAACGCAGCCATACTTGTCTATGCAATTTAAAAAGTTTATATTTAAAAAGTTTTGTACAAATATTTCACAAAGCATAATTATGCGGTTCTGTATTGTGTATAAATTTGTAAATACTTAGTTTAAATCAATAACTTTATAATAATAAATATAAGTGATATCAGTCTTCATAGTGTTCTTCCGAAGATTTGGTTCAAAGGGGTAAGAGCTAATTTGTTACCAGAAAAATCTACAAAAATAATGTACTTGATTTTCATTGTATCACTTTAGGTGTTTGCTGCTGTCTTTGAAAAGATATAAGGTACATAATTATGAGCTGTAGGTACTTTTAATTTGTCAGTACAGTCCAGGCGCGGATCCAGGATTTCACTCAGGGGGGGCAAATTGTTGCCAAATTACAAAAATGGTAGAAATAAAT
Source organism: Cydia strobilella (assembly GCF_947568885.1). Classification (NCBI taxonomy): domain Eukaryota; kingdom Metazoa; phylum Arthropoda; class Insecta; order Lepidoptera; family Tortricidae; genus Cydia; species Cydia strobilella. The sequence goes on from NC_086068.1 coordinate 34,898,158, forward strand.
CGTAGGTAAAGGATTGGGGGTTTGTAAAAAAATTAAAATAACAACAAAATAAAAGTTAATTTATCAAGACGAGACGATTCTTATGAGTGTATAAAATCAAAAGCGTTGTGTTATTGTATATGTATACTCATATTCGTATATCCGTCGAAACGTTTACGTAATTTCTCTTCGCGCGGCTTGCGGGCACTGTTTTGTCAAAATCCGAGCGGAGCCGCGGGATCATGGAAACTATTTGTTGTACTCATATTTAGGTACGTAGGGTGGGCATTTTTTTCCAATTGAAAATGAAAAAAATGAAAAAAGTTTATTGTGTAAATTTAAACATACAGTAAATCACGACCCTGTGTCCTGAGCTAGGAAACCCTGTATTACAGGACCCAGTTTCGTTATACTTTAGTCAATTGTTGAAAAATTGCACCGAGTCTTGTGTCAGGGGTTCAGGGGGGGGCAATTGCCCCTAATGCCCCCCCCCCCCTGTATCCGCGCCTGGTACAGTCACGTCTGAAAATATCGATACGGACAAAGTGCCAGTACCTATACTAAGGTCCCTCCCCCTCGCTACGCTTAGGATTCAATTGTACGCCCTCGTAAATATGTCATTTTGCTCCCTTGTGACACAATCTACTATTTGTTATACAAAAAAGGCGATCCAAACGATATCGGCAACTATAGACCCATAAGTCTACTCCCAAGTATGTACTAGCTATTTTCTACAATCCTTTCCAAAAATCAGCTCTATATTAGAAGAAAAGCAACCCATGGAACAGGCAGGATGGCAGGATTCAGAAGGGGCTTCTCTACAATCGATCACATCCACCCACTCGAGCTTCTTATAGAGAAATACCAGGAGAAAAAAAGACCGCTCTACTTGGCATATGTCGATTATAATAGTATTTTATACAATCGTGATATAATAGAGGGCTTTTCAGTCGAGTACCGTGTTTAAGCAACGAAGCTTGCTGAGTTGCTTAAGTACGGTACGAGATTGAAAAGCTTGATTATATCACTATTGTATACAATACTTTTTCTACGAGACAAAAAAATAATACTTTCAACTAGTAGAATCATACCACCAAACCAAATCAAAACCAAAAGTATACAGCTAAGATACGCGAGCTGCCGCAGCCCGCGATACCTACACACTCGTACGCGCCCGGCCGCCGGGCCCGGGGCCCCCGGCGGGTTGGTCAACGACACCTCCTCGTAACTCATGAGTCCCTGGTACCTGTTCCGCGCTAAATTCAATTTTAAGACAGTTTTTTCGTGATTTTGGCCACCGTAGCCTATGGAGACTAACAAGCAACGCTAAGCGGTTTTCTAGGGTATGGATGTTGCTATATGAAGGGTGTCACATGCGCGTTTCTGACTTATGAAGCATTTTTCTACTACAACATAAAATAAAATGTTTTTGTTGGCCAACCAATCACAAAGCAGATGCGACGCAGCAGCGTGTTTAAGTAGGTAGGCTAATTTGCATTGAATCGAGTATCCTTATATCCTTAAACAAGAAATATTTTATCGAAATGTATGAAGTTCTATTTTTAAAAATTTTATAATTGACTTAACCGTATCGATAAAATTCTTATGCTTGAGTCGGAAGTGCCATAGACTATCTAAGGTTGAAAAGAGTAAGGTTGTAGTGTTGCATGTGAAGTTGTAATACACAGATTATACTCGACGAGTAGAAAAAAAAGCTTTCGATTCAGTGTCACATAACTATATTTGGGAAACTCTAACAACGCAGAACGTGAAAAATGACTATATACGAGTTATCAAGAGCATATACAAAAACAGCAAAAGTAGAATTAAACTAGAAACAGCCGGTACCTGGTTCCCTATCAAAAGATAAGATAATAATTTATTTCATTTCAATCTTAGTTGGTAAATACACAGTGGTCGAGTCCTCCTATTAGGTATGAAGTACCTGTATCAGGAGACCTCGCTCTTCCAGAATCACATTTTTTTTTAAATCTATACTAAGAGAAGTAAATAAAGTTAACATTATGTTAGAATAATATGAACGCAAGCCCCTACGAATATTTGCCGAGCAAAGTTTCATGCTCGCCGCGTCTACACTCATCTGATATAGGCTCTCCCTTTTGTGCCTACGCATGTTGCCGCGTCACTATCACTTGTAAATTATTTTCTATTTTCTTTTAATATACTTACTTATAAAAAGTCTGCTTGTGTTATTTCATCAGGTTATGGGCTTCTCCCTACCTGTTAACGTTAGTTTCGGGAAATATTAAGTGATTAAAGTAAAATATAAAGATTTAAATCTCGAAAACTTAACCTCAAAAGTCGAGTTTAGTTTCGGTCGCCGGAGTTTTTTTTTTCAGCTTTTCAGCATAAAAGTTGTAAAAGATGGCATCAAACAGTCATATGATGGCCATAGAAAAGCTCACAGGCCGTGACAACTGGACAAGTTGGAGTTTCGCCGTCAAAGCCTATTTTCAACATGAGGAACTTTGGAACTGTGTTCAAGGTACGGATACAGATGCTAAGAAAGACTTAAAGGCAAAATCAAAGCTTATACTCTTAGTGGATCCCATAATATCAGCTAAAAATACACCAAATGGATGCTGTTACAGCGTTTCTTCAGGGTGACGTTGAAGAAGAAATATATATGTCTCCGCCGCCATACTTTGAACAAGGAAACAAAGTATGCTGTTTAAACAAAGCCATCTATGGGCTAAAGCAAGCAAGTAGACAATGGAACAAGAAGTTAAACAGTGTTTTATTGGAAATTGGGTTGATCAGATCAAAAGTAGACCCATGTATCTACTATAGAATATTAGACAAAGAAGATATATTTTTTGTAACTGTATATGTGGATGACTTGCTATGCTTGTTCAACAATGACTGCACTGCTAGTATGATCAAAGAAAAATTGAAAGAAAAATTTCATATGAAGGATTTGGGAAGAGCAACCCAATGTATTGGTTTCAAGATTACCGAAAGCAAGAATAAAGAAATATCACTTGACCAATCTATTTATATAGAGAAAATTTTAAGTCGCTTTGGAATGTTAGATAGTAAACCAGTATGGACTCCAAGCGAAGCAAATATACAGTTGAAGAAAGCTGAAAGTAATGAACAGATATTGGCTGATATACCTTATCATGAGGCCGTTGGGTGTTTATTGTATTTGTCTCAAGGGACAAGACCTGACATAGCATACATTGTCAATTCATTGAGTAGATTCAATGGCCAGCCTACTGCTCAACACTGGACAACGCTGAAAAGGGTCCTAAGATATTTGAAGGCCACAATCAATTATAAATTAACCTTCAATGGTAATAATGAAAATATTACTGGTTACTGCGACGCTGATTGGGCCGGTAACACTGAAGACCGAAGATCGTGTACTGGGTACACATTTATTTTTCAGGGTGCCGCCATAAGTTGGTGTTCGAAACGTCAATCAACTATTGCACTATCAACTGCTGAAGCAGAGTATATGTCGTTATCTGCAGCTGTACAAGAGGGACTCTGGTTAAAGCAATTACAAGATGACTTTTGGCCAGAGCTTTCACAATCACCAATAACTATATTTTGTGATAACCAAAGTGCAATTAGCATTTCAGGTACTGAGGCATTCCGTGCTAGAAGCAAACACATAGATGCCCGGTATCACTTTGTGAGGGAGAAAATAGCCACTAAACAAATTCTGGTAAAATACTTGAAGTCTCAAGACATGGTGGCTGATGTATTGACGAAGGCCTTGCATCAACTAAAACACAAGCCCTTTACCGAAGCAATGGGTTTGCGTCCAGTGGAGGATGTTAGAATAATATGAACGCAAGCCCCTACGAATATTTGCCGAGCAAAGTTTCATGCTCGCCGCGTCTACACTCATCTGATATAGGCTCTCCCTCTTGTGCCTACGCATGTTGCCGCGTCACTATCATTTGTAATTTATTTTCTATTTTCTTTTAATATACTTACTTATAAAAAGTCTGCTTGTGTTATTTCATCAACATTATAAATTTATAATGAATTAACTAGTTTGCCAAATTAACAACTACATTTACATTTATTAATTTTACATATTTACATAAGTACTTATTCCTAAAATTATTCTTACATATCTATTTTAGTCATCGTGTGAGTGCATGCGCTGTGTGTGTGTGTGTGTGTGTGTGTCGTTTTATTTTAAGTTTTTATTTAAGAATTATATCTTCAGTAGCTTTATAGTCAAGTGCACTTAACCATTTAATTATTGCTTTTTTACATTCATAGTTATTTAGCGAGTGTATATTAAGTTCCTTATTTATCATGTTATATATAACTGCAGATTGAACCTTGTATTGCCTCCTTGCAAAGGCTGATTTACATCTGAGCTCAGGTACAACTCTGTGATTCCTTCTTTGGGTTAGTAAATTGAGATTAAGCGGTGTAGAGCTGTGGAGTTTTAAGGTCGCAGAGGTTATGTACAATTTACGCATACTAAGTGCCTTACAGTGTGCGTACAGTTCTGTAGTGGGGTATCTTCGAGGCTTGAAGTACATAGTTTTTAGTAAGTACCTCTGCCCTCTCTCTACTTCCAGGTATTTAGTTTTGTCTGCGGCTCCCCAAACTGGTATGCAGTACGACATTATAGATTGCGCTAGCGTTGTATATATTTGTTGTAAAAGAGTTGTATCGGCTACATGTCTTAAGATTTTAAATAACCATACTAGTTTTCTTATGCGGGCAGTTATGTATTCTATATGTTCGTGCCAAGATAGTCGTTGATCGATGTTGATCCCTAGGTATTTCGTAGATGCTACTTTATTTAGAGGTGTGCAGTGGCAAGTAGTGTTATTTGAATAGTTACATCCGTGAATTTTTAGGTTAAGATTTTTTTGAGGTTGTGTTCTAGAATTTTTTGAGAAGCATATGTAGTTACATTTCTCTTTGTTTAGCGTACGTAGATTATCTCTCAGCCACAAACTGATCCTGTAAAGGCCCCTCTCAGCAACGTCAAAGGCCGTTTCCCAGTTCTGACCAACGAACAAAACTACAGTATCGTCCGCATACAAAATTATATGTCCGTCTTGGACTAGCTTGTCTGCCAAGTCGTTTATGTAGACAAGAAACAGGGTCGGGCCCAGGACACTGCCCTGAGGGACACCAAACGTCACTTCTGCGTCCGTGCTAGTGTAGTTTCCTATTTTGACACTTTGGGTACGGTCCCGGAGGTAGTCACCCAGAATATCCAGCGGCTTGCCCCTGATGCCATAGCGTTCAAGCTCGTTTACAAGAGTGGGAAGAGACACGGTATCAAATGCCTTTTTTAAATCTAAGAAAACAGCAAGATTTTTGTTTCCATTTTCTGTTGTTTTACAGACTGTGGATGTTAGGTTTAAAATGGCATCTTCAGTTGAAAAGAGGTGTAAGACATGGGGACCCTCTATCTGCTATACTTTTTATAGCTGTACTAGAGTCAATAATAAACAAACTTGACTGGAAAAAATACGGCATAAGAGTCGAAAACAGATACCTTAACCACCTACGCTTCGCCGACGATCTGGTGCTGATATCAGAAAAAGCAACTGAATTACAGTATATGGTAGAGTCTTTAAATTGCGCTAGTAAACTCGCTGGCCTGGAAATGAACCTCTCCCAAACTATGTTAATGTCTAACAGCACTAAGTTACCAATATATGTCGACGACGAACCTGTTAAATATACTGATTAATATATTTATCTCGGTAAACAAATTAGCTTCGACATTTCAAGCAATTACCAAGAGGTGGAATGCAGAGCACAGCTAACATGGAATAAATACTGGAGCTTAAAAGAAATATTTAAGAGCAACTTGCCAATCAATCTGAAGACTAAGGTAAAGAATACTTGCCTCATACCATGCCTGACCTATGCTTGTCAGACATGGAAGTTTAATAAGAATTTGCAAAATAAAATTACTACGTGCCAGTGCGGAATGGAGCGCAGTATGTTAAATATAAAACGAATAGATAGAATACGCCACACAAAAATAAGAAACATCACCAAAGCAAAAGATGGCTTGGCATATGCTCTAGCACTTAAATGGAAGTGGGCTGGACACGTCGCGCGCCTTCAAGACCAGAGATGGACGAAAAGTGTGACCGCATGGAGGGGACCACCAGGCTAACGAAAGCAAGGGAGACCCCGAAATCAGTAGGAGGATGAAATCAAACATACAGCGGGTCCAAGCTGGATGCAAACTGCAAAATCCAGAGACGATTGGTTCACCTTGGAGGAGGCCTTTAGCTACAGAGGGGTTCATGCAGTATTTAACTCACGGGAAAAAGCATCAAATAATAATATTCTAATATTCTAATAATATTTTTTGTTATCTTATAGTTTACTAACACTAAAATAGCTACACTCTTTTTTCATGATAATTACTAATTGGAAACTGTATAATTAATTCTGTAAGAAATATAGGTTTATTTTATTTTATTATAATTTTTATTCAAAAATAAAGTTCAGTACATCAAGTTGAATAACAGTATAATTTTCTGTTACATTAAACTGCAACTATTATTAAAACAAACAAAAAAACCTGACTATTTACGGTGCCACTTCGCAGTTTAGGTACATTTGGCCGGCGCGCCTCCCGGGCAGGCGTATGCCAATAGGTTGCCGCTCGACTCGCGCAAAATTGAAAATACATAATGCCTTCGAAACCTAAATTTATAGATATTGTTCTGGTTACGGATGTCTGAATAAACGGAAGAACAAGGAAGCAGAAATAACATTTTTTTTTATTCCGGACTATATTGACCGACATATTTTCAAAGGAATAAGTACTTCTGTGGCATACCTATAGAATCAGACTTACTATCTCCGGATAAAGAAATTATGTTTACAGAATCAACGTTTGTAATTCCTACATATTTATCTTAAAATAATAAATCAGAAGGTATAGGTACAAAAACTTGTCAAGTGACAACCCCGTGCCGACACTCACAGCTCGGTCATGAAACTGCGGCGCGCAAAGAAGATTCACGGTTCGTGCGCGGTTATAAGTTTCAATTTTGCTTGCAGGCGGCAAGCATAGGTATAATTTTATACCTAAATCTGACTTTTGTGAAGGACTGAATTTTCTGTATGTCATAAACCGTCCAGTCGTATGGGCTGTAGGGCGTGCTAAATTTTTAAAGATTACTTACTACGTTCGTTACTTAAACTCACACTCGTATTTTAATGCTTATCATTATGGTAGCAATCACATAATAGTATTGTGTGCAGCATGTACATAATAAGGGTTCTTGAAGACCTAATTATGTACCGTTGCACACAATATTTTTTCTAAGACAGCAGCAAACACCTAAAGTTATAAATTAAATCAAAGTAAATAATTGTTTGTAGATCTTTGCCTAATAGAAGTCAGAATTTAAAAAAAAACCGGCCAAGTGCGAGTCGGACTCGCGCACGAAGGGTTCCGTTACCATTACGGAAAAAAACAGCAAAAAAATCACGTTTGTTGTATGGGAGCCCCATTTAAATATTGATATTATCCTGTTTTTAGTATTTGTTGTTATAGCGGCAACAGAAATACATCATCTGTGAAAATTTCAACTGTCTTGCTATCACGGTTCATGAGATACATCCTGGTGACAGACGGACAGCGGAGTCTTAGTAATAGGGTCCCGTTTTTACCCTTTGGGTACGGAACCCTGAAAAAACAGTTGCATAATATTGTATGAATATTTCTAAGAACACTGCTGTTATGATCCTAAGAACACTGCGGCGGAGCACCGTGGGGGTGGGACCCTTCTTATGAAGTTGATTTCAATCTCACTGGCAGTCATTTAATCTACAAATAAAGAGTGCTAGAGTAGAAAAACTATTATTATAAGTATTGTGGCTTGTTTTAATGAAATGACTTACCATATAATTCACACCTTCGCGCAGTCTCTAATAAGTTCATGTCCGCTTCCGCAGGACTTTGTCCGCTGTAAAGATAAAGAATGATACCATTAGCGGTTAGCGCACGTGTTTACTTACATTACAGCAATCGATAACATTGTAACATCTTGTTACTGGTTTTTTTTCTTTGATTTTGAAGCTTGAATATACATATAGTACATAACTATAAAGGCCGGAAAACAAAGGGTTGCAGGCCAAGTCGATATGGACGGCCAAGCGTGGCGAGGCCGAATAGGAATACGCGGCCGGCAACCAATTTCTCGCCGAGATTTGTATAGTGTTTTTCTCAAACTTGCAATGAAATATAACATTGTCTTCGGTTATCGCGATAGTTACTCATAAAATAATACTATGAAAATGGATTATATCGCGTATATTGAATTTATAATACATCCTGACGTTTGAACCCTTTACAGCGTTCGTGGTCAACGGGTGACTGAGGAAAAACTACAATGTGAAAAAATACCCACATACAAAAATACACACTATTTCTAGTATTTCTATTTATTACAGTACCAAGACCTTATTTAAAAACCTTAGGTAAAATTCCGTTTATAATCGAGTAAAATACGACATACGAAGTCGACAGATGGCGCCAATATTCTGATATTGCCAATATTGATGCATTACTACTTACTACCATTTTTTTTTTTTTTTTTTTTTTATTTATTTAAAGTCGCTTTTAACAACAAAGGTCATTAGCGACCACAAGGGAATTACAATTTTTAATATATATCAATTAGTTTTATAAATCTAAGTACATGTAAATATCCATCATTTAAACAGTCATTTAAGGTGTTAGGCAACTTACAAATTTCTTTTTCATTCTTATATGCTAAACACTCAATTAAAATATGGCTAACAGTTAACTCCAAACCGCATTTATCACATTTATTTTTTTCAGTCTTAGTGATAAGATAGCAATGGGTTAGGTTTGTGTGTCCTATTCTTAACCTAGTAATAGCGATCTGATCTCTTCTACACGTGAAAGGTATTGGTGGGGTTCCAAAAACTGATTCTCTAACACGCGATAAGCCGCTTGAGTTACTACTTTTCCAATAATTATTCCAAAATATTTTGATAGTTGATTTGATCAGTTTTTTAATTTCAGGGTAGCTGGATCTAATTGAATAATCTATCTGTTGATTTTTAGTAGCATTTTTAGCTTCGATATCAGCTTTTTCATTTCCAAGAATCCCTTGATGTCCTGGAATCCAGATTAATTCAATTCTGAAATGATTTTCTAATAGGTCGATAGTTTTTTGTTTAATATGTAAAATAAGTGGATGGGAGTTCTTGGGATTCTGGAGGGCCATTAAACATGATTTAGCATCAGTGTAAATTACATGTTTCACCAGGTTAGAATCTTTTTCAATTAATTCTATAGTTTTAAGAATTGCTATCGCTTCACAGGTAAAAATAGAGCTAAAATCATGGAGTCTATAATTGTAGTGATTGTTATTAGATACAACTGCGCATCCAGATTTGTCATTTATAACTGATCCATCGGTATAATAAGTTTTACAGTGTTCAAGGCCATCATTAAGTTCATTGAATAAATTTTTGTAAATATACTGTGCCGTGTCACTCCTTTTATTTTCAGCTAATTCAAGATTAATCGGCATTTGAAGCAGTTCCCAAGGTGGGACAGTAAGTAATTTGATTGGGTATAATGCTGGAATAGTGAGATTTAATTCTTTTAGGTATCTTGCTACTCTAATTTTAAAGGGTGGATGTAAACCTGGGTGAAAATTAAATTCGTCATCAGTAACAGATTGTTTGATGTAATCATCATATGTAGGACAATCTGGGCGTGATAATATTTTCGAAGCATAATTCAACGAAAGTGCTCTTCTCCTATATTTAAGTGGCATTTCACCCGACTCTGCTAGTATACTATTTACAGGACTTGTACGGAATGCACCAATACTAAGTCTAAGGGCCGTGTTTTGTACACTCTCAAGAGAATTCAAGGTTCCAATATTTGCAGAATCATATAAAACTGAGCCGTAGTCTATTTTTTGTCTAATTATGCTGCGATATGTGTTTAAAAGGCAATTTCTGTCAGAACCCCAAGATAGAGAGGATAATGTTTTAATTATGTTCAATCGATTAATACACTCAGATTTTAATTTATTAATATGTGTTTTCCATGTCATTTTTTTGTCGAACGTTAATCCCAGTATTTTAACATTATCAACTTCCTTGATCAAATGTTCATTCAAGGATAATTCAATCGTTTTGTTTTGATTATTCTTTTTTGTAAATATAATGAATTCAGTTTTAGTTTTAGAAAATTTAAATCCTGTTTTACTTGACCACTTTTGAAGATTATTTAAAGTATTTTGAATTAATTTAGCTGTAGGTTCAAGTGTTCTACCACTACAAGTGATTGTTAAATCATCTGCAAATAAATAACCTTTAACTGGTTTATCAATAACAATGAGTACGTCATTTATAGCTATCAGAAACAAAATAACACTGAGAACTGAACCTTGAGGCAAACCATTTTCCACAGAGATTGCGTTAGAAAGAAAATTATTTATTCTGACTCTGATAAATCTGTCAGATAGAAAGTTTTTAACGAAGGCCAGGGTATTACCTTTGATGTCAAGATTTTGAAGAAGCTCAAGTACTCTGTGTTTCCATACCATTTCATAGGCCTTTTCAATATCCAATGTAACAGCTATTACTGAATTGTCACAAGCCAGGGCGTTTAGCAGTTCGTTTTCAATATTCATCAGACAATCTATCGTCGATCTATTTTGGCGGAATCCATATTGAAAAGGTGATAAAAGGTTATTTGATTCCATGTACCACCTGATTCTTTTGCTAATTATTTTCTCAAAAATCTTACATAAGTTGCACGTTAAAGATATAGGCCGATAATTTCCTGAAGAACTCGGAATTTTTCCAGGTTTTAAAATTGGGATGACCAATGCTTCTCTCCAGCTATCTGGGAACACCTGTTTCTTCCAAATATAATTATAGAGGTTCAGTAAATAATTCAGACCACTTATCGGAAGATGTTTTATAATGACATTTGGAATACTGTCTGGTCCTGGACTAGTATTTCCTATTTGCTGAAGGACCGAAACCAATTCATGCATGGACAGATCCTTATTTATTTTATTAGAATTATCAGTAACATCAATGTTACTTTGAGCCTCTTTTGAAGCTTTAAAATCATTAAATTGGTGCTCGTAATTAGTGCAACTAGAATTTGAAGCAAATGTCTTAGCCAGTAGATCTGCGTTTGCAACAGGGTCAGCGCTTAAATGTCCGTCTAAGTGTTGCAATACTATAGTGTCCCATCTAATATTTTTCTTATTAATTTTTTGGATTTTTTTCCATAGGATCCCTATTGGTGTTTGACTATTAATGGATGATATAAACTTTTCCCAATAATTTCTACTACTGTCTTTAAGTATTCTTCTAGCCTTAGATCTCTTTTTCTTATAATCAATTTTTAGTTTTGAATCATGATCATTCCTAGCACATTTATAGTATAATCTTTGAGCTTTTTTTGCTTCTTTAACAGCTATTTTACATTCTTCGTTCCACCATGGTACTAAGTTCTTTCTTTTACAATTGCCTGAAGACTTTGGTATACATTTTTCTGCTCCTTCCAAAATAAAATTAGAAAAATTGCTAACTATGTCATTGACAGTAATGTCAGAATCGTGATCCAAGTCAATTAACTTACTAATATTATTATCAATTTCTTCTCGAAATTGCGACCAATCAGCTGCATGGAATTTCCATCTTTTTGTCAAACTAGTGGAGTTTGGTGTTACTTCATTGACTAAGGATTTAACCAGAATTGGAAAGAGATCGCTGTCATATAGATCTTCAAAAGCATTCCATTCAAAATATGAAGCAATATTTTGTGAAGCTATTGTTAGATCAATATTACTTGTACGACCTGTGCTACTATCAAAATGTGTCGGTTGATCTGTATTTAATAAGACTATGTTGTCATGAGAGTCTAACCAATCGGCCACTGATCGACCTCTAGTGTCGCATCTTTCTGATCCCCAATAATAATGATGACTATTAAAGTCGCCTAACAAGATGAAGGGGAGAGGTAGTTGATTGACTAGATCATTTAAATCATTCATATTTAAGGGACTACTATTCGGCAGATATATACTACATATTGTAACTTTTAAGGGAAAACTTATTTGGACTGCGCAGGCTTCTAAATGTGTATTCAAACGAACTTGTTCTGGAAAGGTGTAGGGTTTCACAAAAATTGCTACTCCCCCACTGGCTCTGTTACCTTGTAACCGGTTTTTAAAGAAGTGTTCGAAACCTCTTAATGGAGCACAATAATCAGAAGAGAAATTAGTCTCTTGTAAGCAAATACAGGTTGGGGCTAACTGGTTAATTAACAACTTAATATTTTCTAAACGTGTAAAGTACCCATTCACGTTCCACTGCAGTATATCCATTATTATTTATAGTCTATATTTATGTAATATAAAATATAAAAAATATATAGATAGAAACTTAACCTAAATATACAATTACAATTAAACAGATGTTTCTTTGTTTCAGATCTCGTGAAGTTTTCTTGATAAGCGCGAACATCTGTTTTTCAGGCTTTTGTTCATTTTTGGATGTAGGTTGTTGCACATCATAATGATGTCTCTAATATTATCAGAATATGAATGAACTACTTCCTTTACATTTTGTTTGCCACGTGTGTTATCCAGTAAACTTTTAAATTGATCAATGTTCAATGGAAACTTTACTTCTTCGCTCAATTTAATCATTTCTTTTTCTACATCTTTCCAGACCTGTTCTTCATCCCTGGGATCAGTCTTTTTAAAAATTTTCCTCGATTTCTTTCCTTCTACTTCTGTCCAATTTTCTTCTAGGGATACATTACTAAGGGTTTCATCAGTTTCCAGGTCATCCGAATCCATTTCTCTTGGTGCCATCAATTTTGCTTGCGGGAGGGGTGGGAGAAGTGGGGTCCCACTCTGTAATTTTGACGATTCTGTTGTAGTAGGCGAATGGACCCTTTTAATGCCTTGTGTAGTTGGCGGAATGACGTCATCGTTTCTCTCAAAAATATTTTTTAATTCTTCTGCCGCTTCTGCGACTACATGTGTGTTTATTTCACTGTTGCGAGCAGTGTTTTGTTGACAGTTTTTTGCTAGATGTCCAATACAATTACAGGTAAAACATTTAAGTGAGTCAGTGGAGATATAGATCCAATAATTTGTATCCTCAAAAGTTACTTGAAATGATTCGGGTAGGTGTTTTTCATCCTCAGGGGTGACGTATAATTGTCTTCTAAAACTTAACACATGAGAGAAACCTGGTTCCGTTACACCGGTTTTCATGAAGGTGATAGGAGACATTATTTTTACATTTAATTCTTCAAACTTGTTTTCTATAACGTTATGCGGGATGACGGGGTATACGTTCGATAAAACGATTCGTTTATTTCTGGATATTAATGGTCTTATCTCAAGCTGTTTCTCTCGGATTTTCAAATGTTTTTTTGTGTCTATGAGATTATCAGCAGTTGTCTTGGAATCCATGTATATACATATGCGAGCATTCGATATACGAGAGATGAAGCGAATAGATGTCGATGTTACGATAGACGATAACGCCACTAAATAGTCTTTTATTGTAATACCGTCAACGGCGTCAAGAATAATTGCTTGCTCTTTCTTGGGGAAACTTGCAGTCGAAGTAACATTTGCATAACTTACAGGATTTTGAGTATTTGGCTGTTGTTGTTCCGACACTTGTGTTTGAGAAGACGTTGGGGTAATTTCAGAAGTTGGGTTTTTTTGAGACATTGTGGATGTTTGGGACGTTGAGGATTGATCCATTTCTTATTTAAGGCACTCCTGTTAACAGGAGCCCTTGCACTTTACCTGCACACCGCGGTTTTGTTTACGTTCCGCTAACAATAACACGGTAGGTAGATAAAACTCGCATTCACTCGGTAATCCAGCGGCACGCGCGTCCACAGTGGCCACCGGTGCAAGACCGACTCATTTTTTATTTTATATAAAACGCGCATTTTAAAACAAAAAATTTACTTACGAATGCTTTTTGTGGTTTTCCATAATTCGTCTCTCAGATTCAGAGTCTTGACCAGGAAAGAATTTGTATCCACTAAGGTATGTGTGGTCCGGGTAATCTTCAGGCACGAAGTCTCCGCACTCAGCTGCGGAGTATAAATTAAATACGAGTGGCTTAGCTTAAACTGTATGATTATTAGAAAATATTCTAAACAGTTTTGATCAGGTAAAGCCCTTACCTTGAACAATGTAGCTAGCCAGCAAAGCGGCCGTGTTCTCATTACACTGTATGCACCCCTGCGCCAAGTCGCGCTTCACTTGTAGGCAGAACAGGTACCGGGTGAACTCCTCCTCCAGGCGCGCGGGGTCCGGCGTGTAGAACTTGACACAGAACCGCAGCGTGGGCTCCAGCATCGACAGCCCCAACTGCCGGCACATCGGCTTCTCCACGTCCAACCAGTACTGCGCAAACAGACACAAACCTTGTTACATCCTGTGCCGCCTGTGCGCTGTGCGGTGCCCCACAACTCGGGGCACAGCTTAAAACGATCGCAACGCATCATGTGTGTTAAAACTTCGTCTTCTATAAGTGTTAACATGAGGAAACCGAATCATTTTAACAGCGTTTTCCTGACCATATTTGTAGCTAAAAATGTCCTATAAACTTTTTTGTAATTCGCCTAGTTTCAGAGCTAATACCAATTTAAAAAAAAAAAAAACAAATTTTACTGATACATGGGACGTAGTCTAGTTAAATATCCTTATTGATAGATGTCAAAAAGTGACAAGTAACACTTTGTAAAAACTAGGTTTTACGAAGAAAAAAAAAGAAAAAATCCATTTTAAGTGACAAGTTTACCAATAACATTTACTTTTTATGTACAACAGGAAAAAAAATCGCATTTTTTTTTTGCTAAATTGACCTAAACTCATATTGATTTTATTCCTTCTTTTGGCCTCAGAAAAGCGTGATTAAAATCTTTCGGGTTCCTCGTGAACACCGTGTATCCATACTAATATATACTAATATTATAAATGCGAAAGTGTGTCTGTCTGTCTGTCTGTCTGTTACCTCTTCACGCTTAAACCGCTGAACCGATTTTGTTGAAATTTGGTATAGGGGTAGTTTCGAGTCCCGGGACATAGGATACTTTTTATTCCGGAACTCACCCCTTAAGGGGGTGAAAAGGGGGGTGGACATTTATATGGGGAATTAATAACCGCTGAACCGATTAAGATGAAATTAGGTATGGATATAGTTTGAGTCGTAGGGAAAGAACATAGGATAGGTTTTACCCCAGAAATCAACCCTAAAGGGGGTGAAAAGGGGGGTGGAAATTTGTATGGGACTCAATAAAACCGATTTAGATGAAATTTGATATGGAGATAGTCTTAATTGTTGGGAAGGGTGTAGAATAGTTTTTATTCCCGAAGCCATTATCTTTTCTCTTCTCTTCTCTTCTCTTATAACACTCGCTCAACGTGCCGCTGGTAGTGTATGATGACGACAGCTCAAGACCTGGAATACCTGGAGAGCTGCTGGATGCATCGGATGAGGGGTAAAATTCCTTTAATCTGAAGTTGATAGAGTTGTTCAAGACCTGGAACACCTGGAGGGCTGCCAGATGAAGCAGACGCCTGACCAGAGCTACCACACGTTTAACGTGCAGTAGGTACTGTTTTTGAGTTAGTTGAGTTCTCCAAGACCTGGAATACCTGGAGGTGACTTCCCACGCGTACCTTGGCGCCTGCAAGACTTTGCTGAACAAGTTTCTGCTGGAGACGCTGCTGAGGAGCTGCTGGGAGACCAGGCCTACCACAAGCTGAATATTGAGCAGGTACAATTTAGGTGGTGAAAAGGGGGTTGAGGTTTGTATGGGGAAACAATAAATATCTGATTGGTTAAAAAATAAGCTACTCAAATTACTAATTCCACGCAGACGCAGTCGCGGGCAAAAGCTAGTATTATAAATGCGAAAGTGTGTCTGTCTGTTACCTCTTTACGCTTAAGAGGCCGGTGTCGATTTTGGAGCAAAATAGTAAATTGATAGATTTAGTCGTTGAAATTATACACGTTTTGTTACGTAATATCTAAATAACAAGTATTGGTTTCTATTAGCACGTCTTCTCATCTTGCCTTTTAATAATGAGGTCGCGAGCGTGCGTCACCGGTAATATATGAAGAGAAGGGGCAGTTTTTAATAATTCATCAAAAAATTATGGTAGTAAAGTATACAAATTCGTGTATTAGAATAGTTTTAGCAAATGTTGTAGATTGTTTAAGTATCAAAATAACGTTGAAATTAAGTCGATTTTCAGAGAAATTGTCACTTGTTTTGAAGTAATTTAACTTTAACTTTCATGTCATATAACAAAAATGTAATCTGATAAAGGTCAAGTACAGAATGTGTAATACATATTTACCATTTTTAGCAGTCCAAACTTTACGAATTTTACAAACAAGAGCGACGAAATCTGTGCTTTACGCGCGTTTACCTAAACGTCCATCAGAAAAAAAAATCATTACTAATTTAGTGACTCTGTTTTCAAAAAATTGATCTGATAAAAGGCAAGATAAGAAGACGTGCTAATAAAAACCATTACTTGTTATTTCAATTAGGTAACAAAAGGTATACAATTTCACCTACTAAATCTATCAATTTTACATTTTTGCGACTAAAATCGACACCGGCCTCTTTAACCCCTGCACCGATTTAGTTGAAATTTGGTACAGAGATAGTTTGAGTCCCGGGGAAGGACATAGGGTAGTATTTATCCCAGAAATCATTCATTAAGGGGGTGAAAAGGGGGGTGGAAGTTTGTATGGGAAATCGATAAAAAACAGATTGGATAACAAATAAGCTACCCAAATTACTTACTCCACGCAGACGTTGCGGGCAAAAGCTAGTATATATATATATAACCATACTTATCAAAGTTATCATACAGTTACATTGACTGACATCTTTATAAAATCAACTGTCAATCAATAGGTTTCCAAAATCGCTAGATGGCGCTGCTATTACGGAACAATAAAAATATAAGTAATATATCAATATCATACCCGTGTTCCATTTGCATCTTGGTACTCTAACACAAAATAATCGGCTTCCAACAAGTGCAACTGTCGGCAGACTTGGTCGAACAGCACACGGCCCACAGCCTTGGACTAAAACAACAGACAACATCATTATACTTTTTAATTTAACAGACTTCTAAAATGCGGAAGGTAGCAATTCGACAGTATGTATGTTGAATTGAGAAAACTCCTCAAATCTTATAAGCATACATATAGCGATTTTTGTATTTTCATGCTAAACAACGCAACCTAGTAGCGTATTTGACTGTATCACTACATAGTATAAAACAAAGTAGCTTTTCGCTCTGTATGTATGTCTGTCCCTATGTATGCTTAGATCTTTAAGGGGCTACTACAGCGGCGAATGACAGTTCGTAAACCACGCCCGACAGCTTCTTCCCTCCCCGCAAGCACGCACACACAGAAGAGCTTCGCGGCGCACGTGAAAGTATAAAAGCTCCATCTAACGTTACTACCATTACACGCGGTCGGCCAGGAACTTATATATATATATATATATTATGATGAATAGGCAGGCGTTTCACCACGATCCCACCTGATGTTAAGTGATAATGCGGTCTACGGTGGAGCACGCTTACCTATGAGATACCTATTAACTCTTGCCTTGAAGAGCCCCAGTTTCACTACCATGAGTTCCGTAAATGACAGTCGATAGTGAGAAAGTTACGGCAAATGCATGGAGTAATTGTACAGTGCCTCTACCGGTCACGTAAAAAACTAAAAAAATCAACTAGTACCATGAGTCACAAACGTTTTAACGTGAATTTTCGATGCATGCCTAACTTCACACCTAAAACGTTCTCTTTTAACTATATAACGAAAACTGAGCCAGAATTATTCTAGGTAAATACTTACGCTATGGATGGTATAGAAAGGATGCCAATCTCTTACGGCAGAATTGTTGCAAAAGTGACCGCTTTCAGCTTTAAATAATAGTTCCTAATCTCTCCGGTGGCGCTAGTTAGGCTCTGGTACATGAGTATAACATGAACCATATAACGCAACAAATAACCCGACCAAATTACGTAGGTTGTTTTTGGTAGTATTTCGGTGTATGGTGGCGCCGCCTAATTACTGTTTTTTGATGGCCACTTTTCATACATAGAGATTTGGCTCCTTTATATAGTCTCATAGACCTAGTATATACAACTAGACATGAAACCGAGCGACCGGAGCGACCAGGGGTAAAAGAAAGACATATTGTGACGTCATAATATGAGGTTACCATGGTCGCAACAAAATACCCTAAAATGTAACTACATTTTAGTATTTTTTACGACTGAAAAACGTTGCAAACAAGTACTCAAATTACGTAATGAGCGAGTCGCTATTTTGACTCACTAACTTACTAGTACCTATAGCAAGCGAAATCGCAAATGTAGTCGCAATCGGTCACTTTTGGTTATTCCCACTAGTTACCACCAAGTTGTTATTAGTGGTAACACTGGTAACTACTGGTAATTTGTTTCCCACCTTTTACCAGTGGTAACCACGGGGTTTTTTTTTTCAGTAGAGACCAGTATTTTAAGGACCAGCCATACTCTATGCAGTGAATGAATTTATACCAATGCCGAGATCGCAAAGAAAAATTTCGCTGTTTCATACATTCCAGCTGATGTGATATCACCGATTTGTATGGGACAGCCAATTTCTTTTCCTATAATAAAAGTTGTTCAGTGTGACCTATAAAGTCGCTGCGCAGAGTATGGCTGGTCCTTACAATTTCAACTTGTATATGAAGTTTTCGACAAAAAATAAAATAATGTGGCTCAGGGAGTTGATATGAGATTAGGTGGTTGTTGGAATAAAAGGATAATTTAACAAAACAGATAATTTATTTATTCAAAACATATTATAACTATACTTACCAGTAATGTCTAAAGTGAACTTTCAGCCAGGTATAAGCCGTGCTGAATGTGGAACACCCTCTTTGCAGCCCTATGATAGATAGTATTCTTAGGATCGGCGAAACACACCAAAAAGAGAGCTAACCAAAAAATCACAGCTTAGGTTAGGTTACTATGAAATCACCGTCACAGTCATCTTTAAGTAAGTATACTAATTTTGTAGGGCACAAGTCTAATAAATTATGAATAATGCTTTGATTTTTAGCCTTGGTTTTAGACACTGCTACTTACTAAACTGTGACGTCACACAATTTTCAAAGTGCGTATTGGGCGCGAATTGAATTTTAGTCAAACAATTGGTTGATACCTATATATAATATAATACAAGCATTTTAAGAAATTGGAAACAACCCTATTGCAGCGATGGTTCATGACTTGCTTAAGCGTCACCTCAGTAGATAGTGCTCTGCGTGTCCAGTTCAATAATGGCTTCAGGATGCTGTTGGGACCGCCACGACGACGACGAACAAGAATGAACGATTTCCAAGACATGATGAAGAAAAGAATGAGGCATCTAGTTTGTTTTTCCATTTCCCGCAATCCATTGTTTAAGTATTTCATCTTCCGTCGGAAAGCTGGAAATATCAAATAGCTTGAAACTCCCGAAATATGGGGTAATTGCAGGGGACTTTTTTTCTATTTGTTTGCAACCCTAAATAAAATACTACTGAATTTGACCGGTTTACGTAACCAAACTTTCTGTTTTATTTTTAGCAATAATTTACTGATATCTCCTATTTTATCAAGTTTGTCATAATCCAACTAATGATGTAACTCAGTAACTTGGTTCCTATGAGATTTGAAAAAGAAATACATGATCAAAATACGAAAAACTTGTACTTACGCATGAAATGTTACATCCGCTTCTTTTCGCAAACTATTGCTTTTGCAGGCAACCACTAAACACCCCGCCATGTTAAGTGTACTTAAAAACACTGTTACACATCCATTAAATAGTTAATAATCACAATTATTTACTTTATAATTTTGATTATTAACTATTTAACGGATTTGATTGACAGTTTTATGTATGGCAGCATGATGACAGCATAATAGTATTGCGGGATTTTTTTCTCCTTCACTCTTATAAATTTCGGTATTTCGCTATCGCCTCCTACCTATGCTGCCATAACCCGACCATGAAAAAAAAACCCGGTCGGTGATAAGGACAAAGCATGGCACTATTTTCTCTTTCCTCTTATAGGAATCGCAATTAGACTATTTTTCTCTATCAGAGTGTCAGGCCCTTGTATAGTCTCCATGACTTATTTGAATAAACATGACAGATGTCATCGAAAAAAAAACGTGCGTTTCCTTTTTTTTCATCCATCTGGACAGGCTAAAGCTCTAAGCCATACTGCCTACGTGCGTTTCCGACTTCCGACGTGACATTTCTGTCAACTTGGAAACACAACTTTATACACAGATGCAATTAGCCTCATGCATTAAGTTTATATTTAAATGAAATATATAGTTTGTCAAGGGACTGTCTCATTTCGGGGGTAGACGGAGAGTCATACTGTCTTTGTCTTGCACTGGTGCTGGCGCACGGAAGAAGGGGATGAGTGTAGTTTTTTGTTCTTATTCACTGACAAGATTTGCTTGACCAACTTTAGTTTGTCAAAGGACTGTCTCATTTCAAACATAGACAGAGAGAATAAGACTATCTTTGTCTTACACTAGTACTAGCACCCAAAAGAAAAGGATGAGTATAGTTTTTTTTTGTTCTTATTCACTGACAAAATTTGCTTGACCAACTATATTTTTTATTCGGATGTTTGTAATGTTACCGTTATATAATGTTAAATCCGTAACACGCTACCGCACCGAACGCATTGGTGCGCCGCACCCATAAGTGAGAGCGAGAACGAGATTTGTTTTGTGCGGCGCACCAAGATCGCGGTGCGGTGCGCTAGTGTGTTACAGATTTAACATGATATAAAAGTAACAAACATCCGAATAAAAAATATAGTTGGTCAAGCAAATATTGTCAGTAAACAAGAACAAAAAAACTATCCTCATCCTTTTCTTTTGTGTGCTAGTACTAGTGTAAGACAAAGATAGTATGATTCTGTCTATGTTTGAAATGAGACAGTCCTTTGACAAACTATAGCAATTTTATACGACGATTTAAGCCTGGCTTTTGGTAAGAAGTTAGCTGCATAGTTCGTACGAGCGCGCGTTTAATAATCAACTTCAAGTGTATGTATTATTATTTAGTCGATGTGGTCTTGTTCAGTTACGCGTTTGTACTTACAATAATTTGTCCTCTAATTTGTTTGTAAAACTAATGAAAATGGCTACATTAACTATGGATGAAGTCGTTCCTTGTGACGGTATGAGATATTGTGTCCACGTATTACTCAACGAAGGCAAGGTAAAATCGTAAAAACTTTTTAGAAAAACTGGATATCATTTCCGCGCCAAAAGCAACACACGACTTTTGTATTCTCAGATAAGTCAGTCGCATAAGAGAAAATTATGTACGGCCGTTTACAAAACACAAGGGATTGTTGTTTTACTCCAATTAAGGCGTAATTAGTGTGACAGAGTAAAATGCCTGCAACTTGCAATCTTCGGTGTTCGCGGTAGGCCCTGATATGTTTGTAAAATTCTATCTAGTAGTAGTATGAGTATGCCCTGTGCGGTATGATTAGCTCGCCTCAAAACGGTAGGAAATTCATTTGAGTACAAAGAGTGGATTGGACTGTTATTACGAAAACATAATCTTTCGGCTTGCCTTACTCCAAAACTCTAGGCACGCCACTGATGATTTAGCCCAGAATTTTGAATTCAGAGAAATATAAACATTATATGATAGCTTAAATAATATTATTAATATTAAATTAACAATAAACACATAGATACATACAAGAAAGTAAATTACGTAGACCGCGTAGACGTGAGCAAATATGTCAATGTCAAAACTGGTAGTTTGCTAAGGATTTCGATATTTCGATAGGTAATTTACCGTTTACTCATACTTTTAATATTTAATTCTTTAGGTGACACCTAGAGGCGCTGTACAATACTCCGACAGATTGTACTTATGCGGAAACACAGACTCGGGCAGGGCGTTCCACCATACCACCAACCACCGCCATGTTGGTTTTCACAACTTGATCTTCCGCACTTAAACTCTCGACACCAACGTTTCACTATGTAATAGGATACTGCACACTCCCCTACAGTTGCCACAATATCTTGATGGATTTAAGTTGATGTAAAATATTTTTTTTGTAGATTTATTATTACCGCCCTCTGCTCAACAAAATCCATTTTCATACAAAAAAACCACGACTCAACAATTACAGTAAGCTGTAGCTCAATAATAGTTCGACATTTAAAAATGTTTTATTTTTTTTAATAACCTCTAAATGTCTATAAACCTACAGCAAAAAGGTTTTAATAACCAAGTGACGGCAAAGAGGTCAGGGGTGGTGCATACGGATCAACCCTCGTATCTTTGCGAAAAAATACGTCTTCTTATCTATACATAGAAAATACTTGCTGAAACCAGATTTAGCGCTTATAAACTTCCAGGGGACATAGTCACCATATACCAACTAACAAGCGAGATTTGTCAAATTTGTATGCAATTGTCATTTTATTTCGAATAAAACGTCATCTCGACTGATATTAGAATAGAGGTCAAATCAAATTTCTTTGTTTTTCAGAGGTGTTCGAAATTTGAATAAAATAATATTATCGAAATCGATGTTATTATTTAGCAGTAATAACATTTTCACTATTTTAAATAGTGGGACACTACAAACAACAGGGTCGAGTGGAGGAAACGAGGGGAGGCCTTTGCCCAGCAGTGGGACACTAAATTAGGCTAGTAAAAAAAAAAAAAAAAAACATTTTCACAGATAAAAAATTTGCTGTAACAAAACAGTTTATCTTATGAATGTTGGCCATTATTTACGGATTTTGAAGGCATCATAGAGGGTTTAAGCAATTTAAGTTGAATTATTTTGATACAACTAAATTTTAAGTAAATATACTGAAAATAGCAGCGCCGGTTTTATACTTTTTAATATCTCATTTTTGACGTTTTCAACCAAAAGGTACCACATTGTCGGTTGTCGATAAGGTTGATTCTAAATTGAAGTTATATGGAAATACCGTCTCATATACAACCGACAATAAGTACCCTTTTGGTTGAAAATGGCACATTTTTTTCTGTTAACGATAGCCAACTTGGCAATGATAGTTTCATTCAGCCAATAATAAAAAAAATGTTTTAGGGAAACCAAAAACTATACTCATCCTTTTCTATTGGGTGCTATTACTAGTGTAAGACAAAGATAGAATGATTCTCTCTGTCTATGTTTGAAATGACAGCCCTTTGACAAACTATATATAACATTTGATTTATATAATAACAAATAAATATTTAATTTAAATCGTGTAATAATATTTTTTGACGTAATAAACGTGTAATGGCGAAATAAAAAATATATAAAGTTTTTGGACATCCAAACTCTTTGGTGTGGACGTATGGATTACGGTCAGAAATAATTTTTAAAAAGTTGGAAAAGTAAAAAGCACTAGTTCGCAAAAATCAACTTTTCAAACGCTAACCAGGTACGTAAAGTAGCACTTTTTGAGCAACTGTATGATTTAATATTTGGTGTCTTCTTAAGGTGCCTGTATTGATTTTTCTTTAACCTGTCGTATGCTCCTGTCAAAAGATTTACATTTTTTTTAATAAATACATGTTTAAGTTTACAATATATATGGAGCAGATCTGCTCCTAAGCATACCAAAGGT
Source organism: Cydia strobilella (assembly GCF_947568885.1). Lineage (NCBI taxonomy): Eukaryota > Metazoa > Arthropoda > Insecta > Lepidoptera > Tortricidae > Cydia > Cydia strobilella. The sequence goes on from NC_086068.1 coordinate 34,921,893, forward strand.
TAATAAAACAAGCGTAAGCAGGTTGTGAAGGGCAAGAGGAATCTACCGATGTCATCATTTAAAAAAATCCGGCCAGTATTCTAAGCTACAGGGCGTACTGAATCATCAGTACTTAAAGCCATAACCCTACTTTCTGGTTACGTCGCAGTCGAGTAAAATGTTGATATTGGGGTAGATCATGTTACAAATGTATGTAGTTTTCCATTAAGAGAATGTCCCCTGGAAGTTTATAAGCGCTAAATCTGGTTTCAGCAAGTATTTTCTATGTATAGATAAGAAGACGTATTTTTTCGCAAAGATACGAGGGTTGATCCGTATGCACCACCCCTGACCTCTTTGCCGTCACTTGGTTATTAAAACCTTTTTGCTGTAGGTTTATAGACATTTAGAGGTTATTAAAAAAAATAAAACATTTTTAAATGTCGAACTATTATTGAGCTACAGCTTACTGTAATTGTTGAGTCGTGGTTTTTTTGTATGAAAATGGATTTTGTTGAGCAGAGGGCGGTAATAATAAATCTACAAAAAAAATATTTTACATCAACTTAAATCCATCAAGATATTGTGGCAACTGTAGGGGAGTGTGCAGTATCCTATTACATAGTGAAACGTTGGTGTCGAGAGTTTAAGTGCGGAAGATCAAGTTGTGAAAACCAACATGGCGGTGGTTGGTGGTATGGTGGAACGCCCTGCCCGAGTCTGTGTTTCCGCATAAGTACAATCTGTCGGAGTATTGTACAGCGCCTCTAGGTGTCACCTAAAGAATTAAATATTAAAAGTATGAGTAAACGGTAAATTACCTATCGAAATATCGAAATCCTTAGCAAACTACCAGTTTTGACATTGACATATTTGCTCACGTCTACGCGGTCTACGTAATTTACTTTCTTGTATGTATCTATGTGTTTATTGTTAATTTAATATTAATAATATTATTTAAGCTATCATATAATGTTTATATTTCTCTGAATTCAAAATTCTGGGCTAAATCATCAGTGGCGTGCCTAGAGTTTTGGAGTAAGGCAAGCCGAAAGATTATGTTTTCGTAATAACAGTCCAATCCACTCTTTGTACTCAAATGAATTTCCTACCGTTTTGAGGCGAGCTAATCATACCGCACAGGGCATACTCATACTACTACTAGATAGAATTTTACAAACATATCAGGGCCTACCGCGAACACCGAAGATTGCAAGTTGCAGGCATTTTACTCTGTCACACTAATTACGCCTTAATTGGAGTAAAACAACAATCCCTTGTGTTTTGTAAACGGCCGTACATAATTTTCTCTTATGCGACTGACTTATCTGAGAATACAAAAGTCGTGTGTTGCTTTTGGCGCGGAAATGATATCCAGTTTTTCTAAAAAGTTTTTACGATTTTACCTTGCCTTCGTTGAGTAATACGTGGACACAATATCTCATACCGTCACAAGGAACGACTTCATCCATAGTTAATGTAGCCATTTTCATTAGTTTTACAAACAAATTAGAGGACAAATTATTGTAAGTACAAACGCGTAACTGAACAAGACCACATCGACTAAATAATAATACATACACTTGAAGTTGATTATTAAACGCGCGCTCGTACGAACTATGCAGCTAACTTCTTACCAAAAGCCAGGCTTAAATCGTCGTATAAAATTGCTATAGTTTGTCAAAGGACTGTCTCATTTCAAACATAGACAGAATCATACTATCTTTGTCTTACACTAGTACTAGCACACAAAAGAAAAGGATGAGGATAGTTTTTTTGTTCTTGTTTACTGACAATATTTGCTTGACCAACTATATTTTTTATTCGGATGTTTGTTACTTTTATATCATGTTAAAGCTGTAACACACTAGCGCACCGCACCGCGATCTTGGTGCGCCGCACAAAACAAATCTCGTTCTCGCTCTCACTTATGGGTGCGGCGCACCAATGCGTTCGGTGCGGTAGCGTGTTACGGATTTAACATTATATAACGGTAACATTACAAACATCCGAATAAAAAATATAGTTGGTCAAGCAAATTTTGTCAGTGAATAAGAACAAAAAAAAACTATACTCATCCTTTTCTTTTGGGTGCTAGTACTAGTGTAAGACAAAGATAGTCTTATTCTCTCTGTCTATGTTTGAAATGAGACAGTCCTTTGACAAACTAAAGTTGGTCAAGCAAATCTTGTCAGTGAATAAGAACAAAAAACTACACTCATCCCCTTCTTCCGTGCGCCAGCACCAGTGCAAGACAAAGACAGTATGACTCTCCGTCTACCCCCGAAATGAGACAGTCCCTTGACAAACTATATATTTCATTTAAATATAAACTTAATGCATGAGGCTAATTGCATCTGTGTATAAAGTTGTGTTTCCAAGTTGACAGAAATGTCACGTCGGAAGTCGGAAACGCACGTAGGCAGTATGGCTTAGAGCTTTAGCCTGTCCAGATGGATGAAAAAAAAGGAAACGCACGTTTTTTTTTCGATGACATCTGTCATGTTTATTCAAATAAGTCATGGAGACTATACAAGGGCCTGACACTCTGATAGAGAAAAATAGTCTAATTGCGATTCCTATAAGAGGAAAGAGAAAATAGTGCCATGCTTTGTCCTTATCACCGACCGGGTTTTTTTTTCATGGTCGGGTTATGGCAGCATAGGTAGGAGGCGATAGCGAAATACCGAAATTTATAAGAGTGAAGGAGAAAAAAATCCCGCAATACTATTATGTATACTGTTTTTTGATACTGAAACCTGTCTCGAGTGTTTCTGTCGGCTTTGCGTTTAATATTCGGCAGCAGGTTAGCAACGCTTTATGCTAATAAAATAAAAATACGAGATTTGTTAGATTACGTAACACCGATAGCTTTCAAATCTGTAATGTAATGTACAAGTTGAAATTAGTGTAACAATTATACATCATGAACGATAAATTATGAAAAGAATGATATATTTTTTTTACTTTGGCAAAAATAGCAGCTACGCTTTTGTAAGTTTGAGAAATGTTTTAATCACGTTATTTAGATATCTACTTGGAAATACTCATACCAATATGGATTCACATTCAGAGTATCCTAGTACATTCATCTTGGGGACAAGCATATTGGGGATTGTAACAGTCTAAGTTAATAAATAACGAATAAGTGACTTCCTAAAGAGGGATCAAGATCTGATTTATTTATCAGGTCTGTTTCAGCGAAATACTAAAAATTATTTTTCAACACACTTGCTCAAAACGACGTTTTTATTCCACCGATTTTTGGCTCATAATCCTAGATATTAAACACGCGTGCTCTTTCAGTGTATTTTTCCACTCGTGCTTTTTCATTATATCATCGGACTGAGTTAAGAAGCTAACTGATTGCTAATAATATGCATGGAAAGGGAGCCTTCTTTAATTGGTCGGACTGGCGGGCACGGGCGCGCCCGCCGCGCCGCCCGCGGCCGGGGCGGGCGAGGGCCGGCCGGCAGTACGAGTATGACAGATGAGATGAAACACACAATACTAACTTGTTTTAACTATTAACATTTGATTATTATGAGTTTTTTTTTCTCGCGTGTTGAAAACGTCGTATGAAACGCGTGTGCATTGGTCATTACACACTTCGGCTTTCTTATTGCGCGCTCGCTTACAGCTCGCGCGCACAATATCGCCTCGTGTGTAGCGACCAACTTAGCACACTTGTATCATAAGAGGCCGTAGTCGATTTTGGAGCAAAAATGTAAAATTGATAGATTTAGTCGTTGAAATTATACACATTTTGTTACGTAATATCTAAATAACAAGTATTGGTTTATATTAGCACGATTTCTCATCTTGCCTATTAATAATGAGGTCGCGAGCGTGCGTCACCGGTAATGCATGAAGAGAAGGGGCAGTTTAAAAAAAAAACATGGTGGTAAATTATACAAATTGATGTATAAGAATAGTTTCAGCAAATGTTGTAGATTGTTTAAGTATCAAAATTATGTTAAAATTAAGTCTATTTTCAGAGAAATTGTCACTTGTTTTGAAGTAATTTCTGGAGAAAATTGATTTCGTCTAACTTTCATTTACACTACTTCAAAGTCATAATAATAAAAATGTAGTCTGATAAACGTCAAGTACAGGATATGTGTAATACAAAATTACTATGTTTAGCAGTCCAAACTTTACGAAATTTACAAATAAGAGCGACAAAATCAGTGCTTTACGCGCGTTTACCTAAATGTCCATCAGAAAAGCAAACATTACTAATTAAGTGAGTCTGTTTTAAAAAAAACTGATCTGATAAAAGGTAAGATAAGAAGACGTGCTAATAGAAACCAGTACTTGTTATTTCAATTAGGTAACAAAAGGTGTAAAATTTCACTGACAAAATCTATCAATTCTATATTTTTGCGACTAAAATCGACACCGGCCTCATAATGTACTATTGTGTTCATGATATTAAAATGTAAACTAAAAGGTACAATATCATATTTTACTTGAATAGTGCACTGCCTTATGGGAATATAGTTCAGATCCGGAAACCGCTACCAAATTTTAGTATGTTGTTGGGCATGGTACTGGGTCTCCAAAACTGCCGGGAGACAGCGGCGCCGGCCATCTACTTCAGCGGAATGACGTCATCAAAATGACTCCCGCCTCGTTGCGAATATTGCATTTTGCACCCAAACTTTGCATTGCACATACACGTGTGGGGTATTAAACGAAAGCCAATAAAATATTATTTATTTCACTAATACCTACACTATGTACCAAAATATATGTAGCCAATAAAATATTATTTATTTCACTAATACCTACACTATTGCATTTTGCATATTGCACGAATATTGCATTTTACACCCAAACTTTGCATTGCACATACACGTGTGGGGTATTAAACGAAAGCCAATAAAATATTATTTATTTTACTAATACCTACACTATGTACCGAAATATATGTAGCCAATAAAATATTATTTATTTCACTAATACCTACACTATGTACCAAAATATACAATAGTTTAAGAGAAATGTAAAAAATAATAAAAATGATGAAAAAAAAATTTTCGATTATTTGGGTTTTTCAACCAAACCAAAAGTCGGACGTTAAAGCAATGTACTACAAAATTGAAGCTGATGTCTCAAGCCATACACTGATATCAAAATAATCAAAATCAGACCAAAAATGTGAAAAATATGCATCAAAATGTAGGTACTTGCTAGAACAAATGCATTAAAGTTAACGGCTCACCCGGTATTGTATAGGCTATTTGACTAATTTTTGAAAATGGTTTTAATTGATTGCTTATGACTTAATAATTACACTACATTGATATTTCCGTGAAATTTCCTGTATTAAATATAAAAAAACAATGTTGAAGTTTATTTATTTTGAACGCGCCTTAAACGCTGTTTTTGCAAAGGGGCTAATCACGTGACACGTGTGACGTCACACGCGAGTAAACTCAGTCAATGACCTTAGTAAATCTTATGGTCTATGTGCATTGAATTGATTATTTCACTGTAAAATGGTATATAAATGGTGTATAGTGCCGCAATGTTCAAGTACGACTATAAAAAATCCAGATGAATTGTTTGTTTCCGTTCCAACGAATCCCAAAAAAAGAAAAATATGGTTAAAACTAGCGCGAAGAGACCCAAAGAGCATTTTAGCGCATACAAATGTTTTTATGTGTGAAGACCACTTCGATGTAAGTAATATTTAACTGTAAATAAATATGGTAGTTAAAGCAGCGGATTTTGTTATATTTAACGAAACAAGATCTAGGTATTTAATGTATTACTACATAACCTCATAACATAGCTCTTTCCGCATTAGTAGGTAGTTAGTAGCATACTTTTTCTTTCAAACTAAAGTGCAGTATGGAGATACTATTCTCGTCATCGTATTCTATATACATATCGTCGTCGTATTCGTATCATCGAAATCGAAATGTTCGTAAATAAACAATTTCTACGTTTACTCACACAGCTGTTTTTACATTTCTAAGTTCCGCAGCATAGTAATCCGGATTATCTTTAAAGAAAAGTGCAACCATAAATGCGTCATAAATGTCTGGTAGGTTGCCGCTATATAAATCGGAATATATCAGAAAACTGTGGAACAATAACTAAAATTAAGTAAATACAAATAAAACAGTTAAAACACTCAAGGCAATCAAGAATGTTTACCCGCGTGTGACGTCATCCGAGCGTTGACCAATCACAGAGCGTTCACGTCCCTGATGAAATAGTATAGGCCTGTAAAGATAGCACCAGCGTAGGTAGACCTCCGATTCCGCTACTACTCAATAGAGCTACGAGTCGACGTTTATTGGATATTCAATTTTACGTAATTCGGAGCGGTGCGCGATTTGACACAGGTCTTACCTCTTTGAGGCACGCGACGGCCATCTAACGTTACTGGCATAAAGGATGCATTATGACTTTGACGCATGACAGAAAGAGAAAACGAACTGCGTAAAATGGGCGTTTTGTGTTGATTTCATAAAATCAAAAATGATAAGAAATCCGTCGGTATAAGAGGTAATAAGTTAATATTTAGTGCTATGAGGGTTAAGACGAGATGGAAACCTTTACTTTAAGGTGGATTATGCTGGATAAAGATGTGTTTTCTAGTTGCACAGAGCTAAAAACGAAAAATGAAGACGTAAGTTTGGATTTATTTTCTATCGAGGAAATTTTAAGCATTCGTGTTTCGACTGCAAATCCCTTATTATATAGTCAAGAAACATTTATATGAAGATCACATCTGTTTGTTTCCGGGGCTAGCCACAGAGATCCTTCAAATATCCTGTTATTTATAGATGCCTGCCCTTAAAATGATTCAAGAGGAAGGTTTATACATATGTATAATTTGTAAAGGTTTTGTGTAAATTAGTTGAACTACCCGTGCGAAGCCGGGGCGGGTCGCTAGTTTCAAATAAATTATTTTACACCTTGCATGAAAGATTGCACTAGAAGATTAATAGAAAAACGCAGACAGCAGTTATTTTTAGACAAAAACCCGTATAAAACTATAAAGTAGGTAATTTGATTGTGACGTCACATGCTAGTATATAAATTCCATAGTAGCAAAATCGTTTTGACAGTTCGAAAAAAGAAACGTGTTTGGGGTTTTTAGAATTGTCTCGATGAGTATTAGTTGCCTGTGTAAAGAAAAGTACAGTCAGCGATAAAAGCTTATACTAAAAATTTAAATGTTTGCCAAAAACTTATTTCATTAAAATAATATTGCTATATGCAAAAAAAATTAAAATATTAATGATAAATGTTTGCACAAAAAGGCAGCCGCCATTATCGTGACGTCATATTAGCAGTAAGCAAGAAAATATTTATCAGTACGGTTTTTACTCACTATTATTTTTAGTCACTTTTGGCGACATGTTTCGTCGTGCACGACGTACAACCGCCGCATACACTCGTGCCTGAGGATGGATTCCCAAAGAATCCGAAACATGTCGCCAAAAGTGACTAAAAATAATAGTGAGTAAAAACCGTACTGATAAATATTTTGAAATATGTCTCACGATAGTTGAAGTGCAAGTAACAAAGAAACTATGGAAAGAAACGTCAAATGTGCAGTGTAAACTTTTCGCCGTTGTTACAAACTTAACACTTGTTTCTGCTGTAGTTACGTCACTAGAGAAAAAATGGTGGTCAGCGTTTTCGACACAGATAATAAAATAAGTTGATTTTAATTTTGAAATTAAAAAGAAATCTCATGTTTTTATAACAAAATAGTATTAAATTCGTATTTTTATGGTAATAACTACTTTCATAATTTAATTTTGATAGATGAAACTACCCTATTTGCGTAGGTGGTGTTTAGTAAATTGTTAGTAAGCATATGCGAAGATATAAAACGCTGAAACAAGAACGTATCTGAATTAACACTTATGGGTGGTAATGAGATAACAGTGTTGGTGGAAGTCGTAAGTCTTCCAATTTGCGGCTCTCGTTTTATTTATAAAGCGTTACGTCCCCTCCTACACGGCTCGATGGTCAGTTGTTTAATGCTAATTTACCGTAACTGATAGCTGACAGAGGTCGCGAGTTTCATTTTATTAGACGCCAGCGTGAGCCTTGAAAATGAACATTTTTATTGCCATATGATAGCTTTATTGCCATACAATACTACATAATTGAAAAAATTTACAACCGACAATCAAAAAAGAAGTACTTGAGTGGTTTTATGAAACCACGATGCAAGTGAAACTTTTTTTCGGATTGTAGGCATTTAGCTGAAAATATTCGAAAATTATTCGATTTAGGGTATTAAAATCGCGTTTATAATCTTAACTTAATAAATATCCTCTTTGATTATCTTACAAAAGCTCGCCCAACGCCAATGTAATTCAGCTACTCAACACGGAATGTTGCTGTAATTAATTATTAATACAGCTTACTTATCATACGCGACTCAAGGACTAAAGAATCCGGTATAATATAATTACACTCCAAAATATCGTTTTCATGTGTTTTATGTAATGTTCTTTCATTTAATACCCGATAATTAGGACTATTCTTTGCATAATATGAGCGCATTAAGGTAGAATTGTTGGCGCGCTTTAGTTTTTTTTTATACAACTTCCACAGTTTCTATCAGAAATTAAAAATTTAAGCTGTGACGTATAGTTGAATAACTGGTTTCTTTTATATTAGACGTAACGTTTTTATCGAACAGCTGTGACATTTTATTGAGACAGATATACAGTTAACATGTACAATTTAACCTTATGCTAACAAAACCCTAAAACTAAACCTTAAATATAAAAAACTTCCCCCAAATCACCCCCTTCCGGCATGGTCGCAAGGACGCTAGCGGCATTACCCCTCCGTTTTTAGTTGAGTTATAAAATATATATACACGAACTTTTCTCAAAAAAAGTGGTTTTTCTCTGTTTGTAGCTCCTAAAATATACATTGTTTTTATAAATAATGTATTAATGAATCATAATATATTTAAAAACCTTTCGTTCGATATAGCACACGTGTATGTATGACTCATGGTATAGTTATAAATTAGATTTTGCAAATTTCGGCAGCGGTCACATGTATGACGCCATTTTTTGTTACCCAGGCACTATAGAGATTGTCTCCCAGCAGTTTTATGATCCTTTTTATATTGCTAATAACATACTAGAAGCTTATGCGAATTATCCTGAAAATGACCGATTTCGATTTCTTTAAATTAAATTAAATTAAATTAAATAATCATTTATTTTCAGGCATGGCCCATAGAGGTGTTAGTAATAAAAAACTTAAATACTAATGTTAAAAAGTACAATTAATTAAAACCTACCATGCAAATCAATATACTTAGAGCTAGGACTAAAACAATAGGGTATTTGACAACATTAAAAATATATAACGAATTGCTGTCATCCTGAAAGATAATAAACTAATAAAGTATATTTCACTATATTTGAATGTAAATTATGTTTAGTTTTTGGAATATAAACGAAAGAAAATTTAATATTTTTTGAAATTTCATCAGGGACGTGAACGCTCTGTGATTGGTCAACGCTCGGATGACGTCACACGCGGGTAAACATTCTTGATTGCCTTGAGTGTTTTAACTGTTTTATTTGTATTTACTTAATTTTAGTTATTGTTCCACAGTTTTCTGATATATTCCGATTTATATAGCGGCAACCTACCAGAATTTATGACGCATTTATGGTTGCACTTTTCTTTAAAGATAATCCGGATTACTATGCTGCGGAACTTAGAAATGTAAAAACAGCTGTGTGAGTAAACGTAGAAATTGTTTATTTACGAACATTTCGATTTCGATGATACGAATACGACGACGATATGTATATAGAATACGATGACGAGAATAGTATCTCCATACTGCACTTTAGTTTGAAAGAAAAAGTATGCTACTAACTACCTACTAATGCGGAAAGAGCTATGTTATGAGGTTATGTAGTAATACATTAAATACCTAGATCTTGTTTCGTTAAATATAACAAAATCCGCTGCTTTAACTACCATATTTATTTACAGTTAAATATTACTTACATCGAAGTGGTCTTCACACATAAAAACATTTGTATGCGCTAAAATGCTCTTTGGGTCTCTTCGCGCTAGTTTTAACCATATTTTTCTTTTTTTGGGATTCGTTGGAACGGAAACAAACAATTCATCTGGATTTTTTATAGTCGTACTTGAACATTGCGGCACTATACACCATTTATATACCATTTTACAGTGAAATAATCAATTCAATGCACATAGACCATAAGATTTACTAAGGTCATTGACTGAGTTTACTCGCGTGTGACGTCACACGTGTCACGTGATTAGCCCCTTTGCAAAAACAGCGTTTAAGGCGCGTTCAAAATAAATAAACTTCAACATTGTTTTTTTATATTTAATACAGGAAATTTCACGGAAATATCAATGTAGTGTAATTATTAAGTCATAAGCAATCAATTAAAACCATTTTCAAAAATTAGTCAAATAGCCTATACAATACCGGGTGAGCCGTTAACTTTAATGCATTTGTTCTAGCAAGTACCTACATTTTGATGCATATTTTTCACATTTTTGGTCTGATTTTGATTATTTTGATATCAGTGTATGGCTTGAGACATCAGCTTCAATTTTGTAGTACATTGCTTTAACGTCCGACTTTTGGTTTGGTTGAAAAACCCAAATAATCGAAAATTTTTTTTTCATCATTTTTATTATTTTTTACATTTCTCTTAAACTATTGTATATTTTGGTACATAGTGTAGGTATTAGTGAAATAAATAATATTTTATTGGCTACATATATTTCGGTACATAGTGTAGGTATTAGTAAAATAAATAATATTTTATTGGCTTTCGTTTAATACCCCACACGTGTATGTGCAATGCAAAGTTTGGGTGTAAAATGCAATATTCGTGCAATATGCAAAATGCAATAGTGTAGGTATTAGTGAAATAAATAATATTTTATTGGCTACATATATTTTGGTACATAGTGTAGGTATTAGTGAAATAAATAATATTTTATTGGCTTTCGTTTAATACCCCACACGTGTATGTGCAATGCAAAGTTTGGGTGCAAAATGCAATATTCGCAACGAGGCGGGAGTCATTTTGATGACGTCATTCCGCTGAAGTAGATGGCCGGCGCCGCTGTCTCCCGGCAGTTTTGGAGACCCAGTACCATGCCCAACAACATACTAAAATTTGGTAGCGGTTTCCGGATCTGAATTGACAACTACGGATTAGCGTCTTTAACATTTTCATACTAGTTATATGGGTCGAAATGGAACTTTAATTTACGATTACTCCTGAGATATTAATTTAAATTGTATGGTGTAAGGGACCATTGTAATCTGTATGAAATGCTTAATATAACTAATGTATTTAATTTGATAATTATTAACACTGTATCCGTGTAAATAGCTTTGCAAATACCACATACTATGAAATCTTTTTGTAGAAGATAAGAAGAATAATATAGTAAGTTATCCTTAAAAGATAGACATACACCATCGCGGACTTTTTTGTAGAGCAATGAAAAAGAAATCTTTTCACCATACATTGTTTTGTTATATCTCAAACGGGTTGGGCAGCGTTTTCGATTAAAGCTCTTAGCCAGCGTGATTTTTTTCTGACTTCATTACCAAATATCGTCATATTTCAACCAATTTACACAAAACCTTAACAAATTATACGCCTTAAGCTTCCTCAAGAATCACTCTATTCATAGGTGAAAACCGCATAAAAATCCGTTCAGTAGTTTTCACTGAAATTATTACGATTTACTTACTCTCGCTTAATAGTTTTGACAAAATAGAAGCCTATAGTTGCAACCGCTGTGTGGCGCTGACATCGTGCACGGTCCCAATATCGAGAACTATCTTTATACAACTGTCAATTTTTTTTTTGTGACACACTTTTATTGCTGACTGTACTTCTTCTCGTTTGCATGTCTATCGAGTACTTCTTAAGACCTTTCTAATGAGCCTAAACTTGATGTGTTTGTGTTTTTCCAATGTACCGGTTGCATCATCAGAACACCTCCATGTTAGCATATTATTGCATTGTCACCGGAATTACGATAGTACTCCAAATTTCAACTGAATCAGATACCGGGAAGTGATTCAAATTTTAGGTTCAAGATTTGAAGCACTATATGTACATACATACAAGGGTATATACGCAGTGAAGCTAAATAAAAGTGTGTAAAAATATTTGTTGCATATCGTTCTTGTCGTTTTAACGAAAGAATTCCTTGGATAGTCAACCCCCATACCGTTCAATAGGTCAATACTATCACTACCTACTATTTGTTGAATCAAGTAGATCTCCGATTTAGAGGGCATTGGCTTAAGCAAGCTGATGGCCTCATAACCATCGTGGATCATTTCCAACAATTTTCAAAATAATATTGGCACATCTTATTGTTAAACAAAATCTGCGAACATTTAGTGATTGTTGATGTAGATTTATCTATCGAAAAGTACCCCATGCCGGTTACTGATACCACATCGACTAAATCCCTGGTACACCATATATTTGGAGACTTGTCAACATTATCATTGTTTCATGAGAACTGCAAAGAAATTGCCTTTCAGTAATGGTATAATGTTGTTCAGCAGGTTGTGTCGGAAATTAGTTATATGCAAGTTTCGTCAAACATATCAAGCAATTTGGCGCCGAATTATTTTCGGTATTCGCCTTAATTATAATTATTTCATTATCTAACAAGTCGTTTAAAAAATGTCTTTAGTATAATAATTTCGTGATTCTAGCAATTTCAATGGTGGAGTGTATATTAGTGATGTACCGACTATTGATTTGGCCGACTAGCCCTACTAATCGGCGCTCGGATGGCCGATTAGTCGGCCAAATCCATAAATCATTTTTCTCTTCAAAGTTTGCATTCGGATAGTCACTGTACTAGCTTTGTCTAAGTTCGGATGTTTTGAAAAACATTGGTTTTGCTCCTTGCGTCACTTTTCGCGCGCAAGTTTTGTACATTTGATTTAATAAAGTTACATGTAAAAAATCCGCAACGCAGGCTTCGTCAGGTGGCCACAAATACAAATCAGCTACATGCTTCGTCCCAAAAATACCAATGATGATATCCGCAACAGGCTTCGTCACTTTTTTTTGTTGTTTATTTAATAAATGAAATGCACAATATATGTAACATGATAATTACGGCAACAAATATCCAAATAAAAAATATTTCGTTCAAATACAGACTTTATGCATGAAGCCTTTTGAGCATTTTGAGCAAAATAGACTTCCTTAAGTGTCCCGCGTTTTGTGAGGTTAATCATCTTGTAGTAACTTAATTACAGATGCTTTGAAAAAAATTGAAAAAAAAAACAAGGTGATGTACATACATAATAAAACGTTTGCAATTGTAACCAACTACATAATATTGTACGGACTGCGACGACATACATATTTTTTAGATACTTCGACAATACCTGGGTTTACCCTAGCTATGTACACATAAACATTGTTTTTTAGTGTGACATTGTTCATTTATTTATTAATATTTTTCTTTTAAATTTTTACTTCATAAATTGTTGATTTTGCTGTTTTATTTAATGAAAGCATTTTGTTTTATCCTTTTGTGTAAAGTACTATGTCTTTTTCTTTGAAACAAATGAATCTATCTATCTACTCCCTACAGACAAATTTAATATAACAATATGAACAAATATTCGTATGTACCCTCAATAGGTATAAAGTATAATTTTATTAATTTAAATAAACTGGGTATCACATTTGGTCAATATTTGCTGTTTATTTCGTTTATGTGCTATTTTTCTGTACTGTAATAAGTGGCCGACTAATCGGCCATTTTTGCCGACTAGTCGCCGACTAATCGCCGACTACAAATGTGGCCGGATAGTCGGCTTTCCCGACTAGTCGGTACATCCCTAGTGTATATACAGGCTAGAAAATATTCAAGAAAAAGCACTTCGAATTTGTCAAATCCGTTACGGAGCAGGCCTTAAGTCGAATGTTTTATTTTATTATGTTTCTGTCACATAAACCACCCTCACAACTAGGTATTACATATGTGAGATTACGAATATGAAGGACGGGACGAGCTTGACGCATTTGACAGATACCTACTGGTGGGATACTCAGGCGATAGGGATACGTGGAGGGAGGCCTTTGCCCAACCGAGAGATAATATAAGCTCATAATAATAATAATTTACCATAATGCTCTACTGACGACGCCAAAAAAAAACAGGGAAAAGCGAAGCCGTAACTTAGGTATTAATTCATTATTATTCACAACGACGGGACTTAATCGCGTAAAATAAGTTTTAAATTTACCTCCGACGTTTCGAGGACGGCCTTGTCCCCGTGGTCTCGGAGAAGACTTATTTTACGCGATTAAGTCCTGTCGTTGTGAATAATAGTTAGTAAAAATCGTAAAAGTTTAAATCAGTGTTAGGTATTAATTTATCATGATCATGATATTCGTGATCGTACTTAACCCTGGCCTACGGCAGGGGTGCGAAACTCCTCCTTTCGGGTGTTCTCGGCTCTGTTCGGTTTAGCATTGCTCCGAGCAATTATTAGGGTTGACACAATTTGACGTCCCTTTGCGTGCATGACCACAGATAATGACTTGAATTTTGACAACCCTAAATAACCGAAAGGGATAGTACCATATATTAGAAAGGGAAGCATGATTCGTCATTGAACCGCTGTCAAACTTCGGTTTTGTAGGAAGTTTCCTTTCTGTACGATAGTACTATTATTTATTCTGTGAATACGGTTTAAAAATGACAATAGAATGTCAGTTTTACATTGAATATATAGAAGACATATTTGAAGTGACGCATGTGACCGCTGGTTCGCCACTGCCTTGATTGAGGGTTAATATAGTTCCCAATCATTCCTATTTAATAGGTACCCACACTATCTACCTACTCGTACCTACCAAAATTAAGCATAAATTGAAATACCAAATAGGAGCGAATTATCGTAACAACAACCAATATTAAATGATTCTGCCCCTAAAGCAGGCAAGTTAACAATATGGCTATTGGGGTGGGGTGGTTATCGAAGCTGCGGGCGGGGCGGGGCGAAGCGTATCTGGAAACATTTGGCTCAATGCCAGCTTCCTACGAGTATGAGACAGCACTTGACTATCTCGATGGCCGTTAAACGCTGACATTACATTGTTTGTACCACACGATTTTTCGAGTAGGTTACCCATAAGCCGGTATAGTAACTTCCAGGAATAAGTAATTGTTATTATTTAAAATTGTTTACGTTACTTTTAGGTATTGTAGTTATTGGTAGTATCGAGCATAAAAAAGAGCGGATGCAAAGGCAGGAAAAAATGAAGATTAGAATTTTAAATTTAGAAAGGCGCTGACAGTTTATGTCCAATAACCCATCAATAACCAGTGATCGAAATTGGGTGAGCTAAAATACCCATTCTTCTCAAGAGGACATAATATAGAGTAGTTACAACCGGGTAGAAAAAAAATATTTTTCTTAAATACCGGATATTCGATATTTATCCGGGTACTCTAAAACTACACACATGTTCACACGCGCTCAAAAGCACGCCCATTTCCACCCGCGCTGCAGGTAGCTGAGGTAGCATGCCCAAAAATCGCACGACCGTCGAGTTTTGAACAAACTCGAAATGAGCATGCTCATTATTAGCAATGTTTAATGATAATCCAAATTATACCTTACGACGTCCTCTTTTCACAAAAGATTTTTTTTTCTAATTGTATTCAGATTGAGATAGTTCTAAGGTTCTTTAACTTTGGTGAATTTGACTTTTTGACGAAAAAAATGCCTCCCATATAAAAACTCTTTCAGTGCTTGGAGTAGAGTCTTCCTGACTACCACAAATAGAAATAGAAATGAGTTTCAAGAAGTATTGGTAAGATGACATTCTAATCTGCCTAAAACAGCTTGTCATAATACAAATACACACACACATGACATTGTAGCGGGAAGCGAGTGAAAACAGTCAAAAAACGCTGTACAAGCAAGGAAAGGTATGATGGAATTTATTCGGCGTAAACTCACACAAACCCATACGATTCTATTTTTGTTATATAGTATTATATATAGATTATTAGAATAAAAAACTTCTTGAAAATGTACATTCGGTAAAAAAATATACCAAATCATCCATGACCACTTTTTTTTCGTGGACATACTTTATTACGGTTACTAATAAGTCGTTAATGAGGTTTAACAAGAAGCCATACCTTTCTTCTTAGCAAAAGGATATATGTATCTAAGACAAGTGCCATGGATATGCTCTCTTTAGCTTGTCTACATTGTGCATGACCCTACATAATTTTTTGTTGTTGTTGTATGTCTGTCTACCTAACCTAACATATTACCTTGTGTGATATACAGCCTGCTGACAGACACAAACTTTCATTGATGCTATGGATTTTTTTTTAATTATCCTTACCTGTATTTGAAACATGGATATTGTGTCGTCCAACATCTGCACCCTGACCGCCAGCATCTTGCCGCCTTTCTTCGGAGTAGCGGGGGGAGTCCGCGAGCCCCCCCCTGCACCGTCCACGCCCGCTGGCGTGCTAGCCGAGTGGTGCATACGGCCTGAACAAAAACATGCATCTATGTTTTTACAACATTTGCCTTTTGTAAAGATACATAAAAAAAATTGTTATCACCCTCTGGGTTTGAACAAATAACTTAAATACCTATTAGGACTTTTCCGATTTTTTTATTTCATTTTTTTTATGAAACATGAAGCTTGTACAGAATATTTGTTTATAGTGTTGCCTTAAAAAAGTTCAGACCTCAGTATTTGATATTTACTTCAACTCCATACCTTTATGAGTTTCTGAAAACAATGGTTCTTGACATGTCAGCCTCAGCCATAAAGGATGCTTAAATACTACCGCTTTAGTCATTACTATAATACCATAGGTAATATATACTCTACTGTGGATCATAATGAGGGACCTTTCTGGAAATGGGTGATAGCCTTATATGCCTTAGCACTAGTAAATATGTTAAAATATTAGTTTCAATCATTCTCTGGCTACTTAGGAAACGCCATTTAATAATTCCACAAATAACATACATAAAATTCAGCTTCTATACTATAGCATAAGTATAATTCAAATTTATTAGTTCAAAACTGCCTGGAAGAGGGTTGGAACCATACTAAATGTCGGGCAAAGAGCGACGTTTCTAATGTTATTACAAATAAAAATAGATCTTCATAATTATAACAAATTAATGACACAATTTCATACACCATTACTACCTGTCAGCTGCATGGCCACCACAAGTACACGCCAAGTTTCATTCCTACCTATATATATATGTAGGGGACATACAAAGAGCACCTTCCTGCCTGTACACATGAACAAAGCCGTCTGGCCGTACCGTAACGTAATAACTCTTACCAGGCAGGGTATGGTATCCAATGGTGGACAAATGTCCAGTAGAGTTGCAGGATCCTGGGGGAAGGTCTGATTCCATGTTTCCGTTATCCGCAAACCAGCTTTAAGTCCAACTCCAAATCAGATTTTACGAGAGCCATATTAGCTCTCCCTTGATGTATTATTTCTCCAGGGTGCCTGCATTCAACAAATTAACAACACTCAGTATCTCGCGAGGTAATTGCATACCGACTTTCATGAAGAGCCATCTAAATGATCTAAATATATCTCTTACTTTACTAGATGCATAAAAATATCTACAACATGTACTATAACACCTCTGCAATAAACTCATGTTCAGATATTTGTGAAAAACTTGTTTGATACAATATCTATGTAATGAAGACTATACCTAAACATTTTAATTTATGCAGCAGCTATGCAGTTTTATGTTCAAAGTACTCTTAAAGATAATTACAACTAGAATTAAGTACCTACTCAGGATTCAGTTACCTTAAATATGAATACCAATTAACTAATGGATATGAACCAACCATCAAAAGGAAAGTACATCTCTGAAAGGCACAAGACAAATCTTTTGAAAATTCTTTTACTTACCTGTGTCAAACCAATATCAGCATTTTGACTGTTCAAATAGATAAACAAAAGCACTGCATAAAACACGGTTTTTACGTCGGAAATAGTTCCAAGCAAAGGCTATATTTTATTATTAAATTGCACTAATAGCAAAAACGGGGGTGTCCGCTTTTATGCCCTTAAAGTATAAATAGTTAAGTTTCAATGCAATAATCAGAAATAGGTCAACAGAGGTGTGTCCGGTCACTCCGACAGAGACAGCAGACGCACTGGCTGGTGGCTGCCGCTTGTACCTCCACTCCACCTCCGCCGCGACGAATGACGATAGCAGCGCCGCGCTCGCCGCTCGCCGCCGCCCACGGGGCGCAGGGCGCAGCGCATGACAATCTAAATAAGACCCTAGCCTATTTAATTACCACCCGTAGACACTGGACGCCTGACAAAATGATTCAATAATTTCCAAGCTTCCTGTAACTACTTGTTCAAATATAAACAAAACTAGGCAGATATCTAGTGCTTAGGAGATATCTTTTCTTACTTTCTGACACCAGTAGATGAAAGAGAGGTCAGATGCAACACCCGGTTCCATACGTTCCACTACGCCTCACTACGGGTACGAGCTACGAGCTAAGTCATTGATCTAATTGGTCACGTGATGCGCACGCTTTTTTCAAGCTTAAAGCACATTTCATTTTGTTACTTTCGTAGATGCATTATATTATTGTTATTATGAGAAAACAACCGAATTTATGAAGGAGCGCACGAAGTTAAGAAAATTTATCAAAGCCATAGCCATGTAACGCCAATGAGGGCTAAGCTAACGGCAACGCGTATGAATTCGCCGCTAGGGGCGCTAGTGAGTAGTGTGGATGGTGGTCATCGCAAAGTTCGAATTATGGATGGTATAGAAAGGATGCCAATCTCTTATGGCAGAATTGTTGCAAGTGACCGCTTTCAGCTTTAAATAATAGTTCCTAATCTCTCCGGTGGCGCTAGTTAGGCTCTGGGACATGAGTATAACATGAACCAACAAATAACCCGACCAAATTACGTAGGTTGTTTTTGGTAGTATTTCGCTCAGAATAATGACTAAAGCATAGAAGTCGGGCAAAAATGCTTCGCAAATATGTATACCCGTACTTTACTTCCTTACGAATTAGATAATGTGCCGAAAAGAGATGCATATATGCTTGTTATTTCTCATCTACGTACGGTGTCATAAGTTTGATAATTTGCTAGGGATGTAACTGTGTCGACTTTTTATATCGATAAATTATGCATAAGTTTATGTGCCGTGTAAAATAATAATCACGAAATTGGCAAATTGATAATATTTAGTCTGGCTAATGAAAGTTGAACCTGAAAAAACGCGGCAATTTCAAGAAATCTGTAGCAGGCGGCTCGTTGAAATGAAATGCGTGGAATACAAGAATTGCATAACTTTTACACTTTTTATAATTTTCATATTCTAAAAATCATTAAAAAGTATAAAAATTATGCAATCCTTGGAATCAAAGAGCCGCCTGATATGAGGATTAATGCATGTACCTAATATAGCTTTTATCTCATTTGCAGTCTACCACTCAGAACCGTCTAACTATACCTCTCGTTTTTTTATCATTAGAAAGAAGGCGAGCGATCTTAACGTGTCGTCGTTTTATCGAGAAACACTTTGAAAATAAGTCACAACAAATATAATATACGATCATTTACATACTTTTGCTTTCATAAGTAAAATATTGTTATATTTATAAAAAAACTTGTCAATAAAAAGACACGTGGAAATGGTTTACCGTTTTTTCTAATGCTAAAAGACTAAGTATAGTTTCTATTCATGTACAGTCAGCTGCAGAGAAAAGGCATAGAAAAGACATACAAAGATCTGTAAATTAGTATGGACGTGGGGTACCTTTTCTCTGCAGCTGACTGTACCAAATAGGATATAATAAAAAAAAACGTTCGTGTAATATTTTTTTTTAATTTAATAATAGGGAATATTACGCGAAACTCGGCGTAGGTGGCGCCACTATCACAATCTGAGGGTCTATCGCGAAACAAGAAAATCGAACTTTCGTTATCTAACATCTCTGTCACTCTTGCGTATTCGAGCGATAAAGAGGCAGCTAGATAACGAAATTTCGGATTCGAGTTTTCCGGTAGGTCCCCTGAAAACTTGTCAAAAACCTGTTAAAGGTACAGTATGAATAAGTTACTCTACGGTGCACTAAAAAAGCTAGTGCTGCACTCTGGTGGCAGAACATTGCAGTAATATCCCCTATTCCTCGTCCTTTGGAAATCTGAAATAAAAAGTTGAGTTTTGTGACCAACAATATTAATAAAAGGAACATTCATCAATGATCATTAATGTCTTTTTTATTAGGGTTCCGTACCCAAAGGGTAAAAACGGGACCCTATTACTAATACTTCGCTGTCCGTCTGTCTGTCACCAGGCTGTATCTCATGAACAGACAGTTGAAATTTTCACAGATGATGTATTTCTGTTGCCGCTATAACAACAAATACTAAAAAGTACGGAACCCTTGGTGCGCGCGTCCGACCCGCACTTGACCGGTTTTTAGTATTATACTATATTCTGGCAAACACAATCTGTCAGTAAGTAAGAACAAAGAAAACTATAGGTACAGTCGAAGGCAAAAATATCGATCCAGACAAATGGCTTAAAAATATGTGAACACGATTTTATTGTCTGAGCGTACACATATTTTTGAGTCTTTGGGAATGTATATATATTTATGCCCTTGACTGTACTCATCAATTGAAAATGAGACAGTCCTGGGCCAAACTATAAGAAAGCTGTAAATGTCGATAGGTTATTGATCTGAGGTCGATACATCACTATGCCAAAAATATAACCTTTCATACTTAGCAGAAAAGTTCGAAAATATATGCAAAAATCTATATAGACTTGAATGCAAGTAATAATTACATAAACAACATATCAATTTCTATGTTTAGGGTCAGGTCCTATAAATAAATTTCTTCAAAATTGAACAAAACTCACCGATTAAAGGTTATCGGTTCGTGCGTATTTTCTTTTCTTCCTGTATGCGATTTACAGCCCTCGATCACACAAGACATTATCACAAAGGGAACTTCAAACCATTACAAATAAAAACTCAGCACGTTTTCCAACAATCTTTCAGGAATAGCAAAAATATAATTAAAATAAACCAAGATGACCGCTGAAACATCCCGAAATATTTCAACTAAAATAATACGACTATGTCAAGTTGTTACAGTTGACACCTACCTGTGAAATAACGAACATATATTTTATTTGGCTGGATTATATTATAGAACCACATAGGACCATTTGACATTTCCCTCAGTTTATCTTATGACAATACTGAAAAAAACGAAAGAACTTGCGGATTGTTGTCTCACTCACTCATAGACAAAAAGTAATAACGTGTTGTGAATACGATATCTTTTACCAAGCTTTTATTTTTGCCCGGCTTCTTTGCTTTAGTCATTATTCTGAGGTATTTCGGTGTATGGTGGCGCCGCCTAATTACTGTTTTTTGATGGACACTTTTCATACATAGAGATTTGGCTCCTTTATATAGTCTCCATGGGTCCCAGCCCGCGCGGCATGGTTCCCCTATCACTAAGGCCGTCACTTTCGCACTCACATACTTGTTAGAACGTGACAGGCATGGTGATAAGCGTACCGTGCTACGACCCCTGGTTCGAAATGTCAAATGTCACTTCAATGACTGACAGCTGCTCTTTAATCTTTTGGACCACCCTCAGAATAATGACTAAAGCATAGAAGTCAGGCAAAAATGCTTCGCAAATATGTATACCCGTACTTTACTTCCTTACGAATTAGATAATGTGCCGAAAAGAGATGCATATATGCTTGTTATTTCTCATTTACGTACGGTGTCATAAGTTTGATAATTTGCTAGGGATGTGACTGTGTCGACTTTTTATATCGATAAATTATGCATAAGTTTATGTGCCGTGTAAAAGAATAATCACGAAATTGGCAAATTGATAATAGTCTGGCTAATGAAAGTTGAACCTGAAAAAACGCGGCAATTTCAAGAAATCTGTAGCAGGCGGCTCGTTGAAATGATCATTAAAAAGTATAAAAATTATGCAATCCTTGGAATCAAAGAGCCGCCTGATATGAGGATTAATGCATGTACCTAATATAGCTTTTATCTCATTGGCAGTCTACCACTCAGAACCGTCTAACTATACCTCTCGTTTTTTTATCATTAGAAAGAAGGCGAGCATTCTTAACGTGTCGTTTTATCGAAAAACACTGAAAATAAGTCACAACAAATATAATATACGATCATTTACATACTTTTGCTTTCATAAGTAAAATATTGCTATATTTATAAAAAAACTTGTCAATAAAAAGACACGTGGAAATGGTTTACCGTTTTTTCTAATGCTAAAAGACTAAGTATAGTTTCTAGTCATGTACAGTCAGCTGCAGAGAAAAGGCACCCCCCCTGCATACAAAGTTCTGTAAATTAGTATGGACGTGGGGTACCTTTTCTCTGCAGCTGACTGTACCAAATAGGAAATGAAAAAAAAAAACGTTCGTGTAATATATTTTTTTTATTTAATAATAGGGAATATTACGCGAAACTCGGCGTAGGTGGCGCCACTATCACAATCTGAGGGTCTATCGCGAAACAAGAAAATCGAACTTTCGTTATCTAACATCTCTGTCACTCTTGCGTATTCGAGCGATAAAGAGGCAGCTAGATAACGAAATTTCGGATTCGAGTTTTCCGGTAGGTCCCTTGAAAACTTGTCAAAAACCTGTTAAAGGTACAGTATGAATAAGTTACGATACGGTGCACTAAAAAAGCTAGTGCTGCACTCTGGTGGCAGAACATTGCAGTAATATCCCCTATTCCTCGTCCTTTGGAAATCTGAAATAAAAAGTTGAGTTTTGTGACCAACAATATTAATAAAAGGAACATTCATCAATGATCATTAATGTCTTTTTTATTAGGGTTCCGTACCCAAAGGGTAAAGACGGGACCCTATTACTAATACTTCGCTGTCCGTCTGTCTGTCACCAGGCTGTATCTCATGAACCGTGATAGCTAGACAGTTGAAATTTTCACAGATGATGTATTTCTGTTGCCGCTATAACAACAAATACTAAAAAGTCCCCTTGTTGCGCGCGTCCGACCCGCACTTGACCGGTTTTTAGTATTAAACTATAGTCTGGCAAACACAATCTGTCAGTAAGTAAGAACAAAGAAAACTATAGGTACAGTCGAAGGCAAAAATATCGATGGATGGACGGATAGACAAATGGCTTAAAAATATGTGAACACGATTTTATTGTCTGAGCGTACACATATTTTTGAGACTTTGGGAATGTATATATATTTAAACCCTTGACTGTACTCATCAATTAAAATGAGACAGTCCTGGGCCAAACTATAAGAAAGCTGTAAATGTCGATAGGTTATTGATCTGAGGTCGATACATCACTATGCCAAAAATATAACCTTTCATACTTAGCAGAAAAGTTCGAAAATTTATGCAAAAATCTATATAGACTTGAATGCAAGTAATAATTACATAAACAATATATCGATTTCTATGTTTAGGGTCAGGTCCTATAAATTAATTTCTTCAAAATTGAACAAAACTTACCGATGAAAGGTTATCGGTTCGTGCGTATTTTCTTTTCTTCCTGTATGCGATTTACAGCCCTCGATCACACAAGACATTATCACAAAGGGAACTTCAAACCATAACAAATAAAAACTTAACACGTTTTCCAACAATCTTTCAGGAATAGCAAGAATATAATTAAAATAAACCAAGATGACCGCTGAAACATCCCGAAATATTTCAACTAAAATAATACGACTATGTCAAGTTGTTACAGTTGACACCTACCTGTGAAATAACGAACTTATATTTTATTTGGCTGGATTATATTATAGAACCACATAGGACCATTTGACATTTGCCTCAGTTCATCTTATGACAATACTGAAAAAAACGAAAGAACTTGCGGATCTTTTACCAAGCTTTTATTTTTGCCCGGCTTCTTTGCTTTAGTCATTATTCTGAGGGACCACCCACAGAACTATGCGTAGGTAAGCATAAATTTTAGGTCTGTGAAAAAAAAGATAGCCAGGGGCGTATTTACCCTAGGGCCAAGGGGGCCATGGCCCGGGGCGGCAGGCTGCGGGGGGCGGCGCAGGCCGCCGCTGGCTTTCAGTTTCGGGTGCCTCAGTGGCGCCCCAAAAAAAAAATTTTTTGTGGTGTTACTGCCACCGCTATACTTACTATTCGTTGTCTATTGCCAGTAGTCACATCAATTTTTTTACAGCGCGTTTGCGCCCCTTTTCATTCTACCTTAATTCTTTACCCACGTCGGATTGTCGACGAGTTCTCATGATGTCGCCCTGTGACATCGCTCTTCACATCGCCCTTAGGCCGCGGGCTTCCGTTAATGCTTTTTGGCCCTGGTCTGCAACAAACGCCGTAGGTCGCGTCCGGCGTGACGCTGTACGCGACGTACGAATGCTTACTATGGTAATGCACTATAGCGGTCTCTCTCACACGCCAGACGCCGCGGCGGCGTACGGCGTTTGTTGCAGACCAGGGCCTATCGCTGCATGCTTGACGTCGGCATAACGCCGTGAGCGACGTCTAGACGCCGACCATTGCGTCAGCAGTCGCTATACTTCCTACGGTAAATAAAGGCATCGTGTACGACGTCCGTACCTCTGTGTGGCGCACGGCGTCCAGATGCTGACGCCGACGTCAACCGAAAACCGTACACTATTAACTTGCTATTAACACTATAATTATTGAGTATAGAATTCAAAGGCGACGAAGGAGTTGGCGAACGGGTCAGTCGGAGCCTATCCCAAAAAACAAAGCGCGTTCTTTTAGTGGGTAGGTACTAAATTTCGCATCATTCATTTAGTGGTAAATTACTCAGCAAAACACTGATAAATATACGCAAATATCATATTGAAAGAGAACTTATAATACCTTGTGGTATTGAATAAAATTAGAGTTCGGACACGACACGACATAGTTAGTTGTTTCAAAGGTGAACCGCAAGGCAGGAGACCGAGATACTGGACAGCAGAGCCCGAAGGGAAACATAAGGTGTATAGTTCAAAAACAAACGGACGGATCGCAAGCAGGGTAATGAACTAACGACCCTAGGATGCCGAAGGGACGAGCGCACCACGTAAGGCCGAGATGCTGCAGAGCCGCTATTATAGGTACGACCCAATTTACAATGTTATTACATAAACAACATATCGATTTCAATGTTTAGGGTCAGGTCCTATAAATTAATTTCTTCAAAATTGAACAAAACTCACCGATTAAAGGTTACCAGTTCGTGCGTATTTTCTTTTCTTCCTGTATGCGATTTACAGCCCTCGATCACACAAGACATTATCACATAGGGAACTTCAAACCATTACAAATAAAAACACAGCACGTTTTCCAACAATATTTCAGAAATAGCAACAATATAATTTAAATAAAGCAAGATGACCGCTGAAATTCCGCGAAATATTTCAACTAAAATAATACGACTATGTCAAGTTGTTACAGTCAGGGACCGTAACCTTTAATCGGTGAGTTTTGTTCAATTTTGAAGAAATTAATTTATAGGACCTGACCCTAAACATTGAAATCGATATGTTGTTTATGTAATTATTACTTGCATTCAAGTCTGTATAGATTTTTGCATATATTTTCGAAATTTTCTGCTAACTATGAAAGGTTATATTTTTGGCATAGTGATGTACTGTGTATTTATCGACCTCAGATCAATAACCTATCGACATTTACAGCTTTCTTATATGCTTATTATGTATATGGACCAATGTTGTCTGCAATAAATGATAAATAATAATAATTATAGTTTGGCCCAGGACTGTCTCATTTTTATTGATGAGTACAGTCAAGGGCATAAATGTATATACATTCCCAGTCTCAAAAATATGTGTACGCTCAGACGATAAAGTGTTCACATATTTTTGAGCAATTTGTCTGGATCGATATTTTTGCCTTCGACTGTACCTATAGTTTTCTTTGTTCTTACTTACTGACAGATTGTGTTTGCCAGACTATAGTATAATACCAAAAACCGGCAAGTGCGGATCGGACGCGCGCACCAAGGGTTCCGTACTTTGTAGTATTTGTTGTTATAGCGGCAACAGAAATACATCATCTGTGAAAATTTCAACTGTCTAGCTATCACGGTTCATGAGATACAGCCTGGTGACAGACAGACGGACAGCGAAGTATTAGTAATAGGGTCCCGTCTTTACCCTTTGGGTACGGAACCCTAATAAAAAAGACATTAATGATCATTGATGAATGTTCCTTTTATTAATATTGTTGGTCACAAAACTCAACTTTTTATTTCAGATTTCCAAAGGACGAGGAATAGGGGATATTACTGCAATGTTCTGCCACCAGAGTGCAGCACTAGCTTTTTTAGTGCACCATAGAGTAACTTATTCATACTGTACCTTTAACAGGTTTTTGACAAGTTTTCAGGGGACCTACCGGAAAACTCGAATCCGAAATTTCGTTATCTAGCTGCCTCTTTATCGCTCGAATACGCAAGAGTGACAGAGATGTTAGATAACGAAAGTTCGATTTTCTTGTTTCGCGATAGACCCTCAGATTGTGGTAGTGGCGCCACCTACGCCGAGTTTCGCGTAACATTCCTTATTATTAAATAAAATAATAAATCTCTCACATCAAGCCTATGGGTAAGTATGAAAGTTCGCGCATGTAGCGACGCTCAGAATAATAACTAAAGCATAGAAGCCGGTCAAAAATGCTTCGCAAATATGTGCCCGTCCCCGTCCTTTACTTCCTTACGAATTAGATAATGTGCCGAAAAGAGATGCATAATGCTTGTTATTTCTCATTTACGTAAGGTGTCATAAGTTTGATAATTTGCTAGGGATGTAACTGTGTCGACTTTTTATATCGATAAATTATACATAAGTTTATGTGCCGTGTAAAAAAATAATCACGAAATTGGCAAATTGATAATAGTCTGGCTAATGAAAGCGTACGCGTTTCCCGGTAGGAGCCGGTAGGTCCTCTGAAAACTTGTCAAAATAAAAAATTCGCTCACGTGCGCGCATCACGAGCAACCTTATTCTGAGCGAGCAACTTAGTCGCAAGGCGATTTATTTGTCGAAAAGAGACAAATAAGTCGCCTAGCGACTAAGTTGCTCGTGCTCGCATACCCTTTGTCTAGAACGACTAGAACAGTCTAGAACCAGTGCAAAGAATATAATAGTCACTAGGAGCCAGTGTGTTGTTGATAAACGCAACAGTCTGTAGAGCTGTAGAGCCCATAACGCATTAGCTGTCACGTCACCGCTGTAGAGGCACAAATGTCATTATTGTAAATAAGTTATACCAAGCGATAAACAAGGCATAACAATTAACAATAATATATTAAACATCGATAAATCAATAGCATGTGTGATTAAGTTGTTGTAAAATTATGTTTTAGTAGAAAATACTTTGTCTGGGTATATTGCAAACATGGAAACCACTCCATTACTATCGAGACCTAAGAGGAAATCTTTATGGTCAAGGTAAGAATAGTTTTCATCAATGTCTTTGTTTTTATTTGGCATAACTACAACAGTAGGGTATGTAAGGACAGTAAATGTATGGAGCAGTATGCACTTTAGTCTCAGGCAATGCCGCTTGGCACGATTGTTCCTTAGGTCAAACAAAGCTGATTTGGCCCTGTAGCCACGAGATCGTACCGTGCCTACCCCCCAAAAAAGGGGAGGGGAGGGGTCGACTCCCCAGGTCCAATTATGAAAAAATGAAAATAAAAAAATGTTTATTGGTCACAATGATTGTGTTACAGATTGAGAAAGGGTTGGGACCTCCTAGTAAGTATATGAATACTTGTGACAGGAGACCCCGCTCTTCCAGCAGCAAGTTAAGGGTAAAACCAATACAATAATAGTTAATTATGTAGGTACAGAAAGTAACAAATTGAATTATAATTAAAATAAACTAAAGTTATAGTTATGATAACAGTTCAATGCAATGCAATAATCTTAGAGTAGGTACAGAGGAAATAAGTATTTAAGTATATATTAGCATGAAGGTTTTGATATTAGGATAATAATGGGTTATGTTAAGTTATGTGTAATGTTAAATTATATTTATATTGTGTGTGTGTGTGTTTGTATGTATTTGCGAGACCGTACAATAAAGATAGATGCAGATTAATCTTTAATACGTTTATATGCTGATTTGAATTTATATCTATTTATGATGTAGCATTAGAATGTAATAATAACTCTGTTTGCTCATAGTACTCTTTTACATTTAAATGTCTGCAATGGATAGATAGACAGTGTGGCATCAACTAAATTATACAAGTGGGCTGCTTGTGACATGTTGCCACTTCGCGAACACAGAATTTAACTTAGGAATAGGGGCAGCTTTAGGTTTTCTCCTGTGAAGATCTTGTGAGCTGAATTCGCTAATA
This sequence comes from Cydia strobilella, assembly GCF_947568885.1. Taxonomy (NCBI): domain Eukaryota; kingdom Metazoa; phylum Arthropoda; class Insecta; order Lepidoptera; family Tortricidae; genus Cydia; species Cydia strobilella. Next base: position 34,950,379 of record NC_086068.1, read on the forward strand.
AAACTTAGAAATCTTGCAAAATAACGTGTAATTTTATTGAATAGACATGTGACAAATAGAAAAAAATTGTGACATTTAAAAATAGAAAAAGTATACAAATAGGTATCCAAAAGAGGCCATCATCTACACTCCCCACCCTAGTGCGCAAACTAGCACTAATCAGCTAAGGGTACAGGAGCCACGCGCGCCACAGACCGGCGCAGCACGCCGGTAGCGGTGCTGATGTCGACTATCGCGTGGCAAGTCTTTACTGCCTTTATATATTTATATTATATATATTTAAGCCTTTATTTTTCCTTAAATAGTTTTACATGATAAAAAAAAAGTTTTCTAATATTTTTGTTTTCCATTTTTACTATTTTAAGGACCCCTGTTGGGTATAGGCCTCCTCCATATCTTTCCACCTTTCTCAGTCTTTTGCCTTGATTAGCCAATTTTCTCCGGCTGTGGCTATAATATCCTTGGACCACCTTGTTATGGGTTTTCCCGTCTTCCTTTTGCCATGGGTTACCACTTTGTGACTTTGTTGGTCCATCTGTCATCTGTCAATCTTCCTATGTGGCCGGCCCATCTCCATTTCTGTTTCAGCACAAACTCGAGGGCATCTATGATGTTTGTTTTGGATCGTATGTACTTGCTGTTAACCTTGTCCTTTAGTTTTATACTGAGAATGCTCCTTTCCATGGCTCTTTGGCAGGTTCTTATCTTTAATTTGTTCTTGTTTGTGTGCACCCAAGTTTGAGAATCGTATGTAAGGCATGGTAAAATGCATGTGTCCATTACTGTTTTCTTATGTTTTAAATTGTAATTTCCTTTTAGAAGCTCTTTAAAACTCCAGTACTTCCTCCAGCTGTTATGGATTCTACGGTCTATCTCCTGGCTGTTGCTGTCAGTGTCGAAAGATATTCTCTTGCCCAAGTATATGTAATGATCTACATATTCAAGTTCATTGCCTTGTATGTGTATTTTTGTAGGGGCTCCGTTAGTCATAATTTTTGTTTTTGTATGGTTCATTTCTAATCCGACTTTACAGCTTTCCTCGTTCAGCTCATTTAACATTATTTGTAGAATGCTGGTATTTTCTGAAAATATAGCTATATCATCTGCGAAACGCAAATGACTTAAGTGTTTATTGAATACTTTAATTCCTTTTTTATCCCAGTCCAGTTGACAGAATATGCTTTGTAGCACAGCTATGAATAACTTTGGTGATATTGGGTCCCCTTGTCGGACTCCTCTGCTCTTTACTGCCTTTACTACTTGTATATTACTGGCAAAGGAATCTTCTTGAGCTTGCCGCAAGATTAACTGCTTTGCTTGCTCCATCAGGGCGTAGTCGTCAATTGCGATACCTCTGCATTTATTTACAATCGCAGAAATCCTAGCCACGAGGAGAAGCGCTCAGGGTCAGGAACCGGGAAACATGTAGACGAGTTTTGTACTACGGTCATGCAAGCTTCAGCGCAGACTTCATTTTCGGGTTCCAGGACGTTCGCTGGCCAGCAAGGCTTGTGACAGGTCGTCGATCTCGCCTAATCTGTTAGCTTCGAAAGATTTGTATCGACGAGTGTTGTTGCCAATCCAGTGTAGCACCGTACTTGAATCGCACCAAAAATATCGCCGTGTAACATGCAAATGATGTGCCTTCGCTATTGAGTCAGCGAGTCGAGCTGCTAGCAACGCAGCTTGAAGTTCCAATTGTTGCACAGTTTGAGGTTTCACCGAAGATACTCGGCTTTTGCTGGCAACAAACGCGACAAATATCTGATCGTTACTCTTCCAACGCCAGTACGCAACCGCTGACATTGCCTTAAGTGAGGCGTCACTGAATAAATGCAGTTCTAAGTCACTGTAGCATTGCTCGGTCACGGCATGAAAAGAAGAGCCCGGTAAAGATGTGGTCAACTCATCTCCCATCTTAAACCTGACAGCGCATGACTGGTACCATCTTGGCAGGCGAATTTCTCCAATAACCTTCAGTAATTCCAACCAACTGCACCATTTCTTATACAATTCATCTGGAATAATATCGTCCCAGTCGATATGGAGACGCCAGGTGTCCTGCAGCATAACTTTGCCTTGTGTAGTAAAGGTGACAAAAACCCAAAAATGTCAAAAATTGACATAATAACACGTAACATAACCCTCTTCGTAGGTCTCTGTTCGCCTTTGATGACGCTGTCGGGAATACGCTTCCTAGTTCATCCTTGGTAGGGTACCAAATCAGTCCAAGAGTGTGCTCACCTTCGTCATGTTCGTCCAGTCTAAACCCCACAGCTGTATTACCTAAAATATCTTTAGGTATAGTGTCGAGGACAGTTGCGCTATTACACGTCCAGTTGCGGATTTCAAAACCTCCCGCACTGAATATCGCGAATATTCTTTACCATACTGATGGCGGTAGCTTCATCCGGCAAACTATCAATATAGTCGTCCATATAGTGCTGGCGGTGTATAGCAGCGACGGCAGCTGGAAGCGTAGATTCGAACCTACTAGCGTTTTTATTTTTAATGTACTGGGCAATAAAGGGCGAGCAGTTCGCGCCGAAAATCAGCGACGTCATCGCGTACGTCTTCACTGGGCCTGTGGGGTTCCTACCTCTCCACAGAAATCTGACGGCGTTCTGATCTACGGGATTAATTTTAATTCTCAAAAACATATCTTTTATGTTACGGCTACCCTATCCTTTCGAAAACGAACCATAATGCCGAACAAGGAAGCGAGTAAATCCGGACCCGTGAGAAGAAAGTCATTTAGAGACTTGTCTTGACTTTTAGGCGTGAGTGACGTATCGACCATTTCTCGAGCGAAATCGTTTTCAAACAAATGGTTGACACGTTCCTCGTACCTGAGTCCATAAGCTTTATCAGCTAGCATCTTCTTTTCTACACCCTGTAGCCGCTTAAATGCGCTAGGGTAACTATCGGGCAAGCTGACGTGAGGATCTTTCCACGGTAGACCTACTGCCCACCTGCCGTTGGTGAGCACTGCAGACTTCTCTAACATGTCCTGCGCTTTCACATCGTCAGCATTCTCTCTAGGCTTATCTGCAACTCCCAAAGAGTTGATCGCAAACGGGCGGCGTACCTCGTCGTGTAGCGGCGTACCTAGTCAATGATGTCACAGAATTAATAATATAAAAGTTTCGAATTCCTTACTTGTTGTTTTTCTTATTTTTTCGCAACTGTATTAAAAAAACGTCGTTCGATACACGTGCGGAAATGTCATTCTTTCCGCACTAGCATCGAAATGTACTATTTGTGCAAAAAAGGAAAAAGTCATGTAATTTTTTGTGACAATTTTGGCTGTTACAATCATAGTATGACGAATAACACTAAATAAAAAATTGGACAATGTTGCCCATTTATTATTCCTTCTGGAATACATCACTTCAAAGGAGGCATTCATACATGTTTTTGCAGGAAAAAATAATTTATAGCGCGTTGCGGTGACGATTGCCATACAAATGGAACTTCAGTCATCGGCGTCATCGCCTCCCGTTTGATACTTTGTCAGATAATAGTTTAGATGCTATTGTTAATAAAACAAGTCGTCAGCCGGTTGTATCGCGGTGCAAAGACCGTGTTACGCGTTTCGGTGGCTGCCATTCCTCAACCCACCAACGGAGCGGCAGCTGACGATTTTAAAATTTCAACCGTTAAGGGGGTGAAATGGGGGGGGGGGGGGGTGAAAGTTTGTATGATTAAAAAGAAAAACGACACATTTGTACCTTAAAAGGGCAAAAATGCATGAGAAAATCATTACAACATTATATTCTTACTTTTAAAATGCCTAATTCAGTGTTTATGTAAACATTTTAAATCTTTGACTTTGGCCATAGTTCCATTTGTATGGAAATCATCATCGTCACGCGCTATAATTTTTTTTCTTGCACAAAAAAATGTATGAATGCCTACTTTAAAGTGATAAATGGGCTACATTCTCCAATTTTTTATTTAGTGCAAATCGCCACACTGTGATTGTAACAGCCAAAATTGTCACAAAAAATTATTTAAAAAAAACCGGCCAAGAGCGAGTCGGACTCGCGCACCGAGGGTTCCGTACATGACATAATTTTAACAATGTACTTTTTATGTGAAACGTGAGTGAAAGGTAAATTGCGGTTTACGATTTACGACGTATTAACAAAAACTACTTACTAGATCTCGTTCAAACCAATTTTCGGTGGAAGTTTGCATGGTAATGTACATCATATATATTTTTCAGCTTTATCATTCTCTTATTTTAGAAGTTACAGGGAGGGGGGTGGGGGGGACACACATTTTACCACTTTGGACGTGTCTATCGCGCAAATTATTCAGTTTAGAAAAAAATGATATTAGAAACCTCAACATCATTTTTGAAGACCTATCCATAGATACCCCACACGTATGGGTTTGATGAATAAATTTTTTTTTAATACAGTTGCTCAAAAAGTGCTACTTTTCGTCGCTGTTTAGGGTGCGGAAAGTTGTTTTTCGCGAACTGGTGTTTTTTACTTTTCCAATTTTTTTAAATTTTTACTTGTTCCAATTCATGACTACTTATTGATGAGTGTTAATATTAGTTTCCTTTAAACGTCGTAATCAACATAAATACCTACTGTTAATGTAAGAATACGAAAAATATGCATGTTTCATATTTAATTACTTGCCTCTTCATCATTATAAATATTAACACGTTTATTTTTTAATGTTGAAAAACCGTTCTTAATAAGTTGTCTGAATGGAACGGAACGCCTGTCAAAGAAGAGGCGTATTTTCTTACTGCAAGAATGTTTTAAGTTTCCAAAGACAACATTCGATATTGTTTTTATAAATATACGATACACAAATAATCGTAAATAATGATATTTAGGTAATAATAGTACAATGTTTTAATATTTACAATTGTTTCTGTCTAATAGAACATGCATTTGAAAAAAAAACTCATTGAAGTGGGTTCAATAAAAATCTATTCTAGTCGAATAAAAGCTAGAAAAACACCTCTTCATAATGTCAATGTCAATGATATCACAGAATTAATAATATAAAAGTTTCGAATTCCATTCCTTACATGTTGCTTTTCTTATTTTTTCGCAACTGTATTAAAAAACGTCGTTCGATACTCGTGAGGTAATGACATACTTTCCGCACTAGCATCGAAATGTACTATTTTGAGTTTCAGTTTTAAGTATGGGGAGCCCCCAAAATTTATTGTTTTATTTTTATTTTTGTGTGAAAATCTTAATGCGGTTCACAGAATACATCTACAATCAACAGTATAGTTCTTATAGTTTCAGAGAAAAGTGGCTGTGACATACGGACGGACAGACAGACAGACATGACGAATCTATAAGGGTTCCGTTTTTTGCCATTTGGCTACGGAACCCTAAAAATGAATTCCTCGTAACGGAATTATACGAAAATGATATATTACTTGCCCTAGTTGCTAAGAGCAGGAAGAAATATAGCATAGATTGAACCTGGGGAGCCGACCCTTTCCCCCCTTCCTTTTTGGGGGAATGCACGGTACGATCTGGTGCCTACCCTGCCTAATCAGCTTTATTTAACCTAAGGAACATAACATAACCTAAGGATGCCAAGCGGCATCGCCTGAGACAAAAGTGCATACTCAAGGTGCTTACTTACCCTACTACAAGACCAGCTATTATACTAGTGTTCATTCTTCAATTTCAGACTTAGCTTCCGTAAAAAAGAGTTTACATCTAGAGTCATTTATCTGGGGCAACTACCCGATGAAGATTTTCCACCAAATTTCATTTGTAACCAAGTGAGTAACATACAAAACTTTTTATTATTACTAAGTATATGTAATTTTCGTAACTGTCTTTTGATAAGGACCTTGTATTATGGGATTTATGGGTGGGCTTTTGCCCGCGAATTCGTCTGCGTGGACTTAGTAACCCCAGCTAGAGTAAGAATAGCGCCTGGAGAAAGTCTTAATAGCATTATTTAATTTGAGCATATTATGCACACAAATTAGCAGACACTTCATTAATTATCTCAATTCCACCCCGCTTTTTACTTTCTTAAGGGATGATTTTCGGGATAAAAACTATCCTATGTCCTTCTCAGGGACTCAACCTATCTCTATGCTAAATTTCATCTAAATCGATTCAGCGGTTAAGCGTGAAGAGGGAACACACAGACAGACAGACAGACTTTCGCATTTATAATATTAGTATGGATAGTATGGATTGTTAACTAGTCATCAGAGCTTTTCTTTAAATTACATTACATTATACTAATAATATAATTTTTCTACTCGTCGAGTATAATCTGTGTATTACAACTTGATATGCTACACTACAACCTTACTCTTTTCAACGTTGGATAGTCTATGGCACTTCCGACTCAAGGATAAGAATTTTATCGATACGGTTTAGTCAATTATAAAAATTTTGAAAATAAAATGTCATACATTTCGATAAAATATTTCTTGTTTAAGGAGACTCGATTCAATCCAAATTAGCCTACTTAAACACGCTGCTGCGTCGCATCTGCTTTGTGATTGGTTGGCCAACAAAAACATTTTATTGTATGTTGTAGTAGAAACAATAGGGTATTTGACAACATTAAAAATATATAACGAATTGCTGTCATCCTGAAAGATAATAAACTAATAAAGTATATTTCACTATATTTGAATGTAAATTATGTTTAGTTTTTGGAATATAAACGAAAGAAAATTTAATATTTTTTGAAATTTCATCAGGGACGTGAACGCTCTGTGATTGGTCAACGCTCGGATGACGTCACACGCGGGTAAACATTCTTGATTGCCTTGAGTGTTTTAACTGTTTTATTTGTATTTAGTTAATTTTAGTTATTGTTCCACAGTTTTCTGATATATTCCGATTTATCCGTACATCTAGTAGCACAATATTCATAAGAATCTCAAAATGGAGCCGAAATATGTGAAAGCTGATAGCGGCAACCTACCAGACATAGACGCATTAATGGTTGCACTTTTCTTTAAAGATAATCCAGATTACTATGCTGCGGAACTTAGAAATGTAAAAACAGCTGTGTGAGTATACGTAGAAATTGTTTATTTACGAACATTTCGATTTCGATGATACGAATACGACGACGATATATATATAGAATACGATGACGAGAATAGTATCTCCATACTGCACTTTAGTTTGAAAGAAAAAGTATGCTACTAACTACCTACTAATGCTGAAAGAGCTATGTTATGAGGTTATGTAGTAATACATTAAATACCTAGATCTTGTTTCGTTAAATACAACTAAATCCGCTGCTTTAACTACCATATTTATTTACAGTTAAATATTGCTTACATCGAAGTGGTCTTCACACATAAAAACATTTGTATGCGCTAAAATGCTCTTTGGGTCTCTTCGCGCTAGTTTTAACCACATTTTTCTTTTTTTGGGATTCGTTGGAACGGAAACAAACAATTTATCTGGATTTTTTATAGTCGTACTTGAACATTGCGGCACTGTACACCATTTATATACCATTTTACAGTGAAATAATCAATTCAATGCACATAAACCATAAGATTTAATAAGGTCATTGACTGAGTTTACTCGCGTGTGACGTCACACGTGTCACGTGATTAGCCCCTTTGCAAAAACAGCGTTTAAGGCGCGTTCAAAATAAATAAACTTTAACATTGTTTTTTTATATTTAATACAGGAAATTTCACGGAAATATTAATGTAGTGTAATTATTAAGTTATAAACAATCAATTAAAACCATTTTCAAAAATTAGTCAAATAGCCTATTGCTTCATAAGTCGGAAATGCGCATGTGACACTCTTCATATAGCAACATCCATACCCTACGAAAACCTCTTAGCGTTGCTTGTTAGTCTCCATAGGCTACGGTGGCCAAAATCGAGAAAAAAACTGTTTTAAAATTGAATTTAGCAAGGAGCAAGTACCAGGGCCTCATGAATTACGAGGAGTGGTCGTTGACCAACCCGCCGGGGGCGCCGGGCCCGCGGCGGCCACGGCCGGGGCGCGTACGAGTAAGAAGGTATCGCGGGCTGCGGCAGGTCGCGTATCCTGTATACTTTTGGTTTGTTTACCTATATGATTCTACTAGTTGAAAGTGTTATTTTTTTGTCTCGTAGAAAAAGTATTGTATACAATAGTGATATAATCAAGCTTAAAAAAATAAAATACTATTATACAATCGTGATATAATAGAGAGCTTTTCAGTCGAGTACCGTGTTTAAGCAACGAAGCTTGCTGAGTTGCTTAAGGTAAGGTACGAGATTGAAACGCTTGATTATATCACTATTGTATACAATACTTTTTCTACGAGACAAAAAAATAATACTTTCAACTAGTAGAATCATATAGGTAAACAAACCAAAAGTATACAGCTAAGATACGCGAGCTGCCGCAGCCCACGATACCTTCATACTCGAACGTGTCCCGGCCGCCGCGCCCGGCGCCCCCCACGGGTTGGTCAATGACACCTCCTCGTAATTCATGAGGCCCTGGTACTTGCTCCTTGCTAAATTCAATTTTAAAACAGTTTTTTTCTCGATTTTGGCCACCGTAGCCTATGGAGACTAACAAGCAACGCTAAGCGGTTTTCGTAGGGTATGGATGTTGCTATATGAAGGGTGTTACATGCGCGTTTCTGACTTACGGATCAATTGTTTCTACTACAACATAAAATAAAATGTTTTTGTTGGCCAACCAATCACAAAGCAGATGCGACGCAGCAGCGTGTTTAAGTAGGCTAATTTGCATTGAATCGAGTCTCCTTAAACAAGAAATATTTTTGAAATAAAACTATGAAAACGGATTATATCGCGTATATTGAATTTATAATACATCCCGACGTTTCGAACCCTTTACAGCGTTCGTGGTCAACGGGTGACTGAGGAAAAATTACAAAGTGCAAAAATACCCACATACTAAAATAATGAACAATCATAGACTACAAACTTTAAGGCTGGTTGTACATGCAAAATCGGTTCATAAGGCTAGTTATACACTACAATTATTTTCAAGTAAAGATATATATATACGCGATAAAAACTACGCCGGCTCCAACCCTACACCACGGACCCGAGAAGATTTAATTCCCTCCTAAATTGTAGGAGGGTATCCCAATATGGGACCGGCAACAAACTCGGCGGGACACATCTTTTCAAAACATCAGAATGTCCAGCATCATCCAACACTAAGGTCTCACAGTCTATGTCTCGCTTGCTCCTTTATCAGATGGACTACAGGATCCCAAGCTGGTGGTAGAGAAAAGCCATCTTCCCTATTAAAGTTTGGATATTTCTTAATCTCAATGGCCTCGCGCAGCATTCTGGGTATGTAACGCTTCTCCTTGGCAAGAACCAGAGGCTTATCAAACTTGATTGAGTGATTGGCTTTATCCATGACATGCTCACAGACTGCAGACCTAGGTCGACGGTGCTTGACATCAGCTATGTGTTCCTTCACCCGAGTGGAAATGCTCCGTTTCGTCTGCCCGACATATGATAGGCCACACTCACAGTCCAGCCTGTACACTCCTGCAATCTGTAGAGGGGTATTGCATTTTACAGGCCTCAGGAATTGTGACATCTTCTTCATTGGCTTGAATTCAATATACGCGATATAATCCGTTTTCATAGTTTTATTTCATGAGTAACTATCGCGGTAACCGAAGACAATAGGCTATTTGACTAATTTTTGAAAATGGTTTTAATTGATTGTTTATGACTTAATAATTACACTACATTGATATTGCCGTGAAATTTACTGTATTAAATATAAAAAAACAATGTTAAAGTTTATTTATTTTGAACGCGCCTTAAACGCTGTTTTTGCAAAGGGGCTAATCACGTGACACGTGTGACGTCACACGCGAGTAGACTCAGTCAATGACCTTAGTAAATCTTATGGTTTATGTGAATTGAATTGATTATTTCACTGTAAAATGGTATATAAATGGTGTATAGTGCCGCAATGTTCAAGTACGACTATAAAAAATCCAGACAAATTGTTTGTTTCCGTTCCAACGAATCACAAAAAAAGAAAAATGTGGTTAAAACTAGCGCGAAGAGACCCAAAGAGCATTTTAGCGCATACAAATGTTTTTTATGTGTGAAGATCACTTCGATGTAAGTAATATTTAACTGTAAATAAATATGGTAGTTAAAGCAGCGGATTTTGTTGTATTTAACGAAACAAGATCTAGGTATTTAATGTATTACTACATAACCTCATAAATAAATAAATAAATCATTTATTGCAGACTAAAAGGTCCATACATGGTTAGCAAACATTACAATCTTATTACTAGTGTTAGTAGCGCATAAAAACTAAAACTAAAAACTAGACGGCAAGTGCATTCAGCCCCTGCCAACGGTTGAGCATGGGGCCATTTTCGCGCTCCATGAACACGCCCAGAATGCTGTTGGGGCTGCCGCGCTGGCGACGCATCAGTGAAGCGCACCTCTTGCGCATTATCGCCGCAAAGTTGTCAACTTGTGCCTCCGCAAACATACCAGAGGCACTACAAAACATAGCTCTTTCAGCATTAGTAGGTAGTTAGTAGCATACTTTTTCTTTCAAACTAAAGTGCAGTATGGAGATACTATTCTCGTCATCGTATTCTATATATATATATCGTCGTCGTATTCGTATCATCGAAATCGAAATGTTCGTAAATAAACAATTTCTACGTTTACTCACACAGCTGTTTTTACATTTCTAAGTTCCGCAGCATAGTAATCCGGATTATCTTTAAAGAAAAGTGCAACCATTAATGCGTCTGTCTGGTAGGTTGCCGCTATCAGCTTTCACATATATCGGCTCCATTTTGAGATTCTTATGAATATTGTGCTACTAGATATACGGATAAATCGGAATATATCAGAAAACTGTGGAACAATAACTAAAATTAACTAAATACAAATAAAACAGTTAAAACACTCAAGGCAATCAATAATGTTTACCCGCGTGTGACGTCATCCGAGCGTTGACCAATCACAGAGCGTTCACGTCCCTGATGAAATTTTAAAAAATATTAAATTTTCTTTCGATTTTCCAAAAACTAAACATAATTTACATTCAAATATAGTGAAATATACTTTATTAGTTTATTATCTTTCAGGATGACAGCAATTCGTTATATATTTTTAATGTTGTCAAATACCCTATATTAAGAAATATTTTATCGAAATGTATGAAGTTCTATTTACAAAATTTTTATAATTGACTAAACCGTATCGATAAAATTCTTATGCTTAAGTCGGAAGTGCCATAGACTATCCAACGTTGGAAAGAGTAAGGTTGTAGTGTTGCATATGAAGTTGTAATACACAGATTATACTCGACGAGTAGAAAAAATACTATTGTCTACTCGTCGAGTATAATCTGTGTATTACAACTTCATATGCAACACTACAACCTTACTCTAAGTCAGGGGTCGGCAACCTTTTAGCAGCCAAGGGCCACTTAGTGGTTAGCAAAATTGCAGCGGGCCGCACACTGTTAATAATTCGTGAATTCATTAGACAAAAGGTCGTTTGTCAAAAAGGACTAATTTTAATATACATTTTTATACAAAGAGTGCCGCAATTCAGAGCGCGCTTAGCCCGCACTTACATGAAGGGCGCCTGCGGCGCCCCTCACACTAAAAAGTCGGGCGATGCCCGACATTCAGCGCGCTTCACGCGCTCCTGCATACACGGCGCCCCTGTATGTAAGCCCCTTATCTTACATGCAGGGCTCCTGCGGCGCCCCTCACACTTAAAGGTCGGGCAGAGCTTGACATTCATCGCGCTTGGCGCGCTCTTACATGCAGGACGCTTAAAGGTCGGGCGAAGCTCGACATTCAGCGAAGCGCGCTCCGCCGCGCATTTACATGCAGGGCGCTTGCTCCACACTTCCTCCACACTTACAGGCCGGGTGAAACCCGACATTCAGCGCGCCCCGCGCGCTCTTACTTTGCGATAGGCAGACACTCATATTGGCACCTCTGTGCATATTGAGTAATCAGCAAATTTAATGTAGATCTTGTGATAATGGGTCCCAACTCCAAAAAAAATAAATTGAAATGAAAGACTCTTATTTTCACTAGATCACTTTAGTGACGTAGGACTGATGTAACCCGGAGGCTCGCGGGCCGCCGGTTGCCGACCCCTGCTCTAAGTAGAAAAATAGTTATTTGTTATACAAGGGTGTAAAGTTGTATTTTACCCGCGAGTGTGCAATAGAAACACGAGCAAGCGAAAGCATTCTATAGTTGAATTCTATTCTAAAATAGAATCCGGAGCGTAGCGAGTGTTTCAACACACGAGAAGTAAAATACATTTGCACTCGTGTGTAACACAAAACTTATCCCCTCACTATAGCGAGGAAAGTGCAACATTTACAGACGTTAGATCATCTTCATCACTGGAATCACTTATTTTTTTACGATATTATAACAGAAAACACTGGAAATTCTGATTTTTACGTGAGTCGGTGAGAAGTGTTTTTAAGTAAAAATTTTGTTGACAATCTTGACATTTCTGTTCTGACGTATGAAGTGTCAAGGATGCGTTTTGAAATTGCATCGACTCAACTTGTGCGTTCAGAATTATATTTAACATCATTATAAAAAATCTAACGTTTCTTATGGAATTTGCAGGTTTATGACTTAACATTATTAAATAAAGCTGAATTTGCTATTTTTTATTAGATTCTCAAACCATTTATTTAATGATAATTAATATCGAACGAACCATTATTATGAGCGTTTTACGTTTTGTTATCTGTCAAGCTACTTAAACACGCTCCATCCAAGGTCAAATTACTTTCCCCACTACTGGATAAAATGCGTTTTTCCCCGCTTGTTTTAAAAGATAAAAGGCGGCTTTCCGAGCTAGTGAGGGGAAAATACTATTTTCTACTCGTCGAGTATAATCTGTGTATTACAACTTCATATGCAACACTACAACCTTACTCTTTTCAACGTTGGATAGTCTATGGCACTTCCGACTCGAGCATAAGAATTTTATCGATACGGTTTAGTCAATTATAAAAATTTTGAAAATAGAACTTCATACATTTCGATAAAATATTTCGTGTTTAAGGAGACTCGATTCAATGCCTACTAAAACACGCTGCTGCGTCGCATCTGCTTTGTGATTGGTTGGCCAATAAAAACATTTTATTTTATGTTGTATTAGAAACAATTGCTTCATAAGTCAGAAACGCGCATGTGACACCCTTCATATAGCAACATCCATACCCTACGAAAACCGCTTAGCGTTGCTTGTTAGTCTAATTAGGCTACGGTGGCCAAAATCGAGAAAAAAGCTGTCTTAAAATTGAATTTAGCAAGAAGCAGGTACCAGGGCCTCATGAGTTACGAGGAGTTTTCGTTAAGAGGCCGTAGTCGATTTTGGAGCAAAAATGTAAAATTGATAGATTTAGGCGTTGAAATTATACACGTTTTGTTACGTAATATCTAAATAACAAGTATTGATTTCTATTAGCACGTCTTCTCATCTTGCCTTTTAAAAATAAGGTCGCGAGCGTGCGTCACCGGTAATGCATGAAGAGAAGGGGCAGTTTTTAAAAAATCATCAAAAAATCGTGAGTATCAGGATGGCGGGTGTACATCAACAATTGGAGCTGCGATATACGTCAGGAGTTAGTGCTAGCAATGTGCCAAATGTGGGCCAAAATTGGAGCAATGTGCTCTTTAAACTCCAGAGATATTTAAGATATAAATGACGTCCGCCAACCTGACGTCAGGTTGGCGGGCTCAATTCCAGTTCTAGCTAATGGCTGCCTACTCAAGGGTGAAAGTACTGCCTACGGTTAGTGCTCGCAATGTGCTTCCACGTGTATGAAGCACAATATAATTCAGAGAGCGGTTAAAGAGTAATATGCAATTGAATAAATATATATATAGACGCCTGCTTATTAGAAATAGCAATATCACATCTTCATTGCTTCATTGCGGTAGACAAAAAACATGCAGGCGCTTTACACAAAAAAGTGATCAAGGGCCAAAGGGCCTACTGAAGCCGCGAATGCCGGTTCGTAAGCCACGCCCGCTAGCTCTTCCCTCCCCGCTAGCACGCACACATTGAAGCACTTCGCGGCGCACGTGAAAGTAAAGCTCCATTTACAAAAGTTAACTATCATTATACGTGCGTGTAGGTAAATTTAGCACAATCGGAATAGGATAAACCTCGAAATCTCTGCAACAGTCCTTACATTTGGTATGTATTTTTTCATGTCCACACCATTTGACATTTGGGGACCTAGAGGAATCGCAGCCATATTGGAAAATGGAGCTGCGGTATAGGTCAGCAGTTAGTGCTAGCAATGTGCCAAATGTGCACAAAATTGGGGCAATGTGCTCTTTAAACTCCAGAGTTACGACGAGAGAGAGATGACGGGGTAGGATTGAGAACTGGACTGAGTGGGAGTTCATTTTCTTCAGGATCCTGCATTATGGGTAGCCTCAAGCAATAATGAAAACACCAGAAATAACTTGATCACTTTTACTGAATGATTGTTTGGTTTACAATAATCGACAAAGGAATAATACACAGAGGTAAACCGAACAGACACGTCCGCTCGCTACGAGCTCTCACAATCGAATGCCCGAAGGGCCCCAACGGCCATGTCCAAGTTGACAAACCGGTCATGTCATACTTGCGTTCGGCGGCCGGAAACCGGATGCGATACTCCGACATATAAGAAATGAATGACGCCCGCCATCCTGACGTCAGGTTGGCGAGTGCATTTCCAGTTCTAGCTAATGGCTGCCTACTCAAGGGTGAAAGTACTGCCTAAGGTTAGTGTTGGGGGGTAGCTGACTTTTAGTAGCTTCAACTGATCTTGGTCGGCCGCGGCTTATCCTGGCAACTTCTGAGCAAATGGCAAAAAAGTGGTACCAAAATTCATCAAAACAAACTTCATCGAAAAATAGAATGAAACTTGTATGGCAGGAGGCCTTTGAGGACAGGAAAAAAAAAGTGGTCGGCCTAATCCTGTCTTGGCAGATTCCTATGTCCGACCGAATTTATGGTACCACCTGTTCCGGAAGGTTTCCGCGTCACCACGAAACCTTGATTGTTGAGGTCGCCGTCATCGAAATCGATGTGGAGGACTATATACCTGGTGTAAAGGTTGTCCATCGCCATTCAACGTGGTAACGCGACTAAGAGAGTGACCTTTGAGCCGCGCCGGGTCAACTCCGGGGCGACTTTTTAACTAGTCTTAAGTTGCAATTGTATTGTTGTCATTTTTTTTGTACTGACATGCTTAAAAAAATAGTTTAAGCAATAAAGAAACCATATTTTTAATACAAAAATATTTTTTTTTATAAATGTGGTCGGACTGCAAAAACTGCCAGGCTGTGAGGCCGACCAAGACATACGTCAACAGGTTTAATTTAGCTATTATAATCCGTTTATTTCATTCTATTTTGCAGCTGTCATTTATTTAAAAAATATATATGGCAATGTTTTTAGCCGTCACCGTCACGAAATGTCTTTCACTTGGCACCTATTGTCAGAATTGTATAAATAGATATGAAATAGATATTTGTGTTACGTGTGTTTTGGAGCTACTTTTCCGCATGATAAATAATTTTACAATAGTAAAAAATCATCACGAGGCTTTTCAAGCTGAAAAAAGGCAATGTTTACAATATTTGGAGTTGATGACGGGTAAGTGGAATGAAACATTTTAATACTTGCACTATATGAAGATAAGCCAGTTCGGTGCACGCATTCGCCGCGAACGCACATGCGCACGATATTACTTCACTTTATTTGAATTCTTGCCAGTGATTCTCAAACTTTTATAATTTTTATCATTAAATATGCAGTGTGCCCTTTGTAAGGAAGTCACTAGTGACGGCGCTTAGTGTGTGAGCTGTCGTAAAGAAATAGGTTTTTGCTGTGCTGAAATTACGGAGGCGGGATATAGAAAGCTTGGAGTTGACCGCAGAGCGGCATGGAAATGTCATAAATGCCGAAGGGATGTATCCCTGGCTCAGGGTAAACCAGCTGACAAAGTTGAGGCATCACCGGGCCATGGCTTACCATCAGAAAAGAAGGAGAACGTGCTGGCACGGGCTAAACCCGCTGACAGGGAGGAGGCGTTATCTGTTCCAGCCAAAGCAACTGGATATCGGATGTCGGAAAGCGCCTATGACAAAGACAGCTGCAGAAGAGTGCCATTGGCATGAAGTCCGCCTTTTTGCGTTATTGATCGTTTTTTAGTAATAATGATTTATTAAATGCATAAATAAAAACAGAGAAACACATATATCTTACATTTTACTTCCTTCCGACATCCGATATCGGAACGGACAATGTGAAAACGCTCTAATAGGTACAGGCATACTTACCTGATGAACTTCATCTTTAAGTTCCACATTGTGTTACGTTTTTAAATGTAGATACCTGTTAAATTAAATACATACATCTTTTCATCTGTGGGCGAGACACAAATCGGGCATCAGTTTTTGCGCAATTTTAAATTATTATTTTTTAACTTCATGGTCACTATTTAAATAAAAAATCTTTGACAAGCCACAGATGAAAAGATATATATAAGTAGGTAGGCTTAAGGGTACCATTTCTATTCAAACTGTACTAGCATTCCTGATGCAGTATTGTGGCGCGACATGGCTGCTTCACTGCCAGTCAAAATCAATGTTGACGGACAAATCGTTGACATTTTCGGAAGCAATTGTTAGATCTGGGCGTAAAGGGAAACTATAAGAAGATCATACGAAGATGACATTTTCTAGAGAATAAGCACGAATAACAAATTTAGATTATTCAGTAGCAAGGTCGAAATGGTCGAAAAATAATGTGGGCATCACGCACGCGAACAAAAGCGCTGTATACCTATTATTAAACATTTAAACTTGTTCCACGTGCGTTTATGCAGTTACCTATAAAACAAGATTCTTTCAGTTTACGAAGACACATCCGAAAGGTATAGGTAGGTAAGGTAACTTTGACAATTTACAAGAGTGAGTTGCCAGGATAAGCCGCGGCCGACCAAGAGCAGTTGAAGCTACTAAAAGTCAGCTACCCCCCAACACTAACCTTAGGCAGTACTTTCACCCTTGAGTAGGCAGCCATTAGCTAGAACTGGAAATGCACTCGCCAACCTGACGTCAGGATGGCGGGCGTCATTCATTTCTTATATATCTCTGGAGTTTAAAGAGCACATTGCCCCAATTTTGCGCACATTTGGCACATTGTTAGCACTAACTGCTGACGTATACCGCAGCTCCATTTTCCAAGATTGCTGCCATTCCTCTAGGTCCCCAAATGTCAAATGGTGTGGACATGAAAAAATACATACCAAATGTAAGGACTGTTGCAGAGATTTCAAGGTTTATCCTATTCCGATTGTGCTAAACTTACCTACACGCACGTATAATGGTAGTTAACTTTTGTAACGTTAAATGGAGCTTTACTTTCACGTGCGCCGCGAAGTGCTTCCATGTGTGCGTGCTAGCGGGGAGGAAAGAGTTAGCGCGCGTGGCTTACGAACCGGCATTCGCGGCTTCAGTAGGCCCTTTGGCCCTTGATCACTTTTTTGTGTAAAGCGCCTGCATGTTTTTTGTCTACCGCAATGAAGATGTGATATTGCTATTTCTAATAAGCAGGCTTCTATATATATGTTTATTCAATTGCATATTACTCTTTAACCGCTCTCTGAATTTGATTGTGCTTTATACATGTGGAAGCACATTGCGAGCACTAACCGTAGGCAGTACTTTCACCCTTGAGTAGGCAGCCATTAGCTAGAACTGGAAATGAGCCCGCCAACCTGACGTCAGGTTGGCGGACGTCATTTATATCTTAAATATCTCTGGAGTTTAAAGAGCACATTGCTCCAATTTTGGCGCACATTTGGCACATTGCTAGCACTAACTCCTGACGTATACCGCAGCTCCATTTGTTGATGTACACCCGCCATCCTGATACTCACAAAAAATCATGGTGGTAAATTATACAAATTGATGTATAAGCATAGTTTCAGCAAATGTTGTAGATTGTTTAAGTATCAAAATTACGTTGAAATTAAGTCGATTTTTAGAGAAATTGTCACTTGTTTTGAAGTAATTTCTGGAGAAAATTGATTTCGTCTAACTTTCATTTACACTACTTCAAAGTCATAATAATAAAAATGTAGTCTGATAAACGTCAAGTACAGGATATGTGTAATACAAAATTAACATGTTTAGCAGTCCAAACTTTACGAAATTTACAAATAAGAGCGACAAAATCAGTGCTTTACGCGCGTTTACCTAAACGTCCATCAGAAAAGCAAACATTACTAATTTATTGAGTCTGTTTTCAAAAAATTGATCTGATAAAAGTTAAGATAAGAAGACGTGCTAATAGAAACCATTACTTGTTATTTCAATTAGGTAACAAAAGGTGTAAAATTTCACGGACTAAATCTATCAATTTTACATTTTTGCGACTAAAATCGACACCGGCCTCTTAACCAACCCGCCGGGGGCGCCGGGCCCGGCGGCCGGGGCGCGTTCGAGTATGAAGGTATCGCGGGCTGCGGCAGCTCGCGTATCTTAGCTGTATAAGTACTTTTGGTTTGTTTACCTATATGGTTCTACTAGTTGAAAGTATTATTTTTTTGTCTCGTAGAAAAAGTATTGTATACAATAGTGATATAATCAAGCTTTTCAATCTCGTACCTTAACTTAAGCAACTCAGCAAGCTTCGTTGCTTAAACACGGTACTCGACTGAAAAGCTCTCTATTATATCACGATTGTATAAAATACTATTATATAATCCTACTGTAGCATCCCGCATCCCACAAAACAATGTTGAATTTTTCCATGTGCTTAAAGTATTTATAGTACAACCGGATTAGGTCTCACCTCGAAATCCTTCCAAAGTTATGAAATTTGGTATTTATGTTAATTAATGGTCTCTTTTTCATGTCCACATTATTTGACATTTGGGGACCTCGAAGAATCGCAGCCATCTTGGAAAATGTGTACCATCCTGGAGAAATTTGCGTTTTACTCTAAATATACGTTCTCTATGAAAATATGGTGTAAGGCAACATTAAAGCTTATTAAATTCTACATGAAAAAGTCCTAGATATCTTTGCGGAAAAAATACATCTTGTTATGGAAAATAATAGCTGAATCCAGATTTAGCGCTTATACCCTTTCAGGGGATATTCTCCTAATATGAAACTTGGTGGAATATGAATTCCACTTTTGTCTATACGTTTGTACACGTTCTACCCCAATATCAACATTTTACTCGACTGCGACTTAAACAGAAAGTAGGGTTATGGGTTTAAATACTAAAAATCAGTTCACCCTGTAGCTCAGGATACTAGACGGATTTTTAAAAATGACATATTGGTAGATTCCTCTTGACCTTCACAACCTGTTTACACTTGTTTTATTAAAGAAAAATCAATACGGCCACCTTGAGAGGACGCCGAATATGAAATGATATTTTTACTCCTAGAGCCTAAACTATTGAGTGGATTTCAATAAAAATAGACATCAGTAGATCCATTGGGTGCTTTGGGATAAATTCGAAAAAGGGGATAAGTCGAAAATCACACATTTCTACTAAACTGGAAACAATTTCTACGCTGGCAACACTTGTCAAGACGCCATGTTTATCTGCCCCCCCGCCCCGCTTCAGTTCACTTCGCGTCGCTAGTCGTGAGCGCACGTTTGCTGCGGTCTATTAAATAAAAAAGTGCGATTTAGTGCCTTATGAGGACTTTCGAAAGTACCCCACAGCACATAACTCGGAAACCTGATAAGTTAAATCATTGTTCGTTTGTTTTTACGTTAGATTGTCATTTTTGTCGCATAAATGAGTACAGCATAACAGTATATCTGTAGTTTTAAAAAAGCATTCGAATTTACCCTAGTGGGGAACTTCGAATGAATGTACTAATAACCCCAAACTAGGTTTTCATAGTCCATTATCAGAGGTTGTCAACCCAGGAATTAACATAACATTGTTAACATAACGTTACGGTTATCGTGGTCCGAAGTACTCCGAATGAGTATATGTCGAATATACCCCAAAGCACCTCAATTGGTACACGAGTGCTATGCAATATTATATTTACTAAAATAAATGGAGGAACAATGTTTAGGACTTAAAAATGTAACTGCAAAAACAGATTTTAGGTCTTAAATGGGGTTTAAACAGTAGTGACAGTAATGGAATTTGACATTTACAATTTCAGGGATCCCTGTTTGCGTGTCATAAAATTGGAGCTTCGGGGACCACTGGGATCAAATGCCATCTTGAAAAGTATAAGTCTTTTTTGGTTTGTCTGTTTTTCTCGGAATATCTGGGTTTAATATGAATACTGTGTATGGCGAAACAAAAGCTTATTAAGTTCTACACAAAATATATATATAACACCATGTCCCTAAAAAAGAGCTTTCTTCTAGAAATATGGCTCAGAAGCACTCGTGTTCCAATTATGGATCTACTGATGTCTATTTTATTGAAATCCACTCAATAGTTTAGGCTCTAGGAGTAAAAATATGATTTAATATTCGGCGTCCTTTCAAGGCGGCTGTATTGATTTTCTTTAATAAAACCAGTGTAAACAGGTTGTAAAGGGCAAGAGGAATCTACCGATATGTCATTTAAAAAAAATCGTCCAGTATCCTGAGCAACAGGGTGTACTGATTTTCAGTATTTAAATCCATAACCCTACTTTCTGTTTAAGTCGCAGTCGAGTAAAATGTTGAATTTGGGGTAGAACGTGTACAAACGTATAGACAAAAGTGGAATTCATATTCCTTCAAGTTTCATATTAAGAGAATATCCCCTGAAAGGGTATAAGCGCTAAATCTGGATTCAGCTATTATTTTCTATTACAAGATGTATTTTTGTCGCAAAGATATCTAGGACTGTTTTGTGTAGAATTTAAAAAGCTTTAATGTTGCTATACACCATATTTTCATAGAGAACGTATATTTAGAGTAAAACGCAAATTTCTCCAGGATGGTACACATTTTCCAAGATGGCTGCGATTCCTCGAGGTCCCCAAATATCAAATAGTGTGGACATGAAAAAGAGACCTTTAATTAATATACAAACCAAATTTCATAACTGGAAGGATTTCGAGGTTAGACTTCATCCGATTGTACTATTATTTATATGTGCTATCATGTAAAAGGTGTTATTCTCACTAGTTGCCACCAAGTTGTTACCACTGAGTTTTTTTTGTCTGTTCTCAGTGGTAACAAATGAGAAAAATCCTTGGTTTGGTAGGTTTTTTTTTCTCAGTTTTTACCACTAGAGACAAAATATTCCCAATAGTTACTACCAAAATTTTGTTAGTGTTCAATACTAATAAAAATACCTAAGTAAACCACTGAGTTCTTATTACTACATAATTATAGAGACGACATACCAAACAATGAAATTGTCGCAATCACAACCTGTACCACGCGACCAAAACGTCGTAAGCGCCGTAAAATTCATGGCGCTTCTATATCTGTACCGATACTAATACTCGTACTTTAGTAATAATGGTAGTTCTACGAAACAAATATGGAGTGTTGCATGTAGATGTATTTAGTTTTTCTTTGAGCTTAATAATTTATTGGGGTCAGGCACAGGATTACATTTTCTTTTTTAGCGGGATATAGCACAATTGTGCAAACATAAAAAATAAAATAAAGTGTTAAACAAATATAACATGGCTTCACAATTATTAAAGTAAGATAGTAATAAAAATATTACATTATGCCACTACATTTTTAGGGTTCCTTACCTGAAAACAAAAAAAAAGGAAACCTTATAGGATCACTTTCTTGCCCGTTCGTCTGTCTGTCTGTCTGTCTGTCAGTCAAGATCCTTAATCTCGGAAACGCATGGAGGTATCAAGTTGAAATTCAAAAATTACTGCCGTTTAGGCCGTAAATGTATAGGGTACTTCCCGAAAACAATTTATTTTCAATTTCATAGAAAATAATTGAATTTGTTCTTGGAGGGTACTTCCCGTTGACCTTGAACTATGAAATTTGGCAACTAATAATATTGCTATGATACTAATGATACTATCGTCTTATACCTACTATAAATACAGGGAAAAATCTAAAAACTATAGATTTGTAAAAAATATGTACGGAACCCTCAGTGGGCGAGTCCGACTCGCGTTTGTCCAAGAAAAAGACGCAACTAAATTGGTCATTTGGTTTGGAGATAATATTTTATTTCATGGCCCAAGCAACACACAAGCAGGATAATGCAGTAAAATTATCATCTTATTCAAATTAAGATTGCATAAATTTTGTGTACAGTCGCCATCAGATGTATCGGAGCGGCCAAGGTGCTCAAAAATATCTGAACACGCACTCTAACGCCTTGACAATAGAGGCGTGTTCAGATATTTGTGAGAGACTCGGCCGCTCCGATATATCTGATGGCGACTGTATAAGCGGTGGAAATTACCAAATTCGGAATAAAAAAATATGTGGGCCTGTATACCAATGTATGCTGAATAAGTTTTGTATAGTATCGGTTTTGCATATTAAAGCTGAATAATACTTATTTCTTACACAGTTAGTCAGACATTATTCAGCTTAAAGCATTAGTGGTTACTAAAAGCTGCAAAATAGAGCCATTAGCAGCAATTAGCTGTGTATATTCTGCGTAGTGGGATATTAAGCAGACAATATTAAGAAAAATGTGATAGTGGTTACTAAATGCTGAAAAGAAGCGTCAGTGGAGACTTTTTACTGTATAAAAGCGGTTACAGTTTCTGTTTTAATGCTAGTTTTTGAATAAAGGTTGACGCTATTACTGGAAGCTGTAAAGATATCCACATCTTATTTGTTATCCAGTAGCTAATAATAAAGTAATAGCGATATTAGTACACATGAATTATCTTTTCTTGCTAAATGCTGCTAAATGAACGCATTGAGAAGTGTTATTCAAACTACTGCTTAACAACAAGTGCGCGGTGGTCATTTATTCCATAAATGCAATAAACGGGCTAAGAGCATGTCGGGCCATGCTCAGTGTAGGGTTCCGTAGTTACCTTTTCGTCACAATATGCTAAACTGGAGCTATTAGTTTAGAAGATTGTTAACAAAGGGATGAAATGATGCTTGGTGCCTTTCACCCGAGTTAAACAATTTTTTTTTTCATACGGAATACGAGGAAACCAAACAGACGAGGCAAATTTGCGTAATCAGTAATTAAAATTAAAGTAATAGACGTATAGCCATGACTTTTTCCATAGAACACTTTCAATCGGAGACTTTGCATGTCTGGTCATAATAATCCATAACGAAAAACATTAAATTGCAATATCTTTGAAAAAATTTTACATATTTTAGGAAACTGCAGTAATTTTAAAATTATTTGTTAAATAAAGTATGAAAATCAGTGGAATTGTGTCTTACTTTTTAATTTTTTACTTTTTCGTTTTACAACTGCCAATAGTCAACGGCATTATTCATTCAGCCAATGAATGAACTGTTTTAGAGAAATTAAATATTAAATAAAAATTGAACGAGTAAAACAAGCAATTTTATCTAAAATTTTACTTTATTTACATAAATAATGCCAAATAACTTCAAAACCCCATTGAATGTCTTAATAACTGTGGCTGTACGTGTTTTTACTACGAAGGGGAGATTTTATGCGATAACTCAAAAACGGCTAAACTGATCATGTTCGCTATAGTTTTCGTTTAATGTCTTTCTAAAGCTCTATAGGTATTTCTAAGATTTTTTCATATTTTTGGACTCATGGCTCATAAGTTAGCGGGGGGACACATTTTTTTTGGAGCGGTTATTTCCGAAAATATTCAATTCAATATCAAAAAATGTTTGTTTAAGACCCCTATTCGTTTTGAGACCTATCCAACGATACCCCACAATATAGGGTTGAAACGAAAAAAAATTTTTTTTATAGATTTTATTGTACGACTGTCGGATTAATATAATCATGCGAAATTGCAGCTTCATAGCACTAACGATCACGGAGCAAAGGCTCAGACACACAGACAGACAGACGGACGGACGGACATGGCAAAACTATAAAGATTCCTAGTTGACTACGGAACCCTAAAAAGCATGATCAAAACAGTGCCGTACCGACTTGTGTGATTTCTGTGATATTTATCATATAATAACTTAAATATTATATCGCGTTTATAATATTAGTAGGAAGTAGGATTTAATATCGCCCGTGTTACATAGGTACCTACAATGTTCTCATCAAACTAGTAAGGGGATCAATGGATTTTGCTATTTGTGTATAGAACCCTAATGGTCGTTAATATTGTGAAAACAATTTACTATTATACTGATGTTATTCAAAACTTGCTGTTCTAAAACCATCATTATCTAAAATGTAGCTCAGTAACTCGACTAATGTGAATGCTTATTCAGAAATTTAGCACAATAATATCTGTGGCAGCAGCTTATATTCAGCACGATCGGACGCCATTACGGTTGCTCATATTCTAACCTCTACAATTCAATAAGAATTCAAAATGAACTGAAAAACCAACGTTTATTCATTTATAAAACGAATTTTATCGTAGCATAACTTGTTAAAGTACATTTTTTATCACTAAAACACCTGAACACCGCAAAAAAATTACAAATTTAAAAGTGGACTAGTAAAATGTCTATATTTATTTTTTAAACAGTGCATTATTTACGCAGCGCTTTAAAATTTTCATTGAAATATATATATGTATTTATAGGTACAGTAAAGTGGCATGCGTTATGAAATTGAAGTTATGTAAACATTAAATCTCCTCATTTTGTGTTCACCTCAGAAACTATTATAAAACTTTGACACAAGTTCACAAATTAGAATGGAAGACAGAAAACATTGATTTAATCACACACATTTTCTGTATTTTAGAGATAATATCTGAATATATTTTCAGTAAAGATGTACTTATGAACCAAAAGCTGAATAACGTGTGAATAACTGTTTCATTGTATACAAAGCTGGATAACTTTGGTTTAAAAGCGGTATAGAAGTGTTTGACAGCCTCTATTCAAGTGTTATTCAGATGATTCACCACTATGAACACACTTATACAGCTATTTTATTGCTGTTATTCAGTTGTAAGCTGTTAATTTGTGCCCAAATCTTCTGTATAACGTCTGTAACAGCGCTGTTACAGACATTATTCAGCTAGCTTATTCAGCTTACAGTACGGCATGCTCTATTATTCAAACAATATTCAGCTGCCTTGTGTTGCTTAGGGGAGATTCAATCATGTTCAACAAAAATTACAGCCTCTCATCCTAAATAAACCTAAAAAGGGAATTAAAGCAACAATTAACTGCATTTGAAAAGCTGTAAACCCACAGTTTTTCAAAGCAGGAAATATATACCTATATAATGTATATACATAGTATAAATCAAGGTCGCTTTCCGCTGTCTGTCTGTCTCTATGTATGCTTAGATCTTTAAAACTACGCAACGGATTTTGATGCGGTTTTCACCTATCAATAGAGTAATTCTTGAGGAAGGTTTTAGTGTATAATTTGTAAAGGTTTTGTGTAACCCGTGCGAA
This sequence comes from Cydia strobilella, assembly GCF_947568885.1. Lineage (NCBI taxonomy): Eukaryota > Metazoa > Arthropoda > Insecta > Lepidoptera > Tortricidae > Cydia > Cydia strobilella. The sequence continues at coordinate 34,975,930 of NC_086068.1, forward strand.
GCCGGGGCGGGTCGCTAGTACATATATATAAATATATATATTGTGTGTGTGTGTTCGTATTTATACATACTATAACTTTTCATATCTTTATGTAATTTTTTTTTTCAGAAATATAATATTGTAACATTCCTTCCACTGGTATTGTATGACCAATTCCGTTTTTTTTTAAATCTTTACTTTTTGGTCATGGCACTCAGTCAATTCATACCGAGTATTCGTATTGGAGACCTGTATACATACTGGGGTCCGCTGTGTTTTGTTTTGGCAGTGACACTGTTCAGAGAGGCAGTGGATGACTTCAGGCGATACAGGTAAGTTTTCATGAAATACTTATATGGGGCATTTTCTATGAAAAGGGACCTTATTGTCGATGGCGCTTACGCCGCACAACGTCGCGAGGCATTGTATTTATATCGGAGCATCGTTTATAATGGCGTAAGCGCCCTTTAAGGTCCCTTTTTATAGGAAATATCACATATTAATGGCCAGGCCACACTTAATGCATATAGCACGTTTGTGTCTACGGCTTAACAGCGAGTATAAGCGCGTCTCCATTTTGTAGGAGCTGATGGAGACGTGCTGTATACCCATCCAGTGTACACTTTTAACTGTCCATCAGTGGGCCTTATGCCTTTTGTAATAAGGTCCAGGTCCACCGTGTTGCTCTTTACTGTACACTAGCCTTAAATATTGTATCATGTTTCACATCTTACAAACAATTTATTGTCCTTGTAGAAGGGACAAAGAAGTGAATAGGCAATGCTACGAGCGTGTGGTTCTTGACCAGAACATAAATGATTACCGACCATTTGTGACGGAGCGCGTGCCAGCATCGGCACTGAGAGTTGGCGACATAGTCATGCTGCACAAGGGGCAAAGAGTGCCGGCAGACATGATTCTACTGAGGACTAACGAGACAATGGGTACTGTATTTATACGAACAGACCAATTGGATGGAGAAATAGATTGGAAATTGAGGTAACTTTTGCACTATACTATCACTTGCTTGTATATTTTTAAGTTATATGAAAAAGGATCAATAAGACACCCTCATTCACCTTGTTTACCTCTGTAATAATCAGTAAGTATATATTACAAGAGACAACTTATGTTTGTGTGAAGGAATAAAGCATGGTTGGGATTGTCATGCTTTATACATAGAATAAATTTACTTGTGAAAATATTGTATATAAGGTTGACCGGTGTAAATGCCCCTATGGAGTTATTGCGTCTCTTTGAGTTCTTTTTTAGGGTTCCGTACCCAAATGGTAAAAACGGGACCCTATTACCAAGACTCCACAGTCCGTCTGTCCGTCTGTTTGTCTGTCACCAGGCTGTCTCATGAACCGTGATAGCTAGACAGTTGAAATTTTCACCGATGATGTATTTCTGTTGCCGCTGTAACAACAAATACTAAAAAGTACGAAACCCTCGGTGGGCGAGTCCGACTCGCACTTGTCCGGTTTTTTAAACAACGTGAATTACAACTTGTTACCCGTGAGTCGTTGCGCAAAAATAATAAAATTTTCGTTCCCTTTAAGCAATAATGTGAATTGGTATTGATGGTTTCCCCTAATGGCCCTAATTAATATATTAAAAAAAAACTTTATATGGCTGTATCTCCTAAACCGTGCGTCACAGCGCAAAAATAATAAAATTTTCGTTCCCCTCTAGGTGACCCTTAATTTATATTTGAAAACAAAAACCAAAAAAAAAACAAAAAAAAACTTTATAGGGCTGTATCTCCTAAACCATGCGTTGTAGCACGAAAATAATAAAATTTTCGTTCTCCTCTGGATGACCCTTAATTTATTGTTGAAAAAAAAACTTTTTTTTTTATAAGGCTATCTCCTAAACCATGCGTCGTAGCGCAAAAATAATAAAATTTTCGTTCCCCTCTAGGTGACCCTTAATTTATATTTAAAAAAAAACCCAAAAAATACCAAAAAAAATCCTTGTAGGGCTGTATCTCCTAAACCGTGCGCCGTAGCGCAAAAATAATCAAATTTTTGTTCCTCCTCGATACTCCACGCACTAAATAACCATGAAACAATACACACACACAATACGACATGAAACAATCATCATCATCATGTTTGTATTATTATTTCATTGCATGTTTGAGAAAAGCATTATACATACCTCTGCATGAAAAGCTTACTTCACGGCCTCTGTAGCAATGTACTATTATCTGACAGTAAGAATGGAATGTATGTAGGTACTATTAGGTAGGTATAAAAATAAGTTCACGTACCCACCGTCACATACAGAATATCTAAATCAGTCATGCATAAACGCCGTTGCCTTTCATTTAATTGATTCAATACTCTGTAATACTAAAGTGAGTGAGTGAGGAGTGAACGCTATATCAAATAAGAGCGTTAGGTATATCCTTTCAGACTCGGATTATCAAAATCAAAATGTGAACGTACTAATTTTACATACAGTTGTCAGAATCGAAATTATCAGTTTCTTCTTAATTTAAAAATGATTCACTTTCCGGAACATATTTAAAACTTTGTGAATCCATTTTAAATGCACACCAACAGTCAAAAGTCACACGCCTAAGTATAAAAAATAAACAATTCAGTCAGCAAGCAACAGCACTGTCAAGTCAACATCGAGAATTGGGTAGGTAAAGTTTTTTGAAGATAGGCAAATTATATTTTTATCCGATAGTATTCGTCATAACGATCACGGAAATGCAGCTCTTTTATTTTTATTTCGTATTAATTATTAAATATATTTTTTTAAGTGACCGAGATGTCGTTTGTGAAATTTAATAGCAGATCAGGCACTAATGCCTGTGCACGTGATTTAATTGATGAGATAGAAAAAAAAAACGATGTCAACTGTCAGTGTCACTTAGCTGTCATTGCCGAAAAATGTTAATAACAAAATGTTTAATGTATGTATTTCACGGATACGTACAGGAGGGCCTTCGCTCCTCTAATTTCGGCAGCATTGTGCTTATCGCTGTTATGATAATAATTTAAAATCATAACTAGGTCCATGTGGGGCAAGTTTGTAGAATCTGCTTGCATAAACTCGCTCATCCTTCTTGCAAAACTCAGTCCAAGGGTCGTCGTAAGGGAAGAAAACGTTGTCCAATAAGCAGTGCCGAGTTGTCGAAAGTAGATTCAATCTTTGTCCAAATACTCGTAGATGTCGTGGGGAATCAGAAGTCCTTGGGTCGTGCTGAGGTCGTCAAAAATCTCAATGATAACCATATGATAACTCTAAATCGCAAGGTAACAGAAAGGGTTGGGCCGTTGTCTGTTATTTTTCGGCAATGACAGCTAAGTGACACTGACAGTTGACATCGTTTTTTTTTCTATCTCATCAATTAAATCACGTGCAAAGGCATTAGTGCCTGATCTGCTATTAAATTTCACAAACGTCATCTCGGTCACTTAAAAAAATATATTTAATAAATAATACGAAATAAAAATAAAAGAGCTGCATTTCCGTGATCGTTATGACGAATACTATCGGTCAAAAATATAATTTGCCTATCTTCAAAAAACTTTACCTACCCAATTGTAGGCGGCTGAGATTAACCGTTATTATATCGTTCCTCGAAAACAAAAAAAAAACGTTCTCTCAACTAACCGGTAAGAAGAGAGAACTAAATTTTAAAGTTCGCGTTCCATCAATTATCCGGTTTATTAAAGAAAGAAATAAAATAACGGGTTAGGAACGATATTAACCGATATTTGAATACCGGTTCCGAGCCCTGATTACAAGAGCTCCCGTCATCTAGTGATAAAAGCCCGAACCTACTTAGAGAATTAAACGTAACATTGAAGTGCGTTCCGACCAATCGTATTCGAGAAATAACGAAATAGACGCAATAATCCCAATAATTACATTTATCCTGATTAACCTTAGTTTTATTATTTATATTACACCTACTATAGAACCAAGGTGAATTAGAATATAAAATTAGATATTGAGAGGTCATTAGACAAAATAGACAATGACGGTATTTAATTGTTATTATTAATATAAGGCAAATCTTGTAATGAAGTTGTTGTTTCATACATAAGTGTTTAAGTGATTACTTTCAAATGGTGTAATTTATTTAATGGCGCCCATTCGTATATCGTTTGTTCAACCATGAGATAGAAGATAAATAATAAAATCTATTGGCTATAGTCTAACCCGTTCGTATAAAAATACCGCAAATCGATGTACAGGTTAGCCGTTTGGCACACACATAGTAGAGGTCAAAAAAAAAATTTTGACCCGCAGTTCCTAAAAAAATTTCGCTGAGGGGAGTGGTAAAACATTTTTTTTTGTATGGAAAAAAATATTTTTTTTCCAAAACCAATCGTGTGTGGTATCATACGAAAGGGCTTTTTGAGGCGATTCTAAAAATATATCACATCATTACATTTCGGGCATTTTTTTTTAAATTAAAACTAAAAGAATTTTCGAAACATACCAAGTTTGGGCTCCTCCAGACACGATATGGCTGATTTTTTTTTATAATATACCATAAATGATACGTGATATCCTCATCAGAAAGCAATTTTGAAAATAATATCATTAACAATTTTTTTTTTTTTCAATTTTACAAAGTGACACAATTCTACTTCGATACCTATTTCACGAGACTTATGGAACTATACTGCAGATACGGTACATATCAATCATAAAATGATACGTAATATCCATATATCCAGAAATACCTCTTTAACCCTTTAACTGCGCCTTTTTAGACCGGAGGAAACCGGCCTGTTTGGAGAAAAGTCGTCGACATCTCTTCTAAATACCTACAACTGGTATGGATGTGTTCCTCGTTGTCTCCAGAATACAAATTGACCGGTTGTGGTTTATGGAGGGGGGGACGGGTGCTACAAAAGGGGGGCAAAGATGGCGGCCGACTGTCATCGAAATTTGTTCACATCTCGAGCCCTATGAGACCGATCGGGTCGTGTGAGATGTCATTTGAAAGACAATTAAACGTATTATAATTGTTTCTAAACAACCGTAGTCATCACTTTAGTCGTTTACAAAATATTTGAAAAAATATCGTTTTTTACCGTGTAGGTTTGCATAAGTACTGATAAAACATGCTTATAACTCAATAAATTATAACTTTACCGCAATGAATGTTATTACAAAATATACGGAAAATTTTATGAGTTTTCCAAAAACATAAGTTTTATTTGTATATAATACTATATAACCAAGTAATGATGAATTTTGTTCAGCATGGGTCACTGCGCATCTGCGCATCGTCATATGAATGGCGGCTGACCGTCGTCGTATTTTTATTATTTCTCGGATTTTATTTTACTGATCAAATCGTGATAGGTATGATTTAAAAGCATTCTAAATGTACTGTAATCGGTTCTTTGTAGTCTGAGATGAAAAATTTACAGTTTGATTTTTTTTTAAGAAAATTTTACATTTTACCCAAAAGGTTCCGTTATGACCAAAATAATTTGAGAAACAGATTATTTAACGTGAATAATACCTAATAAAAATCAGTTTTTTATTAGCTTTCTAAAAATATAGATTTAGTTACCAAATAACTAATAATATATATATATATCAATGCCCATTTTGTCAAGCAAGTACAAACGGCGCGGCGGCGGTAGACCAGCAGCATACTATTGTTAGGTATTGTTTGAAAGTACATTTATTTATAATGTTCCTAATTGAGAGGCTATCGTTTTCATCTCGAATCATCTAATGATATGATATGATATGATATTTATTGGTAAATATTTACATTTACACGTCATTTCTACAATTAAGCATTACAATAACAGTTAATAACATTACAAAACATAATTATTACAATTAATAACAAAACATTTATTATATTCCTATATAATTTAGTAGATATGCGATTGAGCCAATGACCCGTGGCTATCGAAGAACTCGTCAATGGTATAGCAAGCCATTTCTAATAGTACGGCTTTCAGTTTGCGGACAAATATTGCATCGCTAGAAGCATGCTTTATTTCATCGTCCAGTATGTTGTACAGTCTAATTCCCAGTACATGCATAGACTTCCTAGTTTTCGCGAGGCGACACGCCGGCACGACCAACTGATTACGCCTGCGCGTAACGCTACCTCGGAGTTGACTATGAGTGGGGATCTGATCAAGATTTTGTCTCACGTATTTGCATGCTTCTATTATATACACACTAGGTAACGTAAGGATTTTACATTTTTTAAACAGTTCTTTAGCCGGATGGTCGAGTGGTTTCCTAGTCATAATGCGGAGAGCACGCTTTTGTAATTTAAATAGGTCCGCAGCAGTACCCCATAGATCTACACCGTAGGTGGGTATAGAATGGAAGTAACCATAGTAGGCCTTCCTTAGGTTTTCCTCAGAAAGACTGTTAGTTAGCCTAGACAACGCGAAGCACGCAGAAGCGAGACGTTTACACGTCGCATCTATGTGAGGTGCCCACGTTAGTCCCGAATCGATTACAAAACCTAGGTATTTGACTTCATGTACATGCGGTACCGTAATATCATTCAAAACAATCCGCACCCGAGTATTTACATTTCTCTTTAATTGGAAGTACACTATGTTTGTCTTATCGACATTCAAACTCATCCCATTAGCAGTAAACCAATCAGATATTCTTTGCATTGTTTGAGTCAGTTTTATTTCCAAGCTAGCGAAATCATCGGCTGCTGTTATTACACACGTGTCATCGGCAAACATAACGTACTCCACGTCCTCGGTGGCGGCAGTGATGTCGTTAACAAGGACCAAAAACAGGTTATTTCCCATCGTTGATCCCTGCGGGACAGCACTGTCCCCCAATTCTTCAAAGTTAGAGTTGAATGATTTTATGTAGGTGGTTTGCTTTCGCCCCCCCAGGAAGGACCTTAATAATTCAAGGAAAGATCCATTGACACCATACCGCGATAGCTTTGCGATAAGTAGTGCGTGGTCAATTGTTTCGAAGGCGCGCGACAGGTCGCAGAATATAGCTGCCACATGTCGCCCAGCCTCGAGATGCGCAGTCACTCGCCGCACTACATCTCGCGCCGCGTCCGCAGTCGATCGGCCAGGCTGGTAGGCGTACTGCTGCGGGTTCAGTAGACTATTGCTAGTAAAGTAATGCATTAGTTTACCACTCAACAGGCGCTCGAATACCTTAGACACGATAGGTATTAAGGATATGGGTCTATAGGATTTGAGAGCATCCATGTCACCTTTGCCCTTATAAATGGGCTGCACTTTGACTACTTTTAGTGGTTTGGGATAAATGCCACTTTTAACACACTCATTGAATAGGCAAAGTAGCAGCGAGACCACAATTGGAGGTAAATAGTCTAAAATGTATGTAGACATATCGTTGACATCCCTAGATTGCTTTTTTTTAATGCATTTTAGAGCCATCATTACATCTGCAAGCGTAAACTGATCAAAACAAAACACAGGCGTATTGTGGGATAGATAACCATCTAGATAAGCAAGCGCGGAGTGCGCACGAGCATTATTATTATCGGTAGTGGCCTGCATGTAGTAGCGATTAAGGCGCGAGGCGGCGGTGGTCGCGCGCTCAGCCTCACAGGCGCCGGGTGTGCGACTCACCAATACATCTAACGGACCAGTTTTTCTTTTATGCCCACACGTTTCAGATGCAATGATGCGCCACACACTACGACTCATATTTTCCCTGCCATTTGCAATTATGTTATTAATGTACTCGCTACGAGCTCGTTTTAGTGTATCCGTATAGGTCAGTTCCAGCGATTGCAATTCCGTCAACAAACTATTGGCCAAACTATCGCCAGCATTGCTTAACGATATGTCGATTTTACATTGATATACCTTTTTTCTAATACAACGCACTTGGTCATTTACCCATTTACTAATATTGGATTTTACGGGCTGTTTTTTCATAGGAAAACTACTGTCAAAACAATGCTTTAGCACATTCATCATTTTCTCAAGTTTGCTACTGGGACAGGCTTTTGTTAACATGATTCTGTCCCAGTTATATAAGTCGAGATACAGCATGAAGTTGTTTACATTTTGTGGCGAAAAAGTTCGTTTCAATACAACACAATTCGCCTGCAAGTTTTTTTGAATATTTACTTCTACATTTATGCACTGATGATCGGATATACGCGATTGGGAAGAAGTGATATTTTTAATGTCCGTCTTAGTCAAATTAGTGTAGGCATGATCTATACAAGTCTCCGAGTGGTTTGTTATTCTGGTAGCAGTTTTAACGATCTGCCTATATCCGAACTGATTCAGTACGACTTTTAACTCCTTTGTAGTTTTACAGGTCTTTAAGTAGTCAATATTCATATCGCCCATTATTAATACTTTATAATTTTGAAAGGCTGGCAAGCTTAGGAGTTCGTTAAGTTTACTATAATAAATCTGAATGTCACTATTAGGTGGTCTATATATGCATGCAATCACTAGGTTTAAGTTTACACATTCAACGGCACACACTTCAAACTGCATTTCTACGCACAAGGAATTTACTTCATTCCGCTCAATAGATACTAAATCCGACCTAACATAAATGCAAGCACCTCCTCCTCGCCGCAACGCTCTGCAATAGTGGGCACGCAAATCGTAGTTCATCAAATTGACAGAAGTTATTTCACTGGATCTTAGCCATGTCTCGGTCAGACAAATTACATCGACTCGACCCTGTAGCTGGAGCTCCGCTTCGAGTTCATACGTTTTATTGGGAAGGCTACGTATATTTTGATGTATGACTGAAATTGTCGCGTTCCGTAGTGTGTCATCATTGCGGCGTCTCGGTGCAACTGCCGACCGGTTTTGGCGAGCGCGGGCGCAGGCCGGGGACGGTAGCGGTAATATCGATGAACAATGTGGTTTAATAATTTATTTCGGTAAGTTATGCTTCCAAAAATAGTCAAGTTCTAAGTACATAACTTCGAGTTAAGTTCGTAGCTTCAAGATTGCATGACGACTGCACATGAAGTAGTGAATATCTATGTCGCTATTTGACTCACATCTACATGTACCTTAAACGTTTTCGAACCCACTCCGTAGTTAATAACAATAATAGCTTAAAATCACCTTCAAGATCTAGGGCTTGTGGCGTTTTCAAGTAAGATTAGTCGCCGCACGTTCCCTCGCCTATAGAATAGTCTATAATTGGTTGGTATTAAACTCAATTTAGGGAGTACATTACATTAAAAAAAGACATGCAACAAATATAAAAACTTTTAATATATGTCATCTACAATTCACATATTCACATACAATTCAAATAATCACATAAGCACAAAAAGCAAGCTTTATATAAAACCTAGTAAGAATTACTAGGTTTAATAGACCACAATGGGTCTATACTTAGTCCATATAATTATAGGGAACTTACTCCACCTATATAACGTGGTAACCATTAATAATAGAAAAAGGTTCCCATTGAAACATACAATCGTTAATTTGGTATTGAAAAGAGTATTACTATCCGAGTAAAATATTGATAAAAGTAAAAAAAAACATGAATCCACATGGCACTCGACCATTAAGAATTACTACAACGGGTCAATAATCCACCGCAACCACAGAAATGGATCAAACTATACCTATGCATTACTCGTCTTCGAAATTATAATCTTCATTTAGGAACATTATAAATAAATGTACTTTCAAACAATACCTAATAATAGTATGCTGCTGGTCTACCGCCGCCGCGCCGTTTGTACTTGCTTGACAAAATGGGCATTGACATATATATTATTAGTTATATGGTAAAAATTCCGACTTATATATTATTCCCATTCCTTCATAGAGCGTACGAGGCGCTCCCACCATGGCGCTGCAGGAGGACTGAATTCCCACTTAATGTTCCTCACGTTGAAAGTCTTCAGAAGGTTAATATAAGCTCCGTGGAAGTCAGTATCATTATCCGTGTGTATTGTGTCAAGTCTTCCACGTCTTGCGATAAGTCTTCTTAGGGTCATGAGAAAAACTTCAGTCTTCAGTGATTTGATCAGATGCACGGCTCGGTAAACTGAACACGTGACTAAAATTTTCCATATCGTCCCTCCGGACCGCAGAAAAAGAGCACCGGCTAGATCTATAATGTATTTAGAGAAGTAAATAAGGGTAAATACTCGTAGAAAAATACTGTAATGTGCAGTGTTGTTAGCGAGCACTACTTTCTTAGTTTCTATGTTAACTTCTCGTTCATCAACTTTTAAGTTGGATTCATTATCCAATATAACGTTCATTAAGACACTGCATGCGTTCATGATAGGTCCTTGAAGCGTCCATCCAAATTTAGTTTTTATTGCCACGAGGTTATTGTTCAGTTTCACGAAACTCTCCGTTAGCAACACGCCTGCGTGGTCTGCGCCGATCAACAGCCCGATATCAGGTGAGGCCGCATCGCCGACGTCGCTCAGTGTGATATTATATTTCTGTAACTCTTTGAACATCTCATGATCTACATTTAAACGAGGAACGTACCCGCAGAGCTTAGACTTGTCGCGCGCGTTCATTGTACATTGAAACTTCTTATCCAAGCTTGCTACAGTGAACTCATACGTATGAAACAGTTCCTTTTTAGTTTCGATCCCGCCAAAAAGACAATTCGACACGATTTCTTTGCCAACAGGCTTCAAATTTAAACTTTCTATTATATCGCGACGTAAATAAGTCTTCTGTGCGCCCGAATCAATAAAGCATCGTACCGGTATACATTTCTTATCGCTTATAATATTCGCCATAAACGTTTGCAACAGTGTAGTACTAGCCTTATATTGAGTTACGTTATTATTTAAGTTTGACGTTCCAACATCTGAAGTTTTTTCATTTTCAGTTTGACTTGACGTTTCAATGTCAGGACATATCAATACAGAATGACGTTTGGAGCAGAAAAGGCATTTTGTAAAAATTTTGCATCTTTTTGAATTATGTCCCGTTTTTAAACAAATAAAGCATGCTCCTTTTTTGTTTAGCACATCCTTCCTAGCTTTATACGACATCTTGTTAGCTTTGTAGCACTCGAAGCTGCTATGCGATGCCTTTTCACACCAAACGCAACAAATCTTCTTACCTGCGTCTTCCGTTAACACCAAGCATGCCGCGGTGGGTTGAGTAGAAACGCTATGCAAACTGTCACCCGATGCTATCACCGCGGCCTATAACAAACTCCAGCTTCGAGCCGATTCCTTGTTCAACGTTGACCAACGTATAAAAGAACAATGGCTAAAAACGGACGAGATGACTGAAGATGAAATTTATGAAGATTGCATGACCAGCGATAAGTATCAAAGCGACTGGGAGCGTATAAAAGTAATGTACGAAAACGTTTCCCGGAAGAACGAACGCAAGAGGAGGTCTCGCAAGTCTAGCGGATGATATATATTTATTCTATCTATACTTTTAGAAAGATAAAAAAAAAATTGCTGATTTTTATTAGGTATTAATATTATTCACGTTAAATAATCTCTGTCTCAAATTATTTTATTCATTAGGGGAACCTTTTGGGTAAAAATGTTAAATTTTCTTTAAAAAAATCAATCTGTTAATTTTGCATCTCAGACTTCAAAGAACCGATTACAGTCCATTTAAAATGCTTTCAAATCATACCTATCACGATTTGATCCGTAAAATAGAATCCGAGAAATAATGAAAATACGAAGACGGTCAGCCGCCATTCATATGACGATGCGCAGTGACCCATGCTAAACAAAATTCATCATTACTTGGTTATATAGTATTATATACAAATAAAACTTATGTTTTTGGAAAGCTCATAAAATTTCCCGTATATTTTGTAATAACATTCATTGCGGTAAAGTTATAATTTATTGAGTTATAAGCATGTTTTATCAGTACTTAAGCAAACGTCCACGGTAAAAATACGATATTTTTTCAAATATTTTGTAAACGACTAAAGTGATGACTACGGTTATTTAAAAACAATTATAATACGTTTAATTGTCTTTCAAATGACATCTAACACGACCCGATCGGTCTCATAGAGCTCGAGATGTGAACAAATTTCGATGACAGTCGGCCGCCATCTTTGCCCCCCTTTTGTAGCACCCGTCCCCCCCTCCATAAACCACAACCGGTAAATTCGTATTCTGGAGACAACGAGGAACACATCCATACCAGTTGTAGGTATTTAGAAGAGATGTCTACGAAAATCGTGAACGAGACGACTTTTGTTTAATCTGCCTCTAGACTATTTCATCAGTTGGTATAATTTGTTTAGTTATTGACACAAAATATCAAGGTTGTATCCTCCAGCTACGATTAGATATACCTTACTGATTTTTTTTGTACAATATACCACAAATGATACGTAATATCTTGATATCGAACCCCAAGAAAGCAATATTGAAAATAATATCATTAACAATTTTTTTTAAATTTTTAAATTTTACAAAGTGACACAGTTTTACTTGCCCCCCCAGCGAAATTTTTTTAGGAACTGCGGGTCAAAAAAATTGTTTTGACCTCTAGTATGCGTGTGCCAAACGGCTAACCTGTACATCGATTTGCGGTATTCTTTTGAAATTGGGGTCGAGCGTCTTCCGCTACTACACTCAACTCCCTGTTTAATTTTCTGTTCATCAATTTTATAAAGATTATGTCTTAAGCATGAATCATTAGGAGATAAGACATTAGCGTATTATTACCTATTTTATTTATTATTGTTTGAGCGTTTACCTAATGTGCAACATAATGTTTGTTCTAGTAGTGTTCGTGAACTCCCTATTTTTTAGCCATATAGCGTTGGTTGACTAACCTGAAATTCATCATGTTTATATTTTGATTTTGTCAACAACGAGATACTTTGACAATGAGGCCAATAAGTGGCTTATGGAAAGTCCGAGGTCTGCAGTTAAAATGCAGAGTTATTCTGTTATATTCCTACTAATAAAAATGTTTACGTATTTGGAAACTCTGAACTGCGCTGCAACTGCGCATTATACGCTCTTATTAGCAATAACCATTGTTTTTCAGAATACCATTACCATCGACTCAAAAACTCCCGACAGATGCACATCTTCTCGATATAAATGCTCAAATATTTGTCGAAAAACCTGAAAAAGATATACATTCCTTTATTGGAACTTGTACTAGACTGGATGAAGAAGAGAATGATTCTTTGGACATCGAGAACACGCTGTGGAGCGGCTGCGTCGTGGCTTCGGGTCAAGCTACTGGATTGATTATTTACACAGGTACAAATGGTACAATCAATCAATCATTTATTTGCAATAAAAGGGTAAAGTTTACACGTGTTACACGTAATGTAAGTAAACAGAAGTTTGTTTCACCTTTTCTGCTGTACATAAAGGCATCTTAAAATAATTACATTTCGCCGGCTAAACTCGCCAACCTCGTAACTCCTCCAGAGGTGTGGCGAGGTTTGCAACTTTAGGTATTGTTGGCTAACTGGTTGGAGTTACGAGGTTTGCGAGTTTAATTTGAGAACTTAATAGAATCAAATTTTATATAATTACAGCCATTTATATAGTTAAAAGTTGAGTTCTTAGCGAGAGTAGAGTTGGTCACAAGTCACAAGGAACTAAAATCACTAATTAGTAGGGGGTAAGTAAGCGTCGAATGCACTTTTGCCTCAGGCGATGCCGCTTGGCACGATTGTTCCTTAGGTCAAACAAAACTGATTTGGTCCGGTAGCCACGATATCGTACCGTGCATACCCTCCAAAAAGTGAAAGTGAAACGAGTGAGTGAAACAAAGTAGCTGTTTAATTTAGTGAAGGCTATGAACTGCCACTTCATACTTTTATTAAAAAAAATTATGGTATGGTATGGTATGGTATGGTATGGTATCGTATCGTAAGGTATTGTATCGTATCGTATGGTATGGTACATATTATATTACTTTTTTTTTCTGTTTGTTCTGTGTAATTCGAAATACATTTTAACCTTTAATATGTTCTCACTACTGAGGTGAAAAATGATGTGTGCAACACGAGAGCAAAGTTATTTTACATCTCGTGATTTTTGAGTCCCACGCTACGCTCAAGATTCTACCTTAGAATCTTTCGCTTTCTCGGGACTCAAAATAAACACTCGCAAGAAAAAACAACTTTCCTCTCTTCTTGCACAAATAACTATTCCATACAAAAAAGTGATTTTTGTACAAAAAATGAAAATGTAATGTAATTTTTTGTGACAATTTTGGCCATTACAATCACAGTGTGGCGATTTTCACTAAATAAAAAATTGGACAATGTAGCCCATTTATTCTTCATTTTAGAAAATATCACTTTAAAGTAGGTATTCATTAATTTTTTTCGTAAAAGAAACAAAAGTATAGTGCGTGGCGGTGACGATTTCCATACAAATTGAACTATGGCCATAGTCAAAGATTAAAAATGTTTACAAAAACACTGAATTTGGCATTTTAAGGTGGTTCGACTAGGTTACCCAAAGCTTAAACCCCGCTAGATGGCGTCACTTTCGCAAATTTTTATTTTTTTGTGGAATAGTGTTGGTATCTGTATACTTAAAAGTATGTTTAGCGCACTCTTTACATAAATATTGAACTATTATAATAAACATTGAATACTTCATTAGTGCAAAAAACACTTTTAAAGTCGACAGAGTGTTTCTGTCATGCTATTTCCTACTATTACTCACACATGCAAACAGTGTTTCCGTGATGCTTGTAGTAGATAATTTCATGCAGTGTAAGTATGCTGCAATGGCGTTGCGGTATGTTCGTGGAAATACGTGCAAGAGGATTCGGGTTCGAGACTGGTACGTCAGGGGTACTTTTTTTTGTCCTTTTTGTGTTATCTTATGTTTCTTATACCTTTTATTCTTCGAATTCTTGTCCGATTCCGATATAACCGAAATATATTTCAGTGATATCGGAAACGGCTCTAACGATTTCGATGAAATTTGCTGTAAGGGGTTCGATCTAGCTAGGTCTTATCTCTGGGAAAACGAGCATTTTTAAGTTTTTACTTATGTTTTCTTTTTCTCCCAGATATTCAGTATTATTAATAAATTAGTTTATAACGTTTTATAAAAATATGTGACGTTTTGAACTAAAAGGTACCACATTGTCGGTTGTCGATTAGGTTGATTTCATTTTGAAGCTTTATGGAAATATGACAACAATAAGTAGGTACCCGTTTGGTTGAAAACGCCACATATATTGAAAACCTGACTTTCACAAATCTCACCTTTTTGGGTTCTTCCAACTCAGAAAGGATGGAGAATACTGACGATTCTTAGTAGCACTAGCCCAAGGAAGTCCAGGTTTGTGTCAGGTATCAGTTTTTTTTAAAGCGCTAAATATAGTTCTACAAGTAAAGCAATCCCTTACTGCCCAGCCTCTATAGTATTTATCAAACTGGAAGGGTACGATGATAGATTTCATCTCCATACAATTTATAACCTAATAATGCCAAATGTTGCAAAATTATATTGAATTGAGATCTATCATCGTACCCTTGCAGTTTGAAATAGTTATTTACGATACAAGTGCGGAAAAGAGAAAATTCGAAACGAGTGGCGACAGATTAAAACACGACCGCAGTGTTTTAAATCGACACGAGTTGCGAATTACCTATTCGCACGTGTATCGTACAACGTTTTACAGTACATATGGCCCTTTAAACTTTCGACATATGCATGAAAAGTGCTCTTTACGCACTAGGGCGAGAAAGTTGCACCATATGTACTGTAAAATACTTTTTAGTACATATGGTGCTACATATACGTTACCGCCCTAGTGCGGTAATTAGTACAATACGTGCATATGTCGAAAATGTAAAGGGCCATAATTATGTACTGTAAAACGTTGTACAATACACGTGCGAAAAGGTAATTCGCAACTCGTGTCGATTAAAACACTTCCTTCGGTCGTGTTTCAATTTATCGCCACTCGTTGCCAATTTCCTACTTTTCGCACTTGTATCGTAATATACTAATAATAAAGTAGTAATTGTAAAATAAAATTAAAACTTTTTTATATTTTAATTTTTGGATTCAAGTAGGTACAGTGAGTAACAACATTGCATGGCCTTCTAATTATAACTATTATAGAAAACGGGATATTTATCATGTTTATTTATATTATTTATTTCTCGATATTTTGGCCGGTCTTGCAAGACCAGTCGTTGTGGAGATCCCTGGGGAGGCCTATGTCCAGCAGTGGATGTCTTGTTGGTGTAGATGGATTCACACAACAAATGAAATAACATTTTTTCATATTTGTTATCCGTAGTTGTCCCTGTACCTGAAAGAAAAATAATATCATGATAGCACAAAATCTCTAATGTTATAGGAAGAAAGATGATGCAACAATATGGATTCTAATAAAGTTATCATTTACTTACCTAGTAATAATTGTGTTTCTCATTCATAGACAAAATTCCATAATTTTCATCCCCAGGAAATATTTATTTTACTTTATTGCAGTGAGGATGTCCTGATTTTTTCTGGCTAATGAAGGAAAACATTTTATTTCCAAGAATGCCTCTTCATTTTGCACAATACCTAAAAAAAAACCTAGAGTTAGTGACACATTGACTATTCGGCAACCAAAACAGTAATAATTACATAATATAGGTATTGTTCACTGCTTATATCTACCATTACGGAAGAAGTGAGAATTACAATGTACAATGAAGGAATGAAACTGTACCTACCTTACGAAACTTTGGTGAAGTCCTCTTCAATTGAGTCTGAATTTTTCTGGATTTTCGCGGACCAGAACACTGATGATTTTTGTAACTTGATTTAGACGTTGCTATCATTTTCAATTTATACAAACAAATTGATGTCACAATAAACATGACCCTATGTGTCAGTGTCGACACTGTCAAATAAAAATGCACTAAACATGACGGCACTGCAAATCCTGCCAGGTCGGCCAGGCAACGTCGCCAACGTCATAGAGTGGCAACGCCGCACGCAACGTATTTGTACACGACATTTGTGACACACATACGTAAATTTGATGAAAAAATTACGTTGATTTATGTATGATTTCTGTATGAAACAAAGTTTTTCTATTAATTTAGCGCAAACGAATATTCGAAAGTAGATAAATAGATAAATAAATAAATAAATAGATAAGTGTGTAGTGCCTTAATTAAAGCAGATTGAATTTTGTATGAAAATCGAACCACCTTAATAGTAAAAATATAGTGTTTTAATGATTTTTAACCGACTTCAAGATTTCAAAGGAGGAGGTTCTCAATTCGATTGTTTTTTTTTTATATTTGTTACTCCATAACTCCGTCATTTCTGGACCGATAAAATTCTTTTTTTGATTGTAAGTATATACATACAGATTGGTCCCGTTTTTGTCAAAAAACAGTTCTGATGATGGGATCCATAAGGAATCGAGGGAACTCCTCAAATTTTAAAGGCATACATATAGTGATTTTAGTATTTTCATCAACAAATCAAGCACTTACATTTAAAAAAGTGACAATTGATGAAGTGGAACTGCTGATGATGATCAGAACGGAACTCTTCAATGACGCATAGTTCACGTTTGGCGATTTGTCCTCTTCGTTATGTTTGTTAAGCAAGTTAGGTTTTCAAGAAACATTTTTGTCAAGCTCGAGTTCTGATGATGGGATCCATGAGGAATCGAGGGAACTCCTCAAATGTGAAAGGCATACATATAGTGATTTTTGTATTTTTATAAACAAATCCAGCGCTTCCATTTTAAAATGATGATCAGAACGGAACTCTTCAATGACGCATAGTTCACGTTTGGCGATTTGTCCTCTTCGTTATGTTTGTTAAGCAAGTTAGGTTTTCAAGAAACATTTTTCTCAAGCTCGAGTTCTGATGATGGGATCCATGAGGAATCGAGGGAACTCCTCAAATGTGAAAGGCATACATATAGTGATTTTTGTATTTATATAAACAAATCCAGCACTTCCATTTTAAAAAGTGACATTTGATGAAGTGGAACTGCTGATGATGATTAGAACGGAACTCTTCAATGACGCATAGTTCACGTTTGGCGATTTGTCCTCTTCGTTATGTTTGTTAAGCAAGTTAGGTTTTCAAGAAACATTTTTGTCAAGCACGAGTTCTGATGATGGGATCCATGAGGAATCGAGGGAACTCCTCAAACGTGTAAGGCATACAAATAGTGATTTTTCCATTTTTTTAAACAAATCCAGCACTTCCATTTTAAAAAGTGACATTTGATGAAGTGGAACTGCTGATGATGATCAGAATGGAACTCTTTAATGACGCATAGTTTACGTTCGGCGATTTGTCCTCTTTTTTATGTTTGTTAAGCAACTTAAGTTTTTAAGACATATTTTTGTCAAGCTCGAGTTCTGATGATGAGACCCACGAGGAACCGAGGGAACTCCTCAAATGTGAAAGGCATACATATAGTGATTTTTGTATTTTCATCAACAAATCCAGCATTTACATTTAAAAAAGTGACATAAAGAAGAAGACATTTGATGAAGTGGAAACTGCTGATAATGATCAGAATTGAACTCTTCAATGACACATAGTTCACGTTTGGCGATTTGTTCTCTTCCTCATGGACCCAGACCTAAACTTGGACCCGGACTCGGACCCGGACCCGGGTCTGAACATGGACCCCAACTCGGATCCGGACCCGGACCGAACTCTGACCCAAACTTGGACCCGGACAGCCGGACATGGACCCGGACTCAGATCCGGACCCAGACCCGGACCCGGAAATGCTACTAAAAAAGTGGATTAGGTGGGTGGATGGGTTTTGAACTGCGATTCTCACAGAACAGAACTGCTATCAGAAAAGTAGGTTAGGTTAGAGCTGTGACCCTTACAGAAACGAAATGCTATCAGAAAAGTAGGTTAGGTTAGGTTAGAACTGCGACCCTTACAGAAACGAAATGCTACTAGAAAAGTGGGTGGTTTTACCTCCTTTTCTACATTATTAGGCAAAAGATGCTGTCTTTTTCATTTCATTGTCTGGAATCTAAGAGTGCACCATCAACAATAAGTAAACTTTCAGCGGCATCCCACATTGAAGTCGGTTTTTTTTTCTTAAAAATGATTCCATGCGTTTTTGCCCTTTTAAGGAACAAATTTGTCGTTTTTCTTTTTAATTATACAAACTTTCACTCCCCCCCCCCATTTCACCTCCTTAAAGGTTGATATTTTCAAATTTTATTTTATAATTAATTTATATCTATAATAATTAATCGATGTTCAAACTTTCAGCTTAAAATGTTCAGTAGTTTAGGATCTACATGTGTTTAAGTTAAACACATTTTTATTTCATAATATCCCATATATTAAAATAACTAAACTCACCTTACTCTGCTTACTTCCGGACATCATATAATCTAAACCACTAAAGATATGAAGCTGAAATTTTCAACATCAATTAAATACGACCGGTTTAAGTTTATGATAAAATATATTTTTTTTTAAATTAACCCTTAAGGGGGTGAAAGTTTGTATGTAAGAAAAATAAAAACAACAAATTTGTACCAAAAAAGGGCAAAAATGCATGAAACAAGCATTAAAACATTCCGGGATCCCGGTATTTCAAAAATAAATACCGGTATTGAAATCTACCTTAAAATGGCTGGATCCCGGGATCCCGAAATACCGGGATCCCTGTATTGGAAGCCCTAGTGAGGCAGCTACCAGATCCCGTGCTGTTACGCGAAAACGGTCTTAAAAGACCTTCCCTCGATTTCAAATTAATGAAGATTGGCGTTTACAGATTTGATATCACATGAGATTTTAAAATATGTATTTATTATGTTAATTATTGATTCTTCGAGTTCGTAGTATGTGTTTTCACATTCCTCTACGCAAAACATGACTAAGTTCCGCCGTCTAGACTGCCTTTCGATGTTTTTTTATTTTTGTGCTTTGTTCTTCAATTTTTTGTTCCAATAATTCGTTTTTCAGTTCGTAGTTGATAAACTTCTCGTTAATACTATTGGTTACTATTGTTTTTTTTAACTACTTACCCTACTATAATCAGCCATTAACTATATATATTTGTGCTTCTATCAGGTAGTCAAACGCGTAGTGTGATGAACAACTCGACACCCCGGTCCAAAGTGGGCCGCCTCGAGCTGCAGGTCAACGACCTCACCAAGCTCCTCTTCGCAGCTACACTCCTCACGTCCTTCCTGATGATTGTACTGAAAGGTTTCAATGGACCTTGGTACGGATTTCTCTTTAGATTTGAACTTCTGTTTTCATATATCATTCCTATTAGGTAAGTGATTTATGAGACGTAAGATCGTCCTCATAATAAATACACGTTTTATTATAGCTAATGCTTCTATTGCTGTTTGGAATGTTTCTTAAGTAAAATCTATAACCACTTATATTTCATTGCAGTTTAAGGGTAAACTTGGATATGGGCAAAGTCTTCTACTCCTGGACTATACAGAAAGACAAAAAAATAGAAGGCACTGTGATGCGATCGACGACTATTCCGGAGGAACTGGGTAGGATACAGTATCTACTCGCTGACAAAACTGGGACGCTGACCAAAAACGAGATGGTGTTTCAAAAGCTGCATTTAGGAAAAAATGCTTTGTATGACAACAATCTGTTTTATGAGGTTGGTCCCAACAAATATTTAGGTGACACTTAGCACTTATTTTATCACCTAAAGACAAAGAACGGCTGTAGAATAGCTACAAATTCTTAGCTTACAGGCTCTAGTGACAAAAAGGTCTTTGAGGTCAATCTATAACTTTAAGATCCACAGTGTCTGTTTTGGCCGCTATAATGCATGATGTAAACAGCTAGTGTTAGCTCAAAGTGAATTCTACAACCTTAACATCTATATGAATAATAAGTAGCTACAATTTTCACTTAAGGTTCTAAACAGGCGATAAAAAGTATTTTTCCCCTCACTAGCTCGTAAAGCCGTCTTTTATCCTTTAAAACAAGCGGAGAAAAACGCATTTTATCCACTAGTGGGGAAAGTAATTTGACCTTGGATAGAGCGTGTTTAAGTAGCTTTTGACAGATAACAAAACGTAAAACGCTCATAATAATGGTTCGTTCGATATTAATTATCATTAAATAAATGGTTTGAGAATCTAATAAAAAATAGCAAATTCAGCTTTATTTAAGGATTTTAAGTCATAAACCTTAAATTACAAAAGAATCATTTGTTTTTTTAAATGATGTTGAATGTAACACATAAGTCTGAACGCATAAGTTGAGTCGATTTATTTATTTAATCGTATGGCATAGTAAGATAAACAGAAAATAGTTATAAATACAAATTGAGTCCAATCAGCCACTCGGTGGCCTCGTCGCTAAGGACGATCAGGTCTTCAGGAGGTCCATTGGCATAGCGCGTTATGGGGCAATCCTCTATTATGTGTTTGATTGTTTGTGCAGCCTCGCCACAACTGCAAGCCGGGGATTCCACCCATCCAAAGCGGTGTCTGTAGTAAGCACAGCGACCGTGGCCAGTGCGAAGTCTGTTAAGGTTGCACCAGTGCCGTCTTGGGACGTCGGACCCTTTGATTATGGCACCTGGGATTATTTCGGAGCCCAGTTGAGTCGATGCAATTTCAGAACGCATCGTCAGAAATGTCAACATTGTCAACAAACATTTTTTCACCGACTCCGACACGTAAAAATACATAACTTTCAGAGTTTTCTGTTATAATATTGTATTACCGTAAAAAAAAATGTGATTCCAGTGATGAAGATGATCTAACGCCTGTGGATGTTGCACTTTCCTCGCTATAGTGAGGGGAAAAGTTTTGTGTTACACACGGGTGCAAATGTATTTTACTTCTCGTGTGTTGAAACACTCGCTACGCTCAGGATTCTATTTTAGAACCATTCGCTTCGCTCGTGGTTCACCTATAGAATCCTTTCGCTTGCTCGTGTATCAATTCCACACTCGCGGGTAAAATACAACTTTGCACCCTTGTATAACAAATAACTATTTTAACTATGTTTTCATACACAGACGTTACCCCAACCAATTTTAAATGATTACTATAACAGCTAATATATATATTACTGTTATCTTTAAACCCGTACTTAATAAGGAGGGTTTATAATTATATGGATTCACTGGTACCTAGTTGGAAATACATCTAGTGCCTCACCTTGTGTTCATTCGTCTACATTTAGTCTTTATCAATCCAGTAGAAATGAAATACTAACTCCTCCTTTTTTCTATACCACGTCGGTGGCAATCAAGCATACGGCCCGCCTGATGGTAAGCAGTTACCGTAGCCTATGAACGCCTGCAACACCGGAGATATTGCACGCGCGTTGCCGACCCTTTAAAAACCTGTACACTCCTTTTTTGAAGAACCCCATACTGTAGCCCCTCGGGAAAACCTCGGCAGGGAGCTCATTCCACAGCCGAAGCGTACGTGGGAGGAAATTCCTCTTAAATTCCTCTTGCATCGGTTTCCTCATCACTGAGGGTCGTGGTCACTTCTAGGGAGCAGCTTCTCTTGGACAATTTGCCGCCACCTCTTTCTGTCTGTCGCCGAGTATAGGGCACCGTGGAGCGTTACATCAAGGGCTGAGCGGATTTGGCTCCTGCGTCTCGGCCTATCGCCTTCGATTTTACCAGTGATTACCAGCTTTTCCAGGTTATCACTGTCCTTCCTGGCAATGTGGCCAAAATACACAAGCGCTTTGCGTAAGCAGACAGTGGACAGCCTGGTTGTGATGTTCAGTTCATCAAGGATCGATGCATTAGTGCGGCGCGCTGTCCAGTGTATGTTCAGCATCCTCCTCCAACACCACATCTCGAAGGCATCAATTCTGTTACGGTCAGCTTTCCTAAGGGTCCATGTCTCTGCGCCATATGTGAAAATGGAGAAAACTAGAGTCCGAACTAAAGTACTCTTGGTGTTAGTAGATATGTTTCTGTCCTTCCATACTTTCTCAAGAAATACTAACTATAAGTTACTTACTTCACTATATCAGTGACCCAAAAAGGATATTGGCCTCTGAAACAAGATAATGCCATTCTGTCCTATTCTGCGCCACTGCCACTACTATGATCCTAGCCATGGCCTCCAGATCGCTTCTGGTGGTTGATTCTGAGACCAATCTTCTTCCTACTATGATCCTAGCCATGGCCTCCAGGTAGCTTTTGTTTTGAGCCTATAGCCCCAAGTCATCAGCATATCCAATGATCTTATGTTTGCCGTTCAACTCTACACTCCCATCACACATAAACAATTTTCGGACGATGTATTCGAGTGCCAAGTTGATCGGCATTGGCGAAACAGAGTCCTTGTTTCAGACCAGTGACTAGTTTTACGGTTTTTACGGTACGGGTGTACAGTAAAAACCGTAAAAAACACGTTTCGTTGCGACACTAGCGCCATTCGTCCCGGTAGGCCATTTTCTTCCAGTGCTGCCACCCTCACCGCTCGTTGCCAATTTCACGTCACTGTTCCCGTGTGAAGTTGAAGTACTTGCAGTTGCAGAACTTGCAGATGCAGATGACACAGCCGTTTTGCATTGAGATGCATTATGCCTAAAATCGTCGCATCTGAAACATTTTAACCCTTTCTCTTTGTGGGGACAGTCCGCCGACGAATGATTTTTTTCTCCACAGCTGTAGCAACGTATGACTCGCCCGTGCGTCTTCTCATTTTTCTCTGCTGGCTTCGAACGACTTGTGTCTCGGGTTGAACTCGAACTCGCCATGTTTGATTTCAATTGTTCATAAATCTTCAGTTTTTCTTTCAGGTCACTGTATGTCGTAACGCCGTATAACATTATTTTATTTACCTCTTCATCCTTGATTCCTTCTACTATGTATTTAATGGCTACATAGTCCGGCATTTTTCCTCTCTTACCCAACTCTTTCATGGTAAATAAGTACTCTAAACACGATTCACTTGATTTTTTATGTCTGGAACTCATCAGCTCGTGTATAGCCTTAGCGTCGATGTTATCAGGGAACTCCTTGAGGATAACGGCTTTAAACTCGTCCCACGTCTTAAAAATGCGCTCTGCTCGGTACCACAGTAACGCCGTTCCTGCTAACGACCGCCTCGCCATCAACAGCTGTTGCAACGGAGTCCATGCACAGAGCTTCGTGCTGTCCTCGACGTCTTGAACTCACCTGGTCGCTGGATACGTCTTATCTTGACCAGTGAACTTGGGGATCAGCCCTTCAGTGAGATGCAACATCGTGATGCCATTATCTCGTGATGTTTCAGCATTTCCGTCATTATAGTCTGGTTGTCTGCCGTTACGTTTGCCTGGAGACATGTTTACGCCTTGCCTTCAACGTAGTTCGACATCGTAATTCGTCTTTAGCGTCTTCAAACATCAAGCATTTATTCAGCAAATAGGCCACAGGGGCACTTTTACATGTCAATTTTTACAAACAATAAAATTAACCCAAAATTACAAAAAGAAAAAAAAAAACAATTACATAAATATAAATGTCAAATTAACAAAAAAAGCGAATAAAAAATATACAAACAACAGTAGGCCGAGCACATGATTGGCGCGACAGTATCTCGCTGCGAGATAGACTTCTTCTTCTTCTTTACGTGCCATCTCCGTTCAGGAGGTCGGCGACCATATGTCTATATGTCTCTCTATGTTCAGTCATGCGAATTAGTCTATCTATAATGTAAAAAACCGACAATCACAATATAAATTCCTAAGAATCTACCATGTGTAATTTTAAGTGCAATTGTACATTGTGAGATAAATAAATCATATCATATCATATCATATGCTCTTCACTTTTAACCAGTCACTTATATTTCCAGTCCATGATGTGCGCCTTTTACCGCTACCACGCTTCCCTTCAATTTTTCCTTCAAGTATTAATTTCAGTAAATTGTATTTATTGTTTCTATATATATGTCCAAAATATGCTGTTTTCCTTTTCTTAATTGTTGATACTACTTCTAAACCTTTTTTCATGATTTCCAAAACTCTAACATTTGTTATTCTATCTGTCAATTTAATTTTTAGATAGACTACCCGTCTTTTATTAACTGTATGAATTAAAGGGGGACGGGTAATTTATGTCGCGGCGAGATACTCTCGCGCCAATCATGTGCTAGCCCGGCAGAAGTACTAAAATTGTTTAGAGATGTAAAAGTCTCTAGGTGTCAGAGATAAAATGTATATAATAATAAAATAGAACATCAAATTATCCAGAGATGTAAAGGGTCTCCAAGACTTGGATTGTTATATAATTAATAAAAAGACAAGATATTAAATCAGACAAACAGACAAGAACCGAATGAAGTGCCTCACGTTAATGCCACTCAAAAGTAAAGTTACATAGGTAAAATGAAGCCCGTGTAAACTTAAACAGACCGGTCTTTACAAACAGCACCCGTTCACGAGTATGACGCGTATCTCAGCCATCGTCTCCCTCAACCTTCATTCGGGAAAGTGGCGACCCGATTCAAATTTTCGAACCACGCGGTCACAACGGCAATCGCGGTACGTCTTTGTTCGTTTGCCGCCGGCGAATCCAGATTTGTTCGTCTTTACGTCGTATATCGCTTGATACCGCTTCTGACACCACTGTAGGAAGTGGATTTTGAAAGAAACTCACTTTACGAATTGTACTGGATATAATATTGTCTTCGGTTACCGCGATAGTTACTCATGAAATAAAACTATGAAAACGGATTATATCGCGTATATTGAATTTATAATACATCATCGGGATGTATTATAAATTCAATATACGCGATATAATCCGTTTTCATAGTTTTATTTCATGTACTGGATATATTTAACTATTAAAAGAAATTGGAAAACAAAAAATTAACACAACGGCACGTCTTTTCTTAGCGCTCCGAACAAGAATCTCCAGTGGCGGACGCCCTATATCTTATATCTATAAAGTCTTAACTCACTCATGCTATCTCTTTCATACGTGTTGACAGTCGTTAGTCTATCGCATTCACTCACAATTCAACATTCATACGCTCCGTTTCACTCAATCCTACATACATGAATATTAACATTATACAATAAAATACATACTAACGTAAATATTAATTTCGCCATCATAAATCCGCAGATAACGCCGACATCAGTAAACTGAAATAATTATTTGCTTTTATTTATCCGTCATTAGATTCCACTTCAAACTGTCACACTGTAAGCTTACGAAAACAAAAATGGAAACATCTGCAACCAAAGCAGATAGGGCAAAGGAAAAAATGTGCAATTACCTTCTTGAGTGTTACAAATGTTGACTTTAAATGCTAATATACCACTTAAAGCAGAAACTATCATATGTATGGCCCTACACTACTACTGAAATAGTTAGTAGTAGCTTATTTGGCACCCTTTTAACTCCTTAGTCGATCAACCTCTTATATCGTCCTATAACTCTATTGTAGCGCCGTTTTGCAACCTAAGGTGATAAAAATGTGTGCCCAATCCGGGGGTAATACGAAGTTATAGCGGGGCTATAACTCCTATTTTTAGAACATCAATAGAACCTCTGGAGTATACAAACACTTATGTAGATCTCTTTTAACCCTTATATTTAGCGCCTAATGTGTAACATTATTGGTTGAGCTAAATAAATTATATCATTGCCAATCATTACTTTACTGAAATACCTACATTCTCCCTGCTTGATAGTCGCACTTTACTATATTGTTAGAAGTGAAACTTTACTTTATGTGTATTATATTTAATCTAGGTGGAAGGGTTGCTGACACAATATCTGACGAACGAGTCGCACTCGGCGCCAGCGTCGCCCATACTGGGGAGTTCGGAGCCTCCGTCGCCGACGCCGCAGCAGGTGTGGCGCGCGGTGCTGGCCTTAGCGCTGTGCCACAACGTCACGCCGGTCTACGAACTCGACGACCAGAGGGCCGACGAGGCGCAGTCAGGTAACGAGTCCCACGCGGTTTCGAGTCGCGTGTGATGGGAGATGGTAAACCGATATCGCTGACAAGATCCCAATTTACAACGATACAATGTTATACGAACTTTAGGCTTTACTCACTTTAAAATAGTACATTACTACAGAGGCCGGGAAGGAAGGGGTTGCCGGCCGAATAGAATATACGGCCGAACGTAGTGAGGCCGGATAGTTATGAGGCCAACAACCCGTTTTTACGCCGATGTATGTATAGTGCTTTTCTCAAACGTTTAATATAGGTATATAGTTTGTCAAAGGACTGTCTTATTTCAAACATAGACAGAGAGAATCATACTATCTTTGTCTTACACTAGTACTAACACCCAAAAGAAAAGGATGAGTATAGTTTTTTTTGTTCTTATTTACTAACAAGATTTGCTTGACCAACTATATATATCAATCAAATGATTTGTTAGCTGTACTTCCAATACGCAGTTCGTCCAATATCGTTTTTTTTTTTTTAACTAGGAGTATTCCAGCTTCCAGAATAGCAAAACCGTCTCGTGTGATGCGGAAGGGTCCTGGATTTTCCCCAGGCTACCATCCCCCCACACAGTCCTACCGCTCGAATGGCCATAGTGCCATAGAGCCCGTCAGGTTTAAAAAAAAAGGCTGAATGCCATGATGCTGTGCCACAA
This sequence comes from Cydia strobilella, assembly GCF_947568885.1. Classification (NCBI taxonomy): domain Eukaryota; kingdom Metazoa; phylum Arthropoda; class Insecta; order Lepidoptera; family Tortricidae; genus Cydia; species Cydia strobilella. The sequence goes on from NC_086068.1 coordinate 35,003,417, forward strand.
TTATATGTGAAATAGAAATTTAAAAAAAGCCACTTCCCGGCCTAGGCCTGCAACTTTGTATGAAATTTCATTACAGACCTCTCGTCTAGCCGCGCCTGAAACGTGATACTTCCCAGCCTAATATAAAGAACGTAATATCAATATTACATAGCATGTTTGAGAAAAAAACCTTTGCTATTAGGTATTAGACTATTTGGTGTTCGTAATTTAAGACATCATTGATTCCCCTTTTATATTATTGTTTATCAACACACATATCATAAACCCTCTATGATGCCTTCAAAATCCGTAAATAATTGCCAACATTAAGATAAACTGTTTTGTTACAGCAAATTTTTTATCTGAGAAAATGTTATTATTGCTGTTAAGGTCAGTTTAATAAAACAATCCGATGATCCAGCAAGCTTTGTATTCACGTACACTCCGACATAATCAAGTAACTTAACCTCTAATCATAACGTTTGTCTATTACAATATGACAACTCGATCTGCACTCGTTCGTAGTCTCCCTCGTTCTGCCTCCCAATCGTAGTGCCATTTGCCGCCATCTTGCCTCACTGGAAGCGTTACGATTTAAAATGGTGCGACTAATCGGGAGCCAGCTCGAAATGTCAAATACTCACTTCCGTTATTAATTAAATGAATATATTTTGATTAACAGTCTTAACACTGTTTATCAAAATATACAGAAATTTAAAATATATATTTTAATAATGAAATAAAACTATGAAAACGGATTATATCGCGTATATTGAATTTATAATACACCCCGTCGTTTCGAACCCTTTATAGCGTTCGTGGTCAACGAGTGACTGAGGAAAAATTACAAAGTGCAAAAATACCCACATACTAAAAATAATGAACAATCATAGACTATAAACTTTAAGGCTGGTTTTACATGCAAAATCGGTTCATAAGGCTAGTTATACATTACAATTATTTTCAAGTAAAGATATATATATATACGCGATAAAAACTACGCCGGCTCCAACCCTACACCACGAACCATAGTGACAGATACGATACAGATATTGTGTAGATTTTCATAGTTTTATTTCATGAGTAACTATCGCGGTAACCGAAGACAATATTAGATATTTTAATAATTAATTGTGACTATGAAATGCTAACATTTGGCCTTTCCTGACCTTTTTATCGTCTCGATAAAATGCCAGTAATAAATAAACTATTATGTGTGACTCAATCTAAACAGGGTTTAACTTTACAAACATTAACGTTATTTTTCTAATTTTAACATTTTCAAAAATCAGGATCGATTTGCTTTTCATAGGTACTTTTTGTACTATGTTATATTTGTTGTAATATATTTATCTATCAATAACACTATCTAACAATGATAATGCGATCATTTTAAATATTAATACTGGACATTTCCAAAACACATCTTACATACAAATCACAGTACTGGAGCCCCCTTCATGTCTCTAATACTGCCTCATATAACTAATCACAATACTGGAGCCCCCTTCATATCCAATACTACCTCATATCACTAATCACAATACTGGAGCCCCTTCGTGTCTCCAATACTGCCTCATATAACTAATAACAATACTGGAGCCCCCTTCATGTCTTCAATACTGCCTCATATAACTAACCACAATACTGGAGCCCCTTCTTGTCTCCAATACTATCTTTTACCTCATATTTAAAGTTAAGAGGCTCAACAAGTTTCTAATAACATAATGTTTACTGTAACTACTCAATGTTTCAATAATTCAATAACTCAAGATTCAATAATTCAGTAACTCGGATCCAATAACTCGAAGATGTAATGATTCAATAACTCAAAAGATTCAATAACTCAGTCATCATTCAATAACAAATAATCAAACTCAAATAATTCAATAACTTAAATAAATCAATAACTCAAATAATTCAATAACTCAAATAATTCAATAACTCAAATAATTTAATAACTCAAATGATTCAATAGTTATTGAATAATTCGATAACTCAAGTAATTCGATGCCTCAAATAATTCAATGACTCACATAATTCAATGACTCAAATAATTCAATGACTCAAATAATTCAACGACTCAATAATTCAACGACTCAATAATTCAACGTCTCAAAAAATTCAATGACTCCAAATAATTCAATGACTCAACTGAATGACTGAAATAATTCAATGACTGAAATGATTCGATGACTTTAATAACTCAATGACTGAAATAATTCAATGACTGAAATGATTTAATGACTCAATAATTCAATTTATTTATTTATCGTATGGCAATTATATTTTACACTGTTCATTTATTAGCTAGCTTATAATCTAAATCTACAATTGTCCAAGTAGGTGATGGCTGCACTCGTTACGGTTTTAAAATCTTCCACTGGGCCATCGTACTTTGTCAGTGGGCACTCCAAGACGATATGCCGAACAGTTTGCTTTGGGCATCCGCATTCGCAGCACTCCTGATCACTCCATCCCCATTTTTTTCGGAGGTACGCACAGTGGCCGATTCCTGTTCTCAGACGGTTAAGCATGCACCAGGCACGGCGTGATTCATTGAACCCAGGCGCGTGGCTCCGTGGGTTTAGCTCAAAGAGATCAGATGGGACGTCTGCCTGTGACCATTCTTCGGACCAGGCTTCGTTCAGGTTCCACTGAGAGCATGGTTGGTGGGTAAGGAGAGCCGGTGGGTTTCTGGACTTCAACCTTGTATATCTGAACGTAGCCAAGTCTCTGTTGAGAGGCAGTTCCGGTCGTTCATGAGCTTTGTTAACTTCTCTGAGCAGATGGTGTTTGCGACGGAGGTGGGGAGGGGCAATGCCACTTAGAGCTGGGAGCCAATGCACAGGGGTGGGCTTCATGCATCCCGTGATGAGACGCATCGTAGCATTTAGCTGCGTGTCAATGACGCTTGTGTGGGCACTGTTGAGCCAGGCGGGGGCGCAATATTCCGCTGTAGAGTATACAAGCGCCAAGGCCGAAATACAAATACAAATACAAATGTTTATTTCATAGAATATGGTACAAAGATGGTCAAATTACAATAAGTGCGGCATATTCTGCCTCTATCGGCGTAGAAATATGTATTACTTACAACTAAGTTGCTATACCTACTTGATTATTACTAACATGCATATAATATATTTTAATATTTACATATCGAGTTTTTACAAATGTTCCGATGTTCGCAGGCAGCTGGCAGAGGCTCCCCATGTTGTTCCCGTTAGTTTTTGCAGAATGCCATTCCTGGTCCTCAGTTTTGCTGCGGTATTATTAAGGTGAGAGCTGTAAGTTAAACTTCGGTCCAGAGTGACACCCAGGTATTTGGGAGACGGGTTGTGGTTGAGCAAGGAGCCCCTGAATGGGATGCTGAGTTTCTTGGTAGCTAGTCGGTTATTTAGATGGAAGCAACACACTTAAGTTTTCGAGGCGTTAGGACATAGGCGCCAGCGGGTAAAGTACTCGTCCAAACGGCTAGGTCATATTCTAAGCGGTGTTCAGTGGTGCTTATATTGCGATCCTACACGACTAGAGCTAAGTCGTCAGCGTAAGTGAATTTCCTCGATTGAGTATCTGGCATGTCGTAGGTGTACAAATTGAAAAGAGTGGGAGCCAGGACTGATCCCTGAGGTAGCCCATTATTCAACACCCTAATACTGCTGGATTCATTCCAAAGGAGGACTCGGAATGGCCTGTTGGTAAGAGCATCCTCGATGATCCTATATATTTTTATACATGGGACCACCTTGAGGAGCTTAGAGAGGAGGCCTTGCCGCCACACGGTGTCGTAGGCAGCTGTCAGATCTATGAATGCAGTTGACGACTTAAGGTTCTCATCGAAGCCTTTTTCCAAGTGGGTCGTGAGCGCAAGGACTTGATCACTACAGCTGCGGCCTGGGCGAAATCCTGCTAGTTCCTGTGGGATGTATTTGTCGATGGTCGGAGCAATGCGATCGAGCAGTACCCGCTCCAGGAGTTTGTACAGCACACTGAGAAGTGCGATTGGGCGGTAGCTGTCTGCTCGGTCGGCCGGTTTAGCAGGTTTAAGAGCCAACAGGAGGTGAGCCCGTTTTCAATTTTGGGATTTCATGCTGGATATCGCCGTCGCGCTGACGGGGGCGGTACCGCGTAGCGAGGGACTATCCCAGTGTGTGCGGTGCACGCACACAGACGCGCACGCTATTTGCGCTCCTCGCCGGCCCCCGCTCGCGCGGCCCGCTACGCTATAACTATGCATACCACATACCACGCTATACCCAGTTCTTTTCTTACATTCTTCGATTATAACTCGTTCGCTCGCCACCACCACTAAGCGTTTGCTTATTCCCTGTTATTGTGATTAACTCCTTGATTTTAAGTAACTGAGTTCCATTTCCTTCTACAACCTGCAATCTAATTAACATTTCCTGGTACAGAAGAGTAAAAACATGGACATACAAGAAAACATTGTTGTATAAAAACATACAAGATAACGGGCTGTTAAATTAATCCAATTAAATATTTTAAAAAAATTTTATCTACTTTTTATAGAGGCTTTGGACACTAGGTGAACATGTCAGCCAAATATTTTTAAATATAAACAAAAATATTAAATTATAGTCGTGAGTATTTTAAAAGTAAAACTCTCTTATACCTTGACTTTAAACAAAGTATTTTACTTATAACTTACTTGGTTCGTATGAATTAGTGACATACCTAATTAAAAAAGAAAGCTATAACTCCCGCGGGAACAATATAGGCCTTTTCCCTTCAGTACACCTGCATAAAATAAGATCTTTTCGAGCAAGTGTGATGAAAAACAAATTTGCCGCTCTCCGGCTTCGTTAAATAGAAAAAATGCCTCAGGTTAGATAAAATTATCATAACAAAGAAACATGTGACATGTGATATTTCTTACTTTGATGTAATTATACAGTTTTATTAATTGTCCGTTTTTTATTTATGAGTCAGATTTTGATAGAAATAGGTATCACTAGACTTACATTGACCGGGATATAGACCGTGATTGCCTTTTGTATTACCTATTTATGAGCTCCCGATATTTCACGGTGACGGGTCACCCGTGAACATGATGCATGTAACTGCGTCGAAATATCGGGAGCTCATAAATAATAAGGTAATCACGGTCTATATCCCGGTCAATATAAGTCTAGAGAAATAGGTATGTTTGAAGAGCTCCTAATTCTGGTCGGAATAAATATGAAACCCCAATTTGGGACAATAGTCTAGTCTACAAAACGTTCAAGGTGGTGAAAAATATAGTGTAAGCTGTTCGCATAAAAAACCGGAAATCGATGTACAGGTTACCCGTTTCGTACACACGTATACTAGAGGTCAAAACAACATTTTTGACCCGCAGTTCCTAAAAAAAATTCCCTTAGGAGGGGAGTGCTGAAAACTTTTTTTTGTATAATTTTTTTTAAACCTATCGGATTCTTCTCTTATCTATCATACGAAATGACTTTTTGAAGCGATTCTGAAAATATACCACATAATTTTAGCCATTTTTAGGGTTCCGTACCTCAAAAGGAAAAAACGGAACCCTTATAGGATCACTCGTGCGTCTGTCTGTCTGTCTGTCCGTCTGTCACAGCCTATTTTCTCCGAAACTACTGGACCAATTAAGTTGAAATTTGGTATACATATGTAAGTTTGTGACCCAAAGACGGACATGTAACGTAAACAAATGAATTTTAAACATGGGGGCCACATTTTGGGGGGCTAAATGAGAAAATTAAAAATAAAGTATTTTAAACTATATCGTGTTATATATCAAATGAAAGAGCTCGTTGTGAGAATCTTAAATATATTTTTTTATAATTTTAGGATAAAGAATTTAGAAGTTATTCAAGAAAATAGGCAAAAAATTACCATTCCCCCTTTATCTCCGAAACTACTGGGTCTAAAATTTTGAAAAAAATACACTAAATAGATCTTTACCTAAAGATTACAGGAAAACCTATTAGAAATTGCAGTCAAGCGTGAGTCGGACTTAAGTACTTAGTTTTTTATCCGACCCCTACGGGTTTTTTAAAGACAAGTCACTCACGTTTCACATAAAAAATACATTGTTTAAATTTTGTAATGTACGGAACCCTTGGAACGCGAGTCCGATTCGCACTTGGCCGGTTTTTCTTAAATTGAAACAAAAAGAATTTTCAAATTATACCAAGTTTGGGCTCCTCCAGATACGATATGACTGATTTTTTTGTACAATATACCACAAATGATACGTGATATCCTCATATCTAACCCCAAAAAAGCAATTTTATAAATATTTTTTTTTGTTTTTTTTTTTCAATACAAAGTGACACAGTTCTACTTCAATACCTATTTTACGAAACTTATGGAACTGTATTGCAGATACAATGATACGTAATATCCATATATCCAACGGGAAATACCTCTTTAACCCTTAAACTTGACCCCAAAGTTGGTATGTTTTGAAAATTCTATTTATTTTAATTTACAAAAAAAAAATGCTAAAATGTAATGATGTGGTATATTTTAAGAATCGCCTCAAAAAGCCCTTTCGTATGATTTTCGGTTTTTGAAAAAAAAAAGTTTTTTTCCATACAAAATCAATCAATCAATTACTTATTATGAATTTTAATATTGGAATTTTAATCTATTAATTATACTATTAGATAACATTTTTTTTAATTTGCATGTCGTTATGCGACTGAATACAGCGGTGTCAGCATGGTTGCATTTTTTTCACCTGTCACTATGCCTGTCACTTTCGCACTTACATACTTGTTAGAACGTGACAGGCATGGTGACAGGCGATAAAAATACTTCCGTGCTAAGCTCGCTGTACACCATATTCTAACAAAACAACACCTGTATTTTAGAATTAAGTATTCTTGCAAATAAAGAATCTTTATCTTTATCTTAAAAAAAAAATGTTTCAGCACACCCCTCCTAAGGGATTTTTTTTAAGGAACTCCGGTTGAAAAAAAAAATGTTTTGACCTCTTAGTATGCGTGTGCCAAATAGCTAGAGATCTTAGGTCCCGTTTTCTAGGGGGACCTTGCATTTTGGAGACAAAGCAAACCGCTTGGAACAGGTGTTCCTGGGGGTGATCTGAGCTGATTTAGCCCGGTTGCCACGAGGTTCCCCCCAGCAGGTGGGCAGGGGAGGGGGGGGAAAAGTGCCTCCGGCGCGCCTCACTCTAAGCATTATATCTGCATACATCTAGCAACTATATCAAGTTTGGTGTCTTTTTCGCATAATTCGAGGATGAGGAATTCATTTCTGTTACTAAATTTTCACTCACCCATACAAAAAAAACGAGAAATTTAAAATTCAAAAAAATTCTTTACACTTTTTTTTTCGAAAATCCACTACAAAATTAAAACTATGAGGATTTGCTCTAGAAATAAAATACGTGTGAATAGCCCAGTTATCCTACTATATAGAATAATAAACTTGTCAAACATTTTTGCCTAACAATTGTATTTAAAAAAATGTTTTGCGTCACACGGCGGACCGAGCTGAAGTAGGTACCTACACGCATTTAGTTTAGGCACGCATTCACTTTAAAATTTTATTCTACACACGCAAGTAGGTACAGAAACTAAATATCTAATAAAAATAAAGGAATTTAAAATGCGAAATAACCGAATATTGGATTATCCTATGCAGAATGAGTTGTCTACCTACTGGATAGTTTTACGACAGATCATTTTTTTAATTAGTTATTGTGACCTATATGTTCTCGGTATTTTGAGATACTTATCTACGTATAAGTACATAAAAATTATAATAAATTTGCGTGTAGGTATCTAAACAGAGGTTAATGCGGTGCCGGGCAGCGCGCGGCGCTCGCGCTCACCGACAGTTGGTTGGAGGGGGCAGGGAAGCAAGCGTGGGCGCGGGAGTCGTCTCACTCTCAGTCGTCGACGCAACCTGTCGCTACAAGCACCCGTCTATAAATAGTTATACATTGGCATTCTATTCTTGCTGTGATAATCTTTATTTTATATTAAGTTATTTTGTGCTAAAAGGATTTTAAGGACATTGGTGGATTGTGAGCTGTGTTGTGAGTACTATTTTATGTTTTTTCGTGATATTCTGTGTTCAACAATATAATTACCTACCTCTAATGTTTGTTTGCTGTGAAAATTACTTCAACGATATTTATTATACAAACCTCTGACCGCGACTTCGCACGCGTGAATGTCGGTTATTACGCTTTTGGTCCTGTCTAATCTCTTGCACTCAGCACTACTAAAAATATATTTACCCAGCGTTGATGAAATACTTAAACAGCTTTATAACCTACAATATAAGATCACTTGTTTAACCAAATTTGTACCTACGTTATGGTGTCATAAAAGGGTTCATAGTTTTTTTTTATTTGAATGGTGTGGAAAATACACCTTAATTCATGTCGCCATGGCTATGATTTTGCGAATTTTAGGTATAAAGTTGTTTAAGTCTTTCATCAACGCTATAAAAATACACCTTATTGTTATACGCTTTGTTAACCAGGTGGAAGAAAATGACTTGAGCATGTCTGAGACTAACCAAGAAAATGATAATCCCACCAAATGGGAGCTTTGTTTTTTTTGTCAAAAAATAACGCATGAAAAGCTTATTAATCCTTCGTGCAAAGGCTATGATTTGGTGGCAAATAATCTAATGCAATTCCATGAGATTGGGGAATTACCGTTTGTTTTAAAAGAGTCTTTGTTTACGTGTGTAAATAACCTTAAAAAAGTTTTATGTGATAACCATGCGTCATGGCATAAGTCCTGTTACTTGGAATGTAGTAACTCAAGACTTGAACGAGCGCAGTTGCGAACCAAAAAGAAGGCCCTTGATGAGGATCCTCAATTACCAAATGTCATTGTCAACACTCGCAGTCGCCAATCCACTGTTTACAATAGCGACACATGTCTGTTTTGCGATTTACCAGGTACAAAAACTTTACCTCTCAGTCAAATTATGAAGCAGTCATGTAACGATACTATAATTAATTGTGCTACGATATTAAACGATTATAAAATATTAGCAAAGGTATCTGAACGATGTGATTTAATTGCGTTAGAGGTGAAGTATCACCACACATGTCTATGCGAATATAGGCGTAGGGCCGCCACTCAAAATGACGATATAATAAATAGTAATAAAAACAAAAAGGAGCAGGTTCAAAGCATAACATTTGCTTGGCTTGTTGCATATATAAATGAGGCACGAGAGAGCATGGAAAACCCAATTTTTAATATGGCAGATCTGGCTAAACTACAAACTGAGAGCATGAAAGATTTAGGAGTAGACTGTTCTGTTCACTCCACGAGACTGAAAGAAAAACTATTAAAGGAATGCCCTTACCTTATTGCATGCAACCAAAAAGGAATGACAAGCCTAATTACATTTAAAGATAATGTAGATTTCGCATTACGATCTCAAGCTGCTCGGAATTATGATAGTGAAGGTGCTGCCCTTAGCAAAGTTGCGAATATCTTGAGATCTGATATGTTTAGTGATGACAACCCCAGCGGTATACCGGCGTCACTTATAGCCTTAATCACGATGATTATGTACGGTCCTACTTCAACTTTCAATGGTGAGGTCAATAATGATGGTGCCAGTCGTCACATCGCTGAACTCATTGTTTACAATGCTATAAAAAATGAAAAAAACAAGAGTAAGACCGCTAATCACAAGCATCTGCAATCCAGAGAAACACCTACCCCTGTCTTTTTGGCTGCGAAATTGTATGCCGAGACGCGAAAAAGGCATCTGATTGACTGTACATATCAACTTGGTCTGAGTATTTCATATAAAAGACTACAAGCAATTATCACGCAAAAAGCGAATGCAGTTTGTGAATTGTATCACAAAGATAATGTAGTTTGTCCACCCAAGCTTAAGAAGGGTTTGTTTACCACTGCAGCCGTGGACAATATTGACCACAACCCGACATCAACCTCCGCAAAGACTGCTTTTCATGGGACGGTGATTACGCTCATGCAGCATAAATTCCCAGAAGAAACAGGTATGTGAATTAAAAATATAATACAGTTATTTAAAGTCTAAACTTACCTATGTCTTGTAATATTTTTGTTAATTCCAGGTGTCGCCCGTGACTTCGCAACACAGTCAGACAATGTAACTCCTACATTGAATATGAAGGTCAAGCAGCTTCCTTCGGACTACGAAATAGTTCCTCCATGTTTTGTAGACATAAAGAAGTCAACATGCCCACAGTCTGAAATATACACTCATGATGTATCAACTACCACACCGTTGGTTATAGAGAAAGACTGGCTAGAGAGTACAATGACAAATGATTTCAAGCCATGGGCTGCGCATCATGCTGCAACTGACAAAGATATCCAAGAGCGACACAGCACAGACATAGCTATCTTGCCGTTGTTCAGAGAATATGCTCATACACCCGCTATGATGCTGCACTCAATGAACATAGTAACCAAGGCAACGAAGTTCATTAATCCCGACCAGATTCCCGTAATTGTCGCCGATCAACCACTGTATACCCTTCTAAAACAACTGCAATATTTGTTTCCCTTGAAGGTAGGAGAGGACAAGATTTTAATAATGATGGGTGGACTACATATTGAAATGGCTGCTCTTCGACTAATTGGACAGTGGTTGAGTGGAAGTGGGTGGGTGGAAGCCTTAGTACAGGCAAATGTGACGACACAGGGTAGATCAGAATCTATGTTGACAGCATCACACGTAACACGAACGAGATATGCTCATCAGGTATAACAAGAAAATAAATTTATTAATTTAACATTTTACTGTACAGAAGAAAGTCATACCTCTTTACAAGTTTTGGTAAGTCATAATCTTAACTTCCAAATCAATTATTGTTTTAGGTGACTGCCGCAGCTCTGTATTATTTGCAGAAAGAGGCCTACCAAGCCCAATTGGATGTCGGCGATGAAGCACAAGGGCCGTTAATCACTTTCGGAGAGTGGCGTCTGGAAAAATGCGCTAGCACGCCTCAATTCAAATATTGGGATTTAGTGCTGAATCTCGAGCTGATGATCTTACAGTTCGTTGGGGCAATCAGAAAAGGAGATTATAAAATATACCTAGATTCCATAAGAAGATTACTGCCGTGGTTCTTTGCATTAGACCACATAAATTACTCCAGATGGCTCTCAGTTCATCTCAGAGACTTAGTGAACTTAGAAAAAATGCATCCAGACTTGTTGAAGCATTTCGAAAAAGGCCAATTCGTGGCAAGAAAGACTGATAGGCCCTTCTCTGGAATAGCCCTAGATCAAGCGCATGAGCAAATTAATGCTATCCTAAAGGGAGATGGTGGTAAGAATGCAAAAAAATACTAAGTACCTACATGTATCTTAACTTCGCATTAAATAACTATTGTTAATATTCTTACAGGTATGATTGGCATTACCGAAAATGCTGACTCTTTACGCAAATGGATTATAGCTGCGCCTGAATTGGCTGCTTTAATTGAAAGCTTCGAAAGTGAGATTCTACCGACCGAATCTGTCCATGATTATCGTCATCATTCCGACACTGCCGCTAATCAAGAACTATTCATGTGCGAAGTAAAATCTTTAATAGCAACGATTAAGGAACTCGGCAGTCCGTTTCTAGAAGAGACGAAAGATCTTTATAATATTGATACAAAGAATGTCGCTTCTTCAGAAGTAGTAGAAACAGTTTTCAATATAGAAAAGTTTGGCAACGAGCAGTACGAAAATTTTTGTAAGGAAAGACTGAATGGTGGGAAAAGTTTGCTTGAGCCGATCAAACTTAATAAGTATGCTCGATTTAGTACCAGTTCCAAGAAGTCTGACAGCAAAACGAAAGCGAAATTAGTTGGGCTCAAAAATGATTGTAGTCTCTTCAGCAAGCTATATATAGCTACGTGCGAGCACAGAACAGGAAGCCTGGATTCATTTTTCGCTCACGAAAATCAAGCTACACCTCCATCATTATCAGTCATGGGAAAAATGCGATCAGGAACCAAATCAGATCTTTTGAAATGCCTGATCAACCATTGTGATCCAGCTCACACAGCCATAGTGCCGAGTTCACCACCAGTATCAGCCAAAGTTTTAGATGGTTCTGCCTTGGTGCATATGCTAAGCCCTGGACACAACAAAATATTTCATGAGTATGCTGACACAGTGTTTATACCTTTTTTGCATAGAGAATTTGCCACTGTATCACGTATAGATTTAGTATGGGATAGGTATGACAATGAAAGTCTTAAAAATACAACAAGAGAGAAACGTGGCACTGGACAAAGAACACGAGTTACCCTAAACACTAAGATTCCCAAGGGTTGGTCAAATTTTCTTAGGGATAGTACAAATAAAGAGGAATTATTCCATCTTCTTACGTCCCAGTGTCATACCGCAAAATATGCAAGTAACAAAGAATTGTACGTGACGGATGGTGAGGTAGTTCTCAGCAATAGTAGCAGAGACAAACAAAAACTAGAACCATGCAACCACGAGGAAGCAGACACGCGCATGATGGTCCATGTAGCTGATGCTGTAGCCCAAGGTCACACAAAAATTATGCTACGCACAGTGGATACTGATGTTGTTGTTCTAGCAGTTGCATGTATATCACAATTGCCGGAGCTCCAGGAGTTATGGGTTCATATCGGCACAGGAAAGAATCACCAGTTCCTCTCGTGCCATGCTATTGCAGCTTCTTTAGGTAACTTTTGTAGTTCCTCCATTAATTGTAAATAAATTAAATATATTACCGCAGTATGAGACAGGTCGTCTGGGCATTTGGTCACGTGCTGCAAACTTTCTTTAAATATATGGTTTTAATTGATAGATATATAATTTATTTTACAGGACCAGAAAGGACAGAAGTCTTGCCATTCTTCCACGCCTTTTCAGGTTGCGACACTGTTTCTTTTTTGTGTGGAAAGGGAAAAAAAAGCGTATTTCAAGCTTGGAGCGGATATCCTGCTGTAACGGAGGGATTTAAATACGCCAAACAAGGCAATATTGAGCAGGCGTTGCCAATATTGGAAAAATTTGTTATTGTCTTGTATGATAAGTAAGAGTCTTACAACATTATGTCTAGAGAGATTTGAATTACGGGTTGTGAACACGTGGACATTATTTTAACACTATGCATTTTGTTACTGATTTCAGATCAGGTACAAGTAGGCGTGTAAATGAGTGCCGAAAAGTACTTTTTACACAAAGAAATCTCCAATTAGAGAATCTGCCTCCAACGGAAGATGCGCTACACAAACATATTCTCCGTGCAGTTTACCAAGGAGGGTATGTTTGGGGGCAGATTATAGCTCCTCAGCAAGAGCTACCATGCCCTGCTGACTGGGGCTGGTCGAAAGAAAATGGTCATTGGGAGCCCATATGGACAGGCCTACCTGCGGCGGCTGTTGCTTGTTTAGAACTTATTCGTTGCCGCTGCAAAACAAAATGCGCAGGGAGGTGCAGCTGCTTTAAAAAACAACTAAAATGCACGGACCTGTGTGCATGTAGTGGCAATTGCGAACAATAAATATCTTATTTCAACCTGCATTTTTTGTCAAACATCTATGTTAATTTTATCACATTTATAATAACTCTACTGGCGAAAGTTTTCCCAACATCTTTATTTATATGTGCCATTCTCAACCATAAAGGTACTTATTGTCGGTTGCCAATAAGGCGCTATTTCCATATAGCTTTAATTTGAAATCAACCTTATTGACAACCGACAATGTGGTACCTTTTGATTGAAAACGTCACATATATTTAATTTATATTTGTATATATATCACGTCCAGAAGTAATTTAATAATGTAATCTACTACCAGAAGAATAACAACTTATCAGAAATCATCTAAACATGGTGCTGCATACCGCTCTTACAATGCAGGTACGCCGCGTGACACAAAACATTTTTTTTAACAGAGTTATTAACGCTAAAATGTTTGACAAGTTTATTATTCTATATAGTAGGATAACTGGGCTATTCACACGTATTTTATTTCTAGAGCAAATCCTCATAGTTTTAATTTTGTAGTGGATTTTCGAAAAAAAAAGTGTAAAGAATTTTTTTGAATTTTAAATTTCTCGTTTTTTTTGTATGGGTGAGTGAAAATGTAGTAACAGAAATGAATTCCTCATCCTCGAATTATGCGAAAAAGACACCAAACTTGATATAGTTGCTAGATGTATGCAGATATAATGCTTAGAGTGAGGCGCGCCGGAGGCACTTTTCCCCCCCCTCCCCTGCCCACCTGCTGGGGGGAACCTCGTGGCAACCGGGCTAAATCAGCTCAGATCACCCCCAGGAACACCTGTTCCAAGCGGTTTGCTTTGTCTCAACAATGCAAGGTGTCGGACCTAAGATCTCAAGCTAAAACGGCTAACCTGTACATCGATTTGCGGTTTTTCTTTGAAATTGGGCTTGTACGGCTGCCACTAATAGATACTAACTCCTAAAAATATGTATGATACCTCATTGGATTTGGAATGATGTCTAGAAAAATGTTTATTCCCACATAAAAAAAGTTCAAAAGCTATTAACAAAAAACTCGGACTCGCGCACGAAGGGTTTCGTACCATTACGCAAAAAACGGCAAAAATCACGTTTTTTGTTTGGGAGCGCCATTTAAATATTTATTTTATTTTAATGTTTCGTTCATATATTCAGATTTGTGTATGAAAATGTGAAACTATTATTACTAAAAAAAATTATTCGTCCCTAATTTACACAAAATTTATACCAAATTTGATCTCATATCAAGAGATAGGTAGAAATAGAGGCAAACTGGACCGCAGAAGCCGACTTTTCCCCTCCCTTTTTGGGGGGTAGCCAGGACTTAATCTCGTAGCTAGTGCGTCAGCTCAGCTTTGTATGAACCAAGGAATAATAAATAGTGTTAAACGATATCCCCTGAGGCCAAAGTGCATACTCACTTTACTTACTTCGCCTACTAAGAGGCAAATCGCGACTTTGTTATGGTTTATCGATAACTTATCACATCACTAGATTATCGACTTTCAATGTCGACTATTGCCCATCACTTTTCTGTCCGTGTACGTATTTAGAAACTTGACCCCGCCCCTAAAATTAGTGCGATAAGGACAACTGCAGCTTAGGCGAAAAATCCGGCGTAAAAATCTCAAAAATCGAGGTTTCGTACTCGACTGTTTCCTCCTCCAAAACGTAAGCAATCGTAACCAAATTTGGAAATCTAAATGATTATGAAATTGTCTGTGTCGGACTGTTTTGATTTTTTGGCTAATTGATACCAGTTTTGAATACCACGCCTCTCATTGCGGCATAGTCAGTGAGGCCATTTTTGGCCATGTTTGAAGGGCTCTAGCGCCTTAAAAAACAAAAATATCAAAAAAAGCAAAACACACAGACACAGATATTGACAATATTAATCTGTGTTGAAAAAATCATTCCTCTAGCTTCAAAAACCAGGGAGGAAACAATCGAGTACGTTTGTATGGAGAAATGACCACTCCTGTTGGCTCTTAAGGACTGCAGCAAAGATAGATATAACTCCGTAATAGATGGATTCAGTCTAAGGAAAAAACGTGCCTCGAAAATCACGAAAATTTGATTCTCGATCAGATGGCGCCACTAGTTTTGGCCAACACTCGTATAGAGGGCGTTGACTGTTTCGTTTGTTATTTATAATTTTAACGCATACCAGTGAAAGAACATGGGTCAAAATCATATAAAAATAATTAATGCAAATAAAAAAATAATTTATCCATATTTAAATATATTTTAACGTATTTTTTTAAATCTTCATTTTTAGTTTTCAAGTATGTCGATAGATGGCAGTGAATTTACAGTGGTTACAAAATTTACTATGACAGTACCGCTCTATCTTATTATATCCTCATTGACTGCAGTTATCTTCGCCAGTATCATGGAGGGCGGAATTTTCCCACAGTTGATGATGGCCGTGAAAAACTTTGCAAGCCACTTTTGCACGCGAGGACCACAATGCTTAATAAACTCTGGGAAGATGTTGTCTTCTCCGCAGGCCTTCCCGCATTTGATGCACTTGATACTGGACTCTATTTCATCAGCACTCACCGAGCGACTGAATTGAGGGTCTGGGGCAGACTGTGACTTCAGCAGTTTCAGCTCCTTCTTGACGGCGCGAGTGTGAGCTTTGTGGCTCGGTGCCTTTGACAGGTTTACGATTCGACTCGCTATTTCATTTGGGCTTACTTTACTTATATTCGTCTGGCCACCAGCTCCAGATGTAAGGCGTTTCAGTAAGTGCCATGCTTTACGGCTTGAGTGGGTGAGATGCATGCCTTGGACTGTGCCTTCCCATTTCAACTGGCGTGCTCGGTTTAGGGATGTTATGAGGGCGTGGGCGACATTGCTGTCCGCAGTGCTGGTGTATTCTTGCCACAGGGTCTCTGTGTCAGAGTTCCAGCACGGTATGTATTGCTTGCGATATCCACGTGGAATGTATTTTTTTGCCGTCGAGATTATTAATTTTAAAAATCTTTCGTAATTTTCTACTAGGGGCAGTATCCATCTAATGGAGTCATCCAATACCTGGGTGTAACTTCCCCAGTCGGCTGGATTATTGGTATCTTAAGACCGACGTCCAGAAGGACTGGGCGATGTTGGGTATGTGGGAAATCCTGCAGTACAGTTCTATTTACTGGTATGGGGCGCCGGTAGCAGTCAAGGGAAACAAAGGCTAGGTCGGGGTTATATTCTCGGCCCCAGCGAGCAGATTTAAAGGTGCCTTTATCCTTGTTCCCGAACACCAGAAAGTAGTTACACTCATCTGCCCAATCCACAATGGCTTCACCATTACTATTGTTCACGTATTTATGAACCCTTCGATAACCCAGCTGGTCCTAGGTTCCCTAGCGTTTTAAAAACTTTGGACAGGCATTGCAATCAACCAATATGAGATAGCCACTGACCTTGAGCACACGCCGATGATCTTCGGGAATCCTGGTCCTTCTTCAGCTAGCTAGCACTTCCAGGGCCTTGAGAGATCGTCACACACGCCTTGTCACTTGATTGTCCGCAAACACCACCGAAATACCGAATTTTGGTAATAGTAATACAGAGAGGAACATGCGTTGCAGCCGCGCCCGAGCCGAAAGTGAATGACAGTCCGAGGTGTCAAATCTACCTCCGAATTTGCTCCGAAACGGCATACCCTCATATTGAAAAGATTACAATGCCCGAACAACTATCATTACCTTTATAACCCCAGGAGGTGTGATGGCTATTAAAATCTACTACGATGGAAGGGTGTCCGAAGTTTGGAAGTGCAGGTTGGGGCCACGGACTGTTCGGTGGTTTGTAAATATTGCATATCTTCGTTTCTCCCACTTGTACTGTTGTAATTGCGGTATTCACATCGTTTATGGAGTTGCATATAATTGTAGCCGATGGTAGAAGGTTGTCACGTATGTATATAGCCGTACCGTATTTAGCGTGGTATGTAGCACATAGCATGTGGAAGTCAGGGATAGTTCCCCTTCTAGCGAGTTGTGTGGGGTCAGCTGCGTGAGTCTCTTGGAGCAAAATGACGTCGATTTTATAGTCTATGGCAATCCTGTGCATGCTTTCGGACTTAGCTTGGCTTATGCCTTCTATATTTAAAGAGCAGACGGGCTGAGGGCCCTACGTCCTTAGTCAGCTGGCACTGTGCAGTGCTAATAGTAGTAGGCATTTGGGAACGCATTCGATTTTTCTGAGCATAGCGAGGCATCTTTGGTAGAACAGTGTAGTAAGAACCGTGAGATCTTCTGGAAGACAGTACGGTTGCCAGTTTGTTGCACTTTTAGCACCACCCAGGGGTCACGTGTAGGGTAGCGGTGGGTAATTCCTACGGACGTGGTGCAACTCGACCCCCATTCATTAATGACTGCATAAATAATTCAACGACTCAAATAATTCAATGACAAACAATTCAATGACTCAAATAATTCAATAACAACTAATTCAATAATTCAAAGACTCAAATAATTATTAAATTACAATACTACTACTCAAATAATTATATTAAAATATTATATAATACTGTATATTTTATTTTATTATTACTCAAATCATTTAACAACTCGAATCATTCAATACCTCAAATAATTAAATGACTTAAATAATTCAATGACTCAAATAATTCAACGACTCAAATAATTTAATGACTCAAATAATACAATAACTCAAATAATTCAATAACTCAACTAATTCAATAATTCAAATAATTCAATAACTCAAATAATTATTAAATTACAATACTACTACTCAAACAATTATATTCAAATATAATAATTTTATTTTATTATTACTCAATTAATTCAATAACTCGAATCATTCAATACCTCAAATAATTCAATGACTCAAATAATACAATGACTCAAATAATTCAATGACTCAAATAATTCAATGACTCAAATAATTCAATGACAAATATTCCAATGACTCAAATAATTCAACGACTCAAATAATTCAATGACTCAAATAACTCAATGACAAATAATTCAATAGCTCAATACTCGATACTCGATGCTCGATGCCAGATGCCGTTACAAAAAGAATAAATACCATTGTAGAGTCGCGCTAGTAGCACGCGCAAGGCAGGGCGCGCTGGCAGCACACGCAAGGTAAGGCGCGCAGATAGCACGCGCAAGGTGAGGCGCGCTGATAGCATGCGCACAGTAAGGCACACTGGTAGCACGCGCACGGTAAGGCGCGCTGGTAGCACGCGCATGGTAAGGCGCGCTGGTAGCACGCGCAAGGTAAGTCGCGCTGATAGCACACGCTTAGGAGAGGCGAGGCGCACTGATAGCACGCGCCTGCAGAGGCGAGGCGCGCCGATAGCACGCTCTTAGAAGAGGCGAGGCGCGCTGATAGCACGCGCCTGCAGAGGCGAGGCGTGCCGATAGCACGCTCTTAGAAGAGGCGAGGCGCGCTGATAGCACGCGCCTGCAGAGGCGAGGCGTGCCGATAGCACGCTCTTAGAAGAGGGGAGGCGCGCGCTATCGGATGATCGATGCCGGATGCTCAATGCCGGATGCTCGACGCTAGATGATCGATGCTAGATGATAGATTCTCGAGACTCGATACTCGAGACTCCAGACTCGAGACTCCAGACGAGACTCGAGACCCCAGACTCGATACTTGATTAATAAATCAATAAACATTAAATCGTCATTAAATAATCATTAATTCATCATTAATTAATCATTTAACCATCATTAAATCATCAATCAATCACATGTGACGCAAAGTAATCAAATTTGCATTTGATTACTTTGCGTCACATGTGAATAAACTTTTTTTTAAACAAATCATTTAATTTTTAGTTTGTCAAAGGACTGTCTCATTTCAAACATAAGAGACAATCATACTATTTTTGTCTTACATAAGTACTAGCACCCAAAAGAAAAGGATGAGCAGTTTTTTTTTTTGTTCTTATTTAGTGACAATTTGGTTTGACCAACTATACATAGGAAATGTATCGTCAATGAGCTAAGTACCTATTGTCTAATTTTATTTTATTTTAATTAGATGGCATTCTAAATATGGAGCTTCCTTATAACAGTTATAACTCAAATAGAATTTACAGAAGTTGGTCAGGCTGAGAACAGCACAACGCCAAGCAATTGACTTCATCATCATCTCTTATTCCGTAATATATATGCAAATTTTCTCATAATTGGTACATAGTTAATATTTTTCTATCGGTTCATCAAATTTACTTTTTCTCTTCAACTTATCTTTTACTTCTGGCAAAATACTAAACTAGTTATACTTATGGTATATGTGCTAGATGTCGATGATTGAGATGAAGTCTCAGTTTTAAAGCAAATCACGACATCCATCACATATTACCATATCAAATCATTCATATCACATTTTATGATAGTAAAAGTGGGTTTACATGACCTGATGTCCAGTGGAGCGAGCCCCTCGCTAAGGCCGTGGAAGCGGGGTTACTCCTGACTATCACAACTCTGCTGCATGGGCTGTTAATCATCATGACTCATCATCAGCCACATTTTCCAACAACTTCCTGCTCTTTGGCGCTCAGGGGTACAGCTGTCATCCTCTTCATACGACTCGTCTCTTTTTCGTTTATGAATATGTCTAAAAATATACTGAGTCGCATATATATGGTTAATAGCTAATTAAGAATACTAATTACTCATAATAACTTGTAAACCTTTCGTAAACTGTTACAAATATGATAGTAGTCTTTGTAAACGCATAAACACGATTGGGATTACCGTAATTCCTTACACGCAACCTTACTTACTGAAATTTTCAACTTTCTTCGTCATTTATAAATGTATAAACTTACAAATGATATCATTATTTATATTATAGCCTCTTTTAATTTAAAACTATTGTAAAATTTGTAAACTCACTGTAAACTACTGTTAACACTATATTGGGCATACCCTAATGCAATTTGAGATGTAATTGTCTATTATCTCAAAATAAAAATTGTTTCGACCAAAGCGCTTAAACCGTTTTTGTTTTAGATCAAACTTATGATAGTGAAATAACTTCAAACTTCAAGAAAAGAGCGTACTCCCATCTTAAAGGCCGGCAACGCACTTACAAACCCTCTGGTGTTGCGGGTGTCCATGGGCGGCGGTAATCGCTTACCATCAGGTGATCCGTCTGCTCGTTTCATAAAAAAAAATATCACCAAGAAAGACGAGAAAAAAAGCAAAAAGAAAAAAAAATGTGCATATGTATCAAATTAGAAAGACATTGGTCCTTTCTAATTTCCGGTTACTTAACTTCAAGGGCGCAAGTTTTTTCACCAAGGTTATTCGAGAACCTTGACTAATCCCGCCTTCTGACATGTTAAGGTCAGTTTAATAAAACAATCCGATGATCCAGCAATCTTTGTATTCACGTACACTCCGACATAATCAAGTAACTTAACCTCTAATCATAACGTTTGGCTATTACAATATGACAACTCGATTTGCACTCGTTCGTAGTCTCCCTCGTTCTGCCTCCCAATCGTAGTGCCATTTGCCGCCATCTTGCCTCACCGGAAGCGTTACGATTTAAAATGGTGCGGCCAATCGGGAGGTTGAATCGAAATGTCAAATACTCACTTCCGTTATTAATTAAATGAATATATTTTGATAAACAGTCTTTAACACTGTTTATCAAAATATACAGAAATTTAAAATAGATATTTTAATAATTAATTGTGACTATGAAATGCTAACATTGCTAAATAATAACATCGATTTCGATAATATTATTTTATTCAAATTTCGAACATCTCTGAAAAACAAAGAAATTTGATTTGACCTCTATTCTAATATCAGCCGAGATGACGTTTTATTCGAAATGAAATGTCAATTGCATACAAATTTGACAAATCTCGCTTGTTAGTTGGTATCGAACGATATGACAATCGACCCCCACTCTAGTTTGTCTCTGAATTAAAAAAAAAACTACGGATGCGTGACATGCGTGAAAAAAGTTTTCTTTGCCGCCATTTGACGTGCAGTTTATCTTTTAATTTGTTTGTAAGTAAAAATAATATGTGTATAGATAAAGCAGTGTATGTAACTGTACATAATTAGGCATTAAAACACTCGTGTGATTCTATTATGAAACTCACTACGTTCGTTTCATAAACCCACACTACGTTCGTTTCATAAACCCACACTCGAGTTTTAATGCCTTTCATTATGTAGCAGTCACATAAACTACTATTAGACATGGGAAGCTCTATGATGTCGGAGAGCTGCGGCGGCGCCGTGCCGCAGCAAGAGCTGTGCGACTACCAGGCCTCCAGCCCCGACGAGGTGGCGCTCGTCAAGTGGACCGACCGGGTAACACACTATACCTACCTACATAATTTTGTATACTATTGTTTAGACATGGGAAGCTCTATGATGTCGGAGAGCTGCGGCGGCGCCGTGCCGCAGCAGGAGCTGTGCGACTACCAGGCCTCCAGCCCCGACGAGGTGGCGCTCGTCAAGTGGACCGACCGGGTAACACACTATACCTACATCATTTTGGGGATCAAGACATATATATGTTGTATTTTGTAACATAATCTAGTTAAATGGGTAGAAAATAACAGTAATCATAATAAACTGGAAAATCAACATAATTTTTCACCTCAGTAGTGAGAACATATTAAAGGTTAAAAAGTATTTCGAATTACACAGAATAAACAGAACAAAAAATGTATTATAATACCACACCATACCATACCATACCGTACCATACCATACCACACCATACCACACCGTACCATACCATTACCATACCACACCATACCATACCATACCATACCATACCATACCATACCACTCCATACCATACCACACCATACCATACCATACCATACCACTCCATACCATACCATACCACTCCATACCATACCATACCACACCGTACCATACCATACCACACCATACCATACCATACTACACCATACCATACCATACCACTCCGTACCATACCACTCCATACCATACCACACCATACCATACCATACCATACCATAACATAACACACCATACCATACCTTACCACTCCATACCATACCATACCACACCATACCATACCATACCATACCATACCACACCATACCACTACCATACCATACCACTCCATACCATACTATACCATACCACTGCATATCTTACCATACCATACCATACCGCTCCATATCATTATCATTCCAATTTTTTTTTTTATAAAAGTATGAAGTGGCAGTTCATGGCCTTCACTAAATTAAAAAGCTACTTTGTTTCACTCCCTGGAGTGAGGAAAGTCGCACTTTCCTCACACCAGGGAGTGACGAAAGTACGCTTGTTCGAGCTGCTGAGGTGAAATAGTACATTTCGATGCTAGTGCGGAAAGTATGTCATTACAAGAATGACACGCCGCACGTGTATCGAACGACGTTTTTTAATACAGTTGCGAAAAAATAAGAAAAGCAACAAGTAAGGAATGGAATTCGAAACTTTTATATTATTAATTCTGTGACACTGACATCATTGACATTGACATTATGAAGAGGTGTTTTTCTAGCTTTTATTCGACTAGAATAGATTTTGTTATTATTATTGAACCCACTTCAATGTAAGCTTTTTTTTAAATGCATGTTCTATAAGACAGAATGAATTGTAAATATTAAAACATTGTACTATTATTACCTAAATATCGTTATTTACGATTATTTGTGTATCGTATATTTATAAAAACAATATCGAATGTTGCCTTTGGAAACTTAAAACATTCTTGCAGTAAGAAAATACGCCTCTTCTTTGACAGGCGTTCCGTTCCATTCAGACAACTTATTATGAACGGTTTTTCAACATTAAAAAATAAACATGTTATACGTGTGTTACTTATAATGATGAAGAGGTAAGTAATAAAATATGAAATATGCATATTTTTCGAATTATTACATTAACAGTAGGTTTTTATGTTGATTTCGACGTTTAAAGGAAACTAATATTAACACTCATCAATAAGTAGTCATGAATTGGAACAAATAAAAATTTTAAAAAATTGGAAAAGTAAAAAGCACTAGTTCGCGAAAACCAACTTTTCGCACGCTAAACAGCCACGAAAAGTAGCACTTTTTGAGCAACTGTATTAAAAAAATAATTTTCAAATTATAAAGAAATGTAAGACCTCAAAGTATCAATATTTAAAGTTATTTAAATGTATATCTTAGATGAAGCAGATATGTGACGTCACGGTCGAGTTACCTGCTCTTTATAGTTTAAGCGATTTGTGAAAACACAAATTAAAATATTTAAATAGAAAATAATTTAATTGGTTCTTAGAGTTGTGAAGTACGAGTAGGTAATTTATTTTAAATACCGTCAACGTCCCTATTGTCGCCTGGCTCACTGGTGGCGCCAATATACGGGCAGTTCCATTATGTCGGAAGCTGCCAACCAGGCCGCAACCTCGCCGAAATTAAACATAATTGACTAATATGTATCGTCGTTATTGATAACAACATCATTATTTCAGATGGGTGTATCCCTGTACCGAAGAGATTTTAGCAGCATCGCTTTGAAGCTGCGAGCAACCAACGAGATCATGCAGTTCTCCATACTGCAAATTTTCCATTTCACCAGTGAAAGCAAGATGATGGGTATTATTGTCCAGGTGTGTACTCGAAACTCGCCCGTAAAGTTTTTATACATTTGAATTTCTATCTTAATACAGACATTATAAAATCTTAAAAAGTTAAAACACGCCACCTTATAGTTAAGTAGATGCCTGATGTATTTATAGATAAACAGGATGCACTTTATTGCCCACCTCAATAAATGCAGTTTTAGAAAAACAAACAATTTATTAAAGATAGAGGCAAGCAACGGGCAGTTTTAGCGCTAAAGAGCGATCTCTTTAATGTATAAACGGACAAATGCGTGTCGGGCAACGCATAATGGAAGGCTCCGTACATTTATACAATATAAAAAAGCCTACCTTCCCTTTTAGTAAAAAGATATTTGGAAGATTTTTGGAAAAAACTAATTCATTTCTAAACCTATAATCTTCAAATAAGAATCACGAAGAAGAAGAGTGACCATGCAGATAATTAACAAGTTAAAATAACTAATATTAAAAAATAACTACACCATTATTTTTTTAAATGCTAAATAACTAATCGAATTTAAACTATTGTGAGACATACTAACATTAAATAATTTCACGGTTTAGACTCTCTTGTTTTAAATTATTTAATGCTAAATAACTAGCTGTCAATCAAAACATATGAGGTAGATTTTGTGAAATTACTTATCAAAATACATGTTTGATATATATGTAATGTTGATTAGGAGGAAGTATCGGGCGAGATAAGGTACTACGTGAAAGGCGCAGACGTGGCTCTCGCGCCCCTCCTGGAGTCTTCCTGGCTCGATGAGGAGTGCAAGCGGCTGGCGGCCGAGGGCCTGAGGACTCTGGTCTTCGCCAAGAAAATTCTCACTAACAACGAGTATTTGGAATTTGAGGTAAACGTTAGGTTATATATTTGAGGTAAACGTTAGGTTATATATCTGAGGTAAACGTTAGGTTATGTTTGAGGTGAACGGTAGGTTATATATTTGAGGTAAACGGTAGCTTATATATTTGAGGTAAGCGTTAGGTTATTTATTTGAGGTAAACGTTAGGTTATATATTTGAGGTGAACGGTAGGTTATATGGGGCATTTTCTATGAAAAGGGACCTTATTGTCAATGGCGCTTACGCCGCACATCGTCGCGCGGGATAGTATTTATATCGTAGCATCGTTTATAATGGCGTAAGCGCCATCGACAATAAGGTCCCTTTTTATAGAAAATACCACATATATTTGAGGTATTGTATTGTAGTTCGGGCGATTTTCCGCAACTCGACGACTGGCGCCTATTTTGCGTGACATGGGGGTGGGCTAGTCCTGCCAGCCCAGCTCCTCGAGGAAACCTATCAAACCTTTGATGTTGAGTAGGACCTCGGGGAGGTCTCTCGGGGATCCGAGATGTTTTGCCCTGTATGGGGCCACTCCGCTGCACTCCAGCACCACGTGAGAGGCTGTTTCTTCTGTCTCCATGCATCCTCTGCATAGGGGACTGTCTGTGACACCTGTTATAAAAAGATGTTTGTTAAATAGTCCATGACCTGTTATGACACTGGTTACCATGCTCAGTCGGGTCTTTCCTAATCGAAGGAGCACCCTTGTGAGCTTTCCGTTGATGCCAGGCATGGCTTGTTTGGCCTGTCTGCATCCAGTCTGGTTTAGCCAATGTTCTGTGTGTAGTTTCCCTGTACGTGCCAGCAGCATTGAGCGTACCTTGCTAAACGGTATCGGGAGGATCGGTTCTGGGCCAATCGCTCCCGCACTCGATCCTTGCCTGGCAAGCTCGTCCGCAGCATCGTTACCCCGGGATCCGCTGTGTCCTTTGATCCATTGTAGGGTGATCTTATTGTTATGACATACCTCCATTAGTCGTTCGTGGCATTCGTGTATAAGTTTGGATGTGACTATATGGCTTTTTAGAGCCATCAAGACTGCTCTACTGTCGGAGAGTATGCGGATGGAGGATCCTACTACCTTCCTTGCAGTGATGGCAGCCGCCGCGTTTATGATGCCCATGCACTCAGCCTGGAATACCGAGTTATGGGCTCCTAGCGGAGTGGTAATTGACATGTTCAGGTCTTCTGAGAAGGTTCCAGAGCCCGATCCGCTGTCTGTTTTGGACCCATCAGTGAAGATTCTGAGCTCCCGAGGATTGAGTCCTTCGTAATTGTCGTCCTCGTATAACTGTATTTTGTACCTTTTGTCGAAGATAGCTTGTTTATGAATCCGATCCGTGCCCGAATTGAGCGCTGGAAATTCGTCATATACCTTATCCAGGCAAGTTGTGTGAAGAGCTCCTATGATGTTGGACCATATATTAAGGGCTCGCAGCCTTACCGCTGAGAGACTGGCCTCTTGTTGTATGTGTAGGTGCAGCGGTGGAAGGCTTAACATGACCTCCATGGCTGCAGTCGGTGTGGACCTCGTACAGCCAGTGGTGGCCGCGCATGCGAGCCTTTGGAGTCTTTGTAGCTTGTCTCGTACGTTGCCTAGGTTTGTTCTTGGCCACCAAACCAGAGCACCGTAACAGAGTAAGGGGCGGATTATTGTCTTATAGAGCCAGAGAGTAATTTTTGGGTTGAGTCCCCACCTCTTACCAATCATCCTTCTGCATTGCCAGAAGACAATTCCCGCCTTGTCTATACGTTTGTTGATGTGATTGTTCCAGTTGAGTTTACTGTCGAGAGTTAGCCCTAAGTACTTAACTTCATCGGTCAGCTGTAGCTCGGTTTGGAAAAGTGTGGGTCTGGTAAAGTTGCCAAGCGCTCTTTTATTGGTGAACATTACCATTTCTGTTTTGGTGGGGTTGACTGATAGGTCGAATTCTCTACACCAGCGTTCTACAATCCGTAGAGCAGCCTGGGTGAGATCGCAGACTGTACTGGCAAATTTACCTGATATTAATATTGCCAGATCATCAGCGTAGCCTATTGTGTAGAAGTGTTCCTCGTTCAGTTTGGTTATAAGGTTGTTGACTACTAGGTTCCACAGCAGAGGTGACAGGACTCCCCCTTGAGGGCATCCTCGCACCGCCGCCACGGCCTGCGGTTCACCTGCATACCTTATAGTTCTTTTGTTTAGCATGTTCATAATCCACTTTGTTAGTCCGGGTTCCGCGCCGTGGCTATCCAAGGCATTCCCTATGCTGGTAAAGTGGGTCTTGTCGAAAGCGCCCTCGATGTCAATGAAGGTGCCAAGGCACAGTTCTTTGGCATGGATGGCTCTTTCAATGCGGCTGACGACCATGTGTAGTGCCGATTCTGTGGATTTACCTGAGCTGTACGCGTGCTGGTTGTTGTGCATCGGTGTGTTCTTTAGCGTTCGATCCCTCAAATCCCTGTCGCACAGTTTTTCCAGTGTTTTCAGCAGGAATGATGTGAGACTGATGGGCCTGAAGGATTTAGCCGCCGTGTAGTCATTCTTACCTGGTTTTGGTATGAATATCACGTTCACATCCCTTCATCTCCTGGGCACGTACCCCCAGGCTAGGCATGCTGCCATGATGTTGGTCAGGGTTTCCTGGATGAGCTCTAGACCCCACTGTAGGAGAGCAGGGAAGATCCCATCCGGACCAGCCGCCTTGAAGGGATGGAAACTGTTTATAGCCCACCTGAGTTTCTCAGCGGTGACGACTCTGTGCGCCATTTGCCAGTTGTTGTCTGCTGTACTGTATACCTCATCCTGCTGATCTTCATCGGCGAGACTTACGCATCCTGGAAAGTGAGTTTCCAGGAGAAGGCGTTGGGTCTCTGCAGGGGAAGATGTGTACGTGCCATCGGGTTTCCGGAGTGAGCCCAATTGTGATGCGTACGCTAATGTTTTCCTTACACGGTTGGCGTGGTCTAGTGTTTCGATGCTGCTGCAGAAGTTCCTCCATGATAAGGATCTCCAGTACCGCAGTCTTTTTTTGTAATTGGCCTTGGCTTCATAGTAGTTGTCCCAGTCTACCTCGGCCGTTGTGTTCATGGCCCTGTTGAAGAGTCTCCTGGTTTTCCGTCGGAGTCTCTCCAGTTCTGGACCCCACCACTTGTGTCCCGTTATGGCAGTCCTTGCCGGTGGTTTTAAGGGACACGCCTTGTGGTAGCTGTCTACGAGGGCATCGGTTAAGATGTTTACCTGCTGTTCCATTTCAGTCGGTTCCCGGAAGTCGTCCCTCGGAGGAAGCAGGTCGAGGCTTTCACCTAGGACCTTCCTGAAGGTGGCTCGGTCCGTTTTCCTGGGATTCCTTCGGGCGGTTGGTGTGTCACTAGATGCTAGTAGATTGAAGCGAATCCATCTATGGTCTGAGCAAGAGGCCTCCTGGGACAAGGGCCATCCCATGACTAGTTCACTGACCTCCTCCGAAGCCAGAGTCAGGTCAATAATCGTCCTGCATCGTTTGTTTACGAATGTTGGTTCGGCACCTACATTTAAAATGTTTAGATTAGTAGTCACAAGATATTCAACAAGTGTCTTACCTCTGTTGTTACTGGTCTCCATTCCCCACAGCGGGTGGTGTGCGTTGGAGTCGGCCCCGATGATTAATGCGAGGCCCGCTCTCTCGCAGTGGCTGACCAGTCGTTGTAGTTCGGCGGGCGGCGGCTCGTCCTCTCCGGGCATGTACGCCGAGGCGAGGACTAGGTCGCGACAGCCTGTTGGCAGTGGAACTTGTAGTTTAATCGCACACAGGTCTCTGGAACAGAACTCTGGAATAGAGCTTAGCGGGCCGAAGCCCACCCAAACTTCCCCCTGTCTCCCGCTCGGGGAGGTCATCACACCACACCACTATATTTGAGGTAAACGTTGGGTTATATATTTGAGATAAACGGTAGGTTATATATTTTGGTAGTCTCCGTTTCTGCTTGGGCAGAAGTGCTTTCTTAATTATGGCTCCTCTCTACAGGTCGAATCTCATCTGATTCTATTGATAAAAAGAAAAATAACTGATATGGGGGTTCGCGAGGTCTACAACTCACAGAGTCTTTACTTTACTAGTATTAGACATGGTTGAGATTATTATACTCTTTATTTATTTTTCTCCTCATGTTAGGTTATTTTATAATATGGATATAAAAATAAAATACAAAAACACGTACAAAAACAATACAAAATACATATAAACATATTATAAAAAACCTAACCTAGGGTAGCCGCCAGCAGCGGGGCAGGGCCCAAGCTGCCGGTGGTCAGGGCCGCAGAGAGAGGAACCGGCGGACTATCCGCGCCGTGTCCAAGATCACCGCCTTCTGCATCTGACCCTTGATCCAACCACCTAGCGAGAGTCTCTCAAATTGTTGGTCGAGACTCTTCGCTATGAGACCGTTCGCTGAAACGACTATCGGGACAATGATCGTCGAATCAACATCCCACATGGTGGTTATCTCTTGAGCCAAGTCTAGGTACTTACTGGACTTGTCCTTCTCGGCTTTCACGAGATTCTCATCATGGGGGATGGTGATGTCGACGAGCACGGCCCGGCGTTGCGATCGATCTATTATCACAATGTCAGGCTTATTGGCTACAATAGTCCTGTCAGTGATGATAGATCGATCCCAATAGAGCGTGGCACGACCATTCTCGAGAACTGGCACAGGTAAATACTTGTAGTACGGTACTTCGCGGTCCACAAGGCCATATAGAAGAGCAAGCTGCTGGTGAATAATCCTGGCTACGAGATTATATCTGTGCAAGTACTCGCCGTTAGCAAGATGAGAACAACCGGAAATGATATGCCTGAGTGACTCTCCGGGACGGCGGCATGCCCGACAAATGTCGACCGTACCTTCCTTCAGGATATATTTCCGATAGTTGTTCGTCATCATAACTTCGTCCGCAATTACACAGGCAAAACCCTCGGTTTCTCCGAAGAGGTCCCCGAATCGTAACCAGTTCACCGACGCGAGCAGGTCTGCATCGGGTCCCGTGAGGGCCTTGTAGAACCGCCCGTGTAGCTGCTTATCCTTCCATACCGCCTTGCGGTCCGCAGTACTTTGTACCACAGGTTTGTGCCAGTTCTCGTTTGCCAAGGAGAGCGGCGTGAGTTTCCTGTCTACTGCCACCACATCACAATGTATCCCACACGTATCGACACCAAACTCCATTCTGATAGCGGTACTGAAAACTTCTGTGGTTTTCAGTAGCACCATCAAGTTTTGGTTATTTGGCGCAAATAGTTTGAGGTCATCCATGTACAGAAGGTGAGAAATGACTTCACCCTCTCTCCGAAGCCGGCAACCTAACCATGAATCCTTCAGCAGGGTGCTGAGGGGATTCAGTGCTAGGCAGAACTTAAAGGGACTCAAACTGTCACCCTATAATATTCCTCGCTCGATCCTTATAAAGTCCTGCGGGCCAGGCAGGGCGGTCATCCCCACCTCCTGGTTGACGAAGGACTGTGATCCACTGCCTCATACATGCGCTTAGGAAGGATATTAAAGCTGCATCAAGTTTATACAGCTCCAATACCCTTCTCAGCCATGAGTGAGGCACCGAATCATAGGCCTTCTTATAGTCAATCCAGGCGGCCGAGAGCCCCCCCCCCCCCCCCCGTTCCGCCTAACTTGTTGGCATATGGTCATGTCTATGAGGAGGAGCTCTTTAGTACCACGGGTCACTTTCTTATCTTTACTAGTCCGTAAATGTGGCTCTAGTAAAGCATTTAGGGTTCCCGCTAGCGCTAGATTGCGTCTATTTATAGGCAGACGTGGTAATCGTGGCCTAGAATTGGTTGTGGCGCGATCCGGCGACGTGGCGAGCAGATCTCGCACCGAGGCGGAGGCTGCGCGAGCAGAGAGAGAGCTTCCAGGCGAAGCCGATCAAGTGTCGCATCATCCAAACGCTTTAGCCGCTGAATGACGCGCACCTGATCCGATAATCGTTGCTCCGACACGGTGATGGTGGGTTCAAGAACCTGAAACAGCAGTATTCTTGAACGATACGCGGATAGCTTTGTTCCCCCCTCTGTAGCCCCATAATAGCCGCATGACATTCTCATTAATGGATTGAGACCATTTCATGCGACGCACTATACCACCGGCAGCGGGAGCCGTGGGCGGGGCAGGATGTCCCGCAGGCCCCAAGCGTGCCGGCAGCGGTGGCCGCCCTCGTCGCGCAGGTGGTCGTGGCGGCGGTGGCGGTGGCGGCGACAGCCCGCTCTCTCACTGGACCTGTCTGTGTCAGGCGCCGTTGCAAAGCCTGACGACGATGTGGACGAGGAACTGGACGAGGCGGGCGGGGGTGGTGGTCGTGCGCTTGTCGAATCCGCTGCACGTGTTCGACTCCTCGTAGTCATTACGTTATTTACTGTTATACGTTTATATATCGTGTTACATTACCATTTATGTCATGCAAATGTCACGTCAGTGGCGTGAGTATTTGCGTCCTATGCATTTCAGCCGCATTTCTTTCACAATTCCACATATTACGTAGATTCCACATGCACTTGATGGTAAAATATACAATAGATTTGCAATAAAAACGTATAAAAATATATTGAAAGCAATAAAAAATTTACGTGACGTCTGTCATTGTCGAGCGGTTTTTTTTATTATTATTTGTCTGTCTTTCCATATCTCGGGACCATGGGATCCCGGGCCTTTGGGAGGCGTGCGTGGGGCCGAAGCCAACAGCGCAGAGGCCCTTTAAGACATATTAATCTAAAAGCAAGGGATACACGTGGCGGATACCATCCCCGAGCGCACAATGTGATACATCCGGAGATGGTCCCCGCCAGGTGCAAAGACTATTGCAGTGCAGCACTTTTGTGCTGCGATGGGAACTAAGGTCATAGGCTATTGATATGCAAGTTGGATAGACTGGATAATGGGTTATGGGAGGAGACTAGCGGACACCTGCCGTGACAATCAGTCTCAAAATTATGAAAGACAGGTGGTGACTCGCCAACTCATTTAGTGGGCCCTACAACGGCCGCACGCACAGTGCGACAATAGGGCAACACTTCAGAGCGGCTGTGAGGTTGTCGAGAGGTGAGTCTGCGGTAGCCAGTTCCCGGTAATCCGTTCAGCAGGCCGCCGGCATTATGACATTTTACACTTCCAACCTGGAGCATAGGTCCCGCTCTTGCGACTCCACTCTGGCCGGCCAGTCAAGGCAAGCACAGAGGCGAGGGCCAGATGAAAGGGCCCTCTGAAATAGGGGTCCGCGGTGTCGCCACTCACCGTCAGCTCGCCACAAGCTGCCCCCGCGGGGTTATTATTATTATTATTTATTCAGGATAACAATAAACATTGTGTCTGAATTTCTACTATAAATAACTTAACCTAATTAAAAATTTACATTAAATAGTTAAAATTAAATATTATATAATAATCCATGCTCATTATTTTAATTAATTACATACATTTCATTTTCAACTTATTCATTAGCGACATATTATTACAATTACAAGTGCGAATACAATTAATATAAATAATGTCATATATGTCTATCGTATACAAAACTAGCATAACTAACTAATATCTTGTATCGTCATCCAATAAATATTCCTCTACTGAATAGAAGGATTTCTTTAATAGATAAGCTTTTAAATTATTTTTGAACAAGTTGGCATTTGTGAGCGACTTCAAATCAATTGGCAATTTGTTAAACAGGACAATAGCCTGGTAACCTGCTGAGTGCTTAAATACCTTGAGATTTGATCTGACAGTCAGTGGCAAGTCCTTTCTTCTTGAAGCTAGACGAGCTTCCCGTTGCTCTATGTTTTCAATCTCGTTTAAGGACTTTCTACGTTCTACGTTCCTACAGGACGTTAGCTGCGATATTCGTGCTATTACTCTAATAGCCCTTTTCTGGGCCACAAAAGCCGAATGACAATTGTATTGGTAGCTGTTGCCCCAGAACTTAACGCTATGTCTTAATCTCGATTCGACTAACGCATAGTAAACCATAATGAGTTGGGCCAATTTTATTTCGTCTCTTAGGCTTTTGAGTGCGTAGCAGGCTGAACGTATTGAACCTACCACTGCAGATAGCTCATATTTCCAATTTAAGTTAGAGTCTATAAATACGCCAAGAAATTTCACAGACTGCACTTGCTGGATGTTGGATCCATTAGATAAAAAATGCAGCCTATCTTTACTATTAGCGGTTGTTGTAAACAGCAGGGTATTTGTTTTATTGCTGTTTAGTTTTAATTTATTGGTACTTACTGAACCAGGTATGAAAAAGTTCCAATGCCTTATTTACTCTATCGTTGAGTTGTGTGACGTTATCAGCAGATTTTACCGCAGTGGTGTCATCAGCAAAAATCACTAACTGGCTATTCGGGAGTTGACTGTTCATGTAGTCAATTAAATCGTTGGTCAAAAGGATGAAAAAGATTGGACCCAAGATGGAGTCCTGGGGTACACCCCTTGTAAGTCTTGTCATCTATATTGTTGGATCTATGAGTCGTTTCTTTGTTATCAAGAGTCCATTTTATTTCAACAAATTGATTCCTGTTCTGAAGGTAAGATCGAAACAAAGCTAATACGTTGCCTCTGACACCATAGAATTCGAGTTTATCCAGCAGGATGTTATGGTCCACTGGGTCAAATGCAGAGCTTAGGTCCAGAAACAAGCCCGCAACCTTTTTTTTAGTATTCAATTGATGAACTATGTCCCCAATCAGAGTACCAATCGCTTCCTTAGTACCCCTGCTTTTTTTGATAAGCAAACTGCCTTGCAGATAGTATTTTGTTTAGGTATAGGTGTTTAGTTAACCTATCCTTTATAATTCTTTCCAGTAATTTGGATGGTGTTGGCAGTATAGAAATTGGCCTGTAATTTTT
This sequence comes from Cydia strobilella, assembly GCF_947568885.1. Classification (NCBI taxonomy): domain Eukaryota; kingdom Metazoa; phylum Arthropoda; class Insecta; order Lepidoptera; family Tortricidae; genus Cydia; species Cydia strobilella. The sequence goes on from NC_086068.1 coordinate 35,037,245, forward strand.
AGGATCCGATTTGGAACCTTTTTTATGGACCGGTATTACCTTTGCCACTTTAAACTGATCTGGGAAGGTACCAGTGTCTAGACATTGATTAAAAAATGGGCTAGTGGTTCAGCAAGAATATCAATATTATCTTTAAAAATGGCAATAGGTAATTCATCATATCCGCAAGAAGTTTTAGGTTTAAGCTGTTTAACGATAAAATTAATTTCTGCCGGATAAACCCTGTCAAATGGCATGTCTCTATCTACTTTAGGGCTGTGGGAATTCAATAGAGACATAGCATGATATGAAGCATCCGTTGTATCACTTTTTTGTGTAAATTGTTCTACAAAAATAGCACATACACTCTCAGGGTCCTTTTCCGTTTTCCGTTTCTGTTTTTAAAATTAGGTTCTCTTTCGAACTTTCTGCAGCCTTGTTTCTGGACTTCTGCTAGAAGATGTTTAGGTACGATTTGTAGTAATAAAATAAGGTGTTGTATTCCAAAAATTAAACGAACTGTTTTACTGCAGCTAAAACACATATTCAAAAACAAAATCCTTCTTACTGCTTGTAATATTTAAGCTGTGCACTCTTACAATCTTCAGGGTATCCTATGCATTAAATAAGACTGTTATCCGCAGAGTGAATACAAAGAGGCGAGACTGAGCGTGACCAACCGCTCCGAGAAGACCATGGCGGCGATGTCGAAGCTGCAGTGCGGGCTGCAGCTGCTGGGGCTCACCGGCGTGGAGGACCGGCTCGCCGACCACGTGCCTGAGACCATGGCCATGCTGCGCGCCGCCGGGATCAAGGTCACATCACCACCTTAACCTCACCCGGGCACCCGGGGGCCACGGAACGCACGCTTCGATACATTTAACTAAAGCATGCCGGTCGGCGTCACGAAACTTGACGCTTCTTATAAACGCCGGTATTATTTCTAAACATCGTTAGACTCCGTCTGTTTTGTGAGAACCTTCAGTCTCTAACATAAATGCCGCCTTTTTTTACAATTACTTAGTGCATTAAGTAGTAGGACATACTATTTATGTGCAGATCTGGATGTTGACCGGCGACAAACTGGAGACGGCGTTGTGCATCGCGCGCTCGCTGCACCTCGGCAGTGGCAGCAGATGGTTCGTGGCGCCGGAGTGCAGCTCGCGCCGCGACGCGCACGCGCTGCTGCGCGGGCTCGCCGCCGCCGCCGACCAGGACCTTATCATCGAGGGCGAGACGCTCGAGGTCACTGCACTATACATACACTATACATACTACGCTCACGGCCGGAGATGGTGCTGACATTGTTTCCTCACGCCAACACACCACCAGTGACAAGAGCATGCCAATCTAACCTGATGCCGCGGAGTGATCTAAACTGTAATCGATTGGTCTAGTTTTAGTCTAGTTACGATTTTCTATTAAGAATTCCTGCTGTAAATAGGTACATTCGTGATTGTTTTTATTTATATTGTTTGTGGTGACAAGTTTTGATATTGCGGGCGGCTAGAGAGAGGTTAGTGTACGTTTTTAAGCAAAGTGTCGTTGGTGCAGATGTGCCTGCAGTGCTACGAGGAGGAGCTGGTGGAGGTGCTGTGCGGGTGCTCGGGCGTGGTGGTGGCGCGCTGCTCGCCCACGCAGAAGGCGCGCGTGGCGCAGCTGCTGCGCGCGCGCGGTCGGCTCGTGGCGGCCGTGGGCGACGGCGGCAATGACGTGGCCATGATACAAGAGGCCGACATCGGTAACACATTTTTTCCGCGATCAAGCGCGTCGAAGTACGAAAGTAAAGGCACGCCAAGTGCTGTCTTCATCGTTTTTTTGTTAAATTGACTAAAGAAAAAATACGTCTCCAGTATTATATGATAACCTAACTGACGGAGTAGTTGTAATTTTTTAGGATACTAGCATACTGTCACTGTCAGATTATAACAGGGTAGTTGACATTTTTTTTAATGGTATCAGTCGATCAGGTTTGTTTTGAGGATCAAATGACTCTATGGGACCCATTGTCTTAAAGCAATACAAAAGTCACAAATGATGGTCAAAGTCTGGCTTCGCCACTATACTGAGCAAACGATGTTTCCAATTTATTGTGATAAATTGCTGAATTTCTATCTACATGTGTCAAGTACCTTATTGTCTGTTTGACTGTCAACTCAACTTGAATAGACCAAAGTGTGTTGTGTTGACTAGTTTCCCCATGTACATGTACAGGCGTAGGCATCGAGGGCGCGGAGGGGCGCGCCGCGTCGCTGGCAGGCGACGTGAGCGTGCGCGCGTTCTCCAGCCTGTCGCGGCTGCTGCTGGTGCACGGCCGGCGCGCCGTCATGCGCTCCGCCGCGCTGTCGCTCTTCATCGTACACCGAGGGCTCATCGTCTCCACCATGCAGGTCAGTGCCACTGCCACTGCCACTGCCGCTGCCATGCCACCATTGCGAACCCGCCCTATAAGGTCCTCCGCTAAATCATGCGTACACCCGCGCATGATTTAGCGGAGGACCTTATACTACCCACTAGCCATCAGATATATCGGAGGTCGGGGCTAGGTGCTCCGTGCTCACAAATATCTGAACACGCACTCTAGCGCCTTGACAATAAAGCCGTGTTCACATATTTGTGAGCACCTCGGCCGCTTCCATATATCTCATGGCAACCGTTCATACTTGGCACATGTCTATATTGAAAATTAGACACCAACTCTGTGCAACATCGCATGCTTTAGCAAAATGCGTAAAATGCCTGCTAAAGGAACAACCCAATATTACAGTCACTGCTCAGGCAGGGTGTGCGCTAGCTGGTGCGGTTGCACGCGAGGTTGCAGGCACACCCGAAAGGCTTAACGAAAAATAGTATGAGCAAAGCTAACCGGCGCGAACGGATTTTACCTATAATGGCACACGCGTGCGTGCGCCCGCCTTCACATTTGGATATTATTATTTAACTATTTATTAAGAGCAAGCGCTTGATCTATTTAATACTAGAGTGATTCTCAAAAAAGTGGGATCGGTAGGTTAAAGTTAACCAACAATTTTTTTTTGTACTTTTTTCACTTTTAAGAATGAAAAATATTTTCTAATATTTCAAGTACCCCAAATTTCGAAGAGGCACCGAAATGTTAATAAAAATGAAGAAGTTATGGCAAGTCGAAGTTTTAAGATACAGGTTAAAGTTAAACTACACAGGTTACTAGGGAAATGTAGCAGAAAAAGTGAGTTTTAATTTAAAGTATATATGACCAAACTTTTTAAAATAGGATATTGTGGGTAGATCTGATATTTGTGATATACGCATGTACCTAAGTAAAGTACGAGTCAGTCTCAGCCCGAACTAGGTGATTGATTTACATCCTTCAATGGCGCAGCCGGTAGGGCAGGAAGTAAAAATTCAATATTTACGGAAGCTAAAATTAAATATTTCTTTAAAGACGTTATCTTGAATTGCATAATTCCACTTTGGGTGTATATAAAGCCCTACCATCATCGTTAAACGTTGGCATAGGCTTATTTAACGGCCGCTTCCGTAACAGCAAACTTCTGTCATTCAAAAATGCATAGCCGCAAAAAGAGGTTCCTAAGGGATAGGGCGCCACCGTCTTGAGTCCTGTGTCAAGCGCGCTAGTGCTACTGTGTCAGATATGGACACGGCTAAAAAGACGAATCACATCAAATTATCGCTTGCTACCTAAAACTTCGGCACGCTCACCGGACTCGCAAGGTAGTCCAGGGTGAGGGTGACCGACTGATCGTGGAGTTCTTGCAGGAGGCTCGTTGGAAGGGCAGCAGATCTCGATACATTGAGATTACAGAAGCCGAAATACCGTGGGGACACTGGATGGCGGCGGGAGAGCGAAAAACGCCACGGGATATTCACAAGTCATCATCATCTCCTAGCCGATTTCGGCCACAGCGACTGCGTTTTACCACTGAGAGCGTCGCTGGTGCGCTCTCAGGTGACTGACATAGGCAATTTTTGCAGCGAATGTGCGACCACACTCTCTGCAGGTCAGCACCCCTCCGACATAATTGTAACGTAATATGGCCACAGGTGGTCTGGCCTTTAGCTCGTCGCGCTTAGCGTCGAGTTCTGTGCGCCGCCTAGCTTCAAACTGACGCACCTGCGTCTACACAATATGCCTCCAACGTGGACGGTCACTGGCTAGGCTCTCCCATGTCGTTGGCTCTATATCAGCACTCTTCATATGCCGCTTCAACACATCTTTGAACCGCAAGAACTGGCCGCCTTGCTTGCGCTTTCCATCTTGCAGTTCGCAGTAGAATATAATAGAATAGAACATTTTTATTCAACATCACATGAAATGGCAGAGTTAACAGATAGCGTAGTACATTTTTTACAGATAAACCTTAAATTTAGACTTAAAAAACTAAGAAATCGAGTTGCACATATCAGAGAGAAATATTCATGCGTGTTAAATAGGAGCTTGCCTCAGCATAATGTTGCAGTGTATTTACTACAACGCTGGTTTTCAGGCAGACCCTTGATACATTATCCCTTACTCGCTGTTAGTCAAAAACTAAATGGCTTAGAATTATGTTAACATGTATGTATGAGTGTAAACTATGTTTTAGAATTTGGACAGAGTAATTGATGGTATAGTGTGTAAGCTGAATTTAATAGTTACATATGTATTAAAGGAAGTATATGAGCTTATGATAGATAGAGTGCAAAAATACTTAATATAGATAAAAATAAATAAAGACATAAGGTGCATAGATATAATCATTTTAAATATGACGGCGTGGGTCTAGTACCAAGAGGTAGGTAGCGAGTTTTGTATTGCTAAAAGATATTGTTTAAACCGCAATTTAAAACTACTTATTGTATTTAAGTTTTTGAGGGGTGGAGGTATATTATTCCAGCATTTCGTTGCTGTATATTTGAAGCTACCTCGAAATGCAGCATTATGGTGACGTGGTAATACCAACTCGTCACAAACCGATCTAATGCCATACAAGCTCGACCTGCTTGCGCGCCAAGTGAACTTATATATCGAACAGATACTCTGGCTCTGATGTTTTAAAAACTCCAAACAACAAAGATGACAGGTGCAGTTCTCTGCGAAATGCCATTTTGAGAATACCTGCTGAGTTCAAATAAGGTGTCACATGCTCTCGTGGCGGAATTCCGAAGCAATAACGAGCACATGCATTCTGCACTCTCTGCACTATACGATCAGTGCGGGCTAGTAAACGTGGACCGTAGACTATGTCCGCATAATCAAATTTAGAAAGTACTAAAGAATTACAAAGTTTGATTCGCAGAAATTCCGAATTCGATATAGTATTGTGTCTATAAAATGCGTTTCTTGTAATTTCCGCAATATGCCCCTCGAAACGCAAAGATTCATCCATTATTAATCCCAGATTGCGTGCCTCCGATACACGTTCTACTTCTTCTCCCGAGATAATAACTGCTGGTTTATGGTGTTCGATCCGCTTAAGTTGATTTTTAGAGCCAAATACCATAACTTTAGATTTACTTGGATTTAACACCAAGCAGTTGGACTCTGACCAGGCTGTAATAATTTCTAAATCTTCATTTAGTTTCGCAACAGCGTGTCCTGTATTATTTGGATTAAATGAGATGTAGATTTGAATATCATCAGCATAAAGGTGGAACTTACAATGCTTTATGGAGTCACGGACATCTGTGGTATAGAGAATAAAAAGCAGTGGACCCAAGATAGAGCCCTGAGGTACCCCTCTGGAGACAGCAGATGGCTTTGACTTTGCGCATAACCCTCTATCATTCTGAAGTTTAACGATCTGCGAACGACCACTAAGATAACTGCAAACCATGCAACTGTCTGTGACTCAAAACCGTAGTATTTCATTTTGGATAATAACAATCGAGTGTTAATGGCATCAAAGGCACGAGAATAGTCAAGAAGAGCCATTATCGTGCCCTGACCTATATTTTGTGCAGATAAGATGTTGTCAATCACATCCATAAGTGCTGTCGTGGTGCTACGGGACTTGCGAAAACCTGATTGCAGGGCAGGAAGTATTTTGCTTTTTTCAAGAAAAGCTGATAGTTGCATATATACCACCCGTTCTAGTATTTTGGATAAACACGGAAGAATACTTATAGGTCTCAAATCTTTAAGCATAGTAACATTACTTTTTTTAGGAAGTGGCGTGACTAATGCCATCTTCCAAGCATCAGGAAAAATCGAGGAGGAAATAGACTTGTTTATTATGGAAGTTATGGCACCTAGAGAATGGGGAAGGGTAAGAAGCAACATGTCCAAAGATATACCGTCATGTCCCAGAGCAGCAGACTTTAATGACTTTATTATTTTAAGTATAAGGTTTTCTCCCACTGGCTCCAATCTAAATGTGGAGGCATGGAAACGATCAGTTTCAAATTTAGTGAGATATGCTTGTGATGCTACTGTGTTGCCTCCAACTTCTAGAAAATGTGCGTTAATTGAATTAGGGTCACATAAATTGGCAGGTATTTCTGATTTATGCGAGTTATTGGTTATCCTGACAGTACGTTTAAGGTTGTTCCAGAGAGCTCGAGAGTTGCTAGCATTGCGATTAATATTTTGATTGAAATATGCCCGAGTTTCATTAAATAAGGCTTTATTGACGCAGCCCTTCAGGTCAAGATAATATTTTTTATGTTCGTCTACACCAGACGCTTTATTTCTATTATGTGCTTCGTCGCGTAAACGCATAATTTCTTTAATCGTATGAGTTATCCATAGATAGCTTTTCTCTCTAATAACGATTTCTTTCTGAGGCGCATATGCATCGAACAAATTTAAAACTGTGCAATTTAAGGCATTGACCATGTCGTTGACGGTTAATAAGGAACATATATTTTCCCATTTGATGGTCTCGGCTGATCGATTGAATAAAACTAGATCAATATCCTTAATTGGCCTAAAAGTTATCTTCTGCGGTACTGGTTTACCCCTTTTAACATTTAATTCGCAAGATAAGAGCGCGTGATGACTCAGGGTAGGAATATAATCTACTATAGGTACAGTATTTAAAACGAGGCTGTTACTACATATAACGTCTATTAAAGTACTACTATTATTAGTAAAATGCGTAGGCGCGTCGACATGTTTCAAATTAAAATAGGTAAAAAATTGTATGAGTTTGGAGGAGTTACTGTCGTTATTTAATAGATTTATATTAAAGTCACCCATTAACAAAATATGATCGTAATTAGAAAATGAGCAAATAGTGTCGGTCATTGCGTCTATAAAAACATCAATATTTAACCAAGGCGGCCGGTACGCTGTGCCGATCAACAAAATCAAACCGTTAATTCGTAACTGTTCTATGCCCAGGTCATGGGGGTGGGGACAGCGCCGAGCAGTATTAACGCCGTTCCTCACATAGAAACCGACGCTGCCACCGCGCGAGCGCACGGACCGCGGCCGTGGAATGTGACGCAGGCGATAGTTGGGTACCACCGGCGCCCTCTTCTCCTCCCCCTCATGAAGCCAAGATTCATTGATAGCTATTATGTCAATGTTACGTTGTTCAACAGCAATTATAAATTCATTGTGACTAGTTCCGAGACAACCTGCATTAAGGAATCCCAATTTAAATTTTTTTTGCTTACCTGCGCCCTTGCCTCATTAAGGTGGATGTCTAGGGATGTCCTGCCGACTAGCCACCAAAAGATGGCGTGATTGTGCACAAATTGTGGATTATCACTATTTCTCTCAAAACCCAAACGATTTTCAAAGATGTTTTGATATACGCACAAACAATAAAAAATATTACGTCTAAATCGACATATGTTTCCACTGAACAGTGTCTCATTTCATCAAAAACCGGTAAAAACTGCAAAATATTGCAATTTCTTGCATTTACGCACACTACCATAACTACTGTCATTCCGCAGTGTCAGTCTTGTGACCATTACGCCAAAATAGACTAGAGGTCGCTAGTTCAGAAGATGGCTTTTCTTATTACTCTCATTAGCTGACAAGGGACAACAGTGTAAACTAGATGGCGCGGTGTAGGAGATGAATTTTTCAGCAAGATTAATTTATGGTAAAGGCGCATTCAGACGAACTGAATTTAGCACCAGAATGGGCGGATTGTCTATGGTCACGGAAGGTAGCTCGTAGCGTGCGTTTACGTACCTAGGCGTTTGCTTGGTCTGATTCCAGCTACCTACATTCCAAATTATAAAATTTCAAAGGTTACGTATAAGTGAATAATAAGTATACTTTCTACAATGCGTTTTTTCACGCCGCAAAAGAGCATATATGCGTCAGTAAAATTGCCAAAAGAGCTTTTTCAAAAAAAAAATTAAGAGCATCACAACATCTTTTTGGGTTCTTCCAGCTCTGAATCACTAGCATATTCAACCCTGATATTTAAAAAATGTTCCAAAAATATGTGGCTTTACAAAAGGGTCCTGATGCTTCAAGTGCAATAAGGTCCTTTCCGCACTTAAACTATCGTGAGACGTATTTCAAAAGGCGACTAAAAATAATAGTGAGTAAAAACCGTGCTGATAAATATTTTGAAGGTCCTTTCCATCTGAAATTCTGTTAAAAAGTCCTTATTACACATGAAGCATAAGAACCCTTTTCTAATAGAAAGCCACATTCGTATGGAAATTGTAGTTTCCACTTGTAAAAATAACATAATTTACTTACAGACTAAAACGTGACGTAATGGAACGGACATTTTGGGACATTTTTTTTTAATTGACGAGATTCTAAGTAGAATGAGCCCAAGAAAGTCCAGACTTGTAAGAATCAGGTTTTCAATACCTATTTATTTATTTTAGAACTTGCTCAAAAACTTGCGCTGAGAGATATCGCATTCAATAGGTATTTTTATCGATCTACTTAATTTCGTTATTCGTTTCATGGACAAAAAGTTGAATTTCAATGCAGAACGAAAATATTCATGTTTTACGGGAAAGTACCTAATGCAAGCTTTAGCTATTTTTTGAAACACAATACCATACCTTTTCCGCCTGGTACCTAAAGAACGAAATGAAAAAACATTTAAAAATTTCAAAAATATTTATTACCAAAAAGTAATAGGTATGTATAGTCGCCATCAGATATATCGGAGCGGCCGAGACTCTCACAAAAATCTGAACACGCCTCTATTGTCAAGGCGTTAGAGTGCGTGTTCAGATATTTTTGAGCACCTCGGGCGCGCCGATATATCTGATGGGGACTGTACATCACAAGTTCAAAAATCCAAAATTAAGTTAATAACTTGTATAGGAGGAATTCGCTCTTTCATACTTGATAAACATTGTAACTGCACCGCTAGGCAGTAGGCACGCCTGTAAGAACATATACGAGTATTATTATTTTATGTTATGTATGACTAAGCAGACCAAGTAGTTTCAGCCAGTTGACAGATTAAAACTTTTGGTAAATGTTAGTTTGTCTACAACTAAGTACCACAAATTCAAACATTAAAAATAAACTAAAAAATAACATAAATTAGCTAAATTTTCATATCAAAATTTTAACTGTTTCTAATTTGGACATTTTTTTCCGTCTCGCCGTAATTTAATTACTCATACCTATAGTCGTAATTACGATGAGTTGACACTTGAGGTTTACGTTAGAGACTCCGTGAAGACCGTGAACGCGAACGCATTCCTTATCTATCGCAATTCACACCAATACATTACAACTGCAAAAGTGAAGATATTGCAATAACTGTAGGTTTTCTATGACTTGATAAAAACTAATGTTGAGCTTATGAGCGTTTTCACATTGTTCGATCCGATATCGGATGTAGGATCCCAGCTAAATCCTATCCAGTATCAATAGTGTCCTAGGGTCAACTTACGGTAATGTACTAAAAAGCCACAAATACTAAAACATTTACTATGGAGAAATAGTGAAATTTTATTCACAGTTTTTTATCTATCCTACAGTATCTGTCAGTCCTACAGTAATGTCTTCATACAGTATTAACAGGACTGAGTGGCGATATAGAAAACTGTGAGTAAAATTTCACGTTTTCTCCATAGTAAATGTATGGAAAAAATGGAGTTTATTTATTTATTTGTGTGCGCTTCGCGTTCGCGTGCTGCTCGCCTAAGTAGTACGCTGCGTAAGGGTTCCTAGTTGACTACGGAACCCTAAAAGCATCCGTATGTTACAGCCATTTTACTCGGAATGTCCATCTAAATACACTTTCATCCAAATCGGTTTCAGCAAATCAAATTTGACGATATACCGATATTACCGATAGCAGCGCCACATACCGGGTATCCAATTGTTTTTTCGAACCATCCATGTACCTATACTAAAGGGGCCCACTGACTATCAGTCCGCCGGACGATATAGGCCTGTCAGTTAGAACAAAAATTTGACAGTTCCGAACAACTGACAGGCCGATATCGTCCGGCGGACTGATAGTCCTTGGTCCTGGGCCCCTTATAACTTTCCCCAGAATGTAACAAACACTTTTCTGAAAACCACATCAAAATCGGTCAGCCAAACGCGAGGTAATAGCGAACAAACATACATACATACAAACATGCGGGTCAAACTGAGAACCTCCTTTTTTTAAGGCGGTTAAAAATTAGCAAACTCAAAATTGACGCTTCCAAAAAAATATAATTATCACTTCGATTATAGCACAATCGGAATATGACTAACCTCGAAATCTCTAGAACAGTCCTGAAATTTGGTATTGTAACTTAGATATAAATAGTTGTAAATATGAAATACTGTGTTTGACATGTAAAACTATGTTTGGACTAGTTAGGAGGTAAACGTATCAAAAGTCCCCGCCCGTAACCCTGGTGCCGGTTCATTTATGGTATCAACATTGACACCATTCCTAAGTAAAAACTAAATTTAAAAAAATACTTTTTTTTAACTCCTCTTCACACTTAAACCGCTGAACCGATTTCGTTGAAATTTGGTATAGAGATAGTTTGAGTCTCGGGACAGTACATAGGATAGTTTTAATAACCAAAATCAACTTTTGAGGGTGTGAAAAGTGGGGTGGCAGATGGTATGATTTAGATTCAGATTTATTTATTTAAGGATAAAAATTACACTATAAATTTGCATCAATGTCAAAATTATGCTTATCTTCTTATCATGATCGTCAAACATTACATACTAAAAAATATAAAATATAAATATAATAGTATATGTGGGGGATCAATAACCGCTGAACCAATTTAAATAATATTTGGGATGGTCTAAATGTTTGATTTAGTTGAAAATGATACCAATCATGACTTCAAACCTAAACTTAAACAGTATTAACCTCAGGAATTCAACTTCGGCGAAGAAGCTGAATTTCCCTCACACCAAATTTCACACCTTCAAAGTATGATTTTTAAGATAAAAACTTTCTTGTGTCCTGTCTCGGGACTTAAAACATCTCTACAAATTTCAACTAAACCGATTTAGCGGTTTGTGAAGAGGAGTTAAAAAAAAGGAATTTGTTTAAAGTTTATATGTTTTTACTTCGGAATGGTGTGAATGTGATAACATAAATGAATTTGGCACTCCCGATTAATACGAAAACGATACCAAACATGGCCTAGTAGCTTCATTGATGTAGATATCAAGATAAAATTTAGAGCCCCAAATAAACTTTCAATAGAGAATATCTCGAAGCGAAGACTATTCACGATATCAAAAAAAATGACTGAATTAAACTTGTAGCTAATTTAATCAGCTTTCGTTTTGTTTAAGTAGTCATGTCGCTAAGACGCAAGGTGTCCAAGATATGTGAAAAACCGAAAAACATAACCTCCAAACCACCCTCTCCCCCCCGGCACCAGGGTTACGGATGGGGACTTTTGATATGTTCATCTCCTAACTAGTCCAAACAAAGTTACTTAGTCAAAAATTGTATTCCTAGCATTTCCCTCTATACCTTCTTATTGCTTGGCTTACGGAAAAAATACATCTTGTTATAGAAAATATATACCCTTTCAGGGGATATTCTTTTAGGGGTCATACGTTAATTACATCACACGTTTAAGGGGGAGGGGGAAAAGAAGAAAATGTGACATGTTGTGACAAGGGGGAGAGGAGTCACTTTAACTTGTACAGTACAGTTAAATAACAAGTTTTTGGAACGATAATCGTTTTTATTCTTTTAATTTTCTTTTCTAATCAGTAGACCCCGTTATCTTGTCGCACTGACATTTCTTTTTAGTAGAGCGTGAATGTTTTTTTATCGACTATCTCAATATCGAGGTTTATATAATGCAAAAAGTATATGCTCAATCTTAATGATTTTTTTTGATCTCACACAATCGGGTTCGCCAATCAGTCCTGTTACGTTTAAGGACCATAATACTGAATGAAGACATTACTGTAGGACTGATGGGCGAGATAGAAAACTGTGAATAAAATTTCACGTTTTCTCCATAGTAAATGTGTGAAAAAAGTTTTATTTAATTTGTGGCTTTTTAATACATTACCGTAAGTTTACCCCTAGGAAACTATTGATAGTGGCTAGGAATGGAATCGATTGGCATAAAAAATAAAATGTGAAAAATAAAAGTTATTTTCATACAAATTGTATGGGAAAAGTTTTCCTCGGCTTGTGGCTTTTCTAGCCGTTTATTTTTTTTTGGTCCCATAGAAAGTTTTGATCCTGGATAGGAATGGGATCGATTGGCACCAAAAAAAAGTTTGTCAAAAATTACCTTTTTCTCTCAACCTGTATGTATTTTCCAAAATCTGTAAACGCCATCATGTCAGTGCCACAAGATAACGGGGTCTACTAATCAGTTTTGGTTTTAAAATTGCTAACACATCTTTTGTCAAAAATATTTTGATAAAATATTAATAATACTTAATTCGATTTGCCGATTTTGTTGAAAAAATGTGATGTCACACCAGTGGGGAGGGGTTTGCCAAATGTGACAAGGAGGGAGAGGGGAAAAAAACCTAGAATTTTGTGTGACGTCATTAAGAAAATATGATTTTACTTTCAGCATTCTCTCAAGTCGGCTGTATTGTTTTTTCTTTAATAAAACAAGTGTAAACAGGTTGTGAAAGGCAAGAGGAATCTACCGATACGTCATTTAAAAAAATCCGCCCAGTATCCTGAGCTACAGGGTGTATTGATTATCAGTATTTAAACTCATAACCCTACTCATAAACTCCTGAAAGGGTGTAAGCGCTAAATCTGGATTCAGCAATTATTTTCTATTACAATATGTATTTTTTCCCCAAAGATATCTATTATATATTAATGTTGCTTTACACCATCTAATCATAGATAACGTATATTTAGAATAAAACGCAAATTTCTCCAGGATGGTACACATTTTCTAAGATGGCTGTGATTTCTCGAGGTCCCTAAAATGTCAAATAGTGTGGACATGAAAAAGAGACCTTTAATTAACGTATGTACTAAATTTCATGACTGTCCAAGAGATTTCGAGGTTAGTCCTAATCCGATTGTGCTATTATGGGTGAAAATCGTTCTGGAAGTTCATTTTATGCCATTTTATATCTTGAGTATGTTTAACACGAAGAGGCTTTTATGTGCCTAAGTGACTGTAAGATTCAGAAGCTACGCACATGTGGTCACAATTAATCGAACAAAATATTTTCAACATTTGTTATAATTTTTATTTAATTTAGAAACTGAGTAAACGAGAGCGTTCCCAATTATCCCTTGCATTCTCAATGATTCCTACTACATACTGATTGAAAATACAATATGTTTTTCTTTGTACATTGTTATACGCATATCCCGTGAGATAAAAAAAAGTTCCTTGAAAAGTGAAACTAAATTGAAAATCTGTCAGTGTTTCCATTTCCCCCGCGGACTGTTTCCGACTACTCCATATGGTTTCGGGTAAAAAGGAACGGCAAGGTTTTTGTTTTCGCCCAAATTTAGTAGGATAACATTAACTTATTTTGGTAAAATTAGATAAACCGACAACCACACTAACGGTTAGCATAAAAGTAAATTCGGCTTTTATATATTTTTAGAGCGTTTGAAGTGTTCCCAATTCCCCTACTCTCCCCTACCAGGTCCAGAATAAAATAATACAAAATACATACCTATTATTACGAACGTCACCAACAGGTACCAATTTACTTACTCAGCACTAGTTGAACCATTATTTATCACCTTATGGGCATTTGACGCTTCAGGTAAAAGTCTATCTTCTGAAATCATCATAGTTAATTAATTTCTACTCGGCCTGCAATATGAAATAGTACTTAGTACTGCTACTGTAAGGACTTGGTTATTGGTTATTGAAACAACGACATCATAAGGCGCTATCTCACTCTTACATTATTGTTTTTGCATATGTCTATCCTTATTACTCCAGTGTTGTTATTACATACCATTTGTGTGGATAATAATCATGGCCGCGAGGACAACAAATATTATGAATGGTTAAAAAAATCGGCCAAGTGCGAGTCGGGCTCGCGCAAGAAGGGTTCCGTACGATTACGGAAAAAACAGCAAAAAAAATCACGTTTGTTGTATGGTAGCCCCATTTAAATATTTATATTATTCTGTTTTTAGTATTTGTTGTTATAGAGGCAACAGAAATACATCATGTGTGAAAATTTCAACTGTCTAGCTATCACGGTTCATGAGATACAGCCTGGTGACAGACAGACGGACAGACGGACAGCGGAGTCTTAGTAATAGGGTCCCGTTTTTACCCTTTGGGTACGGAACCCTAAAAAGCAGCATTACAAAATTAAAGAGCCTGAGTATTAGTACGATTTGATATTGACAGTGAAATACATACGAATTGGTGCCATAATGGTGTTGTAAGGCATCTTGAACTTGACGCCGTTTTCTTTTTCCATCGGACCACCGATGTGTTTTATACTCTCCTCCGTTAGTTTTCCCCATAACGACATTCTGGGTATGAACTAACGCTTGGCACAAGTTGACCTCCGAAGTCCGAAGGGCTCCTAATATTCTCACAAGTCGCCTGATATGAAGGCAACAATATAGGTAACATTTTGATGTTCACACTGACATTTAATGAATTGACATTTATTACTTACCTAAAAAGTAAAATGAATTTTAAGCAGTATTATAGGCTAAGGCTTCCGTATAAATAAATCCAGCGAGTAAATCACAACCACAACAACTCTTCCGCACAATAGTTAAATTAACGGTGAACGGGAAATAAAGCGAGCGGTAGTTTGAAAAAACGAATGCAGAAAAACGCAAGGGTTATCTATGGCATAACAAGTACCCTTCACACTGACGGTGACGGGCTTAATGATAATGTATTAAACTTAAATGTTATAATCTTATCATTTTGGTAAATCAATGATGAAGCACTAATAATTTATAAATAATAATTTTAATATGAAATCATTGCAAAATTATTACCTACCAATCCAAGTTTTGAACTGGTAGTGGTAATTAACGAAGATTTCTGGAGACCCTTTAGAAAACCAAATCTGGCTTGACCTCCGATTAGGTGTTACATGTACGAATCAAGGGATCAAATTTTACCGGTTTTGGTTTGTAAGCTAAACCGGGTACACTATGTTTTGTGAATTAGATACCCTTACGATATTGCCACCTGTCGAGCTAATTAGACACTACTGAGTTAGGTCACCTGTGTTAAAGCGACATCTTGTTGGTTATGATTAAACCTAACCTCGCCATCTTGTTTTACATGGATAGTGTAAAGATCACTCACACAAACAAGCGTTAGAGCAAAATCTTCTCAATTTTCAAATGGATTTTTCAATAATATTATTGAATAACTGGTCATTATTCGTAATTACGCATAGATAAATGGATATGGACTACCAAAACATCAAGGTTTAAAGTGCACAAAATGTACGTATTAAGAGAAAAACTGCCAATAAAATTGTATGAAATTCGCACAAGGAGATCCACCTTAAGATATAATCATTTTCAAACTGATAAAATGGAAAATAACAGGTACTCTCAAAAGAACCGATTTATTGTTAATTAGATACATTCGCTGTCTAAAACAAGATACATATACATATTTCATAATATTGTGTGTAAAATGATATAATAAAGTATGAATACACTCATATAATATAATACTAAAAATAATATGCAATACAAATATGGTGTAGTAGAATATGTGTATTTTGAATATAACTAAGTCGAAACCTTGACAAAATCGTTCAAATATAATATTTGAATAATCTACAGAAAGTTGAAAATAATTGTTGACTCCAATACTTGAGTGAGTTACATGTAAGATAGTAAGCAAAGTTATCTCAGTAGTACATTTTATGTCGCATAAACTACTTTTTATAGCTGATAGTAAATTTAAGTTCAAGAACAGTATGAATGTAATAGTAGTTAAAAAACAACATATTAAACAATCAAAGTCAAACTTTACAAACAGACTGAACACCAAAATTTTTTATTAGGTCATCTTCCGAGCGCACCCTGTGAGATTGAGTGTTAGGCTGGCGCCTGGCGTATATTCGACCGAGTAGAAGATGCGTTTCGCGACTCGATCCTGGGACATGCGGGAGACGTGACCGCACCATAGTAGCTGTCGTCTCATTAGGTAGGCCTCCATTCCAGCGACATCGGCACGCCTAAGGATCTCCGTGTTTCTAACACGGTCGGACCAATGGACGCCCATAATTTCGCGGAGGCATCTCAGATGGAAGCTGTCCAATGAGCGAATATGCTTACGATACAGGCAACACGTTTCTGAGGCATACAAGAGATTTGGCAGGGCAATAGCCATGTATACAGCTACTTTAGTCGGAAGCTTTATATCGTGTGACCGAAACACCTTGGAACGAAGTTTGCCAAACGCTGCTGCAGCGGCTCCTATTCTGCAGTTTATTTCGTTGTCAAGGTGACACTTAGCTGTAATCGTGCTACCCAGGTATTTAAACTGCTCTACTTGCTTAAGTGAGTCCCGGCCGAGTTTAATGTCAACCTGCGGATTGGCAATTGTGTCAAGGACCAGAACTTCAGTCTTCTTGACACTTATTTTAAGGCCAAATCTTTGACATGACTCATCAAGACTCGACATAAGCTGCTGTAGAGCTCCTGAGTAATCCGTCACAAAACATAAATCGTCTGCATACATCATCTCCGTTATGATTGCGTGAGACACTTTGGTGCGCGCCTTAAGCCGGGCTAAGTTGAATATGCCACCATCGGAGCGATAACGAATACGGATGCCGTCAGAAGAAGTTTGCAGTGCCTCCCGAACTACTACTGCGAAGTACAAGGCGAACAGAGTGGGCGCAAGCACACAACCCTGCTTCACGCCACAACTGACAGAGAAAAACTCTGATTGTTCGCCCTTGACACTTACGCTTTAGTAACATCAATTGGTGCTTATAAAAACTAAAGAAGTAAAACTGGAAGAGCGATGCATTTGGACAAGACAGGTTACAGTAAAAAGTGACACTCTTTATTATTTTTAAATATATGTATTAAATTTAAATACAAATAATGACTTGGCCTCGATAAGCATTGTTTTTGTTTATTTATAAATATTTTTTTTACATATGAAAAACAGAAAATAAGCATACATTCAATTCAAAAACTCGATGACAGGTTAAGATGGCACTCTTTTGAGAATCACTCACTAACTTGTATCCCTTTGTTACTGTTTCAGGCGGTGTTTAGCGTAGTGTTTTACTTCTCGTCGGTCTCACTCTATCCCGGATTCCTGATGGTTGGCTATGGTACCCTGTTCACTATGCTGCCAGTATTTTCTTTGGTAACAGCCATAAACTGCCTTTAGATTATAAATAAACAAATATTTGATTTATGGTACTTTATTTAACTTGCGATTTGTACACATAATTAATGACATTGTCGGAAAAAAGGGTAAAATAATGAAATTTAATCGCGTTACACCCGTTAATGACATTTATTATGAATATTTGATTTGTTTCCCATAACTTAAAGGAGGATAACAGTTTTAAAATAAATAAAATAACGTTTAATGCATCATATAAAAACCCTAAAAACAGCACAGGCCTAAATGGCAATTTTATTACCCTGACAAAAATTGTAACAGGAGCTATCTATTGCTTGTTTATCGCTTAATTTCTATCCATCTGTTATGTATTCTAGTTATAGATCATTTCATTCACGAAGACGCGTGCCTTAGCTCGTATTGTCATGCTACTAAAGGTTACATTTCACAAATCTGCGCGTCATCGTGAATGACACGAACAATATAGATACTAGTGACCCGCCCCGGCTTCGCACAGGTTACACTAAACCTTAACAAATTATACACTCACTCTGTTGATAGATGAAAACCGCATGAAAATCCGTTCTGTAGTTTTCGAGTTTATCGCGAACATACATACACACAGACAGACGCGGCGGGGGACTTTTTTTATAAGGTGTAGTGATATTTATTTGTCCAAATATAATAAGTTATAAAAATAATCTTGTTAATGAGCTATTTTTTTTTGTTTTTAGGTCCTTGATAAAGACATTCCTAGCTCTACTGCTCTCAAATATCCTCAACTGTATAAACAATTGACGAAAGGAAGACAATTGTCATACAAGACTTTCTACATTTGGACAGGGATATCCATATATCAAGGTGAACATTATTTACATACTATTTACTCCACCGTTTTATTATAATGTTGTTCTTGACATATTCTCATGGACATATTTAGAGGAACGCAAAAAAAGGTAAATTTACTTGTTGGCGAGAATTGATAAATAGTTTGTGTCAGGCGGCGTGATAATGTACGGCGCGCTGGTGCTGTTCGAGGACCAGCTGATCCACATAGTAGAGATCAGCTATACGGCGCTCATCCTCACCGAGCTCATCATGGTAGCGCTCACGGTGGACACGTGGCACCGCCTCATGGTGGTGGCCGAGCTGGCCAGCCTGCTCATGTACGCCACGACGCTGCTCGTCTTCAATAGCTACTTCGGTAATGTATCAATCCATTCTAAATTACTGGCAATTTAGAGCTTTTCAATCCCCGTGTGTCAATGCCATGTGGCGACATGGTTGTACAAAGTAGCTCTGTGAGCTGTACATCCCGCCAATCCCAAACCCGTGGCTCTACCTAATAATCCATATAAGAGGAGAACAACCGGATAGACCTACGAAAGCATTATTTACCAAGCTGAAACGGAGAAAAAAAGCTGTGTACAACTATTAATAAAATGGCCTAACTGTTCGAGAAATGTAAACAACAAGTTGCTGCCAAAAAACTTGTTTAATTGCACACCTTTAAACTGACTGAATTTATTGTCGAACTTATAGTTTATAGTCAAACAAGATTTTGTAGAAATCAAAAAGTGGCAATACTTTAGTGTTGTCCCTTTCAAATCAATCTAAGAAAACGGGACGACACTACAGTATTGCCACTGTTTAATTTCTACAATTTCTTGTCGGACTGTAGTACTTACTTCTTTCTTACCTAGTTTGCATGTCTATCTAGTAATTCTCGAGTTATGTAATTGAAATTTTTTATGATTAATAAGTCCACTAATGACATCATATCATTCATATCCCGAGAATTTTGTTTATCTGGTAAATCTGGTATAATCCAAACCCAAGTTATGAGGTTCAAAAACACGAGGAAGCGCTTCGAGAAAAGGTAGGTTGCCCTTGCGATTCGCTTTGCTCGTCTTGGCGGGGGCACTCCCGTGCCCCCAGATTGCCACATCATGAAATGGTCAATTCTAAGATCTGTCCATGACATATACTACTCGTATAAACGGAGTGAAGCCAAGTAAAAGCAGAGTAAAATTGTGTAAAAATCACACATGAAAAGTAAAGTTGACAAAAGCATGCTAATTGTGGCCTTAGTCTCTAATCTGAACGTTAAATCGAAATACTTTGTTTATTGCAGACTCAGATTTCATCAAGCACTGGGATTTCTGGTGGAAGGTAACCACGATAACTCTCGTCTCTTGCTTGCCGCTGTACATCGTGAAGTTCATGCACCGCAAGTGGAGCGCTCGCCAGTACCAGAATATACGAAATGATCTTAGTGTTAGGGCATAGGATTTACATAATGCCCTAACATAACGTGTGTTCAATTGGTGTACCGTGAAACCATTTATTTGTGCCTTGGAGGGTACAATTTTCCATTGAGAAAAGGGCCAGGTTAATTTGTGGTTTGCTTACTATTTACCAAATTTACGATCAGTTTCCACAGTTCCATTTTCTCTTGATACATATTTTATGGATGGAGCAAAGTTGTACGGTTTCATGGTAGAATGCTCTATTCGCTAGCGCGCATCTGGTCATTGTTTTTAGGGTTCCGTACCCAAAGGGTAAAAACGGGACCCTATTACTAAGACTCCGCTGTCCGTGTGTCTGTCCGTCTGTCACCAGGCTGTATCTCGTGATCTGTGATAGCTAGACAGCTGAAATTTTCACAGATGATGTATTTCGGTTGCCGCTATAACAACAAATACTAAAAACAGAATAAAATAGAGATTTAAGTGGGGCTCCCATACAACAAACGTGATTTTTGACCGAAGTTAAGCAACGTCGGGCGGGGTCAGTACTTGGATGGGTGACCGTTTTTATAGTTAATGGTACGGAACCCTTCGTGTGTGAGTCCGACTCGCACTTGGCCGGTTTTTTTTTTTCAAGTACGCTATGAAGTTATGTACGCTGCGCACGCGCTTTAATGCACCTTTTATAATCGTTTGTCTACAATGTTTTATCTACGCTCATATATTATACATTTCATAAAATCAAATTAGGACCACCATAAAATAAACTGTTTTGCTACACCTAATTTCTTATCTGTGAAAATGTTATTATGGCTTAAATTTTACAACAAAATCGATTTTATAATTACATTAAAATTACGAACAACTCTGAAAAACAAAGCAATTTCATATAACCTCTTCGATTTATTCGAAACAAATTTTCACAAATCTCCCATGTTATCTTTATCTTATAGTTTCGGGAGCCCTTGCGGATACACTTGGACCCATAGGGATCTTATGTTACTTGATATCTATATCTAACGATATCGCAGTCAGGGCCGACACTAGTGTGTCTATCAGTTAACAAAAACTACGGTGGCGTTGCATGCGTTGTGTTGTGACGAGGTTGTGACAGACACAGACACAGACTGCTTCCATCATTTATTTACCGCCATTTGACGTTCAGTCTATCTTAGTAAGTATGTGTAAGAGATATTTCGGAGACGCCCCCTCATATCCGATCCGGGTCAAACACATTTCAGAAAAGGTCCCTTCTGTAAACAAAACCGATAAAAGTTAACAACCTGTCTTACAATTTTATCCAACACTTTTGTATTATTTAAATCTCAAGTACAGAAAAAAATATCCTGCCCGTAAAGGACCATCAGGGCCTGTAAGTGTAAAAATTAGTTTATTAGATTCTCTTAACTTAGCGATGTCTACAGGAAAGTCGCGAAACATACAATAAAATGTCTTTGACCCATCCGGGAGTTCTGCGACAAAAAAACGATGCCACAATGCCGGTCATAACATTGTAGCCGGCTAACTAGAGCGGTAGAAAATGAAAACTAGGTTCTTATAGTAAAACAATAATATAATAGTAAAAATATTTACAATAAATTAAACTAATTTCTGTCAGTACACGAGTCAAAACCAATAAAATATCGTCACTGGCCGAACGATGAATTTCGGCAGCGGTAGTAGCAACTGCGGGCTACGCGGGCTCACCAGGCGCAAGCAGATAAAATTTCAGGAGCGAATATCCAGAAAATAAGTAGCTTCAATCATGCGTCTTCAGTTTTAAACCAAAAGAAAGGGCTGCAACAATCGTGTATTCTTATTTTTCGGGTTGGAACCTAACCCAAGCCTCATTCAGTTGCAAGAACCAGTGACGTACAAATAAGACTTGGATTAGGTTTAATTAAAACATAAACAGTAACTTAATACTATACATATATACAATTATACAAGTTTGACCTGCATTAGACGCAGCTCTCGTATAAACTTTTAACACAAATCATAAGCATCGAGTCACATTAAAGATAATACTCGTAGTACATTATGATACAAGTGTGCTAAGTTGGTCATTACACACGAGGCGATATTGTGCGCGCGAGCTGTAAGCGAGCGCGCAATAAGAAAACCGATGTGTTTAATGACCAATGCACACGCGTTTCATACGACGTTTTTCAACACACTTGCGAGAAAAAAAGAAACTTTCATATTAATCAAATTTTAATAGTTAAAACAGTATTGTGTTTCATCTGTCATACTCGTACTGCCGGCCGGCCGGGCCGCGCACTGCGCAGTGCGCAGGCGGTCGGGCGCGCCCGTGCCCGCCAGTCCGACCAATTAAAGAAGGCTCCCTTTCCATGCATATTATTAGCAATCAGTTAGCTTCTTAACTCAGTCGGATAATATAATGAAAAATCACGAGTGGAATAATACACTGAAAGAGCACGCGTGTTTAATATCTAGGATTATGAGCCAAAAATCAGTGGAATAAAAACGTCGTTTTGAGCAAGTGTGTTGAAAAAGATATTTATTCGTGACGATCACAACACAAGTACGAACATGTACAGACAACAACAGCAAGAAAAGAAGAAATCATCAAGTGTGCATCACGAAATGGACCCAACTCAAGATAATGCTAGCTTTATAAAGCCAGCGCTCGTCTTCCGTAGGGCCCATTCGGTGATGCCACGACAGATAACACACAAAGATACATATTAAAACATTACAAAAATACACACGAGGAATAATTACAAACATATTACATATATCAATAGGCATGATGACAGTAATTAAAAGTCACTAAAAAAATATATTTATTTAATGAAACTTTAGTCTTAGAATACGAAAAAAAGCGAATGACGTCACGTTCATGTCAACAAATATCTAAAGTGCTGAAAGTACTGGTTCTCCTATGGTTCTCCTGCTATTTTATTTACGATTCACGGATTCAATTTTAGTAGTTTAAACCGAATTTTAACTAATAATAATAACTTGAATCATGGAACAAGGATTTACTAAGGCAAACAGTGCTAATTTGCCTAGAATCGATGTAATGATGCTTGGAGAGTTTTTACAATCAAACGAAGACTTTTGTTCAGCAGAATTTAGAAATGTCAAAAGTTCCTTGTAAGTACAATAAACAATATTTATAATTACATAAAAATCATACTAATTTAAGTAATTAACTAAATGCAAATCATGTAAAATCGCTTTTTATGTGTATTCCATAACAGGTTAATATTAGAATTTGGTATTGTCTATTAAAGACAAAACTGGTGCAATTTGAAACCTAACCTCAATAACCTACTCTCAAATACTCTCATGCAACTTTTATATTAGTTACGCCTCAAACAAGATAAATACTGTTAGGTATAGTAACTGATAGTAACTGAAAAATAAATTAATACTTACATCGAAATGATTTTCGCAAAAATAAAGATGAGTCTTAGGCAATACGGCCGTTGTCTCGCCTTGCAAGTGTAGCTGTAGCTACCTACTTGTTTCGTGTTGTTTTATTGTGTGGAACATGCATAAATAACTTATTAGGAGTTGTAATTGATGTATTATTACACTGAGGAACTGCACAACATTTAAACACTTTGGTATTCATATTTAATAATACGAAATAAACAAATTATTTAATAAGCTTCTAAGGAACGCCTAGAACGTATGTTTTGTTTATATGAACTTGACGTCACTAGGGACGCCATGACACTTATAGCGGAAGCCGCTCGACCCCAATTTCAAAGGAATACCGCAAATCGATGTACAGGTTAGCAGTTTAGCACACACATACTAGAGGCCAAAACAAATTTTTTGACCCGCAGTTCCTAAAAATTTTTTTTTCCAAAACCTATCGAGTGTGGTATCATACGAAAAGGCTTTTTGAGGCGATGCTAAAAATATATCACATCATTACATTTCGGGCATTTTTTTTTAATTAAAACAAAAAGAATTTTCGAAACATACTAAGTTTGGTCTCCTCCAGACACGATATGGCTGATTTTTTTTGTACAATATACCACAAATGATATGTGATATCCTCATGTCTAACCCCAAGAAAGCAATTTTGAAAATAATGTCATTACCAATTTTTTTTATTTTACAAAGTGAGACAGTTCTACTTCAATACCTATTTCACGAGACTTATGGAACTATACTGCAGATACGGTACATATTAATCATAAAATGATACGTAATATCTGTATATCCAACGGGAAATACCTCTTTAACCCTTTAACTGCGCCTTTTCATCAGTTGGTATAATTTGTTTAGTTATTGACACAAAATATCAAGGTTGTATCCTCCAGCTACGATATACCTTACTGATTTTTTTTGTACAATATACCACAAATGATACGTAATATCTTGATATCGAACCCCAAGAAAGCAATATTGAAAATAATATCATTAACAATTTTTTTTTTTTCAATTTTACAAAGTGACACAGTTCTACTTCAATACCTATTTCACTAGACTTATGGAACTGTACTGCAGATACGGTACATATTAATCATAAAATGATACGTAGTATCCATATATCGAACGGGAAATACCTCTTTAACCCTTTAACTGCGCCTTTTCATCGGTTGGTATAGTTTGATTTGTTTTTGACACAAAATATCAAGATTGTATCCTTCAGATACGATATATGTACCTTACTGATACACCATAAATAATACGTAATATCTTGATATCTAACCCCAAGACAGCAATTTTGAAAATAATTTCTTTAAGATTTTTTTTTAAATATTTTTCATGTGTATAATTTTTAATATTACAATATTAATGATGATGATGGAATCCATGAGGAATCGAGGGAACTCCTCAAATGTGAAAGGCATACATATAGTGATTTTTGTATTTTTATAAACAAATCCAGCACTTCCATTTTAAAAAGTGACATTTGATGAAGTGGCACAGCTGATGATGATCAGAAAGGAACTCTTCAATGACGCATAGTTCACGTTTGACGATTTGTCCTCTTCGTTATGTTTGTTAAGCAAGTTAGATTTTCAAGAAACATTTTTGTCAAGCTCGAGTTCTGATGATGGGATCCATGAGGAATCGAGGGAACTCCTCAAATGTGAAAGGCATACATATAGTGATTTCTGTATTTTTATAAACAAATCCAGCACTTCCATTTTAAAAAGTGACATTTGATGAAGTGGAACTGCTGATGATGATCAGAATGGAACTCTTTAATGACGCATAGTTTACGTTTGGCGATTTGTCCTCTACTTTATGTTTGTTAAGCAACTTAAGTTTTTAAGACATATTTTTGTCTAGCTCGAGTTCTGATGATGAGACCCACGAGGAACCGAGGGAACTCCTCATATGTGAAAGGCATACATATAGTGATATTTGTTTTTTTATCAACAAAT
Source organism: Cydia strobilella (assembly GCF_947568885.1). NCBI lineage: Eukaryota > Metazoa > Arthropoda > Insecta > Lepidoptera > Tortricidae > Cydia > Cydia strobilella. Next base: position 35,062,521 of record NC_086068.1, read on the forward strand.
CCAGCATTTACATTTAAAAAAGTGACATTTGATGAAATGGAAACTGCTGATAATGATCAGAATGGAACTCTTCAATGACACATAGTTCACGTTTGGCGATTTGTTCTCTTCCTTATGGACCCAGCCCTAATTTTGGACCCAGACTCGGACCCGGACCCGGGTCTGAACATGGACCCCACTCTGACCCAAACTTGGACCCGGACAGCCGGACACGGACCCGGACTCTAATCCGGACCCGGAAATGCTACTAGAAAAGTGGGTTAGGTAGGTGGTTGGGTTTTGAACTGCGATTCTCACAGAACAGAACTGCTATTAGAAAAGTAGGTTAGGTTAGAGCTGTGACCCTTACAGAAACGAAATGCTATCAGAAAAGTAGGTCAGGTTAGGTTAGAACTGCGACCCTTAAAGAAACGAAATGCTACTAGAAAAGTGGGTGGTTTTACCTTCTTTTCTACATTATTAGGCAAAAGACGCTGTCTTTTTCATTTCATTGTCTGGAATCTAAGAGTGCACCATCAACAATAAGAGTGAACTTTCAGCGGCATCCCCCATTGAAGTCGGTTTTTTTTTTCTTAAAAATTATCATGCAACCATTCTGTATTTTTTTATCCATCTGTTTTCATCCAAAAGGTAGAATAACTTTTGCAGCTAGCTATCCGGGCGATTAGTGATAGAATTCTTTCGTTCAACAACGTACTTGTATATGTAACATCGATTTGCGGTATTTCTTTGTAATTGGGGTCGAGCTGCTTCCGCTAATAAGGCATAGTACTAAAAGCTTGTAATATGCGTGTAGATAAAACAGTGTAGCCACGTAACCTGTACTATTATGTAACTGTGATCCTTTTACCCACGCTGCTATTTTATTACTTTTAATTATGTAGCAGTAACATTAGTAATTAGTAAACTAGATCTGATACTCTAGACCAGATAGACATTCTAGCTCCTAATATTTATGGACTAATATGTCGTCAGCACATTTAACTAACAATTTGTTAAGCTTATTGCTTGCTTAATGCTTAATGCTTTAATTTAATGCAACGAGATAAAGCCCAAGAATCTTCAGTTCAGTGTGTTGCTGTTATGTATTATATGTATAAATAATACATTATAAATACAGTCGCCGTCAGATATTGATCGGAGCGTAGATCGTACTCAAGTGCTCTACAATAGTTATCTAAACACGCACTGAAGCGTTGACACTAGAGGTGTGTTCAGATTTTGTCACCATCGTAGCCGCTCCGATATATCTGATGACGACTACACATATTATAAATTTAGAATAACTATTGATATTCTGAAGAAAATTTAAGTGTATGTTAAATACTAGTATTTATTACAAACAAGTCTTTATATCGACGTTGTCGCATTGTGATTGTTTGATTCCCAAGTTTTAGAAATATGTGTTTTTTTTTTGGTCTGGATGTCTGTAGTGAATATGTTTCCTACTTCAACCTGATCCTAATATAACTAAATGAATTAAAATGACTGCAGCGGTGTCAGCATGGTTGCATTTTAATCACCTGTCACTTTCGCTCTTACATAAGTACTTGGTAGAACGTGACAGGCATGGTGACAGGCCATAAAAATGCTACCGTGCTCAGCCCGCTGGACATACTGTGAATACTGTGATGCGAACATAATATGTATAAGTAGATATAAGAGATTTATGTTGCAAATTTTATTTTATCCAGGATAATATATTTGTACCTAAGTGTATGTTATATTAGTTTTTAAGGTTCAAAATGTATTGATGTGATATATAAATATACTGTATACTTGTATAGCTCATTTCCGTGTAAATAGATCATTTATCTAGTATAAATCAAAATAGAATAGAACACTCACACTAACGCGGTTATCGCATACATACAGTCACCAGCAGCCAGCTGATATATCGGAGCGGCCGAGGTGCTCAAAAATGTCTGAACACGCACTCTAACGCCTTGACAATAAAGGTGTGTGAGATACACTACAAGAAGTTGGAAATAGAGACCTGGGTGTGCGGAAGGACGTTACTAATGGACAAAGTTCGCCTACTTAGATTTTCCCGTTATAGAAGGCAAACGAGCAGACGGATCACCTGATGGTAAGCGATTACCGCCGCCCATGGACACCCGCAACACCAGAGGGGTTGTAAGTGCGTTGCCGGCCTTTAAGATGGGAATACGCTCTTTTCTTGAAGGTTTGAAGGTCATATCGGTGATTGGTCAGATCATGACAAAAAATTCATAACTGATGATCTGAAAGGCCGTTTATGGTGGTTCTCCTTATGCGAATTTCAGGGTTATTCCCACTAGTTACCACCAAGTTGTTACCAGTGGTAACTACAGGGAGTTTTTTTTCCACCTTTTACCACTGGTAACGACTGAGAACTTTTTTTCCACCTTAATATGAATATGTAGCTGTAGTCTGAATGAGGGCTACCGTTTTGTACTCACTAGTTGGCGCCACTGTAGATGTAAGTCCAGAAAAACAGATCTCAAAATTCTTATATGCTTATTTTTATAAAATCAATACGTTCTAATATATAATATATTAAATTTTGCTTACCATGATTAATCAAAGCTTGACAAAGATTTACCACAATTATGAATAAGGAGTGAAAATTCCCAATAATAAAAAAGCTTGAAACTAGTGTTTTTAAAAGACTAGTCTTTAAGACTTTTGAACCTTAACGACTCGCGAACCTTTAAGGCTCAAGCTTTGAAAGCTAGAGCGTTAAAGGTTTGCTCACAAAGCGGTTTAGAACCTTAACGACCCAAACATTTTATGACTTGTCAAAATGAAGTCGTTAAGACTCGGGCCTCATAGGGAACTCTAGCTTTTTAACTTAAGATCAAGCCCCCCGAACCTTAAAAGCTTGTGTCAAGCTTAGAGCTCATACGTTGAGCTCTCTTTGCAGATATTATTTTTATGTAGAGAATTTACGAATATTATAATATACCTATCTATATCGGAAGAGTAACTTAACATCAGTTAACGCATTTACTGCCTGCAACGTATACAGGGTGGACCATTTAGAACCGTGATTCCGTTGCGTATGTACATCCAGATACATTTTCTATGAAACTATATTTTAATTTTCCCGTTCCGTTCCGTCCTAATATATGAGTGAGTCATAAGAAATAAAAATAAAAGTATTTAAAAAAATATTTATTACTTAATTAAGACTGGGTGATTACTTGAACCGCTTGAACGTTTTAACTTTTAACCGCCTCCGCTATTGACTAATTCATGAACGCAAACTAAACAACTAAGAGACAAAAAAAACAAAACGGTTTCTGCAGAAATGTAAAAATGCCGCGGCATACCATACATTTATAACCAAAAATACCACTCTTTGTGTAGTTCGTCAATATTGCGGAATGCGGACAGAGGAATAAGAAGGTAAAACGCTCAAATAACTTGTTTCCTTATTCATTTTAAAATACCTATCAACAACGTCAACACCCCACACAATAGGGTTGGAACAAAATAATTCACCCCCCATTCATGTGATAGAGGTACCGAAGATTTTTTTTTTGTTTTTGCTCGAGCACTTTGTCAGCGTGTTCACATTTCACAACACATACCTATTCATACCAAGTTTCAACTTTCTAGTACTAGTCACTAAGCCAAACCGCGGACTGACAGACAGACGAACGGACAGACATGGCGAAACTATAAGGGTTCCTAGTTGACTATACGGAACTCTAAAAACGCGATAAGTCATAATTATCTTTTTCTGTTTTTCCCTATTTCACAAAAACATATTAAATTTCACCCTACCCTATTAGCATAGGTTGATCTTATTTATTAAAAGCTTTTACTTTTTGCTCCAAACCTTTACTGCTAAAAACCTTACAGACTTAAACCTTCAAAGCTTAGGAGGCCAAAAGACTAGAGGTTTCTTTGCTCGTAAGCAGCAACACGAACTCTTAGTTCGAGTCGTTAAGGTTCCGAGGCTTTAAGGTTCGAGGCTTCAAGGCTCAGCAGTCGCGACTCAAGTCTTGTAGTTTACGCCTCAAAGCTTAAATCCACAACACTACTTGAAACCCCCAACACTTCTATGCATTTGACATTTTGAAAGACCTTTCCGCCATCATTAATTTATTCATTATTACATTTATTACTTTATTCATGATGAGAATATAATTTGAATTCAGGATTCGTAAGGCATTAGAAATCCGAAGTAAAACAAATATCCGCAAAAACTTTATTGCAAACCGTATAATAGTAAAGGCTTGGAACAAATTACCCTCTGAAGTTGTCAACTCTACAAGTGTGAATCAATTTAAAAATAGACTAGACAAACTATCTAAACTGTGAAATCGTGCTTAGTTAACTATGATTTAGACGTACCAGCATCAGCTGCCTGTCTAAAACAAAATAATAATAATATCACAGTCTGAAACTTATTGACCTGAAACCAAATATAGTAATACAGTTACAGAAAGCAGCTATGCCAGCTATACTTAATACTTGCAGAATCATACGGAAGTTCCTGCAAGAAGATGAAAAGACTAATTTAACATAAGTGTCAGTAGATAATATTAATTACCAGCTTAGGCTGAGAAAGAGAAATCTTGTAGAAAATAATAATAATAAAAATTGTAAAAAAACAGCCGCCATCTTGTATTTCTTCATTGACTTTCTTGGAAATATATGACTAACCAAGTGTTGTCCGTTCTCTAGAAAAAGTTGCCAGTAATTAACATAATAGTACATTTCGATGCTAGTGCGGAAAGTATGTCATTACTTCACGTGTACCGAGATATACTCGCCTACGGCTCGTGGCAAGACTCGGGACGAGTGAAATATGCATATTTTTCGTATTCTTACATTAACAGTAGGTTTTTATGTTGATTACGACGTTTAAAGGAAACTAATATTAACACTCATCAAAAAGTAGTCATGAATTGGAACAAGTAAAAATTTAAAAAAATTGGAAAAGTAAAAAGCACTAGTTCGCGAAAACCAACTTTCCGCACACTAAACAGCCACGAAATATAAAAAAACTTTTCAATAAAAAGACGTGGAAATGGTTTACTTTTTTTTCTAATGCTAAAAAATGAGTATAGTTTCTACTACCAAATAGGAAATGAAAGAAAACGTTCGTGTAATATATATTTTTTATTAATAATAGGGAAAATTACGCGAAACTCGGCGTAGGTCGCGCCACTACCACAATCTGAGAGTCTATCGCGAAACAAGAAAATCGAACTTTCGTTTTCTAACATCTCTGTCACTCTTGCGTATTCGAGCGATAAAGAGCCAGATAACGAAATTTCGGATTCGCGTTTCCCGGTAGGTCCTCTGAAAACTTGTCAAAAACCTGTTAAAGTTACAGTATGTATAAGTTACTCTACGGTTTACTAAAAAGGGTGCTGCACTCTGGTGGCAGAACATTGCAGTAATATCCCCTATTCCTCGTCCTTTGGAAATCTGAAATAAAAAGTTGAGTTTTGTCAGATAGGTAAACCAACAAACAAAAGGAACATTCATCAATGATCATTAATGTATTTTTTAGTATTATACTATAGTCTGGCAAACACAATCTGTCAGTAAGTAAGAACAAAGAAAACTATACTCATCAATTAAAATGAGACAGTCCTGGGCGAAACTATAAGACAGCTGTAAATGTCGATAGGTTAGGATCTGAGGTAGATAAATACACAGTACATCACTATGCCAAAAATATAACCTTTCATAGTTAGCAGAAAATTTCGGAAATATATGCAAAAATCAATACAGACTTGAATGCAAGTAATAATTACATAAACAACATATCGATTTCAATGTTTACGTCAGGTCCTAAAAATTAATTTCTTCAAAATTGAACAAAACTCAGCCCTGTCTACATGTCATAAACTCATAAAATTGGAGCTTCGGGGACCACGTGGATCAAAGGCCATCTTGAAAAGTATGTCTTTTTTGGTTTTTCTCGGAATATCTGGGTTTAATGTGAATACTGTGTATGACGAAACAAAAGCTTATTAAGTTCTACACAAAAAAGGTATAGAACACCATGTCCCTAAAACGGAGCTTTCTTCTAGAAATATGGCTCAGAAGTCAAAAGGTTATACTTATCATCTACTAAAATTTTATTTTAAGACGAGTCAGAAAAAAATAAGTGTATAATTTTTTTACCAATTTTTGGAACACAAAGACATTATCTACTCAACCACGAAAAAAAATGTGTGGAAACTTGGTAGGCTAGGAAATGAATGCCCAAAAAAAGTTATAGAGGGAAATGTTTGGAACACAATTTTTGGATTCTTATCTTTGTTTGGACTAGTTAGGAAACGAACATATCAAAAGTCCCCGGCCGTAACCCTGGTGCTGGGGGGAGAGGGGGGTTTGAAGGTTCTATTTTTCGGTTTTTCGATTATATCTCGGAAACTATGCGTCTGAGCGACTTGGCCACTTATTCAAAATGAAAAGAGATTTAATTTGTTACAAGTTTTATTCAGTCAAGTTTTTCGATATCTTGTATAGTTTTTGAGATATCCGCTCTTCAAGGTTTATTTAGGACTCATTTTTATCTTGATTATCTACATCAGTGAAGCTGCTAGGCCGGGTTTGGTATAGTTTTCGTATAAATCGGGGGTGCTATATTCATTTATGGTATCAACATGGACACCATTCCTAAGTAAAAATATTTTTTTTTTTTAAAACACCTCTTAACGCTTAAACCGCTGAACCGATTTCGTTGAAATTTGGTATAGAGATGGTTTGAGTCCCGAAACAGTACATAGGATAGTTTTTATAACCAAACTCATCTTTAAGGATGTGAAAAGTGGGGTGGAATTTTGTATGGGGAATCAATAACCGCTTAACCTATTTAAATAATATTTGGGATGGTCTACATGTTTAATTTAGTTGAAAATGATACCAAACATGACTTCAAACCTAAATTTAAACAGTATTAATTCAGCTTCTTCGGCGAAGAAGCTGAATTCCCCTCACACCAAATATCACACCTTCAAAGTATGATATTTGAGATAAAAACTATATTATATCCTGATTCGGGACTTAAAACATCTATTTACCAAATTTCAACTAAATTGGTTCAGCGTTTTAACCGTAAAGAGGAGTGAAAAAAAGTTATGTGTTTAAAGTTTATATGTTTTTACTTCGGAAAGGTGTCAATGTTGATACCATAAATGAATTCAGCACCCTCGATTTATACGAAAACGTTACCAAACCCGGCCTAGCAGCTTCACTGATGTAGATAATCAAGATAAAAATGAGAGCCCTAATTAAACCTTCAAGAGCGAATATCTCAAAACTCTCAAAAGCTATAACAATATATCAAAAAACGACTAAATAAAACTTGTAACAAATTAAATCACTTTTCATTTTGTATAAGTGGCCAAGTCGCTCAGATGCATAGTTTCCGAGATATAATCGTAAAACCGAAAAATAGAACCTACAAACCCCTCCTCTCCCCCCAGCACCAGGGTTACGGCCGGGGACTTTTGATATGTTCATCTCCTAACTAGTCCAAACAAAGCTACGAAGTCAAAAATTGTGTTCCTAGCATTTCCCTCTATACCTTCTTATTGCTTGGCCTATAAGCTTCTGAGCCCTATTTCTGGAAAAAGGCTTCGTTTTTGGGACATTGTGGTGTATACCTTTTTAGTGTGAAATTTAATAAGCTTTCGTTTCGCCATACACAGTATTCACATTAAACCCAGATATTCTGAAAAAATAATTTTTAAGAAAAAAAAACCGACTTCAATGGGGGATGCCGCTAAAAGTTCACTTATTGTTGATGGTGCACTGTTAGATTCCAGACAATGAAATGAAAAAGACAGCATCTTTTGTCTAATTATGTAGAAAAGGAGGTTAAACGACCCACTTTTCTACTAGCATTTCGTTTTTGTAAGGGTCGCAGTTCTAACCTTTTTTTTTTTGTTAGGAGGGAAAAATGCATTACGCATACCACCCGGGTGCGGGGGGTGACCCGAGTGGTTATGTGGGACTCCCGTCTAGGCTAATGAGGCCCACGGTGTACCCACTAAAAACCCCCCATATGCCGCCTCGCCGCCCTATTGGTGGGGTTACAGGAACGCTGCTTGCGCTTGTCATCTGCGACCCCACCGGCGGCAGCCGCCCACGAGCGCGGCTCCTTCGCGAATGCCCGAAGGCCCTTCACGCTAGGCGCGCCAGATGGTAAGACGCGCCTTCCTCCTCGGCTTCCATTCTGTATCGTAGCGGACCCCCCCGAGCCCGCCACAAGGAAGCCACGGGCGCCAGGAAGTTCCCCGGTGCCCGGCGACAGATCAGGTCTATGGTTCTGCCGCAAAACCACAACTCGGCTGCAGAGGACAGGGAGAACGGCACATCGTAACACCGACACTCCTCTTCCTCTGCAGCCCCACCAACGCCGCTACAGCGAAACGGTCCCGCCAAGTTCGCAGGGGATAGGGAGAGTGGCGCATCGAAATACCATCACTCCTCTTCCCCTGCGATCCCCCGCAGTTCAAAAGCCACCCACCCACCTAACCCACTTTTCTAGTAGCATTTCCGGGTCCGGGTCTGGGTCCGGATGCGAGTGCGGGTCCGTGTCCGGCTGTCCAGGTCCAAGTTTGGGTCAGAGTTCGGTCCTGGTCCGGGTCCGAGTTAAGGTCCATGTTCAGACCCGGGTCCGGGTCCGAGTCCGGGTCCAAGTTTAGGTCTGGGTCCATAAGGAAGAAAACAAATCGCCAAACGTGAACTATGTGTCATTGAAGAGTTCCATTCTGATCATCATCAGCAGTTCCACTTCATCAAATGTCACTTTTTTAAATGTAAATGCTGGATTTGTTGATGAAAATACAAAAATCACTATATGTATGCCTTTCACATTTGAGGAGTTCCCTCGGTTCCTCGTGGGTTTCATCATCAGAACTCGAGTTTGACAAAAATATGTCTTAAAAACTTAAGATTTGTCCTCTTCTTTATGTTAAAAACTTAACATAAAGAAGAGGACGAATCGCCAAACGTAAACTATGCGTCATTAAAGAGTTCCATTCTGATCATCATCAGCAGTTCCACTTCATCAAATGTCACTTTTTAAAATGGAAATGCTGGATTTGTTGATAAAAATACAAAAATCACTATATGTATGCCTTTCACATTTGAGTAGTTCCCTCGATTCCTCATGGATCCCATCATCAGAACTCGAGCTTGACAAAAATGTTTCTTGAAAACCTAACTTGCTTAACAAACATAACGAAGAGGACAAATCGCCAAACGTGAACTATGCGTCATTGAAGAGTTCCGTTCTGATCATCATCAGCAGTTCCACTTCATCAAACGAGGAACCGAGGGAACTCCTTAAATGTGAAAGGCATACATATATTTTATTTATTTATTTAAACTTTATTGCACAAGCAAAGAAAAATGTTCAAATGGCGGACTTAATGCCAAAAGGCATTCTCTACCAGTCAACCATTAGGTCAAACAGAGACATAAATGTTGGTGCAGGATAGATTCATGAATTATGACGAGAAATAGAACAAAAAAAAGTCAAATATTATGTATGTACCTGTATATATATATAAACATAATAAAGTAAACTAACAAAAATTATGATTAAATACTAATACTTATATGATCTTCTTCCTCCTTGACCTTTTTCCCATTTACTTGGAGTCGGCCTTTCTTGTCCTTTTCTTCCATAATACACGGTTTTTGGCTATTTCAGCGTCTGTATTAACATCTTTCATATCTTTTTCGACTGTCGTCAGCCAAGTGGCAGGTGGTCTTCCACTTCCTCTCCTTTGTGTCGGCAAATTTAAGGCTAACTTGACCATATGATCTTCTGGGCGACGTAGGATATGCCCGTACCACCGGAGACGATTTTCTTTAAGTTTCTCGGATATAGGTGCGACTTTAAAACTTCCTCGTTGTCGTTGCGGATTTTATCCAACAGTGTGACTCCTCCCGCCCGACCAACGCAACATGCGCATTTCTGTGACATACATTTTGTTTATGTGTTGTTTGCATGTTGCCCAACAATTCGAGCCGTCTTATTGCACTTTTATAGATTTTCCCTTTAACTTTTATTGGCATTTTCTTATCGCATATTACGCCAGTCAGTTCTTTCCATTTTTGCCAACCTACTGTGGTCCTATGTGTGACATCCTTATCGATCTTGCCATCGTTACTGATAATAGATCCCAAGTATTTGAACTGGCACACAGTAAGAATTCTTGTTGCACCGATGTAGATCTCAAAGTTGTTGGCGTCGGAAATGCCATCAAACACACACGACATATGCTCAGTTTTCTTTCTGCTAATCTTGAGCCCATTTTTTCAAGTGCATCTATCCAGGTGTTAAATGTGTGTTGGAGGTCGTCTATGTCCTCTGAGATGAGTGCAACATCGTCCGCGTTAAGGATGTTCCAAGGTACGGGTTTTTGGCAACTTTTCGTGAGGTAGTCAATTGTTACATTGAAAAGCAACGGGCTGAGTGTAGAGCCTTGGTGGACGCCGGCTGTTATGGAGAAACTATCACTTTTACCTGCTGGGCTCACAACTTGCGTCTTCAAATCGGTGTACATATCTTTTATTAACGAGATGTAGCTTTCCGGCACCAGCTGACTTCGAAGAGCCTCCCAGATAAGGTCACGAGGGACATGGTCGAAGGCTTTTTCCAAATCAATGAAGACCATGTGTAAGTTCTTTTTGTTGGTTTTTGTCTTTTCAAGTAATATGCGTATAGTTTGTATAGCATCCGACGTTCCTTTTTCAGTTACAAAGCCACATTGATTTGGAGTTAATGATATTAGTTGGTTTAATCTGTGTTCAGACACACAAAAGGCCCACTGTGCACCGATAGCGGGCTGCACCATTGGATGCGCCCCACCTCCCAAAACCAGACGCGATCCGAGCGCGGTCACGCGAACACACATAATACTTACATATATATATTGTAATTTCCTAAACGCTATTAAAAAACTAGTTACATAATAAAAGGTGAATTTATTGAAAAGAACCTCATAGAAGATCGAACATAATTTTTGGCGACCGAAGACATGACATTGCGCGGAGGCGCAATAACTTTAAGGACAACGTAACCTGCAACCACGAGGTCCACGAGGAGGAGGCGTGACGTGGAGGCAAAGTGGACTCCTGCCTGCTGCCTGCTGGTCTACGTATTTCAGGGGAGTGCCCGTTCCATCCTTCCACTCATTCTAACTCCATTCCACAGAAAAAATTAGTGAAATTTACCCCTTTTTTATGCAAACGTAAGACATTTAAGTAAAAGATCAAACCCCTTTAATTACATATAGCCATTTAGCTATCAATAAAGAATAAATTTGCATTGTAGTTGCATAGGTACTTATTGCACTCGCCGACTATTCCAGGTTTTGCGTAAACAAGTCGAGCGGCCGGGCCGACAGTTGCCACGCGGCGCGGAGAACAAAGGATCACGCGCACCGGCCACTCCATCGGCGTGATAGCACATTCTTAAGACTATCAACGTTGCACGGGTTTGAATCTGAACTGCAAGGTTTGCCGGATTAAACGGTATTTATAACATTTTTATTACTTGTTGTTCATTACAATGTCTGAAGCAGAGTTAAAAGATTTATTAAAAAAACGTAGTGTAATTAAGGGTAAAGTAACTGTGTTTAAAAATAAATATGCGGAATTTGAGAGCAATACAAGTATTACTTCCAGTCAAGTTAATGAGCTGGCATTGCGGTTGAGCAGATTTGAAATTGTTTTCAATAATTTTGATGACTTACGGGAAAAGATAGAATCGATAACCAGCGATAACGATCAGCTGACTGAAAATATACAGATTGAAAACGATTTCTTTGATCTTATCAATTGTGCGCAAGAATTTATAGAGATGCACAAACAAAGGTTTGCTGATGCTGACGATGGAAGTGTTAGTAGCCGAAATTCAAGCCATCAAATTAATATTAAACTCCCCCAAATTAAGCTGCCGTCTTTCGATAGAAATTATGGCAAATGGCTTGAGTTCCGTGATACTTTTGCGTCTATTGTGCACAATAATAAGTGAATGACATAAATAAGTTCTATTATCTGCGCACCTCCCTTGAGGGCAGCGCCGCGCTTGTAATTAAATCGTTGGAAATATCTGCCGCCAACTACGCCGTCGCTTGGAGTTTATTGTGTGATAGGTATGACAACAAGCGTCAACTGGTTCATAACCATTTGCAGTCCTTATTCCGCATAGAGTCTTTGACAAGAGAGTCAGATAAGTGTTTGCGTAACTTAATTGATAATGTAACAAAAAATTTACGAGCGCTCGAGAGCCTCGGCGAGAGGGTAGATTGCTGGGATACGCTTATTGTTTTTCTTTGCTCCTCCAAGCTTGACCCGATCACATTAAGAAAATGGGAGGAAAAAAGAAACAGTCTAGAAGACTCGCCGAAGCTATCTGAGTTCACTGACTTTCTTCGTAGCAGGGCCGATATACTGGAGTCATTGGCTCGAAGCGGCAGTCACTTTGAAAGGCCTGAAACGAAACAGCCTCAAAAGAAATTAGATAAAATTCAAAAAACATTTGTCGCAGCCGCTTCGAACCCAACGACAACCAGCTCGCCTCAATCATCGTGCTTGATATGCAAAGGTGACCACCGTATATCTACGTGTAATAAATTTCTCGAAATGACACCAGAAGTGAGAGGTGACGAAATATATAAGTCAAAGGTGTGTCCAGTCTGTTTTCGAGGTGGTCATCGTGCATTTCAATGTCGAGCGAATCCTTGTAAAATATGTGGACGTAAACATAATTCATTATTACATCGAACGTATGTACCAAACAATGCACAGGTACCTAGTACCTCTCAGGCTAGTACCTCAACAGCAGGTGACAATCAAGTAAAAAATGCATTTCCGATATCATTCTGTTCGTCGGACGCAACGCAGGTGTTGCTATCTACGGCTATGGTAGATATTGTAAACAAAAATAATCAGTGCCATCGCGTACGCACGTTACTTGATTGTGGAAGTGAATCTTCGTTTATAAAAAGGTCATTACAGGAAAAATTAAATCTTCCTGTTTTTGAATATGAGACTGAGGTCTTTGGCCTTAATAAATTATCTTTTACAACGTTACGACGGTGCACGATAGAACTGCAATCCAGGGATAGGTCAATAAAAATACCTATAATTTGCTCCGTAGTCGATGATGTAGGCAACGAAGTCCCTGAAAACGAGGTCGATATTTCATCATTAAATATACCTAAAAACGTAGATTTGGCGGATGAGTCATTTTATCGTCCCTCTGCAGTAGAACTGTTACTAGGGGGCGACGTTTTTTGGGGTCTTCTTATACAAGAACAAATAAAGCTAGGAAAAAATAAACCGTTCCTACAGAACTCGCAGTTCGGATGGCTTGTTGTCGGTCCAACCACTTTTATGTCAAATAATAATAACGGGCTAGGCAATAAAGTTCATTGTAACTTCAGCCACGAAATCAGCGTCCAGTTAAGGAAGTTCTGGGAACTAGAGGAGCTGCCACCGCAGGAGAAGTGGACACCCGAAGAAGAAGCATGCGAAGCTCATTTCCTCGAAAATACCTACCAATTGCCAGACGGCAGGTTTTGCGTGAGTTTGCCTCTAAAAGAGTCACCCGAGAAATTAGGTGACTCCTTTCATATTGCTAAAAAACGATTGCATTATTTAGAAAAACGATTTGAAAGGCAACCTCAATTGCGATTTTATACGCGAGTATCAAGAGTTAGGGCACCTTACGCCAATAGAAAAACCGGATGTCGCGAATTTTCTTGCCCACCACCCAATTTTACGTGAAAAATCGGCCACGACACGTTGTCGTGTCGTCTTCGACTGTTCCGCGAAGACATCGTCGGGTATGTCGTTGAACGACATATTAATGGTTAGGCCAACAATACAGGATGACATTTTTTCAATTCTCACTCGTTTTCGTCAACATGAATATGTATTGATCGGAGATATTGAAAAAATGTATCGCCAAATCCTAGTAAACGAAAATGATAGATATTTACAGGTCATTTTATGGCGCGAAAATAGTACGGAACCCATTAAATATCTGCGCCTCGATACCGTTACCTACGGCATGTCGTCCTCGCCTTATTTAAGCATAAGATGTTTATATAAAATTGCTAAGACTTGTGACGATCCGCATATAAAAACTATAATTGAGAGAGATATGTATGTAGATGACTTAGTTACGGGCTCGGACAGTTCCGACCATTTAAAATATATTTTAACATCGGTCTCACAAACCTTAGCAAAGGCGCAGATGAATTTACGTAAAATAAAATCTAATTGCATTCAACTCTTTCAAGATGAGGAAAACTAACGAGCAAACGAATGTCGACTTTAATGACGAGTGTTCTACGCTCGGAATTCGTTGGAACCCAGCGGCGGATAAGTTGTTAATCAGCTGCTCGAAGGGCGTTAAAGATGTAAACAATGCCGATTCTAAGTGTACAAAACGTACTATCTTATCCACGATTGCAAGCATATTTGACCCTTTGGGTCTGTTAAGTGTTTGCACAATCACATTTAAATTACTTTTAAAGAATATCTGGATATTGCACCTGGAATGGGAGGATGAAGTGCCTTCCGATATAAAGCAAACGTGGAATAAGATCGTGCGCGGATTAAATATTTTGACTTCGTTCCAAATTGATCGTTATGTATTGCAACCTGAGGCGGAAAATATTGAGTTGCATTTTTGCTCGGATGCTTCCTTATTGGCCTACGCCGCGTGCGCATATATTCGCTCGATAAGCGATAAGGGAGTAGTGGTTCGGTTGCTCTGTGGCAAGGCCAAGGTCATGCCTGCTCGGCCAGCTGTTACTATCCCACGTGCGGAGCTACTGGGCGCATTGTTAGCCTGTCGACTTTACGACAAAATAAGGAAGTCATTGCGGCAAAATATTGATAAAGTGTATTTTTGGGTCGATTCGAAAATCGTACTTTCGTGGTTAAATATTTACAAATCAAATAAAATGCAACTCAAGACCTTTGTATTACATCGAGTGTCTGAGATAACGGAATTATCTCGCGGCGCTCAATGGAACTACGTTCCGTCTGGTCAAAACGCAGCTGATGCAGCTAGTCGCGGGTTATTGCCCGATCAGCTGACGTCTGACGGTATGTGGTTTCAAGGGCCGTCTTTTCTAAAGTGTAACGAAAGTGACTGGCCTTCTCAAGACAATTCAATTGAATTAAATTCAAATATACCGGAAGTTAAATCCACTGTTCAAGTAATGAGCGCGAGTCTGAGAAAGAACGCGTCAATGGATTTTATTAAATTAGAAAACTTTTCGAACTTCAATCGCTTGAAAAGGTCAGTCGCGTACATTTTACGATTTATAAATAATTGTAAACAGCCTAAGAATAAATTTCAAGGGCCATTAAGTGTTTCAGAATTGCATGCGGCTGAAACTAAGCTTGTACAATATTCGCAAGAGACTTCATTTCCTGACGAATTAAATTTATTAAAAAATAATTTACCTATAAGCAAAAGGTCAAAGGTCTTGTCCTTAAACCCATTCCTAAATGAAGATGGTGTTATGCGAGTTGGCGGCAGATTATCCAACTCGGATTATATATATGATAAAAAACATCCGATAATTCTAGACGGTAAACATTATTTAAGTAAGTTAATATATGGACATTTCCATAAACAATTAAAACATACCGGGCCACAGCTGCTACACTCAAGCGTTCGCGAAGAATATTGGATAATAGGCGAACGATTGCTAGCGCGCAAAACTTATCAAACATGTATAACTTGCAAGCGCTTGCGAGGAGCAGTTGCGACTCAACTTATGGGAAACCTGCCCGCTCAGCGCGTGACGCCAGGGTACCCATTTCAATCCACGGCCATTGATTATGCTGGTCCGTTCTTAATTTTAAGTAAAAAAGGGCGTGGAGCCCAATTAATAAAATCATTTTTGTGCATAATGTGCTGTCTGAGAACAAAGGCCGTTCACCTTGAACTCGCCAGTGATCTCAGCACGCAAAGTTTCATTTTGGCTCTTAAGCGGTTTATTGCAAGGAGAGGAAAGCCTTACGAGATTTTTTCGGACAATGGCCGAAACTTTCTGGGGGCTAGTAACGAAATAGGCCAAGTTATTCATAGCTCTTATAACTCTGTCTCAGAAACGTTTGCTAATGAACACATTCAGTTCAGATTCGCACCCGCGTATTCGCCTAACTTCTGTGGCTTAATAGAAGCCGCAGTGAAATCCGCGAAATATCACATTAAAAGAATAATTGGTAATATGCACTTCACATATATGTCGAACTGGAGACGATTTTTGTTCAGGTTGAGTCGATTTTGAATAGTAGGCCTTTATGTCCCTTATCCTCCGATCCTCACGACCTGTCCCCATTGTCCCCTGGGCACTTCCTGATCGGACGATCGTTGACTTCGCTGCCAACGCCAAACCTCGAAGAAGCCAAACCGAGCCAGTTGCACCGATACGCACGGATGGAGCAAGTGCGCCAACACTTTTGGGCCAGATGGAGCCACGAGTATGTCAGCCTCCTGCAGCAGCGTACCAAATGGCGCTCGCGACAGCCTAACCTCCAGCCGGGTCAGCTCGTCCTGGTGAAGCAACCCCACGGCCCGCCGTTGACATGGCCGCTCGGCCGCATTGAAAAGCTACACAAACCTACAGGGAGGCCGCCTATATAGCCACAGCAGGGGTTGCACACGTGGTGCACAGGATTCGGGCGCTAGGTCTGGAGGTCGCACTGCACAAATCCGAGGTTCTGGTTTTCCACGGGCCTCGGAACAAACCACCGGGGGGAGCCCAAATTACCGTGAGAGGAATTTCCATCGCCGTCGGGTCGACGATGAAGTACCTAGGACTCGTTCTCGACAGTAGATGGAAGTTCGAGGAACATTTCAAGCGTTTGGCTCCGAAATTGCTTTCTGCAGCCGGAGCGCTTGGGCGGATCCTCCCAAATCTGGGCGGACCAGGAGGAGCCTCCAGGCGGCTCTATATGAGCGTGGTGCGCTCAATGGCGCTTTACGGGGCACCAATATGGGCGGGCACCCTGGGAACTCGAAGTGCGGCCCTATTGCGTCGGCCGCAGCGGGCCATAGCTCTCAGGGTGGCCAGAGCGTATCGCGATAACTCGCACGCAGCAGCCGGCCTGCTAGCCGGAAGCCCGCCTTGGGACCTTGAAGCCAAGGTTCAGTCCGCGGTCTATTGGCGGGTGCTGGCAGCAAGGAGGGAGGAAAACTGGCCCGCCCCTCAAGAAGTTCGCAAGTGGCGGGAAGAAGCACGAGAAGTGCTATATGAAAAATGGTCGGAGCGTCTGGAGATCCCGGGAGCTAGCCGGGACCTGGTGGCCGCTGTTCGACCCGTTCTGAAAGAATGGGTCGAACGCAAGCACGGTGCACCCTCCTTCCACCTCACACAGCTCCTAACGGGGCACGGCTGCTTCGGCTGGTACCTGTGTGAGAGGGTGGGAAGAGAGCCGACGACAGCGTGCCACCACTGTGATGGAGGAGCCGTGGACACGGCTCAGCACACGCGCAAGGTATGCCCTGCATGGGCAGAGCCTCGCGCTGCGCTGTCCGCGGCTGTGGGAGGAGACCTCTCACTGCCGGCGCTAATACGCCGTATGATCAGCAGTGAGGAGGCATGGGCGGCAGTGGCTTCCTTTAGCGTCACTGTTCTAACGCAAAAGGAAGCGGCAGAGCGATCGCGCGAGGATGACGCGAACTCCCTCCCTCAGCGCCGAAGGAGACCAGGTAGGCGGCGAAGAGCCTTCGAATCAAGGATAATGCCGCCTTAACGGGACCCAGCGGGTGATGGGTCGGGAGTTCCATCACCCGCATGAACAGGTTCGAGCTGGAAGGCCCTCGAGTGTTCCGAGGAGCCTTCAACGAAGTAAGCTGCTAGAGCGGCCGTAAAGAATGGGTTCGCAAGAACAACGCCGACGGGGTATCGGAGGTCTACAACCGAGTTCCCGAAACCCCGTCTACAAAGCACGCGGCGGAACACCCCAGGGGGTTTAGTCCGTGGGAGTCGGACATACCCACTAGGCTTCTCCCGGGCCAGTGGGATCCATAAAGGATTCCCCCTGGGTCATCAAAAAAAAAAAAAGGTTAGAGCTGTGACCCTTACAGAAAAGAAATGCTATCAGAAAAGTAGGTTAGGTTAGGTTAGAACTGCAACCCTTACAAAAACGAAATGCTACTATTCTAAGTGGGTGGTTTTACCTCCTTTTCTACATAATTAGGCAAAAGATGCTGTCTTTTTCATTTCATTGTCTGGAATCTAAGAGTGCACCATCAACAATAAGTGAACTTTCAGCGTCATCCCCCATTGAATTCGGTTTTTTTTTCTTAAAAATTATCAAGATGGCGTTTGATCCCAGTGGTCCCCGAAGCTCCAATTTTATGACACGCAAACAGGGATCTCTGAAATTGTAGGTGTCAAATTTCGTTACTGTCACTATCGTTTAAACCCCATTTAAGACCTAAAATCTGTTTTTGGAGTCACATTTTGTATTGCATAGCACTCGTGTACCAATTATGGATCTACTGATGTCTATTTTATTGAAATCCACTCAATAGTTTAGGCGCTAGAAGTAAAAATATGATTTAATATTCGGCATCCTCTCAAGGCGGCTGTATTGATTTTTCTTTAATAAAACAAGTGTAAACTGGTTGTGAAGGGCAAGAGAAATCTACCGATACGTCATTTTAAAAAATCCGTACTGTATCCTGAGCTAGGGTGTACTGATTATCAGTATTTAAACCCATAACCCTACTTTCTGCTTAAGTCGCAGTCGAGTAAAATATTGATATTGGGGTACTATAACGTGTACAAATGTATAGACAAAAGTGGAATTCATATTCCTACAAATTTCCTATTAAGAGAATATCCCCTGAAAGGGTATAAGCGCTAAATCTGGATTCAGCTGAATATTTATCAGTACGGTTTTTACTCACTATTTTTTTTAGTCGCTTTTGGCGACATGTTTCGGATTCTTTGGGAATCCATCCTCAGGCACGAGCGCGTGTAACATCGAGGCTCAATAGTTTAGTCGGTGCGATATCGGCCAAGGATCAGACTAAAATGCTGCGTCAATTAAACCCCACCACCCCAAAGATTTATGGGCTACCTAAGATCCATAAAAACGACTGGCCCCTGAGACCCATTGTGAGCCAGATAGATTCACCCACGTACAAGGCGTCCCGTTTCTTGTCGGGCCTCTTGCAACCTCTAACGGGTAAAACGTCCAGTTTCGTACGAAACTCTACACATTTTGTGCAGCTACTTGAAGGCGTTACGTTGCAAGAGGATGAGTTGATGGTGAGTTTCGATATAGCCTCCTTATTTACGAATGTGCCGGTAGCGGAAACGATCGAGATTATAAAACGAATGGCAAGCCGCGACGACTCACTCGCCGAGTTCATGAAGTTGATCGAATTTTGCCTCACTAGTGGATATTTTGTGTGGCGGGGGGAACACTACCTGCAAATAGAAGGGGTGACAATGGGTTCTCCGATAGCACCAGTGGTGGCCAATATTTTTATGGAGGATTTTGAGCAAAGGGCTTTGGAGAGTTGCCCACATAGACCCAGACTGTGGCTGCGATATGTGGACGACGTGTTTGCTGTAGTGCCACACAAAGATCTGGACCGTTACTCGAACACCTGAACGCGCGGCATGCCAAGATTAAGTTCACCATTGAGAGGGAGTGCAATGGGGCACTCCCGTTTCTGGATGTCTTGGTGCAGCGGGACGAGCATGGCCGGTTGACTCATAAAGTGTATCGGAAGCCCACACACACTGAGCGGTACCTGCAAGCTAACTCACGCCATCACCCCGCACATTTGTCTTCGGTTCCACGCGCGCTCATCAATAGGGCTTTACGGCTATGTGACCCGCAGTACGTGCAAGAGGAGCTGCAGCATGTAAGGCAGGTATTAGAGAGCAATGGGTACAATTGGAGACAGAGTCAGCGAGCAGCAAGTACGGGTTCATTACGGCAAGAGAGCACCTGTCGTCTTGCCTTTTATTAAGGGGATAACGGATAGAATTGGACGCCTATTACACCGGAGTTTTAGCATTAGGACAATCTTCCATCCCCATACCAAAGTCAGGCAGTTGCTGCGCTCTCCAAAGGACAAGGACCCGCTGGAGAGCCCGGGGGTATACGAGATACCTCGCGTTTGTGGTAGCGCGTATGTCGGTGAGACCGGAAGGAATGTCTCCACGAGGTTGTCGGAACACATACGCAGCGTAAAGAACATGGACACCAGGAACTCAGCGGTGGCAGAGCACGCAAACGATATAGGCGCGTCCCATTTCATTCGTTTCGATAAAGCGAGATTACTGGTACGAGATAAATGTTTTGTGCCGCGTAAGATTCGCGAGGCGATTGAAATTGCACGCCGCCCTAATTTCAATCGGGACGGAGGCTGGATGTTGCCACCTGCATGGAAGCCTATAATACCTAGGGTCAAGCGGCAAGTGTGTTGTGACGATCGCGGGGACATAGTGAGTGCAGTGTGCTTGACTTCGTTCGATACAGCCGCCCTACCAGACCTTCACTTGACGACTCCATCTGCGGACTGCCCCGCGCCCCCCACCCCCGCCCCATCAGCGCGTGCGCAACGAGCGACGAGGCGGGCGGCGCGGGCAGTGCACGACGTACAACCGCCGCGGACACTCGTGCCTTGAGGATGGATTCCCAAAGAATCCGAAACGTCGCCAAAAGCGACTAAAAATAATAGTGAGTAAAAACCGTACTGATAAATATTTTGGAATATGTCTCACGATAGTTTAACTGGATTTGAGGCTACTTTAATGTGGCCTTACAGCATACTTTCATAGAGAACGTATATTTAGAGTAAAACGCAAATTTCTCCAGGATGGTACACATTTTCCAAGATGGCTGCGGTTCCTCGACGTCCCCAAATGTCAAATAGTGTGGACATGAAAAAGAGACTTAATTAACATACTTACCAAATTTCATAACTTTGGAATTTCGTAACTAAGAATTTCGAGGTTAGACCTAATCCGATTGTACTATATCTTTATTTCGGCATGCTTAATTATTTGGTTGACGTAATGAGAGCGAACATAATTGTCAAAATTTAAATCCAATCCAAGGCCTTAAATATTACAGCCACATTTATACATAATATTTAATTACTGAAACCAAAGAGGAATATAAGATAGAGCGGTACTGTCATAGCAAAGATAGATATAACTCCGTAATAGATGGATACAGTCTAAGGAAAAAACGTGCCTCGAAAATCAAGAAAATTTGATTCTCGTTCAGAGGGCGCTACTAGTTTTTGCTTACTGTCGTGTAGATGGCGTTGACGGTTTCGTTTGTTATTTAACAATTTTAACGCATATCAGTCACATGAACATGAGTCAAAATCATAAAAATAATTAATGCAAATAAAAAAAACATTTATCTATATTTAAATACATTTTATCGTATTTTTATAAATCTTCATTTTAAGTTTTAAAGTGTGTCGACAGATGGCAGTGAATTTACTGGGGTTACAAAATTTACTATGACAGTACCGCTCTAGTAAATTTTGTACCCACTGTAAATTCACTGCCATCTATCGACATACTTTAAAACTAAAAATGAAGATTTATAAAAATACGTTAATAGTTATTTACGATACAAGTGCGGAAAAGAGGAAATTCGAAACGAGTGGCGATAAATTAAAACACGACCGCAGGGAGTGTTTTAAATCGACACGAGTTGCGAATTACCTATTCGCACGTGTATCGTACAACGTTTTACAGTACATATATGGCCGTTTAAACTTTCGACATATGCACGAAAAGTGCTCTTTTACGCACTAGTGCAAGAAAGTAGCACCATATGTTCTGTAAAATGTATTTAAATATGGATAAATGATTTTTGTATTTGCGTTTAGTATTTTTTTTGTTTTGACCCATGTTTTTTCACTGATATGCGTTAAAATTATAAATAATAAACGAAACCGTCAACGCCCTCTATACGAGAGTAGGGCAAAACTAGTGGCGCCATCTGATCGAGAATCAAATTTTCGTGATTTTCGAGGCACGTTTTTTCCTTAGACTGTATCCATCTATTACGGAGTTATATCTATCTTTGCTGAAACCAATGGTTCAAACTATTTATATACCTGTATGTAATCGATTCTATAGGTTGGACACACATTTCCGTCCGTAGAAAAAGGTGGCAAATTTGAAAAAAAAAATGTTATAAATGACGCTTAAAGAATAGCTGAAATGTGCAAAAGGGAAGCCATCACGTATATGAACAGACCATAAGTGCGAAAGAGGCAGACTACAAATGAAAAAACGTGACCATTTTTGAGTTCGACAGTGGACGCCAAGGGCTGACATTTATTTATTTATTTTTAGACACATTCCAACTTATCCTAATATCCCACATACATATGACTTATGGTCACCCTAATTAGAAAGAGATGCAACGGCCCACTTTGATTTCTCATGTGGACACACTTTTTGGCCAGTGTACACTATCCGGCTTATTAAATCTACATCCGTGGTCTACTCTTTTTTAGGGTTCCGTAACCAAGGGTAAAAACGGGACCCTATTACTAAGACTTCGCTGTCTGTCTGTCTGTCTGTATCTCATGAACCGTGATAGCTAGACAGTTGAAATTTTCACATATATGACGGCGCTTAGCAGTAGCGCCATCTACCCAAATAAGATCGAAGTTACTCCGATAACGTAGTGAATTCGCTAGCTGATTGTTCTATCGATTGTAGTGAGGTAACGGCGCCCAACGTGGCGCCATCTATTTGATCAAGAGCGAACTTGCTCGCCTGCTGTAGTAGGTTCGCTCTAGCGAAGCGTCGTATCGATGGTAGCCGCGCGACCGTTATGACGTAACGCTGATCAAGTTGAATAATAAGAAAAACAACGGTCGCACGGGCACCACGTCCTCGACGAATCGCTAATAGTTGCATTATACGTCCTAATTTAGTTAAGTTCATGCCTGGATTGATAACGAGTGTGAATTTAGTGGATATATGTTGATTTATTGTTAAGTTATTGCCTAAATTGATAACGAGTGTGAATTTAGTAAATATTTGTGGCGTCCCACATGAAAAGGGTACCTTTAGCCATGGGGCGTCACATTTGGTGATTTATTGGTTGTTACCCTGTAAATTAAAGTGCTAGTTGATCACATAGTGTTTTAATCAAGCTCATCGCCCAAACACCCACGATGTCTAACCAAGATAAGGCCATTCCTGCACCTACATATAATGTATTTCTGTTGTTATAACAACAAATAGTAAAAACAGAATAAAATAAATATTTAAGGGGGGCTCCCATACAACAAACGTGATTTTTTTGCCGTTTTTGTAGATAATGGTACGGAATCCTTCGTGCGCGTGTCCGACTCGTACTTGGCCGTTTTTTTTGTTTTCGACGTGTTTCATGAACTGCAGTTAGTTTTAAACAAATTAATACTATATACTTATCTTAAAGATACACATATTACCTAGTGCAGTGCAGACGTATACGTTCAGGTGATACAAATACCTAAGCTTCATTTAGTTTAATCAAAGATAGATAAAATATATATCTATATGTATATAAATAGTCTTTTTATTCATATCTAATCCACTTCAATAAGATCTTACAATAGAATATTTCTTAACAAAGTAACCATCTTAAATAAACCTGCATTTTCCTAAAAATATATTATTACCAATAGTAAACAATTATCTAAAGTCGTCTATCTTTGCGTCGTAGACGTGGTAAATGAGTCCATTTCTGTGTGTGGGCTGGTTCTGGATGTCCTGGGGCGCGGTGCGGGCGAGATCTCCGAGTGCAACACCTGGCGCGCCCAGGCCAGGTCGCGCACGCGCACGCGCACGCGCGGGCGCGCCTGCCGCGTGCGCGGCCGCGACGTGGAGCTACGAGTACCGCTGCTCGCCGACTCGCAGCACGACGTGCTGCCGTTCTCGGTTGACGCCCACTTATCCGTCATCTGTGCTCCATCGCCCCGAATACTGACTCGACCTCTATTGATTTTCAGCTGCTCGATTGAAGTTTCTATTTTTGGTGGGCTCGTCGACCTCGCTACTGCTTTTGTCTCGATTCCGTAATGCTCGTTTTCTTTCATACTATCATATCCGTTATTAGAGTCTGAACTGCTGTATTCGCCCGTTTCGGCGTCACTCATGATAACATCTAACAGATTGTCATTATAGTCGTAAACTCTCTGTGTCTTCGAAGGAATCTGTGATGATGTTTCCCTACTGCCTGGAGAGCAACATGTCCGCTGCGGTTCATTGTAGTAAACGCTTTTAGTTGCTCCATGCTGGACATGCTGCTGCTTTATCTTTTGAAAGACAGACTGTTTCTGTCCTCCACAAGCACACATATTAGTTTTTCCAAATATATAATTGTAAAACATTTGTAATAAGCAAATAGCTAATGCAGCTAGAACAACGACTCCAACGTAAATGCTGGGAGTCCAGTCTGAGTCTATGAAAAAGTATGGCTCGGTTAATTTTCTCCAAGAATGCCATTCCATAGGGTTTCTGTAATTATCAAAGAGATAACGTCTGGGTAACACTTTTCCGTAAGTTTGTACAGCTGCAGCTACTCTAAGCACGCCGCCATACGCTGCGTAAAGCTTTTCGTCCATCAGATGAGGTGCTACATCATTTTTCATCCAACACCATAAGTCACTATTAAATTTTACAATATCGGAATGACGACAGGTTGCAGGTGACCTACGTAAAATACACCGAGAAGCCATAGTATAATATTTTAGGAATATATTTTGGGAGGTTGGGGACAGCATATTAACTAAGCCCCCACTCTTGAAAGGCAGTGCAATCGCAGAGGGGTCATTAGCGTCATCAACTATTGGAATTGGCATTCGTATACATGCATTTGAATCTCTTTTAACGACTAAAAAATTGCATGGATCGTAGAGCTTGCCGCGTCCTATGGTAATTTTGTTAACTGTCAGGTTAGCTGTCATCGGAATTTTGGGAGGAGGTTTCCAACCACGTCCCTCGGTGTTTAACGTGGTCTTTATTTCGCTGTAAAGGTCGTGTAATTTCCTAACTGATTTATAAGGCACATACCCGGCGTAAAAAGCTAGTCTAACGGCGGGAAGCACTTCGCTTCTCAAATGACCACCGATGGTATCTGCTAGAGCTTCCCTTAGCACCGTTTTAGATGCAGAACGCTGTTGTTTATCTACAGTGTGCAAGGCTTCCCGGTAGTATCGCAAAGCTTCATTTGCAATTTTTTTAGTTATTTGATCTGGTGGCGTTTGCTTTGGTATTAATTGGTTCAAAATCTTTCGAGCTTGTAACTTTGCCAACTCTTCCCGACTCCAGCAATCCGTGTCGATGTGCTTATTGTAAAACAATATAGTACCAGTACTACTTTGCGATGTACTGATTTTAACTAATACGACGAACAGCACGAGAAAAAGAAGCATTAGTAAAGTGAATGTCCGGCAAATTATGCTTAACTAATACTGTATTTGAAAAATTACTCATTGCTCGACGCTTTGTGGCAAAATGACATTTTCCTGACAGTGTACGTGTACCTACTTATAAACTTATAATACCTCTACTTTTTGGTAAAGATAAATAATTTCATTATCTTTGGTTTTTGATCAATTTTTGATTCCCAGCAAATTCCCAGACATAGAGTTAGACCAAGAAAAGTCTGCAACGATTTTGATAGCACACGCGGTGAGTGTTATTTATTTATACGTCATAATTTCATAGAAGTTTGACGTTTAAAATAACACTTACGCTGCGTGTGCTATAGAAATCGTTGCACTTTTCTTGGTCTAACTCTATAAAATAATTATGCTAGGGGCTAGCGAGGGAATATTACGCGAAACTCTGCGCAGAGGGGCGCCACTACGCCTAGTCTACTACCACAATCTGAGGGTCTATCGCACAACAATAAAATCGAAATTTCGTTATCTAACATCTCTGTCACTCTTGCGTATTCGAGCGATAAAGAGGCAGATAGCGAAATTTCGGATTCGCGATTCCCGATAGGTTCTCTATATCAGAATCAGAATCAAATGTTTTATTCGTGATAAACTTAAAACTAAAATTACATACAAAAGTGTTATACTTAAAGCTACCTAGTCGGCTCATAAGTTCTGTCACTGGCCTTTAAAATTTAAATTTGGAACTCCTAAAACAAAAACCGTTCTGCATTTGAATTTCGAATCTTTATTAAATATTTGAGTAGTATAATTTTGCAATTTTCTGTTTTCTTCAACATGGAGTGGACGCTTAAAGATAGCCGTACCGCAATAATTGCACTATATCGTTGTGGTCACTCGCCGACTAAAATTTTTAAGCTACTTGAAAATTTAAAATTCTCTCTAAGATTTGTGTATCGTACCATAGAAAGATACAGTGAGGTCTCTAGTTTAAATGACAAGAAAAGAAGCGGTCGTCCGCGTACAGCTAGGACTCCAGCGGTTGTACAAGCAATTAGGGCACGCATTGCCAGAAATCCCGCTAGGAAACAAAAAGTTATGGCCCTCCAGATGGGTTTGAGCAAAAACACGGTGAAAAGAGTGCTTAATCAAGACCTGAGACTTCGTGCTTATAAACGAAAAACTGGCCATCTTCTCAATGGTCGGCTTAAAGCTTTAAGGCTTAAAAGATCTAAAGCTTTATTGAAGAAGTACGCTAAAAATAAGCACCGTTGTATACTGTTTTCGGACGAGAAAATTTTTGAGATAGAAGAAAACTGTAATAAACAAAATGATAGAGTGTACGCTCGCAATAGTAAAGAAGCGTCTAATAGCATTCCCCGTATTCAAAGAGGTCATCACCCTTCATCTGTGATGGTTTGGCTGGGAGTTTCTTATGCGGGCGTCACTAGTATGCATTTTTGTGAGAAAGGAGTAAAAACTAGTGCCAAAGTGTACCAAGACACGGTGTTGACTAATATTGTGAAACCACTATCCCATACGATGTTTCTAAACCAGCATTGAGTTTTCCAGCAGGACTCTGCTCCAGCCCATAAGGCAAAGTCTACACAAGCCTGGCTCGCCTCCAATAAAATCGACTTTATACGGCATGAAGATTGGCCCTCCTCTAGCCCAGATCTTAATCCTTTAGACTATAAAATATGGCAGTATTTAGAGGAAAAGGTGTGCTCAAAACCTCATGCAAATCTAGACTCGCTGAAAAAATCTCTTGCTACGGCAGTGGCCAATACCGACATGAAAGTGGTGCGTGAATCCATTGACGACTGGCCACGAAGACTTCAAGCCTGTGTAGATAATTATGGCGGTCATTTTGAATAAATGTTATACATTTAGATTCTCTAGTTTATAAGCTTTCAAACGCTGTACAAATTATACGGAATAAACTTAAACTTTTGATTTTATTTGATACTATGTATATGACAGAACTTATGAGCCGACTAGGTATAGGAATTAATAAAATGTCGTATGTTATATAATACTTATAATAAAAACTAACAAAAGTTGAAAATATTTTTTTAATACAGTTATAATAATAATAATAATAAGCCCGCAGGGCAGCTTGTGGCGAGCTGTTGGGGAGTGACGACCCCACGGACCCGAGTGCTCCAGAGAGTCAGTCAGGGTCTCCGTCTCCGGCGTGTCTTCGTCGGTCGGAGTGGACCCCAAGGGGACCCGCAGGACTCTCAGCTCTGGCTTGCCTTCATTGGCCGTCCAGAGGGGAGTCGTAAGAGCTATATGCTCCAGGGGTGGAAGTGAAAGATGCATAAGACGCGAGTTGGCACAGTGGCTGCTAACAGCCACTGGGTAGAAAGCGGCGCACACCTCTCGACACCCCTGAGCCGCTCACACCGGTGTTGCTCCTGGTCGTCTTCACGACGGCAGTTTCAGGGGCCCATCTAGTCAGCGGCAAGTCACCACCTGCCTCGATAACGTGTATTAACATTGTTATGGCAGGTGTCCGGAGTTCTTTACAATAGCCCAGTCTCATTGTCCACCCAAACTTCAATCCATAGACCAGTATACTGTTCACTTTTTCTGCAATAGTCCCAATGCCTGCTGCGACCGGTTCATGGGTGTCTATTGTTGCGCCTGTGAACGGGTTCCAGCAGGCGTTCTACATGACATTAAAGCTCTCCAAGGGGCCTCTACGTGTTGGATCTATATCCCCACGCAAGCCTATCAAAAGACCGGGATTTATAGACCCGTGATATCCAAGGAGATACAAATAATAATAATAATAATTATCATCACTGACAGGACTATTGTAGCCAATAAGCCTGACATTGTGATAATAGATCGATCGCAGCGCCGGGCCGTGCTCGTCGACATCACCATCCCCCATGATGAGAATCTCGTGAAAGCCGAGAAGGACAAGTCCAGTAAGTACCTAGACTTGGCTCACGAGATAACCGCCATGTGGGATGTTGATTCGACGATCATTGTCCCGATAGTCGTTTCAGCGAACGGTCTCATAGCGAAGAGTCTCGACCAACACCTTGAGAGACTCTCGCTAGGTGGTTGGATCAAGGGTCAGATGCAGAAGGCGGTTATCTTGGACACGGCGCGGATAGTCCGCCGGTTCCTCTCTCTGCGGCCCTGACCACCGGCAGCTTGGGCCTTGCCCCGCTGCCGGCGGTACCCTAGGTTAGGTTTTTTATAATGTGTTTATATATTTTTTGTAATGTTTTATAAGTGTTTTTGTATTTTACTTTTATATCCATATTATAAAAACCTAGCCTAAGATGAAAGATAAATAAAGATAATAATAATAAGCCCGCAGGGCAGCTTGTGGCGAGCTGTTGGGGAGTGACGACCCCACGGACCCGAGTGCTCCAGAGAGTCGGTCAGGGTCTCCGTCTCCGGCGTGTCTTCGTCGGTCGGAGTGGACCCCAAGGGGACCCGCAGGACTCTCAGCTCTGGCTTGCCTTCATTGGCCGTCCAGAGGGGAGTCGTAAGAGCTATATGCTCCAGGGCTGGAAGTGAAAGATGCATAAGACGCGAGTTGGCACAGTGGCTGCTAACAGCCACTGGGTAGAAAGCGGCGCACACCTCTCGACACCCCTGAGCCGCTCACACCGGTGTTGCTCCTGGTCGTCTTCACGACGGCAGTTTCAGGGGCCCATCTAGTCAGCGGCAAGTCACCACCTGCCTCGATAACGTGTTTTAACATTGTTATGGCAGGTGTCCGGAGTTCTTTACAATAGCCCAGTCTCATTGTCCACCCAAACTTCAATCCATAGACCGGTATACTGTTCACTTTTTCTGCAATAGACCCAATGCCTGCTGCGACCGGTTCATGGGTGTCTATTTTTGCGCCTGTGAACGGGTTCCAGCAGGCGTTCTACATGACATTAAAGCTCTCCAAGGGGCCTCTACGTGTTGGATCTATATCCTCACGCAAGCCTATCAAAAGACCGGGATTTATAGACCCGTGATATCGAAGGAGATACAAATAATAATAATAAATAAATAAATTTCTTTATTTCAATAACACAACTAAAAGTTACATTAAGTACTTATAAATAGGTAAGGATGGAGGTACATACATCAGTCTGATTTAGGTACGTAAATAAACTAATTTAGTTGTAAAGTTATACATTATGAGAAGAATGAGTCCTTTACTCCCCGTACTAGTTAAAACTGTATCACGGTGAAGTAAGTTGCTCAAAAAGTGGTACTTTTTGTGGCTGCGTAGCGTGTGAGAAGCTCAATTTCTCGAACTAGTGCTTTTTACTTTTTAGTTCCAAACTATACTTTCGAAACGCAGTTAAAATTGAATTTAGCGCGGAGCAGGTACCAGGGCCTCATGAGTTATGAGGAGGTGTCGTTGACCAACCCACGCCGGGCCCGCGGGGCGCGCACGAGTATGAAGGTATCGCGGGCTGCGGCAGCTCGCGTATCTTAGCTGTATAGGTACTTTTGGTTTTGGTTTGGTTTGGTGGTATGATTCTACTAATGATATATTAATTTATTATTTTTTCGCAATTGTATTAAAAAACGTCGTTTACAACACGTGTGAAATGTCTTTTCACACTAGTTGTAAAATGTACTAGTTCGATTAATCGTGACCATATTATTATGTGCGTAGTATGGATGGTATAGAAAGGATCGCGGGCTGCGGCAGCTCGCGTATCTTAGCTGTATAGGTACTTTTGGTTTTGGTTTGGTTTGGTGGTATGATTCTACTAATGATATATTAATTTATTATTTTTTCGCAATTGTATTAAAAAACGTCGTTTACATCACGTGTGAAATGTCTTTTTACCACTCGTACCGAGTCTTGCCACTCGCTTTCAGCTCGTGGCAAGATACCTCGGTGCTAGTGGTAAATAGACATTCTTTTCACACTAGTTGTAAAATGTACTAGTTCGATTAATCGTGACCATATTATTATGTGCGTAGTATGGATGGTATAGAAAGGATCGCAATCTCTTATGGCAGAATTGTTGCAAAAGTGACCGCGTTAAGCTTTAAATAATAGTTCCTAATCTCACCGGTGGCGCTAGTTAGGCTCTGGGACATGAGTATAACATATTATACTACTCTTTGGTATAACATGAACCATATAAGGCAACAAATAACCCGACCAAATTACGTAGGTTGTTTTTGGTAGTATTTCGGTGTATGGTGGCGCCGCCTAATTACTGTTTTTTGATGGACACTTTTCATACATAGAGATTTGGCTCCTTTATATAGTCTCCATGTTTGCCAGGATCAGAAAGAGAGAGCAACTCTATGGTCACCCAACTTTTTATACCAAGGGAGCATAGACAAAAAATGAAAAAGTGTATTTTTCTAACAGTCCCACATGGCGGTTAGCTCGTGCTGAGCCAAGTTTAGGTACCTACTTGCTGGACTTGTCCTTCTCGGCTTTCACGAGATTCTCATCTTGGGAGATAGTGACCTCGACGAGCACGGTCTGGTGCTGCGTTCGATCTGTTCGATCCCAATAGAGCGTGGCAGCCTCTACATTCCATAGATCGGCGTTTCAAAATACGTTCAGTTTCACACTACTTTAAATCATAATTATTGTTTAGAATTAGAGTAAAATAAAGTAATAACGTTTCAGTAGTAGATATTATTTTAAGGCGCTCCAGACTACGCGACGCGAAGCCGCGAAGCGAGTGTGGAGCCGATTTCGCTGATTAGCGAACTAGACTCCACACTCGCGTTCGCGGCTTTGCGCCGCGATTCGCGCACGAGTGTGGAGGGCCCTTTATGTTTTTCCAACATTTTGGTTACAAAATAATAGTAAATATTAAGGGCCCTCCACACTCGTGCGCGATTCACGGCGCGAAGCCGCGAACGCGAGTTTGGAGTCTAGTTCCCTAATCAGCGAAATCGGCTCCACATTCGCGTTCGCGGCTTCTCGTCGCGTAGTCTGGAGCTGCCTTTATAGCTACAGCCCATAGACCTAGCATTACATAGACCAGCTATACGCGTGCGCCCGTAAGGGATAGACATAGATGACGTCATAAACGTGGGGATACCATATTGGTAAAAATTACCCCAATATTTGATATCACGTTGGGGCGATTACCCTGGAGGCAAAGTTAGCTTGTTTGACGGTATTAAAAAATTGTTAAATAAAATGTCAATGGGCCGTTCTTTTTAGGCGTATAAACAATGAAATACCGCCTATAATTCGCGCAGGTGGTACAAAACTAAACATGTTTAGTAAATAAAACGTAAAATAAAATGTATTATGGGTTTTAATTTAAAGAAATCACAAATCGCAATCACACCAATTAATGTACACCACATTTAATCTTCACAACATTTGTTTATTTATTTTTTGGAATTAGAAGTACGAAAAAACTTTGAGGTCAAAATTACCCATAAAATTATGATATTTTCATCTGGTATCCCTAACATGATTGTTATGCAGCTTAATTAAGAAGAAAATAATGTTTTGTTAATTTGCGTAAATAATTGTGATATTTTTATTGTAATCGTTTGATTCTACATTGCTTTGAGTGTAACGTAATTTTACGATGTTATTCTCACATATTGCGTTAAGAGGAAGGTGTAAAATACCGTACTTACGTGTGAAAGGTTATGATCTCATATTTTTGCCCAGAGCGGCTATTACAGCCGATTACAGAACAATTCACCAGTATTTTATCAAAGTTCAAGCATTCAAAACGCTAACCATCACTATATTTCATAAGAGAAAGCACAATTTCATACAAAACAACGATAATTAAACCAGCAACGAACAAACATGACATGACACGTACTTATTTGTTTGCCACAACCTCG
This sequence comes from Cydia strobilella, assembly GCF_947568885.1. Lineage (NCBI taxonomy): Eukaryota > Metazoa > Arthropoda > Insecta > Lepidoptera > Tortricidae > Cydia > Cydia strobilella. The sequence goes on from NC_086068.1 coordinate 35,094,745, forward strand.
GTTGTGGCAGCGGTGGAAAAGTGAAACTATGACAAGGACAAACAATAACAGCGCTTTCTCTGCTACTCCTACTGAAAGATACATAAGACTATCCCGTTCGGTCATTTTCCCCCACCCCTCATGACCGATCCAGTTATACTAGATTCATGCTACAGCCAATCCTAGTGAGTATTATATTCTTTGCTGCAGCTTCCCTGAATCTAGTATTATATCGCAGTATAGCTTAGAGCTTTAGCCTGTCCAGATGGACGAAAAAAAAACTAAGCGTAAAACACCGTCTCACCGCACCAAGGTCATTGTCCGACGCATTCATAAATAAGAGCGAGAAAGCGATATCTCCTTCTCGCTCTTACTTATGGGTGCGTCGCACATGACCTTCGTGCGGTGCGATGGTGTGTTACGCCATTTAGTTGTTAATGTCACAATGTCACATCCATCATCCATGTAAAAAAAATAACGGCGAAGATTCTAAGAGGCGCGAAATTGGTGTATGTTACTTTATTAACTTGGTTTTTTTAAATCATAATCTTATTACTTATAAATGATATTATATTTCCGAGAATCGCAAACCAAAGATGTCTAAGGTATGTGTGATATTAGAAAAAAACCATTTGCTTACTGTTTCCTTTGCGCTGTTGCTCACGTACTGACATCATGTCATATAGGTGGTAAAGTAAATGGCATACTATTTGGGTTTTACAATACCAAATTGTTTTGTTTCTGTCGCAGGATATTCGATCGTTTTTTAAGCCCCAGAAAATGAAAAAACCAAGAGCAGAAGATGATGTTGACGTTATACCAGAATCTCCTGATGTGGCAATTAAGATCAAGGTATTTTTACTAAATCATATTTTACGGACACCATCTGTGACTATTATTAGCGTACAGTTTAATTTTTATTTATTCAGTCACAATTGACATTGTATAGCAATTATATGAATCTAAACTACAATTAAAATTAAAAATAAAACAAATAATATCATGCAACTACAACTATTTTACACGACTTAATTATATTTACAAATATGGTATGTCGGTATGTCAGGTCAGAATAATTATTTAAATGTCAGATGGCAACCAGAAAAAGAGAAAATCATATACAATGAAATATTATAGGTTTAGTTAATAAAGATTATTATCATTAATAAAGTCCTGGACAGAATAATAAGACTTCCTTAGATAAAGCGTTTCTTCTAAGGAAGTCTTATTATTGCATTGAAATTAGCCTTGCCTACGGTGCCCAAACATGAACACGGAGAGTCAGAAGTCCAAATTGAAGGTTTGCCAGCGAGCAATGGAGCGCAGTATTCTAGGTGGCACAAGGACGGATCACATCCGAAACACTACATTGCGCTCCAAAACAGGCATAGCTGACATGGGGGAGAAGACCGTTAGGCTGAAGTGGGACTATGCAGGTCACGTCTGCCGCATGCATCCGGATAGGTGGGCTAGTGGGCTAGCCACCAAGTGGATGCCGCAAAAGAAGCGCAGATGTGGCAGGCCCAGACGTAGATGGCGGGATGACTTAGACACCTTCATCAGTAACTGGCCGGAAAATGTACAACAGCAGGAGTTGTGGAGGCTATTTAAAAAAAATCGAAAATACGACAGTCCTCGGGAGTTCCAGCATAAATAATATAATTGAATGATACTATGTATTATCACCCAATTTTTTTAAGCTCTTAAAACTGACTGTGACAAGTTAGTTTTAATAATGATTAATTCAGCATGGCTATTAATTTTGTGTAAATACATCTCATTGTCAGAAACAGGTACTTTATGTAGGTGTTGAGGTGTGTGTGGGTAACTATGTTAATAATTATTTTACTATATTCAATCTAATTTTAGTCTGTGCCAAGGGTCTTCAAAGTTTTTGCCCCTAGGTCCCCAGATATGCCTCTACTTTCCTTTTTGTGGGCTGGATTGTGTGGAATTCACCCTTTTTCGCCGGCTGTGTTGGCAGTCTTGTGAGGCGTAGTTTGTAGCTGTTGAAAAATATTTTTTTTAAAGAAAAATGTTTCTAATTATTAGTATGTACCAACGAAAACAATTTCTTAAACTGGGTGACGGGGAGCTGGAGTTCATTGTAATGACAAGCTTTTTAGCAGCTTCTGAGCAATTGATTTATGACAGTGCATTCATTCTGTGCAATGTTGATATGTATAACTAGGGGTTCAATGTAAATGTTGAACAACAACAACAGTTACATTGTTATTGACAACGCTCATGCACTTTGAGAACTATTAATAACTAACGTAGGTAATTATTTCAACAGTGGCAGTCGTCAATGACAATGTGTAATTATAGCACAATCGGATTAGGACTAACCTCGAAATCTCTTCCAAAGTTATGAAATTTGGTATGTATGTTAATTAAAGGTCTCTTTTTCATGTCCACACTATTTGACATTTGGGGACCTCGACGAATCGCAGCCATCTTGGAAAATGTGTACCATCCTGGAGAAATTTGCGTTTTACTCTAAATCTGCTGAGCTACAGGGTGTACTGATTATCAGTATTTAAACCCATAACTCTACTTTCTGTTTAAGTCGCAGTCGTGTACAATGTTGATATTGGGGTATAATGTGTACAAATGTATAGACAAAAGTGGAATTACTATTCCTCAAAGTTTCCTATTAAGAGAATATCCCCTGAAAAGGTATAAGCGCTAAATCTGGATTCAGCAATTATTTTCTATAACAAGATGTATTCTTTCGCAGAGATATCTAGGACTGTTTTGTGTAGAATTTAATAAGCTTTAATGTTTCCTTACCATATTTTCACAGAGAACGTAGATTTAGAGTAAAACGCAAATTTCTCCAGAATGGTACACATTTTCCAAGATGGCTGCGATTCCACGAGGTCCCTAAATATCAAATAGTGTGGACATGAAAAAGAGACCTTTAATTAACATACATACCAAATTTCATAACTTTGGAAGAGATTTCGAGGTTAGTCCTAATCAGATTGTGCTATTAATGTCATTACCGGGCTTAACGCGATTAAGTTTCATTAGGTATTTTACCTTTTTTTCGACGTTTTAACTAGGTTGCACTAGCTAAAAAGGTAAAATAATGAAATTTTATCGCGTTAGACCCGGTAATGACATTAATTATGTGTACAAAACGCGAGAGTTTAAAGTGTTATAACTTACAATGACAATGTAAATGCAGACTTATATTGACCGGGATCAGAGATGGGCATTAATCGATTAATCTTTTAGTTAACTAATCAATCGATTAAAAATATCAATCGTCATTTTTTAATCGCGATTAATTTAGTTGCGATTAAATTAGTTGTGAGAATGTTCGACTAACAACTAAATTAGTTTTAGTTTCAATCGACTAAATTTCACGATTAAATCTATACTAAAACTACGTAGTCGCCCGTTTTTGCATTTTTTATCTTGCAATATGTAACTACAAGTACGTATGTATGTAACATACGGAGGTACTCGTATGTTGTACCTATGTTAGTTTGGGTAGAATTTTGCGACGAATTTTTACGATTGCAAGACTAACCTCATATAGTTTAACTAAATACATATCATGGTTGCTTTTATATTTAATATACAAAGTTTGATTTATATAATTGTGTTTTTTTAAGTGTTATTTTACTAATGCACAAAGTACCCAGTTCTTATTTACCCTTAGATAAATTCAAAATATGTGTAAACTAGCCATACTAACAGAAGAATATCACCATGTTACTAAACTAAAAGAACACAAAAGATGTACAAAACTAAGAAGTCTACAGAACCAAAACAAATATTGTATACCCAAATATAACAACATATATGGCAGTTATGGCACTAGGCTGTACACATATATATTACCTAAAATATTGAATGATCTGCCAGAAGTTGTTTGTGCTAAATATTTAAATGGTAAACATATAAAAAAAGTCGTTAAAATGCACTTATTAAAAACTAACGACACAAGCTATGTATACTAAGAATCATATTTATGATAAGATATAGGATATAATATTGTTTTTCTTTATGTTATTCTCGAACTCCCCATCGGCACACAAACCTCCATAAGGTTTTGCCTACGATGGGTCTTGTAATAATCTAAAAAACTGTAATTTGTTTCCTTATTCAATAAATTAAAAAAAAAGATAAGAGAAATTTAATCCAATTTCAGAGAGATGCACTACTTTAGTAGCAAAATAATAGTGAGAACAGATCTCACTCTTTAGAAACGGTCAAAATATCGTAAGTAATACATGACTATTTTATTTTTAAACATCCGTTAAGATGTCCTAATCAGTCTGTCAACATAGCCATACCGAGGTATTCTATTAAATTTGCTTCTAACATTAGTCGCGAGAAAATAGTCTAACTAATTAGTCGATTACAAAATTTAGTTGTCCGAAATCAATCGGCAACTAATTTAGTTGCAACTAAATTAGTTGCACTCTATACAACTAAGATTGATCAATCGTCGTTTTCAATCGTCAGTCGCAATTAATTCTTGTAATCTTAATCGTTAATCGTTAGTCGATTACATTTTGCCCATCTCTGACCGGGATATAGACCGTGATTACCTTTTGTATTATTTGTGAGCTCCCGATATTTCGACACTTATTAAAAACTATTATTATCAAACCTTTAATTTAAAACTTTATATTATTTCAAAACTTTAATGTAAATGCATTTTGTGTATTGTTTATTTGTAACCAGGCGGAAATTCAAACTTCAACATGAAGTTGCATTTAAGATGCTGTCACTCATGAGAATATAAACTAATAATAAAAGGGGTTTTAAAATAATAGAAAAAATATTCTTCCTTAATGGTTTTAGTTAATATACACATAGGTACTGTATTGTGTATACTTGAAAACATTTTTTTGGGTTCAATGTTTCTGGAAACCCAATAGTAGTAAGTGTAGTAGCAACATTTATTTAAAGGAATTTGTATTTCAGAAGAGAGAAAATAGAAAGAAACGAGTGTTGAGTGACTCGGATGAAGAAATATTTTCTACAAAGAAGAAAAAGTCAAATGAAGATAGTCATAAGACATCGCTGAAATCCAAACATAAGGCCCTTGCTAAAACAGAACTGAAAGAAGTTAAAGCAGCTGACATCTTTGGCAGTGGACCCATTAAAAGAACAGAGCCAAATGTAAAATCAGTCCAAAAGAAAACTGAAACTGGTATTCATTCAGATGATGATTTTGATAAAAGCCTTTTGGAACTTGATAGTACTGAAGAATTAGCTCTGAATAATGTTAAAAAGGAAACTATCCCTGTTAAGTCTCCCAATGACAAATCAAACATTACCCCAAATTCAACAAAAACTAATACTGATATCAAAAAAAACAAATCGCTGGAAATGAACACTTTTAATGGAAATGGGAGTTTGTCTGCAGAAAACCATGAATCAGAAGCCGTTTCACCAAAAGCAAAAAAGGGGCACCTTGATTTAGCATCAGGGAATACATATGAATCAAAGCAAAATATAATCACCAAATCAAAGTCAAAGGCGAGTAATAGTACTAATGAGAATGCATCTCCAAATGATAAAGATATTTTTGAAGCAACAGACTTCGAACTAGATTCAAGCCAAGTAAAAAGCAATAAGAAACTTGAGAAGAGCCTAAATGAGTCTGGTAAGGTTAATTTTTTTATAAATGTCATGTTTGTTTGACTAGTAAGTTAGGTAAGCATCCTAATGTTTATTAACAGCCCTTGTCACCTCACCTGTATTACTAGGAATAAGGGTTGAACATTTCAAATATAAGAGCAGTGTGCAGTGAGCACTGGGACTTGTGTTATAAATTAATTCAATTATACATACTATTTTAGAAGTACACATAACACAAGTATGTTATAGTTAACACATATACCTACACTATTAATTTGTTTTTCCTTTTAGTTGTTACTGATGAAGAGAGATATGAACGTAAACGACATTCTGCAGCTTTGTACCAAAAGTATTTGAACAGGTGTGGACCTAAACATTTGGGAGCTAGAACCATTCCAGAGGTATGTATCATTTGTACTTGTTCACTTAATACATTGTTAATAAATTACATAAAACAATCATCATTGTGGTTATATTGCACATGTCAGTTTTCTTAATGAAAAGCAAACCCAGAAATGAAAGAAAACGCTTAATGTGTGCACTTGTGTAGTTAGCATCAACCATATATAATAGTGATGGCCAAAATATATTGGATTACATCCTTATTTCTAACCTGTCAAGGATATGCTATGATACAAGTATATTTGGCCACTTTGGCCGTCACTATGTATTGGATGCTGACTACATATTATATGATATACATATATATATATATACATTACTTTTTACAGGGTACACCAAATTGCTTAAAAGATTGTGCCTTTTTGTTAACTGGGGTGTTGGACTCCTTTGAAAGAGATGAGGTGGCTGAAGCTATTACGAAACTGGGTGGAACTATCAAAAACTCTATCAGCAAAAAGGTGTAAATTTTTTTACTAGTGGTTTTATTGTATAAATAGATTTAGGTAGGTATGTGAAGTACGTAATAACAATAATGAATATTTTAGGTAACACACGTGTTGGCTGGAGAGGACGCGGGTCCGGCGAAAATAGCGAAAGCTCGAGACCTAGGAATTAAAATAATAAATGAAAATGAGTTTCTGGAATTGATGGTGGCTTTGTCTAAAGGAAACACGACTGAGAAGACGAAAAACAAAGATGATATCAAAAAAGAAAAAAATCCGATTCCGAAATCAAATAAGGAAAAACAACATACAGTAAATAAAAATAATCATAAATCTGACACCAGTACAAGCAATCAGAAATCTATAAAAGTTAAAACTAGCCCAAAAGTTAAAAACATCAAAAGAGACATTGTAGATGTAAAAGTAAAAAAATTGGAAGCTGATAAAAATGGAAACAGGTCTACTGAGCCAGAAAGTAAACCCAAATTAAGTACTAATATACCTGAAAGTAATATAAAAGTGAATTCTACTAATGGTTAGTAAACACTCACTGTTATGCTTATAGTAACGAAGAAGAATAAAACGTTGGACTTGGTTATATTTTAAAACTGTTTTTATACCTAAATCTAATCATAGCAGCAACTCTAGCAAATAAATTACATGGTACATTGTTAGACAATTAATTGGTTGGAATACGACTAAAACCTGTTTTAGTATAACTAAATTGGATAAACTGCATCAATTAGAATGTATGAATGATTTTGCTGTATGAACCACCAAGATGCTTCATCAGAAGAACCACCAAACGACACTAACGAGCCATTATCTACTACATATATAAACGTACAAGTCCTGACTGACTGACTGACTCACTTAAATCAACGCCCAGCCCAAACCGTTGGACCTAGAGAGCTGAATTTTTCACAATAGGTAGCTTTTATGACGTTAGTATCCACTAAGGGGTTTTTCAAAATTCATCCCCTAAGGTGGTGAAAAAGGGGTTGAAAGTTTGTATGGAGATCATAATTTTTTTTGAGTGCGGGACTTGAAACTTCGTATAAAGGCATATGTTATTAAAATACAAGAAAAGTGATTTCAGCGTTTTTAAAAATTCATCCCCTAAATGGGTTAAAAAGGGTTGAAAGTTTGAATCCATTACAAATACTTTGAAACATCCTAGAAAGGCATAATAGCCGATTACAAGAAGTAATATTGACGTTTTTGGAAATTCAACCCCTAAGGGGTTTAAAAAGGGGATGAAACTGTGTCTTGGGGTTCAAATTTTATAATATAAATGTTTATTAATTATAATGAAAAAACAAGAAAAACTCATTTCAGCGTTGTTAATAATTCGTCCCCCAAGGTGGTGAAAAAGGGGTTGAAAGTTTGTATGGAGGTCAAACATTTTTTTAAGTGCGCGACTTGAATTGCATAAAGGCATGTTATTAGAATACAAGAAAAGTAATTTCAGCGTTTTTAAAAATTCATTCCTTAAAAGGGTTAAAAAGGGGTTGAAAGTTTGTATAGGGTCCAAATTATATTTTAAGCTAAGAGTTTGAAACTTCGAAAAAGGTATTTCATTAAAAGAGAAGAAAGCTAATTTCAGTGTTTTTGAAAATTCATTCCTTAAGGTGGTGAAAAAGGGGTAGAAAGTTTGTATGGAGGTCAAACATTTTTTTAAGTGCGCGACTTGAATCTTTGCATAAAGGCATGTTATTAGAATACAAGGAAAGTGATTTCAGCGTTTTTAAAAATTCATGCCCTAAAGTGGTTAAAAAGGGGTTGAAAGTTTGTCGTGGTCCTAATTTTATTTTAAGCTAGGTACTTGAAACTTCATAGAAAGATATATAATTAAGAGAAAAAAACTTATTTCAGCATTATTGAAAATTCATCCCCCAATGTGGTATAAATGGGGAGTTTGTATGGAGATCAAATATTTTTTTGAGTGCGGGACTTGAATCTTTGTACAAAGACATATTATTATGATACAAAAAAAGTAATTTAAGCGTTTTTAAATATTCATCCCCTAAAAGGGTTAAGCGAGAAGAGGCCGCGGAAAACCACGAGCAAGCTACACACAACAACTGAAAGCGAAAGCAAATGTCGTGTCTTACAGGGACCTAAAGAACCTGGCCGAGGACCGAGAAAACTGGCGCATACTCCACCGACAAGAGCCATGCTCTTAAATTATGAATGAATGAAAAGGGTTAAAAAGGGGTTGAAAGTGAATCTATTACAAATGCTTTGAAACTTCTTAGAAAGGCATTGTATAATATTCCAAAAAAGTTATTTCAACGTTTTTAAAAATTCAACCCCTAAAGGTGTTAAAAAGGGGATGTAAGTTTATATGTGGTACAAATTTTCTTTTAAGCTAGGAACTTGAAACTTGATAAAAAGGGCATTATATTTAAATAGACGAAAACTGATTACTTACACCGTTTTTGAAAAGTTTGTATTAATAGTTTCGGAAGCGAATTTTTTTTAAATACCAATCTTCTAACTTCGTAGTTTGTGAAAGACAAATTTCATGCGTTGTATAATTATTAACGAATGATTAACCGTCCCTACTGATATCTTTAGCTGCAGAATGTTCTATATTATGCTCATGTAGAATATATAACCACCAACATTCAAATCCACGCGTACGAAGTCGCGGGCAACAGCTAGTATATTATAATGACAAACTCCATTACTAGTACCTAGATCGTAACTTTAAATTTAAATTATCTTCGTATTAGTGAAATTTTAACATTGGGACTGTTAGAAAGTAACTGGTGTTGTTCTAAGCCAGGGGTCGGCAACAGGCGGCCCGCGGGCCTCCTGGGCTATTTTGTATATAATTTTGACCTGATAAAGTCATAAATATTAACAAAGTGCGGCCCGCGTCATTTTCGTTAACTACTATGCGGCCCTTGGCTGCTAAAAGGTTGCCGACCCCTGTTCTAAGCTAACTAATTGCTCCTGATACAAAGTTAAAACTATGCCCAATCTTCTGTACAATGACATTTCATGCTGATTTAATTTTGTTTTTCATGTTGTGTATATTAATTAAAACATTTTATAGATTTACAGGTCAGCTCAACTACAAAACCGGCAACTGTTTCCGTGCAGTCTGCAATGTGGGTGGAAAAATATAAACCACAATCACTCAAACAAATTATTGGTCAACATGGGGAAGCTAGCAACGTTAAAAAGTTGGTTGTCTTAACAAGTAATATTCTATTTATAATGAATAGCAATTTTACTCTTAATCGCTTGTATTTTTTAGATTATGCAACTGGCTTTCTAAATGGTATGTAAATAGAAAAGCGAAATTACCAAAGCCTAGTCCGTGGGCGAAAAACGATGACGGAGGATATTATAAAGCAGCTTTGCTGTCGGGACCTCCGGGCGTTGGTGAGTACTAATACCTATATGTCCTATATTTATCAACTTAATAGTTAAGCGAGAAACACAATGCGGCGCTCGCTACGTATAAATGCGTTTGACGCTGAGTCGTGGCGGGACTCGCGCGAATTATTTCAATGTGATCTGTTAAAGGATCTTTAAATTCAAAGTAATTATTAATACAGTGGGTGGGATGTGGATGCAAGGTTTCGAAATTGCACCACTCCACCGCAGTGCTAACTTTATAATATAACGTGAAGACTGCTACTGCATATTAAGTAGAGGCCTTAGAAACAAATATAAATAATTACACACAGTTGTGTGTTAAATGCTTAATATCCTCAGTTACTAGGTACCTCCTGCTTGGTACCTCAGCCTCAGATCATATGCCAGCAGGCTCAAGCACTTCAATATTCCATGGCTTACAAGTCGTAGGAAACGCAGCGAACTGTTAATAATTACTTCATAAAATTATACATTCCAAAATTGACTGTCCCACCCTTCTAAACTGGAATTTTTAAACACACGGAATTAATGTAAACAAAGGTGTGGCCGGCCAAACCAAATTTTAAAAAACCGGCCAAGTGCGAGTCGGACTCGCGCACGAAGGGTTCCGTACCATTACGCAAAAAACTGCAATAAATCACGTTTGTTGTATGGGAGCCCCACTTCAATATTTATTTAATTCTGTTTTTAGTATTAGTTGTTATAGCGGCAACAGAAATACATCATAGTCTGTGAAAATGAGATACAGCCTGGGGACAGACGGACAGACAGACAGCGAAGTCTTAGTAATAGGGTCCCGTTTTTACCCTTTGGGGACGGAACCCTAAAAAGGTAGAGGTTATCAATTTGATCGTTTGTTTTGTAAGTAAGTATGGTTTGTCTGCGAGCCCTTACTTTGAGAACCCCTGACTTGCCTCTGCAAGTGTCACTTTGACAGTGACAGTAGTTTGTTTACATTAATTCCGTGTGTTTAAAAATTACAGTTTAATTTTATCTCTTCTCAATTTTATCACTCGATACAAATCTCGCAAACCCTCTCGAAATATTTCATCTACAGATTTATTTACGGAGACTCGGAGACCGATCGTCTCTTGGAGCGCGTACAAGCGGGACTCAACGAAGTTCTCGAGCGGCTTCCCTTGGCAGAGTTAATAATTCTCGGCGACTTTAACGCACACCACACTGAGTGGTTGGGATCTGTGCGCACTGACTATGCCGGGAGAGCTGTTCTCGACCTTGCTGCAGCGTACGACCTCTCCCAACTAGTCGATGGTCCTACTAGAATCCCAGACATCGAAGGTCATACTCCCGCCCGATTGGACTTGCTGCTGACATCACATCCTGAACATCTCCAGGTCTCCCGTCTCGCTCCCTTGGGTTCGTCAGACCATTGCCTGGTTCGTAGTACCGCATTAACGGACCGGACAGGGCATACTCGACCCCTTGGGTCCAGACGTGTGTGGCACTATAGGTCAGCAGACTGGGATGGGTTGCGGGAGTTTTACGCGTCCTATCCTTGGAAGCAGCTCTGTTTCTCTACGGATAATCTTGACGACTGCGCGGAACTGGTAGCCGACACAATTCTTCAGTGTATGGAATGCTTTATTCCGAGCTCCCTGGTTCGTGTCGGTGGTCGATCTCAGCCTTGGTTCGGTAAGTCTTGCGCTGAAGTTCGCAAGTCTAAGTGCGAGTCCTACCAGGCTTGGGTAGCCGCCAGTAGAGTCAACGATCCGAATGCTTCCGTATTGAAGAAGCGATATAATGCTGCGTCCAGATCCTGCAAGAAGCGTATTGCTGCAGCAAAGTTCCAACACACTTACAGAATTGGCGAGAGACTGATAAATCAGCCCGCTGGGACTCGTAATTTCTGGTCTCTCGCCAAAGCTGTACAGGGGAACTTCTGTAAGGTCTCCCTTCCTTCTCTGCACAAACCTGACGACTCACTGGCTCATTCTGCAAAAGAGAAAGCGGATCTTTTGTGTTCTCTTTTTGCGTCAAATTCGACACTTGGCGACGGGGGCAGCACGCCACCCACCATCCCGCGCTGTGAACACTCCATGCCCGAGGTCCGCTTCACTCAAAGCGTAGTAAGGCGTGCACTTTTTGCTCTTGACGTCAATAAGTCTAGTGGACCTGATGGTATACCCGCTATTGTGCTTAGAACGTGCGCTCCAGAGCTAGCTCCGGTTTTAACGCGCCTATTCTCGCTTTCATACTGCTCAGGTAAATGCCCGTCATCCTGGAAGACTGCTTGGGTCCATCCAATCCCTAAAAAGGGTGATCGCACCAACCCTTCCAACTACCGGCCGATTGCGATTACCTCTCTTCTCTCCAAGGTGATGGAGCGTGTGGTTAACAACCAGCTCCTAGCCTACCTCGAGGACCACCAGCTTATAAGTGACCGGCAATATGGCTTCCGCCATGGTCGCGGCGCTGGTGATCTTCTGGTATATCTCACTCATCGTTGGGATACCGCTATTGAGAGCAAGGGAGAAGCTCTGGCAGTTAGCCTAGACATCGCAAAGGCTTTCGATAGGGTTTGGCACAAAGCGCTTCTCTCCAAGCTTCCTTCGTACGGGCTCCCTGAGGAACTATGCACATGGGTCGCCAGCTTTCTATCTGGGCGTAGCATTGCAGTCGTCATCGTCGGGCAATGCTCAGATCACCGGCGCATTAACGCCGGCGTACCCCAAGGATCTGTACTGTCACCTACTCTGTTCATCCTTCATATTAATGATATGCTATTGACTAGCAATATCCATTGTTATGCGGATGACAGCACAGGTGATAGCTTCTACACAGGTCGTGCAAATGCCCCTCGTGAGCAGGTGTTGGAATGTAGAATGCAACTTGTGTCCGAAATCGAGGCCTCTCTTGAGCAGGTATCCGAGTTGGGTAAACGTAATCTCGTCCAGTTTAACCCCAGTAAGACACAGTTTTGCGCGTTTTCCGCTAAAAAAAACTCCATTTGTCTTAGCGCCTAAGTTCCAGAACATTCCCCTTGCCATATCCAAGAGTATCTGGATACTCGGTGTCGACATTACGAACGAAGTCCAGTTTCGGGGTCACTTGGAACTCAAAGCCAAATTGGCCTCTAAGAAGCTTGGGGTGCTCAATAGAGCGAAACAGTACTTCACACCAGGTCACCGGCTTTCGTTATACAAAGCGCAGGTTCGACCACATATGGAGTACTGTTCTTATCTCTGGTCTGGAGCACCGAAATACCAACTTCTTCCACTTGACTCCATCCAACGTCGGGCAGTTCGTATTGTTGGCGATCCCGATCTCACAGTCGGTTTGGAACCTCTTAGCCTTCGGAGGGACGTTGGCTCTCTGTGCGTGTTCTACCGTCTGTACAATGGGGAATGTTCTGAAGAACTTTTTGATCTGGTGCCACCGTCACGTTTTTACCACCGCACCTCCCGCCAAAGAAACAAAGCCCATCCTCACTTTCTTGACACGTGGCAAACCAAAAACAAGCGGGCATCTCGCTCGTTTTTGCCCAGAACGTGCAAGTTGTGGAATGAGCTACCTTCTAAGGTGTTTCGCTTGCGCTATGACATGGGGTTCTTCAAGAAGCAGGTATTTAGGGTTCTCAAAGGTGGGCAACGCATAAGTGGCTCCTCTGGTGTTGCTTATGTCCATGGGCGGCGATGACTGCTTCCCATCAGGCGGCTCGTCTGCTCGTTTGCTTCCTATTACATAAAAAAAAATTATGTGGTTCGGAATTTACAAAATTCGGCTTTTTGGGTTTTCGGAAATATAAATCTTCGTGATTTTCATCATTCGTAATTACGACAGTCGGAATTTTGACGGGTCGAGCATTTAAAAATGGGAATGATAAAATTCGACATTCTAAAATTCGGAATAAAAAATTTCGGAATTATGTAGTGTACCCATATTTATATTGGATTAAACAAAAAGCGTTTTAGAACACTAATAAGTGTGAACGCAGCTTAAGGACACAAAATTATGCGGATTGTATTAAATATAGGTACTATGAACCGATTCTCGGTAACGGTTTCGTTGTATAAGCGACACATTCTTTGTTACGGGATTATAATAGTACCACAGTATTACAATATGGGTACACTACATAATTCCGAATTTTTTTATTTCGAATACAGCCCGCATAATTTTGTGTCCTTAAGCTGCGTTCACACTTATTAGTGTTCTAAAACGCTTTTTGTTTAATCCAATATAAATATTTATTTTAGTTTATTTAGCTTTAGAGTTAGTTTAATTATAATTACTAGCTTACGCAACTCTGTGTATAGGTATGCTTAAATCTTACTACTGTTTATTTTACTTCGTCCATATCTAGCGTAGAAATGACATCTCACCTCTCTACTCTCTAGCGATAAATTGTAATTAAATGTTCTTATCCTGTGCACACATGTTTGGAGGTATAGTGTAGATCTGAACTATTGGCTAATATTGTAATTTCTGCAATTACTCTAACAACAAATTAAATTATTTTCTATGAAAATATATTAATTTGTGGTTTTTCAAGTAGACACACTACTATTTAAACTATAAACTGAAATAAATATCATATACGAAGGAAAAACACACTGGAGGCTTTGGTCATTTTTTCCTTCGTATATGATATTTATTTCAGTTTATTTCTGCAATTGTCTGTAATTTGTTTTGTTAGCAAAAAAAAAACAACAAATGCGACTTTGTGTGCGTTACCTCAATGCCCAGTCAATGGTGTAACTGTAGTGGGATACCTGAACTGAATATAGTTAACGTTCAAAGAGGTATCTTAAATACATTGTTTTCCATTATTATGTGACATGTATTTAACTGTCATTATATTAACTTCTCGGATAGATTAGTTACAAGTTAATTAACAGCATATGAGCACCAGGTAAGACGACGACGGTGACATTGGTGTGCAAAGAGCTCGGGTTCGACGTGGTGGAGTTTAATGCCTCCGACACCAGGAACAAGTCCCTAATAAAGGAACAGATCAGCGAGTTGTTGACCACTACATCCCTTTCCGGGTATGCCAAGGGTACGTCTCCATTATCTTACTATGGCGCTTAGCACACTGGATACGGTTTGCAAGTCGCTCCGATGTTTGAGCGAAACAACGATATGCAATAGCGACATCCCGCTCGCACATCGGAACGACGTGCGAATCGTATCCAGTGTCCTAAGCGCCTAAGGCTCCTGAACCAAATACGCATACAACCATTCAATCGGTCGTATATGTGTTTGTGTATTATTACAAATTACAATTTATATTTGACAGCACATTCCAAAATAAAATTTCTTGAGATGTTATTTTGTTATATTTGGTGCTTTTTACCCGACAGCGCAACGCAGACAGCGTAATGTGTTTATCAGTCTACGTGTGTTATGTGTGTTTGTTACTTTGTGGCACCCTAGAGATCAAACGCCTAGGCCGATTTTAACGATTCTTAGCATTTCTTACGCCAGTCGATAAATTTGTCAATGTCCGAGTGTTACTAAAGACATGATAGTAAGAAATAAACAATATGACGACAATCAGACGCCATATTGTGAAATAGAAAAAAATAATTATAAAAACTTTTATAATAAAAAAGATTAACCGACTTCAAAAAGGATGAAATAAAATATTATCCTTTTTAGGGTTCCGTGTTTAAGTATATGCGTTACCAACTGATATGTTTGAAGTCGGTGCCAAGCCAAATTTTGAACCATAGATATATGCATAGTGATTTTGGTGCAATTCGATAAGGATGCGGCTATATAAGTATGTACGTTGGATTGCCTAACGCAGCGTACTACGTAGGCGAACAACGCGCGAACGCGAAGCGGCGTGGCACGGAGCCTTAATTAATCCTTTGACACCTATAGAAGTGTCCTACGTGGGCGATCTCGTTGCGAACGCGAACGCCTTGGGCCGCCCGCGCCGCGCCGCGCCGCGTCGCTTCTCTTCGCGTTCGCGAGTGTTCGCCTATGTAAGACGCAGCGTTACACGACGACAATAAACGAACTTTCTTAGGTATTTAAGTTTAAGAATACACCTCAGAACAGAACACACGGTTGAACCTTCTTGGCACAGTTCGTACCATGCTTGTCGGCACATTAGTGTAAATCTAATGCGTTTATTTGTCGTGGTATTTTTTAAGGTGGTTCGATTTTCATACAAAATTCAATCGGCTTTAATTAAGGCACTACACACTATTACTACACAAATATTTGCTCATTTATCTACTTTCGAATATTCGTTTGCGCTAAATTAATGGAAAAACTTTGTTTCATACAGAAATCATACATAAATCAACGTAATTTTTTCATCAATTTTACGTATGTGTGTATCACAAATGTCGTGTACAAATACGTTGCGTGCGGCGTTGCCACTCTATGACGTTGGCGACGTTGCCTGGCCGACCTGGCAGGATTTGCAGTGCCGTCATGTTTAGTGCATTTTTTGTTGACAGTGTTGACACTGGCACATAGGGTCATGTTTATTGTGACTTATCAATTTGTTTGTATAAATTGAAAATGATAGCAACGTCTAAATCAAGTTACAAAAATCATCGGTGTTCTGGTCCGCGAAAATCCAGGAAAATTCAGACTCAATTGAAGCGGAATTCATCATGGTGAAGTTTCGTAAGGCAGGTACAGTTTCATTCCTTCATTGTACATTGTAATTTTCTCGTGCCGATCTTTTTAGAAAATAATTCTCACTTCTTCCGTAATGGTAGATATAAGCAGTGAACAATACCTATATAATGTAATTATTACTGTTTTGGTTGCCGAATAGTCAATGTGTCACTAACTCTAGGTTTTTTTAGGTATTGTGCAAAATGAAGGCATTCTTGGAAATAAAATGTTTTCCTTCATTAGCCAGAAAAAATCAGGACATCCTCACTGCAATAAAGTAAAATAAAACATTTCCTGGGAATGAAAATTATGGAATTTTGTCTATGAATGAAAAACACAATTATTACTAGGTAAGTAAATGATAACTTTATTAGAATCCATATTGTTGCATCATCTTTCTTCCTATAACATTAGAGATTTTGTGCTATCATGATATTATTTTTCTTTCAGGTACGGATAACAAATATGAAAAAATGTTATTTCATTTGTTGTGTGAATCCATCTACACCAACAAGACATCCACTGCTGGACATAGGGCTCCCCAGGGATCTCCACAACGACCGGTCTTGCAAGACCGGCCAAAATATCGAGAAATAAATAATATAAATAAACATGATAAATATCCCGTTTTCTATAATAGTTATAATTAGAAGGCCATGCAATGTTGTTACTCACTGTACCTACTTGAATCCAAAAAAAATATATAAAAAAAGTTTTAATTTTATTTTACAATTACTACTTTATTATTAGTACATTACGATACAAGTGCGAAAAGTAGGAAATTGGCAACGAGTGGCGATAAATTGAAACACGACCGAAGGAAGTGTTTTAATCGACACGAGTTGCGAATTACCTTTTCGCACGTGTATTGTACAACGTTTGTACCCTTCCAGTTTGAAAAATACTATAGAGGCTGGGCAGTAAGGGATTGCTTTACTTGTAGAACTATATTTAGCGCTTTAAAAAAAAAACTGATACATGACACTTACAAACCTGGACTTCCTTGGGCTAGTGCTACTAAGAATCGTCAGTATTCTCCATCCTAATCCTAACATAAAAAGATATCCTAAAATATCGATTCCATCACGTCATGTTTTAGTATCAACAAATTTTCCCAGTTTGCGTCAGGTAGTACAAAGTAAAACTTCTATACAAAAATATTTGGGCCATGTTTTATATATTAGCATCAGGATTCAGTATAAATATGCTAGTAATTCTGAGTTGGAAGAACCCAAAAAGGTGAGATTTGTGAAAGTCAATATATGTGGCGTTTTCAACCAAACGGGTACCTACTTATTGTTGTCATATTTCCATAAAGCTTCAAAATGAAATCAACCTAATCGACAACCGACAATGTGGTACCTTTTAGTTCAAAACGTCACATATTTTTATAAAACGTTAATAAACTAATTTATTAATAATACTGAATATCTGGGAGACCGAGCTTTACTCGGAAAATATAAGTAAAAACTCAAAAATGCTCGTTTTCCCAGAGGTAGAGCTAGGTCTTATCTAGCTCGATCGAACCCCTTACAGCAAATTTCATCGAAATCGTTAGAGCCGTTTCTGATATCACTGAAATATATTTCGGTTATATCGGAATCGGACAAGAATTCGAAGAAGAAAAGGTATAAGAAAGATAAGATAACACAAAAAGGACAAAAAAAGTACCCCTAGAGTCTGACCAGTCTCGAACCCGAATCCTCTTGCACGTATTTCCACGAACATACCGCAACGCCATTGCAGCATACTTACACTGCATGAAATTGTCTACTACAAGCATCACGGAAACACTGTTTGCATGTGTGAGTAATAGTAGGATTAGTAGGAAATAGCATGATAGAAACACTCTGTCGACATTAAAGGTGGTTTTTGCACAATGAAGTATTCAATGTTTATTATAATAGTTCAATATTTATGTAAAGAGTGCGCTAAACATACTTTTAAGTATACAGATACCAACACTATTCCACAAAAAATAAAACCTGAAAATTTGCGAAAGTGACGCCATCTAGCGGGGTTTAAGCTTTGGGTAACCTAGTCGAACCACAAGCACGCAAGTGTGGGATTGGGAGTTATTTTCTGTCGCTTATCCAGAGGACTACATTTCAAAATATAAAACAATTCAAGGAACCTGCATGCCAAATTTCAGCTAAAGCGGTTCAGTTGTTTAGCCATGAAAAGGTAACAAAGAGGCAGACAGAATTACTTTCACGTTTATAATATTTGTACAGTTGTAATGGGATTTATAGACATAAAGCTGATTATTTTTGACTGGTATTGTTACTACTTGGCTTGGCACCGACTTCAAACATATCAGTTGGTATTGGTAACGCATATACTTAAAAACGGAACCCTAAAAAGGATAATATTTTATTTCATCCTTTTTGAAGTCGGTTTATCTTTTTTTTATAAACGTTTTTATTTTTCCATTTTTAGTTTTAAGACATTGTTAAGAGCGTGAGTAGCGTGACGCATGAATGAAAAACATAATCATGTTTAACTCTAAATTCATAAACTATTAAATAATCAGATTTTTCCTTGAGTCCATCTGGGAAATCATTCCTGTCACTAAATCCATTCTCCGCCCCGCCCTGACCCAATCCCTCAACCCCCCCGATCACTCAACTTCACAGCACATCAACCCCTGATCACTGAACCCCTCGACCCTAAACCAACAACCCTTCAACCGCCATTCCCCGACCCCTAACCCCAGACCCCTTAACTCCTAACCCTAACCCCCAATACTTTAACTCCCAACCCCTCAGTCCCCGACCCATCAACTCACCTCCCCTCAACCCCCAACCTCAAACCCCCCAAACACTAATACCCTCTACCTTCACCTCTCACACCTACCTCTCACCTTAGTCTCTTTGGTTGTTTCCAACACTACCTACATCCAAAATCATAATACACATATGAGGGAAGTTCCACACATTTCATTCAAGCTAGTGGGGTATCATTTTTAATTTTAAGTGACCATTTAGGATTTATTTATGTTTAGCTATCGTTGTCGGGTATATTTTATTTTTTGAATTTATTCAATCTATCTAACAAGGTAACTCTTATAAATTTCCGTGATTTTGTATGGTCTGCGAAACTCGTTATACACATATACAACGTAGTGAAATATTGATCAGCTTGATTATTTACAGGAATGATGGGCAAGCAAGCTGTTTCAAAGAAACATGTTTTAGTAATGGACGAAGTTGACGGTATGGCTGGCAACGAAGATAGAGGTAGGTCATTTAGACACTATTATGTTTAAATGTATCATTAGATTAAATCTAAATTCTAGAAAAAGATATTAAGCTGGAATCTCTCTGGGTACCTATAATTATTTGTCGTTATTTTTAAATGTAATGTATCGGGTCACTATCAAATAGACCTTATCGTTAAACAACCATTTCAGCAAGATGAGTTAGATGACATCAAATTTAAATACACAGTCAGCATATAGTCAATTCAGCTGCGACGACATGAAAGTAGAATACTCAGTCAGCAAAAAGACAGTTTAGCTGGATGGCTAAGAATTAGAATGAATAAGTAGCCAATCGTCTGAAAATATAAATAGTCCATATGATTAGAATATCTAATGAGCCGAAAGTGAAATTAGTTAATTGACATAAACACAGAACGAGTTAATAGCAAAACGTCATGAAATAAAAACATAAATAAAATGCGTTTGTTAGTCGCGCATAAACTCGAGAACCGCTGGGCCGAGTTAGCTAATTTTGGCATTGAAATGTTTGTATTAGACCACAGAAGGGTTTAGGCAGTGTAAAAACGCGGAAAGATTGTAAGGAATATTAGCAATAAAAACATTACACAATCCAGACTTTTTGCTTCTTGACTGTTCAGCGTTCATGTCTGTTTAGTAATTAAGACGTTCTAAGATACAAACGTGTTGCTACCGGACCATTTAGCATTTGTGTCTATTAAGAAATAAAGACATTCGAAGATAAAGATGTTTTGTTGCTAGATCATTTTAAATTGTTACGTTCTAAGATCCAGACGTTTAGCCAAAGAGGCATTTAGCATTCATGTCTATGTATAGGTAGTTACAAAGACATAACACAATCCAGACATTTCAGCTATATTGTCCTTTAGCGATAAGGTAAATTTGATAGTGACCCAATGTATCTAATGTGACTTGTCGGAATTGCAGGCGGTCTCCAAGAGTTGATAAGTCTCATAAAGTCAGCATCCGTACCTATCATATGCATGTGCAATGATAGAACCACTCAGAAAATGAGATCTCTCCTCAATTATTGCTACGATTTGAGATTTAGCAGGCCTCGAGTTGATCAAATAAAGGTAAAACGTTTACGTTCGACAGTTATTTTAAAATAATTTTAAAATAATATTTAGTGGTATGAACAATGCGATAAAAAAACGTTACCTATGCATTTTTAAGCTCTTCTTTTAAAATAATCTCGTTCTGACATAATATATAAGTAAAAAAATATTAACGCTGAAAGCATACTTTGCATAGCAAGGAGCAAGAATAGTCGTACTTTGCTACTAGAAAACAGTGTGCAATATTCTCTATGTTGAAAAGAAGCTGGATGTGTCACACCAGACTAGAGCTACCTGCGTTAAATTCAAAGTTAGGTATCTCGCTATGCTCAGGCTTCCTTATTAGAATCGCAACGATCGTGATTAAATTTTTACTTTCTAGCAAGTCAAAATCAGCTGTCACAGCAAAACCCAAGTTGGCATAGCTAAGTACATAGGTGCCAGTTGCACCATCCGCACTTGACAGATTGATCAACGTCACCCGGCGCCCCGCGGCGGTTTCCTATGAAACTTTCCATATCATAAAATTTAGCGAACTCTTTGTCACAAACAGTTTGTTGCAATCGACCCATAGTGTAATAACGGTGTCTGTTGGACAGGCGGCGATGATGTCGGTGTGCTGCAAGGAGGGCATCAAAGTGTCCGGCGAGGCGCTGTCACAGCTGATCGTGGCCGCCAACCAGGACGTGCGCCAGACGCTCAACCTGCTCTCCATGTGGGCCGTGGACCGCGGCCGCGCCGACGCCGACACCCTCGTGAGAGACGCCTCGCAAACTAAAAAGGATATCAAACTGGTAAGTGCACCACTCACTGCTCATTTCTCGTTCGATATTGTTACTGTACTACCATAGCATACAAATATTATATGCCTGGCTTCAAACAAATAAGTATTTAACCTCATTGCCACGCACTAACTTGTTCTGGAAATTTTCCACAAGTCGACACCCAAAGTCTGTTTATGTATTTGTAAGAAAGGGATAAAACAAAAATTTACTAATTGAGGCTTGTAAAGTTTTATGAATAGGAGAAAAAAATTTGGACTGAACGAACATTACGGTTCAAAGTGTTCGAAAAGCCTTGCTAATGCATATAAGTCGCCTACTAAAGCTTTATGCTATGCGTTTAATGTGGCCATGACATGAGTTATTTTATTTTAAAGCGCGCGAGTTGTTTGTGTTAACCAACTATTAAGTTGTAATTATTAAATTAAATGTTATCATACGGGATTACAGTTAATTACAATGTATATTTTGCCTTGCGGATTTACTTCCCCAATGTATGTCTCATATTTAAAATCTTATCAAACGTTTAATATATTTAAATTAGCATGTAATATTTGGATGCAAACATGATGCAAAGCGAAATGTTGTTAGTATAATTTCACATTCTGCATTGCGACTGCACAGTGCACATGGAAGCTCAGCGTATTTAGTGTGAGCAATGTGAACTGCAAAACATTACATCATGTATACGCGAGTAATATTGTTTGTTTACTCAATTGCTTTTTGACCGAGCGAGGTGAACATTCGAGTTTGGAAAACCATGCTGTCGCATGTTTGTCGGTCTGTCCGACTGTTCTCCTCTTAATTCAGTACAGATTCTCACGAAATTTTGTGAGCAGGTTCGGTAATTATAAAGAACAAGCTTCGGCCCGCGAGATCGTCTGCATGGAATGATGATGACGATTGATAAAAACTATCCTATGCCCATAATACTTGGGCCACAAACTATCTCCATACCAAATTTTATCTAAATAGGTCATATTGCTCACGCTTAAACAACTAATTGTTTAAGCGTGAAGAGGTAACAGACAGAAAGACAGAGTTACTTTCGCAGTTAGGTATAATAGGTATTAATAGGGAATCTATTGTCGATCCAGTTTTTGGAAATCATTCAAAATTGCGGAGCCATGAGGTCTACAACTAACATAGCCAGTAGTACTAGTCCAATTGCCAATGCGAAGACACAAAGCAAAACACAATTAATGCCTACGACATTCTGTGTTCTGTGTCTGTAATTTTCTGTACAAAACAGTCTGCCGATTTTTGCGGGAGAGGGGAACGTCAAATGTATACGTAACGTAAAAATAGCAATGTCAGATAAACGTCAATCCATACATTGTGTATGACCATTGGCTTAATGGCTACTCCGTTTGGTTATATCCTCTAAGCCTACGGACATTTGTTCTTATTACCAATAACTAATGCATAGGTACTTTAGACAAAATACATAACTCACTATATGAAGACCAGGTATCCGGCAAATCGCAATTTAACTAGTTTTTAACCCCTAACGCAAAAAGAGGGGTGTTATATTAAAAAAAAAATTACTGTTTATTTCTATAAAAAAGCACATATAATATTAAACTTAACTACTAATCTTAAATTAAAAAGATTTTTTGAGTTAAGTTATCTTATATTCAATATTTATACATATAATTTTTTCTAGGTACATAGGTCATATATTAAATTAAGCGATTTCGGTAGACTGGCCTCTTATTTTAATTAAGTATTTTTTAATAATATTTCTTGCTTGTTTACTCGTTCGTCCTTCTATAAGTGTTAATAATTCCTCTTAAAATCTATTCAAGGTACTCGGTAAGATGTACTTCCACGTCTTCCACACTCTTTGCCCGTATACATTGTTTGTTTTTTCAACTTCAAATGTCGGAAGGTTCGCTAGGTTACGTAATCGCGCGGGTCGTGTTTTTTTCCTTAATTCTGTTATATGATTATAGTATTGGGTTATAATGGCTAAATCAACCTTTTCTAACACAGTTAGCACTTTGCAGTATTTGAATAGATTTTCATAGTTATTTTTGAATTTATATTTGATTTTTGTAGGTACAATCGTTTTAAGTAGACGTAATTGTAAGTTGTAAATGTCGTTTAGATATGTTTTGTATGTTCTTCCATAACTTTCTAAACCGTAACTTATGAGGGAATCGGCCATTGACATGTACAAAAGTCTTAATGTAGTGTAGGGAACTTTGTTTTTAAGTATAAATAGTTTTGACAAAATAGCTCTAAGTTTGTTACAAACATGATTAATATGTGGATTCCAGTTGAATTTCTGCCCGCGCAGCATGGTTCCCCTATCACTAAGTCCGTCACTTTCGCACTCACATACTTGTTAGAACGTGACAGGCATGGTGATAAGCGTACCGTGCTACGACGCCTGGTCTATTTTTAGTCCAAGGTAGGTGTGTTCCTGTACAATCTCCAGGTGAGCACAGTTACAGGCCGCACGGGGCATGTGCATACATTTATGTTCGTGGGCCACGATTTTTGGCGTTATGGTTACATATTTATAAGGTGAGTGTATATAGATACATAAGTTTCGTTTTAGAGTAATTTAGCGATAAACCTAGATCGTGGGCCCATTTGCACAGTGCATCAAAGTCATTTTGCATCATGTCCTGTGCAGTCTCCAAGTCCTCGTGGGCTACAATTATACATGTGTCGTCTGCGAACTGATATACGGATCCATGAAAATGAAATGAAATGAAAATGAAAATATTTTATTTCATTAATAAAATGTTACATTACAAGGCAGTAGGTTGGGACTTCCTTTTAAGTATATTATACCTGTATCAGGAAGCCCCGCTCCTCCGTAGCAACAAGTAGTTTTTAGTTTAACAAAAGCAGAAAGAAAACTTAAGTTAATACAATTTTATCTACATTAAATGTGTATGTGTGTGTGTGTGTGTGTGTGTGTGTGTGTGAGAGAGTGAGTGAGTGTATGTGTGTGTGTAGGTGTATGAGATCGTGTGAGTGCAGGTGGTGACTACACTGGTGGTGGTACAGTATAGGTACTGTAAAGCATAGAACTATGTATCGTACTTTTCTTACACAATAGGTATTTTCTTATACAATAGGTACCGTAAAGTAAAATGTCATATTTTCTTACTTATTATATTAAAACTGATAAGTAGGTAATTTAGAGTTTAAGTTAATATCAACTTAATTTAATATATCAGAGCCTCTGTCTCCTCGTAGTTAAGTATTTTAAGCCACTCGGTTAATATTTTTTTACATTTATATAGTTGTAATAGTACATTACTACAGAGGCCGGGAAGTAAGGGGTTGCCGGCCGAATGCATATATACGGCCGAACGTAGTGAGGCCGGATAGTTATGAGGCCGACAACCCCTTTTCACGCCGATGTATGTATAGTGCTTTTCTCAAACATGCAATGAAATAAATAAAGAAATCTCCACGAAATCAAAGTTTTAATTCTAAAGAAACTAAAAGTAAACTAGGCACAAAATATAACTACCACCTGTACCTATCTTTATCACACGTGTCGTATATTTTACACATGTAGTTAATCAATTTATTACACAAATGTTCAAAGGTATATTTATGTATCTTTGATTTTTCGCCTTGTATCCTTCTGACTGTAGTTTTAGCCACATAACTAAGATTACATCGTTTTTTATGTTGATATTATGCTTTACATACATTGTTGCCTTAAACATGGAGTATAATTAACAGGTATTCATTTAATATTTTCGTCGGAACTCATATTAAATACCACAATAAACAACGCACAATAAATCCAATAAAATAGAATTACAGATACACAATGAAAAATGTTCAACTTTACCTCCAAAACGATTAAAAAAACACCAACGCGTGTTTGAGTAGACATTTTTACCGCTAATATTTAAATGAAATATAGTTTGTCAAAGGACTGTCTCATTTCAAACATAGACAGAGATAATCATACTATCTTTGTCTTACATTGGTACTAGCACCCAAAAGAAAAGGATGAGTATAGTTTTTTTGTTCTTATTTACTGACAAACTGGTTTGACCAACTATATTTTAAATCTGTATTTGTAGGTAAATTTGCAATTTAATATTATTGGAATTTGTTAATAATGTTATATTTATATATTTTCTGTAAATTCGATACAAATAAAACTGCAAAATATATTAATTATCGTTTATTGTTTTTTTTAAGGGGCAGAATGTCATTCCGAACCATAAGCAAATATTGGTTATAGTTTTTTTTTTGGCTGAATGCCATGATGCTGTGTCACAAATATATGTGATGTGGAAATTAAAAAAGAGCCACTTCCCGGCCTAGGCCTGCAACTTTGTATGAAATTTCATTACAGGCCCCTCGTCTAGCCGCGCCGGAGTCGTGATACTTCCCAGCCTAATATAAAGAACGTAATATCAATATTACATAGCATGTTTGAGAAAATTGTATATATTTAGTATTTTGTTTATTTTATTGTACACATATGCAGATTGCGCTCCAAATTGTCTCTTAGCAAATACAGATTTTGTAGTTGATATGGGGGCAACATTATGTTTTCTTCTACGATTTAGCAGCTGTGGGTTAAATGGTAATGTTTTATGTAGTCTCGTTGTTAGACTCAGTACATACAGCTTCCTCATTGTTAGCATAGAGTAACTGATACTAGAGCGTTACTGTCATAGTAAATTTTGTAACCCCAGTAAATTCACTGCCATCTGTCGACACACTTTAAAACTAAAAATGAAGATTTATAAAAATACGATAGAATGTATTTAAATATAGATAAATGAGTTTTTTTATTTGCATTAATTATTTTTATGATTTTGACCCATGTTCTTTTACTGATATGCGTTAAAATTGTTAAATAACAAACGAAACCGTCAACGCCATCTATACGACTGTAGGCCAAAACTAGTAGCGCCCTCTGAACGAGAATCATATTTTCTTGATTTTCGAGGCACGTTTTTTCCTTAGCCTGTATCCATCTATTACGGAGTTATATCTATCTTTGTTGTTAGTAAGTCACTTAGGTGGTAGAGGTCTTTCGTTGGGAATCTGTATGGCTTAGAGTACATAACCTTTAGTAAACAACGTTGCCCCCTTTCAACTTCCAGAAACTTGGTTTTTGTTGAGCCACCCCACACTGATATGCAGTAAGACATTACTGATTGAGCTAAAGTTATATATAACTGATTTAATAGATTTTTTTGTTGTAATGTGTCTTAACTTTTTGAATAGCCATATCAGTTTTCGTATTCTTATATTTACATATTCAGTATGAGTATACCACGACATGCGCTGGTCCAGCATTACACCTAGATATTTCGTGGAGTTTACTTTATCAATTCCCATACAGTTACATGAAGGTAGATTAGAATTATTACAAGTATGAATTTTTAAGTTAAGATTATTATTAGGTTGTGAGCTGATATATTTAGTAAAACATATGTAACTTGTTTTATTAACATTAAGAGTTAGAAGGTTCGTTTTTAGCCAAGAAGCCACTTTACTGAGTCCTATCTCAGCCCTTTCAAACACAGACTCCCAGGATGGACCTTCAAATACTATGGCAGTGTCATCGGCGTAAGACAAGATGTGCCCACATTGTGTTCCGAGGTTTGTCAGGTCATTAATATAGAGTAGAAATAATGTAGGCCCAAGGACAGAACCCTGGGGGACGCCGAATGTCTGCCTCCTGGCTTATAAAGTCACCTATCTTAACTCTCTGGGATCGCCCCTGTAAATAGTCACTTAGCAAATTTAGTGGAGTACCTCTTATGCCAGCCCTCTCCATCTTGTGAATAAGAGTGGGGAGAGAGACGGTGTCAAATGCCTTCTGCAGGTCTAGGAAAACAGCAAGACACTTGTTTCCCTTATCGGTCTTATCAGCTATTAGTGTAGTGAGTTCCAATATTGCATCTTCCGTAGATTTTGATTTGCGAAAACCAAATTGTTTTGATTTGCGAAATCCATGTTGGAATATATGATACATATCATTGACGTATAATAAATATTCCGTGGGAGCTACAATTGAGCCTTGTGCGGGGTGCCGCATAAGGTCGGAATTAGGTCGCTTTGTTCGCCTGCGATGCTAACCGCGTTGTGTCTGTTACTATGATATTTTTTTATGAGATCCAGCATGGGTCCTTGTATACCATTTTGTTTTAGTTTTTCATAAAGTGTACTGTGACATAAAGTATCAAATGCCTTAGAAAAGTCGATCATTATGGCGAGTACATGGTGTTTTTTATCTAGGTAGTCACTGATTTCATCGGTAAATAAGGACAGAAGTTGCGACGTATTTTTATTCCGCTGGAAACCAAATTGCTTTTCGTGTATTATGCCGTTACTTGATAGGAATGTACTTATCGAGTTACCTAGGTATTTTTCTATAATTTTATGTATGACAGATAAAATTGTTATCGGCCTATAATTATTAGTATCTGTGTAACTACCTTTTTTATGTATGGGTCTTACAATTCCCACTTTTCACTTATCAGGATATGTAGATTTTGATATGCATAAATTAATTGAGTGAGTCAGAACAGGCGTAATTTGTCCGGAGATGTACTTTATGTCTTTAGCTCTTATCTTGTCATATCCTGGGCTTTTTTTGTCATCTATTTGTAATATGATTTTATGTAAAATTTCTTCATTGATTTTTTTTAATCGCATTGACACCAATGGAGAATTTATATAATTTTTCTCATCAAGTAACGGCGTATTACAGTTTATTTTAATGTTGTTGACATTACTATCGAAGTCGATAGCATATTTGTTACATAACTGTGTTGCTCTTAATCTAAAGGACTTAAGTATCACATCATCGATAGCTTTAACAATTCTACCAGTCAATCTGTTTATTATTTCCCACATTTTTTTGGATTTTTAAAGTTATTACATATTTCCTTCTTTATACAATTATTTTTGGCGTTACATATCACTCTATTCGTCCTGTTTCTATATTTTTTATATACTAACTCATTTTGTTTATTTGTAGTGTCCTTTAAATATATTTTTAACAGTTCTTTCTTTTTATCACACATGCTCAATAATTTATCAGTCATCCAGCTACTTTGTTGTCTTTTATTAACATGTCTTTTATTAATATGTTTGATGCCATCGCCAATGTCTGTCTGTCTGTCTGTCTATGGCATCGTAGCTCTCCAATGGATGGGCCGATTTAGATGCGGTTATTTTTACGTGAAACCGAGTTATCTTGCGGTGGTTCTTAGCTGTTGTTGTGTTTCATATAAATCGATCCAGCAGTTTGAAGAGTATCAGCTCTTTTCCAAAATGATCTTTTTTGGCATAAAATCGATTTTATTGATATAGCGTAGTTATTATCATGACCTACTATGATGGGAAAGGTATTAAAACGTTATAAATTAATTACACTGAGAATTAGCGCTGCATAGGCGTAAAATGTATTTCAATATTGTAATTAAGTAGTTTATAGTATTCGACATGTACGAAATACTACGCAACGTAAATAGCTATAAATGTATTCATCATCATCAGGCCTTGTACATCTTTACAGATAATTTAAGCAGCATCTACTTGTATTGCCCTGCGATTTATTTGAAAATGGAGAAGGACAAAACACTAATGTCATATAAATGTAATGTCAAGTGTGCGCGATCGCTGTGGACATGTGAATTCATACGTCTTTGTTTTAGATACAACTATACAATTATGCCGCCTGTTCCGACGCTGCCATCGCAGCTTACACGAGAAACCTTTCATGAACACACACTATATGAATGGAATTTATTCTTAAAGCGGCTATGCACTTTTGCAGCTCGCTGTACTTACAATGCTTTATATATTGTGTGCTCTCAGTAGTGGGTTAGTGGATTAACTTGACTTTGGGAGGTAAATTGGGTGCGATTTAAAGTAGGACTAACGAACATTCTTTACTGAGTTCCTAAATTATTTATGAGGTTCTCTTTATATCTCAATGTTGAAAACGCCTTACGCGCCCCTAAGTGTCCGCTGAATGCAAGATGATGATAGTAGCAGCCGGAAAATAATAAAAAAATATTAAGGAAATATTTTTAGTAATCAGAGCGCCCATCGTTTTCACAGGGGCCTTGGGAAGCCATACGCAAGGTGTTCTCTGCGGAAGAACATAAGAGCATGAGCATTCACGACAAAAGTGATCTGTTCTTCTACGACTACAGCCTCGCGCCGCTGTTCGTGCAGGAGAACTACCTGCAAGTCGCGCCACACTGCCCCAAGTAAGTGTGCACACCGAGTGGACGCGAGGCGTGCGGCGTGCGACGTTCATACAATCAAATGCAAACGTACGCGAGCGCGTTTAATAATGTTTGTATTTTTAAGTATATAAATTTATCTGTGTGTCGTTGGCGTACGTGTCGCCATTAATTTTTAGATTAAGCCAGGTCCCCACAGAAAACCGGCGCCACAGTTTGCCGCGGCACTATGCTATCCTTTTTGGCGTCCAAATGTTTTTTTGTCTGCATGCTTTTCTTTTTTATGTACTATGTTGTGGTGTCAAATAAATGTATTTTCTTTCTTTCTTCTTTCTTCTTACGGCTCGGACACGACTTTGCGCGACCGGCGACGGCAGCGGCGATAACCAAAGGTTGGAGCGGAACATAGCGATCGGACCTTTCATTCCCACCTATGGTTGTCGCCGCCGCCGTCGCGAATCGCGCAGTCGTGGCCGAGCCGTTAGATCTCTTCTCCGCTTGACGCCACGCTGTCCGCCCCGCCGAACGCTACTCTAAGAGGTTCGCCTTTGAGCACAGAATAAATAATAGTACTAGGTACAGAACATTCACTGTCTAACAAAACGCGTCTATTACGACAGATATGGCCGCTAGGTGGCGCAAGCGCGAACAGGCATCCGTTCCGTAGCGGTGCGCGGCAACTACTATGGCTAGACACCAAAATTGGTGTGGGCTGCATGTACTTGTAGCGACGCGACGAAATCGCGGAGTGAGCCATGCCTGTTCTGAGACCGTACCCTTAGTAGTTCGCCTTTGTAGAGTTATTGAGTTATCACTTACCCGGTAGCTATTTATTGCGCCTTTTATCGAAACGGATCCCTACCCTTCAGTTACAGATGCTACGCATGAAAAAAGAAACTGGTCAAGTGCGAGTTCGTTTAACTCGCGCACCGAGGGTTCCGTACAATCTTTTAATTATCATATGTTACTATAAACACAAAAGACTTGACAGAAGCATGCTAAATGCTAAGCAAAATTATGTATAACGCCATCTATCGGCAAATCGGCTAACTAATTTGCGCGACCTTTTGTATGTATGTTGGTTTTTCAAGGATCATTCTTTATCATGTGAACCGATTTCAATTATTTTTATTTTATTTAAATGTGTTTTGAATTTCAAGTATAATAAACACTCGCAAAGTTGGCAAAATTACAAATTCACTTCGGAAAAGGTTTTTGATAATAAAATAAAAAGTTTTCAAAAGAAGAAAGACGAGAAGAAGAAGAAAGAGGCGTGATTATATTTTTCCTGTAATATTTATGATAATGTTAATGTTATGGGGGGAAGGGGGAAGAGGGGATGGTATTTTTTTTGAGCTAGTTCAAACGATACCCCACTTGACCTAGTAACTATAGAATTAGACTTAAAAAAATAACCCTTTCAATGTGTCTGGGTTAGCGTTGTTCATGACTATTCCAAATTTCAAATCGAAACTTTAAGTAGTTCTCGAGATATTTAGCGATGTGACAGACAGACGGACGGACGGACAGATTCGCGCCATAAGGGTTCCTTACCTTTTTGGTACGGAACCCTAAAAACAGTAAACATATACAGTAGGCTCTAATAGTACATTACTACAGACGCTGGGAAGTAAGGGGTTGCCGGCCGAATGCATATACAGTGTGTAAATCTAATACGGGCGAATCTCTTAACGGCGGTTAGTATAGGACATAAGAAATGTAAATAGATAACTTTTACTTAGAATTGCAATTAAAATTTTATCCATACAAAATAATTCAGCCCGCAATGTAATACACCACACAAGTTTCGTGATACGAGCGTTTTAAAGTAACTGTCAACGCTTGTTTGCAGTTACTATTAAAAAGCTCGTATCTCGTAATGTCATGTCATCTTGTTTCTTAATGTTTGCAGTACATTGCTGCTCGGTAAATTAAAAATAATAATAGTTACGGGGTCATAATTAAGTGTAAATTAAAAAAACTTCTTAATTAATGATTAGACGAATAAATTCTATATCTGGTTTAATTTATCGCCCGTATTAGATTTACACACTGTATACCGGATAGTTATGAGGCCGACAACCCCTTTCCACGCCGATGTATGTATAGTGCTTTTCTCAAACATGCAATGAAATAAATAAAGAAATCTCCACGAAATTACAATTTTATTTCTAAAGAAACTAAAATTAAAAGAGGCACAAAATATAACTACCACCTGTACCTATCTTTATCACACGTGTCGTATATTTTACACATGTAGTTAATCAATTTATTACACAAATGTTCAAAGGTATATTTATGTATCTTTGATTTTTCGCCTTGCATCCTTCTGACTGTAGTTTTAGCCACATAACTAAGATTACATCGTTTTTTATGTTGATATTATGCTTCACATACATCGTTGCCTTAAACATGGAGTATAATTAACAGGTATTCATTTAATATTTTCGTCGGAACTCATATTAAATAACACAATAAACAACGCACAATAAATCCAATAAAATAGAATTACAGATACACAATGAAAAATTTTCAACTTTACCTCCAAAACGATTAAAAAAACACCAACGCGTGTTTGAGTAGACATTTTTATTTTTACCGCTAATATTTAAATGAAATATGTTTGTCAAAGGACTGTCTCATTTCAAACATAGACAGAGATAATCATACTATCTTTGTCTTACACTGGTACTAGCACCCAAAAGAAAAGGATGAGTATAGTTTTTTTGTTCTTATTTACTGACAAACTGGTTTGACCAACTATATTTTAAATCTGTATTTGTAGGTAAATTTGTATTTCAATATTATTGGAATTTGTTAATAATGTTTTATTTATATATTTTTTGTAAATTCGATACAAATAAAACTGCAAAATATATTAATTATCGTTTATTGTTTTTTTTAAGGGGTATTGGCAGAATGTCATTCCGAACCATAAGCAAATATTGGTTATAGTTTTTTTTTTGGCTGAATGCCATGATGCTGTGTCACAAATATATGTGAAATGGAAATTAAAAAAGAGCCACTTCCCGGCCTAGGCCTGCAACTTTGTATGAAATTTCATTACAGGCCCCTCGTCTAGCCGCGCCGGAGTCGTGATACTTCCCAGCCTAATATAAAGAACGTAATATCCATATTACATAGCATGTTTGAGAAAAAAAAGTTGATTGTGTATTGGCATGTGATTGAGTAGGTGAGGTATAATATAAATGTGTGGTTGGTTTAGGCATGAGGTGCTGGAGCGGGTCAGCAGGGCAGCCGACAGCATCAGCGTGGGAGACCTCGTCGAGGCGAGAATTCGCGGCACCCACGCCTGCTGGACCCTTTTGCCTATGCAGGTTTGTTCATCACTATTCATCATCATCATCACCAACAGCCTACTTCGGCGTATGCAAATTGCTTCAATAATTAATTGTCCCTATCGTAATACGAGAAATAATCATTATCAATATAATTATATAAACTACACGCCAGATATCGTAGCTCGGAAGGTGATAATCCTCGACTTTGATAGTTAAATTTCCCCGGTAAATAAATGGAATGTGACATTGTATGCTAGAACAGACGAGTGCACTCGACGAGTGTTCTATCACATTATCATACGATATTTTTAATTCTCTGAATGTAATTTTTTTAATATAAAATTTGCCAGGCGGTTATTGCTAATACTTACCCAAATTTTTTTGCTTAAAATCGTACGACAAACTTTAACAATGTGAATAGTCCTTTATTACGATAAAAGATACCAGTAGGTGACATCATGAAGCCCAACCGACTAATCATGATGAACATTTGTATATTTTTGATATTACTACATATTTATACTGTGTTGTTATCTTTAATGAGATAAATAATCTACTGTAACAACAAAGTTGATCAACTACCAACTCATATATGCCTATATCAGGGACGGCGATGTATTTATTGATAGAAATAAACGGCGCCTGTAACAAGCCAAGCACGAGGTTAGCCAGAATATACATATATATATATATATATATATATATATATATATATATATATATATATATATATTGTCCGAACCGTGGGCGTATCTTACTATCGGCAGCGCATCAGAACCTTCAATCGTGGATGACGAGGGCTTTCAATGAAATACTATATTCAACTCACAGTCTTTACTACACAAGACTATTTACAAATCACAGCACGTTACATTTCTTATCCAAAGCAAACCAGTGGATTAGACCCAGGAACTGCCAACATCGTCATCTCCTCCCGTTCGTGCTCATCAGCAGATTGATTGACACTTCAATTGTTCTGGAGCGGTATTCGACATGCGTTAAGTGACGTTTCGTGTTGAACTTCAGTTGAATGGAAGAAATCGTGTGTTGTCGAATAGGTAAATTTGACATTAGCAATCCACAGTTAGGTGACAACGAAACCAAACCGAACCACGCAGAGTTCAGAGCCATTTTAAACCGTATAGTAGTAAGAAAACAAAGTTGATTTTTGTTGCATAATTTTTTCAATGAATGAGTTTTGGTTGTACCAAATGATACTTTCCACAGTTGATGAACAAATGATTCATTCCACTGTTGAACTGATGTTGAAGCCGAAACTGACAGTTGTGCATCTCGAATAGGGCCCATGGATTCTATTGTTTAGGCAGCGCCGCAGCGGCAGCGCACTCTATGACGACTTGGCGGAACTGCGTCGAACGCCACTCAAGTGTACTGTAACACCCTAGTTTGCTCTATTTGTCAAAGATTGCGCGATAACACCTATGAAAGGCGATAGATGGCAAAATTCAGTCATTTACCGACATATATATAGATATATAGTTGTATATATCTATAGATCGTGCCGGCTGCTGCAGATAGACACATGAAACACTTTCCTAAAAAACACTACAAAAACTTACAATTTATGTTCGTTTATGATGTAGGTAATCTGAAGATGCGCTTGGGTGATTAAGTGACCGCGCAGTTATTGAGTGCACTAAAATATTTTGATCACAATCACAAATGAACTAGCTAGAAGATTGGAAAATAAGCTTAAGGAGGAGGAGATATGTAGGTAATAAAGATATTTTATCGATCAAATTTTTGGATAAAACAGCAAATCTGAGGCTGCGAAAGGTATTGCTTAAGAATGATTTGAATTTGAAAAAAATGTTAATGTACCAGAAATAATAGGAGGGTTGATAGTGTAAGGTTCCGTAATACGCATCGTTACATAATTAATGTGAAGCACCGTGTAATGTGTGGCCCAAAAGCGTGCTAAGAGGGTCCTCATAAGTTCGCCCACGATATGGGGACGCAAATGTCGGTTCTGCGTTCACTAGCTATAGTTAGGAGAGACGTTGTCTTTTACGTACATAAATAATTGGTAATAGCCAAAATGGCTGAAAATGGTAATTCCAATACCTTTATTAGTTTATTACCATGGGAATAAGGATGTGTTGCGATATAAATTGATGTCACCAAGTATTAGATTGACTTAAGAGCCCGTAGTCGATTTGAAAACGCGCGAAGATACGACTTTTACACAGTAACCGACCGCTTGCCACCTGCGTGAATCAATGCGACAGCCCAAACAGTATTGATACTTTCGCAACATTATGCGTCACTTTGTAACTTTAGTTGGGTTAAAATAAAACTTTCGGTAAATTTGATATAATTGTTTATTACTCTTATCATATCTATGTATTCATATAATACACATAAATTATATAGTATGATAATAATGATTGTATTAAGGTTATATATATATATATATATATATATATATATATATATCATCATCTTACTCGCGTTATTCCAGCCTTTTTGCCACGGCTTATGGAAGCCTGAGGTTCGCTTGGCAACTAATCCCGAGAATTGGCGTAGGCACTAGCTAAAGCGAACTGCCATCTGACCTTCCAACCCAGAGGGGAAACTAGGCCTTGTTGGGATTAGTCCGGTTTTCTCACGATGTTTTCCTTCACCGAAAAGCGACTGGTAAATATTAAATGATATTTCGTACATTTCAAAACAATGTTTAATTTTTTTTTAGTGAAAAAAAAAAGATTTATGAAGGAAAATGTCAAAAAAATACTATCGCCCCCCTCCCTAATCTTCAAAGTTTATCAATTAAAAATAATGAAATTTTAACAAAACATTAACATTATCATAGTATATTACAGAAAATCAATAATCAAATACAATAATTGTGACGTTTTCAACCAAAAGGTATTATTATTTTATTTTATTATTTATTATATTATTTTATTTTATTATTTATTTATTATTTTATACGATCATAAACCATTTTATCAGAAAGCCTAAACAAACATCAATTGGCATTGGTTGATGAGTACTCTTGAGCAACTTTTGGGTTCATCAATCGACCCTTACAGACATAATCGTGTCAAAGATCTTGTTGAGACAAATCGAACGAGCTTGGGCTCGTCAACCAGGTAGTGAAACCACTTCGTGTTTGGACACGAAGTGGTTTCACTACCTGGTTGATGAGTACTCTTGAGCACCTCTTGGCTTCATGATCAGACCCTGGGTATCATCTCGTGTCATAGATCTTGTTGAGACGAATCAAACGAGCCCAAACACGAAGTGGTTTCACGGCCTGGTTAATGAGTACTCTTGAGCACCTCTTGGCTTCATGATCAGACCCTGGGTATCATCTCGTGTCATAGATCTTGTTGAGACGAATCGAACGAGCCCAAACACGAAGTGGTTTCACCGCCTGGTTGATGAGTAATCTTGAGCACCCCTCGGCTTCATGATCAGACCCTGGGTATCATCTCGTGTCAAAGATCTTGTTGAGACGAATCGAACGAGCCCAAACACGAAGTGGTTTCCCGGCCTGGTTGATGAGTACTCTTGAGCACATCTTGGCTTCATGATCTGACCTTGGGTATCATCTCGTGTCAAAGATCTTGTTGAGACGAATCGAACGAGCTCAAACACGAAGTGGTTTCACGGCCTGGTTGATGAGTACTCTTGAGCACCTCTTGGCTTCATGTTCAGACCTTGGATAACATCTCGTGTCAAAGATCTTGTTGAGACGAATCGAACGAGCCCAAACACGAAGAGGTTTCACGGCCTGGTTGATGAGTACTCTTGAGCACCCCTCGGCTTTATGATCAGACCATGGGTATCATCTCGTGTCAAAGATCTTATTGAGACGAATCGAACGAGCCCAAACACGAAGTGGTTTCACTACCTGGTTAATGAGTACTCTTGAGCACCTCTTGGCTTCATGATCAGACCCTGGGTATCATCTCGTGTCAAAGATCTTGTTGACACGAATCAAACGAGCCCAAACACGAAGTGGTTTCACGGCCTGGTTGATGAGTACTCTTGAGCACCTCTTGGCTTCATGTTCAGACCTTGGGTATCATCTCGTGTCAAAGATCTTGTTGAGACGAATCGAACGAGCCCAAACACGAAGTGGTTTCACGGCCTGGTTGATGAGTACTCTTGAGCACCTCTCGGCTTTATGATCAGACCCTGGGTATCATCTCGGGTCAAAGATCTTGTTGAGACGAATCGAACGAGCCCAAACACGAAGTGGTTTCACGGCCTGGTTGATGAGTACTCTTGAGCACCTCTTGGCTTCATGATCTGACCTTGGGTATCATCTCGTGTCAAAGATCTTGTTGAGACGAATCGAACGAGCTCAAACACGAAGTGGTTTCACGGCCTGGTTGATGAGTACTCTTGAGCACCTCTTGGCTTCATGTTCAGACCTTGGATATCATCTCGTGTCAAAGATCTTGTTGAGACGAATCGAACGAGCCCAAACACGAAGTGGTTTCACGGCCTGGTTGATGAGTACTCTTGAGCACCTCTCGGCTTAATGATCAGACCCTGGGTATCATCTCGTGTCAAAGATCTTGTTGAGACAAATCGAACGAGCCCAAATACGAAGTGGTTTCACTACCTGGTTGATAAGTACTCTTGAGCACCTGTCGGCTCCATCATCAGACCTTGAATTCCACCTCGTGTCGAATATCTTTTTGAGAAGAATC
This sequence comes from Cydia strobilella, assembly GCF_947568885.1. Lineage (NCBI taxonomy): Eukaryota > Metazoa > Arthropoda > Insecta > Lepidoptera > Tortricidae > Cydia > Cydia strobilella. The sequence goes on from NC_086068.1 coordinate 35,132,447, forward strand.
AATCAAGCCTAAACAGGATATGTGCCATTTTCAATCAGAAGGGTACTTATTGTCGGTTGTCAATAAGGCGCTTTTTCCATACAGCTTCAATTTTAAATCAACCTTATTGACAAGCGACAATGTGGTACCTTTTGGTTGAAAATGTGACATATTACCAATAATAGATGATAAAACTGTAAACTATACACGAAAATAAACAAGTACTTACAACCCAAGGATTAAAATTTCTGGTCGCAGTTTACACGCACACAGTACAGCCAAACACGCAAACAAATATAACGTTTTACACGGCGAGCGACGCACACAATGATAAATAACTTCGTCGTCGTCGATGCAAAATACGGAGCCGATCAACAAACGTCCTGCCTCTACCAGCTCCCGCGCGGGACTGAGGCCACAAGCGCCCGTCACCGGTGTTATACCAATAAAAGGGGAAGTTTTTAAAAAATCGTCAGAAAATAAAAGTTGCAATTTAAATAAAATGAAGTACAGCAACAGTTTAAGTAAACATTGCAGATTATTTGAGTATGCAATCTACGTCGAAAATAAGTAGATTTTCGGAGAAATTGTCACTTGTTTTGAGGTCATTTCTGGAGAAAATTGAATTCGTTTAACTTTCATTTCCTCGAACTCTAAGTCATATAACAACAATGTAATCTGATAAACCTAGAGTACAGAATATGTGTAATACAAATTTACCATTTTTAGCAGTCCAAACTTTACGAAATTTACAAATAAGAGCATCAAAATCCGTGCTTTACACGCGTTTACCTAAACGTCCATCAGAAAAAAATTCATTACTAATTTAGTAAGCCTTTTTTCAAAAAATTGATCTGATAAACCAGATAAGAAGACGTGCTAATAGAAACCAGTACTTGTTATTTCATTTAGGTAACAAAAGGTGTACAATTTCACAGAAGAAATCTATCAACTTTACATTTTTGCGACTAAAATCGTAACCGGGCTCTTAAAAGCGCTAGGTACACGTCACGTCAAGAGTTCTCAAGGTGGTAATCGTCCACAGCAGCTTTATGCTGCATCGTTGCATTGGCGCGTTGACTGGTTGTATGGGCGATGTCACTGTCAATTTGCTTTTTAATTGAATGCCGCATTTCTGTCGCAATTAAAAGGTTCAATCCTTTGTTCAGTTTGTCAAGGAGATTGACATTGTTATGCTACGGCCATGTATCGCTGCGCTTGCAGTAGTTAGTTACGCAGCTGCGAATGTAACCCAATCGAAATGTAACCTAAACTTTATGATATGATGAATGTGTGCAGGCGATGTACAGCTCAGTGATCCCCGGGCACTCGATGGCGGGCCACGTCACCGGCCAGATACAGTTCCCGGGCTGGCTCGGCAAAAACTCGCGCAAGAACAAGATGCACCGTCTCTGCCAGGAGATCCACGCGCACACCAGGCTGAGGTACTCGTAACCACCCATATTATTCTACAAATAACTAAATATTGTAAATGAAAACAAAGTTTATATAAAAATTAATTTACATTGTCAATAAATGTAGCAACAGACGGTCTTATCGCTATTTGCGATCTCATCCAGACAATTTTAAGGTAGATGGAAATAAATAAGTTACATTATATCATATCCAAACACCGGATTGACGGGGGCAAATCTGAACTGACGTTTAATAGTGCGAGGACAAATTAAATTAATTTTGTTACTTGATATCGATAAAAATGACTTACAACCCTTGTGTAATTTTAAGAATAAGAATTAAGAAGAAAACGACATACACATAAACTTTATGGACAATTAACCTTTTTCATGTTTTATATAGTTTTCATAATGTACAATCAAAATTTTTTCACATTTTCAGACTTTAATCTTCGTCGCCTGGGCGACAATATCCATTTTGTAATTAATCGGAATGCCAAATAATATTGTTGTACTGAATTAATCATTCAATGTAAAAAAAAATTATATTCGTCCTTCTGGACAGGCTAAGACCATAGGCCATACTGCCTCTTCTTCAGTAAGATTAAATTTCATAAGTCAGTTTCAGATATAAAGTCTTCCGTTTTTTAAATCCATAAGTCAAATCCAATAAAAATGTCTTCAGTATATTTGTCTTCAATCATTTGTTTTTTATATAGGTAATTTCAATACTTGTCACAAGTGACTCGACACCGTCAATGTCAGATATCGGTTGTTTTTGTTTATACTTGTGATAAGTATAAATGAAAGAGGTTTGCACACAATTAAATGTATTCAAACTTAGCCATTAGCAATTTTGATAATGATGGATAAAATTGTTTTTTACGATGTCGATAAATTTAGTCGATTTTTAATTAATTACTAGCACTGGTGCACTTTTGCCCCTGTCAATCCGGTGTTTGATCATATCAATCTCAACATAATCCTTTAACGAACAAAGTGACTTCAGAAATGAGTATGCCATCATTTTATGGCCTACATTGGCAGTTCCACTTCACCAAATATCTGATTCAAAGGTATGCCTATAATAGGTATTAAAATTAAAATAATAAATGTAACTCATTAACAATAACTTTGTTTATTGATTAATATTAATAATAAATTCCCCCGCTCCAATTAGAGTAACTATAATAATGTAATATGTTTCGTTAACGTCCAGCACATCTGGTTCGAAGTCGTCCATATTCCTGGACTACTGCACGCACCTGCGCGACGCCATAGTGACGCCTCTCATCCGAAACAAGAACGACGGCATCGCGCACTCCTTGGAAGTACTCGAGGCGTACCATCTCTTAAGAGACGATTTGGAATCCTTGACTGAAATGTCACTATGGCCAGGCCAAAGGAATCCAATGATTCTTATAGATTCGAAGGTAATATTAAACACGTCAATGAGTGAATCAACTTTTTATTGTCAATTTTTGCCATCGTTACATATATATAGGTACTGTATAATCCTTTCCCATGATATCATATTTCATATTTCATTTTCTTATTTTTGATTTCATATTTTCTCGGAATCGTTCGTTCGTATTTGTCATGCTACTTCAGTCGACCTCACTACTTTTTGTACTGAGACTGACGGCAGGCCTATGGAACTCTCCGCGCGAGCTTGGATTTATACCTATGAATCGCCTCCCGTTCACGGTAGACAAGCAAGCTAGTTGATTGCCACACGCGCTCACGAACGCACGTCACCGCGCGCCGCACTGGCAAATTTTACGATAGTTATAAGCTACGTAAGTACTATTTCTTTAATTACATAGTATTTATTACGAACAATTTATAGTTAGATATCTACCTATTTGTTATTTTGGTAATTGTTTATTTTAACGACAGTAAGTTCTTAACTTTACACTCTTGTTATAATTACCTGTATTCATGGGTTCTCTATTTTATTTTATTTTTTGTGTAACATTAATCTCTATCTGGTTTAAAACTACACGAAGTTTTAAAAATATTTCTTGCTGGGTTCATTGCGCGGTTTATAAAACGCCGTAAACACTGCGGTTACTGCAGACACATATGACCTTTTAAAATGACTATTTCGCAAACATTAACGTATAAACGAAATATTATAATTATTGGAACTTAACTTGCTTATTATGTAGGTATTATAATCACTCAGAGAAGAAGAAAAAAAATCATACATTACGTAAAAGAAAAACAGTTTTAAATAAATGATTAAAATACATTATTTAAGATTCAGATTTTATTTTATTTCACTCCGCTGTAAGTAGGTGTATCATTTCTAAGCGTCGGCAACCCTAGCGTTGTGCCGGTGCACGCGGTGCGGGGAGCGGCGCGCTTAAGGTCACTCCATTGTATTTTTGTGTAGGTATCAAAACGGTAGGTATTTGCGTTTTCTTTGAGAGATAAGTATCTGTTCGTAAGAACTATTATATAATTATTATTCAACAACGACGGGACTTAATCGCGTAAAATACGGCGTTGTCCCCGTGGTCTCGGAGAAGAGTGGCTAAAGTTGACATCAACATCTTCTAGGCGCGCGAGTTTTTCGAACTACCCGCACTTGGTCTCGTTTATTAACTTGAACGTTTTGCGCACTAGGGATGTCACCGGGTCGACACGACACTCACAATATTCGTTATTTTTATTTTCGCTTACACTTACTAATGATGAAAATCGTGAAAGTTTAAATTAACTATTATATAATCTGTGCTGACGGAAATAGCATGACACGTAGGAAACGTTTCCGTGAAGATACGATGGTAAAGGAGTATGCACTACATCTGTAAGTTCTTCTGGGTTTTATGGCATTTTGGAGCCCCAAAAATGGATTTTTGTGGTAGTTGTAAGCCCTTTACGAAGCGTGTTAGTAGAACGTGTTATAACGTCTTTTACAAACTATTCTACTATTGTCCTCTGTCTGACTAACAACGGATAAAATAACAACGAGAAATAGTTTATCCACCCAAACAAGCTCAAAACTATTCAAAACGGGTTTTTGTATGGTAATTTTTAGGGTTCCGTACCCATAGGGTAAAAGGGGGACCCTATTACTAAGACTCCGCTGTCCGTCTGTCTGTCACCAGGCTGTATCTCATGAACCGTGATAGCTAGACAGTTGAAATTTTCACAGATGATGTATCTCTGTTGCCGCTATAACAACAAATACTAAAAAGTACGGAACCCTCGGTGTGCGAGTCCCACTCGCATTTGACCGGTTTTTTAAAAACACTTTCAATTCCATTAAAAATTCCGTTTTCATTATTTTCCTATTTATTTGATTTTGTTAAATCCAAACTATTTATTACTTAGCCGAATATGAAAACGCTCGAATCGTTGCCTTGCCTCTCGTCTTGATCTAGTGCCGTGGTTTTACTACTAGCCACGGTGATAACCGTCGTAATCACATGATTAGGAATAATGAAGGTGTAGTAATTGTCGTGCAGGTAAAAGCGGCAATGACCCGCACATATAACAAGAAAGCGATGGCGCTGCCGTACGCGCCGGGGCAGGTGAAGCGCGCGCGCGCCGTCGACGCCACCGTCGCGCCCGCCAACGACGACGATCACGACGACGAAGATGACAGCGACCCCGAGAATGACCTTCTCATTAAGGTACACTTCACATTCGTAACTAAGGCCCTGTTTGCACATTGATTAGTGTTTAGTGCGAGTTCATACATTTGCTACAAACGCAAGTAACAAACCAACGCAAGAGTGGGTTTCATTTAAATCACTAACAATAATGTTGTCTAAACAAGCCCCGCAAAACAATTTATCCGCTTAAAATCAGCATAAACACGAATTAGACAAGTAAGTTAAAGCAGATGAATAAGTGAGGAGTGTATTTTGAAAAGGGTTTATTTCTCTATGAAAACCATACAAAAAAGCCTTGTGTGTCTTTTTTTTGTGTGTTTTTTGAAAAGACACTTCTCAAGTATAGGTAATTGTTTGCTACGTGTATTAAGCATTACTAATAATAAATTATTTTAATTAATTTCAGAAAAAAAAGAACAATGAGAAAACCGGAGGTAAAAAAGATGAAGCTGGTACAATAAAAGACAACGCTAGCTCGAGCAAAGGCAAGACAAAGAAGACGTAGTTATATAACTATAGTAAACACTCCATAGTCCCGCCTGACAATACGCGCGCCCATTCCAGCAATATCATATAATGTATTGTATTTCGGGCCGAGTTACTGATTCAAGTGATTCATCTATAGCTATCATGATCTATTTTACGATTGACCACTAACATTTGGCTAGTTCATGAAGTAGTTGTGGCATTCATTATTTTTATTGGTTAACGCCGGTTTATTGTAACCAGACTACATTAAGTTGGAGCCAGCTACTTCATAAACTGCCGGACAGATCAAGAGATGGCAATATGGGTGGCCTAACCATTGGGCAGAGGCCCACCTGATGAATACCAATGCTTAAGTGTCTCAAATTCAAATAAATGTTCACGACATAATGTTCGCCTGTAAAACAAGTCAAATTAATCCTGAAGGGATGAGCGCGGAATAATCTCCATATTTAACTTTTTTCACTATGTACGTATTCCCCGATTTTAAGGGCGCGAAGTGTAAAATTTCAGTTTTGTGTTTTCTATTAAGACAGACCTATCAACGTCACACAGCGGAACACTATTAAACAACTACAACGCGCAACGGATCCACTGAACGGGTCCGCACCTGTTTACTGGAGTCTGGTCTCAATCCCAAGTTTACATTTTCGACTTGGGTCACAAAGTCGCCTACCCTACCCTTCAACGCACACGGCCGTCGGCCGCTATTAGTTGCGTTAATACGGCTTTCTTGGAACCAAAGGTTTCCTTTGGCAGAATTAATCTTCGGCGACGTCTGAGGTTAATAACTGTTCTAAGTCACGTTTGGTATCATTTTCAACTAAAACAAAGATGTAGATCATACCAAATTTCATCTAAATCGTTTCCGCGGTTATTGATTCCCCTTACAAACTTCCACTCCCTTTTTCAAAAACTATCCTATGTCCTTTCCCGGGGCTCAAACTATCTCTACCAAATTAATTTAACTAAATTAATTCAGCGGTTTAAGAGTGAAGAGGAATTAAAAAATAGTACATTTCGATGCTAGTGCGGAAAGTATATCATTACATCACGAGTACCGAGATATCGACGACGAGGACGAGTGAAGAATGACATTTCCGCGCGTGTATCGAACGACGTTTTTTAATACAGTTGCGAAAAATAAGAAAAACAACATGTAAGGAATTCGAAATTTTTATATTATTAATTATGTGACATCATTGACTTTGACATTATGAAGAAGTGTTTTTTAGCTGGGTGTTATTATTATTGAACCCACTTCAATGAAAGTTTTTTTTTAAATGCATGTTCTATAAGACAAAAACAATTGTAAATATAAAACATTGTACTATTATTACCCAAATTTCGTTAATTACGATTATTTGTGTGTCGTACATTTATAAAAACAATATCGAATGTTGCCTTTGGAAACTTACAGCAGAAAGAAAAAACGCCTCTTCTTTGACAAGCGTTCCGTTCCATCCAGACAACTTATTAAGAACGATTTTTCAATATTCAATATAAAAAAATTTGACGTGTTATAATGATGAAGAGATAAGTAATAAAATATGAAATATGTATATTTTTCGTATTCTTACATTAACAGTAGGTTTTTATGTTGATTACGACGTTTAAAGGAAACTAATATTAACACTCATCAATAAGTAGTCATGAATTGGAACAAGAATAAATTTAAAAAAATTGAAAAAGTAAATAGCACTAGTTCGCGAAAACCAACTTTCCGCACGATAAACAGCTACGTAAAGTAGCACTTTTTGAGCAACTGTATTAAAATAGTACATTTTACAACTAGTGTGAAAAGGTGAAAAGAATGTCTTTCTACCACTAGTACCGAGGTATCTTGCCACGAGCTGAAAGCGAGTGGCAAGACTCGGTACGAGTGGTAAAAAGACATTTCACACGTGTTGTAAACGACGTTTTTTAATACAATTGCGAAAAAATAATAAATTAATATATCATTAGTAGAGTCATACCACCAAACCAAACCAAAACCAAAAGTACCTATACAGCTAAGATACGCGAGCTGCCGCAGCCCGCGATACCTTCATACTCGTGCGCGCCCCGCGGGCCCGGCGTGGGTTGGTCAACGACACCTCCTCATAACTCATGAGGCCCTGGTACCTGCTCCGCGCTAAATTCAATTTTAACTGCGTTTCGAAAGTATAGTTTGGAACTAAAAATTAAAAAGCACTAGTTCGAGAAATTGAGCTTCTCGCACGCTACGCAGCCACAAAAAGTACCACTTTTTGAGCAACTGTATTAAAAAAAAAAAATTTATGTTTTTCAATGGTGTCAAATCTTGGCGGCTCCACTTTTTAAATCAATCCTAAGGACCAATCCTGCCAAAGGAAACGCTGTATGTTATCGGCTACAACGGCCACTATATTCGTTACCGGACCGGGGATGAGAAAGTGATTGGCTGTCCTATCGAATATTTTCAAAAACACACTGATGTTAGATCCCGTGTGAATTACGCAGGTTCTATTCCTTCCGTTCCTCTGGCTTTCCAGCTATATTCACTTGTTGCTAATCTTTTGCGGTAGATCATCTCCCAAAATTGCCTTATATCCAGAGGAAACTCGTTTTTGGAACGAATGTAGTAGTCTAATAATGATATAAATCGCAAACATCACGTATTTTAGGGTAGACGGATAATCGCTCTGATGGAATAAGGTTTTCAAAAGCGTAAAGTTACCATGAAAACAAAAGTTCGGTAAAAGCATATGTCATTATAATTTACTTTAACCCTTAAATGCATGATTTTTTGTATAACTTTTTAATAAATTGAAATAGATGTGTCATGTTGTATAGATTGAGGGAAAAATAAAGAAAAAAATCATAGTATTTCAAAAAACCATCAAATATACGATGCATATATACATCATTATGCATTTAAGGGTTAAGCTTTCTTTACCGATATTCGGATTAAGCGGCACTAAGCGCATTGTCTATAGTCCATATGGATCTTGAAATATACAAAAACAAGCACGTAACTGCGTTTTTCGGCCAAAGAGGTACAACATTTTGTATGTATGTATGAATTATGTGATAGGCCGAACGACTGTCGCATGTTTTTTTGAATCCCTATTGCTCAACATATTTGCCGAGGTAGTGAGTCCAAGCCTCCTCTACGCTTAATTTTAACATCCTATTGAAACTGGTGAGGAAAAAATTCAAAAATACGGTCAAAAGTTATGCTGTTTCTAACAACGTAAGCTTTGACCGTATTTTTGTTGCATTTAATAAAGGGTTAAATTAAAGATTTATATGGAAATAGGATGTAAGAACCGGCTCTAGGCGCCATGAGTACGGGTCCTTCTCTCACTGATCTGAGCGTGAGGGTGAGCGAGATGGCTGTGCGTGCCCGGGATCGTGGATATCATATTTATTTTTAGTTAGATTTAAGAAAAAAAAGTAATCGATGAGTAAATTTTTAATAGTGCAGTTCAGATCTATGTTCGTGATTTTTATCTATCAAGGGAAAGTTGTTTATCGGTATTATGATCTAAAAAAACGCTACGATTTTTCAAAAGCTCTGCTGGCTGAACCCACGGCACCTTAAATATTATTTTGTGGTATTATGGTGACAACGCCCAACGCAGCGCCATCTGATAACCCCTGCATGCATTTTTAGGGTTCCGTAGTTAACTAGGAACCCTTATAGTTTCGCCATGTCCGTCCGTCTGTCCGTTCACGGCTTTGCTCTGTGATCGTTAGTGCTAGAATGCTGCAATTTGGCATGGATACATAAATCATGCATGGCGACATAACGGCAAAATAAAAACTACAAAAATAAAAAAGTGTGTGCGTGTAATCGTTACTTCCGTCAGAAAAAAAATCGGAGTTACCCTCTAGTCGCTCCTAAAGAAGTTTTACTTCAAAAATGAGTTTAAGGGTTAAAAAGTTTTTCCCACTTCAACCCAATGGTGTGGTGTGGGGTAACGGGTCGGACGGGAGTCGTCGTCAAATGCAAACAATGTTAACAAAGAACACATTACCTAACATTTTTACGAAGGTTATTTTCCCTGAAATAATAATAATTAACATTAAATTTAACTAAAAATGTATACATAAAATACAAGGGCGCTCCAAGGGTTAAAGAGCGAGATTACGAAGTAATGAAGGTAAAATGGTTTGATTACAAGTTATATTGACGGCGACTTTATCGTTGGATAGGTTTATCAAAACGAAAAACCGGCCAAGTGCGAGTCGGACTCGCGTTCCAAGGGTTCCGTACATTACACAATTTTTAACAATGTACCTATTTGTTATGTGTAACGTGAGATGTCTTTAAAAAATCCGTAGAGATCGGATCAAAAACTAAGTAATTAAGTCCGACTCACGCTTGACTGCACATTTCTAATAGGTTTTCTTGTGATCTATAGGTAAAGAGCTATTTTGTATATTTTATTTAAAAAAATTAACCCAGTAGTATCGGAGATAACGGGGGAATGGTAATTTTTTGGCTAATTTCTGAAATAACTTCTAAACTATTTATTTTAAAATTACAAAAAAAAATTGAGATTCTCATAACGAGCTCTTTCATCTCATACATATGTAACACGATATACTTTTATAACTAATTTTTTATTTTTCTCATTTACCCCCCTAAAGTGGCCCCCATGTTTAAAATTCATTTGTTTACGTTACATGTCCGACCGACCGTTACGTTACACGTCCATGTCCGATTTGGACGACCGGTCTGGCCTAGTGGGTAGTGACCCTGCCTGTGAAGCCGATGGTCCTGGGTTCGAATCCCGGTAAGGGCATTTATTTGTGTGATGAGCACAGATATTTGTTCCTGCGTCTTGGGTGTTTTCTATGTATTTATGTATTTGTATATTATATATATTGTTGTCTAAGTACCCACAACACAAGCCTTCTTGAGCTTACTGTGGGACTTAGTCAATCTGTGTAAGAATGTCCTATAATATTTATTATTATTATTATTTGTATCTCCTTCGATATCACGGGCCTATAAATCTCGGTCTTTTGATAGGCTTGCGTGGGGATATAGATCCAACACGTAGAGGCCCCTTGGAGAGCTTTAATGTCATGTAGAACGCCTGCTGGAACCCGTTCACAGGCGCAACAATAGACACCCATGAACCGGTCGCAGCAGGCATTGGGACTATTGCAGAAAAAGTGAACAGTATACCGGTCTATGGATTGAAGTTTGGGTGGACAATGAGACTGGGCTATTGTAAAGAACTCCGGACACCTGCCATAACAATGTTAAAACACGTTATCGAGGCAGGTGGTGACTTGCCGCTGACTAGATGGGCCCCTGAAACTGCCGTTGTGAAGACGACCAGGAGCAACACCGGTGTGAGCGGCTCAGGGGTGTCGAGAGGTGTGCGCCGCTTTCTACCCAGTGGCTGTTAGCAGCCACTGTGCCAACTCGCGTCTTATGCATCTTTCACTTCCACCCCTGGAGCATATAGCTCTTACGACTCCCCTCTGGACGGCCAATGAAGGCAAGCCAGAGCTGAGAGTCCTGCGGGTCCCCTTGAGGTCCACTCCGACCGACGAAGACACGCCGGAAACGGAGACCCTGACCGACTCTCTGGAGCACTCGGGTCCGTGGGGTCGTCACTCCCCAACAGCTAGCCACAAGCTGCCCTGCGGGCATTATTATTATTATTATTCCTTTATTTATTTTTAGTCTTAGGCTAGGCTTTTTACAATATGAGTATAAAAGTAAAATATAAAAACACTTACAAAACATTACAAAATTATATAAACACATTATAAAAAACCTAACCTAGGGTGCCGCCGGCAGCGGGGCAGGGCCCAAGCTGCCGGTGGTCAGGGCCGCAGAGAGAGGAACCGGCGGACTATCCGCGCCGTGTCTAAGATCACCGCCTTCTGCATCTGACCCTTGATCCAACCACCTAGCGAGAGTCTCTCAAGGTGTTGGTCGAGACTCTTCGCTATGAGACCGTTCGCTGAAACGACTATCGGGACAATGATCGTCGAATCAACATCCCACATGGCGGTTATCTCCTGAGCCAAGTCTAGGTACTTACTGGACTTGTCCTTCTCGGCTTTAACGAGATTCTCATCATGGGGGATGGCGATGTCGACGAGCACGGCCCGGCGCTGCGATCGATCTATTATCACAATGTCAGGCTTATTGGCTACAATAGTCCTGTCAGTGATGATAGATCGATCCCTATAGAGCGTGGCACGACCATTCTCGAGAACTGGCATAGGTAAATACTTGTAGTACGGTACTTCGCGGTCCACAAGGCCGTATAGAAGAGCAAGTTGCTGGTGAATAATCCTGGCTACGAGATTATGTCTGTGCAAGTACTCGCCGTTAGCAAGATGAGAACAACCGGAAATGATATGCCTGAGTGACTCTCCGGGACGGCGGCATGCCCGACAAATGTCGACCGTACCGTCCTTCAGGATATATTTCCGATAGTTGTTCGTCATCATAACTTCGTCCGCAATTGCACAGGCAAAACCCTCGGTTTCTCCGAAGAGGTCCCCGAATCGTAACCAGTTCACCGACGCGAGCAGATCTACATCGGGTCCCATGAGGGCCTTGTAGAACCGCCCGTGTAGCACCCTACTCTCCCATACCGCCCTGCGGTCCGCAGTACTTTGTACCACAGGTTTGTGCCAGTTCTCGTTTGCCAAGGAGAGCGGCGTGAAGTTCCTGTCCACTGCCACAACATCACGTTGCATCCCACACTCGTTGTTAAGGAAATAATTCCTGAGATTGTACACCTCGCGGTTGTGGAGATCTTTGGCGTTAAGGAAGCCTCGACCTCCACACTTCCGTGGGATGTACAATCTCATAACTGACGAGCGTGGGTGTAGCATACGGTGTGTGGTGAGCAGTAGACGGACCCTCCGATCCAGGGCGTCCAGCTCGGTCTGAGTCCACCTTAGTATGCCAAAGGAGTATATGAGTAGGGGCATTACCCAGGCGTTGAAGGCGCGCACTTTGTTGCCTCCTGACAAAAGACTGTTAAGAACTTTTGTGAGCCGACTGAAAAAGCGCTCCTTCACCGACCGTCTAATACTCTCACCCTCAATACCCAACGACTGTGACATACCAAGGTATTTATAGGTTTTTGATTCAGAGATAGATCTGAAAGACATTGTCTCAGAAAGTTGTAAATTTGTTGAATTTACAACCTCCCCCAGCTGTACATGCATAACCGCACACTTATCGACACCAAATTCCATTCTGATGGCAGTACTGAAAACTTCTGTGTATTTTTAATAGCACCATCAAGTCTTGGTTATTTGGCGCAATTAGTTTGAGGTCATCCATGTACAGAAGGTCAGAAATGACTTCACCCTCTCCGAAGCTGGCAACCTAACCCTGAATCCTTCAGCAGGGTGCTGAGGGGATTCAGAGCTAGGCAGAACCACAGGGGACTCAGACTGTCACCCTGAAATATTCCTCGCTCGATCCTTATAAAGTCCTGCGGGCCAGGGCGGTCATCTCCACCTCCTGGTTGACGAAGGACTGTGATCCACTGCCTCATACACGCACTTAGGAAGGATATTAAAGCTGCATCAAGTTTATACAGCTCCAATACCATTCTCAGCCATGAGTGAGGCACCGAATCATAGGCCTTATTATAGTCAATCCAGGCGGCCGAGAGGCCCCCCCTGTTCCGCCGAACTTGCTGGCATATGGTCATGTCTATGAGGAGGAGCTCTTTAGTACCACGGGACCCAACCCTACATCCATTTTGAGCGGACGCCAAAATGTTGTTAGCGACAATGTGCGCGTTGATTTTTGGTCTCAAAATGGATGTAAGGAGCTTGAGCTATTATTATTATTATTATGTCCGTTTTTGGGTCACAAACTTACGTATTTGTAAGAGACGGACAGACAGACGCACGAGTGATCCTATAAGGGTTCCGTTTTTTCCTTTTGAGGCACGGAACCCTAAAAATGGTTGTTGGTGACCCTTTTTAGGGTTCCGTACCTCAAAAGGAAAGAACGGAACCCTTATAGGATCACTCGTGCGTCTGTCTGTCCGTCTGTCACAGCCTATTTTCTCCGAGACTACTGGACCAATTAAGTTGAAATTTGGTACACATATGTTAGTTTGTGACCCAAAGACGGACATGTATGTTTTGGGGGGTAAATGAGAAAATTAAAAAATAATTTTTTTCAAACTATATCGTGTTATATATCAAATGAAAGAGCTAATTGTGAGAATCTCAAACATATATTTTTTATAATTTTACGATAAACAATTTAGAAGTTATTCAAGAAAATAGAAAAAAAAAACATTCCCCCCCTTTATCTCCGAAACTAGTGGGTCTAAAATTTTGAAAAAAATACACAAAATAGATCTTTACCTATAGATAACAGGAAAACCTATTAGAAATTGTAGTCAAGCGTGAGTCGAACCTAATTACTTAGTTTTTGATCCGACCCCTACGGGTTTTTTCACATAAAAAATACATTGTTTAAATTGTGTAATGTATGGAACCTTTGGAACGCGAGTCCGACTCGCACTTGGCCGGTTTTTAATAAAGTGAATATTTTCGGAAATAATAGCTCCGATAGAAAATAGTAGATTGTTAACCAAGGGATGAAAGGCACCCATTTCTGTCGAGGTAGTTTCACCCGAGTTAAACACTCTACTTTTCATTTCGAATACGAGGAAAGTAAAATACATGTGCATTTAAAAAACTATGGCTATTTGTAAACTTTTCTTGAGGGTAACTACTTTTAATTAACAATTTAGGTAAAAGTATCGTTATTATATAAATTTTATGCAATGAGAAGTTAAATATCAGAATGGAAATTGCGCAACAAATCCATTTAAAATTAAATTTTATTTGCTTATCGTAAAAAAAAATACTACGAAAGTAAAATGCTCTAGTACAGAAACGTATCATTTTCTGCACACTTCTTAGAACAACAACGACCCACTTTCAGAGCATGACAAATGAAAAAAAAATCTATCCCTTTAAATTTTGAACCATGGGTCCAAAAAATCTGAAAAAAATCGTAAAACAAAAGCTTAATATACAGATATACAGATCTTTATTGGTAAAATAAAATACATTTTACAAGTCACTCAATTCTTAAAAATAAAATTATTATTCACAATAATAAGTTGATATAAATGTTACAGCTGTTTTAGTGCACTGCCTTATGGGAAAATAGTTCAGCTCCGGAAACCGCTACCAAATTTTAGTATGTTGTTGGGCATGGTACTGGGTCTCCAAAACTGCCGGGAGACAGCGGCGCCGGCCATCTACTTCAGCGGAATGACGTCATCAAAATGACTCCCGCCTCGTTGCGAATATTGCATTTTGCACCCAAACTATGCATTGCACATACACGTGTGGGGTATTAAACGAAAGCCAATAAAATATTATATATTTCACTAATACACTATATACGAAAATATACAATAGTTTACGAGAAATTTTATAAATAAATAAAAATTATAAAAAAATTTTTTTCGATTATTTGGGTTTTTCAACCAAACCAAAAGTCGGACGTTAAAGCAATGTACTACAAAATTAAAGCTGATGTCTCAATCCATACACTGATATCAAAATCAGACCAAAAATGTGAAAATTATGCATCAAAATCTAGGTATTTGCTAAAACAAATGCATTAAAGTTAAAAAATTCGAAATTGGTCATTTTCAGGATAATCCGCATAAGCTTCTAGTATGTTATTAGCAATATAAAAAGGATCATAAAACTGCTGGGATACAATCTCTATACTGCCTGAGTAACAAATAATGGCGTCATACATGTGACCGCTGCCGAAATTTGCAAAATCTAAATTATAACTATACCATGAGTCATACATACACGTGTGCTATATCAAACGAAAGGTTATTAAATATATTATGATTCGTTAATACATTATTTATAAAAACAATGTATATTTTAGGAGCTACAAACAAAGAAAAACCACTTTTTTGAGAAAAGTTCTTGTATATATATTTTATAGCTCAACTAAAAACGTTATAACAATGTTGCGTCTAATATAAAAGAAACCAGTTATTCAACTATACGTCACAGCTTCAATTTTTAATTTCTGATAAAAACTGTGGAAATTGTACAAAAAAAAACTAAAGCGCGCCAACAATTCTACCCTAATGCGCTTATATTATGCAAAGAATAGTCCATATTATCGGGTATTAAATGAAAGAACATTACATAAAACACATGAAAACGATATTTTGGAGTGGAATTATAATTTATAGATTGAATTTATTTTAATAAATAACCAAAACAACGGTTTCGTTTCGTACCTAATCTGCTCCTTTGAAAGTCGGTTAAAATTTAAGTTTTGTGCACCTGGGCCACAAAGGCGAATGAATTGACGCCTCATTTATCAAAACCAGTTCAGTAGTTCCATGTAAACAATACATTACACGTAGACAGCAAATTCTGCCCATTTCTATTGTCTGGGAGAGGACACTGACTTCTGTAACAGGTTTTTTTACCTAGCTCAGAAGTCAGGGACTTCAACACCTATTTTGTACTTGCTTCTGTCAATATATATATTTTTTAATTTTTTTTTCAAATTCATTTTATAAATTATGATTCCACTCCAAAATGTCGTTTTCATGTATTTTATGTAATGTTCTTTCATTTAAACCCCATAATTAGAACTATTCTTTGCATAATATGAGCGCACTAAGGTAGAATTGTTGGCGCGCTTTAGTTTTTTGGTACAACTTCCACAGTTTTTATCAGAAATTAAAAATTTAAGCTGTGACGTACAGTTGAATAACTGGTTTCTTTTATATTAGACGCAACATTGTTATAACGTTTTTAGTTGAGCTATAATAGTTATTTGTTATACAAGGGTGCAAAGTTGTATTTTACCCGCGAGTGTAGAATTGAAACACGAGCGTAGCGAGTGTTTCAACACACGAGAAGTAAAATACATTTGCGCCCGTGTGTAACACAAAACTTTTCACCTCACTATAGCGAGGAAAGTGCCACATCCGCACGTTAGATCATCTTCATCACTGGAACACTCATTTCTTTACGATATTATAACAGAAAACTCTGGAAGTTGTGTATATTTACGCGAGTCGGTGAGAAAAGGTTTTAAGTAAAAAATTAGTTGACAATGTTGACATTTCTGATGTATGAAATGTCAACGATGCATTTTGAAATTGCATCGACTCAAGTTGTGCATTCAGAATTATATTTAACATCATTATAAAAAAACAAACGTTTCTTATGGAATTTTAAGGTTTATGACTTAAAATCATTAAATAAAGCTAAATTTGGTATTTTTATTAGATTCTCAAACCATTTATTTAATGATAATTAATATCGAACGAACCATTATCATGAGCGTTTTACGTTTTGTTATCTGTCAAGCTACTTAAACACGCTCCATCCAAGGTCAAATTACTTTCCCCACTAGTGGATAAAACGCGTTTTTCCCCGCTTGTATTGAAGGATAAACGACAACTTTCCGAGCTAGTGAGGGGAAAAATATATATACACGAACTTTGCTCAAAAAAAGTTGTTTTTCTTTGTTTGTAGCTCCTAAAATATACATTGTTTTTATAAATAATGTATTAACGAATCATAATATATTTAATAACCTTTAGTTTGATATAGCACACGTGTATGTATGACTCATGGTATAGTTATAATTTAGATTTTGCAAATTTCGGCAGCGGTCCCATGTATGACGCCATTATTTGTTACTCAGGCAGTATAGAGATTGTCTCCCAGCAGTTTTATGATCCTTTTTATATTGCTTATAATAGTTATAATATACTAGAAGCTTATGCGGATTATCCTGAAAATGACCAATTTCGAATTCTTTAACTTTAATGCATTTGTTCTAGCAAATACCTACATTTTGATGCATAATTTTCACGTTTTTGGTCTGATTTTGATTATTTTGATATCAGTGTATGGCTTGAGACATCAGCTTTAATTTTGTAGTACATTGCTTTAACGTCCGACTTTCGGTTTGGTTGAAAAACCCAAATAATGGAAAAAAAATCCTCATTTTTATTTATTTATAAAATTTTTCTTAAACTATTGTATATTTTCGTACATAGTGTATTAGTGAAATATATCATATTTTATTGGCTTTCGTTTAATACCCCACACGTGTATGTGCAATGCATAGTTTGGGTGCAAAATGCAATATTCGCAACGAGGCGGGAGTCATTTTGATGACGTCATTCCGCTGAAGTAGATGGCCGGCGACGCCGTCTCCCGGCAGTTTTGGAGACTCAGTACCATGCCCAACAACATACTAAAATTTGGTAGCGGTTTCCGGATCTGAACTATGTCTTCGACCATTTCCCATAAGGCATAGTACTATTTAGAGGAAGTTACGAGATGGAATCAATGATCATGTCGCATAGACAGCATGAATTCGTCGATCGAGTAGTAAAAGCCTTTTCTACAAGTAACGATTTTAGCTTTATGTTAAATATTGTGTCACTCTTCGATTCTTTTATATCGGTCGGTACTGAGTTATAAAGCTTTGGTCCCATAATATTTAGTGACTTTCGTGAGTTCGCGAGCCTGCATTTAGGAGCGAGTAGAATAGGCAACCTGCGGGCTGGGCCACTACGGGTAGATCCACTGGATTTATGCAAGTGTAGTGTTTGTTCTGACATACATGTATATAGGTATATATACATGCGGTCAGTATAATATATGTATGTATATATACACGCTACACCGTTACCGAGCGTTAATATTTTGTGTTTTTTGTTTGAACAGAGATTGTGCAGCAGGATAGTGAACGGGTTTTACGGGTTAATAAATACTTTTAATGAAAACTACCTATAGCGAACATGAGCCGTTACAGCCGTTTTTGAGTTATTGCAAAAAGTTTTCTCTTCTTAGTAAAAAGACGTACAAAGCGATGCGAAGATTTAGCCAATTCTGACAGAAGGGTAACTACGGAACCCTACACTGAGCATGGCCCGACATGCTCTTGGCCGATTTTTTATGTATACAGTTTTCCCTGTTTTTGGTGTGTTCTCACGTTCAGTTAAAATGACATCTTTCACCAATTCTGATCGTCACTTAAAACATCAAGTTAACTAGTAGTAATTAGGCTCGACAGTTAGGTATAACTGACAGCAAAGAGGATATAATATTATAGAGCGGTACTGTCATAGTAAATTTTGTAACCACAGTAAATTCACTGCCATCTATCGACACACTTTGAAACTAAAAATGAAGAGTTATAAAAATACGATAAAATGTATTTAAATATGGATAAACGATTTTTTTATTTGCATTAATTATTTTTATTATTTTGACCCATGTTCTGTCACTAATATGCGTTAAAATTGCTAAATAACAAACGAAACCGTCAACGCCCTCTATACGAGAGTAGGCCAAAGGTAGTAGCGACATCTGATCGAGAATCAAATGTTCGTGATTTTCGAGGCACGTTTTTTTCTTAGACTGTATCCATCTATTACGGAGTTATATCTATCTTTGCTGACAGTGACAGTAAAAATGTTATATTGTTAAATATATTGACAAAGGTGGGCACAAACAACTGAAGTAGATGGCGCTGAACGGCGTTAGGCTTACTGCTTTATGGTTACTGGTGTCAAACAGCGCCAGAGAACCTAAATAGTTGTCGCATCATGTATGTACGACGCTGCATGTACATGTACACAGTGTACAGGTTCACGTGTCCAATTTGCGACCACGCTATTTGGCGCAATGGAATTGGCCGCTCGAAGTATTTGGCATAATATGCGACAGCATAGCTTGCTCTGACAATTTCTAGAATTGTGTCAATTTTTTGTTTTTTTAATGGAATTTCATAGCCTGGATGCCAGTCCTTTAAGCCAAATCTAATAGAAAAAAGGGTTCAGTTGCCAGCCCCATTGTACGCGTCTTTGTATTCTTTGTCTATGTTAAAATAATGATGGGTTGATTTAGAAATATACATGTATGCTTTTGATGTACAGGTTGTGTTACTTACAATCAGTAGAATCGTTAGTGGCCAGCTTAAAATAATGTTAATTATACAACAACAAATCTTGTAGCTTGAATTTCAATCAATGTTATTATTGTAACAAAATCGTGTTTAGTTATTTTGGTTGAGTTGTCTTAATGAGAATGCATGAGTATGTACCTACATTTTCCCCAATCCTAACTGTAATTGTGTACTGTTACTGATTATACTACTAGTTTTAAATAAAACGAAGCATCATTTATTAATGTGTTTATAGGTAAATGTATGTACATTTAACTGATTTGTAAACACAAGCATATCAACCTCGGTCAATCGAAATCATCGACGTATTTATTTTAATTATCACTTTAATCGCTATTTTAGATTTTTAAATAAAGTTTACTACACGAAGTTAATCAGGATAAATGGAACTTAATACCATAAACGAATATTTATTTATTTTTCGATGTCGCAAGTAAAACATTAAAATTACCTATACGGGCGTTTTAGAATTGAAAACACCATAAGTGTTAGATACGTAGACGTGGTCCCAAGTGAAACAACCGGTAGCTAGTTATGCATTGCTTTATTGTCGTATAGGTATCGTGGTGGGCGCAGCCACGCACACATGCAAGCATACGCTAGATGCATATATATCATCCCTCCACCTATTAAACTATTAATATTTTAACCTAATTTCAAATTAACATTAGTAATATTTTTTTTAAATCTATTTTGGGACGGGGACGCATCACTCTCCGTGTCTCGCCTGTTGGCGGCCTATTGTCGGATTCTGCCTCATGAAACTCTTCCTCGTCTTCGCTGTACTCTTCTTCCTCCACGGGGTGAGTATGGCCTGACTCATTCTGGTGAGGCGATGGCAACATCAACGGTTGAGGCGGCGGCGGCGGCGTTGGCACCGACGGCGGCGGCGGCGTTGGCACCGACGGTGGCAGCTCCGCTCGCGCCAGCGGCGGCGGCGGCGTTGGCACCGACGGTGGCAGCTCCGCTCGCGCCAGCGGCGGCGGCGGCGGCGGCGGCGGCGTTGGCGGCGGCGGCGGCGACGACGAAATAGAAATTGGCGCAGGCGGTGAGTGCGTAAGTCTATCGTGATCGTCATAGTCCCATACATTAGCATCTCCCAGGTAACCTTTATACAATGCTAGTTGGTTTACATGTTTTCGATAACTTATTTGAGAATCCCAGTCTTTAATTAAATACATAACCTTTCCTATTCGCTTTTCTACCGTTCCTTTACTCCACGTAATTTTATTATTGTTTACATTTTTTGTATAGAGTGCAAAGGTGCCAATTGCGAATTGTTTCCGGTTAGTTACATTATTATTATCCTGTGAGCACTGAACATCGGGCTTATCAGACTTTGGAGCCGCAGACGAGGGCAGCGGTGAGGGTGGGGATAACAGATCTATACGTGACCTCATTTTACGTTCGTAGACTAATTGCGCGGGGGAGAACCCAGTGGTAGTGTGTTTCGAATTACGGTAATCAAACAAATATTTTAAAAGTTCCATTTTCGCTTGTTTAACGTTACTGCTCGACATAAGACTAGACCGTATTCCTTTTTTAACTATTTTCACATATGATTCGGCTTGGCCGTTGCTTGCAGCATGGTACGGCGGTGACGTGACATGCTTTATTCCATTAAGGATACAAAAAGATTGAAATTCTTGGGAACAAAAAGCTGTGCCATTGTCCGTTACCAAAGTTAGCGGTATACCGAATCTGGACATAAATTCATACAATTTATCGATAGTGGCGGTGGATGTAGTTGTGTTGGCCATGTCGTACACTTCTGGCCACTTGGAAAACGCATCGACCAGCACTAGGTACATTCGACCATTTATTGGGCCGAGGAAGTCGGCGTGGACACGACTACAAGCTTCCTTAGGCGGTGTCCACGGAACGGGCTTGACTCGGGCTGGCGCTGGTCGCATCTGTATGCAAATATTGCAAGACCCTATCATTCGTTCTACTGCTTCGTCCACGCCCTTAAACCAAAATCTAGACCTAACCTCCGCCTTAGTCTTCACTATACCTAGATGCGATTTATGGAGCTCCGACAACACTTTTTCACGTAACGTGTCTGGAATTACAACCTTATGACCCCTCATAATGCATCCGTTTTCGTATGATAGCTGTGTTCGACATAAGAGATAAGGTTTAATTTGTAAATAGTTAACTTTGTTTGGCCATCCCTCCATTATATATTTACGTACCTTAAGGGGATCCCATGCCCCAATGACCTTCGATCGGAAGCCCTTAGTTTTCTAATGTTTTTTGTAGCTTATCATAATAAAAGCAATCGCTTTAAGCAATATAGTATCCCATATTTACTTCAAAGTTCATTGTTTTCGAGATATTTGGCATCAAAGTTAAACAATTTTAGGCCAAAAAAACTGGTTTTCTGGCCATAACTTTTGGGTTAATTAGTTTAAAATTAAAACCTTAGACACATTTTTAGAGACGTCATGGACGAACCCAAATATGTAGATTTCGTATCTGTAAGATCCTTCACAGCAATCGAGATACGAAACAAGTGTTTTTTTAGATAATGTTTAAAAGAATCATAAATAAATAAGTATTCATTTCTTTCAAAATCCGGTAGACAAAAATAGAGATAAAAGATTGAAGAAACGATAGCCGTTTGTCTTATAATTCTATATGTACTAGTACAAAAGAAGGAGATACGATTCAAAACTTGTCAAAAATCGATGAAAACCTCGGGTAGCCCCTTAACTAAAATAACGTCATTACGGGTTTCTTTGCATACGTCCGAAAAGGTGACAGGCAGACTACCACTTAGAACGAAATGTACATAAGCGGCGCGATCGCACGGTTCCGCGCCGACATCAGCACATTCCTGCGCCGCGCCCCGAGCGCCCGCGCAGGCCGCGCGCTCGTCTGTCGGCGCAGGCCGCGCGCTCGTCTGTCGGCGCAGGTGCCGGCGCCGACAGACGAGCGCGAGACAAAAAATCAGCGCTGTTGTCAGCACTTCGCACATACTCAATGCAATAATTATACGCATTTAAAAATATTGCGTATCTTTGGAGGCGATTTGCTGTCACTTCTGGAATACCCTTATATGGTCCAAAAATCGATACAAGGGGTTTATGGTCTGTGCGAAGGATGAACGGCTCTGATTTTCCATATAAATATTGGTGGAAGCGACGCACACCAAAAATAATAGCAGTAGCTTCCTTTTGAAGCTGTTAGTATCGTGTTTCGGCTACCGACAATGTCCTCAAGGCAAAAGAAATCGGCCTCTCTTGGCCTCCGGGGTCCAGTTGTGATAAAATCGCACCAAGGCCCCGGGGTCCAGCATCGACTGTCAAAAATAGCTTAGCCCCCGGATTGAAGTGAGCCAAAACCTGATCTGATGCCATACATTTTTCTATCTCCATGTAAGCGGTATGGTGTGCATCCTTCCATTGCCAATTAGACCCCTTTTTTAAAAGGTCATAAAGAGGACACAAGATTGACAACGCATTTGGTACAAAGTTCCTGTAATAATTTACTAACCCCAAAAATGATTGGAGCTCGCTAACATTATTCGGAATGGGAGCCTTTACTAATGCTTCGACCTTATCGGGTGACTTATGTAAGCCGTTTTTGTCTATAACATAGCCTAAATAACTAACTTCATCTTTATAGAAATCACACTTTTCTTGTTGTAACGTCAATCCTGCGTCTTGCAACCTATTGAGCACGGCGTTTAACCTGCGCGCGTGCTCGGCGTCGTCGTGGCCCGTGACGAGCACGTCGTCGAGCAAGCACAGCACGCCCTCCATGCCGGCTAGCACGCCCTCCATGGCGCGCTGGAACACGGCCGGCGCGCTGGCGAGACCGAACACCAAACGAGTATACATATATAGTCCCCGAGATGTATTTATGCAAGTGTACGACTGTGACTCATCATCTAAAACAAATTGGTTGTAAGCCATTGATAAGTCGAGATTACTAAATTTAATGCCACCATATAATTTTGCAAATAATTCTTTTGCTGTTGGCAAGGGGTACTGGTCGACTATATCAATTGCTTATTTAAAGTAACAGAATAATCCGCACACAGTCGTACACTGCCATTCCGTTTTAACACTGGGACTATTGGCGAAGCGAAGCATACTCGGCATGATCTACGGGTTTAAAAATGCCTAATTGTACTAGCCGGTCGATTTCTTTGTTTACCTTATCGCGCATTGCAAATACGATCGGCTGCGCTTTAATAAAAACCGGTTTCGCGTTATCTTTGAGTCTCAGTCTGACTTTGTGTTTATTGAAACAGCCTAATGAATTTGAAAATAATCTAGAATTTTTTTTTGTAGCTGTTCAACTGAAGACAATTGGTGACAGTGATTAACTCGGACAAGTTCCAATTGAAAGGCTGATATAAAATCCCTACCTAGAAGAGACACTCCGTCGTCTCGTACGACATGTATGTCTAACGAATGTGTGTAGTCATCGTAGCACACAGGCAACCGCACAACGCCTACACATGCGATGTTATCGCCATTATAAGTAACCAGCCTTCTTCGCAACGGACCCAATGGCACATCTTTAAAGTATAATTTATAAATATCATTTGAAATAACAGTTACGGCGACACCGGTATCTATCTCAAAATTTAATTTTGATCCGCGAACAGTTACAGTGCCTACCATTGGCTCTCCCCGCAAGGAACGTATAGTAAATACCTCACCATCGTCTCCGAAGTCCTCGTCTCCGGCTCCATTGTCTACGTAATTCACTTGATGGACACACCCTACGTAGATGGCCTTTAACGTTACACTTCTTACACACATAATCACTATACTGACACTCCGCGGTCTTGTGGTTGGTATAACCGCATATGGTACACTTAGGCTTTCCTACACGGCTACTCTTTGTAGCGGCCGGTCCCTTGGCACTAGCACTGCGTGAAATCTTTAATAGCGGGTCCCGCGCCGCGGCGCCCGCGGCAGATGCGCCAGCTCCGCTCACGCTGGCGGCGGCAGCTGCACGCGCTGTGCTAACATTCTCGGCGTACTGCACAGCTTTGCTAAGTGTAAGGCCAGCCAAATCTTGCGCGTAGAGCTTTTCTTTTTCGTAACCAACCCTCATTCCCATAATAAAGCGATCGAGTAGCGTTTCTTCCACATTATTGAAGGCACAAAGCGACAAAGCGAAGCACAAAGCCTTCTCGTTGTACCGCTGCGTAGAAATTATGCCTCTCGCTGAACCCAACTTGTTTAGGGTTGAAATGGGTATCCAAACTATTTATGATATCGTCGTAGGGCACCATTGGTACATCCTTTGGTAAAACCAAATCTGCAGCGAGTCTGTACGTACCCTCCGTGAGTGCACTTAGCAAATAGCTCTCCGCTTTGTTTTAGTCGCGTCTGTCACATCGGTGATGTCGTTTGCCACAAACCACTGTGTCAGGCGACTTTTGTATGTCTTCCACTCCTGTCCATTGTGGTCAAAATTCCAAATAATCCAGTCGACATGTTACTTTTTGTTTAAATGTGGGTATTCGTCGCCACTGTTAGATACGTAGACGTGGACACAAGTGAAACAACCGGTAGCTAGTTATGCACTGCTTTATTGTCGTATAGGTATCGTGGTGGGCGCAGCCACGCACACATGCAAGCATACGCTAGACGCATATATATCAATAAGCCTGTGCTTTTTTGTACGTTTATGCTAGGGTTATCCACTTATCACAAGTTCACACAAAAGGTCCACTTTCGTATCGACCCAGTACTCACGTTACGATAGCCGATGATTTAAGACGAAAGGGGACGACCGCCCCGAAACCGCAATTCCATACAAACGTAGTCCCCATTTTCCTCTCTGGATATTAACATTATTGAAAATATTTTTACAAATTTGGTGTATTTTAATCATAGCTATGCCCGACCGTTTAGCATTTAAAAATTGTATGAAACCTGCTATGACTAAAATACATAAAATTCTGTAATATTTATGCAACAAGAGAGGAAAGTTGGTTTTTCTTGCGAGTGTTGATTTTGAGTCCCGAGAAATCGAAAGATTCTATAATTGAATCACGAGCGAAGCGAGAGAAGGACTCGAAAACACGAGATGTAAAATAACTTTGCTCTCGTGTGACACATATAATTTTTCACCTCAGTAGTGAGAACATATTAAAGGTTAAAATGTATTTCGAATTTGTAATAGACCCCGAAGTATGAAGTGGCAGTTCATGGCCTTCACTAAATTAAAAAGCTACTTTGTTTTGTGAAACAAAGTGCGACTTTCCTCACTCCAAGGCACTCCCTGGAGTGAGGAAAGTCGCACTTTCGTCAAATGTCAAATAATTTCAATAAAAGTCATCAGTTGACGTGAAACGAAATAACGTACGTACGACGTAATAGTGCTACAATTGAAAAAAGCCACGCCATTGCTGTTTGATAATGTAAGTACTTTATTTTTAGTTTTATTGTTAATTACTGGATGCAAAAGTATTGCGAAAAGAAATACATCGTGTTATTATAACAAAATGTTAAAATTTGCCAACGCGCCTCTAAAATAATTAAAATTTAACGATTGTAAACAAATATTTAATAAATTTTAGTGACATATTTTTAATGTTCCAGTCCACAGAATCCTGTGCAATAGTAAAGGAACAAATGTTAATGATAAAAATAAGCTTTTGTGGTATGAATAAGCCATTTAATTATGAAAACAAATGTTTTCAAGAAGAAAAATATTTTAGTTAAATCGGTCACAAAGGTACCAGATTGAGTACACATCGTTTCAACTTGAAACTTAAAGTAGTACTAGTAACAATTTTACCAAATTTACATAATGGCGGCATTCTCAAACTTCGACACATCAATGCCTTTTTAACCGACTTTAAGATTTCAAAGGAGGAGATTCTCAATTCGGTTGTATGTTTTTTTTGTTTTTTTTTTTATGTTTGTTACTCCATAACTCCGTCATTTCTGGACCAATTTTGAAAATTCTTTTTTTTAATAAGTATATACATACAGATTGGTCCCGTTTTTGTCAAAAAGCAGTTCTGATGATCGGATCCATGAGGAATCGAGGGAACTCCTCCAATATTAAAGGCATACATATAGTGATTTTTGTTTTTTTATCAACAAATCCAGCATTTCCATTTTAAAAAGTGACATTTGATGAAGTGGAACTGCTGATGATGATCAGAACGGAACTCTTTAATAACGCGTAGTTCACGTTTGGCGATTTGTCCTCTTCGTTATGTTTGTTAAGCAAGTTAGGTTTTCAAGAAACATTTTTGTCAAGTTCAAGTTCTGATGATGGGATCCATGAGGAATCGAGGGAACTCCTCAAATGTGAAAGGCATACATATAGTGATTTTTGTTTTTTTATCAACAAATCCAGCATTTCCATTTTAAAAAGTGACATTTGATGAAGTGGAACTGCTGATGATGATCAGAACGGAACTCTTTAATGACGCATAGTTTACGTTTGGCGATTTGTCCTCTTCTTTATGTTTGTTAAGCTACTTAAGTTTTTAAGACATATTTTTGTCAAGCTCGAGTTCTGATGATGAGACCCACGAGGAACCGAGGGAACTCCTCAAATGTGAAAGGCATACATATAGTGATTTTTGTATTTTCATCAACAAATCCAGCATTTGCATTTAAAAAAGTGACATTTTATGAAGTGGAACTGCTGATGATGATCAGAATGGAACTCTTCAATGACACATAGTTCACGTTTGGCGATTTGTTTTCTTCCTTATTGACCCAGACCTAAACTTGGACCCGGACTCGGACCTGGACCCGGGTCTGAACATGGACCTTAACTCGGACCCGGACCGAACTCTGACCCAAACTTGGACCCGGACAGCCGGACACGGACCCGATCTCGGATCCGGACCCAGACCCGGACCCGGAAATGCTACTAGAAAAGTGGGTTGGTTTTGAACTGCGATTCTCACAGAACAGAACTGCTATCAGAAAAGTAGGTTAGGTTAGAGCTGGGACCCTTACAGAAACGAAATGCTATCAGAAAAGTAGGTTAGGTTAGGTTAGAACTGCGACCCTTACAAAAACGAAATGCTACTAGAAAAGTGGGTCATTTTACCTCCTTTTCTACATAATTAGGCAAAAGATGCTGTCTTTTTCATTTCATTGTCTGGAATCTAAGAGTGCACCATCAACAATAAGTGAACTTTTAGCGGCATCCCCCATTGAAGTCGGTTTTTTTTTCTTAAAAATTATTCAATTGTCCTTACGAGAGAGGGCAAGGCCCAGTTAATATCTCTTGTGCCCAGCAAATGGATAGCCCAAGAAAAAGGAAGAAAAAGGAAAGAGATTCAAACTTTTAACCCCCTTTTAACTCTTTTAGGGGATGAATATTTAAAAACGTTGAAATTACTTTTCTTGTATTCTAATAAGTAATATGCCTTTCTACAAACTTTCATTTCAACCCATTTTTCTCCACCTTGGGGGACGATTTTCAAAACTACTGATATTAGTTTTCTTCTATTTTAATAAAATATCTTTATTCTGTACATTTTTTAATATTCCCACTTTTTTGTAAAATGTCAAGTGTTTATATGGTTATCATTATATATATCATCATTTGGATTGCTCATGATGACTTACTAGCATTACGAGCACACGAGACACTAATGGTACAGTTTGACAAACCTTGGTTTTCAAGAGGTATTTTATATTGTCATTTGCTGTCACAATGTTTAGAAACAGTTCGGTAACCGTTGCGACACATTGTGTACAGATTTGGTCACAAACTGAACGCAAAGTGCACACAATGTTTCGACCATTTGTTAGCGGAAAGCTGTTACCACACTAAGTAACCAAAACTGAACACAGTCGCGAAGTGTAGTAACTGTTACGACACATCTGACATTTAGTTACTACTTTGATGATTCTGCGACCGGAATGGTTATATGGGCCATTCAAAATACTCTTTCAGAATCGGGTTTGCTTTGTAGAACGACCGTGGCAAATCGTTCGACCTGGAAGAAGGAGTATTTTCAAGTACTTAAACGGATTATATATTTATAAATAGTATCTTTTTCAACTGCTCGTGGTAACCATGTTGCTGTATCACAATGGAATGGAAGGGATTCGAGGATCAAGTACCCGCGTGCACCGACACGCGACTATTAAAAAATAATTAATGATCCACTCCACATGAATGCGACCGCAACAGTTTTAAGAGCAGACACATAAACGAGTTTATGCCAAGTTAATCGAATTATAATGACCATGCAGCGCAAACAATAGTGTCAAGTAAAGATACATATAGAGGTGGTCAGTGCTGCTTTCATCATTTTATCCGAGATGTACCTCCGGGTCGGCCTTGTGTTATTATTTGCTGCTTGTTTCGTCTTAGTTTGTTCTGCCGAACCCTTGACGGCAAAACAGGAACAAGAAATAATAAAATATATCGGTGAGTCTGTTTTTAATAGTGGATTTGTTTAGAAGTTGAGATTTTAATGGGCATTAGATATAAAGAGCTATAGTTGGTCAGTTGGTCAAACCAATTTGTCAGTCAGTAACAACCAGGAAAATTATACTCATCCCTTTCTTTTGGGTGCTAGTACTAGTGTAAGACAAAGATAGTATGATTCTCTCTGTCTATGTTTGAAATGAGACAGTCCTTTGACAAACTATATTTAATTTTCCCAGAAAACCAGATAAATCAGTTTGATATCCACGATGAAGATAGCCTCAATAAAGCTCTATACAAGGTATCGGATTTGTTTAAACCTTACATGAAACATGGTGAGTATGTTTGGCTTTTAAATTGTATCTAATATTAAAAAATAATTTGTTTGTACTAAAACGAAATCAAAATATTGAATATTTTTTGTACGAAATACCAATTAAATGACTGGGTTATTTATTTTAATATTGTACAACATATAGTGCTTGATTTAAAACCGCATGCTTACTGCTGTGGAGTTGTTATTCGTTAATTAAAGCCTAAAGAACGCAGTGCAAGAGCATGTAAAATGAGTTATTATTAATGCCCAATAAAATAATGATTACAACCACCTGATTAAACTTACCTACTTGTTTATGCATCGCCTATGTGTGCATATTTTATCGTCAGTCGGTGAGTGTAGTAATTTTTAAATGGATTTATACCTAGTATTTATTGAATCGTTAATTTTCAGGCATAAAATTATGGAATATACCTGTATTAGATCCGTTATTTTTGAAAACAGTAAAGATAACACAAAACAAGGGTGGCAATAATTTCAAAGCGGAATTTAATTCTGTATGGGTGTATGGTTTGTCCGACTATAAGATTGAGTATATTCGGTAAGTTGTGCATTTTTTCAATTCAATCAATATAATCCTGGTAAGCAACGGCTGTATTCGCATTTTTGTGTCTACATTTATAATTGTTACACTCGTAGGGTTGCCTTACCTTAACATTTCTTAGACAACCAGTGAGTGAAAACCAGCGCCAAGATCTGCAATTAAAACCAACTCACGAATCAATAGTTATTTGTTATACAAAGGTGCAAAGTTGTATTTTACCCGCGAGTGTGCAATAGAAACACGAGCAAGCGAAAGCATTCTATAGATGAACCACGAGCGAAGCGAGTGGTTCTAAAATAGAATCCGGAGCGTAGCGAGTGTTTCAACACACGAGAAGTAATAGTTATTTGTTATACAAGGGTGCAAAGTTGTATTTTACCCGCGAGTGTGGAATTGAAACACGAGCAAGCGAAAGGATTCTATAGTTGAACCACGAGCGAAGCGAGTGGTTCTAAAATAGAATCCTGAGCGTAGCAAGTGTTTCAACACACGAGAAGTAAAATACATTTGCACCCGTGTGTAACACAAAACTTTTCACCTCACTATAGCGAGGAAAGTGCAACATCCACAGGCGTTAGATCATCTTCATCACTGAAATCACTCATTTTTTTACGATATTATAACAAAAAACTCTGGAAATTCTGTGTTTTTATGTGAGAAGTTTTTAAGTAAAAATTTTGTTGACAATGTTGACATTTCTGACGTATGAAATATCAATGATGCGTTTTGAAATTGCATCGACTCAACTTGTGCGTTCAGAATTATATTTAACATCATTATTAAAAAACAAACGTTTCTTATGGAACTTTAAGGTTTATGACATAAAATCATTAAATAAAGCTAAATTTGGTATTTTTTATTAGATTCTCAAACCATTTATTTAATGATAATTAATATCAACCGAATCATTATTATGAGCGTTTTACGTTTTGTTATCTGTCAAGTTATTTAAACATACTCCATCAAAGGTCAAATTACTTTCCCCACTAGTGGATATAATGCGTTTTTCCCCGCTTGTTTTAAAGGATAAAAGACAACTTTCCGAGCTAGTGAGGGGAAAAATACATTTGCACCCGTGTGTAACACAAAACTTTTCCCCTCACTATAGCGAGGAAAGTGCAACATTTACAGACGTTAGATCATCTTCATCACTGGAATCACTTATTTATTTACGATATTATAACAGAAAACACTGGAAATTCTGATTTTTACGTGAGTCGGTGAGAAGTGTTTTTAAGTAAAAATTTTGTTGACAATCTTGACATTTCTGTTCTGACGTATGAAGTGTCAAGGATGCGTTTTGAAATTGCATCGACTCAACTTGTGCGTTCAGAATTATATTTAACATCATTATAAAAAATCTAACGTTTCTTATGGAATTTGCAGGTTTATGACTTAAAATTATTAAATAAAGCTGAATTTGCTATTTTTTATTAGATTCTCAAACCATTTATTTAATGATAATTAATATCGAACGAACCATTATTATGAGCGTTTTACGTTTTGTTATCTGTCAAGCTACTTAAACACGCTCCATCCAAGGTCAAATTACTTTCCCCACTAGTGGATAAAATGCGTTTTTCCCCGCTTGTTTTAAAAGATAAAAGACGGCTTTCCGAGCTAGTGAGGGGAAAATAAAATTATATTATTATAATCAATACGTTTTTGTTTTTCAGGACACATCCTGCTAAGTACTCTTTTGAAATGAAGGTGAGATTTCAAGACCTACAAATGCTAGGAAATTACGATATAGATGGTAAATTACTTATCCTAGAATTGAAGGATCATGGTCCGTTCACCGCAAATTTGAGTAAGTGTTATATTTATGTTTTTACGTACCTATGCTTTATACCATAACTATTAAATTTCTTAAACCCACACTCGTACATATTTTAATGCCTTTCATTATGTAGCAGTCACATAAACTACTATTAAAATTATTAAAAACCCCCTACCCTATATGCCAAAAAAATCAATTTTATGCCAAAAATGCCTTACATTGTTTTGGAGAAGTGCTTGCTCTTCAACTTGCTGCTTTTATCAAACATACCTAAGAACCACCGCAAGGAAAATCGCTATTAGGTAAAAAACCGCCACGAAATCTGTCTATCCGTTAGAGAGCTACGATGCCACAGACATAGACACACATTAGCGTCAAACATACAGTATCGGCCAATAATATATTACCTTTGAGTGTTTTTGTATGAGCTTGTATAGAGTAATAGTATTTTTCTCAAAAATGGACGGCAAAGTCGACGTTGCCGGTTAAAAAGTTGGTCGCGAAGTGCGTTGTTTATGGTCAGGCAAAAAATTAAAAAGTTAAAAACATTGCAGTCTCGATTTCGGGACTGCAATGTTGCATACAAATCCCATTATTTGTCGAGTTCCTAACTTTTTAAAAGTTGAAGTGGCCATATCAAATGAAGGCATAGGTCCATTAAACAGCCAAACAGATGATCAGTACTTATTATTATAATGTTGGTACCGCGACTATTTAGGTGTCTCAAATAGGTTGGCATATTTTCAGCAGAAAAATACACTTCTATTTTTAATAAAAAAAAAAAAAAACGGCGGCAAAGCAAATCTTTTACTTTTTTCTGTGAAAATATATACATAAAAACGTTGCTTCTGTAAAATATTTCTATTATACTTGTATTTATTGCGCCATTTTTGAGAAAAGCACTATATATGACTCGGCTGGAAGGCTACTTGCTGGCTTCGGATTCAATTAAACGGACTCCCAAGCTCGTCCGTTTAAAACGAATCCTCAGCCAGCAAGTAGCTACTTCCGAACCTCGACAATAATGTACTATTATACAATCGTGATATAATAGAGAGCTTTTCAGTCGAGTACCGTGTTTAAGCAACGAAGCTTGCTGAGTTGCTTAAGGTAAGGTACGAGATTGAATAGCTTGATTATATTACTATTGTATACAATACTTTTTCTACGAGACAAAAAAATAACACTTTCAACTAGTAGAATCATATAGGTAAACAAACCAAAAGTATACAGGATACGCGAGCTGCCGCAGCCCACGATACCTTCTTACTCGTACGCGCCCCGGCCGCGGCCGCCGCGGGCCCGGCGCCCCCGGCGGTTTGGTCAACGACACCTCGTAACTCATGAGGCCCTGGTACCTGCTCCTTGCTAAATTCCATTTTAAGACAGTTTTTTTCTCGATTTTGGCCACCGTAGCCTATGGAGACTAACAAGCAACGCTAAGAGGTTTTCGTAGGGTATGGATGTTGCTATATGAAGGGTGTCACATGCGCATTTATGTTCATAAAATAAAATGTTTTTGTTGGCCAACCAATCACAAAGCAGATGCGACCCAGCAGCGTGTTTAAGTAGGCTAATTTGCATTGAATCGAGTCTCCTTAAACAAGAAATATTTTATCGAAATGTATGACATTCTATTTTCAATTTTTTTATAATTCAAAATCAAGTTTTCTATGTCGTTGTAGCTTTTAGTTTGTAACCATTTAGTTAACCTACTTTTACACTCGTATGTAGTGCAGGAATAAATGTCAATGTGTTTGTTAATTTGATTATATAGACTGCAAGATTGTGCCTGTTGCTGTCTTCTGGCAAATGCAGTTTTCACTGTATGGGTTTTAATTACATTAGTCTTTTTCCTACGTGTGCATGTATTGTCTTTTTTGTATGTGGTTCGCTTGTGTGTTTTTAGAATAAGATTTAGAATATACAATTTTCTTACAGATAATAGATTGCAGAGTAAATAGAGGTCGTTAGTAGGGAATCTGAATGGCTTTTGGTGCATGACTTTTAGCAATGCTCTTTGAGCTCTCTCAAGCTCAAGAAACTTAGTCTTTGTGGCACCACCCCATACAGAGATACAATATGTGATGACGGATTGAGCCAGCGATACGTAAACTTGATTTAGCACAGTTTTTGTTACTACATGCCTAAGATTTTTGAAAGTCCAGGTCAGTTTGCGGATCCTATTCATTATGTTCTCAGCATGAAGATGCCATGTGAGGCGCTGGTCAATTGTAACTCCAAGGTATTTTGTGTATTCCACTTTGCAAATAGATGGGCAGGAGCAGATGGCCAGTGAGTTGCCGCAATTATGTATCCTAATTGAGAATTCTTTCTCTGGCTGTGAACGGTTACAGTTGGCGAAGCAAATAAAGTTGGTTTTGATGGTGTTAAGGGTGAGCAAGTGTCTCTGCAGCCAGTTAGCGATTTTTGTGAGGCCAAGTTCTGCAGAGAGGCGGACCTCCTCCCACGTGTCTCCTGAGAATACCACAGCTGTGTCATCTGCATAAGTAAATATAGTTCCCGCCTCAATAGACATGTTGCATAGTTCATTTATATAAACTAGGAACAGCGTAGGGCCTAGAACACTACCTTGTGGCACTCCGTAGGATATGGGGCTTTCATCACTGATGCAATCACCAAGTTTGACCTTCTGTGTTCGGTTCTGGAGGTAACTACTAAAGAGAGATAGAGAGGTGCCTCTTATGCCTTTCTTTTCCAAGATGTTAATAAGGATGGGAACCGACACGGTGTCAAACGCCTTTTTCAGGTCTAGAAAAACCGATAAACATTTTTTGTTTTTATCTACGTTATTAATTATAAGCTCAGATAGTGCCGTTACAGCGTCCTCCGTTGAAATACCTTTTCTGAAGCCGTATTGTGCTTTCGATAGGATGTTAATTGACTAAACGGTATCGATAAAATTCTTATGCTTGAGTCGGAAGTGCCATAGACTATCCAACGTTGAAAAGAGTAAGGTTGTAGTGTAGCATATCAAGTTGTAATACACAGATTATACTCGACGAGTAGAAAAACAATATAATAGGTTAGTTTGTAGATTGCATATTATACTAGTCATTTTATACAAATATATGATGAATACTGCAATGAAATACTGTGAATTACAATAGGATACTCAGCATATTACTATTTATTTTATTTTATATATTTATTTAATTAATTACAACAACAATATCTAACTAATTTACAAAGTATCGTTAAACCCGTAGGGTTTGTCTCGATACCGCATTCGGAAACATGACATCTTATACAAAAATATAACAAAGTGTTAAATTGTACATAATAACTATACCTAAACTATTTATCAGCAGTTTATAAATTATAAAAATCGACATAATTACACCGAGCACCGAAACAGCAATTTGTTTTGCTTATCCTATTGTTGTGCCGGCCGTCTTGCTTGGCCGAACCGGTCTATTCGCCCGAGTACAGGATGCTCCAACTATGTATTTACTAGTACAAGAATTAAATTAACTTACTACTTAAGAGGCGATATAACTACCCATTATACCTAACGTTTACCTAGTGCAATGTTTAAAATTATTTAATAATATTATAATGTAGGCATCAATGTTACATTATTATGAGAGTGCTACATGAAAGTACCACTTCTACAAGGACAAAATGATCACTTCACTAATTTTCTTGCAACTGTTTCAGCATATCTCTTTTGAGATACCTTGAGATATTAGAAGAGATATGTGCCTTACATTCAGTTGAGAGTTTATTTATGAGATCTAGTAATATATATTCCGATGTTCTTCACCCATAAAAGTTTTTAAATTGCGGTTTCTTTAGCATGCTTTTTGTAACTTGCCTGGTCGTTTTTGGATGATCAACTAAATGTTGTACCTCGGTCCTAGAAAATTGTTCTTTTAATATTTGATATTCAAATTTCATGTGTATTGGTAAAACTTTACACACACTAAAGAGATCTTTATCAGATTTACGGCTGTTTTTAACATTTGGGGGTACGACAAGCTTAAGTAACCTAATCTGTAAATTATATATTTTGTCAAGATAAGACTTAAATGTGCGACCATAGCTACTTAGATCATATGAAGTAATGCTTTCAACAAGCGCGTTATAAATATCTAACCGAGTTAAACGGGATTCTAATAAATAAATATTATTATAGGACATTCTTACACAGATTGACTAAGTCCCACAGTAAGCTCAAGAAGGCTTGTGTTATGGGTACTCAGAAAACGATATATATAATATACAAATACATAAATACATTGAAAACACCCAAGACTCAGGAACAAATATCTGTGTTCATCACACAAATAAATGCCCTTACTGGGATTCGAACCCAGGACCATCGGCTTCACAGACAGGGTCACTACCCACTAGGCCAGACCGGTCGTCATTACGCCGGCCGGTATTTAGGTTTAAGATTCTTTATTCTCACTAAGAATTTGACAATTCACTTACATGAGAACTTAAAACTACACAAATACATTTATTTTGCATGAAAATAGCGAAAGAACTAATAACATAGAGGGTATTTACTATTTAAACATACAGTAAAATAAAATCGGCCGATACACTTTTAACAAAACAAGGTGATTAGTGGTGCATATGGTTAACATTTCGTCTACTTGAGATGTACACAAAACGTTTTGTAGTTGACAGTAAGCTAAGGCCCAGTTTCTTATTTCCGAGATTCGTAATAACTGTGCGTCAGCGGTGATCATTCCTGTACTGATCAGTATAATGGGTAAGTAGACCGTAGGTGTCGCGAATGTCGGGACTGGTTTTTAGTTGCTATGAGCTTATTAAATATTGAACTATCGATCTTATTACCTAGTTATGTTAGGGTCTTTTTTGTAATGGTCATGTACATATTTTATTTATCGTATAAATGGTACAATGCAGTGCAGCAAGTACGCTAACTTACAGATACTGGAAGTGGCAATGTTTTTATGTTTTATTACAATTATATTATAGTTTTATTACAGTTATTGTTTTTATTTTATTTATTAGGTGTTCAATTTTATAACTCTAAGCGTTCTTGGTAATGTGATATGTAGATTATATACACAATGATATATTATAAAGGTGCTATTTAGGTATATATAGACAAGATTAAATTTTAAATGGTCTATTTTTTTGGTAATGTTATTTTTAATTTATATAAATTATATAGGTATGCGAATTTTTGTTTTGTTTTATACAGCTGCTGTTTATGATTGACATTTACTTTCCGAATATTTAGATTTATTCTATGGCGAATAATTGCTTACGTGTTTTTTTCAATTGTATTTTAAAGCTGTACATAGACTTGATTTCTTTTATATTTTTGGCAGTTTATTATACAGCTGAGCGCCTTCATATAGTATACATTTTTGTCCGAATTTTGTTCTGGTTTGCCGTAGAATTAGGTCATTGGCATTTCCGAATTTAATTTTTTGTCTAGTATTCTTTTTCGAAAAACCTATTTGAGTGTGTATATTTTTATTGATTACTTTTCGTACTAATAAACATGTATTGTATGTATATGTCTGTTTGATATTAAGTATCCGAGTTTCTTTGTATATTTTTGTTGTTGGTGTTAATAGTCATAATGAAATAATGCTTTTATTAATTTGTTTTGGGCTACTTGTAGTAACTGTAGATTCGTTATGGCTGCCGAGCCCCAGACTTCAATCAAATAATCAATATATGGTTTAATGAGGGAGTTGTAAATCATATAACGCGTTATTTTGGGCAGAAAACGTGCAATTCCCCGTGTGGCTGCTGTCAAGGAAAATATTCGGTTTCTTACTTTTTCAATGTGTGGTTTCCAACTTAAGCTTTTGTCTAAAATTAGGCCAAGATATTTCTCTTTGTCTACTTGTTCAATTATTTGGTTATTTATTGTAATCGGATCAAATTCATCAATTTTCTTGTTTTTTGCTAAGAATATAATATAGTTAGTCTTTGTAGTGTTAATGGTAAGTAAATTACTCTGAAACCACGCATTGAGAAGATCCAGGTCACTTTGTGCTTTCGTTATAACATTGTCTATAGTGTCTCCAAAGTAAAATAAGGCTGTATCGTCAGCGTAGAGTGTTATATCTCCCGTCAGACCTATCGCTTTAATACCATTGATATAGACCAGAAACAGAAGAGGCCCTAGAATTGAGCTTTGCGGCACGCCACAATTTATTTGTTTAGGGGTACTTGTGTGATCTTCTATTTTAACAACCTGATAACGATTTGATAGGTATGACTTAATAATATTGTACGCCGGCCTATCAATGGCTATGTTAGTTAGTTTATTTAGAATGATGTCATGACTAATCGTATCAAAGGCTTTTTTCAAATCTATAAACACTCGAGTACTATTTTCCGTTGATCAATATGAACTTTAATATTCGTTATAAGATCTATCGTAGCTGACAACGTATTAGATTGTTTTCTGAAACCATATTGTTTTTCGTATAGAAAGTTTATAGAATTTAAGTAGTTTATTAGGCGATTATAAATTATTTTCTCAAAATTTTTGGAAATAGTTGGTAGTACCGAGATGGGTCTATAGTTGCTTGGATCACTCCTATTTCCTGATTTATATATGGGAGTTACCTTTGCTAATTTAAGACTATCTGGAAACATTCCCGCTTCAAGGCACTGGTTAATACATGACACAATCTCATCAACAATTATATCCCTTACACATAATATACATTTGGTGTTAATGCCATCTAACCCAGAGCTCGTGTTTAATTTTAAGTTATTTATCACATTATTTACTTCATCACTCGTTGTTGGAGTCACCTCAGAAAGGTTGTAGCTTGCTCCCATAGGTTGAGTAGAGTGGTCGGCCTCTCGAACAAAGTCTACATTAGGAATTTCTGCAGCCAGCTTTGATTCAATTGTTGAGAAATAGTCATTGAAGCATTCACATATATCATTTGGGTCTGTAATCATCAGGTTATCATTTATCAATTTAGCGGGTGGAATATCTATCCTCATCGCTAGGCTATTTATAAGAGTCCACATTTTTCCAGAGTTATTTTTACATTCCATGAACTTCTTGTAGTAGTACTCTTTCTTAGTTTGCTGTATTTTTGTTGCTACTTCATTTCTTTTCTTTCTGAATTGCTCTTCCATTTCCTTATTCGTTGGGTTTTGTTTAAGTTTCTTCCATAATTGGTTTCTTGCATTTATTTCTTGAATAATTTCTTTATTTATCCAGTCCTGTTTCGGTAAGTTAAGGGTCTTGACTTTAGTAGTTTTACTTTGCCGGATGCTTGCTAGTAGTTTGTTTTCCAATAGGGTATAATCATGGAGTTAATTTTTGCTTTCAATGTCTGCAACTGTCTTGTATAATATGTTGTAATGTATGGCTTCATATTTAACTTTTTGATGAAGATTAGGTTTATACTTTTTTAACTCAAAATATATTTGCTTATGGTCTGATAAGGCTGAATCAATAATAGCAAAATGAAAATCATTTTCGTTCAGGTTAGTACAGACATGATCCAATATTGTTTTGCATTCGGGTGTTTCTCGTGTACAAAAGGATTTGTCTATTTTGTTTTTAATTTTATACTTGTTCTCTTTTAGCATCATTTTATAATCCATAACTTTCTTTTCTTTGCTGAGTAAGTTTAGATTAAAGGCCCCAAATAGTATTGCCCTTTTACTTCTTTGTAGCTGCAGTGACAAAGTTTCATGGAAGTCATTGATATTTGAGTGATTCGTCCTATAGATAGCGCCAATGTCAACAGAAAATTTATCGATATGTATCCATAGGTAGTGATTTTCATTTAGGGTTTTTTCTTCGATAATGTTATGTTTAAGGTTATTGTGCGCAAAGATGGAAACTCCGCCACCTCGCATGTGAGTCCTAAAGTTATAATAATGGGTGTAGCCAGGTAGTTGATATCTCTTCGCCTCGTCTTCGGACTTAAGCCACGTCTCTGTCAGTATTACGATGTGAATTATATCTTGAAATGTTTGCACAATACATTTAAGTTCGTCGAACTTCCCAGGCGTTACTGTACTTCGCATGTTGCAGTAAAAGAATTTGAGTGCACCTTTGTTGGTTATTATATTTTCATAACAAGTAGCTAGTTGATAAGTTGCGTTGTTAACAGTAATTACTTCGGGGTTGTTACTGTTGGGTTCCACGCATTGGTGTTTTTTGGGGGTATTTGCACAATTTTGGGTACTCCCTTGACGTATTTAATTCTCAAATCTGACTCTCCGCACGCTACTCGCTGATTTAATTCATCTTTTAAGTTCTTAAAAAACGCTTGCTGGGAGGGAGTTTGGTCGGGAAAAATTCTGACTGCCTCACTTTCCAGCTTCTTTTTCTGCTTTAATATAGATATGGCAGTATCCTGAGCTGCAAAACAGACTTTAGTGAGTCTATTTTATTTGGATTGGCTTTTCCAAGGCGATAGACTTTAATGGGTTCTGGACAGATGAAATAGCTTTTATAATTTCTTTGACCGCATTTTCATCTATTTCTACTTTTTCACTTTCCAGCGATGCGACCGTTTCAGGAAGCCCTGTAATGATTATGTTTTTGGCTCTTTGGTTACGATTCTGCATTTCAGCCATTATGTCTTCATAGTCAGCCGTGTTTTGTGTTTTTTGCTGCACGCTTGCTTCCAAGAGATCGATCCTTTTTTCGGTTTCCTTGTTTAATTGAAGACAATTTACCAAATCCAATTTCATTTGATTTTGTTCATCATTTAATCTTTCCACAGTCGACCTAATGTCGCTTACGTCGTTCTTAATCGAGGTAATATCATCACGTAATTTGGTAAGGTTTTCTGTTTGACTCGTAAGTGTTGATTTTATATATGACGCCAGTTCAGACATTTGCTTGCGCATTTCGGATATCTCATTTGTAATTGATTCGTTCTCATCATATAGTTTGCGTTTTTGTCTAATAAATTGTCGTAAGTGAGGAGTCTCCGTAAGAAGATTTATACTAGTTAACTCCGGATTAGATCCACTGCGCAGAGTGCGCTCGCCATCTCGGCCACTTCCAGTCGGTGAGTGAAACATTGATCTGTGGTTACTCACGTGCAGATAAGCCAGAAAGCCGGTAACTCGACGTGTGCAGTAGAACAAGGTCGTAGAAAACACTTCTTCACTAGGCAAAAGCTACTATACTAGCCACCATTTAAAGATGAAAATTGTTTGTCGGCAAATATTTAAATTTTAGATTTATTTAGCGACGCGTCCGCTCTGTACGCTGTCTTCACGCAAATTTTTTATTACGTAATATATACATTTTTGCCATAACTGACTGTTAGACTGGTAGAGAATGCCTCAAGGCGTTAAGTCCGCCATTTGTACTCTTTTTGTGTAAATTTGTGGAATAAAGTTTAAATAAATAAATAAATAACTGCCCTTAACTTACTACATACAAGGTCAACATGAGCATCCCAACCAAAACGGTTGTCAATTAAGAGACCCAGATGTTTTTGCTTCAAGACTTGTTCTAATGGCGGACATTTGCAGTGATTTGTTAAGCGTATTTTTCTGGAGTGCAGACAGTCGTGATCATGTCCTACAATGTGAACTGCGCGCGCCGTTCTCGATTGGCTAGAATGCACATGCAGAAGCTTCGTTAACTAAAAAACCTCTAGTAAAAAATGAAGTTGACAATACATTTAAAAAAAACCTCTATTTTATGAAAAAACCAGTACAGGTTATCGCCCGTACAAAAGAATACTACTAGACTACCTAAAGCAGTGAGGTGGAAGTCACTCACAAATATAAAATAGTTATTAGTGCAAAGTTGTATTTTACCCGCGAGTGTGGAATTGAAACACGAGCAAGCGGAAGGGTTCTAAAATAGAATAAAAGAGAAGTAAAAACATTTGCACACGTGTGTAACACAAAACTTTTCACCTCACTATAGCGAGGAAAGTGCAACATGCAAAAAACAGCTCATAAAAAAATAAGTCTTTATTTGTACACATTATAATCATCATCAATATAGTATAACATTATGTAAAATTTTTGTTGACAATGTTGCCATTTCTGACGATGTGTTTTGAAATTGCATCGACTCAACTTGTACGTTCAGAATTATATTCAACATCATTATAAAAAAACAAATGTTTCTTATGGAATTTTAAGGTTTATGGCTTAAAATCATTAAATAAAGCTAAATTTGGTATTTTTTATTAAATTCTCAAACCATTTATTTTATGATAATTAATATCGAACGAACCATTATTATGAGCGTCTTACACGTTTTGTTTTCTGTCAAAAACTACTGAAACATGCTCCAAGGTCACATTACTTTCCCCACTAGTGGATAAAATGCGTTTTTACCCGCTTGTTTTAAAGGATAAAAGACGGCTTTCCTAGCTAGTGAGGGGAAAAAAGTTATACCGTAAAAACATGGAGTTGATACATTATTGGCCGGTACTGTATAACACCCCTCTTTTTGCGTCACGGGTTAAAAACAACTGAGATAGGTATATACCTAGTGTGTGGCTTGTTATCAAAAACGATAACCAAAATGGTATAAGTAAAAACAATCAGACTATTTGGCACCGTGCGAAGTACATGGTGGGGGCATAGATGTAGGTAAAAAGAGGTAGATATGTGACGTTAATAGTTGACAAAACTAAAATCTGGTCCTCAGAATAATGACTAAAGCATAGAAGTCGGGCAAAAATGCTTCGCAAGTATGTATACCCGTACTTTACTTCCTTACGAATTAGATAATGTGCCGAAAAGAGATGCATATATGCTTGTTATTTCTCATTTACGTACGGTGTCATAAGTTTGATAATTTGCTAGGGATGTAACTGTGTCGACTTTTTATATCGATAAATTATGCATAAGTTTATGTGCCGTGTAAAATAATAATCATGAAATTGGCAAATTGATAATAGTCTGGCTAATGAAAGTTGAACCTGAAAAAACGCGGCAATTTCAAGAAATCTGTAGCAGGCGGCTCGTTGAAATGAAATGCGTGGAATACAAGGATTGCATAACTTTTACACTTTTTATAATTTTCATATTCTAAAAATCATTAAAAAGTATAAAAATTATGCAATCCTTGGAATCAAAGAGCCGCCTGATATGAGGATTAATGCATGTACCTAATATAGCTTTATCTCATTTGCAGTCTACCACTCAGAACCGTCTAACTATACCTCTCGTTTTTTTATCATTAGAAAGAAGGCGAGCGATCTTAACGTGTCGTTTTATCGAAAAACACTTTGAAAATAAGTCACAACAAATATAATATACGATCATTTACATACTTTTGCTTTCATAAGTAAAATATTGTTATATTTATAAAAAAACTTGTCAATAAAAAGACACGTGGAAATGGTTTACCGTTTTTTCTAATGCTAAAAGACTAAGTATAGTTTCTAGTCATGTACAGTCAGCTGCAGAGAAAAGGCACCCCCCTGCATACAAAGTTCTGTAAATTAGTATTGACGTGGGGTACCTTTTCTCTGCAGCTGACTGTACCAAATAGGAAATAATAATAAAAAATGTTCGTGTAATATTTTTTTATTATTTAATAATAGGGAATATTACGCGAAACTCGGCGTAGGTGGCGCCACTATCACAATCTGAGGGTCTATCGCGAAACAAGAAAATCGAACTTTCGTTATCTAACATCTCTGTCACTCTTGCGTATTCGAGCGATAAAGAGGCAGCTAGATAACGAAATTTCGGATTCGAGTTTTCCGGTAGGTCCCCTGAAAACTTGTCAAAAACCTGTTAAAGGTACAGTATGAATAAGTTACTCTACGGTGCACTAAAAAAGCTAGTGCTGCACTCTGGTGGCAGAACATTGCAGTAATATCCCCTATTCATCGTCCTTTGGAAATCTGAAATAAAAAGTTGAGTTTTGTGACCAACAATATTAATAAAAGGAACATTCATCAATGATCATTAATGTCTTTTTTATTAGGGTTCCGTACCCAAAGGGTAAAAACGGGACCCTATTACTAATACTTCGCTGTCCGTCTGTCTGTCACCAGGCTGTATCTCATGAACCGTGATAGCTAGACAGTTGAAATTTTCACAGATGATGTATTTCTGTTGCCGCTATAACAACAAATACTAAAAAGTACGGTCCCCTTGGTGCGCGCGTCCGACCCGCACTTGACCGGTTTTTAGTATTAAACTATAGTCTGGCAAACACAATCTGTCAGTAAGTAGGAACAAAGAAAACTATAGGTACAGTCGAAGGCAAAAATATCGATCCAGACAAATGGCTTAAAAATATGTGAACACGATTTTATTGTCTGAGCGTACACATATTTTTGAGACTTTGGGAATGTATATATATTTAAAATGAGACAGTCCTGGGCCAAACTATAAGAAAGCTGTAAATGTCGATAGGTTATTGATCTGAGGTCGATACATCACTATGCCAAAAATATAACCTTTCATACTTAGCAGAAAAGTTCGAAAATATATGCAAAAATCTATATAGACTTGAATGCAAGTAATAATTACATAAACAACATATCGATTTCTATGTTTAGGGTCAGGTCCTATAAATAAATTTCTTTAAAATTGAACAAAACTCACCAATTAAAGGTTATCGGTTCGTGCGTATTTTCTTTTCTTCCTGTATGCGATTTACAGCCCTCGATCACACAAGACATTATCACAAAGGGAACTTCAAACCATTACAAATAAAAACTCAGCACGTTTTCCAACAATCTTTCAGGAATAGCAAAAATATAATTAAAATAAACCAAGATGACCGCTGAAACATCCCGAAATATTTCAACTAAAATAATACGACTATGTCAAGTTGTTACAGTTGACACCTACCTGTGAAATAACGAACATATATTTTATTTGGCTGGATTATATTATAGAACCACATAGGACCATTTGACATTTCCCTCAGTTTATCTTATGACAATACTGAAAAAAACGAAAGAACTTGCGGATTGTTGTCTCACTCACTCATAGACAAAAAGTAATAACGTGTTGTGAATACGATATCTTTTACCAAGCTTTTATTTTTGCCCGGCTTCTTTGCTTTAGTCATTATTCTGAGATCTGGTCCAGCACCCACACATTTGCAAATACTACACACCGTTATAATGTAT
The DNA here is from genome assembly GCF_947568885.1 of Cydia strobilella. Classification (NCBI taxonomy): domain Eukaryota; kingdom Metazoa; phylum Arthropoda; class Insecta; order Lepidoptera; family Tortricidae; genus Cydia; species Cydia strobilella. The sequence goes on from NC_086068.1 coordinate 35,177,043, forward strand.
ATGTGCACAACGAGCAACAGGGATAACCGAATACAGTTAACACAACTGTGCAAGCGAGACCCCTATAATTTACGTATTGCTCGAGGTGCAATAGAGATAAACTTATAACACATACAGATGTGTAGGCGAGACTTACATACTTCTTACATTGTCGTCTTAAGGTGACATTAAGTAATTTCGTTTTTTAAAAAATATCTCGATTTGATATTATCTAATCTTAGTCCGTCTCTCTCACGCAAATATATAAGCGAGCGAGTTGCACTGAGATTAATATCGAATCATTGAGTATATATCATATTTTAACCTTTTGAACGCCAAGCATTGACGTAACTCGACGTGACACCGCAATGAAGCAAAATAAAACCTTAGAGAACAATAGTGATTACAAAACAGGATATCGATATTTTCACTGATTTCGTTTTTGACATACTTAGATTAGAAGAACCACTACACAGGTGTTTTACAATATAATATTAGATAATTCTGGCTTTTAGCTCTACTAAAAACCTTTAAATAACGTATTTAAATATCAAAATGTACTTGTAACTTCCACTCAAATCTCACAATAATGCAACATCACTACTTGGTGGTGACGTCAGGCATCGGACGTGAAGTGCCGTCATGGGCGCACGGAACACTGATAAGCGCGCGTTACTCAGAGATGTGCAAACCCGTTGTCGATTATTATTACCTACTAATTAGCAAACTGCAGTATCGTTACAATAAAATAAATGCATAAGGGGTTACATTATCACAAAAGGTCAGTACCGTCTTTCAAACCAAGTTGTTTAAATTAAGCACGAAAACAAGTACCGTAACAGCACAAATAGCAGTTATTTTAGCAAAAACAACTCCTATTACAAAATGTATGGGATTAAGCCATATCTATTATTGATGGCGCTAGCGTGTTTGTCGGAACTGCGCGAAACGATTTCTATTAGGAGATTGTTACTTTCATATAATAATATTATTCCTCCATGACTCGGTCACATCACTAGGCGACGTCAAGTGCCGTTTTTGGCGTGGCTAGCTATGCTATTTACTGGGTAAGTCGTATTATAACATAATGTTGTTTTTTTTAACCTTCTATTCATAGTTGAATTGTAATAAAGTTATACAATAAAGTAGAAGGGCAAAATAAAATAATGCAAATACAAACAAAGAAATATAGTCATTTATTAAAGAGTCTTTGATAAATTAAGTTTGGACGGCAAATGACGTCGGCGGCGTGAGTGGCACAAAATGTCGACGACGTGATTTACCGTCTTTGGCGGTCAAAAGGTTAAAGCATGAAATTGACCCTCGTTTTATACTTCTGAAACCCTGGTCAAGTATTCGCCATGTTAAACTAACGTATCGCCTCAAAAAAAAACAGTATAAAGATATGATCTCTGGTTACGCATAGGCAGTAGGGATCTCGAGGTTTCACATGAAATGGTTCGACCGAAAAGACACGCTTGGGAAGAGATTATACAATTGCAGCTTATTCCTGAAGCGGGCATGCCTAGTTGACAGTTTTGACACTCGGATAAACGTGTTTCTCACATAGGTAATGCATTATTTAGCTATCTCTCTCACTCAATAACAAAGATAATTTTAAAATTATTTACAAATAATAATGTTTTTAAATGTTATAACAGTACTTACGAATGGATAAAAGACGGCTTTCCGAGCTAGTGAGGGGAAAAAAGTTATACCGTAAAAACATGGAGTTGATACATTATTGGCCGGTACTGTATAACACCCCTCTTTTTGCGTCACGGGTTAAAAACAACTGAGATAGGTATATACCTAGTGTGTGGCTTGTTATCAAAAACGATAACCAAAATGGTATAAGTAAAAACAATCAGACTATTTGGCACCGTGCGAAGTACATGGTGGGGGCATAGATGTAGGTAAAAAGAGGTAGATATGTGACGTTAATAGTTGACAAAACTAAAATCTGGTCCTCAGAATAATGACTAAAGCATAGAAGTCGGGCAAAAATGCTTCGCAAATATGTATACCCGTACTTTACTTCCTTACGAATTAGATAATGTGCCGAAAAGAGATGCATATATGCTTGTTATTTCTCATTTACGTACGGTGTCATAAGTTTGATAATTTGCTAGGGATGTAACTGTGTCGACTTTTTATATCGATAAATTATGCATAAGTTTATGTGCCGTGTAAAATAATAATCACGAAATTGGCAAATTGATAATAGTCTGGCTAATGAAAGTTGAACCTGAAAAAACGCGGCAATTTCAAGAAATCTGTAGCAGGCGGCTCGTTGAAATGAAATGCGTGGAATACAAGGATTGCATAACTTTTACACTTTTTATAATTTTCATATTCTAAAAATCATATAAAAGTATAAAAATTATGCAATCCTTGGAATCAAAGAGCCGCCTGATATGAGGATTAATGCATGTACCTAATATAGCTTTTATCTCATTTGCAGTCTACCACTCAGAACCGTCTAACTATACCTCTCGTTTTTTTATCATTAGAAAGAAGGCGAGCGATCTTAACGTGTCGTTTTATCGAAAAACACTTTGAAAATAAGTCACAACAAATATAATATACGATCATTTACATACTTTTGCTTTCATAAGTAAAATATTGTTATATTTATAAAAAAACTTGTCAATAAAAAGACACGTGGAAATGGTTTACCGTTTTTTCTAATGCTAAAAGACTAAGTATAGTTTCTAGTCATGTACAGTCAGCTGCAGAGAAAAGGCACCCCCCTGCATACAAAGTTCTGTAAATTAGTATTGACGTGGGGTACCTTTTCTCTGCAGCTGACTGTACCAAATAGGAAATAATAATAAAAAATGTTCGTGTAATATTTTTTTATTATTTAATAATAGGGAATATTACGCGAAACTCGGCGTAGGTGGCGCCACTATCACAATCTGAGGGTCTATCGCGAAACAAGAAAATCGAACTTTCGTTATCTAACATCTCTGTCACTCTTGCGTATTCGAGCGATAAAGAGGCAGCTAGATAACGAAATTTCGGATTCGAGTTTTCCGGTAGGTCCCCTGAAAACTTGTCAAAAACCTGTTAAAGGTACAGTATGAATAAGTTACTCTACGGTGCACTAAAAAAGCTAGTGCTGCACTCTGGTGGCAGAACATTGCAGTAATATCCCCTATTCATCGTCCTTTGGAAATCTGAAATAAAAAGTTGAGTTTTGTGACCAACAATATTAATAAAAGGAACATTCATCAATGATCATTAATGTCTTTTTTATTAGGGTTCCGTACCCAAAGGGTAAAAACGGGACCCTATTACTAATACTTCGCTGTCCGTCTGTCTGTCACCAGGCTGTATCTCATGAACCGTGATAGCTAGACAGTTGAAATTTTCACAGATGATGTATTTCTGTTGCCGCTATAACAACAAATACTAAAAAGTACGGTCCCCTTGGTGCGCGCGTCCGACCCGCACTTGACCGGTTTTTAGTATTAAACTATAGTCTGGCAAACACAATCTGTCAGTAAGTAGGAACAAAGAAAACTATAGGTACAGTCGAAGGCAAAAATATCGATCCAGACAAATGGCTTAAAAATATGTGAACACGATTTTATTGTCTGAGCGTACACATATTTTTGAGACTTTGGGAATGTATATATATTTAAAATGAGACAGTCCTGGGCCAAACTATAAGAAAGCTGTAAATGTCGATAGGTTATTGATCTGAGGTCGATACATCACTATGCCAAAAATATAACCTTTCATACTTAGCAGAAAAGTTCGAAAATATATGCAAAAATCTATATAGACTTGAATGCAAGTAATAATTACATAAACAACATATCGATTTCTATGTTTAGGGTCAGGTCCTATAAATAAATTTCTTCAAAATTGAACAAAACTCACCAATTAAAGGTTATCGGTTCGTGCGTATTTTCTTTTCTTCCTGTATGCGATTTACAGCCCTCGATCACACAAGACATTATCACAAAGGGAACTTCAAACCATTACAAATAAAAACTCAGCACGTTTTCCAACAATCTTTCAGGAATAGCAAAAATATAATTAAAATAAACCAAGATGACCGCTGAAACATCCCGAAATATTTCAACTAAAATAATACGACTATGTCAAGTTGTTACAGTTGACACCTACCTGTGAAATAACGAACATATATTTTATTTGGCTGGATTATATTATAGAACCACATAGGACCATTTGACATTTCCCTCAGTTTATCTTATGACAATACTGAAAAAAACGAAAGAACTTGCGGATTGTTGTCTCACTCACTCATAGACAAAAAGTAATAACGTGTTGTGAATACGATATCTTTTACCAAGCTTTTATTTTTGCCCGGCTTCTTTGCTTTAGTCATTATTCTGAGATCTGGTCCAGCACCCACACATTTGCAAATACTACACACCGTTATAATGTATATGTGCACAACGAGCAACAGGGATAACCGAATACAGTTAACACAACTGTGCAAGCGAGACCCCTATAATTTACGTATTGCTCGAGGTGCAATAGAGATAAACTTATAACACATACAGATGTGTAGGCGAGACTTACATACTTCTTACATTGTCGTCTTAAGGTGACATTAAGTAATTTCGATTTTTAAAAAATATCTCGATTTGATATTATCTAATCTTAGTCCGTCTCTCTCACGCAAATATATAAGCGAGCGAGTTGCACTGAGATTAATATCGAATCATTGAGTATATATCATATTTTAACCTTTTGAACGCCAAGCATTGACGTAACTCGACGTGACACCGCAATGAAGCAAAATAAAACCTTAGAGAACAATAGTGATTACAAAACAGGATATCGATATTTTCACTGATTTCGTTTTTGACATACTTAGATTAGAAGAACCACTACACAGGTGTTTTACAATATAATATTAGATAATTCTGGCTTTTAGCTCTACTAAAAACCTTTAAATAACGTATTTAAATATCAAAATGTACTTGTAACTTCCACTCAAATCTCACAATAATGCAACATCACTACTTGGTGGTGACGTCAGGCATCGGACGTGAAGTGCCGTCATGGGCGCACGGAACACTGATAAGCGCGCGTTACTCAGAGATGTGCAAACCCGTTGTCGATTATTATTACCTACTAATTAGCAAACTGCAGTATCGTTACAATAAAATAAATGCATAAGGGGTTACATTATCACAAAAGGTCAGTACCGTCTTTCAAACCAAGTTGTTTAAATTAAGCACGAAAACAAGTACCGTAACAGCACAAATAGCAGTTATTTTAGCAAAAACAACTCCTATTACAAAATGTATGGGATTAAGCCATATCTATTATTGATGGCGCTAGCGTGTTTGTCGGAACTGCGCGAAACGATTTCTATTAGGAGATTGTTACTTTCATATAATAATATTATTCCTCCATGACTCGGTCACATCACTAGGCGACGTCAAGTGCCGTTTTTGGCGTGGCTAGCTATGCTATTTACTGGGTAAGTCGTATTATAACATAATGTTGTTTTTTTTAACCTTCTATTCATAGTTGAATTGTAATAAAGTTATACAATAAAGTAGAAGGGCAAAATAAAATAATGCAAATACAAACAAAGAAATATAGTCATTTATTAAAGAGTCTTTGATAAATTAAGTTTGGACGGCAAATGACGTCGGCGGCGTGAGTGGCACAAAATGTCGACGACGTGATTTACCGTCTTTGGCGGTCAAAAGGTTAAAGCATGAAATTGACCCTCGTTTTATACTTCTGAAACCCTGGTCAAGTATTCGCCATGTTAAACTAACGTATCGCCTCAAAAAAAAACAGTATAAAGATATGATCTCTGGTTACGCATAGGCAGTAGGGATCTCGAGGTTTCACATGAAATGGTTCGACCGAAAAGACACGCTTGGGAAGAGATTATACAATTGCAGCTTATTCCTGAAGCGGGCATGCCTAGTTGACAGTTTTGACACTCGGATAAACGTGTTTCTCACATAGGTAATGCATTATTTAGCTATCTCTCTCACTCAATAACAAAGATAATTTTAAAATTATTTACAAATAATAATGTTTTTAAATGTTATAACAGTACTTACGAATGGAAAGTGATTCCGTGAGATTTGTTTTTATATTTCGAGCTGTTAAAACAGCCGAAAAAGGCGCAACACGGCGTTTTTTCGTATAATTTTCTAGATGGTTGTGACAATGTTGACACATTGGCGTCACCTGTACGACTAACTCAATATAGGTTCCGGAACCTATATTTGATGGCTCACGATCGTGCGCCTGGTACCATATCTACCTCCCTTTACTTACATCCATGGGTGGGGGTAAGTAAAGCGATCGCAGCGCATAAGGTGGTAAAAATTGGCACTAACGGGAATTAGCGTCTTTAACATTTGGAACTTTAATTTACGATTATGAGAGAGATATTCATTTAAATTATATGGTGTAAGGTACCATTGTAACTAATTTGTATGAAATGCTTAATATAACTAAAGTATTTAATTTAATAATTATTAGTACTGTAACCGTGTAAATAGCTTTGCAAATACAACATACTATGAAATATTTTTGTAGAAGACAAAAATGGGTATAGTAAGTTTTCTTTAAAAGATAGACATACACCATCGCGGACTTTTTTGTAGACCAATGAAAGAGAGATATTTCCACCATACATTCTGTTGTTATAGGTATCTTAAACGGATTGGGCAGCGTTTTCGATTAAAGATAGCGTGATTTTTTCTGACTTCATTAGCAAATATCGTCATATTTCAACCAATTTACACAAAACCTTAACAAATTATACGCCTTAACCTTCCGCAAGAATCACTCTATTCATAGGGAAAAGCTGCATAAAAATCCGTTCAGTAGTTTCATTGAAATTATTACGATTTACTTACTTCTCGCTTAATAGTTTCGATAAAATACAAGCCTATAGTTGCAACCGCTGTGTCGCCACACACTGTGTGACGCTGTCGTCGTGCACGGTCCCAATATAGTAAACAAACACCCCTATGATGGGCGAGGCATCGATAATGGGATAGTATAGACAAATCCTGTAAAATAAGTATTTTTCATCAGTTTTTAAACACTGGCAACGTTTCATAGAGCTGCTTATGCTTGATTTTTGTTAGTTTTAAAGTTAAAGGCGCCATATCTACTGCCCATGACTGGAGTAAAAAAAACATAGTTTTAATTAGTTCATAATATTGAAACCAATTGCAGTATTTGCAGTATCTTTCATGAAATACATCGAAAACATAACGGACGAATAGGACATTCAACTTATAACGCATAAGGCGGTACAAATTTTACAGGTGTCGGTGAAATATCAAAAATACTTATTATTTTCTCTTAAATGTTCCATGATTGGTGCCGTTAACAAATACATTTTTTTTTCTTTTTGATTAAAATTTATGCTCTAGCTGGCTACCATTATAAATGCGAGAGCAACTCAGTTTGTCTGTCTGCTGTTCTTGTAAACTGGTGAACCGATTTTGCATGACAGGCATGGATATCGTTTGAGGCCCGAGGAAGGACATAGGCAGAGTTGGGCAAAAATTATCTATTTACGAATAACCGGGAAGATAACTAAAACATCTTTTATTTGAAATAACTAAATAATCCATCATTTGTTATTTTGAATTTATCTAGATCAGTTTCATTTTTATCTAGATAAAGATAAATTAGTTGGGATTTTAAATAAAAGATGAATGTCAGTAGTACAGTGTCAGTGTGACGGTTTGACCCGACGTGACATTCTATAAATTTATTATAATAAGCTTACTTCAATAACAAACGAGGTTAGTTATCTTCATCTAGATAATTTATCTAAATAAAAAAGTTGTCAACGCACTATTTGTGATTTGTGATTGAATTTGTCTTCGAATAAATTTATTTGAAATGATTTTATTTAAAATAATTATCTAGATAAGAAATTATCTTGATAACGCCCATGCAACTCTGGACATAGGGTAGCTTCTATCAGTCATCGTCATCATCATTCCACGCACGCAGACGAAGTCGCGGGCAGAAGCTAGGGACTTCATACTTTTATACTATTTAATGCCTAACATGCCTATTATAAACTATTTCCAGCTGATGTTGACGCCATTGTTGAAAATAAATTTACTATCAAAAACGGCCATCTTCTTCTGTCGGAATCAAAAACAGATTTTGCTGTCGAGAACTTGCAATTTCATTTGGAGAATTTGCTTAAGGGCTCCACTGTCGGTACGTATGAGTATAGATCGAATCATATCAACTAACAATGGCATTGTATTATTACAATACATCTGCTTTTGTTCTCGTAGCCGCCAACTAATTACTTACAAAATAAGTTAGAACTGCATTGCATGTATATTTAATTTTTAACCTTATTCCAGGAGTTGAATGGGGTTAAAATGGTCTAAAAACATGTTGTAATAAATGGTTTTCTACAAAGTGCATTCGTTTTGGGTTTCGACGGTTGTAAAATGCAAATAAAGTTATGTTAGCCATTATTTAGTTAGTGTATTTTGTAGCCTATTGTTAAAAAATAGAGTCGTTAATCTATACTAACATTTCAAGGCGGTAATAATCTGCTTTTACTACGAGGTAGTTATCCTAATTTGTGGTTTACCACTCAATGGCATTGTATTCTTGAGACTTTAAGTAAACAGGTAAGTGCATTAGCTCAATTGATATGATTCCATCTATACCTACCTAACACATTCAGTGCCAGCGCGTGCTACGGACTACGAGCGTAGCCGATATAGGTAACGAAGAAAAAAACATACGTAGCGAAAAGCGCCTACGAACAGAGAACTCGCCTAGCGGGTCGCTGGCAGTGAATGTGTTAAAGTACAATTCTTGGAATGCATGAGTCATTGATTTTTCAACTTAATAAGGCAGAATAAATCGCTAGATGGAAGGACCTAATTCCAAGGGTATTTATCGTTTATTTTCAGGTGAGTCTATTAACGAATCCCTGAACCGGAATGTGAACGATTTGGTCCGCGACCTGAAGCCGGCCTTTGTGCGAGAAATCAACAAGATCATCGTACGCACCTTGAACAGGAGTGTGGAGAATCTTCCTTTAGCTAAGTGGCAAGCGGCTATTAAATGAACTTTCTCCTCTATACATTACATACGCATTATGTAATTTTGTTGTAATAAAAAAAGGTTTAATTTAACTATGCTTGCCTTTTTACTGGTTCTTTTAGGCAACTACGCCATTACGCTGATTTTGTACAGATTTTATAATAAAATGACAAATCGACTGGACAAATTGAGGCAATCAAATAATACAACTTTTGCACCTAGAAACTGTTGAGCCTATTTAGGCGTATTATCATAAGATATTGTTAAATAAACTCATATGCACACTGCCCCACCATGATGCATAACAAGTAACAACATGATGCGGAACAAGTTTTAAGTTTAGGAATGTTATTTCCAGGTACTGTGGAATTAGAAACAATTAAATTATTAGGCGGCAATCAAAACTCAATACGCGGGAGTTCAATAAAAAGTGAGAATGAGTATGTTATACACAACTTTTATTAAATGTCATTTTATTTTTCGACATAGTAACCTTTTAGCATAAACTTAAAACTCCATTTTTTAAAAAGGTCTCATCTTGAGTACTTAAAAAAATTTGTACTGCAGCGACTACCGCGTCGTCGTCTTCAAATTTCTGGCCTCAGGTATTCTTTCAATCTCGGAAATAAATAGAAATCACTGGGGGCGATATCTGGTGAATACGGAGGATGCTTAAGGATATCGAACTTAGCATCACGAATTGCGGCCATTGCAACGGCAGACTTGTGTGCTGGGGCATTGTCCTGGTGGAACAGCACAACTTTCGAAAGTTTACCTCGCCGTTTTTCATCAAGACTCTAGTTTGTTTTTGCGTGTCAGTAAGCATTCTTGGTACCCACCGCGCAGATACCTTTTTCATACCCAAGCGTTCATGAAAAATATTATGCACGCTCCCCGTTGAAATTTTTACATTTTCAGCAATAAAACGAACCGTGACACGACGATCCGCTTTAACTAAATTTTCGACTTTTTTCACAATTTCTTCAGTTACTGCTGTAATAGGGCGTCCGGAGCGGGGGTCGTCCATGGTCGATGTTCTTCCACGTCTAAATTCGGCGCACCAACGTGCGACTGTCGAATACGGAGGAGCATTAGTTAGACCCTAGTGTCCCGCAAATCTAAATGGGGTTGGCCGGTCGAAATAATTAGCAGATGGCGCCAGCATAGCTTGCCCTGTCAGTTCCTAGAATTGTGTCAAATTTTTGTTTTTTTAATGCCCTGGATGCCAGCCCTTTAAGCCAAATCTCATAGAAAAAGGGGCAAGCTATGATGGCGCCATCTCTGCAAACCTTTGACAGTTGCCAACCCCATTGACTTGGTCCGTAGAAAATGTTTTCGTTTTTAACAGCGCTGACATTTACTATTTTGTCCAACTTTTAACCGTTCTTCGCCCAGAATCGTTGGTGACCAAATCGTTTGGCGCAGGAATTTCCAGCGTGGCTCCGCTGACCCTTTTCGGGGCGGTAAATTCGCTCCACGTTTCGTTCGGTGCCGTGTGGTTAGACGGGTGTCTCCACAGGTATACGTACTGGCTGATACCGATTCCGAACACATCGGTACCTATCATATTAAAGATATTTTAAAATAGTTTCTTCCTTCGGCCCGTTCAAAATTCTAAAATGTGCTTTAGTCCGCCCTTCCCTTATCGGTAATCCTTACTTGTTCGTTTATTATCTTTTAATTTTTTTTGTTTTCTTTTGAGCATTTTCTTGCTTCTTTTTGTCCAGATTTGACCTTTTTTTACCGTTGGTGCTTAAGATCTCGTTTATCTTTCCCGGTCTATGATAGCCTGGCTATGTAATTTGATGACTCGATGTGACGGATCAAGGCCTGTGGCTAGGTGCAGTTTCTGTCCTATCCCAGCCGTCACGTCTTGGACCGCGCGACGCGTTGGTTGGCCTCGTGTCATCTTGTAATTTATTAGGTTAGTCTTTTAAGGTAATGTTAATAATGATTGGTTGGTTTTGTTTTTATTTTATTTGGAATTCGTTTAGGGTTCTCTTGTTGTTGTTGTTGTTGCTTGTTTTGTTTTGTTGTTTGTTTGTTTCTTTGTTTGGTAGGGAGATGCTGTAGCATGACGTACATCTGTCGTCATTCTTGGAAACTACGTTTCCATGTCTAGTTTGCTTGTTCGTTTAGTCGTGTCGTACAGTGTGAATTGATTCACGCAAGTACGGTTAGATGGCGCTTATGTCAAAGGTTGCCAAAGAACCTAGATTTTTTTTTGTATTTTAGAGAGAGCTGGCAGTTATAAATTTAAGAGAATATTCGCGCTAATTTTGAATGATTTAATAATTTTATAATTTTGAGATTGTAAAAGACGTCAGATTGATCTAGAGACTTGAAAAGAATAAAAACTTTTATAAAAAAAGATAAACCGACTTCAAAAAGGATGAAATAAAATATTATCCTTTTTAGGGTTCCGTGTTTAAGTATATGCGTTACCAACTGATATGTTTGAAGTCGGTGCCAAGCCAAATTTTAAACTATATATTCATAATGATTTTGGTGCAATTCGATAAAGATGCGGCTATATAAGTATGTACGTTGGATTACCTAACGCAGCGTACTACGTAGGCGAACAACACGCGAATGCGAAGCGGCGCGGCACGGCGCCTTAATTAATCCTTTGATACCTATATAGAAGTGTCCTACGTGGGCAATCTCGTTGCGAACGCGAACGCCTTGGGCCGGCCGCGCCGTGCCGTGCCGCGTCGCTTCGCTTCGCGTTCGCGAGTGTTCGCCTATGTAAGACGCAGCGTTACACGACGACAATAAACGAACTTTCTGTATACCTCAGAACATAACACACGGTTGAACCTTCTTGGCGCAGTTCGTACCATGCTTGTCGGCACGTTAGTGTAAATCTAATACGTTTTGTCGTCGTATTTTTTTAAAGAGCATTTCTTACTAATTCTTGAACAGTCATAGCACGCAAGTGTGGGATTGGGACTGAGTTATTTTCTGTCGCTTATCCTGATGACTACATTTCAAAATATAAAACAATTCAAGGAACCTTTTGAGCATTTTCTTGCTTCTTTTTGTCCAGATTTGACCTTTTTTTACCGTTGGTGCTTAAGATCTCGTTTATCTTTCCCGGTCTATGATAGCCTGGCTATGTAATTTGATGACTCGATGTGACGGATCAAGGCCTGTGGCTAGGTGCAGTTTCTGTCCTATCCCAGCCGTCACGTCTTGGACCGCGCGACGCGTTGGTTGGCCTCGTGTCATCTTGTAATTTATTAGGTTAGTCTTTTAAGGTAATGTTAATAATGATTGGTTGGTTTTGTTTTTATTTTATTTGGAATTCGTTTAGGGTTCTCTTGTTGTTGTTGTTGTTGCTTGTTTTGTTTTGTTGTTTGTTTGTTTCTTTGTTTGGTAGGGAGATGCTGTAGCATGACGTACATCTGTCGTCATTCTTGGAAACTACGTTTCCATGTCTAGTTTGCTTGTTCGTTTAGTCGTGTCGTACAGTGTGAATTGATTCACGCAAGTACGGTTAGATGGCGCTTATGTCAAAGGTTGCCAAAGAACCTAGATTTTTTTTTGTATTTTAGAGAGAGCTGGCAGTTATAAATTTAAGAGAATATTCGCGCTAATTTTGAATGATTTAATAATTTTATAATTTTGAGATTGTAAAAGACGTCAGATTGATCTAGAGACTTGAAAAGAATAAAAACTTTTATAAAAAAAGATAAACCGACTTCAAAAAGGATGAAATAAAATATTATCCTTTTTAGGGTTCCGTGTTTAAGTATATGCGTTACCAACTGATATGTTTGAAGTCGGTGCCAAGCCAAATTTTAAACTATATATTCATAATGATTTTGGTGCAATTCGATAAAGATGCGGCTATATAAGTATGTACGTTGGATTACCTAACGCAGCGTACTACGTAGGCGAACAACACGCGAATGCGAAGCGGCGCGGCACGGCGCCTTAATTAATCCTTTGATACCTATATAGAAGTGTCCTACGTGGGCAATCTCGTTGCGAACGCGAACGCCTTGGGCCGGCCGCGCCGTGCCGTGCCGCGTCGCTTCGCTTCGCGTTCGCGAGTGTTCGCCTATGTAAGACGCAGCGTTACACGACGACAATAAACGAACTTTCTGTATACCTCAGAACATAACACACGGTTGAACCTTCTTGGCGCAGTTCGTACCATGCTTGTCGGCACGTTAGTGTAAATCTAATACGTTTTGTCGTCGTATTTTTTTAAAGAGCATTTCTTACTAATTCTTGAACAGTCATAGCACGCAAGTGTGGGATTGGGACTGAGTTATTTTCTGTCGCTTATCCTGATGACTACATTTCAAAATATAAAACAATTCAAGGAACCTTCATGCAAAATTTCAGCCAAAGCGGTTCAGTTGTTTAGCCATGAAAAGGTAACAAAGAGGCAGACATAATTGCTTTCACGTTTATAATATTTGTACAGTTGTAATGGGATTTATAGACATAAAGCTGATTATTTTTGACTGGTATTGTTACTACTTGGAGTACTTGGCTTGGCACCGACTTCAAACATATCAGTTGGTAACGCATATACTTAAACACGAAACCGTAAAAAGGATAATATTTTATTTCATCCTTTTTGAAGTCGGTTTATCTTTTTTTTTATAAAATTTTAATTTTTCCATTTTTAGTTTTAAGACATTGTTAAGAGCGTGACGGATGAATGAAAAACATAATCCTGTTTAACTGTAAATTCGTAAACTTTATTAAATAATCAGAATTTTCCTCAAGTCCGTCTGGGAAATCATTCCTGTCACTAAATCCATTCTCCGCCCCGCCCACCCAATCCCTCAAACCCCCCTGATCACTCAACCTCACAGCACATCAACCCCTGATCGCTGAACCCCTCGACCCTAAACCACCAACCCTTCAACCGCCATTCCCCGACCCCTTCAACCGCCATTCCCCGACCCCTTAACTACTAACCCTAACCCCCAATCCCTCAGTCCCCGACCCATCAACTCACCTCCCCTCAACCCCCAACCTCAAACCCCCCAAACACTAATACCCTCTACCTTCACCTCTCAGTCTCTTTGGTTGTTTCCAACACTACCTACATCAAAAATCATAATACACATACGAGGGAAGTCATCAGTAGCCTTACCACGAGTTTGACATTGATATATTCGCTATCATGTGCGTAACTTACTGTTTATGCATCTCGCTCGTACTGGCATATTAGTGTACAAAGTAAGTTACGAAGAATATTTAGTGTCAAACTCGTGGTTAGGCTACAGTTGCACTACATCAAATTGGTGGTTTTGGGGAGGAAATGCTTGAGTTACTTTAGAAAACACCGAAATTACCATACACGTGCCTTTAAAAATTGAGGAGTTCCCTCAATTCCTCACGGATTCCATCATCAGATTAAAACCAAAAATATTACGAAAACAACTTGGAGAGGTACCTTCTTTCAAACAGAAAAAGAATAACAAATCGGAATCGGATCATGGGTGCCGGAGTAATCGCTGAAATCATTATCATCAAAACAATCATCATCATCAGCTCCACTTCATCAAATTGGTGGTTTTCGAGAAAAAATGCTCAAGTTGCTTATGAAAACACCCAAATCACCATACATGTGCCTTTAAAAATTGAGGAGTTCCCTCAATTCCTCAGGGATCCCATCATCAGATCAGAACCAGATTAATATGGGACCAACTTGGAAGTAGCTCCTTTCGAACAAAAAAAGAATTACTCAAATCGGACCACGGGTCTCGGAATAATCGGTGAACATACATAAAAAACAAAAAAAAAATAGCCACAACCGAATACAGAACCTCCTCCTTCTATGAAATTGAAGTCGGTTAAAAAGTCGGAACAGTGCATTATTTTGTCCATTTTTTGCTCCCTGAAAGTGTGTGACTGAGTCTGGGACTGCAGAGCGTTATATTTTGTGCGCTCGCGATTTTTTAAGGCGTGTAGTCAATATTTTTTATGTAATTTGGGTGATATCCAAAGAAATTACGATTTGCATCTGTGAAAACATATGTGCTCATAGACATCAGTTAGTTGCTGGAAAAAGTTTGTGAAGCGTATCTGAAGGAGTGCGTTTGAGCCTTCCGTTGGGAGGGCTCCGGTCTCCGGAAGGCGGTGCTGAGGAGAGCGTTTTGAGCCTTCCGTTGGGAGGGCCCCGGAGGGCGCTCGTGAGTGCCGATCTTGTGGGACGATCGGCAGCCGTCATCAAAGGACTCGAGCCCGTGGTCCGCGCGGTTTGGTCAGGTAGAACTGAGGGTTTGGCGAGCTGCGGCTTGACGTGCTCTATTTGAACCCAAGTTTTTCAAGCTTCAAGATTACTTTTTATTTTAGTTTATTTTAATGTTATAAATCCGATTCCTTTTTTTGTAACCAGTTAATTATTTGCCATAGTTTTTTTCTTCTATTTTTGCCAACCTTTGTTAATTATCTGTGATCCGCATTTTTAAAACTCTCAAAATTTCAAATTGCCTCATTTGACGGGCGATATAAATATTCGGTTTTGAATTTAGATTTCCTTCTTCCAGTGAATCAGCCATCATCGTCCATACCACTCACATCTCATTAAGGTGGTTCGACTAGGTTACCCAAAGCTTAAACCCCGCTAGATGGCGTCACTTTCGCAAATTTTCAGGTTTTATTTTTTTGTGGTATAGTGTTGGTATCTGTATACTTAAAAGTATGTTTAGCGCACTCTTTACATAAATATTGAACTATTATAATAATCATTGAATACTTCATTAGTGCAAAAAACACTTTTAAAGTCGACAGAGTGTTTCTGTCATGCTATTTCCTACTATTACTCACACATGCAAACAGTGTTTCCGTGATGCTTGTAGTAGACAATTTCATGCAGTGTAAGTATGCTGCAATGGCGTTGCGGTATGTTCGTGAAAATACGTGCAAGAGGATTCGGGTTCGAGACTGGTACGTCAGGGGTACTTTTTTTTGTCCTTTTTGTGTTATCTTATGTTTCTTATACCTTTTATTCTTCGAATTTTTGTCCGATTCCGATATAACCGAAATATATTTCAGTGATATCGGAAACGGCTCTAACGATTTCGATGAAATTTGCTGTAAGGGGTTCGATCTAGCTAGGTCTTATCTCTGGGAAAACGAGCATTTTTGAGTTTTTACTTATGTTTTCTTTTTCTCCCAGATATTCAGTATTATTAATAAATTAGTTTATAACGTTTTATAAAAATATGTGACATTTTGAACTAAAAGGTACCACATTGTCGGTTGTCGATTAGGTAGATTTCACTTTGAAGCTTTATGGAAATATGACAACAATAAGTAGGTACCCGTTTGGTTGAAAACGCCACATATATTATAAGGAAGGGTACGATGATAGATTTCATCTCCATACAATTTATAACCTAATAATGCCAAATGTTGCAAAATTATATTGAATTGAGATCTATCATGTTGCAGTTTGAAATAGTTATTTACGATACAAGTGCGGAAAAGAGAAAATTCGAAACGAGTGGCCACAGATTAAAACACGACCGCAGAGAGTGTTTCAAATCAACACGAGTTGCGAATTACCTATTCGCACGTGTATCGTACAACGTTTTACAGTACATATGGCCCTTTAAACTTTCGACATATGCATGAAAAGTGCTCTTTACGCACTAGGGCGAGAAAGTTGCACCATATGTACTGTAAAATACTTTTTAGTACATATGGTGCTACATATACGTTACAATTAGTACAATACGTGCATATGTCGAAAATGTAAAGGGCCATAATTATGTAATGTAAAACGTTGTACAATACACGTGCAAAAAGGTAATTCGCAACTCGTGTCGATTAAAACACTTCCTTCGGTCGTATTTCAATTTATCGCCACTCGTTGCCAATTTCCTACTTTTCGAACTTGTATCGTAATGTACTAATAATAAAGTAGTAATTGTGAAATAAACAAAAAAAAAATTATATTTTTTTTTTGGATTCAAGTAGGTACAGTGAGTAACAACATTGCATGGCCTTCTAATTATAACTATTATAGTAAACGGGATATTTATCATGTTTATTTATATTATTTATTTCTCGATATTTTGGCCGGTCTTGCAAGACCAGTCGTTGTGGAGATCCCTGGGGAGGCCTATGTCCAGCAGTGGATGTCTTGTTGGTGTAGATGGATTCACACAACAAATGAAATAACATTTTTTCATATTTGTTATCCGTAGTTGTCCCTGTACCTGAAAGAAAAATAATATCATGATAGCACAAAATCTCTAATGTTATAGGAAGAAAGATGATGCAACAATATGGATTCTAATAAAGTTATAATTTACTTACCTAGTAATAATTGTGTTTTTCATTCATAGACAAAATTCCATAATTTTCATCCCCAGGAAATGTTTTATTTTACTTTATTGCAGTGAGGATGTCCTGATTTTTTCTGGCTAATGAAGGAAAACATTTTATTTCCAAGAATGCCTCTTCATTTTGCACGATACCTAAAAAAACCTAGAGTTAATGACACATTGACTATTCGGCAACCAAAACAGTAATAATTACATTATATAGGTATTGTTCACTGCTTATATCTACCATTACGGAAGAAGTGAGAATTATTTTCTAAAAAGATCGGCACGAGAAAATTACAATGTACAATGAAGGAATGAAACTGTACCTACCTTACGAAACTTTACCATCATGAATTCCGCTTCAATTGAGTCTGAATTTTTCTGGATTTTCGCGGACCAGAACACCGATGATTTTTGTAACTTGATTTAAACGTTGCTATCATTTTCAATTTATACAAACAAATTGATGTCACAATACACATGACCCTATGTGTCAGTGTCAACACTGTCAAATAAAAATGCACTAAACATGACGGCACTGCAAATCCTGCCAGGTCGGCCAGGCAACGTCGCCAACGTCATAGAGTGGCAACGCCGCACGCAACGTATTTGTACACGACATTTGTGACACACACATACGTAAAATTGATGAAAAAATTACGTTGATTTATGTATGATTTCTGTATGAAACAAAGTTTTTCTATTAATTTAGCGCAAACGAATATTCGAAAGTAGATAAATGAGCAAATATTTCTGTAGTAATAGTGTGTAGTGCCTTAATTAAAGCAGATTGAATTTTGTATGAAAATCGAACCACCTTAATCCATTTTTTCCTTCACAGCTAAATTTTCGGCCAAGTTCCTGTTTTGTACCTATTCCTTTTCCCTTTATGCGGAAGACAGACATCCACAACCATCCGATAAAATATTCTGTTGAAAAAGTGTTTTTATAAATTTTGAAGAAAATTGACATTTTATACACCGTGTAAAATGTGATCTTAATTACCGAACCGAACCGAAATATTTTTGTATAAGTGCTAAAATTATACGTGTAACGCAGAAGAAGTTGTTTTACTGCAGCAGGCATTATTTAGTAGATGATTATGACAATCTTGACACATTGGCGTCAGCCGGACGACTTACTTTGGACCATGAAGTTATACCCTAAACAGGAGCGAGCTGTCACTTTTTTTGCCATACTAAATTGAACCTTATCACCGAGCCAGAAAGGTGTTCGTACCAGACTAGAGAAAATGGTCCACATGAGATAGCAATAGTGGGTCGCGGTGTCCCACTCGCACATGTTGCCAATGTTAAAAAAATACCATTTTGGTAGTATTTATATCAATAACTACTAAAATTAAATACCTTCTTATATTATTTAAGTGCTATATTCAACGTGCGGTTCTGATATCTTTTACGTAATTTGTAAATAGTTATAATGTCAATATTATTAACTGATTTAACCAAGCATGTGCACAACAAAACATACATTAATTTTAATATGGTAGACATGGTAGAGTAACTTTGAATATTAATTGGTATCCCCAACTTGATAAAGAAATTTTCAAAATACATGAATGGCGGCGCTCAAGATTTATTTGCGAAATAAAGTATAAAATGGGTAAAAGATATTGTGTGAATGGTTCCAGAAGTGAAAGTTTTGTTGATTGTGGTATATCTTTTCACAGGTAAGCCTCAACTATTAAAGTTTACGATAAAAATACAAGAAAACATTGTCAAACTCATTAGGGTGACTATGATGTCGGCACGATGTGAATCGGCCTTACAGAGTTCTTATTACCTACGTACTTACTTAATGTAAAAATAAGTTTACCTAAATAAGTATATCTTTATTTCGGCATGTTTAATTATTTGGTTGATAGATAGATAAATGATTTATTTGTGCACGTAATGAGAGCTATATAATTGCCAAAATTTAAATCCAAAATCCTTAAATATTACAGACACATTTATACATAATATTCTATATAAGTTGAACACATATTTCCGTCAGTACACGAAGGCGGCAAATAAAAAAAATGGTGCAATTAACTACGATGACGCTTAAAGAATAGCTGAAGTGTGCAAAAGAGAAGCCATTACGTATACGAACATACCATGAGTGCGAAAGAGGCAGACTACAAATGAAAAAAAGTGTCCATTTTTAGGGTTCCGTACCCAAAGGGTAAAAACGGGACCCTATCACTAAGACTCCGCTGTCCGTCTGTCAGTCTGTCTGTCATCACTCATCAGTAACAGCTTTTATAACGACTAAATTAAGTAAGGTTTTGAGAAGCGTTTTACAGAGGAGAAAAAAACTATATCCATTCTCTCTGACTTCCTATGCATGAATGAAAAAAGATCTTGGCCAAACTATACATTCCAACTTATCCTAATATCCCACATACATATGACTTATGGTCACCCTAATTAGAAAGAGATGCAACCGCCCACTTTGACTTCTCATGTGGACACACTTTTTGGCCCGTGTACTCCATCCGGTTTATTAAAATCTAAATCCGTGCTTTGGACTTACTCAATATAGGTACCGGAACCTATATTTGATGGCTTACGATCGAGCGCCGGATGCCATATCTACCTCCCTTTACTTACATCCATGTTTTATCCCATCACACTTATTACTTTGAAGTGGCCAGGATGTAAGTAATAGATTGTGCGACAAGGTTTTAATCCTCATGTGTCATATGTCATATTATAATATACTTAACATTTGAAATCCAGACGTTTTGCTAATGGGTCGCTTGGCGTTTATTCCATTTAGCAATAAAAACATTACACAATCCAGACTTTTTGTTTCTTGACTGTTTAGCGTTCATGTCTGTTTAGTAATTAAGACGTTCTAAGATACAAACGTGTTGCTACCGGACCATTTAGCATTTGTGTCTATTAAGAAATAAAGACATTCGAAAATAAAGATGTTTTGTTGCTAGATCATTTTAAATTGTTACGTTCTAAGATCCAGACGTTTTGCCAAAGAGGCAATTAGCATTCATGTCTATGTAGTTACAAAGACATAACACAATCCAGACATTTCAGCTATATTGTCCTTTAGCGATAAGGTAAAGAGACTCGTAACTTTTGGTTGTCATCTGACATAGTTATTTGTTATACAAGGGTGCAAAGTTGTATTTTACCCGCGAGTGTGGAATTGATACACGAGCAAGCGAAAGGATTCTATAGTTGAACCACGAGCGAAGCGAGTGGTTCTAAAATAGAATCCTGAGCGTAGCAAGTGTTTCAACACACGAGAAGTAATAGTTATTTGTTATACAAGGGTGCAAAGTTGTATTTTACCCGCGAGTGTGGAATTGATACACGAGCAAGCGAAAGGATTCTATAGTTGAACCACGAGCGAAGCGAGTGGTTCTAAAATAGAATCCTGAGCGTAGCAAGTGTTTCAACACACGAGAAGTAATAGTTATTTGTTATACAAGGGTGCAAAGTTGTATTTTACCCGCGAGTGTGGAATTGAAACACGAGCAAGCGAAAGGATTCTATAGTTGAACCACGAGCGAAGCGAGTGGTTCTAAAATAGAATCCTGAGCGGAGCGAGTGCTTCAACACACGAGAAGTAAATACATTTGCACCCGTGTGTAACACAAAACTTTTCCCCTCACTATAGCGAGGAAAGTGCAACATCCACAGACTATAGATCATCTTCATCACTGGAATCACTTTTTTTTAACGATATTATAACAGCAAACACTGGAAGTTCTGATTTGTACGTGAGTCGGTGAGAAGTGTTTTTAAGTAAAAAATTTGTTGACAATGTTGACATTTCTGTTCTGACGTATGAAATGTCAACGATGCGTTTTGAAATTGCATCGACTCAACTTGTGCGTTCAGAATTATGTTTAACATCATAAAAATCTAACGTTTCTTATGGAATTTTAAGGTTTATGCCTTAAAATTATTAAATAAAGCTAAATTTGGTATTTTTTATTAGATTCTCAAACCATTTATTTAATGATAATTAATATCGAACGAAACCATTATTATGAGCGTTTTACGTTTTGTTATCTGTCAAGCTACTTAAACACGCTCTATCCAAGGTCACATTACTTTCCCCACTAGTGGATAAAATGCGTTTTTCCCCGCTTGTTTTAAAGGATAAAAGACGGCTTTCCGAGCTAGTGAGGGGAAAAATACATTTGCACCCGTGTGTAACACAAAACTTTTCCCCTCACTATAGCGAGGAAAGTGTAACATCCACATGCGTTAGATCATCTTCATCACTGGAATCACTTATTTTTTTACGATAATACGATATTATAACCGAAAACTCTGGAAGTTGTGCATTTTTACGTGTCGGAGCTGGTGAGAAAATTTTTGTTGACAATGTTGACATTTCTGACGATGCGTTTTGAAATTGCATCGACTCAACTTGTGCGTTCAGAATTACATTCAACATCATTTAAAAAAACAAATGTTTCTTATGGAATTTAAGGTTTATGACTTAAAATCATTAAATAAAGCCAAATTTGGTATTTTTTATTAAATTCTCAAACCATTTATTTAATGATAATTAATATCGAACGAACCATTATTATGAGCGTTTTACGTTTTGTTATCTGTCAAAAGCTACTTAAACATGCTCCATCCAAGGTCAAATTACTTTCCCCACTAGTGGATAAAATGCGTTTTTCCCCGCTTGTTTTAAAGGATAAAAGACGGCTTTCCGAGCTGGTGAGGGGAAAAAATATTTTTTAAATGGCACTTATGGGGCAGCATAATGCATCATAATATATCAATCGTGTGTACTCCTCCAACCTTGTCCTATACCGAAATTAATGCAAAACTTATGCCTCGCGGTACTGTGCCAAGCCATTGGTTAGATACGCCTCAACTGGACCCGCCTAATAAATTACTTGCACGCTGCTCAGCATGGCCAGTGATCTATTTCATTCGGTCAAGTTATTTTCTAATGTATGGGGAAGACAAACAAATTATAGCCAGCATGAAATAAATGTAGTATGATACCTTTGGGTATGGTGCTTTACGCGAGTGTGTACTCTCTCTTCCGAAAATCGTTTTTTTCCAGATCGCGATTTTTGCCATTCGTCATTTTTACCATTTTATTTTTTCTCAGTAGCTTCCTTTCCCGAAAGCATTTCTAACCATTCGCATATTTTCCCATTAATTTTATTTTCCTGTAGCTTATTTTCTGACCAGTCGCATATTTTCCCATTTTTTTTATTTTCCAATCTTATTTTCCTGTTAGGTTTTCTAACCATTCTCATAATTTCCCAGCATATACTTCATTTTTTTACAATCACGGAAGACAGAAAATAGATAGGTGCGACGACGAGCGAAGCGAGAAGGAGTGTGTTAGGTGAACTGCGAGCAAAACAGTGCGCGATTCCGAGCAAGCGAAGCGAGCGTGTCGTGGTAGCGGCCGGCGAGCGCCAGAACCGACTTATTTTATTGTACGATACTGATTTACAAACAGAAGTTATATTTCAATTAGTGTCTCGTATATTATAATAAGAATATACATATCTAAATTATGCGCATGGTTAGAAAACGTAACAGGAAAATAAGCTACTGGAAAATAAAAAAATGGGAAAATATGCGACTCGTTAGAAAACGTAACAGGAAAATAAGCTACTGGAAAATAAAATTAATGGGAAAATATGCAAGTGGTTAGAAATGCTTTCGGGAAAGGAAGCTATTGAGAAAAAATAAAATGGTAAAAATTGCGAATGGCATAAATCGCGATCTGGAAAAAACGATTTTCGGAAGAAAGAGTACACACTCCTTTACGCACACTAGCATCCCCATCCCTCCGCCTGACGCAACCCCCCCCCCCCCCTTTTAGCGTGAAACATGTCCCGGTTGACAGTATTAAAGCAAAAAGTTTCAAGGAAAGAAATAATCCTTTATAATTTTTAAACAAAAAAGGTCATATGGGCGAATCAACTATTTCTTGTATCCAATCAACTTTTTTTACAAAAACCGGCCAAGTGCGAGTCGGACTCGCGCACGAAGGGTTCCGTACCATTACGCAAAAAAAACCGGCAAAAAAATCGCGTTTCTTGTATGGGAGCCCCACTTAAATATTTATTTTAATCTGTTTTTAGTATTTGTTGTTATGGCGGCAACAGAAATACATCATCTGTGAAAATTTCAACTCTAGCAATCACGGTTCATGAGATACAGCCTGGTGACAGACGGGCAGACAGACAGACAGCGGAGTCTTAGTAATAGGGTCCCGTTTTTACCCTTTGGGTACGGAACCCTATAAAATGGATATTGATTTTTGATAACAATTTCATTGAATATGGATAATAGCATTCTTATAGATGAGGTACAAATATATCCAGAGCATCGCTCGTTTTCACGTTTTACTGGGTTATAAGCATCAATTTCATAACAAACTAACGTAAAACGTCTACTGGGTCACGGACTCGAATTTGAGAATTTTGCATAGAAAACAACTTACAGGAAAAGAGAAAATAAAATTAGCCTCAATTTTGTAATACTTATGTGGATATTGTCTCCCGAGACACATGAGCAGTTTGAAGAGAAAGTTTTTTACATAATTCGGTAAACGCTTAATATTAGGTAATTAAAACAGTAATGGTGTGTGTTAGAGATAGAAGTGAAATTAGTATTTGTTTTTAATATTAACCTTCTTTTCTTATTACATATTTTTAAGTCAGTAAACTGCTACAAATGAAGGGGACAACATTGTCAGCTAGGAGACAACACGTGTGGCTCAAGAGACACGACTATACTTACCTCATAATTTGAACCAAAAACAAAAAAAATCGAAATATCTGCATCTTTAGGTACCAGCTCATCAGGTGCCCTATTTAAATATCCATCAGCCGGCCCTTTGTCATACCCAGAATCAAAGAAAGGCCAAGATATGCAGTAGAGCTTAAATAGATGTTTTGTTGCTGGCGATACTGACTGAAAGGACCGTCACTGAAGAAGTGAATGATTGCAATGAGATAATGTATTAGCAATAAGTTTTACGGTGTTTCGTTGTATATAAGCTTAAAACAGTCTCTCGGGTCACGAAAAAATTTCTTTTGGGTCACAATTTTTGAGACTGGGACCGTGAGCCAGGTGACATTTTAAACAATTTTAGAATTTTTTGACTCAAAATTTTTGAAAATACATCAAAATCATGGTCCTGCGGCATTTTAGACCTAAAAGACAAGTTAAGAATCAAATTAGTTTCTGAAAGTATTAAACTTATCGAAATTGCATTGTTAGCCAGTCGACACACAATAAACACAACTTTGTGCTTTTTTGAGTCACGAACGAAATGGTCAAGTCAGTTTTAACCTACAGCAATGGCAGGCGCCATCATTCGATACACAGATGCACAGATCCTATTGGTTAAGCCGTTGATATTCTGTTCCATTCGCATTTATTAGAATATTTTATCTTGTGACTCAGCCGATACGTGTTTTACTGACGCAGCAGGGACAAAGATTAGACAAAGATAAATATAATTTAAATAAAATAAGGAGAAAAATGTTTTGAAATAAGAGTAAAATAAAAAAAGTCGTCTAGGAAAATATTTTCAGGACATTAGTAGTGAGTC
This sequence comes from Cydia strobilella, assembly GCF_947568885.1. Taxonomy (NCBI): domain Eukaryota; kingdom Metazoa; phylum Arthropoda; class Insecta; order Lepidoptera; family Tortricidae; genus Cydia; species Cydia strobilella. The sequence continues at coordinate 35,201,969 of NC_086068.1, forward strand.
TATCCATACGCCTTAGGACAGTAATATTTTGTATGGGAGACAAATTTCGTCACCTGAGTCACCGTGATTTTTCTTAAAAAACTTATTAATTTACCATTATTAGCTAAAGCAAACATAAGAAAATAGATCTAATTTTGTGATTGTGATCTTATAGTCATATAAACTTTATACAGAAAATAGTTGATCGGCCCATATGCAACTTTTTGGTATTGACTCACCATATTCATCATAGATGGGATGTAGGATGATATTCATGTATTAACTAGTTGAAATTCAATATAACATAGTACTGACTAAAATCGTATAGGGAGAACCAGCTTATTCAACGGCTAAATTTTGTCAAAGTTCATCTAGCTATAACATGAATTTTGGGCATCATACCAAAAAAATGAATACAACCTAAGAATAAGAACCGTAAAACAGGAATAAGTCTCGTAAAATAGGTACTGACAAAGTAGAACTGTGTCACTTTGTAATATTGAAAAAGAAAATAAAAAATTAAATAAAATTATTTTTAAAATTGCTTATTTGGGGTTAAATATGAGGATATCACGTATCATTTGTGGTATATTGTACAAAAAAAAACAGCCATATCATATCTGGAGGAGCCCAAACTTGGTATGTTTTGAAAATTATTTTGGTTTTAATATCTAAAAAATGGCTGTAGTGTAATGATGTGGTATATTTTTAGAATCACCTCAAAAAGCCCTTTCATATAATACCACACACAATAGGTTACTGAAAAAAAAACCCATGCAATAAAAATCACAGCAATTTTTTTAAGAATGGGGGAAAAAAAGGTTTTGACCTGCATATTCGTATGCGTGTGCCAAATGGCTAAACTGTACATCAATTTACGGTTTTTCTTTAAAATCAAGCTCATACGGCTTAGTTTGACTAAGTGGGTCAAATATTGGAAGTCCATTTTGAATCAACTGGTTGACATTGCAAAATAATATAATGGTAAGCATTAAGAGGACAAAACTTTGTTATGTCTGGGGTAGAAAGCACGAAACTTGGCATGCATATAGAGGCAGAGAACTTTATAGAGAATATACTTCTCTTAGACATTTTTATTGTAGCTTTCACACTTTTTATGAGTTTATAAGAACTAAAAATGGGGATATAAAAGTGGGGGTGAGGGCGGGAAACATAAAAAATTTATGTGCATGCCAAGTTTCGTGCTTTCTGCCAGATGGGACTATATATACCTCCATACTAAATCGTGCTACGGAGCCACACTAAGGAAGAAATTATTTTGAACCAACATGACCAGTTGTTGCCAACAACACTTGCAGCACGCAGCTGACTACCAGGAAGATAATCTACTAATTTCACTTTGGTTTAGGCGGAATTGTAACGTAGTATAAGACAATTAAAAGAAATTTTAACTGAATGAAACTTTATTACATAATTGCAGCTAATCCAACACTGTTGCGTTCGCGATATCCTGCCACTCAATCTTTGCGAATTAATTTAGCTTTGGGGTCATCAGGTCTCATCACTACGTAGGTACTCTTGTATCTTCTGTTATCCCCGTCGTTTTTCACGTAATTATAACATCCTATCGTAGCCAAACCCACTCCTACTAAGGCCAAACCAGTAGAAGCCAATATCTCTGGAATCTCGTTCCATCCCTGCTGAAGAAGTTGCCCAATGGAACGTCTTGATGCAGCAGCAGCCATTAGTGATTTTGTTCGTCCAATTAACGTAAATTGTGAACATGAACAATAGCCCAAAAGCTCCCTTTTCTATAAACTGTCAAATGAACCATTACCATAAACAATTCGATCATGGAGACTATATAAAGGAGCCAAATCTCTATGTATGAAAAGTGTCCATCAAAAAACAGTAATTAGGCGGCGCCACCATACACCGAAATACTACCAAAAACAACCTACGTAATTTGGTCGGGTTATTTGTTGCCTTATATGGTTCATGTTATACTCATGTCCCAGAGCCTAACTAGCGCCACCGGAGAGATTAGGAACTATTATTTAAAGCTGAAAGCGGTCACTTTTGCAACAATGAGGGCTAACGCGTATGAATTCGCCGCTAGGGGCGCTTCTGTAGATGGTGGTCTTTTCCATAGTTCGAAATGTCAAATGTCACTTCAATGACTGACAGCTGTTCTTTAGTGTTTTGGACCACCATCAACAGAGGCGCCAACTGGTGAGCAAAAAAACGATAGCCCTCATTCTGCCATAAGAGATTGGCGTCCTTTCTATACCCATAAATTCGATCATAACCTATTTTTGTTAAGGTCCCTCCACACTAATGCGCGAATCACGGCGCGAAGCCGCGAACGTAAGTGTGTCGTCGATTTCGCAGATTGTTCATGCCTTCGCGCCTAGTTCCCCGTTTTTTGTCGGTTTATTAGCCCGTGTCAAAGCAGGCGCGAAGCGCGAACTGGCAAGACTCCACATTACACACAATTTTGACTCATATGTGGCAAGATAAATAATAATTATATTATATATAGCGGCTATATTTTACGGTTTTACAACAAAACAAAATGGAAAAATAGCTAAATGACGTATGATGACATAGATAACTAGCAGTTAAGCTCGATCAGCTGATGCTTTTCCGTTATCTTGGCGAGAACCAAACTACGAAATCGCCGTAATGTTTGCGAGTGTGGAGTCATACGTCAACGTCGCGACATGTTCTCTCCGCGAAGTCGCGCCGCGATTCACGCACATAGTCTGGAGGGGCCTTTACATTGACATCAAGGATACGTTTAGAAACGAGTATATGAATAATGAAGAGGTAATAAAAGATTATCGATCATAAGGTCCCTCCAGACTATGTGCGTGAATCGCGGCGCAACTTCGCGGAGAGGACATGTCGCGACGTTGACTCGCAAACTTCACGGCGATTTCGCAGTTTGGTTCGCGCCAAGATGGCGGCAAAGCATTAGCTGATCGAGTTACTGCTAGTAGTTATCTATGGCATCATACGTGATTTAGCTATAGCTTGTCAAAGGACTGTCTCATTTCAAACATAGACAGAGAGAATCATACTATCTTTGTCTTACCCTAGTACTAGCACCCAAAAGAAAAGGATGAGTATAGTTTTTTTGTTCTTATTTACTGACAAGATTTGCTTGACCAACTATATTTTTCATTTTGTTTTGTTGTATAACTATACTTTGGCACAGCCACTTTGTCCGTAGAAAAAGGCGGCAGATTTAAAAAATATAGTCGCAAAGGGTTGATCCAAGGTTGATCTCCCATAAATTTGAATTTCGCGGCTTTTTCAAGGTCGCGATGCGGTAGTGTGTTACGGATTTTTTTTCTAGCCTATTATGGTGTCCCACTGCTGGACAAAGGCCTCCCCTTGTCTTCCATGGCCTCCTCCGGCCAGTTATTGAGAAAGGTGTCTAAGTCATCCCGCCATCTCCGTCTGGGCCTGCCGCGTCCGCGCCCCTCTTCTGGCATCCACTTGGTAGACTTAGACCAAGAAAAGTCTGCAACGATTTTGATAGCATCATAGGACACGCGGTGCACGTGTTATGTTAAACGTCAAACTTCTATGAAATTATGACGTATAAATAACACAAAGAGGTATGTCAAGATCGTCGCAAGTGGAAATCCGTGGTCTCTGCCTACCCCTCCGGGAAATAGGCGTGATTATATGTATGTATGTAAATAACACTTGCACTGCGTATGCTATCAAAATCGTTGCATTGCAGACTTTTCTTGGTCTAACTCTAGCTACGCTAGCCCATCTATCTGGATGCATGCGGCAGACGTGACCGGCCCAGTCCCATTTGTCAGTCTTCTCGCCGACGTCAGCAATAGTCATACTTGTTATGAACAAAATGCTGCACTTCATGATAAAAGCAAGCCGGTTTGCACAGTGATAGTATGGACCAAACTGAGCGATTTGACCCGCAGCAGCGCAAGTTTCATCCCTTAGGAACAGAGATGCGCCACTTCTTTAAAAAATATTTCAAAAAATTCTACAAGCTAAACCAATGAACCGATTCAAATATTTAATATCTCAAATGAAAGCTCATTATATACGTAACTTTAAAAAAAATACTCAAAAAATAAAATACTGAATACTTTCGACAAAAAACGGCATCTTAAGTTTTTTTTTACTCGATTTTTAGTTTTTACTTGATTTCTCAAAAAAAAAAAATATGGAACATGAATAGTTTAATGCATTTATATATTACGGAACAAATAACAAGTATTATAAAAAAAACACGACACCGATACCTCTCATACTTCACGAAATATGAAAGTTTGGATGTGAGTGTAAATTTCTTTAAAATATATTTAAAAAAAATCTACACGCAAAACTATTTGACCGATTTCAATGTTTAATATCTCAAATAGAAGCTCATTATATATTACTTATAAAAAATACTCAAAAAATATATACTGAATACTTTCGACAAAAAACGGCATTTTAAGTTTTTTTTACTCGAGTGAAAACTATCAAATTTGATTTCTCAAAAAAAAATGTAAAGGGTATCAGTCCGCCTGACGATATCGGCCTGTCAGTTAGAACAAAAATTTGACAGTTCCGAACAACTGACAGGCCGATATCGTCCGGCGGACTGATAGTCAGTGGGCCCCTTTAGGAACATGAATAGTTTAATGCATGTATATATTACTGAATAAATAACAAGTATTATAAAAAATAACCGACATAGATACCTTTCATTTTTCACGAAATATTTAAGTTTAATTATTCACGCTCTTACAAATAAATTTATTTAGAAGAAATCTTCAACCGCAGTAAGTGCACTGATTTTGATATGAAATGTGTCATATTAAAAGATATCACCCAATTTATTTTAATAAATAAAAAATGAATAGATAAAAACCAAACAAAAAAGTTAAATGTCCTCTTCGGGTTCACCGGTAGATGTAGAACTGAATAAAAACTTTTATAAAAAAAAGATAAACCGACTTCAAAAAGGATGAAATAAAAAATGATCCTTTTTAGGGTTCCGTGTTTAAGTATATGCGTTACCAACTGATATGTTTGAAGTCGGTGCCAAGCCAAATTTTGAACCATATATGCATAGTGATTTTGGTGCAATTCGATAAAGGCTGCGGCTATATAAGTATGTACGTTGGATTGCCTAACGCAGCGTACTACGTAGGTGAACAACACGCGAACGATAAGCAGCACGGCACGGCGCCTTAATTAATCCTTTGATACCTATAGAAGTGTCCTACGTGGGCGATCTCTTTGCGAACGCGAACGCCTTGGGCCCGCCGCGCCGTGCCGTGTCGCTTCGCTTCGCGTTCGCGACTGTTCACCTATGTAAGACGCAGTGTTACACGACGATAATAAACGAACTTTCTGTAGGTATTTAAGAACACACCTCAGAACAGAACACACGGTTGAACCTTCTTGACGCAGATCGTACCATGCTTGTCGGCACATTAGTGTAAATCTAATGCGTTTATTTGTCGTCGTATTTTTTAAAGAGCATTTCTTACTAATTCTTGAACAGTCCATAGCACGCAGGTGTGGGATTGGGACTGAGTTATTTTCTGTCGCTTATCCAAAGGACTACATTTCAAAATATAAAACAATTCAAGGAACCTTCATGCCAAATTTCAGCTAAAGCGGTTCAGTTATTTAGCCATGAAAAGGTAACAAAGAGGCAGACAGAATTACTTTCACGTTTATAATATTTGTACAGTTGTAATGGGATTTCAGAATCAGAATCAGAATCAGAATCAGAATGCATTTATTCGTTATAACATAGGTACATTGTATTGGTCTTATAGTTAGAGCATATTGCGAACGCTATGTTTTGCCGCTAGGCGTACGAATTTGTTTACCTATATAAACTAAGTTAAACATGCGCTAGTCTAAGGTATTCATGCTTCAATAATCAAATCAATTACAAAAATAATAAATAAGAACAGAAAGATAATTCACAATAATAATAAAATTTAAAACAATAAATATTAAAGAATGTCAACAATGAAAATTTCAAAGAAAACTACAAAAGAATTACAAAAATAGAAAAACGAGCTATAAATTATTATCATTTAAGAACTGCTGTACGCTATAGTAACATTTCTTGATTAGCAGTGATTTTAAAGTCTTCTTAAAATGTACAATATTTAATTATTTTATAGTGTTCGGAATTTTATTATATATTTGAGGTGCCATTCCTAGCACACTTTTGCGCATCATGGCTGTTTTACATACTTTGTGGCATAAATCATTTTTATATTGAGATCGTACAGGGAGCTTTCGTGTGTCAGAAATTTTATCAAAAAGGTTTGGATTACATTTTACAAAGACAGAAATTTCCAGGATATATAGGCAGCGCAGAGTTAGGATATTTAGTGATTTAAAGTACGGAATAACACTATCCATCATTCTTAAACCACACATAGATCGTATACACCTTTTTTGGGCTTTAAGTACTGCGTCTTTATCAGCTGCATTGCCCCAAAAGATGACTCCATATCGTAGTACCGATGCAACAAGTCCATGATAAGCAACAAGTAAAGCTTCATTATTTACCACCTTGGAAAGCTTATGAAGAGCGAATGCTGACTTACTTAATTTTTTACACACATCATTTATATGGTATTTCCAAGTAAGTTGGCTGTCAATGAATAATCCTAGAAATTTGGTCACTCCTATAGTATCTATTATATTTCCATTATAATTAATGTTGTAATGTTGTCACACGCGTCGGGACGAGTGTGGCAGCATGTACGATCTCCCTCGGTCCAGACGGGACCTCGGGTTATGTCTCGACAGCTCAGGGATGAGAGGACAGAGGGGTGAGTAAAGAAACACTGATTTATATCTCTACAATCTACGGGCTTTTATGCCGGTTTATTTATAATAGGATCAAACGGGTATGCTAGAGCCTACGCTAATGCGCACGGGACGGGATCCCTTATTCGGGATGTTAATGACGGGCGCGAATCCCTAATCTATCCGCGACAACCATACGGGGTTGTGCTGACCCTCGGGACGGTCGGCAGGGCCAGGCTTACGGTGTACGGAACGGGATCGGGGTTGTACCGAAGGGATAGAGTGCTAACGCGTAACCACACACTGCGCTACTATTCCTTCGGGCGGAGTGACGGGATCTCGGGGCAAGGACAGTGTGCTGGGCGTCTACCACGCTCCCGGCACTACTGTCCCCAAGGGTAAGGTATATAATCCTCTAGCAAGGTACCCGGGCTGACGCGTGAACCACACACCGCTCAACGTACCGAGGAAGAGGGGGAAGGAGTCTCTAGGGAGCTGACGCGTGAACCACACACCGCTCAGCTAGAGTGCAGTGCCCCTAGCAGCCGATCCGCGACTGCGAAGAACACTCGCCGATCGCTGCGAGTGCGCGGGGTTATATACGGTTCGGCGCGCGGGGTGCGGGGCGCGGTCGGCGGTAGGGCGCGGCGCTCGGACAGGTGGCCGGTTCTGCGTGGCTGTGTTGTGGTGCCGCCTTGTATGTGTGCGTGCTGTGGCGCGTCATCACAGTCCCGTCCCGGCTGAGGAGATTTTTACCTGTAGGGGAAAAATCACCTGTAATCGTGTTTATTTATATTACTAAGTTACGTTTACTTAGCTTGGTTAAAATAAAAATAAAATATTATTTAGAGACGGGAGAAAAAAAATGTGGGCTGTATTTTACACAATTTATACGGGGTTGACACATGTCGCTAGCGGCGACTAAAAATATACGCGGGTGTCTAATAATTCCTGTTTTTATGTTCACTTGTAGTGATAATTATAATCCTCTTCATACCTTACTATATTTCTGGTTGCGGTTGCTAGGTCCCCTTACCAGTCCACTGATGGTAAGGTGCCATACTTATATCGTCCTGTGCTAGCAGCCCGCGCACAGGTCGTCCGGTTCTGGTTCTGCCCTGGGGGCGGTTCCTGCGCTCCCGTCGGGCAGCTGGGCTGCCGTTATCCTGGTTTCGCTGGTGACGGCTGGTCTGGTATCGCGAGTGACGGTGGGTTTGTCGTTCCCGCTTCAGCCTCGCTACTGGGTACGTGGAGTTCCGACTGTACTACGCCCACGCCGGGCCATAGCACTATGTCGGCAGTATTCTATTTTTGAAATTTCGGATAATTTTATAGTAGGTAGTTAGGTTTCGCGCTTGTAGGTATGTTTTGTTTCTAGTTATTTCAATTTTATTTTATTTCTTGTTATGTTATATTTATATCGTTTATCTTTTTCCTAATAGTCCGCTTGTACCCTTTTGAAGACATTTTCGAGGTTGGGTTCACTTAATCTGTGATATTTTGAGTTTTTTATTTTCTAAAATTTTGGTTAGACCTTATGCGGACTGTGTACGGTTCATTTCCGTGCGCTCGACATAGTTTGTTTACGAGTTGCCGTGTTCTACGCTCCCTGCAAGAAGCATTGAATGACCAGAGAGTTATTGTCGTTATTTATTTCGCGGTTACGGTAATTTTAGTGTTGTATCTCGTTGTCGGATTTTGCTCTTCTGTAGGTAGTTACTCCTATCTTTGGTTATAATATCTCTCGGTTGCCGGCTCTCGTGTGCGGTGCGACTTATAATGAACCCTATTTCTATTAATGATTATGTCGGCTTTCGTTTGCGTTCTTGTATGCTATTTTGCATGGTACCTATACCTAACTGCCGGTTGTGTGGTCACGGGACGGTTATGTTTTATTCAGTTGGCGTAAAGGTTTCATATTCTTTATATTATGCGCTGTTACAACTTTACGTTTGCGGTTTTTTTTCTTGTAGTAGGTATATAACTGAAGATTTCTATTCTAGAATGATGTACGGCCGGTCTTATGTACTTAGGAGCCAAGTTAGCGGAAGAGCTTTTTTCAGCGTTCGATAATGTGATTTTTTTTCTTAATACTTGGTCACCTATTTTAGGGTTCCACGGGTGTCTGTTTTTGTCGTAATCACTTCTTTGTATTGTTGATGTTTTTTCTTGGTTTTTCCGTACCATGTCGTATATTTCATGTAGTTTTTTAATTTCTTTAACCTGGGGTTCCGGGAATGAGTTTTGATTGTTCTGAGGGTTCCGTAGTTCTCTGCTATATCGTAGGAATGCGGGTGTATATTTTGTTGACGGTTGGACGGGCGTATTTAGGGCAAAATTAAATTCGGTTCGGTATTTATCCCATGTTGTATTATTATTTTCGATGAATGTGGCTATGTTTTGCTGTTGTTTGGGGTTCCGCGGATAATATTTCTGTTTAACTGGTTCTGAGTGTTTCAGTTTTGTATCCGGTAATCTGTTGTTGTGTTTCGTTCTGGATTTTTCTGGAGTATGCCTTGGTAACTTAATATCTTGTCGCTCCGGCGGTTTTGTCTCATTATCGGTGTCGGTTACGTCGTGTTGCGGCCATCTTAGGGTCATTCCGAGCCGTCGTAGTACGTCCATGCCGATTATTATTTCGGTTGCTGTAGGTAACACTCGTACCCAGTGCTTGAATTTGGCGTTTTCTACTTGTAACTCCACCAGGATACTCTTTTTGGCTTCCGTTCTATGTCCGTTTGCTAACACGATCGGTATTCTAATATCTTTTTCTAATATTGCTTCGCCCTTGCACTCGTTGTATGTTTGTTGATTGATATACGTGTTCGTGGAGCCGGTGTCGATTAATCCGCGGTATTTCTGTCCCATTATTTGTATTTCTGCGTACGGACGGTTGTCTTCCCTTGGGCTGTCAGACGCGCCTAGGGCTTCGGTTTTCCCCCATTTCTTGCAGCAGTCTTTGCTAAGTACACCTAGCTTTCCGCACTTGCTGCAGAATACTTGCCGTCTGCCTCTGCATGCCTCCGCATCGTGTCCTGGCTTTCCACATGACCAGCAACACGTCTTGGAGTCGTAATTGGGGTTTATTTTGCGGTGATCTTCGCAGTCCTGTGTCCTTGATTGGCACGAATCATGTGGCCTACTTGGGCCTGCGGTGTACGTCGTTTGCGGGTTACTTTCTGGAGTTGCTGTTTCCCAGCATGTATCGCTGTCTCCCTCCGATCCTGCGGGCTCCGTTTCGGGTGTGTTTAGTGTGAAGCTTTCGTACTCCTTTGCGAGCTTTATTAAACTTGTGAGCTCCGTGAAATCCTGTTTTTTAATATACATTTTATAACTTTTCAACATGTTTTCATGTATGCGGTGTAGTTTCTCCGGTTCGGTGAGGCTTCCGTGTCTTCTCATTAACGTTTGTATGTCCGTCACGTATTGTGTAAACGTCTCCCTATATTCTTGTTTTCTCGTGATTATCTTAGCGACGAGTTCCTCCTCGTAGTTGTTTGGAAAATAATATAATTGAAAACAACTTACGAACTCTTCCCATGTCGTCCATTGCTCTGCGTTATTCCTGTGCCAGAGGAGTGCTTTTCCTTGCAGGATACGTGGCAGTGCGGGTAATATGTCTTTATTTTGAATGCCACTTGCCGCTACGAGCTCTTCTAGCCTCTCTATGAAGTCTACTGGACAATCGCTTGTTTTGAAGGAAAGGTTCCACTCTCTTATGAGTTTCGTGATTGTTTTCGCACTGTTGTCGGACATGTTTCTTGACTTACTTTGTTTCGGTGTCTGGAAAGCGGCTTCTTCTTTTAGGGTCTCGACTAACCCTTTTCGGATTTCTTCTACGGTTATCCCCTCTGTCGGTAGCTGCGTCTATCAGCTCCGGTTTTTTTTAGCGGTATACCCAAGCTGTTGCTTCGTAGCCGGACTTGTGGTATCACTCGTATCTATCACGTTAACTTACCTGAGTTAACTATCGTGTGTCGGGACTTTATTTCGGGCAGGTGGGATACGCGATATTGTTTTTATGCGGATTTATCTTTTAATAAAAATAGAAAACAATTTTAAGATGAAATAACCTGTGTCCTCTCGAGCGTTTGAGCTCTTACGCGAGTTTTTGAGTTGGGCGCCAGATGTAATGTTGTCACACGCGTCGGGACGAGTGTGGCAGCATGTACGATCTCCCTCGGTCCAGACGGGACCTCGGGTTATGTCTCGACAGCTCAGGGATGAGAGGACAGAGGGGTGAGTAAAGAAACACTGATTTATATCTCTACAATCTACGGGCTTTTATGCCGGTTTATTTATAATAGGATCAAACGGGTATGCTAGAGCCTACGCTAATGCGCACGGGACGGGATCCCTTATTCGGGATGTTAATGACGGGCGCGAATCCCTAATCTATCCGCGACAACCATACGGGGTTGTGCTGACCCTCGGGACGGTCGGCAGGGCCAGGCTTACGGTGTACGGAACGGGATCGGGGTTGTACCGAAGGGATAGAGTGCTAACGCGTAACCACACACTGCGCTACTATTCCTTCGGGCGGAGTGACGGGATCTCGGGGCAAGGACAGTGTGCTGGGCGTCTACCACGCTCCCGGCACTACTGTCCCCAAGGGTAAGGTATATAATCCTCTAGCAAGGTACCCGGGCTGACGCGTGAACCACACACCGCTCAACGTACCGAGGAAGAGGGGGAAGGAGTCTCTAGGGAGCTGACGCGTGAACCACACACCGCTCAGCTAGAGTGCAGTGCCCCTAGCAGCCGATCCGCGACTGCGAAGAACACTCGCCGATCGCTGCGAGTGCGCGGGGTTATATACGGTTCGGCGCGCGGGGTGCGGGGCGCGGTCGGCGGTAGGGCGCGGCGCTCGGACAGGTGGCCGGTTCTGCGTGGCTGTGTTGTGGTGCCGCCTTGTATGTGTGCGTGCTGTGGCGCGTCATCACAATGTTAATATCCTCTGGTTCAATTCGCTGGTAAAAATGCACAATATTCGTTTTTGTCAAATTAATTACTAAATTATTATTACTAAGCCAAATTATTATGTCAGTTATTACGTTATTAATGTCATTTTCATAGTTAGTCTGGTTACTGCATTTTATAATAGAGGTACTATTATCGGCAAACAAGATCATAGGATAGGGAATGGCCTTGGGCATGTCATTTATATAAATTAAAAAAAGCAAGGGGCCAAGAACACTTCCCTGAGGCACGCCATGTCCCATACATCTTGCATCCGATATGTACACTACGTCTGTTTTCCTTTTAATACACTTTCTAGTAATTTCAGTATATTGCAGTCTTTTTGTGAGGTATGATTTTATGAGTTCTAATACATTCCCTCGAACACCATATCTATTAAGTTTACCTAGTAGTATTTCATGATCTACATGATCGAAGGCTTTGGTCATATCAGTAAAAAGAGCACATATTGGTATTTTATTGTCAACATTTTCCATTACTATATCAAAAAAATTATATAAAGCCATGTTTATACTGATATTTTTTCTAAATCCTTTCTGTTCCGTACAGAATAAGTTAAAAGTATCCATATAGTTACCTATATATAGCGACTGGTATATAAACTTCTCGAAGATTTTGGAAAATACTGGAATGAGAGCTATGGGCCTGTAATTCTGAGGGTCATCTTTATCACCTTTTTTGTGTAAAGGCTTAATAATGGAGACTTTCAACTTATCTGGGTAGATACCTTTGTTAATACACAGGTTAATTATGTGACTTAGAGGAGGGGCTATTATATCACTTATATATTTAATTACAATTGTACAAATTTTGTCAAAGCCTACACTTCTAGTGTTTCTTAAAGACTGAATTATCAATTTTATGTCATATGCTGTGGATGGTGGCATAAACATGGACTGGGTACTATTGGTAATTTTATATTGTAAAGCATCATTCTTTGGTAAATCTTTAATACATTCTATGAAATACGTATTTAAGGTATTTGCTATATCTGTGGGATTCGTTACAATATATTGATCGGTTTTTAATCTAAGAATATCATCATTCTTGGAGTAAGCTTTGGTAGAATTTATTATCTGCCAAGTGGCTTTTGATTTATTTTCTGCAGAGGCAATTTTATGGTTATTCTGAGCTTTCTGTGTTAACTTTACAATTTTTTTATATCTAATGGAGTAACTTAATAGGAGGCTTTTGTTTACTGCTGTAGGCGAGCGTCTATATTGCCAAAGAATTTGCCTTTGCCTTTTGCTACATGCTCGTATGCCTCTCGACATCCACTTTATTTTTTTATTGACCTTTATAGTCATTATCTTTATGGGAAAGCATAAATCATAGAGAAACTGAAAATCACCAAGGAAACTATTGTATGCAGAATTAGGGTCTTCGGTACTGTATACGCTCACAAAAGACAGACACTTCAGATGTTTTTCAAACATTTTTAAATTTTCGCGCGAGTAAATTCGCTTTTCAACACTCCAAGTCTTTATACTGCTTTTCATATTTCCTGGACATTTAAGAACTTGCGCTGTGTGATCGGACAAACCAAAGTCATAAACGACACTACTTTGGCCTCGTTTCAAATTATGAGCGAAATTATCTATACATGTATTACTGGACAGTCTTGTTGGTTGTCTTATTTCTAACTCTAAATTAAATCCTAAAAGAAAATATTCAAATTGTAATGATATGTAAAATTTTTTCATAATGTCAATATTAAAGTCTCCACAAATAATTATTTTTTTATTACTATTACTACATACTTTTCTAAGAATAATTTCAAGTTTTTCGTAAAATATACTTAGATTGCTAAAACTAGGTGTTCTAACACAATAATAGTTTTTTGAGCAGTCAGTTCAATGGCACAGCATTCAAAAATTCCTGGGATAGAATGTTTTGCGATATCAAGTAGTTCCTTGAAATTCTGTCCTAGTTTCACCAGAATGCAAGCCCCACCACGTTTGTTTTTTCGCGAGAAACATGCTGCTAATTGATAGTTTGGTATCGACAAAATCTCCTCGTGGCCGGTCATTATGAAGTGCTCCGTTATGCATATAATGTCGATATTCACATGAGCTGCTTCCAGTTCGCTCAATCGAATTGTAAGCATGTCCGATTTATTAATAAGGCCAGCGATATTCTGATGTAAAATATTTGTATAGTTATTCACGAAAAAACTTCTGCTGACTGTCTGTTGTTATGGATTCATTCGGGTCTCTGCTGTCATCTTCAACTAGACTTTCGTCATTATACGGATTCTCGCTTTCAATATCACACATTACTTCGTTAATACGCTCGAGAATAGTTTTCATGCCATGATTGTTAATTTCCCCCGTAGACTTTATAAACATATCATAATCGTACGTGAGACGTTCGTTGGAATCAACAAGAAAAGCATGGCCGTGTGTGCAGATGTCAAGGTAGAGAAGATGATTGAAAAGTTCAATTCGCCAGTTATATAATTGACTTGCAGCGTGACACTTATAAGTCGGTAAGCAAACAATGAAATTAGTATTTTGTAGGCCCATAATTTTTTCCCTGATAGAAATGACTAAATTATGATAATTTTTAGATGATTTAAAATCCTCCTCACCAATAAGTATGACGCAATAATCATCAATATACACATAAAGCTCATTATTTTTGACTGGTATTGTTACTACTTGGCTTGGCACCGACTTCAAACATATCAGTTGGTAACGCATATACTTAAACACGGAACCCTAAAAGGATAATATTTTATTTCATCCTTTTTGAAGTCGGTTTATCTTTTTTTTTATAAAAGTTTTTATTAACTGCTCAATTCCTAGTATAAGGCGTAGTCTAGTCAATCGGTGCTTCTAAATAACATGTTGCAGGCTGCGACATTATATGGCGTCTGATCTGTAACTTGAATTAATTTGTGTCCGGTCCATCAACAACAACAACAACAACAGCACATCAACCCCTGATCACTGAACCCCTCGACCCTAAACCACCAACCCCTAACCTTAGACCCCTTAACTCCTAACCCTAACCCACAATCCCTTAACTCCCAACCCCTCAGTCCCCGACCCATCAACTCACCTCCCCTCAACCCCCAAACCCCCCGAATACTAATACCCGCTACCTTCACCTCTCACACCTACCCCTCACTTCTCAGTCTCTTTGGTTGTTTCCAACACTACCTACATTAAAAATCATAATACACATACGACGGAAGTTCCACATTTCGTCCGTAGTCTTCATCATCAGTAGCCTTACCACAAGATTGACATTGATATATACGCTATCGTGTGCGTAACTTACTGTTTATGCATCTCGCTCGTACTGGCATATTAGTGTACAAAGTTACGAAGACGCTAGCGAATATTTAGTGTCAAACTCGTGGTTAGGCTACAGTTGCACTACATCAAATTGGTGGTTTTTGGGAGGAAATGCTTGAGTTACTTTAGAAAACACCGAAATCACCATACACGTGCCTTTAAAAATTGAGGAGTTCCCTCAATTCCTCACGGATTCCATCATCAGATCAAAACAAAAAATGTTACGAAAACACCTTGGAGGTACTTCTTTCAAACAGAAAAAGAATTACTCAAATCGGATCATGGGTGCCGGAGTAATCGCTGAAATCATTATCATCAAAACAATCATCATCATCAGCTCCACTTCATCAAATTGGTGGTTTTCGAGAGAAAATGCTCGAGTTGCTTAAGAAAACACTCAAATCACCATACATGTGCCTTTAAAAATTGAGGAATTCCCTCAATTCCTCATGGATCCCATGATCAGAACAGCACCAGATTAATGTGGGACCACCTTGGAGGTAGTTCCTTTCAAACAAAAAAAAATTGTTCAAGTCGGACCACGGGTGTCGGAGTAATCGCTGAACATCCTACATTAAAAAAATCATCATCACTATCATCAAAACAATCATCATCATCAGGTCCACTTCATCAAATTGGTCGTTTTCGAGAGAAAATGCTTAAGTTGCTTATGAAAACACCCAAATCACCATACATGTGCCTTTAAAAATTGAGGAGTTCCCTTAATTCCTCAGGGATCCCATCATCATATCAGAACCAGATTAATATGGGACCAACTTGGAAGTAGCTCCTTTCGAACAAAAAAATAATTACTCAAATCGGACTACGGGTCTCGGAGTAAGCGGTGAACATACATAAAAAAAAAATATATAGCCACAACCGAATACAGAACCTCCTTCTACGAAATTGAAGTCGGTTAAAAAGAAGTAGTTTTGAAGTTCTCTTACCATTCCAATAATACAAAATCACTGATCATACATGAATTATTTTTGTGCCTGTAGATTACTGTTGAATTATTTTTGTGCCTAGTTGATTACCATTAAACCTATTTATAATTTTGTGCCAGACCTAAATCAGTGGTCAGCATGCTAATTAAGTGATAAGCAGATTTTTTACGATGCCTGTTTTTGAGAGATAGCATCTCGAACATATACGCAATACAATAGAAACGACAACAGCATTAGACTTGCTTAGCGTCTAAAGGTAAAATATTTGCATCATAATTATCACGTAACACACATAATAAAATCTTATATTTAACTTATCACACCTAATTTATCATGACATTACGTGATTTTTAATCCTACTTGGTCGAAAAATATTTTATTTCATGCAGGTGTACTAAAGGACAAAGATCTATTTTGTTCTCGCGGGATTTTGAAAAAAAAAAACCTGTAATTTTCATTAATATAACTCCCTAGGGAGTAATAGCTTTTTAATTAGGTACTTGGTTCGTATAAATTAGCTCCTAGCAAGGAAGAATAAGGCCCTTTCTGAATAGGTGAATTCCTTTCTGAATACATTCCAACTTATCCTAATATCCCACATACGTATGACTTTTGGTCACCCTAATTAGAAAGAGATGCAACCGCCCACTTTGACTTCTCATGTGGACACACTTTTTGGCTCGTGTACTCCATCCGGTTTATTAAATCTACATTCGTGGCATTAACATTCACGGTCCAATACGCTACATAAAAGTCCTGCTACCATAGGCATAGTATTGTAGTTATAGTTATAGACATGAAACCGAGCGACCAGTGGTAAGAGAAAGACATATTCATGTATTGACAGGTTAATGTATGGCAGCATAATCCTTTTTCTCTTTCACTCTTATAAATTTCGGTATTTCGCCATCGCATCCTACCTCTGCTGCCATAACCCGACCATGAAAAAAAACCCGGTCGGTGATAAGGACAAAGCATGGCACTATTTTCTCTTTCCTCTTATAGGAATCGCAATAAGACTATCTTTCTCTTCGTACGAGTGTGGAGGGGGAGGATTAATGAGAATACTTACTACTACAACGTACCAACTCGTACAAATGCTTTTAGGACAGTTGGACGATTTTGTCAGGTAAACAGAGATATAGAAAATAATGAACTATTTATTGTTTGTTATAAAAAAAAAGTTATCTACTAAAGGCAAAGCATTAACAGTCAAATTTCGTGTACACTGGATTTTTCAGACGACACTCCCTGGGATCTCCAGGCCGTACTATGGTGTACGTTTTTTTGTATTCGGTGTTAGCGCCATCGTTTTGAATATAATTGTAAACACCAACAACGGCCAAGCCAATTCCCACAAAAGCTAAAGCGGTGGAGCCCATTATTTCCGGTATCTCCCACCACCCTCTTTTGAAAAGCCCGAACAAGGTTTTCGAAAATCTCACTTGAGGCCCTATTTCTTTAGGCTCAGGCATTATAAAGTAATATGTAGATAAAGGTAATTCAACAGTGAAAATAATATCTACATAGATTTACGACTAATTTCTACATTGACAATGACGTAACGTTTAGTGACATTTAATTAGTTTTTTTCTCAGAATGAGGTTTTTTTGATGTTTTTTTGTAAAAAGATACTTTAAGAGATGCTTTAAGAGCCCGTCAACGTGCTCACTAGCGCCATTTTTGTGTTTATTTAAGTTTAAAGCTACCTCCACACTCGTGCGCGAATCGCGGCGCGAAGCCGCGTAGTCTGGAGTGTTCTTAACGATAGATATTTACAAAAGGAGGCTGCTATAGTTTGTCAAAGGACTGTCTCATTTCAAACATAGACAGAGAGAGTCATACTATCTTTGTCTTGCACTAGTACTAGCATCCAAAAGAAAAGGATGAGTATAGTTCTCTTTGTTCTTATTTACTGCCAGTTTGGTTTGAACTATACATACACACACAATTACATCTTATTTCCCGCATAGATAAAAAGCGCTACCGCCGTCGTGTGAATGAATACACATGTTTCCATTTGTGTCATTCAAACGCTTTTTTAAAGCGCGTTGAAAAAGCGCTCGTGATAATGAAGCCTTATATTAGAAAAAAACAGTGCCATCTGTGTTTATAAGGGCTCTCCGGACTACACGGCGCGAAGCCGCGATGATTCGTGCGCCTGTAAATAATAATATACTTTTTGTTTTTAGTAGTAAATAGTAACTATGTAAAAATATTATTGTAATGTAACTAGTACTATTTATTGTATATTTGCATGTATACTTGTGTACGTATGGCAAAAACTAAATGATTTGACAAGCCGCGAACGCGAATGTGGAGTCTAGTATATTATACTACTCTTTGAGTCTAGTTCGCTAATCGCGATTCGCGCACGAGTGTGGAAGGTGTTTATGAAAGAGCTTGGTTGTAGAACGAATCCTACTTAGTCACATATGACATATTTGCACGAATGTAGATTTAATAATTAATTAATTATAGGGTACAGCGCCGCCTAATTACTGTTTTTTGATGGACACTTTTCATACATAGAGATTTGGCTCTTTATATAGTCTCCATGGGTACAGCTTCATGCATATTTGACGTAAATGACATTGGTAAAGGTCAATTGATAAGAATTACACAATTTTGCAATATACTTATGCCTTGAATAAACCAGACTGTAGTCAGTCAGTCCTCATCCTGCTTCGGTTTTGTATCACCGGAGGTCTCGGTGGCTACGTCTGTGCTAGATATATCTTAAATAAATTTAATAAAAGATACTAAACATGACTTCCCGCTTCCAACTGGTCGAACAGGGGCCACCGATCGAGGTTTTTCAGAAGAATAAATTGTTTATTGACGACACGTTTAAAAACAAGGTGAACCTGACCATAGGCGGTACGTACGCACAATATGCATTATTATTTTTTAAATATAATTATGTAAATAATTTCACAATAGGAAGTAAATGTGTGAAGGCATAACAGAACATATTTATGAAAGAGCCGGTGCCGACTGCAAGTAGGTAAGGGTAGAAATGAATGATAAACCAAATGTTGTATTAGCAGTTTAATAACCACTGCACGTTATGTAATTAAAAGTTCAGCTTCATTTCACTTACACCTAAAAGTATCAGAATATTTACACTTATCTTTACTTGTTCAGAGCTAACATTTATCTTGTTGTTAGTTAATTAGGTTCCCTGTCCCCATACAAGAGTGTGTTTTCATAGTCATATGTCTTATACTTCTATATGAGAAATGATATAATTTTAGCAGTCTATGTAGTATGTATGTATGTTTGTGTTGTGCGTTCGACCATAGCATCAAAAAAGGGTAGCGTAGCAACAACAAAATAATATAACTTAATAATTGAAAAAATATGTACATGTGTGATTACAGACATAACTGTGTTGTATCTTACGTGCATTCTCCATTTCATGCAGCAATGCAGTTTTATTTCTGGTCTGATTTATTCTAACTTTTCTTTTTGTATAAGGTCAAGTTGGGTAAGTGGAACACTTTAAAATATCTCCCATGTAATAACTTCAACAAGCTGCAGTGCGTGTCGGTTAAGCAGTTACGGTCGCAATAGTTTCACGTATAAATAAGGGATGACGCTGCGGGTCGCGAGTGAATGAGACAGAGCCTTAGAATGTGTCAGTTGGTGAAAAAATAATCATATCGAATTTATTGGGCTGTGATTAATGTAAGTACGATAATCTTTAGTTAACTTCTCACGTGTGTGATTTAGTTTTACTTAAAACTAAAATACTTAGCCAGAATTTGATAATTAAAAACATAGCCTAAAATTTACATATTGAGGCAAATGAAACAGTTCGGGCCGGGGGAAGCGAAATGTATGTTTCACTTACCCCCGTTCAGGGAATCTAAACATTTTTAGTTACACTTTTTTTAATAATACATTTTAATTATTATTTTCGCAAACTTTGTGTCATTTAAGTGTGCATTTCTAAAAAAGTTTGTGCAAAAACTAGGGAAGTCACATGATAAATTTTAATTGTTTCTTATTTTGTTACCAAGAATTATTTTATAAATTGAGACTAGCCAGTTTTGTCTAGTTATTACGGTTCTCTCGTGTCTATATTTTCCTAATTATAACAAATTATCTGCAAACAACTTACGAAAGTCAAGTTATTTTAGTAAATCTTGGTAACATAATAGGATCACTTAAAAGTTGCTAACGTGGCCATGTACACACTTTTAGAAATGCTCACATGCAGTGTTTTGTTACAGAAACATGAAAAATGGTGCGAAGTTATAAAAGAAAAACAGATAAGGCGTCATATTCTCAAAAACATTTGCTTGAAGCTGTAATGTAATTCTTTAAATATACAGGGTGGCTAAAAAATAAGTGCATTCCCATAGCCAGGGAGGTTTTGGGATTATACTGAGCAACTTTTACTATAGGAACAACCACTAAATCGCGAAAAAAAAATTACCCTTCCATAGAAAATGGACCAGTGAAAATGTATGAAACAGCCAAATTATTTTCGCGATTTCGGGGTTGGTCCCATAGTAAAAGTTGCTCAGTATAATCCCAAAACCTCCCTGGCAACGGAAATGCACTTATTTTTTGGCCACCATGTATATAACTACTATAATTTAGTTAAAAACACTTGTTATACGCATTATTGTGATTTTAACTTAATAAATGGCCCCTATTTTTTTAACGAAAACTTTTTATTTAACTTAGCTTTAGTCCTTTAAAACCGATGTTGACTACCCCTGACTTTTAATTTATGTTTCACTTACCCCAAATTTAATTTTTTTGTTGCTATGCAGAAATAAACTTAGTTTTTCGGGTATCAAGGATCTAAATTGTTTAGTAACTTTTAGATGGAATGTCAGTTGCATTCAAAATAACTTTTGAGGCTAGTACTAAAAGACAAACACAACTGTTTCACTTATCTCAGAGGCGAGGGAAGTGAAACTGTTTTTTTTATGTGGACGTTTTCTATTTTTCACGGATTCTGAGCACACTTAGTTATATGTTGCTGAAATTATAATACATTATTATATTGCAGAAGTACATTTTATATTGTCGCTGCTATAAATCTTTTATTTCAGAAATACCAGTTGATTATCTGAAGAAAAAAATAAAGTATGTTTCACTTACCCAACTTGACCTTACCTAAATTTTTTTGATTAGAGTAAGCCTATATATTCATGTAGATGTGACAATAATAAATATTACATACATATAATAATAATAAAGCCATTTATTCCAAACAATATAATTAATTACAATTGAATATTTTATAATTGTAATTATAAGGCCTAGGCCTATTCCTCCATCTCCATTGGGCTCTGTCCAGCCATTACATACATAGTTCTGCCCAAATTTGATGACATTTCATACATGAAGCGTAAGTTCAAGACCCAAATTTTTGTCATATATTATTGTGTTAATTTATGTATGTGACTTCTGCTTTCAGCATATAGGGATGAAAATGGAAAACCATGGGTACTCCCCGTTGTACGCAAGGTGGAGAAACAGATGGCAGCTGATGAGACCCTGTTACATGAATACCTGCCTGTGCTTGGTGAGTGAATATGAGTCAGTCATCATGTTTAATTAGACCCATCCTGGCTAGTTTTATTATGTATGCTGCTGTGTTGATATGTTATATTAACTAGGTGCAAGTTTGTAAAGTCGTGTCCTGTTTGTTACATGTGTCTTTCACATTAATTGCACGCTTTTGGGAGCATGCCAAATGCTGGATATTTTTTAAGTTCTACAAATAGTCTGTGCCTATAATGCTGCGTGAGATAATTATGCTACACAAATTTAATGAATTGAAGGGTACACGGAAAGGACATGTCTAGTCACTTTAGTAACATTTTGAGTAATCGCGGTTTTAAAATTTGGAACCATATCAAAATGTATGGTAATTCCGTGACCAAGTCTTTTTTAACTAAAGTTGTGTTACATATATTATACAGTGGTAGCAAAAGATATGACTAATAGTTCATTAAGAGCTCTACATTTTAAAATGAAAATCTCATTTTCCGAAAAAAGTGACTAGACATGTTCTTTCCGTGTACCCTTCAATTATTAGCGTTACCAACGAAAACAGTATGTTATTATAATAAAATGTGATGGCCATGTTGACATATGTATATTGTATACTCAAGAGCAATGTAAGAAAGTTGAGTGTGATGCTATTTGCTTTATGGGCTGAGTTAGTTGAGTAACAATTTACAAACATGCTAATTTGTAGGTTAAACAACATCAAATATTTCAACTAAAAAAATGATTGTCTATAGAAAATTTCAAGATGAGTATGTATTTTTTTATTTACGTGTGCGGGAATTAGAAACTTCCGCATCCACTATTGAGAATATGGGTGTCTATGTCATGATGTCACTCAATCATGCAGGAATTGAGTTATTATCTAGCTGTTGCTAATCAGGGTTTATAAAGGAAGATATAGGTAATAATTATTGCTATTCAATGCTTTTATTTATGTCTTCCAATTGGAGTATTTACTAATTACCTAACAGTGTGAGTCTACTTGTGGCATAATACTTATGTAAGTATGTGAACATTATGGTGCTATTTTCTGATAAAAATGGGTACCTATTACGTAATCATATCATACTTATGTGAAATGTCAAGGAAAAAAGTAATTAAAACTCCCTGCCATAATTATATAACAGTCAGTGAGAACGCTCCTTCTTGAACCTATAAGCCGAAAACGCCAAGAACATTATAATGTCGATAAGACTTTTTGTCATAACATTCATAACACTGCAGAATTGGGGTTATGTAACATACTGTTGTCTTGGCCATGGTAATTGAAGATAACACAACTATAATGAGCAAACCATAAACGTAAGTTGATATGTGCTCGAATTATAAGGCAGTTGCCTACTGTTCTGATTACGATAAACCACTGATATAATAATAACAATAAGTGATGCAATAATGTCTTAACATATTTCCACGCTCACATTTATTTGTTACCGTCAACAAGTTTTATACATAAGTATTATTGAGGGTTATTTAGGTAGCTCATTATATTATTAAGTTTATTGTACCTATAGGTATAGGTATATGTTTGTGCACAGGTTTGGATCAGTTCTCTAACGCCTCCGTGTCCATGCTGCTGGGCGAGGACAACCCTGTGATTGCGAGTGGACGCGTGAGTTTAATTTTTCAACGATATTTAAAGTATAGGCGTCTGTTAGACTGTACGCAGGTAGAGCTAGAAACTAAAATCAAGCTGGCGAGCCATATTTTGACGCTGAGCTGTTAAGGGGCCCACTGACTATCAGTTCGCCGGACGATATCGGCCTGTCAGTTGTTCGGAACTGTCAAATTTTTGTTCTAACTGACAGACTGATATCGTCCGGCGGACTGATAGTCAGTGGGCCCCTTTAAGCAAGTGATAGTCTAACCTGTTCGTATAAAAATACCGCAAATCAATGTACAGGTTAGCCGTTTGGCACACACATACTAGAGGTCAAAACAAAATTTTTGACCCGCAGTTCCTAAAAAAATTTTGCTGGGGAGGAGTGGAAAAACTTTATTATTTGTATGGAAAAAAAAAATTTTTTCTTCCAAAACCTATCGTGTGTGATATCATACGAAAGGGCTTTTTGAGGCGATTCTAAAAATATATCACATCATTACATTTCGGGCATTTTTTTTAAATTAAAACAAAAAGAATTTTCGAAACATACCAAGTTTGGGCTCCTCCAGACACGATATGGCTGATTTTTTTTGTACAATATACCACAATTGATACGTGATATCCTCATGTCTAACTCCAAGAAAGCAATTTTGAAAATAATATCACTAACAATTTTTTTTTAATTTTTCAATTTTACAAGGTGAGACAGTTCTACTTCAATACCTATTTCACGAGACTTATGGAACTATATTGCAGATACGGTACATATTAATCATAAAATGATACTTAATATCCATATATCCAACGGGAAATACCTCTTTAACCCTTTAACTGCGCTTTTTCATCAGTTGGTATAATTTGTTTAGTTATTGACACAAAAAATGAAGGTTGTATCCTCCAGCTACGATATACCTTACTGATTTTTTTTGTACAATATACCACAAATGATACGTAATATCTTGATATCGAACCGAACCCCAAGAAAGCAATTTTGAAAATAATATCATTAACAATTTTTTTTATGATTAATATGTACCGTATCTGCAGTATAGTTCCATAAGTCTCGCACCTTGCCTGGCACTGCTATTTTGCTTATCATAGTTCCTTATCAATATCATCGATGATGGAACAGTTGCCTATGGGCCACTTGCACCATGCACTAACCCGAGCTTAACCGGTTAAACCTGGAGTTATCATGGTTACCAGTACAATTGACACTGGGTTAACAGTTTAACCGCTTAACCTCGGGTTAGTGGGATGGAGCAAGTGGCCCTAAGGATCTACTCGTATATTTGAATTAGTATGGGTTAGCATATTTGCTGTGAGTACAAGTAACAGAGAGAATACAGAATTTAGAATAAGATAGGTAGATAGTTTAAGTAAACTGACAGACAGGCCAATTCGAGTTTTAGTTATTCGATCTGTTTCCGATATGATACTGATCTGTCAGTATCGAAAGTGATTTTTTTTGGTTGAAGACATGTCATTTTTGACAGTGACAGATGAGTATCTTATCGAAAACAGATAGAATAACTAAAATTCGAATAGGCCTGTGACAGACTGACTTCGATGGTAAAAAAAATATATTTTTCCATTTAATCGTATTTACATAAAAGTATGATAAATTTATATTATACCATAACGCGGTTGTAATTGTTGATAGGTATAATATAAGTTATATAAGAGATGTTTATTATTTATGATATTTACCTATAGGAAAGATTGTTGTACGGTTGGGCAGGCTTTCGGCGTGCAAGTGCTGTCGGGCACCGGCGGGCTGCGCGTGGGCGCCGAGTTCCTGCGCCGCCACCTCAACTACAACACCTTCTACTACTCACAGCCCACTTGGGGTAAATTAAATCAGTAGACAAGAGGTATAAAGTCGTAATGGCGTCTCATACAATAAGAACACCTACATTTGTTTTATATTGACAATCAAATATCATAGTTTTATACCTACTCTTATTTTTTGTTGACAATGTTGACATTAACAGTTCCTGAGTCATGGATGTTTTCTATGTATTTAAGTATTTGTAAACACGGTGGCTAAAAAATAAGTGTATTCCATCTACCTATTATTTATTTATTTATTTATTTATACAAGGAATTCCAACAGCTATAAAGTATTACTTTAACTTTTTTAATAACAATACAGAGCCAATTATAGGAACTCGCAAATAGAAACTGAATATAATAAATATGTTACACAGTTCACACTATGATAACATTGCACAGTATGTGATTACAGTATGGGATACATAAAAATTACAATATAAAGAAACAAGAAATAAAAAAAACAAATCGTATATGAGCAATGAGTGAGAATGAGAACATCTCTGTACAAATCATCTATAAATGTACAAAAACAACTACAAATGTACACCGAAGTGAAACAAGTTATATTAATAATTTGATGAACAACATGGACCGGACACAAATTAATTCAAGTTACAGATCAGACGCCATATAATGTCGCAGCCTGCAACATGTTATTTAGAAGCACCGATTGACTAGACTACGCCTTATACTAGGAATTGAGCAGTTAATAAAAACTTTTATAAAAAAAAAGATAAACCGACTTCAAAAAGGATGAAATAAAATATTATCCTTTTTAGGGTTCCGTGTTTAAGTATATGCGTTACCAACTGATATTTTTGAAGTCGGTGCCAAGCCAAATTTTAAACCATATATTCATAATGATTTTGGTGCAATTCGATAAAGATACATAGATATAGAAGTGTCCTACGTGGGCGATCTCGTTGCGAACGCGAACGCCTTGGGCCGGCCGCGCCGTGCCGCGTCGCTTCGCTTCGCGTTCGCGAGTGTTCGCCTATGTAAGACGCAGCGTACACGACGACAATAAACGAACTTTCTGTACACCTCAGAACAGAACACACGGTTGAACCTTCTTGGCGCAGTTCGTACCATGCTTGTCGGCACGTTAGTGTAAATCTAATACGTTTTGTCGTCGTATTTTTTTAAAGAGCATTTCTTACTAATTCTTGAACAGTCATAGCACGCAAGTGTGGGATTGGGACTGTCGCTTATCCAGAGGACTACATTTCAAAATATAAAACAATTCAAGGAACCTTCATGCAAAATTTCAGCTAAAGCGGTTCAGTTGTTTAGCCATGAAAAGGTAACAAAGAGGCAGACATAATTGCTTTCACGTTTATAATATTTGTACAGTTGTAATGGGATTTATAGACATAAAGCTGATTATTTTTGACTGGTATTGTTACTACTTGGAGTACTTGGCTTGGCACCGACTTCAAAAATATCAGTTGGTAACGCATATACTTAAACACGGAACCCTAAAAAGGATAATATTTTATTTCATCCTTTTTGAAGTCGGTTTATCTTTTTTTTATAAAAGTTTTTATTTTTCCATTTTTAGTTTTAAAACATTGTTAAGAGCGTGACGCATGAATGAAAAACATAATGATGTTTAACTGTAAATTCGTAAACTTTATTAAATAATCAGAATTTTCCTCGAGTCCGTCTGGGAAATCATTCCTGTCACTAAATCCATTCTCAGCCCCGCCACTGACCCAATCCCTCAAACCCGGTGATCACTCAACCTCACAGCACATCAACCCCTAATCACTGAACCCCTCGACCCTAAACCACCAACCCTTCAACCGCCATTCCCCGACCCCTAACCCCAGACCCCTTAACTTCTAACCCTAACCCCCGATCCCTTAACTCCCAACCCCACAGTCCCCGACCCATCAACTCACCTCCCCTCAACCCCCAACCTCAAACCCCCCAAACACTAATACCCTCTACCTTCACCTCTCAGTCTCTTTGGTTGTTTCCAACACTACCTACATCAAAAATCATAATACACATACGAGGGAAGTTATCAGTAGCCTTACCACGAGTTTGACATTGATATATTCGCTATCGTGTGCGTAACTTACTGTTTATGCATCTCGCTCGTACTAGCATATTAGTGTACAAATACAAAGTAAGTTACGAAGAATATTTAGTGTCAAACTCGTGGTTAGGCTACAGTTGCACTACATCAAATTGGTGGTTTTGGGGAGGAAATGCTTGAGTTACTTTAGAAAACACCGAAATTACCACACACACGTGCCTTTAAAAATTGAGGAGTTCCCTCAATTCCTCACGGATTCCATCATCAGATCAAAACCAAAAATATTACGAAAACACCTTGGAGAGGTAACTTCTTTCAAACAGAAAAAGAATAACTCAAATCGGATCATGGGTGCCGGAGTAATCGCTGAAATCATTATCATCAAAACAATCATCATCATCAGCTCCACTTCATCAAATTGGTGGTTTTCGAGAAAAAGTGCTCAATTTGCTTAAGAAAACGACCAAATCACCATACGTGTGCCTTTAAAAATTGAGGAGTTCCCTCAATTCCTCATGGATCCCATCATCAGAACAGCACCAGATTAATGTGGGACCACCTTGGAGGTAGTTCCTTTCAAACAAAAAAAGAATTGTTCAAGTCGGACCACGGGTCTCGGAGTATTCGCTGAACATCCTACAATAAAAAAATCATCATCACTATCTTCAAAACAATCATCATCATCAGGTGCAATTCATCAAATTGGTCGTTTTCGAGAGAAAATGCTAAAGTTGCTTATGAAAACACCCAAATCACCATACATGTGCCTTTAAAAATTGAGGAGTTCCCTCAATTCCTCAGGGATCCCATCATCAGATCAGAACCAGATTAATATGGGACCAACTTGGAAGTAGCTCCTTTTGAACAAAAAAAGAATTACTCAAATCGGACCACGGGTCTCGGAATAATCGGTGAACATACATAAAAAAAAAAAAAAAAACAGCCACAACCGAATACAGAACCTCCTCCTTCTATGAAATTGAAGTCGGTTAAAAATGTGGATATCTAGATCTTTCGATAAGTTATTTAGGTTACGAGCTGCGCGACACAGGAAGTTATTTTGCCTATAATTGGATAAAGTGCGTTTAACTGAAAGGGGGGGAAAAAATAAAACCTTTTAGACCGAGTGGGCGTATTGAACGAAAGTTTAGAAAGGAGTTCAGGACAGTCAATATTGACAGTGGTGATATTACTCGTAAGTATATAAGTTATATTCTATGGGATTTTTTTCGCGATTTCTTGATTGGTTCCATAATAAAAGTTGCTCAGTATAATCCCACAACCTGCCTCGCAACGGGAATGCACTTATTTTTAAAGCCAGCCTGTATATCGTTGTCTGAGTACCCACAAAACAAGCCTTCTTGAGCTTACCGTGGGACTTGTGTAAGAACTTTGTGTTATTCCGGCTACACGTAACTATATATCGTAGCGATTTCAGATAGATCGAAATGAAATATATTATTAAAATGAAATATAATATAATAACAATTGTTACCTACACGTCCGGGTTACAATTACTTTATCTTATAAATAAAATTAATGTAATTACAATTATTCAATTATATTCATATTGTAGGGATGGAATGAGACGCCAAGTGGAAACCAGTATTTTATTGGTTGCAACTTATACTTGAGGATAGCTGAAGCTGTCTCCCAAGCTAGACCGCTAGCTAACGAGCTAACGACTGATTATCGGCGGCCGCGCAGCGCCTTTTATTCAGTGCCGTGCCCCGCTCGGAGATCTTCGCGCGCGCTCGGGTCGGTCGGCCCGCTCGTCCGCTGAGCGCAACAGGTAGTAGTGTGCGAGCGAGAAAGTATTCGGATCCGCGCGCCTCGCGAATACTAATATTATTCTGTCTCGCTACACTCTTCCCTCTGGTACTCTTTGACGTCCACGTTAGAGTACCAGGAACAAAACTGGAACTGGAGTAGTAACGTTTTATTGTTTCTTTGGGCGTCCCGGATGTTATGTTCCTCCCTCTTTGGCAAGTCAAATTCAACACGACAAACTTCACATGGCTCGATGTACACTTCACAAGGTGGTCTTGAGAGGCTTTCGGCCACAACATGTGTCCTTCCTGAGGAGTACTTAGTTTCAAAATCATAAGGCTGTAGTTGTAAGGTCTATCGTGCCAGACGACCTGTGGGTGACTTTTAGATTCATTAGCCACTTTAAAGGTTGATGATCTGTGATAGCCAGGAACTTGGTGCCTTCTAAATTTGGTCACTGCCCACACAATTGCAAGGGCTTTTCCTCTGTGACTGTGTATTTGTGTTCAGCCGATGTAAGCAGCTTACTAGCTTATTCGATGGGGTGTTCTTTCTCACCCTCCCCCTGCACCAGAGCTGCATCAATTGCGTAGTTTTCTAATATAAGGTGAGTCACTGACAAGTTGTTTCAGTACTGGTGCCGTGGTTAATGCTTCCTTAAGCATATTGAATGCAGTTTGCTGTGGTTCTTCCCATTTCCATGCTGCATTTTTCTTAGTCAGATTTGCGATGGGTCTACTAGCCACTAGGGAATGCAAAAGCCGGTCAAAATTCAAAACCGGTTATTAACCGAAAAACATGACACAAAAGACATTTCAAATAAACCCTGCAAATATAATTTTAAACTCTCTTTTAATTGCAGTTAGGTTCATTATTCCAAAATACGAAAATCAAGTCTCGTTGTGTGACGATTTTTCCGTAATTTTGTTTAAAAAAAATGCTAATATTATTATCGACTCTATTTCAAATACCTTTAGATTATTTCTTACAAAGCATGAAGACCAAGTTTCGTGGGGCGTGACGTTTTTTCCACGTTCGAATTGTAAATCGATTTTAAAATGGATTCATTTGACGTGTGATGAAAAATATTTTTATAAAAATAATATTAGACCAATAAAAATAACTAAAATTACTTACAAATGGAATGATATACCATCTTTTTAGGGTTCCGTTGCCAAATGACAAAAAACGGAACCCTTATGGATTCGTCATGTCTGTCTGTCTGTCCGTCCGTATGTCACGCCACTTTTTTCCGAAACCATACGAACTAATACTGTTGAAACTTGGTAAGTAGATGTATTCTGTGAACCGCATTAAGATTTTCACATAAAAAGAGAAAGATAACAATAAATTTTGGGGGTTCCCCATACTTATAACTGACTTAAAAAAAAAAACATCAAATATGCGTATGGCGTATGGGTATACGTGTGGGGTATCTATGGATAGGTGTTCAAAAATGATATTGAGGTTTCTAATATAATTTTTTTCTAAACTGAATAGTTTGCGCGAGAGACACTTCCAAAGTGGTAAAATGTGCCCCCCCCCCCCCTGTTACTTCTAAAATAAGAGAATGATAAAACTAAAGAAAGATATGATGTACATTACCATGCAAACTTCCACCGAAAATTGGTTTGAACGAGATCTAGTAAGTAGTTTTTTTTTAATACGTCATAAATCGTAAACCGCAATTTACCTTTCATTCAATCAACTCGAATATTTAAAAAAAAAGTACGGAACCCTCGGTGCGCGTCCGACTCGCACTTGGCCGGTTTTATTCTATGCTTGAAGTGGTTGATCGTTTATTACATGTGCTCACAGCACATGCATAGTATAAAGAAAGTGGGCAGTAGGTTGTCTGCGGCCCAATCCGCGATATAATTGCCTACCGTACTTGCCTGTCTCAGGGTTGTCATTTTTAGCTGAATTTTAATTCAGTGCTCAGAAATTGGCAAGGGCCGGGAAGTTGTATTTTTTACTTGTGTTGTCTGGGTTTAGGAATTTTGAGGTCGTTTTTACCTAAACCTTTCACGATGAAAGAAAGAGCGACAGGCGATACCTATGTGGTTGCGGGGCTCTCTAACTCGTTTATATCGTACCTGCATACAAACTACCACCCCTCTTTTCACACTCGTAAAGGATGATTCCTGGGATAAAAACTCATATATGTCCTTCCCCAGGTCTCAAACTATCTCTACTTATACCTAATTTCATCTAAATCCGTTCAGCGGTTTAAGCGCGAAGAGGTAACAGACAGAGAGACAGACACACACTTTCGCATTTATAATATTAGTATGATTTTATAACTTTAAGTAGGTACTTAGTTACTATACCTACCTACAATACTGAGAAATCGACACGACTAAACGTAAACAAAGCAATAGCGGCATATCAATCGATGAATTATTTAGACACCTAAACACACAGCAATAAGTTCTCCTGCGATTATCACACATTTTTCATTTATTTAGCGGTGCCGAAAAGCCGTGACGCGCGAACCTTTCATTCATTTGATTTCATTTTATTTCATGCAAAAACCTTGTGCGGTGTTAGCCCCGACTGGCGCACTGAGGAACGGGTTGAGATTTTGTTTGAGTGTGCGTGCGGCGACGCATAGATACTATGGCGAACACATACAAGTCGCGCGCGGTGCGTTAAGATAACATACTTTGCCCTGTTTATACTATGGCACATGCGGGCATTTTTATTTATCAGTGATCTCTTGCTAAGCGATTGTGGAAATGAGCAATAATCGATTGTGACATTGTATTTACGTGATTTGTGCACATTGTGGAAGTTTTTTTTGGCAGGGGTAAGTTATTGAAACCGGCTCCAGTTATAAATGCTCTAAGGCCACTGCCACCAATGAACGATAATCTACAACGATTTGTCATACACACGACACGATCGATAAATCTGCCCAAATCGATTTGCACAGATTAATCGCTACGATATATAGTTATGTGTGTAGCCGGCATAAGAATGTTCCACTAAATCAGGCCCGTAAAGTTTTATGAATAAGGGGGTTAGACTTTACACCTCTTCTACAAATAACAACTCTTTGCTTAATATTTACTGTTAAGCAAACGACGAGCTAAATATATGAGTATTGCCATTTTCGACGAACCTATATTTAGTGACTATTGCCGTATTGCCTGAATCTTGATTTTTTGGTAATGTATATTACCTAAGTAATTGTAATTATTTCACTTGTACGTTAATTATTACTAGATTGCTAAGGCGAGCATGTTCGATTTCAAAAGAAATAATAGTTTATAGAGAAAAAAGATGTCAGTCTTATTTTTTGTCCAGCCGGGTTAAATAGATAAAATGTCAACTTGTTCATGCTTAATGTCTGCCATCTCAGTACCTATTGTATTTATCGTACAGAGAACCACCACCTGGTGTTCGTGCGTGCCGGGTTCGAGAACCCGCGCACGTACCGATACTGGAACGCGAAGACACGCACCATCGACTTCGACGGCATGCTGGAGGACCTGCGCGCGGCGCCCGAGAACTCGGTCGTCCTGCTGCACGCCTGCGCGCACAACCCCACCGGCATCGACCCCACGCACGAGCAGTGGGCGAAGATCGCCGATGTCTGCGAGGTACCTACCTACACGGTTTGACAGCTACAATCCCATTGCGACCGGACCAGCGTAACCCAACGGCCACGGAACGCACGCTTCACGCTTTGCCGACCGCCCTGTTTATTTATTTTTCCCCTCACTAGCTCGGACAGCCGTCTTTTATCCTTTAAAACAAGCGAGGAAAAACGCATTTTATCCACTAGTGGGGAAAGTAATTTGACTTTGGATGGAGCGTGTTTAAGTAGCTTTTGACAGATAACAAAACGTAAAACGCTCATAATAATGGTTCGTTCGATATTAATTATCATTAAATAAATGGTTTGAGAATTTAGTAAAAAATACCAAATTTAGCTTTATTTAATGATTTTAAGTCATAAACCTTAAATTCTATATAAAACATTTGTTTTTTGAAATGATGTTGAATGTAATTCGGAACGCACAAGTTGAGTCGATGCATGTTCACCTCGGTGACAAGCTCTTAAATAAAGAGAAAAAAAAAAAAAAACAAAACGCATCTTCAGAAATGTCAACATTGTCAACAAAAGTTTTCTGACCGACCCCGACACGTAAAAATACACAACTTCCAGAGTTTTCTGTTATAATATCGTATTATCGTAAAAAAATGAGTGATTCCAGTGATGAAGATGATCTAACGCCTGTGGATGTTGCACTTTCCTCGCTATAGTGAGGGGAAAAGTATTGTGTTACTCACGGGTGCAAATGTATTTTACTTCTCGTGTGTTGAAACACTCGCTACGTTCAGGATTCTATAGTTTAACCACGCGCGAAGCGAAGAATCCTTTCGCTTGCTCGTGTTTCAATTCTACACTCGCGGGTAAAATACAACTGCACCCTTGTATAACAAACAACTATTAACATATGTATGACATTTTACTGTCCACCGTTTCACAGATGATGACACCGCCAATCTTCTTGAAAGAATAAGTGAAGGATTGTAGGTATATTCTAATCCTGACAGGAATGCGGCACGCAATTTTTCAAGGAAATCGTCAGTAACATCGCCCATTTCTCGCTGCTGCAGTAAAGCTGTCGCAGTCGCAATCTGAATATAACCCGACAGACTAATATCGTCGAATATGAATAATCGTTACCTACATATACAGTAGTACCGAAGTTTTGGTTAAACTATAATTACATTAGACAGTAGTAGTCTTATAAACTGTAATAGATGTCATATATTAAAGAAAAAGTGAGGAAGCCCTCCAGTGGTGAAGGCCGGACCACTGGAGGGCTTCCTCACTTTTTCTTTAATATATATGACATCTATTACAGTTTAATTACTAGCTGTGCCGGCGGCTCCGCCCGCGTGGAATTATCGGTAACACGTCGGAACTTTATAATTTTTGCATGCTGCATGATAGGTCATAAGAATCTAGTCATAGTTATAGGTAATACTTATTATTTCTATGCCTATTCAGGCAGGATGTGCTGATCAAAAATTGTTTTATTACATCTTTATTGTTACGTTATTACGTTATGATTACGTTCCAACAGTTTTTAGAATTTTTGTTATCTATTTATTTGACCGCGCATCACGTGAAAACGGCAGAACGGATTTTGATGCAAACTTTACTAATCTATCGAGAAAACCCCGGCCACGAGTGTGGAGGGCCCTATAGTAAAAGTTTCGTGTAAAATGAGCGATAAAGATATTTCGGAGACGCCACCTCATATCCGCGAGTTCCGCTAAAGAGTAACGACGACGCCCCAATGTCGGCTGTAATATGAGGTGGGTGAATATCTATATCATAAAAAGTTTATAATACCTATGTGTGTAGATAAAATAGTGTGGCGGAGCTCCCTGAGCACGCTGTGGTTCAATAACAAAGCGCTATTTAGGCATATTAAAATAATATATATTGAATAACATGTATCACAATGTAAACATTAGGATCGAGTGACATAATGGTGTCAAGCAGTCAAAAATCATAGACTTACATCACTGTAAGCCAGTACCAAACTAGTTCATATATAACAAATAACTCAATTAAGTATATACACATTACAGTAGATTCTAAATCTAACACGCCCCTTTAATGTGTATAAGGGGTGTACCGAAAAAAAAAACTGTAGATTTGAAACGGCTGTAATTTAATTTCCAAGCAAGATGACGACAGCTTTCTAACCGCTGTTAAGAGTCCTATTATTAAATTATATATTCCAATATAAATAATTCTGGTTTTACGCCATGCGACGTTACACTGGTGAATAACCGAACTGTGAAATTAGTTTTCGTCTATTTGAATATATGTACCTAATGCCCTTTTACCAAGTTTCAAGTTCCTAGCTTAAAAGAAAACTTGTACCACTTATGCATAGTATAATGAAAGAGGGACTTATGTGCCACTTTCAATGAAAATGGTACTTATGGTCGGTTGTCAATAAGGCGCTATTTCCATACAGCTTCAATTTTAAATCAACCTTATTGACAAGCGACAATGTGGTACCTTTTGGTTGAAAATGTCACATATAAACTTACATTCCTTTTTAATTGAATTTTAAAGACTGTTGAAATAACTATTTTGTAATCTTATATAATAATGCCTTTCTAAGAAGTTGAATAATAATGAATTCAAACTTTCAACCCCCTTTTAACTCTTTTAGGGGATAAATATTTAAAAACGTTGAAATTACTTTACTTGTATTCTTACTTTATTTGTAATACAAAGATTCAAGTCCAGCACTCAAAAAATACAAACTTTGATTTCAAAACTACTGAAATTAGTTTTCTTCTATTTTAATAAAATATCTTTATTCTTTACATTTTTTAATATTCCCACTTTTTTGTAAAATGTTGACAAGCGTTTATATGGTTATCATTATATATATCATCATTTGGATTGCTCATGATGACTTACTAGCATTACGAGCACACGAGACACTAATGGTACAGTTTGACATACCTTGGTTTTCAAGAGGTATTCTATATCGTCATTTGCTGTCACAATGTTTCGAAACGGTTCGGTAACGACGACACATTGTGTACAGATTTGGTCACAAACTGAACGCAGTACCAAACTAGTTCACATATAACAAAGTATATACACATTACAATAAATCAGTGGCGTGCACAGAGATTTGAGACTGGGTAGGCATAAAAAAAGAGCTAGTAACTTACCAAAAAAAATTGCGTGATGGTTTTCATTTCGTTGTCAAGGTCAAGTCGGTTAATAATGAAGTACGTAATTAACCACGTCAAATATCCGAAGACTGATTGATTTTATGGACATATCAATTTGCGGATAATCGAAGTGGCCTTTATGTTAATGTTTATCTGATTGGTCGTGTTTTTTTGCCGCCGCAGAAAAATTATGTATGTCAACGTAACCGGCGTCATTCCATACTGTTTTAATGTTTGAAAACAATAAGCACGGGAAACAGAACAAGCGATTGCTATGGAGGCACCCCGTAAGCCAATGATACGAATCATATTGTTTTGGATTGAATTTTCGATTTGTTTTACCACTTGTTTGTGTTAACTGCAATTCCGGTATACACCGGCCCTTTTCAATCACTTCTTTTTTTTTGCTAAAAGAAAGCTTCGAAAAAACATTATTTTTAATAGTCTGCACACACACACCCACCGTACAACTTTCACAGTTTAAAATATCCATTTTTTTCACTATTGTAACTAATCACAATTCACCGGCAACTGTTATCGTGTTATCTCACCAAAACAAACAAATAATGGCGGCCTAATAAGAAAATTAAATGTGAAACCCAAATACAGTAAATGAATAAAAACGATTGTCTCGCATTTGTACTAAATTACCATAAACAATGATACTTTTTGAAATAGTCACGTAACCATCGAAATCGGAATTATTCGGAAAGCTTCGGCTGTCATCGTAGGAGTCGAGTGGCACGAAAGACACTGCCTTTCTGGGTCTAATTGTGTGCGTTACTTGTATCATTGTGTGCTCGTATTTATAGGAACGCCCACTACACTGTAACCGCGTAACTACGACTTACGGAGACGCACACATGGAAAGATTTAGACGGAAATGTTTTCTGTCTTTGCCGTGCAAGGCACGCAGCGGCGCTAGTACCGCGTGGTGTAAACTTCGTCGCGATACTAACTATGACTATTGATGACAACAATGTTTAACCGCTAGATGGAGCGCTTATTAAATTTTTGAATGCGTTAAGTTATATGGATTACAGATAGTACGATCGAGTGTAAATTAAATTAAGCAATTTAAAAGGATGGGTATGGAATTATTGTAGGGTAGGCAGTGTCTTTTTGTCTTTATGAAGTGCACGCCACTGCAATAAATCTAACAAATAGTGTACGTAACTGTTCATAATTCGGCATTAAAACACTCGTGTGGTCCTTTTAAAAAACTCACTTGGTTCGTTTCTTAATCCGACACTCGTAATTTAGTCACTAAACTACTATTGTAGCCCGCTCACTACTGTCGCATGTCGCATATAGGTATGTATGTTGTTTGTAATACAATGAGCGGGGTGGGGTGGTGTGGTGTGTGGCAGGAGCACAAGCTGTTCCCGTTCTTCGACAGCGCGTACCAGGGCTTCGCGTCAGGCGACCTGGACCGCGACGCGTGGGCCGTGCGCTACTTCGTGCAGCGCGGATTCGAGCTCGTCTGCGCACAGTCCTACGCCAAAAACTTCGGCCTCTATAGTGAGTTCACCCCTTTTATTTAGCTTTTTACAATAGACTAGAATAGAATAGAATATCTTTATTGCTTTCATGTTGGTATACAGGTACTCTATGTAGCATGTTACCCTAAAAGGGTATTGCAATTAAATTAATAATTACGTAGAGTTATTCAAAGGTGAAATTACGCGCGACCTTTAGGTATGTTATTTGTTTGTATTTTTCCCATGGATATAAAGAAATCATTAAATCAATGCGTTTGTACGGGACAGCGGGTGGAAAGGCCCAGATTAGTTAGCCAGGCAACCAGACAGTTGATTCAGTGCTTAGGTATACTCGTATGTTGAGGAGGGTGTAATTGCGCTTGTGCAGACGAGCGCGTGGGCAACCTGGCGGTGGTGGTGGCGGACGCGGCGCTGGCGCCGGCCATGAAGTCGCAGCTCACGTGGGTGGTGCGCGCCGGCTACTCCAACCCGCCCGCGCACGGCGCGCGCATCGTCGCCATCGTGCTCAGCGACAAGCAGCTCTTCGATCAATGGTCTCTTGTCTTTTAAAATATTATATCTTATATGTCGTGTCGTGTACCTACTATACACATACTTATCTTATACATATAGGTATCATCACGAACTTTTAAAAAAGTAAATCGGTATGCAGGTATGCATTGTAGACCGCATTTAAAGAAAGCCGGCTAAGTGCGAGTCGGACTCGCGCACGAAGGGTTCCGTACTTTTTAGTATTTGTTGTTATAGCGGCAACAGAAATACATCATCTGTGAAAATTTCAACTGTCTAGTCTATGTATCACGGTTCATGAGATACAGCCTGGTGACAGACGGACAGACAGCGGAGTCTTAGTAAAAGGGTCCCGTTTTTACTCTTTGGGTACGGAACCCTAAGCACAGATTATATAATAGTTCTTACGAATAGATACTTATCTCTCAAAGAAAACGCAAATACCTACCATTTTGATACCTACACAAAAATACAATGGAGTGACCTTCAGCGCGCCGCTCCCCGCACCGCGCGCACCGGCACAACGCTAGGGTTGCCGACGCTTAGAAATGATAAATACCAGTAGGTATTTTATTGTTTCTAACAGCCGAGTGAAATAAAATTAAATCTAAATCTTAAATTATGTATTTTAATCATTCATTTACAACTGTTTTACTTTTATATAATGTACCTACCTATGATTTTTTTTCCTCCTCTAAGTGATTATTAAATTTGACTGTGGCTGGTTTTAGTGTAGGTTTCATGTTATTTGAATGTGTCTTTTGCGACAGTAGGTATTGCGATTATAGATTTTATAGAAGATACCTAACTACTTAGGTACAAGTATAAACTTTAATTCGTGTGAAGACCGGTCCTCTTTAAATCAATTGATCAAACTAACATTTAAACTAATAAGGTACAGTATAGGTAACAGCATATCGTAAAATAGCTACATATAAGCATTTAAGGTCCAATAATTATAATATTCCGTTTATGCGTTAGAATTTGCGAAATACTCATTTTAAAAGGTCATATGTCCCTGCAGTAACCGCAGGGTTTACGCTGTTTTATTAACCGCGCAATGAACCCAGCAATAATTAGTTTTAAACTTCGTGTAATTTTAAGCCAGATCTAGACACGCGGCAGCGTGTCCAGCCAAGTTCTAAAAAAAAGGAACTGGCGACGCAGCAACCAACCAACCATTTCGAGCTACTTTTGACCCCTTCTCAACTTGAAATCTATTTAACCTGCACATTTGAAATTTGGCATATTCATTCAAGCCCCTTAGCTTGTCCAGAACACAAAATTTCATCAACGTAGCTCAAACAGTTATTGAAAAATTCACGTTTAAAAACCAGCATTTTTGTGACTGACTGACTTATAGATCAAAAACCTAAAAAAAACCTAACCTGATTCCAGGTGACCTAGAAACTTCAAATTTGGCATCAAGGTAGATTATTATGTACAGGGAAAAATCTGAAAATTGAAAATTGATCGATAATTCGATGGAAAAAACCATATATTGATAATTTAGGACTTAATCGGTTAAAAACCTAACCCACTTCCAGATGACCTAGAAACTTGATATTTGGCATCAAGGTAGACTATTAAATGAATATAAAGGAAAAAATCTAAAAACTGAAATTCGATGGAAAAAAAATCATATATTGATACTCAT
The DNA here is from genome assembly GCF_947568885.1 of Cydia strobilella. Classification (NCBI taxonomy): domain Eukaryota; kingdom Metazoa; phylum Arthropoda; class Insecta; order Lepidoptera; family Tortricidae; genus Cydia; species Cydia strobilella. The sequence continues at coordinate 35,241,140 of NC_086068.1, forward strand.
TAGATTAATTAAGACTTACAGCCCAAAAACCTAACCCACTTCTAAATGACCTAGAAACTTGATATTTGGTATCAAGGTAGACTATTAGTAGTACATAAAGGGAAAAATCTGAAAACTGAAAATTATTGATAATTCGATTGAAAAAAAATAATATCTTAATGATTATTTAATTATTTACTTATAAATCGAAAATTTAACCAACTTCTAGATGATCTTGAAACTTAATATTTGGCATCAAGGTAGGCTATTAAATGAATATAGAGACAAAAATCAGAAACCTGAAAATTATTAATAATTAGATGAAAAAAAAACATATATTGATACTCATTAGATTAATTAAGACTTACAGCCCAAAAACCTAACCCACTTCTAGATGACCTAGAAACTTGATATTTGGCACGAAGGTAGACTATTAGGCGTATACAAAGGAAAAAATCTAAAAACTGAAAATTTCTGCTTATTGGCCGAGCGTTAGCGAGTGTCTCCTTTTCAGCTTGGGCAAAACTGCTTTCGTATCTTCTCATCTGGTGGTCGCATTTGGGTCTAACACAAAACTGTGTTCCCGTCTTTCCTGTAGACATACCCAAAAGTTAAAGGCTATAAAGGTTAATTTTCTCATTTAACCTTTATTCATTTTTAATAACAAAACTTCCTTGAGGCACTGACATATTAAAATATATTAAACCGGGTCACTCACGTTAATAAAGTCGATGATTGCTCGACATGTTTCGCTTCATAACGAGGAGTATTTTCACAGAGCACTCGTGTTGGTGGCCCGACGCAGACTGCGGACTGCAGCCCTCCGCAACCGATTACTCGGTGCGGGCGACGGCGGCGGCAGGGCAGACAAGAAACTACCCTTGTTTTCGGCATTATTGTCAAATGATGGGTTGCACACAGCACTCACTACTTCATTCGCTAAAGTCCACACTGACCAACGGCGAAGTACGTAACACAGTTTTCTAGCTTGGAGGCACTGACTCAACCATAATCGCGGTTAAAATTCGGATGACGACTAATTTCAATAATCTCCCGTACTTTCCGCTGAATCACGAATTTTTCTCCCGCAAGCACGGTTACTTTATCGAAACTGATAAAGTGAGTCGAATCTGAGTCCAATACGTGTTCCGTCACCGCAGAGCCCCGGCTATCCCTGTTCTTCAAACTACCTATATGCTTTTCCCACAGGAGTAGGGTACTCTCTGCCGTAGTCGATCGAGGATGCGCCGATGCGTTCTATTGCGCGCTATTGAAATATATGCGGCTATTAAAATTAGTCGTCATCCGAACTTTAACCGTGATTGTAGTTGGTCAGCGCCTCTAAGCTGGAAAACTGTGTAACGTACTACACCGTTGGTCAGTGTGGACGATCTTTTACGACTGACGTGAGTGCTGTGTGCAACCCATCATTTGTCAATAATGCCGAAAACAAGGGTAGTTTCTTGTCTCCCCTGCCGCTGCCGTCACCCGCACCGAGTAATCGGTCGCGGAGGGCTGCAGCCCGCAGTCTGTGTCGGGCTACCAACGTGAGCGCTCTGTGAAAATGCTACTCGTTATGGAGCGATGTTTCGGACACTTCAGGCCTTCGGCCCAACGCGGAGCTCGGCCTTCGGCCTTTGCAATCAGACACTTGTACTATTGTTCTGTGTTTAAGCACTTACAACCTGGACGCTTTGGGCCCTCGCGTTTAGACATTTGTACTAATGTTCTGTGTTACATATTAAATCACATTGACAATCGGGTCTATCGCGAATTTATTTTGTTACCTTTATTTACCGACGTTACGACACAGGTTTCACTGGTCGTGGTCGCAGCTATCTGACGTCCCAGCAAAATTTCAAAACAGGGATTTGTGTGACTACCCGACGAAAAGTGTATTTAAAGTTTGGGGTAGGGTAGACATCACATTTTCAAACCACCCACTACACATAAATATTCTGTGTTAGAGCACTACCCTCCTGAACGCTTCAGGCCTTCGGTCCTACGCGGAGCTCGGCCTTCGGCCTTCACATTTAGACACTTCATTTTTCTGGATTTAAGCACTAATCTCCTGGATGCTTCGGGCCTTCGGCTCTGCGGGTAGCTCGGCCGTCGGCCTTCGCGTTTAGACACTTGTACTATTATTCTGTGTTAGAGCACTAACATTCAGGACGCTTCGGGCCTTCGGCGCTACGCGAAGTTTGGCCTTGGTCATTCGCACTTAGACACTTGTACTATTGTTCTGTATTTTAATCACTATCCTCCTGAACGCTTCGGGCCTTCGGCCCTTCGTGGAGCTTAGCCTTCGGCCTTCGGATATAGAGACACGTGTACTGTTGTTCTGTACAAAAAGTAATGATATCCCAACAAAAACATAAATGTGAAATGGGAGCCAAGTTGTGTCGTTGTTGACTCCGGCGATAAAAGAATTGAGATCTATATGGGTCGCAAGTTCTGTGCTGTGTAGAAAATCCTGAAATTATAAAGGATTTGTCTTGGCTAGTTTTTACGTATAAATAGGCTATTATATTTGTTTGTTACATTTCTAAAACTTGTTTGTTGGTAAAAACTAGCTAAGTCAAATCCTTTATAATTAAATTTTATAGAGATTAATGTTACACAATAAAGAAAAATAATAGAGAACCCATGAACAAAGGTATATATCTAACTATAAATTTGTCGTAATAATAATAAACACTACATGTTTATTAAATAAATTAAATAGTAAGTACCCACGTAGCTTGTAACTATCGTAAAAATTGCCAGTGCGGCGCGCGGTGACGTGCGTCCGTGAGCACGTGTGGCAAACAACTGGCTAGCTTATCTACCGTGAACGGGAGGCGATTCGTAGGTATAATTCCGAGCTCGCGCGGAGAGTTCCATAGGCCTGCCCTAAGGAACACATCAATATTTAATAATCCTGAAATTAACAATAATTCTTCGTACTTGCTAGGTAAATATTTTAACTTACCGATTCTTAGAAGCATTATCGGTAAAGTGAATTTTTATTTTATTTTATTTATTAAATAGAGCAACTATTTTTACAGGTAAATCCTAATACAATAGTGCCTTAAATGAACCTTATTACTATATTTACACAATCATTCCAATCTATTTAATTACACAATAGTCAAACATTTCTATTGATCTATAAAGATTAAGTATGTGATATCTAGTGTCATATAGTAGATTGTTAACCAAGGGTTGAAAGGCACCCATTTCTGTCGAGGTAGTTTGGTGCTTGAACGCAGTGAGAGCGCCAATAGTCCGAGACAGAAATAATCCAAGACGAAAAAAAAACAAGAATAATTTATTTTTACAATTTACTTACATCATTTCAAAAAAACAAGGCAGGATTAGTAAAATTAGAACAATTACTAATTGTTCTAGGCGGGGAAATAAATACACTATTTTTCCATCTTGTTTCCAGCCAGTTGCTCGTGGGACGGGGACGCAGAAAGTGGTGTACTCCACTTTTCTGCACTAGAGCAGAAACGTATTACTTTCTGCGCACTTTTTAGAACAACAACGACCCACTTTCAGAGCATAAGATATGAAAACTAAATTTCATTTCAATGTTCGCAGGAGGGAACACATCAAGATGATGTCGTCGAGAGTGATCCAGATGAGAGAAGCCCTGCGAGCCGAGCTCATCAAGTAAGTTTTCTATAAATTGAAAAGAAGAGATTCTCAATTTAATTGAAACCTTTCGTTTATGTTTGATACCTCAGAAGTCCGTCACGTGATCCGTACTTTGTACTCGTACATGTAAGTGTTTCGCTGCCGCGCCGCGCTGGGCAGGGGCACGTGGCACGTGTGACCGATTATATTTAGTATGCAACATGATAGCGCGGCGTGCAATGTGTCAATGTTTCCATTTATCTAAACAAGATTGGATGCGATGGAGATCGCTTTATATGAATGCTAACAGTTTTGTTACGATGATCGAATGACAACAGACAACAGACACAACAGTCGTCGACTACTTATACACATTAAACCGTACGGGCAGCTCGCACCGTGTAAATGGGCCTTTATTTAATCACAAATATATCGTATTAGTAGGTAGTGGTGTTAAAGAGGGCACGTTTGCCGGCAGGCTGGGCACGCCGGGCACCTGGGACCACATCGTGAAGCAGATCGGGCTGTTCTCGTACACGGGCCTGACGCCGCGGCAGGTGCAGTACCTCATCGAGCAGTACCACATCTACCTGCTCAACTCGGGCCGCATCAACATCTGCGGCCTTAACCCTGGCAACGTGCGCTACGTGGCCGAGGCCATCCACGACGCCGTCGTCAAGTTTCCCGGCGACGAGTAAATATCGCATGCTTGTTATGTATGCCGGTGGTGGCGGGGGCGGGGGCGGGGGCGGGCGACGAACTAACTCCTCAATAACTACCTACGAGACGAGACCGACGGCCCTTACAACTTTTGCTAGAAACCAATGGGTACATTCTTATGTCGTCAATTTAAAATCAGCTGTCTACGCCTTCATAACCCGTTTCATGTTCTGCTGAAAAGCCTGACCAGAAATATATGATCATGCGCCATGTTGCGGAATTTCATTGGAAAAATTTCTTACACTGGCAATAATTTTAATTAAAGGTTGTCACTGTTGTCAGTGTCATTGTGGCGGTTTACTTGAATAATGCTTAAGTGTTGAATATTAAATAATAAATGACAAATGGCCAAAACTATATAGCCAGGAGCGGAACATTGTTAATAATGTAAATAGTAAACTACTGGAAAAGGACAGTTCCGGAAATTAAACTATTTCGCTACGAAACATTTCCAAATTAACATCAGAGATGACAGGTAAACAAATCAAAATGTCATTGTAGTCTGGTTATTACGACTTAGTTATTGTAGTGTTATTTTATACAAGCGAGGAAACACAGTAACAAAAATGAGTTTTTTTAAAAAATATTTACTAATATGGGCTTTGGAGACGATCAATCTTGTTAATTGACAATGTAGCAGAACCTATGTAAGGTTACGGAATATATACCTAGTAACATGACCATCATCATCATCATGGTGGCCTTTTGGTGATCCAACCTTTAATGTAGGCCTCTTCCCAGAATGGAGTAACATGATAGATGAAACATTTTTTAAACTATAGAGCTGAGCTGAGCTGATGGTGTGGCTAATAGTAGTCACACCATCTGGTATGTAACGTCTAAATTAAATACATATTATATATAAATTTCTAGGTAAATAGGAGGCATCGATTACGCGGATTACGAGAGAAGGTTGTACCTCCTGAGCTAGGTTTTATGCAAACCAAAAATAAAAAAGAAGATGCAATTAGACGATTTTGACCTATGTGTGATACGTAAGAAAATACATGAATTTTATACGGCAAAAAAGACGTACCGACTATGAAAAAAAGTGTAGACACCAAAAATAAATGGGTTCTGGTTTTGATTACGGTAAATAAAAGTAGATGTAAATCAAACGAGTTGCCAATCCACATTGTTCATACTGAACTGTTGCCATATAAATGAGAATAATAGCGCACTCTTGACAATGATCATATATTTCTGGTAAGGCTTTACCTAAGCATACAACATACTTTAATTAAACACTGCGGAGTCACTGTGCGCCGTGTGTGTCGCAGGTGTAGGCAGCTATTTACTACGCTGTGTCTCTATGTTAAACTTCAGCTCTTTCCAATACAAAGAAAAACTCTTCTTAAGTACCGACCTGTGATTTAGAATTATAACAAAAGAAAGTGATACTTATATTAACCATGTAAACGTCCGTTGTTGATATGTTTACGGGACTCCTGCGTAGAGAACCTCTTTATGGGATTACTCAATCGTGCAATATTTTACCCCTATTTTATTTGCCTAACAATAATAAACAGCGCATAATATTATATTAAAACTGTAAAAAATACATTTTAATGAAATTAAGTTGGTAATAAGTATGTTAAATAATACAATAGGGCAGTGGTTACCAAAGTTGACTGGTCCCCGACCAACCTAACAAAAACTGTCAAATTCTGGACCCACCTCTAGGCCGTCTTAAAAAGGGGGCATAAAATATTATTGGTAACGGTCAGATTCTCTAGTAGTTTCAGGGCCCACTCAATAGTCGCTCGCGACCCACCAATGGGTCGCGACTCGCGACGCGCGACCCATAGTTTGGGAAATGCTGCAATAGGGTATTTGACTGTATTTAAAATAAATTATTTTACATCATGCAAAAAATAAAGCACCAGATGATTAATAGAGAAACGTAGACAGCAGTTATTTTTAAACACTATTTCTATTTTAAAACCTGTATAAAACCGTGTTTCATATAAATTCCTTTGTAGCAAATCGTTTGGTCAGTCCGAAAAAAGAAACTGATTTGACTAGTAGTCAAATACCCTATACGGGGTGGCTAAAAAATAAGTGCAATTCCCGTTGCCAGGGAGGTTTTGGGATTATACTGAGCAACTTTTACTATGGGACCAACCCCGAAATCGCGAAAAAAAATTTACCCTCCCATAGAAAATGGACAAGCTAAAATGTATGAAACAGGCAAATTTTTTTTCGCGGTTTCGGGTTTGGTCCCATAGTAAAAGTTGCTCAGTATAATCCCAAAACCTCTCTGGCAACGGGAATGCACTTATTTTTTAGCCACCGTGTATACATTCAGAAGTGTTGTTTAAATCAAAACCATATAGGTACATGGTAGACAGCAAAAACATTGGAGCGTTATACCTACAATGAAATTGTTATTATTTATTGATGTTCTTGTTATTTTTTGGCGTGGCGATTAGTTTCAGGACTATTCAAGCAATATTAGCATGTTGTTGGCAATTTTGCCGATAGTACATTTTTAAATGAACTATCGTCGAATTGACACTTCCATTTTAAAATACTTTTGTTTTTAATTGTCATTTACAATAAGTGCTGTGAGTTTAATAAAAAGTCACGTCAAGATCGCTTAGCTTAGCTCCTTTCTAATACTAAATAAAACGAACTATAGCGGTATGCAAATGTGTAATATCAGCTAACGGCTACTTTAGATTAGACAGCTAACTTAGACAATACCTACCGCATTACCTTCTCATTCAGCTAACCAGTATTAAACGCTTTTATTGTAGTACTAGCTTTTGCCCGCGACTTCGTCTGCGTGGAATTAGTTCCAGCAGTTAGAGTAAGTAAGTATAGCGCCTGGATAAAATCTAATGACAAAAATATTGAGCATAATATGCTTACACCAATTAACAGGCAATTCATAAATTTTCTCATTTCCACCCTCTTTAGGGATGACTTCCGACATAAAAACTATCCTATGTCCTTCCCCGGGACTCAAAAACTATCTCTATGCCAAATTTAAACTAAATCCGTTCAGCGGTTGAAGCGTGAAGAGGTAACAGACAGACAGACACACTTTCGCATTTATAAATATTAGTATGGATGTGGTAGCAAAGTACATAAGTACAGATGTTCCCAGTGTTGCCAGTGAAACAAAGTAAAAACGAACGAAACTGTAACTGTTTAATTAAACACCAATAGGAAATAGTTATTTCACCTCAGCAGCTCGAACAAGCCTACTTTCTTCACTCCCTGGAGTGAAACAATGTAGCTTTTTAATTTAGTGAAGGCCATGAACTTCATACTTTTATTACATTTTTTTTATGGTACGGTACGGTACGGTCCGGTCCGGTCCGGTCCGGTCCGGTCCTGTCCGGTCCCGTCCCGTCCCGTCTCGTCTCGTATCGTATCGTATCTTATCGTATCGTACATATTATAATACTTTTTTTTTCTGTTTATTCTGTGTAATTCGAAATACATTTTAACCTTTAATATGTTCTCACTACTGAGGTGAAAAATTATGTGTGCAACACGAGAGCAAAGTTATTTTACATCTCGTGTTTTTGAGTCCCTCGCTCCGCTCAAGATTCTACCTTAGAATCACTCGCTTCGCTCGTGATTCAATTATAGGATCTTTCGTTTTCTCGGGACTCAAAATAAACACTCTCAAGAAAAACCAACTTTCCTCTCTTGTTGCACAAATAACTATTTTCATCACACTCGCTCAGTAAATGTGGAATTGCACGCAGGCTTAGCGGGAACTATAGAAAAAGCGTTTTCCCCAGAGAGTTATGAAGTTTCAAGTATTATAATTAACAGTTTTTTTTCTTTATACTTCATTTTTATCGCAAGTGTGATGAAAAACATTGTAGCTCGGGGCGTAATAATATTGCAAACTCGAGTCTATAAATCACTCCGGCAAGCCGTCGCGACTTAACTAGACTTTCGTTTGCAATATTTAACTTACGCCCCATGTTGCACAATGTACAGTCCGTTAACTCTCAGAAACACATTCGTTTTTCGGGTAAAATCGGAAATCCAACACCCAAAGAGTGCAGTCGTCTTTTCAGCCTTAAACTATATAGAGTAGTTAATACCACCATAACTAGTAGGTAAATATTTAATTTAATATTTTTCGGCAATTTAATGGGGACTCATCTCAAAAAGGGTACCTATTTCTGTAAATGGTCAATCATATATACTATGATGAATATATTAAGAAAATTATTAAGCGAAGCCGACCAAAAGCCTCCATCCATGCCCATTGAAACACCAAAGAATAAGAGACCGAAAAAGGATTTTGTGTTAAATCTGGATAGTTTTGAGTTTCGATTACGATGTAACCTGGAGGATGGTATATAATTTCCATAATAGATTTAAAGATCTGAATTTGAAAAAAAATATAATTTTACCATATGAATTGAAATATATTAACAACTATATAATTTCCGCCAGAAGTAGTAAATGACGGTGTGACGTTCTATTTTCAAATTACCTCCGGACGAATTTCAAATTCTGATTCTATTTTATTAAGATTATAACAAAATGTCAAATCGCAATATAGTCATCAGCCGAATATTAAATTAGGGCTTATTTTATATGGAGACAACAGGTATCCTTAACTTTTTGCGGTAACTAAATTTTTTTGTGATTTAATAAGAAAGCAGAACAGCAGTATCACCTTCGCATGTTACAGCCGATACCCGATGTATCTTTCTAAAATCCGAAGGTCATTAACGGACTGTACTATTGCTTTACAAGGGAGCAAAGTTGTTATTTAACCGCTCGTGCTAATATTGATACCCGAGCAAGCGAAAGATTCCAAATTTGAATCACGAGCCTATCAAGTGGTTCGAAAAGTGGAATCTTAAACATTGCGAGGGTTTCAAGGCACGAGGGTTAAACAAATTTTTCCCCTCACTAGCTCGGAAAGTTGTCTTTTATCCTTCAATACAAGCGGGGAAAAACGCGTTTTATCCACTAGTGGGGAAAGTAATTTGACCTTGGATGGAGCGTGTTTAAGTAGCTTGACAGATAACAAAACGTAAATCGTTTATGATAATGATTCGTTCGATATTAATTATCATTTAATAAATGGTTTGAGAATCTAATGAAAAATACCAAATTTAGCTTTATTTAATGATTTTAAGTCATAAACCTTAAAATTCCATAAGAAACGTTTGTTTTTTTATAATGATGTTAAATATAATTCTGAACGCACAAGTTGAGTCGATGCAATTTCAAAACGCATCGTTGACATTTCATACCTCAGAAATGTCAACATTGTCAACAATTTTTTTACTAAAAAACTTTTCTCACCGACTCGCGTAAAAATACACAACTTCCAAAGTTTTCTGTTACAATATCGTAAAGAAATGAGTGATTCCAGTGATGAAGATGATCTAACGCTATAGTGAGGTGAAAAGTTTTGTGTTATACACGGGCGCAAATGTATTTTACTTCTCGTGTGTTGAAACACTCGCTACGCTCAGGATTCTATTTAGAACCACTCGCTTCGCTCGTGGTTCACCTATAGAATCCTTTCGCTTGCTTGTGTTTCAATTCTACACTCGCGGGTAAAATACAACTTTGCACCCTTGTATAACAAATAACTATTGCCACCGAGTGAAACACAAAAATTTTCAACGCACCAACGCGAGGAAAATACTTACTGTAAAATATCAAACAAAATCAAATCCAAATGAACGTTATTAAATATTTATTATTGAAATTCATAATTTAAAAGTCAATTCTACCAGTCAACGTAAGGAAACAACTTAAATCAAGAGAGCCGTTACCAGCTGGTGTGGTGAATAGTACATTATTGTCGAGGCTCGGAAGTAGCTACTTGCTGGCTGAGGATTCGTTTTAAACGGACGACCTTGGGAGTCCGTTTAATTGAATCCGAAGCCAGCAAGTAGCCTTCCAGCCGAGTCATATATAGTGCTTTTCTCAAAAATGGCGCAATGAATACAAATATAATAGAAATATTTTACAGAAGCAACGTTCTTATGTATATATTTTCACAGAAAAAAGTAATAAGATTTGCTTTGCCGCCGTTTTATTTTTTTAATTAAAAATAAAAGTGTATTTTTCTGCTAAAAATACGCCAACCTATTTGAGACACCTAAATAGTCGCGGTACCAACATTATAATTATAAGTACTGATCATCTGTTTGGCTGTTTAATGGACCTTTGCCTGCATTTGATATGGCCACTTCAACTTTTAAAAAGTTTGGAACTCGACAAATAATGGAATTTGTATGCAACATTGCAGTCCCGAAATCGAGACTGCAATGTTTTTAACTTTTTAATTTTTTGACTGACCATAAACAACGCACTTCGCGACCTACTTTTTAACCGGCAACGTCGACTTTGCCGTCCATTTTTGAGAAAAATATATATACATACTCAACTAAGATTATCCGAGCACATTTTTACGTTTTGGTATCCTCAGCTTAGCAAAGAGTAATACTTAGCCGTGGTTGTGCGTGCGTGCACTCTACGTACGTTGTCTGGTTTACCAGCCGCGACGCAGGCGCTGCGCCAAGGATGCTTGTTGTGGTTATGGTTTCTCTTGTACAGCTAGAAATAACTGAAATAGGTTACTAAGGGTCCGTTGCACAAAACCGTCTGTCACCGTTAAAGCGTTCGCTAAGTTTTATTGTATGAAAAGTTTCATCGATCTCTGCTGCGTGACGTTGATCAGTCTGTCAACTCTGGTTGGTGCAACTGGCCCTAAGTGGGTGAGGTGTTACGAAATTAACTGACTAAAACTGTATTGTTAAAAGAATAAGATTGTGTGCAGGTCTTTTTAAGCACCGTGCCCGCTTATCTACTTTTCCAGCTGACTAACTGATTTCGACGATTACAGCAATATTAATTCAAAAAGATCATTTCCACTTGAAATTATATCTATGTTTTACTTATTTGCTTCACGCTACACATAATTATAGCTGTCATTTTTGATGTTTTATCGATTTGTATAAACAATATATTGTCATAATTTTTTTGTTAATAAAACAAATACTTAAAATTAACCGTCTGTCTTTTCAGTGAAGTGTTCGCAAAACTATAAGAAATTTTGCGAATCCTATGGGATCGCCGCGCCAAAGCTGTACTAACCTCGTTGGCCACATCTAAGATAACATTGTAAATGTACCTAGTGTACCTACAAAAGGTCTTGGCAATTTTATTACAAGGTCATATAACACTAATAAACTCGTATATCATTTAATCCAGAGGTCTCCAAATTGTTGAGCCGTGTTGGCCACGGCTCGATTGCTTCGAGGGCCGTCGTTTGGAGAATCTTGATCTATGAGTCCCATGCATTTCGGGTAGGATTCGTTACTTACATATGCTGAATGAACAAAAAGAAAAAGTCGGTCAAGTGAGGGTCAGACTTGCGCTTCAAGGGTTTCGTACAGTCAAGGTATTAAATACCGATACGGACAGAGTGCCAAAAATATACACACACTACTTTAACACATAGACCGCCGGGAACCCGCTCGGGGGGTTCTCTGTTCGACTTTTTTCGCTTCTTCTACAAAGCGGGAAAATGCTGAGATGGGCTACGAGCGCAGCGCTACCAAAAACGTTGGCAATAAGGCCGTGTATGCATATTTTTAGCGCTTTGTTCGTGTCGTATACCTAGACTGTACCATTGAACAATTTTCTTAAAACAGAAGTTTACTTATTAGTTCTGGAATATTGTATAGGTAATTTAAGTGCTCGCATAGAATAATTGTATCCTACACCGCGAAGCGGACTTGCTTCTCTTGGCACCTGCATGCACTCAGCTCAGTCAGTGCACTCGAAGACACGAAGTCGTCGAGGGTTTCTTTCGACAACCCTTTGGGAGGGTGCGAGGGGCCTCCTCCGCATCCCTGCTGTGGAGACTGGATCGGGCCGCGTCGGAATTTTCGTTAGAATTTTAGATGGAAAGGACCTTAATGCACTTAATTGAAGCATAAAGACCATTTTGTGAGGGTAAGCCAAATATTTTATTCGTAAGCACATAGACAAAAGAAAATTATGCAAATCAGAAAACATAAAAAGGAGAAAGTGCCATGAAATGGTTTTATCTCAGTATGGTGCTGGCGACTGCCGACGCTGGTTCTCCGATGAGACCATCCCACAAAGAGTCTATAGCTTGGCATCAATGTACTGTACACAGTAAAACAAACCATATTGAAGAATACTTTTTTTATTACAACAAATATATACGTAGGGTTTATAAACATCAATATAAAACCCGTACCACATCCGCTTAAATGTAAACTTTTTCGGGTAGCTAAATATAGCTTGTTTGTACACTCCTAAAAAAATGAAAATGAACCTGACCCTTGTAAATGATCCTGTGGGTGGAATATCAGAACGTCATATCGTAGGTCTTTCGATCGAAGCTAAGTTGACTATGTTCTAGATACCTATTAGAGCGTAATAATATATACTAATCTATGATTAGAGTTATATAACACAACATCAACATATATTAGGACTCCATCAAAATGCATTTACTCAATCAAAGAGATAGGAAAGATAGACATAGTAGAGAAGGTATAGTGTAGAAAAAATTCTTCTTCGAAGTTGACTCCGTATATTACCTAATTGGTAGTTTCGGTTGTTCAAAATCATTATTTGTCAGTTCAGTTACCATAAAACGTGGCGCTATATAGATATATATAAAGCCTCATCTAGTTTAGCTGTGAAACTCGGGGGGGGGGGGGGGGGGGGCACTATTTTTAGTATTTTTTCTTAGATTGCACTTCTACTACAGAAAAATACTATATGTTCTTAACAAATAAGCTTGCTTAAATGTTGCTTGACAATTTATTGTTAAGATAGAGGACGTTCAAGGGCTTAGTCCGGCAAAGCGTTGTTATAAACTTCGAGCAAGCTATAAAGGTGGTATAGATTTACTTTCTTATCGAGAATGGAGACACAGAAAACATCTATGTTGTAGTCACAAGACATTGATACCGCGTTGGGCGCAATCTATGAGCCTAATGTGAATGTGATTTAAGGTAATTCAACGAACAACATTACCGTGTGTGTATGTTTGTGTGTTTGTAATATATTTATTAGGGTATTTTGGGTCTACGTCTCCATGGCGGTAGCGCCGGCGGGAGGCGCTGCGGCCGCAGCTCGAGGTTCGAACACGCTTGATACTGGAATCAATCAAACACAAGGAGGGGTCAAGAGAGTGGCGAAGGAATTAAATTATACAACTTAGTCCGAAATTATGTTATCGGGTCTCCGCCACTGGAGGGCTTGGTCACTTGTTATTTAGTATATGACATCTAATAATGGATTAAAGCTTAAACATGCCAAAACGTGGGCACATAAAACTACGAGCGAAATATATTATTGAATGTAGTTGAAAATACTAGACTTTCATTTCAGCCTCAGGATTTGACATGTCACAGACTTTGTGATGACCAGGACACGGGTACTTTGCACGATAAGTAGTCCAAGCCAGAGTTATTAAAGTACCCTTTTGGCATTGTCAGCATGTCTATCGTGTTAAATACCCCTTCGTCACTGTTATAGTGCAGTGACAACACGATGAATGCTACCAAAATAGTAACTGTGGGCTTTGACTTCTTAGGTTTAGGTAATTTTTAGGGTTCCGTAGCCAAATGGCTGTCTGTCTGTGTCCGTCCGTATGTCACAGCCACTTTTTTTCCGAAACTATAAGAACTATACCGTTGAAACTTAGTACCGGTTTGGTTGGTGAACCGCATTAAGATTTTCACTCAAAAATATAAAAAAAAACAATAAATTTCCCCATACTTAGAACTGAATCTGAAAAAAAATTTTTTTTCATCAAACCCATACGTGTATGTATCTATGGATAGGTCTTCAAAAATGATATTGAGGTTTCTAATATCATTTTTTTCTAAACTGAATAGGTTGCGCGAGAGACACTTCCAAAGTGGTAAAATGTGTCCCTCTAACTTCTAAAATAAGAGAATGATAAAACTAAAAAAAATATATGATGAACATTACCATGCAAACTTCCACCGAAAATTGGTTTGAACGAGATCTAGTAAGTAGTTTTTTTAATACGTCATAAATCGTAAACCGCAATTTACCTTTCACTCACGTTTCACATAAAAATAAATACATTGTTTAAATTGTGTAATGTACGGAACCCTCGGTGCGCGAGTCCGACTCGCACTTGGCCGGTTTTTTTACAAATGTTTCTTGAATATTATATTTCTATGGTTAATGTCCCTTATGCGAATCAATTAACGGCGACGCTTGATATAATCACAAGTAGCTTGCTGAACCAATAAATAATGGGGATACTTAGGTTTCTTATTCTGGCACTCTTTTGGAATGTAGGTATTAGCAACTCATACAAGTCAAATGTTTTATTCTGTGTTATTGTTTGAAGTTTGTATTTCTATAGAATCCATCGTCTAACACTTAATACGCTCAAATACGTTAATTAAACCGGCCAAGTGCGAGTCGGACTCGCGCACTAAGGGTTCCGTACCATTACGCAACAAACTGGCCAAGTGCGAGTCGGACTCGCCTTCCAAGGGTTCCGTACATTACACAATTTTTAATAATGTATTTTTATGTGAAACGTGAGTGAAATATCAAAAAAAAATCGTAGCGGTCGGATCAAAACCTAAGTAATTAAGTCCGACTCACGCTTGACTGCACATTTCTAATAGCAAAGATAATAGATGGATACAGTCTAAGGAAAAAACGCGCCACTACCTTTGGCCTACTCTTGAATAGACGGCGTTGACGGTTTCGTTTGTTATTTAATAATTTTAACGCATATCAGTGAAAGAACATGGGTCAAAATAATATAAAAATAATTAAGGGAAATAAAAAATATAATTTATCCATATATGTATAATAGTTATTTACGTTACAAGTGCGGAAAAGAGGAAATTCGAAACAAGTGGCGATAAATTAAAACACGACCGACCGAAAACCTATTAGCAAAGAGGATATAATAGGATAGAGCGGTGCAGTCATAGTAAATTTTGTAGCCACAGTAAATTCACTGTCATCTATCGACACACGAAGAGGCCGGTGTCGATTTTAGTCGCAAAAATGTAAAATTGATAGATTTAGTCGATGAAATTGTACACCTTTTGTTACCTAATTGAAATAACAAGTACTGGTTTCTATTAGCACGTCTTCTTATCTTGCCTTTTATCAGAATGTTTTTGAAAACAGACTCACTAAATTAGTAATGATTTTTTTTTCTGAAGGACGTTTAGGTAAACGCGCGTAAAGCAGTATTTTGTCGCTCTTATTTGTAAATTTCGTAAAGTTTGGACTGCTAAAAATGGTAAATTTGTATTACACATATTCTGTACTTGACCTTTATCAGAATACTTAGAGTTCGAGGAAATAAAAGTTATTAAATTTTACACACACACACACACACGCACGCACGCACGCGCACACACACACACACACACACACACACACACGAATACACGTGCGAATAGGTAATTCGCAACTCGTGTCGATTTAAAACACTCCCTGCAGTCGTGTTTTATTTATCGCCACTCGTTTCGAATTTCCTCTTTTCCGCACTTGTATCGTAAATAATTATTTTGATGTTTATTTTTAGTTTTAATCGTGTGTCGATAGATGGCAGTGAATTTACTGTGGCTACAAAATGTACTATGACAGTACCGCTCTATCCTATTATATCCTCTTTGCTAATAGGTTTTCCTGTGATCTATAGGTAAAGAACTATTTTGTGTAATTTTCAAAATTTTAGACAAATATTAGAGAAATTTTAGTTTCAATGGTTATTTTTTGGCTATTTTCTTAAATAACTTCTAAAAAATTTATTTTAAAATTCCAAAAGATTCTCACAACGAGCTCTTTCATTTGATATGTAACATGATATATTTTAAAAAACTTAATTTTTTAATTTTCTCATTTACCCCCCAAACGTGGTCCCGATGTTTAAAATTCATTTGTTTACGTAACATGTCTGTCTTTGGGTCTCAAAGTTACATATGCGTACCAAATTTCAACTTAATAGGTCCAGTAGTTTCGGCGAAAATAGACTGTGACGGACGGACAGACAGACAGACGCACGATCTTATAAGGGTTCAGTTTTTCCTTTTAAGGCCGTTCCATCGGTTTGCCGCTGTCACTGTCACATTTCGCAAGAAAGAACGGGAAATAACATGCGCGCCAAGTGTCAATTTTGATCGAATTTTGTCGATTTTTATTTATTTTAAAAACGTTACCTTACAATATCGAAATTCGAAAGCTATGGAATTACTAAATAAGTTAAGATTGTTTTTTCTTATTTTTTTGTTTATAGTATCACATTAAATAACCGAATAAAGTTTGATTAAAAGTCCGAGTTAGAGGTTACTTTGGGAATTAATTGTATCGAGCGAAGTGTCATAATTCGTGTATCGGAGCTGTCCACGCATGTAGGGGTGGACGAGAAGATCTTGGGGTCGTGGATGAGGTGAGTTAAAAAAACGTATAATAACTTGGTGATACAGAGGTGGTATAATATCACGGTAAGCGGACGGGCTCGACCGTCCGTCGCAAGATTGCTGAGAGAATGCCGTTGGCGGCCCCGCTGCCCCGCGCCCCGCACCATGCATTGCGTCGGCGACGGCTCCCGAAGATGCCCGAACAAAGACGAGGCGTTAACAGGAGCTATGTTATTAAAGATAATATAGTCAAGAACTACATATATTTTTTCCACGTCTACTAATATCAACGCCTCTTAGAAAAACATGATCATATAAGGAGATTTTTGCCTTCTGGCTCAGGGAACCGCCTTAAGGTACGGAACCCTAAAAACGGCAAAAAAATCACGTTTGTTGTATGGGAGCCCCACTTAAATATTTATTTTATTCTGTTTTTAGTATTTGTTGTTATAGCGGCAACAGAAATACATCATCTATGAAAATTTCAACTGTCTAGCTATCACGGTTCATGAGATATAGCCTGGTGACACACGGACAGACAGACAGCGGAGTCTTAGTAATAGGGTCCTGTTTTTACCCTTTGGGTACGTAACCCTAAAAATGATCAAACGTTTTTATACCCTACATTTTGCATACAAATTTCATTTAGCACCACTATTTTGAAGCTCTTGCTAGCTCTTAATCTAACTTGACTTCACTTTTTTTGTGCATTTCTACCTTTTTTGTAACATAAGAAAAGATATATAGGATTCGGTTTTTATGTAAGAACGCTGTATGTTCCTAGTTTCTATTTTTTCTCATTTCAATCTCGTGTTTTCCTGCTTTCTGGTTGACTTTCCATTTATTTAACGTCTCCGTAACATTTAAAAAACAAAAACTAATCGATACTTGATGTATTAACATTTTCAGAAGTTTCTTTAGCCTAATCGAATTTTCCAAGGCTTTTGGTGCAAAGTGATTTCGCTCCGACATTGTTTAATGCTCGTAAGCAAGCAAGCTTTAAGACGATAGTAGCTGATTTGTCCTTGACGTCTCAGCGTCTCTGTCTGTACCCGCACCTCGCTCACTGCGATCGTACGTGAATTTCGTGTCGGTGCACCACCACGAGGTTCAAAGAATAAGCTACAGCCCAGAGGCGCGCGGTTGGCGCTATACCTACTCGTATTTGTGTATCTTTTGCAGGTATTTTGTCGTTTGAGTATGTGTAGATCATGCGTTTAGTGGAGGTCGTAAATTATAATAAAAATATATTTCCTTATGCATTATACTTTACAAGCCTCAATTAGTTAATTTGTGTTTTATCTGTTTCTTACAAATAAATACCTAAGTCAATTCGACAGATTAAGATTTATAGCTAGAGCTTGGTATGTACTAAATTGAGGCGTACAGTGTGTTTATTTTATAGTCATTTTTTATCCGTAAAAATTAATATAAATAATGCCATTAATAGTAAACTTATAAAATTAGGTACCTACTATACCTAGTCTACCTACTTACATATATAATTTTGGGAATTGTTACTTGTGTTAAACTAAAACTAGTATTATTTTTCGAAGTTCGAAGTTTTCTCAAACATCACGTGGGAATATCATCATTATATTACAAGCGAGCCACAACCAAATCAGCGCTCTGCAGTTATTTATTTTTTGGCCACAATAACTCCGATATAGTGGTTAACGGCTATGTATGATGAACCCCCGTGGACGTCAGCTGCCGTTCCGTTGGTGGGTTGAGGAATAGCAGCCAGCGAAACACGCAAAAAAAATTGTCATCGCCTCTCGCTTGATACTTTGTCAGATGATAGTTTAGATGCTAATGTGAATAAAAAAATGGTCAGCCGGTTGTATCTCGGTGGACCGTCAGCTGGTCACATGAACATGTAAAAATATATCTTTTCAGTCATCGCATCCCATTTCATATACTTTGTCAGATCAGATGGTAGTTTAGAATTTAGATGATATTGTTAATAAAACAAATCGTCGGCCGGTTGTATCGCGGTGCAAAGACCGTCAGCTGTTAAAACATTATTGTTAGTTTAAAAATAATTTTAACTGATTTAGCCGTTAAGTATAAATAACCAGTTAGCCGCAAAATGGCCCGCTGTATATTTTTATTACGGTGAAACTATAAATTTCAGGAAAAAAGTCAAATGTTATAATTGTTGAACAATAATGAAGATTCATATTCATTTATATTTTTTTCGTAATTTTTATGTTTACCCATTCAGAATAAATACGTTCTAGACAGTAACAGTAAGTAAGTATATGGTTTCTGAATTAAAGAGGTATTATTTACCATTATAATACTGTAACACCTCCATGAAATGCAAGGTCTATTCGTATCTGAACAAGAAAACATTTGTAAAATACGAACTATTGCATTATAGCATAGGTACTCGTATTATCGTTGGTAGTACGTTTGATTTTTTCTTTTCGCCTTAATTTAGAGTTTCGCCAAAAAAAATACGACAGGCCGTTTTGGTCTTTTTTCTAAACGGCTTAATCAATTGTAAGGGTCATTATTTATAAATAGTTTATATTTGGATTATGCCTACTTTGATTAGCTTATAAAAGAATATCAATTGACTCTTACTTGTCACTGTTCGTTTTCATCATTAAGACGATAGTCGCTTATGTGTCCTTGAGCGTCTCAGCGTCTCTGTACCCGCACTCCGCTCACTGCGATCGTACGTGAATTTACCACAACGAGGTTCAAAGAATAAGCTACAGCACCAGCCCAGAGGCGCGCGGTTGGCGCTATACTCGTATTTGTGTATCTTTTGCAGATATTTTGTCGTTTGAGTATGAGTAGATCATGCGTTTAGTGGAGGTCGTAAATTATAATAATAATATATTCCCTTATGCATTATACTTTACTAGCCTCAATTAGTTAATTTGTGTTTTATCTGTTTCTTACAAATAAATACATACGTCAATTCGACAGATTAAGATTTATAGCTAGAGCTTGGTATGTACTAAATTGAGGCGTACAGTGTGTTTATTTTATAGTCTTTTTTTATCCGTAATAAATAAATATAAATAATGCCATTAATAGTAAACTTATAAAATTAGGTACCTACTATACCTAGTCTACCTACTTACATATATAATTTTGGGAATTGTTACTTACCTATTAGTGTTAAACTAAAACTAGTATTATTTTTCGAAGTTCAAAGTTTTCTCAAACATCACGTGGGAATATCATCATTATATTACAAGCGAGCCACAACCAAATCAGCGCTCTGCAGTTTTTTATTTTTTGGACACAATTACTCCGATATAGTGGTTAACGGCTATGTATGATGAACCTCGTGGACGTCAGCTGCCGCTCCGTTGGTGGGTTGAGGAATGGCAACCAGTGAAACAAGCAAAAAAATATTGTCATCGCCTCCCGCTTGATACTTTGTCAGATGATAGTTTAGATGCTAATGTGAATAAAAAAAATGGTCAGCCGGTTGTATTTCGGTGGACCGTCAGCTGGTCATATGAACATGGAAAAAAAATCTTTTCAGTCATCGCATCCCATTTTATTATACCGTCAGCTGGTCATTATGAACATGTAAAAAATTTTTTTTTCAATCATCGCATCCCATTTTATTAATACTTTGTCAGATGGTAGTTTAGAATTTAGATGATATTGTTAATAAAACAAATCATTGCCCGGTTGTATTGCGGTGGAAAGACCGTCAGCTGTTAAAACATTATTGTTAGTTTAAAAATAATATTAATTGATTTGGCCGTTAAGTAGAAATAACCAAAGTTAGCCGCAAAATGGCCCGTTGTATTATTTTTATTACGGTGAAACTATAATTTTCAAGAAAAAAATAAAAGGTATTAATTGTTGAACAATAAACAAATATTCATATATATTTTTTTCATTATTTTTTTGTTTACCCATTTAGAAGAAATACGCTCTAGACTAGACCGTAACAGTAAGTAAGTATATAGTTTCGAATTAAAGAGGTATTATTTATCATTATAATAATTTACCACCTTCACGAAATGCAAGGTTGCGGTGGTAAGTAGGACTTTTGATTGTTTCCTTTCGCCTTAATTTATAGTTTTGCCAAAAAAAATACGACAGGCCGTTTTGGTCTTTTTACTAAACGGCTTTTATAAATAGTTGATATTTGGATTATGCCTACTTTCATTTATGATTAGCTTATAAAATCAATTAATTATTGTTTTGTTAGGAATCGAACTTTATTAAAAACGTAAAAATGGCAATATGTCCGCACATGTTAGAAAGCTTTTATTTTTATATTTCAGATGAAGCTTTCTCAAACATAAGTGGAAATATTGTCATTATTTTCGTAATAATAGGCTGCGAAACACCGTTAAGCGCGCTAAAGCGCGTCAGAACCAAATGAACTTTCTGCAGTTATTTATTTTTTGGCCTCAATAACTCCAATTTTATTGCACTTGGGCTCAGCACAAGCATACAGAGTACAAGAAAGGCACGGAGCGACGAGCGACACAGCCTCCTCGTCTCAAAGCTAGCACACGACGGCTAGTGTAACCCGTTCGAATTAAAAAACCGCAAATCGATGTACACGTTAGCCGTTTGGCACACGCATACTACAAAATTTTCCATAAAAAAAAATGTTTTACCACTCCCCCCCCCGGGATTTTTTTTAGGAACTGCGGGTCAAAAATTTTGTTTTGACCTCTAGTGTCTAGGGTCGAGCGGCTTCCGCTATGCCGGCCACGCTTTGTTCGAGCTACATATACGCACGAAATGTTGAATAATAATCGATTTCTTAAAAAATATACTATTTTTAAACATTATGAAACGTTGCATTTGTAGTGCCTATTAAAACATTTATTTTAGTTTAAAAATAACTTTAATCGAATAAACCGTTTAGCAGTTATTAGCAAAGTTAGTCGCAAAACGGCTTGTCGTAATGTTCCTTTTATGGAGAAACCACAAGTCACAGGGAAAAAGTCTAACGTAAGGAATGTTGTACATAGACTGTAGATTCATATATATTTTATTCATAATTTTTTTATTGAACCGTTAAGAAGATGTATACTCTAGAAAGTAAGAGTTTACGGCCAAAAATAGCGACTATAGCGCCTTAAATGATGGTTAACTTCTGACGAGATATTTTGGCGCTTTAACGGAAAGAACAGATTTTCTTTTCTAATCTGGGGGCACGGCCGTGCCCCCGCCAAGACGAGACAAATGGCAAAAGGCAGTGCATATCTTTTCTCGGGATGTTTCGCCGTATTTTCGAACCCTCGTAGCTTCGTCTTGGACAATGCTAGAGAGCTGTAATTTTTTGTATTTATTTATCCACCAAGTGGTCCTTATATTCAAAATTAATTTTGAGTTGCTCGTCCGTGTTTAGGTCACCTAATTACACATGTGTACCAGATTGCAACTTAATCGGTTCAGTGGTTTCGGAGCACATTGGCACACAAACAGACGACAGATACGAGTTATCCTATAAGGGTTACGTGTTTACTATTGAGGTAGGTACGGAACCCTAAAAGTTAGGTGTTGTCGCATTGCTAATTGACACGTGTGATAGAACTATAAAAGTGAGATACCTAGAATTTTTTCTAGTAAAAACGAGGCATTGACATTATGGACAACATGAAACATTAATAAAAATGATGTCGATTTAAATATACGTAGCAGGGACCTACGTGCCTACTTGTATGCGGGCTGAAAAGTTAAAGAAAATTCATTTGAATCACTTGGGCGTTGAGAAGTGCAAGTTAAGCGCTAGAGAAACGATTTACTGGCCTAACATCTCCACTCTAGCCGAAAACATAGACAAGGGCTTACAAATTGATTTTCGAACGAGTAAACCATGGTATACTTATAAACAAGCTGCATAATTTTGGTGTACATGGTAAATTGCTGGATTGGTTCTCATCTTATCGTAAGATGTAAATCCCGATCTCAGAAAGTAGTAATATGTGGACATGAATCTGAAAGTTTGAAGGCTTCATCGGGTGTACCACAGGGGTCGCACTTAGGTCCTACATTATTTTTAATTTTTCAAAGAAATTCATCATTCGACATTCTCATTTTTCGCAGACGACTTGAAGATAAGTAAAGTATAGGTACTTAATCAACAACTCATCTGAGTCTCAACAGCTACAGCTACAGGAGGACTTCTCTCGTATATCCAATTGGTACCTACATACAAACAAACAAGAGATGGACTTACCTACTAACTGAATAATAGTAATGTATGTTAAAAACTAATAGAAATTTGATAACAATATACCAACTGTAAAAGTGTACATTTAAAATAAATAATTACTTAAATCAACTATTTTAATATTGTAACTAAACAAAATAGAATTTAAATAAAATATTATAAAACCTAGTTATTATAAGGTTAGTGAATTGTAAAATAATCAGCATGTATAATATTGTTATAAAAATTGCATGTAATCAAATCGTCTAAGAAATCCAGTAATGGATTTAGAATGTTTTTTTTTTTGTTTTTTTTTTATAAAAAGGGGGATGTCAGGATGTGGGGAGGGTGTCCTTAGCCATTGGACACAGCCTAGAAGTACATATGCATTGGGTTTTAGGTTACTTAGAATCAGCATACAAAGTATCATAACAACCGGTGTAGCGGTTACGAAGAAATTAACAAATCAGGGCTTTTTTACTTTGGAGCAGCCTGTATGTGTTCATAGCTCCTGAGATAATAAATAGTATGAAACCTTCTTCGACCTTATTGATTATCTTTGTTTTATGTCGTTAATAAGATTCTGACTTTTGACAAATGTCATAATTGTCGCACATTTTCGAACAAATTGTCAAAAACACTGCCAAGTATGTTTCTTTTTGTTGTCATCAATCATTGGGATTAATTTTTGTTAGAAAATTTATTTTTTTATCTTTTGTTCTAATTTCAAAAATATTAACTTTAGAGCATTCCTGAGAAGTTACCCTACGTGGGATTTCAGGGTTATATAGTTTGTCAAAGAACTGTCTTATTTCAAACATCGACAGATAATCATACTATCTTTGTCTTACACTAGTGAAAAGAAACAAGAAAAGGATGAGTATAGTTTTTTTGTTCTTATTTACTGTCAATTTGGTTTGACCAACTCATAGAAATAGTCCATGGGCCAGCTAGCCAAATTTTGGAAAATAGTATAATTTGGGGGTACCAAATTTCCTTTTCACAGCAGTTAGATAGGCTTATTGTGATGTTAAAAAACCATGATTGCCATCTCAAAATGGTAGCTAACCAAAATGGCCGCCAATCCAAGATGGCGGATATTGAGTTTAAAAAAATCAACCATAACTCAAGAAGTATTCGTCCGAATTCATTACTATTTTTTTTTAAACAAAAGCTCCATATGTGAGCTTGAAATTTTGTTCACATATTTGATCGATAAAGTCAACCGTTAATTAGTAATTAAAGAAATATTGATTTTTTTTTTCGATTTTTTTGATACTTTTTTTTTAAATCTGGTTTTTACAAAATATCTTTAACATTACAAAAAAGTTTTAAATAATACAAAATAGTGTATTAAATTATCTTTAATTTGACGTATAGTTTGTATGGGTCGGTTCACTGAAAACACATGGAAATATAAATTTATTTTACTTCAGTTGAAATTCACCGTTGACTAAATAACTTCGTACAGAAGAAAACGAGGTAATGTTCCCCGAACCCAAATAAAAAAAAATTAAATAAATACTAATTTTAAATAAAAAAAAAATCTTCAAATAGAAGTTGTACAGTACAAAAATTATGATTTTATGAGTTTTAGTATATTTTAATAATTTTAAAAATAATTTAGAATAATTATAGTATAACAGTAATATTAATTTTGATATATAACAGGTAAAAACTAGTATTCGGTTTAAATAGTAATTTCTTTGGTGAAAATGTGAGCGGCTACAAATCAAGATGATGCAAATATACAATGTAAACTAGATATTTGTATAATATGTTGCGAGATAGGACCATTAAGTAAAGTACACCCTCCAAACGATGGACAATCTTGGGCAGTATTATTTAATTTTAATGCTGCATTAATAAGGAATTTTGAGCCTATTATTTATTATTCAACGACGTGATATACCTGATGAAAACTCATTACTTATGTTATATTGTTTTTTTTTTCTTTGTAGAATCTGATAGTTACGCTGACGACATCTTATAAGTAAGAAATAAGTTTCGCAAGTAAATAGAGAACTTTGAGATTTTGCTCTTGGGTTTATTTATGAATACATCTTCTTGTAAAGTCGTAAAGCTTGTTAAATTACAACCTCTCTGCTGTACTGTACTCGTCAATATTTTATTATTTTATCTGGTCGTTGCCTGATAGTTGTGGTGTATGCGAGTTAACAAGATTTATGATAAATTGCTTCTGCAGCTACATAATCTTTAGATGTTACTGCATTTTTTTATCTCCTCTTTCAATAGCAATTTCACGCAGTTTCTTGTGTGCGTCAGTGCTAAGCTCAAGAACTTGAACTAATAGTTCCCTAGATCGGCTTATTTCACAGTAACAGTTCAGCCGGTAGGTATATCACGTCGTTTAGTAACAGGCTCAAAATTCCTTATTAATGCTGCGTTAAATAACACTGCCCAAGATTGTCCGTCTTTTGGGGGGTTCACTTCACTTAATGGTCCTATCTCGCCACATATTATTGATATTCACACATCTAGTTCACTTTATTTGTAGCTGAACACATTTTCACTGACGAAATTTCTTTTACACCGAATAGATACATACCAGTTTTTACCTGTATCAAATCAAAACCAATATTACTCTTTCGAGGCTCGGAACCGGTATTGAAATACCTGTTAACGTCGTTCCAAAACCGTTATATTAATTCGTTTATTAGAAACCGGTTAATTGATGGAAAGCGAACTAAAACTCTGACTCACTTCTGAGCCATGTCTATAAGCTGTTTTCAAGAGTCATTACAAACCGTCTCGCACGCAGGCTAGATGACTCTCAGTCTCCTGAATAAGCCGGCTTCCGAAGAGGCTTTAGTACCGTAGACCACATCCATACGCTTCGGCAGGTAATACAGAAAACTGAGGAGTATAACCTGCCTCTCTGCTTAGCGTTTGTGGACTACGAGAAAGCCTTCGATTCGATCGAAACCTGGGCTGTACTACAATCTCTCCAGAGGTGCCAAGTGGATTATCGAAGTGCTGAAGTGTTTGTACGAGAACTATACTATGTCAGTCCGACTCCAGGACCGGAACTCGAAGCCTATTCCGTTGCAGCGGGGAGTCAGGCAAGGGGATGGTATTTCTCCTAAACTGTTTACCGCTGCATTAGAGGAAGTTTCCAAGACTTTGGACTGGGGAAGGCTTGGCATCAACATAAACGGCGAGTACATCACTCACCTTCGGTTTGCGGACGATATAGTAGTCTTGGCTGAGACCATAGAGGATTTGAGTATGATGCTCGATGACCTTAGTAAAGCTTCCGAGCGAGTTAATCTGAGGATGAACATGGACAAGACGAAGATCATGTCAAATGCCCATGTAGAACCAGCTCCCGTTACTATTGGAGACTTTACACTTGAAGATGTAGACGACTATAAGTACCTAGGACAGACTGTCCAGTTTGGTAGGTCCAACTTGGAGAAAGATGTTAATCGACGAATCCGATCGGATGGGCAGCGTTTGGGAAGCTACGCTACGGCACATCTATATGTCCAATATTCCGCAGTGTCTCAAAACGAAAATCTTCTATACCAGTGTGTGTTGCCAGTGACGCCATATGGAACTGAAACGTGGCCCCTTACTGTGTGCCTCATAAGAAGACTCAAAGTCACCCAAAAGGCAATGGAGAGGGCTATGCTGGGAGTTTCTCTGCGTGATCGCATCAGAAATAAGGCCATCCGCAGCAGAACCAAAGTAACCGATGTAGCCCTCCGAATCGCTAAACTTAAGTGGCAGTGGGCGGGGCTCATTGCACGTTGAACCGATATCCGTTGGGGCGGAAAGGTTCTCGAGTGGCGACCACGTACCGGAAGGCGCAGTGTGGGTAGGCACCGACAAGGTGGACTGATGACCTGGTAAAGGCCGCGGGAGTCCGCTGGATGCGGGTGGCGCAAGACCGGTCATTATGGCACTCTTTGGGGGAGGCCTATGTCCAACAGTGGACATCCTCTGGCTGATATGATGATGATGATGAACTAAAACATTACGTTTTATCTTCTAACCGGTAAGAAGAGGGAACGGAATTTTACGGTTCGCGGGTAACGATATACTACCGATTACTACAGCCTTTCGGAGACTCTCGGTTAAACTCGTTGTCATACGTGAAAGAGATAGCAATAACCTACTCGTTCAATCTTACTTCGATATTTTCAATTTATTTAACCGGTTAATTTCGTTCCACAAAAAAGAAAGGCGAACGCATCTCAACGTTATCTAAATAGAACAGTTCTTTAACCGGTAACCACAAACGGAACCGAAATCCTTTTCGTTCCCGGGTTTATGAACGAAAAGAAACGAAACCCTGCTACTATTCATGTAAATTATTAAAATATATTATTTGTATATTGTATTTTATTTGTAGCCGAACACATTTTCACTGAAGAAATTACTATTTAAACCGAATACTAGTTTTTACCTGTAACATCAAAATTAATATTACTGTCATACTACAATTACTCTAACTAAATTATGGCTAAAATTATTAAAATGTACTAAAAACATAATTTTTGTACTCTACTACTTCTATGTGAAGCTTTTTGTTCTGTACGCAGTTATTTAGTCAAGGGTGAATTTCAACGGAAGTAAAATCAAATTCATGTTTCCATGCGTTCTCAGTGATCAGACCCATACAAGTTATACGTCAAATTAAAGGTAATTTAATACAATATTTTTCCTCATTTAAAACTTTTTTGTATTGTAACAGATATTTTGTAAAAATCTGATTTAAAAAAAAGTCACATTTTTTTTTATATTTCTTTAATTACTAATTAACGGTTGACTTTATTGATACAATATATAGAACAACATTTCAAGCACACATATAGAGGTATGATTTAAAACAAAAATTAATGAAATCGCATAAATATTTCTCGAGTTATGGTTGATTTTTTAAAACTCAATATCCGCCATCTTGGATTGGCGGCCATTTTATTTAGCTACCATTTTGAGATGGCAATCATGGTTTTTTAACATCATAATAAATCTATCTAACTGCTGTGAAAAGGAAATTTGGTACCCCCAAATTATACCGATATCTTGGCTGGCCCATGGACTAAAATATGAATATAAGAAGTGGTTTGACAGCTGGGCGCGTGTTTCTATTTTCTGATCAAAATGATCAGAAAGCACGGCTGCATTGTCATTTTGATGACACCCGTTGCGGTGTAAACACAAAAGCAAAATGCCGGTTTGCACCGTAATTACGTGCTATAATCGCAGTACCACTGTAAATTTAAATAATTATGGAGTTACTTATTACAGGTAAGACTAATAGCAATGTATTTGTGTAATAAAAACGGCAAAAAATGGAAAATACGTTGTCCTTTGCCGGACATTCGAAAGTCATCCATTGCTTGTTGTATGTACTTTCTTCATTGATGTTTTCAAAGCTAACACGCAATGGACCATGAACATGTGAAATATGACATTAGTCTCAATATCAAAGTAATATGTCAAAATATTAGCAGCGAAGTAAGCGCTAGAGCTGCGACTCAGTCGATGTTCTTAATCGTATCGTATCGATATTTCAATGTAGTTGTATAGTTAGGTAATGAAGAGTATTGAGTAGGTATACGAATCGAGCCGTATCAGTAATTGTTATTTTTTCTTCATCTATATCTGTTGTATCTGTAAAAGCACGCATAAAGTTTCATGCTTTCGGTTGGATGGCGCCAGAGTTGGGCAAAAATTAGTTTGATTGAAACTAAGATTTTAAATAAAAACCTTGTTTTAAAACGTTATTCAATACAAATTCATCATGAGCTTGCCAGTGGCATAAAATACCAAAAAAATAAGACGTGAGGGCGTACCGCGAACACCGA
Organism: Cydia strobilella; assembly: GCF_947568885.1. Lineage (NCBI taxonomy): Eukaryota > Metazoa > Arthropoda > Insecta > Lepidoptera > Tortricidae > Cydia > Cydia strobilella. The sequence continues at coordinate 35,269,867 of NC_086068.1, forward strand.
AGTTCGCAAATAGCGGACATCTTTCTCTTTTACTCCAAATAGGGCGTAATTAGAATTATTAAAGTGATAGTACTGGCGCCATCTGTAAAAGTCTACGACCAGCCAACTTGATTGCCTATCTATTTCGTTTAGGTACTTAACATACGGTCTTTTAAAGGTTGGTGCGGTGGCTTAGTAAATTAAAGAATCTTGTTGGCACAGAACCCTAAAAACGGAAGTCTGAATATATCGTAAGGTACACCTACACAGTATAGATTTTTTTAAACTACGTCAGGAGCGTACCTACGTTGCAAAATAATAGGCCAATATCATTCATTCCTTCTTAGTCATTTATCGATATAACATTTTTTGGTCTTGCCCATGCCCATCTCTATTGAGTGAATGAATGGACGAATGATTAGTTTGAATGGCTGCCAAAATGCCTTCGAAAGCAAAATGCCACATGTGTTAAGAATATCGTATGGAGATATGACCTTTTAACTTAAGAAGGTACCAACACACTCGGAAGATTCGGTTGACATTTTTCTGTGTAATTACAATCAATCTAGCGCATGTGTGTACCAACCAGAGCGCAAGATCGCACGTGTAAGTAGACTGTCTATGTGTGAGTAGGCCTTATGCGTACATTATTGTAAATGTAGTTGAAATACACATTTTTAACTGCGGCGACATCGGTCCCGAATCCCGATACTAACTGACGATGACAGCGGATCTATAGATATCTATGGACCAACTATATACTTTCATATATGTGGGTAGAGGAATAAACAATCAGTCTTACAACCAGCTTGCGTGTATTACTTATTCCTCCGTCCCAGTACATATTTTACAAAGTCTGTATCTATAAGCAAAGCTAGTCAAACATAAATATGAAGAAAAGATAATTATAATGTTAATTAGCGAAACGTTATAATTTTTACACGACTGCCCAAAAAAAAGAGTGTAATGTTTTCAGCGTTCATGTTTTTAAGAATACAAATCAACATAACCTTACCTCACTATACTTATAGTACCGGTATATTAAAATGAAAACTTTTGTATATATCGTACCCTAAAATAATAAAACATGGCTGACATATTAACGAACATCTTAGGTTACGTTGTTTTGTATTTTGCGGTAGCTGTAATCTTTAACAATGTTTTAGTGTTTTTTATAGAGTTGAGATACCTACGTATGGATAACAGTCATGTCGATGTTTAATTAGGTCAATCCCTCGTTTTTGCTGGAAATAGTTGTCGAGGTGTAGTAGTGTGTGTGTGTATGTGAACCTTGTTCGTTGGCGGTGAGGTCGAGCATCTCGATGAAGCATTCCTTGTTGTCGCCGCCCAGCGCCAGCGAGAATGGCTCCTCGGGGCACGCGGCCGCGCACAGCGCCTGCCCCACGCGGTTCGCGCGCTCGCTCACCTGCGCAGGCGGCGTTCTGCAATGCAACAAACATACCGTCGGCATTCTTTACTACACTACACACCACATTACGAAGCGTTTACAAACACCCCAAGCTCACCACATCACATGCGTGAAAAAAGTTTTCATTTACCGTCATTTGACTACAGTTTATCTTTTAATTTGTTTGAAGTATAAAATTAATTCGTTTTTAAACTAATAAGTAATATATTACAGGATGTCCTTAGCCATTGGACAAACCCTGAAATCCCACGTAGGGTCTCCCACGTTAGAGCATTCCTGAGAAGTATCTCAGGAATCATCTAACGTTAATATATTTTAAATTAGAACAAAAATAAAATAAAAAAATTTTCAAATAAAAGTTATTTCCAATTATCGACAACAAAAAAAACATACTGTATTAATCATTAGCAGTGTTTTTAACAATTTGGTTAAAATAGAGTCATTAATAAAAAAGATAATCAATAAGGTCGAAGAAGGTTTCATACTATTTATTACCTCAGGAGCTACTAACACATACAGGCTGCTCCAAAGTAAAAAATCTTAATTTGTTAATTTCTTTGTAACCCCTACCCCGGTTGTTATGATACTTTGTATACTGGTTCTAAATACCCTAATGCATATCAGTCAGCAATACTATTCGCTTAGCACCTTTGCATACAAACTTCTATGCAGGGGGGGTACCTTTTCTCTGCAGCTGACTGTACATTTCGGCTTTGTCCAATGGCTAGGGACATCATAGCAAAAAAAAATAATGTGTAAAATGAGCGATAATAGTACATTATTGTCGAGGCTCGGAAGTAGCTACTTGCTGGCTGAGGATTCGTTTTAAATGGACGACCTTGGGAGTCCGTTTAATTGAATCCGAAGCCAGCAAGTAGCCTTCCAGCCGAGTCATATATAGTGCTTTTCTCAAAAATGGCGCAACAAATACAAATATAATAGAAATATTTTACAGAAGCAACGTTCTTACGTATATATTTTCACAGAAAAAAGTAAAAACAATTGATAAGATTTGCTTTGCCGCCTTTTTATTTTTTTTAATTGAAAAACGAAGTGTAATTTTCTGCCGAAAATACGCCAACCTATTTGAGACAGCTAAATAGTCGCAGTACCAACATTATAATAATAAGTACTGATCATCTGTTTGGCTGTTTAATGGACCTATGCCTTCATTTGATATGGCCACTTCAACTTTTAAAAAGTTTGGAACTCGACAAATAATGGAATTTGTATGCAACATTGCAGTCCCGAAATCGAGACTGCAATGTTTTTAACTTTTTAATTTTTTGACTGACCATAAACTACGCACTTCGCGACCTACTTTTTAACCGGCAACGTCGACTTTGCCGTCCATTTTTGAGAAAAGATATTTCGGAGACGCCACCTCATATCCGCAGTTCCGTCAGAGAGCAACAATGGTCCAATGTCGGCTGTAATAATCAATATCATAGAAAGTTTATAATGTGTGTAGATAATAAACTAATGTATGTAACTGTACATAATGAAGAATTAAAACACTCGTGTAGTCCTTTTAAAAAACTCACTTCGTTTCTTAAACCCACACTCATATTTTAATGCCTTTCATGTAGCAGTCATATAACCTACTATTATTTTACACGAGTAGTCGTCGTAATTGATGCAGAAACTGATATAAGCGGTCGCGCTCCCATTCTACTCGTAAATGTGTACGGGAGAGCTTATGTGTGGTGACCGATTGTCCTATGTGCTCCGACCTAGTAGTAGGTAGTAGGACTAGTAGGGTGGCCGAACAGGTTTTAGTATACTTTTCGCTCATGTCGTCTCAGTACATTTGGTGTCAGTACATTCAATGTGATGTCCTGAATACAAATATATGAGATGACAAGCGCGAAAGTGGTGGGGGTAGTTGCTGTGACGTCATAAAGACGGCAGTACAAAGTTTTTTACTTTTTTCTTTTAAACATACCATGTGGGGTACCAAATGAAAGGGCTTTGTGAGTAGATATCAAATATATAACATACTGTAACATTTTTACTACTTGGTCTAACAAATTATAAGAAAACGTTAAAAAATTTCACAATCCACAGTTGACTTTGAACTGCTCTACATTGAAAATTACTGAATGGATTATTCCAAAATACATACCAAGTGACTGTGAATATCCTCTATATAATGTTAAAAAATAATTAACCAATATCCAAAAATAAAAAAGTACCTACATCAAGTTCAATAACAGTATATTTCTGTTACATTAAACTGCAACTATTATTAAAAAACCGGCCAAGTGCGAGTCGAACTCGCGTTCCAAGGGTTCCGTACATTACACAGTTTTTAACAGTGCATTTTTTTATGTGAAACGTGAGTGAATTATCTTAGTCCTAGTTTAAGTCCGACTCACAATTGACTGCATATTTCTAATAAGTTTTCCTGTCATCTATAGGTAAAGAACTATTTTGTGTATTTTTTTTAAATTTAGGCCCAGTAGTTTCGGAGATGAAGGGGGGGGATGGTCATTATTTGCCTATTTTCTTGAATAACTTCTAAACTGTTTATCCTAAAATTATAAAAAACTAGCTGTTGCCCGCGACTTCGTACGCGTGGATGGGTATGTTGGTGGTTATATATAGGTATTCTGCATGCGCATAATATATAACATTATGCAGCAAAAGATATCAGTAGGGACGGTTAATCATTTGTTAAAAATTATACATCGCATGAAATTTGTCTTTTACAAACTACGAAGTTTCAAGACCCTAACTGAAAAAAATTGTTCCCGATATAATCCCTCTCGACCTTCTTAAAAGATTTACAAGTCCACTATTAAAAAAAAATATTTGCTCCCGAAACTATTAATACCAACTTTTCAAAAACGGTGTAAGTAATTAGTTTTCGTCTATTTTAATATAATGCCCTTTATACCAAGTTTCAAGTTCCTAGGTTAAAAGAAAATTTGTACCACATATAAACTTACATCCCCTTTTTAACCCTTTTAGGGGTTGAATTTTTAAGAACGTTGAAATAACTTTTTTGGAATCTTATACAATGCCATTCTAAGAAGTTTCAAAGCATTTGTAATAGATTCACTTTCAACCCCTTTTTAACCCTTTTAGGGGATGAATATTTAAAAACGCTGAAATTACTTTTCTTGTATTCTAATAATATGCCTTTATACAAAGATTCAAGTCCCACACTCACAAAAATATTTGACCTCCATACAAACTTTCAACCCCTTTTTCATCACCTTGGGGGATGAATTTTTAAAAACGCTGAAATGAGTTTTCTTGTATTTTTTATTATAATTAAAAAACATTTATATTTTAAAATTTCAACCCCAAGACAAACTTTCATACCCTTTTTAACCCCCTTAGGGGTTGAATTTCCAAAAACGTCAATATTACTTTTTTATGTAATCGGCTATTATGCCTTTCTAGGAAGTTTCAAAGTATTTGTAATGGATTCAAACTTTCAACCCTTTTTTAACCCATTTAGGGTATGAATTTTTTAAAAACGCTGAAATCACTTTTCTTGTATTTTAATAATATGCCTTTATACGAAGTTTCAAGTCCCGCACTAAAAAAAATTATGATCTCCATACAAACTTTCAACCTCTTTTTCACCACCTTAGGGGATGAATTTTGAAAAACCCCTTCTTAGTGGATACTAACGTCATAAAAGCTACCTATTGTGAAAAATTCAGCTCTCTAGGTTCAACGGTTTGGGCTGGGCGTTGATTTAAGTGAGTCAGTCAGTCAGACAGTCAGGACTTTTATGTTTATATATATAGATAGATATATATTTGAGATACTCACAATAAGCTCTTTCATTTGATATGTAACACGATATAGTTTGAAGAACTTTATTTTTTAGGGTTCCGTACCCAAAGGGTAAAAAGTCTAGGGCTCCCGGTATCCGTGTTACACGCCGAAACGAATACCCGTGTTCTTAAGAGCCAACAGGAGTGGTCATTTCTCCATATAAACGTACTCGACTTTTTCCTCCGTGGTTTTTGAAGCTAGAGCAATGATTTTTTCAACACAGATTAATATTGTCAATATCTGTCGGTGTGTTTTGCTTTTTTTGATATTTTTGTTTATTAAGGCGCTAGAGCCCTTCAAACATGGCCAAAAATAGCCTCACTGACTATGCCGCAATGAGAGGCGTGGTATTCAAAACTGATATCAATTAGCCAAAAAATCAAAACAGTCCGACACAGACAATTTCATTATCATTTAGATTTCCAAATTTGGTTACGATTGGTTAAGTTTTGGAGGAGGAAACAGTCGAGTACAAAACCTCGATTATTGAGATTTTTACGCAGGATTTTTCGCCTAAGCTGCAGTTGTTCTTATCGCACTAATTTTAGGGGCGGGGTCATATTTTTAATATGTACGTATTTAGAAATATGACCTCGCCCCTAAAATAACATACAGAAAAGTGATGGGCAATAGTCGACATTGAATGCCGATAATCTAGTGATGTGATAAGATCGATAAACCATAACAAAGTCGCGATTTGCCTCTTAGTAGGCGAAGTAAGTAAAGTGAGTATGCACTTTGGCCTCAGGGGATATCGTTTAACACTATTTATTATTCCTTGGTTTATACAAAGCTGAGCTGACGCACTAGCTACGAGATTAAGTCCTGGCTACACCCCAAAAAGGGAGGGGAAAAGTCGGCTTCTGCGGTCCAGTTTGCCTCTATTTCTACATATCTGTTGCTATGAGATCAAATTTGGTATAATTTTTGTGTAAATTAGGGACGAATAATTTATTTTAGAAATAATAGTTTCACATTTTCATACACAAATCTGAATATATGAACGAAACATTAAAATTATATATAATTTTTGGTAACTGATTTGCTCTTTAGAAGCAAATTGTGGTGATTTGCACTGAAAATTAATTACACAATTTAGTCCATTTATTCTTTATTTGAAAAGTATTAGTTCTAAGTACGTATTCATACATTTGATTGTAAAAAACATTAGTAATACTTTGGTTAAAATATTGTTTTATATTTTACAATTTTAACTATTATTCTAAAATTTATTTTAAACAAAGTATTAATTTTATTCAGTAAAAAAAACGTTAAAACGTTTTTGACGTGATCTTATTAAGTATGTATATGAAAAGGGCTCCACGGGGCGAAATACTTTTTACGCCAATAATTTTCTTTTTTTTTTATTTACAACAAAGACGAAAGTTCGAGAAAAATGTGGTTACTTAATAATTGCCTAACTTGTTGAAAAAATAACTTTACGTAACATCAACTTATAACCGTAGTATATTCCATGATATGTTTTAAATACACCATTTTTTTTTCTAATTTTTAAAAGAATATTTAATACCTTTAAAATAATATCTGTCTGTCTGTCTGACTGTCTGTCTGTCAATCTGTCAGTCTGTCACTAGGCTGTATCTCATGAACCGTGATAGCTAGACAGTTGCAATTTTTACAGATGATGTATTTCTGTTGCCGCTATAACAACAAATACTAAAAACAGAATAAAATAAATATTTAAGTGGGGCTCCCAAACAACAAACGTGATTTTTTTGCCGTTTTTTGCGTAATGGTACGGAACTCTTCGTGCGCGAGTCCGACTCGCACTTGGCCGTTTTTTGTTAATAGCTTTTGAACTTTTTTTATGTGGGAATAAACGCTTCGAATACATTTTTCTAGATATCATTCCGAATCTAATGAGGTATCATACGTATTTTTAGCAGTTAGTATCTCTATTAGTGGCAGCCGTACAACCCAATTTCAAAGAAAAACCGCAAATCGATGTACAAGTTAGCCGTTTGGCACACGCATACTAAGAGGTCAAAACAACATTTTTGACCCGCAGTTCCTAAAAAAATCCCTTAGGAGGGGTGTGTTTTTTTGTATGGTAAAAAAAAAACCTATTCCTATCATACGAAAGGGCTTTTGAGGCGATTCTAAAAGTATACCACATCATTACATTTTAGCCATTTTTTTTGTAAATTAAAACAAATAGAATTTTCAAAACATACCAAGTTTGGGGTCAAGTTAAAGGGTTAAAGAGGTATTTCATGTTGGATATATGGATATTACGTATCATTGTATGATTAATATGTACCGTATCTGCAGTACAGTTCCATAAGTCTCGTAAAATAGATATTGAAGTAGAACGGCCGATCCGGGCCGTAGCAACTACGCTCGCATTCCATTGCTAATTGTTCTGTTTATAAGTTATTGATATACCCGACAAAAAAAATGTTTTTTATTTAATTTAGTTTAATTTGTATACTTTTAGTTTAAGTCATATATGTTAATACCAACAGTATTAAGTTATTTGTTATAAGTTAAGTGTGCGCTCACCGATAAAATGTATTTTGCATGAAAAAAAAAAAAATCTCGTGTAAGTGAATATTATGTATTCTTATGACAAAATAAAGATCTTTAAACCTAACTGTGTCACTTTGTATTGAAAAAAAAAACCTAAATAATATTATTTTTAACATTGCTTTTTTGGGGTTAGATATGAGGATATCACGTATTATTTGTGGTATATTGTACAAAAAATCAGCCATATCGTATCTGGAGCAGCCCAAACTTGGTATGTTTTGAAAATTCTTTTTGTTTCAATTTAAGAAAAATGGCTAAAAGGTAATGATGTGGTATATTTTCAGAATCGCTTCAAAAAGCCCTTTCGTATGATAGATAAGAGAAGAATACGATAGGTTTTAAAAAAATAGTTTATTTGAAACAAAAAAAAAAGTTTTTTTTATACAAAAAAAAGTTTCAGCACCCCTCCCAAGGGATTTTTTTTTCACTGCGGGTCAAACATTTTGTTTTAGTATACGTGTACCAAACGGCTAACCTGTACATCGATTTGCAGTTTTTTTATGCGAACAGCTTACACTATATTTTTCACCACCTTGAACGTTTTGTAGACTAGACTATTGTCCCAAATTGGGGTTTCATATTTATTCCGACCAGGATTAGGAGCTCTTCAAACATACCTATTTTTATCAAAATATGACTCATAAATAAAAAACGGACCATTAATAAAACTCCATAATTACATCAACGTAAGAAATATCATGTCACATGTTTCTTTGTTATGATAATTTTATCTAACCTGAGGCTTTCTTTTTTTCTATTCAACGAAGTCGGAGAGCGGCAAATTTGTTTTTCATCACACTTGCTCGAAAAGATCTTATTTCATGCAGGTGTACTGAAGGGAAAAGGCCTATATTGTTCCCGCGGGAGTTATAGCTTTCTTTTTTTAATGAGATATGTCACTAATTCATACGAAGTACGAACCAAGTAAGTTATAAGTAAAATACTTTGTTTAAAGTACCTATAAGGGTGTGCAAGGGAGTTTTTTTACTTCTAAAATACTGACAATAGTGACAATTATAATTTAGTATTTTTATTTATAATATTTAATTGGATTAATTTAATAGCCGTTTAAAATATTTTTACACAAAATTTTCAATCGTGGCTGAATGCCGAAGGTCTGTACCTTAGATGCCTAACCTGTCAAGAAATGACAATATGGCGGACGAATATTTAAAATGTCACCGTACTTTATAATTATTTCCCTGAAAATTTAGTTTTTCATCACAAGTGTAACGAAAACCATTGTGTGTAACTCGGGGGTAAGAATATTGTAAACTCCTCCTTTACAAAATCTCACTTACCCCCCTCGTTGCACAATATAGGTACTAATAGCACAGCGTGCCGAAAGTTGATACTTTCCGCACGGAAATCAGAAAAGAAATGATTGTTTTTTTACTCTCCTGTAAAAGTTAAAACGTAAATTGGATTGCAGGTTGTAGAAGGATATTGAATTCAGGTACCTAAAATCAAGAAGTTAAATCACAATAACAGGAAATAAGAAACGCTCAGTGGTGGTAGCGAGCTAAGCTAACAAGTTATTAACCGAAGAAAAAGTTTGTAAGAACTAGGTACCTATAGCCTATGATATGCCTATATAGCGGGCCGCGACGCGACTTGCAACTTGCAAGATAAGGTCCGCGAGCGCAAATGACGTGCGCGTCTGTGTGCGTGCACCACACACACGGGGATATGGCGGCGCCGCCCCCGTTAGCGCGACGGCGATAATCACTTTGAAATCTCAAAATTGAGAATTCGCTGAGCTCCTGTTGGCTCTTAAGCCCGGCGGTACTAAGAACCCGGTTAACACGGAACCGCCGGGATTCGAAAACGTTAGTACACGGGTACTTAAGACCGTTCCGAACGGGTCCAAATACTCCGAACCAGTTTGAGCCAATGTACAATGGTAACAAGGTCCATTATTATTATTTTTATTATGTTGACTTCAGATGAATTCGTTTCTCGTACGATTTTTAAAGTGAAGCTTTTATTCTATCGCCCCAATTTATTAAGTTAAGATTAAAACCGCGATTTTAATACCGTAAATCAAATTAATTTCCGATTTTTTTTAGTTAAATGCCTACAATCCGAAAAAAGTTTCACTTGCATCGTGGTTTCATAAAACCGCACAATTACTTTTTTTAAATTGTTTTTAACCATATTGATAAAACATAGGTACTGAGCCATCTTCCTATGTTTAATAGTAGGTATACATAGTTTTTATTTTAAACTATTTATATCATTTAATAAAACCGATTGCTTCGAAGCTAATTACATAAATTTGATATCGATCATAGTTTTTTTTTATAATTACATAATGGATTAGTTGAGATTATTACAGTATTTTCGTTAATAATAGGTGTGCAGACAGAATACAATATTAATTAAAAATAACAGTTTAATTATTTCGTGGTTATTTTTATCTCGGATCTATTACTGCTTTGCCAAAACAACAAACCTGCCAAGGCGCAAAAAAGTTATTAGTAGGTACACAAAAGCGGGATTATCGAGTAATCATGCTTAAATGAAAAGCAAACTTTTACCTAAGAACCATAAAAACCCATACTACCTTGGATAACTTGCGATAATATTGCTAATTACATTAAGATAGATCTTTAAATTGGTAATCATTCATAATTTACTTTGGTCACTTTCTCACTAGCGTTCAGGTAATAAACTTAAATGCGCACGTTGTCCATCCATCCATTGTTTTCCAAAATCCTTTTGTTTGTCATCGTCGAAAACATGTAGGTTCCCGAACTATTATCACAAGTGTCACCGCCAATTATAAGCTTTATGTCGTTGTAATAAGGTCAAAACATCTGCACAAGAAAATGTTTTCCCTTGTTTTGTAGCCGCACCGCACTAAAAAGCGTTTTAGTGTGGTAAGAGGTAGCTAAAGCAAAAACAATTAGAATTTATTGAGAAGGTGCAATATTATCAAGTTGATTTAAATTGTTTATTAATAACTAGCGACCCGGCCCGGCTTCGCATGGAGAGTCAAGCATAATAAAATACATTCTGTAACAAGTATTCACTTCGGAAGCCTAATAATACTAAGACTTCACTGTCCATTAGTCTGTCACCACTCACTAGGCTGTATCTCATGAACCGTGATAGCTAGACAGTTGAAATTTTTACTGATGTATTTCTGTTGCCGCCATAACAGCAAACATTTAAAATTAAATTTGTACGGAACCTTCGGTGGGCGAGTCCAACTCGCACTTGTCCGGTTTTTTTAGAAGTTAATAATGGGTTAATTATTCTTAAAATATAGACAGACAGCCATCGCGCACCTTTTTGTAGACCAATGAAAGAGAGACAAGTCCACCATGCATTGAGATCAAATAGATTGGGCAGCGTTTTCGATTAAGCCAGCGTAATTTTTTCTAACTTCATTAGCAAACATCGTCATATTTCTACCAATTTAACAAAACCTTAACAAAATATACACATAAACATTCCCAAAGAAAAACTTCATTCATAGGTGAGGTCTGGTTGTACACTGCACCAACATTTTTCGCAAGTAGGTAGCGAGTTTGTGATTTATGTTAGAAAACTAAGATTCTTATGGATACGATACCTTTGGATGTCCCAAGTCTTGAGTTTGCCGTCCGTGCTGACGGTAACCATAAGGCCGGGAATTTCGCTCAGGATGAGACCTACAAATAAAAAGCGTACCCTTTTGTAGCAGAAAAAATGGGCATTTTACACTGAATAAGGTAACGTATACCTTTTATTCATTAGAAAAAGAGTAAACAATATTGACGTATCTTTTTGTGAAAAAGGCTTAAAAAATAGTAACTACTACTTATGGAACTAAAATAATGTAAATGAATACATGCTATATGTGAGCAGAGATATTTGTTCTCGAGTTCCTGAGTCTTAGGACCTATCTTGGGTGCATTCTATGTATTTGTAGGTATATTCGTTGTCTGAGTACCCACAACACAAGCCTTCTAGAGCTTACTATGGGACTTAGTCAATCTGTGTAAGATTGTCCTATTTTGTTTTTGATCCGGCCACGTTGACCGTCACTATAGTATATTTGATGCCGATTGTCCATAGTCAAGTTGACATTTGATAATTCAGTTAGGTCCACTTGCACCAGTCAGTGTTAACCACTAACCCGGGGTTAACCGTTAACCCAGTGTTAAATTGTACTGGTAACTATTGTAACTCAGGGTTGAACCGGTTCACCCTGGGTTAGTGGCTTAGCCCTGGGCTGGCGCAAGTGGCGCGTAGTGTATAGCGCGTTATACTTCGACTGCCTAATTCGGGGGAACTTTACACATGTTAAACAATCAATCAATAAAACTTGGATTGTAGACTACCATATTCCAGAATGTAACTGTAACTGTGATGGGTGCAGATGGGGTCGCGGGCACGGCAGTAAGACAGAGCGGCGTTACCTGTGATCTCCTTGTCGTGCGCCGTGACGTCCCACACGGGCTGGTCGTGTCGCACGTCCACGTAAGCCACGCGGCCCTCGTTGTTGCTCATCTGCATCACCAAATGCACTCACTGTATCACGGCTTCATTAATAGTACATCACTACAGAGGCTGGGACGTAAGGGGTTGCTGGCCGAATGCATATATACGGCCGAACGTAGTGAGGCCGGATAGTTATGAGGCCGACAACACCTTTTCAAGCCGATGTATGTATAGTGCTTTTCTCAAACATGCAATGAAATAAACAAAGAAATCTCCACGAAAGGCTTAAAAAATATCTTATTACTTCGTCACTTTTTCTTTAATATATGACATCTATTACAGTTTTTAATTTATATATAGTAGTGTGACTACTTAAAAAACACAAATCAAAATATTTTAATAAAAATAATTTGATTTGTTCCCAAACTTGTTCAAATCTCCACGAAATTAAAGTTTTATTTCTAAAGAAACTAAAAGTAAACGAGGTACAAAATACAACTACCACCTATACATACCTATCTTTATCGCACGTGTCGTATATTTTACACATGTAGTTTATCAATTTATTACACAAATGTTCAAAGGTATATTTATGTATCTTTGATTTTTTCGCCTTGCATCCGTCTGACTGTAGTTTTAGCCACATAACTAAGATTACATAGTTTTTTATGTTGATATTATGCTTCACATACATCGTTGCCTTAAACATGAAATATAATTAACAGGTATTCATTTAATATTTCCGTTGAAACTAATATTAAATAAAATATCAACAACGCACAATAAATCCAATAAAATAGAATTACAGAATGAAAAATGTTCAAGCATCCGTAGTTTTTTTTATAATTCAGAGACAAACTGGAGTGGGGGTCGATTGCTATATCGTTCGATACCAACTATCAAGCGAGATTTGTCAAAATTGTATGCAATTGATATTTCATTTCGAATAAAACTTCATCTCGACTGATATATATTAGAATAGAAATAAAATTATTTGTTTCTCAGAGATGTTCGAAATTTGAATGAAATAATATTATCGAAATCGATGTTATTATTTTGCAATAATAACATTTTCACAGATAAAAAATTTGCTGAAACAAAACAGTTTATCTTAATGTTGGCCATTATTTACGGATTTTGAAGGCATCATAGAGGGTTTATGATATGTGTGTAGATAAAGGCAGTTAACAAACTTAACATTCGTGTATGCAATAGTTTATAGCCGCACAATTCGCAGTAGGCGCGGCGCGGTGGCAGAAATAGGAAGATACATTCATTTCTCATTAAATGTCTTTGATCATAAGTATCATGACTGTATATAGCTCACGTATGTAGTGCTCCAAAATAATAATAATAAATAGTTACCCACGCACATAAGATACACTTATACACAAGAAACACGTTACAATACAAATAAAATATTACAATAATGTGTGGGTTAACTAACTGCAAAACAGTAGGGGTTGTGCGGGTCCCAGGCGACGCGCTCGATCTCGGGGCCGAGTCGCCAGGCGCGGTGCGCCGCAGCGTCGCGGCAGTCCGACACGCGCGCCGCGCCGTCGCAGCTCCCCGACAACAGCGTCTGCGGCTCGCGCAGGTGGAACTTCAGAGACTGCACCTGCAACATTCATTACATCCTAAAATGGCACATTTACTTTTTTACCAAGCAAGATTGAACCGTAACACTGAACAAGATATGTACTCATTATAAACTAGAGAGTGGTCTGGCTGGAATCGAGCATCAAATCCGAGAACTGCATCTATCTTACTTGCACGAGTTACCATTTACTCACTTAGCTGACAAATGAAATTATGTAGATGACGTCACGCCACGTGTTAATCATTTCAGGCGTTTTGAAAACATGTCAAAAAAGTGACCTCGACAAAAACCGAGTAATGAAAACCGAATATACCTACAGAGCTCATAACCAGGGTCGCGTTTATGCCGTTTGTTCACTGGTGGTGGTGGTGAGTTGGTGACCAGACACGTCACTGTCACTGGACTGGAATGCACAGCATTACTCACTTTGTCCTGAAAATAGTCCAGCTTCGTGTGGGGGGTTCCCTGGTCGAGGTCCCACAACAACACCGTGTTGTCAGCAGACCCACTAGCCAAAACATGTCTGAAACACCAAATAATATAACTTTTGAATACTGATGAAGCAAAACCTAGGTACCCCTAGGTAGGGGTTTACGATTTTATTTCGTGTCCATGATTAGGTTTTTTGTTTGTCAATTATGTTGAAACCAAAGTTGTTGCAGTAGGTAAACAGAAATACTCCACATTTGCTCTTAATAAACTGTCCAGGATTAGGGTGGTTACTGTATTTACTTTCTTAAAATAGGGTATTTGAGTAGGGTATTCAGTATCCTTTTCGAACTGTCAAAACATGGTTAAAACGACTAGCAACGATGGAATCTATATGAAAAACAGAACAAGTGACGTGAGGTCAAGTTACCTACTATACTATTTTAACTATAAAACTCCCATGGGCCATGAGACTCGAAACCACAGATTTAAACCACAGAATAATACGCTAGATGACGCAAATACCACGATTTGTATAGAAACCAAGCGTGCCAAAATTACTTATCTTTGATAGGACATATGTTCTTGCCTTTGGGTGCTCGCAATTTTTGGGCTGTTGCAGTTAATTATCATGCGACCAAGCATTTTTTAAGTTTTCACGGACGTCCGGCTGCAACAACCGGCGGCGTGGAGTGTAAAGAGCGATGGTCAACCTCAACGCTTGGTCGGGGTTCGGACAAGCGAAGTAGATGTATTTGCGTCTTCTATGGTATATTTATTTCTGAGCTCGAAACATACCTATTAAAACGTGAACGTGTCGTTGCTCCGTGAAGAGGATGCTCGTAAATTGGATCGAAACATGTCGAGCTATTCGACTTAATAATACGTGAGTGACCCGTTTTAAAATAAAATATTACCTACTATTTATAATTCTATCCGATTTATTAAACAGAATTACTGTCAAAAAATAACTGCTGCCTACGTTTTTTTAATAATTTTCAGGTGCTTAATACACCATCCCTATTCATTTAAAAACATACAGAAACAACATTTGAAGTAATTGAAGTAAAGAGTAAAAAAGGAGTATTACTTGTATTTATGTGTATTTACTCGTAAATGTAAGTTATTTATATCACAGGAAAGGTTTCACTTCGGCCTGAATTAAAATTATTTCGGTGTTTGTTGGTAACACCTAGGAATGTTTATTCCGAGTACTCACTTAGTTAGTTACAAATAGTATCAGATGGGAAAAAAAACACATTTTCGGGGGTAACAAATTGCTGATATAGTCTGCATCTTTTCAAATGACCTTTTAGTCTAAGACGGTAATCTGTTAAACAAAAGCCATTGTTCCTTTTGTGCGTGCGGTCGCCCATTGTGTACCATTGTCTCTGACAATGGCACGCGCCGTAGAACGCGCTCAGACTCAATGGTACACAATGGGCGACCGCACGCACAAAGGAACAAAGGCTTTTGTTTAACAGATTACCGTCTTAGACTAAAAAGTCATTTGAAAAGATGCAGACTATAACAGGTGAGAATAACTCAATGGGAAAGACCGGTAAAAACTAATCGTAGATGACGCTCTCGATGATACTTTTTTGTGAGGAATTCAATTCAATCATCATTTATTTATTGCAAATAACAAAGATTCAACGCCGCCATAGACAATCCAATTGACAGGTGAATTCGTAGAAGACTCACGTAAAATTTCTGTTCCAAGACATGTCCAAAACAGCGTTTTTATGGCCAACTCTCTTGGTCTTCTTCTTTTTGTTGGGTTTCCGGCCGAGTTTGAAGGCTGGCTCAAGGCAGTTCTCGATGTCCAGGTCCCAAACCTGGATGACTGGGTCCATGCCACCCAAGGCGCAAAGATTACCTGCTCACAAATCTCTCGTTACTGAACATCGGTGCAACCAAACAAACAAACAATATACTTAATAGGACAATATAAATGTGCTTGTGCTATACCTGGTTTGGTGTCTGAAGGGTCGTGGCTCAACCACTCAATGCACAGCGGGAACCACGGCAGAACGATGTCATGGTGTACGTAAAAAGAATCTTCTTCTTTGTTGAAAACTACAAAAATATTATCGCATCATAAATTCAAAATTATATTACACATAGTCAACAATACCTCGTATGTTCATAAGTTTTGAGACGAATGTAAACTCAAATAGTTTGATTACTGAAATGTTATACGATTCATTAATATTTTTTATTTAATAACTACACTAATTAATTAGAATAAATTAAGTTTATTTTAAATGGCCTTGTGTGTTTTTAATTATAGTCATTTAATATGTGGGAACTTAAATCATAACAATACTATGAATTTGGCGCCTTTTCTTCAAAAATAAGGAAAAATACTATCTTCTCATGAAAATATCGTCCCCACCACAATACAGGCAAGGTAATTAAATATTGCTTATTCAGCTTAATAGTCGAAGCGTTTCTCTATATTTTGGCGTATAACGTGCGTGTATAGCGTGGCGTGGCGTATAGCGTGGATATTTGTGCCATTTTCAATCAAAAGGGTACTTACTGTCGCTTGTCAGTAAGGCGCTATTTCCATGTAGCTTCAATTAGAAATGAATCTTATCGACAAGCGACAATGTGGTATCTTTTGGTTAAATACGTCACATTTCATCTGTTACAGTTGTCTTTTACTTCCGATACTTTCCCGCTAGTAAACATAATATCTTCGGTATCGTGCCGGCACCCCTTCAATGCCAACATATTAAATGACTATAATTAAAAACACAGAAGGCCATTTGTAATAAACTTAATTTATTCTAATTAAATAAAGTGTAGTTGTTAAATAAAAATATGAATGTAATCGTATAACATTTCAGTAATTGAACTATTTGAGTTTACATTAGTCTCAAAACTTTTGAACAGACGAGGTAAATTCTTACAAAAATATTAGTGTAGTTTAACAGAAAATACACGACGATTATAAGTACAAATTTAGGTTTTATATTACGCTCAGTACGCTCAGTAGCCTACATAATATTTGCATGTATCAACCTATCTCAATAAGTATATACCCTACCCACTACCCAACGACGTGTCTGGTGTCTGTTGAACCGCTTCCGAACTGACGTGGGTAACTCCACATACCACAGGAATAAATGGGGATGGTGTGAATCGGTGGCATGCGGATGTGGAGAACCGGAACAAACTATCCGTCACATGGTGCTGGAATGCCCTAACACCAAATTCGGTGGCAACTTGGAAGAGCTCAAGACCTTGACTGGGAAAGCCGTGGATTATTTTAAGGATTCTAGTTTTAAATTTTAATTTTATAATGCAGTGACATGTAGAGATATGCCATACGATAAATAAATAAGTGAAATGTAATATTTCTTACGACAAATAAAAATATCTTTAACCCAATATTATATTTTCTCGCGTATCCAAAAAGCTCGGTATGTTCATTAGAATGAGGTGTTATGTTACTCCTGGGCTGGGCTAGGCTATGCTGGGCTGGGAGTGAAGTGAGTAAGTGTTTGTTAAGTGTAAAGTAGGTAGGTATAGTAAACACTAAACAGACTGTAAATTTCTAGAACACTGGCGTCGCTCTCCACGTGGCCGACGAGAAGCAGGTTGTCGCTGGGCTTGATGATGTCATCCTCCTCGTCACTGTCCGGCCCGTCTGTCTGCAATTATATATTTTAACAATGGACTGAACAATATTAAATCACGAATCATCAAGAGGTTTTGGAGGGACTTAAATATATCATGTGTCATTTTTTCATAACTATGACAAATATGCATTTTTTGAAGTATGTAAGCGGTTTATGAAAACACCTAATTAGACGTATCAAAGGAATGTGACATTTCTAACGTGTATAGTTTGCGATTCGGTTACATGGACGCGGATCCGCGCGCTGCGGCGATGTGCAAACGGGACATCGCCATATAATGCTCACAACTCTTTCTCGCTCACACAGCGGATCCGCGCGCGTGTCCGCTTCCGTGTGACAGGTTATTCCCACTAGTTACCACCAAGTTGTTACCAGTGGTAACTACTGGGAAAAAATAAATCCCAATAGTTACCACCAAACCGAGTTGGTGGTAACTACTGGGAATTATTTATCCCAGTAGTTACCAGTGGTAAAAGGTGGGAAAAAAATTCCCAGCAGTTACCACTGGTAAAAACTCGGTTGTAACTAGTGGGAATAACCCCATGTGACCGAAGTTTTACCACTATGTGGCTGTGCTGTAGATATCGCAACAATTGCTCGGGACGTTTAGGCGTATGGATTAATACATATGTATTAATGGGTTGACATTGACAATTTTAATCAAAGCTATAGCAGAATAGTTTAAGGATAATACGTTTTGTTTTAGTTAAATGATTGTAGTTTTAAGTTTGTAAGAGATGTGAAAGCAAGAAAAAACATTTAATTTGTTTTTTTTTTTTTTCAAGTAGACACACTACTATTTAAACTATAAACTGAAATATATGTCATATACGAAGGAAAAAAAGTCCAAAGCCTCCAGTGTCCAGAGCTCCACACAAAACATTCCAAAAAATTATTTCTTAACGTAATTTCGTGCCGCACTGTAGGCTATGTACCTACTGACTTGCTTCAAAATGATAACGGGAAAAACAAAGCTCATCCGTTTTCAGTAGAAGGAATTATTAAGTCGAATAGCTCGACATGTTACGTAAATACGTAATATTATGTAATAGTCGGTCTAAAATCAACAACAAAGCCCGAATGATGGACTACTAACTATTACACTGAGACGAAGATCGTATTTTAGAAAAGTTTATTTTTTTCTGGATGACATGGGTTTAGATGTAAAGCTTTGATTGGAAATAATAGGCAAGATACTAAATTACAATTATAGTACACAATTGTATTTTATTCGTAGGTTGTTACCACAGGTTGTTACGTTTTTATAAGAATTTCCGCAAGGTAGTAAAAAAGCCATTTTTTTTACATCCAATATTACTTAAGTAAAGGTTACAGTTAATTTTAAAACAATTTTAAGTAATTCAGAAGAATTATAAAAAAAATCCAATATAATTGATCCAAAGTTATAGTTTTCCCCTAATTTTCATTTTCCTATTTATTGACTGCTGTAAGTAGTACGATAGGAGTAGGACGATATTTTGATTTTTATAAATTCCAGAAACATGCTGCCTACAATGCCTACCAGCATCACTTTTTGCATGAAAAACTTAAATATTGATAAAGTTTTACCGCCTAATCATCTCTATACTTGGAAATTCCAATTTGGATACCTTGAATAAATCAAGTGCTATTGGGTTCTCATATATAATGTTTATTGCTTACCCTAATCTGGACATTGTCACCCAAGTCTCCTAAGTTGGGTAAAGTTGCTACAGTTCCTATGCCCACTGGGTTACCTGGAAAACGAAATTTGCATTTAAACATCCTGACAAAATCATTACTACAAATATATAATAACATAACATAATTCGATTTGTGTGGACAGAAGCATCACTTACTTGAATCTTCTTCATCATACTTTTCAAAATCAAACTCATCATTGGGATTCTCTGGAGGAGGTCGGGCAGAACTGGGACCTGCCTCAGCCTCATCATCGGATACATCTTCTCCTCTCTCTGTCAAACTATTTTATTCATATTTAGTTAATATATTGAAAGGCCCGTACCACCAGTACATAAATTAGATATAAGCTAGCACCTCTTACGTCCACAATAATTTATAGAATCATTATAAGATTGAACATGAGCAGGCGTGGCTCAGTCCGCGATTTCATCGCGTCGCTACAAGTACATGCGGCGCAAACCAATTTTGGTGTCTAGCCATAGTAGTTGGCGCGCACCACGACGGAACGGACGCCTGCTCGCGCTTGCGCCACCTTGCGGTCATATTTGTAGTAATAGACGCGTTTTGTTAGAGTGAACCTTCTGTAGCTAGTAATTTACTATTATTTATTCTGTGACATGAGCCAGGTGCACGTGTACAGATGCATGTGCCAGGTTACATGATTAAGGAATTATTCATATGAGGACCTTACCGCAACTCATCTGCAGTT
Organism: Cydia strobilella; assembly: GCF_947568885.1. NCBI lineage: Eukaryota > Metazoa > Arthropoda > Insecta > Lepidoptera > Tortricidae > Cydia > Cydia strobilella. The sequence continues at coordinate 35,290,122 of NC_086068.1, forward strand.
TGTTTTATAATTTTCTCAAGCTCTTTTTCTGTCAGCTCGATCTACAAAACAGAAAACAATACATGTATTTTCAAAACGCATTGCAGCGTATTCACTGCCAGGAAATCATCTAGTGGGCACTCGTAACTTTTGCTCAGATGCCAGACAACCCACTAGGGTTGTTGCTATAGGTAGCCATAGATAATAACAGGCTACGCCAAAGAGCCCACCTAGCTGGTGTACATCGCCACAGCTTGCAGGGCATCAGCATAATATTATTTAGACAATATTTGATATGTAGTAAGAAGCGCTGGTGGCCTAGCGGTAAGAGCGTGCGACTTGCAATCCGGAGGTCGCGGGTTCAAACAATGGCTCGTATCAATGAGTTTTTCGGAACTAATGTACCAAATATCATTTGATATTTACCAGTCGCTTTTCGGTGAAGGAAAACATCGTGAGGAAACCGGACTAATCCCAATAAGACATAGTTTACCCTCTGAGTTGGAAGACCAGGCTCCCATGAGCCATGGCAAAATGCCGGGACAATGCGAAGAAGATGATGATGATTTATATGTCGTAAATTATCAAATCCATTTGAGATTGTGTATGTATGTTTTACAGTGGTATTTCAATGGTAATTCAAAAATCATTTGGAACTGCTTCCAATAGCTTTTTTTTAAGATTACATTAATAATAATTATGTTACAGTGGAACCTCCCTAACTTGACAAGAGTAAATCCTCGTTACCACGAAATAAAAAGCTATTCCCTTCCTTTCAAAGCCGCAAAACCTCCATAGTTTGAAATATTTAACCTCATCAAGACGAAGTAACCAAAGATTCCCTTCACGGCTATCCAGTACAAATTTTACCTTCATAACTCGAAAACTGAAATGAAAATAATTTATCATGGTATGTATTATAACCTATCTTATACAAATGATTCATTCATTTTACCTCTATAACTCGAAACCTCTGACAAATAAAAACCTAGAACCTCTCTAAGTCGAAAACTTGTTTACACAAACTTGTTGGCGTCTCCCTTTATATTTGTGCTATCGAGGTTCCACTGTATTTAAGCTTACATTAGAATTGCTTTGTGAATGCGTCACGTAAAGTCGACCAGTCCGAACTAACAAAATAAAAGTAACAGGATGTTTGATTATGAAACTTGGCACGGCCCTGGCGCCCGCCATGTGTCACTAACGTGTCGATAGTTATGTCGCCTCGCCAACCCGCCTTGTTTTAGTCTGGCAGTTAATGTGTTAAAGTTCATTGATTGTACACTAATAATTATACGTAACTGGATATTTCGTAAGCTTTACTTCCGGCGAGTAGATCCACAGAATACGCGGTTGCCAAAAAGCAGCATAATTACCTTTTCAGGAACTTGTTTGGCTACCCCGCGGCGCACAAAGTGCATACAGGAGACCAAACTAACAGTAGGTGTATTTTCTTCCATTTTGATTCTCGTTTAGGCCCGATAGTAAAAAAAAATTAGGTGCGCATTTGTCGACTAATGCACAGCACATTCTATTCAAACACTTTGCATTTGCACACATACACGCAACACGCATGCTTCATGCACGCAGCGAAATTTAAGTTTGACATTGACACTTTTTTTTTTTATCATTTATGGGACATTGACACTGACAAGACAGATTAAAATATGTCAGCTTGCCTTCGTAACACATCATCGCACCGCACCAACGTCATTGTGCGACGCATCAAAAAATAAGAGCGAGAAAGCGATGTCTCTTTCTCGCTCTTACTTATGGGTGCGTCGCACAATGACCTTGGTGCGGTGCGATGATGTGTTACGAACTTAATGTCTATTGATCGTTGCAAGTATTATGGTTATTACACACCATCGCACCGCACCGAGACCTTGGAACAATTCTAGAGGGCCCTCCACACTCATGCGCGAATCATGGCGCGAAGCCGCGAACGTAAGTGTGGCGTCAATTTCGCAGATTGTTCACGCCTTCGCGCCTAGTTCCCCGTTATTTGTCGGTTTATTAGCCCGCGTCAAAGGAGGCGCGAAGCGCGAACTGGCAAGACTCCACATTACACACTATTTTGACTCATATGTGGCAAGATAAATAATAATTATATTATATAAAGCGGCTATATTTTACGGTTTTACAACAAAACAAAATGGAAGAATAGCTAAATCACGTATGATGCCATTGTGGGAGTGCGGTGAGTAATAATAATAAGTTTTGAAATAAAATACAACTTAGGGAAAATGCTTACTTTTACTCCATAATCATTCTAATGACAGATGACATAAAATCGAGCGGTAACAGTGACAACCAGTATGTTACCATGTATATAATCGAATATATCACATTCGTCCCCTTTTTTAAAAGTTTACTTAATTACAAAAGAAGTTTATATGAAAACTTAATTACAAATTTAACCTATCCGGCGCTCTTCGCGGTCTAGCTGACCTTCTTAACGTTGGGCTGGCTGTTACCTCCACAGGCTCCACATTAACGTCCCTTCCCTCTTCCTCTTCTCTAGCAGCTGGACTACACTCTGGTACTGCACTTCTAGCGTTTTCACTATTGTAGTCGGAATCTAGAGGTGCTTCTCTATTATCAAAATTCTCCTCGGTAAAAGGCTGACCTGATGGCTCCTCACTCAAAGTTTCAGGTCTAGTTTCATTTTCTACAGGTATGTCTGATTCGTATTCTACATTTGGGCTAAAACAAGGCCTCAGGGAGGACGCATGGTAATACTTAAGAATACCCTCAACATTTACTACATACCTAACAGCACTCAATTGCTTGAAAACAAGTCCTTTGACCCAACCCTTTCCTTTACTCAACTCCTTGCACCATACTCTATCCCCAACCTTAAAGTTAATTAATATTTGCTCTCTATTTTCTTTATGAGATTTTCTAGAAATTATATTATGTGGCTTCATTAAATCAAATCTGGTTCTAGGTTTTTGTTTAAATAAAATTTCATTAGGCGACATTCCAGTTGCATTAGGTGAGTTCCTGTAAGTAAAAAGGAAGTTCTGCAAACGTACTTCTCTAGATAACTTAGGATTAAGGTTCTCTAATCGAAGTAAGAATTTTTTAATGGTATAAACGGTCCGTTCCGCTAATCCATTGGATTGAGGATGGTACGGAGGAGTCTTGAGTGCTTCACATCCATTAGCTTTTAAAAAACTTACAAATTCCCTCGAGTTAAAAGGTGGACCATTGTCACTAACTAATTCGGCTGGTATCCCTATAAAAGCAAACGTCTCACATAATTTTTCAATAACTTGTGGAGCTGTGGTACCCTGCATAATATGTACATCTAACCATTTAGATCTAGAATCCACAATCAATAAATAGGTAGTCGATTTAACATAAAAAAAATCAATATGAACCCTTTCAAAAATTTTTTCTGTAGGTTTCCAAGAACTAAGTGAACATGCATTAGTAAAACTTCTAGAAGATTGGCAAATGTCGCAACGCAAAATTAAATTTTCAATATCCTGACCCACGTTCGGCCACCAACAGAATTCTCTCATAAACATTTTAGATTGTACCACCCCTTGGTGGGATTCATGAAAATTATTTAGTACCTTTGGCCTTAACTTTAAAGGAATTATTACTCTACTACCCCATAGTAAACATTTTTGCTCTACACACAACTCAGCTCTCTTTACAAAATACGGTTTTAGTGATTCCTCACTTACCCTTTTGGGCAACTCTGTATTCACATATTCACAAACTTTGCTCAGTATTGGATCAGTTTTAGTACAGAATGCAATCTCTTTATAGTTTAAAGGTGAATCATCAGAAAAATTCAAATAGCTTATTTCTGCCATTTCCACAGCTACTTCGGGTAAGGGTAAGCGTGATAAAGCATCAGCATTGGCCAGTAACGTGCCCTTTCTATACTTAATCTCATAACTATAACCCGAGAGTAAAAGAGCCCACCTCTGCAGCCTAGCATTAGCAGTTACTGGTATCCTCTTTAAAGGATCAAAAATGAATTTTAAGGGTTGGTGGTCTGTTACCAAAACAAACTTACGGCCATACAAATACTTATGAAATTTCTTTACAGCAAAAATAATGGCCAACGCTTCTTTCTCTACTTGTGAATAATTTTTTTGTGCACTATTTAAGGTACCGGATGCGAAACTAATTGGTTCCCCATCAATTTTATGACTAAGTACAGCACCGACACCATATTGACTAGCGTCTGATGTTAGATATAATTCTTTATTGCAATCATAATCTACTATTAACTGATTATCTAATAATATTTTTTTACTATTCTCAAAAGCTCTTTGGCAACTCTCTGTCCACTTAAATGGAGTGTCACTTTTTAATAAATTATAGATAGGCGTCAAGCATTCTGATAACCTAGGTAAAAATTTCCCATAGTAGTTTAATAGACCAAGATACGCCTGCACCTGAGTTACTGTTTTGGGTTCTGGTGCTTTCAAGATAGCCTCCACTTTCTCCGGTAATGGTTTAACCCCATCTTTGTTAATAATATGGCCAAGAAATTTAATTTCATTGGAGAAAAACTGACACTTCTCTAAATTGATTCTAACATTGTAGCACAGTAAACGTTTCAACACTTTTTCTAAATTCTGATAACAATCCAAAAGACTCTTTCCCTTTACCACAATATCATCAATAAAACACTTGACATTCCCTAATCCTTCTAAAATTTGGTCCATAGCACACTGAAAGACAGAGGGTCCACTTGAAACACCAAATTGTAACCTGGTTGGTCGAAACAAGCCTAAATGGGTGTTAATAGTCATATATTCCCGAGAGGTCTCTTCTAATAATAACTGTTGATATGCCCCCGATAAGTCCAAAACACAGAAAACACTACCCCCAGACAATTCAGTAAAAATGTCCTCGGGTATTGGAAGAGGATAGTGTTCACTGTCCAGTACTTGATTTAGTGTCACTTTATAATCAACACAAACACGTATTTTCTTGTCAGCTTTTTGTGCCACTACAATGGGACTAGCCCATTTACTATGCCTTACCTTTTCTATGATACCAGCCTTTTCTAAACTTAATAATTCTTTTTCTACTTCCATTTTCTTTGAATAAGGTATAGTATAAGCTTTGTGAAAGATAGGTTCTGCTCCATGTTTAAGTTTTAAACTTGCCTTCAATTTCAAAATATGAGAGGACCTATCTTTCTCAAAAACTTTTGCATATTTCTGTTTAATGTCTTGAATTAGTTTTTTTTTATTCATACCTTCAGATTCAAGCAGTTTAATCTTAAAATACCTCTGCCATTTAGGAAAAATAACTCTTAACCAATTCCTACCAATTAATGGCTCAAAATATTTGTCACATTCAATCACTATTAAATATAATTCTTTTTTTATATTCTTTACCCATAACTTCACAGCTCCAACAGTCTTCAATGGCTCTCCTGATACCGATTTTAATTTAGTATTACATTTTCTTAAATCACTTTCACCAAAATACTTCTTAAAGTCCTTACAATGTATCACTGATTTACATGCGCCGGTGTCAACTTGCATTTTAAGAGAGATTCAATTTCCTAGTCACAAGGGTAACCACGCTGCTTCTTCCTCTTCACTGTCAATGTTTTGAATGCTTCCTAGGATGACTTCTTCTCCATCCTGGTCCTGTTCCGTATTGTCCTGCTCATCCAGCTGTTTCAGTGCATTCCTTTCCCCCACCGGTCGGAAATGACACTTAGTAGCAATGTGCCCTTGTCTTTGGCAATTGTAACAGGTCCAAGTCTTCTTAAAGCATCTGTCCGCAGTATGACTGCCCCCACAACGGCTACATTCTCTGGCATAGTGAGGATTCTCTTCTTTTGAGTGTTGTTTTCTGTTATCATTACACTGCATGTTGTCTCTATTCTTCATCGGAGGATGTACACTAACTTGCACTGGTGTGCGACTCTGCCCATGGACTGGCTTCTTGATTGCGGACACACTCCCTGCCGGTTGAATGTTTTTTGTCTCTTTTTCTGCACTCTCATAAGCTGACGCAATTTTTACAGCCTCGGCGAACGACAAGCCGTCTCCCACTGTTAACAACTTTTTGACTAGATGCTCCTTCATCAATCCGCACACCAACCTGTCCCGTAGTGCCTCATCTAAAAAGGTACCGAACTTGCATAAAGCCGCTTTTCCTTTTATCTCCACTACAAATTCGTTCACACTTTGGCCTTCTTTTTGCTTGCACATGTAAAACTCGTATCGACCAGCTATCGCAGATTTATTTACCACATAATGTTTAGTTAGGGCTTCGATTAATTCTGTATAACTTTTCTCTGATGGTTTCACCGGTGAAACGAGGTTTTTTAATACATTGTACGTTTCTGGTCCAATTAACGTTATAAGCATTGGAACTTTCATGCCATCTTCGATGCAATTAACAATAAAAAACTGTTCCATCCTTTCGCTGTACTCACCGAAGTCTTTTTCCGCATTATAATGTTCAATGCTTCCTATTAAAGCCATCCTCGTCGCCAATAATAAGTTTTGAAATAAAATACAACTTAGGGAAAATGCTTACTTTTACTCCATAATCATTCTAATGACAGATGACATAAAATCGAGCGGTAACAGTGACAACCAGTATGTTGCCATGTATATAATCGAATATATCACAGATGGCAGGAACATTAAACGCGCGAGTCGTGTTGAATACAAAGTTTATTAGTTAAATAGTTACATATACAATCATTATTAGTTTTAACCATCTATCATGCACGTGTAGTAAAGTCTCCTTTTTTCTATCTGTCTACCTGACACTTGACAGCTTAATGTTGCCGTGGTTATTATTGTAAAGGTGGCTTCACACATGTATGTGGTCGCCACACCACCCCCCACGGAGAAAAATAACCCACTAGGCGATTAGAAATAACAAAAATCACCGCGTTTGCTAAATGTCACCTTTTGCCCAGATCGCGTGATAGGTGGCATTTGGGTAGTGGCATCCGCGGGAGCTTTTACGGGTTCATCAGTATAAGAAGGTTCAGACCACGTAGATTTCGTCAGCTGGTTGTTGGATGATTGGTCCCCGGCTGGCCTGATAATAGGCTTAGGAGCGGGTATTTTTTTCTGACCATCTGCCCTGGCTTCCGGTTCACCCGCACTTGCCTCAATGAAGGCTGGCTATACTCGGTCGACGCTTACCGCGACCACCCTACTCTTGATGCGGAGTGTCAAAGTTTTGCCGTCGGATGAACGAGATACAATTTCGTATGGGCCTGTGTAAGGAGGCTGTCATGGGCGGCGAACAGTGTCGTCGCGCAGAAAAAAGTGAGTCGCTGATGACAAGGTTTTGGAAATGAAGATAGCTGGTTTCGAATGACGGGAGGCTGGAGTAGGTTGTAAAGTTGCCATTTTACGTCGAAGTTGGGTGACATAGTCGGCTGGGTCTTCCATTCTCGCTGGGGCGGGATTCAACATTTCTCCTGGTAAACGCAAGCTTTCGCCGTAGACCATTTCCGCGGCAGTAGCATTAAGGTCTTCTTTAAATTCTGTCCGCATACCTAATAGAACGAGAGGCAGAGCTTTTACCCAAGAATCGGCGTGGCACATAAGAGCGGCCTTCAGCTTCCGATGGACTCGCTCGATCATACCATTGGCGCAAGGGTGGTATGCGGTTGTCCTGATGCGTTTCGAGGAAAAGGTCTGTGTGAGGCGACGGAACAGGTCTGACTCAAATTCGGTTCCTTGGTCTGTTGTGATTATTGACGGCACGCCGAAACGAGACACCCACTCTCGAATGAAAGTATCAGCTACTTCCTCTGCCGTCTTCCTGGGCCACACTTCCGGCCATCTTGAGACTGTCTATGGCCGTCAAACAGTAACGAAATTCGTTACACACTGGCCCATCTTCGTACATCGTTTTTAATTGATGGCCAAACGTATCGGCTCGTCAGCAATTTAATGGTGGCGCGGACTCCCGGGTGACTGAGGTTATGCAACTGAGGCTGCAGCATTTAAACCTGTAGTACCATCGACTAATTTCTTTTTGTGACAGTCTGGTAAAAGGTGATAGTGCGTCAGAAAATCAGATCCTATAATTGCGGTGCTGACATAAGCAACCACAAATTGCCAAATAAAATCACGCCGCAGTCCTAAGTCCAAGGTAAGTTTCATTGTACCATATGTTTTTATGCTGCTGCCATTTGCTGCACTGAGCTCCCAGTTAGTAGGTTTTCTGAACTTAAGCCAGCGTTGAGGGTAACAGCATAAGTCGGATCCAGTGTCTATTAAAAACTTTGATTAGTGCATTTATCCCTAATAAATAAGCGGCGGATATAACATGGAGCAATCAGTAGCCGCGCTTACTGATTGCGATTGGAGTTTTCCTCCCAGTTGCATGAAGGGACGCATTTGCTGGCTCTTGTGCCATATGTTGAGTATGTATAGATTTCTACTGGCAGGTTAGTTATTATGAACTTGACTAGAGTTCTATGTCAAATGTCACAGCGTTACAAAATGAATATCTATTGTGTTATTAATTGTTATGATGATTTAATTTAAATATATATTGTGTACCCAACGTCTGCGTATCATTAATACCATATCTCCTATGGTACCAGCATCTTCGAGATGCCGGGGATCCATTCCGCCTTCTGGTTCTTGAGGATGATCGGTTACGGGAGCGACCTCTAGCCTGAGAGCCGGCAAGGCTGGCTACTTGCATGGACAGTTGTTCAATGCACTCTTTGAGCGAGGCCATCTCGCTTGGTGGACAGCTATTGTCAATTTTGTTGACTTTTGAGGGGCCTGGTGACACCTCAATTATATTGTCAGCCAACTTCGCTAGCTTTTCTAGGGAAAGGTCAGTGTGAGCAGAAAGGATAGCCTGAACATTGTTTGGTAATTAATATGGTAGCAGTATCGTGTGAATGAAAGTAAGCGGCAAGATATTTACAAGTAAGTGGCAAAATGAGTAATAGCGATAAAATAATTATACCCGTGTTTGACGGAACTGAATACGCGAACTGGAAAATTCGGCTGATGAAATATTTACAATTTAAAAAATGTAAGGAAGTAGCAACTAGAATTAAAACAGAGAAGGATGATGCTAATAAATGGGAAGAGATGGATATTCAGGCCACGAATTATATTTACAGCGCTATTACCAACCGACAGTTAGAATATATAAGCGATGTAGAGTCGGCATATAAAATAATATAAAAATTCGACGGAATGTATTTGAAAGAATCTACCGCTTTACAAATTGTGTGCAGATATAATCTAGAAAATATAAAGCTAGTTAAATATACAGATATCAATATTTTCTTCGACGATTTTGAACGAAGCGTCAATGAATTAAAAAATGCTGGCGCCACTATTTCTGAAAGTGAAAAATTAAATTACATGCTAAAAGCGCTACCGGAAAGTTATAGCTATATAGGCGATTTAATAGATGTATTACCGGAAACTGAAAGAACTGTTGAATACCTTAAAAGTAAAATAAGAATGAAAAATTTACATAAAGTAGATGAAGAGCTACCAAACCGATCGAATGCATTTAAAGTGAATTCAGAAAATAAACCGATTTGCTTTACGTGTGGAAAGCCCGGTCACGTGCGCAGAGATTGCTGGCACGGAAGTCGTGGTCGTGGACGCGAACATTCAGGTCCAACTCATGGTCGTGGACGTGGTGACCATAATTTTAGACCAAATAGAGGTAGAGCATCTTACCAGAGCAATACAAATTATAACAGAAATAGCTTTTACACATCAATTGTGCATAATTCGACGAAAAATGAAGATAATACGGTAAAGTCAGGTCAGATAAATTGGCTTTTAGATAGCGGCTGCACAGATCATATCGTAAATACAGATGAATTTTTTGACAAATATATAACTTTAAAGATGCCCATAAAAGTAAAAGTTGGAGATGGAAGATTTTTGGACGCAACGAAAGTTGGCAGCATTACAACATACTTTCCTGTTTATGAGAATAAAAATAAAGTGGTCATAGGTAATGTATTTTACATAAAAGAGATGAACGCAAACTTGTTGAGCTATGCGAAGATTACAGACAATCACACAATAATTTCGTCAGGACATTTGTCAAAGATATATAACCGGAATAGAGAACTAATAGCGATTGCGAAGAAGGAGGACAGATTATATAAAATGACAAGCTTCATTACAAAAACAATTGGTGTAAATGTAGCTAGCAGTAATATGACATTGAAAGAGAAACTTCACAGAACACTTGGCTATGTAAATTTCAACCATCTTGACGTTATTTGCAGAAAACAATTATTAGAAGGAATACCTGAGCAATTAGAGTCAGACTTTATGAAATGTGCGATCTGCGTTGAGAACAAAATGCATAATTTACCATTTAATAATAATCGGACTAAAGCAAAAGACATACTACAGATTGTGCATACGGATGTTAATGGACCACATAGAACGACAGGATATCAAGGAGAAAAATATTTTCTAACATTTATAGATGATTTTAGCAAGTTGGCAAAAGTATATTGTATCGGATCAAAGGAAGAAGTATATAATTGTTTTGTGGAATATGTAAATGAGCTACAAAATTTAACAGGAAAAGTTATAAAGGAGTTGAGATGCGACAACGGTAGAGAATATATTTATAGAAGAATTTTTAATTTTGCGAGAGAAAAGGGCATAATGATTAAGCCCTGCCCAGCATATGTGCATGAGTTGAACGGTACAGCAGAAAGATACAATAGATCGATTATGGATATGGCACGATGCCTTTTAGCAGAAGCAAAAGTTGACAGACGATTTTGGCCAGAAGCCGTAAAAACAGCAGCTTACTTAAAGAACCGAATATTGACAAATACTTCAGAAAGAAAGACTCCTTACGAACTATTTTTCCAGAAGAAGCCATCTGCAAAATATTTAAAAATGTATGGCAGTAAAGTTTATGTTAGAACGCCAGAAGAAAGGCGAAGGTCAAAATGGGATCATAAATCAGAAATGGGAATTCTACTCGGATATACAGATGTTGGTTATAGAGTACTGATTAATGACAGAATTATCATAGCAAGGCACGTAGATATAATTGAAAAAGATGTGAAATTAATTGCTTTTGACGATGAGGAAGAAGGTAAAGAGGAAAATAAAAAAGAAGAAGAAAAGTGGGAAGATACCATAGATGAAATTGAACCGGAAGAAACAGTACAAGAGAATGATAATGATAATGACGACAAAGTAAACGATGAGACGAGAAAGTCCAAGAAACAAATTAAAGCACCAGTCCGTTTCGACGAAGAATTCGGCTACTACTGTATAACTGTTAATTATTGTGATGCGATGATTCCAGATACTTTTCAGGAGGCAACCAAATGTGACGAGGCAGATCAATGGAAAGAGGCAATGGAAAGAGAGATGAACAGTCTTGTGAAGAATAATACTTGGACGCTGGTAAATGCTCCAGAGAACAAAAAGGTACTTGACGTTAAATGGGTGTATACGAAGAAAACCAACGATCTATATAAAGCAAGGTTAGTGGTACGAGGCTTTCAACAGACAGATAATGTCGAAGATACTTATTCACCTGTAGCTAGAATGCAAACTTTGAAACTACTTTTATCATTCTGTTGTCAATTTAACCTACATGTACATCAAATGGATGTAGAAACTGCATTTTTAAACGGTAAAGTGTTATCCGAAGCCGTAACTGAGGATCATTATTTTACGAAGTTTGTTTAACGATGTCTTTTTAACATTTAATGATCCAGTGAATATATATGAAGATAATTCAGGTGCAATGATTATTGCCAAGTACGGTAATTTTACGAAAAACTCAAAACACATTGAAGTGCATTATCACTATGTACATGAGAATTTTAAAAATGGTGTTATAGATATCATCAGAGTGAATACTGAAGATAATGTAGCGGATATTCTGACTAAAAAGCTAGGTCATGTTAAATTCTTTAAATTTAGACTAATGTTAAACGTAACATAATATACACCGTGTTATACATTGTGTTCATGATAAAGTTTTAAAATTGTAATTGTTCTAAGAATGAGAACTCAATTAATTTAATGTTGAAGATTAGTGCTACTTGTGTTAATGTGTTGCCATGTATAAATCTAAGGAGGCGTGTTGAGTATGTATAGATTTATACTGGCAGGTTAGTTATTATGAACTTGACTAGAGTTCTATGTCAAATGTCACAGCGTTACAAAATGAATATCTATTGTGTTATTAATTGTTATGATGATTTAATTTAAATATATATTGTGTACCCAACGTCTGCGTATCATTAATACCATATCTCCTATGGTACCAGCATCTTCGAGATGCCGGGGATCCATTCCGCCTTCTGGTTCTTGAGGATGATCGGTTACGGGAGCGACCTCTAGCCTGAGAGCCGGCAAGGCTGGCTACTTGCATGGACAGTTGTTCAATGCACTCTTTGAGCGAGGCCATCTCGCTTGGTGGACAGCTATTGTCAATTTTGTTGACTTTTGAGGGGCCTGGTGACACCTCAATTATATTGTCAGCCAACTTCGCTAGCTTTTCTAGGGAAAGGTCAGTGTGAGCAGAAAGGATAGCCTGAACATTGTTTGGTAAGCGCCTCATCCAAAGCTGCCGCAGGAGGACTTCATCCTTTGTTGTCCCTGCAAGAGAGCGGAGCCGTCTGAGGAAAGTAGAAGGCTTGTTGTCACCAAGTTCTTCCTCACTAACTAGCCTCTCTACTCTTTCCTGCTCTGATACAGCCAGTCGTCGAATCAACTCTTTTTTTAAAGTTTCATATTTGTCTTCTTTAGGTGGATACCAGGTCATCAAACTCTCCAATCAGCTTTTGGTCTATAATACTAATCACATGACTGAATTTAGTCATATCACTCTTTATTTCTGCAACATGAAATTGGCACTCCGCTTGGGAAAACCATACTTTAGGTTTGTCTGCCCAGACCGGCGGTAATTTTACAGATACTTTGCACACCTTATCTCCAGTGGTAGGTGTAGGTGTGGGTTCAGGATGTGCTTGATGTCCCTGCAGCTGAGCTTGTAGTGCTTCATTCCTGCTCTGCAGGTCTGCCAGCTGTTGTCTGAGTTCCTCTGTTGACATGGTTCAGGGAATAAAATATGTAAATACTCAAATGCAAATGCCACCACCCAAATATGACAACACACCACACGAAAAATTTTTTGTTAGTACCACAGGCAAATGTTATAATAATAATAAAACAAACAGAAAACATTTATAACAAAAAACACAGCGATATAGGTTAGGATGCAAAAACAGATTTTTTTTATGTAAGTACCAAATGCCAAATGCAATGAAAATTAACTTGTAAGGAACGCAGACATATGTACTCAATAGCGCGTAAATAAATAAAATAGTTGGAAAACAATAGAATTACTTTTTGAATTTAAAACAAAGGCAAAGTTGAACAGGTTATGTTAGGTAATTAGTTAATGATATTTATACATGAAGCGGTTAAAATGTTAATTGTCCTCAAAACACCAGCTTAATATAATGTACACACACGAAGAACGCGAGATTTCTAGCGTTGTAGGAATCAGTTTTTGTAGTAAGTAGTTATTTTACTTACAAGTGTCCCTTGGGTAATGTAGCACAGCCAGGCACGGTTCCTTAGAGAAAACAAACTCACGCAAAGCTTATAACGCACACTTGCACTTCACCACTATACAAATCCGATCTGCAATCCGCACGACGATGTTGACGACGAAATATAGAACGCGTCTGGCGCTGATCCGGACGGCGTCGGCCTGACGCTACTGTCTCGCACCCCGCTATCACGGGGCAGCTGTGGGCACTATGCAAAGACACCGAACACTATGCAGGCACCACACTTCTAGAAATCAGCCCTCGTCGGAACATGAGTCGCATGCGCAGCCAAATCGGGTTCCTACAATGCGACAAATTCGGCGGTCACCAATGTGGGAGTGCGGTGAGTTGATGGCAGGAACATTAAACACGCGAGTCGTGTTGAATACAAAGTTTATTTGTTAAATAGTTACATATACAATCAGTAGTAAAATCTCCTTTTTTCTGTCTACCTGACACTTGACAGCTTAATGTTGCCGTGGTTATTATTGTAAAGGTGGCTTCACACATGTATGTGGTCGCCACACCATAGATAACTAGCAGTTAAGGTCGATCAGCTGATGCTTTTCCGCCATCTTGGCGAGAACCAAACTGCGAAATCGCCGTGAAGTTTGCGAGTGTGGAGTCATACGTCAACGTCGCGACATGTTCTCTCCGCGAAGCCGCGCCGCGATTCACGCACATAGTCTAGAGGGCCTTTACAACAAAACAAAATGGAAAAATAGCTAAATCACGTATGATGCCATAGATAACTAGCAGTTAAGCTCGATCAGCTATCAGCTGATGCTTTTCCGCCATCATGGCGAGAACCAAACTGCGAAATCGCCGTGAAGTTTGCGAGTGTGGAGTCATACGTCAACGTCGCGGCGTGGTTATATACTCTTTGGTCGCGACATGTTCTCTCCGCGAAGTCGCGCCGCGATTCACGCACATAGTCTGGAGGGGCCTTAGGAATAGGTAGTACTAGCGTCGGGCTTCCACACTATCGCACCGAACCGTCAAAACGTTGCGATCCTACCTTACAGACTGCCGCACACGTGCGTCAGTGTTGCCAAGTATGCCATATTTCCATATTTCGCTGATTAGCGAACTAGACCCCAGACTTGCGGGAGCAGGCTTATGAAATCAACACAAATACGCATGTGATATATTTAGCTGTACATACCTACTATTAATAATACAAAGTTATTATTGTTTTATATGTAATATAAATTAAAAATGTAAATTTGATGATGAGACGTGTAAAATTATTATTTTATAAATAAATCGGTTTTTTCTGGCAAAGGGTGAAGCTAAGCCCCAAAATTTAAACAATCTGAAACATCCCACATCACATTTAGAGGGCCTACTGTCAACATCGAAAAACATTATATACCTCTCTATCGCTCTTGCTGATTCAAGCGTTAAGGTCTCTCCACACTCATGCGCGAATCACGGCGTGAAGCCGCGAACGCGAGTCTGGAGTCTAGTTCGCTAATCAGCCAAATCGACTCCACACTCGCGTTCGCGGCTTCGCGCCGTGATTCGCGCATGAGTGTAGAGGGCCCTTAAGGCAGTAAAAAAAACGGTTCGTTTTTGCGGTAGGGCCTCTGGACAGTATTATATTCTTTGCTCTGGACACACATTTCACTTTAGTGACCCTACACACGAGCGCTTTTTTAACGCGCGTTATTTTGGCGTGCACTTTTTGCTCTTGATGTCAATAAGTCCAGTGGGCCTGATGGTATAGATTTAGATTTAGATTTATTTATTTCTTAATATTAAATTACATTATAAATTATTTTAGCTTAATCTATACGAATTTATATTATGATCGTCACCAAAGAATATAATACTCACTATATATATATCTTCTTCTTCTTTTAAAATTATGGCTTCAGCCCAGTGGGACTATTTCGCCAGTATCAAGGTATTGAGAGGTTTACAAACGACAAAAATTGTACGGTTGTACAAGACAGTGTACGGTGATTTGTTTGCTCTTGTAAATCGATAGCTAGTCTTTACAAGAAGCACGTGGACTACCGGCCGTTGACTCCAAGATGGTGGTTAAACGCGCTTCAAAATTAATTCTCCATTCACTGCACACTACCACATTAGTTTACTGTATAATAAGCTATCGATATTACACTTTAAACAATATTAATAAGCAAAAAACAAAGTAATTAATCACGATGCTAACTATCAAGATGGCGCTCGAACCGGAAGACACTATATATATATAATCGTCACTTATTATATACAAATGTCAATAAAGATAAAAATTTATCACAAAGTCAAATAAATATTGGGAAATAAATATACAATGACAATATGGCTAGTTATACTTAGGTATCTCGTAATGGTCGTCAAATTATAGTACAATGCATTACAAATATTACAATATAAGAATAAGTAAGCAATATCATATCATATAATTAATTAAATCTATTGATAATATTAGGCGTCATTTCCATATATTCTTTTACAGAATATAATGGATTATCCAATAAAAAGGATCTCAATTGGCGTTCAAATGCTTCGTCAGATGGTTCTGTTCGCAACGTTGCAGGTAGACGCTCATAAAACGTTGGCCCTATCACCCTCGGATTTTTGACTGAGTGCCATTCGACGCGGCACTGTGCGTAGTCTCCCTGTAGACCGGAGTTGTTTACCCGTAACCTCGATACATTTGAACTTATGTAAATTATTTCTCACAAACATTATTATTTGGAATATGTATATGAAGAAGTGTGTCATGATGCCATTTTGTTTAAAAAGTTCATTACATGGATATCGGGCTTGGACTCCGGCCAGTAATCGAATCGCTCGCTTTTGGGGTATTAAAACTCGCTTTGCATCAGTAGAATTTCCCCAAATTAACGTACCATATGACATTAGAGAGTGGAAATGGGAAAAATATACAGTTTTTAGTGCTTTTCTCGATATGTGGCTGCAGTTTTTTAATGGCAAAGACCACTGCTCAACCTATTACATAATTTGTCAACATGACACTTCCAGCCACGGCTCGAGTCAACTGTAAAACCCAAGAATTTGCTCACAGCACACACTGGCATTGGGCCTTTGGCAATTCACAAGGGTATCGTAGTGTTTCGACCCGAAAAAATCATGACGTTTGATTTAACGACATTTAAGAGCAAGCCATTCGACGTAAACCACATTTTCAGCTGCTCACATGCATCATGGATTTTCTCCGCAAGCTGTTCATGGGTTTCAGCCCTCACGACGACTGTCGTGTCGTCTGCGAAGAGCACGGGAGTGCCACTCGTGATTGCCGACGGAAGATCGTTAACAAATAGCAAGAATAATGTATTGCCAGTCGCAGACCCCTGAGGAATGCCTAAATTGACGTTACCAGTATCCGATGTTATTGCTTTCCCATTTGTGAACACTTTCACAACCTGCCTGCGGTTTGACAAGAACGATGTGAATAATCTATGTGCTGAATCCACAATACCGTACAGACTTAGCTTAGTTAATAGCAATTGATGGTCTATAACATCGAAAGCCTTGGATAAGTCACACAGTATGCCAGCCATCTTGTGTCTCTCATCAAGGCCGCGTGTGCCGCCATCGTTGTTGATCCGTCTATATGCGTACTGGTTATCAGTGAGCAGGTTATGTGACTCTAAGTAAGCCATTAAACTGGACGATAAAATGGACTAAACTATCTTTGAGATTGTTGGTACGATAGTTATGGGTCGGTAATTATTCACATCGTCCCTCTCCCCTTTACCCTTGTATACCGGGCAGACTAGTGTTTTTTAGCTCATTGGGGTAAGTACCGCTTTGAAACATAGTGTTTACTAAGACCACTAAAATGTCCGCAATAATCGGCCAAACGCTTAAAATTATATTTAATGAGATGTCATAAACGTCAACAGTTGTACGAGTCTTTAACATCAGCTTAATTGTTTTGTCCAATATTTCACGTGCAACTATGGGAAGATTAAACTCTGGTATAATATAATTACTCAAATGTTTACCGACATAATTTTTGGACAGTGCCTCATCGCTCTTTATGACATATTTTGCAGCTACGTTAAGAAAATGCGAATTAAATGTATTCGGTATTTCTTCATGTGATAAGACGGCATTTGTATCAAGCGGACGGCGGCATTTGTATTTATATACCCGCTATTGTCCTAAGAACGTGCGCTCCAGAGCTAGCTCCGGTTTTAATGCGCCTATTCTCGCTTTCATACTGCTCAGGTAAATGCCCGTCATCCTGGAAGACTGCTTAGGTCCATCCAATCCCTAAAAAGGGTGATCGCACAAACCCTTCCAATTACCGACCGATTGCGATAACCTCTCTTCTCTCCAAAGTGATGGAGAGCGTGGTTAACAACCAGCTCCTAGCATACCTTGAGGACCACCAGCTTATAAGTGACCGGCAATATGGCTTCCGCCATGGTCGCGGCACTCATCGTTGGGCCACCGCCATTGAGAGCAAGGGAGAAGCTCTAGCAGTTAGCCTAGATATCGCAAAGGGTTTCGATAGGGTTTGGCACAAAGCGCTTCTCTCCAAGCTTCCTTCGTACGGGCTCCCCGAGGGACTATGCGCATGGGTCGCCAGCTTTCTATCTGGGCGTAGCATTGCAGTTGTCATCGACGGGCAATGCTCAGATCACCGGCCCATTAACGCCGGCGCACCCCAAGGATCTGTACTGTCACCTACTCCGTTCATCCTTCATATCAATGATATGCTATTGACTAGCAATATCCATTGTTATGCGGATGACAGCACGGGTGATAGTTTCTACACAGGTCGTGCAAATGCCCCTCGTGAGCGGGTATTGGAATGTTGAATGCAACTTGTGTCCGAAATCGAGGCCTCTCTTTAGCAGGGATCTGAGTGAGCCTTTGCGATATCAACTCACTCTTACTTATGGGTGCATCGCACAATGACCTTGGTGCGGTGCGATGGTGTGGTACGGCCAGAAGGGATAACATCCCATAGAAAATATGAATTTCGCGCCTTTTTCTACTGACAAGATTTGCTTGACCAACTATAGCTGCGCATCAAGGTCGCGGTCCGGTGTGGCCGTCTGTCTACAGACATAAAATCATAATAATCGTAACACACTATCGCACCGCACCAAGGTCTCGGAGCGCCGCACCCGTAAGTGAGAGCGAGAAAGAGTTATCTGTTTCTGGCTCTCAATTATGGGTGCGAGTGCGACGCACCAAGGTCGCGGTGCGGTAGTGTGTTACGGTTAAGCCCTAACAGACCGCGACCTTGGTGCGCCGCACCCAAGTGTTGTCAGGGTTTGGATTAACCATAAACTAAACAGTAAACACAACCAAACGCAATCGTAACATCGTTCATATCATGTTCATATGCAATATATGCATACGTCGCAGTCAAACGGTTTCAACACTTTCAACAGGCAATTTTGATATGAAATAACTATGTATTATTATTATTATTTCTTTACTGCGGAAACTTAACCGTTACCACATTTCGCAAGTAAGTATTTCTGATATAGATTTAATAGAAAAAAAATGTTGTTCATAAACTCATTTTTATTAACATATTTTTCATCTGGTGTGGCAGTGTTGCGTGAGATACGTTATGTATTTAAAACAGAATAAATAATATAAATTTGTAATTAATTTTTGTTAGATTTAAAAAGTATGCTGTTATCTGAGACTTAAATAAAAAAATACCTTAGATGATTTGTAAAAAATCACATAAAAACCTAATGCTCTATTTCTCTATTGCTGTCAAAAATGGCGTTGCGTTTGTCAGTGGAGTGATGGAGTCGCATTATTTACTTCTTTTCATAGTGCAGAATTCTAATAGCTTTTTCTTATTATAGGTTTACAAATTGCTTCATTAGTGACGTAACGATATGGAGAGTTGTGTATAATCACATGGAGACGGGTTGCCCTGCCTTGATAATGCCTTATTGCTACGCACCCGGGTGCAATCATATTTCTCGAAGAGAAACGTGCAGTTTCTTTAGATTTCCTGCCGACACAAAACTATTCGAGAAGTGGAAAGCTCTTTGCCCGTAAGCATAGTTAACGTAGTTTTCTTGTTTTTAATGTGAATTTGTTTATATTGTCACCTGATGTCAAAGAAGACGCTGATAGAGTAGACCGTAGACCTCAACAGCATTGGAAAATTGATTATGACGAAACGACTCCATGAAGCAGATTAGCATCTTAAAATGTAATATGTGATCTGGAATTTCTGAAATAGCCGACAAATGTCGAAATGTTGATCACACTGTTGAAGCTGGTGCAGAACCTGTAGTAACTATATTTGAGGGTTACTTTTTTGCTTAAACTCCTTCGAAATTTCCTTGTGTATCTCAAATCTCAATGGTGGATTATTGTCATTCAATTTTTATTAGGCCCTCCTCACACAAGCTGACTTTTCAGATAGTCAGTGCCTGAATCTGTGTTTCTGGAATATCTGAATTTATTAAGTGACCATAGTGATTCAGCCTTTCAATTTCTGACGCCCCATCCACACTCTCCACAAGGCTACAGGAGGGAATGCGAGTATGAGTGTGGACGGTGCGCTCGTGTCCCCTCGTCTCGCCTCGCTGTCGCTCCGCTTGTTGTCTGTTTTTCGGACGCGAGTCAAAGGACGCGAGGGGGTGAGGCGGGGGAATCATCCACACTCGCGCTCACTCACTTTGTGTTTGCTGGTGCAGAGTAACAACCTAACCTACGTGTTATTTTTTATAATGACGGAGTGGAGTAACAAGATGTGTTCCACTTTTATGGAGTTCTACTAAATGGAACCAGTAATTTGGGATCCCAATAATCGCCAAGACTCGCGCCGAGCGCCTCTAGGAGGCGCCTCGCGAGAGTGGTTGGCTAGCACTCCTACGGCATCCAATCGCCAAGTCTCGCGCCGAGCGCCTCTAGGAGGCGTCTCGCGAGTGTGGATGCGGCATGAAAAAAAAATCTGCATGTGTGATGTGCCTTCCTTAAGTTTTTGTCTTTGTAAGGGTATGTGCGCTCGAGCAACTTTTGTCGCCGCGACTATTTTGTCACTCATATCAAGTCTCTCTCTCTCTCTTTAGCCTTTTTCTACCCTTTGGGTGTAGGCCTCCTTCATTTTGCGCCATTCGTCGCGGTTCTGTGCGACTTGGAGCCACTGTTTCCCCACAGTCTTCTTAATGTCGTCGTCCCAGCGCATCTGGGGTCTACTTTGAGGACGCTCTTCCCCCCATGGTCGCCACTCGAGTAGTCGTTTGCTCCACGAATCGGTCTTCCGTGCTATATCAAGTCTATGGGCTAGTATAGAAGTGCGCACACGTAGCGACGTGAATCTTGGGAAACTTTTTTGTCCGCGGGTTCGGTAACAAGCCCGCTACGAAACTGTCTCCTTCCCTATTGGTTTCAGTGCAAGTGCGCGCACGGACGACAAATAAGTCGCCAGTCGGCGAGCCTACGCCGGCGAGCCGAGTCAGAGGGCCTACCGCGAAGCACGTTCGACGTGTTGCCTCTCTGTCGCACTTGTAAATTCGTATGTAAGTGTGATAGGGAGGCAACACGTCGAACGTGGTTCGCGGTAGGCCCTCAGAAAGTCTCCCGCTTGTCACGTCGCTACATGCGCGCACTTTCATACTAACCCATAAATAAATAAATAAATAAAAAAGCCTTTTATTTCCAATTTACAATTGTTTTACATTAGAAGTTTTAGCATATTGTTTAGTAAGTTTCTTATAGTTAGTAGTTAGTGTTAGGTTTATGTATTCTATTTACTATCTATTTATTTAATTTGGACCCCTCTTTGGGTGTAGGCCTCCTCCAATTCTCTCCATTTCTGCCTGTCTTCCGCTTTGTTTAGCCAGTCTTTCCCTGCAATTTCTTTTATATCGTCCAGCCATCGTTTATATGGCTTTCCTACTTTCCTTTTGCCACTTGGGCCTTTCCATTTCGTTGCCAATATTGTCCATCTATGGTCTTTGTACCGTGCGATGTGTCCTGCCCACCGCCATTTTAATTTGAGGGCTTGAGTTAGTGCGTCTTGTAACTTTGTTTTTTCTCTTATAGATGTACTCTTTATTTTTTGTATCTTTTTTATGTTGAGCATGCTCCTCTCCATGGCTCTTTGGGTGGTTCTTATCTTTCTCTTTATTTTATCTGTAAAAGTCCATGTTTGGCACCCATAGAGCAGGCTCGGTAGAAGGCATGTATCTGCCACTATCTTTTTTAGGTTTGAGCTGTATTTGCCTTTTAGGATTTCTTGCAGTGACCAGAATTTCCTCCAGGTTATGTTGGCTCTCCTTTCTACCTCTTCTTCGTTATTTGTTGTTGTAAAGGACAGTTGCTTTCCTAGATATATATATTGGTCTACATAGTCTATGTTGTTGCCATTGATATTTATTTGTATTTGTTTGCTGTTTGTCATTATTTTGGTTTTATTTGTGTTCATTTGTAAGCCTGCTTTGGTGCTTTCTTCGTCTAGTTGGTTTATAAGCACTCTTAGTTCTGTTGCAGTTTCAGCTACTATGACTATGTCGTCTGCAAATCTCAAATGGTTTATTAACTGGCCCTCCAGATTGATGCCTTTTGATTCCCATTTGAGATTCCGAAATATGATTTCTAGGACAGCAATAAAGATCTTGGGTGATAAAGGATCTCCTTGTCGGACTCCCCTTTCTATCCTTATCTGTTTCCCTCTTGTCTCCAGCTTGACTCGGCTGGTGCTTTTCGCGTATATATTCTTTATAATATTAATGTATTTTTGGTCCACATTAAGCTGTTTCAATGCATTCCAGATTGCGCTGTGATTGATGCTATCAAATGCCTTGCTATAATCTATAAAGGCGACGTATAGGTTCCTATTGAACTCTTTATACTTCTCTATCATCTGTTCTAGTGCTTGTATGTGATCAGTGGTGCTGAAACCTGCCCTGAAACCAGCCTGCTCTCTTGGTTGTGAGTCGTCAATTGTTTTGGATATTCGCCTTAACATTATTGAGGAGAACAGTTTGTATATGCTCGCCAGTAAGCTGATTGGCCTATAGTTACCGATGTCTAAGGAGTTGCCTTTCTTGTACAGCAATATTATGTCGGATGTACACCATTGCTCTGGTATGGTTTCGGAATTAAGTATCATATTGAATAGATGTGTTATATGTTGTTATAGGCTTGATGTAAGAGACAAAATAGTTGCGGACACAAAAGCAACTTAGTCGCCAGGCGATTTATTTGTCGTAAAGAGACAAGTAAATCGCCTGGCGACTAAGTTGCTCGTGCGCGCATACCCTAAGTGAGCATCATTGGTATAGCCTGTCAAACAACTGTCAGTAAAAAAGGTGCGAAATTCAAGTTTTCTATGGGACGATAACCCTTCGCGTCTACGTTTTTTTAGGGTTCCGTACCCAAAGGGTAAAACGGGACCCTATTACTAAGACTCCGCTGTCCGTCTGTCCGTCTGTCCGTCTGTCTGTCCGTCTGTCACCAGGCTGTATCTCATGAACCGTGATAGCTAGACAGTTGAAATTTTCACAGATGGTGTATTACTGTTGCCGCTATAACAACAAATACTAAAAACGAATAAAATGAATATTTAAAGGGGCTCCCACACAACAAACGTGTTTTTTTTGCCGTTTTTTGCGTTA
Organism: Cydia strobilella; assembly: GCF_947568885.1. Classification (NCBI taxonomy): domain Eukaryota; kingdom Metazoa; phylum Arthropoda; class Insecta; order Lepidoptera; family Tortricidae; genus Cydia; species Cydia strobilella. Next base: position 35,313,255 of record NC_086068.1, read on the forward strand.
TGGTACGAAACCCTTCGTGCGTGAGTCCGACTCGCACTTGACCGGTTTTATTTATAGTTGGTCAAGCAAATCTTGTTAGTAGAAAAAGGCGCGAAATTCAAATTTTCTATGGGGCGATATCTCTTCGCGTCTACATTTTCGAAATTACCCGAGGTATATCATTTAACTGAGGCTGTTGGTAAGAAGTTTTTATGGTTAACTATACACTGGCGGTGGGCTTGGGTGCATGAAGCTAGTTTGAATTATGTTAAACAGGTGAAAATGTAATATATAAACTAGTTTTTGTCCCCTCAGCTATCTTCTACTAGACAATCACCACACAACTTCTTTACCAACCGCCTGATATGTGGTAGAACAAGGTATTTGGAACCATCCAGATACACCTTCTTTTTTACACTAACTGAAAACCTGGAACCTATTAGCCTTTTTTAGGGTTCCGTACCCGAAGGGTATAAACAGGACCCTATTACTAAGACTCTGCTGTCCGTCTGTCTGTCTGTCCGTCCGTCTGTCCGTCTGTCTCTGACCAGGCTGTACTGTGTCATGAACCGTGATAGCTGCTACAACAACAAATACAATAAACAGAATAAAAGTAATATTTAAGTGGGGCTCCTACAACAAACGTGATTTTTTTGCCGTTTTTGCGTAATGGTTACTGACTCGCACTTGGCCGGTTTTTTAAATTATAATTTATTGGTATCAGTATTCTAACATAATATCATGTTTTAGGCTTAAAGAAAAGGAGCCTACCAATGAAGACGGATTGTGCAGTTGCCATTTTATGAATGGTGATCAAGCTAACTTGCCAACTGTATTTGCATATAGTAACGCAACCATTGAATTCTCTGCATCATCAGAAACTATTGTTGACAAGTAGGTATTATTACATGGAATATTCCTGCTTTTGTCCCTTTTGTGGTTGGCATCATATTTATCTCATACCAGTTGTGGTACCACTTTAGTGCATGGACTATTTCTATGGAACATAATTTGATATTTACCACAAGTTGTCCGATGAAGGAAATATAGTCGCGACTGTCACAAAATCCAATGTGTCTATGGAGGTTGGTTCCTTCCCGGCCTACAATTGTCAGAAATAGTTGTCAGACTAGTTTAGTTTTGTCTGAAATAAATTCAAATATTTAAATAATATTACTATCTCTTATTAATATTACTTTTAGGGCAACATCAAATGATTTAATGGATCAGCAAATTACAAAAACAGATGAGTGGGAGTGCAGGGCTTGTCTTGAGAAAGTTGGTCCTACCACAGGCCTAGTCAATCTTTTTGATGCTTGGTCATCACCATGGGAAGGAATGGAAAGTACTGTAGCTGAAGACCTTGCTAAAGTTGGACATATCAAGGTAAGACCTACAACTCACAGTATGAGTTTTGCATGGTTTTGATTTAACTGGTTTATTTCCGAGACCAAATTGTTGCTAAAGATAAAATTGCAGATATTTTTGTTGTGAAATACTGGTCAAGTGTAAGGGTTTTAGAAGAAAAAATAAGAAAAACTTCCTACTCGCACTTGGTTGTTTTATTTACCAACTTCTAGAAACTAGGACTTAAAACGAGGAGACTTAAAGTATTCTGGTATTAAATATATTATCATTTTGTTTTTGTTACCAATTTCAGTTGTTATTATTTTAATTTTATAATAAGAATCCAAGTGTAGGATGACTTTGGAAATGACTGCAAACAATGTGATTTTGTGAATGAACCTCTTAGACGTGTTCACACCTAATGTAGTGAGCAGGAGAACGCAATAGGCAACACAGGTACATGCATAGACTGTTATAGCCTCACACTGGAGCAGCGTGCGGTGCGGATACCACACTGGCCCCTCTAACATGTGCCTAGCCTTGGTGTTGTATCTTTATATGCTGTCAACTCATTTGGTGGATTGTTATAATACTTATAATATTATACCAAGTCACTGTGTCACTTTTGTTTGACATTGATGGAAATTACGTTTTTACTTTACAGCTATCATCAACAGACCAACATTCAAAGTTTATCTGTAGCACTTGTTACACAAAACTTCAGAATGCGTGTAATTTCGCAGCAGTTGTACAAAAAAGTGATAGAACTCTTAGACAGAGGTTCCCTCATACAGATTTAGACCCGGGTGATGCCACTGTGTGGCCCAAACCTATTCAACTTGACCAAAATGTAAATGAAACTGTTTTTGAAACTCCCATGGATATAGAAATTAAACAAGAAGTTGTGTCGGATAATGACTATGGTGAGAATGGAAATGGTTGTTCTGATACACAATACAAGGAGTTAGCAGATGCAGACATTAAAATAGAGCCTGAGGAATGGATAAAACCACAACCAATTAAGATCAATGGTTAGTAAAAAAATTACCTAAATAACTTTCTGTTCAATGTGGGCAAACGGCAGCTTTTCAAGTGCTCTAACTTCATAGAATGCTTAATAGGTTACTAGATTTTCATAACACTTGCTCGAAAAAGATCTTATTTCATGCAGTACTAAAGAACAAAGGGTAAAAATCTTAAAATAAGTCGCCTTAATAGAAGTGCGGGAAGGTGTGGGGGAAGAGGGGTGGGGGGGGGGGAGAACCCCTCCTCCAACTTTTCCCCCGCGGAGATGCTTGGTTTCTGAATTATTCATCGTTTAAGGACTTTAAGGTTATAACATTGCCAAAGATTGTAATGCAGAGGGGGAAGAATGAGGTGAACTCCGTGGTGGCTCCGGCGCTGCGGAAAGCGCAGCCCCGCCGCCCTGGCGTAATAAAGTGCAGGCACCAACACTGTGTTTAAGTCACAATGTACTTACTATGTGTATGTTGATATAACATGTATTGTAGGAAGCTCGCAACATAAAGTCGATTGTATGTATTAATCTAAGGACTAAATAAGAGAAGGCCCGAAGCGTCCGAGAGAGGAGCGCCTTTAATAATTTGGTGTTCAGACACAGAACGATAGTAGGTACAAATGTCTAAATTCAAAGGCCGAAGTCTGAATTCCGCGTAGGGCCGGAGGCCCGGAGTGCGCGTTTTACGCAACTTCCCCCTAGTATCTTAATTGCAAAGGCCGAAGACCAAGGTGTAGTGCTCTAACACAAAAATAGTAAAAGTGTCTAAATGCGAAAGCCGAGCTCCAAGTAGAGCCGAAGGCCTGGAGCATCCGACAGGTACCGTCAAGTAGGGTAACTGGCGACAGATGGGGGACCTATTGTAGACATTTTTTTTTAATATGGTCTAATTGAATTAGATAAAAAAATCTACCCTGAGACTGTTAAATCATGACTCAAAGAATGTAAAAGTAGACTATAATTGGGAAATATTTCCTTTCTCTAATCAGTGAAAGCTGGCGTGAATCCGCACCAGGACAGGGCAAAAATAGCGTGCTTTTATGTCGGAGGCCAAGACTCATTTTGGGTAATGGCGCCAACCAAGCAAGTAGTAAGTAAGTAAGTAATGTTATCCCACCTATCCCCAGTTAACCCACTTGACTGTGCGAGCTTTCTGTAATCTATCCTAGTACTGCTACGCACATTGCAAGCCCTATAGCTGGCCCTCGCATTAAGACACTTGTAACATTGTTCTGTGTTTCATCACTATACTTCCGCAGCTTGGCCTTAGGCTTTTCATAGAAGCGCGTCTCTTGGACGTTTTGGGCCTTCGGCACTACGCTGAGCTTCTGGCTTGTGCAAGTGTGCAAGTGTTAATTATACGTCATAATTTCAAAAAAATGTCCCATTTAAAATAATACTTGCACAGTTTGGACAATCAAAATCGCTGCAGACTTATATTTGTCTAACTCTATTCAACCTGCTATTTTGCCGAAGGCCATGCGTGAGTCGTACAAAAGTCGCGTCAAAATTAATTTAATAAAAATCTTATTTTATTTTTTTTGTAAGTAAAAATGAAATTTATGAGACTTTCCTAAGCCTCAAACATTCAAAACTAAGTACTACTACTTCTAAAAAGCTGTACCTATGTAAAGATAAAGATGTGACCCAAACCGTGAACATATTGCCCACAGAAAAGATGACCGTATTTCGATTCCGGAACGTTGTGCTAATTAAAAGTTCTAATTTAATATCCACATTTAAAAATTACCTGTTTTTTTTTAAATCATAGTTTTAGTTCGTTTTGTCACTAAAATGAATAAAATAAAATAAATTAATTAAAAAATTCAAAACACGACTGCTGAATTTTAAGCGAACTGAAAAGCTAAAAATTATTTTGATGTTAGCTTTTCAATTCGCTTAAAATTCAGCAGTCGTGTTTTTAATTTTTTAATTAATTTATTTAAAATATGTTATCTGTCACTTATTCATACGAACCAAGTAGGTATATTTATACCACTCATTACAAGCTTTTATTTAACTTGCAATGTACCTACGTAAGTATGTATGTAATATACGCGTGTATTTTTAATATTACCTCAAATTTTAACCAGACGTAGGCGTTAGTGCTATGAACCGATATTGCAAGAAAAAACTCGTTAACTATTCTTTTTTTTTCCTTAATAAAATAATTCAGCACGCAATGTATCGCTACTTTGTCTTACTGGCGTGACGTCACAACTGTCACAAGTGATAATTAACTTTTAACTGCTGTCAATCAATAATAGCCGACATTGAGTTTGGTATAAGTTTGTATTGAAAATTAAAAATCATTACGATTTACACGTCTGAGGTACCGATTTTCCACATGTCGTCCTTGAACCTCGAGGCAGGCGCCACAACGACGTAACCGTGATTGTCGTACCACCTCCATATCAACTTGCTGGAGATTTTCAATTACATCTGTAATTTTTTCCCGGAGTTGTTCGACAGTCGTTCTAGGTTGGGAATAAACTTCATTTTTTACCGCTCCCCATAGGTAGAAGTCGAGCGGCGTGAGGTCCGGCGAACGAGCTGGCCAACGACGGGGGCCAAACCTTCCAATCCATCGGTCTTGGAAAATCGCGTTTAATGCGTTACGGACGCGAACTGAAGAGTGTGCAGGAGCACCATCCAATTGTAACCACGTCTGCATACGTTCAGCTTCCGGCAATGCGTTAACATAATCTGCTAAAGTGCCATTAATCAGCTCGAGAAATCTATCGCCGTTAAGGTTAGAGTCAATGAAAACTGGTCCGATAACGCGATCTCCGTGGATTGCCGCCCATACATTCACTGACCAGCGGTACTGATGGCCTGTTTCTTTTGATACGTGGGGGTTTACTCGGGCCCAATAGTGGCTATTCCGCTGATTCCATACACCGTTCCTTGTAAATGTACTTTCGTCAGTCCAGATAATCCGCGACAAAAATTCGCGGTTATTTTCATGCTGTCTGAGTAGCCAATCACAAAACGCTACACGAGGCGGTATGTCCCTTGGTAATAATGCGTGAACTTTTAAAAATTTGTAGGGATGTTGCAAGTCTTTTTTAAGAATTTTGTGGACCGTACTGTGGTTCATAGCAAATCGCCGTCCTGCTGCTCTCGTGCTAGTTTCGGGGTTTGCAGTAAAATGTTGCAATATCCTTTCTTCTCTCTGAACAGGAACATGTCTAACATTTTCTGGTACTATGACTCTTCCTGTAATAGGAGCATCATCACGAACTCGCTGTAACGCACGAATAATAACCCGGGAGTCCTGCGGTACAACGGAGACAATCTACGTCAAAACAAATTATTTTCTTTTTTGTAATTTTATCTTACCAGCCAGTAAACAGTAATGCATAGTCTGCCTGAGTTTGTGGAAATTAGTTATCATTAGGTTGGTAGTTTGTATTAATACCTTAAAATTAATTTTGAATGAAATGAATACTCTTTAAACAAACTTTTTATTCAAGGAAGTAGATATTTCTGTGGTAGAGGTAACGGGTTGAAGTGTGTCATTGACGTTATCGATTGTTGATTATTTACTATCTTCTTTACAGTGCTTAGTAATTTAAAATAATGCTAATTTAATAGTAGAATCATTGGTTTCATAACAATTTCAGAAGAATTCAAAAAATGTTGTAGTATGAGGTGAAACTTTTGTGATTTCTTCGTTGCAAGACAATTGTTTTGTAATAAAATGGTAAGTATTGTTTTCTAATAAGAATTTTTTGCCTTTAATTTGGTGGTTTAAACGCAATAATGATTTGGTTTTGGCTTCCAAGTAGTCTCATGTAGGAAATACGTAACAATAATAACAAAAAAATACTAGACCCTTTTCTTCCACGTGTCAAATAAGTGTACGCAATACATTGCTGCTCGATAAATTTTCAAAAATTCATTACGCTTTAGTGGTAAAGGCTAACTTAAAATTACTTTGCAATATCGGTTTATAGTACTAAAACCTACGTTTGGTTACGGTTTGAGGTAATATTAAAAATACACGCTATATGTAACATGTTTGTAAGGGTCAAATTTTGCAAGTTAGATTTGACCCACTTCCCGGTTTCCGATGACGCTGAAAATTTGCATACATATGTAGGTCGGGTGACAATGCGTGGGTGTGTTAGGGTACCATCGAGCTGATCTGATGATGGAGACAGGAGGTTGTCATAGGTACTCTGTGATAAAACAACGCAACGTAATTGTGTTTGAGGTTTTTAGAATTGTCTCGATGAGTATTAGTTGTCTGTGGAAAGGAAAGTACAGTCAGCTATAAAAGCTTGTACCAAAAATTAAATTTTTGCCAAAAACTTATTCATACTCAGTTGAGTTATACTTACTTTTAAAATACCTACTGATGTTTATAATTTAATATTTTTGTTTATGTTTAAAAATATTTAATTTGATTAATTTAGTAGCCGTTTAAAATATTTTTACAAATTTTTCAATCGTGGCTGAATGCTGTGAATTCAGTGCCTTCGATGCCTAACTTGACAAAAAATGACAATATGGCGGACGAATGTTTGAAATGTCACTGTATTAAGGAATTATTTCGCTTAAAATTTACTTTTTTCTTCGCAAGTATTAATTATGAATTAGCTGCATCACCAAAGTGCCCTGAATGCAATCAAATAGAAGATGTTCACCATGTGTTGATGGAGTGCGTCCGCAACGAGGCGCTGAGGATCGACATGACATTTATCAAGTCTACCAACATAGGTAGCTGCAACATCGTCCTGGCATCGCCAGCGCCACTATCAGACGAGACCAGGATGATGTGCAAGCTATACTTAAACATAATGTAGTGGTGCAGGTAATATTGCAGTACTACATTATTACTATAGATCTCAGTATGGGGGTGACATCGTCACTGAGTGACGCAACCCCATTAAAAAAAATTGATATAAAAAAAAAGTGTGATGAAAAACATTGTGTGTAACTCCGAGGGTAAGAATATTGCAAGCTCGAGTTTTTATTCACTCCAGCCTGCGGCTGTCGCGGATTAACACCCTTGTTTGCAATATGTCACTTACTCTTATTGTTGCACAATGTACTATTATAATTATTATTATTTTATAGCATAACAATATATTAATTAAGTGATTTGTGTTTATTGTTTTAAAATATTATTTTAAGCTACGAAGATATGTATATTTTGTCCTTTTGGGATTCAAGTTTTTTATTATTATTAAGGATTGGCTTGGCCTGTAACGTCAATGAAATAGAAACGAAAAAAATGAAATTGAAATGAAAAAAAAAACAACCCATCAAATCCTGTTTGAAAAATACCATAAGCTTGAAAATGTTAGTGTTGGTGCAGTACAAACTGCCATTAAAAATTTTGTCCATACTTTCGATGACAAACCAAAATCAGACCGAAAATCAGGCCCTTCACACCCGAACTTAAACAAAATGATAGTGAAGACACGCGAAATCAACAAATGTGCCTCGGTTCGTGTGATGTGACTAAAGGTACATTTGTTGGCATGGTTCAACTTCAACGTGCCAGGAAGAGAAACAATTAAAGGACGTACAAAAAGCAGACAGCCGAAAAGAAGCGAAAAACAGCAAAGTTCATTAAAATTAAGGGCTCGAAAGTTATATGACATATGAAAATATCACAATCACCAGAAAAATGTATGTGTCATATAATGGACGACAAGACATATGTGGAATTAGATTATAACACTCCACCGGGACCACAATATTATACAGTTTAAGATCGACCAGAGGGCCTACCGCGAACCACGTTCGACAGGTTGCCTCTCTGTCGCACTTGTAAATTCGTACGTAAGTGTGACAGGGAAGTAACACGTAATAAATAGATAAAACTTTTGAGCGATGTAGAATTTCTGCATAAGTACTATAATATGGTTAACACATTCATTGCCGACGCATTGCGATTACCAAGTGTCGTGACGCGATTTCGCGTCTTCGGCAATGAATGGGTTTTACAGTGGGATTCCTCACATTGGTGTGGTAAAAAAAAAAAGTGACTGGGGTGGTAAAGTTTGTTTAACAATCGTGTCTAGAACCCCTAATCTTTCGCTTCCTCGGGTATCAATTTTAGCACGAGCGGTTAAACAAATAACTAAACACTTAGCAAGGAATGGGAAAAACTGGGGGAGGCCTTTTCCGCACAAGCGACATGCAAATAATAAACCAATAATAATTGAAATTTTATGTAATTGTAAAAAAAAAGAAGCATGAGATAAAGGCTATTACTGTTACTATTACTACTAATACACTTCTATATAATTTCTAGGTACATTTTCCTACCATGAAGGAACTGAGCATTCTGCACAGCCAAATGGAAATGTAATGCTGGAAGAGGTATATAATATAACTACGTAAAATTCATTCACTTTCAGGTTTTGAAATGCCCATAAGGCTGTTTATCAATCAATTTGCTTATATTATATCTATGTGTTTCGTTTTCTTAGTCTAGTCCATATTTATTTTGACAAGTTTCTACAGGTGATAAGAGCTTAATAGTTAATAAAATGTCATTTCAGTTTTTAGATGCACCATTGAAAGAGGAACCCACTAGTGAGGCAGACTCTGACCCTGTACCTACTGACCTTCCTCTGGAGTGTATGCTGTGCGCCAAGTCATTCCACAGTGTATCTGGGCTGAAGGTAACATTTTGTAATGTAATAAGGTAAATGATAAGATAAGATTGTCTAAAGTTGGAAACCATTCTAGAAAGAAAATATTTGAGCGTGTTCAGTGGCGGATTAGAGGGTTGCGGCCACTGACATATGTATAGACAAGCTGGCGAGAACAAATTGTGTCCGCGAGGTGTCCGCCATTTTCTGCGTTTGACGTCTGTCACTAAGCTAAAGAATAAGCGCAGCTAGCCAGAGGCGGAACTGTCATGACAACTGCTCATATTCTGCCTACATACAGGGTTGTTTTTTTAATGACTTTCAATATTATACGACGTGAATATATAGGTCATACTGAACAACTTTTATAATGGGACCAACCACGAAAACCCAAATAACGGATTCGGCAATAGAAAATTTCAACATCAGACCAGCCAAAATGTATGAAACAGACATTTTATTGTGATTTCGGGGTTGGTCCCGTAGTTAAAGTTGCTTAGTATGACCTATTTATTTTAACTAAAACATTTAATAAATAACGTGTAAAATATATATTTCGTAACGTTTGTGCTATTAATGACCAACAACGTATACAAACCAATAATAATAATAAGTTGGGAAGTAACGACCCCACGGACCCGAGTGCTCCCGAGAGTCGGTCAGGGTCTCCGTCTCCGGCGTGTCTTCGTCGGTCGGAGTGGACCCCAAATGGACCCGCAGGACTCAGCTCTGGCTTGCCTTCATTGGCTGTCCAGAGAGGAGTCGCTAGAGCTATATGCTCCAGGGGTGGAAGTGAAAGATGCATAAGACGCGAGTTTGCACAGTGGCTGGTAACAGCCACTGGGTAGAAAGCGGCGCACACCTCTCGACACCCCTGAGCCGCTCACACCGGTGTTGCTCCTGGTCGTCTTCACGACGGCAGTTTCAGGGGCCCATCTAGTCAGCGGCGAGTCACCGCCTGCCTCGATAACGTGTACAACATTGTTATGGCAGGTGTCCGGACCTCTCAGCAATAGCCCAACCTTTTGACCAGCCAAACTTCAACACCATAACCGGCACTCTTTTCCACTGTGTTTATAATAGCTCCTACGCCTGTTGGAACCGATTTACGGGTATTCTAGCAGGTGTATTACTTAACAGCAAACTTCTCCAAAGGGCCTCTACGTGTTGGATCTGTATCCCCACGCACGCCTATCAAATGACCGGGATGTATATACCCGTGAGTTTATATGAGATACAAATAATAATAATAATAATATTCTTTATTGTGCACAATGAAACATGATTAAATACAGCAAATTAACAATATGCACGCAATAAATAAAAACAAATTAATAAATTAGTTAATAAATAAATAATAAATTATTATTAATTAATAAATTAGCAATATGCAATATGTCACGTCTGAGAAAATTAATCTATTCACCGAAGAAAATGGCTTCCAGCCGCGAATGTTCAAAAGTGACGTTTCGTGATAATCTAAACTATCGTAAATCAACATTTTTTCGATTACTTACCGGTGAAATGTTACTCCATCGCTTTTATTATATTTTCTTGTACTATTTAACATACATTAGTTTTGTTACCAAAACGCTTAATATTTTCGTAGTCAACATATAGTCAAGTAGCGGATATACTGGTTGGAGAGCCGGCAGTAAAGTTTCGAACCAACGTGATACCGCGATGAGCTGCACAATGGTTTCCCATAAAACTGATGCTAAGTCCGAATTTGATAGTCTGCCACGGCGGAACTAGCCGAAAGTACAAAAAAAATAGCCACTTCCGGTGCGAAAAAGGGGGGGTCATTTAACCCATCTGATACTGCAATAAAAGCTATGGCATCAGTTAGAAATTTACTGGTAGATACAGAAAAGCGAAATCTGCCAGTATGATTCCTGCCGGAAGTGCTTGGCATACGCTCTCAAAGGTGACCATCAGGACCCCTAAATTAACCCATCTGATACCAGCATGAAACCAATTCCAGTCGGTAGATATGAACCTTCTCTTCAGGAATATATAAGTCTGCCAGGGCGCTTTCAGCCGAAACACCTTGACATACGAGATTATGTGGCGCAACATCCGTGGTACCCGTATAACCCGTATTTTGGAATTGTACATATTACGGACATTACCAATACTGCAGGCTTATTAATTTATTACTCTATGCTTATATTTGTATATTATTACGTTATTAATAACACATATTTATAATAAATTAAGTTAAAATAAATTAAATAATTTGATTAATATGATTAATAGTCATTGAATTAGCTATATGAATCGTTTGTCTTTGTCTGTCATTTTGACTTATGTATTTGTAAGAAAAGGATAAAACATAATTTAACTAATTCAGGCTCGTAAAGTTTTACGAATAAGGGGGTATTAGTATTCATAGCTAAATCAGGCTTGTAATGCGACATAAAATGATTTTTGGTGGTTTCTTTTACGCTTGAGGCGTTTTTTCACCTATTTGGTGTATCTAATCACTATCTTATGTAGGGGAGAGAGGGGCAAGACGAGTAAGACGGGGTAGCGGCTTTATATGGCGACACGACTGACCAACCATCAGAATCCCGTTAACGCATGACGATGCGTCACCATCATAGCAATCAGTTCGCATAGTGACCGGCTAGACAAATGGTGTCGTTAATTATTTATTTGCAAAAAAACTGTTTTTGCCATATTCCTTGTTATTTTTAGGGTTCCGTACCCAAAGGGTAAAAACGGGACCCTATAACTAAGACTCCGCTTTCTGTCTGTCTGTCTGTCTGTCTGTCCGTCTGTCACCAGGCTGTATCTCATCAACCGTGATAGCTAGACAGATGACATTTTCACAGATGATGTATTTCTGTTGCCGTTATAACAAACTATAACTAATTGTTTATAACACCTGTATTCATTACCTGTAATGCACAATTGATGAATAAATGATTCTAAAAACATAATAAAATAAATATTTAAGTGGGGTTCCCATACAACAAACGTGACTTTTTTGCCATTTTTTGCGTAATGGTATTATGGTACGGAACCTTACGTGCGCGAGTCCGACTCGCACTTGGCCGGTTTTTGTGTTTTATTTGGTTTGCGTTTGTTTCGTAATTATCACCAGCACATATATACTGTTAATTTATTCCTATGGCCCAGCAATCACGCCAACAGCTAAGGACTTGTTTGGTTTCAAGTACGGTTTATTTTACAAAAAACTTTCGAATTTCATTAGGCACATGGGGCAAGATGGGGTACATCTTGACGGCCGTAGTTTTAAAGTGATAAACTGATGAAGAATTGCGGATTTGAATTTATTTATTCTTCAACATCAAACATTTATTCAGCAAATAGGCCACAGGGGCACTTTTACATGTCAATTTTTACAAACAATAAAATTAACAAGGGAAGATGGGGTACATGTTAGCTGTAAACACATTTTCTGTCTCTCAGACGACTTAAGAAATAAAAGTAAAACAGTTCGTGAGAAGTTATCAGACGATGGACCCAAAAGCCAAAAATTTAAGTTTTGTTTAGGCCCTAAATATAATATTTATATGAATCTATTCTTATCTTGTCCCGTAGGGGTTCCCCATCTTACCATACTTGGGGGCAAGATGGAGAGAAGGCACTTTTGGCCATTTTAATTTATTTTTAATTTAATTATCTAACTAGAGAGTTCCTAGTAAGTGTTGATTATGAAAGACTGATTACCAAAGATAAAAATAAAAATAACAAAAACTTTAAAAAAATAGCATTTTCAGTTTTATTGGACTTGAAACATTAAGTATCCCGTCATGCCCACCTTTCCCCTACATTTCTTGACGTTGACGCAAAACTGACGTAGTTTAACATTCAGGGTGTTGTTTTATAACACTACAAATTGAGATAACTAAGGTCTGTTTTTTTATTCCGTAGACTAAAATGACGTTTCATATGTAAGCCATATGAAACGTCATGACATTTCTTAGTACCACATGAAATGTCATTTTAGTCTACGGATTACGGAATAAAAAACAGAATATAATCTATTGGAGTCTTAGTAATAGGGTCCCGTTTTTACCCTTTGGGTACGGAACCCTAAAAATGATTTAAAATGTTCATATTTGGATTATTGGTAAAAATCGTCCTTGACGTTGAAAATCCTGTCTTTTTACACCCGTTTACAATAAGTATGTAATAATAATAATTTTGTTCATTTTGGTAAATAAAGGATATTGTAATTTGAAATTATTGTATTATTTATATATAAGGTGCTAACAAATTAGCTACAGAAATTTTACGAGATGGTTGGTACTAGAACACTAAATTAACTTTTAATAGAAATTAAGAAAGTTTCTCATAATTTTTATTTTATTTACCGAACAAAATAAATAAACTATAATTCTATCTAAAAAATAATCATCATGTATTTAACTGCTTGTTTGTCTTAAATGTCATTGTCAACGTGTCATTTGATTTATCAGCGTGAAGTGGCCAGTTAAGTTTTATATTTAAAAGAGGTTTTAGAATCTGTTCAATGAGGTCTCATTTAATTATCTCATTAACAGAGTTTTTTTTACAAAGCAAATTTGTTTTCCAATTTTCTCAAAATAACATCATAAAACCTATAATGTTTCATACTTACATACCTATATACTTCAGGAGCCGAGTACTATCAACTGTAAAGATATCGGTAGCTAATTTGTTAGCACCTTTATAAGGCAAACAAAGAAGTACAAAGCCGTAAGCAGGTATTAAATTAATGCCCAAATTATATTGTGTATATTAATAAATTTGAAATATATGTTATTAATGGCATAAAAATATACAAATATAAGCATTAGGTAATAAATCATAAGCCTGCAATAATTAAAATGTCTGTAATCTGTACAATTCCAAAATACGGGTTCCACGGATGTTGCTCACATAATCTCGTATGTCAAGGTGTTTCGGCTGAAAGCGCCCTGGCAGACTTATATATTCCTGAAGAGAAGGTTCATATCTACCGACTGGAATTGGTTTCATGCTGGTATCAGATGGGTTAATTTAGGGGTCCCGATGGTCACCTTTGAGAGCGTATGCCAAGCACTTCCGGCAGGAATCATACTGGCAGATTTCGCTTTTGTGTATCTACCAGTAAATTTCTAACTGATGCCATAGCTTTTATTGCAGTATCAGATGGGTTAAATGACCCCCCCTTTTTCGCACCGGAAGTGGCTATTTTTTTTGTACTTTCGGCTAGTTCCGCCGTGGCAGACTATCAAATTCGGACTTAGCATCAGTTTTATGGGAAACCATTGTGCATCTCATCGCGGTATCACGTTGGTTCGAAACTTTACTGCCGGCTCTTCTACCATACGAGTATAACACCCGTGACATCTAGTGTCAAGTTGCAGTACTGATAAATCCGCTAGTTGGCGCTAGATGATGACTACGAAAATAATAAGCGTTTTGAAATAAAAGGTTAATAATAAGCGTTTTGGTAACAAAACTGATGTATGGAGTGAGCACTCTATGCTTACTTATTTCTCTATGGTAGACATAAGTCTGTCTAAGCTACCTCTGAAGTAACAAAGCGTGAAGTTCCATATAAACGACATATTTTCTTAGGAATTAGTCTTTTACAGCGGATTTCCCACACTCTGTCACTGCTAAAGTCTGTGCTCATTTAGCTAGGTCCGAATCTAGTCAAGCTGCGAGTGAAAGCACTTTTTTACTTTCATGCTTTTAACTTCTATATTACTTTATTGCCACTAAGCTCTCAAATAATGATACCGTTTTTTTCCCAAATAGGCTCATGTGATAGCTCAACATTCCTACAAATCAGTAAAAAGAAAGATGGGGAGAAAACACTCGCCACCAAAGAAGAAGGATAAATACGTGTGCTCAACATGCAGACGAAGTAAGTTTATTTAACCTGCATACACCAGATATTCCTACTGCTCCATACTTCTTTTTATAGGCTCACTGAGTCTTATGTTATGCTGTACTTTGTTTTTTAGCATTAGAAATAACTCCACAGAACAAAGTAAAGGTTTTATTTTTTAAGCACATTTTGCAACAAAGTTATAACCTCAGGGAAATTATCATATTTTTAAGGAAACTATTTTCATGAAATAAAACTATGAAAACGGATTATATCGCGTATATTGAATTTATAATACATCCCGACGTTTCGAACTCTTTACAGCGTTCGTGGTCAACGGGTGACTGAGGAAAAATTACAAAATGCAAAAATGGATGATGCTGGACATTCTGATGTTTTGAAAAGATGTGTCCCGCCGAGTTTGTTGCCGGTCCCATATTGGGATACCCTCCTACAATTTAGGAGGGAATTAAATCTTCTCGGGTCCGTGGTGTAGGGTTGGAGCCGGCATAGTTTATTTTTATCGCGTATATATATATATCTTTACTTGAAAAATAATTATAGTGTATAACTAGCCTTATGAACCGATTTTGCATGTACAACCAGCCTTAAAGTTTGTAGTCTATGATTGTTCATTATTTTAGTATGTGGGTATTTTTGCATTTTGTAATTTTTCCTCAGTCACCCGTTGACCACGAACGCTGTAAAGAGTTCGAAACGTCGGGATGTATTATAAATTCAATATACGCGATATAATCCGTTTTCATAGTTTTATTTCATGAGTAACTATCGCGGTAACCGAAACTATTTTCATTACATTGCTTGCTGCCACTTGTTGTTGCTTTTCCACGTAGCTTATATTATACGGGAGCTAACCGCTCGCACAAAAGAAACAATGGCTTTTGTTTAACAGATTAGGGAAGACCTTAGACGTACAAATCATTTGAGAAAATTCATACTATACAGACCTTCATGTTATACCGACGACCTAAGAAATAAGTATTTTTATACATGTAACCTGTTAATATTAGGTAGTTTACTAATGTAGTTTTATTAGTGTCTTGTAACGTAACCAACAATCTATGGATCTGTGGAATCTAAAAATAAATAAATTTTTTATTTTATTTATAATTATGATGATGAATTTTCATTACCTAATAATTGAATACAATTTTTATTAATATTCTTGTAAATGTTGCTCAAAAACTTAGGTTTGGTTCGGTTGTACACGGTCCTCTTGTCACTTCGCATTTCCGTATTTCTAACTATTGTTTTATCCGGCACTGTAATATTACTTTGTTAAATATTTTCAGTAGTCGGTGAATGTATAATGTTGATTATTTGATGGGTTTTTTTTTCTGGTACCTGAACTTTCGGTCTATAATTAAACGAATAAGACTGGCAGTCTTGACTGTTGCAGCTTGATTTTGTCCATTTATTTTATTTTGGACAGAATCTTCAATGTAACTGTCAGCTACCGCAGTTGGCTTTTAGCCTCCATGCCTTTTAGGGTCGACAAATTCACGTCAGAATGCCCAGAATCGGCTAATAAATTAGCTGAGGTTCTACGGAAAGGCACGAATTACTCCCGATGACTACCTTCCGGTCGATTTTAGTTTTCCAAAATGAACGGAAAACAAAAAAACAGCATGAATAGAAAACTATTACATATTAATACTCGTAAATGTATTTTTTTTAGTTTTTAAAGTTCTAACGAATAGAGTTACTAATGGTACGTAGATAATAAATTAACGTATTTTATTGTACATTAGGATAATGAATGGGCACAAAGGGTAATTTGGTTGGCCGTACCTACTAGATTAGATAGGAGGGAGGTCCCAACACTTTCTCAATAATTATGTTACACAATGATTGCGACCAATATACGATTTTTCATTTAATTTATTTTCAGATTTTGTAACATCTACAGATTTGATGGTTCATGAGACATGCCACAACAAAGCCATATGCTACGGCTGCAACCAGAAGTTGGACTCATTCGAACAGTTATCCAGGCATAGAGTGCGCTGTAAAGTTATCACTACAAAAGACCTACCAAAGCCCAAGACCCTGGAAGATGTCAAACGGTTAGTTTTTAACTGAGCACTGTTTTGTTTGCGCTTAGGAATTCTCGGTCGGGGTTAATAGTTAAGACTGTATCGATAAGTATAAGCACAAAGTAAACATGAGATATCTTCGTTATTTGTAATATTCTAAACAAAAAAATGATCCAGTACTTGAAAAGTTTCTAGCAAAAATTAAAAATGAACAAGAAATATAAGATATCTAGCCTTTAATTATTTTTCTTATTCATCCTCGAGCGCTTCCCATTAAGTTCTGGACAACGTTATTTGACAGTATTTTGGTAGCGTTTTCCAATCTTTTTTTATACTTTCAATTGAATTTGTGAATTTCTTGTTCAGATTTTGCTTCATTATAGCCATAATATTAATCAATGGGACGGACTTCCGGGCAATGATTTATTACTCGTACAGGGGTCAGCAACCTTTTAGCAGCCAAGAGCCACATAAGTACTATGCCTTATGGGAAACGGTCGAAGAGATAGTTCAGATCCGGAAACCGCTACCAAATTTTAGTATGTTGTTGGGCATTGTACTGGGTCTCCCAAACCGCCGGGAGACAGCGGCGCCGGCCATCTACTTCAGCGGAATGACGTCATCTAAATGACTCCCGCCTCGTTGCGAAAATTGCATATTGCACCCCAACTATGCATTGAACATACACGTGTGGGGTATTAAATGAAAGCCAATTAAATGTTCTATATTTTATTTATACACTGTGTACCAAAATATACAACAGTTTAAGAGCAATTTACAAAGAAATCGAAATGATGTAAAAAAATATTCGATTATTTGGGTTTTACAACCAAACCAAAAGTCGGACCTTAAAGTAATGTCTATAACATTAAAGATGACGTCTCAAACCTCACACTCATACCAAAAAAATGAAAATTAGGAGATTATGCATCAAAATGTAGGTATTTGCTAGAACAAATGCAGTAAAGTTAAAAAAATCCAAATCTGGGGGCACGGCAGTGCCCCCGCCAAGTAGAGCATTGGTCATTTTCAGGTAAATCCACTTATGCTTCTAGTATGTTATTAGCAATATGACCTGGATTCTCAAACTGACGGAAGACCATCTCTATTGTCCCTGACTGACAAATAATGACGTCATACAGATAATCACTGCCGAAATTCGCAAAATGTATCGCTTCGCGCGCTCAATGTCGGGCGAAACCCGACATTCAGCGCGCTTCGCGCGCTCTTACATTGCGATAGGCAGACACTCATATTGGCACGTCTGTGCATATTGAGTGATCAGTACATTTAATGTATAGATCTTGTGATAATGGGTCCCAACTCCAAAACAATTAAATTGAAATGAAAGACTTTTCTTTTTCACTCGATCACTTTAGTGACGTAGGACTGATGGGCTCGGAGACTCGCGGGCCGCCGGTTGCCGACCCCTGATTTATTATAACTCAAGATACGTTATAGGCGTCACAAAATTGAAGCTCTTACCTTGTGACAAATTGTACAAGTTACCTTTAGTCGCGTCTGGGCAAGCGAGAAATGTGCACGTGCTAACGAGCTCCCGCTCCCCGAAGGAGAAAGGGACAAGCTCATGTACAACGAGTATGACAAAGATGAATGGAATGCGATAATTAATCGAAAATAACAGATTTCTTCGTAGGTATAGAAATAAATATGGAAGTATTTTTTGTGGTTCTTTTGTATGAGTATAAACTATCTAGTTATATTTGTTATATAATATCATAGCTTCGGGGCAGTTTGTTGGATACATATTATCCTTTTGCACGAATCGAACACTTAGCTTTCATCCACTCTCTGGTTTTCTTAGCGTAGTGGCAGGACGCAAGGGCGGGCCAAAACAATGTACTTACCTACGTAATGTACCCCCTCCCCTTTAGGCTCCAGGATCATGGGTAATAATAATAGTAAGTAGTGTACTAATGTGATTGCTACATAATGAAAGGCATTCAATAACGAGTGCATGTCGGTTTAGCAAACTAACCTAGTGAGGTTTTGTAAAGGATCACACGTGTGTTTTACAGTGGGCTGCGAAAGTGCATGGAGAAATTATTAATGAATTCATTGATAAAGTCGCCATTCACTTTTACGGCTGATGGTACAGTCACATAATACACTATTATCCATACTAATATTATAAATGCGAGAGTCTGTCTGTCTTTCTGTCTGTGTGTTCCCTCTTCACGCTTAAACCGCTGAACCGATTTAGATAAAATTTGGCATAGAGATAGGTTGAGTCCCTGAGAAGGACATAGGATAGTTTTTATCCAGAAAATCATCCCTTAAGAAAGTAAAAAGCGGGGTGGAATTGAGATAATTAACGAAGTGCCTGCTAATTTGTGTGCATAATATGCTCAAATTTAGATTGCTATGAGATATTTTCCAGGCGCTATTCTTACTCTAGCTGCGGTTACTAAGTCCACGCAGACGAAGTCGCGGGCAAAAGCTAGTAAACTATAATACAAACACTAACCGCTTGTTACAGCCGGCATTAGGGCATCGTTGCTCTCCAGCGGAACTCGCAGATGCAGATATGAGGTGACGCCACCGAAATATCTTTATCGCTTATTTTACACGAAAGTTTTGTTATACCTAGATAGATTAAAAACAAAAAACAATATACTTACAAACGAATTAAAAGATAAACTGTAAGTGCGTCAAATGGCAGCAAATGAAAACTTTCTTCGCGCATGTCACCCATCCGTAGTTTTTTTATTCAGAGACAAACTAGAATCGGGGGCCGGTTGCCATATCGTTCGATACCAAGTAACATGCGAGATTTGTCTAAATTGCTTGCAATTGACATTTCATTTCGAACAAAACGTCGGTATCAGCATCAGCATCAGCATCGCTCGTCTTATTCGTTTTTCGTTTATTTCTTATTTCGTACCATTCTATATTCGTCACTCGTTCTTTACTCATCTTGTTCGCTCTTTGTCACTATCTTCTTTAACAATATTATTTAACGTGTCTTATTCGTTTTTCGTCATGGTCTTCTTTAGTCTCATTCCTCGGTTTCGTTTTTTATCTCATAGACGTTTTCGCCGAAAATAATTTGACAAGTTCGGTTGTGGACACATTCGTAATTAGTCTCTTTTGTTTTTGTTCGCATTCTGAGTTCGTCACATTCGTTTCTCGTCTCAATCGCTATTTGTGAGTTTTGTGACTATACTTCGGAACACAAAACTAAAGAAGATTCATAATACTTACTAATAAAGACGAGGCTTAGATGAGTAGATAACTGCAGGTAGAATTATCATTAAAGCACTGAATTCAAACTCTAAATTAATGATTGATTGCTGATCTGTAATATCTGTATAAAATTGCCCTCAAATAATTGGTTATTCTTATAATTATTAAATTCATCTCTCCACCAATCAGTATACATGTTGCTTATTACTAAGACTCCCTTTTCTGTCAGAAACAAGTATCAGATAATATATTAGTTATTCGTTAAAAAGCGGTGCACACCTCTCCACCTCTCCACGCCCTCACGCGATTGACGCGATGTTGTCCCCTTGTCGCTCCGTGCGAGCGTCCGTTTTCGGGGACACATATTGTGAGTTGGCGAGTCATCATCTGCTCCTTTTTTCGTGTTTTTTGAAACATAGATTATCATGAAGACTATTGCAAATATAGTTTTCCCCTCACTAGCTCGGAAAGTTGTCTTTTATCCTTCAATACAAGCGGGGAAAAACGCGTTTTATCCACTAGCGGGGAAAGTAATTTGACCTTGGCTGGAGCGTGTTTAAGTAGCTTGACAGATAACAAAACGTAAATCGTTTATGATAATGATTCGTTCGATATTAATTATCATGGTTTGAGAATCTAATGAAAAATACCAAATTTAGCTTTATTTAATGATTTTAAGTCATAAACCTTAAAATTCCATCAGAAACGTTTGTTTTTTTATAATGATGTTAAATATAATTCTGAACGCACAAGTTGAGTTGATGCAATTTCAAAACGCATCGTTGACATTTCATACGTCAGAAATGTCAACATTGTCAACAATTTTTTTACTAAAAAACTTTTCTCACCGACTCGCGTAAAAATACACAACTTCCAGTGTTTTCTGTTATAATATCGTAAAGAAATGAAATGATTCCAGTGATGAAGATGATCTAACGCCTGTGGAGGTTGCATTTTCCTCGCTATAGTGAGGTGAAAAGTTTTGTGTTATACACGGGCGCAAATGTATTTTACTTCTCGTGTGTTGAAACACTCGCTACGCTCAGAATTCTATTTTAGAACCACTCGCTTCGCTCGTGGTTCGCCTATAGAATCCTTTCGCTTGCTCGTGTTTCAATTCTACACTCGCGGGTAAAATACAACTTTGCACCCTTGTATAACAAATAACTATATCAGTACCTATAATATTACCATAATATTACCTGGAAACGTCTCTAAAACGAATACAATAATGACTTTTACGAAAAACCGGCCAAGTGCGAGTCGGACTCACGTTTCAAGGGTTCCGTACATTACACAATTTAAACAATGTATTTTTCCCCTCACTAGCTCTCGCTTCGCTCGTGGTTCAACTATAGAATCCTTTCGCTTGTATTGTACTGTATTGTATTGTATTGTTAATTAAGTCCGACTCACGCTTGACTGCACATTCAAGATAGAGATTCTGCACATCGAGTAAGCCAAGACCACTTGTTTGAACTTTATAACTTGAAAGCTACACTTTGTGATCAGTCTCTAACCGAATTCGTAAAAAAATACTCGAAAATGATTAAAAAAGTTTGTATACAAGCTAATTCAATGTATTTAAGCAATAGGGTTAAGTCTTAAATAAAATTAAGACAACATGGGCGGTCATCAACGAAGAATTGGGTAAATCAGGAGTAGGGAACACTAAAATGGAGTTAATTGTCGACCGTGTGACTCTTATAGAAAATATTGACATTGCAAATGAATTTGTAAACTTTTTTGCTAAAATTCCTGCTGACACGACCAAATCTCTAAATTCTAATTGTATGGAAGCTAAACGATTTTTAAGCGAACATGTGGTAGAAGGTCCTATTTTTTAGTTTCACCACATAACTGAATTATATCTTATTAAAACTTACAAATCTTTAAAACTGAAAAAAACCAAGGACATTTTTGGACTCTCTGCGCAATTACTCGATACGATCATAGACATCATAGCACCTCATTTATGTCATCTCTTTAATTTGTGTGTCGATAGTGGTACTTTTCGTGAATTAATGAAAAATAGCAAAATTATCCCACTGTTCAAATCCGTAGACCCTTAAGAACGTACAAACTTTCGGCCGATTTCAATGAGGGCGGATTCGCTGATGACACGTCTCTCTTGTTTAAACAGTGACACAGCTGAGACTATCATAAACCCGGTCTTGCAGAAGACATTGACTTGGTTTACCACAAACAGCTTGCTTCTGAACCCGAAAAACACTAAATATATCCGGTTTAACACTTGCCGTCAGCAAATGGGTCACAAACCAAATTTGATTCTCGGACAGGATGTTCTAGAGTTTTCAGATAGCACAGTTTTTTTAGGTTTAACTATCGATTCAAAACTTCAATGGGGATCGCACCTAACTAGCTTAAGTAGTAAATAATGTTCTGCTGCCTATGCCGTTAAAAAAATTAGACAAATAACTGATGTAAATACAGCAAGATTGGTTTATTATAGCTATTTTCATAGTCTGATGTCGTACGGAGTCCTAGTGTGGGGAAGAGCTGCAGATGTTGAGAGCATATTTATTCTTCAAAAACGAGCAGTGCGAGCAATTTATAATCTTAAACCTCGCACGTCAATAAGAAATCTTTTTAGAGACGTAAACATTATAACATTGCCGTCGCTCTTTATTTTTGAAGTTATTATGTACGTCAAGAAGCATTACAAGGATCTTCCAAAAATTAGTGACATACATAACTATAATACGAGAAATAAAGGAAAACTTGCGGTGCGGCGGTTACGATTGGCAAAAGTTAGAAAGTCTTTCGTAGGACAATCGATCCATTTTTACAACAAAATACCTAGTCACATAACTGATTTACCATATCATCAATTTAAAAGAGTTGTAAAAACCAATTTAACTAAGAAAGCCTAGAATAAATTTAAAAGTGGAAAAAAATAATAATAATAGCATCGATCGCAGACGTTTCTGCTTGTTAAAAATTAATTTAGAATGGGTAGCACATCGTAACTGGTGAATTTCCAATATGAGTTGGAACTCCGGTGGCCGTTTAAGAAGTGTAACACTCTTACGGTAGATGTCGCTAGGGTCCCCTAGACCCATATAGTGGGAAGATTTGCTGACTATGGATGAGGTCTTGGTGGCTCAGTTGGCAGAGCGCTGGAGTATCGATCCTGAGGCCGTGAGTTCAAGTCTCACCCAAGGCAGTAATTTTTCCACTTTTAAATTTATTCTAAGCTTAATAGCATCGGTCGCAGACGTTTCTGCTTGTTAAAAATTAATTTAAGAAAGCCTACTATAAAATATCAGATTATTTAACTGATAAAAATGTTTTGGCTGATTGTGATATTGTAGCGTAAAGAGTAAGATACTCAGTCTGTATAAGTGTTAATTATTACTACTAATAATATGTAACAATAATATAATGTACACGACGGACACAAGTGTATCTTGTATACCTATGTGGGAAATAAATAAATTAAATTAAATTAAAATTTCTAATAGGTTTTCCTGTAATGTTTAGGTAAAGATCTATTTTGTGTATTTAAAAAAAAAATAGACCCCGTAGTTTCAGAGATAAAGGGGGGGGGGGGGGGAATGGTCATTCTTTGCCTATTTTTTTTAATTACTTCTAAATTGTTTATCCTAAAATTATAAAAAAATATATTAAGATTCTCACAACAAGCTCTTTCATTTGATATGCAACACGATATAGTTTGAGAAACTTTATTTTTTAATTTTCTCATTTACCCCCGTGGCCCCCATGTTTAAAATAAACTTGTTTCCGTTACATGTCCGTCTTTGGGTCACAAACTTACATATGTATATCAAATTTCAACTTAATTGGTCCAGTAGTTTCGGAGAAAATTGGCTGTGACAGACGGACAGACAGACAGACGCACGGGTGATCCTATAAGGGTTCCGTTTTTACCTTTTGAGGTACGGGAACCCTAAAAATGCACGATCGAGAACAGGACGGGTATCAAATGCACCCAAAAAAGACAGAGAGCAAAAAAGAGAGTGACGAATAACGAATGTGACTAAATATAACTTGCGAATGATACGAAAAACGAGGAAGGCAAACAATGAATGAGACCTAGGAAGACCATGACGAAAAACGAATAAGACATCTTAAGGTGGTTCTTCTTGCGCGAATTTCAT
This sequence comes from Cydia strobilella, assembly GCF_947568885.1. Classification (NCBI taxonomy): domain Eukaryota; kingdom Metazoa; phylum Arthropoda; class Insecta; order Lepidoptera; family Tortricidae; genus Cydia; species Cydia strobilella. The sequence continues at coordinate 35,337,452 of NC_086068.1, forward strand.
ACAAACTTTCTTGGCATCTAACTCCTATTATATATGTAGTTTTCCTTCACTTGAATCTGTAATGTTTGGGTAGTATATATATTTCTGTTTGCGCCAACACAAAAAATACGAGAAATTGATTAATATTATTAAGAAAAAACCCTTTGAAAATTGGTAAAATTTGGCCCCATTGCTTGTTTGTGTGAGTGAGTACAGTGTAGGTGTACTATTTGTCTCTCTCCATACATAACATCTATTTTGCATTAACCTCCTCCTAAAAACGCCTTATCGCTTTCCGCCCTCGTATTAGTCTCTCTCCATACATAACATCTATTTCCATACCTAGGTTCGGTATTTTAATTTGTGAGCCATGGTTTTTCATGATTTAGGTACGTCATATTGAAAAGTACTGCTGTCTTGTTTGCATTTCACAAATAACTAGGTATCTGGCGACAAATTAAACATATACATTAATTAACGTAGTAATCGAAATCTCTACTAATATTATAAATGCGAACCGCTATACCGCTGTACCTATGGTGAAATTGATGGAATATAGGATAGATTTATTCACGTAAATCATGAAATCGGGGCACAAAAGCTGCGTATATGCGAAGGTTGAAATTTATTTATTTATTTATTTATAAGAGACCAATTAATTAGAGCTTACACAATAATAATTGACATTAACCATGCATGACAATAAGTCAATAACTTTATTCATTTTGCCTTACCTTTTGACTATCGGTCTGGCCTAGTAGATACCTAACCTAATAGTGACCCTGCCTATGAAGCCGATGGTCCTGGGTTCGAATCCCAGTATTTAAGGTCATTTATTTGTGTGATGAGCACAGATACTCGTATTTGTTCCTGAGTCATGGATGTTTTCCATGTATCTATTTGTATTTTATATTACCCATATATATCGTTGTCTGAGTACCCACAACACAAGCCTTCTTGAGCTTACCGTGAGACTTACAATTAGTAAATTTGTGTAAAAATGTCCTTATAATATTTATTATTATTTATACCTGATTTAATTTTGACTTTACAGGATAATAGCTGAGGAGCACAAGTCCACTGATGATGAGGATTTGCCGAAGGAACAACTCGAGTGTCACCTCTGCACAGAGAGGTTCAGCGATTCATACTACATGAGAATCCACCAAGAGATCCACCACAGCAGCGAGCAGCCCGAGCCGGCCGCGGCGCCGCCGCCCGACGACGGCGCGCACCACATGGACCCCGCCACACTTGAGAGCATCTTTAGTGAAGATAAATAAACTCAACATATGTACCCCAGTTCTCATAACATAAATTAACTACTTATAATTAACTATACGTAGTTAATTTACAAGGGGGCAAAGTTGTTGTTTAACTCCTTGTGCTAATATTGATAATTAAAAGTCAATTTCACCAGCCAACTAGGTAATCAACTCAAAATTCGTATTTAGTTGCTTTGCCACTCTTGTGGATAAAATGTAACTTTCTCATAAGTTTTGATTAATAAAGATAACCTTTACGAGCTGGAGTCGTGAAAAATATTTTTCTCATTGTAAATTGTCGGTTAGGCGGTTTAAATTTTGCGTAAAGGACTGGTTTAATGTTAGCTAAAATTGTTGATTGTTGAGGCGTGGTTTAGAAAGACTGCGCTGCGTATAGTCGGCGCTAAGTAAGGATGAATTAATCAACTCAAAATTCGTATTTAGTTGCTTTGCCACTCTTGTGGATAAAATGCAACTTTCTCATAAGTTTTGATTAATAAAGATAACCTTTACGAGCTGGAGTCGTGAAAAATATTGTTCTCATTGTAAATTGTCGGTTAGGCGGTTTAAATTTTGCGTAAAGGACTGGTTTAATGTTAGCTAAAATTGTTGATTGTTGAGGCGTGGTTTAGAAAGACTGCGCTGCGTATAGTCGGCGCTAAGTAAGGATGAATATACGACAGCTATGAATAGACCCTTATATAGGTACATGGAGTAAAGCCCTATCGTTTAACTGATAGCCCTAGCTTCACATACGTATACGAGAGCTGCCCTGAAAATGTCGGGAATTGAAAAGAATATGCATTCAAATTAAATAAAAGTAATTTTTATTGTTTTTCAAAGTATTCTTTATATTTAATGCACTTTTTCATTCTTTAAAACCAGTTTTTAAAGCAGATATTGAACTCTGAAGTGGGGGCGACAAATTGGAAATTTTGTAAGCGTCGACTTCTTCTTCCGGCGTCTGAAAACGCTGACCACGCAACTTATTCTTGATTTTCGGGAATTTAAAAAAATCGTTAGGACTTAAGTCGGGACTGTATGGAGGATGGTCCAATAATTCTACTTGCCATAGGTACTCGAGATTGGTTTTTCGATTCAGGCTCATATTATGCGTATATCCCTGACAGTCCTGACACAATACTAAATACTAGTGACGGCCGATTTTGGTCGACCTTCACTGACGCAAGTCATCCGTGAGAAAACACGGCCACGATGAAATTCCGAATACCACCTGTATATTGTCGTCTTTGAAGGTGCTTCACTGCTAAAATCAGCAGTCAATCGGTCTCCACATTGTTGTTGTGTTAATCCACTTTTAAAGTCGTAATAAATGATAGCTTAAATTTTCACGGGACAGCTAGTTCCATTTTCAGCAGCGACTCATCGATTCTAAGAAACAATTAAAAAACGAACATTGTTTTTTTTTCTAAGTGTTTTCGGATAACGAAACTATGGTGATATTGAAAAAGTATAATACCTACATATCAAAAATAAGTTCTCAAGTATCAAATTCCCTAGATTTTCAGGGCGGCCCTGGTAAAACTTTCAATTCATAACTGTCAAAATATCAATTCTTACGTTGCAATGCAAAGACTATAGTGAGACATACTCGTACAGTACTTGGTACTGGTGCCTAATTAAAATATAGACGCCGAGCGGAGGCGTGTGAGGTTTAATTATTGCGAACAAAATGCGATGTGTTGGGAATACACATTGAAAGAATAGGGCCTCGCAGATGTGACTTCGCCCACGGCTATATTAGTTCACACTACGCCACTGCTTGGCACTGCAAGTGTTAATTACGCTAAATACGAAGAAAAGTGATTGTATATGTATACTGTATAGTGTGCTACTATTATATAAATAGCACTGTCAGGATTTTTATTTTCATTCTTTTAACTACTCATTTTATTGTCATTTTATAGAATAATATATAAATCGAACTTTCATAAAGCTATTTTGAACATGAAGAAAAACATGTTTAGATTTCAACTGGAATTCTACTGTGATTATTATCCTATCAAAAACATAAATGTGAAATAAGAGCCAATTTCAACACTAAGAATATGCGTCGTTGTTGACTTCGCCGGCAATATATATATATTATCAATTCTTTGATGGGATATCATTATTACTTTTTTTTTTATTATGCATCATAGTTGATTTCGAAACTAAAATTCATTTTTGCTATTACAAATTCGATAGGCGCTTAGTTGTAAATAAAAACTGTTTTTTGAAAATGTTACAAATTTCAAAAAAAACCTAGCCAAGTGCGAGTCGGACTCGCGCACCGAGGGATCCGTACTTTTTAGTAGGTATTTGTTGTTATAGCGGCAACAGAAATACATCATCTGTGAAAATTTCAACTGTCTAGCTATCACGGTTTATGAGATACAGCCTGGTGACAGACAGATAGACGGACAGCGGAGTCTTAGTAATAGGGTCCCGTTTTTACCCTTAGGGTACGGAACCCTAAAAACTGTGTTTTTGATGTTAGGTTCGTAACCACACAATTACTCAGCTGGATGCCATATTTTAACTTACTACGTCACCTGGAAGTGGGTTAGTTTTTTGATGTTAGCCTAGTCAATCAATAAGTCAGTGAGAATAATCCCGATTTTTAGATGTCTGTGTGTATCTTAATAACCGGTTGAGCTATATTTATGAAATTTGGGGTTCTATCTAGTTAGCCTTAAGGGTCTTAATAAATGAACCAAATGTAATTTGTTTATGTCTTACAGATTTTGAGTTACGCAGGGGTCAGAAGTGGCTCCAAACGTTCGTGTAATATAATATAACACGGCCGCTGCGTCGCCAGTTATCTTCTTTTGAACTTGGCTTGACACGCTACCGCGTGTGTAGATAAATTCTCATTGTGTGTATTTTGAAGTTATAGGTACATTATAGTCGTATGTATCTGGTACAATCGTATGTGTGTGGTTACATATAAATAATATATTGCTGCCCAATCACTTACAGTTTTATCTAAGTATCTACTCTAAAAACTGCCAGTGTATCTCATTGAACATTTATATTTTTTCATATCTCTCCATCCATCTCCTATTCGGAAAGTTCACCTTTAATTGGCTGACAGCCGGGTGGAAAATTACATTTCCCACCCTAGTGTGGAAAGTTTATTTTATTTTATATGTAGGTACTTCAAGCAATGGCTAACAACCATATTATTTAGTTAAAAGCTCTCATATTAGCTTCCGCATTTTCAGGCCAAGTCTTATCAAATAGTAGGGCAGTTTCAGGTGATAATGTGGACACGCTGGACAAAAGCACCAATTTTTTTCAGGTACTCGTTAGGTCCATGTTTTTGATAGGAACCAACTCCTCCGTCGGCCATCTTTAATTTTATGGCGGCCATTTTGAATTATACGTATATCCAGGGCCTATGTTCTGACCGCTCTAGGTTGACTATGTATATCCGCCCCCCGCTTATCTCAACTCAGAGCCGCCGCCGCGCCCCCTTGGTCCTTGCGCCCTAGGCTTCAGCCTGATTAGCCTGTGGGTAATTCAGGCCTTGCGTATGTCATTAATATCTCGAGTTCTAAATAACGTAGAATCACAAACTTAGTGTCTAAATATACATATTTGGGGTCAAGGAATTCAACTAGATATTTTTTAGAGTCGAGTTCCCAAAGGATATCAAACAGAACCCTGTTCCTAAGCTTCCGCTGTCCATCCGGCTGTCTGCGTATCAGCAATAGCTAGACTGTTCAAATTTTCACTGAAGTTATTTTTCTATTGCTGCTTTAACGTACATTCATAAAAAAATATGGCGTTTTTTTCCCGCCCATAACAATCGGTATATCTCTAGAACCGTAATATGTAGACACTTGAAATTTCCTCAGATTATGTATTACTATAGCCTCTATAATAACAAAAGTAATAAAAATATAATAACATTAACAATTGTTTTTTTAATTGTTTGCCCACGTAAGGCAGCTGTAAATAATATTGCTTGTACTTTTTTGTGGAAATTGGCAATCGTTGTTCATAAAGTTTATGCAGAGAATCAATCGATGGATTATTCGTTACGACCCGTGCTAGACTGAACTTTTCCATTTCCTTTCCCTATTTTTGTTGTCCCTTGACCCAATGATGTCTTTCAAGTCTACCGTCGTCCTTCATTGTGTATTTTACTTGCAATTCATTTAAGTCTGTTTAAGTAGTTTTAAGTTTGTTTTAACTGTTTCGTACATAAAAAAACTGTTTTATTCATTGCTTACCACCATGCCAAAAAGTATCTAAAACCGAAGAATTCATTCTATATTAGACCTTATTACTAGATAATAAGTTTAAAAATGCTTTAATTATTTTTTTTATAACGCAAGTCCACATTTTGAAAACTGTGTCACTTACATTAATTTTTCGTAACATACCTTAAACGTTTTGTGACATACCTTAAACTGTTCTTAATTTTTTTAACTAAATCTTAATGTAACTCCTAAATTTTGAAAAAAAATTAACGTAAGCGCCATGCTATTTTCTAAACTATAACAGTTGCCTTATTAATACCTTATTTAACTTAAAGAGCTCACAAATTATAAATAATTGATATAAACACGATTTCAATAAGATTTGTAAATAAAAAGTTACAGCACTTTTTCTGATTTACAATAGTTATTTGTTATACAAGGGTGCAAAATTGTATTTTACCCGCGAGTGTTTTAACACACGAGAAGTAAAATACATTTGCACCCATGTGTACCACAAAACTTTTCCCCTCACTATAGCGAGGAAAGTGCAACATCCACAGGCGTTAGATCATCTTCATCAACTGGAATCACTCATTTTTTTACGATATTATAACAAAAAACTGGAAATTCTTTACTTTTACGTGAGAAGTTTTTAAGTAAAAATTTTGTTGACAATGTTGACATTTCTGACGTATGAAATGTTAATGATGCGTTTTGAAATGCGTTCAGAATTGTATAAAATAACATAATTATTAAAAAACAAACGTTTATTATGGAATTTTAAGGTTTATGACTTAAAATAATTAAATAAAGCTAAATCTGGTATTTTTTATTAAATTCTCAAACCATTTATTTAATGATAATTAATATCGAACGAACCATTATTATGAGCGTTTTACGTTTTGTTATCTGTCAAGCTACTTAAACACGCTCCATCCAAGGTCAAATTACTTTCCCCACTAGTGGATATAATGCGTTTTTCTCAGCTTGTTTTAAAGGATAAAAGACGGCTTTCCGAGCTAGTGAGGGGAAATTTAGTTTTTGGCTTCTCCTGACAAATCATCATTTGGCGGTTACGTTAATTCACATTACAAGTGACGGTATGCTTGTGCTGAGCCAAAGTGCAATAAAATTGGAGTTATTGTGGCCAAAGACTAAATAACTGCAGAAAGTTGATTTGGTTCTGACGCGTTTAAGCGCGTTTAACACGGTGTTTCGCAGCCTATTATTACGAAAATAATGACAATATTTCCACTTATGTTTGAGAAAGCTTCATTTGAAATATAAAAATAAAAGTATTTGAACATGCGCGGACATATTGCCATTTTTACGTTTTTAATAAAGTTCGATTCCTAACAAAATAATAATTAATTGATTAACATAGGCTATCAATTTACGTTGTATATAGATATTTATTGGTGGTGGTTGATGATGAAAACGAACAGTGACAAGTAAGACATTTTAGACAATATTATACAATTAAAAAATGAAATGAATAAAAATGAGTAAAAATCGTGAAAGTTTATATCAATATTATACAAGATGAAGATCCAACTAATGCTGTTGAAACGACAGACCAAAGGGAGGAAGTTGATGAATGCAACGAAAGAAACGCAATAAATACGAAGGAAGGAAGATAAAAAAGGGGAAGCTGAAGGTGCAGCAAAAGCCACAGATGCTCCAAAAAAGGGGAAAGGAGCAAAGCAAGGAAAGGGAGTAAAGAAAAGTAGAAAATATGAAGGTAAAATTAAGTGTTTTTGCTGATCTCAAAATTTTCATTCATTTGTAACGATTCATTGTTTTTTTTCTTCTGAAAATTACAGAACCTTATAGAGGTTTAATAGTTTTAGTTCTTTTTAATACAGATTTTTAAGTTTTTTTAACAATTAAACTGTTTCGTACTAAAAACCCAGTTTTATTCATGGCTTACCACCATGCCGAAAAGTATCTAAAACCGAAGAACTAATTCTATGTTAGACCTTATTACTAGAGAATAAGTTTGAAAATGCTTTAATTATTTTCTTGTAACGTAAGTCGACATTTTAAAAACCGTGTCACTTACCTTAATTTTCGCACTTAAACTATCGTGAGACATATTTCAAAATATTTATCAGTACGGTTTTTACTCACTATTATTTATGGGGGGGGGGGGGGGGCTGCCCCGCGCCCCCCGCCCCCGCCCCATCAGCGCATGCGCAACGAGAGACGAGGCGGGCGGCGCGGGCAGTGCACGTCTGCACGACGTACAACCGCCGCGGACACTCGTGCCTGAGGAAGGATTCCAAAGAATCCGAAACATGTCGCCAAAAGCGACTAAAAATAATAGTGAGTAAAATTGTGACATACCTTACACTGTTCTTAATTTTTTTAACTTAATCCTAATGTAACACCTGATATTCGAAAAAAATTTAACGTAAGCGCCATGCTGTTTTCTAAACTATAACAGTAGGCTTTTTAATACTTCATTTAGCTTAAAGATCTCACAAATTCAAAATCTTCTTCTTCCTGCCCTTATCCCACGTTATGTGGGGTCGGCACAACATGTTTTTCTCTTCCATTCTCCTCTATCTTTCGTCACCTCAGCACTCACTCCTTTCTTTCTCATATCCTCTTTCACACAATCCATCCATCGCTTTTTGGGTCTACCATACGCTCTCCGTCCATCAACATTCATCCCTAACATTATTTTGCCTATATGGCATTCATCCCTCCTCATCACATGCCCAATTCAAAATAATTGCTATAAATACGATTTCAATAAGATTTGTTTGTAAAAAAATTACAGCACGTTTACTAATTTGCAAATTAGTTTTTGGTTTTACCTGAAAAATCGTCATTTGGACCACGTTAGTTGATATTACAAGATAAGCAATCTCGTTATAAAGTTTGAAACTTGTCTGAGCTGGGTAAATATTTACAATGCTTTGGTCTCAAAAACCAAACGTAATGTAGAGTTATTTTTTTAAATATAATATTAATACCTAGCTTTCAACTTAGCGTAACAGTCAATCGGTTATAATGTGCCACAAATGTAAGAGTCATATCTGTATACAGATGACTTGTACATTAATTATTTTTTTTAACTTTGGTCTTTACCTCAAACGATCTCAATACACAGTCAAAAATGTGTCGTTACGTTATAATATGGTAAGCTTTTTATAAAAAATGTGCCATACATTAAAAAAAGTCCCTAAAATGAAAAAAATGGTTTGATTTTGGTTAACGTAATCGACATTTTTTTCAAGGTATCGCAATTTTAATAGCAGTAATCGACAGATCATCAAATTTGCAGTCGAACTGTATACTTAACTCAATTTCGTAATTTTGGCGGTTACGTTAATTCATATTACAAGTGACGATACAGAGTACAAGGAAGGCACGGAGCGACAAGCGACACAGCCTCCTCGTCTCAAAGCTAGCTCATGACTGCCGGCTACGCCGTTTTCGAGCTACATACGCACGAAAAGATTTTTTAACATTATGAAACGTTGCATTTGTAGTGCCTGTTAAAACATTTATTTTAGTTTAAAAATAACTATAATCGAATAAACAGTTTAGGAGATATAAGCAAAATGAGTCGCAAAACGGCCTTTATGGAAAAACTTATAAGTCACAGGGAAAAAGTTAAACGTTAGAAATATTGTACATAAAATGTAGATTCATATATATTTTTTTCATAATTTTTCGTTGAACCGTTAAGAAGATATACTCTAGAAAGTAAGAGTTTACGGCCAAATATAGCGACTAGCGCCTTAAGATAATGTTGGTTCGTAGCGTATACATAAATTGCTGCAGCGGCTAATGCTTGTTGGCTAGCGCTTAGCAAGTTAGCACACTGGTGACACTGTATACGATTCGCACGTCGTTCCATGTGCGAGCGGGTTGTCGCTATAATACGTGCATAGCGTTGTCTCGCTCATGGCTCCTCTACACGATGGGCCAGCGAGGTGGCCATGCGATGGTTGAAACGCAACTACACGATGGCGACATTCAGTTGTGATCTATTCGTTTTCCAAGATGGACGTGGGCTATGCACGTATTATAGCGACAACACGCTCGCACAACGAACGACGCGACGTGCGAATCGTATCCAGTGTCACAAGCGCCACGCCATAAGGATACAGACAGGATTCAGGATTTTAAACCATTTATTAATAGTTATTTGTTATACAACTTTGCACCCGTGTGTAACACAAAACTTTTCCCCTCACTATAGCGAGGAAAGTACAACATCCACAGGCGTTAGATCATCTTCATCAACTGGAATCACTCATTTTTGTACGATATTATAACAAAAAAAACTGGAAATTCTGTACTCTTACGTGAGAAGTTTTTAAGCTCAGAATAATGACTAAAGCATAGAAGTCGGGCAAAAATGCTTCGCAAATATGTATACCCGTACTTTACTTCCTTACGAATTAGATAATGTGCCGAAAAGAGATGCATATATGCTTGTTAGTTCTCATTTACGTACGGTGTCATAAGTTTGATAATTTGCTAGGGATGTGACTGTGTCGACTTTTTATATCGATAAATTATGCATAAGTTTATGTGCCGTGTAAAAGAATAATCACGAAATTGGCAAATTGATAATAGTCTGGCTAATGAAAGTTGAACTTGAAAAAACGCGGCAATTTCAAGAAATCTGTAGCAGGCGGCTAGTTGAAATGAAATGAAATGCGTGGAATACAAGGATTGCATAACTTTTATACTTTTTATAATTTTCATATTCTAAAAATCATTAAAAAGTATAAAAATTATGCAATCCTTGGAATCAAAGAGCCGCTTGATATGAGGATTAATGCATGTACCTAATATAGCTTTTATCTCATTTGCAGTCTACCACTCAGAACCGTCTAACTATACCTCTCGTTTTTTTATCATTAGAAAGAAGGCGAGCGATCTTAACGTGTCGTTTTATCGAAAAACGCTTTGAAAATAAGTCACAACAAATATAATATACGATTATTTACATACTTTTGCTTTCATAAGTAAAATATTGCTATATTTATAAAAAAACTTGTCAATAAAAAGACACGTGGAAATGGTTTACCGTTTTTTCTAATGCTAAAAGACTAAGTATAGTTTCTAGTCATGTACAGTCAGCTGCAGAGAAAAGGCACCCCCCCTGCATACAAAGTTCTGTAAATTAGTATGGACGTGGGGTACCTTTTCTCTGCAGCTGACTGTACCAAATAGGAAATGAAAAAAAAAAAAACGTTCGTGTAATATATTTTTTTTATTTAATAATAGGGCCACTATCACAATCTGAGGGTCTATCGCGAAACAAGAAAATCGAACTTTCGTTATCTAACATCTCTTTTACTCTTGCGTATTCGAGCGATAAAGAGGCAGCTAGATAACGAAATTTCGGATTCGAGTTTTCCGGTAGGTCCCCTGAAAACTTGTCAAAAACCTGTTAAAGGTACAGTATGAATAAGTTACGATACGGTGCACTAAAAAAGCTAGTGCTGCACTCTGGTGGCAGAACATTGCAGTAATATCCCCTATTCCTCGTCCTTTGGAAATCTGAAATAAAAAGTTGAGTTTTGTGACCAACAATATTAATAAAAGGAACATTCGTCAATGATCATTAATGTCTTTTTTATTAGGGTTCCGTACCCAAAGGGTACAGACGGGACCCTATTACTAATACTTCGCTGTCCGTCTGTCTGTCACCAGGCTGTATCTCATGAACCGTGATAGCTAGACAGTTGAAATTTTCACAGATGATGTATTTCTGTTGCCGCTATAACAACAAATACTAAAAAGTACGGTCCCCTTGGTGCGCGCGTCCGACCCGCACTTGACCGGTTTTTAGTATTAAACTATAGTCTGGCAAACACAATCTGTCAGTAAGTAAGAACAAAGAAAACTATAGGTACAGTCGAAGGCAAAAATATCGTTCCAGACAAATGGCTTAAAAATATGTGAACACGATTTTATTGTCTGAGCGTACACATATTTTTGAGACTTTGGGAATGTATATATATTGATGCCCTTGACTGTACTCATCAATTAAAATGAGACAGTCCTGGGCCAAACTATAAGAAAGCTGTAAATGTCGATAGGTTATTGATCTGAGGTCGATACATCACTATGCCAAAAATATAACCTTTCATACTTAGCAGAAAAGTTCGAAAATTTATGCAAAAATCTATATAGACTTGAATGCAAGTAATAATTACATAAACAATATGTCGATTTCTATGTTTAGGGTCAGGTCCTATAAATTAATTTCTTCAAAATTGAACAAAACTCACCGATTAAAGGTTACCGGTTCGTGCATATTTTCTTTTCTTCCTGTATGCGATTTACAGCCCTCGATCACACAAGACATTATCACAAAGGGAACTTCAAACCATTACAAATAAAAACTCAACACGTTTTCCAACAATCTTTCAGGAATAGCAAGAATATAATTAAAATAAACCAAGATGACCGCTGAAACATCCCGAAATATTTCAACTAAAATAATACGACTATGTCAAGTTGTTACAGTTGACACCTACCTGTGAAATAACGAACTTATATTTTATTTGGCTGGATTATATTATAGAACCACATAGGACCATTTGACATTTCCCTCAGTTCATCTTATGACAATACTGAAAAAAACGAAAGAACTTGCGGATTGTTGTCTCACTCACTCATAGACAAAAAGTAATAACGTGTTGTGAATACGATATCTTTTACCGAGCTTTTATTTTTGCCCGGCTTCTTTGCTTTAGTCATTATTCTGAGTTTTTAAGTAAAATTTTTGTTGACAATATTGACATTTCTGACGTATGAAATGTCAATGATGCGTTTTGAAATTGCATCGACTTGTGCGTTCAGAATTATATTTAACATAATTATTAAAAAACAAACGTTTATTATGGAATTTTAAGGTTTATGACTTAAAATCAAAGAGTAGTATAATATCTTAAAATCATTAAATAAAGCTAAATCTGGTATTTTTTATTAGATTCTCAAACCATTTATTTAATGATAATTAATATCGAACGAACCATTATTATGAGCGTTTTACGTTTTGTTATCTGTCAAGCTACTTAAACACGCTCCATCCAAGGTCAATTTACTTTCCTCACTAGTGGATAAAATGCGTTTTTCCCCGCTTGTTTTAAAGGATAAAAGACGGCTTTCCGAGCTAGTGAAAGGAAAATGCCTTTTTGTTTCAGTTTATTTTAGAAAACTTTACACAAATAGGTAATACTTTAGGCTAAAGAAAGAGCCAACAAGAATAATGATGCGTTTGTGCTTTCGTAGAGGGCCCTCCACACTCGTGCGCGACGCCGCGTAGTCTGGAGCGGGCTTAGGAATAGGAAACCACATCAAATCTACTTCTAAAGCTGTTGTGATAAAAATGTGATACACGACATTGCTAGTAATTTGATAATACACTTGGCAAATCTACCAGACAAAACAACAACATATATAATATATAGCAGAATATTATATTTAACAATCGTTATCCGATGTAACCATATCTTATCTAAGTTGTTTAACCCATTCAGGGCCGGCGACTCAGCGTATGGGTCATTCTCAAACAGTTCCGCAGGGCCAGTGACTCACATGTGAGTCATGAATAAATTCCGTTTTCAAAATAAACGAAACGTAATTTGACGTAATAACGTAAGTATCATATAGGCTGACAACCATTTCTATAAGGTATATTAGGCTAAAAAAATATAAACACGTTTTTTGAAATGAAAACAGGGTCTTAAATATTCAAGTTTGGTTAACTATCAGTGCAATATAGTAAGAATACTGAAATTCTAGATACATACGCGTTGGAAGCAAACAGAGATATCCATATTTCAAATTCAAATATACCAAAAAAATATATATTTAAGAAGTTATTGACATGGCTCAAGGTGTGGGTCACCGTGGCCTGGCGCTAGATGTAAAAACTACAAATGTATCCATAGCAGGCTAAAATAAACTTTATTGGCTGGTTTTAAAGCTTATTTCATGTTGAAGCTGTTTGATATTGTATCATTTTACAACCGATTACTGTTTGGATGATGGTAAGCAATATTTTGTAGGGACCAAATCGTAGTATAATAATGTACTTTTATGTCATAATATTTGGTGATCGTTGTATTGTATCTTACTACTAACAATCATGTAAAGATTCTTTTTTTTTCGTTTCAATATAAAACAAGGCGGTTAAAACAGTCACCACTAACTAATAGGTATTGTATTATCGTAATAGTGTGTGACAAATATTTACAAGTTTTTAAAACATCTTCGTGGTTTCTACGGTAGATTAGGAAGTAGGTACTATAATACATTTTAAGTGCTCTATTGTTACTAATATTAATATAATGGCGTTTACCAAAACAAAGATAATGACCGACCAGGCGGTCTAACATAAGTTGCGTTCTCGTGCGCGAGTCCATACTTGAAGTCACGCTAGATGTATGGAGTCGCGCGCGAGAACGCAACTCATGCTAGCAGGTCAGGTGTAAGCTTATCGGACACACTTGGACAGTAAACAACTAAACAATGAATGCATCCGAGCCGAGCGGCGGTATTATCTTTCATGTGGTATTTCACCAGAGTTCAAGAAGTGATTCACCCCATCCCCCTATTAGATATTTATTTTGGAGTAACATGGAAAATATTATTTAGTCACGATTTATTCGTTGGCGACTTTATACTCCTTCTGTGCTGTTTAGTGATTTCGTATTTTGTGACTCTGGCTTAACCCAAAAAACAACAACAACAAACACGGCAAGTTTTAAACGTCAAACCTCTATGAAATTATGACGTTTAACTTAGCACTTGCACAAGCTGGGCTATCAAAATCGCTGCCAACTTAGCTTGGCCTGACATTAAAAGCTTGTAGAAAGTAAGAATATTCATTCCTACAAACTGCAATAATTAGTTTATTTTGATAGGCACAGAAAAAAGGTGGTTAGTAAAAATGTTGCATAATGTTGTTCAACTGGTCGGCTTCATAAGCAGCGATTTATTTACCGTTCGCGCCAGGCTCGAGACCCATAAGCTGAGTCATGCGTTTTAGCTAAAAACGGTTTGTATGATGGCCCGGCGTATTGAGTACGCTCAGCGGTTCTTGGCCATGAATGGGTTAATACCTCGTATCAATCTTAAAAAAAAATATCTTACTAAACAAAGGAATGTAACGTACTGAACATTCACAGCCATTTTAAATTAGGTACGTTTTATATTCAGTTTTTGGAGTTTACTCCTTAAGGATCGATTTTCATATATAACCTAAGCCCGGGGTATGAACATTTATCACTCTGCCAAACAGTTGCAGATATTATAGAGGCTTCTTTTGGATTCAAATGAAAGGAGAAAGACACGTTACGGCAGACAGGCGCGGCGATATTTACCTATTGAAGGTTTCTGGAATTACGTTTTATTTATGGGATTACTTATACTAGGAACAAAATAAGTCGCCACTTTCATGCTTTATTTTAGTTAAGTTAGACTAAAGAGAATTTAGTATTAATGGCGTATTGCCATCGCTCGAAAACATGGCGCCATACCTTTGGCCTATACTCGTGTAGATGTCGCCACCGTTTGATATTTAACACATAAATGAAAGAACAAGGATCAAAGTCAAATGGCGTTTCAAAAGTTTTAGTCCTGTGTTGAAAGATCACAGTAAATTTACTGTGACTACAAAATTTACTTTGAAAATGCGCCTATATACTAAATTCTCTTTGGTTTAAACCATCTATTGAATTTTATTGCTAAGTTACCGAGCAGTGGCGTGATAGTAAATTATCCGTAGAGGAATTTATATTAATTTATAAGTTACGTTATCCCTGGTTTAAAGATTACTAAGTGCCATTTACAGAAATCTTATTGTTGGATACTAATAGTTAATACATCGAGATAAAAGGTAAATTCTGTAATAGAGCTGAAAAACTATCATTATAGACGCTTAGTTGCGGTTCAATTCATTAAGAATGCGGAGAATGTGTAGGAATAAATTGATAATATCCATGTATAAATTAATGGTCGCCAGAATATATTCCTCAGGCGACAGGTTGGTCATCATCTGCTGCGTGTCGAAGATCAAAAACATACTAAAGAGGATAGCACCACCGAATGCCAAGAGTAGCTCCAACCCCGAACTTTGGATAAAGATTTGAAGTAAGCCACCAATAATGAGAACGCTGACTCCACCTACGAGGCTGAAAAAGAAAACGAAAAATTTGTAAATTAGCAAACTGCACTCTGCAGGCTGCGCCCGGGGGAAGATGATGTCTAAAGAGAGTATAAACGGTTTAGAAAATCATTTTATACAGACCCATAAGCCATAAATGAGAAATCACGTTTTGTGTTGAGGGTGTAGAGCGTCAGAGAGAAAACCACGGTGAAAGTGAGAGCCAATGCTTGCAGCACTACAAAGGTATCATAGAATGATACAATAACACCCACTGTATAGGACTGCACCACAGTCTGTAAAACAATATTTCAATTGCATTATGTTTTGGCAACAGTTTGCGGGAGGTCGAGTGTAAAAATATGCTGGGTGCATAAGACTTACTCAAAAATATGTCCCATATCTCCCATAGTTCTTAAGTCCCCGGCAACAATACAAACGTAGTTACGCTCTCATTTTAAAACGACTAACTACATTACTCTAAAACTTTGTACTTTCAATCGGGAAAGGTATATCTAGGTCTGTAATTAGTTTATGTAGCTTCAGATACCATAGTTAAAAAAATACAGCGTATTTAAGTTTTTCATACAAAACTTGTTTTTGCTCTATTTCGTTTGTTTTATATCCCTTGAAGTGGTAGGAACCGGCTCGCGCACAATTTAAATCATTTAACCTTTTGGACGCCAGGACGGATATATTGGCACCGCAGGTCCAACGCCAAAGACGGATTAATCGGTCAAAGACCACATAGCAACATAGACCTACGTGCATGTGCATAAAGTTCAATTTCAGTTTTGACACTTCGGTGACGTGGCGTCCGAGTGACAGCTTTTGTGTTTGACACGGCGTCGAAAAGGTTAAATTTGGAATTTGATTAATTAAAATAAAATCGAAATTCCTTCAACTCAAAAATGACGTATGCCACTTGAAAGGATATGCTAGAGCTAATTACAGACCTAGATATACCCTAAGGCCAGGATTACACATGTAAGTTTTACTTACGTAAGTAGGGACAAAGCTATTTGCTAGAATGAGATAACGATATTCATATCTCATTCTGTAGTATAGCTGTGTTCCTACTTACGCAAGTAAAACTTACAAGTGTAATCCTGGCCTAATGTCATTATATGTGCAAAGTTTCATTACAATCCAACACGTAGGTTTAAATTGAGAACGAAACTCCGTTTGTATGGGACACTGGTATGGGAAGGTGAAATTCGGCCGAGCTTGCCCGGGACTCTTAATTCGCTGACGACATACTTTTGAGTATGATGAGTGCACCCATATTTTTACACTTTACTGTAGGTACATAAATAGAGGCTTCCACGTAAATTTGGTCCAAATACTCTAAACTAAATGAACTCGAAGAGGGCCCACTGATTACCAGTCCGCCGGACGATATCGGCCTGTCAGTTGTTCGGAACTGTCAAATTTTTGTTCTAACTGACAGGCTGATATCGTCCGGCGGACTGATAATCAGTGGGCCCCTTAAACTTATATATCTTCCCGACGAGCGGCGTCCTACTCGTATTGTGTAGGGTAGGGAGGGGCATGTTGAGCAAGCGGGTAAGTTGGACAATCAAAATATCTCTAAAACTAAACCTGCGACGCGGGAGACCAATATGGCGAAAAGTGAGGTCTGTGGGAGAACACAATCCGCCTTTACCAGTTGCCACGCGGCGCAGGAGTTAGTAGTATGCTTCGTTTGTTTTTATTCGGACTCAAAATAGTAAGGTGGTTTTTGGTCTAGAAGTCTTCTGGAAATCGATTTTCGCTCATGTCGTCGCAATTATAGACATATTTGGTATCAGTACATTCAGTGTGATGTCATGAACACAAATATATGACATGACATGACTGACATGACTGATGACAAGCGCGAAAGTGGGTGGGGTAGTTGCTGTGACGTCAAAAAGTCGGCAGTACAAACGTTTTTACTTTTTTTTTTATCATACCATGTGGGGCATCAAATTAAATGAAATATATTTATTGCTAGAACATAGTGTTGTGACGGATATTATATTATAAGTAATGTAACTTTTAGTTGTTGTTATTGAAATAAAGAAATTTGTTATTATTATGTGTATCTCCGTTTTAAAACTCTCGGATCTTTTGAGCCCGGTCATTTATAAGGCGTGCGTGGGGATATAGATCAAACACGTAGAGGCCGTTTGGAGAGATTTGATGTCATGTAGAACGCCTGCTGGAACCCATTCACGGGTACATCAATAGATACCCGTGAACCGGTTTCAGCAGGCATTGGAAGCTATTGTATATATGGACAGAGTACTGGTCTATGGTTTAAGTTTGGGTGGAAAAAAGACTGGGCTATTGCAAAGAACTCCGGACACCTGCCAAAACATTGCTTGCACAAGTTATCGAGGCAGGCGGTGACTCGCCACTCGTTAGATGGGCACCTGATGCGCCATCGTAAAGACGGCCACTGGCCAGGCGCAACACCGGCGTGAGCGGCTCAGGGGTGTCGAAAGGTGTGCTGCGCTTTCTCCGAAGTTACTCGCGGCGTTATGCCCTTTAACACTTCCACCCCTGGAGCATATAGCTCTTACGACTCCCCTCTGGACGGCCAATGAAGGCAAGCCAGAGCTGAGAGTCCTGCGGGTCCCCTTGGGGTCCACTCCGACCGACGAAGACACGCCGGAGACGGAGACCCTGACCGACTCTCTGGAGCACTCGGGTCCGTGGGGTCGTCACTCCCCAACAGCTCGCCACAAGCTGTTATTGTTATTATTATAAAGGGGCCCACTGACTATCAGTCCGCCGGACGATATCGGCCTGTCAGTTGTTCGGAGCTATCAAATTTTTGTTCTAACTGACAGGCCGATATCGTCCGGCGGACTTACTATTTTAAGTATTAATGCTTAGGGGATCCCTAGGTAATAAGAGCACCCATCCCCTGTCGCTACCAGCTCGCACACACCGTAGGCACTGTAGGCTATAGCCTGGACGAACGTCTATCGGCCCTGTGACCGTGCGGCAAGTGGCATAGTGGCAATGGTGGCGTTAAGGGGTACGATTCATCTTTACAATCCGTCGTTACAGACCGATCGAAACGACGGATTGATAGTGTATGTTAATATCTTTAGATTTACTTAATCGAATACGATGTCGAAAATCGCAACAAAAACCCGTGCAATCATGAATATCGTAACGATGAATCGAAATTGTATGGCTCTTTGCAACCAACGATTTGCTTTTTGTCTTTTGTCTCATTCTTTAGGGGTATTCTCTAGGGTATTCTACTACCTAGTTAAATCAGTTTCTTTTTTAGAACTGTCAAAACGATTTGCTAATAGGGAATTTATATGAAAAATTACATCGTGACGTCATGGTCAACTAACCTACTTTTTATACTTCAATCCAATTGATTAAATAGAAATTGTGTTTACAAACAACTGCTATCTATGTTTCTCTAATAATTATCTGACGGTCTAGCATGACTTGCGTTCTCGCGCGCGAGTCCATACTTGAAGTCGCGCTAGATGTATGGAGTCGCGCGCGAGAACGCAACTCATGCTAGAAGGTCTGGTGCCTTATTTCATGCATGGTGTGAACTACTGTAACATTTTCACTACTTCGTCTAACAAATTATTAGAAAACGTTCAAAAATTTCACAATCCACAGTTGACTTTGAACTGAATAAAAAAAAACACCCCCCCACCCTTTTTCATTAGCGGGCGCCATTTTCAAAAATTTATATAGCCTATGTCATTAACACAATTCTGACGAATTCAACCACATCGCATATGGGCTATATAAATTTTGAAAATGGCGCCCGCTAATGAAAAAAGGGGGGGGGGGGGTTGTTTTTTTTTCTTACTATAGCAATATGGGTATCAAATGAAAGCTAGTGAAAAGACGATTTCAAAAATATATGTAAATAGTCTGGTTTGTTGTTTGTTTTAATTATAGTTGCAGTTTAATGTAACAGAAACTTACACTTTTTTCAACTTGATGTACTTTTCTTATTTTTGGTTGTATCTGGTTAATTATTTTTTTACGTTACATAGAGGATATTCACAGTCACTTTGTATGTATTTTGGAATGATCCATTCAGTCATTTTCAATTTAGAGCAGTTCAAAGTCAACTGTGGATTGTGAAATTTTTGACCGTTTTCTAATAATTTGTTACACGAAGTAGTGAAAATGTTACAGTATGTTATATATTTGTGATACTCACAAAGCCCTTTCATTTGTTACCCCACATGGTATGATTTGTGTTCAGGACATCACGCTGAATGCACTGATACCAAATATGTCCATATTTGCGACGACATGAGCGAAAAGTAACCTAAAGCCTGTTTCGCCAACCCTCTAAAAAGTCTAAAAGTAAAAAAAAGATCTGTAGTATTTTTCTAGTATCATCATCGCTCGTCTCATTCGTTTATTTCTTATTTTGTATCATTCTGTATTCGTCACTCGTTCTTTACTCGTCTTGTTCGCTCTTTGTCACTATCTTCTTCTTCTTTTACTATGTCTTATTGGGTTTTCGTCATGGTCTTCTTTGGTGTCATTCGTCATTTGTCTTTTGTCTCTTTCGTTTTGTCTTTTCTATTTATCATTGTGTCATGTCTTTTTTAGTCTATTTTAAGAATTTCTATTTAATCAATTGGATTGAAGTATAAAAAGTAGGTTAGTTGACCGTGACGTCACAATGTAATTTTTCATATAAATTCCATATTAGCAAATCGTTTTGACAGTTCTAAAAAAGAAACTGATTTAACTAGGTAGTAGAATACCCTAGAGAATACCCCTAAAGAATGAGACAAAAGACAAAAAGCAAATCGTTGGTTGCAAAGAGCCATACAATTTCGATTCATCGTTACGATATTCATGATTGCACGGGTTTTTGTTGCGATTTTCGACATCGTATTCGATTAAGTAAATCGTTAACGATATTAACATACACTATCAATCCCTCGTTTCGATCGGTCGGTAACGACGGATTGTAAAGATGAATCGTACCCCTTAACGCCACCATTGCCACTATGCCACTTGCCACACGGTCACAGGGCCGATAGACGTTCGTCCAGGCTATAGCCTACAGTGCCTACGGTGTGTGCGAGCTAGTAGCGACAGGGGGATGGGTGCTCTTATTACCTAGGGGTCCCCTAAGCATTAATACTTAAAATAGTAAATTTACTTATAATTTATTTGTATCTAATGTCTATTGTGTTTTAATATCTATGTTAACGTAAGTATTACTCATTAAAATCATTTTATGGTTTAAGAAGAACTTTATTCTCAAAAAGAATTTACAAAATTCGCTTACTTGAGAATACAAAAAATTATAATAAGTATATCTTAGGACTAGCGTGCAGACAATGTGACATAAATATTCATTATAAATAATCATTACAAAGATTCGTTTGGTTACAAAGTGGGTAGAAATAGAAAAAGGTTACTAACCATATGGTGCATTCCCAACGCTTACCAAGCGCATGCGAGTTTACGCTATCCAGTATAAGTGTGACTTATGATTAAGCGCGGTCATTAGAAATTGTGAGTCACGTTATGCTGGTTTACCAATCATGCGTCCGACAGCGGGTCAAAGGGAACTCGTTGCCTAACGAATGTCGGCAAGCTACGAAGCAGTTAGCATGGAGAAGGCAATTGGTTTAATTATAATAACGCAGGTCAGATAGTATTAATTATATAGTATTTGTTAGAAATAATATAATAGGGTTTTTTTTTTGTATAGTTTTTATTATATATATATATGTATATAGTTCTTACATAGTTTTTTTTATTGATGTATATTATTTATATGTATGTAATTTTATGCAATAAAAAATAATTAAATAAAGTTTTTGCATTTATAGTTATAGTATATTGTTATTTATGTTTATTTTGGTATGTTGTTTAATAATATAGTTTGTATTAGTATGTTTAGTTTTTTTTTTTTTTTTATACGGATAATATATGTTTTCAAAATATTTACCCTACTTAAAAATAACTTTTTTATATGAATGAACAATTTACTTGACTATAATATAGTCATATAATACATAGGTATTATGTGCATACTATTTGCTTAACAAATATACATGCACTAGCTCATATAATTATTACATTATTTATTAGGTACATAGAATTTTAAGTTTTTTTTTTTTTTTTGAAGCTGTTATGGATTTCAATTCCTTGATATCTTTTGGTAACTTGTAAAGTTGAGCACCTTCATAGATACACAGGCGGAGTCTCCGTCCTCGTTATTTGTCCGTTGGTTTTGGCTGTGAAGATAACATTTTTGGTATGCCCTTTACATATTTGATGTATAAATTTGTCTCACCATTGGATGTACGAGCTTGAATTTTAATTTTATTATACCTAATTCATTAATGAATATTGTAGCGGGTGTTTATTGTTATTTATTATGCACCAGAGAACGCCGAAAAACGGTTTTTAGTAGTAATCAATAACCCTATTAATAATTGTGCAGAAATTCATTACTCAAACAACTTTCCAAAATTATGTTAGTCTCGTTTTTTCATAGGTATATTTTCCTTGCTCAACTTACCCCATACCCATGTAATGCTCAACTTATCTCACTGTCGACTGTCAAGGCAAGTTAAGCAGGTCTGACTTTTGTTACTTAAGGGGCCCACTGACTATCAGTCCGCCGGACGATATCGGCCTGTCAGTTAGAACAAAAATTTGACAGCTCCGAACAACTGACAGGCCGATATCGTCCGGCGGACAGATAGTCAGTGGGCCCCTTTATAATAATAACAATAACAGCTTGTGGCGAGCTGTTGGGGAGTGACGACCCCACGGACCCGAGTGCTCCAGAGAGTCGGTCAGGGTCTCCGTCTCCGGCGTGTCTTCGTCGGTCGGAGTGGACCCCAAGGGGACCCGCAGGACTCTCAGCTCTGGCTTGCCTTCATTGGCCGTCCAGAGGGAAGTCGTAAGAGCTATATGCTCCAGGGGTGGAAGTGTTAAAGGGCATAACGCCGCGAGTAACTTCGGAGAAAGCGCAGCACACCTCTCGACACCCCTGAGCCGCTCACGCCGGTATTGCGCCTGGCCAGTGGCCGTCTTTACGATGGCGCATCAGGTGCCCATCTAACGAGTGGCGAGTCACCGCCTGCCTCGATAACTTGTGCAAGCAATGTTTTGGCAGGTGTCCGGACTTCTTTGCAATAGCCCAGTCTTTTTTCCACCCAAACTTAAACCATAGACCAGTACTCTGTCCATATTCTCTACAATAGCTTCCAATGCCTGCTGAAACCGGTTCACGGGTATCTATTGATGTACCCGTGAATGGGTTCCAGCAGGCGTTCTACATGACATCAAATCTCTCCAAACGGCCTCTACGTGTTTGATCTATATCCCCACGCACGCCTTATAAATGACCGGGCTCAAAAGATCCGAGAGTTTTAAAACGGAGATACACATAATAATAACAAATTTCTTTATTTCAATAACAACAACTAAAAGTTACATTACTTATAGGTAAGGTATGGAGGTACATACATCAGTCTGATTTAGGTACGTAAATAAACTAATTTAGTTGCAAAGTTATACATTATGAGAAGAATGAGTCCTTTACTCCCCGTACTAGTTAAAACTGTATCACGGTGAAGTAAGATTCACCCGCAAACATAATATTATTGTTTGACTTGAGAACATTTTGCTGTTTATTAATACGCGAAACAAGAATTTTGTCTGATGACATTTATTCCCAAATAATTAATGTTCCATCGACTTCAGTAAAAAAAATAAAAAATAAAACGTTTATTCAAAAATCTTACGTACAAGTAAATACATATTTTCTTCTGCCAAACCACACAGTGTTAACAGTGGTTTGTTGGCAGACGAGGCTCTTTTGTGTTTGTGTAAGCTGTTGATATGTAACTTAACTTTTTCTTAAACCTAAACTTATCTACTTAACCCTTTACCGCATGCGCAGCTAAGGCTGCGCATGCGGTAAAGGGTTCAGCCATCTAAGGATGGCTGTTATATTTTTACAACTCTGTTGATAGCTATCAAAGTTTATTTTTAACCAAAAACTTTTTATTTTTGACATGAAGTAAGGGGTTAACTTTCTAATCTGAGCGTACAGTATAAAAATATTAATGTATTATAAGGGTTGTATTTGACCTTTTATTTTATTTAACAAAAACCGGCCAAATGCGAGTCGGACTCGCATTCCAAGGGTTCCGTACATTACACATCTTAAACAATGTATTTTTTATGTGAAACGTCTTTAAAAAACCCGTAGGGGTCGGATCAAAAACTAAGTAATTAAGTCCGACTCACGCTTGACTGCACATTTCTAATAGGTTTTCCGGTGATCTATAGGTAAAGAACTATTTTGTGTATTTTTTCAAAATTTTAGACCCAGTAGTTTCGGGGATAAAGGGGGGGAAATGGTAATTTTTTGCCTATTTGCTTGAATAACTTCTAAACTGTTTATCCTAAAATTATTTGAGATTCCCACAATGAACTCTTTTATTTGATATGTAACATGATATACTTAGATAAACTTAATTTTTTTATTTTGTCATTTACCCCCGTGTTTAAAAGTGGACCCGATGTTTAAAATTCATTTGTTTACGTTACATGTCCGTCTTTGGGTCACAAACTTACATATGTGTACCAAATTTCAACTTAATTGGTCCAGTAGTTTCGGAGAAAATAGGCTGTGACAGACGGACAGACAGACACGCACGAGTGATCCTATAAGGGTTCCGTTTTTTTCCTTTTGAGGTACGGAACCCTAAAAAGTAACTTAATTTCTTTTTAAATGTTTGTTTTGTCATCCTTGTGGTCTTTAAATCCGACGGCAACTCTATGGTAGGTATGACTCTGAATCTTCTAAGATGGCATTATAAAACGGTAAACTCAAATGTGCTCAACATGCCCCGCTCTACCTTACATAAGCCCAAACTTCATCATACAAATGTAGTCCCCATTTTCCTCTCCAGATATCAACATTGTAGAAAATATTTCGACACAATTAGATGTATGTATGTTAGATGTGTGCTTCGTTCGCCATCTCTCTTTTGATAGGCTTGCGAACATAATTTTTAAAGCTAATAAGGCTAAAAAGGGGCATAGCATGGTTAATATGGGTACATAACATTTTGTAAAAACATTTTCCATAATGTAAAAATCCAGAGGAAAATGGGGATTATGTTTGTATGGAGAAATGGTCGTCCACTAGGTCTCTTTTTAGCTTTGTCAATGTCAGAGTTAAATTTAAACTAGCAAATTTAGATTCCCCATCATCATCAGCAGCAGGGTGAAGTAAAAGGTATAGTGTTTGAACAGCCAGCGTTACACTTTGATGAATATCACCGCACCGGCACCGATAATTAAGCATAGTGTATTTCACCAAGTACTTCCTTAATTACTTTCATGCCATAAATTAAGGGGTTAAATTGAATACTTATGTTTTATACATTTTGTATGTAATTGTATCCATAAAGGGGCCCACTGACTATCAGTCCGCCGGACGATATAGGCCTGTCAGTTGTTTGGAACTGTCAAATGTTTGTTCTAACTGACAGGCCGATATCGTCCGGTGGACTGATAGTCAGTGGGCCCCTTAAGACTTCAAGATGACCATGAGAGGTGGTATGGAGAGTCTATATATGACTTGAGGGGTTAATTCACATGAGATACAGATAATGTCAAATTGATTTGAGAGATTATAGCAGTTTTTTTATACTCACAAATGCAGCAAGGAGGTACAAATTAGCAGGGCTGTCACGTCTCTTCACTATCAGAGCCAAAAGCGTGCCAATGCTTAGTATGAATGCGATAAATACCATCCAATCACTAAAAACAAATGTTTACATTATATAATACATAATTCTATTGTGTAGACTGTAACAAATCATAAAATGTAAGCTGCATCAATGTACACTGGAATTTTATAGTACGTACCAATTCTGTAACCCCCAGAGAATCTCTGTTTTACCCCTTTTTGAGGGTAATTATTCCCAGGTCACAACAGATTCATATTAAGATTGGTTTTACTACAGACAGACTACAGACAGGTCTGAGTACACTTTTATAAATAAAAGGTACTTAATTAAAAAGTTATTTGCAACAAGCAATGCAAGTTATAATAATTATAACCCTTCAAGTGATACATAATTTTTTTGTGTTGGAATAATTATCATTCCATTTTGTCTATTAAAACACTTTTATCAAGTTACTATCAATAAAAAAATTGTGGCACTTTTATTGCTGTCTGTACTTTCTGTCTGTGTCTTTCATTTGCATCTATCAAGTATTTCTCGAGACCTTTCTAATGAGCCTAACCTCGATCTGTATGTGTTTTTCCATCGAGGCGTTCCTTTGGTTACCTTCTGACTGCATCATCAGATCAGCTCCATGTTAGCATATTATTGCATTGTCATCGGAAATATAGTAGTATTCCAAATTTCAATTGACTCAGGTACCAGGAAGTGGTTCAAATTTTAGTTTTAGTAGATTAGAAGCACATATATAAATATATAATATATACATATATAGGTGGGTACCTATAATATGCAGTGAACCTTAATAAAAGTGTGTAATAATAAAAAAATCAACCATTTCCCAGATTCCTGTCACTCCTAAGTAAGCATAGGATGAAATTAATCATATGTCAGCATTATACACCATTTTAACAGTTTGCCTAATGACACCATCAAATAAACCCTTATTAAGCAAAAGGTGCAACTGTTGGTGCTATTGCCATACTCCTTATTCTTCTTCTTAACCAATAATGCCATACCTTTTATCTGAAAACATGGCACATATTTGAATACAATATAGGTATAAAGCTAAATAAAATGCTTGGCACATCATGTCAGTCAGACTTATTCTAACCTGATTAAAAATAGTAATAATTGCCTTACTTTTCATGAATAAAACTCTTCACTGGAGACACTTGCAAGAACACGGTTGAAATAGCCAATGTAGCAAGTAGTTGGACTGCGAGAAGGCCATAAACCTTACGGATAAATCCCAATCTAATTTCCTTATCTGCATTCATTACATTGTTGCGATACGCAAAATCGTCCTGGAATAAGTCAATTATAATCAGGCACATTCACAATATCACTCACACAGACTCATTAATTATTAGAATTACCATATGATGACAATGTAAGATGTTTGTATATATCCATGCAATATTGCTATTTTCTATTCATGCAACCGTTTGCTGAAAATGAGGATGTCGTAATAAATAGTTAAAATTTTACCTCCATTGATTCTTTTCCACCAAGTTCACAATCTTCTTGCGCGTACATTAGCGGTATTGCTGCCATATTTGGATCAATGTATGTTCAACAAATATCAATTTCGCATAAAATTCGTGGTTCAGCAGATAATATTATTGTGATTGACTAGTGTTGACGAGTAAGTATAATGACGTGACGTATGAGTATGACGTGACCTACACTGACTCAACGTGAAGAACAGACTCAAAGAGTAAAGTAAGTATAATAGGTAAAGAGAGCCCACTTGACGCATTGTATGGAAACTCATTTGAAAGCACCATCTCTAACTTGCTCCCGAAACTAACTATGTATGTGTGCATGCACAACTACATATACATACGTGCGTGTACTTTCATCCAACATAATATTAGGTCTACTTGGGCGGTTCACAAGTCAATTTTTTGTTTGATTTCTTGTAACTTATAAAAGATTTTTTATTACAAGGTATCAAACAAAAAATGTAATTGTAAACCAACCAAGTAGACCTAACATTATGCCGAAATGGTTTTAAAGAGTGGTATTAATTTAACAAAAAACATAAAGTGAGTATTTTTATTGCTTTCAATTTGGCATACAAAGATAGTAAACCAGGTGTAAGTACCAAGTTGGTATCAAGTAGGTTGAATCCATCACTTGCAGCTTCTGAATCTACACATATCCATTTTCTTTGCAATAATTGTCGCATTAGGAGAATTTGGGTTAACACCTACGCCACGCCACGCTCTGTAGCTCCGTACACAGTTTGCTCCAGATATTGTTTAAAATTATCACATGTCATAATTCGGATCCATCTTGTGACTGAAGAATTCCAGGCATAGGTATTATCTCTTGTTTAAGCAGGTACCCCCATAGATGCGCTCTACTAGTTTCTTCTTCTTTAGCGGAATCAATTCGCATGATTTTTTGCAGAATGTCATCGGGCTTTTTCATCGCTGCTGCGCATCGTGAGCGCCAATTATGGTATTTCCTTTTTAACTTCGAGAAGATCAAAACTTCTCGGCACTTGAGCACTATTAAAATTTTAAGCCTCCAGGTGTTGTAATATTGACAGGCTAATTTCCCGATTCTCGTGTTTAATGCTTGCGTGGTCCATTTTACTAGTTCACACTTTAAAATTAATATTCAGAGAAAAAATAAGCTTGTTTCGGTTTACGACATTTGTCTGAC
Source organism: Cydia strobilella (assembly GCF_947568885.1). NCBI lineage: Eukaryota > Metazoa > Arthropoda > Insecta > Lepidoptera > Tortricidae > Cydia > Cydia strobilella. The sequence goes on from NC_086068.1 coordinate 35,365,458, forward strand.
ATGTTGCATGCAAAGAGTATAATGATAGGATTAAACGAACTTACCTGAAGTGAAGTTCAATCCTGATTATATGAAGTATTTAGTCCTGGATAATTTTAACAGTGTAGTAGTCTCGATCGCTGGCCAATCTGACGCGAATTTAGAGTCGCCGAGATGAAAGAAAAAATTACCAACTGTCACGATGACATTCATATAGTTTAGAGTATTCATGCACTAAATGGGAAGTAACCATAGATTCATGGTTACTCGAGGAGGGTGGGGATACCCCTTATCCAGGACTAAATACTTCATATAATCAGGATTGAACTTCACTTCAGGTAAGTTCGTTTAATCCTATCATTATATTCGTATTTAGTCCTGGATAATTTTAACAGTGTAGATGTTTAGAGAAGATAATTAAATAATTTGTAAAAATAAATGTCTCAAAAATCTACCCAAAAACAAGCACTTGTACTTTTGGCAAGAATATGTATATCTATATATTATCTATCATGGAAACCTATACCTATCTTTATATTCCATCATCTTCCTCGCGTGGTCCCGGCATTTTGCCACGGCTCATGGGAGCCTGGGGTCCGCTTGGCAACTAATCCCAAGAATTGGCGTAGGCACTAGTTTTTACGAAAGCGACTGCCATCTGACCTTCCAACCCAGAGGGGAAACTAGGCCTTGTTGGGATTAGTCCGGTTTCCTCACGATGTTTTCCTTCACCGAAAAGCGACTGGTGAATATCAAATGATATTTCGTACATAAGTTCCGAAAAACTCATTGGTACGAGCCAGGGTTTGAACCTGCGACCTTCGGATTGCAAGTCGCACGCTCTTACCGCTAGGCCACCAGCGCTTTTCTATCTTTATATTCCATAAAAAAATTAAAATTAAGGCAAAATAAACAAGTCGCTATGAGAAATCTCAAAATATCAAAATCGGCTTTTGAGTTTCCTGGCAAAAAGCAGAAATTTAAAAAAATTCTCCCACCAATTACATGAGAATTACCAATAATAAAATTAGGTTTTGAACTTATACTACTTTAATGGGTAAATACTCTGAGAATCAAAGATTTACTTACTGCGTTCAAAGTTTTGAACATGTAAAGAGTTTTGAGTTTTGATGTATAATATAATTCATATCTAACAAGAGCAGCAGACAGTAACAGAGTAGTTATCTGGAGCATCCCTTTATGCTTAAAACATTATGTTCACTGGTGAGACCTACCCATATATTATGATCTTTATCTTGATCAATGTGAGACATCATAATTAGAAAATGTAAAGAAAATATGTAATAACGTACCTATATTGCGGTATATAAATATAAAGCCTCCATAAAAGAAAGAAGACATGAGAACTTCTTCTTTCTCTTTGCCCTATTCCCATTATTTGGGGTCGGTCCGACCGTCTGTCCTGAGTTGTCCTTGGGGTAAGTTGGGCTCGTTCCAAGTCGCGGGTCACCGTAGACCACCACGTGGCTTTAGGTCTTCCTTGTCTGTTTGCTTCCCTGTTCGGCAATGCCAAGGCTTGCCGAACTACGTGGTCTTCGGGGCGTCTCATCACGTGGCCATACCAGCGAAGCCTACTTTCCGTGACTTTATCTGTGATGGGCGCAACTTTGTAACTACCTCTGATGTATTCATTTTTCACTTTATCGAGTCTTGTTACTCCAGCCACCCACCTCAGCATCTTCATCTCTGCCACATGTAATTTTTGTTCGTGCGCCTTTTTGATTGCCCAGCATTCAGCACCGTACATCATTGCCGGTCTCACGGCTGTTTTGTAAACATTGCCCTTGACTTTGATTGGCATTCTTGTATCGCAAAGAACACCAGAGAGGGCTCTCCATCTTTGCCAGCCAGCGTTGACTCTGTGAGTGACGTCGGATTCAATGGCACCATCGGCCGTCAGCATCGTTCCGAGATATTTGAATTGAGATACCTTTGGAAGTTGATCTCCTTCGATATAGATCCTGTTGGAGGTGGTGGTATCACTACTGAACTTGCATTCTAAATGCTCGGTCTTACTTCTGCTGATGCGAAGTCCATTTCTTTCCAGGGCCTGCCTCCATTGTTCTAGGGTCGTTTGCAGTTTTTGTGCACTTTTGTCAATGAGTACAATGTCGTCCGCGTATAAAATACACCATGGCAAGGGAGTTTGGATATCCTTGGTGAGATAGTCCATTACTAAGTTGAACAGTAATGGGCTTAACGCTGAACCTTGATGTACGCCAACATTTACTTCAAACGTCTTGCTCACTCCGGCTAGACTTCTCACGTTCGCGCTACACCTATGGTACATGTCCTGTACTAAAGCAACATATGTTTCTTGTATACCTTGCGCTCTCATTGCTTGCCATACCAGATTTCGTGGTACGCGGTCAAACGCCTTCTCAAGGTCTATGAAGACGAGGTGCAAGTCTTCCCGGCTGGACCGATGCTTTTCCATGACGATTCGTACCGCTTGTATAGCATCGATAGTGGATTTAGATTGTGTGAAACCGTACTGGTTTTCAGAGATGACAACGTGATTTAAGAAGCGGTTGTGTAATATCTTTTCCCATATTTTGAGGGTGTGAGAAGTTAGTTTTATACCCGTATAATTCCCACAGACGCTGACGTCGCCCTTGTTCTTAAAAAAAATGGAACGATTGAACTTTGTCGCCATTGATCTGGGATCTTATTTGAGTTTAGGACCGCGTTAAATAGTTTGGTGAGCCATTCAAGCCCTATGGGTCCTGTTTGTTTCCATATATCAGAGGGTATTTCGTCTGGGCCAGCGGCTCTATGGTTCTTCATTTTAGAGACTGCAAGTTTAACTTCTGAAATACTTATTTCTAATATTGGTTCCGCAGAAGGTTTTATTAAGGGCAGTGGTTGGCTTGGGAATTCTTCGTTAAGGAGCCTTTCATATTATTGACGCCATATCTGGCTTATGTCTTTATTATTTGTTAGTAGGAGACCGTTTTCATCACGGATGTATTTGTTGACTTTGATATCCAATGTGGACTTATGACGCTGCTTTGCGATTTTGAAGATTTCTGAGTCGTTCTTAGCATCAAGAATAGAATAGAATAGTTTATTTCACAATCAGATTTACAAGATTTACAAAACAAAAGAAGACATGAGAACTGTCAAAGATAAAGATGAAAGATATTTATTCGTTACTATTTATCTACCCTTTATTTTCTTGTTGCTTGTCTAAGACACATCAGACAAGGTTTTAAGACATTATGATGCTATAGTTTTCTCTTATATTATATTTGTTTATTCCAATAAATACATATTTCATTTCATTTATTTATTCATAAACAATCATAAATTGAGTCTAGACAGTCATATTTTCGGGGCATCACCCAGTAAAGGAAAAACGTGGCGTGGCAGTCTTTATTATTATTTTTTCTTCTCTAAAGATTTTAAAGAGTTGCTGTTTTAAATAAAAAATAAATAAAAGGAACTGTATTATTTGTTGAAACATAAAATATCTAAGGCTGTAATTTTACTTTCAAAATCTCAAGTTGATTTATTATTTGTATCATACACCCTTAAGAAGACACTCATTGCTTCCCATTCACGCAATTAAGCGTAATAGATTGTATCATGTCCATATTTTAAAGTCTAAATACCACTCTTCTTTTCCCAGACCTGGTGTATCTTGGGAGATTAGGACATGCTCGGAGTTGTTTAAACAACTTTCAACAATAGTACTAATAAATGTACATGGTGATTTAACATTAGATAGTTTATGTTGGAAGGGATTTAAGCACCCTTATTTAAAAAGTTGTTAAGTAACCACTTAACTAAGCTAAGTAAGTAATAGTCACTTACTATGCTATAAGGGGTAATATAAATAATACATCCTACACTTAAAATATTCTAAATTGCTTCCCTGTGAGAGTGGCTAAAATAAATTAGTATTTATATTTATAATTGAATTGAATTAAGTAACCCTTGAAGGGTTATTTTTCCTTATGATATTAGAAGGAATGTATTAGTCAACATTTATGGCAATTTACCAAACTGCCTGCAAAAGGAAAAAAAAACCGTTCTAACAATATGATATTATGAAATTTATGAAACAAGCTTAAGCTATAGGAAGCTTGTAAGAAGTGTTAATGAAAATAGTATATGCCATGAACCCCCAGATTTGATCTTCATAATAAGGCAGCTGTCTGGATCTTGTCCTTATAAAGGCTGATAGCATTCTTTTGCATATTAGTATAATATGAGTAGGTATGAAGACTATGAAGTGCACTACTGAGTCACTTATTTATTTTATTGTATTAATGCAGCTAGCAGACTGACTCTTCTGGATAAGGCTACAGAATTTTTGATTAGCAAAGGAATAATAAAAATGACATGCCAATGCTTAAGCCTCAAAAGGGTTCAGCATATATTATAAGTGTTTGGTACAGACCTTAATCCAAAGACTTTATTCCAGCAGCTTCCAGAATAATGTTATTATTTGTAAACAATAAGTCAGCACTTAATTAGCATACAATACTAGAATAAGCTAGTTGATATTTATGTACATGACACAGGACCACGTCCATGACTGTGACAAGATGCGCTAAATTTGATCCAGATATTTGGGTTTCTTGTTAGGTCAATCTCAGCTGCTAATGTCATTATAAGAAATTAATTAGCTATTAAAAGACATTTCATGTATTATCATCCCACGGATGACGTGTTTCTGGTCATATATTTAATTCCATTTTATTATTGAATAGTCGGTTCTCTTACTTGTCCCACGGACGAAGGGCTTCTTGCTATTGAAGTCATTTTAAAAAGATCTGACCCTCGTTCCACGAACGAGGCACAATGTCGCCACGCGACATGTGGATATTTTTAAGCCAACATCTCCCAGAATGTCCCACGGACAAATATAACATAACACCATGTCGCCACGCGACATATGGGTATTTTCAAGTCAACCCTTAAACAATGTCCCACAAGGACATAGACAAACTCGTCACACGAGAATGTATAAGAACTAGATACAAAATTGTATAGGTATTTTATAATAAAGTGAGGATAAGTACATAAACTATTGTATCACACCTCCAAGTTTCCCCACGGGAACACTTTTAGCACCTTATAGTAGCAAGAATTTGGAAAATGAAGACTGCTTCAATTATCTCCTGATGATAATGTAGTTACGTTTCGATATTTTATAACTTTCACTTTTCATGTGCACTTTGCACCGCATATCGTCTTTTTAGGTATAACTGCATTGATTATTACGCGAAAAACTAAGAATTACTCAATAAAACATAAATTGTTCATAAAGCGACATGTGCGTTATATGGCGCGCGAAAAAGATATGAATGTCATCGTGACAGTTGGTAATTTTTTCTTTCATCTCAGCGACTCTAAATTCCCGTCAGATTGGCCAGCGATCGAGACTACTACACTGTTAAAATTATCCAGGACTAAATACGAATATAATAGTATATGGTTGCATGTAAACAACCGTTGCCAGGTAACAACATTATAAATAAATAAAGGTCTTGACAAGCTAGGTATATGCAACCTTCTCAATGTTGTATTCATGCCTTAAAATTGTATCAATTTTATAGTGACATCTGGTGACGTAGTTTGCAAAATCGAAACCATCGGAAGTCGACTTTACGCAAAAGTAGGTTGTCTGGGAGCAAGATATAGAAATCGCCTGCATCTTTACCGACGTTAACTACATTTCTAGTGTCCCCCCCTGGCGAAGAATGAAGATTCAACATTGGCGACCACAGACTATAAAGTCTAGGAATATGGGCCCAAAGGGTATATAACCACTACGTGTATGGGCCTATGGCCTATTAGTCGTAACACACCATCGCACCGCACCAAGGTCATAATGCGACGCACCCATGAATCTAGTATAACTGGATCGGTCATGAGGAGTGGGGGAAAATGACCGAACGGGATAGTCTTATGTATCTTTCAGTAGGAGTAGCAGAGAAAGCGCTGTTATTGTTTGTCCTTGTCATAGTTTCACTTTTCCACCGCTGCCACAACCGAGGTTGTGGCAAACAAATAAGTACGTGACATGTCATGTTTGTTCGTTGCTTGTTTAATTATCGTTGTTTTGTATGAAATTGTGCTTTCTCTTATGAAATATAGTGATGGTTAGCGTTTTGAATGCTTGAACTTTGATAAAATACTGGTGAATTGTTCTGTAATCGGCTGTAATAGCCGCTCTGAGCAAAAATATGAGATCATAACCTTTCACACGTAAGTACGGTATTTTACACCTTCCTCTTAACGCAATATGTAAGAATAACATCGTAAAATTACGTTACACTCAAAGCAATGTAGAATCAAACGATTTCAATAAAAATATCACAATTATTTACGCAAATTAACAAAACATTATTTGTAAAATTATCCGCCCAAATTACGTAGGTAGGTAGGAGTCTGAGGTCAGCCATTTTTAAACTTCTTCTTAATTTAGCTGCATAACAATCATGTTAGGGATACCAGATAAAAATATCATAATTTTATGGGTAATTTTGACCTCGAAGTTTTTTCGTACTTCTAATTCCAAAAAATAAATAAACAAATGTTGTGAAGATTAAATGTGGTGTACATTAATTGGTGTGATTGCGATTTGTGATTTCTTTAAATTAAAACCCATAATACATTTTATTTTACGTTTTATTTACTAAACATGTTTAGTTTTGTACCACCTGCGCGAATTATAGGAGGTATTTCATTGTTTATACGTCTAAAAAGAACGGCCCATTGACATTTTATTTAACAATTTTTTAATACCGTCAAACAAGCGTCAAAAAAAATAATAATAATCCCCTCACGCATGTCTCTCCTGAATGCTTTATTTTGATTGTATTTTTTTTTGTTTGCATATATTTTCCTGCATGCACTTTTTTGTAGTTCAATTAATTTATAGTTCATATTTGATATCTCTCGTTCAATCAACGGCCATCATACTCAGTATTGTTAAAATTTCTCAGTAAATTGTATTTACCCGGTTCCCGAGATACAGGCTGCGCCTAGTTTGGGGCCGATGGATATTAACTTAATTGTAAAATCTAATTTATTATTTTTTGTTCAACCTGTGATGTCAACTTGTAAAATATTTGGTAAATAAACGATTTGAATTTGAAGCTAACTTTGCCTCCAGGGTAATCGCCCCAACGTGATATCAAATATTGGGGTAATTTTTACCAATACGGTATCCCCACGTTTATGACGTCATCTATGTCTATCCCTTACGGGCGCACGCGTATAGCTGGTCTATGTAATGCTAGGTCTATGGACGCACCCATAAGTAAGAGCGAGAAAGCAAAATCTCTTTCTCCTTCCTTCCTTTTTTTTTCCTCATGAATCTAGTATAACTGGATCGGTCATGAAGGGTGGGCGGAAATGACCGAACGGGATAGTCTTATGTATCTTTCAGTAGGAGCAGCAGAGAAAGCGCTGTTATTGTTTGTCCTTGTCACGGTCTCACATTTTTTTTATTCCCCACCGTAAATTTAGTAGGTATGGTTTATGGTGGGCTACAAAGCTACTTGACCAATCATATTGTCGCATTGCGTATGTTCTGTCCAAAGAGTAAAGTAAGTATAATGTCCTGTCCCTCACGGGCGAACGCGTATTGGTCATCTACCTACGTAATGCTAGGTCTATATTTTTCCTTTTTTTTCTTTCTTACTTTGTTTTTCCCAATTAATTTTACCAATGTGAAAGCAATATATATTCCTTTAGATCCGAACGGAACCGATGTCGGATAAGACGTCGGGCCCGAGCAAGGGTGTACTACATTCACACTCCTACATGGTAGTCCGCCTCATTGTAGGATTGTGAATGGATAGGAATACATGGCGTCCTACAAAACCCAGGTAGGATGCCTCTTGGGTCCTACAAGCCCCGCCCACCGCTTGCAGTCCGCCGCGCAGGATTGTCGGTGGTATGACGTCCTGCCATAGACATAGTATAGTAGTTATAGACATGAAACCGAGCGACCAGGGGTAAGAGAAAGACATATTCATGTACCTATTGACAGGTTAATGTATGGCAGCATAATCCTTTTTTCCTTTCACTCTTATAAATTTCGGTATTTCGCCATCGCCTCCTACCTATGCTGCCTTAACCCGACCATGAAAAAAAACCCGGTCGGTGATAAGGACAAAGCATGGCACTATTTTCTCTTTCCTCTTATAGGAATCGCAATAAGACTATCTTTCTCTATCAAAGAGTGTCAGGCCCTTGCGTCCTGCGTAGCAGGACTGTCATGTAGCAAATTGGACCGTGAATGTTAATGCAGAACTGCAGTCCGCCATTTTCTTTACAATGAAAAACACGGGCTTAGCAGGTTTTATTGAAATATATGTGTCGTTTTTAAGCAAAAGATACCACATTGTCGCTTGCCATAAGGACGCTGTGACTGTGTTAGGTTATTCGTATGATACAAGCAAATTTCGTCCTTATAGTAAGCGACAATGTGGTACCTTTTTCTTGAAAACGTCACATATAAAGGTCCCTCCACACTCACGCGCGAATCACGGCGCGAAGCCGCGAACGCGAGTCTGAAGCAAACTAGACTCCACACTCGCGTTCGCGGCTTCGGGCCCTAGGAGTGTGAATGGGGGGCTGATCGAGTGTCAATTATTACGTGTTTGATTAAGTGTCCGAACACCAAAAATGTAGCTAGTCGAGTAGATTAGTCCGTGAATTAGTCGAGTGGATCCATTTTATTATATTTTATCTGGCGAGTGAGCCTTCCACCACCTTTCTTACTAATCTGCTCGACTAAATTTTGTTCAGACACGTTTAGTAACTAATATACTCGCTACTCGACTACTCGACTAAATTACTGTAATCCGAACCAGCCTTTCATTTTGAAACTGCCTAGTCACTTGTAGCACGCTCGTCTGCAGTGCGAACGATTTTTGGTCAGTTGATCCATTTTAATAACCGAAATACTCGCCACTCGACTAAATTACTATCGTAGTCCGAACTAGGCATTACCTCAAGGTCGCGGGCGCGCAGTGCCTCCTGTCCTGTGCCCTGTGCCTCGCTCCGCGTCCTCCGCGGGGGCGGAACTTACGCCGAGCCGGCGAGCGGTCATTTTTGTCTGAGAAAAATAAGATATAATATCTATCTAGGGATAGGTGACTTCGTTCTAATAAGACACTATTAAAAACAAAAATAAGTTCCACGTAACTCGAGTTGAAGGATTGGAAAACGAAAACCTATCAGTAATTTACCTAAAAAGAATGAAATATTTCTTTGTTTATCCTGATACCCATATTATAATCAGATCGAGTCATTTCGAAGTGTTATATTTGGATGCGGTTCAAAGCGTTCTTATTAGAAGAGACGGGAACGCGTCGTATGCTCTGCTCTAATCATCTAATGGATCAACTTGCTTTCCTCGCCAAACATGTCGCTTTACTCAAGACGATTAAATTACTTAATAGGCAATAATGGAGAACACAAGATCTCGACTGAAACTTAAGTCGCTCACTATTGGCGTTTTTAACGCCAATGGTATTCGATCCAAAAGAGATGATGTGGCTCTATTCCTCAAAGAGCATGTTGGTATTTTTTTGGTTCAGGAATCCTTCCTGAAACTCAACACAAGGGACCCACGTATAGCCAATTACGTTCTTATCTGAAATGATAGGCTTTCTGACAGGGGTGGTGGTAACCTCATTTATCATTGGCGCGCATTACATATATTATACTACTCTTTGATTACATGCCTCACCCATAGACCTAGCATTACATAGATGCGACCTACCGCGTGCGCCCGTAAGGGATAGACATAGATGACGTCATAAACGTGGGGATACCATATTGGTAAAAATTACCCCAATATTTGATATCACGTTGGGGCGATTACCCTGGAGGCAAAGTTTGACGGTATTCAAATTGTTGAATAAAATGTCAATGGGCCGTTCTTTTTAGGCGTATGAACAATGAAATACCTCCTATAATTCGCGCAGGTGGTACAAAACTAAACATGTTTAGTAAATAAAACGTAAAATAAAATGTATTATGAGTTTTAATTTTATGAAATCACAATCACATTATTCACACCAATTAATGTACACCACATTTAATCTTCACAACATTTGTTTATTTTATTTTTTGGAATTAGAAATACGAAAAAACCTCGAGGTCAAAATTACCCATAAAATTATGATATTTTCATCTGGTATCCCTAACATGATTGTTATGCAGCTAAATTAAGAAGAAGATTAAAAACGGCTGACCTCAGACTCGTCTGAGTAGCTGACACTCAGAATAATGACTAAAGCAAAGAAGCCGGGCAAAAATAAAAGCTTGGTAAAAGATATCGTACTCACAACACGTTATTACTTTTTGTCTATGAGTGAGTGAGACAACATTCCGCAAGTTCTTTCGTTTTTTTCAGTATTGTCATAAGATGAACTGAGGGAAATGTCAAATGGTCCTATGTGGTTCTATAATATAATCCAGCCAAATAAAATATAAGTTCGTTATTTCACAGGTAGGTGTCAACTGTAACAACTTGACATAGTCGTATTATTTTAGTTGAAATATTTCGGGATGTTTCAGCGGTCATCTTGGTTTATTTTAATTATATTCTTGAAAGATTGTTGGAAAACGTGTTGAGTTTTTATTTGTAATGGTTTGAAGTTCCCTTTGTGATAATGTCTTGTGTGATCGAGGGCTGTAAATCGCATACAGGAAGAAAATAAAATACGCACGAACCGATAACCTTTAATCGGTGAGTTTTGTTCAATTTTGAAGAAATTAATTTATGGACCTAGGACCTGACCCTAAACATAGAAATCGATATATTGTTTATGTAATTATTACTTGCATTCAAGTCTATATAGATTTTTGCATAAATTTTCGAACTTTTCTGCTAAGTATGAAAGGTTATATTTTTGGCATAGTGATGTATCGACCTCAGATCAATAACCTATCGACATTTACAGCTTTCTTATAGTTTGGCCCAGGACTGTCTCATTTTAATTGATGAGTACAGTCAAGGGCATAAATATATATACATTCCCAGTCTCAAAAATATGTGTACGCTCAGACAATAAAATCGTGTTCACATATTTTTAAGCCATTTGTCTGGATCGATATTTTTGCCTTCGACTGTACCTATAGTTTTCTTTGTTCTTACTTACTGACAGATTGTGTTTGCCAGACTATAGTTTAATACTAAAAACCGGTCAAGTGCGGGTCGGACGCGCGCACCAAGGGGACCGTACTTTTTAGTATTTGTTGTTATAGTGGCAACAGAAATACATCATCTGTGAAAATTTCAACTGTCTAGCTATCACGGTTCATGAGATACAGCCTGGTGACAGACAGACGGACAGCGAAGTATTAGTAATAGGGTCCCGTCCTTACCCTTTGGGTACGGAACCCTAATAAAAAAGACATTAATGATCATTGATGAATGTTCCTTTTATTAATATTGTTGGTCACAAAACTCAACTTTTTATTTCAGATTTCCAAAGGACGAGGAATAGGGGATATTACTGCGATGTTCTGCCACCAGAGTGCAGCACTAGCTTTTTTAGTGCACCGTATCGTAACTTATTCATACTGTACCTTTAACAGGTTTTTGACAAGTTTTCAGGGGACCTACCGGAAAACTCGAATCCGAAATTTCGTTATCTAGCTGCCTCTTTATCGCTCGAATACGCAAGAGTGACAGAGATGTTAGATAACGAAAGTTCGATTTTCTTGTTTCGCGATAGACCCTCAGATTGTGATAGTGGCGCCACCTACGCCGAGTTTCGCGTAATATTCCCTATTATTAAATATAAAAAAATATTACACGAACGTTTTTCATTTCCTATTTGGTACAGTCAGCTGCAGAGAAAAGCTACCCCACGTCCATACTAATTTACAGAACTTTGTATGCAGGGGGGGTGCCTTTTCTCTGCAGCTGACTGTACATGACTAGAAACTATACTTAGTCTTTTAGCATTAGAAAAAACGGTAAACCATTTCCACGTGTCTTTTTATTGACAAGTTTTTTTATAAATATAGCAATATTTTACTTATGAAAGCAAAATTATGTAAATGATCGCATATTATAGGTATATTTGTTGTGACTTATTTTCAAAGTGTTTTTCGATAAAACGACACGTTAAGATCGCTCGCCTTCTTTCTAATGATAAAAAAACGAGAGGTATAGTTAGACGGTTCTGAGTGGTAGACTGCAAATGAGATAAAGGCTATATTAGGTACATGCATTAATCCTCATATCAGGCGGCTCTTTGATTCCAAGGATTGCATAATTTTTATACTTTTTAATGATTTTTAGAATATGAAAATTATAAAAAGTATAAAAGTTATGCAATCCTTGTATTCCACGCATTTCATTTCATTTCAACGAGCCGCCTGCTACAGATTTCTTGAAATTGCCGCGTTTTTTCAGGTTCAACTTTCATTAGCCAGACTATTATCAATTTGCCAATTTCGTGATTATTCTTTTACACGGCACATAAACTTATGCATAATTTATCGATATAAAAAGTCGACACAGTCACATCCCTAGCAAATTATCAAACTTATGACACCGTACGTAAATGAGAAATAACAAGCATATATGCATCTCTTTTCGGCACATTATCTAATTCGTAAGGAAGTAAAGCACGGGTATACATATTTGCGAAGCATTTTTGCCCGACTTCTATGCTTTAGTCATTATTCTGAGAGCTGACATATTACCACAAACAACCTACGTAAATTGGGCGGATAATTTTACAAATAATGTTTTGTTAATTTGCGTAAATAATTGTGATATTTTTATTGAAATAGTTTGATTCTACATTGCTTTGAGTGTAACGTAATTTTACGATGTTATTCTCACATATTGCGTTAAGAGGAAGGTGTAAAATACCGTACTTACGTGTTAAAGGTTATGTTCTCATATTTTTGCTCAGAGCAGCTATGACAGCCGATTACAGAACAATTCACCATGATTTTATCAATTTAAAACGCTAACCATAACTATGTTTTATAAGAGAAAGCACAATTTCATAGAAAACAACAATAATTAAACCAGCAACGAACAAGCATGACATGTCACGTACTTATTTGTTTGCCACAATTTCGGTTGTGGCAGCGGTGGAAAAGTGAAACTATGACAAAGACAAAAAGTAATGTATTGCTCTCTGTCACTACTACTGAAAGTTACATAAGACTATCCCGTTCGGTCATTTCGCCCAACCCCTCATGACCGATCCATGTTATACTAGATTCATGGCCTCACCGGTAGACATTCCAATTTTTTTTTTCATTTTTCATTTATTGAAGCGAAACTTCTTATGGGACTTCCGTTGCGTTAAACGTTTAACGCTACCATAGATAATCTAATTTTATACTCTATTATTAACTCACGAAAGTTAACTTTCGCTCGACCAGCACGGTGTCTCTTATCTCTCTCTCTGTGTGTATACTTGTTTAAATATACATTACATGTACCAGGCGAGCATAACTATGAAGGAGGTTTAAGTATTATATAACTGGAGAGGTGACAGATAAAAATGCCAATAGATAATTTATACCAAAGAGTAAAGTAAGTATAATAGGTAAAGAGAGCCCTCTTGAAGCACTTCATGGAAACTGATTTGAAAGCGCCATCTTTGATTTTATTCTGAAACTAAGTATATAGGTATGTATGCGTGCACAACTACATATGGATCCATACGTGTACTTTCGTCCCACATAATATTATGTCTACTTGGCCAGTTTACAAGTCCATTTTTTGTTTGTAACAAAAAACTTTTATTGATTGCAAGATATCAAACAAAAAAAAAACTTGTAAACCGCCCAAGTAGAAGTAGTAGTAGAAGATTTTAAAAAGTGGAATGAATATAACAAAACCATAATAGTAAAGTAAGTATTTTTATTGCTTTCAATTTGGTATACAAAGATAGTACCTAATAAGAGCAGGTGTACCTATATATGTAAGTACCAAGTAAGTTGAATCCACCGCTTGCAGCTTCCGACTAATCCATTTTCTTGGAATAATAATTGTCACATTAAAAAGTGTTATTTCTAAAAAGTGTAAAAGAAGAATTTCAAGCTCGTACATCCAATGGTGAGACAAATTTATACATCAAATATGTAAAGGGCATACCAAAAATTTTATCTTCACAGCCAAAACCAACGGACAAATAACGAGGACGGAGACTCCGCCTGTGTATCTATGAAGGTGCTCAACTTTACAAGTTACCAAAAGATATCAAGGAATTGAAATCCATAACAGCTTCAAAAAAAAAAAAAAAAAAACTTAAAATTCTATGTACCTAATAAATAATGTAATAATTATATGAGCTAGTGCATGTATATTTGTTAAGCAAATAGTATGCACATAATACCTATGTATTATATGACTATATTATAGTCAAGTAAATTGTTCATTCATATAAAAAAGTTATTTTTAAGTAGGGTAAATATTTTGAAAACATATATTATCCGTATAAAAAAAAAAAAAAAAAAAAAAAAATCACGCACGTAAATTAATATTTAATATAATATATATTGCACAAAACAACCAAATTTTATACTGTATATATTAAAACTGCTAAATATTAACAATTAATACTAAACATACTAATACAAACTATATTATTAAACAACATACCAAAATAAACATAAATAACAATATACTATAACTATAAATGCAAAAACTTTATTTAATTATTTTTTATTGCATAAAATTACATACATATAAATAATATACATCAATAAAAAAAAACTATGTAAGAACTATATATATATATATATATATATATATATATATATATATATATATATAATAAAAACTATACAAAAAAAACAAAACCCTATTATATTATTTCTAACAAATACTATATAATTAATACTATCTGACCTGCGTTATTATAATTAAACCAATTGCCTTCTCCATGCTAACTGCTTCGTAGCTTGCCGACATTCGTTAGGCAACGAGTTCCCTTTGACCCGCTGTCGGACGCATGATTGGTAAACCAGCATAACGTGACTCACAATTTCTAATGACCGCGCTTAATCATAAGTCACACTTATACTGGATAGCGTAAACTCGCATGCGCTTGGTAAGCGTTGGGAATGCACCATATGGTTAGTAACCTTTTTCTATTTCTACCCACTTTGTAACCAAACGAATCTTTGTAATGATTATTTATAATGAATATTTATGTCACATTGTCTGCACGCTAGTCCTAAGATATACTTATTATAATTTTTTGTATTCTCAAGTAAGCGAATTTTGTAAATTCTTTTTGAGAATAAAGTTCTTCTTAAACCATACATTAGGGGAATTTCGGGTAATTATATCGCCACGCCACGCTCTGTAGCTCCGTACACAGTTTGCTCCAAATATTATTTAAAAAACACATGTAATGTTTGATGCCGTGATTCGGGTCCTTCTTGTAGCTGATGAATTTCACGCATAGGTCGTATGTTTTGTCTACGCACGATGCACTCTATCTCGTCTTACTTAGCGGAATCAAATTGCACAAATCTTTGCAGTGTCATCAACAAGTTTGGCGTAAACAAAATTAAAATAAAATCGGTAATTTTAAAGGTCTTTATTATAGCAAAGATAGATATAACTCCGTAATAGATGGATACAGTCCTAAGGAATAAACGTGCCTTGAAAATCACGAAAATTTGATTCTCGATCAGATGGCAGTTTGTTATTTATAATTTTAACGCATATCAGTGAAAGAACATGGGTCAAAATCATATGAAAAAAAATGCAAATATAAAAATCATTTATCCATATTTAAATACATTTTAACGTATTTTTATAAATCTTCATTTTTAATTTTAAAGTATGTCGATAGATGGCAGTGAATTTACAGTGGTTACAAAATTTACTATGAGAGTACAGCTTTATCTTATTATATCCTCTTTGATTATAGCTAGCCTTTTCATCGCTGATTGCAATGAGCGCCCCGGATGGTATTTTCTTCTTACCTTCGAGGATATCTTGGCCTCCCGGCATTGTCTTGAGCACCGTTAAGAATGTAAACCTCCAGGTTTTGTAACATTAGAACTAGGGTTTCTAATTACCCTATTTGAATTTTGCTCGTGTTTTATGTTACTTGCTTGTTTGCTCCGATTTTACTCTACTCTGTTATTCACTTTAAAGATTAGTAAAATAATAAGTTTATATCAATAATATCTCTGTTTAATTTTTTCTGACAGTATATATAATAACGGTTGTTAGGTAACAACATTATGAATAAAGAAAGGTCTTGATGTACGAGGTATTGAGGTACGAGTAATTGTATGAATTTTATAGTGACATTTGGTGACGTAGTTTGCATAATCGGAAGTCTCCTTTACGCAATTTTTCTTTCATTCTTTCAAATCTACGCCATCATCCTCCATCTTTAATGACGTTAACTATATTCCTAGTGCCCCCCCCCCCTGATTTATACTCTATTGTGAACTCACTTAGAAAGGGATGGAGATAGAAATTTCGAAATTTACGATCTTCGCGGTAGCCGGCCGATGAAGCTTCATAGTTCAGTGATTCTGATACCAGGAAGGCCAGGAAGGCCAGGAAGGCATGTTACAAAGGATCAAAATGTGTCATTTTCATTTAATTATGGAAATTGTGGTTTTAGCAGTTTTATAGTGGTTTTGATACCAGGAGTATAGGTTAAGTTATTCACAGTTGGCCTTATCGACTAGGGGACGCACGGCGCCGACCAAGCGGACTCGAACGCAGTACAAGGTACCAAGCGAACAAGAGTCGGAAGGAGGTTTAGAAAGTTATAATAAAGTAAATATATGTATAATAAAGTTTTTGTTAAACAATATGAGTTCACTAAAAATCAATTTCTACCTCTTCCTATTTTCATTTTAGTGGCTTGACGAAACAGGCTTTAGGTTACTTTTCGCTCATGTCGTCGCAAATATGGACATATATGGTGCATTTTGCAATGATCCATTAAGTCATTTTCAATTTTGAGCAGTTCAAATTCAACTGTGGATTGTGAAATTTTTGAACGTTTTTTAATTATTTCTTAAATGAAGTAGTGAAAATGTTACAGTGTGTTATATATTTGTGATCTACTCACCTTCATTTGATACCCCACATGGTATGATTTAAAAAAAAGTAAAAATCTTTGTACTGCCGACTTTTTGACGTCACAGCAACTGGGTAGCAACCACTTTCGCGCTTGTCATCTCATATAAATATATGAACACAAATGTGTTCAGGACATTACACTGAATGCACTGATACCAAATTAATTTTTAAAACGTAAAATTTATTTCTTTATCCCAAATTCTAATTATAATTTTTATTTAAAAACATAAAAAAATATTATTTATTTTTTATTTTTTAAATGCATTTATCACTGGCCCACCCTGTATTTCCACATTATGAAGTTTCACTTCTTCCGCGCGGAGGGACTCCACGCACTGTTTTTAAAAAAAAAAAATTATACCACGTCGGTGGCAATCAAGCATACGGCGCGCCTGATGGTAAGCAGTTACCGTAGCCTATGGACGCCTACTCGACCTGGTTGACAAGGTGCAGAAAACCCTAGAGGAAAAGCAAACCGCTCTATGTGCGTTCCTTGATGTCGAGGGTGCTTTCGACAATACGCCCACAGAGACCATACTCAATGGTATGAATTCAAAGGGAGTAGACGAAACCACCACCAGATGGGTACATAGCATGCTCTCGAACAGAGTAGCCACTCTGACCCTCAATACCATAGAGCATGAATTTTATACCACAAAAGGGTGCACACAAGGAGGCGTTCTATCCCCACTATTATGGACCCTAGCAGTGGACCAACTTCTTGCAATTATGTCAGGCCATGACTATGACACACAGGGATATGCCGACGACCTGGTAGTCATTTTCAAAGGCCCTTGCCTCCACACGATTTCCAACCTAATGCAAGGAGCTCTAAACACTATATTCAAATGGTGTAGAGAAAATGACTTGTCCATTAATCCGAGCAAGACTGTAATAGTACCATTCACAAGGAAACGAAAGCTGGAAAAGCTTACACAACCAAGACTTAATGGACAAATAATACCGTTCTCAGAAGAGGTCAAGTATCTAGGGGTCACTTTCGACCAAAAGTTAACTTGGAACCCTCACTTGAGAAATATTATACAAAAAGCAAAAATGGCCATGTGGTCATGCTGTCGAATGGCAGGAGCAAGATGGGGCATAAGACCCCAAATTGCTGTGGTTGTACACAGCGGTAGTGAGGCCCATTATCACCTATGCCTCCGCAGTCTGGTGTAACAAAACCAGCCAAAAGACGGCGATAGATACTCTAAACAGCCTGCAACGCACGGCTTGTTTAACCGCAACAGGCGCCTTCTCCTCGACACCGGGAGCGGCCCTAGACGCACTGCTGCACATTATACCACTCCACCTGCACGTGCAAAAGGAGGCCAAGCAGTGCGTCTACAGAATAAGCATTAACCAAACTAAAGGCCTAGGTTTTTGCAAATAGAACCCTTACCATGCCCACTGATGACACGCACACCGAATGTCATTTTACCAAACTGTACACAGTAGAAATCCCTCCTAGAGACAAATGGACCAACGACCAAATGTACGTCGAAGAGGGAAGCCATATTTGGTACACGGATGGTTCCAAGAAAGGCAATGATGTAGGATGTGGGATCCTGGGATCTATGGTGAGAGACCTAAGCTCAGAGCTAGCGTCAGCATGGGCACACAGGCATCAATCTTCCAGGCAGAAGTCTTCGCCATCAACAAATGTGCGGAGATTAACCTGGATAGAAACCTAAGACACCATCATATCTACATCAACTCAGACAGCCAGGCTGCTCTGCTGGCACTAGATTCCCTCGAGTCAAACTCAAAACTAGTCCAGAACTGTAAAACAAACCTAAATGCACTGGCTAACTCCAACAAAATCATACTTAGATGGGTACCAGGGCACTCCGACATTAACGGAAATGAAGAAGCGGACGAACTTGCTAGAAAGGGCGCAGACACACCCCTGGTCGGCCCAGAACCGTTCTGTGGAATCACAAAACGGGATGCATACTCTCTGCTCAGCAACATAGAAAAAACGAGAGCAATCGATTGGTGGAAGTTCGTCAAAGGACAAGAACACTCGAAAGCTCTAATCAAAGGGTTCAACGGCAAAACTGCTAAGGAGCTTCTAAGGCTCAAAAGATATAAAACCTGCGCAGTGACTAGAATATTGACTGGACACTGTAAGTTGAACAAACACATGTTCCGAATTGGGAAGAAACAGGATGCGACATTCTCTGTTCCTGTGGACCACTAATGTCAAAAAGAAGTATCCACTTAGGGCGGCACATACTGCAACCCTATGAGGTACAGAACATTACGGCCCAAAGAATCTGGAATTTTCTAGACTCAACGGGCATTAGTAACGAACTTTAAAGGGCCGTCACAATAGATCACTGCTTGGTCGACGTGACACTCACAGGCCCACAACACCCCAACAATAATAATAATAATATGGACGCCTGTAACACCGGAGATATTACACGCGCGTTGCCGACCCTTTAAAAACCTGTACACTCATTTTTTGAAGAACCCCATACTGTAGCCCCTCGGGAAAACCTCGGCAGGGAGCTCATTCCACAGCCGAAGCGTACGCGGGAGGAAATTCCTCTTAAACCGCACAGTACGCGACCATTTAGGAGCTAGGGTGTGAGGATGAACACCCTGCCGATGGCGAGCGGTGCGGTGATAGAAAGCGGCCGTTGGCATCATGTCAAACAGTTCTTCAGAGCACAGCCCATTGTACAAGCGGTAGAACACGCATAAGGAGGCGAAGTCTCTCCTTAGACTTAAAGGTTCAATACCGCTTGTGAGTTTGGGATCGTCGACGATTCGTACAGCGCGCCTTGAGGATTAATTGATCTGGATGAAGTTTCAGCATGTCGCTCGGACTCGTCTCGACTCGATAAAAGTTCTAAACCTTAAATTTCATAAGAAACATTTGTTTTTTTTTAAATGATGTTGAATGTAATTCTGAACGCACAAGTTGAGTCGATGCAATTTCAAAACGCATCGTCAGAAATGTCAACATTGTCATTGTCAACAAAAAATTTCTCACCGACTCCGATACGTAAAATTACACAACTTCCAGAGTTTCTGAGTTTCGGATCGTATTATCGTAAAAAAATTAGTGATTCCAGTGATGAAGATGATCTAACGCCTGTGGATGTTGCACTTTCCTCGCTATAGTGAGGGGAAAAGTTTTGTGTTACACAGGGTGCAAATGTATTTTACTTCTCGTGTGTTGAAACACTCGCGGGTAAAATACAACTTTGCACCCTTGTATAACAAACAACTATTTTATAGTTTGGTAGGCGTGATTGATAAATATACAATGTGAAAAAAAATGGACCCTGAAAGGAAAGTACCTCTCTTCTTCTTTCTAGGCTTATTCCTTCATTTGGGGTCGGACTCCTCGTCCTTAGGTGCCAGGATCGCTTGTCCTGGGTTGTTTGTGTTTCAAGCTGAGCCCGTTCCAGGTCTTTGGATACGGTTGTCCACCACGTAGCTAGGGGGCGCCCTCCGTCTTTTCCCTTTTCCGGGATTGCTAAAGCCTTTTTAACTGGGTACCCATCCCTCATCCCTTCTCATCACGTGCCCGAACCAGCGCATTCGCCTCTCTACCATCTTATCACCTATGGGTGAGACTTTGAAGGAACCCCTGATGTATTCGTTGCGAATCTGATCAAGCCTCTTTACACCCTCCGACCATCGCAGCATCTTCATTTCGTTCACGTGCAGTTTGGTCTGAAAGGAAAGTACCTACCTTATGTCATTACTGCTTTCCCAGTAGTTACCACAAAAATGTTGGAGTTCAATACTAATAAAAACAGTATATGCTGCAATAATTTAAGGGCTGAATATGTAGGTCATACTGAACAACATTTACTATGGAACCAATACCGAAAAAAATTACTCTCCCATACAAATATCAACATCAGACCGGCCAAAATGTATGACACAGTCAATTTTTTTAAATACATTTTGCGTTAATAATAATAAATTGATTAGTGTTTCATTTCAGTAAACTGCCTTCAAAATTATCAAAAATACCAAATCATGAACTGATTAATTACTATTAACCTCACTTAAAAAATAATCATCAATTGATGATTAAATTTATCCTTAGTTATATTTTAGTTTTTGCACTTGTACCGGTTAAATTATTATAATATTTATGATCGCTTTTAAGGCAGTAATTGACTTTTAATTACTACTATACTATATGTACTATTTATACTTTTTTTATTAGTATTGAACACTACCAAAATTTTGGTGGTAGCTACTGGGGAAAAAAAATCTCACCTTTTACCAGTGGTAACTAACTACTGGGAACAAATTCCCAGTAGTTACCACCAAACCGAGTGCTACTACTTTTTTGTACCTACGTAGTACGTGGATTAGGTAAGTAGGAAAGTACATCCTCCAGCGCCGCCTGAGTATCACATGGCATACAGGGCGCCGCATAATAGAGCGCGGGACTACTGCCGCATTGCGTCCCCAAATTGCATTCACAACTGCGCAAATTAAAACCTATTGCGGGTATGCTAATGCATTTATGAGATGTTTTTCATTTGCATAACTCGAGCCGAGCGCCGCAGACACGCCCCATAAAGATACGATATTTCTGAAGAGAGAATCGTACACTTTACAGCATTTCCAAGTTATTAACAACAGGTGATTTGGAGTTGACGTGTTTTTACCCCTACGTTTCCGCAGGTGGAATATTTAAATGAACAAGTATTAAGCAGAAACGTCTGCAAACGATACTACAATGCTTGAAAATTAAGAAAAATTCAAGTCTCGGTAGTTTAGTAGGTAAGTCAGTCGGTTGGGTAGAGCGGCGGGCTGGCACCGTGGAGTCGCAAGTTCGAGGCTCGCCCGAGACAGTGTTTGAGCCGTTTGGGTGGAGACCAGGGATGTAATGGATGTGGATTTATCGGAACCGAAAGCGGAATCAAATGTTTTTAATTTAGTCTATCGGAACCAGAAACGGAATCGGAACCGGAACGGAACCAGAACCAGAATCGAAACCTGAGCCAGTACTGTCAGTAGGCACAACACAACACATACGAATAGGTATTTTTAATTCAATAACACGAATAAATAAAACATCTAATTAGTGCAGCACGTGGCAAGCGGGGAGATGAGCAAATGACAGGTATAAACCTGTTTATTTTTGATGTACGCCGCTCATGTTCCGCCACCGAGCTAAGCTTTTTGACATCCGATATAACTTCCGATTCAAAAGTAAAGTTTGATAGTTTGTTAGCCATAAATAAATTTAATTTCTAACAAGCAGAAACGTCTGCGAACGATGCTATTAAGCATAGAATATATTTAAAAGTGGAAAAATTACTGTCTTGGGTGAGACTTGAACTCACAGCCTCTGGATCGATACTCCAGCGCTCTGCCAACTGAGCCACCAAGACCTCATCCATAGTCAGCAAATCTTCCCACTATATGTGTCTAGGGGACCCTAGCGACATCTACCGTAAGAGCGTTACACTTCTTAAACGGCCACCGGAGTTCCAAGTCATATTGGAAATTTACCAGTTACGATGTGCTACCCATTCTAAATTAATTTCAAACAAGCAGAAACGTCTGCGAACGATGCTATTAAGCTTAGAATATATTTGTTAAATCATTAGAAAAAAATTGTTGTCGAAATATTCGGAAACAAGTTTTAACATAATTATACCGAATCCATACTAATATTACAAATGCAATAGTGTGTCCGTCTCTCTGTTACCTCTTCACGCTTAAACCGCGGACGGATTTGGTTTAAATTTGCCATAAGGGCCCTCCACACTCATGCGCGAATCACGCGATTTCGCTGATTAGCGAACTAGACTCCACACTCGCGTCCGCAGCTTCGCGCCGCGTAGTCTGGAGCGGGCTATAGAGATAGTTTGAGTCCCGGGGAAGGACATAGGATAGTTTTTATATCGGAAGTCATCCCGAAAGAGGGTGAAAAGGGGGGTGAAAATGAGAAAATGTATGAATTGCCTGTTAATTGGTGTAAGCAATCAAACATTATGCTCAAAACTATTGCCATTCGACTTTATCCAGGCGCTATACTTACTCTAACTGCTGGAACTAATTCCACGTAGACGAAGTCGCGAGCAAATGCTAGTACCTAGTAAAGAAATCTAAGTTCAGCATAAGGACTTATGCTTCATATGCATAAGGACAATTCCACCAGAAAACGGTCCTTATGCATAATGGAGCATAAGGACAAAGATCCCAATGTAAAAAAAACCGGCCAAGTGCGAGTCGGACTCGCGCACCGAGGGTTCCGTACTTTTTTTTTTTTTTTTTTTTATATTCGAGTTGATTAAATAAAAGGTAAATTGCGGTTTATGATTTATGACGTATACTAAGAAAACGTGACGTTTATTAAAAAAAACTACTTACTAGATCTCGTTCAAACCAATTTTCGGTGGAAGTTTGCATGGTAATGTACATCATATATTTTTTTCAGTTTTACCATTCTCTTATTTTAGAAGTTACAGGGGGAAGGGGGGCACACATTTTACCACTTTGGAAGTGTATGTCGCGCAAACTATTCAGTTTAGAAAAAAATGATATTTGAAACCTCAATACCTATCATTTTTGAAGACCTATCCATAGATACCCCACACGTATGGGTTTGATGAAAAAAATATATTTGGGTTTCAGTTCTAAGTATGGGGAACCTCAAAATCTTTTGTTTTTAGGGTTCCGTACCCAAAGGGTAAAAACGGGACCCTATTACTAAGACTCCGCTGTCCGTCTGTCTGTCTGTCTGTCACCAGGCTGTATCTCATGAACCGTGATAGCTAGACAGTTGAAATTTTTACAGATGATGTATTTCTGTTGCCGCTATAACAACAAATACTAAAAAGTACGAAACCCTCGGTGCGCGAGTCCGACTCGCACTTGGCCGGTTTTTTTTTCTATTTTTGTGTGAAAAATCTTAAGAGCGTTCTTACAAGAAAAGTCGGAATAATGTAAAATTGATGATATTCCCGACAACATTTAAGATTTTACGCTCATTATTAGAAATAAAGAGTACTTGTTCCAGTAAGAGCGTCTTCTTATCTTTCGGAATATCGTTGTATATTTTAGAAAAAGGACTAATTAAATTAGTAATGTTTTTTTTTCTGATGGTCGTTTACGAAAAACCGCGTGAAGCACTGAATTGTGAGCTCTTATTTGTAAATTTTTAGAAGTTTACTCTGCTAAAGTTGGATATTTTGTATTACTAATATCCTGTACTTTAGGAATATCGAATAATATTCTTCCTACATGCTTTTAAGAAAGAGAAAATCAATGTTAAACGAATTGAATTTTCTCTTCGAAACAAGTGTAAATTCCTACGAAAATCTACTTAGTATCGAAGTCATTTTTATACACGAGCAATCTACAACGTTTGCTTATACTGTTGGTATACATTTGTGTTTATCAAATTCTACTTTAATTTTTTGGCAATTTTTTGAAAACTACTCTATAATGGAATTGTCTTGGAACTTGGAACCAATGTGATCTCGGCTCTCCTGCTACTCGACCTTTGGCGTTGGCTTAAAAGCGAAGGCGTGACTTGCTGGAAATGCTGGAATGCTTCGGGTCTTCTGGAAGGCACGACTTTTAAGCTTTTCAGGGCTCGCAACCTGACCTATTTATGGATGCAGGATCCAATGTCGACATGCTGGGTGGCTTCCCGTCGGCGGGGGGAGGGCTTCAGCGGTCACGCACTCTAATATTTTACTTGATATAACAAAAATCGTCTACCTCCTTAAGAGTTTGAGGCAAACAACACGTTTTTTTCGGCAAAACGTGGGTTTGATTTTTGTTCTCTTGAAAAGCCGTTTTTCAAGGCCACGCCGCCGATACGCCGCCGCCGCCGACCGATTTTGACCGGCGCGCCGCCGCCGCCTAAATGTCTATCGGCGCTCATATCTGTCCAGACAAAGAAATGAAAAAGACAGCACCGTTTGGCTAACTAAAAGGAGGTACAACCACCCACTTTTCTAGTAGCATTTCGTTTCTGTAAGGGTCACAGTTCTAACCTTTTTTTTTTTATAGAGGGGGAATGCGTTACGCATACCACCCAGGCGCAGGGACGGGCCTGGGATGGTTATGTGGGACTCCCATACAGGCTAATGGGACCCATGGTTTACCCACTAAACCCCCTCTGTTGCCGCCTCACTGCTATACGGCGAGGTCCCAGGAACGCCGAAGTACTCTCCCGCAACCTCGCCAGCGGCCGTCCGGACTCGGACACGGCTCTTGGGGAAATTACCCCTTCACCTCAATGGGCGCCTTGTTTGCGCCCGCCCACGCAGGGACCTTTGTGTAGGCGACAGACGTCCCCGAGCCTGCCGCCCACAGGGACCCTTATGGGGTCACAGTTCTAACCTAACCTAACCCAATATTCTGATAGCATTTCGTTTCTGTAAGGGTCACAGTTCTAACATAACCCACTTTTCTGATAGCAGTTCGGTTCTGTGAGGATCGCAGTTCAAAAAAGTTCCACTTCATCAAATGTCACTTTTTTATGTAAATGCTGGCTTTGTTGATGAAAATACAAAAATCACTATATGTATGTCTTTGAAATTTGAGGAGTTCCCTCGGTTCCTTATGGATCCCATCATCAGAACTCGAGCTTGACGAAAATGTGTCTTTAAAACTTAACTTGCTTAACAAACATAAAAAAGAAGACAAATCGCCAAACGTGAACTATGCGTCATTAAAGAGTTCCATTCTGATATGTCACTTTTTTAAATGGAAATGCTGGATTTGTTGATTAAATACAAAAATCAATATATGTATGCCTTTAACATTTGAGGAGTTCCCTCGATTCCTCATGGATCCCATCATCAGAACTGCGTTTTGACAAAAACGGGACCAATGTGTATGTATATACTTACAATCAAAAAAAGAATTTTTTAATACAGTTGCTCAAAAAGTGCTACTTTTCGTGGCTGTTTAGCGTGCGGAAAGTTGGTTTTCGCGAACTAGTGCTTTTTACTTTTCCAATTTTTTTAAATTTATACTTGTTCCAATTCATGACTACTTATTGATGAGTGTTTATATTAGTTTCCTTTAAACGTCGTAATCAACATAAAAACCTACTGTTAATGTTAATACGAAAAATATGCATATTCCATATTTTATTACTTACCTCTTCATCATTATAAGTATTATAACACGATTATTTTTTAATGTTGAAAAACCGTTCTTAATAAGTTGTCTGAATGGAACGGGACGCCTGTAAAAGAAGAGGCGTATTTTCTTACTGCAAGAATGTTTTAAGTTTCCAAAGGCAACATTCGATATTGTTTTTATAAATATACGATACATAAATAATCGTAAATAATGATATTTAGGTAATAATAGTACAATGTTTTAATATTTACAATTGTTTCTGTCTTATAGATCATGCATTAGAAAAAAAACTTTCATTGAAGCGGGTTCAATAATAATAACAAAATCTATTCTAGTCGAATAATAGCTAGAAAAACACCTCTTCATAATGTCAATGTCAATGATGTCACAGAATTAATAATATAAAAAGTATCGAATTCCATTCCTTAATACTTGTTGCTTTTCTTATCGATTCGTCGTTCGATACACGTGCGGATATGTCATTATTCACTCTAGTCTATATCTCGGTACTCGTGAAGTAATGACATACTTTCCGCACTAGTACTATTTCAAAATCGGTCCAGAAATGACGGAGTTATGAAGAGAAAAAAAAAACAACAACCGAATTGAGAACCTCCTCCTTTTGAAATCTTGAAGTCGGTTAAAAATAGCACGATTATAGCAGCTTCGTTGTTACGCTGAGTAAGTAATAAAATAATATCGTAGTAAAACTTCTGTAAGTTTTGACACATCGAGTTAAATTAATTGACTTGTAGAATTTTCTTGCCCAATAAAATACCTAATTGTGGTTTGTTTACATTCTTTTTAATACCTAAAGATACAGACTGTAGGGACTTTCCCCTATCTATACGATATGATCACAGACCACCCCCTAGATAGGATATATTAAAATATGAAAGTAAATAAACCAGAAATACCTACCAAAGGTAGCTGATTCCTTGTAATAGTACATTATGATACAAGTGTGCTAAGTTGGTCATTACACAGTTTAGACACGAGGCGATATTGTGCGCGCGAGCTGTAAGCGAGGGCGCAATAAGAAAGCCGATGTGTGTAATGACCAATGCACACGCGTTTCATACGACGTTTTTCAACACAGTTGCGATAAAAAAAGGAACTTTCATATTAATCAAATTTTAATAGTAAAAACAGTTAGTATTGTGTGTTTCATCTGTCATACTCATACTGCCGGCCGGCCCTCGCTCGCCCCGGCCGCGGGCGGGCCGGCCGGGCCGCGCGCCGCGCAGGCGGTCGGGCGCGCCCGTGCCCGCCAGTCCGACCAATTAAAGAAGACCCCCTTTCCATGCATATTATTAGCAATATATATAGCTTCTTAACTCAGTCGGATAATATAATGAAAAATCACGAGTGGAATAATACACTGAAAGAGCACGCGTGTTTAATATCTAGGATTATGTATGAGCCAAAAATCAGTGGAATAAAAACGTCGTTTTGAGCAAGTGTGTTGAAAAAGAACTTTTCCCCTCACTAGCTCGGAAAGTTGTCGTTTATCCTTCAATACAAGCGGGGAAAAACGCGTTTTATCCACTAGTGGGGAAAGTAATTTGACCTTGGATGGAGCGTGTTTAAGTAGCTGGACAGATAACAAAACGTAAAACGCTCATGATAATGGTTCGTTCGATATTAATTATCATTAAATAAATGGTTTGAGAATCTAATAAAAATACCAAATTTAGCTTTATTTAATGATTTTAAGTCATAAACCTTAAAATTCCATAAGTTGTTGTATTCCATTGTTTTTTTTATAATGATGTTAAATATAATTCTGAACGCATAAGTTGAGTCGATGCAATTTCAAAACGCATCGTTGACATTTCATACATCAGAAATGTCAACATTGTCAACAATTTTTTTACTTAAAACCTTTTGTCACCGACTCGCGTAAAAATACACAACTTGCAGAGTTTTCTGTTATAATATCTAAAGAAATGAGTGATTCCAGTGATGAAGATGATCTAACGCCTGTGGATGTTGCACTTTCCTCGCTATAGTGAGGTGAAAAGTTTTGTGTTACACACGGGCGCAAATGTATTTTACTTCTCGTGTGTTGAAACACTCGCGGGTAAAATACAACTTTGCACCCTTGTATAACAAATAACTATTTCCCCTCACTAGCTCGGAAAGCCGTCTTTTATCGTTTAAAACAAGCGGGGAAAAACGCATTCTATCCACTAGTGGGGAAAGTAATTTGACCTTGGATGGAGCGTGTTTAAAGTAGCTTGACAGATAACAAAACGTAAAACGCTCATAATAATGGTTCGTTCGATATTAATTATCATTAAATAAATGATTTGAGAATCTAATAAAAAATACCAGATTTAGCTTTATTTAATGATTTTTTGTCTTAAACCTTAAAATTCCATAATAAACGTTTCTTTTTTAATAATTATGTTAAATATAATTCTGAACGCACAAGTTAAGTCGATGCAATTTCAAAATGCATCATTGACATTTCATACGTCAGAAATGTCAACATTGTCAACAAAAATTTTACTTAAAAACTTCTCACGTAAGAGTACAGAATTTCCAGTTTTTTTTGTTATAATATCGTACAAAAATGAGTGATTCCAGTGATGAAGATGATCTAACGCCTGTGGATGTTGTACTTTCCTCGCTATAGTGAAGGGGAAAAGTTTTGTGTTACACACGGGTGCAAATGTATTTTACTTCTCGTGTGTTGAAACACTCGCGGGTAAAATACAACTTTGCACCCTTGTATAAAAAATAACTATTACGGGACAGGCCTACAGCTACAAGCCTTATTACTTAGGTACCTACAAAAGAATCATTATTCCAATGGAAATAATTACAGCAATGTCCATATTTCACTACCTTTTAGGTTAAGGAAGCTAAGGATTTATAATTATGAAATTTGAAAAAATATAATAAGGAATCGATTTTGTTTCCTGTGGTCTTATAGTTATGCCCCAAAAATGAACAGTTTGTAGCGTGTTTTTGAAATTTCATTGATACCTACTTGTAAACATTCTTCCGCTAAAACAAGGCTAAAACAGTCTAAACACGTTAATTTTTTTGCTTCGTGTACCTACTTGGACTAGTACGGTAAAGCACCATATGTACTTACTGTAATAGTAGATACATTACGATACAAGTGCGAAAAGTGGGAAATTCGCTCGTGTATCGTACGACATTTTACTTCTTCGTTTTGGCTTTTTCTGTTTCTTAAGACCATTTCTTGCCTTGGCATGTAGGACATTGTTTCCCGATGTCCGCAGTTTTTTCGCTACGTCCCAAAATGAAAGAACTGAACCCTTATTGTTTCGTTAAGGTTTCTAAAACAGTTTTTTGATTAATTGAATATTTTTGAAAATAATGTGTCCCTCCCTTTAACTTTTTAACCAGGCATACACATTTATGAAAAAAAAAACCGGCCAAGTGCGAGTCGGACTCGCGCACGAAGGGTTCCGTACCATTGCGCAAAAAACGGCAAAAAAATCACGGTTGTTGTATGGGAGCTCCACTTAAAATATTTATTTTATTCTGTTTTTCATTTTTAAATACATTTATTTAAATACATACAAGATATATACAGTGGTACTACGTAAACGAAATTAATAACTAGCTTAAATCTAAAATAGGCCCTTGAGGCATTGTACCAAGGATGCTGTTTTTAGTATTTGTTGTTATAGCGGCAGCAGAAATACATCATCTGTGAAAATTTCAACTGTCTAGCTATCACGGTTCATGAGATACAGCCTGGTGACAGACGGACAGACAGACAGCGGAGTCTTAGTAATAGGGTCCCGTTTTTACCCTTTGGGTACGGAACCCTCTCACGCACGCACGCACGGTACGATCTCGTGGATACCGGGCCAAGTCAGCTTTGTTTGACCTTAGGAACAATCGTGCCAAGCAGCATCGCCTGAGACAAAAGTGCATACTCACTGCACTCACTTAGCCTACGAATTCAAGTTCGAAAAATTATAAAATTTGAAAGGCTTTATCTCGGAAACAATTAAATCTACAGAGACAATTCTAGTCTCGTATTGTAGCAAATTTAGTCTACTTTAAAAACGTCTTGGGAAGGTACTATGAAAAACTAGTCCTTTAGGATCTCCCAAATCATAAAAAAACTAAATTTTCGCGGTTTTTCCGATTTTTGACAAATTTGCGTTCGGCGCTTGAGGTCTCAAACTTGGATTATTCATTGTATTGGGCCAACATCATAAACAAGTGCTAACAATGAGAACTAACGGATTTGAAGTAAACGCAAATGTATAAAGTATAGTATTAATCATCTTTGAACTGCATATTTCTCGTTTTGTCAGATTAAAATGGTCACAGTGCTTATAACTAGATTCTAGAAGCTTTTAGAAACTACAGGGAGTGTGTAATTGATAAATTTATGAGTAATTCTAGATCGGAGTGACTAGAAGATGTCGCCATATGTGTGGCGCGGTGCGGCGTGGCGTGGTGTAGCGTGGCGTAGCGTGGCGTGGCATGGCGTGGCATGGCGTGGCATGGCGTGGCATGGCGTGGCGTAGAGAAGTGTCGGTAGCGCCGGGCCCACAATGCACGTTGTTTATCCGCTGGGGCGCGGTGCGAGGGCGCGGGCGGCGGGGCTCGCCCGGGCCCAGTCAGTCTCTCTCCGCCGCCGCCAGCTGCAGCCGCCCACGTTGCCATTGCCGCGCGCGCCCTTCCTGCCCGCACTACAAACTGACACTCCGACCTTCAACTCGAGAGAACGAGACGTCGATACAAGGTTGGTTCTCTTTTTTTTCAAATTTGAAAGCGATGCGATCCTAATATTCTTACTCAGCTTTAGTCAGCGTCTCAGTTTCTCTGAATTTATTGATGAGACTACCAGGAGCAAATAGGTAATAATAAGCATTTTTATGATTTAAGCACCTTTGATAAAATAGTAAGTATTTATAACAATATTGAACTGATGATCTTTTTTATAACTAATTGATATTGCTCTGAATCTTGCCAGCGTAGATAATACCTAGTTTAAAAGCGCTCATCACTTATAATTTTCTTGGTCCCTTGGTCCTTGATCCCACAAGCCCTTCAACTTATGAGTGGAATTAGTTGACTGCTATCAGTGCTATTTATTAGCTTAAGCTGTTTAATTTAATGCGAAATTATAATCTGATGTGAATGTGTATTTTAATTTAAGTACCTTTGTACTTTTTTTATAAATTACTAACAACTTATTAATTAAGTATATAAGGCCGCTGCCTTTTGATGAGTTAGGGATATAGGAGAGCAATAGCCGCTATGTATAAAATGTTAGTAATCGGTTACATTTATAAATATTATGAACATTGGTTTAATTATCGTATTGCTCTCATTTAAGTCGAGAGGGGTCGTAAGATGAGATGAGACACGAGACAAGTGGGGAGCAGAATGGGGTAAGCGCACGTTGTTGATGGGTGGCTGGGGCGGCTGCGAGGCGTTTGCGAGGCGGTGCACGGTGGCGGGACAGGGCCGGCGGTAACTAGGGTAATGGAGGCGATGCGTGCTCGCGCCGCGCGCCGCCCGACGCCCGACGCCCGCCGCCCGTGCGAGGGAGCGCGCGCGGCAAGACCGAACGCGATCATTCCACCGTAATTGTTCTGAAAGCCTCGACCTTGTACTTTACTTCACCGCTTTGCTATTCGTCACTTAGTTTTTCATCGACACCGAATGGATACCTAAAATCAATGTTTGTGTACTCAAGATTATCTTAGGCGGGAATCGGCAATCTGCTGACTAGGTTACGGCCAGAGTATTTTACTCCTAGTACTGTCTAGATATTTCTTTAAAAAAATTGCCATATTTTCGCACGGGTGTAATAAGCCGAAGTTTCTTATTCAAACGAGCATAATGAGCATAAACTTTTTTTTTACTTAAAATAAAGGTCGTAATATTCTCGTAGGTAGATTCGGCCCATACAAGACTGTTTGGTACCTAGGTGCAAAGATTTTTGAGGGGGTATATAGCTGAGATATTTTTGAAATTTTAGACGAAATATGATAATTTTTAAAATTAAACACTTAATTTTTACTAACAAAAAGCAGAGCTTTTTAAGGGCTCGCGGATTTTTCTACCTCATCATCATATATTTAAGAGCTAGAATCTTGTCGGTGGGGCGATTTCCATGCATGTCGGTTCTCTGCCTTGTCCTTGACAGCCTGATACGACGCGACGACGACGTTGAGTTTTTCCTTATTTGATCTATGTACCCAGTTATAATTAAGAAGGCAGTTTTTAATAAGAGATTCATCTTAAAAAAAAAATGATATGATATAAGGGATTCTGTAAATAATTAAGACGCCAAATCATTTTTAAAGTTTTTTTAGTGTTCCGTGCAAAACTTTGTTTTGACAAACGGAACACTTATGGGATCACTTCGGTCTTGCAAATCAGTTAAATGCGTTTTTCTCAGAGACCGTTTGACATAGATACCTAAAATTTGAAACATTTATAGCATTTACCACCACTAATATTATTATAGTTTATCAATACATTAAATTCTTCATACGAATATATTCTTGTTTCCCACAATAAAATGAGTGTTTAATATTGCGTAATCTATCATAAGAGAACCATCTATATCCTGATGTATCCAAAACATCTCATTAAAATGTCAAAAGGGCCTCACGTGCTGACTTAAACTCCGCGCACGCCTTACAAATGTCTGGAGAATCAATAGGTTCATAACGGGTAGACATGAATATGGGCGCAGCGATGTGACGACCCCATCGCCTGCTGGTGGCCCAGTAGCCTGTACAATCAGTCAACGCAGGGCAGCTGTTGGGGAGAAACATTCCCACGAACTTGACTGCTCTTGGGAAATTCTGCCACCCGATAGATGAAAAGGGCCCTCTGCCTCTATCGTGATTTAGCCGGCCGTCGAGTGGAGCCTCAAGAGCTGCGGTCCCGAGGGTTGATGTGGAAACATAAGTGGCGACTTAGTTGTTTAAAGTCCAGTGACACCTCTGTACTCTCAGCCCCAACACTGGTGTTGCTTTTGCGCCATCATATACTCGTAGATGTTGTTTTTGTGAGGGCGAGGTCATCGTCGCCCGCCGTTCCGATTGCTGCCTAGTGCCTATGCGTGCGTCCCATGACGCGCGCAAGAGCAGCAACCGCTGTAAGTGTCAAAAAGGGCTCTACGTGTTGGCTTCGGCTCCGCGCAAGCCTCTAGTCCATAACCATTGTTCCGCGATGGGTGAAAGCATTAATATAATTTAATTTTTTCATGTTTTCACCAAGTTATGCTGTATAATTCGCGTTTAGACTGTTGTTTTCTATGCTTCTGAGATAGGTACGAGTACCTCATGATGACTGACGCTTCAAAGGAATAGTTTTTCTATTTCCCGCCAAAAAATTCATTTAAATATCCAACGATTTTGTTTATTATTGTAATCAGGGTGCCTAGACCACATTCCTATCGTTTACTATCCTTAGCGAACGAAACGCAGCTGTCACTGTCGCACTAATATGGAAGAGTGAAAGAGAGAGCAAGTTCGGCCGAATTTCACCTTCCCATACAAAAGGAAGTTTAAACTTGGCACATACAATGAAATGAGGTGTGCGTGTAATTAGTTAATATAGCTCTAGCTTATAAAACAAACAAAAAAATAGAGCAAAAACAAGTTTTGTAAAAAAAAACTTCAATTTGCTGTATTTTTTAACTATGGTATCCGAAGCTACATAAACTAATTACAGGCATATCCTAGTAAGTACAAAGTTACTGAACAATCTAACTTGTCGTTTTAAAATGAGAGCGTAACTACGTTTGTATGGAGAACTGAGCTTGCAAGTGAGAGCTAGAAAGAAATATACTGACCGGACCGAGGACGCTGTCCGGTACGCCTGTCTGTTACAGATTTTACTTTGTCCTTGCCTTTTTTAGGGTTCCGTACCCAAAACAGGACCCTATTACTAAGACTCCTCTGTCCGTCCGTCATTCTGTCTGTCACCAGGCTGTATCTCATGAACCGTGATAGCTAATAGACAGTTGAAATTATCACAGATGATGTATTTCTGTGTTGCCGCTATAACAACAAATTTACTAATAAGTACGGAACCCTCAGTGGGCGAGTCCGATTCGCACTTGTCCGGTTTTTTACTACTAACGCCATCTGTTAGAAAAATAAAGAATTAACATTAGTACGAATTTTAATTCATTATTTTTGTAACAGATGGCCTTAGTAGGATTATATAATCCGTGACAAAGTGTTATTTCTTTATTCTATTTTTTATGTTTATAAAATGATATTTTTATGTTTCATAACACATCTAAACATGAATTTAAATTACTATGTTAAATCTCAAAGCTAACAGGGCTATAGTTTTTCCGTAGTGTACCACAAGAATGCATAGATTGTCGAATAGTGATAGTACGAGTATATATAGAATGATTAGTAGCAAAGATAGATATAACTCCGTAATAGATGGATACAGTCTAAGGAAAAAACGTGCCTCGAAAATCACGAAAATTTGACTCTCGATCAGATGGCGCCAGTACCTTTGGCCTACTCTCGTACAGAGGGCGTTGATGGTTTCGTTTGTTATTTTACAATTTTAACGCATATCAGTGAAAGAACATTTGTCAAAATCATAAAAATAATTAATGCAAATAAAAAAATCATTTATCCATGTTTAAATACATTTTATCGTATTTTTATAAATCTTCATTTTTAGTTTTAAAGTGTGTCGATAGATGGCAGTGAATTTACTGTGGTTACAAAATTTACTATGACAGTACCGCTCTATAATATTATATCCTCTTTGTTAGTAGGTACGTGGGCGATACTGAAAGTTTATAACGAGCCACTTAGAAGATCACGCAGTAAAAAAAAACGTTTATTGTTTTGAAATGTAAATTTTTGAGGTAGGTACAGTTCATTCGGTTGTGACGTGTAGGTATTTTAGTGATGCTTGCAGTTTAAACATTGTATGTCGGCCAGTTTAACAATTTAGACCCGAGAAATTTTTCATATTAGAATTTTACATGACTTTCTATGTATGTACAAGTACAAGTCGACAACAAAGTTATACAAGGCTTTAGTGGAAGCCGCTCGAC
This sequence comes from Cydia strobilella, assembly GCF_947568885.1. Classification (NCBI taxonomy): domain Eukaryota; kingdom Metazoa; phylum Arthropoda; class Insecta; order Lepidoptera; family Tortricidae; genus Cydia; species Cydia strobilella. The sequence continues at coordinate 35,400,686 of NC_086068.1, forward strand.
CCCAATTACAAAGAAAAACCGCAAATTGATTTACAGGTTAGCTGTTTGGCACACGCATACGAGAGGTCAAAACAAAATTTTTGACCCGCAGTTCCTAAAAAAAATTCCCTGTCCGTGTGGTAAAATATTTGTATGGAAAAAAATAATCCAAAACCTATCGTATATCATATATACGTCGGTATCATACGAAAGGGCTTTTTGAGGCGATTCTAAAAATATATCACATCATTACATTTCGGCCATTTTTTTTAAATTAAAACAAACATAATTAACAAAAGTTAAACATGAGGATATCACGTAACAAAAGTTAGACATGAGGATATCACGTATCATTTGTGGTATATTGTACAAAAAAAAAATCAGCCATATCGTATCTGGTGGAGCCCAGACTTGGTATGTTTCGAAAATTCTGTTTGTTTTAATTTAAAAAAAAACCGACCAAGTGCGAGTAAGTAATTTAAATTCATGTTTAGATGTGTTATCAAACATAAAAATATCATTTTATAAACATAAAAAATAGAATAAAGAAATAACACTTTGTCACAGATTATATAATTCTTTGTATTACTACTAACGCCATCTGTTACAAAAATAATGAATTAACATTAGTACGAATGTTAATTCATTATTTTTCTAACAGATGGCGTTAGTAGTAAAATTCCGGACAAGTGCGAATCGGACTCGCCCACTGAGGGTTCAGTACTTTTTAGTAAATTTGTTGTTATAGCGGCAACACAGAAATACATCATCTGTGAAAATTTCAACTGTCTATTAGCTATCACGGTTCATGAGGTGGGAAATATCAAAACTATTCCTTTGAAGCGTCAGTCATCATGAGGTACTCGTACCTATCTCAGAAGCATAGAAAACAACAGTCTAAACGCGAATTATACAGCATAACTTGGTGAAAACATGAAAAAATTAAATTATATTAATGCTTTCACCCATCGCGGAACAATGGTTATGGACTAGAGGCTTGCGCGGAGCCGAAGCCAACACGTAGAGCCCTTTTTGACACTTACAGCGGTTGCTGCTCTTGCGCGTGTCATGGGACGCACGCATAGGCACTAGGCAGCAATCGGAACGGCGGGCGACGATGACCTCGCCCTAACAAAAACAACATCTACGAGTATATGATGGCGCAAAAGCAACACCAGTGTTGGGGCTGAGAGTACAGAGGTGTCACTGGACTTTAAACAACTAAGTCGCCACTTATGTTTCCACATCAACCCTCGGGACCGCAGCTCTTGAGGCTCCACTCGACGGCCGGCTAAATCACGATAGAGGCAGAGGGCCCTTTTCATCTATCGGGTGGCAGAATTTCCCAAGAGCAGTCGAGTTCGTGGGAATGTTTCTCCCCAACAGCTGCCCTGCGTTGACTGATTGTACAGGCTACTGGGCCACCAGCAGGCGATGGGGTCGTCACATCGCTGCGCCCATATTCATGTCTACCCGTTATGAACCTATTGATGCTCCAGACATTTGTAAGGCGTGCGCGGAGTTTAAGTCAGCACGTGAGGCCCTTTTGACATTTTAATGAGATGTTTTGGATACATCAGGATATAGATGGTTCTCTTATGATAGATTACGCAATATTAATCACTCATTTTGAAATGAAATGAAAATGAAAATATTTTATTACATTAATAAAATGTTACATTACAAGGTAGTAGGGTGGGACTTCCTATTAAGTATATTATACCTGTATCAGGAAGCGCCGCTCCTCCGTAGCAACAAGTTGTATTTAGTTTAACAAAAGCAGAAAGAAAACTTAAGCTAATACAATTTTATCCAAATTTAAAATGTATATGTGTGTGTGTGTGTGCGTGCGTGCGTGCGTGCGTGCGTGCGTGCGCGCGCGTGTGTGTGTGTGTGTGTGTGTGTGTGTGTGTGTGAGTGTGTATGGGTGCGTGTAGGTGTATGAAATCGTGTGAGTGCAGGTGGTGAGGTGATGTACTAATCGGCACTTCTTATATATAGGTACTGTAAAGCATAGAACTGTATCGTACTTTTTTTTACACAATAGGTATTTTCTTATACAATAGGTACTGTAAAGTAAAATGTCATATTTTCTTAGACTTATTATATTAAAACTGATAAGTAGGTACTTTAAAGTTTAAGTTAATGTCAACTTAATTTAATAGATCAGAGCCTCTGTTTCCTCGCATTTAATTATTTTAAGCCACTCGGTAAAAAATTTTTTTACATTTATATAGTTGTTAATTGTATATATTTAGTATTTTGTTTATTTTATTGTACACATATGCAGATTGCGCTCCAAATTGTCTTTTAGCAAATACAGATTTTGTAGTTTTATTCTGGGAAACAAGAATATATTCGTATGAAGAATTTAATGTATTGATAAACTATAATAAAAAAACTTTAAAAATGATTTGGCGTCTTAATTATTTACAGAAGCCTTTATATCATATCATATAATTTTTTTAAGATGAATCTCTTACTAAAAACTGCCTTCGTAATTATAACTAGGTATATAGGTAGCAAAAACAACAACAAGAAGAACGTACATAGATCAAATAAGGAAAAACTCAACGTCGTCGTCGCGTCGTATCAGGCTGTCAAAGACAAGGCAGAGAACCGACATGCATGGAAATCGCCCCACCGACAAGAGTCTAGCTCTTAAATATATGATGATGAGGTAGAAAAATCCGCGAGCCCTTAAAAAGCTCTGCTGATTGTTAGTAAATATTAAGTGTTTAATTTTAAAAATTATCATATTTCGTCTAAAATTTCAAAAATATCTCAGCTATATACCCCCTCAAAAATCTTTGCACCTAGCTACCAAACAGTCTTGTATGGGCCGAATCTACCTACGAGAACTTTACGACCTTTATTTTAAGTAAAAAAAAAGTTTATGCTCATTATTCTCGTTTGAATAAGAATCTTCTGCTTATTACACCCGTGGGTTAGACATGAGGATATCACGTATCATTTGTGGTATATTGTACAAAAAAAAAACAGCCATATCGTATCTGGAATCTGGAGGAGCCCAAACTTGGTATGTTTCAAAAATTATTTTTGTTTTAATTAAAAAAAAATGGCCGAAATGGAATGATGTGATATATTATTAGAATCGCCTGCTAACCTGTACATCGATTTGCGGTTTTTTTATGCGAAGGGCTTACACTACTTAGTTCGAGCATTATTTTATAATGACGCCCTTGCGACTGTTTGTATAGAAGGTAGGTTTTATAAATTTAGGTCCCTTTTTATGAGGGTTTCGTACCCTAAGGGTAAAAACGGGACCATATTACTAAGACTCCGCTGTCCGTCTGTCTGTCTGTCACCAGGCTGTATCTCATGAACCGTGATAGCTAGACAGTTGAAATTTTCACAGCTGATGTATTTCTGTTGCCGCTATAACAACAAATACTAAAAAGTACGCAACCCTCGGTGCGCGAGTGCGACTCGCACTTGGCCGGTTTTTTAATCTTACGTACCTATGATTATCGAGAAGGACGTCTTTCAACAGGGATGTGCTAAAATATATGTAGTCACATTTAAGTCACAATTGTGTGCTCAACGATAAAAAGTTACAAAAAATAACATATCAGTAGCTTCAGAAAACCTTAGCTATCCAAGTGGGTCAAGTACAAAATCCTACATGTATACGTATCAGTCAAAATACATGACTCGTCAATAAATATGTACATTACCGCCATACAAAACCACAGAGGAAAAAAAAGTGCCTCTGGGATAATGGGTCGTGTACTTTTCAGGTTGAACCCATCATAAAGAATTTTCATCACACTTGCTGACTTGCGCAGTAAGCGTGTTTTTTCACGCAAGTGCAGCAGGAGGTAAAGTCCATTTGACTTCCACGGGACTTATAGCTTTTTAGGGTTCCGTGCCAAAAAGGTACAGAAGGAACCCTTATGGTGCGACTCTGTCCGTCCGTCCGTCTGTCTGTCACATTGCTAAATATCTCGAGAACTACTTAAGCTATCGATTAGAAATTTGACTAGACCGGGCCGGGGCAGGGCCGAGGCGTCCGGCACGTAATTTTCTATGACGGCTGATCGGTGATCAGCATGCGGCATAGAAAACAAAGCGCCGGAAGCTCCGGCCCGGCCCCGTCCCGGTCTAGCGTAAGTCATACTTAAAGGAGCAATATGGAAAAAAGCAGGAACAGCGAGTTGAAAAATTGCATGGACAAAATATGAATGAATTCACAAGTAAAACGCAGTTGATGCCATGAAGTTCAAATTAACCAGATATTTTGGCAGCTTATATATGCCCTGTTTCATATTAGGTAAATATTGGATTGGTATGATGTTAGTAAATGCTTATGTACACTAGTAACCTCTATCGTTAATTCTAACTACTTACCCCTCTTTCATCGATATAGTGGAAGCCGCTTGACCCCAATTTCAAAGAAAAACCGCAAACCGATGTACAGGTTAGCGGTTTGGCACACGCATACTAGAGGTAAAAAAATTTTTTTTGACCCGCAGTTCCTAAAAAAGTTTCCCTTAGGAGGGGAGTACTGAAACATTTATTTTTTTGTATAAAAAAAAATTCTTTGCAAAAATCTATCGTGTGTGGTATCATACAAAAGGGCTTTTTGAGGCGATTCTAAAAATATACCACATCATTACATTTGAGCCATTTTTTTTAAATTAAAACAAAATAATTTTCAAAACATACCTAGTTTGGACTCCTCCAGATACGTTGTGGCAGATTTTTTTTTTTAAATGATACCACAAATGATACGTGATATCCTCATATCCAAGAATGCAATTTTGAAAATAATCATTAACATTTTTTTTTCAATTTTCCAAAGTGACACAGTTCTACTTCAATACCTATTTTACGAGACTTATGGAACTGTACTGCATATACGGTAAATATTCATCATAAAATGATACGTAATATCCATATATCCAACGGGAAATACCTCTTTAACCCTTTAACTGCCCCTTTTCATCAATTGGTATAGTTTGTTTAGTTTTTTTGACTCAAAATATCAAAGTTGTATAATAGGTTTTGAAGTAGAACTGTGTCACTTTGTAAAATTGAAAAAAAAAAAAATGTTATTGATATTATTTTCAAAATTGCTTTCTTGGAGTTGGATATGAGGATATCACGTAATAATGTACAAAAAAATATATCTGCCACATCGTATCTGGAGGAGTCCAAACTAGGTATGTTTTGAAAATTATTTTTGTTTTAATTAATTAATTTAATAAAAAAAAAATGGCTTAAATGTAATGATGTGGTATATTTTTTGTATCGTCTCAAAAAGCCCTTTCCTATGATACCACACACGATAGGTTTTTGAAAATAAATAAAAAAAAACATACAAAAAAATAAATGTTTTAGCACTCCCCTCCTAAGGGAATTTTTTTAGGAATTGCGGGTAAAAAAATTAACTTTGACCTCTAGTATGCGTGTGCCAAACGGCTAACCTGTACATCGATTTGCGGTTTTTTTATGCGAACGGCTTACAATACGTATATAGCTACGTTGGTCGGTGACAGTATTTGGGTTGCCAAATACTGTCTTCACTAGCAAAGCTGCCCCCCACGTTGCACAATGTACTATGTATTAGATTACACGAACTTTTAGTATGACCTAAGTAAAAAAAACTTTGATACATTCAAATACCTACTTTTAAAAATAAGCGTGTTTATTTCCCTTTGTTTTGTACTTGCTACTTGTTCGAATTGACCGTCCAACTTCTAACTGGATGAAGTCACTGGCAAAGACCAAGTATTATATTATGTATATTATACGGATATATGCATACAGCACGCAAATCAGACAGAGATGGTATGAATACTATGAACAACTGCTAAACAAAGAATTCCCCCACGAGGATCCCGCACTTTGAACCTGTCTATGGGCCAATACCTGAAGTCGATCCGCATGAAGTAAAGCTAGCTGTGGCTAAGATGAAAAACAGAAAAGCTCCAGGCCCAGATGAGGTCCCAGCTGATTTATGGAAACGACTTGGCCCGGTAGCAGTCAGTTGGCTGACCAGACTGTTTAACATCGTCCTGTCCACAAAGAGAATTCCAGAATCATGGCGCCAGAGCTATCTGCTACCATTCTATAAAAACAAGGGAGATGTGGCTGAGTGCGAAAACTACAGAGGAATTAAACTGACTTCACATACGCTAAAGATATGGGAGCGAATTTTAAATAGCCGTCTCTCGTCTCTAACGGAAATCTCCCCAAATCAGTTTGGTTTTACGGCATCCAAATCAACCATGGATGCTATACAGGCGGTCAGAATCCTGATGGAAAAACATCGAATAAACAAAAAACACCTGCATCTTTGCCTTTGATAGGGTGCCCCGTAAACTGGTGTGGCAGGCTCTAAGGGCGCAGAAAGTGCCAGAATACTATATAGACCTAATACGAGACATGTACCACGACGTCAGTACAAGAGTCAAAACCTTAGCAGGCTTAAGTAATGCGTTCGAGGTCAAGGTGGGCGTTCATCAGGGATCTGCACTCAGCCCGTTCTTGTTCAATCTTGTGATGGACTATCTCACAAACCACATTCCGGCACCATTACCTTGGACGATGCTGTACGCCGACGATATCGTACTGGCGGCTAATACTGCACAACATCTGCAAGTACTTTTAAATACCTGGACACATTCTCTCGAGAAGCATGGACTCCGAGTGAGCAGGAGTAAGACAGAGTATTTGAAATGCCCATTCAGCGGGAACACAACCCCTGAAACAATCTGCATCGGATCAACACCCATCCCTACAGTCAACAAGTTCAAATATCTGGGCTCCATGCTTACGGCGGATGCCAATATAGATGCCGATGTTGCGCACCGAATAAATGTAGCGTGGCAAAAATGGCGGACTCTCACCGGAGTTCTGTGTGACCCCCGCATGCCTATAAAAACGAAGGGCAAAGTCTATAAGACAGCAGTTCGCCCGGCATTACTGTACGGATCGGAATGCTGGACAGTAAAGAAGACACACGAGCAAAAAGCCCACGTAAACGAAATGAAGATGCTGCGGTGGGCGGGAGGGGTGACCAGGATGGACAGGGTGCGCAACGAGCACAGACGGGGTAGTTTTAAGGTCGCGCCTATCACAGACAAAATGACAGAGTCCCGCCTTAGATGGTATGGCCATGTAATGAGACCCAGTGAAGACCATGTGGTAAAAATCGCTCTAAACTTACCAGAACGTAAGAAAGGTATCGGCCGCCCGCCATTGACCTGGTGGTCTAACATAGAGAGAGACCTCAAGAAAACCCAATTGCCGAAACCGACAATCCAGGACCGACGGGCCTGGCGCAGAAATGTGAGGAGACCCGACCCCAGATAACGGGAGCAGGGACGGACAAAGAAGAAGAAGATACGGATATATGCATCATATTGATAAGAAGAAACGGAAAGAATTGCCTTTTTCTATTTTTGCAGCTGTACAAATAAAACTTACATCCACTTAGTTTTATGCTTTTTTCGTATGATACCATACCATATTTTTGAGCTGTTTTTTTATACCACGGTAGTGGCAAATAAACATACGGATTACGGCCCTATTGATGGTGACACATACGCGTTTCCGACTCTGTAGAAACCCTTTTGAGAAGAACGAAGAACCCCTCCTAGTGTGTTCCCTCGAGAAAAACATGGCAGGGCATTCATTCTACTCCCATTAATTAGCTCAAATTATTCATTACGCATTAGTACGTCATCCATAAAAGAACAAAAGTCCTGTTTCAGAACCATTAAGTAAGTACTAGAATTCACTACAGCAAATTGACCATTGAGTGCTGCATAACATAACAGGTTTCCTAAACCGTTTTTGCAAAGCTGTGGTGTCAGTGGTGTCGTTAAGTATGGGAAGTATGCCTGATCAATATGTATGACAAGGTCGCGCTATTGTCCTTCATTCTGGATTGTTTAATTGGTTAAGTACCTCTGTGCTGATACATAATGATTTTCACATGTCGGCAGTAATTGTTTGATGTGGGAAGTGTAGCTCGAGGCCACGTGCGCTTGACCTTCGGGGCAGGTGTGCAGCACTGCATGGTGGCGCCGCGTGCCCAGTGAAAGAACATGCTTTACAATAAATATAGTCTAGCACTCAGAACCTTCAACTCTCTGGACCTTCAAATTATTTTTTTAAACCTAGTAGCATTTTACTGCTTTTCAGTTAAATCAATGTTATGTTATGCAGTTACAGTATCAGTTCTATTATTTTGGGTGTTTACTTTAAGGCCACGATGAAAGGCTGTTATTATTTTATTAAGAAACACATGTCCGACTCACAGCGGAGGCCAAACACCAGTACATGGAAAAAACATGTCAATACATACAAAATCATATTTTACAAATACACAAGACAAGTATTTTATTTAATGGTATGGCGATATAGTCACATAGGCAAAATTATATACAGTATTTTTTTATAAGGCAGCATCCAAGTTTTGCAACCATAGCACAGCATTAGGCGTCAAATCTAATAGATCATCCGGGCTACCCGAGTATGCGCGGAGTGGACACCGCTGGATGATGTGCCCCATGGTCTGGTCCTCGATGCCGCAGTCGCATAGCGCGGGGTCACTCCATTCACTCCAACCCTACTTATGCCGGAAGAAGTTGATTCGTCCGTGCCCGGTTCTTAGGCGGTTTAAGCTACACCATAGTTTCCTAAGAAGGTCGGTCCCCTTATTCATGATAGGTAGTCGGGTCGATATTCGCGGCCGGGGTACCGTCAGCTTGCTTCATCCATTCTTGTTTCCAGTGCTGCTGGCTACAGCCAGTACACGTACACGTCGAAGGAACTTCGTGTGAGTGTTGCAGCGGCTGCGTATGCCGGGCGACGGGACTTAAGTCTTGCCATAGGCGGGTTGGTAGACTCCTGATCTCTTTTGACAAGACAAGTAAAAAGAAACAAAAAAATCATAATAATTAATCTAATTAAGTTTTTAACAAGCAGAAACGTCTGCGAACGATGCTATTAAGCTTAAAATTAATTAATTTAAAAGTTACTGCCTTGGGTGAGACTTGAACTCACGTCCGCATCGATACCTACTCCAGCGCACTGCCAACTGAGCCACCAAGACCTCATCCATAGCCTGCGAATCATTCCACCATACTTATGGGTCAAGGGGACCCTAGCTTTTTTTACAAGCAGAAACGTAGTCGTTTAAGAAGTGTACCTAACGCTCTTACGGACCCATAGTATCTATCCAGAAAAGTAAAAAAAGTCTCAGAATACATCAGCTACGTGCCTACAGTAAAGGAAATAAAGAATACTATGTACAGAGCACGAAAAAAAATTCTTCGTGTAGAAAGTACAGTAAATTAATTAGCTAAAGTTCCTGAGGTAAGGTGAAGGCTACTCCTATATATCTATATAGACAAATCACTTAATTAAAGGTAGGCGCACTTACACGGCAGGCGCACTCCGCCCCCTTCACCTTATTAGCTGATGACTTTCTGATTTGTGACGATGGGAAAAATAACAAAATATTGATTTTTGCATCAAAGACGTCGTGAACTTATTTAAAGTACCTGCATCCGACATCTGCGCTGTTCTATGGAGATGGAACTTTCCAAAGTTGTCCGTCTATATAATACATGTTGATCTAGGATCATCAGCAAAGGCTACTAATGTAGTTTCTATTATATTTGGGTTGCTTCCAAATGAAACTCGAGAAACCTACACGCGATTTTTCCAATGCACTAAACAAGCAATAAGTAAATATAGATATGCTATACTTTAAATGCGATTTCAAAATCGCTGTTATAAATGCAGTTCGCCACATTTTCCCTAATGTGGTTATTTCTGAATGTCATTTCCAGTTTTCAGGTACGAGTATTGCGACTTATCAGCAATTTAGCATAACTACCAGCGGATTTAATAATAGAGGTTTGGCAAGATATTCTAGTTTGTGCCAATATTCTGAATATGAGAGTATATTACATGTATTCAAAATTAAAGGTAAGTATCTACGTCCGTTAACTGAAATGACCTTCGGATTTTAGAAAGATACATCGGGTATCGGCGGTGACACGCGAAGGTGATACTGCTGTTCTGCTTTCTTATTAACTCACAAAAAGTTTTAAACTTACCGCAAAAAGTTAAGGATACCTATTGTCTCAATGTAAAATAAGCACTAATTTGCATTATGCTTAATATTCGGTTGATGACTATATTGCGATTTGACTTTGTCATAATCTAAATAAATAAAATCAGAATTTGAAATTCGTCCGGAGGTAATTTTAAAATAGAACGTCACACCGTCATTTACTACTTTTGGCGGAAATTACATAGAAGTTGTTAATAACAGTCACATATTTCAATTCATATGGTAAAATTATAAAAATTATAAAAATTCGGGAGTTCTGAATTTATTATGGAATTCATATACCATCCTCCAGATTACATCATAATCAAAACTATCCAGATTTAACACAATAGTTATTTGTGCAACAAGAGAGGAAAATTGGTTTTTCTTGCGAGTGTTTATTTTGAGTCCCGAGAAAGCGAAAGATTCTATAATTGAATCACGAGCGAAGCGAGTGATTCTAAGGTAGAATCTTGAGCGTAGCGAGGGACTCAAAATCACGAGATGTAAAATAACTTTGCTCTCGTGTTGCACACATAATTTTTCACCTCAGTAGTGAGAACATATTAAAGGTTAAAATGTATTTCTTATTACACAGAATAAACAGAAAAAAAAGTATTATAATATGTACGATACGATAAGATACGATACGATACGAGACCGGACCGGACCGGACCGTACCGTACCGTCCGTACCGTACCGTACCGTACCATACCATAAAAAAAAATGTAATAAAAGTATGAAGTTCATGGCCTTCACTAAATTAAAAAACTACATTGTTTCACTCCCTGGAGTGAGGAAAGTCGCACTTTCCTCACTCCAGGGAGTGACGAAAGTAGGCTTGTTCGAGCTGCTGAGGTGAAAAATCCTTTTTCGGTCTCTTTTTCTTTGGCGTTTCAATGGGCATGGATGGAGGCTTTTGGTCGGCTTCGCTTAATATTTTTCCTCATGTATTTTTTGAAATTCCTTTTACTTCTATCACCCGGTCTTGAATTTTATTAAAATATTTACAGTTATCACTTTTCTTAAAAGTTTCCGCTTCTTTTGGTGGTGCGAAGAATGGTGCGGAGCTATCGGAAACTACCTAAATACAAAGCTCACGCTTCGTGTCCCATCCCATTATATTAGCATAGGGCATAGGGTGGTATTCCATCTGTCCAATATCTTCAAATATCTTGCTCCAATTTGTATTTAATGAGAGAGTGATACGCAATGCACATTGGACAAAAATCTTAAACAAGTTGAATTAGGCCATTAAGAGTCTTTGACTGTGTGTGTGTGACTCTCACTCGTTACGCCTTAAAACACGTTCAAGTGTTTTTTAGGGTTCCGTACCCAAAGGGTAAAAACGGGACCCTATTACTAAGACTCCGCTGTCCGTCTGTCCGTCCGTCTGTCCGTCTATCACCAGGCTGTATCTCATGAACCGTGATAGCTAGACAGTTGAAATTTTCACAGATGATGTATTTCTGTTGCCGTATTCTAACCTAACCTCGTAGTTCTAACCTAACCTAACCCACTTTTCTAGTAGCAATTTATTTCTGTAAAGGACGCAGTTCTAACCTAACCTAATCCACTTTTATAGTAGCAGTTAGTTTCAGTGAAGGTCGCAGTTCTAACCTAACCTAACCTACTTTTCTAGTAGACGTTGGTTTCTGTAAAGGTTGCAGTTCTAACCTAACCTAACCCATTTTTCTAGTAGCAGTTGATTTTTGTGAAGGTCGCAGTTCTAACCTAACCTAACCCACTGTTCTAGTAGCAGTAGGTTTCTGTAAAGGTCGCAATTCTAACCTAACCCAACCCACTTTTCTAGTAGCAGTTGGTGTCAAACAAGTGGACTGATTTCGCTCCGCCTGCAAGTCTGCAACTCTGCCGCTTTTTCAAATCAAACGTAACCCACCTTATTATATCAGATTACCATTCCTTTAATATGCATACGTCTCAATTAAACTGCTTAGAGATATGTTTTTTCTACCAACCAATTTTTAACACATTCACTGCCCCCAACGCACATGTGCGTTCACCGTCGCACAAGTTTGTTCCTAGGCCACGCCCCCTGGCAGTGAATGCGTTAACTCTTGCTGACCAAATAATAATTTTTCATTTCTCATGCTCTGAAAGAGGGTCATTGTTGTTCTAAAAGGTGTGCAGAAAATGATACGTGTCTGCCCTAGAGCACTTTACGTTCGAAGTACGATTTTTTAATTTTTTGAAAATATCATTTAATATTTTTAACAATGTTGGTGGCTGCAATAGTGCCCTGGCTTCTCCATTGTCGGACGAGGCCAGAGCAATGTTTAAGCTAGTAAATATAGGCCTTAGTAATCGTAAGTGAGTGTGATTGTATGATGACTATATGGAGCGACATAATCGCTAAGCGATAAAGCTCTTTAATAAAGATTAAAATAATAATAATAATAATAATAACGATACTTTTGTCTGAATTGTTAATTGAAAGTACCCTCAAGAAATACTATAAAAATGTATACTTAGTCATGTTTAAAAAAAAACACATGCATTTTATTTTCCTCGTATTCGAAATGAGAAGTAGTTATTAACTCGGGTGAAAGGCATCATTTCATCCCTTTGTTAACAATCTACTATTGTAGCTCAACTATTTATTAAGCAGATCGATATTGGGTATAATGTTGACCGTTTGTGAATTATTTGCTGAACAAGAGTTGTACGCTGTAATTTTTGTGTGATTTAATGGCTTTTTTTTTGCAGATTAGTTTTAAAAACGGCTGATCATTTAATTACTTCCCTTTTTAGGGTTCCGTACCCAAAGGGTAAAAACGGGACCCTATTACTAAGAGTTTTTGAAGGTATGACTCGTGGATAGTACAATGGATGGATAACACAATAACACAATAGAACTTTATATCGATATATAATTATTTAATATTAACATGTTAGTAAACATCTTTTTCATTTCTCATGCTCTGAAAGAGAGTCATTGTTGTTCTAAAAGGTGCGCAGAAAATGATACGTGTCTGCACTAGAGCATTTCACGTTCGAAGTACGATTTTTTAATTTTTTTACGATACGCAATTGAAATTTGAGTTTTTAAATGGATTTGTTATAAAATTTCCATTTTGACATTTGACTCTCCATTCCATAAATAACGATACTTTTGCCTGAATTGTTAATTGAAAGTACCCTCAAGAAATACTATAAAAGTGTATACTTAACCATGTTTTTAACAAAATACATGCATTTTACTTTCCTCGTATTCGAAATGAAAAGTAGAGTGTTTAACTCGGGTGAAAGGCATCATTTCTGCCTCGGAATATTGGCGCTCTCACTGCGTTCGAGCGCCAAAATACCTCGGCAGCATTGAGTGCCTTTCATCCCTTGGTTAACAATCTACTATTATTTTGACACTCAATCTTGACGCTTTTCCTTTCAGCTCTATATTACTTCTTTATTCAAATATAATATGGCTAGGTCTGTTTTGACGTTAGCACCATAGAGGCTGCACCTTAACACCTTCTCTTGTTGAATAGACCTAGTTCGCTAATCAGCTGTTGAAGTCTTGGTCTACCAAGCGGTTTCGTGAATATGTCTGCTAGCTGTAGCTCAGTGCTTATTCTCTGTAAGCTTCCGTTCGCTACTAGTTCTCGGACAAAGAAATGGCGTATGCGTATGTGTTTAGTTCTACGATGAAACTCTGGGTGTTCAGCTAGGTGCACAGCTGCCTCATTGTCCACATACAATACTGGGAGGCCTTCCGTCTTCACTAAACCACCGATAAGGCGAGTCAGCCAAACACTCTCTCTTGCTGCCTCGCTGGCCGCGACTATTTCAGCCTCTGTAGTTGAAATTGCTACGCTCGGCTGCCTCTGGCTAAGCCACGATACTGCTCCACCAGCATAAAGACATAGAAAGCCAGATGTCGATCTTCCAGTTGTAGTATCTCCACCATGATCGGCGTCACTATAGCATTCTATTTGTCCTTTTCTGTAGTTCTTTTTGTAACTAATACCCATATCTGGAGCATACTTCAGATAGCGTAGTATTCGTTTTAATCTAACACAATCTGCTTGTGTTGGTTTATCAAGGCTCCTAGATACCACGCTCACAGCGTATGCGATGTCAGGTCTTGTACCAACCATGAGATATGCAAGTGCTCCGACCAACTGTCTATAATTGGTTAAGAAATAATCTTCAGCCTTCTTTGTTTTGATTTGCATCTGGTATTTGGTATGCATCATCTTTTACTATCGGAGTGGTCACTGGTCTGCAATCTTGCATTCCGAATCTCTACAAAATCTTCTTTGCATAAGCAGTCTGATGTATCCTTACATCACCACCTTCTCTGATTTCTATTTCTATTCCTAAGAAGTGTGAAATAGGCTTTGAAGTAATTTTGAATTTTCTTCTTATTTGATCAAGAAATTCCTTGATTACGTCCTCACTTGAACCAGCGATTAGTCCATCGTCAACATAGAGAGCCACAATCAGCTTTCCCCTCGCATTCTCTCTCTTAAATAGGCAAGGATTAGCCTCACTGACTTCGAGGCTAATTTCCATAAAGAAGTCTAGAATAGTCCGATTCCAGCAACGAGGAGCTTGCTTAAGAGCGTTCTTACAAGAAAAGTCGGAATAATGTAAAATTGATGATATTCCCGACAACATTTAAGATTTTACGCTCATTATTAGAAATAAAGAGTACTTGTTCCAGTAAGAGCGTCTTCTTATCTTTAGGAATATCGTTGTACATTTTAGAAAAAGGACTAATTAAATTAGTAATGTTTTTTTTTCTGATGGTCGTTTACGAAAAACCGCGTGAAGCACTGAATTGTGAGCTCTTATTTGTAAATTTTAAGAAGTTTACTCTGCTAAAGTTGGATATCTTGTATTACTAATATCCTGTACTTTAGGAATATCGAATGATATTCTTCCTACATGCTTTTAAGAAAGAGAAAATCAATGTTAAACGAATAGAATTTTCTCTTCGAAACAAGTGTAAATTCCTACGAAAATCTACTTAGTATCGAAGTCATTTTTATACACGAGCAATCTACAACGTTTGCTTATACTGTTGGTATACATTTGTGTTTATCAAATTCTACTTCAATTTTTTGGCAATTTTTTGAAAACAATTTTTTTATAATTACCGATGACGCGCGCTGGCGATCTCAGTACCGCGGCAGAGCTTGAAGAGGTCGGACCTGTGTCGGTCGACTCCGCACGTTTTCGACGGCGACAACGAGGTTTTTTATCGTTGTGTGCGGCAGGCGCCGTGTAAAACGCTATACCGTGTGCATGTAAACTGCGACTGAGAAACTTTGATCCGAGTACTGTATTTGTTTTTATAGTATTATAATATAGTATAGTAACAGAACAAACTTCCGAACAACATTAAAAATATTTGAAATCACCTGACATTTTATAGGTAGTAAATTAAAAAAAAAAACAGTCAAGTGCGAGTCGGACTCGCGCACAAAGGGTTCCGTACTATTACGCACAAAACGGTAAATAAATCACGTTTGTTGTATGTGAGCCCCACTTAAATATCTATTTTATTCTGTTTTTAGGGTTCCGTACCCAAAGGGTAAAAACGGGACTCCGCTGTCTGTCTGTCTGTCCGTCTGTCACCAGGCTGTATCTCATGAACCGTGATAGCTAGACAGTTAATATTTTCACAGATGATGTATATCTGTTGCCGCTATAACAACAAATACTAAAAACAGAATAAAATGTGGTATTTCCTATAAAAAGGCTATTGGCTATAAAAAGGTTATTGTCGATGGCGCTTAAGCCATTATAAACGATGCTCCGATATAACTAAGACTGAACTTGTATAAGTTTTGAGTATGTATTACTCAACCTCCTTATGAACCCTGGCAGTACCTAGTGGAACTTAGGTTTGGTGCAACATAGGCGCACACTGTTTTGGTCATTCGACTCGTCTTGATGAGCAACTTGGGAGAGCAGTACTCATGATAGAGCTGATGCTGAACCCTGGCAGTACCTAGTGGAACTTAGGATTGGTGCAACATAGTCACACGCTGTTTTAGTCATCCGACTCGTCTTGATGAGGACTTAGGAGAGCAGTACCCATGATAGAGCTGATGCTGAACCCTGGCAGTACCTATTGGATCTAAGGTTTGGTGCAACATAGGCACACGCTGTTTTAGTCATCCGACTCGTCTTGATGAGCACTTAGGAGAGCAGTACCCATGATAGAGCTGATGCTGAACCCTAGCAGTACCTAGTGGAACTAAGGTTTGGTTGACATATCAGTCAAATTTGACAGATTGACAGTTGTTGTCATTTTCAGTGAAAAATATCTTTTTGGTTTAGAATTTAGCACCAAGTAACATTGTTAAGTGTAGATTTATACTATCTGTCAAAACTGTCAAAATTGACAGTTTGGCAGTTTCTGTAATTTTTTGTGAAAATTAACATGTTTTGTTAAAGCTTTGTACTAAGTGACAATAGTTTAGTGTTGTTTGACATATCAGTCAAATTTGATAGATTGACGGTTTTTGACATTTTCAGTGAAAATTATCTTTTTGGGATATAATTTAGCACCAAGTGACATTGTCAAGTGTAGATTTATACTATCTGTCAAAATTGACAGTTTGTGACATTTTGACAGTTTTGGATCCTAAATCGAAACGGCTTGTCCGATTTTGATAGGACCTTCAACATTAGTCATGGGATGGAAAATGTAGTTTGACACATCTGTCAAAACTGTCAAAATTGACAGTTTGGCAGTTTCTGTAATTTTTTGTGAAAATTAACGTTTTGTTCAAGTTTGGTACTAAGTGATATAGTTTAGTGTAGTTTGACATATCAGTCAAGTTTGACAGATTGACAGTTTTTGTCATTTTCAGTGAAAATTATCTTTTTGGGATATAATTTAGCAAACAAACCATGTTAATTTTCACTAAAAAAGACAAAACTTGTCAAACTGTCAATTTTGACAGTCTTGACAGATGAGTAAACTACATTCTCCATCCCATGACTAATGTTGAAGGTCCTATCAAAATTGGACAAGCCGTTTCGATTTGGGATCCAAAACTGTCAAAATGTCACAAACTGTCGATTTTGACAGATAGTATAAATCTACATTTAACAATGTCAGTGGGTACTAAATTCTATCCCAAAAAGATATTTTTTACTGAAAATGACAAAAACTGTCAATCTGTCAAATTTGACTGATATGTCAAACAACACTAAACAAAACATTAACTTCAATGGCCATTAACGTCTCAAAAACTTAATTCGAATTAACTTTAATGCAATTGGTGCGTAATGCAATTGGTTAATGGCGGAACTAATGGTTAATGCAATTGATCAATGGTTAATTAAAATTAACAATTACGGCCAACACTGCTACATATAGCTAAAATAGTTTCGCTACCCAAGCTGTACGGTTACCCTGTACCTGTACCAAATGTAATGACGAAACATGTAAACAAGCGAGTATAATTTCTTTCTAATATAAAATAATTCTTTTATAATACAAAAGTAAGTACATTTGCACTGGATTTAGTATTTTCGTACCAAATAACAATAATTAGGATTTTAAAATTTAAGTACAGTTAGTGTCGTTATAATTGTTTTCAATATGCTTCACGAAGGATCAAGATTGTTTAATCCATCATTGTAGTGCGAGCGAGAGGGAAAACGTGGTAGAAGGGATCGGCATACTGAGCTTGCACAGCCCGCCACAGCGCGTAAAATACCTAAACTTGTATGTAGTTATTACAAATTATGAATTTTATTTTATTTGTTTTTCACTTGTCTTCACTTGTTATTTAATTTATTTAAATTTATTATTAAAAATATATTTATTTGCTGACATGTCCCATAATTACTCAGTTTAATTTAATTAAGTTATAAGCATGTATGTAATTAGTTCGTAAGATTTCTAACACAATGCATTATTGTTAAAGAAATAAATAAATGAAATGAAAAATATGAAACTCGCTCAACGCCGAAATGTAATAGCGCTCTTAAGACTGTAAAGGCTTTTCTTTAATACAACGACAAATAGGCCCTTGTCATCTATGTCAGATGTTTCAAGCAGCATCGCGGTTACGAGTGTTACGACACTAGCGTTCGTGGCTGTAAAGCCCTATACGAGAGAGGATCCCTCGGCCACACACGCAGCAGGTGTATGCTCCCCCAGGTGGGCGGGGGTTGGAGGCCTGCTCGATGCTTCTTTAATATTTAATAGACAAACTCGGCCTGTACCGTCGTCATACCCTTCTGGCTGTTTCATGTACATCTCTTCGTCAGATAGAGAACCATAAAGATAAGCTGTGGAGACATCGAACTGAGTTAGCTTCAAGCGTTCACTAGCCGCTATAGATAGCACGGCTCTGTATGTCGCCATCTTGGCTACTGGGCTGAATGTCTGGTCGTAGTCCTCTCCCTTTCTTTGTTTAAAGCCTTTTACGACAAGACGAGCTTTATACTAGTCTATGGATCCGTCTGGGTTTGTTTTGATCCGATAGACTCATTTATATGGAAGTGCCTTGAGGTTAGGCGGTTAATCGCACAATGTCCAGACATTGTTTTGCTCTAAAGAGGCCATTTCACTTCTCATGGCATCAATCCATTGCTGTCTGTCTTTTCTCGACACAGCATCCTTATAGCTTGTCGGAAAATCTTCTGATACAACTGAGCAGATGAAATCGTCATATCTATCAGGTCTTTTGATCGAGTTTCGATCCCTCAAGTCATACCTTGGTTCTTCTATAACTATTGTTTCTTCTATAACGATCGATTCATCGTTTTCTTCTGCATCGTAAAACTCAGATTCAACTCGACCGTATACTGCCTGATCATGGGCTTCCTGTTCACGATCTTCCTGGCCGTAATCTTGGTCGTAATAATCCTGACCTTGGTCTCCTGTGCACTCTCCCTCTAGAATATGGTTAGGGTTGGCTCGGACCTCAGGTACATTCTCAGTGTCGTATTGAACTGGTTCGGCTTGATCCATTCGTTCCTCGGGATGGATTACGGTTTGTTCCGGTATTTGACGTTCATTGAAGATTGCTCCCTCTGTTTCTATTGGTGTTTGACGAGTATCTTCTGAGCTAATTGATATTTTAAATTCCACTTCACTTGCAAACGTGATGTCTCGAGAGCGGTTGGTTTTCGTTCCGTCCCAAATACGGTAACCGTCATTGTTTTCGTAGCCGATGAGAATTCCTTTTATGGCCTTTTTGCTGAGTTTATTTCGGCATTGCTTGGGAATATGAGCATAGCACTGACTCCCTATTACTCGTAGGTGAGAAATTTTAGGCTTTTTTCCAAACCATAGTTCATACGGAACTTTATCTTTGACGTTGGTAGGTCCCGTCCTATTCAGAACGTAGGCTGCTGTGTTTATAAGTTCAGCCCAAAATTTTTGCTCGCCTGGTACCTCGCCACCGTGAGTCGCTCAAATACTAAAATCCTACAACGCGCGTGTGCACCGGCTAATCAGCGCGCATCTGTTATCTACCGGCACGCAATTGGGCGAGCGCAGAGCTCCGCACACACACACCTATCCCAGCGTAGGTAATTAGCACGGACACCTCTTCTAAGTTATAGTCGCATGGTACCTACTATGGCCGGTGAATCGCAACGACGAACGATCGAACGATAACGATCCTGTATCCGTACCCGTACCATGAGTCACTGACAGTGTCAAAACTGACATATACTCGTACGCTAACGTCTACGTAATTCACTTTCTATAGGTACATCTCGATGCAGCGAGATGCATAGTGCAGTAAAACAAATACTTCTGCACAACACGTATAATTTGTTAAGCACTTCCGAACATCACTAAAAGAATCTACACATGGAATTTAAAAAAAATTATATAACCAAAATTGACGACAGATGTAGCGTCATGCTACAGCATCTCCCTACCAAACAAAGAAACAAACAAACAATAAAACAAGCAACAACAACAACAAGAGAACCCTAAACGAATTCCGAAAAAAAAAAAAAAACCAACCAATCATTATTAACATTACCTCTAAAGACTAACCTAATAGATTACAAGATGACACGAGGCCTACCAACGCGTCACGCGGTCCAAGACGTGACGGCTGGGATAGGACAGAAACTGCAACTAGCCCCAGGCCTTGATCCCTCACATCGAGTCATCAAATTACATAGCCAGGCTATCATAGACCGGGAAAGATAAACGATGTCTTAAACACCAACGATAAAAAAAGGTCAAATCTGGACAAAAAGAAGCAAGGAAATGCTCAAACGAAAACAGAAAATAAAAGATAATAAACGAACCAAGTAAGGATTACCGATAAGGGAAGGGCGGACTAAAGCACATTTTAGAATTTTGAGAAAAGCTGAACGGGCCGAAAGAAGAAATTATTTCAAAATATCTTTAATATGTTAGGTACCGATGTGCTCGGAATCGGTATCAGCTAGTACGTATACCTGTGGAGACACCCGTCTAACCACACGGCACCGAATGAAACGTGGAGCGAATTTACCGCCCCGCAAAGGGTCAGCGGAGCCACACTGGAAATTCCTGCGCCAAACGATCTGGTCACCAACGATTCTAGGCGCAGAACGGTTCGTGTTGAACTTGGCGGCGTTGCGATGAAAGGCCAGTCATCGAATCAGAAACTTTATCGTAAACCTCACGAAGCGTCTGAAGATTCGAGGCGCGTTCTATCTGGCTGAGTCCCACATCTTGGTCCACAACCTGATTCTCAATACGCTCACGAATCATTGACAACTCGCGGCCGTACATTAAAAAATTCGATGTGTAAGCAGTAGCCAAATTTATACAAGAATTCAAATAAAGAGCGACCCGACGCAAATGACATGACCAACTGCGTTGGTCATTTTCAACTAAAATGCTCAAAGTAGTAATCACAACCTGGTTATATCTCTCTACAACATTCGCTTGTGGCGAATAATATGGGGTATAACATGGTCCCGGAATATTATAGCTCGTAAGGAAATCCAGAAATTGACGACTATGAAAAACTGTAGCGTTGTCACAAAGAATGTTAGAAGGAACACCGTACCGCAAAATAACCTCCGATTCTAACGCCATCGATATTGATCTCGCATTTACCAACATTAACGGAGCCAACCAAACGAATTTGGTAAAAACGTCAACCATAGTCAAAATATAACGAAAACCACTACGGCTAACAGGTAATGGACCAATTAAGTCAATAGAAAGAAGATCAATTGGAGCAGCAACAGGACGAGGGAACAAACGAAGACCACGAGGTTGTGAATTTGCAATTTTAAAAGACTTGCAAATCTGCCAATCGGAAAGGAACCTGGTAACATCACGGTACATATTCGGCCAATAATATACATCACGAGCTTTTAAATATGTCTTCATAACACCAGGATGAGCATTAGGAAACCCATTATGAATTTCCGCAATCGCCTTTCTAGTCCTTGAAGCAGGAAGAACTATACGCCACGGATTAGGTGCTAAAGGGTTTTCAATAGATACCCTGCGCCCTGCGCATTAAGACACCATCCCGAAGAGCAAATGCCGTAAACATTTGAGGATTGTCTAAAACCCCCTGGTAAATACGTTCATACCAAGGATCACCAGAAGGATCCACGCCACGCGCGAATGAGATAAGCGCAATTTGAGCGCGGGACAAGGCGTCAGGAACAACATTAAGAACACCCTTCTTATGCTCAACTTCAAAGTTATATTGGGAAATCAAAGTTGCCCAACGAGCCAAACGTCCAGTAGGATTATCAAGGGTGATCAACCATTTAAGAGCAATGTGATCAGTAACGATCTTAAACTTCATTCCATCGAGATATCCACGGAAATGCTTGATGGAATCAATAATGGCGAGAAGCTCATGCTCGGTTGTACCATACCCACGTTCAGCCTTAGTAAATAAACGGGAATAATAAGCAATTGGGTGCTCAACGCCATCAATCTCTTGAGCCAAGACCGAGCCTAAGCCAACCTGGCTAGCGTCACACTGAAGGATAAAAGGTTTCGAAAAATCTGGACAGGCCATCAACGGAGAGTTCATCAAGGCATCCTTCAACTTAGAAAAAGCTTCACCAGCGCTATCGTTCCAATCGATGGGATCACGTCCCTTCCTCTTTCCGATAAGTGCCGTGAGAGGAGCAATAATCGAAGAAAAACCATCCACGGAACGGCGATAATATGAACACACACCAATGAAAGCGCGAAGAGACTTGGCAGAAGAAGGGGTAGGGTAATCCCTAATAGCTTCTAACTTCCTCGGATCAGTTTGAAGACCACGCTCGTTGACAATGTAGCCGAGATACTTCAATTCAGATTTACAAAACTCACACTTTTTTAAATTAACTGTAAGACCCGCCTCCTTCAACCTATCACGAACCTTACGAATAAGCTGCATATGACTATCGAAATCACGAGACACCAAGATCAAATCATCAACATAGCCGAAGATAAAATCGTCAGACTCAGGGGTATATTCAAAATTGACAATCATGTCAGTGAGCCTCTGCATCTCGGACGCAGCATTGGTTAAACCAAAAGGAAGGCGAACGAACTGAAAAAGACCCCTTTGCGGAACGATAAAGGCGGTTTTCTCACTACTGGCCTTATCAGCTAAAGGGATCTGCCAAAAGGCACTCCTAAAATCCAACGAAGTTAGATATTTGGCACCTCTTAGGTTGTCAAGGATGTCCTGAACGCGCGGAAGAGGATATGAATCCCGGATGGTAACGCTGTTCAACTTCCTACTGTCCACGCAAAACCTGACGCTACCATCCTTCTTGGTCTTCTGTTATCATCTAGTAAGAGAAGTAATTGAAAGCCTTGATAAACAAATTCCAATTCATTATTATTTATCTCCACGGGACTTAATCGCGTAAAATAGTTTTAAATTTACCTCCGACGTTTCGAGGACGGCGTTGTCCCCGTGGTCTCGGAGAAGACTGGCTAAAGTTGACATCAACATCTTCTAGGCGCGCGAGTTTTTCGAACTTGGTCTTGTTTATTAACTTGAACGTTTTGCGCACTAGGGATGCTACCGGGTCGACACACAACACTCACAATATTCGATTTTTCAACTTTCGATATTTGGTTTCGCTTACACTTACTAATGACGGGTTCCATGTGGATGAGATCTTAAAACCTTCGTCTCGATTGAAATTTCTATGTTTCTTGATTTCAATGGCTTCACGGATTTTTCTACTATAAAACCCACGATCTGTAGAAAGTATTCTAGGGTTGTGAAGCTCAATCCAGTGGTTTGGCCCTGACTCTAGTAAATGCTCAGCAACGGCAGACTTGTTCACCTGACGGTTCTTGACAGCTGCGATATGTTCCTCAACTCGCTCCGCAATGGTACGTTTCGTTTCCCCGATGTAGGAACTACCACAACTGCAATCGATCTTATAAACGCCAGGTGACTGGAACAGGATAACGTCCTTCGGTGACCTCAGGTTTCCTGCAATTTTGGATAAAGGAGTGTATACCGTCCTTATAGAGTACCTCGCAAGTACTGTGCCAACCTTATCCGTTACTCCTTTCACATAAGGTAAAAATGCCGGTTGCCTGGAGACATCAGGACGCTTCACTCTTGCTTTTCGTCTGGGTTGCCACTTTCTCACCTTATACCCGTTCCACCTAAGTACCTCCTGAATATGCGACATCTCGCTCTTTAAATATTCAGGGTCACACAGATCAGTGTCGGGGATGGTGGTGAGAAAAAGCGCTCAAATACCTATCCGTGTGAGTTGGCTTCCTGTATACAGTATGCGTCAGGGTTCCGTCGACTCGACCAATCACTTTGACATCCAAAAAAGGCAAACTGCGCTGTGATTCCAATTCATACGTGAATTTTATCTTAGGATGAATTGAATTCAAATATTGGAGTAGTTGCTCCAATTCCTGCTTTCCACCTTTCATAACACAGAAAACATCATCAACATATCTCTTCCACAACTTTACTGCCCATGGCTGCAGGTCTATACTGGCTTCGATATGCTCCATCCAGATATTTGCCAAAACCGGTGCTACAGGGCTACCCATGGCCACACCATCGATCTGGAGGTAATGCTTCCCATTATACAAAAAATGGCTACCTTCTAAGCAGTTTCTCAGCAACACCATGACCGACTCCGATATTCCACCATCGCTCAGTTTCCCTCTGACCACTTCAAGGCACTCCTTCACGGGAACATTGGTAAAGAGCGACTCAACGTCAAAACTCGCCATTATGTCGTCCGGTTCCAGCGTTATACCCTTGAGAATGTCTATAAAGTGACGAGAATCCTTCACAAAAGATGGCGTCCCACCTACAAGCGGCTGCAATACCGACGCAAGATCGTAAGTAGAAGATGAGATTTGACTTACGATAGGCCGCAAAGGCACGTTCGTTTTATGTACCTTCGGCAATCCGTACAATTTAGGTGGTTGTACAATCTTAGGTTTGTACAAACGATTGAAGACATCTTCCTCGAATAATCCTCTGTTGTCTCTGATAACAGCCCTGATGCGACGAGTGACCCTGGCAGTAGGATTGTATGACACAGGCTTGTAAACGAGACCGTCATCCAGTAAGTGTCGTATCTTGCTATCGTAGTCCGTTGAGTCCATCACTACAGTGGCGTTCCCCTTGTCAGCCTTAAGAACCAGGATGTCCT
Source organism: Cydia strobilella (assembly GCF_947568885.1). NCBI lineage: Eukaryota > Metazoa > Arthropoda > Insecta > Lepidoptera > Tortricidae > Cydia > Cydia strobilella. The sequence continues at coordinate 35,425,380 of NC_086068.1, forward strand.
CATTTTTCCTCAGATCCCCAAGGGCTGATCGCTCCTCCGCGGTGATGTTACTCTTTGGCAGTTTGGCTTTCCTTAGAATAACGGCAACATCCTGTCTTAACGTATCCGCGTCACACGACGGCACCTTGTTACGCGTTATTTCCTCCTCAACACCACAGATAACAGTTTCGTACGGAACCCGTTTAGGCGTCATTGCAAAGTTTAATCCTTTTTCCAGTACCCTGACAGTTGCATTCTCCAAGGTAGCACTTGATAAATTTACAACCGTGGTGGTAGTTTTGTCGCCGTGATAATTACTCGTACTCACGTTTTTCCCATATCGACAAGACAGTCTGTCATATTTCTTGTTATGCACAACACTACTCGACTCAAAAATACGATCCGCTTGCTCAAAGGTTATCCGATCGAGTAAATCAAAATCATCACGGGACAACACTGCACTACACATACAATGAACCTTATACAATTCACACTCCACTCTGTTCAAGTCCGAATAATTGTTTTTTATTAGCAATTTTAAAAGACGGATGCTTGCAGCCCTTAGAATATTCGCCGAAAACGGTATGTCCTTGCGCGGTTTTATTCTAACACACGTAGGTAGTAAGTCCGAATCGCGACACTTAATTAAAAATGCCAACGACGTTATTATTCGCACTCGTTTCCTCCGCAAATATCCTAGATGTTTTATTTTATTTGCTAATTCCGGCCCGTATCGGTTTGCAAAACACTGATTTAAACTTTCACGATTTTTACTCATTATTTTTTATCTCCACTCCTCCTCCTCGGAGAAGACTGGCTAAAGTTGACATAAACATCTTCTACGCGCGCGAGTTTTTCGAACTACCCGCACTTGGTCTTGTTTATTAACTTGAACGTTTTGCGCACTAGGGATGCTACCGGGTCGACACACAACACTCACAATATTCGATTTTTCAACTTTCGATATTTGGTTTCGCTTACACTTACTAATGACTGGGTTCCATGTGGATGAGATCTTAAAACCTTCGTCTCGATTGAAATTTCTATGTTTCTTGATTTCAATGGCTTCACGGATTTTTCTACTATAAAACCCACGATCTGTAGAAAGTATTCTAGGGTTGTGAAGCTCAATCCAGTGGTTTGGCCCTGACTCTAGTAAATGCTCAGCAACGGCAGACTTGTTCACCTGACGGTTCTTGACAGCTGCGATATGTTCCTTAACTCGCTCCGCAATGGTACGTTTCGTTTCCCCGATGTAGGAACTACCACAACTGCAATCGATCTTATAAACGCCAGGTGACTGGAACAGGATAACGTCCTTCGGTGACCTCAGGTTTCCTGCAATTTTGGATAAAGGAGTGTATACCGTCCTTATAGAGTACCTCGCAAGTACTGTGCCAACTTTATCCGTTACTCCTTTCACATAAGGTAAAAATGCCGGTTGCCTGGAGACATCAGGACGCTTCACTCTTGCTTTTCGTCTGGGTTGCCACTTTCTCACCTTATACCCGTTCCACCTAAGTACCTCCTGAATATGCGACATCTCGCTCTTTAAATATTCAGGGTCACACAGATCTTGTGCTCTGTTCACCAGCGAGCTGACAACTGATTGTAAGTGTCGGGGATGGTGGTGAGAAAAAGCGCTCAAATACCTATCCGTGTGAGTTGGCTTCCTGTATACAGTATGCGTCAGGGTTCCGTCGACTCGCTCGACCAATCACTTTGACTTTGACACAATCGCAGTTCAAAACCCAACCACCCACCTAACCCACTTTTCTAGTAGCATTTCCGGGTCCTGATCAGAGTCCGGGTCCGTGTCCGGCTGTCCGGGTCCAAGTTTGGGTCAGAGTTCGGTCCGGGTCCGGGTCCGAGTTGGGGTCCATGTTCAGACCCGGGTCCGGGTCCGAGTCCGGGTCCAAGTTTAGGTCTGGGTCCATAAGGAAGAGAACAAATCGCCAAACGTAAACTATGTGTCATTGAAGAGTTCCATTCTGATCATTATCAGCAGTTTCCATTTCATCAAAAGTCACTTTTTTAAATGTAAATGCTGGATTTGTTGATAAAAAAACAAAAATCACTATATGTATGCCATTCCCATTTGAGGAGCTCCCTCGATTCCTCATGGATCCCATAATCAGAACTCGAGCTTGACAAAAATGTTTCTTGAAAACCTAACTTGCTTATCAAACATAACGAAGAGGACAAATCGCCTAACGTGAACTATGCGTCATTGAAGAGTTCCGTTCTGATCATCATCAGCAGTTCCACTTCATCAAATGTCACTTTTTAAAATGGAAGTGCTGGATTTGTTTATAAAAATACAAAAATCACTATATGTATGCCTTTCACATTTGAGGAGTTCCCTCGATTCCTCATGGATCCCATCATCAGAACTCGAGCTTGACAAAAATGTTTCTTGAAAACCTAACTTGCTTAACAAACATAACGAAGAGGACAAATCGCCAAACGTGAACTATGCGTCATTGAAGAGTTCCGTTCTGATCATCATCAGCAGTTCCACTTCATCAAATGTCACTTTTTAAAATGGAAGTGCTGAATTTGTTTGTAAAAATACAAAAATCACTATATGTATGCCTTTCACATTTGAGGAGTTCCCTCCATTCCTCATGGATCCCATCATCAGAACTCGAGCTTGACATAAATGTTTCTTGAAAACCTAACTTGCTTAACAAACATAACGAAGAGGACAAATCGCCAAACGTGAACTATGCGTCATTGAAGAGTTCCGTTCTGATTATCATCAGCAGTTCCACTTCATCAAATGTCACTCTTAAAATAGAAGTGCTGGATTTGTTTATAAAAATACAAAAATCACTATATGTATGCCTTTCACATTTGAGGAGTTCCCTCGATTTCTCATGGATCCCATCATCAGAACTCGAGCTTGAGAAAAATGTTTCTTGAAAACCTAACTTGCTTAACAAACATAATGAAGAGGACAAATCGCCAAACGTGAACTATGCGTCATTGAAGAGTTCCGTTCTGATCATCATCAGCAGTTCCACTTCATCAAATGTCACTTTTTTAAATGTAAGGGCTTGATTTGTTGGTGAAAATACTAAAATCACTATATGTATGCCTTTAACATTTGAGGAGTTCCCTCGATTCCTCATGGATCCCATCATCAGAACTGCTTTTTGACAAAAACGGGACCAATCTGTATGTATATACTTACAATCAAAAAAAGAATTTTCAAAATCGGTCCAGAAATGACGGTTATGGAGTAACAAACATAAAAAAAAACATACAACCCAATTGAGAAATCCTCCTTTGAAATCTTGAAGTCGGTTAAAAAGTAATCAATTCTTTACCTTAATTCGGGCGCCAATTTGCAGTAAAACAAATATTTCTACACAACACGTATAATTTGTTAAGCACTTCCGAACATCACTAAAAAAATCTACACATGGAATAATAAAAAAAAAAAATAACCAAAATTGACGACAGATGTAGCGTCATGCTACAAGGCAGTAAGTTACGTTTTCGATAGAGTTTAGGTACCTATATTTATATGTCAGTGCCAAACTGGCCCCTATTTCACTACGGTGACAGGTGCGACAATTGTCGAAATCACTATTACTGACGTCACAGGACTCCATAGGCTACGGTAACCGCTTACCATCGGCCGGGCGGTGTGCTTGTTTGCCACCAACATTTTAATAAAAAAACTCCATTATTTTGCCAATAAATAAGTACTTATTTTGCGAAGCTAATGACAATTGTCACAAGAAACTCGACAATTGTCACGAAATTCTGACACAGAACTCATTTCCTGTCAAGAATTACCGAATATTCTTTTAAATCTGTAACAATTGTCATCATCATCATAAACTTACTGGTTTTTTGCCGGTAATTATAATAAAGTTTTTTTTTTTTAATAATACAATGATGGTGGCAAACAGGAATACGGCCCGCCCGATGGTAAGCGGTAACTATAGCCCATGGAGGCCTGTGACGTCAGCAACAGTGATGTCGACAATTGTCGCACCTGTCACCGTGGTAAAATAGGGGCCTGGTGGTAGCCACACTGGACACATCTTCCTTAATCATTTATTGCCGATGCCGAGGAGTGAATCACTGCCAGTTACAATGAATTTTGTAACCGGCTCGGCTCGGTGTGTATATTCATTTTCGCAATGTATGTAATAACTAAAAGCTTTCGGTTTCATATTTTATTGGGTTTCATTCCCAGCTGGTTTAACTAGTTGGTTTTGGGTTTTTTGAAATTATCTCTAAATTCGGTCTCGTAGTTCCTCAGAACAAATGTATGTATTAAATCATCTCATTTGCTTGGTTTGTCCTACTAGTATTAAATATTAAATACTTACTTTATATTCATCCTAAGAAGATACGGAACCTTCCTTATGCGTAGTCCGACACACATATGGCAGGTTTTTATTTTAAATCATGATATATTGGTAGGTATTTATTTGCAAAGTAACGCAATTAATTCAATCAAAGAAGAGCAATCTTGTACAAGATTTATCAATGATTGCCAAAATGTGTGGTAAGTTTAGCGGAACACGAGCGCATGGCGCAGCCCGCCGCCCCGCCGCAGCCGCACTGCGGTACAGACCACTCCGTCCACTCCGCTGCCACGATACAATCGCGCACACCGCTTACACACAACACAACTAATCGTCGCCCTTCAGTGGATACTCTTTACGACAGGGCTCTTGCCGCGTTGGATGTGCTTACCAGCTTACCACCATACCACCTGCTAACTAGCTAGGTTACTTAACCTATAATACTATACCTACCTAGTTGCATAAACTACTCAAATAACCTACTTTTTTCAAATGTCAACAGTAAAGCGGTTTGCTGGTTAGGAGCTAGTTTGGAGATATTTCGTGAGAATTATTACTTATGTATGACCGTTTCTAGGCTAGTGCATATCAATTTATATATTTGATTTACATTTACAGATTTGATTTATTTCTATCAAAAAGTTTCGTCCTTTTAAGGCTGTGACGTTGTCGGCGAGAAAAGGTTAATCAACCTTCGTTTCGCCGATGATATAGTCCTATTAGTCTAAGATACGTTATATATGGTCGACCTTCACCCATACGTCTGACGGATGAAACTTATATTTTATGAAAGAAAATATGTTCCTGAACATAAATAAATAGGGTTACCTAAAGAAATATGGTCAAGGCTATTTTGAATCAATTTTTGAAAATATTTTTTTTTCTTCAAATTTCACCGATTTGTCTGACGAACGGAATAAGTTTCAATGGAAAGTATACAACTTCTACAACATGAATAAATTAGGTTGCCTATGTTTTTCCGGTCACTATTATGAGGTTGCCGTGTTTAAACAGGTGAGTTTAAATCGATAATTGCACCCATCTGTCTGACGCTTGAATTATATATCAAAATAATGGTAATTTTATTGCGAATACAATGGTATAGGGTTGCCTGCAAAAATCCGGTCACAAATAAGGGTTGCCAGGCTTTTAAAGAAAATAAGAATTAAAGACTTTTAGCGATAACTCAAAAACGGCTTAACTGATCACGATTGTTTTAACTATTTTCGAATGTGTTTATTAATCACTATTTTTGTGATTTTTTTCATAATTTTTGGATCAATGGTTCAAAAGTTAGAAGGAAAAACCCGTTTTTTTTCTTTCTGTATAATTATTTCCGAAATGATTCACTTTATCAAAAAATGTTGTCCAAAGCCCCGTATTTATTTTGAAAGTCCTATCCAATGACACCCCACACCATAGGTTTGAAACGATAAAAAAATTGTCAAACACATTTTATTTCTTTCAAAGCGATTATTTCCGAAAATATTCACTTTATGAAAATTAGTTTTTCTAAAACCCCTATTTATTTTAAAATACCTATCCAACGACATCCGACATCATAGGGTTGAAACGAAACAAAAAATCCTTACATAAATTTTGTTTCTTTCGAGGCGATTATTTCCGAAAATATTCACTTTATCAGCAATTGATTTTTGAAAACCTGTATTCATTTTAAAAGACCTATCCAACAATATCCGGCACTATAGGTTTCAAATGACAAAAAAAAATCCTTACATACATTTTGTTTCTGTCGAAGGGATTATTTCCGAAAATATTAACTTTATCTAAAATTGAACAAGTTTGAGAACAAATCAAATTATTTTATTAAATATTTTGATTTGTGTTTTTTAAAGTAGTCACTCTACTATATATAAATTAAAAACTAAATAATTTGATTTGTTCTCAAACTTGTTCATAGATGGCAGCACCAACCTCTCTTGCTACAACGTAAATCCGTAAGGAGTTCGTTTAGGAGGTGCAAGCGCGCACTGCTTGCCCTTAGAGCTGGTCAAAGACGCCTAGTCTTACTAAGATGGCATATAGTCGAGAAATTCGGACGGGCACCGCCGTGGCGGGGTGGCCTAGGGGTTCATGGCGTTAGCCGCGATAGCTAAAGACGCCGGTTCGAATCCGGCCTTCACCACTGGAGGGCTTCGTCACTTTTTCTTTAATATATGACATCTATTACAGTTTTTAATTTATATATAGTAGTGTGACTACTTTAAAAAACACAAATCAAAATATTTAATAAAATAATTTGATTTGTTCTCAAACTTGTTCATAGATGGCAGCACCAGTCTCTCTTGCTACAACGTAAATCCGTAAGGAGTTCGTTTAGGAGGTGCAAGCGCGCACTGCTTACCCTTAGAGCTGGTCAAAGACGCCTAGTCTTACTAAGATGGCATATAGTCGAGAAATTCGGACGGGCACCGCCGTGGCGGGGTGGCCTAGGGGTTCATGGCGTTAGCCGCGATAGCTAAAGACGCCGGTTCGAATCCGGCCTTCACCACTGGAGGGCTTCGTCACTTTTTCTTTAATATATGACATCTATTACAGTTTTTAATTTATCTAAAATTGATTATTGAAGACCCCTATTCATTTTAAAAGACCTATCTAACAATATCCGGCACTATAGAGTTGAAACGATTTTTTTTGTTTACATATATTTTGTTCTTTTAGAAGCGATTATTTCCTAAAATATTCACTTTATCCCTATGGTGTGGGATGTCGTTGGACAGGTATTTTAAAATGAATACGGGTTTTGAACAATCATTTTTTGATAAAGTTACTATTTTCGAAAATAATCGCTTCTAAAGGAACAAAATATATGTAAAAAACATTTTTTTCGTTTCAACCCTATAGTGCCGGATATTGTTGGATAGGTCTTTTAAAATGAATAGGGGTTTTCAAAAATCAATTGTTGATAAAGTGAATATTTTCGGAAATAATCACCTCGAAAGAAACAAAATGTATGTAAGGATTTTTTGTTACGTTTCAACCCTATGATGTGGGATGTACCTAGTCGGATAGGTCTTTTAAAATAAATAGGGGTTTTAGAAAAACATTTTTTGATAAAGTGAATATTTTCGGAAATAATCGCTTTGAAAGAAACAAAATGTGTGTGACAATTTTTTTATCGTTTCAACCCTATGGTGTGGGATGTCGTTGGATAGGTATTTCAAAATAAATAGGGGTCTTTGAACAAATTTTTTTGATAAAGTGAATCATTTCGGAAATAATTATTTAGAAAGAAAAAAAAAGGGTTTTTCCTTCTAACTTTTGAACCATTGATCTAAAAATTATGAAAAAAATCACAAAAATAGTGATTAATAAACACATTCGAAAATAGTTAACACAATCGTGATCAGTTAAGCCGTTTTTGAGTTATCGATAAAAGTCTTTCCTTCTTATTTTCTTTAAAAGCCTGGCAACCCTTATTTGTGCCCGGATTTTTGCAGGCAACCCTATACTATTGTATTCGCAATAAAATTACCATTATTTTGATATATAATTCAAGCGTCAGACAGATGGGTGCAATTATCGATTTTAACTCACCTGTTTAAACACGGCAACCTCATAATAGTGACCGGTAAAACATAGGCAACCAAATTTATTTATATTGTAGAAGTTGTATACTTTCCATTGGAACTTATTCCGTTCGTCAGACAAATCGGTGAAATTTGAAGAAAAAAAAATATTTTTAAAAATTTATTCAAAATAGCCTTGACCATATTTCTTTAGGCAACCCTATTTATTTATGTTCAGGAACATATTTTCTTTCATAAAATATGTTTCATCCGTCAGACGTATGGGTTAAGGTCGACCATATATAACGTATCTCCTACTATATTCTCCTCGACGGCATCCGAGCTACATCAAATACTAGAAGACCTTAGCAACGCAAGCCTCGAAGTTGGACTTCTGATGAATATGTCAAAGATCAAAGCCATGAGTAACGACCCAAAACGTAGGATTGAGGTAAACGGAGAGCACATTGCATATGTCCAAGAATATCTTTATTTAGGCCAAATAGTCTCTTTCCAGGCGCGACAAGAAAAAAAGGTCGACAGACGGACCGAGAATGCCTGGAAGAGCTATTGGGCCATGAAACATCTAGTGCAAGGAGAACTACCTCTGTCACTTAAACGTAGGCTCATGGACATGTGCATACTTCCAGTCCTCACCTACGGTGCTAAGACTTGGTCTTTGACGGAAGCTCAGAAGTCGAAACTTGGGGTTTGCCAGAGAGCTATGCTGCGCAGCATATTAGGAAACTAAGGGATGGCATCCGGAACACCACGCTGCGCTCAAAAACTCAAATAGAAGATGTAGCTCGAAAAGCGGCAAAGTTAAAGTGGGACTATGGCTGGTCATGTCTGCCACCAGGCGCGGCTTCCTCTAAGGAGCGCTTGTGCAGTGCACTCCCATAAATAATCATAATGAAATTATAGTGCCTAATTAATATATTACTCTTTAAGATCTATCGTACAAAAGTAAAATACCAATTAAATAATTACCTTTATTCATTATAAGTTTATATACGGCCTATACTACTCGGCCTACTCCTATAATTTCATAGGAATCATAGGTAACGCGCGAAGCGGAGCGCTTTGGATTGCGCTCCTATGAAAAAGATTTAGTACATAAAATCAATAGGAAATTCAATGAGAGCGAAAGAGAAGTTTCGCTACAGTTCCGCACGTGAAACAGAAGATTTTCTATGAAGAAAGAGGTAAAATTGGAGCGGCGCTCCGTAGCCCGTTTGACCTTGCGCCCTCTCGTCGAATGCGCGCGCATTGTGCGCGCCATATTGTCACTTGTTTGTAAACAGACCTTAGTTAGTAGTCAATTTTAAAGTACGCGCGTGAATGGAATTTTGGCATTTTTTTATTATAAATAATTAACCAAGAGTTTAAGCAGTAAGTGCACATAATTTGTTTGTTGTGAGGTATTTAAAATGAATGAATTTAACGGGAGAATGTGAAAAAAGTTTACAAAATCGACTCGAGTTCAATATAAAAGGAAAACCTTGAACTTTCGTAACAATGTTCGTCAAAAACAAAAACTTATATGTCATTAATTAAGATCAATATGCAAAAACACCGTGGTTGTGTTATGTCGCTGTGATAAAAGTAACTAGGTGTTTTAGTTTATCGTGTTACCTACCTAAGTACATATGTCTTGTTTGGAGCGGGCGCGGGCGGGCCGGGCGACGGCTGTGCGGTGAGTTTGCTTGGACCGAAACCGATGTGTTAACAATTTAGCACATATTTCCATAAAATTTTAAAACAACATTCACAACCTAGAATCCATTTGTAAAATGAACTGCAGTTAGCGTCTATCGGTCGTCAAGATATTCGTAATAGCGAAATTCTATAAGAGAGTTCAATGACCGTATTTTGTGTCGGTTAATTGAATGTGTAGTTTTTTACTGTGATAGTGAACACCCATAATATAGAATCACCAGCCGCCGCTGTCTGCCACATGCCGAATGACTTGTGGGCCAAAATAACCACGGAGTGGGTGCTCCACGAGTCAAACCGGGGATCCGGCAGACCTCGTCGGCGATGGCGGGATAACTTGGACTCCTTTTTGAGAGACTGGCCAGATGTAGCTCAAAACCTGGACGAATGGAAGAAGAGGGGGGATGCCTTTGCCCACACTTTGCCCAGCAGTGGGACACAATAGGGTCACAATAATAATAAAGGCTGTGACATACGGACAGACACACGATGTAAGGGTACCGTTTGACTACGGATGGACTCTTAAAAGGTGCAGGATAAAAAGCGATTTTGCCCACTGTTTTTAAAGAATAAAGAGAGCCTTTTCGAGCTGGTGTGGTGAACTAAGTGAATGTAAAATACTCGAGCGCGCCAGATATATTTCTTAAAGTTTCTTAAATCAAAATTGGATAAAATGAAAAAAAAAAAACATATACTTAATATTAATTGATACAACTTGTATATATGTTTGAGCAAAGTGAAAATTTACTACTGAAAATACGTTTTTACTCCCGTAATTATAGATCTCTGAACACTTAGCGCCACTTGCACCACCCCACTAACCCGGGGTTAACCGGTTAAACCGTTAACCCAGTATCAAATTGTATTGGTAATTGGTAACCATGTATAGTCTGAGAGGAAATAGTAGAAAATTATTGAGGGCGCCACTGAGCTTTAACAGGCAACACATGATGTAAACATCCATACATCCATCTCCTTCTGCCGCATAAGTGTGTCCTTTACGCTTGTTGTTTGACGTTGACATATAAAACGTATATTTACATCTTAACTCGAAAATTTACAATAGATAAATTAGATAAAAAAGCCACGTATTTCAACAATAATGGTCCCCGCCACGTGCAAAGACTATTGCATTGCAGCACTCTTGTGCTGCGATGGGATCTAAGGTCATAGGTAGTCTATTGATATGCAAGTTGGATGGACTGGATAACGGGCTATGGCCCATAGCCCGTTATCCATAGCCAGTTATGGGAGGAGACTACCGGACACCTGCCGTGACAATCAGTCTCAAAATTGTGTAAGACAGGTGGTGACTCGCCTACTCATTTAGTGGGCCCCACAACGGCCGCACGCACAGTGTGAAAATAGGGCAACACTTCGGAGTGGCTGTGAGATTGTCGAGAGAGGAGTCTGCGGTAGCCAGATCCCGGTAATCCGTCCAGCAGGCCGCCGGCGTTATGACATTTTACACTTCCAACCTGGAGCATAGGTCCCGCTCTTGCGACTCTACTCTGACCGGCCAGTCAAGGCAAGCGCAGAGGTGAGGGCCAGATGAAAGGGCCCTCTGGAATAGGGGTCCGCGTTGTCGCCACTCACCGTCAGATCGCCACAAGCTGCCCCCGCGGGGTTATTACTATTATTATTATAAACATCTTGAACTCAGATCACAATATACGAACATGAAATTACAGGCCAACCGCCTCTAAAACACTTATAATGTTATCTTCCGAGTTTAATTACATTTTGTTTTATTGAATTTGATGCTTACTATTTCTTTTCTTCGTAAAATAACTAGTTTAACACAGACATATTTTAAAATAAAAATCAGTACTTACATAGAAATGTTAAAAAAATGATTGTTGTGACAAGTCAACTGGTTTTACCACTATGTTTTGCCTTTAGTTCCATTTTATTTAATTTCCACTATTTTATGTCGCACTATAACTCCAGGTTTAACCGGTTAACCCCCGGGTTAGTCGGATAGTGTAAGTGGACCCTATAAATATATAAGAACAAGCCAAGCAAACAAGCCAGCTTTGTCAGTAGAAAAGGCGACGAATCTAAAATATTCAGGCGCGAAGAATCGATCTTCCATACAAAATATAAAATTCAACTCCGGCTCAATTTTTACCGTCTTCGTTTCAAGTTCCATTTTCAAATTTTTTATAATTTACTAAACAAGGACTAAACCGTATCGATAAAATTCTTATGCTCGAGTCGGAAGTGCCATAGACTATCCAACGTTGAAAAGAGTAATGTTGTAGTGTTGCATGGTGGTTGCATGTGAAGATGTAATACACAGATTATACTCGACGAGTAGAAAAAATACTATATTTGAATGGCAACAGATTTGTAAATTTGATCGAATTTAATTCGAGTTCAAGGCATAGTAGGAAGCAATTTTAGGGTCGAGTACGAATGTCAGACTGACTAATTTCTGACTTGTATAATTTCACTGCATTTGATCGTAACAAGAAACTGGATCGATTGAGACTGTTAACAAAAAAGCCATCTAGCCTTTTGATTTAATGTTAATACTACGAACTCGATTAAGTAAATACGAGTAGGTACTCAACTCACTGATGCATATATACGTCCTATTGCTACCACATTGGTATGTAAATAAATTAGACCTGAAACATAAAGGAGACCATAAAACATGTTAATCATTACACAGAAAAAACTATTGACAAAAAGTCCGACAGGTAACCTTGGCTTTTCGTGCTAAGTTCACTTAACTCCTGACAGCGGAACTTACCTACTTACACAGATAAGGCGAAATTCATGTATACGATTACAGTAATAGGGCAAAATCTCTTTTGTTGCTTTTTCCGTTCGATATGCCTGTAGAAAGATATTTTTTTTCTATTTAGAACTAAAAGATCAGGTTAAAATATAAGATAAGCCTGGAGCATACCGGATCATGCTTAGTGTACGGTGTGTCTGTACGGTTTCTTAGCCTAATATTAATATTTATAAAACAACATTTGGAAACCATATGAAGCCGTATAATACATATAAGTTGTTCAGTAAAAAAGTAGGAGTGAATTATCTGGTATACTTTTTTTATCTTTTGCTAATTAAAAGAAGCGGTTTTTTTTTTGTAATCTGTATATATACTTATACTATAAAATAAAAATAAAAACATATTTAAAAATATGAGATTGTTTGATTTTTCTCATATTTATTGCAATGTAAGTACTTAGAAAACTTTTTTCTACTCGTCGAGTATAATCTGTGTATTACAACTTCACATGCAACATAAAATAAAATGTTAAACAACCTTACTCTTTTCAACGTTGGATAGTCTATGGCACTTCCGACTCAAGCATAAGAATTTTATCGATACGGTTTAGACAATTATAAAAATTTTGAAAATGGAACTTTATACATTTCGATAAAATATTTCTTGTTTAGGGAGACTCGATTCAATGCAAATTAGCCTCCTTAAACACGCTGCTGCGTCGCATCTGCTTTGTGATTGGTTGGCCAACAAAAACATTTTATTTTATGATTGCTTCATAAGTCAGAAACGCGCATGTGACACCCTTCATATAGTAACATCCATACCCTACGAAAACCGCTTAGCGTTGCTTGTTAGTCTCCATAGGCTACGGTGGCCAAAATTCTGAAAAAACTGTCTTAAAATTGAATTTAGCGCGGAGCAGGTACCAAGGCCTCATGAGTTACGAGGTGTCGTTGACCAACCCGCCGGGGGCGCCAGGCCCGGCGGCCGGCGCGCGTACGAGTATGAAGGTATCGCGGGCTGCGGCAGCTCGCGTATCTTAGCTGTATATTTTTGGTTTCGGTTTGGTTTGGTGGTATTATTCTACTAGTTGAAATTATTATTTTTTTGTCTCGTAGAAAAAGTATTGTATACAATAGTGATATAATCAAGCTTTTCAATCTCGTACCTTAGTTAAGCAACTCAGCAAGCTTCGTTGCTTAAACACGGTACTCGACTAAGAAGCTCTCCATTATATCACGATTGCATAAAATACTATTGAACAACGCAATTTGACAATATAACATTTAAAACTTTCGCGTTTTGAACACATATTAAATCACATTTGCAATCGGGTCTATCGCGAATATATTTTGTTATCTTTATTTACCGACGTTTCGACGCAGGTTTCATTGGTCGTGATCGCGGCTAACTGACGTCTCAGCAAAATGTCAAAAACAGAGATTTGTGTTGTGTGACTACCCGCCGAAAAGTGTATCTAAAGTTTTTCAATTCTCAATATCTTATTGCAAATTCACAAAGTAATTGTACAGGTGGTAAACTTATAAGCTAGGTCTTTGTGAACCCTGTTGGGCACTGCAATATACTATAACTACAATTATAACTATATTTTACAATTCCAAGGAGAGGAGAATTTTTGATTAATTATTTTAACATACATTAATTATAAGCAAATGTAAAAATAAAAATGAAAAAGTCAAAAATACACTCTTCGTGTCGAAAGTTTTAATTCCAATGTCATTCGTCATTTATTATTCAAAACATTAAGTATTATATTAACAAGAACAAATAATCTATACATAGATATTATTGAATTACAATATGTCATTAAAAAAATCGCTTAGTGTAATATGACTTATCTTATAATAACTGTTTTATTTTATATATATTATCATTTTCTTCTTCTTTTATAGAGTCCGGGAGTTTATTATATATTTTAGTAGACATTACTAGGGCCTGATGACAGTAGTTTAAGTTTACAAGGTGGTGGGATTAGTCTATTCTTGTTACGTATTGGTCGTGTAGAAGGTAGGTTCTCTCGTTTTATATAGAATTCCCTATGCTTTTGAACGAACTTACACATTTCTAATATACATAGATGTAAGTGTCAGCAGTCCAAGTTCAGAAAAATAAGGTTTGTGGGTTACGATTTCGTCAAGTGTTTTATTTAACACGTTCTTCGAAAAGAAACCTCAACATCTCATCACGTACAGAAGCGGACAGCACTGCACTCAAATTGTCTATTTGTTCATAAGGAGATGCCAAAAAAAGCCGCGATAGGCTCAGACCTAAGTGCTGGCTTGCAAGATTCAGTGGATGCTTACTGGAATCGGATCCAAGCGGAAATCACCGGCGTAGGTAAGTGTGTGTTGGGAATTTCTAAGGGAGGCCGCGTCATCGATAAAGAGACATGATTCAGATTCAGAGAATGGCAACAGTCTGAATCACCGGAAGACAAAACCGTCTCCTTTGTATGAGACACTAGAAACAAGGGAGGGACAGAAAACCATCTTCAAGATAGCTGCAGCTCGAGACAAAGCCACACAAGACATAGCCAAATGTCTCTGTGTTAAAGATTTTACTGGCAACTTGCTGTGGGACGCGGTGGAAGTGAAAGAGAGGTGGCGGGAGTACTTCCAAGAATTGCTGAACACCGATCACTCAGTTGGTTCTTCGCCTCCAGAGTTGCCTTCAAATTGCGGACTTATTTGCCCCATCATCCGATACGAGGTTCGCAGATGTCTTCGCGGCATGAAAAACCGGAAAGCTGTGGGCCCCGACGACTTGCCGATAGAAGCGTGGAAAGCGATGGGCGATCATGGTTTTGACCTGTTAACTGACCTTTTTAACCTCATACTAACCAGCTGACACAAAACCCTTCCCGATCACAGTGGGTGTTCACCAAGGATCCGCTCTGAGCCCCTTTCTGTTTAGTGTGGTGCTTGACGCCGTCACGGCGGAGATACAAGACCCACCGCCATGGTTGCTCATGTATGCAGACGACATCGCACTGACAGACGAAGACAAAAAGGTATTAGAGCGAAAGGTGAACCAGTGGAAGGGCTCGCTAGAAAATGGAGGACTGAAGCTAATGTCGCGAAGACCGAATACATGGCCTGCGGAAGTACGGATTCTATTCCCATCAATATAGGAAACGAACCCGCCGTGAAAACGGACAAGTTTAAGTACCTGGGATCAGTACTGCATGAGTCCGGGACCATTGACCACGACATCCGGGCCCGAATCAGCGCGGCTTGGTCTAAATGGCGGGAGGTCACAGGAGTCATCTGCGATCGCAGAATACCACTTAGACTCAAAGCGCTAGTGTATAAGTGCATTATCCGTCCAGTCCTACTTTATGGCGCCGAGACGTGGCCGGTTCTTGGAAGGCACGTTCAGGAGCTTCGCGTTACAGAGATGAAGATGCTGCGGTGGATGTGTGGCGTTACGCGCGCTGACCGCATCCGTAACAGTAATCCGTGGCAGTCTCGCAGTCCGTGACGTAGCGGAGAAGCTCCAAGAATGTCGCCTCCGGTGGTTCGGCCACGTTTGTCGCAGGCTACGTAGGAAATATATGCCTTAAACTAGCCCTTGACGGCCCCCGACCCCAGGGCAGACCAAAAAAGCGATGGCTCGATGTCGTGAAAGCCGATATGAGCGTAAACGGGCTCACACGAGAGGATGCCCAGGATCGCGCAAAGTGGAGAAAGGCTAGTAGGAAAGCGGACCCTGGCAAAGGCCGGGATAACGCTAGGTAGAAGAAGATTTACATTAATTGAGAATATTGATGAAGATAATTTTCAAGTTCATCCAATACTGTGAAAATTCAAAGAAATATTGATACGCGAAGATATCAACCATCCACAACTTTAATAAGGCAGTAATACGAGTAGGTGTGTTTCATTCTAACAAATTAGTTGGCTTTCCTCTTCTCTTAGTCCGCTATCACGACTGAAATCCGATTCTAATCTGTCATTTCGATAAGTGAAGTTTGCTTCACGCTTTTATAACAAAGTTATAAGGTAACTGTAGCAACGTCAGCTTCCTAACAAATTGTGATCGGTCATTTCATTGGTCAACCAAGTTTTGTTATAGGTAATGTAACCGTAGCAACATCAGCGTCATTGGTCAACAGTCTTCCGCAAAAGTCGTACGGGCAGAGTTTTTACACGGCTAGATAAATTAAGAACAATGACAAGTGGCTCAACATTACCGTGAGGTGACTGTACCAATAATTCCCTGCGCTATATCCCGCATCCGCAAGGAAACTCGTTTTCACGTAAAAAAAACGCATCGAAATCTGTCTATCCATAGAAGTGCTACGATGCCACAGACATTGGCATCAAAAACATATAACACCTCTCTTTTTGCGTCGCGGGTTGAAAACACGTAAACCCACAAATCTTCCACAATGTAGCTCGATTGATCGTTGATTTTTTGACTGATTGAGTCGTTTGAGCAGTTTGGTTTGTAAAAATTGTAGAAATGATAATTAGGCTACGTAACAAAAAAAAACAAGTCATTTGTTCGAAAAAAAAGAGAAAAAATGCAGTCCAACGGTCTTGTTCCAACATCATGATTCGACGAACAGCTGATCGGCCAGCCAGCTCTGCAGCCTTATGCTAATATCGATTAACATTTCCTTTAATAATAACAGATTTTTGCAAACATCACAAGTGTCTTTTAAATACTTCTAAATTATATTCTTATTTTTTTTGTTTTAGGTTCTCGGACGTGTGTCAAAATTAACCCCAGATCCTGAATCATTTTAACTCTCTAGAAAAGTCCCGAGCAAATTTAACGGCGAAGCAGTAGGTGTTTAAGCCCTGAGAAAGAAATGAATTTACAAGCGAAGCTGATTCCAATATTCCAAACAGAACAGCAACACCGTCAATGTCACGTTTTATTGCTTCATTGTCAGCTAGGCTTTGTATGTTACCCAGAAATAGAGTTGTGCCGTTCCTGGTTACATTCCCCATTTTGTATGGGGAAATTTCTCGCTCGGTCTCGGCCCTATACAAAATGGGGAATATTAACGGCACAACTCTACCCAGAAATGACTTTAGATCATCCGCGTACAAAATACACTTGGTAGCCACACCCATTAATGAATGATGAAGTCAGTTAGAATGGAAAATGAAGCATTTTTTTCTTGGGAGTCATACTTCTAGCGTCTATAGTTTGCGAGATATGAACGCTGTGTCAACTTATCTTTGTGTTAACCTACCTCTGGCAGCTGCGTGTCGGACGCACAAAGGTTAGTTTCCTCTCACTTGCGGTACACCTTCCTTTGGTCACTCTGGAAAAGACGATTCTGCTGGAATCGATCCACACGCTCTCTGTAGCGGCGCATACGGTTTGCCCATGCTTAAGAAATGCCCATGCTTTCTGCTTAAGAAACTCGTTGCGCTCCGTGACATTGGCAATATAGTCGCTAGGCTCAATACCCGTCCCCAGGAACGCCTGATTCACAAAGCGCTTTACAAATGCAAAATAAATAATCAAAGAAGAATTTTAGGAACATTGGGGTAAAGATGCATGATGAGTACCCACAACAAGCCTTATTAAGCTTGCTGTGGGACTAGGTCTGTAGGATTTGTGTAAGTTTGTTTCGTAGTGGTTATTACATCAAGGCTAGGCAAGGTTATGGTTATAAGGGCAAATCGGTGTAGTACGGGCATGTGATGCGGAGGGATGACAGTCATGTGACGAGAAAGGTATTACGAATGAATGTGGAGGGAGGTACGAGAAAAGGACGTAAGTGAATGATGAGATGCCGGGCGACAGAGAGGTATGGAAGAAAAAGACATGCTGCGCCGACCCCAAGTGAATGGGACAAGGGCAAGCGAATGATGATGATATATAAATGAGTGTGTCCTGACTGACTGAATGATTCATCAACGCAGAGCCGAAACTACAAAAGATAGAAAGTTAAAATTTGCACACCTGGTTGCATTTATAAAGTGTACGAGAGATAAGAAACCCCTAAGGGGGTTAAAAAGGGATGAAAGTTTGTATAGGGTTCAAATTTTATTTTCAGCTAGGAACTTGAAACTTCGTAAAAAGGTACTTCATTAAAAGAGAATAAGAAAACTAATTTCAGCGTATTTGAAAATTCATCCCCCACGGTGGTGAAACAGGGGTTGTAAGTTTGTATGGAGGTCAAACACTTTTTTGAGGTCGGGACTTGAATCTTTGTATATAGTAAAGGCATATTATTAGAACACAAGAAAAGTAATTTCAGCGTTTTTCAAAATTCATCCCTTAAAAGGGATAAAAAGTGGTTTATAATAATGATAGTTTGCATGGTTTAAAATGTATTTAAGCTAGGAACTAGAAACTTCGTAAATAGGCATATTATATAATATCAGTGTTTTTGTAAATTCATCCCTCAAGGTGGTGACAAAAGGGGTTGAAAATTTGTATGTAGGCAAAGATACATTGATTAAGATGCGTAAGATCTGAGATAATTTCGTGCTTCCAGTTTGACAGGTCAACGAGATGGCGCTGTACAGCTCCATACATTTTGCGGTAACTTTGATTGTCAAAAGCTGGTGTTTGACAATTCAGTGACCGCAAAACTTCTTCCAGTTTAAGCCAGGAACTTGAAATTTGATCAAATATTATAATAGACGATAACTGATATCACCGTTTTTGAAAATTCATTCCTTAAGTTAAAAAAGGGTTGAATGTTTGCATCGGGAACGATTTTTTTTGTAAATAGTGAACTTGAAATAAAATTGGTGAAAAAGCGATTTTTTTAATAGTGGTCTTGTGGTCTTGAACATCTTCGAAGGGGGTTGAGAGGGATTATATCGAAAACATTTTTTTTTAGTTAGGGGCTCGACACTTCGTAGGTAGTGAGACAAATCTCATTCGTTGTATAATAGCTAACAAATGATTAACAATCCCTACTGCTAGCTTTTGCTGCATAATGTTCTATGCTCATGTAGAATATATAACCATCAACATACAAATCAACGCGTACAAAGTCGCGTGCAACAGCTAGTCATAGATAATTTAACATTTTT
Source organism: Cydia strobilella (assembly GCF_947568885.1). Lineage (NCBI taxonomy): Eukaryota > Metazoa > Arthropoda > Insecta > Lepidoptera > Tortricidae > Cydia > Cydia strobilella. The sequence continues at coordinate 35,444,710 of NC_086068.1, forward strand.
TGCGAACAAATTATAAACATAAAAAATAAGGGTTCCTTCTACATCCTGCGTATACCTTCTGGATGCAAATGTATACATTTAGTGTACCTAATTCACCGACTCAAGCTGATAAGCAGAAGTCTTCTTCTTTTGGTGCCATGCCCATCTAATGGGCGTCGGCGGTCAGCATGGCATTCAGCTTCCTGGTCTTTGCTAATCTCTTGAGAGTGGCTGCGTCTTTTGTAAGTGTCCAGTCCTTAATGTTATCTATCCATTTATATCTAGGTCTACCTCTCCCTCTTCTTCCCTCAAATTTCTGTATATGTGACCCAGATAGGCTGTTTTTCGTCTTTTAATGATGTTGAGTATTTCTGGAATCTTCTTCATTCTACGCAGTACTTCTTTGTTCGTAACGTGTTCAGTCCATGATATCTTTAACATCCTTCGGTAGAGCCACATCTCAAAGGCAGCAAGTCTATCTGATGTGTATTTATTCAGTGTCCATGCGTCCATGCCATACAGCAGGATAGATATAACATAGCATTTGACGAGTCTCCACCTCAGTTTGGTATTTATGCTTCTGTTGGTAAACAGCGATTTCATTGACATGAACGTGTTCCTTGCGATTTCTATTCTTGTTTTAATTTCCTGGTCTGGGTCCCATCTCTTATTGAACCACGCTCCCAGATATTTATATTGCTTAACTTTATCTATGACTTGATTATCAATTGTAAGGGGTATTGTGTTTACTCTATCGGGAAATTTCGAAACTACCATGTACTTTGTCTTCTTAACATCCATTTTCAGTCCTAGGTTCTTTAGCGAGGTATTTAGCTTATTGATTAGTATTTGCAGATCATCTATGCTATTTGCCAGAATGGCTGTATCATCGGCAAATCTTAGATTGTTAATATTTCTACCATTGATCTTTATACCTTCCTCCGCTTCATCGAGTGCCTCTTTGAATGCGTGTTCTGAGTACAGGTTAAAAAGCGATGGGGATAATACACAGCCTTGACGGACTCCTTTAAGAATATGTATGTTTTATGTACTACTATAATCCAGTTTTATATTTGCTGTTTGATTCCAATAAAGATGTTTTATAATTCTCTTATCCTTGCTATCCATTTCCGTTTTATCTATTATCTGCATCAGTGTATCGTGTTTTACGTTGTCGAAAGCCTTTTCGAAGTCGATGAAGCAGATGTAGACATTTTGTCTATTTTCTAAACATTTCTGAGTTAGGACCTGAATTGAAGTCAGAGCTTCTCTGGTACCAAGACCATTTCTAAAACCAAATTGTGTGTCACTAATTTCTATGTCTATTTTGTGGTGTATTCTGGTTAATATTACTTTTAGAAATATTTTTAGGGCGTGGCTCATTAGACTTATTAATCTGTATTCATTACAAGTTTTTGCATTGGCTTTCTTCGGGAGTGTTATGAAGGTCGAGTGTAGCCAGTCAGCTGGCATCCTGCCAGATTCATATATTAAATTAAATAATTTGGTTAAAACTTTAATGTTATTCAGAGAGTAATTTAATAATTTCGACGTATATACCATCAGGACCCGGGGCTTTTCCTGATTTCATATTACTAATGGCTCTTTCTATTTCCTGGCTAAGTATCGATGGACCGTCGTAAGTACCAGTCTCCTCTGGCATAGATTCTGTTCTGTTATCTTCAAAAAGTTTTTCTACATATGTTTCCCAAGTCTTGTTTATTTCTTCTATATCCGTTATAAGTTGGTTTTGGTCGTTAAATAATTTAGCCACTGTTTTTTTCTTATTAGTTTTTGTGAATTCCTTTACTTTTTTATGTAAATTAAAACTATCATGTTTCCTTTCTAAATCTTCAATTTCACAGCACTTACTTTCTAACCAATTATCTCTAAGTTGATTTATTTTAATTTTGATGTGGTTGTCTATTTCCCTATATTTCCTAGTATCTGTATTTTTGTAGACTCTTCGTTCCTCCATAAGATCAAGCACATCGTTTGTTATCCAAGGTGTCTTCTGAATCCTTTTTTTGTATCCTAAGGTTTCTGTGCCTGTCTTCTCTATGGATACTTTTATGTCATTCCACAGTAATTCGATGTCATTTTCTCTGTCATTCAGAGAATTGATTTTATGGATTTCGTTGTTTAGGGAATGTTTCGTAGTACGCAGTGTGTCCTTATCTTTAAGCTTTTCTATGTCTACTTTTGGTGTTTGTTTGGTTTTCTTGATTGATTTAAGTTTTAGTTTATATTTTGCTACTAATAGGGTATGGTCCGATGAAATATCTGCTCCTGGATATGTTTTAACATTTACTATTGAGTTCTTGAAACGGTTTTGTATAAGCACGTAGTCCGTACGTAGTTTCTTGTTATGTTTTCCGGGGTATGCTGAGGTGACGTCCAAGTATATAATCGTCGAGGTGGGTGTTCGAACCATGTGTTCGTTATTACAGAATCATTTTCAGAACAGAATTGAACTAGTCTGTCACCTCTCGTGTTTCTTTTACCCAGCCCATATTTTCCAACGTGCCTTCCTACATTACCATTTCCTACTTTTGATTTGAAGTCTCCGATTATCATTACTACTTCCTGGGACTTTATTGAATCTAATAGGGTTTGTATGTCTGAGTAAAATTTTTCGATATCTGCATCGTGTTTTTTGTCTGCGGTTGGTGCATATATCTGTATGATATTTGTCTTTATTGGATGGCTGTTCAATTGAAGTAGAAGGCATCTATCTGATAATGGTGTGAAGTTTGAGACAAATGGTTTTAGTTCCTTTTTTTATTAAAATGACAACTCCATAATAATGTTCTTTTTCTTCCTTTGGCTTTCCAGAGTGATATAATACGTACTCGTCCATATATTTAATGCCATTATCGGCTCATTTTGTTTCGCTGAGCCCTATGATATCCGTCTTAAGTCTTTTCATTTCTAATAATAGGTTTTCTAGTTTACCTTTTTTCTTTAAGCTTCTGACGTTCCAAGTTCCTATTCGAAGTTGCTTCTCTGGTTTGTTGATCCTCTTCCTCTTGGTGATTTCCTCTTCGTCATCGGTAGCATATTTCACATCTGTGGGCCCGGAAACCCTCAAACGCCGGTTTTTAGCCGGATCGCATATTACATTCCTCTCATTTATTTTTGTATTTGCCATGCTGATTTTTCTTGGGGTTTAGATGTAGTAGAAGCAGAAGTAGGCCTGGCTAATTTCTAATTTTAGGACTTTGTTTTAGGTGTTAGATCAACGAAGTATATTCCGTCGCCGTGTTAGATAGTAACGCAACTAGATATAACTGATCGAAAGCGAGCGTCAATCATGTTTGAATGGTAATAGGAGTTGGCACTCTACTCGTCTCATGAGCTCATGACTCAAATGAAACGTAATCGGCACGGCCCCGCCCGACCAGACGTACCTAATGCAACATCCGGGTACAAGTGACATTTTTATGGGCCATTCAGCTGGTGACAGATGCGTATCGCTACTGGATCGATATTGCAGTCTTGATGGGCAGGGCAGGTCACACGGTCCAATTCTAAACAGTTTATTTTATTCAAATAATAGTGAGTTTTGTGATATTATGGTTTTACACAAGCTGCTTCGGTGGGTATATATATATAGTAAGTATATATTTTTATAGGTACACCAAACCGCTAAGTTATAAGACAAAGTTTTTAAAATGAATAAACCGGACAAGTGCGAGTCGGACTCGCCCACCGACGGTTCCGTACTTTTTAGTATTAGTTGTTATAGCGGCAACAGAAATACATCATCTGTGAAAATTTCAACTGTCTAGCTATCACGGTTCATGAGATGCAGACTGGTGACAGACAGACGGACAGATAGAGGGACAGTGGAGTCTTAGTAATAGGGTCCCGTTTTTACTTTTTGGGTACGGAACCCTAAAAAGTACCTAGTAAACCATCACAAATTTACCGTGAGTTCATATATTTTGTCAAAGGACTGTGTCATTTCAAACATAGACAGAGAGGATCATACTATCTTTGTCTTACACTAGTACTAGTACTAGTACCCAAAAGAAAAATCTGAGTGTAGTTTATTTGTTGTTGACAATTTGGTTTGACCAACTATAGTAGGAAAATGTAAAAATTGAGACGCTTGGTTGTCTTCATAGACATAGTATATAAATACAAGTAGTTATAGACGCGCCACCGAGCGACCGGGGGTAGAAAGAATATTCATATAACATTTGGGCAGCATCGGATTTTTTCTCTTTCACTCTTTATAAATTTCGGTATTTCGCCATCGCCTTTTACCTATGGTGCCACCCGGTCGGTGATAAGGACAAAGCATGGCACTATTTTCTCTTTCCTCTTATAGGAATCGCAATAAGACTATCTTTCTCTTTCAAAGAGTGCCAGGCCCTTGGTTGTCTTGTTTTGTTTTAGTCTAATCTATGGTCTCTGGATAACACGTGCCTAATGTTTGTGTCACAATAAATCGTATCAAAATTATTACTTGTAAATAATAAACATTTGACTACACAGTTCTTCTACCGCAAAAATGGTTTTTCACTTCTCATGCTCGTAAAGTTCGACTTTAAGTCGTGCGTAGACGACATAAAGTTGCTTATTATGTTCTAGAGCATAAAGTAAAATCATCTATTACGACCCTTATTGACTTAGCAATAAAGTCCAAAATCTGCCATACAAACTGCCAGCCCTGCCGGGGCGCCCCCGACCGGCGCGCTCCCGACCGGCGCGACGGTAAAATAACCTAAAATATTGGATATCTTTGGATATATTTTACTCACACTCGAAGTAAAAAGCAGTGTATAAATGAGCCTCGACTATATTGGTCCTCGGTCCTCGCTGCGCTTGAACCAATAAATTGCCTCGGATAAAAATGGATCGCTTTATGCCCTTGTTGTATAATCTACTATTGTCGGGATCTTATCCTTTTTGTAGTCTTTCTTTTCTGTTCTTTTTTTTCTCCTTTTGGATAATGTTTTAAATAGGTATTTATAATATTCAAACCACAGAACTGGATGACAAAGAACAACTGTCAAGCTTTAAAAGTGCGACCAAAAATGAAATGCAAGTGTGTGCGTAAATTGTCTATGTGAGATCAAAAATAGTGATGTCATGTTACAACATATTAATAATCTATCGGTGTTTGATTGCTTTATCGTCTACTTTTTAGGGTTCCGTACCCAAAGGGTAAAAACGGGACCCTATTACTAAGACTCCGCTGTCCGTCTGTCTGTCTGTCACCAGGCTGTATCTCATGAACCGTAATAGCTAGACAGTTGAAATTTTCACAGATGTATTTCTGTTGCCGCTATAACAACAAATACTAAAAACAGAATAATATAAATATTTAAATGGGGCTCCCATACAACAAACGTGATTTTTTTGCTGCTTTTTTCCGTAATGGTACGGAACCCTTCGTGCGCGAGTCCGACTCGCACTTGGCCGGTTTTTCAAATGTGTTGTTCCCTTTGTTTCTTTTATCAATTTTTTTTTATCTGACTATTTTTGAGTTTGACGACGGCCGCGGATGGCCAGGAGAGTAATGAGAGTATCACAGTAATTTTTAAATTAAAAGATATAAACAAATTAGGTAGAAAACTATTAAGTTCGGATCGAGCCAATCTTGAGATTTTTTTACTACTCCTCTGTCCTCTGAAACATTTTTGAATCATAATGTTTGCCATAAACAACAGAATATTTATGTGGAGTCCAAGTTTCCCTGTTAATGGCACGCAACCATTTCCGACGTAAGTCAGGGTCCTTGGGATATCTACAAAGGAAGGGGCAGGAATATCAGCGGATTTATGTTAAATTTACCGCTAAATATGTGCACCTTAAAAAATCTTCGCTTCTTCGCTTGTTATACTAAGCGTTATTATTTGAAATCGGATATAAAGGTTAACATGTTAATGATATCTTGTAAAGAAATAATTATATAGCTATTAATATTAGTTAATAAAGTTATCGATACAGTCATATCAGTCATATGATAATTTTGTCAAGCCCTAGCGTAAAGTAACAGTTTATGTTATTACTCAAAATATTCTAAATTATTGACTAATATAATAATATAAGGTAAAAGACAGGATTGCCTAAATTAAAAATAAGTTTGAACAAGAAAACCGTTTAATTAAATACAAAACAATGATTTTTATCAACAAACGCACATTAAAAGCAAACCAATAAGCTACGAAATTAAATTGTCACAACGATTGCCTATTTCTTCACTATTAATCACTTCTCACAATCACAAAAGATATGGCTCACGCGACCCTTCGATAGACGGAGATTCCGGAGACGTCCACTCGCTGCAAGCGCTACGAAGTTAATGGCGAGCGGCCGGAGCTATAGCGGCGCGCACGGCGCCATAGCTAGGTAGCTAGGTATAGGTAGTGACGTCATTGGTGGCGGTTTAAGGAGGCGATAAACAGATTCTGCTTATACGGCCTCTCCTGACAGAGTGTCGTCCTCGACACATGCTGGAGTGGTGTCGCTAACAACAGCTGTGCCTGATGTAGATGGCCCAGCTTCCTCGTGTATGTCCACCACCTGAGGAATAGGCGGACTGGTGGCTGCCGTAGTCGATGACATATCGTCACCTTCCAGATTATCACCTATGGAAACAACGTTAAGTTAGCACTCAAGCTTTCAAAACTCGCGCTCGTTCATCTTTCAATTAATTCACTCGTCAATCAATGCAAAGCTCGCACACATTCATCAGTCTTAAAGTAAACAGAGACGTCTCTTGTTAGAAAAATCGAACCAAGATGATGATTTGTCACTTGTAGAGACTCTCGTTGCCAGTAGAAGCAGGTGCTGTCCCTGGCCTTTGAAAGCTCAGCCTCTTCCTGAAACATACTTGACCGTATTCGTACGTCAAGTAGCTTGCCACGCAGACCGTATTAATACGTGCAAGCCTGGCCTACACGCAGACCGTAATCGTACGTGTAAACCTGTATCACACGCTGACCGTATTCGAACGTGTAATTCGTACAGCACGCAGAACGTATTCGTGCGTGTGAAATTTACGGCACGCAGAACGTATTCGTGCGTGTAAACTGCACGACACGCAGACCGTAATCGTACGTGTGTGCGATCCGCCGACCAAACCTTAAGCTGATTACACTCACCAGCTAAGTCAGTCACCAAATATCAGGCAGGGGACCTATATTGTGACTAGAGAGGTACGTCATCACTGAAGTAACTTACTTTCAAATAGTGCAGCACACGTATCTGGACACCACTCACCCCGCCACGGCGCCATGTGTTGAGCCGCAGCCTGCGTCGTCTTGCCGTAGCTTAGATTTTAAAACAAAATTGCCCCTCCTGTGGACATTAGTTAACAGCTTGTGTGCATATACCTATATGTAATTATTTTATGACATAGTTTAATATAAAAAGGGTACCCCTTTACACAGGTTTAATTAGGAAAATAAGCTTTATAGCGTTTAACTTTAGGTATTTACAGGAAAGAGGTAGATTTTAAGTAATAATAATACAAAAAAATGTTTTCACAAGCTTTTATTTAACTGTTCGTTGTTCGTATGTAACTATGAAACTTGGCTACTATATTTGCCAACCATTTTTCGGCTACTTAGTGGTTTCAGATTGAGGTAAAATTTGGCATACATTATAAAAGACCGACAATGTAATGACAGCGAACTGATCTGTTGATGGGAACCGTAGATGGCCATATAGTTCCTATGTTCCTGTGATAAAGTGACTCCATCTCATGGAGTTGAGATTTGTTACAATCGTCTAGAAGAGTAGTCGATGACCGTGAAACAAACGTCGCGAGATTCTAAAGAGCGTTGCCGAGGTGGAATGGCCGGAAAGTCTGGCAACGGCGGTGTTCCAGGTGTAGGTACGCGTACCGCACGACCACGTGTTTCCCTATCGCACGAAATGTCACGCAAATTACGTCGCGGCTGGCCACGTAAGCTACTTCGCCAATGGTCGCGCCGTGGGATTCGTCAAACGTTGTGCGAGTGGCTACGTCTAGCCCTGCTATTGGAACGAAGTGTAGTCCTACTACGCGACCTGCGCCTATTTCTACTACGCGAGCGTCGCCTAACCCTACTCCGTGGACAGCGTTCTTCAGTACTCCGCGAATCACTTCGATCTAGAACGCGCGAGCCATGTCGTGGATCACGCCGTCCACCACTCGAGCTACGTCTCGATTCGCGACTAATCAAGTCACTGGATCTACTCCGCGAAACACGCCTACTCCTAAATTGGCGCCGTTTGCGAACGCGCGACCTACCTCGAGTGTGTGGTCGTTCCAGGTTACGTGATCGCGATCTAGTACGCACCATTGTTCAATTCACTCACAAAATAAATAAGCACAAAAGAATTAAAAGCAATAAGTAAGCAATCAACAACAAATCAACAAGCAATCGCTGGTATTTAAAATGCAACAAAAAAGTAACGGTTTTTCTTCATTCAAAACTTAAGCACGAAATCCACGTGTGGGCAAACTAGTCCTTTATCCCGTTTCTGATATAAGGTAAAAGACAGGATTGCCTAAATTAAAAATAAGTTTGAACAAGAAAACCGTTTAATTAAATACAAAACAATGATTTTAACAACAAACGCATTTCGTAATTCAAACTCAACCGTAATAGTCTTAACTGATTTTATTACATTCAAAATAGCTATATTCCAGTATTTCGTTCTTAACACTGCGTGTGCACTGATCAAACGCTGTCACCATTCTATCTCCCTTTTTTTGATCTACATCGCTCCTCAAACCGGACCGGAAATGAGTCGGATTGGCGTTTTGTAATCCTCGCCTGTGATTGGCTGATTAGAAGCGGGCTAACAAAACTGACTTTAGTGTTTGTAATGATCAGGGTTCGTGCAGTGTATACCAAGGAAACTATTGACAACGTTGATAGTAACATATATAATTGAAGTTTACAAAGTAAGTAGTTGTAAATATAAAATTAAAACTAAATAAACAGGCCACCGGAAAGCAACAAACAAATCAAGAGAAAGTTGGCCGAAGTAAGAGAAACTTAAAAATAATGCATATAATAAACTAACACTAAACAGAGAAATCCATCAAAAAATATAAACAAGAAAGAAAAATAAAACAATATCAAATCGCAAAATAAAATTAAACAAAAAGTAGAATATGGGTCCTGCCGAGGATCGATCTTGCGACCTCTTGCACAAGTTGCACCGCCTTCTACTACGCAATGATACCGCTGAGCCAGGCTGGCGATATGTGTTGCGGCGAAATATATACTGCGAATGTAATGATCAGGGTTTGTGCAGTGTATACCAAGGAAACTATTGACAACGTTGATAGTAACATATATAATTGATGTTTACAAAGTAAGTAGTTGTAAATATAAAATTAAAACTAAATAAACAGGCCACCGGAAAGCAACAAACAAATAATAATAATAATAAGCCCGCAGGGCAGCTTGTGGCGAGCTGTTGGGGAGTAACGACCCCACGGACCCGAGTGCTCCCGAGAGTCGGTCAGGGTCTCCGTCTCCGGCGTGTCTTCATCGGTCGGAGTGGACCCCAAGGGGACCTGCAGGACTCTCAGCTCTGGCTTGCCTTCATTGGCCGTCCAGAGAGGAGTCGCTAGAGCTATATGCTCCAGGGGTGGAAGTGAAAGATGCATAAGACGCGAGTTGGCACAGTGGCTGCTAACAGCCACTGGGTAGAAAGCGGCGCACACCTCTCGACACCCCTGAGCCGCTCACACCGGTGTTGCTCCTGGTCGTCTTCACGACGGCAGTTTCAGGGGCCCATCTAGTCGGCGGCGAGTCACCACCTGCCTCGATAACGTGTAGAGACATTGTTATGGCAGGTGTCCGGACCTCTCAGCAATAGCCCAATCTTTTGACTAGCCAAACTTCAACACCATAACCGGCACTCTTTTCCACTGTGTTCATAATAGCCCCTACGCCTGTTGGGACGGATTTACGGGTATCTATTTGTACCCGTGAATGGGTTCTAGCAGGTGTATTACATAACAGCAAACTTCTCCAAAGGGCCTCTACGTGTTGGATCTGTATCCCCACGCACGCCTATCAAATGACCGGGATGTATATACCCGTGAGTTTATACGAGATACAAATAATAATAATAATAAAAATAAAAATGTTTATTTCCAGTTAAAGTTACAACAATAGGATAATCTTTTACAGCAAAGGTTTAAAATCTAGATGTTAAAGCCTAAGATTAACGGTGGTCTCCACACTAGGCAAAGCCTGTATCGTGGTTACCAGTTTAAAGATATGTAAGAATCAAGAGAAAGTTGGCCGAAGTAAGAGAAACTTAAAAATAATGCATAAAATAAACTAACACTAAACAGAGAAATCCATCAAAAAATATAAACAAGAAAGAAAAATAAAACAATATCAAATCGCAAAATAAAATAAAACAAAACGTAGATATTGGTCCTGCCGGGGAATGATCTTGCGACCTCTTGCAAAAGTTGCACCGCCTTCTACTACGCAATGATACCGCTGAGCCAAGCTGGCGATATGTGTTGCGGCGAAATATATACTCGTACGGAGGAGTACTAACTTGCAATTATTAATTATTTATTTTGCAAGTCCCAATTTCGTATATCAAAAAAGGGGCGTTCCCAAATGCCCGTGACTTGTACACACCAACAAACTTCACATATACATGTTTCGGAACTATACGCGCACGATGACCGTAAAATATCTTAAAATATTCATTTATTGCGTCTGCCATTGCATTAACATTGTATAATTGTAAATAGAAACAAACTATTGCTCACGGGCGTAAACCAAATTAACATTGAATATAATTAATTAGTGCATGTATCTCATTAAGTGAAATGTAAATTTCTTTTGAGATCAATAAAAATCTTTAACCATAACAAACACCTGCAGCGTCTCTCTCCGTGCTTATTTTTATCGTCGGGTCGGCCTGTTTTTTACCGCTACCCTCAACTTCAGAGTCGCAAAACCTCATCTTAGGGATGTACCCTAGTGACTATATGATAGATGGCGTTAGTATGTCCTTATGTATGTTCTGAGCGGAGTAAGAACATTACATATTGCTAGCCGTAATAATTGTGACCAGGAGATCGCTAAATATTAATTTATCATTGAAAATCATACTAAAATTACCTTATTAATTAAAAATCATAACACTCGGCCATCCGACTCGTACCGACGACTAGGCGACGTCAAGTGCCATTTTTGGCGTGGCTAGCTATGCTATTTACTGGGTAAGTCGTATTATAACATAATGTTGTTTTTTATAACCTTCTATTCATAGTTGAATTGTAATAAAGTTATACAATAAAGTATAGGTAGAAGGGCAAAATAAAATAATGCAAATACAAACAAAGAAATATAGTTATTTATTAAAGAGTCTTTAATAAATTAAGTTTGGACGGCAAATGACGTCGGCGGCGTGAGTGGCACAAAATGTCGACGACGTGATTTACCGTCTTTGGCGGTCAAAAGGTTATAAATCATAACACTCGGCCATCCGACTCGTACACCGTCCCGGTGTACACTCATTATTACACATTCTAAATTCGATAATCTTAAGGTAGTTCGACTAGGTTACCCAAAGCTTAAACCCCGCTAGATGGCGTCACTCGCAAATTTTCAGGTTTTATTTTTTATTTTCCTTTTTTATTACCTTTTCTTCTTCGAATTCTTGTCCGATTCCGATATAACCGAAATATATTTCAGTGATATCGGAAACGGCTCTAACGATTTCGATGAAATTTGCTGTAAGGGGTTCGATCTAGCTAGGTCTTATCTCTGGGAAAACGAGCATTTTTGAGTTTTTACTTATGTTTTCCGAGCAAAGCTCGGTCTCCCAGATATTCAGTATTGTTAATAAATTAGTTTATTAACGTTTTATAAAAATATGTGACGTTTTGAACTAAAAGGACATTGTCGGTTGTCGATTAGGTTGAAAGTAAAGGGCCATAAATTATGTACTGTAAAACGTTGTACAATACACATGCGAAAAGGTAATTCGCAACGCGTGTCGATTAAAACACTTCCTTCGGTCGTGTTTTAATTTATCGCCACTCGTTGCCAATTTCCTACTTTTCGCACTTGTATCGTAATGACTAATAATAAAGTAGTAATTGTAAATTAAAATTAAAACTTTATATTTTTATTTTTTTTTGGATTCAAGTACAGTGAGTAACAACATTGCATGGCGGATATTTATCATGTTTATTTATATTATTTATTTCTTGATATTTTGGCCGGTCTTGCAAGACCGGTCGTTGTGGAGATCCCTGGGGAGGCCTATGTCCAGCAGTGGATGTCTTGTTGGTGTAGATGGATTCACACAACAAATGAAATAACATTTTTTTCATATTTGTTATCCGTAGTTGTCCCTGTACCTGAAAGAAAAATAATATCATGATAGCACAAAATCTCTAATGTTATAGGAAGAAAGATGATGCAACAATATGGATTCTAATAAAGTTATCATTTACTTACCTAGTAATAATTATGATTCATAGACAAAATTCCATAATTTTCAACCCCAGGAAATGTTTTATTTTACTTTATTGCAGTAAGGATGTCCTGATTTTTTCTGGCTAATGAAGGAAAACATTTTATTTCCAAGAATGCCTCTTCATTTTGCACAATACCTAAAAAAAACCTAGAGTTAGTGACACATTGACTATTCGGCAACCAAAACAGTAATAATTACATGAAGAAGTGAGAATTATTTTCTAAAAAGATCGGCACGAGAAAATTACAATGTACAATGAAGGAGTGAAAATGTACCTTACGAAACTTCACCATCATGAATTCCGCTTTAATTGAGTGAATTTTCCTGGATTTTCGCGGACCAGAACACCGATGATTTTTGTAACTTGATTTAGACGTTGCTATCATTTTCAATTTATACAAACAAATTGATGTCACAATAAACATGACCCTATGTGTCAGTGTCAACACTGTCAACAAAAAATGCACTAAACATGATGGCACTGCAAATCCTGCCAGGTCGGCCAGGCAACGTCGCCAACGTCATAGAGTGGCAACGCCGCACGCAACGTATTTGTACACGACATTTGTGACACACACATACGTAAAATTGATGAAAAAATTACGTTGATTTATGTATGATTTCTGTATGAAACAAAGTTTTTCTATTAATTTAGCGCAAACGAATATTCGAAAGTAGATAAATGAGCAAATATTTGTGTAGTAATAGTGTGTAGTGCCTTAATTAAAGCCGATTGAATGTTGTATGAAAATCGAACGACCTTAATAAGATTCGACTACAAATAACACATTAGGTAAGGACATTACATATAAGTGCAATCTAAATCTAACTTATGACTAATTAATTATTTAATTTATTACATATTGTCAGTACCTTTTTTTTTATGACAATGAACTATTACTATTGTTATATTAATCTTATAACATTAGCTTGTATCAGGGACCGGCCCGCTATCCCTTATCGGGGTTTTATAAGGGTATTGCATAAGGCTTAACTCACCATACCCTTTGCCAGGCGAAACCCTTTGTTTTGGTTTTATAAACCCTTATATAAAGCTACCACATTTGAGTAATCGGTAGCCCAAATACCCTTACAAAACCCTTATCATCCGCTCACCAACACCTTGCATATTGCTTATAAGGGTTAGCCTTATAAAGGGCTTCCCTTTTAGCATATAAGCGTGCTAATTTAAGTCGTCTACCTTGTTCATAAAGCACACATTACTTCGAATCCGAGCGATCGTCGGCGGCGACGGCGGCGTTCTTTGACTAGGCACGTATTTTCTTTCCTTTTCATACATTACCGTAGATATATACTAATCCTGTCTCTTTCACGCAAAGGGAAACCTTTATAAAAAGCGCTTAAAGATAAGGGTAACCCTTATTAAGAGCTAGCCTTATTTTTGGTTAGCTTTTCGGTAAGGGTTAGTCAAAGGTAAGGGTATGAATGGGCTTGCAGTTCAAAAGGGAAAGTCTTTCAATGTGTTAGCCGTGTTTAAGTGTCGCCCATTGAAAGGGTTTTATCGCGGAAAGGGTTGTCCGGTCCCTGGCTTGTATTATCTTCTGGACCCTGATACTATATCAGGAAATACTAAGTAAAATAATAACACCCTGTCCTTATAAAAAGTACTTACGATAACGATTACATTACACATTACAAACAACCATATTTATCCTCTAATTCTTTTGAGATCGCTTTTTAAATTCTGATAGGGGAATATTATCTTCGGTTTCATAATCCGAGGTGTCACTAGAACTACTACAAAATAGAGACTTATTTGAATCAGGTTTGAGCGAATTGGCCTTTTTTTTTTTAATCCTAGGTTTTAACCTATCGGCTGCAACGACACTCTTAAATAGTCTTTTCTTTTTGCCGAATCCAGGAATGTCGGCTATTTGGTACCTATCGTTGCCCAAAATCTTTACGACTTTATAGGGACCAATGAATTTAGACAACTGTTTTGTGCTGTTTCCCTTGTAAAAATTTGTGCGAGTTAATTTCACCAAATCCCCTTCCTTAAAAATTGCAGCGGGAACTCTTCCAAAATCGAATCTTTGTTTCTGTTTTGTCTGTGGCTCATTTGAATGTTGATATCGACTTCCCTCCTCAAATCAGTCATGGATTTGTTAGCGACGTCGATTTCAACACCCAACTTGTTTGCGAGACCATCTTGAGATTTAATACCAAAAAGAGTCTCCGATGCAGTCTTTTGGGTGGTGGTATTTATGGTGTTATTTATGCCCGACTGAATTTTTTTCAGACACACATCCCAACTACGTTCGTCCTGACCTGAATTATGCCTCATGGAATTTATATGGTCTGATTAAATTTTTCGGCTTGACCGTTTGCCCTAGGGCAAGCCACTGCGTTTAGGATATGTTTGATACCATTAGTATCGCAAAATCTTTTGAAGGCCGCTGATGTAAAAGAGGTACCTCGGTCGGAAATGATTCGAGAGGGATAAATGAAATCATGAAAAACATCCTCTAATACTTTCACTGTGGTTTTTGTCTTAGTATTCTTTACCGGTTTCACAAAAACGTATTTAGTGAATCCGTCTACAATTGTCAAAATATACGTATTACCCCTAACACTTTACAAATGGACCTAAGTGATCCACATGAATCGTGTGAAACGGTTTGTCGCCTTTTGGTATGGGATACAATTGGCCTTGCTTTCGTTTAGCAGAACTATGCTTATTATAGGCGCAAGATATACAGTTTCCCACGTATTTTTTTATAAAACGATGAAGTTTGGGGAACCAGTATAGCCCTTGAATCCTCTCAATAGTCTTGGTTACGCCTAGGTGCCCGATATCGTCATGGTTCGCGTGACAAATTTGAAACCGCGCGCTTCGCGGCACTACCAAACGCAATTAATTTATCGTCTACTCTTCTATAAAGCTTATGATCTTTGAATACATAGTTTTTCTTAATGTCCCTAGCTTCCTCGTCATTTTCCGGCTTAAGAATCTTCACGATACGTGCTACATCAGGATCGGACAGCTGTAAGGTCAAAAGCCAATCATTTTTTTCTATGTTATAAACAGTGTAAATATGTGACTCATTTTCGGTATCTGTCAACGTAGTATTACGACTAAGGGCGTCAGCATGGGTCATTTGTGTACCAGGCCTATACTCTATATCGAAGGTGAACTCGCTAATTTGGAGCCACCATCTGGCAATTCGAGGTACTTAGGGCGGGTTGCACCATGCCGATTTGATGTGCTGATCATGGTTAAAAATGGCGCTAGCGAACGTTAACTGCATATTTGGGTTGCACCACCCTATGTGTCTGTTAAAAAGTAACGCTGCCCTTTACCGGTCGTAGACCACTGGTTAACAGCAAATCTTTCGATAAATATGGCGGCACTTTTTGGAAAAGGCCCGTATTTCATGAATTTATGTTTGATTATTCAATAATTTGAGTAATAAGTAAAGTAAATTATTAAAAAATTGTTTATAACAATAAAAAGGTGGAAATATCTAAACGCAAAAACGTCTGACAGTTGACTTATTGGCTATAAATGTCATTTTAGTTGCGAGACGACTTGTGTTTCATAAATACATTAATTTATTTTGATATTTAAAGGAAAAGTGTGCGTTTTAAATTGAGATCGAGTGCAGAATGAGTTTAAGTTGAGAATAAGACCAGATTGATGCTATCACAGGTTAACAAATACGTCCCATAAAATGAAACTCGACGGCATGTAATGAAAACTATTTATCGACAGAATAGGCATTAAAATCAATTTAAAAGGCTCTGTGTTTATTGGAATCAAGATAAGTGATAAAACCTATAGAAATATTATTGACCTATTAACTACGATAGTCAAAAACAGTGAGATGACAACTATATTGGGGCATGATGGTCCCAAAGTTGACCTGTGAAGAAATCAGAACCCGCAACAGAAGTGAACTATATTTAGAACTATAAACGTAAATAAAACAAGATACGAAATATGAAATCAAGTATTTTAGTGTGAAGAAACTTTATTTGGACAATCATAGACTAGTTCGGACAAATAGGATTTAAGTTAGAAAAATGTGTGATGCAAAAATTATTATAGTGTTTCAGTTCATACTTATTTGTGTTTTATTTGCTTTTACAACATGTTATTCATAAGCCTATGAAATAATAACATTGCTCCCTGCAAGAATACATGAAACAAATTTTAAAACAACTTGTTTCATACCAAGACTTACCAATTAGTGGGAGATCTTAGGTCCACCACCTTGCATTTTTGAGACAAAGCAAACCGTTTGGAACAGTTGTTTCTAGGGGTGATCTGAGCTGATTTAGCCCGGTTGCCACGAGGTCCCCCCAGCAGGTATGCAGGGGAGGGGAGGGAGGGAAAAGTGGCTCCGGCGCGCCTCACTCTAAGCTTAAATCTGCATACATCTGGCAAATATATCAAGTTTGGTGTCTTTTTCGTATAATTCGAGGATGAAGAATTAATTTCTGTGACTAAATTTTAACTCACCCATACAAAAAATACGAGAAATTCAAAATTCAAAAATTTTCTTTACACTTTTTTTTTCGAAAATGCTCTACAAAATTAAAACTATGGCGATTTGCTCTAGAATTTACCTGTGAATAGCCCAGTTATCCTTCTATATAAAATAGTAAATTTCTAAAACATTTTACTTTTATAACTCTGTTAAAAAAAATGTTTTGTGTCGCGCGGCGTACCCGCGTTGTAAGAGCGGTATGCAGCTTTTAGGTATGTAGCGGTATGTAGATTACATTAATAAATTACTTCTGGACGTGATATATATACAAATATATTAATAAAGACTTTGGGAAAATTTTACTATTAACTAGCTTTTGCCCGCGACTTCGTCTGCGTGGAGTTAGTAATTTGGGTAGCTTATTTTTTTATCCAATATGCTTTATATCGATTTCCCATACAAACTTCCACCTCCCTTTTCACCCCCTTAAAGGATAATTTCTGATATAAAAACCACCTTGTGTCCTTCCCCGAGACTCAAAACTATCTCTATATCAAATTTCAACTAAATCGGTCCAGCGGTTTAAGTCTGAAGAGGTAACAGACAGACAGACAGACACACTTTCGCATATATAATACTAGCTTTTGCCCGCGACTTTTATCCAATCTCCTTTTTATTGATTCCCCATATAAACTTCCACCCCCTTCAGGGGTGAGTTCTGAGATAAAAACTATCCTATGTCCTTCCCCGAGACTCAAACTATCTCTACACTGAATTTCAAGTAAATCGGTTCAGCGGTTTAAGCGTGAAGAGGTAACAGACAAACAGAAAGACACACTTTCGCATTTAAAATATTAGTATGGATTAGTATGGATGTGATAAAATTAACATAGTTAGATGTTTGACATAAAATGCGGGTTGAAATAAGATATATATTGTTCGCAATTGCCACTACATTCACAGAAATATGTCAGTGCATTTTAGTTTTTTTTAACGCAGTTGCACCTCCCTGCGCATTTTGTTTTGCAGCGGCAACGAATAAGCTCTAAACAAGCAGCAGCCGCCGCAGGTAGGCTTGTGCTGCAAACTTTCTTTAAATATATGATTTTATTTGTAACGCATAGATATATAATTTATTTCACAGGACCAGAAAGTACAGTAGTCTTGGCATTCTTCCACGCCTTTTCAGGTTGCGACACTGTTTCTTTTTTGTGTGGAAAGGTGAAAAAAAGCGTATTTCAAGCTTGGAGGGCATATCCTGCTGTAAGGCTGTAACAGAGGGATTTAAATACGACAAAGTATTGCCTTACTGAGCAGGCGTTGCCAAATTTGCCAATATTGGAAAAATTTGTTATGGTCTTGTATCACAAGTAAGTCTTACATTTTTAAGTCTGGACAGATTTGAATTACGAGGTGTGAATTGATCCCTAGACAGTATTTTAACACTATGCATTTTGTTACTGATTTCAGATCAGGTACAAGTACGAGGTACGAGTGTAAATGAGTGCCGAAGAGTACTTTATACAATAAGAAATCTCCAGTTAGAGCAGGGTTTCTTAAAGTGGGGTCCACGGACCCCTTAGGGGTTCGTAGCATGTTTATCAGGGGTCCGCAGTAAGTCAAATACCTACTGTAAACATACTTATTAGGAAATTTTGTAATAAACTTGACGAGACCTAAGTGTAATGAAACTTATAATAAAAGTAAATTTTAAAATATAAATAAGGGTTATTATTATTTTTCTAAAATATATTTTAACCGAGGTCCGTGGAATTGTTTAAATTGTGAAAATGGTCCGTGACAGCAAAAAGTTTAAGAAACCCTGAGTTAGAGAATCTGCCTCCAACAGTAGATGCCCTACGTAAACATATTCTCCGTGCAGTTTACCAAGGAGGAGTTTGGGGAGAAGGTTTGGGGACAGATTATATTCTCTCAGCAACAGCTACCATGTCCTGCTGACTGGGGCTGGTCCAAACAAAATGGTTATTGGGAGCCCATAGGGACAAGCCGACCTGCGGCGGCTGCTGCTTGTTTGGAGATTATTCGTTGCCGCTGCAAAACAAATGAGCAAGGAGGTGCAACTGCGTTAAAAAAACTAAAATGTACGGACCTATATGGATGTAGTGGCAATTGCGAACAATATATATCTTATTTCAACCCGCATTTTATGTCAAACATCTAACTATGTTAATTTTATCACATCCATACTAATTTAATTTTAACAATCTAATAAAACTATGAAAACGGATTATATCGCGTATATTGAATTTATAATACATCCCGACGTCACCCGTCACCCGTTGACCACGAACGCTGTAAAGAGTTCGAAACGTCGGGATGTATTATAAATTCAATATACGCGATATAATCCGTTTTCATAGTTTTATTTCATGAGTAACTATCGCGGTAACCGAAGACAATATTATTTAACAATCTAATTTTAACCCGCATTTTTGTGAAACATCTAACTATGTTAATTTTATCACATTTATAATAACTACTGGCAAATTTATAAAATGTACGCGCGAAGGGATATCGTCCCATATAAAATTTGAATTTCGCGCCTTTTTCTGCTGACATGATTTGCTTGACCAACTATATATCACATCCAGAAGTAATTTATTAATGTAATCTACAACCAGAAGAGTAACAACTTGCTCTTACAACGCGGGTACGCCGCGCGGCACAAAACATTTTTTTAACAGAGTTATAAAATAAAAATGTTTGACAAGTTTACTATTCTATATAGTAGGATAACTGGGCTATTCGCTGTTTTTTTTTCTAGAGCAAATTCTCATAGTTTTAATTCTATAGAGGATTTTTGAAAAAAAAAGTGTAAAGATTTTTTTTTTATTTTGTATTTCGATTTTTTTGTATCGGTGAGTGAAAATATAGTCACAGAAATGAATTCTTCATCCTCGAATTATACGAAAAAGACACCAAACTTGATATATTTGCTAGATGTATGCAGATATAAAGCTTAGTGGGGCGCGCCGGAGGCACTTTGTCCCCCCCTCCCCTGCCCACCTGCTGGGGGGAACCTCGTGGCAACCGGGCTAAATCAGCTCAGATCACCCCCAGGAACACCTGTTCCAAGCGGTTTGCTTTGTCTCAAAAATGCAAGGTCCCCTTACAAAACGGGATCTAAGATCTCTAGCTAAATGTTTATTATTACTAATAAATCATTTAATTACAAAAGCAATGTTATTTCAATCATGTGTGCTGCTTTTAGATTAAAGATATCTACAGTTGTACAATGGTTGTAGTCTATTGCTAAATGTACCAGAGGGCTAAGATCTTACAATAGTTACATAGTCATGATCTTTATTATTTTATTTATAAGAATAAAAACTTTTATAAAAAAAAGATAAACCGACTTCAAAAAGGATGAAATAAAATATTATCCTTTTTAGGGTTCCGTGTTTAAGTATATGCGTTACCAACTGATATGTTTGAAGTCGGTGCCAATCCAAATTTTAAACCATATATTCATAGGGATTTTGGTGCAATTCGATAAAGATGCGGCTATATAAGTATGTACGTTGGATTACCTAATGCAGCGTACTACGTAGGCGAACAACACGCGAATGCGAAGCGGCGCGCCACGGCGCCTTAATTAATCCTTTGATACCTATATAGAAGTGTCCTACGTGGGCGATCTCGTTGCGAACGCGAACGAATTGGGCCGGCCGCGCCGTGCCGCGTCGCTTCGCTTCGTGTTCGCGAGTGTTCGCCTATGTAAGACGCAGCGTTACACGACGACAATAAACGAACTTCCTGTACACCTCAGAACAGAACACACGGTTGAACCTTCTTGGCGCAGTTCGTACCATGCTTGTCGGCACGTTAGTGTAAATCTAATACGTTTTGTCGTCGTATTTTTTTAAAGAGCATTTCTTACTAATTCTTAAACAGTCATAGCACGCAAGTGTGGGATTGGGACTGAGTTATTTTCTGTCGCTTATCCAGAGGACTACATTTCAAAATATAAAACAATTCAAGGAACCTTCATGCAAAATTTCAGCTAAAGCGGTTCAGTTGTTTAGCCATGAAAAGGTAGCAAAGAGGCAGACATAATTGCTTTCACGTTTATAACATTTGTACAGTTGTAATGGGATTTATAGACATAAAGCTGATTATTTTTGACTGGTATTGTTACTACTTGGAGTACTTGGCTTGGCACCGACTTCAAACATATCAGTTGGTAACGCATATACTTAAACACGGAACCCTAAAAAGGATAATATTTTATTTCATCCTTTTTGAAGTCGGTTTATCTTTTTTTTATAAAAGTTTTTATTTTTCCATTTTTAGTTTTAAGACATTGTTAAGAGCGTGACGCATGAATGAAAAACATAATCATGTTTATCTGTAAATTCGTAAACTTTATTAAATAATCAGAATTTTCCTCGAGTCCGTCTGGGAAATCATTCCTGTCAGTAAATCCATTCTCCGCCCCGCCACTGACCCAATCCCTCAAACC
Organism: Cydia strobilella; assembly: GCF_947568885.1. Classification (NCBI taxonomy): domain Eukaryota; kingdom Metazoa; phylum Arthropoda; class Insecta; order Lepidoptera; family Tortricidae; genus Cydia; species Cydia strobilella. The sequence goes on from NC_086068.1 coordinate 35,466,100, forward strand.
CCCCGATCACTCAACCTCACAGCACATCAACCCCTGATCACTGAACCCCTCGACCCTAAACCACCAACCCTTCAACCGCCATTCCCCGACCCCTAACCCCAGACCCCTTAACTCCTAACCCTAACCCCCAATCCCTTAACTCCCAACCCCTCAGTCTCCGACCCATCAACTCACCTCCCCTCAACCCCTGACCTCAAACCCCCCAAACAGTAATACCCTCTACCTTCACCTCTCAGTCTCTTTGGTTGTTTCCAACACTACCTACATCAAAAATCATAATACACATACGAGGGAAGTTATCAGTAGCCTTACCACGAGTTTGACATTGATATATTCGCTATCGTGTGCGTAACTTACTGTTTATGCATCTCGCTCGTACTGGCGTATTAGTGTACAAAGTAAATTACGAAGAATATTTAGTGCCAAACTCGTGGTTAGGCTACAGTTGCACTACATCAAATTGGTGGTATTGGTGAGGAAATGCTTGAGTTAGGGTAGGGTGGTCTAGGACTGCGCACTTAAGGTTGGAGATGCTAGAAAATGAAAAGAAACCGTATGAACGAAATCAACTTTTATTATTTTAATTCTTAAATGATTAGGTAATATAATTTTAAACACCCTGTGTTAATGAGATCAATCAATCTTGAGTAATTAAAGCAAAACTAAAAAATGGGAAACGCGCGTTCTTACACCACCCGTGGTGTAAAACTGCGCAGCAAGACATGTAAGAATGCGCGGGTGGTGTAAAAATGCGCGATACCTAAAAAGGCTACGATCATTGGCATAAGTCACAAGTAAATGCATCTGCGCCTGTATGTGCTGTGCATTTTTCATGCCACTACTCATCGCAAGCAATACACCTGATCCAGTCTTCAATAATTGGCTCTTTATATATTTCACCACATCCCGGGCACGTCCAAGTTTTTTTGACTTTCTTACACTTTGGTGTTGCTTTCTTTAAAGTTTTCTTGGTTGTTTTTGGCTTATGCTTAACAATACTTTTACCAGACGTATTGACAGTTGGTTCGAGCTTAATTTTCTTTACTGCGGGCTTTAATTTTTCGTCTATTTGTCGTTGTACTTCGTTTTTGTATGGTGAGCTACTAATTACTTCCGATCGCTTATGTTTTCGTGTAAATGAACGTTTCACTTGTGACTTTGGTAAAGGAGATAAATCAGATATTTTTACAACCTGCTGAGAACATGTTGAAACAGGTGTATTTTCAGTTGTTTTTTGTGAAGCAGATGTGCCAGTTTCCGGTTGCATAGGTGGGTCAACAGATTGTGCTTGACATGTCTCTTTGTCTCCAGGAAAATCAGCCTCGTTTTCTCTTTCAGTTACTGAAGCAGCCAAAAAATCAGCTTCTGTGAAGATCTCTGGATTATATGGCGATATCCCTGTTGTTTTAAAGCATTCAGCGGCGCATGCGGGGGTCGCAGCTTTAAAATAAGCTGGTGTGAAGATTTTACACATTTGAAATACAGTTATAGTTCTCCCAGGATTGTTTCTTAGCCACTTGTCACATTCATTAGCGTAGTATCGCTTTAAAGCAACGTGAAACCCCCTATCTAGGGGTTGTAGCTTGTGGCTACTATGGGGTGGCAGAGTTAATGCTATAATATTATGTTCCCGGTAATAATCGATCGCTGAAATCGATGCGTGTGAAGTGTGGTTATCAAGAATTAGCAGCACAGGTTTTTCCTTCGTTGGTTTTGAATGGTCTTTGAAGTGTGATAGCCACTCTAGAAATAAATCTGCGTTAATATAACTTGTGTCCGATACCATTGCTATTGATCCAGGAGGTGAATCGTCGAGCAATTCGGCTTTCATCCTTTTTCGTCCAAATATGAATGCTGGAGGAACAAAATGCCCGCTGGCGCTCATTGCAGATACTACTGTTACATTAGTACCTCTTTCACCACTTGAAATTTTGTTTACAGCCTTTTTACCTTTGGTGGTAATAACTTTTGGAGGATTATTTGGCACTGAAGATATGCCCGTTTCATCCATATTATATATGTCATTAGGAGAGAAATTATATCTATCCATCAAGGCAGACAGATTTATAAAAAATCTTTCACATTGAGGCATGTTAAATCCCATGGCACGAGCAACACTGGTAGAAGTCGGTTTCCTTAATGACATTTCTGGATGTCTACGCATGAAGCCACGAAACCATTCTGTCCCAGCCATTTTGGTCTCAGGGTTAAAACGATGCAAAATATTATTTTTCTCCGCGTAGTCGAATGCCAATCGTCTTAGATCTTTGCGAGTCATTCCAAAAAACATATTATCTATCGTCTTTAAATAATCAACAAACTCGTCTTCCACTTGTCTGGTGAATGTACACTTGTACCTTCCAAGACTGGTTACTGAATGTGACCTGCCTAATCTCAGACGTAAAGTCGACTCCGCCATACCAAGATCTTTTGCCACAGATCTTTTGCTTTCACCATCTGTAATACGCTTACGTGCTGCTTCTATAATATCTGGGGGGCAAATAGCACGTTCTGTTGTTCTTTTTCTCCGTGATGTCATACTGTAAAAAGAAATAGTCGTAAATATTGATATTTCACGACAAATATACGATTTTAAGCTAACATGGTCTTCAACAGTTATACACATGGTAAATATCCCGTTATTATTCAAAATTTTCACGACATATTCAAATAAAACACAAAAGCTTTAAAATGATGGGTAAAACTGCGCGCGCAGCTTTACACCGGCCGTGTACAAGTGCGCGCGCAGCTTTATACGGTGGTACACTGCGCAGTTTTAAACCCGTCGTCCACTTTCACTAAAACATCCACGTAACGCCATCTATGTCGAATCACCCGAACTAACGTCGCTCCATCAAACTCGTCGATGTTTCCGCGAAGCAAACTCAAGGTCTCAACTTTTAATTTACGTAAACCTACTTAATGACAATATATCCAAATTGAAGAAAAATAAGATCAAAACGTGGTAAAAACTTAAAACTCACCTGGTGTGTCGTATTTTCACAACAAACTAAATAAATTCCGGGAGCAACAACAGGCGCCATTACACTTCAAAACAACACTGAAGTTAGCTGCGAACTTCGCTTTGCATCTGAGTTAAGACGTATGCGCATTCTTATCGACCGCGCAGCGTTATACCAACCTACCCTACTTTAGAAAACACCGAAATTACCATACACGTGCCTTTAAAAATTGAGGAGTTCCCTCAATTCCTCACGGATTCCATCATCAGATCAAAACCAAAAATATTACGAAAACACCTTGGAGAGGTAACTTCTTTCAAACAGAAAAAGAATAACTCAAATCGGATAATGGGTGCCGGAGTAATCGCTGAAATCATTATCATCAAAACAATCATCATCATCAGCTCCACTTCATCAAATTGGTGGTTTTCTAGAAAAAATGATCAAGTTGCTTAAGAAAACGACCAAATCACCATACATGTGCCTTTAAAAATTGAGGAGTTCCCTCAATTCCTCATGGATCCCATCATCAGAACAGCACCAGATTAATGTGGAACCACCTTGGTGGTAGTTCCTTTCAAATAAAAAAAGAATTGTTCAAGTCGGAACACGGGTCTCGGAGTAATCGCTGAACATCCTACATTAAAAAAATCATCATCACTTTCTTCAAAACAATCATCATCATCAGGTCCACTTCATCAAATTGGTCGTTTTCGAGAGAAAATGCTCAAGTTGCTTATGAAAACACCCAAATCACCATACATGTGCCTTTAAAAATTGAGGAGTTCCCTCAATTCCTCAGGGATCCCATCATCAGATCAGAACCAGATTAATATGGGACCAACTTGGAAGTAGCTCCTTTCGAACAAAAAAAGAATTACTCAAATCGGACCACGGGTCTCGGAATAATCGGTGCATACATAAAAAAAATAAAAAAAAACAAAAAAAAAATAGCCACAACCGAATACAGAACCTCCTCCTTCTATGAAATTGAAGTCGGTTAATAAAAAGTAACAGTTAGATGGAATAATTAAGCTCCACAAAACTACATTTAGTTTGACTGCGGAGTCAGGTATCAGTATGTCATTTTTTTATTCTTAAATTATTCTACGAATATGGAATATACATGAGAAAAGTTGAGTAGGTTCGACATAGGCAGACCTAGGTGTCGGCACCCTACAAGCATGTCTACTTACAAATAATAAAGAATACTAGAGACCCGTTGCGGCGTCAACACGCCGCTAGAGTATGGTTCTAAAAGTTAGGTTGCCTGTCCACTGGAGCGGAGCGGTAAGCGGGAAAAAATCCAGCAATAGAATTTCATTAAAATTTCAGAGCGGAGATTTTTCCTCGCTCATCGCTCCGCCACCTCGCTCCGCTCCTGTGGACAGGCAGCCTAAGACTGAACGCTTAATGAAATCAGGAAATGTGACGTCTTCAGATGAATCACTGGCTGTCACTATCTATTTGATGCTGACTATACCTACAGAATATGAAATCTTATACATAATTATCCATACTAATATTATAAATGCGAAAGTCTGTCTGTCTGTCTGTCTGTCTGTGTGTTACCTCTTCACGCTTAAACCGCTAAACCGATTTAGTTGAAATTTGGTATACAGATAGTTTGAGTCCCGGGGAAGGACATAGGATACATTTTATCCCAGAAGTCACCCCTCACGGGGGTAAAAAGGGGGGTGGAAATTTGTATCGGGAATCAATAACCGCTCAACCGATTTAGATGAAACTTGGTATGGGGATGGTTTGAGCTGTGGGAAATGATATAAAATAACTTTTATCCCCGAAATCATCCCTTAAGGGTGTAAAAAATGGGGTGGAAATGTATAGTGTGGACCAATTTGGGGGTGAAAAAAGGATGGATTAAAAAGCAGATGGTTTAAGAATTAAGATACCCAAATTACTAATTCCACGCAGACGAAGTCGCGGGCAAAAGCTAGTTTCTTATAAAATGGCGACACGTTTGTATAATTTTAGCGTATTATATTTCGGTCGCGTAGCACCTACCAGCATGTTTTGTGATTGTTAGTTTTGATGCAAAAAAGACATAATTATTGTCTATCTTTTCGCATCTTTCGAAACTAAAAATCTTGATACGCGATCGCGATATGATACGGTAAATCAAGATTTCGTGAATAGGATGCCTTCTTGTCATTTGGCTCTCATGCCTAAAATTTCATAGGGCTAGAGTATAATTTATATTTAATTCTCTTTTTCCTATTATTCATGAGACTGAAGTTTACAAACATTCCGTAACATTCCGTGTCTGGGCTATACCGCGAAAATCGAAGTTCAAATTGCGGGCATCTTTCTCTGTCACTCTAATTACGCCTTCATTGGAGTAAAAGAGAAAGATCCCCGCAATTTGCGAATTTCGGTTCTCGCGGTAGACCCTCTGACCTAATAATAGACTTAGTATATACACGTAGTTATAGACATGAATCCGAGCGACCAGGGGTAAGAGAAAGACATATTCATGTATTGACAGTTTCATGTATGGCAGCATAATCCTTTTTAGGGTTCCTTACCCAAAGGGTAATAACGGGACCCTATTACTAAGACTCCGCTTTCCGTCTGTCTGTCACCAGGCTGTATCTCACGAACCGTGATAGCTAGACAGTTGAATTTTCACAGATGATGTATTTATGTTGCCGCTATAACAACAAATACTAAAAAGTACGGAACCCTCGGTGGGCGAGTCCGACTCGCACTTGGCCGGTTTTTTCTCGTTCACTCTTATAAATTTCGGTATTTCGCCATCGCCTCCATTTCATTCGGCATTTTTTCATGGTCGGGTTACTTTTCGATATTTACTTGCTACTGCAATGAGTTAGGTACAATAGAAGAAGAATAATAAGTAACTTACGTATGTTATTATTCCAATACCAAATTTTAATTTTTACTTTAAAAGTAACGAATTTAATGTCTACTAAGTAATATTTTTTACACTATGTAGCTGCGACCTGCCTGATGGAAAGTGGCCGTATAGGGTATAGAGGCTTTATAAAATGTAAATTATCATTGTTAGGGTTCCGTACCTCAAAAGGAAAAAACGGAACACTTATAGGATCACTCGTGCGTCTGTCTGTCTGTCACATCCTATTTTCTCCGAAACTACTAGACCAATTAAGTTGAAATTTGGTACACATACGTAAGTTTGTGACCCAAAGGCGGACATGTAACGTTAACAAATGAATTTTAAACAGGGGGGCCACTTTTGGAAGGTAAATGACAAAATTAAACAATAAAGTTTTAAATACTATAATCCATTACATATCAAATGAGGTGAGAATCTCAAATATATATTTTGTTGTAATTTTCGCAACCGGTGACCAGAGAGCTGGCGGCTTTCTCTCGCAGCGCATAAGTATTGCCATTCAGCGAGGGAATGCTGCCAGCATCTTTGGCACAATGCCGCGGGGGCCTTATTTAGATGTTTTTTAATTAAGAGTAGTTTTGTTTTTTATTTTTTTTTATTTATAAGTTGTTATTCTTAGTTACTTTTAATTTTACTTTTAATCGAATAATAATAATTGTTAATACGATAATAAATATTTTAAAATAAATAATTTTGAAGGTATTTAAGAAAATAGCCAAAAAATTACTTTATCACCAAAACTACTGGGTCTAATATTTTTTTTAAATTATACCAAATAGCTCTTAGCTTCACAGGAAAACCTATTAGAAATGTGCAGTCACCGACCCCTACGGATTTTTTAAAAACATCTCACGTTGCACATAAAAAATAGGTACACTGTTAAAAGGGCTGTATATCATAGTTTCGGACACGTACTCTCGGAGTATCCTGCTGTCGAATGTTCGTTGATTCGAATGTTGCTGGATCGAATGTTCGCTGGGTCGAAATACTTGTGGCCGAATTATGCATAATCGAAAAATCGTAATCTAGAATTGTATGGGTTCGATTTGTTGTGTATCGAATGTTCGTTTATTCGAATGTTGCTGGATTGAATGTTCGTTGGCTCAAAATACTTGTGGCCGAATTATGCATAATCCAAAAATCGTAATCTAGAATTGTATGGGTTCGATTTGTTGTGTATCGAATGTTCGTTGATTCGAATGTTGCTGGATCGAATGTTCGCTGGGTCAAAATACTTGTGGCCGAATTATGCATAATCGAAAAATCGTAATCTAGAATTGTATGGGTTCGATTTGTTGTGTATCGAATGTTCGTTGAGTCGAATGTTGCTGGATCGAATGTTCGCTGGGTCGAAATACTTGTGGGCGAATTATGCATAATCGAAAAATCATAATCTAGTTGTATGTATGTATTGTTGTAAAGCTCATCGTCTCGTCTGGCATGGCCCAACATGTGTTTGACAGCTTATTTTTTAAAAACTGTAATAGATGTCATATATTAAAGAAAAAGTGACGAAGCCCTCCAGTGGTGAAGGCCGGATTCGAAAAAAAAACCATAATATTTAATAAAATAATTTGATTTGTTCCCAAACTTGTTCATAGATGGCAGCACCAGTCTCTCTCGCTACAACGTAAATCCGTAAGGAGTTCGTTTAGGAGGTGCAAGCGCGCACTGCTTGCCCTTAGAGCTGGTCAAAGACGCCTAGTCTTACTAAGATGGCATATAGTTGAGAAATTCAGACAGGCACCGCCGTGGCGGGGTGGCCTAGGGGTTCATGGCGTTAGCCGCGATAGCTAAAGACGCCAGTTCGAATCCGGCCTTCACCACTGGAGGGCTTCGTCACTTTTTCTTTAATATATGACATCTATTACAGTTTTTAATTTATATATAGTAGTGTGACTACTTAAAAAATAAAAAAAAACAAATCAAAATATTTAATAAAATAATTTGATTTGTTCCCAAACTAGCTTATTTTTTGTCAGATAAATCATACCGCCATAAGATCCCATTTCTAAACATTACATTTATTTTTAATCATTTTAAAATTGACGTATCAAAAAGTGACTCAATTGAAAAGATAGTACAAATAACAAGCTTTTCGTTGGAGCAAAACAACATTTTTTGAAACATTTTACAAATTTTCGATTATCTCGGAAACTAGACACCGCCATAAGGTCCCTTTTGATTTGGACAGGCACAAATGTCAAATGCAGTTTTTAAATTGTCTTTACTTAATTTCATTGCTAATTAATTAAGGAATGCTCATGTAGGTAGGGCAACATTGAGCCAATCAGTGCTCCCGTGAATTTTCGATAAAACATCAGTTTTATTAATGGTGATTGGTGAATAACGCATTTTATCTTAGGTCTTAGGTATGTACAATACTTCATGCAATATGATAACTCTTTATTTCAAGTACTGGCACTTTAAAATAATGAGTTCATATTCTGTCAGTCATTCATCATAGGACTGTCATATTAACTAATATAATTTAATTAAAACTTAGTAATATTATGAGCTATCTGAGTATTGTATGATTAAAAAATGAATCAAAGTCGTGTATGTAATTTAGGTAAGTCGAAGTATGGAAAAGACGTGTTATTTGTCAAGGGGTATATCTACAACATGAATAAAAAAAACGGCAGTACATTTTATTGGAGTTGTTCAAAGAAGAAAAGTGGTAGATGCGGTGTATACTTGAAAACGACTCTAGAGAACAATGATCATGTATTTAATAGCTTTTCTGGTGAACATCTCCATGGCCCCGAAAATGTAAGTATAGAAAATATGAATTTACGAACAATGCTCAAAAGAAAAGCTAATGACAGTTTAGAATCACCGGGGCAAATAATACAGATGCAAGCAAGAAGTAACCACCACAAATGCACCCAACATGCCCTCTGACAATGCTATGCGTTCGATTATACATCGAACACGGAACAATGGGCTCCACAAAATTCCCAAACGGTTGATTGATGTGGAGATTCCCGAGAAGTACACCAAATTTAATGGTAAAGATTTCCTGATCGGTCATTATAAGCAAGGCAGAAACAGTGTAATCATACAAGAAAATATAAATATATTGAATAGATCTCGTATGTGGTTGATGGATGGAACTTTCAAGTGCTGTCCAGCGCCATTCACGCAGATTTATTCTATTCAAGGCATTTTGGGCAGTAACGGCGATCAAAAGTTTGTCCCACTTACTGAGCAGAAAGACTACGAACATCTATGTTGTTTTTCTTGAGCTTCTTAAGTCTCATGCGAGGTATAAAAATGAAATAATGTTAGCCCCGGAAATTATATTAACTGATTTTGAGGATGCTGCCTTGAAAGCTTCGAAGATAAGCTTTCCTAACTGTCGTTCGAAAGGCTGTTTCTTTAATTTGACGCAAAGTATATTGCGTTACATGGGGAAGACAGCGAATTTGCCCACAAAATTCGATAATTGTCCGCGTTAGCATACCTCGAACCGGAAGAAATTCCTGTCGCGTTTGATTTACTACGATCAGAAACTCTGCCACCTGAAGCCCATCAACTGGCCGATTGGTTTTTCAAATATTACGTGCATGGAGAAAACGTCTCTCCTCAATATCCTCCTGCATTATGGTCAGTTAGCGACTGTTTGGATTCAATATGTATTCCACGCACTCAAAACGCAATCGAAAGCTGGCACGCTCGCTGGAACTCCCTATTAGGGAGAAAAAAAATGGAATATATTCAAGACTTTCGAAAAGATTCAAAAGGAACATAAAATACAGAGATGACAATATTAAAAATCTCTACGCTAGATTACACCGTGAGAAGGAGAACAAAACCAGCGGATCGATTAAATGAATTGTTAAGGCAGAAAACTGATCTAGGCACGTTAGAATTTTTGAGTGCACTGGCATATTTAACTTATATGAGAATTAGGTGAAAACATTGTACAATATTGCCATTCTTTTTAGTGTTCCGTGCAAAACTTTGTTTTGACAAACGGACCACTTATGGGATCACTTCGGTCTTGCAAATCAGTTAAATGCGTTTATTTATATTGTATTAGTGCAATTGAGTGATTTAGTTTTTGAGTAGTTCCTTCTAGTATGGCATAGTAAATTTAAAAAGGTTGGATAATCAAGTTTTATTTTATCATGCTTTTTTACTTCTAATGATTTTTAGTGTCATGTTCAGATTGAAAAACAAAGCTATATTTATACTAATATTAAAGAGAAAATATTTGTATTTTAGGATTTTTCTTTTTGTAATGAATGAACTCCAAAATAAATGGACCTATTTAAAAAAAAAGGTTTTCACCTTACCGAAAAAAAATTACCCCCTCTTGACATGTTCGGGAGATACCCTGAAAAAAATTTTTTTTCTACGCTTTTCGACACAGCGAACATTCGATCCAGCGGCAGTCGAATCAACAAACATTCGTACCCGAGATCTTCTATGGGATGACAATCGAAACCTCAAACTCGATTCTACAATTTATTATTTCTACGCTTTTCGACCCAGCGAACATTCGATCCAGCGAAAGTCGAATCAACGAACATTCGACAGCAGGATACTCCGAGAGTACGTGTCCGAATCTATGATATACAGTCGATACGGCTTATACCGTTCTATCCCAATTTTATATACGTAGAGTATGAACGGTGGTTACAATTTCAACCTGTATTGTGTGCCCAGTCCATATTTGGGGAACTTTCTACTGGAACTAATAGCGGCAGCGGGAGGTCAGGTAAATATGGCGTCTAGACTAATGTTGCCTTGCCAGTGTATTCAACATACGTTATTCACATACTTAGGTACTTACGGTAAATAATAATGATACTATAGTGAAACTCAAAATAGGTACCTGTTAAGGAAAAATCTTACCTTGGAGAGTCAGGGTCGCCTAGCTGTAATTGATATCACAATAAAAAACCTTGATTGTGACTAAATAACATGAGAAATTCACAAAACAAAAAAATTATGATAGTGGAGTACGAGAACAAAGGGGACGCGCATCCGAATTCCCCGCTAGCATATCTAGCCTGTAATGACTGAAAACGATTTTGTCCTTCACCCCTCGGGTTCCGAGGTCGCGTCGCGAACATAAAACCAGCTGCGATCTGCAAACAGCCTTTGGTAATCTGTGCATTTAGAACATTTCCTATCATCAAGGTTTTTATTTCATGTACTTACTGTATGTTATTACAATATTGTTCCTTTTTTTAGGGTTCCGTACCCAAATGGTAGAAACGGGACCCTATTACTAAGACTTCGCTGTCTGTCTGTCTGTCTGTCCGTCTGTCACCAGGCTGTATCTCATGAACCGTGATAGCTAGCCAGTTGAAATTTTCACAGATGATGTATTTCTGTTGCCGCTATAACAACAAATACTAAAAACAGAATAAACTAAATATTTAAGTGGGGCTCCCATACAACAAACGTGATTTTTTTGCCGTTTTTTGCGTAATGGTACGGAACCCTTCGTGCGCGAGTCAGACTCACACTTGGCCGGTTTTTAATATTTCCACCACTCTCGTAACACATAATAGATATATGCGTAGGTATTGAAGTAGAACTGTGTCACTTTGGAAAAATGAAAGATCAAAAAATTGTTAATGATATTATTTTCAAAATTGCTTTCTTGGGGTAGGATATGAGGATATTACGTATCATTTGTGGTATAATGTACAAAAAAAATATCTACCACATCGTATCTGGAGGAGTCCAAACTAGGTATGTTTTGAAAATTATTTTTGATTTAATTTAAAAAATGGCTGAAATGTAATGATGTGGTATATTTTTAGAATCGCCTCAAAAAGACCTTTCGTATGATACCACACACGATAGGTTTTTGAAAAAAAAATCCCATACAAATTAATTAATGTTTCAGCACCCCTCCTAAGGAAATTTTTTTTAGGAACTGCGGGTCAAAAATTTTGTTTAGTCCTCTAGTATGCGTGTGCCAAAAGGCTAACTTGTACATCGATTTGCGGTTTTTTTTATGCGAACGGCTTACACTATATGAGCTACTATGAAAGTATGAACAACCGTTTATTACGACTCCGCGTATAACGACCGACCGCTTTTAACGACGGAAATTGACACAAAATCCGTCCGTAGAGTCCGGTTACAACGACGAGCGACGTAGTTTTTACAAATAAATTGTTGGTAAGGTAAGAAGCTTACTCCGTCCCGCGCACCCAACTCCTCTCCCCCCTTTGCCTATACGCAGCAAGATGAAATAGTCATGTGCCTTTTCGTAATCTTGCAAGCTAAATAAATGGGTGATTATCTCAACGAAAATTTTTTGCGCCGGAGCTGATAATGACAGTGTGGACTAATTGTTTCAGAGTGGCATTTTTTTTCTGAAAACCTTACACAAATTATTATCTTAAGCCAAATCGCAAAATGTTAAAAAAGTTAGATATTTATTTAAAAAAAATTTTCGGCGTAATTATAATTTTGGTGTAGTATCCCGAATCCATTTTTGTGGAATAATTTCTATGGTAGAACCATATCATACATTGATTTAACTAAAACTTCACAAAGTTTTACTCGTTATTAGTCTACGTATATTATAAGAAAATGAAAGTAAAGATTAGTACATGAATCGATACTCTAAACTAAGCATTAATAGTTGTCCGGGTAAAATAGTAAATTTTGGTGGTAAATACTGAAAATGATTTTATGATCGAACGAAACACAACAAGGCTAACAAAGATGTAGTAACCTGTTAATTTAGTTCCGCTCCGGCACTGATCGATGACGCACGTGTCGTACGTCGCTAGATATGTCCAGCAAACGCGGAAGTATCTAATTTTGGTGTATTAAAATATTTTTTTTATGCAATTTTGGTGGTGTATCTAACTAATGACCGAAAAGTAGTTGTTTTTGTGTGAACTGTATTTAAAGCATGTAAATAGTTTCTTTTTTAAATTATAAACTTGAAACTGAAGGGAATGATACGGTTTACTTTTAAACATACTTTTATGCAATGGTTCTAATTTTGGTGCATCAAGTTTGGTGGTTTTGGTGGTAATTATTAGAAGAACCCTACTCTTGGTTCAGCAGAGATGTGGAGCAGATAGTTAAAACGCTAGTTTACGTGTGGAACAATATATTACAAGTTATTGACATAACATTAGACATCAGTACTTATCGTAATAGGTTTACTATGTATTGTGCCAGTAGCACACATATGCAACCTCCAATACGCCCTCTTAAACTATTACGGACATACATAATTACTTTTGTACTCGTTTGTACTCGGTGCATAAAATAAAATTTATGTTCTAAACTATTGTGCCTGACTGTACACAAACATGGAAATCCGCCAACAAATTAAATCGCATAAAAAGTAAAACTAGAAAATTATTCTATTACCTAACACAAAACAACATTTAAAAAACATATAACACATAACAAACACCTAACTTCTCTAATCCGCCCTCTTAATGGGATAATTTGACAGGGATAAATCCTTCAAAAAACCTTTTAACTTTGGGCCAGAAACACTCTTAGTTAAGATGTCCGCTATCATTTTATCTGTTGATATATACCTTATTTCAACCTTATTTGCGAGTACACACTCACGGATAAAATGATACTTAATGTCAATGTGTTTTGTCCTATTATGCATCATTTTGTTGGCTGCAATTTTATGTGCCGACTGATTGTCATTAAAAATGACTACAGGTTTACACTACAGTAGTCAAACTGTTCAGTAAACTACGCAAATACAGTGCTTCCTTTGAAGCTTGACTCAGCCCTACGTACTCTGCTTCTGGAGAGCTCAATGATACTGTCGCCTGTTTTTTGCTTTCCCAAGAAACAATATTGTAGCCTAACTTGAAAATTAACCCCGTGAAAGATTTGCGATCGAGCGCGCCACCCCAATCTGCGTCTACATAGCCATGTTACTCTAAATCAAGAGTTTTTCGAAAAGTTAGACACATGTTAGACATACCTTTTAAATATCTTAAGACCCGTTTCGCGCACTTAAAGTGTATTTCATCATAACATGAATTAAATTGAGAAAGTACACTTACCGCGTGTGCAATGTCTGGTCGCGTATTGCAGGCTAAATAATTTAGACATCCTATCAAATTTTGATACGGTAGGCGGCATTGGGAATCAGTCGATCTCTCTAATTTCATTCCTACTTCCATTGGAGTAGTTACCGGCTTAGCTTCTGTCATGTTAAAGTCACCCAAGCAGTCCAAAATAAACTGTTCCTGATCAAGATGAATAAGTCCCTTCTCTCGTTTCAGTCTCATGCCTAAAACATGTCTAGCCGCGCCTAAGTCTTTCACTTTAAACTTGTCAAGCAAACCTGATTTTAATCTTTGCTTTTCCTGTTCACAATTGCCAAATATAAAAAGATCATCAACATAAATCACGACAATTAACTTCTGATTAGGCCTCCTCCAAACGGTTCCATCTCTATATGTCTTGGGCCACCTGTAGCCACGAAGGTCCAGCGGTTCTGACGACGTCGTCTTCCCATCTCGTATGCGGTCGTGCCTTACGACGCTTTCCTATAGGACCCTTACAAGAAGTTACTCTTCTCGTCCACCTGTCGTCTTGCAGGCGTGCTACGTGCCCCGCATAACTAATGTATATACACAAACAATTAGAGTAATGAAGCATTTTTTTATAAAGTAAAAATTGTATATAGAAGTTAGAACAAAAATAAGAAAAATATACTAACATTAGAAAATAGTAATACTTAAATAACTAACATGAAAACTGTAATCTTAAGTGCAAGCAAGGAATAAAAGGCTTTTTTATTTTTTTATTTTATTTTAACTTCTGATTACCTTTAAGCTGTTTTTGATACAAACACGGTTCTATTTTTGATTGTACAAAGCCTAAATTTAACATTTCACTATCTAACTCTTTGAACCAAGCATTTGAGGCTTGTTCCAAACCATACAGACATCGCTGCAGCTTACATACCTTGGTTTCTTGACCCTTGGCGATTGCTCCTTTCGGCTGAAGCATGTAAATATCCTCTTTTATCTTCCCGTATAAAAACGCAGTCGTGACATCCCATTGGTCAATAAACCAATCGTATTCAGCAGCTAGCGAGAACAATATTCGTAGAGTAGAGCTTCTAACTACCGGAGAGTAGGTCTCCGTATAATCTACACCACATACCTGTGTAAACCCTTTCGCTACGAGTCTAGCCTTGTACTTCGATACCTTGCCGTCGCTATCTCTCTTGATCTTGAACACCCATTTGCATTGGATTGGTTTCTTATCAGCTGGTAGATCCACTAACGTCCAGGTCTGGTTCTCCTTCAGTGACGTAAGCTCATCATCTATAGCTTTCTGCCATAACTCGCTGTCCGGTCTCGCCAATGCTTCCTCTATGGTTACAGGATCTCCGTCAAAATTGCTCTCTTTGGCATACATTACACTGCAACCGTACCGATCAACTTGTCTGCGTTCTCTCTAAGGATACCTCCTTTCTGACAGGCCAGGTATTATCACTTCGCCATTAGTGACCACCTCATCAGGTACGTGCTCATGATCAGGTACTTCAGGTTCAGGTACTTATATGTTCTCGTCTACAGCGTTAAGAAACTCATTCTCGTGCACTTCGTGGATCCATTTGGTAAACAGGAGTGACTATCAGAGTCCGTATCTAGGTTAATGACAACATCTAACGACATCTCGACGTTCTCTTTTTGAAGAAACACATTTTCTATAAATTTTACGTCTCTGGCAGTTATCACTTCACCCGTCTTTAGATTCATCAGATGATAATCTTTCTGATTATCTGGATATCCTATGAAAATCATTGGTTCCGTCTTCATGTCCAGTTTACGTCTCTTTTGCTTTGGTATCAGTCGATAAGCCAAACAACCAAATATTCTCAGATGACTGACATCCACGTCCTTTCCAGTCCAAAGCTTTTCAGGCACTGCATTATTCAGCTTTCGTGGGGACTTCTGTTTTTCAAATATACAACAGTATTAACAGCCTCCGCCCAATATTTTTTGCTCAGGTTCGATTCTGACAGTAGTGTTCTTGCTTTTTCGATGATCGTACGATTGGCTCTCTCGGCAACAGAATTCTGCTCAGGCGTGTAGGGTACAGTCGTCTGGTGTTTTAATCCTGCAGACTTCAAAAAAGCATTAAATGTTGCATTACAGTACTCTCCACCTCCATCCGATCTTAAAATTTGAATCGATTTACTCGTCTCATTCTCTACTTCCGCCTTATATTCATGGAATTTATCGAAAGTTTGACTTTTATTTTTCAAAAAATAAACATGAGTCTTTCGAGTATAATCGTCGATAAAAAGCAGAAAATACCTCGAACCTCCGAACGACGGCTCTTCCACGGGTCCGCATAAATCCGCAGAACATCCGTGGCTCTCGTACCTTTGTTTTTAAAGGGACAGGACTTTAAAGGGACTTCAATACAGGGAATACACGGTTCGCACAAATCTGTGCTCTTAAATTCCATACCGGTCACGATGTTTTTCATTTTCAACATATAATTTCGGGATAAATGAGATAAACGCTTATGCCAAATGCTAGAAATGTTTTCATTTTGTTTTGACAGTGTCAAATTTACAACATTGTTTTTCTTTTCTGTCAACTCGTAAATGCCATCGACTTCTTGACAACTTGCAATAATTCGGTTCTTCTTTTGAATTACGCAACCTTTTTTGTCAAATATAATGCATACATTCGTACATTCCTTCTTGGTTAAGTCGCTTACCGAAATAAAATTCATGGACAAATCGGGAACATGCATAACATTTTCCAAGTTTAATTTTTCGTTCTCGCTGACTTGGGGCTCAGCGTTCCCTCGTCCTTTTACTGATAACTTCTCACCGCTTGCTACTGATATTTTCATGCTGCCTCTTTCAGGTTTATAAGACAACAACTTACTCTTGTCGTGGGTAAGATGGTTAGAGCATCCACTGTCAAGATACTACTTATCTTTGTCAATCGCCTCCTTAATGTTCAGGCAGACATTCGCGGTCTTGGCTCGCTCCTTGCATTAGGACGCCTTATGTCCTTGCTGGTAGCACCGGAAGCACTTGTAGATAAACTTCTGCTTACGATGTTCGTGTTCAACTTGCTTTGGCGACCTCCTTCTTGCAACAATTTCGTCTTAATTTGCTCCAACGTGATTGCTTGGCCACTATTATCTACAGCCATTATGAGGGGGCTGTACTCTGCCGTCAAACCACCGAGCAAAATCGATATCAACCAATCATCTTTGATTTTTGCGTCGATATCATCCAATTGCTGTGCAAGATACGTGACTTTGGATATGTAGCTCACCATAAAATTGAAATTCTCCAACTTACAGTTAAAGAGCTCTCGCTGTATGACGATACGTCTGCCCCAACCTTTATCTTCGTAGGCACTCTTTAGGTTGTTCCAGGCTTCTTTTGCAGTCATCGCATTGTAGACGTGGGTAAAGCACTCTGGCTCCAACAACAGGCAAATAGTTGTTCGTGCTTTTCTGTCTACATCAGCGTTTACTACGTCTTTGGATATTACCTCCCACCAGTTTTTATTCTCAAGGTAATTACGTACCAGGAACTTCCAGTTCAGGTAGTCCGACGATCCCTTCAGCTTTTTTATACCACTTATGCCGTTCTCTTCAGACATAATTTAGGCAAGTTTCAAAACTACTCAAATATTGTGTAATTAATTTCGACATTACTGGTAGAGTAATGTGTCTTATAAATGTATTTGCATGCATTATATACTATGTTTTATGTGCAAATAAATGATTGATTGATTGATTGATTCCTACACTTTAACTAAACTAGCACTATTAGTGCGTGAGGCCCATGACCTATTAGAAGAACCCTACTCTTGGTTCAGCAGAGGTGGAGCAGATAGTTAAAACGCTAGTTTACGTGTGGAACAATATATTACAAGTTATTGACATAACATTAGACATCAGTACTTATCGTAATAGGTTTACTATGTATTGTGCCAGTAGTACACAGTACACATATGCATATGCAACCTCCAATAGTAATTTACCTACATTTAATGCCACCAAAATTGACATATCAAATTTTGATGTGGATATACAATTTTGGTGGCAAGTAAATCTAATTTTGGTGGGTAGACGCAGTTTTAATGGCAACCAAATGATTAAAATCATAATGTATCTAAAACTACTAAACATTTGTCTTCGTTTCATTTTCAGTTGATAACTAGTTAAATTTACTTTTAATTTGCAGAAATATCTAATTTTGGTGTGGATATACAATTTTGGTGGCCAGTAAATCTAATTTTCTAAAACTGCCATGTATAGGTATAATGAAAGGCCATTGCTACACAATATCGATTGTGATTAGTTACGTGTTATCGATACATAATTTATACATAAACTACAAAAATAAAAAAATCCCACCAGAATTAGGTAAATTTTAAACCTATTGAAATTCACCCATAAAACCCACTTCCCATTATTTAATTGGCTTCACATACATAATTGTGTAAGTTGGGTGACAATGCAATACTTTGGACTGTCACCCACTTCTGATGATGGACACAGGAGGTGGACATAGGAACTGTGTGATAAAACAACGCAACCTAATTGCGTTTGGGTTTGTTAGAATTGTCTCAATGAGTATGTTGCGTGTTGAAATAAAAGTACACAGTCAATTTTGTCAAAAAACATATTTATTCTTTGATTGCCGATGTACGATTGTTATCTATTAGATCCCCAAGAACTTTCTATTTTACGGGATTCGAGTAATTTGCGGGTTACGACATATACAACAGATGGCGCTGTTTTGCTTACTTACACGAGAAAGTTCGGTCGGAATTATATAATGGGGCCCACTGGCTATCAGTCCGCCGGACTATATCAGCCTGTCAGTTGTTCGGTACTGTCAAATTTTTGATCTAACTGACAGGCCGATATCGTTCGGCGGACTGATAGTAAGTAAGCCCTTTTATACACGGTGTTTCATGACCCACTGAAAACCTAAAAACAGTTTGTTCAGAATCGATAGGAGAATGCGCTATATTTTAATGGGGGTAATTTTTTTATTCTTTTTATTATTTTTACATGCTCGGTCTACAAGTTTGTAATGCAACAATATCAATAACTAGCATTTGACACGTTATTTGTCAATGAGCAACACCCTTAACTTGCCATTGGTAAACCTTATCTCGTTGCAGTAAGGTATGGAAATGGTCAGTTAACAGTGTTTACGGTGGTAACTAGCAATTGTTTGATGTCACTAAAACGACGAAGTATCTTGTATAGAATTACCGGTCGAATAGAACTGTTAAGAAAACTAACCAACGAATATTTTTTTAAATATTTATCGGATTAAAGAATAAATACTCAAGATGAGTTTAAAATAATAAACAACTGTTGGGGTGTTTCAGGTTTTTTAGTGGCTCAAGTAACACCGTGTATAATTCCGACCGAATCTTCTCGTGCTGTAAGCAAAACAGCGCCATCTGTTGTATATGTCGTCTATTGTGTAAACTACGTGGCCGAAGGTCACTTTCATTATATTATATACTTATCTTTACTTTTGAGATATTTGTTGCATTCCAAAACCATAACTATATAGAGTTGGAACTAATACGGAATTTTACAGATTATGCGCAGACTCGCATGATCTCAATCTACGTCGCTCAGTTTCTTAAATGCTTGTATACTAGGTTTATATACCTACCATATCCGATAAATTGACATATGGGGCCTATACAGACGGACTGCAACCCCGACTGCAATTTGTATGGGAACTGCACGCCAACTGCAACGTCGGCGTGCAGTTCCCGTACAAGTTGCGGTCGGTTTGCAGTCCCGGCCCATAGTGCATAGGGACAAATGATTGTCAACGGCTCGTTAGATTTATGCTATGAATAACGCCATAATCAGATATTTTACGTAATGTAATATGTTCCGCAGGCATTCTGCGAAAGTATGTGAAGTGGTGGAGCACGCGCACCCCCACCCGCCGGCCATGACGTTCTGCAGTTAGTGCCAGCCAGGCCAGGTAACAGGTACCACTTTTTAATTAATAAGCACGTGTTAAGGAAGCTTAGCTACTGTACTACCTATTTACTGCCTCGATGTAATATAAAACAATAGGTACTGTATATTGACGTTACTGTAAAATGTACATGTGGTCCAGCACCAGCACCCATATTATTATATACCTATAACGTTTACACAATACCACAGCACAGAATATATATTATAATAGTACAATACTGTGTACCTTACCTACTTATTTGTAAATACAGAGAGCTCCATCTCTGAAGTTTTTATTGAAAACTCTGAACCTTGGCCAAGGTTACCCTTTCCTATAGCTATTAGAGATGCAACGGATAGTTATTTGGCCGGATACCGGATGTTCGGCCTGACCATAGGCCTAATATTCGTTATCCGGCCGCCTAATGTTCGGCCGGCGGAACTATACCTACATTTTGGTTTTTCAGGTGCGCATTGTGCAGGTTTTAGTGCACTGCCTTATGGGAATATAGTTCAGATCCGGAAACCGCTACCAAATTTTAGTATGTTGTTGGGCATGGTACTGGGTCTCCAAAACTGCCGGGAGACAGCGGCGCCGGCCATCTACTTCAGCGGAATGACGTCATCAAAATGACTCCCGCCTCGTTGCGAATATTGCATTTTGCACCCAAACTATGCATTGCACATACACGTGTGGGGTATTAAACGAAAGCCAATAAAATATTATATATTTCATCAATACACTATGTACCAAAATATACAATAGTTTAAGAGAAATTTAAAAATAAATAAAAACTAGAGACCTGTTGCGGCGTCAAAACGTCGCTAGAGTATGGTTCTAAAAGTTAGGTTGCCTGTCCACTGAAGCGGAGCGGTAAGCGGGGATAAAATCCAGCAATAGAATTTCATTAAAATTTCAGAGCGGAGATTTTATGCCATTCAGTCAGTAGATTTTTTCCTCGCTCATCGCTCCGCCACCTCGCTCCGCTCCTGTGGACAGGCAGCCTAAGACTGAACGCTTAATGAAATCAGGAAATGTGACGTCTTCAGATGAATCACTGGCTGTCACTATCTATTTGATGCTGACTATACCCACAGAATATGAAATCTTACACATAATTATTTCTTATAAAATGGCGACACGTTTGTATAATTTTAGCGTATTATATTTCGGTCGCGTAGCACCTACCAGCATGTTTTGTGATCGTTAGTTTTGATCCAAAAAAGACATAATTATTGTCTATCTTTTCGCATCTTTCTAAACTAAAAATCATGATACGCGACCGCGATATGATACGGTAAATCAAGATTTCGTGGATAGGATGCCTTCTTGTCATTTGGCTCTCATGCCTAAAATTTCATAGGGCTAGAGTATAATTTATATTTAATTCTCTTTTTCCTATTATTCATGAGACTGAAGTTTACAAACATTTTACAAACATTCCGTGACATTCCGTGTCTGGGCTATACCGCGAAAATCGAAGTTCAAATTGCGGGCATCTTTCTCTGTCACTCTAATTACGCCTTCATTGGAGTAAAAGAGAAAGATCCCCGCAATTTGCGAATTTCGGTTTTCGCGGTAGACCCTCTGACCTAATAATAGACATAGTATATATATACGTAGTTATATACATGAAACCGAGCGACCAGGGTATGGATGGTATAGAAAGGAGAAGCAGAATTGTTGCAAAAGTGACCGCTTTCAGCTTTAAATAATAGTTCCTAATCTCTCCGGTGTCGCTAGTTAGGCTCTGGAACATGTGTATAACATGAACCATATAAGGCAACAAATAACCCGACCAAATTACGTAGGTTGTTTTTAGTAGTATTTCGGTGTATGGTGGCGCCGCCTAATTACTGTTTTTTGATGGACACTTTTCGTACATAGAGATTTGGCTCCTTTATATAGTCTCCATGGACCAGGGGTAAGATAAAGACATATTCATGTATTGACAGTTTCATGTATGGCAGCATAATCCTTTTTAGGGTTCCGTACCCGAAGGGTAAAAACGGGACCCTATTACTAAGACTCCGCTGTCCGTCTGTTTGTCACCAGGCTGTATCTCACGAACCGTGATAGCTAGACAGTTTAAATTTTCACAGATGATGTATTTATGTTGCCGCTACAATAACAAATACTAAAAAGTACGGAACCCTCGGTGGGCGAGTCCGACTCGCACTTGGCCGGTTTTTTTCTCTTTCACTCTTATAAATTTCGGTATTTCGCCATCGCCTCTATTTCATTCGGCATTTTTTCATAGTCGGGTTATGCCATCATAGCAAACCCGAACATGAAAAAATGCTCGGTCGGTGATAAAAATAAAGTATGGCACTATTTTCTCTTTCCTCTTATAGGAATCGCAATAAGACTATCTTTCTCTATCAAAGAGTGTCAGGCTCTTGAACCTAATTTAGTTTTTTTAAATTTACTTTTTTGAGTCTGTACAACGACTGGACCGCGACCTTGGTACCGTCAAAATATATCTTTCTCGCTCTCGGCGTACGGCCCCCACCTTAAGCGCCTAACACATTACCGCACCGCACCGGTCATTGTGCGATGCACCTATAAGTAAGAGCGAGAAAGTGATGTTGCTTTCTCGCTCTTACTTACCCATAAGTATATAATAATAATAATAATTATAAATTTCTTTATTTCAATAACACAACTAAAAGTTACATTACTTATAAATAGTAGTAGTAGTATAAGTAAGTCACACAATGACCTTGGTGCGGTGCGGTAATGTGTTAGCCGCTTTATAGCCGTATTTAATAGACTATCGTAAAAGCCGTTAGAGACTACCACACCTCACCGCGACCTTGGTGCGATGCGGCGCACGTATCGATAGTGCGCAAGGTGGTCACCGTACGTACGTTAAGGACGCAGCTTTAAGTTAGAGCGAGAAAGGAATATTATAGCCGTATTTAACAGACTATCGTAAAAGCCGTTAGAGACTACCACACCTCACCGCGGCCTTGGTGCGGTGCGGCGCACGTATCGATAGTGTGCAAGGTTGTCACTGTACATACGTTAAGGACGCAGCTATAAGTTAGAGCGAGTAAGAGATTTTGACCGCACCAATACGGCTTTTCGAGATATTCTTTTTCTCGCTCTCACTTATGGGTGTGGCGCACCAAGATCTGTTACGGCTTTTACATACGATCGCACATACGCCGCACCGCACCAAGGGCGCGGACCGTTGCGGAAATGGGGTTGGCCGGTCGACATAATTAGCAGAGGGCGCCAGCATAGCTTGCCCTGTCAATCCCTACAATTGAGACAAATTTTTGTTTTTTTTAATGCCCTGGATGCCAGCCCTTTAAGCCAAATCTCAGCCAATCATTGGCTGACCGTTTACCTTAAAGATCCGACATCATTTAACATCCTCATAAGAACAAACCTCGCCGTACGTGCTTTTTGAAGTAAATATAGATGCTTTTCCCCACCGTTTTGTATGGTTTATGGTGGGCTGGTGGGCTACAAATTCTGTCCCTCACGGGCACACGCGGTAAGCCACTTCTATAGGATCCTACCTCTATGTGCCAAAGCAACAATAAAATTAACATATTAAACACAATAATAAAATTTTATGGTGTTTTAATATATTTTTTAGTGTGGTGTATGCATGTTACAGTCTCAAAACAAATATTTAAATGGATTGGATACCTTACATACATTGGATATAGGTTTGAGTTCAATTCAATCTCAAGTCAGAACAAAGGTCACGTGGTACATTTTTTCAAATTAACTTTTTAGTACTTTTTCGGGATAAAATCAAAAAACTAAGAGCTTATTGCAAATCTGTAGCATGAGACGAATCAAATGACATATAATTTATTAAAATCGGACCATAACTGTAGATCTGATGGGATGAACAAAAGTCGGCCTCGCGTAATACATATATAGATAGATGATGAAAAAAAAAATCGATTATTTGGGTTTTTCAACCAAACCAAAAGTCGGACGTTAAAGCAATGTACTACAAAATTAAAGCTGATGTCTCAAGCCATACACTGATATCAAAATAATCAAAATCAGACCAAAAATCTGAAAATTATGCATCAAAATGTAGGTATTTGCTAGAACAAATGCCTTAAAGTTAAAAAAAATCGAAATTGGTCATTTTCAGGATAATTCGCATAAGCTTCTAGTATGTTATTAGCAATATAAAAAGAACCATAAAATTGCTGGGAGACAATCTCTATAGTGCCTGGGTAACAAATAATGGCGTCATACATGTGACCGCTGCCGAAATTTGCAAAGTCTAAATTATAACTATACCATGAGTCATACATACACGTGTGCTATATCAAACGAAAGGTTAATAAAATATATTGATTCGTTACTACATTATTTATAAAAACAATGTATATTTTAGGAGCTACAAACAAAGAAAAACCACTTTTTTTGAGAAAAGTTCGTGTATATATATTTTATAGCTCAACTAAAAACGTTATAACAATGTTACGTCTAATATAAAAGAAACCAGTTATTCAACTATACGTCACAGCTTAAATTTTTAATTTCTGATAAAAACTGTGGAAGTTGTACAAAAAACACTAAAGCGCGCCAACAATTCTACCTTAATGCGCTCATATTATGCAAAGAATAGTCCTAATTATCGGGTATTAAATGAAAGAATATTACACAATAAAGATGAAAACGATATTTTGGAGTGGAATTATAATTTATAAATTGAATTTATTTGATAAATAAGCAAAACAACGGTTTAGTTTCGTACCTAATCTCCTCCTTTGAAAGTCGGTTTAAATTTAAGTTTTGTGCACCTGGGCTACAAAGGCGAATGAATTGACGCCTCACTTATCAAAATCAGTTCAGTAGTTCCATGTAAACAATACATTACACGTACACAGCAAATTCTGCTTATTTCTATTGTCTGGGAGAGGACTGACTTCTGTAACAGGTTTTTTTACCTAGCTCAGAAGTCAGGGACTTCTGAACACCTATTTTGTACTTGCTTCTGTCAATATTTTTTTATTATATTTTTTTCAAATTCATTTTATAAATTATGATTCCGCTCCAAAATGTCGTTTTTATGTATTTTATGTAATGTTCTTTCATTTAATACCCCATAATTAGAACTATTCTTTGCATAATCTTTGCATAATATGAGCGCATTAAGGTAAAATTGTTGGCGCGCTATAGTTTTTTGGTACAACTTCCACAGTTTTTATCAGAAATTAAAAATTTAAGCTGTGACGTATAGTTGAATAACTGGTTTCTTTTATATTAGACGCAACATTGTTATAACGTTTTTAGTTGAGCTATAAAATATATATACACGAATTTTTCTCAAAAAAAGTGTTTTTTCTTTGTTTGTAACTCTTAAAATATACATTGTTTTTATAAATAATGTATTAACGAATCATAATATATTTAATAACCTTTCGACTGATGTAGCACACGTGAATATATGACTCATGGTATAGTTATAATTTAGATTTTGCAAATTTCGGCAGCGGTTACATGTATGACGCCATTATTTGTTACCCAGGCACTATAGAGATTGTCTCCCAGCAGTTTTATGATCCTTTTTATATTGCTAATAACATACTAGCAGCTTATGCGAATTATCCTGAAAATGACCAATTTCGATTTTTTTAACTTTAATGCATTTGTTCTAGCAAATACCTACATTTTGATGCATAATTTTCACATTTTTGGTCTGATTTTGATTATTTTGATATCAGTGTATGGCTTGAGACATCAGCCTAAATTTTGTAGTACATTGCTTTAACGTCCGACTTTTGGTTTGGTTGAAAAACCCAAATAATCGAAAATTTTTTTTCATCATTTTTATTTATTTTTAAATTTCTCTTAAACTATTGTATATTTTGGTACATAGTGTATTAATGAAATATGTAATATTTTATTGGCTTTCGTTTAATACCACACACGTGTATGTGCAATGCATAGTTTGGGTGCAAAATGCAATATTCGCAACGAGTCGGGAGTCATTTTGATAACGTCATTCCGCTGAAGTAGATGGTCGGCGCCGCTGTCTCCCGGCAGTTTTGGAGACCCAGTACCATGCCCAATAACATACTAAAATTTGGTAGCGGTTTCCGGATCTGAACTATCTCTTCGACCGTTTCCCATAAGGCATAGTACTATTTTGACCTGTTTCGTATTGAACGTTCGCGCGGACGCAGACTCATTTCTAGGTGAAAGTGACAATGAATTGAGTGACACATTAGGTATATGAGGCGTGAATGTAGTGTTCTGAATAAAATGAGCCCAAGAAGTCAATATTTTGAAGACATGAAAGTACATTTTTTTTTGGAAAACGCTTGACTACGTGGACAGTGATCATAATATTCCTAACTTATAAAAATAATGAAGTAATCGTAAGCTCAGCATTTAGTGTGACATATAAAAGCCTATTTCCGGTGCGATGCTATATGCGGTGCTCTTTAGGAGCGCGGTGGAGCCGAATGAGTCGAGAAAATTATAATTAAGTGTTTTGTATGTGGCGGCACGTAGACAAGCGTGCGGTGACTTTATATTGTAGTCTGATAAAGATGGGGCGTACCAACGAATTATGACTATGTTGCTCATTTCACCTACCTAGGTACACTTGGTTTTTCATTGGTTTCACATATTTTAAAGTCAAATACACGCACCCAGTGCGCACTGTCGGCTTATTACGCTTACGCACAGTCCAGCCGGCCTTGCCAAGGTGACAATCGCTATCGCTTCGAGAACGAAACGCTTTGTGTCTCTCTATCACTCTTCCATATTAGTGCGACAGTGACAGTTGCGTTTCGATCGCTACGGAGCGTTAGCGATTGGCGTGTTGGCTACGCGGCCTGGTTGGCCTGGTTGCGCTATAGGCTGTTGTTGTGGGGTCATAGCAGCGACGCAAATGATCTATTCATAATACAAAAAAAATGCATCCGTATTTTTAACCGACTTCAATTTCATAGAAGGAGGAGGTTCTGTATTCGGTTGTGGCTGTTTTTTTTTTTTTTTTTTTTTTTTATGTATGTTCACCGATTATTCCGAGACCCATAGTCCGATTTGAGTAATTCTTTTTTTGTTCGAAAGGAGCTACTTCCAAGTTGGTCCCATATTAATCTGGTTCTGATCTGATGATGGGATCCCTGAGTAATTGAGGGAACTCCTCAATTTTTAAAGGCACATGTATGGTGATTTGGGTGTTTTCATAAGCAACTTTAGCATTTTCTCTCGAAAACGACCAATTTGATGAATTGCACCTGATGATGATGATTGTTTTGAAGATAGTGATGATGATTTTTTTATTGTAGGATGTTCAGCGAATACTCCGAGACCCGAGGTCCGACTTGAACAATTCTTTTTTTGTTTGAAAGGAACTACCTCCAAGGTGGTCCCACATTAATCTGGTGCTGTTCTGATGATGGGATCCATGAGGAATTGAGGGAACTCCTCAATTTTTAAAGGCACATGTATGGTGATTTGGTCGTTTTCTTAAGCAAATTGAGCATTTTTTCTCGAAAACCACCAATTTGATGAAGTGGAGCTGATGATGATGATTGTTTTGATGATAATGATTTCAGCGATTACTCCGGCACCCATGATCCGATTTGAGTTATTCTTTTTCTGTTTGAAAGAAGTTACCTCTCCAAGGTGTTTTCGTAATATTTTTGGTTTTGATCTGATGATGGAATCCGTGAGGAATTGAGGGAACTCCTCAATTTTTAAAGGCACGTGTGTGGTAATTTCGGTGTTTTCTAAAGTAACTCAAGCATTTCCTCCCCAAAACCACCAATTTGATGTAGTGCAACTGTAGCCTAACCACGAGTTTGACACTAAATATTCTTCGTAACTTACTTTGTACACTAATATGCTAGTAGTAGTATGCGAGATGCATAAACAGTAAGTTACGCACACGATAGCGAATATATCAATGTCAAACTCGTGGTAAGGCTACTGATAACTTCCCTCGTATGTGTATTATGATTTTTGATGTAGGTAGTGTTGGAAACAACCAAAGAGACTGAGAGGTGAAGGTAGAGGGTATTAGTGTTTGGGGGTTTTGAGGTTGGGGGTTGAGGGGAGGTGAGTTGATGGGTCGGGGACTGTGGGGTTGGGAGTTAAGGGATCGGGGGTTAGGGTTAGAACTTAAGGGGTCTGGGGTTAGGGGTCGGGGAATGGCGGTTGAAGGGTTGGTGGTTTAGGGTCGAGGGGTTCAGTGATCAGGGGTTGATGTGCTGTGAGATTGAGTGATCACCGGGTTTGAGGGATTGGGTCAGTGGCGGGGCTGAGAATGGATTTAGTGACAGGAATGATTTCCCAGACGGACTCGAGGAAAATTCTGATTATTTAATAAAGTTTACGAATTTACAGTTAAACATCATTATGTTTTTCATTCATGCGTCACGCTCTTAACAATGTTTTAAAACTAAAAATGGAAAAATAAAAACTTTTATAAAAAAAAAGATAAACCGACTTCAAAAAGGATGAAATAAAATATTATCCTTTTTAGGGTTCCGTGTTTAAGTATATGCGTTACCAACTGATATTTTTGAAGTCGGTGCCAAGCCAAGTACTCCAAGTAGTAACAATACCAGTCAAAAATAATCAGCTTTATGTCTATAAATCCCATTACAACTGTACAAATATTATAAACGTGAAAGCAATTATGTCTGCCTCTTTGTTACCTTTTCATGGCTAAACAACTGAACCGCTTTAGCTGAAATTTTGCATGAAGGTTCCTTGAATTGTTTTATATTTTGAAATGTAGTCCTCTGGATAAGCGACAGTCCCAATCCCACACTTGCGTGCTATGACTGTTCAAGAATTAGTAAGAAATGCTCTTTAAAAAAATACGACGACAAAACGTATTAAATTTACACTAACGTGCCGACAAGCATGGTACGAACTGCGCCAAGAAGGTTCAACCGTGTGTTCTGTTCTGGGGTGTACAGAAAGTTCGTTTATTGTCGTCGTGTACGCTGCGTCTTACATAGGCGAACACTCGCGAACGCGAAGCGAAGCGACGCGGCACGGCGCGGCCGGCCCAAGGCGTTCGCGTTCGCAACGAGATCGCCCACGTAGGACACTTCTATATCTATGTATCTTTATCGAATTGCACCAAAATCATTATAAATATATGGTTTAAAATTTGGCTTGGCACCGACTTCAAAAATATCAGTTGGTAACGCATATACTTAAACACGGAACCCTAAAAAGGATAATATTTTATTTCATCCTTTTTGAAGTCGGTTTATCTTTTTTTTTATAAAAGTTTTTATAACTAATATTTTCCAAACCGGCTGCAAACCACATTTTAAGAACCTTTACATATTAACTCTCCCTTCTCTGTACAAATTAGAAAAACTACATTCGTCAAAAACATCATACATCTGTTCGAATATAACGAAATTGCCAGGCTTGAAAGTATTCGGTCTAAAGGTTAACCCAAGCAAATGCAAGCTCTTTTGCTGTGGTACCGTGAATAGTGATTTGTTGTCCGAGTTGGAAGGGTTATTGCCGGGCTTACGACTTTTGCACAGGTCATCCTTATGCTTGCTGGGCGCTTCCATTTTTCCGGAAGGGATTAGCTCTGCTCTTGAGCCCTTACAAATGCCAACCTTTGCATTTGTAAGGCCTCAAGAGCATTTAAAAAAATTGTCAGCCCACGTATCGCTTGTCCTGCTGCGGAGCTGTTTGGGGATACCACGTATGCTGTACGTCCTGAGAACATCTCCTACTTGGCTATACGAGAATGATGTTTTAAAGTTAGACGTTACTCTTAGATCCTCTTTGCAAACCATTATTAATGTGCATTTGAGCGATTCACAGTGGTGTCAGGCGTCTCTTCCGGTTCGCTATGGCAGGCTGGGGATACGGCGCTGTCCGGAAGTCGGTGTGGTGGCATTCCTTGCCTCAGCTCATGGGACTTTGGGGCTGGATGCTCGCATCTTGTCCTGTAATGAGAACAATACTCAAATACCTTTTGTAGCAGAGGCTTTTTCTAGGTGGTCCACGATTTGCCAGAGTAACGAGCGTACTGACAACCCCGGCTCCCAGAGAGCACGGGATAATATCTTGTGCAAAGACAGTTGTGCAACTTTAGTAGGCAGCGCGGCCGGATCGAACTTAGCGCGTCTCAAAGCCGCAGCGAGGCCTGTATCGGGGGCGTGGCTCCAGGCTTCGCCTTCCCCTCAGCTGGGCACCCTGCTCGATAATGACTCCCTGAGAAAAGCAGTTGCCTTGCGGTTGGGTTGTAAAGTCTGTGAGCCGCACCGGTGCGTTTGTGGAGCCATGGTCGAGGAGGATAATCACCATGGACTTAGTTGCCTGAGATGCGCAGGGCGTTTTTCAAGGCATCGTTCAATTAATGATGCGGTCCTCCGGGCTCTGATATCAGCCAATATACCTTGTCCTCTAAGAACAAATTAAATTATTTTCTATGAAAATATT
The DNA here is from genome assembly GCF_947568885.1 of Cydia strobilella. Lineage (NCBI taxonomy): Eukaryota > Metazoa > Arthropoda > Insecta > Lepidoptera > Tortricidae > Cydia > Cydia strobilella. The sequence goes on from NC_086068.1 coordinate 35,496,350, forward strand.
TTAATTTGTGGTTTTTCAAGTAGACACACTACTATTTAAACTATAAACTGAAATAAATGTCATATACGAAGGAAAAAATGACCAAAGCCTCCAGTGTCCAGAGCTGGAATCGAACCAGCGTACCCCGTTTACCGGACAGGTGCCTTTTTCCTTCGTATATGACATTTATTTCAGTTTATTTCAATATACCTTGTGTTTTAGAGTCTTAAGGGTTGTCTCGTACGGATGGCAAAAGGCCATTGGTTCCATGGCAGAAGGGTCGGTGCCTCTTGTGGGACGCCACGTGTGTCAGTACGTTTGCACCGTCCCACCTTAGCCTTACCCTTAGGTCTGCTGGGTCAGCCGCTGAATATGCGGCAAAACTCAAGCACGCTAAGTATAATGCCCTGCTGGAACCAATGTACGAGTTTGTGCCGATTGCAGCGGAGACTGCGGGACCCTGGGGAACGGAGGCTAAAGCGTTTATTAAGGACCTTGGTCGTCGGCTTAGGGATAGGGGCTGCGATCCACGCTCCGGGTCGTACCTGGTGCAGGGGATTTCGTTGGCTATACAGCGTAGAAACGCTGCTAGCATGATGGGAACTTTTGGGCCGGATGCGATTCGGGGCGGTTCTTTAAAATGACGTTATTAGTTATTTATGTTCGTAAGCGCTTCAGAAAACTTAAAATGTTCTATCAGAATGTCAGAGGTCTCCGGAGCAAAACCGATATGTTTTTCAAAAATATGAGTGAATGCTGTTATGATGTTGTAGCTTTGACTGAGACATTTCTTACTAGCTCAGTCGCAGACGCCGAGCTATTTGCACCTGGGTACGTTGTATTGCGGAAAGACCGCGTAGGCGACGTCGGTTGGGGAGGGGTTTTATTAGCAGTTAAGGATACTTTCTCGTTAAAAAATGTCAGTGATATCGACGGCTTAACCGAAGATATGGAAATTGTATTTGCTGTCTTAGAACTTAAGCATACCAAATTATTTATATGTGTAGCAAATCTCCCTCCTAGCTATTCCGACAAACAGTATTTGGATGTTTTATCGTGCCTTGAGAGTGCCATTTGTAAGTATTCTTCGCTCGAAACCTTAATCATGGGCGACTTTAATTTGAAATCTTGCAGCCAAAATGTTATAAACCAATATAAGTGTTTTCTCGAATTTTGTAAGGTACAACAGCTAAATCATGTCGTTAATGTGCATGGCAGTATCTTGGACCTTGTATTGACAGACATCAGTCCTGAGAGGGTATGTAGAACCGCTGGTGCCTATAGACGCATACCATCCCCCTCTAGAGGTAACTATCTCGCTACCTCGAGAGTCTTGTAGCTCTACTCCTCGTCAGACATCAGGGGCTGAATCGGTCATTCATATTTGGGATTTTACCAAAACTGACCTTCAAGTACTATACCAGGCTATGATAGATATTGATTACAGCCGTGTGTATAAGGCTGATGACATGGACCTGGCTGTGGATTGTTTTTATGATTGCCTGGACAACACTTTTGAAACTATAGTGCCAAAGAAATATACTCACGCCGATACCCAAATTGGTTCACGCGAGATATCATTAAAAATATTAAAAATAAACATTTCCATCATAAAAAATACAAAACCAAGGGTTTAGAGTTTAATAAACAATTATTTCGATATTACAGGGACCTCACCAAGACCCAAATTGAAGTGGCATACAAAAACTACACAGCCGCTATATGAAATAGAATAGCCAGAGACCCGCGTACATTTTGGGATTACGTCAGGCAAAAGCGAAAGGATAGGAGTCCACGTAACCAGTTTACTCATGGCGATCGTACAGTTACTGGCCAGGAAGCTGTTGATGCTTTTGCCGAATACTTCGGTTCCGTTTTTTTGGACGATGCTCCGCAACTTGATTGCGAGATGGCTGAAAAATGCGCAGGTGGGAGTAAAGATGCTTCTACAGTATCAATCAACCATATATCAGCTGATGAGTTGCGCCAAGCGACTCGCAAGCTTAAACCTCGTTCGTCATCCGGACCTGACAGTATTCCACCTTTCTTTGTTAAGGACTGTCTAGCGGTTCTGATCAAACCTTTGCTTTTTATCTACAACTTGTCTCTTAAGCAATGTACGTACCCAAAGAGATGGAAGGTGTCGAGAGTGACGCCGATTCCAAAAAGCACGTCAACCGATGTTGTAGATTATAGACCAATCGCGGTCCTCTCAATTTTTGACAAGGTGTTCGAGTGTCATAAACCAGCATCTACTTGCACAAATAAGTCACAAGCTTGATAATGTCCAGCACGGTTTTCGCAGAGGTCGCTCCACTACAACTAGCCATATTTGCTTGGTGGATTACATCTCTTCCCAGTTGGATGGGGGCAAGCACGTCGATGCTGCCTATTTTGATTTTCGAAAGGCATTTGACTTGGTCGATAATGACATGTTTGAGTTTTTTTCCAACTATCTCAAAGATCGGAGGCAATATGTCCAGCAAGGAGGTTTTAGATCAAAAGACTACTTTACTCGCTCGGGTGTGAGTCAAGGTAGTAATCTAGGACGAGTAGGTGTTTTTGACTATGATTAACGATCTTCCTTCTGTTATTAGCAATTCTAGATGCCTGGTATTTGCTGACGACACTCCTGCAGCCAGTGGCTGATGTTCGACTGCAGACTACTTCAGGAATCTATTAACAAAGTAGCCGAATGGAGTGTGACCAATCGGTTGCAGTTAAATGTGTCTAAGTGCAAAGCCTTTTCCCGTTCCAAAACGCCTGAGAGTTTCCCATATTGTCTACAAGGCGTTTCCCTAGAGCGTGTTAATAGTATACGGGATTTAGGGGTCACTATTGACAAAGGTCTGACTTTCCATGATCACATTGTTGACATGTGTAAAATGGCTAATAAAAACCTAGGTTTTATCATGCGGACTGCTTCCCAGTTCCGGGACACCAGGATTGCTTTAGTCTTGTTCAATGCTTTTGTCCGTAGCCGGCTGGAATTTAACTGCATCGTATGGGATCCAAACGACCAAAAGTACAAGGATATGATTGAGAGAGTCCAAAAGTCAAAATTCGCTCGGTACCTCTACAAGAGGCTATATGGCCGTTATCCTTTTCTCTATCCCTCGTTGTTCGTCACAGGTATGGTCGGATTGAAAATGCTGGAGTTTCGGAGGAAAATGCTTCTCGCGATCCACTATGTCTTGCTTTTCCGGAGCAAAGTGGATAATCCTTGTGTGCTCTCGAGCGTACGGCTGTTCGTCCCCAACGACTATGTGCGCGCGGGCGCTCGACGCCGGCACGCGCTTTTCGCAGTCCCCGTGACGCGCACGCAGTACGCGCGCCGAGTGCCCACGTCGAGAACTTCTAAACGGTTTAGTTGGCTCGGTCCAGGATGTTGACCTTTTTAATGACAAGTTGTGTCTTTTGTGCTCAAAAATATCCCAATATTTAAATGTTTTTGTCACATGTCCCTAGACTGAGGCGGTTGGGAGATATGCCCGAATGTTGTTTTATTATGTTTAATTATGTTATTTATGATGAATTGTTTGTTTTGTTGTGTTTTACTTGTCTTGTGTTGTGTATGAAATGTTTTTTCCCATGTCATGGCGTTTGGCCTCCGCTGTGAGCCGGACATGTTTTTGTAAATAAATAAATAATAATAGACAGATGTAATTTTCACCTCAGCAGCACGAACAAGGGTACTTTGCTGCTCAAAAAGAGTGAGCAAAATCGCATTTTGCTCACTGAGTGAGACAAAATGACATTCAGGTGACCTTTGGTGATTCGAATGTTTTTTCAATATGCGGGGCTTAATACAAGTTCGAAATACTAGGATTCTATTTACTATGTCCCTTTCACTTTGTTGGTAAAAAGAGTGAGACATAAAATTACGAAATTCATTCATTCGTATAACTCAACTTTCATAATAGACCCCCAAAAAAGTTTGAATGAATCGTTCCGAAACACGTAAGACTATGAAAGAAAATAATTCGTACGAATACAATTAACTTTAAAATATAAATTAAAATTTATAAATACTATAATATTCAAATATTTCAACTATTTTATTGTAAAATATAAACAGCACAGCCTAAAATACTCACCGAATATTATTTTAAAACGTTTTTACACATTACCTTTTTATTATTGTTTTGGAACAGGTACTAGTATCCGAACGCTCCGCGCCATTAAAAAAATTGCGCGGTTCTTCATGGCCGTTTAAAAAAAATCTTGGTTGTTCTGACGGTTTCTGTCGTGATATTTATTTGTGATATATTTAAATAAAAAATGAGCGATAGTAGTGAGGAGGAATTAATTTTAACCCCGCAGGAGTTAAGAGATACAATAAAGAATGCGGAATTAAGTTTCCTCCTGGATAAATCTCGGGAGAAGTATATGAAAGCGTACGAAAATTTCAACAAATGGAGAATGGAAAAGGGAGCAAATTCTTTGTCGGAAACAGTTATTTTGTCGTATTTCATACAAATGTCTGAAACAAAACAACCTTCTACAATGTGGAGTATTTTTTCAATGTTGAAGGCTACAATAAAAACTAAAAACGACGTGCACATAGAAAAATATTCCAAAGTCGTAGCATACTTAAAAAGGATATCCGTGGGACATAAATCCAAAAAGTCCAAAGTCCTTACGGCCTCTAACATAGAGAAATTTATTAATGAAGCTCCGAACAATTATTTTCTAGCGGCAAAAGTAAGTACCTTGTTGGGTTGACAAGACTGATTTTGATAAGGTTTAAATTTGAATATTTATATAAATCCGTTTGAGCGCCATGCCATGGCCCATGCCGCGGTCTATCGTACGCGGGCCGCGGCGCGTCATCATGAACCTTGTTAGACTGCACGAAGGATGATATTAGTGTGGTCGCGCGCGTCAGTTGACGTCTTTGGCGATCTAAAAGGGATATACTTACAAAATTACGAATACAATCTGTTATTGTTATTTGTATGCGCATTAGTGTCATTTTAATAATTGTGTTAGCAATTTTGCCGGTAATAAATTGTAATTACCTACTTACATTATATGTGATTATTTTATTGCAGGTCATCCTTATAATTGGCATAAATGGAGCATGTCGCACGAATGAACTCTTAAATCTGACTATTAATGCAATTGAAAAGCATTCAGACACAGTGATGTTAATAAAGTTGCCAAACACAAAAACGAATATTGACAGGTCCTTTGTTGTTCGCGACGAGTATGTAGAATTAGTAGAAAGGTATAAATATTTGCGTCCTGCTAATACAAAGACAGACCGTTTTTTTCTGCAATATCATAACGCCAAATGTACCAGACAACCAATGGGTATAAATAAACTAGGTGCGACGCCCCGAGAAATCGCTACTTTTTTGAAATTAGCTGAACCACACCTTTACACCGGGCATTGCTTTCGGCGTACATCAGCCACACTTTTAGCAGATTCGGGAGCCGACCTCACCACGCTTAAGCGCCATGGCGGCTGGAGGTCTAACACAGTAGCCGAAGGCTATATTGAAGATTCTGTAGAGAATAAATCAAAAATCTGCCAACGAATAGTAGAATCCATACATGTGAAGAGCTCAGACCCTTGGTCGCGTCCGGAAACATCGAAAGATATTTTGACAAGTTCGACACGACCGGAGTCGACACCTTGGGAACGTCCGGGAACATCGAAAGAAATCCTGACAAGTTCAACACGACCGGAGTCGACACCTTGGGAACGTCCGGGAACATCGAAAGAAATCCTGACAAGTTCAACACGACCGGAGTCGACACCTTGGGAACGTCCGGGAACATCGAAAGAAATCCTGACAAGTTCAACACGACCGGAGTCGACACCTTGGGAACGTCCGGGAACATCGAAAGAAATCCTGACAAGTTCAACACGACCGGAGTCGACACCTTGGGAACGTCCGGGAACATCGAAAGAAATCCTGACAAGTTCAACACGACCAGAGTCGACACCTTGGGAACGTCCGGGAACATCGAAAGAAATCCTGACAAGTTCAACACGACCGGAGTCGACACCTTGGGAACGTCCGGGAACATCGAAAGAAATCCTGACAAGTTCAACACGACCGGAGTCGACACCTTGGGAACGTCCGGGAACATCGAAAGAAATCCTGACAAGTTCAACACGACCGGAGTCGACACCTTGGGAACGACCGGGAACATCGAAAGAAATCCTGACAAGTTCAACACGACCGGAGTCGACACCTTGGGAACGACCGGGAACATCGGAAGAAACTTTTACGAGTTCAACACGACCGGAGTCCCCTACTTTTACCAACGACAATGAAAATACGGATCCTTCCCATTCTTTCCAGTCACAAAATACACAAATTGCAAATATAAATGTCCCAAACAAAAAGATAACTTACCTGTCTATATCCAACTGCACTAACTGTACCTTTAACTTTTAATTTACTGTATAATATACGCAAAATATACTAATTAAAGCTTTAGTTTTATTTATATTATATTTCTTTTTTCTTAGTCTTGTTCTCACTGTTGAGGTGAAAAGTTGTATGTGCGACACGAGACCAAAGTTATTTACATTTCGTGACTTTTGAGTCCCTCACTACGCTATTATAGAATCTTTCGCTTGCTTGGGACTCAAAATTGTCACTCGATGCAAATAAGAACTTTGCTCTCTTGTTGCACAAATAACTATTGTGCAACAAGAGAGGAAAGTTGATTTTTCTTGCGAGTGTTGATTTTAAGTCCCGAGAAAGCGAAAGTTTCTATAATTGAATCACGAGCGAAGCGAGTGATTCTGTTAGAATCTTAAGCGTAGCGAGGGACTCAAAAGCACGAGATGTAAAATAACTGCTCTCGTGTGATATATATAATTTTTCACCTCAGTATTAAAGGTTAAAATTTGTTTGTAATAGACCCCGGTGTATGAAGTGGCAGTTCATGGCCTTCACTAAAAAGCTACTTTGTTTCACTCCCTGGAGTGAGGAAAGTCTCTATTTCGTCACTCCTTGGAGTGAGGAATGTCGCACTTTCGTCACTCCAGGGAGTGACGAAAGTAAACCTGTTCGAGCTGCTGAGGTGAAAAATATTAACATAAGGGAAAATGGCGAAGCCTTTTGCGGATAGCCTTATTGTTTGTGTGTAATGATGACGCCTGATTCTGATTTATGGTTGTACCCACCTGACGAAGCCTACGTTGCGGATTTGAATTTGTCAACCAAATTACTTAATTTGTCATGTCACACTAATCTTAGATAGATGTTTTTATATTCGTACTACTTACATTTAATCGTATTCTTAAATTGTAACTATTGTCCTCAGTCACAAATTTACAAAAGCTAGTTTGTGAATTACCTAATCGTACGATCGTTTCACAGCAGGGGTAGCTCTGCATCACAAAACCTTGCTGTCGCATTGCTACCTTTCAAGGACTGTCTTTGAAATGCAAATGGCTGCTATATCTTCATAAACTCGTGACCATCGCGCACGCGATCCGGCTGTCGTAATACCTAATACCTACGGCAACTTCGGTTTTTTAAGTTTTTTAAATCAATACGTTCGATTTTTAGTATGTACCTACCAGTAAAACTTCGGTCCGGATTCGTCAGACTTTATGCTTAATGCTTTTAAGGCACTTTTTGTTTTAGCTCAGTGTGCTAATTAGGTATTATAAATATATATATATATAAAATCCTTTTTTATTGTAAAATATTAGTACTTCCCTTAGGAGGGGAGTGCTGAAACACTAATTTTTTTGTACGAAAAAAAATTTTTTTTTTCAAAAACCTATTGTGTGTGGTATCATACGAAAGGGCTTTTTGAGGCGATCTTAAAAATATACCATATCATTACATATCAGCCATTTTAAAAAAAAAATAAAAAAATCAAAATATACCTAGTTTGGCCTCCAGATACGATGTGGCAGATTTTTTTTCGTACATTATACCACAAATGATACGTGATATCCTCATATCCAACCCCAAGAAAATAATATCATTAACATTTTTTTTGTTGTTTTTTATTTTAGTTTAATATAAAAAAAAAACTAAATAAAATTATTTTCAAAATTGCTGTCTTGGGGTTAGAATTAGGTTAGAAGGCCAAATTTTAGTATGCTGTTGGGCATGGTACTGGGTCTCCAAAACTGCCGGGAGACAGCGGCGCCGCCCATCTACTTCAGCGGAATGACGTCATCAAAATGACTCCCGACTCGTTGCGAATATTGCATTTTGCACCCAAACTATGCATTGCACATACACGTGTGGGGTATTAAACAAAAGCCAATAAAATATTATATACTTCACTAATACACTATGTACCAAAATATTCAATAGTTTAAGAGAAATTTAAAAATAAATCAAAATGATGAAAAAAAAAAAAACGGTTATTAGGGTTTTTCCACCAAACCAAAAGTCGGACGTTAAAGCAATGTACTACAAAATTAAAGCGGATGTCTCAAGCCATACACTGATATCAAAATAATCCAAATCAGACCAAAAATGTGAAAATTATGCATCAAAATGTAGGTATTTGCTAGAACAAATGCATTAAAGTAAAAAAAAAAACGAAATTGATAATTTTCAGGATAATCCGCATAAGCTTCTAGTATGTTATTAGCAATATATAAAGGATCATAAAACTGCTGGGAGACAATCTCTATAGTGCCTGAGTAACAAATAATGGCGTCATACATGTAACCGCTGCCGAAATTTGCAAAATCTAAATTATAACTATACCATGAGTCATATATTCACGTGTGCTACATCAGACGAAAGGTTATTAAATATATTATGATTCGTTAATACATTATTTATAAAAACAATGTATATTTTAAGAGTTACAAACAAAGAAAAAACACTTTTTATTGAAAAAAGTTCATGTATATATATTTTATAACTGAACTAAAAACGTTATAACAATGTTGCGTATAATATAAAATAAACCAGTTATTCAGCTATACGTCTCAGCTTAAGTTTTTTTATTTTCGATAAAAACTGTGGAAGTTGTACCAAAAAAACTAAAGCGCGCCAACAATTCTACCTTAATGCGCTCATATTATGCAAATAATAGTCCTAATTATGGGGTATTAAATGAAAGAACATTACATAAAATACATGAAAACGACATTTTGTAGTGGAATCATAATTTATAAAATGAATTTGAAAAACAAAAATTTTTGACAGAAGCAAGTAAAAAATAGGTGTTGAAGTCCGTGACTTCTGAGCTAGGTAAAAAAACCTGTTACAGAAGTCAGTCCTCTCCCAGGCAATATAAATAGGCAGAATTTGCTGTCTACGTGTGATGTATTGTTTACATGGAACTACTGAACTCATTCGCCCAGGTGAGCCCAGGTGCACAAAACTTAAATTTTAATCGACTTTCAAAGGAGGAGATTAGGTACGAAAATAAACCGTTGTTTTTCTTATTTATCAAACAAATTCAATTTATGTATATACCTATATATAAACGTAAAAGTCCTGACTGACTGACTGACTGACTCACTTAAATCAACGCCCAGCCCAAACCGTTGGACCTAGAGAGCTGAATTTTTCACAATAGGTAGTTTTTATAGCGCTGGTATCCACTAAGAAGGGGTTTTTCAAAATTCATCCCCTAAGGTGGTAAAAAAGGGGTTGAAAGTTTGTATGGAGATAATAATTTTTTTTAGTGCGGGACTTGAAACTTTGTATAAAGGCATATTATTAAAATACAAGAAAAGTGATTTGAGCGTTATCAAAAATTCATCCCCTAAATGGGTTTAAAAGGGTTGAAAGTTTGAATCCATTACAAATACTACCTCGCCTTTGTACTTCCATTACTGTAATTTATTTTTGTAAACCGCGATTATTACTACTACTACTACTAAATACTTTGAAACTTCTTAGAAAGGTATTGTATAAGATTCCAATAAAGTTATTTCAACGTTCTTAAAAATTCAAACCCTGAAGGGGTTAAAAAGGGGATGTAAGTTTATATGTAGTACAAATTTTCCTTTAAGCTAGGAACTTGAAACTTGGTAAAAAGAGCATTATATTAAAATTGACGAAAACTGATTACTTACACCGTTTTTGAAAAGTTTGTATTAATAGTTTCTGGAGCGATTTTTTTTTTAAATAGTGGAGTTGTTAATCTTCTAAGAGGGTCGAGAGGGATTATATCGTGAACAATTTTTTTCAGTTATGGTCTTGAAACTTCGTAGTTTGTGAAAGACCAATTTCATGCGTTGAATAATTATTAACAATTGATTAACCGTCCCTACTGATATCTTTTGCTGCATAATGTTCTATATTATGGTCATGTAGAATATTTACTAATAACCAACTACCTAATAACCACCAACATAAAAGTCGCGGGCAACAGCTAGTAAATTATAATTCCACACCAAAATATCGTTTTCATGTGTTTTGTGTAATGTTCTTTCATTTAATACCCGATAATTAGGACTATTCTTTGCATAATAAGAGCGCATTAAGGTAGAATTGTTGACGCGCTTTTAAGCTGAGACGTATAGCTGAATAACTGGTTTCTTTTATATTATACGCAACATTGTTATAACGTTTTTAGTTCAGTTGTAAAATATATATACACGAACTTTTATCATAAAAAGTTGTTTTTCTTTGTTTGTAGCTCCTAAAATATACATTTTTTTCATAAATAATGTAGTAACGAATCATAATATATTTAATAACCTTTCGTTTGATATAGCACACGTGTATGTATTGTGACACTGCATATTTTATGATATTCAGTTTAACAGTTTTGCTTGCGTCTCAAATAGTACGTAGTATTTTTCATGTGGCAAGTAAGTCTTTAGTGTAGCAACATTTGTATGTGTTGCCACCACAAATTAAATTCACATTTATGGAATAATAAAGAATATAAATTTAATTATAAAAACTTAATTAGTATTGCAAAAAAAAAGAGTAAATATGTTTAGAAAATTAAATATGATTTATTTAACTATTAAGAATTTATATACAAAATTATTCCATAAACTCCTGATCTGTTGGGATTTTTAAAGAGGTTATCACAGGATCTAGCTTGGAAGCCATTTCCTGGTGTGTGCTCGCCCTGATCGGGCAAGTTTCTTTCAGGAGACAAAGAGAAGCTGCTTACATCATGCTATAGTAGTATATAACAAATAGCGGTATATGCAATAACCGCTGCGCTCAGAAGCTAGAAGCTCCTGCAACCTTTATTTTGGCACCAATAAAATCTGCTGGTGGAATCGTGTGGTGGGAAGGGGTGTCACAGCTGTGAAATAAGTCTAACATAAGGATTTCCAGCTGCTGACTGGGTGTTTTATCGTGCTTCATGGTATTTTCATCGTGTTCCATCGGTTTCTGCAGTGAACTATTCTATTTCGTTCCTGTTCTGATGACATACGACGCCATGAGGATGGATATCTGTCCATGAGGCTCGTGGAAGATCGCCACCGAGTGGAAGCTTAGTCCGTCTGCACTGATCCGTGGCCTGGGGCAAATTCCGTGCTACTGTATTGGCTCCGGCGCGGCCGAGGATAGTGCAACGGGCATGATCGGGTGGTAATCCCTGGCAGGAGGTTGGTCGACAAATTTCCTTCCATTCTAAAGAATAGGATTTAAAGAGTAAAATTGAAAGTGGTAAATTTCACATGTACTGGACATATGTGGTGGCAATAGATAGAATAGGTACTAACAAATTTGGATAGGGCTGTTTGCGAATCATTATGGAACCATTTGTAACACGACCCAGGCTCTACCGATTGTAAAATTTCGTAGGATAAAGTGTAAAATGACAACCGAATGATTTGCTAGCGGTTACCTTCACGTTTATTAAATAGCAAATAAAAAAAAAACCAGCCCAGCCGGGCAAGTAATACTCACGTGATAGTATGAGTCACGGTATAGTTAAAATTTAGATTTTGCAAATTTCGGCAGTGGCCACATGTATGACGCCATTATTTGTCACTCAGGCACTATAGAGATTGTCTCCCAGCAGTTTTATGATCCTTTTTATTTTGCTAATAGTATTCTAGAAGCTTATGCGGATTATCCTGAAAATAACCAATTTCGATTTTTTAAACTTTAATCCATTTGTTCTAGCAAATACCTACATTTTGATGCATATTTATCACATTTTTGATTTGATTTTGTTTTTTTGGGTATCATTTTATGGCTTGAAACATCAGCTTTAATGTTGTAGTACATTGCTTTAACGTTCGACTTTTGGTTTGGTTATAAAACACAAATAATCGAATATTTTTTTACATCATTTTGACTTCTTTGTCAATTGCCCTAAAACTATTGTATATTTTGGTACATAGTGTAGAAATGAAATATTGAATATTTAATTGGCTTTCATTATATTTAATACCACACACGTGTATGTGCAATGCATAGTTTGGGTGCAATATGCAATATTCGTAACGGGGCGGGAGTCATTTTGATGACGTCATTCGGCTAAAGTAGATGGCCGGCGCCACTGTCTCTCGGCAGTTTTGTAAACCCAATACTATGCCAAATGACATACTAAAAGTTGAAAGCGGTTTCCGGATCTGAACTATATTCCCATAAGGCAGTGCACTAAGTATAAACTTCATACATGAGGCTAATTGGCGTTTTCCCTAAACGATTGTCACTTGACTAGGCCGTCAAGTTGTTTATTAAATTATACGCAATACGATGATGTTTACTGAAATAGTACATTACTACAGAGGCCGGGAAGTAAGGGGTTGCCGGCCGAATGCATATATACGGCCGAACGTAGTGAGGCCGGATAGTTATGAGGCCGACAACCCCTTTTCACGCCGATGTATGTATAGTGCTTTTCTCAAACATGCAATGAAATAAATAAAGAAATCCCCACGAAATCAAAGTTTTAATTCTAAACAAACTAAAAGTAAACTAGGCACAAAATATAACTACCACCTGTACCTATCTTTATCACACGTGTCGTATATTTTACACATGTAGTTAATCAATTTATTACACAAATGTTCAAAGGTATATTTATGTATCTTTGATTTTTCGCCTTGCATCCTTCTGACTGTAGTTTTAGCCACATAACTAAGATTACATCGTTTTTTATATTGATATTATGCTTCACATACATCGTTGCCTTAAACATGGAGTATAATTAACAGGTATTCATTTAATATTTTCGTCGGAACTCATATTAAATAACACAATAAACAACGCACAATAAATCCAATGAATTGAATTACAGATACACAATGAAAAATGTTCAACTTTACCTCCAAAACGATTTAAAAAACACCAACGCGTGTTTGAGTAGACATTTTTACCGCTAATATTTAAATGAAATATAGTTTGTCAAAGGACTATCTCATTTCAAACATAGACAGAGATAATCATACTATCTTTGTCTTACACTGGTACTAGCACCCAAAAGAAAAGGATGAGTATAGTTTTTTTGTTCTTATTTACTGACAAACTGGTTTGACCAACTATATTTTAAATCTGTATTTGTAGGTAAATTTGCAATTCAATATTATTGGAATTTGTTAATAATGTTTTATTTATATATTTTTTGTAAATTCGATACAAATAAAACTGCAAAATATATTAATTATCGTTTATTGTTTTTTTAAGGGGTATTGGCAGAATGTCATTCCGAACCATAAGCAAATATTGGTTATAGTTTTTTTTTGGCTGAATGCCATGATGCTGTGTCACAAATATATGTGAAATGGAAATTAAAAAAGAGCCACTTCCCGGCCTAGGCCTGCAACTTTGTATGAAATTTCATTACAGGCCCCCCGTCTAGCCGCGCCGGAGTCGTGATACTTCCCAGCCTAATATAAAGAACGTAATATCAATATTACATAGCATGTTTGAGAAAACGATTTTTTTCTCTTATTGAAGACTCAGAACGACTTTTTCCCCTCACTAGCTCGAAAAGCCGTCTTTTATCCTTTAAAACAAGCGGGGAAAAACGCATGTTATCCACTAGTGGGGAAAGTAATTTGACCTTGGATGGAGCGTGTTTAAGTAGCTTGACAGATAACAAAACGTAAAACTCTCGTAATAATGGTTCGTTCGATATTAATTATCATTAAATAAATGGTTTGAGAATCTAATAAAAAAGACCATATTTAGCTTTATTTGATAATTTTAAGTCATAAACCTTAAATTTCCATAAGAAACGTTAGATTTTTTATTTATATAAACTGTGGAACTAACTGTAACTAAACTGTGGAATGAACTGTCGCCTGCGGTATTTCCGGACCGATATGACCTTCAAACCTTCAAGAAAAGAGCGTATTCCCATCTTAAAGGCCGGCAACGCACTTACAACCCCTCTGGTGTTGCGGGTGTCCATGGGCGGCGGTAATCGCTTACCATCAGGTGATCCGTCTGCTCGTTTGCCTCCTATTTCATAAAAAAAAAAATATATATATAATTCTGAACGCACAAGTTGAGTCGATGCAATTTCAAAACGCATCGTTGACATTTCATACGTCAGAACAGAAATGTCAACATTGTCAACAAATTTACTTAAAAACACTTCTCACCGACTCACGTAAAAATCAGAATTTCCAGTGTTTTCTGTTATAATATCGTAAAAAAATAAGTGATTCCAGTGATGAAGATGATTTAACGCCTGTGGATGTTGCACTTTCCTCGCTATAGTGAGGGGAAACGACTTTTTTACCTTTAGGACTGTGCACGATGACAGCGCCAAACAGCGGATGCAACTATAGGCTTGTACTTTGTCAAAGCTATTAAGCGAGAAGTAAGTAAATCGTAATAATTTCAGTGAAAACTACTGAACGGATTTTTATGCGGTTTTGACCTATGAATAGAGTGATTCTTGAGGAAGGTTAAGGTGTATAATTTGTTAAGGTTTTGTGTAAATTAGTTGAAATATGACGATATTTGGTAATGAAGTCAGTAAAAAATCACGCTGGCTAAGAGCTTTAATCGAAAATACTGCCCAACCCGTTTGAGATATGTTGTGTATCTAATTACATTAAATAATAATATACGAATATAGATATGCTTTATTTGATAGCTCAATCGATAAGTCAATGAATTCAAATTGACATTGTCCTCTAGTCATAGATAGCTAAACCATGAAGGCCTAACACTCTCCCTCGTTATTGAATTCAAGCTCAGGCTAGAGGTTTAGGCGTGTTGGAGCTTTTCTATTTCTTGAACTGCGGCGAAGTACGCGTTCTGTAGGAATCTCAACTGTCTCTGGCAATGTAGCTTCCGATGCTTTTTCTAAAGCTTGAGGTTCTGGTTGTACATTCGTAGGTACAGGTAATGTTACCGAGTCAGACACGGCACTTTGCCTTTTACTTGGGCTTGGTACATTCTGGGCATCATGAACACCTTCAGGGTTAATGGGCGTAGCTGTTTCTACATTCGGTTGAATTGGTGTAGGTTCTGTAGTCGGTGAACTTGGCCTGGGTAAATAGACGTATGGAACATCACCGCTGCATGACGTCTTTTTTATTTGATCTGTATGTCTCTGATGTAATTTTCCTTGTACTTCGACCTCGTAGTGAAGTTTCCCTTTTCTTTCTGTAATTGTTCCAAATTTCCACTTGTTGCTGTCGTACATTCTTATTTGAACTCTATCACCTCTTCTGAATTCCTTTTTCACAATCTTGTCATCATTATCATTTTTCATCCTTATTTCTGGTACTCTCTTGACTAAGTAGTAGTAGTAGTAGTAGTAGTAGTAGTAAACTCTTTATTGTACAAATATACATATTAAAAATTACATGGTACAAATAATAAGATGTACAAAGGCGAACTTATCCCTAAGTCTATCCTTGTCCTATATAATCTTTTAAACATCATTTCTGCTGGGCTCAAACCCGTAGCGCTGTTTGGTGTTTTCCTGTACATCATTAGAAATCTATATAGCTTGTCTTGTAATGTACCCTCTTCATTTGCCATTGCTTTCAGCTTCCTTTTTACCGTCTGTACGTATCTTTCGGCTTGGCCATTCGTCGAAGGATGAAAAGGAGCAGTAAATTTAGCCTGGATTCCATTTGATTTGAGAAAGCTTTGCATTTCTTCTGACCGGAATTGTCTGCCGTTGTCTGAAACTTGCGTAATTGGTAGGCCAAATATAGTATATAACTTTTTAAGAATATTTATTGTTGCTGTTGATGTAATTGAATTTGTTGGTGTTACTTCTAACCACTTTGTATACGCATCCATCACGATAAGAAAGTAATGGTTCATAAACGGTCCGGCATAGTCTATGTGTACTCGGCTCCATGGCTCTTTCGGATATTCCCAAGTATGTACTGGTACTTTGGTAGGATTCTTCTGCATCAAACAACATACTTTGCATTTCTTTACCATATTTTCAATGTCCGTGTCAATATGTTTCCACCAAATGTAGCTCCTGGCTAAAGCTTTCATTTTAACAATGCCTGTATGGGCTGTATGAAGTTCTTCTAATATTTGAGGTTGTAGTTTCTTAGGTATGACAATTCTTATTCCATAGAAAATGCATCCATTTTGCAGTGAGAATTCATGAAGTCGGTTAGGGTCGTCTCTACCCGACTGTATGTCCATGTAAAGCTTTTGTAGCTCTGAGTCCTTGATTGTAGCGTCTTTTATTTCTTGTAAGGTTATTGGTATCTCTGATATCTGATTTAAGTAAAACGCGTCATCATCCATAAGGGTGTCTTTTGCTGTATCTGTTGGATTAGGTAGTCTTGAAAAATAATCAGCATTTGCATGTTCAGTCGTCTTTCTCAGCTTTATATTGTAATCGAAACCTGCTAAAAAATTTGCGTAGTGTACTAGTCTGATAGCAGTAGTAGCAGGTGTCGCTTTTTCAGGGTGTAGTATTCTTGCTAATGGTTGATTGTCAATGATCAATATAATTTTTCGTCCATAGCAGTATTGGAAAAATTTCTTAAGTCCCCATATCAGTGCTGCCGCCTCTTTATCTAGCTGACTGTACCCTTTTTCTGCTTTAGATAGAGATCTTGACACAAAAGCAATAGGTCGTTCAGTCTTGTCCGGCATAATGTGTGATAAAACCGCTCCAAATCCTGTAGGGGACGCATCTGTGGCGAGTGTCACTTGTAAGTTGGCATGGAATGGTATTAATACTTTATCTCCGCATATCTCTTCCTTCATTTCATTAAAAATCTTTTCACATTCTTTTGACCATACAAACTTGGTATCTTTTTGCAACAGCTTGTAAAGTGGATTTAGTTTTGAAGCAAGATTGGGAATAAATTGTTGGTAATAATTAATCATTCCCAGAAAAGTACGGAGCGATGATACGTTTGTAGGTCGTGTACTACTTTTAATGTCGTTTACCTTATCTTGCATTGGATGAAGGCCTTTTTCGTTTATTGTGTGTCCCAAGTATGTAATTGATTTTTGGAAAAATTGACATTGTCCTCTAGTCATAGATAGCTAAACCATGAAGGCCTAACAAGATATAACAAAACAATGTATGGTGGAAAGATCTCTCTTTCATTGCTCTACAAAAAAGTCCGCGATGGTATATGTCTATCTTTTAAGGATAACTTACTATACCCATTCTTACCTTCTACAAAAAGATTTCATAGTATGTGGTATTTTCAAAGCTATTTACACGGATACAGTATTAATAATTATCAAATTAAATACGTTAGTTATATTAAGAATTTCATACAGATTACAATGGTCCCTTACACCATACATTTTAAATGAATATCTCAGGAGTAATCGTAAATTAAAGTTCCATTTCAACCCATAACTTGTATGAAATGTTAAAGACGCTAATCCATTAGTTGTCAATTTTTACCACCTTATGCGCTGCACTCGTTTCACTTTACCCCCCCCCCCACCCCCATGTACTTCGCACGGTGCCAATAATCAAGATCAAGTGCGGGTAGTTCGCAAAACCCGCGCAGCAACAAGATGTTGATATAATTCCTCGCCAGTCTGCCTGTGACCACGAACGTAACGTCACGTTCGAAACGTCGGGCCAAAAATAAACGTAGGTTTTTACGCGATTAAGTCCTGTGTTAGTTTTAAAAGTATAAGTTATAATAAACTTTTAAATTAGTACAGAATACCCAGATATAATATATATTTTTTTCGAATTTTTGTACACACGGTAAAATTTAAGGGGACACTTTTTTTGAACTTTCAAAGCGATTACTTAACCAATAAACTTGTTTAGTAACCTTAAAGTTGCTTCTAAAGATCTATCAAATGTATGTTATGTATGAAAATGAAAATGGAAGTTTATTAATAACAATACTGTCCGCGCGCGAATTCCGTGCACGGCTGAGGAATGTTAGGAATGTTGGGCGTCATGACAGAGTGATGGTGACTGGTGTCATTTTGTACGTACGGGCGCGGCGCACACCCCCCCATTTCCTCGACCTCCGAATGCACGGAATTGGCGCGCGGACAGTAGTCACAGTAGGCCGAGCACATGATTGGCGCGACAGTATCTCGCCGCGAGATAGACTACCCGTCTTTTACTAACTGTATGAATTAAAGAGGGACGGGTAGTCTATGTCGCGGCGAGATACTCTCGCTCCAATCATGTGCTAGCCCTGCAGGTCTGTTTAATGTACATGTGGTATACATATTAAACCTACAATCTACATACACGTGGTAAGTTGAGGTTTTTTTAGGCAGACAGTCTTAATGACAATTATATTTATAATTCATTACATATATGTTTATTTGTTACAATTCATTTAACTATATCATATTAAAAATTATAACTATTTATGTGTTTCATGTATTCATTTATATATTTCCCTATGTGCCCTAAGTTTATTTTTACTAAAAATTAAATGAATTTTCACTCACCAAGCGGCGCCGCTCATGCGTGAGGTCTCATCAAGTTTCAATAGTATGGAGTTTATATGGCGCAAAACCAATATTTACATTCTTTTATTTTAATTAATTCCTATAGTGCTATTAAATTGTCGTCAACATTTTTGTTGTAATATTTGTTACGTATGCTAGGGTTGATATTTTAATTCAATACCTTATAGTTCGTGTCATTCACAATGACGCGCAGATTTGTCAAATCTAATCTTTAATAAGGCACGCGTCTTCGTGAATAATACGATTTTTACCAGGAAATCCATATTATTCTTCTCGAAATACCGAGAGTTAAATACTTCATGAATCATTTCAGTGGAGAAATTCGCCAAAAAGTTCCTTTAGTGGCAAGGTATATCCGTCTGGCAAGAAGTTCACCTTTTGTAAGCTTTTTTCTGAGAACTTTCACGTCGTGCTCTAGAAAAAACATATTTTCTTCATAGGTGGTATATTTTATCATTATACTTCTTGTAATAAAGGACTTAGGAAGGAGGACCAATAACTTAAGTTCAATTTGTAAGGTTTCATTCATATGGCGACAATTTAATAGTACTCACCCTATACAGATCGTTCTCTATACAAAAAATATATTTCTTAAATCATTTGATTTGCTCCCTAGTTGAATTACTGAATACTTTTAGAGTAAGTATTGTAGACAATTTTGCAGATATTTAGTTCAATATGCGTTTGAACAATCAATTATGTTTATTATCTCCAATTTCTTAATCCAACACTTTCAACACTCTTGAACAATCTTAACTTGATAAGCAGTAGCCTTCGTGCTAGATGTGACTGTTTCCAGCGCCATAGCGAGAATGATATTTTTACCCCATGGTACGTTATATTTATACTTTTTCATGATTAGAATTAGCGGGTAGAAGAAAATAGTTATTTGTTATACAAGGGTGCAAATGCAAAGTTGTATTTTACCCGCGAGTGTGGAATTGCAACGACGAGCAAGCGAAAGGATTCTATAGTTGAACCACGAGCGAAGCGAGTGGTTCTAAAATAGAATCCTGAGCGTAGCGAGTGTTTCAACACACGAGAAGTAAAATACATTTGCACCCGTGTGTAACACAAAACTTTTCCCCTCACTATAGCGAGGAAAGTGCAACATCCACGGGCATTAGATCATCTTCATCACTGGAATCACTCATTTTTTTACGATAATACGATATTATAACAGAAAACTCTGGAAGTTGCGTATTTTTACGTGTCGGAGTCGATGATAATTTTTTTGTTGACAATGTTGACATTTCTGACGATGCGTTTTGAAATTGCATCGACTAAACTTGTGCGTTCAGAATTACATTCAACATCATTTAAAAAAACAAATGTTTCTTATGGAATTTAAGGTTTATGAATTAAAATCATTAAATAAAGCTAAATTTGGTATTTTTCACTAAATTCTAAAAACACAAGTTTAATGTAGATACTCTGGGTCTTTTATGCCCTTTATTAGAGATCAAGAATCTTAGACCTGATTACTCTAGTCTAGATATACTCCTGAAGGGACGTAGTCGTCATACAACCGGAGTCACGCGACAATCTAGCAGCAAGCCCTGGGTATATCGGGATGGCGGAGCATTCCCCGGGGAACAGGGTTTCAGGACTAAACCTCCGCGGCTATCTACGCGAGAATACGCGCGGCCTATACAGGTTTAGGGAGAACAGGGATACTGCGGATAACCTTACCGGCTATCTACGCGAATACGCGAGGCCATGCAAGGCTATACTACAGGGAAAGGAAGGAAGAGTCCTTCGGCTATCGACGCGAATATGCGCGGCCTATAAAGGAAAGGACTCAGACCTAGAGGAATTCTGGGACGAACGCGAGAACGCACGCCGTCACACCGGACTGAGCAGCCGTTGTTTCCAGCGCGGGCTCGAAACATCGACTGGCTTCCGCTAGTACTCTGTCTTCTTACACTCCCCTTTCTGGGGGCGTGAGGAGGCCATTCCTGGGCTATGCCCATTTTGGTGGCTTCTTTCGCGGGCTGTAATAACAGCCCGGTCTGTTGGGCCCGCGTTTAAGGTGCTGGCTATTTTCTCTCTTCTTCTTTCTTCTTTTTATGTTGGCCATCATGGCTTTGAGGTCATGTTGGCCAACATCACGCAACAAAGCCACGGATTGCTTTGTGGTGTCCTAAGGGTCTGGTGGCGGCACGAGTTCACGTGGCTGGCGGGCATTTGGGGGCGGGCGTGTAGGGGGGCTATCCTCTGCAGCAGTGTGTGTTGCGACGAGACGCCATCGAACATCCTGCGCGCAAGTTGTTCGATTAATGCGTCCAGGCTTCGTGCGAATGGGGAGGCTGCTGTGGAGCACTGGACGAAGTTATGTGCGCGCAGTTTTCGTACGCCTTACTACCTCCTCGGTGCGCTGCTTCATTGTGTGGCCCCTGTCAATGGTGACCCCTAGGTACTTCACTGGGTGCTGCCACTCGATATCCTCGCCTAGGAGCTTGAGTGGCGGCGGGAGTCGTGCTGCTCGCGTGAGGAGCGCTTAGGTCTTGCTGACGTTCACCGAAAGCCTCCATTTGTTCAGCCACACAGGTAGGGCTTCAAGCTGGCGCTGGATCTGCGCTTTTATAGGCGCGCGGCGTCGGTGGCCGCGTGGTGGTGTAGCCGGTGCGCTCTGCCCGCCGCGCATCGTGCTTTACCGCTCCGGTCGCTGGTGTGTTGTGACATAGCCGTGACTGTGACGTCACAAGTTTTCTAAAAAACTTGGTTCTATAGTGCGGGTAAACGTGATACTGTTCAAAAGACAAACTTCTTTTGCACAGAATTACAAGGCTTAAACCCAGTTAGCGTCGCTGGTTCGTCATCTAGCGGGCTTTTAGGTTAGGAAAGCATACAAATTACTTAAATATTAGTAGTCATTGCATAGCTAAAACACGGTAACAATTCAGTGACGAATTTATTCCAAAGGTTTTCAAGGTAGTATTTTAACAGATACAATACTATAAAATCGTTGAGTAGCATTGCGGTTACTAAGCTATGTTTTGTTTATTACACAGTGCATAATTACGATACTATAAACACGTAAAGTGACTTGGCCGTTTATTAAGTAATTTTTTATATATCATACAATTCTAAAAAACGGCTAACATATACTTAACGGGTTTTTAGGAGTAATATCGTACATATTTTAGTTATTACTTGCAACACTATAACACAAAAATGTTATTTTTTATTAAATAAAATAATATTTGGCTTAATGGGTTTCAAATAATGAAAGCTTAAATTTAGTTTAAATTTTTGCAGAAGAGAAATCTGGAATAAATGGAAACATTTTCTAGAGATATGGGTTTGAACGTTTTTTGGCCATATCTTAAAACTATAATTTGTGGGTTAGATATGTTTTAGAGATAGGATGGCAGAACAATTTTTTTCAGTTAGGGTTGAAACTTCGTAGTTTGTAAAAGACAATTTTCATGCGTTGTATAATTATTAACAAATGATTAACCGTCCCTACTGATATATTTTGCTGCATAATGTTCTATATTATGCTCATGTAGAATATATAACCACCAACATACGTATCCACGCGTACGAAGTCGCGAGCAACAGCTAGTAATTCATGTTTAAGGCAACGATGAATGTGAAGCATAATATCAACATAAAAAACTATGTAATCTTAGTTATGTGGCTAAAACTACAGTCAGACGGATGCAAGGCGAAAAAATCAAAGAAACATAAATATATCTTGAAAATTTGTGTAATAAATTGATAAAATGAAGCATGCCAAGTACTCTGCCCTGGAACCAACGTACGACTTTGTGCCGGTTGCAGTCGAGACTGCGGGACCTTGGGCTGTGGAGGCTTTGTGAGGGATTTGGGTCTGCGGCTGAGGGACAGGGGGTGCGACCCTCGGTCCGGATCGTACCTGTTCCAACAGATCTCGTTGGCCATCCAGCGCGTTAACGCTGCCAGCGTAATGGGGACTTTTGAAGCCAGGTACGATTCGTGACGGTTATTTAATTTGAACAAAAAAAAATTACGAAGCCTGTTGCGGATATCATCATTGGTATTTTTGGGACGAAGCATGTTGCTGATTTGCATTTGTAGCCACCTGACGAAGCCTGCGTTGCGGATTTTTTTACATGTAAAAAAAATTGATAAAATACATGTGTAAAATATAAGACACGTGTGATTAAGATAGGTGGTAGTTGTATTTTGTGCCTCGTTTACTTTTAGTTTCTTTAGAAATAAAACTTTAATTTCGTGGAGATTTCTTTATTTATTTCATTGCATGTTTGAGAAAAGCACTATACATACATCGGCTTGGAAAGGGGTTGTCGCGTATATGCATTCGGCCGGCAACTCCTTACTTCCCAGCCTCTGTAGTAATGTACTATTATACAATCGTGATATAATAGAGAGCTTTTCAGTCGAGTACCGTGTTTAAGCAACGAAGCTTGCTGAGTTGCTTAAGTTAAGGTGCGAAATTGAAAAGCTTGATTATATCTCTATTGTATACAATACTTTTTCTACGATACAATAATACAAAACACAATACAATACAATAAAATAATACATTCAACTAGTAGTCATATAGGTAAACAAACCAAAAGTATACAGCTAAGAATGCTAAGATACGCGAGCTGCCGCAGCTCCGGCGGGTTGGTCAACGACACCTCCTCGTAAGCCCTGGTACCTGCTCCGCGCTAAATTCAATTTTTAACCGACTTGAATTTCATAGAAGGAGGAGGTTCTGTATTCGGATGTCTATTTTTTTATGTATTTCACCGATTACTCTGAGACCCGTGGTCCGATTTGAGTAATTCTATTTTTGTTCGAAAGGAGCTACTTCCAAGTTGGTCCCATATTAATCTGGTTCTGATCTGATGATGGGATCCCTGAGGAATTGAGGGAACTCCTCAATTTTTAAAGGCACATGTATGGTGATTTGGGTGTTTTCTTAAGCAACTCAAGCGTTTCCTCCCAAAAACCACCAATTTGATGAAGTGGAGCTGATGATGATGATTGTTTTGATGATAATGATTTCAGCGATTACTCCGGCATCCATGATCCGATTTGAGTAATTCTTTTTCTAATTGTTTGAAAGAAGTTACCTCCAAGGGTGTTTTCGTAACATTTTTGGTTTTGATCTGATGATGGAATCCGTTAGGAATTAAGGGAACTCCTCAATTTTTAAAGGCACGCGTATGGTGATTTGGGTGTTTTCTAAAGTAACTCAAGCGTTTCCTCCCAAAAACCACCAATTTGATGTAGGGCAACTGTAGCCTAACCAAGAGTTTGACACTAAATATTCGCTAGTGTCTTCGTAACTTACTTTGTACACTAATATGCCAGTACGAGCGAGATGCATAAACAGTAAGTTACGCACACGATAGCGAATATATCAATGTCAAACTCGTGGTAAGGCTACTGATGATGAAGACCACGGACGAAAAGTGGAACTTCCCTCGTATGTGTATTATGATTTTTGATGTAGGTAGTGTTGGAAACCACCAAAGAGACTGAGAGGTGAGGGGTAGGTGTGAGAGGTGAAGGTATAGCGTATTAGTGTTTGGGGGGTTCGAGGTTAGGGGTTGAGGGGAGGTGACTGGATGGGTCGGGGACTGAGGGGTTGAGAGTTAAAGGATTGGGGGTTAGGGTTAGGAGTTAAGGGGTCTGGGGTTAGGGGTCGGGGAATGGCGGTTGAAGGGTTGGTGGTTTAGGGTCGAGGGGTTCAGTGATCAGGGGTTGATGTGCTGTGAGGTTGAGTGATCGGGGGGTTTGAGGGATTGGGTCAGTGGCGGGGCGGAGAATGGATTTAGTGACAGGAATGATTTCCCAAATGGACTCGAGGAAAAATCTGATTATTTAATAGTTTACGAATTAAGAGTTAAACATGATTATGTTTTTCATTCATGCGTCACGCTCTTAACAATGTCTTAAAACTAAAAATGGAAAAATAAACTGTTATAAAAAAAAGATAAACCGACTTCAAAACGGATGAAATAAAATATTATCCTTTTAAGGGTTCCGTGTTTAAGTATATGCGTTACCAACTGATATATTTGAAGTCGGTGCTAAGCCAAGTAGTAACAACACCACTCAAAAATAATTAGCTTTATGTCTATAAATCCCATTACAACTGTACAAATATTATAAACGTGAAAATAATTCTGTCTGCCTCTTTGTTACCTTTTCATGGCTAAACAACTGCTTTAGCTGAAATTTTGAAATGTAGTTCTCTGGATAAGCGACAGAAAATAACTTAGTCCCAATCCCATACTTGCGTGCTATGGACTGTTCAAGAATTAGTAAGAAATGCTCTAAAAAATACGACGACAAATAAACGCATTAGATTTACACTAATGTGCCGACAAGCATGTTACGAACTGCGCCAAGTAGGTTCAACCGTGTGTTCTGTTCTGAGGTGTGTTCTTAAATACCTACAAAAAGTTCGTTTATTGTCGTCGTGTAACGCTGCGTCTTACATAGGCGAACACTTTCGAACGCGAAGCGAAGCGACGCGGATGGACGCGGCGCGGTGCGGCCGGCCCAAGGTGTTCACGTTCGCAACGAGATCGCCCACGTAGGACACTTCTATAGGTATCAATTGTATCAAAGGATTAATTAAGGCGCCGTGCCGCGCCGCTTCGCGTTCGTGTGTTGTTCGCCTACGTAGTACGCTGCGTTAGGCAATCCAACGTACATATATTTATATAGCCGCATCCTTTTCGAATTGCACCAAAATCACTATGCATATATGGTTCAAAATTTGGCTTGGCACCGGTTTCAAACATATCAGTTGGTAACGCATATACTTAAACACGGAACCCTAAAAGGATAATATTTTATTTCATCCTTTTTGAAGTCGGTTTATCTTTTTTTTATAAAAGTTTTTATATTGTATAGAATACTTTTTACAGGATTCTGAATTTACAGGCATTTAACTTATGAATTGTTCTAGCACGAGGTACTTACGCACGATTAAAGCAAAATATACTTTAACATATGTATGTATGTCTAGTCTAATGAGGTTCCTTTTTTTTGATGAAAATCACTATGCATATATGGTTCAAAATTTGGCTTGGCACCGACTTCAAACATATCAGTTGGTAACGCATATACTTAAACACGGAACCCTAAAAAGGATAATATTTTATTTCATCCTTTTTGAAGTCGGTTTATCTTTTTTAGGGTTCAGTACCTCAAAAGGAAAAAAACGGAACCCTTATAGGATCACTCGTGCGTCTGTCTGTTCGTCTGTCACAGACTATTTTCTCCGAAACTACTGGAGCAATTAAGTTGAAATTTGGTACACATATGTAAGTTAGTGACCCAAATATGGACATGTAACGTAAACAAATTAATTTTAAACAAGGGGGCCACTTTTAAGTAAATGAGAAAATTTAAAAATAAAGTTTGTCAAACTACATCGTGTTACATATCAAATGAAAGAACTCATTGTGGGAATCTCAAATGTATTTTTTTTATAATTTTAAGGTAAATAGTTTAGAAGTTATTCAAGAAAATAGGAAAAAAAACCGGCCAAGTGAGAGTCGGACTCGCGCACCAAGGGTTCCGTACCATTACGGAAAAAAACAGCAAAATAATCACGTTTGTTGTATGGGAGCCCCATTTAAATATTTATATTATTCTGTTTCTACACGACTGCCCAAAAAAAGGAGTGTATTGTTTTCAGGGTTCATACTTGTATGTGAGTTTCTTTATTCCACCATAACTTCTGAATGCCTTGACTGATTTAGATGTATAACATACGGTTAGCATCCTAACGTCAATCCGAGTGACTGAGTGGCTATGTGACGTCATAATAAAAAAAAACATGGCGGACTTAATACACGATAATGCGCGACCTTTAGAATAAAAAACTTGCAAACCTATCGAGTGGGGTATCAAAAGAAGAGCTTTGAAAGACAATTAAAAATATATATGTTTATAGCTTTTCAGTTCACTTCCAACCGCAGTCGTGTTTTTAAATTTGTAATTGCTTTAGTTGAGTAGTTTAGTTAGTAGTTTAGTTAGTAGTAGTCGGACTTAATTACTTGGTTTTTGATCCGACCCCTATGGTTTTTTTAGACATTTCACATAAAAAATACATTGTTTAATTTGTGTAATGTACGGAACCCTTGGAACGCGAGTCCGACTCGCCCTTGTTTTTATTTTATAAAAGTTTTTATAAGACAGTTTTTTTCACGATATTGGCCACCGTAGCCTATGGAGACTAACAAGCAATGCTAAGCGGTTTTCGTAGGGTATGGATGATGCTATATGAAGGGTGTCACATGCGCATTTTTATAATTGACTAAACCGTATCGATAAAATTCTTATGCTTGAGTCGGAAGTGCCATAGACTATCCAACGTTGAAAGAGTAAGGTCGTAGTGTTGCATATGAAGTTGTAATACACAGATTATACTCGTCGAGTAGAAAAAATAAAATGTTTATGTTGGCCAACCAATCACAAAGCAGATGCGACGCAGCAACGTGTTTAAGTAGGCTAATTTGCATTGAATCGAGTCTCCTTAAACAAGAAATACTTTATCGAAATGTATTGTTCTATTTTCAAAATTTTTATAATTGACTAAACCTTAACTGACTGAACATCCCTCGTTCCGTGGTGCTAGAGAGTCGTGAAAAGCTTGTGTCGGATATTGAGGGCAGTCTATCCAGAGTTTCGGTGTGGGGCCGGGACAATTTAGTGCGATTCAACCCCACCAAGATACAAGATACAAGAAAACCCCATTTACTGTGGTCCCACAGTTCGAAGGCACAGCCCTTACCATGTCAGGGAGTATTGGGATCCTCGGTGTCGACATCTCCAGTGACGTCCAATTCCGTAGCCACCTGGAGGGGAAGGCTGGTCTGGCATCCAAAAAACTCGGTGTGCTCAATAAAGCACGGCGATACTTTACTCCGGGGCAAAGACTGCTGCTATATAAATCGCAAGTCAGACCCCATATGGAGTACTGCTGTCACCTTTGGGCAGGAGCACCTGGATGCCAGCTTGGAGCCTTCGACTCAGTCCAAAGGCGCGCTGTACGAATCGTCGACGATCCCAAACTCACAAGCGGTATTGAACCTTTAAGTCTAAGGAGAGACTTCGCCTCCTTATGCGTGTTCTACCGCTTGTACCATGGGCTGTGCTCTGAAGAATTGTTTGACATGATGCCAACGGCCGCTTTTTATCACCGCACCGCTCGCCATCGGCAGGGTGTTCTTCCTCACACCCTAGCACCTAAATGGTCGCGTACTGTACGGTTTAAGAGGAATTTCCTCCCGCGTACGTTTCGGCTGTGGAATGAGCTCCCTGCCGAGGTTTTCCCGAGGGGCTACAGTATGAGGTTCTTCAAAAAAGGAGTGTACAGGTTTTTAAAGGGTCGGCAGCGCGCGTGTAATATCTCCGGTGTTGCAGGCGTCCATAGGCTACGGTAACTGCTTACCATCAGGCGGGCCGTATGCTTGATTGCCACCGACGTGGTCTAAAAAAAACGTTTCGATAAAATTCTTATGCTTGAGTCGGAAGTGCCATAGACTATCCAACGTTGAAAAGAGTAAGGTTGTAGTGTAGCATATCAAGTTGTAATACACAGATTATACTCGACGAGTAGAAAAAATGATATTTTTGTGTTTGATAACACATCTAGATATGAATTTAAATTACTGTGTTAAATCTCAAAGCTAACAGGGCTATAGTTTTTCCGTAAAGTGTACCACAAGAATGCATAGATTGTCGAATGGTGATAGGGCTCGCTTCGCTCGCCCTAATTACGATCACGTATCATCGTATATGCCTATGCTCGGATAAACATTATATTACACAAAAATAATATACAAGTACACTGTAAAAGTGTGAATACTAATCGTATTCACATTCTAAGAACTTGTAACCACGGTCTAATCTTGCAACTTTTAATTATAAGCCATTGTAAAAAATAAGATTTTAACTCGCTCAATGCCTGTATCGAATTTGATTACCAGATTTAAAAATTACGTAACAATTCTGCATTCGTTACTTCAACGACCATGATCGCGTATCTACATAATATCTACCCTAACCTCGTGAGTATTTATGGGCGCCGTTCACCACCACTTCGGACTTGTGATGAATCAAAGGCCTTGGTACAATTAATTATGTTTATTATCTCCAATTTCTTAATCCAACACTCTTGAACAATCTTAACTTGACAAGCAGTAGCCTTCGTGCTAGATGTGACTGTTTCCAGCGCCATAGCGAGAATGATCTTTTTACCCCATGGTACGTTATATTTATACTTTTTCATGATTAGAATTGGCGGGTAGAAGAAAAAGGTCATTTTCGCAACTACCGATGGATTAATTAACAAATATTTGGGTAAACACAAATCACATTTTTAACCACTAACCACTGAAAGCCATTAGTTTAGCATAACTCAACACGAAATAATTATAAAAATATTCTCGAATCTTATAAAATGTCACATAAATAATAATAAATAAATATTATAGCGACATTCTTACACAAATTGACCAAGTCCCACGGTAAGCTCAAGGAGGCTTGTGTTATGGGTACTCCCACCTATGGGACGGTTCTGCCAAATATCAGCTGGCGGCCCTGGACTCAATAGAGCGCCGGGCTCATAGACTGGCGATGACCCATCTGTCAAGTCAAGGATACAGAGCCTTGAGCATCGCCGTCGAGTCGCTTGCCTATCGGTGTTCTATCGGGTACATTTCGGGGAGTGCGCACAGGAACTGCACGACCTGATCCCACCTTCCCCTTTCCATCATCGGACATCCAGGCGCGGGGAGCGAATGCACCCGTTCGTGGTCCACATTCCATTCGTTCGGACGAAACGTTTTGCCTCCTCCTTTTTGGTACGGACGGCTAAGGAATGGAATGCGCTCCCGCCATCTGTATTCCCTGATTAATATGACCTCGGTCTCTTTAAAACAAGAGTGAATAGGCTGTTACTGAACCGGTGAGCTCCATCTTAGGCCCTGTCTTCACTTTCCATCAGGTGTGACTAGGGCCAATCGCCGATCAGTTGATAAAAAAAAAAAGACTAGAAAGAAAATACATTTATTTACTACGATATAGTATATAATATATAAATACTTAAATACATAGAAAACACCCATGACTCAGGAACAAATCTGTGCTCATCACACAAAGGATCATCGGCTTCACAGGCAGGGTCACTATACCCACTAGGCCAGACCGGTCGTCAAAAAACAATAGTTACCTAAAATTATTAAGTGGCCCGTAGCTATTTTCATGGATAATTATATTTCTTACTTACTTCCCCGTGATTAATAGTACATTACTGCAGAGGCCGTGAAGTAAGGGATCCCAGGACGAGATTGCGAGCCGGATGAGTCGTACACGAGGCCAAATAAAGCGAGTCCTGCAATCCCTGTTCCGGCCAAGGATTGTACCTATATAGTGCTTTTCTCAAACAATATAAGAAAATATTATAATTAAAATAACTACTAGGTAATCAAGTAAATAAGTTTATTAGGAATAAAATTTAATTTATAATATAAATTTAATAATATTTTTTCACACACTAATTAATGTTCAAAGTAATATTGGACATATTCGGACAGTTTTTAAAAGTGAAATTTATGGTTTTTCCCGGCACATTAATGGTGTTTGGCTGAATTGATGATATTGAATAGGCTATTTGACTAATTTTTGAAAATGGTTTTAATTGATTGTTTATGACTTAATAATTACACTACATTGATATTTCCGTGAAAATTCCTGTGTTAAATATAAAAAAACAATAATAAAGTTTATTTATTTTGAACGCGCCTTAAACGCTGTTTTTGCAAAGGGGCTAATCACGTGACACGTGTGACGTCACACGCGAGTAAACTCAGTCAATGACCTTAGTAAATCTTATGGTTTATGTGCATTGAATTGATTATTTCACTGTAAAATGGTATATAAATGGTGTATAGTGCCGCAATGTTCAAGTACGACTATAAAAAATCCAGATAAATTGTTTGTTTCCGTTCCAACGAATCCCAAAAAAAGAAAAATGTGGTTAAAACTAGCGCGAAGAGACCCAAGGAGCATTTTAGCGCATACAAATGTTTTTATGTGTGAAGACTACTTCGATGTAAGTAATATTTAACTGTAAATAAATATGGTAGTTAAAGCAGCGGATTTTGTTGTATTTATCGAAACAAGATCTAGGTATTTAATGTATTACTACATAACCTCATAACATAGCTCTTTCAGCATTAGTAGGTAGTTAGTAGCATACTTTTTCTTTCAAACTAAAGTGCAGTATGGAGATACTATTCTCGTCATCGTATTCTATATATATATCGTCGTCGTATTCGTATCATCGAAATCGAAATGTTCATAAATAAACAATTTCTACGTATACTCATACAGCTGTTTTTACATTTCTAAGTTCCGCAGCATAGTAAACGGGATTATCTTTAAAGAAAAGTGCAACCATTAATGCGTCTATGTCTGGTAGGTTGCCGCTATCAGCTTTCACATATTTCGGCTCCATTTTGATATTCTTATGAATATTGTGCTACTAGATATACGGATGAATCGGAATATATCAGAAAACTGTGGAACAATAACTAAAATTAACTAAATACAAATAAAACAGTAACAATAAAACACAGAATGTTTACCCGCGTGTGACGTCATCCGAGCGTTGACCAATCACAGAGCGTTCACGTCCCTGATGAAATTTCAAAAAATATTAAATTTTCTTTCGTTTATTTTCTAAAAACTAAACATAATTTACATTCAAATATAGTGAAATGTACTTTATTAGTTTATTATCTTTCAGGATGACAGCAATTCGTTATATATTTTTAATGTTGTCAAATACCCTATTAGTGGA
The DNA here is from genome assembly GCF_947568885.1 of Cydia strobilella. Taxonomy (NCBI): domain Eukaryota; kingdom Metazoa; phylum Arthropoda; class Insecta; order Lepidoptera; family Tortricidae; genus Cydia; species Cydia strobilella. Next base: position 35,527,946 of record NC_086068.1, read on the forward strand.
CTGTGTATTTAGTTGGCTTGTGTTTTCTTGGTTAAGTAGAGGACTCTGTAGTGGTAATGAATCCTCTTGAGAGACGACTGAGGGCTATTTATTTGTTCGCTCTGAGGAGTTAATAGCGGGACAGTTGATGATTTCAATTTAATGTTGTTGTTTAATTGTTTTGATATTATTATGCAACTTTTGTTCTCAATGGAATCTTCGATATGGCTCTCGGCCACTTGATCAGAACGCCATCCACCATCTCTTTTAAGCGTCGTCAGGTTCGCCCCAGAATCTGCAAGAAGTTGCAGAAGATCTCCGGAAACAATGGCCGTGGCGGAGTCAATATTAGGCAAATTAAAAAAAGTTTCGGTCGCCTTGGGCATCGATGCAATGGTGTGCTATCCAATTGGTTGCCTGGTACACTTTTCATTTTTGTAATTGAGGAAAAAACGATCAGTGTTAGTGTCCACAGGGCGAAGAGCTTTGTATTTTTGTACAACGGTCACAAACTCATCTCTGACAACAAACATGCGATCTATTTTTGTTTTAGTTTCATATTGTCGTGATGCTCGACGTCATTTACACTGATATTGGTCAGTTCTATACACCTGCAGGCACCATTAATGCCTAATACTAGAGCAACCTGAAATCAATATTTAAATGTTAATTACATGCTTAATATACCTACTGACAAGTCAAGAATTAATTTTAAAGCGACATAAATTATGCAATAAGATTACCTTGATTGCCAAAAAGGGGTCATAGAGAGCTTCCGACAAGAATTTTGAAATATTTTCACTGTTAAATATTTTAGATTCTTGCTTTTATACCTCGCATATTGCCGCTCCAGCAGCGAGTTTAGATTCATAATCTGTAATATTAATACTGTGTTTCAACTGCACGGTTCATCTTAGCATTGAATACATAGCCCAGTGTTGAGGGCTTTTTAGTTTTTGCAGCTAGGCTAAAATATATGCAAGAAATACATTCTCCAAAACGAGCTTTTCTTGGTTTCTTCTTGCCAATTTATGAATGCGTCGTAATTTTTCATGTAGATTTGTTTGCTTTTTTCCGGTAGCATATTACGCATAGCTGAGTTGGCTTCCTCTCTTAAATTAGGCGGAGTACAGTCCATAATTTCTATATCGCTCTCGTTACTTGATGTCATTTTTATTTTTGGTGATATAACAATCGGAATTAACGGGAATAAATAAAAATGTTTATTTAGCCGCTTTTTTTTATTTTTTAAACTTGACGTTTGAAAAAGCTATTCGAGCACCATGTTTAACCGCTTATAAATATAGTACCATAATTTTTTTTTTGTTTTAATGCCGCAAGGGTGCTTACAGAGGGAGGTCGTTGGCTGTATGTAATATTTCCATTGTCAGTCTAATCTAAAAAGTAAGAACAAATTTAAAAAGTTAGAGCAGCGGACAATAATGTACGTTTCATACTAACTCCCTACATTACTTCATGGCTTAGGTCAAGAAGTAATGAAAGGAGCCATAAATGAGGAACTTCATGTCTTCATTTCGGAGTATGTTTGAACCAACAATATAAAAATCTTGAAAATAATACGTTTATAAACTGTAATAGATGTCATATATTAAAGAAAACTTACACTGGAGGGCTTCGTCACTTTTTCTTTAATATCATCTATAACAGTTTATAATTTTTATTTTATATATAGTAGCGTGACTACTTAAAAAACACAAATCAAAATATTTAATAAAAATAATTTGATTTGTTCCCAAACTTGTTAATAATACGTTTAGTCCTCACAAACGATGTTTTTAACGGAAAATTATAAGTATTCAACAGGCACATTGGTAGATTTTATTATTTTTAAGTATTCAACTTATCATAATAATTAGAGGCATAGGTTTATCCTATTGTAAGTACAATAGTTTCGGAGCAATCTAGCTAGTCGTTTTAAAATGAGAGCGTAATACGTTTGTATGGAGAACCAAGTTTGCTTAAAATTAAATTCGTGGCAAGATCACATAGACTAGATTAGATATCCATTATTGTGGATATGATAGTCGTATTTATCTACGTGACAGCGTGATAAAGACAGTGTCCGTCTTATTTACGACCGCGTGGTATTTAAAAGTAACACTTAGGTATACCGTGTGGGGCCTTTACCACGAGCAAATAATTAAATCATAGATTGTACTGTACTCATCAAACGATACATACACTTTTGTTCAATAACTTATAAAAATTATGAAGTCTTTATTAGATTTCCTATTTTTGGTACAAATTAAATATTATCTTCAATGTACATCCTCGGTGAACCACTTCAAATTTTTTTTACCTCGATCCTTACGAGCGAGCTAAGTTTATTAGTTGCTGTTGTTAAGGCTAAGCTTCGCCTCCCCATAAATATAACCAATTAGGATGCATTTTGGATTCCTTATCTTAGTTTGCAAATGCCGGCCGTCACAAAGACAATGGACGTCAATAAACTTTACCTGAGCTAACCTTTTTTTTTCAACACCCACATTTTTAAGTGCCATGCTATTGGTCATCACTCTTATGATATCGCCTGTTCAAACGATTTTTGCCCTTAAGATGGTTCACCGGGAATGTCCCCGTTTGTACGTATGTACGTTGCCTGTCATGCTTTAAACATAACAAAATTCGACATTGCGTCTTAGAATAAACTATAGAATGTACTGAATGTACTAAAAATCAAACCACAAGTTATTATTCTAATGACTTTTATGCGAAGAAGCGTTAAGCAAGTGTGACGTTACGTCCGATTTAAACAATTATAATGAATCATTATTAATGATAGATCACTTAATGTGATATATAAATTACATGGAAGTGATCTAACGTTTAATGACTCGTAGGTTATAGAGACGTTTTCGAGAATAAGTATATGATTTATTATGAAATAATAGTGTCTGTGTCTATATAAATACAGAAAAATAATATATTTCAGGTGCTGATTGTGGCGCGTGGGGTAACGGCGGTATGCGCGTGGTGTTAGCAGCGCTAGCAGCGCTTGCGGCGCGAGCGCTGGGTAGCCCGCACGAACACCGCGCGCGGCATCATGCACCAGATCACCCTCTGCATTTTCCGGCGCCAGCTCCTCCACAACCATATAGAGGACATGGCGAGGCAGTCCGCTATAATCCTGAATTAGATACGATATTACCCCGTATTGATGAACATGAAACCTCTTCGAAACGCGCCAAACTAGAAGATGCTGAAACCTCATCTAAAAAAGAAGAAAAATATTTTTCCAACCATGAACGAGGCGAAGAAGTTTTTATGGCAGATGAACCACAAATGGGACCTGAAGACGACGATCCGTTAGTCGTTCGCACTCGTAAGGGCAGAGTTAGAGGTATAACTCTTACAGCTGCGACAGGAAAGAAAGTTGACGCTTGGTTTGGAATTCCTTACGCACAAAAACCTCTAGGCGACTTGAGATTTAGACACCCCAGACCTGTTGAAAGCTGGGGCGAAGAAATTTTAAATGCAACAACACTGCCACATTCATGCGTTCAAATAGTAGATACCGTGTTCGGGGATTTTCCAGGTGCTATGATGTGGAACCCTAACACAGACATGCAGGAGGACTGTCTGTATATTAATATAGTCACACCTCGACCCAGACCAAAAAATGCAGCTGTTATGCTATGGGTATTTGGGGGAGGATTTTATTCTGGAACTGCCACTTTGGATGTGTATGATCCTAAAATCCTGGTATCCGAAGAAAAGGTTGTCTACGTTTCAATGCAATATCGGGTTGCTTCGCTCGGTTTCCTTTTCTTTGACACACCCGATGTTCCAGGAAATACGGGACTTTTTGATCAATTAATGGCTTTGCAGTGGGTCAAAGACAATATAGCATATTTTGGTGGAAATCCTCACAATGTAACGTTATTCGGAGAGTCGGCTGGAGCAGTATCTGTCTCCCTTCATTTACTATCACCTCTTTCGAGAAACTTGTTTTCGCAGGCAATTATGCAATCGGGAGGTGCAACAGCACCATGGGCTATAATATCAAGAGAAGAAAGTATTTTACGAGGCATACGGTTAGCAGAAGCTGTACACTGTCCTCATTCAAGAACAGACATGGGGCCCATGATAGAATGTCTGCGAAAAAAAAGTGCTGATGAATTAGTGAATAATGAATGGGGAACCTTAGGTATTTGTGAATTTCCTTTCGTTCCTATTATCGACGGTTCCTTTTTAGACGAAATGCCAATCCGTTCTTTAGCGCACCAAAACTTCAAAAAAACCAATCTTCTCTTAGGGTCAAATACCGAAGAAGGATATTATTTTATACTGTATTATTTGACCGAATTATTTCCCAAAGAAGAAAACGTAGGCATTACCAGAGAGCAATATTTACAAGCCGTAAGGGAGTTAAATCCATATGTCACTGATGTGGCTCGTCAAGCAATAGTGTTTGAGTACACTGATTGGTTAAACCCTGATGATCCCATCAGAAATCGTAATGCTTTGGATAAAATGGTGGGCGACTACCATTTTACTTGCGGTGTAAATGAGTTAGCACATCGTTACGCGGAGACTGGCAATAACGTGTATACATATTATTATAAACACCGCAGTAAGAATAACCCATGGCCATCGTGGACGGGTGTCATGCATGCTGATGAAATCAATTATGTATTTGGCGAGCCTCTGAATCCCGGAAAAAATTATTCACCGGAAGAAGTAGAATTCAGCAAACGAATGATGAGATACTGGGCAAACTTTGCGAAAACTGGGTAAGTGTAATATTTACTATTTTTATTTTCATGTCGCAATAAAGTAGAAAAGCAAGGGAAATGCCGTCCAATTAAGATAACTTCAGTTTATAAATTAAATTGTTGCAGATGTATGCATTATTGTTTTCCATCGTACTTTCTCGGAAACGTTCGTATTTATCATGCTACTTCAGTCAACCTCAGTATTTTTGTAGGTACCTACCGAGACTGATTGCAAGAGACTTTCGTACATTTCCGTGAAAATACGATGGAAAATAATTATTCTATGACATGAGAAAGTTTACACGTAAACTAGATTATAAATTTTCAAGGGCAGGGCAGACTCCAACCAAAATTTACTAAGTAAAAGTTGGCTCGATAGAAAACATTTCATTTCATTTCATTTATTCAGTCACAATTTCTTCTTCTTCTTCCCTTGTCCCATCTTCATTTGGAGTCGGGCCCTTTTGTGTGTCTGCGCCAGGTCGTTATGTCCTGGGTTGTCAACAATGAGATATCTTGGTTTCGCAAGTCTCTATTGATAGTGGACCACCAAGAGGCTGGTGGTCTGCCCCCTGTTTTTTGTTTGGTCTGCATGTTAAACACTTTTTTAACCTTCCTCTCGCCTCATCACGTGGCCGTACCATCGGAGTCTACCCTCCTTAACTTTATCGGTTATTGGTACCACCTTGAAGGAACCTCTCACGTGTTCGTTTCGCACCCTATCCAAACGCGTCACGCCACCTGCCCAGCGGAGCATTTTCATCTCCGTTGTGTGGAGCTTTTGTTCATGCTTCTTCAAAGCAGCCCAGCATTCTGAACCATAAAGCAGAGTTTCTTACGGCTGTTTTATAGACTTTGCCTTTAGTTTTTATAGGCATTCTTGCATCGCACAGGAGGCCAGACAGGGTCCTCCACTTCAGCCACGCGGCACTAACCCGATGGTTCACGTTCTCATCGATTCGCGAGTCGGTTACTACCGAGCCGAGCCGAGGTATTTAAAACGAGACATTTTAGGTAGATTGTTGCCATCTATTTCTATGTTAGAGCCCACGCCTTCCGTGCCGCCGAAATCGCACTCCTTGAACTCGGTTTTAGTTCGACTGACGCGTAAACCGTGCCTCTCGATTGCTGACAGCCACTGATTAAATCTTTGCTGAAGTTCCTCAGAGTTCTTTTCCACCAGTACAATGTCGTCCGCGTAAAGCATACTCCACGGTATCTCCCTTTGAACTTCCTGCGATATGTAGTCCATTGTGAGGTTGAACAGCAACGGGCTTAAAGTCGATCCCTGGTGCACTCCGACTTTGACCAAGAATGGATCGCTGACACCTGCAGGACTGTGGACTTGTGTGCTGATGTCGAAATACATGTCGCGGACTAGGTCTATGTATAGTTCAGGTATTTTCTGTGCTCTCATCGACAGCCATACCAGCTTTCTAGGGACTCGGTCAAATGCCTTTTCGAGGTCTATAAAGACCATATACAGATTTTCCTTATTGATTCGGTACTTTTCCATCAATATCCTAAGAGTCTGTATAGTCTCCGTTGTACCTCTTCCTGCAGTGAAGCCGAATTGGTTCTCCGTAATTTTGGTCATAGCTGTTAGCCGAGTACCCAAGACTCGTTCCCATAATTTAAGTGAGTGAGATGTTAACTTGATGCCTCTATAATTATTACAGTTAGCGACGTCACCTTTGTTCTTGAATATGGGGCAGAGGTAGCTTCTTCTCCAGGAGGCTGGTATTTGCCCTTGTATTAATATTTTGCTCAGTAAATCTGTGAGCCAGGGCAGTGCATCTTCTAGTATTTTCCAGATGTCGACCGGTACGTTATCTGGCCCCACAGACTTATGATATTTCATTTTACGCAGGGCACACTTCACTTCTGCTGGTGTTATACATTCGATTGGTCCTTCACAGGCATGCATCGTTGGTAGTAGCTCACTCGCGTACTCCTCATTCAGGAGTAATTCGTAGTACTGCATCCATCTGTTATTGATTGCTGCGTTGTCTGTGAGTAGTCTGCCTTGATCATCCTTTATGTATTTGTTACATTTAATATCTAAAGTGGATTTATATCGTTGCTTCGCTACTTTATATATGGTATTTTCGTCGGGGGCACCCTCAAGTTGGTCATAGAAACTTTGCCTTGATATAGCTCTTGCTTGGGCCACTGCCGATTTAGTTACTACTTTCATGGATTTGTAATATAAACGATCCTCCTCGATTCCAGATTGTTGCCAGAGCTTAAATGCTTCCCTTTTGCTTTTAACGATGTCTTTGATGTCACTGCTCCACCACATCGTGTCCTTTGCAGGTGGTCGGTTGCCGTTAGATACGCCTAATGTTTTGCTAGCCCTCTCCTGGCAGAACGATTCAAAATCTGTCCACATCTGGTGCGCCGGTTTGTCTATGGCGATATCTTCTCTCAAGTAGGTTCTTATGGCTTCAAATAGTTGGTGACCCTTAGCAGTTGGCAGTTCTTTCCATTTAATCCGTTCTACATTATCGGCTTGAACCCTAATGGGTTTTGGGAGGTCTAAAACGGCCACTAGAAGTCGGTGTTGTGGTGTTAGTGTCTCCCCCAGAATGACTTTGCAGTCCTTGTAGCGTTTTGAAATAGATTTTGAAGCTACAATATAGTCTATTTGCGTTGCCGACTTACCACTTTTGTAGGTTATTAAGTGCTCATCTTTTTTCTTAAACAGCGGATTGATGATTTTAAAACTGTATTTGCAGGCAAAATGTAGGATATCCAATCCCTCTTGGTTCAGCGTCCCGTAACCGTACCCTCCATGGGCATCCCTGTGAGCATCACTTTTAGTACCTACATGTCCATTTAGATCACCTCCGACAGGTTCACCGTCTGGAATATTAAGTAGTAATCCATCAAGATCCTCCCAGAAATGTTATTTTTCTTCAGACCTGCACCCAACTTGTGGGGCATATGCTGAGATTATATTAAGGGTCGGCTTATCCATTGCCAGTTTCACAGAAATAAGACGGTCGCTTTTTCGCTCTATGCTGATTATTCTTTGCTTTAAGTTTTGATCTAGTGCTATGGCCACTCCATTGCGTTTAGTGTCCACCCCGTGGTAGATAAGTTGGTATCCGTGGCCAATATCTCGAGACTTGGACCCCTTCCATCTCGTTTCCTGGATGCAACAAATGTTTATATTCCTTTCAGTGAGTATTTGACTTAGTTCTGTGCTGCGACCGGTCATCGAACCTAGGTTCCATGTTCCTAATCTCAGCCGAGTACTACTGGTAGTCTTAGTATTCTGCGAATATGTTTTCTTGTCAGTATCATCGCTTCGGGGGGACGCCCTAGCATGATCATGGCGCCTTGCATTCATTATATCCACGTCGCTTAAGGGGGACGCCCTATCTTTTATCGTTATCTCATTAGTTGTACTTTTCATTATTGTGCACAAGAAGGAAGTATTTGGTTTTTATTTTTACGGCCAGTTACCACCTGACGCCAAGGCCGTCGTCTTCACAAGACGTGGGCGCCGCCGTTGACCCATAACGACCGCCATCCCTTCTGAAGGCTTGGCCGAACCTTCAGCACTGTCCCAGCCTTATCTCCGGATACTTCGAGTCACAATTTACATAATTAATATAAATTATAATTAAAATTAAAAATTAAACTTAATATCATGCAACTATAAAAACTATTTTACAAGACTTATTTAATATTTACAAATATGGTAGGTTAAATGACACAATACAATAATGTGGTTAAAGAACCAGAAATATTAGAGAAAGTCATATACAAACGAAATTATCATAGGTTCAGTTAATAAAGATTATTATCATTAATAAAGTCCTGGACAGAATAATAGACTTCCTTAAAATAAACTCTTTAAGGATTGCATTGAAAATACAACAGTCTACTATAGATTTACGCTACTTGCCAGATTATAGATTTGCTTTACGCTTATTGTACTGGCGCTTATGGCACTTGCAGACTCCGTAATTAGCTATGGTATCTCTAGCTATGGGAGAACATATAATATATACTTACAAAAAATATATAATATTCAAATAAAATTATGAAAAACTATAGTTTCTTTAAAAATAAAACTTCAATATAAAAATAATTATCATAAATTGTTCAAGTACTGTAGAATATTTAGTGTATATGATAAAGCAAAACTTGCTGTGATATTAGAATACTAGCTGTGCCCGCGGCTTCGCCTGCGTGGAATTCGGTCTGTGTCAGTAAGCGGCTAATTCACCCCTAATTTATCTCCCTCTCCCTTGGAGGCGGAACTTGAAGTAAAGTTGACAGATGGATACGCTAGAGGACTGTAGTCCAGATAAAATATTTTACAATTAGGTACCACTAAATAAAACTACACTCCAAAATCAGTATTTTTTTGCCCTTATTCAAATTTTTGACGTGATTTAAACGACATAGAGTAGTAGGTGTATATCGAACGATACAGTACCATTTTTGTATTTTTACGTCCTTGACTGTACCTATCCAAATCATGTCCATGGCAAATATCATCCAAATCGGTCCTCCAGTCAAATCAGTCTAAGCATGACGCCGGCGGCGCGCAGCGTCTGCCCCTACGACTTGTTGATGGTCATAGCGAAGCAGACGCTCACGGGAACCTGCAGGCGCTTGAAGCGGAACGGGAAGTTGCTCGTGATGAGGGGGATGCGCGGGATGAACACGGCTTCTCCGGCGCCACACTCCGTCAGAATCTGCGCCTACATATGTATTGCGTACGATGTCTTTGGGATCACAATCGAGACTCGCGCTGGCTTGCCGTTTCCGCCGAAAGTGAAGCGACCTGCCTGGCTAGAGCGCCACTGAGTCTCTCACCGTGGTATTTTTCAGACTCCTGAGACCGTGCCCCTTGTAGCCTCAATGCGTTGCGAGACTTTCTCGAAAGATTCGATTTTTTTCGGGAAGGCATGGTAACGCGTATAAGTCCCAAATCGTTTGACAATTACTCCGCAAACGACATAGTTTTTTTTTTTTTAAAGTAAGTACCCACCTTCGTGGCCATTATTAAGAGGAAAGGGCACGGCCGCTTCTCCATACAAACGCAGTCTCCATTTTCCTCTATCATTATGAAAATATTTTTAGGTAGATAATTTGAAGTATATTTACCATAGCTAAATGCTACGTTTTCTACGTTTGACTTTTCTAGATTTTTTGATTATTGTAAAAATTAGGAGCGAAAAACTGATTTCAGGCAAATTTTTTAATGCTTCTAACTTTTATAATAAGTAATTAAAAATACCAAAAACACAAACGTACACGGGACATAGCTGTGGTTGATACACAACTAATTGTGTCAAAATATTTTGAATAATGTTAATATCAAGAGAGGAAACTGAGGACTAACAGTTGTACGAAAAGGTGATTTCGCGCGGGTCCTCCACTTTCCTCTTAGTGCTTAAAGGATGCGATACGTATGAATATGGATGCGATATACGATTAGGTATTTGGCAGAATTAATCTTGGTGTTCCTAAGATGTATTTAAGAAGTGGAGCTACCCAGATTTTTGATGTAGGGGGGTGGGGATGTTTAAGATTAGGTTCTAAGTCGTTTAGTATCATTTTCAACTAAATCAAAAGACGTATACGTAGATTTCATGTAAATCAGTTCAGGCGGTTATTGATTCCCCCTACAATATTACACCTTCCTTTTCAGTTTTAAGGTAAAAATTTTTTTGATAAAATCTACCCTATGTTCTTCTATGGCCTCAGATACCAAATTTTATCTGAATCGATTCAGCGGTTATTGAATCCCATACGAATTTCCACCTCCCTTTTCACACCCTTAAGGGATGATGTTTGAGATTAAAACTTTCCTATGCTCTTCCCTAGGACTCAAACTATCTCTATACCAAATTTAAACTAAATTGGTTCAGCGGTTTAAGCGTGAAGAGGATTTAAAAAAAAGTATTATTTCTTCATATTTTTAGTGTTTTCACTCCGGAATGGTGTCATTTTGAATATGTGTCATAAATGAATTCGGCATACTCGATTTATACAAAAACGATACCTAACTTGGCCTAGTAGCTTAAATGATATAGTTATCGAGATAAAGTTTTTAACCCCTTTTTCACCACCTTGGGGGATGAATTTTTAAAAACGTTGAAAGTAATTTTCTTGCTTCCTTTTTGCAGTTTCAAGTTCCAAGCTTAAAATGAAATGTGCTCCCCAAGACAAACTTTCATCCCCTTTTCAACCCCCTGAGGCGTTAAATTTCCAAAAACGTCGAAATTACTTTTTTTTCTAATCGTCTATTATACCTTTCTAAGAAGTTTCAAAGCATTTGTAATGGATTCAAACTTTCAACCCCCTTTTAACCCCGTTAGGGGACGAATTCTTGATAACGCTGAAATCACTTTTCCCGTATTTCAATCACTTTTCACTTTGCCCATATAGAAAGTTTCAAGTAACGCACTCGAAAAAAAATTTGATCTCCGTACAAACTTTCAACTTCTTTTTCACCTCCTTAGGGGATGAATTTTCAAAAACGCTGAAATTAGTTTTCTTGTATTTCAATAATATATCTTTTTGCGAAGTTTCAAATTGCTAGCTTAAAATAAATCTTAAACCCCATACAAACATTCATCCCTTTTTTAACCCCCTGGGGGGTAAAATTTCTCAAATTTTTATAGCCTATAACCTGGCCGTGGTTTTTTTCGTCAGATTAATAAAGTTTGCATTGAAATCCGTTCAGCTGTTTTCATTTGATGCGCGGTCAAATAAACAGACAAACAGATAAACAGACAAATAGACAAAAATTCTAAAAACTGTTGGAACGTGTTCTGTTATCGATTCTAAGTATCAATATCTTCCATGTACAGACTTTCGACCCTCTTCTGCTTTATTATATGTATAGATAAACACTTGTTGGGGCAGCTGGACAGGTATAAGAGAACATCCCACCTCCGGACCTTAACCAATGAGCCATACTTTTAAATACTTAAAAGTACCAATGAATATGGGAAAAGGCTCTGGCCAATATACCTACCCAATATCCTGAACAGCTTACCCAAACAAATAGTAGAAACGTTAGAAAAATATCCCGATAAAGTACACTTGGATGCTGACTAATGTGTCAACCCACAAAACTTCAAAAATGAGATTTTCACTTCTCATGCTCGTAAAGTTCTCCTTTGTGCTAGATGTATGCTGCACAAAATGCTACTTTTATGCTCTAGTGCACAAGACCCCTACACACGAATTGCGGCGCGAAGCCACGAACGCGAGTGTGGACAGTTCGCTAATCAGCGAAATCGACACCACACTCGCGTTCGCGGCTTTGCGCCGCGATTCTCGCACGAGTGTGCAGTGGGCTTAAGGTAAATATCACGTGTTAAAAAGAAAAAAAAAAGAATATTGGCGGGAAGCTCTTGTTGCGGCTTTGCAATTGTTGCTGTTTTACGATTGTTATTTTTAATAATGTCGTCGAGTGAGGAGGAAATTACAGTTTCGCCTAATACTTTAATGGAAAGGAAATCGAAAAATGTTATTGAGCAGTTATTGCCGCAGAAATCCAAACAAAAATATATTACTGTATACGAAAATTTCATGAGTTGGAGAGCCGAAAAACTAGTCGATACTTTCTCGGAAGGTGTTTTCTTAACATATTTCGACGAATTGTCTAAGAAATTGAAGCCGCCTACATTATGGAGTGTGTACTCTATGCTTAAGAGTACGTTGCATGTGAAAAACGACGTGAATATAAAACCCTATGTGAAACTTACATGTTTTTTGAAGAGACTTTCTAATGGGCACAAAACCAAAAATTCAAAGGTTCTCACGGCAAACCATGTGGAAACATTCTCAAACACCGCTCCCGATGCTCAATATTTGGCTACAAAAGTACGTAATCTTCTAATTGTTCAAATATCACATTAAAATTTAATGAAATGTATTTTATTTGTTTGCCATTGTTTTATTTTACTCACAATCGAAGTGAAAAGCAGTGTGTATAACTCAGGCACAAAGCCCTATTTTTATCCTCGGCTATATTGGTCCTTGCTGCCGCTCGGACCAATAAATTGCCTCGTATAAAAATGAGTCGCTTTGTGCCCTTGTTGTACAATCTACTATTTAATGCCATATTGTAGCTGGTCCGCTCTACTTTATATTGCAAAAATGACCTCAGTGATTTGAAATTTATATATATTCCAAAAGAAGGAAAAAAGGTTAACACAAATCCGTTAACACGTGTTGTCTGTTTTGCATTAATGCGTCTAGTACCTTAACTTATTGCAGTAATGGGCATAACGCATACTAAAATGTCAATAATGTCTTAAGAGAGGTTAACTCATTATTGCGAAAATCCCATTCCATTAGGTCTGTTTTACCAGAAGCGCTCTGAAGGTAAGTTCTGCAAAAAATTGTGTTTATTATAAGTAATTTTACGAATTTAGTGCACAAATCTATTAATTGTTGCACTTTTCAAGAGATAAATACTAATGCTAACCGAAATAAGGTATTTATAAAGCGTAATCACACTAGATTTTAAGGGTTTTATTTTTTAGGTGAGTTTGCCGAAATAAATTAAACAAAACCGCTAAATGCTGTAGTTTTACTTAGCAATTAATTTTCAATGCCAAGTTCAACAATTTGAATATACGCACATTCGTAAAATAATGTTATTTTAATAACTATAATGAATTTAAATTACTTGCTAGACTTGAATCATTCTTGCAAATCGAAAAACATATCATATCAATGCATTATGAGGCCTGATTGATTATTGCAAAACAAAATTTATATTAAGTTAGTATTTAACAACAACAAGTTATGTGCTATAACATGTGGATTATAAGTTCAAATGCAGATTTACACAATTAGCAAAACTGTGTTAAGTATAATGACACGTTCTTGAGAAAGTTTCACGTCATAATGCAATTCGCAATGAACAAAAAGCGGATTATTACGATAAATTTAAATTTATTTCGAATAATATAATAATAAATCACTAGTATTCGTCATATTTAAACTGACAAATACAACAGTTTGAACAAAATCTTAAATTTATTAGAACAAATACTCAAAAACCAAGAAAAAAATCTTTAGACGCCATTTTCTCAAAATGTTGCTTATGTGGGTGAACACAGTATTGCTTATCAACATCCACTTAAGAAAGCACTGATTAACATGAATTAATGTATGTTACAACTAATATTCAAATTAACATGTAAGCTCTAACTACCTGAAATAAAACAATATATTTAATTAAGATAACTTAGTTAAGATAATCTCCAAATATAGAGATTGTAACTGAGTTGACTGTACCTCTAACATTAATTTTAGTAATAAACAGGTTAATTTTTTTTTTTTTTTCAACTCGATCGGTCATTTATTAAATAATCGAATAGCCTGCGGTGTAGGCATGGTTGCATTTTTATCACCTGTCACTATGCCTGTCACTTCCGCACTTACATACTTGTTAGAACGTGACAGGCATGGTGACAGGCGATAAAAATGCTACCGTGCTCAGCCCGCAGAACACATGCAGCATGCTTCGGTATATTGGACTTGGCTATAATTATATTGGGAATGGCTTTTCTTCTAGACAAGCGCCTTGCTCTCTCTTTCGCTCTGGTTTTCAACCTGATCTAAATGTTTTATTAGATCAGAGAGCAGGACAAGAATGTACAGGGACAGCACAGGCAAGATTTTAAGTTCGGTGAAGTGATCCACGCAAGAATCTCTTTGCGAGGTACGAATAGCCCTTTTTGCATCTTGAAAGCAGTCTGCATTGTATTTGTAACCATTTGGGTGATTATTAAATTGTCCAATTTTTTTTTCATAAAAGTTTTCATTTTTCACATATTGTTACATACGAGTAAGTATATCAAAACTACATACAAAAAGCAATTTTTTGATGCGTATGGCCAAGATTAATACCATCAGGTAAGGTAAATAAAATGAGTACATAAACACGGTTGTGACAAAGTATCCCTAAGTCGTGACATTTCGGTATTTTGGCGGCCAACTCTACTATTTTGATTAATATAATAATTTTAACATAGCTATGTCACTCCTATGACTACGACAAACCATACCATACGTTGAAATCCGTCAAACTATAAAGGCTGTTATAGAGCGTGACAAAGAATTCGATACACATCATAATTATACATACATACATACACGCGAAACATGTTTTATTGCTTTGGCATTCGGGCAATAGTAGCAAATGATCTATAGCTAATAAAAATCCGTTTCTGAAGGGGGCATGTGCCTCTAAATTAATTAAACGAATTAATTACGTCACGACCACGTGTCTATATGTTACGAACGAGGACTCAAAAGTCCGTGGTGGTGACAGATTTTTGAGGCCATTGTCGTGATAATTTGGAACATGTTCGGTATTACGGAGAAATTACCTTTGAGTTTGCAAATGTTAAATAATTAGCTTAATCTGCAATGTATGTGAAACTGGTACTTACGTTAAAAAGGCTAAAGCTTTAAAAAGACTGCCAGTAGTAAAGATAATTTACTACCGAGTACCGCTTGTTTATATTACCACGCGCGGCGGTGACACGAAAACTGATCACAAAATTTATGTTGTTTAAAATTATATTAAGTCATTATATATCCATACAGTTTTTAAACAGTGTTGTAGAACAGGGATTAGAGTTTTATATTTGATATAAACTCTTGCAAAATCACTTCATAAAAAAACTAATATAACAAAATCCGGGGAAGTCGCACTACACGTTTCGTGACATTTCAAACTTGTAACTTTTTTTAAATATGTTTTTAATACTCCTAGGATAATACATTTAGTTTAGGTTGACATAAAACTAGGGGTAAATTGCTAAGTATATTGATATAGTTTACTTATTTTCTTAAAAAAATATGCTATTCTTACATGTAAAACAAAAAAACGTAAGAATAAGAATCACCCATTTCCCCATAGTTTAATACTGTACCGAACCTTTGACTACTAGCGAATGATATACCATCTTCAAGTGTTTTATTGTCAGTTCGTCACGGAGCGCATAGCAAGCAGAACTCATCAACATGTTTACATGATGTACTTCATGCTTCCAGTATAACTGTGAGTGTAAATATACCCAAAAAAATTACCACATCAACTTGATTTATTCTATCCGACTTTCTCGTTGTCGGTGAAAATAGTATTGCGCTTGACTTATTGGTATTTAATGTCAAATCTCGAAACATGTCTGATTTTCATAGAAATTATAAATGATAGTATAAATATGTAAACATAAATAATATAATATTCGAAAGGTAGCGTTTCATAGAGTTCGTCGGCCTTTTCGTTTCCCGGGGCATGCGGGTATCGTTGGAAACGAAAAGGCCGACAAACTCGCGCGAGCAGGGGCTAAGGGGAAGAACTACAGTCCTGAGCCGTATTGTGGGATTCCCAGAAGCCTAACGCGGCTCACCCTTTAGGGTAGGGTTTTTAGACCTACTGTCACTACAAAACCATTCAACTCTGGAGGGAAAAACCAGGTTTGAACCATTCCAAAGCGCTTATCAAGGCCTTCAGCAAAAAGGCGTCTTCGAGCGCCTTGGCGCTGCCTAGGAACCAACTGCGCAACTTGGTTAGGGTGCTTACCGGGCACTGCGGCCTAAATAAGCACATGCACACTATGGGGAAACGTGACATGGGGCGGTGCAGACTCTGTATGGAGGCAGAGGAGACGCCCCTACACATCCTCACAGAGTGCCCCTGCCTAATGCGCACTCGTGACTTGATCCTGGGTGGACATATATTGCGCCCGGAGGAGTTAAAGTCTCTCGAAACCAAAAAGATCCTGCAGCTGTTTGAAGTTGCAGGTTTGGATCGAGAGTTGTAGTAGGTGGCGATCACAATAGATCAGAGATGGTCGCAGTGATACATAGGCTCTGGAGCCTTACATTGCCCCTAGAAAAAGAAGAAGAAGAAGAAGCGTTTCATAGGAACTAATGATTTAATTTGCCTAAATAAAGCAATATGACTAAAAATTTAAATTAGTATAGATCACTAATATTTACTTCTTCTCTGCACATATGACTAAAAATTTAAATTAGTATAGATCACTAATATTTACTTCTTCTATGCTTTATCCCATTTCACTTGGGGTCGGCTCTCCTCGTCCTTGTTCGCCAGACACGTCGGTTCTGGGTCGTCGAGTCATTTACTCGGGCTTTTTTCAGGTCACTGTTGATAACGGATGTCCAAGTCAGTGCGTGGGTCTGCCGCGCTTCTTCGGGCCGGTACTGGTAACTGGTGGTTAAGGACTTGTCGGGTCACATGCTCTTCAGGCCTTCTCATTACATGCCCATACCACCTAAGACGCGTTTCTGATAGTTTTTTATTACTTCCACGGATATGCTCGATCCTCACCCTGTCGGCGAGGGTGACACCTCCGGCCCATCTCAGCATCTTCATTTCTGTCGTATGTACCTTTGTGGTGTGGACCTTTTTCATGGGCCAGCATTCGGCACCATAAATTAGGGCAGGGCGGACTGCGGTTTTATAGACCTTTCCCTTTACACGAACCGGCATTCTCCTGTCGCAAAGCACACCCGAGAGCTCTCTCCACTTCATCCAACCGGTGTTGATGCGGTGGGCTACGTCTGCGTCGATCGTACCGTCGTTGGAGATAAAAGAGCCTAAATATTTGAAGTGATCAACTTCCTGTAGCTGCTCATTCTGTATTTTTACAGTACAATGTTGGTTGGTATCTGAATAACAACACCGCATATATTCTGTCTTTTGCCGGCTTATCTTTAATCCAGCAGTTTCCAGGGCGGATCTCCAACTCTCAAGCGATTTCTCTAGGTCTTCGGGGCTATCTCTGGTGAGAGCAATATCATCAGCTAAGAGTAAGTCCCAAGGCGGCTTCTTCTGTATACTCGCGGTAAGGTGTACCATGACAAGATTAAATAGAAGTGGACTCAGAGCCGACCCTTGGTGTACACCTACCCTTACTAGGAATTCCTTACTTATTCCTGCTGGGTTCTTTACCTTAGTATAGACGTTTTGATACATGTCGGAGATGATGTTGACATAATATTCCGGTATGTATTGTGAACGCAAACATTGCCCAGCTGTCGAGGTACTCGGTCGAATGCCTTTTCAAGGTCTATAGAGGCCAGGTGCGTGTCTTTCTTGATTTCCCTGAGTTTTTCCAACAGAATCCTTAAACTGTGCAGTGCGTCTGTGGTTGATTTCCCTGTTACAAACCCACACTGGTTTTCGGACAGATGTATTAACTTCCGGAGTCGGTTATTGATGACTCTTTCCCATATTTTGAGCGTGTGTGACATGAGTTTAATGGCGCGGTAGTTCGCACACAGTCTGATGTCCCCTTTGTCCCCTTTGAAGAATGGGATCAGATAACTCTTCCTCCATTCGTTCGGTAGTCCATCACATAGAATTCTATTAAAAAGCAGTGTTAGAAATGTGGCATTCTGTTCCCCTAACCATTTCCACAGTTCAGCCGGGATCTCATCAGGCCCAGTCGCTTTGTTGTTGGCCATCTTATCTGCTGTTTTTACTTCTTCTGGGCTGATTTCCTGTATTGGTCCCTCGACAGCTTCTAGGTGAGTTGGTTCTTCAAATGGATACGTTTCATTAAGTAGTTGTGAGTAATATTCGTGCCATCTCGCGTTGGTATCATCATTAGAGGTCAACAGTTGGCCTTTCAAGTTTTTGATGTATTTTGTAGAGCGCACATCCATGCTGTTTGTATGCCTTTGCCTTGCGATTTTAAACAGTTCTCTGTCATCTTTAGCTTTTTCCAGCCTGCTGTAAAAGTCGTCATCGCATTGTGCTCTAGCATGTGCAACTTCTCGTTTGGCCTCCCTTTTTGCAGTGCGATAGTTTTCGCGATCTTCATCTCTTTCACTTTGTTGCCAAGTCTTAAAAAGGGTTTTCTTGGTTTTGACTTTTTCTTCAACCTCCGATTTCCACCACTTTGCTTTCTTGTTATTCGCAGGTGGGCCTTTACAGATTCCCAGCAGTTCAGTGGCATTTTGTATGCAATGATCCTTGAATCCGGTCCATAATGTATCGGCTGTGCTGTTGTCTATCTGTGGATTTTCATCCAGATGTTGTTGTATTTTCTTAATCAGACGGTCTCCCTCCAAGTGTGCCAGTTTGTACCTACGAATTTTAGGTATCTTTTCTTTATGAACCTTTATAGGCTTCGACGTAAGGAAATCAGCGACTAATAATCGATATTGCGTTGCGAGAGGCTCCCTAGGTATGATTTTGCAGTCCTTGAATGTACATACTTTAGAACGGTCCGCAAGGATGTAGTAAATTTGGGTGCTTGATCCACCACTTTTGTACGCGATCTTATGTTTGTCCGGTTTTATGAAGAATGTATTAATTATAGCCATGTCATGTGTGACCGCGAGTTTCAAGATATTGACACCTTGCGCATTCTGGTTTCCATAACCTTGGCCGCCGTGTACTCTCTGATGACATGGTGAGGTGCTTCCAACATGGCCGTTAAGGTCTCCCGCGACATAGTTGGTTTCGTCGAGCGGGTAGGGTTGCATTAAATCGCTTAAGTTATCCCAGAAGCTTTGTTTCTCCGCAGTACTGCATCCCATCTGAGGAGCATAAGCTGATACCACGTTCATACACGGTTGGTTGTCCAATGCTAATTTCACTGCTATAATACGGTCGCTAACACGTGTGACTTCTACTATACGCTTCTGCAGATCACTATTTGTCGCGATGCCTACACCATTCTGCTTTGCGGTCGTGCCGTGATAGATAAGTTTGTATCCGTTTCCGATGTTTCGCGCCTTAGACCCCCTCCACTTGATCTCCTGTATGCAACACACGGCAACCTTGCGTCTGAGAAGAACTTCGCTCAGCTCTGCGCCGCGTCCGGTCATGGAGCCTACATTCCATGTTTGCTATACGCATTTTTGGATTTCGTCGTTGCAGATCCACGACTCGACCGTCGCTTTGGGGGTACGCCCTAGTGTTTTCATCGCCCTTGGTTCCGTCGTCGCTTCTGGGGGACGCCCTAGTATTATGCCTCGTATCTTTATTTTTACTTTTCATGGTGAGGAGTGGTTGGTTTGACTTGTAATCACTAATATTTACATGAACCAATAAAAACGTGTTAGTTCAAGTTTTGGTTGAGATATGGATGAAACGAACTAACCTAACTACATTAAAAATAGTTCATTTTAAGGAATAAAAGTCTCTTCGTTCAAGTTTTGGGCTAGTAGATTCGTTGAAACAAGTAAAACAAACCTCAAAAAAAAAAACGATTGGATATGAAGACTTACGTTTGCTAATTTAAGCTATGGAAGCTATATCTACCTTTTCCCGGAAAATTTATATATTTTTTGAAAAAACTATTCCTTGCCTAAAACTTAAACGCCGTTCATCTATTGGTTCATACGCACAATATGGGAACCATAACTTGAAGGACTTAGAGAGGATTAAATAAATTTTGGCAAATTTCCCATACATTGATTACAAAATAAAGCTGTAAGAACATTAGAAAAAAACCGGCAAGTGCGAGTCGGACTCGCGTTCCAAGGGTTCCTTACATTACACAATTTAAACAATGTATTTTTTATGTGAAACGTGAGTGAAATGTCAAAAACTAAGTAATTAAGCCCGACTCACGCTTAACTGCACATTTCTAATAGGTTTTCCTGTTATTTATTTAGTCGTATGGCATATTACAATTCATGGTCGCTTTACAGATTTACAAATTAATAGTTAGGTTCCTCACCCAATGGGCTGCGTTGTCGCTTAGCTTAAGTAAGTCCAGAGGATCTCCTGTGTACTTCCTTTTCCTGTAATCTAAAGGTAAAGATCTAAAATTTTAGACCCAGTAGTTTCGGAGATAAAGGGGGTGGGGGGGAATGGTCATATTTTGCCTATTTTCTTGAATAACTTCTAAATTGTTTATCCTAAAATTATTAAATAAATATATTTGAAATTCTCACAATGATTTCTTTCATTTGGTATGTAACACGATATAGTTTAAAAACTTTATTTTTTAATTTTCACATTTACCAAAAGTGGCCTCCATGTTAAAAATTCATTTGTTTACGTTACATTCGTCTTTGGGTCACAATCTTACATATGAATACCAAATTTCAACTTAATTGGTCCAGTAGTTTCGGACGGACAGACGCACCAGTGATCCTATAAGGGTTCCGTTTTTTCCTTTTGAGGTACGGAACCCTAAAAATAATCTAAATACGAAGAAAAATTATGTCAATATATACTTGAAGCGCAATTAAAGCCGCAAATTTCCAGCGGACATCTGAATAAAATTTCTATACAAACGGTGTTTTTCGCGCGAAACATGTAAGTGGCAAGCGCTCCGGACCGCATCTGTGGAATTGTTGCCTTAGAACTGAAATGTCAGCCTCGGGGAAGTGTTACAGTTTTAGTCAATTTTAAAGCCGTTTATCTTCTGGGCGTAGTCCTGGTTCATCCTTAGGGCGCTTTTATCTGTAAGACGCAGCCCTATGTGTAAAAAAAAACACTGATATAGCTCTTTAATTCTTCGTTTTAAAAAAAGTGACTAAAATCTATTTTTTGCCGCCATATGATTAAATAAATAAATATCTTATAGCAGAACCTCGATAACACGAATCTGAAGAAAAAGTAAAGTACAGTCTCATTATATTCTTTGAGTTACAGAGGTTTGTTATGCGTTTATTATATTATGTATTATGTTCGAAATAAGAGGGTGTTAAAATAATACGTGTAAATTTTCGAGTTGTAGAGGTGAAATGCAATCTTTCGTGTTATGGAGGTAAAAATAGTACTGGATACTACTTCGTCTTAATAAGGTTAAATATGTAGAGTTAGGGTTTTAGGCTACTATGAACTATGAAGGGAAGGGAATAATGCCTTACCGAGGTTAGAGTTATTAACTCTATTACAGATAATTGCGCCTTAGTCTATGGTTTTTGTTGGAATTGACCGTGCCAGTAATTTTGATGCCGTTTTTATATAGACGTCGCGTGCCGAAGGACGAGACGAGACGAATAGCGAAACCGAATGTTTGGGCGCAGGGTAAAACGGACCTCTCGCTATTTGCCTATTGGCTTCATCACTTGCTTGGTCACTTGTAAGCATATGTATGTAACTCCAGGGTTACTTGTTGTGGTCTGCAGTGGCTGAATTAGTGCTGCGATATGGGTCAATAGGTACCTATACTCAATATTATTTAGGGGTAGGAGATAATTTAATTTATAGAAATAAATTGATTCCGGTTCGTTACAGCCAAATATCATAATGCCCTTTTACATATTTTACTAAATCTCAAATGGTATTAGTTCCAAAATGCCTAAATTCCCAAATTGACTTATTTTCAATACATTGTCATAATAACATTTACACATTACATCCGATATCCAAATTGTATAAGTTGGTAAAATGAACAATAACTTCAAATACTTACCGAAATATTATTAAGAGTTAAAATGCATTAGTTTCCTAATTACCAAAATTCAAAAATGCCTTTTGTTGATAGGCCCAAAGATCAAAATGACACTGTCTCATAATACCTAAAATTCTCGATTGTACAGAATAAAAACAGTAAGAAGACGAAAATTGGGATGCTGTTGATAATTAATTTAATTACTCATTGCTTAAAAACTGTAGCTTCAACATATTTTTAGATATTTTGACAATCTGTCGTTTTTGTATCTAGTTAATTTGGATATTAGACATTTTGGGAAATGGTATAATTGAAAATTCATCAAAACATGATCAAGTCAGTTTATGGCATTTTGGGTAATGCTAGAATTGAAAATTTATCAAAACGCGATAGTCTAAATGAATTATTGTCATATTTAGCTTTAGACATTATGAGAATAATCTGTTTTAACATTCTGATATTCTAGGAACACGTTATTATGATATTTGGCTGTAACGAACCGAAATCAATAAATTAATTAGCATATACATTTTTATAGGCCCTTACACGAACTAAACTTAAACAAATCGTATGAATTGAAATGAAATAATTAGGTACTTGATAAACTAAATTACTTTTAAGTCAAGACAAATCAATCTTTACGCACCTAGTCCTGAATGTGCTGTTGTAGGTCTAGGCAACACGCAATTTCGAATCATTCTTTACGCACCTAGTCCTGAATGTGATGTTGTAGGTCTAGGCAACACGCAATTTCGAATCATTCTTTACGCACCTAGTCCTGAATGTGCGGATGTAAGTATAGGCAACACGCGATTTCGAATCATTCTTTACGCACCTAGTCCTAAATGTGCTCTTGTAGGTCTAGGCAACACGCAATTTCGAATCATTCTTTACGCACCTAGTCCTGAATGTGCTGTTGTAGGTCTAGGCAACACGCAATTTCGAATCATTCTTTACGCACCTAGTCCTGAATGTGCGGATGTAGGTCTAGGCAACACGCGATTTCGAATCGTTCTTTACGCACCTAGTCCTAAATGTGCTCTTGTAGGTCTAGGCAACACGCAATTTCGAATCATTCTTTACGCACCTAGTCCTGAATGTGAGGATTGTAGGTCTAGGCAACACGCGATTTCGAATCATTCTTTACGCACCTAGTCCTAATGTGCTCTTGTAGGTCTAGGCAACACGCAATTTCGAATCATTCTTATTCATATTCATATTCATTCATATTTATTTATTGCATCCATGGTACACAGGTGTTACATATATATAATAGTTTCACATGGGCCCTGGTAGGGCAAGGCAATTATCTTAAATCTAAAGATTAGTTTATATATGTACAATATATTTGACAGTGTCTTATTTAACTTTTAATAATTTCATAGTTGTATTATATAATATATAGTTATTTCTAAAGTCAATAACTGATTTTATTTTACCAAAATTTATAAAATTAAATATACAATAATAATATACATGCTTAAAGCAATTGTAAGTTTATGTCAAAAATATCGATACCTATATAATGTCAATTTCAATCTTAAATTAAAAATTGTAAAATGAGACATGTCCAATAAATACACTAAACTACAAAAGAATTACATTTCATCTTCCAAAAAATCTTTAAGCCTATAACAACACTTATTAATTAAAAAGTCCTTTAACTGTTTATTGAATAGCGTTTCTGATGTCTGCAATTTAATGTCGTCGCTGATTTTATTATAAATTTTGATGGACCTCATGTTTGGGCTTGATTTATGTAGCTTTCTTTACGCACCTAGTCCTGAATGTGCTCTTGTAGGTCTAGGCAACACGCAATTTCGAATAATTCTTTACGCACCTAGTCCTAAATGTGCTCTTGTAGGTCTAGGCAACACGCAATTTCGAATCTTTAGTTACAAACATCGTCTTAAGACAATTAAAATTATTTTAAAACGGGTCACTCACGTATTATTAAGTCGAATAGCTCGACATGTTTCGATCCAATTTACGAGCCCGGATTAATTTACGAGTCGGGCTTGTGCCCGCAGTACACGGCGCGCCCTCGACCAGTGAAGACGTGTCGTTGCTCCGTGAAGAGGATCCTCGTAAATTAGATCGAAACATGTCGAGCTATTGGACTTAATAATACGTGAGTGACCCGTTTAAAAATAATTTTAATATGTTTGAGTCTCATGGGCGTTTTATAGTTAAAATCGTCTTAAGCCGATTAACAGAGAAATTTATTCGTGCAATTATTATTAATTTCTATATAAAGATGTCAATCACAATGAAAAATCAACGATAATGAATTTATAGATTGTAATTTGGTACATCCCACAATAAATAAGGAAAAATATTAACATTTAAGTTACAATTATTATTATTTTTTAAATGGACATTTGAATGGGTTATGGGTTTAAAAGTCTACGAGTATGATATGTGGGTGGGATATTAATAAAATAATGTATATTTATATTGTTTTCCAGAAATCCATCGTTAAGTCCGAATGGAGAAATGACTAAAGTGCACTGGCCGGTGCACACCGCGTTCGGCAGGGAATATCTGTCTCTGGCAGTCAACTCCAGCGCTGTGGGCCACGGACTGCGAGTTAAACAATGTGCTTTTTGGCAAAAATATCTCCCCCAATTAATATCAGCGACAAGTAAGTTGAATTCTAGTTGCATATTGAGCGAAAATGAGGTATTTGTTGTAAAATATATATTTACACATGTTACTGATATATGATGGTATGTTTAAATACTTAACAGCATGAATTGGATTCAGTGTTTGGTAAACCAATTTTATTTATCAGTAAAAATCGGCCAAGAGCATGTCGGGCTTGCCGGGCCATGCTCAGGTTCCGTAGTTATCATTTTGTCAGAATAGGCTAAACGAGGGCTATTAGTATGTAAGTATCATGTACATTACTATACAAGCATAAGGGAGTACCTTCGCAGCGCTTTGTACGTCTTTTTACTAAGAAGAGAAGACTTTTGCAATAATTTAAAAACGGCTGGAGTGATCATTTTCGCTATTTTATTTTATTATTTATTTAAACAAACACAAGTATAAGTTTACAGCTACCTATGCCAAGACAATTGAGGATGACTCACGTTAGACCGGGCCGTGTCCGGGCCGGAGCTTCCGGCGCTTCGTTTTCTATGGAAAGCATCACGTGATCACCTGTCATGTCGTAGAAAAGTAAGCGCCGGAAGCTCCGGCCCCGACAAGGCCCGGTCTAACGTGAGTAATCCTTTATACTGCTAATACATAGTCAGTATCATAAACATGTATAGGCACCAATCATGGGACTTGTAAAAGGAAATTAAGAGTATTTGTGATATTTCCCTGATACATGTAAAATGTTACCGTTTTGCGTGTTAGAAGTTGAATGTCCTATCCGTCTTTTATGTTTCAAGCGTGTTGTATCAAAGATTCAGCAATTAGTTTCCACATAATTAAGAAATTAAAACTATGTCTTTTTTCTCCAGTCATGGTCACCAAAGCGCCAGTAATGGTACCCCGGTAATGGGCGTGGATCCAGTAATGGGCCCCCTATAATGGGCATTACATAGGGTATATAAAATATTGGAATAAGATTTTGGCAAAAAAATCATTTTTGGTATAAGCTTTTATCGCTGAATTTATTTTTCTTTACACAGCCAACTAATACTCATCGAGACAATTCCGACAACCCCAAACACAATTAGTTTGAGTTTATCACAGAGTTCCCATGGCTATCTCCTGTCTCCATCATCAGATCAGGACCATGTTATCATAATATTGCATTTTCACCCGATTTGCATACCTAGATACCTACTTATGTAAAAATTTTACTCAATCGGAAAGTGGCTCAAATTCAGCTTCCAAAATTTGACCCACACTAATAGACCGGGAGCCAGGAACAGATTTCCATGACCAATCGCCTCCCGGGCGAAAGCTCGTATAGTGGTTAACGGTTATAACTTAACTACTTGTTAGTAAAAAGGTTAAGAACAATTGCAAACAGGACTACAAACAACTGTTTAAAATATGCAAAATTTTACCAATGTCATCAAAACTTAAATATATGTTAGCTCGAAATAACCATGGCAGCCAAGAACATCTAGAATTAGCTAACCATAGTCATAAATCCAAGGCACTTTCCGCGGGTAAATATGTAGTACCTAGAGTGTCAAATTACTACGGTGATAGGACACCTAGCAAACGTGTGCCCTATTTACTAAACACTTTGCCCGGGGAAATAGTCTTGGAACCCAAAAAAACTAGTTTTAAAAATCGCTTTAATAATCTCCTTGATGCGCTATAAGCGATTGCCTTCTTTATAGAGCATCCTGGATATACCTACTTACTTAAACTATATTTTCATGTAACTATTAGATTAAGTAACTCCAAATTGTGTTATATGTTACCTACTTAGTATACCTAAAATATAGAACTTAGTATAAAAAGAGATCGTTACTTGACAGTCAAACTAATTACAGTTTTGTGGAGCTTTATTAAATTGTAGTTTTTAACATTTGATTGTAATAAATAAAATAAAAAATAATAATATATTTAATAATAATATGTATGATGAACCTTCGTGGACGTCAGCTGCCGCTCCGTTTCTGGGTTGAGGAATGTCAGCCACCGAAACACGTAAAAAAATTGTCATCGCCTCCCGCTTAATACTTTGTCAGATGATAGTGTAGATTAGATGCTATTGTGAATAAAAAAAATCGTCAGCCGGTTGCGTCGCGGTGGAAAGACCGTCAGCTGGTCACATGAGCATGTAAAAAAAAACTTTTTAGTCATCGCCTCCCGTTTCATACTTTATAGTTTGTTTGTAGTTTGTGATGTGTAGGGTAGTTTGTTATAGGTATAGCATTATTATTATTATTATTGGGGCGTTGTGGGCCTTTGAGTGTCACGTCGACCAAACAGTGATCTATTGTGACGGCCCTTTAAAGCTCATTACTAATGCCCGTTGAATCCAGAAAATTCCAGATTCTTTGGGCCGTAATGTTCTGTACCTCATAGGGTTGCAGTACGTGCCGCCCTAAGTAGGTACTTCTTTTTGACATTAGTGGTCCACAGGAACAGAGAATGTGCATTGCAGTCTCCTCTGACTCCTGGCAGAACCTGCATGTCGGATCTTGTATCTTTCCTATTTGAAACATTTGTTTGTTCAACTTGCAGTGTCCAGTCAGTATTCTAGTCACCGCGCAGGTTTTGTGTCTTTTGAGCCCTAGAAGCTCCTTAGATACTTTGCTGTTGAACCCTTTGATTAGAGCTTTCGAGTGTTTTTGTCCTTTGACGAACTTCCACCAATCGATTGCTCTCGTTTTTTCTAAGTTGCTGAGCAGAGAATATGCATCCCGTTTTGTGGTTCCACAGAACAGTTCTGGGCCGACCAGGGTTGTGTCTGCGCCCTTTCTAGCAAGTTCGTCCGCTTCTTCGTTTCCGTTAATGTCGGAGTGCCCTGGTACCCATCTAAGTATGACTTTGTTGGAGTTAGCCAGTGCATTTAGGTTTTTTTTACAGTTCTGGACTAGTTTTGAGTTTGACTCAAGTGAATCTAGTGCCAGCAGAGCAGCCTGGCTGTCTGAGTTGATGTAGATATGTTGGTGTCTTAGGTTTTTATCCAGGTTGATTTCCGCACATTTGTTGATGGCGAGACTTCTGCCTGGAAGATTGAGGCCTGTGTGCCCGTGCTGACGCTAGCTCTGAGCTTAGGTCTTTCACCATAGATCCCACATCCTACATCATTGCCTTTCTTGGAACCATCTGTGTACCAAATATGGCTTCCCTCCTCAACGTACATTTGGCCGTTGGTCCATTTGTCTCTAGGAGGTATTTCTACTGTGAACAGTTTGATAAATTGACATTCTGTGTGTGTGTCATCAGTGGGCATGCTAAGGGTTTTATTTGCAAAAACCCAGGCCTTCAGTTTGGTTAGTGCTTAAGAGCGCCATTTTGGCCTGTTTAGCGTGCATATTCTGTAGACGCACTGCTTGGCCTCCTTTTGCACCTGCAAGTGGAGTGGTAAAATGTCCAGCAGTGCATCGAGGGCCGCCCCCGGTGTCGAGGAGAAGGCGCCTGTTACTGTTAAACAAGCCATGCGGTGCAGGCTGTTTAGAGTATCTATTGCCGTCTTTTGGCTGGTTTTGTTACACCAGACTGCGGAATAGAATAGAATAGAATAGAATAAAACTTTATTTTATATAATTAAAGTTACAGAATGATGGCCCGCCAAGTGCAAGCAGTGTTATTTTACATATATGTCTTAGGTATCAAAAAGATCTGATGTAAAGGAAATGGGGCTCAATTCAGGCATGAATTGGCTCACGCTAAAGCTATGTATATAATTAAATTAAATGACAGGGATACGAGGTGGGGCCATCCGCTTGGAGAGTGGTTTTCCTCTTTCTTGTTTACACACATAGTCAATTTCACCAGTACGCAGACCAGGCAACATAGAATTATGGTGGTTCGGCTTATCATATCTGTCCCCAGGTTGCGTAAGACCCGGAATTTGCTGATCCTTTAACTTACGGAGCATATCTTCATGGAGGTCTCTAGCACGTATGTACCATGGGTCTTCATCAAGCATCTCCCAAATGATTTCTGAACTCGTGTTACGCGGAAAATTAGCAGCTGTTTTCAATGCCATGCGGTATTGTCTCTCTAATTCAGTCAACCTAGACTGCGGAGGCGTAGGTTATAATGGGCCTCACTACCGCTGTATATAACCACATAGCAATTTTGGGTCTTATACCCCATCTTGCTCCTGCCATTCGACAGCATGATCACATGGCCATTTTCGCTTTTTGTATAATATTCCTCAGGCGAGCGTTCCAAGTTAACTTTTGGTCGAAAGTGACCCCTAGGTACTTGACCTCTTCTGAGAACGGTATTATTTGTTCATTAAGTCTTGGTTCTGTAAGCTTTTCAAGCTTCCGTTTTCTTGTAAATGGTACTATTACGGTCTTACTCGGATTAATGGACAAGTCATTTTCTCTACACCATTTGAATATTGTGTTTAGAGCTCCTTGCATTAGGTTGGATATCGTGTGGAGGCAAGGGCCTTTGACAATGACTACAAGGTCGTCGGCATATCCTTGTGTGTCATAGTCTTGGCCTGACATAATTGCAAGAAGTTGGTCCACTGCTAGGGTCCATAATAGTGAGGATACAACGCCTCCTTGTGGGCACCCTTTTGTGGTATAAAATTCATGCTCTATAGTATTGAGGGTCAGAGTGGCTACTCTGTTCGAGAGCATGCTATGTACCCATCTGGTGGTGGTTTCGTCTACTCCCTTTGATTTCATACCATTAAGTATGGTCTCTGTGGGCGTATTATCGAAAGCACCCTCGACGTCAAGGAACGCACATAGAGCGGTTTGCTTTTCCTCTAGAGTTTTCTGCACCTTGTCAACCAGGTCGAGTAGGGCAGTCTCCGTAGATTTTCCCTTTTGGTACGCATGTTGGTTTACACTAAGTGGTCTATCCACCAGGTATTTCGCTCTAATGTGCTGATCAATGATTCTTTCCATCGTTTTGAGTAGGAATGATGTTAGACTAATAGGTCTGAAGGATTTAGGTTGTGAATAGTCCTTTTTCCCTGGTTTCGGTATGAAGCGTACCTTGACCCTAGTCCATTGATCTGGTATAATTCCCCACGCAAAACTTGCTCGGAATATTCTGGCCAGATGCGGGAGGAGGAGGTCCTGTCCTTGCTGTAAAAGTGCTGGAAACACTCCGTCTTCTCATGCCGATTGAAATGGTTTAAATTTTTCCAATGCCCATTTAATTTTGTTTGGTCTAAAGATATTAGTTGCCAAATTCCAATCGATATTGCGTGCCCTGTGGATTTGATTATTCCTTTGGGCGCATAACTGTGTGTTACTGGTTGTGTACGAACCGGGGAAGTGGGTGCCTCTGAGCAAGTCTAGAGTTTCCTCTTCTGTGCTCGTAAAAGTGCCATCTGGTCTTTTAAGAAGACCGAGATAGTTGGTCGGTGTCTTGAAAAGTATTTTGTGAATTCGCGCTCCTTTGTGAGTTTGGGCAATCTCTTCACAGAACCTTCTCCATGACCTCCTTTTTGCCTTCCTGATTTGTTTATTATATTCAGTCAACGCTCTACCATACCTTTCCCACTCATTCGGCGTGGTCGAGTGATTGAATATGCGACGTGTAGACCTACGAAGGTTTTCTAGCCTTTTGTTCCACCACGTCGTTGTGTTAGTAGTTTTTGCCTCTTTCAAAGGACAGCTTTGTTCGTAGGCCCTAAGTATGCCTTCAGATATTAAATTAACTGTCAGGTTGAGAGAGTCTGGTGTTTTGACATATTTTGGTACATCCTTTAGACGGTTTTCCGCTTAATAAAATCCAGTCATAAGTAAGACCCCTTATTCCATACCTATACAGTTTACTCATTAATATGTTATGGTTCACATAATCAAATGCTTTTGTCATATCTAATAAAACTGCTACTAGGGGTAGCCTGTTGTCAACGTTTTCGATGACATATCAGATTAAAACAAGCTTTAGTAGTTGAGCTATTTTTACGAAACCCGAATTGCTCTTTTTAGGGTTCTGTACCCAAAGGGTAAAAACGGCACCCTATTACTAAGACTTCGCTGTCTGTCTGTCTGTCCGTCTGTCACCAGGCTGTATCTCATGAACCGTGATAGCTAGACAGTTGAAATTTTCACAGATGATGTGTTTCTGTTGCCGCTATAACAACAAATAGAATAAAATAAATATTTAAGTGGGGCTCCCATACAACAAACGTGATATTTTTGCGTATTGGTACGGAACCCTTGGTGCGCGAGTCCGACTCGCACTTGGCCGGTTTTTATAATACTCGAGATTTTGATATAAAACTAGTGATTTTATTATGCATAATTTTTTCAATAATCTTAGACAGGTATAAGGGTAATCGGTCTGTAAGTAATTGCTAACCTCGGATTTGATTCCTTTTTTATATAGGTAATGGTTTCACGACAGAGTATTTTCATCATATTTAGCTTAGTGTCGAGTGTTAAACCTAGATCCTTTATATCTGTTACTCGGTCAAGGGGAATGTTTGTAAGAGTATATTTACGTCTGGAGGATAGGATCTAGATACCGGCTAAAACTTAATACTTTGCACTTAGATTCAATTACGTACAAGCGGTTTGTTTTACTCCAGCTGTCGACCTTGTTGATTGTTTGTTGTAGTACCGTACAGTCGGATGCATTTACGACCGGTTGAATTATTTTAAGATCATCCGCATAGAATAGTGATTCCACGCCGGATATATTATACTAGCTGTGCCCGCGGTTCGCCTGCGTGGAATTCGGTCTGTGTCAGTAAGCGGCTAATTCACCCCTAATTTATCTCCCTCTCCCATGGAGGCGGAACTTGAAGTAAAGTTGACAGATGGATACGCTAGAGGACTGTAGTCCAGATAAAATATTTTACAATTAGCCACTAAATAAAACTACACTCCAAAATCAATTTTTTTGCCCTTATTCAAATTTTTGACGTGATTTAAACGACAAAGAGTAGTAGGTGTATATCGACGATACAGTACCATTTTTGTATTTTTACGTCCTTGACTGTACCTATCCAAATCATAATATGTCCATGGCAAATATCATCCAAAAGCGAAGCGACCTGCCTGGCTAGAGCGCCACTGAGTCTCACCGTGGTCTTTCTCAGACTCCTAAGACCGTGCCCCTTGTAGCCTCAATGCGTTGCGAAACTTTCGCAAAAGATTCTATTTTTATCCGGGAAGGCATGGTAACGGGTACACTACATAATTCCGATAATTTTTATTTCGAATTTTAGAATGTCCAATTTTATAATTCCGATTTTTAAATGCTCGATCCATCAAAATTCCGACTGTCGTAATTACGAATGATGAAAATCACGAAGATTTATATTTCCAAAAAAATATTGAAAATTCCGAACTACATAATTCCGATTATAACAATTCCGATGGTGGCAAATAGCGAATTTAACAATTACGATTTTTGAAATCACGAATTCTGAATTGCCATTATTCCGAAATTTTAAATTCCGAACCACATAATTCCGATTATAACAATTCCGACAGTGACAAACGCCGTATTTAACATTTACGATTTTCAAAATCACGAATTCTGAATTGCCCTTATTCCGAATTGACGTGATTCCTATTTTAAATATCCCAAGTTTTAAATTTCCGAATAACGATATTCCGAATATATTGTTAAAGTCCGTTTTCTTGAGGGTCGCAGTTCTAACCTAACCTAATCCACTTTTCTGGCAACAGTTCGTTTTCTTGGTGGTCGCAGTTCTAACCTAACCTAACCTACTTTTCTGGCAACAGTTCGTTTTCTTGGGGGCCGCAGTTCTAACCTAATCTAACCCACTTCTGGCAACAGTTCGTTTTCTTGGGGATCGCAGTTGTAACCTAACCTAACCCACACCTAGCAACAGTTCGGGTTCGCAGGTTCGCAGTTATGCCTAATTTATTTATGCTGAACTTTTATGCAAAAAATATTTTATGCCGAATTTAACATGATGCGGCACGACAGGCACGCGTAATAATTACTAAAACGTGAGTCTTTATTTCAATACCACGAATTTAATTTTTCCGACCTTCCAAAAGACCGAATTTCTGAATACCGAATTATTAAATTTCCGATCGGACAATGACTTTTCGGAATTTAGGAATTCAGAAAAAAAAATTCGGAAAAGTGTAAAATCGGAACTTTAAGCTTTCGGTCAAGTGACAATCGGATTTTGAGTTTTCGGAAATAGCACATTCGTGATTTTATTCCATCGTGTTTTTAAAAATCGTAATTTTGATATTTCGGACTTCAAAAAAATCGGGATTATGAAAATCGTGCTTATAAAAATCGGAAAAAACGTATTTCGGAATATTTGGGCGTTCCCCATGGGGACGCGTATAAGTCCCAAATCGTTTGACATTTACTCCGCAAACGACATAGAAAAATGTTTTTTTTTAAAGTACCCACCTTCGAGGCCATTATTAAGAGGAAAGGGCACGGCCGCTTCTCCATACAAACGTAGTCTCCATTTCCATTTTCCTCTATGATTATAAAAAAAAAAAATTTTTTCATATTTTTTGTGTTTCCGGAATGGTGTCATTTTGATATCATAAATGAATTCGGCATACCCGATTTATACAAAAACGATACCTAACTTGGCCTAGTAGCTTAAATGATATAAGTAGTTATCAAGATAAAGTTTTTAACCCCTTTTTCACCACGTTGGGGGATGAATTTTTAAAAACGCTGAAAGTAATTTTCTTGCTTTTTAATATAATACCTTTTTGCAGTTTCAAGTTCCTAGCTTAAAATCAAATTTGCACCCCAAGACAAACTTTCATCCTCTTTATCACCTTCTTAGGGGATGATTTTTTAAAAACGCTGAAATTTGGTTTCTTGTATTTCAATAATATATATTTTTACGAAGTTTCAAATTGCTACCTTAAAATAAATCTTGAACCCCATACAAACTTTCACCCCCTTTTTAACCCCCTTAGGGGTGAAATTTACCAAATTTTTGTAGCCTATAATCTGGCCGTGGATTTTTTTGACAGATTAGTAAAGTTTGCATCAAAATCCGTTCAGCCGTTTTCATTTGATGCGCGGTCAAATAAACAGACAAACAGATAAACAGACAAACAGACAAAAATTCTAAAAACTGTTGGAACGTGTTCTGTTATCGATTCTAAGTATCCTCAGCCAATTTTTCTTCGAATATCTTCCATGTACAGACTTTCGGCCCTCTTCCGCTTTATTATATGTATAGATAACCTGGCAGATCATTAATCATTATCAAAGATAGATATAACTCCGTAATAGATGGATACAGTCAAAGGAAAAAACGTGCCTCGAAAATCACGAAAGTTTGATTCTCGATCAGATGGCGCCACTACCTTTGGCCTACTCTCGTATAGAGGGCGTTGACGGTTTCGTTTGTTATTTAACAATTTTAACGCATATCAGTGAAAGAACATGGGGTCAAAATCATTTAAAAATAATTAATGCAAATAAATAAAAAAAATGCATCCATATTTAAATACATTTTATCGTATTTTTATAAATCTTCATTTTTAGATTTAAAGTGTTTCGATAGATGGCAGTGAATTTACTGTGGTTACAAAATTTACTATGACAGTACCGCTCTATCCTATTATATATCCTCTTTGACCATAATTAAGAAAAGAGTAGGCTATAGTTTTCACTCAAAAGTATTTATGAAGCTTTTGTATTACGAATTTTTTAGTTTTTTGGATCTATAGTTCAAAAGTTAGAGGAGGGAGTATATTTTTTTTCGGAGATTATTTCCGAAAATATTAATTTTATCCAAAAAATGGTTGTCTCCCTTTTTCGTTTTGAAAGACCTATCCAACGATGCCCCACACCGTTGGATTAATGCGAAAAAAAAACGGCCAAGTGCGAGTCGGACTCGCGTTCCAAGGGTTCCGTACTTCCGTACACAATTTCTAACAATGCATTTTTTTATGTGGAATGTATGTAATGTAATAAATGCATTGTTTTTAAAAAACCCGTAGGGGTCGGATCAAAAACTTAGTAATTAAGTCCGACTCACGTTTGACTGCACATTTCTAATAGGTTTTCCTTTCATCTATAAGTAAAGAACGATTTTGTGTATTTTTTTCAAAATTTTAGACTCAGTAGTTTCGGAGATAAAGAGGGAGGGGGGGGGAATGGTAATTTTTGCCTATTTTCTTGAATAACTTCTAAACTATTTATCCTAAAATTATAAAAAAATATATATTTGAGATACTCATAAGAAGCTCTTTCATTTGATATGTAACACGATATAGTTTAAAAAACTTTATTTTTGAATTTTCTCATTTACCCCCCAAAAGTTGCCCTCATTTTTAAAATTGTTTTTTTACGTTACATGCACATCTTTAGGTCACAAACTTACATATGTGACCCAAATTTCAACTTAATTGGTCTAGTAGTTTCGGAAAAAATAGTCTGTGACAGACGGACAGACAGTAGACAGACGCACGAGTGATGCTATAAGGGTTCCGTTTTTTCCTTTTGCGGTACGGAACCCTAAAAATGGAACTGTTTGGAAGTAGAATACAGTTGCACTAGACTTATATTGACCGGGATATAGACCGTGATTACCTTTTGTATTATTTGTGAGCTCCCGATATTTCGACGCAGTTACATGCATCATGTTCACGGGTGACTGAAGATAGCGGGTGGGTGTCAAAGTTGTGTAGACAGCGCTCTGTCTACCCTCATTCTTGCGCGTCGGCTGCGTTCACTTTCAACGTTACCAACGGTCGCATTCACACTTGTTGGTCCGGTCGCGTTCACACTCGTTGGTCTGTCCAAACACACTACACTCACGGTGTCACTACGCGTGTTTGATTCGGATATCACTGGTTTTTTACACAAACAAATCACAGGATTCCACACATTTGACAGTTTAAACCCATCTTCACGATTAAAATTTTTGTATTTGTGAATTTCAACGGCTTCTCTTACCAATCTTGGTATATAGTGGCGTTCTGTCGAAATGACCTTGGGACTATGCAACTCGATCCAGTGATTTGTACCCGACTCAAGGAGATGCTGAGCAATAGCTGACTTGCGAACGTCATTGTTCTTGACCGCAGCAATGTGTTCTTTAATTCTGATTCGAAATATCGGGAGCTCACAAATAATACAAAAGGTAATCACGGTCTATATCCCGGTCAATATAAGTCTAGTGAAACTAACCGTGAATCATTCAAAACTCTAGAATACAGTTGGTTTCATATGTCTATCAATTGGTTTAACCTTGTAGCATTAAAAACTGTAATAGATGTCATATATTAAAGAAAAAGTGACGAAGCCGGATTCGAACCGGCGTCTTTAGCTATCGCGGCTAACGCCATGAACCCCTAGTGGCGGGGTGGCCTAGGGGTTCATGGCGTTAGCCTTGGATGGAGCGTGTTTAAGTAGCTTTTGACAGATAACAAAACGTAAAACGCTCATAATAAGGGTTCGTTCCATATTAATTATCATTAAATAAATGGTTTGAGAATTTAATAAAAAATACCAAATTTAGCTTTATTTACTGATTTTAAGTCAAACACCTTAAATTCTATAAGAAACATTTGTTTTTTTTTAATGATGTTGAATGTAATTCTAAACGCACAAGTTGAGTCGATGCAATTTCAAAACGCATCGTCAGAAATGTCAACATCATTGTCAACAAAAAATTTCTTACCGATTCCGACACGTAAAATACACAACTTTCAGAGTTTTCTGTTATAATATCATATTATCGTAAAAAAAAATTAGTGATTCCAGTGATGAAGATGATCTAACGCCTGTGGATATTGCACTTTACTCGCTATAGTGAGGGGAAAAGTTTTGTGTTACACACGGGTGCAAATGTATTTTACTTCTCGTGTGTTGAAACACTCGCTACGCTCAGGATTCTGTTTTAGAACCACTCGCTTCGCTCGTGGTTCAACTATAGAATCCTTTCGCTTGCTCATGTTTCAGTTCCACACTCGCGGGTAAAATACAACTTTGCACCCTTGTATAACAAATAACTATTATATGTGTATGTAGTGGGTATTAGTGGCTACTCAAGCATATTTTTTTTGTAGGTGTACCCTCCGCGAAAAGTAAAAAAAAAATGTTTTACGGAGGTAGGTCAGTTTTGTTCCGTTTCTGAAGTGTTCTAAAGGCATCCTTAAAGTTTGGCAACCAACAATGACAATGACAATCCTTTGTGACAGATTACATAATTTGTTAAAATCGAAATACGCGATAATTAGAATGTTGTGGATATATGTTGTTGATTCAAAACCCTTTAATTTAATATAATCTTCAATTTGAGGAACTCGAGTGTACCGTACCGATAACCAATTTCAAATGTTTGACAGGTCAATTGGTAGGAAAAGTTTGTATGGAAAAATTAAACTGTTTGTTATTAGTATTACTATCTTTCTCTGAATTTTAACCGACTTCGTATTCGTTTGTGGCTTTTTTTTAAATGTATGTTCACCGATTATTCCGAGACCCGTGGTCCGATTTGAGTAATTCTTTTTTTGTTCAAAAGGAGCTACTTCCAAGTTGGTCCCATATTAATCTGGTTCTGATCTGATGATGGGATCCCTGAGGAATTGAGGGAACTCCTCAATTTTTAAAGGCACATGTATGGTGATTTGGGTGTTTTCATAAGCAACTTAAGCATTTTCTCTCGAAAACGACCAATTTGATGAAGTGGACCCGATGATGATGATTGTTTTGAAGATAGTGATGATGATTTTTCTAATGTGGGATGTTCAGCGATTACTCCGAGACCCGTGGTCCGACTTGAACAATTCTTTTTTTGTTTGAAAGGAACTACCTCCAAGGTGGTTCCACATTAATCTGGTGCTGTTCTGATGATGGGATCCATGAGGAATTGAGGGAACTCCTCAATTTTTAAAGGCACATGTATGGTGATTTGGTCGTTTTCTTAAGCAACTTGATCATTTTTTCTCGAAAACCACCAATTTGATGAAGTGGAGCTGATGATGATGATTGTTTTGATGATAATGAATTCAGCGATTACTCCGGCACCCATGATCCGATTTGAGTTATTCTTTTTCTGTTTGAAAGAAGTTACCTCTCCAAGGTGTTTTCGTAATATTTTTGGTTTTGATCTGATGATGGAATCCGTGAGGAATTGAGGGTACTCCTCAATTTTTAAAGGCACGTGTATGGTAATTTCGGTGTTTTCTAAAGTAACTCAAGCATTTCCTCACCAAAACCACCAATTTGATGTAGTGCAACTATAGCCTAACCAGGAGTTTGGCACTAAATATTCTTCGTAACTTACTTTGTACACTAATACGCCAG
Source organism: Cydia strobilella (assembly GCF_947568885.1). NCBI lineage: Eukaryota > Metazoa > Arthropoda > Insecta > Lepidoptera > Tortricidae > Cydia > Cydia strobilella. The sequence goes on from NC_086068.1 coordinate 35,565,906, forward strand.
TACGAGCGAGATGCATAAACAGTAAGTTACGCACACGATAGCGAATATATCAATGTCAAACTCGTGGTAAGGCTACTGATAACTTCCCTCGTATGTGTATTATGATTTTTGATGTAGGTAGTGTTGGAAATAACCAAAGAGACTGAGGGTATTAGTGTTTGGGGGGTTTGAGGTTGGGGGTTGAGGGGAGGTGAGTTGATGGGTCGGAGACTGAGGGATTGGGAGTTAAGGGATTGGGGGTTAGGGTTAGGAGTTAAGGGGTCTGGGGTTAGGGTTCGGGAATGGCGGTTGAAGGGTTGGTGGCTTAGGGTCGAGGGGTTCAGTGATCAGGGGTTGATGTGCTGTGAGGTTGAGTGATCGGGGGGTTTGAGGGATTGGGTCAGTGGCGGGGCGGAATGGATTTACTGACAGGAATGATTTCCCAGACGGACTCGAGGAAAATTCTGATTATTTAATAAAGTTTACGAATTTACAGATAAACATGATTATGTTTTTCATTCATGCGTCACGCTCTTAACAATGTCTTAAAACTAAAAATGGAAAAATAAAAACTTTTATAAAAAAAAGATAAACCGACTTCAAAAAGGATGAAATAAAATATTATCATTTTTAGGGTTCCGTGTTTAAGTATATGCGTTACCAACTGATATGTTTGAAGTCGGTGCCAACCCAAGTACTCCAAGTAGTAACAATACCAGTCAAAAATAATCAGCTTTATGTCTATAAATCCCATTACAACTGTACAAATGTTATAAACGTGAAAGCAATTATGTCTGCCTCTTTGCTACCTTTTCATGGCTAAACAACTGAACCGCTTTAGCTGAAATTTTGCATGAAGGTTCCTTGAATTGTTTTATATTTTGAAATCCTCTGGATAAGCGACAGAAAATAACTCAGTCCCAATCCCACACTTGCGTGCTATGACTGTTTAAGAATTAGTAAGAAATGCTCTTTAAAAAAATACGACGACAAAACGTATTAGATTTACACTAACGTGCCGACAAGCAGGGTCAACCGTGTGTTCTGTTCTAAGGTGTAGAGGAAGTTCGTTTATTGTCGTCGTGTAACGCTGCGTCTTAGATAGGCGAACACTCGCGAACGCGAAGCGAAGCGACGCGGCACGGCGCGGCCGGCCCAATGCGTTCGCGTTCGCAACGAGATCGCCCACGTAGGACACTTCTATATAGGTATCAAAGGATTAATTAAGGCGCCGTGCCGCGTCGCTTCGCATTCGCGTGTTGTTCGCCTACGTAGTACGCTGCATTAGGTAATCCAACGTACATACTTATATAGCCGCATCTTTATCGAATTGCACCAAAATCCCTATGAATATATGGTTTAAAATTTGGCTTGGCACCGACTTCAAACATATCAGTTGGTAACGCATATTATACTTAAACACGGAACCCTAAAAAGGATAATATTCTATTTCATCCTTTTTGAAGTCGGTTTATCTTTTTTTTAATAAAAGTTTTTATTCAATATATTGTCACCGTTTAAGCAATTTATTAAAATAACGTCAGAGTAAGGTGGTAAACCAAAATAGGCTGTGTAATGTTTGTAATTTTTCTAAATAAAATACGTTACTTTATTACTCTCTAGGTCGCGCCTAAAGAAGTTTTATTTACTTCAAAAATCTTGTTCCATCTTCAACAGATTTACTTGTGAATATTTTCGTGCGATGTTTTTATTACGATTTTCGGCGTGGGTAAACTTAAAAATAGTGCATGGATCGACTTTTTTCGACTTTGGGGAGGAAGTCTCATCCAAGGTGAATGTGTATCAATGGTTTAGTGAGTTTCTTTGTGGTAGACGTATGCTTACGGACGAATTAAAAAAAAACGCTCTAAATCGGCTGTTGTCCCACAAAATATTAATGCTGTACGCTGTGCTCGAACTCATAATGCAAAATGATCATAGTACATACATATCTCGAAAAATAGGCATAGGCAAGCTGGAAAGTAGGCAATAGCTGTAGCGCCTGAACGGTGCCTACTACAATGCCTGAGTGGTGACTACTACCTATACAATGTTTCATTGTTATCGTCATTGGTCCACTATCGTGTCGGCCCTCAAACTCCCTCGTTCACCTTTGAGCGGTTTTCCGGCCTCTCCTACAATGTACTAAAATTGAATTATTTTATTAATTACAGAAAAAACGGAACCACCCCGGAATTGCACTGGCAGTGGTTCCTTACTGCGTCCGTCGCTGCACACGCTGGGCCTGGGCGTCGCGGCGGCGGCGACATCCTTCACACACCACTTGTTGTTGACACATTTAGTGTCCATGTTCGTGAACATTGATTAGAACGTTTCACGCACATACCGTATGGTTTATTTGCTCTGGCCTGCTATGTCTTTTCTGATGAAACGCATTTTAAAATGCCGTTCAAAGTAATATGGGACAAAACAGCAAGATTACTATACGATTGCGCCAACACTTAATAAAACAGTCGTTGATAAAATTATGATTTATTAGCACTACTTATAGTCCTTATATTGATCAACAAGGACAATATAATTTTCATCTCACTTGCTTATAATGGTTGGTATTTCACTTTGGTTTAGTTGGAGAAACAGCAAAAAAAGCCGTAGGGAAAAAAATCTGTTTTTTATTATGTTACTTAATCATATGAACTTAGAAGGTTATAAAACAAAGTTATTTAAAATGTAGCTATAATTTAGTTCTACTGTAAAAATACCGCTTTTTATTTTTTTTCATCACACTTGCTTAGTAAGCGAGCTACTTCACGCCTGTGCAGCGGGAGGTAAAGTCCATTTTACTCCCAGGGCAGTTATAGCCTTTTTTTTTTTAAATTATTTCACTAACTCATACGAACCAAGTAGCCAAGCAAGTAGCGAAGCAAGTAGCAAGGTATAAAATAAGTTTTAATTTCAAAATGCTAGCGTTTATAATTTAATTGTTTTGTTGATGTTTAAAAATATTTCATTTGATTAATTTAATAGCCGTTTAAAATATTTTACAATGCATGTGCTCGAAAAGTGCGTTTCCTACGGAGCCATATCATGCGGAAAATACTACTTTTCCGCACTAGTGCTTTTTGTTTAAATTATTTTTACAGTACATATGGTGGTGCTACTTTCTCGCACTAGTGCGGAAAAGAGCACTTTTCGTGCATATGTCGAAAGTTTAAAGGGCCATATGTACTGTAATACGTTGTAGGTACGATACACGTGCGAATAGGTAATTCGCAACTCGTGTCGATTTAAAACACTCCTTTTAATAATTAAACTTATTTGCCATGATATGTTTTTTTTATTTACTAGCACAATGCATAGTAAAACATTGTATGATACACGTGCGTAAAGATGATTTCCGCACTTGTTGCATAAATAGCTATTTACACATTTAATTTCAATCGTGGCTGAATACGGACGGGTCCGTGCCTTCGATACCTAACTAGTCAAAAATGACAATATGGCTGATGAATGTTTGAAATGTCACCGTATTTAAGAATTATTTTGCTTAAAATTTAGTTTTTTTCGCAAGTGTGATGAAAACCATTGTGTGTAAACTCCGGGGGTAAGAATATTGCCATTTCGAGTCTTTCTTTGCCTCCTCGAGACCCTAAAATTTCAATTACCCCCCTCGTCGCGCAATGTACTATTAAATCTTGGCTAGTATCAGGGGCGTATTTACCCTAGGCCCAAGGGGGCCATGGCCCGGGGCGGCAGGCTGCGGGGGGCGGCGCAGGCCGCCGCTGGCTTTCAGTTTCGGGTGCCTCAGTGGCGCCCCAATAAAAACAATTGTGGTGTTACTGGTACTAGACATAATTTAATTTAAAGTAAGTAACTATTCGTTGTCTATTGCCAGTAGTCACATCAAAATTTTTACAGCGCGTTTGCGCCCGTTTTACTTCTACCTTAATTCTTTACCCACGCGGATTGTCAACGAGTTCTCTTGATGTCGCCCTGTGACGTCGCTCTTCACATCGCCCTAAGGCCGCGAGCTTCAGTTAATGCTTTTTGGCCCTGGTCTGCAACAAACGCCGTAGGTCGCGTCCCGCGTCCGGCGTGACGCTGTACGCGACGTACGAATGCTTACTATGGAAATGCACTATAGTGGTCTCTCTCACACGCCAGACGCCGCGGCGGCGTAAAGCGTTTGTTGCAGACCAGGGCCTAACGCTGCATGCTTGACGTCGGCATTAACGCCGTGAGCGACGTCTAGACGCCGGCCATTGCGTCAGCAATAGCTATACTTCCTACGGTAAATAAAGGCATCGTGTACGACGTCCGTACCTCTGTCCAGATGCTGACGCCGACGTCAACCGAAAACCGTACACTATTAACACTATAATTATTGAGTATAGAATTCAGAAGCGACCTGGGAGTTGGCGAACTGGTCAGTCGGAGCCTACCACAAAAAACAAAGCGCGTTCTTTTAGTGGGTACTAAATTTCGCATCATTCATTTAGTGGTTACTTACTCAGCAAAACACTGATCAATATACGCAAAAATCATATTGAAAGAGAACTTAGAATACCTAGTGGTATTGAATAAAATTAGAGTTCAGACACGACACGACATGGTTAGTTGTTTCAAAGGTGAACCGCAAGGCAGGAGACCGAGATACTGGACAGCAGAGCCCGAAGGGACACATAAGGTGTATAGTTAAAAAACAAACAGACGGACCGCAACCATGGTATTGAACTAAAGACCCTAAGATGCCGAAGGGAGCGCACCACGTAAGGCCGAGATGCTGCAGAGCCGCTATTATAGGTACGACATAATTTACAATGTTATTACTAGTGGCTCTGTGAGCTGCAGACCTCGCGTTAAGCTTAGAAATGTAAAAGTGAAAAATACTTCGTTCGTTGAGTCGTTATCACGGTCAACTCACAATGGTCTTAAGCGCCAAATAGATAGACGTTTTTGGCGCTTTTAAGTCCTTTATGCCAATTTCCGCATTTTGAAAAAAATCCTTAAACTGGATCGACAAAAAAATCTATTTAATCATAGAATTTATAAATAGGTAACATCAATTAGTACCTACCTAAAATGTAAAATTATTTAAGCATACATATTATTTAATTTATTGACTTGTAAAATGACTGACTTTTACCAATAAAACATCTGAATCTGAATCTGGTCACAAAATTTTACGAGAATAAGTTAAGAATTGCGACCTGGCCTTAAAACGAAGACCTTCATAAAAATTATGGCGGACTAAAAGGTCAGGTTGCGAGCCCTGAAAAGCTTAAAAGTCGCGCTTTCCAGAAGACCCGAAGCATTCCTGAAATTCCAGCAAGTCGCGCCTCGTTTTAATTTGAGCGAACGCCAAAGGTCGAGTAGCAGGAGAGCCGAGATCACATTGGTTCCAAGTTCCAAGCCAATTCCAATAGCTCTCCTCTCCTCCAGCTCGGTCTTCGACCTTGCATGGACGCTCTTTATGCGGAGCTCGGCCTTTGGTGTCACTATAACGTGGTCATTGTTCCAATCCCAAACATTGATTTTTCCCACCTCGACCTTTGGCTTTGCGCGGAAGAGCGCCGCAATTGGACGATCCGGGACTTCAGCACTCTGCAGAGCTCATCTTGGCCATAGGTTTTTGTCCCAGCTCAGCTCCACCAGTGCTTTAAGCTCTGTTCTTCTGCAGTTCGGCCTTCAGCCTCACAGGGCAGCACACCACTATCGGACGCTCCGGGTCTCCGGCCTTATGCAGAGCTCGGCCGTCGGCATCGCTTACAATTGGCTATAGGATCGATTCCAAGCTCTGCAGAAAGGCACTGCGGAAAAGTTATGCTTTTGTGTTTGTTTCATGGGTCATGGGGGGCGGCAGAGGCCCAATGGCCCGGGGCGCCAAATATGTAAATACGCCTCTGGCTAGTATGCCAAATAGATCTTGCCTTTCATCTGTAATTTAACTATATTTAACACTTATTTTGCTTAAATCTTTATATTTTTCTTCGCAAGTGTGACAAAGAACATTGTGTAACACGGAAGGTATGAAAATTGTAAACTCGAGTCATAAAAACACTGCGCGCATCGTGTTTCTATTGCATCTCGTTGACAATGTTGTCCCTTTTCTTTTGACTTTACTAAACGTAGAATTTAATTATACTATTATGCATTTTGTGCGACTGTCCACATATTTAAATACATTGCTTTTGGCGATTGTATAGTTATGGTGTAAAGTATGTTTGCATGTGCGAAATTGCTTGCTCACTATTAAATAATATTAAAATTTCGCTTTTACATGTGTAATTCAGTGTCGACGTAGCAAATTTCTCTTAGGTTCGTAGTTCTTTCAATTATGTTTGCCAAATTCGTTATAAGTAGTTCATCATTAGTTCTCGTAGCTTTTAGCAGTCTGTGAGATTGTTACCTATTCATAGGATGTGGAAAAATTGGAAAATCGAATCTCTCGAATCGAATCGAAGTCTTTTTAAAATAAGAAATGATTTTATAAAATGGTGTTTCATTTTGAACCTGGAATTATAATAACAAGTCAAACGGGCCAATAAAAAACAGTGGCAAAAAAATCTTTATATTTAATGAAATACGCAATATAAGTTTCATATTTATAATACTAAAAATAAAAACTTCATTTTATTCCACCATACATACTTCTTCAAACCCGCACTGACTCACATCCGGGTAACAAAATAATAATATTAATAAGGAATATTATAAATTGATCTAAAATCATATACACGGGGTTTCTGTAACAGGAGCAATAAATTAACCTGTACCTCTACCATCAGTTGCCAGAGTAAATTTCACTTACTTTAAGTGAATAAACGCGCCGTACGTCACATATTTACTTTTGTTTACGTACTTATGTGCCTAAATTCACTACTGAACGACGCTGATGCTGATGCTGATTGTACAGCGCCTCTAGGTGTCACCTAAAGAACTAAATATCAAAAGTATGAACGGTAAATTACCTATCGAAATCCTTAGCAAACTACCAGTTTTGACATTGACATATTTACTCACGTCTACGCGGTCTACGTAATTTACTTTTTTGTATGTGTTCTTATTTATTGTTAATTTAATATTAATAATATTATTTAAGCTGTCATATAATGTTTATAATTCTCTGAATTCAAAATTCTGGGCTAAATTATCAGTGGCGTGCCTAGAGTTTTGGAGTAAGGCAAGCCGAAAGATTATGTTTTCGTAATAACTGTCCAATCTTCACTCTTTGTACTCATATGAATTTACTACCGTATCGAGGCGAGCTAATCATAGCGCACAGGGCATACTCATACTACTACTAGATAGAATTTTACAAACATATCAGGGCCTATCGCGAACACCGAAGTTTGCAAGTTGCAGGCATTTTTCTCTGTCACACTTATTACGCCACACACTTATTATTGGAGTAAAACAACAATCCCTTGTGTTTTGTAAACGGCCGTACAGAACTTTCTCTTATGCGACTGACTTATCTGAGAATATAAAAGTCGTGTGTTGGTTTTGGCGCGGAAATGATATCCCGTTTTTCTAATAAGTTTAACGATTTTACACATCTCATACTGTCACAAGGAACGACTTTATCCATAGTTAATGTAGCCACTTTCATAAGTTTTACAAACAAATTAGAAGACAAATTATTGTAAGTATACAAACGCGTAACTGAACAAGACCACATCGACTAAATAATAATACATACACTTGAAGTTGATTATTAAACGCGCGCTCGTAAGAATTATGCAGCTAACTTCATACCAAAAGCCAGGCTTAAATCCGTATAAAATTGCTATAGTTTGTCAAAGGACTGTCTCATTTATAACATAGACAGGGAGAATAATACTATCTTTGTCTTACACTAGTACTAGCACCAAAAGAAACGGATGAGTATAGTTTTTTTGTTCTTAGCTGTAACACACTACCGCACCGCACCGCGATCTTGGTGCGCCGCACAAAACAGATCTCGTGCGGTGCACCAATGCGTGCGGTGCGGTAGTGTGTTACGCTTTAACATGATATAACGGTAACATTACAAACATCCGAATAAAAAATATAGTAGGTCAAGCAAATCTTGTCAGTAAATAAGAACAAAAAAACTACACTCATCCCCTTCTTCTGGGCGCCAGCACCAGTGCAAGACAAAGACAGTATGACTCTCTCCGTCTACGCCCGAAATGAGACAGTCCCTTGACAAACTATATATTTCATTTAAATATAAACTTAATGCATGAGGCTAATTGCATCTGTGTATTTGTTGTGTTTCCAAGTTGACAAAAATGTCACGTCAGAAAGGCAGTATGGCTTAGAGCTTTAGCCTGTCCGGATGGACGAAAAAAAAAGGAAACGCACGTTTTTTTCGAAGACATCTGTCACGTTTATTCGCGTAAGTATTTACCTAGAATAATTCTGGCTCAGTTTTCGTTATATAATTAGAAAGAGAACGTTTTAGGTGTGAAGTTATCGAAAACTCACGTTAAAACGTTTGTGACTCATGGTGCCAGTTGATTTTTTTAGTTTTTTACGTGACCGGTAGAGGCACTGTACAATTACTCCATACATTTTCCTTAACTTTCTCACTTTCGACTGTCATTTACGGAACTAATGGTAGCCGTACTGGAGGCTGTACTCAACCTGACCAACATTTGTTCAGCAACTTTTGAAAATTATGAAATTTTTAGATTATACCTTTTTCATACTAATTCAATATTATTTTCAATGTATGCCATCTGTGTGTTTGACGTTGCTTGTCAGTCACCCTTTAAACATAACAAATTTTGCAATACATTGCGTCTTAGAATAAACTTTAAAGTTTAATAAAAATCATAACACGTTATTTTTAAAAGTTGCTGAACTAATGTTGGTCAGTTTGAGGAGTACAGCCTACAGCTTAATTTATTGCTCCTGTTACATGAAATAGCCGGTATATTATGCACCTACCATAAAATCAGGTAACTTTAGCCCACAACTTACAACTATAGTCCTAATTCAAGTTCCAGTAAAATATGTATAAGTAACTTTACTATTTTTCAAATTATGTTGAGTATATAATATAGAAAGAGCATTAGTGTATCTAAGCCCCAAAATAAATGTAACGAGTACAAATCATAAAGGTTCGTTAAGAGTCAACGTTAAAAACTGAACCATAGTTGTACTTAAGGACTATAGTTACCTGATTTTACGGTACCAAAAGTATTAAAAAATTCTATAAATCCTTCCCCAAGGGTTGAATCAAATTAGTTAATATCTTAATGATTGTATCATAAAATCCAATAACTATGTACTACAAATATTCAATTTGCTAGATTAAGCACAGACCTTTAGATAGCTCATCTATGTCATGATCTTTAATTGACGAATCTGCATTACTTAATTATATACTTACAGGCTGTTTAATCCAAATGGGGCAGTGGACAAAAATATACTATACGAGATAGCAATTTTTTATGTTAGGAAGGAACCTTGAGGCCGATTTGAAAAATAAGAGAAACTGAAATAAGAGATTTTCATAAAACACACGCACACAGTAATATCTAAAAGAAAATAAAAGTAGTTTTATTGCAGAAATAGATAGCCTAAACTATTTATATGGAATACATATGTGATTATGGAACATATATGGGATAATGAAATGTACCTGTCTGCCACCAACGTAAACTGTCAAATTTCGTCATTTTATCTACTAAATAAAACAGTGTCCCAGGCCCAGAGTCACAATCGTAAGATATTCATACGAAAAATATTTCTATGAAATATATTACTATACTTCGTTTTATTTTTATTTTGTTTAAACTGGCAAATTAAGTTGTTTTGTTAGTAATCTAACAAAACAACTGATTTTCTCTCACCGCCCCATTCGGATGAAACACGCTGTATTTGACATCATATACCTACTGCCGACCTCGCGCACTGTGAGCAAGGGCGCGCGTGGTGCTGACCGGTCGGAACGGCCGCTAGGTTACACCGCAAATATTTGACATCATATATACCTACCTACTGTCCGACCTCGCGCACTGTGAGTAAGGGCGCGCGTGGTACTGACCGGTCGGAACGGCCGCTAGGTTACACCGCAAATATTTGACATCAACATCATTAAGAACTACCTACTGCCCGGCCTCGAGCACTGTTAGTAAGGGCGCGCGTGGTGCTGACCGGTCGGAACGGCCGCTAGGTTATACCGCAAATATTTGGCATCATATATACCTACCTACTGCCCGACCTCGCGCACTGTGAGTAAGGGCGCGCGTGGTGCTGACCGGTTGGAACGGCCGCTAGATTATACCGCAAATATTTGGCATCATATATACCTACCTACTGCCCGACCTCGCGCACTGTGAGTAAGGGGCTAAGGGCGCGCTTGGTGCTGACCGGTCGGAACGGCCGCTATGTTACACCGCAAATATTTTCTTATGAGATTATTTTTATAATGATTTACGAAACATTAAAATTTAAGAAAATTTAGTTTTAAGCCATGTGAAGTATTGAATTGCGCTGTCCAGTATGTTTTGTGAGTTATATTTCGAAGTTCGATATTAAGTTCGGATAGTAAATGTAGTAGTCAAGATTACGAGTATACTGTTAATAGATAAATGTTATGAATTATTAATAAGAGGAGTGGTTTCTCCATCAACATATCACTTGTTAATAATTAATTATAGAGTTACGTACGTAACTAGTTGTAATTTTGTCTTAATTCTAAGTCTTTACATATCCTCACAACGTAGAGTCAAGTTTGTTAGCATTATGGGCCAGAGACAAATACTATTGATAAAATTATACTAAACAAAGATCTTTGTCTTAACTAGTTTAAGCCTACTGTAATGTATATACGTATGAAGAGCATTGTAGGATTTGGGATACATGGATGAAGGAATCTTAGGTGTCGTGGGATGATTAGAAAGACTTAGAAAAAATACATTTTTAGCTTTAATGCGCCTCTATAATTGCAATACATATCACGCAAGGCATAGTAATATGTTTAAGTTCAGTCTAGGCTTAGGGTATAAGCTAAAAATAAGCTAGATCATTTCACAACTCGTAGCGGACCAATATTAGAAAGTTGTACGTCTTGTATGGTTCGATTGATGTAACGGACACAGAAGCAAACTTGTTAAATGCATAAAATATGCCTCATTTGATTTTCCGGTACTCGAATAACCCATATTAAACATTGGTTATAATATAAATGAAGGAATCTATATTAAATATGCTACGAATACGCAGTTTGACAGGTTCATAGACCTATGTAATATGATATGACCATATACAGTGTGGAAAGAATGAATGGGCCCTGGAGGAGTAACTCAAAACCTTAAGTTAGCTCATTTAGCTTAAAAGAAACATTCTTTTATTTTTGAAATTAAAAAAAATACTAAATATTCTATTTTATGGATATTTTGTACGACAGACGCGTGTAAGGCCTAATGTTTCTTGGAGTAATATTATCATTAAGTAGAATACAATAGCGAGTGTTTATTTCTTTAAATTTTTAGTCGATTCGGTTCCCGGGTGAAACAAGCTAATTTCAAAAAATCCTTGAATGCAGTTTTGTTTCTTTAAAAAAATAATAGAATGTTTCCTTTGAGCAAAATGAGCTAGCTTAAGGTTTTAAGGTTTTTTCCCTCCAGGGCCCATTCATTCTTTCCACACTGTATAACCATATTAACCATATATGGAGATACGAAAGCGGTTTAAAAACTCAAATGAGTATAGTGTATTACTTTTGGGATGCGATGCGATACAATACTGTAAAGCAGGTATCGGAACCGGTTTTTTGCAAAAACATCGAAATAGGCATATTTTTCGAACTATTTTATACTCGAAATGTAGGACTCATTAGTATATTTAGGTAATGACTTCGTATTGATGAGAATGAATGAAATTGCCCAATTAGAAATGAAATAATTAACAAAGAACAAAAAAATACCATTTCGGTTCCCATACAAAAAAAATACCGGTATCCGATCCCTGCTGTAAAGTATTCTAAATACTCAAGGCAGGGGTTTAACCTATTAAAGTAATTTGATAATTTAATCGCTACACAAACTTCCTCTCCTTACTTTCTATTTCGAAATATTGATACATTTTAATCTAGGTATATTTTGCCAGTATTCTAACTCATTTTTCCTATTTTTACAAATATATATTATATATTGAAATAAATATTTATTATGTTAAGTGCCACTTGAAGTCGTGTCGTGTGCAATATGTTTGTTTAAACGTCCTGAATATTTTTATCTTACTTAACTTACACTATCAATACGTTCCACGATTTCTTAGACCGACTATACTATGGCAGTCTCTACCTTTAAGTGGTACACATATAACCAATGTGTGTACAACTACACGGGACGTGTAAAGAGATAAGAATATTGAGTGTGTTAAGTCGTACAAATAAGTACCTAGGTATCTTAACGTCGATACGTCTAGTTTAGAGATTGTAGTGCCCAGCAGTTCTGCCGGCTTAGCCAAGGTGACAATCGCTATCGCTTCGACAACGAAACGCTTTGTGTCTCTCTATCACTCTTCCATATAAGTGCGACAGTGACAGTTGCGTTGCGATCGCTACGGAGCGTAAGCGATTGGCATTTTTGGCTACGCGGCCAGCTTTCGAATATTGGTATAAACAATTTATTAGAAGAATCTTTACAATTCGTTCAGGAGTTAAGATACAATTTAGTAGTACAATATAGTCAATCTTTACTGTAAAGAATGAACTCTCGCGAAAGCTGCATTCTACAATTTGATTAAAATTACAATTCTTTAATGTAAATAAGATATGGGTGTTAGACTTTAATCTAGGAACTCATTGTTGTTTGGCTATTGTAGGTTTTTTTGTATTGAAATGGCCACGGTTTCTCAAAATGAAAAGAAAATGAACATGGAGTATGAATTGCAGTTAAAATAAAAACCATTGAACTTTTAATTTTGTGTCAGTTGTCGAGAAACAGTGGTCAAAGCGTATGTGATTAACGTTTTCAAAAGTAAAACAATGTTGTGGAAGACGATACTTGATAATATAGTAAACACTTAGTGTAATTTTTCGTAGGTGTACTTCGAATTTTGGGTTATAATCAGTTTGTGACTAGGCGACATGTATACAAAATCTATTTCTGTATTTACAAAGATGGTGTAAATTATATTAGCTGCGCGCTGGTGTTAGCAATTGTAAAATAGTGTCAGTATTCATGTCTAGTTCACGTTCGATGTTCACGAACTACGCTTATTTTAACCTGCGTATGTAAACCTATAGAGTGCCTCTTGTTCACTTTTATATATATTGATATAACACTATAGTTAGGTAATACTAGTAGATGTAGTAAATGCGTTATATCTTAACATAACTCCACAATTTTCTTTTCGTATACAATTATTACATGTGATATTGGAAAGGCCAACGAATGTCGCGTAGTGCCAAAATGGAAGACGAGATTACAGAGTTCATAACTCAGACGTTTGAGTAAGAAGTCAGAACAGATGTAGACACTTAACAAATACTCGCGAGTTTATAGAAACTAAGTACTTGTATTCGATCTGCATGCACGGCAATTATGCTCACAGGACGCGTATACGTTGGAATGTGTATAACAACCTTCTTGTAATGCACTTGAAACTGACTATCACCACACTCAACTTTTTTTATTAAGAGTTTGTTACACGTACCTTATTTTTAAATATTATGGTTACTTAATTTTACAATAAGCGGTGACAATAAAAGGAGATGTTTAAGTTGAAACTCATTGGTTCGTATTATTTTGGCTCTTATTAAAATGGAACTGATAAAAGAACTCCCCTGTATTTGAAATAATAAATCTGCGATGTATTCCATTCTTACCAATATTTTTGATAACATTTGCTTAGCTGTATTTATCAAAAAATAAATACAATTTCGGCGTCGGTGTATCGCGAATGGCCTAATTGTAGATGATTTTTAAAAGCACCATTTGTTGTATGGCCTACAAGCATTGCAGACAAATTATTTTTCATTAAAGTTATATTTTCAAATTTTAATAGTAAACATATTTCTAATAAATTATAATAAATATTATAGTGCTATGATTGCATTATTGAATGTTTGCCAGATTTATGTTTAATTATAAAATAAATGCTTGTATATAAATAATGTTTTTTTCTTTTATGCTATCAGAAATTATGGTCCAACAGTAGCTTGTGATGTCTACTGGGCCGCACTACCTATTTAATTATGGTCTAACAGTAGCTTGTGATGTATACCGGGCCGACCTACCTATTTAATTTCTAGTCTACTGCCATTCTGAATATCAATTTTTGTTTATGTGTATGGCAAATATGGATAGTATAGAAAGGATGCCAATCCCTTATGGCAGAATTGTTGCAAAAGTGACCGCTTTCAGCTTTAAACAATAGCAATCTCTCCGGTGGCGCTAGTTAGGCTCTGGGACATGAGTATAACATGAACCATATAAGGCAACAAATAACCCGACCAAATTACGTAGGTTGTTTTTGGTAGTATTTCGGTGTATGGTGGCGCCGCCTAATTACTGTTTTTTGATGGACACTTTTCATACATAGAGATTTGGCTCCTTTATATAATGGCAAAAATACAATCCGTCATAATCATTTAATATAAGTAAACATCTTAGTCTAAGATACGTGATGACGTCATATATGGTCGACCTTCACCGATACATCTGACGGATGAAACTTATATTTTATGAAATAAATATGTTCCTGAACATAAATAAATAGGGTTGCCTAAAGAAATAATATATGGTCAAGGCTATTTTTAATAAATTTTGAAAATATTTTTTTTCTTCAAATTTCACCGATTTGTCTGACGAACAAAATAAGTTCCAATGGAAAGTATACAACTTGTACAACATAAATAAATTAGGTTGCCTATGTTTTTCCGGTCACTATTATGAGGTTGCCGTGTTTAAACATGTGTTTAAATCGATAATTGCACCCATCTGTCTGACGCTTGAATTATATATCAAAATAATGGTAATTTTATTGCGAATACAATGGTATAGGGTTGCCTGCAAAAATCCGGTCACAAATACGGGTTGCCAGGCTTTTAAAGAAAATAAGAAGGAAAGACTTTTAGCGATAACTCAAAAACGGCTTTACTGATTACGATTGTTTTAACTATTTTCGAATGTGCTGTGCTTAATCACTATTTTTGTGATTTTTTCATAATTTTTGGATCAATGGTTCAAAAGTTAGAAGGAAAAACCCGTTTTTTTTCTTTATAAATAATTATTTCCGAAATGATTCACTTTATTAAAAAAAAGTTGTTTGAAGACCCCTATTTATTTTGAAAGATCTATCTAACGACACCCCACACTATAGGGTTTAAACGATAAAAAAATTGTCACACACATTTTGTTTCTTTCAAAGGGATTATTTTCGAAAATATTTACTGTATCAAAAAATGTTTTTCTAAAACCCCTATTTATTTTAAAAGACCTATCCAACGATATCCCACATCATTGGGTTGAAATGAAAAAAAAAAATCCTTACATACATTTTGTTTCTTTCGAGGCGATTATTTCCGAAAATATTCACTTTATCAACAATTAAAAGACCTATCCAACAATATCCGGCACTATAGGTTTGAAATGAAAAAAAAATCCTCACATACATTTTGTTTCTTTCGAAGGGATTATTTCCGATAATATTCACTTTATCTAAAATTGATTATTGAAGACCCCTATTCATTTTAAAAGACCTATCCAACAATATCCAGCACTATAGGGTTAAAACAATAAAAAAATTGTTACACACATTTTGTTTCTTTCGAAGCGATTATTTCCTAAAATATTCACTTTGAAGGTGAAGGTCGACCATATATAACGTATCTCCTACTATCTATAAGGTATTCATAACAACACGTTCAATTGCTGCATTCATTAGGTGATATTTAGGGATTGCAAACTGGACTGATGTTCAAACCGACCGGATCCGGTCGGGTTATGGCCACAATCCGGTCGGATCCGGCCGGACCGGTCCGGATTGGTAAAGGCTATTAAAATTAACAATTTTTTTCCAGTTTTTGTTTTAATATGAGAAATCTATATAAATAAATAAATAAAATATATATATATGTCGACGCGCAGGTGATATAATTAGTAAATTCAAATAATGGTCGCTTATATGACGTACTTGCGATTTATCATAAAAGCTTGTAAGCCATGTGGATAATGAAGATCGATTAAGTACAATTACTTCAGGTGCTCTGTAAACGGGACATGTGCGAGTCCGAGCTTTGTTATTATGGTTTGATACAAAAAACTCGAAGGCGCCGGCGTCCCGCTGCGCGACTCCAGTAAGACGTCCAACAAATAGAGTGTGAACTTGACACCACTTCATTTGGCGGCAATTGGCGCACTTAAAATGCCGATTGGATGTGTTCTCACGGGTCGTGATTGGTCATTAACTATGTTAGTGATTTTTTATGGCGAAGCTTATTCTATGAGGCGCTAAGCCAGGCAAGCCGATGGAGGGATGACATTCTATTCTGCGACTGAGCGCATGAAACACGCATCCGTGAGACTACATCTCGCCCAGTAGTCCTAACTTAGTATTTAATACTAGCACTTAGTATTTCCTTTTGAAATACACATTATGTTGTTGAGTGATCTCGCGTTATACCTAGTTTCGCGTTGAACACCTACGCCTTAAGATGTATTATCTAGTGCATCTAGCCATTCCTGAATAACCTAATACCTAAATTATGCTCTGATATCAGATCGTGGGATCGTTACGTCAAGGGTTCGCGAGGTTTTTGCCTAAAGAGGTTGTGAACGTTGTGATTTATTTTGTAATACATAGTTCAATTTGTGCAAAGACTTGCAAAGAAGGTGAAACTGGTGGTTTCCTGTAAATCTTGTCTGGAGTTTGGACGTCGAATCTGAATCTGGTCAGTTCGTTCCTTTATGTTTGATACCTATGATTTACCATTGTTAATTTGCCCACATGAGATGATCCATAAATAGTGGATTGTTCTGGTTTGTTGGTTTAATTTTAAATAAAACCTTAGATATTATTCTTGAGTGTTTATTATGAAATTGAATTGAGGATTTTGTCACTATATAGTTAAATAATATTGTGGCGTTTGTCCGACGGTGATATGGTAGCATGTTTGCAGAATTTGTAATGGTTTTCCAAGACAATAAGTCGATGTTTTTATTTGATGATAAATGGATCATATCTATGAGTGAACTTAAAATTAAAATTGAGATACTTTGCAATAGAAATTTAAGAGTAATTGAAAAGTAATCAACTTACATCATTCATTTCACTACCTATATAATAATAAATAAGGGCTCAAGAGACCGCTGTTTGGCGATAAGTCCGCCCGCTGTTACGTACCGGTTTCTTTTTGTTCTCGATTTTTGTACACAGTAAGATCGGTATTTAAGTAAACATAAGACAAACCTTTTATTTCAAATACGCTAGCGGAGCCGCGAGCCCGTCTAGTAATGTCTACCGGGCCGCACTACTTATTTAATTTCTAGTCTACTGCCATTCTGAATATCAATTTTTGTTTATGTGTATGGCAAAAATAAAATCCGTCATAATCATTTAATATAGGTAAACATCTTTAAGGTATTCATAACAACACGTTCAATTGCTGCCTTCATTAGGTGATATTTAGGGATTGAAAACTGGACTGATGTTCAAACCGACCGGATCCGGTCGGGTTATGGCCACAATCCGGTCGGATCCAGCCGATTTAACAATTTTTTCCAAAGTATTTTTGTTTAATATGAGAAACTAGACGGGCCCGCGGCTCCGCTCGCTTATGTGAAATAAAGGGTTTGTCTTATGTTTACTTAAATACCGACCTTACTATGTAATCTATCCCTTCAGCATTCAACCCTGCCAGGGTTCATAGCTGTGATAGGGAATTATTTATAACCGTTATTTAGATAACTTTGTTCGCAAATTTCTCAATAAGTAATGTGTTCTTAATAAATAAATAAGATTGTATTTTTTCATCCACGCCGCGCGCTCCTTTTTGAGTCGCCCGGACTATGAGGTATTTATAAAAATTGACGTCAAAAACGCGTTTAATTCTGTCAACCGTGGTGCCCTCCTTACGGAAGTAAAAAAATATCTTCCAGATACATACCCATACATAGTGGCAGTGTTACGGGGCACCTACAAAATTACTCTTTGGCAACAAAACCATTTTGTCAAGCACCGGTTGCCAACAGGGAGACCCGCTTGGACCAGCAATTTTTAGTTTGGCTATTCAACCCATAATCTCGAACCTAAATTCTAAATTTAACTTATGGTATCTGGATGATGGCTCCCTTGGCGGGGATGCCGCCTTAGTTTTACAGGATTTGCAATTAATAATAGACAAATTCTCAGACATAGGCCTTACCCTAAATTTTACCAAATGCGAAATATTCATACCCAACCACCTTTCTTCGGAAAAAAAATCGAGATTCTCACAAATTTTAACACCATTTTGCCCAACATCTCTGTTCATTCCAATTCGTCTCTTACACTTTTAGGTTCGCCGATTTTTAATCAAGCCATCAATTCAGTTATTAATTGCAAATTAAACTTATTTAACTGCACCTCTGACCAGCTTTTCGAAATAAATCCCCACATGGCCCTTTTTATCATCCGTTTTTGTCTTTTCACTCCCAAACTCATGTATTTACTTCGTAGCTGTCCGATATGGAAATTCCCCGCCATACTTTCGTCAATTCACCACCCTTCAAATCACCCGATCTAAAATTTTAAATATCAACTTTGACACCAAATCTTGGTCCCAGGTGGTTCTCCCTGTGCGTTTCGGTGGCCTGGGTGTCCGCTCCTCGGCCAGCGTGGCCTTGCCCGCCTTTTTGTCCTCCGCTTACAGCTCGCTGTCTCTAGCCGGTAAAATCTTAAATCTCCCTCAGATATCCGGCGCTGAGATAGCGAGCCTGGCGGAGGCGGAGAGTGCTTGGTGCAGTACATGTCCGGGAGCGGCCGTCCCGGTCATAAAACACATGCAGAAAGCCTGGGATACTCCCGGCCTTAAGGCAACTCACGCATCCCTCATCGAAAACAGTGCGGACGACTCGGAGCGCGCCCGCCTACTGGCTGTCTCCGCCAGCGAGTCAGGTCACTGGCTGAACGCCCTGCCATCACATAACATCGGTACAGTTTTAGATAAGAATACACTGAGAACAGCCGTCTGTCTAAGAACCGGCTCCAAAATATGCCTGCCCCATACCTGCGCATGCGGCAAAAGTGTGGATCAGCTGGGTCGACATGGCCTCTCATGTATCAAAAGCGCGGCCAACTTTACCGCCACGGCACCATTAATGATTTGATCAGCCGCTCGCTTGCCACCGTCTCCGTGCCTGCCATTCTTGAACCCGCAGGTATGGTGAGAGACGATGGCAAGCGACCCGACGGAGCAACAATGGTGCCGTGGAAACTAGGTAGGCCACTGGTGTGGGACGCCACATGAGTGGACACCTTTGCACAGTCCCACATCCAAGCTACTCGTGCACAGGCCGGCGCTGCTGCCGACCAGGCCCAACTACTCAAGCGCCGCAAATACTCATCTTTACTGCGAGATTATGAGTTTGCGGCGCTTGCAGTAGAGACAATGGGACCTTGGTCGGCGGACATGAAAGCCTTTATGAGAGCCCTGTCGGCACGGCTGGTCGACTCTTCAGGAGACCACAGGGCTGGCGCTTACCTCTCCCAGCGTATATCGCTGACAATACAGAGAGGTAACGCAGCCAGCGTTATGGGGTCAATTCCGCAGGCGGAGAAACGGGGTGTTCTTTTTATAACTTCAGTATATTTTTTTCTTTTTATATAGTTTTTCTTTTTATATTTAGCTTTAATTTAGTTTTAATATAGTTTTATTTAACATTAATTTAATTTTTAAGTAGACATATAAATAGCTGTATTTATTGTATACCTATTTAATAAATTAGTTTTACCGTAAAAAAAAATAGAAATAAAGAATAATCCACGTACTTAGACCACGGAATATTTACAGCGCTCGATAAGAAGTAGTTTTTATAAATCAGTATGTGACAACACCACAGAAAATGGATTCAATGGTCTTGATACTTTTGAAATTTTCTACCATATTCACGGTCTATGAAAATGTAAGCTGCGCATTATGATTAAATAAATTTAATTCCAACAATAGATGTCACTGTTATTTTTGATAAATAATATTAGGAGAATGTGACATTTGGCGTCATCCATATTTTGGCGATTTTCATATTTTCTAAGGTGAGGAGAAGATTAGGTCAACCTTCGCGCCTACATTTTTTAATTAGATTTTTCTACTGACAGTTGGTGTGCCAGAGTCTGTTTTGCAAGTGAAGGAGGGAACAGAACAGGGATTATTAGAGGTCAGATTAAAGGACGAACTAATTACCAGGTTTTTGAATTCGGTTGAGGAGTGGACTCCACCAGCTTACATTAAGCAGACACAAAGCACGTTAAAGACAATGAATTGTCACTGTTGTAAATTGTCAAAGGTACCTTTCGGATTCAGACTATTGCTGTTAGAATGTGTCTTCGTAAACTGAAAGAATCTTGTTTTATAGGTAACTGCATAAACGCACGTGGAACAAGTTTAAATGTTTAATAATAGGTATACAGCTTTTGTTCGCGTGCGTGATGCCGTCACATTATTTTCGACCATTTCGACCTTGCTGCTGAATAATCTAAATTTGTTATCCGTGCTTATTCTCTAAACAATATCATCTTCGTATGATCTTTTTATAGTTTTCCTTTACGGCCAGATCTAACAATTGCTTCCGAAAATGTCAACGATTTGTCCGTCAACATTGATTTTGACTGGCAGTGAAGCAGCAATGTCGCGTCACAATACTGCATCAGAAATGCTAGTACAGTTTGAATAGAAATGGTACCTTAAGCCTATCTACTATCTGTGGCTTGTGGCTTGTGGCTTGTCAAAGATATTTTATTAAAATAGTTACCATGAAGTTAAAAAAATATATTTAAAATTGCGCAAAAACTGATGCCCGATTCGTGTCTCGCCCACAGATGAAAAGATGCATGCATGTATTTAATTAAACAGGTGCATATGCCTCCAATTATTTTTCACCCGATTTTGATGGTAAAAGGCTATCGTTCTCGGCTCTTGCCTCTATTAGTATTACTGGCAGCGTCATTTTTATGTGTTCTTCATTTTCAATATATTTTCAATGCTTGAAAATGAATTTTTCGTCAATATATAAACTAAAAATATGCAAAACTATTCCAAGTTTATGACAAATACGGAAAATGGCTGGCGCGTTATTTTTTTTACGCACGATTCCAATGCGCGCGCAAGGCAAAGGCGCGAACGAAATCGGGAAACAGACAATTAAAAAAATTTAAAAATGCTAATATTTTCGTATTTCTAACCGATGGATGGAGATCAAATCGAAAAAATGTTATGTTAATTCATTAATATAATTTACGAGATCATTAAATCTATAAATTATGTTTAGTGAGATAAAACCTCTTTGAACTAACATTTGAAACCTAATAGTTGGTTAAAAAAATGTATTACTCGACCAAATTAAGAAGGCTCCGTTTCCATGCATATTATTTAGCGATCACTTACCTTCTTAACTCAGTCGGATAATATAATCAAAAAGCAAGAGTGTTATTATATACTGAAAAAGCACGCGTGTTTAATATCTAGGATTATGAGCCAAAAATCAATGGAATAAAAACGTCGGTTTGAGCAAGTGTGTTGAAATAGTTATTTGTTATACAAGGGTGCAAAGTTGTATTTTACCCGCGAGTGTTTCAACACACGAGAAGTAAAATACATTTGCACCCGTGTGTAACACAAAACTTTTCCCCTAACTATAGCGAGGAAAGTGCAACATCCACAGGCGTTAGATCATCTTCATCACTGGAATCACTAATTTTTTACGATATTATAACAGAAAACACTAGAAATTCTGATTTTTACGTGAGTCGGTCAGAAGAACAGTAAAAAATTTGTTGACAATGTTGACATTTCTGTTCTGACGTATGAAATGTCAACGATTCGTTTTGAAATTGCATTGACTCAACTTGTGCGTTCAGAATTATATTTAACATCATCACGTTTCTTATGGAATTTTAAGGTTTATGACTTAAAATTATTTAATATAGCTAAATTTGATATTTTTTATTAGATTCTCAAACCATTTATTTAATGATAATTAATATCGAACGAACCATTATCATGAGCGTTTTACGTTTTGTTATCTGTCAAGCTACTTAAACACGCTCCATCCAAGGTCAAATTACTTTCCCCACTAGTGGATAAAATGCGTTTTTCCTCGCTTGTTTTAAAGGATAATAGACGGCTTTCCGAGCTAGTGAGGGGAAAAATACTAAGTGTAGGTGTAGTTGTATTCGCCTTACAATTACGTTTATATCTTTTTCTACGTTTATAAGGTAGGCATTATATAGTGTTAGAAGACATAGATAACGTTTTTCAGTGAATAAAATAATTTTACAATGAATAAAATAATTTTAAAATAACTAGAAAAGTTTCTGAGAACCGTCATCACCATACACATGAAATCATCACCGGTCGTCATTTTTTCCCGGTGATGACGGGTATGGTGTTGACGATTTGAGAGTTTCATGTTTTTATTTCTAGAATACGAATAATAGTAGTTTATGTGTATACCACACAATAAACTTCATCTAGTTTTCCATTCATTAGAGTAATTATTTCTAATCTATCATTCGTAACTTCTTTAAACCACAGCATGACGGCGATGATGCTCTGTTGTGACTTCTGGACAGAAACGGCTTTGGACAGAGTAGCATGGCGGTCTTTGGTGTCGGAGGCCAAGATCCACTTCGGGTCGTCGCGCCACAGCAGTAAGTAAGTAAGTAAGTTATACTAAAGTAAAAAATAGGGCAAGGACCTTTTTCCGGTAGACGGTGATGACTTTAGACACATGAAACATTTTATATAAAAAAACTTTTAAGTTATTGGATATGGTAATTGAAGAAACATTAAGATAATAGTTCTTAAAAACATATAAAAAAGTTGCAACTCGGACAACTGACTAGTTTTTTTTATAAACCATAACTTTTCGCCGGATTTTGAAATTCACTCCCTGTCTGTCTGTCCGTCTGTCACAGCCTATTTTCTCCGAAACTACTGGACTAATTAAGTTGAAATTTGGTACACATATGTAAGATTGTGACCCAAAGACGAACATGTAACGTAAACAAATTAATTTAAACACGGGGGCCACTTTTGGGGGGTAAATCATAAAATAAAAAAATAAAAAATTTCAAACTATATCGTGTTATATATCACCTGAAAGAGCTCATTGTGAAAATCCAAAAATATATATTTTTTATAATTTTAGGATAAACAATTTAGAAGTTATTCATGAAAATAGACAAAAAATACCATTTCTAAGCCCCCCCTTTATCTCCGAAACTACCAGTTCTAACATTTTGAAAAAAATACACAAAATAGATCTTTACCTATAGATTACAGGAAAACCTATTAGAAATTGCAGTCAAGCGTGAATCGGACTTAACTACTTAGTTTTAGATCCGACCCCTACGGGTTTTTTAAAGACATTTCACTCACGTTTCACATAAAAATACATTGTTTAAATTGTGTAATGTACGGAACCCTTGGAACGCGAGCCCGACTCGCACTTGGCCGGTTTTTTTTTCAAATTCATTTTATAAATTATGATTCCACTCCAAAATATCGTTTTCATGTATTTTATGTAATGTTCTTTCATTTAATACCCCATAATAAGGACTATTTTTTGCATAATATGAGCGCATTAAAGTAGAATTGTTGGCGCGCTTTAGTTTTTTTGGTACAACATCCACAGTTTTTATCGGAAATTAAAAATTTAAGCTGTGACGTATAGTTGAATAACTAGTTTCTTTTATATTATACGCAACATTGTTATAACGTTTTTTAGTTGAGTTAAAAAAAAATATACATGAACTTTTTTCATAAAGTGTTTTCTTTTTGTTTGTAACTCCTAAAATATACATTGTTTTTATAAATAATGTATTAACGAATCATAATATATTTAATAACCTTTCGTCTGAAGTTTTATGATCCTTTTTATATTGCTAATAACATACTAGAAGCTTATGCGGATTATCCTAAAAATTACCAATTTCGATTTTTTAGACTTTCGATTTTATGCATTTGTTCTAGCAAATACCTACATTTTGATGCATAATTTTCACACTTTTGGTCTGATTTTGATTTTTTTGATATCAGTATATGGCTTGAGACATCAGCTTTAATTTTGTAGTACATTGTTTTAACGTCCGACTTTTGGTTTGGTTGAAAACCCCAAATAATCGTTTGTTTTTTTTTCATTATTTTGATTTATTTTTAAATTTCTCTTAAACTATTGTATATTTTGGTATAAAGTGTATTAGAGAAATATATAATAATTTATTGGCTTTCGTTTAATACCCCACACGTGTATGTGCAATGCATAGTTTGGGTGCAAAATGCAATATTCGCAACGAGGCGGGAGTCATTTTGATGACGTCATTCCGCTGAAGTAGATGGCCGGCGCCGCTGTCTCCCGGCAGTTTTGGAGACCCAGTACCATTCCCAACAACATACCAAAATTTGGTAGCGGTTTCCGGATCTGAACTATCTCTTCGACCGGTTCCCATAAGGCATAGTACTATTAAGTTAGTATTGAACAACAACACTTTAATATGTGCTATAACATGTTTATTGTAAGTTCAAAGGCAGATTTACACAATTAGCAAAACTGTGTTAATTAACACGTTCTTGAGAAAGTTTCACGTCATTATGCAATTCGCAATAAACAAAAAGGGGATTATTGCGACAAATTTAAATTTATTTTCAATATTATAATTATAAATCATTAGTACTCATTGTATTTAAACGGACAGATACAACAGTTAAAACAAAATCTTTAATTTTTAGAATAAACACTCAAAAACTAAGAAAAAATCTTTTGACGCCGTTTTCTCGATATGGTGCTTAGGTATGTGGGTTAACACATTATTGCTCATCAGCATCCAAGTAAGGAAAGGACACTAAGCATGATTCTTCATTGTAGTACATTTATTAATGATACGCAGACGTACACACAATACATATTTAAATTAATCATAATAACATTAATAACACAATACAGATATTCGTTTTGTAATGCTGTGACATTTGACATAGAACTCTAGTCAAGTTCATAATAACTAACCTGCCAGCATAAATCTATACATACTCAACACGCGTCCTTAGATTTATGCAACACATTAACACAAGTAACACTAATCTCCAACATTAAATTAATTGAGTTCTCATTCTTAGAACAATTACAATTTTAAAATTTTATCATGAACACGATACGGTGTATATTATGTTACGTTTAACATTACTCTAAATTTAAAGAATTTAACATGACCTAGCGATTTATTTAGGATATCCGCTACATTATCTTCAGAATTCACCACCAATCAATCACCACCACCAATTCACCAATTGTTTTTGTAATGAAGCTTGTCATTTTATATAATCTGTCCTCCTTCTTCGCAATCGCTATTAGTTCTCTATTCCGGTTTTGTGTGATTGTCTTATTTTCGAAACTTATGTACGAAATATCATTTGATATTTTACCAGTCGCTTTTCGGTGAAGGAAAACATCGTGAGGAAACCGGGCTAATCCCAATATGGCCCAGTTTACCCTCTGGGTTGGAAGGTCAGATGGCAGTCGCTTTCGTAAAAATTAGTGCCCACGCCAATTTCTGGGATTAGTTGCCAAGCGGAGCCCAGGCGCCTATGAGCCGTGGCAAAAATGCCGAGAAAACGCAAGGAAGATGATATACACGGTGTTTCATGACCCACTGAAAACCTAAAAACAGTTTGATCAGAATCGATAGGAGAATCGATTGCGCTATATTTTTATGGAGGTAATTTTTTTATAATTTTTCATTATTTTTACATGCCAAGTCTACAAGTTTGTAATGCAACAATATCAATAACTAGCATTTGACACGTTATTTGTCAATGAGCAACACCCTTAACTGGCCATTGGTATAGCGGAAGCCGCTCGACCCCAATTTCAAAGGAATACCGCAAATTGAAGTACAGGTTAGCCGTATAATAGAATAGAATAGAATAGAATAGGATAGAATCTTGATATTTTGTGTCAAAAACTGAACAAACTATACCAACTGATGAAAGGCGCAGTTAAAGGGTTAAAGAGGTATTTCCCGTTCGATATATGGATATTACGTATCATTTTATGATTAATATGTACCGTATCTGCAGTATAGTTCCATAAGTCTCGTGAAATTGGTATTGAAGTAGAACTGTCACTTTGTAAAATTGAAAAATTAAAAAAAAAATGTTAATTATATTATTTTCAAAATTGCTTTCTTGGAGTTAGACATGAGGATATCACGTATCATTTGTGGTATATTGTACAAAAAAAAATCAGCTATATCGTGTCTGGAGGAGCCCAAACTTGGTATGTTTCGAAAATTCTTTTTGTTTTAATTTAAAAAAAATGCCCGAAATGTAATGATGTGATATATTTTTAGAATCGCCTCAAAAAGCCCTTTCGTATGATACCACACTCGATAGGTTTTGGATTTTTTTTTCCATACAAAAAAAAATGTTTTACCACTCCCCCGCAGCGAAATTTTTTTAGGAACTGCGGGTCAAAAAAATTATTTTGGCCTCTAGTATGTGTGTGCCAAACGGCTAACCTGTACATCGATTTGCGGTATTTTTATACGAACGGGTTAGACTATAAACCTTATCTCGTTGCAGTAAGGTCTGCAAATGTGCCATTTTCAACCAAAAGGGTACTTAACTAACTTAGCGGTTTCACTCACGTGTTTTAGTCACTCGCGCGACAAGGGTACTTATTGTCGCTTGTCAGTGGCGCTATTTCCATATAGCTTCGATTAGAAATCAAGCTTATCGACAAGCGAAAATGTGTTACCTTTTGGTTGAAAACGTCACAAATGGTAACTAGAAATTGTTTGATGTCACTCAAACGACGAAGTATCTTGTGTAGAATTACCAGTCGAATAGAATTGTTAAGAAAACTAAACAACGAATATGTTTTTAAATAATATGTATCAAATTAAAGAATAAATACTCAAGATGAGTTCAAAATAAAAAAAATCTGTTGGGGTGTCTCAGGTTTTCAGTGGCTCAAGTAACACCGTGTATACACGGTGTTTCATGACTCACCTAACCTAAAAACAGTTTGTTCAGAATCGATAAGAGAATCGATGGCGCTATGTTTTAATGGGGGTAATTTTTTTATCATCTTTTATTATTTTTACATGCCCATTCTACAGGTTTGTAATGCAACAATATCAATAACTAGCATTTGACACGTTATTTGTCAATGAGCAACACCCTTAACTGGCCATTGGTAAACGTTATCTCGTTGCAGTAAGGTATGCAAATGGTCTGTCAACAGTGTTTTTGACGGTAACTAGCAATTGTTTGATGTCACTAAAACGACGAAGCATCTTGTGTAGAATTACCAGTCGAATAGAATTGTTGAGAAAACTAAACAACTAATATTTTTTTAAATATTTATCGGATTACAAAATAAATACTCAAGATGAGTTCAAAATAAATAAAAACTGTTGGGGTGTCTGAGGTTTTCAGTGGCTCAAGTAACACTGTGTATACGCAAAGACATATAAACGACATAAGTTTGTTTACTTTTTACAAGACAGGTGTCAAAGGTTTGATTGCCATATAAAATTTATAATGTTAGTCAAAGAGTAAAGTAAGTATAGGTAAAGAGAGCCCTCTTGAAGCATTTTATGGAAACTCATTTGAAAGCGCCATCTCTGATCTCAATCTGAAACTAAGTATGTATGTGTGCGTGCACAACTACATTTGCATCCATACGTGTATTTCCGTCCCACATAATATTAGGTCTACTTGGTCGGTTTACAAGTCCATTTTTTATTTGACTACAAGAAGTCAAATAAAAAATGGACTTGTAAACCGACCAAGTAGACCTAACATTATGTAGCAAAGGTTAATATTATCAATAATGGAATAAAAAACAGAATAGTAGTAAGTTTGTTTATTGTTTTTTAATTTTTCATAGCGTAAGTAATATAATAAAATAATTGTAGGGAGAATAGTAATAGAGTAAGTGTACTCGTAAAGAAGCAAACTTGTTGTTTACCTCTCGTGCTTATAATCGAGATCAAAGCAAGCGAAATATTCCAAAATTACTAGTGTAAGGCCGCCTTTACACCTGTAAGTTTTACTTACGGAAGTCACTAACGTAAGCGACTTACGATAATTTTTCAAGTGTAAACAGTTATTGTAAGTGACTTATTGTAATTTCTCACAGCTTACGTAAATTGGAAAATTACAGGTCTAAACACGTTCGAGTTTGTTTACGGAAGCGACTGACAGCTTATCGAACTAAATTGATAATAATAAGTTGAGAATGTCCGGTCCAAAACAAAAACAAAATAAAAGCTGGTCACCGGACGATGTAGAAACTTTGATTACTGCTTTTGAGAAACGTGGCGACTGTGAGAAGGCATTTTATTACTGATTTGGGAAGCAAATGTAAATGGGCGTGTAATAATTTTTGCAAGTTTAAACTTACACAACTTACGTAAGCATTATTTACGTAAGCATTTATTGCAAGTGTAAATGCAATCGTAAGTAAATTATGTAAATATTACCGCAAGTAACTTACAGGTGTAAAGGCGGCCTAAGTATAGTGATTACAAAATGTTGATCGTTGCGGAGTTACGAGAATCAAGCAAACTTTGCTGCCGTGAGTAGTATATTACAATATTTTACACCACATTACCGCTATGAAAAAACAATTTTAGGTAAACAATACAAATGTTATCCTCATAAATGGTGGCAAATATTTATGATTCAAAATGAAATCCTACCTACTAACGTGGATAAATTAATGTGCTATCTTGTGGATAAAAATACATTTTATATACCTACCTACTTACTCTTAAGAAAGCGGGTGTGGTGAAAAAACATTCACACATAAGACAATAAATACATGTTACTTAATAAGCAAATTTTAATAATATACATACTAAATACTGTATCGTTAAGTATAAAGACAACTTAACCGTTTTTTTTTGGTATTACATTTTTATTTAAAAATTACACATGTGCTTAATTATTGCTTTAATAAGGTACACATTTCGTCCTGGGAGCTCGACGTAAAGCATATGGTTTAGATAAAATTTACTCAATTTTCCCGAGTAACAATAACGACTTCTGACAAATACTACAATCAAATTTACGATGTGCGAACAAAACGATATTACACCAAAAAAATCGTACTATGCGAGCCGCAATTACGCATGATTCGTAAAACGAAACATATAGGCATAGTGTAATCATTTATTTTAGTTAAAAAAAAGTTTGGATCTGTGCATGGTTGCCTTGTAGAGAAAATAGAGAATATGGTATGTTACTTAACGACAACTCCGACTTTGGCATCCAATATAACTATAATGGAGCGTTTCTATCGACCTGCTCTAGCCATGGTTCAACGCCATGAGTGTCCATTATTGCTTTGGATTTTGGTACTCTTTTAGCTGTGTCCTTCATTCGTCAAAAATTGAAGGGAATCCGAAATGTACGTGAAATATCGTAATTATGTAAAAATAAAAATTTACCACATTTATTCCGCAGCTGCTCAATTGAGCAATCATGAAGAGGACACTTAGATAACATGTTTAGGCTGCTTATTAACCTTTTGTTTTTTTAAATCGTACCTAGGAGTCGGTGAAATAGTCTCAAATGAAGCTCAATAAGCTTGTCCGGGATGAATTTGCTAGACGATATTGAAAGCATCATAGTCCCTAAAAAAACATAAAGATAAAATATATTAAATCATTTTACGGTTTAGACTCACTTGTTTTAGTCACTCGTGAGTTCGTACTGTGTCGCTACAAGTGTTAGGTGACCCAAACCCAAACACACCACTGTGCCCGCCTACAACGATAGCGCAAGACCTCCCCCAACCGGCTTTCTCGGCGCGCGGCAGCGGCAGTACGCAATACACGGTCGTCGTGAACGCTGGTCGCACTATTAGTGCTTGAGAAAGGAGACCTAGGCTCTCCGAAACATGTCGCGGGAGTGGTTAAAACAAGTGAGTCTAAACCGTAAAATGATTTAATGTTAGTATGTCTCACAACAGTTTAAATTCGATAAAAGATATTTATTCGTGACGATCACAACACAAGTACGAACATGTACAGACAACAACACATATCAGATATGGCTTTAAAATAACCTCAGATCAAACCCCTAGAACATAGTAATACAAAATAATACACATATAAACAGTTAGACCAGGTTTTATCTGTCTTAATACTTAACGACCCGCCCCGGCTTCGCACGGGTAGTTCAACTAATGTACACAAAACCTTTAGGTACCGACCTTTACAAATTTTATCTATTAAAAAAACCGCATCATAATCCGTTGCGTAGTTTTAAAGATCTAAGCATACATAGGGACAGACATACAGACAGCGGCAAGCGACGTTGTTTTATACAAAAGTAGCGAAAAGTAGAAGTATTTTGGCAATGATAATAACTTTGTTATTGTATGAAACATTGGTTACAAACTGCTATTATTTTGTTAAAATAATAGCAGTTTGCACAATGTTACATTTTATGGTTAACTGTGTACAAATGTACTAGATAAATGTGGAAGAGCGGGCCTTCCTGTCACAGGTACGAGTATTATACATACTTACTAGGAAGTCCCAACCATGAGAGTGTTATGATGTACTATTTAACGAAATAAATGCTTTTTTTTCTTGATGAAACATTGGTTTTTTAACCGACTTCAAGATTTCAAAGGAGGAGGTTCTCAATTCGGTTGTTTTTTTTTTTTTTATGTTTGTTACTCCATAACTCCGTCATTTCTGGACCGATTTTGAAAATTCTTTTTTTGATTGTAAGTATATACATACAGATTGGTCTCGTTTTTATCAAAAAGCAGTTCTGATGATGGGATCCATGAGGAATCGAGGGAACTCCTTAAATGTGAAAGGCATACATATAGTGATTTTTGTATTTACATCAACAAATCCAGCATTTCCATTTAAAAAAGTGACATTTGATGAAGTGGAACTGCTGATGATGATCAGAATGGAACTCTTTAATGACGCATAGTTTACGTTTGGCGATTTGTCCTCTTCGTTATGTTTGTTAAGCAAGTTAGGTTTTCAAGACACATTTTCGTCAAGCTCGAGTTCTGATGATGGGATCCATGAGAAACTGAGGGAACTCCTCAAATGTGAAAGGCATACATATAGTAATTTTTGTATTTTCATCAACAAATCCAGCATTAACATTTAAAAAAGTGACGTTTGATGAAGTGGAACTGCTGATGATGATCAGAATGGTACTCTTTAATGACACATAGTTCACGTTCACGTTTGGCGATTTGTTCTCTTCGTTATGGACCCAGACCCAAACTTGGACCCGGACTTGGACCCGGACCCGGGTCTGGACATGGACCCAGATTCGGACCCGGACCCAGACCGAACTCGGGCCCAAACTTGGATCCGGACAGCCCGACACGGACCCGGACTCGGATCCGAACCCGGACCCGGACCCGGAAATGCTATCAGAAAAGTAGGTTAGGTAAGAACTGTGACCCTTACAGAAACGAAATGCTATCAGAAAAGTGGGTTAGGTTAGGTTAGAACTGCGATCCTTACAGAAACGAGATTCTACTAGAAAAGTGGGTGGTTTTACCTCCTTTTCTACATAATTAGACAAAAGATGCTGTCTTTTTCATTTCATTGTCCGGAATCTAAGAGTGCAGCATCAACAATAATTAAGTAACCTTTCAACGGCATCCCCCATTGAAGTCGGTTTTTTTTTCTCAAAAATTATTCAAATTAATTTTAATATGGTAATTAATGGCTTAAAAGCTCCTTGAAACAATCGAGTCGGGCCTCTCGTACTAATTGATGGGCTAATGGATCGATATGTATATGAAAATTCACTCTACACACAAATGATACCATACACTAAAGAAAATATGCTACCATTGCCACCTCGCTGGGTTTTTCAGCATGATAACGACCCCAAACACAAATCTAATCATGTAAAGGCTTTTTTAAAGCTTGAAAAAATCTAGGTTTTTGAGTGGCAGCGGCAGTGGGAGTAGTCAAGGTACTGATCTTAATGTACTGAGCTTTAATAGAAAGCGTTGTATCGTCCAGTGAGGTGCACAAATAATTCTAACAAGGGGGGTTTTTCCCAGGACTTCAGTCAGAATGGGCGAACATACTATATGATCATATACAGAAGTTAGGGGACTCTATGCCGTCTCGATGTACTGCTGTGAGGAAGGCCCAGAGGATATGCCATTATGCCAATATTAATGAAATGTTTTATTTAACCGTCTTGCCAGATCAGCAAAAACATTTCATTAGTGTCAAAATACTTTTAACCTACCTGTAGCGCAAATTATCAGTTTAAATTCTAAGTCTGTTGTTTAGTTTTAGCAAAGATAGATATAACTCCGTAATAGATGGATACAGTCTAAGGAAAAAACGTGCCTCGAAAATCACGAAAATTTGATTCTCGATCAGAGGGCGCTACTAGCTTTGGCCTACTGTCGTATAGATGGCGTTGACGGTTTCGTTGTTATTTAACAATTTTAACGCATATCAGTGAAAGAACATGGGTCAAAATCATAAAAATAATTAATGCAAATAAAAAAAATCATACTCAATACTCAATATTTTATTGCTAATTCACAAAGTAATTGTACAGGTGGTAAACTTATAAGCTAGGTCTTTGTGAACCCTGTTGGGCACTGCAATATACTATAACTACAACTATAACTATAATTTACAATTCCAAGGAGAGGAGAATTTTTGATTAATTATTTTAACATACAATCAAGTGTCGAAAGTTTTAATTGCAATGTCATTTGTCATTTATTATTCAAAACATTAAGTATTATATTAACAAAAACAAATAATCTATAGATATTATTGAATTATAATATGTCATAAAAATATTCGCTTAGAGTGTAATATGACTTATCTAATAATAACTGTTTAATTTTATTTATATATATATTATCATTTTCTTCTTCTTTTATAGAGTCCGGGAGTTTATTATATATTTTAATAGACATTACTAAAGGGCCTGATGACAGTAGTTTAAGTTTACAAGGTGGTGGGATTAGTCTATTCTTGTTACGTATGGGTCGTGTAGAAGGTAGGTCCTCTCGTTTTATATAGAATTCCCTGTGCTTTCGAACGAACTTACACATTTCTAATATATACATAGATGTAAGGGTCAGCAGTCCAAGTTCAGAAAAATAAGGTTTGTGGGTTTCGATTTCGTCAAGTGTTTTATTTATTAAGATACGAACAAGCTTTTTCTGAAGGGTAAAAAGTAATGGAGCGTTGGTACATTAATCCATATTTAAATACATTTTATAGTTTTTTTATAAATCTTCATTTTTAGTTTTAAGGTGTGTCGATAGATGGCAGTGAATTTACTGGGGTTACAAAATTTACTATGACAGTACCGCTCTAGTATAAGTTACTCTATGGTTTTAGTAATCTAAGTGGAGACGTAACAAATGAAGGTTGAATAAGATATAATCGTTACGTAAAGATTAATGAATTTTTAACAAGCAGAAACGTCTGCGATCGATGCTATTAAGCTTAGAATAAATTTAAAAGTGGAAAAATTACTGCCTTGGGTGAGACTTGAACTCTCTGCCAACTGAGCCACCAAGACCTCATCCATAGTCAGCAAATCTTCCCACTAATGGCAGTTGGCAGAGCGCTGGAGTATCTATCCAGAGGCCGTGAGTTCAAGTCTCACCCAAGGCAGTAATTTTTCCACTTTTAAATTTGTAAAGATTAATGTTATGTACTTATGTTATGTCCTTATGTCGTCATATTGTATCTCTTTTTAGGGTTCCGTACCCAAAAGGTAAAAACGGAACCCTATTACTAAGACTCCGCTGTCCGTCTGTCTGTCTGTCACCAGGCTGTATCTCATGAACCGTGATAGCTAGAGAGTTGAAATTTTCAAAGATGATGTATTTCTGTTGCCGCTATAACAACAAATACTAAAAAGTACGGAACCCTCGGTGCGCGAGTCCGACTCACTTGGCCGGTTTTTGTATTAGTTTGTGTAATTTATTTTTCGCCATATTTTATGTTATTTCCTTTATGTTGCTTTCTTTATGTCTGTTACCTTCCGTGATTCTCACTTGATGGTCTCATCGGAAGATCAGCGCTGGAAGTCGCCAACAGCATGCTGAGATGGGACCATTTCGTGACACTTTATTTTCACTATGTTCTTTTAATGTATGTCTATTGTCTGTGTGTTTACCAATAAAAACTATTCTATTCTATTCTATTCTAAATATTATATTCATAAACATATTGAAAGAGGTTAATTTGTCAAAATACTTTTGATCGCTACTGTATGTAGTGACGATACAGTCTTTACGCCAGAATAATAAAAGAGCCTAAACATACGCGATAGACACCGGTTGCGCACCGGCCAACTCAATTTAACATAGGCATTTTAATTTTGTAGTTTTTATGTTTGTTGTAATATGACTGTGCTGCACTCTTAGTTTCGTCTTCATCAACATTATAATTTAATTTACCAAATAATATGCGGTTAACTGATCTGCACCAACTATAAAGTAAAACATTTATTGTAGTGTTTGTGAAATACTGGGTCAGTTTATCTTTATGTATAAAACATTTAAACGGATAATCGACCAACACATCAATTATTGTGGTAATGGTTTTTTTTTGTTATTTTTCGGCACATTTTTATTTAAATGACATTGTAATATTTTGTATGTCATGAAAACAATTGACAAAATCCTCGCAAGGGTAGCACAGCCATCGCCTCATGCTATATTCTTTTGCTATTTTTGGATTCGGCTCCAGGGTCAAAAAATGTCGAACGGGTCGGCCAAACGGTAAGACTTAGTGGGGGGGTGCTCGACCAAATGTCATAGAGGACCCTGGGCAGTTTTTGAAGCCGCCATTTTGAAATTTTTTGTCTGCGTCTTTTCCTTCTTCTAGGCTTTTTCTGCAGGTCTCTCACCTTTTGACGACATTTTTAAGACATTTAGTTAGTACCCATCCGCACACATAATTCCGCTGACCCGTGTCGGATTCTTGTAAATTGTTACGAGAGAAAACCTCAGCATTACATTCTACATCCTTTTCAGGTGGAACATCTGCATGTTTTTCTTTCAGAAAGAAATCTAGTGTTTGAAGACATTTATTTGAGTCATCTTCGCAGTTCGCATTTTTGGAATGGTAATAATTGTTTAATAAAAGCGCTTCAAAGGCGGCTTCAAACGCCGTAGTATTAGGTGCATTGTTTCTCGCCCCATAGCTGCGAATGTTCCCGAAAAAGTTTTCTATGGGATCCTGATTTAAGTGTCGTGTTAATAAAATGTCTAAACCGAATCTTTCCGACAAAACTATCCATATTCTTTCTACACCTTCTATAGTTTTAATTAAATTAACAACAGATGGGACGGTCTGTTCGATTTTTCGGATTTTATTTCCACTCATTTTTTGCTATTTTATAAATGTTACTGGTCTTCAAAATTGTTTTACTGTCTTGCCATAGCTTATGATGTAGCGAATTACGCCTCACGCGTCCTTTGTATTTTTTTCCGTTAGAAATGCTTATGGTATTTCCATTCAAGCTGTCGAACAGGTCGTCGAGCATCAAAGTTACGTCAATTAATTGACGACATTCCTGAGGCAGATCGCCACTGGCCGATAGGTGCTCAGCGGCTACAGCTACGCTATGGCTAAATAATTGGGTCGCTAATTTGACCCGCATTTTTTGATTTTTTGGTGATTAACATGCTCTTCAGTCAACTGGTCCACCAGCCGTAGTTCTCCATACGTTCTGTCGGCGGCATATAACATTTCATAATATTGCCACATCACTATTTGCTCTTTCCCGTTTGTGACGTAGCGCATGTCCTTTGAAAGTAAATTATTCCTGATTCCCTTCATTAAATCATATGGTGACTCCTTCTGCAGCTGTTGTTTTTTGTGTCATTAACAAGTTCCCTTATGGCTCCAACACTTACTTGGCTCTGATCACAAACAGTGTTCACTATTATAAGACCCGATTTTTGTGCGTGTTTGATAATATCCACAATAATTTTTTTTAGTTCCAGTTTCCAAATGCCTTCTCTCAGTTGCAAGCAAAGCCTTCCATTCTGTCCTTTTGCGCATTATAAGACACCTGCGGTTTTAATGACATCTCTTCGAACATAAGGCTGCATAAACGGTCAGATAAGTTTTGTTTTTATTTTATTTTATTTTATTTATTAAGTACATCCACATCGTATGTATTACATATGTTGCATTAAAATTGTGTCAAGGTTCTTCACCTGATACAGTACGACAATTAAGGAGTACATAGCGTTGACTGTGTATAATAGGACTGGGAACGAGATCTTAAACTATACATAAAAATAAACATTAAATTTTTAAAACAATTAACTAATATATACATTATTTACATTATTTATTTTGTTTTGCAACGGTTCCTTAATTTTGTTAAAAATTATAGGGTTTATGCCCGGACGAAGTTTTATTTGGCTTAGTAATCTCTTCATTGCCTTTATCAGCGTAAAATACTTGTGTAATAATGCATAACATTTTGGGCTCTTTTTATAAACTGATAAAGACAGCACCTTTTCTTTAATAGTGAAGCGTCGTCCTTTTGCTTTTTTTTCGCTTGCTGCTGCATTTGCATAAAGATCCGAGCAGGTTTTGTCATGTTTTGAACAATGTCCTGGAATGCAGGATTGGTTGTTAAGTCTTCGGCATTTGCCAACCTCGCTGCAAATGACTTTGATTTTTTCCGTAGCCTTGATATCTCCGTGCGTAGCCGCTTGATTTTTGTGCGCAGTGAGATTGATTCTTCTAAGCTGGTGCTAGACGATTTTGTTGATTTTGTTGGATTTGGTTGGTGGTTTTGTTGGACGTTTTTGTTGGATCTGTAAAACAAAATTGAATGTGTGAACTTGAAAGCATGATTAAAATAGATAGATAAATGATTTATTTGTGCAGCTGCAATTACACACAATATAAATTTACAAACACATCAGAGAAAAAAATACTAATTACTACTTACACTAACAAAGAAATAAAATTATAACGAAAATACTGAACTCATAGTGAACCGCATTGTTACAATTGCACTATTTATGTTTTTATAATAAACACATAAATAGTTCATTTGTACGAGGTAATTAGCAATTCAGTATGGCCCTAAGTGCCAGTTATTCAATAAACTGTTTATTCCTCTTCTGTTTGTTACCTCGACAAGCTTTTTTATTTATTTATTTTACGTTTATTTATTTAGATAAAAAGATCCAAACCTTATAACGCTAAACCGATTTTGTTGAAATTTGGTAGGTATAGAGATAGATTGAGTAGGTAGCTTTTATTCCAGATAAAAAACCGGCCAAGTGCGAGTAGGTCATCACGTTTGTTGTATGGGAGCCCCACTTAAATATTTATTTTATTTTGTTTTAATATTTGTTGTTATAGCGGCAACAGAAATACATCTGTGAAATTTTCAACTGTCTAGCTATCACGGTTCATGAGATACAGCCTGGTGACAGACAGACGGACAGCGGAGTCTTAGTAATAGGGTCCCGTTTTTACCCTTTGGGTACGGAACTAAAAAGAAAGGTGCGTGGAGGTTTGTATGGGAAATCTATAATAAGCAGATTGGAGAGAAAGTAAGCTACTCAAATTAAAATGCAAAAGCTAGTATATACATATATTATGTATACCTTGACCGCCGAAAGCGCCTCCCGCCCATTTAGATTTGCTTATCACGCTATAATTATGCTCCATGATTACACCGGCACGAGCTTGAGCAGCACTCGTATCTTGAGTTATTACCGGAAATGTATTAAGATTGTTTTTATCTATCTATTATTTATCCATACCTACTGCAACTAAATAGACAGAAATTAATTTCTTGGTTTTCTATCGCTTTGTATCGTGTTGGGTAAGTTACGTACGGCGAAACCGGAAACAACTGAATTGATTTTGATGGAATCCGCTCGTAGTCTGAAGCCGTGGCGTGGCTACGTCTCTGCCCGCATGGAGCTCGGTCCGTCTCATGCTGACCGACTGACTGACTGTTAGATTTAGACCAAGATAAATCTGCAACGATTTTGATAACACACGCAGTGCAGTGTTATTTTAAACGTCAAACTTCTATAAAATGATGACGTATAAATAACACTGGCACTGCGAGTGCTATCAAAATCGTTGCAGACTTACCTCGGTCTAACTCTACTCAGGATCAGGAAATAATTGATTAAGTAAAATTTCTATAAAAATGAAATATACGGAAACAGCTAGAAGAGAGTACTCACTCACATTCCATATTTTAATTGTTAAATGTTACAAAAATATGTACCTTTACAAGCAATTAAACGAATTTTAGGTAAGCAAAAACCTACCTGGGGGATTGCTTTGTGTTGCTGTTGGTGTACTGATACTGAAACTGCGGAAAGTAGGCGGCTTCAGGCATCTCAAAAACATCTGAAATAAAAGAGTGATTCTCAAAATAGTGGCATCGACAGGTTAAAGTGAAACCTTTTTTTTTATTTTTACTTTTTTCACATTTTAAGGATGGAATAGTAGATTGTTAACCAAGGGATGAAAGGCAGTCATTTCTGCCGAGGTATTTTTGGCGCTCGAACGCAGTGAGAGCGCCAATAGTCCGAGGCTGAAATGATGCCTTTCACCCGAGTTAAACACTCTACTTTTCATTTCGAATACGAGGAAAGTAAAATGCATGTCTTTTTTAAAACATGACCAAGTATAATTTTTTATAGTATTTTTAGGTACCCTACCTTCAGTTAACAATTTAGGCAAAAGTGTCTCTATTTATAGAATGGAGAGTCAAATATCAGAATGGAAATTGTATAACAAATACATTTAAATTCAAATTTCAATTGCTTATCGTAAAAAAATTCAAAAAATCGTACTTCGAACGTAAAATGCTCTAGTGCAGACACGTATCATTTTCTGCACACCTTTTAGAACAACAATGACCCTCTTTCAGAGCATGAGAAATAAGCCTAATAAAAAGGTCATACCATGTAAATAGGTTTACAAGATTAAAAAGGACGCGTACGGTAATATAACGAAGTATATAGCAAGACTCGTCGTAAAAGGCTTTCATCAAGTCGAGGGAGTATAGACTACGATGAGACGTTTGCACCAGTGATTCGCCATTCTTCCCTCTGCACTTTATTTGCTTTAGCTGTAGAGATGGGGTTAAGAATGAAGCACTTGGATGTTGATACCGCGTTCCTAAACGGAGATTTAGAAGAAGAAGTTTTCATGGAGTTCTCTTGGTTTTATCGAAAACGGAAAAGAAAACAAGGTTTGTTTGCTGAAGAAATCCCTTTACGGCCTTAAACAGGCACCGCGAGCATGGAACAAAAAGTTAAACGAAACGCTTTTAAAAATATGTTTTACAGGAACTCCTTCCGAGCCTTGCGTATATACGAAACTTTTTGCTAAGGAACTTGTAATATTGGGCATATTTGTCGTTGACATAATAGTCTTCTTTAAATCTTATTCGACGTTTGACATTGTCAAAAGCGATTTGTCGAAATATTTTTCACTGAAAGATTTCGGAATATTAAAATGTTATTTAGGATTACAAATTGAATGCAATTCCGATTATATTAAAATAAACCAGCGAAATTATATTATATTTTCTCTATATTGGAAAATTTTAACAAGAAGGATTGTAAGACCGTGGATACTCCTCTAGTTAAAAATAATATGGAAAGAAGAACTGATGGTCAAGAAAGTGAGTCTTATCCATATCAGAACTTAATAGGATGCCTTATGTATCTGACGGTAAACTCACGACCCGATATCACTTACACTACGAGCTATTTAAGTCAGTTTAATACGTGTTTTACTAAGGAACACTGGAATGCTGCGAAAAGGGTTCTGCACTTCTGCAGTACCTGAAGGGTACTTTAAACTAAGACAAACACAAAACAAAAAAAACTTAAGTTTCTAATCCTAAGTATACACCGTTTATGTACTGGTCCTAAGTACATCGGCAGGCATATCACTACTTATAATATATTCTAATTTTACAACATTATTGGACACCTTTTCCCTAATAAAGTAAAACCTGGTATCTATATGCTTCGTCCTGTTGTGGTGTACAGGATTTCGAACGAGGTTGATGGCACTCTGACTGTCAGAAGCTAAATTAACTATATGCAATTTACCTGTTATCTCATAGATAAACCGACGTAAGTAGCATGCTTCCTTCGTAGCAAACGCTAGTGCCATAAATTCCAATTCGGCTGAAGATAAAGCCACTGTAGGCTGCTTCTTGGACTCCCAGGATACTGGACCTCCACTTAAATTGAAGGAGTATCCGGTTCTCCGGTCTTCCTGTAAACCAAGGAATTGCACAACTTCGATTAAGGGCGGCTGTTGTAGTTTGTAACATTTTTTGTGCAGACAAATATTTAAGGTTTCTATTTCTATTTATTGATATATTTAAATTTGCCTAGTTACCGTACTTCGAATAAAACACTCATGTCATAAACATCTCTTTTAACTCTATTTTTACAAATACCTAATTTTTACAACAAAAAACACAAACAATACATAATACATATAAGCACATTAAAAAACCTAACTTAGGGTGCCGCCAGCAGCGGGGCAGGGCCCAAGCTGCCGGTGGTTAGGGCCGCAGAGAGAGGAACCGGCGGACTATCCGCGCCGCGTCCAAGATCACCGCCTTCTGCATCTGACCCTTGATCCAACCACCTAGCGAGAGTCTCTCTAGGTATTGGTCGAGACTCTTCGCTATGAGACCGTTCGCTGAAACGACTATCGGCACAATGATCGTCGAATCAACATCCCACATGGCGGTTATCTCGTGAGCCAAGTCTAGGTACTTACTGGACTTTCACTTTATTATTATTATTATTGTTATCTTCTCAATACCTACCAACAATAAAAAAATTGCAGTAACTGACCTTAATATTTTTACTAGGTATCTTCTAATCTATATATATAAACGTAAAAGTCCTGACTAACTGACTGACTGACTGACTGACTGACTGACTCACTTAAATCAACGCCCAGCCCAAACCGTTGGACCTAGAGAGCTAAATTTTTCACAATAGGTAGCTTTTATGACGTTAGTATCCACTAAGAAGGGGTTTTTCAAAATTCATTCCCTAAGGTGGTGAAAAAGGGGTTGAAAGTTTGTATGGAGATCATAATTTTTTTTTTGCACCAAACCTGAGTTCCACTAGGTACAACCAGGGTTCAGCATCAGTTTTATCTTGGGTACTGCTCTTCCAAGTGCTCATCAAGGCATGTCGGATGACCAAAACAGTGTTTGCCTATGTTGCCCAAAACCTGAGTTCCACTAGGTACAGCCAGGGTTCAGCATCAGCTCTGTCTTGGATACTCCTCTCCCAAATGCTCATCAAGACGTGTCGGGTGACCAAAACAGCGTTTGCCTACGTTGCACCACACCTGAGTTCCATTAGGTGCAGCCAGGGTTCAGCGTCGGCTCTATCTTGGGTACTGATCTCCCAAGTGCTCATCAAGGCGTGTCGGATGACTAAAACAGTGTTTGCCTACGTTGCACGAAACCTGAGTTCCACTAGGTACAGCCAGAGTTCAGCATCAGCTTTATTTTGGGTACTGCTCTCCCAAGTGCTCATTAAGACGTGTTGGATGACCAAAACAGCGTGTGCCTATATTGCACCAATCCTGATTTCCCCTAGGTACAGCCAGGGTTCAGCATCAGCTTAGCTCATTGTATACTAAAACCTTCTCCAGAATGTAACAAACACTTTTCTGGAAACCGCAGTCCGCATCAAAATCGGTTCAGCCAAACGCGAGATAATCGCGGACCACACGGGTCAAACTGAGAACCTTTTTTTAAGGCGGTTAAATTTTTTGGAGTAAGGAGGAGTGGAGTTTCTGCCGTTAATTCCGCCGTGTGAGTTAACACATTATACATTTAATTATACGGATAATTTTGTGTAGTCTGGTTACGCGTTTTACTAGGAGCACTAATACAACGAACTCTTACAACTTAAGATAAATGAACTACGCGTGACTGCCTCAATATTCCCCATGCCCTGGTTACACGTTTTACTAGAAGTTGATACAATGTAGTCTTCTAACTTTAGATAAACGAAAACCTCAATAAGCCCGCGAGTCTTGGCCACGCGTAATATTATGAGCGCTCATACAACGAACTCATCTAACTTAAAGTTAGCATAGTTATGCACAACCACCAAATGTATGAAACAGTGGTTAAACCAAACTATGTTTATGCGTTTATTTCAAAAACTATTTATTTTTACAAAAAAAAAGTAAAGAAATATTATTCTTCACGTCTATTGAAACACAAAACACATATTAA
This sequence comes from Cydia strobilella, assembly GCF_947568885.1. Taxonomy (NCBI): domain Eukaryota; kingdom Metazoa; phylum Arthropoda; class Insecta; order Lepidoptera; family Tortricidae; genus Cydia; species Cydia strobilella. The sequence goes on from NC_086068.1 coordinate 35,608,339, forward strand.
AAATGACGACTCAATAAACTCACGAAATATATAAGTTTATTAGTTTTCACGCTCACCAAAAACTTTAGTCGATTTACTCAAAACTGTGTTTTTTGAGATAGCAGAGATACGTCTGACGCGGCAGATACTAATCGATAGTATTATTATTCAGGATAAAATTTCTCTAACAAACGCTTGGTCTTAAAAATAAAAATGATCGTTAAATCGTGGTTAAATCTAACATTAACTGTATTTTACTATCAATTTGTTACACTTAACTTATTTAACTGATAAGTTGATCGAAATGAGCCCCCTCGTTCCGCCTACACAAAATTAGTCGCCGTTGAAATTCATTTCTTGTAGCCTTCAGCAAAGTGTTGTGGCGTATGCAACCAAGTACTATTAGTTATTCTGTGCCCCTACTGTTAGCGGAGATCGGAACGCGCCCCTAACTGACAGGCCGGTTGTCATGAGCGCGAGCTGTCAAGATGGCTTGGCGCCGGATCCTCGGAAGCGTCGGTCAAGCGTTGTTGTGTATCGAGTTAAAATAAATCGTTTACTCAAGACCTAGTGCGTTTTGCTGTTAATAATTCAGAAGTGGGATATGAAACATGCATGCTCACAAAATATTTCCATCAAATAAATTGATTCGCGTACGAAATCGTAATATTGGAAGTAGCATCAAAGTACGCACGAAATGGACGCGTACGTATTTTGGTAAAATGCACTAAGTTTTGGGTCGCAAAGTGTTTAAAATATGTATTGTACAAATGCCTATTTAACAAAGAAGTAAAATGTTAGAAATCACACGATTTCGAAAAAGTACGTAAGTAATATTACCGCCTGCCGGTAAGTTATGCGCTCGAGGCGAGTCAACAACTCGATCACGATTGCCAGTGGTAAATGAAACATTATTAGTATTTAAAAAACTATTTGGAAATGGTTTCTCCCAATCCTGAATGCAGGTATGTCGAATTGCTAAACCGACTGAACGTTTTGTGTGAGTAAAAGTGCGTAATACCACTTATAACCTAACACGTAAAATGATATTGGAATTTGATCTTTAATGTATGGACATTATGTCCTATAAACAAATACATAACATGAATGTGCATTATATATCATTTGGTATGGTATTGACTGCTTTGGTGTGTTATTTGTATGGAACTTATACTTTATTATTGGATAACTGTATCCACAACATGCATTGTTATTGTAATACCACACTAGGCTTAGTGTGGCTGTGGTGTGCTTGTGTTTAATTTCCAGAGCAGAAATGATCACTTCAACTCCGAGAATTGCATTTGATGGTACAACTAATCTGAAGTTACCGTCGGGCAAGACAAATTTATAGATTGTATATTGTATGGCCTAACATGGCCCATATGAAACAAAGTTACAATACAACAAGGTGGTTTGCTATGATAGCTAAGCAGGTAATAAACACTGTGAGATATTTAAATTGAAAGGTGTAAGTATATTTGAATATGTTGTAGTGGATGGTTACCTGAACCTTCAAAGTGTGGTATTGGATTATGCACATAGTCTAGTTTGTGCCATTGAGAAAGTATATAAGCAATCAAAATAGGACATGATATGCTTGGACCCATGGGACATGACACCCGTCTTGAAACCCGTCTTGGCATCTTCAAACTTAAAATTCTTAAATGTAGTGTACAATAAATGTACTTGGTGTCTTGAAAAAAATGCTGAATTTAATATTAATCATGATTGAGACAAGCAATCATTTGTATTGAGTGAATTTTTAGTTACCATTTAGGTAATATAAGGTGTAATATTGCTAATGTTCACCGGGGTCATATAAGATCATTCAGCTTAATGCCTATCAATGGGAAAAAGTATTGGAATAATATTTAAATTAATTTCAAATGATATTTAGTACATTCTCTTTATGGTAAGAAATGAGTGATGATTTATTATTAAGTACTTTTTAAGCAGTTTGGTAGCTTCTGTAGCACAGTGATTTTGCTGGTGTACCAACTGGTGTCTTTACCCTAGATTGAATGGTTAACTGTAATATTGTCATGATCTCATCTGAGTTTCAATTGATCTCTTGATCGGTATTTCTTGGTGACTAAATTAGTAATTTTATTAAATTGTCATTTATTTAAATGACTGGTATGATGGGATTAGTATACCCACCTGATGGTAAAGTGTGTTAAGTGGTCTTAAATATACTTACTCTTTATATGGTTTTTGAGTTGTGAGTCTGTGTGTGTTTACAGTATGTTCACAGATACTTATTATGATGTAACATTGGCTTGTGCAACTAATACAAATATGATGGTAATAGCTGGTTGGTTCACAAAGAAAAAGTAAAGACAGATTAGGTTTCAAATGAAATTTACAAGCTGAAAAGAATAATGAGATACCTCATAAGATTTTATTCATGTACAATAATTGCAATGGGGTATGTAAAATTGTGGAGATGAACTGAACATTATGTTCACAGATAGTAAATGTGATGGAATATTGACCTGCACAACTAATACAAGTGTGATGCTAATATATCCTATAGTTGGTTGGTTTACACGAGAGGAAGTAAAAGGACAAAATTGACCACTACCGGGTCGGGTGTTGTTAACACATCTCAAATGACTTTTACTAGCATCGAGAAATGATGATATGCATAAGGGTTTTATTACAGTATTGGCTTACGCAACACAAGCATGGTGTTGGCTGGTGGGTTATTGTTTAAAGTTCACACAAGATAAACTAAGGGCAAAGTTGACCACTACTTGTTAGAAGTTGTTAACATGTCAAATATGTTTGACTAATAGATAATAATGGTGAGATGTATACCTAAGGGTTTTAAGTCCTGAGCAATTGAATCAGGTGAGTGTTCGTTAGTCTGATTTTGACAAACAATTTTACAAATCATGGTGATGTCTATTACTCTCACTAAAGTACAACCTTTACCTGAATTATGAGTAAGGGAGGTTAATGTTAATAGTGTTTGGGAGTAATGAATGATGGTAATAAAACTGCAATGTTTTACATCATGGGTAGTATACACCAACAACATGAAAAAAAAATTATCTGCAATTCGTAAATTTCTTCAGAAAATATAAAAATAAGGGTGTGTTTACTAAGTGTTCGATTAGCCCTGAGATTATGTGGCTAGAGTAACTGAGTTTAGGATTGACATGTTAGTCCAGTAAAATAATTAAATTGAAGTATGAATAAATGTTTTTGTACTTTGGGAGTTTCTTAAAATATGTTTATTTGGAAAGATGAGTAATAATTATATAATGGAACATGATTGAGTGGTATGCAACAACATAAAGCTGCATAAAGCCATTGGTGTTACGTGGTTGCATGAACCAATTTACTGCCCTTAATATGTTTTCAGAGGGACATATGCAAGAGTGTCATGTGTTCGGCGTATTGCTGCTAGCGAGAAATGCTGACACGGCTGATGCGGCATAATGTGAAATGAGGCTACTCGGTGGCCTGAGCTCGAAGACATGATTGCAGTTGGCAATGAGATGAGTTGAACAGTACGCCGTCAGCTTCAGACTCGCAACTGGGTAAGCCTGTTTTCACACGCCCCTGGGCGGTGATGCCTGTTGTCACGACGCTCCTTGCGGTGACGTATGTTTTCACACGCCGTTGGGCGGTGATGCCTGTAGTCACGACGCTTCTTGCGGTGACGCCTGGTTCAATGACGCCCATGTGCGATGATGCTTGTTATCACGACGCCTGTGTGCGGTGATGCCTGTAGTCACGACGCTTCTTGCGGTGACGCCTGGTTCAATGACGCCTATGTGCGGTAATGTTCGTTTTCACGATACCCATGTGCAATGATGTCTGTTTTCACGACGCCTGTGTGCGGTGATGTTTGTTTTCACGACGCCTGTGTGCGGTGATGCCTGTAGTCACGACGCCTCTTGCGGTGACGCCTGTGTGCGATAATGCTTGTTTTCACGACGCCTGTGTGCGGTGATGCCTGTAGTCACGACGCCTCTTGCGGTGACGCCTGTGTGCGATAATGCTTGTTTTCACGAGGCCTGTGTGCGGTGATGTTTGTTTTCACGACGCCTGTGTGCGGTGATGCCTGTAGTCACGACGCTTCTTGCGGTGACACCTGGTTCAATAGCGCCTGTGTGCGATGATGCTTGTTTTCACGACGCCTGTGTGCGGTGATGCCTGTAGTCACGACGCCTCTTGCGGTGACGCCTGTGTGCGATAATGCTTGTTTTCACGACGCCTGTGTGCGGTGATGTTTGTTTTCACGACGCCTGTGTGCGGTGATGCCTGTAGTCACGACGCCTCTTGCGGTGACGCCTGTGTGCGATAATGCTTGTTTTCACGACGCCTGTGTGCGGTGATGTTTGTTTTCACGACGCTACATGCGGTGATGCCTGTTTTCACGACGCTTTATGCGGTGATGCCTGTTTTCACGACGCTTTATGCGGTGATGCCTGTTTTCACGACGCTTTATGCGGTGATGCCTGTTCTCACGACGCTACTGCGCTTTCGGGCGGAAATGTTCAGTGTCTACTCTGCGTGCAAGACTTGAGAGACGTGGACAACGGTGCTTTCCGCACTGGTTGACGAAGTGACCAGGGAATGCTGCCATGGTGCGGTGATGATGTCTGCGAACTCCCTCACGCCTATGGCTAGGCTTGAGATGAACATCGAGGAATGGTAACAAAGTTGATGCTGGTAAGGCAAAATATAATATAAAGTACAAGCAAGGTTAGATGACCCATAATCATGTTAGAGTAATAATTAGCAAGGCTTAATGACTTAATTTGAGTTTTGATGAATACAACATTGATATTATTAGAAATCAGATCACTGTGGTCTTTTTATGATATATGAAATGTTTAAATGTTATGCAGCCTGTTTAGAAGGTGCAAATGTCGAAATTGTAATACCTAATGTTTTACCTTGTAGGTTGAACTACGAAAGACACAGTTTGTTTTGAAGGCATAGTGTTCCTTGTTGTACAACGGAACGTTTAGAGCATTAATATGTATTACAGAGTTGGAGAGGCTGTGATGCCAGGTTTTTATCATGTGCTGTATTGGAGGCGGCCGTGGACGTGGAGCTGTGCGCTTGTTGTTCGGCCGAGGCCCAGCGAGCCGAGCGAGCACCGTCTCTTGTGCTGGTCCTGCGTGGAGCACGCATCATCTACAACACTGACGTCAGATGTGAGCCCGTTCCTTTTTCTCGTTAATAAAGCAGTGTGGTGCATACCTATTCTGTTTTGCGATCAGTTGATCACGCAAGTCGTGCATCATTTTAGAAGGATCTAAATTTAATAATGATATGATAAATTTGATTTAGTACCTGAACCTAATACCTGACGTTTATTATTCAAAGTCTTGAAGTTGACTAAGGGAAGTTTCTAAAAGTATGTAAACTGTAAAAGTAAATTATAGAAGTCTGTTTTTATCGTGATAAGAGAAATAATATTATAGGTTATTACTTATTAGAGACTTTAATAGTTGATGTAGAAAGTTAGTGGAAAGGCTTTTGAAACAAAAACGGTTTGTACGGGCTACGCATTCAGATTGTTTGATTGGTTCACAGAGCTAGTGAGCTAACCACCGCTGCTGAGCTGAGCTGTGAAGTGTGGTGGTGAGTGGTGAAGTTCAGCGCGGCACGGGTGGAAGACACCTTCGAGGGCGAAGGTTATTTGGTCAGATGGCCGACTGTTAGCGGAGATCGGAACGCGCCCCTAACTGACAGGCCGGTTGTCATGAGCGCGAGCTGTCAAGATGGCTTGGCGCCGGATCCTCGGAAGCGTCGGTCAAGCGTTGTTGTGTATCGAGTTAAAATAAATCGTTTACTCAAGACCTAGTGCGTTTTGCTGTTAATACTACTTAATAACATTTTTTAATACAGTTGCTCAAAAAGTGGTACTTTTTGTGGCTGCGTAGCGTGTGAGAAGCTCAATTTCTCGAACTAGTGCTTTTTACTTTTTAGTTCCAAACTATACTTTCGAAACGCAGTTAAAATTGAATTTAGCGCGGAGCAGGTACCAGGGCCTCATGAGTTATGAGGAGGTGTCGTTGACCAACCCGCGCCGGGCCCGCGGCGGCCGCGGCCGGGGCGCGCACGAGTATGAAGGTATCGCGGGCTGCGGCAGCTCGCGTACTTTAGCTGTATAGGTACTTTTGGTTTTGGTTTGGTTTGGTGGTATGATTCTACTAATGATATATTAATTTATTATTTTTTCGCAATCGTATTAAAAAACGTCGTTTACAACACGCGTGAAATGTACTATTCTACCGCAACCCTTAGCTCTTAAACGGTTTTATAGCAAGTTTAGAGGTATTAATACCCTTAAATGATTTACTTATCGAAGATTTCAACAAGATACTTAGCGATAAATTAGCAAGCGTGTACATCATACGAAGTCTTTGAATGTTGGAGAGATAAGAGAACTGTTACGTGTCTTTTACTTGTTGAAAGTGAACAGTAACCAAATGTTGGTTAGAGAAATTTTATCCTGAATAATAATACTATCGATTAGTATAATAAAATAGGGAGGTTTGTTTTTTTTTAATTTTAGTTGGTTCGAGTCCCGGGCGAGGCAAGCGAAATAAAAAAAATCTTTGAATGCAGGTTTATTTCTTTTTAAAAATAAAGGAATGTCTCCTTTAAGTAAAATGAGCCAGCTTAAGGATTTAAGGTAATTTCCCTCCAGGGCCCGACTTATCTTTCCACACTGTATATGTTTTTTTGACTTACATATAAGAAAATGTTAAAATAATCTTATACTTACCTTCAAACGAGCAATTCTTGTACAAGCATATACTGTATTATATAATTTATATATTTCGGGGATCTCGGAAACGGCTCTAACGATTTTGATGAAATTTGCTGTATAGGGGTTTTTGGGGGCGAAAAATCGACCTAGGTCTTATCTCTGGGAAAACGCGCATCTTTCAGATATTTTAAAACTTGTTTACATACAAGATGGACCCGGGTATGTCCTTAAACTACGTCCAAAAGGACCCGGGTATGTCCTTAAACTACGTCCAAAAGAGAGGTATGGGCACTGTGAATGGACATCTCGCTTTGTGTGGTAGGGCACAGGACAGCGGATGTCATTCCAGATCAAGAGCAGAGCCCAACTGGGGAGGTACCTCCACCTTACAAAAAACCGCAGCCAAATAACACTAGACTAGACTACTAATAGTGTTGTGTTCCTGCCGGTGAGTAAGGTTGCCAGAGCTCGAGGGAGAGGAGTGTTAGGGTCGGCAACGCGCATGTAACTCCTCTGGAGTTGCAGGCGTACATAGGCTATGGAGACTGCTTAACATCAAGATATAAACATTGGTACTACGTAAACGAAATGAAGCTTAAATCTAAAATAGGCCCTTGAGACATTGTACCAAGGATGCTAGCGGCATTTCCTCGCTGTATCGCAATGCTGATACGTTGTGCGAGGAAGTCGCCAGCTCTTCGGTCACCAGTTTTTTCAAGACCTATCCATAGATACCCCACACGTACGCGTTTGATAAAAAAAAATGTTGAGTTTCAACAGTATAGTTCTTATAGTTTCTGAAAAAAATGGCTGTGACATACGGACGGACAGACAGACAGACAGACATGACGAATCCATAAGGGTTCCGTTTTTTGCCATTTGGCTACGGAACCCTAAAAAGGGTATGGGTAGAAATTCTCGTGGAAAAAAATGCGAATGGAAAATTTGCTACGCGGAATTAACGATTTTGGGGAAAAGATCTATACACTCCCTTTTGATGCGAGCTTTTGGAATGAAGCCGTTTTGTTGTGGCCTTGAGCAGTGGCGTAGCGTGAACTAATCTAGCCGTGGGCGAAATCGCATCTGCGAGGCCCTTTTCTTTTACTGTGCCCGAAGCTAGCTACGCCACTGCCCTTGAGAGAGAACCTTTTCCATTTGTACCTTTCAGACCGATTCTGTACTGAGTCAGAAAAGCTAATCAATATAAAAAAATATATCGGCAATAATAATATCGGCCAACGAATACTGTGTCCTTAATCCTTATATAAGGAATAATCAAGCATTTTTAATCCGAACTTTGATAATTGAACCTTTTTTAAGAGAACATGAAGAGACTTTTTAGGATTAAGCCCTTTTGAAGACACTCCTCATTTGCTTCACTCGAAAGAAATTTGACGTTGTTAGTTTTCGATAATGTGTCATGGAAAAAATGTGGCATTGAATTCGTTCAGTTCTAAACTTACGGGTTTTATACTCATTCTACAATTGTAATTTTGAAATGGACAATACACACGCCATACCTTGTCAAGATTTTGAAGCACTTATTCCTGTATTCTACATGCCCTATGGATATTACAAACTAGGAGCTTTCTTAATGTTCATTTTTAGGGTTCCGTACCAAATTGGTACAAAAGGAACCCTTATGGTGCGACTCTGTCTGTCTGTCTGTCTTTGCTAAATATCTCGAGAACTACTGAAGCTATCGATTTGAAATTTGGAATAATTATGAACAGCGCTAACCTTAACACATTGGAAGTGTAACTTTTATTTATTATTATTATTATCGTATTGCTTTATTGATGAAAAACACACAAAAAAAACAGATATTACAAAGATAAAATTAACATTATGTGTGCTATAGTCTTAGATCTAAGTTTGATAGCCATTCCCTGGCATCCGCAGTTATCGCGTGCAGTTCTTTCACGCCTCCAGGAAAGCATCTCTTGGGACATTCCTTTACGATGTGCGTGGTTGTCTGGTCTGGCGCGCCACAGTCGCAGCTTGGTGAGGGCTTATAGCCCCATTTATGGAGATTGTGGTTGCAGCAGCTGACATCGGACCTGATTCTATTTAGTGTGACCCAGATTTTTCGTGTCTCGTCAAGCCCAGGTGGTTATTTTGTTGGATTTATATCGGTGATGGAATTTTGTGACTGTGTATTATACGTGTTCCAGCTTTTCGTCCATTCCAAGTTAACACAGAAGTGTTCTGGGCCTGTAATTTGCGGGTCCGACCAGATAGGTCTGCGAGATGTGACGCGTGCATAGGGAGGGTCATCCAGTGTTTTGCTTAGGGGAAGCGTGCCTTTCTTAGATTTCTCCCATTCCCTCGAGGCGGCGTGTGTTCTGCGTATTTCTGGTGGCGCAATATGAGAAAGAACGGGTAGCCAGTGTGTAGGCGTTGGTAATAGGCAACTCGTTATTGTGCGCATAGCACGATTCAGTTGGACATCGACTTTACTTGTGTGTGCGCTTTTGTACCACACTGCGGCACAATACTCTGCTGTTGGGTAGACAAGGGCCAGGCTAGAGGAGCGCAGGACACGGCCTCGTGCTCCCCAGGTTGTTCCCGCGAGTTTGTTGATTAAGTTCACCCTAGTTTTAATTTCTGTCCTAGACTCTCCAGGTGGGGCTTGTAGGTCAGGGATCGGTCGAGGGTTACCCCCAGGTACTTCGGGTAGAAATTATGTTGGAGCCTTTTCCCGCAAAAGGTTACGTCTACTTCTCTTCGTGCTTTGCTGGTAGATAGGTGGAAGACCGCTACTTCTCTTTTTGTCGGGTTTGGGCAGAGTCTCCATTTTGTGTAATACTCGTTAAGAGTTTGTAAGTCTTGTGTCAGTACCATTTCCCCAGTTTCGAAGTTCTTAGTTTGAACTGTGAGAGCCAAGTCGTCAGTATACAGAAATTTGTCGCATTTCGTAGCAGGCATGTCACGGGTGTAGATGTTAAAGAGGAGAGGAGCAAAGACCGACCCCTGAGGAAGTCCATTCTTCAAGAGTCTATATCGACTTTCCCTGTCTCCGAGAAGAACCTTGATTTTACGTGGGCCCAGCATGCTTTTGAGAAGGCGAAGGATTTTTGCTGATGGAATTATTTCCCTAATCTTGTGTAAAAGGCCATCTGTCCAGACCGTGTCGTATGCCGCCCTCAGGTCCACGAACGCTGCGAGGGTTTAATTTTATTAATTATGAAAAATGCCCAATATAAAGAGGGGGCAAAAAATCAAAGTCTAGTTACTAGGTCGAGTGGGATATCATTTGAACGAGCTCGAATTGAACATTACAAAACAATTTTTTATTTGTTTTTCATATTAAATAAAAATTTACTAAATGAAGGAAAATGTGAAAAAAATACCACCCCCCCCCCCTTAGATGTTGACGGGAAATGGTGTCATATAAATTTATCGAGTTATCACCTGAAGTATCCACTTGTTTCATGTGTTCCTAAGATATTTTGGTCAAAATAAACGTCAGTATTTTGCTCTACGTGAACGTCGTTATCTTCCGCACAGTTGGTGTTTAAAGTTATCTTGGCCAGTGAATTTACGAGATTACGAGTTATCACCTGAAGTACCCACTTGTTTCTTGTGTTCCTAATATATTTTGGTCAAAATAAACGCCAGTATTTTGCTCTACGTGAACGTCGTTATCTTCCGCACAGTTGGTGTTTAAAGTTATCTTGGCCAGTGAATTTACGAGATTACTTAGAAAATTTCATCTTAACACAGTTGCACTCGGATTTCTATTCCAACATCCTTTAGATCGAAACACTGCGTACAAGTTTTCAATGTCGTCTTGATTAATTTTGTAAGTAAAAAAAAATCATTACTATTTCAGAATATTTAAAAATTCCATAAAACATTATTAGTACCATATCATTATAGCTAAGTAATAGTAAGTATTAAAAAAATAATTAAAGGTTCTTGGAGGTTTTTTCCGTCTATAATTGCCTGCCGAGCTAAAGTATTTTCCTTTGTGGGGGTACACCTGTTAACATTTGGTTCAAAAAAATTTCGGCTGTTTAGACCATCGAACATGTTATTAACATTTTCTATAAACTGCGAAGTGTTCTACGCGGTTTCGCTTTTAAGTTCACCTGTTTCTTTTGCTGTCTTGATTGCTGCCGCCATCGTGTGACTAAAAATTTGTGTTGCAAGCAAAATATTTATCTTCTGAAATGAATTTGGATTTAGATGTTTATCTATGATTTTTAATATACATCTACTTTTGTTCTACTTTTTGTTGATTTCAAAAGTCTGTTCAACATCTGTGAAGGACATTGTTGGACATTACTACAAAAATCGTTGTTATTAAAAAAAATGCCTATATTTTTGATAGCGTGGTATATGGTTTGATGTGGTATGTTAAAAATACCATAAATTTTGCTTCCACCACCAAAAAATAAGGTGTTTCAGAGGAAGTAAATAAACATTTGAATAATTTTTGGTTTGTAGTCACGTGATCACAAATAATGGCCTTTGTAATTAGACTGTGCGCAGATAATTTTGTAATGACTTTGATCATCCACTGTAAATCGTTTGTTATCATTGCTGTTACTCAAAAAATGCACTAAAGGTAACTTCCATTTAGAAAATAAGCAACGTACCAAAACACCAATGCATATTTTGCGACTTTAGGTGCACTACAATTACCACATATCTTCAAACACTTAATTTTTTTTTTATCTTTCCAAATTTTGCATTATGTACATAAAGCAGTTTTTTTGTTTTACTTGAAAAAGCCATTTCTTTTATCTGATAGAAAATTTCTGCTTGCAGACCTGGGAAGCAATTTGATTTATGTACTTAACCACTTTCTAATACATGATCGGCTCGGAAAGGCGAGACCTTAGTGTCTCAAAAACATCACTATATATTACGCCGCTGGCGACTTGTAGTAAAGTCAAGCAGGAGTTTTTTTCTTCTTTTGGCCACTTCATACCAAACATACGTTACATGCACTGATTCTGTACCTTTGTAAGGATTACTGTCAGTTGTATATTTATACGTGAAAAGTATAGGGACAAATAAATAAAAAACCGGCCAAGTGCGAGTCGGACTCGCGTTCCAAGGGTTCCGTACATTACACAATTTAAACAATGTATTTTTTATGTGAAACGTGAGTGAAATGTCTTTAAAAAATCTAGTTAATGGGCTCAGCATTGATCCCCTCCCCGTGCGATGGCCCCAACGGCGATCTTATCGTAAAATGATCTACAAACAGATTAGCAATTTTACTAGGCTCATTAATGCCCCCAATGCTCACCGGGACACCAGCTTTCAAATTTAATTTGTTTGTACTGGACCAGAAAGATCGAAAGTCGTTTCGGTAATGATGTGAGGCAAGTATGTGTATTTTTATTTGCTCCTCATGATTCTGGATCCACTTTAGCCGTAACTTAAAAATCTTTCTGGTCTCACACATCTCATCAAACAGACGGCCTGATCGCGGTCCACCATACGCAGACCAAATTAAGTATTTACGCCTGGCCTCCCTGTGCGCACTGGCTGCATGCACGGCCCTCCCTACCTAACAGCGCGGCATCACACAACGCGGACACAATATTGTTATACAAAGTATCTATAGCTTGTCGATGACTTATATCGATACAGGTACTATCACAACAGTGCCGAAGTGATTTTGGAACGTCAATTAGGCTCAATATCACATGACAATTTTCCGCATATCAAAGCAAAGCGTACAATGCTTTGTTATCGCATTGCATTAATCTTCCCACAAGTGTTCTTGATTACTAAACGAGCACTCGGATTTATCAAATACATGTCCACTACCTTTGCGACAACACCTGTGATTGATTGATCATTATAATTGTTAATTCAAAGGTGAAAATAAAATCTTCCATCCTACAAAACTGTGACAGTTTCTTTATATAACTTATTTTATTTCCTACACGTGCTTTATATTTTGTACTTTTTTAGATGAAAAAAATATGTTTAATTTTGTTGACGGCATTAATAGGCGTTTCAACAACATCCTTGGTGGATGATTTAGCGGGTAAGTAATCTTGATTCTAACTAAGTATGGAGATATTTCACGACAAGCCAATAACGAAAAAAGTTGACTTTCTAAAAACCGTTGTAATTTGTCTAAATATCTACGCGGCCGCAATTTGATTTGGTTAATCGAAATGAACCATTGTTTTCAACTTTCAAGTAATAGTAATGTTCATGTATATAAAATTTTGAATTTAAAAAATTACAATTAAAAAATCTATTTTTCACGAATGGTCTAAAACCAAGCTTGAAAGTAGGCAATAGCTGTAGCACCTGAACCACCACTACTACAACGTTTCATTGTTATCATCATCTGTCATTGGTGATGGTTCAGGTGCTACAGCAATAAGTATCATTTAAAACATAAAAATCAATAAAAAATGTATTTTCGCGCAATTTTTTCTTTCAAAAATAAAATTAGGTTATTTATAGGACCAATTACTTGTTAAAAAAAACCGGCCAAATGTGAGTCGGACTCGCGTTCCAAGGGTTCCGTACATTACACAATTTAAACAATGTATTTTTTATGTGAAATGTCTTTAAAAAACCCGTAGGGGTCGGATCAAAAACTAAGTAATTAAATCCGACTCACGCTTGACTGCACATTTCTAATAGGTTTTCCTGTAATCTATAGGTAAAGATCTATTTTGTGTATTTTTTTTTTAATTTTTGACCCAGTAGTTTTGTAAAATGGTTATTTTTTGCCTAATTTCTGGAATAACTTCTAAACTGTATCTTAAAATTATAAAAAAAATATATTTGAGATTATCACAATGAGCTATTTCATTTGATATGTAACACGAAAACTTTTTTTTCTCATTTAGCCCCCCCCCCCTAAAGTGGCCCCCGTGTTTATAATTCATTTGTTTACGTTACATGTCCGTCTTTGGGTCACAAACTTACATATGTATACCAAACTTCAACTTAATTGGTACACAAGTAGTTTACAAGTAGTTTCGGAGAAAATAGGCTGTGACCGAAGGACAGACAGACAGACAGACGCACGAGTGATCCTATAAGGGTTCCGTTTTTTCCTTTTGAGGGACGGAACCCTAAAAAAAGAAACGTCAAAACCATTCAGTTCACGCTTAAGGCATTTTTAATTTTGTAGCTGTTTGTGTTTGTTTTAGCAAAAACGCTTCTAAGTTTAGAGTCGGTTTGAAGCAAACAAGAGAAAAACGCCTCTTAAAGGTGATTAAAAAAAGTAATAAAGGCGGGATCGGAAAATACTTACTGAATTGGATAGTGTAAATTGTGCTTGACTAAAAAATACAAGAAACAAGTATCTACGCTATAAAAATAAGTTCTTCTAGTGAAGAAATATACATGTTCCTGGCAAAAATATGTACATCGCTTTCTTTCAACAATTGTCCTCACGCCAATATAAATATTAATTTTTATTAAAGTACTTATAGTTATGCAAATGTTTTCTTATTTCCTCGCAGTAGACGTGAAAAGCACTATGTAATGCCTCGGCCGGAAACGCTAAAGATGGACTCGTATTATTTGAGCAAACTCGCTCGTCCATCTTTGAGTGGTTTTCCGGCCTCTCCTACAATGTACTATACCAAAAAAATCTAAGTACTTCAAAAATGATAAAATCAAATAAATATTATCCCTTTTATATACGCTAGTAACAGATATGTTTGAACACTCTTAAAAATCTTAATCTTAAAAAAATAAACACAAAATACATCAATGTAATAGTAGGTACATTGTGATAGAAGTGTGCTACGTTGGTCATTCCACACGAGGCGCTATAGTGTAGTGTAAGCGACTAAGAAAGCCGATATGTGTAATGATCAATGTGTGCGTTTCATACGTCTCAATAGCAGTACACTTACGAGAAAGAAAAAAAAGAAACGTTTTCAACACACTAGCTCAAAACGACGTTTTTATTCCACCGATTTTTGGCTCATAATCCTAGATATTAAACGCGTGCTTTTTCAGTATATTATAACACTCTTGCTTTTTGATTATATTATCCGACTGAGTTAAGAAGGTAAGTGATCGCTTAATAATATGCATGGAAACGGAGCCTTCTTAATTTGGTCGAGTAATACATTTTTTTAACCAACTATTAGGTTTCAAATGTTAGTTCAAAGAGGTTTTATCTTACCAAACATAATTTATAGATTAAATGATCTCGTAAATTACATTAATGAATAAACATAACATTTTATCGATTTGATCTCCATCCGTCGGTTAGAAATACGAAAATATTATTAGCTTTTAAAAAAAATTGGCTGTTTGTCGATTTCGTTCGCGCCTTTGCCTTGCGCGCGCATTGGAATTTTTGCAATTACTCGATGTTAAAGATAAAGATAAAGATTCTTTATTTGCAAGAATACTTAATTCTAAAATACAGATGTTGTTTTGTTAAAATATGGTGTACAGTATTCAGTCGCATAACGACATGCAAAAAAAAAAAAAAAGTTATCTAATAGTATAATTAATAGATTAAAATTCCAATATTAAAATTCATAATAAGTAATTGATTGATTAATTAATAATAAGAACACTTAACTTAAATAAATACATTTTTCAATCATTAATTCTTAGGTACTACTGCAAATTACATTCCAAATATTCCTTAACGCTATAGAAACAGTGCTCTAACAGAAAACTAGTTAGTTTTTTCTTGTATTCCATAGCGTTTAGTTGTTTGTTGTATAGAACTATGCACATATTGTACGCATTCCTCTTATATATATCCAAGTTGCACCGGGGTTGATAAAGTAGATTTTGGTATTGAGCTCTCTGGCTTGAGAAGAATTCAGATCTCATTTTAGACAAATCTGGACGGTTTTTTACAAATAAACATGCATTTTTAATATACATGCATGGCAGCGGTAATATTTTTAATTTCTGAAATAGTGGACGGCAGCTATCAGTTACCCAGGCTCTCATTATTGCACGGACACATTTTTTCTGCAATAGAAATGCTCTTTCGACATCTACCGAATTTCCCCACAGTAATAGCCCATAATTTAGCACTGACGATACCACGCCGTGATAGGCTGTGATAGCTGCCTCAAAGTTGACAGTATATCTTGATTTTCTTAATGCAAAGACGAACCTATCTAATCTACTACACACCGCATTTACATGTTCTTTCCAGTTTAGATGCTGGTCAATTAATAATCCTAAAAATTTAATATTTTCACATTTTGATATAGATAAATTATTGTAATTGATATTTAATTGAATTGGAATACTATTATATGAGTAGAATTGAATAAAAATGTCTTTGCCATATTGATATTTAAATTATTTTTACATGTCCAATTGTTAATGTCAACCAATGCATTATTTACGATAGTCTCGTATGTATCAACTTTCTCACCCCATATTAATAAAGTTGTGTCATCTGCAAATAGTATACACTTATGCGAGATTGCCCGTGGTAGATCATTGATGTATACTAAAAACAATAGGGGACCTAAGTTGCTCCCTTGAGGAACACCTAGTTGTACCTCACGAAAATCTGAACGATATTTGGCTTTAACCAAAACTCTTACCTACTTTTTCTATTTTTACTACTTCAGTACATTGTTTTCTTTGTGACAAGTAGCTTTTTATCCAATCAAGTGCAACTCCTCTAATCCCATAGCATTCAAGCTTTGCAAGGAGTTTGTCGTGTTCAACACAGTCAAACGCCTTACTTAAGTCTAAAAATATTGACAATATTGGTATTTTGCTGTTCAGGCTTTCAGATACATATTTAACTAAATCAAAGCAAGCCAATTCAGTTGAATGTCCTCTTCTAAAGCCATGTTAAAACTGTAAGTCACCATTTAGAAAATTGAACTTTTACTGTTTTGACAAAAAAAAACTATTTAAAACTTTCGCGGTTTAAACACATATTAAATCACATTTAGAAACGGGTCTATCGCGAATTTATTTTGTTACCTTTATTTACCGACTCCATCCACTCAAGAGTGAAATTCACACATGAAATAGAATGTGACAGATCCTTACCTTTTCTGGATGTCAAACTGATGGTGAGATCGGACGGCACATTGGCACACTCTGTATACAGAAAACCTACGCATACCGACAGATACTTACAGGCATCCTCTCATCATCACCCAAGGCACCTACAATCCGTGATCACGTCCTTAGTGAACAGGGCACATGACTTATGTGACCCTGAGCACCTGGACGGTGAACTAGCGCATGTCAAAGCTGTACTGGAAAAGAATGGATACCGAGGGGGGATGAAACGCAAGCCGAAGAGAGCGGAAAGACATCCAGAGGTCAACAGACAACCAGCGTTCTTACCATATGTGAAAGGGATAACGGACAAAGTAGGAGCAGTACTTAAGAAATTCTCCATCAAGGCTGTACCTATATACAAGCCGTTATTCAAAGTAGCAGATCTTTTACGCAGTCCAAAATATGTCATTCCGTACCAAAATCCGGGCGTTTACAAAATAGAATGTAGTTGCGGAAGTGTGTACATTGGTCAAACCAAACGAAGTGTGCAAGAGAGAGTGAAAGAACACATAGCGGCAGTAAAAAATCGCCAAGTAAACAAGTCCGCGATCGCCGAACATCTACTTACATGCGGCGCAAATCACTGGATTGAGCTTCATAAACCAAAAGTTGTCTCCACTGAACGCCATTATTATCCTCGAGTTGTGCGAGAAGCGATTGAAATCAAGAAGCACCCCAGAAATTTTAATAGGGAAGATGGTTTTAACTTATCGGCAACTTGGGGACCAGTGATCCAGAAGTTAAAGCCGAGGGATCTATCTTCGGATGTGTGCGCGGATGTTGTGAGTGTTGTGTGTCGGACTATTGACAATAATTAACTTTTATGTGTAGTGGGTGGTTTGAAAATGTGATGTCTACCTCGAACTTTAAATGCACTTTTCGTGGGGTAGTCACACAAATCTCTGTTTTGACATTTTGCTGGGACGTCAGTTAGCCGCGACCACGACCAGTGAAACCTGTGTCGAAACGTCGGTAAATAAAGGTAACAAAATAAATTCGCGATAGACCCGTTTCTAAATGTGATTTAAAAAAAAACTAATTTATAAGTTTTGTTTTTTCCTCGCGAGTGTGTTGAAAAACGTCGTATGAAACGCGTGTGCATTGGTCATTACACACATCGGCTTTCTTATTGCGCGCTCGCTTGCAGCTCGCGCGCACAATATCGCCTCGTGTGTAATGACCAACTTAGCACACTTGTATCATAATGTACTATTACGACCAAACGACCAATTGAAGAAAGCTCCGTCTGCATGCATATTCTAAGCAATTAGCTGCAATCTTAACGATCGGATTATCATACATTACCGCACGAGTGCGATAATCTAGGATTAAAAGCGGTCCAATAAGTTCCACGTTACGAGCAAGTGTGTTAAAAAGTTAATTAAACGTACTTCAAATTAATAAAAATATCGATCAGATGGCGCACCTTTAAGAGGCATTACGCTAAGAGCTTGAATCACCTACCTCCGATTTTTTCCGACAGCGATTGTATGAGAATTGTAAAGAGTGATTCAAGGGGCCGGCTGGGCACCTTTATTCAGACTGACAACATCGGGTTTCTTGAAGCCTATACATACGTACACACCACTACAAGGATCTAAACTGCGGTCTGACAATATAATACATCCATATATAATATTGTTCCAATATCCATCCATATCTATATATAACTTGTTTGATAAAAAATAAATAAATAAAATATATTATATATGTATTAATATACGTCCTGACTGACTGAGTCACTGGCTGATTCATCAACGCAGAGCCGAAAGTACAAACGATAGAAGGTTGAAATTTGCACATCAGGTTGCATTTATAAAGTGTACAAGAGATAAGATGGTCTCGGGGTAGCCTCATTCCCTAGAGACCGCGTCCCCAGGCGGCGGATAGGGGAATGCCCTCCCGGGCGAGGCAACTCGCCCGGAAGGCAGGAGGGAAATAAAATACCTCCCGCGGACCACAAGGCCGGAGAAGGACACTCCGAAATAAAACCTCGACAGTAGGCTCCTCTGACATATTCGGAATCTAGGCTACTGGCGCACTGCGCGTCTAGGTTGGGGTGCGCAGAAGAGATGGCGGCGGAGGAACAAGTTGGTCAACGGCGGATCTCAGGTCTTCCAGGAAGGCTACAACCTTGGCGTCAGGTGGCAACCGGCCGTAAAACTCAAAGCCAACCTCAAAACTCCAAATATGGCAAGAACAAAAAAGAAAAGAGCGATAAATGCTAGGGCTTACCCCTTAGGCGACGATAAGGATCAAGGATGCAATAATAATGCTAGGGCGTTCCCCCAAAGCGACGGAGCCATCACTAGAGAGACCAGAAGACAGCCTAAAATGCTTTTGGCCAGCTGGAACGTGGGCTCTATGACGGGACGCAGCGCAGAACTGAGCGAAGTCTTGCACCGGAGACGCATCAACATTTGTTGCATCCAGGAGACGAAATGGAAAGGGTCGAAAGCGCGCAACATAGGCCATAATTATAAACTCATCTACCACGGAAATGGGCCACGGAACGGAGTAGGAATTGTGACCGATAAAGACCTCCAAGATCGCGTAGTGGATGTTACCCGGGTTAGCGATCGTATAATCGCTATCAAGTTTGCTCTGGATGATCAATCCTGTATGAACATCATAAGCGCATATGCGCCACAAGTTGGATGCTCAAATCATGAGAAACAAATATTCTGGGAAGAATTTAACGATCTTTTACAATCCATACCCCCGAACGAATCAAAATACATAGGAGGAGACCTGAATGGCCACGTTGGAAACACCTCAACTTCCTACCATAGAGTTCACGGCAACTTTGGGATAGGCCAGATGAATGCGGAAGGCGAGAGCATACTGCAATTTGCAATAACACATGACCTTGCTATTGTTAATACTTTTTTTGCCAAGCCACTTAAACATCTCATAACCTACAAAAGTGGAGGGGCTAGTACCCAAATAGATTACATCTTAGCAGACCGTCCCCGGCTGAAAACCTTCAAGGACTGCAAGGTGATCCCGGGCGAGCCACTAACCTCACAGCATCGTATTCTTGTTGCTGAGTTTACAATGCCAAAACCTGTTAAGGTTGTAAAAGATAAGGTCACTAATATACGTTGGCATAAACTGGACAGGCAGGAGGGTATTTATCTAACGGAAGACATAACTAACCATCTAAAAGAAGTGCAAAAGCTAGACTCGACGAATGCAAAGTGGGACCATTTTCAGAAGCTTTGCACGTCAAAAGCCATTCATCATCTAGGCATGTCAAAGGGACATCCGCGACAATAAAGACACTAAGTGGTGGCAAGGAGATGTCAACGAAAAAACCATCAAAAGAAAATCCTCTTCAAAACCTGGCAACATAGCAAGGACGATAAAGATCTTGACTTGTACAAAGTAGCAAAAAAGGAAGCAAAACGAGCAGTTGCGCAAGCCAGGGTATCATCAAGGGACGATTTCTATACCAAACTAGAAACCGCCATAACCGATAAAGAAATCTTCCAAATCGCTAAGCAAAGGCATAATAACTCAAAAGATACGAAAACCATCAAGTATATTAAAGACAAAAGTGGCCGACTACTAACTTCGAATAAGGAAATACAAGAGAGGTGGAAGGAGTATTACTCGAATTTACTCAACGAAACCTATCCCTGTAAAACACTATCTGAAATCCCTTGTGTACAAGGGCCGATACCGAACATCAGTAAAGAAGAAGTCGAGACCGCTATAAAAAAGATGGCCAATCACAAAGCTACTGGGCCTGACGAAATCCCAGCGGAACTGTTGAAAAGGCTTGGCGATGAAGGAGTTTCTTTTCTGACGGATTTGTTTAATGGTATTCTATTCGTATTCCGGACGAATGGAGACGTAGCTACTTGGTGCTTTTTTTCAAAAACAAAGGTGACCTGAGAGACTGTGGGAATTACAGAGCAATAAAGCTAATACCACACTCCTTCAAAATATGGGAACGCGTTATAAGCAAAAGACTCGGCCAGCTCACCAATATCAGTGAGAACCAATGTGGTTTTGTAGCCGAAAAATCCACTACTGATGCCCTCCACACACTCAAGACAAGAGATAAGAAGAGATTTTGGAAAATTCAAGTTAAAAAGGGGATGAAAGTTTGTATGGGGTTCAAGTTTTATTTTAAGCTAGTAATTTGAAACTCGGTAAAAAGATATATGTATTATTAGGATACGAGAAAACAAATTTCAGCGTTTTTGAAAATTCATCCCCTAAGGTGTTGAAATAAACATTTTTTTTAGTGCGGGACTTGAATCTTTGTATAAAGGCATATTATTAGAATACAAGAAAAGTAATTTCAACGTTTTTAAAAATTCATCCCCTAACACGGTTAATAAGGGGTTGAAAGTTTGAATCCATTACAAATGCTTTGAAACTTGTTAGAAAGGCATAATAGCCAATAACAAAAAAAAGTGATTTTGACGTTTTTGGAAATTAAACACCTAGGGGGGTTAAAAAGAGGTTTGAAAGTTTGTATGGAGGTCAAACATTGTTTTGAGTGCGGGACTTGAATCTTTGTATAAAGGCATAATAATATTATTAGATTACAAGAAAAGTAATTTCAGCGTTTTTAAAAATTCATCCCGTAAAGTGGTTAAAAAGGAATTGAAAATTTGTAGGGGTCCTAATTTGATTTTAAGCTAGGTACTTAAAACTTCGTAGAAAGATATTTAATTTAAAAAAAAAGAAAACTTATTTCAGCATTTTTGAATATTCATCCCCCAAGGTGATAAAAAAAGAGGTTGAAGGATGGATATCAAACCTTTTTTTTGAGAACGGGACTTCAGTCTTTGTATAAAGGCATATTATTAGAATACAAGAAAAGTAATTTAAGCGTTTTTAAATATTCATCCCCTAAAAGGCTTAAAAATGGGTTGAAAGTTTGAATCCATAACAAATGCTTTGAAACTTCTTAGAAAGGCATTGTATAATATTTAAAAAAAAGTTATTTCAACGTTCTTAATAATACAATCCCTAAGGGGGTTAAAAAGGGGTTGTAAGTTTATATGTGGGTACAAGGAAGCTAGGGACATGAAACTTGGTAAAAGGGCATTATATTAAAATAGACGAAAACTGATTGCATCTTGTTTGAAAAGTTTGCATTAATAAAGTTTCTATCGGGAGCGAACTTTTTTTTTTAATAGTGGACTTAAAAATCTTCTAAGAGGGTTGAGAACAATTTTTTTCAGTTAGGGGCTTGAAACTTCGTAGTTTGTGACAGACAAATTTCATGCGTTGTATAATTATTAACAAATGATTAACCGTCCCTACTGATATCTTTTGCTGCATAATGTTCTATATTATGCTCATGTAAAATATATAACCACCAACATACAAATCCACGCGTACGAAGGCGGGGGCAACAGCTATTATATTACATATATAAGTGCGTCCTGCCTCTGACTGACTAACTCATAAACGCAGAACTGAAACTACAAAAGCAAGGCATTACCAAGTTACATTTATAATGTATATTGTATACATACGAGAAATAAAAGAAGCGATTTTGAAAAAATCAACCTCTAAGGCCCACTTGCACCATTCCACTAACCCGGGTTAATCGGTTAAACCTGGAGTTACCATGGCTATCAGTTCAATTTGACACTGAGTTAACGGTTTAACCGCTTAACCCCGGGTTAGTGGGATGGTGCAAGTGGGCCTAAGCGCCACTTGCAACATGTTAACTCGGGATTAAACCCGTAATTCTTAGTTTACTTTAGTTATCTATAGATTTACCGATAATACTGTTTAACATACCTATAATTATTATCTAAAGATACGGTATGGTACGGTGGTGATCACTTGCTTTTTTAGGGTTCCGTACCCAAAGGGTAAAAACGGGACCCTATTACTAAGACTACGCTGTCCGTCTGTCCGTCTGTCACCAGGCTGTATCTCATGAACCGTGCGTGATAGCTAGAGAGTTGAAATTTTCACAGATGATGTATTTCTGTTGCCGCTATAACAACAAATACTAAAGTGCGGAACCCTCGGTGCGCGAGTCCGACTCGCACTTGGCCGGTTTTTTTTTTCAAGGTTAATTCAAATATACGAGTATCAGATTACGTAAATATTATTATTAAAATGATTACTGTTATCAGTGGTTAATGAATTGATTTGTGAATTTATTCCTATGTTACATTTGACCTATGCCTCTACAATGTAGAGGTATATCACTACATAGTATAAAATAAAACAAAGTCGCTTTCCGCTGTCTGTCTGTCCCTATGTATGCTTAGATCTTTAAAACTACGCAACGGATTTTGATGTGGTTTTCATGTATCAATAGAGTAATTCTTGAGGAAGGTTTTAGAGTCTAATTTGTAAAGGTTTTGTGTAACTCGTGCGAAGCCGAGGCGAGTCGCTAGTTAATACCCATCTAATTATTTAAAAGTCTACACTACATACATAGTAGAAATCAAAAGTCATAGTGATTAATTTATTATGGAATAATTTTTAAGAAAAAAAACCGACTTCAATGGGGGATGCCGCTGAAAGTTCACTTATTGTTGATGGTGCACTCTTAGATTCCAGACAATGAAATATAAAAGACAGCATCTTTTGCCTAATTATGTAGAAAAGGAGGTAAAACCACCCATTTTTCTAGCAGCATTTCGTTTTTGTAAGGGTCGCAGTTCTAACCAAACCTAACCTACTTTTCTGATAGCATTTCGTTTCTGTAATGGTCACAGCTCTAACCTAACCTACTTTTCTGATAGCAGTTCTGTTCTGTGAGAATCGCAGTTCAAAAACCACCCACCCACCTAACCCACTTTTCTAGTAGCATTTCCGGGTCCGTGTCCGGCTGTCCGGGTCCAAGTTTGGGTCAGAGTTCGGTCCGAGTCCGGGTCCGAGTTGGGGTCCATGTCCAGACCCCCGGGTCCGGGTCCGAGTCCGTGTCCAAGTTTGGGTCTGGGTCATAAGGAAGAGAACAAATCGCCAAACGTGAACTATGTGTCATTGAAGAGTTCCATTCTGATCATCATCAGCAGTTCCACTTCATCAAATGTCACTTTTTTTAATGTAAATGCTGGATTTGTTGATGAAAATACAAAAATCACTATATGTACGCCTTTCACATTTTATTTTATTTTATTTATTGGAGAAACAACAGAGGTATGCGACAGGATAATAGGTTACATTGTTAGGTACATATATGATTGAGATGACACTTACTTCCTTAAACGCTCTCACTAAAACATACTTAAAATAAACGGACTTAACTAAAAGGTATGTTTACATACAAGTTTACCAAGTGTTCCAGACCATGCGTACGTGTACTGTAATTAGGTACTCCAATTAAAATGAAAGAGAAAAGAAAAGAAAAATACCAAAAACTTGGACATACTGACAACCAATCAAATCAATATATGTAACATTAAGTACAATGACAGTAGCGATACTAATAAATAAGCGATGCTATAGCAATGATGACGACACATTACTGACGAACACTATGTTGGCCGTTGAGAATATTTGATTACGATATTTGGGCTTGGCGACATTGAATATATCGATGGAAGTAAATTCTTTATTGTAAGTGTTACAAATACGACGTAAGGGGGCTCGCAAACCGGCGTTACTAGAGGCGGTGGAAACCGAGAACAAAGCATTAGAGCGCGAGCCGCATCGAGCTGGGACTCTGAACCGTATGAGCTCCAGCAGGTCTATACTGTTAAAGTGACCTTTGCAGATATTAAAGAGAGTAATTGCGTCACAGCATTTGCGTCTGGTATACAATGACTGCAATTTATAATAGCGCAACAGATCAACGTACGGAAGACGTTTTCCTGTCAATCGTCTATGTAATGCCCGTAAGAACTTTTTTTGAACCATTTCTATAGCATTTGCATATTTCTTATACAGTGGATTCCAAATTACAGAACCATATTCTAAGTGGGGTCTAACCAGTGATTTATACAGCAGAAGATAACTTGAAGATTTTTTAAAAACCTTTGCAGTTCTCAGAACGAAACCTAGCATTTGATACGCTTTTGAAATGATACGCTCTATGTGCAATTGGAAGTCTAGTTTAACGTCGAATAGGATTCCTAGATCTCGTGCCGTTGACACTTTTTTGATATAATCATTAGCTATTTTATATTTCGAGTTGATAACTCTTTTTTATTTTTTGTAAAGGTCATCTGCAAGCATTTATCACTTGCCAATTGCAACTTATTTTTAGAACAGTATTCAAGAAAAGCATTTACATCATTTTGAAGCAAATTACTGTCGTCAATAGACTCCACGGTTTTAAATATTTTTAGATCGTCGGCGAACATAAGGAAATGGCTATTCGTGAAGCACTGTTTAATATCGTTAATGAACAGTGTATACAGGAGTGGGCCTAATATGGATCCCTGGATTACCCCTGATGTGACTAATTTGCGCTCTGAAGCAAAACCATTGACGACAACAATTTGAGACCTATTTGAGAGGTACGAGACGAACCATCGCAGAAAGTTACCGCGGATACCATTGAACGCGAGCTTTTTAAGAAGAAGCAGATGGTCGACCTTATCGAACGCTTTCCTAAAATCAGTAAATATTACATCTACCTTCTGTCTTTTATCCATAGACTCGAACAAAAAGTTAGTGTAGGGTAAAAGGTTTGTTATTGTTGATCTGTTTCTCATGAAACCGTGTTGCTCGGACAAGATGGACGTTTCAAGAGCAGCAAACATTTGATCATGAATAAGCGCCTCAAATATTTTTGGAATACATGACTGTACAGAAATCGGGCGGTAGTTGGTTATTTGGGAGCGCGAGCCAGATTTGTGAATCGGGGTGATATGTGATACTTTTCACTTCTCAGGAAAAGTTCCCGAATGCAAACATTTGTTATAGATAATATGTAGCGGAATCACTAGAGCGTTGGCAGTGTTTTTAATAAAAAATGGGCTCACCTTATCAGGACCAATTCCCTTATTAACATAAATATTTAAAATTTTCTTTAGAATATCTGATTTGCAAACGTATAAGTTAGAAATATTTGGAGCGCTTTCTGAAGTTGGAAGAGCTAAGAGGTCATTCAATTGTACATTCTCTTTATGGTCAAAAACTGAATAGAAAAACTTTGAGAAGGTATTGGCAATTTGTTCACCTCCAAAAAATGGCCTGTCTTCGTAGAACATTGTAGCTGGATAGCCCGAGGTCAAAAGAATTTTAACCTTTTGACCGCCAAAGACGGTAAATCACGTCGTCGACATTTTGTGCCACTCACGCCGCCGACGTCATTTGCCGTCCAAACTTAATTTATCAAAGACTCTTTAATAAATAACTATATTTCTTTGTTTGTATTAACATTATTTTATTTTGCCCTTCTACTTTATTGTATAACTTTATTACAATTCAACTATGAATAGAAGGTTAAAAAAAACAACATTATGTTATAATACGACTTACCCAGTAAATAGCATAGCTAGCCACGCCAAAAACGGCACTTGACGTCGCCTAGTGATGTGACCGAGTCATGGAGGAATAATATTATTATATAAAAGTAACAATCTCCTAATAGAAATCGTTTCGCGCAGTTCCGACAAACACGCTAGCGCCATCAATAATAGATATGGCTTAATCCCATACATTTTGTAATAGTTGTTTTTGCTAAAATAACTCTGCTATTTGTGCTGTTACGGTACTTGTTTTCGTGCTTAATTTAAACAACTTGGTTTGAAAGACGGTACTGACCTTTTGTGATAATGTAACCCCTTATGCATTTATTTTATTGTAACGATACTGCAGTTTGCTAATTAGTAGGTAATAATAATCGACAACGGGTTTGCACATCTCTGAGTAACGCGCGCTTATCAGTGTTCCGTGCGCCCATGACGGCACTTCACGTCCGATGCCTGACGTCACCACCAAGTAGTGATGTGGCATTATTGAGAGATTTGAGTGGAAGTTACAAGTACATTTTGATATTTAAATACGTTATTTAAAGGTTTTTAGTAGAGCTAAAAGTCAGAATTATCTAATATTATATTGTAAAACACCTGTGTAGTGGTTCTTCTAATCTAAGTATGTCAAAAACGAAACCAGTGAAAATATCGATATCCTGTTTTGTAATCACTATTGTTCTCTCAGGTTTTATTTTGCTTCATTGCGGTGTCACGTCGAGTTACGTCTATGCTTGGCGTTCAAAAGGTTAAGGGATGAGACGTATGACCAGAAAGATTTTATATTTTGTTTTAAGGATATCTCGGTATTATGAGTATAGTTGTTGAAACATTCTAAGAGGAGTACTTTGCAACGGGCGCGAAGAAATGCGAATTCACGATAGTCAGCTAAAGCTTTTTAGGTGTTCCACTTACGCCATACCTTCAATTTCCTTTTCAGGGTATTTATAAGCGCCGGGGAAAACCATTTGGGATATTTAGAAACTTTGACTTTTTTTAACGGTACTCCGTCATCAATATTAAAAATTAAGCAATAAAATCGTTCAACGGCCTCATTAGGTTGCAAGTTAATTAATTCTAATTCCCAGTTGATTTTATTTAACTCAGTGGAAATACGTGAGTAATCAGCTTTTCTGAAGTTATACGATTTGAGGAGTTCCCTCGGTTCCTCGTGGGTCTCATCATCAGAACTCGAGCTTGACGAAAATATGTCTTAAAAACTTAAGTTGCTTAACAAACATAAAGAAGAGGACAAATCGCCAAACGTAAACTATGGGTAATTAAAGAGTTCCATTCTGATCATCATCAGCAGTTCCACTTCATCAAATGTCACTTTTTAAAATGGAAATGCTGGATTTGTTGATAAAAATACAAAAATCACTATATGTATGCCTTTCACATTTGAGGAGTTCCCTCGATTCCTCATGGATCCCATCATTAGAACTCGAGCTTGACAAAAATGTTACTTGAAAACCTAACTTGCTTAACAAACATAACGAAGAGAACAAATCGCCAAACGTGAACTATGCGTCATTGAAGAGTTCCGTTCTGATCATCATCAGCAGTTCCACTTCATCAAATGTCACTTTTTTAAATGTAAGTGCTTGATTTGTTGATGAAAATACTAAAATCACTATATGTATGCCTTTAACATTTGAGGAGTTCCTTCGATTCCTCATGGATCCCATCATCATCAGAACTGCTTTTTGACAAAAACGGGACCAATCTGTATGTATATACTTACAATCAAAAAAAGAATTTTCAAAATCGGTCCAGAAATGACGGAGTTATAGAGTAAAAAAAAATTGCATTTTAATAGGGGCTCACGCAAAATTATAGGTTTGATATTGAGTTATTACACGAAGAAAATGCCACGAAAAACAATCACATGGAAACTAGACTAATCGTATAATCACAATGGCAGACTCCGACAGGTTAGTTAAGTTCGTATTCTTCTCTCACTGAGCGTAAGCGTGAGCGAGATGGAAGTGCGCACCCGGGGGCGCGGATATCATGTTTTTTGCCAAATTATAAAAATAGTAACAATTAATCTGCGCACAAACTACATTAAGAACATTATGATATTTATGATATTCCTTTACATTACAGCAATTCGATTACGTTAAGTACATTACACGAAACAACGGAAGGGTCGTCAGTCGTTTACAGTATTTACACAGACCACCACCCACTACCAGTTAGCCAACGAGTGAGGAAAAAAAATGTATAAAAACTGACTACCTCGTATTACAAATTACAAATAACTGCTGTGTCGAGTATCATTGTTACTCTTAAAATAAGTGCTTAACTATATGTGAACGTAAAAAAAGTGCTTAACTGTGGCCAACCCCACTGGTTCATACTGATGCACAGTTACCAAACTTCCATTTTTTTAAACTTCAATAATGCAAAAAATAGGTATATACGGTTATTTTCATTTCTAAGTCCCCGCCGCGAAAAGCGGGCTGTTATAAATTTGACCTCTATGTGTATGTGTGTGTGAACCGATATAAATGCGGTTTTTTTATTTGAAAGCAGTTTTTCTATCGAGTGATCTCAGACATGTTTTTTTTCTTATCAAAAGAATTTCAGCCGTTTCGGCAGTTTTCCTAAAATTTTAATTTATAATATTTTATAGACTTGACATGTAATGATGAATATTGAAACCTGGTTTTTGTAAAATAAATCAAATCTATGTAGTTAAAAAACTAGAAACTTTAAGAATAACATGAATATAAACAATTACGAATAGCTAAGTAATTTATCTCTCGGCTTGTGTTCGTATAGGTCGTAAATGTAGTAGTTACAAGATTATGCTAGTTTGAAAACGTCGAAAAAAGGGTTAAATCATGAACGGTCAGTCGGTCACCCTGCATGGTCCACTCACTTTATCCACTTCACCTTGTCTTGATGTCTATTCAATAGGCTATTTGACTAATTTTTGAAAATGGTTTTAATTTATTGTTTATGACTTAATAATTACACTACATTGATATTTCCGTGAAATTTCCTGTATTAAAAATAAAAAAACAATGTAAAAGTTTATTTATTTTGAACGCGCCTTAAACGCTGTTTTTGCAAAGGGGCTAATCACGTGACACGTGTGACGTCACGCGCAAGTAAACTCAGTCAATGACCTTAGTTAATCTTATGGTTTATGTGCATTGAATTAATTATTTTACTGTAAAATGGTATATAAATGGTGTATAGTGCCGCAATGTTCAAGTACGACTATAAAAAATCCAGACAAATCGTTTGCTTCCATTCCAACGAATCCCAAAAAAAGAAAAATGTGTTTAAAACTAGCGCGAAGAGACCCAAAGAGCATTTTAGCGCATATAAATGTTTTTATGTGTGAAGACCACTTCGATGTAAGTAATATTTAACTGTAAATAAATATGGTAATTAAAGCAGCGGATTTTGTTATTTACCGAAACAAGATCTAGGTATTTAATGTATTACTACATACATAACCTCATAACATAGCTCTTTCAGCATTAGTAGGTAGTTAGTAGAAGATTTATAAAAATACGATAAAATGTATTTAAATATGGATAAATGATTTTTTTTATTTGCATTAATTATTTTTATGATTTTGACCCATGTTCTTTCACTGATATGCGTTAAAATTATAAATAACAAATGAAACCATCAACGCCCTCTATACGAGAGTAGCCCAAAACTAGTGGCGCCATCTGATCGAGAATCAAATTTTTGTGATTTTCGAGGCACGTTTTTTCCTTAGACTGTATCCATCTATTACGGAGTTATATCTATCTTTGTTAGTAGCATACTTTTTCTTTCAAACTAAAGTGCAGTATATCATCATCATCGTCATGTCAGCCGATAGACGTCCACTGCTGGACATAGGCCTCCCCCAAGGCTCGCCAGCTCGCCACTCCGACTGATCCTGTGCCGCTCGCAACCACCGAATTCCCGCGACCTTCACCAGGTCGTCGCTCCATCTTGTTGGAGGCCTACCGGCAGTATATATGGAGATATTATTCTCGTCATCGTATTCTATATATATATATATATCGTCGTCGTATTCGTATCATCGAAATCGAAATGTTCGTAAATAAACAATTTCTACGTATACTCACACAGCTGTTTTTACATTTCTAAGTTCCGCAGCATAGTAATCCGGATTATCTTTAAAGAAAAGTGCAACCATTAATGCGTCTGTCTGGTAGGTTGCGCTATCAGCTTTCACATATTTCGGCTCCATTTTGAGATTCTTATGAATATTGTGCTACTAGATATACAGATAAATCGGAATATATAAGAAAACTTTGGAACAATAACTAAAATTAACTAAATACAAATAAAACAGTTAAAACACTCAAGGCAATCAAGAATTTTTACCCGCGTGTGACGTCATCCGAGCGTTGACCAATCACAGAGCGTTCACGTCCCTGATGAAATTTCAAAAAATATTAAATTTTCTTTCGTTTATTTTCCAAAAAATAAACATAATTTACATTCAAATATAGTGAAATATACTTTATTAGTTTATTATCTTTCAGGATGACAGCAATTCGTTATATATTTTTAATGTTGTCAAATACCCTATTCTATGTAACGTCGGCTGCGCGTATGTGGACTATATATACTATGTGTTTACTTTACTTTAGTAGTTGCTATGCAAGTGACTATAGCCTGCGGTGTCTGTTAGGCGGAAACACTTGCACATCCATACGTATCTTATGATAGTTATGCCAAAAATTAGCTGATATGGTTCCAAAAGTTATCAAAAACTTATATTAAACATTCAATCATCATCGTATTCTATGATCTCGAAGTCCGGAACTCCACCAAACCCATCAACATCATCAGTAGCATCTTCATAACATCAATATTATTAAAACCTGTAAAAAAGTTAAACCTCTTCAAGTTTACAAAA
Organism: Cydia strobilella; assembly: GCF_947568885.1. Lineage (NCBI taxonomy): Eukaryota > Metazoa > Arthropoda > Insecta > Lepidoptera > Tortricidae > Cydia > Cydia strobilella. The sequence continues at coordinate 35,639,390 of NC_086068.1, forward strand.
TGACAAAGACTGATTTTTTTAGTTCAACTAAACTGGAAAAGAAGATTATCATTAGGAAGAAGTTTACAGACTCATCTAAAGTTAGTTGGCTACATACAAAAGAAATTAAGTTGGATAAAGATAAAATGTTTTCTATTTTTATGCGGTCTACGATGGATTTCATACATAAATACATACATACATACATATAATCACGCCTATTTCCCGGAGGGGTAGGCAGAGACCACGGATTTCCACTTGCTACGATCCTGACATACCTCTTTCGCTTCCTTCACTTTCATAACATTCCTCATGCACGCTCGCCGGTTTAGGGTGCTCTTGACCTGGCCTTTCTTCAGGATTTCCCCGATCTGATCAGAGAAAGTCCGCCGAGGTCTGCCCCTTCCAACTCCCATTTCTACCTCTCCCTTATACACTCTCTTTGTTAGCCTTCTTTCACTCATACTTTCCACGTGTCCAAACCATCTCAACATACCTTTCTCAATTTTTGTCACTACATCTTCGCTCATTCCACACTTTTCCCTTATCACACTGTTCCTAATTCTATCTTGTAATCTCACACCACACACACTTCTCAACGCTCTCATTTCCACTGCATTCACTTGGCTCTGATGCCTCTTCTGCCATACCCAACTTTCGCTACCATACATAAGTGTAGGCACCAGCACCCCTCTATGCACAGCCAACCGTGCCTTTTGCGACACCTTCGTTGTCGACCAATGAGTTGAAAATTAATAAAAGAATAAAGCGAGAACTGCAATACATAAAAGAATCTGATTTTTGTTTATTCTGGCCTAATGGTAAAACGCGCGATGGAAAGGAGCATGCTAAAGCTAAGGAAAATACATAAAGTCAGAAGTGAACGCATAAGAAACAAAACGAAAATCACAGATGCACTAAAATATGCACTTAAAATAAAATGGCGATGGGCCGGCCATGTAGCAAGATACACAGATGAACGATGGACAAAAGAAGCGACTCTATGGAAAGGTCCCGACGTAAAAAGAAAGGCAGGACGACCACGAAAGCGATGGAGCGACGACATAGTAGCCACGGCCGGTCTAAGATGGCTAAATAAGGCAAAAAACAGAGACGAGTCGAACAAATTGGAGGAGGCCTTTACCCAATAAAGTGGGGTTTCTATCAACTTTTAGTTTTAAATACATAAACATAAAAATAAGTAAAATAATTATACTAACCGAGTAAAATAAGTTTTAAAAAGCAAACATATATATATTAATTAAAATAAATTAACAATATTAAGTGTTACCAAGTTTGTAAGTAGTTGATAAGAAAATAAAAAGGCTTTTTATTATTATTATATAATGGCAAACCGATTGCTCCAGCGAAATTAGTGGACTTACAATCCATGTACCACTACATACCTGAGGATTGCCTTCAATTTTATAGAACGCTTCAAAGTTCTGAAGAAGCTACTGATGATGTTGATGGGTTTGGTGGAGTTCCGGACTTCGAGATCATAGAATACGATGATGATTGAATGTTTAATATAAGTTTTTGATAACTTTTGGAACCATATCAGCTAATTTTTGGCATAGGTTCTAAGCTCAAAAGATCACATCCTATTTTTTTTGTAATACATTTTAAATTTTTATTTGTTGTTTTTGTATGTTCCTCATTGTTATTTATTATTTTACATATTAAATTTATTTTAGATATATATTTATAAAATAATACACTTAAATTCGTTTTGGAACGTTTATGCATAATTGCTATTTAACAAGGTTCACACAAAATTAAATTTAGCGAAAACGTTTCAAACTCGTTTTACCTATTTATATGCCCCTTGTATTATGTATTTACAAAAAATATGCATATCATTCAATAACCAGTTTGGCATTCCACAGTAAAACCAATAGTATTTGCCTGAAATAATTACAGGGAAAAAGTGTACCGCTAAAACACAAAATTGCGTTTATCTCAAAATGGGGTCGCTGTGGGTTGGAACGTTTTCGCGTAACTACGTCCAATTACGTAAAAGTTGATTATAACTCTGCTATAGAAGAATTAAATCAAGTAGATTGGGACTCAGTGATAAGAGGGTTGGATGTGAACTGTGCTACAAATGTGTTTCTGTATCTTGTAAGTAAAGCTCTAAAAAAACACACAAAAATAATAAAAGTCTCACATAGAAAACGAAACATTAAACCCTGGATTACACCAGGTATCATACGTTGTCTCAAACACCGAGACAAACTTCACCAAAATCTAAAGCGTGACCCGAACAATAATATCATCAAAATAACCTATAAACGATACAGAAACACTTGCAACCGTATGCTCAATGAGGTTAAGCGAGCCTATCAAAGATCATCAATTAAGGAGCATCAAACTAATTTAAAAAAACAATGGTGCATGATAAAACAAATTTGTAATTTTACCAATAAAACTGATAAGGAGACACCTCTACTTACTTTAAAATCATCCCCGCGAGAATCCCTTAACCACGTAAACACATATTTTATCAATATTGGTAAACAATTGGCAGATAGTGTCATCAGTGACTCAAACCTATCCGAAGCAGATCGGGTTAAAAACGTTGACTCTGTTGTAACTCCCTTGAATTCTATGACTATATTACCGACAGATGAGCAAGAAGTAAGGGCCACAGTTCTATCACTTAAAACTAGTCATTCATCTGGCTGGGATGGTATTTCATCATATTTCCTAAAGCTTGCTCTTGATGTGGTAGCTCTCCCAATCACCAAGATTTGTAACCTTTGCATTAAGAATGGAAAATTTCCAGATCCTCTAAAAAAATCTGTCGTGACACCTATTTCTGGAGACAGAAATTCTATTGCTAATTACCGGCCAATATCACTATTACCTACACTAGCCAAGGTCATAGAAAAAATAATTAATAAAAGGCTTAAATGTTTTCTGGAAAAAAACCACCTTTTTAGTACTAATCAGCATGGATTTAGACAGCATAAATCGACTCAAGACGCAGTATTACAACTAACTGACTTCCTTGTTGATAAACTTGACAAAAGCAAAAAAACATTAGGTATATTCCTTGATTTAAAAAAAGCTTTTGATACTGTGTCTGTTCCAATATTGATAAAAAAGCTAGAAAATGCAGGAATAAGAGGTTTACCTTTACTCCTTCTACAGGATTACCTTACAAACAGAAAACAAGCAGTAAGGGTAGGAGATCACTACAGTGTAGAAGAAAATATTAATTACGGCGTGCCGCAAGGCAGCGTACTTGGGCCAACGCTTTTTTTAATCTATATAGATGATCTTTGTAGAATGGTACTCAAGAACGCTCAAGTGATAACGTTTGCTGATGACACTGTACTGCTTTTCCATGGAAATTCCTGGTCAGATGTTAATATTATTGCTCAGGAGGGATTTAACATGGTTGTAAAATGGTTAAGTGCTAATCTATTGACACTTAACTTATCTAAAACTAGATTCATAAACTTTAGTGTAAGAAGAAAAAACCGACCACCAGAAGGCACTATTACAATTAAAGCCCACACATGTGAAAATCGCACTAACTGTAATTGCCCTTTAATCACGGAAACGCCATCTATTAGGTACTTGGGAGTTCAGGTGGATAAACACCTCAACTGGCAGGAACACATTAGTAGTCTTACGGGAAGAGTACGAAAACTGACCTACATATTTAAAACTTTGCGGCATGTTTGTGACACAAAACTATTACTTTCAATCTACTACGCGTTGTGCCAATCAATTACAAGTTACTGCATAAATATTTGGGGCGGTGCGGCCAAAACGACATTGTTACAACTTGAAAGAGCGCAGAGAATTGTACTCAAAGTCATGACCTTTAAAAAATATACTTATTCAACTACAAGCCTGTACAGTGAAATTTCAGTCCTAACTGTCAGACAACTATTTATTAAGCAATTGATCCTTATACAGCACGTAACTCCACCGGACTTCCTTGATTCAAGACGAAGAAACGATATTGTATACTCCATTCCGAATCATAGTACCAAGTTTGCAAAACGGTTCACTAGGGTTCTGGGTCCCGCAGTCTATAATAAAATTAGTAAAACTACAACCCTAAGAACGCTTACATCATACTCTTGTAAGTTAAAATTAGAAGAATACTTAAAACTATTGAACTACGACAGCACTGAACGTTTAATAAAATAAGTAATTGGCATACACACACACTTACATATAACCCACATACATAAACACACACACACCTATAGAATTAAGTAAATATTATAGCTAAATATGTACAACTTAACATATTAATAAATGTATTACATACTTGTAAGTTTCACATGTGTCAGTTTTTTTTTTTTTTTTTTCACACACATACCTATAGATACTATGTAAATAATAACGTATTGATTATAGTTATTATATAAGTCTCATTTTTGACGTCGAACGTATGTAGGTACTTGGTATAAAACCTAATTAAAATTGTATAAAATATTCTTATCATCCCTATCTAAAAGTTGTAAACGTATAATAAATAAAATATAATAAAAATAATAACAAAAAAGTTATATCTGTACATACTATAACTGAAATAATTTCTTACAAAACACTATGGGCCTATAATAATTAAAAAAGATCCTAAAATGAAACCTTAAATATACTTAAATAAATTAAGAATAATGTGTTACTCTTGCATATACTACATGTTTACTCTTACTGCAACTAACCATCGGAATGCGGTTTTTTGTCAAACGACCCACGTGTACGGCTAATATTTAACTTAACTAATAAAATTAAATGATGTTGCTTATTGACTGTCAAGTGTCAACACATTGAAAATAGAGGATGGCGAATCCTGTTTCCACCGTGATACAGTTTAATACTAGTACGGGGAACAGATGTAGCTTACTTTATTCATAAAATGTTAAAGTACCTATATTATTTTGTTGTTATCTTTACTGGACAGTGCAGTTGACTGACCAATTGTAGACCTTATTCTAACGACTTAGGGACGTCGGTTGGTCACTTAACTGTGCTGCGCCTAGTGACCAAGGTCACTACACTATATAGTTGTATAAAAATGTAAGCATATATATGTCTTTTATAATACTGACTAAAGATAATTTTGAATTTTTGAATTTTGAATTTTTTGAATTTTTGAATTATACAATTACAATTTGAATAAAGGAATCGTCCAGTAATAGAAGCGTTCAATTGTATTTTAGAAAATTTTTTTTAAGTATTTTTTATGTAGGAATCTCAGGCTATATTAATATTAATATCCCCTATTAGGCAAACTTTGAATGATCAGGTGCGGCTGTAAATAATAACTTAATTTATTCTTTTTTTATAGTAACAATGTAAATATTATTGTATTGTAAATGCTATTTTATTGTATATTTGCATGTATACTTGTGTACGTATGGCAAATAAATGTTTTGACTTTGACTTGCACCATTCATTAACATTCATTCATTCATTCACCGGGGTTAACCGGTTAAACATGGAGTTTCCATCGTTACCAGTCCAACTTGACACTGGGTTAACTGTTTTACCGGTTAACCTCAGGTTAGTGGGATAGTGCAAGTAGCCCTTAGTCTGCCAGCGCACAACCTGTTACATATTTCCGTCAAACAAATTTAACATCGTAAAATTAAAACCTGTTTTTTCCGTCTGTACTTCTTTAGTCGAAATCTACAAAATAACAATGATAAGTCTGCCAGCGCACAACCTGTTACATATTTCCGTCAAACAATTTTAACATCGTAAAATTAAAACCTGTTTTTTCCGTCTGTACTTCTTTAGTCGAAATCTACAAAATAACAATGATAAAATTGCATAGGTTGGCTTTAACCCTTAAATGCATATTTTTGCCAAATGTATACAAAGCAATAATGATGCATAATTAATTATAATACGCTTAATTAATTATATTACATCAATTATGGAGTATTTAATCTACGCAGTATTTTTATTTATAAAAATTACATTCGTTTTAAGACAAAATGTCGGAAAATTTGTAAAAATCCTGAATTTGATGATTTTTAGTATGTGATTTTGGACGTTTTTTTCGGGGTTTGTAATTATTTTATGTTTAAAAAGTTTATCATAGGTGTTTTACAAATAGTGTACCTTTCTGATGTCAGTAAGATTTTTCATATATCACTTGCTGAAAATTATATATTTACATAAATATGATTTAGCCTGTGCAACTTCTAACACTAATTTTTCAGTGAAAATCGATGTTATAATTTTTTTACAATTTTTCCCATAATCAGCAAACAATTACGTGACACATATATTAATATCGGACAAAAGGAAAAAATCATGCATTTAAGGGTTAATAAATCGGAACAGATCAGCATAGCACTTAAAAAAAAATTGAGCCGCACTAAAAATTGAGTACCTAGCGAATATTCGGTTACACGAGTTACATCGTACCAGTTTTTACTTAAACGTGGATAGTTTGTTTGTGAATGTAGTAACAACTGTGTTTGACTTTGCACATAAAAATCAGTATCTTGGCTACATTAATTATGAAGATAAGAATTATAATAGAGACGAAATTTAAAAAAACGTATCTTTACATGAAACACACGGCACTTATGTATAAAGGCCTATTTACTTACTTTCAGCAATAACTCGGACACGGTTTTACCGGTTAAAATATCGGTTTTAATAAACTTTATTTTTACCTAATTGTTCTATGGACTTTTGTCTGAATTAAAGTGATTTTATTTATTTATTTATTTAATTTTGCTACTGTAGAGTACTTATAAGATACTGGCCGCCTGGACTATAATTTTCAAATCTTAATGTTCGCAGTAGCTTCCCAACTTGTATACTTATATTATATGTGTATGTGTGTCTTTACAGGTATAAGGAATAGCTTGCTCGAGCAGCAGGTTTTAAAATTACTGGAAACATTTAGGGAGACAATGTTAACTGGCTCTAGCGACATTCCGATATTAGACCCACTGCAAGTAGAAAATTTACACATAGATGAAAATTTAATTGATTTGCCAGGGTAAGTACTTTAATATAAATACTTGGAAAATGTACATACAGAGTCACAAGCTTGTCTTCAAAGTGCTGATGTGTACCTATAGACGTATTAGGTTTCTTCTGCTTTGTGAGTGTACGTGAAAACTCGTTTTTTTGCAGATACCTACTATGAAACATTCATGTCCTACCTAAATCTTTTTTTTTGTCTTCGCAAGTCCCATAATAATTTTCTTCAATTAATAGAAAATTCATCGAGATCGTCAGCATAACGGGCAATAGTCGAAAGTTTTATATTCAGTTTTATGTATTTTATGAAAGGTCGGTTCATTTCTGACTGTATGGATTTGCCACTGTTCTATTTTTATAGTTAAATAATTTACCTACCTAGTTGTAAGGGCTGATAAGCAACTTTTCCTCTGAGAGGTAAATAAAGATAGGTAACTTCTTTATTATAATACTAAGTAGTAGCAGTAGTAATATCAAACCGGTCAATTAACAGACAAGGTTTATGAGTGTTAAAGTAGTTATGATTTTAATAATACGAGTACAATTGAAATTAAAGGTTCCGATGAATTGAGAGTAGGTTCTCCTTTTTTTGAAGTCGGGGTATGAAACAGTTTTCTTTCATTTCTGGCCTTTTTAGTGCCATATCCTATGTTTCCAAAATCCGTGACTTATCGTAATTTATTTAGAAGTTACGGAAGGCCTCCTAAGATCAGTATCGTACAGGTGCCCACACTGACCCATTAAAATATATTGTACTTATTGCATTAAAAGTACTAAACTCTACATTTTATTTCAGGGCACACTTAACGGTTAAGGATTTGGTACTGCATTACCTTAGTACTTTTGTCGTGGATCATTTAAGAATTTCAATAAGTGGTTTAATTCCATTGCGATATTCGGTGCAGTTTGAAGGACACATTCCGATTATAATCGCCGACATTGGTAATTCACTATTTTCACTAATCGTGTAATCTGTGGGATAAAATAAAACGAAGGCATTACTCCCGGGCCTGGGGCCTATTTCATAGCAAATATTAGATGTTCACAGCCTTGTTCAAAAATAGTTATTTATTCGGTTAAATTATATCATCATCATCATCATGCCAGCCGATAGACGTCCACTGCTGGACATAGGCCTCCCCCAAGGCTAGCCACTCCGACCGATCCTGTGCCGCTCGCAACCACCGAATTCCCGCGACCTTCACCAGGTCGTCGCTCCATCTCGTTGTAGGCCTACCGGCAGTTCGTCTTCCGGTACGCGGACGCCACTCCAGAACCTTCCGGCCTCACCGGCCATCAGTTCTGCGAGCAATGTGCCCCGCCCACTATCTATCTGAACGAGTTGGTCTGAAAATGAACATGGACAAGACGAAGATCATGTCATTCATGTCTAACGTCCATGTTGTGCCAACTCCCGTATTAAATTATATATTGGAGACTAATATGTATTAATAATTAAATATTATTTACACCCCTTCGGCCGTTAAGGAAACCGAAGTTTGGAAACCAGTTTTCTAAAAGCCTTTTTTATACCTCTATGCAACTGGTTTCCTATAAATCTTTTTTTATACCTCTACGTAACTGGTTTCCTAAAAGTACTATGTTATTGTTGTTTGAGCCACCTACAAAACTAATAACCGGATTTCGGGAGAAATGTTTAGGGCCCTCTGCGACAGTTGTACTACCACGTATTTCAACTGGTAGTACAAATGATACACCCTAGGTCACTAGTACTACTAATTAAGATACAAGAATATAAATATAAAAAAATATCCCTCGGGTTTTGCCATTGACCGCAGTGTTAATTGTTCAACTGGTAGTGCAAATGATACACATACCAGATGTAAACAAAATATACAGTTATATGATTATGTCCCGTGTATGTTATTAACTTATTATCATGTGTGGAAATCGCGAAAGTTTAAATCTATATCCAGATGTTAACGTAAAAATTGTTTTTCTCGCCTCTTTGCTCTTTTCTTTCATAATTAGACTGGCCACTTACTCGTACAACAATATCTGTGATGTGAACAATTATTTCTCTGACAGATAGAATGCCATTCATGACATGCTATCAAAATACTGTGTGAGTATTCACTGAAGAAATGGAAATTTCAGAAAAAAATAAGTTAAGACGTGCAGTTGGGTGCACCGAATCAAGACTGTACAGGCCTACCGACTTCCACAAGGCAATGTGCCTGTGTAAATATGATTTATATTTACAGCCAAACACACGACTGTGCTCGGAACACAGACACGGAAGAGTGGATTAATATTACTAACGACCGAAGAGAGCTTTGAAAAGGAGCATACGGAAGACATTGTTGAAATATTTAAGAGCGTACTGCATTGCATTAAACTAACAGCTACATCCGCATTAGAGTAAAATGTAAAAGTTTATGTATTCGTACCTATTAAAAAAAAAAAGAAACGATCAATTTATTTTAATTCATTTACTTATTGCTAAATCTTAGAGCATACTCGTAAATAACAGGAGCCTTTCAGTAACTTACCCCTGCCGAAAATCTTGCACAATGTGCAAGAAATTATACAAGACTATATCAATGAGTTTAGAATTCATGTTACTTTATTTCGATACGGCATGCCACGATGCCACGACATGCCACGGAACGCCGCGGGATGCCGCAGCACAACCTGCCGTGCAATGCCGTGCCACGCCATCGCTGTGGTTTATTTCAGATATTTGGATTTAATTTTATTTATTTATTACATGTATTTTTTAATTATATTAATAATTACATTAATAACATAAAAACAATTAAATATTACAAATTTTAATTTTAATTTTTTTAATTTTATTAATAATTACATATTTTTTAATTATATTAATAATTACATTAATAACATAAAAAACAATTAAATATTACAATATATTTATTTATATTGTTAACAATACAAACATTGATATAACCTTAGTGCTTGTTCACACTGTTCGTTAACTTAAAACATAATAACTTTTCTTAAGATGAAATGAAAACAACTTCTTTAGTTTAGAAATAAAAATAAAAATGCGTATGGTGAAATTATTTCAATACAATGCCCTACAGTTATTAGTCCATTTTTCAAATCTTCTATTGCATTATCTATTTCTTGGTAGCGTTTACTTTTTTGCAGTTATTTTAAAAAATATTAGTAACTTTAGTCTCCTAAATCAAAATTTCTAGTAAATGGGCTACTGTAACATTTTTCTTGCCAATGTACCTGTTAATTTGGCTATGCCAACCTTCCAAGTTGTTAGTTGTTCTGACCTCTTCCTTACTACAGCAACAAGTTTTCTCAATTCTGTATTGTTATTAAATTTATTTATGTCATCACCGGAGGGCGATTTCTGCATCACATACTGAGTACCTACCACTTTGTGCGATTCCGGCACACCGTGATACATGACGTTTCTTGACAGAGGTTGTTATTTTTAGTTTTTTACTCTTTCTAATTAAGCATCTGTTGAAATGGAAATAACAACCTTTGACTTTGATTCCTCGATAAACTTTACGTACTGCTTTCATAGCAGCCTTTTCAAAGTCCATTGTTACTTTAGACGGCCTCCAATCTTGAAAGATAGATTTAATAAGTCGAAAAAGGGTTTCATAAGTTTTCTGTTTCTGATCTGGGAGTAAGCAATATATTAATGGATTTAAAGGTTTGTTGTTCATTATAATCATGTAATGTGTATACTTGTTTAAATAGTTTTGGACAGGACTTGAATGTCCCGTCGCACAATATGTGTTTGAAGTTTTTTACTAAGGGCCGGATATTTTTATTACTAAATATGAGAATACGTTTATCACCTTCTTCACTGTGGTAGTCAGCTAGAAGAAATTTTTCTTCAAACTTTTTAGGCACTACCACATCACTTGAAGTTGGAAATCGCATTTTAGGTACACCTAGGACTGTTGCGATTATTAAACAGTCCTGTTTTCTTACTTTCATATGGAGGAATGTTAGCCATCAAATGTAACACCACATTCCAATTTATATACAATTTCATCGTACTGTTTTTGAATAGACTCAAAATTAGATCCTGTTGCGTCTTTTAGCTTATCGATTTCTTTCAAAACTTTATTTTGTTCATTGTTTGGAGAACACTCAAAATGTAAATTGCATTTTACCACTTTATTTTTTTCATTCAATGTTATATCATGGCATCCTCGGCTATAATTGCTACAAAGCCAAAACGTGTTACCGTTTATATATATTTTCTTTCTGTGAATTTGCGACCCCCGTGTAGGGGGCAACTCCTCCTTTTTCGTTGATATGAATTCCAAACCTCTCAAATCCATTTTAAATAAATATTTATATTACATTAATTAGCCAGAGTAACAATAAATAAGTCGAGTCAAACAAGAAAATTATCTGTTCACATTTAATGAATGTCAAGTACATCATAATTATCTGATAGATGACGTCTTTCAAAACGATAACTAGCCAGATATACAAAAGAGATTAAGTTATTCAGTGACGTAGAATTATAAATCTTTTCGGAAACTAGTTACATAGAAGTGTAAAAAAAAGACTTATAGGAAACCAGTTACGTAGAGGTATAAAAAACTTATAGGAAATCAGTTACGTAGATGTATAAAAAAAACTGGTTTCCAAACTGCGGTTTCCTTAACGGCCGAAGGGATTTACACTTAGGAGACTATTAAGTAAACGAGTAAGTGTAACCATTTTTAAAATCGGTCAGCAAATATTCTTACAAAAACCACATGTACCTATATAGAGGGTCGCTTTATAGTCTAGAAATCTTCTAGAAATCGATTTTCGCTTATGTCGTCTCGGACATGGATATATTATATTTGGTATCAGTGCATTCAGTCAGTGTGATGTTCTGAACACAAATATATGAGACTAGCTGTTGCCCGCGACTTCGTACGCGTGGATTTGTATATTTTACATGAGCCTAGAATATTATGCAGCGAAACATATCTGTAGGGACGGTTAATCATCATCACTACATAGTATAAAACAAAGTCGCTTCCTACTGACTGTCTGACCCTATATATGCTTAGATCTTTAAAACTACGCAACGGATTTTGATGCAGGTTTTTTAAATAGATATTTATTCAAGGGGAAGGTTTATATGTATAATACATCAGCATTGCACACGTGCGAAGCCGGGGCGGGTCGCTAGGTTGTTAATAGTTATACAAAACATGAAGTTTACTTTCACAAAGTACGAAGTTACTAACTGAAAAAAAAAAGTGTTCTCGATATAATCCCTCTCACCCCACTAAGAAGATTTTAAGGTCCACTATTTAAAAAAAAACCGGCCAAGTGCGAGTCGGACTCGCGCACCGAGAGTTCCGTACATTACACAATTTAAGCAATGTATTTTTTATGTGAAACGCGAGTGAAAGGTACAGTCCGTTAACTCTGAGAACGACCTTCGGATTTTAGAAAGATACATCGGGTGTCGGCGATAATTACGTTGAGCTACGTATTGTTTTAATTGGGCCCATATATTCTCAATAGGATTAATTTCTGGGTGGTACGGAGGTAAACGCAGAATAGAATGACTATGTTCAGCCAGTATTTTATCTATGGAATATTGTATATTTTCGTGTTTGTGTTGCAAGATAATATCGTAAATTCGTGGTTTTGTTAAGCTGGGGTCTACTGGAATATCATGTGTTGTCAACCAATCTATCATATGTTGTTTCCGGGTATTAGAATTAGACAGTTTTTCGGTGTATTTATTGTGATTTGGGGCATTATCAACAACTAAGACTGAATTCGTCGGCAAATTTGGAATAAGCTGAATTTTAAGCCATTTTTCATAGTTCTCGCTATTCATCTCTTTGTGATAATCGCCTGTTGTGTCTGTAGATTTATACATAAGCAACGCACCAGGTATTATACCATTTTCACTGCCAGCGTGAGCTATTATGAGACCTTGTCCTTTGGAAAGTGGTTTTTTAATTCCTGCGTTGCTAGAGTCTGAACCACCTTTGCTACCAACGTGCGACGTGTGTATATACGACTCGTCCATTTACACTATATCCCTTCCTTCATTCCTTCTTATTTTAATTTTATCTAAATATTTGGTCCTTTTCAGTCGCACATCATGCTTTTCCATCAAAGTTTTTCGATTATCCCTTGTTTTACAGTGGAAGTCATATACCATCCTAATCATATATTACATCGTAATCAAAACTATCCAGATTTAACACAAAGTCCTTTCTTAGTCTCTTTTTCTTTGGCTTTTAAAAGGGCATGGATGGAGGTTTTTGGTCGGCTTCGCTTAATATTTTTCTTAATGTATGTTTTGAAATTCCTGTTGCTTCTATCACCCGGGCTTGAATTTTATTAAAATATTTACACGTATCACTATTCTTAAAAGTTTCCGCTTCTTTTGAAAAATATTTGTATACATTATATATGATTTCCCGTGATTGAACATTTACGGAAATACCCTTTTTGAGACGAGTCCCCATTTAGTTATGAAATTAAATATATTGTTTACCTACTAGTTATGGTGGTATTAACTACTCTATATATTTTAAGGCTGAAAAGACGACTGCACTCTTTGGGTGTTGGATTGCAACTAAATCAGTAAGAAACTGTCAGTCTGTCACTTTCTATTACGCGATTACGTCCGATTTTACCCGAAAAACGAATATCGTTCTAAGAGTTAATGGACTGTAAATTGCGGTTTACGATTTATGACGTACTAGCTGTTGCCCGCGACTTCGTACGCGTGGATTTGTATGTTGGTGATTATATATTTTATATGACCATAATATAGAACAGTATGCAGCAAAAGATATCAGTAGGGACGGTTAATCAATTGTTAATAATTATACAACGCATGAAATTGGTCTTTCAAAAAACTACGAAGTTTCAAGACCCTAACTGAAAAAAATATAATCCCTCTCGACCCTCTTAGAAAATTTACGTCCACTATTTAAAAAAAATATTCGCTCCCGAAACTATTATACAAACTTTTCAAAAACGGTGTAAGTAATCAGTTTTCGTCTATTTTAATATAATGCCCTTTTTACCAAGTTTCAAGTTCCTAGCTTAAAAGTGTACCACATATAAACTTACATTCCCTATAACTTTTTTGGAATCTTATACAATACATTTCTAAGAAGTTTCAAAGCATTTGTAATAGATTCAAACTTTCAACTCCTTTTTAATGAACATTTAAAAACGCTTAAATTACTTGTTTTGTATTCTAATAATATGCCTTTATGCAAAGATTCAAGTCGCGCACTTAAAAAAAATGTTTGACCTCCATACAAACTTTCTACCCCTTTTTCACCACCTTAAGGGATGAATTATCAAAAACGCTAAATTTTGCATTCTTCTCTTTTGTTGAAATACGTACCTGTTTACGAAGTTTTAAACTCTTAGCTTAAAATATAATTTGAACCCTATACAAACTATCAACCCCTTTTTAACCCTTTTAAGGAATGCATTTTTAAAAAACGCTGAAATGTTTTTTTGTAATATTCTAATAATATGTCTTTATAAGAAGTTTCAAGTCCCGCACTCAAAAAAATTTATGATCTCCATACAAATTTTCAACCCCTTTTTCACCACCTTAGGGGATGAATTTTCAAAAAAGCTGAAATTGGTTTTCTTCTCATTAAATTAAATATCTTTCTACGAAGTTTCAAAAAGTACCTGGCTTAAAATAAAATTAGGACCCCTACAAAAAGTTCCAACAAGGAGTTGAATTATCAAAAACGTCGAATTGCTTTTTTTTTGTAATCGGCTATTACCTATGGCTTTCTAATAAGTTTCAAAGCATTTGTAATGGATTCAAACTTTCGACCCCTTTTTAACTCTGTTAGGGGATGAATTTTTGAAAACGCTGAAATAACTTTTCCTGTATTTTAATAATATATCCATATACAAAGATTCAAGTCCTGCACTTAAAAAAAATTTAGATCTCCATACAAACTTTCAACCCCATTTTCACCACTTTAGGGGATGAATTTTCAAAAACGCTTATATATCTTATTACGAAGTTTCAAATTGCTAGCTTAAAATAAAACTTAAACCCCATAAAAACTTTGGACCCTCATTTCATCCCCTTAGGGGATGAATTTTGAAAAATCCCTTCTTAGTGGATACTAACGTTATAAAAACTACCTATTGTGAAAAATTCAGCTCTCTAGGTACAACGGTTTGGGCTGGGCGTTGATTTAAGTAATCAGTAATCAGTGTGTTTATTGCTGTCATAGGTATACAAGTTGGTACATTTTATTGGTTCAGCTATGAAACCCTGTAGGGCAATGCAATATAATTTAAATCTAACTTAATTACTATGGCTTAAAGCTATCCCTAATACATTGCTTATAATGACCATGCATCATATTATATTATATTATATACATCTTTCAAACGGTTACAAATATTTTTAACTTGCGATATCAAAACTACTATACTCTACATGTTTTGTCACAAAGAAATGCAAATATTTAAAATGTCATGTGTATTGCATGCTCAAATTACTTATACCTACTCTATTACAAATGTATATCATTGAGATATTCTTGAATAGTATAATATGCCTTAGACGCTAAAAAGGTATACAATGCAGTTTTAAATTCTTTAATGTTTTCTAGTTTTAGGATGCTTAATGGTAAGTTATTAAATATTCGGGGCGTCATACCAATTATGCTTTTAGACACAAAGGCGGTTCTGGATGACTTATAATTATTTTTTTCCTGATGACGCAGGCTATTGTATTTTGTAAATTTATTCATATTACATTTGACATAGGTTGCTATTTCATACACATATAAACAAGGGACTGTCAGTATTTTTAATTCTATAAAATGAGGTTTACATTAATCCATGGGTGTAATACCGCATACTGATCGTAGACATTTCTTTTGACTCATAAAAACCGCTTCACGATCAGTGGCATTTCCCCAAAACATTATCCCATACCTTAAAGTAGCCGTTACATGTGCATGATAGACTGTCAGTACAGCTGATTGATTAACTACTTTCCTTAAATTATACAATGCATAACTAAATTGATTAAGTTTTGTACATATAATGTCAATTTGATTTTTCCATGTCAGACTACTATCTGAGCTTAAACCTAAAAATTTTGTAGAGTCAGTTTCATTAATTATTTGGTCTTGGTAAGTAACAACTAGATTAGGTGTATTTTTGGTCCGCAAATTAAAGTTCATAAAATTAGTTTTTTCAAGATTTACATGTAGGTTATTCTTATTAAGCCAATCAATAATACTATGTAGGGCTTGATTGATATTGTCCCGATAGACCTGCATGTCTGTCTCCGTAAATATAATTGTGCTATTATCGGCAAACAATACCATTGGGTGGTTAACGGCTCTAGGCAGGTCATTAATGTATGCAAGTAATAGGAGTGGACCTAAAACACTGCCTTGTGGTACGCCGTATCTTATTTCTTTAAAGTTAGATGCTTGCTTTTTGGTCTTTGGACATATCCTATCGATTTGGGTGCATTGTTTACGTCCACTTAAATATGATTTAATAACTTCATAGACATTGCCCCGTACTCCGTATTTGTATAGCTTTGACAAAAGTATTTGGTGGTCAACAAAGTCAAAAGCTTTGGACATGTCCATGTACAGAGCGCAAACCTCCTTTTATCAACTTGAGCCATAACTGTTTCTAGTAGATTATAAATAGCCATATTTATGGATTTATTTTTCCTGAACCCTTTTTGTTCTGGCGCAAATAAATAATTTTTTTTTTCAAAGTATTGATATAAGCTATTAAAAATTACTTTTTCTATTATTTTAGAAAATATTGGTAGTAGGGCCACTGGTCTATAATTACCTACATTTTCTCTTGCACCCTTTTTGAATAATGGACGAACAACTGCTATTTTTAATCTTTCGGGAAATGTACCTTGTGCAATGCATAAGTTTATGATATAGCTTAAGAGGCCGGTGTCGATTTTAGTCGCAAAAATGTAAAATTGATAGATTTAGTCCGTGAAATTTTACACCTTTTGTTACCTAATTGAAATAACAAGTATTGGTTTCTATTAGCACGTCTTCTTATCTTACCTCTTATCAGATCAGTTTTTTGAAAACAGACTCACTAAATTAGTAATGTTTGCTTTTCTGATGGACGTTTAGGTAAACGCGCGTAAAGCACTGATTTTGTCGCTCTTATTTGTAAATTTCGTAAAGTTTGGACTGCTAAACATGGTAATTTTATATTACACATATCGTGTACTTGACGTTTATTAGACTACATTTTTATTATTATGACTTTGAAGTAGTGTAAATGAAAGTTAGACGAAATCAATTTTCTCCAGAAATTACTTCATAACAAGTGACAATTTCTCTGAAAATCGACTTAATTTCAACGTAATTTGATACTTAAACAATCTACAACATTTGCTGAAACTATTCTTATACATTAATTTGTATAATTTACCACCATGATTTTTTGATGAATTTTTAAAAACTGCCCCTTCTCTTCATGCATTACCGGTGACGCACGCTCGCGACCTCATTATTAAAAGGCAAGATGAGAAGACGTGCTAATAGAAATTAATACTTGTTATTTAGATATTACGTAACAAAACGTGTATAATTTCAACGACTAAATCTATCAATTTTACATTTTTGCTCCAAAATCGACTACGGCCTCTTAAAGGTGAGGCAATGGCAAATACAGCTTTTTTCACGACTTTTGTGGCTATCCCGTCGTAACCTGTACTATTAGAATTTTTTAGAGAGGTAATAATTAAATGAATGTCATAAGGATTGGTTGGACGCATAAATAATGAATTTCTCGAATTATATGTCAATGTGGAATTATTATTATTCAAATTGAAAGATTTGGAATTTATTTGATCAATGAAATAATTATTAAATACTTGCGCAATTTGGCTTGCATCGTTGATCATATTATCCCCACTTTTTATTTGTGTTATACAGCAATTAGGGTAACGTGTTTTGTTCTTGTTTACAATATGCCAAGTTGCTTTAGATTTATTTGTGGAGTTTTCAATGAAATAGTTATTTTGTGATTTTTTGGTTAAATTTATTATTTTCTTAAGCATTTTGGAGTACTCTTTGAAATAATTACGATCCGATTGGTTTGGATTTAATCGGCATTTCCATAATAATGCACGCTTTCTCTTACAGCAGTTTCGTATACCTTTAGTTATCCATTTAGGTTTACTTATAGATAAACATTTTATACGCTTGTAAGGGAAACAAAGGTTATAAAAGAGTTCAAAAAGCTCTGAAAAGTTATTAAAAGCTTCTTCAGCAGTGTTTGCCATGTATACGCTATTATAATTTATACTACTTAAACATTCGACAAATTTATTTATATTCTGGGCACTCAAGTCTCTTCTAGTAATGTACCAATGCGATAGAAGTGAGGTTTTCCTAATAGGACACTTAAATATCTGACCTGTATGATCCGATAGAGCCATTTCTATTACCGTTGCTTTACCATTTCTTACATTATGGACGATGTTATCAATGCAGGTATTGCTCTGCAATCGCGTTGGTTCCGTTATTCCTAGTTTGAGATTATAGCTACTAAGTAAATTTTTAAACTCGATTGAATGTTTGGTTCGTTTTAAGGAGTCTATATTAAAATCGCCACAAATGATAATTTTCTTCTGACTGCAACAAATGTCTATTAAAATGGTATTTAACGCGTCAAAAAAGATTCTTAGATCTGTGTTCGGTACCCTATAAATACATAAAATTACTATCTTATGTTCTATGAGCTCTATTGCCGAACATTCAAAAACATTTGCGATAGATTTACTGCAGATGCTAGCCAAGGTCTTAAATGCATGCGTATTTTTTACTAATATACAAGTAATGTACAAGTGCGTCAGTCAGTCAGGACTTTTACATATTAAACAAATGGTAATCTGATATAATAAGATGGGTTGCGTTTGATTTGAAAAATCGGCAGGGTTGCAGGCGGAGCGGAATCGTGCGCGTGCATTTCATTCGATGATTATTAGCAGTCACATTGCAGTTTTCTAACGTATTTGTTGGTGATATTTATCCGTTTTGGTACTTTGAGAGTATTATATGTGTAAAATGGAAGATATTAGCTACTAGAAAAGTGTGTTAGGTTAGGTTAGAACTGCGACCTTCACAGAAAACAACTGCTACTAGAAAAGTGGGTTAGGTTAGGTTAGAACTGCGACATTCACAGAAACAAACTGCTACTAGAAAAGTGGGTTAGGTTAGGTTAGAACTGCGACCTTTACAGAAACCAAGTGCTACTAGAAAAGTGGGTTAGGGAGGTTAGGTTAGAACAAATTTTTGCGGATCAGTTTGTAATCCAAAATGAAATAATCCGCTTACCCACTGAGTGCTTAACAAAATTTGATTAAGGGTGGATCGCTTACTGCCGATGAAATAATTAATTTGCCAACCAAATCAATTTAGAGCAGCTCATTATGACATTAATTGCGAACTGATTTTGAAATACTTGCTAACCTTAAGTTGCTGATCAAATACACATTTTGGCTGACCAAATATATATTTTTGTTCATCAAAATAGAAATATTTTGCAGATCGATTAAATAACACCCAAAAAATATTAACCCAATCTAATTAGGCAGTCAATCATTGGTTCAATTGGCGAGAAGGACGTTTTAGCGAAAATGAGATATATACAGTTTTGTGCAGAATTCCAAGCGCTTTCGTTCTGTATAATTAAAATCTCTTAAAAAGTTGCCTTTACGACCCAATGTTTACACTATGAGCTTGCAAAAACAGCTTAGCTCAAGGGACGTAAATGACCAGTTATAAATTAGAAGGGTTCCCCATCAATGGGATGTATGATACGCCGCAAGTGACACTTAGGTAGCCCCAAAATTGGAGCACTGAGATACTCTCAAAATGTCGCATAATTTTATATGTTTTGCATAGTTTTTAACGTTTTTATACACATATTATTTTTCGATTAAATACCTAATCATTATAAGCATAATCAAACTGGTAATTTTCAGATGAGTACGACCTTTATATTACAGCGATGGATTATGAAATATTTGGTAGAGGAAACGGCAAGTAAGTTATTAATCTGATGTAAGATGTAGGTAATTAAACGTTAACTATAACTATTACTTTCATCATATTTTACACTTTCAGAGTTGAGGTGATTGAACCGAAAATTTCGGGTTCCTTTACGATTGCGGTTTTGAGCACGACGGTAACAGATATGGTCGTTAACATTGGTCTAAGCAAGTTTGAGGTATTTTTTTTTAAATTTATTTAAAAGAACTCCGTGTGAGCACCTAGAAAAGTATAATAATAATAACAAGGATGTAAAAAGCAGTTAATCATAAGCGAGGTTTAGACTAGCAAGAACTTACATGCAATATAAGTTACATTGCCGACTACTAAAGTAAACTGTATTCAAAAGGTTGACCAGATACCGCAATCTAAGGAAAATTGCATGCAAGTTGTTGCTAGTCTAAACCTCGCTATAGATTCAGTAGCAATGAAACAGGCAATGAGAAGAAAACGGAGCATTCACACCATGTACGTTGATTATAGGAAGGCCTTTGATTCGGTACCCCACACCTGGTTTGTTTACATTTTGCACGTTATAAAATCCACCCGTTTATTATAGATTTTCTACAAACTGCCATGAATAGCTGGCAGACAACCCTTACCTTGAAACAAGAAGGTAAAGCATTGTTCACTGATCCGATTAGTATTAAAAGAGGAATTTTTCAAGGGGACGCTCTTAGCCCATTATGGTTCTGCATGGCATTAAACCCTCTATCCGAACTACTAAACAGGGCTGACGCAGGTTTTAAACTTAAACACGACTATACATATTACAACCTTTCTCACCTTATGTATGTAGACGACATAAAACTTTTCGCGGATAATATCACAGAATTGTTCCGACTTGCAGACATAACACAAGAGTTTTCTACAGACATAGGTATGCAGTTTGGCATAGGTAAGTGCAAAATACATTCTATTCATAGAGGACAAATCCAAAATAACATTTACACTTAAAGATACAGGAGAGCGGATCGATTATATGACTAGACAAGACACATATACATATTTAGGCTTTTAACAGTCCAGACAGATACATCAAAAGCAGACGAAACTCGAACTCACCCGAAAATTCCGACATAGACTAACCGTAATTCTCAAATCACACCTAAACTCACGCAATACAATCAAAGCTATAAACACTTTCGCAATTCCTGTCTTAACATACTCATTCGGTATCATAAACTGGTCGCAATCCGACGTAAAGAAACTACAGCGCACAATAAATACAACTTTAACTAAATATAGAAAACATCATCCAAAATCTTGCACGCAAAGATTAACTTTATCACGGCAAGAAGGAGGAAGAGGTTTAATAGATTTAATGAATTTACATAACAAGCAAATAGCTACCCTCAGGAACTATTTCCACACCAGCGAGAGTCACCACTACACTCCTACACAGCCAAAATAGACGAACGCTACACCCCTCTCAATCTACACGACAAAAACACGCAACATAACGAACAAATTGTGACCTCACAACAAAAATCTTCCGAATGGGCTCAGAAAGCGCTTCATGGAAGACATCACGCTGATCTCGCGCAATCGTATGTAGAAAAGGACTTGTCAAACGCGTGGTTAAAAAGAGGTGTACTCTTTCCAGAAACTGAAGCTTTTATGCTGTCAATACAGGATTGATCCTAGATTACTTGAAGTAATAGCCACCCGCAACTATAGGAAACACATTACTAAAGATTTAGACCGACCGACTGACTCATGCAGATATTGCAATAGTGCTTCAGAAACCATTCAACATATAACAGGCGCATGTAAAGCCATAGTACAAAACTACAAACAGACTACAAACACGTCATGATCAGGTTGCATCTATAGTTCATCAGTACCTAGCCCATAAACACAAATTCATTCATGCACAAAAATCGTATTATAAATATATTCCATCCACAGTACATGAAAATCGACAACACAAACTGTACTAGGATAGAACAATAATAACAGACAAAAAAAAACATTTTAATAGACCTGATATCACATTTTTTGACAAAGATAATAAGACCATTCATTTAATAGATATAGCAATACCTAACACACACAATCTGCAATCAACAGCTAATGATAAATTAACTAAGTACAAGGACTTGGTCATAGAGCTTAAACGCCAATAGCATGCAAAGACAGTCCATATAGTCCCAATCATAATTTCCACAACGGGAGTAGTCCCCAAAACCTTAACCAATAGCCTAAAAACACTACAGATCCCCTCTTACATTATACATTCACTACAAAAAGCCACAATCTTAAATACTTGCCGTATAACTAGAAAGTTTTTAACCTCATCGACCATAACTGATACATAGCAGACATGTAATTAAAAATGTTTTTCTCAAAAATGGACGGCAAAGTCGACGTTGCCAGTTAAAAAGTAGGTCGCGAAGTGCGTAGTTTATGGTCAGTCAAAAAATTAAAAAGTTAAAAACATTGCAGTCTCGATTTCGGGACTGCAATGTTGCATACAAATTCCATTATTTGTCGAGTTCCAAACTTTTTAAAAGTTGAAGTGGCCATATCAAATGAAGGCATAGGTCCATTAAACAGCCAAACATATGATCAGTACTTATTATTATAATGTTGGTACCGCGACTATTTAGGTGTCTCAAATAGGTTGGCGTATTTTCAGCAGAAAAATACACTTCCATTTTTTATTAAAACTTTCAGTAGAGTACTGTGTTTAAGCAAAGAAGCTTTCTGAGTTGCTTAAGTAAGGTACAAGATTGAAAAGCTTGATTATATCACTATAATTGTATACAACACTTTTTCTACGTGACAAAAAAAAACTTTCAACTAATAGAATCATATAGGTATAGTACATTTCAGCCTCAACTGACTGGACTATTCTACCACGATGGCGCTAACAACTTCGCTAACGCTTTTCTCGCCAACTTGGTTCCGGAAATCGTTGTCTTCTACAAAGTAAGTATAACGAGGCATTTATTATTAAACTGAAAATAGGGACACAAAACACAAAAGTTAGGGGGTTAGGTGAAACAAACACTTGTGGACTTATTTCCATTCGCATTTTTTTCATGCGTGGAGAATTAGCATGCCAAGATTTAGGTTTTCTGCCGGATGGCCCCATATTTTGAGCTATGTAACAACCCGAATTAAGGATTGAAATACATATTAAAATAAGTTGCATCGGGTTACGCTTGTATTAGTCGATAAAAACGCTGGACATGTTTCGATCCAGTGCAGTAGGTACACCGCGCGCTCGACCAATAAAGGCGGTGCAATCGGTGCTCCGTGAAGAAGGTCCTCGAAAATTTGATCTAAACACGTCAAGCGTTTTTTCGACCTAATACCTAGTACTTGAGTAACCGTTGAAAATAATTTTAATGTGTTCGAGTCTCACGGGAGTTTCATAGTTAGGATTCAAATATTGACTAATTTGTTTATTACAGGATGAAATTAGAGAATTCATTAGTCCTTTAATACAAGACATTGCAAATCAAATACTGGAAAACGTAAGCATAGGAGATCTATTTCCACAATTCCAAAACATTAAGAAGGTGAATCTAGACGGGAGATTGTAAAACTTTGATGGTCTCGGTGATTGTTGTGATTGTAAGTGTTCATACAGTACATGAATATACTAAATTAAAACTGCTGAGAATAATAGTTGTTTTATTACGTTAATAATTACTTAACCTTCCAATGTATATGGAACTTGAGGTGTAAGTTCAGATAGTTTTTCTTAGGTTATCACTAATCTGTCGCTAGTGGAAACTTTCATACGCGTATTTATTTAAAACTGTTTTTAACAAAATTATTATTTAATTTTATAAGCCCAGTTGCAAAAAAACTGTTAATTGCCGCCTTAAGACGAAAGTGAACGACCACCGCCCATAAACCCCCTATTCATACAAACGTAACTACGCGTAGGTAGTCCCCATTTTCTTTTCTGGAAAATAATCAAAAATCTAAAAAAGTCAAACGAACAATAATAGGAAGGTTAATATACATTTTTGTGTAAAATTATTTTTTATAATGTCAATAGTCAATACTCAATATTGACATGAGAGAGAGTAATCGGGATTTCTGTAGCAGTCGTCTCCTTTCCTCTTAATTTCCATGCCACTTTTCATCTCGACATTCTTGACGAACCAAAAAGCAGCAGCAAAATTAAATAGCATAATACTTATAATGAAAAATTTGTAGTAATGAATGTTTGCACGACTCAGTCATTACTCGGAGCTATAGTCGGATTTTTAATTACCTATATATATTGCGAAAGTTTTGAGTAGTAAAATAACAATAATATTATAAAGAGATATTTTGTGAAAAAAACTCAATTTACGCCAGCTACTTAAAAATCCGCCTTTATAGTTCGTTTTTTAGCATTACAAAAAGGGTAAATAATCTTGACGTCTTTTTTTATTATTGAAAAACGGTTAAAAAAAAATAGTTTATATTACTTATGAAAGCAAAATAATGTAAAAGGTCGTATATGATTTATAATTGTTACATATTTGCTGTGACTTATTTTTTAAGTGTTTGTTAATACCTACAGATAAATCAGCTTGATGAGTCATGCACTTAAGATACTCCTTAAAATAATACATGGCAGAATATATAACAGGATCGACAGTAACATCAGCCCGACATAGTTTGGCTTCCGCAATGGTCTCGGGACTAGAGAGGCGTTAGTTTCCATCCAAGTACTTATAGGTATACAGAAATGTCTGGAACGTCAGAAGAACGTCTACGTCTGTTTCATTGATTAAAAAAAAGCGTTTGACAATGTTAAACATGACAAGCTGCTACTACTTTTACAACGCACGGATATTGATGATAAGGACAAGAGACTGTTACAGAATTTGTATTAGAACCAAACGGCCCATATAAAAGTAGGTCAAGAAAATCCTAAAGCCTTAAAAATACGTAAAGGAGTAAGGCAAGGGTGTATACTGTCTCCATCTCTTTTTAGTCTTTATTCGGAATTCATATTTCAGGAAGCATTCGACATTGGAATTAAAAGTAAAGGTATGATAATAAATAATTTAAGATATGCAGATGATACAGCAATACTAGCAAATAACATTAATGAGCTGAATATCCTACTAAATCGATTAAACTCAGTTTGAAAAGTATGGCCTGAAATATATATATCTAAAACCAAGGATATGATAATAAGCAAAAAACATGTAGATAGTGAACACCTAAGCATAAATGGGAACACAGTGGAGAGAGTAAACAAGTACAAATACCTCGGATACTGGCTCAACGAGAGATGGGACCCAGAAATGGAGATACTTACAAGAATAGACGTGGCTAGAAGTGCCTTTATGAAAATGAATAAACTATACATAAACAAAGACATAAGAATGAAATTGAGATGGTTAGTCAAATGTTATGTACTGCCGGTCGGAAGCGTGGACTCTAAATAAGGCTACATCAAAAAACTAGATGCTTTTGAAATGTGGCTGTAAAGCCCAAGATATTTTTAACATTCTTCTGTAAAGAAGAATGTTAAAAATATCTTGGGTACATACAATCCCATCCAATCCAATAAAGAGATCTTTATCCAATAAAGAGATATTAAACAAAATGAAAAAGAAAATGGAAGTAGTAGTGCTAACAATAAAAAGAAGAAAAACAGCTTACTTCGGACATATCTATAGAAATAGTGTATACCAAATATTGAGAAGAATAATAGAAGGTAAAAGAGGTAAAGGAAGTCCTAGAACAACATGGAGTAACAATATTATTATTCTAGAATGGCAGAGAGTAGAGATAACTTTCGCATGATGATCTCCGACATCCGATAGGATATGGCACGATAAGAAGAAAAATAATAATAAAAAGACACGTCAAGATCGCTTACCTCCTTTCTAATGCTAAAAAAAACCGGCCAAGTGCGAGTCGGACTCGAGTTCCAAGGGTTCCGTTACATTACATAATTTTTTAACAATGTATTTTTTTATGTGAAACGTGACCAACAATCGCATGTTTGATTCAAACTGCGATTAGATTTATACAGAAATTAACTTTTATTGAAAGCTAAACATTTATGCTACTACATTCGGTTATGGCACAGAATGAAGAGAGCGCTGACAGCGCGCCATAGACAAACTTATCCTAAAATGTTGCAAGCAACAAATATTAGCACTAAAGGTGAACATACAATATTTATAAGCTATGTTCAGACTTGTCCTGAACATAATTGGGCTTGAGAGTTGTGTTTAACTCAGCTTGACAGATCATACAACACTTCATTTAGCGAGATAGACAATATTTAGTCAAGAGGTAAAGGACATAGCTTCGTAATAGGTCTGACATACAATTTGTCCCCCATGATTGTGATTGAGAAATGTCTTTAAAAAACCGTAGGGGTCGGATCAAAAACTAAATAATTAAGTCCGACTCACGCTTGACTCCACATTTCTGAAACACGCAAGATGTCTTCTTTATGCGGATGATCTATAGCTTATCTGCGGTATAGAAGGAGTGGCAGATTGCGAAGCAATGCAGGCGGACATAGAGGCTGTATTTAATTGGAGCACAGTAAACAAGCTGTTTTTTAATGTTTCCAAATGCTGTGTTTTGTCCTATACTCGCTCATTGAAACCACTTCACGCCCAGCGTATTTACTTGGATCTGAAGTAATAACTCGTGTAACTACAATAAAAGACCTCGGGTGTTATCTTTGATACCAGACTTACTTTTCGCTATCATATTGAGGCTCTGGCTACCGATTGTTTTAAAATGCTGGGATTCATCACCAGGAATGCGCGCGACTTTAACAACCCAAAGGCAATTAAATTACTTTATACAGCCCTTGTTCGGAGTAAGCTTGAAGCCGCCAGCATAGTGTGGAGTCCCGCTGAGAGTAAGTATGCCTTGCTTCTAGAAAAGGTACAGAAGGCATTCCTGAGGTTCCTGTGTGTGTTTACAAGTACTATCCATTTTTATACCCTACAAAATTTTTGTTAGGATCCCTGGCTTTCAACTCCCTGCAAGTGAGGCGTAACTATAATCTTCTGGTAGTGGCTTGTAGAACTTTGCGCGGAGATTCCGACTGCCCCGACCTAGTGTCACAGATAGTGTTAGTGAGGCTGTCTGTACCTTTCCTATCCAAGCAGGAACTTAGGCCCAGACACCATAACCTTTTTGTAGTTCCAGCAACGCGCACTGTAGCACACCAAAAATCTCCTCTCATTCGCGCTATAAAATTTCTGAACGCGCTTCTGTCATGGGCTCCTGAAAGTGATTTGTTTGCAAGTCGATGGGCAAGTGTTTGTAATATCTGTCTGAAGTATTACGAGGCGATGGATGGTAGTGGTATTTTATAAAACTGTTATTGTAAAGTGTTGTGTACCTTAGCTAATAAGTTAAAATATCTCTAGATTGTACAGTGATTTGGTCTATACTGTCAGACTGTATAAGTTTTGTTTGAATAAATAAATAAATAATAATTTCTAATAGGTGTATTTTGTGGACAACAGTTTCCACAGCCGTTCCACACCTATAGTTTTTATGAAATTCTGTATAGATGGTACAGCTGCGTCCACTAAGTTTCATTTCCTTTCTTCACTTAAAAAAAATTGTTTGTTTTTAAAACATCATTGGCTTTTTGCCACAATTCATGGTACTGTGAGGTCTTTTTTACGGGGCCTTTGAATTCTTTACCGTTTGGTATGGAGAGACTGCTGCCATTCAATGTATTAAATAAATTATCGAGCAAAAGAGTTATTTTTATGACATTTGCAAAAATGTGGTAAAGAATTCCTCGCTGTCAAATGTTCAGCCGCAACAGCAACACTATGGCAGAATAGTTGTGTGGCAGATTTGACGCACATTTTATTAATTTTTTCAGGAGTCACATGTTCCTCCGTTATTTTATCTAAGTCGCAGCTCTCCATACGATTTGTCGGCGTTATATATCATTTGATAATAGTCCCACTTTACGATATTTTCCTCACCATCAATTGTAGGATAAGTTCTTCGTTACAGTGCCCCCGCCAAGTCGATTGCTAATGCTAAAACGGTAAAGCAGTATCCGAGCAAGCAGGAAAGAGCGTGCGGTCTCGTGCGATTCCGTAAGTCATTGCCGCGAATTTGTAGTTCGCAAATCGACGCGGCCTAAAACTGCCAAACCTATCCAAGTTTACCGCCAAATCGATCTCTCAAGCTCATTCGAAATTGAACCTTCCTACTCAAATAATAAGTTTCATTTTACTTTACTTGTAGATACGAAGTTTCGACGACTCAATAATGGCGGCAATGTGCATGGCAACAGTTTTCGTGGTTTGAAATCGATTCGCGTACATCTTATTCCTCAATATGTCAAACGAAACTAACGAAAGTGACGCAGCAACAAATCGAAAAGGTTGCGTTTAGAGCGGGTGAGGTAAATGTATCTTAAGTCGATTTACAGAATACTCACGTCGATTTAGTCGACTTCAGGCCTAAATCGGTTTGAACCGACTTTTGAAGTCGAATCGTAACATCGCTATTCAGTGTCAACAGTGATCCGAGGGGATTGTTCAT
The DNA here is from genome assembly GCF_947568885.1 of Cydia strobilella. Taxonomy (NCBI): domain Eukaryota; kingdom Metazoa; phylum Arthropoda; class Insecta; order Lepidoptera; family Tortricidae; genus Cydia; species Cydia strobilella. The sequence continues at coordinate 35,667,904 of NC_086068.1, forward strand.
GGCTAATGTAAGTGAAGTTCAATCATAATTATACGAAGGGTTTCGTCCCAAGATATTAGTAATTTAGAATTATAGAACACATTGTAGTTACGAGAAAGTGTAACTACTCATCATATGAACTTAAGGTAAACTTAGTGTGCGGAAAGGGGTCGCTATAAGGGGAGGTTGGAGGCGACTATGAAGCTCAAGTAACCAGATATAATCAGGTGTAACTCATGTTATACGTAGGTAACAAAGTAGGACACCAGCAATGAATTATCGTCATCTCACTAACGTCCAGGCCTCGTATAGGTATGTAGTATGTTTACATATCGTTTTTCCAGTATCAGTAGGCATCAGCTCATTCAGTAAAGGTATCAGCTCATTCGATAGGTTAATAAGTATAGTGAGCTTGACGACATCGTGGAGATGCTGGGATCTTTTATGCACTCACTGTTATCATCATCAAATGTAACGTATGTTTCTCTCTAACAGATGAAAAGTCAATTTTCTTACGCATGTACAGTCAACAATACTATTAGCTTAGCACCTTTGCATACAAATTTCTATGCAGGGGGTAGTTTTTCTCTGCAGCTGACTGTACAATTAAAGTGCAACATTTTTTGGCTTGTTCAGTTCAATTTAATGTTTTATTTGAGGCATGAAGCCCTTTCCTGCAAAAAGGCGTTAAGCAGGCGAATATGTTAGTAGTTAACCGGAACACATAGGCAATAAGGTACCTACATTTTATTGAACATTCTGGCTCTTTGATCTTTGATATACAAGAGATTGCAAATGTCAGTAGGTATAAAAAAAATAGTTTATAAAAAGTAGGTACCTAACAAAATACAAACACTTTCTTGGTATATTATTTAAATGCAAAATACAGTGAAACCTGGATAACTGAGATTTCAAGGGATCTGCGAATTAGTCTCACTTAAACAGGTATTCCACTTACACAGTTTTCTCAGATATCGAGGTTGAAAAAAAAAATTTCATTTAAAGAGGGTCTCAAAAATACAGTTCAGTTATACCTAGAGGTGATATAATTAAATCAAACAACCGTTTTTTGTAAATATTAAACAAACAGTTGTAATCTTTAGATATAGGTAATCACAAAAAGGTAACAAATTGTCCACGCATGTAGGGGTGGACGAGAAGATCTTGGGGTCGTGGATGAGGTGAGTTGAAATGACACTCGTAGTCCAGTACATGCACGTATAATAAACTTTGTGATACAGAGGTGTTAAGTTATCACTGTAAGCGGACGGGCTTGACCGTCCGTCGCAAGATTGCTGAGAGAATGGCCGATGCCGGCCCCGCTGCCCCGCGCCCCGCACCATGCATTGCGTCGGCGACGGCTCCCGAAGATGCCCGAACAAAGACGAGGCGTTAACATCCTCCGCGGCGTTGAAAGCATACTGCTTTCAAGGGATCAGATGCTGAAGACTGATTTTTAGGGATCGGTCTGATCATTCCTTGACTTGTTGCCCTCATCGGGTTCAGGATCAGTTGGCAGAAGACACATCTTGTTTACGGCCCTTTTGATTGGACCTTTCTCCGTCAATATATCAGCGACCCGACAAACGCCGTCAGGGCCATTGTAGAGATGAATGACGCGCCCCATGCGCCATTGTAACGGCATCAGATTGTCTTCCTTTAGCAGAACGAGGTCTCCCATCTGGATTCCTCTCTGATTAGTTTTCCATTTTACTCGCTGTTGAAGCTCAGCCATAAATTCGCGACGCCATCTTTCCCAAAACTGCTGCCGGAGAAGCTCGATGCGCTTGTATCTGGTTACTGGGTTGCCCGTGACGGGTAGAGATGGCACAGATGAAGTCAGTGGCCGAGTTATCAAAAAATGCCCTGGGGTAAGGGGATTCATGTCGTTGGGGTCTGATGAAAGAGGAGTGATTGGACGGGAATTCAGAATAGCCTCTGATTGCACAAAAAGAGTAGTCAACTCCTCAAACGTCAGGTTTGCGTTACCAGCAATACGTTTTAAATGAAACTTGGCTGCTCGGACGCCAGCCTCCCATATTCCGCCGAAGTTAGGCGCGTACGCGGGAATAAATTTAAAGTTAATCGACTCGTTAGCTGCGTAATCCGAAACTGGATGACGGCTGGACCGTAAAACTCTACCTAGCTCATTGTGCGCGCCTACAAAGTTCCTCCCGTTATCGCAATAAATTACCTCGGGCTTGCCACGACGCGATACGAACCTGCGTAGACACAATATGAAAGCTTCGGTGGATAAATCGCTAACCACCTCAAGGTGAATCGCCTTTGAGGCGAGGCACACAAAGACACATAGGTAGGCTTTAGTATTACGACTGCCACGTCCCTTCTTATTAGCTATCATGAAAGGACCGGCGAAGTCAATCCCAGTAGAATGGAAAGCGGAACTTGTTTCTACTCTTACGCTCGGTAGATCACCCATTATAGGCTGAACTGTTTTGCCTCGTTGCCTAACACAGTCAACACATCTTTGAGACATACTTCGAGCTAAATTCCTACCACCTACTGGCCAGAACTCTTCACGTAGTGATGATAAAATCAACTGAGCACCTGCGTGATACAAACGTAAGTGCTCGTATCTCATAATAAGTTTCGTAAAGTGATGCTTAGCATCTAACAAAATTGGGTGTTTTTTATTAAAATGATAGTTAGAATTACTTATTCTCCCTCCTACACGTAAAATACCACTGGGATCCACGAAAGGGTTGAGAGACAAAAGTCTACTTCGGTTATGAAGCGGTTTACCTTGGCTTAAATTTTGGATGTCTTTTTGAAACGACTGCGCTTGACATTTTTTAACTAAAAACGCTAACGAATCCTTGAGCTCCTGAACTGATAAAAGTCCCTTAAGTTTGGCATTTGATTTTCTACAGTTATGTATAAACCGGAACACGTAAGCATAAATTCTTTTCAAACGTACGTAACTCGAATGTCGATCGAATGTTACGACGGGATCACCAGAGCTTAAGGTTTCGTCCTTAACTGTTAATAACGCCTTAACCTCAGGTAAGGCTATAGGCGTTTGAGGCTGAGAGGGCCATTCGCTGAAATCCTTCTTCAGGAACAAAGGACCTTCCCACCAGAAAGACAAAGAAGGCAGATGCTGCGGGTCAACGCCCCGCGACGCTAGGTCTGCTGGATTTAAGTCCGTAGGTACGTGTTTCCACTCGTGACCTTGAGTCAACTCATTTATTTTATTAACTCGATTGCGCACGAAAGCTTGCAGCGTTTTAGACTGCGATTTTAGCCAACCGAGAACGACCATACTATCGGTCCACATTACATATTTGACAATTTCTGTTTTTATAGACTGAGCTACTTTCGTGCACAATTGAGCTCCTAACAAACTGGCGCACAGTTCAAGCCTTGGGATACTTAAAAGTTTAATAGGGGCCACTCGGGCCTTTGCGCAAAGCAGTCGAACTGTCACCTGATCATTGCTATCAACTGACCGCAAATAAACACAAGCTCCATACGCCTCTTGGGACGCATCAACAAAACAATGAATCTCTGTGCGCTCAGTATTAGGTAAATCACAAAGAACATGTCTACTTAGCTTGATATTTGACAAATGATCCAAATTGTTGACAAATTTAAACCATCTTTTTTCAAAATCCGACGGTACTGGAGTATCCCAGTCCAATTTGGCAGACCATAAATTCTGGAGAAGAATCTTAGGTTTTACTATACAGCAACATAGAAGCCCTAATGGGTCAAACAATTTGCAAGTTGTAGATATGATAGTTCGTTTTGTTATTTTATTTGGCGGTGCAAAGTCTATCGGAAAATGCAAGGTATCCGCCTGAGGAGACCATTTTAGGCCTAAAACTGAAGCATCATTATTAAAGTCAAGGCAATTCGTAGACCCTGACTGGTCTTCTAAAATTTGTGGACAATTCGTGCGAAACTTGCGCAGGGGAAAGCATGCAGAATTTAGAACATTAACAACATTTTCGTAAATATATTTTAACTCTTCTACTGTTGACGACCCTGTATTAAGATCGTCAATGTAAAAATCATTTTTAATGACGTTAGAAGTGAGTTCATCTTGACATTCGAGTGCTAACTGCTTGAGGCACCTTGTTGTGATAAAAGGTGCCGAAGCCATTCCATACGTAACAGTGTTGAGCTGAAAAATCTTGACAGGCTGATCAGCCTGGTCTCTCCACAGAATGAGCTGAAGATGGCGCTGTTGTTCGCTAAGAGAGACCTGCCTATACATCTTTTCGATGTCACCTGTTAGAACGAACCTATTAGTACGGAAACGCAAAAGTATTGAAAGTAGGTCACTTTGCACGACTGGACCTACTGCCTGAATGTCATTCAGAGACTTGCCTGAGCTCGTCGGAGCTGACGCATCATATACGACTCTAAGCTTTGTAGTTTCTTTTTGCTCACGAATAACACAGTGGTAGGGCAAGTAACACCCGAAACTTGGCCGTTTAACTTCAGCCATGTGTCCTAAATCAGCATATTCCCGCAAAAAATTACGATACTGTTCTTTAACGTTGGGATTTTTATCTAACCTTTTTTCCAAGTTAAGAAAACGTCTCATAGCTATAGGATATGAGTTTCCGAGAGTTTCCTCGGGTTTTTCCTTGAATGGCATCTGTACAGAGAATCGACCATCAGGTAAACGAGTAGTATTTTCAACATAATGAGTTTCACAAAACTCTTCATCAACAGACAAAGACTTACAATCGGAAGGCAAATCTTCCACCTCCCAAAAACGCTTTAGAGAATCATCGACATCTTGTAGTGACGTCTTGTGCCTTGTAGTGGCTAAATGACAATGAACATTAAATTGGTTGTAGCTTTCGCCCGTGCGACCAACTACTAACCATCCTAACTTAGTATCTTGTAGCATAGGTTTTCCTTCTCCTAGATCTATTTGATCTGGCTTAAGAACTCTAAAGAATTTGTCCCCTGACAACAGAATATCAACCTGATCCGGTTTATAGAACAGCGGATCAGCTAATTCAACATGCGGGAAATCTAATTTTTCAACATCGATTGCCACATTTGGCACGTCATCCGTTATTGTGGGGACCACCCAAAAATCAGCAGCTAATTCGTAAGATTTAAAGCGAGACCTAACTTTTAGTTGGATACTTTCCGATATCTCCGTTTTCTGTTTATTGATCCCACTAATATCAAACGGTTCAATTTTATTTGTAGGTAGCTTCAACTTTTGCTTAAAATTTTCTGACATTAAACACGATTGACTACCATTGTCCAAGAGTGCACGAGCGAGATAAGTAGTGTTATTCTTAGGACAATATACTTCGACTTGAGCCGTGCACAACATAACCTGACCCGATGCGTCAGCGTCAGTCGACATGTAAACAACAGAGTTTACATTTTTTACAGTGTCGGTAGGTGCAACATTCTTATTATTACTGACGCTGTCGCAATGCAAGAGAGAATTGTGTTTATTCTTGCAACTACGACAGGAACCTTTTAAAGTGCATTGAGAACCATCATGTCCCGCGCGTAGACAATTGTTACAAAGTTTATGTTTTGAAACCTCAACAAGCCTATCTTCTAGACTCAAAGACTTAAACTTGGTGCACTGATAAACATGATGGTTCTGGCCGCATACTAAACACGGTTTACTACGCGGTCCCTCGCCAGAAGAAACAAAAAACTTATTATTTTTGTTTTCCTTAAAAACAGGTTTACTCTCATTTGACCGACTGCAAAACATCGTTTCTAATACATTAGCACGATTACGTAAAAACTCTTTAAAATGCTCTAACGTGGGTACTTCAGAAGAATTTTTATTTAAATCACCTGGGGGTAGGCGTGAAAAACTGCCTTTATACTCTTCCCACTTTCCATTTGTTTTGGGATCTAACTTCGCCGAGACCAAAAATATCACTAACGGGTCCCAACCCTGAGTTGAAATACCTAACGTATCCAATGAACTTAAATTTTTTGACACAGTATCAATTAAGTACCTTAATGCCTTGAACGACTCCTTTTGTGCAGGATTAATATTTACGATCGCACTTAAATGATTATTTATTAATATATTTTTATTGTCGTATCTTTCACACAATGTTTTCCACGCAAGCTCGTATCCGCTGGCAGAAAAATCAATTGACCTTATTGCTAAACTAGCACTTCCTTGTAACGAATTCCTTAAATAGTGAAATTTATTTACTGGCGCGATTGACTCGTTGTTGTTGATCAATGACTCAAATAAATCTTTAAATTCTAACCAACGCGTGTAATTTCCATCAAACGTCGGCAAATTTATTACTGGTAGACGAACTGACGAATGTTTTTCATGACAAGAACTTGACTTAGTTGAGCCACTGTCCACACTATTTTTGGCCGAAAACGAATCAATTATATCTTGCGCTAACGCAATTTGCGAATAGAAAACACTTTCGGTTTGAGTCCGTTCCGCTATTTGTTCATCTAAATTAGAGGAAATATCTTCAAGTTGAACTTGCACGGCGTCATAATCAACCATTAATTTGCGAAGTCCATCTAATCGCAAACTGAGTTCCTTTATTAATAATGACGTTTGCTCAGACTCTTGTACAGTCTTTACAAAGTCTTTAAACACGGTCAACTGACTTTTAAGTCCACCGCGCCTTCTATTTAATTTTTTAACCAATTCCTCACCCATTTTAAACAATAAACAATGAGCTAGGTAAATAAAATGGTGCAATCAAACCGGTAACACGATCCAGCCGCCTGGTCCAGCAACGCTGCCGCCGAGCCCGCCAGCAGCACCGACCGCGTCAGGCGAACCCGTCTCCACAGCGCTCGTACTCGCGAATAGCCCGGAAACCGCGTATCAACAGGGCCCCGGTAACAGCGCGCAGCGAAGTACACTGGAATTTACCACAACGGACTTTGAACCATAGGAATTCACCTCAATGGACTTTGAACCCTATCTCGTAATTACCTACTAAATGCAAATAGACACGAAAATGCACCTTTAATAAGTCGACGCAAATAAAATGTATTAATCTTTATGCATAAGAAAGAAGGCAAAACTAAATTATTGCATAGAAGTAGCAAGCGTGGCATAGAACAAAATTAACGGTAGGTATTTATAATGGTACCTACAATGTACACTTTTTAAACATTAACTTAATTTGTCTTATTTTAAACTAATAATTACTAGCGTATTGTTATTCCATAAAACTTAAAAGACGAGCTACTTATTGATTTATATAGAAATCATTTATGACGAAGCGATAAGATTGAAATAACGGTGCATAAAAAAAAACCGGCAAGCATTATCGAGCTAATTACCGAATTTAAACAACTTCTTTTGCAATTTTAAATGCATTGATCTATACGGAAACCAAGCAAAATATAACTTAGTGCTCAAAATAGTGCAAATTGGCTAGTACGCATAAAGCTAGATACATAACCTGACGTTTGCAAGCAGGCTAACACTAATTGTAGCAAACAGAAGTTTTTTAAAAATTAGGGAACAAAAGGAACGGGCTTACTTCACATCGGCATTGACTTTCGACGATCTCAACTTGTAGTGTTGCAGAATCCAAAGCGCCTCGGCAGTAATTCCAGTTTCTTTGTTCTTGCGTAGATGCGTAGTCCGTTATTTCTCGACAGTCGCCATTACAGTCGCTCGAACTTCAACGGTCGCCTTATGACCGTTTTATTTCAAGAAGTCACGGTCGCCAAATGTCCACGCATGTAGGGGTGGACGAGAAGATCTTGGGGTCGTGGATGAGGTGAGTTAAAATGACACTCGTAGTCCAGTACATGCACGTATAATAAACTTCGTACTGTCACGGTCGCCAAATGTCCACGCATGTAGGGGTGGACGAGAAGATCTTGGGGTCGTGGATGAGGTGAGTTAAAATGACACTCGTAGTCCAGTACATGCACGTATAATAAACTTTGTGATACAGAGGTGTTAAGTTATCACTAAGCGGACGGGCTTGACCGTCCGTCGCAAGATTGCTGAGAGAATGGCCGATGCCGGCCCCGCTGCCCCGCGCCCCGCACCATGCATTGCGTCGGCGACGGCTCCCGAAGATGCCCGAACAAAGACGAGGCGTTAACACAAATCAACAAAAATAATCAAGTTTCCGTTTGTTGTACACAGAAGCGAATCACTCAAAGAAATCTGTCATTTTAGTTTGTCTTTGGGTACCAGCACTAAGATTTTTTCAATGCAATAAATTATATCAAATATATACTTATTTCATCGCGTGTCTAGCCACTCAAAATCGGATATTGACTGTTGTATTTCACGTATTGATGAAGGCTTAAGGCTTTGTTTGGCCATATTTCAAATATGTACTCATCTCATTATGCACAATAAGCCAAAGTCCGAAATTTGCGAGTAGACTAAGAACGAAACGGAAATTTGTTTTCGTCCTACATATTAAGTCTTAGTTAAAGAGCTTCAAAGTTGACAGCATCTCAGTAACAGAGGTTAATACAATATAAAATTCAAGAAAGACAAGATAACAGAAAGTCTTTAAAACATAGTCTCAGTAAAAGAGGTTAAAACCACTCACTGTCTCAGTTATAGAGGTAATTTTAACGACAAAATCGACAGGACCACCCAGGTCCCACTTATTCCGGTTTCACGTAGTCTCAAAAATTATATTTAAAATACAAAATACTAAAATGTTATCTTTAATCTTTGAAAACAATATTAATCAATCAGTTCTATAGAGTGCAAATTTGGAGTTGATTCCAGTAAGCAGTAGGATAGAATTTCAATGATGGTTTTGAAGTTATAAACTTTTAAAAGCATTAATTTATATTTTTAACGTTTTACAGCCAGTATTTGTTACTGGTTGATTTGATAAAAATGTTTGTTTCACCAGGGCAGCAGTTTGTTCTTAACTCACGTGCCTTGAAGCCCTAGCAGCGCTCAGGATTCCACTTTTTTAACCACTTTTTACGCTCGTGGTCATGTGCGACATTACTATGCAGATTCAACATTTCTATGTTATAAGAATGAGAGAGTGGCAAAGATTATCACATCAGAAAAGATCATCTACATACCTACTAAAAGGTATCAGGAAGCATTCGTAATTAGACATGGTGAACGCGCCTGTTATGGGCGTGGCATCAGTTTTGGTATGTTTACCAAGAATTCTGTAAGACATCAGTTTTTAAGCAATAACTTGGTAATATTTCACCTTCAACACGAGCCATGGAACAGCTCAAATCTCACATTTCATTATGTTGAAAACCAATTACCTACTTGTTTCATTAAAGCAGTAGAAACTTTACACTTAATCAGCAACTCCCCTAACTTCCCCTTAAGGAGTGTTCTGGGATAAAAAGTATCCTATGTCCTTCCCCGGTACTCACTATCTGTATACCAAATTTCCACTCCCCTTTTCACCCCCTTTAGGGTTGATTTCTAGGGTAAAACCTATCCTATGTTCCTCACGCAAAATAGGCGCAATAGTAAGACGTCGAGTTGCGGAAACCAAGCTCGCGAATATCTATCCTATGTCCTTCCCCAGGACTCAAATTATCTCCATACCAAACTTCATCTTAATCGGTTCAGCGGTTATTGATTCCCCATACAAATGTCAACTCCCCTAACTTCCCCTTAAGTAGTGTTCTGGGATAAAAAGTATCCTATGTCCTTCCCCGGTACTCACTATCTGTATACCAAATTTATAAAATTGATCCCATAGCTCTTATGTCAGCGAATTAAGAACTATGGGACATATTTATGAGTAAGTTGTACTAAAAAAATAAGTTTAGAACCTTATTTTATCTCATATAAGTCATCACTATCATCAGTTTCGTATGTTACCGGCTTTTGGGAATGTTACTGGTAACATTGGTAACTTACTAGTAACATTCCCAAATGGAAACTTACTGGTAGCGGGAATGTTACCGCTGCCCATCACTAATTGTAGGCGTGGTCCGTGCAAGTCGTGTTCATTACGTCATAGCTCACTTATACACGTAGATAGGTTACCGTCGAAGGCTCCAGTAGCTATGCCGGCGATAGAAGTGACTCCTAGCAGTCCGAGCGAGCACGACGAGCCTGCACCTGACCCCGGCTGCAGTGCCAACGGCGGTTTCTTGTTGCCGGCCCATCCTCAAGTCAGGCGTCAAGTCATACTGTCTACTGCGCTAGTAGAAGTATATGATCGCGACGGTAAACCACACATGGCACGCGCATTTTTGGACAATGGGTCTTTACCTAATTTTATTAGAGCTGACTTTTGCAAAAAACTGAACTTACCTATTAGGGAGATAAATGTGTCTTTAACTGGTATTCAAAATATTAAGTCGACCCTACATAAATTATGTGACGCAAGGTTTTGTTTTGTTTGTTTGACAAAAGTTTTAGCATGAAAAGATCATTTTACGTAGTTCCACAAGCTACATGCGACTTAACTTTGGAGAAGGTAAATGTATCATTGCTAGTCATACCTAAACATTTAGTCTTGGCTGATCCTCAGTTCCACTCGCCGGCAGCTATCGATCTTCTTCTTGGCGCCGAGGTCTTTTGGGAATTAGTAGGTAACGATAAATTTAAATTGGGACGAAACAAGCCCATAGTTTATGAGACCAAGCTAGGTTGGGTAGTGTCGGGTCATAATGCTGGTAATCTTAACTCTAAAAGCATTTGTTGCAATTTTGTTCAGATGAATAATCAAGATGACGAATTGACGCGTTTTTGGAAGTTAGACGAAGCAACAATAAAACCCGCGACGGCTTATTATACCAACGATGAACGGGCTTGCGAGGAACACTTTGTTAAAAATACCTCTCGGTTACCGGACGGTAGGTTTATGGTTAGGTATCCTTTAAAGCAGCCTGCATCTTCGTTGGGCGATTCTTACGAGCGAGCAAAACAATGTTTCCTGTCGTTAGAGCGCAGACTAGAACGGCAGCCGCAATTAAAGCCGATGTACAAAGATTTTATGAACGAATACGAGACTGGGAGACATGTCCAAGGTTACTTCCAATGAGATAGTAGGAAACTTTTTGCCTTTTCACGGCGTGTTACGGCTATCTAGCCTCACGACAAAGCTCCGGGTCGTATTCAACGTTAGTGCGCGCACGTCTACCGGAGTAACGCTGAACGACATTCAGTATGTAGGACCTACTATTCAGGACGATCTCATAGCTATCTTGTTACGGTTTAGGCAATACCGCTTTGTGTACACGGCTGACGTGGAAAAAATGTATAGGAGGATAGTCGTGCACCCTGACGATAGGTATTTGCAACAAATCATTTGGCGAAAGGATCCATCTGAACCTCTGTGCGCATACAAATTAAATACGGTCACTTACCCTCTAGGTCTTTTATCGCCGGTTGTCATTCAGGGTAAAATCCTGCTACAGCTTTTATGGCTTTCACGAGTTTCTTGGGATGATGAAGTGCCTCAAGAGATTTCTCAAAAATGGCATAGTATAACAATGTCTTTACCGGAATTAAACCACTTATGCATTCCTCGTAGTGTCGTAGGAATTCACGCGTCGCAAGTGGAATTCCACATTTTTACGGATGCATCTCAATCTGCGTACGGAGCTTGTTTGTACGTACGTACTATCACTAACACAGGAGTAGTTACTCGGTTACTCATGGCAAAGAGTAGGGTAGCTTCACTTCGGCCGGTAACTATTCCGCGTATGGAATTATGCGGAGCTTTGATTGGAGCACAGCTTTACCAAAAAGCGCTAATATCACTTCGCTTGAAAGCAGACAGTTGTACATTTTGGACCGATTCCATGATCGTGTTAGGATGGCTTAGAATGCTACCAAACCAACTCAAAGTATTCGTACGAAATCGCGTAGCTGATATACTCGAAATCACTGGCGGTTGGCCTTGGCGACACGTACCTACTAAGGACAATCCAGCGGATCTGGTCTCACGCGGCCTTGATGCGGGTTCAATTGCTGCGTCTGATATTTGGTCCAGCATTCCTACGTAATGACGAAGAGGACTGGCCCAAAAATCACCACGCGAGCAGGGATAGCGATGAAGTTAGGGCTGAGGTAATCACTGCTAATGTAGCGAGCGAAGCTGTACTAGATAGTTCCCGCTACCGACCGCTATCAGAATCGAATCTTACGAAGTTTTCCAATTTTACCAAACTCAAACGAGTCACCGCTTACGTTCTACGGTTTATCAATAACGCACGACCGGGTAGTGTTAGAAATTCGGGATTCCTTAACACTAAAGAACTTCATGCGGCTATGAATATTTTAGTAAAATTAGCGCAGATAGAATCATATTGCTCATATGATGATGTTAAAAATAAAACTGTACTTAAAGCCAAAGATCCGCTTACAAAGCTGAATCCTTTTGTGGATTCTGAAGGACTTATGCGTGTAGGCGGAAGACTTAGAAACGGGCCTTTTAGCTTTGATAAAAAGAACCCAGCTATCTTGCCGAAAAGGCATTTTATAACGGTGACATATTTCAATGCCGTTCACATCATTTTGTTACACGCGGGACCTCAAGCCATGCTAGCATACGTAAAGTCTACCTATTGGCCAATCGGTGGTCGTACACAAGCTAGGTCAACATATTACAAATGCATCCTGTGCACTCGTATGCGTGGTGCAACTATAGCGCCACTTATGGGCAACTTACCCTCACCGCGAGTAACGCCAGGCTTTCCTTTCGAGGTTGTTGGCGTAGATTATGCCGGTCCTATACTGGCTGCGTCTCGAAAGGGTCGTGGTAGTCAAACCATAAAGGTATACATCGTGATCTTTGTGTGTTTTAAAACTAAATGTGTACACCTTGAGCTATGTAGTGACTTGTCTGCGGAAGGTTACATGGCGGCGTTGAAGCGATTCGTTAGTCGCCGCGGTTTACCTTCTGACATATACTCCGACAATGGAACCCAGTTTGTCGGGGCGTACAATGATTTAAAGAGATTCCTTACCAGCCATGCGAAGACGTTATCTGAGTCTGCAGTCAATGACGGCATTAGGTTTCACTTTGTTCCACCATATTCACCACACTTTGGCGGTTTGTGGGAAGCCGGGGTGAAATCCACTAAACACCATTTAGTTAGAGTCTTAGGTAACTGTCATTTAACCTTTGAAGAGATTTATTGCGCACTGTGTCAAATAGAGGCAATTTTAAATTCAAGGCCTCTTACTCCTTTAACCAGCGATCCTTCTGATCTGCTACCACTTACTCCAGGCCATTTTTTAATTGGACGACCACTCACAGCTCTTCCGACTCCCTGTCTGACAGAGATTCCTCCGTTGAGACTGACACGGTACCAGAGGATCGAACAATTGAGGCAACACTACTGGGTTCGCTGGTATAAAGAATATGTTTCTGAACTTCAGGAGCGAACCAAATGGAGGCAAGCCAAGGGTCAACTTGCTGCCGATACCATGGTCGTCGTCAAAGAAGACAACCTGCCTCCAATGAAATGGAAGCTCGGCAGAATAGTTAGCGTCATCCCTGGATCTGATGGCATCAATCGCGTGGCCGACATCAGGACGTCGTCTGGGATCATCCGTCGTGCGTTCAGCAAAATATGTCCACTGCCAGTCGAAAATTAACTCTTAAGCTTTCAACGTGGGCGGGCATGTTGTAACGAAACGCAAGGCTTCACCGGAGACTGCGGCGAGACGGGGGCGACCTCTGTTGATGATATTCTCTCTAGCTAACGTTGTGACAATGCAACTTCGAACTTGAAACAAGCAACATATTTTTCTAATTTTTATATATGTACTTGTGTGGCAGAATACAGTACATTTCTATTTTTAAACAATTTTTTATTCTGCCTGGTCCTTCTACAATCCTCAACAGCACGTGTATGGTAATTTCGGTGTTTTCTGCATTTCCTCCCCAAAACCACCAATTTGATGTAGTGCAACTGTAGCCTAACCACGAGTTTGACACTAAATATTCTTCGTAACTTACTTTGTACACTAATATGCCAGTACGAGCGAGATGCATAAACAATAAGTTACGCACATGATAGCGAATATATCAATGTAAAACTCGTGGTAAGGCTACTGATAACTTCCTTCGTATGTGTATTATGATTTTTGATGTAGGTAGTGTTGGAAACAACCAAAGAGGGTTTGAGGTTGGGGGTTGAGGGGAGGTGAGTTGATGGGTCGGGGACTGAGGGGTTGGGAGTTAAGGGATTGGGGGTTAGGGTTAGGAGTTAAGGGGTCTGGGGTTAGGGGTCGGGGAATGGCGGTTGAAGGGTTGGTGGTTTAGGGTCGAGGGGTTCAGTGATCAGGGGTTGATGTGCTGTGAGGTTGAGTGATCGGGGGGTTTGAGGAATTGGGTCAGGGCGGGGCGGAGAATGGATTTAGTGACAGGAATGATTTCCCAGACGGACTCGAGGAAAATTCTGATTATTTAATAAAGTTTACGAATTTACAGTTAAACATGATTATGTTTTTCATTCATCCGTCACGCTCTTAACAATGTCTTAAAACTAATAATGGAAAAATAAAAACTTTTATAAAAAAAAGATAAACCGACTTCAAAAAGGATGAAATAAAATATTATCCTTTTTAGGGTTCCGTGTTTAAGTATATGCGTTACCAACTCATATGTTTGAAGTCGGTGCCAAGCCAAGTACTCCAAGTAGTAACAATACCAGTCAAAAATAATCAGCTTTATGTCTATAAATCCCATTACAACTGTACAAATATTTTCGTGAAAGCAATTATGTCTGCCTCTTTGTTACCTTTTCATGGCTAAACAACTGAACCGCTTTAGCTGAAATTTTGCATGAAGGTTCCTTGAATTGTTTTATATTTTGAAATGTAGTCCTCTGGATAAGCGACAGAAAATAACTCAGTCCCAATCCCACACTTGCGTGCTATGACTGTTCAAGAATTAGTAAGAAATGCTCTTTAAAAAAATACGACGACAAAACGTATTAGATTTACACTAACGTGCCGACAAGCATGGTACGAACTGCGCCAAGAAGGTTCAACCATGTGTTCTGTTCTGAGGTATACAGAAAGTTCGTTTATTGTCGTCGTGTAACGTCTTACATAGGCGAACACTCGCGAACGCGAAGCGAAGCGACGCGGCACGGCGCGGCCGGCCCAAGGCGTTCGCGTTCGCAACGAGATCGTCCACGTAAGACACTTCTATATAGGTATCAAAGGATTAATTAAGGCGCCGTGCCGCGCCGCTTCGCATTCGCGTGTTGTTCGCCTATGTAGTACGCTGCGTTAGGTAATCCAACGTACATACTTATATAGCCGCATCTTTATCGAATTGCACCAAAATCACTATGAATATATGGTTTAAAATTTGGTTTGGCACCGACTTCAAACATATCAGTTGGTAACGCATATACTTAAACACGCAACCCTAAAAAGGATAATATTTTATTTCATCCTTTTTGAAGTCGGTTTATAATAATAATAATAATAATAACGGCAGACATCATCAAGACTTATGCCAACCTAATGTCGACAAGGAGGCGTCGAACGCGTGGCTGAGTCGTGGCGAGCTGTTCCCGGAGACTGAAGGCTTCATGATGGCGATACAAGACCAGGTAATAGAGACAAGAAACTACCAACGACACATAACAAAAACTCTAAACAACGACAGATGTAGAAAATGCAATAGCTGCCCGGAAACCATACAACATATAACAAGTGCATGTAAAACAATAGCCCAGACCGACTACAAACATAGACATGACCAAGTTGCAAATATTATCCACCAAAGACTTGCCTATCAACAACATTTCATTACTGAAATAGAGCCATATTACAAATATAAACCTGAAAGTGTATTAGACAACTCAACAGCCAAACTGTATTATGACCGAACCATCCTTACTGACCGAACTACCCATCATAACAGACCTGACATCACACTAATAGACAAAACTTGCAAAACTGGATACCTCATAGATATAGCCGTTCCTAATACACATAACTTACAAAGTACCATAGCCGAAAAACTTAGCAAATACATTGAACTGAAAGATGAAATAATCCGGATATGGCATCTGCAGAAAGTGACAATAGTACCGATTGTTTTATCCACTACAGGTGTAATACCTAAACAGCTACATCAATCTCTAAGGACCTTAAAATTACCGCCCAAAACATTCCATCTCCTTCAGAAGGCCGTTATCCTCAATACATGCCGCATTGTAAGAAAATTCTTACAAACTGAGCAAGAAACTCTTGCTGCTTCAACCTGACCAACCTCACTATCAGCTACCCATGCAACCTTAAACTTTTCCATAGCGTCAACTACTGAACCACTTACCGCAAACTCGGAGACTCACACGACGGACAGGAACCGCTCATCCTGATGTACCGTAAATTAAGGAGATAATACATATTTACACTTACCTGAGATGCACTTGGCCTAGGCCCGTGCATAGCAGTATTCCGGTGAAAGCCGAGAAAATACGAAAAACAAGAGTGACGACCCCATGGACCCGAGTGCTCCAGAGAGTCGGTCAGGGTCTCCGTCTCCGGCGTGTCTTCGTCGGTCGGAGTGGACCCCAAGGGGACCCGCAGGACTCTCAGCTCTGGCTTGCCTTCATTGGCCGTCCAGAGGGGAGTCGTAAGAGCTATATGCTCCAGGGGTGGAAGTGAAAGATGCATAAGACGCGAGTTGGCACAGTGGCTGTTAACAGTCACTGGGTAGAAAGCGGCGCACACCTCTCGACACCCCTGAGCCGCTCACACCGGTGTTGCTCCTGGTCGTCTTCACGACGGCAGTTTCAGGGGCCCATCTAGTCAGCGGCAAGTCACCACCTGCCGCGATAACGTGTATTAACATTGTTATGGCAGGTGTCCGGAGTTCTTTACAATAGCCCAGTCTCATTGCCCACCCAAACTTCAATCCATAGACCGGTATACTGTTCACTTTTTCTGCAATAGTCCCAATGCCTGCTGCGACCGGTTCATGGGTGTCTATTGTTGCGCCTGTGAACGGGTTCCAGCAGGCGTTCTACATGACATTAAAGCTCTCCAAGGGGCCTCTACGTGTTGGATCTATATCCCCACGCAAGCCTATCAAAAGACCGGGATTTATAGGCCCGTGATATCCAAGGAGATACAAATAATAATAATAATAATAATAATAAAAACACCGCTCTGACAATGACAGACGTCTCGTAAATTTTTTATTGCTATAAATATATTTTTATACGTTTTTATTGCAAACTTATTGTGTATTTTACTATCAAGTGCATGTGGAATCTACGTCATATGTGGAATAGTGAAATAAATGCGACTGAAATGCATAGAACGCAAATCAATACTCACGCCAGTGACGTGACATTTACATGACATAAAACATAATGTAGCACGATAAAGAAACGTATAAACAGTAAATAACGTAATATAATGATTACGAGGAGTCGAACACGTGCAGCGGATTCGACAAGCGCACGACCACCACCCCCGCCCGCCTCGTCCAGTTCCTCGTCCACATCGTCGTCAGGCGACGAGTTTGCAACGGCACCTGACACAGACGGGTCCAGTGACGAGAGCGGGCCGCCGCCGCCGCCGCCGCCACGACCACCTGCGCGACGAGGGCGGCCACCGCTGCCGGCACGCTTGGGGCCTGCGGGACATCCTGCCCCGCCCACGGCTCCCGCTGCCGGTGGTATAGTGCGTCGCATGAGATGGTCTCAATCCATTAATGAGAATGTCATGCGCGCCTATTATGGGGCTACAGAGGGGGGAACACAGCTATCCGCGTATCGTTCAAGAATACTGCCACTGTTTCAGGTTCTTGAACCCACCATCACCGTGTCGGAGCAACGATTATCGGATCAGGTGCGCGTCATTCAGCGGCTAAAGCGTTTGGATGATGCGACACTTGATCGGCTTCGCCTGGAGGCTCTCTCTGCTCGCGCAGCCTCCGCCTCGGTGCGAGATCTGCCCGCCACGTCGCCGGATCCGGTGCCCGCACCCGACCTGGCACCGGGGGCGCCGCGGGTTGATTTTAGTACCGACGAGGGGGATTTTGCGAGTCAGAGCGTGAGTACATCTGCCAATGAGCAACTGAGGAGGACTTTGGAAGAGGCGATTACGCAGTATCGCGCCACAACCAACTCTAGGCCACGATTACCACGTCTGCCTTTAAATAGACGCAATCTAGCGCTAGTGGGAGCCCTAAACGCTTTACTAGAGCCACATTTACGGACTAGTAAAGATTTAGATGATACGCACTCGATCATGTACTGCGGAGCCATCGCGGCGTGCCGTGTTGCTCGAGTCAAGTTTCCGGACGCTGAACGTGCACCTAGGACCGCCGGAGGTGTCCCTGCATGGCAAGCGCGGATCGAGCGACGTATCAGCTCGTTTAGGACTCTCATTGCAAAGCTGATCTGCTTTAGGGGGGGCAACAACCGCCCCCGAGTAATGCGCTTTGTGAACCAGGCGTTCGCGGGGACGGATGTCAGGCCCCGCGACTACATGGCCAATGTCACAAAGCGCATCGACTTTCTAAAGCAGAAAGTCTATGCATGGGCAAACCGTATTCGCCGCTACAGAAAGCGTGTGGATCGATTCCAGCAGAATCGTCTTTTTCAAAGTGACCAAAGGAAGGTGTACCGAAGGTGGGAGGAAGCCGACTCTCGTGTGTCCGACGTGCGGCTACCGGATGCTACTGCCATGACTGATTTCTGGCGTAGCATCTGGTCAGTGCCTGTGGAACACACGGAGGGCGGTTGGATAGACGTTGTCGAACGTGAGTGCGAGAACATCGAACCTATGGGGGCTATCACCATCAGCCCCGATGACGTAAGTTGTGCCATCCGTACGACCCAGAACTGGAAAAGTCCTGGACCGGACGGATTGCACAACTTCTGGCTAAAATGGTTTCGATGCTCGCACGCACGGTTGGCAACGCAGTTCCAACAAGCCCTAGAGCTCGGTTCCCTCCCACCTTCCCTAACAACTGGTGTAACCTTCCTGCTCCACAAGTCCGGTAGTACCACGGAAGTAAAGAACTACAGACCCATCACGTGCTTGCCTACACTTTACAAGCTCCTTACATCCATTTTGAGAGCAAAAATTAACGCGCACATTGTCGCTAACAATATTTTGGCCTCCGCTCAAAATGGATGTAGGGTTGGGTCCCGTGGTACTAAAGAGCTCCTCCTCATAGACATGACCATATGCCAGCAAGTTCGGCGGAACAAGGGGGCCCTCTCGGCCGCCTGGATTGACTATAAGAAGGCCTATGATTCGGTGCCTCACTCATGGCTGAGAAGGGTATTGGAGCTGTATAAACTTGATGCAGCTTTAATATCCTTCCTAAGTGCGTGTATGAGGCAGTGGACCACAGTCCTTCGTCAACCAGGAGGTGGAGATGACCGCCCTGGCCCGCAGGACTTTATAAGGATCGAGCGAGGAATATTTCAGGGTGACAGTCTGAGTCCCCTGTGGTTCTGCCTAGCTCTGAATCCCCTCAGCACCCTGCTGAAGGATTCAGGGTTAGGTTGCCAGCTTCGGAGAGAGGGTGAAGTCATTTCTCACCTTCTGTACATGGATGACCTCAAGCTATTTGCGCCAAATAACCAAGACTTGATGGTGCTATTGAAAACCACAGAGGTTTTCAATACCGCCATCAGAATGGAGTTTGGTGTCGATAAGTGTGCGGTTATGCATGTACAGCTGGGGGAGGTTGCAAATTCAACAAATTTACAACTTTCTGAGACAATGTCTTTCAGATCTATCTCTGAATCAGAAACCTATAAATACCTTGGTATGTCACAGTCGTTGGGTATTGAGGGCGAGGGTATTAGACGGTCGGTGAAGGAGCGCTTTTTCAGTCGGCTCACAAAAGTCCTTAACAGTCTTTTGTCAGGAGGCAATAAAGTGCGCGCCTTCAACGCCTGGGTAATGCCCATACTCATATACTCCTTTGGCATACTAAGGTGGACTCAGACCGAGCTGGACGCCCTGGATCGGAGGGTCCGTCTACTACTCACCACACACCGTATGCTACACCCACGCTCGTCAGTTATGAGATTGTACATCTCACGGAAGTGTGGAGGTCGAGGCTTCCTTAACGCCAAAGATCTCCACAACCGCGAGGTGTGCAATCTCAGGAATTATTTCCTTAACAACGAGTGTGGGATGCATCGTGATGTGGTGGCAGTGGACAGGCACTTCACGCCGCTCTCCTTGGCAAACGAGAACTGGCACAAACCTGTGGTACAAAGTGCTGCGGACCGCAAGGCGGTATGGGAGAGTAAGGTGCTACACGGGCGGTTCTACAAGGCCCTCACGGGACCCGATGTAGACCTGCTCGCGTCGGTGAACTGGTTACGATTCGGGGACCTCTTCGGAGAAACCGAGGGTTTTGCCTGTGCAATTGCGGACGAAGTTATGATGACGAACAACTATCGGAAATATATCCTGAAGGACGGTACGGTCGACATTTGTCGGGCATGCCGCCGTCCCGGAGGTCACTCAGGCATATCATTTCCGGTTGTTCTCATCTTGCTAACGGCGAGTACTTGCACAGACATAATCTCGTAGCCAGGATTATTCACCAGCAGCTTGCTCTTCTATACGGCCTTGTGGACCGCGAAGTACCGTACTACAAGTATTTACCTGTGCCAGTTCTCGAGAATGGTCGTGCCACGCTCTATTGGGATCGATCTATCATCACTGACAGGACTATTGTAGCCAATAAGCCTGACATTGTGATAATAGATCGATCGCAGCGCCGGGCCGTGTTCGTCGACATCACCATCCCCCATGATGAGAATCTCGTGAAAGCCGAGAAGGACAAGTCCAGTAAGTACCTAGACTTGGCTCACGAGATAACCGCCATGTGGGATGTTGATTCGACGATCATTGTCCCGATAGTCGTTTCAGCGAACGGTCTCATAGCGAAGAGTCTCGACCAACACCTTGAGAGACTCTCGCTAGGTGGTTGGATCAAGGGTCAGATGCAGAAGGCGGTGATCTTGGACACGGCGCGGATAGTCCGCCGGTTCCTCTCTCTGCGGCCCTGACCACCGGCAGCTTGGGCCCTGCCCCGCTGCTGGCGGCACCCTAGGTTAGGTTTTTTATAATTTGTTTATATGTATTTTGTATTGTTTTGTAAGTGTTTTTATATTTTACTTTTATATGCATATTATAAAAAACCTAGCATGAGAAAAATAATAAATAAAGAGAATAATAATAATAAAATACTTTATTGTGCACTACAAAGAAAAATACATGTTACAAACAATGACAGGACATAAGTGAGTAGGTAACAACAGGCGGACTTATCGCTAAAAAGCGATCTCTTCCAGACAACCTTCAGATAGCGATTCAGTGGCTAGAAATAAGTTAATGGACAGTGCAAAATAACAAAGGTGTAAAGTTTACAAATCAAATACCTAAGTATAAATAACAAACAATGAAAAATAATCTACATAAACTACATATATTATTTAAGCAACAATAATACACTACATAAACCTACACAAAATACATAAATACATAATGAGAATTCAAGCAAGAGAAGAATAACGACCAGGTAGCGTGAACAAAAAGAAAAATATATATGTGTAAGTGAAAGGACCAAGACTAAGAATAGTACATTACTACAGAGGCCGGGAAGTAAGGGGTTGCCGGCCGAATGCATATATACGGCCGAACGTAGTGAGGCCGGATAGTTATGAGGCCGACAACCCCTTTTCACGCCGATGTATGTATAGTGCTTTTCTCAAACATGCAATGAAATAAATAAAGAAATCTCCACGAAATCAAAGTTTTAATTCTAAAGAAACTAAAAGTAAACTAGGCACAAAATATAACTACCACTTGTACCTATCTTTATCACACGTGTCGTATATTTTACACATGTAGTTAATCAATTTATTACACAAATGTTCAAAGGTATATTTATGTATCTTTGATTTTTCGCCTTGTATCCTTCTGACTGTAGTTTTAGCCACATAACTAAGATTACATCGTTTTTTATGTTGATATTATGCTTCACATACATCGTTGCCTTAAACATGGAGTATAATTAACAGGTATTCATTTAATATTTTCGTCGGAACTCATATTAAATAACACAATAAACAACGCACAATAAATCCAATAAAATATAATTACAGATACACAATGAAAAATGTTCAACTTTACCTCCAAAACGATTAAAAAACCACCAACGCGTGTTTGAGTAGACATTTTTACCGCTAATATTTAAATGAAATATGTTTGTCAAAGGACTGTCTCATTTCAAACATAGACAGAGATAATCATACTATCTTTGTCTTACACTGGTACTAGCACCCAAAAGAAAAGGATGAGTATAGTTTTTTTGTTCTTATTTACTGACAAACTGGTTTGACCAACTATATTTTAAATCTGTATTTGTAGGTAAATTTGTAATTAAATATTATTGGAATTTGTTAATAATGTTTTATTTATATATTTTTTGTAAATTTGATACAAATAAAACTGCAAAATATATTAATAATCGTTTATTGTTTTTTTTTAAGGGGTATTGGCAGAATGTCATTCCGAACCATAAGCAAATATTGGTTATAATTTTTTTTTTTGGCTGAATGCCATGATGCTGTGTCTCAAATATATGTGAAATGGAAATTAAAAAAGAGCCACTTCCCGGCCTAGGCCTGCAACTTTGTATGAAATTTCATTACAGGCCCCTCGTCTAGCCGCGCCGGAGTCGTGATACTTCCCAGCCTAATATAAAGAACGTAATATCAATATTACATAGCATGTTTGAGAAAAGAGATTTTAAATAGTGTTCTTTTAGAAGTTTTTTAAAAATGGGTAGGGATTGAGCACGTCTTATATCAATGGGCAAAGCATTCCACAATCTTACAGACTGGAAAGTGAAGGATTTGTTGTAGAACTTACTAGATGACCGAGGGGCAGCAAGAAGGCGATTCTGAGAACACCTAACAGACAAAAGAAAACTAAACCGTTTTTTAAGGTATTCAGGAGTATTTGGAATAAATAAAGTGCGATAGAGTAGAGACAGGATATGTGTATTACGTCGGAAACGAATCGGTAACCACCTGAGCTGTGACCGGAAGCTGGAGACATGATCAAATTTTCGTAGCCCGAAAATGAAGCGAATGCACACATTTTGAAGCCGTTCAATCTTGTTCAATTGCTCTTCGGTAAGATCGAGATAAGAGATGTCGGCATAGTCTAAAATGGGAAGAAGAAGGGATTGGGCCAGCGCGGTTTTAGTGGAAAGTGGTAAAAAGTTGCGGAGACGCCTAAGAGATCCCACAGCGGCAAAAATTTTACGACCGACTTCATTAAGTTGCGGACCCCAGGAAAGAGTACGATCCATAATCACGCCCAGATTCTTTACTTAGGCCGAGTACGGGATCTGGACCCCATCGAATAAAATAGGAGGCAGACTCTCAAAATTCACCTTAGCTATGTTCTTGGGGCTACCAATAATAATAGCTTGGGTCTTCGTAGGATTAACTCTAATTCCATAGCAAGAACTCCAGTGCAAAATGCGCTCTAAATCAGAGTTGGTGGTAAGAATCAGAGAAGGTAGATCCGCAATTGGGCACTGAGAGTAAATTTGGAGGTCGTCGGCATACAAATGATAAGAAGAAAGGAGGTTAAGAGAAATAGAATTGATGAAGATGGAAAAGAGAAGGGGAGACAACACGCCACCCTGCGGGACGCCAGCTAGCATGTTGCACCACGATGAACGAACGTCGTCTATTTTAATACGTTGCCGACGACCTTCCAAGTAACTGCGAAACCACCTAATCGCATCAGGAGATATATTGAGAGTACCTAGCACCCCTAACAGTATATCGAAGTCTACAGTATTAAATGCGTTAGTGAAATCGAGCAATGTCAGTATTGTTAGCTTTCCGTTATCCATTCCTAAACGGATGTCGTCTGTAATTTTAACTAGAGCGGTGACCGTGCTGCAACCAGATCGGAAACCAGACTGAAATGGATTAAGGAGAGAGTTTCTATTTAAAAACGAAGTAAGTTGATAGTGCACTAGACGCTCTAAGACTTTGGAAAGAAATGGTAAGATAGAAATAGGCCTAAAGTCAGGGAAGGAAGACGGATTTGATTTTTTAGGAATCGGAATTACATCAGCATCTTTCCAAATTTTAGGAAAAGAAGAAGAAGAGATGGAAGAGTTAAAGATGCTAGTTATGATAGGGACAAGAAGGTCGAGAAGCGGAATGATCATGTGACGGCCCACACAGTCGACACCAACGGCATTCGAAGAAATGTACCGGATATTCTTCTCGACATCGCTGTTAGTGACTGGCGTAAAAGAAAAGGGGGAAAAGCTTGGAGTTGGAGAAGAAGAAAGACGAGTAAGAGTTTCAGCCTTAACTGGACCGCTGAAAAGAGCAGGAGAAGAAAAGTGCAAATTTAGGAGGTTGATATCTAAATCATTAGGGGGTTTATCTTTTTTTTATAAAAGTTTTTATTTTAAATTAAATCGATTTCCGTTGCTAGTGTGACGAGTTATTTTATCATTTAGTATGAAAGTATAGTAGGCACTAGGTTGATGAGTCCGTAGTATTATTTCATACACTGGTAGCAGTGGTAGTATACTATTTAGCTGTGTAGGCATACATCGATGTACTGCGCCCACTACCGCCACCGCTATAGGCCACCACACGCCCCATATCCACGACATATATATATATATATTTTTGAATTGGGCATGTATCTATGGAAAAATATTAACTTATTCAGAGAGCTACTAAACAAAAGACTATAATATAAGCTTGAGCAACCTGTCCCAAATCTAGAAATATATCGAAAAAGCCCTCATTATGCAGCAGTAAAATATTATAATCACATCCCAAACCACATAAAAGCAGAGGAAAGAGACGCGACATACGAGAAAAAGTTGAAATCATTCCTTGCAGAAGAAGCATACTACTCAGCCACAGAATTCCTAGATGATATTTTTCATAAGTAATTAATATAATTTTGATATACCGCTATTATAAGGCTTGTTTATGTTCCAAAGTTAGTACGTAAGTAAACTTATTAATACTTAGCTTAAGAAAATGTTTGCAACACCCTTCTGGGGTCCATGTGATACGTATATACTCTGTATTTTTTTTTGTAACAACTTTTTACCCATGGTGCAATAAACGATATTATGATTATGATGATAGGTACTGTCGCTGTTGTGATGCCAACTCGCGACAAGGCATCAAGTCGCGCCGATCTGTCACTTCTAAGTTATGCTAGCAATGTAGTACTCGAATATAGGTATAAGTGGCCACATACGTCGATTTGACAGAAATATATTAAGTTGGCTTTGCGACCGGCGTTCGCAGGCAAAAGGTAGTAAGCCAACCAAAGAGGTTCGCCCCCAAGTCCATAAACCGACTAAGTAAAGCAGTTTGAACAAGTCGTCCGAATACGTGGGACATCCTAGTTTTGAGACATCCAATGTGCTATAAATTCAGGTACTACAAATGTACCCGGTAGGTACATTTTCCCAATTTAATGTTCGAGTGAAAACGCAGTGTGAGAGTACCTACTATAAATGGTAATCTTTATTACCTACGGAAGACTCATTTCTGTAATGGAATTCTCTGGCAAAGCAAAATTTAAGGAGAAATGAAAAAAATGAATAAATCAGGACACAATGAGAGTAGATTGGTACTGGTACCGAATAAATATTCGCTGACGTCTAGAGATTTAAAAAGTCAAGATTTAGAATTAGCCGTTATCTATGTACTTAATACATAAATTTCATTCAATGGTATAATCGAATTGAGGTAGATTGAAACCGGTGGGTTCTTTGTTATATTAAAGCCGCTACGGTAAGAACGTTAAGGTATGTACTCGTTGAAGTAGGTAGGAAATCATTATATTTACTTACTCGGGTCGTGGCCATCTATTGCGATCCTTAATTAAGACGTATTTTTAACCGCCTTCAAAAAAAAGGAGGTTCTCAGTTTGACCCGTATGTTTGTATGTAATGTATGCATGTATGAATGTTTGTTCGCGATTATCTCGCGTTTGGCTGAACCGATTTTGATGCGGATTTCAGAAAAGTGTTTGTTACATTCTAGAGAAGGTTTTAGTATACATGGAGGATGGTTTGAAAAACCAATTGGACCCGGTAGGTGGCGCTGCTATCGGTATGCCTATCGTCAAATTTAATTTGCTGAAACCGATTTAGATGAAATTTTGTGTTTAGATGGAATAGTGGGAGTGGGAGTGGGAGTGGGAGCGGGAGCGGGAGCGGGAGCGGGAGTGGGATCCTCAACGAAGCTAACGTAGTGTGGGATTCAAGTGTTAACGCCCAAGGTGAAAATAATTTTGCTACCATATGACACACTATTTTTCACAACACCCCCATATGAGTAAATTACATATATTAGGTTTCAAAACATTATTTAAGCATTACTACATAAGTACTAACAAATTGAAAGTACAGCTGCTCATATGTACCTACCTAAAATGATAAAATGAAAATCAAGTGTATGTTTGTAGATTTGTCTGGTAACAAATTAGCTCTTACCCTTTGAACCAAGCTTCTAAAAAAAAATGCATTTTACAAAAATGTATTAATTTTTGAAAAAAACTTTATGCATATTTATGAACACGACTGATTCCCTTTTTCTTACTGTATTAATTAAAGAGGGAGAGGTAATATCTCATGCGCGAGATACTGTCTGAATAGACAGTATCTCGGGCATGAGATAAAGATAAAAAATAAAAATGAATAAAGAAGTCTCCTTGTAAGCATATTCAAGCTTACAAGGACACTTCTTAATATTTTTATTTTTTTGTAGGTGTAGAAATAAAAATATAATAATAATAAGCAACAGTCTTTTATTATTTCCACAAAAAGGCAACAACATTTTTCGTAACATGTCATAAATGTAAACAGCTATGTACGCAAAGTAGCCCTTTTTGAGTAATTGTATTAAAAATCGTTTTACCTATATAATGAAATACCTATGCTCGAAATATCAAATTTAAAAAAACCTTATCATTTAATTTAAACTATACAGGATGGAAAAAATTATAGGCCCTGGAGGGAAATTGCCTTAAAACCTTAAATTAGCTCATTTTACTTAAAGGAAACATTCTTTTATTTTTAAATAGAAACACAACTTATTCAAATATCTTAAGAAAAGATGAGCGAAAAAGTGATGAAGAAGGATTTCATTTTACGCTCAGCAACACACACATTTATACAAAAATATGTTGCAAGTATATATTTATTTCCTTCAAAGTAAGGTTTTTTTAACAACATCCTTACACTTCTCATTTATTTACATACAAGATATATACAGTGGTACTACGTAAACGAAATTAATAACTAGCTTAAATCTAAAATAGGCCCTTGAGGCATTGTACCAAGGATGCTGGCGGCATTTCCCCGCTGTATCGCAATGCTGATACGTTGTGCGAGAAAGCCGCCAGCTCTTCGGTCATCAGTTACGTCAACCAGACGCTTCGCGATTTCTGCAAACAACTTAGCGCTGGGACCCCATGGACCTAGAGTTTCAACTCCAAATGGAACGAAATGATACTCTCTACCGAGGCTCTTATATTTATTACGTTTTAAAATTTCGGCGCTTACATCCTTACACTTGGTTATTACTAATGTGGAAGTGTGTAGATTTGATACCTATTCAAAAAAGTACTTACTTTGTTCGGGACCACGGTGCCACAACGTAATTTGCGCAAGTCGTTTTTACTGGTGTACTTATTTTGCTCATCAAAATGGACAAAGCATATATGACTGAGTTTAGTCGGTTTCCATAATTATGGCGTGGTTCCGATTTAGTCAATTTTTTTTCGTCCATCATGCAGAGAGAAGCGGATCAGTCGGAAACCTAAAAAGAACATTAAAAAAAAATAAAAATATATATATATATATATATAATCCGTTTTCATAGTTTTATTTAAAAAAAAAACTAAATAAATAATGAATCTTATTTGATAAAAAAAAATATTTCAAATAAAATAATGAAAAATATATAATTATCTATAATTATACAAGGAACTTCAAAAGCGTAATAATTTTTTTTTATTATTTTTTTTTTATTTACTAGAGAAATCACAAATTTTACATGGTAATTAATAAAAAGTATCGTTAAACCAGAATGTTTTGTCTCGATACTCCATTCCGCAGTACTTACATAATCAAATATACAATACGATACTTAGGTACACATCCAGTTCGTAAACAACACAATAATTGCAAAGAATCACAAGTGAGCGCATCTCATCACACCGGCCGCGGCCGGCCGAGCAAAACTAGAACCGGTCGGCGCCTACTCGATACAGGCTGCTCCATTTATGCTATACGAAATAACATAATTATTCAATTTAGTTAAAATAATTTAATTGTTTAAGCATTTCTTTTTTAAGAATATTTCCTATATTATTTGGTGTTATCTAATCTTTCCATTCTTTAGGTAACTTATTTATTAGGTCTGGTATGATGTAATCTGATGTTCTTCTACCATAAAAATTATTGAATTGGGGCTTTCGAAGCATTTGATTTGTTACTTGCCTTGTATTTATTGGATGAGAGATTAAGTGCTGAATTTCACTTCTAAAGTATTGCTTTTTTAACATATGGTATTTAAACTTCGTGTGAACCGGTAGGACATTACATTTAGAACATAAACGTCATGGAGGAAAGGAAAAAATATTCAATACACTGGCAACATTTATAAGAAATGGCGGCTGACGACAATTTGGATTTTTGTATTTACGATAACGTAAAAATATCACTTTAAACTCGATACTTACGCGTGAATAGTTATTTGTACAACAAAAAAAAGAGATTATTAAATATTTATTAATATTATTATAATTAAATATTTATTATTATTATTATCGTCGTCTCGGATTTCACGGGCCTATAAATCCCGGTAATGTCATGTAGAACGCCTGCTGGAACCCGTTCACAGGCGCAACAATAAACACCCATGAACCGGTCGCAGCAGGCATTGGGACTATTGCAGAAAAAGTGAACAGATACCGGTCTATGGATTGAAGTTTGGGTGGACAATGAGACTGGGCTATTGTAAAGAACTCCGGACACCTGCCATAACAATGTTAATACACGTTATCGAGGCAGGTGGTGACTTGCCGCTGACTAGATGGACCCCTGAAACTGCCGTCGTGAAGACGACCAGGAGCAACACCGGTGTGAGCGGCTCAGGGGTGTCGAGAGGTGTGCGCCGCTTTCTACCCAGTGACTGTTAACAGCCACTGTGCCATCTCGCGTCTTATGCATCTTTCACTTCCACCCCTGGAGCATATAGCTCTTACGACTCCCCTCTGGACGGCCAATGAAGGCAAGCCAGAGCTGAGAGTCCTGCGGGTCCCCTTGGGGTCCACTCCGACCGACGAAGACACGCCGGAGACGGAGACCCTGATCGACTCTCTGGAGCACTCGGGTCCGTGGGGTCGTCACTCCCCAACAGCTCGCCACAAGCTGCCCTGCGGGCTTATTAATATTATGAATATTTATTTATATTATTATTACAACAACAACAAGAGAGCAAAGTTTGATATTACTTCGAGTGCTTATTTTGAGTTCCGTGCAAGCGAAAGATAATTTAGAATCTTGAGCGTAGCAAGGGACTCAAAAGCACACGAGATGTAAATAACTTTGATCTCGTGTAGTACACAAGACTCTTCATCTCAGCAGTGAGAACATATCTAGGGAGAACAAATACTTATTATAAAAAGATTTTCAGCTTGCTGGGAATTACTTAATAAAAACACTTTTTTTAAATATAATTTCATAGGCCTAGTTGCTTTTTTCTAATTTCTCTATTTCAGTGCAATCATTCCTAAAAAAAAACTGTTTTAAAACAATAAAGATAGGTATTAAAATACAGTGCGCGCGTGCCTGTGAATATCAATCAGAACTTTCTATTACTCAACGAAGCAAAACAATCAGGAGACAATAAGGCATAGCTCAGTGAGTTGGATGCAGTCGGTTATTACACTTACCTATATTAATTGTGCGTTTCCATGAGAGAAGGGTTCTTTACAGTTTACGGAGACAGACGTTTTTGGAAAATACTTCAAAATGATATTTTTTTTCCTTTTTAGGGTTCCGTACCCAAAGGGTAAAAACGGGACCCTTTTACTAAGACTCCGCTGTTCGTCTGTCCGTCCGTCTGTCCGTCTGTCTGTCACCAGGCTGTATCTCATGAACCGTGATAGCTAGACAGTTGAAATTTTTACAGGTGATGTATTTCTGTTGCCGCTATAACAACAAATACTAAAAACAGAATAATATAAATATTTAAATGGGGCTGCCATACAACAAACGTGATTTTTTTGCTGTTTTTTTTTCCGTAATGGTACGGAACCCTTCGTGCGCGAGTCCGACTCGCACTTGGCCGGTTTTTTGCATACCTAATAGTAAAATATAGTATTAAGGGAAAAAAACACCATACATCATTAAAATAAAAGATTTAAAACACGGAAAACAGGCATAGCTTAGGCTAATCACACTCCGATGACGTAATGGCGTCTGACAGTTCGGGCCGCGCCCATCGAGTGTGACCATCGACTCCAATTAGCCTAAGATACGTCGAGACGTCTGACGGATGAAACTTATATTTTATGAAAGAATATATGTTCCTGAACATGAATAAATAGGGTTGCCTAAAGAAATATGGTCAAGGCTATTTTTAATAAATTAAAAAAAAAATTTTTTTTCAAAATTTACCGACTTGCCTGACGAACGAAATAAGTTTCAATGGAAAGTATACAACTTGTACAGCATAAATGAATCAGGTTGCCTATCTTTTTTCGGTCACTATTATAAGGTTGCCGTTTTTATCGATAATTGCACTCATCCGTCTGACGCTTGAATTATATATCAAAATAATGGTAATTTTATTGCGAATACAGTGGTATGAGGTTGCCTGCGAAAATCCGGTCACAAATAAGATTTGCCAGGCTTTTAAAGAAAATAAGAAGGAAAGACTTTTAGGGATAACTCAAAAACGGCTTAACTGATCACGATTGTTTTAACTTTTTTCGAATGTTTAAAGCACTATTTATTGAATATTTCTCATATTTTTTGGATAGATCGTTCAAAAGTCAGAAGGAAAAACCCTTTTTTTTTTCTAAATAATTATTTCCGAAATGACTCACTTTATCAAAAAATGTTGTTTAAGAGCCCGGTAACGATATTGGAGCAAAAATGTAAAATTGATAGATTTAGTCGTTGAAATTATACAAGTTTGGTAACCTAATATCTAAATAACCGGTAACATATGAAAAGAAGGGGCAGTTTATAAAAAAATCATCAAAGAATTATGGTGGTAAATTATACAAAATGATGTATAAGAACAGTTTCAGCATATGTTGTAAATTGTTTAAGTATCAAAATTACGTTGAAATTAAGTCGATTCTCAGATAAAATGTCACTTGTTTTGAAGTAATTTCTGGAGAAAATTAAATTAGTCTAACTTTCATTTACACTACTTCAAAGTCATAATAATAAAAATATAGTATGTCTTTCCTTCTTATTTTCTTTAAAAGCCTGGCAACCCTTATTTGGGACCGGATTTTCTCAGGCAACCCTATACCAATGTATTCGCATAATTTCGCAATAAAATTACCATCATTTTGATATATAATTCAAGCGTCTGACAAATGAGTGCAATTATCGTTAAAAACACCTGTTTTTAAACACGGCAACCTCATAATAGTGACCGGAAAAAGATAGGCAACCTAATTTATTCATGTTGTACAAGTTGTATACTTTCCATTGGAACTTATTTCGTTCGTCAGACAAGTCGGTGAAATTTAAAGAAAAAATATTATTTTCAAAAATTTATTAAAAATATCCTTGACCGTATTTCTTTTGGCAACACTATTTATTTATGTTCAGGGACATATTTTCTTTCATAAAATATAAGTTTCATCCGTCAGACGTCTCGGTGAAGGTAGACCATACTCGTATATACCGTATCTCCTACTAAATCGTAGGGCTGCACTCGATCAAACCACATAATCGCTTATCAGTTCGGCCTTCTGATGAAAATCCTTCGCCCACGAAGATCACATCACGTCACATCAGAGGACTTGTGACGTAGGCGATTGGTGCTCAGTGAATCCGATGGCCCCGATGACTGCTACATACATCAAAACTAAAGCCTATTAACATCTGTTACAGTTCCAAGTCAGCTTCTGATGTTGAGACCCCTTTAGGCCACATCAAAGTTTCTATTTCTTAAAGTAAGGTTCTTTAAGCACTGTAATGTTGTAAATTGTATGATGTTATCACTTAGCACGGTATTATAAATCCGATCATAAGATCTCAAACAATGAGCAGTCGGCTTATATCTTGTCTAACCGTGTACATCTCTTTTTTTATCTTATTTTAGGAGAGTTAAAGAATTATCATGTAACATGTAGTCAAACGTTGTTTTAACGTATAAAATGACACTTCCACATTTGCGTAATACTCAAGTCTCAAGTATATTGTTAATTAAGTAAATTGTACAAATCTACACTATAACAACAAAATAGGCTAATCACATATTTCAAAGGTTCTTTCTGACAAACTCATACAAAAATTTATAGAAAATCTTCATTAAACCCTTTTTGCCTCTGTTCATTGAAGCCCCCGATCTTCATCACAAAAGGTAATAAATCTCAACCCACGTGCCACTCAGTCGTGGTTTCGTAGAGCTCGTGTTACCAATTTCGATGATGTATTATCGTCGAGGGATTGCCCGTAGGTAAAGAGTGCTTTGTTATGTGCTACTAAAACAAAATCGTACGATGATAAAATATTGAATTACCGTAAATGTACTTCATGCGCAGATACGTAAATATGGAACATTTTAGTATTTTCTTTCGTGTTTTTTTTTTTAATTTAGCTAAATGGACCATCAATCAAAATAACCACAATATATGCCGACTTGTGACAAACACCGAAGAAAAATAAAACTATATTCAAGACTTAAGGAACAATAAAATGGGTCCCTTTGTATGCAAGTTTCCAAATTATTAAGCGCTCAGTTTTCATTGTTCTTAACTTGTGTTCGTGCCAAAACGCGGATATCCAAAGCTGTAATTAAAACTATCAAGACTGAACTGCAACTAGTGTAGTCATTCATTGATTCATTCATTTACTCAATGCTGGTGGACATTGGTTCTGTCCCTGGCAACAGCCGGCAACAAGTGGATGGTCAAGAGTATAGTATAAACCGGTTAAGTATGGAACAGGGATGATGCGAATATTCGCATCCGCATCCGCATAAAATCGATGCGGAGCTTAATGCGGATGCGGATGTGGAACAGGTAGGCACAGGAACGTCTTAGCGGCGGCGTAAGTGCTAGGTAATTTCGTCATTAGGCAATTTCGTCATTAGGCAATAGGAATCTCGTTTCGTTTTTGTGATTCGTCGATCGAGCACTTTAGCCTATATGACGGACAGCAACAAGAAGTGAAAAGTTTGTTTTATTTGGACTTTAGTATAGTAATGCGATAGTGTATTACGTGCGATTAGATACTATATTCTTGTTCAAATACTAAAAGTTTCGTTTTTTTTAAATAAAAACGGCTAAAGTGTAATTATTATTATTACGAGCCTATTGTGTCCCACTGCTGGGCAAAGGCCTCCCCCCTCTTCTTCCACTCCTCCCGGTTTTGAGCTACATCTGGCCAGTCGCTCAAAAAGGAGTCCAAGTTATCCCGCCATCGCCGACGAGGTCTGCCGGATCCCCGGTTTGACTCATGGGGCACCCACTCTGTGGTTATAAAATGTAATATTTGACATTTTTTATGTGCCTAATCTCGACATCCGCATCCGCGTCCGCGGATGTGAGCCTTTAAAAATCCGAATCCGCGTCCGCGGATGTCAAAAAATCGGCATCCGCAACATCCCTAGTATGGAACAGACTGAATCAAGCTCATTATGGTGGCCCATTTAAGAATAAACTGAAGCAGGCCTATTCGCTCTTCATTCCTGGTGTACCAAAGGGGAATCGAGGACTGCCCGCTTTTGTATGTATCGTTTTGGGAGTCCCAAGTCGGGGACCAGCCGTTGCTGGCATCATTCTGGGCGTCCCACTCGGGGAGCTAGGGATAGCCAGGCCGTTGTGGGCTACAACTTGAAAGCAGTTTAAGCGCCACTTGCACCATTCCACTAACCCAGGGTTAACCAGTTAAACCTGGAGTTACCACGGTTACCAGTGCAATATGACACTGGGTTAACGTTTTAACCGCTTAACTCCGGGTTAGTGGGATGGTGCAAGTGAGCCGAAATCGAATTCAGATAATAATGATTTCGCATTGTTTCATTAACCAAAATGAAAAAAAAAAAAAATAGTTGTGGAATTAATAGGGTATTTGACTGTATTTAAAATAAAATACTTTATACCATCCATGAAATAAAGCACCAGAAGATTAATAGAGAATCGTAGGCAGCAGTTATTTTAAGACTCAATTTATATTTTAAAATCCGTATACAACTTAAAGAGTAGGTAATTTAATAGTGACGTTACATGCTAGTGTTTCATATAAATTCCATAGTAGCATAATCATTTTGACAGTTCGAAAAAGAAACTGATTTGACTAGTAGTCAAATAGGTATATGATTAAATTATTGTATGTTTCAATTATAGAGCATTCATTAACTAAATGACTAAACGTCAAAACTATTAAGTGTTGCATTAAAAATTCAAGTTTTAGTTTCCGTATATCTCGAATCCGAAGAAATGTTCGCTAGAAATAATCAAAATTACAGATTGATATTGATATAAATCGGCATCTCAGATCACCAGATTTAGTAAAATTTAACACCAAAAAAATCGTTTTTACCGCCAAAAATAATGAATGATCACCAAAATTAGAACTCCTATTTAATGTGAAATGATTACCAAATTTGTACCATTTTTTTTATTCTTTTAAAACAAATAACACCAAAATTAGTTAATAGTGATTTTAACCCTAAAATAGTTAATGATTACCAAAATTAGAACTCCATCTTAATGTGAAATTATAACCAAAATTTTTAATCTTGCTATTCTATTGAAGCAAATGACTCCAAACTAATCATTGTAAACCCAAAAAATAGTAAAAACTCCATTTAAATGTGAAATTATAACCAAAATTTTTAATTTTCCTATTCTATTAAAGCAAATGACTCCTAATTTTAATTAATCATTGTAAAAATAATAAATACCACCAAATTTTTTACCACATTTTAATTAAAAATGTGCAAATATTTAACATCTCATTATCCCATTAAATTAATTAATCCACGTTGTCACCTTCTTCTAGTAGCATTTCGTTTCTGTAAGGGTGGCAGTTCTAACCTAACCTAACCCACTTTTCTTGTATCATTTCATGAATCAAGAATCAAAAGTTTTATTCGAACCGAGGTACTTATTTTGTGTCAATAAGGAACTATGACATTCCTTATGTACTACGTCATAGAAAATATATTACTATATTTATAATATAAATCTCCGCTGTTAAGACGAAAGGAGACGACCGCCTCGAAACCGGTTTTCCATACAAACGTGTTCTCCATTTTCCTCTCTGGATATTAACATTAATAAATAGTACATTATGATACAAGTATGCTAAGTTGGCCATTACACACGAGGCGATATTGTGCGCGCGAGCTGTAAGCGAGCGCGCAATAAGAAAGCCGATTTATGTAATGACCAATGCACACGCGTTTCGTACGACGTTTTTCAACACACTTGCGAGAAAAAAATGAAACTTTCATATTAATCAAATATTAATAGTTAAAAGAGTTTTCTCAAAAATGGACGGCAAAGTCGACGTTGCCGGTTAAAAAGTAGGCCGCGAAGTGCGTAGTTTATGGTCAGTCAAAAAATTAAAAAGTTAAAAACATTGCAGACTCGATTTCAAGACTGCAATGTTGCATACCTATAAATTCCATTATTTGTCGAGTTCTAAACTTTTTAAAAGTTGAAGTGGCCATATCAAATGAAGGCATAGGTCCATTAAACAGCCAAACAGATGACCAGTACTTATTATTATAATGTTGGTACCGCGATTATTTAGGTGTCTCAAATAGGTTGGCGTATTTTTAGCAGAAAAATACACTTCTATTTTAATTAAAAAATAAGACGGCGGCAAAGCAAATCTTTTTACTTTTTTCTGTGAAAATATATACATAAGAACGTTGCTACTGTAAAATATTTCTATTTTATTAGTATTTATTGCGCCATATTTGAGAAAAGCACTATATATGACTCGGCTGGAAGGCTACTTGCTGGCTTCGGATTCAATTAAACGGACTCCCAAGGTCGTCCGTTTAAAACGAATCCTCAGCCACCAAGTAGCTACTTCCGAGCCTCGACAATAATGTACTATAGTATTGTGTGTTTCATCTGTCATACTCGTACTGCCGGCCGGCCCTCGCTCGCCCCGGCCGCGGGCGGCGCGGCGGGCGGGCCGGCCGGGCCGCGCGCCGCGCACTCGCCTGCGGGCGCGCCCGTGCCCGCCAGTCCGACCAATTAAAGAAGGCTCCCTTTCCATGCATATTATTACCAATCAGTTAGCTTCTTAACTCAGTCGGATAATATAATGAAAAACCACGAGTGGAATAATACACTGAAAGAGCACGCGTGTTTAATATCTAGGATTATGAGCCAAAAATCGCTGGAATAAAAACATCGTTTTGAGCAAGTGTGTTGAAAAATATTTTTTTCGTTGTTTAGGGTTCCGTAGTCAACTAGGAACCCTTATAGTTTCGCCATGTCTGTTCGTCTGTCTGTCTGTCCAAGGCTTTGCTCTGTGATCGTTAGTGCTAGAAAGCTGCAATTTTGATAAATCCGACAAAGTTGTACAATTAAATCTAAAAATGTGACGTTTTCAACCAAAAGGTAGCACATTGTTCCTTGCTGGAAATAGCGCCTTACTGACAAGCGACAAGGGTGTCATTTTTTTTCGCTTTAACTTTAAACCTGCAGTGTGGGGTATCGTTGGATAGGTTTTTCGAAACAAATAGGGGTCTTCAGAAAACATTTCAATATTTTCGAATATAATCGCTCCGAAAAAAAAGTGTACAGGCCCTCTAACTTTTGAATTATGGGTCCAAAAATTATGAAAAAAAATGGTAGAAATAGAGCTTAGGTAAGACATTAAATAAAAACTATAGCGAACATGATCAGTTCAGCCGTTTTTGAGTAATCGCAAAAAGTCGCCTCTTCATAGTAAAATGACGTACAACCACAGTTAA
The DNA here is from genome assembly GCF_947568885.1 of Cydia strobilella. Classification (NCBI taxonomy): domain Eukaryota; kingdom Metazoa; phylum Arthropoda; class Insecta; order Lepidoptera; family Tortricidae; genus Cydia; species Cydia strobilella. The sequence continues at coordinate 35,705,047 of NC_086068.1, forward strand.
ACGTTATTACGACATTAAATGGGTTTTTAAAGTTACGTATTTAGCATTATTCATGTAAATAAAGTAAATTGTAAGATAAGATAAAAACTGCTTATTTCACTCGTTCAATTGTTATTTAATATTTAATGTCTCTAAAACAGTTTCACTGGCTGAATAAGTAATTCCGTTGCCTATATATTCGCACTTTTAGAACGAAAAAGTAAAAAATTCAAAAGTAAGAGGCAATCCCGCTGATTTCCATACTTAAATTAACAAATCATTTTTAAATAACTGCAGTTTTCTTAAATACGAGTATGTGTTTCGATAAATATTGCAATTTAATGTTTTTCGCTATGGATTATTATGACCAGACATGCAAAGCCTCCGATTAAAAATTCTAAGGAAAAAATCATGGTTATTACTTTAATTTAAATTTGATATGATACCGAATACGTCCTTTTTGCAGAAATATCTGTACGGCGCTGCGGAGCTCGGTGTGGCATACGTTGCGTTAGAAACTTGAATTTTTAGACTCGGTAAGAAAATCATACTTAGTACTCACATGTGGGAAAATATAGTACCGATTTCTTTTGTTTGTTTTAATTTCTACCACAATGGATTGCTAGCTGTACCTACTAGATCTCGCTAAACATAATGCTTTGTCACTAAACAGAAAGATTTTATGGGTTAATTTTCAAATGAGCAATTTTTTGCTGTCCCAAGGCTAAAATTTCAAGTATACTGAAGGAACAGTATTGCTATGGGTATATTTTCATTATATATGTTATAAACTAATAATAAAACATACTGTGTTCCTTAAGTATGTATTGTTTTTGATAAAATTGAATTTCAAACCCTAAAAACAGCTAAATCTACCGCTGTATCGCGTGTCCCGCGTGCGGTTTGGCCCAGCAAAAAAATCATAAGTTTGGATGTAGGCAACGTAACATCAAATTCTTAATACCTGTTATACCTGTATACCTATAGAAAAATATTTAGAGAAAACCTTTTTGTGGTTGTCCCGCGCGGCACTGTTTCTGTTATGACTCAAGGATACCTCCCTAAATCTGATTTGTGGTTTGTCTATTGACGACTAGTCTGGCCTAGTGGGTAGTGACCCTGCCTGTGAAGCCGATGGTCCTGGGTTCGAATCCCGGTAAGGGCATTTATTTGTGTGATGAGCACAGATATTTGTTCCTGAGTCTTGGGTGTTTTCTATGTATTTGTATATTATATATTGTGACGTTTTGAGTCGCATTCAGTAGGATAGGATACGTTGAAGAAAAATACCCGGATTAAAATTACAAAATGTATTTAAACTAAAAACTAACTAAAAGGAAGATAGGGCCGTGAGTCTAATTCTGAGCTGGCAGATTAGTAAATTAGCGCGAAACAAGTCTTTGATAGGAGTCACTTCCCTGCACTAGTTGCAGAAAGTTGCACTCGGAGATAGACGTCTTCAGCCGTGGCTCCGGATCCTCAGCACGGGAACCTTCCGGAACGTAGAGGAGCATGCGCATTGCGCATCCAGGTTGGTAGGTGAGTATCTCAACCTCAGACTCGGTCCCTAAGATTTTATACATCTTAGTAAAATACTAAAAATGTTATGTGACTGTGACATCCGGCGCACAAAGGAAGAATTAATAAGCGACCCTTTAAGCATTATTTCAGTGTTCACGGATGTGGCAGTCACAAAGATTACAATAGAAAGGTAAATTAAAATCAAATTGTCCTTATTAGAAATTCACAACACTTACCCGATCCGGGGAAATGTACACAGCATATTATGATTTAAAAATGATCGGCAACTCGCGATCTAGCTAGTTTGCGTCAAGGTTTGAATTATATATTAATATTTTAAATATTTAGAAGATTATTTGTGAAAGCAATGTCACTGATCTTCACAATTTTCTTAGTGACAGATTTCCAAAGATTTCAAGATTCAAATTTTTAACAGCCGGCCAGCACAAAAGGCTAAACACGAACGAGGTATTATAGCAAACCGTTACAATATATAGTTGTCTGAGTACCCACAACACAAGCCTTCTTAAGCTTACTGTGGGACTTGATCAATCTGTGTAAGAATGTCCTATAATATTTATTTATTATTATTTATTTATTATGAATCTACCATTACATTTAATTAACAATACAATAGGGTAGTTGACACTTGTATAATTTTATAACTAAATCTATTTAAATAGTAAGAAAATGAGCAATTTATCACAATTGGAGACTTTAAAATATATGGGAATAATAAAAAAATACAAGACCTCAAAGTTTCGAAAAAAAAACTTTTTTTTTAACTTTCAAATAGGAATTAATAACGGTATCATTCGATTCCTTACATTTTGTATTAGCGTTTGCTCAGTAAAGTGCGGGTGCCAGACTTTGACAATCATTTGTGACATTTGTGTATTGCTTTAAGACAATGGGTTCCGTACACACATTTGATCCTCAAAACAAACCTGATCGACTGATAGCATAAAAAAAATTGACAACTACCCAATTGTACATACTTGGGCTTCGATCTAAGTATACTTATATAGGTATATTCTAGTTTTTTTTGGTACGGTTACTGAGCCATTTGTATGGGCCCTTATTTATTGATATATGTAGAATTGATATAAAAATGTTTTTCTTTATAATAATAGTTGGCAGTAGGGTGTAAGATTTTTTTTTAATAAATACGTGAATCGGATACATTATGTGTTTTTCTTTTATGATTTTTAGAAAAAGAACTAAGGGCTGCAGAATTGTTGTTCATCCAAATATAATGTTACATTAATAAACTATCTAATACGACATAAAACTAAAGGATTGGGTCTTTTATTTTGATAGGATAGGTTGACGAAAAAAAAAGGGAAAAGTGTCCAAGGAACAACACCCCTGATGTACTTTGGACATATCCCGTTGTACCTCGGATATGACAATTTTAATTACTAAATTTATAATATAATCATACAAATAAAATTTATAAATGAAATCACAGGCTTTTTAGTATATATATTTTATTACAAAAAGGCAAGCACTTGACCGCAATCTCACCTGATGGTAAGTGCCGATGCAGTCTAGGATGGATCATGCTTACCTAAAAGATGTCTATTCACTCTTGATTTGAAAAGATCCAAGTTATAGTGGACTGGGAATTTATTTGCAGGAAGTGAATTCCACTCCTTAGCCGTTCGCACGATAAAGCTGGATGCATAGCGCTTAGTACGAATCAGTGGCAGAGTAACGACGTAAGGGTGAAACGCAAGTCCGCGTCTAGTCCCACGGTGACAGAATGGAGATGGGGGGATTAAATTATGTAATCCCATCGCACACTCCCCGAAATGTATCCTGTAGAACACCGATAAACACTAACTTTATACTTAATAAACTTTCTGCCGTCTAGCCTCTACTAATCCCGCATCTCCTATAAGCTTCCTAGCGCGTTCGTCTATGGAATCTAAGGCGGCTAACTGATATTTGGCGGACCCATCCCAAAGGTGGCTGCAGTACTCCATACACGACCGGACTTGAGCTACGTAAAGCTGAAGAAGCTGCCCCGGTGTGAAGTACCGTTTGACCTTAGAGAGGACGCCCAATCGTCTAGCTGCAGATTTGGCCAGAGATTCAATATACGCCCCAAAGCTCAGGTTAGACGAGATACTCGTGCCAAGTAGCTGAAGATGGTTAGATATCGGTACGGATACATACCGAAAAGTAGGAGTCAGGCCGAAAGGACTCCGTTTCGCAGAGAACAGACACGCCTGCGTTTTGGTTGCGTTGAATTTGACCAGGTTAGTGTCGCCCCAATCGGACACTGTCTTAAGTGTCAAATTCAGACGGTCCACCATAGCTTGTCGACAAGATTGGACCTCATCTTTTTTGGCCCGAGCATTAGAGAGGTATCTGTCCACAACAGTGCTATCATCGGCATATCCAAAAGTATCTGGGACTAGCATGTCGTTGATATGTAGCAGAAATAAGGTCGCGGACAGAACAGAGCCCTGAGGAACGCCGGCGTTAATAGTCCATTGGTCAGATGTGTAGACAGATTTACGCCATTTAATAAATGTTCTATTACTAATTACCTTAGAAAAATATACTTAATATATACTTAATAAAATAAAATTTTAGGAATCCTTTCTAAGATCGATTACTCGGTAACTTACAACGCAGATAACCAATAATTATAAATACGGCAAATATTAAACCTTTAGTAAAAAAATATTACAATAGTAATCCTACCATCGTGTAGCTAATTAACTTAACTTTAACCTATTATATTAAGTTTTATTATCTAATAGCAAAACTTGAAATAATCATCCTTGATGTAAAATTGGAAATACCGATTTTTCATAACACAATTTATATTTTAATTTTTTTCATGAGATACCGGCCTCTCTCAAATTTCATTGCTAGCTTGATTTTGATAATTAATAATAACGTTTCAAGTAATATAAATGAAATATTTCAATAACCGTGGCAATGTGGAAATATTGCTAACTGTCCGAGGTAAAACTAGGTCAAAGTAACAACAGTTTATCTAATAGCTTACTGTAAAAAGTAGAAGAAAGTGTGCCTTGCACACTATATTTTTTTGTTGTTAAAAACCCATCCTTACACAATAATTACATTAATTACGAATCTAATTTTCCAAAATAATCTAAAGGCCAGACAAATGTCGAAAAACAAAACGCACTTCAAAAATTGACCCTTATACAGGGTGGCCAAAACATATGTGCATTTCCGTTGCCAGGGAGATTTTGGGATTATACAGAGCAACTTTTACTATGTGATCAACCCCGAAATCACGAAAAAAATTTGGCTGTTTCATACATTTTGGCTGGTCCATTTTCTATGGGAGGGTAATTTTTTTTTGCGATTTCGTGGTAGGTCCCATAGTAATAGTTGCTCAGTGTAATCCCAAAACCTCCTTGGCAACAGGAACGCACATATTTTTGGCCACCCTGCATAGGTTACCTATCACTGACTGAAACTCAAGTCGTCCTTGGATCGAATAAAAAAAAACTTAAGAAAACAATCTTGGTTTGTACCTGACATCGAAAATGTGACATTGAATAATTGATTTCATTATTGGCTCTGCCGTGGGACCGACAATAGAATTTGCTGATCGGAATTTCAAATAGAAAAATGCTTAAAATGTTTTCTGCGTAAAAATAAGGCTGGATTTAGGTAAAGGAGGGCGTCGGCTTTGTAAAAATCAGGCAAAAAATGAGTACAACATCGTGGATTTAAGTTGTAGTGCCGATTCTAGAAAGATTTTAAGTACATAGTTCTCCATGTCTGATTGAGCAAAATTATTCCATCATCGTCATCATCATCGTATCAGCCCTTTAAAGCACACTGCTGAGCATAGGCCTCTCTTCTCTTCTAGTACGCCACTTGTCGCGGTCCTGAGCTAATCTCATACAGAAGTGATCCGCAATCTTCCGGATGTCGTCCGGATACCGAGCATGGCGCGTTTCACAGCTCTCTGCTCTGTTCTACGCGGATTTTATGCACAGCCTCCTTAGTGAGCGTCCATCAGACCTTAGGTAGGTACTCAGCTAATAGTGGTTATATTCTTTTTGCTTTGGCTAAGTAAAACTACACCCTTTCCATAAATAAATTTGAAAGAACAGGAATATAAATCTATCCTAACCATCGGTAGGTATGTTTTATACCCACATATATTACAGTTTATTGTTTAGTATAGGTACAATTGTAAAGGTTTAAATTTTATACTCTCCTTTAACCCCAAGTTATAAAATATTAAATATTCTTTTTTCACATCACCAATTCGAAAAAGGGGTTTTTCTTCCCTGCTAAGAGGGATCAAAGTATCACTTTTCCTGTTCTAGGACACTAGTTTTAAATTTTTTGCACATAATTTTTTTAGCTTAAATAATCTTTTTATTAAACATCATAATTACCTCATAGATGATGTGAAAATCGTAGCATTGGTAGCAAAATGTTTGTATGTATCTATGCATGTTTGTTCGCGATTATCTTGCGTTTGGGTGAACAGATTTTGATGCGGTTTTCAGAAAAGTGTTTGTTACATTCTGGAGAAGGTTTAATTGTACAATTGGACCCGGTAGGTGGCGCTGCTATCGGTATACCTGTCGTCAAATTTGATTTGCTGAAACAGATTTAGTTGAAATTTTGTGTTCAGATGAAATAGTGGGATTGTTAGTGGTAGTGGGATTGGGAGTGGGGTGGGGGTGGGGGTGGGAGTGGGAGTCGAAGTCGGAGTCGGATTCGGAGTCGGACTGAGACTGGGACTGGGAATGGGAGTGGGACTGGGACTGGGACTGGGACTGGGTGTTATTTTTATGCGGAGTCGAGTGATTAACACAGTTGGAAAGAAGTGAAACATTTAATATATATTATTAAAAATACACTAGTACATCACCTCACCACCTGCACTCACACGATCTCATACACCTACACACACACATACACACTCACTCTCATACACACACACACACACACACACACACACACACACACACACACACACACACACACACACACACACACACACACACACATACACATTTAATGTAGATAAAATTGTATTAGCTTAAGTTTTCTTTCTGCTTTTGTTAAACTAAAAATTACTTGTTGCTACGGAGGAGCGGGGCTTCCTGATACAGGTATAATATACTTAAAAGGAAGTCCCAACCTACTACCTTGTAATGTAACATTTTATTAATGAAATAAAATATTTTCATTTTTAATTTTCATTTTTTTCTTTTTTTTTCATAAGACATGACATGTTTACATAGGAAAAATAGTTGCCGACTGACAAACGGAACGAACACTAGCTTTCACATCTGAATTTGAAGTATCTTCTCTAGATGGCCAGCGTTACACTTCCAACACCCTCCCATAACGTGGGCATCATGATGGCTTCATGCCACTCCAAGCTGACGAGTGAACACCTCGTGCTTGACACAGCCCAGGGGCTTAGTGAACACATCTGCTAACATTTCATCCGTAGGGATGTATACAATTTCTACGCTAAACCTATCTATCATATCTCTAACGTAATGAAATCTTATTTCTATATGCTTGCTCCGTCTGTGATGAGTGTGATTGGTAGCAAGCTGTATAGCAGATTGATTGTCACAATACATTACTATTTTACAACTAGTCGTCATTAGCAATTCCTTAATTAAAGCTTGTAGGAACACAGCTTCTCTACTCGCTTCGCTCAAGCTGCAATATTCCGCCTCGGTGGACGAAAGCGATATGCAGGACTGTTTGTAGCTACCCCAAGATACCGAATTACCGCCGTATTTAAACCCATACCCCGTGTACGACTTTCGATCAGGATCTGCCGCCCAATCTGCGTCAGAAAAACCCTCAAGAACGGGATCTACATTCGACTTCTTAAATACCAAAGCCTTTTGCTTAGTACCTTTAAGATATCGCAGTACACGCTCAGCTTGATTCCAATGGAATTCCGTATAACAACTGTTAAATTTACTTAAATATGACACGCCAAACGAAATGTCAGGTCGCGTAGTTACACATAAATACATAAGACTACCAATCAACTCTTGATACGGAAACTTCGTCACAATGTTATTTGTAGCATTATTAGAACTCTCAATGACCGAACTAACATTAGTTATCATGGGAGACTTTACAGGCTTACAGTCTGTCATGCCAAAACGATCTAACATATTATCCGCTTTTCCTGACTAAGTTTGATGGAAGTTGCATCACGTTCTACCTTTATACCTAACATGTTTCGTACCGGACTTAGGTCTTTGAGTTTAAAAACTTTTAACAAAGAACTTTTTAACGTCTCAGCCAGACGTTTGTCATTATAAAACACGAAAAAATCGTCAACATACAGAGCGATAAAAACAATCGACTCACCTGATCTCTTAGTGAAGATGCAGTCCTCTTGTTTACACTGTCTGTATCCCAAAGAAAGTAAGATATCTTTTACCTTTTGGTACCAGGATCGCGATGCTTGCTTCAACTCATAGACAGCCTTTCGTAACCTATAGGTATATACTTTGTTCTCACTCCCAGGGCATATGAAACCTTCCGGTTGTTGCATAAAGATCTCCTCTTGCAAATCTCCATTCCGGAATGCTGTCTGCACGTCTAAATGATCAATGTTAAGGTTCATTTCTACAGCCAGAGATAGCAACAATCTTATAGAACAATGACGAACGACCGGTGAAAAAGTTTCTTGGAAATCTTCACCATATCTTTGAGTAAAGCCTTTAGCTACCAACCTTGCCTTATAACGTGTAATGTTCCCATCAGAGTCTCTTTTAAGAGTGAAAATCCACTTATTTTTAACGACGTTCTTGTCAACCGGTTTATCAGTAAGCTCCCAAGCTCCGTGTGAGACAAAAGAATCGATTTCCTCTTTCATGGCCTTCTGCCATAACTCTTTATCTTCACAACTCAAAGCTTCTTTGACAGTACGTGGCTCTATGGGCTCCGTCACATTACACACGTTAGTTATGTTACAGGTTGTCTTAGGCATACGTGAACGTAGGTTATATCGTTGACCAGTAGACTCAGGCAACGTTACCGAATCTTCACTAGCCTCGCGTTCACACTCAAACTCTACAGGATGATTTGGTGATTCTGCAGGAACTGTATCTGGCTCCGCCTCAAATGGATGATCTGACGACTCAGCCAACAGGTACTCTGGCTCCGCCTCAACCGACGTAGTCTCCAGCATCTCCCTCTCATCATCACCTCCTGTAAGATAAATAGGTTCAAACACACGTTTTGGCCCTATTTTAGAATGTCTCCCTGGAAACACAGATTCGTTGAACACCACATCACGTGATACAACGATGTTATTGTCATTAGGGTTGAACAAACGATATCCTTTGACGTTATCACAGTAACCTAAATAGAATAGCCTTCTACTTTTGGGATCTAACTTTTTACGTTTACAGTCAACTACATGAGCAAATGCCTCGCAACCAAAGACACGCAGATTTTTAAGGCTCACTTTCTTACCACTCCACACCTCTTCTGGTAATCTACCAGAAAGTCTTGAGCTTGGCGATCTGTTGATCAAAAACGCCGCAGTGTTTACAGCCTCTGCCCACATCTTGTCATCAAGATTTGCGTTATACAGTAGACATCTGACCTTGTCAAGTAAAGTCCGTCAACTCAGCATTAACGTACTCAGAGCCATTATCTGTTCTCAGTACCTTGACTTTAGCACTACACTGATTCTCTACCAGTCTAATAAAATCTTTAGTGTACTTACACACTTCACTCTTCTTTGCAATGGGATAGACGAACACCTTCCTGGAGTAGTCGTCTAGGAACGTGAGGACGTAGCGCTTGCCTCCGAGAGAAGTAGTCGGCATCTGCCCCATGACGTCACTGTGAATGAGCGCCAGCCGAGCCTCGGCTACCTGTTTGTTATGATTGGTCACAAAGGGAGCGCGGGATTGCTAACCCTTAAGACACACATCACAAACTTTCTTCTGAGTAGTAAACTGAAAGTCAATGTCATTAGCAACCTTCCTAAGTGATGCCAAGCTGTCAAAATTTATATGAGCTAAACGTTGATGCCATAACATCATATCCTTAGACGTATATGACGTTGTCAGATCGACTTTACCCACAGAATGAAGCCTGTAAATTCTCCCAACTTTCCTAGCATGTAAAACTACTTTACCATCTTTAGGTATGTCACATCCATTTTTATCAAAAATAAATTTAAATCCCTTTTCAGCAAGAGTAGACACAGATATTAAATTAACAGTAAGGTCAGGTACAAGCATTACATCTGTTAAAGTAGTATCTATCGTATGTCCACGAGAGCTAACCGTAAAATGTACGTCACCTTTCCCATTCACATCTAACTTCTTGCCGTTAGCAACACACACCTCCTTAGTCGACGACTCATCAAGAGCTTGAATCCATTCTTGGCGTCCTGACATATTATATCACTCATCATTAATATATCACGAACTGTCAGTGTTAAGTGCAGACAGCACCATAGAAGTCGGCGTCGCTCCATTACGGTTCAATTGAGGACAATCCTTCTTGGCATGTCCTTTAGAACGACACTTCTAACACCACAACTTGTTCGTACTTGACGAGGTACTGCGTGGTTTGATGTACTTGAGGCATTTTTCTTCTCGACTCGGAAGCTACCCTTTTCATTACTACGATTCCGTGTAAATAAGCAGCCATCGCCACTACCAGCGGTGCTCCCTTTCCATCTCTTATCTTAAAGTAGTTTTGTTTTTACCATATCTGTAGTTATGTCTATACTAGAATCCTCCAGAGCCATTATCATTGGGTCATAATCTTGAGGCAACCCTTGAAGCATAATAGCAGCCAGAAATTCATCATCAAGAGGTTTCTTCATGCTACTCAATTGTTCAGAAAGTGACAAGATCTCGTTGACATAAATCTCCATGCTATCGAACTGATCTAGCTTAATCGAGCATAAAGTCCGCAGACACGACAATCTCCTGTTCAACCCGGTGTCATCGTAAGCCTTCTGCAAGGCATCCCATACATCCTTCGCAGTTTTCGCCTGCACAATGTGAGAATAGCACGATTTTTCAACAGTCAAACATAGCCTCGCTCGAGCCTTCTCCTCTCTACGAGCTAATTTGTTAGCGTTGTCACCTGAGGTTTCTGATTTTCCAGTAATACATTGCCACAAATCCTCGAATACGAGTATATTTTGCATTTGAAATGCCCAATCGCGATAGTTGATGGTACCTTTTAGCTTGTCCATCGTAACTTTCGAATTAGTATACTCATCCATATTTCGAGTAAAATAATAATATTTTCACAAAATATTTACACTTCACACATGTAGCACATAACCTGTTATTTTTATGCGGAGTCGAGTGATTAACACAGTTGGAAAGAAGTGAAACATTTAATATTAAAAATAAGACATGACATGTTTACATAGGAAAAGTAGTTGCCGAGTGACAAACGGAACGAACACTAGCTTTCACATCTGAATTTGAAGTATCTTCTCTAGATGGCCAGCGTTACACTTCCAACTCTGGGACTGGGACTGGGACTGGGACTGGGACTGGGATTGGGACTGGGACTGCGACTGCGACTGGGAGTGTGTAGGTAAACTAATAGGTTCAATAGGACGAAACATAATACTACATTTACAAATCTTTTAGCACCGAAACGTCAAAGTTTCGTCGCGAATAATTATCGAGGTTGGCCATCGCCTACACTAGCTAGAGTACCTACTAGCCCCAAACTAATATTTTAGCCCAAAATCTAAAATAAATGAAGTACTTATACTACCTATCACTAAAACGTAAGATAAAAGAAATACATAAAAAAAATGATTAAAAATTGAAATAAAAAACAAATGTCATGATTTATTTATGTTAACATTTAAGATAGCAGTTAAATAATAATTCTACTGTGGCAACATTAGTACGTTACCCCGATTAATACAGGGGTAGCTGGGAAAGTAACATTATACTGTTGGCAACACGGTAGTTTTAGCAAATGGTGGGGCACGGAGTAACGGGGACAGACTCGTTCACTTGGGTTGAGGCGGTCAAAGAGGACGCATCGCAAAGGACTGGTTAATCAGAGTACCTGTAAGTACCTCCATTGTTGTGTTGGTAAAAATTTAAAGTAACCATGCAAGAAGCTTCACAAATCAGAAGTGTTAAAGTACCACTAACCCACAATAGCATTTTTAGATTCGATCGGTATAATAAAAACGTAAGTTGTCGTTATAAACCTTGAGTGATTATGTGTTTCGAATGCAGTTTTGTAGCTGTAAGAAGCTTAGACTTTCGTTACATTGTTGCTTTGTAGTGGTATTCTAAATTATCAAGATATTTTATTGCAAAAAAATAAGGTAGTTTTAATATCCATGAGTTGTACAGTTCGTATTTGAATGGCATAGTAAAATTTTACATCAATTCATTGTAAAACTATTGAATTTAGTTTTGTTTGTTTTAATGAAGGTAGGAAACCTACGTTTTGCAAACGGTAAAATAGTTATATTTAATTATATAGATGGATGAGTAAGAATAAGGAGTGTGTCAATTAGTTAATTTCAGAATAAATGTTTGACAGTATTAAATTAGAGTATCTGACCTAGTTACGTGTTCTATGCAATAACCATAATTGTCGATATCATTTGAATGGTACTTACAATTATTTTAGTCGGGTACAATTACGATACTTACCTACAATGAAATAACAATTATTGTAGTATTAAAGGGGCAAACTTTAGATATTATTGGAAAAAGTTGATAATTATGTACCCATCGATTTAACGGCTATTTATCACAGATTATTCTTTTATAAGTACCTACCTACATATTAGAAATTTTCAAAAAAAATGCATGCAGAAGTTGCAGGTAGCTTTAAAACTCGTGACCGTGAGTAAAAATAGTCATTGATAAGTAGTATCCTACTTCTTTGATAGCAACTAAAAACAAGAAATTGGCAGATAGTATTGTGATAGATAATGTATTTATGAGAATTTATATAGATTATATTATCGTGATTTCTGTAAATCAAATGAGGATCCAAGGAAGTTAAAACTTAAATGACGTGAGCGTGCGTCTTAAGTTTTATTGTTGTTTGACGTGAGCGTGCGTCAAGGAAGTTGAAACTTAAATGCTTCACACAACTATCTTTAAAGATAGTTGTTTTTTATTTCAATCAAAAGAATGCTATAACAATATTAGACAGGAAAAAACACGCCGTTGGCCTTCTACTAGACTTAAGTAAAGCATACGATAAAGTATAACACGAAATTCTACTTAAAAAACTTTATAATTCAGGGATTAGAGGCGTAGTCCACGATTGGTTTAGATCCTACCTGCAAAACCGTATTCAATATGTGCAAATTAAATATCATAACTCAAACACAAATGAAATCACCGAGACACGTTCGGAAAAGCGACATTTACTAGGATCTATTCCAAAAGGTAGTGTTTTAGGTTGCGTGTTATTCTTAATATATATAAACGGCCTTCCAAATTTAGTTAATATACACAACATCCTAATTGCAGATGACATTTCGTTACTGTTTGAAATTGATAAAGGCGAAAGTCATAACGATACAATCAAAAAATGTCTTCACAAAATCAATAACTGGCTAAAAGTTCAAAATCTCGAAATCAATCTCAACAAAACTAAATTAATTCAATTCCATCACGGACTTAACAAACCATTAGAACTTAATATAATAATAAATAACATCAAAATTGAGGAAGTGGACACTTTTAACATGTTAGGAATATCCCTTGACAGTAACATAAACAGAAAAAACATATAGAAATAACTAAAACAAAAATCTCAAGCTTCCTCTATGCACTGTACAACCTTCGTAGGACAACGGACTTAAAAACTGCTCTAACGGCCTATCATGCATTAGCACACTCGCGGTTAAGTTACGGAATTATGCTGTGGGGCAACAGCACAGATTCCGAGGATTATATATAAATATTTATTTAAGGAACCAAATAGTGTCCGGAGAAAATATCAGCTTGTTATCCCCCCTTCCAAAACAAAAATGCTATCCAATAGCCCACAATATACAGCAATCCGGGTATACAATAAACTGCCAAACAAAATCAAGTCGCACAATAATTATAAATTATTTTATAAGGCAATCAAGGAATTTTTGTTACACAAAGAATAAGAATAAGAATAAAGATCATTTATTTACAGCTAAAGGTTACAGACATTCCAGGGGTCTCCGCACTAGGCAGTGCCTGTATCGCGGGGAACCAATTACAATTTAAATATCAGACTTGTTACAATTACAAACTATCATTTAGTAAGAAACTACAAACTAAGGCTTAATCTAGACACAATATTGAAACTAAGTTTTGTTAAATATGGCTTCTGTCTCGGCATAATTTTGTGAGTGCAGCAGTTTGAAAAGCAGTTTTTTCGCTTCCATTTGTGTGCAATCCCTGAGGTTACATAGTTTATTTATAGAATTGTATGTAGACGCCCTGATGCGTTCCCCAAAACGTTTGCCAAAAGCTGAATTTACTCTTGGAACGGGTAAATTGAAGACGCGTTTTGTGATAATATATTATACTCCTTTGATACTTTAGACGATTTATGTGTTTGTAAGCAAATTTTGTGTATAAACAGTTGACAAACAGATAGAACTTTAGCCTGAGCAAAGAGATCAGCAGTTGGATAACGGAAAGGTTTTTTGAACATAACTTTCAAGACTGAACGCTGCGCTCTTTCAATTTCTAACATGGTGGCACTGCCCCACACTGCAATGCAGTAACAGATTATAGTCTGGCACAGTGCGACGTAGACCAGTTTTAGCAAAGATTCATCTGCAGAATGACAAAGTTTCTTAAATATATAAATAGATTTTCTACTTCTACCAGAGAGTTTGTGAATGTGATGTTTAAAGTTCAAGTTTTCATCTATAAACAGGCCAAGGTATTTTATAATGTCAGCGCGCTGGATACTATCACAGTTACGGTTACAGAGATTATTCGGAAACTCAGTACATGAGTGAATCTTTATGGTGGGCTCGAAAGATGGTTTTGTCAAGGCAGTTTTATGAAAACATAAAAATTTTGTTTTGTCACTGTTACTGGTCAGAAGGTTGGCACGAAACCAGTGCGATGCCATTTGCATACCTCTTTAAGTACCAGCAACTAAATTCTCCCAATTAGTATCGTTGAACAGTATGACGGTGTCATCAGCGTAACATATAATCTCAGAATTTGGGATTTTAAGATTAAGAATATCGTTAATATAGATTGTAAAAAGTGTCGGGCCAAGAATGCTACCCTAAGGAACCCCGAACACAAATGCTATTATTCTTTAAATGATTTCTTAAATGATAATTTGGAATAAATTGGATTTCATAATAATAATGTAAAAAATTGTAATTGTAAAAATATTAATATTTGGATAATTTTATGATAAACTATAATCTAATATAATTTAAGCTAGTGAATAATGTATAGCTGTTAAGATATAATTTAGACTAAGTATTATTTAAGTAACTATGTTGCTATGCCCTAACGGGTGCATGTTGTAACCTAAGATATAAATAAGCCCTACTATAAACACATGTATGCAATAAATGATATGACTATGACTGAAAAGTAAAATAATAATAATAATAAGCCCGCAGGGCAGCTTGTGGCGAGCTGTTGGGGAGTGACGACCCCACGGACCCGAGTGCTCCAGAGAGTCGGTCAGGGTCTCCGTCTCCGGCGTGTCTTCGTCGGTCGGAGTGGACCCCAAGGGGACCCGCAGGACTCTCAGCTCTGGCTTGCCTTTATTGGATGTCCAGAGGGGAGTCGTAAGAGCTATATGCTCCAGGGGTGGAAGTGTTAAAGGGCATAACGCCGCGAGTAACTTCGGAGAAAGCGCAGCACACCTCTCGACACCCCTGAGCCGCTCACGCCGGTGTTGCGCCTGGCCGTCTTTACGATGGCGCATCAGGTGCCCATCTAACGAGTGGCGAGTCACCGCCTGCCTCGATAACTTGTGCAAGCAATGTTATGGCAGGTGTCCGGACTTCTTTGCAATAGCCCAGACTTTTTTCCACCCAAACTTAAACCATAGACCAGTACTCTGTCCATATTCTCTACAATAGCTTCCAATGCCTGCTGAAACCGGTTCACGGGTATCTATTGATGTACCCATGAATGGGTTCCAGCAGGCGTTCTACATGACATCAAATCTCTCCAAACGGCCTCTACGTGTTGGATCTATATCCCCACGCACGCCTTATAAATGACCGGGATCGAAAGACCCGAGAGTTTTAAAACGGAGATACACATAATAATAATAATAATAAGCCCGCAGGGCAGCTTGTGGCGAGCTGTTGGGGAGTAACGACCCCACGGACCCGAGTGCTCCCGAGAGTCGGTCAGGGTCTCCGTCTCCGGCGTGTCTTCGCCGGTCGGAGTGGACCCCAAGGGGACCCGCAGGACTCTCAGCTCTGGCTTGCCTTCATTGGCTGTCCAGAGAGGAATCGCTAGAGCTATATGCTCCAGGGGTGGAAGTGAAAGATGCATAAAACGCGAGTTGGCACAGTGGCTGGTAACAGCCACTGGGTAGAAAGCGGCGCACACCTCTCGACACCCCTGAGCCGCTCACACCGGTGTTGCTCCTGGTCGTCTTCACGACGGCAGTTTCAGGGGCCCATCTAGTCAGCGGCGAATCACCGCCTGCCTCGATAACGTGTACAACACTGTTATGGCAGGTGTCCGGACCTCTCAGCAATAGCCCAATCTTTTGACCAGCCAAACTTCAACACCATAACCGGCACTCTTTTCCACTGTGTTTATAATAGCCCCTACGCCTGTTGGAACCGATTTACGGGTATCTATTTGTACCCGTGAATGGGTTCTAGCAGGTGTATTACATAACAGCAAACTTCTCCAAAGGGACTCTACGTGTTGGATCTGTATCCCCACGCACGCCTATCAAATGACCGGGATGTATATACCCGTGAGTTTATATGCGATACAAATAATAATAAAAAACAACTCGCTAAAAAGAAAAAAAAAAGGAAAAAAAAACCAAAATAACTTAATAGGGGTGCGGCATATAAAAATTATTTTGTGATTTTCAGTAGGTTGGTATTTTTAAGACGGCTCCCTTTTTTTGTTAAAAAGAAATGAAATTAAGTTATTTTGTTTTTTTTTTTATTGTGGTGTCCAGTTGGCGCCACTAGATGTAGGTCCAGAAAAACAGATCTCAGTATTCCTCTATGCTTATTTTTATAAAATCAATACGTTCTAATATACACAAAGGTATTTTAGCGTCTTAATGTGCCATTTTTTCAACCTGTTTAATCTTGCATATATTTTATTTGGCACTTTTTTTAAACCACGAACATTTATTGCGCTATATCTATTGTTTACCATGATTAATCAAAGATGGACACGACAAGACAAGATTTACCACAATTATGAATAGAAAATTCCAGATAAAAAAGCTTTAAACCCCCAAAACTTCTATGCATTTGACATTTTGAAAGACCTCCATCTACACTAGCGCCCCTAGCAGCGAAATTAAACGCGGTAGCCCTCATTTCAAGCCACAGCGCTCGGACCGCATCGCGAGCGCGTTGCAAATTTTTGCCGTGGCGCTACTTCCGCGCGAAAGAAATCAGTCGTAGCACTTGTAGGATATGCTTAGCTATCCTGCTCGCACTCGTCGGCTTGCAACCGGGCCACATACGTAGATTTCACCGATTTAGGCGGCCATAAGTCGAAATATTGAAAATCACCAGACAAATAAACAATTGACATCCTTATCTACCTAACATTCCAGGACACCTACCCCCACCACTATCGACTAGTAGAGCTAACGGTTGCGCAAAGCTACAGGTAATCGAAATCAGGTCGTCACATGCAGTGCAATAGTGTTACAAATTGCAACAACAGTTTTTGGCGTACTCTAGTGTAGTGAAAGCAATGGATTCCTATAATTCAGGTAAGAATCTATTAATAAAACATAAAAGTGTGAAAAATTTGGTCAGTTTACTGTATCTACCAAGCATTTAAACGTAACACCTTTTTTAAAGCCACTTTTCGTAAATTTTATTTTTCTAAAGTCATTTTGAAATACTTCCCAGGTCGTCCCAGGTGTTCTTTATATCACAAAAATTTTGGCATATATTCAAAATTATTCTAACAATACCAGTTTCTGCCAAAAAGTGCCTAGCGCCAAAAATATGCCAATCGAAGTTGTCAGGGTAAAAACTCCAAAAACCGTTTATAATTTTCTTTTTAATAGTAATTCTTATTTCTTTGTTACAGAGTCTGTCAATGCCTGGTTATACAGTAGTAGTGACTCGTAAATATTTATTTCAAAAGATGATGGACCAGAATTTACCAAATTTAAATGAAAAATTGAATCAATTAGAAAATTATCTTATTGAATACTATGAGCTCGCCGAAGATGGTAATATTTTTAAATCGCAAATGAAAGATAGATGGACAAAGGCAAAAATAATACGACTTTGTTAGATGGAACTTTTGAAATTCCGAAGAATGCATCTAATCGGCCAGGACGTCCAAGTTAATCATTTGATGATACTGAATTGGCTGCTGATGTTACATCGATGTGTGTGTAATTTTCCTATTACCTACTTCATGATGAGGCCACGTACTCGTCATTTTAAATCAATAAAATCGTAATTTGACACAGAGCACGAACGTCCACACTCGACCGCGTCTAGCACGCACTGTGGAATGGGCCACATGTAGATGCGTGCGTACTGCCTATAAAAACCGACAGTGCGGCCATCCCATCGCCATTCCGCCACACGCCATAAGCCATCTGACACCACTACCCTCTCTACACGCTACGCTACGCCATCTTAGTGGGCCAGCATGATGGTCCATCGTGTAGAGGAGCCATAAGAAAATGGATCAATAGGAAAAAAAAACATCAAATGAGGAAGTCACACCTGAAATCCGATATTCCGATATCGATATTCCATTATGTTTCAGGGTTTTACAATTCTGCAAGGACCCTTCCTGTGAAGGTGGAGAAATGTCACTTATTTTTTCTGCAGTCGTGGAAAAATCTTACACGACTTACAGTGTGTTACAATGTAAAAAAAAATAAGTAACACAAAATTTTATTATGTTCACAAAATGAATTCCACCTATTTTCAAAAAATCCCTGGCTGCCCGTCCGTACCTCTTTCCGGGCGTTACAACCCGTAATACCCCGGGGTGCAATTTGGCTCGGGTTGCCGTTCATGCTACGAGTTTAAGCGTGAATAAGTTTTTGTTTTTTGCAGGTACCTATTGAATATTATGCTAATAGAACTTAATATTATGCCAAATGTAAAACAATAAGTACATTTTGTTTGAAGCAATACTTTATGAAACTAGGCTAAAATACTTTTTATAATGTAATAGATCTTAATTCACTTTAATTTAGTTTGTATTTAGTATACGGGGTTTAAATAGAAATTGTGTCTAAACATAACTGCTGTCTACGTTTCTCTATTAATCTTTTGGTGGTTTATTTCATTGCACCACTTTTTGGCAATTGAAGAACATTTCCCGAGTTAAGCCGCGGCCGACCAAGGGCAGTTGAAGCTACTAAAAGTCAGCTACCCCCACGTAGTAGGTATTTTCTATTTTTTTTATCAGGTAGGGTTTAATGCAGCCGGCCACCGGACTATAAATGGATTCATAAAGAGCTATGTTTAAAGTATGTAGTGCATTTTTAAAGTGTAACTTTTATTCTATCGCCCCAATTTTTTCGGCTGTTTTTAGCACGTCGTGTTACAGCGTTACAGCATTACAGTATTAGTAAAATTCTACTTTATTCCTAGGACCACAGAATAAGTAATAGTATTATCATACAGAACGGCCACGCACCGCCCCGCCCCGACTCGAGTTACCTCACCCCGCGACACCAGATTGCTGGCTTTTCGCCGGCCGCTCAGTTCGGTTAGCGACGCGGTCACGCGATGACGGAACGTTCAAAATGCCGATGTATTGTGCGATGTATGGGTGCCTATCAAATTGGAAAAATAAAGAAGTTTTTTTTTATATAAACTTCATAATATTATATAGGTACCTATATAATACTGATAATACATCAAACAACGCGTTTTCTACAATCACATTAATTTAAACTACAATTTGTCCAAAACCCAAATGTACGTCAATGTAACAGTGTAAAATGTGTGATAATATTTAGATAGGTACCCTACCTAGTACCTACCTACCGATTTCTACCCCTGTTCGTTGAACTTGTGAATGTTAGCTAACATTCAACTACCTATAGGTAGGTACATAGATATTATTCCTTCATATTTATTTTGATTTTTGTTACACTTTTATCATATCAAAAAGAAACTATATATAGGTAATCGTTTAAATTAATAAAAACAATAATGCAAACCTATTTATAATAATTGTGCTTTCAAAGTAGGTACAGTTGAGTGTAAAATTATAAACCGACCAAGGACCAATTGCTTTGTGAACGGTAGATTGCCCATACAATTTCGTTTGTTTACGTTTCGGTCGGCTTATCCTGCGTGTGCACGGCCGGACGCGGCCCGCTTGGCTTGACTTTGGCATGCCTCGAGAATGTTCGGCTCCGCCTTCGCCGTATGTCAGCGCCGCACGCACGTGGACTGTGTGTGTTGTATTTGAAACTTTAATAGCACTACTTGTTTGATGTTGTTACTTCTTGGAAATAGGTACTTACACTTATTAAATGTTATTCAATTAAGAGCATTGTCCTGCAAATACAACACTTTTCTTTCACATTTTGTGCAAATAATCCGAGGAACTCAAACCATGATTGGAAATATAAACGCTGCGCTGTATTCTCATAAATATGACGGGCATAAATCGGAAGAATCGAACCGCGCATGGGCGCCGCCAGGATTATTTTCAGGGAGGTGCATACCTATATGAAATAGAAGCACTCGATGCCTTAGTTTTTTTTATTCATTGTGGAACAACGAAAATAACATTGCATTTTCTTAATATTTTTTATTTGTGTTTATAGGAACGGAAAGTATAATGGACGCACCTTTAAATCAATACTTAGAAGTGTTAGAACACCCACTTCAGCCTAACAGCCTTCTCCCCTAAGTCAGTTATGCCTGTTCTGGAGCGCAGTGTAGTGTTTTGGATGCGATCCATCCTTGTGACACCTAGAATGCTGCGCTCCATTGCTCGCTGACAAACCTTCAATTTGGACTTCTGACTCTCGGTGAGCGACCATGTTTGGGCACCGTAGGTTAGGACAGGCAGAATACACATGTTTACGAGTTTACGCTTTAGGGACATTGGAAGGTCCCCCTTCATTAGCTCCTTCATGGACCAGTAGCTCTTCCAGGCATTGGGACGGGCGAAATTCTAAATATAAGTTTTTTTGTTTTCCTGTTATAATATGTATTCCAGTGACATGCCATACTTATCAGTACGGTTTTTACTCACTTTTATGTGTAGTCGCTTTTGGCGACATGTTTCGGATTCTTTGGGAATCCATCCTCAGGCACGAGTTTCCGCGGCGGTTGTACGTCGTGCACTGCCCGCGCCGCCCGCCTCGTCGCTCGTTGCGCACGCGCTGATGGGGCGGGGGCGGGGGGCGCGGGGCAGTCCGCAGATGGAGTCGTCAAGTTAAGGTCTGGTAGGGCGGCTGTATCGAACGAAGTCAAGCACACTGCACTCACTATGTCCCCGCGATCGTCACAACACACTTGCCGCTTGACCCTAGGTATTATAGGCTTCCATGCAGGTGGCAACATCCAGCCTCCGTCCCGATTGAAATTAGGGCGGCGTGCAATTTCAATCGCCTCGCGAATCTTACGCGGCACAAAACATTTCTCCCGTACCAGTAATCTCGCTTTATCGAAACGAATGAAATGGGACGCGCCTATATCATTCGCATGCTCTGCCACCGCTGAGTTCCTGGTGTCCATGTTCTTTACGCTGCGTATGTGTTCCGACAACCTAGTGGAGACATTCCTTCCGGTCTCACCGACATACGCCCTACCACAATCGCAAGGTATCTCGTATATCCCCGGGCTCCCCAGCGGGTCCTTGTCCTTTATAATAGTGAGTAAAAACCGTACTGATAAATATTTTGAAATATGTCTCACGATAGTTTAAGTGCGACATGCCATACGATAAATAAATTAGTCATCACCTGAGTCTTTGCACGATTTATTTGAAGTCCAACTTGAAGACTTGCGTTGCTCAGTTCTTTGAGCATTTGCTGAAGTTCTGTGGCAGAGGGGGCAAAAAGAACAATGTCGTCGGCAAAGTGAAGGTTTGACAACCTCCTGTTGCCGACGACTTTTCCTTTCTCCTCCCAAGAAACCGCCAGGCTTCTGAATACTTCGAGCGTGCTCGTAAAAAGTTTTGGAGATAGCGGGTCCCCCTGTTTGACACATCGTTGTACCCGAAACGTTGGTTCGGAAGACTGGAGTTTGATTCAAAGATTCAAAGATTCAAAGATTCAAAGATTTATTTGTTCAACATAGGTAAGTTACAAGATGTTAAATACATATTTCAGTATCACTATGTCGTGCCTATTGGCATACAAATTCAATAAAAATACACGCTAATCATAATATCACAGAAAACAATAATAGTCAAAACAGGGTTATGTCATGCAGTAAATCTTAATTAGGTAATTCAGTCAAAAATTCTAAAATAGAGTAATATGCTTTCTCGGTAAGAAAAGCTTTTAGGTTTTTTTTAAAAACATTATTCTTGTTTTTACATGCAATTATATTCGCCGGTAACTTGTTATATATTTTGTGAGCCATTCCAAGTATACTTTTTTGTAGAAGTGCCGTTTTATTTGGTACTTTTTGCATAGACTTTAGTTTGTTTTGAAGGCGAACGCTTTTAAACTTACTAAATAGGCTGTGGTTTGTATTTACAAAATTGGCCATTTCGTATATATACAAACATGGCAATGTAAGAATTTTGAGACTCTTGAAAAATGGTTTACATGGCTCACTTTCTTGGACACCGCAAATTGTTCGTATGCATTTCTTCTGAGCCTTAAATACAAATTCTTTATTGGTGGAGTTTCCCCAAAAAAGGATACCATATCTTAAATTAGATGTGACATAAGCATGATAGGCGGTTAAAAGTGTCGATTCGTTTGCGATTTTTTTCAAATTGTACAACGCGTATGAATATTTACTTAATTTATTACATATATTGTCAGTTTGTGTTTTCCATGTCAACTTATTATCTATACTTAATCCTAGAAATTTCGTTATGTCCGTTTCATTCACTTTATGTCCCTTATAAACTATGTTTAAACTAGTAGATTTGGTTCTTTGCTTAAATGTCATAATATTTGTTTTGTCCAGGTTTATTCTAAGATTATTGTTATCAAGCCATTCTATAATAGTTTCTAAGGTATTATTTATGTCAGTTTCATATGATTCTATATTTTGTCCAGAAAAAATAATGGTGCTATCATCTGCAAAGAGAACCATCGGGTGTACCGTAGCTTTAGGCATATCGTTAATGTAAATTAAAAACAATAGTGGGCCCAACACACTTCCCTGGGGTACCCCATAACAAATACTCCTAAAGTTAGATGAGTAGGTTTCCTCTTTTTTCGTACTGGGAGATATTCTTTTGATTTGTGTAATTTGTTTCCTATCTCTCAGGTAAGAACGGATTAGACTGAAAACATTACCGCGAATTCCGTTTGATGTCGGCTGTGCTATTGTTATATATGGTTTTTATTAAATTTACATAGGTCTGCTCGATGTTTTGATTGTGTAGTGCGGTTATTGTGGCGGAGTGGGTGATGTTATCGAAAGCTTTGGTGTAATCAATAAATGCTAAATATAAAGGGAGTTTAAATTCGGTGTATTTTTCGATAATCTTGTTAACTGTGTGGAGGTGATCAATTGTGGAGAATTCAGGGCGAAATCCAGCTTGAGTGGGAGGCTGGTGCCGGTCAGTTGCCCAGCAATGCGACCCTCTATCACTTTAATGTCTTTTAGACGTGAGACATCAGGCTAATTGGTCGGTAATTGGCTATGTCACATTTATCCCCTTTTTGTGGAGCAAGTATTAAGATTATATTAGAATGGAGCATCTTCTAGGGAATTTGTCCTGATTTTAATATATTATTGAAAAGTGTGCATAGAGGGGCTAAGAGATTTTGTTTACCAACAACGAGTGCCTCTGTGCTTATACCATCGATCCCGGGGCTCTTGTCAAGCTTCATTGTGGGCAAGACTTGCCACTTCGTCGGCTGACACAGCAGTTAAAAATATATATTTTGTATTTTTTCCTATACGTTTTCTTTCCTGCCAGGGGGGTGCAAGCGCACCTCCTTGCACCCCCCTCCCGGCACCTATGGAACCGCGTAAAGTAAATTATGCGACCTTAAAAATGGTTTCTTTAATTACGGAATAAAAATATTTCTATTCCTTAGTTAGATATTTACATTATGAGTATTACGACAACGCTCCGTGAACTCAAATACATCTAAGTGGCAGCCCTAAGCAGCTTACGCACACAAAGACGCGTGTACAAACGTGCCGTTCACACATGTAAACGCAAGCGAGTTTTGATGTATGGCGTGTCCGCCCTGTGCTAGGACTTAGTTCATAGTCTTTAAAATAAGCATACGACTTTTTGTTTTCGAACATTACGGTTAGATTCTACTGTGAATAGCAAATATTCATCCTGGCAGTTGTAACCTAGCAACTCAACTGTTATTTACTGTCACACAAAAGTAAGTGTCGTAAACAGAGATATTAATATAAGCTGTTTTTCTCTATTAATTTGAAAGTGTAACCAAATAAAAATGGAGCAAGCATTAAACACGAGAATGATTCAAATAGGGAAATTAGCATCCCAATATTAAAACACCTGGAGGCTTAATTTTAATTTTGTTCACGACAACCATGTCCGATGACATTCTGCAGAAAATAGTGCGATTTGATCATAGATGTAGGTAAAAAGGGGTAGATATGTGACGTTAATAGTTGACAAAACTAAAATCTGGTCCAGCTCCCACACATTTGCAAATACTACACACCGTTATAATGTATATGTGCACAACGAGCAACAGGGATAACCGAATACAGTTAACACAACTGTGCAAGCGAGAGCCCTATATTTTACGTATTGCTCGAGGTGCAATAGAGATAAACTTATAACACATACAGATGTGTAGGCGAGACTTACATACTTCTTACATTGTCGTCTTAAGGTGACATTAAGTTATTTAGATTTTTAAAAAATATCTCGATTTGATATTATCTAATCTTAGTCCGTCTCTCTTACGCAAATATATGAGCGAGCGAGTTGCACTGAGATTAATATCGAATCATTGAGTATCATATTTTAAAGCATGAAATTGACCCTCGTTTTATACTTCTGAAACCCTGGTCAAGTATTCGCCATGTTAAACTAACGTATCGCCGCAAAAAACCAGTATAAAGATATGATCTCTGGTTACGCATAGGCAGTAGGGATCTCGAGGTTTCACTTGAAATGGTTCGACCGAATAGACACGCTTGGGAAGAGATTATACAATTGCAGCTTATTCCTACTCCTGGTACTTATATTCCAATCGTTCACCGAGCGCACGACTCAAGCGAACCAATGTAAAAGTGTGAACCCTGTTTATTCAGTTACAACAGATATACGGATTCACTTATATTAGCCAAGTTGTAAGTCATGGGAATAATCAACTTTAGTCTTTAAGTAGCATCAGGAAACAAATAAATATGAATTTGAAATAAATTGGCACTTCATTTATTTTATGAAAAACTTTTATTTTTTGGGAACACACGTAACAAAATAAAAGGTTTTACAGCATTTTATTTTAACCAAATGATTAATAGGATTAGGCGTTACTAAGCGGAAATCCATATTAATTAAAACATAATTATTACTTTGCTAATCCGCGAAATCATAACGTGCTATTATAGTCATTAGTGTTAACCCGTTATAAGTACTATAATAGTTATTTGTGCAACAAGAGAGGAAAGTTGGATTTTCTTGCGAGTGTTTATTCTGATTTTGAGTCCGCTTACTAGCGAATGAGTCTATAATTGAATGACGAGCGAAGCGAGTAACTTAAGAGTTAGAATCTTGAGCGTACCGAGGGATTCAAAAACACGAGATGTAAAATAACTTTGCTCTCGTGTTGCACACATAATTTTTCACCTCAGTAGTTAGAACATATTAAAGATTATTATTATGTACTTCGAATTCCACAGAATAATACAGAGAAAAAAAAAACATGAAGTGGCACTTCATAGCCTTTACTAAATTAAAAAGCTACTTTGTTTCACTCCAGGGAGTGACGAAAGTAGGCTTGTTCATGCTGCTGAGGTAAAAAATAAATAAAAGCCAAACCACCACGTAAAGTAAGAAACTCGACACGTGTTTCGGCTCTCTACGAGGCGAGGCATCCCCAGAAGATGCTGGCGATGTTGACGGTCTGGCGTCCATTCTAAATAGAGCATTCTGTTGCCAGGGATGAACAGGCTTTAATTGGTTTCATTATTTGCATTAAGCGTAAAACCTCATTAAGGCTTAGTTGTTTTATTTATTTATTAGAAATTAGGTAAGTGCACATAGTCGAAGTAGTCACCAACCTGTCCCACTGTGGTCCTAAATCGAGAAAAGTGGGACATTGCTTATTTCGCTACATAAAAAATCGATAGGGAATTTTATTCAAAAATAATGATTACTCTTTGCAATTTAAGAACAATGCGTATAAGCGGTTAAAAAAAAGAAAATTATAATTTATGTAGAAAAAATATATATTAATAAATAATGCTATCCAGGCATAATTTTATTTCTGTAAACAAGCTGCGGCAGCGGAAATTCCCAGCGATTGATTTTTGTATATTTTAATAGTGCTTTCTAAATAGAGAAAAGTGAGATATTGCTAATGTCGCTACAAAATAAAAAATAACAAATAAATATATATGAGAACAAGTTTTCAAATAAAATATATAATTTAAAAAATAACTAATCAAAATATAATAAATCTCAATCGCATTTCCGCTGCTGCAGCGTGATTACAAAAATGAATATATATCTACATACATATTCATTTATACATAGGTGTATATGTGGAGCCATGGTTCAGGAGGACGGTCACCATGACCTTAGTTGTCAGAGGTGCGCTGGGCCTTTTTCGCGTCACCATGCGATAAATGAGGTAGTTCGCAGGGCTTTGGTCTCAGCCAATGTTCCCTGTGTCCTGGAGCCTCCGGGATTGTGCCGGGCTGATGGCAAAAGGCCAGATGGTCTTACATTGGTTCCTTGGCAGAAGGGTCGGTGCCTCTTATGGGACGCAACGTGTGTTAGCACCTTTGCCCCGTCCCATCTGAGTCACACCATCGGTATGCGGCTAAACAGAAGCATACGAAGTACTCTGCCTTGGAACCAATGTATGACCACCAGTTGCGGTGGAGACTGCAGGACCTTGGGGTGCGGAGGCTAAGGAGTTTGTGTGGGAATTGTGTCGGCGACTGAGAGATAGGGGTTGCGATCCTCGCTCCGGATCGTACCTGGTCCAACAGATCTCCTTGGCAATTCAACGGGGCAACGCTGCCAGTGTCATGGGGACGTTTGGGCCGGCTACGGTCCGGGGTGGCACCATAGCCTAAATAGTTTAATTTAGTGGTTAAGCTAGACAAAGCCTGTTGAGGATTACATCATTTGTAAGTCGATGACGAAGCCTGTTGCTGATTTGCTTTTGTGTCCACTTGACGAAGCCTGCGTTGCCGATCACGATCTATGCATGGATGTTATTTACTGTTTTATTTACTGTGACGTGAAAATAAATGATTGATATATATCTGCATAACAATATTTACATGCTTTAACATAATTAAAACCAACATTTGTAACTCAACACCCTGAATTATTTATTACAGCTAATGACATATACCCTAGAAATACCAGAAACGGTGAAAGACTTGTAGTTGGAATGCAAAAAAAACTGCTATTTTTAATAAATGTGTGAAAATATTTAATAAGTTGCCACTTGACATTAAATGATTGCCAATTAATAAATTAAAAAAAAAAACCCTATTATGAATGGCTGTTAAATAAAATAACTCATAATATAATTTAGTACATAATGTATTTAATGTAATAAGTACTTAGTTTAAGAAATACATTCTAATATTTGCATGCTGTTTGTGGACGGTTGGATTAGGAGAGACTTTATTTATATATAACAACTGTAATTTGACCCTATTCATGCAAATTAATAATTTATGATTTAAAATTTGAAAATGGGGTTCGGTTTCGTTTTTGAGAAAAAAAAAATTTAAGCGAAATCAGCAATGTTCAACTTTTTTCGATTTGGGACCACAATGTGTGCATAGAATTTAGAATATTTAAAGTATTCGTACCTATTTTCATCAACTGCTTAGAACCTTAGTTGCTCAAAAAATTGGACAAATTAACCAAATAGTCAAACCATAAAAACGTAGTTAAGGAGTTCCGTTCTGTTTATCATCAGCAGTTCCACTACACTAATTGCCACTTTTTGAATGAAAATGCTTAATTTGTAGACAAAAACTACAAAAATCACTATATGTACAGGTACCTATAAGATTTTAAGTGTTCCCTCAATTCCTCTTGGATTCCGCCATCAGAACTGAACTTTGAGAAAATATGGTCAAGCTGTAAGTATACCTATACTTTTAATTAAAAAAAATCGATTCCTAAATGACGGACTTTCTGAGGTAACAAACATAAAAAAGACAGCCGACTTGAGAACCTCATCCCTTTAAAATTTTGTAGTTGTTTAAAAAGGTAAGGTAAAAATTTTCGATTCGATTCGATTATTGGAAGTCCGAAAATGTTTGTTATATAATTTTATATTATAATGATCATTACTTATAACTTGTCTTTGCGCATAACTATCGTAACACCAAATCATTCATGTTAATAATGTCAATCATAATAAATATCTGTAATACTAATGTTAATTTTCATATATTCTTTTAATATAACGATTTTAAATAATAAAATTTTATATCATATTTATTTTTTAACATAACGATTTTAAGTAATAAAATTTTATATAATATTTATTTTAAACTTTACCTGGTTTTATTTATAAACTGTCAGGTATCTTGCATCCACACCACATTCAACTTGCTATCAAAAAAGAAATACAGTCCCAGAGTAGGGATAGGTACGACGACGAGCGAAGCGAGGAGGAGTGTTAGGTTTCTTGTGTTCCTCAGAGCGGAAAAAGGAGCCCCGCGAATATTAAATTAAATTAAATGGGGTATGAAATAATAACTTTACATGTAATTGGCTTTATTTATTACTTTTAATTTTCTAAAAATCGCTGTGTACGTTCCAATACTTTATATGTTATGCTTTCAAATTCTTATACAATTTAAGTTTATAATTAATAAGTTTATTATAAAAACCATTATGAGTCGTGACAAATAGTTGGAAATGACATTATGTTGTTAAAAAAATCTGCCTACAGATAATTATGAACAATGATTTTGGTAATACAAATTTATATACAACAAATTTGTACGCAAAAAAATTATGACAAATGATTATTATGATCAAAAAGCGTTATTATGAAAAATAATATGACAAGTAATGTTATGTGAGCCAATATAGACCCTAAAAATTCCGATGAAACAATTATGTACCCTCAAACAAAGACAGTTTGTTTCGCTTTTGACGTTTTGTTACTTTTTTCAAGTTTAGATCAGTTTTATGTAGGTAATGTATCCTGACGTCACAATATTTGTCAACTATTGCTTTTAAAAGTAATAATCTGTGATTTAATGTAGCTGGTTGATCGAATGCATGGCCACTTAAGTTTGATAAAATATTTGAGTTTACAAAAGATTTCAAAATATTGATTTTTAATTTTGTTGTTTCACTTTCACGTGCAAAATAGGTTGATTTATTTTCGGCAACAAACTTTTTTATTGTATTTTCCGCTTTTGCGCATATTTTGAATACATCGCAGGATGGGTAGCACAAACCTCCCATATCTTTTATTGAGATAAGTTTGTGAAAGTCGAGTTTTAAGTTTGTTATAAGGACGCTGCAACATGTTTCACATTTAAGAGGCCGGTGTCGATTTTAGTCGCAAACATGTAAAATTGATAGATTTAGTCCGTGAAATTTTACACCTTTTGTTACCTAATTGAAATAACAAGTACTGGTTTCTATTAGCACGTCTTCTTATCTTACCTTTTATAAGATCAGTTTTTTGAAAACAGACTCACTAAATTAGTAATGTTTGCTTTTCTGATGGACGTTTAGGTAAACGCGCGTAAAGCACTGATTTAGTCGCTCTTATTTGTAAATTTCGTAAAGTTTGGACTGCTAAACATGGTAATTTTGTATTACACATATCCTGTACTTGACGTTTATCAGACTACATTTTTATTATTATGACTTTGAAGTAGTGTAAATGAAAGTTAGACGAAATCAATTTTCTCCAGAAATTACTTTAAAACAAGTGACAATTTCTTTGAAAATCGACTTAATTTCAACGTAATTTTGATACTTAAACAATCTACAACATTTGCTGAAACTATTCTTATACATCAATTTGTATAATTTACCACCATGATTTATTGATGAATTTTTAAAAACTGCCCCTTCACTTCATGCATTACCGGTGACGCACGCTCGCGACCTCATTATTAAAAGGCAAGATGATAAGACGTGCTAATAGAAATCAATACTTGTTATTTAGATATTACGTAACAAAACGTGTATAATTTCAACGACTAAATCTATCAATTTTACATTTTTGCTCCAAAATCGACTACGGCCTCTTACGTGCTACCCATCCGGCTATGTACCCAACAATTTGCTCCGCAGAGACCGACAATTTGGACGGGTTATTGAGGAGTTCATTGAGCACATAAACATTGTCCTCTGCAGTGGAATCACTTTTTTCAATTAAAAAAAAAAAATTACGCGCAGATATGTGCTTGCTTGAGTAACTTTGTTTCTTTCTAAGCTGCCACAGACCATTTGTTCCTCAGCATCAAAATAATCAAATAAATTTCTGTCTATCGTGTGGTTAATGTTATCTGTGGCCGAAGAACAGGTAAGCAGGGGAAAATTATCAAGCGAAATACAATTCCCAGAAAAGGAAGAGCGTAATTCTTGCGATAACTGCCCCGAAATTGTGTCACATTTGGATTATTGTTATAACCACCTTGTCTGCGGATTACGCCAAATAGCAATTCCAGATGGTCTTGACTCAATTTATATGTCGCTATATATTTCAATTTGTAATTATTATCAATCAATGTTGAATATAAATGTTTTAAGCTCTCAATGCAAATAATGAAGCCAATGAATCCCGTTTTACATGTCGCGTCAATAATTTTTTGTTTTGCTATTTTCATTATGATTTTTTTTAATGGTCCGCCTTGTCTTTACAAATATTTGCAAAGAACATATGTAATTTTTAATTTTGTCGAAAAAATCATAGAAGTCATTTTTATTGTTGGGGCAAATAGGTTTTTTAAATCCAAAGCGACCACGTTTTCGTGAGTGCATAATATCAAAAATATTATTAAAATTTTCAATTAAGTCTACCGTAGCTTTACTATTTTCAAAACTTGAAGAAGTTAGCAGTTCAGTACACAATGTTAATGCACTGGCAACACTTTGACTTAAAAGTTGTGTAGCGAGTTTCACCTTCATGATTTGATTTCTAAATTCAATGTGCCTCGGACTTAATTTATTGGCAAAATTTAGAGTTTCGCTTGTCTGAAGTTTCAGTAAGTTTACTAAAAACTGCCACTTTATTTCACCACCTGTACCATCTAGAATTAGCCGTTTTGACTCAAAAGTGTTCCGAACAAGTTTGATCATGTGACAAGGATCTAAGAATACTGCTACATCCAAGTCACATGCTGGTGATGGATATTTAAAAGTGGTTTTTAAGTTTTGTATGTGGTCTAGTTGACAACCTAACAGGTTCGCAGCATTTATATTACAGCGACAACCCTCAAAAGTCAAAGCCACGACATCGACTCCAACATCCCAGCACTTAACTAAGCACGTCGTTATGAGGTTTGCTCGACATTCGGCATTGAGGCCGTGTACAAAATAATATCCTACCGGTAATTTCCAGTTTTCGTTAAGGCTCACCAACATCATTACATAAGCCTGAGATGCAATTTTGTTGTTGTCTAAGCATCCGATCCCTTGGTCGACTAACTTCAATTTCATCTACCATAAGAGTGCATAGCATTCTCTCTCCAGAACCTGTGTATTTTTTTTGAAGACTTCAAAAGCTTCCGCTGTAAAGCCCGGCGAAGCATCCGTTTTTTCATACCACTTACTAAGTGTTCGGGGATGAGTAAGGGCATTATTAAATATATTTCTTACATATTTATAACCCATCGGGGAGTAAAAGTTTAATGTTAGAGCAAATTTTCTTAAATTCTGGCTAAACGGCATTCGGCGATTTTTATTTTTATTTTTCTCCATTTGTTTGTATAAATCAGCAGCTTCAGCTTTTAACCACACTTCTCTAAAATGATCTTCGGGAATCTTCATTTTCCTCTTTAACTTTAATAGGGCATCTCGTAGACTGTCACATTTATGTTTTAGTCTTTTGTTTATAGTTTTTAAATTTTTGGTTTGTTTCGCCAGTTTAGTTTTAGCTGCTTCGGTCTTGCGAAGTCGTTTTTTCAAATAGGCTTTGCGGGGGCTATCAAAAATAGATTCCATGTCTGATATATCGACGTTAATTAAGGAATTCGGCGTCATGCATCTCATAGCGGCCTAAAATTAAAGATTCAATTAAATACATTTTAAACAAATTTAAAAAGCAAAGTAAAAATCTAACTATCCACTTTTGTATATTTAGTATAGGTATATAGTTGTTTAAATTAAGCGTTTTTGGATAAAGCATCTTCTATTCTATTCTATTCTATTATATAGCAATATAATGAAAGGCAAATAAAAATAACGAGGTACCCGAAAAAAAGGAATAGCGCCTTTTGTTATTCTTCTTCTTCCTTTGTTGGTTGTGTACATATGTTCCGGTTTAAAATGTATTGAACATATTCTGCTATTTTTGGTACACGTCCACTCTGGATCCCCTCTTTGATTTCGGACGACAGTGAGCCACTTATGTCTCCATAATTCATCAGCAGGAAAACTGTAGGTACATGAAGTTATTATACTACTACTACTACTACATACTATAGGTAGGTAGCAACATCGTGGGGATATTTAAAGTAGTTTTCAATGAATGTCCTTATTAATAACTATATTCATATTTTCTTCATGTTTTGGACCTACTGTTTAGAAGGGAATGTAAAAGTTGATGCAAAAAAGAGATCTCCATATTATGTGTACGGGTACCCTAAAAAAACTTTTATTTTTAAACGACTTCAAGATTTCAATGGTTCTTTTTTTTTTATGTTTGTTACTCCATAACTCCATCATTTCCGGACCGATTTTGAAAATTCTTTTTTTGATTGTAAGTATATACATACAGATTGGTCCCGTTTTTATCAAAAAGCAGTTCTGATGATGGGATACATGAGGAATCGAGGGAACTCCTCAAATGTTAAAGGCATACATATAGTGATTTTAGTATTTTCATCAACAAATCAAGCACTTACATTTAAAAAAGTGACATTTGATGAAGTGGAACTGCTGATGATGATCAAAACGGAACTCTATGACGCATAGTTCACGTTTGGCGATTTGTCCTCTTCGTTATGTTTGTTAAGCAAGTTAGGTTTTCAAGAAACGTTTTTGTCAAGCTCGAGTTCTGATGATGGGGTCCATGAGGAATCGAGGGAACTCCTCAAATGTGAAAGGCATACATATAGTGATTTTTGTATTTTTATAAACAAATCCAGCACTTCCATTTTAAAAAGTGACATTTGATGAAGTGGAACTGCTGATGATGATCAGAACGGAACTCTTTAATGACGCATAGTTTACGTTTGGCGATTTGTCCACTTCTTTATGTTTGTTAAGCAACTTAAGTTTTTAAGACATATTTTTGTCAAGCTCGAGTTCTGATGATGAGACCCACGAGGAACCGAGGGAACTCCTCAAATGTGAAAGGCATACATATAGTGATTTTTGTATTTTCATCAACAAATCCAGCATTTACATTTAAAAAAGTGACATTTGATGAAGTGGAACTGCTGATGATGATCAGAATGGAACTCTTCAATGACACATAGTTCACATTTGGCGATTTGTTCTCTTCCTTATGGACCCAAACCCAAACTTGGACCCGGACTCGGACCCGGACCCGGGTCTGAACATAGACCCCAAATCGGACCCGGACCCGGACCGAACTCTGACCAAAACCTGGACCCGGACAGCCGGACACGGACCCGGACTCGGATCCGGACACAGACCCGGACCCGGAAATTCTACTAGAAAAGTGGGTTAGGTGGGTGGGTAGCTTTTGGACTGCGATTCTCACAGAACAGAACTGCTATCAGAAAAGTAGGTTAGGTTAGGTTAGAACTGCGACCCTTACAAAAACGAAATGCTACCAGAAAAGTAGGTTAGGTTAGGTTAGAACTGCGACCCTTACAAAAACGAAATGCTACTAGAAAAGTGGGTCGTCCTTTTCTACATAATTAGGCAAAAGATGCTGTCTTTTTCATTTCATTGTCTGGAATCTAAGAATGCTTTCAGCGGCATCCCCCAATGAAGTCGGTTTTTTTTTTCTTAAAAATTATATTTTATATTATAGGACATTCTTACACAGATTGACTAAGTCCCACGGTAAGCCCAAGGAGGCTTGTGTTATGAGTACTCAGACAACGATATAAATAATAGTTAAATACATAGAAAACACCCATGACTCAGGAACAAATATCTATGCTCATCACACAAATAAATGCCCTTACCGGGATTCGAACCCAGGACCATCGGCTTCACAGGCAGGGTCACTACCCACTAGGCCAGACCGGTCGTCAAAAGTCGGTTGTTTTATTTGTTTCTGTGTTACTGCTTTGTCAGCGTGATTAATACATATAGTACATACATATAGCGTTCTAGTACTAACGACCATTAAGCTAAACAGCGCACAGACACGCAGGCATACAGCACGAACGGACAGACTGACCAATAGAACTGTTTGACTAGGGAGAAGTAATCTGTCTTATGTACAATAAAGTGTTTACATACGTACATACTACGGAACCCTAAAAATTACACATTCAATTAAAGGGTTGGTATGATATGCAAATGATGATGATATTTGATGATCAGACAGATCAGCAGGCCTAGGTACCCTGCCTATGAAGCCGATGGTCCCGGGTTTAAATCCTGGTAAGGGGATTTATTTGTGTGATGAGCACGGATATTTGTTTCTGAGTCTTGAAGTCTGTGTATTGAAGTTTTTATTTATTGCATATATCGTTGTCTAAGTGCCCACAACACAAGCCTATTGAGATTACTGTGGGACTTAGTCAATTTGTGTCCTATAATATTTATTTATTTATTAAAATGAATAATGCCGCGTACATGACGGTTGCTTGCATGCGTAACCCTAACGTAGCGATGTTTAATTTTTTTTATTAATTAATTTACTTTATTTCTCTTGTTCTCTTGGAAATATGTTAAATTTGATAGATTTAATATTTGTTCTAAATATTTTTTACATAGTTTTCAACATTTCATACATCTTAAAACTTAACATTTTTCTTCGCAAGAGTGAAGAAAAACTGTAATTCGCCGACATATTAAAATTGTAAATCTAAGTCATAATATATTGTTGAGCGTAGACTGTTTTTCTTGAAGCTCGTACGCCGAAGACTGGAACGCGCTGACCGAAGTGAAGCTACCGCTGCCAATTACCTCAGAAATACCACCACCATGTTACCGGGTTAGTGTGAGGGTTAGTAAGAACACTTATTTTAGGGTTAATAAGATGTTAAGTGTAGAGGTGTTGTAGAAAGACTGACGAGGCTAGGTTGGGCAGTCATATTTATATGATAGCGCGACCGCGCCCCGCCCACTGTGTCACGTGGGTGTGTTGTGCAGAGTCAGTATCCATTTATTGGCCAATCAGCTTACGCTATTTTACAAAGTTAGGGAATAGGTAATATTTATTGTGGGACATTGATTCTTATAACTATGCACGAAATATAAAAATAAAACATAAACACACAATGATTAAAAGACATAGAAAGTTACACAATAATAAAACACAAAATTAGAGAATCACAAAACGTACAATAAAAATATCTTAAAAGCTATATACGACAATCTCCCCCGCGTGTGCCAACACCGTCTCCATTCGTGGAGTATATAGGTATAAGCCGGGAAACTGGACGGCGGACTTCACCCGCTCGGGTGCGAACAATGGCTACTCTTACGTGGCCATCAGGGCCGGGAAAGAGTTGTGCGATTTCGCCTCTAGGCCATGTTCCTCGTGGCATAGAGCTGTCCGCTACGATGACGATGTCGCCTATATTTAGCTTCTGCACGTTCTGGTGAGCACTGGGCCGAGGGAGGAGGCTGGGTCTGTATTCTTTCTGCCAGCGCCTCCAAAAGTGATCGGCTAAGTTCTGCGCTGTCTTCCATGACGACAGTGACATATCTTTGTCTGTGAAGACGCCCAGCGGTGCCATTGCGCTCGACCGGCCGATGAGAAAATGGTTCGGCGTCAGAGCCTCGACATCTAGGTCTGGATTCACAGGTGTCAGTGGTCTGGAGTTCACTACGTGCTCGGCTTCTAGAAGCAGCGTATGTAGAACTTCTTCATGAGGTGCTCTCTCTTTTAGTGTAGCTTTCAGTGCAGTTTTCACGCTGCCCACGAGTCGTTCCCATGCACCGCCGGCGGAAGGGTTGCCAGGCGGTATCTTTTTCCAGGTGATCGCTCGTTCAGTCAGGAATGGCTTTAGACTGTCTGGCAGCGTTTTCTTGGCCTCTGCAATTTCTCGTTCTGCTCCGTAGAAGTTAGTTGCGTTGTCGGAGTACAGAACGGTAGGCGTGCCGCGCCGAGCTATCATTCTGCGCAGTGAGAGTATCATAGAGGATGCCGAAAGTGAGGCGGCAAGCTCTAAGTGCACAGCTCGGGTAGTGAGGCAAGTATATAATACGCCCCATCTTTTCTCGCGGCGGCGGCCTATTGTAATATTCATTGGGCCAAATAAATCTACGGCTGCGGCGGTAAATGGCGGTTGATTCGCCTGGAGCCTCTCTGGTGGTAAGTCGCCTACAGGAACCTTGAGCGTGGTCCCCTTATAGGTCCGACACCATTGGCACTTATTCGTTATATAACGAATGCTACCGCGCAGACCGCTAATATAATATCTCTGTTTCAGCTCGTTTATCACTGTTGAGTGGTTGCCGTGATTGTAGAGAGCATGAAAATGATGTATTAGCAGCTTAACGAAATCTTCTTTAGCGTGTAGAACGGGTATGTGTACCTCTTTATCTATTCTGGCGTTCAGCACGATGACTCCATTTTTGTCGAGTTTTACTGCGATTTTATGGAGTGGCGATTTCTTCGGAATCGGCCGTCCAGTTTCCATTAACTTGATTTCCTCTGGAAAGGCTTCATGTTGACTCCGGCGTATAAGCAATATCTCTGCTAAGTTCAAATGCCCCTTATTTATGTCTGTGTCTGGTTTCTTTTTAAGCAATGCGGCTTTAAAAACCTCGGCGGCAACCAGTGTTTTAGCGGTGGCGCGGACTAAGCGTACGAACTTTGAGAACCTACATACCTCCGGCAGGTACTCAAACTTATTTTTCGCGGCGCCTACCGAGCATACGAGTTTGTTAACGCGTTCTTCGCCCGTATCGGCGACGGGCGCGGGCGTTTTCTCTGTCGGCCAATGCTCCTCGCTTTTACGTATGAAATCGGGCCCTATGAACCATCGGTGGTTCGCTCCAAATTGCGTAGGTATACCGCGCGTCGCGTCGTCAGCTACGTTAGCTGCACTAGGCACCCAGCGCCAGTTGGCGGGGGTGGTAGTGTTCTCGATTTCCGCTAACCTATGTGCGACGAACGTTTTGTACCTACGTGGGTCCGACCGTATCCACGTGAGTGCCGTTTTGGAGTCAGACCAAAAATACTTGTCCTTTATTACGTAGTCTGACTCTTTGACTATGGTCTCCGCTAACCTAGTCGCTAGTACGCAGCTCTGTAATTCCATTCGTGGAATACTAACTACCCGGAGAGGTGACACTCGGGCCTTTGCGGCCACTAATGCGGACGTTCTAGTCCCCTCGGGGTTGACGCTGACTAGGTACACGGCCGCGGCATATATTTTTTCACTTGCGTCGCAAAAAACATGCATATATGCCTCCCTATTAAATGCGGGCACGTGTCGCGGAATTTCCAAGTCTCGTAATTGTTGTACGTTATCTATGAACGATCGCCATGCGGGTGCGAGCGAGACGGGTATGGGCGAGTCCCATCCGATTCCGGTGCGCCATATCTCCTGCATTAATGCCTTGCCTAAGACGGATATGGGGCTAACGTATCCGATCGGATCGAATATTGACATCGCACTACTCGTAACCTGTCGTTTTGTGGGTAATTTCTGACCGTTAAGTACGTCCTCGGGCGTGTTGCGAAAGTTTACGTTGAAACCTAAGGTGTCACGTTTGTGATTCCATTTCAAACCTAACGTACGTTCGCTCTCGCTAGCGCCTAACAATGACGTTTCCTCTTTACTGTTAACTACGTCAGCAATAACCGCAGGATGGTTCGACGCGAACCCGCGAAGCTCGAATGACGCGCGCATATTTAGTTCGTAAACCTCGTTTACTATGCGCCTGGCGTCGTCCTCGGACGTATCGAGCGCGATCAACATGTCGTCCATGTACGTATTTTTTATTGTTTTTTCAGCTGCGATCGGAAATTGTTCGCTATGCGTTCTTGCGTTTTCGTTTTTGACGTATAGCGCGGTTGTCGGCGACGCTGCCGATCCAAATATAAGCCGCTTCATTCTGTATTCTTGCGGTGGAGAGGTGCGGTCCTCCCCCCGCCAAACGAAACGTAACGCATCGCGATCTTGCTCAATTATCTCGATCTGTAAAAACATTTCTTTGACGTCCGCTATTACCGCGATTTTACCCTCGCGGAAACGCACTAGTACGCCAAAGAGTGACTCTAATAAGTCGGGGCCGGCCAAAAGCGCGCTATTGAGCGACCGTCCGTAGGCCGTGGCGGCCGCGTCCCACACTAATCTCATTTTGCCGCGTTGCGGGTGAAAAGTTGGGAAATGCGCTAAGTACCACACCCGGGGCGCATCGAGGGGGGGCGGCGACTCCATTTTCTCCGCGTAACCCTTGTCAAGCAAGTTAGCCATATGCTTTGCATATTCGGCCTTTAACGTTGCATCTCGGTCTAGTTTTCGTTCTAGACTGTACAGTCGTTTTAATGCTTGCGCTCGGTTATCTGGGAGCTTTTCGTCGTCCGTCCGCCATAATAAGCCCGCTCGATACCTATTCTCCCCCGGTATTTTTACACAGGTGGTTTTCAGCAAGTCTAGCGCGCGCTGGTCGGGATCGGCCCGAGGTAGCTTTTGTGAAACGCCTAATGATTCTATGTCAAAATGCCGTTTCATTAGCTCTAAAGCCTCGTCGTCCGCGGTTTTAGGCCGTGCGTGCCCTACAAAATTTACCGCGGCGCGGCGCGTTCTATCTGGGCCGTGTAAAACCCAGCCCAGTCTAGTTAGGCTAGCAATGGGAAGCTCAGGCGGGCCCTCTAAAATTTGCCGAGAAATGATGAGGTGCCAATTATCTTGTCCTATCACGATGGTAGGTATGCCGGTCGGGTAACTTAATTCGTCCGCGATTTTAGTCAAGTGTTCGCACTTGTCGACTACGTCACGTGGTACGCCCTGCATTCCTATGCCAATATCGCCAATCGTGATTACCTCCATCATTTCCATGTGTCGGCTACAAAAACCCCGTATTGCGACTCGTAACGTATACGAATCTGGATTTCTGACTACGCCGCCTATGCCTTCTATCTCTAGAGTTTCGCCTTTTACGCGAGGCGCGAGTTTATCGGCCGTTTCGTGAAGCATCAAAGTCATAGCCGCGCCTTCGTCTAGCAGCGCGAGGGTTTGCACGGTACCTAGCGGTCCCGACACCTCTACAGGCATGACTTTGAGGTACGTTTGCGGGAGCCTAATATTATTTACCGCTGCC
This sequence comes from Cydia strobilella, assembly GCF_947568885.1. Classification (NCBI taxonomy): domain Eukaryota; kingdom Metazoa; phylum Arthropoda; class Insecta; order Lepidoptera; family Tortricidae; genus Cydia; species Cydia strobilella. The sequence goes on from NC_086068.1 coordinate 35,744,658, forward strand.
GCCGGAGTACTATTACCGTTCGCGGGCGCGGCCGCGTTCAGTCCGTGTAATAGCTTATGATGTCCGGCTTCGCATTGGTTAACTCCGCACGCGATGTACTTGCACTTGAACTTACGGTGAGCCGCGTCTAAGCACCTATAGCATAATCTAGCACCCTTTGCTAAGTCCCACCGTTCAGGAATCGTCGCCGCTAAAAATTTACGACACGCGCTAACTTTGTGCTCGTGGCCGTTCTGGCAAACGGCGCACGTGCTGCGCGAGACAGGGACGGACGATGTCGGTTGTTTGGGCTTAGCTCCGGTCGACGCGGGTTTTTTTTTGTTACTATCGCGAGGCTTAACTTGCGCGATAGCGGGTTTATTACTACGCGGCGCTTCGCGTACGTAATGATCGTGGGAATCTGATTCCGACTCCGTGCTAGGATCGCGGGAAAACGCGGGGGCGCGACGCCTATCGCGAGAACTGCTTGCTCGCCTAGGGTCGTGCTCAAAAGATACCGTGTTTACTGTGTTCCGCAATCTGTTCGACGGCCTATGTCGGTTGACGCGTTTGGCTGCAGTGCTAATTTCGTTCAAAAACTCCGATAATGCAACTAGACCGGGAGTTTGACTATTAGACTGCCTATATTTTGCCCATTCGTAACGCACAATCAGATTAAGTTTGTCCACGATTTTGTTTACAAGTTCAGGCGCGTGTAGGTACTGCTCTTGTCGTAGCGAACGTATGGTTGCGACGGCATTCGCAATATGTGCGGCGAAGGAAGCTATGTTCGCGTTGTCTTCTGACAAGCGCGGCATACGTTTTATATTATGCAACTCCGTTAACACTATTTCCTCCGGATCGCCGAATTGCCGTTCTAGCGCCTCCATAATTTCGTACGGGTCCTGAACTGTGTACATAATTGATTTCACGGCGGTCCGAGCCTCGCCTTTGAGCGCGCGCCTAATACGACTTACGTTATTGACGGCACTAAACATGGGAGACGTGTCCTCGAACTCTGCCCTAAATGAAATCCATTCGGTTATATCTCCTCCGAATGAGGGTAACTCGGGCGGCTTATGGTAGATAGGTGCATAACTGCCGTGTGGCACCTCTAAATAACGCGGTTGCGGCCTACTAGTACCCCGCTCAATGGCGGCGGCGCGCGGCGGCGGCGCTGTCTCCTTCGGCAAGGGAATTTTACTATTCTCGATCGCGACGTCGTGCTCCTGTGGCCTACACTGTTGTCCTACCCAATTCCTAGTACGCCGTTCAGACTCGTCAGCCACGGTACTGCCTCTGTCAGAATTCGCCTCCAATTCGGCGATCTGCAGCTTTAATTTGGCAGTATCGGACTGCTTCTGAGCGACAACTAGAGCGGCTTTATGAACCTCGAGCTCGGCCATGAGCACCGATAATTGACTATCACGATCCCTATTTACCGATTCGCGACCTCTGATTGATCCACGAACAGACGGCGCCCGCGGCGGCGGCGGCGCGACCACGGGGTCTTTATTCACTAGCGTATTTGACCTACTGCGAACTACTACCGTATTTTCTAACGCGTCCGAGTGTACCGAATTGTTGTCTATCTCTCCACCGCTATTCACTTGGTTGCCGGTGGAGCCTTTGCTCCATGTATGTGTCTCGGTAGACGTGGTCTTGCCGGACGAGGGGGTAGGGGTCTCTGTGGGCGCGGGGGCAGGCGGGCCCTTAGCGCGCGGTCGAAGATTTCTCGTACTCTTCGTAGACATCTTCTTCTTTCTTGACACACACGCGGGGGTCCCTAACTATATACAAATTTACCTGCCTAACACCTATGCCCTGACGCCACAGAGCGCAACGTCAGTGCCCCTAAGCGTAAATCCCTCGGTGCACTGAATCTCCCGCAATGACAAAGTGCAATGCCTAGAGCGTTCGAAAGCAGTGTGATGGCATCACCATGTGACACATGCAACGAAAGTTGCCAGGACGCGTGAGTGGAGGAAAACCTACAACACAGCACGGTCCGACCGGCAAGCCGGTATGGTGGGGTATGGAGGGGTAATTGGGTAAGGGTCTGAGCCGAAGCGTACTTCAAGGCTCAGCGCGTTCGTTTTTCAAGCTTCTTTTTTCTATCTGAGTGGAGAAAAATCTCGACACTCAGCGCGTACTTGTTTCTTTGTTCTTTATCCGGTTCGAAGGACCATAATTGTTGAGCGTAGACTGTTTTTCTTGAAGCTCGTACGCCGAAGACTGGAACGCGCTGACCGAAGTGAAGCTACCGCTGCCAATTACCTCAGAAATACCACCACCATGTTACCGGGTTAGTGTGAGGGTTAGTAAGAACACTTATTTTAGGGTTAATAAGATGTTAAGTGTAGAGGTGTTGTAGAAAGACTGACGAGGCTAGGTTGGGCAGTCATATTTATATGATAGCGCGACCGCGCCCCGCCCACTGTGTCACGTGGGTGTGTTGTGCAGAGTCAGTATCCATTTATTGGCCAATCAGCTTACGCTATTTTACAAAGTTAGGGAATAGGTAATATTTATTGTGGGACATTGATTCTTATAACTATGCACGAAATATAAAAATAAAACATAAACACACAATGATTAAAAGACATAGAAAGTTACACAATAATAAAACACAAAATTAGAGAATCACAAAACGTACAATAAAAATATCTTAAAAGCTATATACGACATATATACTAAATATGTATCCCTTTAAAAATGCTGTTCATAATTTTACTGCTGTTGTACAAGTACTATTTCATAATTTTGATGGATTATGACCGATATTTGGGTTTCAAGTAAATACAGGATATCGTTTTTAAAATTTTAAAACCGGAGTTATACTTAATAAGAATCGGTTACATTCTACATATCAGGTTGCAGTCTGCGCCGGTCCATCACCGTCGACGCAAGCTCCTGATGACGCTCCTCGGTACGGAGTGAAACAGCGTTTTCGACTTAAAACACGTGAGTGACCCGTTATTAATATATTTAATATTCTACATATAGTTTCACATGATTTAAAAAGTCGCATATTTGTAATGTTTTTGCTGAGTCTACAATGCATGAAGCGGGCATGCCTAGTTGACAGTTTTGACACTCGGATAAACGTGTTTCTCACATGGGTAATGCGTTATTTAGCTATCTCTCTCACTCAATAACAAAGATAATTTTAAAATTATTTACAAATAATAATGTTTTTAAATGTTACAACAGTACTTACGAATGGAAAGTGATTCCGTGAGATTTGTTTTTATGTTTCGAGCTGTTAAAACAGTCGAAAAAGGCGCAACACGGCGTTTTTTCGTATAATTTTCTAGATGGTTGTGACAATGTTGACACATTGGCGTCACCTATACGACTAACTCAATATAGGTTCCGGAACCTATATTTGATGGCTCACGATCGTGCGCCTGGTACCATAATATATCTACCTCCCTTTACTTACATCCATGGATTTGATTCTAAAGGCACGTGGGAGAAACTAAAGCTCATCTATGGAGGTACCTGCTTATACAAGTCATTCAGAATATAATTCACACAGTCATTCGGAATATAATTTGGAATAATCCATTCAGTAATTTTCAATTTAGAGCAGTTCAAAGTCAACTGTGGATTGTGAAATTTTTGAACGTTTTCTAATAATTTGTTAGACCAAGTAGTGAAAATGTTACAGTATGTTATATATTTGTGATCTACTGACAAAGCCCTTTCATTTGTTACCCCACATGGTATGTTTAAAAGAAAAAAGTAAAATTTTTGTACTGCCGACTTTATGGCGTCACAGCAACTACCCCCACCACTTTCGCGCTTGTCATCTAATATATTTGTGTTCAGGACATCACACTGAATGCACTGATATCAAATGTACCCATGTCCGAGACGACATGAGCGAAAATCTATTTCTAGAAGACTTCTAGACCAAAAACCGCCGCACTATAAGATTACATCCTTTGTTGTATGATGATGATGGCCTCCCAGACGTATCCGTCGACGGCGACATCCTGACAAATTAAATAAAAAGGGTCTTAACTATTACGTGCGTGGGCGCGAGCGTGGCTTGCAAATCCAAATTTAGTTTTGAAAATGCGACAACACAAAACACAGTAGAGCTGCCCAGATGCGTTGTATGTGTAATGGTAGGAGGGCTTGGGCCGAGTTTTTCGGAGCTGGCGTTTGGCGTCAAGATCTTCAAGTCGGGTGTGTTCAAAGTTATCAAGACCCGTATTGACAGCAGTTCGCCAGTCCGATCTCCGAGATGCAAGCTCCTGCCACGACTCGCATGATATGCCGGTGGCCAAAAGGTGGCGCTTCAAGACATCCCTGTAGCGTAGATACTGCCCACCAGCCTTGCGTTTACCTGAGGCTAGCTCAGAGTAAAATACTGCTTTAGGCAGTCTCGATGGTGCCATACGTACAAGGTGCCCACACCAGCGCAATTGACCTTTTATGAGTAGACATTCCATACCCGGCATGCCCGTTCGACGAAGAACCTCCGAGTTTGGAACACGATCCTGCCACTTCAACCGCAGTATTGCTCGGAGACATCGCAGATGGAATGTGTCTAGACGTTTAATGTCTCCTTTGTATACACACAATGTCTCCGAAGCATAGAGCAACAGAGGTAGAATAATTGCTCTATAGACGGCAAGCTTTGTGTGGAGGCTAAGATCGTGCGATTTCCAAACTCGTTGGTTCAGACCGCCAAAGGCTGCAGCAGCTTTGGCAATCCGAGACGAGATTTCAGACTCGAGACGATTGTCACTCCGCAATAGACTACCTAGATACCTAAACGTACCCACTTCGTCCAGTGCTTTGCCCCTTAAATAAGCAGTAGCATCGTTCGCAGATTTCCCTCTTGCAGGTTGTTTGACAATCTGAGTTTTCGATGCACTAATTACTAGGCCAAACTTGCGGCATGATTCGTCTAAGTTTTACAGATAACTCTGTAGGACTTCCATGCTATCAGCCATAAGACAGACATCGTCAGCGTATATAATTTCTGTGACCGAGACACACTGTAATTTGCTCTTAGCCCTGAGACGTGAAAGGTCAAAAATACTTTTATCCGTGCGAAAGTTCACCGATATCTGGTTGTTACACTTTTGAAGTGCATCATTCATTACTGCAGAGAAATAGATGGCAAATAGGGACGGAGCCATGACACAACCCTGTTTAACGCCGCTTGTGACTGGAAATTGATCTGTGAAGGCGTTTTCGTGACGTACGCCAGCAGTCATACCCTCGTGAAATTGGCGCACCAAGTTGACAAACTTCGCAGAACAACCACATTTTCTAATACTGTCCACAAAGCCGCTCTAGGCACACGGTCAAAGGCCTTCTCGAGATCCACAAAACATAAATAGAGGTCACGATGCTGCTCAAGACTTTTTTCCTGCATCTGTTTGACGACGAAGATAGCGTCGACCGTACCTCTATTTGCTCGGAAACCACACTGGGATTCAGGAAGGAAACTTTCGGCAAGTGTGTTAAGCCGCTTATTAATAATATGGGCAAGTATTTTCCCTGCCACAGAAAGCAAGGCAATACCTCTGAATGAGCCACAATCCGAGAGGTTCCCTTTTCCCTTATAGAGCTTGGTGATAGTAGCATCCTTCCAATCCTGTGGTATTACCTCGACATCCCAAATGTAATTAATGAGGTCAAATAGCCTTGACTTGATACTCATTCCTCCATACTTGAAGATCTCCGATGGTAGACTATCAGACCCCAGTGATTTACCATTCTTTAAGCGGTTTACCGCAGCAATGAATTCCGCAAACGACGGCGGGTCATCCAAGTTTGACGCAGTTGGCAGGTTTTCAAGGGAGCTGATATAGGATAGATCTACTTCTTGACTGCCGGGATTTAGGACCTCGTTAAAGTGCTCAGCCCAACGAAGGAGGACCTCCTCGGGGTCTGTTAGCCTCCTCGCTTTGTCACGTGAGAAGACAGGGGCAATTTTCGCACGACGAGGTCCATATACGGACTTTAGACCTTCGAAGAATTTTGCAGTTTGGCTGGTGTCTGCCAACCACTGCAATTCCTTCGCTTTGCTTTGCCACCAGTTATTTTTCAGCTCCCGGATCTTCGCCTTTAATTCCTGCTGGATGATACTACGTTCTAACGTTCCAGGCTGCAATATTGAAAGATTTATTAATTTTGATTTGTTTCTTTCGACCGCTGATATTGGTGACCAGTCGACCGCGGTTAGCCGGCTGGGATAAGAAGAGACGAGCTTTGTTTAGGCCACCTTTTCTAGGCCCTTCCCCGGATTGGGGAAAGCAGTGCGATCCCTAAATAGGGCTGCTTTGTCGTCAGGCGAGCTGCCGAACCAGACCTCTCGTCTCACTTGAGTCCCGGAGCGACCATCACCGCCCAACCGCCTACGTGCAGAGAGCCAGCTAAGGATTAAACTCACCAGTTCAATCCCCACCACCAGTCTCCATCGCCGTAGGACATGCACTCGTTTTCCGAATTCATGCCAGGAGTCATCAGCGCGTGAATATATTAAAGTGGGTAAGCATTTGCGCGCACACAAACCCACTCTCTCGCCCCCTAACCCAAGCTTCCAGTGGAGCGGAGGCCCGCTACGACTAGATTGACCTAGAGGGTGCAGTAACTGGCCGCATGTCTCTATGAGTCCCTACATGCGCCCTTACAGGCACGTCACGGAGGCCCTGCTGTAACGCCTCGGTCGCCGAATCCTGTGCCATACTGGCGGTGACCGCCTTCCGAGCCGCTACAGACTTTGCGCACTGGATGGGGGGACTGTCCCATTATACCGCATGAAGACGGCCCCTTCACTTGGTTTAGCCCGCGGATCGACGCGGTTTACCGGGGTGTGGCCGCTGCGTGCATGACAGCTGCTTGGAGCCACCAGTGAAGAGATTTATGGAGCATTTACAGTCCAGTCATAAGCCACTATCTATTTTCGTAGACCGATCAATGGCCTGACTGTTCCCACTGTGAAAAACCCCACATACACCCCAAGTATAAGTACCTACGTTACGAAAGAACAAAAACATTTTCTTGAGTTTTACCATATCTGAAAGCGAATCGCCTTCTTCGTTTAAACACATATTATAAAAATCTAGCATATCTTGTGTAATTACGTTCATCGCTAAATTAAATAGTGTTTTCACTGTGCGTACGACGCCATACTTGATCGAAGCGCCACATATTATTTTTGAGATGTTTTAATTCCAATCTTACGAGTATCTTAGTCAATGCTCAAGCATTCATTTCAAAGGAATTAGACAAATGAAACTTGACATTTGACTAATTTGTTATTTGTTTGTTGTAAATTACTTTACAGTATTAGGCTGTATAGGTGCCGAGGTAAAAAAATTGTTGGCAAATACCTGAAATAACCATATGGTTTATTCCGAGAAGAACATCTACAAAATACTCGTCACTCGGTTATCACTACTTAACAACCACATAAAAAAAACATTACACTTTTTTTTGGGCAGTCGTGTAAAAATAGTTAAAATCAGAAACCAGAAACAGTCACAAATAAGATGTTTATACTAGGCAAGTCGGCATACAATATTCTTCACAGAAACCTTACCGATCCAAAAATACCTCAAGGGGGTGGGGGGCTCGCGCGAGGCCCCTTCAGGCATAGTGAAAGAAAAGGGCCTCGCAGATGCGACGTCGGTCCCGGCTAGATACGCCACTGCCTCAAAAGGTTGGCAACTTCTGGTTTAAGGCAAGACCGGCATATGACGGTTTCATATACCTAAATATGACGGACTTTCCGCCTAGCACAATTTAGAGGTTAGATATTCATAAACTTAAAACTATAAATTGAAAGCGTTTTGAGTGAACAGCACTAGACAGGAAAACTGGACAAGTGCGAGTCGGACTCGCCGACCAAGGGTTCCATACTTTTTAGTAGGTATTTGTTGTATAGTAAAAGTTGTACAGTATGACCTACATATCCACCCCTCGTATGGTCAGGGATAATAAATTCCCCTGTATATTTTTTAAATTATCATTACTCTTAATTAACCTTGAACTCTTGTAGCTTATCATCCAAAGTAGATGTTCGAAAGCATTTGACTAAATGATTAAAATCTGAAATCATCCATAACCGTCGTGAGCAGTCACAAGGGTGTTCACAGCTAACAGTGTCTTTATTTACACCGAATATTTTCCATATTCCTCGGTTACAAGGTGCACCGTCCATTACGACAGCATCAACACAAATTCCGCTGTTTTCCATTAAAACAATGCATTCTAAAACAAATTTGTGCATCGGTTCGCTTTTGCATGAGTTCTTGGATAAGCATCCTGAGGCTTGAACCCATCTACCTCGATAAGGCACAAACTTGAAAACCAAAGCATGGTCCGCAGTTGTATTTTTTAAATTGTCTGGATTGTGTTGCCCCAGGTCAACAAAACCATTAAATTTCATGGTTTGAGAATCAAAATAAACGCCTTCACTTAATTTCTTTTCATCCAGTAGTACTCTATGTTACATAATTAGAGAAATAACCTATAGGTATAGACACTTAGCATTAAGAGACTTGACTGACAGAGTGACCAACGTAAATCCCTAGTAGCTAAGGTTATTAGCATTAGTACCTATCTTTACCTTTAGACTTACTTTTTTTTTCAATCTAGTTTTTAATTCACTAACTGGTCGCCCAAGATACAGGCTATGCCTAGTTGGGGGACCCCTGTTCATACTGTTATAAATGTTCCGCTGTATGCGCGTAACCTGGACCTCATGTATACTCCATCTGCAAATTCCCATCCTTGTGTGTGCAAAATAAATATATTTTTCATTTCATTTTCATTTTCACTAATAGAACTCCTCGTTTCTCCCCTTTCTTCATCACCTCACATCTTTCTTTTAAACTAAAGAAAGTAGAGGTTTGGAATCCATATGCAGAACAGCCGATTTTTCTGAGGTATTTATTTAATGTTTTTACATATGTATTAAAAAATAAAGATATCTAACTCGAAAAGGCACAAACTTGAAAACCAAAGCATGGTCCGCTGTTGTATTTTTTAAATTATCTGGAGTGTGTTGCCCCAGGTCAACAAAACCATTAAATTTCATGGTTTGAGAATTAAAATAAACGCCTTGACTTAATTTCTTTTCATCCACTAATATAACTCGTCGTTTCTCCCCTTTCTTCATCACCTCACATCTTTCTTTTAAACTAAAGAAAGTAGAGGTTTGGAATCCATATGCAGAACAGCTGATTTTTCTGAGGTATTTATTTAATGTTTTTATATACATATATTTTTATCATGTTGTAAAACTAAACTAACATTAAAATAAAACTACTTAAAAATTAAAGTAATATAGAAAAATACCCACCTATGAAAGGTCCCCCAAGTCTGTCCCCTGCGAAAGGGTGCCCATGAGGCTGGCTACATTACCCCGCTGGATGGCTATGCCTATTCTTTGCCCTAGGAATGAGCCAGCCCTAGGGTCACCCGAGGTCTCCAGTAGTTTTTTTTTTAATTCGTGGAAAAGGTTAAGGGCGTCGCAGCTCCACGGCCCTAGGGTCTACCGCAAACGCCGCAAACATGTGGTTGATTGAGAGACCAGCATATTTGCGGCGCTTTAGGACTTCAGCCGCTGCCGCCGCTCCGCCAGCCTTCAGTGACGTGGCGGCTAGATGGGACGGCGCTAGAGTGTCTACACATGTAGCATCCCAGATGAGCGGCCGCCCCATCCTCCATGGGATGAGAGTTATGCCATCAGGCCTCTTGCCATCGTCGCGCGCCAGGCCGGGTGGTTCCAACGCGGCTGGCACGCCCACACTGACAAGGGCCCGACGGATGACATCGTTAAGGCTGGCATGGCGGGACAGACGACCGGTACTCCTTCGGCAGGAGAGGCGGTGGGAGCCCTGACCGTCAACTTCAGTTCCGCAGGGACAGCGGTGGGGGACAACTATTTCGGCACCCACAGCCAGTCTAAAAGAATTGTTGTCTAATAAAGTTGCGCAGTTACTAGAGGGGAAAGCGTGGAGCCAGAATCCGGATTCGTGTTGTGAAGAAGCAAGGAGACGGGCTTTTTCTGTTTTAGATTGTGTTGAATTCAGGAGCCAGTTTTGTACCTGGTGGCAGAGCGGTTCGTCCCACAAACGTTGTGTGGATTTTTCGGTCGGCATGTCTTTGTCCGGGCAGGCCGAACGCCATGCATTTTCTGCTTCCGTCAGGTACGCTACCTCGAAATCACGTAGTGATGGGATAAGGATTTTACCAACGAGGGATAGCGTACCATAAACGGAAGACAGAAAAGCGGGCAATGCGATACTATCTATATCTACTATCTTATACCTAGGCCACCAAACCGTATAGGTAATGTGGCGTGAATAAATTGTCTGCAATCTATATTGATATTGATATTTTTTTGTATTTCGATATGGATAATGTCGTCGACCTTTTGACATAAATGAGGAAATTTAAAAAAAGGGCTGCATCGCATTGCGTACGTAAATTTAGGAACAAAAAGACAAAACCGAATGATAAAAAAGGCCATGTGAGAGTTAATTTGGAGTAGACGGTCCGAAAGTTCAGAAAAATGATTTATTTGGGTATCAATGTAGTCTGGTATTGAATCCTCAAAGACTGGGGCCCCGAGGAGATGAAGCGAGCTCTTAGTTAATAATTTTATGCCGGGGCAGCTGTTTCTAAATTCATTTAAAATTTGTGATTCGTTTTGGACATCAGGGCTAATATAAAGTTCGCATTTGCTCATATTGAGTTCCAAGCCAATTTGGTTGAATTTTGTAACTAAAGTTCGAAGATCATCGAGGACAGAGCTCGCCTCACCGCTTATGGTTCCGTCGTCTAGATACCAGACGTTAAATTTAGAATTTAGAGCCGAAATAATTGGGTGTAATGCCAGGCTAGAGATGGCTGGCCCGAGCGGGTCACCTTGTTGACAGCCGACCGAGGAGTAGATTTGGTGATCTCTGTACATTAAGTTGGAGGGACTTCTGTAGCACTGCCAGAGATAAGGGTAGAGGCCAGGGATAATCTTTTGTATTTCGCTTAGTAGAGCGCTGCGGTTTACTGAGTTAAACGCATTCTTTACGTCAACCTTTACAAGCACCGAATCCTTACAGCTGTCTAAGAAAGTTCGACAGGCATAAACAGCGGCTTCGCAGCCTCCTTTTGAGCCGAACCCTAGCTGAGTTGGCTGAAACAAGGGCTCTAGATCTTGGGCGATGTACTTGCAGCCGACTTTAGATGCTAGTCTTCTGAACGTGGACCCTATGGCGATTGGGCGAATGCCACCGTCCTTTTTACGAAGTGCACACAGGTTGGCTCCATATAGCGTGGGAACAACCTCGTCGTTAACTTTGCCTGCAAGTATAAGATTTACCAGACAAGTAACGCTCTTGAGCAGTTCATCATTTCTGCCGCCAGGACCACCTAATATAAGATCTTTTAAGTGCTGAGGGGTAATTCCATCCAAGCCACCAGCTGACCCATTCCTAAAGGAAAGGATTGCAGCCATGACAGAATCTTCGGTAGCTTGCAAACATGGTAAAGCCGGGTTGGGTGGATCAGGATAATTTAGGGTCGAGGGGGTTGGGGGGGCTGCCGGGTGCTTACTTTGTAGTATTACGAGAGTTTCAGGGGTATCTGGGGCTGAAGTATCAGAGGAGAAAAGGATCTGCGCTGCGCCTTTAATATCCCCATCATTAACTTTTGCCTCGACAACCTTAGTTATATCGCGTTTACACGGCTTGGATGTATGAAGGGATATGTTTTGGGAAACGTCAGAGTTTGGTTGGGAACAGTTCAATTTTATTTTGGAGGTAAGTGAACGGCGGGGATCTTTTTGGGCACGTGAAGGATTTTGTAAGCGAATAGAAGAAGATTTTCCCAGCTTGAAGGCGAATTTTCATTAACACAGACATTGATCGTCTTCGAGAGGCTAGTGGCGACGGTAAATCGCGCACCTCTGGGAATTCGCTTAATAACAGGGAAAGACCCCTTGTGGTCGCTTAGGTTGGAGGAAAGCGAGGCCGGAATTTGACGCGAAGTTGAAGGAGATGATAGACGTATGGGAACAGGTAGTTGGCTGTTTACGGGCTTATGTGACTTACCTATGTGGATTTGTAGACCTCGTTTCCCTTTAAAGAAATTTGGATGAATGCAGTAAGGACATTTTGTAGGCTCGTGCTGTGATTGACTGTTTCCCTGGCTGTCGGCCTGTGAGCATGATGTTGACATTACACGCGTAAAAAATGTATAAATCACACACACTTAAAAACACAACACTGGAATTTATGTTTATAGAAATATTATGACAGCGCTGTCGTTGTTGACTGACGCGGAGATGGTTGCTGGGGCGGCGCGCCGGCGCGGCAGCTGCGGTGTATTAGGATAGCTGGGAAAACTGTTTTCGGATAACCGGAGTGATTATTATTCATCATTAACAATCACTAAGTCTAAGCCGAATTCTGCTGGGCAGGAACTTAAGTCTCTTTCACACGCACTTATTAACACTTTTATGTGAAATTATTGTAGTTGTAGCATTATCGTGACCACATGTAATGTGTTTTAGACTAAATATTCTTTGTAAACATTCTATGTTATGATTTCCAAATGATTTCATATATTCTAAGATTGGCGTAACGTCTGTCAAGCCGGCCGCCAGTGCGTAGAGCCCATTTACTCGGGCTGCGGTCCCCGCAAAGAAGATTCGCAAGCGGTATGTCGACTATATAAACCCATGTAGATTGGCTGGGGTAAAAAAAACTGATCAAAAGGGGGCTAGGAGACTTATTTAGAATTAAATTCGACACGAGTGTTCTTGTGGCGTGTTTTTCCGTTGCTAGGGAGATGAAAAATCCAAAATTTAATATATCTAATATTCGCACTTAAACTATCGTGAGACATATTTCAAAACATACACAGTGCACGACGTACAACCGCCGCGGACACTCGTGCCTGAGGAAGGATTCCCAAAGAATCCGAAACATGTCGCCAAAAGCGACTAAAAATAATAGTGAGTAAAAACCGTACTGATCTAAATATATCTAATATTGATACGATTTTAACACCCCCTGGCACTGACTAAAATACCGACTTGGTTTCACATTACAAATCAAAACTTTTTGTAGTAGAAGAATTGCGTTGCGAGACTTGCATCTTTTTACATGTAATATTTTTGATGGGATATGTATGACAAATTCTAGCTCAAGCATGCCTCAAGGTAATTTTTATAGTATTTTACATCTTTAATAATTAATACACATCGAAAAGTTGATTAACGTCTAATGAGAAACCACTATTGTTATTTAATTGAACGCGATTGATCAATTATAAAAAATATATACAGCTTTGACGACTTGTATGGCCTGCTAGTCGGTAGTGACCCTACCTACAAAGCCCGATGGTCCTGGGTTCGAATCCTGGTAAGGGCATTGATTTGTGTGATGAACACAGATATTTGTTCCTGAGTCATGGGTGTTTTCTATGTATAGGTATATATGTAGTAAGTACGAGGTATATGTATATCTTACGAGCTTTGCTTAGGTTGGCGCTATGTTGATTTATGTAAGATGTCCCCTAATATTTATTTATTTCATATGTTTTTGATAAAAGTCGTAACAGAGGACCGCACCGGACCGCGACCTTGGTGTGGTGCGGGGCACGTATCGATAGTGTGTAAGGTGGTCGCCGTACGTGCATTAAGGACGCAGCTTTAAGTTAGATTGTGAAAAAGATATTGTGACCGCACCAAGGTCGCGGTGCGGTGCGGTAGTGAAATGTATGGGAATTATCCGTAAATAAACATGAATAAAACTCTAGATTCTAGTTAGGACAAAGAATATATTTTCTGACACATGACATTCTTAGTCTCATCAAATCAACATAGACAATGATGCGGGAGGATACATACCAGCTCCTCCACCCTTAGCTGAAGAACCGGGAGCCATAAATAAAGATATTTAACTTAAATCAATATATTGCAATTCCACTTAAGTTGTACATAAATAACAACAATCGTAAACATAAATTAAACTTTATAATTAATAACTTTTCGGGGTCTCAGAACTCTATCCCCTAAGCCTTCAACCTCAACTGCAGGTGGTGGCAATTCTGTTGCTTCCACCGTCACTGGAGGTGTGGGCTCTCCGACTTCTGCCGGCGGTACTTCCCTCTCCACTAGCTGCTGCGGCAGCTCTCCTACATCTACCTGCGCTTCCCCATCCGTCGCGTCTTGCCACTCGTCCACGGGGTCATCGTCTATCAATTGGAATGGCGTAGACGAGACGGGTGACGAATTTGCTTCATCGCGCTCTAGGTTTACATCCTGGCTACTAACGTAGCGCCTCAATTGGTCAATATGTCGTTTACAAACTAAATTATTTGTATCTAACTTAACTAAATATATTCGGTTTTCTATTTTCTCTATTATTTTACCTTTGTGCCACACGGGTTTCCTATTACAAATTGACAGGTCACAATAAACATGACCCTATGTGTCAGTATCAACACTGTCAACAAAAAATGTACTAAACATGACGGCACTGCAAATCCCGCGCGCCGATGGTCGGCCAGGCAACGTCGCCAACGCCATAGAGTGGCAACGTCGCACGCAACGTATTTGTACACGACATTTGTGACACACACATACGTAAAATTGATGAAAAGATAACGTCGATTTATGTATGATTTCTGTATATAACAAAGTTTTTCTATTAATTTAGCGCAAACGAATATTCGAAAGTAGATAAATGAGCAAATATTTGTGTAGTAATAGTGTGTAGTGCCTTAATTAAAGCCGATTGAATTTTGTATGAAAATCGAACCACCTTAAACTTACCTCCTCCGCATGACTTGCCCAGTATGCGCAGAGCCCTGGGCATGTTCGCTCACTACTCAAAGTGGATACCAAACTTCTCTAAAAAGTACACGAGCTAGCAAAAACGAAGACATTTCCACTAAACAACACTATGATTCAAGATTTCGGAGATCTTAAGAACTACATAGTAAAATCATGTGTTCACGCCATTGACGACAACGTTCCCTTTACGGTTGAAACAGATGCATCGGAGCACTCAATTGCAGCTACGCTTTCACAGGCTGGCTGGCCTGTAGCATTCTATTCGAGAACACTCAATCAAAGTGAACAGAACCATTCGGCGATTGAGAAAGAGGCTTACGCAATCGTTGAATCTTTAAAGAAATGGCGGCATTTTCTCATCGGGAAGCTGTTTCTGCTCATCACTGATCAGCGTTCTGTTTCTTTTATGTTCGTCAAGAAACACAAGTAAAATCAAAAATGAGAAAATTCAGCGCTGGCGCCTGGAGCTGTCTCCATACAAATATGACATAGTTTACAGACCCGGCACGCAGAACCATGTAGCGGATGCCCTCTCCCGTGTCTGCGCCATCGTCGATACACCTGCGAAGCTGCAATCTCTCCATGAAGCTCTCTGTCACCCCGGAGTGACAAGAATGGCACATTGGGTTCGTTCCAAAAACTTGGCATATTCCATTGAAGAAATAAGGAACATGACGAACCAATGTCGCATCTGCTCAGAAGTTAAGCCTAGATTCGCTAAAGCAGATCCACAAAATAGACTCATAAAAGCTGTAGCGCCACTTGAAAGACTGAGCATGGATTTTAAAGGGCCCGTACCATCCACATCAAGTAACAAATACATTTTAACAGTGATCGATGAGTATTCCCGATTTCCGTTTGCATTTCCATGCTCCGACATAAGCGCCAAAACTGTTATCAAACATTTAGACAGCATTTTTAGTATGTTTGGCATGCCGGCCTACGTACACTCCGATCAAGGGACATCTTTCCTGTCGGCTGAGGTGAAGGACTTTTTCAATTCCAGAGGAGTATCAACAAGTCGTACGACGCCATACAATCCTCGAGGGAATGGCCAAGTCGAAAAACTGAATGGAACTCTGTGGAAATCTATTCAGCTAGCGCTAGTCTAGAAACCTACCAATAGAATGTTGGGAGGATGTCCTTCCACAAGCCTTGCATTCGATACGTTCCCTGCTATGCACAACTACGAACTGCACGCCACATGAGAGGATGTTCCGCCATCCGCGAAAATCACCAAATGGAGAGTCAATTCGGACATGGCTAACTAGCTCGAACAAGGTTCTTATGCGACGATTTAATCGAACATCGAAGTATCAACCGTTAGTCGAAGAAGTGGAGGTAATAGAAACCAATCCCACTTATTCATACGTACGGACTGAGGATGGACGATAGACGACTGTGTCCAATCGTCATCTAGCTCCTCTCGGGTGCTGTGAGCGAAATATCCCGGGGGATAACGAGTATGTACATGACGACCCCGAAAGAACACAGTCACCGTCACCTCCATGTTCGCCACCGAGTACGCCGAATTCATCACCGACACACTCGCGCCAAGATTCGCCACTCCGTCGTCGCAATCGCCATTTGAAATTCTGCAAGAAGTGCCAGAGCCACCGAGCCCTGATGGCAATGAACCCACTGGTGCGGAGCAATCCCGGAGGTCTGACAGAATCCGGAATTCGCCGAAGTATTTATCCGATTATATCTGGTCCGGGTGAATGTGGTGAACCTCTTTACTCTTAGCATTTATTATTTTTCTATCCTACATGCCTAATTCATATTGTCATTCACATACGTCATGTTTTGCTAATTAAAACCTACAGACAAGGTTTTATCTATTATTTCACATACATTGAGGAATTACATGAAAAGATATTTTAGTTTTAATAATATGAAAATAGTACATTTCGATGCTAGTGCGGAAAGTATGTCATTACTTCACGAGTACCGAGATATCTCGAGAAGACTCGGGACGAGTGAAGAATGACATTTCCGCACGTGTATCTAACGACGTTTTTTAATACAGTTGCGAAAAAATAAAAAAAGCAACAAGTAAGGAACGGAATCGGAATCTTATACATCTCATTTCTATATCTTCCATTACAGGAGCTGTCAAATAATCTTCTCGACTTGTCTTGTTTTTCCAGTTTATAAATCTTCGCCATCTTCGGCGTTGAACTTGTACTCTCTTCAACTTTATTAAGGATGAGAACCTTTCCCAGATAGGAGTATCACCTAGGTTAACGTGGAACGTCTTCTTCATTTTTAAACTTGTTGGTAAAATGTGAACTCCAGTGAACTCTGTATCTATGTATTTCAGCTGCTCTGATGCAGTCCACCATAACCCATTTTCTACTATTTCTCTTGCTCTGATTTTTGCTGTGATTTTCATCCACCGTGGGATTCTGATCATTTGCAGCTCGTTCAGCTCATCTCGGTAAGTAACCCATTTGTTAACCAATTCAGAGCGCAGTTCTTCATCCCGTCCATGGTTGCGAAGCCATAATTTCTGTGTCATGACCTTCGCTGTTATGACGACTGGAGCCAGCCACGCTAAGGGATCGAAGAGACTCGTCACATCTGATAACACTAACCTTTTTGTTACAGGATTCCTGAGTTCCGGTAAGTTCACAGTAATTTTAAAGGTGTCTTCGTTCCTGTCCCAGGTAAGTCCGATTATCTTTATTTCCTTATCTAGCTTTATTTCCAGACTGTTTACTGTGTCTTTACTGTTACTAACCTCTTGTATGTACTTTAACAACTCCTCGGAGTTGCCTGACCATTCCTGCATGTGATCACCTGCCTTTACTAACTTGTTAACTTCATTGCGTATTAACTTCATTTCAGATAAGTCTTCATTGCCGGCCATCGCGTCGGTCATGTAGAACGAGGCCTTAACCACTGCTGCGCCTCGTGGATACTTTTCAACATCATCGTCAGCGAGTTGAAATAGCGTTCGTACTGCTAACCGAGGTGCCGTCATGGTTCCAAAAGTGACTGTTAACAGCTGATAACTCTTTAATTTGCCAGAAGCTTCATCTCGCCACACTATCCGCTGTAAATCTGTATGGTTGTTTGTCCTTCCTTCTTGACGATATATCTTAACTATATCGCCTACCACACAGATTTTGTGACGTGAGCCCTTCGACGAAGCATCGTTTACTATCCACACTTTTGTGGTGTCCTTATCTTCACGACTTACAGGTTGCGGGGCTAGGTGAATAGCTTCCCTTTCATCTTCTTGTTCTACTTTCTTCATGTGACCTAAATTCCAATATTCATTAATGACTTTCGTGCATTCTTCTTTCAGTTTGTCATTTCTCTGGAACTTCCTTTCTAATGATTGGAACCTAGTCATTGCTTGCTGCTTTGTTTCACCCCAAAGCCTAATTGTTTCTTCTTTTGTTTCTTCCAGAGGAAGATGTACTTCATATCTTCCTGTTTCATCTCTTACCTTTATATTTTTGTAGATTTCTTCAGAATTTTCTTCCTCTTTAGACCAAGCTTTCTTGGTTGCGTAAAGTTCTGTTTCAACTTCCTTTACCTTTCTTAGTAGATTGTTATCTTCCTTGACCTGTCTGGTGATGTGAAAGCTCCTGACATTATGAGACCTGTTTGAATTGACCTCAATATCACCTGACAAGATCCACCCGAGACGAGTGTGCTGCGCGATTACGTCACCTGGCCCCCTAATCAAACCATTATCTATTATCTTAGCATAGATTTTCGTACTAAGTAAAATATCTATCCTACCTGGTACGTTGAAGGTGGGGTCAGCCAGTTGTATATCCTTAAGTTGTGGCCAAACATAACCACTAAATTCTCTTTCAGGTAACAAACGCGTTATAGACCTCAATACATATGCATTGTTAACATTAAATGAGAAATTTGTATCATATCTAGACGTAATCTGTAAATCTACTAAGTGCTTAAGACATGTGCGATTACCTTCACCAACACCAAACATGACGCCGCTGATCTCATTTTTCTTTAAACCTAATAAATCGACGACTCTTGATGTTACTAGTGACACCTCTGAACCTGGATCAATGAGAGCACGGAAGACGTGTGACTGACCTGAACTCGATGTGACGTCTACCAGTGCTGTTGGTAACCATATATTCTCACCAGGCTGTTCTCCGCTTGCCACATGCGCTGTGACCTTGGTGACAAACCTTTCTTCGTTTGTGTGTGCAGGCGGATCCTCTTTCGTTGCAGTTGTAACCTGTTTATCTTCACTTACTGGCTTCTTCTCTCTATGTAATAAGGAATGGTGTTTTCTCTTGCAGATTTGACATGTCGTGCGTTGTTTGCATTTAAACACGGTGTGATTGGGTGTAAGACAATTGTAGCACAAGTTGTTATCTTGAACGCAGCTGTATCTCTCTTCAATAGGTAGCTTGCTAAACTGTTCACAATTATAGGTATGTATGTAGTGCTTTTCTTTGCAGAGGGTACATTGCAGATCGTCGTTGCTAGCCGTTGTGTGAAATGACTTCGGTTTGACACTCGGTGGTTGTTTGTAACTTCTACTTGCAGGTTCTACCATTTCTAATGTGCGAAACCGTGTTTCCAAGAACTGCTTCAGTCTTTCAAATGCAGGTAAGTTATCTGAGCTATCTTCACTAATTGCCTCTTCCCATTGTTTATGACTGCTGACATCTAGCTTAGATATGATAACAAACGTGACGATTGCATCCCATTGATCGGTAGGCAAACCTAAATTCTTCAGCGCGTTCATACATTCAACGGTACTATCTAACAGCTGTTTAATCGCAGAGGCCGATTCTTGAGATAACGCTCGTTGCCCAAAAAACTTCTTAAAAACTGTATTCGCGATATATCTCTTGTTATTATATCTTCTTTTTAGAATCGCCCATGCCTCAGTATAATTTTCTCCGGTGATAGAAAACTGCCGTAATAATACTTCAGCCTCGCCCGTCAAACTACTTTTCAAATAGTGTAATTTCTGTACATTTTCTAATGACGAGTTGTTATGAATTAATGCCACAAAAAGGTCGTGAAATGATTGCCACTCTGTATTCCCATTAAAAGTCGGTATGGAAATTCTAGGCAAACGGACTTCACTATTGGATGTACTTGCGTTACTCACAGTTTGTTTGGATGTGTCCACCTTTACGATTTCAGAACTAAGCTTCAATAATGCCGTCCTCAACTCTCCTTTGTATGTATAAACCAACTCCTCAAACTGTTCAAACGTATCCTCGACGAAGTACGGAAGTGATTGTCTATCTTCTACAGAAATCGATAAAAGTATTTTCTCGTGAACTATCTTAAATTCCTTCCAATATGTATCTAAAGTATCCATTCTTGCTTGTACATATCCAATAGTTATCCTCTCTTTAGGCGACTTTTTGTAGTTGCTATAAGCCTTTTCTATCTTTTCATAAGTATCATTCTGAAGTAATATACGTTTTTCTATCTGCTCCATTATGTAATTTTACTGCTACAATATCACCAAATTAAATACCGAATCACCAAGTTCTAGAATGTTCCAACGCGGCACTCACTTTTTACCGTGTAGGGTAAGCGCATAAATCCGTAGGTAAGTCTAAGTTCGCGCTGCATATAAGTAGTTAATGTCCACTGCTATCTTATTTTGCCGCTATATATGTATAAACGCACTATTCAACTGTCCTTTGAAACATGCCAAATCACTCAGTTCAATTTAGTTCGAACAATAGCGGTTGTAGAAACATTTGCTTGTAAATCCCAAAATTACCAGTCTATATCGTTCTTTTCACTTTAATTCACTTAAACACTTATTAATCCGTACTATTGTCCACTTTTTTGCACTGATTTGTCCATATTTAACTCCAAATTACATTTAATTCACTCCGCGAAATAGGTCACCGTAAATGATATCCGTGGTCGATGGACCATAATGTTTATTATATAAGGTTCATTTTGGAGTGAAGGTGTTAGAAGAAATTAAAACAGGTCCATACGCTTATGACTATTTATTACAACTAAAATAGCGGCGGGCCGGCTCATCATAGGTACATATAGATATGCAGTATCCATGTATAGATGCGTATAGGTAAGTAATCAAATTTCGCCTTAACAGTCATTAATAATTGATGAATATAATCACAGAAAATAAAACTAAAACAATGTTTCGTTGTTAATTTACCGATCGTACTTTATGAGCAAAGTTCTCGTACGATCAGTACGGATCCCTAAAATTAGTGCGCTCACTAACACTAACAGCTGCCATTAACTATATTTAAACTTTTAAGCCGGTAAACAACTCTCTTATACCATTATTGTAAATATGTAAGTGGCAATAAAGAGTTGGTGTAGACTTCAAAATATCTTCAGATGTTAAAAGAACCCAACTTAAAGGCCATATTAAGGTTAAGCTATAGCGCTATTTTTTGGTGTCTAAGTGCAGAATAGAAATTAAAATTAGGACGAAACCAACTACCTAAAATTAATATTTTTAATGACTCTAGTTCTCTAGTTCTAGTACCCAGGAGTTGAAGTTGTGTTGAAGCTCGTCCACGTCATCCGACATTAAAACAACATCGTCTGCGTATAAAACATTCCAGGGTAGTGACTTTTGGCATTTTCTTGTAAGATAGTCCAATGTTGTATTAAAAAGCAGAGGGCTGAGAGTAGAGCCTTGATGCACTCCGACCTCCAGTTCGAACCTTTCACTGATACCAGCTGGACTTAGCACCTGTGTGGTGACCAATGTGTACATATCCTGGATTAGATTCACATAGCACTTGGGCACTAGTTGTTGTCTCAGTGCTTCCCATATCAGGTCCCGTGGTATGTGGTCAAACGCGTTCTCCAGGTCTATGAAGATCATGTGGAGATTTTTGTGGTTCGCTTTTGTCTTCTCTAACATTATTCGAACTGTCTGAATAGCATCAGCTGTACCTTTTTGAGCCACAAAGCCACACTGATTAGGCGTTAGTGTTATAATGTTGTTTAGCCTACTGTTAATAACTCGTTCCCAGATTTTCATAGTATGTGTCATCAGTTTGATCGCTCTGTAATTGCT
This sequence comes from Cydia strobilella, assembly GCF_947568885.1. NCBI lineage: Eukaryota > Metazoa > Arthropoda > Insecta > Lepidoptera > Tortricidae > Cydia > Cydia strobilella. The sequence goes on from NC_086068.1 coordinate 35,766,509, forward strand.
GCATTCTCTTACATCGCCTTTGCCCTTGTAAAATGGAATTAAATAGCTATTTCTTCACGAGTTTGGTATGTTTTGACCCTGAACAAACTTATTGAAGAGTCTGTATAGGAAAAGAATGCCTTCTTCGCCTAAGTGCTTAAAAACTTCGTTAGGTATTTCATCTGGGCCCGGTGATTTGTTGTTTTTAGATTGTTGTATGTTTTAACCTCCTGAGGTTCGATCGCCGGGATCGGGCCATAAGTTACATTTGGACGATGATAATTGTGGTTTCTGGGATGCGTTATATTAAGAAGCTCTTTGTAGTATTCCGTCCACCTATCTTTGATATCACTGTCTTTAGTTAAAATTGTGCTTGTTTTATCGTTTATGTATTTTACCGACGAAATATCTTTTGTATTGTTATGACGCATTCTCGCTACCTTATGGATGTTAATATCTGTGTCAGCTGACTGAAGTTTTTCATAAAATTTGCTATTTGAATCCGCCACTGCAATTGCCACCTGCCGTTTAGCGTTTTTCTTACTGGCTCGGTACGCTTCAAGATCCACTTCTTCCTGTGTGGATTGCCATTGTTTGAATGTGTCTTTCTTCCTTAATGTTTGAGCTCCACCAGTTTGTTTCTTTGTTAGGACCTTTTCTACTTCTTGTTCTTCCGAAATGTTTTTCCGCTGCCGTTATGCAGGTTTTCTCAAAGTTACTCCACATTTCGTTCGCTGAAAGGTTTTCACCGTCGTTCAAATTGAGGTGATCTTTAAGGTCCTTTAAAAAGAGTTGTCCTGCTGGCTTGGTTATATCGCTCCACTTGATCTTGGGTATTAGTTTCTTACTCAGTAAGTAGTTTCAGTTTATATATTTGGGTTGTCAGTGGCTCTCCAGGGATGATCTTACAGTCTTTGTATTTTCCCAAGTTGGTGCGTCTTGTCAGCATATAGTCGATTTGTGTACTATGTCCGCCACTTTTGTAAGAAATTAAGTGGGTTTCTTTTTTCTTACAGAAGGTGTTTAATATGGCTAGATCGTACGTGGACGCGAACTGCAGTATGGTTTCTCCATCATTGTTTCTTGTACCACATCCGAATCCACCATGCCATCTATAATAACCTGTACTTCTTGGGCCAACGTGACCATTCAGATCTCCTCCCAGATGTAGCATTTCACAAGGTGGAATTGCGGTAATAAGATTATGTAGGTTAATATTATATAGCGATATACAATTAATTGCATTATAATCAGGAAGGTTCACAATTTTTTAAATAAAATGTTATGACCATGCAGCAGTTAGTTGCCATATAAACATATATTTTAATTGTAACCTTTACAAAGCTCTCGTCTGCCAGGGGTACCAATTATCTTCAACCTTTTCGTCGCCGTGTCAACCACAAAACTAGTCATCCAGACGCCACGTCACCGAAGTGTCAAAACTGAAATTGAACTTTATGCATATGCATGTAGGTATATATTGCTCTGTGGTCTATGACCGATTAATCGGTCTTTGGCGTTGAACATACGGTGCGTATATATCGGTCATTGGCGTCCAAAAGGTTAATAACCGTTGGCCACAAATCCTACGACCTACAATTATAATTGAAATGTTCAAAGGGATAGGGTTAATTAAAGCGTGGCTTTAAACTAAGTCCTCAATACGGGGACGTAGCACAGAATTTTAAGTGCTGTACACATACCAATAATGATCTTATGATATAAACTGCAGAAGTTATTACCATTCGGCTGTGCTAAGTATACCTATTTTAATACATATGTAAGTACTAACTACTTTCTTTGTCCATCAGGTTTCCAAATTTTGGTCATAATTAAGCCGTGAGTTTTGCTAATACTTACCTCAACCCTCCATCGCCGGAAAGAGGGGCGCTGCGGACTCTTACCCGCCGCGAATTTTTACTCTGTTTTTGGATGTATGTATTGCAAACAGCGAGAGCATATTTTAATCTTTGACCAGGGAATTTCAATTAGAATTCGACAGTGGTTTTCTAGTAAGAAAGACCTAGATAACTAGTGGCTCTGTGAGCTGTAGAGCCTGTAGACCTCGCGAACGCATTTTCAAAAATATAATCTTATATAAAAAAATATTTATTTAATTCTTGAACCTGCGCGCAACATTTCACGAGAATCGTTCGAGAAACGAGAACATCCGGACATCTAAAAGGGAGACCTTAGCTCGCTCAAAAATGAAGGTACATTACCATTTACAAGTAAAACAACAGTTCAAATGCATTAATTTATTGATTCCGAATAATTTATTGTTGTAGAATTATCATCACATTAAAGGCAAAATCTATGTTTATGTATGTCTTGAATGCATTTCTTCTAGATATTACAGACGTCAACATATTTACCATTAAGTATAGTTATAGCAAAGATAAAATTAACCTGTCGTTGGAAGAACACATTTCTTGACGAGCTCCAAACAGAAAGATGTTACCCGACATGTTAGATTCCTTCTTTCAACAAATTACAATATTTAATAAAACGTATTAAAAATAGAAATTTCAGTCTGATATCTAGTTAATATAACAGTTCTAATTATGAAGTTACAATTTACATATAATTTAGATAATTAGCCTACCACCTTTACGAAAATAAATAAGTTAAGTGTAAGTACTAAGTACAAATACTCTATTGCATTTATAGTATAAAATAGGATTTCAAAACCTATTAACATATATTACCTATTTGTTATAAATTGTGACTCAGATACATTTTATATTTAGTAACATTTATCTACTTATTTGGTATATAGTCGTAATTAAATAGTTAGTGAGTGCACATTACTATTTTCCATGAGGCGTAATAATCATGGCTATATTTTAATAAAAAACAGGGGTGTAGATTAACAAGTCAAATAAATATGTCGGACCGTTACCATTTTAAACAGTGAAATGATAAACCTAGTTAACGATAACAATTCAAATAAGCCAGAACCAAAGAAGCTAACTCGCTTGAATAAAGATTACTTACGTCAAAGCAAACAAATAGTATCAAAGAACAAAAATAAGCTGCTGTCAAAAATATTTTTCCCCTCACTAGCTCGGAAAGCCGTCTTTTATCCTTTAAAACAAGCGGGGAAAACCGCATTTTATCCACTAGTGGGGAAAGTAATTTGACCTTGGATGGAGCGTGTTTAAGTAGCTTTTGACAGATAACACAACGTAAAACGCTCATAATAATGGTTCGTTCGATATTAATTATCGTAAATAAATGGTTTGAGAATTTTATAAAAATACCAAATTTCGCTTTATTTTAATGGTTTTAAGTCATAAACCTTAAATTCCATAAGAAACATTTCTTTTTTTAAATGATGTTGAATGCAATTTCTGTACGCACAAGTTGAGTCGATGAAATTTCAAAACGCATCGTCAGAAATGTCAACATTTTGGTCTGTCATTGTCAACAAAAAATTTCTCTGAGACGTAAAAATACACATCTTCCAGAGTTTTCTGTTATAATATCGTATTATCGTAAAAAAAATGAGTGATTCCAGTGATGAAGATGATCTAACGCCTGTGGATGTTGCACTTTCCTCGCTATAGTGAGTAAAAGTTTTGTGTTACACACGGGTCCAATGTATTTTACTTCCCGTGTGTTTTAATTCCACACTCGCGGGTAAAATACAACTTTGCACCCTTGTATAACAAATAACTATTCCTTCTTTATTGAATTATTTTAGTAGAGTCTGTTCGAAAAGAGAAGCGTCGTGGCAGAAACGGGAACTAATATTATCAATTTTATATGGCAATCAAACCTTTGACACCTCTCTTGTAAAAAGTAAACAAACTTCTGTCATTGTGTATTTTTATTTACAAAATCTGCAAGTTTTATGTATAAAATATTATCAAAACAGGAAAAATTCGTACATAAAACCACAAGGGAAATTATATTCTCACCACACCAGCTCGTACAGGCTATTGCTTGTTCAAAAACTGATGACTAATAATTTTAACTAGATAACTTGGTAAAGATCAAAGAGTAAAGTAAGTATAATAGGTAAAGAGAGCCCTCTTGAAGCATTTTATGGAAACTCGTTTGAAAGCACCATCTCTGATTTGCTCCCGAAACTAACTATGTATGTGTGCGTGCACATCTACATATGCATCCGTACGTGTACTTTCATCCTACTTAATATAGGGTGAGCCAGTCATAAATTCTCTTTTCGTATTGACGTCTTTCGTTAAAATGCATTTATCATTGGCCCACCCTATATTAGGTCTACTTGGGCGGTTTACAAGTAAATTTTTTGAAGTGAAATTTCTTCTTCAACTGACAGTTGCGTTAAACGTTTGACGCTACCATAGATAATTTAATTTTATACTCTATTATTAACTCACTAAAGTTAACTTTCGCTCGACCAGCACGGTGTCTCTTATCTCGCTCTCTCTCTCTCTCTCTCTCTCTGTGTATACGTTTGAAAATACATACATGTACAAGGCGAACATAACCATGAAAGAAGTTTACGATCAAATTTTTGAAATGTAACTTCTAATGCGACTTCTAAACATATACCTACATACATGTACCAGGCGAGCATAACTATGAAGGAGGTTTAAGAATTATATAACTGGAAAGGTGACAGATAAAAATGCCAATAGATAATTTATACCAAAGAGTATGGATAGTATAGAACCAAAGAGTAAAGTACGTATAATAGGTAAAGAGAGCCCTTTATGGAAACTATGTATGTGTGCGTGCACAACTGCATATACATTCATACGTGTACTTTCGTCCCACATAATATTAGGTCTACTTGGCCAGTTTACAAGTCCATTTTTTGTTTGTAACAAAAAACTTATTGATTGCAAGATATCAAACAAAAAATTACTTGTAAACCGCCCAAGTAGACCTAATATTATGTAAAAAAGATTTTAAAGAGTGGAATGAATATAACAAAACCATAATAGTAAAGTAAGTTACATTGCCGGTCTGCTCCGACTTCAAGTACCTCGGTTCGCTCGTACAGTGCGATGGCGATATTGACCGCGACGTGAAAAACCGGATTAGCACAGGATGGATGAAATGGCGACAGGTTACGGGAACCATTTGTGACGCCCGTATGCCCCTTCGGTTGAAGGGTAAAATTTATAAAACGATCATAAGACCTGTCGTCATGTATGGATCAGAGTGTTGGGCCCTAAAGGTGAAGGATGAAAAGAGATTGCATGTAGCGGAGATGAGAATGTTAAGGTGGATGTGTGGCGTGACGAGAATGGATAGGATAAGGAATGAGTATATAAGAGGAAGCCTGAAAGTTGCACCCATAACAGAAAAAGTAAGGGCAAATCGCCTAGCATGGTACGGGCATGTGATGCGGAGGGATGAAAGTCATGTGACGAGAAAGGTATTAAGAATGAATGTGGAGGGAAGTACGAGGAGAGGAAAACCGAGGAAAAGGTGGATGGACTGTGTGAAAGATGATATGAAACTAACGCAAGTGAATGATGAGATGACGGGTGACAGAGATGTATGGAAGAAAAAGACATGCTGCGCCGACCCCAAGTGAATGGGACAAGGGCAAGCGAATGATGAATAGTAAAGTAAGTATTTTTATTGCTTTCAATTTGGTATACAAAGATACCGCTTGCAGCTTCCGACTAATCCATTTTCTTGGATAAATAATTGTCACATTAGGGGAATTTTGGGTAATTGTATCGCCACGCCACGCTCTGTAGCTCCGTACACAGTTTGCTCCAAATATTATTTAAAATAAACACATGTAATGTTTGATGTCGTGATTCGGGTCCTTCTTGTAGCTGATGAATTCACGCATAGGTCGTATGTTTTGTCTACGCACGATGCACTCTATCTCGTCTTACTTAACGGAATCAAATTGCACAAATCTTTGCAGTGTCATCGGACAAGTTGGTCGTAAACAAAATTAAAATAGGTAATTTTAAAGGTCTTTATTATACCTAGCCTTTTTATCGCTGATTGCAATGAGCGCCCCGGATGGTATTTTCTTCTTACCTTCGAGGATATCTAGGCATTGCCTTGAGCACCGTTAAAAATGTAAACCTCCAGGTTTTGTAACATTAGAACTATTGGGTTTCTAATTACCCTAGTTGAGTTTTGCTCGTGTTTTATGCTGCTTGCTTGTTTGCTCCGATTTTACTCTACTCTGCTATTCACTTTAAAGATATTAGTAAAATAATAAGTTCATATCAATAATATCTCTGTTTACGATATAAAAAAATTCTGACAGTATATATAAATAACGGTTGCTAGGTAACAACATTATGAATAAAGAAAGGTATATGTACGAGGTATATGCAAACTTTTTAATGTTGTATTCATGCCTTTAAATTGTATCAATTTTATAGTGACATCTGGTGACGTAGTTTGCATAATCGGAAGTCTCCTTTACGCAATTTTTCTTTCATTCTTTCAAATCTATCATTATATGTTTTCTTGTTTGTTTTGTTTATGTTAGCAAAGATAGATATAACTCCGTAATAGATGGATACAGTCTAAGAAAAAAACGTGCCTCGAAAATCAAGAAAATTTGATTCTCGATCAGAGGGCGCTACTAGCTTTGGCCTACTGTCGTATAGATGGCGTTGACGATTTCGTTTGTTATTTAACAATTTTAACGCATATCAGTGAAAGAATATGGGTCAAAAATGTCAAAATCATAAAAATAATTAATGCAAATAAAAAAAAAACATTTATCCATATTTAAATACATTTTATCGTATTTTTATAAATCTTCATTTTTAGTTTCAAAGTGTGTTGATAGATGGCAGTGAATTTACTGTGGTTACAAAATTTACTATGACAGTACAGCTCTAGTATAAGTTACTCTATGATGTTAGTCAACTTTATAACATTGTTTTATGGTTTTCATGATCAATAACGGATTAGAATTAATAAAATATTAGATTCACTCACTTCACTTCTATCCTTATGTTTGTCAATTCTGTCATTGTCATTAACCGACTTCAATTTCATAGAAGGAGGAGGTTCTGTATTCGGTTGTGGCTATTTTTTTTTTATGTATGTTCACCGATTATTCCGAGACCCGTGGTCCGATTTGAGTAGTTCTTTTTTTGTTCGAAAGGAGCTACTTCCAAGTTGGTCCCATATTAATCTGGTTCTGATCTGATGATGGGATCCATGAGGAATTGAGGGAACTCCTCAGTTTTTAAAGGCACATGTATGGTGATTTGGTCGTTTTCTTAAGCAACTTGATCATTTTTTCTCGAAAACCACCAATTTGATGAAGTGGAGCTGATGATGATGATTGTTTTGATGATAATGATTCCAGCGATTACTCCGGCACCCATGATCCGATTTGAGTTATTCTTTTTCTGTTTGAAAGAAGTTACCTCTCCAAGGTGATTTCGTAATATTTTTAGTTTTGATCTGATGATGGAATCCGTGAGGAATTGAGGGAACTCCTCAATTTTTAAAGGCACGTGTATGGTAATTTCGGTGTTTTCTAAAGTAACTCAAGCATTTCCTCACCAAAACCACCAATTTGATGTAGTGCAACTGTAGCCTAACCACGAGTTTGGCACTAAATATTCTTCGTAACTTACTTTGTACACTAATACGCCAGTACGAGCGAGATGCATATACAGTAAGTTACGCACACGATAGCGAATATATCAATGTCAAACTCGTGGTAAGGCTACTGATAACTTCCCTCGTATGTGTATTATGATTTTTGATGTAGGTAGTGTTGGAAACAACCAAAGAGACTGAGAGGTGAAGGTAGAGGGTATTAGTGTTTGGGGGGTTTGAGGTTGGGGGTTGAGGGGAGGTGAGTTGATGGGTCGGGGACTGAGGGGTTGGGAGTTAAGGGATTGGGGGTTAGGGTTAGGAGTTAAGGGGTCTGGGGTTAGGGGTCGGGGAATGGCGGTTGAAGGGTTGGTGGTTTAGGGTCGAGGGGTTCAGTGTTCAGGGGTTGATGTGCTGTGAGGTTGAGTGATCGGGGGGTTTGAGGGATTGGGTCAGTGGCGGGGCGGAGAATAGATTTACAGACAGGAATGATTTCCCAGACGGACTCGAGGAAAATTCTGATTATTTAATAAAGTTTACGAATTTACAGATAAACATGATTATGTTTTTCATTCATGCGTCACGCTCTTAACAATGTCTTAAAACTAAAAATGGCAAAATAATAACTTTTATAAAAAAAAGATAAACCGACTTCAAAAAGGATGAAATCGGTTTTAAGTCGGTGCCAAGCCAAGTACTCCAAGTAGTAACAATACCAGTCAAAAATAATCAGCTTTATGTATATAAATCCCATTACAACTGTACAAATATTATAAACGTGAAAGCAATTATGTCTGCCTCTTTGCTACCTTTTCATGGCTAAACAACTGAACCGCTTTAGCTGAAATTTTGCATGAAGGTTCCTTGAATTGTTTTATATTTTGAAATGTAGTCCTCTGGATAAGCGGCAGAAAATAACTCAGTCCCAATCCCAAACTTGCGTGCTATGACTGTTTAAGAATTAGTAAGAAATGCTCTTTAAAAAATACGACGACAAAACGTATTAGATTTACACTAACGTGCCGACAAGCATGGTACGAACTGCGCCAAGAAGGTTCAACCGTGTGTTCTGTTCTGAGGTGTACAGAAATTTCGTTTATTGTTGTCGTGTAACGCTGCGTCTTACATAGGCGAACACTCGCGAACGCGAAGCGACGCGGCACGGTGCGGCCGGCCCAAGGCGTTCGCGTTCGCAACGAGATCGCCCACGTAGGACACTTCTATATAGGTATCAAAGGATTAATTAAGGCGCCGTGCCGCGCCGCTTCACATTCGCGTGTTGTTCGCCTACGTAGTACGCTGCGTTAGGTAATCCAACGTACATACTTATATAGCCGCATCTTTATCGAATTGCACCAAAATCACTATGAATATATGGTTTAAAATTTGGCTTGGCACCGACTTCAAACATATCAGTTGGTAACGCATATACTTAAACACGGAACCCTAAAAAGGATAAATTTTATTTCATCCTTTTTGAAGACGGTTTATCTTTTTTTTATAAAAGTTTTTATTGAATTTAATGTCGTGTAGCCATTACTGGCGCTAGTTATGCACGCTTAATGTCGCGCCACGATATGGTCGGACCGGACCGGTACATCTTCGGTCGGTTGATCCGTGTAAGTCTACTTAATGTTATGTACTTATGTTATGTTCTTATGTCGTCATATTGTATCTCTTTTTGTATTAGTTTGTATAAACTATGTGTAATTAATTTTTCGCTATATTTTATGTTTCTTTCCTTTATGTTGCTTTCTTTTTGTATGTTACCTTCCGTGATTCTCACCTGATGGTCTCATCGGAAGATCAGCGCTGGAAGTCGCCAGCAGCATGCTGAGATGGGGCCATTTCGTGACACTTTATTTTCACTGTTCTTTTAATGTATGTCTATTGTCTGTGTGTTTACGAATAAAACTATTCTATTCTAAATCTACGCCATCATCCTCCATCTTTAATGACGTTAACTATATTCCTAGTGCCCCCCCCCACCCTGATTTATACTCTATTGTTAACTCACTTAGAAAGGGATGGAGATAGAAAATTCGAAATTTACGATCTTCGCCGTAGCCGGCCTGTTTCGACATTCGACCTTCTGTAAATGTCTTCCTGGTATCCGGGACCGGGACGCTTACATTTACGTGCCAAACAGTCACCGGCTACGGCGGCTACCACACTAAAGATGAAGCTTCATAGTGATTCGAAGGCATAAGTTACAAAGTATGGATGGTATAGAAGTATACAGTCTCCATGTTACGAAGGGTCAAAATGTGTCATTTTCATTTAATTGTGGAAATTGTGGTTTTTAGCAGTTTTATAGTGGTTTTGATACCAGGAGTATATTAGTTATTCTCAGTTGGCCTTATCGACTAGGGGACGCACGGCGCCGACCAAGCGGACTCGAACGCAATACTAGGTACCAGGTGAACAAGAGTCGGAAGTAGGTTTAGAAATAATGAAATAAATAAATGCGAAAGTCTGTCTGTCTGTCTGTGTGTAACCTCTTCACGCTTAAACCGCTGAAACGATTTTTTTGAAATTTGGTATACAGATAGTCCCGGGGAAGGACATCTAGGATACTTTTTATCCCAGAACTCATCCCTCAAGGGGGTGAAAACGGGGGTGGAAATTTGTATGGGGAATCAATAACCGCTGAACCGATTTAGATGAAACTTGGTATGGGGATAGTTTGAGCTGTGGGAAAGGATATAGAATAACTTTTATCCCCGAAATCATCCCTTAAGGGTATAAAAAATGGGGTGGAAATGTATAGTGTGGACCAATTTGGGGGTGAAAAAAGGATGGTTTAAAAAGGAGATTTGTTTAAGAATTAAGGTACCCAAATTACTAATTCCACGCAGACGAAGTCGCGGGCAAAAGCTAGTTTAATATATATAATAAAGTTTTTCTTAAAGAAACAATATGAGTTCACTAAAAATCAATTTCTACCCCTTCCTATTTTCATTTCTACATTACGAAGTTTCACTTCTTCCGCGCGGAGGGACTCCACGCACTGTTTTTTTTGTTTGATTTCTTGTAACTAATCAAAGATTTTTGAGTACAAGATATCGAACAAAATAAATGACTCGTAAACCGCCCAAGTAGACCTAATATCATGTAGAAAAAAGGTTTTAAAGAGTGGAATGAATATAACAAATATTAGTTAAGTAAGTATTTTTATTGCTTTCAATTTGGTATACAAAGATAGTACCTTTAATAAGAGCAGGTGTAAGTAACAAGTATTTTGATTCCACCGCTTGCAGCTTCTGACTCTATATCCATTTTCTTTGCAATAATTGTCACATTAGGAGAATTTCGGGTAATACGCCACGGTCTGTAGCTCCGTACACAGTTGGCTCCAGATATTCTTTAAAACACACGAATAATTACGTGATAATTCGGATCCATCTTGTAGCTTCAGAATTTCAGACCCATGTATTATCTCTTGTCTAAGCCAGGTACCTCCATAGATGCGCTCTAGTTCCTCCCACGTGTCTTTAGCGGAATCAAATCTTACGATTTTGTGCAGAATGTCATTAGACATGTTTGTCGTGAACAAACTTAAAATTGCGCTATTATATTTTCGAACATGAAATAGTTATTTGTTATACAAGGGTGCAAAGTTGTATTTTACCCGCGAGTGTGGAATTGAAACACGAGAAGTAAAATACATTTGCACCCGCGTGTAACACAAAACTTTTCCCCTCACTATAGCGAGGAAAGTGCAACATCCACAGGCGTTAGATCATCTTCATCACTGGAATCACAATTTTTTTTACGATAATACGATATTATAACAGAAACTCTAAGTTGTGAATTTTTACGTATCGGAGTCGGTGAGAAAATTTTTGTTGACAATGTTGACATTTCTGACGATGCGTTTTGAAATTGCATCGATTCAACTTGTGCGTTCAGAATTACATTCAACATCATTTAAAAAAACAAATGTTTCTTATGGAATTTAAGGTTTAAGTATTACTTAAAATCATTAAATAAAGCTAAATTTGGTATTTTTTATTAAATTCTCAAACCATTTATTTATGATAATTAATATCGAACGAACCATTATTATGAGCGTTTTACGTTTTGTTATCTGTCAAAACTGTCAAAAGCTAATTAAACACGCTCCATCCAAGTTCAAATTACTTTCCCCACTAGTGGATAAAATGCGGTTTTCCCCGCTAGTATTAAAGGATAAAAGACGGCTTCCCGAGCTGGTGAGGGGAAAATGTCTTTTCATCGCTCGCTGCAGAGAGCGCCAACGATGATGGCTCCAGGTGTTGTAATATTGGAAGGCTTATTTCCCTATTCTCGTGTTTAATGCTTGCTCCATATTTTTACTTGGTTATACTTTAAAATTAATAGAGAAAAAATAACATGCAACTGTGTAATTTGTCTGACAGTAAACAACAGTGTCAGTGGTAGTTGCTGAGTAATCAACATTATAAATAAAGAAAGGTCTTAACAAACTAGGTATATGCAACCTTTTCAATGTTGTATTCATGATGTATTCATGCCTTAAAATTGTATCATTTTTATAGTGAGATCTGGTGACGTAGTTAGCAAAATCGAAAGCATCGGAAGTCGACTTTAACCTATTGATGCAGGTGAAGCGTTAAAATTATTTATCACAGAACGTAAGTAATATTACTACTACACGTGTTAATAATAATTAATATGATTCTTATCTACAACAGTCTTATAGGCCAATTTAGAAATAAACTTATTTTTTGGTTTTTATAATTCTGATATCTCAAACATTTATTAGGCATTTACATTGACACTTAAACACGATAAAATCTAAGTCAATTAGATTAGAAGGCTCTCAGGTCTAGATGACTAGATGCTAAAAGATTAATTACTTGTAAATATCTAACTAATGTGTTCACAGCTATTTGTATACCTATTGTGTGTATATGTTTGATTATTACATTATTTCACGTCATACTATTTTCTAGTACTTTTTACACCATCTTTAACACTGTAGGTAACAGTGCGACCATATAAGAAATAAAAATACCTATCCTATTATATTTATGTTTCTGCAATAGTACAATTTATTTATTTCAGGCACTAAAATCAATGTAAATATAAGTAGGATTTTTTTAGGAGCAATGATGTGTAGCTCTTAAATGCATAGTGTAGTGTAGGATACAGCCCACAAGAAAAACATATAAGGCCGATTCTTATTGTTATGCTTTATTGTGACTTGTAAGGATACCATACGGTTTCTAAGAAAATCATGTTGTTTGTATTTCAGTGCAAGTATCAACTGTTACTTGATTGGTTTACACATATATTGTACCTTAGGAATTGTTCAAGGATTTCCTTAAACTACAATTCCTAAGGTACAATTCAGGTAAGGTACAGTACGCTTTATCTGTTTTCTAATTAAATGGTTCAATGTCTATTCACGATAAAACATTTTTAGCGTTCCGTACCTCAAAAGGAAAAAACGGAACCTTATAGGATCACTCGTGCGTCTGTCTGTCCGTCTGTCACAGCCTATTTTCTCCGAAACTACTGGACTAATTAAGTTGAAATTTGGTGTACATATATAAGTTTGTGACCCAAAGACGTACATATCACTTAAACAAATGAATTTAAACACGGGGGCCACTTGGGGGGAAATGCGAAAAATAAAAAATAAAGTTTTTCAAACTATATCGTGTTACATATCAAATGAAAGAGCTCATTGTGAGAATCTTAAATATATAAACAGTTTAGAAGTTATTCAAGAAAATAGGTAAAAAATGATCATTCCCCCCCTTTATCTCCGAAACTACTGGGTCTAAAATTTTGAAAAAAATACACAAAATATATCTTTACCTATAGATCACAGGAAAACCTATTAGAAATGTGCAGTCAAGCGTGAGTCGGACTTAATAGATCATACAAAGCTGATCTAATACCCTACTCAAGAGATAAACTCCAGGCTACCCCCCAAATCTCCCTTCCCCTCCATAATTGGGCTGATCAACTATTTCTTGCTAAAAAAATTTTTTTGTTTTTTCCTTACAATATTATTTAATATTGATAATAACACTTCCAAAGATTGCAAATATATATCGAGCATCGCTCGTTCTTGTGTTTCGATGGAAATTAAACAAAGATTTGTTAACACACTCACGTAAAACGTCCACTGAGTCACAGATACGGATTTCTTGATTTTGATAAGAAACCTACATTTAATTTAAACATTCTTTTATTTATTACTGAAAATAGTTAATAATGAACACAGTTACTAAATAAAAGGTACAAAAGTCAGTCTCAATTTCGTAATACTGGGGTTGATTTTGTCTCTTGAGTCACATGGGTAGTTTGATGTGAATATTTTTTAACATAACTCAGTATGAACTCAATATAACTAAACAAATATAGTGACGGTACTTAACAGAGTTCTAAGCGAAACATTATTTGTATATAATGTCAATGAATGTTTTTTTATGAACTGATTAAAAGCCGGTAATCTGTTGCAATTTAGGGGGACATTGTCAGCGAAGAGACAAAACATGTGACTCAAGAGACACAATTACACTAACCTTGAAGATCAGGAAAAAAAATTCTGTGCTTTAGTACTATTCCAGCAACTGAATCACTAATTATCAGTATTAAATTTAACGTAGTATATAAGGATTTAAGGTTAATCAACCTAAAAATGTCTCTCGAGTCACGTAGAAAGTCTTCAGAGTCACGATTTTCATGACTATTTTAATTACTATAATAACATGTACACTGAGCATTTTAGACTTAAAAGGAACTAAACTAAGATACAAATTTGATTCGAAACGGAACTTCATACATTTCGATAAAATATTTCTTGTTTAAGGAGACTCGGTTCAATGCAAATTTGCCTACTTAAACACGGTGCTGCATCGCATCTGCTTTGTGATTGGTTGGCCAACAAAAACATTTTATTTTAGGTTTATAGCAACATACATACCCTACGAAAACCGCTTAGCGTTGCTTGTTAGTCTCCACCATAGGCTACGGTGGCCAAAATCGAGAAAAAAACTGTCTTAAAATTGAATTTAGCAAGGAACAGGTACCAGCTAGGGCCTCATGAGTTACGAGGAGGTGTCGTTGACCAATCCGCCGGGGACGCCGGGCTCGGCGGCCGGGGCGCGTACGGCGAGTATGAAGGTATCGCCGCGGGCTGCGGTAGCTCGCGTATCTTTGCTGTATACTTCTGGATGATGATTTCTGTTGCCGCTATAACAACAAATACTAAAAACAGAATAATATAAATATTTAAATGGGGCTCCCATACAACAAACGTGATTTTTTTGCTGTTTTTTCCGTAATGGTACGGAACCCTTCGTGCGCGAGTCCGACTCGCACTCGGCCGGTTTTTTTTATTTTATTATATGAGGATTTAGTAAATTGTAGGTCCTAAATCCTCATATAATAATACAGCCAAAATGCCAAAACGCTAGGTGGGGGATTGCCAGAGAGAATGACGTCACAAGTAACCAGGGTCCTAATGCTCCATGTGCACAAGGACCCTTCTCTGTGGATCGCCACATGTTGGCATAGAGTTAGACCAAGACAAGTCTGCAGGGATTTTAATAGCGCAGACTGTGCGAGTGTTATTTTAAACGTCACAAACTTCTATGAAATTATGACGTTTGATAACATTTGCACAGTGCGCTGTCAAAATCGTTGCAGAGTTGTCTTGGTCTAACTCTATGGCTTTCTGTAACGTTGGCATTAATGTCAAATGACGTGAACACCGTTATCAAATCGATATGCACTGCTCTAGTTGGACTTCTCTTTTGGTAACAGTTCTTGATCATGGAGCTCAATCTGCTGTCCCAGATAGCCAAGGTACCTATGTGCGATAGAGTCAGACTGTCTAAGGGTGGGTCACTCGTGTATGGAGAAAAAAAAAATAAGTTGTCCTTCGGGCATAATTATAAAAAGTTAAGTACGTAATAATACCAATAAACAGTATTTTAAATTATTTTGCAATCGGAATTCATTTAATTACCGCCTCCGGATCCATTTCCATGTTTGCATATAAATATTGATACATTTTGTATGGACTGCAGAGTATTGTATTGTCTCTTTATTCTAACTTTAGCTAAAAATACATAGCATGTTAAAGGTTCAGAGCTCAGAATAATATCTTCTTCCGTGGTTCAGAGCCAATAAATTAAAAAAAAAGTAATAAAAAAGAAACATTTTTTTTTAGAATGTTGTTTATGAAAACTTCAATAAAATAAAATAAAAACCGGCCAAGTGCGAGTCGGACTCGCGCACGAAGGGTTCCGTACCATTACGGAAAAAAACAGGACAAAATCACGTTTGTTGTATGGGAGCCCCATTTAAATATGTATATTATTCTGTTTTTAGTATTTGTTGTTATAGCGGCAACAGAAATACATCATCTGAAAGTTTCAACTGTCTAGCTATCACGGTTCATGAGATACAGCCTGGTGACGGACAGACGGACAGACGGACAGCGGAGTCTTAGTAATAGGGTCCCGTTTTTACCCTTTGGGTACGGAACCCTAAAAACGTGTAATAATTAATTACCAAAAGACACCTTTTTACACGACTGCCCAAAAAAAGGAGTGTATTGTTTTTTAACTGTGATATAAAATAAAATAAAGTAAAAATGACCCACCCTACGGTCTACCTCCTTTTACTTTGTAAAATTACTTTAAGTAAATACTTGCCAGTGGTCACATTCATTTTTTTAGGGTTCCGTTCTCAAAGGGTAAAAACGGGACCCTGTTACTAATACTCCACTGTCCGTCTGTCTGTCACCAGGCTGTAGCTAGACAGTTGAAATTTTCACAGATGATGTATTTCTGTTGCCGCTATAACAACAAATACTAAAAACAATAGATAATGGTATGGAACCCTTCGTGCGCGAGTCCGATTCGCACTTGGCCGGTTTTATTTATCGTTAACGTGTCCGTCATTAATGTCAAAGTCAGTTACAAAAATCTGCAAATATGGCAGAAGATTTTTTACTTGTGTTATTTTTGTTTTTCATTGGTTTATTATCATTTATAAGTTTTCTACCTGTGCTTCTTCATTTGATACAAATAATCTAACATAAAATAAATTTAATGGTGACAATACGAGCAACTATGATTACCAACTAACGTAAGTAATCGGCCAAAACGTACTTATTGCTACAAAGATGTTTCACAACATTTTAAATCTCGTCCTGAAGTCGCAGCAGAACACATTACAAATAAATTATTACTAATATTAGAAATAAAAAAATTACGAGCTTTATTGCTTTATACAAATTGAGATCGAATGTTTCTGTTGACTGAGAGCGCGCTCACGCCGGGGTCGGAGTTCGGCCGCACGCGCTCCCATGGGGCGGGCTATCTTGATCCCTGGCAATACTCACAAAGCAGCACCTTCTTAAAAGCTTGTCTAAACACTTTATTAAATATTGTATAGAAAATCGGATTTACCATAGAACTTGAGTAACCCAACCACAGTACAAAATCGAAAACCCAATAAGGTACGTTTTTCTCCCAACGAGGACAAATAGCTGGTAGCATGTTAAGAACAAAAAAAGGCGCCCACAGTATAACGAACGTGAAAAACACCACTCCAAGGACTTTAGTGGCCTTCTGTTCAAGACGCAATATCCGGCCGTGACGCGAAGAGTTCCGAGATATCACGCTTGAATTCCGTGAGTGATGCGTCCTTGGGTTCGCGTGGCGATATGGACTTGGGTTGGCCGGTTGTGCTCGAGATGTTAATGACCTTCGGGTCCGCATGTTTCGCACAGGAGTTGCCAGTGTTGTTCTAGATACGCCGAAAGTTGAACCCCGTCTTCCACATCTCCTTTCCTCTTCCCATGTAACCATAGAAGATGCTCCGCGACTTGAACGCCTCGAGTAGGAGATGGAAGGCTCATCACTTCTAAGCCGAGAAAACCCGTTACAGTCATTAACATCCTCTCCGGGTACAATGACTACATCTGTATTACGCCTCGGCGGAGTCGACTCATTGCCAAAATAAGGACACGTGCAAGGAGGCGGCAGGAGCAGACCATCTTCGGAACTGCGAGATTTAGTAGTCAAGGCATTGGGTGCAAGCAGTCCTTCGTTACCTTCGTCATCAGAAGCGCTTCTTGGTCGATGTGGCAATATACCTGTATCGACAGCAGCCGACAGTCGGCGTCTATCTCGATGCATCGAAGAAGGTGAGCTAGATGAAACGCTTATGGATCCAGGTGTGGCTATACCGGCACGTTCTGATGTATGAGGTCTAAAAAAAACATAAAAAGAAGGAATTAAAAAGGCCTAAATAATGGATTCCTATTCGTGTATCTATATAGATTACTTAAATTTTAATAATTAAATTGCTAAGCTTCGAATACATTGTTCCAATGATGGGCCGTCTCGATTTTAGACTAAACGGGACTTAATCATATAAGGTGCGTTGGGGTAAGTTATAAACAGGGGTAAAACAAAAAGTCCTCCGTAATTTGAATCTCGTAATATTTTTGCTGCTTCAACATTGTTCAAACTGCCATTTAGTTGTGCCCTGTCGCTCAGTGGTCAATATCACTTAAAGTGCGAAGTTGTGTGCTATGAACGTATTCGTACCAGAAAAAAAATAAGCGGACACGTACCTATTAATTTTAACAATCTAGGGAACAAATCAAATTATTTTAAGAAATATATATATTTTTTTAAGTAGTCACAATAAGAATAGTCACTATATATGAATTATAAACGGAAATAGATATCATACATTAAAGGAAAAGTAGTTGGACAAAGGCGCCTAGCCTTTCAAAGATAGCATATACCAGAGAATTTGGGACGGGTACCAAGCGGGTGGTTTAGTGGTCAGGATGTTAGCCGCGTAAGCTGAAGACGCGGGTTTGATTCCCGCCTCGGTCACCGGTGGACTTGGTCGATCTCATCCCGCCACCATCCCAATTTCTTCCAGTCTTATTTTGTTGAAAAATATTTTTAAATAGTACATTATTGTCGAGGCTCGGAAGTAGCTACTTGCTGGCTAAGGATTCGTTTTAAACGGACGACCTTGGGAGTCCATTTAATTGAATCTGAAGCCAGCAAGTAGCCTTCCAGCCGAGTCATATATAGTGCTTTTCTCAAAAATGGCGCAATAAATACAAATATAATAGAAATATTTTACAGAAGCAACGTTCTTAAAAAGTAATAAGATTTGCTTTGCCGCCGTTTATTTTTTTTTATTAAAAATAAAAGTGTATTTTTCTGCTGAAAATACGCCAACCTGTTTGAGACACCTAAATAGTCGCGGTACCAACATTATAATAATAAGTACTGATCATCTGTTTGGCTGTTTAATGGACCTATGCCTTTATTTGATATGGCCACTTCAGTTTTAAAAGTTTGGAACTCGACAAATAATGGAATTTGTATGCAACATTGCAGTCCCGAAATCAAGACTGCAATGTTTTTAACTTTTTAATTTTTGACTGACCATAAACTACGCACTTCGCGACCTACTTTTTAACCGGCAACGTCGACTTTGCCGTCCATTTTTGAGAAAAGGTCTTTTAACTCATTAGTACCATATTACCTGAGTATTGTATGTAATAGGAAAGACTCTTATTTACTTTTAACCCCTAATAAATATAATCTTCCCAAACAAACCTATGTTCTTTGTTTTACGGTGGCTACAATGCAACATTGCTCATCTCATCCAAATCCCATTCCATCTTACCCCAACGCACCTTACGTAAACCTTTACCGCACAGCACTTGTAATAATTAGGAGTCTGAAAAATATCAGTTTTAGTGTTAGTACATACCTGGTCAAAAAAAAACATCATCATCATCATCATCGGCCACGAAATTTTATTTGAACCACCCGCATTATGCTTATTGTTCACTAATTGGCCGACCTGTTCATCGCCAAATTAACAACTGTATAATAGTAATAGTACATTGTGCAACGAGGGGGGTCAGCGAGATTTTGTAAGCGAGGTCTATAATTCACGACAGCCGCAGGCTGGATTGAATTAAAGGCTCGAGTTTACAATATTCTTACCCCCGGAGTTACACACTAATTCGTTTTTCATCAGACTTGCGAAGAAAAAACTAAATTTTAAGCGAAATAATTTTTAAATACGGTGACATTTCAAACATTCGTCCGCCATATCGTCATTTCTTGACAGGTTAGGCATCGAAGGCACAGACCTTCGGCATTCTGCGACGATTGAAAATTGTGTAAAAATATTTTTTAATACAGTTGCTCAAAAAGTGCTACTTTACGTAGCTGTTTAGCGTGCGGAAAGTTGGTTTTCGCGAACTAGTGCTTTTCACTTTTCCATTTTTTTTAAATTTATACTTGTTTCAATTCATGACTACTTATTGATGAGTGTTAATATTAGTTTCCTTTTAACGTCGTAATCAACATAAAAACCTACTGTTAACGTAAAAATACGAAAATAGTTATTTACTCGTGTCGATTAAACTCCCTGCGGTCGTGTTTTAATTTATCGCCACTCGTTTCGAATTTCCTCTTTTCCGCACTTGTATCGTACAACGTTTCACAGTACAGATGGCCCTTTAATCTTTCGACATATGCACGAAAAGTGCTCATTCCCGCACTAGTGCGGAAAAGTAGCACCATATGTACTGTAAATATACATTTGATATTGATATTTATTGAAATAAAATTTTACAGCATTACAGCTAAGGGCGCCAATGCGCTGTAAAACTAAGTAATTAAAGCTATATGTAATAAAGTTATACGAATAAATATGACAATAATTAATAAGCTACCTATGTTGATTCACAAAAAAGTAAAAAATCTTTAAAAAGTTTATGATTTTTGTTGGCAAACAAGTCGCAGTCAGGTGCAAAAGATAAAAAATTGTTGAGGAGTGTCCGAGAGCGGACGATTGGAGAGTACTGTGCAATCGTGTGAAAGGTTTCATTCGCTAGAAGGCGATGGCTACGACCACGCAAGTAGTTGTCGGGAACGAAGAAGGTAGTCATCTTCGCCACCAAGTCCAAGCAGTCAGACTCTCCTCTTAGTATTTGAGATGCAGTAGATATCAGGTTGACATTACGCCGTATCTCAAGGGAGTTAATCATAATCATTTATTACATACGGTGCCGAGACATGGACGCTCACTAAGGAGGCTGTGCATAAAATCCGCGTAGCACAGAGAGCCATGGAGCGCGCCATGCTCGGTATCAAGCTTCAAGATCGAGTAAGGAATGTCGAGATCCGTCGACGCACCAAGGTGCAAGACGTTGGTTTCGCCATTACCAAACTAAAATGGAGTTGGGCGGGACATGTTGCTAGGCAGAGTGATGGCAGGTGGACTAAAATGTTAACGGAATGGTGGCCGCTTTCGAATGAAAGAAGCCCCTGGCGTCCATCGGCTCGATGGGTGGACGACATCCGGAAGATTGCGGGTCACTTCTGGAATCTGGATGAGATTGGCTCAGGACCGGGACAAGTGGCGTACTGGAAGAGGCCTATGCTCAGCAGTGGGCGATAAAGGGCTGATATGATGATGATGATGATTTATTGCACCATGGTAAAAAACAAGTTATTACAAAAATAGTAGTGTCTCATGGGCCCTAAAAGGGTATGGCAAACATTTCCTTAAATTAACTAGCTTAATAATTTTAAGAGATCAAAACTACTTAACAAAACTATCAGTGACAAAATCGGTGACTGAATAATATGCTTTTTCAGCAAGGAACGATTTCAACTTCTTTGCATACATCTTGTCCCTTTCCTCTGCTTCTAAGTAATTTGGTAGGTGATTATAATATTTTACTGCTGCATAGTGAGGGCTTTTAGGTATATTTCTAATTTTGGCGGGGGTAATTCGAGTTTATGTAGCTCTTTGAACAAATGTTTGTTTTTTCTTACTCTTCTTCTTCTTCTTTGTCGTAACCTCATGTCTGAGGGACGTGACGAGTGTGGACACTCTTCACCAGTGCTCTCCAGGCCGCTTTGTCCTGGGCCCAGTGCATGCTAGCCTGCAGTGTGGCGTTTGTCACTGATGTTATTCTGTCCGCCCAACGCGTGGCCATACGTCCATCCCTACGCTTCCTTGCCATGCGGCCAGTAATTTTGAGCCTTTCCAGGCTATCTGGCCCTGTCCTGCTCAGATGACCGAAGAAACCAAGTACACGTTTTTTTTTACATATATGCATAACTCTAAGATGTAAAGGCATGGAAGAGTGAGTATGCCGTGTTTGATGAAGTAGGGTTTGCAGCTTTCCCAATTTCTGATTCCGACTAGCACGCGAACGCATTTTTTTTGCATAACAAACAAGTCATGCACATCTGTACTGTTAAAGACTAGCACACCCAGTAAGAATTTGGTTGGGTATAAAAAGGGGTAAAACCCGTATGTTTTTTTATAAAAGAAGCGGAGAAAAGTTACCTGTACCTTTTCTAAGAGCAAGGTGTAGGACTACATATTTCATATTTTATTACTTGCCTCTTTATCATTATAACACGTTTATTTTTAATATTTAATACTGAAAAACCGTTCTTAAAAAGTTGTCTGAATGGAACGGAATAGCTATAGAAGGTAGAGGTAGGAATAGCTGCCGAAACGCCTGTCAAAGAAGAGGCGTTTTTTCTTACTGCAAGCATGTTTTAAGTTTCCAAAGTTTTTATTTCTTACTTGTTGTTTTTATTATTTTTTCGCAACTGTATTAAAAAAACTTCGTTCGATACACGTGCGGAAATGTCATTCTTCACTCGTCCCTAGTCTTGCCACTCGCCTACGGCTTGTGGCAAGATATTTCGGTAGTCGTGCCTCGTGAAGTAATGACATACTTTCCGCAATAGCATCGAAATGTACTATTAAACGGCTATTAAACAAAAATATTTAATTATAAACGTCAGTCAGTATTTTAAGCAGAATATTTTACTTATAACAGTTATAACCTACTTGGTTCATATGAATTAGTGGCACAATTAAAAAAGAAAGCTATGACTCCCTAGTTTTTTCACAATCAATAACTCCCACAGTAACATTTTCCCTGCAGCACCTACACCTGCATGAAATAAGATTTTTTTCGAGCAAGTGTGATGAAAACAATATTAACAAGTGCGGGGTTTGGGCGTTTTAAAACCTTACGTCGCTGGATAATGTTGATATCCGCTTATATCTGTCATTCTTGTGACCCCGGATATATATACAATACGGTAACTTACGAAATTACAGAAAGCAAATATAATTGCTGCCGTAGGTATTAAGTCCCATTTAGTAAAAAAAACTTCCTTCCATCTATATCTTTTCCATGTTACACAGTGTGTTAGTTGTTTATTTAATTGCTCAACTTCATTTTAAAGTACTTATAGATCGTTAAAAAACAACGTTAAGAGGAAAGAGGACGAAGTCACGTAATCGCTTCTCCATACAACCGTAGTCCCTATTTTCCTCTCTGGATTAACATTTTAGAAAATATTTTGACGCAATTTGATGTAAGTAACCTAGAACCACAGATATGCCCCTTCGTTTGTTTATTTTTTATTTTTTGTTTATTACTTATAAGAGTTTTATTGCTCCTAACTCAAAATCAAAAAATTAAAAAATTCAACGTCGGGGCATAGTCGGGGCAAAGTCGTCGTCAATAGAACTTGCAAATAATGTAAACAAATATGACAGATTTTGTTAGCGTTTTACACATAACCTAAAATTTTTACATAGGTTATTTTCCCTGGAATATTAATATTTTTTATTATTATGTCAACAAACAATCATTACATAGAAAGATATATACAATAAATGGACTACAGAGAAGACAAACAGTGCCGAAAAATTTTAAATGTGATATTATAGAAACATTATAAGAGTTGATACTGAGTGGTAGAGAGAGATTCATCGTGCAACCCAACAGACAGGTTTACAACATTTCAACTGTCAGTTAAGTCGTCGACGAAATCCGACTAACAGTTTAATTAAATGACAATTAATAGGAGATACTTATTAAATGAAAAGTAACAAACTACAGGTTCTTAAAATCGATATCCTTATGATCGATAATACATATTATATCATTTACGTTTTACATTATTCAGTTCCAATTATTAAGAGTTATTGACTGGGATGTTTTAATAAGCAATTAGATATTTCGTTTTTAAAAGATAAAATGGATACATTAAAAGGGTTTATATGCTAAAAACTGATTATTATACATTTCTGGCGCACGGGAGAGAAAACAATTTTTTGTGTATTTTTTCTTAAAGTGGGGTGGGGGGAAATAGATATTTTTTACGTGAGGAGCGAGCTGGACGATTACTACGCGAAAGCCTTATTTTAGATAACAAAGTAGGAGAGTCGATAAGATTATTTATAATTTTAAATAAAATTGTCGCATCAGTCAATTTGCGTCTGTTCTCTAAAGATAGAAGTTGGTAGTGCTGTAGAGTATTAATCCTGGTAACTTGAGTTAATACGAAAATTGCGATACTTGAGTATTTTCATAATTTTTTTTTGGATTCTACATTTATGGCACTGGAAGTAAGGGCTCCATACAACACTACCGAAGTCGAATATGGATCTTACAAACGAGAAGTAAAGAATTTTAATTGTTTTGTTGGTTTTAAAGGGTTTACTGAGTCTATTGATGAGGCCTAAATTTCTAAATGCTCTTTGAACAATTTTGTCTATATGTGCATTAAATGATACCTTATCATCCATTATAATACCTAGATCTCTAATATTAGTAGCACGTTTAAGTGTATTATCACAAAGGTTATAGTTGAATATTATTGGATTTATTTTACGGGTATAACTGGTGACAGAGCACTTATCAGCATTTAAAAATAATTGATTCTGTAAACAGTATAACGACGAAGTTCTAAGATCATCCTGCAAGTCACAACAATCTTTGATTGAGGTAACAATTTTAAAAAGTTTCGTGTCGTCAGCATATAACAAGTGATTGGAGTTATTAAGTGTTGTACCAATATCATTGCTATAAATTGTGAATAAAAGGGGCCCCAAATGGGATCCCTGAGGAATACCAGAAGGCACGCTAAGATAATTAGAGCAGTACCGTTTAACACATACAGCTTGACTACGGTTACGTATATATGAGTCGATCCATCTAAGAAGGCTGCCGTGCATACCGGCGTTCAAAAGCTTGTTTATGAGCAAATCATGATTAATTTTATCGAACGCTTTTGAAAGTCGGTGTACACGACGTCTACTTGTTGATTTTTGTCCATAGCTTGAAGTATAAAGTCTGTAAAAGTCAACATATTGGATTCGACACTCCTACATTTAAAGAAACCGTGTTAATGTTCAGATATGTGGTGTTTCAATGCTGCAAATAATTCAATAGTAACGATTTTTTCAAAAACCTTGCCTAGTACGCACAGTTTAGAGATGGGTCTATACTGGTCAATATGGGCCTTACCCTCTGTTGTTTTGGGTATGGGTGTTATTAAGGAAGATTTCCATATGCATGGAAATATTCCTGTCTTTAGAGAGAAACGGAAAATATACGCAATAGGTTCAGCAAGTTCAGCTGCACATTTTGAGACTATGAATGGATGTATTCCATCTGAACCAGCACCTTTATGAATATTAACACCTCGCAACTCTCGGAGGATTATATCTTTATGTAAACTAATGGAGTCTATATCTACGGTTGTTTGAGATGTACTTGAAAAATCTAACATACTATTTAAATTGTTATCTATAAACACGGAGTGAAAACATTGATTAAAAGCGTTGCATATATCAATACCCTCATTAAAAAAATTGTTTTTGTAACACATTTTGTCAGACATGTCATTATTCATCGTTTTATTTTTGAGAGCGTTGAGAAGTGTATGTGGGGTGAGATTACAAGATAGAATTAGGAACAGTGTGATAAGGGAAAAGTGTGGACTGAGCGAAGATGTAGTGACAAAAATTGAGAAAGGTATGTTGAGATGGTTTGGACACGTGGAAAGAATGAGTGAAAGGAGGCTAACAAAGAGAGTGTATAAGGGAGAGGTAGAAACGGGAGTTGGAAGGGGCAGACCTCGGCGGACTTTCTCTGATCAGATCGGGGAAATCCTGAAGAAAGGCCAGGTCAAGAGCACCCTAAACCGGCGAGCGTGAGCATGAGGAATGTTATGAAAGTGAAGGAAGCGAAAGAGGTATGTCAGGATCGTAGCAAGTGGAAATCCGTGGTCTCTGCCTACCCCTCCGGGAAATAGGCGTGATTATATGTATGTATGTTATTTTTGACAAAAGCCCAGAAGTATTTAGGGTGCTTATTTATTTTTTCTTGACTAAAATAAATATAATTGTTGTAGCAATCACGTTCCATTTTTTTAAATCTTTTTCTTAATGTGGCATAGGTTAGATAATCTTTACTATTACCGTATATTTTCCATTTCTTATGCATTTTTTGTTTTTCTTTATTTAACTTAATAAGGGACTTTGTGAACCAGGGGGGGGGAGCTTATTACTATTATTTGATATTAGTTTACACGGAACATGTTTCTCTATAAGTTCATTGAGAGTATTATAAAAATAGGTAGTCATGTCTTCGACCAGTGACATAGACGAAAAGACGTTTAACCAATCAACAGTCGATATGCCGGAACGTATAGCTTCAAAGTCGGCTTTAAAAACCATTTTTTTACTGATTTTATTATTTATAAGTGAGGTCGGTAAACACAACGATAAGTCTATGTCCAGGGCTTTATGGTGAGGATCCTCAGAAACCTAAGGTAACTCGCATGTCAACACGTTACAGAATCTATTACATAACACCAAGTCTAATACTTTGTCATTAGCATTGAACGACAAGTTATATTGAGACAATAGGGATAAACTCATGAAATCAACTACTCGTAATAGAGAGCTGTGGTAATCATTGTTAGTATTTAAGTCAATTGAGTCATTGTCTTCATCACGAGACCAAATTGCGTTTATTAACCACCAACCAACCAAATTAACATTTAATTTAACTATATAAAATATAAATATAATATTTAAGTATATAGACTATTGACTGTTGACTGTTAATGGTTGTCCTTTTAAAGAGCGAGGTTACGAAGTAATGAAGGTAAAATGGTCTGTTTACATTATTTGCAATGCAAGTTCTATTAACCACGACTTTAATATAAAATAATTTGTGTAAAAATATGTTCTTCCATAAAGGTAATATCCAGGGAGGAAAATAGGGACAACGTTTGAATGGGAGAAGCGGTCGCGTCGTTGTCGTCTTAACTGTTATTGAAGAAGATTTAAAAACACGCAGCCTTTTTAATTACATCCGGAACACTTAAATCCCTAAAACATCGTCAATCCCAGGTGCCAAATAATGCTCAACACTATGAGTGATATTAACGCGACACAAGGAAACCAACAAACCTATTTTACCGCACCACCCAAGTAGCACAGTAGCACAGTAACTGTATAGCAGCCGAATAATGTCTGGGTAACTGATTATCGGAAAATGGCGAGAAATCGTAAATCATCTGTGCCTGATGTCAGCAGTTGACCACGACACTCTGCAAAGAGTAAAACGACAAAGAAGAAGAAGAAGAACTGATTAGGTATCTCTTAGCCAGTCATTATTCGGCTACTATACAGCTATCTGTGCTACTTGGGCAATGCGAGGATAATACTAAAATATACTAACCGTGAAATATTACAAATCAAATTCAAATGAACGCTATATTAAATATGTATCATTCAAAATCATCAATTAAATGTCAATTCCACCAGCCAGCATGAGGTACCAATTCCAAATTTGTATCAAGTTACTTTTACTTTTCCTTAATAAAGAGAGCCTTTGGCGTCTGGTGTATGGTGTGAGATAATCAACTAATACCACTAACACGCTGTGAATTAAAAGATATGTCTGCACGAACAAAAAACAATTATATTGGGATACATCACAATTATCACAAATAAGAGACATTTTTCGGATAAGTCAAGTACTTGTTACATAAACTTTGTATTTTATTCGAGATATTTTATTTATATGGTATACTCTCCTAGTTGTAAATTATCGCATTAATTACATTTCTCGTATACTGAACATAAAAACCTGAACGCGTTAAATTGCATGTAGGACCGCACTTGTAACAAGTACTCGTACCTAACACTTTGCATCTCGTACACAAAGACATGATTAATAATCGACTCTTTTTGCGATGTATGGTTATTGGGATATTTTTCAATGTAGATGTACCTTTCTGGTGTATATAAATTTGGAAAATACATATTTTAAATTTTGAGAAAATGAATTATGCCAATTCATATATACCCGCTATATTGTCGTTTAGACGCAGCGGAAGCTTCCAAGCCGCGAGACAGGCGCAACATCTCAGCCCCAAACTGATGCAGTGCGGTCATTGCTGATGGGGCGGGCTCGCTGTGCAACACAACATGTACTCATATCAAGTCTACACAGATGGTTACAAGTAAACATAGAACAGCGCGGCGCGGAGGACTACTACATCAACAAATAGGTATTTCTATTCAATAAACATGCAACAATCTATAAATTGTATATACAGATGTAAATCACAATGAAAAAATCAACGATGATCAAACTGGTCAACGTGGGACTCGAACCCACATCCTTGGATTGCCGGTCCAATGCGTTACCAATTGCGCGTTTATAGATTGTAACAATGTGGTACTTCCCACAATAAAAAAGGAAAAATATATTAACATTTAAACATGCAACAATTAGGATAGGTAAGATCTTCACCGATACGTCTGACGGATGAAACTTATATTTTATGAAAGAAAATATGTTCCTGAACATGAATTAATAGGGTTGCCTAAAGAAATATTAGTAAGAGATCTTAGATCCCGTTTTCTAAGGGGACCTTGCATTTTTGAGACAAAGCAAACCGCTTGGAACAGGTGTTCCTGCATACATCTAGCAAATATATCAAGTTTGGTGTATTTTTCGTATAATTCGAGGATGAAGAATTCATTTCTGTGACTAAATTTTCACTCACCCATACAAAAAATTCGAGAAATACAAAATTTAAAAAAATCTACACTTTTTTTTTTCGAAAATCCTCTATAGAATTAAAACTATGAGAATTTGCTCTAGAAAAAAAATACACGTGAATAGCCCAGTTATCCTACTATATAGAATAGTAAACTTGTCAAACATTTTTCTTTTATAACTCTGTTAAAAAAATGTTTTGTGGCGCCCGGCGTACCCGCGTTGTAAGAGCGGTATGCAGCTTTTAGGATTTTTAAGTATGTTTAGATGATTTCTGATAAGTTGTTATTCTTCTGGTTGTAGATTACATTAATAAATTACTTCTGGACGTGATATATAGTTGGTCAAGCAAATCATGTCAGCAGAAAAAGGCGCTAAATTCAAATTTTATATGGGACGATATCCCTTCGCGCCTACATTTTATAAATGTTCCGCCTTTTTCTACTGAAAAGATTATAAGATATAAGAACTATATATACAAATATAAAATAACTATATAAATAAAGATGTTGCGAAAACTTTTGCCAGTAGTTATTATAAATGTGATAAAATTAACATAGTTAGATGTTTGACAAAAAATGCGGGTTAAAATTAGATATCTATTGTTCGCAATTGCCACTACATGCACACAGGTCCGCACATTTTAGGCACATTTTACATTTACATTTACATTTTAGATTTTTTAACGCAGTTGCACCTCCTTGCTCATTTGTTTTGCAGCGGCAACAAATAATCTCCAAACAAGCAGCAGCCGCCGCAGGTCGGCTTGTTCATATGGGCTCCCAATAACCATTTTGTTTGGACCAGCCCCAGTCAGCAGGGCATGGTAGCTGTTGCTGAGAGGATATAATCTGTCCCCAAACCTTCTCCCCAAACTCCTCCTTGGTAAACTGCACGGAGAATATGTTTACGTAGGGCATCTTCTGTTGGAGGCAGATTCTCTAACTGGAGATTTCTTATTGTATAAAGTACTCTTCGGCACTCATTTACACTCGTACCTCGTACTTGTACCTGATCTGAAATCAGTAACAAAATGCATAGTGTTAAAATACTGTCTAGGGATTAATTCACACCTCGTAATTCAAATCTGTCCAGACTTAAAATGTAAGACTCTTACTTGTGATACAAGACCATAACAAATTTTTCCAATATTGGCAACGCCTGCTCAATATTGCCTTGTTTGTCGTATTTAAATCCTTCCGTTACAGCAGGATATGCCCTCCAAGCTTGAAATACGCTTTTTTCACCTTTCCACACAAAAAAGAAACAGTTTCGCAACCTGAAAAGGCGTGGAAGAATGCCAAGACTACTGTCCTTTCTGGTCCTGTGAAATGAATTATATATCTATGCGTTACAAATAAAATCATATATTTAAAGAAAGTTTGCAGCACGTGACCAATTGCCCAGATGACCTGTCTCGTACTGCGGTGACATATTTATTTTATTTACAATTAATGGAGGAACTACAAAAGTTACCTAATGAAGATGCAATAGCATGGCACGAGAGGAACTGGTCATTCTTTCCTGTGTCAATATGTACCCATAACTCCTGGAGCTCCGGCAATTGTGATATACATGCAACTGCGAGAACAACAACATCAGTATCCACTGTGCGTTGCATAATTTTTGTGTGACCTGGGGCTACAGCATCAGCCACATAATGGACCATCATGCGCATGTCTGCTTTCTGTACGAGGGCAACTGGTCACGTGCTGCAAACTTCCTTTAAATATATGATTTTATTTGTAACGCATAGATGTATAATTTATTTTACAGGACCAGAAAGGACAGAAGTCTTGGGCGGGAGGGGTGACCAGGATGGACAAGGTGCGCAACGAGCACATACGGGGTAGTTTTAAGGTCGCGCCTATCACAGACAAAATGACAGTCCCGCCTTAGATGGTATGGCCATGTAATGAGACGCAGTGAAGACCATGTGGTAAAAATCGCTCTAAACTTACCAGAACGTAAGAAAGGTATCGGCCGCTATTTTATATAGAAGGATAACTGGGCTATTCACAGGTATTTTTTTTTCTAGAGCAAATCGCCATAGTTTTAATTTTGTAGAGGATTTTCGAAAAAAAAAGTGTAAAGAAAATTTTTGCATTTTGAATTTCTCGTATTTTTTGTATGGGTGAGTGAAAATTTAGTCACAGAAATAAATTTTTCATCCTCGAATTATACGAAAAAGACACCAAACGATATATTTGCTAGATATATGCAGAAATAAAGCTTAGAGTGAGGCGCGCCGGAGGCACTTTCCCGCCCCCCCCCCCACCCTGCCCACCTGCTGGGGGGGACCTCGTGGCAACCGGGCTAAATCAGCTCAGATCACCCCCAGAAACAACTGCTCCAAACGGTTTGCTTTGTCTCAAAAATGCAAGGTGGTGGACCTAAGATCTCCTGCTATATGGTCAAGACTATTTTGAATGAATTTTTGAAAATAATTTTTTTTCTTCTAATTTCACCGATTTGTCTGACGAACGAAATAAGTTCCAATGGAAAGTATACAACTTGTACAACACGAATAAATTAGGTTGCCTATGTTTTTCCGGTCACTATTATGAGATTGCCGTGTATAAACAGGTGAGTTAAAATCGATAATTGCACCCATCTGTCTGACGCTTGAATTATATATCAAAATAATAGTAATTTTATTGCGAATACAATGGTATAGGGTTGCCTGCAAAAATCCGATCACAAATAAGGGTTGCCAGGCTTTTAAAGAAAATAAGAAGGGACGACTTTTAACTATTTTCGAAAGTGTTTATTAAGCACTATTTTTGGATTTTTTTTCGTATTTTTTCAAAAGTTAGAAGGAAAAACCCTTTTTTTTTCTTTAAAAATAATTATTACCGAAATGATTCACTTTATCAAAAAATGTTGTTTTAAAGACCCCTATTTATTTTGAAAGACCTATCCAACGACACCCTACACTATAGGGTTGAAACAACAAAAAAAAAAATTACATACATTTTGTTTCTTTCGAAGCGATTATTTCCTAAAAATATTCACTTTATCCCTTTGGGGTTGGATGTCGTTGGATAGGTATTTTAAAATGAATACGGGTTTTTAACGAACAATTTTTATAAAGTTACTATTTTTGAAAATAATCGCTTCTAAAGGAACAAAATATATGTAAAAAAAAATCGTTTCAACCCTATAGTGCCGGATATTCTTGTATAGGTATTTTAAAATGAATACGGGTCTTCAGTAATCAATTTTAGATAAAGTGAATATTTTCGGAAATAATCCCTCCGAAAGAAACAAAATGTATATGAGGTTTTTTTTTATTTCAAACCTATAGTGCTGGATATTGTTGGATAGGTCTTTTAAAATGAATAGGGGTTTTGAAAAATCTGTTGTTATAAAGTGAATATTTTCGGATATAATCGCCTCGAAAGAAACAAAATGTATGTAAAGATTTTTTGTTTCGTTTCAACCCTATGATGTGGGATGTCGTTGGATAGGTATTTTAAAATAAATAAGGGTTTAGTTTTGCTGGGCATTTTCCGCAACTCGACATCCAATGTGCCTATTTTGCGTGAAACGAGGTAGCGCTACTCTAACCACCCCAGCTCCTCCATGAAGCCTAGCAAAGTCTTCAGGTTGCTAGTTGCCTCCTTTAGTGTGCATGGATTCCCTTGGTATTTGCTCCTATATACTTCTACCTGTTTACAGTCTAGGAGAATATGTTTTGTTGTTTCTTCTTCTGCTATGCACGCTCTGCACATGGGGCTGTCCGTTTTACCCATAATATGTAGGTGTTTGTTTAGTGTATTATGTCCTGTTATTAATCCTACTATTTTACGTAGTTGGCTTCTTGGTGTTTTCAGTAATAATTTGGTAAGCTTGTGGTTCAGTTCCGGTAGAATTTCTTTGGTTTGCCTGCATGTCTTCATTTCATTCCAGTACTTGTTGTGCAGTTGTCTGTGATGTTGTTCTAGCTGGTTGTGTATGTAGGATATTGGTAGGGGCATGATTGGCTCGGGTCCATATGCCGGTGTTTCTGAACCTTTCCTGGCCAGTTCATCCGCTGCATCGTTTCCTCTTGATCCACTATGCCCCTTTATCCATTGTACTGTTACTTTGTTGCCTTCTTTGCTCACTTCAGTGAGGCTCCGATGACATTCAAGTATAAGCTCTGAAGTAAGTTTGTCGCTGCATAGCGCTTGTAGTACCGATTTACTGTCTGACAGTATTAGTATGGTTTCGTGTTTCACTTGTCGTCTTGTAATAGCATTGCAAGCTTCTATTATTCCTACACATTAAGCTTGGAATACCGTATTGTGTTCACCAAGGGATTTTGTGATGTGTATGTTCAGGTCCTCTGAGAAGACACCACATCCTGTCCCTTCGTTTGTTTTTGAGCCATCTGTGTATATTCTTAGGTTTATTTGGTTTAGTCCTTCTTTCGGATCTTCTGTTAAAGATATGGCGTAATCTTTCCAGAAGATCATAGTTTTTGGTATTTTGTCGATGGGCGCTTCCAGCATGGGCAGTTTTAAGATCGTATTTTCATAGATCTTCTTGTGCGATGAGCTGAAAGATGTCCATAGGTTTAGATTTTTCAAACGAAGAGCTGTGGCAGCCGCTTCTTTCTGTATGTATATGTGTAGTGGCAGGAGTCCTAGCATTATTTCTAGAGCCTTCTTCAAATTTCACCGATTTGTCTGACGAACGAAATAAGTTCCAATGGAAAGTATACAACTTGTACAACACGAATAAATTAGGTTGCCTATGTTTTTCCGGTCACTATTATGAGATTGCCGTGTATAAACAGGTGAGTTAAAATCGATAATTGCACCCATCTGTCTGACGCTTGAATTATATATCAAAATAATAGTAATTTTATTGCGAATACAATGGTATAGCGTTGCCTGCAAAAATCCGATCACAAATAAGGGTTGCCAGGCTTTTAAAGAAAATAAGAAGGGACGACTTTTAACTATTTTCGAATGTGTTTATTAAGCACTATTTTTGGATTTTTTTTTTCGTATTTTTTCAAAAGTTAGAAGGAAAAACCCTTTTTTTTTCTTTAAAAATAATTATTACCGAAATGATTGACTTTATCAAAAAATGTTGTTTAAAGACCCCTATTTATTTTGAAAGACCTATCCAACGACACCCTACACTATAGGGTTGAAACGACAAAAAAAATTATTACATACATTTTGTTTCTTTCTTTTGTTTCCTAAAAATATTCTCTTTATCCCTTTGGGGTTGGATGTCGTTGGATATGTATTTTAAAATGAATACGGGTTTTTAACGAACAATTTTTATAAAGTTACTATTTTCGAAAATAATCGCTTCTAAAGGAACAAAATATATGTAAAAAAAAAATCGTTTCTACCCTATAGTGCCGGATATTCTTGTATAGGTATTTTAAAATGAATACAGGTCTTCAATAATCAATTTTAGATAAAGTGAATATTTTCGGAAATAATCCCTCCGAAAGAAACAAAATGTATATGAGGTTTTTTTTTATTTCAAACCTATAGTGCTGGATATTGTTGGATAGGTCTTTTAAAATGAATAGGGGTTTTGAAAAATCAGTTGTTATAAAGTGAATATTTTCGGAAATAATCGCCTCGAAAGAAACAAAATGTATGTAAGGATTTTTTGTTTCGTTTCAACCCTATGATGTGGGATGTCGTTGGATAGGTATTTTAAAATAAATAGGGGTTTTAGAAAAACATGTTTTGATAAAGTGAATATTTTCGGAAATAATCACTTTGAAAGAAACAAAATGTGTGTGACAATTTTTTTATTGTTTCAACCCTATATTTTCGGCATATCGCGGGTATGTGTCATCCCTATTGAGATATGGTTTGACTATATGGGGGAACTCAGTCGATGCTGATATAATATTTAAAACACAAAAAAAATGTGTAAGGTCTCTATCTGGGGCTTGGTATCTGGATCACTGCAGACCTTTATTAAGGCACAATAAAATTTTGACATTGAGGTCTCAAAGAGGTACCCATCGACATAATCTGTACATGCCCAGGACAAACCTTACACTGAGCAGAAAAAACGTGCATTACATGGCAATACAATTATTTAATACTTTTACTGACGATTTTAAAGCCCTTCCAATAAAACTATTAAAAAAATATATTTGACCATTTGATAGAGAACTGTTATTATTCAATTGATGAATTTTTGACATTATGTAAATTATAGGTTATAGATTTTACATTGTTTGACTATTGATACATTTATAATGCTCTATAATTATTGAATATTTTCACATTAGACAAATTGTAATCTTAAATTATATTTACAATTTATGATTTTATTATTTATTATTAATTGTACTTTTATTATTTTTCAATGTGACATTTTATTTTAATGGAGGTTTAATATTAGTTAGTAATTTAAGAATATTTGTACGCCATGTATTATGGTAAATCAAGGACTGGAAACAATATTATGTAACAACAATTTATACCCTTTTTTGCACAAATAAACTATTCTATTCTATAATGTGGGGTGCCGTTAGATAGGTCTTTCAAAATAAATAAGAATAAGAATAAGAAAACATTTATTGCCACAACAAAAGAGAAATTACAGGAAACAAATAACATAAAAAATTGGCATGCGCGACAAAAGGAGCGGGCTCAGCATATGCTGCGCCAGCCACTTCACCAGGAATTGACCACACAGCGCTGATTTTCAGTCCGCCCCCTTACATATTGATATGTGCGCGGGATATTATTTTTACAGATATATATATGCAGGTTAAATTTAGAATAATTAGATTACACAAAAAATTTCATAGTTAAACTCTAACAAACAGGTAGTAAATAGGGGTCTGTAAACAACATTTTTTGATAAAATGAATATTTTCGGAAATAATCGCTTTGAAAGAAACTAAATGTGTTTATTACAATATTACTGTTGACAAAAATAATTGTGTACCTACCTACCTGCTCTATTTTGTAATGCTTACTATGTGTAATAATTTATGTGATTGTATTAAACTGAAAGTAATAAAAGTAGTTGTAAAGCTGTGTTGGCCGAGTGGATAAGGCGTCAGAGGCGGTGGCGCGGGGTAGCCGGACGGGAGGTAACGGACAGTTTGTAGCTAACGGGTAGTAGTAGTCGGAAAGTCTGTCATATTACTTATAGAAGTTTAAGGGAAGACCGTCATATGCAATATGCGTCTTGCTTTAAACTAGTTGTTGCTAACCTTTTGAGTTTCTAGATCTTATGTCCTTCTCTGGGAAGTTGCAATATTAGGTATTTACTTTGTTATTGCATTACAAATTAAACACAATTGAGCACTGTGTGTCTGCTAAAAGTACCTAAGATTATTGACGATCCGTGAACAATAAATAATATAGATATGTTAGTGACAAATTTAAACTTTTTTCTTGCAATAATTCCAAAAGAACAAGTTTATATAAAAAGTACTGGGGAATATGCCTAAGATGTATTATGCTTTCTTGCTAGATCACTGAAAATTCAAGCGAATAGCTTTATCCAAAACGAAGTTACAGGTAGAAGGAAGAGGGATCAGTGAAGAGGCGTTTTAGGGTCTATTTGGTACGGTACGGTAGGGTACGGTCTACTCGTTTTTGGATCGATTAGCGCTGGGCCGTTCATTTTGGATCGATTAGCGAAATTGTGTTAATTAATTAATTTTGGATCGATTAGTAGAGAGCTGTCCATTTTTGTGTCAATTGGTGAAGAAGTTTCATTTTGGGTTTATTAGTAGAGAGCCCGTCTAGTTTTATGTCGATTGGTGAAGAGAAGTTTCCTTTTGAGTCGGAGCACACTAAGCTTCGTGGCGTAAACAAGAGCGTGTACGTACTCTCTTCTTCAGGAAATCGATTTTTCCATATCGCGATTTTTGCCATTCGCAATTTTTACGATTTTATTTTTTCTCAATAGCTTCCTTTTCCGAAAGCATTTCTAAGCATTCGCATATTTTCCCATTAATTATATTTTCCAGTAGCTTATTTTACTGTTACGTTTACTTACCATTTTTTCGGGAAATGAAGCTAATTGAGTAAAAATAAAATGGAAAAATTGCGAATGGCAAATATCGAGATCTGGAAAAAACGATTTCCGGAAGAGAGTACACACTCCTAAACAAGTTATTTGATTGATATCTATATCTCTATATTACGATTCATTTCATGAAATAATTTATAAATTTTCAGCAACATAGCACGCTTCTCGAGTCGTGAGCCTACCAGAATATTCTTCTGTCCGAATTATGAGTACCTACCGTCCATTTATTTAGTAGTCAAATAAGGAACGAAGGTAACGGAATAGGAAAAGATGACGTTTGTGAAATTTAATAGCAGAGGCACTAATGCCTGTGCACGTGATTTAATTGATGAGATAGAAAAAAAAACGATGTCAACTGTCAGTGTCACTTAGCTGTCATTGCCGAAAAATAACAGACATAACGGCCCAACCCATTCTGTTATCTTGTGATTTAGTGTTATCATTGAGATTTTTGACGACCTCAGCACGACCCAAGGACTTCTGATTCCCCACGACATCTGCGAGTATTTGGACAAAGATTGAATCTACTTTCGACAACTTGGCACTGCTTATTGGAGAACGTTTTTTCCCTTACGACGACCCGACCCCTGCGCTGACCCTTGGACTGAGTTTTGCAAGAAGGGTGAGCGAGTTTATGCGAGCAGATTCTACAAACTTGCCCCACATGGACCTAGTTATGATTTTAAATTATTATCATAACAGTGATAAGCACAATGCCGCCGTAATTAAAAAAAACTTTACCGACCCAATTGAAAGTAGTTGCGAGTGTCCATACTGTCCCATGTTTTTATTTTATGTCTGTGCTTTGAGAAAATATGTTATTTACCTACACGGAAATACACATTGATTTGCATAACAATCATTTTTATTATTTTCTTGCAAAATTAAATAAAAAATATGTAAAATACCTATTATTGTATGTAAGTTAAGAAATCAATTCATTGGGTAAGTACGAGTATATGGGATTTTAAATTGTATTTCTATTAGGTATTGGTCATTATTAAGGATTTTCATCGCCAAGACGTAACGAGTAAAGGACGCTTATGTTATTGTGAAAATAATAACTTTCTACATAGGTATATTGTGGCCAAACAAGTTGGTAAGAGAGTTACCTATGTAAATGTTTTTAGTATAATTGTAAAAAACCGGCCGAGTGCGAGTCGGGCTTGCGCACGAAGGGTTCCGTACCATTACGCAAAAAAACGGCAAAAAAATCACGTTTGTTGTATGGGAGCCCCACTTAAATATTTATTTTGTTCTGTTTTTAGTATTTGTTGTTATAGCGGCAACAGAAATACATCATCTGTGAAAATTTCAACTGTCTAGCTATCACGTTTCGTGAGATACAGCCCAGTGACAGACGGACAGACACACAGCAGAGTCTTAGTAATAGGGTCCCGTTTTTACCCTTTGGGTACGGAACCCTAATAGAGGATTACATGTTGCCGAGACATTTTATTTCGACGTTAACAATAGGATATGGAGGAGACAGTAAAAGTTAGAAAGTTACATGTTGCTTTTTTATTTTGTGTTTACTCAACAATACCCACATGTCCCACATCGACACGAGTATCGACCTAATAATAACGCTATAACATCGCTCGCTGCAGAACTGGACTTTTCATTACCTAGTCTAGGTATAAATTCTGTTACACTACGGCTACGGTATCTGTACAGAACAAGTATCTCTACCTATCTATGAATTTAAGCTAGATTTTTGATATAGATAATACGTTTTTAAGCACGCCCTATATTTGCTAGCCTTCGCGCGATAGCTTCTCACACCACCAAATCGGCAGTAAATAAGAACCAAAAAAACTATACTCATCCTTTTTTTTTGGTTGCTAGTACTAGTGTAAGACAAAGATAGTATGATTATCTCTGCTATGTTTGAAATGAGACAGTTCTTTGACAAACTATATCTACATATTTTACAACACTGAAATGAATGCTACATTAGTATCAGCCTTTATATTAACAAACAGCGTTATTACGAGTATTAAGTTAGAAAGTAAGGTAAGGAAGGTAATACCTAGAGTCCTGAATCCAGAGATCTCTGGTATCGATCGGCGGCAATTCTGTGTCAGTAGAGGCGGCAGAGTGCTGTGGTGTGCTTCTGTTCTGTCCGAGGAACCGACGCCACGTGCGGCGCCTTTCTATAAGTGTTACAAAATAGTTATTTATTGTCTGTCACTACTACTTCTGCCAAAATTACATTTAGGTACTACTGGTAATCTATCGCAGCCAATAGTGCCACGATTGCAAGTATTTCTACGTGTTGCTATTATAATGTCACAAAAAAGAAGTGCTAAGTAGAAATAAAGGATCCTGTCCTGTCAGCATCAAAACTGGTGTATCTGACTATGCGTCAAAAGTACATCTACTATTCTCTAATAGCTCAACAATAAGTCTATATGTAAAACAATTAGACTGGCAGATACTTTTGAGGGCGTAATCTAGAGTTATATCTCTATTTGGAAACATATGCGAGGATGACAGATACTTTTGAGGGCGTAATCTAGAGTTATATCTCTATTTGGAAACATATGCGAGGATGACAGATACTTTTGAGGGCGTAATCTAGAGTTATATCTCTATTTGGAACCATATGCGAGGATGACAGATACTTTTGAGGGCGTAATCTAGAGTTATATCTCTATTTGGAAACATATGCGAGGATGACAGATACTTTTGAGGGCGTAATCTAGAGTTATATCTCTATTTGGAAACATATGCGAGGATGACAGATACTTTTGAGGGCGTAATCTAGAGTTATATCTCTATTTGGAAACATATGCGAGGATGACAGATACTTTTGAGGGCGTAATCTAGAGTTATATCTCTATTTGGAAACATATGCGAGGATGACAGATACTTTTGGTGCATTGTTTCATCCGCTGCTATCGATGCTGAGTGTACGTCTTGTCGGAAATTTATTCTGGTAAAATGTATTTTTTTGGGTTCGATTCGCAGACAACGATTCGCCGAACATCGGTTCGCAGTGATTTAAAATTTGTAGATGTAACTTTTGGTCGACTAACGTTATAGGTGCGGCGGTTTTTGGTCTAGAAGTCTTCTGGAAATCGATTTCGCTCATGTCGTCGTAGACATGGACATATTTGGTATCAGTGCATTCAGTGTAATGTCCTGAATACAAATATATAAGACAAGCGCGAAAGTGGTGGGGGTAGTTGCTGTGACGTCAAAAAGTCGGCAGTACAAAGTTTTTTACTTTTTTTCTTTAATCATACCATGTGGGGTATCAAATGAAAGGGCTTTGTGAGTAGATCACACATATATAACATACTGTAACATTTTTACTACTTCGTCTAACAAATTATTAAAAAAGTTTCAAATATTTCACAATCCACAGTTGACTTTGAACTGCTCTAAATTGAAAATGTTTGAATGGATCATTCCAAAATACATACAAAGTGACTGTGAATATCCTCTATATAATGTTAAAAAATAATTAACCAGATATAACCAAAAATAAGAAAAGTACATCAAGTTGAAAAAAAAGTATACTTTTAAATATGTTACATTAAACTGCAAGTATTATTAAAACAAACAAAAAACCAGACTGTTTACATATATTTTTGAAATGGTCTTTTCACTAGCTTGCATTTGGTACCCATATTGCTAAAGTAAGAAAAAAACAAGGCTATGTCACTGACACAATTCTGACAAATTCAACCACATCTCATATGGGCTATATAAATTTTGAAAATGGCACCCGCTAATGAAAAAGGGTCCCAACGGATTGTTTTTTTTTTACTATAGCAATATGGGTGCCAAATGAAAGCTAGTGAAAAGACCATTTCAAAAATATATGTAAATATTCTGGTTTTTTGTTTGTTTTAATAATAGTTGCAGTTTAATGTAACAGAAAATTATATCTTTTTTTAACTTAATGTTATTTTCTCATTTTTGGTTATATCTTGTTAATCATTTTTTAACGTTATATACAGGATATTCACAGTCACTTGGTATATATTTTGGAACGATCCATTCAGTCATTTTCAATTTAGAGTAGTTCAAAGTCAACTGTGGATTGTGAAATTTTTGAACGTTTTCTAATAATTTGGTAGACGAAGTAGTGAAAATGTTACAGTATGTTATATATTTGTGATCCCTTTCATTTGATATGATTAAAAAAAAGTAAAAAACTTTGTACTGCCGACTTTTTGACGTCACAGCAACTACCCCCATCACTTTCGCGGTTGTCATCTCATATATTTGTGTTCAGGACATCACACTGAATGCACTGATACCAAAAATGTCCATGTCTGCGACGACATGAGCGAAAAGTAACCTAAAGCCTGTTCCGCCAAGCCACTATTACGCAGACTCTTGGTTCACATACAGTTCAGTTCGCTTCTGTGTAAATTAGCAGAACTATTATTGAAAGATTTTTATTTGGCAGAGTAATCTTTTCATTTAAGCAATGTTTAGTCGAATAACGTTTCACATTTTATAAGTACATCGTTATTTTCGAAATAGTCTTTTTACTAAAACATGTAACTGTCAAAAAAAATTTTTGGGACACACTTTTATTGCTGACTGTACTTCTTTTCGTTTGTATGTCTATCGAGTACTTCTTGAGACC
Organism: Cydia strobilella; assembly: GCF_947568885.1. Lineage (NCBI taxonomy): Eukaryota > Metazoa > Arthropoda > Insecta > Lepidoptera > Tortricidae > Cydia > Cydia strobilella. The sequence continues at coordinate 35,807,578 of NC_086068.1, forward strand.
TTTATAATGAGCCTAAATTTGATGTGTTTGTGTTTTTCCATCAAAGAGCTCCTTTGGCTACCTACCGGCTGCATCATCAGAACACCTCCATGTTAGCATATTATTGCATTGTCACCGGAATTACGACAGTACTTCAAATTTCAACTGAATTAGATACCGGGAAGTAGTTTAAATTTTAGTTACAAGATTTGAAGCACTATATATACAAAGGTAGGTATATACGCAGTGAAGCTAAATAAAAGTGTGTAATAATAATAAAAAGAAAACCAACTTAAAAAAGGATTAAATTAAATATTATCCTTTTTTAAGTATATGTATAAAAAGTAAGTTACGAAGACGTCAGCGAATATGTAATACTTAGACCATCTATAATTTTATTTTATTTAATCATTAAAAATAAGGTCAAGTTGGGTAAGTGAAACATACTTTATTTTTTTTCTTCAGTTAATCAACTGGTATTTCCTAAATAAAAGATTTATAGCAGCGACAGTATAAAATGTACTTTGCAATATAATAATGTAGTATAATTTCAGCAACATATAACGCTGCTTATCTAAAAGAACGCTCTATCGCGAAATAGTTCATTTTGCAACTAAGTATACAGCTAGACGCGCAATACGCCAAAGTTTATCGTGAATAAAACTCCCGTGGAGTTACGTTAAAAAATGACCAGATGGCAGCTTTGTGCCGTTATGCCATTGGTCTGATTGTGACGCCATCTTATGAGCGAGACCGGTCGCTGACCATTTGTGCCACTGCTGTCCGCGTCGTTACTGCGTTTGTTTGGTGAATAACGGCTCAACACGAAATAATACACGAGTGGTTATTAATTTTATTGTGCAACAGAGTAGTATTCACAAATCGTTTGACGCAATAGTAAAGAAAATCTGTGCAACAGTGTATCATTTCTCGATAGGACACTGTTCAAGAAAAAGTAAGTACAAATATTTTGCAGTAAAAACAAATGAACTTGTATTAATTAAAATCATAGTTATAGGCGCGGTCGCCATTGCAAAATAATCCCCTTTACTTGATAAAAATAATTAAGTATTGTTATTTAATATGAAATAGTTCACTGTTATTCATAAAATCACATTTAGTTGCCTGACGTAAGACAAATTCAAGAAAGTGATAACTAGCATTTGCATGAATAATACTACTTTTAACTTAGCTGTGGGGCTTGTTTATTATCTACACATAGCTGAAGGTTGACGGAAACATAGACGTCTTTATAGTTTATGTCTTTTTGCATTAAATGGAAGCTTTGTTAACATAATTTTTTGTTCATGCCTGTGTATTCTTCTTTGTACACTGCGTGTCAGTATTTTTATCTAGTCTCGCACGTTTGTAACTTCTACTTTTTTCTTGTTTGTGCCTATTTGGGGGTGTAATCGGGAGTGTTTGTGTTCCAATGATGTCACTCGACCACAAGATGTATTTTCTGAGCGTGCGCGCGTAAAAACGCTGACGCCGATCGCCACATACTTACCTACCTTTTGGCTATAAAATATGTAAGACATCGGGCCGCTTGCATTCGTCCGCGGTCTAAATGTATGGCGGGCTGAATCAGCTCTGAACGTATTGTAGGTACACGTTTGGGGCATTACGTGTAAGTACAATACGTTATTTCAGTGTACAAAACATTAAAATCGTTTGTTTTTCACACATGAACACGCAAACAGGAGAGTTGTTTCAGAATCTTCACATCAATCTGAATATTTGTAATAAAAGACGCCATGTAACCGACTATAGTAACTATTCTTCTGACGATAGTGTCAAAGACCCCACTTGGAAATAGCCCACGTCGAGATTCGCTGCGATCTTGTACGTCGAGTGACAGTGATAACGGTGCCAGTAGACCTCAAAGAAAACGAAAACCTTACACAAATAAAACCTGTAAACTTTTGAGTGAAACACGCATGATTCACAAAACCTCATGGAACTTGTGAACAGGTACAGCCCAAATACAGTTACAGTGGAAACTGGAAAAGAACATAACATGTTGATGTTAATTGGCACTCAGAAATTAGATGCCACAGAAACAGTTTAACAGTCAAAAAACAGCTCCGAAAATTTTACCGATCCCTCTTTCTAGTGTATGTCTGGTTTTATATGAGCACTAAGTAAAAGTAACTGAATAGTAGGGCTCATAAGAACACAAGTAGGTACTATAATAATTATGTTCATGTTCTCGGAAGACCTGAACTCCGCTAGAAGCCCATAACTCGATATTCTAAGCTGAGTGCAATGGGCATCATAAATGCGGCGGCTGCCATCACTGCAAGGAAGGTAGTAGGATCCTCCATCCGCATACTCTCCGACAATAGAGCAGTCTTAAAGGCTCCAAAAAGCCATATAGTTACATCCAAACTTATACACGAATGCCCCGAACGACTAACGGAGGTATGTCATAATAACAATATCACCCTACAATGTATCAAGGAACACAGTAGATCCCGGGCTAACGATGCTGCGCACGAGCTTGCCAGGCAAGGATCGAGTGCGAGAGCGATTGGCCCGGAACCAATTCTCCCGATACTGTTTAGCAAGGTACGCTCAATGCTGCTAGCACGTACAGGGAAACTACACACAGAACACTGGCTAAACCAGACTGATTGCAGACAGGCCAAACAATAAGCCATGCCTGGCATCAACGAAAAAGTCACAAGGGCACTCCTTCAACTAGGTAGGGTCCGACTGAGTATATGGTAACCACTAACCAGTGTCATAACAGGTCATGGACTATTTAACGAACATCTTTTTATAACAGGTGTCACAGACAGTCCCCTATGCAGAGGATGCATGGAGACAGAAGAGACGCCTCTCACGATTTTGGAATGCAGCGTAGTAGCCCATACAGGGCAAAACATCTCGTATCCACGAGAGACCTCCCCGAGGTCCTAGTCAACATCAAAGGTTTGATAGGATTCCTCGAGGAGTTGGGCTGGCAGGACTAGCCCACACCCCTGTCACGCAAAATAGGCGCCAGTCGTCTATTGCGGGAAATCTCCTGAATTACAATACAATACAATTAAGACAATACAATACAATAAATTTATGTTTAAGTAATTTCTGTTTTTTCATTTCTTCATATTATGACAAGTTTAATAAAGATTGTTTTTAAATTTTGTTTACTGTTTAAAAAAAATAATACATTAATTTATATGTAACACAAAAAAATATTACAGTTATGTTTGTAATAATGTTTAGAAAACAAAATATTGCTTTAAATACTATTTAGATTTTTTGTATACTGTTTAAGAAAAAAAAAATTACGTTAATTTATAAGACATGTAACACAAAAAATAATACAGTTATGTTTGTAATAATGTTTAGAAAACAAAATATTGCTTTAAATACTATTTAGATTCGTGATAAAGGAGATTATTCTTATGACGCAAGCACTGAAAAGTCATTATAGTTGATAAGTAGAAAACATTTTTTTTATATAAAACGTAATACTACGGTATTGCTCATAAACTTATAGTTACTTTTATAGTTAAAGACGAATATGCCGATATTTGACATAAAAGTAAACCATTTTGTGTTGTGTCCATATTGCTCAAAAACACTCGATCATACCTTGAAAATTGCACGTCACAATGCTAAGTATGTTCAAATATTTTTGATTTTGAAGTATAGTTTTTGTTATTTTTATTACTATTTTTGACTTTCCTTGTACTCTATTAAAAAACAAGAAGGAAACAGAAAGAATTTTTGATTTTAGTTTATTACAATAAAAGTTATGGCATGATACATTTTGTTTTTTTTTTCAAACCGCTCTCTTGAAAAAATACGTTTTTTGAAATACTGCGTTATTTTAGATAAGCAGCGATAAGTGCGCTCAGAATCCGTAAAAAATAGAAAAAACCCCCACATAAAAAAAAAACTGTCACTTTTCTCGCCTCTGAGGTAAGTGAAACAGTTGTGTTTGTCTTTTAGTACTAGCCTCAAACGTTATTTTGAATGTAACTGACATTCCATCTTAGTCATTAAACAATTTAGATCCTTGATACCCGAAAAACTAAGTTTATTTTTGCATAGCAACAAAAAAATTGAATTTGGGGTAATACACGATAATACATGATTTGGGGTAAATAAATAATAAATTTATTTTTGCAAAATAGCAGTTTATGTGACTGCTACATAATGAAAGGCATTAAAATTTGACACAAACGCATTTTATAGTATTATACCTTAGTATAGATATCGTCTCCGCAGAAACAGGAGAGTGTTGGGTCGCTATGAGAATAGCGTATTGCGCGTGACCTTGACGCGGCGGACGAGCGATGCGGCCTCTAGGAAAGCAAGGATCGTACTGGCGACTCTGGACTCTGGCGAGCACATGCGCAAGCACTGATACATATCTCGCCAGGCGGCGGTGTCGCGGAGCGACTGGTTTACGCTCGATACCTCGCGGAGCTTGGGGAATGTTCTCGAGTAACTTTCGAGACGTCGTATTCGCCCTATATAAGCAGGCGAGATACGACCTGCGTTCAGTTCAATTTAATACGCGCTCTCGGAAACAACAGGAAGAAAAGGAAAACCAGGAAGAAAAGTGAAAGTGCCCTAAAGTAGTGAACAGTATCAGTGTTAATAGTTGGTTTAGTGCTTGTCACGTGAACCGCTTAGTTATTTTACCTTAGTATAGTGCTAAAGTGACGTTATAGTGAAAGTACCTATAGTGTTAGTATTTTTAGTGCTTAAAGTTAGTGCCTAGGGTCTAGACTGAGTGTGTTAATAGTAGTTTCTAGTGCTAAATAAATAAGAATCTGATTAAGTGGTGTTTGTTTTTACGCCCCGACTACGTCCCACAGGGGGAGGAATTGGATTTCTGAACCAGCAGGCTCCGTAAATAAATGTTAAACTGGGTTATCGCTGAGAGCTGACTCCGGGATGTACTCTGGCGGTTACAATGTTTACACACAGCGTGACATAACACGTTTACAATGCACATGACAGTTTTATCTTTTCACTTAGTACCGGTTTTTGCACCATCCGCACTTGACAGACTAATCAACGTCACCCGTCGCGCCGCGGTGGTATACTATGAAATTGTTTTACCGGGCACTGTATAATATTAGTTTAAATATTTTCAGTAGTTGTTGTATTGATAATGTTGAAATGTTGATTATTTGAATTTGATGTAGTTTCTTCTGGTAGCTGAACTGTCGTATCGGTGTAAAATTAGACGAAGAAGGCTGAAATAAATGTCATATACGATTAGCCTCCAGTGTCTACAACTCTACACAAATTAAAATGTTCATAGACGAAGAAGGCTGGCAGTCTGACTGTTGCAGCTTGATACTTTTAGTGATTCTGTCCGATATGTTTATTTTATTTTGGACAGAATCCTCAATGTAACTTTCAGCTACCGCAGTTGATTTCCAGCCTCCGTGACTTTAAGGTCACATATATTATATATATATATTCGCGCCACAGTTGCCTTATAAGGTCGCTGAGGTTCTACGGAACTGTCCGGCAAATTTAAATATTTTGCTATTTGCGTAGGTATTGCCGCCAACTTATGTCTTCCGATAACTAGGTTTGTATATTTTGCCATTCCTAAAGTTAAATATATTATTAACGGGTCAGTCACGTATTCCTACTTAATAAAAAAATCTATCTGATTTTATGGCACTCGGACGTACGTTTTGGCACTTTTTAACTATAGGCACGAATTCCTCTCCGATGACAAACTTGCGATCGATTTAGGTTTTTGAGTCGCGTAATGTGACTAACATTGTATTGTCGTGGCATGTCACATCATTTTTGACATGCGCCGATCACGCCGAAAATTAGTCACCTGCAACAAAACACTTATAATTAAGTTTGATGTACTTAAACAATTTCAGAAAATATATGTTTATGTATAATAATTAAAGAGAGCACATTACCTTATTTACCAGAAACATGTCAACTGGAGCCTCAATTAAAAATGTAATTATGTTCTCTTCAGTGTCTTTGATTTCTAGCTTTTAAAACCAGCGGACTGGCTCCTTAGGAATGATGTTTTGGTATAATGTTTGATGTTTATGTCGTGTTTGAGTTGTACTTATTGTACTTTTCAACATCGAATACACCGTCCACAGCGTACTTGGTTGTTTATCTTTAGATAACTCACTAAAATAAGCCAGAATTACATTTTTTGAGTATGAATCTGTCTTTTTGTTGTTCCTTTAAGCCATAAAATTCTCATACGTCTTTAAATATTTCTAGGTAGACTTCGGAGGTAATAGGCTATCTATCTGTCACTAATCTTGCTTTTTCCCGTAGTTGGGGCGGTGTCCCCGTTAACATTTCATCGTCACTCGAATCATTTTAATTATGAAAAATAAATAATAAATTTATTTTTGCAAAATAGCAGTTTATGTGACTGCTACATAATGAAAGGCATTAAAATTGAAAACTGGAGTGTGGGTATATGAAACGAACGAAGTGAGTTTCATGATAGGATCACACGAGTGTCTTAATGCCTAATTATGTACAGTTACATACATTGCTTTATCACACATATTATAAGCGCTCTATGATGTGTTCAGGAACAGCATGTTACGACCTGCATTAGTGCGTTGATCAGTACTTATTAGAAAAATAATACAAAAGACAAAATATGGGAAAATTAAGTAATTTATTCATTATAGAGTAAGAGATCTTTATTTGCATACCAGTATGTTACATAGGTACATAATGGACCCTGGAAGGGTATGGCAAAACATGTTATTTACTATAATATATACTACTTATTTGTATTACTAATTTTCTAAATTACAATTTCAACCAAGTAACAATAATTATTATTAATTAATAATTATTCACTGTTTGTATGGTACAATTATTATAATGTAGTACTTGTCCAGCTTGGATATTGGTTGCATCGTGGCCGACTAACACTTGTAGATGTAAGTTAATATTAACCACTTCTTTTTTGTATGGTATTTGAAATTTCAACCTTATTCTGGATTGACTCCTTAATGTATCCTTCAGCTACAGTTGTAGAACGCCAGCCACCATGGCGTTTCAATGCCCCCCCCCCTGAATCAACTAATATTGTGGCAGAAGTTCTGGGGAAGCAGTGCTCGGTGTACAATTCAGGATTTGGTAGATTTAAATATTCAGCAATAGTTTTTCCAAGACATCCAAATTTGTTGATACCAACTTTTTGTGCTGTACATTACATTTACCGGCTACATATTTAATAAAAAAACTGGGCTCTGTGCATTGAATTGGACGTAGCTGTATGTATTCCTTAACCACTCGTTTACTCGCATAACCTTTTAAGCCCTTTGCAGTCCGGTTTCCGACCAAGTCACAGCACCAGTACTGCGCTTGTTAAGGTAACAGAAGACATTAGGCGGGGCATGGAGAATCAAATCAGCGCTGCCTACTGATAATTACTGTAAAATATAGCTATCGATATTACACTTTAAACAATATTAATGAGCAAAAAACAAAGGAATTAATCACGAGGCTACTATCAAGATGGCGTTCGAACCGGAAGTGTTTCGTTAGTTTCGTTTTCTTTTTCTAATGCATGTCACGCAACCATCGTTTATTTTTTATTCAGACAAACTCGAGTCGGCTCTGGGGACTACCGCGAAAGTCGAAAATCGAAATTTCGTTATCTGCCTCTCTATCACTCTTGAGTATTCGAATGATAGTGGCAGAAAACGAAATTTAGGTTTTCGATTTTTGCGATAAACCCTCTAGATCAAATCAAATTGCTTTTTTTCCAGATGTACGAATTTTAAATGTCATTATTAATGGGATTTTGATATAATAATCAAGCAATTATAACATTTACACTGACAAGAAATACGTACATTTACACATTAGAGTTAGACCAAGAAAAGTCTGCAACGATTTTGATAGTACACGCAGGGCAAGTGTTATTTTAAACGTATCGTTGCAGACGTTTTTGGTTTAACTAGTGTAGTTTTATGCGGGTCATTATTAACTGTTTTTGAACGCATCATAGAGGGTTTATAGATGGTTTATGGTATGTGTGTAGATAAAAAATAAAAAAATCACGTGTCGTATATTTTAACATGCAATTTGTCAATTTATTACACAAATTTACAAGATATATTTATGTATCTTTGATTTTTTCGCCTTACGTCCGTCTGACTCTCGTTTTAGCCATGTAACTAATGTATAGTCTATATAGAATCGGTACATAATTAGTAGTGGTTTAACGGGGTGGACTGTATGACTAGATGGAATGATAGAAACACGTATTATAAACAATACCTTTAATTAAAATGCTAAACAGAAAATACGGCACAATATTTATAAGTGACAAAGCAGACTGACATATAAGAATGAACCTGACATACAAGAAGAAGTAATAATATTTTACGAAATGACATGTTCGAAAGAGGTCACATGCCAGCCAGTCTCCAACATACCGGAACCCCAGTGGAACACTAACCACTGGTGGCTACTGGCTGAGGTGCGGCCTCCATCAGAATAAGTTTGCGGGCCGGTCTGCGCAGCACGCCTCCTCTGGTGTGGACGTCTGCTACGCGGACCGCTCCGTCGGGTCCTAAGTAGACCTTTGCTATCCTTCCTAGTGGCCACAAACCACGAGGGAGGGTAGGATCGGCGACCAACACCACATCACCCTCGCTAAGATTTAACGCGTTGTTGTTGGGTCCCCTCGTTCGAAGCGTCGGTAAGTACTCGCGTAGCCATCGTGCCCAAAACTGATCTGCTAAGCGCAGGGTTCTCCGCCAGTCACATCGTCGGGATAGGTCGGCGTCTGTCAGCGACGTGGTCCATGGAACGACGGATGAGGAGCCGAGGATACAATGGAATGGTGGAATGGTGTTAGCGCCTCTGGTGCATCTGGGGCAGACGGGACGTATGTAAGTGGCCTGGAATTCACTATTGATTCAGCCTCGAGTAGGAGTGTAGAAAAACCTCTTCCTTCAGTGGTTAATTTGTTAGGCAGGATCTAAGGGCTGCTTTCACCGTCCGCACAAGCCGCTCCCAGGCTCCACCCATGAACGGGGATGCCGGTGGGATGAAGCGCCAGTTGATTTTGTGATTAATGGCGTACTCTACGACCGAATTGTCATGTAGGGAGCGCAGTTCGCGGGAAGAGCCAACAAAGTTAGCCCGATCCTCGGCGAGCAATGAAGCGTCTGAGGCTCATTATAGCACTGTCTTCAGTGAGTGAGTTCACTACTTCGAGGTGAAGCGCTCTGATTGTGAGGCACGTGTATAAGGCGATGTATCGTTTCTCGCTCCGTCGATATAGCGTTACCAGGATCAGGCCAAAGTAATCAAGGCCTACGTGGGTGAATGGTCTTTTGTGGTGATCAAGACGTTCTGGTGTTTTGGCGCATTAGGCCTTTTCCATCAAGGGTAGGCGCCAATTTCCTAATCCGACTACTCGTGGGCACTGGCTTCGAAGATCGTAAGTTCAATACTTCCTCAGGGAAACTCTCTGCTTGAGCTTGACGGACCAACATCTTCTCCGCTTCTATGATGTCTGACGCGTGAAGCTGGTGGGGAGACGTGGTGTTGTCAATGTAAAGTTTAGAATTTGGATCTATTGGCCGAGACAGATTAAGGCGGAATAGGCGTGCGTAAGTAGTAAAAGTATTAAACGTAGCTAGGAGCTAAAACGCGTTGGATCAGGTAACGAATTCGAGAGTGGGATGTCGAGGAGCAGAACCATCAGATTAGATTTTAACTCAGTGTCTGTTGAGATCTCTCCCTCGTCAGTGACGCGCTCGGTCGGCCAAGTGCAAGACGGTTCGACAAGGAACTGTGGGCCGGTGAACCACCGATGAGTTGCAGTAAAGTCAGTTCGTTTTGGTTTTGTCGCATAGTCAGCGATGTTGAGAGAGGTAGGGATCCACCTCCAATCAGATGGATTCGTGGTTTCCAATATCTCTCCCAACCTGTGTGCCACGAAAGGTTTAAACGCGCGAGCATCACTCCGGATCCACTTTAGGACGGTGGTCAGTCAGTCAGTCCAGAAAATGGTTGCGAAAGGCGCAAAACGGTGAGCTTGCAGAATTGTTTGCGCAAAACGCGACGCAAAGAGCGCGGCTTGTAATTCCAATCTTGGAATGGAAACCGGTTTCAGGGGACAGACTCGGGCCTTACTACCGATGAGGGCTGCCGATACAGAGTCATCGTTGTAAGTGAAGCGCCAATAGGCGACGCAGGCGTAGGCTTGTTCGCCACCGTCGGCGATTACGTGCAGCTGGACGTCCGACAAGTCTGACCTGACCAGCGAGGGATTTTTATATTGGCCGCAATTTGCAACTGTGCAAACCAGTCTTTGGATTCGCTAACGTACATTTCAGGTAAGTCTGTGTCCCAGCCAACGCCTGCCCGCCATACTCTTTGAATCAAAATGCGACCCCAGATAACGACCGGCATCAAGAGACCCAGAGGGTCATAAACTTTCATGACGTTCGATAAAAGAATGCGTTTTGTCAAAGTGCTGGTTGGTATCTGGGGTACGGCACGAAACCCTAAGAAGTCTTGAAGTGGGTTCCATTTAATACCCAAGACGCCGACGTCACTACTGGGAGGCAGGTAAACATCAGAAGTTGCGTCGCTACGAAGTTCCTTCGGGACAAGAGAGAGTGCCTCTGGATGGTTAGACGTCCACGCTCGCATCTCGAAACCACAATTTTTGTGCACCGTGACAACGTCAACGGCTAGTTGAGTTGCGTCAGCAAAGTTTGTGTGGCTCCCAAGGTAATCGTCCATATAGTGGTCGTCAATAATTGCTTTGCAGGCAGCGGCATAGTCGACTTCGTGCATCTTTGCGTTTTTGTTTTTGATATAGAGGGCGATGAAAGGACTCTAAATTGCGCCAAAAATAATTGAGGACATACGATATTCCTTGAGGTCGCCGTTCTTGTCACGCCAGAGAAAACGTTGTGCATCCCTGTCCCTTGCGGCAATCTTAATCTGGGGGAACATCTTCTTGATGTCGTCATTCAAGGCTACCGCACCTTCTCTGAAACGGAACAGGATGTCAAGTAGGGGAGACAGTAGGTCAGGACCTTGCAGAAGCAGACTGTTGAGGCTTACGCCTTTTGTTGTGGCGGCTGCGTCATGGACTGCTCTCAGCTTCTTCTTCTGAGGATGATAGACGCCAAAGATAGGCAGGTACCAGCGAATGGAGCCATCTGGGTTGACGCAAGAGGTATTTGGTGCGGGTCGATGGTGGTAAGACTTCGAATCACACTCTTCGGCATAGCCTTTGCTGATTATGTCATCTATAAGTATAAATTGTTGAAAAGCTGCGGCAAACGCTGGGTCCTTTGACATCTGTCGTTCGAGGGCTTTGAAGCGTGAGAGTGCCTGTGGGTAGCTATCTGGTATAATTTTCGGTAGCTCCTCCTTCCAAGGCAAGCCAACTTCAAAATGGCCATCGTCAAGTTGGTGTGCGGATGATTCCATGATGTCTACAGACCGTTGATCCTCGCTGTTTTCGCGTGGGACCTTTTTTGTGATACCCAAGGCTTCAAGGTATTTTATAAGTGTATCCAAATCTTCTGTGACGTCATGGACGAAATCAATTGGCATCGATGACAAAGAGGGTCCGCCTGTTGTCGAGCGAGTTCGCGCTCGCGCTCCACCTGACGCCGCATTAGGTCCGCTTCAAGAGCTAGTTTTTGCGCGCGGACGGTCGCCAAAGAACGCTTTGAGTGTGTGCGCACGGTATGCGATTGCTTACTGTGAACACTAGAAGCGCTTTTAGTTGGTGCTCTGACATCGCCCTGTGCGAGCGTATGTAAGCTAGTTCGAGCATTTGGGCGGTCGGTAGCAGGCTTAGGTTGTGCTACACTGGTTGGAATGTCGCCCGTTGTTTGTATGTTCGAACTACCAGGAAATGCCGAAGCACCTTCGTAATTCGTGGCTAAACCCGGCTGGGCGCCGCGCGGTGAACGATCACAACGTTCGCGCTGCGCCCGGTCGGATTCCGTAGCCGTCGGGTCTGCCTTTGCCTTACAACGTGTTTCCACCATGGTGAAAAATGTACGTAAATAATGTAAACAATGTTTTACAATGAAATGAAAATTTACAATGACTTACGTGAAAAAATTTGACAACTGAATTTCGATGAAATGGTAAAATTACGGCGAGAATGGACCAAAATGATAGCTAACGGGGTGGACTGCATGACTAGATGGAATGATAGAAACACGTATTATAAACAATACCTTTAATTAAAATGCTAAACAGAAAATACGGCACAATATTTATAAGTGACAAAGCAGACTGACATATAATAATGAACCTGACATACAAGAAGAAGTAATAATATTTTACGAAATAACATGTTCGAAAGAGGTCACATGCCAGCCAGTCGCCAACAGCGGCCTTAAGACGAAAAGTTATATTACATCGTCAACAATGAAGTCGGACTTTTATACGAGTATTAATTAGTGCTCAGAGAAATGAGTTTTGCCATTTAATGAACCCCATAACGGTCCCGTGAAATTTTGGCCTAATTTAGCCAGCTGCCACTACTAGAAAAAAGTTTTGGCATGGCACTCTAATAATCAGGTTGATTAACCCCGAGATATGAATACTCCGAATTGTCCCCAATTTAGATCTATCAAAAAACGACTGGGCAATCATGAAAAAAAAAATTAACATGACTAGTCAAATTCTCCAGGATATCTATTCGTTGCGATCTACATGGGATCAACACGCCAAGAATGTCGACAAATGTGTTGTTCATAAGATGATGGCGTCCATTACGAAGTTCAATTATACTTTCGGAAAAGTTCGGATTTATTTACATAACAGACATTTATTTTTAAATTTGTACATGTTTAAAAGCTAAATACATTACTTTAATATTCACCATTCATAACTTTGTTATACCGTTTGCTTAAAAAAATTACAATTTTCTAGTGCGTACAAATTCTATATGAACTATACTTTAACTTTAAATAGTTTTTTATGTTGATATTATATATGCTTCACATACATCGTTGCCTTAAACATGGAGCTGCCTCTGTTCGTAACCTGGTCGGTTCTATGCGAACTCCTAGTATGTATGTTGCGCTCCATTGCTCGTTGACAAAAGATGAGTCGGGACTTCTGGGCTTCCGTTAATGTCCCAGTTTGGGCGCCGTAGGTTAGGATAGGCAGGATACACATGTCGACGAGTTTGCGCTTTAGTGTCAGTGGATGGTTGCCGTTCATTAGCGCCTTCATTTACCAGAAGCTCTTCCAGGCGTTTTCGATGTGTCGATTGATTTCTTTAGACTGCCTTTTATCGAAGGATGCTATCTGGCCCAAATAGATGTATTCATCGACATATTGGATATCCTTCCCATCAACCCTGACGCTACGTTTCGCGCCGTTGGTCATTAACTGGGTTTTGACGCTGTTCATTTGGATTCCGACTTCAAGACTTGCCGAGCTAAGGTCTTTTAGCATTTATTCTACATGGGGTGCAGTGTGGGAGAACAAAACTATGTCATCGGCAAAGCGCAGGTTAGTCAACCTTTTGCCGTCGACGACAATGCCCATTGTTTCCCACTTGGTCGCTAGCTTTTGGAAAATCTGTTGTAGGCATGAGATGAACAGTTTCGGAGATAGCGGGTCGCCCTACTTAACTTCCTTTTCGATGCGAAATTTAGGGCCAGAAACATGCAATTGAATGCTTGCTGTACTTTGCCGATATATGGTTCCAACGAGTTTTAGTTCTTTAAAACATACCACAAAAACTTTCTAATAAACTGAGCATTTTTCTTCGTTTTTCAATTAAAAAATTGCCTTGAGCATCCATGTACTTCGCTTTTGATTTTGGCGGCAGCAAGTTATTTTAAGAAAATTCTCCTTCCGCTCTCAATTTTGTAGGAGTAAATTAATATTCATTTCATATTTTCGTCGGAACTCATACTAAATAACACAATCAGCAACGCACAATAAATCCAATAAAACAGAATTACTTACAGAATGATAAATGTTCAACTTTGCCTCCAAACATTTTACCGGTAATATTTACATGAAATATTTTAAATGTGGATTTGTGTAGTTTAATTTGCAATTCACATTTATTGGAGTTTGTTAATAATGTGTTATTTATTATGTTCATGTCAATTTTATATAAATAAAACTGCAAAATATAGCAAACATCGTTTATTGTTTTTTTAATAGGCGTAGTTTAAAAAAAAGCAAATATTGCTTAGTTCTTTTTAATGGCTGAATGCCATGATGCTGTGTCACAAATATATGTGAAATGGAAATTAAAAAAAGAGCTACTTCCCGGCCTAAGCCGCGCCCGAGAATTTCATTAAAGACCTCTCGTCTCGATACTTCCCAGCCTAATATGAAGAGCATAATATCGATATTTCATTGCATGTTTGAGAAAACATATTTTCCCCTCACTAGCTCGGAAAGCCGTCTTTTATCCTTTAAAACAAGCGGGTAAAAACGCATTTCATCCACTAGTGGGGAAAGTAATTTGACCTTGGATAGAGCGTGTTTAAGTAGCTTTTGACAGATAACAAAACGTAAAACGCTCATAATAATGGTTCGTTCAATATTAATTATCACCAATAAATGGTTTGATAATTTAATAAAAAATACCAAATTTAGCTTTATTTAATGATTTTAAGTTATAAACCTTAAAATTCCATAAGAAACATATATTTTTTTTTATAATGATGTTGAATATAATTCTGAACGCACAGGTTGATTCGATGCAATTTCAAAACGCATCGTCAGAAATGTCAACATTCTCAACAAACATTTTACTTTAAAAAAATTCTCACCGACTCCGACTCACGTAAAAATACAGAACTTCCAGAGTTTTCTTTTATAATATTGTAAAAAAATGATTTATTCCAGTGATGAAGATAATCAGATCTAACGCCTGTGGATGTTGCACTTTCCTCGCTATAGTGAGGTAAAAAGTTTTGTGTCGCACACGGGTGCAAATGTATTTTACTTCTCGTGTGTTGAAACACTCGCTACGCTCAGGATTCTATTTTAGAACAACTCGCTTCGCTCGAGGTTCAACTATAGACTCCTTTCGCTTGCTCGTGATTCAATTCCACACTCGCGGGTAAAATTCAACTTTGCACCCTTGTATAACAAATTATTATTATTTATGGCACATTGACTGGGAATATTTTCAGTAACGTTCAATGTAAACATATATATTTGTCATAATGTAAGTTTTCTGTGGAAGAAAGATTGCAAATATAACTTTGGTGCATTAAGTAAAGATAAAACTGTCAAGTGCGTTGTAAGCGTGCTTAGTCACGCTTAGAGATGGGTAGTGAGTAAATACTCAAAAGTAAATACCGAGTAAATACTCGGTATTTACTCAATTTCGGGTTAAAGATATTTATTTGTCTCAAAAGATATATTACATTTCACTTGTCGATACATGCAAACATTATGTTGGCTACTGAGCGTTAACAGTAATGCAAAATACATATTATGTTTGTTAGAGGGACAGTTATAACAAAATGAGCAAAACAATAAAAACTGACATAAACTAATTAACAGATAATAACTTCTTGTGATGTTTTTATATGTATGTGTAATCTTCTTATTCCTGTAATTTAGTAGTGCACTACCTGTTTTTTTAGTTTTCTGTTCTTTAAATACCTGCTACCCTAAGGTTGTCTGGAAGAGATTGCTTACAGCGATAAGACCGCCTGTTGCTACCTTTATTTACTTTGTAAATATGTTATTAACTTTTCTTTTGTGGTGAAATAAAGTGTATTTACTTACTTACTTACTTACTTATATTCCCAAGTGTGCGATTCCCAATTTACCCGTATTTACTCGTTTATACCCAATTTGGTGGGTATAAACTATTTAGAGTGCTGACACTGCTGGCAGAGTATAGAAATCTGAAATAAAGGTGTATTTTGTACTGGATTTAGTAGTCCAATTAGTAAAAAATATATTTTAAGAGGGGCGTTCCATACATGTTACCAAAGATAGATATAACTCCGTAATAGATTGATACAGTCTAAGGAAAAAACGTGCCTCTAAAATCACGAAAATTTGATTCTCGATCAGATGGCGCCACTAGTTTTGGCCTACTCTCGTATAGAGGGCGTTGACGGTTTCGTTTGTTATTTATAATTTTAACGCATATCATTGAAAGAACATGGGTCAAAATCATATAAAAATAATAAATGCAAATAAAAAAATCATTTATCTATATTTTAATACATTTTAACGTATTTTTATAAATCTTCATTTTTAGTTTTAAAGTATGTCGATATATGGCAGTGAATTTACAGTGGTTACAAAATTTACTATGACAGTACCGCTCTCTTATTGTAATATATCCTCTTTGATGTAACTAAGTGTCACAATAAAAAAATCTGAAATCACCAAAGTGTGGCACATCATTAAATTGGTCTTTAAAAATAAATTCAATGTTATTATGCACTTTATTCGATAAATTTAATACTTTTGGGGAAAAAACCGTTTCCAAAGGCCAAAATAATGTTCATCCCTCTATAACTTTTGGAACAAAGTTTAATAAAACATGAAAATATATCGGGAGAATAGACCCTAGAAAATACTTTGAGAAATATCGTATTACCAACATGGGACCCCTGAGGTACTGACCGGTCACCAATATCACCTGGTTCCGAAGCATCACCATCCACTTCTGTTCTTTGGGAGCGGTTGCTAAGGAAGGAAATAATGAAATCTAGGGTCACCCCACGTACGCCATAGTGTTCAAGTTTAGCTGCCATTAGTTTGTGATCAACAGGGTCGAATGCGCGAGATAGGTCGAAAAGTATAGCGGCGACTCGTTTTTTGGATTCTAGCCTGCCTAGTACGTTCTTTACCACCCCACGCGCTACCTCAACCGTCGATCGAACAGCCTGATAAGCATACTGCTGAGAGCATAACGATTCATTCGACCTAAAGAAGCTCATCAGCCTATCACAAATTCCCGTCTTAAATATTTTTGAGATGGCGGGCACCAACGATAACGGACGATAGTTTTTGAATTCCTTCTTGCTACCTTTACCCTTATACACAGGTGTTACTTTTATACTTTTTAAAGTGTCAGGATGAGAACCGTTCGCTATTGAGGTATTAAGATGGTTGCATAGCAGGTTTAGGACAATGTAAGGTAGTTTACGCAGTGCAGATGTGGGGAACCCATAAACGTCTTTGGTGGCCTTCGATTTAATGTTTTTAATAATTTTAACCAGCTCCGGTGCCGTAAATGGGGTCATAAACATAGTGTTCAGTGTATTTGAATGTATTTAAAATTAGACTTATATTGACCGGGATATAGACCGTGATTACCTTTTGTATTAGACCGAGCGCTGTCTACACAACTTTGACACCCACCCGCTATCTTCAGTCACCCGTGAACCTGATGCATGTAACTGCGTCGAAATATCGGGAGCTCACAAATAATACAAAAGGTAATCACGGTCTATATCCCGGTCAATATAAGTCTAGTGAAATTAACCGTGAATCATTCAAAACTCTAATTGTATTTAAAATTAATTATTGTACACCATGCATGAAATAAAGCACCAGAAGATTAATAGAGAAACGTTAAGCAGTTATTTTTAGACACAATTTCTATTTTAAAGCCCGTATAAAACTATAATTTGATTGTGACGTCACATGCTAGTGTTTCATATAAATTCCATAATAGCAAAATAGATTTGACTGTTTGAAAAAAGAAACTGATTTGACTAGTAGTCAAATACCCTATTAGAATTATATGCCAATGACCGAACCTTTTTTGCAGGTAGTAGAACGTGCGGTTTTACTTACAATAGACAAAGAGTTAGCCGTAGCAACAACTATACATACTATGTAACAATCGCCGCGCTATCTGATAAGAGCTATAATATTGTAAAGTATTTTCGTGGCAGTTTTATTTTAATAAACAACTGGTTAAAAACTGTATAATATGTGAATCAGCTTGCAACATGCAATTATCTAGAACGTAAGTAATTAAGTAACTGTGAAAGTAATTAAGTAAGTACATTCTTATAAAAACAAAATTGTTAACTATGCTTTATCACGTCTTTATCCGTTCAATTCCAAATTACCTCTCACTTTTTTCCAAAAACTAAGCGTAATAAGCTTCTTATAACTAAATATCATTAATACACGTTAACACTATTAAAAAACAACTAATTTAGTACTTATTTAAATATTTTGTTAATAATCGTTTTTACTCACCAAAATGAGTAAATACGAGTATTTACTGTGTGCTTTGAGTAAATACCGAGTAAATACTCAGTATTTACTCACCCCTACCCATCTCTACTCACGCTGTGTGTAAATTTATTTAAATGTAATAGTATTTTATACAATCGTGATATAATAGAGAGCTTTTCAGTCGAGTACCGTGTTTAGGCAACTCAGCAAGCTTCGTTGCCTAAGTGAGGTACGAGATTGTAAAGCTTGATTATATTATATCACTATTCTATACAATACTTTTTCTACGAGTCATCTAAAATCATATTTTCTTACTATAAAACCTAAATAATTAATGAAAATTGGTAAGTAGACAAAATAGTCGCGCGTTTATGTCTTTCCTATAGGAGCGCGGCGGCACGTGATTGGTCAAATTCTTTTATAGTTGACTACAACGTATCGAAATGAATATTATAGTTGTTGGGAGTCCATACATGAAAAGTAAGCAATTATAGTTTGGTATACGAAATCTTAATCCAACTATTACAGTCGAGTAGATAAAAGATACTTATTGTTACATATATGTATTGTACAGATATGTTTGACCTCGACTGTACCTAAATAGTACCTACTATAATCAGCGTAATAAGAAACAAGTTCTTTGTATATTTATTAACAACAAAACAAAACGGGCATTTATATTATTTTCCTTATGTACAAGACTTCAGCACAGTGCCTGGCCTTTTTAACCGACTTCAATATTTCAAAAGAAGGTGGTTCTCAATTCGGTCTTACGTTTTTAGGGTTCCGTACCAAAAATGTACAAATGGAACCCTTATGGTGCGACTCTGTCAGTCTGTGTGTCTGTCTGTCTGTCTGTCTGTCACATTGCTAAATATCTCTAGAACTAATGAAGCTTTTGAAATTTGGAATTGTTATGAACGCCCTCTTAACACATTGGAAGTGTAATATTTCTATTATATTTTTATTAATTATGAAAAATGCCCAATATGTATGAAGAGGGGGCAAAAAGTCAGTCTAGTTACTAGGTCAAGTGGGATATTATTTGAAAGAGCTCGAATTGAATATTACAAAACAATGTTTTATTTGTTTTTCATAGTGAAAAAAAAACCATTCCCCCCCCCCCCTTATCTTCGAAGTTTACCATCGAAAAATTATGAAATTTTTACATAATAATAACATTATTATTAATATTACAGGAAAAATTAAATCCCACCTCTATCTTGAAAACTTTTTTTTATAATATTAGCTTCGGTTACCGCGATAGTTACTCATGAAATAAAACTATGAAAACGGATTATATCGCGTATATTGAATTTATAATACATCCCGACGTTTCGAACCCTTTACAGCGTTCGTGGTCAACGGGTGACTGGGGGGGTATTTTTTGCACTTTGTAATTTTTCCTCAGTCACCCGTTGAGTGTTCGAAACGTCGGGATGTATTATAAATTCAATATACGCGAAATAATCCGTTTTCATAGTTTTATTTCATGAACTTTTTTTTTATTGTCATAAAACATTTTCTAAATTAATTTGCAATTTAAACCCATTTGCGGGTGTTTGTTATACTTGAATTGTCTATGAGATTACACTAGAAACACCTTCTTTCAAATAAAACAAAAATTGTTGAAATCGGTTCACATGACAAGGAATTATCCCTAAAAAAACAACATACATATAAGTCGCACAAATTAGTTGGCCAACTTGCCGATAGATGGCGCTGTACACAATTACGCTTAGTATACTTCTGGTCGAAAGTCTTTCGTGATTCTATATACATGACAAAATTTAAAGTTTGTACGGAACCCTCGGTGCGCGAGTTAAACGAACTCGCACTTGACCGGTTTTTTTATGTTTGTTACTACATAACCGTCATTTCTCGACCGTGGTTGAAAATTATTTTTTGATTGAAATACAGATTGGTCCCGTTTTTGTCAAAACCCAGTTGTGATGATGGAATTCATAAGCAATTGAGGGAACTCCTCAAATCTTAAAGCCATACATATAATGATTTTTTTGTAATTTCATGAACAAATCAAACTTTTACATTAAAAAAAAAATACTTTTGGTGAAGTGGAACTGCTGATGATGATCAGAACGGAACTCTTCAACGACGCATAGTTCACTTTTGGCGATTTTTCCTCTTCGTTATGTTTGTTAAGCGAGTTGGCTTGTTAAGCCAGATTTTTGTTAAGCTGATGGGATCCATGAGGAACTGAGAGAATCCCTCAAATCATAAAGGCATACATATAGTGATTTTTGTAATTTCGTCAATAAATCAAGCATTTACACCCATAAAAGTGATACCTGATGAAGTGGAACTACTGATGATGATCAGAACGGAACTCTTCAACGACGCATATTTAGTTCACGTTTGGTGATTTGTCCTCTTCGTTAAGTTTTTCAATAAAAAAACATCTCGATTGTTTGCATTTTTGCTAATGCTAAAAAATCGAACTATAAAACTCCATTCAACCGTATAAGTATATTGACGGTTCATAATCGACCCCCGAAAAAAGACAGTGCATCGTTCAGAAACTCGTACTAGTAAAAATTCGCAATAATTGATGGATGAAAAAGAAATTTGGTAAACATACTTGAACTATTTTGGAATCTTTCGCTTGTACAGGACTTAAATAAGCACTGGAAGAAATATCGAACTTTGCTCTCTCGTTTAACAAATAACTATACTGGTGAGTAGGTAAGAATGACGAAATATTATGCAAGTCAGTTTAACGACCTCGGGTTATACGTGTAGTCAGAACGTGCGCGTAGGCAGTCACGCGACTAAGATGTGACTAATGCCCTTAAACGAAGTTCTAAGTCATACTGAGGAGCAATCGATCCACTACGTTCAGCCTTTTATCACATTATTAAAGACGAACCTAAAACATCAGTTGAAGGACCAGATTTTTCAACCTACGAGTATATCGAACCTAGCCATTATATGGAGCTTTTACGTTAATCTTCGTGTGGCAATAAAAGCTTTCTTTTAAATAATTCCCAGTTACTTTGCAGTTACATAATTTATTTCGATCATATTTTAACCTTTTGGACGCCAAGAGCCACTAAATAGGTCGTGTGCTGTCGTGCCTGCCAAGCCAGCGACCACTAAAGTGGTCATGGCGGACGCTGTCAAAGCAATTGTCCTGCTGACAGATAAGGTTTATATTCGTTATATTGGCGTGTAGACCACGTCTTGACGCTTGAGGAAAAGCGTTCAAAAGGTTAATTGATTTCCATCCGGTGATATTTTACGCTTTTTAAAGCTTTACCCCTGACCCCGCCACGAACGGAATAACCTCACCCTACGTCAGCAGTTGCGGTTAAAATTGACTGAATCTCAATTAAACTGGAATTACATCAGAGGATGGAAAGTTCAATATACCGGTATATCGTACAGTAGTATGGGTGGTAAATTTTAACGTCACATGCTCTCTGGCAATTCCATATTGCATTTTGGCATTTTTTATTATGTATAGGTATGAATATTTACTACACTAATTGTAGGTAATAAATTGTACATTGCGCAACAAGGGTGGTAATTGAAATATTGCATACGAGAGTCATATACATTCACGAAAGCCGCAGGCTAGATTAAATTATAGTTTGCAATATTCTTACCTCCTTAGTTACACACAATGTTATTTATCACATTTGCGAGAAAAAACAACAAAATAAAATATATTTATAAAAATTAAAAGTAATAGAACAATTGCTGTTATTAGAAAAAGTAAATCATGTTTTTATCGGGATATTTTATAGATTGGATGGAGTTTATTATGGTTTGTGTTGCTTGTTCCAGGTCTTGGTCTGATGGTGGTTGTTGGTAATGTTGGTCTTGGTTTATTATATTGAGGTATTTTGGCGGTCTGTGATTATCAGGTCTTGCTTCGCTATTGCTGGCATTTCGCTATTCTGTATAGGGGCGGATGAACAGAATGCTATTAGTATTAGTACTTCAGGTTCCGGCATAACATTATGACTTTATTGTTTTTTTTTTTGTTGTTTTATTGCTAACATCTATTTTGTTGGTGATAGAGTTATCAATATAACCCTCCGCAACAGTAGACGACCTCTAACCTCCATGTCTTTTAAGAGTTAAAATATCTACCCCGGAGTCTGCCAGTAATGTTGCAGAAGTGCATCGTAAAGAGTGGCCCGTATATTATTATAATGAGGCATCCGGTAGATTGAGATTTGAGATATTGGGCAGTTTCTTCGGGTATGCTCCCAAGTTTAATTTTTCCAATTACTTGGGCATTACATTTTCCTTTTCTAAACTGTTGGAAAAAGCCGGTTGCTGGTTGCCTTAGTGGAACGTAAGGATTGGTATTTTTTAACCACTTTGTAATAATTTCCAGACACTACAAATGATCTCGGGATCCTGTTTTTGGTGGTAGGAATTTTATAATTAGTAGCATTCCTCCCTGATTTTCAATATCATCAACTGCTGTTACATAATTCTTGGCCTCTTAGCGCACCAGTGACACCAAATATAATTGCAACCTGTAACAAAACCAAACATAATTTAGACATAATCTAGGTTCCTCTATGCACATAGTAAATTGAAACAATTTGAATATATTCAAACAGACAGTTGAAAATCAGTTAGAGTTAGACCAAGAAAAGTCTGCAGAGATTTTGACAGCACACGCAGTGCAGGTGTTATTTTAAACGACACACTTCTATGAAATTGTGACGTATAAATAGCACTGGCACTGCGTGTGCTGTCAAAATCTCTGCACTTTTCTTGGTCTAACTCTCAGAATAATGACTAAAGCAAAGAAGCCGGGCAAAAATAAAAGCTTGGTAAAAGATATCGTATTCACAACACGTTATTACTTTTTGTCTATGAGTGAGTGAGACAACAATCCGCAAGTTCTTTCGTTTTTTTCAGTATTGTCATAAGATAAACTGAGGCAAATGTCAAATGGTCCTATGTGGTTCTATAATATAATGCAGCCAAATAAAATATAAGTTCGTTATTTCACAGGTAGGTGTCAACTGTAACAACTTGACATAGTCGTATTATTTTAGTTGAAATATTTCGGGATGTTTCAGCGGTCATCTTGGTTTATTTTAATTATATTCTTGCTATTCCTGAAAGATTGTTGGAAAACGTGTTAAGTTTTTATTTGTTATGGTTTGAAGTTCCCTTTGTGATAATGTCTTGTGTGATCGAGGGCTGTAAATCGCATACAGGAAGAAAAGAAAATACGCACGAACCGATAACCTTTAATCGGTAAGTTTTGTTCAATTTTGAAGAAATTAATTTATAGGACCTGACCCTAAACATAGAAATCGATATATTGTTTATGTAATTATTACTTGCATTCAAGTCTATATAGATTTTTGCATAAATTTTCGAACTTTTCTGCTAAGTATGAAAGGTTATATTTTTGGCATAGTGATGTATCGACCTCAGATCAATAACCTATCGACATTTACAGCTTTCTTATAGTTTGGCCCAGGACTGTCTCATTTTAATTGATGAGTACAGTCAAGGGTTTAAATATATATACATTCCCAAAGTCTCAAAAATATGTGTACGCTCAGACAATAAAATCGTGTTCACATATTTTTAAGCCATTTGTCTATCCGTCCATCCATCGATATTTTTGCCTTCGACTGTACCTATAGCTTTCTTTGTTCTTACTTACTGACAGATTGTGTTTGCCAGACTATAGTTTAATACTAAAAACCGGTCAAGTGCGGGTCGGACGCGCGCAACAAGGGGACTTTTTAGTATTTGTTGTTATAGCGGCAACAGAAATACATCATCTGTGAAAATTTCAACTGTCTAGCTATCACGGTTCATGAGATACAGCCTGGTGACAGACAGACGGACAGCGAAGTATTAGTAATAGGGTCCCGTCTTTACCCTTTGGGTACGGAACCCTAATAAAAAAGACATTAATGATCATTGATGAATGTTCCTTTTATTAATATTGTTGGTCACAAAACTCAACTTTTTATTTCAGATTTCCAAAGGACGAGGAATAGGGGATATTACTGCAATGTTCTGCCACCAGAGTGCAGCACTAGCTTTTTTAGTGCACCGTATCGTAACTTATTCATACTGTACCTTTAACAGGTTTTTGACAAGTTTTCAAGGGACCTACCGGAAAACTCGAATCCGAAATTTCGTTATCTAGCTGCCTCTTTATCGCTCGAATACGCAAGAGTGACAGAGATGTTAGATAACGAAAGTTCGATTTTCTTGTTTCGCGATAGACCCTCAGATTGTGATAGTGGCGCCACCTACGCCGAGTTACGCGTAATATTCCCTATTATTAAATAAAAAAAATATATTACACGAACGTTTTTTTTTTCATTTCCTATTTGGTACAGTCAGCTGCAGAGAAAAGGTACCCCACGTCCATACTAATTTACAGAACTTTGTATGCAGGGGGGTGCCTTTTCTCTGCAGCTGACTGTACATGACTAGAAACTATACTTAGTCTTTTAGCATTAGAAAAAACGGTAAACCATTTCCACGTGTCTTTTTATTGACAAGTTTTTTTATAAATATAGCAATATTTTACTTATGAAAGCAAAAGTATGTAAATGATCGTATATTATATTTGTTGTGACTTATTTTCAAAGTGTTTTTCGATAAAACGACACGTTAAGATCGCTCGCCTTCTTTCTAATGATAAAAAAACGAGAGGTATAGTTAGACGGTTCTGAGTGGTAGACTGCAAATGAGATAAAAGCTATATTAGGTACATGCATTAATCCTCATATCAGGCGGCTCTTTGATTCCAAGGATTGCATAATTTTTATACTTTTTAATGATCATTTCAACGAGCCGCCTGCTACAGATTTCTTGAAATTGCCGCGTTTTTTCAGGTTCAACTTTCATTAGCCAGACTATTATCAATTTGCCAATTTCGTGATTATTCTTTTACACGGCACATAAACTTATGCATAATTTATCGATATAAAAAGTCGACACAGTCACATCCCTAGCAAATTATCAAACTTATGACACCGTACGTAAATGAGAAATAACAAGCATATATGCATCTCTTTTCGGCACATTATCTAATTCGTAAGGAAGTAAAGTACGGGTATACATATTTGCGAAGCATTTTTGCCTGACTTCTATGCTTTAGTCATTATTCTGAGGTCTAACTCTAGACGTTTCTGTACTGATTGTCAAGTATCTATATCAGTTAACTAAAGAGGTTGACAAATGATAAATTATTACGAAATTACTAATTGGAATCATACTCTATGTACAACGAAGTTATATGAAGCTAAGATATTTTATTGCGATGAATTTGGATTTTAAATGTAGGTATTTAGCAAATAATATCTGAAAAATTAATTAATTGTGCCTGATACGTACAGAGCTATTCTTAATTCCAAGTAAAAGAGGTATAGAAGGGAAATGAAGGGAAATTGGAACGAACTTACTCTGTCTAGTCCTACGTATTCAGGTGATGTGATGTACTGGAACTAAAGTCCTTGATGTGGTGGATGTCCAACGAACGCCTCCCTTATGCCGGTAGACGCTGGGATCCTTTGTTTTCTCCGTCCGTTGCGTGTTCTTCCTAAGCCGAAGAAACTGAAGACAACGAAGACGGTTGCGAAGTATTGCCAAAGTCCACTTCTACGATGAACCCGTTGTTGGTCAAATCTGCCCTTGTCTTGAAGATTTCGAAGGACCATATGTAGCCGCCGTGCAGGTCTCGACGACAAATAAAAAGACTTCGATTTGAAGTAAACTTATAATTAATAGGTGCTGGTTACTTTACAAGGTACAGTTGACGTAAACGGTTAAAGGTGTAGAAGTGGTGGTAATAGTATAGAGGCTGATGCGAAATAGTACAACCGGATTAAGTCTCACCTCGAAATCCTTCCAAAGATATGAAATTTGGTATGTATGTTAATTAAAGGTCTCTTTTTCATGTCCACACTATTTGACATTTGGGGACCTCGAGGAATCGCAGCCATCTTGGAAAATGTGTACCATCCTGGAGAAATTTGCGTTTTACTCTAAATATACGTTCTCTATGAAAATATGGTGTAAGGCAACATTAAAGCTTATTAAATTCTACACAAATAAGTCCTAGATAACTTTGCGGAAAAAATACATCTTGTTATAGAAAATAATAGCTGAATTCAGATTTAGCGCTTATACCCTTTCAGGGGATATTCTCTTAATATGAAACTTGGAGGAATATGAATTCCACTTTTGTCTATACATTTGTACACGTTCTACTCCAATATGAACATTTTACCCGACTGCGACTTAAACAGAAAGTAGGGTTATGGGTTTAAATACTGAAAATCAGTACACCCTGTAACTCGGGATACTGGACGGATTTTTTAAAACGACATATTGGTAGATTCCTCTTGCCCTTCACAACCTGTTTACACCTGTTTTATTAAAGAGAAATCAATACAGCTGCCTTGAGAGGACGCCGAATAGTAAATCATATTTTTACTTCTTGCGCCTAAACTATTGAGTGGATTTCAATAAAATAGACATTAGTAGATCCATAATTGCTACACGAGTTCTATGCAATACAAATTTACTAAAATAAATGGAGGAAAAATGTGTAAAACTTAAAAATGTGACTATAAAAACAGATTTTAGGTCTTAAATGGGGTTTAAACAATAGTGACAGTAATGAAATTTGACACCTACAATTTCAGGGATACCTGTTTGCGTGTCATAAAATTGGAGCTTCGGGGACCACGGGGATCAAGCGCCATCTTGAAAAGTATGTCTTTTTTGGTTTTTTCTTTTTTTCTCGGAATATCTGGGTTAAATGTGAATACTGTGTGTATAGCGAAATAAAAGCTTATTGCATTTTGGCATTTTTTATTATGTATATGAATATTTACTACACTATAGGTAATGAAACTAATGAATTTTTTCCTTACTTGAAAAATTTGTACCTCTTTAGTTTTGGAGTAAAACCCAAATGAAGATGGGGTTGTTGTAGAGTATCTCACCAGCAACCCCTTTCGAATTCCAGCATAGCGTCGGCTAAAGTCGCATACTTACCTCGAAACTCCAGTTTTTGAAAACCATGTATTGACACTTTTAGATAGCACTATTCTGAACGCATCTAATGGCAAAACTCTTAAATAGCAAGAAAAATACGTTACATTTAAAAAACAAAATGGAAAACCTCGCAACTCCCGACCGCCATTTTTTAAAGTATTATCACGTATCTCCCCCCGCTCAGTACCTAGAGTTGGCGATGGCCTTTGGACATACGAGGTTTGCTTCTCATCGTTCTTTAACTAGCAGTATACCTAAACATTTTAAACACGCAACCAAGTCGTTTCATCACTATTACAGAAATGTTAGTATGGTAGAGGATAAGGATTTAGAAGATATTACAACTATTCCGAGACGAAAGAGATCAAAAATAAAGAAAAAAAGCGATTGGGAAAATAATAAACAATAGTTATTTGTGCAACAAGAGAGGAAAGTTGGTGTGTCTTGTGAGTGTTTATTTGGAGTCCCGAGAAAGCGAAAGATTCTACAATAGAATCTTGAGCGTAGCGAGGAACTCAAAAACACGAGATGTAAAATAACTTTGCTCTCGTGTTGCACATATAATTTTTCACCTTAGTAGTGAGAACATACTAAAGGTAAAAAAAACCGGCCAAGTGCGAGTCGGACTCGCGTTCCAAGGGTTCCGTACATTACACAATTTAAACAATGTATTTTTTATGTGAAATGTAAGTGAAATGTCTTTAAAAACCCGTAGGGGTCGAATCAAAAACTATAAGTAATTAAGTCCGACTCACGCTTGACTACATATTTCTAATAGGTTTTCCTGTAATCTATAGGTAAAGAACTATTTCGTGTATTTTTAAAATTTTTAGACCCAGTAGTTTCGGAGATAAAGGGGGGGGTATGGTCATTTTTGTATATTTTCTTGAATAACTTCTAAACTCTTTATCCTAAAATTATAAAAAAAAAATATTTGAGTTTCTCACAATGAGCTCTTTCATTTGATATGTAACACAAAATAGTTTGAAAAACTTTATTTTTTAATTTTCTCATTTACCCCCATTTAAGTGGTCCCCATGTTTAAATTTTATTGGTTGTAAAAAATTTTTTATGTAATGTCCATCTTTGGGTCACAAACTAACATATGTATACCAAATTTCAACTTAATTGGTCCAGTAGTTTCGGAGAAAATAGGCTGTGACAGACGGACAGACTGACAGACAGACAGACGCACGAGTGATCATATGATCACTCAAGGATGTGAGGAAAAAAACGGAACCCTTATATAAGGGTTCCGTTTTTTTCCTTTTGAGGTACGGAACCCTAAAAAAAAGAATTTGTAATAGAAGTATGAAGTAGCAGTTCATGGCCTTCACTAAATTAAAAAGCTACTTTGTTTCACTCCCTGGAGTGAGGAAAGTGGCACTTTCCTCACTCCAGGGAGTGACAAAAGTAGGCTTGTTCGAGCTGCTGAGGTGAAAAAAAAAATTGCGGGAAAAGGGTCAGCAATACTAGGGAAAAAAAAAAAGGTGATGTATGGAATTATAGTAAAAGCAAAGCGGAACACTAAAACCGAGGCCCGAGTGTAAATTGAGTGGCAAACCCACAGATTTGAAATGTTTTTATTTTTTTACAAGTCTACAATAAAACTAACTCGCATTTTTTTCCAAACAATAACTTTACTAAATTCAATATACGTGATATAATCCGTTTTCATAGTTTTATTTCATGAGTAACTATCGCGGTAACCGAAGACAATATTAAATAACTTTACAATTTTATTAAGAAAATAGATATTGTCTGGGTTCAGATTATATTTCTGTCGGCTACATTTAACTTGACATTATGTAAAAAAAAAACTTAGCAAGTCTTCATACAAAATTTTTGGTAATGAAGTTTTTTGTGCCTCCTGTAAAATTTGGCCAGGTCGAGTTACGAGGTTTGCGACTTTAGCCAACGATAGGTATTTACTTTATTTAGCAAACGAAAGATTTGAGAAATTAGTACTCACAATTTCATCCTCAAATAAGTAAACTTTGTTTAGTTTAATACCTTAGTTGCCAGGAAACTTAAAAATTAAGCCAACTCTCAGTAATGATTTAAATTGGTTGTATCGTAGGCACGAAACAAGTATAACTACACTCTGATTTATTTCTTCCTAACAACTACAATATTTGTATTAATGACTATATAATCATAAACCCAATTAATCATTTTATACTTCACCATTTAAAAAACGAATAAAATGTTTTTTTTTGGTATTAGAAATAGATGGTATTAGAAGTGTGACGGGTGGGATATCAAATGGCCCCTCCTCTGCGCGGGCACTGAGACACTTCGCAAATTATAACAAACTATGCAACTTTTATTAAACAACTTTTTAGGGTTCCGTACCAAAAGGGTAAAAACTGGACCCTATTACTAAGACTCCGCTGTCCGTCTGTCCTTCTGTCCGTCTGTCTGTCACCAGGCTGTATCTCATGAACCGTGATAGCTAGACAGTTGAAATTTTCACAGATGATGTACTTCTGTTGCCGCTATAACAACAAATACAAAAAAAGTACGGAACCCTCGGTGCGCGAGTCCAGCTCGCACTTGGCCGGTTTTTTTTATATATTGTTTCCGAGATTGTCTGAAGTAAATACATGTATAATTAATGCAATGAAATTTATGCAATTTGTAAAAAATATATAAAAATGCTTCTCATAGCTTGTGACGGGTGGGACAGCATGGTGGACCTTGTGACGGCATGATCATAACTACTACTACCTATATAGGCACGTTCAAAAATATGATTCATGAACTTTCCTCTAGATATTGATTTCAATGTAAGACAGTTTATGAATTTATCACCTGTGGTGTCGGTTTCGCTGGAACGTACAGCTTGTACAGTTATAAGAAAAGAATGCGTGTGAAAGGTAAGTACTAATTCGCTGTAACTGTAGCAATTTTGTACTTTTCGTGTTTTCGCAAAAAAATAACCTCAAAGGGACCAAGAAATAAATCATAATCTCGACGAGGAGACTTAATTTGCAGGTTTTATTTGATTACCCACACTGTTCCTACCTGTCGAAAAAGTAAAAAAATATAAAAAGTACTACGTTGTATTTATTGTAATATAAAATATCATTACGAGAAACACCTTGTCACAATTTAATGAACATGGCTATATTTCCGCAGGCGCTATCATGCTACACTATAATAATTTTATTTTCTCGTTTACCTTTAACGTTTAGTCTATTTAGTTCAATGCGCCTTGAGAACTATATTTAGAATAATCTGTAATAGAAAGAACCGACTTCACAAAACAGTATGTTACAATTTTTATGAGATGCACTATACATCTCATAAAAATTATAATTCGCCTCAAGACTTTAAAAAAAAATTCTTGTAGAGGAGTTCCATTCTGGTCTTCAGTTCCATTTCACCTAATAGCACCATTTAAATGCAAATACTCAGTTTTTAGATAAAAACTAAAAAAAGCGCTATAAAAATAGAGGAGTTTTTCGGTTCCTCATGGATCACATCATCAGAACTCGAGCTTGATAAAAATGTGACTTGAAAACCTAACTTGCTTAACCAAAATAACGAAGAGGACGAATCACCAAACGTGAACTATGCGGCGTTTATGAGTTCCGTTCTGATCATCATCAGGAGTTTCATTTCATCAAATGTCACTTTTTTGAATGCAAATGCTTGACTTGTTGATGAAATTATAAAAATCACTAGTATGCCTTTAAGATTTGAGGGGTTCTTTCAGTTCCTCATGGATCCCATCATCAGAACTCGAGCTTGACAAGCATCTGGCTTAAAAACCTAACTTGCTTAACAAACATAACGAAGAGGACAAATAGCCAAACATGAACTATGCGTCGTTGAAGAGTTCTGTTCTGATCATCATTAGCAGTTCCACTTCACCAAAAGTAACTTTTTTTAAATGTAAATGCTTGAATTGTTCATGAAATTACAAAAAATCTATATATGTACATATGTCCTAAAGATTCGAGGATTTTCTCAATTTCTTATGAATCCCATCATCATAACTGGGTTTTGACAAAAATGGGTCCATCTGTATTTCAATCAAAAAAAGAATTCAAGATCGGTCGAGAAATGAGGTAGGTACACTAGGTACCAAGCGGGAGGACAATTCGAACGTATATTTTGATATATAAATGATGTCATTTTGTTATCATCGCATAAACGGAGCCATGCGAAGAGAGCCAAGCCCGTCAGCTTAGGTTTAGGCCGTCGCCCGGTAAAGTTTGAAAGCTTATGTTAAATTTCGTATTGCGTTGCTGCATTTCTGCTGCCATCGGAATGTTCAAATCTGCTACATAATGCTACGGTTTGGGTCGCTCTACTGTCGGTTTCGCACATTTTAGGATGTTGTGATTTCGTACCTATTGGAGGAGCCCCAAGCCAGTTCGTTGCCCAACCAGCCCCGAGCCCCTTACGCTGCCGCGCCAGCAGTTGCACCGTCAGCGCGTAGGTCACCATCATCACAACCAGCGGTATGTAGAAGGAGACGATAGATCCAATTGACTTGTACAATGGGTCGGGAATCTGACATACGCCATCAACTAACAGAGATTCTACATCCTGCAAGGACAATCATTAATTAAAAATATAACAGTTTATGTGACTGCTACATAATGAAAGGCATTAAAATACGAGTGTGGGTTGGAAATAGATCACACGAGTGTTTTAATGCAATTATGTACAGTTACACTGTACTATCTACACACATGTTATAAGTTCTGTGATGTGTTCAGGAACTGGCATTGCAGCATCGTTTCTCTGCAATGGAACTCCCGAATACGAGGTGGCGTCTCCGCAATATCTTGATCGCTCATTTTTAACACGAATTTTTTGCTATAGTTAAAGTATGGACACGAAAAAATCTGGTCATACATGATACGGTAAATCTTTTATATGAATGAGGATTTTCAAGCAGCACTTTTTAATGATCAAACTTCATAATAAAAATACAATCATAACATAGCGTTAAGTTGTTTGTGAGTTTCAGCATTATATATTTCACCGTACATATATTTTGTTGAACAGCGTTTTCTGATAATCTTCACTCGCTTCCTGTTACCATGCTACAATTGTATTTTCCCCTCACTAGCTCGGAAAGCCGTCTTTTATCCTTTAAAACAAGCGGGAAAAAAACGCATTTTATCCACTAGTGGGGAAAGTAATTTGACCTTGGATGGAGCGTGTTTAAGTAGCTTTTGACAGATAACAAAACGTAAAACGCTCATAATAATGGTTCGTTCCATATTAATTAAGTATCATTAAAGAAATGGTTTAAGAATTTAATAAAAAATACCAAATTTAGCTTTATTTAATGATTTCAAGTCATAAACCTTAAATTCCATGAGAAACATTTGTTTTTTTTTAAATTATGTTGAATGTAATTCTGAACGCACACGTTGAGTCGATGCAATTTCCAAACGCAACGTCAGAAATGTCAACATTGTCAAAAAAAATTCTCACCGACTCCGACACGTAAAAATACACAACTTCCAGAGTTTTCTGTTATAATATCGTATTATCGTAAAAAAAAAAAGAGTGATTCCAGTGATGAAGATGATCTAACGCATGTGGATGTTGCACTTTCCTCGCTATAGTGAAGGGAAAAGTTTTGTGTTACACACGGGTGCAAATGTATTTTACTTCTCGTGTGTTGAAACACTCGCGGGTAAAATACAACTTTGCCCAACCCTTGTAAAACAAATAACTATTATATTTTTACAAGTTGTTTTACGCTCAATAGAATGTCATCTTACCACAAAAATACTTGTTTTAATACTTTTCTAATTGAGGTAGTCAGGAAGACTTTCTATTCCAAGCACTGAAAGTTTTTTTATATGGGAGGCATTTTTCTGTAAAAAAGGCAAATAGGTACACGATAATTATAAAACCGTCGAACTACCTCAATCTGAAGTCAACTAGAAAAATATTAATTATTGTAAAAGGACGATGTAATAGGGTATAATTTGAAAATATCAAGTTAAAAATAAATAAATATTATATATTACAGGATTTGGTAAATACTCTCCGAAGACGCTGTACAAAAAAAACATAGGTATGGTGGTATATATAATGCTGAAATACGCAACCAACTTAACGTTATATTATGACTGTATTTTTATAATGTAGTTTCATATCCACAAATCATTAAAAAAAGTGCTGCTTGATAATCCTCATTCATATTTTCGTGTCCATGCTTTAGTTCATACACCTTATAAAACAAAGTCCCCGGCCGCGTCTGTCTGTTTGTATGTATGTATGATCGCGATAAATTCAAAAACTACTGCACGGATTTTCATGCGACTTTCACCTTTCAATAGAGAGATTCTTAAGGAAGGTAAACGCCTAAAGCGTATAATTTGTTAAAGTTCTACACGTGCGAAGCCGGAGCGGGTCGCTAGTAATGAACAAAACTATCAAAAGTTATATACCTGTCAGTGACAATTTATAGTGCTTCATAAAGGGTGTTATTTAATCGATCTTCAAAATATTCCTATTTTGATGAACAAAAATATAAGATTAATTGCAAGAGATCCCTGAAAGGGATAAGTTCGCCTTTGTACAAATGATGCGTTTTTCTCTTGTTTTATGTTTCTTTTTGTACAATAACGAGTTTTACTACTACTACCACTACTAATATATATTTGCTCAGCCAAAACGTGTATTTAATCAGCAACTTAAGGTTAGCAAGTATTTCAAAATCAGTTCGCAATTAATGTCATAATGAGCTGCTCTAAATTGATTTGGTTGGCAAATTAATTATTTGATCGGCAGTAAGCGATCCACCATTAAACAAATTTTGTTAAGCAGACAGTGGGTAAGTAGATTATTTCATTTTGGATTACAATTAACTGATCCGCAAAAATTAGTTAGCTGAAAATTCAGCTGATCAGCAAAGGGGGTACCTTTGCGGATCAGCTGATTTTTAGGGTTTCCGTACCCAAAGGGTGAAAACGGGACCCTATTCCTAAGACTTCGCTGTCCGTCCGTCTATCCGTCTGTCACCAGGCTGTATCTCATGAACCGTGATAGCTAGACAGTTGAAATTTTCACATATGATAAAATTCTGTTGCCGCTATAACAACAAATACTAAAAACGCAAACAAGTTTCCCGTACTAAGACGTTTTTTCGGATAGATTATTTCGTCGAAATCGGTTTATCGGCTTAGTATCATTGTTTTATCGCCTTACACGGTGGAACAAGTGTAGTTTGTAATTTGTTTGTAATTTCATACAAAACACTCTGTTTTAAGGGAAACTTTTATTCTATCCCCCAATTTTTTTGAACTGTCTTTAGCATGTCACATTTCATAATTACAGCATTGTAAAATTCTACTTTATTTCTTAGTCATATAGTCTTTAAAATAACAAGACTAAGGTTACAATGCTTAATTCACGAAGGCTGATATTTGCTTGTAATTTCATACAAAATGTTAAGGACAGCAGACCTTATTAACCTTAAATACGGTTACGTCAAACTTTCTTAGTCTAAGATACGTTATATATGGTCGATCTTCACCCATACGTCTGACGGATGAAAATTATATTTTATGAAAGAAAATATGTTCCTGAACATAAATAAATAGGGTTGCCTAATGAAAGTGCTTGTTGCTAGGCCTATTTTAATAAAGAATATTTTGACTTTGACTGACTTTGAAATATGGTCAAGGCTATTTTTAATAAATTTTTGAAAATATTTTTTTTTCTTCAAATTTCACCGATTTGTCTGACAAACGGAATAAGTTGCAATGGAAAGTATACAACTTCTACAACATGAATAAATTAGGTTGCCTGTGTTCTTCCGGTCACTATTATGAGGTTGCCGTGTTTAAACAGGTGAGTTAAAATCGATAATTGCACCCATCTGTCTGACGCTTGAATTATATATCAAAATAATAGTAATTTTATTGCGAATACAATAGTATATGGTTGCCTGCAAAAATCCGGTCACAAATAAGGGTTGCCAGGCTTTTAAAGAAAATAAGAAGGAAAGACTTTTAGCGATAACTCAAAAACGGCTTAACTGATCACGATTGTATTAACTATTTTCAATTGTGTTTATTAATCACTATTTTTGTGATTTTTTTCATAATTTTTGATTAATGGTTCAAAAGTTAGAAGGAAAAACCCTTTTTTTCTCTTTCTAAATAATTATTTCCGAAATGATTCACCTTATCAAAAAATGTTGTTCAAAGACCCTTATTAATTTTGAAAGACCTATCCAACGACACCCAACATTGTCACACACATTTTGTTTCTTTCAAAAATATTATTTCCGAAAATATTCACTTTATCAAAAAATGTTTTTCTAAAACCCCTATTTATTTTAAAAGCCCTATCCAACGATATCCGACATCATAAAGTTGAAACGAAACAAAAAATCCTTACATACATTATGTTTCTTTCGAGGCGATTATTTCCGAAAATGTTCACTTTATCAACAACAGATTTTTGAAAACCTGTATTCATTTTAAAAGACCTATCCAACAATATCCCGCACTATAGGTTTCAAATGAAAAAAAAAATCCTTACATACATTTTGTTTCTTTCGAAGGGATTATTTCCGAAAATATTCACTTTATCTAAAATTGATTATTGAAGACCCCTATAGAGTTGAAACGATTTTTTTTTACATACATTTTGTTCTTTTAGAAGCGATGCGAAGCGAAGCGAGCGAAAAAAAAGGGTTTCTATCTTTTGAACCATTGATCCAAAAATTGTGAAAAAAAAATACAAAAATAGTGATCAATAAACACATTCGAAAATAGTTAAAGCAATCGTGATCAATTAAGGCGTTTTTGTATTATCGCTAAAAGTCTTTCCTTATTTTCTTTATAAGCCTGGCCCTTGTTTGTGACCGGATTTTTGCAGGCAACCCTATACGATTGTATTCGCAGTAAAATTACCATTATTTTGATATATAATTCTAGCGTCAGACAGATGGGTGCAATTATCGATTTTAACTCACCTGTTTAAACACAGCAACCTCATAATAGTGACCGGAAAAACATAGGCAACCTAATTTATTCATGTTGTAGAAGTTGTATACTTTCCATTGGAACTTATTCCGTTTGTCAGACAAATCGGTGAAATTTGAAGAAAAAAAAATATTTTCAAAAATTTATTAAAAATAGCCTTGACCATATTTCTTTAGGCAACCCTATTTATTTATGTTGAGGAACATATTTTCTTTCATAAAATATGTTTCATCCGTCAGACGTATGGGTGAAGGTCGACCATATATAACGTATCTCCTACTATCTCTATCTGTCAAATTCTACGGTGAATGGCTTCGAGCAACGCGGGCTCCCTACTACACGTAGGAAGAGTGACGGCATTCGCACTATTTACCCTCCGCCGAGGTACAAGAGAAACTTATCTAGAAAATCTAGCGCGGGTAAATTATAAAACTAGTTGCGCTAGGATTTTAAACTAGACCGAGTTCAGTTGCGCGAGTGATCACTGCAGCTGAAAAAAATGCCTAGGTGCTCGGTTTTTTGTTGTAAAAAGAAGTCGAATACATCAAATTTACAAAAAGATGGTGTTACATTTAAGCAAGTACATGTAATAAGTATTTTTTTTTTACATATTATTACGTTTAATTACATTTTCTCAAAAATGGACGGCAAAGTCGACGTTGCCGGTTAAAAAGTAGGTCGCGAAGTGCGTAGTTTATGGTCAGTCAAAAAATTAAAAAGTTAAAACATTGCAGTCTCGATTTCGGGACTGCAATATTGCATACAAATTCCATTATTTGTCGAGTTCCAAACTTTTTAAAAGTTGAAGTGGCCATTCCATTAAACAGCCAAACATATGATCAGTACTTATTATTATAATGTTGGTACCGCGACTATTTAGGTGTCTCAAATAGGTTGGCGTATTTTCAGCAGAAAAATACACTTCCATTTTTAATTAAAAAAATAAAACGGCGGCAAGGCAAATCTTTTTACTTTTTTCTGTGAAAATATATACATAACAATGTTGCTTCTGTAAAATATTTCTATTATATTTGCATTTATTGCGCCATTTTTGAGAAAAACACTATATATGACTCGGCTGGAAGGCTACTTGCTGGCTTCGGATTCAATTAAACGGACTCCCACGGTCGTCCGTTTAAAACAAATCCTCAGCCAGCAAGTAGCTACTTCCGAGCCTCGACAATAATGTACTATTAAACACCAAATTATTATTATTTGTATCTCCGTTACAAACTCTCGGGTTTTCAGGCCCGGTCATTTATAAGGCGTGCGTGGGGATATAGATCCAACACGTAGAGGCCGTTTGGAGAGTTTTGATGTCATGTAGAACGGCTGCTGGAACACATTCACGGGTACATAAATAGATACCCGTAAACCGGTTTCAGCAGGCATTGGGAGCTATTATAGAAAAGTAGAAAGAGTCCTGGTCTATGGCTTAAATTTGGGTGGAATATAAGACTGGGCTATTGCTAAGAGTTCCGGATATCTGCCATAACATTGTGCTATACAGTGTTATCGAGGCAGGCGGTGACTCGCCACTCCTTAGATGGGCACCTGTGCGGCATCGTAAAGACGGCCAGGCGCAACACCGGCGTGAGCGGTTCAGGGGTGTCGAGCGGTGTGCTCCGCTTTCTCCGAAGTTACTCGCGGCGTTATGCCCTTTACCACTTCCACCCCTGGAGCATATAGCTCTTACGACTCCCCTCTGGACAGCTAATTAAGGCAAGCCAGAGCTGAGAGTCCTGCGGATCTCCTTGAGGTTCCACTCCGACCGGCGAAGACACGCCGGAGACGGTGACCCTGACCGACTCTCTGGAGCACTCGGGTCCGCGGGGTCGTTACTACCCAACAGCTCGCCACAAGCTGCCCTGCGGGCTTATTTTTTTTATGTGATAGCAAACGAGCAGACGAGCCACCTGATGGGAAGCGGTCATCGTCGCTCATGGACATAAGCAACATCACAGAAGCCACTTAAGCATTGCCGACCTTTGAGAACCCTAAATACCAGCTTCTTGAAGAATCCCATGTCGTGTATTATTTTAGTCTCATGTAATTGCTGGATTTATCGATTTTGCTCGCCCAGTTTTCCGAATATTTTTAGTTAGATGCCTATATCTACAACCCTAAAAAAGTTTCACTTGTATCATGGTTTCATAAAACCACACAATGACTTTTTTTAAATAAGTCGCCATTTTCATTACACAGAAACTACTAGATGCTAAAACAAGTCAGATTTTGGTTCAATATTATTTTGTTTGCAATTACCAATCAATTTTGGTCATCACCTGACGAAATACTAGGTTCTATTTGAAATATTGTAGCCATGCATACTTATTATTTAAAAAAACATATTTTTAATAGCTTTATATGTTGATACCCTAGTTCACAATCGTACTAATTACGAAGAAAAAATGTTTTAATTAGTACCATAGTGCACAAACATTATTGCAACCAAATTGTCCGCGTAATTAGTATCTACGTGTGAAGTATGCCGGGTATCGATGTATTTTATACCTGCGAATACATAAGGCTTAGCGGTAGACTCATAGCCGTGGATGAAATCCAAACGAAGGCAATCTTTACTGTTACACGTTTCCTTGTTTTATTCCGTCCGAATTTCATTGGGTAGCGAAGCGAAAGATACCTGAAATAAATAACATGTAATACTGTTGGAACCACTATAATCCGTTCCAATAGACAAATTAAATGAACATAGGAATATTATATTCAAAACCAACCATTAATTATTTATTGTACATTCAGCAGCCGAAGTAGTTACGTGGAAAGAGAGCCATCATTGAACAGCATTAGGTACTACAATAAAAAGGCTTATTATTAACCGGGCAACTAAAATATTAAACAGGAACTTTCATTGGGCATATCATAATATAATTTGGCCGTACATTAATATTTTAGAGCCTAAAAACTTATATTAGCTCGAAATATAAGCATCATATTATTGAAAAAACTGGCATCAGATTCAAGCCACAAAAATATTTATTGGGATCTTGAAATGATAGTTTGGCGACTAAATAATTAATTGGCATCTATTATTGTAAAGCGTATGCTTTTTAATATTTGTTGTCATATAGTTGTTTACACCTAAGTAATCATATTGAGCACATCGTTTCAGGTAGTATTTAAATTGTGGAAGCAGCTAAATTTAATGAAAATTGGTTTATTTTTAGGTTTCCGCACCTCAAAAGGAAAACCCTTATAGGATCACTCGAGCGTCTGTCTGTCTGTCCGTCTGTCACAGCCTATTTTCTCCAAAACTACTGGACCAAATAAATTTGGTACACATATGAGACATTTGGTACACATAAGATCTGGAATGACCTGCCTCCACCAATCCGTTCGCTGAAGTCGTTAAGTGGCTTCAAATCGAAATGTCGTGCACACTTGTTACAAATTCAAGTACAGACATCACAGTAACATATCAGTCACTCGCACACTTATCACACACTTTTACATTTCCGCGGCAATTTGATAATTTGTGTCAATGTAAATTTATTTGTGTGTAGTTGGCGTACGTGTCGCCATTAATTTTTAGATTAAGTCAGGTCCCCACAGAAAACCAGTGCCACGGTTTTCCGCGGCATTATGCTGAGTCCTTTTTGGCGTCCAAATGTTTTTTTGTCTGCATGCTTTTCTTTTTTATGTACTATGTTGTGGCGTCAAATAAATGTATTTTCTTTCTTCTTCTTTTCTTTACATATATGTAAGCTTGTGACCCGAAGACGGACATGTACCGTAAACAAATTAATTATAAACATGGGGCCACTTTTGGGAGGTAAATAAGAAAATTAAAAACATATTTTTTTCAACTATAAGTATCGTGTTACATACCAAATGAAAGAGCTTATTTTGAGAATCTCAAATATATATTTTTTGTAATTTTACAATAAACAGTTTAGAAGTTATTTAATAAAATAGCAAAAAAGTTACCATTCCCCCCCTCCCCCTTTATCTCCTAAACTACTGGGTCTAAAATTTCAAAAAATACACAAAGTTTAGTTCTTTACCTAGATGACAGGCAAACCTATTAGAAATCTGCAGTCAAGCGTGAGTCGGACTTAATTACTTAGTTTTGATCCGACCCCTACGAATTTTTATAGACATTTAACTCACGTTTCACATAAAAAATACACATCGTTAAAAATTGTGTAATGTACTGAACACTTGGAACGCGAGTCCGACTCGCACTTGGCCGGTTTTTGTAAAAAACAGCTAGTGGCCTAGCGGTAAGAGCGTGCGACTTGTAATCCGGAGGTCGCTAGTTCAAACCCCGGCTCGTACCAATGAGTTTTTCGGAACTTATGTATTATGAGGCAGTTAACTGGACCAAATAACGAATGTGCTTGTGAAGTTGGGATTCCAAATTACTATACGGCAGAGTCAGAGGATGAAAGACCTCTAGAAAAAAAACGAGGGTGTAACAAGACCTGGGTTTTTTGTAAACAGTTTGGTTGATACAGTAAGAAAAAGACGGAATCAATCGTCATTTTTGTAAAAAAGGTATAGGTACCTACATATTTATGAACTCGACTGTACCTACCTATAATAATACCTGGTCTACGTATTTCAGGCGCTTGGAAGTCTTGGCACACTAGTAGTAGCCTACTTAAATTATAAAAGTGATGTTTGCACACACTTTAACATTCCGTTATTATTCCATAAACATTATATTAACCACGACATAATCAAACACCTTCAGTTGTCTACCCATAGGTTCAATGTTTATACGACCACAATAACTTTTTTAGGATCCTTTTTTTATATTAAAATGACAGCTCAAGTAATGATTGTCAAAATACAAATTTTAAGTATGCATTTACCTTAATTTGCTATCTAAATATTTTAAAAGAACTTCATTTTTAAATTAATAGATAGTCGTTTTCTGTTTAAAATGTGCTTCAGAAATAGTCTCCAATATATTAATTTAGTTTCCAAATAAATAATTGGTAATTGCCTTTAAATAAACAAAAGCTGTAATGGCATTAGAATACTACTGATATTGGAATAATTTGATGCTCCGCTTTAGTTGCCAAAGTATTAATTTCAGTACCTATTTCTATTTTTTTAAGCTACCGAAATGCGATTAATTAATTGACCGGTTAAATACGTGCCCAATAAAAATAACACATGAACAATACGCGTAGACGATCGACTGAAATACCGTATAGCTACTTCCACTGCATGAACACATTTTAATTTAAGTAGGTAACATATTGCAAGTGAGAATACTTCTAAACTACATAGTTATAAGTATACTATTATAAATGTCCATGTTAATGAGGGGTATGTTGGAACCTATGTAAACTACATGTTCTATATCATAGATTACGCATTGACTGGTTGTTTGTATAGCAACGTAACTTTGAATATTTTGACTGTTCCTAACACTCCAAATATGTCATTCACGGAATAAACACACTTTTACCTAATTCAAGTGGTTTTCCTCCAACATGGTAGCAGACCTTATGGTTACAGTCGCTTAAAGTGAAGTAAGCGTCTGCGGAGTGCTGTGTGCGTTGTTATTTATATCGTAAAAATTGTGCGCACGAAATTCCAAAAATCGAGATGGCGACGTCCAGTTCGGGGGCGACTATCGTTCCTGCTATTGAGAAACTAAATGGCAAGGGGAACTACGGGTCATGGAAGTTCATGGTGAAGATGGTCCTGATCCAAGATGATTTGTGGGAGTGCGTCGAGAGCAATGACGGTGTGAGACCGATATGTGAAGATAAAAAGAAACAACAGAAAACACTGGCTCGAATCTGTCTGAGCATAAACCCTGTGGCGATCACGCACGTGCGTAATGCAACTACCGCACGGGAGGCGTGGGTAAGTCTTCAAAATGCGTATGAAGACAGGGGTCTTTGCCGAAGACTGGGTTTAATGCGGCAGTTGTTTGGGATGAAGCTCCAGGAGTATCCCGATATGGAATCTTATCTTACGAAGATATGTGATGTCGCACAGCAATTAACCGACATCGAAGCTCCGCTGAACGACGAGTTTCTAGCTGTGATAATGTTAAGTGGGCTCACATCTGACTACGACCCACTAATAATGGCGCTAGAAAACTGTAGTGTGAAATTACAAGAAAAGTTATTACAAGAACATCAGCGCCGGGCTAACGGAACGGACAAGAGCAGTGGTTCCGTTATGGTGGCGAAGCGACGTGACGAAAAGCCTGTCAAATGTTTCATGTCATTTTCAACATGTCGCGGCGAACGTGGGGACTGGGCATGTGATTTCTCAAGATGTATGGCATCGCCGTCTATCTCATCTGAATTCAAGAAGCATGAACCTACTGAAATCAGGTATGGCCAAAGGCATTGACTTCAATAACTCTGAGTTCAAACAGTGTATTTCTTGCATTGAAGGGAAAACCCCTAAGTTACCGTTTCCAAAGAAATCATTTTCGAGAGCGACTGAAGTCTTAGGGCTCATACATACTGACGTTTGCGGGCCTATGCCGCAAACATCGCACAGTGGTTCGAGATATATGCTACTTTTTATAGATAATTTTTCGCGTAAAACATTTAGTTATTTTATTAAAACGAAAGACGAAGTTTTTAGTATGTTTAAAGAATTCAAAGCCCTAGTCGAGAATCAAACAAACAAAACTATAAAGATTCTGCGTAGTGACCGGGGAGGCGAGTTCGTAAATAAAAAGTTTGATGAATTTCTGAAGCAGTATGGCATCAGACACCAGCTAACAGTTTCTCATTGTCCAGAACAGAACTCAGTCGTGGAAAGGGCGAATCGCACGATTGTTGAGGCTGCGAGGTGTATGTTGCAGGAAGCTGGCTTGGATCAGAAATACTGGGCAGAAGCAATGAATACCGCAGTTTACCTGAAGAACAGATCGCCAACCAAGGCCGTGTTGGGCGCAACTCCTGAGGAGA
Source organism: Cydia strobilella (assembly GCF_947568885.1). Lineage (NCBI taxonomy): Eukaryota > Metazoa > Arthropoda > Insecta > Lepidoptera > Tortricidae > Cydia > Cydia strobilella. The sequence continues at coordinate 35,850,659 of NC_086068.1, forward strand.
AGTGGTCGGGATCTAAGGTAAATTTGAACCATTTACGAATTTTTGGCTGTATTGCTTACTCTGTCGTAGAGGATCGTAAGAAACTTGATCCAAAGTGTAAACCGTACATTTTTGTTGGTTACTGCGAGAATACGAAAGGATATCGGCTCATAGATCCCGCTCATCCTACAAAATGTATATTTTCGCGTAATGTCGTGTTTGTAGAGGACAAATTCTACAAGGACCCGGTTCAGCAACCTGTGGTCAACGAGCCGACTCCGTACATGGTCATTAATTATGATTCTGAAAATGTAGGAGTGCAGACGGTGGACGTTGACGTCGCGGAAGAGCCGGAACCTGCGAGCGAGAACCAGGACATTGATGATACCAAAAACGAAGAAACCGGTACTTCGGATGAAGAGTACGCTCCTAGGTCGTCATCTTGGGATTCGGAGGAATCGAGAGGACGGAGCGAATTTGAAGATGCGTTTTGTGCGGTATTCACCACTGGTGCGAGTTGCGGCGCGGAAACGCCCACTACCGTGCGCGAGGCACTCGACGGTCCTGAGTCTGCGCAGTGGAAGGGAGCAATGCAAGACGAGCATCAGTCCCGTCCCGTCCCCCCGTCCCGTCCCGTCCCGTCGTTGTAAATAATAATGAGCATCAGTCTTTCTTAGATAATAAATGTCTGGAACTTGTGGACTTGCCGAAGGGGAAGAAACCTATCAAGTGCAAGTGGATATTTAAGAAAAAGAGAGGTTTGAATGGAGAGCTCTTGCAATACAAGGCTCGATTGGTTGCGAAGGGATTCACACAAAAATATGGAGTAGATTACTACTTCGAAACGTTCTCACCCGTCGTGAGATACTCCACAATAAGATTACTCTTAGCACTGGCGGCAGAATATGATATGGAAGTTGATCATATGGACGTCAAGACAGCTTTTCTAAACGGAGACTTGAAAGAAGAGGTTTATATGGAAATTCCTGAAGGCTTTGGAGTAGAGAGCGGCAAAGGAAAAGCGTTTCGTTTGCTGAAGGCTGTCTACGGATTGAAACAAGCCAGCAGATCATGGAATGAGAAGATAAACGACGTTCTTGTGAAAAAGTTGAAGTTCAAGAGGCTGGCGTCCGAGCCGTGTGTCTACGTTAGATCGAATAACAATGGAATTGTCATTCTTGGCCTTTATGTTGATGACATTTTGATATTCAGCAATAATCAAACTGAGAAAAGGGCGGTAAAAGAGGAGATGATGAAACAGTTTGTTATGAAGGATCTTGGGCCTGCGAAATGTGTATTGGGAATACACGTCAGCCGGAAAGATGGAAAAATCATTCTGGGCCAATCTGGTTATATCAGCAAAGTGTTAGAAAGGTTTAAGATGACTGACTGTAAACCTGCTAAAACACCGATGGAAGTTGGTTTGAAACTTGAGAAAGCTAAGAAGACTGGAGATTACGAGTACAGAAACTTGATCGGTTGCCTTATGTATATCGCGGTCTGTACGCGTCCTGACATCGCGCATGCTGTCAGTATGTTGTCAGTTTAACGACTGCTACTCGGAAGCTCATTGGAAGGCTGCGAAGCGCGTGCTTCGGTACTTGAAGGGTACGATGGACTACAGCATCAAGTATGAGAAAAGTGGGTTGAACGTGACAGGGTCAGCGGACGCAGACTGGGCGGCTTGTGTAGTCGATCGTCGGTCTTACACTGGTTATATATTTAGGGTAGGCAATTCTTTAGTTTCTTGGGAGAGTCGTAAACAACGTACAATTGCCTTGAGCAGTACGGAAAGTGAATATATGGCATTATCCGATGCGTGCAAAGAGGCATTGTTCATTAGGGCTTAGGGCATTCATGGCGGAATGTTTGAAGTTAGATGTCAAAGTAGTGGTTTACAATGACAATCAATCCGCAATTAAATTGTCTGAGAACCACATGTTTCATGCAAGGACTAAGCATATTGATGTTAGACATCATTTTATTCGCGAGGTAGTCGACAATGGCGTGATAGTAATAAAGTATATGCGCACTGACGACATGCTGGCCGATGCTTTAACAAAGCCTTTATGTATTGAAAGGTTCCAGCGTTTCGTTAGAGATTTTTATATGCTTTGTGCTTAATAGTTAATAGTAATTTGTATTCGATATTTACTATGAACATATAGTTTAAGGGGTGGTGTTGAAACCTATGTAAACTACATGTTCTATATCATAGATTACGCATTGACTGGTTGTTTGTATAGCAACGTAACTTTGAATATTTTGACTGTTCCTAACACTCCAAATATGTCATTCACGGAATAAACACACTTTTAACTAATTCAAGTGGTTTTCCTCCAACAGGGTAATGGGGGGGGGGGGGGGTTAACCATAAGTAAATTAGGTTTCCTAATTGTAAGCCATTTTATTACAAAACATTATAGAGAAACTGGACTAGATATAATATTTTTATTCATAATATATCCAATAAAAAGTAGTTAAAGTATGTCGGGAGACTCAAGATTACACAAACTAATAATATGACATGGAAACAACTATGTATAACATATTATAAATTAATAAAACTCGCTTTTTAGCATTGCAGGGTATAAAATAACATTAGCATTAGTGATCCGCATATTAATTGAAAATTATCGTGCTCTCGCATAGCAGCAGAATAACACAAAGTAGTAAATTTACACTGATAGCTAGGTATGTAAATCAGTTATATTAGACACAATGTAGCATAAAGATTTAGTTTCTGTAATACCACACTACAATACTTATAAAGTATAAACTGAAATAGATGTCAAATAAAATAAAATAATTAGTTTTTTCCCTAGTTGTATAGTTACAATAACTACAAATAAAAACTGGTAAAGGCCCGCTTGATTGCTCAAAAACTAATGAGAAAGTTTCATTTTATCTACATGTGGGGCAAAGTAATCAGATGCAAATTTTGAGTTGTTTCCTTATATTAGCTGGTAGAATTAACTTTTAAATGATGATTTTGAATACAATTTTTTTTATTACGTTTATATGGATATGATACTGTGTGATTTTTTTTGGTATTCCATAGTTAGTATGTTCCTCGCGCTGGTGTGGTGAAAAATTTTGTGTTTCACTTGGTGGCAAAGTTTGTTTAACCCTCGTGCCTTGAAACCCTCGCAACGCTCAAGATTCCATTTCTCGAACAACTCGCTACGCTAAGACCTACAATTTTGTTATCTTTCGCTTGCTCGGGTATCAATATTAGCACGAGCGGTTAAACAACAACTTTGCCCCCTTGTAAAACAAATAACTATTACCTGTCGATGCTAATTGTGCAGAGATGCATGATAGACGCCGTGCACAAGAGTACGTCCAAACATATCCACAGCAGGCAGTACACGGCCGGCAGCGGAAAGTGACCTGCGACAAAACGTACCTTTGTATGAGTACCATCAACACTCATACACGATTAGATAGTGGATGACCGGTTCTCCATACGAACCTAGTCCTGATTTTCCTCCCTCGATAATGACATTACAGCACCCGGTCGACCCCTTTCCTCTTAACACTAATTCGTATTACACGCGTCAACAGTAACAATAAAGATTGATGATGCAGCCTACGAAACAAAATCACCGTTTTTAACCCAGGAAAGATAGAAGAAGACATTAAATATGTCGTGTATAAAAAAAAAGCTGTGTAGTGGTTAAAAAGTAGATTGTAGAGATTCAAAAGAACCTATGGTGAATTTAGAATAAAGCCTAGATATGCCTGCGGCAGAGTATTGTCCTATTGGAGTACAAGGACCTCTTGCTATATCTAAAGCGGTGCTGGGAGCCTAGCAAGGAGATTTTAATTAACAAGGCCAGATAAGTTATATGCAGTTTAATGTAGGTCAGTATAAAGGTCCCTACTTTACATGGCCGCTAGGGCAGTGGTCAATTTACACCCTTATCTCTACGCTAGCGGTCGCGAGGTGAAACGGGACGTGAAATTCCGGCCGGAATAAGGTATAAAGTTAGTGCACTCACGAAACCGTCGTGGTCGTCGCTGCTGGAGCAATCCCGATGTCGGTAACGGCGACCAGAGCGCCGGCCGAAAAGTGTGGGCGTCCGTCAAGCCGGGCTTAGCGAAGCCGGGCTGAGGACAGGACGCAAGGGCTGGCCCTTTATGTGGGGGCTCGCATTAAAAGCGCCTTGGCATCGTCCTGAGACACGCAGCCTGCGAGCCGGAACTGCGTCCTACGGCGTACATTATGGCGTCACTGCGCCGCGCCGGAAAGCTGGCGGCGGGCACCTGCGCGCTGAGGGGCGCGGTACTCCATCCTGCCGTGGGAGGCGGTAGCGAGTACGTTTCGCGAGTACACGCGAAATCACGCGCACTTAACATTTAAGAGGTTTCCCCCAGACTAATCAGGCGGCAGAGGACAATGGTTTTTCCGTTCTCTGGGCTTCGCTAAAACGTTGCGTCTCGGACCCGCCCCGTATCCAATCTGCCTTCCCTCCAAGAAAAAATGTTTTTTTCGCAGATAACGTTCCAATACGCCCTTGCCTTCCGAACGTCAAATCACCTAGAACTCCTTTCTAAGTCGAACAATGTTCAAATAAAATATATATTTGTTAACATTAATACTACTTCTTGCCATGCCATTCTTTACTTCGTTTTAATTACAATGTCGTTTATCTGTGCGTAGAACCAAACCGTGAAAATTGTCACTTCAATGTTTGACAGATAAACGTCATTGCCTGATGTACCTACAATTCTCGTTTTTAAATCAACCAATGATTTCATATATGATTTTGAAAATACTAAATAACTCGAAACGTGAACAATCTGAATAGCTTCAGTGAACTGCGAGGAACATTTTGATATGCTTTTGGCCAAGTTCTGTACAGTGGTTGTGATGTAATTTGAATGTCAAGTTTCGCCAAGATCATGTGCTTTTCTTAACCTGTTTTTTAAGTTAGCTGATTAAGAGGCTGGATATCCTACTCAACCTACAGCTGAGAAGGTATGCTTTAGTTTTACATGAGTGTTATACTGGAAAACATGTTATTTTGTTGAAAATCTGACATTGATGTTTTGGAGGTTTAATGGTAGGTTCTTTTGTATATCAATGTATGTAGCATCGCTACAAATAATAGCCAGTGTAAGCTTCTTTATAATTAATAGTCATATTTTGACTAAGTAAACTCGAGTGAAATCCCCTAGTGTGCAAATATGGTACTAAAGTGTTGTGCAATGGTTAAAAGTTATAAGTGTGTTAAATAGCAAATCTACAATATCATAAATATAATTAGATCAATTTAGTTAGACATATTCTATGAACGAATAAAATGATTTAATTCCTCCAATGATAATAAAGTACTGTAATTGACTTGGAATTGGTTAGCGGTTTCCGTTCGCGCTCTTTTATTAAAACGAAGTAGGAGGGATGTTTTTTACCGGTAACCGATACCAAGTCCGAGCGCCATTCTGTTATTGGATTGCAAACTGTGAACAAATGATCGTAAAGTAAGGTGACCGAAATATAATCTAGTTATTTAAAGTGAAACCGTGGTTTGATTTATCTATCTAGCGGCATTGGATTAGTGTGTGGTAGTGGGTTTACAAATTTCAGAAGTGGTGATGCGTTAAAGGTACGTGATTATTTTTTCTAAATACATATTAGAATTTTGTGCTTTATAAATTGACCCAGTTGAAAGTGATTTCTAGTTAATAATTCTATTCGATATCTACGAACGATTACATTAATAATTTGAGTAAATTTACTGAAATTAAATCTGACTGCAGTGCCAAAAATAATTGATGTTGAAATTATACCCTTCAAAACCACGTGTAAAAAAAAGCGTTCAAATTTTAACGGTTACAGTTAAAAGGAGTAATGAGTAATTGTTTGACTCAATTATAGACTTGTAATATCTTACTTTTTAATATTTGTAACATTAGTGCATTATTTTATTTTCTCTATTAAACAATGTTAACATGTTTTCTTATAAATGTAAACGTAAACAATAGTAAAATGTAAACAGTAGTAAAATGTAAACAATAGTGAAATGTAAACAATTGTAAAATGTAAACAATTGTAAAATGTAAACAATGGTAAAATGTAAACAATGGTAAAATTTAAACAATAGTAATATTTAAACAATAGTAGAATGTAAACAATAGTAGAGTGTAAACAATAGTAGAATGTAAACAATAGTAAAATGTAAACAAAATATGATGTAAGTGAAATAAAGTGGCTATGAGCATATTAGTGTTGCCGTGTATTTTGTTTACAGCTACAAATGAGTGACGGAGATGAGGCGCCACTGCCGGCTGAACTCCAAGCCGAAGCAGTCGATGACAGCCTGGGTATCGACGATGCTCGCAGACGTAACATACTACGAACTCCACGAAGACGAGCGTTGCGAAGCCCTTCACCACAGAGGGTGCTACGGCAGCGTTCACCGTCAGTGAGGTCACGCTCACATGTACACAGAAGTCTTACTCGAAGCCGGAGCTGTTCCTACGTCAATGAGCGGTGGAGCGGACACTACAACGATCAACGGGAATCTCGGCGTCGCAGCAGATCCAGAGAACCACTGCGACGCTACGACCGATCTAGGGAAGCGTCTCGAAGACAACTGCAATCATCGGCAGCTGACTACTCGTAGGCGTGTAGATATCTCGGACTCCCCAGTGAAACGTGACCGTAAGCTCCGTAACAAAATATGCGTAATCGGAGAGCTTACTTATACCGGTTTCTTTAGCCCTTCACTTGCGTATGATAAGTAAGCGATTTTAATATTTTGATTGAAGTTTATTGAAGCGTCATCTAGTGTTGAGTAGCTGCATTAGATTAGTGTTAGGCGAGGTTTTGTGAAATAATTAAAGAACAGATTATGGTTCATAACTTTGACGTTATATTTTAGACCGTGTTATATGTTACCTACAGTTGATATTCATTCTGAAAGTGTCAACCGGTAAAACCTAATTGGAATGGAAAGTTGCTATTAATGTATGCCGTGTTGTACTTAACTATGAATGTGTGAGTGGCGACACTGGTTTTCATACTAAAAAGCTGTCATTTCATATCCACTAGTTTATTAATTCGTGATAATTGCAAACAAGATGGGCATCCATCGTCAAGGTGTCCCAAGCCCTTAAAAAAATGCACAAGTGTTCCTTAATTGGTCATGTCGCGTCAGAATGTTTTCGTTTCAGCCCAGACGATAAAAAAAAGATAATTAGTGATTGGCCAATTACGAAACAATAAAGTACCTAATAAATACATACAATAATAACTTTTCGTTGGGGGACGAAATATGCTTCTTTAATCTTGGGAGCAATCTAAGCTCATACCGAAATAGCGAAGTTTAATTGGTACACCTAACGACAAAGCTAAAGTTGACAAAGTATAGTTGTTTAATCTCTAGGTTCATGTATAACTAACATATTATACTATAAATTGTATACTCTGTTTGGAATGAGGTATGTTGTGTGTCCAAATGAAATGAATTGGTTATAACTCTTATAAGACCCTATAGGCTTAATGGAATTAGTAGCAGTAACAGTAAGAAATCACACAAACCATTCAGATAGGAACTGTTGAAAAAAAAAAAGAAAAATGTTTATTGGTTCCTTACAAGTAGTTTACAGCATGGGATGGGATCTTCTTTTAAGCATTAGATATGCTTGTGACTGTTAGGAACAGAATGAGGAAAAAAACCAATGGGCTCGAAAAATAAGGGTTTTAAGAGACAGTACCATGCAATGTAAGCGAGCCAGGGTAACCTGGCAATATCCCGCGCTGTGCGGGCCCGCAGTTTCTTCTTTTGATCGTCTTTCTTCTCGGTCTCACTGTTTAAGTATGACATTGTCTAATCTTGATTGAAATGTATACAGGAATTAAGGTGGACGTTGATACATATGTATATGTATGTACAGTCAAGGTCATAAATATATATGCATTACCAGGGTTTCATAAATATGTGTACGCTCTTACACCTTAGACAATAAAGTCGTGTTCACATATTTTTGAGCCATTTGTCTGGATCGATAACTTTGCCTTAAAAAAAAAGTACTACAAATCAATTTGATAAATGTCGATACAAAATAAAATGTTATTATGTTATGTTAAAATGTTATTGTGCATTCCGTAAGTTTGTCTACCTAATTTGAATTCTCCCCTCATCTACTCGAAGGTTAGCTGGAAGAGATTCCTTAGAGGGATAACTACGCCTTTGTACCTCTATTTCTGTAAATTTTGTAGTGTGTGCAGGTATTAAACATACTTACTAGGAAGTCCCAACCATGAGAGTGTTATGATGTACTATTTAACGAAATAAATGCTTTTTGTTTTTTTTTTTTTGTTTTTTTTTTTGTTTAAGCATGTATTGTGTGTGATTACTGCTACTACTACTACAAATCACATAAATTCAATATACGGAATTTGGTTAGTGAAAGATCGTTTGTCTGGAAAGAATAAGATACGACATAACGGGAATTCGGTACAAAATAACTATAAAGCGTAAGGAAACGGCCGTCTTCAGGGATATATATATTCAGTAGAAATGATACAAGTTCTGAAGGGATGGAGGATGGTGATTTTAGTAATAGTAACTGTAGGTAGCAAAGTAACGCGTGATGGATGTAAGGTAGATAGGAAGATAAACAGCTGAAAAATGAGATAAAACTACGAAAATTTAATAAAAAAGGGATGATGGATATATTATGGATATATGGAAGGATGTTAACGTTTTTATTTCACAGGGATGATGGATATATTATGAATATATGGAAGGATGTTAACCTTTTTATTTCAGAGGGATGATGGATATATTATGGATATATGGAAGGATGTTATCCTTTTTATTTCAGAGGGATGATGGATATATTATGGATATATGGAAGGATGTCAACCTCTTTATTTCAGAGGGATGATGGATATATTATGGATATATGGAAGGATGTTAACCTTTTTATTTCAGAAGGATGATATTATGGATATACGGATATATGGATATATGGATGTTAAATTTTTCTTTCAGAGAGATTATATGGAAAATAATAGGATGTAGTGCACGACGTACAACCGCCGCGGACACTCGTGCCTGAGGATGGATTCCCAAAGAATAAAGATAAATAAAACTATGAAAACGGATTATATCGCGTATATTGAATTTATAATACATCCCGACGTTTCGAACTCTTTACAGCGTTCGTGGTCAACGGGTGACTGAGGAAAAATTACAAAGTGCAAAAATACCCACATACTAAAATAATGAACAATCATAGACTACAAACTTTAAGGCTGGTTGTACATGCAAAATCGGTTCATAAGGCTAGTTATACACTATAATTATTTTTCAAGTAAAAATATATATATATACGCGATAAAAACTATGCCGGCTCCAACCCTACACCACGGACCCGAGAAGATTTAATTCCCTCCTAAATTGTAGGAGGGTATCCCAATATGGGACCGGCAACAAACTCGGCGGGACACATCTTTTCAAAACATCAGAATGTCCAGCATCATCCAACACTAAGGTCTCACAGTCTATGTCTCGCTTGCTCCTTTATCAGATGGACTACAGGATCCCAAGCTGGTGGTAGAGAAAAGCCATTTTCCCTATTAAAGTTTGGATATTTCTTAATCTCAATGGCCTCGCGCAGCATTCTGGGTATGTAACGCTTCTCCTTGGCAAGAACCAGAGGCTTATCAAACTTGATTGAGTGATTGGCTTTATCCATGACATGCTCACAGACAGCAGACCTAGGTCGACGGTGCTTGACATCAGCTATGTGTTCCTTCACCCGAGTGGAAATGCTCCGTTTCGTCTGCCCGACATATGATAGGCCACGCCCCCAAATCCCACGACGCTTCACTTATCGAACAGACTCTATTAATAAATTTTCATTTTCATTTTTTTTACTTCACATGAAATGTTTTGGTGGCCCTTTGTATAAACCCAACTACTACCTAACTCAGTCACTTATCCCTGTAATGGCTCTAATAGCAATAAAGCGTAGGTACTCTGAATTATATTATTTTACTGTCAAAATTATTCTATGTATTAACATATGTAATAAAACAAAAAAACTTATTGCAAACGGTTTACGCAGAGGGAAGGATCTAATCTACTCAAGGCAAGCAATCTATCGTGACTCGTGACCCTAAAATTCACATCCCCAAAATCCTTTATCTGATGATCCATTTGCGGTGGATATTGCAGGTTGGACTGTTACCTATGTCAATGTTGACCTAAGGATTAAATAAAGGTGAATATAGCTGTGCAGGTATCATTGTACGGTCTTATTACGTCTAAATAATACTCGTATCTGTTTATTCAGACTATTAAAACTCACTTTGACCGGAAAATGACAATAGATTGGATGGGTTACGTTGTTAGGCTAATGGAGTCAAGTCATCTACCGTTATCCTTATTTGTTACTTGGTATTAATCGCCTTAAAATGATGTAGGGAGTAGGTAAATTAGATTGTAGCTGCGGGAAACGGGCGATGTCACTGTACTGAAACGTTGCGCAATAATGCGTTCTCAATCAAAATGTAACATGTTACATATATATTATAATGTAAAATCAATATTTGGAAAACTTGACAATTTAAAAGTGCTTGTTGCTAGGCCTATTGAATACCGCATATATTGACTTTGACTTCAATTCACTCCAAATAACTTAATTTTGTTTTTTATCATTTTAACAGTGTCTAAGAAAAAGTTAGCCCAAGAAAAGTCTGCAGAAATTATGACAGCACACGCAGTGCCAGTGTTATTTATACGTCACAATGTCATAGAAGTTTGACGTTAAAAATAACACCTGCACTGCGTGTGATGTCAAAATATCTGCACGTTTCTTTTGATTTAACTTTCTACCTACGTATTTGCTTACGCAAAAACGTGTATATAAGTAATATAGCTTTCGAATTATAAGCCTTTTATTAGCCTGTAAAGTCTGTGCGGAGAGAAGAGTCATGGAATGTAAGGTGGCCCATACATTTCACGACTTCTCTTTCCGCACACTAATAGTATTTTTCACATAGCTTGTTATGTATGCGTCTTAAGTGCAGTGTAATGTGTGGGCGCATAGCCCAGTGTAACCCGCGCGCCGCGAGTCAGTGCTATTCCTAAAATCGGATAGAACACACGTACCTCGTTTCGGTCGTGTTCACTAATTTGTACGCTAATCAATTGTCGGGACCATTTTGTAATTTAGTTGATTAAAAACGTGTAATCTATAAATTTAAACAAGTTTTATTGAAACGATAAAACCCAACAACTATAATTGGCGCAGTCTAAAAAGGATAACTAGTGCTCTTCTACTTTAAAAGCCTAGTCCTTTCCAATTTCCAGTGTATTTTTGTGCATTACAGAAATTCATAAAATCTGCATATCTGTGTATCAAATCATTTGATTGTACAAGTTTTATTTCGTTATTGTTAAATTATAATATTTCTTTGTGTACGATTCTTTGTAATCTTTTATAATGGCGGTAAATAATACTAATCAATTAAAGTTAACTCTTAATGTTATACCAGAATACGATGGAAGTCCAAATCAGTTGCACAGATTTACAACTATATGCGAAGCCGTTTTGGCCCAATATTATGACTTAACGCAACCCAATAATTTTAATAATCAAATATTGCTGCATAGCGTCCTTAATAAATTGAAAGGAAAAGCTGAGGAGGTCGTTACTATAAATGGTGTAACATCTTGGAATGAGATAAAACAGGTTCTATTAAAAAATTTCGGTGACCAACGGGACGAAAACTGTCTTAATAGGGACTTAATTAATTTGCTTCAAGAGAACGAGACACCCCAAGAATTTTATAACCGGTGCATGCATATACTTAGTACCATAATAAATTATGTTAATTTGCACGAAACGGACGAAAACACGAAAACTTGCAAGCGAGAGTTCTTTGCATCTCAAACCTTGAAAGCTTTCCTGACTGGTCTTAAGGACCCCCTGGGGGTAACAATCAGAACCATGCGTCCCGCGGACATGCCGACAGCCTTGCAATTTAACAAAACAACAAAACATACATTATCTCCAAAAAAGGCAGGTACCCCAAACTAACTTTCAAAAACCGTTAGACCTAAACAAGTTTGCTCCACACAACTTACCTACAAGAACCATACCAAAATAACTACTGTAGTGTATTGACGCTTCAAGCGCTTACGTCATGGTGACGTCACTGACAGGGTCAGTCGATGTTATACCACGAGCAGAGCCAGTCGTACCGCGTGATGTTTGTGTTAGCGAATCGTTGGAAATACATTACATCGTATGATATACTGAGGTAAATACGGTACATTACATGTGGCGACGAGGAAAACAATAAAAGAGGAAAGGGAAGACATGTTAGTCGATCTCGATTAATAAGCAAGTTTTGTCAGTGTACAAAAAATTGGTTTAAAATCGAATTCACTGTTTCAAACAAGTGATAAGTGAGAGTACGCACTGGTGGTACACCTTTCACACTCACTTCTAAAAAACAAAGAAAACAATATTTCCATTCGGTAACGCCTTCTAGCAATATGATCTTTGAAGCGTTGAACATTATAATTGTAGGCTTTAAAGTTGAATGTGCGACTAACAACAATTAGATCTACCTACACATAAAAAAATCATCTCGGAGGCAGCCAGTGTTAACAGCACTGTTTAAAGCTTAAAGCCTGCCAGGCATCAACACTGCAAATAATTGCATGTTGACTTCCACTTTTAAACGTAGGTAGGTAGGTATAATGACACTACATTCATTGTTGACATGTTCACACCGGAGCTTTATTATTGCAACTTAGTTCCATCAGAACGCAATTGTGTGATGCAAATGTAATACATAGTTGGTTTATTTAAACATTATTGTAGTGAGAGGAAGAAAATATTTACTTTGCTACGAGTAATGTGAATATGTAAGGTGAGCCCCAATCAGGAGTCCAATTGCCTTGAAACAGCAGACTACCGAATCTGGACATTAAATTGTCACACGTAATATTATGGATGGCATAATGTAACCGGTTTATGAAAACATAGCAGATAGATTTATCTGGTCATAAGATTGACATGTAACAGCTGTAGCTAGCAGATTACCGAATCTGAACATTAAATTATCATGATTTATGAAATCATAGCAGATTACCGAATCTGGACATTGTTGTTATGGATTTATGAAATCATAGCAGATAAATTTATCTGGTAATTAGATAGACATAAAACAGCTGCAGCTAGCAGATTACCGAATCTGGACATTAAATTGTCACGCAAATAACAGTTACGATAAAATCAGTTACGACAGATAATTTGATCTGGTCATGAAATTGACATGGCGGGTTACCGAACCTGGACGTTAAATTGTCACGTTAATAACCAATCTGATTACAAAATCAGTCACGATAGATAATTTGATCTGGTCATGAAATTGACATAGCGGGTTAACGAACCTGGACATTAAATTGTCACGTAAATAACAAATCTGATTATGAAATCAGTTACGACAGATAATTTGATCTGGTTATAAAATTGACATAGCGGGTTACCAGACCTGACATTAAATTGTCACGTAAATAACAAATCTGATAACAAAATCAGTTAAGACAGATAAATTGGTCTGGCCATTAAATTAAGATAGCGGGTTACCGTACCTGGACATTATGTTGTTACGTAAATAACAAATCTGACAACAAAATCAGTTAAAACAGATAAACTGATCTGGCCATTAAATTGAGATAGCATGTTCCCGTACCTGGGCATTAAATTGTCACGGAAATAACAAATCTGATTACAAAATCGGTTAAAACAGATGAATTGATTTGTTCATTAAATTGACATAGGTGATTGGTACCCTAGCAGGTTCCCGAACCTAGACATTAAATTGTCACGTGTGTATTAAAATCTGATTACTAAATCGGTCAATGCAAATAGGCATATCTTCTGTCTGCTCATTAAATAATATAAATATAGACTTTGAAAACACCAGGTTTTAAAGCCAGGACTAAATAGTCATGCTGTGTATAGCAAAATTGATGTCAATCGACAGGTTCATTAAATCGGCATCGTACGTAGTACGGCCTATTGTTTAATACATCGATGTTGTATGATATGTTCATACAATTGACAGCAAGGTCACACGTTGTATTAAAATAAATGGGTATACCCTGTAATAGGTCATCCAATAAAGCGTTTCTAAGATGACGCGAGAAATCGCTTGAAGACCTCAAGAGCGGGGTAAAGTTATAATTCAAACGAAATGATTTATATATATATATATATATACACCGTGTTTTTTTTATTTCCGTTAATTTTAAGGGGAGATTCTTCAGGTTAAATCTGCCGCCTTAAGGAGAAAAACCATAAGTGACAATTTTTGCGAAATTGAGTTATTGACACCCTCGAAATCAGGAAGAAAAATGTGATTTTTCTATCTAGCAGTTATTTCTTTATCTCTAACAGGTCAAGATTTAGACAAGCATAACTACACGCTATTTTGGTAAAGTTAGTTCCTTTTTGAGAAAGAAAAAGCATAAGTATATATTTATAGACAGAAAAGTACTAAAGTGACGACTTGTGTTTTTTTCCCCTTTTGTGTTGAATTTAAGCCCAACATCTATTTCATAAGAAGAAAAACCATAGTTTAGGATTACATAAAATTTCTATGTAAAAAACCCTTAAGGTGACAAAAATGTTCATTTTTGTTAGTAAAAAAATATTATTAGTCATAACTCTTGGAACCTAAAAAAAACATAAGTTGCACGTTATGTTTTTTCTGTCTCGTATGACTCTTCCTTATGCTTTTTCTGCTTAGTGTCGGTTTCAAAAACAGTGAACTTGTGGTTTATTTCTTAAACATTGTTGTCAGTTATGCTTTATCAGGCTAGTAGGTAGTCCCCCTCCGGTCTCCTCAAAGACAGATTTCGGGCGGTTCACTTGGCGCGCGCGGCTTGATCGGGTTTTTTCCTTTGGAAGAGGTTGCGAGTACGACGCAGTACGCACGTATACTCCTGCCTATTTTGAAAAACATGAGAAGTGTTATGGTGTACCGCATTCTGTTTCAACCTTAGATTTTGATACAAAAGGACATTTTTGCAGGTAAAAATTTTGGCTTGGCATTTGGTTTCAGTTTCAGGGTTATATTTGCCTTTTTAAAACTACCCCAGCCTGGTTCAAATACAAAAGAGCTCTTTTTTTTATTTTCTCTAGCTGTTTAGTTGGGACATCTAGACACGCGGCAGCGTGACCAGCCAAGTTAAAAGAAAAAGCAGCAACCGTGTGTAATATTACATGAACCATTTCGAGCTACTTTTGACCCCTTCATAACTTGAAACCTTTATATGACCTGCACATATGAAAATTGGCACATTTATTCAAGCCCCTTAGCTTGTCTAGAATACGAAATTTGGGTTGGGTATATTTGGAGCACCTAATGGCAATGTGTCATGAATGTTACTATTTAATTTTTGTTATCAAGAGAGAGACCTTTTTTTCTTCCGAAATGTCATGTAATAACTTGTAGCCGGCTAACTAGAGCGGTAGAAAATGAAAAATAGGTTCTTATAGTAAAACAATATAATAATAAAATATGTACAATAAATTAAACTAATTTCTGTCAGTACACGAGTCAAAACCAATAAAATATCGTCACTGGCCTTAACGTTTTCGATTTCCAATCTTCGTCGAGCCGAACGATGAATTTCCGCAGCGGTAGTAGCAACTGCGGGCTACGCGGGCTCACCAGGCGCAAGCAGATAAAAACTTCAGGAGCGAATATCCAGAAAATAAGTAGCTTCAATCATGCGTCTTCAGTTTTAAACCAAAAGAAAGGGCTGCAACAATCGTGCGTTCTTAGTTTCCGGGTTGAAACCTAACCCAAGCCTCATTCAGTTACAAAAAACCAGTGACGTACAAATAAGACTTGGATTAGGTTTAATTTAAACATAAACTTAATACTATACAAATTTTACCTGCATTAGACGCAGCCCTCGTATTACTATCGTATTAATACTTTTAACACAAATCACATAAGCATGGAGTCACATTAAATAAATATTAGTAATCAGAGTTGTGGGTTATTTGCAACAAAATTCCCAGAGAAAAATTATCAGAAAAAACAAAAGACGGGCGAATGGCTTAATTTTTTTTTACCGGCCAGTGCGCGCGGTGGCTGCACTATGCAGGTTTGCCATGTTACAGTACCCCTCGCGCCCAGGAGAATTTTCCAAAATATGACATGAAGGAAAATTCCAGAAAGAGAAAAAAAACTTAAATTATGTAACACATATTTACAATTTCAAATCTTTAATATGCCATCTGCCTATGGCACGTCCATTAGAATCTGCCAATTCATATACAAGAGGAGACAATTTTTTTAATATAGTACATTTTACAAATTTGGGCGCTAGTTTTGCAGTAAAATATTTACCAGCATCACTAAGCTGGTAATTACGACGCCAAACAACATCGCCTTCATTAAACTCTGCATGTTTACGCCTTAAATTATAATATTTACAATTTTTTACATGTGCATCCCAAATTGCGGCTTGCACTTTGTCGAGAATAGGGGACAAGTGGCCTAAGTTCTCAGCGTATTTATCACGCGGTGCAAAAATGAGGTCCTCGTAATCGACTTCACTTGAATTGGGAGCACCATAGAATGACCCGCAAGGGACAAGCTCTCTACCGTACACTAGAAAAACTGGAGTGAACCCAGTTACTTCATTAACACTGGTGTTCATGGCAAATTGGATTTTAGGAATATTAAGATCCCAATTTCTATGATCATTCTCTACAAACGAGCTAATAGCTGTTATTAAGGTGCGATTGTATCGCTCAACAGAATTCACTTGAGGGCAATATTTAGGGGTAAAATGTACTTCAGGAATTTGATATTTACTGAAAAGATCCTGTAAATCATTACTAATAAACTGAGCACCATTGTCCATTATAACAGTCCGTGGAAAACCATGTACCAAGAATACGAAATCTTCCAAAATCTTACAAATTATATTAGACGTTGCCTTTTTAATTGGAAATATTAAGCAGTATTTGGAAAAGCAGCAATTGACAACTAAAATGTACCGATTTTGTTTACGTGTCATTGGTAATGTGCCAACAAGGTCGATAGATAAACACTGAAATGGTCTGCAACACTCCTTTGGTTTGCCCATTATTCCCAAAGTTTGATGATTCTGGTACTTATATGCCAAACATGTTTCACAACTTGCAATATATTTACAAATGTCCCTATACATGCCAGGCCAAAAATAACGCAAAGAAACTCTTTTATGCGTTTTAAAAATACCAAAGTGAGCAGCAGTAGGCTGTGAATGATTCTCATGGATAATATCTCGTCTCATTTCTTTTGGAATTACCAGTTTCCAATCATATTCAGAAGTCAGTAAAGAACTAGTTCGCTTAAGTCTGTACAAATTATTATTTACAACTTTGAAGTCAGGAAATTCAGAAGGGTTGTCCTGGCAACCTTGTAAAAGGTTATTAAACCAGTCGTCGTTAGACTGAACATAAACCAAATCGACTGGTACCGAGCGCGATAAAGCATCAGGTACCACATGATCTTTACCCTTTTTGTGTTTTATCTCAAAATTAAATGAAGACAAACGGACGCTCCAACGAGCCAAACGCCCAGTAGGGTTGTCTAAACTTAAAAACCATTTCAGAGCTGCATGATCTGTATAGACAATGAATTTCTGACCATTATCTAAATAACATTGCCAATGTTCCAATGCTAGAATTACACTTAAAAGCTCACGTTCCGTTATAGAATAATTTTGTTGTTGTTTTGATAAAGAACGGCTAAAATAAGCTATAGGTTTGTCAATACCGTCTTCATCTTGTGTCAACATAGCACCTATCCCGTAGTTTGACGCATCACAATGGACAGAGAATGTTTTTGAAAAATCAGGACATGCCAAAACAGAACTAGACACAAGTGCTTGCTTTATTTTGTCAAAAGCAATGTTAGCCTCCTCATTCCATTTAAATGGAGGAGCCTTTTTTCCCGTAGATGTAAGCATATTAAGAGGAGCGGCCAAAGTACTAAAATTAGGTACAAAACGCCTGTACCAACTGGCCGTGCCCAGAAACTTTTTGAGTTCACGTCTTGTTGTAGGAACGCGAATATCAAGAATTGCCTTTACTTTATCAGGGTCTGTTCTCAAGCCTTTGTGGTCAACAATATAACCTAGATATTTTAACTCACGTCGGAAGAACGCAGATTTCTCATAATTAATCGTAAGATGAGCAAATTTTAATTTGTTCAAAACTCGAGATAGTAAGGAAATGTGATCATCAAAACTGTTTGAAATTACAATAATGTCATCTAAATACCAAAACACGCGGTTTTCAAATTCAGGAGTAAATAGCATATCCATTAGGCGCTGCTGTGTTGCTGGTGCATTCGTTAGACCGAAAGGAGTTACCTTAAAACGATACATGCCACGGCCTGCTACATAGAACGCGGTTTTATCTCTATCTTCTTCGCGCAGTGGCACTTCCCAAAACGCCTTGGCGATATCAATGCTCGATAAATATTTGGCATCACGTAAATTGTCAAGTATTTCATTTATAAAAGGCAGTTTATATGCGTCTTTTTTAGTAACTGAGTTAAGTTTTCTACTATCCAAACAAAATCTCCAGCTTCCGTCCTTTTTAGGAGTAACAAGAACAGGACTCAACCACGGACTTTCGCACGGCTCTATGATGTCTAGAGCAAGCATCTTATCAACTTCTCCTACCAACACCTTTTGTTTTTCAGGAGAGAGTCTGTAACATCTCTGCCTGATAGGCTCATGTTCACCAGTGTCAATACGATGCTCAACCAAATGCGTGCGACCGAGCGGACTAGATACAGTCGACGCTTCACGAAATCGCGATATAATATCATTCGCTTGAGCCTGTTGTTCTTGAGACAAGTCTTCGAAAGGAAAAACTTGTTTATTATTAGTAATAGGTGTATTATTATCATTATTCATAATTAAAGTAGAGCAATTAGAAGGTCGCATCAATTTAGCATGTGTTACACATTTAGGTAAAAGGTCAAATCCTTTCCAAAAATCAACACCAAGTATTAAATGTGAAGAAATATCAGGGATAACGTGTGCAGTAATGTTAAGACATTTATTATCAAAACATACTGGTAAGTCAATGTAACCAATAGAGTAAGCGGAAGCGGCTTGTTTTTTAGCAACTCGCACAGAGAGCTTTTGTGATGTGTTAAGAACAAAACCTTGTTCTAGTAAAACATGGTGAGAATTATTACCAAGTATAGTCAGAGAACTCCCACTGTCCAAGAGACCGCAGAGAGACAAATTATTTACATTAATATTTACATAAGGCCGATCGTGATCATTTTGATCATCAAAAAGGATCAAAGATGTTTTATATGACAACATGAAAAGACGAACAACTGATAGCCAATCTTCCCACTCGCGACGCGATAACTTATCGTTATTATTTACATCCGATCTTTGATCCTCGTTTACTCGTTTTTTGGCATACGAGTAGTATGAGCAGACTTTTTACATTGAGGGCATTCAGTGCTGCGGTAACCATCTTGGCCGCATTTAAAGCACACTATCTTGCGTGGTTCCTTACATGAACGCAAAGAATGGCCATTCACTCTACAGCGCACACAAAACTGCTTACTTGAGCTAACAATATTTACAGACTTACTATTTACAGGTTTATACACAAAATCGTCAGTCACAGACGAAGGACTGGCAGTAGGAGGCTCCTTAAAGTTCCTCGAGCGATCAAGGCACGCCTCATACTTCCTACATACAGCCTTCAAGTGCTCAATAGTTTTAATCTCAGCTTGAGCTACCATACAATCGTATTCAGGACGGATATTTCTTAGTAATATTTGTAACCTATCTGTCTCAGGCATAGTATAGCTGAGCCGGCCAAATAAACCCGACATAACGGCAAGGTACGCAACGACCGACTCATCTTTACCTTGAGTACGGTCCTGAATTTCACGCATTAGTTTATAGTCATAATCTAGAATACCAAAATCATCAAACAATTTTACTTTTAAGCTTTCCCAGGTGGAAAAACTGTCCTTGTAGGCACGGAACCAGTGAAGTGCTGCATCCGTAAACATTTCATAGGAATGTTTTAATAAGCTACTAGTAGGCAAGCTCCTAGAAATCGCAAATTCCTCAACCTTCTGCACAAAACTACGCGGACAACCTTTACCCGCGTATGTAAACTTCCGAAACTCGCTTGTTACCGCCCTGTCACAATGAACAATAAGTTTACCCTCTGAACTTTTATCAGAGCTCGCGGTAACAAATGATGACGAAGAATCGCTGTTACTGCCATTTTTTGTATCAAAACGCATTTTCAATGCGCTGAATTTCGATACGAGACTTTTATAAGTATTACAATATTGCTCAGTGTCCGAAATATCAATACGCTGAAGGCGCATATATATATGTACAAGATAAGCCTGAATTTTATTTACAAGTTTTGAATCACCGGTACTTTCGTATAAAATTATTTTATCCTCAATGAAGGAAAGTGATTTTTCAGCGCCTGACAAGTCATCGGCGACTGAAAAAATAGAGGACAAGTCCTCACCCGCATATTTAATCAACAAGTTACTCAACTGTTGTTTCAGTTCTACAACCGTGTCGAGAGGCTTTTCTTGCCTGATACTTATTTCGTAAATAAGTTCAGACTTATTTAACATATTTACATTAACACTAGACAAATCCATGTTAGATCCCTATAAAACAACGCACGTCCAAATGAAACAGACTATTTACAAGAAAAACATACAGACATACATACAAATATGTACTATGTATGCGTTATACTGTAATAAGTGTGTACTTATATTATATGTACCAAACGGCAAAATGCAAACTGCAAGTATTGGTAACACCAATAAATCTAGTACCTATAATTACACTTAATAAATACACAGAACTAAGAAAAAAAAACATAACACACAATAAAATTAAGGTATGCACAAACGCGTATAGTATTTACAAGTATGTATATAACCCAATCCAAGTCCTTAAAGACCCACGTACTGACAGAATACCCTTTGGGCGCCAATGTAGCCGGCTAACTAGAGCGGTAGAAAATGAAAAATAGGTTCTTATAGTAAAACAATATAATAATAAAATATGTACAATAAATTAAACTAATTTCTGTCAGTACACGAGTCAAAACCAATAAAATATCGTCACTGGCCTTAACGTTTTCGATTTCCAATCTTCGTCGAGCCGAACGATGAATTTCCGCAGCGGTAGTAGCAACTGCGGGCTACGCGGGCTCACCAGGCGCAAGCAGATAAAAACTTCAGGAGCGAATATCCAGAAAATAAGTAGCTTCAATCATGCGTCTTCAGTTTTAAACCAAAAGAAAGGGCTGCAACAATCGTGCGTTCTTAGTTTCCGGGTTGAAACCTAACCCAAGCCTCATTCAGTTACAAAAAACCAGTGACGTACAAATAAGACTTGGATTAGGTTTAATTTAAACATAAACTTAATACTATACAAATTTTACCTGCATTAGACGCAGCCCTCGTATTACTATCGTATTAATACTTTTAACACAAATCACATAAGCATGGAGTCACATTAAATAAATATTAGTAATCAGAGTTGTGGGTTATTTGCAACAAAATTCCCAGAGAAAAATTATCAGAAAAAACAAAAGACGGGCGAATGGCTTAATTTTTTTTTACCGGCCAGTGCGCGCGGTGGCTGCACTATGCAGGTTTGCCATGTTACATTATAACAATTCAGTTGTTCCTCGTAACTCCTCCAATTTCCACCACAAAATTTTTCTAAACTCGTAATAGGGAGCATGACTGGTGTGACATCTTAATGTTTTTGGTTTTTTCTTATTATGGAAGCAATTTTCGTAAGTCGACGATACTCTGATTTGAGCCTGGCGATGATCGTAATTGTTTTATGAGTTGCGATAATGTATCCTTTGTTAATTCTTGTATTACCACTTGCAATTTTTATTTTAAATTCCTCTAGTAGTGACATTATCGATCTTTAGATTGTACCTCATTTCCATTACATTATTACCTAAAGATCTCTAAAAGCATCTGTACTTAGTGGAATCTAATTGTAATAAATTTGAGTTTTGTATTACATTATTACTATTATTAAGGGTATCTCAAAGAATTAGTAATTACTTAGTGCAATCAAATTGTGGTTAATTTTAGTTTTGTGTTACATTATTACTCAAAGATTTCTAAAAGTATCTTATTTGTTTTCTTTTAATAAATAATTTTGATTCCTCATCGTATTTTTATGAATTCCTTTAACGAGATAAATCATAATTTGATTACTTTAACTAAGCAAAAAAACCACAAAGTACCCAATTGTGCTTTTTCAGCTTCTAGATCGATTAGTAACATAAGCACAACTGTGTACTTGTGCTTTTATTTCTTAGACATCGTAGTGCAAAATAACACAAAAAACATAAGTACGCACTTTTGTCATTTAATCTTAGTAAAGATATTTTTATTCTATTTGTTTTACGAGGTAGTAACTATTTTTTCTAAATAACTTATTAAAATAAATAGATAATCGAATAACTTATAATGCATAAATATTCTACACTATTACTTTGTTCATTAACAAAAGTTTCAACTTTGTACTTAGAATTTAACCTATTTGAACAAGAGCGCAAAGTTTTTTGGCTTTTTCTCGAAACTTGCTTTTTGTCAGTTATGGTTTTTTTCCTTGAGACGGCAGAAATAAAGTTAATTTCTCTAAGAAATTTGTTTTAACTCTTACGGTTTTTGAGATATTCAATAAATAAATTTAATTGCTAAACCTGTGTAAACAATTCTTCATTGCCTCCAAATTTTATTTATTTTTTAAGTTTCGTCAGTAAAGAGTTTTCCATTGATAGATTCACTACAAGAAGGTTACTGAGGTGAGTTAGTTTGACAGTTCCGACATTACCTACTTTTCTTTCATTATGTGTCACACTAACTTTAACGTAACTCTAAAGGACCTTTTACGATGCAATATTCATTTATTTTGTATGAAAAAGGAAAACAATTTTATTTTTTTCGAATTTTACAAAAAGCTATATACCAGGTAGCTTCTATTAATGTACCAAGCAACGTGTCGAAATTAACGGAAAAAAAAAAAACACGGTGTATATATATATGTATATAAAAAAAAAACAATAATAAGTGAACTGTGCAAACATAATAAATTATTAGCGAACGCAAATAAAGTAAAATGTATCTGGCTTATTTATAGATTTGATTTTGAGGTACTGGCATGACCAAAATAGGAAACTGGATAGTCTACAATCTAGTCAGTATACTTTTGATTAAATTTTTAAATAAATGAGATGAGGTAAAATTTATTTGTCTACCCCGAACATTTATATAAACTAATGTCGGGTAGTTTAGTGTTGTTTACCAATATCTCAATTGACATTTGCTGGGACGTCAGTCTTCCGTGACCACAGCTAGTGCAACCTAGTTGAAACGTCGGAAAAAAGGTAAAATAATGAAATTTAATCGCGTTAGACCCGGTATAGACATTAATTATGTCTACAAAACGCGAGAGTTTAAAGTGTTAAATGAGGTTAGCTAATCAAACAGCTACCTAATAAAAGTAATATGTAATAAAAAAAGTAGTATTGCCGATATAAAAATATAAATTCATTAAACAACGAGTTAAGTAAGCTTATTCCATAATCTAGTGGATATCAATTGCAAATACTTTAAGTAGGCTGCTAGTCAGCGACATACAATAATTATATTTAAAAAAAACGGTTGCAGGAAAACACTTACTGGTCATTCGTGACGTTTATATTACATAGCTAATAAGCTTCAAAGATTTAAACGAAATTCGCACAACTTTACATGGACACTGCATTCAATTGAAAAGGAAGGGATGAAGGTGTCTGCTTGAAGTCGTGATTATTTAGCAAATTCATAATAATTACTATAATTAGTTACTAGTGGCTCTGTGTGAAACACTTAATTCGTTGAGTCATTGTCATTATCATAGTGAACTCACAAGGGTCTTAAACGCCATAGACGCTATTGGCACTAGTTATTTAATCTGGTCACAAAATTTCATGATAATCGTTCGAAAATTGTGACCTGTAGAGGAGAAACGAAAGCATTTGGCTCAAGTTAAAACGGAGACCTTCGCTAACGCTTCAGTCAACTTTTGAATACAGTGTATAGCAAAAAGAACTAAATTGTGAACGTTTCATTACACAACTACGGTACATAAATGGATATTTTTAAATAAGTACCAGTGATATTAAAATAACATTGTGACTTCAGACCTATAAAAAAAAGAAATTATGAAATAATAAACATTGAATGTTTTATTAGTAAATCTACGTCCGATATCTTCCATAGGCATATTGTTAGCTACCTACGAGTTGGTATGTCAAAGGTTGAAAATGTGAATATATGTTTAAATTTAAGTAGATAGCCATAAAAATAAATCCAACGAATAAATAAAATAAAATCTAAATAATTAAGCTATGCAGGCTAGTTTATGTATGTAGTTCGTAGTTTTAACCGTCTGCACGCGCATACTAGACTACATGCGGGAAAATAAAGAATTCTAGAGAAAACATGAAGTCCATTTTAGTGGTGAACGATACCACACGATACCATGTACAATATATTTATATGTATGTACAAAGAACATAGCGAACAGTGCAGTCATTATCATATATAGGTATGTAATATGGGCAACTGCCTGGTTTCACATTACCACAAGTATCTAACGAATTTGCCCTCGATTGATGGACGTTGCGTTGTATTGTATATATCCACATAAACACATTTGTAGGTCTATAGATACTATGTATATAACTCGTAGTTAATGGACGGGAATCATACATTTGAAAACCGATTTATAAAGCATCTTGTGTATAAAATATAAGATTACAATAAATAAATATTATAAAATAAGTTTTTATTGGTCTAAAATGTATGCATGTTATTTGAACATACACAGAAAATTGCACAAGCTAGCAATTATCATTGACCTTCTGAAAGTGATAATAAAAATAAAACTAATGTTGGTTCAATATTTAATGAATTTGTATAAATGTTGCACATAATAAATTAAACAGAAAATGTACGTGCACAAAGCGTATGTAACTAAACAATCACGTTTCAAAATAAAAAAGGTAAACATGAATTTCACCAGAATCAATGTGAGATTGATGTAAGTGATACCGATGGTTGTCAATTAATTATTAATTCTATGTATAAAAAAAAGAGATGTGCTACAAACAATCACATATGGGTTCTTGATTTTCTGAGAGACAAGGAATTTGGAATTTAAATAGCTAATCCGTAGCACTGAAAGAAAAGATACAGCTCCGTAGCTCCGTTCTGTGTTCACTATAAAGATGAAAGTAGCAAGGGCTCGGAAACCGGTCTCAATGCTCAAACCGTTATCGCTCATTCGCCCGGGAACGAAAAGGATTTCGTTTCCGTTTGCGGGTACCGGTTAAAGAACAGTGAGATAACGAACTGAACTTTTGAGATAACGGTTTACACCAATTCGTTCTCATTACGTTCTTGAGTTCTTATTTCGTTCGACATAAACCGGTTAAATTGACAATGTCGCAGCAAGTTAAAACGAGTTTTATTATTTGTAACCGGCAGTCCGGCAGAATATCAATGCTTTGCTCGAAAAAGCGAAGCGTATTGCTGAGTAGGAATCCTTTTGCTGGGACGAATGTTGTTTTTTTATGTTCAATATTTTTTAGTTATCTTTTAATTATTGTATGTTTGTTAGTATTTTCCTGTTTGTTAACAATTTTTTTTTAAATTCTTTGGGGGCGCAGATTTCAAAAAATTATGACTATTTTGAAATCCGTTTAGTTTGCCGACCGCGATTAAGTACCTACTATACTTAAATATATAATGAGAACTAGGTAGTGTTTTTACATGTGTTTATACATACTAATCATACTATAAGTATATAATTGTAATGAAAATAACTTTCTTATAACAGTTTAAATAATTACATTAATTATAGAAAGAAATATTATTAATAATTTTTATTATTTATTGAAAACCAACAAATTTAGTATTCAGTTTTATATTTAGTTTTATATGAGAACTAGTGTTTATACATAGTAATCATACTATATATAATTGTAATAAAATAACTTTGGTAACAGTTTAAATAATTATATTAATTATAGAAAGAAATATTATTAATAATTTTTATGATTTATTGAAAACTAAGAAATTTAGTATTCAGTTTTATATTTAGTTTAGGCTATGTGCACTTACAATAGTAACATTATAAAGAGATAATAAGTAACGTATGTATTCAATACATACATATAAGATAATAGAATATGTATTGTACATTGTACGAGTATGTATATTATCCTGGCGTTCATACTGTATCCAGGCCTTATGTGACGGTCCGGACCGGTCCTTATGTACGTGATAACGTAATGAAATTTGGGAACCGGGCTGCAAGATCGACACATACATTGCCTTTTTGACGCATTAACTATTTATTTTTCCTCATTCTTTTTCCAATTCGAAATAAAAAAGTGCCAACATAAAATAGCAATATGTGGCTATAATTATACAGGTACCTATTAACACATAAGGTACGGCTGTTGTCGAATGGACGAAGGAAATACTACGATAATAGTACATTGCTACAGAGGCCGTGAAGTAAAGGGTTGCCGATGAGGCCGGAAACCCCTTTTTACGCCGAGGTATGTATAGAGCTTTTCTCAAACATGCAATGAAATAATAATACAAAATCAACAAAATTCGATTAAAATTGACACTTGGCGCGCATGATCTTTCCAGTTCTTTCTTGCGAAATGTGACAGAGACAGCGGCAAACCGATGGAACGGCCTTAAATAATTACAACAGCCAGACAATGTATCAACAACATTGCCCAGCCCCAGACGGACTTTGGTCACAATACTAAAAACGTGCAGTACAACGAGTGCAACAATATGTACTCAGACTATTTAGCCTACCAGCAGTGCTACGATAATTATAAACCTACTTTTTCTGGAAACGAAATCAATCAGGATTTTTTGTCAGGACCCGGATACGAACAACAACCCATGACTTTAGAGAGTAATGCTCACTTAAAAAGACGGCTACCCTATATTGAAATTAAGAACCATCCCTGAAACTACTTATCGATACCGGAGCTAATCAAGCTTTTTTATCACCGGATGTTTTCGAAAATCATTTCAAGAGCCACCCGCTACTGTTTGAACCGTTTACTGTAAACTCAGAATATAGTACTGTTGATAATTATGCTGTGGAAATACCTTCATTCCCCGAACTAAAGGAGGAAACATTGTCGAAATTTTACATCTACAAATTTCATAATGTATTTGACGGATTAATTGGTTTTGATATGTTAGAGAATTTACGAGCTAAAGTTGATCTGGAAAATAAATTACTTATTACACCCAATGCTCAAATACCAATAAAAATGTTGTCATCCGAAAGCAAATCTCAATTTGAAGCCCTTAATATGAGATCAAACTCGACAAAAGGTATAAAGGTTCCAGTCAACATCCACCATGGTGATATCTACGTCCCACGTACCAATGTAAACAATTGTTACATTCCCGAGACGGTAACTCGAGCAGAGTCAGGCTATGCCCACCTGCAAATAACAAATCCCACTAATAATTACATCATCATATTTTTATCGTCGCCTCTTAGAACTCAGAAGTTAAACAACAATTATGAAACATAACTTAGAAACGACTTGCGAGAAGAATAATAATGCGCTATCATTTCTTAGAACGGATCATCTTAACATGGAAGAAAAATATAATCTTTTAAACTTATGCGAAGCCTATAGTGATGTTTTTTATACCGAAAACACACCGCTTACGTTTACAAACTAGATTAAACACCGAATTAATACAACTGATGAGATTCCGATCTATACGCGTTCTTATAGATATCCCCAAATACACAAAGCGGAAGTGGACAGGCAAATTCAGTCAATGCTTGAACAAAACATAATAAAGACCCTCTAATAGCCCATGGTCATCTCCTATTTGGATTGTCCCAAAGAAACAAGACGCCACAGGCCAACCTAAGTGGAGATTAGTAGTCGATTATAGGAATTCTTATATATATCTTTACTTGAAAATAATTGTAGTGTATAACTAGCTTTATGAGCCGATTTTGCATGTACAACCAGCCTTAAAGTGTATAGTCTATGGTGGTTCATTATTTTTAGTATGACATTTTCTAGTTTTTCCTCAGTCACCCGTTGACCACGAACGCTGTAAAGGGTTCGAAACGTCGGGATGTATTATAAATTCAATATACGCGATATAATCCGTTTTCACAGATTTTTCCTGTTCTTACTGTTAGTACAAGGACAGCATGGATTTGTTGATAAGAAGTCCACCGAAACTAATCTTTGTGAATACGTTGATAGAATCTTGTCTGGCATGAATGACGGTTATCAGGTAGATTTTGTGTACACCGATTACTCTAAAGCCTTTGACAAAATTTCTCATCCTATACTTTTACCAAAACTAGAGTCAGTCAAAGTGCATGGCGATCTCCTGCGCTGGGTTGCCCCGCACACATATGATTAAGAGGAAATGAGGTTGACATGTTAGCAAAAGAAGCCCGCACAATTAGCTCCATGCATGAATTAATTTTTATTTTTGGATTCATAATTTATATCGTTGGAACACCGGAAATGATAAAAATACTTTTGTAAACCTTAACATTATTTTATTAAAAAATATTTAAAATGTTGAAAGTTTTTGAGCGGTTGAAACGCTCATAATTTTTGGCGCGAATTCGACAGAGCGTGATGACGTCACACGTTGGGCGGCCCAACTGACGTTTGCTACTAATGACACTAATCTGTCGAACGCGTGACGTCACGTGGCGTTTCGAGCGTTTCGCTCACTAGCTTTTCGCGGGCAAATTTTTGTACTTTTTATTTATAATTTTAAGTAATTAAATGGTAATTTAAAAACGGAAATGCATTTGTAACATGATATAACGGTAACAAACATCCGAATAAAACATATTTCGTTCAAATAGAAACTTCATGCATGAGGCTAATTGGAGCAGAAGTTTATATTACACCAGACTTTACAGAAAAGTTACATAAATACAATATAAAAGTACGTGGGATATGGAAAGAACACTTTGATGAGCGTTGCAAAGAAAAAGGTATATGGTACAGGACTATGCAATGTGAACCTCCTCATATTCCTTGGTTTATGAGTGCTAGGTTAAGTAGGAAATTAATTAAAATAGGGTTAAGACTTCGTTCAGGACACATTCCTTAAAAGAAGTTCGCTTTTATGATGAAAAAAGAGCCATCCCCGAACTGCAAAGCTTGCAATATTGTAGAGGATGTTCAACATATACTGGTGGAATGTGTACGGAACGAAGGTAAAAGACAATTGTTGATGAAGTCACTAAATATTAAGGGGATCCCATGCCCCAATGACCTTCGGTCGGAAGCCCTTAGTTTTCTAATATTTTTTGTAGCTTATCATAATAACAGAAATCGCTTTAAGCAATATAGTATCCCGTTTTTGCTTCAAAGTTCATTGTTTTCGAGATATTTGGCATCAAAGTTGAACAATTTTAGGCCAAAAAACTGGTTTTCTGGCCATAACTTTTGGGTTAATTAGTTTAAAATTAAAACCTTAGACACATTTTTAGAGACGTCATAGACGAACCCAAATATGTAGATTTCGTATCTGTAAGATCCTTCACAGCAATCGAGATACGAAACAAGTGTGTTTTTAGACAATGTTTAAAAGAATCATAAATAAATAAGTATTCATTTCTTTCAAAATCCGGTAGACAAAAATTGAGATAAAAGATTGAAGAAACGATAGCCGTTTGTCTTATAATTCTATATGTAGTACAAAAGTAGGAGATACGATTCAAAACTTGTCAAAAATCGATGAAAACCTCGGGGTAGCCCCTTAATAGGTTAGATGTAGGCGCTTTTCAAAGCATCTTGGCGGCACCAATCTCAGAAGAGGCAAAGGAGATATCTTTATTTGTGTATAATTATATTAGTCAGTATACTGACAGGCCGTAGATGAGTGTAATTTAGATTAAGGTACGATGGGACTGGCGTAATCTTAAGATTAAAAGTCCCTAAATAAATACATGAATTAAAAAAAATATATCTGCGGGACCGATCTCAGGCTGTAGCTGTTAAGGGTTTCTGTTCTAGTTTTGTCCCTGTCAGCTCAGGCGTCCCTCAAGGATCTCATTTGCGGCCCCTGTTCTTTAATGTTTTTATAAATGACGTGCCTTCCCATCTAAAATCTTCAACCTGCCTTTTAAACGCCGACGATAAAAAGATACTGAAACTTGTTAAGAGCATAAGTGATTGTCAAGCTTTACAGGAAGACTTAACCCGACTGCATATATATTGTCAATTAAATCATTTGCACTTAAATATAAATAAGTGTAACATAATAACGTTCAGTAGAAAAAAACAATTTATTAACTACGACTACCTTATAAACAACGTGTCATTATGTAGAGTTTCTACCATCAAAGATTTAGGTATTCATTTAGATAGCAAATTATTATTCAGCGACCACACCGACAACGTAATAAATAGAGCCTTTAGGTTACTTGGGTTCATCTTGAGAACTTGTAAAGAATTCAAAGAAGCTATCACCTTGCTGACACTCTTCAACTCGCTAGTCAGACCAATTCTGGAATATGGATCAACAGTATGGAACCCTAGCTATAAATGTTGTATTCATAGTATTGAAAGAATTCAAAAGAAGCTCATCAAACATTTAAAATATAAAAACCTTGTGTCAACTCAACCGCTTAACCTGAATAAACTGGTGTCTCTTGAAAGCCGGCGCACATTAAAAGATCAAATATTTTTGTATTAAGTATTAAGAAATTTAATTGACTCCCCTTATTTGTTAAGTAGACTTAGCTTTAAAATTCCCCGCTTGAACACACGGCGTAGCGATAAATTATTTTGTATTCCCTTTACTAAAAATAAATACAAATCAAACTCCTTTCTGATAAGAGCTTGCAGATTTAATAATGATATTTTCTCAAAAATTGATATATTTAATGACTCCTTGACTAAATTTAAACGTCAAGTACTTTGGTTGTACGTAAACAAACGAATTAAATACACTGTAACTTTACACTTAATTGCGAATTTAATGTATAAAAATAGTTTTATCTTCATTAATTAAGCCCCTGTCCTAATTCGACCCTTGTTGTTAATTTTTAAGTTTAGTTATCCCGTATTTTGTTTTTCTTTAATGAGCTATTAAGTGGTGACAACTGTCTTGGTTTATGAATTATGTATAAGACACTAGTTATAAGAAACATGTACCGTTTGTGCCCAAATAAACATTAAAACATTATTTAAATTTTAAATTTTAAACGGTAGTTAGCAGCGGCCTAGCTAAACATCGCGAGCAAACCGGACTAATCCCAACAAGGCCTAGTTTCCCCTCTGGGTTGGAAGGTCAGATGGCAGTCGCTTTCGTAAAAACTAGTGCCTACGCCAATTCTTGGGATTAGTTCCCAAGAGGACCCCAGGCTCCCATTAGCCGTGACAAAAATGCCAGGACAACGCAAAGATGATGTTGATGATGATGAGACGGTAGTTAGCAGTATATTGACCTAATAAGTATATTTAGATAGATTTTGCTTAGAAATACAATTAAAATTTTAACCATACAATAGTTATTTGTGCAACAAGAGAAGAAAGTTGGTTTTTCTTGCGAGTGTTTATTTTGAGTCCCGAGAAAGTGAAAGATTATATAATTGAATCACGAGCGAAGCGAGTGATACTAAGTTAGAATCTTGAGCGAAGTGAGGAACTCAAAAACACGAGATGTAAAATAACTTTGCTCTCGTGTTGCACACATAATTTTTCACCTCAGTAGTGAGAACATATTACAGGTTAAAATGTCCTATTTCGAATTACACAGAATAATTCAGAGAAAAAAATAACAAAGTATGAAGTGGCAGCTCATGGCCTTCACTTAATTAAAAAGCTACTTTGTTTCACTCCCTGGAGTGAGGAAAGTCGCACTTTCCTCACTCCAGGGAGTGACGAAAGTAGGCTTGTTCGAGCTGCTGAGGTGAAAAATTATTCGGCCCGCAATGTAATACAGCACACAAGTTACGGGATACGAGCTTTTTAAAGTAACTGTCGACGCTTGATAGCAGTTACTATTAAAAAGCTCTAATCTCGTAGAAATAGAGAGGCGCATAATATCGAGTTGGAAACGCTACTGGTCATTAAAACATTTGTTTAGAACAAACTCATGGACACTCATGCATCCTACCAACACTGACTTATGCCTGCCAGACGTGGAGTTTAGAAAAAAAATGCTCAAAAAAAGTGGATCTCCACTTCATTTTCTCGACTTATTGTAAAGCATCAATAACTTTGGTTCTTTCCCGAATGTCCTTGTTTTTGATCTTGTCTTTTCATTTGATGTTGAGTAAGTTGCTTCTCTTCATCGTTCTCTGACAAAACTGGGCAGGACATATTGCACGCTACGATACCACAGAATAAGGTAGGTAAGGTAGGTAGGGTAGGAAGTACTACCGAACAGAAAGGAAACTTCCTACAAAACCGAAGTTTGACAACGGTTCAGGGTCGAATCATGGTGTCCCTTTCTAATATATGGCACTATCCCTTTCGGCTATTTAGGGTTTTCAAAATTCAAGTCATTATCTTATCTGTGGTCGTGCACGCAAAGGGACGTCAAGTTGTGCCAACCCTAATAATTGCTCGGAGCAATGCTGAGCCGAACAGAGCCGAGTTTGCCCGAAGATAGGAGTTCGCACCCCTTACGATATTTCAAGATGGGCGAAACGATACTCGCATAAGTATACAGATATATAAATATATACCTATATATACAGCTGCATGTGCTTAAGGGTAACTAATAAAATTAGTCCTACTAGTCTTGTTCTAGCAGGTGCTTATGAAGTAAGCGTTTGCAGGTTATCTTGCTTTGGGGCTTGTCTTATCGTCAGTGGGAGCGCATTGCAGAGATGTATAGCCTGGACAGCAAAGGAAGATGATAGAAAACCACTATGGTGAGGAAGAACTGAAATTTTAAGAGATCGAGAGGAACGAAGTGCACAGCCCGGGCGGTCACAAAATTAAATTTACACTTGAGATAACCTGGAGCAGATGGCTCGACCAAAGAAAAAACTGAGTCCTTCGTTGACGAATTGGGAGCCAATGAATAAGTTATGATCGTATTTGCGCAGACCGAAAATAAGTAGTTAGATCGTTGTTCGTTATACGCACCTTTTACTAGCGATAATATTCCTAAAGGCATCACAAGCACCGCCACCATGCAGTCCGTTATAGCCAATGACATCAAGAAGTAGTTAGTGACATTTTGAAGTCTCCGTTCTAGGTATATTGCCATGCAGACAAGGATATTCCCACCCGCCGTGCAGACTACCAGAATTGATGCAAGTATGGCCCATATATTAATTTTCCATAGCTCCATGGAAGCAAACCACCCATTGTAGTTTTCTCTATCAGTTAACTCTTTTTCGTCATAATCTAGAGTTGTAAGTACGCTGTCGTTGAAGGTATAGTACAACGTTTCATCAGATAGCTCGGTAGCGGAGTATCTTGTTGGGGAGGTAACCTCTTCAAAAATCTGCAGACCATTCATGACTGATGCTCTATGCCAATATAGTATTTTGTTTAAGAAACGCCGCTCATATTTACTATTTAAGCTTTTCACCTTATTTCGTAAATGTAGTATATGGACTGAAAACAACTCATTGTGAAAGAATTCTTGATTACAACCTGGTACCGCCACCTGTTGACAAAAAACATTTTGTTACATGAATGCAGTTATTCCCCTCCAGCCGTTTTGGCAACCAAGTTTCGCAACCAGTTGTTGAAAAAGAAGTAATAATCCTGTTACGCAACTAGTTGCCCAAAAAGAAAATATATTCCTGAACCAAAACTAGATGACAGTGGAGTTTCGCAACCAGTACTGTTTCTTAAAAAAAAAAACATTTCCATCGCATCTTAACTAGACGGAGCCCCGCGAAGCTATTTCTGGGCGGTTTGCCCTTCGGGCATCTGAAGCTACCTAACGAACCTAACCCATTTACCTACCTATTGATTTAGTGTGATATCCGTGAAAAACATTACACTTTGTGGAAAAAAGCGTAGGTAGGTAGGTATGTTAGGTTCGTTAGGTCACAGAATAACTAATAGTATATAGTATGCGGTCT
The DNA here is from genome assembly GCF_947568885.1 of Cydia strobilella. Taxonomy (NCBI): domain Eukaryota; kingdom Metazoa; phylum Arthropoda; class Insecta; order Lepidoptera; family Tortricidae; genus Cydia; species Cydia strobilella. The sequence continues at coordinate 35,884,888 of NC_086068.1, forward strand.
ACTACTGAGCTCGTTCACTTACCTGTACTAACAATTGCATTATGTTAAACAAAAGCGATTATTTCTTTTGTGCCTGAGCGCGTGGCCTTTGTGCCTGAGGCTCACACACAATGGCCACGCGCTCAGGCACAAAAGAAATAATGGCTTTTGTTTAACAGAATGCCATTGTCAGTACAGGTAAGTGAACGAGCTCAGTAGAGATAGCGTTAACTATACTACCGTACAGAAAATTCACTCCTTCACAAAAGTCAGATTTAGGTATAAAATTAAAACTGAAACTTATAACCGCGCACGAACCGTGAATCTTCTTTGCGCGCCGCAGTTTTATGACCGAGCTGCGAGTGTCGGCACGGGGTTGTCACTTGACAAGTTTTTGTACCTATACCTACTGATTTATTATTTTTAAGATAAATATGTAGGAATTATAAACGTTGATTCTATAAACATATTTTTTTTATCCGGAGATAGTATGTCTGATTCTCACGGAAGTAGGTATGCCACAGAAGTACTTATTCCTTTGAAAATATGTCGGTCAATATAGTCCGGAATTTAAATTTTTTTTTATTTCTGCTTCCTTGTTCTTCCGTTTATTCAGACATCTGTAAACAGAACAATATCTATAGATTTAGGTTTCGAAGGCATTATGTATATTTTCAATTTTGCGCGAGTCGCGCGGCAGTCCATTGCCATACGCCTGCCCGGGAGGCGCGCCGGCCAAATGTACCTAAACTGCGAAGTGACACCCCCCTGGTTAGGTGCCCGAAGGGCAAACTGGACAGAAATGGGAGCCCCGCGAAGTGGGGCTCCGTCCAGTTAAGTTGCAAAAAAGAAGTGGACTAACAATATATATCTATACATATAATAAAGCGGAAGAGGGTCGAAAGTCTGTACATGGAAGATAATCTAAAAAAAATTGGCTAGGGATACTTAGAATCGATAACAGAACACGTTCCAAGAGTTTTTAGAATTTTTGTCTGTTTGTCTGTTTATCTGTTTGTCTGTTTATTTGACCGCGCATCAAATGAAAACAGCTGAACGGATTTCAATGCAAACTTTATTAATCTGTCGAAAAAAACCACGGCCAGGTTAAAAAAGGGATGAAAGTTTGTATGGGGTTTAAGATTTATTTTAAGCTAGCAATTTAAAACTTCGTAAAAAGACATATTATTGAAATACAAGAAAACTAATTTCAGCGTTTTTGAAAATTCATCCCCTAAGGAGGTGAAAAAGAAGTAGAAAGTTTGTATCGAATCAAATTTTTTCTCGAGTGCGTTACTTGAAACTATGTATATGGGCAAAGTGAAAAGTGATTGAAATACGGGAAAAGTGATTTCAGCGTTATCAAGAATTCGTCCCCTAACGGGGTTAAATGGGGGTTGAAAGTTTGAATCCATTACAAATGCTTTGAAACTTCTTAGAAAGGTATAATAGACGATTACAAAAAAAGTAATTTCGACGTTTTTGGAAATTTAACGCCTCAGGGGGTTGAAAAGGGGATGAAAGTTTGTCTTGGGGAGCACATTTCATTTTAAGCTTGGAACTTGAAACTGCAAAAAGGAAGCAAGAAAATTACTTTCAACGTTTTTAAAAATTCATCCCCCAAGGTGGTGAAAAAGGGGTTAAAAACTTTATCTTGATAACTATATCATTTAAGCTACTAGGCCAAGTTAGTTATCGTTTTTGTATAAATCGGGTATGCCGAATTCATTTATGATATCAAAATTACACCATTCCGGAGTGAAAACACAAAAAATATGAAAAAATAATACTTTTTTTTAAATCCTCTTCACGCTTAAACCGCTGAACCAATTTAGTTTAAATTTGGTATAGAGATAGTTTGAGTCCTAGGAACATTATTCAAAATATTTTGACACAATTTGTTGTGTATCAACCACAGCTATGTCCCGTTTACGTTTGTGTTTTTGGAATTTTTAATTACTTATTATAAAAGTTAGAAGCATTAAAAAATTAGCCTGAAATCAGTTTTTCGCTCCTAATTTTTACAATAATCAAAAAATCTAGAAAAGTCAAACGTAGAAAACGTAGCATTTAGCTATGGTAAATATACTTCAAATTATCTACCTAAAAATATTTTCATAATGATCCCCCTCATCCCGAGCAACTTCCCGTTCCGCTTCAAGCGCGTGCAGGTTCCCGTGAGCGTCTGCTTCGCTATGACCATCAACAAGTCGTAGGGGCAGACGCTGCGCGCCGCCGGCGTCATGCTTAGACTGATTTGACTGGAGGACCGATTTGGATGATATTTGCCATGGACATGGTTTGAATAGGTACAGTCAAGGACGTAAAAATACAAAAATGGTACTGTATCGTTCCATATACACCTACTACTCTATGTCGTTTAAATCACGTCAAAAATTTGAATAAGGGCAAAAAAATATTGATTTTTAAGTGTAGTTTTATTTAGTGGTGCCTACTTGTAAAATATTTTATCTGGACTACAGTCCTCTAGCGTATCCATCTGTCAACTTTACTTCAAGTTCCGCCTCCAAGGGAGAGGGAGATAAATTAGGGGTGAATTAGCCGCTTACTGACACAGACCGAATTCCACGCAGGCGAAGCCGCGGGCACAGCTAGTATTTTATATATACAAACTAGTCACATTACGTTCTAAGTGTCTGAGACCTATTCTTCATTGGCAACTGGATGTAAAACAGGAATAGAATTTCTTTTTGGGCAACTAGTTGCGTAACAGGATGATTACATCTTTTTTAACAACTGGTTGCGAAACTTGGTTGCCAAAACGGCAGGAGGGGTTTATCCATTTATTTTATTTTTACTGTTCTATATAATTACAAGAGGCATAAATATGAAGTAATATAATTTATTATTTAGCTACAAGTGAAAAAATGGCCTATAACAGACAAGTAATGCGTCTACAAATCTCTCCTACCGACTTCACGACTGATTTAGGTACATTAAATTCGTGAAGGCAAGCCAGAGCGGAGAGTCCTGTGAATCCGCTTGGAGTCCACTCCGACCGACGAAGATACGCCGGAGACGGAGACCCTGACCGACTCTCGGGAGCACTCGGGTCCGTGGGGTCGTTACTCCCCAACAGCTCGCCACAAGCTGCCTTAATTATTTATATTATTAAGCATGTGGCGAATCTCTTTGGTCGGCTTACGTCCGCCTGCGACCGCAGGCCGCTAAGCCGATTATATGTATACCTCTCGGTGTTCAAACTGATTGATGTAAAAATATTATTTGATTGTCATAACAAAATATAATTAGTTTGTGTGATTAATTATTTATTTATTCCAAAATAGAAGTCCCACAAGCACAATACTAAAGCAGCTCGCCGGAATTCCTTTCAACACAGAATATAACAACAAAAGGCAAAAAGGATACTGTAATATTAAAAAGCCGGTTTGTTTCTGACTGACATTTATTGTCACAGAATCTTATATGTGCCAGTAAAGTAATAACATCAAACCTTTTTACAATCGTAGCATCTCTCCCTCTTAAGTTTGGTACCCGATACAATAAAACAAAGTTTTATCTAAACATCAACAAACATTAACACAACTAAGTAGTACTGACTAGCACTACACTTATTTAGCTAGACCTTTGGGCCCGATTCCAAGCACGCAACGCACGGGCGGAAGCATCGGGCGGTGGCGCGGCCGGAGCATCCACGGTTGGCGTAAGGACACCCGCGCTAGCGGGAAGGTGCGCCGTCAGAGGCTGATCTGGTGCTGCTACCTGAACTTCACCGTCCAATGCATCCTCAAACGCTTCGTCAGCATCCATATCGGGTATATCAACACGTGTATTCAATTGTTCATCCGGATTACAAACACTTGCCCGTGTAAGTGAAAATCGATTTTTACTAGCCGGAATAATTTGATCAACATGCCTTCGCCATTCGATTCCCTGGCCCATATCCACCTTATACGAAACCGGACCAGTTTGCGCCTTAACCCTACCTTCCGACCACTTCTCCCCTCTTAAAGTGTAGTCACGCGCGAAAACCACGTCCCCTACATTGACGGAGCGTGGTGTGCCGCCAGCCGACGTCACCTGTCGTTCCTGCGCAGCTCGCACGCCGGCGGCGCGGTCAGGGCGCAAGGCGTCCAGCCGCCCGCGCAGCCGCCGCCGCATCAGGGCTACGGCCGGAGACACACCAGTCGTCGCATGCTCACAATTACGATATTGGAAAAGAAACGTATTAAAAGCGGTAGTTACGTCCGCGCCTTCGTGTAGAGCTCTTTTAATAGCCTTTTTAATTGCTTTTACCGCATTTTCAGCGTCCCCGTTGCCTTGTGGCCTGTATGGTGCTGACGTAACGTGCTTAATACAATTTTCTACACAAAACATCTTAAATTCATTAGAAAAGAATGGCAGACCATCGGTCGGTCGCTCACGAGCTGCTCAGGGAAGCCAAACCGCAAATATGGATCGTAACGCTAGAATAGTAGTACGAGCGTCCGTGTTTCTCATTAAAATAGCTTCTATCCACTTCGAATGTGAATCAACTACAATTAAATACCGCTTTCCACCACAATCAGCAAAGTCCGCATGCAGTCGACTCCACGGATTCAACGGGTACTCCCATGGATGCAGCGGCGCGTGCGGGGGCGCGTCCCGCAAACCGCCTTAATATCTCCGTCAATACCTGGCCAGTATACGTAATGGCGAGAAATGTTTTTCATTTTGTGTATACCCAAGTGCCCTTCGTGCAACTCATCTAACACCCGCTTCCGAATAGCCAGTGGAATCACTACACGGTATTTGTAAACCAAACAACCCATGTCAACGAACAAATCACTTTTCCTTGAAAAATAAGCCTTCTCTTCCTCACAGCTCGCGACAGACGACCACCCAAACAAAACATAACCATAAATTCTATTTAACACAGAATCCTTCTGCGTTTCCCTAGCCACCTCTTTGACGCTAACTGGTAACGAATCTTCAACTAATTGAACATAGCTTACCGCCTCCGAAGCGCGGCCCTCGCATGGCAATGGCAGGCGGGAGAGAGCATCGGCCGGCCCATTATCTACGGAGCGCACAAATTCCACTGAAAAATCATAAGCTGCTAGGCGCGCAGCCCACCTCTGCAAGCGACTTGCAGCCGTCTGAGGAATTCCACTTTCATTTCCAAAAATATAACTTAGCGGCTTATGATCGGTTCTCAGTGTGAAGCGTCTTCCGAAAAGGTATTGGTTGTGCTTAGTTACATCGTAGTATATTGCTAAAGCCTCTTTGTCAAGTTGGCTGTAGTTCCGCTCATGTACATTAAGCGTCCGCGACGCACAGCTAACGGGCCGCTCGGAGCCATCATCATACCTGTGTGCAAGCACCGCGCCAAGGCCATAGGCGCTGCTATCAACCGCCAAAACGAGTTCAGGCCCCTCTTCATAATGCGCCAAAACGCGTTTACCTAACAAAGCTTGTTTCGCCTCAAGAAGGCCTGTTTACAAGCGGGATCCCATTTCCACTCAACTCCGGTTCTTAACAACGCATGCAACGGATGCAACAAAGTGCTTAAATTTGGTATAAACTTTCCGTAATAATTCAACATCCCAAGAAAACTTTTAAGTTGCGACACGTCTTTCGGTTCCGGAGCATTGGAAATGGCCTCTAGCTTAGTGGGATCTGGCCGTAAACCATCTTTGTTAATAATGAAACCTAAATAATTGACTTTATCTTGTAATAATTTACATTTGCTCAATTTTAAGGTCATTCCCATGGTGCGTAAGCGTTCAAGTACAGCGCGCAGGTTTTGCATATGCGCCTGTTTATTAGGCCCGGTCACGCAAATGTCATCCAGGAAAACAACGCAATTAGGATTGATGGAACATCTCGAGTCTCCCGAGGTTCCATCGCATAGAAGTTCTCAAATAGCACTTTTGGAATCGTTTCTCAAACGAATACATCTTCAACCTTCAGCAAAGGACGAAATGGCGCCATTCGAGAGGAAAGCTTGAAGTCGGAACCATGGTGGTAGTGAAAGAGAACAACCAACCGCCTCTCATGTGGTTGATGGGCCGTATCGTCAACGTGCTACCTGGGAAAGATGGAGTCGCCAGAGTAGCAGACATCAAGGCAAAGAAGGGAAACATACGTCGGGCATTTAATACAATCTGCCCTCTTCCGATCCACAGTCTGGAAGACCAAGGGTCTTCAACGCCGGGAGTATATGGTGCCGATAGCACCACCGCATCATCATGAGCCCTGGACGCTCGGAGCAGAACCGGTCGTCCATCCGCGGCCGGGCACGCGCCCCGCGCCCCGCGTGCCGCGCACGAGATTCTCTCACCAACCGCGACACACGAAACACGACGGCTCGCGCCCGTCCCGCTCGCGATATACTGTACGCGCCGCGCTGAGTTATTATTGTAACGGTCAATTTGTAGTTTTTAATATATTTATAAAAGTTATACAGTCCGCTTATTTCTCTCCAGTAGCTAGACCAACAGTAATTGTTAAATTCGGTGTTTGCCACCATCGGAATTGTTATAATCGGATCTACATAAATCCGATTCGGAATTTTCAAAATTCGGCTTTTTGGGTTTTCGGAAATATAAATCATCGTGGGACTTCCGGTTCGAACGCCATCTTGATAGTAACCTCGTGATTAATTCCTTTGTTTTTTGCTCATTAATATTGTTTAAAGTGTAATATCGATAGCTCTATTATACAATAATCTAATGTGGTAGTGTGCAGTGAATGGAGAATTAATCTCAAAGCGTGTTTAACCACCATTTTGGAGTCAACGGCCGGTAGTCCACGTGCTTCTCGTAAAATCCAGCTATCGGTTTTACGAGACAACTACAACAACCACCGAACAGCGTCGTGCTCTAAGAGCATTTATTTTGTTCCTACCCTTTTACGTGACATTGGCTACGGGCAACAGCGCCCTCAAGTCCATCAAGAAAAGAAATCATCGTGATTTTCATTATTCGTAATTACGACGGTCGGAATTTTGATGGGTCGAGCATTTAAAAATCGGAATGATAAAATTCGACATTCTAAAATTCGGAATATTTTTTTTCGGAATTATGTAGTGTACCCACGTATACCATGAATATCTCGAGTTCTAAATAACGTAGAATCACAAACAGTTTCTAAATATACATATTTGGGGTCAAGGAATTCAACTAGATATTTTTTAGTCGAGTTCCCAAAGGATATCAAACAGAAACCTGTTCCTAAGCTTCTACTGTCCATCCGGCTGTCTGCGTAGCTAGACTGATGATGATGATGCTCTCCTGACCGATTTCGGCCACAGAAACATTCAGAAACAGTCCGTTGCGCAGGATAAGCGTAAGTGCTCGCGCAAGCACAGACGCACCCTCTTATCCCTACCCCTCTTGTTCCAATGGAACGGATAGCCGCTACGATCGGAGAGAAGTAGAGATGCAGTATCTAGGTAGCGATAACAGGTCTCCTATCGCTACCCTTCAGGCCCTCCACAATTGCCTAGCTACCTCGCCACCGGTGGCGGACTGCTATTCAGCCGAAGCAGACACTATGCACTATGCGGGGAGCGACCGCAAGGCTTAGGTGCAAGCACCTAAACCCCCCTCTACCAGGTTCGGCCCACGAGTCGACGTGGTTGCCCGGGGTGTGGCAGCTGCGTGCAAACAGCTACGAGGAGCCACTGGTGAGAGTTCATGGGCATCAGTGATAGCTAGACTATTGAAATTTTCACAGAAGTTGTTTTTCTATTGCTGCTTTAACATACACTAGCTTTTGCCCGCGACTTCGTCTGCGTGGACTTAGTAACCCCCGCTAGAGTAAGAATAGCGCCTGGAGAAAATCTTATAGCAATTTTTCAATTTGAGCATATTATGCACACAAATTAGCAGACACTTCATTAATTATCTCAATTCCACCCCGCTTTTTACTTTCTTAAGGGATGATTTTCGGGATATAAACTATCCTATGTCCTTCTCAGGGACTCAACCTATCTCTATGCCAAATTTCAACTAAATCGATTCAGCGGTTTAAGCGTGAAGAGGGAACACACAGACAGATAGACAGACAGACAGACAGACAGACTTTCGCATTTATAATATTAGTATGGATAGTATGGATTCAGAAAAATAAAAATAAATTAAAAATTAAACAGTGCTCTCATACATGAAACGTAATTCTATGTCGTTTTTTTACCGCCCATAACAATCGGTATATCTCTAGAACCGTAATATGTATGTAGATACTTGAAATTTCCGCAGATAATGTATTACTAATTACTATAGCCTCTATAATAAAAATATAATAAAGTTAACAATTGGTTTTTCAACATAACTTAAAATTTTATAAAGTTTTATATAGGTACCTAATAAAGGGACTAATAATAACTTAAAAATATACACCAATTTTGTATTTTCAAGTAATTTTGTAACTGAGATATCGGTAAAATACTTATCTAGTTGAATTTCCTGACCCCAAACATGAAATCATGAGTATATTTAAAGTCTATTTTTGTATTCCCTAGACTAAAATGACAGCCACAAATGTCAAACGTAGAAATAGTGTGACCAGCTTAAAACCAACGTTTTGAACCCATGTCCCCATTTATGTCCATAAACTACGTCCGGACCCGGGTATGTCCTTAAACTATGTCCAAAAGAGAGGTATGGGCACTGCGAATGACATCTCGCTTTGTGTGGTAGGGCACAGGACAGCGGATGTCATTCCAGATCTAGAGCAGAGTCCAACTGGGGAAGTACCTCCACCTTACAGAAAACCGCAGCCAAACAACACTAGACCCTACTCATAGTGTTGTGTTACTGCCGGTGAGTAAGGTTGCCAGAGCTCAACGAGGGAGAGGAGTGTTAGGGTCGGCAACGCGCATGTAACTCCTCTGGAGTTGCAGGCGTACATAGAATACGGAGACTGCTTAACATCAGGCGGGCTGTATGCTTGTTTGCCACCGACGTAGAATTAAAAAAAAAACCAGTGCTGATCTTTGATTTCGGTTTGTTAATAACCGATAAATATTAAATTAATTTTGGATAAAAAATAAATGAAATCTACTCGCTGCACGATAGGAAATAAATGAATGAAGTGAAACAATTATTCGAAGAAGGGCTGAAACAAGTAACTCCGCAGGGATGGAGTGGGTGCATAGCACATGTGATTAAAACGGAGGAAGAAATGACGCCACAGGGACATGTTGTCGAAAGTGTAGCGAAAAAAATTATTATAGAAGTTGGTACCTACTGATTCAGAGGAGTCAAATAAATCAAGTTCGGAATGCACAGATTCTAAATAAACAAAATTGAGTGTTTTGTTTGCAATAATGATAAAGTTTGGTTATAATGGACTGTACTTGCTAAAAATGTTTACACGAATTTTACACACACGTTTATACTTATTCCAATAAGAACTCGCGGAACAAGTTGATATGAATCGAAAGTGCACAAATCACATACCTTTAATCCGAGATTTGCTGAGAAGAGGCTAGCTTTGGGCGGCTTTGGTGTCTAGGAATATCGTGCAGCTGTCTTACCGAATTACCTATTACCTGAACCAGACTACGAGCTTAGCTTTGTACTTTCCACAACACACATGTGATTGGCACTGATTTTATATTGGTTTATACTTGGTTAAGGCTAAAAAGCGACTTTAAGGTAGTTTCCGACAACGGAGCACGGGACAACGTGAGTTCTCTCCGAAAGTAACGAGAACGAGTTATGGCTACCGGAAATGGACTATTAGTGTTGCCCTAAATATCACGGAAGTTGTAAGGAAATAGGGTTGTGATCCAAAACCGATACGAGAGTTAAACATTGAGTTTTATTTACCCGTTTATCACTGACTTTAATAGATCATGGCTTAGCTGTAAGTAGCTACAAGCAGTGCCCTACTAAACGTAGAGAAAAAGCTAACGTGAGTAACTTGGTGCAGTATGAGCTATATGATATGTAGCTTCGAGGTGACTGTTAATCTTACAATAAAATCGCTTTTAAATATTAGAAATTATTGTGTATACACCTGAATACATTTCTTAATACCTCAAAATGATGGCATTTTTATCTACACTATTTCACTCTTTTTAATACCTCTCCTAGTGTCGATTCTGGGAGAAGGAGTCACCTTGACGAACGCCTCTACATATATTAATTTCAGTGCCGGTTTTGTCTAGTATTACTCTACTTGTGCTTTTCTTATAAATGTCTTGTATGAGCTCTATAGTTTCTGTTGGAATATTACAATCCTGTAAGGCTCTCCACATGCTGATATGGGATATAGAGTCAAATGCCTTTGCATAGTCGATGAACGCCAAGTAGAGCGGGCGTTTCATTTCGCACAGGGCGTTTTCTTCGTATTTTTCTATAATCAGCTCTAAGGAATGGATGTGGTCTATAGTTCAATATGTGGTTCTAAATCCCGCTTGCTCTACTCGCTGGTGCTCTTCGGTGTAATTCGCAAGGCGTTTCTCGAGGCAAGAAGCAAACAACTTGTAGAGATTCGATTGTAAACTGATTGGTCGATAGTTGCTTATGTCAGTAGAGTTTCCTTTTTTGTACAACAGCACAATATCTGATTTAGCCCATTCAGTGGGAATTTTTCTGTCGTCTAAAATTTTATTGAACAGGGTAGTTAAGGGTTGTACTAGGAGAGTTTTGCCCGTTAAAATGGCTTCATTCGGAATGCCGTCTGAACCACTGCTTTTTTCTTTCTTTAGAGACAAATTCCTAGCAAAAATTTCGTCGGAAGAGAAACTTTGTATTGTCGTATATTTTTCCTATAAAGGCAAAGCCTCTATGCTCGCCAGTGTTTTACAAGCGTAGAAGATCCTTATAAAATTCAGTGGCCGCCTCTATTATTCCCGATCTAGAGAATGTTTCCTTGGTAGAGTTCTTTTTCAAGGAGGGATCCATTTTTTAGACATATTTAGCTCTTTTTAACCTTTTTTCATACTTCCTGACTTCTTAAGATGTTTTTCAATTGTTGCCAGTCTGTAGATATTCTTTTCTTATAATTTTGTGAATGTTTTTATATAGATAAATTTTCTCATTTTTTTCTTCTATTGTCAAATGTTTTTTATTTGTCAACTCGTGTCTTCTTTTTATGAGGTTTTTTGTTGTGTCTGAGATAATGTAGTTCCGTTTTTGGTCTTGTTATTACATCCGAAAATTGTTTTTAGTATAATTGTAAAAAAAACGGCCAAGTGCGAGTCGGGCTCGTGCACAAACGGCAAAAAAAATCACGTTTGTTGTATGGGAGCCCCACGTATTACGGAACCTTAACAAGTACCTCCCAATAGTTTATGTTCGGTTGTAGCACATCCCTATTTATAAGACGTAAAAAACTAGGAACACATGAAAATAAATGGCATTTTAGTCTACGGAATTGACTAGGTGAACGATGTCTACAGCCGATACCCCATGAACGGGATATAAACTTAAACCTAGAAGAGGAGATAGGCATTATGAATGCTATCATTGAAGACCCCACCCTATCTACAAGGCGGGTGTTGCATGTATTCAACGTATCTCACAACAAAGTATGGGATTTGTGGAAACGGTATGGCCTACATCCGTACCATGTTTGAAATGTGCAGGGTCTTTTGCCGTACGATAGCATTTCACGACTTGCATTTTGCCAACGGACAAACAAACTTTTAGTTCAAGATCCTCGCATATTAGCAAAATATTCTGGATGGATGAAGCACGAGGGCGGGAATTATGATCTCTTAAAATATTCATCATTGGGCCGATTTTAATCCAAAAATTGCCCGTGAATCATCTTTCGAACACGAGTTTTCGGTGAACATGTGGGCGGGGATACTTAACAATCAGCTAATTAGTCCTTTGGAAATTCCAGCTAGGCTGAACGGTGATAATTATTTGAATTTTTACAGCCTTCACTAATTAGATTATTTTGAAGATTGAAAAAAAAAATGAAAAAATGAAAAATTGTTTATTTTGGTTAATACATAATAAACAAAACAAAAACAAAACAATTTTTTCAAAGAAGCTATCACCTTGCTGACACTCTTCAACTCGCTAGTCAGACCAATTCTGTATAAGTGATTGTGAAGCTTTACAGGAAGACTTAACCCGACTGCATATATATTGTCAATTAAATCATTTGCACTTAAATATAAATAAGTGTAACATAATAACGTTCAGTAGAAAAAAACAATTTATTAACTACGACTACCTTATAAACAACGTGCCATTATGTAGAGTTTCTACCATTAAAGATTTAGGTATTCATTTAGATAGCAAATTATTATTCAGCGACCACACCGACAACGTAATAAATAGAGCCATTAGGTTACTTGGGTTCATCTTGAGAACTTGTAAAGAATTCAAAGAAGCTATCACCTTGCTGACACTCTTCAACTCGCTAGTCAGACCAATTCTGTATAAGTGATTGTGAAGCTTTACAGGAAGACTTAACCCGACTGCATATATATTGTCAATTAAATCATTTGCACTTAAATATAAATAAGTGTAACATAATAACGTTCAGTAGAAAAAAACAATTTATTAACTACGACTACCTTATAAACAACGTGTCATTATGTAGAGTTTCTACCATTAAAGATTTAGGTATTCATTTAGATAGCAAATTATTATTCAGCGACCACACCGACAACGTAATAAATAGAGCCTTTAGGTTACTTGGGTTCATCTTGAGAACTTGTAAAGAATTCAAAGAAGCTATCACCTTGCTGACACTCTTCAACTCGCTAGTCAGACCAATTCTGGAATATGGATCAACAGTATGGAACCCTAGCTATAAATGTTATATTCATAGTATTGAAAGAATTCAAAAGAAGCTCATCAAACATTTAAAATATAAAAACCTTGTGTCAACTCAACCGCTTAACCTGAATAAACTGGTGTCTCTTGAAAGCCGGCGCACATTAAAAGATCAAATATTTTTGTATTAAGTATTAAGAAATTTAATTGACTCCCCTTATTTGTTAAGTAGACTTAGCTTTAAAATTCCCCGCTTGAACACACGGCGTAGCGATAAATTATTTTGTATTCCCTTTACTAAAAATAAATACAAATCAAATTCCTTTCTGATAAGAGCTTGCAGATTTAATAATGATATTTTCTCAAAAATTGATATATTTAATGACTCCTTGTCTAAATTTAAACGTCAAGTACTTTTGGTTTTAAATAAACAAACGAATTAAATACACTGTAACTGTACACTTAATTGCAAATTTAATGCATAAAAATAGTTTTATCTTCATTAATTTAGCCCCTGTCCTAATTCGACCCGCGTTGTTAATCTTTAAGTTTAGTTATCCCGTATTTTGTTTTTCATTAATGAGCTATTAAGTGGTGGCAACTGTCCTGGTTTATGAATTATGTATAAGACACTAGTTATAAGATACATGTACCGTTTGTGCCCAAATAAACATTAAAACATAAATGATTTTTTTATTTGCATTAATTATTTTTATGATTTTGACCCATGTTTTTACTGATATGCGTTAAAACTGTTAAATGACAAACGAAACGGTCAACGCCATCTATACGACAGTAGGCCAAAGCAATTAGCGCCCTCTGAACGAGAATCAAATTTTCTTGATTTTCGAGGCACGTTTTTTCCTTAGATTGTATCCATCTATTACGGAGTTATATCTTTGCCTGGAGTGACCTAACGCCCCTCGATTTTTATGTGTGGCGCACTTTAAAAGATCGAGTTTATTCGAAACCTCTTGCAACTCGATTGCACATGCGTGCCACTGACGTCAATTCAAATCGTCAGATAAGAACGCGATTATTTAAGAGCAAGCAGGCGGTCATTTTGAAAATAATTTACATTAAACTCAGTGCTCAGTGCAGTCCTCATATTTCCGAATACAAGCGATAGCTAATCGACATTAAGAAAATAGAAGCACTGTAATTACATAACTACATCAGCCATCAGCTATTTCTTGAATTTAATATTTCCTTCGGTTACCGGGATTAGTACTCATTTAAATGAAACACTTTAAAAAGTTTAAACTGACTAAATCGCGTGCATTGGCTACATCCCCGTCATTACAGCCCTCGTTGTCACAGGGTAGAATTAAGACTCATTCTGTTTTCATTCTACTCTGTTACAGTACGATTGCTGTAAAGGTTGGGGATGTAGTCAATCCTACATGATTTAGTTCATTTTAAAGTACTCATTTTAATAACTATTTTTTGAATTATTTGTAGGATTTCTCGGAGATTGCAATAGTTTTGCAGTATTTCCATCGCTCCCGACCCGTGGGCCAACCGCTACGTCCAACTGGTTGCACCACGGGTAAGTAAAACTACCCGTGGTTCGACTATCAGTACACCTTTTTTCTGTGCTATTTTGTTATGACCTGTGGTACAACTTGTAGGTAGACTTATGTATGAGATGTGGGTAGGGGAGTGAATGAATACAGTCTTAGCAATGCACTCGTTGTTTCAATATATCATCCTGCCCAAATCAGTACTTTACATGGCGCAGTCGGTTAAAAGTAATTGTTGAATCGTTATAAGTTAACGGGATTACCTAGATTAACTAGGATATTGAGTGAAGTGGAATTTACAAAACAGTGTGTTGCGACTAGTGGAAAATGGATACAGTTCTAAGGCCGCCACCTCCATTTTGTTTCGAAAATACTCTCTCAAGCGTTACGTCGGGAAACTTAAGTAGACAATGGTTAAAGTGGAAGAAATCGTTTGAGATATACTCTAAAGCATGTGAGCTTAGTAAAAAAACTGAAGACGTACAAGTGAGCATTTTATTGCATGTCATAGGAGAACATTGTCGCGAAGTCTATGAACAGTTCACAGATAAAATAACTACAATAAAAGGGTTATTAGAACATTTTGATAAATATTTTCTACCAACAAAAAATCTGACTATCGAGCGGCACAAGTTTTTTCCGAGAGGTCAACAAGAAGGCGAGTCCGTTGAACAATATACATTTGAGTTAAACAAATTAGCTATGACATGCGAGTTCAAGGACCTAAGGGACGACTTAATAAGAGATAGGCTAATTTGTGGATTGAGAGAAGACTCGATGAGGGAACGTTTACTTCGAGAAAGCGAGACCTTGACCCTACAGAAAGCCGTGGATATGTGTCGTATAGCGGAAATGTCACGCATGCAAGCAGGCTGTATTAAGCAAGAGGATACAATAGTAGATTGTGTCACAAGGGAGCAAAATGACATATTTACGGCGAGGGCGTACAATTGAATCCTAAACGAAGCGAAGGATTCTATGTGTTAACGCCCAAGGTGAAAATAATTTTGCTACCATGTGACACATACTGCTTTTCACATCACCTATGAGGAAATTACATACATATATTAGGTTTCAAAACATTATTATTTTAAGCAAAGATCGATACGGACAAAGTGCCAAAAATATGTATACACGACCTTAGTATAGGTACATACTTCTGGCACTTTGTCCGTATCGATATTTTCAGACGTGACTGTACCAGGCGCGGATACAGGGGGGGGGGCACTAGGGGCAATTGCGCCCCCCCCCCCCGAACCCCTGACACAAGACTCGGTGCAATTTTTCAACAATTGACTAAAGTATAACGAAACTGGGTCCTGTAATACAGGGTTTCCTAGCTCAGGACACAGGGTCGTGATTTACTGTATGTTTAAATTTACACAATAAACTTTATTTATTTTTTTCATTTTCAATTGGAAAAAAATACTTAAATATGAGTACAACAAATAGTTTCCATGAACCCGCGGCTCCGCTCGGATTTTGACAAAACAGTGCCCGCAAGCCGCGCGAAGAGAAATTACGTAAACATTTCGACGGATATACGAGTATGAGTATACATATACAATAACACAACGCTTTTGATTTTATACACTCATAAGAATCGTCTCGTCTTGATAAATTAACTTTTATTTTGTTGTTAGTTTAATTTTTTTTACAAACCCCAATCCTTATACCTACGATTTATTTCTACCATTTTTGTAATTTGGCAAGAATTTGCCCCCCCCCCCCCCTGAATGAAATCCTGGATCCGCGCCTGGACTGTACTGACAAATTAAAAGTACCTACAGCTCATAATTATGTACCTTATATCTTTTCAAAGACAGCAGCAAACACCTAAAATGATACAATGAAAATCAAGTACATTATTTTTGTAGATTTTTCTGGTAACAAATTAGCTCTTACCCCTTTGAACCAAATCTTCGCAAGAACACTATGAAGACTGATATCACTTATATTTATTATTATAAAGTTATTGATTTAAACTAAGTATTTACAAATTTATACACAATACAGAACCGCATAATTATGCTTTGGGAAAACATAGAAAATATTTGTACAAAACTTTTTAAATATTAACTTTTTAAATTGCATAGAGAAGTATGGCTGCGTTTAAGGAGACCTAAAATGTCAAAATAAAAATTAAATTATTAAACGAATGTTTTTTACGTTTCTTTGTAAATATTACGCTAATTAATTAATTTACTTAATTTAAATATGCTATTTATTAATTTAAAATATGCTAACTACATTTATTGTTTACAATTACAACAAAATATTATTTAAGTTAGAAAATTGTATGCACGTAATCGATTATAAAGAAATTGTAATCGATTATATGCATACTAATTTCATCATTATGTCTTTGTGTCAATATTTCATACTGGCAACAAAATGTCCTTGAACAGAAAAGTGCCACTTTGATCCCTCCTAGCAGGGAAGAAAAGTTCCCTTTTCGAATAGGTGATGTGAAAAAGAGTATAATGTATACGAGCTCACGACTAAGGCTGAGGACAAGCAACAACAGTGTGAAGTGCACTGGGTAGGACGTCCTGCAAAGAGTCGTCCTGGATCAAGTCGAAAGTGCCGAGTCGCGGTCCGGCGCGCCCGTGACGTCATCGCGCAAAAACGCGGCGTCACACGGAAACAACCGTAGGCAGTGTCATTATTGTGGATCGAATCATGAAAAGTTTAAGTGTCCCGCTTATGGTCAAAGCTGTACTAAATGTCATAGATCTAATCATTTTGCGAAGGTGTGTCGTATGTATGCAGTACAGGAGAATTCCACGGATCAGGTATGTCTCATTAATTCTATAAATAAAAATAAGCGCTGGAGTGTGGACATTTTAATTAACGGAGCTAGCATAACGTTTAATTTAGACAGTGGGGCTGATACCAATGTTCTGCCTTTGCGATTTTTACCGGAAATCGGGTATAGTGTAAACGACTTAGTACAGACTCGTATCAGATTAACAGCATACTCAGGAGATCAAATTAATGTTGCAGGCAAGTGTCACTTAAAAGTAAAATATAAAAATAATTCCCACATTGTAAGTTTTATTATAGCGGATGTAACATCACCAGCGGTACTAGGTAGGTCGACTTGCGAAGAATTAAACTTGGTTAGGCGCGTTATGACTATAGAGACCTCAGGCTTAAATAGTTGTTTAGGAATGTTAGATGAGTATGGGGATGTGTTTGAAGGCATGGGGTGTTTACCCGGCGAATATAGGATACAATTGCAGCCTAATGTGCAGCCAGTCGTGCATGCGCCGCGTAAGCTGCCACTGGCGCTGCGGGATGCGGTCAAAAATAAGCTGGATGAAATGCTGGAGCAACAGGTCATCGCGAAGGTTGAGGGGCCCACGGACTGGGTCAACAGTATGACTGTCGTGAAGAAAGCTAATGGAGACCTTCGTATCTGTTTGGATCCTCGAGACCTAAATAAAGCTATTCGTCGAGAGCATTTCAAATTACCTACTCTGGACGAGATTACTACGAAATTATCGGGTGCAAAATATTTTAGTACTCTGGATGCTAAACACTCATTCTGGCAGGTAAGGCTACACGATGAGTCAACTGACCTTTGTACCTTTAACACAGTGTTTGACAGATACAAATTCCTTCGTATGCCCTTCGGAATTTCTTCCGCATCGGAGGTTTTTCATAAAAGGCTATTCGAACAGTTCGATGATATAGAGGGCGTAATACTCTTTATTAATGATTTGCTTGTGTATGGAGAAACGGAAGAAATCCATAATACACGTCTTCGTCAGGTGCTAGACCGGTGTAGGAAAATCAACATTAAGCTAAACAAGGATAAATGCAAGGTGGGACTATCTGAGTTAAAGTATTTGGGGCACAGAATATCATGCGAAGGTATACGGCCAGATGACTCGCATACATTAGCTATTAGAGAAATGCCTAAACCTGAAAATACTAAGGATTTGGAAAGGTTTTTAGGGCTTGTAACCTATGTTGGCAGCTTTATACCGCATTTGTCAGAAAGTACCCATTTGCTGAGAGAGCTACATAAAAAAGATATAGCATGGCATTGGGATGATAGGCATCAGAAATGTTTCAATGAATTAAAACAATGTCTAGTGAGTCCTCCCGTACTACAATATTTTAATTTAGAAAAATCGGTCACGATTTCGGTTGATGCAGCAAAAAACGGGTTAGGTGCTTGTCTTATTCAAAATGGATTGCCAGTTTGCTACGCGTCGCGCTCTTTAACTAAAGCCGAGCAAGCCTATGCGCAAATTGAAAATAAATTCAAAAAATCAATTTCAAATATATCTATGTACATTGTACAGACGTGACAGTGGAAACTGATCACAAGCCACTAGTAAGTATAATCAAAAAGCCTATTGCTAGTGCCCCGGCACGTCTTCAACGAATGTTGCTAAGGTTACAACCATATACATTTGAGCTGGTGTACAAGCCGGGCAAGTACCTTTACGTGGCAGACGCGCTGTCGCGCGCGGTGGCGCCGGCCGACTCGAGCGCACCACCTGAGAAGCCACTAGATCATTTAGAGATGGAAGCGCAAGTATGTGCCGTGGCCGTTGACAACCCCTTAACTGATTCACATTTCATAGAAAAAATTATAAAAAAAGGTTGGCCCACACATCGAAGTCAGCTGGAAAATATATTACGACCGTATTGGGATTGCAGAGATGAGTTCACAATCGCATATGGCATGGTATGGAAAAGCAATCGTATAGTTATACCTAAATGCATGCGTCAGTCCATGTTAAAGAAAATACACATAGGACATTTGGGTGCTGAGAAATGTAAACTGCGGGCTCGAGAAATCATGTACTGGCCCAATATGAATACGCAACTTGATGACATGATATCGCGCTGTCAAGCCTGTTTAACTTATCGCAAAGAAAACTGCAAGGCACCAATGATATCTCACGATGTTCCCATGAGACCGTGGTCAAAAATAGGAGCTGATATATTTCATTTCGCTGGTTCATCTTTTCTAATTGTCGTTGATTATTTTAGCAAATTCATTGAAGTAACAAAATTAAATAACATGACATCATCTCATGTTATCGATCAATTGATCAACATATTATTTTGTAGACAGGGCGTTCCGGAAACAGTTTTTACAGATAATGGACCGGAATTTTTATCAAGTTTGTTCCATAACTTTAGTAAAAATTGGAAATTCATTCACATGACATCATCACCTAGGTACGCACAATCGAATGGCCAAGTCGAAAGAGCAGTACAGACGATAAAATCAATTTTAAGAAAAACTAGTTGTGACAATACAGACTATAGATTAGCATTATTGGAGTTCTTAAATACGCCAGTCAGTGATAGAATAGCCTCTCTTGCGGAGATATTAAACAATCGCAAACTGAGAAGTATCTTGCCGTGTTCACCAAATTTGTTAAAACAAGCTAATATTATTTAATTAATGCACGGGTTAGACACGAACTTAAGGCGCGACAAGAAAAACAAAAATACTACTACGATAGGGGAGCCAAAAATGTACAAACTTAACAAGCGGGTCAGCCAGTTAAAGCACGCATTAATGGTAACTGGGTGTACGCCACGGTGGTGGGTCTCGTAAGTCCGAGATCTTATTCAGTAAAACTGGAAACGGGCAGGTTACTTCGTAGGAATCGTCGTCAGCTGATAATAGACTCGCCGCGCCGCCCTCCCGCCCGCGCGGATCCCAATTTATATGATAGCATAAACCTGCCGGTCAACAATTCTCGCGCTGCGTCAGACATGACATTCAGTCCCACTGTCCCATGCTCTCTAGAAATTAATAACTACAACAATTCTGGTAATAATTATGTCACACGTTTTGGCAGGACAGTGAGACCTCCTGATCGGTGGGGATACTCTGACCTAGGAGTACCACAACGCAACTAAGTACCTAGGTATAGATCATATAGATATATATGGCAACTGCATCAGATTTGATTTGTAATAAGTTATCAAATAATAATGTATTGTAATATTAAAATAATATGTAATATTAACTAATGTGAGAAATGAAATTAATTAATTAATTTATAACTAATTATAAAATAATATCAACATTGTAAAAGAAAAATAGGCAATGTACGTATATTGCATGTATAAAAAGATAAATAAAAAATAAATAAAAATAAAATTGTATCTTGCATGTTTATATTTGTGCGAATGATTTTGCATGTAAGAGAAAAGTAAATGTTAGATCAATAAGGAAGTATATAAAACTGTTACAACAATGTTCCCCCAAATCAATGAAGCAAAAATGGTTCATTACAAAACAAATGTACTTAGTATAAGAAGGCTACTGTTGTGATATATATAGGTATATTAAAATAACATTAACTTAACTACATAAAAAGATGTTCATTAAAAAAAATTTTTATATTGTGATTTATTTAGAAAGTAAGTAATACACTTATGCCATTTTGTTTATAGAAAAGAAAGGGGTTGTAGGTAGACTTATGTATGAGATGTGGGTAGGGGAGTGAATGAATACACAGTCTTAGCAATGCACTCGTTGTTTCAATATATCATCCTGCCCAAATCAGTACTTTACACAACTGAGGGGCAATTGTCCAACTAGTATATGAACCACCTCTATGTCCAACTGGTTGTACCACGGGTAAGCAAAACTATCCGTAGTTCAACTGTAAGAATTCTTTTGTTTTCTGCGATATTATTATCTATTCTTCATGTCCGTTTATCTGAATAGTTAAGTTGTGAAAGAGTTGTTTTTTGAAAACAAACAGTGGGCATTCCAGGCCTTCGGGAACATAATGTTGAATTCTCGAAATGTTATATTCTCAAAATGTTGAAATCTCAACAACTATTTCTTGGCGGTTTGCCCTTCGGGCATCTGAAGCTACCTAACGAACCTAACCTACCTACCTATTGATTTAGTGTGATACCCGTGAAAAATATTACACTTTGGAGAAAAAAGCGTAGGTAGGTTAGGTTTGTTAGGTGGCTTCAGATGCCCGAAGGGCAAACCGCCCAGAAATAGGGGATCCCCGCTTTAAGTGGCAACACAACAGCCAATCTGCGGCTATGCATTGTAGTAACTGCACTTCACGTTAGCTTTGTGTGCGAAATAAGATCATGGCGAAACGATGAAATGACGAAATAGATATTATAATGAACGAATAAACTAATTAAAATCGTAGCGGGTACATATATGTGTGCGGTCATAGTGCGAGTAACATATACATGGAATTAGGTAATATTACAAAAATAAATAACTTTAGGTACGATAGGATAACGGCCGAATGACAAAAGCGTAAACAATTTTTTGCATCGTCTTCTACTTGGTTGAAAGGATTAGTGAGCGCATCAATTTATCACTCGTCGACATCGCATGGGTTCTTTCTTTTGTGTATAGCCACAAAAGCTTACGGCCTTAGGCCGCGTTTTCATTTTGTTAGCGGACGATTCTGGGTTCGCTCTGAAACGAAAACAGCGCTAAGTGAAATCTCTTTCATAATCTGTTGTAAAATCACGACAATGCGACTATCACTGCGTTCGGCTGCGTGTCATTTATTCTATTTTTTATTTTACGAGATGTACCTATTTACGAAATTTCGGTAAATAAAGTTAACAAAATAAATTCGCAAATAAATATGATTTAATATGCAATATGAGAGTTTTCTTTTTAAGTAGATACCTATGAAATATTGCACTAATAATATGGTACCAACGCAACGGGTCGGAATCACGTACATTACCCACTAACCCCCTGAGGCTGGCCGTATGACAACACACGCTAAGCCGAGTATACCTTCCTCACACCCCTGCCGTCTCCGTTTCCTTTCTTATTAAGTTCGTTGTATCCGCTTACCGACAGAAATCAGTCTGCCTACTCGCATTCATGGGAAATGTTTCAAAGTCATTATGAATGTGTTTGCACAACATTGTGTGTGCATGAATTCAATCTGAAGGGATCTAGCGAAATTGCAATTGCATATTTATTCGCAGTCGTCAGATCGTAGTGCTAGTGATAAGGCAGACAGCGCGCAGTGATTGGTGTTTTTTTTTTTGGTTGTCCTATTCACGGGACTTGGGAGGCGTGCGTGAGGTCCAAGCCAACAGCGCAGATGCCTTTTAAGACAATTTAATCTAAAAGCAAGGGATACACGTGGCGGATACATACCCGGGCGCATAATATTTGGTGAAAAGCAGGTTGGAAACCTCGTCAATAGGGTATTTGACAACATTAAAAATATATAACGAATTGCTGTCATCCTGAAAGATAATAAACTAATAAAGTATATTTCACTATATTTGAATGTAAATTATGTTTATTTTTTGGAAAATAAACGAAAGAAAATTTAATATTTTTTGAAATTCCATCAGGGACGTGAACGCTCTGTGATTGGTCAACGCTCGGATGACGTCACACGTGGGTAAACATTCTTGATTGTCTTGAGTGTTTTAACTGTTTTATTTGTATTTAGTTAATTTTAGTTATTGTTCCACAGTTTTCTGATATAATTATTCCGATTTATCCGTATATCTAGTGGCACAATATTCATAAGAATCTCAAACTGAAGCCGAAATATTTGAAAGCTGATAGCGGCAACCTACCAGACATAGACGCATTAATGGTTGCACTTTTCTTTAAAGATAATCCGGATTACTATGCTGCGGAACTTAGAAATGTAAAAACAGCTGTGTGAGTATACGTAGAAATTGTTTATTTACGAACATTTCGATTTCGATGATACGAATACGACGACGATATATATATATAGAATACGACGACGAGAATAGTATATCCATACTGCACTTTAGTTTGAAAGAAAAAGTATGCTACTAACTACCTACTAATGCTGAAAGAGCTATGTTATAAGGTTATGTATAGTAATACATTAAATACCTAGATCTTGTTTCGTTAAGAGCCAACAGGAGCTCAGTGAATTCTCAATTTTGAGATTTCAAAGTGATTATCGCCGTCGCGCTGACGGGGGCGGCGCCGCCATATCCCCGTGTGTGTGGTGCACGCACACAGACGCGCACGTCATTTGCGCTCGCGGACCTTATGCTTGCAAGTTGCAAGTCGCGTCGCGGCCCGCTATATAGGCATATCATAGGCTATAGGTACCTAGTTCTTACAAACTTTTTCTTCGGTTAATAACTCGTTAGCTTAGCTCGCTACCACCACTGAGCGTTTACTTATTTCCTGTTATTGTGATTTAACTTCTTGATTTTAGGTAGCTGAATTCAATATCCTTCTACAACCTGCAATCCAAATAACATTTAGACTTTTACAGGAGAGTAAAAAAACAATCATTTCTTTTCTGATTTCCGTGCGGAAAGTATCAACTTTCGACATGCTGTGCTATTAGTACCTACATTGTGCAACGAGGGCGGTAAGTGAGATTTTGTAAAGAAGGAGTTTACAATATTCTTACCCCCGGAGTTACACACAATGGTTTTCGTTACACTTGTGATGAAAAACTAAATTTTCAGGGAAATAATTTCAAATATTCGTCCGCCATATTGTCATTTCTTGACAGGTTAGGCATCTAAGGCACAGACCTTCGGAATTCAGCCACGATTGAAAATTTTGTGTAAAAATGTTTTCAACGGCTATTAAATTAATCCAATTAAATATTATAAACAAAAATACTAAATTATAATTGTCAGTATTTTAGAAGTAAAACTCCCTTACACACCCTTATACTTTAAACAAAGTATTTTACTTATAACTTACTTGGTTCGTACTTCGTATGAATTAGTGACATATCTAATTAAAAAAAGAAAGCTATAACTCCCGCGGGAACATTATAGGCCTTTTCCCTTCAGTACACCTGCATGAAATAAGATCTTTTCGAGCAAGTGTGATGAAAAACAAATTTGCCGCTCTCCGGCTTCGTTGAATAGAAAAAAAGAAAGCCTCAGGTTAGATAAAATTATCATAACAAAGAAACATGTGACATGTGATATTTCTTACTTTGATGTAATTATACAGTTTTATTAATGGTCCGTTTTTTATTTATGAGTCAGATTTTGATAAAAATAGGTATGTTTGAAGAGCTACTAATCCTGGTCGGAATAAATATGAAACCCTAATTTGGGACAATAGTCTAGTCTACAAAACGTTCATGGTGGTGAAGAATATAGTGTAAGCTGTTCGCATAAAAAACCGCAAATCGATGTACAGGTTAGCCGTTTGGTACACGTATACTAGAAGTCAAAACAAAATTTTCGACCCGCAGTTCCTAAAAAAAATTCCCTTGGGAGGGGTGCTTGAAATTTTTTTTTGTATAAAAAAAACTTTTTTTTTTAAATCTATCGTATTCTTCTCTTATCTATCATACGAAAGGGCTTTTTGAAGCGATTCTGAAAATATACCACATCATTACATTTTAGCCATTTTTCTTAAATTGAAACAAAAAGAATTTTCAAAACATACCAAGTTTGGGCTCCTCCAGATACGTTTTTTTGTACAATATACCACATATGATACGTGATATCCTCATATCTAACCCCAAAAAAGCAATTTTAAAAATAATTTTATTTAGTTTTTTTTTTTCAATACAAAGTGACACAGTTTGGTCTAAAGATCTTTATTTTCTCATAAGAATACATGATATTCACTTAAACGAGATTTTTTTTTTTCATGCAAAATACATTTTATCGGTGAGCGCAGACTTATCTAATAACAAATAACAATACTGTAGGTATTATAAATATATGACTTAAACTAAAATTATACAAATTAAACTAAATTAAACAAAAAACACTTTTTTTGTTTTTTTTTGTCGGGTATATCATTAACTTATAAACAGAACAATTAGCAATGGAATGCGAGCGTAGTTGCTACGGCCCGGACCGGCCGTTCTAATTCAATACCTATTTTACGAGACTTATGGAACTGTACTGCAGATACGGTACATATTAATCATACAATGATACGTAATATCCATATATCCAACGGGAAATACCTCTTTAACCCTTTAACTTGACCCCAAACTTGGTATGTTTTGAAAATTCTATTTGTTTTAATTTACAAAAAAAATGGCTAAAATGTAATGATGTGGTATACTTTTAGAATCGCCTCAAAAAGCCCTTTCGCACGATAGATTTTTGAAAAAAAAAATGTTTTTTCCATACAAACTACTAAGGGATTTTTTTAGGAACTGCGGGTGAAAAATTTTGTTTTGACCTCTTAGTATGCGTGTGCCAAACGGCTAACCTGTACATCGATTTGCGGTTTTTCTTTGAAATTGAGCTTGTACGGCTGCCACTAATAGAGATACTAACTCCTAAAAATACGTATGATACCTCATTAGATTCGGAATGATGTCTAGAAAAATGTATTCGAAGCGTTTATTCCCACATAAAAAAAGTTCAAAAGCTATTAACAAAAAACGGCCAAGTGCGAGTCGGACTCGCGCACGAAGGGTTCCGTACCATTACGCAAAAAACAGCAAAAAAAATCACGTTTGTTGTTTGGGAGCCCCACTTAAATATTTATTTTATTCTGTTTTTAGTATTTCTTGTTATAGCGGCAACAGAAATACATCATCTGTAAAAATTGCAACTGTCTAGCTATCACGGTTCATGAGATACAGCCTGGTGACAGACTGACAGATAGATTGACAGACAGTCAGACAGACAGACAGATATTATTTTAAAGGTATTAAATATTCTTGTATTAGGATTATTTAAATTATATGCATGTACCTGATGTACCCTACTTGTAAATGTAATTTACAAACGTTTTGCATGTTGGCTTTATGTCGACTGAATACTGACTCTAAAACTGTATTAAGACCTAATTGTAACGTATTCTGGCAAATAAACATTTCTATTCTATTCTATTCTATTTAAAAATTGGAAAAAAATATGGTGTATTTAAAACATATCATGGAATATACTACGGTTATAAGTTGATAGTATGTAAAGTTATTTTTTCAACAAGTTAGGCAATTATTAAATAACCACATTTTTCTCGAACTTTCGTCTTTGTTGTAAATTAAAAAAAAAAAATAATTGGCGTAAAAAGTATTTCACCTCGTGGAGCCCTTTTCATATACATACTTAATAAGATCACGTCATAAACGATTTAATAAAATAAATACTTTATTTAAAATAAATTTTATAATAATAGTGAAAATTGTAAAATATAAAACAATATTTTAACCAAAGTATTACTAATTTTTTTTTACAATCAATGAATGAATACGTACTTAGAACTGATACTTTTCTACATAACTGATATATTTAATGTTTAGTGCAAATCACCACAATTTGCTTCTAAAGAGCAAATCAGTGACCAAAAATTATATATAATTTTAATGTTTCGTTCATATATTCAGATTTGTGTATGAAAATGTGAAACTATTATTTCTAAAATAAATTATTCGTCCCTAATTTACACTAAAATTATACCAAATTTGATCTCATAGCAACAGATATGTAGAAATAGAGGCAAACTGGACCGCAGAAGCCGACTTTTCCCTCCCTTTTTGGGGGGTAGCCAGGACTTAATCTCGTAGCTAGTGCGTCAGCTCAGCTTTGTATGAACCAAGGAATAATAAATAGTGTTAAACGATATCCCCTGAGGCCAAAGTGCATACTCACTTTGCTTACTTCGCCTACTAAGAGGCAAATCGCGACTTTGTTATGGTTTATCGATCTCATCACATCACTAGATTATCGATATTTAATGTCGACTATTGCCCATCACTTTTCTATCTATGTACGTATTTAGAAACTTGACCCCGCCCTAAAATTAGTGCGATAAGAACAACTGCAGCTTAGGCGAAAAATCCTGCGTAAAAATCTCAAAAATCGAGGTTTTGTACTCGACTGTTTCCTCCTCCAAAACTTAACCAATTGTAACCAAATTTGTAAATCTAAATGATTATGAAATTGTCAGTGTCGGACTGTTTTGATATTTTGGCTAATTGATATCAGTTTTGAATACCACGCCTCTCATTGCGGCATAGTCAGTGAGGCCATTTTTGGCCATGTTTCTTCAAACCCTTCGGCTCTAGCGCCTTAAAAAACAAAAATATCATAAAAAGCAAAACACACCGACACAGATATTGACAATAATAATCTGTGTTGAAAAAATCATTGCTCTAGCTTCAAAAACCACGGAGGAAACAGTCGAGTACGTTTGTATGGAGAAATGACCACTCCTGTGGGCTCTTAAATAACAAAATCCGCAGATTTAATTACCATATTTATTTACAGTTAAATATTACTTACATCGAAGTTGTCTTCACACATAAAAAACATTTGTATGCGCTAAAATGCTCTTTGGGTCTGTTCGCGCTAGTTTTAAACACATTTTTCTTTTTTTGGGATTCGTTGGAATGGAAACAAACTTTTGTCTGGATTTTTTATAGTCGTACTTGAACATTGCGGCACTATACACCATTTATATACCATTTTACAGTGAAATAATGAATTCAATGCACATAAACCATAAGATTAACTAAGGTTATTGACTGAGTTTACTTGCGCGTGACGTCACACGTGTCACGTGATTAGCCCCTTTGCAAAAACAGCGTTTAAGGCGCGTTCAAAATAAATAAACTTTAACATTGTGCAAAGTAGTGTAATTATTAAGTCATAAACAATAAATTAAAACCATTTTCAAAAATTAGTCAAATAGCCTATTGTGTGGATCCCGTATGAGTCGACTTACGCGACTTAGTCCAAAAGCGCGCTGTACGAATCGTCGACGCTCCCAAACTCACAAGCGGTATTGAACCTTTAAGTCTGAGAGACTTCGCCTCCTTATGCGTGTTCTACCGCTTGTACAATGGGCTGTGCTCTGAAGAACTATTTGACATGATGCCAACGGCTGCTTTCTATCACCGCACCGCTCGCCATCGGCAGGGTGTTCATCCTCACACCCTAGCACCTAAATGGTCGCGTACTGTGCGGTTTAAGAGGAATTTCCTCCCACGTACGCTTCGGCTGTGGAATGAGTTCCCTGCCGAGGTTTTCCCGAGGGGCTACAGTATGGGGTTCTTCAAAAAAGGAGTGTACAGGTTTTTAAAGGGTCGGCAACGTGCGTGTAATATCTCCGGTGTTGCAGGCGTCCATAGGCTAACTGGTTACCATCAGGCGGGCCGTATGCTTGATTGCCACCGACGTGGTATAAAAAAAAATTAACTTAACTAACATAGCGGTTTCACTCACGTGTTTTTAGTCACTCGCGCGACATGTTTCGGAGAGCCTAGTATTAACAGCAAAACGCACTAAGTCTTGAGTAAACGATTTATTTTAACTCGATACACAACAATGCTTGACCGACGCTTCCGTGGATCCGGCACCAAGCCCTCATGACAGCTCGCGCTCATGACAACCGTCCTGTCAGTTAGGGGCGCGTTCCGAACTCCGCTAACACTAGGTCTCCATTTTCAAGCACTAACAGTACCTGAGTGAGTAGCGGTCACGACGGATGGGCGTCACGTACTGCGGCGCGCGATGATATAACCGGTTGAGGGGAGTCTTGCGCTGTTGTTGTAGGCGGGCGCGATGGCGGGTTTGGGTCACCCAACACTTGTAGCGATGAACAACACGAACTCACATGTCCACTGCACTGTCACAACACGCACCGGATTTTCGTCCCTGGATTACAGGATTAGCCCAGCCGCTGTCTCGGTTGAAATTAGGGCGCCGCCCAATCTCGATCGCTTCACGTATTTTACGCGGTACATAACATTTTTCACGTACCAGTAGCCTCGCCTTATCGAATCGGAGATAGTGCGACGTGCCTGTCTCGAGAGCGTGCTCTGCCACGGCCGAGTTACTGCAGTCCATCTTTTTCACACTCCGTATGTGCTCTAACAGCCTTGTGGCCGCAGTCGCATGGTATCTCGTAGACGCCCGGGTTACCCAGCGGGTCCTTGTCTTTTGGAGAGCGCAGAATATTCCTAATCCTTATATGAGGACGGAAAATTGTCCTAATGCTTAACCTCCGGCGTAATAGGCGTCCAATTTCATCCGTCACTCCCTTAATATACGGTAGGTACGCTGGTGCTCTCTCAGCTGTGTGCTTCTTTCGAAGCGACGTAGAACCAGCTGCACGCTGGCTCTGCCTCCAACCATACCCATTTCTTACAAACACCTGTCGTACATGTCGCAGCTCGCCTTATATATACTGCGGATTACATAGACGCAGAGCTCTGTTAATCAGTGCACGTGGGACCGACGACAGGTGTGCGGGATGATGATGTAAGCCGGTCTGCAAGTATCTGTCTGTGTGTGTGGCTTTCCTATGCACCTTATGCGACAGACGTCCGTTCTGATCCCGCATAACCAAAACATCGAGGAAAGGAAGTGATCCATTTGTATTCCTTTTCGATAGTGTCTTGGGATGCAGCTCGTTAAGATATGTGAGTAGCGGGTCCACGTCACTCTCGGACACCACAGCAAAAACGTCATCTACATATCGCCACCAGCGCTTCGGTTTATAAGGACTATTCTCCAAGGCTTTCCGCTCAAAATCCTCCATGAATATGTTAGCTACCACCGGCGCTATAGGCGATCCCATTGCCACCCCTTCAATTTGCAGGTAGTATCCCCCCCTCCAGACAAAATAACCGGAAGTCAAGCAAAATTCAATGAGCTCCATGTACACGGTAGGTAAGCCGTTACGAGCCACTAGTTCTCTAATTATTCCTATAGTTTCCAGTACCGGTACATTCGTGATTCGGCGCTTTTTTTTAGTCTTCTTAGACACGTGCCAATGTTATTATCAGTAACTCCCGTTGCAAATAATATATTGCTACTGCATGTGCATACGAATCAAACCTAGAAAAAAACCTACGATGCTAAAACCGAAAGCTGACGCCGTTCACCGGTATTTTTCATATAATGTAGAAACGAACAAAAGCGAGTGTAAATTATGCGGCAACAAGCTGAAGGTAAGGATGTTTTTAATCTTTTACTAGTTAACATCGCTCACTCTCACATGTGTTTCTTAAACCTTAAACCACGTCGATAAGAAGATAAGAACCTATATATCATTCCAATCCATTAATTACGAGTAACTTGTTTGTAAACAAACACGAGGATTTTTTCTATAACACCCTATATTCGCCTACTTTTTGACATATTTTTGAAGTTTTCTCTTAAGGCACATGTTTATTGTGTCAACATTAGTGTCTAAATGGTGTATATTATGATAACACCTAAATTTAAATTAAAAATAACCCAATTTTATGGATATTTATACCTAAAAAAGGAGCTCAAAGACAATAGGCGAAGTTTCATCTTTTTGCCTAATTTTGCCTACCCCATCAAACATGACTGAACATAGGCACACTCCATTAAAATTAAGTTCTACCCTCTGTATGATTCACGTAATTTATATTGAATCGTACTCCGGTGTTATTAAGGTCCTATTACGCACATTTTTTCATCATAGGCGAAAATAGGAAGACATCCAGCATGTTTTCATACATATCACGACAATCATTCAGGGTTGTCAAAAATCATGTTTTTAACCAACTGTTGCAATTAAAGAGGATTTCTGGTTTTCATGTCATAAAACATGTATAAGAAAAAAAACAACATTTCAAAATCAACCACAAAATGTATTCAAAGAGACATATTTATATTTTGAGAGAGAGAGAGAGAGAGAGAGAGAGATTATTACTGTAATTTATTTTTGTAAACCTGTGTTGTGTACAATAAAGTGATTACTACTACTACTAAAGAGTAATATTAATTAAGTACTTAACAAAAATCCCGCTTACGTTAGGTTAAACATAGATAAAGCAAGCTGCATAATTGCATGCACCTACATGTAAATCAAGTGTCCACGCAATTTTGCAGCTGAGTGTGCATGATTGAAAAAAAAAAAGATTTGTAGGTAGTGACCCAATAAGTAACTGAATATTTTATATCATGTAAAATATTGTAAATCTTGTAAAATACCTAAATCTCTTAAATTCAGTCTATAAAAAAAATTATGTCAACAAAAATACCACATGACTCAGTATCTGAGCACTAAACACGTGACTCGGCCATTCTGAAATAACTGACTCAGTTTATTGTGTTCCATTTTTTATGTTTTGAATGGGATAGACTATATTTATATCAATTATGCAATGATTTCGCTTTCAGTATTACCTAGACTTATATTGACCGGGATATAGACCGAAGACCGGGATGGATTGTATAAATACAAAAGGTAATCACGGTCTATATCCCGGTCAATATAAGTCTAGTGAAACTAACCGTGAATCATTCAAAACTCAGTATTACCTAGGTATATATTTATATATTTTAACAAAATGATTAATATTATTGTACGAGATCATTAGGATGTATTTATTAAATCGTATATTATTTATATAGTAACTAAACTTTTTTAGAAAGTTTATGGTATCACATCGTTCAAGCGGCTTTTGGCGATAGTTATAAGATATCCACTTAGTCGTCCACTGTTCTTTGCGCCAACAAAAGTTGGCGGTTAACCTATTAAATTAAACTAAATGTGGTTTCCATCAGAAAAAGAAAGCCACAAATCATTATTAACTTATAAAACATTATAGTTCGTAAAGTCAAAGGAAAAATGTAGTTTGCCCCTTCGATCTTCCTTTGGCAAAGGCAACAAAGCCGCGATGTCTTCCTTAAGAACAAAAGCTATATCATCTACTCGAGGCCAAACGAATAACTTTTTTGCGTTTCTAAGGAATTTAACGTTATAATTTGTTCCTTCCATATCTATTATTAATCCAGCATAATATTTGCAAGTTTTTTTAATGGTAAATTTTACCAGAACATAACTTCAGACCTCTATTTGATTTCTTGCATTGTCAAAAACTTCGGTTATTGATTCTGCGCTTGTATTTTAATTCATCAATATGCTCTTCGTCATTCACTGAATCCAATAGATTACTCTTATATTGATCCCATGATTCGGGTTCAGTTTCTGATTCTGATGAATATTCTAAATCCTTAATGAAACCGTCTGAATCAGAGTCTTCACGAACAGAGTGGCGTAAATTATTTTCCTTTTTTATAGTTCGGTGAGATGACGTGGAAGCTTCATTAACTTCACTCTTATTACTGCCACCTGCTTTAATATTTGAAAAACGTGTATGATTTTCAGCCACTTTTTGTATGCGTAGGGTGGAAGTTAAAGTAATTTTAGGTCCTTTATCTGTTATTTTATGGAAATCATCTTTGGACCATTTCTCGTCGTCTGGCAAAAATGTATCTTTCAAAACGGTTACTTTTGTAGATTTCATTGGAATTTTATTTGTGTTTGTAACTGTTTGAAGGGGCAGGTCAATATTGTTAATTTTAACCATGCACAACTGAAAGAGTGTATCCACAAGAGTGTATTTACGGCAATTATCTGCGGCGGTTAAACAGTTATTACGATTCTGAAATTTGGTTGAAGATTTTTTGGCTTATTACTTGTGGTTTTTTTAGGTACATTTTTCTGTTTAGAGCTAGTATCATTTAATTTATTTTTTGGCGTAACACTTGATTCAACAGTGAAGTCACTACTTAATACTGACTTTCCAGGAGCAACATTTAATTTTTTATTGCGAACCTTTTTCATTGGATCTGCAGCTCTATGCTGTTTTAAGAATTCCAGAAGTGCTGTGTCTATGCTTTGATTAAGTGATATATTAGCATTGGGTAGTTTTTTAATTACTTGTTGTGGGTCCAATGGATATATACCGGTACTTTTGAACGCACTGTAAATGTTGTCTGTTTTGTTACTCAATTCACTAAGATATGGCGTCATGTTCTGGGGAAATTCCACTGATCGCGAGGCTGCTTTTAAGGCGCAAAAAAAATGTTTAAGATCAGTTTGTAGATTACAATTAATGGAAACCTGTAAACCACATTTCATTAGGTTCAATATACTAACCCTGCCATGTCTATATATTTTTGAAACTGCGGTTTACATAAAAAACAACATGGATCAATTTTCAATGTTTAAAAGTGCTCGCAGATCCAATCCGTGAATTTACATCCAATCCGTGAACTCGGCTTTGCTTGCTAAAAGTATCTTTGGGATGGCACCCAAAATATACAATAAGTTGCCAAAACATATTATTGCAATAGATAATGCACTGAATTTAAGAAATGCCTGTATGACTTTTTGGTACAAAAAGCATACTATTCGATAATGGAATATTTACTCGACATATTTTGAATTTAAGTTGTTTTAGTTTTAAGTACACTTTTATATTGTTTGACATTTAAACATATTATTTTCGTTTTACATCTGTTATAATTAGTGCATGCTCCATCTCTTCTTGGTTATATTTGTATGCCAAATGGCAAAACATAGTGAAACATAAATTATTGTATAAGACCTATATTTAACATATGTTTACAAATAAATAAATTTTGATTTTTTTAATTTTTTTTTCAGAATGTATATAAAATCTGAAAGATTTATGCATGCAATTAATTGCCGTCCATGGTGGCCCTCTTACCTTAGTAAGTGACGATCCCTTCAGAAAAATTTTGAAACTGGCAGCAATGCCAAAAAGAGTAACAGCATCAATAGATGTAAATACTGAATCTCAAATTAAAGAAATCAACGAAAAATCAGTTCGGGCATTGATACCAGAAACAGCTTACCAAATTAAGTTAAAAATTGCTTCAGAAATTCGTGAAAAACTGATCAGCCTTAAAGTAGATTCAGCTACATGTTCTGAACGAAAATTCTTTGGAATTAATATTCAATATATGAATAACGATAAGATTATAGTCAGAAATTTAGCAGTAGCAGAAATTTTTCAAAGTCAAACGGCCAAGTTTTTAAAAGAAAAACTGTTAGAAATACTAGCCGAGTTCTATATTTCGACTAATCAAATTTCCTCTTTGACTACTGACAACGGGGCCAATATGAAAAAAATGTTAAAGTTGTTAAAGGGTACTTATTGTTCCGAAGACGTATTTGAAGACACTACTTCTGCAGATAATACTGAAATGTCTAGCGATGAAGAAGATGATGAGCTGAACGGAGTATCAGAAGAATCTGCCAGTTTCGAGTTGACGTTGCTACAAAATGCTGTTAGTAATGACACTTACAAAGTGAGGGGTATGTTATGTGCAGCACACACTCTACAGTTAGCCATTAAAGATGCTATCAATGAAAATGTTGAGGTCCAAGTAACTTTAGACTTAGCCAGGAAGATTGTAAAGATTCTGCGTACTCCTACAAACAGGAATCTGTTGAAGATGTGGTGAACTAGCCTAACGAGATAAATGAAACAGCTAGTTCCACATTAATTATTATATTAGAGTTTTGAATGATTTACGGTTTGTTTCACTAGACTTATATTGACCGGGATATAGGCCACGGATTAGGATTAGGTATGTCTATATCCCGGTCAATATAAGTCTAATTATTATATTATCAAATAACGGCACACAAGTCACAAGCACAAAGAAAAGAAGTAAGTGTATAAAGCACAGCACAGTATAGTTGAAGAGAGAATCAGAGGAAACACAGATAGAAATAGCACATAAAGAAAGAGTACATAAAAACTAAAATTATAAGCGTATTCGGCGCGCACGCAAACCGAATATAATGCAAGCGAGTCGGCGCGTAAGCAATAACCGTTAGCTTGAGCGGCGCGAGCGCATGCGTCCAGCCTCGAGAGTAGTAAATTGCCGACTGGCAGGAATTTCCGGCCGCCGATCTACGGCGGAACTAACCGAGCGATAAGACGGTATTTGAATGTTATTACATTTATATTCTTTATAAAAATACTAAGAATTGTCGCCACAAAGATAGCACATTTGAAAGTACCTATTAATGATTGCGCAACAAGATGGACCTCAAAATATGATATGCTCGTTCGTCTTCAATCCTTAAAAGGATCGTGTGATACGTTTATTGTGGTATAAAGTATATATTTTTTATAAACTGAAATAGATATCATACACTGAAGAAAAAGTGAACAAGTCCACCACATACACAGTAGTAATCAATTTATTGTACACAACACAGGTTTACAAAAATACTTTATCAGAAATCAGAAATATTTATTGTGTAAACTGTGTAGGTATAAGAAGTATAACTAGGTACATTTTTTGATAAACATAAACATATAGTAATGGAAGTACAAAGGCGAATTTATCCCTATAAGGGATCTCTTCCAGCTAACCTTCGAGTGGATGAGTGGAAAACTAGGCAGGTTAGGTAAAGTTATGTTTACCCATGCAGGTAGGTATTGCTTCCTGTATTTGTATATGTTGCGATGTTTTCCTCATGTAAATGTTATATCGACATGTCTAGTAAACTTACGGCTCCTGTATTTGTAAATGTGACGATGTTTTTTTTCATGTAAATGTAAATGTTAATTATATCGACATGTGTTAGTACTTAAACTTTTGGCTCCTGTATTTGTAAATGTGACGATGTTTTCTTCATGTAAATGTTATATCGAATTGTGTAATAAACTTTTGAATTTTAAATTATGAAATATCAACTATCTTTTCTTTCCAATTTATACTCACCTTATTATTTTATTTTATCCAGTATTTAACAAGCTACTTTATTATAATTTTCTTGTTAAAATCATGCTTTGTATAACATTGTATTGTACTTACTTTTCCTGTATGTCTTTACAATATGTGCTTGCCAATATTTCTTACATCAAGCAAATATTATAATAAAGTTGTTGATTAATGGGTACTAGAACAGCAAACTCGATATAACAAATTATAGATATATGACCCTGTTTACATATTGATTGGTGTTTAGTGTGAGTTTATACATTTGTAGCAAATGTATGAAGTCGTACTAAACATTAATCAATATGTAAACAGGCCCTGTAGGTATGAATATTGACGTTAATGCTTCTTGTTCAGATTTACAGATGGCGCTTCAAAATGGATACAAAAAAGTTCCACGAGAGGGCTCTCTTTCTCCTATATATTATACTACTCTTTGGTGGAGTCCCTCCGCGCGGAAGAAGTGAAACTTCGTAATGTGGAAAAGAAAATAGGAAGGGGTAGAAATTGATTTTTAGTGAACTCATATTGTTTCTTTAAGAAACTTTATTATATATATTTAATTTAACTCTCTAAACCTCCTTCACTCTTGTTCGCCTGGTACCTTGTATTGCGTTCGAGTCCGCTTGGTCGGCGCCGTGCGTCCCCTAGTCGATAAGGCCAACTGTGAATTACTTATATACTCCTGGTATCAAAACCACTATAAACCACTATAAAACTGCTAAAAACCACAATATTTAATTGCCTTTTATTGAATACCCCACACGTGTATGTGCAATGCATAGTTTGGGTGCAACCGGCAGTTTTGGAGACCCAGTACCATGCCCAGCAACATACTAAAAGTTGAAAGCGATTTCCGGATCTGAACTATATTCCCATAAGGTAGTGCACTAATAGTTCAATTACCGTGTTCGGGCACATGTGCAATTTCACATTCTTAGTAAACGTTTGTAGAATACTTATTAATAATTAAGAAATCTTGTGCTTAAATTCTTTTTATAGCTGGAAGACACTACTTGAAGCAGCCGAAGTCGTATCACGACAGGAACTCCCGCTAGGTATCGATTTTTTGGAAAAATAGCGAAGACCGATTGTCTCTCTCTAATTTGAACTTATGACGACTTGGTTTTAGCTTTCAATTAAGGACTTATTAAAAATGACAACGAGTTAATTTTGGCTGGGTAAAAAAACTGCGATAAGTAGCTGTTTTTTCACTCGTCGAACAAAAAAGGTACTAAAAACTCACGGTATCGAATTTCGGTAACTTCGGGGTATGGCTAAGTAAGGACATTTAAGGAAACTAAATGGCGCAACTAGTTAATTTTCGAAAATTTGTTGTTTTTTTTCATAAATGTAATTAAATGCTGCATATAGCGTTGTTGTAACACGGGCATTGTATTTAACTTTAACAAACAGTTGAAAACTATACTCGGGCACACCCACTTTGTCAGTAGAAAAGGCGGCAAAAAAAAATTTTTTTTAGCGCGAACGCTTGACCATATCCCATAGAAAAATTTCGCGCCTTTTCTACTGACATAGTGAGTGAGCCAGAGTATATGAAATATGAACGTCATTTCAAACATCGATCGTCCGAAATAGTACCTGCGTTTAGTATCAAATGAACAAAATAGTACTAAACACTAAGCAATGTGTGATATCCGTATCAGATAAAAATAAATTATTAATTATCCCCAAAATTGAGTTAATTAGAATACCGGAGTCTTTGTGGAAGTAACTTAATTTAAGTCCAGGAATGCACCCTTGAAATAAACTGAATTAAAAAACCTGGTGGATAATATTTAATGAAATTATACACTCATGGACAAATTTAGAAGAACGCAAAAAAAGTTTAATTACCTACTAATTTTTTAAATTAGGTGCTGTAATTAAACCTTTCTTTGCGTTCCTCCAGATTTGTCCAAGGAATCCTTCGAGTTAAAAAATGGCACTTATTTGTAGCCTTTGTATTCCGCGAACAAAAATTGAAAACTAGTTCATTTGAAAAATACCATCGTTGTTCTGGATATAGTCGGGTCATATTTTTGAAAAAATCGGTTTCGACTGGCAAATCATATTATAGGTACTTTTTGGCAACCATTTCTTAACGGGTTCCTTCCATTTGGCATAACTTTCGTGACCCGAAACGCATGTGGCATAACTTATTTGGCAGAACTGTTTTTCGACGAATGTTAACTTTGCCGAAACCTTCGGTTCGTATAATATACAACTGGCCGAATGTTTGCGACTCCGAATCTTAAATAGCCTATTATTATCTTGGTCGACTTTTGAAACAAATAATTTTATTTTGCGTTTGTTCAATTGTCCGAAAAGTTATTGGCATAATCTTTTTAGCATAATAGGTTTAAGCCGAATGTTTACTTTGCAGAAAACTCATTTCGATTCCTTCTATTTGGCATAACTTCTATGACCTAAAACGCATGTGTCATAAGCTATATTTGGTAGAATTGTTTTTCGACGAATGTTAAAATTAAAGAAAGCGTCGGTTTGTATAATCGGATTATACAATACGTACGAAGTCGCGGGCAACAGCTAGTTTTGTATACATTCAACTGTCCGAAACGCATAATTGAAGTCAGATGTGGGTGCTTAGTTAATTATGACAGTTACGGGTAATAAAACAACAAAAAAATGGGAAGTAATTAAATGATCAGCCGTTTTTAAAACTGATTCGCAAAAAAAATACCCATTTAATTAAGAGGTCACCAAAATGTCAAGGTTATCTAAAACCGAATCAGAGCACCCCACTATCCACGTGGTCTTGTCTGTCCTACCCCTAGAGAGCAATTATGCTTCGTCACAGCGGGCGTGGGTGGGTGGGTTGTTTTATTTCCTTGTAAGCTTAGTCTACAAATTGCCATCAGTGGTTGGGACTTCCTTTTAGGTGAATGAACCTGTACTCGTATCAGGATGCCCCGCTCCTCTATAAATATATCAGTCTTTTTTATTAAGAAATATTGTTGGTATACATGATACAGTAACTCATGACAGGTTGTGCCAATGTAATATAAAGTTGATTCAGTAGTTCCTTAGTAGTAATATATCTAAACATCTTGAAAATCCAGTTAAGTTTTCTTATTCTATTGTTTACATTTTCCAGTTGCATGTGCCATGAGAGGCGTTGGTCAAGTAGTACACCTAGATATTTAGTAAATTTTACTTTTTCCAGTTCGATGCATTCACAGGGGCAAGGATCATCCTGGGTACACATAAATAGTTTACCTAATCTAGGACACGTTTCAAACTACCCAAAAACCAGCATCTTAAAAGTAATAGCTCGCCGAAAGCATAAAGTGGCTACGTAGTTTACAACAATATATGTAATTAATCGCACTTAAACTATCGTGAGACATATTTCAAAATATTTATCACTACGGTTTTTACTCACTATTATTTTTAGTCGCTTTTGGCGACATGTTTCGGATTCTTTGGGAATCCATCCTCAGGCACGAGTGTCCGCGGCGGTTGTACGTCGTGCACTGCCCGCGCCGCCCGCCTCGTCGCTCGTGCGCACGCGCTGATGGGGCGGGGTCGGGGGGCGCGGGGCAGTCCGCAGAT
The DNA here is from genome assembly GCF_947568885.1 of Cydia strobilella. Classification (NCBI taxonomy): domain Eukaryota; kingdom Metazoa; phylum Arthropoda; class Insecta; order Lepidoptera; family Tortricidae; genus Cydia; species Cydia strobilella. Next base: position 35,924,147 of record NC_086068.1, read on the forward strand.
GGGTCCGCAGGAACTCAGCGGTGGCAGAGCACGCGAACGATATAGGCGCGTCCCATTTCATTCGTTTCGATAAAGCGAGATTACTGGTACGGGATAAATGTTTTGTGCCGCGTAAGATTCGCGAGGCGATTGAAATTGCACGCCGCCCTAATTTCAATCGGGACGGAGGCTGGATGTTGCCACCTGCACCTAGGGTCAAGCGGCAAGTGTGTTGTGACGATCGCGGGGACATAGTGAGTGCAGTGTGCTTGACTTCGTTCGATACAGCCGCCCTACCAGACCTTCACTTGACGACTCCATCTGCGGACTGCCCCGCGCCCCCCGCCCCCGCCCCATCAGCGCGTGCGCAACGAACGACGAGGCGGGCGGCGCGGGCAGTGCACGACGTACAACCGCCTCGTGCCTGAGGATGGATTCCCAAAGAATCCGAAACATGTCGCCAAAAGCGACTAAAAATAATAGTGAGTAAAAACCGTACTGAAAAATATTTTAATATATGTTATTTTATTATTATTTGCTATTAACAAGTCACAACGCCATCTTTTTCCATTTTGTCCGAATTTATAAGTTCCTGGCCGACTGCGTGTAATGGTAGTTAACTTTTGTAACGTTAGATGGAGCTTTACTTTCACGTGCGCCGCGAAGCTCTTCCATGTGTGCGTGCTTGCGGGGAGGGAAGAAGCTATCGGGCGTGGTTTACGAACCGGCATTCGCCGCTGCAGTAGCCCCTTAAAGGTTGAACACTCCCCCCTTAAAATTATCAAGACACTTACTAGTGGGTCGGCCATAATTTCCAACTTCCTGAAACGTAACTAACCAAGTATCTTGATTGTGAAGGTCAGTTTTCGCATTAAGACACTTGTACTAATATTTTGTGTTTGACCGCAAAAGGCACGCCTTTATTTTATTTTTATTAATTATGAAAAATGCCCAATATAAAGAGGGGGCAAAATTTCAAAGTCTAGTTACTATGTCTAGTGGGATATCATTTAAAAGTGCTCGAATTGAACATAACAAAACTATTTTTTATTTGTTTTTAACCATGTGATTCGTTATCCGAACGTTCAAACTTAAAAAAAAGTCGTTATATTTAAGGCTGACTACTGGTGCCTTTACTTACTGTCCATTTAACACATTCACTGCCAGCGACCCGCTAGGCGGTTTCTCTATTCGTAGGCGCTACGTACGGTTTTTCCTATGTTATTGCCTACGCTCGTAGTGCGTAGCTCGCGCTGGCACTGACTTGACTGTGTTAATAGCATTACATATATGGCCTGATACATAAAGTACATTAATAAGGAGTTGGCTAAGCGCCTAATAGACGCAACGGGTGACCGGAAGACTGGAGCATACCTCGCCCAACGCATCGGCGTTGCCGTTCAGCGCGGCAACGCCGCCAGCCTTCTGGGCACCCTACCGGACGGCACAGACCTGGGGCTATTTTTTTATTTATAGGACTTTTTAGGTAGTTTTAGTTTAGTTTGTTTAGTTCGTAGTTTAATTTATTTTTGTTAGTTTTAATTTGTTTTTAGGTTTATAGGTTAATTTTAATAATAGTTTATAAGTTTTGTTATTGTTTTTTATACAATATTATATTAAAAGTTGTATAGTATTAAAAAACTTTTATGAGATAAATACCAATCTTACACTAGTTATGCTCAACTTAATACCTATTTGTTTGAGGGTATATTTATTATTATACCTCCTATTTACTTGGAGCTTGGGCAAGCAATCAGGTGGTCTCAGGGGCCGAAAGAAATAATCTACCGAGTACATATAGCGCATCAGAAATTAACTTCGCCTTTACTTCTTCTCGAATGATAGACATTTCTAATTTCATCCGGTATTGCGTTGTATACCTTTGGGCCGATTGAGTGCAGCAGCTTTTTGGATTTTTCCAGTCGTCGTTTGCCAGTGCTAGTCGGGGGTGGTCGCATTTTATCGCAATATAAATATGGCCATAAATTTTCTACATAGGCACGTAGTGCTAATTAAAGTAAAGTGGTAACGTAGCCCCATATGTACTGTAAATATACTTAATCTACCTCGACCACAGGATAGTCATAATTAGACATGCAGGCGAAGTGATGTGTGTTACCAAATGATGTGTGTTAGGCTCGATTGCCGGCCCAGCCTTGTGAAATATGCTTCTGGATCTACTTATTAGGCATTACACTGATGGTGGGAAAGTGCACTGCCAAGCCTTTGCCGAAAAACAACGATAATACATCTGTACAGATCAAAATGAACAACATGATCATCCCAATCGTCAAGGACTTTAGATTGTTCGGCGTGCACTTCGACGATGGGCTTACCTTCGAAACTCGTGTGACTCTGCTATGTAAACAGTTAATAACATTCTACCAAAGGCTGAAAAGATGAGCACTAGTTACATGAGGATTAAACCCCAATATACAAAAAAAGTAGAGACCGGGCAGGATATATCCCTAACCACAGATGGGTGGACGTCCGACAACCACGAGACCATTGTTGCTGTTACTGCTCACTATATATCAGACTCACAATTGGAGTGAACAATGCTCGGTTGCGTTAAGTATGCAACCAATATCACCGCAGCTATCAAAACAATATCATGCTTCGCTAACACTTAGAATCGTTGCGTCCAGTTGGCCACAATCATAGAAACGCTAGATGTCGGTTAGACAAATTGCGAAGTATTTTAAACGGAGTTCACAAGCCCCGGCTAAGCTCAAAAAGATTCAAATGCAGTTAGTGTAGTAGAGTCTAAAGGAACCTTAACATTGATATGTATAACGCTGCCTTAACAAGACTAGCCTGACATCTATGACAGCTAGTCCCCTCCTCTTTCACTTTTGACAGCTACTACACGGATAGGATCGATCCAAGGGCCTGACACTCTTTGATAGAGAAAGATAGTCTTTTTGCGATTCCAATAAGAGGAAAGAGAAAATAGTGCCATGCTTTGTCCTTATCACCGACCGGGTTTTTTTTCATGGTCGGGTTATGGCAGCATAGGTAGGAGGCGATGGCGAAATACCGAAATTTATAAGAGTGAAAGAGAAAAAGGATTATGCTGCCATACTTTAACCTGTCAATACATGAATATATCTTTCTCTTACCCCTGGTCGCTCGGTTTCATGTCTATAACTACTATACTATGTCTATGGATCGATCTCTGTTACTAAAATCTTAAATAATTATGATATTATCTTATTAAAATAAACTACCATTGAAAAATCTCAGACATTGTATTATTGAAGAAAAATACATGGCGTAGTCTGAGAAGAAAGATTATGAAGATTAAACTGGATTAAAATAAGAAGTCACATTGCGGACGCCGGCCGGCATAAGTTAGTAATAAGACTAATAAGGTAATCTAACGAAGTTTTATTAAAACAAAAGAAGTATCGACAATGTCAGACGACGAAAGTAAAGAAAAGACGGTGAAAATTGACACATCCGAAGTAGACAGAAGCAGAGACAGCATGACATGACGTTTTGTATACGCGGTGGAATACAAAATGCCACAAGGCCTGAACCTAGACGACATCGGCAATTGTTAGCCGCAATGGCAAAGGTTTAAGCAGTCATTCCGAATATTTTTACTCGCCGCGGGATTCGGAAGGCTACAGAAAACCAGAAAAGCTGCTATACTTCTAAATTGCATCGGACAGCAAGCACAGAATTGTTATTTACGATACAAGTGCGGAAAAGAGGAAAGTCGAAACAAGTGGCGATAAATTAAAACACGACCGCAGGGAGTGTTTTAAATCGACACGAGTTGCGAATTACCTATTCGCACGCGTATCGTAAAACGTTTTACAGTACATATGGCCCTTTAAACTTTCGACATATGCACTAGTGCGAGAAAGTAGCACCATATGTACTGTAATAGTACATTTCGATACTAGTGCGAAAAGTATGTCATTACTCTACGAGTACCGAGATACGAGGACGAGTGAAGAATGACATTTCCGCACGTGTATCGAACGACGTTTTTTAATACAGTTGCGAAAAAATAAGAAAGCATCAAGTAAGGAATGGAATTCGAAACTTTTATGTTATTAATTCTGTGACATCATTGACATTGACATTATGAAGAGGTGTTTTTCTAGCTTTTATTCGGCTAGAATAGATTTTTATTGAACCCACTTCAATGAAAGTTTTTTTTCATTTCTCATGCTCTGAAAGAGGGTCATTGTTGTTCTAAAAGGTGCGCAGAAAATGATACGTGTCTGCACTAGAGCATTTTACGTTCGAAGTACGATATTTTTAATTTTTTTACGATAAGCAATTGAAATTTGAGTTTAAATGGATTTGTTATACAATTTCCATTGTGATACTTGACTCTCCATTCCATAAATAACGATACTTTTGCCTGAATTTTTAATTGAAAGTTCCCTCAATAAATACTATAAAAATGTATTATTCGTCATGTTTTTGAAAAAACACATGCATTTTACTTTCCTCGTATTCGAAATGAAAAGTAGAGTGTTTAACTCGGGTGAAAGGCATCATTTCTGCCTCGGACTATTGGCGCTCTCACTGCGTTCGAGCGCCAAGACACCTCGGCAGAAATGAGTGCCTTTCATCCCTTGGTTAACAATCTACTATTTTTCAAATGCATGTTCTATAAGACAGAAACAATTGTAAATATTAAAACATTGTAATATTATTACCTAAATATCGTTATTTACGATTGTTTGTGTATCGTATATATTTATAAAAAAAATATCGAATGTTGCCTTTGGAAACTTAAAACATTCTTGCAGTAAGAAAATACGCCTCTTCTGTGACAGGCGTTCCGTTCCATTCAGACAACTTATTAAGAACGGTTTTTCAACATTAAAAAATAAACGTGTTATTATACTTATAATGATGAAGAGGTAAGTAATAAAATATGAAATATGCATATTTTTCGTATTCTTACATTAACAGTAGGTTTTTATGTTGATTACGACGTTTAAAGGAAACTAATATTAACACTCATCAATAAGTAGTCATGAATTGGAACAAGTAAAATTTTTTAAAAATTGGAAAAGTAAAAAGCACTAGTTCGCGAAAACCAACTTTCCGCACGCTAAACAGCCACGAAAAGTAGCACTTTTTGAGCAACTGTATTAAAAACTATATTTTAATGTCTTACAAACAGATGAGAAAACGATATTAGAAGAAATAATTAGATTATTCGACGAACACTTCAAACCTAAGCAAAACGAGGTGATTAATCACAAGTTTAACAAACGGGTCCAAGAAGTTTTATTTTATTGGTATTCAGGACAATAACAGCCGTTCATTTCAATTCATTAGTAGAAGGGTATCAAATTATTTGTCACAAAACTGTAACTATTTTAAAAATACTGGCATTTCTATTCTTAATTACATGGACCAAAAATCACTCGACGAAAGAAGACACTTAAAAGAAACAATATTAAATGCGCGGATATTGGGCAAACACGCTGTATTAAGAGGAAATAAGTTAGTAATAAACGGCCGTGAATACATTCCCCAAGGTACGTGCTCCCAGCCTACGAATAATAATACCATGCACTCGGAGACACCCACCACTTCTGACCGACAATCGCAAAATATAGATAATATGATTAATATGACATCTTCCTCAATCATAAACAAAAACAATTCTGATCTAAAACAGCATAACCCCATTCATACCTATACAAGAAGATAACTTAACTTTTTTTCGAAAATAATAACTTCAGAGATATTAAAATACTATTCCAGAACATACAAAGCCTGAAAAATAAGTCACATATATTGGAAGCATTTGTTCACAACAGCGATTTTCAAGTTATATGTCTAACTGACATGTGGATATCACAGAACCAAAAGGACCTCATTGAAATCGACAATCGATTATCGACAGGAGCGGCGCGGAGGCGGTGTGGCGATTCTGACAAAAAAAGGACTGGACTATTGTGAGAGGACGGAACGAATTGTCTCAAGAATATATAACAGAATTATGTACAATAGAAATACCTGAATATAATGTTTTAATAGTAAATGTATAGTAGCTGATAAACTGAGTTCATATTTCAAATACGTAGCTGTTTTAATAGTAGCTGATAGGAATATTAATGTATTTTTTGATATTTTAGCCAAACTATTGTCTAAAATAAAATTAAAGGAGCAAAATATGCGACTTATTATTGGCGGAGATTTAAATATTAATATAGCTATAAATTCATTCACATCACAACAACTCTTAAATGAAATGTTGTCAATGTTGTCATGCAACCTACATCAAATAGTTGACAAACCAACTCGAGAAAATAGCATATCTTCCACTTGTATTGACCTAGTTTTCACAAATAAATCAGATTACGAAATAATAGTCACAGAAAACGGACTTTCGGACCATAAAAGCGTTATTTATACCTATCAAATTTAAAAAATAAAATCAGTAAAAAAATTACGTTATGTTAAAAAGAGGTTGTTCAATCATAATAATAAGGAAAGTTTTAGATTAGGAATTAAAAACATCGAATGGAATGACATATTTTCCTCTAGTAGCGATATAAACAGTAATATGTAGTATGAAATATGTATACCTTCCTATAAAACAAATAAATATAAAACCTATAAATAATAATAAAACCTGGCTAACGAGCGGACTCCGCCGAGCTTGTAAAAATAAGCGACTTCTAAGGATCTTAACTAACCACACAAAAAGTGAGGTGATAAGAAATTATTACAAAAAATATAAAAATATTCTTAAAAAATGCATAATTACTTCAATAAAACTAAACTATATAAAAATAATGCGCCGGTCAAAAAACAAAATAAAATCAATGGAGTATAATTAAAAACACAACAAATAACAATACTCAGCGCCATAAAAACATATCTCTAAAAATTGGAGATTCTATATTAGATGCTATCAATATACCCCAAGATGTTGTCAACACGCTTAATGAGTATTTCGCAGCGGTCGGTGAGTCACCGCCGGCTGGCTGCACCGGCGCGAGCGCACCGACTGGCCGCTCGGTTATCATCCCTATTACTAACTCCATATTTATTACTCAAGTTACTGAACGCGAAGTAAAAAACGTAATACAACAACTGAAGAATAAAGTAAGCTACGGCATAGACGAGATCCCACCGAAATTAATAAAAATATGTATATTGGAACTAATTACACCGTTAACCCTTTTAATAAATCAGTCTCTTAGAGAAGGAGTATTTCCAGATTTGCTAAAAATATAGCCTGGAGGTGACAGTAAAAAAAAACCCGTGCCAATACAGACCTATAGCCCTCTTGCCAACTATATCTAAAATATTTGAAAAGGTCATGTCGAACCGTGTTTATAATTTTTTCGAAAAGTACTCAATACACGATAGTAACCAATATGGGTTTAGAACCAATCCCTCCACTGTATATGCAATATTTAGTTACATACATGAAACCCTAAACGACATAAATTATAAAAAGTACGGGTGTGGCTAAAGCCTACGACCGCGTATCACACGAAATCTTGCAAAAAAACTGTACGGCATGGGAATCCGCGCAGTCGCACACAAGTGGTTTAAATCATATCTAGAAAACCGCAGACAGTATGTACAGCTCCATAATGTTGATAACAGTACAGGAGAAACGCATATAATCACTTCGCGAATGCGGCATACCTCATGCTCCATACCTCAGGGGAGTGTGATCGGCTGTCTGTTTTTAGCATACATCAACGACTTACCTAAAATTATTAATACGAAGTGCGTTATGTTTGCAGACGACGTTTCAATATTATTAAGTTGTGCTGATGGTGCTGAATGCAATACGCGCCTGCTAGAAACTATTAGCATAGTCACCACCTGGCTACATGAACACAATTTAGACATTAACCTAACAAAAACAAAAGTAATTCAGTTTAAACTTACTCAGAAGAAACCCTTGCACTTGCACTTAGATATCAACGATAGTCCAATTGAAGAAGTCATTAACTGGAAATCGCACATCCAAAATATTAAATCAAAACTTGCAAAATTTGTATATGCACTTAGTGTCTTAAAAATAAATACCAATTTGGAATGTGCGATGACGGTGTATTATGCGTACGCGCACGCCTGGCTTAGTTACGGCATTGTCCTGTGGGGTGCGAGCACCGATGCTCACCAACTATTTGTTATGCAAAAAAAGTGTGTTCGCATTCTGACCAATACACGCATTCCAAATAGTTGTCGACGGCATTTTATAGACCTTAAAATATTAACACTACCTTCTATGTATATCATGGAGGCGGCAGTATTTGTCAAGAACCACCCATATTTATTTAACGGAACGGAAGTAAAATAAAACTATGAAAACGGATTATATCGCGTATATTGAATTTATAATACATCCCGACGTTTCGAACCCTTTACAGCGTTCGTGGTCAACGGGTGACTGAGGAAAAATTACAGTGCCAAAATACCCACATACTAAAAATAATGAACAATCATAGACTATAAACTTTAAGGCTGGTTGTACATGCAAAATCGGTTCATAAGGCTAGTTATACACTACAATTATTTTCAAGTAAAGATATATATATATATATATATATATATATATATATATATATATATATATATATATATATATACCCGATAAAAACTACGCCGGCTCCAACCCTACACCACGGACCCGAGAAGATTTAATTCCCTCCTAAATTGTAGGAGGGTATCCCAATATGGGACCGGCAACAACCGGGAACGGAAGTATTCAAACCTGAGAGTAGACGAAAAAATCAAATTATCTTACCGCCTAGCAAGCTTGCCATAGTTAAAAATGGTCCCTTCTATCGATGTGTCCAAATAATGAATAAAATTCCCGAAACTATAAAAATTAAGCGACATCAAGTTATTTAAAAATAAATTAAGAAAGATACTTATCGAGAAATGTTATTATACCATAGATGAATTTTTTGAGGATCAATATTTAGCAAACATGACATAATATACTGGATTAGAATGAATTTATTATTATTATTATTTTTCAAATATAAAACAAATTGACATGCACGACTTATATAATTATAAAACAACCTATCAAATTGCTATTATGTTTAAATCAGGGACCGGCCCGCTATCCCTTATCGGGGTTTTATAAGGTTATTGCATAAGGCTTAACTCACCATACCCTTTGCCAGACGAAACCCTTTGTTTTGCTTTTAAAAACCCTTATATAAAGCTACCACATTTGAGTAATCGGTAGCCCAAATACCCTTACAAAACCCTTATCATCCGCTCACCAACACCTTGCATATTGCTTATAAGGGTTAGCCTTATAAAGGGCTTCCCTTTTAGCATATAAGCGTGCTAATTTAAGTCGTCTACCTTGTTCATAAAGCACACATTACTTCGAATCCGAGCGATCGTCGGCGGCGACGGCGGCGTTCTTTGACTAGGCACGTATTTTCTTTCCTTTTCATACGCTACCGTAGATATATACTAATCCTGTCTCTTTCACGCAAAGGGAAACCTTTATAAAAAGCGCTTAAAGATAAGGGTAACCCTTATTAAGAGATAGCCTTATTTTTGGTTAGCTTTTCGGTAAGGCTTAGTCAAAGGTAAGGGTATGAATGGGCTTGCAGTTCAAAAGGGAAAGTCTTTCAATGTGTTAGCCGTATTTAAGTGTCGCCCATTGAAAGGGTTTTATCGCGGAAAGGGTTGTCCGGTCCCTGGTTTAAATAAAGTTTAAACCTAGTGTTGCAGAGATAGAAATACTGCTGCGTAATGAACTAAAATGAGATGTGCTTGCAATTACAGAAGATTGGTTAACTGACGACAAATTAAAATGTGTCTGTATAGATGACTTTAGATTAATTTCAAGTTTCTGCCGCTCGAGTTACGAACACGGCGGCTCTTGTATTTATAAGTACGTAAAAATGTTAAAGCTGTTGAAAATGTTTACATAACTGCATTATCGGACGAACGATAATGTGAAATATCTGCAGTCGATTTAATAGATTTTAAAATTACTATTGTATGTATTTACAGGTCTAATTGTGGAATTAGTAGTAACGAATTTCTCTGGTACCTAGAACGCCTGCTCGATAAAATAAGTACTGTCGATCGAGATTGTATAATATTAGGTGATACTAACATAGATGACACAGAAAGCAATGTGAGACCAGAATAAAAAAAAATGTATGATCTACTTGCGACTCATGACTTTAGGAACGTGGTGAACTTTCCTACTAGAGTGACGGCCACCACATCCACCAGCCTAGACCACGTCTACTGGAACGGCGATCGCTCGGTGCTGCGCGCGGCGCCCGTCGTCACGCACCCCAGGGACCACCTCGCCGTGCGCGCCGAGCTGCTGCGCCCGCGCGCCCCGCCCGCGCCCCGCACCCGCCGCGCAAGTTATCTCGACGCGGTCCTACCGCGAATTTCGAGCTGCGATCCAAAGTGTAGATTGGGATGAAATTTTACGCCGTAACAATGAATCCGTAAACCGACTAATAATATCCGTAATTAACGTTCTCAAAAATAAATTCGAAATTTGCTTCCCTATCAAAACGATTAATAACAGACAATCAGATTCATGGGTAACGAATGATATTTACAACCTTAAAACATTAATGTTCGAATTTATTGACCTAGCAAATCGTTTACCCGACAACGTCCACATATCAAATCTTATCGCTAGCATGAACTTAAAATATAATAGTCTTCGTTCCATTTGGAGTTGAAACTCTAGGTCCATGGGGTCCCAGCGCGCATAAGTTGTTTGCAGAAATCGCGAAGCGTCTGGTTGACGTAACTGGTGACCGAAGAGCTGGCGGCTTTCTCGCACACCGTATCAGCATTGCGATACAGCGGGGAAATGCCACCAGCATCCTTGGTACAATGCCTCAAGGGCCTATTTTAGATTTAAGCTAGTTATTAATTTCGTTTACGTAGTACCACTGTATATACTTTGATAGTCTCCTTAATTCAAGAAAGGCCATGTTTTACGGAAACAAAATTGTTAACAGCTCGAACACCATAAAAACAATGTGGTCGGTAATAAATAGGGAAAAGGGTAAGCTACCCCTCGACCCAGTGGATTTCACCGACATAATTTTGAACTCAAATGGGGTAAAATTTAAAACAAAAAAAGAGGCAGCAGATGCCATGAATAGTAGACTCGCTAGTGCGGCCGCTACATGCGGAGTGCCACCCGCGGACGCACCGCGCGCGTTAGCTCTGCTGTGCGCCGCCCGCCCGCCCTCAGACCGATGCATTAGACTGAAACCATTTACACCCGACGAGGTATATCGCATTATCACCTCTAGTATAGCTAAAAAAGCAACACGGGATATTTATGAGCTCTCTGTGAAGCTGATCAATTCCTCTGCAACAGAACTGTCTCCAATACTTACCATTTTATATAACATGTGCCTCCGCGAGGGCGTTTTTCCCGATCCACTAAAGGAAAGCCGCATCTCACCGCTGTACAAGGGTAAGGGAAGGAGGGACGATCTCGACGGCTACAGACCTGTTGCGATATTTCCCGTAATGGCAAAGATCTTTGAGTACGGCCTAAGCTCGAGGTTAACAGATTTTTTACAATCAACTGACGCCTTATCCGATAAGCAATTTGCATATCGGAAAGGGCGTTCAACTACCTCATTAACACGAGCCCTAGTTCGGCAAATAATGGACGCCCATGATCGTAAGAGCCAGGTCGCTGTACTGTGTTGCGACTTGTTGAAAGCATTCGACGTCGAAGACCATGACGTCCTAATCAACAAGCTGCAGCACTACGGATTTGAAGGCTCAGCACTTGCATTAATTGCTGACCTATTACGCAACAGGTCGCAAGTTGTGGTCGCTAATAACGGTCAAGTGCGATCAGACGCAGTTACCACGAATATGGGCGTAGCACAGGGTTCGTCCGTATCCAATATTCTCTTTACGCTACTGCTAAACGACCTTCCGAACGCCATCGATACCGGACAAACGTTCATGTACGCTGATGATGTGGCAGTGGTAGTGGACGCCTCGACCTGTGATGAGCTCGAATATAAATTAAATTTGACCGCGGCATCAGTATCAAAGTGGTTTATGGCTAATGGACTTATTTTAAACACCAAAAAACCCAGTACATCCACTTTGACCTCTCTAACCGGCAAACGAGACAACTGTCAGTATTGGTTAACGGTAAGCTGATCAATCAAGTCCAAAACTCAACGTTTCTTGGGTTCGAGTTGAGTGGCAGCCTACCTGGAGCTGTCATATAGACAAAGTGTGCAGTAGATTAGCTACGGCATGTTTCGCAATTAAACGACTAGCGAGACTACTTCCGACGGAAATGGTTCGAGCGTGCTATTTTGCGTCCATACATTCGCACCTTCAGTATGGGGTCGAACTGTGGGCAGCAGCTGCTGATTGGGAAAGGGTATTTCGTCTACAAAAGCGGGCAGTAAGAGCTTAATGCGAATCCCTCAGACCGAAACTACCAAGCCACACTTCAAGTCACTAGGCATTTTAACTCTGCCTTCTCTTTATTTTCAATATGGCAGTAACTACACGGGAAGAAGTAGACGCAACGCCTAAAAACTGTAACGCTACCCCGCGCCGGTATGAGAACCGCAGTGCGCGCGCTGGTAAGTTACCTTGCGTGCCACACCGACTCGCAAAGTCAGGAAAGCTCACACACGTCATGGGTCGCAAGATCTATAACCACCTCCCGGGTGAAATCATCGCTGCACATAGTGCAGCAATATTTAAAGCTAAACTTAAAAAATGGCTTATAGAGCAGGCGTTCTATGACCATAAAGAATTATTTATATAGTACCGTAAACTAAGAATGTTATTTACAATTGTATTTACATTATTTTAACAGGTAATTATTTATTACCCATAAAATATATGAATGAATATGAATATGAATATGCATGATAATTATTGTACTTAATTGTAATTTATTTAGTTATTAAGTTTAGTTGTTAAGTAACATGTCCTATATTGTATGCCCTAGGAGGGTATCATGTACCTACTAAGACTAAAATGTAAGACCTTAATGTACTGATGAAAATGATAACAATGGATTAAATGAATATGAATATGAATATGAATATAAATATAATAATCCCAATAGAAAAAAGATATGGGGGTCTCGTATCTTTGAATCGGCGTTTCAACCTCCAACTAACAGTCTCACCTCACTTACTTTCTAGCGGCTAAAATCTAGCCTCTCAAGAGGGGGCTAACGAAAAATTGTAGTTTTTCTATTGAAAATATATTCCCAAGGGCAGACTCCAACCAAAACCTTAAAAGGTTAAAGTTGCCTCGATATAAAAAAAAAACACGAAAACGTCTTACTTTCATTTAAATATTCTCAGTTCTATATCATTACCCTGCAAACCATATCAGTATGATTTTAGTATAAAATAGCTAGTTGTATTGCCGAGTAAAACTGTAAACAGAAATATTTTAAAGTAGATAATTGAGATAAAAGCTAAAAATGCGCGCGACGACGGTCCGTCGTTTCGCGCGGCGCGCCATATATTTTGTCCTCTTCTATTTTCATGCCTTTACGCCCCCACTTAAGCAATGTAAGTACGTACCTCAGAATAATGACTAAAGCAAAGAAGCCGGGCAAAAATAAAAGCTTGGTAAAAGATATCGTATTCACAACACGCTATTACTTTTTGTCTATGAGTGAGTGAGACAACAATCCGCAAGTTCTTTCGTTTTTTTCAGTATTGTCATAAAATGAACTGAGGGAAATGTCAAATGGTCCTATGTGGTTCTATAATATAATCCAGCCAAATAAAATATATGTTCGTTATTTCACAGGTAGGTGTCAACTGTAACAACTTGACATAGTCGTATTATTTTAGTTGAAATATTTCGGGAATTTCAGCGGTCATCTTGGTTTATTTTAATTATATTGTTGCTATTCCTGAAAGATTGTTGGAAAACGTGCTGAGTTTTTATTTGTAATGGTTTGAAGTTCCCCTTGTGTGATCGAGGGCTGTAAATCGCATAGAGGAAGAAAAGAAAATACGCACGAACCGATAACCTTTAATCGGTGAGTTTTGTTCAATTTTGAAGAAATTAATTTATAGGACCTGACCCTAAACATAGAAATCGATATGTTGTTTATGTAATTATTACTTGCATTCAAGTCTATATAGATTTTTGCATATATTTTCGAACTTTTCTGCTAAGTATGAAAGGTTATATTTTTGGCATAGTGATGTATCGACCTCAGATCAATAACCTATCGACATTTACAGCTTTCTTATAGTTTGGCCCAGGACTGTCTCATTTTAATTGATGAGTACAGTCAAGGGCATAAATACATATACATTCCCAAAGTCTCAAAAATATGTGTACGCTCAGACAATAAAATCCGTGTTCACATATTTTTAAGCCATTTGTCTGGATCGATATTTTTGCCTTCGACTGTACCTATAGTTTTCTTTGTTCTTACTTACTGATAGATTGTGTTTGCCAGACAGTTTAATACTAAAAACCGGTCAAGTGCGGGTCGGACGCGCGCACCAAGGGGACCGTACTTTTTAGTATTTGTTGTTATAGCGGCAACAGAAATACATCATCTGTGAAAATTTCAACTGTCTAGCTATCACGGTTCATGAGATACAGCCTGGTGACAGACAGACGGATAGCGAAGTATTAGTAATAGGGTCCCGTTTTTACCCTTTGGGTACGGAATCCTAATAAAAAAGACATTAATGATCATTGATGAATGTTCCTTTTATTAATATTGTTGGTCACAAAACTTAACTTTTTATTTCAGATTTCCAAAGGACGAGGAATAGGGGATATTACTGCAATATTCTGCCACCAGAGTGCAGCACTAGCTTTTTAGTGCACCGTAGAGTAACTTATTCATACTGTACCTTTAACAGGTTTTTGACAAGTTTTCAGGGGACCTACCGGAAAACTCGAATCCGAAATTTCGTTATTTAGCTGCCTCTTTATCGCTCGAATACGCAAGAGTGACAGAGATGTTAGATAACGAAAGTTCGATTTTCTTGTTTCGCGATACACCCTCAGATTGTGATAGTGGCGCCACCTACGCCGAGTTTCGCGTAATATTCCCTATTATTAAATAAAAAATATATATTACACGAACTTTTTTTTTTTTTTCATTTCCTATTTGATACAGTCAGCTGCAGAGAAAAGGTACCCCACGTCCATACTAATTTACAGAACTTTGTATGCAGGGGGGGTGCCTTTTCTCTGCAGCTGACTGTACATGACTAGAAACTATACATAGTCTTTTAGCATTAGAAAAAACGGTAAACCATTTCCAAGTGTCTTTTTATTGACAAGTTTTTTTATAAATATAGCAATATTTTACTTATGAAAGCAAAAGTATGTAAATAGTCGTATATTATATTTGTTGTGACTTATTTTCAAAGTGTTTTTCGATAAAACGACACGTTAAGATCGCTCGCCTTCTTTCTAATGATAAAAAAACGAGAGGTATAGTTAGACGGTTCTAAATGGTAGACTGCAAATGAGATAAAAGCTATATTAGGTACATGCATTAATCCTCATATCAGGCGGCTCTTTGATTCCAAGGATTGCATAATTTTTATACTTTTTAATGATTTTTAGAATATGGAAATTATAAAAAGCATAAAAGTTATGCAATCCTTGTATTCCACGCATTTCATTTCATTTCATTTCATCGAGCCGCCTGCTACAGATGTCTTGAAATTGCCGCGTTTTTTCAGGTTCAACTTTCATTAGCCAGACTATTATCAAATTTTGCCAATTTCGTGATTATTCTTTTACACGGCACATAAACTTATGCATAATTTATCGATATAAAAAGTCGACACAGTTACATCCCTAGAAAAATATCAAACTTATGACACCGTAAGTAAATGAGAAATAACAAGCATATATGCATCTCTTTTCGGCACATTATCTAATTCGTAAGGAAGTAAAGTACGGGTATACATATTTTCGAAGCATTTTTGCCCGACTTCTATGCTTTAGTCATTATTCTGAGGTACGTACTGTTTCGTGACGGTGCGAGCAAGCGTTAGTCATTGACGTCACTGATTTTAAATATTCTAAGTATACAAGCATTTTCTTACGCAAATACTCATATGGATATTACATATCGACATTATCACAACCGACAATGTGCTGTGTGCTGCTACATTTTGTTTAATTTCACAGTGTGCATTGAAAATTAAGTTTTAGCCGGAAAAAATGCTACTAAAGTCAAATTTAATGAAATGTCACTTATTTCGTTCGGCGCGCGGCGCGCTCATCACTCATTCACGCCTGCCACAGAGCATATTAATGACTTTATTGCCCTGCCTGCCTGGGGTGTCCTTGAGCATGTCCCTTAACACTTTCAGTGCCAAGCGCACCATTTCAAACACAAAATGAACCCACGCAGCGGGTTCTTGGCAGTGAATGTGTTAAAAGTAAAGTCGTTTGCTGTATAAGGGTTTTCGTAACAGATATGGATTTCAACGAATACATCATTGAAAAGAAGTTTCAACCTTACGAACTAGAGTCGGACCAAGTTAAGTGTGCATTGCGTTTGCAATGACAAAATGTGGCAAAGTCATCATTAACGTAAAATTTGTATGATAATATGATGCTTGTAATCACACCCCCTCACTTTCTTCTGTTTCAATCGGTGCAAAGTTAGCTTAGACTCTATAGAGTCGGACCAAGCAACTTGCCCTCAATCGTAACATCGTAACGCTGCGTCTTATATACGTAAGCGAACAACTCGCGGGTCCACGGCGTTCGGGTTCGCAACGAGATCGCCCACGTAGGACAATTCTATAGGTATCAAAGGATTAATTCACCCCGTGCCGCATCGCTTCGCTTGGCGTTTGCGCGTTGTTCGCCTACGTACCTAGTACGGTACCTAAGTAATAACGGCGTGACGCGCGGTAAAAATATACAGGTATATATATAGGTATAGTTTACATAGTCCCTAAATCCGCCGTTTTACCTTCCAGGCATCAGCATAATAGTAAGTATAACCAAAGACCTATATAACTCCGTATAAGATGATTATAAAGTCTAAGGAAAGAACGTGCCTCGGAGCCTCAGAAATCAAGAAAATTTAATTCTCCCACAGATGGCGCTACCATCAATACCAACCTTTGGCCTATTCTCGTTTAGATGGCATTGACGGTTTCGTTTGTTATTTAACAATTTTAACACATATCAGTGCAAGAACATGGGTCAAAATCATATACGCATAGCTTTTTTTAGTGCGGCGGTTTTTGGTCTAGACTTCTGGAAATCGATTTTCGCTCATGTCATCGCAGACATGAACATATTTAGTATCATTGCATTCAGTGTGAAGTCCTGAACACAAATATATGAGATGACAAGCGCGAATGTGGTGGGGGTAGTTGCTGTGACGTCAAAAATCGGCAGTACAAAGTTTTTTACTTTTTTTCTTTAATCATACCATGTGGGGTATCAAATGAAAGGGCTTTGTGAGTAGATCACAAATATATAACATACTGTAACATTTTACTACTTCGTCTAACAAATTATTAGAAAACTTTCAAAAATTTCACTATCCACAGTTGACTTTGATGAACTGCTCTAAATTTAAAATCATCATCATTCCAAAATACATACAAAGTAACTGTGAATATCCTTTATATAATGTTAAAAAATATAACCAGATATAACCAAAAATAAGAAAATACATCAAGTTGAAAAAAAGTATAATTTTCTGTTACATTAAACTGCAACTAGTATTAAAACAAACAAAAAACTACTGTTTACATATATTTTTGAACTGGCCTTTTCACTAGCTTTCATTTGGTACCCATATTGCTATAGTAAGAAAAAAAAACCCCCCACCCTTTTTCATTAGCGGGCGTAATTTTCAAAATTAATATAGCCTATAATTCTGACGAATTCAACCACATCTCAAATGGGCTATATAAATTTTGAAAATGACGCCCGCTATTGAAAAAAGGGAGGGGGATTTTTTTTCTTACTATATAGCAATATGGGTACCAAATGAAAGCTAGTGAAAAGACCATCCATTTTTGACGACACAGAGCATTACACATTTTTGACGTCACAGCAACTACCCCCACCACTTTCGTGCTTGTCATCTCATATATTTGTGTTCAGGACATCACACTGAATGCACTGATACCAAAAATGTCCATGTCTGCGACGGCATGAGCAAAAAGTAACCTAAAGCCTGTTCCGCCAAGCCACTATTTATTTGTATTTATTATCTTTAGGAACAGTAAATTTTGTAGTTACAGTAAATGTACTGTCATCTATGGACACACGATTAAAACTAAAAATAAAAATATCAAAAAATGTATATAAGGTAAATGCAGCTATTAAGGCAATTTTAGAATCATCGACCATAGTTTTTAAGTATACAGGTTGCCCTCAACTTACTTTTCCATTTTTTTATGCTAATATTATTTTTATAAAAGATAATTACTAACATACCTGTACCTAAATAAAGGACTATGATGTAAAAAATAATTTTTAGTTACTGAGTCGATTGTTACTATTACCGACCCATAATAATGGCTGTGAAGCTATTAACGATTTTTAAGCAGCTATTACCGATCGTGATAAGAGAAGGTATGTGCCCAGCAGTGAGACGTATATATCTAGGCTGGTGTGGTGACATTGTTTCCATAGTGGATTATTTTGAAAATGTTTAAGTATTTCCAACATGTTTATAGGGCGATTAAAATTTCCTATTTTCAATATGAACGAAAATTTTCCAGAATTTTCTAGGAACTTTCACGCTTTGGGGAGATTGATCTGGGTCAGTTTGAGTGTGTTTATTTATAATAATAGGTACCTATCATGTCACAAGTAAGTATGAAATGAAATTATGTTCTACGGTCGGTAATAGCTTCTTATGGTTGCTATTACCGATTCCTATGAGTCGGTGATAAAATATGTAAGTACGACCATAAAATGCATTACCGACTGACTCATAAAAAAACATTGTTTTTATTTAATTGACCTTGTGACTGCAAACCAGTTTGTAAAAAAATATAAGCACATATACGCAGTTTCAAGTAATAAAAAGTTTCACATGAATGTTGTCTACACAACATCGGTCCTTCAAAAATATCATAGGTGTGGGTAATTTTATAACGCTAAAATAAGAAAACTAGATAATAACGTCTATGTCGGTAATAGATTTTTAAAAAGACTAATTATTTGAGTTCAAGCGGGTCTATAAAAATACTTCTGTTGGTTTGTTATAATAATATAAAAGAATGAAAAATTAAACATTACGTTGTGGCCATTACCGACTTACGGGTCGTTGATAGCTGCTACAACTAATAGTGGTGAAGCTATCACCGTCCTATTTTAATTTAAGGTTTTAAAAGTCTTTTTTTAGACAAATTGTGATGTAAAAACAAGAATTTACAATTTAATGAATACATTTAGTAATAAAAAGTAAAGTAAATAAATGTCTTAAACAGAGAAGTCACGTACTTACTTGAAAGCATGAGCGCCAGTATTACATAACCTGCGCCCAGACCACCCGCGTCGTGATTTTCATATTTTATCTTTTTTTCGAACTACCACTCAAAATAACGTTAAACTATCCGGTACCCAAGGAACAAACGCTTGTGGAAGTTTACCTACCTACCGCTGAAATGGTTCTGGCAACGAAAATATATCTAATTACTTAAATAGATCGGTAATACCTGCAGATTTTCGATGGGTCGTTGATAGCTGCGTTTACCTTATACCCTCTATCCTATACAGGGTGGCAAAAAAATAAGTGCATTCCCGTTGCCAGGGAGGTTTTAGGATTATACTGAGCAACTATGAAGGAAATGAAATCGCGAAATAAAATTTACCCTCCCATAGAAAATGGACCAGCCAAAATGTATTAAACAGTCAAAAAAAATTGCGTTTTCGGGGTTGGTCCCACAGTAAAAGTTGCTCAGTATAGTCCGAAAACCTCCCTGGCAACGGACATGCACTTATTTTTTAGCCACCGTGTATATTCTCTTTGGTATAACACATGTTTTTTTCTAAATATACGAGGGGCAAACTGAAAGTTTTAGAATGGAGAAAACTGTACTTGGTAGGCTTTCTTTTAACGAGTTCTTTCTGATGACGTGTAGCTAGAGCTACGCACTTTGCGACCTATAAACAAAGACCTTTTAGGCTTTTATTATATAGCAAGACCGTGTACCTACTTAAGCGAAAAAACGGGCCGCGTGAGAGAGGACCTAAACGTAGTTTGTCCCTTTCTTTCACATAAAAATAGATTTCACATAAAATATACTAAACTACCTATATATATATACTTGCCATGTTGTTAGAAAAGGACAGGTTCCGTTTGACTATCCTCTCGCTGGGACCGTTTGTTGTATATTGCTTTGCTCAACCTTAATAGTAGCTAAATACGGTTCAAATAATGTATAGTTAGCCAAAAATCTTCAGTACACGATCTTGCTATAAAATAAATTGCTTGCACTACCCGTGGCTATTAATGGCTACCCTACCCAGCGGGGTATATGCAGTGTTTGCTTTTTAATCTGTGGATGGTTGGTACACACACAACTAGAAATATTAGAACAAATTAAATCATTTTTCAAATAATATTTTAACTTGCCTTATATGGTATAAACTGTACCTAAACAAAATACAGATTACAAACCTGACAATTAATACTTAAAATAGTTTCAGTTTATATTATAGATACTACAAAAGTATTTGTTATCTAAAACTAGTAAAACTAGCCTGCCAGGCATCAACACTGCAAATAATTGCATGTTGACTTGCACTTGTTTTTTTTTAGCGAAAATAATCTCATCATATGATACAAACAATCTATATACGAGTAATATAGTATATTAAAATAAAGTCGTGCTTGTCACAACACACAACTCGAGAACAGTTGGACCGACCCTCAAAAGCTTTTGATTCTGTATTTGTCTCCACCCCGAATAGCAGAATAAACTATTAAAAACAACTAGAAATATTAGAACAAATTAAAATCATTTTTCAAATAATATTTTAACTTTCCTTAATGAAGACCCTCGTCACTTCTTAGTATATGATACTTATTTCAGTTTATAACTATTTGAGGTGTGAGTAATATAAGATATAGATATAAGTTATCGATGTACGTAGAAGTTAGTTACATTATAGACGCCCACAAGCAAGCACGTGTGTTTCAATTCTCCTCCGAGTCCCACGCTTACCGCATGGCGACCGTGACCTCGAGCGCGGGCTCCGCCGGGCCGCACGATGTTAGTGTCAGCGTTTTCGCCGTCTCGGTGTGAGCGTGTTTATTATAATATGGACTGCGTAAGCGGCAGTACTATAGACGATTAATACGTTACGGGCGATTTTCGTGTACGAGAAACACAGTAACTCAGGAGTGATGGGACAAGGATACAGCAAACAGGAGGAGAAGGAAGTTGTGATCACCCAGAACGCGGCTGGATCGAATGATGCGACAGACAGGAGCGAGCATCACACAATAGTCAATAACATCCTTGTAAGCGTTCTTCTCGTCGTACTCGCCTGCATCGGTTGCTGCGTCCTGTACAAGTTCTTCAAGAAGGCACAGCAAAAATACATACACAAAGAAGTCAGAAGAGAAGTTTGGGCACGAGTGCAAGCAAGGCTGTCCACGAGGAAGGCAGTTCCGGCCAAGGACGAGGAGGAAGGCGCATAAGCGGAGGATGAAAAGCGCGACGTTTTACATATAGTGTGTGTGTGTGAAGTGAAAAGTGTCGGAAGTGGAAAGCGTCGAAGATGTTAAGGGTATGGATTTAGAATTACAGACTATATATAATAAGTTAGAAAATATACGCGTATACCTACGGAAATTAGGCGAGGCTAGAAGGCAACTAAAACCCGGTCAGGAAAAAATTGACAATGCACAGTCGATATATGAGGACTATCGATCTTTAATCAATTCTGTTAATTTAGATAATCTATCTGAGTCAGAGGAGTGTTATATTTTAGAATTGTTGTGTGAAAAAATAGATAAGGCTTATAGTAAAATCTTACAATATAAAGTATCCGAGTGTGTAACCGAAAAACCAATTAAAATGGAGAAAAAATTTGAAATAAAAGAAGCGAACAGCTTAATACCTATTTTGGACGGGAGTGACGAGACCGTGGAAAGAATGATCTCCGGTATCGAAATGTTAGACAGTATATTGAACGAAAGTAGCGAGAAAAAATTACTAATTTCATTTGTCCTTAAAACACGAATTAATAAGATTGCACAACTAAAACTTAAATCGAGTTATGAAACGGTTATCGAATTAGTGTCTGATCTACAAAAATATTTGCTGCCAAAGAAATCCGCAATCTCATTACTTGAACAATTACATACCATAACACAGCGCGATATGTCTATTACTCAATATGGCGATAAAATAGAGGAGTTGTTCATTGGCCTAACGATAGCGCAAGCCGACGGGAAACCCGAGGCGCGCGATATCCTTAGACCGATCAACGAGTCTTTAGCGATAAAGAAATTCACGGACGGTTTGAGGAACCGCCGTCTTAGTACCATTTTAGCCGTCCGAGAATACACAGAGTTAAAAGAAGCTGTCAGAGCCGCCCAAGACGAGGAGCTGGCGCGGCCCCAGCCCGAGCCAGTAGTCATGAACATGAACTACGGCTACAGAAGAGGTTTCCAGCAGCCACAGCGCTACGGCTGGCATGGGCGCGGACCCACCAGCTACCAATCCAATCGAGCCAGAGTCTACCACAGCCCATGGACACCACGCTACCCCACTAATAGAGGTACTGTACCTAGCAATAATTTTCACAGGGGCCGTGGGCAACGTACGAATTTTAGGGGACATCCCAGTACTCGCAGGAGTCGCGGATGCCGCGGAAACATATATTCCTATACTCACGAGCCGCAGACCCCCCACAGTTCGTCAAGTGACGGGACAGACCGACTTCAGTTTTTTCGAGCATAAGGTTTTAACTATATGCGACGGTTTAGATTATGTAAATTTTACTGTAGGTGGAAAAAATCTTATTCTTATGATAGACAATGGGGCTAGTATATCAATTTTGCAACAAAGTAGCGTTCCCACAGAATCGCAGATATATGAGAAGGGTACTATTATATCAGGAGTAGGTGGCAGTATTACTAGTAAACAAGTGACGGACGTAACTTTGTATAACGGAAATACGATACAACTCAGGCATAGGTTTCACGTTTTGCAAGATCAAGATATGCCGTGTCATGCGGACGGGGTTCTTGGTTTAGATTTCATGCGAACTTATGGTGCGATTATAGACTTAACAAAGAACGAGCTTACTTTGCATTATGGAAATCAAAGGTGTGTGTTACGAATACAAAGAAATAATGAAAACGAAACTTGTTTATCTTTGCCAGCGAGAAGTGAGTCTATACATTTAATTAAGGTAAAATCATTCGATTTAAGGAAAGATTACGTTATAAACTCCGAAAAATTGGCCGAAAATGTATTTTTAGCGGGAAGTATAAGCAGAGTTAAACAAAGCAGGATACCCGTACGAATTTTAAATACAAGTGACGAAAACATAGAATTACCTATTTTTGAACCTACTTTAGATAATTTGAGTGATTATAACATTTGTAACTTTCAAAAATGTGACAACGGAGTAGAAAGGGTTAAAAGGTTATTATCGTCTTTGAAGTTAGATCATTTAGATGCCGAAGACAGAAAACTGATAGAGTCAATATGTGCCAAATACGCCGATGTTTTTCATTTAGACGGGGATAAATTAGGAATTACGAATGTATCGAGCCAAAGTATCACAGTAAAACCGAACACGAAACCCATATATACAAAACCGTATAGGTTACCAGCGTCAATGAAAACAGAAGTTAATAGGCAGGTCGATCAAATGATCAAGGACGATATCATTGAGGAATCTAAAAGTGATTGGAATAGTCCGATACTATTAGTACCAAAAAAGTCTGAAAACAGTACAAAGAAATGGCGTTTAGTCATCGACTACCGAAAAGTAAACAATGTTATCCAGGACGACAAATTTCCACTACCAAATATTACAGATATTTTAGATTCTCTGTCAGGCGCTATATATTTTAGCCATCTTGATTTACAACAATCATATTATCAAACAGCATTGGACGAAGACAGTAGGGATATAACTTCATTTTCATCAAGTCAAGGTCAATTCCGTATGAAAAGGCTCGCTATGGGCCTCAAGATCAGTGCCAGTGCATTTTCTCGCGTAATGGCAATAGCCATGTCGGGTCTCTCGTACGAGAAATGTTTTGTTTATATGGACGATTTAGTTATTTTTGGAAGAAACATGAACCAGCATAATAAAAACCTAATCGATGTGTTAGAAAGATTACGTAAGGTCAACTTGAAGGTAAACCCCCAAAAATGTGATTCCCTGAAAAAACAGCTACTTTATTTAGGACACGTAGTATCAGCGGAAGGCGTGTTACCAGATCCGCAAAAAACCAAAGTTTTAGAGAATTACCCAGTGCCAACTAACAGTGATGAAGTCAGGAGATTCGTAGCCTTTTGTAATTATTACAGGAAATTTATTCCAAATTTCGCTGAAATAACATTACCATTGAACAAATTATGTAGAAAAAATATATCATTTCAATGGACAGAAGAATGTCAACATGCGTTTAATAAACTAAAAGAGAAACTTATTACTCCCCCAATCTTACAATATCCAGATTTTTCATCACAAAATGAATACATTCTTCAAACAGGTGCATCTTCAAGGTCAATCGGATCCGTACTTTGTAATAAAGATCGGAGACCTATAGCTTATGCTAGTAGACCTTTGAATAAGGCTGAATTAAATTACCCTGTCATTCAAAAGGAGCTATTAGCAATTGTCTGGAGTGTACGCTATTTTAGACCTTATTTATTCGGGAAACATTTCACAATAATGACGGACCACAGACCACTCTTATACCTTTTCAGCATGAAGGATCCATCTAGTAGATTAATTAAATTTAGATTACAATTAGAAGAATACGACTATAAAATAGAATACATAAAAGGAAGTTCGAATGTAGTGGCAGACGCGTTAAGTAGAATTACAATTTCGTCCGACGAATTAAAAAGTATGAGCGAACAAATCACGGTTATGACAAGGAAACAGAGTAAAGAGTTAAGGCAAGAGGAGTTGTGTGACGAGAGTGTAGGAGATCCTAGTATACCCGAGAATTCGAGGTCTGATCAACCGAGAATTGTGGAGATATTAAGAAAACCTAATGACTCAGTAGAAATGTTATTTGAATCAGAAGAAGAGTTAAGAAAATTAAGAAAAAATAAGTTAATAACAAGAGAAAAGGAATGTTTTGCGTACGCAAGGGATAAAAAACGTCTTTACATAAACCTTAACTATATATCTCATTTCACGCGAGTCGTATTTGTGAATATGTTAAGCGATTTCTGTAGAAAAATAAATATAGACGAGTTATGTATGATAAGAAATGATAAAAACGCGTTATTTATAAAAACATTGTTAAATGAAATAAAAACGTTGAAAGACTGGTCCGGACCACGAATAAAAATCCTAGGAAATATAATTCGAATAGATGACAAAGACGAGAGACGAGTTATCATTAACGACTATCATTTACTACCAACGAGCGGACATGCCGGCGTTCGCCGAATGGTAAATAATATCAAGTCTAAATATTATTGGTCAACTTTAGAGAGTGACGTCAGGGACTTCGTGAAAAAATGCAGTAAGTGCCAGGTAGCGAAGTACTCTAAAAATATACGACAACCTATGGTTATTACGACAACAGCATCGTCAGCGTTCGAGAAAATATATCTCGACTTGGTAGGACCGCTAGACACCGATACAGAAGGTAATAAGTACATTCTAACGTTACAATGCGAACTAACGAAATATATTGAAGCTTACCCATTGCAACGCAAGGATGCAATTAGTGTAGCAAAAACTCTAGTTAATAATTTTATATTAAGGTACGGTATTCCAGGTACAATATCGACGGACCGAGGTACCGAATTCATGTCATCCACTATGGAAGAAGTATGTAAGATATTAAAAATAGGTAAGATCAATTATCATGCATATTTTCTAACGCACCACCGATAGGTGCGTTAGAAAATATGCATAAACATTTAGCCGCTTTTATGAGAATACAATGCGATAGTCACCCGGACACGTGGAGCGACTGGCTACCTTTCTGGTGCTTCACATACAATACAACAGTACATTCAATTACAAAGTATTCGCCATTTGAATTGGTTTTCGGAAAAAAATGTCAAATCCCAAGTAATCTGATAAAAACTGTACAACCACTGTATAATCCAGATAATTATGCTCTAGAGTTAAAATATAGACTACAGTTAGCTCATAGGGATGCAAAGGAAAATTTGTTAAAATCTAAGGAATTACGAAAAATGTATTATGATAAGTTATCTAACTCAGTGACTTATAAAAAAGATGATCTAGTTTTGATTAAGTCAGAAACTGGAAAAAAATTTGATAATCTTTTTAAAGGACCTTTTAAAGTAATTGAGGACGATGGAGTAAATGTTAAGTTAGAAATAGATGGTAAGATCGATCTTGTTCATAAAAATAGAACTAAGATTTTTAACCAGTGACACATGTGTCACTGCCCCCTTTTATCATGTTGTGTTAACATTAATAATTTGACTTTATGTAAACATATTTCTTAATTGTGTTTTGTTGTACCATAGCTATGTTTAAATTTCTTTACATATTTAAAACAAAGATGTTTGATTGTGTATGCATAGTTTCATTAAAAAAAAAATGAATTTACATCAATTTTTTTTTCTCAGCAACCCCCCAGATGAGGTGTGAGTAATATAAGATATAGATATAAGTTATCGATGTACGTAGAAGTTAGTTACATTATAGACGCCCACAAGCAAGCACGTGTGTTTCAATTCTCCTCCGAGTCCCACGCTTACCGCATATTAAAACATTAGAAAATAGGCAACAACAAAATTTTTAAAGAAAATCACTCCCTTACAAAATGTTCCTAGATTTCGTACCGACAGTCCGACCTGAGCCAGAAGGCGAAAAATCTCCTTATATGATCTAAGAGACGTTGATATTCGTAGACGTGGAAAAAATATATGTAGTGCTTGATTATATTATTTTTAATTTATAATCTTCCGATACACGAATTATGACACCTCGCTCGATACAATTAATTCCCAAAGTAACCTCTAACTAGGACTTTTAAAGGATGCCACTTGAACTCCAACAGGCAACACATACGTAGTGGTTATAATATACTCTTTGGCACCACACGGCGACGGAATATAAATAGACATCGTTCTCCATAAAAAACAGCCTTCCAAAAATAACCCCAGCCACACTGACACTGACAGCTATCCTTTCTCTATTAACATGTTTAGCTCAATTATATTCGTATTTAGTCCGAGATAATTACTAGAAGAAGCTCGCCTTTTCGTTGGCCAACGCGATTTTCAGCCACTAAAAAGAAAAAAAACAACTGGCAACATTATCGTCATCTGCCATTCACTTCGCTTTTCGTGTCCGTATCGCGTATATATCGTTATTGTTTCAAATTATAAAAATTCATAGTTTTTTGCTAGGTTTTTCCATTATTATCAATATAATTATGTCAGAACTAGAAATAATGTGTAAAGAAAGTGTTTTCCATACGTTCATCTCAACATGTTATATATTTTTACACTACTTATACTCTTCACAAATTTTACACTACACAAAAACAAGGAGCAGCGAGTAAATTCCTGGTAAGCTTCTTAGGAGCGATGACTGAATGGTTTTTGCTTATTTTATATTTTTGTTTCCTTTCAATCCCCAAAGATGGCATTACTTGAGTTAAACAATGTTCTGATAATGGAGATGGACTTCATTATAATTCAACCTATTTTGGTTGAGAACTATAGACTTGACTTAAGTTTAGAGGTCCAAACAGAGCTGCCGTATGTAAGCCAGCGTTAAGAACCTATCACAATCAAATGGGAGTGTCCCACATTTGAGTACCAGCAATCGTGGCTGTTGACAATTAATTTTCACAGGCTAATTATAATTTACTGCAATCTTCTGGATGCCTCTAAGCTCATTGATGCACTCTTTGGAGTCTTAAAATTACATGAATAATAATGAAGCATTATTATTATTGCATATAATTAAAACTGCTATATTTTTAATCTTGCTGTCATAAGTATTTGATGTTGGCTGTTATTCAGAAGTGAACTAACTTTTTAAAGGACCCTGTACTAAAATTTTACAATATTTATTTCAAGAGATAAAAATTTACTTAGATAAATTTATAATATGACTTCAGTGGTTTCTAGACTCAAATTTAATAATCTTAAAGTAAGATTGTGACAATTACTTAAGTGTGCTTCTAACACGCATATTGCAAGTTATACTTGTACAAGTATACTGAATACATTTTATTTCAGCGGTACAATATATTCATTCAAGTACCTATTCCCATAGTGGGGGCCTTTATTAGCAGATATTTTATAGCAAAAATAGAAATAAAGAAAATTTACTAAAGGGTATAAAAAGGGTATACTTGTGGCAGGCAGATTTTTATATATCACTACATGCCAATATTGATTTTGATTAATAAGCCTGACCGAACTTATAAATTTCATCTTTTATGGCCTCATTTTTCTGACAGTACAGCGGTTCTTAAAAGGAGAAGTTAAAAATCTATTTAAAACCCCTTTCACCAAAATTAAATGGCCAAGATGCATACCTACTATGCAAAGTAAATAAACTTGTTATTTATAATCCCTCAGTTACTGTTTATGAGAGTGTTGACACCAACACTATCTCTCGGCTCACCTCGGAAATAAAGCTTTTACGTAATGACTTAAACACACAGCTTACCAAGCTCTCTGAGACCGTCACTAAGTACTCGGAGAAACTAGATCTGTTAGAATCCAGACTAACAACGGCTGAAACCAAAATTAAAATGCTGGAAGAGCAGAAAGTTGTTAATCACGTTCTTCAACAGAGAGTCTTTGAACTTGAAGAGCAACTCAACAACCAGGAGCAAAGTCTTACCCAAAACGAGATCGAGATTGTGGGTGTCAACGAATTACCCCAGGAAAACCCGGTACATATAGCGTTGTGTGTTGCAGCTAAGATTGGATTAACTCTGTGAAAGAAGAGGACGTAGACTCCGTGACTAGAGTTGGTTTCCGTCGTAATACCAACAACTCACACGATTAGACCAATTCGAGACCTCGGCCTCTGGTAGTTCGCCTGCTACGACGTACCAAACGTAACGCATTTCTTCAAGCTGCCAAATCTAGGCGCAATATAACTTCCGCTGACATCCAGGTAGCTGGTCCTCCACAACGGCTATTCTTCGCACTCGAAGTCCTCGAAAACTGTCAGCAGTATCTCACTCCTAATTACAGTTTTAAATTGGCAGCCCTAAATATAAGAAGTCTCCAACACAACTTTGATTCTTTTTTTGTTACATTAACAAGAATAAATATTGAGTTTGACATTATCATTCTTACCGAATGTTGGCTAAATGATTCTACAGTAATAGATCTACTCCCTAACTACCATATGTTCCGTACTACAAGGGTAATAAACAAAAGTGGTGGAGTCGTTGCGTATGTTAACAATCGACTATCGGTAACCTGCACCGAACCACCTATCGACGACGCAAACTGTCTAGAATTATGTATTGAAGGTCAAACCACAGTTTTAGGAATTTATCGGTCTCCTTCCTTCTCTGATTCTAGCTTATTTCTGAACTCCTTAGACACCTTTCTCAATGTTACAAACTCACGCCAAATCATCATAGCTGGCGATCTAAATATCGATATCACCGAAAATACTACGCCCTCCCGCCATAACCTGTCAGATTATCTGAACCTTATGTCGGCCCACGGGCTTTTGCCTGCGATTACTAAGCCCACAAGGGACAATGCGTGTCTGGACCATATTTTTATTAAGGCGGTGATTGATACGTTAGGTATTGTTTGTAAATGTTCTGTTTCAGATCATGACATTGTTATGGCTGGCCTCTTATTTCCTCCACAAAATTCTAATAATAAAAATCGCTGGGTGCTAAAAACGGATTACAAATTAGTCGCTCAGGAGTTGGGTAAGGTCGACTGGAGCCCTATCACTAATAGTAGCAATGTTAACTCTGCAGCTAACTACTTCAACACTATTTTAAGCTCCGCAATTAAAAACAACACGAATAAGACAAAAATTAGCCGCGCCAAATTCATTATTAAGCCTTGGGTAACACCTGGGGTAATTAGGTGCTTAAAACACAGAGATAAATTTGAAATTTGAAATTAAAATACCTCTGGTCAACAGAGAGAGCTTTGACTTATACAACATCATAACGATCCCGCAACAATACCATAATAAAACAATCAGCATTAAACCTATATCCGATTACGTAGCCATCAATTTACGCAAGGATATGTACATCACTATGTCTGAAAAGGACATGCAACAATGTCTTCGTTATGAGGACTCCACTCGACTTTGTCACACGAAAAAGCCAGTACTTCATTTCAAGCCTGATGAAAGTCTCTGCATTAAAGATCAAATGACAAACAAGTGCGAAACAACTATTGCAGGATGCCGAAATAGTTGGACAGAATTAAATAAGTTCAATATTTATTTGTACTACGTATACGAATCATATGCGAGGATCAAGTTACTGCAACACAGACAGAAAAGGCCGGGGTTATCGTACTCGGCCGGAGCTGCGTCATCAAGGGCGAGGACTTCACCGTATTCTCACATAAGGATCAATGGAGTGAAATAAAAACTAATTCAGACATTTATACGCCAGAAATCGCTCAAATAAATCACAACATTATAAATATTTCACTCCCACTATCTGAATTAAACGTCACAGATAACAGAGTTGAACTCGAACAAATTCGAACTCAAATTAAACAAATTAAGACAGAAACAGTACTACTCTTCGCTGCGCTGATAGCAACAGGAGTAATCTTCGGTCGCCGTTTGCGTCGTCGCCGTAGCGGAAGCGCCGACATAAATTCGGAACTTCAGGAGCAAAGAATACCAACTGTCGTCGTAACTACCGTTCAACCTCGAATCCCGAGTCACTCATCCGGACACGAGTCACCTATTAACTTAGAAGCGTAGACACCACTCAACACTTCCAGCCTTCGTAAGGCAACGAAGCAACATAGAGGAACTTCACCCGTCTTGCAGCAAAACTACACACCAAGACAGTGATCATACCAACATACTTTTGAAATTTATAAGTTTTAATGTTTATTTTCTATCAATTGCTTTTATCATTAGTTTTGTATTATCTTCATCTCACGCTTCTCTCGCGGGGCAGCATGTACGGTCTACATACCGCACATTGCCATCTCAGCAAAATTACTTACAATTGCGTAAAGCAATAAAATACGAGTCAGTACAGGTTCATCATCATTATAGAACCTATTACGCGTGTCCTCATTAGCAATATCATTCATAGTATCGCGCTTTTATAGTTAAGAGTATTTTAGTAGCAATAAAGTGTTTATTTTCGGCAATATTGTTAGTTATAATTATGTCAAGCAACCAACAGAATACAATTGGTGTATGTGTGTGTGTGCGTGTACGTTTATGTAACTTAGGTTTTTGAGCCAGTTACACACTTTTTTCTTACATTCCTTATGGACGGACTTATTTCGGATTTATTTTGTTATATATTACGACTACTTAACCCCGACTAATACAGTTTATTTCAAATCTAAACTAATGAGCCTGAAACAACTATACACTTATAATACTATATTACTAATTAAAAAAGTCCTTAATAAAACCATGCACTGTCAAACTGCTTTCAAAACAAATGAGGAGAGCGGCAAGAGAAACCTGCGTAGCGCAAATAAGTTATCCCTACCATTTATACGAACAAAAAATTTTGGCACAAAAAACGTAACATATCACGAAGCGCGCATGTACAATGATTTACCACCAAATATTAAGAATGCACCGACTTTCAACATTTTCAAAAACAAACTAAAAACATTTATTTTAGATAATATTTCAGCCATCTAAATCCGGCCCTGACAAACGGCAACACGTTATCGCCTTAAGCCGATAACAAAGGAATCTATGCCTACCCGCCACATGTTTTAGAATCGCACACTTGGGAATATAAAAACACCACAAGAAGTTATTATCTGTTAATTAGCTTATGTCAGTTTTTATTGTTTTGCTCATTTTGTTATTACTGTCCCTCTAAAAAACATAATATGTATTTTGCATTACTGTTTACGCTCAGTAGCCAACATAATTTTTGCATGTATTGACCTATCTCATTAAGTGAAATGTAATATTTCTTTTGAGACAAATAAAAATATCTTTAACCCGATATAGATTGGATGAACGAGCCTCATACTGTCTCTTGGCATATACGGAATTAGTTTTGGTTACTTTGATTGCTTTTCGTTTCCTTCGTCTGTTGGTAGCGTTAGTTTTCTAGGGTAATGTTTTGTGCCGTTTCAACACTGC
This sequence comes from Cydia strobilella, assembly GCF_947568885.1. Classification (NCBI taxonomy): domain Eukaryota; kingdom Metazoa; phylum Arthropoda; class Insecta; order Lepidoptera; family Tortricidae; genus Cydia; species Cydia strobilella. Next base: position 35,956,595 of record NC_086068.1, read on the forward strand.
ATGTAGTATGTAGAGTTTCCTAACTGACAGCAGTTCACAGATGTCGTAGAGGGTTTAGCATTTATCACCGTCAGTAGTGACCTTTGAGCCCTTTCTAGTTCGAGGAATTTCATTTTGGAAGCCCCACCCCAAACCGGTATGCAATAGACAAGAACTGACTGTGCCAAAGACACGTAAACTTGCTTCAACAGGACCTTGGAAGCCACATGCCTGAGATTCTTAAAGATATAGATTAGTTTCCGTGTCCGTGACATAATCAGTTCAGTGTGCACATGCCAGTTTAAACGCTGATCAATCATGATACCAAGGTATTTTGTGCATTCGACCATATTGATGATTGAACAGGAGCAACCAGGCTCAAGTGTGTTGTCACACGTAAGTATCCTAACTGTGAAGTTTAAATCCGGCTGTGTCCTGTTGTATTTGGTAAAACAGATGTAATTAGATTTGTCAGTATTTAGGGTGAGTTTTAGTCTGCAGCCAGCGGGCTATAGTAGCGAGCCCCTGCTCTGCTGTATTCTTAACTTCATCGCAGCTATCACCCCAAAATACGACGGCCATGTCATCAGCATAGGCATAGATAGATCCTCTTTCGATTTTTAAATTGCACAATTCGTTAACATAGATTAGAAATAGTGTAGGGCCCAGCACACTACCTTGTGGGACACCGTAACGCACAACACATTCATCACTGACATATTTTCCTATTTTTACACGTTGTTTCCTGTTTTCCATGTAGCTTCTTAACAGTGAAAGAGGGACACCCCTGATACCTATTGCTTCCAACGTATTTATTAGTGTGGGGACAGAGACAGTATCAAAGGCTTTTCTGAGGTCAAGGAATACGGTAATACACTTTTTATTGTTGTCCACCATTTTAACAATTTCGGTAGAAAGTGCAGTCACCGCATCCTCTGTGCAGATACCTTGTCTGAAGCCATATTGTTTTTTCGACAAAATTTCATATTTTCTTAAATAGTTCATTAATCTAACGTTTATAAGCTTTTCCATTACTTTCGAGATTGATGGTAGAACTGATATAGGCCTATAGTCAGATATATTGTCTCTATCTCCATTCTCCACCCTTAAACACAGGAGTGACCATAGCCACCTTTAAAGGATTTGGGAAAACGCCGTGTTCAAAGCACAGGTTTGTGAGGTGTGTCAAAAGAGGAACCATGGACTTAATAATTTTAGAAAATGGGTAAGGATATTATACCACCCAGGTGCACTAGAAGACTTAAGATTTGACAAAGTTACATAAACTTCATTACTTCAACTTCAAAAATCGTTTATTCAAGTAGGCTTAATAATAAATTAATAAGCACTTTTGACATGTCATACAAAATATAAGTAAATATTACAATCATTAATCGCCGTAGATGCGCATTCCAAGTGGGTCGAGTGTTATGTAATGACACAGACGGGCACCGCTAGTGTAACTACGAAATTAGCAGACATGTTTAGTAGATTTGGACTTGTTCGCACCCTAGTTACAGATAATGCCTCAAATTTTTGTTCTACGTTGTTTACAGAATTTTGTACATTAAATGAGATTAAAACACATAACTATTGCACCTTATCACCTAAATTCGAACGGCCAGGCCGAAAATAGTGTTAAGTTCGTAAAAAAGGCATAAAGGCTATTACTTGCGCAAAATCCTTCTCAGTCAAGTTTCAATATTAAATTAAGTAAATTATTGTTTGACTATAGGAACTCGGTTCATTGTACCACTGGATTCTCACCAGCTCAGCTACTGCTAGGCCGATCGTTACGCTCTCGACACGACTTGCTGCGTGCGGCCGACGCCGACGCCCAGTGTCCGCACCTTCCGTTGTCATTGGCTTCCTCGACTAATCAAAATGTTATCTCCAAACAGATCTCACAATGTCAAGAATACGGCGGGCAGAGAAAATGTGATTTTGAACGGGGTGATAATGTTTTAGTAAAATCATATCGGATCCAGAATGTTTATCGTAAAAATAACGGATTTAAAAGTAAAAGTAACGAAGCACGTCGATCAATTATTACATTACAAAGGCTGTAACGACACCAACGAGTCAGATTGCGAAGGCGACGTTCCGGCATTACAAAACGACGACGACTCCCAAGACGACAACGTCGAGGATGCGCAGACCGACGTACCTCTGCCTGAAGAGCAAGAAACTGCCGAGCTGGCGGAGGGCGGCGTGCCGAATCCCCATGAGACGACTCCGGAGACGTCTTTCGAGAGTGTCGCTTTATCGGTCAGCTCTCCGCAGAGACAATCAGTAGTAGAGGACACAGAGAGAATAATGTCAGATTGTCCGTTGTGTTAGCAACACTGTTTGTAAGGATCATTATTTATTAATAGCTTATATTTTGATCATTTTTACTTTTACGATTAGCTTAAAAAAGAGTATCAGTTGACCCTTACTTGTCACTGGTTCCCGCCATCTTATATTGTTATTAAAAGGCGGGTACACTGTGACAAGGGGCAGTTCGTGTACAGACGAGTTACAGTGTAGACGTCTTGGAATATTTATTGTAAATTGGTTGTTATTATGTTGGTAACGAACGAATAAAGTTAAAATATTGGTACAAGTATTAGTTTTCATCATCAACCCGGTGGTAACCTAACAATCAGAAGCTGGATCCAACAAAAATCGATAAGATTTTGTTTTGCCACGCCCCACGTATGTAAGGTTTTTTTTTCGTTGGTATCAGTGAGTAAAACATTATTTACCGGAAAGTATGTTAAATTATGGTAAGACAGTCATAATTTTTATGTATTTCTTTTACCTTCTTTCATTTTAAATAAAACTGGTTAGATAATCTATCGTCGTCTAAGATAATATCATTTAATGTAGTAATTTTGGCATATGTATGTGAAGAAAGAACGTACGAACAAATAACAGGTATTCTCAGTAATAATAAAAAAATAAAAAAATGAAATTTTAAAATCTACAGTTGTCTATTTAGCGTTTTTGAATACAGCATATGAGTTATTGAAAAGTCGATCGTGTCATTAGAATGTTTCTTATTTTTATTTTATGAAAATCGATTGTACGATGCTGTAACACATCGATTATTTCAAGTTCAGGCTAAGGATTCATTGTTTAGTTTTCTGCGTAGCAAAATAGCAGTAGTGTAATAGCAGACTATAGTAGGATATTGTTTTATACACATTAAAAATGTACGATCTTCTGCATCTTTGAGGTCAGTTTGTGGTACTAAAATAGGCTAGATGACAAATTTTCTTTAATGGTATCAATCGATCAGGTTTATTTTTAGGATCATATTCATATTCCTTTATTGATAAAATTACAAATTTTACATGTCATAAATATTAACAAGTAAATATATGTCAGTTTAATTACAATTCATCCAATGTCTATATGGGACCCATTGCATTAAAGCAATACAAAAGTCAGAATTGATAGTCAAAGTCCGACAGTCGTACTTCACTCGCGAAATGGTCCTAACAAAACGATATTATGAACGTGACGTCAAGGTCACTGTGAGCCCAACTTGAATGTATGGAAAATAAGTAAAATTGCGATTTGTCTGTGAAATATTGCGTTTATGCATATCGTTGCTATACAATCTTTTTTTGGATAAAATGTAAGGAATTGAATAGTACCCTTACTTTATTCCTTTTTAGATGTTGAAAAAAACTAGATTTTGAAACTTAGATCCTGTATTTTCTTATCATTTCCATATATTATTTTAATATTCATATTATTGCGATTAATTGCTCATTTGCTATCTATTTTACTAGATTTTGTTATACAATTTAACATGTGTCATCATCCCTATTGTATAACGTGAAACCGATGAGTGAACTAAAATGATAACTTGTCAATTGAATATCTCTTAATTAATGCTGCGTTTGAATAAGAAATGCCTCGAGTTCCAAGTGGTTAAACGCGATTTGCGTCAGTGTCATAATTGTCCCGAATGCAATCTGTTCTTAAACTAAAATAAGCCCCAAATATTCTCATAAGGAATTAATGATGTAGCTGTCGAAAAACGAACCTTATTCTAATTTTGCCAACTCTGGTATGTTAAATCTCCAAGTTATGGAGCAGAGCATATGTCTTATTTTCCATATTGTACACTCCTCATGATATATATATCTCGTAACTTTATGCGCTGAGCATTCAATTATTTTTGTGTCAATGTACCTATACACCTACTTATGTAACCCAATATTCATATGCAAATAAATCGTGCATCATTCATAGGATGTCGTTGGGAAGTCGATATTATTATTGGATTAACTCGCATATTTTGAAAATTTAAAAACTCATTTACCCGTTTTCTATTATTTATTGAGAATATTTTGAATGTCGTATGGCAGTAACTACATTTTATTATTTATGTTTTGTAATAATACTAATTCATACGTAAATAAAAAAAATAAGGGACCTTAATTGGAATCATATAATATATATAATGCGTAAAAAAATTGGCCTTGCCCCGCTGCCGGCGGCCAGGTTAGGTTTTTTATAATGTGTTTATATATTTTTTGTACTGTTTTGTAAGTGCTTTTATATATATATTTTTATTATAAACTGATCGGCGATTGGCCCTAGTCACACCTGATGGAAAGTGAAGACAGGGCCTAAGATGGAGCTCACCGGTTCAGTAACAGCTTATTAAATAAGATTTTAATAAATAAGATTTTACTTTAACATCCATATTATAAAAACACTAACTTAAGATGAAAGACAAATATAGAGAATATATTATTATGCGTAATATGTAGTCGGTTATGTAGTCAAGTCACATGTAGAGTCACATGTAGAGTCACATGTAGAGTCACTTGTAGAGTCACTTGTAGAGTCACTTGTAGAGTCACTTGTAGTCAAGAGTCACTTGTAGTCACATGTAGTCACATGTAGTCACATGTAGAGTCATATGTACAGTCAGAGCAATATTGAGTAATTCTCATAAATAGAAATGATGGCGTACGTGTAGACGCTAGTATCAGTAAATACGAACATAAATCTTGTGAAATCGATGTGTATAGTTACCGCACGTGGATGAACGTGTGAGACCTTGAAGTGCGTGGATGAAGGCGCTAGACTTTTATTACAACTCTCATAAACATATTTACAACACTAAAATAATGAGTCAACCATGTAAATATGTATAACATACAAATAAACAATAATAATAAAAGGAAAAACTTAATAACGTCGCTACACGCTAATATGTGGAGTTCTCATTCAAGTGCAATTTAGATTAAAACTGAATAAATTACAGATAATGTGAATGAAATATCATATTACATGTGTTATACATTACTCGTACTTGTATTTTTGTGTACACCTACAAAAAATAAGACGAAGGAGTTATACACTTGACTAATAAAAGGAACGCAGCGTTATTATCGCTCGTTCATAAATATAAAGGAAATCTATATACGCGTACATTAGTGATACCTGTTTTCTTAATGTTCAATTTGAACTTGAGCGCGTTAGCCATAGTTGAGACGTTCCATATATATATGAAAAATCTGCTTATTACTGAGGAGATATGATAAAATCTTTGCAAAAGAAATAACATGATCTTATAAGTTTCGTTCATAAGAGAATCTCATTTCTTCCATTATTTAAATCACCATAGTGACATGTAAAAAAAAATGAAATGAAATGTAATTATGTACATATAAAATAGTAATTAATAAGGTGCTTCGTTTTCAATATGCTGTTTCTGTTCAATATTATCTTGACAAGTAAACATGATGTAAATTATAGTCTCATATTTTATATTCTAATATGTAGTGTGTTTTATAACTGATAATTCAGAAGAAAGTACCATTTATCCTAATGTCAATTTCAATACAACTAATAAATTGACAAAAAATTCTTAATTTAATAACGGTTCTTAATTTGAATAATTTTTTACGAATACCTATCTCGATATAGTAAAATAGTATTAAAAATAATATGCAAGATAAATTTTATTGTATTCGACATATATACCCATACTTTATTTTGCCCAGGGTTTTATACGTGAATTACGACAGTAATATTAATAAAGTCTTGTTTTCGTAAAGCCAAAATAATTTAAAAAAAAAACATATTCCAAGCATACATATTGAAATAATTACATGCATTAATTGTGGAATCTGAAATTTAGTCTGAATAACGAATTAGGATAACAAATGCACCGTAATACCTATTACAATTTGTTTCTAAAAAAAATACGATTATATTTGGAAATTAAATACTTTTAATAAAGTGATTAATTAAATTCATCTTTTTTTGTGACAAGGAATTTGTTCTTGTAATGAATCACTCGTTAGTTTATTTGATGTTCTTAAATTTGGTTGAGTATTCATGAGTCTTTAATGGCTATACTTAATAATGACCTAAAGCGGGTAACCGTCAAAGTAATATAATTTAAAAGAAATTATCGAATAATCTTAATATTGAAACGGGACTTACTCGTTTACACTTCCGTTTATTAAGTATATGAATGAAATATTGTCAAATAATGGGTAGCCTAAACCAAACAACATAATTTGTTACTCATAATTATTATTATTATCAAGAGGTTTTTTTATCTCGGCATATGCTTGCATTCATGTTGACTACGGGTTGGACCCGAAGATATAAAATCAAAACCATGCATTGTTTATATAGGTGTAAGACTTATTATGTTAAACTTTCATTATTAAACGTTATAGCACAATACATGATATAATACATGACTAAATGACTAATAAATTGTGGACTATGTGGATTTAATAATTAGGTAAAATACTTGGTAGCCATGTCGTTTATGTACGAAAATATCTGAAACGTGTAGCAATATTAATCCATTACAAGCTTAAATCGATATGACTACTAAACCAACAAATGAAATAAATCAATAAAATAAAACCACGAGTCTTAAGTATTCAATAATAATTTGAAAGGAAGTCTTGAAATATCGTCAATACCAAAGGGTTTACTATTGCTCAACTGCTGTTGACAATAGGAACATCGTAATATGGACAATATTCAACATTAAGTACTGCCTTACTGTTGGTTGTTAACATATTTGATAAATGAAATGGTTATTTAGGATAGTACATACATCTTGATAATTATTATAGTTCTTACTATTCATTTTTTTAATAATAAGGTATATTTGTTGTCTGATCTCTATTTGGTACCTGCGAGGACATGTTATTCCAGGTTGCTTTATTATTATTAGAAGATATATATTTGCTATCGCAAACTTCTGGCGATTTGTGAATACATAGTTAAAAAAAAACTCGTGACCAGCTCAAACTTGCTGACCTATGCCTATGCCTATCAGAATAAGCGCAACATAGTCTGCGTTATATGTAGTATTTATGTTGGTGTGATATTTAATACATTTATATTCAATTCAGGTACTGAAATACGCCGTATACTGCGGTGATCAGTGATTAAGCAAGAAAATATATCTGAACTGAAATATGCCGTGAATTCGGTGATCTGTGATGATACGAAAATGAATGTTTATGCTGAAATATGCCGTATACTGCGGTGATCAGTGATTAAACAAGAAAATATATCTGAATTGAAATATGCCGTGAATTCGGTGATCAGTGATGATACGAAAATGAATGTTTATGCTGAAATATGCCGTGAATTCGGTGATCAGTGACAAAATGAGAATGAATGTTTGTACTGAAATATCATCATTATTTCTGTTTTGGAAATGTACCTGTCGTTTAACGTGACAAGACTGGCGGATACCTTTAAATAATCACTTAATCCCCTTTTGTCGATGATGATGATAATTTAATGATGGAAAAACACAGATCAAAAAGAAGTCTCAATAAGTCACAGAGGTTATTAAACGCTTCCTGAGCGTTGTTCGAGCTAATAAACTCACAAAAGGAGAGAGCCTTTATACTATCATGAAACTTTCTAGAAATAATCTCTACAATAGTCTTGATTTCATTAAAGGTTTAAAGCAATTGATTGTGCCAGGTCATAATCAGATGATTCAAGTTGCGTTTTGAGTATGAGATCTCGTCTACGGTGACGTGACGCGTATATATAAGAAGGAATGTGAGATCTCGTCTACGGTGACGAGTACATATAAGAAAGCATAAGTGCTCTCGTCTACAGTGACGTGTACAAATAAGAAGGAACGTGTGATCTCGTCTACGATGACGAGTACACATAAGAAGGTATGAGTGATCACGTCTACGGTGACGAGTACGCATAAGAAGGTATAGATGATCTCGTCTACGGTGAATTAGACACATGAGAAGGAGTGTGTGACCTCGTCTACGGTGACGTGACGTCCACCAAAGAAGGAGCGTGTGATCACGTTAAAGGTGTTGTGCACACTTGCAAGGAATCGACTTCTACGCTGAAAAATTGTATAAATAAATCGACGACGCTGAGTGTGCAAGTTTTGAAATAATGGATTGGATTATAAAAGTGATACATTGTCCTAGAAAGTCTTTTTTAATTTTAGTTTCATTTTTATATGCTTATTGCTTATTAATGATGTATAGGATTAAAGTTACATTTTAGAAGACTAGTCTTGTTAGACGTGTTTTTTGAAATTAAATCCTTAATTTTGAGTGTCAATTTGTCTATTTTGCAAAAACTTAATTTTGCACGTAATATAATATAATATAACAAATAAGTGTACTCGTCAAGATAATTAATTATTAGTATAAGTACTCATGTAAGTGAATTGTAATATTCTTATGAGTAATAAAATTCTTTAAACCTAATTTTGTAGAGATTCAAAATAATTGTATGAGGCCATACGCCTTTTGTAGAATAGCCGAGCATTAATCGGAATTCGGAATAGGGACATTCCTACATCAGAATGGCCGTCTGTTAGCAACACTGTTTGTAAGGATCATTATTTATTAATAGCTTATATTTTGATCATTTTTACTTTTACGATTAGCTTAAAAAAGAGTATCAGTTGACCCTTACTTGTCACTGGTTTCCGCCATCTTGAATTGTTATTAAAAGGCGGGTACACTGTGACAAGGGGCAGTTCGTGTACAGACGAGTTACAGTGTAGACGTCTTGGAATATTTATTGTAAATTGGTTGTTATTATGTTGGTAACGAACGAATAAAGTTAAAATATTGGTACAAGTATTAGTTTTCATCATCAACCCGGTGGTAACCTAACGGTTGGAGGTTATGGAGGCGGACGACAACGGTGTTGACCCTGACGCTCCGACTGAAAGTCATGGCCTTATCGGCCTTGACAACAGGCGGCAACGGCCCATAAGGAGTACTAGGAACAAAGACGTTAATTATAAAATTTTATGGAGCTCTAAATTATAAAACTAAGTTTATTACTAAGTAGGTAGTAATGTATTCTCTAGTGATTAAGTACGTACTAAAACTGTTTTTATTTTGAATTGTGTTTTCAAACGTGTTTACGTTTTCTTTTGTAATGTGTCACTTGAATCCTGCCAACCGAAACTGAACCATGTCTTGACATTCAATTGGGCTGAAAATTGCACAGAATTGAAAACTTAGACTAAGTGTCATAATTGTTGGGGGAGGGTATAGAAGGCCTTATTATTTGTTAGTTTTTTTGGCAATAATTTTTTATTGTTTTTTATTTTATTTTAAATCTAAATAAGTACAATTGTTTGGATAAATATTGGTGGAGGGATTGTAGTATTTTGGTAAATGTAGGTAGCTCGTAAGAATATATCAAATGTCAGTTTGCCGTGAAATACATGTCCGTTACGTTGCTATCCGTGTTTTAATTATAATTAAATCCCAAACACAATATAGGTACAAAAGTAAACAATTTGTGTTTTGTATCAAGATTACCAAGTCATTCTGCTACCCAAAATATAATAATATTTAAGTACATACTAGCAAAGAGTGTCCATTTAAGTTATTGTTAAACATACCTAGTCGGCTCATAAGTTCTGTCACTGGCCTTTAAAATTTAAATTTGGAACTCCTAAAACAAAAACCGTTCTGCATTTGAATTTCGAATCTTTATTAAATATTTGAGTAGTATAATTTTGCAATTTTCTGTTTTCTTCAACATGGAGTGGACGCTTAAAGATAGCCGTACCGCAATAATTGCACTATATCGTTGTGGTCACTCGCCGACTAAAATTTTTAAGCTACTTGAAAATTTAAAATTCTCTCTAAGATTTGTGTATCGTACCATAGAAAGATACAGTGAGGTCTCTAGTTTAAATGACAAGAAAAGAAGCGGTCGTCCGCGTACAGCTAGGACTCCAGCGGTTGTACAAGCAATTAGGGCACGCATTGCCAGAAATCCCGCTAGGAAACAAAAAGTTATGGCCCTCCAGATGGGTTTGAGCAAAAACACGGTGAAAAGAGTGCTTAATCAAGACCTGAGACTTCGTGCTTATAAACGAAAAACTGGCCATCTTCTCAATGGTCGGCTTAAAGCTTTAAGGCTTAAAAGATCTAAAGCTTTATTGAAGAAGTACGCTAAAAATAAGCACCGTTGTATACTGTTTTCGGACGAGAAAATTTTTGACATAGAAGAAAACTGTAATAAACAAAATAATAGAGTGTACGCTCGCAATAGTAAAGAAGCGTCTAATAGCATTCCCCGTATTCAAAGAGGTCATCACCCTTCATCTGTGATGGTTTGGCTGGGAGTTTCTTATGCGGGCGTCACTAGTATGCATTTTTGTGAGAAAGGAGTAAAAACTAGTGCCAAAGTGTACCAAGACACGGTGTTGACTAATATTGTGAAACCACTATCCCATACGATGTTTCTAAACCAGCATTGGGTTTTCCAGCAGGACTCTGCTCCAGCCCATAAGGCAAAGTCTACACAAGCCTGGCTCGCCTCCAATAAAATCGACTTTATACGGCATGAAGATTGGCCCTCCTCTAGCCCAGATCTTAATCCTTTAGACTATAAAATATGGCAGTATTTAGAGGAAAAGGTGTGCTTAAAACCTCATGCAAATCTCTTGCTACGGCAGTGGCCAATATCGACATGAAAGTGGTGCGTGAATCCATTGACGACTGGCCACGAAGACTTCAAGCCTGTGTAGATAATTATGGCGGTCATTTTGAATAAATGTTATACATTTAGATTCTCTAGTTTATAAGCTTTCAAACGCTGTACAAATTATACGGAATAAACTTAAACTTTTGATTTTATTTGATACTATGTATATGACAGAACTTATGAACGTAGTAACTATTTATTAATCTGTGCTTATGAGCCGACTAGGTATAGCTGGCGATCGTTATTCGTTCTCATGGTTATTAAAAGCAAAATGAAATTATGCGAAAAACTGGTTGCAAAGGGACTTTCGCCAAAATAATTTTCGGTAATGATTTGAGAACCTTTGGAGCCTTTGGAGGACGTTTATTACCGCAATTAAAATATAAGTACCTAAGTATTAATTCGATGTCAACGTTTAAAAATGTTTACTTTATAAAATTCCAGTATAAAAGTCCATAACTTTTAGTTAGAACTTAGAACAGATGGAGCACACTCAATGTTATTGACAATAAAACTTAATAAGTCTAGAAATAACCAATTGAGGCCTTATCTATACGGAAAGATTACCAGTGAAAATACTTAATCTTGTGATGAACCTCTAAAAGTAAATTAATTCTATTTAGATATACCTAAATACACACATATATAAATTCATGTTAGTTATTGAATTTGCCAAATCGATTTCGATGACTACTCAAGTGCGATTCGATTTGGGATCCCAGCTTAAAGGATCTTTTATGAGGGCTGGTCTTTTTTATAAATAATTTGTTTTACTGTTCTCATTCTTCGGGTTCCAGGCTTCTTTGAAGAAAAAAATAAAATTGTTTTGGATATAATCGGTTAAGCCGTTTTTGAGCATTCGTAAAGAGTCATCCATTCTTAGTAAAAGTACGTAAGCGCCGTGAAAATATATATAAGAAGTTCTATAGCATCTATAAAAAACCCTTTCAAATCGGGTCCATTGTGACTGGCAAAACTACGGGACCCTACAATCTCTCCACTGAGCATGGCCCGTGATGGTTTGGGCCGAGTTTTAATAATTAGTTTAGCAAGTTAAAGCCGCGAGTCCAAGAAAGTTTTACCCCACCCTTAAAATTAGGGGATAGAAGATTGGATTGCAAAAACTACAGAGGCAGTAGCTTACTCAGCGTCGTCGGCAAATTGTATGCAAAGATTGATTGAAAGAGTAGTGAAAGAAACCGATGAGAAAGTATGGGATGCACAAGCGGGATTCCGAAAGGGTATGGGATGTACGGATCAAGTCTTTTCCTTGCGATGCATAGCCGAAAAGTATTTGGCCATAGGTCAGAAGGTCTATTGCGCTTTCGTGGATTTGGAAAAGGCTTATGACAGAGTGGTGAGGAATGAACTTTGGTCGGTACTGTTATGGATTGAGCGGCCGTCTCATTCAGGCACTCCGTGAGACTCCGCATACGTGTCACACACCTTTAACACTTTGTTCATAGCACTGATCGACGAGCTCAACGGCACCATGTCGTCAGCGTAACTTATATTATGAACTTATGTTATTATATGATGTCGATAGTGGACTTATTAAACACTAGCTGTTGCCCGCGACTTCGTACGCGTGGATTTGTATGTTGGTGGTTATATATTCTACATGAGCATAACATGAAATCATTATGCAGCAAAAGATATCAGTAGGGATGGTTAATCATTTGTTAATAAATTATACAACGCATGAAATTTGACTTTCGCACACTGCGAAGTTTCAAGCCCCTAACAGAAAAAAATTGTTATCAATATAATGCCTCTCAGCCCTGTTAAAAGATTTTCAAGTCCACTATTTAAAAAAATGTTCGCTTCCGATGCAAACTTTATTAATAGAAACTTTTCAAAAACGGGGAAATCAGTTTTGTTTTTTTTAATATAGGTAATGCCCTTTTACATTTTTGCGTTTTAATTTTCAAGTTCCTAGCTTATATGCCATAAAAATGTTTGATCTCCATTCTGCTTGTTAAAAATTAATTTAGTATATATGCTAATATTATAAGTTATTATAAGTCGACATCCAACGCAGCCAAACGATCGCGTCAGGTGTCTGATTGGTAGGTGTATAGAGGTCCTCCGGGCTGCCTTGGAAACGTCTCTTTTGGCATCGTTCAACAATGTGCTGCGTAATTTGGTCTTTAAGGCCGCAGTCACAACGGGCTCTCTTTCTATCCCCATTTATTTTGTATCGCATATAATTGCACCTGCCATGACCTGTGCGGATTCTGTTGAGGCGGCCCCAGTATTTCCTCTGCAAAGAGAAGCCCTTCAGCTTCTGAGTAGGGTATTGCGTACTTTTGTGGTGACCAGTCATCGTTGTGCCTTTATATAAAGATTCAAGTTCCGCACTCAAAAAAAGTGTTTGACCTCCATACAAACCTTCAACTCCTTTTTTACCACCTTAAGGGATGAATTTTCAAAAACGCTGTAATTAATTTTCTTGTATTGTAATAATATACAAAGATTCAAGTCGCTCACTCACAACCTCCATACAACCTTTTAACCCCTTTTTCACCACCTTGGGGGATGAATTTAAAAAAACGTTGGAAGTAATTTTCTTTCTTTTTAATATAATACCTTTTTGCAAAGTTTCAAGTTCCTAGCTTAAAGTAAAATTTGCTCCCCAAGACAAACTTTCATCCCCTTTAGGGGTTAAATTTCTAACAACGTCGAAATTACTTTTTTTTATCGTCTATTATGCCTTTCTAAGAAGTTTCAAATCATTTGTAATGGATTCAAACTTTCAACCCCTTTTAACCCCGTTAGGGGACGAATTTTTTAAAACGCTGAAATCACTTTTTGTGTATTATAATAATATGCCCATATACAAAGTTTCAAGTAACGCACTCGAAACAAAATTTGATCTCCATACAAACTTTCAACCTCTTTTTCACCACCTTAGGATAAAAGATAGTATGATTCCCTCTGTCTATGTTTGAAATGAGACAGTCCTTTGACAAACTATAAATGCAGAGGGTTTTAAATATTGTCTATGGTCTCTGGTGACTTAGGCCCCATTCGCACGAGCATTCGCTAATCAGCGAAATCGACCCACACTCGCGTTCGCGGCTTCGCGCCGCGTAGTATGGAGCGGGCTATACAGATTAGTATACTTAATGTCAGTTCGTGTGTAATAGGCGTTAACGCGGATATTTTTGGTCCGATAACCATTCAGCCACTAGAAAAAAAATAAAAAATATAATTCAGCTGTTTAGCCTGTTCATGAACACAGACGCCATGCTTACATTAAAATTAAAAAAAAATTACTTCCCGGCCTAGGCCGTCAATTTCGTATGAAATTCCTTTACAGTTCTCTCGAGTTGCTCCGCCCGAAACGTGATAATTTGAAGCCTGTTTTGACGCACATAAGAAAGATATTTCATTGCATGTTTGAGAAAAATATATTCCCAAATGCCTCGAACTCAAAAACGTGCAATAGAATGTTGCGTACAATCTTTTTTACACCAATTAAGTAATACCGCAGTTTATGCCCACAATTCAATAACTTACCAGTGTGCAGTTACTTTTTTTTTTTCAAGTTAATTATGTTGTTGAAAACTATCGGTATGTTTAAGTGGCTGTCCAGCTTATTGAATCAATCACTCACTTATATTACAATCGTTTTTAATATCAACTCACTGCCTACTTGAAAAAAATGTAAAGAATTTTATTTCACGTTGTCCTTTATTATACAGAAAATAAAGAGTTTAACGTTATTGGGGAAAATAAAATAGCGAAGTTTTAGCGGGCGCACGGGCGCGGGGTGTCCCAGGACCAGGACTCAGGCGAGCGGGGTGCGAGCGCGCCGGCGGCCCCCTTGCGAGTGCCGCGACCCGCACCTGTCTAACGCGACGCGCCACACAGGCGCGCCTGGCGCCCCTGTGTGCACAAGACTTGCGCAATTAATTCAAGTTGTTGATGTAGGTAAGTACTATTTTATTTTCCCACTCAAGTGTGCCGACGGTGTAGAAACAGGACTTGTTGCGTATTAATCTTTTCACCTCAGCAGCTCGAACAAGGGTACTTTGCTACTAAAACAGGGAGCAAAATCGCATTTTTTTTAAATCTTTATTTAGGAAAAAAGGCCTTCGTCGCTGAGCGATGATGCCGGCCTCATAATAGTTACATAATATGACTAATGTCTGAAATTTATCAATTTGATTATTAAGTGGTACAATAGGGTATTTGACTGTATTTAAAATAAATTACTTTACACCATGCATGAAATAAAGCACCAAAAGAATAATAGAGAAAGGTAGAAAGCAGTTATTTTTAGAGATTGATATTTCAAAACCCGTATTAAACTATAAAGAGTAGTTAATTTGATTGTGACGTCACATGCTAGTGTTTCATATAAATTCCATAGTAGCAAAAACGTTTTGACAGTTCGAAAAAAGATACTGATTTGACTAGTAGTCAAATACCCTATTTAATAGTCTGCTTAGATGTAGGTTTAGACAACAAAATATTACTTTTGCTCACTGAGTGAGATAAAATGACATTCAAGTGACCTTTATATTCAAACATGCGGGGCCTAATACAAGTTCGAAATACTTAGATTCTATTATCTCTGTCCCATTCACGTCGTTAGCACAAAGAAAGGGACAAAAAAAAGTTCAAACGATATTCAACGGTATATTGACGATTTATGATAGACCCCCGAAAAACGTCAGCACGCATCGTTCCAAAACACTTACGAGTAGGAATTCTTAATAATTAATTACTGAAAATAAAGTTTTTAATTTGATAAAGACTATGTTTTACGTATTTTATTGTACAATTAAAATAATGAACTTAAAAAAAAACAGATTATTACGCAAAATAAATAACTTTACTTTTAACAATCATTGTCACGGGGGTCTTGGGGTTCGTCGGTGTCGTGAAGCCTCGGCACATGGTATATTGGGACTAGTCACTCGAATATTGTCTGACAATGGTGGAAATTCCTAGATACCTTTTGCTGTGGAGGCATTTGTCAGGTGGTCATCGTTTTGTCAGGGTGCGGAACCGCCAAGCAATCCTGCGACCCAAAGAGGTTGGGACGACATCCTATGTAAGAAGGTGGTTGCAGATTTGCTGAGCGAAGCTATTGGCTCAGTTTGAAATAAACCAACTATGTATTACATTTGCATCGCACAATTGCGTTCTGATGGAACTAAGTTGCAATAATAAAGCTCCAGCGTGAACATGACAACCATGCATGTAGTGTCATTGTACCTACCTACCTACGTTTAAAAGTGGAAGTCAACATGCAATTATTTGCAGTGTTGATTCCTGGCAGGCTATAAGCTTTAAACAGTGCTGTTAACACTGGCTGCCTCCGAGATGATTTTTTTATTTGTAGGTAGATCTAATTGTTGTTAGTCGCACATCCAACTTTAAAGCCTACAATTATAATTGTAACGTTCAACGCTTCAAAGATCATATTGCTAGATGGCGTTACCGAATGGAAATATTGTTTTCTCCTCACTAGCTCGGAAAGTTGTCTTTTATCCTTTAAAACTAGCGGGGAAAAACGCATTTTATCCACTAGTGGGGAAAGTAATTTGACCTTGGATGGAGCATGTTTAAGTAGCTTGACAGATAACAAAACGTAAAACGCTCATAATAATGATTCATTTGATATTAATTATCATTAAATAAATGGTTTGAGAATCTAATAAAAAATACCAAATTTAGCTTTATTTAATGATTTTATGTCATAAACCTTAAAGTTCCATAAGAAACGTTTGTTTTTTAATAATAATGTTAAATATAATTCTGAACGCACAAGTTGAGTCGATGCAATTTCAAAACGCATCATTGACATTTCATACGTCAGAAATGTCAACATTGTCAACAAATTTTTTACTTAAAAACTTCTCACGTAAAAATACAGAATTTCCAGTTTTTGTTATAATATCGTAAAAAAATGAGTGATTTCAGTGATGAAGATGATCTAACGCCTGTGGATGTTGCACTTTCCTCGCTATAGTGAGGTGAAAAGTTTTGTGTTACACACGGGTGCAAATGTATTTTACTTCTCGTGTGTTGAAACACTTGCTACGCTCAGGATTCTATTTTAGAACCACTCGCTTCGCTCGTGGTTCAACTATAGAATCCTTTCGCTTGCTCGTGTTTCAATTCCACACTCGCGGGTAAAATACAACTTTGCACCCTTGTATAACAAATAACTATTTCTTTGTTTTTTTAGAAGTGAGTGTGAAAGGTGTACCACCAGTGCGTACTCTCACTTATCACTTGTTTGAAACAGTGGATTCGATTTTAAACCAATTTTTTGCACACTGACAAAACTTGATAATTAATCGAGATCGACTAACCTGTCTTCCCTTTCCTCTTTTCTTGTTTTCCTCGTCGCCACATGTAATGTACTGTATTTACCTCAGTATATCATACGATGTAATGTATTTCCAACGATTCGCCAACACAAACATCACGCGGTACGCCCGGCTCTGCTCACGGTATAATATCGACTGACCCTAACTGTCAGTGACGTCACCATGACGTAAGCGCTCGAAGCGTCAATACACTACAATAATTATGGCCTCTAGGGCTCTATCCAGATACGGTTAGAGGTAGAAATACCAAATGCTCTTAGAGCACGACGTTGTTCGGTAGTTGTGTTATGAGCTCTTGTATAGCGATAGCGACTATACAAGGGCCACGTGGAGCTACTTGGCGTTGACGCCAAAACGGTGGATAAACTCGTATCTAGATTAGACACTTCAAACAACGTTAATGAGCAAAAACAAAAAATTAATCCCGACTCGATGTCGCCAAGATGGCGGTCGTCAAGCAACTCGACCGTTCACTCAAAACTTCGTGAAACGTCATTCGAATCTGACATCCGCTGTCAATGTCATAAATGACATTAGACTTCATTCTTCAACTTCCTAATTGTTTGCAATATTGAACATCAAAATGAACGAAGGGACTTCCGGTTCGAACGCCATCTTGATAGTAGCCTCGTGATTAATTCCTTTGTTTGTTGCTCATTAAAATTGTTTAAAGTGTAATATCGATAGCTTTATTATACAGTAATATAATTTGGTAGTGTGCAGTGAATGGAGAATTAATCTCAAAGCGTGTTTAACCACCATTTTGGAGTCAACGGCCGGTAGTTCACGTGCTTCTCGTAAAATCCAGCTATCGGTTTTACGAGACAATAACAACAATAACTACCGAACAACGTCGTGCTCTAAGAACATTTGGTATTTCTACCTCTAACCGTGTCTGGGTAGAGCCCTAGAGGCCCATAATTTTATTTACCGTACACTGGCTGAAGAAAATCAAGAAATATTAATTCGATCCCACGTGGATCCCACTTTGACGTTGGCGAAATCATCGACAGTATCGATGGAGCCATACTACTTAAAGATTGATTGAAAATGAACGAAATAAAGAAGCTAAAAGCGCAAATCGCGTGGTGTAAAGGATTTACAACTAAAATAGAGAAACTTTTAAACGAACCGGACAATCCTTTAGATCAAGAATCAGCAATAATCAGATTAGAACAAACTGAAGCAAACTTGAAAAAGTACAATGAATTGACACTGGAACTAGCCATATTAACAGAAAAGGATTCATATGAAGACTTTGAAGATCAAGATGATCACGAGGAGCGAACCATAAAAATCATCTCTCGCTTACGAAAGATTACCTCAAAAACGCCCACAACCAATACGTCGTCGTCATCGTTAAAAACAAAAGTGGAGGACACGGACGTAACCAGCTATCATGGTGGAGTGCGGTTGCCGGAGATTGACATCCCTACGTACGACGGGAAGGATTACACGAAATACGTCGCTTTCATCGAGCTCTTCGATGCGATAATAGACTCCAGTGACAAGTTAAAACAAGTCCAAAAACTATATTACTTGAAAAAATACCTGAAAGGTGAAGCGTTATCGTTAATTGAAGGTCTTCCATTAACCAATGAATCATATGTTAAAGCCAGAGAGCTAATTAAATTGCGGTATGACAATAAGTTTCTAGTAGTAACAAATCATATCCAAGCTATAATAGATAGCACACCCATTGCAAAAGGTTCTGCCAGTAACCTGCGCGACCTGGTGGCTAATACTCGTCAGCATCTAGGTGCCCTTAAGGCCCTAGGTCAGCCAATATACCAGTGGGACTTGATTGTACTAACTATTATCTTAAAAAAGGTGGATCAGTTTTCATGCAGAGCCTATCATCAGGAACGGGACAGTGACAAGATGCCAAATCTCGAAGACTTCTTGTCATTTGTGGAGAGAAGAGCCAGCAGCTTTGAAGAAAGCCAACAAAGTGAAGGTAAGTCGCATACATATCAAACTAAAAGTGCTAAAGTGTGTAATGTGGCCAATATATCAGTACCTTCATGCTTATGTTGCAAAGCAATATCACACAAACTGTTTTGTTGCCCAATTTTTGCAGCACAATCACCCAATGAAAGACAGGAGCTTGCTACCAAACACAAATTATGTAACATATGTTTAGGTATGCACAAAAATAAATGTAAATTTCATTTCAAATGCTCGACATGTAAAGCTCACAACACATTGTTACATGTTGAATCTGAGCCAAAAGTTACCAGTTGCCATGCAAACTCAACAAATGCTGACGTTACTGATCTGTTGCCCACCGTTAAGGTAAAAGTATTAGGGCCAGATGGTAAATCCTATATTACAGCTAGAGGTTTAATTGATTGTGGCAGCCAAGTTTCTTTCATGACAAATAAGCTTGGCAAAGCATTGAATTTGCAGCCAGTGAATAAAAATTTCAACATTTCAGCCCTACAGTGTCAATCTATTCTTACATCGAAGGCAGTAAATGCCAAATTTGAGTCGCTGCATTCAGATTACAGCTTGCAAGTAACATGTTCACTTGTGGACCAAATCACAACACAATTGCCAGAAAACAAAATAGATACAAGTAAATTCACAATACCAAATTCTGTTCTACTAGCAGACAATGATTGGTCAATTCCAGGTGATATTTCATTATTGTTTTCTGCCAGCATATTTTGCAAAATATTATTGCCCAACAAAACCAAAATTCAAATACTGAACTTTATCTCATCGGTACAGAATTTGGTATAGTAATATCTGAAGATACTCCATGTCATAATAGAGCAACAACCTGCCATCATGTTTCATTGCATGTGGCCACCCATGAGGCCAATAATAATATTGAGCACCTCCTAACAAAGTTTTGGGAAACAGAAATTGTTCCTGAAATGAAATCGGAGGTTACAGCAAAGCAGAACTCCTGTGAGGCCGAGTTTCAACGCTCGGTACAATTAATTGATAACAAGTTTCAGGTGTCTCTTCCCCTTGCGCAGGCCATGGATCAACTTAATCTTGGCAATACCTTTCCAATTGCATTCAAAACCAAAATTTGCATGAAAGGTACAAAGAATTTATAAATAAATATATAGAGCTTGGTCATGCTAAGGTGCTGCCCCTAACAAACTCTAATAAGCAACAATTGTATTTCATGCAACATTTACCTGTCATTAGAGGGGACAGGAAAACAAATAAAGTTAGAGTAGTTTTCAATGGAAATACTGGGGCAGGCAAAGAATACGACAGTCTTAATGATTTGTTACTAAATGGCCCTAAAGCTCAAAAAGACCTGTTTGATATATTAATATCATTCAGAGTTCACAAATATGTTATGATGTCTGACATCCAAAATATGTACAGAGCCATAAGAATAGACCCCAAGTTTCATCACTTACAAAATATCTTATGGCACAATAACAACAATGAACTAATTATCATTCAGTTACAGACCGTGACCTATGGACAAAAAAAATCGAGTTTCCTGGCGACAAGATGCTTAGAGGAGCTGGCAGCAAGGTATGAGGCAGAGCTTCCTAAAGCAGCAGAGGTGGTCCGCACTGCAATGTACGTGAATGATGCCCTCTTCGGAGCAGACTCCATCAAAGATGCATTGGAGGTAAGAGACCAATTTACTGATTTGCTGTCTCATGCAGATTTTCATCTGCACAAGTGGTCAGCCAATGATCCCAAACTGCTAACTGGTATCTCTCCAGAATCATGCTACGCTGATGATCACAGCTCTCCATGAAAACTGATCTCAAAGCCTTAGGCATGGTATTTTACCCCAATCAAGATGTTTTCAAAATTAATTATCCCAACAAAGACATACAACATTGGGACAAACGCTCAATTCTTAGTTTCATTGGGTCCTTTTTTGATCCCTTAGGGCTGGCAGGGTTGCAAATTTGGATTGTTAAATTATTTGATTATTGTATTATTTGAGTTATTGAATTATTTGAGTTATGGAAATATTTTTTGAACCTTTGAATTAATGAATTCTTAAATCTTTGAGTTCTTGAATTATTGAATCGTTGAGTTATATAATTATTTGAGTTAGAATTATTTGAGTTACTGAATTATTTGAGTTATTGAATCTTTGAGTTATTGCATTATTTGAGTTATTTAATTATTTGATTCTTAAATTATTTGACTTATTGAAATATGTCAACGTTTGGGTTATTGAATTATTAAATCTTTGAGGCTATTGAATTATTGAATCATTAAGTTATGGAATTATTGAATCTGAGTTATTGAATTATTTGAGTTATTGAAATATTGAACCTTTGAGTTATTGAATTATTGAATCTTTAAGTTATTGAATTATTGAATCTGAGTTATTGAATTATTTGAGTTATTGAAATATTGAACCTTTGAGTTATTGAGTTATTGAATCTGAGTTATTGAATAATTGAATCGTTGAGCTATTGAATCTGAGTTACAGAATAACTGAATCGTTGGGTTATTGAGTTATTGAATAATTAGTTATAGAACTATTTGATTTATTGAAATATTGAACTTAGTAATTGAATTATTGAATCTTTGAGTGAATTATTGAATTTTTGAGTTAAAGGGTTCTTAAATCTGAGATATTGATATTATTGAATAGGTAACTGAATCTTTGATTTATTAAATAATTGAATCTTTGAGTTAATTAACTATTGAAGCTTTGAGTTATATGAGGCAGTATTGGAGACATGAAGAGGCTCCAGTATTGTGATTAGTTATACGAGGCAGTATTGGAGACGTGAAGGGAGCTCCAGTATTGTAATTAGTTATATGAGGCAGTATTGGAGACATGAAGGGGGCTCCAGTATTGTGATTAGTTATATGAGGCAGTTTTGGAGACATGAAGGGGGCTCCAGTATTGTGATTAGTTATATGAGACTGATAAGTAGCACATAAAAAAAACTGAATGAAAAACAAAACGAGAAATTATGTGTTACAGTTAAAATGAGTCAAAAAACGGAAATGAATAAAAATGTGGTGAGACACGTTTGTGTCAAGATAGTGATTATGTAATAGCACGATAAAAAAAACAGAATGAAAAAACAAGAGAAATAATGTGCTACACCTAAAAAAAGTTAGGAATAGGATATGTTAAGTATGATGAAATGTGAAGTGATGATGCAAAAATAAAACTATATTTGATACAATCAAAAAAAGGAATGTGATGTGTCGGATTTATATAGAAAAAAACTGTGTATTTAGATGGATATATGTATATTAATAGATTTGAAATAAACATATTAATATAAAGATTAATTCAATAGATAACAAGAAAATATGTATAGACAAAGCAATTGTATTACATGAGTAATGAAGTATTAATAATTTTCTTTCTGAATGCCCGATGATTTAACATGCCGAGTTTAAGATTAGATGATAAACGTGATTAGTATGACTGTGCATGAGGACATGCACAATGTCAGGATGGGCGAGTGTAAGATTCTTTAAAATTACTAATTATTCAAAAAAGATTTCATGAAATAAAGAGTTGAATAATCATTGTCAATCTATAATTTAATAAATTTAAAAGTAAAGTTATTGATTGTTAACATTTGTAAATGGAAGGTAGTTTAAAGAAAAGAAAAATGCGACTGGCATGGCGGTTAGCGGGCATTCGGTTACGGGCAGGGGTGAAGGGTGGACGATTGTGAAGAGAGGTGATTGGATGTTGAACTGTAACGGAATATTGTGATTAAGAAATATATTGTTGTTATGAAAGCTAAAGTTTTTCTTACACTTGAGTCTACCGCTGGTTATGCAGACGCTTGAAAAGTGGTTTTCTTTGCCGCACGCATTACATCGTTTTCCTTTTGCCGGACAGTCATTCATGTTTGTGTGAAAATCTCGTCCGCAAAACATACATGTTTTTGCCTTAGGAGTTTGTTGTTGGGTAGGCCGATGAGTTTTGGGTCTTATTTTGTTAACGGTTTGTTGTTCAGTACCCATCTGAGGGTTGTTAGTTAAACGTTGGCTCTGTAGTTCTGCTTGTTCAAGCTTGTTTGCTGTGGCTATAACATCGGAGAGTTTAGCACTGTTTGTTGGGTGTTCTTTGATAAGTTCTTGCTGCCATGTGCTGTTGTTGATGCCAATTACCAATTGGTCTCTTATGCGTTCTTCCACGTTGTTCCCGAATGCGCAATATCCCGCTAATGATCTTAGCTCGAGGGTGAATTGTGTGATTGTTTCTTCTGCTTTTCTGTGTCTAGTTGCAAAAGTGACTCTTTCTGAGAGAACGTACGTTTTTTTGCCATAGTATTCGTTAAGTACCTTTTTTAGGTCATCGTACGACTTCGTAGTAACGACGGCTGGTCGATAGTAATCTACGAGTACCTTGAAAGCTGCAGGTCCAATCCGAGAAAGAAGAAGTTGCTTTCGCTTATCCTCGGAAGTTTCTTCGTTGAGGCCGTGAATTTGTAATTCAATTTCGAAGCGCTGGATATAATAATTCCAGTCTTCAGTTTTGTTATCGAACGAATCGAATTGGAAACGATCAACGCGTTCGGTCATAGCTCCGTCGTCGTCGCCAAAATGTTATATTAAAAGCATAATTAAAAATCTAGTCATTTAATGTTTTAGTTTATAAGATGACATTGAAAGATATTAAAATTTTCATTTGACGTTGGCGAATTAAGGTTGTTACACAAAGGTATAAACTAAAGCTTGTTGTACACAATACTACATACAGTCTACATGATTGATTTACTTGAAAATGATACCAAACATGACTTCAACCAGGCGCGGCTTCCTCTAAGGAGCGCTTGTGCAGTGCACTCCCATAAATAATCATAATGAAATTATAGTGCCTAATTAATATATTACTCTTTAAGATCTATCGTACAAAAGTAAAATACCAATTAAATAATTACCTTTATTCATTATAAGTTTATAGACGGCCTATACTACTCGGCCTACTCCTATAATTTCATAGGAATCATAGGTAACGCGCGAAGCGGAGCGCTTTGGATTGCGCTCCTATGAAAAAGATTTAGTACATAAAATCAATAGGAAATTCAATGAGAGCGAAAGAGAAGTTTCGCTACAGTTCCGCACGTGAAACAGAAGATTTTCTATGAAGAAAGAGGTAAAATTGGAGCGGCGCTCCGTAGCCCGTTTGACCTTGCGCCCTCTCGTCGAATGCGCGCGCATTGTGCGCGCCATATTGTCACTTGTTTGTAAACAGACCTTAGTTAGTAGTCAATTTTAAAGTACGCGCGTGAATGGAATTTTGGCATTTTTTTATTATAAATAATTAACCAAGAGTTTAAGCAGTAAGTGCACATAATTTGTTTGTTGTGAGGTATTTAAAATGAATGAATTTAACGGGAGAATGTGAAAAAAGTTTACAAAATCTACTCGAGTTCAATATAAAAGGAAAACCTTGAACTTTCGTAACAATGTTCGTCAAAAACAAAAACTTATATGTCATTAAATAAGATCAATATGCAAAAACACCGTGGTTGTGTTATGTCGCTGTGATAAAAGTAACTAGGTGTTTTAGTTTATCGTGTTACCTACCTAAGTACATATGTCTTGTTTGGAGCGGGCGCGGGCGGGCCGGGCGACGGCTGTGCGGTGAGTTTGCTTGGACCGAAACCGATGTGTTAACAATTTAGCACATATTTCCATAAAATTTTAAAACAACATTCACAACCTAGAATCCATTTGTAAAATGAACTGCAGTTAGCGTCTATCGGTCGTCAAGATATTCGTAATAGCGAAATTCTATAAGAGAGTTCAATGACCGTATTTTGTGTCGGTTAATTAAATGTGTAGTTTTTTACTGTGATAGTGAACACCCATAATATAGAATCACCAGCCGCCGCTGACTTCAACCTAAACTTAAATAGTATAAACTTCAGGAATTCAGTTTCGGCGAAGAAGCTGAACCTTATGTCCTGTCTCGGGACTCAAATTATCTGTATACCAAATTTCAATTAAATCGGTTCAGCGGTTTAAGCGTGAAGAGGAGTTAAAAAAAGGTATTTGTAAAAAGTTTATATGTTTTGACTTCGGAATAGTGTCAATGTGAAACCATAAATGAATTTGGCACTCGATTTAATACGAAAACGATACCAAACATGGCTTAGTAGCTTCACTGATATAGAATTGAAGATAAAAGTGAGAGCCCCAATTAATATAAACTTTCAAGAGTGGATATTCCAAAAACTATTCAAGATATCGAAAAACTTGTAGCAAATTTCATCAGCTTTCGGTTTGTCTAATAGTACAGCGGCCAGAGGGCCTAATACACCATTCGATGTGACTGGACAGTATTCTACCGACAAGTGGTATCGTTGTGTTCAGTAGAGTTTACTGAGTACGAAATAAGAACTTGTCACTTTCTGAGACAGTGGGGGGGGGGGGATACTGTGACTTTTTTCTTGTAAACATGCCATGTGAAGTACAAAATGAAAGGGCTTTGTGATTAAATTACAAATATATAACATAGTCTAACATTTTCACTACTTGGTCTAACAAATTAGTAGAAAACGCTCAAAAATTTCACAATCCTGAGTTAATATTTTGAACTGCTCTAAATTGAAAATGGCTGAATTGATTAGTCCAAGATTTATATACAATGACTGTAAATATCCTCTATATTATATCTAAAAATAAGTAATCAGATATATCCAAAAATAAGAAAAGTACATGAAGTTGAATATCAGTATAATTTTCTGGTCTAATGTATGTATTAATTTTGGTATAGTATAACAAAGTATAATTTTTTGGTCTAATGTATGTATTTATTTTGGTATAGTATAACATAGTATAATTTTCTGGTCTAATGTATGTATTTATTTTGGTATAGTATAACAGAAAATTATAGTTTTATTCAACTTGATGTACTTTCTTATTTTTGTATATATCCGGTTAATTATTTTCAGACATGATATAAAGGATATTCACAGTCTACTTATATACCTTCTTATTGCTTGGCCTAAAATTTGATTTTAAAAAATTTTTTTTGAAGAGTATACAAGAGATAATCTTTGAACGTGTTTCGCGTATTTGTGATGCTTCAAAAATATTTTAAGTTTTAATTCGAGACACAAAGAGAAGTTTCTGGCTGATAGTGAAACAATCGAAGAATTACGCGTTATTTTCGGAACAATTCTCGACGATATTAATATTATTGGTTCAGAACCTGACTATGCAGCCCTAGATTCGTTCGAGAATATAATTATATTCGCGAATTAAACGCGTTCGCAATGCAACAAAAACACTAAAAATGTCATCACCGCAAATAAATGCAACCGGTTTCTCCATTAAGGGTAAGTATTAAGCTTCCACCTATCGAACTGCCGTCTTTCGATGGCCGGACAAACAATTCAATTTTATAAAACGTTTAAGGCCAACATTCATAATCACTGCATAATCATTCCTAAGGTTACCTTTCCCGTTGGCCTGGTAGACGTAGTAGGATTACGTCCGAGTAGCTTATATTACGTACGCAATTTGGCCGTCTACAATACGCAGTTAATATTTATAGATTCGCAGTGCATCTCGCTGGCACCAACAGATATAGGTATGTTCAACCTTTAGCGCCCCAAGGTCCTAATACTAGTACTTATGAAATTACCACCCAATTAAATTTAAATCATTATAAAATGGAATAGAGTTGCATTTTGTTTTATTCCCTTCGATAATTTTTTTTAACAAATTCACTATTTTCCAACACCTAGTAATGGTTCAAATTCCACTGCCATTTTTTCTTGTATGGTGGGCCGCTAGAGGTTATATCTTGAATATACCTACACATCAGGTAGGTACATTGAGATCAATAATTTGTTAAGTTCAAATCCTCCTGGTAAAGGATTTGGTGGTGAGCGTATGCTGCGTATGGACGCCTAGTCTCTTACTCTGGGAGCTACTGGTAGCTAGTGTAGCTACAAACTTCGTAGCCCATAGTGGGTAGGTATGTATAATACTTACCGTAGCAGTTATTACAGCCACTCGGAGCGTATTGCGCTCAATAACTCTGCGCTACGGTACTCCATTAAAATTGAATTACCTATCCATTTTCCGATATGAAAACTAACTTAATATTCATGCGTGTATCCACCCACTTACAATTGTTTCGAAATCCGTATGTCGTCGGCTGAGAATTATACGTTTGTGCCATATCCATTATTGAGCATAATCGGTTTTTAATGATTTCTAAAATAACAAAAAAATTGCTATAATTGACACTAATTGGTTTAAAAGAAATTATTTTCAAAAGTGTGCCATATCCGCATTTTATTATAGAACTAACTGTTGCCCACGACTTCGTACGCGTGGATTTGTATGTTGGTGGTTATATATTCTACATGAGCATAATATTGAACATTATGCAGCAAATGATATCAGTAGGGACGGTTAATCATTTGTTAATAATTATACAACGCATGAAATTTGTCTTTCACAAACTACGAAGTTTCAAGACCCTAACTGAAAAAAAAATGTTCCCGATATAATCCCTCTCGACCCTCTTAGAAGATTTACAAGTCCACTATTTAAAAAAAATATTCGCTCCCGAAACTATTAATACAAACTTTTCAAAAACAGTGTAAGTAATCAGTTTTCGTCTATTTTAATATAATGCCCTTTTTACCAAGTTTCAAGTTCCTATCTTGTACCACATATAAACTTACATCCCCTTTTTAACCCCTTTAGGGGTTGAATTTTTAAGAACGTTGAAATAACTTTTTTGGAATCCTATACAATGCCTTTCTAAGAAGTTTCAAAGCCTTTGTAATAGATTTACTTTCAGCCCCTTTTTAACCCTTTTAGGGGATGAATATTTAAAAATGCTTAAATTACTTTTCTTGTATTCTAATAATATGCCTTTATACAAAGATTCAAGTTCCGCACTCAAAACAATATTTGATCTCCATACAAACTTTCAACCTCATTTTTACCACCTTGGGGGATGAATTATCAATAATGCTGAAATAAGTTTTTTTCTCTTTTAAGTATATATCTTTCTATGAAGTTTCAAGTACCTAGCTTAAAATAAAATTAGGACCACGACAAACTTTCAACCCCTTTTAAACCACTTTAGGGGATGAATTTTTAAAAACGTTGAAATAACTTTTTTTGTATTCTTATAACATGCCTTTATGCAAAGATTCAAGTCGCGCACTTAAAAAATGTTTGACCTGCATACAAACTTTCTACCCCTTTTTCACCACCTTAAGGGATGAATTATGATGAATTAAGCAGGTATTTAGGGTTCTCAAAGGTGGGCAACGCATAAGTGGCTCCTCTGGTGTTGCTTATGTCCATGGGCGGCGATGACTGCATCCCATCAGGCGGCTCGTCTGCTCGTTTGATTCCCATTACATTATTTAAAAAAAACTTTTTTAATCAAAAACGCTGAAATTAGCTTTCTTCTCTTTTAATGAAATACCTTTTTACGAAGTTTCAAACTCTTAGCTTAAAATATAATTTTGACCCTATACAAACTTTCAACCCCTTTTTAACCCTTTTAAGGAATGAGTTTTTAAAAACGCTGAAATTACTTTTCTTGTATTCTAATAATATGCCTTTATACAAATATTCAAGTCCCACACTCACAAAAATATTTGATCTCCATACAAAATTTCAACCCCTTTTCACCACCTTGGGGGATGAATTTTTAAAAACGCTGAAATGAGGTTTCTTGTTTTTTTATTATAATTAATAAACATTTATATTATAAAATTTGAACCCCAAGACAAACTTTCATCCCCTTTTTAACCACCTTAGGGGATGAATTTTGAACAACCCCTTCTTAGTGGATACTAACGTCATAAAAGCTACCTATTGTGAAAAATTCAGCTCTCTAGGTCCAATGGTCTGGGCTGGGCGTTGATTTAAGTGAGTCAGTCAGTCAGTCAGGACTTTTACGTTTATATATATAGATAATTACACTGTTAACAGAAAATTATTAGACATGCGCGAAACAGTGCTCCAAAAAGTAATGCTATATCACATCACTTTTTCGAAAACGTAATAGTACACTGAGATATCACATCACTCATCACTCGAAACATGACCCGAACGTGAAACAGTGCTCCGGCACGCGCCTGATGGTCAAATTACAGCATCTCCTACATTACGCAGCGCATCTACAGCACTAACAGCACTCTAGTGACGTAGTGACTCTAGCGCGTCTCGTACCTATCCGTAATCCGTATCAGCGATCGATTTATTTAATTTATTAGGCGTTGCGTTTTGTCACAGCTATGTGAAAGATTTTTTGTTAATTCTTATAAATCATAAAATATGTATAATTTATTATTATTTGGATAAAATTAATATGACACTGATACAGGTATGTAATTAATTATGTATGTAAGTTTCGCAGGTAGATGTACCATACCTGCATTCAAATTGATTTCCCTTCATACTTTACCAAAATAACATGGAACTCCAGGCTTAGGACCGACAAACTTCTATAATTATTTTACTATTATTTACAATTTCATTTAAGTATATTTATAATTTAGTTCAAACAGTCTATATATACACAAATCTAATTTCTACACTCAGTCTCGGTACGGTATGCACTAATTCGCAATTAAATTAAAGGATAAACAAGTAACTCGTACTTAGTTTGCCGCGAACCGCGAAAGTCAACCAAACATTTCATAACAATAATAAAAAACAGTTTTGTTTACGTCACATTCAAAATCTCAAACAAATTACTTGATTTAGCCGCATCCTTCTCGTATTATAAGAAAACATTATAAGCTCTACGCGGACGCACTAGAGTTTTAAATCTATTGCAGATTCAGAAAATCATATTCGTAAGAATATTAGTGAAATTTGCGACAACTTAAACGCAATCGGCCGAGCGGCCCGACCCGAAGTTTTCCGAAGATAGCCGAAAGAATCGCAGAGCGAGAGCGAGCGATCATTGAGTGCGAGTGCGAGCGAGATAACAAAACATGGCTTGGCAAACAAACAACTGTGATGACACTATTACAATAAGCATTATACATTACGCGCAAAGTGTATAGAGTTGAACTGACCATTCATATCGGCGCGTCAATCTATTGAATTTAATACCATATGATACCATAAATGAATTCAGCACCCCCGATTTATACGAAAACGTTACCAAATCCGGCCTAGCAGCTTTACTAATGTAGATAATCAAGATAAAAAGAAGAGCCCTAAATAAGCCTTCAAGAGCGGATATCTCAAAAACTATACAAGATATCAAAAAAAAATTACTTAATAAAACTTGTAACAAATTAAATCTCTTTTCATTTTGTATAAGTGGCCAATTCGCTCAGACCCATAGTTTCTGAGATATAATCGAAAAACCGAAAAATTTAACCTTCAAACCCCTCTCCCCCTCAGCACCAGGGTTACGGTCGGGGACTTTTGATATGTTCATCTCCTAACTAGTCCAAACAAAGCTACGAAGTTAAAAGTTGTGTTCCTAGCATTTCCCTCTATACCTTCTTATAGTTCTTATTGCTTGGCCTATACATTGTACGTTTATCATGTACTTACTCATCAAAAACGGATATGGCAATAATAAAAATGCTTTTATTTCATTATCACCACTATATTCAAAATATTTGTATGGTACTATAAATAATAAACGTATGTGCCTAAATGATGAATAAGTTCAATATTTCCTAAATGTAAAACTTTTCGAAAAATATTTTTTTTTGCTTCTTTTCGCTCTCCTGCAAACCAATGTAAGTGGCGTATGGCACAGACGTATCACTCACCCGACGATGTGGTGGCATACATAAAAAGAAATATTTTACCTGGAAGAAGGAAAACTTATTGGTTGAGATCCCTCTCTGGCTCCTAAAAAAAGAAATATATATTTAAAATAGAAAAAAGGGGCCAAAATTTAATTAATTTGTTATATTCAGATTATATAATAGTTCTTACGAACAGATACTTATCTCGCAAAGAAAACGCAAATACCTACCGTTTTGATACCTACACAAAAATACAATGGAGTGACCTTCAACGTGCCGCTCCCCGCACCGCGCGCGCCGACACAACGCTAG
This sequence comes from Cydia strobilella, assembly GCF_947568885.1. Taxonomy (NCBI): domain Eukaryota; kingdom Metazoa; phylum Arthropoda; class Insecta; order Lepidoptera; family Tortricidae; genus Cydia; species Cydia strobilella. The sequence continues at coordinate 35,987,916 of NC_086068.1, forward strand.
GGTTGCCGACGCTTCTTTCGAATACCTAGGTATCTTAGGTAGATATCTAACTATAAATGTGTCATAAAAAACATTACCTACGTCTTTAAAACAGTTTAATAGTATCTACGTAGCTTGTAACTATCGTAAAAATAATAACATTAGGTGTAAGTACCTGTATTGAGAATGTCTACTGACTTTTCCTCATTTGTCGGAAGAGTAAAAAACCATAATTGATTATTTGTTTTGGTACGAGCTCGCGCGGAGAGTTCCATAGGCCTGATACTACCTCTTTAGGGTTTATAGCATAAATAATAAATAATGCTCATTGGCGAGGGGGAGGGACGCATCGAATCCTTCAAGCCCCTGAAGCAAGTTCCCAATCTAAAAAGAGAGTAGTAGTGCATTACTACAAAGGCCGGGAAGTAAGGGGTTGCCGGCCGAATAGAATATTCCGGCGGGCCGGCCGGACAGTTATGAGGCCGACAACCCCTTTTCACGCCGATGTATGTTTAGTGCTGTAGGAAATGACTAGAAATATAGCCCGAACGAAAACACGCAGTAAACGTTTCGCCATTTATTTCAGAGTGACATTGATTGTAAAAATCATAAAAAATACAAATTTAAATATTTGACACAAATCAAAAAGGAGTTCGCAACATCCTCCCACCTTTTGGGACGGAGGCCCAAAACTCTTCTTCAGATCTCGCCAGACTGTATTTCAAGCGGGTACAGGCGTTGAACGGCGCGTGTGATTTGTCCATCTGCTGTGCGCACCTTAGCCACTCTTACACAACCGTCCTGTCACGGTCGCCAGATGTAGGAAATGACTCTGAAATAAATGGCGAAACGTTTACTGCGTGTTTTCATTCGGGCTATATTTCTAGTCATTTCCTACAAGTGCTTTTCTCAAACATGCTATTAAATAATAATACAATTATGATGATGATGATTATTATTATTTCATGTCCTGATGTGATAGGTTATTCAGTGCGTGGGGTGCGTTTAATAAAACGAGAGCGAAAATCTCATTATTTTTGCGCTGCGACGCACGGTTTAGGAGATACAGCCCAAGGAAGATTTTTTTTTCTCTTTTTATTTTTTATTAATTAGGGGTTCCTTCAAAGGAAACGAAAATTTTAAGATACACCCGTATAAATATTTTTTTTCTTCAGTTTTTTTTAATAATATTAATTAGGGGTTTCTTAGAGGGGAACGAAAATTTGAATATTTTTGCGCTATTACGCACGGTTTAGGAGATACAGCCCTATAAAGATATTTTTTATTCTTTTTTTTATATTAATTAGGGGTTTCCTGAAATGGAACAAAAAATGTATTAGTTTTGCGTTACGACGAACGGTTTACGTTACAGCCCTATAAAGACTTTTTTTATTTATTTTTTCCTTTTTTTTCATTGTGATTTTTATACATTATTTTAGGGTTCATATAGGGGAATGAAAATTTGATTATTTTTGCGCTACAACGTACGGTTTAGGAGGTACAGACCTATAAGGATGAAAAAAGAATCAGCTGTTTAGCCTGTTCATGATTTAAAATTAAAAAAAAAATTACTTCCCGGCCTAGGCCTGCAACTTCGTATGAAATTTCATTACAGACCCCTCGTCTAAACGCGCCCGAGACGTGATACTTCCCAGCCTAATATAAAGAACGTAATATCAATATTTCATTGCATGTTTGAGAAAAATATATTAGAATAATAAGGACTAGGCTTTTGAATAATAGATGTTTTATGATAATTTTATAATTACCTCATCGTCTTCTTCAACTTCATTGCCGGTTGCATTTTGTTGCTCGGGGTTTCGAAGCTCGGGGGAGGCCCTAACAATGTTAATATTAACTACTTGTGGTGGGTATTTTCCTCCCCCGAGGAATTATCCGGGAGGTCGCGGGCTTCATTATGATTTTGGGGTCTTCTACGTTCCTAAAAATATTAGTAATAATAATAAAAGATGTGACAAATATAAGTAAAAGGAACAAAATATCACCTAAATACTAAATTAAACATAGGTACACTTCTGGGGTGTTAATTTTGCCTTCTTACGAAGTTTCTTATCAATTGAGATATGTAATTGAACGAAATATGATGTTCACATACCGCTGTATCGTGCGGTCGCGGTAGCTGCAGTGGTGTCGTTGCCAAAGAACGATGGAAAATGTGATCGCAGTTTACGTTTTCCATTTTCGTGGCAAACACTAAAGATACAAAATGTTATGTTGGTGTGTAATGATGGAGCCGGAAGGTTGTAATTAAAACAATACCCCATGGTCCCGAGATATGGAAAGGACAAACAAATAATAATAATGCCCAATGCCTGCTGCGGCCGGTTCATGGGTGTCTATTGTTGCGCCTGTGAACGGGTTCCAGCAGGCGTTCTACATGACATTAAAGCTCTCCAAGGGGCTCTACGTGTTGGATCTATATCCCCACGCAAGCCTAACAAAAAAACTGGATTTATAGGCCCGTGAAATCCAAGGAGATACATATAATAATAATAATAAAATGCTTTATTGTACACATTACATAAAAAATATATACAGAAATTGAGAAAAGATATAAATTGGTAGGCGGACTTATCGCTTATGAACATAATGAGATCATCTCATCAGAATCAAAAATCTGGTAAAAAGTCGGTTTATAAACGCAAACTGTGTAAAATTAAACAGCTTCTATCCGTTAGAAACAAAAATAATAGTATTTAGTGCGTTAAAGTTACCGTGTTGTTAGAAATCACAGTGTAAAATCGAAGTGTAGTCGCCTCAACGGACGTCCATTGCGCGGGTCGGCTGACCGGCTGTCAACAAATCAGCTGTGAGGAGAGTCTGCGCACGCGCAATAGCAGTGTGTCAGTGACTGCCACTATAAATTACACCCTATCACCTACACATTAAACACAATTTACAATGGCAGATTGTGCTGGGTGTTTCAACAAGGTAACCGATGGCAGATTTTTAAACTGCCATAACTGCCGAAAATCGTACTGTCTCCCCTGCACTAATTACGCTGAGGAATTCCTTAATTTTATAGGACCCCTGCAAATGTATTCATGGAAGTGTGTCGAATGCAAAAGTGCCAAACCTAAGTCTGATAATACAAATACGCCGCTGCGCGGCGACAGTGACAATGTAAACATGTATAGGGGTGCCGCACGCCCTCGCGGGGCATTCTCCAACGAGCATGACAACTCGGTCATGGAAGTGTCGTTCACGGACAGCCAGCGTTTGAACGACACCACTAGGCTCGACACGACTGGTGGGGCCTCCGACATTCAACAGTTGGTAGCAGAACTTCGTTTGTTTCGGGAAGAAATGCGGGCGATGAGCCAGCATATCCAGGCTCTTCGCGTAACGGTAGCCTCCCTGACAACAAAAATTGACGCATGTGATGGGCGCATCGACAATATATGTGCCCGTGTGGAAGCTCTAGAGAATAATACCACAAGTGTAGTGTAGGTAAAAACACCGAGGCTTCACTGGCGGATACCGTAGCCCAGTTAAGGTTAGAGTTAAACGATCGTGACCAGGATATGTTACTCAACGATGTCGAGTTATCGAATGTACCGGAACAGAGCGGGGAAAATACAGTGCATATAGTAACTACCTTGGGCCAGAAGCTCGGAGTTACGCTGTCGGAACACGACATCGTTGATGCGACTCGCGTAGGGCGGGCGCCGCGACTAGACGAGGGCACCTAGGACCAGCCGGCCCGCCCGCGGCTGCTGGTGGTGCGGCTGGCGTGCCGCGCCGTGCGCGACCGGCTGCTGCAGGCGGCGAGGGTCCGCCGCGGGGCGACCACGGAGGGCACCGGCCTGCCGGGCCCCGACTGCCGCTTCTACGTCAACGAGCGGCTCACCTTCGTCAATCGACGGCTGTTCCAGAAGGCGCGGCAGCTCAAGGAACACTACGGCTGGCGATATGTATGGACTCGCGATGGTAGGATTTACGTACGTCAACGTCCTGGCACGGAATCACCGCGACACCGAATTCGAACGGAACTGGATTTGAGCCGTGTTTTTGGTACACTTGATATTTGATTGCATATACGACCTTATCTTGGTACTAATTTTTTTGGCCGATAAAACACTGTTTCACATTAAATACTGCTTGTAAAGTACACAATCTACGTCGCTATTTCGTTTGCTACTTTTTACATTTGCCGGTTTTCTACATATTTTTTTTCAATTTATTATTGTTATTGTTTTGATTATAAGAGCATACTACTATTGAATTTGTCACTGAAGTGCGTTGTAGCAGTTACAATCGCGGGACATCAGAAACAGGGACAGATTCACTTTATAACACTCACTCTTCTCAACGCACATAATTATTATACTCTTTTAAATACTTTTTTCAGTAATACGAGTAAAATTGCATCAGTGTTTGAGGCTATACGGCCGCGTTGTCATTTACCATATGAATTAACTTACAAAACAATATTAGATAATACGAGTAACGGGCACTAAAACTAAATACCTAAAATTAGGTCTTTTTAACGCGGGTTCACTGGCAACTGGGCATGATGATTCTTTAATTGCTATGGATACATTTGACGCTGATATTGTCGCAATAAATGAATCATGGATCAGACAGGGACAGGAAAAACGCGCACCGCTCGTCCCCGGATATATAGTACATTATTGTCGAGGCTCGGAAGTAGCTACTTGCTGGCTGAGGATTCGTTTTAAACGGGCGACCTTGGGAGTCCGTTTAATTGAATCCGAAGCCAGCAAGTAGCCTTCCAGCCGAGTCATATAAAATGGCGCAATAAATGCAAATATAATAGAAATATTTTACAGAAGCAACGTTCTGATGTATATATTTTCACAGAAAAAAGTAAAAAGATTTGCTTTGCCGCCGTTTTATTTTTTTAATTAAAAATGGAAGTGTATTTTTCTGCTGAAAATACGCCAACCTATTTGAGACACCTTAATAGTCGCGGTACCAACATTATAATAATAAGTACTGATCATCTGTTTAAAAACATTTTTAATTTTTTGACTGACCATAAACTACGCACTTCGCGACCTGCTTTATAACCGGCAACGTCGACTTTGCCTTCCATTTTTGAGCTAGTGCGGAAAGTATGTCATCAAGAATGACATTTTCGCACGTGTATCGAACGACGTTTTTTAATACAGTTGCGAAAAAATAAGAAAAGCAACAAGTAAGGAATGGAATTCGAAACTTTTATATTATTAATTCTGTGACATCATTGACATTGACATTATGAAGAAGTGCTTTTCTAGCTTTTATTCGACTAGAATAGATTTTGTTATTATTATTGAACCCACTTCAATGAAAGTTTTTTTTTCAAATGCATGTTCAATAAGACAGAAACAATTGTAAATATTAAAACATTGTACTATTATTACCTAAATATCGTTATTTATGATTATTTGTGTATCGTATATTTATAAAAACAATATCGAATGTTGCCTTTGGAAACTTAAAACATTCTTGCAGTAAGAAAATACGCCTCTTCTTTGACAGGCGTTCCTTTCAATTCAGACCACTTATTTAAGAACGGTTTTTCGAAATTAAAAAATAAACGTGTTATAATACTTATAATGATGAAGAGGTAAGTAATAAAATATGAAATATGCATATTTTTCGTATTCTTACATTAACAGTAAGTTTTTATGTTGATTACGACGTTTAAAGGAAACTAATATTAACACTCATCAACAAGTAGTCAAGAATTGGAACAAGTAAAAATTAAAAAAAAATGGAAAAGTAAAAAAGCACTAGTTCGCGAAAACCAACTTTCCGCACGCTAAACAGCCACGAAAAGTAGCACTTTTTGAGCAACTGTATTAAAAATTCATTAACGCCCCGCGCCCGACTGGAATGCGCGGAGGCCGCGGTGGCGGGGTGGGTGTCTACGTCAGAACTAGCATGCGCGCGCGCCGATCTACCCACCCTGTTGCTAATATTGAACAATTGTGGTTATCGGTTACAATTAACTGTCGAAGTTATATAATAGGTACGGCGTATCGTCCTAACTGGATTAATGTAGATACGTTTTTAGATGCCCTAAACACGACTATGTTGTTTTGCTTGGAGACTTTAATATCAATATGCTCGAAACTACAAGCAGTAATGCCACGAAATTAACTTGTTTTCTTAACTACTTGAGCTTACAACAAGTGGTGAAGGTACCAACTCACTTTTCTGTAGGCAATGAGACACTCCTTGATGTTGTATGTACCGACGCACTTGTTACCGATGTATGCGTTTCTAACATAACAGGTTTTCTTGGTCATGCCATGGTAACAATCACTTTGTCAACAAAACGACCCAAAATAACGCCTAAGACGTTTACCTATAGGCCCATTAAGGATATTAACATGGCGGAATTTAATAGGGATCTGCATGCTGTTAATTGGGAGTCAGTGTTGGCATTTGAATGTGTTGAACATATGGTTGAGGCTTTTAATGTCCTATTGTTATCATTATATGACTCACATGCACCACTCAAATCTGTCACAGTTAGGCATAGCCACTCGTTGCCCTGGATCACAGACACTATTAAAATTATGATAAGAAAGCGTAACGAGGCTTATTCAGCATACAGGAAGTCTAAAACGGAAAGTCACAAACGATATTATAATGAATTAAAGAAACTAGTAAAACAAAGTAAATTCAATGAAAAGAAAAGTTACTACAATCACCATAATACAAAGACTCAAAATCACACTGGACAAATACTAAAAACACACACTGGAAAAATATTAAAAATAATGTGTTTACAGATAACACTCGTGACCGACTTCCCGATCATTTCAATAATCCAAATATAATTAATGATAGTTTTTTGAATGTGCCTGGTAGTGATAGGGTTTCTTTGTCCACTATGTTGGAATTTGAACAAAACCGCTTCAGTAACTCTGTTTTCAGCTGTCGAAGAGGGTCAAGTGGGAAAATATATACTGTCTGTTACCACCAATGCAGTTGGCGTGGATGGAATCAGTACAGATATGGTGCTTCTTACTCTTCCTCGTACTTTGTCAGTATTAACAGACATAATTAATCGCTCTATTTTGAACGGTGAGGTGACATCATTGTGGAAGTCTGCCATAGTTACGCCTCTGCTAAAGGTGGATAACCCTACTGAGCTCAAAGAACTTCGGCCTATAAGTATTTTACCTTTTCTTTCAAAAATATTAGAGAAAGCTGTTTATGAGCAGTTATATAAGTATGTAGAAAACAACAATATCCTACCTCAATTACAGTCAGGATTTCGTAGGGGTATGGGGACTGTAACTGCCCTTATTGACGTTCTGGACAATATTATTTATGGCCAAGACTCAGGCAAGGGTACTTGCTTAGTATTGTTGGATTTTTCTCGTGCGTTTGACTGCATAAATATTGACTTGCTTCTATCTAAGTTAATTTATTACGGTGTAAACGGGTCACTCTCGTGGCTTAGAAGTTACCTTGCTGGGCGTATGCAGTCAATTAAAATTGCTAAAAACGATGGCATTTTGTTGGTGTCTGACTTTAGACCCCTAAATCGCGGAGTCCCACAAGGCTCCATTCTCGGTCCCTTACATTTTATTATATATAGCGCTGACATTGTTAAAGTTATTGAGCATTGTCAATATCACTTGTATGCGGATGATGTTCAGATGTACTACTCAGCCCGTCCTTGTGACTTTGCTGACTCAATTCATAAAATAAATGAGTACCTCGAAAGTATCTCCGCTTGGGCTGAACAAAACAGTCTGTTGCTAAACCCTATTAAGTCAAAGTTTATGATTTTGGGCAGTAAAACTCAGATTTCTCGAATATTAAATGGTAGCCCTCAACTAAATATTAGAGGATCATTTATTGAGCGAGTAGAGGAGGCCAGAAACCTGGGTATAATAATTGACGACCAGTTAAGGTTTGAAAAACACATAGCAGAGTTAGCCAAATCATGTTTCTTTAGATTGAAAGTATTGTATCAAGTAAGAAACCTTCTAGATGAAAAAGTCCGCTTGACATTATGCGAATCGCTCATATTGTCAAAGTTGAACTACGGCGATGTGGTATATGGGCCTCGTTTGCAACAAAAAACTCGTCGATTAATACAACGAGTTCAAAACGCGTGTTATCGATATTGCTACAAAGTTCCTCCAAGGAGCCATATCACACCGTTCTTGAACAAATCTTCAACTCTGAATATGGCATCACGTAGACATTTACACCTTGCTTGTCTTCTCTTTGGCGTTATAAATTGCAAGTCACCCGAGTATCTTTAGTCTAAAATAAATATTTCTTCTTTTCATAATCGACACGCCACAAGATCTACTCGACGTTGCATTTTAGAAGTATACGTCATAGGACGATTGCCTTTAGCGGTTGTTTCCATTTTCTTGGACCAAATGCTGGAATGATATCCCCCCGCCTTTAAGACAGCTTAAATCTAAAAAGACATTTAAAAGTCACTTTAAAAAAATACTTCTTGAAAAACAAACCGCTGGGGTTCCATTCGGCTATTTGGTTGCAGATTTCAGGATATAACATGGTGGGGCTGATCGGTCGGGTCATTTACCTACTGTCTTAATATTTAATCAAGTAATCATCACATGACATGCACATATAATCACACTTTACACAGTACATTTCATTCCGCTTACGTAAGCACATCGTATATATATTATCTGTTGTGACCTGGGTTCCGGCAGAAAATCAGTGCTTTGCTCCAAAGAGCGAAGCGTATCACTGAGCCGTGACCCTTTTGTCCTGCTGCAACGCACACAGTTTGCACAAAATTTTACACCATTTCGGTTTCATTTTTATTAGGGTATTTTCGTTATAATTTTATTTCTTTGTTAGTGTAAGTAGTAATTAGTTTTTTTTTTCTTCTGATGTGTTTGTAAATTAATATTGTGTGTAATTAATTGCAGCTGTACAAATAAATAATTTATCTATCTATCTAATGATACCTATACCAATATTTTTTTTACTACTAAGTTGATTATCGAACAGATTGCGCACAAAAGACTCGAGGGCTCAATAAATTGACGAAGGTAATATAAATGTGCAATAAAACTAGGTAGCTCTCGTCCTCTGTCGGTCAATTTGATAAGGAACCTGACTAGCCACCCTACGTGAACGGAAGTCTATTGCATCTATAAATATCCGGAAGGGGCAGCGAATATTACCGACCTCCTGACCTGGTTCGTAGTGATTTGGAAATGTCTGCACCGCACAATGTATACGTACTAAATTGTTAGCAAAATAATGTTCAAAAATCTATTTATTACCTTCTGCTCGTGACTTCGTCTGAGTGGAATTAAGAGAAGAGAAAAAAAGAGAATGACTTCGGGAATAAAAACTATTCTACACCCTTCCCAACAATTAAGACTCTCTCCATATCAAATTTCATCTAAATCGGTTTTATTGGGTCCCATACAAATTTCCACCCAACTTTTCACCCCCTTTAGGGTTGATTTCTGGGGTAAAACCTATCCTATGTCCTTCCCTACGACTCAAACTATATCCATACGTAATTTCATCTTAATCGGTTTAGCGGTTATTAATTCCCCATATAAATTTCCACCCCCCTTTTCATCCCCTTAAGGGGTGAGTTCCGGAATAAAAAGTATCTTATGTCCTTCCCCGGGACTCAAACTACCCCTATACCAAATTTCAATAAAATCGGTTCAGCGGTTTAAGCGTGATGAGGTAACAGACAGACAGACACACACTTTCGCTTTTATAATATTAGTATGGATATGATGGATAGTTTGGATTATAAATATAATTATATATACTTGTACACTATTCAACAGTAAATGTTTTTTCACACCACATGCTCGACAAAGCCGGATTATATATCATATAAACCTCACTTTTAGAGATCAACGATGACAAATTCAATATAGGTATAATCATTGAACTTTGCTTGTAATGACAACAATATCAATATAAGTTAAAACAACTGAAACAAAAGTATAAATTATCAATGAACAAAAAAATGACGTCTGTTTCAGACGATAATCATTGGATTATACGACAGGTAGTACCGTAAACACATCGGCCATTCTCTTTAAGCGAGTCCCTTCGCTTAGATTGCTTTTTCTAAAACTACCTATAATGAAATCAATGAAAACAAATTCACTATACTATAAACATTAAACTTTGCGTCTAATGACAACATAACATCAACATACAATTTATAAGTTATAACAAATGAAAACAAAAATATAAATTAATCATTAAACAGAAGCGATGTCTATTTCAGACGATAATCATAACGACGATTATATAACAGGTAAATACAATAGAAAATAACATATAAGACATACAGTCTATGTAATATTATGCAAATGTTACAAAAATGTATTATTAATAGTAGTTAGTAGATACTACAATGCAAACGTATTTTTGCTAATAACCTATCTTCATGTGCAAACATGCTTACTCGCTTTTAGTAGTGCTATGATTTGATGCATGATGCATCCGATTCTAAATCTCGAGAAAACACCACACACGTTTGTATTTTGTCAATAAATATAATAGCCTGATACTTCCTACCGTTCCTTCGGATCAGAAACCTATCGTTAGGAAGAACTTTCATAATACGGTAGGGCCTCTGGTACTTCACCACGAGTTTTTGCGATTTTCCATTGTGTGGGCCCTGTCGTACTACCCGTATCAAAGAGAATAGATAGCATAGAGGATTATTGTCATAGTAAACTTTGTAGTCACAGGAAACCCACCGCCATCCATCGACACAGGATCAAAACCAAAAATGAAATTGTTTAAAACATCAAAAATAATGTATATATATATATATATAATGGATAAATGATTTTTATTATTATTTTTATTATTATGGAACGCCATATGACTGACCCACGCTCCCACACCGATACGTGCCAAAACTGTCAAATATAAAACGGTGTCGCCAACGCCATCTGCACTCAGCATATAGGCCACAGGTGTGGCGCCATCTATTCGAGTAGGTATAATTTCTTCCTGATATTCGAGGCACGCTCCCTCTCCAGTCCCTACCCATCCTACCTATGAAGTAACATGTGTATATCTTTGCCCGTTCTAAATCACCCTCTTTATGTTGCCTTGATGGTTTTCCTGTTTATTGAATTACGTCTTTCGATTGCTGCTCTTTAATTTTATCACCAGCGCCTAGAGCCTAACATTTGATAACTTGGGGATTTTGGATGTATCATTAATAATAGCAGAGCCCAATATACTTTCTTCCAGTGATGTCTAACTCTATTTAATTATTAATAGTTTCCAAGGGACTATTTTGTGCAGTCTTATGTTTGGTTGTGTATACGTACCAGTATATCGGTGATATGTGCCTCCCAAGCTTTACCGACGTAGCTAACGCGTCCCAAAATGGTCTTGTTGAATCTCTCAACCTCTCCCAAGGCTCTCGGGGTTGCTACCGCGTTAACAATGAGCGTCATACCGAATGATGATTTAAAATCTCGAAAGAACTTACTTGTCAAACCCGAACCTTCATCGGTGATGAGTGGCGAACTGGAAAACCGAAGCAGCTTATGTGCTCTCTTATGACTCGAACGGTTGTCCCAGGCGTGGTGTCCCTTACAGCTGTTATAATCACAAATTTAGTGGATCCATCAGACTAACCATAGCAAATACCTATTAGCTTTCTTGTCCTTCACAAAAAGGCCCAAGCGGTCTGCATCAGCCGTGTGGAAAGGTTTACTCACCATCGCGCTTTGTGGAGCTTTGTGATGAGCCCACTCGAGACAAGTCGATACATATTTTGTACAAGGCGACGTATTTTTGTTGACCCCAAAAAAATGGTATCTGATCTCCTAAATGAAATGCCTGAAATACCCAGGTGCTCTGAGAAACTAGCGTTGTTCAGGTTGGTTAGGCGGTTTGGGAAACTCAGAGACTACCTACATCTGTCTTCCTACTAACAAGCTGGTTTCCCTGAGTACTCACCCCAAAACCTAGGAAGTCTATTTGTTGACAAAGAAATAACTTTTACTCAATTTAGAATGAGACCCCCCTCTCTTCTCTTTCTTCAAACTGCAGCACCTCCGATCTCTATATACCTTCGGTATAGTACCTACTTGGGATTCACAGTAATCCACATGAACTAAAAATATCTATATAAACTATTGCACATTTTACCTGGGCTTCTCGGAGTATCTTGTGAATAGTTCTTTTCAAGATCCAGTCAAGTCCTAATACAATAGGGCCAATATCAATACCTCTGTCGACCATTTTCCTGAACCATATCTCTTGATAATTGTCGTTCAGTATGTGACATACGGTAGGGCCTTTATACAACTGGTTGGGAGTCTTCTATATAGATTACCATCTCGGCACTGTCAGTGAACTCTAGGTCTTTAAGCCAAATAGAAAAGCCATTCCTATGCTGTACAATACAGTACAATACAATACAAATTATTTATTGTTTGTACAAGTACCTGATCCAATTTTGAGCACTGCTGCCTTAATGTCCGTGCGACTTCGACGCTAAAGGCGTCCAGGGTCGTTATCTGATTTGATGAAAGGAGTACCTAAACTCCTGGATAAGGATCTCAATAATACATCATCTCATCTCATCTCATCATTATTAGTGTTACTAATAAAATATGTGTCTTGGTTACATGAAATAAATGTACGGAATTGAATTAATAAGGTTCCTTTTTGGTACCTAGTTATATTGGTAGATACAAACTAAGAGAGCGCCACGTCCGTTTCCAATTTCATACATACCTAACAGGTACCTACAAGGTAATATCGATTGTCTTTTTCACCCCCGCAGCGAGCCGTTCACGTATATATACATTGTATTTACTTTAAATTCGTAGTAACTGTTACAAGCCACAAGATACAATACATTAACCATTTATCTTAGTGCCCTTCTATACTACAAGATGTAAGCGGTCTTGTTTTTGTATAAATTAATTCGGTGTTTTAGTGATAATGATATCCGATTTTCAGTAAAAGAGTGCACTAATAAAGTTGAATGGCTGAAACGTAATCATCTACACTTTGTACTTCATTTGTTTCCTGGATTCCTTGAACCTCAGCGTTTACAATAGAGATGTCTATAAGCGTCAAACTCTTTTCTACTCCTCTCTACAAAGGCAATTTATCCAGAGAATTTATTTATTATTAGAATTAGGATTCCTAGAACTTTTGTTGTAATAACTCTAATAAAGAAGCACTTCCTTTCCTGATTGATGAGACATGTTTTTTTTTCTTTTTGGGTCATCACGTTACTAGTCACTACGCAAACTTAACGTTTTTGTTTTTAGTAGCTGTTTGTATGTTTTCACATGTTATTAGTATTTTTATTTCCAACAAAAAAGTTCAGTTGCCAAATGTCCTGAGCAATCACAAAGTGTGTATTTTACCACAGATTTATTGTCATTTGAGGCGACCTATTTCTTTGTAGATGAAGCAAGTTATGCTAGAGTTAAAATTGCTGGATCAAGTAGCCCCAGGGTGATTGAATGTAGAAGTAGTATTTATATTAATGCTACGAACATTCGCCATATTGACAGTACTAAAATACTTGAGCACTTTCACTGTCCTGCCTGTGCACCTACTGTGTCTGTATACTTTAATTGACCAAACCTCAATTCCATAAATAATGTAGTCTGCCTACATCTTCCTTATCTTTCATTTTACACCGATTTAACAAATCAAATAAAAGAGTATGTGACCTCTGGTACCAAGTATTAGCTACCCCGCTTAGTTTGGGTAACACACAGTCAACTGTAGCCTTATTTATCATTCCAACCATATATGTCGGCACATTTCACTCTCGTTAACCAAACTAACACAGTCTGTACTTTTGTCATCGGATCAAACTCTGAAATCACATTGGTATAATATGGTAACTTATATTTATCCGGATCCCTGACTTTGTTAAGAATACTTATAATCTAATACAGCACAAGTCTCTAATTGTTTACTTATTCCTCAATGTATTCTCTTAGGTAGTGATGATCCTCCTTCAGATCCTCATGATAATCTTCAATAGTCCCTGAACCCTGTTACTTGAGTTGCTCTGATGGCACTGCAGTGACTGACTACTCCTTGAATCCTCATCCATATCCATCAGTACTGGGTTCTCCATCCTCGAACCCGTTGGACTCCGCATTATCTGAAAATTAGATCCATGGCCAAGACCTTGGCCTCCCTGATGTCTTAGCCCTTCCCCTCGACTAAGTCCATCCCTATCCAAATCCATTAGTGCCGGGTTCTCCATCCTTGAACCCAATGCACTCCGGATTGAATGTTCATGGCCTAGTCCTTGGCCTCCATGATGTCTTAGCCCTTCCCCTCGACTAAGTCCATCCTTATCCATATCCATTAGTGCCGGATTCTCCATCCTTGAACCCAATGCACTCCGGATTGAATGTTCATGGCCTAGTCCTTGGCCTCACTGATGTCTTTGCCCTTCCCCTCGACTAAGTCCATCAATATCCAATCCTTGACGTACTGACCCTCCTCCTTGGTCAGTTCCGTCATCCATCCTGAAACTTCCAATCATATGTTAATCTCTAGTATTTTGTATTTGCACTTTCTAGTCTTTTACTCTTTTTACATAAATACATACAACCATTATATACATATATTCCTATAACATATTACTCATATACATCTCAAACAAAAGATTAATACCTTTTGACAGATATAAACAAAAAAAAAAACAAATAATAGTCACTAGTGTTCACATGAACACCAACATACAAGTATCATTTCTTCAATCAGGGGAGTCACTAGTGTTCACATGAACACCAACATACAAAGTTCACTTCTTCAGTCAGGGGCTGTCACTTACTATGTTTTTTTATTATTACAAACCCTTTTCCTTGACTATTCTTTTGTTTAATTCATTTTCAATGGCATCTTTCTTGCCAATGCAGCATTATCAAATTTTAAATAAATAGGGCAACTTAAGACTCAATCCAACACCGGACAACTGATTTTAAACTGGCAATGTTAGAAGTGTTAGAACAAATTTGTAGTAATGTACCATTACCAGAAATAATCTGTTACACACACACACACACACACATACATTGTACATATGTTATCATAATATATTAAGTATCTTTTATGGAACAGAAGAATCTCAACTGTGTGAACCTGGATGTTGGACGCCTGGACGGTATGAAATTTAATCAGGGTCAGGTACAAGTTACCCCTCCAATCACATGGGTGGGTAACTTGTACCTGACCCATTGCACGTTTTAATTGAGCAATAACAACATATAATGTCAATCATGAAGTTACAATAATTTACTTTCCTTTTGTTTTTTGCTAAAATATGGGAACACCAAAGCACCTTGTGATATGTTTACCTCTGATTGAAATGTGTCAAAACTGCTTTTGCTGTAACTGATCAAGTTAGACAACAAGACTCTTTGTCCCAAAATAAATTATCTTCATCTTTTATAAGACAATGTTATGCATGCAGGCATGTCATGTGTGGAAATTGTTGACATGAAATAAAACTTATTAATTCTACAAAATGAATGAAATAATAAAAACTTTTATAAAAAAAAGATAAACCGACTTCAAAAAGGATGAAATAAAATATTATCCATTTTAGGGTTCCGTGTTTAAGTATATGCGTTACCAACTGATATGTTTGAAGTCGCTGCCAAGCCAAATTTTAAACCATATATTCATATTAATTTGGCAGTGCAATTCGATAAAGATACATAGATATAGAAGTGTCCTACGTGGGCGATCTCGTTGCGAACGCGAACGCCTTGGGCCGGCCGCGCCGTGCCGCGTCGCTTCGCTTCGCGTTCGCGAGTGTTCGCCTATGTAAGACGCAGCGTACACGACGACAAGAAACGAACTTTCTGTATACCTCAGAACAGAACACACTGTTGAACCTTCTTGGCGCAGTTCGTACCATGCTTGTCGGCACGTTAGTGTAAATCTAATACGTTTTGTCGTCGTATTTTTTTAAAGAGCATTTTTTAGTAATTCTTGAACAGTCATAGCACGCAAGTGTGGGATTGGGACTGAGTTATTTTCTGTCGCTTATCCAGAGGACTACATTTCAAAATATAAAACAATTCAAGGAACCTTCATGCAAAATTTTAGCTAAAGCGGTTCAGTTGTTTAGCCATGAAAAGGTAACAAAGAGGCAGACATAATTGCTTTCACGTTTATAATATTTGTACAGTTGTAATGGGATTTATAGACATAAAGCTGATTATTTTTGACTGGTATTGTTACTACTTGGAGTACTTGGCTTGGCACCGACTTCAAACATATCAGTTGGTAACGCATATACTTAAACACGGAACCCTAAAATGGATAATATTTTATTTCATCCTTTTTGAAGTCGGTTTATCTTTTTTTTATAAAAGTTTTTATTTTTCCATTTTTAGTTTTAAGACATTGTTAAGAGCGTGACGCATGAATGAAAAACATAATCATGTTTAACTGTAAATTCGTAAACTTTATTAAATAATTAGAATTTTCCTCGAGTCCGCCTGGGAAATCATTCCTGTCACTAAATCCATTCTCCGCCCCGCCACTGACCCAATCCCTCAAACCCCCCGATCACTCAACCTCACAGCACATCAACCCATGATCACTGAACCCCTCGACCCTAAACCACCAACCCTTCAACCGCCATTCCCCGACCCCTAACCCCAGACCCCTTAACTCCTAACCCTAACCCCCAATCCCTTAACTCCCAACCCCTCAGTCCCCGACCCATCAACTTACCTCCCCTCAACCCCCAACCTCAAACCCCCCAAACACTAATACCCTCTACCTTCACCTCTCAGTGTCTTTGGTTGTTTCCAACACTACCGACATCAAAAATCATAATACACATACGAGGGAAGTTATCAGTAGCCTTACCACGAGTTTGACATTGATATATTCGCTATCGTGTGCGTAACTTACTGTTTATGCATCTCGCTCGTACTGGCATATTAGTGTACAAAGTAAGTTATGAAGAATATTTAGTGTCAAACTCGTGGTTAGGCTACAATTGCACTACATCAAATTGGTGGTTTTGGGGAGGAAATGCTTGTTACTTTAGAAAACACCGAAATTACCATACACGTGCCTTTAAAAATTAAGGAGTTCCCTCAATTCCTCACGGATTCCATCATCAGATCAAAACCAAAAATATTACGAAAACACCTTGGAGAGATAACTTCTTTCAAACAGAAAAAGAATAACTCAAATCGGATCATGGGTGCCGGAGTAATCGCTGAAATCATTATCATCAAAACAATCATCATCATCAGCTCCACTTCATCAAATTGGTGGTTTTCGAGAAAAAATGCTCAAGTTGCTTAAGAAAACGACCAAATCACAATACATGTGCCTTTAAAAATTGAGGAGTTCCCTCAATTCCTCATGGATCCCATCATCAGAACAGCACCAGATTAATGTGGGACCACCTTGGAGGTAGTTCCTTTCAAACAAAAAAATAATTGTTCAAGTCGGACCACGGGTCTCGGAGTAATCGCTGAACATCCTACATAAAAAAACCATCATCACTATCTTCAAAACAATCATCATCATCAGGTCCACTTCATCAAATTGGTCGTTTTCGAGAGAAAATGCTCAAGTTGCTTATGAAACCACCCAAATCACCATACATGTGCCTTTAAAAATTGAGGAGTTCCCTCAATTTCTCAGGGATCCCATCATCAGATCAGAACCAGATTAATATGGTACCAACTTGAAAGTAGCTCCTTTCGAACAAAAAAAGAATTACGCAAATCGGACCACGGGTCTCGGAATAATCGGTGAACATACATAAAAAAAAAACAAAAAAGCCACAACCGAATACAGAACCTCCTCCTTCTATGAAATTGAAGTCGGTTAATAACACACAAAACAAGTACAATTTTAGTTTCTAATTTTTCCACAGTCCCAATGACAGGTACAAGTTATAATGCATGATTGGAATGTAAGAAAATGCAGTAAGGAAAAAAAAACTATTTCTTGCAATTAACAGACTAAAACACTAGTACAAGCCTGCACCTCAATCTGTTATATTGATAAAAGCACTCAAAACAATTAGTAGTCTGTCTTATAATCACTTTTCTTTCCATTAGTTGTTCCCAATATCCAATATCTGAGAATCATTATCATGCTGAATCGTTACACTCCATTACAAAGTATCCCAAAATAAATACCGTTTACCTGCTATTCTCCGGGATGTGGACGTGATTTAGGCGATTTACATGAGAGTAGCCTTACGATCCCCACTTGCTGAACTATAGAGAAAGCTTGGGTTCAAATTATATACTCTCTTTAGGATCCTTGGTTTATTGGTTTTACATTATCAATTCCGCTTCACACAATATCCATCCATATATAGTTTACAGCTAATGCCGGCATAAGATAAATCACAAATCTCTTTTTAATTAGGTAAATATCACAGCGTCGTCTACGTCCTCAGTTTTTTTTTTCATGACCTCTTCAGTTCTGACATCTGTCACATTTTTCCCGCGCATCGCGCGTTAGTTTTTTTTAAAGGTCTCCCACTAATAAGGCGCGTTCACATTTACATACAATTTGATATAAAGATAAAACATAAAACTAAAATTAACCGCGAACGCGATGTCGGAACCTAACAATAATATGTACCTAAAGCCTGACCATAAATATATGATCATTGTCAAGAGGGCGATGTTATTCTCATGTATATGGTGACAGTTCAGTATAGTATGGCTGGTTCACTCGATACCAGGGTTATATTACACAAAATCACGCTGGTGAATTCTTATGAAAAACGTACTTAAAATTACCACTCGAAGCAACAACCAGTTTTACTTTCTTGGTGCACAATTAACTGGTGTACCTTCTATGTAACTGGTGTAACTTCTGTACCTTGACGAGAAAAAGCGGTTTACTTATATTTGAAAAGTCGACAGAATGTCAAGAGAATAGCTTTCTTCTCCATTTTGACCGTTTTAACCATATTTTATTACAACAATAAAATACATTTTATGTCATAGATGTACTCGTATGTACATATTTCACATATTATTAGGATGTCGTGGACAATGTCCATTTCAACTGACAACACAACGTTCAGCACTAACGGGCAATGTCCTTTTTTAGGGTTCCGTACCCAAAGGGTAAAAACGGGGCCCTATTACTAAGACTCCGTTGTCTGTCTGTCCGTCTGTCACCAGGCTGTATCTCATGAACCGTGATAGCTAGACAGTTGAAATTTTCACAGATGATGTATTTCTGTTGCCGCTATAACAACAAATACTAGAAACAGAACAATATAATTATTTAAGTGGGGCTCCCATACAACTGACACAACAAACGTGATTTTTTGCCGTTTTTTGCGTAATGGTACGGAACCCTTCGTGCGCGAGTCGGACTCGCACTTTTCCGGTTTTTAGTGACATCTGCTTTCTACATGTAATCTAACGAGGAAAATTAATTACATATTAACATACACAGTATACTAAAATTCAAATTTATTAGACCAGTAATTTCGGAGCAAGAGTGGAAGGTACTTATGTAGGGCGTGTAGGCCAATTTATGTAATCCTATTCCTATAGCAGGGAAGGCGACGATGCTAAATGTGTAGTAACTCGAGCGTCATGACCTATTGGAATTGAAAGATTAGATGATAGGAAGAAAAAAATGTTATATAATATTTTCTTTTTTTAGCGAGCAGGAAAGCGTCCACAGATTTTTTTAAATGTAAAAAAAACCACCTTGTGGTCTTACTCGAGCGCGTCATCTCATCGTCATCGTCAGATGTATCTGAATCAGGAAAGCTGGCGAAAATTTAATATGAGTAATTTAATAGTCCAGTACAAACCTTATAATCATAATCATAAATTTTTATTTGCAAGATCTTAAAAATACAGTAGTTCCACATGTCCAACCTGCATGCAGGTGTGCAAATTATACATGCAGTGTACTGCTAAGCATTACTTATTTTTACCTACTTAAATCTAGAATTCTACCTATTTACAAATATGATTATTATCTCTAATTATATTATTTCTGTCAAATACTCGTTAATACTATAAAAACATTTTTCCTGGAGCCATTGTGTCAGCTTAATTTTAAATGTATTACTAGTTTCTAATTTAATTTCGTCAGGGAAATTATTATACATGGTTATACACATATTGTAACAGTTCTTTTTATAAATATAAGAGTGGCAAGGAGGTTGGTGCAGCAAATTTTTGTATTGTGCCCTTGTATGTCTTGTACTTGTCTGTCTCACTACGAGATGTAAAGAAATTTGGGTTATCTTTGACAAGTAAGCATGCATCTTTAATATATTGGCACGGGAGTGGTAGTATGTTAAGTTTTTTAAACAATGGTTTACAGCTTTCTAAAAACCAAGTGTTTTCTAGAGCACGAATACATTTCTTTTGAACCATAAAAACTCGCTCCACGTCTACAGAGTTTCCCCACAGCACTAGTCCATAGCTTAACACTGAGGATACGTATCCATGATACACCATGAGCGCAGCTTCTGTTGAGACTGTTCGCCTCAGTCGCTTCAGAGCAAATATGAATTTATTTAACTTTTTACAAACTTGATCTATGTGGAGTTTCCAATTTAAATTTTTGTCAATATAAAATCCTAAAAATGTGCACATGTCAACTAAGTCTACTTTGGCGTTATCATAATTTATATCTAAAGGTAAAGCGTTATCATTATAATTACAAAATGTCATCGCTTTAGTCTTGTTTATATTAATTTTTATCGTCTCCTGTTATAACTAGGGTAGTGTCATCGCCAAATATAATACAGTCTTGGCTAATACAATTGGGAAAATCATTAATTGCAATCAAAAACAGTAAGGGGCCAGGGGTTGAGGGACTACAGTATCTTTAACCAAAAATGTCGATCTAAAAGTTTCCTTGCATTGGCTCTTATTATTTCTAGAAATGATTTTTTCAATTTCTGTACACTGCATTCTGTTTTCGAGATAGCTTTTGATCCATCTGTTAGCATTCCCTCTTATGCCGTACAACTCTATTTTTTTCAAGAGAATTGAATGATCAATAAAATCGAAAGCTTTGCTTAAATCAATAAAAATAGCCATTATAGGAAGCTTCTGGTTTAAGCTCTCTGAAACACTTCACTAGATTGAAGCAGGCAAGTGTAGTGGATTTTCCCTTGCGAAATCCAAATTATTTGGGTGTTAGAATATCGTACTTATCCATTAAGTCTCACGTGTAGTGCTTTTTCTAATACTTTGGATAAGACCGGTATTAAAGTTATAGGTCTGTAATTAGCCTCATGCATGAAGTTTATATTTGAACCAAATATTTTTTATATGGATATTTGTTACCGTTATATTATGTTACAAATGCATTTTCGTTATTAAATTATCAATTAATTGCTTAAAATAATAAATCAAAAGTTCAAAAATTTGCCCGCGAAAAGCTAGTGAGCGAAACGCAACGCCATTGGTCGAAACGTCACGTGACGTCACGCGTTTCGGCATTAGTTGTTTTGTTCTGCGACGCACCGATTTTGAGAAATGTGGTATTATTAAAATGTATTTTAGTCGCGATTCAGCGATTGAAAATTGTTATATCTCATACGTTTGTATCTAGATTTACCTAAAAATAATATGAAATGAACAATCATAAACACAAAATAAGTATTTGAACGGGCGCCAAGAATGCCAAACTGGTCAAACAGCGCTGCGCGCCTGTTTAGGAAGATACACCTAGTGTAAAATTCGGTGGAATTCTGGAATTTAACCCTTTTGAAGTGAAAATCACGTGAAAGTACTTATTGTTCCTCAAAGAAAACATAATTACGGAGTGTTCGGACAATCTGCAGTACTGAGGCTTTCATGATGTCTACGACATAAAAGGAGCTACCTATTTGCAAGGTAGATACCGTAAATATACCATATGATCTATGGCTAATGTATGTAAATATCGCATCGCAGTAAACATACACCTAAATAACCTATAAATTTATTTATTTTACAGGAGTCGAGAACAAAGTGCACCATTAAGAGCAACTATGGAACTGTAATGATATAATTATAGATGATGTGGCAGATTAAAACGTTCAAACGCATATGAGGCTGCTCAGTTCAATGTTCTGGATGGAATTGGGATGTGACTTTAATATAAACAGTAAACATCATTACACACACAGCCTATAAAATCTCCTGTTTTTATCTAGATATCTGAAGAATAGTGTAGTAAATAATTAGAACAAAAAGCTACGCCTTGATAGTGAAAGTTATATGCATAAATCAGTTGTGTTATACTTACTTATTGATAAACTTGAAGTAATCTTTACTATAACCGCTTCACTACATATACAAAGCAATGCTAATTTTAAATAAAGCAAGCCACAGGCAACTTGGAAAATTATTTAAAATGTTATAATCATAGAAGTAGATTATGCTAGGTAACTTTGTAAACACTTGCTACCTAAAATGCAGCAGTCTTTCCTGAGGTTGTTGTAATAAATAATAATAAAATATGGTGGTATTTTTTCTTTAATTAATACATAAGTGGTTTTGTAGCATATCTGGTAAGTATTTACACCTAACGGTAATTTCACACTAACTTCGGTACTTCATAACGGTAATTCATAACGTCCAACAAAGAGTAGGACTATAAGTTTGCAAGAGTTGCAAAGGCAGAGGCAATACTTCTGTCTTTTACAAGCCTTTATTTAACTCGCAATGTATGTATGTAACTAATGTTTCTACGGGTCAAATCTTGCAAGTTAAATTTGACCTTATTCCCAGTTTCCGATGAAGCTGAAAATTTGCTTGCATATGTAAGTTGGGTGACAATGCAATATTATGGTACCAACGAACTGATCTAATGATGGAGACAGGAGGTGGCTATAGGAACTCTGTGATAAACCTATGTAACCTGTGTGTGGGGTTGTAAGAATGTTCTTGATGAGTATTACTTACCTGTAGGAAGAGGAAGAAGTACAGCAAGTCAGCGATAAAAGCTTGCATCAAAAATGATTTTTTTGCCAAAAACTGCAAAAACATGCTAATATTATGACCCTAGAAAATTTATGAGTATCATGAATGTAATTTTTATTCATATTTGTGTCAATAGGTTGACCCATTGAAAATTTAAACCTAATATAACTCATCAAGCATAGTTAGCATATCTACCTATCATAGATAAAAGATATGTATACTATAATCAATTGTTTAATTATAACATTCTGCATGTTTTTTTAATGCACAACCATCAATCCTCACAGTGTTAATAGTATTATGGTGTACATTCTCATTCTCACACCTCACACTTCTTTTATACTAGCGGTCAAATTTCAATTTTTTGGTCCTGTTCTCTCATAATTTCTGTATCCACTCGGACCTGAAATTATTAAATAACACTGTTAATCTTTATTGCACAAACAAAAACATACCCAGAACAGACAAAAATCTGTCTTTTCTACCAGACCTCAATAGTTGGTACTTTTTTTTTACTTTTTGTCATAATTTTAGGACTGAAATGGGACTTAATCATGTGCACTTACTTTATTATTTAGCCTCTCAAGTACAAAAATCTCGTTTCTTTCTTAAATTTATGAGCGAAAATCATAGTTTAAATCAACATAAAACATAAGGATCTAGGGTTCACTGCACTTGTTAGGTATTTTAGGATTAGAAAGAGCTCTGTAAAAGTAAGTACCTATTAGGTTTTAGGTAAGTATACCTCATAATGTGAAAGTATATTATGTACCCACACATCTTATCATGTGAAGAGAAGCAGTATATTGATTTCCTACTATGAGTAGATTAAGTATAACAATAATCGACATTCAGATTTAAGGTTCAATGCAAATAACATATTGTCAACTATATACTTGACAATCAGACTAGGACAAACCATTTCTAAAGTTTGCGCCGCTACTTGGCCGCTACCCATATCACCTATGCCCACAATATCTTATGATATCTTATAAAACAATATAATTAGGTAGAAAAAGTACGTAGGTATATAAATACAAGTTAGATACTTACGGTTATAGTAATCTTCATATCAATTAACAATTCTGCCGTGTCAGACGTATCTCTGCTATCTCAAAAAACACAGTTTTGAGTAAATCGACTTTAAAGTTTTTGGTGAGCGTGAAAACTAATAAACTCATATATTTCGAGAGTTTATTGAGTTAAGTCATTTTTAATATGTGTTTTGTGTTTCAATAGACGTGAAGAATAATATTTCTTTACTTTTTTTTTGTAAAAGTACATAGTTTTTAAAATAAACGCATAAACATAGTTTGGCGTAACCACTGTTTCATACATTTGGTGGTTGCGCGTAACTATGTTAACTTTAAGTTAGATGAGTTCGTTGTATGAGCGCTCATAATATTTCGCGTGGCCACGGCTCGCGGGCTTATTGAGGTTTTCGTTTATCTAAAGTTAGAAGACTACATTGTATCAACTTCTAGTAAAACGTGTAACCAGGGCATGGGGAATATTGAGGTGGTCACGCGTAGTTCTTTTATCTTAAGTTATAAGAGTTCGTTGTATTAGTGCTCCTAGTAAAACGCGTAACCAGACTACACAAGATAATCCATTTTATAATGTGCTAACTCACATTACATACAAGGAGCCCGATTTCCGTCAGTCCTTACATCATTGGTTATAAAGTAGATCAATCGATTAGTGGAAAGAGCCATATGTTTAATAGCGTATGCATGTATTGCATGTATGTATGTGTGTATGTATGTATATATATATATATATGTATGTATGTATGTATGTATGTATGTATGTATGTATGTATGTGTGTGTGTGTGTGTGTGTGTGTGTGTGTGTGTGTGTGTGTGTGTGTGTGTGTGTGTGTTTGTTTGCATGTACTTTATTTAATATTTAATCCCAGTAAGTGTAAAAGGCGGAATTAACGGCAGAAGGTCAGTTACTCCAAAAAATTTAACCGCCTTAAAAAAAAGTTCTCAGTTTGACCCGTATGTTGAACCGATTTTGATGCGGTTTTCAGAAAAGTGTTTGTTACATTCTGGAAAAGGATTTAGTATATATAGAGTTGAATAATAGAGCTAAATAATAGGAATAATAGGGAGCTAGAGGAGCTGGTTGCGGTGCCTAATATAATTGGCGAAATCAAAGCCACACGACTCCGCTGGCTTGGTCACCTGGAGAGGATGGGAGAGGATCGTGCTGTGAGAAGAGCGTATGTGGGGCATCCGGGCGGAAAGCGTCCGTCTGGGCGTCCCATATACCGCTGGAGTGACGAAGCCCTAAAAGACCTGTCCGCCCTCGGAATACCCAACTGGCGTGAAGTGGCGCAGAATAGGGCAGAGTGGCGCTCTCTTGTGTCGGAGGCCAAGATCCTGTTTGGGTCACTGAGCCAGTGAAGTAAGTAAGTAAGTAAGAGCTGAGCTGATGCTGAACCCTGGCTGTACCTAGTGGAACTCAGGTTTGGTGCAACTTAGGCACACGCTGTTTTGGTCATCCAACACGTCTTAATGAGCACTTGGGGGAGCAGTACCCAAGATAGAGCTGATGCTGAACCCCGGCTGTACCTAGTGGAACTCAGGTTTGGTGTAACATAGGCACACGCTGTTTTGGTCATCCAACACGTCTAAATGAGCACTTGGGAGAGCAGTACCCAAGATAGAGCTGATTATGAACCCTGGCTGTACCTAGTTGAACTCAGGTTTGGTGCAACGTAGGCAGACGCTGTTTTAGTCATCCGACACGCCTTGATGAGCACTTGGGAGAGCAGTACCCAAGATAGAGCTGATGCTGAACCCCGGCTGTACCTAGTGGAACTCAGGTTTGGTGCAACGTAGGCAAACGCTGTTTTGGTCATCCGACACGCCTTGATGAGCACTTGGGAGAGCAGTACCCAAGATAGAGCTGATGCTGAACCCTGGCCAAGTGGAACACAGGTTTTGGTTCAGGTTTGGTGTAAATTTATTGTGGGTATTAGAAGATACCTAGTAAAAATATTAAGGTCAGTTACTCCAAAATTTTTATTCAGAATCAGAATCAGAATCATTAACTATTTGAAAATAACACACTCCAGCGATCCAAATATATGTTTAAACTAATATTTTGCCTCTACTGGCACTGTTTGAAACTTTTTCTTGCTTTTAGTAATAAAAATAAAAAGAAGAGTAAAAAAAAAATATGTTTTATAAATTACTTATGTTCATAATTTTACTTACTTATTATGCATTTATTAGTTATATTCTACAAAAGAAAGAAACTACTACAGAAGTATGTAACAAGATAGTACTCGTGCATTACTTATATTATATTGTCAGGTATAACTCATTCAATTATTTTTGTGTTTGTCACTTTTTATTTTTCATTTACGTTAAGATTTTTGTAAGTAGGTATCTGTCGGGGCGTCTAACCTCCGTGGCGACCTGACATAGACCGACTGACTGACTGGCTAATTGACATACATATTTGGAATATTGGAACATTTGGAACGACCGACATTTAAATTCAATTAGACATGACAATCACAAGACCAGTTGACGACTAGTTCATGACAGACAGCGGACGACGATAAACAGTTCAGTACCTATGTAGGTTATGTTAAGATTTAAAAAAAACGAAATAGTTCAGTTTTTCAAAGGGATTTCAGCAATGATTACAAAGTGAGATTAGCTAAGATAATTAGTCGCACAACCTTTGTTTTCTACCACATTTCTATCACTACACATTCGTAACAAGGCTTCGTAAAAAACTCATTTTAAAGACTAATTTATCATATTTTGAACAAACAACATAAAAAAACACCGGAACGCTAACTTAACCGGGTCAATATTACGTACGTAATGAAATGTAAATGTGACGTTTTCAATCAAAAGGTACCACATTGTCGCTTACCATAAGGACGAAAATTGCTTGTATCTTTATACGAAAAACCTGCCAGAATGTCCTTATGTTAAGCGACCGGGTACCTTTTGCTTGAAAACGACACAAATAAACAAATACACGTGGCAAGGAGCGACGAGCCGCTCCCTCCGCGCCCGCCCCCCGCTCACCGCGAGCCGCCTATCGCCGTACTACCTGCGTGTGGTTACGCGAAACTATGATAACTCGAGATAGTAGATATCCAGTTTGCCGTAAAAAAACTGCGAAGAGTTACGCATAACTCAATGTACAAAAATTCGAAAACGTCTATCTTAAAACATGAAATATCTCAGTAACTAGACATTTTTTGAAATTTTGTTTATGTATTATGTAAAGGATAGTGTCTAGTTTCATTTTGCACTGGTTAGGCGTATATTGAACAAACTTCTGTATATTTTCCTTATTGTAATCCCTTTTGACAAAACCAAGTCGAAAATAATTTTGGCTTATTGGATTTTATCTCTAGTAGCTGAGCCGACTCATGGTCCGAAAGTCCTAAATATACCAGTTCAGCATCAGCGCTCTTTGTATTACTTGCAATTAAATATATAGGTATATATACAGGAGTTTAGCCTGGTCGGATTTTTTGTATGAATGTTAAAATCGAAGTTCTGTAAAATACTTAATAATTCTTTTGTATGTAAATTATCTTTTAATATGTTTAAATTCCAATCGCCACAGATTATAATCTTTTTTCGTTTAAACTTTTCTATGGAAAAGTGCAGTAATACTTCTAATTTATGCAGAAATAGTTCTATTTTGACCTTACTTTGTTCAGGTATTCTATATATACAGAAGATTACTGTATTTAGACCAGTTATTTCTGTCCCACAACATTCAAAGTACAGTTTTGTGGCTAATCCGAAAGGAATATTAATTGGTTTAAACTCAAGCATTTTGTGCACGAGGAGGCACGTGCCACCTCTACTAGTTTCTCTTTGAAATGAAGCCGCGAGCTTGTAATTGTTTGTAAATCCGATAAATATAATTTTTAATTTTTTTATGTACATTATTGTCGAAAAAACATAGACTTTTTATTTGTTGTATCAATTTTGTGGAAATAATAGTAAGTAAAGGTACTTGGTTGAGCATTTTCGCAAGAGAGGCTTTTGTTGTCAGTAACGGAGTAATTGGAAAAAGCATCATTTTCATTGTCTATAAAATTATAGTAATCATACTTATAATCTATTTGGTCCACCATACGAGATATTTCGAGGGCCATATTGCGAAGAAAACGTTTTTTATGGTTTTTCCAACTGCTATTAATATCTAGAAACTTATGATTAATGTTAGTTGAACAACAATGACGTAATACACTGTTTAAAACATTTCCCTCTAAGTTTTTACAGTAACTCGTCGGTTGTCGTCGTGCTCTCCAAACACAGAGTATAATCTTATCACCTTCCGTGATTTCATAGAGTTTAATGGCATCTATGATCTGATCCGTGGTTGCTTCAGGTTTGAAGAAAGAAGTCACTTGGTTCTTCTTGTACCCATGGTTATGCTGTATTTCAACTAATATTTTTTACAAACCTATACATTGTTTTCCGCCGAAGATAAAAATAGTGTTTTGGTTTTTGGTTATATCCTTTTTCATTTCGGGAGTGTTAGGCTTCTGTGGTGAACTGGAAGTTGAACTTGACTCTGGAGCAATTCGAGCCGGTAACGATTTTACATCTGGAGCAGCGGTTTGTTTCTCTCGTGTGTTTAGAGATGTTGAGTTTAAAAAATATTCTTGGATGCTCTGATTGCCCTCTTTGTCGCTGTTATTCAATCTTTGTTTAGTTTTTGATTTTTTAGCACTTTTACTAGATGAGTTTGATTTAGGAGTCGAATTACATAATATGTAATACATATTATGTGTGATAATTTATTAATTTTTTGTTCTTGTTTTTTATTTGTGTTTTTTAGCATACGGTTCTCTGTTAACAAGTTTTCAATTTCCTTATCAGCGCTGCAAAGTTTTTCTTGTAGGTCACTAATTTTATTGCTTATTATTACTAATTGATCGTAAATACCTTAGCGAAATTCCGGGCAGCTCCTACTAGGGCTTTTCTGACTTATCATCGATGAAGAAAGCGAAGATCCTGAGTCCTCAGAGTCATCGGGGTCATCAGGGTCAGATAGGGAGTCAAAAGAGTTTTTGGTAGGAATGTTAATTGCTATTTTCTCAAAGTCTAGTTTTACTACATTTGGGGGATGGTGATGTGTCTTGTTTACGATGCTGTTCAGTTGCAGGCGGAGTAGACGTGTCAGCCGATGCAGGTTTAGAGTGGTTTTCGTTGACCTGGGGTTTTGTTCAGTAGTATTTTTTGCCACAGTAGGTTTTATTGCTAAATTTTGATGCAAAGTATTTGGGTTTTTCGGGTTTAGTCGACACGGCAAGCATACCCAATTTTTTTTTTTTTGGAAAATTTATACTGGAAATTATGGTTGATTAGTGTCTAAATAGGTCATGGATAGGAGCTCTAACCCTTTGTATCTAGCAAATGATCCATGTAGTGTACTTTATGCTCCAGAAAACTTTTATCTTACTAAGATTCGCTTTACCAAAAATACTTAGTGAGAATGAGCAGTGTGATAATTATGTGAGCACATTTAGGGAGAACCAGGAGTAAGAGAGCCCCCTTCAAAGAGACCAAATGGTGGCAACAATCTGTCAAGGATGCTGTGCAGGCCAAGAAGTTTGCATTTAAGAAATGGCAAGAAACCGGTAATGATGCGGATAAAGCAGACTACAAGAGAGAGAAATCCAACGCAAAACGTGAAGTGGCAATCGCACAAGCCAAGGCCGATGCTGACTTTTACAAAGAATTAGAATCTTCCACTACAGAAATCAATATCCATCAGGTCGCAAAAGCTCGAAATAAAAACAGCAAAGATATAACTTCAGCCAAATATATCACAGATAAAAACAATAAACTATTAACAGAAGACAATGATATAAGAGAAAGATGGGCAGAGTACTACCGCCATTTGCTTAATGTTACGAATCCCAGAAATTGAAACCATGAAAATCCATCGCCGGTCCTAGGTCCAATAACAGCAGTTACAACGGATGAAATCATCAAAGAGATTAGAAAGATGAAAAACAACAAAGCCCAAGGTCCAGCCGAGATACCAATAGAAATCTGGAAACATATAGGGCACTCTGGCATCGACTGGCTAAGCGAGATGTTTAACAGACTTATGGCAGGACAGAAAATACCAGATGCTTGGAGAAGAAGTCATGTAATACCATTTTACAAAGGAAAAGGCGATGTACGTGACTGTGGGAATTACCGAGCAATAAAGCTCATGGATCATACCTTTAAACTATGGGAGAGGATAATCAACAGCAGACTAAATGGTATCGTGAAGCTCACACCCAATCAGTGCGGGTTTGTAGCTGGAAAGGGCACCTCTGACGCCATTCAGGCTATAAGAATCCTGATTGAGAAAGTCAAAGTCAACAACACAAACCTGCATATGATATTCATCGACCTTTAGAAGGCGTTTGACCATGTACCACGCGACCTTATATGGAAGGCTCTCCGCGCCCAGCTTATCCCAGAGTCGTATATCAATCTTATTATGGACATGTACACAGACGTCTCTACACAGGTGATTTGCCCACCAGGTGTGTGACAGCTTCGAGCTCAAGGTCGGTGTACACCAGGGTTCCACACTTAGTCCACTTCTCTTTAATGTCACAATGGATTACCTCACACGAAAATGCCAACGGATTGTACCCTGGCACCTTCTATACGCCGATGATGTGGCCTTAATAGCAGAGACTGAGACTGACCTTCAACGCGATTTGAATAGCTGGATAGAAGCGCTAGAAAGACACGGCCTAAAATCAGTCGTAAAAAGACCGAACACATGTCCTTTCTGTACGACAAAACGGCTAATAACCCAGAAAACTTCAAATTCTATATAGAAAATGATCGCCTGCCAACTGTTACAAAGTTTAAGTATCTTGGCTCCGTACTTAGCAACGACGGAAAGATTGACAGCGATGTAGTCCATAGAACTCAGACAGGCTGGATAAAATGGCGAACACTCACAGGCGTCCTATGTGATAGAAAAATACCTCTGAAGGTTCATGTATACAAGACAGCAGTAAGACCAGCGATGCTGTACGGATCCGAGTGCTGGGCTACAAATAAACCCCACCTGAACAAGCTCCACACCACTGAGATGCGCATGTTACGCTAGTCAGCGGGTGTCACCATGATGGACAAGATAAAAAACGTGCATATCCGGGGTAGTTTCAAAGTAGCGCCAATAACAGAAAAGCTGCCGGAAAAACGTCTGAGGTGGTACGGTCATGTACAGAGGCGTCCAGTAGACTACATCGTTAAGGTAGCCCTCGATATTCCAACGACGAAGCGAGGAAGTGGAAGACCACATGCCACCTGGCTGACGACGGTTCAGCGAGACCTGAAAAATCTTAATATAGACGCCGACATTGCACTCAATCGTGCAGAATGGAGGAAAAGAACAGGGAAGGCCGACCCCAAGTAAATGGGAACAAGGCCTAGCAGGATGATGATGATGATGAGAATGAGCAGTGTGCTTTTTAGGAGATTCCATTCTAAAGAAAATTTATACGCGTGGTCAGAAAGAGTTAAGGCAAGCATTAAAATAACGATTAGCTGCCTTTTATTACTACAGTTTTTACCAATTGCAAAATATGGATATATATAATGTGGATATAAGTGGCTGAAGACTTATGCGACTAGTAAAAATACTGCTTAATCACAAATCTCACAATATTATTTTTTGTAACACATAATTTAATTTAATCTGTTATTCATTATAAAACATAATTATCACTAAACTGAATAAGTACACTATATATTTTTTAAGCGTTTTTGCTTGTTTTGGAAAGTCCTAACTTATAAGGGTATTTGATATGTATGTCAACATGATATTGTGAATGCCGTTAATGTACCTATCATAATCTAACACGCGAAATTGCTAACCGTTGGAAAATGGTTAACCGGTGGATGTTAGGTCAGTTACTCGACACTTATAGTGGAGATTTAACATTCCATATAGGAAGTTAACTTGTATTAAGCTACACGATATACGTAGCCAATACGTACAGCGAAGTTTGAAAAATAAATTATTGCTAAACTTGCACTCAGGAGGCAAGAGACCTTAATCCAGTACGTTAAGGATCAAAGTCAGATGCGAAGGTATTTTCACTTTATGGCGACAATATTGTTTTTTCTAGCGTTAGGTCACTAAGCAGTAAACACGACCTACCCGGTTCTGAAAGTTCCACATCCTGCAACGGCGTCTGCATTTCAGATTGATGCACGTCTATATTTTCATCTATATTTTCATTTTCTATAGACGTCGAGCGCGAACTACTTCGTCGACAATATTTTAACCTTTTTTAAGTTTCTTTTATCTTTCTTAATAAACTGTCGTAATCGACGTCCCTAGAACGCGACCTTTTCCTTTTCCCATGGTGTAAATCTTTTTGTGCTTATTCGAAATAAGGAATACGTTAAGATACGTGTGACTTCAACCGCACAAAAACGCGTAAATGTAATGGCGCGAGCCTCGATTCCCACTACCACCAGGAGTGTGCGACTGTGCGAGTGAGATAAGAAATCTAGTTTTTGTTCTGGGCACTAAATGTGTGACGGAGACAGCATCATAACGAGTACTGCTGCCTTGTAAACTTTAAATCGTCTTCGGTTGAAGCTCGAAGTATAATTTTATTAAAAAAAAACTGGTATTTTCATTTAAAAAAATTACCCACTTTTCGACACTAACATTGACTAACCTTATTGTTTGCACTTGTAGCTAATTTTTATTATTTTTTCACTAGTCTTATTTACCTCTGAATTGTTTCTTAAACAGATTAACGGTATCCGTGTTTGTGTCGGGGCCGTTAGCCGTATTGTGTTAGTCCCGACAAAGCATAGCGTTATAAATCACTGTTCAGGTAATTTCCGACCATTTGTGGCATCTAACGACCAGTATTGTGTTGGTGCTGTAGGGAGGTGTGCAAGGCGAAAATGGAATCGTTGAGTAAATTGTCCACCCTCGCCTCTTTTCTTCTTTTTTAAGAACAAGGTAAAATAAATGTTTTAAAACTGCTTTCCGAGGCATTGGCTTACACTGCCGTCACTTCAGGCATCTGAATGCATAGTCGATATAGAATATGCACTGATATTGTTAACGATTGACAACGTGGTGCCCGCGAAGATATATAAAAAATCATGAAGGCAACCTGAGGGGGTGTAACTCGGGGTTTTTCCACCTCGCTCTCGGCGTAGAGGTTGTCATAAGAGACTAAAGTGTGGTATCGCGTGGTGTGGTGGCACTATCTTCGTGAGGGGGGTTTCGTTTCCGGGGGCTTCGGCCCTAGGGAGGGAACAGCCTCGGCTGTCGCAGCAGGTGGTGTTCGCGGTTGAATGCTCGCGCTCTCGGGTTCAGCGTCACCAATGTTGCAAGATGGGCATACCGTGGATGGTTTAGTCGGTAGTGTGAACCATAAATGTAAGTGTAAGTGCCCACCCACAGGCGAGGGCCTGTGGGTCCGATATACCTACCCGTTCCTATTTCCCCGGCTAGGCGGCATGCGTAAATGCATTCCTCCACAAAAAACGAGCGCAGACTTAGCGCGGGCTACGGCAGCGCGAGTGGCAGCCATAAGTCAGAACGAAAGGCCGGGAAACTATGGCAGCCGCTCCCTGCTACCGCCGCTGCGCAAAGTCGTAGCTGAGCCGTTGGACATCGATCGTAGTATCCGTGGTCGCTATTGGCTACGAGCATAGTGAAAGGTGAGATTATACTAAAGCGATTGCAGCGAATACCGTGATGCCGCGTAAACACCAAGCCAACGAACGCGAACGAAGGGTATTCAAAGTTGGCCTTCGGAAATATATCCGGACACCGACCGAAGGAACGCCAACGAAGGATGGTTCCACTTCGGATTTGCAAGATAGTAGAATAGCATTTAAGTAGATTGCGAACTCCCATTCAAAAAACGTGTCGGGGGAAATAACTAGTTTGCTTTATTACAATTCTAACATTTTCATTAATAGGTACTTATCTGAAAATGGATTTTGAGATCATTCAAGGGTATTAATATTAAGTAGTAATAAGTGGGAGTAGTAATAATTAATTGTTTTCACATCTCATGCTCGTAAAGTTCGACTTTAAGTCGTGCGTAGACGACATAAAGTTGCTTATTATGTTCTAGAGCACAAAGTAAAATCATCTATTACGACCCTTATTACCTTAGCAATTAAGTCCAAAATCTGGCATACAAACTGCCAGCCCTGCCAGCGCGCCCCCGACCGGCGCGCTCCCGACCGGCGTGCCCCGCACCCCCGACCGGCCCGAGCAATTAGCCTCATGCATGAAGTGTATATTTGAAAGAATAGTACATTACTACAGAGGCCGGGAAGTAAGGGGTTGCCGGCCGAATGCATATATACGGCCGAACGTAGTGAGGCCGGATAGTTATGAGGCCGACAACCCCTTTTCACGCCGATGTATGTATAGTAGTCATACTTGTTATGGCCATTTTTTGCCCGGATGCTGCACTTCATGATAAAAGCAAGCCGCTTTGCACAGTGCTAGTAGGGACCAAACTGAGTGATTTGACCCGCAGCAGCGCAAGTTTCACCCCTTAGGAACAGAGATGGCGCCACTTCTTTAAAAAATATTTCAAAAAATTCTACAAGCTAAACCAATGAACCGATTTAAATGTTTAATATCTCAAATGAAAGCTCATTATATACATTACTTTTAAAAAAATACTCAAAAAATATATACTGATTATTTTCGACAAAAAACGGCATCTTAAGTTTTTTTTTTACTCGATTGATAGTTTTTAGTTGGTTTCTCAAAAAAAATGTATGGAACATGAATAGCTTAATATATGTATATATTACTGAATAAATAACAAGTATTATAAAAAGAACCCGACACCGATACCTCTCATACTTCACGAAATATAAAAGTTTTAATGTGAGTGTAAATTTCTTCAAAATATATTTCAAAAAATTCTACAAGTTTAACTATTTGACTGATTTCAATGTTTAATATCTCAAATAAAAGCTCATTATATACATTACTTATAGAAAAATACTCATAAAACATATACTGAACCCTTTTGGCAAAAAACGGCATCTTAAGTTTTTTTTTTACTCGATTGATAGTTTTTACTTGATTTCTTAAAAAAATTATTATGGAACATGAATAGTTTAATAAATATATATATAGTACTAAGTATATAAAAGTATTACAAAAAAACCCGACACCGATACCTTTCATTCTTCACGAAATATTTAAGTTCAATTATGCACGTTCTTACAAATAAATCCTTTAAAAGAAATCTTCAATCGCAGTAAGTGCACTGATTTTAATATGAAATGTTTCATATGAAAAGAAATCACCCAATTTATTTTAATAAATAAAAAAATATAAATAAAAACTGAATAAAGTTTTTTCCTGGTGGTGAATTACAAAAAAATATAACAAATCTAAAATTAGGAATTATTTTTATTTAAAGTGACTACATTTGTAAACAAAAAACTTAAATGTCCTCTTTGGGTTCATATTTCATATTTATTTATTGCAACCATGGTTTTATAGGTATAACAAATTCTTGGTAGTTCCACATGGACCCCGTGGGGGCATAGCAATATTACATGCATACTTAGGATCTAATCTTAAATCTATGTGTATAATATAAAAGTAGGTCAATTTAGTAGTAAAGTTTCTATACATATAAGCCGAATTGAATCAGATAATTGTCAGTGTATTAAATACAAAAATAAACGGGCAACTAATTATTATTAGGTGATGTCAAATTATATGGTTCACCGGTAGATGTAAAACTGAAAAAGAAAAGTCGTTTTGTTAAGTACTCGTACCATTCCAATACTACAAAATCACTGATCATACATGAACTGGTTGCTGTAGATTACTGTTGAATTATTTTTGTGCCTAGTTGATAACCATTAAACCTATAATTTTGTGCCAGACCTATAATTAGTGGTCAGCATGCAAAATAACCCTGGAATGAAAATTACATTAACTTACTTTTGATTTGTACAGCCACATTTGCATGATTTACACTGGGCTGTGCATGGCCAGCTGACGCGACGACACCCACAATGCATAGTTTCGCAGCCAGATTTGCAGCCACAATAGTCCAAGAGGCTTAATTGAAACCAAATCGCTGAAACTGCCGACCATTCCGGAATCCAACTCTCTTTTTCCTCAGTCCATCCCCAAAAAGATGTACATGGTATGGAAACTTCTGGTTTCACAGCGTTTCCCCATATATGGCCCTCTTGGTAAGCTGCTCGAAGTGCATGTTTATAGAGAGCAGCTGATGTAGGTGGCAGGGTTGGCAGGTTCTAATTTCTCGGCCAAATCAGATTTGTTCCCTGAACGACGCCCTCCATTGACTGACAACGAAGGTGGACAAATTTGGTTTTCGTACTGGAAGAATTCGTTCAGATCAAGCTGCCTTTCTCTGGCCACTATAAAAAGACGGGAAAATAGGAGTATGTCAACTTTTAAGTTTTTGATTTTGTCAGTTGTCAGGTGTGTAACTACATATTTTAATTTTAGTATAAAGTAACCCTAGATTTGTCTTATTGTTTGGCCAAACGGAACACATAAACGTAAATGAAGTTCACAAATATTTGTTTGCTTCAAAAAACAAGCTTGTGACAAGCCTGCCACCTACATCAGCTGCTCTCTATAAACATGAACTTCGAGCGGCTTACCAAGCGGGCCATATTTGGGGAAACGCTATGAAACCAGAAGTTTCCATACCATATCCATCTTCTTGGGGATGGACTGAGGAAAAAGAGAGTTGGACTCCGGAATGGTCGGCAGTTTCAGCGATTTGGTTTCAATTAAGCCTCTTGGACCATTGTGGCTGCAAATCTGGCTGCGAAACTATGCGTTGTGAGTGTCGTCGCGTCAGCTTAGCATGCACAGCCCAGTGTAAATCATGCAAAGGTGCCTGTACAAATCAAAAGTAAGTTAATGTAATTTTCAATCCAGAGTTATTTTGCATGCTGACCACTGATTATAGGTCTGGCACAAAATTATAGGTTTAATGGTAAACAACTAGGCACAAAAATAATTCAACAGTAAATCTTCAGGCACAAAAATTATCCAACAGTAATCTACAGCAACCAGTTCATGTATGATCGGTGATTTTGTAGTATTGAAATGGTACGAGTACTTCTCAAAACGACTTTTTTTTTTCAGTTCTACATCTACCGGTGAACCCGAAGAGGACATTTAAGTTTTTTGTTTACAAATGTAGTCACTTTAAATAAAAATAATTCCTAATTTTAGATTTGTTATATTTTTTTGTAATTCAGCACCAGGAAAAAACTTTATTCAGTATTATTTATTAATTTTTTATTTATTAAAATAAATTGGGTGATTTCTTTTCATCTGACACATTTCATATTAAAATCAGTGCACTTACTGCGGTTGAAGATTTCTTTTAAAGAATTTATTTGTAAGAACGTGCATAATTGAACTTAAATATTTCGTGAAGAATGAAAGGTATCGGTGTCGGGTTTATTTGTAATACTTTACTATACTCAGTACTATATATGTATTTATTAAACTATTCGTTCCATAATATTTTTTTATGAAATCAAGTAAAAACTATCAATCGAGTAAGAAAAAAAACTTAAGATGCCGTTTTTTGCCAAAAGTATTCAGTATATGTTTTTTGAATATTTTTTTATAAGTAGTATATATAATGAGCTTTTATTTGAGATATTAAACATTAAAATCGGTCGAATAGTTTAGCTTGTAGAATTATTTGGAATATATCTTGAAGAAATTTACACTCACATTCAAACTTTCATATTTCGAGAAGTATGAGAGATATCGGTGTCGGGTTTTTTCTATAATACTTGTTATTTATTCAGTAATATATACATGCATTAAACTATTCATATTCCATACAATTTTTTTGAGAAATCAAGTAAAAACTATCAATCGAGTAAAAAAACAAACTTAAAATTCCCGTTTTTATCAAAAGTATTGAGTATATATTTTTTGAGTATTTTTTTAAAAGTAATGTATATAATGCGCTTTCATTTGAGATATTAAACATTTAAATCGGTTCATTGGTTTAGCTTGTAGAATTTTTTGAAATATTTTTTAAAGAAGTGGCGCCATCTCTGTTCCTAAGGGGTGAAACTGCCGCTGCTGCGGGTCAAATCGCTCAGTTTGGTCCCTACTATCACTGTGCAAAGCGGCTTGCTTTTATCATGAAGTGCAGCATTTTGTTCATAACAAGTATGACTATAGTGCTTTTCTCAAACATGCAATGAAATAAATAAAGAAATCTCCACGAAATCAAAGTTTTAATTCTAAAGAAACTAAAAGTAAACTAGGCACAAAATATAACTACCACTTGTACCTATCTTTATCACACGTGTCGTATATTTTACACATGTAGTTAATCAATTTATTACACAAATGTTCAAAGGTATATTTATGTATCTTTGATTTTTCGCCTTGCATCCTTCTGACTGTAGTTTTAGCCACATAACTTAGATTACATCGTTTTTTATGTTGATATTATGCTTCACATACATCGTTGCCTTAAACATGGAGTATAATTAACAGGTATTCATTTAATATTTTCGTCGGAACTCATATTAAATAACACAATAAACAACGCACAATAAATCCAATAAAATAGAATTAGCATTGTTCATTTTATTTTACCCCCCATTTTTATTTTATTTTCTGAAAATATAGGTTCATTTAAGATACCAATTTGAATGATTTAGTAATTCATGGCTCGGTTGAATATTTATAATTTATTGAAAATATGAGATACGACTTCTCGTAAATTACATGTCGTGGCTGTTGATAAAGCACAAGCAACAACAAGCATTAAAAAATATGTAGTTGTCATTGTCAATCATGAATCTAGTATAGATCTGGAATAGGCATGAGTGGTGGGGGGAACTGTCAGAACGGGATAGTCTTATGTATCTTTCAGAAGGTGTAGCAGAGAAAGCGTTATTATTGTCACTTCTACAGGATCCTACCTTCTATGTTGTCAATTGATTATAATTGTCATCTGTCATTAATGTCATTAATGTCATTAATGTTAGTATAACGCTTTTCTATAAATTGTAACCAGTATATTAAGCTATAGACTCTATTTGGGTTCTCTCAGGGTTGTGGGTCTCGACGCTGCTATCACAATACACGTCTGGCAGTTTCCAAGATATCTCCTAGTAGATAAAATATATGAAGCTAAAGAAAGA
The DNA here is from genome assembly GCF_947568885.1 of Cydia strobilella. Taxonomy (NCBI): domain Eukaryota; kingdom Metazoa; phylum Arthropoda; class Insecta; order Lepidoptera; family Tortricidae; genus Cydia; species Cydia strobilella. The sequence continues at coordinate 36,027,037 of NC_086068.1, forward strand.
TTGGGCGCCAGCACGCATAAAGCGTGCAAAAGATTGATATGAGATAAAATAAACTATTGTTTGAGCTCAGTTACACATTTAATCACAATCCTTAAATAAATAGATGACGGGCAGTAGGCCTGATACAGAATTTACATACTTATGGTAATTATGCTAGGGTGAACTATGCTATAATGAGATGTTAAGCGTTAGAAAGTCTATGAAGTCCTGTTTTCACGCTTAGCACTTTGCACTTGAAATCAAATCTAAGAGGCCACTATTATATGTTCCTTGCTAGGTTAATTTAAGTCTTAAGAGATCACTAAGAGGAATTAGAGTTGACCACACCTGAGACACGTGTTGCTACAGAGGCAGCAGAACTGCGGCTACATGCCGCTCCAGTGGCGCGCAGCAGACGGCAGGAGTCGCGATGATACGCAGCGAGACCGTCGTTGCGTATCCAGCCAGCCGTTCTAACCGGTACGCCACAGCCGCGATGAACAGCATGGAGTCACAAGAACAATACTGCAAGGGCAGGCTGCGCCAGCACGTTCCAGAAGACAAAGCCAGGTGTGCAGGGGCGAAAGGAAGGACCCGGGGAAAGGACCGGCTTTCAAGCTACAAACAAAATTACACATTGAAACACATGTTGGCAAAAGCGCATGCCCATGTGCACCTTGATTTTATCTCCCACGAAAACAGACCAGACAATAATTAAAACTCCTACATAGTAACATACTAGAGTACATATAGAGTACTACCACTCATGAGAAAACGATTAAATTTCGTACCCATGGTCATTATTGCCACGTATGCACAAAGACAAAGAAAAAACTACACTTTTCCATATTAAATCACTGTTCCTTACCCGGACTCTTGATGAAATTGTTGGTATCAACCTCTAACATGTTGACCCGAAGCCAAGTTAAAATCATTCACAAGGAATTGAAAAGAAAGGACGCCATTGCCACGTTGTATGCTTTAACAAAGAAACCAAAAATTAATACAAATCAGCACTATAGAAATTGCGCTTTCACGATAACAAACATCAAGAAACTTACCTCGCTACGGGTTATAAGCTGCAAAGTGTATTTGCATTTTAGAGCTGCTCGCTCGACCAGAATTGACTCTCCATCGACGATGTCTCGCGCTTCACGCCATGCCGAATCGAAAAGTGACGAAGCACCGTCCGCCTTCCACGTCCCCACGTATTTAAGTTGCCATATCAAGAGGACAAAAAAAAACTCACACTCAGCCATCGAAATTATCTTTATAGTCGGTCAAACCAATCTGTCAGTCAGTGACAACTGGAAAAATCATTCATCCCTTTCTTTCGGGTGCCGGTACTAGTGCAAGACAAAGACGGCATGATTCTCTCTGTCTATGTTTGAAATGAGACAGACTAAAACCAACAACAAACAATTGACAAACTATGAGTCTAAAATAATTTGAGAAAGACGATGGAATATATGGGAAAATAATCCGTGTGCGCTATTTTCAATTATACTCCCAGAACAAGACCTTAAATAATGTATCGAAGCATCTGAGAACACGCCTTGCAGTAAATGTTGCCAGGTTTATGCAAAGGTGTTATCAGACCCCGACAGATGGCGTTAAACGCCTTCGACCCGACTATCGTTTTAATATACTCAACCCTATTCCTAATCTCGCCGCTAGATGTCGCCAGGAGTGTCGAAACGAGATTGGTTCCAAGTTACGATTTTGAACCGTAACATTACCACCTAACTTAGATAAAAAAAAAATGTTTTACTGACATTTTTTTTTTTAGTACCTTACTACCTATTTCCGCTTTGCCATGAGGCATATGCAGCACCAATAATGAAGTTTAATATGTTTACACCTAACATGCAAGAACTATAGTCTAAGTGAGTTTGGGAGCGATGAAGATTGGTGATGCAGCGAGCACAGGATACCTGAGCGGGGTGCACGTCCAACCTTTGCCGACTTCTCAAGCACTAAAAGCTAAGAATAAACTATTGTAACACCAGAGCGTGGTGTACAGATAGGAAGAAAACAAAATTTTCGATCCTTGTCGACTCCATGGAGACGTGTAGTAGAATGACACGAACTCCCCATGCACGGATTGTAAGTGAGAGAAAATCCAATGCATGAAAGTAGATAAACCGCGACTTAGCAGTCAAATAAACGCCTAGTTAAAGAAACTACAAATTTTTTACTTTTATTTTAAGTGTCAAGACCGGTGATACATTTTACCCCCTTCTCCCCTTTTGTACCATATGTGCAGAAATGCACCGAAGACTTCCGTCCCCTTCCAGAGATACAAAGAGAAGCATTCAAAGTAACCATTTTACCAAGACATTAAGTCACGTGAGTATATGTCCCTCAGGATTTTGTTCCAACAGAAGTGGAAGCAATTTCCCCATACACTGTCCATAGAGAGAGAGAGAACAGTGTACAATAAGCAGAACATACCTACACAGAGATTAAAATTCAGTCATACGAGAAAGTCAGTTTTAAATAGAGATGGGCACTAATTACCCCAGTCTCCCCTTTTCCAGTGTCAATGTGTGTAAGAACACACCATGAAATAAATTTCCACAATAAAGAACACAAGAAAAAAATAAAACTTCAAGTCTGAATTAAGTTTTTTCACGTGAAATGGAACGCACCCCGTCCTACGTAGGAGCTTCCCATTCCAAAAGGTCATAAGCGCCAAATGTCATCGAAAATTGTAGGTTGTATGAGAGCATGTTATCAAAATTTCGATCCAGATGGGCTCGAAATTCCATCCAATGCTCAGAGGAGCATGAATTAACACATAACTGCACTTTTCAACCACAATTTTCACTGCACAAAACACTTTTTATCATCACTTTATTAATGAGCACTAGACCGACCTCAAAATCCAGAAAACCAGCTGATGTCTTGAACACCAGAGGACAAAATCATAGCCAAGCCTCCTCGACAACGAAAACTCGACGTCAAGAAGCAACAGTTTCATTGCCTGCAATATACCATAGAAAAATTCAGTGTGAAATTCAACATAACAAAGACACTTTATTAGGTTATGGTGAATTAAAAAGTCAAGTCCGAGATATGTATTTTCAAACAGTGGGCACTATGCCAAACTATTTGTGTATGGGATCCTAACAATTAAAGTAACCAGATAACTTGCTTTGTTGTTTTATTTTCAACCATGTTTATTAAACATTTAGATAGCAAAGTTATCAAGTAATAGACCTAAGCTAAGTGTTTAAAGTAATTAGTATTTACAAGAGTAGGTATTCGTACTTTGCAGAGAGGCAAAAGTACAGCGTTCATTTAGAACAGAGAAAATACCTAGACAATATTCCTTTGTTGAACATTGCATAAACAAAAGACAATTTCAAAAGAGAGTATACACCTATTTGTTGATGCATTAGTAACCTATGTAAGAAAATTAAAACTATGCTTCGTGTGCTGGCTATCTAAAAACATTCTAAAACTATAAGACTTAACAAAATGAGATAAAATAATACCTACAGGGTAAGAATAGGTATTGTCTATATGACTTAAGTACACTATGTTCCTGTTTAGAACACAGAGAGAAACTTGAGTGACATTTTGCTTTATAAACATCACTTCTAATAGGAAAGAAAATTAGGTTTCTTAAACCTAACTATAGTAGTTGCAAATTAATACTACTAAGAAAGAATGAGTAAGGCGGCATTAAGTTACTTTTAAAAATTAAGTTTCCTAAATGTAAGTATGAAGTGTTTAGAGAAATGAGAATAGGTACCAGCTGTTGGCTTAGTACAGAGTTCTTATGGTAGAATTTAAAAAAAACAGTTTCACTTTCAATGAGTATCAGTAATAATAATAGAGTGCTTTAGCCTTCAATTGTAAGACCTATAAAAGCAATGAATGAATAAATATAAGAATATTTAGAATGAGACAGAGCGAACTAACTTTGACCTTCAAGCAGCGAGTAGACCTGAACGAATTGAACCAGAGATGGCGGTGAGACAACGATGTGAAGTAGGACCACGAACAACATCTGTGCAGACCTGAAATTTTACCAGCGACCAACAAATTTGAAGAAAGAAGAAATAAATTAATTTTAGTGCAGTCGCTTGGTGCATTTAAAAAAAAAATTGTTTAAATTATAGTGGTCTCTTTCACATTCATTGACATAGAAAATTGAGTTCATCTTGAACCAACAGTAAGTATTTATATGTAAGACTATTTTACACACAGTAAGTAATTAATTTAAACAAAATTAAGTACAGAGTAGTCAAAATTTTAGAGAATTTTCTATACAGTTTCAAAAAATACAGATTCTTGTTTTCAGTAAAAGTAATAAAAGTAATAAATAATACATCTTTCTATATATTATGTTAGACAAGTAGAAGGTCAAAGTATTAAGTAAGGTTGTAGGCGAGCAAACAGAGCGAGTGGCGTTTCAAAAGTAAAGATGTGCGAAGTGCATGCGTTAGCGAGCTCAAAAATAGCTAAGAGAGATTTCCTTAGAAACCACCGACTGTGATAACATTATAAGAAGCAAAAGCGTCGCTCCACCAGTTGGGTAGCCAATTGTAACCAGTATATTAAGCTATAGACTCTATTTGGGTTCTCTCAGGGTTGTGGGTCTCGACGCTGCTATCACAATACACGTCTGGCAGTTTCCAAGATATCTCCTAGTAGATAAAATATATGAAGCTAAAGAAAGATTGGGCGCCAGCACGCATAAAGCGTGCAAAAGATTGATATGAGATAAAATAAACTATTGTTTGAGCTCAGTTACACATTTAATCACAATCCTTAAATAAATAGATGACGGGCAGTAGGCCTGATACAGAATTTACATACTTATGGTAATTATGCTAGGGTGAACTATGCTATAATGAGATGTTAAGCGTTAGAAAGTCTATGAAGTCCTGTTTTCACGCTTAGCACTTTGCACTTGAAATCAAATCTAAGAGGCCACTATTATATGTTCCTTGCTAGGTTAATTTAAGTCTTAAGAGATCACTAAGAGGAATTAGAGTTGACCACACCTGAGACACGTGTTGCTACAGAGGCAGCAGAACTGCGGCTACATGCCGCTCCAGTGGCGCGCAGCAGACGGCAGGAGTCGCGATGATACGCAGCGAGACCGTCGTTGCGTATCCAGCCAGCCGTTCTAACCGGTACGCCACAGCCGCGATGAACAGCATGGAGTCACAAGAACAATACTGCAAGGGCAGGCTGCGCCAGCACGTTCCAGAAGACAAAGCCAGGTGTGCAGGGGCGAAAGGAAGGACCCGGGGAAAGGACCGGCTTTCAAGCTACAAACAAAATTACACATTGAAACACATGTTGGCAAAAGCGCATGCCCATGTGCACCTTGATTTTATCTCCCACGAAAACAGACCAGACAATAATTAAAACTCCTACATAGTAACATACTAGAGTACATATAGAGTACTACCACTCATGAGAAAACGATTAAATTTCGTACCCATGGTCATTATTGCCACGTATGCACAAAGACAAAGAAAAAACTACACTTTTCCATATTAAATCACTGTTCCTTACCCGGACTCTTGATGAAATTGTTGGTATCAACCTCTAACATGTTGACCCGAAGCCAAGTTAAAATCATTCACAAGGAATTGAAAAGAAAGGACGCCATTGCCACGTTGTATGCTTTAACAAAGAAACCAAAAATTAATACAAATCAGCACTATAGAAATTGCGCTTTCACGATAACAAACATCAAGAAACTTACCTCGCTACGGGTTATAAGCTGCAAAGTGTATTTGCATTTTAGAGCTGCTCGCTCGACCAGAATTGACTCTCCATCGACGATGTCTCGCGCTTCACGCCATGCCGAATCGAAAAGTGACGAAGCACCGTCCGCCTTCCACGTCCCCACGTATTTAAGTTGCCATATCAAGAGGACAAAAAAAAACTCACACTCAGCCATCGAAATTATCTTTATAGTCGGTCAAACCAATCTGTCAGTCAGTGACAACTGGAAAAATCATTCATCCCTTTCTTTCGGGTGCCGGTACTAGTGCAAGACAAAGACGGCATGATTCTCTCTGTCTATGTTTGAAATGAGACAGACTAAAACCAACAACAAACAATTGACAAACTATGAGTCTAAAATAATTTGAGAAAGACGATGGAATATATGGGAAAATAATCCGTGTGCGCTATTTTCAATTATACTCCCAGAACAAGACCTTAAATAATGTATCGAAGCATCTGAGAACACGCCTTGCAGTAAATGTTGCCAGGTTTATGCAAAGGTGTTATCAGACCCCGACAGATGGCGTTAAACGCCTTCGACCCGACTATCGTTTTCTCAGAATAATGACTAAAGCATAGAAGTAAGGCAAAAATGCTTCGCAAATATGTATACCCGTACTTTACTTCCTTACGAATTAGATAATGTGCCGAAAAGAGATGCATATATGCTTGTTATTTCTCATTTACGTACGGTGTCATAAGTTTGATAATTTGCTAGGGATGTAACTGTGTCGACTTTTTATATCGATAAATTACGCGCTTTTATTCTCTCTATAAAAAACCTAGAATTTGGCACATAAATAATAGTAATAAAATAAACAAGGCAGTTTACATGTTCTTGATCACTATGTGCCTAGTCATACAGTGCGACATAAAATAGTACTAGAAGTTAAAATTTATAATTTGTTAAAAATATTATATATAAGTATTCTCTCATACAAAAAGTACTTTAGTTTTTTTTTGTAACTGTCAAACTAGTAGACTTGTTAATTGTATGAAATTTTGTAAACTGTATGAAACCGTAAAAATACTTTGCTAGAGTTTAACTATGTAATTTTTCGTTTAATTTAATTATTCTAAAATTAACCTATATATCTATCCAAAATATATATATACATATCTGATAAAAATAATATCCCGCACATATATCAATGTGGTTCAGTAAGGGGGCGGACTGAAAATCAGCGCTGTGCGGTCAATTTCTAATGAAGTGGCTGGCGCAGCATACGCTGAGCCCGTTCTTTTTGTCGCGCATGCCAATTTTTAATGTTATTTGTAAATATATTCCTGTAATTTCTCTTTTGTTGTGTGGCAATAAATGTTTTCTTATTCTTATTCTTAAAAATAAAAGGGAACAAAACAATTTCCACACTAAATTGTTGCCATGCATTTTACGTCAATTATGTGACAGTTACGTAGAAAGTGGCGCCCTCATTTAATTTCTACTATTTTTTGTTATACGAATGTCCTTTTATTACGCATACGAGTAACACCTCCCCGCGGCCGGACAATACAAGCGCACGAGTAACGAGAACGCTGCGCTGAGGCGAAAGACGACTATAGTGTCGAGTAAGTAAACAGTCCACTCGCTATTCGGCACGCCACTCGTACGCATAACTAAATAGGTAAATACAGATTTTGCATCTGGAATAAGCTACGTCACACACGATAACAATATTGTATATACAGTAAGCCAAGAAAATTCTCTCTCTAAATTATATTAGCTACTTCCTGTAGTGATAATATGATAATTTATTACATGCATAAATTCTCATATTATACTACTAATATAGCAAATATCTCATTTGCATTCCACCACTCAGAATCTTCTAACCACGGTCTCTCCTGCCAGAGGAGCACGGGCCGCTTCTCCAGGCATGCCACCCTTAATGATAGGTATCATTCGTCGGTCTCTTGCATCGGTCAATGTGCCAGCTCTTTTGGAGCCAACCGGCATATCGAGAAGTGACGGCAAGAGACCTGATGGGATGTCTTTGATTCCGTGGAGTATGGGGCGGGTGCTAGTGTGGGATGCAACCTGTGTAGACACGCTGGCCCCGTCACATCTCCACGAAACCTCTGTGAGGGCGGGAGCTGCTGCGGAGGCGGCCGAAAATGCAAAGGTGGGCAAATACCGCGGTCTCGGTGCCGAATACAGGTTTGTTTCTTTCGGCGTCGAGACCCTGGGTCCGTGGGGTCCAGCGGGCTAAGCACGGTCGCATTTTTATCGCCTGTCACCATGCCTGTTACGTTCTAACAAGTACGTAAGTGCGAAAGTGACAGGCAGTGACAAACGATAAAAATGCAACCATGCTGCCATCGCTGGCGCTCTGAGTCTCTTTGGCGACCTTTCAAAGAGACTCAGGGACGTAACTGGGGACCGGAGAGCTGGCAGTTACCTCGCTCAACGCATCAGTCTGGCAGTTCAGCGGGGTAACGCACCCAGCATCTTAGGGACCTTGCCGCAGGGGCCTTTTTTAGATTTAGTTTAGTTTTATTTTTATCAAGATTTATTGTAATTTTAAGTTGTTTTTATTTATTGTTTTTGTACCTTATATATTAATTATGAAATAAATAAATATAAACTAATTGGTACTTATCTTATGTACCAAATGGGAAATGAAAAAAAAAAACGGTGTAAGTATATATTTTTTTTATTTCAATAACGTTAATGACATGTTTTGTCAACCATATTTTCATATTTTACATTAGGCCTCCTAGCCTAGTCGTAATAATACTTATTATATACAATGACCCTGCCTACGAAGCAGTAGGTCCCGGGTTCGAATCCTGATATGATGGTGACGGGCATTTGTTTGTGGATTTATCACAAGTATTCATTCCTGAATCATAAATATTTTCTATGCATACTAATATGTCTATGATATAATGATATTTATATACAATATACAGTGGAATCCGTTTATACCAGTCGGTTAATATGATTTATGAAGCAAGTAATTGTAGGGCGAAGTTTGGGTTTCATATAAAACTCTTTGTAACAAAGTGCCCCCTTAAACCGAGCTGAATGACGTTCCACATCAAAACTACTTTTATTAAACTAGCCATGAGTTTAAAGTTATTGGCCCTTAAATAATATGGTTTTGGTTAAAAAGCTTCTTATTTTATCATGAGGTACACAAGCCTGTTTAATTATGTAGTGGATGCGCACTGTTAAATATATCTTACATACAGCCTTAATAAGTAACATCCTGTGATTGTTTTCGAAATCTTGTTGATTAGAATGAACATTAAGATTTTCAAAAAGCCTCGATTCTATAAATGTACCACAGACCTTGTTTATGATGGTCATGACATCTTTTCGTCGTCCTAACAATTCCCCGCTCACTGTACTTTTTTGTTGCCTAATAATTCTCTCCGTTGCTTCACATATTTTAAAAACATCTTTCGATGGCACTAAAAGCCCGCCTCTGTCTTTGATAGTTATCAATGTAACTCTCTCTAAATTGTTTTCATTGTCGCATAGACTTTCAATACAATTTTCGCACTTCAAAGATGTTTTTAGTTTTCTTACAACGTAACCGGCCATGTAATGTACAATATCTTTAGAATATTCACTCAGCAAATTCGGAGATGGAACGTAATCGTGATCTTCAAGAACATGGAATTGCGACATACTTGCAGCTTCTGAGTATTCAGCATCACGTACAAGGCAAACATTTCCACTGCTCTGGTTTATAGCATCAACTGGATTTTTAGGCTTGTAATTCAGGATACTTATCCTTTCCAAAGGTATGCAATTGCCGGTAGAACCTTCCTTAAATTGAGCGTGCGCTAGTAATCTCTTGTAAGCAGCTTGAAAGGTCCGAGCAGAAGGATTGTTATTGCAGCCACACTTTGATCTTATTGCTCCAAAAAAGAGCTCAATCTGGTCTTGTGACATCTTATATGTGCACAGGTACTGTAACTTATTGTTGACTACTGTATTCTCGAAAATTTTTAACAGCGACTTCATGCAAACCAAGAAACCGTTGAAACCGGTTTTCCGGTTCGAATCAATGAGGTACGTACCGTCCTCCAGTTTTAAGTGTCTTATGTAGCTGTCTGCAGTTTCGAAGAATAATTTTGTTTCTTCAAAGTTAAAAGTTGCTAATGCCCGTTTCCAACCTTTGGCTCGCATATTGCGGCTGTTGAATATGTCAAAAAGATTGTTGAAAACTCTAATAAATTTTATAGTGCCGTCACAATCCTCAAATCCCGGGATGCTTTTTTCTTTGCAATATTGCAAAGCATCAGCGACTGAGTTGCTAAAAAGCTGTGTCGCAAGACGGACCTTCATTTTTTGTTTAATGAAGTTTATGTGGCATCGTCTTAGTTTATTACCAAGATGTAATCCCTCATCTTCTTGTAACTTTACAAGCTTTTCTATGTAGTTCCATGATATGATGTTGTTATCACAATCTATCAATATTTTTTTATCAGCAAATGCGTTGCGAACCAACTTTATGTTATGGCACGGATCTGGCCATAAACATATCTCTGAATCGGACTCGCCACATTTGAACGATGTGGAGCCTGCAGACACATCACAACCTAAATGAGTACTCATTGCAATATTTGATGCTGCTCCGTCAAATGTTAATGAAACTACAGAAATACCACATTCTTGAAGTAGATGTATACATTGACGTACCGGTGTCGCTTTCTGCTCGGATTTTATGGACTGTATTAAAAAATAGCCGACTGGAATTTTCCATGTGTCATTTAAGCATGTCACCATGAAAGTTAAAGCTTGTGTGGCTACGGGTACGGAATCTGAATCGAATTCACAGCCAAGATTTACGAAACCATAATAGTTTTGGTTATGACTATCCCATTCAATCAGTTTCCGGATAGCCATTTCATCTATAGCCAAGGCACAAAACAGTGATTTGTTCGGGGCTTGTTGTACGCGTGCTTTGATGCTATCAAAAGATTCTGAGGTGAATCCGGGGTTGCAGTCGACTCCTTTATACCAAGTAGTAATGGTTTTCGGATGTGGCAGGACGTCTTGAAATTGCTCTCGAATAAAAGTGTATGCTTTTGGTGAAAGGTAATGCAATGTCACTGCAAATTTTTTAATTTCCTGACTGTACTCCCTAGTTAAAGATTCACCTCCTTGTTTTTGTAAAAATCGCCGTATAATATCATTTTGGTTTATATCATCCAATAATGTTATATATTCAGTTTCAACATTTTCTTGTTTCAGCCGATTTATTAAAATAGTATACAGATCGTCAGTTTTCTTCCCTAGGCGTGAGAGACGCTTTGTTAAAGTATTTATTTTCCGAAAGCGTCTCTGGGAAACTTTCTTAGCTCTTTCCAGTTCTCGCTGCAATCTTAAGATGGTTCTTTCATGTTGATCGCATGTAGAACATGCAGACGTGTTACATGTCCTTTTTTTACCAGAAAACGGCTTTGTCAGAGTATTTCGTCGTCGGGGATGTTTTTCAACTCTATCTAGTTCATGTTGCCATCTTGAAATTTTCCGTTTAGGTTGATTGTTTGCAGGGGTGTTGTATCCTAGTGTTGTACTGAAGACTGGCTCCTAGAAAAAGTAATGAAAGAAATAACAACAATCCCATCAAAAACGTAAATATGAAAAGCCAAGTTCAATATATTATATATGCCTTGGTTGTTGACTTCAACGACAAATGAAGTGAGATCTAAATGGGTGCCAAGTTCAATGGTCAGTCCTTATTTATTTATAACAACATAAAAAATGTTATAACAACTTAAAATAGTAGTAGTAGTAGTAGTAGTAGTAGTAGTAATCACTTTATTGTACACAACACAGGTTTACAAAAAATAAATTACAGTAATGGAAGTACAAAGGCGAACTTATTTTTATCTCTATCCCTATCTGTATCTCTTCCAGCTAACCTTCAAAGTAAAATATAATTTCTTCTTAAAACTGAGGATAATATATTGAAGCATAAGGTTTGACTTGGCTAGTTCTCATATACGAATTATATTATAGCGAAAATTTGGCTTGTTGGTCAAAACTAACCTTCGAACATAGGGCTCTTCCATGACTGTTTTAATAGGTACTTAATCATATGACTAATATGAGAACTAGCCAAGTCGAACCTTAGGCTTCAATATCTTATCCTAAGTTTTAATAAGAAATGATATTTTGAGTTGTTAATTTTTTTTAATGTTGTTGTAAATAAATAAGGACTGACCATTGAACTTGGCACCCATTTAGATCTCACTTCATTTGTCGTTGAAGTCAACAACCAAGGCACATATAATATGTTGAACTTGGCTCTCATTTCACATTTATGTTTTTGATGGGATATCATTACTTTTTGTACATAAATTATTAAGCGCTTATGAGCGCGGCTGCCGCTCGCTCGGGCACGTTCGCGTCAAGGATGTCGCACCGCTCCTCGCCCCGCTGTTCCAGATATGTTTGGATTTAAAAAAATAAGGGTGGTATTTTACTCATTAAGTATTCACGTGAAGACCACATAAAGACAGGCTGTCATTAATTTGGTTGCTATAGTTCTTATTACAGGCGCTACAAGTAAGTGTTCCTAATAGAAACAATTAATTGAAAAATTATAATAACATGATAAAATTTTACTAGTTTCTGATTTTTTTCTTTATATTCACCTAACTATCTATCTGGATGCCAAATTTGAACTTTCTAGGTCATTTGGAACAGGGTTAGAGTTTTGGTCAATAGGTACGTGATAAAAATGTCGATTTTTGGACGTTAATATCTAAACAACCGTTTGAGGTGTGTTTATGAACCTTTAACAAACAGATATATGAAATGAAATTATACCAAATGTCGTGTATATATACATATAAACACATATATAACACACAAGTTTCTACATAACATTATTTAATTGTAATAACATTTGATACTTACCGATTTGAAGGGGATATCAAAGTTAATTCCTGAGTCCGCTATTATGCTATGACTGGAAATGTCCATATGTTCGGCATCACATACATCCATAGGCACTGCAGCACTCACTGCACTTACCTTAAATTAAAATGTAAATAAATTATAGGAAATAAACTATGGTCAAATTCTTATGAGACAATACACACAATGAAGTTGTATCAAGTGTCGTGTGTCCTTATTATAATATATATGTAAGTATATTTATATTGTATGCAAGATCTTAGTCCTAGGCGCTCATTACTTGAAGCATTAGTATTATACGGCATCTGTAACAATCAGTTTGACTGTATTGCTCTTAACAATAAACTTTTCACCTCAGCAGCTCGAACAAGCCTACTTTCGTCACTCCCTGGAGTGAGGAAAGTGCGACTTTCCTCACTCCAGGGAGTGAAACAATGTAGCTTTTTAATTTAGTGAAGGCCATGAACTTCATACTTTCATTACATTTTTTTTATGGTATGGTACGGTACGGTCCGGTCCGGTCTCGTCTCGTATCGTATCGTATCGTATCTTATCGTATCGTACATATTATAATTAAGGTTGACTGGTAGAGAATGCCTTTTATGGCATTAAGTCCGCCTTTTGTACTGTAAGGTTTTTCTTTTGTGCAATAAAGATTAAATAAATAAATAAATAATACTTTTTTTTCTGTTTATTCTGTGTAATTCGAAATACATTTTATCCTTTAATATGTTCTCACTACTGAGGTGAAAAATGATGTGTGCAACACGAGAGCAAAGTTATTTTACATCTCGTGTTTTTGAGTCCCTCGCTACGCTCAAGATTCTACCTTAGAATCACTCGCTTCGCTCGTGATTCAATTATAGAATCTTTCGCTTTCTCGGGACTCAAAATAAACACTCGCAAGAAAAACCAACTTTCCTCTCTTGTTGCACATTAATAACTATAGTTATAGAGTACCCAGCCGCAGTAGACAGCGAGAGGCGCGCCCGCACCAGCTGTTTGTAACCGGCCGCTGCCGCACGCACGCTGGTGAGCGCGCTCCTCTGCGCAGACTTGTCAGTACTTACAATAAAAAATTTAATCACATAAATATTTTTGGTTGTAGTTTAAGTGTATATAAAAAAACGTATTATTGATGTTTTAACACTCCCTACAAACTAAGTACTTTATTTAGTTTCTTACACTGTATTTCAAGTACCTACCCAACATATTTATGCATAATCAACCATTCTGTTGTTGTTGACACCGGTAGTCCTTAAGACTGACGGTGATTAGTTTGACTCTGAACGAACATTATTCATGTTAATTAGTGGTAAGCGGTGTGGGCCACACATATTGTAGACATTGTAGTAATTAGTATAATATGTATTACTTGTAGTGGCTGTTTGTTTACCTAAATAAATTGTTAAAAATATATATATATATATATATATATATATATATATGACGATGATGCCTATGATATACTTAATAAAAAAATAATTGAAGAAATATGTGTTACCGCATTTTTGTCACTTGAATGTTACATTTCTAAATTATTGTGCTATATGGGATTTGACACTTACCAATTTTGAAGGGACATCAATGTTAATTCCTGACTCCGTTAATATATTATGATTGGAAACTTTTATGTGTTCTGCATCACAAACATCCATAGGCACTGGAGCACTTACCTTAAAATAAAATATTCATTAATGAATTATTTAATATTGTTGGGAAACTCCTAACGCTTGCCGCATATTATGATAATGCTTTGATAGGTTTTGCAAAGACAAGTACTTTTTTATACTTCGTCGGTGGCAAACAAGCATACAGCCCGCCTGATGTTAAGCAGTCTCCGTAGCCTATGTACGCCTGCAACTCCAGAGGAGTTACATGCGCGTATTTGCGTAAGTATTTGTTCAAATATTACCAAAGTGTCATCAAAGTGTGTATCTGTCAAATGTAATGTTGGTATAGCTTCAGCTTTCAGCCGCCTCCGCTTAATATTTTCATTTGTTAGAAAAGAATCCGGTGTGAAGTGTTTTGAGCATATGTGGCTATGATTTTTCCAAGCCCAATTTCGCCTATTTACACGGCATATCCATTTATTTTTTAAGTTCTCATCCTTTGGAAATCTGAAATAAAAAAAGTTGAGTTTGCCAGATAGGTAACAAGAGAATAAATAAGTACCTAACTAAAGAAAGTATGTAGTTAGTATTGTATTAAATAGTAAGTAGTGTTAACTAAACAAAGCTATGAATGTCGATGTTATTATTCTAAGGTCGATAAAAACACATACACATCACTATGCGGAAAAACATAACCTTTCATACTTCGCAGAAAACTCCGAAAATACATGTTAAAATATATTCAGAACCGAATACGGTGATAGTTAGATAAACTACTAATATTGATTTTTATGTTTAGGTTGGGTCTTATAAATTAATATCATCAAAATTTAACAAAACTCACCGATGAAAGGTTACTCGTTCTTCCGAATTTTCTTTTCGTGATGAATGTGATTTACATCCTTCGATCACGCAAGCCATTGCGAGATAAGAAACTTGGAACCATAACAAATAATATCCAGGTACGTTTTCCAAGAATCGTTTGCGAATATAAATATTATAATTAAAAATCAGCGAGATGACTGCGAAATATTTGAATTGATTTAATACGACTATGTAAAGTTGTTACAGTTGACACCTACCTGTCAAATAACGAACATATATTTTATTTGGCTGGATTACATTATAGAACCAATAGGACCATTTGACATTTCCCTCAGTTCATCTTATGACAATACTGAAAAAAACGAAAGAACTTGCGGATTGTTGTCTCACTCACTCATAGACAAAAAGTAATAGCGTTTTGTGAATACGATATCTTTTACCAAGCTTTTATTTTTGCCCGGCTTCTTTGCTTTAGTCATTATTCTGAGATCGTTTTAATATACTCAACCCTATTCCTAATCTCGCCGCTAGATGTCGCCAGAAGTGTCGAAACGAGATTGGTTCCAAGTTATGATTTTGAACCGTAACAAAATGATATCGTCGTATTATTTGAATCCCTAAATCAATAATCTCAAAATACGCTAAATTTGTGAAAGCTGATTCCACAAATCTGCCTTAAGTTATATACCTTAGTTTTATTGGATGTATATAATGTACAAATTTCTAGAGAAGGCGGAGAATGTAAAGTTATAGCAAGAATAGTGCCTGGGCGTGGGCATAGATGTAATAATAAACTATACAATTATTTTCTGGATCAACAAGAGTAGAACCTAAATCAACTTCAACTGAATGCTACTAAACAAAGCCCTCAACGTCAACCTTACGTGCAGAACATGTTGAACATATAATGTATACACTTTTTTGGGAAACAGGTTTTTCGTAAATTAATAAAAAAGTAAAAAATAAGACATGTTTTATTTTTCACAACTCTTTCTTAACTTTAGTTTTGTCCGCCATGATCGTGATATCAGCAGCTTGAGCCTTGAACTGCAACTTGTAGGTACCTGGAAATTAGAAATTATCTTTTCAGTTTCATGTTGTATTTTGAGTATAACTATGTATTTTTGTATGTATATGATTTATTGCTTGCAAGATGGTTATAAGTTACATATATGTATGTCTGTTTGTTGAATTTAACTTCAAATCAGTAAAACGGAGCTAGTAGCGGACAAGCTGTGTTAAACGGTTTGTCTTTAGATATTCTGGCCACATCATCACAGAAAATAAATAGGTAATAGTGACCCGACCACCAAAATGGACTTTTAAATATTCGTAGTAAAATAATATTAATTTTATACTTACATCGACGTGATCCTCACAGCAATATTGTGTATAACACTTGAAGTATTCCATTCCACATTTACTTCACGACAACACCGTCTTTCACGTAGGTCTTCGCGGACTATAATTTTTGTAAATCATTCCCACAAGTGGAAACAAGGTTTTTGATATATTAAGCAATCAAAATCTACTGTTTAGGTATTAAAAATTATAAATCAAATCGTAAGAAACTAGCGGTTTAACTGAATTTTTTTATTATGACAATTGATGACAATGACATCTTTGACAATTACGTGAGTGACGGATTTATTTACTATGGTTCGATAACTTTTACTATACGATGACATTATTATATTCAGCCTCGCGAGAAGGTCAAACTAAGGTCATCAGTATATTTGTTGAAATATCTTCAATCCTCGATTATTATATCGCAGCAAATGTCGGAAACTGTAAAACCTAATATCTCGAAATGGTTTTCGAAATAGAACATTAAAAAAAAATGAACAATCCTAATTACAGATACACAATGAAAAATGTTCAACTTTACCTACAAAACGATTCAAAAAACACCAACACGTGTTTGAGTAGACATTTTTACCGCTAATATTTAAATGAAATATGTCTGTCAAAGGACTGTCTCATTTCAAACATAGACAGAGATAATCATACTATCTTTGTCTTACACTGGTACTAGCACCCAAAAGAAAAGGATGAGTATAGTTTTTTTGTTCTTATTTACTGACAAACTGGTTTGACCAACTATTGTATTGTATTGTATTGTAGTTCGGGCGATTTTCCGCAACTCGACGACTGGCGCCTATTTTGCGTGACATGGGGGTGGGCTAGTCCTGCCAGCCCAGCTCCTCGAGGAAACCTATCAAACCTTTGATGTTGAGTAGGACCTCGGGGAGGTCTCTCGGGGATCCGAGATGTTTTGCCCTGTATGGGGCCACTCCGCTGCACTCCAGCACCACGTGAGAGGCTGTTTCTTCTGTCTCCATGCATCCTCTGCATAGGGGACTGTCTGTGACACCTGTTATAAAAAGATGTTTGTTAAATAGTCCATGACCTGTTATGACACTGGTCACCATGCTCAGTCGGGTCTTTCCTAATTGAAGGAGCACCCTTGTGAGCTTTCCGCTGATGCCAGGCATGGCTTGTTTGGCCTGTCTGCATCCAGTCTGGTTTAGCCAATGTTCTGTGTGTAGTTTCCCTGTACGTGCCAGCAGCATTGAGCGTACCTTGCTAAACGGTATCGGGAGGATCGGTTCTGGGCCAATCGCTCCCGCACTCGATCCTTGCCTGGCAAGCTCGTCCGCAGCATCGTTACCCCGGGATCCGCTGTGTCCTTTGATCCATTGTAGGGTGATCTTATTGTTATGACATACCTCCATTAGTCGTTCGTGGCATTCGTGTATAAGTTTGGATGTGACTATATGGCTTTTTAGAGCCATCAAGACTGCTCTACTGTCGGAGAGTATGCGGATGGAGGATCCTACTACCTTCCTTGCAGTGATGGCAGCCGCCGCGTTTATGATGCCCATGCACTCAGCCTGGAATACCGAGTTATGGGCTCCTAGCGGAGTGGTAATTGACATGTTCAGGTCTTCTGAGAAGGTTCCAGAGCCCGATCCGCTGTCTGTTTTGGACCCATCAGTGAAGATTCTGAGCTCCCGAGGATTGAGTCCTTCGTAATTGTCGTCCTCGTATAACTGTATTTTGTACCTTTTGTCGAAGATAGCTTGTTTATGAATCCGATCCGTGCCCGAATTGAGCACTGGAAATTCGTCATATACCTTAGCCAGGCAAGTTGTGTGAAGAGCTCCTATGATGTTGGACCATATATTAAGGGCTCGCAGCCTTACCGCTGAGAGACTGGCCTCTTGTTGTATGTGTAGGTGCAGCGGTGGAAGGCTTAACATGACCTCCATGGCTGCAGTCGGTGTGGACCTCGTACAGCCAGTGGTGGCCGCGCATGCGAGCCTTTGGAGTCTTTGTAGCTTGTCTCGTACGTTGCCTAGGTTTGACCAACTATATTTTAAATCTGTATTTGTAGGTAAATTTGCAATTCAATATTATTGGAATTTGTTAATAATGTTTTATTTATATATTTTTTGTAAATTCGATACAAATAAAACTGCAAAATATATTAATTATCGTTTATTGTTTTTTTTAAGGGGTATTGGCAGAATGTCATTCCGAACCATAAGCAAATATTGGTTAGTTTTTTTTTGGCTGAATGCCATGATGCTGTGTCACAAATATATGTGAAATGGAAATTAAAAAAGAGCCACTTCCCGGCCTAGGCCTGCAACTTTGTATGAAATTTCATTACAGGCCCCTCGTCTAACCGCGCCGGAGTCGTGATACTTCCCAGCCTAATATAAAGAACGTAATATCAATATTACATAGCATCGCACTTAAACTATCGTGAGACATATTTCAAAATAATAAACTAATAAAAATAATAGTGAGTAAAAACCGTACTGATAAATATTTATTACATAGCATGTTTGAGAAAATATTTTTTTTCTACTCGTCGAGTATAATCTGTGTATTACAACTTCATATGCAACACTACAACATTACTCTTTTCAACGTTGTATAGTCTATGGCACTTCCGACTCAAGCATAAGAATTTTATCGATACGGTTTAGTCAAATATAAAAACTTTGTAAATAGAACTTCATACATTTAGATAAAATATTTCTTGTTTAAGGAGACTCGATTTAATGCAAATGCGTCGCATCTGCTTTGTGATTGGTTGACCAACAATAGTACATTACTACAGAGGCCGGGAAGTAAGGGGTTGCCGGCCGAATGCATATATACGGCCGAACGTAGTGAGGCCGGATAGTTATGAGGTCGACAACCCCTTTTCACGCCGATGTATGTATAGTGCTTTTCTCAAACATGCAATGAAATAAATAAAGAAATCTCCACGAAATCAAAGTTTTAATTCTAAAGAAACTAAAAGTAAACTAGGCACAAAATATAACTACCACCTGTACCTATCTTTATCACACGTGTCGTATATTTTACACATGTAGTTAATCAATTTATTACACAAATGTTCAAAGGTATATTTATGTATCTTTGATTTTTCGCCTTGCATCCTTCTGACTGTAGTTTTAGCCACATAACTAAGATTACATCGTTTTTTATGTTGATATTATGCTTCACATACATCGTTGCCCTAAACATGGAGTATAATTAACAGGTATTCATTTAATATTTTCGTCGGAACTCATATTAAATAACACAATAAACAACGCACAATAAATCCAATAAAATAGAATTACAGATACACAATGAAAAATGTTCAACTTTACCTCCAAAACGATTAAAAAAACACCAACGCGTGTTTGAGTAGACATTTTTACCGCTAATATTTAAATGAAATATAGTTTGTCAAAGGACTGTCTCATTTCAAACATAGACAGAGATAATCATACTATCTTTGTCTTACACTGGTACTAGCACCCAAAAGAAAAGGATGAGTATAGTTTTTTTGTTCTTATTTACTGACAAACTGGTTTGACCAAGTATATTTTAAATCTGTATTTGTAGGTAAATTTGCATTTCAATATTATTGGAATTTGTTAATAATGTTTTATTTATATATTTTTTGTAAATTCGATACAAATAAAACTGCAAAATATATTAATTATCGTTTATTGTTTTTTTTAAGGGGCAGAATGTCATTCCGAACCATAAGCAAATATTGGTTATAGTTTTTTTTTTGGCTGAATACCATGATGCTGTGTCACAAATATATGTGATGTGGAAATTAAAAAAGAGCCACTTCCCGGCCTAGGCCTGCAACTTTGTATGAAATTTCATTACAGGCCCCTCGTCTAGCCGCGCCGGAGTCGTGATACTTCCCAGCCTAATATAAAGAACGTAATATCAATATTACATAGCATGTTTGAGAAAAAACATTTTATTTTATGTTGTAGTAGAAACAATAGCTTCATAAGTCAGAAACGCGCATGTGACACCCTTCATATAGCAACAACCATACCCTACGAAAACAGCTTAGCGTTGCTTGTTAGTCTCCATAGGCTACTGTGGCCAAAATCGAGAAAAAAAACTGTCTTAAAATTGAATTAAGCAAGGAGCAAGTACCAGGGCCTCATGAGTTACAAGGAGGTGTCGTTGACCAACCCGCCGGGGGCGCCGGCCCGGCGGCCGGGGCGCGTACGAGTATGAAGGTATCGCGGGTCGCGGCAGCTCGCGTATCTTAGCTGTATACTTTTGGTTTGTTTACTTAAGTATATGATTCTACTAGTTGAAAGTATTATTTTTTTGTCTCGTAGAAAAAGTATCGTATACAATAGTGATATAATCAAGCTTTTCAATCTCGTACCTTAACTTAAGCAACTCAGCAAGCTTCGTTGCTTAAACACGGTACTCGACTGAAAAGCTCTCTATTATATCACGATTATATAAACTACATCTTGGAAAAAACCAGTGAGGTGGTTACAGTGCAAAAAATGACAATGAAAAAGGATCGGCACTATAATTCCTTTAAAATGTACGTGTATAAACATAATCTACATATGTACTTAAATGACAGTTTATGGCCAGATGGTGTTAGTTGCAGGCGTTTTATACACTTCAAGAAGACTGACAATGACGACGCAAAAGATGACTCGAAGTCATTAAAAGTAACAGGTTTAACCCCCCTAAATGAAACAGGATCATAACAGCATATTTATTAGTTATAATTGTAAAAATATTAAAAGGAGCTTTCACTGTGTGCGGGAACTGTGCAAAAAATCTGACATTGTGGCGCTGCAAGAAACTTGGTTGTACAGTCATGATATCAATATTTTAATATTTTGTCATCTTAGGACAAATAGACAACCAATTCAGTTTTACGGGCAAGTCTTCAATCGATCTCTCCAGTGGCGTACTCCGGGGGAGACCGCACGGCGGCGTAGCCATTCTTTGGAGAAGCAGTGCGTTCCGTAACGTATCAGTGTTAAAGTGTTCCAGTGATCGTTTAGTAGCAATAAAAGTCTCAACAGCTGATTCACGTGAAATTATAATTATGTGCGTATATATGCCGACTGACGAATCGTGCAACCTTCCACTTTTCACGTAGTGTTTAGGAGAAATGAATGCTATCATTGAGGACAATAACGTAGAAAATGTGTATATGCTAGGGGACTTTAATGCCCATCCTACGGCTTGTTTTGGTGAAGAACTATTCGATTTCTGTCGCGAGAGGAGTTGGATATGTGCGGATGTGGTGCGATTAGGTATAGCGTCTGACACACATCCATATGTAAGTGAAGTGCATGGTTGTCATAGATGGCTGGACCACCGTGTGGTAAGTACTTCAGCAATGTTTACTATATTGAATATTGAAGTAAGTGACGACGTATACTGGTCGGACCACTATCCTTTAAAAATTGTGTGTAATTTGAATATTATTAAAAATAAACTAACTTTACAAAACGAATCTCGAAACAACATTATCTGGGGGCTGAGGACTACTGAGGAATCGGACAAATACCATGAATTATGTAATAATAACCTTAAACAAATACATTTTCACCTCAGCAGCTCGAACAAGCCTACTTTCGTCACTCCCTGGAGTAAGGAAAGTGCGACTTTCCTCACTCCAGGGAGTGAAACAATGTAACTTTTTAATTTAGTGAAGGCCATGAACTTCATACTACGTACGGTACGGTACGGTACGGTACGTTACGGTAGGGTACGGTACGGTCCGGTCCGGTCCGGTCCGGTCCGGTCCGGTCCGGTGGTCCGGTCTCGTATCGTATCGTATCGTATCGTACATATTAAAATACTTTTATTTTCGGTTTATTCTGTGTAATTCGAAATACATTTTAACCTGTAATATGTTCTCACTACTGAGGTGAAAAATTATGTGTGCAACACGAGAGCAAAGTTATTTTACATCTCGTGTTTTTGAGTCCCTCGCTACGCTCAAGATTCTACCTTAGAATCACTCGCTTCGCTCGTGATTCAGTTATAGAATCTTTCGCTTTCTCGGGACTCAAAATAAACACTCGCAAGAAAAACCAACTTTCCTCTCTTGTTGCACAAATAACTATTTCCTTATGAATTGCAACGATGTGCTGATAGAATGTGCGATAACGTAACACATCAAAAAGTTATTGATAAGTTATATAGCGACATTTTAAGTACTGTAACGCGTGCGTCCGTGGACAGTCGAACACGGTCTCACAAGTCAGCTGTGAAGGGAAAGTGTATTTTAGGGTGGAATAAGCACGTAGCCGACGCACATAGGCAGGCCAGACTCGATTATAAAATGTATGTACTTTATGGAAAACCTAACTGTGGGGCAGTGTTTGAAAATATGTGTTTGAGTCGCAAGATTTTCAAATCTAGACTAAAATTTTGCCAAAATAATCAAGAACAAATTCGTTTTGATAATTGCCTCGCAACACTCCAGAAAACAATTTAGTAAATTTTGGAAAAGTACAAAAAGTTTGAATGGTAGAGTGGGCTTGCCTGCGAGTGTCGATGGGTTAAGCGACCAAAAATGTGTAGCCAATGTGTTTAAAGACTATTTTAAAGTACTCTCGCCGCGCGCATCTTCACAAAGTGTGGTCAGTGATATGCTTACCACTAATTATAGTAATTATATACCAGTACAAATTACTAGTGAACAGGTTGCGGATGCTATTAAGAATATGAATAGAGGTAAATCACCTGGCCACGACGGGCTTAGTATTGAGCACCTCCAGTACGCGGGTGGTCATATTGCCAGGCTGTTGTCAATGTTATACACCTTATGCATACGGCACGCGTATTTGCCATCTGATCTCACGAAAACAATAGTTATACCGCTTGTTAAAAATAGTATGGGTGATCTTTCAGATAAAACTAATTACAGGCCGATTTCATTGGCAACGGTGCTGGCAAAAGTTCTTGATAGAATCTTAGACGTGTGACGTGAATCTCGGCAAATTAAATTAAATGATGCCCAGTTCGGGTTTAGAGAAGGTTTATCGACAGAAAATGCCATATTAGCTTTGAAACATACTGCTAACTATTATGTCAGTAGGGAAACGCCCATCTTCGCCTGTTTCTTAGATTTATCTAAGGCATTTGATTTAGTGTCTTATGATATACTTTGGGCTAAGTTAAAAGAGATAGGTATTCCGCATGAACTGATAGCTATATTGTCACATTGGTATCTAACTCAAATTAATGTAATTAAATGGGCCAATGCCTTTTCTGATCCATATACACTCAATTGTGGCGTAAGGCAAGGTGGGTTAACCTCGCCTAGACTTTTTAATTTATATGTAGACCAGCTGATTGGCAGACTCAGCAGCATGCATGTCGGATGTAGAATCGATAACACGAGTGTTAATAATATCAGTTACGCAGATGACATGGCGTTGCTGAGTCCGTCGGTGGCTGGTATACGCAAATTATTGGAAGTGTGTCAAGATTATGCGGTACAACATGGTTTAAAGTATAATGAAAATAAAAGCGAATTTATGGTAATTAAAGGTAGAAATAAGGGTCCGGCAAATGTGCCTCCTATTATGTTAAACGGTACTGCTTTAAACCGTGTTAACCAATTCAAGTACCTAGGTCACATAGTGACAGAGGATTTAAAAGATGACATGGACATGGAGAGAGAGAGGAGGGCGTTGTCGGTTCGTGGCGGTATGTTGGCGCACAGGTTCGCTAAGTGTAGCACGGAGGTCAAAATTACTTTATTCCGAGCGTATTGCCAATGTTTTTATACTGGCGGCCTGTGGGCTAATTTTAAGCAGAAGTCCTTTGACTCTCTGAGGGTCCAGTATAACAACATTTTCAGGGCCCTGGTGAGGCTCCCGCGATACTGTAGTGCCTCTGGCATGTTTGCGGACGCGCACGTAGATGATTTTTATGCCATTATGCGGAAAAATATAGCATCAGTGGTACACCGTATACGTGGGAGCTCCAACGGGATCCTGAAAATGATAGCCAACAGGTTAGATTCGGCTGTTTTGGGACGGTATATCGAATTGCATGTTCACAAACATGCAGTTCGATAGATCGGCCACAATAATTTGTAATTTATTAGTGTGTAGTTTCATGTGTGTAATTTAGTGTAGGTACTGTTCTGTAACATAACATAGCCTGTAAGTTAATACTAATAACTATGGACTGTAACTGTCTGAAAATAAATTATTATTATTATTATTATTTGTATCTCCTTCTGGATTTCACGGGCCTATAAATCCCGGTCTTTTGATAGGCTTGCGTGGGGATATAGATCCAGCACGTAGAGGCCCCTTGGAGAGCTTTAATGTCATGTAGAATGCCTGCTGGAACCCGTTCCCAGGTGCAACAATAGACACCATGAACCGGTCGCAGCAGGCATTGGGACTATTGTAGAAAAAGTGAACAGTATACCGGTTTATGGATTGAAGTTTGGCTGGTCAAAAGATTGGGCTATTGCTGAGAGGTCCGGACACCTGCCATAACAATGTCTGTACACGTTATCGAGGCAGGCGGTGACTCGCCGCTGACTAGATCGCCCTGAAACTGCCGTCGTAAAGACGAACAGGAGCAACACCGGTGTGAGCGGCTCAGGGGTGTCGAGAGGTGTGCGCCGCTTTCTACCCAGTGGCTGTTACCAGCCACTGTGCCAACTCGCGTCTTATGCATCTTTCACTTCCACCCCTGGAGCATATAGCTCTTACGACTCCCCTCTGGACGGCCAATGAAGGCAAGCCAGAGCTGAGAGTCCTGCGGGTCCCCTTGGGGTCCACTCCGACCGACGAAGACACGCCAGAGACGGAGACCCTGACCGACTCTCTGGAGCACTCGGGTCCGTGGGGTCGTCACTCCCCAACAGCTCGCCACAAGCTGCCCTGCTTATTATTATTATGTGTATCTCCGTTTTAAAACTCTCGGGTCTTTCGAGCCCGGTCATTTATAAGGCGTGCGTGGGGATATAGATCCAACACGTAGAGGCCGTTTGGAGAGATTTGATGTCATGTAGAACGCCTGCTGGAACCCATTTACGGGTACATCAATAGATACCCGTGAACCGGTTTCAGCAGGCATTGGAAGCTATTGTAGAGAATATGGACAGAGTACTGGTCTATGGTTTAAGTTTGGGTGGAAAAAAGACTGGGCTATTACAAAGAAGTCCGGACACCTGCCATAACATTGCTTGCACAAGTTATCGAGTATTATTATTTTTTATAAAATACTATTATATTCAAAATACAAAATACAAAAAAATACAAAATTCTTTATTTTATAATAATTTACATTTTTGTGATACAGGGGATGGAGCCGCCCGGTAAGCAAAACAATGCTTGTGTTGGGAGGCACCGCTCTTCCCTAGGTTTATAAATAATACATTTTTTTTTTACAGTTTTTATAAGCTTGAGGTACCAATGGTACCATAACTAATAACTAAGAAATAGTGGTGATTATACATCCGAGTTTTTTTTTTTTACAAAATTTCTAGTTAATAGGCTTTTAACTTAATTCTAAGACAGGCATTATAACACAGGCTTGTGTACGACAGGGGTGTGAATATCAACTGAGACGGGTGTGTGTGTGTGTGTGTGTGTGTGTGTGTGTGTGTGTGTGTGTGTGTGTGTGTGTGTGTGTGTGTGTGTGTGCGCGCGTGCGTGCGCGCGCGTGTGTGTGTGTGTGTGTGTGTGTGTGTGTGTGTGTGTGTGTGTGCGCGTGCGTGCGTGTGTGTGTGTGTGTGTGTGTGTGTGTGTGAGAGAGAGATTGAGTGTATTCTAGTACTCTGATTTTAGCAGCTTCTCTGTTTCTTCGTAGGTTTTAGTTTTAAGCCATTTAGTGAGATATAATTTACATTCGTTATATGTTTTTGAATGGATATCTAATTCTCTGTTAATTTTATTATAAAGGTAGGACGACTTTGAATTAAACTGAGATCTTGCAAAGTAAGTTCTCGTACGTAAAGAAGCAGTTACATTTATCATTTTTCTTTTGGTTTTATAATTAGGGTTGTAGGGTATCAATTTGTGTTTTTTTAATATTGTTTGCAGAACATATAATTTTCTTACCGATAGAAGATCACTGGTTTGATAAAGTAGTTCAGTAGGATATAATATTTTTTTGAAGTACATCACTTTTATGAGTGCACGTTGAGCTCTTTCCAGATAGATGAAGCGACTTTTCGCTGCACCACCCCAGACCGATATGCAGTACAATAAGACAGATTGCACCAGGGAGATATAGATTTCGTTTAAGATGTTGCGAGGCTTTGTAAGATTTGTTTTACCTGGTGCAATGTGCCTTAGCGACTTAAAGATCCAAAGCAATTTTCTGACTCTACCGATTACTTGGTCAAGGTGAGAATACCAATTTAAATGCTCATCTAGTTGTACACCCAAATATTTTGTTTCAGAGACTTTTTTAATAGTTGGACAGTTACATGTACAAAAATTAGATTGCTGACAAGAGTGAATTTTTAAATCTATTAGAGGAGAAGTCGGCTGTGAGATGCTGAAACCAACATATTTTGTCTTATTTGTGTTTAATGTTAGAAGGTTCATCCTTAACCACTTTGATATGTATGACATTCCGAGTTCAGCTACGACCCTTACCTCTTCCCATGATTTGCCACTAAAAATGATAGCAGTGTCGTCAGCATAAGAGAAGATTTTTGCGCCAGCAATGGTCATATCGCAGAGATCGTTGATATAAACTAAAAATAGAGTCGGACCCAGAACGCTTCCCTGCGGTACGCCATATTTGACATCCTCGTCATCGCTGACACATTCGCCCAATTTAAGGCGTTGCTTTCGGCCATATAAATAATCTTTAAAAAGTAATAGTGGCGTTCCTCTGATACCTTTTCTCTCCAACTTTTGTAAAAGAATGGAAAGAGCGACTGTATCAAAAGCTTTCTTCAGATCTAGGAAGACACCTAGGCACTTGCTGTTTTTATCAAGGTCTTCTACAACTGACGAGGTAAGTGATATTACTGCATCCTCAGTTGATTTTCCATGTCTGAATCCAAACTGTGACTTAGATAAGAGATTAAATTTGGTTAAATATTTTAGTAATCTGTTGTTTAGTATTTTTTCTAGAATTTTCGAAATCACTGGCAAAACTGAGATAGGTCTGTAGTTACTGATGTCGTCCCTCTTTCCACTCTTGTACACGGGAGTAATAATAGACATTTTAAGCGATTTCGGGAAGGTTCCTAAATTAAAGCAAAGGTTCACTAGGTGAGTTATGATAGGGACTATTTCCTCGGCAACGTATTTAAGAAATTTCGTTGATACATTGTCCCAGCTAGTGATGGGTCGTTACCAGTAACTTACTCAAAAGTGGGAATATTCCCGGTAATGCTACCAGTAACATTACCCAGATCGGTACCATTGAGTAACTTTGAAAAAATTATTAGAATTGTATATGCTTTTTTCGTGTTAAATACTTAAGTAAATAATAATGCTATTATTTACAGTCATAAAACAGTCAAGGAATCTCTGAGAGAGTAAATTCCCAATGTTACCGGTAACATTCCCAATATTACCAGGTATTTTTCCAAAGTTACTGGGAACATTACTATCTGGAAATAATGATTAAAATAATGCTTAACTAATAAAGTAAAAGAAAATATGTGTATAAATCAGTTTAATTATTAGAATAAACCAATCAACATCTAAATATATAAAAGAAGAAACTGACTGACTGACTGCCTGACTGACATATCAACACACAACCCAAACCGCTGGTTCTAGAGATTCCAAATTTGGCACGTAGGTTTCTTATAAGGTCTAGGGGTGCACTAAGAAACGATTTTTTCAAAATTCACCCCCCAAGGGAGTTAAATGGGGGTTCAAAGTTTGTATGGGGAAACAAGATTAGTTAGACTATTATATTCGAAACTTCACAGGAGTATTCCTAACGATAAATGAATAAACACGTGTTACAGGTTTTTTTGCAAATTCCCCCCTGATAGGGGGAAATGTGGTGACAAAGTTTGAAAATCAACATGGGTATTGTTCCTATGGTTTATCGGGTCACTTATTAGGAAAACAAGAACGATTTTAAAATCCAACGTGACGGACGTGAAAAACCATCTCCCCTGTTGGGGTGCAATGGGGTTGAAATGTCTAAATATCAATATGGGTGTCGTTTTTATGGTTTTTTGGGACGTTAATTACGAAAATCGCATCGATTTTGAAATTGAATAATGTGCTCATGAAAATTCTTGAAAGTACTCGTATTTGTGCCAAATTGCAATTCAAACGGTCCAGTAGTTTCGGAGCAAATCGGTTGTAACAGACGGACCGACAGACAGCCACACGTGATCCTATAAGGGTTCTAATTTTGCTTTTGAGGTATGGAGACCCGCGTTATACTAATAGATTTTTAAATTTGTATTAGGTGCCATCTCGATCGTCGTCAATCGGTACCTAGGCGAGTGCGGGCGGCGCGGCGGGATGGACGGGGCGGGAGGAGTAAGTCATCAGGAAACTTGCTGATTGAATGTACTCATTACCGATTTTGCTTCTTATAAGTCTAGGTTTCCATTCTAAGTAAAATGCAAAAAACATCGTAAGTACATATATATGTATTCTACCTACGAACCATATAAACCATCTTTTGTAAGTCGTTATAAAACCATATTTTCTCCTTCCCCTGTCTCCCCCGCACCCTGTACATCAGACAAAACGACATAGATTTATAAATCACGCGGGCGAAGCCGCGGGCAAAAGCTAGTTTTGTATAACGTTTCAAGTGGTAACATTTCGATTTTATATTAATTAATCAAATTTGAAATTAGAGTAGTAGTAGTAGAGTAAACGGATAATAAATAATGATCACAGTTTCATATAAAATACTAGCTTTTGCCCGCGACTTGGTCTGCGTGGAATTAGTAATTTGGGTAGCTTATTTTTAAACAATCAGCTAGATTTATTGTTTCCCCATACAAACTTTCACCCCTTTTTACTGCCTAAATTTTACCCGCTGAACATTCAGCTTGTGGTGGCCCCCTGGTGGGAGATCAGCAGCGTCTCCAGCAGAAACTTGGTCACCGAAGTCTTGCAGGCACCGAGTGACCCATGGGAAGTCACCTCCAGGTGTTCTACGTCTTGGAAAGTTCAACCTGAGAACAGCAAACAGTATCTACTGCACGTTAAGCGTGTGGTAGCTCTTGTCAGACGCCTGCTTCATCTGGCAGACCTCCAGGTGTTCCAGGTCTTGGAGAACTTAACCTGCCTACAGCATACTCTACCAACTTCAGATTAAAGGAATTTTACCCTCATCAGGTACATCCAGCAGCACTCCAGGTGTTCCAGGTCTTGAGCTATCTCCATCATACACTACCAACGACACGTTGAGCGAGTGTTACCCCTGACCTTTTGTACCCAGCAGCACTCCAGGTGTTCCAGATCTTGAGCTTTTCCCATAATACACTACTAGCGGTACGTTGAGCGAGTGTTACCCCTGATCCGTTGCACCCAGCAGCACTCCAGGTGTTCCAGGGCTTGAGCTTTCCTCATCATATACAACCATCGTCACGTTGAGCGAGTGTTACCCCTGACCCTTTGCTCCCAGTAGCATTCCACATTGTCTTGAGCTTTATCCATCGTATACTACCGGCAGCACGTTGAGCGATTGTTACCCCTGACCCGTTGCACCCAGGAGCACTCCGGGTGTTCCAGGTCTTGAGCTGCCTCCATCATACATTACCAGCGGCACTTTGAGTGAGTGTTAGAAGAGTGGAGAAGAGAACAGGATGACTTCGGGAATAAAAACTACTCTACACCCTCCCCAACAATTAAGACTATCTCCATATCAAATTTCATCTAAATCGGTTTTATTGGGTTCCATACAAAGTTCCACTCCCCTTTTCACCCCCTTTAGGGTTGATTTCTAGGGTAAAACCTATCCTATGTCCCTCACGCAAAATAGGCGCAATAGTAATCGAGTTGCGGAAACCAAGCTCGCGAATATCTATCCTATGTCCTTCCCCAGGACTCAAATTATCTCCATACCAAACTTCATCTTAATCGGTTCAGCGGTTATTGATTCCCCATACAAATGTCAACTCCCCTTTCCATCCCCTTAAGGAGTGAGTTCTGGGATAAAAAGTATCCTATGTCCTTTCCCGGTACCCGGTACTCACTATCTGTATACCAAATTTATAAAATTGATCCCATAGCTCTTATGTCAGCGAATTAAGAACTATGGGACATATTTTTGAGTAAGTTGTACTAAAAAAATAAGTTTTGAACCTTATTTTATCTCATATAAGTCATCACTATCATCAGTTTCGTATGTTACCGGCTTTTGGGAATGTTACTGGTAACATTGGTAACTTACTAGTAACATTCCCAAATGGAAACTTACTGGTAGCGGGAATGTTACCGCTGCCCATCACTAAAGGTGTCACACATTTTTAAGGCTTAAGTGTAAACACGTCAATAATAGTAAATTGTTATGTATATAGTATTTAAATATGGTTATCAATATAAGACTGAAGTAATAGTAGTACGGCAGAAACCAGAGTATGTGTAGTGGGCAAGTAGCAATTAATGAACTACGAGTGTGTAGATAGGCGGGTGGTGTGTTTATGATTCGGTAAGTGTGTGAGTATTTGTTAGGTTTGTTTGTGAGTGAGAGTAGGCTAAGTGTGTACAAGTAAACATCATTAATTATAAGTAAAAGCTTAAACATTATTACAAGCAAAGGCCGATAGTACGCGATTAAATAACTCGTATTTAAATCCAAGCTCAGAGTATGCATGCTACCGATGCCGGCTAGTCAGTCCTGGAACATGCGCTGAACTTGTGCTTCAGAGTTTATTTGGATTATTTGAGATTCGTCAGTCTGTCGAACGTAAACCTTGCCATAAGAAGTCCAGCAATATTTGTACCCTTTCGACTTCCTGAGGTCTCGAGCGAGAAAATGGAGACGGGAGCCTTTCGAAGTCAGGTGCTCCGATATATACACCGGGGTGTCTTCTTTGGTTTTAAAACCTAGATGCTTAGCACAAAGTTTTGTTGACTTACTGTTAAAGGTCTTGGCTGCCTTTATAACTTCTAGTTTTAGCAGAGCGGAGTTTGTTTCCACTATAATTGGCATATTCTGTTGATCCTGTCTCTTCCCACGCACTCTGTAGATATCCTTTATGTCCCCCTTGCTTATATTACATTCTAGACTTCTAGATAGACAGGTTACCATGTCCAGGAGGTCCTGCTTGGTTTCATTAGTTTTCCTCGGTACGTTTTTTATCTCTATATTCGTCTTGCGCGTCCCAATTTGGATTTCTTCCAGCTTGTTCTCGAGGAATACAATGTAGTCCCCGTCCTCCTTCACCTGTCGTTCTATGTCGTCTAATCTCTTTGTAAACTCTTCGTTTTGTCGGCTTAATTCAGTGATAGAGGCCTGTATACTTGCATTTGTTTCCTTGATCTCCTGCATAGTGCTTTTAATTTCCCGGAATTCAGCTGTCTGCTGGTTCGAATAGAAAGTAATTAATCTTCTCATTTCAATTCGAAAGTCTTCCAGAGACCCTGGCGCAATGTAGCTCAGCTCGTCCGCTTTTCTTCCAGCTGTGCGTTTTGTGACGTAATCGGGGGATGAAGAGTCGTCACTCTTTTCCCCTTCGTGACAGATTGACATGTCATTTCCGTTGGACATTTTGTCGTGTTAAATACCAGGGTATCAGAGTTCGTTAGAAGATGAGCCACACGATACTGCACTGCGATTGGGCGTCGGGGCGTGGCCTACGTACGTGAGGTGTAATGATGTCCTAGCGGCGCTCGTTTATTGACCCACGCGGTGCGCGCTGAGTGGACGGAGATAAGCGGAGGTGAATGGCCAACGCGCACGATGCGTAAGCGCAGTAGTACGAGTATAGAGGATGACTCACGCGTGTACTCGGCGCAGGTACCAGGCGCAGCACAGCAGTTGTTTGGACACCTCCTCAGTGATATGCACTCCTATTTTTTTGTCTTGAATTTAATCATACTAAATTATAATTAATTTTAACGGAACAATTAACACAGGGTAGTGGGCAAGTCTACACCTCGCGGTGGTCCGGGGGGAAGAGGGATATTATCAACAATAATCAAAAACAATTTTCAACAAAATTTGCAAGAGGGGAAATCGTGTATGTTTCGTACACCCAAAAAACTGAAAAAGGGGAAACATGACCAGTTTCGTACACCTTCAACAAGATTATTGATGACATGATACCCTTTTGTTTCATAACACTATTTATGATTAAATTTTGAAATTTCATCGGACTTTGAACATTTTTATTTTCATCTATCTCTGGATTTGGAATTTTTTTGGACCTCTTCAACTTGTAATTTCAATTCATTATTGTCAATATGGACGCGGAAATATTATTGCTTGTTGACGTTTCTGTACGCTTCGCGAAAGGACATACTAACTTCAGAAAGTCACCCAAGGAGCGCGTGACAGTTTCATATGTAGAATCGCGACTAGAAAATTTGGAATCACTGTGGGAGAAGTTTTCTTCACGACATGACGAATTGGTTAAAGCCTACGCAGCACCAGACGTGGCCAAATCTGTATATGGAACAGAAACAGTATACGACGTAACTCAGGAAAATTACTTGGAGTATAAATGCGCACTGAAAGATGCACTCAGCCGATTGAAACCAAATCCAACTAACTCCGATATAGTCATACTTGTTATGGCCATTTTTTGCCCGGATGCTGCACTTAATGATAAAAGCAAGCCGCTTTGCACAGTGCTAGTAGGGACCAAACTAAGTGATTTGACCCGCAGCAGCGCAAGTTTCACCCCTTAGGAACAGAGATGGCGCCACTTCTTTAAAAAATATTTCAAAAAATTCTACAAGCTAAACCAATGAACCGATTTAAATGTTTAATATCTCAAATGAAAGCTCATTATATACATTACTTTTAAAAAAATACTCAAAAAATATATACTGATTACTTTCGACAAAAAACGGCATCTTAAGTTTTTTTTTTACTCGATTAATAGTTTTTACTTGGTTTCTCAAAAAAAAATATATGGAACATGAATAGCTTAATGCATGTATATATTACTGAATAAATAACAAGTATTATAAAAAAAACCCGACACCGATACCTCTCATACTTCACGAAATATAAAAGTTTGAATGTGAGTGTAAATTTCTTCAAAATATATTTCATAAAATTCTACAAGCTTAACTATTTGACCGATTTCAATGTTTAATATCTCAAATAAAAGCTCTTTATATACATTACTTATAAAAAAATACTCATAAAACATATACTGAACCCTTTTGGCAAAAAACGGCATCTTAAGTTTTTTTTCTTACTCGATTGATAGTTTTTACTTGATTTCTTAAAAAAAATATTATGGAACATGAATAGTTTAATAAATATATATAAAGTACTGAGTATATAAAAGTATTACAAAAAAACCCCATACCTTTCATTCTTCACGAAATATTTAAGTTCAATTATGCACGTTCTTACAAATAAATCCTTTAAAAGAAATCTTCTACCGCAGTAAGTGCACTGATTTTAATATGAAATGTGTCATATGAAAAGAAATCACCCAATTTATTTTAATAAATAAAAAAATTATAAATAAAAACTGAATAAAGTTTTTTCCTGGTGGTGAATTACAAAAAAATATAACAAATCTAAAATTAGGAATTATTTTTATTTAAAGTGACTACATTTGTAAACAAAAAACTTAAATGTCCTCTTCGGGTTCATATTTCATATTTATTTATTGCAACCATGGTTTTATAGGTAAATTCTTGGTAGTTCCACATGGACCCCGTGGGGGCATAGCAATATTACATGCATACTTAGGATCTAATCTATGTGTATAATATAAAAGTAGGTCAATTTAGTAGTTTTTATACATATAAGCCGAATTGAATCAGGTAATTGTCAGTGTATTAAATACAAAAATAAACGGGCAACTAATTATTATTAGGTGATGTCAAATTATATGGTTCACGGTAGATGTAAAACTGAAAAAGAAAAGTCGTTTTGTTAAGTACTCGTACCATTCCAATACTACAAAATCACTGATCATACATGAACTGGTTGCTGTAGATTACTGTTGAATTATTTTTGTGCCTAGTTGATAACCATTAAACCTATAATTTTGTGCCAGACCTATAATTAGTGGTCAGCATGCAAAATAACCCAGGATTGAAAATTACATTATCTTACTTTTGATTTGTAAAGCCACATTTGCATGATTTACACTGGGCTGTGCATGGCCAGCTGACGCGACGACACCCACAATGCATAGTTTGCAGCCAGATTTGCAGCCACAATGGTCCAAGAGGCTTAATTGAGACCAAATCGCTGTAAATGCCGACCATTCCGGAGTCCAACTCTCTTTTTCGTCAGTCCATCCCCAAAAAGATGTACATGGTATGGAAACTTCTAGTTTCAGAGCGTTTCCCCATATATGGCCCTCTTGGTAAGCTGCTCGAAGTGCATGTTTATAGAGAGCAGCTGATGTAGGTGGCAGGGTTGGCAGGTTTTAATTTCTCGGCCAAATCAGATTTGTTCCCTGAACGACGCCCTCCATTGACTGACAACGAAGGTGGACAAATTTGGTTTTCGTACTGGAAGAATTCGTTCAGATCAAGCTGCCTTTCTCTGGCCACTATAAAAAGACGGGAAAATAGGAGTATGTCAACTTTTAAGTTTTTGATTTTGTCAGTTGTCAGGTGTGTAACTACATATTTTAATTTTAGTATAAAGTAACCCTAGATTTGTGTTATTGTTTGGCCAAACGGAACACATAAACGTAAATGAAGTTCACAAATATTTGTTTGCTTCAAAAAACAAGCTTGTGTCAAGCCTGCCACCTACATCAGCTGCTCTCTATAAACATGCACTTCGAGCCGCTTACCAAGCGGGCCATATATGGGGAAACTCTATGAAACCAGAAGTTTTCATACCATGTCCATCTTCTTGGGGATGGACTGAGGAAAAAGAGAGTTGGACTCCGGAATGGTCGGCAGTTACAGCGATTTGGTCGCAATTAAGCCTCTTGGACCACTGTGGCTGCAAATCTGGCTGCGAAACTATGCGTTGTGAGTGTCGTCGCGTCAGCTTACCATGCACAGCCCAGTGTAAATCATGCAAAGGCGGCTACAAATCAAAAGTAAGTTAATGTAATTTTCAATCCAGAGTTATTTTGCATGCTGACCACTGATTATAGGTCTGGCACAAAATTATAGGTTTAATGGTAATCAACTAGGCACAAAAATAATTCAACAGTAAATCTACAGGCACAAAAATTTTCCAACAGTAATCTACAGCAACCAGTTCATGTATGATCGGTGATTTTGTAGTATTGAAATGGTACGAGTACTTCTCAAAACGACTTTTTTTTCAGTTCTACATCTACCGGTAAACCCAAAGAGGACATTTAAGTTTTTTGTTTACAAATGTAGTCACTTTAAATAAAAAGAATTCCTTATTTTAGATTTGTTATATTTTTTTGTAATTCAGCACCAGGAAAAAACTTTACTCAGTTTTTATTTATTAATTTTTTATTTATTAAAATAAATTGGGTGATTTCTTTTCATATGACACATTTCATATTAAAATCAGTGCACTTACTGCGGTAGAAGATTTCTTTTAAAGAATTTATTTGTAAGAACGTGCATAATTGAACTTACATATTTCGTGAAGAATGAAAGGTATGGGTGTCGGGTTTTTTTGTAATACTTTTATATACTCAGTACTATATATATATTTATTAAACTATTCATGTTCCATATTTTTTTTTATGAAATCAAGTAAAAACTATCAATCAAGTAAGAAAAAAAACTTAAGATGCCGTTTTTTGCCAAAAGTATTCAGTATATGTTTTTTGAATATTTTTTTATAAGTAGTATATATAATGAGCTTTTATTTGAGATATTAAACATTAAAATCGGTCGAATAGTTTAGCTTGTAGAATTATTTGCAATATATCTTGAAGAAATTTACACTCACATTCAAACTTTCATATTTCGAGAAGTATGAGAGATATCGGTGTCGGGTTTTTTATAATACTTGTTATTTATTCAGTAATATATACATGCATTAAACTATTCATATTCCATACAATTTTTTTGAGAAATCAAGTAAAAACTATCAATCGAGTAAAAAAACAAACTTAAAATTCCCGTTTTTATCAAAAGTATTGAGTATATATTTTTTGAGTATTTTTTTAAAAGTAATGTATATAATGCGCTTTCATTTGAGATATTAAACATTTAAATCGGTTCATTGGTTTAGCTTGTAGAATTTTTTGAAATCTTTTTTAAAGAAGTGGCGCCATCTCTGTTCCTAAGGGGTGAAACTGCCGCTGCTGCGGGTCAAATCGCTCAGTTTGGTCCCTACTATCACTGTGCAAAGCGGCTTGCTTTTATCATGAAGTGCAGCATTTTGTTCATAACAAGTATGACTAATACTTCAATGCACATGTCTAAAGCTACGACTTCAAAGACCAGTCATGTCAGGTTACCAAAGATTACCATTCCAACATTTTCTGGACTTTATACAGTATGGATGAGTTTCAGGGATCTATTTGTATCACTCATCCACGACAATAATGAGATTGATGACGTACAGAAATTCCATTATTTGAAGGGACATCTCAAGGGAGAAGCTGAACAATTGATACGACATATACCCATAACTAACGATAATTACGAGCAATGCTGGACTGTTTTGAAAAGCCAATACAACAATAAACAGTATTTAGTTAACAGCATTTTACAGCGGTTTTTCGGTCACAAAGGCATTTCAACCGAGTCCTCCAATGCCATCAAGCAATTACTAGATGTCACAACAGAAACTTTAAATGCCTTGATAGGCTTAGGTATAGACACTGGTACATGGGATGTCATAATAATTTTTATTGTTAGCCAGAGATTAGATTCGGAGAGTAGGAAGCAATGGGAATCGAAGGGCAGCGAATTAGTCTCTAGTTCTAACAATTTGCCGACAACTAAACAACTCAAAGAGTTTTTGGAAACAAAATACCATTCGTTGGAATTCTCTTTGGACTTTTGTTCAGAAACAGCGCACTTATAGTTCTCACAGTTATCAAATAAATAAATTAAACCTGATTAACATGTTACATGTAGCTCAGACAATTTGCGCTTTATGTAAACAAGATCACCATATTAGGAGTTGTAAGGAATTTATTAACAGTGATCTTGACAGCAAGCGTAACTTTGTCCAAACTCAAAGGTTATGTTTTAATTGAATAGGTAACAATCATTCGGTAAAACACTGGAAAAGTAAAAATATGCAACAGGAGGCACCACTCATTATTACATTTAAAAGGCGAATTGCAGACTACGGTGGCGAATCATTCCATGGACAATCAAGTATCACCAGTTGTGAGTCAAATCAAGGTACCTATCAATGCTTCATCATCTGAGGAGCATCCATCAACATCTACACACATCACCAGCCATTTTGTTAAGGGTGTAGCACCTCGAAAGTTATTAGCAACAGCTGTAGTGTCAGCTGAATCACAAAATGGCGGAGAATATCAACTCTTGCGAGCTCTTGTAGATCAAGGGTCGGAAGAGTCATTTATTGCAAGGTCAGCAGTTCAATTACTTGGATTAAAAACCACACCAACCAGGGCAGATACATTGCGTGTTTCGTGTTTCAGCGTATGTCCTCGACAAAGTGACGAGGTACTTACCTTCAACTGCTGTACCTCGACAAAGTGACGAGGTACTTACCTTCAATCACCTCATGGCCGGAGTTAGAACTCGTAACTTTAGCTGACCCGGAATATCACACTTCGAATAAGATAGATATCTTATTAGGGGCGGAGGTTTATGCTAAGATTATTCAAGATGGTATTATCAAATGTCCCTCAGGGTCTTTAGCGGCGCAAAATACAACTCTGGGATGGATATTATTTGGAGCGGTCAAGTCAGATCAAAACACAAGCATTAAGGTTACATCATTGCATACACATGTAGAGCCTGTAGAAGAATTGCTCAAATTTTTCTGGGAGGTTGAAGCAGAGCCGACCAACAAACAGAAGATTTTGTCAATCGAAGAGCATCGATGTGAAGATATCTTCCATTCAACCACCACACGAGATAAAGAGGGACGATATGTTGTCAAACTTCCATTCCGAGATAGTGAACCAACTTGCGCCGATGGTCATTCACGGGACATTGCATTGAAGAGATTTCACTATCTTGAGAAGAAGATGCAGAAAGATGAGCGCCTGAAACAGGAATACAAGAAAGTTTTTGATGAATACTTAAAGTTAAATCACATGAAGCAAATTCATGACAACAAAGCAAAGGGTTGTTACATACCATATCACGCTGTCATACGCGAAGACAGACAGACAACCAAATTTCGGGCTGTTTTCGATGCGACATGCAAAGGTACGAACGGTGTATCTTTAAACGACGATTTAATGGTAGGCCTTAGATTGCAACCGGAGTTGCGTCATATAATAAAGCGTTGGCGTATGTATCCAATCTGTTTCATTGCAGATATAGTCAAAATGTACCGCCAAATAAAGGTTAGTGAAGAAGACTCAGAATTTCAGCGTATTTTGTGGCATGAAACACCGGAAGAGATCATCAAGGAATACAAGATGCTTCGTGTTACATTCGGAACTTCTTCAGCGCCTTATCTGGCTGTAAAAAGCTTGATACAAGTTGCAAAGGATGAAGGGAAAGACTTCCCTCTAGCAGCTGAAAGAGTAAAACATGAATTTTATATGGATGATTTGATGTCTGGTTGCGAGAGCGAAGAAGAAGCAATCGAAATATACAAGCAAATGAATGAATTGCTAAAAAGGGGCGGTTTTGAATTGCAAAAATGGGCTAGCAACAGTGAAGCAATGTTGAAGCAAATACAACAAGAGAGTTTAGGAAGATTAAAAGAAGATAGAAGTCAAATTAGAAGCTACTTACAAGATATTGGGACTTACCTGAGTCGTACGTCCGATGAGTTCGTGTACGCAGTTCAGTTGCCTCCGATGTCTGCACCTGTAACAAAAAGAAAGATTATCTCGGATATTTCAAAGTTGTATGATCCACAAGCTTGGATAGCACCGAGTATAATCAAAGCAAAGATTTTCATTCAGAAGTTTTGGCTTGCGGGTATTGGCTGGGACGAGGACTTACCACAACCGCTATTGCAAGAATGGACGAAGTATAGAGAAGATCTGTCTGATCTGACACAATTTCGGTTGAAGCGCTGGGTATACTACAACGCTGACGCAAAGTTAGTGGAACTCCATGGCTTCTGTGATGCTTCAAATTCTGCATTTGCAGCAGTTATATACTTGCGAGTGATAGATGCAAGAGGAGAAGTTTATGTCAGTTTGATTACAGCAAAAACAAGAGTTTCTCCAATCAAACAACTCAGTCTTCCAAGATTGGAATTATCAGGTGCTGTTCTGCTAGCGAAGCTGCTTATTGAAGTGTCGGGTGTTTTGAACATACCGAAATCAAATATACACGCGTGGACTAATTCTGAGATAGTGCTTGCGTGGTTGAGCAGTCATCCTAGTCGTTGGAAAACATTTATCAGGAATAGGTGTTCAGAGATACTGACTGTCACAGACGGTAACCAATGGTCACATCAAATCTGAACATAATCCATCAGATTGTGCATCACGAGGCATTCGAGCCTCTGAATTAATTGGATTAGACCTTCATGGTTGAATGAAAAGGTTATTCAATATTCTAATCCTAAGGAATTGAATACAAATTTAGAAGAAAGGAAAATAAAAACTCACCTTTCTAATTCTGTAGAAGATCACGGTGAAGTTGACGACATCTGGGCGAAGTTCTCAT
This sequence comes from Cydia strobilella, assembly GCF_947568885.1. Lineage (NCBI taxonomy): Eukaryota > Metazoa > Arthropoda > Insecta > Lepidoptera > Tortricidae > Cydia > Cydia strobilella. Next base: position 36,067,254 of record NC_086068.1, read on the forward strand.
CGTTGACGCAGTTGCTGAGAGTCATAGCATATTGCCGTAGGTTCCTGAGTAAAGACAAACCAAAACATAAGTTCCTCTTAAAGAAGGAAATTGATGATGCGTTGATAATAATGATAAAAAAGTGTCAACTTCAAGCATTCTTTGAGGAGTGGAAGGATGTTAAGCAAGGAAAATCAGTAAGCAAGAAAAGTACTTACCACTCTGAATCCACAATTCGTTGGTCGCAAGGATATCTTACACGTTTCATGCAAAGATATAAGTGGACACAGGTTGTACCTGAACCAAAGGTTGGAGATGTTGTTCTTGTAAAGGAGCTTGATTTGCCTCCAGCTCGGTGGTTGTTAGGTCAAATTGTTGAAAAGCACCCTGGAGTGGACAACGTTACGCGGGTTGTCACGTTGCGCTATAAAAATTCTTTAATTAAACGAACAGTGTCTAAACTTTGTGTCTTACCTTTAGCAGATTAATTGTTTGTTTCAATGTATTGTATTATTATTTTCAATTTATTCATAACACAAATTGGTGTTATTTAATGTTTTATTGATTCATGTAACGAATGGTTCACTTAACTGTTTTTATGATTGTTATGTTATGTTTTCAAGTTGAAGGGACTGTTCATGTTCTGTGAACCTTATCAGAGCTATCGAAAGATTTATATGAGAGTTATTATCATGATGATTACAATTGACTTTTTTGTTTAATATTAGCATTGCATTGCATTGTAGTTAGTTAAGAACAGTCGTTCTTGGCGGGCGGCATGTTCAGATTAAAAAGAAAAAGGAATTGTGTCAACGTCACTCACATCTGTCAAGGGAATTAAATCAGTCGCCTTTTTACATAATTTCGGACTATTATTTAAAATTGCATAAATTACACGAGAAAAACCCCACAATTTATTTAAAATCTTTGGTATCATTACAGGTTTGTATCACGACTTACCTAAATATTTTACCAGTTTGGAACAAAATTAACGTTATTTATTATAACCATGAAACTTTGTAAGAATCTGAACGGTCAGAGGGCAGTGGTTAGTGCTGCTGTCAACTGTCATCCGCACGGATACTCGGATAGCTATTTTATCAATGCAAAGTATCTAAACAACAAAGCGGTGGAAATTTGAGTGAAATAGAGAAAATATAGTTGTTATAGAGAAAGAGTGATATAAGTATTTATTAAAGAAAACGACGCCACCGACCGACACGATGAAGGACAGCGGGTTTGTCAAAGCTCAAATAAAGCGCAATCGGACAATCTACCACATATAGACGCTTTCATGATGTCTGCATATTTCGCCAACAATAAAAATTTCGTTTCCGCTGAGATAAAAGGAACGAAAGCTGCAAGGTAAATATAACATAATAATATAATGAATTCTACTGTGTGTGTATGTGTAAAGCTTAAAGTGACAGCAAATGCATAGTTACCATAATAACCTATAAACCAGTCGACATCATGGTTGCGCTTTGCTCCTTATTCTACAATAATAAGGTGTTCAAATGTGTCGGCTTTGTTGTAAACAATAAATAAAGCCATACAGAAAAAATTTAACTACAATTAACTAAACTAAAACTACTATAAAACTAAAAATCTAAATCTAAAATGGGCCCCCGTGGCATGGTGCCGAGGATGCTGGCAGCATTTCCTCGCTGGATCGCTATGCTAAAGCGTTGGGCGAGGAAGCTGCCAGCTCTCTTATCTCCGGTCCCATCCACCAGCCGTTTCGCCAATTGCCGGTATAGGCCCTGTGCTGCGGGGCCCCACGGACCAAGAGTCTCGACTCCAAATGCAACAAAGTTGTAGTTGGTCTCGAGACTCCCGTATTTGAGCTTTTTGAGGGCCTCGGCCGCCTCCGCTGCCGCGCCGGCTTTGTGTGTAGTACCGTGGAGGTGGGACGGCGCTAGCGTGTCAACTCAAGTTGCGTCCCACACGAGCACACGTCCCATCCTCCACGGGATCAAAGATATCCCGTCGGGTCTCTTGCCATCGTCTCTGGCTATACCGGCAGGCTCCAGTACAGCTGGAACGTTGACGGTGGCAAGTGACCGACGGATTATGTCGTTAAGTGCAGCGTGGCGCGAAAGGCGACCCGCGCTACGTTGGCAAGCAAGCCCGTGGCGCCCCAGCTGGTCCACCTCAATGCCACAGGAGCATTTGTGCGGTGCGCAGATTTGGGCCCCTAAGCGTAGCCCCATTGCCAATCGGAGTGTTTCGGAGTCTAGGTGGGTACCAATATTGGGTGACGGGTAGGCGTTCAGCCAGTGGCCAGCCTCTCTGCAGCCGACAGCCAACAGCCGGGCTCGTTCTATACCTGCGCTGCTGTTTAGGAGGGAGGTATAAGTTAAATTGTTTAAAACATCGTCCCACCCCCTTTGTGAACATGGGTTGTGTGGTATGTTTTGCCCCGGGCAGGTAGGAAGCCAGGCATTTCTAGCGTCATCCAAGCCTGTTATCTCGTAGTTTGTGGGCGAAGCCCTTATGATTTTACCTACGAGGCTAGCAGAGCTGTGGACAGACGATAGAAATGCGGGCAGTGAAACACTCGAAATTTTGCGCACTCCGAGCCCACCGTACCGGACGGGCAGGGATGCTTGGAGCCAGGATTGTTCGGTGAGCTTTAAATTTAGTATAATTTCCAGGTGTGTTTGAACTAAGGAGTCGATAGGCGTCAGCAAATTTTGATGTTTCCAGAAGGGACTGCACCGAAGCATGTATGTTAATTTTGGCACGAAAAGACAGAATTTAAGGATAAAAAAGGCCGAATGGGGGCTAATTTCTAGTAGACGATCGGCGCAATTTTGTAATTTAACTATTATATTGTTAATAAAGTCAGGAAAATAATCGTCAAAAATTGGTGTCCCTAGAAGGCTAAGGGTCTCTTTTGTAACTGGTTTTATATTTGGTGCTATGAGATTAAATTTATTGGTAATATCCAAGTGGTTAATGGATGTATCGTGAATATAAAGTTCACATTTGTTATAATTTAGATCTAGACCAATGGATTCAAATTTCGTTTTGAGGGTCGAAAGGTCAGAAAGTACAGTGTCTATGTTTCCTCCTAGGGTGCCGTCGTCCAAATACCGAACGTTAAATTTTGATCGTAAATTTTGTATGATAGGGTTTATTGCTAGGCTGAAAATAGCTGGCCCGAGGGGATCACCCTGCTGGCAACCAACTTCTGACGAGAGTTCATGGTGACGGTACATTAATTTGGAGGGTCTGCGTAGCAATGGAGTAAGTAATTGTAAAGTTCCGGAATATTATTTCGAATTTCAGCCAGCAGGGTATCTCTGTTTACGGAATTGAAAGCGTTTTTTAAATCGATTTTTATAAGAACTTGGCAATCGTCATTGCTGAGGAAGGTGCGAAGTGCATGAACTGCTGCTTCGCACCCCCCTCTTGTCCCGAACCCTAATTGTATTGGTTCGAATTTACGCTGTAATTTAGAAATGATATGGCGAACTGCTATTTTAGACGCCAGGCGTCTTAAGGTCGTGCCGACTGCAATCGGTCTCACGCCACCGTCTTTTTTAGTAAGAGCGATTAAATTAGCTCCATAAAGGATGGGGAGTATGGGGAGTTACTTAGAGAAGTGACCAATTTAATACCTGCATCACCGACACCACGTGCTGTTAGATCTTTCAGGTGTTGAGGGGAAATGCCATCTAGACCGGCCGCGGAGCCAGTTTTGAAACCAGCAATGGCATCGGTGATGTGCTTGTTTTCAATATGGAGGCAGTCCTGAGTGGTAGTTGGCGGGTCTAAGAAAAAAGGTATGGAGGGGGCGGGGGGATGTTTGGAGTGTCAGGAGATAAGTGTGTCGCTGCAGAACAAAATACGGGCAGCGCCTTTTAGATCTCCATCACTAATTTTGCCTTCAACAGTTTTACACAAATTAAATGGTATCGGTTTGTCGGTGCTATTGCTAATCCGTTTTACGATGGGACAGTGAATTTTAAGGTTGCTTAGGTCGAGGTGCAAGTTATTTGGAGGTAAAGGGGTATTAACGGGGTGCGGGGGTGATGTGGAAGTTGGGCCAGTAATAGAAGTGGTATTCTGTTATAAAACAACTGTGTTTTTTCGAATGGTGTATGTTAAGACCGCGGGAACTTTCAAAACTTTTCGTACAAATGGGGCACTGGTGAACGGCTGATACGACGGGTTGGGACGCAGTAAGCATAAGTGCCAATTAAAAGGGGTCTAAGTAAATACTAACTTAAAAATATAAGAATATGAATCACAACTTAATATCTAAATAAATATTAAAACAAAAGTAAGTAACCAGCACTTCAGAAAGTCATAAATGGCACGGCAGCAGAGAGGGCGCAGTCCTAGATCGCTGGTGTGAAGAAATGTTTGTAGACTTGCCGACAAGGGGGTCGCCGCCGGCACCGGCGACCACGTGTAAGGGCGCGTTGCAGGCTGACACGTAAAGGTACTACCACTCAAAGATAATTTTACTTCGTTTGACACACAACTTACAACACAATATAATAGGGATATAAAAATGTTACATAAATAAGGTAATACGATGATCCTGGTGCGATCCTCTGGTCACCGTAAGGCCTCGGCGGCGTAATACTTATGTATTGCAAGTCGCGGGTTTCCTTGAGGCCGGTTCTGTCAGGCCTATTATGTACCTAATATGTACATATCTTAGTAAGACGGCGATTGTAATTTTACACAAAACACTGGAAGAACTATCACTTCACGCAATCAGCACAACAAGACGGTTTATAATTGGTTTGGTAAATATATTTCTTGTTTGTAAACATTTTTGCATGACAAATATCTGTCAAAGCGTTACTAAATCTTGCGGGGCAGTATTTTGGGTGCTCGGGCCGCGGTTCCAGCACGGAGGTATGGCTGCGCGTTGTCTTCAGAGATGTAAAATTGGTAAAGCAGGGTATTACGTGGAAAATGTTCAAAAATAATATTTTCTTGAATAAAAAAATCCCTACGGACCGTGTTTGTCCGTTGCTAGGTGATCGGCCGTTTTGTTGTTCTATAAACCTATAAACTGTGTATGTATATTTTGATTTGAAAACGCAAAGGACGAGTAACGTTTTGTGAGCATGTATGTATCAAACTCTATTTTTTGGCTCGGCCTACAGCCGTACCTGCTGGACAATTTATCGTTGTGTTATTTCTTTAGATTTGTTGCTAGTTTTAATGGTATTTAAGAATGTTTTTAATTCCTTGCTCGGCGTTTTAGACCTGAATGAGAATCATACGGGGATAAAGCTATTGGCTATGTTCAAGTACGACGGGATGGGGATATATGCACTGTAAAGGCCAAAATCACACCGGAGACGAATGTTCGCTTAAAATGTTATGATGTTACAGCAGTATGTAACGAAGCGGAGGAGGAAATTATAACTGTTGATTGTGCAAATTGTGCAGCACATTTAGGTAAGTTTTAATTTTGTAAACCTGCTAGTATGGAAGGTAGAGGTATCCATACCTGCTAGATTAGTATTAAGTCAATGTTCAGTAGAGCTGTGTGACAGTGCTGATGACAGATGAGAATGTCCTATAATATTTATTTATGGCACTTTGTCCAAGTCCGAGTTGATAATTAATACTTTTTCTGTGCAATCAACAATTTTTTTTCTTCTTTGTTATAGGAGGATAGCATTTTTAGCTTGGCTATACCGGCGCAGCGAAGATGCATCAACTACTAGCGTTGAATGTTATTGGAAGAAATCCAAATTGTCGTCAGTTGGAACTAACCTAAAATTTATTAAAACCAAGGATTTGTGCGGTACACCTAAGACAAAGCCTTCTCAACCAGATACCTCTAATTCCGTAAACTTTCTTTCAGTCGTACAAAATCAATGAAAATTAGTTGGCGACACAGAAAACCACTTGATGAAATTCTTTGCAGTCAAATAATGTAGAAAAATTGTCTATACACCATTTAATGATTTCGAGCCAATCCAAAAATCCGTCTGATTTTTTTTTTATTGTGGGGATATCATGACTATATAAACACACACATGCATGTCACGAAGCCGAGTTGGCTACGTTGGAGCAGAATAACTGCCCAATGTGGCATGAACTGTGATATGGTAGAATCACAGCCTCAAAAGCATATGAGGCTGCGCAATGCAATGTTCACATTGAACATCTCCTTTCCGGGCCTGTAGCGGAGATCAATGTTATAATGCTGCAATTTTTAAAGCATGCGCTGGAGGCGCGCCGGTGTTTCGTTAAGCGGTTTTTTCATGATAGCTTCCAGCGGCTTATGGTCACTATCCACAGTAATCACACTATGACCATAAATGTATTGATGAAATCGAGTGCACCCGAAAACCACCGCGAGCAGCTCTTTTTCGATTTGCGCCCAGCTCGTCTCCGCAAGCGTGAGCGTGCGCGCCGCCGCATAGGCGACGGGCCGCCCGCCCTGCATCAGACAAGCGCCCAGGCCACGCGAACTCGCATCTACTGATACACACACTGCGTCGTGCGGCGAATAGTATGCCAATACTGGACTACTACTTATTTTTGACTTTAATTCTTTGAACGCGTTGTCATGAATATGGAATATGGCCCATGGTGGGGTATCGCTATTTATCCGAGACGGGTTGCACTATAAAAAACGCAACGACCTGCATAGCCTATGCGTTTAATATCACATTGAATTTACGGCTATTGAAATTCCCCGTAATAAGTTGATTATTATTGTATTATATCGTACATGTAACGGTAATTTTGACATTTATTTAGAACATTTAGAATTATTATTGTTTCTTATAATTGGCGATCAAAATGTGGATTATAACTCGGACAATAGATTAAGGCAGCAGGTCGATGACGTACTTAATAGCTATGGCTGCGAAAAAACCGTAACGTTTCCGACTCGCGTAACCGCTGAATCCGCGACATCCATTGACTGCGGAATAACGAATTGTGCGCGCGAACTCCTTAGTGTATCGTCAGTGGACACCGCCATTAGCGATCACAACGCGCAACAGTTTGTTATCACTATTGGACGAGGACTACAAAATACAAAAACAAATGACATAATTGGACGCCGACTATTTAATCATGAATCGATTTATTCATTCTATTGGGACATTTCTAATTATAATTTTGACTTCATATATAATAATAATATTGACATTGATTGCAAATTTAATAAATTATTTAATATTTTGACATTCTATATAAATTTACGTTTTCCGATTAAACAGATGCGTCTAAAAAAGAAAACATCCGTTCCATGGGTATCTGACAAGTTGTGTGAATATATTCAAAAGCACAGGGATCTTCATGAGATACGACGACAATATCCTGATAACCAGCTGATATCTGACTGTATTGATCATTACTCCCAATTAATAAAATCCGAAACACTAAGAGCTCGGCAGTCATTTATCGAAAACAGACTGGTAGAAAGTAAAAATCCATCTAAAGAAATTTGGAAAGTCATAAACGAAGAGATAGGAGTAAAAACAATACGTCAATTAATTTCGTTAAAAAAACATGATACAAATGCCGTAATATCTCATGAAGAAATCCCAAATAAATTATTAAGTATTTGCGAAATGTTGTAATTTGTAATTTAGTATAATTTTGAGTAGTTTTAGGATACTTTTTTATAGTTTTAGGATAGTTTTTGCTCCTTATATTTCTTTCTTGCTGTGCATGCTTGCTTTGGATGGCATTCTTATGCAATACCTACCACTCATGTACTCTTTGTAACTATGTTGAATGTTGTCTGTTTAGTGTGCCTTTTAAATAAAATAAAAAATAAAATAAATTTAATTTGCATTTTCTTAATATTGCTACAAAATACTTAATAAATAGCGATGAGTCACTGTCCAAACTATATGTCGGTACACTTAAGCAAATCTATTTTACGAAAATTCGAACCCCCTATAGTAACACGCGACCTCTTGGATAATACAATAAAATCAATGTTAAAGACCCGTACAACAACTGATGTTTATGACATGTCATTAAATATAATTTTAATTATTTGGCCGATCATTGCGGACATTTTGGTCATTTTAGTAAACTCTATGTTTCGAAGTGGTACGTATCCAAATGTGCTTAAAAATACTAGTCTGCCCGGTATTTAAGGGTAAGGGGGAGAGGGATGACGTGAACAACTACCGACCAATAACTATAGTACCCACGATCTCAAAGATAGTGGAGTCCATTTTATCCTCTAGCCTGATGGCACAGTTAGAAAAACATGACCTGCTCACTGATAACCAGTATGCGTATAGGCAAAAACGGTCAACTACAATGGCAGCACACAAAATTATTGACTCTCTTATTACGGGCCTTGATGAGAAGCACAAGATACTGTGTGACTTATCAAAGGCGTTTGATGTTATAAACCACAAATTGCTATTAGCCAAGCTAAGTCTTTACGGTATTGAGGGTTCTGCACATAAATTGTTCACGTCATTCTTGTCTGACCGCAGGCAGGTGGTGAAGATGTCCACGAATGGAAAAACACAAATCTCGGATACAGGTCACGTAAGCTTGGGCATCCCTCAAGGGTCAGCGATCGGCAATACCTTATTTCTGTTATTTATCAACGATCTTCCGTCAGCAATAACGAGCGGCATACCTGTACTCTTCGCGGATGACACAACGGTAGTCGTGAAGGCCCAAACCCATGAACTACTTGCTGAGAAAATCCGTGAGGCATGTGATCAGCTACAGTTGTGGTTTTCATCGAATGGGTTGCTCCTGAATGTCGCGAAGTCAAATGTGATGATTTTTTCAGCTCGTGACACCGCAGTACCTCCGTGTATTACAAACGGCCCAATGCCATTGTGTTCTGAGAGAAAATTCCTGGGCTTTACGGTTGACTCGAACCTTGGCTGGAAGTGTCATGTTGACCAATTGTGCAATAGGTTGAGTAGTGCTGTCTTCGCTATAAAGAAACTACAGCTGCTTATATCACGGAAAGCATTGAAGGCTGTGTATTTTTCTCATTTTCATTCATTAATATTTTACGGGACGTTAATATGGGGAAATTCCACAGACTCAAAGCGAGTCTGATACTTCAAAAACGAGCGATTCGATTGCTGGCCCGAGTCCAAGTCAGACATTCATGTAAGGAGCTATTCAAGAAAATTGGCATAATGACACATTACTCAATTTACATATTTCATGTGTTAATGTTTGTACGAGATAACTTGCCAATGTTCAAACGTGTCGAGGTTGCGGGCAAACAACTCCGATCTACAGGGAGACTACGCACAGTGCCGCGTCGCATGGCACTTTCAGTCAAAAATCCGAGGGTGATTGGACCAACGTACTATGAACGTCTATCTGCAACATTGCGAACCGAACCATCTGACGAAACATTTGAACGCCAATTGAGACTCTTTTTATTGGATAATCCATTGTATTCGGTTAATGAATGTATGGAAATAACATGTTTTATTTGACATTGTTAAAAATTTAATTAATTAATTAATCGATTGCTTATTCAAATGGTTTTTAAATTGTGTATTGTTTTTGTATAATTATAATCAATTGTTATTTTCCACTTGACGATCATAATATAAATTCGTATAGATTAGTGTAAAAATAATTTATATTGTAATTTAATATAATGAAATAAATAAATCTAAATCTAAATCTATGGAGCCACTCAAATTGAACATTTTTTGCTAATAGACTACGCAACGGAGCAGATATCTCTGAATATTGAGGTATGAATCTCGAAAGATAATTAGTAACTCCCAGAAATCGCTCGAGGTCTTTCTTATCACTCGGCTTTGGCAAGTTAATTATTGCCTTCACCCGAGTATTGTCTGGTTTCATACCAACCGCATTAAAACTGTGACCTAAAAATATGTATAATCTCGGACACCTTGAATACACATTTATTTTTATTAAATTTGACCCCATTTAATAACGCCCGTCTCATCACCTTAAGTCGACTATCGTGTTCCTGCTCAGTTTTTCCCCAGATTAAAATGTCATCACAGTAAACCTCTACCCCCTCCATTTTAAATATTTTTGACATTTTATTATGGAAGATTTCAGGTGCACAGTTAATTCCGAAGGGCTTTCTAATGTACCTAAATCTACCTTCAGGAGTTGAAAATGTACAAAGGTTAGAACTTTCCTCATCTAAACGTAACATCCAGAAGCCATTTTTAGCATCACATTTAGAGAAAAACTGAGCCCCCGAGAGATTACTGGTTATCTCTTCCAGAATAAGAAGTAAAAAGTGACTTCGTTTTACTGCTTTGTTAAGATGTTTAGGATCTAAACATACACAAAGTTTGTTATCTGGTTTTTCCACTACCACTATATTTGAAACCGAATTTGTGGGACCGTCCTCCCTGACAATGACACCCAACTTGACCATATTATCGAGTTCTTCCTTTTAACGAGGACGCAGCTTCAGAGGTATTTTTCGCGAACAGGCAACCAACGGCGGTACAGTCTTATCTAATTCTATTTTACATACTGTTGGCAAACACCCTATGCCTTCAAATACCGATTCATCACTTTTAACTTCATTAATTTTTAAACTACTCAGTAGAATCGCTAATTCGGACAATAAGATTCAAATTGACACATGCTTTTAATCCCAGCAAATTATTACAATTCACTCTCAATACATAAACTTTTTGTATTATTTTTCTATTATTACATACCAAGGACGCATTAAAATAACCTACTACAGGCAATCGTTGTTTGTCGATTTGTCTTAGTACAATGTCACTTTTTATTAAGCTTTCCGTATAAAAACCTGCATTTATATAAGAATTCAATGATAATACCGTGGCGGCCGCGCCCCTGTCCAATAGGCTATTTGACTAATTTTTGAAAATGGTTTTAATTTATTGTTTATGACTTAATAATTACACTACATTGATATTTCCGTGAAATTTCCTGTATTAAATATAAAAAACAATGTTAAAGTTTATTTATTTTGAACGCGCCTTACGCTGTTTTTGCAAAGAGGCTAATCACGTGACACGTGTGACGTCACGCGCAAGTAAACTCAGTTAATGACCTTAGTTAATCTTATGCTTTATGTGCATTGAATTCATTATTTCTCTGTAAAATGGTATATAAATGGTGTATAATGTCGCAATGTTCAAGTACGACTATAAAAAATCCAGACAAATCGTTTGTTTCCATTCCAACGAATCCCAAAAAAAGAAAAATGTGTTTAAAACTCGCGCGAACAGACCCAAAGAGCATTTTAGCGCATACAAATGTTTTTATGTGTGAAGACCACTTCGATGTAAGTAATATTTAACTGTAAATAAATATGGTAGTTAAAGCAGCGGATGTTGTTGTATTTAACGAAACAAGGTCTAGGTATTTAATGTATTACTACATAACCTCATAACATAGCTCTTTCAGCATTAGTAGTTAGTAGCATACTTTTTCTTTCAAACTAAAGTGCAGTATGGAGATACTATTCTCGTCATCGTATTCTATATATATATATATATATCGTCGTCGTTTTCGTATCATCGAAATCGAAATGTTCGTAAATAAACAATTTCTACGTATACTCACACAGCTGTTTTTACATTTCTAAGTTCCGCAGCATAGTAATCCGGATTATCTTTAAAGAAAAGTGCAACAATTAATGCGTCTATGTCTGGTAGGTTGCCGCTATCAGCTTTCACATATTTCGGCTCCATTTTGAGATTCTTATGAATATTGTGCCACCGTATATCTATATACGGATAAATCGGAATATATCAGAAAACTGTGGAACAATAACTAAAATTAACTAAATACAAATAAAACAGTTAAAACACTCAAGACATTCAAGAATGTTTACCCGCGTGTGACGTCATCCGAGCGTTGATCAATCACAGAGCGTTCACGTCCCTGATGAAATTTCAAAAAATATTAAATTTTCTTTCGTTTATTTTCCAAATAATGAACATAATTTACATTCAAATATAGTGAAATATACTTTATTAGTTTATTATCTTCCAGGATGACAGCAATTCGTTATATATTTTTAATGTTGTCAAATACCCTATTTCCGCTACGCCCCTTTACTAAGGTCATTCACACGTGTCACGTGATTAGCCCCTTTGCAAAAACAGCGTTTAAGGCGCGTTCAAAATAAATAAACTTTAACATTGTTTTTTAATATTTATTACATGAAATTTCACGGAAATATCAATGTAGTGTAATTAAAAAGTCATAAACAATCAATTAAAACCATTTTCAAAAATTAGTCAAATAGCCTATTATGGACGATGGGTCTTGCCAACCGCCTGTAGCGGAGACCCTTGCTCATGATTTTCCGTAAATCTCTCACCAGTGGCTCCAAGTAACTATTGTACACGCAGTGGCCACGCCCTGGTAAACCACGTCGGCACGTGGGCTAAACCTGGTTGAGGGGGACCAGTGATCACACATCACGGTCTTTACGCGGGCACCTCTCGTTATGTGTAAAAAGTCTGGTTAGGTTGGAAAGGCGAGCCATAGCTGATAAGCAAACGGTTTCGGCGGACCTTGCTAGCCAGCAAAGCTTTGCCGAAAGGTACAGAGGGGCGAGGAAGAGTGAGTGCTTCTGTGTCTGCGCACACACGAGCGCTATAATATGTCCTGCGCAATTGACTAGTACTGGTTAACGGACTCCGAGTTGTTGTAAAGCCCTGTGGCGATGGGCAGAGGCAGAGAGGTTCAGTTGTCGTGCCAACTGGGCTTTGGCTGATGCCTGCACACAGGCGGCTCAGAGAGAGTGGTCGCTTCTGTGTTGCACCGGGTTAACAGCACAGGTTCGGCAGCACTCTGGGTGGCGAAGCAGCCCTATTTAGGGAGGCACTGCTTCCCCTGCTCAGCCGGGGAAGGGGCTAGAAAAGGTGTCCCAAACAAATGCTTAATCCAACCCTAGACAGAGGCAGCAACCGCGGTTGCTTCTGCACTAATAAAATCGCGGTCGAAAGAAAACGAATAGAAAACAAAACACCTCCAGAACTAGGAATATGACATTTGGTACATGGAATGTGTGCACATTCCTTGACCGCGAGGGCAACATTTGCCCCGAACGTAAGACTGCCATTGTTGCTCGTGAGCTCGGACGTTATGGTGTTGATATCGCTGCACTTAGTGAGACACACCTAGCTGACGAGGGTGAGTTGGTTGAGCACGGTGGTGGTTACACTTTCTTTTGTACACCAGCTTCTGAGCCCCGGCGTTCAGGCGTCGGCTTTGCAATTAACCTATTTTACATGAATATTCTTTCTCTTACCCCCCGGTCGCTCGGTGGCGCGTCTATAACTACTTGTATATACTATGTCTATGATTTTATCAATAAAAGTTTGATTGATTGATTGATTGATATGTATGTAATTATGTTTGTACGGGTCAAATCTTGCAAGTTAAATTTGTCCTTATTCCCAGTTTCCGATAAAGCTGAAAATTTGCTTGCATATGTAAGTTGGTCCAATGCAATATTATGGTTCCAACGAACTGGCGGAGACAGGAGGTGGCCATAGGAACTCTGTGATAAATCTACGTACTCGTAACCTGTGTGTGGGGTTGTAAGAATGTTCATGATGAGTATTACTTGCCTGTAGGAAGAAGTACAGTCAGCGGTAAAAGTTTAAATCAAAAATGATTTTTTTGCCAAAAACATGCTAATATTATGACCCTAGAAAATGTATGAGTATCATGAATGTAATTTTTATATGTATTTGTGTCAATAGGTTGAAAATTTAAACCTAATATTTCAAATTCAAATTTTTTAGTAGTCAGAACAACTCATCAATGTTAATAAAAGTATAAATAAAAGAAATGTATAATATGATCAATTGTTTTATTATAACATCCTGCATGTTTTTTTAATGCACAACCTTCAATCCTTACAGTGTTTATAGTATTACAGTGTACATTCTCATTCTCACACCTCACACTTCTTTTATACTAGCGGTCAAATTTCAACTTTTTGGTCCTGTTCTCTCATAATTTCTGTATCCACTCGGACCTGAAATTATTAAATAACACTGTTAATCTTTACTGCACAAACAAAAACATACCCAGAACAGACAAAAATCTGTATTCTCTGCCAGACTTCAATAGTTGGTACTTTCTTTGGACTTTTTGTCATAATTTTAGGACTGAAATGGGACTTAATCATGTGCACTTACTTTATTATTTAGCCTCTCAAGTACAAAAATCTCGTTTCTTTCTTAAATTTATAAGTGAAAATCATAGTTTAAATCAACATTAAACATTAGGTTCACTGCACTTGTTAGGTATTTTAACAAATTAAATTGACAATAAATGTGAATCTGTCATGAAACATTGATCAGGAAACTGCACTTTTATGGAGTAAGAGGATCGGCACTGAATTTGATTAAGTCCTACTTACACGGTAGAATACAAAGGGTCGATGTGAATGGACAGCGATCACCGGGGTCATTGGTCTCTATTCGTTATCTACATTAATGACCTGCCATACCTTGTAAAGACCCACAATGATATAAGTAGTATTGTTTGCAGACGATTCCTCACTTATTTTCAAAGTCAAACGCCAGCAACAAGCTTACAGTGATGTAAACGATGCTATTTCAGAAGTAGTTAATTGGTTCAATGTTAATAACTTATTGTTAAATGAGAAAAAGACTAAATGTATGCAGTTTGTCACTAGTATGGCTAGCCCTGTGCAGTTTGTCACGTAAGGCATGTGCAAACAAGTGTCATTGTGAAGGACGAGGAATTGGAATTGGTTGATAGTACAGTTTTTCTTGGTGGTTTAGATTCTAAACCCCATATTGATACTCTTTCCAATAGACTGAGTTCTGTAGCTTTTGCAGCGAGCAAAATTCGTCAGTTAACTGATGTGAAAACAGCTCGATTAGTATATTTTAGTTACTTCCATAGCGTTATGTCATATGGTATTTTACTGTGGGGTGGTGCTTCAGAGATAAATACCATTTTTGTTCTGCAGAAGAGGGCTATTCGAGCAATATATAAAATTAACCATAGAGACTCGCTTAGAGATAAATTTAAGGAAATTGACATAATGACAGTGCACTGTCAATATATTTATGAGAATATTCTGTATGTACATAAAAACATTGCCAGTTTTAAGAAAAACTGTGATATACATAAGATTAATACTAGAAATAAGCATAAGCTTGCAGTAGCGGGAGCGATTGGCCCAGAACCGATCCTCCCGATACCGTTTAGCAAGGTACGCTCAATGCTGCTGGCACGTACAGGGAAACTACACACAGAACATTGGCTAAACCAGACTGGATGCAGACAGGCCAAACAAGCCATGCCTGGCATCAACGGAAAGCTCACAAGGGTGCTCCTTCAATTAGGAAAGACCCGACTGAGCATGGTAATCAATGTCATAACAGGTCATGGACTATTTAACAAACATCTTTTTATAACAGGTGTCACAGACAGTCCCCTATGCAGAGGATGCATGGAGACAGAAGAAACAGCCTCTCACGTGGTGCTGAAGTGCAGCGGAGTGGCCCCATACAGGGCAAAACATCTCGGATCCCCGAGAGATCTCCCCGAGGTCCTACTCAACATCAAAGGTTTGATAGGTTTCCTCGAGGAGCTGGGCTGGCAGGACTAGCCCACCCCCATGTCACGCAAAATAGGCGCCAGTCGTCGAGTTGCGGAAAATCGCCCGAACTACAATACAATACAAGCTTGCAGTACCCTTCACTCGGCTCCATAAAATTAAAAAATCATTCATGGGTAATTGTGTAAGATTTTATAATAAACTTCCAAATATCATCACTGAATTATCTGTTAATAAATTTAAAAAAATATGTAAAACGTAAACTTATCTCTAAAGCCTACATGAAGGATGAAACACCGTGGGATTGTGATTTAAAATAATTAATTATTTATTATAATGTTAATAATGATGAAATTGATAATTCAATGAATACCTATATTAGGTAATCCGTATTTTTTGACATTTAGATTTTTATTCTAGAAAGTTTCTAGACTAGTATTTTTTATACAATTTTGGTGTTTGACGATCCTTTTTTGACATATCTATGTAAATGAAGCATTGTTAACTTCATTCGTCTTTCCTCAGTTTGGACTTAATCTGTGGCAGTCAATGACACATTGACAGTTGACAGGTTAAACTTAAACGTCAGACGGTGTTCATAAAAAGTGCATTGTAACGATCGCATATAAGATTAATATTGAATAGAAAATTAGAAATAAATACTTGGTGGAATAATAGCTTTAATGTTGTTTCTCTTTTCAGGTGAGTACCTTAGATATTTAGTTAAGTTAAACTGTTAAGCTAGAAATAAGTAACTGTTAATTAAAAAACCTATTTTTTTTCAGAGCAACACATTTTTGGTTTTATTTCGCCTCCGCATAGAGATCATTGTGTGTAACGCACATTATAAAACAACATTCTCAGCTATTTATTGGCAAGGATGGAGAAATTGAGATTTGAGTTTGAAGTAAAAGCGAGTAGTGACGACCCGAAATCTAATATCATTTGCGTAAACTCTATAACGGATATTGGCAAGAATGTCTTTGTTATCCCTGAGCAATATCAACCAGTAAAGCTACATAAGGCGATTATGGCGACAGAAACCTTCAAAAAAGTGAAAAATACATTGCGAAGAAGACATGACAAGAGGCAGGTGTGGATATCACTGACATCGGATATAACTAAATGTTACACAGATGAGGAGGGGAACATGCAGTTTAAGGGATACTTGTTAGAATAAATTGCATCGACGACCCAGGAACTGACTCCAGCGGCTGGAATATCCGAAGAGGCATTATCAAGGATTCTTGAAAGTTTCGCTGAAATTAAAAGTGACAAGGCTAAAAATAATAGCATGAAGAATTTAAAGGAGAAGTTTGTTATAGAAAAAATCACAAGAAAGATGTCAAATGTACTGCAGTGGATTATGGCTTTTGAAGCTGAATGTGCGCGCTTAGGAATAGAAGAGGATACGAAACGGATTGAGGCTCTTAGGTTATTTTTAGATGATTCATGTCAAGACTGGTATGGTGCCATGCTAATAAAGCATACAGTTAATTCGGAATGGTCCTTGTGGAAAAAAAACTTTTGTGAGACTTATGCAGACAAAAGTTGGTCACCAGTCAGGTATGCACTATTATTTAAATATAGACAGGGCTCATTGTTAGAATATGCTTTAAAAAAGGAAAGACTGTTATTAGGGATGAATCAAC
This sequence comes from Cydia strobilella, assembly GCF_947568885.1. Lineage (NCBI taxonomy): Eukaryota > Metazoa > Arthropoda > Insecta > Lepidoptera > Tortricidae > Cydia > Cydia strobilella. The sequence continues at coordinate 36,084,414 of NC_086068.1, forward strand.
GGTGATATATCTCATTGCGATAGGGTTGCCAAATTTCATAGCAGATAAGATTGATAGGAATACATTAAAAGAGACTGAGGATTTATTTAGTAGCATAAGAGGGTTGGAACATTTAGTGGAAAGGAAAATTTGGGCACTTGGCCTTGGCCTTGTGGAAAGGAATAGCTTTAATGTTGTTTCTCTTTTCAGGTGAGTACCTTAGATATTTAGTTAAGTTAAACTGTTAAGCTAGAAATAAGTAACTGTTAATTAAAAAACCTATTCTCTTTTCAGAGCAACACATTTTTGGTTTTATTTTGCCTCCGCATAGAGATCATTGTGTGTAACGCACATTATATCTATAATAATTCAATGTTTTTAAGAATAATAATAACTGCATCAATAAATTGCTCTGATATTTAGATTAAGGTAATATTTAAAACTTGACAATTTAAAAGTGCTTGTTGCTAGGCCTATTTGAATAAAGAATATTTTGACCCTGACTTTTGACTTTGACTTTGAAATAGATAAAATGCTCGAAGAACTACTACTACTACTACTACCACTACTAGTACTATTAGTAGCAAACGTCAGTTGGACGCCAACGTGTGACGTCATCATGCTCTGTAGAATTCGCGCAAAAAATTATGAGCGTTTCAACCGCTCAAAAATTTTCAACAATTTAAATATTTTTTAATAAAATAATGTGAAGGTTTACAAAAGTATTTTAATTTTTTCCGGTGTTCAAACGATATAAATTATGATTAACAAAATTTAAAAAATTCACGAATGGAGCTAATTATGTTTGCGAGTTATATATTGTTACCATAGCCACCAGCCTGCCACAGCCTACCCGCCAAAGCCAGCCAATAGCAAGCCGAGCCAAGCCAGTCTGCCCCTCCACCTGGACATACCGCTCGGGTGGGGCGAAGTTATATAAAGCCAGCGGAGCTCATTCTGGATGATTCTCGACTGCGATAGCTTGATCTAGGGAAATCTCTGTCCAATTACATAAATATATACCTACCTCAATTATTGTGATTAAATTAATTTGGTACTCAATCAATAAATCAATAAGTTCACCTTTGTACATCTTATTATTTGTACCATGTAATTTTTAATGTGTATATTTGTACAATAAAGGGTTTACTACTACTACTACTACTAAAACAAGTTCTATTATTATATCTTAAGTTTTATTTGTTCCACTCGTCACATATTCAGAAAGTGGGATCAAATATATTACAAATATGAAGCGAAATCTCGAAGATACGACCGGCCGCCTGGTTCGACCACCTGATTGGGATTGGGACCAAGGTTCAACATCAAGCGATTCTCATAACGACTCGCCACCGGCGCGGAAGATTTTAAAACGTTTGTTGGAAGAAGAAGTACAAAAAGCCATGTACAACCTCAACGAGGAAATGCCGGTAGTCAAGACAAAGGTTCACCGTGCTGCATCACTTATTCCTGAGTTCGACCCCGACAGCGATGAATGCACTACTGTAACGGCGTGGTTAAAAAAGATCGACCAACTCCACGACGAAGGCATTTCATCTTCAAGACAAACTAAGAGGGCAAGCACGGCGATGGTACAACAGACTTGATGATTACGATTACTCGTGGACGGAGTGGAAGAAAATGCTGACGCGCGCGTTTCCTAGGCATCGTGACTATGGAAATATGCTAGACGAGATGATGAACCGCAAGAAACTATCAACGGAGTCTATGACAAAATATTATCAAGACAAGGTGGCCATGTGCTTTCGCTGCAAGCTGTCTGACTCTGCTACGGTTTCGTGCATTATTCGCGGTTTACCCTCGTCACTTCAAGCTAACGCAAGAGCATATCAGTGCGATCGACCAGAAGACCTGTACGAAGGATTTCTTTGTGCATTAGACGACTATCAACCACCGTACGCTAATAGTCGTCCAGCAAATAAAGACAACAACACTCGGCAGTCATTCGAAAAGAAGGTAATTAACCCGGAGGTAGACCCCTGCCCGCGGTGCAAGAAAACTGGGCATATACTTCGAAATTGTCCGCAACCAGATTTACGAACATGCTTTAAATGTGGTAAACACGGCCACATTGCGCCACGTTGTACAATGGCGCCTGCTACCAAACCTACTGTGACCAGAGAAGATGACAAGGTTAAGGAAATTAAAATGATACAGGACTACAATCACGTTTACGAAAAAGTGGCAAAAATCAACGACATCCACATAAAAGCTTATCTTGATCCGGGAAGCGCAGTAAATGTTTCTTACACTGCACATCTCTGAGCTGCTTAACCTGCAGGTAACACCTACCAATGCGATCCTTAAAGTTTTTTCTGGACACCTTTTGCGGAGTCATGGACTAGTAGAGTTTCAACTGGAGATTGACGGTATACAAGTACCCTGCAAGGCCCATCTGTCTGATGTCGACATGGGAAGCAATCAATTGGTTGGGCAACCTATTATCAACAGGGATGGTATGACTTTAACAATCAGCAAGGGCACGGCCACTTTAACACGGCATGATCCCATTCAACAGATAAACATGATAGAAGAACGTACGCGATTTAAAGTGGTTACTACTGGCAACGAAACCCTGTTACCTGGCTCATCTATAATCAAAGTCAACATAGAAGACAACAGTGAAGACAATGTGGTAACCAGTCCACAACATTTCGACTTAGCTGGCGTTTCCTACTACTACTACTACTACTACTACTACTACTACTACTAGATCCCGGCCACGATGTTGAGGGGCACTGCAGGATACATCAATATTATTAACACTGGCTCCCGCAACATCGTCTGGCGTAAAGGTGATGTCCTGACCAGTGCTGACAGCTGCAACGCTCCGCCGCCAAGCAATGTTGAGGTTAGTAAACAAGCCAATACTATTTTGCCATTGCCATATTTTGCCACAGACAGCCAAACTAATGTAGTATCTTCTGTTTTGCACACTAGCTTAGCCACTATTAGTTCGATTGGAGGTGTAGAGGTAAAGGATATAAAGACGGGTTTATTAAATGAGAACGACCATAACACGTTAATAAGTTTATTATCTGATTATAACGATTGTTTCGCAGGTAATACAAAAGAGTTAGGCAGATTTATTAGAAATGAAAATCAATTTAACAACTGAGCAACCTATACATCGCCAACCTTACCGTTTGTCACATAGCGAGCAGGATATTGTTAAATCCAAAGTATCTGAATTACTTGCAGCGGGTATAATCAAAGAATCAGAATCGAATTTCGCTTCTCTGGTCATTTTAGTCAAAAAGAAGAACGGTGATCACAGGTTATGTGTTGGTTATCGGGCAGTCGGGCACTGAACGCGATCACAATTAAGGATAGGTATCCTTTACCTCACATTGAAGATCAGGTTTCAAAACTTGCAGGCAAAAAGTTTTTCACAACATTAGATTTAGCTCAAGGCTACCACCAGGTTAGAAATTGTCCCGAAGACACTAACAAAACAGCTTTTGTCACTTCACATCCTCGCCTCGCCAACAGCCCGTCAGTATTTATGCGAATGATTAATAAATTAGTTAACTCCATAGGTACGCAACAAAACGGTAATTCTAACTCTGACTCTGACACTAACCTATTACTAAATAAATTTTTAATAATGCCTAATCTTAATACTAATATCGTTAATACAAATATCGTTGAATTATTTAACTGCACGAACCTATGTAACTATTTTTCTCATATACCCAACGCCTGTCTAAATTTCACCTGTATTCATATTAACATAAGATCTATGATAAAGAATTTTTCGAAAATAGAATGCTATATAAATGATTGCCGAACTAAAATAGATGTTACTATGGTCACCGAAGCCAACATCTCAGAGGAAATTAGCTCACTATTTAATTTACGGGGGTTCACAATGCACACAAAGTTACGAGAAAATCAACGTGGAGGGGGGATCATATTATATGTACAAAACAAACATAAATTTAAAACGGACACTTATAACACTTTATATTGCGAAAACTTAATCGTAACCATTACGAATCAAAACAACTTCAATTTAACTTTGTGTGCACTGTATAAACCACCTTCCAAAAGTAAACACTTGTTCTTAACACACGACCTAGCATGTATACTTAAACGTTACGAGTCGCGACCTAATTTCATGCTTATGGGCGACTTGAACATAAATATAAAAACGGAAAGCAGCATAAAGAACATGTACCTCAGCATGTTATCGGAGAGAGGTCTTCTGTGTGCTATATCAGACTTCACAAGGATAGAAGAATATAACGGTAACATTACGCAATCTTGTATTGACCACGCATTCGTAAAAAACCACAAAGAAGACCTTTACTCCGGGGCGCTCGGCACGCACTGTTCTGGTGGATCACCGCATGATTTGTGTAACGTTCGCAGGCTTGACGCGACTAGAGGATGATTAAAAAATAATCGCAAAAATAAACACGCAACTTGTATTGGAAGAACTTAAGCGCGTTCCATGGCACCGAACAAATGAAATGAACATACTTACAGATAGGCAATTCGGATTTAGGCCCAAAAAAAGTACAACATTGCTTCTTTCAGAGTTCACAGAGGAAATAAATACTCACTTAAATAATAAAGAACATGTGCTTCTAGTACTAATAGATTATAGTAAAGCCTTTGACACACTAAAACATGATCTATTAATAGAGAAATTAGATAACACTGGTATAAGGGGCCCTCTACTTAACTGGTGTAAAAACTATCTCAGCGACAGATATTATAAAGTTAAAATGGGTAATTCTATGAGCGAAGAAGTGGACGTGACAATCGGCACAGCACAAGGATCAGTACTCGGTCCGTTACACTATCTAGCGTACGTGAATGATGCGGGTAGTGTAATCAAACACTGCTCAATCTACCAATATGCAGATGATACGTGTTTGGTCATATCGGATAAAAATGTAAATGTGGCTCTTAAGAAACTGCAAGCTGACTTCACCGCCATAAGCAAGTGGTCTCATGATGCAGGTCTTGTGCTGAACGCCCAGAAAACCCAGCTGATACATATCTGTTCAGGTCGTAGAGTAGCACCGAACAATATTAATCTGATAGCTCACAACCACAATTGTCTTCATACACTGAACGACAACTGTCCTAGATGCTCGTGTCCAAAAATTCAGCAGTCTAATCAAGCCTCATACCTTGGGGTTATTATAGATGAACGCTTTAATTGGGGTCCTCACATTGATGCCTTGTGCGATCAATTGCGAGCAATCCTTTCTAAGTTCTCAGTCATTAGATATAAAGTACCATACAAAATACTAATTAACATGTACAATGCACTAGCTGAATCAATCATAGCGTATGGGCTTACAAGCTATGGCAGAACGTTCAAAAGCTACTTAGACAAAATATACAATCTTCAACTCAGATTACTAAAACTAATAGTTCCCAGAAAAATAAAAGATCAATTTAGAGACGACTACAAACTGTTCAAATTTTGTAAAGTTATGCCCATTCAATGTAAAATAAAATACTTAATTTTAATGGAAAACATTCATAACGAACAAATAATGAAACCTATTCAATCAAAAATACATAAGTATAAGAAAGATTTCTCAAATGAAAGTTACAACTATCAGCAGTAACAATAAATACGGAGAAAGAAAAACAGCTTATATATATAGCACCTAGGTTATATAACGAACTACCCATAAATTTAAAAATTACTATAAACGAGAAAAATAAAATGAATTTACTAAAAAAATACTATCTTGACGGCGTCTCAACATAACTTTACCTACATAAAGCATCCAATATATATGTGTATAAGTAATTACATATTATTTAATCTGCTGGCCATATTAATATTAAATAAATAATGTTAAAACACAATAAACAACCCTAATAGTAAGTAACCAATTAATATAATTATCAATGAAAAATAAATCATTCTGTATCCGCTACACGCCCCACTCGGTGCATACTCAAACTCGTTCGATCTATTGTAATTAATGCCTCACTAAACTAATGTCATACGCTTAGGAAAACCTGAGCCGCTTACGCTTACGACTTTCTTGACACGTAAGTCGTAAATCGCCCAGCGATAAGGAATTCACGGCACGGCCGGTTGTGTACTTGAGTGGAAGATATTTTGTTTTACCCGCCGATAACTCCTATTGTAATTAGGTAATCTCATTTCTAACTTTATATATTTTTTGTTTTTCCTATGTACCACAACAATGGTAAAATGTAAAATGTATCCACGAATGCAGTGTCGATACAAACCCGATAGGGTTTCACGGCACTTTTCTGTCTGATGTAATGTAAGATTTTAATATAGAATAAAAAAAAAAAACAACAACGACGACCGTTCGGATACCCTCCCTAGTGAATGCGAAATCTTGGCGTTTTTAGACGATTTGTTACTGCCCTCTTACGATTTAAAGTCGGGCTTTAAAATGCTTGGAATGGTTCTTTCTAAATTCAGAGCTGAGAATTTAAAACTTAATATGAGCAAATGTTCATTTTTGCAAGAAAAAATAACTTATTCAGGACACGAAATATCGCGTGACGGTATCCGACCGGACGAATCGAAATTGACAGCAGTGTCACAGTTTCGCATCCCTAGTAACGTCCACGAGATACCTCAGTTTCTTAGGTTGTGTAGTTATTTTCGTAAGTTTATCAAAAATTTTGCTATTATTGCTCGCCCTTTATCGGATTTCACGAAGAAAAGTGTTACTTGGACGTGGGGTAGTGATCAGTACAAGAGTTTTGAACAATTGAAGCAGTGTTTGTATGCTAAACCTGTCCTGGCCCTGTACGACCCAACTTTGCAAACGGAGATTCACACGGACGCTTGTAAATCAGGTATTGCCGGTATTCTTTTACAAAAACAAACCGATGGCTCTTTACGTCCAGTCATGTACTTTAGTAGAGTTACGAGTAAAGATGAAAGCGTGTATCACAGTTACGAGTTAGAAACTCTTGCCCTTGTATAATCTTTACGGAAATTTAGGGTATATATAGTAGGTAAACGGGTTAAAGTGGTAACTGACGGTCATATCATTGTTTATATACAACTCTGTGTTAGAAATTCACAAGAAAGCAAGCACTCTACTTAAAGCGTTCGGATTGCCACAATTATAATACAAGGAACAATAGTAAACTAATACTTCCATCACTAAGATTAAAAAAGTGTCAAAAACAGGGATTAAAAAAAAAAAAGTTTTTCAATAAACTGCCCACAGATGTCACGGATTTACCTTTTAATTTATTTAAAAACACAGTCAAGACATTTTTCCAAAACCATGCCTTCTATTCGATTACTGAATATTTATCATTAAAACATATATTAATTGACGCAAACTGTAAATCTTAGATTTCAATTATTATTAAGCGTATTTACCTTGTGTAAATCCATAATGCTCTCTCTATAAGTATAATATTGTATGAAATGTTGACTTGATGAATAAACTAAACTAAACTGATTGCACGGCAGTCCGAGCGACTCTTACTAAGCGCGACCTTATCCCTCGCATTGCTAGGTGGTGGCTATCAATTCAGGACTATGACATAACTATTGAATATAGGGCCGCGGACCGTATGAAGCACGTTGATGCTCTGAGTAGGAACCCTATTGACACTATGAACATTAACAAGACTTGAAGTTGCAGACTGGTTCTATACAGTCCAATGCCAAGATGACAAGTTACAGCCACTTATTGACCATCTTAAGTTAGGAACAGCACCAGTCAATATTACAAAAGACTTTGTGTTCTCCAATGATAGTGTCGCGAATAGGTATAAGTAGGTCTAGGCATAAAATAACGTGTAAATAAATGACGATTCGGTTTTATATTCTGTTTGTGTTAATTATTGTGATAACTGTTTTATTTTACTATTTCGTGTGTTTTATGTTTTATTTAATATTTGTGCATAGTTATAAGCCAATCAATGTTTATTATTAAGAATCAATGTCCCTATAATAAAAACTACCTATTCCCTAACTTTGTAAATAGCGTAAGCTGATTGGTCAATAAATTCTAACTGACTCTGCACAACTCACCCACGTGATACTGTGGGCGGGGCGCGGTCGTACACCTGTATAAATACAGCCGCTCGACCGAGCCATCTTCACTTCTATATCTACAACACCTCTGAGACAAGCGCCTATTTCATAACTAAGGTAGTTGGTAATGACAGATACAGGATCCGGATTATTAAAGGACTTAGAGGTTACAAAGCCTTTACGGGGCTGGTCGCTGTAGACTCCTTGCGACCATATACTAGCACGGTTCCTATATTTGACAGTGCCAGTAGTTCCGATGAACAGCTTGAGACCGAAGATTTAATTGATTTGCTAGAGAGCTAATTTGTTTCTCCCTATTGCGGGAGCAATCCTTGTTCCAGGACGGCCGAATGTTACCATAGCCACCAGCCTGCCACAGCCTACCCGCCAAAGCCAACCAATAGCAAGCCGAGCCAAGCCAGCCTGCCCCTCCACCTGGACATGCCGCCCGGGTGGGGCGAAGTTATATAAAGCCAGCGGAGCTCATTCTGGATGATTCTTGAGCCGCCCTGCAACCCACACCAGGCCCCCACAAGGGCCCTGACAGCGTCACAGCACGCACCGCAGCCCCCAAGCCGGGAGCGACAATCCCCACGACGGCGCCCACCGCAACGACACCTGCGGGGCCCAGCACCAGCAGCTACGCGAATGCCGCATCCCTCCCCTCGGGCGTAGCCAACGCGTGCACAGCAACCACCGGCAGCAAGGCTGCTAAAAAAAAGATAGCAATCAATAAAATAACAACTGCATCCAAAAAAAAAAAAAAACTGCACTAAAAAGAGCAATAGTGCCGAGCAGCCTTGCGGTGACGATGATGTGGGTACTCAAAAAAAAAAAGACTCAAGTACCCACCCATCCTCGCCGAAATTCTTCCAAACTGGCCGAGGGTCCTGGAGGACCTAACGCAAGTACTCGGGACACCGCCCTTCACAACGCCGACAGGGGAGGGCATTCGCTTCGAACCCCGCTCCGAGGAAGAATATCGCTTAGTAATTCGCCACCTTTCCAAACTGGAAAAAGAAGCGACCGCTGCCATCAACGAAGCCGAGAAGAAAGGAGAGACCTCAGACGTCATCAAGCCGCTTTTCAACATCTACGGGCTGGAGAGTGAGAAGCGGCTCAAAGAGCAGCCTTGCGGTGACGATGATGTGGGTACTCAAAAAAAAAAAGACTCAAGTACCCACCCATCCTCGCCGAAATTCTTCCAAACTGGCCGAGGGTCCTGGAGGACCTAACGCAAGTACTCGGGACACCGCCCTTCACAACGCCGACAGGGGAGGGCATTCGCTTCGAACCCCGCTCCGAGGAAGAATATCGCTTAGTAATTCGCCACCTTTCCAAACTGGAAAAAGAAGCGACCGCTGCCATCAACGAAGCCGAGAAGAAGGGAGAGACCTCAGACGTCATCAAGCCGCTTTTCAACATCTACGGGCTGGAGAGTGAGAAGCGGCTCAAAGAGCAGCCTTGCGGTGACGATGATGTGGGTACTCAAAAAAAAAAAAGACTCAAGTACCCACCCATCCTCGCCGAAATTCTTCCAAACTGGCCGAGGGTCCTGGAGGACCTAACGCAAGTACTCGGGACACCGCCCTTCACAACGCCCGACAGGGGAGGGCATTCGCTTCGAACCCCGCTCCGAGGAAGAATATCGCTTAGTAATTCGCCTCCTTTCCAAACTGGAAAAAGAAGCGACCGCTGCCATCAACGAAGCCGAGAAGAAGGGAGAGACCTCAGACGTCATCAAGCCGCTTTTCAACATCTACGGGCTGGAGAGTGAGAAGCGGCTCAAAGTGGCCGTTAGAGGCCTCCCCATCAACACGCCTTCAGAAGAGATTAAGACCGCCCTGGAGAAGCTGGGCCACCCCGTAGAATACGTAAAGGAGATCAACGCGAGAGCGGGACGCCCGGGCTGCATCTACTTCGTTCAGCTCGCGGGGACTGCCCGGGACCACGCGGGCATCTACGGGGTGTCTGAGCTACTTCACCTGAGAGGAGTCAAGGTGGAGGCATGGCGCGGGAAGAAGGGGCCCGCGCAATGCCACCGCTGCCAAGGCTTTGGTCACTCCTCTTACGGCTGCCACCGACAACTGGCCTGCGTCCGCTGCGCTGAACCGCCCTGGGCCGGCCAATGCACGAGACCACTGGAACAAGAAGCCACATGCAGAAACTGTAGGGGACCGCACCCAGGAAACCACAGAAACTGCCCTGCCTTCAAGAGGGCCTACCGCCTTTGGAAGGGCGGGAAGTCCTACTTCTCGGCCCCGTCGCGCCCGGGCCCCATCACCAATGCCACGGTCGCCAAGCCCACGGTGGAAGAGTCGGCACCTTCAACACTGATGGCGCCGGCAAACCCCCCCCCCCACCCAAAGGGGGGTGGTACGACCGCAGCCGGCGAAGGAGCCCAGAACCGCTGCGAAAATGAAGCCCATAGTCAAGACTGCCACCACAAAAACAGCGTCAACTCAAACGACGTCTGCTCAGACACCCCAACCCCAGCTCCGGCACCAGCCCTCGAAACTGCCGCTTGCAACACGCCGCCGCCAGCACCAGCACCCACCTACAGCACGCCCCCGGCTGCCAACGACCTCGTTTTGTCAATCATGGCCAATTACGGCCAAAAAGAAGCCACGCCCAGATAGAGACACAAAAATGACCCGCCCGTTGTAACGGACGGCGAATAGAGACCGCCAAAAATCCAAGAAAAGGATGGAAAGGCAACTTCGCCCCTCCACGGAGGTGCGAAAGAAGTACGAGTCGGCTGGATGATTCTCGACTGCGATAGCTTGATCCAGGGAAATCTCTGTCCAATTACATAAATATTACCTCAATTATTGTGATTATATTAATTTGGTACTCAATCAATAAAACAAGTTCTATTATTATATCTTCAGTTTTATTTGTTCCACTCGTCACAATATATAGGTACTATACATAATATGCAAGAAAAAATACACGAAAAGAACGGCGATGGTGAGTGTGACGGACGGGACTGAGATTTATAATATTAGAAAGGTGTATAGTGGAAGTAAAATGATTGCAGTTTTACAAGCGGAAATAGTACATTTCGATGCTAGTGCGGAAAGTATGTCATTACTTCACGAGTACCGAGATACTCGGGACGAGTGAAGAATGGCATTTCCGCACGTGTATCGAACGACGACACTCATCAATAAGTAGCCATGAATTGGAACAAGAATAAATTTAAAAAAAATTGGAAAGTAAAAAGCACTAGTTCGCGAAAACCAACTTTCCGCACGCTCAACGGCTACGTAAAGTAGAACTTTTTGAGCAACTGTATTAAAAAATAATATTATTTGTTTGACAACTCTTGCAGAATATTCCAAGGTTCAGAATGTCCGTCGAATAGTATTGGAAACGAAATATATAAAACAATACAAATTATCGTATAGCAATCCCAATGAAGAAGAGGTTAGCCGTCACACTACGATTTTTGGCCGCTGGGGACTCGTGTACCAGCCTCTGATACCTTAAGATTTCGAAACAAGCCATATTATTATGTTCAACAATTCCAGAAGTATGTGGAGCTATTATAAAGGTCCGTCAGAGTTCGTGTAAACTAACTTTGCACCGACTTGAATAGATCAAAGTTATGGAGTGGCATTATAAACGGCATGTTTTCATTGAAATTTGACATTAATAATGACATGGCCACACTGTCTTTGCAGATGCCGTGCAGAGTTAGATTGGTCCGATTTTAAAGAATTATATTCAAGTTATTAAATATAAAAACTATGCTTTTTTCGAAATAGTAGTAGTAGAGTGTCATATAATCAGGTTAATTGGGGAATGTAACTGATAAGGTGGCATGATCACGTTCTCTCACTTTCGCTTGTCGAATTATCCTTTGTATAGGTAGTTATCTTACTGGAACAGAGCAATTACCTCTGAAACCGCCGTCCGTGAGCGCATCTATCTAAAGCTAATTAAGGCGTTGTAGAAGTTCACTGTACACCCAGGGCTGGATGTTAATAATATTACTGTGAACTAACATGTCGTGCAGGCCTTTAGGGGTACAAGTTGTGACAAACTATGAATAATCGGATCTGTGACAGTTAATATCTTGTTAAATAGATAAGTAGATAATGAGTTATTATTGTACCAAGATTAGGCATGTCTATACTTTATATGTGTATGTCGGTACTCGGTAGGTACATACAAAAGTTTAAACATAATATTAATATATATTATGTATTTTATAACAGTGTAATGTACGGTTTTTGGTATTTAACATAGTTTAACTTAATATGTTTTAGAGTGAAGAGTCCCCGGCAAGCTCGGCCGAATTGCACCTTCCCATACAAACGTAGTTCCGCTCTCATTTAAAAACTACGTGTTGGATTGTAATGAAACTTTGCACATACAATGACTTGAGGTATCTCAAGGTGCAATTCGGCCGAGCTTGCCGGGGACTCTTCACTCTAAAACATATTAAGTTAAACTATGTTAAATACCAAAAACCGTACATTACACTGTTATAAAATACATAATATATATTAATATTATGTTTAAACTTTTGTATGTAGATATACATCTACATACAAAAGTTTAAACACTGAAATTAGTTTATATAGCTCCAGTTTATAAAACAAACGAAATAGAGTAAAAACAAGTTCTGTTTTTATTAAAACTTAAATTCGCTGTATTTTTTTAACTATGGTATCTGAAGCTACATAAACTAATTACAGAGATAGATATAGGTACCTTATCCTATTGTAAGTACAAAGTTTCAGAGCAATATAGCTAGTCGTTTTAAAATGAGAGCGGAACTACGTTCGTATGGAGAACCGAGCTTGCCGGAGACCCTTAAGGGTAGTCTGAAATTGAAAACGGTTATTGGTTGGCAGTGTTAGGCATTCAAGAATAAAATCATTATTTGAATAAGAATTCGCCGGAAAAAAATCGAGTTGATTTTATTTCCGTCAAAATTATTCCGCTAATTTTGGCCGGGACTAATTCGTATGTGACAAAATTGAATGGGAATAACTTATTCTTATTCAAATAAATGTAATCATGATTTTTTATTCCAAATAATATTCCTGGAATAAAAATGTGGTCTGGGTCTGGGTACCGTTATAGGCGTTACGTATAGATAGAGGTAAATAATTGTAGTTTCTTTCTTGTCTAATTTATACCTATTTGTATGTAATATAATCTTACAAATTGACTGTCACATAGTCTTGGTACCCGTATTGCTTTTAATGTGATAACTAAACCATCAGGTACAATTCAGCTGATCTGATCGAATGGTTGGTAGCGAAACTCTTCAAATGGCTGATTGTACCTAAACTAAAGCAACAAATAAAAATACATGTTTCTAAAGGTATGATGAGTAATGGCTCGATGTGGTGTATTCCTATTTCTCCCCGCCGGGCGCATATGTGAATAGGCGCTTCATATAAATCATCCCCATATGTCCCCGCCTCATGTATTGCGTTTCTCGATCTGAGACAGGAACTGCTTGACAAGCTTGAACGTCTGCAGAATATGTGCATAAGATTTGTATTCGGTCTAAGGAAATACGATCATGTTTCCCTATTTCGTACTCAACTTAAATGGCTTCCCATCCGCTGTCGCAGGGTTCTGCATATTCTTTCTCTTCTTTTTAATGTTCTTTTTATTCCTTCTTCTCAAATCTCTCACAAAAATTCAAATTTATGGCAGATGGTAGTGGCCATCGCCTTCGATCGTGTGCAAATCTTGCACTGGCAACACCTCATCACAAATCTAATGCGTATGGTAAATCTTTTGCGGTACGAGCGGTTCAGCTTTGGAATGAGTTGTCTCCCTCCTTAAGGAAATCGCGGTCCGTTGCATCGCTTAAGGGGCAGTTAACGAAACTGTGGCTATCGGACCAGAATTAACTGTTTGTAACTATGGATGTATATTTATTATATATAACGTAGGTATTATATATATTTGTTATACAGTTACTTCAAATTTTTATCTTATTTTATTTATTTTCGCCCTCTTTTATAAATTTATTGATTTTCCTCAAAGATTAACTGGAAGAAATCCCTTAAAGGGATAAGTTCGCCTTTGTACTGCCTATTTCTGTGCCATATTTGTGTTCTATGTCTTTGTACAATAAAGAGTTTATACATACATACATATACATACATGTATCGCGGCGGCCACGTGGGGTGGGAACAAATGGTGAATACACTCTTGATTTTATTGTTTTCGAATTATGTTTAGTAGTTTTACTGTCCGAATTACTAACGAGACTTATGGTGTTTTTTTAAAAGTTCTTTTGATATTTGAAATTTGCGTTTATTATCAGACGGAAAGATAACATGGGAACAGTATTCACGCGGGTGCCTCAGTGCTAACAAAGAATTCACCAGCCACGACTTAATACTATTGCAAGAGTTCTTTAATAATACTCTGAAACTTATGTCGTTCTGAAGACGACATACGATACGGATGGTAAACAATCGGTTCTTGTGTTGTAGTTGTAATGTTCATGGCGGCAGTTTTTATTTCACGGATGTTATTGTTATTCGCAATAAGACCAGAGTGCTTATTTAAAAGTTCTCCTAGCTTTGACTGTGCTTTGTTCGGCGCTTGACTCGCGTGTTATTTATCACGTCGTCGATATTATAAACATTTTCATGAGTCGGGTATTGTGGTTGCCTTATTGCAGCTGTTCCAACTATTGCGTAATATCGGATATCTTGAGTCTTTGACAGTGTAAAACAATTTCATTCAAATAAACTAGGTACTGAAAACTGACGATGAACTCCATTTTCCATTAATTATCACTGCAGTTGTAGTACATACCTTTCTTTTATCAGTAGAGCAGTTAATCTACTTCGACTTCTTACTTTGCTCAAATCCCTTTTTTGGTCTAACACTTGTCATACGTATGGCCGATTTTATGACAAAATGGGCACTTCATATTTTCTTCTTCGCTCGTTGAAGGGCTGCTCTCAGAATGTGTTTTGAATGGCACGTTATTTATTTATTCTTGCATGGCAATCACGTTTAAGTGCCCTAAGACAATTGCAGCGGTGACATGGTATTGGTTCCGGGGATGACAACTTTTTTCTCTTCGCCGGATCGGAGGATCGGTTATACCTCCGGTGATGAGCTCCACAATTTCAGATTCACTGAAGTTTATTCTTAACTGTTTAAGGATGCGATGTTTTTTGCGGCATACATTGATACTGTTAAATATTGTTTGCTTAACATATTTGCAGCCATTCTAAAATCTCAGTGCAAATCTCTACATTTTGGAAAGGTAGTTTGAAGGCCTTCTTTTAATGTAGGCCAATTTCGCACTGCCGGTGTCCATTCAGCATAGAGGTCTTTTGCTGGTCCGCTTAAGAACGGCACGCACCTCGCTATGGTCTCAACATCATCCCATTTGTATTTTAAAGCTAAGGCGTCGACCTCAACACACCACTCGGCTGCTTCAATAGCTCCAACAGAAGGATCAAATGTTGGCAAGGCCTTACTGGTACTTTTATCACTGTTAAATGTATCTATTTCACTCTCACTTAAGTCAACACAACTCTCACTCTTCAAGTCACAGATTGAATTTGATCACTATTAAATCTTCTCGGGTCCGTGGTGTAGGGTTGGAGCCGGCGTAGTTTTTATCGCGTATATATATATCTTTACTTGAAAATAATTGTAGTGTATAACTAGCCTTATGAACCGATTTTGCATGTACAACCAGCCTTAAAGTTTGTAGTCTATGATTGTTCATTATTTTAGTATGTGGGTATTTTTGCACTTTGTAATTTTTCCTCAGTCACCCGTTGACCACGAACGCTGTAAAGGGTTCGAAACGTCGGGATGTATTATAAATTCAATATACGCGATATAATCCGTTTTCATAGTTTTATTTCATGAGTAACTATGGCGGTAACCGAAGTCACTATTAAGTCTTTTTCTACTTTTCCGTTTATTGTTCATTTTCACTTTTATTTTAGGTGTTTTGATTAATTAATTAATTCACGAATCCCACTTCTGATGATAGAAGGGGTGAGATAATTTATATGATTTAGGTATATATTTAATATAGGCACTTAGGTATTTATAAATGAAACGTCAGAGCTTTTGGGCGGTCAAATACGAACTGGTTTATAAATCGAGCTGTAAGTAAAGTGAACCTGTTTGTTTACATTATGGGGCGTGACGTCACACAACCACAGGGCGGCTATCACGTGTTTGATATCCCGGTCAATATAAGTCTAGTGAAACTAACCGTGAATCATTCAAAACTAGAAATCAGTTAATTTTGTACGGAACCCTCGGTGAGCGGAGTCCGACCCGCACTTGTCCGGTTTTTCATCATACTGGACAGTGGGCACGAGTGTAGACAAAATGATCGACCTTAGATTATGTGAGTACTGGGTAAATTTATTCTCGCGTAACGGATCACAACATCTATGGTGTAAAGCAAAGAACGAAGCGATTAACTTTCCTACGCTCTATGAAGCCAACATGTACGTACTGCGCACTATGGAAAAAAGGCGGCGGCATAGGATCAACATTCAAAATTAAAGACAAAAGTCGGTTGCAAATACGTCGTCCAAGAAGAGACCCCAATGAGCAAAAAAAAAATCTGTATGAATTACTGCCTCATCCATCCTATTCGCCTGATTTGGCACCGTACGATTTTCTCTAATTCCTAAACTTGAAAATCTGGCTCGGCAGAAAGAAACGTCTCTTTTTGGCCCAGTGGTTGACAGGTAGAGAATGCCTTAAGGCATTAATTTAATGTATAATTTGTTTATTAAGATAACTAGGATCCATTGGGGTTAGGTACATGGTGACTTAAAATCTATTGTTAATATTTAAAATACTAATTAAATTAAATTAATTTAAAAATTTACAATAAATTAAATGAATGGATTTTTTTTTACAATAAATTAAATTAATACAATCAAAATTCGCAATAAATTATTAAAATCAATTAAAATAGAATTCACAAATAAATAAATAAAGTCAATTCAATTAAAATTTACACAATTGACTACCCATGATCATTAAGTTATTAATGTGTTTGTACATGGGCGAATCAGGCTTTTCTATAAACACTTTTAGGATGCTGTTAGAGCTGCTCCGCATCCTACTGACTAGCGAGGCAGTTCTTTTGCGCACGATGGCGTGAAACCCGTCTGTGCGTGCCTCCGTAAACATTTTAGATGCACTACAGAAGCGGGGCAGCTTCAACAACGCCCGAAAGCCGTTTTTATATTGAACCCTCAGGGCACTGAGCGCCTTCTGAGTGCAGTTGTACCACAGGCTGCTCGTGTAGAAGCTCTGACGAAATGCTTTAAATAGAGTGATCTTGACTTGATCCGAGCAACGAGCAAACCTGCGGGCCAACATGTTACTCCTCACCGCCAGTGCCCTGCGTTCTCGTTCAATATCTAAATGATCTTTAAGGTCGTCGGTTAGATAATGCCCCAGATATTTGAAACTATAGACTCTCTGCAATGGTGCACCGTTGAGACAAATGTCCGGCACATTAAGATGTGGCATTTCCGGTCTTTTACCGGCGGCCTTAAAGATCATGTATTCACTTTTTTTACGTTATATTGTAATCCGTGCCTGCTCGCATAGGACTCGCAAACATTTAGGAGCCTTCTCAGTGCCTTCACCGATGGGCTCAACAACACCATGTCGTCTGCGTAGCTGATGTTGTTTACACAGACACCATCCACGTGACATCCCACATGCGTGTTGCTGAGCTCAGATATAAGCCCATCCATATACAAGTTAAAGAGCTTAGGCGAAGACAATCCTCCTTGTCTTACGCCACACTCTAAACCATACGCGTCTGCACGTGCACTAGCCCATCGTACACAATTGCGCTGATTAGCGTACCAATACTGAAATATGCTGGTCAATTCCGTTGGTATGTTCCTATGCCTCATCTTCTGCCATAAGACGTCGTAGGAAACTAAGTCAAAGGCTTTAGAGAGGTCTAGGAAACATGCGTAGACGGTAGTGCTACGTTCAGTGTAATACCGGATGGCATGCTTAAGGCTCAAAATGGCAGTTTCAGTCGAGAGGCCAGGTCTAAATCCAAATTGTCCGTCCTGAAATTGTAAGTAGTGGTCAAGTTGGGCGTTAAGCATGCCATCCAATACTTTGGCGAGTACATTTGCGAGAGAGATTGGTCTATAGTTGGTTTTGTCAGCGATGTCTCCAGCCTTGTTTTTCACTATGGGTACAACAATGGTATTCATTAACTCATCTGGTAAGTACGCATGGCTTAGACAAAATGAAAAGAACATAGACAAAACTCTCGGCAAATGAATCCCGGCATATTTTAAGTGTTCGATACTGAGGCAGTCACTACCAGGGGATTTGCCTCTAGTCATGTCTCTAACAGACACATACATTAATAAATACTCATACACACATTAATAAATAGTTACTACGTAACAGATACATCATTCCCATACAAAAGCGAAAATACCTACGCTATAATAGCCTACAAAATCTTAATAATAATACCTGCTGCTCAGGACGAGAAGAAATGTACCATAAGTATGCGCACAAAGAGTCGAGACTGCCTTGCTCGCCGTGCGAGCCACGTGCCAACGCGTCATCGTAAGAATGCGCTAGGGTTGTACTGTTACTTATGTTATTATTGTAATAAAACGAATGTTGCGAATCAACCATATTTTATATTAGTCAATAAAATATTTAAAAACAACACTTATATAGGTAATACCTGACTCAAAAAACTCCTTAATTTACGATTTATCTACTTATGTTTAATGAAATAAATAGTGACAAAATTCCTAAAGATAGATTTAAAATACTACTCACCTTTTTTCGCCTCTCGGAAATGAAAAAACCGGCCAAGTGCGATTCGGACTCGCCCACCGAGGGTTCGGTACTTTTTAGTATTTGTTGTTATAGCGGCAACAGAAATACATCATCTGTGAAAATTTCAACTGTCTAGTAGCGCAGTCTTAGTAATAGGGTCCCGTTTTTACCCTTTGGGTACGGAACCCTAAAAAAACGAAAATTTTCTTTTGTTTTTTGACTTTTACACCCATCTACTGAACAATAATTACGTGGTTTCGGCATTTCGAAGCGTAAGCGCGGGAAACGTGCGGTGCGAGCGCTCAGGCGGGCGTTCGGCGACCATCTGTCGATTGTATCTTCGACGATACGCCGAGCGGTAGGCATATAGCGCGTGGCCTTGAGCGAGTGAAGGAGGCCTGGTTATAGTATCGGTTTAATTTTTATTGCACTTAGTTCAAGTGGCTACATTGATGCAGATCGTGTTATACAATGAAATATCCTTGCGTATTACCAAGATGTCCCTTGGCGGTAAGAAGTTCCTTTTATATCCATTACTTTTTATTAAAGCGTCACTAATTAACCGACTTCATTTTAGCGTTTCGTTTGAGGTAGATCATTTATAAAATACTAAATACTTCTGCAAATAAATTACATAAAATTTACAATAATATAAATAGTTGGTTTTGGCACGAAAGCTATATTTTTTTCATATTTATAATTAGGTATGTATGTCACTTTATTACACAAAATAGACTTAACAAAGTAAAAATGTAAGTATTGATATACAAAGGTGAACTTATCTCTTAATAGAGATCACTTTTGAGAAAATGACAGAGGAACAAACACTAAAAGATGAAAGACAACTAATAATGAACATATATTATAACAATATTAAAATTTTGGACACACATAAAGTAGGACGACAAAAGAAAAAAAGAAAAAGAAAATATAAGCTAGTAATATAAATACCGATAACCCAAAAAATATTTCAAATGTTTAAAACGTGATTTCAGCGATTATTTTTTACATGAGCGTTTAACAGGGTGGTAAGTTTATATTCGATGTGTAATGGATAAGAAGTGAACACGTGAACAGTGGTGAACGTTAATAGTCATATCCCATCAAACACATAAATGTGAAACGAGAGCCAAGTTCAATATTAAAAATATGCGTCGTTGTTGATTTCGCCGGAAAAAGAATTGAGATCTAATATGGGTGCCAAGTTCTAGTTCGCTTGGGATGTAATTAAAGTTCAGGATTTGAATTGGGTAGCTATATTATATTGGTCTGTTACTTTTCTAAAATTTAGTTTGTTGGTATAAAAACTAGCCAAGACAAATACTGAACTTTAATTACATCCCAAGCGAACTAGAACTTGGCACCTATCTCAATTCTTTTTCCGGCGAAGTTGCCGCGTATTCTTAATATTGAACTTGGCTCTCATTTCACATTTATGTTTTTGATGGGATATAATTACTTTTTGTACAAAAATTATTAGTATTCATTATAGTTGACTTCGAAACTAAAAATTAATTATGCTAAAATTATAAATTGGAAAGTAACACTTATCGTAAAAAACACTGTTTCTCTATCTTAGTTTCGTAACCACACAATTGCCCAGCTGGATGCCAAATTTTAACTTGCTAGTCCTCTGGAAGTGGGTTAGATTTTTGATGTTAGGTGAGTCAGTACGTTACGTCAGTCATTCAGTCAATAATTCAGTGAGAAAAAACCCCAGTTTTTAGATGTATGTATCTTAATAACCGGTTGAGCTATATTCATGAAATTTGGGGGTCTAGTTAGCCTTAAGTCTTAATAAATGAACCAAATTTCATGCAGTAGTAGTAGTAGTGGTAGTAGTAGTAAACTCTTTATTGTACAAAAATACATATTAAAAATTACATGGCACAAATAATAAGATGTACAAAGGCGAACTTATCCCTTTGAGGGATCTCTTCCAGTTAACCTTTGAGTAGATTAGAGGAGAAAGTGAAAAGAGGGTGACAAATGTACAACAAGGTACCAGAAAGAGAAAGGATATAAATACATACAAAATTAATAGGATAAACATATAATATATTACACAAAAAGGAATGGGGAAAATACACAAAAAATTGGAAAGAAGTAGAAAAATATAAAGCAACATACAATACAAATATAGGCATAGCTTCTTTAACCTCTCCTTGAACGACGCAACCGATTGCGCCCGTCTGAGCGAAACCGACAGCTCATTCCACAGCTTCACTGAACGCACTGCGAAGGACTTGTTGTATCCACGAGATTTGTGAGAGGGGATGGCAAGTGATAAATTCGCTTGCTTAAATTAAATTTGATTGCTTTATATAGTGGCCACCGTCTGGTGGCCACTGCCTTCAGCCAGAAATTGAAATTTTTGAGAGAGGTATAGAGGAGACGAAGGAAAGGAAGGAATCAAATTTCATGTTTATGTTTAATAGATTTCGAGTTACCAAGGGTTCAAAAGTGGCTCCAAATGGTTCGTGTAATATAACACACAGCCGCTGCGTCGCCAGTTCTCTTCTTTTAAACTTGGCTTGACACGCTGCCGCTGATTAAATTGTTGTATTAATTTTATGTACGTGTAGTCAGTCATTTCAATTGTCATCATGTGAGTAGGTACGAGTAAATCGTTCCACGTAATCGTAGTTATACCGTATCTAAACCCGTTATCGAAGTATTTACGATAAGAGTTACTCATACCGCTTAACGTAGAAGGAACATATTTTCTTTTTTTTTCATTTCAATTTATAAATAAATTCTAGGTCAAAACTGTTATAGTTACTTTACAATACGGTACCGTACAACAGTACCATATTGTAGATTATTACAGGACAGTATTATATCATTTAGTAGTAGTAGTAGTAGTAGTAGTAAATCACTTTATTGTACAAAACAAAAATTGATAACATGAAATTCATATAAATTTAGGTACAAAGGCGAGCTTATCCCTATAAGGGATTTCTTCCAGCTAACCTTAGAGTAAATGAGTGGAAAATTCGAATTAGATAGATAGACAAACTTACAGAACGTACAATAATATTTAAGAAGGAAAACTACAATATTAACGTCTACGAATAACTAAAATACATCAATTGCATTATGCAATAAAATAAATATGTACTAGCATACATAAATATATAGTACTAAATAAATATTAAATAAATATATATATATATAATATATAAATAATATATATATATATTAGCACTCAACCAAATCACAGTTCGTGGGAAAGCCAAAGCTTTTTCAGATTAACTTTGAGTGATGCTACAGACCGGGACCGTTTGAGCGACAGGGGCAACTCGTTCCACAACTTCACCGCGCGCACTGTGAATGAATTTGCGTACGTTCGAGACTTATTCGAAGGGATAGCAAGCGTAAGATTAGCACTAGAACGTAAGCGGTGATCACTTCCTTCAGCCAGATAGTTAAATCTCTCGGTTAGGTAAGATGGGGAACAGGGGTTGAAGAGTATGTTGAAAAGCAACGACAGAACATGCACATCCCTGCGCTGGCGGATCGGTAACCACCCGAGCTGCTTACGAAAATTAGAAATGTGGTCGTATTTACGGAGGCCATACACATACCTGATACAGACATTTTGTAAGCGCTCAAGTTTATTCAGCAATTCCTCATTAAGATCCAAGAACGCAATGTCACCATAGTCTAGTAGAGGGAGCAAGAGAGAGCGGGCAAGAGTCAGTCATTTAGCGCCACTTGCACCATTCCACTAACCCGGGGTTAACCGGTTAAACCTGGAGTTACCAGTAAAATTTTACACCGAGTTAACGGTTAAACCGCTTAACCTCGGGTTAGTGGGATGGTGCAAGTGGCCCTTAGTTTCTGACTACGGGGAGGATACTTACGGGCTACTTTGAGGAAGGGTGCGAGTGCGACCTGAGATTTGTTTTACTATGATAGGTCATATGTATATGTATATATATATATAAAGTTTGTCAAAGGACTGTCTCATTTCAAACATAGACAGAGAGAATCATACTATCTTTGTCTTACACTAGTACTAGCGCCCAAAAGAAAGGGATGAGTATAATTTTCCTGGTTGTTACTGACTGATAAATTGGTTTGACCAACTATATGTCGGGATAGAGGAACGATCACGTAGATTAATGATACTTGATGAATGCCATAGCTAAAACGATACAATTGATAAAAATACAAATAATAGGAATGTAGTGAGGTTGACTGCGACACTTTCCAATTCAAATCTGACTGACGGTTCCTCTCAGGATGCCAGCCCCTTTTGGGCTGTCATCAGAATCAGCCAGGAACCAATCCATTCAAGCACCTGTTCGGGTCATATAACAGTCACTGTATCGCAAACACACTCAAGCATAGACAATTTCAATACTTGACATTCCATCAAACGCAGCCGTCATAAATTAATAATAGACGGTCTGCGACACGGCCATTCTGACCTTCCACACGTCCTCGTGGGAAGAGTGCTATGCATGTAAAAACTCTACAGGAACAACAAGTCCACTCGGCTATCCTGACAATCATATGTGCAAACAGACTTTACATAAATTCGCTCAAAGAAGTCGAATTTTATTTAGTGACATAACAATGTCACAACAATTTCAAAGCCAAAACAAGTTCGCAATAACCCTATTTGCTTAGAGCTTTATTATCAGCAAAACGGAACAGGTTGTTTCGACTGACTAGAAGTAACCCGCAATCTGCAATTGGCTAACAACTAATGAAAAACCAAACTATTCATTGCGTAACCCGCAATCTGTATCATTGGCTAACCACCAATTAAAAACTACAGCACTCATTGCGTAACCCGCAATCTGCATCATTGGCTAACCACAAATGAAAAACTACAGTACTCATTGCGTAAACCCGCAATCTGCATCATTGGTTACCCACCAATGAAAACCCACTACTCATTGCGTAAACCCGCAATCTGCATCATTGGTTAACCACCAATGAAAAACCACTACTCATTGCGTAAACCCGCAATCTGCATCATTGGTTAACCACCAATAAAAAACCACAGATGTACTACTAGTGTCATTCGCGTGAGAATCTAAGTGAAGTGACCCCAGTACTTCTTGACTGAGGTATTGCTTGGAATAGTTGGAAAGCCAAGGGCCGGCTTTCCGATTTTTTTACTATACTTAGCATGGGTTCAGGAGGTGGCGGCATAGCCAGACACTTGTTACCCCATAGTCCTACTATGATCTTACGTCGTATGGTACAGTAATGGCGTTTAACAAAAAACGCTGATGGTAATCTATTAGACACCCATATTAACCTACTAAGGACCGTATCGTTAATTATGGGTTCACATATAGTTTGGCAAGAAAAAGGGGTTAAGTGCTAAAAAAAACATGTCATTTGTCAAATCTTGGTACGTTATTAAATAACAAGATTGTTATGTAAAATCATATAATTAACAATTGTTTTTTCACATCACCTCTTCGAAAAGGGCCCGCAAGTTATATGAAGAGATTTTGATCAAAAAGAAGCAGTGCATCGTGATGGATGATGAAACCTACGTAAAGTTGGATTACAAAACTTTACCAGGATCACAATACTATACGATGAAAGAAGGAACAGTCGTTAGTAATACCGAAAAAGCAAGTTTTTGCGAAAGATTTGGAAATGACGTCTAAAAATAGTTTTAAGAATTAATAAAATATTTTAGTAATGCTAAAAAGAGATACTTTATTAGTTAGTAATTACAAGTTATAACACACATGTCATACAAAATAAAACATTACAAAGATCTTAACCTAAACTAAAACCTAACAAACACAAAAACTATTCACAAAATGCGCCCCGCGCCCCTCCAGATGCAAAGGAGCCCATCACGCTCGCCGCGTTGCCACGTTGAACAGCGATGGACAACCTTTGCAAAAGGAACGACCCGGAGCGAGGGTCATGACCACTCTCCCGCAACCGTCTGCCCACTTCCCCAATAAAAGTCTTGGCCTCAGCACACCAACAGCCAGTGGTTTCCGCGGCAAGAGGGACAAATAGGTAGTGCGTCAACACCGCATACTTTTCCCGCTTCCGAGCCGCCGCTAGCTCAGCCGCTGCCCCCGCCGAACGCACGGTGCGGCCAATATGCGAAGCAGCAAAAGTGTTGACGCACGTGGCGTCCCACAACAGACATTTGCCTCTCTCCCACGGGACCAAGGTCAACCCGTCGGGCCTCTTTCCATCTGTTCTGCTAAGACCCGGTGGCTCCAGCACACACGGAACATTCGCCGAGACCAACGCCCTTCGTACGATATCATTCAAGGCGTGGTGGCGTGGGTACCTCCCAGCACACCGACAACAACTCAACGCGTGATGGCCGTCTCTCTCCACCATAGAGCCGCAGATGCATACAACATATTACAACACAATAACACACATTAACACATTATAATACAACATATTTGAATAAACTTTACAACCCAACAATTGTGTTACCATACAACGTAGATATAAGTACGACTTATATCCGTTGGCTAAAAGTGTAAACCAGCTAAATCCATTTTAGAAAATAATATGATTTGTATCTATGTACTTACAACGGCGATAAAGTTGAAATTAAATTAATGTTCCAGATTTCTTCACAGTTGATGTTTTCATTGTAATGGACATCTGTTTCCTATTGTGGTATAATGACGTCAGACATATATATTATTCGTTTAGACATATTTATATATTACGTTGATTTATATATTATGTATCTATTATTAATTACAAATTAAATAAAAGTAAAAGAATCAGTGACGCCGCGGGTGACGACTCCGACGACCTGGAATATCAATGGGCTCCGACGGGCGTCGGTTTCGTTGGTCGATTATTGGAGTCGGCGGCGGCGGCGGCGTCGGTGGCTTTGGCGCCGACGAAAGAGGCTCTCTGACCTTTGACGACAAGTCAAATAATCAATTAAGCATTCTTCTTCTTGGTCCTCGCCTTATCCCGTTACGCGGGGGTCGGCTTTCTTGATTTTTATGGCGCCATCTATTCCGCTGTTTAGCATCGTCGACAGACAGGCCACTTTCCTTCATGTCCTTCTGGACGTTGGTCATCCACGTTGTCTGTGGCCTGCCCCTCCTTCTCTTTTGTGTAGTCATGGAAAGGCACTTTTTAACAACATGGTCATCGTGTCTACGCAGCACATGCCCAAACCGTCTCAATCTAGTCTCAGTTCTGTTATTGTCTCTGTAATAGGTGCTGCAACTTTGAAACTCCCCCTTATGTGTTCATTGCGCACTTTATCCTTAAGTGTAACTCCACCCGCCCACCGCAGCATACGCATTTCAGTGGTATGAAGTTTTTGTTGTTCTTTTTTCTTCATAGCCCTGGTTTCACTACCGTAGAGTAAAATTGGTCTTACAGCGGTTTTATAAACCTTACCTTTAGTTCTTATTGGCATCTTAGGGTCGAATAAGACTCCTGTTAAGGCGCTAGTCGCTATTGTTGGCCGTAAACTCTTACTTTCTAGAGTATATATCTGCTTAACGGTTCAACAAAAAATTATGAAAAAAAAAAATATTAATCTACATTTTATGTACAACATTCCTAACGTTTGACTTTTTCCGTGTGACTTATAGTTTCTCCATAAAAGGAACATTACGACGGCCGTTTTGCGACTGACTTTGCTTATATCTCCTAAACGGTTTATTCGATTGAAGTTATTTTTAAAGTAAAATAAATGTTTTAACAAGCACTACAAATGCAACGTTTCATAATGTTAAAAAATAATATTTTTTTTAAGAAATCGAATATTATATGAAAAAAAAAATGAAATGAAATGAAAAGATGATTTGGTTCTGACGCACTTTAGCGCGCTGAACACGGTGTTTCGCAGCCTATTATTACGAAAATAATGATTGATGAGATTGGGTAATCTCCCTTTGATTGGTGGTGGTTGATGATGAAAACGAACAGTGACAAGTAAGAGTCAATTGATATTCTTTTATAAGCTAATCATTAATGAAAGTAGGCATAATCCAAATATAAACTATTTATAAATAATGACCCTTACAATTGATTAAGCCGTTTAGTAAAAAGACCAAAACGGCCTGTCGTATTTTTTTTGACGAAACTATAAATTAAGGCGAAAGGAAAAAATCAAACATACTACTTACCACCGCAACGATAATACGAGTACCTATGCTATAACGCAATAGTTAGTACGTATTTTACAAATGTTTTCTTGTTCAGATACGAATAGACCTTGTATTTCGTGGAGGTGGTAAATTATTATAATGGTAAATAATACCTCTTTAATATACGCGATATAATCCGTTTTCATAGTTTTATTTCAATACCTCTTTAATTCAGAAACTATATACTTTAATTACTTACTGTTACGGTCTAGAGCGTATTTCTTCGAAATGGGTAAACATAAAAATTATGAAAATAAATATATATGAATAATTTATTGTTCAACAATTATAACATTTAATTTTTTTCTTGAAATTTATAGTTTCACCGTAATAAAAATAATACAACGGGCCGTTTTGCGGCTAACTTTGGTTATTTCTACTTAACGGCTAAATCAATTAATATTATTTTTAAACTAACAATAAAGTTTAACACCTGACGGTCTTTCCACCGCGATATAACCGGGCGACGATTTGTTTTATTAACAATATCATCTAAATACTAAACTACCATCTGACAAAGTATAATGAAATGGGATGCGAGGACTGAAAAGATTTGTTTTACATGTTCATGTGACCAGCTGACGGTTCACCGAGATACAACCGGCTGACCATTTTTTTTATTTACATTAGCATCTAAACTATCATCTGACAAAGTATCAAGCGGGAGGCGATGACAATTTTTTTTGCGTGTTTCGCTGGCTGCCATTCCTCAACCCACGAACGGAGCGGCAGCTGACGTCCACGGGGGTTCATCATACATAGCCGTTAACCACTATATCGAAATTATTGTGGCCAAAAAATAAAAAACTGCAGAGCGCTGATTTGGTTGTGGCGCGCTTGTAATATAATGATGATATTCCGACGTAATAATATTGTCTTCGGTTACCGCGATAGTTACTCATGAAATAAAACTATGAAAACGGATTATATCGCGTATATTGAATTTATAATACATCCCCTTTTTTTTTACGTTTCGAACTCTTTACAGCGTTCGTGGTCAACGGGTGACTGAGGAAAAATTACAAAATGCAAAAATACCCACATACTAAAATAATGAACAATCATAGACTACAAACTTTAAGGCTGGTTGTACATGCAAAATCGGTTCATAAGGCTAGTTATACACTATAATTATTTTTCAAGTAAAGATATATATATATACGCGATAAAAAACTATGCCGGCTCCAACCCTACACCACGGACCCGAGAAGATTTAATTCCCTCCTAAATTGTAGGAGGGTATCCCAATATGGGACCGGCAACAAACCGGGATGTATTATAAATTCAATATACGCGATATAATCCGTTTTCATAGTTTTATTCCGACGTAATGTTTGAGAAAACTTCGAACTTCGAAAAATAATATTTGTTTAACACTGTAGGTAACAATAGGCTAGATGACAAATTTTTATTAATGGTATCAATCAATCAGGTTTATTTTTAGGATTAAATGTCTATATGGGACCCGCATTGCATTAAAGCAATACAAAATTCAGAAATGATCGTCAAAGCCCGACAGTCGTACTTCACTCGCGAAACGCTTCACGTCACGTCACGTCAAGTTTACTGAGATGAGAGCCCATTTTGAATGTATGGACAAAATAAGAAAATTGCGTTTTTGTCGGTGAAATATTGCGTTTATGTATATAGTTGCTGTACAATATTTTTTTGGATAAAATGTAAGGAATCGAATGGTACCTTTACTTTTTTTCCTTTTTGGAACTTGAAAAATTCTTAAATTTTGAAACTTTCAAGTCCACTATTTTTGTATTATTTCCATATATTATTTTAATATCTACATTATTGTAATAAATTGCTCATTTGCTATCAGTTAACTATTAAATAGCATTATTTATATTTCAAATTTTATATTAAAGGAAAAAATGGAAAAAGTTACACTTTCGGCAGGATTTGAACCCGCAACCTCCGCAATCCGTGCGTTGCTCTTAACCAATTGAGCTACGGAAGCCTACCAGAACCTTGCAAATCTTTCCATTCCTTCCCTTATGTATACACGCCTTTGGGGTGGCGTAAAGCGATTTGCAAGGTTCTGGTAGGCTTCCGTAGCTCAATTGGTTAAGAGCAACGCACGGATTCCGGAGGTTGCGGGTTCAAATCCTGCCGGAAGTGTAACTTTTCCATTTTTTCCTTTAATATAAAATTTGGAGTATCGCTCGCAGACGTATCTGCATGTTAAAAAATTGATTTTATTTATATTTATTTATTACGAATAAAAAAATGACTATAAAATAAACACACTGTACGCCTTAATTTAGTACATACCAAGCTCTAGCTATAAATCTTAATCTGTCGAATTGACTTAGGTATTTATTTGTAACAAACAGATAAAACACAAATTAACGAATTGAGGCTTTTAAAGTATAATGCATAAGGGAATATATTTTTATTATAATTTACGACCTCCACTAAACGCATGATCTACTCATACTCAAACGACAAAATATCTGCAAAAGATACACAAATACGAGTATAGCGCCAACCGCGCGCCTCTGGGCTGTAGCTTATTCTTTGAACCTCGTTGTGGTTACGATCGCAGTGAGCGGGGTGCGGGTACAGAGACGCTGAGACGCTCAAGGACACATCAGCGACTATCGTCTTAAGGTGCGCCTTTGCTATATATGTGTTGTATTGATGTGTTGTCTGAATAAATGATTTCTATTCTATTCTATTTATTCCACCCGCATGTAGTTCTGTGTAATGTCGGCGGTTAACGATCCATCTTCTGCGAGAACAGAGCCTAAATATTTGAAATTGTTTACTCTAGGCAAAAGGCTTTACCATCTAGCGTGACGTTCACGCTCGACAGGCTTGAATCATTGCGACCATGTATTCGGTCTTTGTTCTGCATAACTGCTAATGCTAATCAATTAAGTATTGAAATAAAAAATATTGTTACTAGTTCAATATTAATATCAATATCGTGAGGTTATTTCTAGAAGTCTGTGAAGAGTCACAAGACATATTGATAGAATGACAGCGCAACTTCTGTTGTATGGGTTGCTTTTTTCCGGCGCTTACGTATGACTGTTAAGCAAGGGTAGGTAAAACGTTAAACTTATACAAGTCCTTACCTTAAGCACATGCTAAGAGGCACTCCACACCCCCAGCAGGTAGGCCAAGAAAAAAGAAGGTATAGAGGGAAATGCTAGGAACACAATTTTTGAATTCGTAGCTTTGTTTGGACTAGTTAGGAGATGAGCATATCAAAAGTCCCCGACCGTAACCCTGGTGCTGGGGGGAGAGGGGGGTTTGCAGGTTCAATTTTTCGGTTTTTCGATTATATCTCGGGAACTATGCGTCTGAGCGACATGGCCACTTATACAAAATGAAAAGTGATTTAATTTGTTACAAGTTTTATTATGTAATTTTTTTGATATCTTGTAAAGTTTTTGAGATATCCTCTCTTGAAGGTTTATTTAGGGCTCTCATTTTTAACTTGATTATCTACATCAGTGAAGCTGCTAGGCCGGGTTTGGTAACGTTTTCGTATAAATCAGGGGTGGGGGGCTTAATAAAACTTGTAACAAATTAAATCTCTTTTCATTTTGTATAAGTGGCCAAGTCGCTCCGACGCATAGTTTCCGAGATATAATCGAAAAACCGAAAAATGGAATCTTCAAACCCCCTCCCCCCAGCACCAGGGTTACGGCCGGGGACTTTTGATATGTTCACCTCCTAACTAGTCCAAACAAAGCTACGAAGTCAAAAATTGTGTTCCAAGCATTTCCCTCTAAAACTTTTTGGGCATTCATTTCCTGGCCTAAGGTGCGACCATCGGCTCCGTCATCTGTTAGACTTTGGTCCCATGGTTGACTGACAGGAAACGCCATTTAGCATTAAGTCCGTCATTTGTACATTGTTGTATATACTTTGTGCAATAAAGTTTAAATAAATAAATATGATTGAGTAAGAGATACAGTGGTTTTCCGTAAATTACGTTAAAAGACACAAGTGCTTAACAAATTGTTTTCAAAATGACAGTAAGTGTTCAGTTCGATGGCGTAGATTTCATCACAAATTACACAAAATCCGACATACCTGTTTTTTGCACTTTTCATTCGAAGTTACTAATCTACTGTGATAACGCAACTAAATGTTCGTGGCAGTACTTCGTTGAAGTTGACGCCAACGAGGATAATAACATAACTGGGCCACAACAATTGGCCAGGATCTCTGGTGACACGACGGGCATTACACGTCTGATCGCATTATAAATTTATTGGACAGTGCCCGGAACCCGTAGAAAAATGGTATTATTATTTGATGTAATATAATAGTTATGTAGTTTTAGTTATATCGTAAATATATTATGTACATATTAAACTAGTTGAAGTCAATATGTTCAATAATAGTTAGTTAACAGTCTCCAAGCGACATTATCTGGACCATTTAATACGATTAGTGATTTAGGTGCATAATGTGTAAAGGAAGATTTAAGAAGAGAATTCTCTTCCCAACTGTTTGCAAAAAAGTTTTGTGTAGAATTTATAAACTTGTAGTTCGAATCTCATGAAAATTAGCAACTTGGATTGGAGTTGCGCGGACTAGGGAACTGCTAAGTATGTTTGAAATGGAATGATTAAAAAAATGGTTTTTAAAATTAATATTCCTCCTTAATTACGTAATTATTGATGTACTAGTATGCTGCACATTTTGAAACTATACTCGTATTTGTAATGGCCTACCTTAACGTAATAATATCTATCTATGCTATTATTTTATTCATGCAGTCATTTTTTAGGGTTCCGTACCCAAAGGGTAAAAACGGGACCCTATTACTAAGACTCCGCTGTCCGTCTGTCCGTCTGCCTGTCACCAGGCTGTATCTCATGAACCGTGATAGCTAGACAGTTGAAATTTTCACAGATGATGTATTTCTGTTGCCGCTATACCAACAAATACTAAAAAGTACGGAACCCTCGGTGCGCGAGTCCGACTCGCACTTGGCAGGTTTTTTTTATATTTATTGCTGTTACGTTAAGTAAGCAATTCAAGAATACCTGTAGAGACGGTATGTCTGTCTGTCCATCCGTCCGTCTGTGGCTTAGCCCAAAAAATGATAAAATAAAAACTTGGTGTAGGTAATAGGGGTATTACTTACATGTAAATACCCCCCGGTATAGTCAGATGTCATTGGTTGAATAATTTAAAAATTAATCTGCTAAAATACCGTTAACGGACTGCAAATATAAGGAAGTGAAGATAGTAATAGGATAGTTCAATAGTGCAAAAAATGTTTAGTAGCCAATAAAACACGTTATTACAATGTACTCCAACTTCTCCATCAACCAGTTATAAACGATGGTTTTTCGTAAGTGGAACTCAACTTTTGACTAGAATCCCTACATCTTTAGGTAGGTACTTATTTTCATAATCATTTAGTTTCATAATAAAATTGTAACTAATAAAACAAAACATTTGTGATAAGATTATAACTATCACGGAACCTCTATTATTATAGAGTAAAACGACCAAAATAGACAATTTTTCAGCTTGAAAATCTGTTTGTCTAAACTTAGCTCTAGCATATGTCATGGTGAATAATCGTTTCGCCATAATACTAAATTAGTTGGATTAGGCGTTTAATAGTTCATTGTGCAACAGCCGCGGGCTGGAGTGAATTAAAGACCCGAGTTCGCAATATGATTACCCCTGGAGAATAATAAATCTTTCTTAAATGGCGACCTGTCTGGCCTAGTGGGTAGTGACCCTGCCTGTGAAGCCGATGGTCCTGAGGGCCTACCGCGAACCATGTTCGACGTGTTGCCTCCCTGTCACACTTACATACGAATTTACAAGTGCGACAGAGAGGCAACACGTCGAACGTGCTTGGCGGTAGGCCCTCTGGGTTCAAATCCTGGTAAGGGCATTTATTCAGTGATGAACACGGATATTTGTTTCTAAGTCATGGGTGTTTTCTAAGTACCCACAACACAAGCTTTATTGAGCTTACCGTGAGACTTAGTCAATTTGTGTAATAATGTCCTATAATATTTATTATTATTATTTATTTATTTATAACATCCTCTTTTTAGTTTAAATCGATGAAGAAGTATTATGTTATCATAAGTATTAGATCGCCCCTTTTAAGTCGAATGTTTATAGAAATAGAAATTCCCGGTGGTGTCGTTTTCGCGTAATGACCCCTTAGTATAGTACGGGAGGCCGGGTATGGTTGTCTCAGAGGTTAGTTGTCACAGCGGCCAAAATAAACCAATAAACGAACAAAAAATTCATCGACTCATTCATTACGTAAAGAAGGAGGCCTCTTGCGATCCTACGAAACCGGTAGATGCATTCGTTCGTTTAGATGTTTATTATGGCTGCTGTAACAACTAAGTTCGGAAACAACCATACCCGCTCTCCCCTAACTCAGTTCGTAATTGGTAAGTTAGTTCCAACCCAGAAAGAAATCTAGTACTTATTTGATTCTCATAATCCATATCTCCCCAAAAGCTACCTATTACAAATTATGCTACTTATGCAAACAACGAAGATTTTATTATCACTATCGATAATGTATACCTACATACCATGATAAATGATATCTTAATCCTGTATACCATGTAATTTATTGAAATGTTTACCTATATGTTTATCGATACCGAAAAGAGGCCACACGGAAATGTTATAAATACTTAAGACTTGATATAAATAACGCAAAACACGTACTTACACAGTTTATCTAACAAAATTTCTTCTATTTCAGAGTAAATTATTCGGCTCTAAATCCAATGATTTTGAAAATGAAGCATTAGCTGTTCATAATGACTACAGGAAAGAACATGCGGCTCCTGCTCTCATACTGAATAAAGATATGTGTAAAACAAGCCAAAAATGGGCCGAAGAACTCGCAAAAAAGGATCATATGCAGTACAGCCTCCATGAAGAGTACGGAGAAAACGTGTATTGTGGCTGGTCTCATAATCCTAATTTAAAAATAAGAGCACGTGACTGTATCGACAAATGGTACAGTGAGATAAACGATTACTCGTTTGGCAAGGAACCCGAAGTATTAAACTGTGGTCATTTTACCCAGATCATCTGGAAGAACACAAGGGAACTAGGAATCGGAAGTGCTAAGAGTAAATCGGGCAAGCTTTACGTGGTGGCGCATTACTTTCCTCCAGGAAATATCAGTAATCAATTCGTGAAAAATGTTTTACCTCCTGGCGCTTTACAATTTAAATCAAATATAACGAGCGGCACTGCACGAAACTCGAGTGGATCACCACTGCCTAGCCAGAGGAATAGCAAAAATCTTGGTGATATTGCGTCGGATTTAGTCAGTAAATTTAAAAGTACGTCTGTGTCAGGTGACAAATTTGAAGAAGAATTTTTGGCAGCTCATAATACCTATAGAAAAAAACATGGTGTCCCTCCTCTAGAATTAAGTAAAAAACTGGGAAAATATGCTGAAGAATGGGCAAAAATTTTGGTAAAAAAGGGACGAATGGAACATAGGGATCAACAGGATTATGGAGAAAATATTTTCTATGCTTGGTCTTCGGACCCTGACTTTGTCGTATCTGGGAAAGACCCGGTAGAGAAGTGGTACAGTGAAATAAAAGATCATCGTTTTGGCAGAGAACCTACCGACTTGGGATCTGGGCACTTTACGCAAGTTATATGGGAAGATAGCAAAGAAGTAGGAGTCGGCATGGCGAGGTCAAAAGACGGCCATGTGTATGTCGTGGCAAACTACAGCCCGCCAGGTAATATAATGGGCAGCTTTTCAAAAAAGGTTCGCCCGCCTTTGTAATGCTCCTTTTTTCAAAACTTGTCAAAAAAGTGCGCCCTCCGTTGTTGTTTCGTTTTACTAAAACAATACTAACTTACTATATTAAAAATGTCTTCGCTATACTGATCCTGGTCGTGTAAAGATGTGCAGGTATCTAAATATTCAATTACTATTAATTATGTTTATTATTTATTCATACACTTATGGATTCCGTTTTTTATTTGCTTTGTTCGTAATGGTACCGGGTGTGTAATGCTTAATATATTTATTAAAAAAAAACATACATTTGTTACAACGCCATTTGATATACATATATATTATATGTATATCAAATTGTACATATATTATATGGTATACTTAATGTATTTTTTTTTATACACGTTTCCTTTGTTATATTGTGATTTCATCTTAACTGTCATTGATATAAAGCCTATTGTAATATAATTTTTAAATAGTATATAGACATGTTTTATAATGACATTTGTTATATTATATTTTTTTATAACGTAATTTTTTGACATAATTTTTATAACTACTACGCAGGCCGTATAATTAAATTACAGATTATCAAAGTGTATTGAATTTTTAGTTATTTATGTGTTTTATGCTATCCTACTTCTTTTAGCTATTTTATTCTAGGGAGGTCGCAGTTCTAACCTAACCTAACCTATTTTTTCACGGTTTTCGATTCTGCGGGGGCCGCAGTTCAAACCAAACCTAAACCAGTTTTTGCTAGGTAATTTATTCTACCGGAGGTCAAAGTTCTAACCTAACCTAACCCTCCTTTTGCTAGGCAGTTATTCGTTTGTGCGGAGTCGCAGTTCCAACCTAACCTAACCCATTTATGTCATGCAACTATAATACCACACAAATAATTATGTGATGTCACTTGTTAGAACAAATAATATGCTTTAGAGTATGTAATTATTATGGCAATGTATTTTAGACGAAGTGTAAATATACCTTATGACCAATATACTAATAATAACATTAAGTATACGTTTAATTAGGTATAACGGTAGTATGCCATTTATAGTTTGTCAAAGAACTGTCTCATTTCAAACATAGACAGAGAGAATCATACTATCTTTGTCTTACACTGGTACTAGCACCCAAAAGAAAAGAATGAGTTGGCTCTACATACAACATTTTCCTAACGTTTGTTTCTGTCAGGGATCCTTTAGATCCAGTAGAGCCTGTGGGCCCGCTCGGCAACGTAATCCCAAGAATTTGCATACCTACGCATAGGTTTTTAAATTATACTGGGCGTGGCCTGTATTAAATAAGAAGCAAAAAAATCTAACTAGAGATTCCTTGGAGTATCCAAAATTACCACCAAGTGGTCCCGATGGTTCAAAATTCATTATTAAGCAGAAATTTTAATTTAAAGTCAAGTTTTGTAAGCAATGGATTCTCAAATTGCGATATGGTCGCTTAACTGTCGTAAGATGTCATGGTACCGGGACGTCTTGGTACGTGCGTTTTAGTACAATTTATCTTAGAAAGGAAAACAGAGAAAAGTAGTACCTACTTATTACTAGGAATTCAGTATGCATGACAAGTTATGTTTAGTTGACAAACTCGAAAAAACTTTTTTGTGCTATGGAATAGAATCTTATTATTACCTATTTGAAAAATGCTTTGAACTTTGACAATATTGACAACTGTCAAGCGAATCACAACAATTATTTATGTAATTCAATCATGTTTTGCTATGGGCCACCGTTTACGAGTTATTTACGAAAAACTATAAAACGGGACTTTTAACCCCCCCCCCCCTCCCACCACCCTTTAGCTTCACCCCCACCCTCGGGTACATCGGGTTTAATACACCATTCCCTACAACTATGACAAACTGTGCTTATACACGAATTATTTCCCCCGATCGGCAATGTTTGGTCTTCGTTTGTTAGCCTAAAAGAATTAAAACTCAAATTAAAAACATCCATACAAATTTTTAAAAGCTCAGGGCATGTTGCCGCGGGGTTATCCGTAAGGCTTGCCTAAATTGTGAGTGGTTTTTATTACAGTGCCATGAACAAAATAACTTCGCTCGAAATATCATATGGACAGACGAGTTCACATTCACCAATAATGGCCTGTGGAACAGAAAAAACACTCACTATTGGAGCAGCGATAACCCTTTTACGATGAGGCAATCAGGCCACCAATATCGCTTTTCGCTAAATATGTGGGCAGCCATTCATGGCAACGAAATAATAGGCCCTATTTTCATTAATGGTAAATTAAATACGAGGGCGGGATGATAAGTAATCAGCCTTTGCTCTTTATAAAGTTTCAATGAAAAAAAACTGCCCTATTTTTAAATTTGTGTCTCTGGCACTCTGTGTTCTTAATTTGAATTTGGTGGCGTGAATATTTTATTCATTTGCTATCATTTGAAAATTGGCTGTGTCAATTCTTTGCAAAACGGAGAAAATCGAACAAAGAGCGGTAATTAAGTTCCTCTACATGAAAGGTATGAAGAGTATTGATATCCATGAGGAATAGGCATGATGACAGTAATTAAAAGTCACTAAAATATTATATTTATTTAATGAAACTAGTCGTAGAATACGAAAAACGCATTTTTTGTATATTTGGCGAGATTGGTAAATGTTTTGTTAAAATAAAATTACAAAATACGCAAGTCCGCCATGATTAGGTGAACACCAATCAGAGCGAATGACGTCACGTTCATGTCAACAAATATCCAAAGTACTAAAAGTTCTCCTATGGCTCTCCTGCTATTTTATTTACGATTCACGGATTCAATATAAGTAGTTTAAACCGAATATTAACTAATAATAATAACTTGAATCATGGAATCATGTGATGATGCTTGGAGAGTTCTTACAATCAAACAAAGACTTTTGTTCAGCAGAATTTAGAAATGTCAAAAGTTCCTTGTAAGTACAATAAACAATATTTATAATTTTATAAAGATCATACTAATTAAGGTAATTAACTAAATCACAATCCTGTAAAATCGCTTTTTATGTGTATTCCATAGCAGGTTAATATTAGAATTTGGCATTATCTATTAAAGACAAAACTGGTGCAGTTTGAAACCTAACCTCAAAAACCTACTCTTATGCAACTTTTATATTAAAGTTACGCTTCAAACAAGATAGATACTGTTAGGTATAGTAACGGTCAGAGTATAGCAAAAGGGGCCCCATTTTAGGACAGAAATTTTTCATAAAAAATTTTTTTTCTCATTTTTGCAACTTTTTTGATTAGAACTTTAAAGAACACATTAAAATAAGCATCTTTTATTGATTACAATTTTTTGATTAACTTGCCCGTTTAAGAACTACAGCGGTCCAAAGGGGGCGCAACTGGACTTAGAAAATTTACTCAAATGGATTATTCCTAGCCACGGTTGGCAAATGTTTTGTACCTAACTGTTTACAAAATGGGAATTACACTAAATCAGTAGGTAGGTTAGGTTCGTTAGGTAGCTTTAAATGCCCGAAGGGCAAACCGCCCAGAAATAGGAGCCCCGCGAAGCGGGGCTCCGTCTAGTTAGCTGGAGTTCGTCGGACTATTTCTTTAAAAAAAATTTACTTCACAACGCAACTAGACGGAGCCCCGCTTCGCGGGGCTCCTATTTCTGGGCGGTTTGCCCTTCGGGCATTTGAAGCTACCTAACGAACCTAACCTACCTACCTATTGATTTAATGTAATTTTGGATTCCCATTTTGTAGCCAGTTACAAAACTTATTTACCAAACAATTCCACTCTGGCCCAATTCGTAACTGGCTACATACAAGGAATTTTATAAAAAAATGATATGATCAAGTTTATAAAAAAACTTCTCTCAATAAAAGAGGCTTATTTTAATGATTACTTGAAAATAAAAAAATAAAAAGGAGCAAAAATGCAAAAAAAAATTTTGCTCGTAAATTTTCTAAGTCCTAAAATCGGGCCCCTTTTGCTATACCCCAACCATAGTAACTGAAAAATAAATTAAATACTCACATCGAAATGATCTTCGCAAAAATAAAGTTGAGTCTTAGGCAATACGGCCGTTGACTCGCCTTGCAAGTGTAGCTACTTGTTTCGTGTTGTTTTATTGTGTGGAACATGCATAAATAACTTATTAGGAGTTGTAATTGATGTATTATTACACTGAGGAACTGCACAACATTTAAACACTGGTATTCATATTTAATAATACGAAATAAACAAATTATTTAATAAGCTTCTAAGGAACGCCTAGAACGTGCGTTTCACAGAACTAGGATGACAAAGAACAACTGTCAGGCTTTAAAAGTGCGACCAAAAATGAAATACAAGTGTGTGCGTAAATTGTCTATGTGAGATCAAAACTAGTGATGTCAAGTTACAACATATTAATAATCTATCGGTGTTTGACTGCTTTATCGACTACTCTTTCAATGTTTCTTATTAAAATAAAATGAATGAATTGAATCCTAAACGAAGCGAAGAATTCTATAGAATCCTGAGCATAGTGAGTGAGCGCCCAAGATGGAAATAATTTTGCTACCATGTGACACATACTGCTTTTCACATCACCTATGAGGTAATTATGACGTTTAAAAATATTATTTAAGCTAAAATAATAATGTGCAAAAATTTTAATGAAAATTAGTAAAGTGTTACTTTGATGAAAACCCCTTTTTCACATCACCAATTCGAAAAAGGGGTTTTTCTTCCCTGCTAGGAGGGATCAAGGTGGCACTTTTCTTCCCTGCTTCCTAGCAGGGATCAAAGTAACACTTTTCTGTTCTAGGACACTATTTTTGCATTTTTTGTACATTATTTTTTTAGCTTAAATAATATTTTTTTAAAACAATAATTACCTCATAGGTGATGTGAAAAGCAGTATGTGTCACATGGTAGCAAAATTATTTCCATCTTGGACGTAACACACTTGAATCCCTCACTATGCTCTGGATTCTACTTTAGAATCCCTCGTTACTCTTGGGATTCTATTATAGAATTCTTCGCTTCGTTCAGGATTCAATTTACGCCCTCGCCGTAAATGTCATTTTGCTCCCTTGTGACACAATCTACTATTTCGAATTGGTGATGTGAAAATATATATATTATGTAACTCCGTATAAGATAAGTAAAGTCTAATGAAAAAAAAAGTAAGCAAGCGTTGATAATAGGCGTAACATGTCAACAAATACCGCACCGCACCGTTACAGCTTTAAAGCAGGTTT
The DNA here is from genome assembly GCF_947568885.1 of Cydia strobilella. Classification (NCBI taxonomy): domain Eukaryota; kingdom Metazoa; phylum Arthropoda; class Insecta; order Lepidoptera; family Tortricidae; genus Cydia; species Cydia strobilella. The sequence goes on from NC_086068.1 coordinate 36,124,338, forward strand.
CTCGTCGTATGCGTGTGTGTGGTGCAACGTCGTTAACACAAACACATGCTAACAGTAGGCGCAAAGAGTTGACTTACCACAGAAAATATTTATTTCGCCACAAAATAAATAATAGTGCTACCGTACAGAAAGGAAACCTCCTACAAAACCGAAGTTTGACAGCGGTTCAGGGTCGAATCACGATGTCCCTTTCTAATATCTGGCACTATCCCTTTCGGCTATTTAGGGTTGTCAAAATTCAGACCATTATCTTATCTGTGACCACTGTGTGCACGACCGTGCACGCAAAGGGACGTTAAGTTGTGCCAACCCTAATAATTGCTCGGAGCAATGCTGAGCCGAACAGAGCCGAGTTTTCCCAAAGCTAGGAGTTTCGCACCCCTGATTTCGCGCCTTTTTCTACTGACAAGTTGGATTGGGTGTGTATACGCTGTGTGCAAGTATACGCTGTCTTGTCTTTCCTTGTGTTGGCGGCAAAGTCGTGGAAAAGTGGCTAAAATGTAAGTAAGTACCTACTGTGTTGAAAAGTGAAGTTTAAATTTACCGCTAAACATGTGCACCTTCAAAAAAGGTGTTATAACAATCGTTATTATTTTAACTCGGTTATAAAGGCTAATATCTTAATGATGTGAAAAAATTGTTAAATATATATTGTACCCATTATACCGACAAGTTATCGATACAGTCATATGAACATTTTGTCAAGCCCTAGCGTATAGTAACAGTTTAAGTTTTTACACAAAATATTCCAAATTATTGACTAATATGATACACTTTTTACACTTTTTATGCTGTTAATTTGACAAAATATCGTTAAGAAAACTTCGCTCGGAATGTCATAATTACCTGTGAAATGAATGTTTGCCTGGGTTATTTCGCCCTGTGATACTACAATCCGGCACACTACACGACACCATCTTCACTACATTACTTTATTGTACGTTTTCTTCCTGATTTCTTTTTATTTTCAAGGGCCGCCTGTCACTCAAAAATGGTTACGTTTTCTCATTTGTACTCTTTCGCACTCATGGGATGTTCATATACGTGATGGCTACCTTTTCCCACACTTCAGCTGTCTTTATGCGTGAGCATAAATTTTAGGTCTGTGGTGCGTTATGTTTATATGAACTTGACGTCACTAGGGACGCCATGACACTTACTAGCGTTTTGGAGCGAATTTAAAATCTAAAAACTAAAATGTAGTTTTTTCCTACTAAACCTTTATTAAATGTAGAAATATATATGTTATTTATAGTGAATAATTTATGGATTTTAACATTATAGGACAGTTTTTCAAAATCTGTCATCATGCCTATTGAAGAATGTGTTACGTGATTACGCCACAATAAAAAACTGGGTGGCTGAATTTAAACGTGGCCGTACAAGCGTCCAAGATGAAGCCCGACCCGGACGTCCAAAAAAGCGTCACTACTCCGCAAATTGTAAACAAAGTACATGATATGGTTTTGGCAGATCGGCGATTAAAGCTATCAGAAATAGCTGACGCTATAGGCATCTCAAAAGAACGGGTACATCATATTCTGAGTGAAGAATTAAATATGAAAAAGTTATCGGCTCGTTGGGTGCCGCGATTGCTTACGCAGGACCAAAAAAGGATTCGGGTGCAAAACTCAAAGCAATGTTTGGAGCGTTTTCAGAAAAATAAAGATGATTTTTTGCGTCGATTTCTAACAACAGATGAAACATGGGTTCACCACTACACACCTGAATCAAAAAATCAATCAAAACAGTGGACTGAATCTGGACGTCCGGCTCCAAAAAAAGCCATGGCAGTAAAGTCAGCGGGAAAGGTGATGGCTTCCGTATTTTGGGATGCAAAAGGAATTATAATGATAGATTACCTCCCAAAAGGTCAGACTATAAATGGAGAATACTACGCTAATCTTATACTTCCTATGTTGTTGTTATATTTTATTATTGTATCAAATCTACTGCGGATGGTGTACCGAGACAAACCTTACTGGTTTAACGGTACTTTTGTAATTAAGTTGTATATTATGTGTATTTACCGGATTAAATAAATAAATAAAAAAATAAATATACATAGATAAGCTTCATCAATGTATTCAGAAAAAGCGACCAGGTTTAGCCAAAAAAAAATCATCTTCCATCAAGACAACGCTAGGGTCCACATCTGTGTTAAAGCTATAGCAAAAGTCAACTAATTGAACTACGATTTGCTGCCCCACCCCCCTTATTCGCCTGTTTGGCACCATCAGACGTCCACCTGTTCCCTAAATTGAAAACTTTTTTGGGTGGACAGAAATTTGCCACAAATGATGACGTCATAGCCGCCGTAGAAGAGTATTTTGAAGGCCTTGAAACGAGTCATTTTACGGAGGGCATTACTGCATTAGAACGAAGATGGAATAAATGCTTAGAAATACACGGAGACTACGCCGAAAAATATAATCGATTTTATCACGCTAACTTAAGTTTTTTCTTATTAGGCTAGTTTCTTATCATCCCGCCCTCGTACCATACGATTTTTGGGATTGATAAATGATACCGAGGTAGAATATTATTAATATAATAATTTGACAGAAAACATAAAAAATATATGACATGGTATCAACTGGAAGTATTTACAAATTTATACATCAAACATCAAACATTTATTCAGCAAATAGGCCACATGGGCACTTTTACATGTCAATTTTTTACAAGCAATACAAAACCAAAATTTACAAAAACGCCTTGCGAATTCTGACAAACAACCACGGTTCTGCAGTGCTTCAGCGATGTTTGTTGAAGCCAGGGTACCTGACTTCTTTGCCATTATTAGAAACCGAATAGCGTCGTTCTGGAACAGGGTACGCATTTCTAATAATAGGCTTATTGTGACAGTAAATGAAAACATTTACCAAAATGCGTTTTTCCTGCATTGGTTGTCCGCGCATCAGCAACCGAACCGTAAGTAGTTTAGTTTTTTAGTTTTTAGTGAGTTTTATTTTATTTTATTTTTATTCTATTTTATTTTTACCGTATTTCTTTTTATGTTTTATTGTATTGTATGTAATGGGTCTATTGCCTGAATAAAGAAACATTCATTCATTCATTCAAAAACAATTACAAATATGGAATCAATAAAATATTAGATACTTTGTTAGAGATGTATCCAGTCTAAATGTCGAATTACACAAAAAAAAGAAAACTAATGAAAAATATACAAACAACAGGCAATTACTAAAATTGTTTAGAGATGTATAAGTCTCTAGGTGTCAGAGATAAAATATGTATAATAAATTAAAAATAAAGATCATCAAATTATCCTTAGAGGTGTAAAGGTCTCCAAGACTTGAATTGTTATATAAGTAATTATAAGACAAGAAATTAAATCAGACAGACAAGAACCGAATAAAGTGTCTCACGTTAATGCCACTCAAAAGTAAAGTTACATAGGACGTAACATGAAGCCCGTGTAAACTTAAACAGACCGGTCTTCACAAACAGCACCCGTTCACGAGTACGACGCGTATCTCAGCCATCGTCTCCCTCAACCTCCATTCGGGAAAGTGGCCACCCGATCAACGACGCCACCGTAAGCAAAGACTTTTAAGAGAGCATGACATGTTAAAGCTGCCGGGCTGTATTAATATATATAACGTAAATTAATAGTGAGATACAACATTTGTGCTCGTATGTTACATTAAAGATTACAAGTATGCCTACCTATAAATAACTAAATTACAAATTCAAATTGACATAGAGATGTAGGTCTCTACCTGTCAGAATCATTAAAAATATAGGTATTATTACATATAAAATAAATTAAAATAAAATAAAATCTTAGAGGTGAAAAAGGTCTCTAAGTGTCCAAAACTAAAATTAACTAAAACAATACAATCAAGCGAGAACATGATGGTCTCTTGAGTCAGTTCAACTGGACACTAGAATGGTCAATTCACAGAAAGAAAAGACTAAAACAAAACAAATATTGCTTAAATTTTATCATACTATCAAGATCAAGCTACTGTCTTAAAGGGATCTTTATCGTCTATTAGTAGATTGTGTCACAAGGGAGCAAAATGACATATTTACGGCGAGGACGTACAATTGAATCCTAAACGAAGCGAAGGATTCTAACATAGAATCCTGAGCGTAGTGAGGGATTCAAGTGTTAACGCCCAAGGTGAAAATAATTTTGCTACCATGTGACACATACTGCTTTTCACATCACCTATGAGGAAATTACGTACATATATTAGGTTTCAAAACATTATTTTAAGCACAGATCGATACGGACAAAGTGCCAAAAATATGTATACACGACCTTAGTATAGGTACCTACATACTTCTGGCACTTTGTCCGTATCAATATTTTCAGACGTGACTGTACTGACAAATTAAAAGTACCTACAGCTCATAATTATGTACCTAATATCTTTTCAAAGACAGCAGCAAACACCTAAAATGATACAATGAAAATCAAGTACTTTATTTTTGTAGATTTTTCTGGTAATAAATTAGCTCTTACCCCGTTTGAACACTATGAAGACTGATATCACTTATATTTATTATTATAAAGTTATTGATTAAAACTAAGTATTTACAAATTTATACACAATACAGAACCGCATAATTATGCTATGTGAAATATTTGTACAAAACTTTTTAAATATAAACTTTTTAAATTGCATAGACTCGTATGGCTGCGTGCTGCGTTTAAGGAGACCTAAAATGTCAAAATAAAAATTAAATTATTAAACTAATGTTTTTTTACGTTTCTTTGTAAATATTACGCTAATTAATTAATTTACTTAATTTAAATATGCTATTAATTAATTTAAAATACGCTAATTACATTTATGGTTTACAGTTCAACAAAATATTATTTAAGTAAAAAAAATTGTATGCACGTAATCGATTATAAAGAAATTGTAATCGATTATATGCATACTAATTTCATATGTCTTTATGTCAATATTTCATACTGACAAAATGTCCTTGAACAGAAAAGTGCCATTTTGATCCCTCCTAGCAGGGAAGAAAAGTTCCCTTTTCGAATAGGTGATGTGAAAAAAATCTTTTACAGTATAGTGCGCCTTACTTGATAAACAGCGCTTAACATGTGACTTAAATTTGTTATGTGGCAAATTCACTATATCAGCGGGCACTTTGTTATAAAAACGTGTACAGCTCCCGACGAAAGACGTACTAACCTTACGGAGGCGGTGGGCGGGCACAGCAAGTTTATGTTTGTTTCTAGTGTTATAGTTATGGATATCACTCTTAAGCTTGAATTCGTGGATGTTTTCCGAACATACATAATATTGTCAAGTATGTATTGAGATGCAACGGTAAGAATGTTAACTTCCTTGAATTTCTCTCTTAGGGATACTCGAGCGCCCAGTCCATAGATGGAACGTACAGCTCGTTTTTGCAGCACAAATATTGTCTGAATGTCTGCCGCTTTTCCCCACAACAGAATTCCATACGACATAACACTATGGAAGTAACTAAAGTATACCAGCCTGGCCGTCTCTACGTTTATTAGCTGTCTGATTCTCCTCAAGCACTCCGAGGGCTACCGGGGACCCCGCCGATTGAGTTCCATTAATAAGTACTCGCTGAGTTCTATCCGAAAGGTACGATGATACTAGGTCAAGGGCACTAGCTTTTATCCCATAGCGGCTCAATTTTCGCTTCAAATTTTCGTGCTCAACGCAATCAAATGCCTTTGACAGATCCCAGAAAATTCCAACAGCATCTTGAGCTTTTCCCAGGCGTCAAAGATTTTAGAAGGACCTTTGGTAAAACTAAATTGGTTGCCATCAAGCAGTTCATTTCTGTTGAAATGTGACAATAGTTGATTCAGAATAAGTTTCTCGAACACTTTGCTTAATGCCGGTAGTATTGAAATTGGCCTAAAGTTCGTGGGATCTGTTCTCGTTCCTGATTTAAACAGCGGGATAATTTTGCTATATTTCATAATATCTGGAAAAATTCCAGCATCAATACATCTGTTGAAAATTTCAGCCAAGTATGGTGTAATCGATTCAATAATGGAATGTAAAACTCTGACCGACATACATAATACAGAACCGCATAATTATGCTTTGTGAAATATTAAACATATATATATATATATATAAACAAATTCGATGTCTATGACACCTAAAACGAATAATTCTATTCACCCCTTTCTTATGTATATCGATCGACCCCGTTTTAAGGATGGGTATCGAGAAAATTGCTGGTTTTCTTTAATTTTCTTTGAATTAGGCGGGTAAAAATTGATTTCACAAGTGCACAATTGAAAAACTAACAAGGGACTCAAAAAATGATGTAAAATGTTCATATTTGGATTATTGATAAAAATCGTCCTTGACGTTGAAAATTCTGTCTTTTCACACCCGTTTACAATAAGTATGTAATAATAATAATTTTGTTCATTTTGGTAAATAAAGGATATTGTAATTTGAAATTATTTTATTATTTATACATATATAAGGTGCTAACAAATTAGCTACAGAAATTTTACGAGATGGTACAGTCAGCTGCAGAGAAAAGGTACCCCACGTCCATACTAATTTACAGAACTTTGTATGCAGGGGGGGTGCCTTTTCTCTGCAGCTGACTGTACTTTACACTAGAACAATTAACTTTTAATAGAAATTAAGAAAATTTCTTAATTTTTATTTTATTTACTGAACAAAATAAATAAACTATAATTCTATCTAAAACATAATCATCTTGTATTTAACTGCTTGTTTGTCTTAAATGTCATTGTCAACGTGTCATTTGATTTATCAACGTAAAGTGGCCAGTTAAGTTTTATATTTAAAAGAGGTTTTTTTACAAAGCAAATTTGTTTTCCAATTTTCTCAAAATAACATCCTAAAACCTGTAATGTTTCATACTTACATATACTTCAGGAGCCGAGTACTATCAACTGTAAAGATATCGGTAGCTAATTTGTTAGCACCTTTATAAGGCAAACAAAGAAGTACAAAGCCGTAAGCAGGTATTACATTAATGCCCAAATTATATTGTGTATATTAATAAATTTGAAATATATGTTATTAATGACATAAAAATATACAAATATAAGCATTATGTAATAAATCATAAGACTGCAATAATTAAAATGTCTGTAATCTGTACAATTCCAAAATACGGGTTCCACGGATGTTGCTTACATAATCTCGTATGTCAATGTGTTTCGGCAGAAAACGCCCTGGCAGACTTATATATTCCTGAAGTGAAGGTTCATATCTACCGACTGGAATTGGTTTCATGCTGGTATCAGATGGGTTAATTTAGGGGTCCCGATGGTCACCTTTGAGAGCGTCTGCCAAGCACTTCCGGCAGGAATCATACTGGCAAATTTCGCTTTTCTGTATCTACCAGTAAATTTCTAACTGATGCCATAGATATTATTTCGGTATCAGATGGGTTAAATGACCCCCCCTTTTTCGCACCGGAAGTGGCTATCTTTTTTGTACTTTCGGCAAGTTCCGCCGTGGCAGACTATTAAATTCGGACTTAGCATCACTTTTATGGGAAATCATTGTGCATTTCATCGCGGTATCAAGTTGGTTCGAAACTTTACTGCCGGCTCTTCTACCAATAGTGCACTGTGCAGTTTGTCAATTTAATTATTCCAATATGAATACTATTCATCAGGCACTACTATTATTCAGGCACTCTCGGGGGTACGCGAGCATTTGGCCCATCTGGCTGCCCACGTCTCCCTCATTTTGTTGCGGAACTGTTTCGCGTTGCCCCGCATGGTGTACACTTTACGCACGTCCCCCACTTGGCTTTTTGAACAGGATATGCTTTCTCTGGACGACACGCTCAGGGTTGCGTTGGAATCGCTGCTGAATGTGAGTTGAACGAAACTCAGTGGCGTCAGGCTTCCTTACCGGTTCGATACGGCGGTCTTGGTGTTCGGCGAGTACAGGACATCGGTTTGGTGGCCTTTTTAGCGTCGGCGCATGGTTCGGCGGGTCTCGTTGCTCGTATTCTGGGAGTCCAGGGTAGCGATGTGTGCGTGCCATTCGTTTCCGAGGCTTTGGCGAAATGGGCCACATTATGCCCTACCGGTGAACGTCCTGATAGCGTGGTGGCGCAGAGAGCATGGGATGACATCCTTTGCAAGCTTGCGCGTGCAAGTTTGGAGAGTGGGGCTTCGGGGACCGACTTGGCGCGCCTCAAGGCAGGTACCATGCCTGAGTCGGGAGCGTGGTTGCATGCTTTGCCGTCTCCGCACCTGGGCACACTGTTGGACAACGACTCTCTGAGAATTGCAGTGGCCCTAAGGTTGGGATGCAAAGTGTGCAACGCGCACCGATGCATTTGTGGTATGATGGTTGAGGAGAATGGTCACCACGGGCTGAGTTGCCAGAGGTGCGCCGGTCGTTTCTCGAGACACCACTCTTTAAATGAAATTGTGCGGCGGGCAATGGTGTCGGCCAATATCCCGTGCATATTGGAACCACCAGGCTTGTCACGGTCAGACGGTAAAAGACCCGACGGGCTCACCTTAGTTCCCTGGCGGAGGGGGCGGTGTCTTTTATGGGATGCAACATGTGTTAGCACATTTGCTGCGTCCCATCTAAGACACAGGGTAAAAGCGGCAGGTTCAGCGGCAGAAATTGCCGCCAAAAATAAGCATGCCAAATACTCCGGGTTACAGGGGGCGTACGAATTTGTGCCCGTTGCTGTCGAAACAGCCGGACCATGGTGCAGCGAGGCGTCCGAATTGTTCAGAGAACTGGGTCGGCGGCTGAGAGAGAGGGGGAGCGATCCCCGATCTGGGTCTTGGCTTGTCCAACAGGTCTCCATTGCCATACAGCGCGGCAACGCTGCGAGTGTGATGGGGACTTTTGGAACCGGCATGCCACAGAACGGGTCTTAGGTTAGTTAAATAGTTTTAAATTTGTGGCCAGTAATTAAATTTCAATACTATTCTATTTTACTTAATATTACGGTTATGGTTGTTTATATTTCAAAAGGAACAGGTTGTATCATCGTAGTAGTTGTCGTGAAATTAAAATAAACATCCTTACAAAATTTTAAGTGAAAGTTATCTCGTGAAGTGGTTATCCAGTAAGATTGGGATAATTATTATCAGTGATTTTATAAAAGTGCACAATTTTTGTTGGATTAACATTTCAAGTAAATTTATAGCATTTTACTCATTTCGTCCTTTTGTCCATCAGGCCTATTTGATAAGAAAACTGTTAAGTAATGTAGAAATCTACATAATATTTTTCTTCATCTCTTTTTCATTTTTACGTTTTTTAAGCTTATCGCGAGGTCTTCAGCTCACAGAGCCACTAGTTTAGTTATTCGACACCAATATGTCACGTATGAATATTCGTCATGTAAATACCATGTCTAGCGATTTCTGCGCCCGTTATTGCGTTACCTATAAATAACGTTATAGGAAAATACAATGCACAGCTCGAAAACATATCATGCAAGTGTGTGGCGAAAGCCACAGCTTGAATATTGATACATGGGTGAAGCTGAAGAGTGCCATGAAATAGGAAGTTTATTTATTGGAGTGAACAAATACTACATTTGAAATTAAATAAAAGCTTATAAGTTTCATCACAATCATAAACATTGTTTATTTTATTTATTTCACCTGTGTATTTTTAAGAATAAGTGGGGATTTAAGGTTTCGTGTAAGTATAACTAGGTACAGTCTATTGCAAAAATAATATATCTTACTAAATAGACGAAGCGCGCAAAAAATATCTATATAACACAATCTTAATTATAGAGCTTATAAAAGCGTGTCAAATATATATTATAATAACTCAATTTTAAAGGGAAAGTGAACGACCGATTCTTTATACAACCCAAGTCCCCATTTTTTTCTCATTTAAATAAAAAGTTAAACGAAGGGGCATAGCTTTTGATAGGAATTGGAATGGAATGTTAATAAAAAAATCTCTCGTCGGCATACATATAGACAAACTCCAAGAACTGATGTATAAGATCGAAATGTTACTAAGTTTAAAACTTATATTTACTTTGTTTAAAACTTATATTTTCATAAAAATAAGTAGGTCTACAAAAACGTTAGGGTCCCAAGAATGCTTGAAAGCGGCCTTAAATTGCTCCGTTGCGACTTGCCTACTTAGCGATGTGGGCATGGCAAGGCATGAACTGGTGCACAAGCTTATTCCAAGAAGTTAACTTACGAACTAAAAAGATACGTAGGCTATATATATAATAAAAGATTTATCTAACTTCACAGCAGTGAAATTACGAGTTAAGTAGGTATCTATTAACTCTTTTCTTGGCATGGCATCCTACAAGATACATTCTACTAGATATGGCATCTAATCAAGTCTGCTACAAAATTCTACAAGTAACAAAGGAGAATATTCCGGTCCCATGCATATTAGCCCTAAGACTCAGCAGACATGAAGTATTCATTGTTATAAAGCGAAAAACTAGAGTTCCCTTTACGTTTTGCTTTTTCAATAAATAGGTAATTGAAATTACTCAAGCGAATTCAAATGTTTACCGTTTGATTCATTTCACAGATTAATTTCATGCTCTGCACAAAATTCTATATTGAAGTATTGCCAATGCATACATTTGAAGAAGTTTAAATAGCGGTGGATAGCCTAGATGGGCATGTAACTTATCTCTTAACAGCAGTTATATTAGCTTTAACTTGCTAATATAAATTATAGTAATGACGTGCAAAATATTTATATATTTTGCAATTGCGGTAAGTAATAAAAATTATGATGGCACTATTGTAGAACGTTGTATTATCTAAATCTGTGTTATGCAAAGGAAAAAGTTCCATTGACAGTTGTCGATATTAGCTATTTCAATTTTCATCCTTATGGGAGTTTAGTACCAACCTAAAACACGTTATAAGCATCACTATTCATAAATAGTGATGTTCCTAACGTGTTTTAGATAATGATTCAACGAAGAAATCATTTATGATTACATACATACATATAATTATATAGATTTCGATAGAAAAGTGTGATCTTTTCAAGCGATGGATTTTATACTACTCATTGACAATTTGGTAAAAATAATAATAGAACATTTTAAAAGTAAATGACTCTGGCTGTGATAGTTGCCAATTCAACATTTTGTCATGTAATTAAACGGTAGGTATAATTATGTAACTTTTTCCTACCTTATTTTTTTAGCTCTGACAATATTTTAGGATGTTTTGATATTAAACGTGTATTTTTAATCTTTTGGGTTTGCCTAATGTAAGTCTTAGTTTACAACAAAGATAGAAACATGAGATATTAAAGAATACAACGTTGTTTCCATACTTTTGGCCTGGGGTGTACATCTGCCGATGCCAGAACATCTATATTGCTTTGAAATGAGTAAATAATAGGCAAGTAATAATCTTGCTAGCTCAAATTATCTCATTAGACTCACTATAACAGGCTACATCTATTTATAAAGTGCCCAATTAAACACCATTCTTATTTCTACGTGGTTCTTTATTAAAAACTGACGTAAACTAGTTTGTAAAATAAAAATTCGCTGTAATTTCATAGGTTGATTCATGAATGGTTCACCAGAAAAAAACAGTTACGTTTCCTGAAATATCAAAGTATTGCCATTTACAACGTCTGCGTTGTAAAGTATGTAGGTACTACATACAAAGTTCTCATGCGTCCTAATCTAATCTACATAATGAACACAATGATGTTATGTTTGACCCCTATGCATCGATGTAATGTCCTAAATCATAGACACCTGTGAATCGACAGCTTTAAACTAAAAATATAAAACATTATTTCAGAGTTATAGCGTTGTATGTGCTGCAACAATACGATCAATGGACCAAAACAAAATATATGCTCCTAAAGAGGTATGGTTGGAAACATTTATTTACTTACCTACAACTGCAATATGAGATCTGTTCTAGATATTGGATATATTTTTCTAATACATACCTACACTCCTACAACATATTTCTAATGAATTGTGCATCTAGCATAACTGTAAATACTCAGGCTAATACCAATACAATTTAAGTTACTTACTTCAATCGCAGGTTTTGTCTGCCCTCAATATTCAGCACAATAAAAAACCGTAGTTAACTTTAGAAAGAAAAGCAAATCCGTGGCCACAAAAAATTTTTTGAGGCCTGTGGAGACAGCAAATGATAATCCAACTAAAACATGAATTGGTTAAACAAAATGGATATCTTATACAGGATACACCCCAAAACTAAAAAAAATAATATAATGTATAAGATAATGTATATGCCGATACACGCTCAAGCTCTCGGATTTGTCGCTACTATTTTAAGATTCTGATGTAAATAAGTGAAAATAATTAAGAAAATATTTATTAGTGGAAACTTCGAGAAGGCCACAAGTACTGGCGTATGTCAAAAAATCAAAAGCGGGCCGATATTAACCTGATGGCTCGCCAACTGCATCCCTGGCTTATGAAAATGAACACTGCTGTCAAGAATCCAGAAGATGGAGGAAGGTATTTTATGAGTGCATTAACCTAATAATCAACATCCATATCATTGTATCACTCACATTCACGCACTCAAGAGAAGATTTTTAATTCGAGTCATAAAATATTTTGCCTTTCGTGCATTGGGAGACTTATTGCACAATAATACTATAAATACGCCCTCTTCCTTACATACTTCACTATGTTATACTATGGTACAGTCAACTCAGTGCCCATGAGTGCTGATGTATTAAAATTTTGTTTTATTAAATGCATAATTATCGCGGAAATCGAAGAATAACATAAACTGTATAATCCCTACTGCATCAATAACTACCTAATGTAAGAAACAGATTTAATTGTATTTACGTTATAATACCACAACATACTAAATATTGGTTCTTTTTCAGATATAATGCAAAACACAGAGTAATCAGCAGTCAAAATAATATACGGGTAAATTGTGTAGACTTGTACGCGTGTAACGCGTGCAAATCCGTGGAGAGACTATTATATATTAATAAACGATATTATGATTATGATTATCTGTCTACTAATTAAGTCAACGCGCATGAACACCGAGCGGCGGGATGGTCAAGGGATGGATGTCCGTGTGATATGCAATTATGCATACAGGCACCCACTCACTATGCGTCATAATCATAATAAGTCACGAGGCTTTATTGGAAATCAAAAAGTGCATTCATAGTGTTTCAGAAAAAGAATATTTTTCTTAAAAAATATCTACAGTTAAGCTATTTACGTGTTTGGCATACCACCTCTCTTCTTAGCTCGTTGCATCATTGACACGTTTATGCCGCATTTCCTATTTAGCCGTATGTAATTGACAGTTTTCGGTCGAGCCAAGGGTATGCCACTTGAAGGCTTAGGGTTTATGGTATGAGTTTAAGAGAAAAAAAACACATAAGCTTCCTTTGCTTCGCGCTGTCAAGTAACTAGTTTTGAGTAGCTTAATATGAAATCCTTCAAAGTGATAGCATTTAGAAATTTAGGTACATTGTTTTCCGTTACTAGTCTTTAATGTAATATTTATTAGTTATTTTAGATGATATCCTGTTATTCAGTTATTTATGTATCAACATAAAAAAATATAATTAAACAAAAATTTAATAAACTAACTAATTACTTAAATGAAACTAATATAAATAGGGCCTGAAATTTTGAGTGTGGCTATTGACAGATTGTAGGGAGAGAGCAACGCTTTTTATTATCGATATTATCAGACTATTACTATATCAATGCGGTTAATTTATTTAAACAAAGTAATAGGGGATAGACACATTTTCTCAAGTTAATCTTTCCGATATTTCGATTTTTGTTCATCATTGAATGAATGAACGAAATGAATAAAATTAATATATTCCAGAAAACATTTCCAAACAACAAAGATAACAAACTATTTACGTACATAATAAAATACTATTAAATTAAGACGAATAAACAAAATTAATAATAAGAAATAAATTAAATACAAAATCATGTCAAGTAAAAGAACGTACGTGTCGGATAATTTGATATAAGTACATCGTTTGAGGTTTAATTAAACAAAGAGACTAATAAAAAAACCGGCCAAGTGCGAGTCGGACTCGCGCACGAAGGGTTCTGTACCATTACACAAAAAAACGGCAAAAAAATCACGTTTGTTGTATGGGAACTTAAATATTTATTTTATTCTGTTTTTAGCGGCAACAGAAATACATCATCTGTGAAAATTTCAACTGTCTAGCTATCACAGTTCATGAGATACAGCCTGGTGACAGACGGACAGACAGACAGCTCTGCAGCGGAGTAATCCCGTTTTACCCTTTGGGTACGGCACCCTAAAAAACTATCGTATTGTTGATAACATCGATAATTAGCCTTGTTCTCTCCCTACAATCCGCACACAAAATTCCGGGCTCTAATTCTAAAACCTAAAATAAAATTCATACATTTTTTAAAGTTGTATTCTGTGAATTTTAGAAGAACAAACTACGCGAGGGATACAGAAGTTTCCGTCCCGTGGGAGTTCGTGTCTTACCCCGTACCCGTGCCAGAAATATTGCACGCAATAAACCGGAGTCCACTCCCTCCGCAATGAAGGGCTCTCAAGGTCGAGGCGGACAGATCTACGGACATCTGGACAATCTTGGCATAACGTAATTTTTAGCTACCTCATGATGTAGGCCTACATGCTAATTGCGAACGATAACACCGACGTCGGTTACTTGCTTTTAAATAGCAATTAACTAGCATCAGTTCCAATGTCAGCAAAATAATCCGACGTCAGTCACAGTGTTTTGAAATTAACCTGGGGGCCTGGGGGCCTAGCCGAGATGACAATCGTACATCGAAAAGTCACTTGCCTATTTCCATACATTAGGCTTCCGGTTTCGAGCGCCATCTTGATAGTTAGCATCGTGATTACAGTCTGGCAAAAAAGAGTAGAAATTAAAAAGTGGCAACACTGTAGTGTCGTCCCTTTCAAATCAATCTAAGAAAAACGGGACGACACTACAGTGTTGCCACTTTTTAATTTCTACTCTTTTTTGCCAGACTGTAATTCCTAATATCTATAGCTTAATATACAGTAAACTAATGTGGCAGTGTGCAGTGAATGGAAAATTTAACTTGAAGTGCGTTTAACCACCATTTTGAAGTCAACGGCCGGTTGCCCACGTGCTTCTTGTAAAGTCGAGCTAATAACATCATCGTACACTGTCTTGTACTAACTGAAGCCATAATTTTAAAAGAATGAATGAATTTCATACATTATTTAAGTTCAGGTTGACGTTTTCTATCAACAATGTTCATCTTAGCTAGGCCCCCTTCAGATTCACTAGGTACCTACATATGTCATTTCGAAATTATATTTCAGCATTGCATAATATGATCCTTGTTCGATCATACCTAAATAGTTAATAGTTACGAACTAACACTGTGTTTCAGATACGATAAAACAAACCAAAGGATAATGTATAGTGTCAATAGAAAAAACAACCCGCTAGTTAGGTAAGTAGGGGAACTTGGGGTAGGTCGATCCCTGGGGGAGGGAGGGGACACTCGCTAAGCTTGATATCAAGTTAAACCAAACGTGATTCACTTTTTTACGCTAGTAACAGTCTTTCATACCAACCTAACTTCGCGTTTGGTCATGGCACGTTTTGACAAAGGTCGGTAGTTTTGAAAAGGCGGTCGGGAAATAATTAATTATCGGTAAATTTTAACTGGGTTTATTTAATAAAGTGTGAAGTAAATGCTAAAGTGAGTGTGTTTATATGTGGTATTTTTTATAAAAAGGGACCTTATTGTCGATGGCGCTTACGCCAATATAAACGATGCTCCGATATAAATATAATGTCGTGCGACGCTGTGCGGCGTAAGCGCCATCGACAATAAGGTCCCTTTTCATAGAAAATGCCCCATATTGTCATTCGTTTATTAAGGTGTGGTCATAGATATGGTGTGGTTGATATTTGATTACATTGAAATACGTAGCTTTAAGTACGACATGTTCTATAACCTCTCCATGTATGGAGGGACTTCGTCCTTTTCTTTTGAGTTAATACATACATAGGTAAATACTTACAATATCTACTCGTATTAGCGATTGTTTAATTGTCGATAGTCAAAAAATTGGTTACTCGATTGTGTTGCTATCTGAAAAAGCTATTCAAATTAAAAAAATATATTAATCGCTGTGATATCCTGATAAATAAATTAGCTATGGGTCAAGTCAATAGATTTTGAGAAATCACCTTCCGAGTACAGCATTCGCGCTAAAAAACTGTATACCATGTGTCCCCGATTATCGGAGATTTGATTTCTGCGGATCAACTAACCTTACCTTAATAAACTTTAAAGTTGTTTTTGAAGACATATCAAATGATGTGCCACACAATGATACTTTCTGTTCATATTAGTGTTCGTTTCTCTATCTTGATTTATTTATTTACTCAATTGCTCAAAGGTTGACTGGAAGAGATCCCTTATTAGTTCGCCTTTGTACATTGTGTCTTATGTACAATAAAGTGTTTACATACACACATACAATGGTTATTGCTAAAAAAACTTTTTTTACCTTTTACATGTATGAAGTGCCCTCGCTAAAATATAGGTATATACACGGTGAAATTTAATCGGTGATTAGGAACTAATTTTTCTAATTCAGTCATTGATGGCGATCACATTTATGTGGCACTAACACAATTCTAATTTGTTTTATTATACCCAACTTTTGTTGAAATTAAATTTTAATTGAAATTTATTGTCACCCTATTGTCAATTTATTGTCAATGGTTTAGTCTAAAGAGTTTAAAAACCTTCTTCCAAAGTAACAGCGATTAAAAAAATTAAATCCTTATGAGCAATAAGCTGTCAAATTGTTAAATTCCCCGCCAAAGCGATGGCACGTTGACGTACACCTACTTCCCTTCAATAGAAATGGACCGCGAGCCAGGCGCAAATTTCGTCAGTCATAGCCTCCCGGGCGAAAACTCGTTAGCGGTTAACGGCTATGTATGATGAACCTTCGTGAACGTCAGCTGCCGCTCCGTTGGTCGGTTGCGGAATGGCAGCCACCGAAACGCGTAACACGGTCTTTCCACCGCGATACAACCGGCTGACGATTTGTTTTATTAACAATAGCATCTAAATTGGCACGGAACCCTAAAAAACTGCAAGTAACTAATTACGCCTTTTGAGCTTGGACCGTGACTACGACAACGATTTCAAATACTTTAATTCCGACGTATTTGCCATTACAACCAAGTAGAAAGTTGTTTGTTGGTCACTTACAGCTTCTCTACTTTGTATCTAGTATTTTTGAAGTGAAACTTCTTATGCGACTTCCAACTAACGCATAAACGTTTAACGCTACCATAGATATATGTGTGCGTGCACAACTACATATGCATCCATACGTGTACTTTCGTCCCACATAATATTAGGTCTACTTGGCCAGTTTACAAGTCCATGTTTTGTTTGTAACAAAAAACTTTTATTGATTGCAAGATATCAAACAAAAAAAATTACTTGTAAACCGCCCAAGTAGACCTATTATTATGTAAAAAAGATTATAAAGTGAAATGAATATAAAAAACCATAATAGTAAAGTAAGTATTTTTATTGCTTTCAATTTGGTATACAAAGATAGTACCTAATAAGAGCAGGTGTATATGTAAGTACCAGTAAGTTAAATCCACCGCTTGCAGCTTCCGACTAATCCATTTTCTTGGAATAATAATTGTCATTGTATCGCCACGCCACGCTCTGTAGCTCCGTACACAGTTTGCTCCAAATATTATTTAAAATAAACACATTGTAATGTTTGATGTCGTGATTCGGGTCCTTCTGGTAGCTGATGAATTTCACGCATAGGTCGTATCGTATGTTTTGTCTACGCACGATGCACTCTATCTCGTCTTACTTAGCGGAATCAAATTGCACAAATCTTTGCAGTGTCATCGGACAAGTTTGTCTTAAACAAAATTAAAATAGGTAATTTTAAAGGTCTTTATTATAGCTAGCCTTTTCATCACTGATTGCAATGAGCGCCCCGGATGGTATTTTCTTCTTACCTTCGAGGATATCTAGGCCTCCCGGCATTGCCTTGAGCAATGATATCTCTGTTTACGATATTATTTTTTTCTGACAGTATATATAAATAACGGTTGCTAGTTAACAACATTATGAATAAAGAAAGGTCTTGATGTACGAGGTATATGCAAACTTTTTAATGTTGTATTCATGCCTTTAAATTGTATCAATTTTATAGTGACCTATAGATTTTGATTTTTAGATTTATTTATTTCAGGATAAAAATTACACTATAAATTTGCATCAATGTCAAAATTATGCTTATCTTCTTATCATGATCATCAAACATTACATACTAAAAAATACAAAATAAATTAAAATAATTTTCTCTCCCAATAAGGATCGTCATATAAGTATGTATAAACAAAAACATCAATTTCAGCAATCAATATTAGCAATTTAGAATCATCATTAAATGTCAAACAAAATAAAATATCACAAAAGAAGTAAATGTCATTTTTAAAACACAATAAATCATTTGAATCATAAATATAATTACATATATCATTACAAATTCAATTCCATGAAGTCACTTATAGAGTACAGAGGGTTATCCAATAAAAGGTTTCTCAATTTGCGCTTAAATGCTTCGTCACACGGCTCATTTTTTAGGTCAGCAGGTAGTTGTTCGTAATAAGTTGGGCCAATGACTCGAGGGTTCTTCCTTGAAAGTGCCATGCGACGGGGAACTGTTCTCAGACGCCCTGTAGCTCGAAGCAGTTTGCCCGGAAAGTTAACTGTAGCAAATTGAGATATATTGTGTCTTACATATAGCAATAGATCGAACAAGTATTGTGAGTAGTGCGTCATTATACGTTGAGAGCTAAAGAGCTCTTTGCAAGGATGCCTGTGTTTTACCCCGGCAAATGTACGTATTGCGCGTTTCTGCATTATTAGGACTCTTTTTGCATCTGTTGAATTACCCCAGAGCAGTGAGCCGTATGCCATGATAGAGTGGAAATGCGCAAAGTACCTGCTTTAGGGCTTCTGCGGAGATTAGTGGCTTTAGTTTCCTCAACGCAAACGACGCACCACCCAACCGATCGCAAAGCTTGTCTACATGGCACTTCCAATTTAGAGTGTTGTCAATCAGGAATCCGAGGAACTTACTCTCTTCGCACATGGGCATCGGAAAGTTAGCCATGCACGGTGGCAGTTGAACCTTTCGTCCAGAAAACAACATAACATTGGATTTCGAATAATTAAGTAATAGGCCATTTGCTGAGAACCACGCCTGCAATTGGTCACAAGCCTCATGGATTTTTAAGGCCAGCTGGTCATAAGAGCTGGCACCAACTAATACAGTCGTGTCATCCGCAAAGAATACAGACAAGCCAGCTCCAATGTTCGATGGCAGGTCGTTAACAAATAACAAAAACAGGGTATTCCCGAGGGACGAACCTTGGGGAATACCAATATTTATATGGCCTACATCGGATTGTACTGTCCTGCCGTCAGTGGGTAATTTCACGACTTGTTTTCGGTCTGACAAGAATGAGGTAAATAGTTCATGGGCAGTACTTTCGATTCCATACATTTTCAATTTATTGAGTTGTAATTCATGGCTAATGACGTCAAATGCCTTTGACAGGTCGCACAGTATTGCGGCAATCTTATCCTTATCGTCTAACCCCGTCATGATATAATCGAATATCCTGTACGTCGCGGTGGTTGTCGACTTATTCTGTCGGTAAGCGAATTGGCTTTCCGTAAACAGGTTATTCGATTCTAAATGACTCATAAGGTGAGACGATAGGACAGATTCTACCATTTTAGAAATGGTAGGCACTATTGTAATATGCCTATAGTTATTGACGTCACACCTGTCACCCTTGCCCTTGAAGACTGGGCACACCCTTGTGTTTTTCAGCACGTCGGGATACGTACCAGTTTCAAAAATATTATTTATGAGAATGACCAGTATGTCGCCAATAACAGGACATAAACATAAAATAATTTTTGGCGAAATGTCAAACGCATCGACAGTCTCGCCTTTTTTAACATTTTTTGCAATGTCCTGGTCAACAGATCACGGGTGACGAATGGCAGAGTGTAAGTGGGTATGGGTACATCGGATGTATCTATGTGCCTCTTAAGATAGTGAGTGGATTGCTGAATATCGTTTCGTATTGCATGTTTGGACCCTATGCCCAGAAAGTGTGTGTTAAAAGTGTCTGGTAACTCGCTACTTTTCACTTCTATGTTGGTGTTTAGATCGCGAAGACAGATGTAGTTCGATCTTACTTTTGTACCCACCTCCTCATTAACAACCTTCCATATTTCTTTGGCTTTATTGCTGCTGGAAGCCAACCTACTCTCAGTATGAGCCCGACGAGCCTGTAACGTTGTGGACTTAATTAAGGAAGAGTAGTGCTCAATACAGTCAGTCAATATGGGGTTGTTGGGATACTGGCGGCTTATTTCGTGTAGGTTATTGTGTTTACGAACTAACTCCGTCAAATCGTCAGTTGACCATGGTAAATTGTTACGTTTTCTATGCCTAATCTTTTTGAACGGAAAGTGAATATTCATATAGTATGTCAGGATATTAAATAATTTAGTAAATTTAGTCAATGTCAAATTCAATATTATAAATAAAACTAAAGTCATAATTATCAATGTCAGTATAAAATGAATGGAATGAATTCGCATTAAATAAGCGGCGCTCAATCACCTGATTTGACATTTGTTCATGCTCGGTGGTTAAGACGATTCTCGCTGATTTGGCCTTGAGCGCCTCAGCGTCTCTGTACCCGCACCCCGCTCACTGCGATCGTACGTGAATTTCGTCTCGGTGCGGCGACTGCGGCGGAACGAGGTTCAAAGAATAACCTACAGCCCAGAGGCGCGCGGCATTTGGCGCTATCCTCGTATTTGTGTATCTTTTGCAGATATTTTGTTGTTTGAGTATGAGTAGATCATGCGTGTAGTGGAGGTCGTAAATTATAATAAAAATATATTCCCTTATGCATTATACTTTACAAACCTCAGTTAGTTAATTTGTGTTTTATCTGTTTCTTACAAATAAATACCTAAGTCAAATCGACGGATTAAGATTTATAGCTAAAGCTTGGTATGTACTAAATTGAGGCGTACAGTGCGTTTATTTTATACAGTTTTTTTTATCCGTATTAAATAAATATAAATAATGCCATTAATAGTTAACTTATAAATTAAAGTACCTACTAGCTTCATATACTACTACAAATTTGTTATTTTTCGAAGTTCGAAGTTTTCTCAATCATTACGTGGGAATGTCATCATTATTAGGGTTCCGTTCCTCAAAAGGAAAAAACGGAACCCTTATAGGATCACTCGTGCGTCTGTCTGTCTGTCAGTCTGTCACAGCCTATTTTCTCGGAAACGACTGAACCAATTAAGTTGAAATTTGGTGTATATATATGTAAGTTTGTGACCCAAAGACGGACATGTAACGTATCGTGTTACATATCAAATGAAAGAGCTCATTGTGAGAATCTCAAATGTATATTTTTTATAATTTTAGGATAAACAGTCAATTCAATTCAATTAAATATATTCTTTATTCAAATAGGCCTAGCAACAAGCACTTTTAAATTGTTTAGAAGTTATTCACGAAAATAGGCAAAAAATGAGCATTCCCCCCCTTTATCTCCGAAACTACTGGGTATAAAATTTTGAAAAAAATACACATAATAGATCTTTACCTATAGATCACAGGAAAACTTATTAGAAATGAGCAGTCAAGCGTGAGTCGGACTTAATAATTTAGTTTTTGATCCAACCCCTACGGGTTTATTAAAGACATTTCACGCACGTTTCACATAAGAAATAAATTGTTTAATTTGAGTAATGTACGGAACCCTTGGAACGCGACTCCGACTCGCACTTGGCCGGTTTTTATTACAAGCGCGCGACAACCAAATCAGCGCTTTGCAGTCATTTATTTTTTTAGTGGTTAACATTATAATATGTCGGTTAGAAAACATTTATTTATTTATTTCAAATGTAGTTTTCTCAAACATACGTATATTATAGTATAATATATACGGATATTATCATTACATTCATTGTAATAGACCGCAAAATACCGTGTTGCGCTCGCTAATGCGCGTCGCAACCAAATCAGCGCTCTGCAATTATTTATTCTTTGGCCACAATAACTCCGATATTATAGCACTTTGCTTGTGCAAGGCACGGAGCGACGAGCGACACAGCCTCCTCGTCTCAAAGCTGGCACACGACTGCCGGCCACGCCATTTTCAGGCTGCATACGCATGAAATGTGGAAAAACGTTCGATTTCTTAAGAAAATATTTTTTGATTAAGAAAAGCTATGTTGCATTTGTAGAAAACATTTTTGTTAGTTTAAAAATAATTTTAATCGATTAAGCCGTTTAGAAGTGATAAGTAAAGTTAGCCGCAAAACGGCCTGTCGTGTTATTTTTTTTCGGTGAAACTACAAATTTCAGGAAAAAAGTCAAATGTTGCGATTGTTGTCCATAGAGTGAAGATGCATATATATATTTTTTTCATAATTTTTGGTTTACTCATTTAGAAGTTATAAGCTCTAAAAAGTAACAGTTTTTGGCCAAAAACTGCGCGAAGCGCCTTAACAAGAACCTTTGAGCGGTGTGGTCGCTTATCGCAGTAACCACCGGTGTCACTGAGAGCATCTCAGGTGCAATGTCGGTTAGACCGCAGTCAATGGACGTCGCACAGTCCGCAGTCTCGCGAGTGGGAAACGTTACAGTGTTACGACATCCATAGGCCCTTAATACATCATTAGTGCATCGTTTTAAACTAGAATCTAATAAAAAATCAACATTATGGTCACCAATGGGAAACTTTTGTTTTCGTCAGTTAGCTTTCGTAATAGTAATTCCAAATTCTCAATATAAATGTCAAATTACCATTTCCAGTTCTATACATTACAATAACAATTAATTTACAAAAAATAATTTCTATAGCCGCGAATTCGAAATGATACTCCACGGCAAAAGTAAGTAGGTCATTACGTTCTCGATATTCTGTGCCTTCCTTTACGTACAGCGAAGTACCGCCATGTGCGATATTCGTGCGAAAGTAATAACTAGCTAGCGCGTACCCACTTAACTTCACTCGTGCGATCTCATTTTTTCGACACCAAATCTCGCCAAGTCCTAATACGTGCGGTTTCTCCTGTTCGTTAATAAATCTAGTAATGAAGTTTTACCACATAGTGATCGGACGTTTTGGTGTATAATAACAAACTTAGATGCTAAATTGTCTTTGTTACCTTGAGTTTTGTTGATAAGTTTTTTGGCTGAATTGTGTTAAATAAACGCACTGACACCCCAGATGGCCAATTTTTGGAGTCCCTGGCGACCTTTTGTTTGTTAGCCGGTACATCAAGGCGAAAAGAAGCGTATTTTCCGCGGGTGACTACCAGCTGCTCACATACTGGCGCCGGTATGTCCATTCGAGTCTGAACATGTCGAATGACGTCGTCTGGTGTGGTGTCCTCGCTGAGGTTAAAGATATGAAGGCTCGCGATGCGGGGACCAGCAGCGCGAAGATCAGTTACAGCTGATTTCGTTGGCAAATTGACGGCTGATGATGCTGAACTTGGTGGTATATCTAGTGGTGGGGCTGCAGCCAACAATGGGGCAGTTGGTGGGCAGTGTATCACTCCAGAATCTGTTAACACCGCTGGTGTCGCACTCAGGAGACACCCTTTGGAGAAGAGGCTGCCAGTGTCGTCACCAATTTTCGCTGTTGTGGTGGCCCTACTGGCAGCGGCAAAGCACCTTGAGGGGACATCACCTCCGTGGGTGCCTGTGGACTGCTTTTATGGGCTGCAGTGATGGCCTTACGCCTTAGCCCAGAACGGCGCTGGTCTGAGGTGGGGGCCACAGGAGGTTCTTGGGTCGGAAGCTGGACAGCAGGCGGCGGCGGAGCAACAGGGGGCTGCTGGTCATCACCCAGAAAGATCATGCCGAGAGGGCCAGACTCATTGAGTGAGACGTTTTGTGAGTCCGACAGTGTTGTGTTATAAGTGCCGGTTATAGCCCTAATAAGCTTTTGTTGCTCACGGATGGTGTTATGGCAAGCTAATAATTCTTCTTTCATGTTCAATATTTCGTTGTTTAAATTTGAAGTATTATCCATCAACCTGTTAACCGCCGCCGTATTCGTAGTAACTTTAGTCTTCGTTGGAGCCATATCTTGCGTCTTCTTATAATTAATATGTGAAATTGGATGTCAATAGTTAATAAATAACATAATAATTACACTTAAAACTTTGTTTTAAATAATAAAACAATTTAAATATGCAGAGCTGTTTAAATTTGGCTGCTAACGGTAGCAGCGCCCTCTAGTGACGTAGTTTGCATAATATTCGGAAGTCTCCTTTACGCAATTTTTCTTTCAAATCTACGCTATCATCCTCCATCTTTAATGACGTTAACTATATTCCTAGTGTCCCCCCCCCCCCCTGATTTATACTCTATTGTTAACTCACTTAGAAAGGGATGGAGATAGAAAATTCGAAATTTACGATCTTCGCGGTAGCCGGCCTGCTTCGACATTCGACCTTGTGTAACTTATGTCTTCCTGGTCAAAAATGTGTCATTTTCATTTAATTATGGAAAATGTGGTTTTAGCAGTTTTATAGTGGTTTTGATACCAGGAGTATATAAGTTATTCACAGTTGGCCTTATCGACTAGGGGACGCACGGCGCCGACCAAGCGGACTCGAACGCAGTACAGGGTACCAGGCGAACAAGAGTCTGAAGGAGGTTTAGAAAGTTAAATTAAATATATATAATAAAATTTGTCTTAAAGAAACAATATGAGTTCACTAAAAATCAATTTCTACCACTTCCTATTTTCATTTCCACATTACGAAGTTTCACTTCTTCCGCGCGGAAGGACTCCACGCACTGTTTTTTTTATAAGATTTTCTAAAAGTACTGAAATACGAAACGCTTAAATCAACATTTATGAGCATTAATTATGAAAAATTTAAATGATTTGTTATACTGTTATAGCAGAAGTTTTTGTTATGGTGTTTCAATATTTATTTTCTAGATTTCAATATCTACTATAAAAAAAGGTTGTGTTTGCAAGCCAACAGCATATACGTTGTATGAAATTCTAGTATAGTCCTCTAGTCCTCAGTCCTCCTAGCTTGACTCGCAGCGCCCGAATCATCATCCTCATCAAAACCTTTAAGACACTTAACGACAATATTACATTGCATGTTCCATTAAATATTAACTTCCCTTTATTATCGGTTTCAGATTTAAAAAAACAAAACGAAAGTTATCCCCGGGTGCTCGAAAAAACAATCGAGAGGTATGATTTTATTAAAGGTGCATTTTTAAATGCAATTTCTAGACTTATTATTTAATCTTATTACAACTACCTATATATATTTTAATTCCTACACATACAGTTAGCTCGTTTTCTTTTGTATCTTTAATAATGTGTTTCTTTTCTTTTTCGATGTCCGTATAGTCTACTTAGTCATTTATTCAAGTTTTATGGTGGTAACCATTCATTTTGCACCTAACAGTTAAGACAATCAGACAATGCATTTGAAATAACCATTATAATTTGTTTATTTTTGCCAGGCCAACCGCACCAAGCACCGCAACTACTTAATCGTTTTTTTATAAACTAGCGACCCGCCCCGGCTTCGCACGGGTAGTCCAACTAATTTACACAAAACCTTTACAAATTATACATATAAACCTTCCTCTTGAATCACTTTATCTTTTAAAAAAAACGGCCAAGTGCGAGTCGGACTCGCGTTCCAAGGGTTCTGTTTGTAAACCATTAACCATTAGTTTGTTTTAATTGACAATTTTTCGAAATAAATTAACATTAATGGCCATTGATGTTAATGGCCATTACTAATTCATTTTCCGTCAATGGTTAATGGTTAATGGCCATTAACCTTTTTAATTGTTAATTTTTAATGGTTAATGGCATTAGCGTTCGGCCAACACTGGCTGACCGTACGCGGTACGCGTGCATAATCACACCCCGCGACTACCCCGAGGTTTTGGGTGCGGGACGTAACACATTTTTTGAAGATTTTTGACCCCCCCTCCCCCCCGTGTAACGCACCGTAACGTTTAGTTGTACCCCCGTACGTTAATATCTAAATAACCGTTTGAGGTGTGTTGATGAAATTTAGAGAACATGTGTACGTATCTCGCAAGTTTCAATATATGAGCCAAATTTGACGTGTTTATGTGAAATAGTTTTTGAGTTATGAGGCGGTCAAAAGTGGCTCCAAATAGTTCATGTATAATATTACACACGATGCTGCTCGCCAGTTCTGTTAGCTTGAACTTGGCTTGACAGGCTGCCGTGTGTCTAAATATTACACTATTACACTATCCTTCCCGCTTTAATTGATACAGTAAGAAAAAGACGGAATCAATCGTGATTTTTGTAAAAAAAGTATAGTTCCATACATATTTATGAACTCGACTCTACCTAATAGTCTACGTATCTCACGCGCTTGGAACTGTCTTGGCGCACTAGTCGTAGCCTACTAAAATTATAAAAGTGATGTTTGTACACACTTTAAAATTCCGTTATTATTCCATAAACATTATCTTAGCCACGACATAATCAAACACCTTAAGTTTTCTACCCATAGAGTCAATGTTTATACGACCACAATAACTTTTTTAGGATCCTTTTTTATATTAAAATGACGAGCTGTTATTTTAACATAATGATGGTCGAAATACAAATTTGAAGTGTGCATTTACCTTAATTTGCTATCTATATATTTTAAAATAACTTCATTTTTAAACTAATAGATAGTCGTTTTCTTGTTAAAATGTGCTTCACAAATAGTCTCCAATATACTAATTCAGTTGTCAAAAAAATTATTGGTACTTGCCTTTAAATAAACAAAAGCTATAATGGCATTAAAATACTACTAATATTGGAATAATTTGATGCTCTGCTTTAGTTGCCAAAGTATTAATTTGATGCTCTGCTTTAGTTGCCAAAGTAATACCTATTTCTATTTTTTTTAACTACCGAAATCCGAATAATTAGTTGACCGGTTAAATACGTGCCCTAGAAAACTGCTACTTTTGGTACATGCGTTCGTCACATTTATTTGTGTTCCCTTGTGCGGTATAGCCACAGACCTAAAATTTATGCTATGCTACGCTATGCGGCGCTTTAAAACTTTCACAATATAGGGCGATCTTTTGCACTAGGTGCACGGTGCCACTGTGACATTAAACGCGCGGTAAAGTTATGTATCTGACTAGATTACAATAGGAACAAGAGTTAAGCACTGTACAACATAGGTAGTACAAATAATTTTTTTATTGCCAAAATTACTACAAAACATATAAGGTTTACGCAAAATAGATTAAGGAAAATTTATTAAAACCACGTAGTCCCCGTCTATTACTTAATGTTTTACTTAATTAGCCCGAAAACTCCTCCAGTGAATTAACTTTACGCTGACGCTTGGAGCGTCATTGTCAGTCAAATTTCCTAATGAAAGAAAGTAATTCTTAAAACATGTGTAGCATGACGCTACATCTGTCGTCATTCTTGGAAACTACTTTTCCATGTCTAGTTTGCTTGTTCGTTTAGTCGTGTCGTACAGTGTGAATTGATTCACGCAAGTACGATTAGATGGCGCTTATATCAAAGGTTGCCGAAGAACCTAGAACTTTTTTTGTATGTGAGAGAGCTGGCAGTTATAAATTTAAGAGAGTATTGATTTTTTTTTGAGGTGTTGGAGATTGTAAAAGACGTCAGATCGATCTAGAGACTTGAAGGGAAAAAGTCGGAACAGTGCATTATTTTGTTCTTTTTTTGCTCCCTGGAAGTGTGTGACCGAGTCTGGGACTGCAGAGCATTATTTTTTGTGCGCTCGCGATTTTTTAAGTCGCGTAGTCAATATTTTTATGTAATTTGGGTGATATCCAAAGAGATTACGAACGATTTGCATCTGTGAAAACATTTGTGCTCATAGACATCAGTTAGTTGCTGGAAAGAGTTTGTAAAGCATACGCTTTCTTTCTGAAGGAGTGCTTTTGAGCCTTCCGTTGGGAGGGCTCCGGTCTCCGGAAGGCGGTGCCGAGGGGAGCGTTTTGAGCCTTCCGTCGGGAGGGCCCCGGACGGCGCTCGTGAGAGTCGTGAGTGCCGATCTTGTGGGACGATCGGCAGCCGTCATCAATGGACTCGAGCCCGTGGTCCGCGCGGTCCGGTCAGGTAGAACTGAGGGTTTGGCGAGCTGCGGCTTGACGTGCTCTATTTGAACCCAAGTTTTTCAAGCTTCAAGATTATTTTTTATTTTAGTTTATTTTAATGTTATTAATCCGATTCCTTTTTTTTGTAACCAGTTAATTATTTGCCATAGTTTTTTTCTTGTAGTTTTGCCAACCTTTGCTAATTATCTGTGATCCGCATTTTTCCAAATCTCAAATTTCAAATAGCCTCATTTGACGGGCGTTATAAATATTCGGTTTTGAATTTAGATTTCCTTTATCCAGTAAATCAGCCATCATCGTCCATACCACTCACATCTCATTAATCCTTTTTTTCCTTCACAGCTAAATTTTCAGCCGTTCTTATTTTGTACCTATTCCTTTTCCCTTTATGCGGAAGACAGACATCCACAACCATCCGATAAAATATTCTGTTGAAAAAGTGTTTTTATAAATTTTGAAGAAAATTGTCATTTTATACACCGTGTAAAATGGGATCTTAATTGCCGAACCGAAATATTTTTGTATAAGTGCTAAAATTACACGTGTAACGCAGAAGAAGTTGTTTTACTGCACATGATGCTTTGCTCACAGGAAACCAGACCTGAACTCGGAGTCGCATATAATTTAGATGAACTTAATGCTCCTTCGGACGACATTCAAGAAGACCTTAAATCTGGAAATCCACTGGACAACGAAAACGGTATAGCTCATGATGAGGTCAGTCGCGACGTGGAGCCGTTTGAAGATACGCCTACGTCTGCTGCATCATTCCCTCACACCAGAGAACTCCTCGTTTACGGAAATATAGACAATCTCGGCATAAGGTAAGAGCCTTAACACACTGTCGATTTGCAGACGAGATGAAATCGAATTTGCCGCAGGCGCGCAACGATTTTGCCCCGAAATTGACGAATTCGCTGTCTGATTTTTTATTGTCTTCAATAGTCCTTACAGATTCTTTGGCGATCCTTTAAAGAATTAGTCTCATTGTAACGTTCAATTAATAATGCAACGGCCTCATAGCCTAGTTGGTAGTGATGCTGCTTACGAAGCTGGAGATCCCGGGTTCGAATCCTGGCAATATGTGTTCCTGAGTTATGAATATTTTATATCTTCTATGATTCTAAGTAATATTAATAAAAAAACCGGACAAGTGCGAGTCGGATTCGTCCACCGAGGGTTCCTTACTTTTTAGTATTTGCTGTTATAGCGGCAACAGAATTACATCATCTGCGAAAATTCCAACTGTATAGCTATCACGGTTCAAGAGATACAGCCTGGTGACAGACAAACGGACTGACGGACAGTGGAGTCTTAGTAATAGGGACCCGTTTTTACCCTTTTGGGTACGGAACCCTAATAAGAAGAAGAATCCGCAATGTTGCGATTAATTCTAAAACTTAATTTCACGAAAGATCCCTATTGAGTTTTTTCCCTCTTTATGTTGCGAAATTACTGCAGTCGCATTATTTTTGTTCCCTTCATTAGAAGAAAAAGAGTACTAATTGTCTGTATTTTTTATTAAACTTATTCTCGAGGTATAAATACCTACACTGATGATGATGAGAGATGTTATTTCAGACGAATACAGTTATTATTTATTGCACATCTCCATTTGCTGCTATCGTAAAACGGCGTGATTTTCAGATATGGAAAAACAAATCAACGAGTATTGTATAGTCAGAGTAGAAGAAACACTATACTGGTATGTTGTAGAAGGTTGTAAGCGTAAAATAAAATAACGTTTTTTTTTTCTATAATGTGAACAGAATAGAACCTCTCGACTTTGAGTATAAAATAAAGCTTACTCGAGGTTTTTTTTGACGACTAGATTACTTTTACGAGGTAAGTACTAGCATTGTTTTGACATTAGACTTTTAATTTTGACTGTCCCTTGGTGGGGCCTCGTTATTTTTTTTTTTTTTTTAATCTTTATTAAAGGGCTTTTTCGAGTGAACGAATATGTCGCCCCATAAAACATCACTTAATTAACAAAGTTAAAAAAAAATAAACAGCCAAATCTAGTATGTACATCACACATTTCTGTCCCTCAGACCGCACTTAACAACATTTAATACCTTTCCAACTACATCGGACATGGGATTCGATAGGTAGGTATTACATAACCCAATGGAACTGTCATTGTCATGAAATATTTGTCTTCTAGGTCGCTCATTTCGGACACACTCCATTAAAATGTGATACACATCTTCGACGCGATTACATAAGGTGCATAATTCCGAATTCACTTTACGCATGAGATAGGCGAACTTATTCAATGGAATGTGTCCAGAACGCAATCTTAACAATAAAACTAGATCCTGCCTACACAACACACTGTTATCAATCCACGGAGAGTTAAAGGGTTGAGGCTGAATTGTTTTATACCAAATACCTTTGTCCCGAGACCTCTCGTCAAAATATTCCTTCCACAATTCGCGACACTTTACTTTGACTAAATATAAACAATCACTATATGGGGGTAGGAGGTGAAATCTCTAAAAAATAGTTTGCACAATTAAGGATGACTCACGCTAGACCGGGCCGCGCCCGGGCCGAGGCGTCCGACATGTCATTTTCTATCGGTGATCACGTTGTGCTTTCAATAGATAACGAAGCGGCCCGGTCGAGCGAGTCATCCTGTATCTGTTATCGGTCAATAGATTCAGCCGGATGGTGTAACCATCGTAAAAGGTTATGTTAACATTGACAATTTCTGGAGACAAAACTATAAAAATAGAAAATAGTGAGCACGATTAAAACACACGCTTAACAAGTAACAGATATCCATTGTACACGACGTTGTTATAGTTAAAAAAAAACCGGCTTCAAACAAAGAGGATAATATAAAATATTACCCCTTTTTTATTGACTAGCAACTAATGTTTTTGAAGTCGGTGCCAATCCAAATCTTAAAAGCGTCAACACTGTCGAACTGAATGCCGACCCTGGTGCGGTTCGATGAGAAAGAAAGAAAGAAAAGCTTTCCATCTGGTTGTAGGTATGGATGTATTATTTACCGATATTGTAATTACTTAAGCCTTTATAAGGCATAAGCGTGTCAGGAATTATGTAAAATTGAACTAAAGTTCCAAATCAGGTGAGAATAATTTTCCCTCTGAATAAAGGCTTAACTTGTCACCGACTCCAAACATAATATATCAGTTGTTAGTACATGTAAAAGTAGTAACAAACTGAAATAAATGTAAACTCATGTAAATAGAAAATAGTGAGCACGATTAAAACACACGCTTGACAAGTAACAGATAACAGATGTCTATTAAAGAAACAATGACGGAGCCCTCCAGTGGTGAAGGCCGGATTCGAACCGGCGTCTTTAGCTATCCGGGCGAACGCCATGAACCCCTCTAGACCACCTTGCTATGGCGGAACCGGTCCCAATTATTCGACTATATGCCATCTTATATAATATTTAAGACTAGGCGTCTTTGACCAACTAGACCAAGCAGTACATGCTTGCTATACGAATCCTTTACTTACGGGATTACGATATAGCGAGAGAGATTGGTGCTGTCATCTCTGCACAATATATTTAACATTTTTAAAATTCGCGTTTTGAACACATATTAAATCACATTTACAATCGGTCTATCGCGAATTTATTTTGTTACCTTCACCGACGTTTCGGCACAGGTTACATTGGTCGTGGTCGCGGCTAACTGACGTCCCATCACAATGTCAAAACAGAGATTTGTGTGACTACCCGACGAAAAGTGTATTTAAAGTTTGGGGTAGACATCACATTTTCAAACCACCCACTACACATAAATGTTAGTGATGAAGACCGAGGATTGCGCGGATGCGGGCGCCCTTGGCTTTAACTTCATCACTGGTCCCCAAAACCCAATTCGCGATAGACCCGATTGTAAATGTGATTAAATATCTCTACACAACTTTGGGAACAAATCAAATTAATATTATCAAATATTTTGATTTGTGTTTTTAAGTAGTTACACTTATAAACTGAAAAATATGTCATATATTCACGAAAAAGTGACGAAGCTCTCCAGTGGCGAAGGAGTAACATTTTATTTTATCCTTTTTGAAGTGAGTCTGTTTTGGTTTGGTCTAAAGCGGGTTGGGAAGTTCACATACATTTTTGAATTTCTTCGCGGATGTATGCAGTGTTCCTCACGGTGTTTGGCTTCACCGAAAAGCAACTGGTAAAATGTCAAATGATATTTCGTACTTAAGTTCCAAGAAACTCATTGGTACAAACCGGGGTGCGAACCCGCGATCCACCCACCACCCACCCACGACCGTGTTTAGTTTCCCCAAACCACCTCATGGTTTTGCCCACGATGGTTCTTGTTTGTGATGTTTATTATTCAATAAATAAAATTTTAAAAAGTGACATTATTTGCTGTCTCCAGGAAACCCTACTAAGGCTGTTGGAACAACCGTCGTATTCCCGAGACCGGATTCATAAGTAAGTGCTTTCTACCAAGTTCCAAAGGGTGTTTATTCATGTCACAATTTTATTTTTGATAAAAATATTTTTTAAGAAAAAAAACCGACTTCAATGGGGGATGCCGTTGAAAGATTACTTATTGTTGATGGTGTGCTCTTAGATTCCAGACAATGAAATGAAAAAGACTGCATCTTTTGCCTTATTATGTAGAAAAGGAGGTAAAACCACCCAACTTTTCAAGTAGCATTTCGTATCTGTAAGGGTCGCAGTTCTAATCTAACCTAACCCACTTTTCTCATAGCATTTCGTTACTGTCAGGTTCACAGTTCTAACCTAACCTAACCTACTTTTCTGATAGAAGTTCTGTTCTGTGAGAATCGCAGTTCAAACACACCCACCCACCTAACACACTTTTCTAGAAGCATTTCCGGGTCCCGGTCTGGGTTCGGATCCGAGTCCGGGTCCGTGTCCGGCTGTCCGGGTCCAAGTTTGGGCCCGAGTTCGATCTAGGTCCGGGTCCGAGTGGGGGTCCGGGTTCGGTCCGGCTCCGAGTTGGGGTCCATGTCCAGACCCGGGTCCGGGTCCGAGTCCGGGTCCAAGTTTGGGTTTGGGTCCATAACGAAGAGAACAAATCGCCAAACGTAAACTATGCGTCATTAAAGAGTTCCATTCTGATCATCATCAGCAGTTCCACTTCATCAAATGTCACTTTTTTAAATGTAAGTGCTTGATTTGTTGATAAAAATACTAAAATCACTATATGTATGCCTTTAACATTTGAGGAGTTCCCTCGATTTCTCATGGATCCCGTCATTAGAACTGCGTTTTGACAAAAACGGGACCAATCTATATGTATATACTTACAATTAAAAAAAGAATTTTCAAAATCGGTCCAGAAATGACGGAGTTATGGAGTAACAAACATAAAAAAAACAACCGAATTGAGAACCTCCTCCTTTTGAAATCTTGAAGTCGGTTAAAAATGTCATCGACTAACCTTTCTTTCAACAGTCAAAACCTAATTTTCATGAGTTTTTTGTTCGTATGGCCACCACCACGTCTACTTCGGTTTTTATCATCAGGGAGTGCAAGATAAATGACAATAATTTGTATAAAACGCCAATCGAAACAGATACGTGAAGTTTCTCGCGTCGTCGTCATTTTAACTTTTCATTTGGCATTTTGTCGATAAACGATTATTATCTTGGTGAGGCCCCATGATCTGCGCATAGCACAATCTAACAATAATATTACTATTAACATCTAGTAAAATAGAAAGCAAATAAGCAATTTATCGCAATAATGTAAAACTTTTTCTTCTTCCTACCCTTATCCCTCGTTATGTGGGGTCGGCACAACATGTTTTTCTCTTCCATTCTGCTCTATCTTTCGTTACCTCAGCACACTCCTTTCTTTCTCATATCCTCTTTCACACAATCCATCCATCGCTTTTTGGGTCTAACATACGCTCTCCGTCCATCAACATTCATCCCTAAGATTTTTTTGCCTATATGGCATTCATCCCTCCTCATCACATGCCCATACCACGCAATAATGTAAATATTAAAATAATATATGGAAATGATTAAAATAATTTTTAAGAAAAAAAACCGACTTCAATGGGGGATGCCGCTGAAAGTTTACTTATTGTTGATGGTGCACTCTTAGATTCCAGACTATGAAATGAAAAAGACAGCATCTTTTGCCTAATTATCCTAATCCATCTCTTGCCTAATTGCCTAATTATTATAATATTGCCTAATAATGTAGAAAAGGAGGTAAAACCACCCACTTTTCTAGTAGCATTTCGTTTTTGTAAGAGTCGCAGTTCTAACCTAACCTACTTTTCTGATAACATTTCGTTTCTGTAAGGGTCACAGTTCTAATCTAACCTAACCCACTTTTCAAGTAGCATTTCCGGGTCCGGGTCTGGGTCCGGATCCGAGTCCGGGTCCGTGTCCGGCTGTCCGGGTCCAATTTTGGGTCAGAGTTCGGTCCGGGACCGGATCCGAGTTGGGGTCCATGTCCAGACCCGGATCCGGGTCCGAGTCCGGGTTCAAGTTTGGGTCTGGGTCCATAAGGAAGAGAACAAATCGCCAAACATGAACTATGTGTCATTGAAGAGTTCCATTCTGATCATCATCAGCAGTTCCACTTCATCAAATGTCACTTTGCTGGATTTGTTGATGAAAATACAAAAATCACAATATGTATGCCTTTCACATTTGAGGAGTTCCCTCGGTTCCTCATGGGTCTCATCATCAGAACTCGAGCTTGACAAAAATATGTCTTAAAAACTTAAGTTGCTTAACAAACATAAAGAAGAGGACAAATCACCAAACGTAAACTATGCGTTATTAAAGAGTTCCATTCTGATCATCATCAGCAGTTCCACTTCATCAAATGTCACTTTTTAAAATGGAAATGCTGGATTTGTTGATAAAAATACAAAAATCACTATATGTATGCCTTTCACATTTGAGGAGTTCCCTCGATTCCTCATGGATCCCATCATCAGAACTCGAGCTGGACAAAAGTGTTTCTTGAAAACCTAACTTGCTTAACAAACATAACGAAGAGGACAAATCGCCAAACGTGAACTATGCGTCATTAAAGAGTTTCGTTCTGATCATCATCAGCAGTTCCACTTCATCAAATGTCACTTTTTTAAATGTAAGTGCTTGATTTGTTGATGAAAATACTAAAATCACTATACCTATATGTATGCCTTTAACATTTGAGGAGTTCCCTCGATTCCTCATGGATCCCATCATCAGAACTGCGTTTTGACAAAAACGGGACCAATCTGTATATATATAGTTACAATCAAAAAAAGAATTTTCAAAATAAAAAAAATAAAAAACGTACAACCGAATTGATAACCTCCTCCTTTTGAAATCTTGAAGTCGGTTAAAAATACAGCATCTAAAAGGCCATAAAGGAATACAAATACAAATAACTTCATTTTGCATGAAATATGGTACAAAAGGACTGGTGGTCAGATAATATTATACATAAGTAACACATATTTCACCAGCATCTGGCATGCAAAAAACTAAACTTACAACTAAAGCTAAGTTTAAACAATCATAGTCAAGGCCTATATTATAATTATAATACACCTACCTCACTCAAAAGATGTCATGTATTCCTCAATAGCTTTCTGTTTAAGTCGCAGTCGAGTAAAATGTTGATATTGGGGTAGAACGTGTACAAATGTATAGACAAAAGTGAAATTCATATTCCTCCAAGTTTCATATTAAGAGAATATCCCGTGAAAGTGTATAAGCGCTAAATCTGGATTCAGCTATTATTTTCTATAACAAGATGTATTTTTTCCGCAAAGATATCTAGGACTTTTTCGTGTAGAATTTATTAAGCCTTAATGTTGCCTTACACCATATTTTCATAGAGAACGTATATTTGGAGTAAAACGCAAATTTCTCCAGGATGGTACACATTTTCCAAGATGGCTGCGATTCCTCGAGGTCCCCAAATGTCAAATAGTGTGGACATGAAAAAGGGACCTTTAATTAACATACATACCAAATTTCATATCTTTGGAAGGATTTCGAGGTGAGACTTAATCCGATTTTGCTACAACGGAATAGAAGGCTTTTTGTACGAGCCATGCTTTTGACGCTGGCATAAATAAACTTGATATTTTATTAACATAATTATACAATATTATAAAAACTTAAATAACATAATAATTATAAACTAATAATATATATCAAACTAAAACTACCATTAAAATAAACTAACTAAAACTAAAAAACCTAACTTAAAAATAAATACTAAAAACTAAAAACTTACAACTAAACCGGGACCCTTGGGCAGGGTTCCCAACACGCAGGCAGCATTCCCGCGCTGTATTGCAATGGCAATCCTTTGTGCGAGAAAGCTGCCCGCGCGAGGGTCGCCCGTTGCCTCCCTCAGGCGTTTACTGAGCTCCTTGTGGAGCTCGAGTGCACCCTTGCCCCAAGGTCCGAGTGTCTCGACGCCAAATGGTGAGAAAAAGTATTGGGCGCCGAGACAACTATACTTAGTGACCTTGAGGCGTTCCCGGGCGTCCGCCGCGGCTCCCGCTCGTTTGCTGGTTGCTGGGAGGTAGGACGCCGCCAGCGTGTCGGTGCAAAGCCATGCTTTTAGTTTTACTTTAAACATTTTCAAAGGCAACTGTTTGATGTCATTATCCAGTCTATTATAGATTTTTATGCTCATACAAAAAGTGTTTCTGCTATACAAAGCTGTTCGTTTGCAAGGTATTGCTAGCCTATCAGGGTACCTTGTATTAAAATTACATACATCTTGAAACGTCTTGAAAAGTTCTGGGTTCATTTTAATAAACATACATAATTCGTATATGTACATACAAGGTACTGTCATTAGCTCAAGATCTTTGTACAATGGTCTGCAAGATGTCATAATATCAATGCATGGCTTTTGAGCTATCAGCGCTCGACTTGCATGGCACGAGTTTCCCCATAGGATGATCGCATATCTGAGTAGGGAGCAAACATAGCCATGGTACGCTTGTATGGCTGCCTTCTTGCTACAAGTTTCCAGTCTCCACAAATCATATACAAAAGAGTTTATCTTGCCACACACTTTATCGATGTGACTTACCCAAGAGCACTTGTCGTCTAAAATAATGCCCAGAAATATTGTTTAACACGCTTCTTCTATAGGTTCATTGTCAAAAAATACCCTAAGTAGCAGTTTTTTAGCATTGTGATTTATGAATTGTAAGTATGTTGTTTTCCTTATATTATACATTTAAGTTGTTATTGTGCATCAATGTTACAATTGTAGAGATAGTGTTGTTAATGTCATTATTATATTAATTTATGTCAGAGAATAGGATAACAATAGATACATCGTCAGCAAAAAGTATGCAGTCATATTCAGTTATATCAGGAAGATCATTTATGTACAATAAAAAGAGCAGGGGTCCTAAAACACTTCCCTGTGGTACCCCAACTCGGTTTACTTTGGTGGAAGATTTATATGTCATCACAGTATTTGTATAATTGACATTTGATACTTGTACAAACTGTGTCCTGTCACTTAAATAACTTTTTAGCCACTCATTCGCTGTACCTCTGATACCGTAAAGCTCACATTTTTTTAGAAGTTTCATGGGATACAAAATCAAATGCTTTACTCATATCAACGAAGACAGCAGTAACCGGCATACTCTTATCCATGTATCCCATAACTTTGTTTATTAACGAAAAAGCAGCCAATGAGGTTGATTTCCCTTTTTGAAACCCGTACTGTTCGGTGTGTATTATATTAAATTTAACAAGAAACTTTACTATACGCTTATGCATAGCCTTCTCAAATATCTTTGACAATACTGGTATCAAAGAAATGGGTCGATAGTTTTGTATGCTTTCTTTACTATCCTTTTTATGTATTGGCTTAATTAACGACATTTTAAGAGGTTTTGGAAAGGTACCACAAGTAAAAGACCAGTGTAAGGTAAAGGCACCAGTAGTCAGCCTTTTTACGAAATTTCTATGTTTAAGATCGTTTGATTTGCTTACTAATTGACCTATAAGAATTATTAAAGTTTTTACTGTTCAAGAATTTCATATAGTTTAAGTTTTGTAAGGAATAAAACGTTTTTAAACGTTGCTTTTGGAAATATTTCATTAAATATAATGACAGTGCGTTTTTGCCAGTAATCAGCCCCCTGTGTACCAATAGACAGCCTTTAAGTACCCAGTGCCCAGCCATCCCATTTTAACGGCTGATTAGTGGGTTCTGAGTTCCGCGATGTCAATGTCCACTGGTCAGCCACAGGCTGATTGCTGGGAAGTTGCTTATTTCAATCAAATAAAGTCATAATAATGTAAATATTTAAAGGTGCTTGGCTTAACGACATAGATTTCATTTGAAAATAAAAAAAAGTTCTGATTCCTATGCTCAGCCTCCCCCGGCTGACTTCTGGGTTTACGACCTTTTCAAAATTACTGCCATAAACCCAGTAGTCAGCCAAGGGAGGCTGACTATTGGATTTCTACAAAAAAGTAGTTCCCAATAGTCAGCCGCCTTAAATTTTTTACTTTTATATGGATTTATATATTCATTTTTTACTTTTTTCAGATAGAATAAGTATTAATCATGTGATACAGTCCACATTCTTTTAACAAGATATCATAATTCGGCTGTTAACGACTTATCGAAATACCATGTGACACTCCAAAAAAAATGGCGCATATCACATGATCCATGGAGACTATATAAAGGAGCCAAATCTCTATGTATGAAAAGTGTCCATCAGAAAACAGTAATTAGGCGGCGCCACCATACACCGAAATACTACCAAAACCAACCTACGTAATTTG
Organism: Cydia strobilella; assembly: GCF_947568885.1. Lineage (NCBI taxonomy): Eukaryota > Metazoa > Arthropoda > Insecta > Lepidoptera > Tortricidae > Cydia > Cydia strobilella. The sequence goes on from NC_086068.1 coordinate 36,163,396, forward strand.
GTCGGGTTATTTGTTGCCTTATATGGTTCATGTTATACTCATGTCCCAGAGCCTAACTAGCGCCACCGGAGAGATTAGGAACTATTATTTAAAGCTGAAAGCGGTCACTTTTGCAACAATTCTGCCATAAGAGATTGGCATCCTTTCTATACCATCCATAACATGATCCTTCATGTCAGAAGACAGCACTTCTTTAAAGTAGTGTTGTGGTTCATGCTAGACATATTTTTTAAATGAAACTATTTTTCGATTAATAGTTTATCAATCTATAATATCACCTACTTTTGACATGAAAAGTAGAAAAGGTTTGATAACTACAGCCAAAAATAAGCAAGAAAGGCTGACCACTGGTGCATGGCTGAGCACTGGTGCCCTTACCCTACCAAGTAGCTCGAAACGGGTGATATTATTGACCTACATATTTTTAGGATGCGCGTTTGTACATCATCGTATCCCGCTGAGTTAGTCGTCGAAAGAGAGTTTATAATCACTCTTATTTCGTACTCATTTGTGGGAACCAAAAACAGAGTGGGGTTGTTCGATTTTACCCGTGAAGTGTCAGAGTTGTGTTAATTACATTGATTTAAATTTGTCATGTTTATATAATACTTATTAAATTCATTGGCAATGTCAGTAGGATTATCTAATATTATGTCGTCTACGACTAATTTACTTGGACTTACTTCCATATTATGAGCTCCCGCCATGCTTTTTATGATGTCCCAAGTAGCTTTACATATATTCTTAGACCTAGCTATATATTTACAGTTAGTTAATTTCTGAGCCTGGTGTATGCATCGTTTCAGAAGTCGAAAATAGTTGCGATATTTATTTTTATAGCAGATATTTTTATTCTTAATATTTTTATAATACATAAAGCGGAGGTTCCGCTTTGTTCTTATTGATTTTTTCAATCCCTTTGTAAACCAGTTGGTAGACTGAGCTTTAAAAGTTCGTTTAACTCTGATTACGGGGAAACAAAGATAGTAGAATAATTTAAAAGTATCGTAAAATATTTCATACGCTCGAGTAAAATCACTTGTTTCGTACACTTCCGACCACGACAGTCCACAAAGACAATCATAGAATTTCGCAACATTTTCAGGACTATAGTCCCTTTTATAATAATAAAGGAAACGACTCGGTTTGGTTTTATTAAAACCCGCAAATTCAATGCTTTGTGCATCATTAGATCAGATAAGCCTAAACCGTAAACATGACTTTGGGCGTCATGAACATTAGACAGTATTTGTTCCAAGCATGAATTCTGACGAGTAGGACAAAGGACATGTAATTTGAAATTGTTATTATTAGCCATTCTAGTAAGATCATTTTAGTGTTCAGACGTTTTAAGCATGTCTATGTTCAGGTCTCCCGCTATCACAATTTTATATTTTTTCTACTCGTCGAGTATAATCTGTGTATTACAACTTCATATGCAACACTACAACCTTACTCTTTTCAACGTTGGATAGTCTATGGCACTTCCGACTCAAGCATAAGAATTTTACCGATACGGTTTAGTCAATTATAAAAATTTTGAAAATAGAACTTCATACATTTCGATAAAATATTTCTTGTTTAAGGAGACTCGATTTAATGCAAATTATTAGGCTACTTAAACACGCTGCTGCGTCGCATCTGCTTTGTGATTGGTTGGCCAACAAAAACATTTTATTTTATGTTGTAGTAGAAACAATTGCTTCATAAGTCAGAAACGCGCATGTGACACCATTCATATAGCAACATCCATACCCTACGAAAACCGCTTAGCGTTGCTTGTTAGTCTCCATAGGCTACAGTGGCCAAAATCGAGAAAAAAACTGTCTTAAAATTGAATTTAGCAAGGAGCAGGTACCAGGGCCTCGTGAGTTATGAGGAGGTGTCGTAGACCAACCCGCCGGGGGCGCCGGGCCCTGCGGCCGGGGAGTGTCCGAGTATGAAGGTATCGCGGGCTGCGGCAGCTCGCGTATCTTAGCTGTATACTTTTGGTTTGTTTACCTATATGATTCTACTAGTTGAAAGTATTATTTTTTTTGTCTCGTAGAAAAAGTATTGTATACAATAGTGATATAATCAAGCTTTTCAATCTCGTACCTTAAGCAACTCAGCAAGCTTCGTTGCTTAAACACGGTACTCGACTGAAAAACTCTCTATTATATCACTATTGTATAAAATACTATTGTTCTATGCTTTAACCTATTAAGAAGTCGATCCAATTTTACAAAGAAAGTAGATAAATCTGACGTGGGTTTTCTATAGATACAAATAACCATATATTTGATAGGGTATATCTCTATGCCACAACATTCAAACACATAGTCTTCCAATAAATTATCCAAAAAAGCAAGTTTCAGTGTCAGCATATCGTTCATACGTAATATAGAAACGCCACCTCGCTTTTGGTGTGACCTGCAGTAGGATGCTGCCAATCGATACCCGGGTATTCGAGCATTAGTCTCATTTCCTTTTTTTATAAACGTTTCACAAAAACACAATACGTCAAAATGTTTATTTTTGTTTACAGTTAATTCATCTAGTGCAACTAGTGCAAGTTCTATCAACTCTTGCTTGCATATTAGGCCTGCTATGTTCTGATGAAACACGCTAAAGTAATTCTTGTCAGGCACGAAAAAACTCACTTTCTGGTTGCTGATTAATATGTGCCTGGAGAAATAATTAGTAATACATTTTTGCTTAGACATTTTAATGCCACTGTCAGTTCCTTTTTTGACTTTCGTATTTGTATCTAGTGTGGAGTTTGGGCTTAAGCACGGAGATTTATTAGTTGTCACGGGTGGCCCAGAGGCTGTCTCTGTTTGATTTAGGCATTCAGGGTCACTGTAACGCTGTGTTCGGTTTCGATTCCGAAGACTTCTGATGAGTTCAATAGCTTTGTGTATGTCTTTCATAATTTGCCTAATACCGTGGTTTTTTAACTCTCCCGTTTTCATGTTGAACATGTTCTGGTCATATGATACTAGGGGCGTTCAATAAATTCTCGATATTGATATCTTACAACCTTTTTGAGTATTTCTTTTGTTACTGGCCACTAAGAGTCATTCATAGACTTTAAAAAAAAAGTAAAATTCAAACCGATATGTTCTTGTTTTTCTGCAATTGCCGAACAAACGTGAGCACCATGAGCGATTTAACAATGTTAATTAAATTAGAGCATCGAGCCGTAATAAAATTCTTGACCAAACAGGGTAAAAATCAAAAAACTATAAAAGAAGAAATGGATTGTGTTTACCGTGAGTCTGCTGCTTCTTTATCTACCATTCAAAAGTGATCAAGTGAATTTAAACGTGGGAGAGAGAGTATTGAAGATGATACTAGACCTGGCCGGCCTGTAGTAGCTACTTCACAAGAAAATATTATCAAAGTGAAAAAACTTATATTGGAAGATGGCGGAGTGAAGGTAAAATCAATAGCTTAAATAACCGGTCTTTCTGTTGGTACCATACATGATATTATCCATTACCATCTTAATATGTCAAAAGTAAGTGCGAGATGGGTTCCGCGAATGCTGACACCGGTTCAAAAAGATATGCGAGTAGCTTGTTGTTTCGATTTTATTGACCTGTGCGGTAAAAATCCTGATGAGGTGCTGCAAAAGATAGTTACTGGAGATGAAACCTGGGTTCATTATTATGACCCAGAAAGTAAACAGGAGTCCATGCAGTGGCACGTTAAGGGTACATCTCATCCCAAGAAGTTCAAGGTCATCCCTACAGCTGGCAAGATCATGGCCACAATATTTTGGGATTGTGAAGGAATATTACTGATCGATTACAAACTGTGCATACTGCTCATATTGCCAAGGCGGCTATTCTTGAATCTGGGTTTAAAACTATTACTCACCCACCGTATAGTCCGGACTTAGCCCCCAGTGACTTCTTTTTGTTCCCCAATCTTAAAAAGGATCTGCGTGGAAATCGATTTTCTGACGATGAAGCGTTGAAGGCGGCAGTGGAGGAGCATTTTGACACCAAAGATAAAAATTATTTTTATGAGGGATTAAAAAAAAATAGATCGATGTTTTAAGTGTATCAACATAGGGGGGGAGGGGGGGGAGTATATTGAAAAATAAAAATATTAAACTTATCGTATTTGTTTGCGTTGTTCAATAAATTCTCGGTATGTGAATGAAAATTCACATACCGAAAATTTATTGAACGCCCCTCGTAGGTTTTGATTTGAGTCAATGAGAAATGCATGCTGATGTGTTTCGATGTCCAGATATAGTAGATTGTTAAAAGTTTCATTACGTCCATTGTATAGGTTGCTTCTGTTGTTGCACTTATACGTTGGTGAACAGATGATGAAGTTGGTGTTGCAACGGTTGAAGTATTTCACGTATGTAGTGAATAAGATTATGGTAGTCTTTCGTAGATTCAAAATCATCTTGTCCCATAAGTATAACGCAGTAATCATCAGGTGTTAGAGTTTTTGTTTTCAACTGAATGTTCCGCAGCATTTCCTAAATACCAGCATTTGCCATACTGTAATGACAGATCTGTAATTTATTTGGGAGAATTTTACGTGAGATTTGATATATTTTGTTTTTATTATTAGCACTCAAAATAACAACTTTTGCAGTTTTTAGGGTTCCGTACCTCAAAAGGAAAAAACGGAACCCTTATAGGATCACTCGTGCGTCTGTCTGTCTGTCCGTCTGTCACAGCCTATTTTCTCCGAAACTACTGGACCAATTAAGTTGAAATTTGGTACACATATGTAGTAAGTTTGTGACCCAAAGACGGACATGTAACGTAAACATATGAATTTTAAACATGGGGGCCACTTTTTGGGGGTAAATGAGAAAATTAAAATATATTTTTTTATACTTTTAGGATAAACATTTTAGAAGTTATTATTTACAACAACGGGACTTAATCGCGTAAAATAAGTATTAAAATCGAATATTGTGAGTGTTGTGTGTCGACCCGGTAACATCCCTAGTGCGCAAAACGTTCAAGTTAATAAACAAGACCAAGTGCGGGTAGTTCGAAAAACTCGCGCGCCTAGAAGATGTTGATGTCAACTTTAGCCAGTCTTCTCCGAGACCACAGGGACAACGCCGTCCTCGAAACGTCGGAGGTGGGTTTAATACTTATTTTACGCGATTAAGTCCCGTCGTTGTAAATAATAATGAGTAAAAATCGTGAAAGTTTAAATCAGTATTTTAGAAGTTATTCAACTAAATAGGCAAAAAATTACCAATCCCCCCCCCTTTATCTCCGAAATTACTGGGTCTAAAATTTTGCAAAAAAATACAGAAAATAGATCTTTACCTATAGATTACAGGAAAACCTATTAGAAATTGCGGTCAAGCGTGAGTCGGACTTAATTACTTAGTTTTTGATCCGACCCCTACGGGTTTTTTAACTCATGTTTCACATAAAAAATATGTACATTGTTTAAATTGTGTAATGTACGGAACCCTTGGAACGCGAGTCCGACTCGCACTTGGCCGGTTTTTTATTATTTATATTAGAGGAAGATTTTTTCTCCGAGTTGCGATCCATTTGTCCGTTCGTATAACTTGAATGGAGTATACTTTTTGTGCTGTTTTTTTGTTTCGCATGGTCGGCAGGAGTCTGTAGATTCATATTGGAAACGGAGGCCAATTTCTTCCGTGAGTTCTTTGATATTCGTTCTCCAATCGTTTGGTCTTTAATGCCATCTGGATGAAGGCTATTCCCAGGGACTATATTACAGCCGGTAGGTGGAGTAGATTGTACCGGAGTGCTACTAACGTGAAATCGTTCTGATGTCGGCGTGACTTGGACATTTGAGGAATTTTGCTGGTCTCTATTTTTGTCTCTTTTTGATTTTTTGTTAGATAGCGATCCACTTTTGCTGACTGTTGTGTCACCTAGAAATTTTTTATAGGTTAGGATCTTTTTTGTCATGTTTCTATAACTTTTTTCAATTCGCAGACTTGTTGGTTCAACCTGGATATTTCATCATGAGCACTTAACAGTTGGACGGATAATGCATCCACCGCGGATTTCATTTGCTGCGTTTCTGTGGTCTCAAGTATAGAGAAGTTCGGTAAGCTGTTAGGAGACGACAAGCTATCATATTTCCAAGAGCCTTCATTGTCAATTCCTGTATTTGACAGATTTTCTACTGAAACATATTTTGTTATAATTGGTTTCCTCCTGGTTATGTTATCGATTTCAGGAGAATATCTTTTAGATGTCTCGAATTCAGGGTTGTTTTTGTCCAAAGATGATGGTTCTGGTATCTGAGGGACAGCACTATGAAGGTTTTCGGACTCGGAGCAAACCTCTGCATTTATAGAGGTTTTGTAACATGCTTCCGGTATTGGCGATATGTTTAAATATTGTTCCTCTGAAGGAGTACTTTGTTCATTTTCGATGCTGGAAGGATAATGTGATCTGCTACTTACAACTTTATTAATTTGAGGTTTGGGAGAGTCACATCAATATATTAAGCTCCGAACGAATAGTATCCATTTGTAATTCATGAGAGTCATTATCCGATATCTGAACTTCGCGGGCCTCGTCCAAGGATGCTTTCGGTATCTGCTGAGGAGCATTATTCTGTGGGTCTTCGGACTCGGAGCAATGTTCTGTACTTGTAGAGGTGTTGGTTTGAATTTCTTTCAGCACGGATGAGGTACTAGCGATAACGGCCGGTGAAGTGCTAGTGCATGTTTGTTTCGGCGTAGTAGAGCTGGATCGACATGGTAAGCATACCCATAACTTTTTTTCTTTCCTTTGTCATTAAATTAAGGAGACTTGATGATCTTCTTGCGCATTTTAAATCGAATATTTTTTTACATTCAAAACATTTTAGAAATGCTTGACTTGGTACGCTCTGTTTGCAATTTGCACATATTGGCGCCATAGTCCGGTTTGCCAGATGTTTCACGTATCGTCAAAATACTAATAAAAACAAATAATTACGAAAACTAAAAATAAATAAGCTAAGTCTGTGTGTTGCATGCACGAACAACAAAAATAAAAAAGCAAAAAGTTTATCTGTTCGTAAGAATCGAACCCGTGCACGCCATTTCACAGTCGCGCTTATAAGCACACAGCCATATACGCACAGTTCTGCCTGACGAATTTATGAATCGCTAGATGTCAATGCTAAATAGAAACAAAGCGCGCAAATATGTGAGATCTGGCGGCTGGGGTCAAAGTCCAAAGCAATTCAAACATTAGGCCAAGCAATAAGAAGGTCTAGAGGGAAAGTAGTTAGGTAAACATATCAATAGTCCCCGGCCGTAACCCTGGTTCTGGGGGGCAGAGGGGGGTTTGAAGGTTAAATTTTTCGGTTTTTCGATTATATCTCGGAAACTATGGGTTTGAGCGACATGGCCACATACAAAATGAAAAACATTTAATTTGTTACAAGTTTTATTAGGTCAATTTTTTTGATATCTTGTAATTTTTGAGATATCCGCTCTTGAAGGTTTATTTAGGGCTCTCATTTTTATCTTGATTATCTACATCAGTAAAGCTGCTAGGCCGGGTTTGGTAACGTTTTCGTATAAATCGGGGGTGCTGAATTCATTTATGGTATCAACATTGACACCTTTCCGAAGTAAAAACATATAAACTTTAAACAAATAACTTTTTTTTTAACTCCTCTTCACGCTTAAACCGCTGAACCGATTTAGTGGAAATTTGGTAAATAGATGTTTTAAGTCCCGAGACAGGATATAATATAGTTTTTATCTTAAAAAATCATACTTTGAAGGTGTGAAATTTAGTGTAAGGGGAATTCAGCTTCTTCGCCGAAGTTGAATTCCTGACGTTAATACTGTTTAAATTTAGGTTTGAAGGCATGTTTGGTTTCATTATAAACTAAATTAACCAAAACCATCCCAAATATTATTTAAATAGATTCAGCGGTTATTGATTCCCCATACAAATTTCCACCCCACTTTTCATACCCTTAAAAGATGATTTTGGTTATAAAAACTATCCTATGTACTGTCCCGGGACTTAAACCATCTCTATACCAAATTTCAACGAAATCGGTTCGGCGGTTTAAGCGTAAAGAGGAGTTTTATAAAAAATATTTTTTTTTAATTTTGTTTTTACTTAGGAATGGTGTCAATGGTGTCAATGAATTCAGCACCCCCGATTTATACGAAAACTATTCCAAACCCGGCTTAGCAGCTTCACTGATGTAGATAATCAAGATAAAATTGAGAGCCCTAAATAAACCTTCAAGAGCGGATATCTCCAAAACTATACAAGATATCGAAAAACTTGACTGAATAAAACTTGTAACAAATTAAATCTGTAGAGTAGTTTACTCCGAGAGGGATGGGGCGTGCGGGGTGAAGGTGAAAGCAAAGATGATTTACGATGTAGAAGTCTATTCCAGTCGGCACTAGTTACAATTACACTAACTATACTACTAAACTAACTGCCTAAGGCCGAGCGGCGTCCTAAAGGACAGCAGTCGAGCGCCTAGGTGATGTGAAGAAATTTACTGGGTTAACTATGTGAGTCAAGAAGGCCGGTTAGGTCCCAGATGGTACGCTACCGTTCGCTTATTTGACTCCTAACTATTTCTCAACATTTACAAAAATCACTTCATCGGGTCATTATTCTAGGAAAAATCTTAACACCGCGAAGTAGAAACGGCGTGCACTAAGCACAGTGACATCTAGTGAGATGGTTTGGTAAACAGTTAAGTTGTACAAACATGCCCATTGTTTTCATATGTTAAACTATTTGGATACATTCAATATATTTTTAGGAACATGTTACATGATGTTCCGTATTTTTTACAGGGTTTCAGAAGTCAGTAATGACGAGATATAATGGCGTGCTAACGCCATCTCTGTGTACATAGACGAATGATACATATGTATGGGTCGACAATGTTACATTAATCTATATCTATGCACATTCGTATTGTTTGCATAAAAACTAGTCAACACTTAACACAAGTTACACAAGGTTTTAGAATTTTAAACCTACGGGAAAGGTAAAATATGCCCAAAGTTTAACTCGAATTCGGGGCCTACTAGCGCCATCTAGTAGTCTCATGTGAACTAAACATGGCTTATGTTTTATTTGAGAAAGAGTCGCGTTACAAATCTCTTTTCATTTTGCCAAGTGGCCAAGTCGCTCAGACGCATAGTTTCCGAGATATAATCGAAAAACCGAAAAATGGAACCTTCAAACCCCCCTCTCCCCCCCAGCACCAGGGTTACGGCCGGGTACTTTTGATATGTTCACCTCCTAACTAGTCCAAACAAAGCTACGAAGTCAAAAATTGTGTTCCAAGCAGGGGCTTTTATGGGTGTTCACTTAAATTAAAAAAAAAACTGAATCAGTGGCGGTAAAATACAATTTATTTACAATTTACTTACATTATTTTAAAATTACTTATAAAGAAAATGCATCCGCCTGTCTTTTTGGTGCGCGAAGACTTCAATAACTTTTTGGTGGAAATCTGATATCTGGCTAGTCGTTTTTCTATCGAAATCATGCACAAAGCATTTAATCGATCCTGGGTCATTGTGTTGCGCGTAAATGTTTTAACTCTATTCAAGGTAGAGAAGCAGCGCTCACTCTCTACGGATGTCATTGGTATCGTACATTATTATTTTTAATAGTTTAATGCTTTGAGCAAAAACCGAGTCTAGGTTAAATTCAATGAAGTGTTGCAGCAAAGCTACCGCACCGTCCGCGTTATGGAAATCTTTTCGGCTATAAATTACAACCAGCTCGTTTCTGAGTGTATAGTTTTCCAAAAAATCATATGTTTTGACCACCTTTTTGAATTCATCTTCCGGGAAGTTTATATTATAGTCCTCAAATGTATCAGTGAAAAATTGCTTTGACGCCAATAATGGTCTGTATACACAAATCTGTCCCTAATTTGTGTTGTCACTACGTCACATATCTCTTTTCTCATTACTGAATGAGTCACATTGTTTGGCCGGCGTTTTTTCTTGGGCGACGGTGGCGTGACTGCATTTCGTAACTCTCCTACAGTTTTCTCAAATTTGCCGATCTCATTTGCAATTTTAATCGAGTCAATAGATCGCGTCTGTAAAAATTTAAACAATATTTCGCAGTGAGGCATCAGCGTTGCAAAGAAGTCAAGCCAATACAAAAAAATCTTCATTATTTAAATACGAGAGAAGCGATTAGCTTGGTTAAATGTATTAGAGTCACAGTTTGGAGAATCCATTATAGCTTCCATACACTCTTTCAGGGGCTCTAAGTTATTGTGCTTGCACAACTATCACTGTCCGTGTGTTATAATTTCATCTAGTCTGTGGCGCGGCTGGTATTTTGCGGTTAACGATTTCTTTTAAAAATTCAGATCGTTTCGGCGAACGCGTAAAAAACGACGTAAATGCATGAAGGTTGGAAAACAAAAAACTCCTTATGGTATTGTTAATCGATGCGCTTCTTTCTAATATCAAGTTGAGTTAGTGAGCATAACATAACGAATAATAATACGCATATCTATCATATATGCAACATCCCAAAGAAACCGACTCAACACGCTGACTTGATTGATCCCAATGACACAGAATAACTAATAGTACTACCGTACAGAAAATTCACTCGTTCACAAAAGCCAGATTTAGGTATAAAATTATACCTACACTCGCCGCCTGCAAGCAAAATTGAAACTTATAACCGCGCACGAACCGTGAATCTTCTTTGCGCGCCGCAGTTTTATGACCGAGCTGTGAGTGTCGGCACGGGGTTGTCACTTGACAAGTTTTTGTACCTATACCTACTGATTTATTATTTTTAAGATAAATATGTAGGAATTACAAACGTTGATTCTGTTAACATACAATTTTTAGCCGGAGATAGTATATGTCTGATTCTCACGGAAGTAGGTATGCCACAGAAGTACTTATTCCTTTGAAAATATGTCGGTCAATAAGTATAGTCCGGAAAATAAAAATAAAGTTTTTTCTGCTTCCTTGTTTTTCCGTTTATTCAGACATCCGTAAACAGAACATTATCTTTTATACAGATTAGATCGCGATTTAGGTTTCGAAGCCATTGCGTATTTACAATTTTGCGCGAGCGCCACGTGACACCACTATCGTGCGAGCCGAGCGGCAGCCCACTGCCATACTCCTTCCCGGGCGGTGCGCCGGCCAAATATACCTAAACTGCGCAGTGACACCCCCCTGCCAATGACCCCAAGCAGTCTGAATAGGTGCAATAACTTCTTCTCGGCGGCGGGTAAAAAGCTTGCAGATAAAAATTTTGCTCAAACTGGGGACGCTGAGAAGACTTCAGCCGCCAAAGTAAATATAAGAGAAAGTCCTTCCGAATCCTTCTTCATGCACCCTACAAATGTCAATGCAATCAAAAGTATTATTTCACAGCTTAAAAATAATAGTGCACCTGGCCTGGATGGGGTCAGCGGCGACCTGATCAAGTCTGTTGGCCACCTAATATTGCAACCACTAGCACATATTTATAACCTAAGTTTAAGTACGGGTCACTTTCCAGAACTGTGGAAAATAGCATCTATCACCCCCATATATAAGGACGGACCTAAAAATGAACCTTGCAACTATAGACCTATATCCCTACTTAGTGTCCTTTCGAAGATTTTAGAGAAACTAGTCAATAAAAGACTCGTCAGGTTCTTAGAAAAGAGCGGAGTACTGTCGGAGAGACAATTTGGCTTTAGGTCTCGCAGGTCCACTGAGGATGCCATCTCGCTCTTGGCCAATCTAATATCTGCCAACTTGGACAATAACATAAACTGCATCGGCGTCTTCTTGGACTTGGCCAAGGCCTTTGACACTGTGTTTAGATCAATACTCCTTCATCATAGTTATTGTAACAATGACATTTGCGACCGAATCATGAATTCATGAAAAACCTTAAGCATTCTTTGTTTGTTTCAGTGAACCTCTTGTTGTGAGTATCGTATTTATTAAAGGCACCAATAAAAGAGGTTTCTAGCCTCGGAAAAACTTACCTAAATATTTTTTAGCTTTTAGACCTCATTGTCACCCAATTAGCTGAAAGCTATAATTTTAGCAGTCAATGTATACCGTCAAACACGCCATTATTGCCTGCATAAAAATACATTATTTAAAAAAAAACGTTTCTGCAGCCCAATCCATGATATTTATGTTATATATTATTTTGATTGATTAGTGACACCAATTTTAAAACAGATTTGTTTAACTTAACTCGGAAATTTTATGCAAATGATAAATTCCTGTTATAGTAGGTACACCTCACGGTTGTCTGCGTTGGTCGCGACTTGTAGCATACAGTGTGTGGTGAGCAGCTGGTGTTGATGGCGCGCACTTTGTTGTCACCTTACAAAAGACTTAAAGACTTTTGTGATCCGACTAAAAAGCGCACCTTCAACGCCTGGACTTTCATTGGGCATATAATAATATAATTTGGCCGTGCATTAATATGTGAGAGCCTAAAAATTTATATTGGCTCCAAATATAAGCATCATATTATTAAAAAACTGGCATCAAATTCAAGCCACAAAAATTTTAATTGGGATCTTAAAATTATAGTTTGGCGACTAAATAATTAATTGGCATCTATTATTCCAAAGCGTATGATTTTTAATATTTGTTATCATATAGTTGTTTACACCTAAGTAATCATATTGAGCACATCGTTTCAGGTAGTATTTAAATTGCGGAAGCAGCTAATTAATGAATATTAGTTTATTTTTTGTAATAATACATCGTTTGTTTCACACGATACTATAATTGTAACGCCTTTGTATTAACAGCGAGTGTGGACTGCCATAAGGTCATAGCGGAGAAGACCAGCATACTTTATTTTGGCACATGGTTCGGGTCATAAGTACCAATTCGAGTTTAAGTTAAATCTAAACACGTTTCTCCTAGGCACACTCGTCGTCGCACATAAATCTTTCAAGGTACTCTAAATTTAAAATATTCATATTTCTGAGTAATATGAAATTTTAAAAATTTAGTCCTGGGTTAGGTTAGGTTATCGAGATCGTTAGGTGTGATTGTGAGTGAGGCCAGGAGGAGCATGTAAGAATTAACTGGGACTTAAATACTCAAGTAAGTACCGAGAGAGCGAAGCGAGCGTACAAATACAAAATGCCATATTAAATTCAGGTAATTCGTTCATTAGGTAAATTTCCGGCAAAAAGACCATTACAGTTTTCAAAATTGGCTATTTAGACCATAGTTTATTAAGATTAGGTACTTACATTTTATTAAGATCACCTAAGACCTAAGAATTTATCTTAGGAAGGTAGGTAATTCGTTTATTGGGTGTTATATAGTTTGAATGATCATAAGATTCATAAGGTTTTTACAAATTTGATATTTCGAGCTTAAGTATTTCATTAAGTAGGTAAATCGATTTTTAATACAATTACTTACTCAAAAAGTGCTACTTTACGTACCTCGCTGTTCACATTTATGACATTTGAAAAATATTATTAATTCTTTTTGTAGAAATGATAAAAAAATGGTGCCGATTTTTTTAAATCCCTACACCTACAAAAAAAAGAAAACTTAAATACACAGTATCTCGACGGAATCAATTGTCAGTTTTGTAAAAAAAGTATCGGTATATTTATGAACTCGACTCTACCTAATAGCTACGTATCTCACGCGCTTGGAACTGTCTTGGCGCACTAGTAGTAGCCTACTAAAATATAAAAGTGATGTTTGTACACACTTTAACATTCCGTTATTATTCCATAAACATTATCTTAACCACGATATAATCAAACACCTTAAGTTTTCTACCCAGGGCGGACACGCTATACATGAAAAATCACTTGCGTTTCCATGTGTGAACGGCACGTCTGTACACGGCACGTCTATACACGCGTCATGCGTCATAGTGTGAGTATGTTGCTTAAAAGCAGTACTGAGCGGCCGGCAAACGGCCGTCAATCTGCTGTCGCGGGGCGAGGTAATTCGAGTCGGGGCGGGGCGGTGCGTGACCGTTCTGTATGATAATACTATTACTTATTCTGTGCCATAGGTTCAATGTTTATACGCCCACAATAACTTTTTTAGGATCCTTTTTTATATTAAAATGACAGCTCAAGTAATGATGGTCGAAATACAAATTTTAAGTGAGCATTTACCTTAATTTGCTATCTAAATATTTTAAAAGAACTTCATTTTTAATTTAATAGATAGTTGTTTTCTTGTTAAAATGTGCTTCACAAATAATCTCCAATATACTAATTCAGTTGCTAAATAAATAATTGGTACCTGCCTTTAAATAAACAAAAGCTGTAATGGCATTAAAATACTACTCAATTGGAATAATTTGATGCTCCGCTTTAGTTGCCAAAGTATTAATTTTAGTAACTATTTCAAACTTGTTCATAGATGGCAGCACCAGTCTCTCTCGCTATAACGTAAATCCGTAAGGAGTTCGTTTAGGAGGTGCAAGCGCGCACTGCTTGCCCTTAGAGCTGGTCAAAGACGCCTAGTCTTACTAAGATGGCATATAGTCGAGAAATTCGGACGGGCACCGCCGTGGCGGGGTGGCCTAGGGGTTCATGGCGTTAGCCGCGATAGCTAAAGACGCCGGTTCGAATCCGGCCTTCACCACTGGAGGGCTTCGTCACTATCTATTACAGTTTTTAACTATTTCTATTTTTTTTAACCATTGACCGGTTAAATACGTGCCCCTAGATATCTACCTTTTTTTTTGTTTAGGAGGGGAAAAATGCAATTACGCATACCACTCGGGCACGGGGACGAACCCGAGTGGTTATGTGGGACTCCTTGTTTTGGGCTAATGGGGCCCCAAGTCTACCCACTAAACAACCCCCCCGTCTGCCGCCATTGTGATGTAGCGGTGGGCTGTAGGAACGCTCGCGCTTTACTTCTACAGCACCACCAGTACCAGTCCGTGTTTGCGGACCGCCGCCTCCGGAGGCCCTTGATGGCCTCGTTTCCTTATGGACCGTACCCAGTACGGTCGCCCTCTCAGGGACCTCGTGTGTGAAGGATGGCAGGCGTCCCTGTGCCTGTCATCCTGAGGTCAACCTACGGAGGCAGGCGGCGGTCATGTGCGACCCGTCTGCGTCGAGCACGCTTGCGGCGCCGTGGGTCGGCCGTTGGGTCGATCTCCCTGGCCCGTTCCGCCATTTCCTTCTGCTGTATTACGTCCTCGCAGAAGGTCTTTACAGCTTGCCACGACCTGTCACTGTCGACCATGGACTTGACCACGGCCGGCAGCGACAGGTCCGGCCCCACTATGGCTATCATGTCAGCCCGCTCTGGCCCCCACACTGGGCACTCTTCCAAGGTGCCCTAGATATCTACCTACCCTAACCCTACCTTGATATTTGAGGAACCTAAACCGAAAGGTCTCTTAATTTGAATCTGTAGTCAAAATTGTTAAAAAAGGCCACCATATTCAATTTCTCAATTTTTGTTCTCATAATGTTGATACAATTATCAATATATCTGAGGACCTGAAAGGCTCCTTAATACTAATAATATTTTTTTTATTCAATTGCGTCGAAAATTTAATTGATATATATATATATATATATATGAATCCATTCTGCCTAATTCCGTAGTCAAATGAAAAGTCTAGGCTTTTCCACAGTTTTTCAATAGCATGTTTTTGGCGAATCGCGAGTTAATAGTTCGGAGCAAACTACTAGTTTAGAGATAATAATATTTTTGTTAATTAGGTAGATGAAGATTTAGGTAGGTATCTTATTTTTATCTGTTTATTACTACCAAAACTACAAAATATAATAAATAGACTGCTAAAATCATAACCTTTCACTTCCCGTACCGCATTCGGATAAAAAGGCCCATCCTTATTATATTTATCTAATAAAAACAATACAACTACAACTTTGTTGCATTTGGAGTCGAGACTCTTGGTCCGTGGGGCCCCGCAGCACAGGGCCTATATCGGCAATTGGCGAAACGGCTGGTGGATGGGACCGAAGATAAGAGAGCTGGCAGCTTCCTCGCCCAACGCTGAGCATAGCGATCCAGCGAGGAAATGCTGCCAGCATCCTCGGCACCATGCCACGGGGGCCCATTTTAGATTTAGATTTTTAGTTTTATAGTAGTTTTAGTTTAGTTAATTGTAGTTTAATTTTTTTCTGTAAAGCTTTATTTATTGTTACTATTAAATCAAAATAAAAACAATTTGAAAAAATCAGTTTTTGCTTCTTTACAACTTTAGATTTACCTGAATACAATTGTATGTATCCAATTATTTTTATGGACAATAAGTTTTAATACTATGACATTAAATGTCATAGTATTAAAACTTATTGCCTTAACTTATGTCTGTTTTAATTATTTTTATGGCTTTTCTTAATTATTACATTTTTCACTAAGTTTTACTTTTCTACCAATCACAAAATTAAATGTAATCATGAAAAAAGAAACTATTATGTTTATTTTATGGCCTTGAATAATATAACTAGGAATAATTATGTCAGGAAAGCTTATTAGTCATTTATTCAATATTGCATTGTCATGTACATAATAAGGTGTTATATTTTATATAGACAGTTCATGACACCCTGTAAGGGCACACAATAGTACAGTTCTATTCTATTAATTCTAGTCTACATATTATAATTAAGGTAACATAATAAAATTAACATATTAGCGTATCGGTAGTTTAGTAACCTATTAGTTAGTCTCATAAATTAATTTAGTAACTTCAACAATAGCAACGTCAACAATGCACCGTTATAATAATGTCTGATTGAATTAACATGTTAAATTATTATTATAATTATTTATGTAATGAATGTCAATGAATATTAAAGTGATGGCAGCAATATGCCAAGTTACAAGTTAAAAGTCCTACACTAATTCAGTGTCATAGTTATCTAACGTATTATCTTCCAGGAATGATTCGACTGTGTAATAACAATTTTCTATTAATAGGCTTTTCACTTTAAAGTTAAAAGTTTTATCATTTAGTTCGTATTTGATAGCATTAGGGATCTTATTAAAAATTTGGATACATATTACATATTTATACCGTGGTCCATTTTTATCAATAGCTAAGTTAGGTCTAGGTAGTAACAGCTTTGTCTATATTGACTTCTAGTTTTACACGTATCGACTTTTAATAGGAATAATTATGTGTGTTGTCTGACAAATTGTGCAGGTTCCAATATGTATATTGAGGGCAACGTTAACAGTTTATACCGTATACAATGGGGGCGGCAGCTGTTAGAAATGTGTACGTTCGCTAATATTCGTATAAACTTTTTCTGTAAGATGAATACATCTTTGGTGTCTGTGCTATCTCCCCAGAGAAGTACGCCATATCGGAGGCCAAAATAGATATAAGCAAAATATACCGATAAAGCCGACTCAAAATCCGTGTTCGCTTTTAATATGCCAAGAGCGTAAATAAATTTGACTATTCTTGTTATTAGTGAAAGAAGGCAAAGCTTTAATTATATGACATAATTATACTCCTGCCCTAATATCATAAAAGCTAGAAAGTGCGCCCTGGCTTTATTTTAGTAGGTACCACACGCGTATCACGAGCTACGCGTGAATTGTTTCTTGTAATCGGGGCTTAAATAATATGGATTTAATGTTATGACTTTTTTTAATAATAAGATTCAAAGATTCAATATTTGTACGTGTCTTCAGTACTTGCACTGAAGTCACGTACATACATGCAGATCATATAAAAAAAAAACAAGTCCAGTGTACTCAGTCTGCGTGCAGACATGCGGTATTTCCGGACCGATATGACCTTCAAACCTTCAAGAAAAGAGCGTATTCCCATCTTAAAGGCCGGCAACGCACTTACAACCCCTCTGGTGTTGCGGGTGTCCATGGGCGGCGATAATCGCTTACCATCAGGTGATCCGTCTGCTCGTTTGCCTCCTATTTCATAAAAAAAAAACATTACAGAGGAGCTCATTCTAACAACAAATCATAAAGCAATACAAACATGAATAATTAGTAAAAATATGAAAATTCAATGAAAATTTTTTTGTGTATAAAACTAATAATAATTCAAATTGCAATGTCAGTTGTTCAAATAATCCTTAATACTATAAAAGCATCTGTCCATAAGCCAGCTAGTCAATTTGAGCTTGAATATGTTACCTTGGAGTATCTTTAAGTCATCAGCTAATCTATTATAAATTAAAATATGTTATGTACATTTTTTTCATGAATCATTTTATGTCCACGTGGTTTAAAAAGTATATTTGTAAAGGTGATTAATGCTTGTATAGGTTGGTAGAAGACTTATTTATTAATTTTGCTGGCCAACATTTTTTCAATAGGTCAATGAGGCAAAATGCGTCTACGAGTAATTCCGTCCCTACACTCCCTACACGAGCATGTATTTCCAACCATCGGCTACAGCGTACCATCTATGTTCGACTACTGGAATTAAAATCAATCAAACATCAAACATTTATTTAGCAAATAGGCCACAGGGGCACTTTTACATGTAAATTTTTACAAACAATAAAATTAACCCAAAATTACAAAAAATCGTTGCTTTATCAGTGGACTACAATAGTGTAGTAGGTACAGTTGTTAGAAAAATACGCTCGTGTACGAAATTTTCCATCAGCGTTGACTTTAGGTAACTAAATAGATGCTTAATACAAACATCCTTTTAAGGTGGTGTTTTTAAGAAAGCCACACAGAAAACTAAAAACGTGAGTATACCTACGTGAATTAGTCGTAATAGGTTAGTAACTAAATATTACGGTCACAGACGTCGCTAGTGTCACAGTAGGGCTTCCAAATACCGGACGTTTCCCAATACCGGTATTAATACCGGTATTGGCAACTTCAATACCGGGATCCCGGGATTTTTTGAAAAATATAGGAACCAAGTAAACTTGAAATAAAAATACCAAATTTTAGTACAATGATTTTCTAACATAAATAAAGTAGCACTTACAGTGCATTGTATAAAAGACAACATCTTAACTTCTTAACATGGCTAAATCATTGTACTAAAATTTACTTAAAATATACCTAATAATTTAATTTGTTAAGCTGATTAGCTTAAGCTTTAAGGTTAAATACAATTGAAATGCAAAATAAAATCAATTTAAAAATCAATAAATAATTAGCAATTTCCCCACTTGTAATGTAATAATAATTTTTAAGAAAAAAAAACCAACTTCAATGGGGGATGCCGTTGAAAGGTTACTTATTGTTAATGGTGCACTCCATACAATGAAATGAAAAAGACAGCATCTTTTGCCTAACTAAAATGAGGTAAAACCACCCACGTTTCTAGTAGCATTTCGTTTCTGTAAGGGTCATAGTTCTAACCTAACCTAACCCAATATTCTGATAGCATTTCGTTTCTGTGAGGGTCACAGTTCTAACCTAACCTAACCCACTTTTCTGATAGCAGTTCAGTTCTGTGAGGATCGCAGTTCAAAAAAAGTCCAGGTCCAAGTTTGGGTCTGGGTCCATAACGAAGAGAATAAGTCGCCAAACGGGAACTATGTGTCGTTGAAGAGTTCCATTCTGATCATCATCAGCAGGCCCACTTCATCAAATGTCACTTTTTTATGTAAAAGCTGGATTTGTTGATGAAAATACAAAAATGTGTATGCCTTTCTCATTTGAGAGGTTCCCTCGATTCCTCATGGATCCCATTATCAGAACTCGAGCTTGACAAAAATGTGTCTTTAAAACCTAACTTGCTTACCAACCATAACGAAGAGGACAAATCGCCAAACGTGAACTATGCGTCGTTAAAGAGTTCCATTCTGATATTTCTAATCATCATCAACAGCTGCACTTCATCAAATGTCACTTTTTTAAATGGAAATGCTGGATTTGTTGATGAAAATACAAAAATCACTATATGTATGCCTTTCACATTTGAGGAGTTCCCTCGATTCCTCATGGATCCCATCATCAGAACTCGAGCTTGACAAAAATGTGTCTTGAAAACCTAACTTGCATACCAATCATAACGAAGAGGACAAATCGCCAAACGTGAACTGCGTCATTGAAGAGTTCCGTTCTGATCATCATCAGCAGTTCCACTTCATCAAATGTCACTTTTTTAAATGTAAATTCTTGATTTGTTGATGAAAATACTAAAATCACTATATGTATGCCTTTAACATTTGAGGAATTCCCTCGATTCCTCATGGATCCCATCATCAGAACTGCGTTTTGACCAAAACGGGACCAATCGGTATGTATATACTTACAATCAAAAAAAGAATTTTCAAAATCGGTCCAGAAATGACGGAGTTATGGGGTAACGAACATTAAGAAAAAAAAAACCGAATTGATAACCTCCTCCTTTTGAAATCTTGAAGTCGGTTAAAAATCACTCTACAACTCGAAAAATGTGTCTTGAAAACCTAACTTGCTTACCAATCATAACGAAGAGGATAAATCGCCAAACGTGAACTATGCGTCATTGAAGAGTTCCGTTCTGATCATCATCAGCAGTTCCACTTCATCAAATGTCACTTTTTTAAATGTAAATGCTTGATTTGTTGATGAAAATACTAAAATCACTATATGTATGCCTTTAACATTTGAGGAATTCCCTCGATTCCTCATAGATCCCATCATCAGAACTGCGTTTTGACCAAAACGGGACCAATCGGTATGTATATACTTACAATCAAAAAAAGAATTTTCAAAATCGGTCCAGAAATGACGGAGTTATGGGGTAACAAACATTAAAAAAAAACAACCGAATTGATAACCTCCTCCTTTTGAAATCTTGAAGTCGGTTAAAAATCAGTCTACAACTCGAAAAACGCGCACATTTAAACAAAAATTCAAAATTCAAGTTCTAAGACCCATACCTGTTATGTTTTTTTTTAAATATTCAAACATTACAAATCTTACAAATGCAATTTATAATCAACCTTTTTTGTGCGTCAATGTCATTGAATATAAATTTTGTTTATTATTCAAATAAAGTTATCTATTGTACTTAAGTATTTAAATATATAGATCCACGTGGTAAATTTCTCCCTTCGGAAGAAACATGACATGAGTTATAAACCATCTCGTAACTTGATCCTTATCGAGTATATGTAATAAACAAATAATATATGTATAGGTACTTACATAGTTGTGAAATTCACATAAACCGCAGCCGGCGCGCAACTACAGCATAGCTTAAAGCTTTCGTACACATCACTTCACGTTATAAGCACCGAGAACCGACTGGCTACACCTTTAGCGCTCCACGTCGCGTGCGCAAGACAGAGAATGCTGTCAAATCGTAAAACGAGGGGACGACGCAAGATGTATGCGCGAAAAGCTTCGTAGTGATGCCGAATATAAACTTTTCGATGGGTAGTTTACGTTTTGCATATTTTGTTAGTTAATAAAAATACCGGGATCCCGGTATTGGAAGCCCTATGTCACAAACAACAACTTGTGAACAAGTATTTGGCGACGGATCTTTTAGTTCTTAGTTTCAGTTATATTCAAATACCGTTGCGCATTCGCGCGATGCGAGCGCGGCGTAAGGTACTTGTCTTATCGCTCGGTTCGTTTCGCCGCAGATCTAACGGTTAATGCTTACGCGCCGACTCGGTTTGCGTGCGCGCCGAATACGCTTATAGCTTTACTTTTTTATGTACTCTTTCTTATTTCTATCTTCCGTGCTTACTCTGACTTTCTCTTAAACTATACTGTGCTGTGCTTTGTACTCTTGTACTCTTACTTCTTTTTTTTGTGCTTGTGACTCTAGTGTGCCGTTATTTGACAGTATATAATTAATGTGGAACTAGCTTGTTTCTCTTATCTCGTTAAGCTATCGTAGTTTACCACAAGTATTTTTTTATTTTTTATTTAATAAATCTTACAGCTATCTAGTATCTACAGTTTCCCAATGCGATAGTGTAGACGATGTGATGTGATGTGTGTGAATGTGATGTTATTAGATGCTTAGGTAGAAATAAAAGCTCGCAAGGATGCCACTTAGTATTGTTTCTACTTTCATTACTTAAAATTAACATTTTAACCTCCTGAGACCCAGAAGCATTTGTTTTGTTTTTTGAATTTGGAACCCTTAGTTACTCAACAAAATTTCAAAATAGATTGTGGATTATGTACAAAAATTTGTACGCGGGGTCTTAGGAGGTAAGGTCGCAAACTGCCACTATTTATTAACGTCATATTTTCATTGTAATTTGATGTTTTTAGTGTTACTTCCACTCTTTGCCACAGTAAAGTCTGTGATGAGTTATCTTGGTCCTCTATAGCTGTATTATATACACGACTTCAATATTGAAATAGGTAAATCGTTGTTTTTAATGAATGTAAAATAAATAAATCATTTATTCAAATAAATTAATCATCATGTTTGTTTGTACGTGTATGTTCACCACGGAAAATTAGGCAATTTTTCAAAGATTGCTGGACCGATTTGATAAATTTTTCTTATGTTTTCATAGGTAATTTCACTGTTAGCGCCATTGCCATTCTCGCTACTATAAGGCTCAAAATATGTCTACCATTGTATGTCTGGCGCATGTTAAAGAGTAGTGTTCGAGTGTACTTATATCGTTAACTTCCTTACAATTTATGTTATCTTATTTATTTCAGTAACAACCCATTTCAGCGGTATTATGCGAAGGTAAACCAAGTAATATTACATTTAAATGTTGTGCTAAAAAAACGTTAGCTTTCGTATGCCTTGTCCTCCGTATTCCTACGTACCAACTAACTTTACCTTTGGAAAAGAATTATTCAAAGTAGGTTATTGATCCAATTTGGACAGCGCATGCTAAGTTAAAAAACCGACAAGGTGCGAGTCGGACTCGCCCACCGAGGGTTCCGTACTTTTTAGTATTTGTTGTTATAGCGGCAATAGAAATACATCATCTGTGAAAATTTCAACTGTCTAGCTATCACGGTTCATGAGATACAGCCTGGTGACAGACAGACAGACGGACAGACGGACAGCGGAGTCTTAGTAATAGGGTCCCGTTTTTAGTAGATGTGTTTGTGAGCGGCTGCCTGAGTGAATAGTGAATCTACTATCTTCGTGACCTACCTATATTT
This sequence comes from Cydia strobilella, assembly GCF_947568885.1. Taxonomy (NCBI): domain Eukaryota; kingdom Metazoa; phylum Arthropoda; class Insecta; order Lepidoptera; family Tortricidae; genus Cydia; species Cydia strobilella. The sequence goes on from NC_086068.1 coordinate 36,186,410, forward strand.
ATGAATGAGCTGAATAACTATTGACTCTAATTATACCTAGAGAGAAGATGTAGATGTAGATGTAGTGTAGGGACGCCCGGCCGGAAGCAGGCGGGCTGTCGATCACATGTCGTGTTCATTCAGCCCAATTCCCTGTAGTTGGAGCTGCAGGTTACTGTCCCGGCGGCATTCCCACACCATTCTCCTCAAATCTTATTGTTTTCCTGCAGAACAGAAGGACATCTTTAAGTTCGACATCCTTTAGTTCGTTTTCTGCTAGTGTGTCTTTACCGAATGTATTATAACGCGGTGCCGCGTACATATTACATTCTGCTAGTAAGTGAAAGCTAGTTTCCTCCCTACTACAGTGTGGACAGGAGGCGTCTGCACTGATTCTCATTATCTTAAGGTGTCTATTGAGAGTATTATGACCTGTAATAATACCTGTTAACAGTCTCAAACTGCTCTTACCTAGTTTCAAGAGATACCTGGTTCTCCTGTGGTCTATCCCTTTAATCATCATCTTCGACTGTCTGCATCCAGTTTCTTCTGACCATTCTCTCTGTGCTTCCATCTCTTTTACCTTCTCGATGACTCCCTTTGTGACATCCGCTGACATAGGCAGAGCCGGTTCCGGACCTATATATTCCGTCTCCGCCCCTATTCTCGCTAGCTCGTCCGCTTTCTCATTTCCTGTCACCCCCTGGTGTCCTGATATCCATGCCACCGTGACATTTCTATGCTTGCCTAACGAATTCAGCTCCTCTCGACATTTTCTCACTAGAGAGGAGGTGACCGGTTTCTTTAGTGCTTTCAGTGCTGCCTGGCTGTCTGTATATATTACAACAGCGCCCTCTTGCTGCATACTCTCATTCACTATACGCGCACAGCGCGCTATAGCACATACCTCTGCTTGGAACACGCTGGCAAACCTACCCAGTGATACCGATACTTTCTCTCCCAGTTTAGGGATAACTATGCCCGCCCCTGCTAGTTTCGTCGAGCTTCTTCTTGACCCATCCGTAAAGCAGATAGTCGTTGGGTGCCTGACTTCCACCTTCCAGTTGTCCCTCTCTCCTATATGTACTCTATATTTTTTGTCAAATATCTCCTGCCTCTTTATGAGGTCATTCTTAGCCATCAGCATCTCGAATTTTGATAACGCCTCTCTTTGTTTCAGTGCGTGTCTCTTGTCCACGCAGCTTCCTCTCCATTCCTTGCACGCTTTCATTCTATACCACTGTTCCATGGCTCTTTTCTCCACTTCAGTCCTTAGAGGCTTCAAACCTAGCATTACCTGCATCGCGTGTGTCGGGGTCATTCTCATCGCCCCCGTCATCATGAGGCACGCTAGTCTCTGTATTTTGGTTAGTTCTTTTTGGTATTCTTTAACTTATGCCCTGTGCCACCATATCACGGCTCCATATAGCACCCTGGGTAATATTACCGCCTTGTAGATCCAGTGCATCATTCCCGGCTTCAATCCCCAGTTCTTTCCCACTGCCCTTTTGCATTGAAACAGTGTTCTTATAGCTTTTGCCGTTTGTTCCTTGATGTGAGTCTTATACCTGAGTTTACTATTAAGAGTAACGCCCAGATATCTCAGCTCATCCACCAATTCTAATTCCGTGCCTTGTATCTTTATGGGTCTTATCTCCTTTATCCTTTTATTAGTGAATAGCACTAGCTTTGTTTTCGACGGATTGAGATCCAGTCCTCTCTCTCTGCACCATCCCAGTACCTGTCTGAGACCTCTTATCATTATATCTCTCATGACGCTGATAACCGTCCCTCTCACTAGCAGCACTCCATCATCAGAGTACGCCTGCATGTACACGCCTCCACTGTTCAGCTCTTTCACCATTGAGTCTAGCAGAAGACACCACATTAGGGGGGACAGACATCCCCCTTGTGGGAACCCTCTCCTTGGACTAATCGTCTTTACTACTCCTCCTAGCTCCGCCGTTATGGATCTTCCTTTGAGCATTCTCTCAATCCATTGTGCTATAGTCGGTCGGATGCCCTCTCTCTTTAGGCTTTCCTCCACGGTCTCGAAAGTTGCCTTGTCAAAGGCCCCCTCTACGTCGAAGAAGCAGCCTAATGCATATTGTTTCGTTTCTAGTGCCCTCTCCACCCTTACCGTTAGGTTGTGTAGAGCGGTCTCCGTTGACTTTCCTGCCATGTAAGCATGCTGGTTCCCGTGCAGCGGGTCCCCACTGCTTTCCACTTTCTCTCTTATATGCCTATCTATCACTTTCTCTAAAGCCTTCAGAACAAACGACGATAGACTTATGCTTCTAAATGACTTCGCTTCTTGGTACGATTTCTTACCCGGCTTTGGCAGAAAGACCACCCTCACCTCTCTCCATACCCTCGGAATGTACCCTAGTGCTATGCTTGCCCTGTACAATTTCACCAGGTCCTCTTTTATGAATCTATAACCCTTCTGCAGTAGTATCGGTAGGACTCCGTCCGGGCCCGCAGCCTTGAAGGACGCAAAGGAGCCGATCGCCCATTCTACCCTTTCCTCCTCTACCACCTCCAATGCCGCCGCCCAGTCGGAACCCCCCCCCCCCGACCACTCTGTTTCTCACCTTCTGTCGCCTCCTTACAGTCAGGAAAATGAGATTTCCACATGACGCTTAATATCTCTTCCGGTTCTGTGACTAGGTCTCCATTCACAGGCTGCCCAGTTGACTCGCTTCGGTCTCCCGCCAGCAGTTTTACCACTCGCGCCCCCTCCGAGTAGCTGTTTATGTCTCCCGTGAACCTTCTCCAACCCTCTTGTCTAGCTTTCTCTCTCAGTCTGGTGTATTTGTTCCTGACCTCTCTGTACGCTTCCCAGCTCTGAGAGTCGTCCCTCTTTGTCGCTACTCTCATTGCCCTACGCACCTTCTTTCTTACCTTTTGTAGTTCTCTGTTCCACCATGGCTGCCCTTTGCCAGTTTGTACCAGCTTCTCCGGGCATGCCTTGTGGTAAGCTCCTATTATGATCTCTTACAGTCTGCGCGCCCCATTTTCTAGGTCGTCCACATTCTCATACCTGACTCCCGAGTCAGCCAATTCCCTTAGCTCCTCTTCATACTTCGCCCAGTCGGTTTTGCGTGGATTTCTCACCTTCATCTTTTCTACTCGGCTTTCGATACTGTAGAGTATTCTGCGGTGGTCAGACATGCTATCCTCCGCATCCACCCTCCAGCCCCTTACCTTATCGCTCATCTCTTTCGTTGCCATGGTGATGTCAAGTACTTCCTTTCTAGCCCTCGTTACGAACGTTGGTGTGTTACCAATATTCATAGTCTCTAGGTCATTGCTGATTATAAATTCTATCACTGATTCACCCCTTTCATTGGTGTCGGTGCTACCCCACACCTCGTGATGTGCGTTAGCATCGCAGCCAATAATCAGGGGAATTCCCTTACCTCTGTACCACAGTACCATTTCTTCTAGTTCCTTTGTTGGTGCCACTCCATCGCCCGGCAGGTAGCAGGACGCTAGCGCCACCTTGTATCTTCTCCCATCATCCTCTATGAAGTAAGTTTCCACCGCAACAAGGTCTCTGTAACATAAGCCCATGTTTCTCAGATTATTGCTCACATATATGCATGCTCTAGGAGGTAGCTCACCATTATGTTCATAGTATAGAGCTACCCCTAGATGTCCCAGGCCTGACACCTGATTCCTCCATGCATACGGTTCTTGCAGCAGTGCTATGTCTACTTTGGCCCTCCTAACATACTGTCCTAACTCGGACATTGCGTCCTTGCAATGTTGGAGGTTTACTTGGCATATGCTTGTGTGTGTGTTTGTGTGTGTGTTATTGTGTAGTGTTCCCTTTGTGTCGCCCTTCCTTTTCATTCAGTGTTTAGTGTAGTTGTCCCCGAGCTGCTACTCGGAGAGTTCACCGCCAGCGACATCCATACTCTTCTCTCCTCCTGTATAGACATCGTCGGTTTTTGCGCTCTCCTGCTTCAGCACGGGTTCTCCTGTAGTCCCTTCTGGTTTGGATTCTGAGGGTTGTTGATTTGAATTAGCCCTCAGAATCCGAACTCGTACACTGGTAGCCGAGAAGTCCAGTACCTTGGTCTTCTCCGGCCCCCAGCTCTCCTCGACTCCATCAGGAACCGTATAGGTCAGACGAGTCCCCAGCTCTAGAGCCTCCCTACCTACTGCCTTCCAGTCCAGAATTTTGAGTTCCGGCCGGCAATGTTGAGTTGCGCATAAAGGAACTGCTTTACGTGTTCAGTGTCCGTATCTCCCGGAACCCAAACCTGCACCCTATTCTGCTCCAGCTTAAGCGAGATGATCCAGTGGCCGTCCAATTCTCCGAAGTCCTGACTTAGTAGCCACTCTCTCGACTCCGCCGTTTTTGTCGTCACCAGGAAAAACCCTTCTGACACCAACCCCGACGTAGTAAATCTCAGTGCTACTAAGCCAGGCTGCCCCTCACTACCTATAGGACGACCACCTCGATCAGGTGCGTAAGCCTCTTCCTGATGAGCTTCGCCAGGGCCTCATCCACCGAAGCACCATCCTCTCGGCACACAGCCACTGCCAGACCACGATACGCCTTAGCTACGCTCCGTGGTCCGTCAGCGGCTGCCTTGCCTTGGTTGGGGTGCTTCGCCGGGGGACGCTCTGAGCGACCCTCATCCGTACTTTGCCTCTTCACCTTCAGACCGCGCTTGCCCGGGCCAGGTTTGGCCTCCCCCCATCCCCCGCAAGCGCAGCCTTTCTCCTAAGCAGCTTTTTACCTTTTACCTTTACCTAGAGAGTAAGCTTGAGTAAGTATAGTCATAGAAAATTCATTTGCCTAATTGAAATAAAAAAACCGGACAAGAAGTGCGAGTCGGACCCACGCACCGAGGGTTCCGTACTTTTTAGTATTTGTTGTTATAGCGGCAACAGAAATACATCATCTGTGAAAATTTCAACTGTCTAGCTATCACGGTTCATGAGATACAGCCTGGTGACAGACGGACAGCGGAGTCTTAGTAATAGGGTCCCGTTTTTACCCTTTGGGTACGAAACCCTAAAAGTAACACGTATGATTGTAAGTTAACGTTTTGTTCTATGAGACTACCTAACTTTGTGTAACAAAAACAGTAAAGATTGAAACCATGTATCTACCATGAAGTAACTTTAAAATACCTGTTTGAAAATTACAACTATTGGAATCTGGAAGCACATTCGAATCCCTTATCGATTCCTTGTAATTCTTAACGGCTCCGCGTAGTTATTAATTAACGCCGACTCACATTAGCTTTGGTACTGGTCAAACATTTGATAGTTTTGGTTTCGTGTTGCTGTAACAATACGGTCCTGGTAATGAACCCCATATTTAGCATCAAAAAAAATGAAGAGTTAAGCGGCAATGGCAATGGCAGTCCATAGAACTCGATTGTAACTGCCAAAGTGACCAAATCCGTGATCCAGCACCCTTTTCAATCAAGCTGGATTTTTGCTGGATCAGAGCGAACTTGTTGAAACCATACAGAAGTATAAGGTATGCGTCGTGTGTGTTATTTTCGAAAGAAAAATTTGTTTAACATTTCCATTATAACGATTGCCCGTTACTGTGACCGTACACACCATTTTCCTAAAAAAAGTAAGGGCCGACAACGTTCCTGCGCTAGAAACTGCGCACCATACTGTAACACGTTCTGGGTGTAAATCGGTTTAATGAATGACTTATGGGTTTTCTTTTGCCCATATGCGACAGTTTTATTTGTTAGGGTTCCGTACCCAAAGGGTAAAAACGGGATCCTATACTAAAAATAGAATAAAATAGAGATTTAAGTGGGGCTCCCATACAACAAACGTGATTTTTGACCGAAGTTAAGCAACGTCGGGCGGGGTCAGTACTTGGATGGGTGACCGTTTTTATAGATAATGGTACGGAACTCTTCGTGTGCGAGTCCTTCTCGCACTTGGCCGGTTTTTTTTTTGTTTACATTTCCATTCAAGTCGAAGTATGCTTTATCGGACATGAATAAACAAATTATGTAGTTTTCTTCCTTAGTTTTAGTCCGATGCAGAGCTTGCATTAAACATTTAAAACAAATAAGTTTACAGTAGTAATGTTAAAACAATAAATTTCTTAATGTATTTAAACGGATATATTCATTAGCGACAAGTAAATGTTAACCAAAACGGACTTATTAAACTTTGTTTTTGTAGCAACATTCCTGCCTCACCGTGTGTTTTGCAGTTCTGACACATTTTTGATGAAATAAGTGTTAATCGTAAATATGTTTCAATTTAACGATGATATGTTTACTGGTTGCGTTAATATCAACACAACTTATGAAACTGTTTGGGTTTTGTGAGAAATGGTTTAAATTCTGTGAAATCACGACATCTTTTGGTCGCTACTCGACATGACCTCCCATAACATCCAAATATTACGTTCTATAGGTATACATGGAGCTTTTGAATTAGAGTTTAAATTTTTGAGAGTACTGTTGATGATCTGATTTTTCAGCAGTCAGATAAAACCACGGTACCTTATATACCGGAGCATAGGTTTTTAAGATGATGAGATAGGACTGATTGTATGACCTTCTTTGTTAAATGTTAATATATTTTTCCTTTTTTTAATTGTGGGACGTACCACATTATTACAATCTATAAATTGTATGGTATTGTGATTGACATCTGTATATACAATTTATAGACCTTCTTTGTTTTTCCGATGTTACCTTTATTTAAGTTTAAATAACGCGTTAATAATAATAAAACATTTCAGAAAGACGCGTCAGCCGACGAGTTTGGATACATCCCAGTTTTAACCAATACTCGAAGAAATAACACAATCGACACTGATTCTGACGACAATTTTGACACGGCATCTTCCGATTTCGAATTTAACCCCCAGAATCCTTACACTGTGCACAAAAATCGATACCTACAGAATTATCTTTGGAATCATAAGGTAAAATAAGGGCCAGGTAAGGTATTTTTGTCTACTAGGCATTCCATAATACATTTTGATTCAAGTACGCAAGATACGTAGGTACAGTCGAAGGCAAAAATATCGATCCAGACACATGGCTCAAAAATATGTGAACACGACTTTATTGTCCAATGTGTAAGAGCGTACAAATATTTTTGAAACGTTGGGAATGTATATATATTTATGCCCTTGACTGTACGTCAGACCAGTGGTCTTTCACACTTTTCATTAAACAAGTTAAAAACTAAAAGGGGCGCGTCCGGTGCATTGGAACCTAAACTCAAATTACCCTATTACATAATACAACCTAATATCAAAAACACATACTATCATATAAACATAAATTCAAAATAACCTAACTTCAAAACACCTGAGTCCCACACTAAAACAAAAACGAACTTATCTCTATTATATACTACTGCCCAGATCACCTACTGTCATAAAAGCTGAAGATCAAAACGAGCTCTTCCCAGAATATTACTAGTCTTCAAATACACCATTCTCAAAATACAATAGTCTCAAAACACGCTAGTCCCAAAATGCCCTAAATGTGTCTGTGTAGCGTTTATTCCTGACAAGTTGAAATACGTGAAAGAAAATAGAACCTTCAGCATTGATGACGGATATCAGGCCACTTATAAATAGTGTCACTTTAGACAACATTAAGAAATAGGTCTCGCTGTCATCCACCACCATTTTCTTATCCATCGCAATGACGAGTACAAGCAACTTAACGTTTATTAATAATCAAAAAGGGTACTCCTGTTTGCTCTACGACGGGCATAAATATAATTCTAACCACACAAATAATAATTTTTAAGAAAAAAAAACCGACTTCAATGGGGGATGCCGCTGAAAGTTCACTTATTGTTAATGGTTCACTCTTAGATTCCAGACAATGGAATGAAAAAGACAGCATCTTTTGCCTAATTATGTAGAAAAGGAGGTAAATCGACCCACTTTTCTAGTAGCATTTCGTTTTTGTAAGGGTCGCAGTTCTAACCTATCCTAACCTACTTTTCTGATAGCATTTCGTTTCTGTAAGGGTCACAGCTCTAATCTAGACAGTCCTTTGACAAACTATATTTCATTTAAATATAAACTTAATGCATGAGGCTAATTGCATCTGTGTATTTGTTGTGTTTCCAAGTTGACAGAAATGTCACGTCGGAAACGCACGTAGGCAGTATGGCTTAGAGCTTTAGCCATGAAGTTATTTAGCCTGTCCAGATGGACGAAAAAAAAACGGAAACGCACGTTTTTTTTCGATGACATCTGTCACGTTTATTCGCGTAAGTATTTACCTAGAATAATTCTGGCTCAGTTTTCGTTATATAGTTAGACAGAGAACGTTTTTTTATTTTATTTATTGGAGAAACAACAGAGGTATGCGACAGGATAATAGGTTACATTGTTAGGTACATATATGATTGAGATGACACTTACTTCCTTAAACGCTCTCACTAAAACATACTTAAAATAAACGGACTTAACTAAAAGGTATGTTTACATACAAGTTTACCAAGTGTTCCAGACCATGCGTACGTGTACTGTAATTAGGTACTACAATTAAAATGAAAGAGAAAAGAAAAGAAAAATACCAAAAACTTGGACATACTGACAACCAATCAAATCAATATATGTAACATTAAGTACAATTAAGTACAATGACAGTAGCGATACTAATAAATAAGCGATACTATAGCAATGATGACGACACATTACTGACGAACACTATGTTGGCCGTTGAGAATATTGAGTATTTGATTACGATATTTGGGCTTGGCGACATTGAATATATCGATGGAAGTAAATTCTTTATTGTAAGTGTTACAAATACGACGTAAGGGGGCTCGCAAACCGGCGTTACTAGAGGCGGTGGAAACCGAGAACAAAGCATTAGAGCGCGAGCCGCATCGAGCTGGGACTCTGAACCGTATGAGCTCCAGCAGGTCTATACTGTTAAAGTGACCTTTGCAGATATTAAAGAGAGTAATTGCGTCACAGCATTTGCGTCTGGTATCTAATGACTGCAATTTATAATAGCGCAACAGATCAACGTACGGCAGACGTTTTCCTGTCAATCGTCTATGTAATGCCCGTAAGAACTTTTTTGAACCATTTCCATAGCATTTGCATATTTCTTATACAGTGGATTCCAAATTACAGAACCATATTCTAAGTGGGGTCTAACCAGTAATTTATACAGCAGAAGATAACTTGAAGATTTTTTAAAAACCTTTGCAGTTCTCAGAACGAAACCTAGCATTTGATACGCTTTTGAAATGATACGCTCTATGTGCAATTGGAAGTCTAGTTTAACGTCGAATAGGATTCCTAGATCTCGTGCCGTTGACACTTTTTTGATATAATCATTGGCTATTTTATATTTCGAGTTGATAACTCTTTTTTTATTTTTTGTAAAGGTCATCTGCAAGTATTTATCACTTGCCAATTGCAATTTATTTTTAGAACAGTATTCAAGAAAAGCATTAACATCATTTTGAAGCAAATTACTGTCGTCAATAGACTCCACGGTTTTAAATATTTTTAGATCGTCGGCGAACATAAGGAAATGGCTATTCGTGAAGCACTGTTTAATATCGTTAATGAACAGTGTATACAGGAGTGGGCCTAATATGGATCCCTGGATTACCCCTGATGTGACTAATTTGCGCTCTGAAGCAAAACCATTGACGACAACAATTTGAGACCTATTTGAGAGGTACGAGACGAAACATCGCAGAAGGTTACCGCGGATACCATTGAACGCGAGCTTTTTAAGAAGAAGCAGATGGTCGACCTTATACCAGTAAATATTCCTATACCTTATATTCCTGAAACCAGTAAATATTACATCTGCTGTCTTTTATCCATAGACTCGAACAAAAAGTTAGTGTAGGGTAAAAGGTTTGTTATTGTTGATCTGTTTCTCATAAAACCGTGTTGCTCGGACAAGATAGACGTTTCAAGAGCAGCAAACATTTGATCATGAATAAGCGCCTCAAATATTTTTGGGATACATGACTGCACAGAAATCGGGCGGTAGTTGGTTATTTGGGAGCGCGAGCCAGATTTGTGAATCGGGGTGATATGAAATACTTTCCACTTCTCAGGAAAAGTTCCCGAATGCAAACATTTGTTAAAGATAATATGTAGCGGAATCACTAGAGCGTTGGCAGTGTTTTTAATAAAAAATGGGCTCACCTTATCAGGACCAATTTCCTTATTAACATCAATATTTAAAATTTTCTTTAGAATATCTGATTTGCAAACGTATAAGTTAGAAATATTTGGAGCGCTTTCTGAAGTTGGAAGAGCTAAGAGGTCATTCAATTGTACATTCTCTTTATGCTCAAAAACTGAATAGAAAAACTTTGAGAAGGTATTGGCAATTTGTTCACCTCCAAAACATGGCCTGTCTTCGTAGAACATTGTAGCTGGATAGCCCAAGGAATTCTTTTTAAGGGATGAGACGTATGACCAGAAAGATTTTATATTTTGTTTTAAGGATATCTCGGTATTATGAGTATAGTTGTTGAAACATTCTAAGAGGAGTACTTTGCAACGGGCGCGAAGAAATGCGAATTCACGATATTCAGCTAAAGCTTTATAGGTGTTCCACTTACGCCATACCTTCAATTTCCTTTTCAGGGTATTTATAAGCGCCGGGGAAAACCATTTGGGATATTTAGATACTTTGACTTTTTTTAACGGTACTCCGTCATCAATAATATTAAAGATTAAGCAATAAAATCGTTCAACGGCCTCATTAGGTTGCAAGTTAATTAATTCTAATTCCCAGTTAATTTTATTTAACTCCGTGGAAATACGTGAGTAATCAGCTTTTCTGAAGCTATACGAAGGTAAACAATTTAAAGGGATAGGCGGAGATGCCTCCAAGTCGATATCGAATTTGACAGCGGGGTGATGCCTGTCTATGTTTGATAGAACAGTGTCCGGTGCTGAGATGTCACATTTATCGTCATAGAAAATTAAATCTAAAGTTCGGTCGTTAATGTTAAGGAATTTATTATATTGTTTCAGACCTAGTAAGTTAGTAGTGTTTAATACAAGCTTTCCTAACGAACAGAGTTCGCCGTCAGATGGCGCTAGCTCCTGTGTTGTCGAATTGAGCTCCCAATTGATAGAAGGTAGGTTGAAATCACCCGTCAAACAAATATTTGTCTCTTGGAAATGATTATTAATTTTTTCTAATTTATTACAGTAATACTGAAAAACGCTAAATTCCGATTTTGGAGGAAAATAAACTCCATTTATTATAAGCGTACGCTTATTGAGGGTAAGGACAACAAAAACATCTTCGACATTGGCTGACTCCCACTCGGTTCTACGGGTCGCGAGGAGGTTAGACTTTACAGCAATTAGAATCCCGCCGCCGCCTTTTTTCGCAGTTCCCACCAGGTCCCTATCACGCCGGAATACATTATACTTATTATCGAATAACTCGGCACTATTTATTCCAGAATTAAACCATGTCTCAGTCAACACTATGACGTCATAATCGCATTGCAAAATATTGAGGCGAACATCAATTAATTTAGACTTAAGGCCACCACAATTTTGATACTAAAATATATTTTTTATGTGATAAATTCACGGGAAGAACAAGATTAAATAATTCAGCAAAATGTTATATTTGTTGTAAAGATAGTTATAACCATACAATTTATATCTTATATTTATGTGAGAGTGATATTTTGTAAACAAAAATAATATGTGGGGCCCTTGTAAACATTTGAGTAGACTTTGTTGTGAAGAAAGTTGACATAACTTTTATTGGTGTCAGTATATTAATAGCATCTAAAGCAATGATAGCAAAATATATGCAGTAATAATACATCATGCAAACACTAGCTAAGACATGGAATATTAGTTCATATGTAAAGTGATAGGTATTTGCGTTCTCTACTAATAATTCAACAATACTATATACACAAAACCTTCATAACTTAATCAAATCACTTTCTTTCCGTATACGTATTATAGCGGATGAGTCGTCTCTTCTGACAAGAATAGCGGCGTTTTTTATCCAGACAAACTTGTAATTCTTCTCGGCAACGGCCTTATGTGTTTTAGAATATAAAATTTTATTTTTCAGCGTCAGGTGTTCATTGATGAAAATAGGTCTTGAGTGAGTTTTAGGTGTGAAGTTAGGCATGTATTGAAAACTCACGTTAAAACGTTTGTGACTCATGGTACCAGTTGATTTTTTTAGTTTTTTACGTGACCGGTAGAGGCACTGTACAATTACTCCATACATTTTCCTTAACTTTCTCACTTTCGACTGTCATTTACGGAACTCATGGTAGCCGTACTGGTACCATGAGTCACAAACGTTTTAACGTGAGTTTTCGATATATGCCTAACTTCACACCTAAAACATTCTCTTTCTAACTATATAACGAAAACTGAGCCAGAATTATTCTAGGTAAATACTTTACGCGAATAAACGTGACAGATGTCATCGAAAAATACGTGCCTTTCCTTTTTTTTCGTCCATCTGGACAGGCTAAAGGTCTAAGCCATACTGCCTACGTGCGTTTCCGACGTGACGTTTCTGTCAACTTGAAAACACTACAAATACACAGATGCCATTAGCCTCATGCATGAAGTTTATATTTGAATGAAATATATAGTTTGTCAAGGGACTGTCTCATTTCGGGCGGAGACGGAGAGAGTCATACTGTCTTTCTCTAGCACTAGTACTAGCACCCAAAAGAAAAGGATGAGTATATAATAGTTTTTTTTGTTCTTATTTACTGACAAGATTTGCTTGACCAACTATATTTTTTATTCGGATGTTTGTGACCGTTATATCATGTTAAAGCCGTAACACACCGCACCGCGACCTCGGTGCACCGCACCCATAAGTGAGAGCGAGAACGAGATCTGTTTTGTGCGGCGCACCAAGATCGTGGTGCGGTGCGGTAGTGTGTTACAGCTTTTACAAATGCATTTCCGTTATTAAATTATCATTTAAGTGCTTAAAATAATGAATTAAACTTGGTTGAGTTTCAATAAGTACATTTAGGTAGTAATTAAATTTGTTCTCTAATTTGTTTGTAAAACTTATGAAAGTGGCTACATTAACTATGGATGAAGTCGTTCCTTATGACGGTATGAGATATTAGAGTTTTTAATGATTCACGGTTAGTTTCACTAGACTTATATTGACCGGGATATAGACCGTGATTACCTTTTGTATTATTTGTGAGCTCCCGATATTTCACGGGTGACTGAAGATAGCGGGTGGGTGTCAAAGTTGTGTAGACAGCGCTCTGTCTACCCTCATTCTTGCGCGTCGGCTGCGTTCACTTTCAACGTTACCAACGGTCGCATTCACACTTGTTGGTCCGGTCGCGTTCACAATCGTTGGTCTGTCCAAACACACTACACTCACGGTGTCACTACGCGTGTTTGATTCGGATATCACTGGTTTTTTACACAAACAAATCTCAGGATTCCACACATTTGACGGTTTAAACCCATCTTCACGATTGAAATTTTTGTATTTGTGAATTTCAACGGCTTCTCTTACCAATATTGGTATATAGTGGCGTTCTGTCGAAATGACCTTGGGACTATGCAACTCGATCCAGTGATTTGTACCCGACTCAAGGAGATGCTGAGCAATAGCTGACTTGCGAACGTCATTGTTCTTGACCACAGCAATGTGTTCTTTAATTCTGCAGGCAATAGTGCGTTTGGTCTGCCCAATGTACGAACTACCACAGATGCACTCAACTTTGTATACACCAGGTTTTTCCAGGGGAAAATTGTCTTTAGGCGACCGCAGAAATTGTGCAATTTTCCTGTGCGGGGTGAAGATAGTTTTCACAGAGTAGTTATTTAGTATTTTTGATATCTTGTCTGTCACAGCCTTGACGTACGGCATAAACGCTGGCTGTCTCTCAACGCGATGAGTGAGGCGCTTGGTTTTTGTGTCCCGCTTGTCAATGTTAACTCTGTAGCCATTCATCATCAGGACACTCTGAACATGGTTCAGCTCCTGGTTTAGATGTAGCGAGTCACACAGAGCGTGTCCTCGATTAGTCAGTGATGCCACAACCGAGTTTAACTGTCTGGGATGATGTTGCCAGCTCGCGTGTAAATAGCGGTCCGTGTGAGTCGGTTTCCTATAGACTGAGTGTCCCAGCATGCCACAACCTGTAACATTCAGTCTCACATCCAGAAACGCAATACTCCTTTCTTGTTCCATTTGCAATGTAAACGACATGGATCGGTGCATGCTATTAAGGTGTCCTAGCATCAGTTCAGCTTCCTGTTTACCACCCTTAATCATGCAGAACACATCATCCACGTACCTCTTCCAAATTTTAACGGGAACTGGGGGCGCAGTAAGGGCTAGGTGCTCAAAGTGTTCCATCCAAATGTTAGCCACCACTAGAGCCTGGAGGTATGAGATATGTCCACGTATTACTCAACGAAAGCAAGGTAAAATCGTTAAACTTTGTAGAAAAACGGGATACTTATCATTTCCGCGCCAAAATCAACACACGACATTTGTATTCTCAGATAAGTCAGTCGCATAAGAGAAAATTCTGTACGGCCGTTTACAAAACACAAGGGATTGTTGGTTTACTCCAATTAAGGAGTAATTGGTGTGACAGAGAAAAATGCCTGCAACTTGCAAACTTCGGTGTTCGCGGTAGGCCCTGATATGTTTGTAAAATTCTATCTAGTAGTAGTATGAGTATGCCCTATGCGCTATGATTAGCTCGCCTCGATACGCTAGGAAATTCATTTGAGTAAAAAGAGTGAAGATTGGACAGTTATTACGAAAACATCTTTCGGCTTGCCTTACTCCAAAACTCTAGGCACGCCACTGATGATTTAGCCCAGAATTTTGAATTCAAAGAATTATTAACATTATATGATAGCTTAAATAATATTATTAATATTAAATTAACAATAAACACATAGATATACACAAGAAAGTAAATTACGTAGACCGCGTAGACGTGAGCAAATATGTCAATGTCAAAACTGGTAGTTTGCTAAGGATTTCGATAGGTAATTTAGGCCCCATCGTCAAAACTGGTAGTTTGCTAAGGATTTCGATAGGTAATTTAGGCCCCATTCGCACGGGAGCTTAAAAAGCGTCGCGTTAAAACCCGACGTTGGCGCCGTTTTACCGTTTCTAATTTTTGTGTTCATATGAACGCTTAAAAATCACTTGTGACTCGTACTCCCTGCCTTGTGGTCGTGTAGTAATAAAATCACGCTTCATTTTTAAGTACTATATTTGCGTATTCCGGTAAAGATTTAACATAGAGTAATGGTCGAGACTAGACTTCTAGAATTAACAATTCCGGATCGAGCTCCCACATTACATTATTACATTACATTATTTATTACGGATTCGGCACAGCCATGATGATTAACACCAAAGATTGACACTTGACAGCTAACTGACAGCAGCACCGGCGCTTAAACGTTTGTGAGAACAGATACACGGAGTTCCGTATGCTCAATTCAATTAACAGTCAACGCTCAACGCTGAAAATCGAACAGTGATCGATAAAAAAGCGCCGCGCTTAAAAACCGCCCTCGTGTTACATACATGGTTATCCATTTGTCTCATTCAAACGCTTTTTTAACGCGTGAAAAAACTCTCGTGCTTATGGGGCCTTACGTGCTTGGGGGTTTACTCATACTTTTGATATTTAGTTCTTTAGGTGACACCTAGAGGCGCTGTACAATACTCCGATATAATTCTTGCTCTGTTTTTTAGTATACTTAAAAAGGGACAGCATCGTTTGCAGTGGAGTGAAGTTAGGCACATAAGTACGTAAAGAAATGTAAATATGTGACGTACGGCGCGTTTATTCACTTAAAGTAAGTGAAATTTACTCTGGCAACTGATGGTAGAGTTACTGGTATTACTTAGTTCTGTAAGTAATACCTGCAGATTTGTTGATAATTATTCTGAATGAAAAATTTGAACTTTTTTAAGTAGGTATATTTATAAAAAACAAAAATTTTTAGGTGTTTTGAGACTTGCGTGTTTTGACACTTTTATTTTGAGAATGGTATATTTTAGGACTAGTGTATTATGGGAATAGTTTGTTTTCAGCTTCAACTTATTACATTAGGTATGACATTAGGTAATCATCAGGTAATCACGGGAGTAGTAGGTACATATTCAAGATAAGGTCGTTTTGATTGTACGGTGTTTTGGGACTCAGGTATTTTGACGTTAGGCTATTTCGAATTTATGTTTATATGAGAATATGTGTTTTTGACATTAGGTTGTATTGTGTAACAGGATAATTTGAATTTAGGTTCAAATTTAAGGCACCGGACGTACATGTGACATTCAGTAAATCTTCTGTTTTTAGGGTTCCGTAGCCAAATGGCAAAAAACGGAACCCTTATGGATTCGTCATGGCTGTCTGTCTGTCTGTCCGTCCGTATGTCACAGCCACTTTTTTCCGAAACTATAAGAACTATACTGTTCAAACTTGGTAAGTAGATGTATTCTGAGAACCGCATTAAGATTTTCACACAAAAATAGAAAAAAAAAACAATAAATTTTGGGCGTCCCCATACTTAGAACTGAAACGCAAAAAAAAATTTTTCATCAAACCTATACGTGTGGGGTATCTATTGATTAATTGATAATTTGATAATTTATTTGTCTATTGATAGGTCTTCAAAAATTATTTTGAGGTTTCTAATATATTTTTTTTCTAAACTGAATAGTTTGCGCGAAGGACACTTCCAAAGTGGTAAAATATGTGTCCCCCCCCCCCCCTGTAACTTCTAAAATAAGAGAATGATAAAACTAAACAAAATATATGATGTACATTTACATTACCATGCAAACTTGCAAAGGCAATTGATTTGAACGAGATCTAGTAGGTAGTTTTTTTAATACATCATAAATCGTAAACCGCAATTTACCTTTCACTCACGTTTCACATAAAAAATACATTGTTTAAATTGTGTAATGTACGGAACCTTCGGTGCGCAAGTCTGACCGCACTTGGCCGGTTTTTTCATATTAGGTAAGTATTCATTTAGTCAAGCCAGCCCATTACTGCATGTTTGCATTGTCATCTAGTCATATGTAGGTATAGGTATACATATTCCTTATTAACCGTACTCGTATTAAAAAAACTTGCCAAGTGAGAGTCGGACTCACGCACCGAGGGTTCCGTACTTTTTAGTATTTGTTGTTATAGCGGCAACAGAAATATGTCATCTGAGAAAATTTCAACTGTCTATCTATCACGGTTCATGAGATACAGCTTGGTGACAGACAGACAGACGGACAACGGAGTCTTAGTAATAGGGTCCTTTTTTACCCTTTAATTACGGAACCCTAAAAAAGATCCATGAAAGTAATGGAAGTCAAAGATTTTTCTGCTGTAAGAAATGCTACGCTTCGTAACCCTTTTTCCCACTATGGTAGCCGTACATTTGCCAATAGTTGCTTATTATAAGTACTTAAGTCAGCTAAGTGTGAAATTTTAGGACATATAAAAAGTTGTCCAGTCTTCAGAACTTTGCTGTACAGTAGGTACACAATGGGATGTTGCGGATGCGGATTTTTTGACATCCGCCGTTGCGGATTTTTAAAGGCTCACATCCGCGGATGCGGATGCAGATGTCGAGATTAGGCACATTAAAAACGTCAAATATTACACTAGTAATTTTTATTTAAAAAAAAGAAACTTAGTATTTGAACAAGAATATAGGTGCCCCACAATCGCATTACTATACTAAAGTCTAAATAAAACAAACTTTTCACTTCTTGTCGCGGTCCGTCGTAGGCTAAAGTGCTCGATCGATGAATCACAATAACGAAACGAGATTCCTATTGCACTTATGCCGCCGCTAAGACGTTTCTGTACCTACCTGTTCCACATCCGCATCCGCATTAAGCTCCGCATTGATTTTATGCGCATGCGGATGCGGATGTTGTAAATAATGCGGAAATTCCGCGGTTGCGGATGCGGATTGGAATATTCGCAACATCCCTGGAAAATATTAATAAGTGAATTACTTTTAAGTAAGTTGTGCTCTTAGTAGATTTAGAAGCACCTGCCCAAGTTGATATACATTAGGCGAGAAGCGACTGACAGCGGGCCTGGTAACACGTTCAGTCAAAGAAATATCTGCAATATGCCTTAACGTTTTAAAAATATGAATTAACTTTCGAACCCGAGCCCTGAGTGGTGCTATCTGAGCTCTAACATTTAAGAGGCCGTAGTCGATTTTGGAGCAAAAATTTTAAATTGATAGATTTAGTCGTTGAAATTATACACGTTTTATTATGTAATATCTAAATAACAAGTATTGGTTTCTATTAGCACGTCTTCTCATCTTGCCTTTTAATAATGAGGTCGCGAGCGTGCGTCACCGGAATATATGAAAAGAAGGGGCAGTTTTTAAAAATTGATCAAAAATTTATGGTGGTAAATTATACAAATTGATGTATAAGAATAGTTTCATCAAATGTTGTAGATTGTTTAAGTATCAAAATTACTTCGAAATTAAGTCGATTTTCAGAGAAATTGTCACTTGTTTTGAAGTAATTTCTAGAGAAAATTGATTTCGTCTAACTTTCATTTACACTACTTCAAAGTCATAATAATAAAAATGTAGTCTGGTAAACGTCAAATACAGGATATGTGTAATACAAAATTACCATGTTTAGCCGTCCACACTTACGAAATTTACAAATAAGAGCGACAAAATCAGTGTTTTACGCGCGTTTACCTAAATCCATCCATCAGAAAAGCAAACATTACTAATTTAGTGATTCTGTTTTCAAAAAATTTATCTGATAAAAGGTAAGATAAGAAGACGTGCTAATAGAAACCAGTACTTGTTATTTCAATTAGGTAACAAAAGGTGTACAATTTCACCGACGAAATCTATCAATTTTACATTTTTGCGACTAAAATCGACACCGGCCTCGTATCCATAACAACTCCCAGGATACGCTATGTTGGTATTAATTAGTGTCATGTTCACGACGACGCATCACTACAGTTCTTTACTGTAACTACATATTAATTAAACGTACATTAATTTATCAATGAGGCAATCGACTTTTAGAGTTGGACCTCGATAAGTTTTCATGCCAAGTGCTCCGTCAAGATTTAAGGGATATGTATGCATTCTTACTGCCATGTTTGTGCAAAGTTAGCATGGTATATAATTGTTATATTTTTGCAGTTGAGCGGCGACCACATGAATGTTAACCCTTACGCACCTCGGTTCATTACCTTCGGAGCAACTGCACCCGAATTATTTTATTCCAGAAAATGGTGGTATTTTAACCAAGTAAGTAAGTTTTATGAGCGCCTGCGTCGCGAGCCATTAGGTGTATCATCTCAAACTATTTCGATGCCTGTTACTTTTCTTTTGTATTGTAGTTGGGTAGTTAAAACAAATTTACCTCTGTTTTACACTTTGCTGGGACATCAGTTATCTGATACTATAACAGGTAAAATCCCCGGAAACGTTGAAAGTAGAAGTGTACTTACAGTAATAGGTAGATTAAATTATAATTACATAATCCAAATAAAATCATAATATATTCATCAGGTGATCCGTCTGCTCGTTTGCCTCCTATTTCATAAAAAAAAAATATTACTAAGTACATACTGTTAAAATTTCAACATCTTCAGAGCACTAAAATTATTAAAAAATAACCTACAACTTAACAAAATAAAATAAAATTACAATTAACCTAATTAACAAGTACGACCCAGCCCAAAGCGAGGCTCACAACGACTCTCCCGCAAACGCCGGCCTATTTCCAAAAAAAGTCGGTGTGTCTCCACGCTCCACCGTCTCCAATGCCACCGGCAGTCGACGCGTCGTTTGGTTGAGTTAAATATAATACCCGAGTTACATAAACGCTAATTGCATAATTTAAGTACTTTTTATTTAAATGTATTTACCTAGCCATAACCCGAAGATAATGGAGTTAAATAAATCGGACAAAAAGTGCGAGTCGGACTCGCCCACCGAGGGTTCCGTACTTTTTAGTATTTGTTGTTATAGCGGCAACAGAAATACATCATCTGTGAAAATGTCAACTGTCTAGCTATCACGGTTGATGAGATACAGCCTAGTGACAGACAGACAGACTGACAGAGGAGTCTTAGTAATAGGGTCCCGTTTTTACCTTTGGGTACGGAACCCTAAAAACACGCTGTATATAAATATTACTCCTCATCGCGTTCGATGACGACTACCCTAAATAAACAATATGAGCGTTGTCTATGGTGAGCCCTAATATGGCTAGCTAGTCCGAGCCACAGACCTGTCATTTTTATGCTTACGTATAAAGACAGTTGAAGTGTAGGAAAGTGAAGCCATCACGTATATGAACATCACATGAGTGCGAAATAGTCAGACTATAAATGAAAAAACGTGACCATTTTTGAGTAACAGGTCGACCCAAGTCAACCCAGAGCGTATTGCCGTATTTTTTAATGTAAAAAATAATAAAGAAATCAGGAAGAAAACGTACAATAAAGTAATGTAGTGAATATGGTGTCATGTAGTGTGCCGTATTGCAGTATCACAGGGCTATATGGCCCTGTGATACCCAGGCAAATACTCATTTCACAGGTAATTATGATATTCCGAGCGAAGTTTTCTTAGCGATATTTTGTCAAATTAACAGCATAAAAAGTGTAAAAAGCCGGTTTATACAGTTTATTTTAAGTTTTTCTTCCGTTGATGCTTATATTTTATTATATTAATATTAGTCAATAATTTAGAACATTTGTTGTAAAAACATAAACTGTTACTTTACGCTAGGGCTTGACAAAATGATCATATGACTGTATCGATAACTTTATTAACTAATATTAATAGCTATGTAATTATTTCTTTACAAGATATCATTAACATATTAACCTTCATAACCGACTTCAAATAATAACGCTTGTTATACCTTTTTGAAGGTGCACATGTTTAGCGGTAAATTTAATTAACATAAATAAGCTGATATCCCTGCCCCTTCCTTTGCAGATATCCCAAGGGTTGCGTGCGTGCGTGAAAGTTTCCCTGTTAATGAACAGGGAAACTTGGACTCTACGTAAATATTCTGTTGTTTGTGGCAAACATTTTAATTCAAAAATATTTCACAGGAATAGTAAAAAAAATCTCAAGATCGGCTCGATCCCAACTTAATAGTTTTCTACCTGACTTGTTTATATCTTTCAATTTAAAAATTACTGTGATACTCTCCTGGCCACCCGCGGCCGTTGTCAAACTCAAAAATGGTCAGTTAAAAATAAAAATAATTGATATAAGAAACGAAGGGAACACACATACACACACACACACACACAAACATTTGAAAAAAGCTATAAAGCAATCAAACACCGATAGATTATTAATATGTTGTAACATGACATCACTATTTTTGATCTCACATAGACAATTTACGCACACACTTGCATTTCATTTTTGGTCGCACTTTTAAAGCTTGACAGTTGTTCTTTGTCATCCAGTTCTGTGGTCCTAACTTGCTCCTAAACACTCGTGACAATTAAGTTGGCCAGCCACGTTGGATGTGTACACGCAAGAGGGCTTAGGTCTCTCTTTTCGTAACTAGTCTAAGTTTAGACTACCCTTTAGAACCTTAGGGTTGTGAGGCGGTATCTTCGAATTTTTTTATTGATCATATTTTTATTTATTTATTGATAATGGGTAATATAAAACATAGATAATTACAATTAAATATACAGAATGATTACAATTAAATATACAGGGTGATTCAAAAGACGTGAGCAGGATCAACACTGCGCATTTCGTAAATTACAAGCAACTGTTTCGTATCAGTATTAATGAGATTAACGTTAATGTTTTAGTCGTGTTGAAAAAAAAAGTTATTAATTTATTTACGACATGCATGGTCGCCCTAAAATTAGAATAAGTACTAAACTACCGATATTCTGTGTCAAATTCAGTCAGTCTGTCATCAGAGCCTGGTTACTTTGGAAAATTTGTATCTCACTCAAGTTAATTTTCTTCATAATCAAAATCATTGCGGTTAAAGAGGTTTTATGTTTATTAATTAGGTGTGGGGTAACCATGATTATAGATAATTTTATTTGTCCTCACCAAAAAGTAAAAAAATCAGAAAAAGCGTGGTATGTTTCAACTAAATACGACGGCAATCGATCAATCAACAGTTACTGAGTGTGCAGGATTAGTCTTGCTCACGTCTCATAAATCACCCTGTATACATACCTATATAAGCCAAAACAGTTTCCACTACTAAAATTACATCATTATGGTTGATCAGACAAGACTTGTTTATACAATTCATTTCTCTATTCATCTTACTTAAGCTGTGCTCTTGTCGGTGGAGCAATCTCCAAATAGTCCGGTCCTCTGCCAACTCCTTAACCTTCTGATATGACACGAGCTAAACCTTATCTTTTACTTGGTTGAAATAATTTATTCTCGGTCTTCCTCTTCCTCTCTTTGCCTCTATTTTTCCTTCTATGATGTTATTAAAAAACTGATCGTGTCGTAGCAGATGTCCAGTTAGTACTCCTGTTCTATTTTCTATTGTCTTTATTATATTTATTTTCTCTTTAATCCTATCTAGAACTATAACATTTGATATTTTTTCTGTCCAATCTTTTTCTATCTCGTTTGTGTCAGTGTGCACGTTTCGCAGGCGTATAAGGTGATGCTCCAGATTTTTTAGTGTTAGTAGACATTTTTGATTTGAAAATATGTTTTTTATTGTTGGAGGCTTGTTTGGCTATTGCGATTCACGTAACGATATCTTGACTACATCTTGATTTGTTATTAATGATACTCCCGACATATTCAAAGCTATCGACTTGTTCCAAAATAGTGGCATTTAGTTTTAATTGGTCTATTTCTTTTATATAATTTTGATGCTGTTAAGATCTTTGTTTTATTGATATAAATTTATAAGTCTGATTCCTGAAAAATTTAGTTCATATTGTTAAGCAATAATTCTAGTTGTTCACTGTCTTCTGCGAATGCTGCTATATCATCAGCGTAACGTACGAAATGTATCTTGTTCCCGTTGAACTTGACTCCTCCCTGGTCCTTCTCTATTAATTTCGTAATGAAGATTTCTATGAAGGCATTAAGATTTATAAGGCTCATCCGGTGTGTCCTAGCCCTAAGTTAGCTCCTAGTCATTAGTTAATTTGCATGTTAATTTGTTTTGTAATAGCACTAACATTATTTTTATTAGCTATGTAAGTTACTAACACATATGGGTGTATTAGGCCTGAAATAAATGACAATTTAATTTAATTTAATTTTAATTTAGTTAAAAAATAATGGCAAAAGTGGACACCTCTGTCTTACTCCTTGTTTGATGTTAATGGTTTCCTTTTCGTCCCCTATCTGAATTAAAGTTTCCTGATATCTATATAGCTCGAATATTACTCTTCTATCTCTATAATCTAATCCTATTTCTTCTAGCGTTTTCATCATAAGTTTCCAGTTTACTTTATCGAAAGCCTTTTCCAGATCTATGAAGGCAACGTACGTATTCAAACCCATATCTATAATGCCGATCTATGATCATCCGCAGTGCTAATATAGCCTCCCTTGTTCCTTTATTTTTCTAAACCGTATTGATCTGGTCCTAATCGACTTTCAATCTTTGCTTTTAATCTATTTTGGATTATTGTAAGTAGTATTTTAGAAGAGTGAGATATCAAACTTAACGTCCTGTGCTCTTTGCAGCGTGGTGTGTTTAGGTTTTGTGGAAGTGTAACTGTTTTACTTACTTGAAAATCTCTCAAGATTACTTCTGTCTTGTATATTATATTAATTATGTCATAAAGTTCGCTTCTTAAACTATCACATTTTGCGTGTTTTATTATTTCTATGTATAAACCGTCATTACCAGCCGCTTTTCCACTTTTTATGCTTTTAATTACTAAATTAAATTCTTCTTTCATTATTTCTGGACCTAAATCAGATTCCGCTACGTTACTCTCTGGCTCTAAATAGTTGTCTTCTAGACCGTCCCCGTCATATAAACCTTCGATATATATTACTTTCCATCTCTACACAATTTTCTTGTTATCAATTATAATATTACCATCTTCATCCAATACTGCTGTACTTTTCGGCTTATAGTTTTTATTGAGTTCTTTTATTATACTGTATGCTTTGTCTGCAATTCCTTTTTTTATATATTTATCTATTTTCTTACAGCTTTGTTCCGAGTCGTTTCGTTTCTGGTTCCTACATTTAGTTGTGATTACATTAGTTATTCTTTTATATTTCTCTGTGCTATCATCATCTACTTTATTTCTATACTTTCTTCAATCTACCATGAGATCTATTGTTTCCGAGTTCAGCCATTTCTTCCGAGGAACAACTTTACACAGCCAATTTAACTTTAAACAGGTTTCTGCCGAAACCATAATTATATCTCTTATATTGTTCCAACGGTCGTTTAATTTTATGTTCAGATGGAGTTATGGAGTTTCAGTAAAACCAAACATTACGTAGATGTGTTATATTGTCGGTGTTCAAGTATAAAGAGAGAGCAAGTAAATCTAAACATTCGTTATTTATATACTATTATTGCTTACATGCTATTTATGCAATTCCGTGCGTCGCATATTTATGTTGCAGACAGTAACGTATAGTTATTGGTAATATGTTAATTCAGACATATAGTACAATGTTATTATCTATATTTCTCTCTACATCTTTGCTTTGAGCTAACTTATCACCTATCTATCATATTATTATTTTGCATTGAATTATTGTTCTGCTTATCTTTTAACTTACTGAGATCAATTTTCTTGATTTTATGTTTTCTACGTGTTTTCTTTACTTATAAGTAAGTTGTGATATGTATTAATATCTGCACCTGGAAATATTTTACATGCCGTTACTGTGTCTTTATCTCTATTTTTTACCAAGATATAGTCCAGTTGGTATCTTTCTAGGTCTCCCGACATTTTCCATGTATACCATTTTCTTTTAGGTTGGTCGAACATCGTGTTCAGTACCACCAAATTATTTTCATTGCAGAATTGGATAAGTCTCTCCCCCCTCCGATTCTTTTACCCAGTCCGAATTGTCCCGTTATATTAGTTAGTTTTTATTCTCCTACAACAGCATTAAAGTCACCATCAAACATCAAACATTTATTCAGCAAATACTCGTAGGCCACAGGGGCACTTTTACATGTATATTTTTACAAACAATAATTTAACCCAAAATTACAAAAAAAAAACAATTATATAGATATAAATGTCAAATTACACAAAAAGAAACTAATAAAAAATATACAAACAACAGAAGTACTAAAATTGTTTAGAGATGTAAAAGTCTTTAGGTGTCAGAGATAAAATGTATATAATAATAAGAAAGATCATCAAATTATCCAGAGATGTAAAGGGTCTCCAAGACTTGAATTGTTATATAATTAATAAAAAGACAAGATATTAAATCAGACAATCAGTCAAGAACCGAATGAAGTGCCTCACGTTAATGCCACTCAAAAGTAAACTCCACAAAAAGCACCCGTTCACGAGTATGATACGTACTCAGCCATCGTCTCCCTCAACCTTCATTCGGGAAAGTGGCGACCCGATCAACAACGCCACCGTAAGCAAAGACTTTTAAGCGAGCATGACATGTTCAAGCTGCCGGGCTGTATTAATATATATAAAGTAAATTAATTCAGTGAGATACAACATTTGTGCTCGTATTTTACATGCCATTACTATTAAACTATCTTTTTCGTCTGCTGTATCTTTTATTGAATCTAAGTTATTATATATTTCTTCTACCTCTTGATCAGGATGCGAAGCGATAAGTTAGTTTCTATAATAAGCGAGTTTCTAGATCTGTCTTTAATTTAATTGCGGTTATTCTATCGCTGTGATGTATTGTGTTTTTTACTTGTTGTCCCAACTTCTTCCGTTGCCCCCCATCTCGTTTCACAAATACCCAAAATATAAATCTTTAACCTCTCCATCTCTGACATCAACTCTGCTAGTTTCCCTGTCGGCACCATAGTTCTTACACTTCTTACGTTCCATGTTCCTATCTGGCAAGGATTTCGCATGATGACGACCGGTTTAGCCTTGCTCCTACGCCTGCCGGACTCAGACCGCCACGGTATGTTACTTCGTGGAAGTCCGTTGTCATGAACATTATTTCCATTTGTTAACAGAGTAGTATATTATTTGTTCATTTGCTCTTAATTGCAGAAACACATTTTTGTACTGATGGAATGATAAACAAGTCAACTTCTCAGGGGAAATTTTCCATATAATGTATAATTAATGAAATTAATATTGGATTGTTTTGCTATTATATAAATTTATTTCTGACGATCACAATGTAGATTCTTATAAATTGACATTAATGTAATTTGTACTGTAATCATATGTTGTGAAATAAATATATCTAATTTAATCTAATCTAATCATGAGAGTATTTATCATTGTAATTTTTACACGCTCTTACGATAAATCTGTTTCTTGCGTAAGTGGTTCGATGGAAAGGGACAGCGAATAATTTAGAAGAGCGCTGCGCGTGCGGTGATCCGCGCAGCGCAGAGAGGCTCGAGCGAGCACCGCGTCTGATTTGAAGGGATAAAATATTATTAGAATTAAATTCTTGTAGAACGCCAAGATGACTCCTTCCAGCAAGCTACTCCCAACGCTCAGGGTCGATAGGTCCTTTTAGCGCAGGTGCTGACTACCGTGCTGCCGCTTAGGTACCCAGTGGATATCTACTGCCAACTCAAGCGGTGATCATCCATTAGATGGACGTGATTCGACATAAAAGTAATTATGTATTTTTATTGTTTCAGGACGATTTTATACCATTCGGCTAAATTGACACAAATTTGGCATAAGAGAATTTTATTGTCGGATCAAGTTGGATTACGTCGAAATTGTCTTGTCTGGATTACTACTCTTAATAAATAATTATAGACAGATAAATATTTGTTTACCTACTGTACCATCATATCAGTTGTCAAAGCTTCAGAAAGCCTTGTTACTGGTAAGGTAGGCCGGAATAAATTTAAAACAATAAAATTGATGCATGTACAACAATACCTACTTAGGAGTTGTTTTTTTGCTTGTGTAGAGCGTACCGTGTTCTGTCGGCGGAGGGCTTGGGTCAACGGCCAGGGTGGCCTTTCCGTGAGAACTTCTCCTCTCACCTATAAACTAATCATGAACAAATAATATATAAATAAATACTTTAATATAAATACAACACAATACAATAATACAATTAACAAAGAAAACAGCCTCCTCTGACATTATTATTTTTTCGACAGAGAACCGTCATAACATTCCATTCAAACATCCTTCAAGATTCAAACCAGCCAGTCTGTCAACAATTGTCTAGACCTCTTTGCTCTAACACTCCTCCTCAATTGTTTTCCCTCAGATATCCTATCCTCATCTAAACTCTCCTGGTTCCTTTCACTCTCACTAACGAACAACCTTCAACACACACCCATCTCTCTACGACATAACTGACGAGCGTGGGTGTAACATACGGTGTGTGGTGAGCAGTAGTCAGACCCTCCAATCCAAGGGATCCAGCTCGATCTGTGTCCACCTTAGTATGCCAAAGGAGTATGCCTGATTATTAGGCATATCGTGGCGAATACACCTATGTAAGAAAGAAAGAAAGAAAAGACATTTATTGTAAAAACCTTCTACAAACAGCGCCACTATACTAATAGAAAAAGGAGTAAGGTAAGGGATAAGGAATAACAACAAATTTTGGCGCCGCTATAGTGGCTACAAAAGGACGCCACTCAGCATATGCTCTGGTATAAATAAATACCACAGCGCTGGTTTTCTGTGTAGTTTTTACAACATTATTCATATGCAAAATGTTGCCACTAGCCACATGCCACATATTGTTTGAAAAACAAATCTGCAGTTTGGCCGTGACAGTGTAAATAGAGTAAATAAAACCAAGCTAAGTTGGCAGCGATTTTGATAGCCTAGACTAGACTGTGCAGCGGTGTCAGCATGCTGCATTTTCATCACCTGTCACTATGCCTGTCACTTTCGCACTTACATACTTGTTAGAACGTGACAGGCGATAAAAATGCGACCGTGCTTAGCCTCAAACTTCTATGAAATTATAGCGTTTAAATAACACTTGCATAGTTTGGATATCAAAATTGCTGCCAACTTAGCTTGGTCTAACTCTCGGTCTAACTCGGACCATTCAGGGAGACTAGACTTCTTTCATTAAGTATTTTACCCATTATGTTATCTACGCTCAAGATTCTAAATTAGACTTTCTACGCTCGTGATTTTATTGTAGAATCTTTCGCTTGCTCAGGACTTAAAATTAGCACTCGCAGTAAAACTGACTTTGCACAAATAAGTAACTATTTATAGTTAACATATATTATTTAGTACTTAACCCTAACTTCCGTTACGAAGAACACTAGTTTACTCAATCAATTTCATGGACTTTCGACTTAGTAATCCTACCATAAAAAAATAATGAGAAAACTTGGATTGCTTCTTGAATTCGGGACGTAAAAATAAATTGGCAGATGTAATAGACGCCAAACGAAAATGGTTACGCACGCCGAAATTATTATTTTGTTAAATGTAAGTGATAAAGTGATATACACTCGTTTTCTTATATATGTGCACTAAGGTTTACGTACTTAGTTTGCCCAATAGCTTTTTACCACATATATATGTATACTTACTACTTGTATTTTTCAGATATTCATGCAAGTCTACTCAACAGAAAAACTATTTTCTCTGTTTCACCAGGATGTCGCGAAGGTAGATTCAGTAGTGAAAATTTATCACTGTACCTAATGTTTGAACAAGAACTGATTGATACGCTTTCTTTTTTGCAGCGTTTTGATAGAGTACGGAACGTGCACACTGAGAAAGTAGTATGGAATGATTTAAGAAACAAAAATGTCAAGGTGTGTATGTAAATAACAGTTTATACCAGCTATGTGTTTGTTCTATTACATTTTAATTTCGGGATCAGAAACAAAGATCAATATTTGGTAACAACAACGGCTCTGTTAATTTTCAAAATATTCTCCTATAAGATTCAACACACCAATCGAAAGGTGTGTAAAACCGATTTTTTAAAATCAGTCAGAGCAATTACTTTTTCATGTTCCTACGAAATAGTGGCACCTGACACTGTAAGATAATTCAGTAAATGGATGGAGCAGTATGCACTTTAGTCTCGTGCCTACCCCCCCAAAAATGGGGGGGAGGGGTCGACTTCCCAGGTCCAATTCGTCCAGGTCTTAACAACTAGGGTAAGTAATTTAGGGACGAGGAATTGATTTGTGAAATAATTATTATAATACCTTTTCATACAAAAAAATATTTTTGTGCAAAAAATGAAAACGTCATGTAATTTTTTGTGACAATTTTGGCTGTTACAATCATAGTATCGTGAATAACAGTAAATAAAAAATTGGACAATGTTGCCCATTTATTCTTCATTCTGAGAAATATCACTTCAAACGAGGTATTCATACATTTTTTTTGTAGGAAAAAAATAATTTATAGCGCGTGGCGGTGACGATTTCCATACAAATGGAACTATGGCCAAAGTCAAAGATTAAAAATGTTTACAAAATCACTGAATTTGGCGTTTTTAAAGTATGATTATAATGTTTTAATCCTTGTTTCATGTATTTTTGCCCTTTGTTTGGTATAAATTTGTTGCTTTTATTTTTCTTACATACAAACTTTCACCCTTCCATTTCACCCCTTAAGCGTTAATTTTAATAAAATATTATTTTATCATAAACTTAAACCGGTCTTCGGGCTTGCGATTTTCGGGCTGCAAACCTTCTGGCGAGCGAACAGACCACTCAACCAGCGCCTCACGAACAAACGGGACGCAGATACTGCCACTATCCACACACAAGAGCTTAGTGACAAGTACCGACGACGCGTGAGCCGAGGCAAGAAAAGCGACAACGCCGACATCCTGCATGGCACGGACCCCTACATCCCCATAACGAATAGAATAGCGTTGCCTGCCGCCACTGAGCCTCATTGAAGTCTACATGCAAGATGGATTCGAGGCCCCGCCTCAGCACACTATCGAAGTCACTGACCTCCTGCCTAAAGAGCCAAGTAGGCGCCGTCATCAGCGCATAGGTTATACGTGGCATCGCAAAACAATTACGTAATAGGACCAGAGCCACATGCGCCGACAACTGATTCAACTGCTGTAAGGAAGAGTCCAGCGCCGTCTTCTTTGCCTGGAGCACCGAGCTCACCCCGGTAGGAAAAATTGGAGCTCCGAGTAGACAAAACGATGACTTGTCTAGTATCCTGATGCCAGGCAACACTGTCTCAAAATCCGCGCCAAGAATCCGCAGGAAAACAGCTCACACTTCGAGGAATTAACTTCCAAACCAATGTGCGGTACAACGGCAAAAGCTTAGCAATGTCATCAAGAACGACCCCTAGACCCAGAACCAACCCCTATGGTGCCATCATCTAAGTACCAGACATTCAAGGGTAATTCCAAAGCCGTGACCGCACTCTGCATGGCCAAACAAAAAATCAGAGGGCCTAAGGGGTCGCCCTGCTGAGCTGAGGAAAAAAGGTTGCTAGGGGAAGAATAACACTGGAACAAGAAAGGGTATAGCGAAGGAGTGTAATTTCTAACTTCTTTCAAGATGACATCCCTTTCAACAGTGTTAAAGGCATTCTTTATATCCAATTTTACAATGACAGTGTCACCATTCTCGGGCGCCATGGCAAAATGCCTAGTCGCATGAATCGCTACTTCACATCCCAACGGGGTACCAAAACCCACTTGACATGGTTGAAGAAACGTTGCCATCTCATCACGTACAGCACGACAACCCAACTTTGCAACCAGTCACCTAACTGTGGACCCAATAGCTATTGGTCTAACTCCTCCATCCTTTTTTGCCAAAGCACAAAAAGACGCTCCATAAAGATAGGGAATAACCCAAATTGGGTTACCCAATGACCTTTTAATAATAATAGACGACTGACGTTCATAGTTGACAAATCTAAAATTCAGGTAATATTTAGTAGGTGATTGTGACAACCTTGACACATTGGCGTCAGCCGTACGACTTACTCAATATAGGTTCCGGAACCTATATATGATGGCTCACGATCGAGCGCCGGGTGCCATGTCTACCTCCCTTTACTTATATCCATGGACTAACCTGAGGATTAAGCATGCCGCGCAGAAGAAAATTGGATAGCTTAGTCAGCGACTCATGCAACCTCGGACCATTATCCCCAGCACAATGAGAGGTGAGCTCCTTCAAATGCTGAGGCACAAGACCGTCCAAGCCAGAAGCGGATCCACTATAAAAGGACCTAATGGCATGGGTCACGTCCAGTACTGAAACTGTATGATGTCCGGAAGTAAGCAGAGTAAGGTAGAGTTTTAATATTGTCTTCGGTTACCGCGATAGTTACTCATGAAATAAAACTATGGAAACGGATATACGCGATATAATCCGTTTTCATAGTTTGATTTCAAGGTAGAGTTTTGTTAGATATTAAAATGTATGGGATAGCGCCAAGTCGAGCAAAACAAAGAAGCACGGCCGTACCATCCTTTTCTCGAAGCCACTCAGGCCATTTTCAACGTTCTGTAATTTTGTGATAGCTAAAGCTAGAACTCTGAATTTTCAGTGACGTATAAAGAAAGAAAGAAAATAAATTTATTCAGGACGCTTACAGTATTGCTTAAATGTAATACACTTTTATTAATATAAAACATAAACGTCACTGAAAAGGTCTCCCCTCAGCTTGATGTCAAGTTACCTGTCAGGTATCTTGACGCTGGTCTTCCGTGGAGACCTGTCAAAGCGATCGCGTCAGCACGTAAACTTAACTATTTAACATTGGTTAAACTAAATTGAGATCAGAACAGATATTACAAATAAATATTAGGTACCTATTTCAATTTGACTTATTAAGTATATATTAATATATGGCTTATTTAATAACATAATAATATTTGTAAGACTTATTAGAGTAAAGGTTGGCACTTACAAGTGATCCACTCTTTGAGCAGATTTCTGCAAATTCAGAATATACTTTTTGTATTCTACTTTGAAAGACAAAATGGAATGTGTGTTTCTTATGGGCATAACATGATATAGTTAAATTCTCAATAACATGTATTTTAAGAATTATTGCATGTTAAAGTTCCTTAGTTTTGTCACTGACACACGATCATCATAATTCTAAGGTACTTCTAGCAGACCCGTAAGCTTCAAATTTGAAACGTAATTAGGTTTTAGCGTAGTAAGCCAATAAAAACTTAAAAATACTGCAATATCAGTCACGTTTTAAATATTATTTATATACATATATATAAATATATGCGATAACAAAGTTACGTTTGCAGTTCCTTCAATTAGTAGGTTAAGTATAGGTACACTACGTTGTACGATGTGAGTATGAATGAAGATGTATATAATTATGATAATATATGTGTATACATAGTATGAGCATGGTATGGGTATGAGTACACGAAAAGGAGGATTGCCTACAAAAAGAGATGAGATCCCATCAAAAACATTACATGTAAAAAGATGCAAGTCTCGCAACGCAGTTCTTCTACTACAAAAAAGTTTTGAGATGTAATGTGAAACCAAGTCGGTTATTTTAGTCAGTGCCAGGGGTTGTTAAAACCGTTACAATATTAGATACCTTTATTTTTTTAATACATGTAATGACTTAGCAATCGCACACAATGCTTTACTTGTATGTGTATGGCTCAAACTGCATGTAATTAGGGCTAGCACTATGTTCAATTAGCATTGTTCATTTTTTTTAACCCCCCATTTTTATTTAATTTTCTGAAAATACAGGTTCATTTAGGATACCAGTTAGTTAGTTAGTTAGTTAGTTATGCTGGGCATTTTCCGCAAATCGACATCCAATGTGCCTATTTTGCGTGAAACGAGGTAGCGCTACTCTAACCACCCCAGCTCCTCCACGAAGCCTAGCAAAGTCTTCAGGTTGCTAGTTGCCTCTTTTAGTGTGCATGGATTACCTAGGTATTTGCTCCTATACACTTCTACCTGTTTACAGTCTAGGAGAATATGTTTTGTTGTTTCTTCTTCTTCCATGCACGCTCTGCACATGGGGCTGTCAGTTTTACCCATATTATGTAGGTGTTTGTTTAGTGTGTTATGTCCTGTTATTAATCCTACTATTTTACGTAGTTGGCTTCTTGGTGTTTTCAGTAATATTTTGGTAAGCTTGTGGTTCAGTTCCGGTAGAATTTTTTTGGTTTGCCTGCATGTCTTCAATTCACTCCAGTACTTGTTGTGCAGTTGTCTGTGATGTTGTTCTAGCTGGTTGTGTATGTAGGATATTGGTAGAGGCATAATTGGCTCGGGTCCATATGCCGGTATTTCTGAACCTTTCCTGGCCAGTTCATCCGCTGCATCGTTTCCTTTTTCTATTTAGGATACCAATTTGAATGATTTAGTAATTCATGGCTCGGTTGAATATTTATAATTTATTGAAAATATGAGATACGACTTCTCGTAAATTACATGTCGTGGCTGTTGATAAAGCACAAGGAACAACAAGCATTAAAAATATGTAGTTGTCATTGTCAATCATGAATCTAGTATAGATCTGGAATAGGCATGAGTGGTGGGGGGAACTGTCAGAACCCCGTTCTGACAGTAGTCTTATGTATCTTTCAGAAGGAGTAGCAGAGAAAGCGTTATTATTGTCACTTCTACAGGATCCTACCTTCTATGTTGTCAATTGATTGTAATTGTCATCTGTCATTAATATCATTAATGTTAGCATAACGCGTTTCTATAAATAATATCGTCGTATTATTTGAATCCCTAAATCAATAAACTCAAAATACGCTAAATTTGTGAACGCTGATTCCACAAATCTGCCTTAAGTGATATAACTTAGTTTTATTGGATGTATATAATGTACAAATTTCTAGAGAAGGCGGAGAATGTAAAGTTGTAACAAGAATAGTGCCTGGGCTTGGGCATAGATTTAATAACAAACTATACAATTATTTTCTGGTTAAACAAGTGTAGAACCTACATCAACTTCAACTGAATGCTACTAAACAAAGCCCTCATTGTCAACCTCACGTGCAGAACATCGCACCTTTAGAATTATAGTGACCTAATTAAAAAATGCATGTTTTTGGGAAACGTTAAATAAAGATTGACGGTTTCATAAATTCCATACACAAAGAGAAATTACCGAGCTGTGATTGAGAAATAGTTACTAAAACTTGTCTTTAATTAAACTTTACTTATTTCTTAACAGGCTTATACATATAAACAAGCAAAATAAATGTATTACCCATTCTTTTTTTTTTAGTGCGTCAATTTTAGATCTCTGTATAGCCATACTTGTTATGAACAAAATGCTGCACTTCATGATAAAAGCAAGCCGCTTTGCACAGTGATAGTATGGACCAAACTGAGCGATTTGACCCGCAGCAGCGGCAGTTTCACCCCTAAGGAACAGAGATGGCGCCACTTCTTTAAAGAATATTTAAAAAAAATATACAAGCCAAACCAATGAACCGATTTAAATATTTAATATCTCAAATGAAAGCTCATTATATACATTACTTTAAAAAAAATACTCAAAAAATATATACTGAATACTTTCGACAAAAAACGGTATCATAATTTTTTTTTTATACTCAATTGATAGTTTTTACTTGATTTCTCAAAAAAAATGTATGGAACATGAATAGTTTAATGCATGTATATATTATTGTCTAAATAAAAAGTATTATAAAAAAAACCCGACACCGATACCTCTCATACTTCACGAAATATGAAAGTTTGAATGTGAGTGTAAATTTCTTCAAAATATATTTCAAAATATTCTACAAACTAAACTATTTGACCGATTTCAATGTTTAATATCTCAAATAAAAGCTCATTATATACATTACTGACAAAAAAATACTCAAAAAACATATACTGAATACTTTTGGCAAAAAACGGCATCTTAATTTTTTTTTCTTACTCGATTGATAGTTTTTACTTGATTTCTTAAAAAAAATATATGGTACTTGAATAGTTTAATAAATATATATATAGTACCCAGTATATAAAAAAGTATTACAAAAAACCCGACACCGATACCTTTCATTCTTCACGAAATATTTGAGTTCAATTATGCACGCTCTTACAAATATATTTTTTTGAAAGAAATCTTCAACCGCAGTAAGTGCACTAATTTTAATATGAAATGAGTCATATGAAAAAAAATCACCCAATTTATTTTAATAAATAAAAATAAAATAAAAAAATAACTGAATAAAGTTTTTTCCTGTTGCTGAATTACAAAAAAGTATAAAAAGTCAGAAATTAGAAATTATTTATTATTTAAAATGATACATTTGTGAATAAAAAACTTAAATATCCTCTTCGGGTTCACCGGTAGATGTAGAACTGAAAAAGAAAAGTCGTTTTGAAGTACTCGTACCATTCCAATACTACAAAATCACCGATTATACATGAACTGGTTGCTGTAGATTACTGTTGAATTATTTTTGTGCCGTTACCATTAAACCTATAATTTTCTATAATCAGTCGTCAGCATGCTAAATTACCCTGGATTGAAAATTACATTAACTTACTTTTGATTTGTACAGCCACCTTTGCATGATTTACACTGGGCTGTGCATGGTAAGCTGACGCGACGACACCCACAACGCATAGTTTCGCAGCCAGATTTGCAGCCACAATGGTCCAAGAGGCTTAATTGCGACCAAATTGCTGTAACTGCCGACCATTCTGGAGTCCAACTCTCTTTTTCCTTAGTCCATCCCCAAGAAGATGGACATGGTATGGAAACTTCTGGTTTCAGAGCGTTTCCCCATATATGTCCCGCTTGGTAAGCTGCTCGAAGTGCATGTTTATAGAGAGCAGCTGATGTAGGTGGCAGGCTTGTCACAAGCTTGTTTTTTGAAGCAAACAAATCTTTGCGAACTTCATTTATGTTTATGTGTTCCGTTTGGCCATCGTATAAGCGGCACGTAAATCTGGAAACAAATTGTAACTATAGCAAAACAATAACACATATCTAGGTTTACTTTATACTAAAATTAAAATATGTAGGTACACACCTTTCCAGCTGAGCCATTAGTTCTTTAGTGAGGGTTTCAAGAGGGCTCGAAATACAAGCGAAAGCTGTAGTTACCTCAGGGTGCGACATCCACGTTTTGAGACCAGATTTTTTGCCTTTTGAATTAAAATAGGACGTTGTGTCACACCCTGTAAAAGCATGAAAGCCTCGAAGTGCATTAGATTTATCTGGACCGAATGTATTAGCTATGCTATGCACGGCCACGTATCGGAGTCTTTTAGCTGTTCCTGTTAATAACCATAATTCTTGAAGGCCTTCATCTTTTAATAGCTTAAAATATGATATTAACAACACCAATACATCCGTGTCTGAAGATCGAACTACAATGCGACTTGCTCCATGCACAACCATATCTTTCGCATGCCAAACAAGGCGACCATCAGCTTCTTCCATGTGCAAAGGTATTGTCTTTTGAGAAATATCAGTACAAGAAGCGTTTGAAGCAGTTATCTGGCGTACCAAATTTGTCACCACTGTAGCATCAGATAAGTTAGATAGAGCTTCCCTGCCAAGAAAATCGAACAGCTCTGATTTATTCTGATCATTTCTCAAAAAATCTGACCAGTTACGTGGCAATGGACCAAGGGGTGAAACCTGGCGTCGAATTCCTGTCCCTCTTACTTCTCTTTCCTGTCTTTTGAGGCTATTGGGTAAGTACAGGTCCCACACAAAGTCAATCCTTTTACATTTCAGTTGTTGTATGAGGTGTTGAATTTTCGGCTTTAAGTCATGTGCAAAGTATTCTTTAAACGTAGTTGCGTTTTTGGGTTGGTTCATTTGCACAAGCGCTGCTCCATCAAAGATTAGGCCATCGATCTGAGAAGGCGGCGGGTGTCCAGGCTCTGCTAACGCTTCCAATTTCTCGGCCAAATCAGATTTGTTCCCTGAACGAAGCCCTCCATTGACTGACAACGAAGGTGGACAAATTTGGTTTTCGTGCTGGAAGAATTCGTTCAGATCAAGCTGCCTTTCTCTGGCCACTATAAAAAGACGGGAAAATAGGAGTACGTCAACTTTTAAGTTTTTTATTTTGTCAGTTGGATCGACCTTTCTCAATTTTTGATCAAATACTTTTAATTTGTTTTTTTTTATGGGTTCGTGTAATGATTTAGTCCGATCTACAAGGCGTTCCGTAATAAATGTTTTATATTGTCCGCTTCCTGTTGTTTCAATTGAAAGCAAATTTTTTACAGCCTCCAAAGGTGCCACTACACGAGTGCTTAGAGTCGTCAGTTCTGTGCCACGATCTTTAAATGGATTACCCATTTCTTCAAAACTCGTTTTGAGTGCGATACATCGGTTTAGCATTTTTTTTTGATAACTCAAGTTCTGCTCATGGTGGCCCTCAACATTTTGTTTCTTTACGGATTCAGTAAATCGAAATTTTGTTAGTAGAGCATTGACTTCAGGCCCTGAGATTGTAAATCGACGAAGAGCTGCTGGATCTTCTGTTAAGCCAATAGCGCCACCAGAACCTTTTATTTCGGCATTAAATTGTTCGTGAGCTTGATCAATTCCCAAGGCAGAAAATGGTCGGATAGTCTTGCGGATGACAAAATTGCCTGCAACATACATCGATATATACATTTTATGTTTTACACATATGTATTTTCATCATGTTTATTAAAGAAATCTTACCGTTATTGCTAAACTCTTCATTTATTGTTGGTGCCCTTTCAACCAGTTCTTCCATATCTTTTATATGTACAGCTAACCATCGAGCGTAGTTACTGTGGTCAAAAGCGAAAAACCACGGCATCATATTTTTTAAGCTCTCTTTGTACAAGCAAAAGTTTCCTTCTCTTACAGCTTTCACGAAAGTTAGCAGTAGTACTTCAAGATTTAGCACTTTGCTCCAATACATAGCTGTCGGATGCTGAGTAGTGATTTCTGGCAGCCATTCATCCATACTTTTAAGTCTATTAGGTTCATCAGTTGCATATGCATCTCCTAAAAGACTATGAAGGACAGCTGCAGTCACCTGGTGCATAGCTCGAGCCTTAGTAACATGAGTCACCTGTGGAAGAAATATCCTTATCAATATCAATAAAAAAAGTTAAATAAAAAAAACTGGAGCTAGTAACCGTAAAAAAACCATAATGAACATTATAGTTACATAAAACTCATTGCTCACTTATAAAACAAACGAAACTCGAATACCTTTAGAATTGCTTCAGCAGATCCTTTCTCTAAGATGCCACTGCTGGTCACTACATCCACCCAGCCACTGTCAATCAGGAATTGTCCAAGTATTCGAAGAAAATTTTGTTCTATATGGAAAGAACCAAAAAGTAGGACAAACTTGTCCTCACCAAATTGTTCTGGACAGTTCCATTGTATTAACTTTCCTAAAGTATACAACGGCTGGTCTGCGCACATAACTGGCACTTGCTCAGGGTGTAGATGCTGTGTTATGTTTTTGACAGTATTCATTCCGTGGTAAATCATGGCGGCGTTGGCGGCGTGTTCGTGAAATAGTGGCAGTAGTGCACCTATGGTGGGACAAATTTGAAGGTCTTATACTTTTGAACTATGAAAAGCTGCCCAAGATATATTATTCTCCTCTAAATCACGATCAGCAATCCGTTTATTTATATGCTCTAGCCAATGTCTTTCGTTTTTCCATGTTTCATCTGACGCTTCTGAAAATTACAAATGTATAAATAAATTTTACATAAACTTGAAGGCCAATGTATATTGGTATAGTCGGCTCACTTTTAGATGAGTGGCGTATGTATTCCTTATTAGGTTGCTTCGATTTTGCATTAAACATTATCAATTCACAAATGGTTAGCGCTGGTTTTGTATGGCGGCCGACACTCCGAGTGGAACTCCCATACAAAATGGTATTAACGACAGCCAACAACGCTTGAGGTACTTCAATTTCAGGTTCTCTCAATTCCCCTTCAAACCTAACAGGGCTTTCCAGCATAGTTTTCCTTACGTTGCTAATGAATCTTTGAAATGTCATCGCATCGCCATTAAAATCTACCTCTAAGTCTTTAGGAGATTTTACTGTTTCCCTCACAAGAAAATATTCTTTACTAGACTTCAACTCTTTCAACTCGGGCAGGTAAGCTAGTATCTTCCCTCTGAATCTTGTAGAGTGTGGCACAAGTAAGTTTTCTACCGGTTTACCCGACAATTCCGATAGCCTTTCCAGGTACACAGTAATCAAATCTGGAACTTTGAACTTGTACTCGATTGAATCGTTTTCCATTATTCGGCGCATGTACCTGCGGGAAATGTCCTCTATAACATTACATTGCAATTGATTAAGATGGTGTAAAATATGCGTGTCATATACGGTACTTGGCTACAATACAATAACAAGAAAAATAAGTAAACAATACGTATGCGCGATAACATGAGATCATAGAGAACAAAAAATGTGGTTGCTAGATGTTACATACCCTATTAATTCAGCAAAGGCCATTCCTTCACAAATATTTTGGTCAGTATTGTTGCAGCTTTCATTTTTTCTGCAGCGATTAAAAAGTTTTGTCAAACAGGGTGTATGATATTTGGCCTCTTGAGCCACGAGATAACCCGCACTCAAGATTACTAGGAGTTTTGAATCTTGTAGGTACTGTGCACAGCTTTCAATATGTTGCGTTAAATTACTTGTAGACACGTTATGTAAGGGCTCTTTCCAGTGTTTTGCTTTGCCACACAAAAAACACAATTCTTCTTTCATTGGAGCTAATAGAATTGACGACCTCGTACTTCGTGACGAACTTGCAGTATCTTCAGGTGCGATGCTTTGTAATTTTGTCTTTAGTCGCTCTAACTGTATGCCTACATGTTTTGAATAGCATTTTTTGTGCCATTTGGCTTGATTTAGAATCAAAGCCTGAAGTATTCCATCACCTTGGTCTAAACTGTCAGGCGGGAGCCCTGATGGTAATGTATAATCGAGTCCTTTTAATTCATCAAACACGGAAGCAATTTTGTTATAGCCTGTATTTAATTCTTTTTGGTTAGGATTTTTGGCGGGACAAATAAGATTATTAGTGTCTTTACTTAGACATATGCAGCAACGAAGCCAGTCAACACAAGTTGGTGCCAGTCCCAGTGTGTCTGGTAATGCAACTGTAACATGCTTCGCCATATTCCACCTTAACCAATCATTGCAAAATGTTAGATACACATATTGAAGCATTAGTACGTAACACATGGTTAAACTTGATAAGTTAAGACTAGTTTTCACTAATATTCGTTTCTCTCAAATCTAATCTAATTATTTAGTGGAAACGAGTTTTAACTAGTGAAAACGCGTTTTAACCAAAAACGGGTTAATTACGAATACCTTCAAATAAATTTGAATTATAGGTAGGTACCTAAATCATGCCGCACCCTGTTTTAGTATGTCAGTTTATACCCACATTATTTACGTGCAAATCGTGCAATAGCATTCACTCAAACAATATAGTTATAACAGTAAAACACACACACACACACACACACACACACACACCCCACACACAATCGTGTTTTCCCAAATTTGTATGATTACCTATCCGATTTTAAAAATAAAACGGTCTCAAGTTCTTAAATTCGTAAATTTACAACTCACCCATTTAATTCACTTTAGTAAATGTCAAAATGATGCAGGAACTGTAAAATATCCACCGATAAACACTTAATTTCTGGCCAGCGTGCGCAGACGTCGAGGTTAAAACTGCTAATGCACAGCTCAGCTGTACTGGCGGTACGGCCCGCGAGGCGCGATTGGCGCTAGGACATTGACCTCCGCCACCGCAGCGTTTACCGCGCGCATTCAAACTCAAATATTTCTTGAACCATTGAAGTTATTGGTGTGCAGTTTTTTTTATATAACTTGTTATTAACCGAGTACTAATGTAACTTGTTAAAAACACACTTGTTACATACATTTTTTTTATGAAATCAAGTAAAAACTACCAATCGACTAAGGAAAACAAACTTGAGATGCCGTTTTTTGTCAAAAGTATTCAGTATATCTCTTTTGAGTATTTTTTTATAAGTAATGTATACAATGAGCTTTCATTTCAGGTATTAAACAATGAAATCAGTCCATTAGTTTAGCTTGTAGAATTTTTTGAAATATTTTTTAAAGAAGTGGCGCCATCTCTGTTCCTAAGGGGTGAAACTTGCGCTGCTGCGGGTCAAATCACTCAGTTTGGTCCCTACTAGCACTGTGCAAAGCGGCTTGCTTTTATCATGAAGTGCAGCATCCGGGCAAAAAACGGCCATAACAAGTATGACTAGTACGACTAAAATGTTTTTCTTTTTTAAAGACCTATTTTTACATGGGTCTTAATATTACTGAACAATAACATATTCAAAACGTATCATATCAAGTTAAGTCTATGAAAAAATTAAAATGAAATGAAAATGAAAATATTTTATTTCATTAATAAAATGTTACATTACAAGGTAGTAGGTTGGGACTTCCTTTTAAGTATATTATACCTGTATCAGGAAGCCCCGCTCCTCCGTAGCAACAAGTAGTTTTTAGTTTAACAAAAGCAGAAAGAAAACAAGCTAATACAATTTTATCTACATTAAATGTGTATGTGTGGGTGTGTGTGTATGTGAGAGTGAGTGAGTGTGTATGTGTGTGAGATCGTGTGAGTGCAGGTGGTGAGGTGATGTACTAATCGGCACTTCTTATATATAGGTACTGTAAAGCGTAGAACTATGCTTGAAGCTATTGAAGCTTTGGCTTTCCCACGAACTGTGATTTGGTTGAGTGCTAATATATATATATTATTTATATATTATACATATATATATATATTTATTTAATATTTATTTAGTACTATATATTTAATGTATGCTAGTACATATTTATTTTATTGCATAATGCAATTGATGTATTTTAGTTATTCGTAGACGTTAATATTGTAGTTTTCCTTTTCAAATATTATTGTACGTTCTGTAAGTTTGTCTATCTATCTAATTCGAATTTTCCACTCATTTACTCTAAGGTTAGCTGGAAGAAATCCCTTATAGGGATAAGCTCGCCTTTGTACCTAAATTTATATGAATTTCATGTTATCAATTTTTGTTTTGTACAATAAAGTGATTTACTACTACTACTACTATGTATCGTACTTTTCTTACACAATAGGTATTTTTCCCCTCACTAGCTCGGAAAGTTGTCGTTTATCCTTCAATACAAGCGGGGAAAAACGCGTTTTATCCACTAGTGGGGAAAGTAATTTGACCTTGGATGGAGCGTGTTTAAGTAG
This sequence comes from Cydia strobilella, assembly GCF_947568885.1. Classification (NCBI taxonomy): domain Eukaryota; kingdom Metazoa; phylum Arthropoda; class Insecta; order Lepidoptera; family Tortricidae; genus Cydia; species Cydia strobilella. Next base: position 36,228,775 of record NC_086068.1, read on the forward strand.
CTTGACAGATAACAAAACGTATAACGCTCATGATAATGGTTCGTTCGATATTAATTATCATTAAATAAATGGTTTGAGAATCTAATAAAAAATACCAAATTTAGCTTTATTTAATGATTTTAAGTCATAAACCTTAAAATTCCATAAGAAACGTTAGATTTTTTTTTTATAATGATGTTAAATATAATTCTGAACGCACAAGTTGAGTCGATGCAATTTCAAAACGCATCGTTGACATTTCACACGTCAGAACAGAAATGTCAACATTGTCAACAAAATTTTTACTGTTCTTCTCACCGACTCACGTAAAAATCAGAATTTCTAGTGTTTTCTGTTATAATATCGTAAAAAAATTAGTGATTCCAGTGATGAAGATGATCTAACGCCCGTGGATGTTGCACTTTCCTCGCTATAGTGAGGGGAAAAGTTTTGTGTTACACACGGGTGCAAATGTATTTTACTTCTCGTGTGTTGAAACACTCGCGGGTAAAATACAACTTTGCACCCTTGTATAACTATTCTTATACAATAGGTACTGTAAAGTAAAATGTCATATTTTCTTACTTATTATATTAAAACTGATAAGTAGGTACTTTAGAGTTTAAGTTAATATCAACTTAATTTAATATATCAGAGCCTCTGTCTCCTCGTAGTTAAGTATTTTAAGCCACTCGGTTAATATTTTTTTACATTTATATAGTTGTAAATTGTATATATTTAGTATTTTGTTTATTTTATTGTACACATATGCAGATTGCGCTCCAAATTGTCTCTTAGCAAATACAAATTTTGTAGTTGATATGGGGGCAACATTATGTTTTCTTCTACGATTTAGCAGCTGTAGGTTAAATGGTAATGTTTTATGTAGTCTCGTTGTTAGACTCAGTACATACAGCTTCCTCATTGTTAGTAAGTCACTTAAGTGGTAGAGGTCTTTCGTTGGGAATCTGTATGGCTTAGAGTACATAACCTTTAGTAAACAACGTTGCCCCCTTTCAACTTCCAGATACTTGGTTTTTGCTGAGCTACCCCACACTGATATGCAGTAAGACATTACTGATTGAGCTAAAGTTATATATAACTGATTTAATAGATTTTTTGTTGTAATGTGTCTTAACTTTTTGAATAGCCATATCAGTTTTCGTATTCTCATATTTACATATTCAGTATGAGTATACCACGGCATGCGCTGGTCCAGCATTACACCTAGATATTGCGTGGAGTTTACCTTATCAATTCCCATACAGTTACATGAAGGTAGATTAGAATTATTACAAGTATGAATTTTTAAGTTAAGATTATTATTAGGTTGTGAGCTGATTAGTAAAACATATGTAATTTGTTTTATTAACATTAAGAGTTAGAAGGTTCGTTTTTAGCCAAGAAGCCACTTTACTGAGTCCTATCTCAGCCCTTTCAAACACAGACTCCCAGGATGGACCTTCAAATACTATGGCAGTGTCATCGGCGTAAGACAAGATGTGCCCACATTGTATTCCGAGGTTTGTCAGGTCATTAATATAGAGTAGAAATAATGTAGGCCCAAGGACAGAACCCTGGGGGACGCCGAATGTTATGTCTGCCTCCTGGCTTATAAAGTCACCTATCTTAACTCTCTAGGTTCGCCCCTGTAAATAGTCACTTAGCAAATTTAGTCGAGTACCTCTTATGCCAGCCCTCTCCATCTTGTGAATAAGAGTGGGGAGAGAGACGGTGTCAAATGCCTTCTGTAGGTCTAAGAAAACAGCAAGACACTTGTTTCCCTTATCGGTCTTATCAGTTATTAGTGTAGTGAGTTCCAATATTGCATCTTCCGTAGATTTTGATTTGCGAAAACCAAATTGTTGATTCGATAAAACGTTGTATTTGTTTAGGTATGACATAAGGCGGTTGTTAATTAATTTCTCAATAACTTTAGAAATAGCTGGAAAGACCGATATGGGCCTGTAATTATTAACATCATCCGTCTCTCCACTCTTATGTACCGGTGTAACTAAAGATCTCTTAAGCGGTGTGGGAAAAACTCCATCCTTAAAACAGAGGTTAGTAAGGTGACTAATTACAGGGGCAACCAATTTAACAGCTAGTTTAAGAAATTTGGTTGTGATGCCGTCCCATCCAGGGGCACTGTCCGGTCTCAAGCCCATGACAATGCTGCATACCTCCTGCGGGTCTGTGTCTATAAGGGCAAATGAAGACGTTGTCCAGGTGGGGGTATTGTCTATCAAGAGATCTTGGGTTACACCTGGGTCATTATTAATAATGTTCTCAGCCAAAGACCTACCCACATTAGCAAAAAAATTATTAGCGAAATTAACTGAGTCTACAGGGCATGAATTAATGGTTAATAAATCTAGGTTTGAAGTTTTAGTAGATTTATAGTGAGCAATTTCTTTAAGAGTTTTCAACAATTTTTTTGAATTTTTACAAGCATTTGTTAACTGTGTTCTTTCATAATTACGTTTAATCTTTTTTAATAGGTTATTGCAGTAATTGCGATACCTTTTATATGTGACCTTAAGGATCTCGTTAAATGGTTCCATCCGTGTTTGTTGTTGTAGCCTATTGCGGTTTCTGATACATCGTAGTAGGCCAGGAGTCATCCATGGTTTTATTATGCGCTGTGTTCTAGACATAGATTTTGTAGTTTTACTCATCTCAAGAGCATGTTTTAACTTTAGAAATTAATTGGTCGGCCACAAATCTTGGGTCATTACTAGAAAGAAGGGATTCAATGTTTTCGTTCGATAGGTTTTTGATTGCAGTTTCATAATTTACAGATATAATTTTTTTCATTATTTGTTCGTTTTGTTTATTGTTTGTTAATGTTAAAAAGGTTGTTAGGTGATCTGTTATTGATGTGTTTAGAACAGCGCAGTAAGCCGAGTATTTGTAATTATTAATTTTGATCATGAAGTGATCTAGGCAGTTAGCCTAGTTGGGAACACAGATGGGCAAAATGTAATCGACTAACGATTAACGATTAAGATTACAAGAATTAATTGCGACTGACGATTGAAAACGACGATTGATCAATCTTAGTTGTATAGAGTGCAACTAATTTAGTTGCAACTAAATTAGTTGCCGATTGATTTCGGACAACTACATTTTGTAATCGACTAATTAGTTAGACTATTTTCTCGCGACTAACGTTAGAAGCAAATTGAATAGAATACCTCGGTATTGCTATGTTGACAGACTGATTAGGACATCTTAACGGATGTTTAAAAATAAAATAGTCATGTATTACTTACGATATTTTGACCGTTTCTAAGGAGTGAGATCTGTTCTCACTATTATTTTGCTACTAAAGTAAGTAAGTTTAATGACCACACGTTGAAAACAAAATAGACCGCGTAGATAATAAACAACATGCAGATGTGTCATTCAATAGAACGTGTTATTTTTAGAAGATGCGTCGGCACTTGCACCAAAATGCAACAAACAACTTCCAGTTCCAGGTAAGTAGGGTTATCCCATTGTTTTGTCACCGCGTGACACTAAAAAGAGTTTTACTATTGTCAAGACAGCAAAATATTGATAGTTTCTATGTCTAAGATTTACTCAGTATAATTCAAAGTATTAATAATGCACCAACCTACTTTATTGTTTGCGATTTGTAAACAATGCAGTTTTTCGCTATTTGTCGTTATTACCAATATATCGTTATAATAATATTATGGCATTATTTGCATTGTCATTCAAGCATTTCAAATTAAACGTGTATACATAATTTTAGCTCAATCGGATGAAGATATTTGCTTCAAAATAAGTCGCAAAATTCTACCCAAACTAACATAGTTACAACATACGAGTACCTCCGTATGTTACATACATACGTACTTGTAGTTACATATTGCAAGATAAAAAATGCAAAAACGGGCGACTACGTAGTTTTAATATAGATTTAATCGTGAAATTTAGTCGATTGAAACTAAAACTAATTTAGTTGTTAGTCGAACATTCTCACAACTAATTTAATCGCAACTAAATTAATCGCGATTAAAAAATGACGATTGATATTTTTAATCGATTGATTAGTTAACTAAAAGATTAATCGATGAATGCCCATCTCTGGTTGGGAACGTGTGACCAGCTAGGATACCATGAAAAGAGAGCATATTTAGGTATTGTTGTCTATTTAGATTTTCATATGTCGACTCGCTCTGCCTAGGGATCAGGTTGATATTTATGTCACCAGTTATTATTATATTAGATGATTGATAATTGTTAAGAAAGCTATTTAAGGAGTTAATAAAGTTTGAAGCGTTGAGGTTAGATGGTGACCGGTAAATACCTAAGATAGTACAATCATTTATTATGATTTGGATAAAGGTGGAGTTTTCAATTTTTATTTCATTTAGTTTAGCTTTTAAGTTATTTTTTATGTATATAGTCCATGGGCCAGCTAGCCAAATTTTGGAAAATAGTATAATTTGGGGGTACCAAATTTCCTTTTCACAGCAGTTAGATAGGCTTCTTATGATGTTAAAAAACCATGATTGCCATCTCAAAATGGTAGCTAACCAAAATGGCCGCCAATCCAAGATGGCGGATATTGAGTTTTAAAAAATCAACCATAACTCAAGAAGTATTCGTCCGAATTCATTACTATTTTTTTTAAACAACAGCTCCATATGTGTGCTTGAAATTTTGTTCACATATATGATCGATAAAGTCAACCGTTAATTAGTAATTAAAGAAATATACTTTTTTTTTAATCTGGTTTTTACAAAATATCTTTAACATTACAAAAAAGTTTTAAATAAGACAAAATAGTGTATTAAATTATCTTTAATTTGACGTATAGTTTGTATGGGTCGGTTCACTGAAAACACATGGAAATATAAATTTATTTTACTTCAGTTGAAATTCACCGTTGACTAAATAACTTCGTACAGAATAAAAAGCTTCAAATAGAAGTTGTACAGTACAAAAATTATGCTTTTATGAGTTTTAGTATATTTTAATAATTTTACAAATCATTTAGAATAATTATAGTATAACAGTAATATTAATTTTGATATGTTACAGGTAAAAACTAGTATTCGGTTTAAATAGTAATTTCTTTGGTGAAAATGTGAGCGGCTACAAATCAAGATGATGCAAATATACAATGTAAACTAGATATTTGTATAATATGTTGCGAGATAGGACCATTAAGTAAAGTACACCCTCCAAACGATGGACGATCTTGGGCAGTATTATTTTATTTTAATGCTGCATTAATAAGGAATTTTGAGCCTATTATTTATTATTAAACGACGTGATATACCTGATGAAAACTCTTTACTTAAGTTATATTGTTTTTTTTTTCTTTGTAGAATCTGATAGTTACGCTGACGACATCTTATAAGTAAGAAATAAGTTTCGCAAGTAAATAGAGAACTTTGAGATTTTGCTCTTGGGTTTATTTATGAATACATCTTCTTGTAAAGTCGTAAAGCTTGTGAAATTACAACTTCTCTGCTGTTCTATACTCGTCAATTTTTTATTATTTTATCTGGTCGTTGCCTGATAGTTGTGGTGTATGCGAGTTAACAAGATTTATGATAAATTGATTCTGCAGCTACATAATCTTTAGATGTTACTGCATTTTTTTATCTCCTCTTTCAATAGCAATTTCACGCAGTTTCTTGTGTGCGTCAGTGCTAAGCTCAAGAACTTGAACTAATAGTTCCCTAGATCGGCTTATTTCACAGTAACAGTTCAGCCGGAAGGTATATTACGTCGTTTAGTAATAGGCTCAAAATTCAAGAAAGGGCCCCCGAAACTATAAGATATAATAGGCTCAAAATTCCTTATTAATGCTGCGTTAAATAACACTGCCCAAGATTGTCCGTCTTTTGGGGGGTTCACTTAACTTAATGGTCCTATCTCGCCACATATTATTGATATTCACACATCTAGTTCACTTTATTTGTAGCTGAACACATTTTCACTGACGAAATTTCTTTTACACCGAATAGGTACATACCAGTTTTTACCTGTATCAAATCAAAACCAATATTACTATCATACTACTATTCAAGGCTCGGAACCGGTATTGAAATACCTGTTAACGTCGTTCCAAAACCGTTATATTAATTCGTTTATTAGAAACCGGTTAATTGATGGAAAGCGAACTAAAACTCTGACTCACTTCTGAGCCATGTCTATAAGCTGTTTTCAAGAGTCATTACAAACCGTCTCGCACGCAGGCTAGATGACTCTCAGTCTCCTGAATAAGCCGGCTTCCGAAGAGGCTTTAGTACCGTAGACCAAATCCATACGCTCCGGCAGGTAATACAGAAGACTGAGGAGTATAACCTGCCTCTCTGCTTAGCGTGTGTGGACTACGAGAAAGCCTTCGATTCGATCGAAACCTGGGCTGTACTACAATCTCTCCAGAGGTGCCATTATCGAAGTGCTAAAGTATTTGTACGATAACTATACTATGTCAGTCCGACTCCAGGACCGGAACTCGAAGCCTATTCCGTTGCAGCGGGGAGTCAGGCAAGGGGATGGTATTTCTCCTAAACTGTTTACCGCTGCATTAGAGGAAGTTTTCAAGACTTTGGACTGGGGAAGGCTTGGCATCAACATAAACGGCGAGTACATCACTCACCTTCGGTTTGCGGACGATATAGTAGTCTTGGCTGAGACCATAGAGGATTTGAGTATTATGCTCGATGACCTTAGTAAAGCTTCCGAGCGAGTTAATCTGAGGATGAACATGGACAAGACGAAGATCATGTCAAATGCCCATGTAGAACCAGCTCCCGTTACTATTGGAGACTTTACACTTGAAGATGTAGACGACTATAAGTACCTAGGACAGACTGTCCAGTTAGGTAGGTCCAACTTGGAGAAAGATGTTAATCGACGAATCCGATCGGATGGGCAGCGTTTGGGAAGCTACGCTACGGCAAATCTATTTGTCCAATATTCCGCAGTGTCTCAAAACGAAAGTCTTCTATACCAGTGTGTGTTGCCAGTGACGCCATATGGAACTGAAACGTGGCCCCTTACTGTGTGCCCCATAAGAAGACTCAAAGTCACCCAAAGGGCAATGGAGAGGGCTATGCTGGGAGTTTCTCTGCGTGATCGCATCAGAAATAAGGCCATCCGCAGCAGAACCAAAGTAACCGATGTATCCCTCCGAATCGCTAAACTTAAGTGGCAGTGGGCGGGGCTCATTGCACGTTGAACCGATATCCGTTGGGGCGGAAAGGTTCTCGAGTGGCGACCACGTACCGGAAGGCGCAGTGTGGGTAGGCACCGACAAGGTGGACTGATGACCTGGTAAAGGCCGCGGGAATTGTGGCACTCCCTGGGGGAGGCCTATGTCCAACAGTGGACATCCTCTGGCTGATATGATGATAATGATGAACTAAAAAATTACGTTTTATCTTCTAACCGGTAAGAAGAGGGAACGGAATTTTACGGTTCGCGGGGAACGATATACTACCGATTACTGCAGCCTATCGGAGACTCTCGGTTAAACTCGTTGTCATACGTGAAAGAGATAGCAATAACTTACTCGTTCAATCTTACTTCGATATTTTCAATTTATTTAACCGGTTAATTTCGTTCCACAAAAACGAAAGGCGAACGCATCTCAACGTTATCTAAATAGAACAGTTCTTTAACCGGTAACCACAAACGGAACCGAAATCCTTTTCGTTCCCGGGTTTATGAAAAGAAACGAAGCCCTGCTACTATTCTTGTAAATTATTAAAATATATTATTTGTATATTGTATTTTATTTGTGGCCGAACACATTTTCACTGAAGAAATTACTATTTAAACCGAATACTAGTTTTTACCTGTAACATCAAAATTAATATTACTGTCATACTACAATTACTCTAACTAAATTATGGCTAAAATTATTAAAATCTACTAAAACATAATTTTTGTACTCTACTACTTCTATCTGAAGCTTTTTGTTCTGTACGCAGTTATTTAATCAAGGGTGAATTTCAACGGAAGTAAAATCAAATTCATGTTTCCATGTGTTCTCAGTGATCAGACCCATACAAGTTATAATCAAATTAAAGGTAATTTAATACAATATTTTTCCTCATTTAAAACTTTTTTGTATTGTAACAGATATTTTGTAAAAACCTGATGTAAAAAAAAAGTATCACAAAAAAATTGGATTTTTTTAAATATTTCTTTAATTACTAATTAACGGTCGACTTTATTGATACAATATAAACAACAACATTTCAAGCACACATATAGAGGTATGATTTAAAACAAAAATTAATGAAATCGGATAAATATTTCTCGAGTTATGGTTGATTTTTTAAAACTCAATATCCGCCATCTTGGATTGGCGGCCATTTTGTTTAGCTACCATTTTGAGATGGCAATCATGGTTTTTTAACATCATAATATATAGGTATCTATCTAACTGCTGTGAAAAGGAAATTTGGTACCCCCAAATTATACCGATATCTTGGCTGGCCCATGGACTAATACTACTACTCCATCGTTCTGGTTTTGATTAAATTTAGTTGCCAAGCTATCGTAATTGTTAAGAGGGGGGTAAGGGTATACTGGGGTTAATACGACACTCAGATAGAATTAAAATATCAACCTCAAATTCCAGTTCAGAGAGTCAACATTAAGTCGTGAAAATTTCCATATACACTCCTTATATTTTGGGACACTAATGTTAAATTTGAAATCCTCACGGGTACATATTTTTGAGGTCCCTAAGATCACATTGTACAGATGTCGCAACCTCGGAGTCGTCGATTTCATTTAAAATATTATTATCACAGTTCATAAAAAATAACTATAATGTTCGATGGGTTTGCGGTAGTGGTAGGCTTGTAGGTATATCTTGTAGAAAAGAAATTACGACCAATTAGCAGGCTATTATAATTGTTATTCAAAGTCAAAGTCAGTCAATATAATCTTTATTCAAATAGGCCTAGCAACAAGCACTTTTAAATTGTCAAGTTTTAAATATTACCTTAATCTAAATATCAGAGCAATTTATTGATGCAGTTATTATTATTCTTAAAAACATTGAATTATTATAGATTACTACAACCATAGGCCCAGACTGGGGCCGCGAGCCAAGTCCGCATATTGTGCGGTCCCACTCGCCATCCCCGCAAGGGCCCACTGCCGTAGTTGTGTGTAGTGCAATTTAAAGTCAGTTTAGTACAAATTATATACATTACAGTAGATGGATGTTTGTTAGAGTGTGCTTGTGTAGTATGTGTGTGTATTTTATAACTTAAGAAAGATAACAAGTGATATTCATATTTTTTATAGATAATAAGTTTACTTACGCTAGGACGGCATGCAATGTAGCTTAGGCGACTTTGAACTCTGTTCGGCTCAGAATAAAATGCATTGTTTACATTGTTGTTCGTGGTAAGATCTGAGGAACAAAACTCTGTCGCCTTTTGCAACATCACATTTTGCAACATCGGCCCGAGATCGCGCTGACCAAAGTCGCATAGACGCTACAAATTAGAAAATATTTATACAATAGTAAACTTTCAATTGTTTTAAGGGACACTTTCTATTTTAAATGAAACATAACAATAGTCGAACGTCGAACATGATTTATTTTTAGTCAAAAATATAGTTTCATTTTAAACAACAATCATAACAAACAAATCAAATATCCTTATAAAAATATAAAGAAAAAAAACAATTTTAACAATATTCTTCTGTCCATTCTGATAGATGATAGGACTACTGACCTATATAAATTTAGAAAAATACCTAATCACTTTTTTAGTACCTATTGAGATTACAGTCATAACATAAAACAAGTTACTTTATAAGAATACAATGACGCGTGATCTCAATAGGTTCCAGGAAAATGCTTAGGTATTTTTCTAAATTTATATAGGTCAGTAGTCCTATCTATCTAGTCTATGATTTGCAGGCTGCAAATCATAGACTGCACTTATGTGTTTCGTTTATGTTTTGACTATCTACAGATTTAAAAAAATTAGAATTACAAGAGGATCTTATCTTATGGTTTTCGGGGGCCCTTGCGGATACACTTCGACCCATAGGGATCTTTTGTGCAGTTACTCCCTAGGAAAGATCCGTCCGCTATTCAAGAGCTTTTCCCACCATCTCCATATGCCGGATGATGGAGCTCAGTAGCGTTTTGAATTCCTTTGGTTCCAGATAGCCGGTTCCAAAGTACTTCATTCTTTGTCTGGCAAGGGCGTGACATTCACACATAAGGTGTTCTACTGTCTCTTCCTCTTCGCGACACTTACGACAATCGGTGTTGTTAAAGTGTCCCATCTTGGCCAGGATTCCCTTGATCCCGTAATAGCCAGTAAACACCCCCGTTATTATTTGGAGTTGTCGTTTGCTAAGTTTCCAAAGCTTTTTATATATAAAGAGTTTTGAGTGCTTTAGACCTGTCAGACTGTCCCATTCTTTCTGATGTTTGGTCTTAGTAAGGTCTTTGGTAGCCGTTGTAATGGTTCGCTGTGAGAGCCCCACGAATGGTTCCGGACCTATAAGGTTGTTTGCAGATCCAGCTGTGGCAAGTTCATCTGCATTTTCATTGCCTATGAATCCCTCGTGCCCTGGGATCCATACCAGTTGCACTTTGTTTTGCCTTCCAAGCTTATTCAGAGCTCGGATGCCATTGTATACCAGTCTAGACTCCACTCTGGGCGCCTGACTGTCGCTGAGTATATCTTCCCTTGGGTTTGCCTAACTATATTCTTATGCACACAGGCAATTATAGCGTATGTCCCGGCTTGGAAGACAGTGGCGTAATTGCCCATGCTTATGCTACTACTAAAGTCATCTGCATAAATGCCTGCCCCTACCAGATTCTGGCTTGGACCCCTCTGTGTACTATATGATAACATTTTCATCAGAAATTTGTGCTTCAAGACCTTCGGTCCATTCAGTCCTTGTTGAAACTTTAACATTAAAATTCTTACATAACACAAACTTGGGTTGCATCTTATCGCAGCCCATATTCGTAATCCCTTTCATGAAATTGTCACATTCCATGTTTGTGTGTTTAGTCTTTGGCTTGCTATCGCTCCAGATCAAAGCCAACCTGTGTAACGATTTCCGCTCCTCAGATTGTATTACTAGGTGAAGCGGCGGGAGGTCTAGCAGTACCTCCATCGCCGCTGTTGGCGTCGTTCTAAACGTGCCCGTAATAGCCATGCATGCCGTTCTTTGTATTTTCGTAAGGGCATCCCTGCATGTGCTCTTTGGTGTCCTTGGGCACCATGCCAGGCATCCGTACAAAATGATAGGTCTTACCATCATGGTATAGATCCATCTCAGTACCCTTGGGTTTAAACCCCATGTTTTGCCATATGCCGTTCTACACATTCCAAACACTCTCAGTGCCTTGGTTATGGTAGTTTCGACATGCTTTTTCCAGTTCAGTTCTTTATCTAGTTTTAAACCTAGATATTATTTCACTTCATCGGACATTTCCAGTACCCTTCCATAAAGCTTCAGTTGCTCCATGCCGTTAAGGGTCTTTTTCTTTTTTTTTACAAGAGAATAATAATACAATGTGGGAAGAGACAAGAGAAACAGTAACAAGAGCAGGGTTAGAAATATTAGGCAAAAAGGAGGAAGTGGTGGAATGAGCAGTGTGATCGAGCTATGGCGGACAGACGGAAATTTAAGGTTCTCGCGGAGCAGGACAACAAATGGAACGACAAATATCGGGAGGCACGCTGCAGGTTTAGGAACTTGATTAGAAATCTGAAGAGGCAACATCTGGAAAATCACCTCAGAGATATCGAAACTGTTATCGAAAATATATATAGCAATTATGTTCTCAATAAAAAAAAATCATTTATTCACACACAATAATAAAAATGTGCACACTACACTACATAAAAAAAATACAGAAATTGAGAAAATCTTAAAAAATAAACTAGTTACATGTAAAAAAATCCGCAACGCAGGCTTCGTCTGGTGGCTACAAATGCAAATCAACAACATGCTTCGTCCCAAAAATACCAATAATGATATCCGCAACAGGCCTCGTCATTTTTTCTCAATTTAACTGGTTTCATAAAAATACCTATTTATAAATTAAATAACAAATATTAGTATTTACACAGACACATGACGTAAATGGTCACAAAGTATATGCTCATATTTATTATAAAAAAGACGGTATCCTGGATAAGTCTCTGGATAAATGCTATTATTGTTATAATATAAACCCATTTATAATTGCGGCTTTATATCAAACTAGTTTTTAATCAAAGACCTACTTAAAGCCAAACAAGTCATGTGGTAATGAATCAATTTTGGTATGAAATGAACTTAATATGAATTCAGTCTTTATTGTATTAAAAATAAAAACGTCTACTTACCTTATTTTTGTTACTAAACTGACTCAAATCTATTTACGTCGCCACAAAACCGAAAACGTAACGACCTGCTCAGAACACTCGTGACATATCACTGCTTGCGTCTCGCTCAAACCGAACATGACGCGAAGTTAGAGGGAGGGGAAAACAGACCGAAGTGTAAGCCTATCCCTTTCTACGCTGTATTAGGCCGGTTTTGTATTAAGGTTCGATGAGGTTCATCATTTTAGGACTTTTTATAAGTGAAACTCAAAATCCGTAAATTTTGGATAAGGTCAGTATAATTCTAAAGGTGCGACATGTTGAACATATAATGTATACATTTTTTTGGGAAACAGGTTTTTCCTAAATTAATAAAAAAGTAAAAAATAAGTCATGTTTTATTTGTCACAACTCTTTATTAACTTTAGTTTTGTCCGCCATGATCGTGATATCAGCAGCTTGAACCTTGAACTGCAACTTGTAGGTACCTGGAAATTTGGCAAATTATCTTTTCAGTTTCATGTTGTATTTTGAGTATGAATAATGTATTCATCCATGTATTCTTGTATGTATATTATTTATTGCTTACAAGATGGTTATAAGTTACATATATGTATGTCTGTTTGTTGAATTTAACTTCAAAGCAGTAAAACGGAGCTAGTAGGGGATAGGCTGTGTTAAACGGTTTGTCTTTAGATATTCTGGCCACATCATCACAGAAAATAAATAGGTAATAGTGACCCGACCACCAAAATGGACTTTTAAATATTCATAGTAAAATAATATTCATTTTATACTTACATCGACGTGATCCTCACAGCAATATTGTGTGTAACAAACACTTGAAGTATTCCATTCCACATTTACTTCACGACAACGCCGTCTTTCGCGGACTCTAAATTTTGTGAATCATTCCCACAAGTGGGAACAAGGTTTTTGATATATTAAGCAATCAAAATCTACTGTTTAGGTATTAAAAATTATAAATCAAATCGTAAGAAACTAGCGGTTTAACTGAAATTTTTAATTTTGACAATTGATGACAATGACAACTTGGACATTACGTGAGTGACTTATTTATTATGGTTCGATAACTTTTTTTAATAATAAGTTCGATTATACGATGACTTTATTATTTTCAGCCTCACGAGAAGGTCAAACTAAGGTCATCAGTATATTTGTTGAAATATCTTCATTCCTTGATTATTATATCGCAGCAAATGTCGGAAACTGTTTAAAAACCTCATAGCTCGAAATGGTTTTCGAAATAGAACATTTAAAAAAAATGAACCATCCTAATTAGGATTAATTTAAATAGTTGACGAATTATCCTTATCACTAGACTTAGATAATTCTATGTCACTATGTAGCCATGCGATTGTATTTTTGTATTCGCCGTTGTATTTTTTAACACTTCTTGCACTTATCGACGCGACCCTATTCTTGAGCACCGATCAAGTACCTAGATACCGGTCGCGAACAATTTTTTTGACTGCTAAATGTTAATCCTAATCTTAAGTTAAAACACCTTTATCTTATCTCTCTACATTATATGTCACACATCTTTAAATATTAGTTCACGCACAGCGTCAATGTTTTTCGAAACAGCCACTGATTTTGGACGACCTTGACGAAAGTCATCCACATGCGCGCTATGACTACAAGTAAGTTCTGAAAACCAATGATAAACCCTAGTCCTTAACGAAAGTACATCCCTGAAAGTAGAATTAAGTTCATTGATGCACTGTTATTTACTCAGACTGCATCGCAAACTGTATAAAAATAAGCACGTAGTTGAAGGCGCCAATGCGCTAGGTATATTTTCAAATGGCATAAAATAAACAAAACTCGTGTGCAACCAATTTTTTTTTGTTAATATTTGTGCCAAAGCATTCAAACTACAATGCCGAAATGTTAGTTGTAAGATTGCGGTACTAGTTTTTTTTTTGCTATCCCGAAATATAAATGTCAACCCTCGTATAATTTGAATAATACTTTAAAGACTATCCTAAAGAAAGAAAGAGAGAGAATTTATTGGAAAAATATTGTATATTGGCAGTTTTGTTATACCTTAAACCGTTATTACTTACCTAAAAAAAATTGTAAATCGGGATACAAAAATATAGAGGTAGAAAAACATTATGAGTTTTTTCCACTTCCATTTTATTCGTATAGGCTTTGGATAAGCTACACGCATGTCAATTTTCATGCTTTCTACTAGATGTAATAAGGCTACATCATATTACGAGTATAGGCTATATTATGAGTATAGAAACGAACAGCCGGGATTAATTATTCGGTCCCTTCTGGCATTTCCCATGTATAATTGATAAATGATAATTATTGATATTGTCGACACCTATTAAGAAGCCGGTGTCGATTATAGTCGCAAAAATGTAAAATTGATAGATTTAGTCGGTGAAATTGTACACCTTTTGTTACCTAATTGAAATAACAAGTATACTGGTTTCTATTAGCACGTCTTCTTATCTTGCCTTTTATCAGATCTATTTTTTAAAAACAGACTCATTAAATTAGTAGTAGTAGTAATTTTTTTTTCTGATGGACGTTTAGGTAAACGCGCGTAAAGCACTGATTTTGTCGCTCTTATTTGTAAATTTCGTAAAGTTTGGACTGCTAAAATAGTAAATTTGTATTACACATATTCTGTACTTGACGTTTATTAGATTACATTTTTGCTATATGACCTATAGTTCGAGGAAATGAAAGTTAAACGAATTCAATTTTCTCCAGAAATTACTTCAATACTAGTAACAGTTTCTCTGAAAATCGGCTTAATTTCAACGTAATTTTGATACTTAAACAATCTGCAGCATTTGCTGAAACTATTCTTATACATCAATTTGTACAATTTACCACCATACTTTTTTGATGAATTTTTAAAAACTGCCCCTTCTCTTCATATATTACCGGTGACGCACGCTCGCAACCTCATTATTATCAGGCATGATGAAAAGACGTGCTAATAGGAACTAATACTTGTTATTTAGATATTACGTAACAAAACGTGTATAATTTCAACGACTAAATCAATCAATTTTACATTTTTGCTCCAAAATCGACTACGGCCTCTTAAATTAACAAAGACACATTGTAGTGAACCCCGCACTAGGCAAGGTCTGTATCGCCGGGGGCCAAGGTCATCATGAATTACCAATATATATTATAATTATACTAAGCATAAGCATTTACTGTGTAAGATTGTTGTCAGGAGGAAGGAAATGTGTGTGTGTAATCTAAAAGTGTAATGTAAAGATTCTTTGAATATAATTTTAACTATAAAACTCCCGTGAGACTCAAACATATTAAATTATTTTAAACTGGGTCACTCACATATTATTAAGTCGAATAGCTCGACATGTTTCGGTCCAATTTACGGGGACCGTCTTCACGGAGCACGACACGTCTTCACTGGTCGAGGGCGCGCCGTGTACTGCCGGCCAAAGCCCGACTCGCACGGCCGCTCACGACAGGCGGCGTCGGCGGTGCCGGCGACGTCACCGTTGCGAGGATGGCTCTACCCTCCGTATTGCGTCTGTCAAATGTCGGATCGCACACAACACTCACTGAGTCACTTGCTAAAGCCGGTCCACACTGACCACCGACGCAGTACCCAAAACCGTTTTCCAACTAGGCGGCACCGACCAACCACTGTCACGATTGAAATTCGGATAACGACTGATTTCAATAGCTTCCCGTATTTTTCGTTAAACGAAGAAATTTTCTCGCGGCAGAACGGTTACCCTATCAAACCTAATATAGTGCGTCGCGTCCGAATCCAGTACGTGTTCTGTCACTGCGGAGCTTTGGCCGTTCCGGTTTTTCATACTGCGTATGTGCTCAGAAAGTCTCGTGGAAATGTTCCGGCCGGTCTCCCCAATATAATACTTCCCACAGGAGCACGGAATCCTGTACGCCCCAGGAACATTTAAGGGCTCCTTGTCCTTTGGCGAACGCATCCACTGTCTGAGCTGCGCGTGCTGGCGGAAAATCGTCTTGATGCTGTATCTACGGCGTAACAAGTGTCCGATCTTATCCGTCACACCCTTAATGTAAGGCAAGTACTACGTACGTTGACGTATTGGTAAAGTTTCAACGTGTTGGTATGCGATCCCCGACCTTGCAGCCTCGTCCTCCTGTTTCGGATCCTAAATGGAACTTTCGTAAGGCTGATCTTAGAGTGCTTTATAGCGCTATATCGGATATTGATCGGGGTGATGTGCTCACTGAGAACTGTTCTGGCACTGCCGCTGAATTATTTTACGCCAAATTGAAAAATTGTATCGACAGAAATGTCCCCCTAAAAAACCTGCATCTGGATATTGTTATCCTACCTGGTTTACTGCAGATATTATTAAAAACATCAAGTTTTAGTAAACATTTCCACTTAAAAAGGTACAGAGAGAAAGGAGAGCTTTTTAATCTGGAAATGTTTAGATACGCATGTAAAGACTTTGATTGAAAGTGCGTTCCGACATTACATACGCAGTATTGAGAGGGACATTACTGACGATCCTGGTAAGTTTTGGAAATTTGTTGACAGTAAATGGAAGGATAGACGATGTGACACCGAGTTTGTGTACAAAGGGAAGACTGTGACGAGACAAGAAGCGACAAAACAGAAGCACACTCTTTTGCTGAATACTTCGCCTCAGTATTTCAGGGGGATGTTGAACACTCTTGAATGCTGAGTTGGCGGCGCAAAGTTGTACCGGCCTTCCAGATAGTAGTGCACGCGTGGCAGTGGAAAAGATAGATGCTACAGACCTTCGTAAAGCAGCAAAAAAATTAAAAGCACGAGCTTCTGCTGGACCTGATGACATACCATCTTTTCTGGTAAAATGCTGTATTTCAGTACTTGAAGCTGCACTTTTACACATTTTTAACTTAAGTCTGAAAAATGGGGAGTATCCAGCATGTTAGAAGGTCTCGAGGGTGACTCCTGTTCCTAAGAGCGGCACCGGTCGTGATGTGTCCAATTTCAGACCTATAGCTGTACTACCAGGTTTCGCCAAGTTATTTGAGTCCATAATAGAAAGCCGCATCAGCCAGCAGATACAATGTTGGATAAGTGACAGTCAGCACGGATTTCGTCGTGCTCGGTCTACTGTCACTAACCATGTCAACTTTGTAGACCACGTCAGAGATGAGCTGGATGCAGGTCGGCAGGTGGATGCGGCTTATTTCGACTTTAAAAAGGGATTTAACCTGGTAGACAACGATATCCTGCTTCAAAAATGTAGTGCCCTGGGTTTTACGCCGCACCTACTGAACTTTCTATCTAGTTATCTTCGTGACAGAAACCAGTATGTTGAATGGGGTGGATATAGGTCAAGGCCCTTTTTCACTCGGTTCGGCGTGAGTCAGGGCAGCACTCTTGGCCCAACATTATTTACGATATTGATAAATGACTTGCCGAGGGTGGTACACACTGCTGGCTGTTTTTTGTTCGCTGATGACTTGAAACTGTATCTGGGAGCAGGAGACAAGTCTGATCTAGAACATCTCCAGAGGGACATTGACGCCGCGCCGTGTGGAGTGAGAACAATAAACTGCATTTTAACACCTCCAAATGTAAAGTTATTACTTTCTCTAGAATTCGGTCACCTCACATTAAACAATATCACATTAAAGACGCATTGATGGATCGCGTTGATGAGATAACTGACCTGGGACTGATCTTGGACTCGAGACTTGACTTTAGGACGCACGTTACCAACATCTGTAAACAGGCAAATAAGGTCCTGGGGTTTATCATGAGAGTATCTAGCCAGTTTCGTGACACTCGTGTTTTGCAGTTGCTATACAACGCCTATGTTCTCAGCAAACTTGAATTTGGCGCTTGTGTCTGGGAACCACACGAAAGCAAGTATTCCCTCATGATAGAAAGAATCCAGAGGAAATTTGCTAGATTTCTCTATAGGAAAAAGTTAGGATATCATCCTTATTTGTATTCAACATTGTTTGTCAGTGGTATGGTCGGGATGGATACATTAAAGTTGCGGCGGAAGTTGTTACTGATGGTGCATTACTATTACCGACATTACGGTATTACTATAAGCTACTTCGCAACCAAGTCGCGAATCCATCTGCACTGTCTAGAATAGGTCTATCTGTGCCGCCCCCTCGCCGTTGTCCCGCGGCAGGGGAGGGTGGGGCGGTGGTTTCGCGGCGGCGCCAGCCTCTGTTCGCGTGCTCTGGCTCGGTGAGGCGCACGCGCTGGGCTGTGGGCTGCAAACGCTCCCTCTGCAAGAGCTATCGCTCTGTTGAATGATATTATGTCTCTGCGATTACCTGACGTTGACTTTTTTTATCATGCGTCTTACCAAGTTATTAAAGGCATTTATGAATTTAATTTAATTCATTAATATTTGTTTATTTACTTTACTGACATAATATTATATAATTGAATTTGTTTCTGTTTTTGTATCGTTGACATGTAATTTTATAGTGTAAGTGTAACATACCAATTACCATGTATGATATAATAGCATATAAGCGCCTTGGTTATAGACTGTAAGCTTATTTGTAAATAAATGAAATGAAATGAAAAAATATTGCATTGTCACCCGATTTACATGTACCTATGTATGCAAATTTTCAGCTCAACCGGAAAACGGGAAGTGGGTCAAATTTATCTTCCTAGATTTAACCCATGCTAACTAACAAACGAACTACCTAACAGGGCAAGTTAAATAAAAGCTTGTAAAAACGGTCCAGATTCGCAATAAGCAGTAACTAAAAGAACCTTTTATAAGCACATACTGTTTATAATAAGGATAGCACACATTTTATATAGATAGGACTTTGCCACGTCGAAGTAAAAAACTAGAAAAAAAACCTACCTAAGCGTTTTCTAAATATGATTTTACACCACCTCAATAAGTACTGAATTAACGTAGTAACTTTCATACCGGCCCTCGCACAGTTAGTCGTTGGCTAATTACAGTTTGCTAACATTTATGGGCCATTCTGAAATATTTTAGACACACAATTCCAAACTTATTTTCTTTTTTTTCAGTATTTCAAAGAGGGTGTTGGAAAAGAAGATTCTCCGATGGGTTACTTTATTCATGTAATTCCTAAGGTAAGTACTTAAACCGAATATTATACAGGTTGTCCCTAGCCATTGGACAAAGCCGAAATGTACATATTATGCATTGGGGTATTTGGAACCAGTATACAAAGTATTATAACAACCGGTGTAGCGATTATGAAGGAATTAACTTTTTTTTACTTAGGAGTAGATATGCGAGCCGCGCCGGCTAACCGCCGCCATGAAGAGGCGGCGCGCCGCCGCCGCCGCCGGCCTGTTCGAAATTCGCGCCGCGATAGCAAGCTCGCCCGCGATTGGCCAGCGCAAGGCAAACTCGCGTCTACGCTTAGCTCGGCTCGCTGCCACAGCCACTGGCTTGCCGTTGTGTCCGTCTTTAGCGGTCTTTGATTGTAATTTGTTTTTCACGTCAGCAGCTCGAACAAGCCTACTACTACTATCCTCACTCCAGGGAGTGAAACAAAGTAGCTTTTTAATTTAGTGAAGGCCATGAACTGCCACTTCATACTTTTATTACATTTTTTTTATGGTATGGTATGGTGTGGTATGGTGTGGTATGGTATGGTGTGGTGTGGTGTGGTATGGTGTGGTATGGTATTGTATGGTATGGTGTGGTGTGGTGTGGTATGGTATGGAATGGTGTGTTATGGTATGGTATGGTATGGTATGGTATTGTGTGGTATGGTATGGTATCGTGTGGTATCGTATCGTATCGTATCGTATCGTATCGTACCGTACCGTACCGTACCGTATCGTATCGTATCGTATCGTATCGTATCGTATCGTATCGTACCGTACCGTACCGTATCGTATCGTATCGTATCGTATCGTATCGTAACGTAACGTGTCGTATCGTATCGTATCGTATCGTATCGTATCGTATTATTCCAAGAAAATGGATCAGTCGGAAGCTGCAAGCGGTGGATTCAACTTACTTGGTACTTACCTGCACAAATGGCGGACTTAATGCCTTAAGGCATTCTCTACCAGTCAACCATTGGGTCAAACAGAAACGTGTAGTTAGTGCAGGATTGTAAAAAGCCGGAAATATTCACTGTAATAAAGATATATTTCTTATAAGAAATCTGTAAATTAAGCTTGTTTGATGTCCGCTTAGTAAATTGAACAGTCCTTAGCGGGCAGAGGCTAGTAACCAATATATCCCACACCCACTAGGGCGGCGCCAGAGTCATGCACGGAGCGAATACCCATTTCGTTTTACAGCTGACGGAAGATCCTAGAAACAACATTATTTTTATAATAAAAACTTAGTACCGCATTTACACATTTTTGAGGGCCCGAAAACATATTTTTAATGAACTTGTGGTTTGTAAACAAATTGTGGCCTATATTTATTTGTAAAGTGACTACAATTAATTCGTTCGTTGTTTGACCATTTACGACAATTTGATGTTATCATAGTCATTATCATTAGTTTCGGATCACACGTCTTACCATGTGCGCAAAACTAATTTAAGTAGGTACCTGAGTTTTGTGGTATGAAAGGATTACAATAGTTATTTGTGCAACAAGAGAGGAAAGTTGGTTTTTCTTGCGAGTGTTTATTTTTAGTTTATTCTAAGGTAGAATCTTGAGCGTAGCGAGGGACTCAAAAACACGAGATGTAAAATAACTTTGCTCTCGTGTTGCACACATAATTTTTCACCTCAGTAGTGAGAACATATTAAAGGTTAAAATGTATTTCGAATTACACAGAATAAACAGAAAAAAAAGTATTATAATATGTACGATACGATACGTTACGATACGATACGGGACAGGACCGTACCGTACCGTATCGTACCATACCATACCATAAAAAAAAATGTAATAAAAGTATGAAGTTCATGGCCTTCACTAAATTAAAAAGCTACATTGTTTCACTCCCTGGAGTGAGGAAAGTCGCACTTTCCTCACTCCACGGAGTGACGAAAATAGGCTTGTTCGAGCTGCTGAGGTGAAAAATAATAATTTACTAGCGTGTCAGATATTCAGGGGGGTTGTTAACTAAATCCTAAATTTTATGTATTCATTATTTATATTAACAATAACATAGGTAAATATTTACGTTATTTTATTGAATGATATTGACATGAGTGACAAGACAATTAACTATTTCTTCTGTGGCCGTAGGTCTCATAGATAACACAAAATAGGTATAACACCTCTGTCGCAAATCTCTAAGATCGGTCTTCTGCATCTTGAATTGGTATTACGGAGCCCAATATCTGGCGGTCTAGCATAAGTTGCGTTCTCGTGCGCGAGTCCATACTTGAAGTCGCGCTAGATGTATGGAGTCGCGCGCGAGAACGCAACTCATGCTAGCAGGTCTGGTCTATGTGTATCTTTCAAATATCTCCAGAATTAGTTACAGTTCCGGGCCGTATTTGTGTCCTACTAAATCCTCTCAGACTCATGTCATAATCCGTAGGTATTAGCGCGCTTAGCTGTTTTTTTTAAGTAATTAAAATTATTATTTCCTAAAATATTACAGAACCAATTAAACACCAGACGATTGTTTGAATACAACCGACATGAAGGCGAGAGTGTGATTGGTGTCCCATCAAACGAGTGGCATCTTCCCAACGCAGAGCCAATCTTACCTGGCCACACGCTGATAAGACCCACGCTAGGAATGCTAAAGTCAGCAGTGACGTTCCCTCACGTAGAAAATGATATCGGAATTTACGGAAATCCAAGTAATTTAGGTATTCGGTAAGTGTAGAACGAAATAAGGACTGTATCGTTTATTATGGGTACAACTTTACTAAGGGTCGCTTGCACCAAACTGTTTGTCATCGTTAAAGAGTTCGCTGAATTTATTGTATGGAAAGTTTCATAGTAAACTGCCGCGGCGCGCCCGGTGACGTTGATCAGTCTGTCAAGTGCGGATGGTGCAACTGGCACTTAGCTGCTTTTATTTAGTTCCATATTTAAAAATTACATATGTGTTTAATTAGTGCTTTAATAAGGTACACATTTTGGACTGGGAGCTATACGTAAAGCATATGGTTTGGACAAAATTTACCCAATCTTCCCGAGTAACAATAACGATTTTCGACAAATACTAACAAAAAAAATTACGGTTTACGAACAAGACGATATTAGACAAAAAAAAGTCGTACTATGTAAACAGCAATTACACATGATTCGTAAAGCGAAACATCTGGGCATAGTGTAACAAATTCTTTTAGTTAATAAAAAAGTTATGGATCTGTGCATGGTGGCCTTTTATAGAATATGGCATGTTTGCATGGCCAATATAATTATCATGGAGTGTTTCCATCCACCTGCTCTTGTCGTGGTTCAACGCCATGAATGTCCGTTAGGCTTTGGTTTTTGGTAGATTATTTTAGCTGTCTCACTCGTTCCGCTTGCGTCAGAAATTGACGGGAATCCAAAATGTTGCGAAAATGTCGTTTTTATGTAAAAATAAAAATTCACCACATATTTTTATTCTGTGGATGCTCAATTGAGCAATCATGAAGAGGACACTTAGATAACATGTTTTGGCAGCATATTAACCTTTTGTTTGTATAAATCGTACCAAGGACTCGGTGAAATTTAATAGTCTCAAATTAAGCTGGATAGGCTTGGTCAAATTATATTTGCTAGACGATATTGAAAGCATCATAAAGTCCCTAAAATAAAAATAAAATAAGAACAAAATAATACAAAAAAAATACACATGTAAACAGTTAGACCAGGTTGTATCTGTACCCATAATAAACGATACAGTCCTACCTACTTACTTCATATTATCCAAGTTACAAAGTAGTCTATATTAGTTTTGGCTTACATCGCTAAAGACTGGTATAGACGGCCTATTAAGGTTTCAGCTGTAGCACTCCGTCATATAGGTACTTATAAAAGCGTTCGGCAATCACTATATAATAGGTGTATACACACAGCAAAAATGTATGTTTACATATCAATGTGAAGCTTTATTTCTTTATAGAGCTGTCATAGTCATGTAGGTACTATACCCGCTAAAATATAGCCAGTATAGAGCAATACTACGTATACTATATAACTAAGTAAAAGTAATACAGGCAAATTAAGGGTTTTACCTCGAAAAATGAGATAAAAAGCTGGAAACACCTTCACCCTCGCACAATCGATCGGATTAGGACTATCTTCGCAATCCCTAGAACAGTCCTGAAATTTGGTATGTATATAAATTAAAGGCCCCTTTTTCATGTCCACACAATTTTCCATTTGGGGACCTCGAGGAATAGCGGCCGTCTTGGAAAATGTGTCCCATCCTAGAGAAATTCGCGTTTTACTTTAAATCTACTTTTCTATGAAAAAATGGTGTAAGGCACCATTAAAAGTTGTGTTAATTCATCTCCTACTGACGTTTTATTAAAATAAAATTCAGAAAAAATACTTGTACTAGTTAATTGGAAAATGGAGAATATTTATACTAAAAAAATGGGTCAATAAAGTATTAGATATTATATAGTTCACGGATGGGATTTTGTGCTACGTTGAAGTCCTAGCACTCGAAACTGCTGCATTGTTGCATCCTTACCCTATGTGTGTTCTAGTAAGTTAATAAAAAGTACAAATATATATTAATTTCCGAGTTTTGTTTGAACAAAACGTCAGTAGGAGATGAATTAGCACAACTTTTTGACTTTTGAGCCATATTTCTATGAGATGGCGTCATTTTAGTTTGATAGTGTCGTAAACCTTTTTTGTGTGGAATAAGCTTTCACTTTGACATACACGATAATCATATAAAATCCATAGCTACAGAGATAAAACGGAAAACCAAAAAAGTCGTATATTTTTTCATATTCCGTCTGATCCCCGTGGTCCCCGAAGCTCAAATTTGAAGACACGCAAACAGGGAAAGTAATTGTAAGTGTCAAGTTTGATTAATGTCACTATTGCCAATCCCGTTTGACCTAAAATCTGTTTTTGCAATCACTTTATTTAGCCCTAAACATTTTTTTCGTTAATTTTATTAAATTTTGTTAATTGCATAGCACTAGCAATTATGGATCTACTAATGCCTATTTTATTGAAATCCGTTCAATAGTTTAGACGCAAGAAGAAAAAAATATGTTTCAATATTCAGCGTCCTCTCAACGCGGTTGTATTGATTTTTCTTTAATAAAACAAGTATAAACAGGTTGTGAAGGGCAAGAGGAATTTACCGATACATCATTTAAAAAAATCCGTCCAGTATCTTAAGCTACAGAGTGTACTGAATCATCAGTACTTAAACCCATAACCCTACTTTCTGGTTAAGTCGCAGTCGAGTAAAATGTTGATATTGGGAAGGACGTGTACAAATGTATAGACAAAAGTGGAATTCATATTCCTCTAAGTTTCCTATTAAAAGAATATCCCATGAAAGGGTAGTGTAAGACCTCTAGTGAATGAACACTTAAGCAATTATCCAAGTTTGAAAAATCATTTCTAAGCATTCATTAATAATTTGAATAATTAATTGCGATTTAATCAATCCTCATTTAATAATTAAGAAAGTAGTTTCTGCGATTTTTTATTACTTTCATAGTTTTTGAGTTATAACCAAAAAGTACCCAAAAACCTAATGAATGAACGTGAAAACTAGTGAATGAACAACGCAAAACCCAGTGAATGAACATAATTTCAATCTTTTTAGTCAGCATTAAAAACACATTTTTAACTTAAAACCCGTTTCCAGCTCTATTCTAGTAGGCATAGCGAAAGCGTTCATATCTTTTTATCCCCTCTATTTGATATTAAATATATAAGAATTTAATAAAATGATGGTTATTCACCAATAACACAGAAATCTGTTACATATTAATAAGAAAAAGAGAATCAATATTTAAAACAAGAAACAACGTGCATAGTTTGATGAAAAAAGGTCGGGCTCAGCAAATAATGCTTAAAATAATAGACTTTTCATTCCATTGTTCGTGGTTACATTGTTAATACATAGAATTAGTAGACACCCAATGAATGAACAAGCCAAATTTTGTACTGTTCATACATAGGCATGCAAAATCTAGTAAATGGACTATGAATAATCTAGAAATTTGGTTTGTTCCAATACTGGCTGAATGAATCAGAATCGTTTTCTATGCAGAATCACAAAAAAAACAATCTCAATACCATTTCGTTTACATATAAATTTAAAAAAAAAAATGAAATCTAGACGACACACACCGTTCATTTACTGGTTTCAGAACATTTGATAAGCCAGTAATGGAACTCTAAAACATAAATACTTAATCGCATAATACGCCGACAAAGTGTGCATTTATAGAAGGTTTAACTCTTAATATATCCAAATAACTAAACTTTGTACAGGTAAACATTAAATAAGCACTTCATATGTTGCTCCAAACGTACACTGTTCTTATCTGGGATCTAATTTTTCCATACAAAACTTCAAAAACAGAAACACGTAAACTTCAAACGCCAGTCACATTCAAACTGGTTGAAAATAAATTTATCACGGGTTGCCATTGCATATGGAAATAAAGTTGTTTATAAGAAAAAAAATACGACAAGTGGTAGAAATTGCTATATTTCTTATTTTAGACCAAAAAACGTGAATTTGTTCATTCAAACACCCTCAAATGTCAAATGATATGGACATGAAAAAAGGGCCTTTAATTTATATACATACCAAATTTCAGGACTGTTCTAGAGATTTCGAAGTTAGTCCTAATCCGATTGTGCTATTATTATACCTTAAGTCAACGGAAATCGTGCGCGCGTCGGAAGTTACTCAAGGTCAAATGTCACAAAAATCGCTGTTTCGTGGATATCAAGGTTCCTATAGCTCCAATATTGCAGAATTGTACAACATGAAATTTACGACAAGTTATGTTTTAATCATTTTTCATGCAATCAGCCGTTTTCAAGATGTAAAGCAGCATAGCAAATTTTAGCTATGGTCAAGTCAGTTTAGTTCTATATGAGCCCAAAAGAGTAAAAAAATACAAAATTAGTTCCACGAAGCTCAGGTTTGAAATCTTAATTAGCGACATTAAACGATTCTTGTTCGTTTTGCAGATACGGTGGCAGAAGTGGTAGAATACTCTACAGCAGCAATAGAAGAATGTTTTCAGATTACCCCGAGGTAAATTAATGCGTGAAAATATGAAATACGATCTCAAAGCTAGAATCTCGCCTAACATGAGATACTCTCGAGCGAGAGGTGACTAGGAATATCAAGGGTCAGAAGCAGAAGGCAGTACAGTCTTGCACACGGTGCGTATTAAATAGTACTCTGCGGCGCTATCCCCGCTCGGCTGCTGGAGGCACATTAGGTTAGGTACTTTTATTAGGGTTCCGTACTGAAAGGCTAAAAACGGGGCCCTGTTACTAAGACTCCACTGTCCGTCTGTCTGTCACCAGGCTGTATCTCAGATTAATACAGATTATTTGAAATGTTTAACATAAATCATTGCGAAAATGCACAGTATTCGTGGGCACAAAAAGAAACTGATAATGTGCTGATGTGCTAAACATATAATAAAATTTTCGCTAAATAGCAAAATAAGAAATATAAGTAAATACTTAGTAAATAAAAAAACACCCCAAAACGCGTTTGCAACGTGTCTTGTGTACTCCACATGCCTTATGATATAAAACGGTTAGCGAGGTTATTTAAGCAACCGGGGCCCCGATTTTTGAATTTCGAGCGCTCGATTTCGTCACTCGATAATCTGTGGAAAACGGCGAATTGATATTTTAGAAATACGAGCAATAGAAATTGGGAATCTAGTGGTATTGACCACTCGTTTTCAATCTATTAGTAGAATTTAAATGCCTAGTAATATTGAAGGGAGCCATACGAAAACGACCGCTCGAAATTCAAAAATCGGCCCCTGGTTGTACCCACAATTTACCGTCACATGATTTGATCGCTAATCCTAAAGATAATATATGAAATAATAACAAATATAAAAATAAATCGTTATTAAATACATTTTGTGGTTTATAAATGTAGCTTAATAATCAAACTATTTACCTAATGACTATTAGTAACTCAAGAAATATTTGGTAATCTTAGAAATTGTATATAGGGCATTAAAACGTCATATATATATTAAACTAGCGTTAATTGGTTATATATATATTTGTAATAGGAAGCAGACGAGCCGCCTGATGGGAAGCAGTCAACGCCGCCCATGGACATAAGCAACACCAGAGGAGCCACTAATGCGTTGCCCACCTATGAGAACCCTAAATACCTGCTTCTTGAAGCCATGTCATAGCGCAAGGGAAACACCTCAGAAGGTAGCTTATTCCACAACTTGCACGTCCTGGGCAAAAACGAGCGAGATGCCCGCTTGTTTTTGGTTTGCCACGTGTCAAGAAAGTGAGGATGAGCTTTGTTTCTTTGGCGGGAGGTGCGGTGGTAAAAACGTGACAGTGGCACAGGATCAAAAAGTTCTTCAGAACATTCCCCATTGTACAGACGGTAGAACACGCACAGAGAGCCAACGTCCCTCCGAAGGCTAAGAGGTTCCAAACCGACTGTGAGATCGGGATCGCCAACAATACGAACTGCCCGACGTTGGATGGAGTCAAGTGGAAGAAGTTGGTATTTCGGTGCTCCAGACCAGAGATGAGAACAGTACTCCATATGTGGTCGAACCTGCGCTTTGTATAACGAAAGCCGGTGACCTGGTGTGAAGTACTGTTTTGCGCTATTGAGGCATCCCAAGCTTCTTAGAGGCCAATTTGGCTTTGAGTTCCAAGTGACCCCGAAACTGGACTTCGTTCGTAATGTCGACGCCGAGTATCCCGATACTCTTGGATATGGCAGGGGGAATGTTCTGGAACTTAGGCGCTAAGACAAATGGAGTTTTCTTAGCGGAAAACGCGCAAACTTGTGTCTTACTGGGGTTAAACTGGACGAGGTTACGTTTACCCCACTCGGATACCTGCTCAAGAGAGGCCTCGATTTCGGACACAAGTTGCATTCTACATTCCAACACCTTTGCACGACCTGTGTAGAAGCTATCACCTGTGCTGTCATCTGCATAACAATGGATATTGCTAGTCAATAGCATATCATTGATATGAAGGATGAACAGAGTAGGTGACAGTACAGATCCTTGGGGTACGCCGGCGTTAATGGGCCGGTGATCTGAGCATTGCTCGACGATGACGACTGCAATGCTACGCCCAGATAGAAAGCTAGCGAACCATCTGCATAGTCCCTCAGGGAGCCCGTACGAAGGAAGCTTGGAGAGAAGCGCTTTGTGCCAAACCCTATCGAAAGCCTTTGCTATGTCTAGGCTAACTGCCAGAGCTTCTCCCTTGCTCTCAATAGCGGTGGCCCAACGATGAGTGAGATATACCAGAAGATCACCAGCGCCGCGACCATGGCGGAAGCCATATGGCCGGTCACTTATAAGCTGGTGGTCCTCGAGGTATGCTAGGAGCTGGTTGTTAACCACACGCTCCATCACCTTGGAGAGAAGAGAGGTAATCGCAATCGGCCGGTAGTTGGAAGGGTTTGTGCGATCACCCTTTTTAGGGATTGGATGGACCCAAGCAGTCTTCCAGGATGACGGGCATTTACCTGAGCAGTATGAAAGCGAGAATAGGCGCGTTAAAACCGGAGCTAGATCTGGAGCGCACGTTCTAAGCACAATAGCGGGTATACCATCAGGTCCACTAGATTTATTGACGTCGAGAGCAAAAAGTGCACGCCTTACTACGCTTTGAGTGAAGCGGACCTCGGGCATGGAGTGTTCGCAGCGCGGGATGGTGGGTGGCATGCTGCCCCCGTCGTCAAGTGTCGAATTTGACGCAAAAAGCAAAAGATCCGCTTTCTCTTTTGCAGAATGAGCCAGTGAGTCGTCAGGTTTGTGCAGAGAAGGAAGGGAGACCTTACAGAAGTTCCCCTGTACAGCTTTGGCGAGAGACCAGAAATTACGAGTCCCAGCGGGCGGATTTACCAGTCTCTCGCCAATTCTGTAAGTGTGTTGGAACTTTGCTGCAGCAATACGCTTCTTGCAGGATCTGGACGCAGCATTATATCGCTTCTTCAATACGGAAGCATTCGGATCGTTGACTCTACTGGCGGCTACCCAAGCCTGGTAGGCCTCGCACTTAGACTTGGGAACTTCAGCGCAAGACTTACCGAACCAAGGCTGAGATCGACCACCGACACGAACCAGGGAGCTCGGAATAAAGCATTCCATACCCTGAAGAATTGTGTCGGCTACCAGTTCCGCGCAGTCGTCAAGATTATCCGTAGAGAAGCAGAGCTGCTTCCAAGGATAGGACGCGTAAAACTCCCGCAACCCATCCCAGTCTACTGACCTATAGTGCCACACACGTCTGGACCCAAGGGGTCGAGTATGCCCTGTCCGGTCCGTTAATGCGGTACTACGAACCAGGCAATGGTCTGACGAACCCAAGGGAGCGAGACGGGAGACCTGGAGATGTTCAGGATGTGATGTCAGCAGCAAGTCCAATAGGGCGGGAGTATGACCTTCGATGTCTGGGATTCTAGTAGGACCATCAACTAGTTGGGAGAGGTCGTACGCTGCAGCAAGGTCGAGAACAGCTCTCCCGGCATAGTCAGTGCGCACAGATCCCAACCACTCAGTGTGGTGTGCGTTAAAGTCGCCGAGAATTATTAACTCTGCCAAGGGAAGCCGCTCGAGAACTTCGTTGAGTCCCGCTTGTACGCGCTCCAAGAGACGATCGGTCTTCGAGTCTCCGCTGTGAGACCTGTATAGGCACACGTAGATACGGGTGTGGCCCCCATAGTCAACACGCGCCCAAATCAGCGACAGGTCTCTGTCTTCAAGGTGGCCCAAACGACGGCAGCAAATATCATCCCGGATGAACATGCACACTCCGGCTTTTGACACGAACTTGTGTTCAAGAGTGTAGCCAGGATACATTAGATAAGAAATGTCAGCCGGGGTAGATATTTGCGTCTCCGTTAGGAAGAACAGGGCCGGCCTGTCCATCTCAAGCTGGTGTTGGACGGAATTCAAGTTGGAGTGGAGGCCCCTGATGTTGCAAAATCCACAGTTAATGTGGAATGAGGAGCCGCTGTAAATCGTTTTTTCTTTTTGTGTACAGGCATGATTGTTATGAAGCAGGGTAATAGAGAAAGATTTGGATCAACTAGGAATCGACAGCCGCGAGGTCACAGGCGAGGCCAAATCTCGCCAAGATGCAACAGGTAGAGTGATTCCCTGGCACGGGGGACGGAAGGGCCCCCGGTCCGACCCGAGGTCAAACGCTGCGTTCCACTCCGGAATCCCAACCCGGCGCAGCCACCAACCCAAGGGCTTTTGACACTGGCGGCAGGATAGCCTTCCCAACTGGGACACATTGGGGTTCGGGTCCTCTACGAACCAGCGGGCGGCCAGCGGATAACCGTTTCACCGGGTCTCCCTGGCCCCCGCGCCAAAGAAACACGCCTGAAGCAGGAAAGCAAGGGACGGGTCTATGCAGACCAAGAGCTGTCGAGACTAAGTTGATCGGAAAGGGGGACTGGTTTTCGCGCACTCAACCGGAACACATCAGCAGAAAGGATGCTTTGCGGCCAACTACAACGCGAAGGTGGTCGCCAACCAAACGAGTCCTAAAAAGGACTCTACCACCGGCTATAACAACAGTGATTTAAAATTACGTGAGGCCACTGTTTAACCTCACTACCCGAAGGAATTGTGTGTTGACCATTTGGCACTACCCAGGGGACACATATAGGGTTAACTAGAGTCAAGAAGCACTGCTTCGCCTACGGACGCGGTCAACATATCCTCCAAAATATATAATACTAACAGAAATATATTTAATTGTAATACTTGCGGCATTTTAAAACACGCAGCAACTTTTTACACACGCACTTCTTAAACACCTTGCAAAGTACCTAACGTAGATAAAAATACTTTAGTTATGTCTACCTATGTGGTTGAAACAGTTTATTAAATGTTGGTAGTACGTGTCTTGAAAATAGTTTGTAGAAGCCACAAAAAAAAAACCGCATACACTCCGTTAGATAGCCAGAGCTACCACAGTCATTATACAGGTCATCAATTTTATTTTTAAGGCGTGTAGTTAATTTTTTTATAGATACCATTAAAGTTAATAATGCAATAACTATGTATTTAATTTTCAGGTGAATCCCAGGCCTACTGATTCGACGACAACACATCCAAAATCTAAGTTAGTTTTCGTTTTTACTGATTGTAATAGGTAGAACATGGACTACTTATTTGAAAGTTAGTGAAAGGAGGCACGAAGAGTGACTTAATAATAACCCGCTAAGTGCGAGTCGGACTCGCGCACCGAGGGTTCCGTACTTTTTAGTATTTGTTGTTATAGCGGCAACAGAAATACATCATCTGTGAAAATTTCAACTGCCTAGCTATCACGGTTCATGAGATACAGCCTGGTGACAGACAGACGGACAACGGAGTCTTAGTAATAGGGTCCCGTTTTTACCCTTTGGGTACGTAACCCTAAAAAGGGGTAGAAGTGACTCTGTATATCAAAGAAGGAAAAGATGTATTATACATTATTTATTTTACTGATTTTTATAGCGTAATGGAACATAGCATTATAAAATTAAAAGTAATGTTAAATATAGAAAGATAATGATTTGTAATTAACTAATATACTCAATCTAGAGAACTTAGGTAACTACGATACATGAACAAGAAATGTACCTGTACCATGAGTCACTGACAGTGTCAAAACTGACATATACGCTAACGGCTACGTAATTTACTTTATCTACACACATATCATAAACCCTCTATGATGCCTTCAAAATCCGTAAATAATGGCCAACATTAAGATACTGTTTTGTTACAGGCTGTATTTTTTATCTGTGAAAATGTTATTATTGCTAAATAATAACATCGATTTCGATAATATTATTTTATTCAAATTTGGAACGTCTCTGAAAAACAAAGAAATTTGATTTGACCTCTATTCTAATATCAGTCGAGATGACGTTTTATTCGAAATGAAATGTCAATTAGCCTCATGCATGAAGTTTATATTTGAACGAAATATGTTTTATTCGGATGTTTGTTACCGTTATATCATGTTAAAAATGCATTTCCGTTTTTAAATTACCATTTAATTACTTAAAATTATAAATAAAAAGTACTAAAATTTTCCCGCGAAAAGCTAGTGAGCGAAACGCTCGAAACGCCACGTGACGTCACGTGTTCGACAGATTAGTGTCATTAGTAGCAAACGTCAGTTGGGCCGCCCAACGTGTGACGTCATCACGCTCTGTCGAATTCGCGCCAAAAATTATAAGCGTTTCAACCGCTCAAAAATTTTCAACATTTTAAATATTTTTTAATAAAATAATGTTAAGGTTTACAAAAGTATTTTTATCATTCCCGGTGTTCCAACGATATAAATTATGAATCCAAAAATAAAAATAAATTCATGCATGGAGCTAATTGCATACAAATTTGACAAATCTCGCTTGTTAGTTGGTATCGAACGATATGGCAATCGACCCCCACTCTAGTTTGTCTCTGAATTAAAAAAAACTACGGATGCGTGACATGCGTGAAAAAAGTTTTCTTAGCCGCCATTTGACGTACAGTTTATCTTTTAATTAGTTTGTAAGTAAAAAATAATTTGTTTTGTTGTTTTTAAAGTAACTAGCAAAAGTTTCGTGTAAAATGTGCGATAAAGATATTTCGGAGACGCCACCTCATATCCGCGAATTCCGCCAGAAAGCAACTATGCCCCAATGTCGGCTGTAATATGAGGTTAGTGAATATATCATAGAGAGTTTATAATATGTGTCTAGATAAAGCAGTGTATGTAACTGTACATAATTAGGCATTAAAACACTCGTGTGATTCTTGTATGAAACTCACTACGTTCGTTTCATAAACCCACACTCGAGTTTTATTACCTTTCATTATGTAGCAGTCACATAAACTACTATTCCCGATAGCGTTTACGTCAGTGCCAAACTGGTGGTTTCCACAAAGGGATAGATGAATGGATGGACAAGGTACTTCTTTTGGCATTTCTTTTGGTATTATAATAATATACCTATTTATATTTTGTATGATTTCAGATTCTATCTCGTACCTGTTAGTTTAGACTCGGTAAATTTGAATTTATTTTAACCATTTTTATTAATTGTTAACATTAATGAACAAAAATAATGAAGTTTTTACCATTATAACATTCCTTTTTAGGTGAGGGACAGCAAAGCAAAGAAATTGATCATTGGCATATTCAATAAGATAAATCCTAAACGAAACTACCGGCACAGGTAAAATAATTGCATAAAAGTGGATTCTGCTTCTGGCAACTTTGCACAAAATGTGGTGAACCGAGAGCGGAGCGGAGTGGAGTCATTCGCTCATAGTACCTACCTACTTACTAATACTCTAAAGTGATGAATTAATTAGAATTTATTTTATTTATTTTGTTAAAAAACATAATTTGCTTTTCGGATTTGCCGTTTATTATGTTAAAATTGCATTGAAATGATTTCAAACATTCAACGAAAGTCGAACTTCACAAACTAAACGTCTGATGCTGTACTTTTTAACCGACTTCAATTTCATATAAGGAGGAGGTTCTGTATTCGGTTGTGGCTATTTTTTTTAATGTATGTTCACCGATTACTCCGAGACCCGTGGTCCGATTTGAGTAATTCTTTTTTTATTCGAAAGGAGCAACGTCCAAGTTGGTCCCATATTAATCTGGTTCTGATCTGATGATGGGATCCCTGAGGAATTGAGGGAACTCCTCAAATTTTAAAGGCACATGTATGGTGATTTGGGTGTTTTCATAAACAACTTGAGCATTTTCTCTCGAAAATGACCAATTTGATGAAGTGTCCACTAAACTAAAGATGATGATTGTTTTGATGATAGTGATGATGATTTTTTTAATGTAGGATGTTCAGCGATTACTCCGAGACCCGTGGTCCGACTTGAACAATTATTTTTTTGTTTGAAAGGACCTCCAAGGTCGTCCCACATTCATCTGGTGCTGTTCTGATGATGGGATCCTTGAGGAATTGAGGGAACTCCTCAATTTTTAAAGGCACATGTATGGTGATTTGGGTGTTTTCTTAAGCAACTCGAGCATTTTCTCTCGAAAACGACCAATTTGATGAGGTGGAGCTGATGATGATGATTGTTTTGATGATAATGATTTCAGCGATTACTTCGGCACCCAGAAATCAGAAATGTTTATTTGCTTAGATACAGTAATGAGATGTTACATATTTGACCCAAGATTCGATTTAAGTAATTCTTTTTCTGTTTGAAAGAAGTTACCTCCTAGGTGTTTTCGTAACATTTTTGGTTTTGATCTGATGATGGAATCCGTGAGGAATTGAGGGAACTCCTCAATTTTTAAAGGCACGTGTATGGTGATTTCGGTGTTTTCTAAAGTAACTCAAACATTTCCTCCCAAAAACCACCAATTTGATGTAGTGCAACTGTAGCCTAACCACGAGTTTGACACTAAATATTCGCTAGCGTCTTCGTAACTTAATACTTTGTACACTAATATGCCAGTATGAGCGAGATGTATAAATAGTAAGTTACGCACACGATAGCGAATATATCAATGTCAAACTCGTGGTAAGGCTACTGATGATGAAACCACGGACGAAATGTGGAACTTTCCTCGTATGTGTATTATGATTTTTGATGTAGGTAGTGTTGGAAACAACCAAAGTGACTGAGAGGGAGGTAAGGGGTAGGTGTGAGAGGTGAAGGTAGAGAAGAAGGTAGTGTTTTAAAACTAAAAATGGAAAAATAAAAACTTTTATAAAAAAAGATAAACCGACTTCAAAAAGGATGAAATAAAATATTATCCTTTTTAGGGTTCCGTGTTTAAGTATATGCGTTACCAACTGATATGTTTATCTTCTTTTTATAAAAGTTTTTATAGATACTCGATTGCGTAGTAATAATATTAAGTATATTATCATTGCAAATCTGTAGGTTAAGGTATTATCATGTTAGCATGATGATAGAAAATAAAAAAGTGAGTGTTTTGAAAAAGAGAGATAACATGCTGGCAACATACCTACTTTAATTTTAGTATTAAAAAAACAGTTGTTTTAGTAAGCTGAAATATTCTTAAATATTACACGGATATTTTTATGAGTGCAAACTGCGTCATTGTAAAAGAAAATAGGAAAATGTACAAACTCCTGCAAAACAATATTGGCAACCAAACAGATGCAATTTTAAATTGGTTGAGGAAAAATAGGTATGGGGGTGATTTGTTGATAGAATTCCTCGCATTATGCACGTCCACCGCTACACCATAGCTGTTCAAACACATTGTATATCTTATATCTCTATGTCTCTCCGTTTGATCCATTTTGAACGTGACATCACCGTGTATAATTACATTAAGTACATATTTCATACCGCCCAACGGTCTAACGCTTACTATTAGCCCCACCCAGGAGATGATGTATATAATCACGGATTTTATATGCATGAAATATGTGTAAAACTTTTGTGCTTTACCTTTTTCAGGTCAAAGGTGAGCCAACTATAAACAATTGTATACGCTTAGAACACTATATTGGGAAATAAATTTGTATTTTGACTTTAAGGTAAGTTGGTCAACTAGGAACCTTTATAATTCTCCCACGTCTGTCTTGTCTCGGCTCAGTGTTTGCTAGTATTAAAAATCTGCAATTTGGCATACATCGCGTAAATATTTTTTTATTGTATTAAAATTTTACTTCATTTACATGATAGTGTTGATTGCCTATATTTTTGATAAAAGGTTCACATTGATTTTGCATTATACGTAATGATAATAAATAAAAAAACCGACTGAATTTTGCTCGCCAATAAATGACCAAATGTAAATGGCAACTAGAATTTTATTATAACTACATATTATTATTTGACGAACGGTCTGGCCTAGCGGCTAGTGACAGTAGTGACCCTGCCTATGAAGCCGATGGCTCTGGGTTCGAATACCGGTACGGGGCATACGGGCATCTATTTGTGTGATAAGCATTGATATTTGTTTCTGAGTCATGGGTGTTTTCTATGTATTTAAGTATTTATACATTTATTTATTTAATCGTATGGCGATATAGTCACATAGGCAAAAATTATGTACAGTATATTATTTTATAAGACAACATCCAAATTTTGCAACCACTGCACAGCATCGGCCGTCAGGTCTAATAGGTCATCCGGGCCACCCGACAAGTACGCGCGGCAAGCCAGGAAAAATTACTAATTATTAATTATTAAAATTATTAGTAATTTTTCCTCAGTCACCCGTTGACCAAACGCTGTAAAGGGTTCGAAACGTCGGGATGTATTATAAATTCAATATACGCGATATAATCCGTTTTCATAGTTTTATTTCATAATGTAAATTAGTCGTATTTTTTAATAATTATGGTGAAAATTTGCCGCGAAAAATAATGACAGGTTTTCGGGATGCAGATGCGGCAAATGCACTCCGTTGATCGAATGCGTCTAACGCTGCGGTTTCCGCACTAAACAGTTTCTTGCTCGGCAGCAATGTTTGTTCTCCTCTCATGACTTAAAATCCTCGCAATGCTCAAGATTCCACTTTATACCAATTTTGGATTTTTATTTGCTAGCTCGGGTTTCAAAATTAGCAGGACAGCTAGATAAATAATACATTGCTCCCTTGTCAGACAAATAACTATTTTGTTTATTACAGAACTCTAAAACTACCGGAAACTGGTTAAAGAGAAGTATTGATGAAAGTGACTACGATGATGCAACAATAAAACAAAGTAACCGAAGAACCCCGAAATCGTCATCTAGAAAAAACAAAAACAAGCACTTTTGGATCACAAAAGTATAAAAATTACTAAGTACTGTAGGTACCATATGTAATAATTTCGTACCTTCCACAGTAAAAAATATATATGTACCTACATTCGTTATAATTCGAACCAGAATCAATATTAAAGCCAACCTTATAAACTAGTACTTCGCCCCGAACTGAGAACTCGCGGTTCGCCAAAAAGTTAGATCAATTAAATGCACCTACCTAGTCGGCAAAGGATCGAAAACCGCGTGCGATTTATTGCAAGGTCTGTGGAGCCCTTAAGAGTCCCCGGCAAGCTCGGCCGAATTGCACCTTTCCATGCAAACGTAGTTCCGCTCTTATTTTAAAACTACGTGTTGGATTATAATGAAACTTTGCACATACAATGACATGAGGTATATCTAGGTCTGAATTTAGTTTATATAGCTCCAGTTTATAAAAGAAACGAAATAGAACAAAAACAAGTTTTGTATGAAAAACTTAAATTCACTGTATCTGAAGCTACATAAACTAATTACAGACATAGATATACCTTATCCTATTGTAAGTACAAAGTTTCAGACCAATCTTGCTAGTCGTTTTAAAATGAGAGCGGAACTACGTTTGTATGGAGAACTGAGCTTGCCGGAGACCCTTAACTAATACTTACTTAAAACTTAAGTGAGATTAAAATAAACTGTATATGTGGTAAGCCGTAATCTTTCTTGTCAAATGTCAAATACCTACCTATCTTATGCTCGACCATACTTTTTTGCAAATAAGTCGACCAGAATAGCAAGACCCCTCACAAATAGCATTTTGGCCCTCTAGGCTCTTCTAGCTCCATAACCCCTTTGATCGAGCGTGCTCATAATTTAATAACTAAAATATAATGCCTTCATCTACGCGTTTACCCAATTTCATTTAAATTAGAACAAATTTACTTAAGTTATTGTCCATCCATCTATACTCTATCAGAGTATAGATGAACTTTGTTCAGTTTAAAAACATCGAAATGCCGGGACGTGCCCCTAGCCAGCCGTGTGTTCTAAGTTGAATGTAAGAACTTCGCTTCGCTCGCTCGTTTGAAAAGAGTGAAAGAGCGTTGAGTACATTGCGCAATAAGGAGGTATGGACAAATCAATATTTATTTAATTATAATTGAGTTTATAATTTTCATACCTTTCGTGTTACACACAATATTTTTCATCACACTTGCGTAGAAAAAAATACAGTTTTAAGCGAAATAAGTGTTAAATACGGTAAAATTACAGATGTTGTCCGTCGTTTTGTTTTTTGTTCGACGTAAAGGCGTGTAAGGCAGAGACCCACTGCATACAGTCATGATTTAAAAAAGTCCAATTGTCCCCTCAGGCGTTGTATTTTCATGGGCGACGGTATTCGCTTACCTTCACTAAAATCGTCTGCTTGTTTGCTTTCTATATCATAAAAAATGTGATACAATATTTAATCATCAAATAAATCATTGAACTTTACCTTTTTTATGCAAACAGAAAATTAAATTATAAAAATTAGTATTATTTATTAAAGTAAAACGTGAACAAGTTTTGAGAACAAATCAAATTATTTTATTAAATATTTTGATTTGTGTTTTTTAAAGTAGTCACACTACTATATATAAATTAAAAACTGTAATAGATGTCATATATTAAAGAAAAAGTGACGAAGCCCTCCAGTGGTGAAGGCCGGATTCGAACCGGCGTCTTTAGCTATCGCGGCTAACGCCATGAACCCCTAAGCCACCCCGCCGCCGTTTTTTTCTTTAATATATGACATCTATTACAGTTTTTAAAGTAAAACGTATTTATAAACGTTTCCCTTATAATTTTAGTTCATATGACTTAGCGCCACTTGCACCATTTCACTAACCCAGGGTTAACCGATTAAACCGAGTTACCAAGGTTAACAGTACAATTTGACACTGGGTTAACCGTTTAACCGCTTAACCCTGGGTTAGTGGATTGTGCAAGTGGCGCGTGATTTTTTTTTTTTCCTGTCGGGATTTTTTTGCTATTTCTCTCGCTAAACTTGCATGAAATAGGTTGCGATAAAAAACTATATATATACTGCGTGAGACTATCACAATTTAAATTGTGTTAATTTACCAATTGCGACCGTGTTTGGCGGCGTTAATTTTTTTACCTAAAGCTGCAATATAAAAATGGTTGAGAAAAAGGGCTGATTTGATTTGATGCGGCAGCGTCAAACCCAAACTTACTGCCAGTCCTTTACGGGTCATATAGATAGATCTGGAATTTTATCTGATCAATGGACTATATCCTTGTGTATTCTACGGCTGCCGTCGACCGCGGATCTGTATAAAGTTCCTAAAGATGTAGGTAGGCATTTTTCTAAACCCTTAAATTTACGCGAATACACTTCCCTTACCACACAAGAAATATATGATATTAGTGATAGGATACCTTACAGTACTAAAGAATCGATAACAACTTATTCAATCAACAAAAATATTTATTATCGTTATCGCGCATGTACGTTATGACAACCACGAAGATGACAACAAATAGAATATATTTCATCCACATACAATTTAACTTTCAATATAGATGTTGTAGTGTATACGACCTCCCGCCGCATAACTATTTAGAAAGCCATAAGGCCTTGTGTCAATTTGAATATGTCAGTGGTTAATCAATAAATTATGGATGGTATAGAAAGGATGTCAATCTCTTATGGCAGAATTGTTGTAAAAATGACCGCTTTCAGCTTTAAATCATAGTTCTTAATCTCTCCGGTGGCGCTAGTTAGGCTCTGGGACATGAATATAACATGAACCATATAAGGCAACAAATGACCCGACCAAATTACGTAGGTTGTTTTTGGTAGTATTTCGGTGTATGGTGGCGCCGCCTAATTACTGTTTTTTGATGGACACTTTTCATACATAGAGATTTGACTCCTTTATATAGTCTCCATGCTTTCAACTAAAGCCTATTATTCTTTTATTGCGCTAAAATGACATTTCACGTGTTGCTAGTTTTCTACGTCTTATAAATAGTGATGTGCTACAACCGGTACTAACTGAAAATAAACGATTGGGAAGTATTGTTCAAATATAAATGCGTAACGTTTATTACCTTGTTCAACAACATCATTAAAATCGGTGCTTGTCAACACTCCCTGCAATTGACCGGTGCCTACCTTAATCTGTTGCTCAAGCTTTATGGAGGACTTCGAGGAGAGGGCACTCTCATTGGCTCCTGTGCGACCGAAGATATTTAAAAGATACGTAGATGACACTTTTACTATACTTCCAAAAAATAGTGTTTCAACTTTCTTGGATCACCTAAATTCCATCCATAGCAAAATAAAATTTACTATGGAGTTGGAAAAATACTGTTCTCTCCCCTTCTTAGATGTATTGGTAAAAAGAGATCCTGATAACACCCTAGGTCGCACTGTGTATAGGAAACCTACTCATACTGATAGGTACTTAAATGGCAAATCGCATCACCATCCCAGTCAACTTGTTACAGTAGGCAAATCTTTGTTTCTGAGAGCCCAGAGGATATGTGATGACCAGCATCTGGCCGCGGAGCTCCAGCATGCCAGGCGCGCGCTCCAGGCAAACGAGCTCAGGATACCGCGGGTCAACCAGAGGTCCCACATTAAGATCCCCACAGTCGAGCGCAGGCCTGCCATTCTGCCTTTTGTCAGGGGGGTCACGGACAGGATCAGCCACATCTTGAAGCGTGCTTCTATAAAAACATATTTCAAGCCAATGAAGAAGATGTCACAATTCCTGAGGCCTGTAAAATGCAATACCCCTCTACAGATTGCAGGAGTGTACAGGCTGGACTGTGAGTGTGGCCTATCATATGTCGGGCAGACGAAACGGAGCATTTCCACTCGGGTGAAGGAACACATAGCTGATGTCAAGCACCGTCGACCTAGGTCTGCAGTCTGTGAGCATGTCATGGATAAAGCCAATCACTCAATCAAGTTTGATAAGCCTCTGGTTCTTGCCAAGGAGAAGCGTTACATACCCAGAATGCTGCGCGAGGCCATTGAGATTAAGAAATATCCAAACTTTAATAGGGAAGATGGCTTTTCTCTACCACCAGCTTGGGATCCTGTAGTCCATCTGATAAAGGAGCAAGTGAGACATAGACTGTGAGACCTTAGTGTTAGATGATGCTGGACATTCTCAGTATAATATGTTTTGAAAAGATGTGTCCCGCCGAGTTTGTTGCCGGTCCCATATTGGGATACCCTCCTACAATTTAGGAGGGAATTAAATCTTCTCGGGTTCGTGGTATAGGGTTGGAGCCGGCGTAGTTTTTTTTTTATCGCGAATAAATATATATCTTTACTTGAAAATAATTGTAGTGTATAACTAGCCTTATGAACCGATTTTGCATGTACAACCAGCCTTAAAGTTTGTAGTCTATGATTGTTCATTATTTTAGTATGTGGGTATTTTTGCACTTTGTAATTTTTCCTCAGTCACCCGTTGACCACGAACGCTGTAAAGGGTTCGAAACGTCGGGATGTATTATAAATTCAATATACGCGATATAATCCGTTTTAATAGTTTTATTTCATGAGTAACTATCGCGGTAACCGAAGACAATATTATGTACACCAGTACGGACTGGAAGTTGCAACCAAAATCCGGCGACATGAAGACCTTGGGAATAAGCTCGCGCGCGCTCGTTGCGCTCTGTATTT
The DNA here is from genome assembly GCF_947568885.1 of Cydia strobilella. NCBI lineage: Eukaryota > Metazoa > Arthropoda > Insecta > Lepidoptera > Tortricidae > Cydia > Cydia strobilella. The sequence goes on from NC_086068.1 coordinate 36,270,649, forward strand.
CTTGAAGAGGTGTCGAGATGAAAATCTTATTCCTACATGCGTGAAGATAGCTCCGAAGAAGGACATTATCGGCAGTGAACGCATACTTCGCCGGGCGAGTGAGAGATTACTGTGCAAAACCATCCATAACAACCGTTACACGGCTTATAGACTTGAGCAACAGATTAAGGTAGGCACCGGTCAATTGCAGGGAGTGTTGACAAGCACCGATTTTAATGATGTTGTTGAACAAGGTAATAAACGTTACGCATTTATATTTGAACAATGCAAGAAACGACAAATTGCCAAGATTGGGAAGTACTTATATTTGTTGATAAGTGTCTGTAACGCAATGAATGGATAGTCCGTGACGCGCTAAAAGGGGACACTAGGAGAGGTATTAAAAAGGGTGAAATAGTGTAGGTAAAAATGCCATCATTTTGAGGTATTAAGAAATTTGTATCCAGGTGTATACACAATATTTCTTATATTTAAAAGCGATTTTATTGTATGATTAACAGTCACCTCGAAGCTACATATCATATAGCTCATAATGCACCAAGTTATTCATCCTATTTCTCTACGTTTACTAAGTTTCATTTAGATGAGAACCTTACTTTGTCCTTTTCGCGACCTGTTTTATAATAACTAATAACATCAGGAAAATGTCGTGTCATTATTATAATTAATTCAAAAATGTGTTTGTAGTTCCCGGACTAGTTCTAACAGTGTTATTTGACTAGTAGTGCAATAAATCACGTACACTAACGTTATCTCCGCGTTTCACACAGTGAATAGTGTAAAATCAGCGAAAGTTAGCCAGTGACTTCAGAGTGATTTTACCCCGGATCAAGAACCTAGACTGAAATCTATTACCAAAAACCTTTTGTACTGTGTCAGTGCCGTATTTCTAGTCATATCAGTGTGTAGACATATTAAACTATAATTTAAGTGTAATCGAAGTTAACCTAAAAATCCTCCAATCCATAACGATCATCGACGCTTAGCGCAGTATCAACCTAGGCAATCCAGAGGGCGCTGTCAGTGACTTTTTTAGTGGCTTTTATACACTTGACTCAAACAGTCTGTCAAACGTCATAGTGACAGGTGTCATAACATAATAAACAATTTTGATTTTATTCAATTGACCTGGTCTACAAAATGCCGTGCTTTGCATGCGACCTTCCACTGGGGCAAAAGGTGGACGGCGATACTATCTCGTGCTCAAAGTGCCCTAAAAAGTACCACTCGAACTGCCTGAAAATGACCCGGGAGGAAGCAAGAGCCATACGTGGGAGTACATCCAAATATAGCTGCCCGAGTTGCAATATGGCTAATAAACAGGTTCGCAACGACGACACCCCCATCCGTAGCGCATCACAAACTCATCCCCAGCAGGACCAGCCTGATGACGAACATACAGATGCCGAAGCAGACTTCTTGAATACAGCGCGTGGGCTGGCGGAGATGGCTATTCCAAGTGAAATATCATCCACACTGACACTCACTTTGCGACAACTACGGGAAGTTTTCAACTCAATGAAAAAAGAAATGACAGACTTTACAACATCTTTAAACAATACTTCAGCAGACATAACCGAATTTCGCAAAGAAATATCAGACATGAAATCTAAACTGAAGGAACTCGACTCCTATAAGACTGAAGTACAAAACCTGCGTGCGGAAGTGTCCTACCTGCGGAAAGAGCTTGCGGCCACGGAGCAGCGCAAATATCTCAAGGATGTCGAGATAACTGGACTCACCGAGACCCGCGGGGAAAATCTGCAGCAGGTCATTAGCATTGTAAGCACCAAGTTGGGTGTACAGTTGGACCCGCGCGACGTCGACGATGTGAAGGGCGAGAACGCTGCCGCTGGCCTTGAGCGGCCGAGACCTGTGGTCCTCACACTCACCCGCCGTGCTCCACGGGACCAACTACTTCGCGCCGCGAGAGTACGCCGCGAGCTTAACACAATGAATCTAGGCATTCAAGGCAACAACCGCCCAGTCTACATCAATGAACATTTAACTAAAGAAAATAGAGTTCTCTACAGCAAAGCTCGTTCAGTAAAAAAACAACTAAACTATAAATATGCTTGGACATCCAATGGATCTATTTTTCTGCGCCGATCCGAAACTAGCTCAGTTATCCATATTACCAGCGAAGTAACGCTGGATAAGCTGTTAAGGAATGTGCAAAATAATGAAGGGCTCCCGGCAACAGGTGAGAGCAGGAATACTGCAGGATCACCTCCCTCTGACCCGGCTGTAGTTGGCCAGTCTTTTTAGTGGAGCCTTATTTGTTAGCGAGTTGCACTGTCCCTGATCTCACTTGTAGTAGTACCCTGATACTCATTATGTCATATATGCTAATTCTTACTGGGTTTCATGACTAAAACTACAAGAAACATGCATGTTATTTTATCTTTGTAAGTTTAAAAAGTATTAATTTTAAGAATAAACTGTCTCAGTCTCAGACATATATGTGTATGCCCATTATGGTGACTTCTGTTATATGCATCAATGCAAAAAAAAACAAAATTTAAATCTCATAAAAATGCAAAAGCAATACTATTTCTATAGCATGACTCTTTCAGCCATTACTTTTAGTCAGACTTTATATACTCAAAAACACCTTACTCAAGTCTCATACGAACCAAATCAAATTAATAAATTGAAATCTCAAGTGCCCATTTGCTACTTTGCATACCTAAACAAACTCTGTTTTAATCCTTACCTCTGCAACTCCCTATGCATATTATTTTTAGACACTATTAGGTAATGCTCGACATAGCAGAAGATCTAGACTCAGTTTTAAATATTACTTGTCACAAGCTTGACTCCCCGGAGGCCTGCACGGGTATACTTAAGCCCGCAAACTTTAAAATAATAACGTTTAACATTCGTAGCATAAATAAAAACTTTGATCAATTCCTAATATCTCTACATAGATTTCAGACAACTTTTGATGTTATCATTTTGACCGAGTGTAGGTTACAACCGCTAACGTTAATAGAACCTATTCCGGGTTATATCTCTTACTGTTCTAAGCACAATATTAACCAAAATGGTGGGGTAGTAGCTTACATAAAATCATCCTGGAACGCTTCCGTGTGCGAGCCTCCATTCAGTGAAGCCTGCTACCTCAAAATTGACATACCTAATTTTTTAACTGTTCTGGGCTTATATAGGTCACCTTCCTTTAAAAATACTGCCAACTTCTTGCTTGCCCTGGATGACTTAATAAGCAGTTCTGATAACACGAAGCAATTTATTATTGCTGGTGATATTAATATCGACATACTTTCAGATGACGTACATAGAGCTAATGTTACAGAATACTTGTGTCTCATGAGCGAGCATGGTTTAGCGCCAGCCATAACTAAACCTACTAGAGAGGGCGCTTGCTTAGACCACATCTTTGTCAGATCTAAATTTACAGTAGTCGGTACGGTCTGCGAAACAGATATAACTGACCACAAGATGGTTGCCGTTGGAATTACCTCAACCAGACCCAGGCCTGTAATTAAGAATAAGCGTCGGTCTCTTACCGACTTTGGCGGCGTTGCTGCTGAACTCTCATTGGTCAACTGGGATCCGGTGTTAGAGGCAGGCGACACGAATTTGGCTCTTGATTTATTTATGACAACCTTCGAAGCTGTAGTTGCAAATAACACGCGGGAAGTAACTTTAAGTCGAACGAAGTTTACACTAAAACCATGGATGACGCCAGGGCTGCTTCGATGTGCTCGGCATCGAGACAGATTACACTTAAAGGCAAGGCAAAATCCAAATGACGAATTTTCAAAAGTAACTTACATCCGGTACAAAAATTTCTTTAACAACCTCCTAAGGAAGCTAAAACACGAACACGAACAAAGCCTCCTCGTGACTCACAACAAAGACCCTAAGAAGCTGTGGAGTGCGATAAGAAATATATGCAACATCCCAAAGAAACCGACTCAACACGCTGACTTGATTGATCCCAATGACCCCAAGCAGTCTCTGAATAGGTGCAATAACTTCTTCTCGTCGGCGGGTAAAAAGCTTGCAGATAGAATTTTTGCTCAAACTGGGGTCGCTGAGAAGACTTTAGCCGCCAAAGTAAATATAAGAGAAAGTCTTTCCGAGTCCTTCTTCATGCACCCTACAAATGTCAATGAAATCAAAAGTATTATTTCACAGCTTAAAAAGAATAGTGCACCTGGCCTGGATGGGGTCAGCGGCGACCTGATCAAGTCTGTTGGCCACCTAATATTGCAACCACTAGCACATATTTATAACCTAAGTTTAAGTACGGGTCACTTTCCAGAACTGTGGAAAATAGCATCTATCACCCCCATATATAAGGACGGACCTAAAAATGAACCTTGCAACTATAGACCTATATCCCTACTTAGTGTCCTTTCGAAGATTTTAGAGAAACTAGTCAATAAAAGACTCGTCAGGTTCTTAGAAAGGAGCGGAGTACTCTCTGAGAGACAATTTGGCTTTAGGTCTCGCAAGTCCACTGAGGATGCCATCTCGCTCTTGGTCAATCTAATATCTGCCAACTTGGACAATAACATAAACTGCATCGGCGTCTTCTTGGACTTGGCCAAGGCCTTTGACACGGTGTCTAGACCAATACTCCTTCATAAGCTTGAAAAATTGGGGATACGGGGCGTGTCACTGGCCTGGTTCGATAGTTATCTATCTGGCAGAAGGCAACTAGTTAAAGCGGACTGCCACAAGAGCGAGCTGGACAGGGTGGATTTTGGGGTTCCGCAGGGGAGCGTGCTTGGCCCCACATTATTTTTAATCTACATTAATGACATTCACAACATTCCCCTTTCCCAAGCGGAAATAATCTGCTATGCCGATGATACAGTGATCCTTTTTAAAGGCGACACTTGGGAGAGTGTTTTTACTGCAGCAGAAAAGGGTATGAGTAACGTCGCCTGCTGGCTCCGAGATAACCTTCTAACCTTAAATAGTAAAAAGACTAAATTCCTGTGTTTTCATAAATCTGCCGCTTCCAGCCCCTCTAATGCTAGAGACTCAATCAAAATTCATAATTGCAATAATGTCAGTAACTTATCATGTACCTGTGAAGTAATATGTCGTACCGACTCTATAAAATATCTCGGCTTACTTTTAGGCGAAAATTTAAATTTCAAAGCCCATATAAAGTGCCTCTCCAGACTTGAAACTTTTAAAGAATATATATATATCTATATGTCAGTCTCTAATCACATACGCCATCTCAGTATGGGGTACTGCCGCCAAGACGTTTATCATAATGGCTGAAAGAGCTCAACGTTCGGTCTTGAAGGTAATGCTCAAAAAGCCCTTTCGATATCCGACAAACAGCCTTTACCAAGATGCTAAAGTACTTACAGTCCGCCAGCTCTACATACATAAAGTCTGTCTTTCCATTCACAAAAAAGCCGTTAAGTCTGAAAATTATGAGAAATTACTTGCTAAACGCGTGTTTAAGTTACCTATCCCGTGGGTTAACACGGCTTTTGGGAGACGATTTGGCGACTTCCTCTGCTCTTCGATTTATAATACGGCCGTAAAGCTCCAGAGCGAATTAATCGGTTGCACTGTGCAGGTGGCTAAGAAGTTACTTTTTAGCTGGTTATCAACACTTGATTATGATGAGACTGAGACATTACTTTTGAAAATTGTTTAACACAAAACTGTAATAAATACAAAACTAACTAAATTAGACTAAAATATTGTAACTTTATAAAATTGTTTAATACAAAGCTGTAATAGATATAAAACTAACTAAATTAGACTAAAATATTGTAACTTTATAAAATTGTTTAACACAAAACTGCAATAGATATAAAACTAACTAAATTAGACTAAAATACCGTAACTTTATAAAACTGTGTAACACATAATTGTAATAGATATAAAACTAGCTAGATTAGACTAAATATCATTCGAATATAATTGAACTAAACTAAAGTTGTACCTAGAAACAAATTTAATAGCAATAATGTAATAACTAATAACATAAATTGTATTTATCTTATTCCAGGTATATAAACCTGAATCTCATTTTTGTCCTCAATTGTAAAAATTCTTAATCCAGGTATATAAACCTGAATCTTATTCTAGTTAACTCGCATGACATAAAAATGTACATCTGGTCTCCCGCGATACAGGCCTAGCCTAGTGCGGGGACTCCTGGAACCTCCGAATGTCAATTCAGTTATGCACCAACTCTTTTCTGTAATTTGTGATATGTACCTACTATGTACTACAATTGTATTCGTTCTGTGCAATAAAAACATTTTTTTTTTTTTATCTTATCTTTATCTAACTATTTATGCAACAAGTGCGGAAATCATATTTACGCACGTTTATCATACAATGTTTTACTATGCATTGTGCGAGTAAATAAAAAAACATATCATGGCAAATAAGTTTAATTATTAAAAGGAGTGTTTTAAATCGACACGAGTTGCGAATTACCTATTCGCACGTGTATCGTACAACGTTTTACAGTACATATGGCCCTTTAAACTTTCGACATATGCACGAAAAGTGCTCTTTTCCGCACTAGTGCGAGTTTAGTTTAGTTTATTTATTAACCATAACGTAATATGATCATTACATGGTGTCAACATTTCATACAATATTATACTTATAGAGAGAGTATTATGGATTTACACAAGGTAAATATGCTTAATAATAATTGAAATCTAAGATTTACAGTTTGCGTCAATTAAAATATGTTTTAATGATAAATATTCAGTAATCGAATAGAAGGCATGGTTTTGGAAAAAAAGTATTGACTGTGTTTTTAAATAAATTTAAAGGTAGATCCGTGACATCTGTGGGCAGTTTATTAAAAAACTTAATTTAAAAAAAAAACCCTGTTTTTGACACTTTTTTAATCTTAGTGATGGAAGTCCGAAGGCAATCCGAACGCTTAAGTAGAGTGCTTGCTTTATTATGGATTTCTAACACAAAGTTGTATATAAACAATGATATGACCGTCATTAGTTCAAGCTTAACAAAGTAGGACCTCGCAGATGTGCGCCAATTTACCCCGCATATTATTCTAATCGAGCGTTTTTGTAGAATCAATACCCGGTTTACATCTACTGCATTTCCCCAGATGGTAATCGCATAAGTTAGTACACTTTGAACATAGGCATAGTATACAGTTTTTAAAGTTTTTAGGTTAATTAGAGGCTTTAGTTTCAACAATACGTAATTGGCCGATGCTATTCTATTACAAACTTTATCAAGATGCGTGCTATGTGTTAGTTGACTGTCAAAAATCATAGCCCAAGAAACATGTATTTTGAGTGTACTCAAAAGTGGTTGTTACATTGGTTTTTCTTAAAAGTATTTTGTAGTTTTATTTTTATTTAAAACAATGCCGTTACATTCAAACCATTTGTGTAATATGTCTGTGATGCATCTTAGGTGTCTTTCCATCGATGTTTGATCTTTGTGTCTAACTCCAATATGTGTGTCATCTGCAAAAAGGCTGAACTGCGCCCATTCTGGTATAATCGAAGGCAACTCATTGACATAAATCAAGAATAATACTGGGCCCAGAATTGATCCCTGAGGTACGCCTATTTTACACATTTCAGGGGATGAGACATTTTTTCTAACTTCAACCACTTGCATTCGATTCTGCATGTAACTGACCATCATTTTTAAAGCTGTGCCGTCAAAACCATAGTGGTGTAGTTTGTGAATGAGAATATCATGCCGTATACAGTCGAAAGCTTTAGATAGGTCGCAAAACATGCTTGCGCATTTCTGTGACCCATCCATAGACTCTAATGCAAAATCGACGACTCTTCTTATAACCATGGCTGTGGATTTCCCTTTTCTGAAGCCGTATTGGTGGTGTGAGAAGAGATCGTGGTGTTCAAAAAATCCATTATTCTGGTTTTTAGCACCGCTTCTAAGACCTTCGAGAAAGAAGCACCATATGTACTGTAAAAAAAATTGAAAACAAAAAGCACTAGTGCGGAAAAGTAGTACTTTCCGCATGATATGGCTCCGTAGGAAACGAACTTTTCGAGCACATGCATTGTAAAGGAACAATTTAAAATTTCACAATGTGCGTCTCTTTACAACGAATATTTTGTTAGAAATGGAGGCAAACAGCGAAACATTAACTTGTTGCTTTTTAAAGTAGGGCACTGCTTGTAGCTACTTACAGCCAAGCCATGATCTATTAAAGTCAGTAATAAACGGGTAAATAAAACTTAATTTTGTTTATTCAGAATCTGTGCATTCCGAACGATTTATTTGACTCCTCTGAATCAGTAGGTATTAACCAACTTCTATAAAAAAATTTTCGCTACACTTTCGACAACTTGTCCCAGTGGCGTCATTTCTTCCTCCGTTTTAATCACATGTTCTATGCGTGGGTGCATAGTATCTCTGTGGAGTCACTTGCTTCAGCCCTTCTTCGAATAATTGTTTCACTTCATTCATTTATTTCCAATACCAAAGCAGATGCGACGCAGCAGCGTGTTTAAGTAGGCTTATTTGCATTGAATCGAGTCTCCTTAAACAAGTAATATTTTATCGAAATGTAAGAAGTTCTATTTTCAAATTTTTTATAATTGACTAAACCGTATCGATTAAATTCTTATGCTTGAGTCGGAAGTGCCATAGACTATCCGTAGAAAAGAGTAAGGTTGTAGTGTTGCATGTGAAGTTGTAATACACAGATTATACTCTACGAGTAGAAAAATATTGTAATACCGTCGTCCGCAGTAATGAAATTATTTCTTGCAGGTGAGAAACGAGGCATGAATAAAAATGATTTTGTAGAAAAAGATAAAGCCAACCGCAGGATCGCTACTAACCTCAATAAAGAACAATACAGACAATTTATTATTAATGTGTTCTCAGCTGAAAAATAATTTTGGTATATTTTGATTACCCATCATCATTGTTTATGAAAAGTGTTAAAGTTACGTTCACTTCGTAGTTTTATTATCAAGCTGCGCCATCTACAATGTTGGTTTTTCTTAAGTAAGGTACTAATTTAAATAATATTCTTTAAGTCAAATGATATGTGTCGGCAATTTACCTCCCATTTAAAAATGTATTCCTCAGACTACTATTTTCCTAACATAAATATTATATTTCATACCAGTTTGATTTTACTACATATATAATAATAAGAAATTTATCTTCCTGTACCTCTCCGAGCATAGGTAAATTTCATAACAGCCATTAGTACCCGTTATATTTGACATGTAATAAATACTTTTGTCTCGAATTGCCAAAAGTGTTTCATGTTTGATATTTTTGGCACTATTTTTTTACATCAAGCAATATTGTAAACGATTTGTTAATATTTCGAGAAACGGAAAACGATCCTTTGGCCCAATATGGACCGTCGCGGTCGATCGTTCGCCGTCCGAACTTCCGAAGGCAGGATAAGTGTAATAATAAGCACTTATGACTTGGCTGGAAAGCTAATTGCTGGCTTCGGATTCAATAAATTAATCCTCAGCCAGCTAGCAGCTTCTTTCGAGCCTCGATAATAATGTATTAGTTAGTGTCAAGCTCAAGCGCATATGTGAGCGACGTGCTCAACGCCAATCTCATTCGCGCGTGCTGCACACCAATGCACTGCACACCAAGACAGCACAGCTGTTATTTTTTCGAAGGGCTGCAAAATGGTTACAGTCTTCTAGGATTTGCCACTGGGCTGCATCCAAGTTGGGTGGAGGGGAGTCTAAAATAGACAATGTCGCTCAAAAGTCTTTCGAACATATAAAACGTTGAATTCCAACGGGTTTGTACATCCTGCTTTAATTTGATTATGTCCAAGTTCATCTGGCTCTGCATTTCTCTAAGTGAATTGGAAGACTTTATACTTTGTTTAAAGTGAGTAACTATTCTTCTTCTTCTTCTTTCAGTACTTCTTCATTTTTTAAATGTGCACTTTGAGGTTTATCGTTGTCTTTATTTATACAGTCTTTTACGGCTTGATTTAAAGTGTGGGCAACACAAAAATGGTTCTTTTTCTGGAGGTAGTCTTGGATGGCTTTTTTCATATTTGAAGCGTTATCTGTTACTATAGTGACTACTTTATCATAAATTTGCCATTCGGTGATCATGGCGCGCAAAGCATTGGCAATATTTATAGCAGTGTGCTGTTCTGACAACTCGGTTGTGGATATGACCAACGAGTGCAAACTCGCATCCTTAACAAAATGCGCAGTTGTACTAATAAAAGCATTCTGTCCATCCGAACCCCAAATATCTGTCGTCAGGGCGATATCTTTTACTCCTTCCAACTTCGCCTTAACCTCCGCACTGCATGAGTTGTACCTATCCTCCAACATTTTCGTTAATTTTTTTCGGGAAGGCAAGATGTAGTCAGGATTCAACTTTTTAGTGTATGCGATGAAACCCTTGTTTTCAACAATTTGTAGAGGCTGCATGTCTATAACAATCAAATCTAGAAGGGCTTCATCGCCAGCTTTCTGGTTAATTTTTGTTGGAGCTGTTAAACTCATTTGTCGCGGACGTTTCGCCGGCGGTGGCTGCGCTAAGTTTTCGTTTCGGTCTCCGATATGCGGCGTCTGCGGCAAATGCTCCTTGACAACTCTAACATCTGCAACGCCCGCGGGAGCGACAACCGCAACGCCCGCGGCGGCTATAGATGCTGGTGCTTGAATTTCGTTACAGCGACTTATGCCGGCCATTTCTGCGTACTGGACTATATGCTTCTTTTTAAGATGGTTCATCAAATTAGTTGTACTGCTTTCGGCATTTTTGTACTGAGATGAACACAAGTTACAAATAAATTTAGCCCCATCGTCACTTTTTTTTTTTAAACTCCCACACTACACTTTTTCTATTACCGGGTGGCATTTTAACGGATACAAAACTCAAAATAAAACTGATAAAACTTGATATACAGCACAATGAAAAGTTGAAAACGCAATGAGAAAGCGCGCGAAACTCAACTAGTGTCAAAGAAAAACCATAGATAACCTAGAGAGATCCCAGTGATTCCATTCCCCATTCACCGGTCACCAAGAGTTTGTTTACATAAACAATATTTTTTCGTCTAATTCAAGGACATCGCCAGACCTAACAAGGTCAAGGAAGTAGTCTAAGAAACGATAACTAATTTTTACGTACCTTCACCTCTTAATTGATTAAATCTAAGACTACGTATGTTATGTGTAGTAAGTATGTTAGATAATGTGTGGAGTGAGAAATTGTAGCTTCATGTGGTTAATATATAGATAGAGATCCTTATCCTGAGAGTAGATTTTGTAATTTCTTTTTTTCTGAAATACAGTTAAAAAAAAATTTTTTTTATACGTGTCTCAAAAAGTATATATTGAAATTGAAACTGAATAAATAAAAAACAATAACAAAACTTATAAACTATTATTAAAATTAACCTATAAACCTAAAAACAAATTAAAACTAACAAAAATAAATTAAACTACGAACTAAACAAACTAAACTAAAACTACCTAAAAAGTCCTATAAATAAAAAATTGGCCCCAGGTCTGTGCCGTCCGGTAGGGTGCCCAGAAGGCTGGCGGCGTTGCCGCGCTGAACGGCAACGCCGATGCGTTGGGCGAGGTATGCTCCAGCCTTCCGGTCACCCGTTGCGTCTATTAGGCGCTTGGCCAACTCCTCCAAATTGAAATATGTGTGCAATGGTGATCCGCAGAGAAATTCTTTATTATTTTTCCCCGTAATAAGGAACGAATCAAAATAGAAACGATAAAAAGGAAATTCCCCATTTTGGGCCGTATTTTATTTCGCTTTTAAAATGTTTCTTGTTATTGATGCATTTCTTATTCCTAGAAAATATTTTTTTGTTTATGCCATAGTAAAGAAAGTGTCCAAACAAACAAAATCTTTTCACCAATGTAAACCATTGCAGTAATATTTAAATGTTTTTTTTTTTCGATGTAATCATTTATTTGCATTATAACGGATGAGATGAGAGAATCGCCTTACTCGGACTCTCCGACTATAGTCAAGTATTTTCAAAATTCGAGTACTATCCTATCGCCATCACTATCACTCCCATTAGTAGGACTTAGGAGCGAGAGCGACGGGGCGACGGCGACAGATAGTACGCTATTAATTCACAAAAAAATTCTCTCGTCTGTGAGCAAGTAGCCAGTGTTGTTTGACACCTCGTTAGATAATATCAAGAATCTTATATACAAACTGGATGTTGCGTGCCGAACTATGAGTTGATGCCAGGTTCATTCACCTTTGCTCCTATGATCTATCTCTTTTCGACACTGTGATGTATTGCTAGGTTATTTATAAAAAAAACCTTATTTTTTATAGAAATACGAATTATTCGGCATCAACTAATTAATTTACTTTAAGCTAATTTCCACAGAAATTTATATTTTTCTTATAAAACTTTCTGCAATCAAATTTACTTAGTTTTCTTTGTATTATACAAAAAAAAGAACCCAATCAAAACCTAATTTCACCCGTATGCACCTCCTGCGTACTATGGCAACACTACTAATAAATAAATATGGCCGATATGTCAGAATCACGTCAGAATTGTCAGAAGTCATTCACTAATTTAGAGGATTTTTTTCGTGAAATTATAGTTTTTCGTCGATTTACTTGGGTTATGCGCTATGTATTGCATAGTAAAGCATTGTTGGAGTCATTGGAGGCCGAAATCCGGCACCCTAAAGAGAGAGAGAAAAGAGAGAAGAGATGCAAGATCGGCGTGACGTAATTCAAGGTCATTTTTTCTGGTTTCAAAGGAATGTTCGGCACGCAATATCCAGTTTGTATATAAGATTCTTGGATAATATTTATATGATCAGAGGAGTCACTTAAGACGATAGTCGCTGATGTGTCCTTGAGCGTCTCAGCGTCTCTGTACCCGCACCCCGCTCACTGCGATCGTACGTGAATTTACTACAACGAGGCTCAAAGAATAAGCTACAGCCCAAAGGCGCGCGGTTGGCGCTACAATCCTAATTGTGTATCTTTTGCAGATATTTTGTCTTTTGAGTATGAGTAGATCATGCGTTTAGTGGAGGTCGTAAATTATAATAAAAATATATTCCCTTATGCATTATACTTTACAAGCCTCAATTAGTTAATTTGTATAAAGTTATATTTCGAAAAGTAAAAGTACATAACCTAAAAACACGCGGCCGCCGGAATTCTTTTCAGCATTTCAGATACCAAAATGTCCAAAATGAGTTCGCAAAACGGATTATTGTCAATTGAGAAGCTTACAGGACGAGACAATTGGTGTACATGGAGTTTTGCGGTGAAAGCATATCTAGAATTGGAAGAATTGTGGGATTATGTACAAGGCACCGTCGTCGACACAAAGAAAGACTTGAAAGCGAAGTCTAAGATAATTTTATTAGTGGATCTCAACTAACCGGTAAGAAGAGAGAACTAAATTTTAAAGTTCGCGTTCCATCAATTAACCGGTTTATTAATGAACTAAATAAAATAACGGTTTAGGAATGATATTAACCGATATTTCAATACCGGTTCCGAGCCCTGGATCATTTTTTGTTTAAATAAATACTTTGGGAGATAATCGAACCGAAAGTCTTAAGATATTATGAACCTGAATCAACAGTTTCCTAGAGTTTTTCATTATTTTTCTAGCTAAACTATATTTGTTTTGCTTTCTTATATTTGTATAAAATTTAAGAATCTTAAAAAATCTAAGGAAACGTGTGTACAAGAAGAGCGTATGTCCTAAAGAAACTTACGGCAGTTATGCCCTTTTGACGGTACCACTATTGTATCAAAAAAAAGTTTGTAGGTAACTACTGATATTATGTGCCCTCAACAATGAACTTTCGAAGAAACCAGTCTCATCTCAGTTATAATTTGATTTAACAAAACTAGCTCATAAATATATGTCAATCACTAAAATGCATTTTTTAAGCATTTTTTTGCGAGAAACAACATATAAAAATGTTATTTATACACCATATTTCCAAAATAAAACATAATTACCAAGGAAATTTCCCGGCAATTTATGAGAATTTTACGGCAATTTATGGAAATTTACGAAAAATTCATGAAATTCAAGTGAAATGATCCTGGTTTCAACGTAAGGATAAGGAACCTTGTATTTCTAAAATATTTCATCATTAGAAAAAAATCTAGTTTCTATACAAAAAACACACGCTTTTAGATAAATTGCCAGTATTGGAAATGTTTCCGTAACATTTCCGAGAATATTATCTCAATCGGAAATATTCTCGGCAATTTCTCATCACTAACTGCAATGTTCTGCCACCAGAGTGCAGCACTAGCCTTTTTAGTAAACCATTGAGTAACTTATAATCCGAAATTTCGTTATCTGCCTCTTTATCGCTCGAATACCAAGTGTGACAGAGATGTTAGATCACGAAAGTTCGATTTTCTTGTTTAGCCATAGACCCTCAGATTGTGGTAGTTGCGTCACCAACGCCGAGTTTCGCGTAATATTCCCTATTATTAAATAAAAAAATATACAGTGTGTTACCACGACCCGGGCTTTTATTAAACCTGATAATAATATGCTACGTTAACAATCGTTTGTACGTATTAGTAAATCATAATTATGTGAATTAACTCCACAATTAAAAATTCTAAATCGGCAGCTTCAATGTAGTAGACGTACTACGTAATTGTCGTAATTCCTGTCGTTGATTCACTTGGTACAAGGCATGTCGTGGTACGGGGGTAAAAAACTGTGACAACTAGCTATTGTCGTCTTCGTCATTGCGTTTATGCATGGAGCTTTGAAATTAACTAACGAGTTTTTCTATTAATTTTTGACATAAGTGACAATTTTAAAAGTGTTTACGTCGAGTTGTCAAATTAAAACGAAATTCTCTAAATTGATATTCGTTTTCTTTAAAATGGTTTTCGACGCACGAGAATTGTCTGATATGCTTTTAATTTACGGCGAAAACGCGGAAATGCAGCTCAAGCCTTAATACTTTATCGCGAACGCTTCCCTAATAGACAACATCCGTGAACATCCACACAAGTGAAACTGTAGACATTATGAAAGAAAATTACAGCAGCTTTTCGTAGACTGGAAGATAGTACTGACATTCAAACAATTCATAATACAATTACGAGACGTTATGAATTGTGCCGTAATCTGGGTGGCCGACATAATTGAACACATAGTTTAGCTGAATTTAGTAGTGCGGGGGTCGTATTTAAGTTTTATTTAGTTTGTAGGTAATAAAGTTTTTATCAAATGTGACCAGTGATTTTATTTCACCATTGTTCATAAGTGGAGTAATTCTAGTATCTCTACAGTAGTAGTAGTGTAGTAGTAGTAACTCTTGAAATAAATACTCTTGATTAATCATAATAATCAAAGTAAGTATCTGTCGAATGCAAGAGATAAGCAAACGTCACTAAGTTCTTAGCGATATTGAACCATACAGCTATTAGAACAAGGTCGATTTTTGTTTAGTTATCTTATTGTAATTAGTGCGTTTTGCTTGTCACCTGACGATTTACACTTACCTTTCAAATTACTTCGCATTACGTTGCTGGCAATTATTTTTTTGTTAACGAAGTCTGAAATTTAGTTCATTAATAAAATAATGTCATGGTTACATTATAGATATACGATATTTTAACCTCCCTTTAAAAAAAAGCCCGGGTCGTAGTAACACACTGTATTACACGAACGTTTTCTTTAATTTCCTATTTAGTACATAAGTAGCATACTTAGTTTTTTAGCATTATAAAAAAAGGTAAACGTGTCCAGTCGCCCGCATTATAGATTGAAATTAATTATTTAGATGCTAATTTAAGATTAAAATAATCCTACTTGATAATGGTAACGTGCATCGTTACATTACCCCGCGCGCAACCGAAGGATTTTATTAATCTTAATTAATAAAATCCGCCTAACCCTGAAGTACCTATGTATTCGTGTTACCCTTCCAAAATAATCTTACATCCTTCACGCATTCAACTAAGCGGCAATAATCTTATTAACATATTAACGCATCCTGACATTCTTAAGGGGCACTGTCTATGTATCAGACAAGAGACCCATACGAACACTAAGCACAACAGATGTAAATATATATATTTATATGTCCAAGGAAGTACCCTAGGAATAAATGTATCCCAACTGCGAAGATCGTTATAAACGAAAGTTGAGAGACATGTAATTATTGACATATCTACTGGAACATGCATCCCAACTGCAGAGTCCGTTAATAAACGGAAGTTGAGAGACATGTATTTATTGACATATCTTAAGGAAAATGCATCCCACCTGCAGAGTCCGTTAAGACGGAAGTTGAGAGGCACATAATTATTAACCTACTATGCGGTCAACAATATCGACGAGTGATGAGTATTTGGCGAGTAAAAACAACGACATCACCTTTACCCGGTAATCCATTCTATTTAAAAAATCGCAAAAACATTACGCGGCAGAAAATAACTAAGCAGCCGTGAAGGGGTAAGTGTTGAGCGCTAGAGAACTTAAAACTACACCGTTCTGTTACAAAATCAGCTAATGGTAACGTTATGGTTGTTCAGATATTAATGATCGCTTACTAAATAATCAAGTTAAAAACGACGCCACCAAAAGAGAACAAGGAGGCAGCGAAACAAAAAAATAGAAATAAAATCTGCAACTAATGTGTACTGTCACAAAAAAATTAAATTAAAATTATAATAGAAAATAATAATAACGCTTGTGTGACTCAACCGGACTAGAGTTCTACAGCTACAATTAATTCAATTCGTTAAATTATAATTCATAAATATCACAGAAAATATATTAAACTAGTGTTGCTTAGTGTACCATCGAAGTAAACAACATAGAGTATCGCACAACACAGAGAAAACCAAAAGGCCCCACGTTGGGCGCCACTGAAGCGGGTAATGCTGGGTGGTCAATAAAAACACCCAGACGCGTTCAAATAAAATATTTATTCTAACTTAGGAAGGAAACGTGCCGAGCGAGGGCCGTGGTAAAAGTCCTTTGAAATTTAAATTTAAGCCTATCTGGTTCCGTGGTAGGTACGGTACTCCCCTGCCGCGCTAGCTGGTCGCGCCGCTACCGTTCCGGGTTGATGGGGACCGATGAGGGAAGTGCCGTGGTTAGCTGTTGTCTTGTGGACGGAGGCCTCTGCGTCCTGGAGGGCTATGATGCTTTGTCACCATTTCATTTATAATTGTATAAGTGAAAAGACGACATATCTGATAAGTGATATAATTCGATATAAAGTCGCGAGGATAACGTATAAGTGACAAATGATAGCGTGACACATGTTTTAAAGTTTTGAAAAATCAATTTTAAGCTCGATGACTTAAGGTGTATTTTAAAGAATATATTGTTAAATCACATTCTACCACTTATCTATGTATATATGATATAGACAGTTATGAATTATCCATGGTTTGAGCTTTTGAAAAATCAATTCTAAACAAGTTTACTTAAAGCGTATTTTAATTCATATTTGGCTAAATGACATCCTATCACCACTTATCTACATGTGACATTGACAGTTAAAATTTATCCATGGTTTAAGCTATTGAAAAATAAATTCTAATTGAGTTTATTTAACTGTGATTGCCGCGGAGTATGCCGCCAAAATGAAGCACCTCTGCCCTGGAACCAACGTACGACTTTGTGGCAGTTGCAGTCGAGACTGTGGGACCTTGGGCTGTGGAGGCCAGGGACTTTGTGAGGGATTTGGGTCGGCGGCTGAGGGACAGGGGGTGCGATCCTCGGTCCGGATCGTACCTGCGGTCCAACAGATCTCGTTGGCCATTCAGCGCGGTAAAGCTGCCAGCGTAATTGGGACATTTGAGCTAGGTAAGATTCGTGACGGTTATTTTATTTAACCAAGGTTATTATTTAAACAAAAAAAAATGACGAGGCCTGTTGCGGATATCATCATTGGTATTTTTGGGACGAAGCTGTTGCTGAGTTGCATTTGTAGCCACCAGACGAAGCCTGCGTTGCGGATTTCTTGATTATTTTTTAAGATTTTCTCAATTTGTGTATTTTTTTATGTAGTGTGCACATTTTTATTGTATTGTGTAAATAAATGGATTTATTTACTGTTTATTTAAGGCATTTTTTAACCTCGTAAGACCCACCATATAAAGTTTTTCAATTTTTGATTTGAACCTTATTCTATAAGTAAATTGGAACGAATTTCGTTTGTTTTACAACGCAGTAAAACAAAAGAAATGCTACTCTATTTGTTTCATCAAAAGGTTCAGATTAGATTGCAATGAATATGTACATTTTAATGTACATTTAGACTCACGAGGTTAAAGTGAAATTTTAAATCATCGCCTCAAATTTAACTGTCTTTAGCATGTCGCATTACAGCGTTACTAAAATTCTACTTTATTTCTATATAGTACGTAGAGTTCATAGTTTTTAAAATAAGCTACGTTGTCGGATTAAGGTTACAATACTTAATTCACGAAAGCTGATTTATTTGCTTGTAATTTCATACAAAATTTTAAGGACAGTAGACCTTATTAACCTTAAATACGGTAAGGGGAAGACGTCAAACTCTCTCTATCTGGCAAAATGAAATAAATTGTAGAAAGAGTTAGACCAAGAAAAGTCTGCAGAGATTTTGACAGCACACGCAGTGCCGGTGTTATTAATACGTCATAATTTCATAGAAGTTTGACGTATAAAATAACACCTGCACTGCGTGTGCTGTCAAAATCTCTGCAGACTTTTCTTGGTCTAACTCTAAATATAGAGAATAATGGGTATGTACGTTACTAAAATTCTACTTTATTTCTAGTAAGTACTTAGAGTTCTGTCATTTTTCTTTCAAGTTTATCTAGAATATTCGATATTCTAAATGTCAAAGAACATTTACTACAGAAATTCTACCACAGACCTAAAATTTATGCTTACGCATTCTACGGTGAGTGGCAAATAGCAAATAGTCATATCATAATAGGAAGTTTACAGTCACATACGACTTTTAGTTTTCGAAAGTTACGGACGTCACGATTCCGTCTAACAATTCCCAACGGTAGGCTGCTCGCAAGCGTGTAGACAGCTCGAAAACCCCAGTGATATCATCATCATCATTAATTTAAGAGCCTCTTGTCGGTGGAGCAATTTCCATGTATCTCTTTCCTGAGCTTTTCGTTTGACCGCCTGATACGACACGACGTTTATCTTTTCCTTAAGTTGGTCCATGTATGTTCTTCTTGGTCTCCCTCACTTCCGCCTTCCTTCTACTTTCCCTTCCACAATATTTTTTATGAATTCGTCGTGTCGTAACAGGTGCCCAACCATCTTCCCTGGCATGGACAAAACACAAAAAACTATACTCATCCTTTTCTTTTGGGTGCTAGTACTAGTGTAAGATAAAGATAGTATGTTTCTCTCTGTCTATGTTTGAAATGACACAGTCCTTTGACAAACTATATACATCAATATATATAACAAAATCGCACAAAAAAAAAATTTTTTTTTTGGGTACCTCCCCTACAAGTAAAGTGGGGGTGTATTTTTTTTTTCGCTTCAACCCTACAGTGTGGGGTATCGTTTGATATGTCTTAAAACGAATAAGGGTTTACACAAACATTTTTTGATAAAGTGAATAGTTGCGACTGTTGCAGAATAGAGTTTATATAGGCAACATTTAAGAAAACTACTGGTTACCATAGCAATGTGTCAACATTCTTCTTGGACAAAATATAAAAGCATTCGTTCGTACTTTCGCGGTTTTAATTCAGTAAAAATTACTTATTTGGACTCCAAGGCAAAAGTATATACTTTAACAGCGACAATAATCGCTCAGAAAAAAAAATTGTGTCTCCCCCCTCTAACTTTTGAACTATGGGTCCAAAAAATATCAAAAAAATCATAGATATAGAGCTTAAATAGAAGATATAAGAAATACATTAAATGAAAACTATAAAGAACATGATCAGTTCAGCTGTTTTAGAGTTATAACACGTACAGCCACAGTTAAACGTTATTACGACATCAAATGGGTTTATTTGGCATTATTTATGTAAATAAAGTAAAATGTAAGACAAAAATTGCTTATGTTACTCATTTAATTGTTATTTAATTTCTCTAAAACAGTTTAATTGGCTGAATGAGTATAATGCCGTTGACTATAGGCAGTTTTAGAACGAAAAAGTAAAAAAATTAAAATGTAAGAGGCAAGCCCGCTGATTTTCATGGGATACCGCCGTTTAGCCAAAATATTTTTCGCCAAATTTCACTTCCCAACAAACTTATGGCATCAGTTTCATTTCCCAAATGAAATTTTAGCAAGTTTTTATTTTCGCAACCATTTCATTTCCCAACCCCATACTTGCGAAATGAAAATGACGTACTAGGTTGGGTTAGGTTAGGTTGGATTATGAAAATTTGCGAAATGAAATATCGCCCAAGTAAAAATATGGGATAAATAGTTTGGGAAGTAATACTTTGGGAAACGATTTTTGGCAATACATTAGTAAACCGATTTTCATACTTTAATTTAACAAATCATTTTAAAATTACTGCAGTTTCCTAAAATACATATGTTTTTTCATAAATATTGTAATTTAATGTAGTTATTTACTATGGAGTCAGTATTATGACTCCGATTGAAAGTAAGTTCTAAGGAAAAAATCATGGCCATACGTCTATTATTTTAATTAAGTAGGTAGGTACTGATGATGCAAATTAGCCTTGTCTTTTTGATTTCCTCGTATTCGATATGAAAAGTAGATTGTTTAACTCGGGTAAAGGGCACCAAACATCATTTCATCCCTTTGTTAGCAATCTTCTATAATAACTCCAGTTTAGCCTATTGTGACGGAAGGGTCACTACGGAACCCTACACTGAGCATGGCCCGACATGCTTTTGGCCGGTTTTTTTATCAACGACTGCCATCTTGCATAAATTCCAACATTCTAACGATATATGAACCGCGAACTCGGAGCGGCCAGTACGTACACTCGTACCTACAGTAAGAAGGTTATTAGCGGATTAATATGGCTGATTGGTAGTTATTGACATTATATGCATTTCATCTACACTTAGCTGTGTACATTAGTGTAAAAGAGATGCCTATTAATTCGTTTACCAGTTTTGATTACAGGATCTGTAAACGTATCGTCTTATTTAAATGTAGGCGTAAATGTGTAAGTGTGCTAACGCTAATTGTCCTGAGAATTTGAACGGTAATGCGTCTACAGAGGCAATGTCTGTGAAGGTATCTACTTAAAATTAATAATAGGTACCTGGTACTCGGTTGTTTTTTAATTGTCAATATTGACAATAAGTGCACTTACATTTTCGGAGGCATGCTTGTAGTAACAACAAGCGTTAATTTAGTTTAACGTATACTATACTAAGCGTACATTTTAAGTATAGTTCTCTAACTTGGTTGTGTAGAAATTTAGCAATGAGCATCTTTTTTTTTCAGCCGTTGCACTACGCAACAAAAAAGAATATTGTGCGAATATATGTCGAGCCACCGCTTATTCGCCAATGGTGAATACGGCGGGCCTCTAGGGGCGGCGAGACACGAAGCCCAGTGGGCCAAACTAGCCCAAGAGCTGGGTAAATATGGGCCAAATAAGCCCGTGCAGGCCTGGAAGGTGATAAGTAATTACGTTGTAATATATTATATTAGGGGCCGCCCCAGTGGCGGCCGCCCAAGCTTTTTGAAATAAATGAAAAAAAGTATTTGAAAAAATATATCGTTTTTTATGTAATACTTTAGTCAACAAACTTTAGAATCGAAATAAAATAACACAAACGCAAAACTGTAAAAGTAAACTTTTATGAAATAAAACGCAGTCTATGCAAGTGGCACTAGATCTCTTGCTATGGACAGTTTAAGAACATTTGAAACCGATTACAAATATAGGCTTCTGAACATTCTGATGTGTTAGGCATAGGCTTCGTATGCCCACCCATGGCAACTGTAGTATTGCATCCAGTCTTTGTCATAGTCTCAACATACTACGAGAAGCTACAACGAAAGGCTGCTGTTTTCCCTCCATTCTTGACTTTGCTCTTCACTTGTTTAACGGAAGCTGTCGCTGGCCGTGAGCCGTGACCTACCACAGGTCATTGAGAGTTAAATTACGTTTGTGTTTATCACATATTTGTCCTTATTAAGATTAACACCCACTATCACAGGTGTGCAGATAGGCTAACAATACTACTGAATGTGTAGGTTTAAATATTAGCATATTTCTAATGTCAGACATGGCGCGACATAACCAGAAAAGCCCGGCATAATAATGCGGCCGCGAACCGTGCTCGCGGAAGGACGGGCAATGTGGTGGAGGTGCCAACGGTCTGTGAAGATGACCAGCTGGTACTATCTGCAATCGGGACAGCGAGCTCTGAGGGAGTGGGCCCTCAAGAAACAAGAATTGGGAGTGTGAGTAATTGAGTATAATATCTACGTTTGGTAAAGGATACCTACAAAAACAAAAGAAAATCCAGTAGATTTCTCTCGCGTGTGAGTCTAAGATGATATCCAGGGACTGATGATGAAGCCGCAAGCTGGCTAGTAGCTACATGATCTTTGCAGCGAACCGACACAACCAATTATATAAACCTTATAGTGCTATGTACAATAATCACTCTATCTGATGATGAAATAACTTTCCCAGATATTTTTAGATGAAGTAAACAAAATCGTGTAATGTGTAACAAATTGATGCTTGATTTACTACATAATATACATATTATATTGTACCTGCTGTTAAGAGCATTTCAATAAATAAATAATTTAAATACATGTAACTTTTGTCTGTTAAATAAAAGTGTGTCTTTTTGTTATTAAATAATCATCTTTTAAACTTGCATGTGCTGATGAGCCCAGTTAGACCAAGATACAGACATAGATGATTGCCTGCACTTTTTGGATGCCGGGTTCAGTGAAAGTATCCTGGATAGCACGGATTTTTTATGTGCCTTCATCTACACCCGTCACCGCCACTACTACTACTACAACTACTACGCATAACACGCATTCCTACGTCTCGCCGGCCAGCCTTGCACATTCCTTCCTTTCTCTATCCGCACCTTCCTCTATTTCCGCTCAACGTCCCACTCTACCACCACCACCTCCACGTCCTCAAGTTCACGCGTCTTCTTACGTACATCCTATTCCCACTTTTCGCCCCCGTTCCGCCACCCTTCCCGAGCTGGTTGTCCCACAACACGCTCGCCCAATCCGTAACCGTGCAGCAGAGCCTTCTACAACGACAACGACTGCAAACTTCACCAACTTGCAGAAGGAGCAGAACGATATTTTAAAAGTAATTACATACCTACTCTGATTAATGCAATGCGGGAGCGCCGAGCACTGTGTTTCCGCTGTAACATGTTATCCCGCAGGTTTGTACGTGGTAGTAAAGAAGTAAAGTTAATATTGTTCAAAGCTTTTTGTCAAACTCTATTTTTAAAGTACAATATTTTCGGTTGTGATTCGTATTTTTATGGCTGCGCTAAATAACTAATTTAGCTGTGCTTGTGTCTGTTAGGCAGCTAACAGATACAAGCACACCTAAATTAGTTTATTACAGCTACTTTCATAGTCTCAGGTCTTATGGCCTTCTGATGTGGGAAAAATCTGCTAATGTACACAGCATATTTGTTTTATAAAAGCGAGCCGTACGTACCATTTACAATCTGAAGCCGCGAATATCCTTGAGAGATCTATTTAGAAAAGTCAATATCATCACTCTGCCGTCACAATATATCTATGAAGTTATTATGTACACTAGAAGAAACTACGAGTAGCTTCCGAAAAATAGTGACAACCATACATCTAACACAAGAAACAAAGATAAACTTGCTGTGCGCCGCTTACGACTTGCTAAAGCTCGAAAATCATCTATTGGACTGGCAGTACATTTCTACAACAAAATTCCTAATCATATAATTAATTTGCCAAATTATAAATTTAAGAAAATTGACAAACATAAATTAATAAAAAAATCTTACTATAAAGTGTCAGATTATTTGGAAGAAAAAGATGTATGGGATAATTGTATTAGTCGAATAATTAAAAATGTTATAGTTTTAAGGAAATAATGTGCAATAATTGACCTACATGGCAAAATAAAATTGAAATTGAAATATAGTTTTTTACAAGCTTTTATTTAACTTGCAATGTACGTAAGTAAATATGATGTGGTGGTGTAACTATGTTTGTACGGGTCAAATTTTGCAAGTTAGACCCACTTTCCCGTTTCCGATGAAGCTGAAAATTTGCACACATATGTAAGTCGGGTGACAGTGCAATATTACCTATATAGTACCATCGAGCTGATCTGATGACGGAGACAGGAGGTGGCGAATAATACGTTTGAATGGAAAACCGGTTTCAAGGCGGTCGTCCCCTTTCGTTTCGTCTAATGACTGTTATTTTCACAGGACATACGACAACAATTACAAAGAAGAAATGAAATTGAGGAACAGAAACTGCATGCTTTACGAGAAAGGAACGAGATTTTGGCGAACAGGTAAGAGTTTTTACATAAACGCAGACTAAACACGAAATATTAGATATAGGCTAGCTAGGGACTTATAAAACTTCGTAAAATAGGGTTTTATTGATATACAATAAAACTAAGTTCAGTATGGGGCGAATTAGTGATTGAATATAATTATATTTCTTTTGTTTCAGGCAACGAGTATTAGACGACACGCAAATTTTAGAAGAAAATTACAATAATTAAGTTGAAGCCAACGCAAAATTCTAGTTGATATGTTTTCGTGATTTTTATTATTCTGGGCAAAACTTTGTTTTGACAAACGGAACACTTATGGGATCACTTCGGTCTTGCAAATCAGTTAAATGCGTTTTTCTCAGAGACGGTTTGACGTAGATACCTAAAATTTGGAATAGTTATAGCAATTACCACCACTAATATTGTAAATAAGTCAAAACCGCTTATTTCTTATTTTAGGGGGAAGTTTAGGGGGTTGAGAGGGTTAACCAGATTTTTTATTTCATTTGTAAGAATCGTGTGGGGTACCATTAGTTAGTTAGTTATGCTTATGCTGGGCATTTTCCGCAAATCGACATCCAATGTGCCTATTTTGCGTGAAACGAGGTAGCGTTACTCTAACCACCCCAGCTCCTCCACGAAGCCTAGCAAAGTCTTCAGGTTGCTAGTTGCCTCCTTTAGTGTGCATGGATTCCCTAGGTATTTGCTCCTATATACTTCTACCTGTTTACAGTCTAGGAGAATATGTTTTGTTGTTTCTTCTTCTTCCATGAACGCTCTGCACATGGGGCTGTCAGTTTTACCCATATTATGTAGGTGTTCGTTTAGTGTGTTTTGTCCTGTTATTAATCCTACTATTTTACGTAGTTGGCTTCTTGGTGTTTTCAGTAATATTTTGGTAAGCTTGTGGTTCAGTTCCGGTAGAATTTCTTTGGTTTGCCTGCATGTCTTCAATTCACTCCAGTACTTGTGCAGTTGTCTGTGATGTTGTTCTAGCTGGTTGTGTATGTAGAATATTGGTAGAGGCATAATTGGCTCGGGTCCATATGCCGGTGTTTCTGAACCTTTCCTGGCCAGTTCATCCGCTGCATCGTTTCCTCTTGATCCACTATGCCCCTTTATCCATTGTACTGTTACTTTGTTGCCTTCTTTGCTCACTTCAGTGAGGCTCCGATGACATTCAAGTATAAGCTCTGAGGTAAGTTTGTCGCTGCATAGCGCTTGTAGTACCGATTTACTGTCTGACAGAATTAGTGTGGTTTCGTGTTTCACTTGTCGTCTTGTAATAGCATTGCAATCTTCTATTATTCCTACACATTCAGCTTGGAATACCGTATTGTGTTCACCAAGGGGTTTTTTGATGTGTATGTTCAGGTCCTCTGAGAAGACACCACATCCTGTCCCTTTGTTTGTTTTTGAGCCATCTGTGAATATTCTTAGGTTTGTTTGGTTTAGTCCTTCTTTCGGATCTTCTGTTAACGATATGGCGTAATCTTTCCAGAAGATCATAGTTTTTGGTATTTTGTCGATAGGCCCTTCCAGCATGGGCATTCATAGATCTTCTTGTGCGATGAGCTGAAAGATGTCCATAGGTTTAGATTCTTCAAACGAAGAGCTGTGGCAGCCGCTTCTTTCTGTATGTATATGTGTAGTGGCAGGAGTCCTAGCATTATTTCTAGAGCCGCAGTCGGAGTAGTTCTCATGCAGCCCATTGCAGCCACATATGCTAGTCTTTGTGTTTTATTTAGTTTGTCTATTACTGTGGTTGGCTGGGTGCGGGGCCACCATACAACCGCGCCGTAGCTGATCATTGGCATTATTACCATTTTGTACAGCCACAGTATAATGTGAGGGGCAAGTCCCCATCTTTTGCCTAACATCCTCCGGCATTGCCAAAAGGCTACTGTTGCTTTGTTCAGTTTATTGTCCAGGTGTTAGTAATAGGGTCCCGTTGACGACGCAGGGTCCCATTGACGCGGTGACCGAGTGGAGTGAGAACAATAAACTGCATTTTAACACCTCCAAATGTAAAGTTATTACTTTCTCTAGAATTCGGTCACCTCACATTAAAGACGCAGTGATGGATCGCGTTGATGAGATAACTGACCTGGGGCTGACCTTGGACTCGAGACTTGACTTTAGGATGCACGTTACCAACATCTGTAAGCAGGCGAATAAGGTCCTGGGGTTTATCATGAGGGTATCTAGCCAGTTTCGTGACACTCGTGTTTTGCAGGTGCTATACAACGCCTATGTTCGCAGCAAACTTGAATTTGGCGCTTGTGTCTGGGATCCACACGTAAGCAAGTATACCCTCATGATAGAAAAAATCCAGAGGAAATTTGCTAGATTTCTGTATAGGAAAAAGTTTAGATATTATCCTTATTTGTATCCATCACTGTTTGTCAGTGGTCGGGATGGATACATTAGAGTTGCGGCGGAAGTTGTTACTGATGGTACATTACTACAAGCTACTTCGCAACCAAGTCGCGAATCCATCTGCACTGTCTAGAATAGGTCTATCCGTGCCGCCCCCTCGCCGTTGCCCCGCGGCAGGGGAGGGTGGGGCGGTGGTTTCGCGGCGGCGCCGGCCTCTGTTCGCGTGCCCGGGCTCGGTGAGGCGCACGCGCTGGGCTGCAAACGCTCCCTCTGCAAGAGCTATCGCTCTGTTAAATGATATGTCTCTGCGATTACCTGACGTTGACATTTTTTATCATGCGTCTTACAAAGTTTATGAATTTTTGAATTTAATTTAATTGATTAATATTTATTTACTTTATTGACATAATATTATATAATTGCATTTGTTTCTTTTTTTTGTAACTTTGACATGTAATTTTATAGTGTAAGTGTAACATACCATGTATAATATAATAACATGTAAGCGCCTTGGTTATAGACTGTAAGCTTATTTGTAAATAAATGAAATAAAATGAAATGAAATAAGAGTTTGAGTGTCTTTTTTACACTAACAATTTTTTCCGTGATGTTTGTATTTAAGTGCAAAAGTGACGCATGACATGACAAGTGATAAAAATGCGACCATGATACTGCCGCTGATGTGTCTTTTGGATCATATATGATTTTTTGAAACATAAACTTGCAATGCTTGCAATAGACCCTGGTGTCTTGTGTCTGGTTGAACGATTTATATGTTTTCTACCTAACAGTGGTCACAAAGGAGAGGATATATATGTTGCTGAGCGTAACGGAGATTTTCGAAACTCTGACCATTGACATAAACAGTTGCAAAGGTCAATCCTATGACAATGCTAGTAACATGTCTGGCCAGTATAATGGTCTCCAGGCCAAGATAAAAGAAAAATGCCAATATGCGACATACGTACCTTGCACATTCGTTAAACCTCGTCGGCACATCGGCAGCTGAATGTTGCCTAGAAGTTACTAAGTTTTTCGGGTTGCTACAGAATCTATACGTCAGTCATACCTCATTTTTTTACAGCGTCAACGGAGCGCGCAAAAATACTACAAGATTTTTTGACCAAGCCCCAAAATGTAACTTTGAAGAACTTATCCCAGACGAGATGGTCAGCACGGGACGATGCTTGTTCCAGTCTTAACAAAAACTGGAATCAAGTGCTAGCGGCCCTTGAAGCCATAAAGGGTGACTCTGGCAACCAAACCGCTTTGGTGAAAAATGAAGCTATAGGGTGGATTAAACAGCTAAATTCCCTGGAAACGGCCATCTTGTCAGAATTTTGTGGAGCTATCTTGAAGCAATTTAACATAGCTTCAAAAGTTCTCCAAGGGGTTGACTCGGACCTGGAGGTTGATTCCAACCTTTATGACTCCTTGATTAGTTTGATTCAAACTAAAAGAGAATGTTTGACGAGTGCGAAGAGGCGGGTAAAAGGAAATCAACCGAAGAATACAAGCAGAACCAAAAAAGAGTTATCAAAAGGAAGAAACGTGATGACGAGAGCCGCGAAAGAGAGGTGTTACTACATGGACGTGACCACTTTCGAGTCAATACTTTTTTCCCAATTTGTGACCAGTTGTTAGCCGAATTGAGGAGGCGCAAAACGACATACGACGCAGTGACGGCCAATTTTGTCTTCTTAGGTAAATTAGACACAAATGCCACAATGTCCGAGGCAGAAGTTAGAAGGAGTGCCATAAACCTTCAAACAGTATACCCGTTAGATCTCGCGGTAGACCTACAAGACGAATGTATTTTAAAACATTTTTGACCGTCTACAAACATAAAATTAGCCTAAGGCAACTAAGCTTACTCATAAAAAATGACTTAAAGAAGCATTCCCACACGTAGAAATGGCTTTACGCATTTTTCTTTGCACCGCAGTGACTAATTGCAGCGCAGAACGATCATTTTCTGCAATTTCAAAAGAATAAAGAATTATCTCCGTTCCACTATCAGCGAAGAGCGCCTGAATAAAAAGTCCTAACTCGATGGCAATAAAATTTGTAACGAAATAAATAACACTAAGTCCGACAATGAATTATTTAAAAAACTAAAAGATCACCTGATTAAAAAAGCTTATTATACATTAAATTAATTTTTTCACGACATAAAGTAAAAAATCTGGTCGTGCATGATATGGTTAATCTTTTAAATGAATGAGGATTTTCAAGCAGAACTTACTTTTAATGATTTGTAGATATCGAACTACATAATAAAGTACAATCATAATATAAAGTTAAGTTGTTTGTGAGTTTCAGCATTATATATTCCACCATACTATGTTTTTTGAACAGCGTTTTCAGACAGTATTTACCAAATTTTCCTGTTTTGTTTTGAACTTGATATTTCAAATTATACCCTATTACATCGTCATTTCACTGTAATGGCGCGCCTAGCCGCGTATTACAACATCATGCAACGGCCACGTGACAAACAGCGGAGCTACCTATCGAGCCGCGGCCACCGATCGAGTGCCAGCCCACTCGCCCCACCCGCCGCGCGCCGAGCCGAGCGTATAAAAGCGGCGCGCGCCCATAAAACAGCGTCAGTTCAGTTGAGCTCACCGCCTTCCGCAGTGAGGACAGCTGATCTTCCGGTCGAGCCGGCGTGTTTCGTGGCTTCTTGTATTAATTCGGGTTTTTTCAGTCGGTATATCCAACTTGTAGGCATTTGTAATACCTACCGGTAAGCAGCGGTTGTACGGTGCACGGTTGTTCGTGCGGGAGTTTTTACCTTATTACTTGGATGGAGCGTCGGGGGCTTCCTGTTGTACCTCTGTGCGGGCTAGATGCACTCTATGGGTGGGCGGGATGCGACAGTCCCGGTTGCCTCGGTGCGGTGATGCTACGTGTAGCGGCTGTACGTAATATATAAGTACACGGGGCGGTATATGTTAAATATTTATTTATTTATTTACTCCCTATTTATTTATTCTGTCCTCTCTCGAGCATTGGTTCCTTTCAGGATACCGTATGGACTCCTACGTGAGTTTTTTCGTTGGGCGCCAGATGTGATGGGGTCACGTTCGCCGGGGCGGGCGTGGCCTCATACACCTCCCTTGTTCCAGACGGGAGCAAGGGTTTCCTAGTTAGCTCAGAAGAGGAGAGAGAGGGCAGAGTGAGACAAAGAAACGCAGGTTTAATGCTGTAGTACAAATCGGCGGGCTTTTATGCCGGTTTATTATAAATTAAGATTTCTTAGATCTAGGTATCCTAAGCTAGTAATAAGGTTTCCATTTATTGCCTTTATAAGGTTTTCAACTATTAGTTTACCAACATATTTTATTGATTTTGTACTTGTTTATTTTTGTTTCATCAACACCCGTATTAGTATTAGAATTTAGACTATTAGTGATACTATTTATTTCATCTATGGAGCATGGCTTGAGTGTATTCAATTCATAAATAGGCTTATCGTGTAAATATGTGAGCTTGTATTTGGTTTTGTCTTCGGTAATTTTTGGTACTAGATCAAATAACTTTGTTCCAATAGAAGAGAAGAACTCATTAACCGTTTCGACGTCGTGTCAAACACAAAAGCTGTCACTCGGACGCCACGTCACCGAAGTGTCAAAACTGAAATTGAACTTTATGCACATGCACTTAGGTGTATGTTGCTTTGTGGTCTGTGACCGATTAATCCGTCTTTGGCGTTGGACCTGCGGTGCCGATATATCTGTCATTGGCGTCCAAAAGGTTAAAGATTTTTACAAATTTGATGACCTTCTTCTATTGTTTGAGAGTTAATTATAAGTTTAGGGGGAGCACAGATATCCTTCCATTTGTTTTTAGAGAAAAATCAACAACAAAGTCCGAATGATGGACTACTAGTACACTGAAACGAAAATCGTCTTATAGAAAAAAATATTTTTTTCTGGATGGCATGTAGGGCATGCTTCCGGGGAATTCCCGAGAATTCCCGGGAACGGGTACTTTCATACAGTACCGGAACTGGGGAACATATCCCGGGAAATCTCGAAATTTCGGGAAATTTATGAATGTTATGTTATATCGATTTATGTCTAATTGCGAATTGGTTACGAGGCCGAAATAATGTTATTTTCTAAAAAAATACTTTGTTCAACAAAGTGGGTAAGTACATGGGTAATTTAAGACTACCCTTGCATAAAAAAAACACTAATAAGTTGGCATTTCATGACGAACTTCAAATTCAAATTACTAAACTTCATTTATTTTGTATGTTCAATTGGTTAGGCTTTCAATTTGGTTATTGTATCTTAAATTTATCAATTAAGAATAAAAATAAGAATTAGAATAACAAAACCTTTAATGGTTTAGTTCAATTGTCCGGTCGAACAAAGTAACGGATTTTGTTATTAGATTTCATGTAAATAATGTTCCTTTTACAGAGGCCTACATTGGCAGAGTACCACCATATATATTTTTTGCTTGTATTAAATACTCTGAATGTAAATAAAGATTTAGTTTAAAAACTGATAATTATATTAATAAATTAATCATTTAATTATAATCATTTCAATCAGAAATAACTTTTTAATTTTCCCGTAATTTCCCGATTTCCCGGAATTTCTCGGAACTGGTCCTGACCCAATCCTGGTAAATTTGAAACCTTTCTGGAACTGCAATTGCATGCTCTAATGACATGGGTTTAGATGTAAAGCTTTGATTAGAAATATTAAGTAAGATACTAAATTATAATTACAGTACACAATTGTATTTTTTTCGTAGGTTGTTACGTTTTTATAAGAATTTCCGCGAAGTAGTAAAAAAGGCGATTTTCATGATGATATTTTTTTATACTTCCAATTTCCCTAATTTTCATTTTACTGTTGACTGCTATTATATTGCACACAGCTGTAGGTACTTACAATGTGGCACCCCGTGCATGCTAGCGGAGCCGCTATGTCGCTAGGTGCATTTACGTATAAATTGCGATTGGTTGAATATGAAAGTTTGAATATATAACTACAAGTATTAAAACAATATTTATTAAAACATAAAATGACTACATTTGGTATTACAACAAACAGTTCCCATATTTAAAAATGTTGAAATGCCTCTGCTGCTTACATTATTGGTGAAACATCGTTATCGAGGTGCCTACGTATATGAATTTTATGTTAATAATATTAATAAAAGGCGTAGGGGTGTGAAGAGGCGTAGGGATATGACGACCCTATCGCCCTCTAGGTGAAATTAATTGAAAAATTGCAGTGAAATTTATGAAAAAAAATATACACAACCTTACTAAGTTCAAGCTGACTGTTAAAAAATAAGTTGGCCAAGCCCGCAGTCGCAACTGCGGCAGCAGTGTTCCGTGAGTAGATAATCTATCTACAATACACACAGTCATCTACAATAATAGGTTACTCTTCGAAGGCTGCAAAAATATCTGACATGGTCTTATTTGTAGAGCCTAAGCGTGTCTCATATTTTTGCGGCATTTGAAGAGTAACGTGTTATTGCAGGTGACTGTACGCATCGTTATGACGCATTAAAGTTTAGGCATATCTCAAACACTATGAAATGATAAAGCTTATTAGATAAAGCTTTTATCATTGCTTAAGGTATTTTGAACAGGTTTAATTTATGACCCATTTGGTACCTTGTCACAGTGACAATAGTATGAGGTCTCTAGCATACATTAAAAGGATAGGGGACTATCGATTCTCCGCACAAACGTAGTCCTTACTTTCCTCCCTAGATATTGAAATAATGGAAAATATTTTTACACAATATATTTTAATTATAGCTATGCCCGACTTATAGGAGTTTTTTAAAAATTGTATGAAACCTGGTTTTCGCCCCTAACTCTTATAATAATATAATATAATCTGGGGGAAAGTGGTCAAAGAACCCATCATCACCGAAGGCGACGGTGGACTTCGCGGCGATCTCTGCTGCCGCGGATGGATGATTTGATATCCGTGTCGTAGACACCGACTGTCCCTCTTTATATCTCACGTCCAGTAGCATACAATATCTCTTTATATCTTTATTTACCGAACACCAAAATAAACACAATATATGTCAAAGTTGACAATAAAAATGACAACTCCGTATGTAAAAACTAAATACGTCAAAAACAGTAAGTAGGTATAAAACCTCATGTTATTATAACCTATAATTGTTATAGTTACTTATGTGAAACTTATAGACTGGACACGACTCAAAATGAAAAGTCAGTTTTTGTCTCTTAAGTTCGTTTATTACAAATACCCCTTTACCGAGATTTTTAATAACAGGTATATGAAAGTAACAATAACAAAAAATACATTTTATCTATATTGATTTGAGTTTGCCTGTAGCCGCGGACGTAATGTGACGTTCAAAACGACGATGAACGAACGAATTGTATGAACGATGTTGATACAATTCCTCGCCAGTCTGCCTGTGACCACGAACGTAACGTCACGTTCGAAACGTCGGTCTAAGTCCCGTATTAGTTTTAAATTTCGACAGTATAATTTGGCTAATCAGATACTGAACTGTCAGTCATAGTCAACATTTGAAATCATCAACACTATTAAATAAATATTAAATTAATTTATCTAGCTATCTACGATTTAGTAACTCTATGCACATATAAATTCCACAAACAAATTTACTAAATTACTTAATATGTGAAAAATCCCGTTCCAAATTTAAACTTATTTCTATTCAAATAAGGTTGTTTTTTTAAGGTAATAGGTCAACCATTGTAAAGTACAGAATTACCAAGTACTGATTCCCTAAGCAACCTAAGATCAGGCTGCAGTCAAAAAACTAGTTAAGGTTACGTTATTCTGATAATTTTCCCGCCGTCTTCATGCTCGTTTTAGTTGGTTATTGTCTGGTTAGCTGCCTGTTAGCTATAGTTTTTGCGAAAATCCCCAGGACAGAGGCGAATATTTTTATATGAAAACTTGCAACTTTAAATGCATTTTTATCGAAACTACTGCAGTCTAAAATGAAGTCAAAATCAGTCCATCGACTCAATTTTTTGCAAGCTTTCTAATGGTACCCATGAGGAGACAGGATAATAGCACCACCAGCAGCCCAGCAGAGACAGAAAGGCTACTGGTTGAGACCCACTTTCCAGGATGCAAGGTAGTAAATAAGCAAGACCCAGAACAACATACAATGAACTACAATCCAACTGAAAGAGAATGGAAGACAGCAGAACGCATAACAGAACATAGCAAAACGACCTGGGCGGTAAATAGTTTCGATAACTTTAAATCGCCGGGAACGGACGGAATCTACCCAGCCCTACTAAAGTGGGTGGGACATACATTAATAAAACATTTATCCAATCTACTGTGCAGCTGTATAGCCTTTAGATATATACCACAGAAATGGAGGGAAGTGAAAGTGATTTTCCTACCAAAACCAGGAAAAACCAATTATTCAGATCCTAAGTCTTTCAGACCAATCAGCCTTACGTCCTTCATGCTAAAAACACTAGAAAGACTATGTGACAGAGAACTGAAGGACACGGCTCTAAAAAACATAGAAATCCATCCAAACCAACACGCCTACAGTCAAGGTAAATCAACTGACTCAGCTCTCCACGCTGTAGTATGCAACATAGAGAATGCGTTGGCGAGGAAAAACTCCTGTCTAGGCACCTTCATCGACATAGAGGGAGCCTTTGACAAGACCAATTTCAGCAGCATTTAACAAGCATTACATAGACATGGAACCAACCCGCTCATAATCGAATGGATAATGAATATGCTAAGATAGAGAATAATAAGACTAACAGAAAATCAAAATCACCAGGCACTAGTGAGAGGATGCCCCCAGGGAGGAGTACTCTCACCATTGCTTTGGAACCTGGTTGTAAACGATTTGATAACAAAACTAAACAACAAACATTTTATGACCATAGGGTACGCAGATGACTTAGTAATACTAATCAGCGGCCTAGTAATAAACACACTGTGCGATCTCACACAGACAGCACTGAAGATAGTAGAGAAATGGTGCAAGGAGAATGACCTATCGGTAAACCCAAAAAAGACCAGCACAATTCTCTTCACCCATAAACATAAACACTTTTTGGCACAAAACTGATACTTTCAAAGGATGTAAAGTACCTAGGCATAATCCTGGACGATATCTGAACTGGAGTCTTAGTAATAGGGTCCCGTTTTCACCCTTTGGATACGGAACCCTAAAAAGAAGTGTAACTGATAGCCTTAGTGTCATATATATAACTGTCAAATTCATAACTGTCAAAATTGACTTTTTACCGCCCAGGGACTGTAACACATGACACATGATAGAGTCATGTGTTGCTATAGTTTACTCAACTTGTATCAACTATAAACCATTGACTTGTAAAGTTGGCTATACCTTAGTAAACTCAAGTTAAAGTTGAAAATGGCCAAAACCGGCCCAGTGACCACAACCAGGTCATCTGTCCTATATCTCTTACATTCAAATAAATTATGACCAAACGGTTGTTGTAATTTTCGACGGTTACTCTGAAAATTATATCAGAATTTGTTTTTACCGAGACACAACTCTAGTGGAACCACAGGCCAAACTTCTCTCTAATATCGAGAGATTTATTTCACAGCTCATTGAAAAGTTGAACAAAAGTAGCATACGTTCACGGATTGCTAAAGATGACGCTGACTTGCTGACTATTACAACTGCCATTGAAGAATGACCGACACAAGCAGGTCGATGTAGTTGGACAAGATATTGATTTGCTTGTGTTAACCCCCGATGGTAAAAACAGTAATGCTCAAAGAAGCTCAGGGGAAAACAAAAAAAAAGAATGTACTGCTCCAAAGAGAGAATCCTGGAGGGTGTGCTGTGGATGCTGTTAATCGGGTAAACAATTTCTTTGCTAACACAGGTAAAAACCTCGCTAAGGTAATCCTAGGTAGAAATGCTAATTTGCACATTCGTAGCACGACCTCATTATCAAATGCTAACTCTTCGTCTTTTGTTCTTTTTGAAACAGACAACCATGAGGTCGACTCAATCCTTAGAAACTTGAAAAGTGACAGTGCACCTGGTATTCATTGTATTCCCACTATGTTCCTAAAGCTCGCCAAACAAGAAATTGTTCCAATAATAACCCGATTAGCAAATATTTGTTTCAATAATGGAGTCTTCCCAAAACGACTTAAACAAGCTGTGGTAACACCTGTGTATAAGAATGGGGAGAGAGACGACGTCAACAATTACAGGCCAATTTCGGTCTTATCGCCAATATCCAAAATATTAGAAAAATTACTAAATGTTCGACTTTTTAATTATTTTAATAAATTTAAAACACTATCGGATTCCCAATTTGGTTTTAGAAAAGGCAAAAGTACTGAAGACGCTGTTTTAGCTGTTACCTCTCTAATTACTCAGCAAGTTGATAGAGGGCAGAAATGTTTAGCTGTATTCCTTGACTTGAAAAAGGCCTTTGATACCGTCTCTCTTCCCATACTTATTGAAAAGCTTGAGCATATGGGTATACGTGGGAAACCGCTAGCTCTTTTGAAAGATTATTTAAGAAATCGTAGTCAGGTGGTTAAAATTGGAAACCATATTAGTGAGGAGCAAGAGATAACTTTTGGTGTCCCACAGGGTAGTGTCCTTGGTCCGACTCTCTTCTTGGCCTATATAAATGACCTTACTGATCTAATCCTAGATGGGGGCGCGATTTTTTCCTACGCGGACGATACTGTTGTTATTTTTAGTGACAGTACATGGGAAGCTGTGTTTAGTCAGGCGGAAAAAGGACTCCAAGAAATCTCTTCGTGGCTAAATTTAAACCTTCTCACACTTAATGTGGCCAAGACAAACTATATTTGCTTCACAAAATACAAAAGTACACAACCACCTCCTACTTTAAGTTTAAGAATACATGATTGTCGTCAAATAGATTTATCAAACTGCAATTGTAAGAAAATTGCTAAGGTTGCTTTCACAAAATACCTTGGGATAATTGTCGACCAGCGACTATCATGGCACAATCATATTGAGTACATTAATAATAGAATCAGAAAGTTAATATGGATTTTTAAAATATTAAAGCACATTACCACTAAAAATCTATTAAAACAACTATATATTACGTTAGCTCAATCCGTCATGACATACTGTATTCCAGTTTGGGGTGGAGCAAATAAATCTAAGTTTATTGATACCGAAAGGGGACAAAGATGTTTACTTAAAGTTATGTTCTCTAAATCATATAGATACCCAACAGATGAACTATACAACGAGTGTAAACTGCTTAGCGTAAGAAAATTATATATTTTGAACACGACCTTAAAGTTACATAGGACTCTAACCTATAAACCACCTACGTCAACACAAAGAAGAAAAGATAAAGTAGTTGTCCTCTCTAACACAAAGTCTCTTTTCGCCAAAAGGCAATTTGTTTACCATTCTGCCTACTTGTATAATAATATAAATAATATTATCTCGATTTATTCACTGCAATCGTATAATTTTAAGAAAACACTTTTAGAATGGTTAATTAACCTAAGTTACAAGGAAACTGAAAACCTAATATATCACGTATCTTAAATATTGCAACAATAATAAAATAAAAATAAAAAAACAACTTTTTCAAACATATTCATATCAATCAAAATTAAACTATCGTTAGACATATTTCAAAATATTTAAATCACTACGGTTATTATATAAACACATTCACACATATGCACACACATTCACTCACTCACACACACACACACACACACACACACACACACAGGTTTTATCTCAATTTTGTAAATTCAATTGTTTTGAGTGCACTAATTTCTTAACATTATATCATAATTTTGTTTTTAAATTTAATTTTAAATAATAATTTTAATTTTACTTAATTGTAATAAATTATATGTTAAACTTTACTTTAGCTAAAGTTCATACTAATTATATAATATCTTCACCTAAATATTACTTCAAATGATATGTTCGGTTACTATTTATAAACCCTAGTTAGTAGCGGGGTCTTCTGCCACAAGTATTTACAATACTTACAAGGAGATTCCAAGCATAACTAAATTGTAAATTGTGAAATGTTTTAACCAAAATAAACAATTTTTCATTTTTCATTTTTTCATTTTTTTTCAAAGACTAACAAACTTCTAACTTTGTGTCCAATATTAAGTATTCAATTCTTTTTTACATACTGTACCTAAGTGGCTGTGGTCTTACGTTAGCTTTCTACGGAAAGGGTAATTTTTTTTATTTATTTTTTATTTATTTATTTAAGAAACAAACAGTCGTTTACAAACAAGTTTACAAATATTTCTTAAATTAAGACCTAGAGTTTCATTATTGTATATAAATTGCAGTGTATAAAACAACAAAAACATAATGTAGGTAGGTACTAGGTAGTAACAGTTTGAAGGAAGGTATAGGTAAAACTCACGAGAGCCGGCGGAAGATTTGTACTGAAACTGTAAATTATATCTAAAAGAAAAACCTCGCCGATTCTCGTGATTCGACCCATGAGTAGGTACAGGTAATTAAGTTAATAAGTAATGTAGAAATTACTAAGTAATGACATGATTACCGGAAAGTGACATCAGTATACATAAGAAAAATTTACATAATTAATTAATTACCGAAAAACACATTTTAATGAATTAATAGAACAGTTAAACAAATCCAAATTATTAAGTTTTTCATTTTCGTTAAAAAGTTTACAAACACGTCTTATAAATACATTTAAATGCAAGCAATACAACTATTTAACAACAGACCAAACATGCAAAACTTTCCATTAGGTCGGTCAGGTCAGTCGGTTTGAAATAAGTAACGAAAAAAAAAAAAAAAAAACGTTTTAGTGACGTTCTAGAGGCTCTAAAAGACCACTCGGACCCCGTATATCATGACATATTATTAAATAAATCTATCATATATATATTATATTATATACGTTATATGTATTGCTAAAAGAGATTTATCGATTAACTGTCTGTTAAGTTAGAGACGTCGCCGATAAGCTCTAGTGGCCTTATTCATAAACGTTTGTCAAATCTAACACACTGTTGATAATCGTTTGTCCCGTCATGTTAACAATTCTGTTTTTTTGAAAGAGAGAAAATTTAACAGTTTTGTAAGAGGTTGCTAAGTTTTATGAAGAGAAAGTGAAAAGAAGTACCTACTTGGGCGGCACGTACTGCAACCCTATGAGGTACAAAACATTACGGCCCAAAGAATCTGGAATTTTCTGGACTCAACGGGCATTAGTAATGAACTTTAAAGGGCCGTAACAATAGATCACCGCTTGGTCGACGTGACACTCATAGGCCCACAACACCCCAATAATAATAAAAATAAGTTTTATGAATAAGGGGGTAAGGAAGTTAGCCTCATGCTTAAAAATTAAAAACCCTCGCATCGCTCAAGATTCTACTTTAAGAAACACTTTTTTGGTTTAATTTTGGTAGGTGGGTAGTTAATATTTAAATAAAAAATATTAGTCTGCACATATTTTCTATGTCATAGTCCCATTAGCCGTAGGTACTTGAGCTGAAGGTGTAAGCTGCAACATTACTAGCTCATATGTGACTATTGTTCCAGCAACCTAAAACAAATAATATTTTAAACCTTATAAACAAATAGATCATTTTATTTAATAGTTATAATTAAGGCTGTCCCAGAAGTAGAGACAACTTTCAAAGTCTTACTGGCTGAAAGTTTATTAAAACAAAAGTAAAGTTTTGGTGGCGTTGCATCTATGCGGGAATTTCATTATTGCATATTAGTGTTTCAAAATGAATGATCAGAATATGAAGAACTGGCTAATAGTTCACAATTGCCTTTAATTTACGAGTCTCATATTAAAAAGGATATAGTAAAACACTTTCTTCAAGTAAAAGTTAGACAAACTAGTTTAAATAGAATAATAAAACTTTATGAAGAAGCCTGGCGGTTTCTTGGGAGGAAAATGGAATAGTCGTCGGTAACAGAAAGTTGTAAAACCTTCGTTTCGCCGACGACAGTTCTTTTTGCCTCCTCTGCCACAGAACTTTAGCAAATGCTCCAATTCTGAGAAACGCAAGCCTTCAAGTTGGACTTCAAATGAATCGTGCAAAGACTCAGGTGATGACTAATAGCACGAAACGTTCGGTCGAAGTAGACGGGCAGATTATACAATATGTCAACGAGTATATGTACTTGGGCCAGTTAGTCTCTTTCAGCGACAAGCAAGACAAGGAAGTTGAGCGCCGTGTTCAAAATGCCTGGAAGAGCTACTGGTCCATTAAATGAAGGAGCTAATGAAGGGCGACCTGTCACTTAAGTGTAAACTCGTTGACATGTGTAATCTGCCTGTCCTAACCTACGGTGCTCAAACATGGTCGCTCACCGAGAGGCAGAAGTCCAAATTGAAGGTTTGCCAGCGAGCAATGGAGCGCAGTATTTTAGGTGTCACAAGGACAGATCGCATCCGAAACACTACATGGCGCTCCAAAAGAGGCATAGCTGACGTGGGGGAGAAGACCGCTAGGCTGAAGTGGGATTGGGCGGGTTACGCCTGCCGCATGCATCCGGATAGGTGGGCTAGTATAGCCACCAAGTGGATGCCGCAAAAGAAGCGCGGACGTGGCAGGCCCAGACGGAGATGGCGGGACGACTTGGACACCTTCATCAGTAACTGGCCAGAAAAAGCACAACCGCGGGAGTTGTGGAGATCAAGGGGGGAGGCCTTTGCCCAGCTGTGGGACACTTTAACGGGCTATTAATAATAAAATAGAAGAAACGGGTGAGATTAGTTTTAAGAAGATTCCGGTTAGAAGTAGAACAATCACGGTACCTCGAAATATTAACCGAGTTAAATCTATTTTTGATAAGACTCCTTTAACGTCCGTCAGAGTGGCAGCGGATAAATTAAAAGTATGAAAGTCGTCTGTCGCCAGAATGAAAAAGAAACGATCTATGTTTAAAACCATATGTGCAACAAACTGCTTCTAGATATGTAAAGGACCAAGAGGAACATGCCAAAAGAAGTAACCAATAATATTATAAATGTTAGCTGAAAAAAATAATCATCGATTTATTGACGATAGAACCTATGTTCCGGCGAATCCCAATGATGTCCATGAAGGAAACATTTCCATACAACCATTCATTAATTTCCATTTAGTCGTATAGATGTGACTCAGGACCAAAAAATTATACCAAAAGGCAATTTTTTTACGAAATACTTTGTATGGCCAAAGGGGTGCATGGCTGCAAAATCCTGAACAGCCGTTATGTGACAGGCCGCGAGCAATCTAAGAAGAAAAAAATTAAGTTGTCGTGGGAGCAAATTCGGTATCAATCTAATACTTAATTAAATTAAATTTGTTACTACTTTCAACCAAAATCATTACTTTTAAGGTTTACCTTAAATTACACATTTTGAAAATAAATTTGTCTCTTTACTTCTCTGGGACAACCTATATTATGTAATTTTCTTCTTGTTCTCACCGTTAATAGCAACTCGCGAGTGACAGTAAAGAACTGCAGTCCGCTTAATGCCACATTGTCTCCATTAACTTGATCAATGAATCTTTGAACCTTAAAAAATAATCAAATATTTAAAAATATAAAAACATCGAAGAGAGAAACAAGCATATTGCTATTTTAATTGTAGTTTTACCTCGATGCAGTACACCGGTGACGGGACATCATATAAAACTCGAGCAGGCAGCAAAGATGCGCTGTTTACTTGCGATGCGATCAGTGAAACCGCCACAGACCGA
Source organism: Cydia strobilella (assembly GCF_947568885.1). Classification (NCBI taxonomy): domain Eukaryota; kingdom Metazoa; phylum Arthropoda; class Insecta; order Lepidoptera; family Tortricidae; genus Cydia; species Cydia strobilella. The sequence continues at coordinate 36,312,235 of NC_086068.1, forward strand.
CTGATGAGGTACACGAGAGAGAAGATGAAATACGCGGGACCCTCGTAACCGGCAAATAGGGTCGTCCTGATTACAAAACATACTTTACTTGCCGAGTATCATTTATATTTCGATCCACCCCTAAACAACCGGACCTTCAAAAAATTAAATAATATTTTTCTCTTTTATCTTTAAATAAGTAATTTTCACTATTTTGTCACTCGTTAGCGTAGTGTGATAATTTACACTATATATAAACAAGGCAATATAACTTCATAAGTAATCACCTTTTTTATATTACAGGAGGCAAACAAGCAGACGATTCACAGCGCCAAGGAGTAAAGCCGATCTAAAATATGCTGGCAGCCGACAATTGGAATCGCTTTCCATTGGATGCGGCCCAGAGAGAGAAGCTGGTACAGGGGTGCCCCTGCCCTCAGATGAGAACAGTATTCCATTTGTGGGCATCCCTGCGCCTTAAGGTGTGTTTAGACCACAAGAGCGAATGCTCATTCTACCCTCACTCCACCAAATTTGTTTTGTGTAAACAGAGACAGAGCATTCTTTCGTTGTTCTTTCTTATTTCAGTCATATTACTCGAGCAGCCTGCAGAGAGATATGATTGCCTAATTTTAATGTACTGGGTTGGGAAAACTAGGGCTATTGCTCGTTTTAGATTGGAATAGATAAATTTAGTTATCTATTTCGACCTATTTCGTAGTAAGATGTGAATTGTTACAGAATATATGTTTTGTAGTTCGCAGTGCCTTGGTAGTAATACTGTAATGTTGTGTAACTAATTTGAATTATAAAAAAAAAGGTTACTAACCTATCTTTTCATATATCTAGTTAAGAAAATCACTAACAATAATCTCTGGACTTTTATGTTTCGAAATAAAGATTTTATTATTATATTTCCTCTATTTATTCTTCTTCTACGGTTAGTATTTATACAATATTATTATATTCTCTTTATTTATTTTCCATCTTAGGCTAATGACCTAGCCTAAGATAATATGAATATAAAAGTAAAATATAAAAACAAAACAATACAAAATACATATACCTAAACACATTATGCATGGCATTAAGTCCGCCGTTTGTACTGTAAGGTTTTCTTTTGTGCAATAAAGATTAAATAAATAAATAAATTATAAAAAAACCTAACCTAGGGTGCCGCCAGCAGCGGGGCAGGGCCCAAGCTGCCGGTGGTCAGGGCCGCAGTGAGGAACCGACGTACTATAACGCGCCGTGTCCAAAATTACCGCTTTCTGCATCTGACCCTTGATTCAACCACCCAGCGAGAGTCTCTCTAGGTGTTGGTCGAGACTCTTCGCTATAAGACCGTTCGCTGACACGACTATCGGAACAATGATCGTCGAGTCAACACACCACATGGCGGTAATCTCGTGTGCCAAGTCTAGGTACTTGCTGGATTTGTCCATCTCGGTTTTCACGAGATTCTCATCATGGGGGATGGTAACGTCGACGAGCACGGTCCGGCGCTGCGATCGGTCTATCAGCACGATGTCAGGCTTATTGGCAACAATAGTCCTGTCATGATGATAGATCGATCCCAATAGAGCGTGGCACGATCATTTTCGAGAACTGGGGCAGGTGAGTACCTACTTGTAGTAAGGCACTTCGCGGTCCACAAGGCCGTATAGGAGAGCAAGCTGCTGGTGAATAATTCTGGCTACGAGATTATGGCTGTGCAAGTACTCACCGTTAGCAAGATGAAAACAACCAGAGATAATATGACAGAGTGACTCTCCGGGACGGCGGCATGCCCGACAAATGTAGACCGTACCGTCCTTCAGGATATATCTCCGGTAGTTATTCGTCATGATAACTTCGTCCGCAATTGCACAGGCAAAACCCTAGGTTTCTCCGAAGAGGTCCTCGAATCGTAGCCAGTTACCGACGCGGGCAGGTCTACATCGGGTCCCATGAGGGCCTTATTATATTTTTTTTTTTTGCGAAGATTCGAAGAATGCTCGCTCGCTTTCGCTTTCGGACGAGCGTTCCAACAATCGCCTAGAGCGTTCTCTCGTATTCGGACGGGCAAGCTTCGCAAAGCGGTTTCTTCAAAGTGTTCAAGTGCTCGAGGGATTTCACCATCCTAGAGCATATGCCCAAGAGATGTTTAGATCGGACTTACTTAGAATCCTAGTTCTTGAGTTGCATTCTTGCTCGTTGATATTCGCGTGGTGTAAACGCTGAAAACGAACTTTTGTTTACCCTAATAGATCAAGAATGAATGCTCTACTCTGGTTCTAGCTCGACCAACCAAGAGCTGTAGGCGGTGGGCCGGCGTGAAATACTGTCTCGATCTGTTGATCACACCGAACTTTTGCGAGGCTAATTTGGCCTTACGTAAAGAAATTTACTCCATAATATCTTAATTTACGCGTTAACCTAATGCTACAAATTTAGCGGACGAAGGTTTTGCGCTTAATATTTTTGCACGTTAATAAACTTGGGACCACTTCCACCATTCACTAAACCGGGGTTAACCGGTTAAACCTGGAGCTACCATGGTTTACCAGTACAATTTGACACTGGTTTTTAACGCTTTAACCCGGGGTTAGTGGGATGGTGCGTGGCCGTTAGTAGGATAAATTATCACATACCCTTTGAGACGACTAGCATGGCAGGCTCCAGTATCTTTTATTCCGTTTCTGAAATGGGCATTATACTTTTTAACATGTGATTTAACTAACAAGTAAAAAACCTTTCGTTATTTGTAGTTATTGGCAATTTAGACAACAATACGAGATTCCAAAACTTACAACTATGGTCGAAGTTTAAGTTCCAGTACAATATATATGAATATTTTTTACTTCGGATCAAAAACAAAGTAATTCAGTCTGCCTCACGCTTGACTGCACATTTCTAATAGGTTTTCTTGTGATCTATAGGCAAAGATCTATTTTGTGTATTTTTTTTTAATTTTAGACCCAGTAGTTTCGGAGATAGAGATCCCCCCCCCTTTATCTCCGAAACTACGGAGAATGGTCATTTATTGCCTATTTTCTTAAATAACTTCTAAACTGTTTATCCTAAAATTATAAAAAAAAATATTTGAGATTCACACAATGAGCTCTTTCATTTGATATGTAACACGATATAGTTTGAAAAACTTAATTTTTTTAATTTTCTCATTTACCCCCCAAAAGTGGCCCCCATGTTTAAAATTAATTTGTTTACGTTAAATTAATTTGTCCGTCTTTGGGTCACAACCTTACACATGTATACCAAATTTCAACTTGATTGGTCCAGTAGTGTCGGAGAAAATAGGCTGTGACAGACGGACAGACAGACAGACGCACGAGTGATCCTAAAAGGGTTCCGTTTTTTCCTTTTGAGGTACGGAACCCTAAAAATGAAAATAGAAACCAAGTCATACCGTAGTAAAACGGTAATAAGTATTTTCACCTCAGCAGCTCGAACAAGCCTACTTTCGTCACTCCCTGGAGTGAGGAAAGTGCGACTTTCCTCACTCCAGGGAGTGAAACAATGTAGCTTTTTAATTTAGTGAAGGCCATGAACTTCATACTTTTATTACATTTTTTAATGGTACGGTACGGTACGGTACGGTACGGTACGGTACGGTACGGTCCGGTCCGGTCCGGTCCGGTCCGGTCCGGTCTCGTCTCGTCTGGTCTCGTCTCGTATCGTATCGTTTATATTTTTTTATGGTTGTTACTTTGGAAAGAGGTTTTCAAACTCGTTAAACCAACCATTGGTAGGGTGACAATAAATTTCAATTAAAATTTAATTCAAGTAACTTAAAAAATAGGTATGATAAAAAATAACAGAATAGGGTATTTTCCACATGTTGAAGTTTATCTAAATCTAGTTAAATAGATAGAAAATGAGCAATTTATCACAATAAATTGGAAATTTAAAAAATATATGGGTTTCATAAATAAATACGTTTTTTTTTTAACTTCCAAATTGGAAAATATTAATGGTACCATTCGATTCCTTACATTTTATTTAAAAAAAATTGTAAGGCAACAATATACATAAACGCAATATTTCACCGACAAAATCGCAATTTCCTTGTTTGCTACGGCTTCTAACTCCTCTGAGCGATAGCGACGTCACGATTTGTAATGTCATTTTGTATGAAGCATTTCGTCAGTAAAGTGCGGGTGCCAGACTTTGACTATCATTTGTGACTTTTGTATTGCTTTAAGACAATGGGTCCCATCATTATCCCACACAGACATTTGATCCTCAAAACAAACCTGATCGACTGATACCATTCATAAAAAAATGTAGAAAACCCTATTGTGTTAGTGCTACATAAATGTGATCGCCATCGATGATTGAATTAGAAAAATTGGTTTCTGATCACCGATTAAATTTCATGACTTCTCCCTTGAGGTGAAAATATCCAGATTATCTTAGGTTAGAAAATACTCACTCTAATGTATTGAACAGTTGTAAACACACGAAGAATAGGTTGTTTGCGAAAGATATGAAGACTATTCCACTAATGACATCGTCAACTTTCCGTACAAGCTGCGTCACGCGGCTATACTCCTCGCGCGCGCTTCGCCAGAATGATGCCGGCAAGTACTGAACACACAATAACGTAATATTGATGTCAAACATGAAATATATTGATTTAAACTAACACGATTTTAACTCATATTTTTAAACTAACACGGGACTTAATCGCGTAAAAACACGTTTATTTATGGCCTGATGTTTCGAACATGACGTTATGTTCGTGGTCACCGGCAGACTAGCGAGGAATTGTATCAACATCTTCTTGCTCCGCGGGTTTTGAAAACTACCATCAGAGCACTTGATTACTAACTGGTACGCTAGGGTTGTCACTTTGCCTACACAGAACACACGACATCCGATGGTATGTGATGGGATGTTTTTTCCCCCTTACATTTGCGAATTACTGGATTCCCCTGTCCCTCATTATGATTTAAGTTTTTACGCGATTAAGTCCCGTGTTAGTTTAAAATTATGAGTCAAAAATGAAGCTCGTTTTAAGCCGATTCTGATGTTAGAATATATTACGATTGTCATCTTGTTTTGATGCGACCTCGATCCTCACTAGTCTGATGATTAGATGCCTAATCACGTGACTCGTTGCATTCCCCAAGCACCAGTCAGCGTTTAGGGGCATTTCATAATTTCCTAATCGACATAATAGGCATGATGACAGAGATTGAAAAACTGTCCTATAATGTTAATAAACATAAATTATTTACTATGAATAACATATTTTTGCATTTAATACAGGTTTAGTAGGAAAAAACTACATTTTAGTTTTTATATTTGATCATATAAACAAAACGTACGTTCTAGGTGTTCCTTAGAAGCTTATTAAAAAAATTGTTTATTTCGTATACCAAAGTGTATAAATTTTGTGCTGGTCCATATTGGGTTGCATACAAGTTTAAGTCATATCTTTGATACGCATAACAACTTGTGTCATAATCATCATTGCGCATACAAATGAAAAGTCATATTAAGTATATTATGTCATACATTTTTAGCCATAATATTTGATGACATACTCAGCAGTTGTCATATATTTTTTGTGCATATAGGTTTTAATTATAATGTCATACCATCCCCCCATCTCCATTCTGTCACCGTGGGACTAGACGCGGACTTGCGTTTCACCCTTACGTCGTTACTCTGCCACTGATTCGTACTAAGCGCTATGCATCCAGCTTTATCATACGAACGGCTAAGGAGTGGAATTCACTTCCTGCAAATATATTCCCAGTCCACTATAACTTGGATCTTTTTAAATCAAGAGTGAATAGACATCTTTTAGGTAAGCATGATCCATCCTAGACTGCATCGGCACTTACCATCAGGTGAGATTGCGGTCAAGTGCTTGCCTTTTTGTAATAAAAAAAAAAAAATACCAGCTAATAGTACATTATTGTCGAGGCTCGGAAGTAGCTACTTGCTGGCTGAGGATTAGTTTTAAACGGACGACCTTGGGAGTCCGTTTAATTGAATCCGAAGCCAGCAAGTAGCCTTACAGCCGAGTCATATATAGTGCTTTTCTCAAAAATGGCGCAATAAATGCAAATATAATAGAAATATTTTACAGAAGCAACATTCTTATGTATATATTTTCACAGAAAAAAGTAAAAAGCTTTGCTTTGCCGCCGTTTTATTTTTTTAATTAAAAATGGAAGTGTATTTTTCTGCCGAAAATACGCCAACCTATTTGAGACACCTAAATAGTCGCGGTACCAACATTATAATAATAAGCACTGATCATCTGTTTGGCTATTTAATTATTTTATTATTTATTTATTTAATAAAATACAGAGTATTCATACAATAATCGGGGCTATGATTATTGTATTAATAATGAGTTTGACTGTGGGGTCATCAGTCTCTAGTTACATATGTACTTAACTTAATTTTATAGTAGTGCAATTACTACAAAATATTGATATAGTGTATTTTTAACATAGATTTAAATTTAGACTTCTTATTTTCACATCTTATGGCTTCGGGCAAACTATTAAGCAAATATGGAATTTTTTTCCTAAGGGTTCTATCCCCGTAGTAGTTATTAATTCTAGGAACGTATAGTTTGCCTGAAGTCACAGCCTTTGTGATGTAAGTGTGATTAACTGGTGTTAATGCATCCTCTGAGTTAAGCTCCTGCCGGCCATGGTTATTGATCGCAAGTAGGTATTTATGTTTTAAACTGACAGGTAAGATGTTGCAAATTTTGAATAGAAGTCTGTAGTTACCTTTACATTTGAGTTTAGTTTTATGGTTAACAAGTAATTTTAAAAATCTGATCTGCATATTTTCTAATTTATCGATATTGGTCTTAGTTGTGAGTCCATAGCTGTCAAGAGCATAGCTCAGTATTGAATCTACAAGTGACATGTATAAACATCTAAGTGTGCTAATAGGAACTTTAAATTTTAAGTGAAAGAATTTACCTAATAAAACTAAGTTTTTCATAAATAAAATTAACATGATATGACCAGGAGAGGTGCTCGTCTACTTTGATTCCAAGGTAAGTAATACATTTTACTTGTTGTATAGGTTCACAGTTACAGTTATATTTGTTTAGATGAAAACAGTGAAAAGTATGGGCATATAATTTGGAAGGGATATTCTTAATTGGTAAATACGGTGAATGAATTAGTAAGAACTTGGTTTTATTGGAGTTGAGAACTATCCCATTGTCGTGAGACCACTTAACGACCGAGTCAATGTCTGCCTGTACTAGACGGAAAGTGTCCTCGAGGTCAGTGCCCGCGCGCAGGGCGCATAGTTCGTCTGCGAACATGTGCGCTGAGCAATGCTGCAGCACACCGCACAAGCTATTAACGTGCATCAAGTAGCAGACAGGACCACAGCCCGAGCCCTGAGGCACCCCATACTCCACGGCGCACTCACGACTATAGGAGTTCCCGACCCTGACCTTGTAGGAGCGCGAGGTGAGATAGTCGCGGAACCATGGGTTGAGCGGTTTGCTCACTCCGCACTCGTGCATGGCCTTCAATAAGGTATTCGAATTCAAAGTATCGAACGCCTTTTTGAAATCAAAGAATACGGCTAATACAATTTTTTTATCATTCAGGTAATTATTAATTTCGTCTGTAAAATTTGATAATAAAGTCGAGGTACTTTTTCCTCTTTAAAAACCGTGTTGACTGGGAGTTAGAACATTATTTTTACTAAGATAGGTACTAAGCTGGTCAGTAATACATTTTTCCATAATTTTATCAATACTGGATAATATTGCAATAGGTCTGTAGTTAGAAAAGGATTTATGATCTCCTTTTTTGTAAATCGGTCGAAGTATAGCCTCTTTTAGTTTACTAGGAAATTTATGATGTTTTACGGATAAATTTATCAATCTGGCAAGAACAGGACTTATTTTATCTGCGACGAGTTTTATGTCAGACATGCGTATTAGGTCGCTGCCCGGAGACTTGTTTGAGTTCATGTTTTTGACTACTTTTCTAATTTGATGACTTTTCATGGGCTGCCATCTCATACACACATCTGACTTTTTAACATAGTTATCCCTATCAATCAAATTATAATTACAGAAATGTTTAATCTCTTTTATCTCGTCTGTAAAAGTAGAGGCGAACTTATTACATACATATTTGTCATTGCCCATACCTTGCATGTTTGAGTGTATTATATTGTTACGTGTCGATAAGGTAATTGAAACAACGGTCACTAACGTTTTAACACAAAGATTATTTTATTCACTATAAATACACTATTTATCCTAAATAAACCTAACGAATTAACTTAAATTATAAATAAGTGGGCGCCAGGTGAAATTTAGTCGGATGTTCGACGGGTATTCGTCCAAACCCTGCCAGTCTTTCTAGCTCAGTTAAAGTGTGTTCGTTAACAAAATTACAAAATTGTTGTAGCCGTATCTCAAGGGCGTTTCGGAAGGCTAAAATGAAATTAAATAACATTAAACTTGGCTGCCCATTAATGACATTAACAAACTGTCTAAATTGAGATCCTTATGTATAACACTTACCCCTCTCGTAGATATTTCGGCACTTTAAATAACAAAACAAAACTTCGTCACTGCCACTGACGGAATGTCCAGAATTTACTCAATAACAATTATAGATTTCGGAAATTCGTTACATTTTAAATTCTTAATCACCAGGTACAGTGGTGGACATGACCACTTACTTTGTCGGCCGTTACCAGCTCAAGTGTCAATATATTTTACAACCAGATTTTAAAATCTAAATTATAAAATAGAAACAACTTGGATAAAGTTAACCCGCGCTGGGATTCGATCCTCAGACCTTTATCTCTGTAGGCAGAGCGTCGCCCATTGAGCTACGGATACAGTTAATCACCTCTCCGAAATAGGCGATCAGTTTCGGCACACGACCGTGCAAGCTATAATACGTCATAACTGACCGACCCTACGGTCTATTTTCAAATGTCAACACTTTAACATAACATACCCCTTCCCTCTTTAAAAATATGGCTTCAAATCTTTGATGTGCCATGTCCCAATACTTTTACCCTGTGCATTATTTAATCTAAAAACTATGTCAGATAGCTTCTCCGCTATGACTGACCTTTCGAATTTAGGAGCCAGTTTAGCCATGAATTTATCACTGGCCTTTGACAGGCACTTGATTCTTTTCCAAACTATATCACCTAACTGGAAAGTTTCTGGACGTCTCCTGTTATCATAATGCTGTGCACTTTTAAAATGAGAATTTTTAATTCTGTCTTGTACCTCTTTGCAAATATCCACCCGTTTCTTAAGACTTTCTAAGTAATTAACTGTGTTTATTGCATCACTATCTGCTGGTATAGACAACCGCCCTCCAAGAGGTGACGGTGCTAAATTTGAAACCGTTGTTTCCCTACCTAAAAATAAGTACGACGGTGTGTATTTAGTAGTCTCATGCACGGCTGACCTGATTGCATGACCTATCTGGTCTAAATTGGCATCCCACTCGTTATGTTTCCTACATTTAATATACGACGAAATCATAGTTCCAATAACGCGATTTACTCTTTCCGTCGGATTGCTCTGGGGATGATAGTGCGGAGTGTAACGTATTTCCATATTGTACTTAGCTGCTAAGTCCTTAAACAGATTAGATTCAAATTGCTTCCCATTGTCGCATACAATTGCTTCCGGAGCGCCAAAAAGTAACAACTGCCTCTCTACTATTTCACACATTTTATCAGATTTACCTGTTCGGAGAGGAAATAACACTGTGAACTTAGTGAAATAAGCACGACATGACTAGCAGCATGGTGTTACCCTTTTTACTTTTAGGAAAAGGACCCATAAAGTTCATGGATACAGCCTGCCACGGCCCCGTTATTTCCCTGTGACGTCCCATGTGTCCCAACGGTAATTTTTGTGATACCTTGCGACTAGCGCAACATTCGCACTCATTTACGTATTACTTCACATCCTTCAACATGTTATGCCAAAAGAATCTCTGTTTAATTCTAAGATATGTTTTCCTAATCCCTAGATGACCTGAAGCCGGATTGTCATGACATTCCTGAAAAACTTTGCCCCGTAACATTTCGGGAATGTACAGTTTCCATACATCCTCTTCATTAGGATACTCCTTCATCGGTATTCTTTTGTAAAGAATGCCATCCGAAACCAACCACTCCGAATTATCGTTTGTAGACGAGACTTTCGTTACCTTATCTTTATACCATGCATGCTTATGATGATCCAAGATTTCAATCAAACCTAATTCGCATTCCGTCTGCGCGACTCCTCTGGATAAGGCATCTGGTACCGTATGACACTTTCCTGGACTATGAATAATGTCGAAGTCAAATTGCTGTAACTTCATAGCCCAGCGTGCTAAACGGCCATGCGGATCCTTCATCTTGTGCAGCCACTGTAAAGCACTGTGATCTGTTACCACAGTAAAGTGCGTACCATCAACGTATGGCCTAAACTTCTCTACTGCATAAACAACACTAAGTAATTCTCTTTCGGAGGCCGAATACTTCTTTTCACTATCATTTAACTTCCGACTTAAGTATGCTATAGGCTGTTCCGCATCATCAGATTGCTGACAGAGTACCGCCCCAATACCGGTATTCGAAGCGTCACACTGGATGAAAAATGGCTTATCATAATTTGGACATGTCATTACCGAAGTCGAAGTAAGCTAAGTCTTAAGCTTTACCCAGGCCAATTCTGCCTCAGTGGTCCAAGTCAACTTTTTTGCTTTTCCCTTGGTGAGGTCATGAAGCGGTGCTGCTACGTCAGCGAAGTCCTTTACAAAACGTCTGTACCAACTGGCAAGCCCTATGAAACGTTTCAACTCTGTAAATGTGTTTGGCCTAGGGAAATTTAAGATCGCCTGCACTTTCTCTGGATCCGTCCTGAGCCCATCTTTATCCACAATATACCCCAAGTACCGTAGGCTAGGCCGAGCAAACCGACATTTTTCCACGTTAATCGTCAAATTAGCTGCCTTCAAAGTTGACATCACCTTCCTTAATAACGACATGTGCTCATCAAATGTAACTGAAGAAATCACAATATCATCCAGATATGCCCATACCTTGCCCTCTTCTGCATGGAACAAAATGTCCATCAACCTCTGCTGCGTCTGTGATGCATTCACCAGGCCAAATGGCATGACTTTGAAATGAAACAGCCCTCTACCAGGCACAGCAAAAGCCGTTTTCTCCTTACTGCCCTCTTCCAGCTGTATCTGCCAAAATGCCGACTTGAGATCGAGAGTACTTAAAAATTTCGCGTTACGCAGACTATCAAGAACACTTGTCACTCTAGGCAAAGGATATGTGTCACGTTTCGTAACGCGGTTTAGTTGTCTGCTGTCGAGACACAACCTGTTATCCCCATTGGGTTTTTTTACAACTACTACTGGCGAGCACAATGAGCTATACGACGGCTCCACCACATCTTTGGCTAACATCTCATCCAATTCTTTTTCAATCAACTTTTTTCCACTGGTGAAACATTGTACTGTCTCTGATATATTGGCTTACTGTCCGCTGTGTCAATAGTATGTCTCAATATTTCAGTAGTTCCTAACCCGCAACCAATCGTCTGTTTCATTTCGTCTATCAACCCTCCCAGTATTGCCTGCTGCTCCGATATAAGGTCTTCCTTTGCCATAATTATTGGACTCTTTATCTCCATCTCTCCGAGTTCCACGCGACTACGAGTAATCTCACTTTTAAACCGAATTTCCACCCCGAACTCCTTAAAAAAATCTTTACCTAATACTAATTGTTGTTTGAGAGCTGGCATCACCATAATCGGCATTACACTGAATTGACCATCAAAGCTAATCGGCACCTCAAACATTTCGGTAATATTGTGCGATGCACCACACGCCGTTGTAGCACCCTTTGGTTCCATGCTATTAGCCCTTAGCCCCAGTCTGTTCATAACTTTAGCAAACTGTAGATTACCAACCGTACGATTTGCACCACAATCTAACAATCCTGTGTAAGCGTAACCCAGAATGCTCAACTGTACATATGTTCTGTTATCGTTTTGTTTCTCTATTAATAATGGACATAAATCACACTCGGCATTATCAGCCCGCACAAAGAACTTCCTTACTGTCCCCAACCATGCCTGCCACTCACTGCTATTGCGCTTTAGGGAGAAATTCAGTTGGCAGCATTCGATGAACTTCCCCCTTGGTCTTTTCCCTTGCACACACAATCTTTTGACGTTACACCAAACCGTCCACACTTGTAGCAAAACAGTCTCTGCCTCGGCACCGAACACTCTCTAAAGGTATATCCACTTTCGCGACAATTCCAACACCGCTTGCTCGCCAGATTTGATGCCCGACTCTGTGCCGATTTAACTTCTGCAACTTCTATGACCTTACCAGGAACTATGGATTTCTCTGACTGTCCTTTATATGCCAGGTCTGGTTCTATCAAACCTTTTTCCCCCTTCGGCTGTTGAAAATTGTCACAGTTGACCTTTGTCCTCTCAACAATCCTCAACACATTTATCATCTCCTGTACCGACTCAAAATTATCTCTGCACACCGCCTGTTGATAATATGGTTGTAAGTTTTTAAGAACAATGAGCACCTTTTCATTTTCAGTAATCCTACTCGGCAAACGGTTGAACATGTTTTGCATTACCGAAATATAAATCAACACAGATTCGCCACTCCCTTGAGTACGTGCCCTTATTTCTGCTAAGAGCTCTTCTTGATAGTAAGGCCTTTGAAACGCTCGTTTTAAAAGAATGACTAACTCATCCCAACTGTCGGCATACTCTTTGTTGGCTCTGTACCAAATTAAGGCGTCTCCTTCAAAACAATCTACCGCACCACGCCACAAGTCACCGTCTGTCGCATTTCTTGCCTCTTTTAACTCAGAAACCCGCTCTATAAACGCATTAACGCTCATGTTATTTCCTCCCGAATACTTCAGACCCCACTGATATATCGGAACCAGCTTGCGTCTCGAAATATCTTCATCAAATGTCGACGAGCGAGCTACGGATACAGTTAATCACCTCTCCGAAATAGGCGATCAGTTTCGGCACACGACCGTGCAAGCTATAATACGTCATAACTGACCGACCCTACGGTCTATTTTCAAATGTCAACACTTTAACATAACAATATAATCTAAATTTTTACTATCTTTTCCTAATAATATATGTATCCTTTCCCATAATTTCTTAATATTGTTATTACATTCTATAATGCACTTTTTATCATAAGAATTTTTACTTTTATTTATGGCTTTGGTACATTTATTCCTATACCTAGTATAACTAAGTCGCTTTAGCATATTATTTGGCTCATTACACCATATGTGAAAGAATCTATCCCTTTCTAATATCATATTCTTTAAATTATCGTTAATCCAGGGTTTATGATTTCTACTTGTATTACACTTGACCGTTTTATTTACATGGCAATTGTTGTAAATGTCCAAGAATAATTGTGTTAATGCGTTATACAATTCTATTGGGCAATTTAATGACATTAAGGTATCAAAATTTGTTTCCAAAAGCATTTCTCTGACCTTGCGGTTTTCAAGGACACGTTTCGACTCAGCGCGGGCAAAATGTTTTCGTTTCGTGCCGCCTGTGCCACCGAGGGCGTCACCGCCGCGCGAGTTCGACGATGTGCCGTTGCTATAGGCGCCGGCGCGGCCGAAATCGCTCGCCGGGGCGCGGTTCCACTGCACCACAGCCGACACGAAATAATGGTCAGATATTTTGTGCTCTATAACAGCTGAGCTCTATAACAGCTGAGCTTATTAGTGCCGTGCTAACCGAGGTTCTAATATAAATATGGACTAAGCAGGATTCTACAACCTTATCAATTACTATTTCCTTACGTGTTACTATATTAATACATTTATTTGAGCCAAATTCTGTCATAATAGTTTCATACTCTAGAACATATTTATTCTGTTTATTTAATAAGTTTATATTTATATCACCACAAAAAATAAGATTCGCATTAGAGGGTACAGATTCTAGTAATGGCCGAAGGTCCTCAAGGAATTCAATGATTTTATCTTGCTTACTTATTTTAGGTGGTCTGTAAACATATAACAAATAAATAATGGACCTATGCCTTCATTTGATATGGCCACTTCAACTTGTAAAAAGTTTGGAACTCGACAAATAATGGAATTTGTATGCAACATTGCAGTCCCGAAATCGAGACTGCAATGTTTTTAATTTTTTGACTGACCATAAACTACGCACTTCGCGACTTACTTTTTAACCGGCAACCTCGACTTTGCCGTCCATTTTTGAGAAAAAGCATATTTATCGATACTTATAATGGTTTTACGTATAACGTATAACGTTTTGTAGCATAATAATTTTCAACCATAATGGTTTAAGGCATACTTAATTATTGATAGCCGTATTATACACCCTCCTCCATAACGTTTAAAACGTATTTGTCTACGTTTATATGTGAATACGAGTTTTTCATTACTTTTGTTTAATAAAGTTATATAAATAATTTAAAAAACTAATTTTAGCTTCTCAATAACTCCTCGAAAAAACCTTTTCCCTAATCTCCGTCCAAACACTTAATTCGACGGAGCCCCGCCAACGCGGGGCTCCTATTTCTGCGGTTTGTCCTTCGGACATCTAAAGAAACTTAACGAACCTTACCTACCTATTATTTAAATAAATCTATATTTATGATTAGTTTCTTTTATAAAACCGTTACTCCTACTGGAGGGGGCTCCTCTCCTTCGATCTCCTCTTTTATATGGTCTTTAGTGTGGTTATGATTATGACTAAAGTTATATTTGCTTCATGGGTTCCTCACAACCATACATATTTATTATTCGTGCTTTGTAACATTTATAAAAAAAAACATATTATGACCACTAAATATATGACTTAATTTTTTATGCCCATATTAATACTATGCACTGCAATACTTCGAACGATAAACAATTATGGATATCAAGCAGATGACTTAAATTTTTATGCGAATAAAATCAATGACTATAAAAATTATGACATAACTCATTAATGACAAAAACCCAGTTATGCTCAGGAATAATTCTGAATAAAGATTTTTATGACTTACAATCTTACGCATAAAGTGTTATGACAGTTAAAAATATGACAAAAGATGATATGCGACAAGAGGGAGTCCCTAATAATACATCACTCAACTCCTAATAAGTTATTTGTTCATGTTCCACACGACAAAACAACACGAAACAAGTAGCTTAAACTTGGAAGGCGAGACAACGGCCGTATTGCCTAAGACTCATCTTTATTTTGGCGAAGATCATTTCGATGTATATAATTTTTTTTTTTTTTCTATACTTATCTATCTTGTTTGAGGCCTAACTTAAATGTTGCATGAG
This sequence comes from Cydia strobilella, assembly GCF_947568885.1. Classification (NCBI taxonomy): domain Eukaryota; kingdom Metazoa; phylum Arthropoda; class Insecta; order Lepidoptera; family Tortricidae; genus Cydia; species Cydia strobilella. Next base: position 36,327,592 of record NC_086068.1, read on the forward strand.
AGTAGTTTTTTGAGGTTATGTTTCACATTGCACTAGGGTTGTCTTTAAGAGGTAATGACAAATTCTAATATTAACCTGCTATGGAATACACATAAAAAGCGATCTTACAGGATTTGGATTTAGTTAATTACTTAAATTAGTATGATTTTTATATAATTAAAATATTGTTTATTGTAATTATTTACAACGACGGGACTTAATCGCGTAAAATAGTTTTAAATTTACCTCCGACGAATTTAAAACTATTTTACGCGATTAAGTCCCGTCGTTGTAAATAATAATGAGTAAAAATCGTGAAAGTTTAAATCAGTGTATTGTTTATTGTACTTACAAGGAACTTTTGACATTTCTAAATTCTGCTGAACAAAAGTCTTCGTTTGATTGTAAAAACTCTCGAAGCATCATCACATCGATTCTAGACAAATTAGCACTGTTGGCCTTAGTAAATCCTTGTTCCATGATTCAAGTTATTAGTTAATATTCGGTTAAAACTAAATTGAACCCGTGAATCGTAAATAAAATAACAGGAGAACCAGTACTTTCAGTACTTTGAATATATTTTGTTGACATGAACGTGATGTCATTCGCTCTGATTGGTGTTCTGTTGGTGTTTGTAATTTTATTTTAACACCAATCTCGCCAAATATAAAAAAAAATTGTTTTTCGTATTCTACGCTTTTCATTAAATAAATATAATATTTTAGTGACTTTTAATTACTGTCATCATGCTTATTATCATTAAATACCTATTAATCACATTTACCTTGCCTTGTGCTATTAGTAACTTTCCATTGACATTATCCAGGCGTGAAGTTAGGTAATAACTCGTACAAATTACAAATAGATCAGAGAAGTTCCAAATAAACGTTGCTTGGAAATGCAGTAACTGAAAAAGATCAGGTACGTTAAACTCATGAATTTGCAGCTTACCATTAAATATGGAAATGATTTGTGTCCGTCTATCATTTTGATAACTTACCTGCGTTATCATGCCCAGTGGAATGGAATATGGCATAAACTTGTATACCCAAGGATAATTTACTCTCACAAATCCTTCGTACGTACTAGTATGTGTATGTGAATAACACGCTATGGCTTCACTCAATGCATACAGCAGAGAAAGAATATGTTCTACTAAAACGATATAATATTTGTTAATTATGGTGTTAAAATGGAGTTCAAAGTAAAATACTTAGCAAAAAGTGTAAACAAACCCAGTTATCTTTTGTGACTCGGTCACGCACTTTTTAAAATACAAACACGGTCCTATCTTCCTAGACGATTTTTTTACAGTTCAAGTGACAACACACACTTATGCAATCTAATATTGACTATACATTTACGAAAAAATCGCTAACAATTATCAAGTTACAGTATCCAATTGATAATCGCTGAATTGACTTATTTTTTATTAAAAATGCGTGTTCAAGTAACAGTGTTAGTGACTTGGTGTCGTATCATAAAAGTAGAGAAATAGGTAGTTATTTGTGCAACAAGAGAGGAAAGTTGGTTTTTCTTGCGAGTGTTTATTTTGAGTGCCGAGAAAGCGAAAGATTCTATAATTGAATTATGATTGAGTTGATTCTAAGTTAGAATCTTGAGCGTAGCGAGGGACTCAAAAACACGAGATGTAAAATAACTTTGCTGTCGTGTTGCACATATAATTTTTCACCTCAGTAGTGAGAACATATTAAAGGTTAAAATGTAATTCGAATTACACAGAATAATACAGAAAAAAAAAACGAATTTGTAATAGAGGTATGAAGTGACAGTTCATGGCTTTCACTAAATTAAAAAGCTATTTGTTTCACTCCCTGGAGTGAGGAAAGTCGCACTTTCCTCACTCCAGGGAGTGACGAAAGTAGGCTTGTTCGAGTTGCTGAGGTGAAAAAACATTTTTAAAGTGAAAATCGAAAGCAAACTACTTTAATTGAACCGTTATATAAATTAAAATAATGATATACCCAAGCAAAAAAAAAACTGAACATGGACAATCCTTTGATTTTTTATAGATCCTAAAACACTAGTACTCATTAGATAAAATGTGATATTATATTGAACCATTTAGTACAGCTATTACCTATAGGTAGACAAAAAACATGTTTTCTCAACACGCCAGTAAAAATCGTTTTAGGAGATTTTTAAATCGAGGATTTTTTTTATAACACATTACCAAATTTTTTTTTAAATATATTACTGCCCCAAAATTTTCAGTTAGACGTGTCATGACGAAACGAGTCATAAAACGTCATATCCGCACCTAAGGCAAACCCGCACTGTGCGGTGTCCGGGACAATACTAAAAACAGAATAAAATAGAGATTTAAGTGGGGCTCCCATACAACAAACGTGATCTTTGACCGAAGTTAAGCAACGTCGGGCGGGGTCAGTACAAGGATGGGTGACCGTTTTTATAGATAACGGTACGGAACCCTTCGTGTGAGAGTCCGACTCGCACTTGGCCGGTTTTTATTTAATGAACACACATCAATAGAAAAGGGGCAGATTCCATTTCTACAATTGACATGGTGTTCATCTTGTTTTGATACGACCTTGAGTCGTCTTTAAGGCGAGTTCTAATTGCATTTCACAAGCACCAATCAGCGTTACCGGCTAAAGCTGATCGGATTATTTGGGCGCGTAAGTCATGCCTGATGACATGTCTCAAGGTCGTGTCAAAACAAGATGAAACCCTTATCAAATTGTATTCATTTACAGTACTGGACATATTAAATCATACACTTCTCAAATATGAGCAAAACCGCTTATAACTAATTAGTTAACAACATATCGAAACCTTTTTACTTGTGAATAGATTGTTTAGTTTTCAGTCTTTTAAACTAACGAAAATTAAATAATGACATTCTAATTCATTTTTCAAAAAAGATTGTATTTTCAAGCGTTTGTCAATTGGCTTGGACAATATAAATAATACGTCCAGATTCCTATTGGCTTATTTTAAAATAGAAGCTAGTGTTATCAATATTGTCGTCACAAAAGTTGTAAGCTGCGTGATGGAAGTATAATTAATATTTAATTACACCGCAAGTATTACCACTTAAAATATGGCAGGAAAATAAATTTCAGTTGATGTTCGAAATCTCGTTATTCGCGATAGAAAAAAAATAGTCTTTTAGAAAAATCGCTAAAAAATACGAAGTATCCATTGGAGCAGTACAAGTAGTACAACACATCTGCAAAAAAAATAAACAATCTGAATCGTTACAAGTTTGTCTGGAAAAGGTCGGAAACACTGGACTACTCCTCGTGATGACATGAAAATAATAACATTGGACAAGCAAACCTCAAAGCTGTCATCAAGAAATATTAAAGAAACGACTAGTCTGACCATCAGTACTCGTACTATTCGCCGCCGGTTGAACGACTCGGGTCTAAAAAGTTGTTTGGCATCAAAGCGGCCCCACATCACTAAGAATAATAAAAACAAAAGGCTTATATTTGATAAGAAATATGCAGCGAAGTCTCTAGCCTTTTGGAAACAAGTATTATGGTCAAGTTTGAGTTATTCGGACAGAAACGACAGTCAAGAGTATGGCGAAAATCTGGCGATGCTCTCAAGGAACTAAACATTCAAAAGACAGTGAAACACGGAGAAGGTAACGTCAGGGTGTGGGGGTGTTTTGCTTGGTCTGTTGTGGGAAATTATTTTATTTTATTTTATTTTATTTTATTTTATTTTATTAATTCAAAAAATTTACACAGCATTACAGCGAACTAATACACTGAGAAATTTATAATAGAAAGTATTTATACAACTAGGTACATGATACAGTCTAGAAAGGACAACAGAACAAATGTAAGAAAGAAAAACTAATACAAAACAGATGATTCACGCTTATCCATCGCCTCACAGTACTTCATACATTCTTTACACAGATCCATCCAACTACTTGCAAATAAATCACATTCCGGTGCTGATGCGAGGAGCGCGTTGATATACTGTAGAGCGCGGACAAGTGGTGATTTGCTATGAGACATAGTGCGCGTTTTAGGCACAGCTAATAGGTGAGGACTTCGCGGTCGTAAATTAAATTGGGCCTTAGCTATAGATGGAACGAACAGGCGTACGAGCTGTGCAACCAGTTCAAGGCAGTCCGAGTTCCCCCGTAAGACATTACATGCAGTAGTCAAGAGCCCGTAGTTACGCCTTACCTCTAAGGAATTAAACCCCAAAACGCCAAGCAGGAACTTTGATGGGTACAAATATGGGTAATACCCGTGAATCTTCTTATATAAGAACCGCAGAAAGGCTTTTTGGATTTTTTCCAGAAACAGGACGTACTTGTCTTCATGCGGGCTCCAAACGACCGAGGCAGCTTCAAGTTTACTCCGAACTAACGCAGTGTACACTAATTTAATAGCCCTAACGTCATCAAAATCTCGCGCATTCCGAACTACAAACCCTAACCTCTGGTAGCAATTATTGGCTAACGCTTTCATGTGCTCATGAAAGTTGAGCTGCGTGTCGAGGATGACACCCAAGTCACGTATAGACTCGACACGAGTTATGGGATCAGGACCTAGCAGGTATTGGGCGAATAAGGGACTATTGGCACGGCTGAAAGTCACGGCGTATGTCAGAATAGAAGGCATTATGACTAAAAAAGTGTATATCGACATACCTATTAAGCGAGAATCTCTCTTAAAAACAGGTTTAGAAGGCAAGTACACCTTTCAACAAGACGACGATCCGAAGCATAATACTAAGAGAACAACTGCTTTTTTCAGGATAAAATTGCTTGAATGGCCGGCTCAATCCCCTGACATGAACCCAATACGAACATTTTGGGGCTACTTGGATGGAAAAATAAATAAATCTAATGTAACCAAAGAAGCGTCGTACTTTGCAGCTCTTGAGGATGCATGGAATCATATTGATTCTGAATACCTTCAAACATTAGTGGAGAGTGTGCCTCGCCGCCTGGAAGCGGTAATTAAAGCCATTTGACCAATGAAAAATGTTACCTTTCTAAAAAATAAAGTTATAACAAACTAATAAAAGCGTATTATTAGAGTTGATTTATGCATAAAGTAAATACTCATATGAGGTTAAATTATAGTGCAGTAAATAATTAAATCGTTTTCTTTAAATATGTCTTATATGCTTTTTGAAACAATCTATTTAGGTGTATGATTTATTATGCCTAGTACTATATTAATTTACTTACATATGGCTAGGAGAAGAACAACGGCGCAAGTCATGTAACATTTTAATGTTAAACTTGTATCAAAATTGGGATCTAGATCTTCTGTTTGAATTGCGTGCTTGACTAATTTAGGCCATTTTAAAGATACTTGTAGAAACAGAGCTATATATATACACGTAGTTCCATAAAAGATAGCTGGCGCTAAAAATATATAATATATTCAGACGTTTGTGTCACTCCGTTTAAAAAGGGCCTTTAGGGCTATTGCCGCTTACATCGCGAAGAGTTGCACTTTATCGAGACTTTGACTATGGCTAATGGCGTTAGCATAAACTTACGTAAGGCCTTTTTTGTATGGAGCGATACATAATCATAATCATGTGGGTATGGGTAAAAAACTTTACTAAAGTCCCTCTATCATGAATGAGAGAAGTTTTCGAGTAGAGATTCCATTTTTGAAATTTGTAATGATTAAATAACGTATGTCGTATGGTTCGAGAATTCATTATTTGTTTATATTTCAAGTTTGATTGTTCCTGTCTACTTATGAATCTTATGACTATATTGTGATAGATGTTAAAACTTGAGTAATTGTCTTCGTATTTCTTGCGTCGTTCATGAATATACAATTCAATACGTAACTTTAAAAACATCGAATTTGAATCCAGCTAGGCAAATTTATAAGGCATCGTTTCCTGCACTTGGTTGGCAGCACATGAATTGAAAAGTGTTTAAATCAAAGAATTAAAACACCCATAAAGAAATCTAACCGAAAATCACGCATTACAATTGAAGAATTCGATCAAGAGGTGATGAAGAGAACATAACAATTTACATGTTATTAATATGTACAACTAATATTAAATATGTAGGTACTTATATAATTTATTATGCTCATACATTTTTTTGCACACTGTACACAACTACACGTAAGATGGTATAGTAGTTTTTTACCCATACGTAGCTTTGGATGATATTTACCAAAAACGTTTGCTGCTATTTCATGTATATCTAAAGTATGTATAAAACTAAGGCATAGTAAAACCCTATTGATTCGCCGAGCTTCATTACGTAGATTTTTGTATAGCAGACAACATTTCGCAAATGAGAAAAGAATACGCACATCAACTTTTAGCTGATTATTCGTTTTGTAAGCGAAAATATTTTGGTTTTGCCCTTGTACAGGTTTCGACCTTGAGCCATCTTTGATATCACTTTTTAGGGTTCCGTATTATGGATGCTCATCTTGCAGAGGGCAAGTCACCGACTGCCGGAGATAAAATTGGATATCCGTTTTAATTAGGTAGGCGTTCGGTTTTTATTTCAACATTCCAGTAGTTAGGCCGTCGTATTCATCCAATAGGCATTACCTGTCCCACGACACGAGTAGACACGACACTGCCCAGTGCACCCCATACATTTTGTTAACCTGTCGCGAGTTGTCGAGGTGTGTTGGGACCTGTACGGCTCGGCAACCATGCAAGTTCGTCTTCACAAGACAAGTAACCCGATTTCCATCAAAAGGGGCGTGCGGCAAGGAGATACCATTTCACCCAAGCTTTTTGCGGCGGTACTAGAAGACGTCATTAAAACCCTTGCTTGGGACAGAACCGGTATTAACATCCATGCCATGGATTCCATTGGGTCTTCTTGTCGCACTTAAGATTCGCCGACGATATTGTTTTGTTTGCCGATGATCCATATACCATGCTTCTTTAAAAGTAGGTCTTAAGATGAATATATGTGCAAGACCAAAGTTATGACGAACATCACTGGCAATTCGAATCTCACCATAATGGTGGGAGAGGAAGAACTGGAGGTAGGAATACGTAACGTATATCTTGGACATATTTTATCTTTTGACATCAGAGGCCGTAGTCGATTTTGGAGAAAAAATGTAAAATTGATAGATTTAGTCGTTGAAATTATACGTTTTGTTACGTAATATCTAAATAACAAATATTGATTTCTATTAGCACGTCTTCTCATCTTGCCTTTTAATAATGAGGTCGCGAGCGTGCGTCACCGGTAATGCATGAAGAGAAGGGGCAGTTTTAAAAAATTCATCAAAAAATCATGGTGGTAAATTATACAAATTGATGTATAAGAATAGTTTCAGCAAATGTTGTAGATTGTTTAAGTATCAAAATTACGTTGAAATTAAATCGATTTTCAGAGAAATTGTCACTTGTTTTGAAGTAATTTCTGGAGAAAATTTATTTCGTCTAACTTTCATTTACACTACTTCAAAGTTATAATAATAAAAATGTAGTCTGATAAACGTCAAGTACAGGATATGTGTAATACAAAATTACCATGTTTAGCAGTTCAAACTTTACGAAATTTACAAATAAGAGGGACAAAATCAGTGCTTTACGCGCGTTTACCTGAACGTCCATCAGAAAAGCAAACATTACTAATTTAGTGAGTCTGTTTTCAAAAAATTGATCTGATAAAAGGTAAGATAAGAAGACGTGCTAATAGAAACCGGTACTTGTTATTTTAATTAGGTAACAAAAGGTGTAAAATTTCACGGATTAAATCTGTCAATTTTACATTTTTGCGACTAAAATCGACACCGGCCTCATAAAACAACAGGGAAAGGAGATCTTCAGGAGAATCCAGCTGGGTTGGGCAGCATTTAACAAACTAGGGGACATACCTTAATCTGATAACGTTCCACAATGCGTTCCGCAAACTCGCCTCTTTAATAAATGTGTCCTGCCCACCATGACATACGGTGCCGAGACATGGACGCTCACTAAGAAGGTTGTGCATAAAATACGAGTAGCACAGAGAGTCATGGAGCGCGCCATGCTGCGCATCAAACTTCAAGACCGAGTGAGGAATGTCGAGATCCGATGCCGCACCTAGGTGCGAGATGTGGGAGACGTTATTACCAAGCTTAAATGGAGTTTGGCGGGACATGTTGCCAGGCAGAGTGATGGCAGGTGGACCAAAATGTTGACAGATTGGTGGCCGCTTTCGGATGAAAGAAGCGCCTGGCATCCGTTGGCTCGTTGGGTGGATGACGTTCGAAAAATCGCGGGGCACTTTTGGATGAGACTAGCCCAGGACCGGGATAAGTGGCGTACACGAAGAGAGGCCTATGCTCAGCAGTGGGCGACTGAATCCTAAAATGATGATGATGATGATATTGGTTTCGGCTCCACGCACACCTCCCAAATGTCCGGAACACCATTGTATCGAGTACGGGCAAGACATATAAATGAACTAGCTGTTTCCCGCAACTTCGTACGCGTGGATTTGTTTATTGGTTTAGTTGGTATTGCAGTAGGGTTAATAATTTGTTAATAACTGAAATCCCCAATTGAAAAAAAAAATGTCATCGATATAATCCCTCTCAATTTATTAGAATAATAATTATCCAAACCGCTGAAATTCTTTTTTCTTGTATTGTATATTATGAGGGTTTAAGAAGCTTCAAGACTTTCATTCTATAAAATATTCGTACCCGATACAAGATTTCAACCCCTTTTGTTAAAAAAGGGGTTGAAAGTCCCCTTTTAGGGGATGAATTTACAAAAACGCTGATATTAGGTACTTTCCTTGTATTCTAATAACATGCTCTTTCACAAAGTGTCAAGTCCCTCGCCCAAAAAATATTCGATTTATTAGAATAATTATAAATATCCAAACCCCTGAAATTATTTTTTCTTGTATTGTATATTATAATGGTTTAAGAAGCTTTAAGTCTCTCATTCTAAAAAAATATTCGTACCCGATACTAACTTTCAACCCCTTTTGTTAAAAAGGGGTTAAAAGTCCCCTTTCAGGGGATGAATTTTCAAAAACGCTGATATTAGGTACTTTCCTTGTATTCTAATAACATGCTCTTTCACAAAGTTTCAAGTCCCTCGCCTAAAAAATATTCGATCCCAATACAAAGTTTCAACCCCTTTAATTACGGCATATATTTTAATTAGGATGAGATACGTTATACAAGCGAAACATTTATTTATACAAACCTTATTTTTTTAACAGAATTATTTTTTCGGTATATATTACGAGAATATTATTGTTATTTTTTACAAGAGGCGCAAAGTAACGCCAGCTATATCAACTATACTGCTATAGCATTCACTACGATACAAAATGGCGTTTCGTTACACAACAGAAACACATATTTATACAAACGAAATACTTTTTAAACAGAACTGTTTGTTCACCAGTATACATTACGAGAATATTATTGTTATTTCTGTACAACAGCTACAAAGTAATGCCAACTTATAAAAAAGTATAAAACTTTAGTTATTGCCTTTACAAGAATTTCTTGTAGTTTACATAACTTTTATTAATTTGTACTATAAATATTGTTTATTTAGACACTCCATGTGTTATAAATACTGAATAATCTAGTAATACACACAATCTGACTGTGTGGCACTTACAATATAACTATTTTATCATACTTAATGTATATATTACCTATACAAGTATTTATTGTCAAGTTTACATATCATTTATTAAGCTCTGCAAAAAAATATTATTTATTTGTACGATCCACGTGTTATGATTACTAAATATTTTGGTAATACACGCTATTTTAATGTGTGGCAATTGCAAGATAACTATTTCACTAAGCTCAACGAATTTAAACAGATTGGTTTGGTTATTTATACTATGTGAACAATTAGCTCCATGCATGAACTTATTTTTAGTTTTGGATTCATAATTTATATCGTTGGAACACCGGAAATGATAAAAATACTTTTGTAAACCTTAACATTATTTTATTAAAAAATATTTAAAATGTTGAAAATTTTTGAGCGGTTGAAACGCTCATAATTTTTGGCGCGAATTCGACAGAGCGTGATGACGTCACACGTTGGGCGGCCCAACTGACGTTTGCTACTAATGACACTAATCTTTCGAACGCGTGACGTCACGTGGCGTTTCGAGCGTTTCGGTCACTAGCTTTTCGCGGGCAAATTTTTGTACTTTTTATTTATAATTTTAAGTAATTAAATGGTAATTTAAAAACGGAAATGCATTTGTAACATGATATAACGGTAACAAACATCCGAATAATAGTTATTTGTTATACAAGGGTGCAAAGTTGTATTTTACCCGCGATTGTGGAATTGAAACACGAGAAGTAAGATAAGATAAGATAAGATAAGATACATTTATTGATAAAATTGTACAAATTGTACACGTCAATTCAACCATACTATAATATACAATGTCAACCATATAATTATAATAAATTTATACTTCATTACAATATACAATTTGTGTTCGTAGTTCTATTGATAAAGTTCATTATTACAATTATTATATTTATTTTCTATTCGTTATTACAATTATTGTATCTATATCTCAGTTTTTTATCTAATGTCAGGGCTTATTACACTTCCTTAAAATAAATTCATTCACACTGTAGCAACACAGGTCAAGCAACATTTTTTTAATCTTATTGTAATAGTTATTTGTTATACAAGGGTGCAAAGTTGTATTTTACCCGCGAGTGTGGAATTTAAACATGAGCAAGCGAAAGGATTCTATAGTTGAACCACGAGCGAAGCGAGTGGTTCTAAAAAAGAATCCTCAGCGTAGCGAGTGTTTCAACACACGAGAAGTAAAATACATTTGCACCCGTGTGTAACACAAAACTTTTCCCCTCACTATAGCGAGGAAAGTGCAACATCCACAGGCGTTAGATCATCTTCATCACTGGAATCACTAATTTTTTTACGATATTATAACAGAAAACACTAGAAATTCTGATTTTTACGTGAGTCGGTGAGAAGAACAGTAAAAATTTTGTTGACAATGTTGACATTTCTGTTCTGACGTATGAAATGTCAACGATGCGTTTTGAAATTGCATCGACTCAACTTGTGCGTTCAGAATTATATTTAACATCATTACAAAAAATCTAACGTTTCTTATGGAATTTTAATGTTTATGACTTAAAATTATTAAATAAAGCTAAATTTGGTATTTTTTATTAGATTCTCAAACCATTTATTTAATGATAATTAATATCGAACAAACCATTATCATGAGCGTTTTACGTTTTGTTATCTGTCAAGCTACTTAAACACGCTCCATCCAAGGTCAAATTACTTTCCCCACTAGTGGATAAAATGCGTTTTTCCCCGCTTGTTTTAAAGGATAATAGACGGCTTTCCGAGCTAGTGAGGGGAAAAATATTTTATCGCTCGCCGAGGTAATTATGTCACTAGGTAGGGTATTATAGATCTTGACACCTAGGACAGCGAGTGACTTTCGAGCTTTAGCGAGTCTGCGGTGCGGGACAAGTAGCAGGTGTGCACCACGGGTATTTCTACCATGACACTGACCGCGCGTTGTGTATTGTTTAAGATTAGACCTCACGTGTTGGCAGGCCATCAATATGAAGATACAAGGCAGAGTTAGAATTTTATGCTGCTTAAATAATGCTTGGGCTGGATGATCGTAGGGCTTACCAGATATAATTCTAAGAGCACGCTTCTGTAGTTTAAACGGTCTGTCACAGTCTGCTGACGTACCCCATAGTTCAACACCTTGGGTTAAGATTGAGTGAAAGTACCCGAAATAGGCAGTTCTGAGGTTGTCAGGTGTCAGGGTGGGTGCCAGTCTGGATAAAGCAAAACAGGCAGATGCTAACTTGTCGCAAACTGCGTCTATATGGGGTGACCATGTCAAACCTGAATCCATCGTGAAGCCTAGATATTTCACCTGATCAACTTGAGGTAAGTTAATATCATTTATAACAATATTAAATTGACATTCGTTACTTTTACGCAGTTGGAAGTGCATAATATTAGTTTTGTCAATGTTCAGTTGCATGCCGTTAGATAGGAACCATGCATAACTTCGTTCGCTTTTACTTTTCAATTATTAAAATTCTCTGCGTTAATTATTATGCATGTATCGTCAGCAAACATAATGTATTCAGGTTCCGAACATGCAGTTGTTATGTCATTAACTAACGTTAAAAAAGGTTATTCTCCATTATGGATCCCTGGGGGACAGAACACCCCCGATGGGCTCGAGATTTGATTTTGCACCGAGAACGGAAGTACTCTGCTGTCGATTAGACAAGAATGACGCAATTGTGCTCAAAAAATGTTCTTTGAAGCCGTAGCGATTTAGCTTTTTTAAGAGCAGGGCATGATCGATCATTTCGAAGGCGCGCGACAGGTCGCAGAATATCGCTGCTACCTGCCGCCCGCCCTCGAGGTGCGTCATCACCCGGGTGAACACATCGCGGGCCGCATCCCTCGTTGACCGGCCCGCCTGGTAGGCGTATTGCTGCCCATTTAAAAGGTTATTTGAGGTGAAATGCTGCATCAGTCTTGCACTCAACAAACGCTCGAAAACTTTTGATACTACAGGAATGAGCGATATTGGTTTCTTGTCGCATAATACGTGGATGCTTACGTTGCCTTCATCGTCAGTTGAGCGTAAATACACACAAGTAGCATACGCGTCTTGTGAGGCATTCACGAAACAGTGAAGATCTGTGGAGACAGAGAAGTGCACAGAACAGACCTGGGGATTGAAAGTGCAAGCAACTCACTTTTTTATGATCCTATCCCACGTCTTTTTTATGCTCTTTGGAACGTGTGCATCCCATTCTAATTTAAGTTCCCAGAGCTTCTGTAACAGAATCTTAAGTGTTATGGTGCACGGGCTTAGCAAACCTAAAGGATCGAAGATCTTACATGTATTCGATAGAATCATGCGTTTGGTGACTTTATGATCAGATTCGTTTATGTTGATTTCGAATCTGAGAGTGTCAGTACTTGGTGCCCACAATACTCCCAGTACACTTGACTCTTTTGACAAATTATGAGTCAGATTCTGTGGCTTCCTGAAATATTTCTGGACAATTTGTCCATAGATAGATAGATAGCGTTTATTCGTGGCAAAAAAGAGGATAACACGTACATAGGAAACACAACATAAATAATATAAGCCACGAAATGGTCCCGACTCAGCATGGTGCTAGCCTGGCTGGGCTAGCGCTGATCTTCCTATAGGAAAACCAGCAGAGTTAAGGACCTCGGTAACCGTCTTTAGGATGTGAGCTAGTTCGCCCTCCGTCGCGGCACCTGTCAAGAGGTCGTCGACGTAAAAGTCGTACCTTAGAGACGACAGGATCAGAACATTCCATTGCTAACTGAATCAGGCACCAGGTGCTTAAGAAAGGTGCACATGCAGTACCGTATGTTACTGTGTTCAGCTGCAGAGTTTTAAGAGGCATGTTATTCTGCTTTCTGCATAAAATAAGCTGGAGATGTCTTTGTGACTCATCTACCATGATTTGTCTATACATTTTTTACCATATCTCCAGACAATACGTACTTATGCTTGCGGAACCGAATGAGTATGTTAAACAACTCATCCTGGACCACGGGGCCAACGTGCTGAATGCTATTATTAAGAGCCCGTTATCGATTTTAGTCGCGAAAATGATACGTAATAGAAATAACAAGTACTGGTTTCTATTAGCACGTGTCGTCTTCGAGAATCTTGCCGTTTTACACATCAATTTTTTTGAAAACACTAAATTAGTAATGATTTTGTTTTCTGATGGACGTTTAGGTCAACGCGTAAAGCCCAGATTTTGTCGCTCTTATTTGTAAATTTCATGAAGTTTTGACGGCTAAAAATAGTAATTTTGTATTACACATATCCAGTACTCGACCTTTTACAGACTACATTTTTATTTTATATGACTTTGGTAGTGTTAATGAAAGTTAGACGAAATCACTTTTCTCCAGAAATTACTTCAAAACAAGTGAAAATTTATCTGAAAATAAGTAGATTCTCGAAAACGTTACCTTACAATATCGAAATTCGAAAGCTATGAAAGTACTATTAAACTTAAGATTGTTTTTTCTTATTTTTTGTTTATAGTATCACATAATAAATAACCGAGTAAAGTTGGATTAAAAGTGTCATAATTCGTCTATCGAAAGCTATGTTATTAAAGAGAATATAGTCAAGAACTGCATATATTTTTCCACGTCTACGAATATCAACGCCTCTTAGAAAAACGTGATCATATAAGGAGATTTTTCGCCTTCCGGCTCAGGGAACCGCCCTAAAGGTGGAAAATATCATCGTCAGCGGCGAACCGCAATACAAATTCCCAGTTAAAAGGCCTCGTTATGTTACAAAACTCACTCGAAGGGCTTTAATTATCCTTCATTATTTTTATATATTTATGTATTTAAATATTTATTCAATGGTTGAATCTTTTAGCACGCATTTAAAACCTTTAATCTATGTGCGCGGAGTAAGACTCTTTTGGTGAAAAAAAGCGTCTAGTATGAGAAATATGAGAATAGGTATGAATATTAAATGAATTTATCATTTTATTAAGCAATTAATCGAGATTGTAATGTCAAAAAACGTGATCATATAAGGAGATTTTTCGCCTTCTGGCTCAGGACAAAAGGCGGAAAGTGGATTGACACTTCAAAACCTAAAACCTTAAATATTGTCAAAAAAGTCTCAAATTTTCATGTTTCACGCACGATTTAGTCCCCTAAACCAAAAATTGTTATATAGGTACAATGTTAAGGACTTGATAGTGAGTATGATTTTATTTTACCTATTTTATGTTTTTTTAAACAAAGTTATTACTTTTACCTACGGGAATCAAATGCGTATTTTAAAGTATCTAAAAATAGTTTGATTGTAGTTAACACTTTAAACTTTCGCGTTTTGTACACATAATTAATGTCATTAACGGGTCTAACGCGATTAAATTTCATTATTTTACCTTTTTCCGACGTTTCAGTTAGGTTGCACTAGCTGTGGTCAAGAAAGATTGGTAAACAACACTAAACTACCCGACATTAGTTTATATAAATGTTCGGGATAGACAAATAAATTTATCTACCCGTTTCTGTTTCATGTAAAAAAAAGTCAAAAAAGAAAAAAGAAAAAAGGGAAAAAGGTAAAATAATGAAATTTAATCGCGTTATACCCGTTAATAACATTAATTATGTAATTAACTTTCTTCCTGTAATATCGTTTTAAATATTGATTCTAGAGAAAAGTGTTTCGAACGTTTTTTGTAGAAAATTGTATGTATAGATTATTTATTTATAAGAACTTATTTAGCTTTTAGCCACCGTTTACGAGTTGGTTACGAAAAACTACAAAGGAACTTTAAAATTGATTATAATTAACTTTCCCGCTTTAATATCTTTTTTTAAATATTTATCCGAGCGAAAAGTGTTTGACATGATTATTGTAGGAAATTCTATGTTAATTATTTATGTAACAGATATTTTTGCTATTCGTCATACTTTACACATTATTTACGAAGAGTTAAAAAAAGGAACCTTAGAATTGATTATAATTAACTTTCCCGCTTTTATATCTTTTTTTAAATATTGTTCCTAGCGAAAATTATTTCACATGTTTCTTGTAGGAAATTCTATGTTAATTATCTATGTAACAGATTTTTTTGCTATGCGTTATAGTTAACAAATTATTTACGAAAAACTAAAAAAGGAACCTTAGAATTGATTATAAGTAACTTTTCCTCTTTACTATCTATTTAAATATTGATCCCAGCGAAAAGTGTAATAAATCTGTTTTGTAGAAAATTTTGTGTAAATTATTTAAATTCCACAACATTTTTTGCTATTTGCCGCTGTTTACGAGTTATTTACGAAAACTTAAAAAAAGGAACCTTATAATTGATTATAATAAAATTAGCTTTCCCTCTTTAATATCTATTATTTACGAAAACTTAAAAAAAGGAACCGTACAATTAATTATAATTAACTTTCCCGCGTTAATATCCCTCTGAATATTGATTCAATCGAAACATTTTTTGCTATGCGCCACCGTTTATGAGTTATTTACGAAAACTTAAAAAAAGTTTTTGTTTAATCTTTAAAGGGCTGTATATTTGGCACTATAGCAGATGGGTACTCCAAACTTTCACAACTGCTATTTTCTGCAATAATAATTATAAAAAAAAATATTTAAAAAATATGGGTCTCCATACAAGGAACTCATGAGGGTCGGTAATAATGGCCGCCAATTTGAATATCTCACTTCCGGTTAAGATTTCGATCGAGCAACCGGCAAATTCGGATTCAGCGGGGTCAAATTACGTTAAAAAACCCGGTTGCCAAAAAGTAACATCATTCCAGTCGAAATCGATTTTGTCAAAAATGTGACCTGACTAAAACTGTACTTATGCATCATTTTGTATAATTTAGCACCATAATAATCTTCTCTTCATATATTACCGGTGACGCACGATCGCGACCTCATTATTAAAAGGCAAGATGAGAAGACGTGCTAATAGAAACCAATTCCTGTTATTTAGATATTACGTAACAAAACGTGTATAATTTCAACGACTAAATCCATCAATTTAGCATTTTTGCTCCAAAATCGTTAACGGGCTCAGAAACAACGGGCAAGCGTGTAGTTTCGCTGCGCTCACGGATCACAGCGAGGTGGGGCATAAAGTACCCGAATTAAGGCCTGCTGATCTCAGTTAAGTGACCGAGCTCCTCGTATTCACGAATAAATTTGCAATACTCATTTTTAAAGTGAGTATCTTCATTAAGTTTTTTCTCAAGGCTGTAGAAGCGCTTTTCAGCCATGCTGTGAGAGTCACCGAGAGCTACCTCTAGAGTCTCTTTTAAGGGCATGATAACTGAAAATCTACCATCATCAAGGTGCTTCGTGGTTGCAGTAAAGTAGTGTTCACAGAATTCATCATCAGCTGACAAAGTTGGTTTTGAGGTTGGACTTCTTTAAGGCTCCAAAACTTTGCCAGTTGATCGCTGACTTTCATTCACTACACACTATTAGTACATAAATATTTCCGCATTTATCTACTTTCGAATATTCGTTTGCGCTAAATGAATAGAAAAACTTTGTTTCATACAGAAATCATGCATAAATTAATGTTATCTTTTTATCAATTTTACGTATGTGTGTGTCACAAATGTCGTGTAAAAATACGTTGCGACGTTGCCACTCCATGCCTCGGCCGTCCGGGGTGGCATCGGCGCGAATTTGCAGTACCGTCATTTTCAGTGCATTTTTTGTTGACACTGATACTTGACAGGTACTTGATAGACATCAAAACGTGATCAAAACTACCTCATGTTTATTATGTGACTTGTCAATTTTATTTGTTTGTGGATTGAAAATGATGGCAACGTCTAAATCAAGTTACAAAAATCACCGGTATTCTGGTCCGCGAAAATCCAGAAAAAGAGTTCACGCTCAATTGAAGCGTAATCATTATGGTGAAGTGTCGTAAGTTCCAGTTTCATTCGTTCATTGTACTTTGTAATTTTCTCGTGCCCATCTTTCAGAAAATAATTCTCACTACTTCCGTAATCTTGTTTATAAGAAAATACTTTTCTTTTGCAAGTCGTGTAGATATATGGCGTAAAAAGAGAAAAATAGAAAAACCTCAAAATGAAGCAGCTGAAAGTGCAGGGTAAGTTTCAATTTCTCATTGCACTTTAGCTTCCTGTTAGCATCTGTTAGGTACACACCTAGATTTAGATGTGATATAATAATCTTCAACTTCTTTTCCAGACAAAATATTGTGAAAACTTATAGTTAGTAAAGTACTTATTGGTTAGTGCCTTTGTCATTTTTATGAAGGTACTTGATGATGATGATCTCCTAGACCCTTATATCATATTTGTTTTGCTTTAGATATGTAAGCGACGAAAAACTACGCCGCCTCACTACCATGTCAAACAAGTGCTTTACAAAAGCAAAATTTTGACAGAAGACATGCTTTATGGACAACAAAACATTCATTTTCTGGCATTGTACTGGAATTCAAAATAAAAAGATTTAATTCAATTCAATTCAATATTTTTATTTCGAATAAAAAGTCCATATTATTGTTAGTACAAGGCACAGCAAAACTTATAAATCTATGTTAGTGATAAAAATAAAAACAAACAAAACAAACATATAAGCTAGTTAATTGAAAAGCGGCGTGGTGCGGCCTGCGGCGGCGCGTGCAGCCGCACCCAGCGCGCGCACAATGGGGAGTCCCAGCGCTGCGCCAGCACGTTTAGAATACTCTTTGGGCTGTGGCGAAGACGGTTGATTAATGACGCACACCGTTTTCTAACTATTGCGTCGAAACTATCAGTGTGCGCCTCGGCAAATTTGCGGCGGACTTGCTTGACTTCCATGAGCGGTCTTACTCCTCGTGAAGAACGATGAGCTCTCAGGGCATTGAACTTCCTGCAGGAGTTTAGACTTGATGGAATCTGCGCTGATCTGGATACCCGAACTCTCCAATCCCATAATCATTGGCTTATACATTTCAGGTAAGCCTGCCAACATCAGCGTTCCAAGCCATTCGTCATCAATACTGAACTTAATATTTCTTAGTTTGTGGGCGGTTGACATTATCTTGTTTACGTAGTCATCGACATTACTACACGAGTCCAGCGTGGTAGTAATAAGGTCTTTCAACAAGGCTACTCTTCTGTATAACCCTTTATCATCAAACGCCTTTTCTAAATTCTCCCAGGCTTCTTTACATGTAGTGGCATTCTGCACATGTATACAGGGTGACATTAAATTGGTGATACAAAACACTTGATTGTGGCTCAGTTAATGCCCAATAGTATACTACAGTAACTCCGTTGTTATAATTAGCTGTATTTAATTATCGCTAATTTTCTAATAAAACAAATAATTAAAGTCCCGAAGTGTGGTTACCCCACGTTAAATACCTAACTGTCATACCTGTCACTCGATGTTTTCAATGTAAGTTAATAATTATCGATATCACCATTAGTGACACTCGTGTAACTAAAGCCCAGTCCAGACGGACGGGAGAATTATGGTGACATTTAAGTGCTCTAAATTAAAAAATAATGCCCCTAAACGCGCCTACTGGCGTCACAAATCTCCATTGTATCGGTCATAATCTTACAATCGAAGAAAAGGGGAATCGGCGGGCCAAATTGGCATTTGCATCCACACCACCTGATTTGATCAGACAATTTTATCAGATTAGCACAAAACTGTTCCCGTCTGGACTGGCCTTAAGCTGTTTAGTCTTATGTACCCTGATACATTTATGGTAATAATAAGCGAATCAATTTAAATTAAATTATTTATTAATGTACGTAATCTACCGAATGTAACAGAATCTTAAAATACCAACGTTTCAATAAGTAGTGTGCACCTACTTAACCTAAACGTATTTTAAGATGTGTGCAAAATGCCCACCGCCTTCCTGGACACGAAGTCTAATTCATATGATTGATTTTGAGTCTACATTGGCTTTCACAGAATTGAACACCTCAATTATCTTTTGGCGAAGTTCATAGACGGTATTTGATTCCCGTGCGTACACTCTCCTTTTAATTTCGCCACGCAAAGGATGTCGAGTCGGCCATGCGAAGATTGGGACTTCGAGACGGCTTTGCGACTGGGCCGTTTCGTCCAATCCATCTGTCAGGGAACTCTTGCTCCAAATGATTTCGCAAACTTAGAGCAAACTGCGCAAACTTGCCGGAAATGAGGATTCTCTAAATTTTGCTCCGGCACTTCTTGTAGCAAAATCGTCAACACGTTTCTCGAGAATAATTTTATCTTAAATTTTATTGTAAAACCGAAATCTTGCATAAAATCTTATTTTCTTTGACAAGTGACAAGTACTAATCAAAACACGTTTACATCATAAACTGTGGCAGGTGATTGATAACCAAAGAGGAAAGTGTTCATTTGAAATACTTTAACCTTTTCTTTGTTTATCATTATGTTAGGATAACCATGTAAAGCCTAAAAAAACGGGATAAAATAAAAAAATTAAACAAATTACTTTTGATTATTTTTAAAGCATCAGATTAATTGAGGGGCTTAGTTTAGGGAAGATGTATGTAAAACATTGATTTTGTATCACCAATTTAATGTTACCCTGTATAATTGATCGGGTCTAACAGCAAGATAAGCTTCGACTTCGCCTTTGTCTCCTTTTTAGTGTCGGTATTGGTACCAGTAACACATGTCCACAATTCTTCAAGCTCGTAGTAAGCTTGTACAGCAAATTTCCAACTTGCGTAATTTTCTCGCCCGACAAGTTTATCAATATGTATATTATTATTGCCTGATTTCGACATATTTACGTGGTAACAATAACTCGATGAACATTTGACGTAACAAAAATAATTCTCCGTTCAAACTCGCCCGTCGACGTTCGCGAGATTTGAAGTGTTCACTACGACGTTTTATTCACTTACTCTTTCTGCTTACAAACCACGCTCTGCTACCATGATGGATATTTGTAAGATATCTGTGAGTTAAATAAAACGGGAACAGAAATACATAGCCCGGGCACGATCTTCTATCCAGTGGATCACTGGCCCAGTCGGCATCACAATATCCGATTATTCCTAAGCTTTCGCTTTATTTAAGCTTTTCGCGGACGTAAGTCATAATTACGTGTTGGTGAATCAAGCTCTATCAAGTCCTCTGGTATGTAGGATGTGTCATCATTGTCGCCAGAAAAATAGTCGTCACCTGAAGACGGTTCCACGTTGCTCTCTGCTTCATCTTTACAGGGTTCTTCAGGTGACTGTTCTGCTGCCGGGCTGCTGTCGGATGTACAAGGTACGTAAATGTTGTTATCACATTTTCTGAAATTTTCTAAAAATACCACATCTCTACTCTTCGTGATCTGATTCGTTTCAGGATCGAGTATTCGGTATGCCTTGGTAGATTCACAGTAGCCGACAAATATCTGTTTTCTGGACTTTGAATCCCATTTTTGACGTTTTTCTTTAGGTATCTGAACCATAACTTCGGAGCTAAAAGTTCTGAAATTTGACAGATCGGGCTTCTTACCAGACCACTTCTACATTATGAGATTACTTCAAGGAACTATGTCAAAGATGACTCAAGAGGAATAATCGGATATTGTGATGCCGACTTGGCCAGTGATCCACTGGATAGAAGATCATGCACGGACTATGTATTTCTGTCCCAGAACGGTTGCATTTCTTGGAATTCTTGTCAGCAACAAACCGTGGCACTCTCAACGGCAGAGTCAAAATACGATGGCTGCAGCGACCCAGGAAGCTCTGTGGCTGCAACAACTGCAGGCTGAACTAGGCCAAGCTGAAGATGGTGTCATGGTGCGCTTCCTATCCACTGTGACAACCAAAGTGCAATAAAATTGGCTACTACAGACTGTTACAAGCCGAAGGGCGAAGACTAAACATTCGTTTGAATTTTCTGAGAGAAAACGTTGTGAAGGCTAAAGTGAAGTTCTTGTTTGTGAACAGTTGTAATATGGTGGCCGATAATTTAACAAAGGGACTACTTTTGAAAAACATGCTTATTGTGTTGATAAAATGGGTTTGCGTTCTGCAGGGAGTGTTGGAGATTAAGAACGCAACCTTATTAGATAGATTTTATTTTTCTGTTCTTACTGACATGTGTTGTCACGTCACTTCTTGACTTACATCAATATATGAAATACGTTTATGTTTTCTGTACCCGTTTTATTTAACTCAGATATCTTACAAATATCCATAAAATTTAATGATTCCCCATACAAACTTCCACCCCCCTTTTCACCCCCTTAAAGGATGATTTCTGGGATAAAAACTACCCTATGTCTTTCCCCGGGACTCAAACTATCACTATACCAAATTTCAACTAAATCGGTTCAGCCGTTTAAGCGTGAAGAGGTAACACACACAGACAGACAGACTTTCGCATTTATAATGTTAGTATGGAGATACAAGAATTGCTCGTTTAAAAGTATAAGAAAGATAACACAAAAAGGACAAATAAAAACAATAAAAAAGTACCTTAAAGATAACACAAAAAGGACAAATAAAAACAATAAAAAAGTACCTTACTCGTACCAGTCTTGAACCCGAATCCTCTTGCACGTATTTCCACGAACATACCGCAACGCCATTACAGCATACTTACGCTCCGTGAAATTGTCTACTACAAGGATCACGGAAACACTGTTTGCATGTGTGAGTAATAGTAGAAAATAGCATGACAAAAACACTCTGTCGACATTAAAGGTGTTTATTATAATAGTTTAATATTTATGTAAAGAGTGCGCTAAAAATACTTTTAAGTATACAGATACCAAGACTATTCCACAAAAAAATAAAACCTGAAAATTTGCGAAAGTGGCGCAATCTAGCGGGGTTTAAGCTTTGAGTAACCTAGTCGAACCACCTTAAGCTATAAAACTAATGTCGAATATGATTCTATTCAGAACCAAAAATAAAATAAAAAATGGTGCGTTATAACTATGTTATATAATTTTAAAAAATAATCAAAAGACTTAAACTTGATGACCTACTTCACACATAGAATCTTTTACAGTGAGTCGGACACTTTTTTTATCAAGTATAATATTCTAAGTCCCAGATAGACCTACATACATAGATTTGATAGAAAATTACAACCAAGTTGTAAATGCGACTTAGAGCCTAACAGTAAAATTTGCATAGTAGGGGACTATAATTTACCTAATTTAAAATGGGTCTGGGCCGCACCAGGGTTCGGTTAGGGCCCAGTTACAGTCTACCCCTAGTGAAGCCTCTAAACATCTGCTTGATACAAGTAATCTCCTCGGCCTGCTACAATACAATTATCTGATCAACCAGAATAATAGAACACTAGACTTGCTATTTTCAAATATGGACTGTAACCTCTCCCCTCCAGATGTAGTTTTGAGCAATATTGATATGCACCATCCACCCTTTCAATTTAATATTAGTCTGGCACTTGCTCCCACACTGTCCTTAACGAACGTACCAAAATATAATTTTTACAAAGCTGATTACCCGAAAATCATTAACGAAATAAATAACACAAACTGGTCGGCTGAATTAAATGCATTACAAACAAATGATGCTGTTACCAAATTTTATAACATAATTAATAAAATAATTGATAGTTATGTCCCTCTCTGTAAAAATAAAAATCTTGCTTACCCCAAATGGTTCTCAAAAGCACTCATTAAAACACTCAAACGTAAGGAAAAGGTTTGGCTAAAGTGGAAGACGTACCAGTCCCTTAGGGATTATAGAGAATTCTCTCTGTTAAGGACACGCTGCAAAAATATGATGATAACGTGCCTCCGTAATTATACCGATAACACTGAAAACGCGATGAAGACTAACATTAAATCATTTTGGGCATATATTTCACCCTTAAAAAAATCTAAATCAAACTACCCTCATACCATGTCTTTGAACAATATCTCTGCCAGCACCCCAAATGATGTATGCGAACTATTTTCGACGTTTTTTAGCTCAGTATTCGAAAATAAAAGTAAATATAATATATCCGATTTCGACCACCTTCCATGTTCACCGTATGCTAATATTATCCCCGGCATACTCATACGCGGCGCAGATATCAAGCGCAAGCTCCGTCAAATGGACGCCAACAAAGGCCCAGGTCCTGATAAAATTAGCCCCTATTTTCTCAAACATACATCCCCAGCAATAATACTCCCACTTGTAATTTTGTTCAATAAATGCCTATTAGAGGGAATATATCCTGAATACTGGAAAATATCCTATGTTACTCCTATTCACAAATCCGGGTCTAAATCTCAAATAAACAACTACAGGCCTATTTCTATACAATCATGTATCCCTAAACTGCTAGAATCCCTAATCCACGATGTAATCTATCCACTGGTACAAAATAACATTATACCTCAACAACATGGTTTTATGAAACAAAAATCGACATTAACGAACCTCCTTGTATATACGAACTTTTTTTTACCTCTATGGACAAGCGGACTCAGGTTGACGTGGTCTACACAGACTTTCGTAAAGCTTTTGACAAGGTCGACTATGTCTTGCTACTGCGTAAGCTAGCGTATAATGGCATCAAAGGTAACCTACTAAGATGGTTCGCTTCGTACCTGGATAATCGCACACAAAAAATAAGCATAAAAGGCTTCGAATCTCGAGCATCCCTGGAGCCATCTGGGGTATTCCAAGGATCTATACTGGGGCCGTTGCTGTATTCCTTGTTTATTAACGACATTAATCAGTGCTTTTTGAACTGTAACTTTGCTTTGTTTGCAGACGATTTGAAAATTTACAAAGCTGTGAAAGAATAAGCGACTGCAAACTTATCCAGGATGATCTGGACCGCTTCCATGCCTACTGTCTAACCAACAAACTGTATCTAGCCTATGATAAGTGCGTACATATAACTTTTACAAAAAACAAATGTAAAATACCAACAAATTACAACATAGGAGGAGAACCTGTCCAGGGAGTTAATCATGTTAAGGATCTAGGGGTTACGTTAGATGAAAAACTTACTTTCGATCAGCACGTTCATAAAATTACAACCAAAGCATATCAAATGTTAGGTTTCGTTCTTAGGGCAGCCAAACCACAAAAAAAAATCTCATCCTACTTGTTGTTATATAACTCCTTAGTCCGCCCCTACCTTGAATATGCCTCGCAAGTTTGGAACCCCCATTACAAAAATTACAAAAACGCGATTGAAGCCGTTCAAAAACGATTCCTGAGAGCTCTATATTATAGAATGACCCATGCTCCATTGTCATACGACAAGCTCCTCGAACGTTACAAACTCAAAACTCTGACTAGCAGACGTAACACCCAGGACGCTGTTGCCTTGTTCAACATATGTAGGGGTCATTATAACTGTCCAGAACTGCTAGAAAGTATTGGTTTCCGTGCTCCTACCTATAGAACACGAACGACAGCCCTGTTCGCGTTGCCTGCTGCATCGAACAACGCTGGAGTCCGTGCTCCGCTTCGCAGAATATGTCAAATGTACAATAACAACCTGGTCTCGGTTGACATTTTTAACGAAAATCGTGCAAATTTCAAACGTAAAGTAAACTTACTGTTATGAAGCATTATGTACCTACTTCCTTAAACTGCTTCATCATATTAACGAAATAATTTTGACCCAATACAAACTTAGCCTTACATTCATCATAATAAATGTGTAGTTCTCAAATGTTATGTGATTGAATCTTGTCAGCACTGTAATTACTACTTTAATCGTCAGTGTATCATTATTAGTTTAGTACCTATCTACTATACCTACCACATATGTTATAAGTACCTCAATCCGATGACAATGCCACTTATACACTCTTGATTTATGAATCTTAGTGGGAATTGTCTCAGGATGTAGGTTGCACCTATTAATGTAAAAACCATTCTTTTCGTTTTATATTATCTTCCTGTCTGTTTTTTTTTTTCAATAAAGAAAAAATAAAATAAAATAAGTACAATGTTCTAAGTCCCAGATAGACCTGCTTACGTAGTTCTTAAAGAAAATTGTAACCAAGTATAATATTCCAAGTAGTAGATAGAACTGTATACACAACGGTGAGAAAATCGTTGTAACTTAATCTAGTGGGCTATCTGCATTTTCTCGAAAAATACCATTAAATTCAGTTATATGAAAATAAATTAAGCAATAAAATAGAATTATAATTGTGCCAAATTTCAGTTTACTACTTTTAACACAAAAAAAGTATAAAGATTCTACTTCTGATTTGCTCTCCTGTAAAGTTGTCATTTCTCAATGAGAATCATATACGTTGCTGTCGTCGATATTTGTGTTCAGGACATCACACTGAATGCACTGATACCAAATATGTCCATATTTGCGACGACATGAGCGAAAAGTAACCTAAAGCCTGTTTCGTCAAGCCACTAGTATATGCTGAGTTAAGATAATGTTCTATAAAAACCGCTTTTAAAATTATCCACCTCACACTCATCTTTCTCAGACGAAAACATTTCAATTTGAGACTGAACTTCATTAAACTCAAACAACAAGTTTTCAATTCGTTCTAAACGAAATTTCAATTCTTTAAGTTTTAAGTCACTTATTTGGTCTTGTGTACATGCATTTAAGACATAAAAGTAATTTTTGAATCGTGTTAAACGATCCTTAATCGTGCCCCGTAATTTAGTTAACTCTTTCAGTTTCTTTCCATCAGAATCAACGCCAGAAGTTACAAATATTTTAAAGGCTAACAACATAACGTAATTAATCTTCTTCTTCTTCTGCCGTGCCTTATCCCTTTATTTGGGGTCGGCCCTCCTCGTTTTACGGCGCCAAGACAGTCGGTCTTGGGTTGTCTGATTGTCTAGTTGAGCTCGTTCTAGATCGTTAGCAACGGTTGTCCACCACGTGACGCACGGTCGTCCTCTACCTCTTCTTTTATCCGGGATAGCTAGGGCCTTCTTTACAGCGTTGTTCTCGTCCCGTCGCATTACATGGCCGTACCATCGCATACGACTTTCCACCATCTTATCCACGATGGGAGCAACTTTAAAAGAGCCTCGGATATATTCATTCCGCACTCTGTCCAATCCTGTTACTCCGGCTGCCCACCGTAGCATTTTCATTTCAGTCGTGTGCATCTTTTGTTCGTGCTGCTTTTTGACGGCCCAGCACTCGGTACCGTACATCATGGCTGGTCTTACTGCCGTTTTGTAGACTTTACCCATCAGCTGAATCGGCATTTTGGTATCACATAACACACCCGTAAGGGTTCTCCATTTTAGCCAGGCTGCATTTGTCCTATGGGTAGCGTCCGCATCGATGTTGGCATCAGCGCTTAGCATCGATCCCAGATACTTAAATTTATGTACCTTCGGTAATGGCTGTCCGTCAATTGATATGGCTTTATCAGATGATGGTCCGTCTTGAAATTTGCAATGCAGGTACTCCTGTTTTGTTTCTGCTAATGCGAAGGCCATTATTCTCTAGCGCTTGTGCCCAGTCCTGCAAGGTGTTCTGCAGGTTCTTTCCGCACTTATCGGCTATAGCTATATCGTCAGCGTATAGTAAGCACCATGGGAGAGCTGATTGGATGTGCTTGGTGAGGTAGTCCATTGACAGGTTGAATAGGAGTGGGCTTAGAGCCGAGCCTTGATGCACTCCAACTTTGACTTCAAACGGCTCACTAACTCCAGCCACACTTCTCACTTGTGTACTGATGCGGTCATACATATCTTGCACCAGACAGATGTAGTGTTCTGGTATTTCTTGTGCCCTCATAGCTTGGCATACTAATCTACGCGGTATTCTGTCAAAAGCCTTCTCGAGGTCTATGAACACGATGTGAAGGTCCTGTTTGCTGGCACGGTGCTTTTCCATGAGGATTCTTACAGTTTGTATCGCATCAGTCGTGGATCTTCCTGGAGTGAAACAGTATTGATTTTCGGATATGGATATCAGTCGGTTAAGGCGGTTATTGAGGATGCGTTCCCAGATTTTAAGCGTATGGGTTGTGAGCTTGATACCCCTGCAATTTCCGCAGTCACTAACGTCACCTTTGTTTTTATAGTACGGTACTAAAAAGCTACATCGCCATGACTCGGGAATTTTGTTGGAGATTAGGATTGCATTGAAGAGTTTTGGTTAGCTATTCTATTGCAACAGGTCCCAGCATTTTCCAGAGATCTGCGGGAATGTTGTCAGAACCTACTGCCTTATGGTTCTTCATTCTGCTAACCGCTAACCTAACCTCATCTATACTGATTTTCTGTAAGGGCCCAGCTATTCTTGAAATGTCGTAAAGTGGTTGGCTCGGGAACTCTTCATTTAGTACTAGTTTTTGATAATACTGAACCCAACGATCTTTGATTTTATTATCGTCCGTTAATAAAACTCCTTTATCATCTTTGATATATTTATTGATTTTAATGTCCTGGCCTGCTTTGTGCCGATTTCTTACTAGCTTAAATATTTCTTTGTCATTTACGGCTTGTTCTAATTTTGAGTAGAAGGCTTCCCGAGGTTCTGCCCTGTTTTGTGCCACTTTACGCTTAACCGACTTTTTGGATATTTTGTATTTCTCATGATCTTTAATTAACCCTGTTTCTTGCCATTGCTTGAAGCTCTCTTTTTTGGATCTCAAATAGCCTTTAACCTCTTCAGTCCACCATGTAGGGTCTTTATTGTCACTGAGTCTACCTTTTGATATTCCTAGCGCTACTCCGGCTTCTTTTGTACAGAAATTTTCGAATTTAGACCACATATCCTCTGCGCTGGTGGTATTGTCGTCGTCCATATCCTCTGATAGTTTTATTTGGAACCTATTTATTAGATCAACCCCCTTCTCAGTGTCTAGAAGGTACCATTTGATTCTGAAAGTTTTATTTTTAGTGTGTTTTAAAGGTCTGGGCAATTTTATACAGCTCACTAAGATTCTCTGTTGGGTGGTTAATGCTTCGCCTGGTATCACCTTGCAGTCTTTAACGGTTCCGAGTAAAGTCCTATTGGTCAGTATGAAATCAATCTGTGACTGCTTTCCTCCGCTTTTATATGTAATTAGGTGTTCTGATTTCTTGTTGAAGTATGTATTCACCAAGGCTAGGTTGTGTCTTGTGCAAAAATCTAGTATTTGTGCCCCGTCTTTATTCCTAGTGCCATACCCAAATTGACCCATAATCTCTTTGTACTCAATGTGGCATTGGCCTACATGCCCATTCAGATCACCTCCAATGTATTTTACTTCTTCTAGTGGGATAGAGTTAAGTAAATCATCGAAGTCATCCCAGAATTCTTGCTTTTCGCTGTCAGTAGACCCGGTTTGCGGTGCATACACTGAGATAATGTTGAGAGGTGGCTGTTTTTCCAAAGCTAATTTCGCCGCTATTAGTCTGTCACTTCTTCTGTCAATTTTTATTATTCGCTGCTTGAGGTTCAGATCGAGTACTATCGCAACTCCATTACGAGTTGGTAGTTCCGTGATACAAAAGTTGGTAGCCATTTCCTAGCTCCTAGCTCGTAATTAACATAACGTAATTAATGAGTTAAGCAAAGTAGAATGTGCATCAAACCAGTTAAAATAAAGTAGCAGCCGCGTGCCGTGTAGACACGGTGAGACACGTCACGTGCCGTGTAAGGTGCGCTCTGATAACGCGAGCGACTCGACACGCTAAGACACGGTGCCGCGCCGTGCGATTTACACTGCACGATGTGAAGCATTTAGCTATAAAATTAAGGTACTTAAGCATTTATTTACTCTAGTAGCATTAAGCAGTGCTTGATTTTATGTAAACACTTTCAAAAAAGGCTAGCGAAGCGGAAATAATGCAACTGTTTACGAATATTAAGAGCTAAACCACGTAAAAATTATATAAGCACCGTGGTGTACATGCAAAAAAGAAATAAACTTCTAGATTAACACGACACTTAGTGCACAAAGAATATTAGTATTACACATTCGCAATTAAACTCGCCGATCAAACAAGCTTAAAGAGGGAATATTTATAGGAAATAAAAGAAAGGATTGGGCTGCTCATCTGCAATAACGCTGACTCGCCGCGATGTAGGTAACACCATTCACTCATGTCGCATAATATCCAGCCCAGCTCGTCAATGCGTCGTATGGCGGAGTTCAAATTAGGTCCGTTAAATAACGGGTTTTGGTTTAACATGTAGATGCGTCGTATGGCGCAGTTCAAATTACATCCGTTAAATAACGGGTTTTGGTTTAACATGTAGTTTCCTTCTTTATTTCTTATGTGTTCAGTCGCCACTTTTATTGATGATGAAAACTACAGATTCTTGATTATAACGGTTTATTCGGAAATTTACATGCTGAACTTATATTTCTAATTAATTTTGAGGGATGCACGTCATGCGCGCGCGCGATCGTGTTGTTGATTGTATAGGCTCTGGCGCGCCTTCAAAATCACACGATTTTGTAACTAATGCATCGATTTTTTTATACAAATTTTATTAAAAGCTGACATTCGTTCATCTCATTTTAGGTGCAACTTTGCATAAGTTTATTTAATATATTGTAAAAGATTTAAGATTTTCAAGAGTGATTCCTTATAAACACATTCTTTGGGATAATAATTACATATATTTTTTTATTAAGAGATGTGAACGCTAGCGACTAAACGGTGACTGCCTTTTCCACTGATTTGGCCCAGTGTCAATTTGTATTGGTAACCGGGTACTCCAGGTTTAACCGGTTAACCCCGGGTTAGTGGGATGGTGCAAGTGGCCCTTAGAGGTTGTATTTTTCAAAATCTATATATATAAACGTAAAAGTCCTGACTGACTGACTGTCACTTAAATCAACGCCCAGCCCAAACCGTTGGACCTAGAGAGCTGACTTTTTCACAATAGTTAGCTTTTATGACGTTAGTATCCACTAAGAAGGGGTTTTTCAAAATTCATCCCCTAAGGTGGTGAAAAAGGGGTTGAAAGTTTGTATGGAGATCATAATTTTTTTTAGTGCGGGACTTGAAACGTCGTATAAAGGCATATTATTAAAATACAAGAAAAGTGATTTCAGCGTTTTTAAAAATTCATCCCCTAAATGGGTTAAAAAAGGGTTGAAAGTTTGACTCCATTACAAATAAAGCCTGACCAGAAATATATGATCATGCGCCATGTTGCGGAATTTCATTGGAACTAATTTCTTAGACTGGCAATAATTTTAATGATAGGTTGTCACTGTTGTCAGTGTCATTGTGGCGGTTTACTTGAATAATGCTTAAGTGTTGAATATTAAATAAAAAAAGACAAAAATGCCCAAAACTACACATAGTTAGGACCGGAACATTGTTAATAATGTAAATAATAATCTGCTGAAAAAGAACAGTTCGGTAAATTAAAGTATTACGCTACGAAACATTTCCAAATTAACATCAGAGCTGACAGGTAAACAAATCAAAATGTCATTATAGTCTGGTTATTACGACTTAGTTAATGTAGTGTCATGTTATATAAGCGAGGAAACACAGTAACAAAAATGAATTTTGAGTTTGAAAAATATTTACTATGGGCTTTGGAAACTATCAATGTTTTTAATTGACAATGTAGCAGAACCTATGTAAGGTTACGGAATATATACCTAGTATCATGACCATCATCATCATCATGGTGGCTTTTTGATGATCCAATCTTGGATGTAGACGTCTTCCCTTGAATGGAGTAACATGATAGACGAAATAAATTTTCAGCTATACTTAGAGCTGAGGCTGATGGTGTGGCTAATAGGAGTCACACCATCTGGAATATTACGGCTAAATTTAATATAATTATGTAAATTTATATAAATTTGTAGGTAAATCGAAGGCATCGATTACGTGGATTACGAGAGAAAGTTGTACCTCCTGAGGTTTTATGCTGCCAAAGAAAAGCAAACCAAAAATAAAATGCAATTAGACGACATTGACCTATGTGTGATACGTAAGAAAATACATGAATTTTATACGGCAAAAAAGAAGTACCGACTATAAAAAAAGTGTGGACACCAAATAAAGGGGTTCTTATTTTGATTACGGTGAATAAGAGTATGTAAGTCAAACGAGTTGCCAATCCACATTGTTCAGACTATACTGAATTGTTGCCATATAAATAAGAATAATAGCGCCCTCTTGACAATGATCATATATTCCTGGTCAGGCTTTACTTTGAAACTTCCTAGAAAGGCATAAAGGCCTATTACAAAAAAAGTAATATTAACGTTTTTGGAAATTCAACCCCTAAGGGGTTTAAAAAGAGGATGAAAGTTTGTCTTGGGGTTCAAATTTAATAATATAAATGTTTATTAAATATAATAAAAAACAAGAAAACTCATTTCAGCGTTGTTAAAAATTCATCCCCCAAGGTGGTGAAATAGGAGTTGAAAGTTTGTATGGAGATCAAATATTTTTGTGTGTGGGACTTGAATCATTGTATAAAGGCATATTATTAGAATACAAGAAAAGTAGTTCCAGCGTTTTTAAAAATTCATTCCTTAAAAGGGTTAAAAAGGGGTTGAAAGTTTGTATAGGGTCCAAAAAATATTTAAAGCTAAGAGTTTGAAACTTCGTAAAAAGGTATTTCATTAAAAGAGAAGAAAGCTAATTTCAGCGTTTTTGAAAATTCATCCCTTAAGGTGGTGAAAAAGGGGTAAAAGTTTGTATGGAGGTCAAACATTTTTTTAAGTGCGCGACTTGAATCTTTGCATAAAGGCATGTTATTAGAATACAAGAAAAGTGATTTCAGCGTTTTTAAAAATTTATCCCCTAAAGTGGTTAAAAAGGGGTTGAAAGTTTGTCGTGGTCCTAATTTTATTTTAAGCTAGGTACTTGAAACTTCATAGAAAGATATAATATATAATTAAAAGAGAAAAAAACTTATTTCAGCATTATTGAAATATCATCCCCCAAGGTGGTAAAAATGAGGTTGAAAGTTTGTATGGAGATCAAATATTTTTTTGAGTGCGGGACTTGAATCTTTGTATAAAGTTATTAGAATACAAGAAAAGTAATTTAAGCGTTTTTAAATATTCATCCCCTAAAAGGGTTAAAAGGGGTTGAAAGTGAATCTATAACAAATGCTTTGAAACTTCTTAGAAAGGCATTGTATAAGATTCCAAAAAAGTTATTTCAACGTTCTCAAAAATTCAACCCCTAAAGAGGTTAAAAAGGGGATGTAAGTTTATATGTGGTACAAATTTTCTTTTAAGCTAGGAACTTGAAACTTGGTAAAAAGGGCATTATATTAAAATAGACGAAAACTGATTACTTACACCGTTTTTGAAAAGTTTGTATTAATAGTTTCGGGAGCGATTTTTTTTTTAATAGTGGACTTGTAAATCTTCTAAGACGACCCGACCGACCGAATCTTCGACCCGAGAGGGATTATATCGGGAACAATTTTTTAACCGACTTCAAGATTTCAAAGGAGGAGGTTCTCAATTCGGTTGTATGTTTTTTTTTTTTTATGTTTGTTACTCCATAACTTCGTCATTTCTGGACCGATTTTGAAAATTCTTTTTTTGATTGTAAGTATATACATACAGATTGGTCCCGTTTTTGTCAAAAAGCAGTTCTGATGATGGGATCTATGAGGAATCGAGGGAACTCCTCAAATGTTCAAGGCATACATATAGTGATTTTAGTATTTTCATCAAAAACTCAAGCACTTACATTTAAAAAAGTGACATTTGATGAAGTGGAACTGCTGATGATGATCAGAACGGAACTCTTCAATGACGCATAGTTCACGTTTGGCGATTTGTCCTCTTCGTTATGTTTGTTAAGCAAGTTAGATTTTCAAGAAACATTTTTGTCAAGCTCGAGTTCTGATGATGGGATCCA
Source organism: Cydia strobilella (assembly GCF_947568885.1). Classification (NCBI taxonomy): domain Eukaryota; kingdom Metazoa; phylum Arthropoda; class Insecta; order Lepidoptera; family Tortricidae; genus Cydia; species Cydia strobilella. Next base: position 36,360,889 of record NC_086068.1, read on the forward strand.
TGAGGAATCGAGGGAACTCCTCAAATATGAAAGGCATACATATAGTGATTTTTGTATTTTTATAAACAAATCCAGCACTTCCATTTTAAAAGGTGACATTTGATGAAGTGGAACTGCTGATGATGATCAGAACGGAACCCTTTAATGACGCATAGTTCACGTTTGGCGATTTGTCCTCTTCGTTATGTTTGTTAAGCAAGTTAGGTTTTCAAGAAACATTTTTGTCAAGCTCGAGGTCTGATGATGGGATCCATGAGGAATCGAGGGAACTCCTCAAATGTGAAAGGCATACATATAGCGATTTTTGTATTTTTATCAACAAATCCAGCATTTCCATTTTAAAAAGTGACATTTGATGAAGTGGAACTGCTGATGATGATCAGAATGGAACTCTTTAATGACGCATAGTTTACGTTTGGCGATTTGTCCACTTCTTTATGTTTGTTAAGCAACTTAAGTTTTTAAGACATATTTTTGTCAAGCTCGAGTTCTGATGATGAGACCCACGAGGAACCGAGGGAACTCCTCAAATGTGAAAGGCTTACATATAGTGATTTTTGTATTTTCATCAACAAATCCAGCATTTACATTTAAAAAAGTGACATTTGATGAAGTGGAACTGCTGATGATGATCAGAATGGAACTATTCAATGACACATAGTTCACGTTTGGCGATTTGTTCTCTTCCTTATGGACCCAAACTCAAACTTGGACCCGGACTTGGACCCGGACCCGGGTCTGAACATGGACCCCAACTCGGACCCGGACCCGGACCGAACTCTGACCCAAACCTGGACCCGGACAGCCGGACACGGACCCGGACTCGGATCCGGACCCAGACCCGGACCCGGAAATGCTACTAGAAAAGTGGGTTAGGTGGGTGGGTGGGTTTTGAACTGCGATTCTCACAGAACAGAACTGCTATCAGAAAATTAGGTTAGGTTAGGTTAGAGCTGTGACCCTTACAGAAACGAAATGCTACCAGAAAAGTAGGTTAGGTTAGGTTAGAACTGCGACCCTTACAAAAACGAAATGCTACTAGAAAAGTGGGTCGGTTTACCTCCTTTTCTACATAATTAGGCAAAAGATGCTGTCTTTTTCATTTCATTGTCTGGAATCTAAGAATGCTTTCAGCGGCATCCCCCATTGAAGTCGGTTTTTTTATTCTTAAAAATTATTTCAGTTAGGGTCTTGAAACTTCGTAGTTTGTGAAAGACAAATTTCATGCGGTGTATAATTATTAACAAATGATTAACCGTCCCTACTGATATCTTTTGCTGCATAATGTTCTATATTATGCTCATGTAGAATATATAACCACCAACATACAAATCCACGCGTACGAAGTCGCGGGCATCAGCTAGTATTTTCATATTTCTTGTTCACATATACGTACTAATTACTGATCAAACCTGTTTTCTGCCAATAATGTACTTTTAGTAGTTTAACAAATGATAGACCTGCGAATAGGGAATTCGCCCGGCAAATAGTTGTTCAGAAGTGAAACGTTGTCTGCAAATCCATTACCTGCTAAGTCGGCTAATCATTAGGTACGAGCCAAAAATAACAAAATGTTGATTACCTACATGTAGTCTGCAATGTAGTTTCCAAGCGAAACATTTTATTAAAACACATTATGCACATCCATATTTGTCCGCTCAATAGTATTATTGAATAAAGGCACTTCCAGGAAATCCAGTAAAACCTAAAATTTTATTATCTTATTAGAGCATGGCTGCAAAATTTTGACGTTGACACTGATAATATTATCGTAACGTAGTGGCACTACCCAACTAACATTAGGCACTAATTATAAGGGTTAAAAGAGATCTACATAAGCGTTTGTTGACTCCAGAGGTTCCATTGACGTTCTAAAAATAGGAGTTATAGCCGGCTATAACTCCGTAATACCCCCGGATTGGGCACATATTTTTATCACCTTAGGTAGCAAAACGGCGCTACAACAGTTATAGGATGCAGTAAGAGGTAGAAGAGAGAGATAATTATTTTAGTTCACTGATGCCGGCGTTATCTGCGAATTTATGATAGCGTAATTAATTACACTGTCAATAACTATATGTATTACTAACAAAATGCTAAAGGGCCTCTGATCCATTGCATTTTTTTATTTGTGGTCCACCGCATTTAATTTTCGAAAAATTACGCAATATACGTGAAGTCCTGTTTTAAATACCTATAGCAAAACTAACATTCGGTCAATATTGAGTAAAAATATCGATTTTAATTAAGTATTTACGTTTGTAGGACGGGGAGGTGAGGGCGAAGCGAAGATAAAAGTCGGTGTTACGTTAGGCGCGTGTATTTCCAACTTGGAGGTTTTACAATACTAGCACTCGCTTGCCGAGCAAGGCCTAGCAGAGGTAGGCGCAAGCTTGACTAGAGAGTTTTCTACGGCAGAGACACTACAACACGTCAGCAATGGTGAAGGTGTCAAGCGTGCAGTACCGAGAACCTACTCGTATTTCTCCTCAAATAATCATCGGCCGTGGGCCGAGGGTCATATTTCTACGTTGAACAGTCATTAGCGAGATCTATCTCGATCACTGCGCTATCTATTGGTGGGCGCCGTAACTAGTATCCATAGTGGATTGGTATCGGTGCGGCGGCTGCGCTGCCCCGCGCGTTATGTGTTTTACGATACTAGTAGCGCCATCTGTTGGCGTGGGGTGGTAGGGGCGTTACACGTTCTAATTTATAGTTTTTGTTTTGCATATTGCTTCATCGGTCATCTTAACCTCGTAAGACCCACCATATAAAGTCTTTCAATTTTTAATTTGAACCTTATTCTAAAAGTAAATTGGAACGAATTTCGTTTGTTTTACAACGCAGTAAAACGCTAGAAATGCTACTCTATTTGTTTAATCAAAAGGTTCAAATTAGATTGCAATTAATATGTACATTTTAATGTACATTTAGACTTACGAGGTTAACATGGCGCTATAGGCTTAGGTTGTAACTTGTAAGTACGACTCTAATAACAGTATAAGATGTACTAAGTTATTGAGTAACGCTCGTCTGCGATTACATGATCTACAATAGTTATCGCCAGTTTAGAACCTTAAGTGAAAATTGCAGCTGCTTATTACTCATATAGATGTCAAGGTTTTAGAATTCACTTTGAGCTATAACACTTTATAGCGGCCAAAACAGCTAACTGTGGATCTTAAAGCTATAAGATGGACTTTCGAGTAGTCAAAATACTTATTTTCAAATTTCATTCGAAAATAGACTTGAAATCAGTAGGTATCGATTATTTCCGACTACTCGCCTTCGATTTCGAACGCACGAATCTCAAAAATTGCCCCACTGTTTCTATTATATTATAACGAAACTGTATCTATTTCAGAAACAAACAAGCGGTATGGGGAAACATTGCCACAATTGTGGGCACTGAAAAATGTAAATTGTGAGAACTGCAAAAAGAAAATCACATTAAGATCTTCATCTGCAACGAAGGTGAACAGTCGCTGCATCGAAATTCGAATGCGACTCACTTATAATATTATCGTACGATTTTAATTACTGCGAGATCTGTGGTTTAGAAACAATCTATTTCACAGAACGCAAAAAGCGAATAGAAAGGGCTAGCTTGAAGTCAAAAGAATTTAAAGAAAAGGTTCGGGCCAGTACTTCAACTATAGAAGATTTGGAAGAAAATGATAAAATTCTCTAGTTTAGACTTAGAAACCATAGTGAACAGTGAGATATCAAAAAAATATGAGTCATCTATAGATTCATCGGAAATAATAATAGAATCGCAATTCGCTAATCAAAAAGTTAATAGTGTGAGTTCAGATTAATGAGATTCTTCAGTTGTCATAATTTTAGGATTTCTCACTGTTTACCATAGTTTTGATGTCTAAATTATTTAATTCGTTATTTTCTTTTGAATCTTCTATAGTTAAAGTACTCGCCAGAAACTTTTCTTTAAATTCTTTTGACTTAAACCATTCTTTTGCATACAGGGCGCCTCCGGCGCCCATCACACTAAAAGACATTCAGCGCGCCTAGCGCGCCTTTAGATACAGGGCGCCTGCGACGCCGTTCACGCTTAAAGGTCGGGCGAAGCCCGGTATTCAGCGCGCTTTGCGCGCTCTTGCATACAGGGCGCCTGCGGCGCCCATCACACTAGAACTACACGAACACTAAAAGGTCGGGCGGAGCCACTAGTATTTACTAGCACCCAGAAGAAAAGGATGAGTATAGTTTTTTTTGTTCTTATTTACTGACAATTTGGTTTGACCAACTATATATAGATTAACGGAAATTAATAATATAATGTATTTTTATTATATATTTCTAACACGAAAACAAATATAAAGGTTTTTAGTTTAAATATTTATAGTTGTTGTTTTTGACATTTATATTTATAGTACAGATGTAGACATGTAGTGCATAATTGTTTTCTATCGTATTTTCTCGGAAACGTTCGTATTTCTCATGCTACTTCAGGCAACCTCAGTACTTTTAGTACCGAGACTGACTGAAATAGCAAGACGTACGTTTCCGTGAAAATACGATGGAAAATAATTATGCAATAGGTACATCTGTAGTTCGTAAACCGGCTTATTTAATGAATTCATTTCTTTGAGTGTATGTTTAATTAATAACTGTAGATTGTACCATCTATGCAGCCATGACAATGGCGGTCAACCCGTGAATGGTCGGATCAAAAAGCAGTAAACTAATCGCTTTTTAGCGATAAGATCGCCTGTTGTTCGACCTCTTCTCTTCGGTATTCTTTGTTTGTAATGTTTTCTGTAATTTGGTGTGCAATAAAGAGTATTTGTATTGTATTGTATTGTAAACTAGTGGCCCACTACTCACGGGTCGATGCGAAAACCAGTAAACTGTTGGCCACCAGTGAGTGCATGGCTAATAAGGTGTTGCCGTATTTAGAGGTGAAATTGAACACATTAATGTATAGTTACGCTCTTCTAGAGCCCAAAATTTGGTAGCGAGTTAGACAAAGATAACATACCCTAAGAAAATAAACACGCTATTTTTTTTGGTGCGGAGCATTAAGTAATTCGGGAGCGACCATAGTCCGAGTTCAGTCTTGATTTTTAAGAGGTTGTTTTGTGAAATAAATGATATGTTAGATCCCTTTTAATTTTAACACCAATTGTAAAATGACTGTGACAAAACTATTGCAAATAGGTTATTTATTTTATTTTAAATAAATCGTTAACGCCAAAGAGTATTCTTCGGTATATAATGTTGTCTTTAAATTGTTTGCCGCCATTGCCTCGATATAAAGTCTGTACATTTTGTGCCCCATATGCCACGACTTGATACTTATATTAGGTATATGGGTTGTTTACGTGCATTTTGTTTCTTGGCGAATGACACTTTTCATTAGGGTATGAATCGAATAATTTTCTGAAATTTTTCAGTTAAATGAATACAATCCGAAAAAAAGTTTCACATGCATCGTGGTTTCCTAAAAACACAATTTTTTTTTTAACCGGTAATTATCGTACTGCGTACAATTAAGCGAAAAAAATCGATAATCAATCACTAGCGGTCGTATGGTGACTTTTAAAAATACGTATTATTTATTAGTTTCATGCGAAAATAATATTGACCAATTTTCGTGTGCGATTATTTTCGACTACTCGCTTTTAATTTCTATCGCTCTAAACTCAAAAGTCGGCCCTAAGAACCAACACCTTACAAAAAAGGTAGGAACCGACACCTTACAATATTATTTTGCAAAATAAAATTTTAAGAATAAACTTGCATAATCAGATTATTCGATAACCAAATATGTATGAGTTTGAAATGGGTTGGGCCGGTGTCACTGTAAACACAAACTAAGTACTAGGTTAGGTGTATCTACGGAACAAAGTTTACCTCAAGTTAGCTTCGTGCTTGCTGTACAATCCGATAACTGGAAATAAGCCGAATGCTTGCCCGATTATCAAAATTGGTCTCAACGAATCTTGTAAGGTTACTGCTTTGGTCGTCACGGGTGTTTTCGCCACATGAACTTTGTTTTCTTAAAATAATAAACATACTTTAACTTGCGCCATATAATATTTATGCAATAGTACATTACTACAGAGTCCGTGTCCGTGAAGTAAGGGATGTTCCGGATGTTATGAGGTCGGCAACCCCTTTTCACGCCGAGGTATGTATAGTGCTTTTCTCAAGCATACAATGAAATAAATAAAAGCAAACTCCACGAAATCAAAGTATTATTTATAGTAAAACTAAAAGTACACACAAAATTTAAGTAACACGTAGGTGTATTTTACACGTGTCGTGTATTTTTATCGGGTCCATATTGGGTTGCATTCAAGTTTAAGTCATATCTTTGATACGCATAACAACTTGTGTCATAATCATCATTGCGCATACAAATGCAAAAGTCATATTATATTGTGTCATACATTTTAATATTTATAATATTTGATGACATACTCAGCAGTTGTCATATATTTTTTGTGAATATAGGTTTTAATTATAATGAATCAAATGTCACACCAGCTTATAATGGTTTTACGTACTTACAACGTTTTGTAGCATAATAATTATCAACCATAATGGTTTAAGGCATACTTAGTTATTGATAGCTGTATACAGGGTGGCTAAAAAATAAGTTCATTCCCGTTGCCAGGGAGGTTTTGGGATTATACTGAGCAATTTTTACTACTACTTATATTTTAACCCTCCCATAGAAAATGGACCAGCCAAAATGTATGAAACAGACAATTTTTTTTTTCGCGGTTTCGGTGTTGGTCCCATAGTAAAAGTTGCTCAGTATAATCCCAAAACCTCCCTGGCAACGGGAATGCACTTATTTTATGGCCACCATCTATACACATTCCTCCATAACGTTTTTTAGCCTCTCAACAACTCTAGAAAAACCTTTTCACGCGGGGCTCCTATTTCTGCGTAGTTTGTCCTTCGGACATCTAAAGAAACCTAACGAACCTAATCTACGTACTATTTAAATAAATCTATATGTATGATTATTGATTAGTTTGTTTTATAAAACCGTTACTCCTACTCCTACCGTTACTACTCCTAGCTCCTACTCTCCTTCGATCTCCTCTTTTATACGGTCTTTGTGTGGTTATGATTATGACTAAAGTAATATTTGCTTCATGGGTTCCTCACAACCATACATATTTATTAACATTATGACTACTAAATATATAACTATTTTTTTATGTCTATATTAATACTATGCACTGCAATACTTCGATCGAAAAACAATTATGGATATCAAGCAGATGACTTAAAATTTTTAGCGAATAAAATTAATGACCAGTGAACTTATTTCTGGGCGACCATCTCACCCCGGCCAGCAAGTTATTACTCAAGCGAACACGGGAGCTCAAGAAAGACAATACCATACCACCACACCACCACCACCACCGCATACCTATGGATTCGAGACTGGAAAATCCTCGCTCGGAAAACTGAAACTTCCAAAGTCATGGTGATTGATGGGAAATTTGACTTTTACAAGATTAAGTCACTGTTCATAGTGTTAATTTTCGTTGTTACTGGTAAAAAAACTGTTAATTTAATTATACCTACTTTGCCATATAAATTGTTCATATTCGCAACCTGCATCGCCAATGAAACCGTTTTTTATATATAAGTAAATGTGGATATTTATCGTTTTACTCACAACGCCAATCCTACTTTTTGCATATCTCCTAACTATACAAAGTCGTGTATTTTTTAATTTGTTTAATGTGTGTCAGTATAAAACTAATAGTTTCGTAGGTTATTACCAAAACTTAAGGGGACTACGTACAAAGACACAGTTTTTATTCTCACGTCGCATTATCAAATTATGATTTTATCTGCATAACTGAAAGTTGGTTAAATGCAAACTTCTATGATAGGGAATTATTCGATAACAGGTACATTGTTTATCGTTGCGATAGATCAGCTGGCGAGAGTGGTGCGGAGCGGGGCGGGGGAGTGGCCGTGAGTGGCTGTCGCCGTGCGCCGCGAGTACTTGTCTTGCCGACGCAGCGGGACTGGCCCTGCCCCTCTCCTGCATCCTCCGAGTACATATGGATAGCATTACCGTTATCGAAACACGGCGTTCAAGGACAAACGTACCTCAATATTTGTTGTGTTTATATTCCGCACGGACCACTTTATAGGAACGCGTTAGAAAACTTTTTTGAAATTTGTAGTCAGTTAATAATTGACAATCCTAATGACGTCTTCCTCATAACAGGCGATTTTAATATATCTGAAGCGCAATGGGTCAAGGCTGATTGTTCAAATTTGGGCCTTGGTAGGACTAATACTTTACCCTTACAGTTGCTAAGTGAATTTTTATCTTTTTCAGGTTTAGACCAATACAAGTTACAACAATTGCAGTAATATTAATCAGCGTATTAATTAGACCTCGTTTTTGGCAATAGAAATTGCACAGTTATACCTAGTAATGACCTCTTAACACCTGAAGATTTGCATCACAAGGCCCTACAAATTGAATTACATCTAGTTTACACACGTCCCCTCAAACCAGCTTCGACTTTTGTATATCGATATTTTAAGGCAAATTTTGATGAAAAAATATTAAATTATCTAATATCAAGTAGATTGAACTTTTTTCAGGCCGCGCATTGGAGGACTGTGTACAAATTTTTATAACATATTAAATGACTTAATCGACAAATTTGTTCCAAAAGTCCCTTAACGTACATCCTGTTCTAGGCCCCCGTGGCACACAAGGCCCCTTAGAAGACTATTAAATGAAAAAAAGAAATATCATAAGCTGTGGAAGACCTATGGTAATCCTCTGGACTTAGATACTTATAAATTGTTAAGAAAGAGAATCTCTAAATTGGAACCTGTATGTTACAGAAATTATATTAGCCATACTGAAGCTAAAATCAACACTCACCATAATTTTTTCTGGACATACATAAAATCAGTTCTCGCTAAGAGTGGCCTTCCACAGGTTATGCACTATAGGGGAATAACAGCCTCTAATGGTGCACAGATATGTGATTTATTTAATGAACATTTCCACTCCGTGTTTGAAATACCCAGCAGCGATAGTTCTATAGACCTAAATAATTTTGCTCCTGTAAATGACACTGTTTTCGACATGGACACCATTTTCATATCTAAAAATCTTGTCTCCAAATATCTTAAGCGCATTAATATTAATAAAGGTTCCGGTCCTGATGGTATTCCTCCTATTTTAATTAAAAATTGCTCTTCTAGCTTAGCAGTACCTATCAGTTTACTTTTCGAAAAATCCATAAGGGAGGCGTGCGTACCATCTATATGGAAACGTGCACTAGTTACACCGATACCTAAAGGAGAGCTTAGCGCCGATATAGGAAAGTATCGCCCGATTTCGAAATTGGCTCAATTCGGTAAGATCCTTGAAAAAATAGTCACTGATCAACTTTCTTCTGCGTTGCGTCGACATATAATTCCTAACCAACATGATTTTCTTAGCGGACTTAGTGTTGACTCGAATCTCTTATCTTATACAGAAACCATATTGCACGCATTAGATAACAACTATCAAGTGGACGCAGTGTATACCGATTTTGCCCAGGCATTTGATAAGGTTTGTCACGAACGCTTTAATTTTGAAGCTCTGGCAATTCGGTATACATGGCGACCTATTCCGCTGGTTAAAATCGTATGATGAGAACCGTTCACAGGCAGTTGCTGTGCAGGGGCACACTTCTCATTATAGACCTATAACTTCCGGTGTGCCGCAGGGATCATATTTGGGACCTTTGTTATTTGTGCTCTATATCAACGATATCACTGATTGTATACAAAACTCAAACATGCTATTATACGACGATGACACAAAAATATTCAGAGTTATCAAAAATGTGGACGATTGTACTGTCTTGCAGAATGACCTAAATAATTTTCAGGCTTTCTGTACCTCAAATAAATTAGTTTTAAATCCAGATAAATGCTCTATTATCAGCTTTAGTGGGAAGCGAACATCTATAAACTTTAAGTACACACTTTGCGATAAAGAGCTGACTCGTGTTAACCAGATCCGTGACCTCGGTGTAATTATGAAATCAAAACTTACCTTCGTACCACACATAGATAACATAGTAGCTAAATCTTTTAAGCAATTGGGATTCATATTACGAGTAGGAAAGCCTTTTAGTAGATTGTCAACTTATAAAGTATTATTCAACAGTTTACGGAGTTTAAGGTTAGAATTTGCTAGCGCCGTTTGGAATCCACTTTACAAAATTTACAGTGATAAAATAGAGAAAGTACAGAGAAAGTTTGTCAAGGCGACTGAGTACCGCACTGGACATAAATATATAGACTATACCGCCTCCATGAAAAGACACAATACTACTTTATTAAGTTCTCTTCGTGAACGTATTGATGTCTTGATACTGTACAAAATTATTAATAACATCATCGATGCCACTTCGTTAATACACTCGCTTTCTTTTAGGGTACCCCGGCGTTGTGAGCGTGCTTGTAGAAAAAACCCCTCTTTTGTATCCCCTTGAGTCGTACTTCATATGCAATGAATGGTTTCATTAGGAGAGCGTGCAGGCTCTATGACGAAAAATTTCAAAATATAGATATTTTCCATGAAACACTATGTAACTTCAAACGATTATCCTTAAAATGTATTCAACAGACATAATATTGTTTTTACATATTGTTCTACATACCTATTGTTTTTAGTATTGTTTTTACATGACTGCAAGTTTTCTGGCACTATTTATTAACACACCTTTAATTGTTATTAACGATTGAAATCGATAATTCATATAGATACTTTCAAATTAAATGCTTTAATGTTTAGGTTTACATAAATTTAATTAAGGAAACTGTAAGTCTACAATATTACTAATTACCCTTGTACCTAATGTTATTTCTTAATAAAAAAAATAAAAAAAATGTTATTTTCGCACCGAGACACAGGTACACAAACAAATATGAGCAGATAAACTGGATGAGCTATATTTAGTATTTACTTACAAGTAGGTATTTAATTAAGAGTTGAAAATATATCTGTTTCACATATCTACATCGTTGCCTTAAGCATGGAGTATAATTCCCACAGTGTTGACGATTTTATAGTTACTTTCAAATTATGCCACAAAAACTATTTCTGGTAAACTATGGGCATTTTTCTTAGCTTTTCAATTAATAAAATTTCCATAAGCAACCATATACGAGTACTTCGCCTTTGACTTGGCGGCAGCAAGTTATTTAAAGTCAATTTTGCTTACGCTGTCAATTCCAACTCCTACGATTACAATTAATATTAATTCGTCTTAATTCACATTAAATAACAAAATAAACAACGCACAATAAATCCAATAAAATAGAATGATACATTTTCAACTTTGCCTCCATAACATGTTCTGCCGTGCAATACTTAAACAACAGTAAGTGCAAAAAGTGAGTTTCGAGAAAAACACAAAAAACGCTTTCAAACCGGTTTTTTTTTGTTCTCGATGGTTATTTACAAATGCTTAAATGTCAAAATATAGCATGGAACATGAAATACGAATACATGAACACTTTTCTATTTTAAAACTTATTGAATAAATTATTGCTATTTTTCAAAATTTTACAGTTTTACTGTACCCTCGTAAAGAAGTAAAAACACAATAAATGCAGAATAAAGTGCAGTAAAAAAGCGGACTACTGTAAACAACCCTCGCACACTAATAGCTATTTGAATTAATTGCAAGCTAAAGTACAGTATTCATAACTATTTACTGTAATTTACTTGGTTATATTGATTGAGTTCTTTGAGATACCAACACGTCGTAGTACAAATAAGGTATGTTTAAAAATAATACACGAATGTATATTTAAAAAAATGTTATTCACATAAATCATTAAAGTGCAATTGTATTATACATAAGAAATTAAATTAAGTATCTCTTACTAAGTAGTTGTAATTACTAATTAGTAGTAACCCGTCGTAGAGTATCACAGAAATCAGACTTTTCTCGATGGCACTTAATTTTTGTAACCAATTCCTACAGACCAATATAATCTAACCTGTGACTATGTCACATACAAGTTCAATGAAAATGAGATCTTTATCTTAGAAAAGTAAGTTCATCTCGTCTATATTCTGAATAAAAATACTGGTAAAAAAGGTACAGTAAAACTGTAAAATTTTGAAAAATAGCAATAATTTATTAAATAATTATTAAAATAAAAAAAAGTGTTCACGTATTCGTATTTCATCTATTCCATGCTATATTTTGACATTCAAGAATTTATAAATAATCACCGAGAACACCAAAAAAAAACGGATTAAAAAGGTTTTTTGCGTTTTTCTCGAAACTCACTTTTTGCACTTACTGTTGTTTAGTATTGCACGGCAGAATGAAGGATATGACATTTTTACTGCACTTTAATTTTTTTTTATACTACGTCGGTGGCAAACAAGCATACGGCCCGCCTGATGTTAAGCAGTCTCCGTAGCCTATGTACGCCTGCAACTCCAGAGGAGTTACATGCGCGTTGCCGACCCTAACACTCCTCTCCCTCGAGCTCTGGCAACCTTACTCGTTAAATTAGTAATTATGCTGAAAAATCAATAACATTTCAAACACAGTACAAATATTTTAGAACATTTATATTGTACTTTAAACAGTTTTTGGCGTAAGTATTAACTTGTCTTTACTTGTTAATTTAGGATTGATCAGTTCGTAATGGCAGAATGTCATTACGAACCATAAAGCAGATAGTTTAGCACTTAGTTTTTTTTTCATGGCTGAATGCCATGATGCTGTGTCACAAAAATCTATGAAATGGAAATTTAAAAAACCGGCCAAGTGCGAGTCGGACTCGCGCACCGAGGGTTCCGTACATTACACAATTTAAACAATGTATTTTTATGTGAAACGTGAGTGAAAGGTAAATCGCGGTTTACGATTTATGACGTATTAAAAAAAAACTACTTACTAGATCCCGTTCAAACCAATTTTCGGTGGAAGTTTGCATGGTAATGTACATCATATATTTTTTTTTGTTTTATCATTCTCTTATTTTAGAAGTTACAGGGGGGGGGGGGACACGCAGTTTACCACTTTGGAAGTGTCTCTCGCGCAAACTATTCAGTTTAGAAAAAAAATATATTAGAAACCTCAATATCATTTTTGAAGACCTATCTATATACCCCACACGTATGGGTTTGATGAAAAAAAAATTGAGTTTCAGTTCTAAGTATGGGGAACCCCCAAAATTATTATTTTTTCTATTTTTGTGTGAAAATCTTAAAGCGGTTCACAGAATACATCTACGTACCAAGTTTCAACAGTGTAGTTCTTATAGTTTCGGAAAAAGTGGCTGTGACATACGGACGGACACACAAACAGACAGACATGACGAATCCATAAGGGTTCCGTTTTTTGCCATTTGGTTACTGAACCCTAAAAAGAGCACCTAGCCGGCCTAGGCCTGCAATTTTGTATGAAAGGACCCCGCAGCAAACATAGGGAAAAAGTGGTTTCAGTTATATCTCACGAAATTTTAGCATGATGTTAATTTGGCTCTTCTGATTATTTTTTGTATGGGCACAACTCTCAGAAGTATACTTTCAGAAATAATCAATGTAATTGTTTTATACAAAATATGTGTTTGTTAACCATTTTTACGTAATTCCTCCTCTTTGTCCTGTTTACGCGTCGTTCAACTAATAACATGCGATGTCAACGTGACATAACATAAATATTATAAAGATCTTTGATAATTACGTTATTATAAGAACATGACTTAAAAATAAGCAAAAATACTTATAGCAGATGATGGCAGCAAGAAATCCTTGCTTTGTCTGCAATAATCTTATCGCTCCTCGAGGTTTGAGATAATCGACAACCTACATAGAATCCATATAGCAATCCGATATAGGGAAACTGTTAATAATATTCCTGCCGAATATAATGACGAGTCTCGTGTATGCGTGAACTACGACCGTTTGATAATCCGGGATATAAAAGAGTTGCAACGAGATGGTAATTGCATTGTTATCAACGTGTTGAGACAAACTGCGAATCATTCGTGCGAATTGTGCGTTATTTGCAATTGTATGCAAAATCAACCCAGACATTCTATAAACGCGTGTCAAAGTATTCGTTGATGACAATATTTTTATTCCGCCTTCTATACGATGTTGTTTATTACATTTAAGGGAAGGCATCGATAAATAACAGGATCTTTGTAGGATCTTTGTGGCTAGCCCCGGAAACAAACAGATGTGATCTTCAGATAAATTTTCTTGACTATGTGATAAGGGGTTTGCTACTACTGCTACTAGTCGAAATACGAATGCTTAAAATTTCCTCGATAGAAAATAAATCCAAACTTACGTCTTCATTTTTTGGTTTTTAGCTCTGTGCAACTAGAAAACACATCTTTATCCAGCATAATCCACCTTAAAGTAAAGGTTTCCATCTCGTCTTAAGCCTCATAGCACTAAATATTAACTTATTACCTCTTATAGCGACGGATTTCTTTTAACGGATTTATGTATTCAACACAAAACGCCCATTTTACGCAGTTCGTTTTCTCTTTCTGTCATGCGTCAAAGTCATAAATGCATCCTTTATGCCAGTAACGTTAGATGGCCGTCGTGCCTCAAAGAGGTAAGATCTGTGTCAAATCGTGCACCGCTCCGAATTACGTAAAATTGGAATATCCAATACACGTTGACTCTTAGCTCCATTGTAGTAGTAACGGAATCGAAGGTCTACCTACGCTGGTGCTTTCTTTACAGGCCTATACGTTACGCATGTGTGCGTGTTTGCTTAGCTACGTCAAAATCTATACTCTTTAGACCTCAGCTTTATAGTACAGCGGCCAGAGGGCCTAAAACACCATTCGATGTGACTACAGTATACTACCGACAAGTGGTATCGTTGGGTTCGGTAGAGTCTACCGAGTACAAAATAAGAACTTGTCACTTTCTAAGAGTGTGGGGGGGATAACTGTGACGTCACAAAATCGGCGTCTAAAAATAATTAACTAGATATATCCAAAAATAAGAGAAGTTTTCTTATTTTTGGATATATCTGTTTAATTATTTATATATATAATATAGAGGATATTCACAGTCATTGTATATAAATCTTGGACTAATCCATTCAGCCATTTTCAATTTAGAGCAGTTCCAAATCAACTCAGGATTGTAAAATTTTTGAGCATTTTCTAATAATTTGTTAGACCAAGTAGTGAAAATGTTAGACTATGTTATATATTTGTAATCTACTCACAATGCCCTTTCATTTGGTACCCTACATGGTATGTTTAAAAGAAAAAAGTTAAAAACTTTGTACTGCCGATTTTGTGACGTCACAGTTATCCCCCCCACACTCTTAGAAAGTGACAAGTTGTTATTTCGTACTCAGTAGAGTCTACCGAACACAACGATACCACTTGTCGGTAGTATACTGTACAGTCACATCGAATGGTGTTTTAGGCCATCTGGCCGCTGTACTATTAGACAGTTACAGCAAAGAGGATATTATAAGATAGAGCGGTACTGTCATAGTAAATTTTGTAACCACTGTAAATTCACTGCCATCTATCGACACTTTAAAACTAAAAATGAAGATTTATAAAAATACGTTAAAAAGTGTTTTTAAATATGGATAAATGATTTTTTTTATTTGCATTAATTATTTTTATATGATTTTGACCCATGTTCTTTCACTGATATGCGTTAAAATTATAAATAACAAACGAAACCGTCAATGCCCTCTATACGAGAGTAGGCCAAAACTAGTGGCGCCATCTGATCGAGAATCAAATTTTCGTTATTTTCGAGGCACGTTTTTTCCTTAGACTGTATCCATCTATTACGGAGTTATATCTATCTTTGGTTACAACGTGTTAGGAAATTTCGACGCTTACTTAGTGTCGGATGTATCGGTAGCTGTGTGGTATTTATTAGCCATCAGAATCTAATCGTAATAACTTTTTGTTTCTTTTTTTTTTAATATCTATCAAAACGTATCTTTTTGCTTTTTTTCTATCTAAAAATAAATCGTCTGTTTCATACTCAAATAAATTGAAATTATTGAATAAATATTAATAATAAATTAATATTATTACTTTATTTATTATTAATATTTAATATTTATTTAGGTAATAAAGAACGCCGATGTCGTCTCGGATACAAGCACTTATTCTCCATCCCATGTAGTAGAACTAACTATTCTAAAAATATGTTTATTAAGCGAGCATGTACACTTTATAATGATAATAACATTGTAAAAAATGTAGACATATTTAATTGTACCATAGGCTCAATAAAATTTTTATTCAGGACTAGTATGTAAATCTAGCCGCGATCTGTCAATATCTAAAAGTGTTAATATACCTATTATGTCATGTTTGTCGATACCTATTCGCAAATTCTGTGTAACCTTTTACTAATCTGCTGAACTTAAGCCAAGATAGGTACTTTTTCGTGCTATATATGAAGATATGTTTAATAAAAATGGAAACTATAGGTCTAGACTAAGAGAAGAAACTGTAACAATATTTTATGTATGACCGTTTGTTTCATATTTAAATAAAATAAAATAAAATATTTGTTTGAATAAAATATTTTATTTCGATAAAACATATTTTTATTTGTGAGTATATTCATACTAATTTGTTGTATAGTCTAGGTCATTACATACTTACATAGTAACTTATGTGAAATAAATATTTTACCTACTTATGTTTGAAAAATCATCACGTTTATGGGAAAACAAATTGTTTTTGTTACCTTTGTAATTATATTTAAGTACCACTAAAAAAGCTCTCTGCTTACAAAAACTCACTAAGCACGGGCCGGGGTTTGAACCCGCGACCTCCGGTATGAAAGTCGCACGCTAGTAAAGCCTGACCAGGAATATATAATCACGCGCCATGTTGCGGAATTTCACTGGAACTAATTTTTTCATACTATACTGAACTGTCACCCTATACACGAAGAATAACAGCGCGCTCTTGACAATGATCATATATTTCTGGACAGGCTTTACAATTTTACACATAAGTATTTTACAATGACAGCTAGGATACCGTGGAAAAAGTAAATATTACAATGTACTCTGTTACTATGATTTTACAGTTTATTTTGATTTGACAAGGAGGAATGAGAAAAGCGTGCCGAGCAGGCTTAAATCTCTCTGTCCCTTTCTTAATGTTAAACAACCTGTACGGTAAGTGAAGCAATGGTTACGTCAAAATATGTTCAAACAGCGACTGACTGTCCCATATTATCTGTCCTAAGCAACTTACACGCACGTCGCACAATCATACGTAAACATACATACATACACCCAGGATAATTTCGGTCAGCAAAATCCTAGCCACTTGGTTTAGTAAATAGTTTAATCTAGGACAAGTTTCAAACTTGACTTATATATGACCGGGATATGAACCGTGATTACCTTTTGTATTGTTTTTGAGCTAAGTCGAAATATCGGGAACTTAAAAACAATACAAAAGGTAATCACGGTCCATATCCCGGTCAATATAAGTCTAGTGAAACTAACCGTTAATCATTCAAAACGTTTCAAACTACCAAAAAGTGCTAGCTCGCCGAAAGCATATACAGGGTGGAAAAAAATAATGGGACCGGAATGGAGGAAAAGTGCCTTTAAACCTAAAGCTAGCGCATTTTACTTAAAGGAAACATTTTTTTATGTTTAAAAAAAAACTACGTTCAAAGATTTTTCATTTTTTTTTTCAATTTCGCTTGTCTAAAAATATTCTTGGGTAGGTACTAAATATTCGATTTTATGGAGACTTAATGTTTCATGAAGAAATGTTATCATTAATATTATTAACTGTATCGACTAGTAGAATAAAATATAAAGTGGCGAATGGTTGGAGCTTCGCAGAAGTTTATTGACGGCCTCAAATTTTGGAAAAGTTGTCAAAAGAATTGAAAAAAATTGTTGCCAAAACATTGTTAAAAATATGTTATACAAAGCGAATCTGGATCATGTTTCGTCTATCGCACATGGTAGAAACAATAAAAAATTGCAATCGAGCTTTGTTACACAACGTCAATATAAATTAGTTTATAAATTGTTAATATATCATATTATCATATCGGCACTACCCGTTCAAAGTTGTAAGTACTTAACTTTCCTGCTACCCAAAGGTTGTCTGGAAGAGATCGCTTTTTAGCGATAAGACCGCCTGTTGTTACCTAGTCTTAAGCTTGTATTTCGCTTTATGTGTATATTTTTTTAACTTTATGGTGCACAATAAAGAATATTTACTTACTTAGTTACTTATACAAAAATGAGGACTTTTCATTGATGAAAAACATCCGTTTCTGGGAGCTACACCTGATGGTGTGATAGACGATGAAAGTGGAAGTGAAATGTCCCATCGTGCATCGCTCCATTTAAAATCGGCTTAGATGACGCTATCACGCAAGGAAAAGTCCAGTTGTGGCGCATACAAAAAGATAGTGATGATAAAGAAAAAAATAAAAAAAAAAACTGTCAAATGTCACATCAAGCGGATGTCTAAATTTTTCTCTCCTAAATATTTATTAAATTTTTAGCTTCGTTAATTCAATATAGATTGACGAAAAACACAAACAGAAGAGAATATATCTATTGCTCGAAAATGAATCGAAAAATTTGTTTGTAAGAGTGAACAACGCCAGCAGCATGCAAGTACAAATTGCTCTGTCAGAGTTTCTCCTCCATAACACGGATTAATATAATGAATAATCACAACGATCGTTCGATTGCGAAAAATAAAATCTTCATATAATAACCGAAGACCTGGTTTTCGGTTACGGAAGACTCCCATCACTAGCGGCTCGGTTTGACTCCAATCCAATCCACTCCTTAGGCGCCGACAGCGAAGCTCGTGGGTGCTGGCCGGAAACACCATCGAAACGGAAGAAAAGTCTCGCGACGATGGAGCCCTGTGACATCAGTGTCATTTTGATAGTTATTTTTGTTTGTTTATTTGTGATTTGTGTTCTTTTGGTTATTTAAGTTATCTTGTATTGTAAGCTCTGTTTTAAAATACTGGTTAGTGCCGATGGCTTCACTCCCGCATGCCGACAGCCAACATAATACACATTCACAACCAGCCGCCGTGTCGCTCGATGATTATGTTCAATGCCCTCATTGCCCGGCCCCAAAACTCTTGAAAGGTCGCCGAGGTCTCCACATCCACCTAGGCAAGGGTCACAAACCCATCTTCAGCCAAATTCCCACTATATCTCACCCCTCATCAGCTCCAGCACCGATCAGTCACACCAATCTTTCGGATAAACTAAGCTCTTTAAAAATTCCGTGCCCGTTATTAAACGCATTCCGCGAGGTGCAAGATTTACCGTTGCAAACCATCTAGCAAAAGCCATTGATGACTGCGTAAATGAAAATTCACTATCTAGCTGGGAATGCCTCTTATCGTTCACATACAACATTCTTAACGTTAACAAAGAAGACAAGAAATCTCTGACCTCCAAAATTAAGTTAAATTGCACCCGCCCTCACAATATAGACATTAACCATAACACTTACCATTTCAAACCCAGCCAAATCAATAAGTTAGTTGAAACAAAAATAAACGATGGAGACCTTAAAGGCGCTGCCCCACTTCTGTTTTCCAGCGACACATCTGCTCCAGACACCCCAGAGACTCTGATTGCCCTACAAAGTAAACATCCGCCGGCATCCGCAGTACCTGACCTTCCCGATCCTCCTAGCCCAGCCTTACCATGCCTACAATGCTCGGAAGACGCAGTCCAAATAGCCATCTCGTCATTTAAAAATGGCTCTGCAGGCGGCTTAGATGGATTAACACCACAACATTTAAAAGACCTAATTTCAGGTATGCCTTGTGGCCAGAGTAATAACTTACTTGCAAGCATTACTCGTCTAGTTAACTTGATGCTTGCAGGCAAAGTTAATCCTTCTATTTTACCAACCCTCTACGGCGCTAATCTCTGCGCCTTGAATAAAAAAGATGGTGGAATCAGACCCATCGCCGTAGGCTCAACCTTTCGCAGACTAACCTCTAAAATTTGCTGTAAGACTATCATTTCGGACCTAGAAAAAAAATTATAACCTTTCCAACTCGGATTCGGAAGCAAAGGTGGTTGCGAAGCAGCCGTCCACGCCTGTCGAACCTTTCTGCAGAGGCACCCAGTTGACAGAAATTCAAAAACATAGTCCGAGTATCTATCCATACATGTGGCAGTGCTATAGCTCTCCCACAAAACTGTCCTACAGAAAAAACGATATCCTGTCCTGCGTTGGCTGTCAACAGGGTGACCCTTTCGGGCCGGCCATTTTCAGCCTAGCTATTCATCCCATTATTTCGGCTGTAAATTCCAAATTCAACGTGTGGTACCTCGACGATGGTAGCTTAGGAGGCAAAGCGAATTCCGTTCTTAATGATCTTGTATCCATCATAAACCAATTCAAATCAATAGGACTAGAACTTAACACAAACAAGTGCGAACTCTATATCAATCCAGACATTTCAGACAAGCTACAAATCCAGCAAAATTTCGAAAACATCTGCCCAGGTATTAAAATCCTACAAAAAGACTCGCTCTGCCTCCTGGGTGCTCCTGTTTTCGAGGAGTCGTTCCCTGGTTTCATCAATTCAAAAGTTCATATTTTTTCAGAATTCTCGGACCGACTCCTTGAAATTAATTCCCACATGGGACTATGTATTCTTCGTTCCTGCCTTTTCGTTCCCAAATTTACATATTCCCTGCGCTGCAGTCCCTTATGGAATTTTCCAAACATAACTGCATCCATAGACTCAATACTGCACACTCAGCTGGAAAAAAAATTAAATGTCAAAATTAATGATAGCCAATTCATTCATGCCACCCTACCAATTAGATTCGCCTTACCCGCTTTTCTGTCCTCAGTACATAGTACGCTCACCCTCGTCGGCAAAATCCTTACGCCATCACTCGGTGGTTTCGAGGTAGCGTACTTGTCTGAGGCAGAAGACGCTTGGAAAATAGCCTGCCCTGGAAGAGACCTACCCATAAATAAATCAGTTCAGAGAATCTGGGATCAACCTATCTGCACACAAGTACATTCCCACATCTTAAACTCTTGCTCCACCAGCCAGGAGAAAGCACGCATTCTGGCTGTATCGGAAAGAGAGTCCGGCTCCTGGTTACATGCTCTCCCCTCCTCCAACTTTGGTACATTACTCGACAACAATACCCTCAGGCTAGCTGTCGGTTTTCGCCTGGGATCCAACATAGTATCACCCCATCGCTGCCCTTGCGGAACTTTTGTCGACAGCCTTGGACACCACGGTTTATCGTGTTCTAGGTGTGCCGGCCGCCTATCACGCCATGCCTGCCTCAATGACATCCTCCGTCGGGCCTTCGTCAGCGCCAACATTCCAGCCATTCTAGAACCACCTGGCCTCGCGCGTGACGATGGAAAGAGACCCGACGGAATGACTCTTGTGCCCTGGAGTGTCGGACGGCCCCTTATTTGGGACGCAACGTGTGTTGAAGCCCTGGCACCGTCCCACCTAGGTTCAACATCATTGAGAGTGGGCGGGGCGGCCGCAGCGGCTGAGGCGGCAAAATGCCGCAAATATATGGCTCTCACTGACCGGCATATATTTGCGACATTTGCAGTCGAGACTCTTGGACCGTGGTGCCCATGCGCTCACAAATTGTTTCGGCAGCTGGCTTAAAAAAATCTGCGAGGTCACCGGGGACCGTAGGGCTGGCTCGTTCCTCGCCCAACGGATCGGCATAGCCATCCAAAGGGGGACCGCAGCCAGCCTTATGGGAACCCTTCCATAGTCACCATCCCCCACCCATGTTATGTTTTATTTCTTTTTTAGGTATTAGTTTTGTATTAGGTAGTTTTAATTTTAGGTTATTTTTTAAATGATTATGTTATTTTATTTATTACTGTGTAACTTCAAGTGTAACTTGGTAGCAAACTTTGATAAAGATCGATAGGTTTATGTAAATCGACGATCTGACTGGTTTTTTCAAGCTCAAGGGCAAATGCATGTAGGTAGCAAAGAAAAACAAGTGCCTCTTTGCTGTATGGTATGGCGAAAATAAAATAAAAACGGAAATCATTGAGAGAGATGATAGCTTCTGGAACACAGTCATGGACCCAAAATTAATTAAATTCTATTTTGACTGCTTATTACCCGAATTAGTAGACCCAAGATTCACAAGAAATCGGCCGATACAAGATCCACCATATGTTGTCCCACAATATAATAAACAGAATGCTAAACATTAGCTATCGTTGACAAATAATCTGTACGATGTAACATGAGGAAACCGAATAATTTTAACAGCGTAATTAAAATAAAATAAAAACAAGTTTTTGTTGTAACATAGTGCAAAACGCATTTTTGATGGCGATGTTGCCACTATGGGACGTAGTCTAAGTATCCTTATTGATATCAAAAAGTTACAAGACAAAACACTGTAAAAACCAGGTTTTACGAAAACAAAGTAAAAGTCAATTTTAAGTTACAAATTTACTAATAACATTTACTTTTTATGTACGAATACATAAAAAAAATTGAAAAAACAAAACAAAAAGAAAAAAATTCGAATTTGACCTAAACTCTTATTACATTTTTACCTTCTGGTAGAAGAGCCGGCAGTAAAGTTTCGAACCAACTTGATACCGCGATGAAATGCACAATGGTTTCCCATAAAAGTGATGCTAAGTCCGAATTTGAAAGTCTGCCACGGCGGAACTAGCTGAAAGTACAAAAAAGATAGCCACTTCCGGTGCGAAAAAGGGGGGGTCATTTAACCCATCTGATACCGAAATAATATAGCTATGGCATCAGTTACAAATTTACTGGTAGATACAGAAAAGCGAAATCTGCCAGTATGATTCCTGCCGGAAGTGCTTGGCAGACGCTCTTAAAGGTGACCATCGGGACCCCTAAATAAACCCATCTGATACCAGCATGAAACCAATTCCAGTCGGTAGATATGAACCTTCACTTCAGGAATATATAAGTCTGCAATGGCGTTTTCTGCCGAAACACCTTGACATACGAGATTATGTAAGCAACATCCGTGGAACCCGTATTTTGGAATTGTACAGATTACAGACATTTTAATTATTGCAGGCTTGTGGTTTATTACCTAATGCTTTGTATGAAACTGTCAACGTCAACTGTCACGGTTGTTTATTCTCTTCAAAAATAAATCCGTTTTATTTATCATTTTAATATAAACCATAGTTTAAGCTCCTTTAAACGTTCGAAAAGTGAAAATTTCGATTCCAGTAACGTGTACCAATGTTTTGCGGATATCACGAGGAAAATATGATATAAAATACGAGTGACAGCACCACACCGCTACACCAACTACTGCATCGTCAGAAAATCTTCTTCGTTGCCCGGAATGTCCCGAACCATGTTATTTTAAAGGCCCTAGAGGCCTTAACATCCATATCACCAAAAAACACCGGCGAAGTCATACTCAACCTTCATCTACCGTACTATCTGAGCCCCAGCCAAACGCTTCAGCGCCTTCACAGTTACCAGACCACACCAGATCGGACGTACCGTTTCACCAAATTCTGAGTGATTTAAAAAAATCGCGCCCGGTATTAAAACGGATACCACGCGGTGCCCGAGTATCTGTTGCCAAATCCTTGAGCGACACGATCAAAACAATTCTTTCAGATAACTCCATACGCAAATGGGAACTCTTACTTACATTCTCCTATAAAGTCCTACATATAAATTCCGATGGAAATTCAAAATCACTCACAAAAACAGTTAAAGACAACTGCTCTCGTGAGAACAGCGATATTTCATTTCAACCCTCTCCTCACAATTTTAGGAACACCAACAACTGTTTATTTAAAAAAGTAGAGTCTAAAATTTCCGATGGCGATATAAAAGGCGCCGCCCGCTTGCTTTTTTCTGATGATGCACTAGCCCCATCTAACTCTGACACCCTCACAGCTCTACACAGCAAGCATCCACCTCCAGCTACAAACCTTTGCCTGCCTGATCCCCCACTACCGAGTGATTCAAACCTCATTGCCACCACACAGGATGTCCTTGGAGCCGTAATGTCTTTCCCCAATGGCTCTGCGGGAGGTCTGGATGGTCTGGCACCTAAGCACCTGAAAGATCTCCTGTGCAGCGGCTGTGGTGAAACGGGGGAAATACTCTTAAAGGACCTGACTACCCTGGTGAATATCATGCTGACCGGTCAGGTCCCGGACCGCATCAAGGACGTCCTGTATGGAGCCAACCTTTGTGCCCTAACAAAAAAAGACGGCGGCATCCGCCCCATTGCAGTTGGCACCACACTCCGACGTCTTGTCGCCAAGATCGCCTGCCGCTCCATCCTTTCGAAGCTTACCCCAGAACTTCAACCGGTCCAACTGGGGTTTGGCTCCAAAAGTGGATGTGAAGCCGCTGTGCACGCCGTGCGAACATTCCTCGATCATAAGGCTGGAGAGGTGCTGCTTAAGGTGGATGTTTGCAATGCCTTCAATTCCGTAGACCGGGGCACCTTGTTGACTCAAATAAAAGACAAAATTCCTCTGGTATATACATTTCTTTGGCAATGTTATAGTTCTCCTTCCAAATTATTATATAAAACCGACGTTCTGGCTTCTTCTGTAGGTTGTCAACAAGGTGACCCGCTCGGCCCAGCAATTGTTAGCCTCGCTATACATCCCATCATTAAGGAACTAAATTCAAAATTAAACGTTTGGTATTTAGATGACGGAGCCCTCGGCGGAGAAGCGATTTCCGTCCTCGAAGATTAAAAAAAAATTAACACAGACATGACAAAAATTGGCCTGTCGCTAAATTTCTCCAAGTGCGAACTTTTTATCACCGATTCCTGTCCGGACAAGGAAAATACAATCGACCTTTTTAGACAACTTGCCCCGGGTATCAAAATTATAAACAAAGAATCGCTTCACCTCCTTGGTTGTCCCGTCTTAGATCAATCCTTTGAAAACTTCGTCGACACAAAAATTCAACATTTCAAAGCAACATCACACCGTTTGGCCAAAATTAATCTTCATTCAACCTACTCAATCATTAAACATTGCCTTTTCGTCCCAAAATTTATATATATACTTCGCGGAACCCATTTTTGGAAATACCCCACTTTGGTTTCAAAATTAGATACATTAGTCGTAGAAACAATCACATCCATCTTCAATATTCCTTTTGACGATAGATCTTGGACCCAGGCTAGCCTACCCATTAGGTTCGGCGGCCTGGGTATCCGTAAAATTTCTTGTGTTGCTCTACCTGCGTTCTTGTCCTCGGTGCATGGTGCCCAAAGCCTTATAGAGAAAATATTAGATCCTTCCATTGGATCTATGGAGGCCGCACACTGCTCCGAGGCCATGAACGTTTGGTCCATAACCTGTCCCGACACGGACCCGCCTGCCAATCCCTGCTCGCAGAGGCAATGGGACGAGCCGCTCTGTCAACTAGTACGGAAAAACCTTTTAGATACGTCAACTAGTTTGGCAGACCGTGCTCGTCTCCTTGCGACTGCGGAGTGGGAGTCGGGTCTGTGGCTGCAGGCGCTTCCGTCTCCAAACATAGGTACTTTTTTAGATAACACCACCTTCCGCCTGGCAGCTAGCTTACGTTTGGGGGCATCAACAAATCAGCCACATCGCTGTCAATGCGGCGCCATGGTAGACATACTGGGCCACCATGGCCTCTCATGTGTCCGGAGCGCTGGTAGAATGTCCCGCCACGCCAGTATTAACGATGTCATCCGTCGGGCCCTTGTCAGTGCGAAAGTGCCGGCAGTCCTCGAGCCCAGCGGGCTGGCCAGGGACGACGGCAAGAGGCCTGACGGAATGACGATGGTGCCTTGGAGCATGGGTCGGCCGCTAATTTGGGATGCTACTTGCGTTGATACCCTGGCACCGTCCCATGTTCTAAGCACCAGCGCCACCGCTGGCGTTGCGGCATCCTCGGCCGAAAGCCTCAAGCGCCGCAAATATGCCGTCCTAGGAAGTAGCTACATATTTGCGGCGTTTGGCGTTGAAACCATGGGGCCATGGGGACCAAGTGCGCGTCGGCTGTATAAAGATTTGGCGACGCGCCTAATAGAGGCCTCGGGCGACCAGAGGGCTGGCCACTATTTCGCACAGCGTGTTAGTATCGCTATACAGCGTGGAAATACGGCCAGCCTTCTGGGCACCTTGCCCATTGACGGCGATTTAGGCCAAATTTTTTACCTATAGGTTAAGTTTTATTATGTTTATTTTTGTTAATTGTTTTTGAAATAAAAAAATTATCTCCTAATACTTATATTTGTATATTTTTATGACATTAATAACATATATTTCAGATTTATTAATATACACAATATAATTTGGTCATTAATTTAATACCTGCTTACGGCTTTGTACTTCTTTGTTTGCCTTATAAAGGTGCTAACAAATTAGCTACCGATATCTTTACAGTTGATAGTACTCGGCTCCTGAAGTATATGTAAGTATGAAACATTATAGGTTTTATGATGTTATTTTGAGAAAATTGGAAAACAAATTTGCTTTGTAAAAAAACTCTGTTAATGAGATAATTGAATGAGACCTCATTGAAAAGATTCTAAAACCTCTTTTAAATATAAAACTTAACTGGCCACTTTACGTTGATTTAAGACAAACAAGCAGTTAAATAATATTTTTTTAGATAGAATTATAGTTTATTTATATTGTTCGGTAAATAAAATAAAAATTATGAGAAATTTTCTTAATTTCTATTAAAAGTTAATTGTTCTCGTGTAAAGTACCATCTCGTCAAAGTAGCTAATTTGTTAGCCCCTTATATATAAATAATAAAATAATTTTAAATTACAATATCCTTTATTTACCAAAATGAACAAAATTATTTTTTATTTTTATTTTATTTATTTAATAAATCTTGCAGCTATCCTTACAGTTACCCAATGTGATAGTGTCTATTAACATTAAAAACAATAAATTACCGTACTGGGACCTCCCCCGCATATAACAAGCAAAAAATGCAAGGGTATGCGGCGTACACCCCGCGTCCGCCAGCTTCTTCAGTAGGATGTCCTTGTCTACCATGTCAAAAGCTTTCCTAAAGTCGAAGTAAGTGACATCTACCTGACCGCCGGCGTCCACCGCAGGTGCCACCCGGGACATAAGATGTAACAAGTTTCCCCCAGTACTGCGTCCCGCCCGAAAACCGTATTGAGCGTCTGACAACTGGCAACTGACCTGTTCCTGTAAGGACCTTTGTATAGCGGACTCAAAAACTTTTGCAGGGGCACACAGCACTGCAACTGGTCTATAATTACATGCTTTTGGTCCACCACTACCCTTTGGCACTGGGCTCAGATGGGCAGGAGCTTATTCAGACGAGTACAGGTTGAAGTGCGGAGTTAGACAAGGCGGGTTAACCTCACCTAAGCTATTCAATCTGTACATTAATAGCCTTATTGCGGGACTCAGCAATACCAAAGTCGGCTGCTCTATTGATGGCACCATCATCAACAATTTAAGCTATGCAGATGACATGGTGTTGTTGACTCCCGCAATGAGTGCTCTGAATAAGCTGCTGAAAATTTGCGAAACATACGCGGAGAGCCACGGGCTAAGGTATAACGCGAAAAAAACAGAGCTCCTCGTGTTTAGGCCGCAAGGTGGTCACGTGGGTGCGGTGCCACCAGCTTTCCTCTCCGCAAATGAGATTAAGCGCGTGTCACAATTTAAATAGCTGGGCCACTGGCTCACCGATGATTTATCCGATGGAGTCCCCAAATAGATGATACTGCAAGCCTTGATATACCCTACCATACTCCTCTCCTTCATTCTCCCTTACTTTTCTAAATTCTACTTCGCAATGCATAGAGTTGGTCACAGGACCGCTTCTTACACTGATAAACACGTAGGTACACTCAACACACACAACACACTTCACAATTCATCACACTTACATCTAGACACTTAAATCTTTCCCGGTTCACACAACTACACACCCAGGAACAACGCGTATACCGATAGCGCCGAGTTTCTGGTAACAAAACACTTTACAGGGTGGAGGGGTTTAGTCCGTAGGCGGCTAAATCTCCAGAGCAGCCGAGTCGGGCATGCTGCCGTATACCGGGCCGGCAGTATCCAATGAGGATTACCTCCACCTCTGACAAAAAAAAAAGATGGAGTTGATGTTGAGAGGGAGAGAAGAGCTCCGGCGGTAAAATGTAATATGCTCGCTCGCAGGTTCGCACGTTGTACGAAACAAGTAAAAAATCTCCCTTTTTTTTCTACACGTGCAGCCTGTGGGTGAAATATACGCAGAGAACGTTGAACACTATAAGAGTTCAATATAATAATGGGTTCAGGATGTTAATGGGGCTGCCGCGACACTGCAGTGCGTCGGGTATGTTTGCAGAAACGCGTACAGATGGGTTTCACGCGATTATACGTAAGCGAGTCGCATCCCTGGCGCAGCGTGTTCGTGGCAGTACCAATGGCATCCTGACCGTAGTGAGCAATAGGCTAGACTGTCCTTTTCAGAAGCACTGGATGGAGCTTCATGTTAGAGCGCCTACCCAGTCTAGGATGTAATTTTATGTTGTGTAACTTTAATATTTTTTTGTAATTGTTTTGTTTTGTGTCCTATGTAATAACTAACCATAATTTAATTACCTATGTTACATGTAAATATTAATTGTACCTATATTAACACACTACGGACCACGGTCTGCAATAAATATTTCAATTTCAATTTCAATAATGTCAGTGCGTGTCATAACAATCGATTTTAGAAAACAAGTCGCGTAAATATAACAATAATTATTTCTGAAAGTATACTTCTGAGAGAGTTGTGCCCATACAAAAAAATAATCAGGTGAGCCAAATTAACATCATACTAAAATTTCCCTGTGTTTGCTGCGGGGTCCTTTCATTAAAGACGTCTTGTCTAGCCGCGCCTGAAACTTGATACTTCGCAGCCTATTATAAGGAACATAATATCGATATTTCATTGCATGTTTGAGAAATAGTACATTACTACAGAGGCTGGCTGGGAAGAAAGGGGTTGCCGGCTGAATGCATATAGACGGCTGAACGTAGTGAGGCCAGTAGCTATGAGGCCGACAATCCCTGTTCACGCCGGTATAATGTATCCTTATATATATAGTGCTTTCCTCAAAAATTCAATGAAATAAATAAAGAAATCTCCACGAAATCAGTTTTATTTGTAAAGAAACTAAAAGTAAACCAGGCACAAAATATAACTACCACCTATCTTTATCACACTCGTCGTATATTTTACACATGTAGTTTGTCAATTTATTGCACAAATTTTCTAGATATATTTATGTATCTTTAATTTATTCGCCTTGCATCCGTCTGACTGTCGTTATAGCCACATAAATAAGTTTACATACCTAGTTTTTTGTTGATATTATGCTTCACATACATCGTTGCCTTAAGCATGGAGTATAAATTCCCACAGTGTTGACGATTTTATAGTTACATACAGTTCTTTAAATAATCTTACAAAAACTTTCTGATAGACTGTGACCATTTTTCTTAGTTTTTCAGTTTATAAAATTGCCTTAGGCATCCAAATCCTTTGCTACTTATACTCATATACTTTGCCTTTGATTATGGCGGTTGCAAGTTATTTTAAGTCAATTATACCTCCGCTCTCAATTTCATAGAAGTAATTAATATTTGTTTCATATTTTCGTCGAAACTCATATTAAATAACACAATAAACAACGTACAATAAATCCAATAAAATAGAATTACAGAATGAAAACTGTTCAACTTTGCCTCCAAAACGATTTTAAAAAATCTACGCGTGTTTGAGTAGACATTTTTACTGCTAATATTTAAATGAAATATTTTAAATGTGTATTTGTGTAGTTTAATTTTCAATTCACATTTATTGGAATTTGTTAATAATGTGTTACCTATTAATTATGTTCATGTAAATTTTATGTAAATAAAACTGCAAAATATAGAAAACATCGTTTATTGTTCTTTTTAATAGGCGTAGTGGCAGAATGTCATAACGAACCAAAAAGCAAATACAGCTTTACAGTTCTTTTTTATGGCTGAATGCGATGATGCTGTGTCACAAATATATGTGAAATGGAAATTAAAAAAGAGCTACTTCCCGGCTAGGCCTGCTATTTTGTATGAAATTTCATTAAATAACTCGTCTAACTGCGCCCCGAAACGTGATACTTCCCAGCCTAATATGTAGAACATAATAACAATATTTCATTGCATGTTTGAGAAATAGTAGATTGTTAACCAAGGGATGAAAGGCACTCATTTTTGCCGAGGTATTTTGGTGCTCGAACGCAGTGAGAGCGCCAATAGTCCGAGGCTGAAATGATGCCTTTCACCCGAGTTAAACACTCTATTTTTCATTTCAGATACGAGGAAAGTAAAATGAATGTTTTTTTTAAAACATGACTAAGTATACATTTGTATAGTATTTCTTGAGGGTACTTTCAATTAAAAAAATTGGCAAAAGTATCGTTATTTATGGAATGGAGAGTCAAATATCAAACTAGAAATTGTATAACAAATCCATTTAAACTCAAATTTCAATTGCTTGTCGTAAAAAAATTAAAAAAATCGTATATCGAACGTAAAAAGCTCTAATGCAGACACGTGTCATTTTCTGCACACCTTTTAAAACAACAACGACCCTCTTTCAGAGCATGAGAAATGAAAAGAATATTATAATCTACAAACAATACATACTGTTTGATATCCACGAGGAATAACTTTTCTTAGCGCCGCTGGCTTTAGCCATTTTTTCGGATGCCAACTTGCTTACACAAACACAAATTCCCAATAATCATTTGTTTCGGTGCCATTATTGCTTTAATGGACACAAGCCATTAGGTAAACTACACTCTTCGTTCCGTGTCTGAACTTTAGAGATCCTTTTATACATAGCTACGATTATGACAGTTCTTTAGATTTTGTAAGTCCTGAAATAAAAATTAGAATACATAAAGTAATTTTATACAGGATGCGGCTCTGATGGGAATGCGGTTTTGGTAAGTATAATTACGCGGCGTTTCAATTGGTTTGGCCGGTCGAAGTATTTTACAGATGGCGCCAGCATAACTTGCCCTATCAATCCCTAAAATCGTGTAAAATTCTTGTTTATTTAAAAAAAATTTTTTGGCCTGGATGCCCTTTAAACCAAATCTCAATAGAACAATACTAGAGAAAGGCGCAAACTATGATGGCGCAAACCTTTGACAGTTGCCAACTCCATTGGTGCAATACGAGTTAACATAGTTTTATAATATGAGAAAAATCAATTGTTTGTATTTTAGACTTCCCATTTCCGCAATAGAATTACTTTTTGGAAAACTTTGGTACCTACTGAAAATTTTAACTATGACTTTGTCCGCATAGAAATCGTACTTTCCTGGGACTTATTAGTAGTAATGTGTACAAGTCCATCTAAATATCGAAGCTTTCACATTTATACTAATATCAGGAGAAAGTCGGAATTGCGTTACATTTTCTTTTCACTCACACAACATGCCGAACCCGTTACATGAAATTCTTAACAAATCAAATATAATGGTATTAGTTAAGTAAATAAATATGCTTGTCGCATTAAATTGTCCGACAAGCTTTCGCCGGGCAAGCTTTTACCAAATTACTTATGAACATACGTACCTACGGTTTATGATATGACATATTGCTGCCCCAATATTACAAGGTTGTATGTTACATGAACATAGAACGGCAATAATAAGCTTTGAAAATAAGTATACGTATATTTCGCTGGTTAAAAATCTGGTAGATAAACGAATAATGTCAATTGTAGAAACACAAATATACTTATGGCAAAAATACAAAAATACGCCTCAATAATTTCAATATTTATTAAATATAAACAATTTGTTTTTAACCGACTTCAAGATTTCAAAGGAGGAGGTTCTCAATTCGGTTGTATGTTTTTTTTGTTTGTTACTCCATAACTCCGTCATTTCTGGACCGATTTTGAAAATTCTTTTTTTGATTATAAGTATATACATACAGATTGGTCCCGTTTTTGTCAAAAAGCAGTTCTGATGAGGAATCGAGGGAACTCCTCAAATATTAAAGGCATATATATAGTGATTTTAGTATTTTCATCAACAAATCAAGCACTTACATTTAAAAAGTAACATTTGATGAAGTGGAACTGCTGATGATGATCAGAACGGAACTCTTTAATGACGCATAGTTCACGTTTGGCGATTTGTCCTCTTCGTTATGTTTGTTAAGCCAGTTAGGTTTTCAAGAAACATTTTTGTCAAGTTCGAGTTCTGATGATGGGATCCATGAGGAATCGAGGGTACTCCTCAAATGTGAAAGGCATACATATAGTGATTTTTGTATTTTTATCAACAAATCCAGCATTTCCATTTTAAAAAGTGACATTTGATGAAGTGGAACTGCTGATGATGATCAGAATGGAACTCTTTAATGACGCATAGTTTACGTTTGGCGATTTGTCCTCTTCTTTATGTTTGTTAAGCAACTTAAATTTTTAAGACATATTTCTGTCAAGCTCGAGTTCTGATGATGAGACCCACGAGGAACCGAGGGAACTCCTCAAATGTGAAAGGCATACTTATAGTGATTTTTGTATTTTCATCAACAAATCCAGCATTTACATTTAAAAAAGTGACATTTGATGAAGTGGAACTGCTGATGATGATCAGAATGGAACTCTTCAATGACACATAATTCACGTTTGGCGATTTGTTTTCTTCCTTATGGACCCAGACCTAAACTTGGACCCGGACTCGGACCCGGACCCGGGTCTGAACATGGACCTTAACTCGGACCCGGACCTGGACCGAACTCTGACTTGGACCCGGACAGCCGGACACGGACCCGGACTCGGATCCGGACCCAGACCCGGACCCGGAAATGCTACTAGAAAAGTGGGTTAGGTGGGTGGGTGGGTTTTGAACTGCGATTCTCACAGAACAGAACTGCTATCAGAAAAGTAGGTTAGGTTAGGTTAGAGCTATCACCCTTACAGAAACGAAATGCTATCAGAAAAGTAGGTTAGGTTAGGTTAGAACTGCGACCCTTACAAAAACGAAATGCTAGTAGAAAAGTGGGTCGTTTTACCTCCTTTTTCTACATAATTAGGCAAAAGATGCTGTCTTTTTCATTTCATTGTCTGGAATCTAAGAGTGCACCATCAACAATAAGTGAACTTTCAGCGGCATCCCCCATTGAAGTCGGTTTTTTTTCTTAAAAATTATTTACATAGAACTTTGGACCCGTTAGGCAAACATTCTGTTGAGTAACATAGGACTTTGTTTGTCTCTAGCGTAGTATTTAACTAAAATTATTCATTTAATGCGGCAAAATGAGGAATATATAGAGGGAGCAGGTGTTTGTAGCCCGAGCCACGCGAGCGGTATACAGGATGGCTTGTTTAGATCTTATCAATATAGTTATGCTGTCTTTTTCATTTCATTGTCTGGAATCTAAGAGTGCACCATCAACAATAAGTGAACTTTCAGCGGCATCCCCATTGAAGTCGGTTTTTTTTTCTTAAAAATTATTTACATAGAACTTTGGACCCGTTAGGCAAACATTCTGTTGAGTAACATAGGACTTTGTTTGTCTCTAGCGTAGTATTTAACTAAAATTATTCATTTAATGCGGCAAAATGAGGAATATATAGAGGAAGCAGGTGTTTGTAGCCCGAGCCACGCGAGCGGTATACAGGATGGCTCGTTTAGATCTTATCAATATAGTTTTCCGAATTCCAATTAGCTTAAGATAAGCTCAAAACCATTTCATTTACGTATATATTTTGAAATGGAAACCCCAATTTAGGTCAATTATACTATGCAGTGATAGCTGCGTGCCACAGAATCGCAACAGCTTCATGCGCTTTGCGATGTGTATTTTAGGCAATTATCCAAATTTGAGAGAAATCGTCATGAAATTCTCGACTCCTGGACATTCCTGTATACAAGAAATTGATAATGTACACAGTTGTATTGACAGAGTCATGAAAAAGTCTGATTATTACTCACCATTAATAGTACATTACTACAGAGGCCGGGAAGGAAGGGGTTGCCGGCCGAATAGAATATACGGCCGAACGTAGTGAGGCCGGATAGTTATGAGGCCGACAACCCGTTTTCACGCCGATGTATGTATAGTGCTTTTCTCAAACGTTTAATATAGGTATATAGTTTCTCAAAGGACTGTCTTATTTCAAACATAGACAGAGAGAATCATACTATCTTTGTCTTACACTAGTACTAATACCCAAAAGAAAAGGATGCGTATAGTTTTTTTTGTTCTTATTTACAGACAAGATTTGCTTGACCAACTATATATATATCAATCAAATATCATTTATTGTTTTTTTTAATAGGCGTATTGGCAGAATGTCATAAACGAACCAAGAAGCAAATATTGCTTATAGTTTTTTTTAATGGCTGAATGCCATGATGCTTTGCCACAATTATATGTGAAATAGAAATTTAAAAAAAAGCCACTTCCCGGCCTAGGCCTGCAACTTTGTATGAAATTTCATTACAGACCTCTCGTCTAGCCGCGCCTGAAACGTAATACTTCCCAGCCTAATATAAAGAACGTAATATCAATATTACATAGCATGTTTGAGAAAATATAATTAGACTCATACAACAGGTAAATTTAGTAAAACCCTACTGCATCATACAAATGAGTAAAAATGACTTCCTAGATTTTCAAAAAGCAGGTTCGGGGCTAAAATACGCACTGGTGCCGTTCTTTAAAGTGATGGAATTAAAATTCTCTCAATCGCTATTTAAAGTGAGCTACAAACAGTCACATACAGAGGAAACATTTAAAAAAAATAATTTAAATTCCCAAAGAACCCGAAGACAGAACAATGGAAATATTTGTAATACTCCAAAGATTTTGAAAAAATACGTTGTAGGAAAGTCAAAAATAGACATTATCAAATCAATGTACATGTGGATGCCACGAGCAGGATGTGAAGTAGGTACTATTAGCTTAAGATACGTTATATACGGTCGACCTTCACCGAGACGTCTGACGGATGAAACTTATATTTTATGAAAGAAAATATGTCCCTGAACATAAATAAAAAGGGTTGCCTAAATAAATATGGTCAAGGTTATTTTTAATACATTTTTGAAAATATTTTTTTTTCTTCAAATTTCACCGACTTGTCTGACGAACGAAATAAGTTCCAATGGAAAGTATACAACTTGTACAACATGAATAAATTAGGTTGCCTATCTTATTCCGGTCACTATTATGAGGTTGCCGTGTTTTTACAGGTGAGTTTTTATCGATAATTGCACTCATCTGTCTGACGCTTGAATTATATATCAAAATGATGGTAATTTTATTCCGAATACAGTGGTATAGGGTTGCCTGCGAAAATCCGGAAAAGCTGTCCCTCCATCCGAGATTCCTCCGCGAAATAATGGGCGGAACATATTTTCTTTCATAAAATATAAGTTCCATCCGTCAGACGTCTCGGTGAAGGTCGACCGTATATAACGTATCTTAAGCTAATAGTACCTACTCCACATCCTGCTCGTGGCATCCACCTGTACATTGATTTGATAGTGTCTATTTTTGACTTTCCTACAACGTGTTTTTTCAAAATCTTTGGAGTATTACAAATATTTCCATTGTTCTGTCTTCGGGTTCTTTGGGGTTTAAATTTTTTTTTTAATGTTTCCTCTGAATGTGACTGTTTGTAGCTCACTTTAAATAGCGATTGAGAGAATTTTAATTCCGTACCCTTTAGAGAACGGCACCAGTGCGTATTTTAGCCCCGAACCTGCTTTTTGAAAATCTAGGAAGTCATTTTAACTCATTTGTATGATGCAGTAGGGTTTTACTAAATTTGGTTTACTAATGTATTGCCAAAAATCGTTTCCCAAAGTATTACTTCCCAAACTATTATACGCAAATTAATTATCATTTGGCAAAATTTCATTTCGCAAATTTTCATAATGCAACCTAACCTAACCCAACCTAGTACGTCATTTTCATTTCGCAAGTATGGGGTTGGGAAATGAAATGGTTGCGAAGTAAAAAACTTGCTAAAATTTAATTTGGGAAATGAAACTGATGCCATAAGTTTGTTGGGAAGTGAAATTTGGCGAAAAATATTTTGGCTAAACGGCGGTATCCCACTAAATTTACCTGTTGTATGAGTCTAATTACATTTAACGGTGAGTAATAATCAGACTTTTTCATGACTCTGTCAATACAACTGTGCACATTATCAATTTCTTGTATACAGGAATGTCCAGGAGTCGAGCATTTCATGACGATATCTCTCAAATTTGGATAATTGCCTAAAATACACATCACAAAGCGCATGAAGCTGTTGCGATTCTGTGGCACGCAGCTATCACTCCATAGTATAATTGACCTAAATTGGGGGTTTCCATTTCAAAATATATACGTAAATGAAATGGTTTTGAGCTTGGTTTTTGTGATTCTGCATATAAAACGATTGTGATTCAGCCAGTATTGGAAGAAACCAAATTTCTATAGTTCATTTACTAGATTTTCATGCCTATGTATGAACAATACAAAATTTGGCTTATTAGATTTCTACTAATTCTATGTATCAACACCGTATCCACGAACAATGCAATTAAAAGTTTATTATTTTAAGCATTATTTGCTGAGCTTGACCTTTTTTAGGGTTCCGTACCTCAAAAGGAAAAAACGGAACCCTTATAGGATCACTCGTGCATCTGTCTGTCTGTCCGTCTGCCACAGCCTATTTTCTCCGAAACTACTGGACCACTTAAGTTGAAATTTGGTACACATATGTAAGTTTGTGACCCAAAGACACATGTAACGTAAACAAATTAATTTTAAACATGGGGGCCACTTTTGGGGGGTAAATGAGAAAATTAAAAAATAAACATTTTCAAACTATATCGTATTATATATCAAATGAAAGAGCTCATTGTGAGAATCTCAAATATATTTTTTTTATAATTTTAGGATAAACAAGTTAGAAGTTTTTCAAGAAAATAGGCAAAAAAATACCATTCCCCCTTTAGCTCCGAAACTACTGGGGCTATAATTTTGAAAAAAATACACAAAATAGATCTTTACCTATAGATTACAGGAAAACCTATTAAAAATTGCAGTCAAGAGTGAGTCGGACTTAATTACTTAGTTTTTGATCAGACCACTACGGGTTTTTAACCGACTTCAAGATTTCAAAGGAGGAAGTTCTCAATTCGGTTGTTTTTTTTTTAATGTTTGTTACTCCATAACTCCGTCATTTCTGGACCGATTTTGAAAATTCTTTTTTTGTTTGTAAGTATATACATACAGATTGGTCCCGTTTTTGACAAAAAGCAGTTCTGATGATGGGATCCATGAGGAATCGAGGGAACTCCTCAAATGTTAAAGGCATACATATAGTGATTTTAGTATTTTCATCAACAAATCAAGCACTTACATTTGAAAAAGTGACATTTGATGAAGTGGAACTGCTGATGATGATCAGAACGGAACTCTTCAATGACGCATAGTTCACGTTTGGCGATTTGTCCTCTTCGTTATGTTTGTTAAGCAAGTTAGGTTTTCAAGAAACATTTTTGTCAAGCTCGAGTTCTGATGATGGAATCCATGAGGAATCGAGGGAACTCCTCAAATGTGAAAGGCATACATATAGTGATTTTTGTATTTTTATAAACAAATCCAGCACTTCCATTTTAAAAAGTGACATTTGATGAAGTGGAACTGCTGATGATGATCACAACGGAACTCTTCAATGACGCATAGTTCACGTTTGGCGATTTGTCCTCTTCGTTATGTTTGTTAAGCAAGTTAGGTTTTCAAGAAACATTTTTGTCAAGCTCGAGTTCTGATGATGGAATCCATGAGGAATCGAGGGAACTCCTCAAATGTGAAAGGCATACATATAGTGATTTTTGTATTTTTATAAACAAATCCAGCACTTCCATTTAAAAAAGTGACATTTGATAAAGTGGAACTGCTGATGATGATCAGAACGGAACTCTTCAATGACGCATAGTTCAAGTTTGGCGATTTGTCCTCTTCGTTATGTTTGTTAAGCAAGTTAGGTTTTCAAGAAACATTTGTCAAGCTCGAGTTCTGATGATGGGATCCATGAGGAATCTAGGTAACTCCTCAAATGTGAAAGGCATACATATAGTAATTTTTGTATTTTTATAAACAAATCCAGCACTTCCATTTTAAAAAGTGACATTTGATGAAGTGGAACTGCTGATGATGATCAGAATGGAACTCTTTAATGACGCATAGTTTACGTTTGGCGATTTGTCCTCTTCTTTATGTTTGTTAAGCAACTTAAGTTTTTAAGACATATTTTTGTCAAGCTCGAGTTCTGATGATGAGACCCACGAGGAACCGAGGGAACTCCTCAAATGTGAAAGGCATACATATTGTGATTTTTGTTTTTTTATCAACAAATCCAGCATTTACATTTAAAAAAGTGACATTTTTGTTCTCTTCCTTTTGGACCCAGACCTAAACTTGGACCCGGACTCGGACCCAGACCCGGGTCTGAACATGGACCCCAACTCGGACCCGGACCCAGACCGAACTCTGACCCAAACTTGGACCCGGACAGCCGGACACGGACCTCTGATCCGGACCCGGAAATGCTAATAGAAAAGTGGCTTAGGTGGGTCACAGAACAGAACTGCTATCAGAAAAGTAGGTTAGGTTAGAACTGTGACCCTTACAGAAACGAAATGCTATCAGAAAAGTAGGTTAGGTTAGTTTAGAACTGCGACCCTTACAGAAACGAAATGCTACTAGAAAAGTGGATGGTTTTATCTCCTTTTCTACATTATTAGGCAAAAGATGCTGTCTTTTTCATTTCATTGTCTGGAATCTAAGAGTGCACCATCAACAATAAGTGAACTTTCAGCGGCATCCCCCATTGAAGTCGGTTTTTTTTTCTTAAAAATTATTTAAAGACATTTCACTCACGTTTCACATAAAAAAAACCATTGTTTTAATTTTGTAATGTACGGAACCCTTGGAACGAGAGTCCGACTCGCACTTGACCGGTTTTTTTTTCATCAAAATATACACTTTGTTCCTTGTTTTGAAGATTGAATCCCTTTTTCTTATTAATATGTAACAGGTTTCTGTGTTATTGGCGAATAAATAACCATCATTTTGAAATAAAACTATAAAAACGGATTATATCGCGTATATTGAATTTATAATACATCCCGACGTTTCGAACCCTTTACAGCGTTCGTGGTCAACGGGTGACTGAGGAAAAATTACAAAGTGCAAAAATACCCACATACTAAAATAATGAACAATCATAGACTATAAACTTTAAGGCTGGTTGTACATGCAAAATCGGTTCATAAGGCTAGTTACACACTACAATTATTTTCAAGTAAAGATATATATATATACGCGATAAAAACTACGCCGGCTCCAACCCTACACCACGGACCCGAGAAGATTTAATTCCCTTCTAAATTGTAGGAGGGTATCCCAATATGGGACCGGCAACAAACTCGGCGGGACACATCTTTTCAAAACATATTATACTCAGAATGTCCAACATCATCCAACACTAAGGTCTCACAGTCCATGTCTCGCTTGCTCCTTTATCAGATGGACTACAGGATCCCAAGCTGGTGGTAGAGAAAAGCCATCTTCCCTATTAAAGTTTGGATATTTCTTAATCTCAATGGTAACTATCGCGGTAACCGAAGACAATATTAACCATCATTAAATTTTGTTACATTCTAATCTATTTGAAATCAATATGAAGGGGATAAAAAGATATGAACGCTTTCGCTATACCTACTAAAATTGAGCTAGAAATGGTTTTTGTGTTAAAAGTGTTTTTTTTATTGCTGATAAAAAGATTTAAATAATGTTCATTCACTGGGTTTTACTGTGTTCATTCAGTAGTTTTTTTGTTCATTCACTAGGTTTTTGGGTACTTTTTGATAAACTCATCTATAACTCAATAACTAGAAAGTAATAAAAAATCGTAGAAAATATATTATTTTTTATTGAATGAAGATTGATTCAATTGCATTTAATTATTAAAATAATTATTAAATATTGAGAAATGATTTTTTAGAGTTGAAAAAATGCTTAAGTGTTCATTCACTGGAGGGTTTACCCTAGCCGTTATTTAATTCGCAGGAGGGACAATGACTAAAGAAATATATACAAGGAACATTTGTGAAACCGACTTAAACCTATTAATTAGGAAGTCACAGCTCACAGTTACTATTTTGATGGCACTGCTCGTGTTGCCACTGCGCTATAACAGTGACGAAGGGGTATTAACATGATAGAAGTGCTGGCACTGCCCAAAAAACGGTACTTTTCGTGGATGGCTCTAAATTAAGGAACGTGCTAAAAGATTGGTCCCCATAAACGAATATTTTGAACATGAAACCTGTTGAAGTTATATTATCAAATAATCTGAAAATAACTCTAGCTTGGACAGCTTAAACATACTGTAATCATGTCGTGGAAAGTGCCTAGTGTCCTGGTTATCACAAAGTCGATGGTATATCAAATCCTGAGGCTGGAATGAAATTCGGGTATATTATTATGATACACTATATTTTTTGCAACTACGCTACGTCCAATATATATTTCGCTCCAGTAGACCTTTAATTTATTTTCAGTTGAAATTTTATGTGCCCCATTTTTGGCGTGTTCAACCTTTACGATCCCGTTTTTACTCTTTGGGTACGGAACCCTAAAAAACTGAAATTTTACGAGTGACTGCCCATGCAGATATTCCTGACCATAAAAGTATTGATATCGAAGAAAAACTGATTTGTTTAAAAAATAAGGTAAAATATGACTACAGAGCAATCTGGTGCACGCGACACTAAACTCAAAATACACCAATTGTCAATTACTACCAATAGTGGAAAAAACTAATATCATAACGAATGAAACCAAAATTAACTTTTTACCAATATGCACCGTTCTTCATTTGCACTTTTCTCAATATGGGCTAATCCCAAATGGACTGAAGCTCACAAAGGCCGATACACAGAAGGCTCTTTTCCCAAAATACCCTAAATTTGAAATGCGGGAAAGTATCAGAACACTCGATTCCCATAATGACTGATTCACAAAACGGCTTCTTCGCAAAATACCCCAAATTCTCGATTGTCATACGCTGTATTATACGGTACGGGTAGATTTGTACATTGATTTTTGGTTTGGTCTCATCATTGTATCGGTAATTAGGGTATATAAAACCATTCCGGGAGTGGGCAGTCAACGTGAAAAAACGTTCAATATATGGCTTGTAATGGCTCAGTGTCAAAATGTACACATCATCGTGGTCACAATGGTTTAGTACATATCTCAAAATGCAAGTACAACAAAAGGAGTGATGGACAAAACGCTTGATTGATATAACGTGCTTAAGTTTAAATGAATAACTGTCAAAAAAAAATTACTAGCACGTGAAAAAAAATAGGTGCTTTTGTAATTCAAAAAACATAACCTTCTCAACTTAACTAGACGGGGGGCTCCTATTTTTGGGCAGTTTGCCCTTCGGGCATCTGAAGCTACATAACAAACCTAACCTACTCGTACAACCTACGCTTTTTTCCCCAGTGTAATGTTTTCACGGATATCACACTAAATCAATAGGTAGGTTTAGGTAGGTTAGATTCGTTAGGTAGCTTCAGATGACCGAAGGGCAAACCGCCCAAAAATAGGAGCCCCGCGAAGCGGGGCTCCGTCTAGTTACGTTGAGATGGAAATGTTTTTTAAATTACAAAAGCACCAATTTTTTTTCACGTGCTAGTTTTTTTTTACAGTTATTCATTTAAACTTAAGCACGTTATATCAATCAAGCGTTTTGTCCATCATCCCTTTTGTTGTACTTGCATTTTGAGATGTGTACCATTTGTCACTAAACCATTGTGACCACGATGATGTGTACATTTTGACACTAAGCCATTACAAGCCATTGAACTTTTTTTCACGTTGACTACCCACTCCCGGAATGTTTGGAATTGGGAGCCCTGTACGTCCGAGTATTATGCAAATGTTCGTAGAAAAAAAATACAGTAGAAATAAGCTTAAACGATATTTATTTGGCAAAATAAAAACAAAACATTTCTATTTTAAACTTAAATTATTTAGTAATCTTCATCGTTTATCTCTGACGTTTCTTGAGTCGGAGGACGTTTTCTAAAAAAGCTGTTGCGGATATTAATGCTCAGATCCGATAATTGCTGTTGATACTTGCGATCAAAAACAATGTCACATCGTTGCCTCTTCGCTCCACTGAACAACGGATTGCATATGCGAGTGTCTTGGTACTTGGCTTCTCGCCTTAGTTTATATAGAAACCGCAGTAATGTTGGCTTGTGCGGCATGCGAATATTAAGCCGTCGATGCCAGCCCTCAACCGGATTATTGGTGCGGTGTTTTTCTTGACTGCAACTCAATCTATGGGGTCCTAATTTCAACCAAGTCTTTTCCATGTACTGTTTGAACCGCATGAATTCATTTTTCATTTCATATTTATTTCTTACTGGAGCCTCACTTAGTAGTGTCACCCACATATCGTATATCTCAGACTGTGGCAACAGCGGCATAACAGCACATATTTCAGTAAATTTGCGGCCCTCGCGGGTAGTATCAAATTTTAATGACTGCTTTCTTCCATACCGCACGATTATAATGAAAATAGCATCCTGACAACTCGCAATTTGGGTAGACTGATCCACATGCATTAATTTGCGCTAATTCGTAGTCGAATTTAAACATATGTATATTTACTCCCATTTCATCCCGTAGCAACGTGAAAAATCTTGTATAAGTGTTTTGACTTTTATTAGGGAGCAACGCGAACACTACGGGTACAACATTGGTCATACCTTTGCTAGCCTCAATGTTAGCATGTATAGAGTACAATTGGCTAAAGGGTTTTGGTTTTCTTTTATAGGTCCCATCACCGTAGTAT
Organism: Cydia strobilella; assembly: GCF_947568885.1. Lineage (NCBI taxonomy): Eukaryota > Metazoa > Arthropoda > Insecta > Lepidoptera > Tortricidae > Cydia > Cydia strobilella. The sequence continues at coordinate 36,403,897 of NC_086068.1, forward strand.
TGAATTTGTTTTTCAATTGATTTTCTCATAAATTCTCTGCCAATCTTCGTCGAAAAAATTAAAATTTTCTCCGTGTCTCCATCTTCCAGTACCAGAAATTCATGTGCCAATAAATCAGGTACTTTGACATTTTACAATCGAGTAAACTCCGTAGTCTTTTGGTTCAGATACCTGTGCCTGGCCCTGTATAAAGAACTTCTTACTTCATCAAAGGAACACATACTAAAGTTAGGATCGGCTTCATTCAAATTCGTCACCATTTTTTCAAAAACTTTCTTTACCGGTGTCATTTTCTTGCACACTTCTGTCTTACAGGTATCTATCGCAATATTGCGTATCTTATCACTGTAGTGCCTCTTGCAGACATGATCGCTTACCTTCAGTACCGTGTCTTTATTCTTATTCAGAGTTGCGGATGCGAAGCAACCTGTAGTGCGATTCGCACATTTCCAGTTACTGGAATTTTTGTTGTTACGACTAAAATTGTAACGATGCTCGTCATAAATAAGAGCGGGGTGTCCTTTTTGATTCTCAATAAAAATAATTTCCCTGTTGGCCATTGCGAATCTCTAGAAACAATAAAATCATGACATCGATTCCTTTTGCGTCGGTTGACACTTCATTTTTAAGTGGCCAGTGTTAAGATAGTATCTGTATTGGCATGTTATGTTTACGCAAGGTTTTATTACTTAATAAAACAAGACAATCGAGAATTTGGTGTATTATGGGTAAAGACCATTTTGTGAATCAATCATTATGGAAATCGGGTGCTCTGTGATTGAAATTTAGGGTATTTTGGGAAAAGAGCCTTCTGTGTATCGGCCTTTGTGAGCTTCAGTCCATTTGGGATTAGCCCATATTGAGAAAAGTGCAAATGAAGAACGGTTCATATTGGTAAAAAGTTAATTTGGGTTTTATTCGTTATAATATTAGTTTTTTCCACTATTGGTAGTAATTGACATTTGGTGTATTTTGAGTTTAGTGTCGCGTGCACCGGATTGCTACAGAGCAATACCGGAAATGAATGAGCAAAAAATAAGAGCATTCATGACAGAGGAATACGCAGATAAACTTCCGCCTTTTTATAAAAAACTTTACCGAACACGAAAGGAAATTCTGTTTTCAACAAGTGCAAGGACGTACTATATTGTAATTGGAAAGACCAGGTCGCCGTAGTATGTAAAAAAATTGACAAATTCTGTTTCGTGTTGTGGCGACTTAAACAGTTTCCATGAAAACAGCTCTTATGGCTTACCACGGATACATTGCATCTGTACTACGATACGGAATCATTATGTGGAGGAATTCCGTACATGCTGACCAAGCCTTTATAGCACAAAAGAAATGTGTAAGGGCTATATGCAGTGCCCGCTACAGGGAATCCTGTCAACCTTTGTTCCCTAAGCTGAATATACTTACACTGCCCTGCCTTTACATATACGAGGTTTCACTATTTGTTAAGCAAAATCCAGATCTCTTTCCCACACCGGAAAACGTTTCCAAAAGGTCCATAAGACAATACCATATGCCAATACCGCCACACAGTCTAGCAGTCAGAAAAAAGAGTGCATACATTATGTGCATTAGAATCTTTAACACAATTCCTGTGGCATTAAAAACTTTATCAACTCCGGAATTCAAACGTAAACTCTATGAACTGTTATGTAAGTGTTGTTTTTATAGTATTGATGACTTTCTTAATTATAAATTTTAATCCTTCTAATTATAATTCTTAAGCTTATGTGTATGACATTCTTTCTAATTTTGTAATTATTTTGACTCTTAAAATCGAAATGACGCAACTTTTTAACTTGACATTGTATAAATTTCTAGGTATATTTAAATTGAATTATGTTGTAAGATATTATAATTAAGTAGTATTATTAATTTTCTGTGATGTGGCGAAATTCTAAGACTGTTAGTAGGGAATCAAGCCAATATACAGTGCATGTAAACCTGTATAGGTAGAATCTTGGTGAAACAAATTCAAAATATTGTACCGAACACCTACTTATGTAACCCAATATTCATATGCAAATAAATCATTCATTCATTCATTCATTCAACCATTAGCTCGTGGGACGGGGACGCAGAGGAGTACACCACTTTTCTGCACTAGAGCAGAAACGTATCACTTTCTGCGCACTTTTTAGAACAACGACCCACTTTCAGAGCATGATATATGAAAAGTATCTAATATTTAATTTATTCCATATTTGTAATTGTTTTTTGTAATTTCTGGTTAATTTTATCGCTTGTAAAAATTGACATGTAAAAGGGCCCCTGTGGCCTATTTGCTGAATAAATGTTTGATGTTTGAACTGTGTCACTTTGTAATATAGAAAAAAAAACTAAATGAAATTATTTTCAAAATTGCTTTCTTGAGGTCAGATATGAGTCACGTATCATTTGTGGTACGTATATTGAAAAAAAAATCAGCCATAGATAGACTGTGTGATGACCACCAGGACACAGGCACTCTGAACAACACGATTACAGTATGTTTAAGCATAGAGTAACTTATACTAGAGCGGTACTGTCATAGTAAATTTTGTAACCCCAGTAAATTCACTGTCATCTGTCGACACACTTTAAAATTAAAAATGAAGATTTATAAAAATACGATAAAATGTATTTAAATATGGATAAATGATTTTTTTTTTTTGCATTAATTATTTTTATGATTTTGACTTGATTTTTGTTCTTTCACTGATATGCGTTAAAATTGTTAAATAACAAACGAAACCGTCAACGCCATCTATACGACAGTAGGCAAAAGCTAGTAGCGCCCTCTGATCGAGAATCAAATTTTCTTGATTGTCGAGGCCCGTTTTTTCCTTAGACTGTATCCATCTATTACGGAGTTATATGTATCTTTGGTTTAAGTAAGTAGTCCAAGCCAAAATTATTTTCAGATTAAGTAGTGGATAATATAACTTCACCAGTGCCCTGTTTATCAAAAGCTTGTAGCTTGTAATACAAGTGGAAGTCCCTTTCTAATAAGCTGTCAAAAAGTGAGTTCCGCTTGTATTACAAGCTACAAGCTTTTGATAAACATGGCACAGGTGTCTTTTTAAAATATTCGTAGCTTGTTGAACCAATAAATAATGAGGATACTTAGCATTAAGTATTTATATCTTGCAATCTTCTGGGATGTATTAAACCACTTTAACCACTCATACAAGTAAGTTTTTATTATGTGTTATTATTTGAAGTTTGGTTTTTTATAGGATCCATCGTTTTACACTTAACGCACTAAACATGTTAAAATTGATCTAAGATTTTGTTACCCTACATTTTGCACACCAATTTCATTTAGCATCACTGTTGGGAGCAGGTACCTAAGCCTTGCAAGCTCTTAATCTAACATGGCTTCACTTTTTGTGAATAAAATTACAATATTTGTATATATTTGCAACATATCAGAAGGAAGATTTCGGTATTTGTACAAGAACGTTGTATGTTCCTAGTTTATTTTTTTCTTCGTTTTTTTCTGCTTTCTAGTTGTCTTTTCATTCATTAACGTCTCCGCAACATTTCAAAAATACAGAAACTAATCGGTTTTTGATATATTATACTTATTAACATTTTTACAAGTTTCATTAGCCTAATCGAATTTTCTAAGGTTATTAGTGCAAATACAAACTGATATTGCTGTTATTTTTTAAATCTCCTTATCATAAAAAAATATTACATAATTGTCAAATATCGTGGTATCATTTGTTCCTCGTACTATAGCAATGGGAATTTAAGAATTTAAAAAATTAAACCAAGGCAAAAATCATTTGCATAATTGTTTGTCCAAATTTTGGCGTGTACAAGTTTTACCTGTAGGTATAGCGATTTCAAAGTGCGTCGGCTATCTTGGTATGGGGTGCGATATCGCGCCTAGAGGCAAGTTACAACTGCTGTTCATTCCTCGAGGAGTCAAAAATGTCAAAACTAATTAAGAGTAGTATTCAGAACGCATTACAGGGTCATTTGCTAGAACATGCCCGAAAATTATATAGAAATGATTAAGTACCTATTTTTGTTTTCAACAAGACAATGCCCCATCTCACAAAACTAAACGCACTCAAGACTGGTGTCGCTGTCGAATGAATTTGACTCTTTTGACAGACTTTATGCCTTGGCAACAATGGCCTTCATTTTGACCAGACTTGGATGCATTGGACTTTTCGATATTGGGATATATGCTGTGCAAGATTAGGAGCACACAGAGCATGAATTTAACATCGTTCAAACACTGGTTGATAAAGATATGCGAAATTCCAGATGACGTAATTTATGGGGGAGCCTACGAACTAATTTTGTAACATTTAAAATAAAAACATAAAAACTTTTGAAATCTGGAGTTGTTTTAATTTTACGACTATTTAAAGACGGATACATATTTTGCCCAACTCTGTATTAAAAAAGTTATTCTATGTACTTAACACGTTCACTGCGGCAAGCCAAAACCTGTACCTAAAATGTAGTGCGTTACGAGGCCTAATCCGCCCCGTAGTGGTGTACACCGTAGTGCGTTACGGGTATAAAAGTGCCCCGTAAAACTATGTCTGGTAAAACTGGTATAAAGTCCTGAAATATTATATTTTCTAATACTTTTTTTGACAAATGTAAAGAGTATGAAATTTCCTACCTCTTATTCGCTTCGCACGTAGACACGATAAAAACTCATGAAATTATAGAGAAAAGAAAAGACGGGATTTTCTTATCCCCGTATCGCACTAAAATTGAAAAACTACGGGGCTCAGCAAAGCCCGTAACGCACATACCTTATTTATGTCGATAAAATGAATAGTGATGGGAAATTAATCAAACGATATTTTAGTACGTATTATATTAATTTGCAAAAAAGTAAACAAGTAACAAAAATATAACACGAAACTGTCGAGTTTTGTAAATCCCGTTGATGATATCATTGAGTAACAAAAATATAAAAGAATATAAACCACCACCAACATTACATTTTTAAGACACGTATTATTGCCCGCCAATTAGAAGTCTATTTTGAAGTTGAGATTTTATTATTATTAATAAAACAGTTTCTGACGCAGACGGACTATATTCTTCATCTAAAGAATCAAAATCAGTTCTAACATGCGCCGCGAGCGCTTCATTTTTAATTTACCGATAACAAAACCTGTAAAGGTGACTGCACTAGCGAAACTGTGGTCAAAACCTCGTGGGGGCCGCTAAAATCTATACGGGGTTTACAGGACCCCGTATCGCACTAGAGAGCAATTTTTGTTCCCCGGTCGGTACGGGGTCCCTGGGACCTCGTATATGTTTAATATAACACTTGATAATACTTTTAATGAAAAAAACAAATGTATATTTGTCTTTATCGTACGTCTAAAAATAACAAAGATACAGCTTTCGCACCAGCGAGTAAACGCGATTTTTATCCCCCGCACTGAGTGATGACATCGTACGGGGTTCGTAAGCCCCCGTAACGCAGTGAACGTGTTAAGTTAATTATGATTTATGGTAAAATAAATATCAAGGGGACAAACAAAATCTTACCTTATTTAAATGACCACATTGTTCATATGGACCAACACGCTGTACTGGTGTACAAGACTCGATGAATCTAATAACTAGACTGTGTTTAAAATCTATTGGAATGTTTTACAAATTTATGACGTTGTTTACGTTAACCTTTTTAGCGTGTACAGTTAATTCTATGAATGTACCTATATAAACGACTAATCCTTAACACAAAAAGATAACGATCTTGATTTGTTGTTTACTAAGAATTAAAATTGTATGTTGTCCACAAGAGTAACCATCGATCGCTCACCCAATGTGACACGCCACACAATAAAAAGGGTGTTTTTTAAATGGTAAGCCTAAGCCCTATTGCGTAATGTGATTATTTGATGGTTGTTTCATGCAATACAGTCAATTTAATTTCTATGTTTTCAATGGCATGGTGAATATTTTCCCCAATTTCTGGTTCTGTCCCATATTTATAGTTGTACATTATGACCTGCAAATACTGCGAATTTAAACGTTGATCGAACCCCTGTATAAAAATATGTTAGTGTATAGGTATAGGCGAATAGGCGTCATGAACAAACGTCCTTGGTCAAACAGTTAAGAAGTGTTCATCTTTTGTATTGTAATATTTGTAATTTACCTAGGTATTAGATTTTTATTTATAACACATGCAGTCGCGTGGAGCTAATTGAAACCACTTGGACTATCTAGAACACCTAACATAGTTACAACAAACAAACTATTAAATAAATATGGGAAACATTTTATAACAAAGTACCCTTAGAGGCATTCAAGAAATACGTCAAAAAATTTCTTCTAAAAAAGGAATAAAATAGATGAATTGAATACTGATAGATAGAGAGAAGAGAAACCATGACCAAGTATATAGGTATAGTCTCAAAGTCTGTCATAGGTAGTTTTGTTAGCAGTGTCCCAGAGAGGCTTGTGTAATGCTTCGGGCGCTGTTTTTACTGGTTGTTCAATCAGTGATGTATTTATTTATTGACCGACTTCAAGATTTCAAAAGGAGGAGGTTCTCAATTCGGTTGTATGTTTTTTTTTAGGGTTCCGTACGTCAAAAGGAAAACACGGAACCCTTATAGGATCACTCGTGCGTCTATCTGTCTGTCTGTCCGTCTGTCACAGTCTATTTTCTCCGAAACTACTGGACCAATTTAGTTGAAATTTGGTACACATATGTAAGTTTGTGACCCAAAGATGAACATGTAACGTAAACATATTAATTTTAAACACGGGGGCTACTTTGGGGGGGTAAATGAGAAAATTAAAAAATAAAGTTTGACAAACTATATCGTGTTACATATCAATTGAAAGAGCTCATTGTGAGAATCTGAAATATATATTTTTTATAATTTTAAGATAAATAGTTTAGAAGTTATTCAAGAAAATAGGCAAAAAATGACCGTTCCCCCCCCTTTATCTCCGAAACTACTGGGTCAATTTTTTTTTGAAAAAAATACTCAAAATAGATCTTTACCTATAGATCACCGGAAAACCTATTAGAAATGTGCAGTCAGGCATGAGTCGGACTTAATTACTTAGTTTTTGATCCTACCACTACGGGTTTTTTAAAGACATTTCACATAAAAAATACATTATTTAAATTGTGTAATGTACGGAACCCTTGGAACGCGAGTCCAACTCGCACTTGGCCGGTTTTTTACCTTTGTTACTCCATAACTCCGTTATTTCTGGACCGATTTTGAAAATTCTTTTTTTGATTGTACATACAGATTGGTCCCGTTTTTGTCAAAACGCAGTTCTGATGATGGGATCCATGAGGAATCGAGGGAACTCCTCAAATGTTAAAGGCATACATATAGTGATTTTAGTATTTTCATTAACAAATCAAGCATTTACATTTTAGTAGTGACATTTGATGAAGTGGAACTGCTGATGATGATCAGAACGGAACTCTTCAATGACGCATAGTTCACGTTTGGCGATTTGTCCTCTTCGTTATGTTTGTTAAGCAAGTTAGGTTTTCAAGACGCATTTTTGTCAAGCTCGAGTTCTGATGATGGGATCCATGAGGAATCTAGGGAACTCCTCAAATGTGAAAGGCATACATATAGTGATTTTTGTATTTTCATCAACAAATCCAGCATTTCCATTTAAAAAAGTGACATTTGATGAAGTGGAGTTGCTGATGATGATCAGAAATATCAGAATCTCTCTTTAATGACGCATAGTTCACGTTTGTCGATTTGTCTTCTTTTTTATGTTTGTTAATAATAATAATAATATGCAGATGCAGAAGGCGGTGATCTTGGACACGGCGCGGATAGTCCGCCGGTTCCTCTCTCTGAGGCCCTGACCACCGGCAGCTTGGGCCCTGCCTCGCTGCTGGCGGCACCCTAGGTTAGGTTTTTTATGTGTTTATATGTATTTTGTATTGTTTTGTAAGTGTTTTATATTTTACTTTTATATACATATTATAAAAATCCTAACTTAAGAAAAAAGATTAATAAAGAGAAATAATAATAATAAATAAATCTTTATTGATCAAAACATACATGGTACATATGCAGTTGGAGCCCTGGAGACTGCGTTAGTTTACACTGTGTTGCAGCCCCAGTGTTTGCCCTTATTATATAATGAGTTAGAATTATAAAGAACCAGTAGACTTAACTTGTAACATAAAATATTTAATATATAATTTAGGTACAAACAATAATATAGCGGGAAGGCTATTCAAAAACTTGCATGCATTTGTGTGTGTGTGTGTGTGTGTGTGTGCAAATTTAGTTTTGCATTTCGGAATAGGACAGGCAAGCAAGTTAAGTTTTAAAAACACATTTTCGTCAAGCTCGAGTTCTGATGATGGGATCCATAAGGAACTGAGGGAACTCCTCAAATGTGAAAGGCATATATATATATATATATATAGTAATTTTTGTATTTTCATCAACAAATCCAGCATTTACATAAAATAGTCATTTGATGAAGTGGAACTTTTTTGAACTGCGATCCTCACAGAACCGAACTGCTATCAGAAAAGTGGGTTAGGTTAGGTTAGAACTGTGACCCTTACAGAAACGAAGTGCTATCAGAATATTGGGTTAGGTTAGGTTAAAACTGTGACCCTTACAGAAACGAAATGCTACTAGAAAAGTGGGTGGTTTTGGTTTTTACCTTCTTTTAGTTAGGCAAACGGTGCTGTCTTTTTTACTTCATTGTCTGGAGTGCACCATCAACAATAAGTAACCTCTCAACGGCATCCCCCATTGAAGTCGTTTTTTTTTTCTTAAAAATTATGTGTGTAATGTTTAGATATTTTTATTAGGACATTGACATATTCGATACTTACTTGTTATGCATTATGTAGAACTAATTTTAAGTTTGTAAGCTTAAGGTTTTTTAATATACAGGGTGGCTAAAAAAATAAGTCCATTCCCGTTGCCAGGGAGGTTTTGGGGTCGTATTGAGCAATTTTTACTACGGGACCAACAACGAAATCGCGAAAAAAAATTTACCCTCCCTCCCATAGAAAACGGACCAGCCAAAATGTATAAAACATTGGTCCCGTAGTAACACAACCACGCTTACATCGGTAGATAATCGGGAAGTCTTGAACCATACCTATTGGCAATTTTAGAACTGATGAATCTAACTGCTAATCGTGTCCGTGTAATCTTCGGCGAAACGCTTCATTTGTTATATACAAACATTTTATTCAGAAATAAGTTTTTGGCAAAAATTTCATTTTGGTACAAGCTATTATATAATTATTTATTTATTGAAAACATAATATACAGCATTACAGTCGAAACCAAATCACTGTACAATTTAAATTATAAAATACGTAAGTTATACACAATGGTAAAATCGGATCACAATCAACTTTCGTCCATCACCTCGCAGTACCGCGGACACATCTGATACACAAACCATCCATCGACTTGCAAACATATCGCATTCTGATGAGCATGACAAAAGCGAGTTTAGCAGCCTTAGAGCCCGCACAGCTGGTGAGTTTTTATATGCTACAGTGCGTGTAATTGGAACTGCCAAAAGGTTGTGACTTCGCGGCCTCAGGAGATTTTTGGGCACAAATGGGACAGCGAGTCTAACACTTCTTCCTACCAGCTCTAGACAGTCTTTATCGCCACGTAAAATCTCGCATGTTGTCACTAGGAGTTTGTAAAAGGAATGTTTTTTGCACTTTTTCTACGAGAAGGGCGTATGTGCTTTCAGCTGGGTCCTAAACAATACTTGCCGCATCAAGCTTACTTCTCACAAGAGTCGTGTAGAGCAGTTTGATGGCTCTAGGATCATTGAACTCGCGCGCATTGAGCTATTAATAAAATAAAATAAAATAAAAAAATAAAAAAGCCTTTTATTTCGAGTCCAAGTTAATTACATTACATAAGTCAGTTTCGTTACAGTAAAGCATTATTAAATATAATTTTATGTATTTTTAGTATGTCAATTTAAATAAGTCAATTTTTCACATATATTATTAAGTAATTTGATATTATAATCTTATAACAAAAATTTAGTTTGCGGACAAGAACCCCTCATCGGGAGAAGGCCTCCTCCAAGGACTTCCATCTATCCCTATTTGCAGCTACATGTCTCCAGTTTGTCCCGACTGTTTTATTTATGTCATCAGTCCAGCGGCTATTTGGTTTCCCGGAGCGTCGTTTGCCTGCAGGTCTTTTCCAGGTGGTAGCTAGCAAGGTCCAGCGCGAGTCAGACAGTCTGGCAACATGTCCTGCCCATCTCCATTTTTGTGTTTTTGCGTGCTTGAGAGCGTCTATAAGTTTTGTTACAGCCCTTATATTTATATGGGGTATTTTTTGCATTCTTTTTATGTTTAGCAAGCTTCTCTCAATTGCTCTCTGGCATGTAGTTATTTTAGACTTAATTTTTGCAGTGAACAGCCAGGTTTGACTTGCATAGGTCAGTGTAGGCAAAATACACATATCCATAACTTTTTTCTTGATTTTCATATTCATATTACTTTTCAGGATTTCCTTTAGGCTCCAGTACTTATTCCAAGCTATTTTAACTCGTCGGTCTACTTCCTCTTCGTTTCGTTGACTGCTAAATGATATCTGCTTACCCAGGTAGATATAGCTGTCTACATACTCTAGTAGCGTCCCATCAACGGTTATGTTCTTTTGAATGCTATTGGTCATAAGTTTTGTTTTTTGAAAGTTCATTCTTAGGCCGACTTTTGCACTAGCTTCATGTAGTTTGTATCATGTATTCTAGCTGGGCGCAATGTTCTGACATTAATATGATATCGTCCGCGAAACGCAGATGGTTCATATATTTACAATTGATGTAATATTCCCATATTGTTTTTGTTAATATGTAGCTACTGGTGAGAACCTGTAATTGGCTTTTTGTATCATATTTATGAAACCTATAGACATGTTAACAGCTGTTGGATCTCCGAATAATAATAAATAAATAAATAAATATATTGTTCCAGTTTAGACTATCGATTACTGATTCAAGTACCGCTAAAAATAATTTTGGAGACAACGGGTCGCCTTGCCTAACGCCTCTGTCAATTGGTATATCTGGTCCTAGTTTGTCTTATTGAACTCTACTGGTGCAATTTTCATAAATGTGTCTTATTATTCTTATGTATGTAGGATCTACTTTGCACTGGTTCAGAGCGTCCCATATAGAGGAATGTGATATTGTGTCGAACGCTTTAGCGTAATCAATGAATGATGTGTACAACGGTCTTCGGTATTCTTGATATTTTTCTATAACCTGTTCCAGAGTGTGTGTATATCGTCCATGGTCGAGTACCCGCTCCTAAATCCAGCTTGTTCACATGGTTGGCGCCTGTCAATTGCTTCACTTATTCTGGATAGTATGATTGAAGAAAATAGTTTGTATGTGCATGACATTAGACTGATGGGCCTGTAATTTCCTATGTCCATTGGGTTTCCTTTTTTATACAAAAGTATTATGTTTGACTGCGTCCATTGTTTGGGTGCTGTTCCTGATTTAAGGATGAGATTAAATAAATGTGCTAAGGGTGTCACTAATAAGGGAGCAGCGGTTTTTAATATTTCATTTGTAATGTTATCCGGCCCAGGACTTTTTCCAGTTTTTAAGTTTTTAATATGTTTCATTATAACTATTTCATCTATTACTGGGACTTCACTTATTCTTGGTAGGTCTGCTTTTGGTGGTTCTTGCTCTTGACTACTGTATAACTTCCTGTAATATGTTGTAGCAGTTTCAAGTATCTGATTTCGAGATTGTGCAGTAATGTTATCTGAAATTTGCAACTCGGGGATCCAGTTTTTGTGTGTTATGAGTTCTTTGTAGGCTTTTTTCACACTTCCGTCAGCGTAGAGGTGGTTTTCAATTTTGGACTCTCTGTGCTTTTTATAGTCTTCTTTTATACTTTTACTTACTTTTATGTAGATGTCACTTAACTGTGATTTTATTTCTTTTATTTTGGGTCCTATATTTTGGAGTTCCGTTCGCTTCGCTATTAGTTGCTTTGTGGTGTCCGATAATATACTTTTCTGTGTGTTGTGGCTATTCTTCTGTGAATGCTTCAAACTTGTCTGGATGCAATTAGTTAGCTTATCATGATATAATTGTGTTAATTCGTCTGGTGCCAAAGTCATAAGTGGTTGTCTTTCTTCTTCGACGCATTTCAAGAAATCATTTTTTTTTTCAAAATCTTTCTGCAGGCTTCTTGTGGTCTTGTTTCTGAAGTTGTGTCGGCTTTTTTTCGGCTGTTTGAGTACCCATGTTGCTCGCACTAGTCTATGGTCTGATGAAAATTCAATTCTGTTAATAATTTCAATGTTGGTTATACTTTGTTTTTGGTTTGTAAGAATAAAGTCAACTTCGTTTTTCGTCCTTCCATTTGGTGCTATCTATGTCCATTTTCGATTAGATTTTTTCATGAAATATGTGTTCATGATGGCTAGGTTTTTCTCAAGGCAGTAGTCTATCAGTAGTTCACCTCGCTGGTTGCGAGAGCCATAACCATGTTTACCTGTGACCCTATGCTCCTCTGGTTTCGGCTGTCCGACCTTAGCGTTGAAATCTCCCATTATTATGACGTTTTTGTCTGCCTGTTGGTATGCCCTTTAAACTGAGCTATTACGCTGACTGTACTTTTCTGTCTGTTTAATGTTTTTACTTCGGAATGGTGTCAATGTTTGTATTTGAAATTAATTTGGCACTCCCAATAGCGATATAGTAGCTTCATTGATGTAGATTTCAAGATAAAATTTAGAGCCCTAAATAAATTTCCAATAGAGAATATCTCGAAAACTATTCAAGATATCGAAAAATTTGACTAAATTAAATTTGTAGCAAATTTAATCAGCTTTCGTTTTGTTTAAATAGTCATGTCGCTAAGACGCAAAGTTTCCAAGATATGTGAAAAACCGAAAAATTCAACCTTTAAACCCCCCTCTCCACCCGGCACCAGGGTTACGGCCGGGGACTTTTGATATGTTCATCTCCTAACTAGTCCAAGTCCAAACAAAGTTACGTAGTCAAAAATTGTGTTCCTAGCATTTCCCTCTATACCTTCTTATTGCTTGGCCTATAAAATAAGAAACCCACAAACTAAATTGAATTTGTTTTGTTACACAATAATATTATTATATGACGTGTAAGAGAGTGGGTGCGGTTAAAGTATAGGTATGCCTTCTACGTACCTATTACAAATGTGTAACGTATTACCATGCCACACATATGAAAGTTTATTGCTCAATATCGTAATAATGGCTGAACGAGTGTGGATATGATTGGGTACATAGATATAGTTCTTCGACACGCATGCAGTGTTGCGTAAAAGCTAGTATATTCATTTATCACCTACTGATAAATAATAACACAACTACTCGGTAGCTGGAGCATTGTTTTTTAAGGATTCCATGGCTTTCATATCGATCACTGTATTAATATGTGTACTTCAAATATTTCAAGTTTTCAGTAACCCTCATTTTATGAATGATATAGGCGTATTAAAACGACGACGCGTGATACCCCTTAAAGACATAAGAGGAAGGTACATCGATGAGCGCCACAAAAACTTCAAAATTACATTTGAAACTCAAGAAGTAAGTAGGAGAAAACCACTACACTGTATGTAACTATTTATAGCAGAAGTTCTGACTCGATAGCTGATCGACTTACAATCTTGGCAGAACCGAAACTACATTTGCCCAGCAGTGGGACACAGTGGGCTCTGAATAATAATAATAATGATAACTATCGGAAATATATCCTGAAGGACGGTACGGTCGACATTTGTCGGGCATGCCGCCGTCCCGGGGAGTCACTCAGGCATATCATTTCCGGTTGTTCTCATCTTGCTAACGGCGAGTACTTGCACAGACATAATCTCGTAGCCAGGATTATTCACCAGCAGCTTGCTCTTCTATACGGCCTTGTGGACCGCGAAGTACCGTACTACAAGTATTTACCTGTGCCAGTTCTCGAGAATGGTCGTGCCACGCTCTATTGGGATCGATCTATCATCACTGACAGGACTATTGTAGTCAATAAGCCTGACATTGTGATAATAGATCGATCTCAGCGCCGGGCCGTGCTCGTCGATATCCATCCCCCATGATGAGAATCTCGTGAAAGCCGAGAAGGAAAAGTCCAGTAAGTACCTAGACTTGGCTCACGAGATAACCGCCATGTGGGATGTTGATTCGACTATCATTATCCCAATAGTCGTTTCAGCGAACGGTCTTATAGCGAAGAGTCTCTACCAACACCTTGAGAGACTCTCGCTAGGTGGTTGGATCAAGGGTCAGATGCAGAAGGCGGTGATCTTGGACACGGCGCGGATAGTCCGCCGGTTCCTCTCTCTGCGGCCCTGACCATCGGCAGCTTGGGCCCTGCCCCGCTGCCGGCGGCACCCTAGGTTAGGTTTTTTATAATCTGTTTATATATTTTTGTAATGTTTTGTAAGTGTTTTTATATTTTACTTTTATACTCATGTTGTAAAAAGCCTAGCCTAAGACTGAAAATAAATAAAGGAATAATAATAATAAGCCTGGGCTGGGCTGGGCATGTCTGCCGCATGCACCCTGAAAGGTGGGCCAAAATGGTTACCGAGTGGGACCCACGGAACACCATAGATGGTGCTGGCCGGGGTGCAGGCAGGCCGAAAAGGAGATGGCGGGACGACTTAGACGCATTTTATCCGGATTGGCGGGACACTACAAACGACAGGGTCGAGTGGAGGAAACGAGGGGAGGCCTTTGCCCAGCAGTGGGACACTAAATTAGGCTAGTAAAAAAAAAAAAAAAATAAGCCCGCAGGGCAGCTTGTGGCGGGCTGTTCGGGAGTGACGACCCCACGGACCCGAGTGCTCCAGAGAGTCGGTCAGGGTCTCCGTCTCCGGCGTACACCTCTCGACACCCCTGAGCCGCTCAAATCGGTGTTGCTCCTGGTCGTCTTCACGACGGCAGTTTCAGGGGCCCATCTAGTCAGCGGCAAATCACCACCTGCCTCGATAACGTGTTTTAACATTGCTATGGCAGGTGTTTGGAGTTCTTTACAATAGCCCGGTCTCATTGTCCACCTAAACTTCAATCCATAGACCGGTATACTGTTCACTTTTTCTGCAATAGTCCCAATGCCTGCTGCGACCGGTTCATGGGTGTCTATTGTTGCGCCTGTGAACGGGTTCCAGCAGGCGTTCTACATGATGTTAAAGCTCTCCAAGGGGCCTCTACGTGTTGGATTTATATCCCCACGCAAGCCTATCAAAAGACCGGGATCGAAAGACCCGAGAGTTTTAAAACGGAGATACAAATAATAATAATAATAATGGGGTTGAAGGTTTGTATGATAAACGATTTTTTAAGTAAGTAAGATAGCTAGAACTTTGTGGACATGCTCTTATTTTAAATATAAGAAAAAAGAATTCAGCGTTTCAGAATATTCATCTAGACCGGGCTCTCAGTAAAGTCTCGTTTGCAAAAATAGCGCACCGCAGTTTGACTTCTAATCCTTATAGTGGGGTTCATAGGCTCCTAGAAACCCGATGTTGCCGGGCTGAAAAGTGGTGCCGTTACCCCCACCAGCCCTTTGAATTTCCCCCTTACAATTCTCATACATTGGCTATCGAAAAAATCCCACCTTTTGCACAAATCGGACTAATTTGAGTGTAGCTCTTAGCCTAATTTAACTACTTAATTAATATTGGTATCAGTTAAAAAATCGTTTAATTACCTCTACATTGACATATTTTGTGGTTACAAAACATAGTATTATTATGAGTTTAAGATGTTTGAAAAAAATATGAAAATAATTATTTGGCGGATAGCGCGTTTTCATTATCGTAAGAATGGTTTGAAAATGGTCAGATGATACTTATCCACTTACCAGACCAGGGTTCCTTATGAGCAGGCTCCAATGAGGCGCAACAAATTACAGAGCGCCCCGCCCAGTGGACAGGCAACCTAACTTTTAGAACCATACTCTAGCGGCGTGTTGACGCCGCATCGGGTCTCTAGTAAATAAATAATTGGAAACAAAAAATATGTCAATGTAGAGGTAATTAAACGTCCTTTAAATTCCTACTAATATTAATTAGGTAGTTCAATTAGGCTAAGAGCTAGACTCAAATTAGTCCAATTTGTGCAAAAGGTGGGATTTTTTCGATAGCCAATGTATGAGAATTGTAAGGGGGGTAACGGCACCACTTTTCAGCTCGGCAACATCGGGTTTCTAGGAACCCCACTACAAGGATCAGAAGCTAAACTGCGGTGCGCTATTTTTGCAAACGAACAATCTCCTTGGAGCCTGCTCTAATCTGCGAAAAAGGTGAAAAAAACGGTAGATTTTTTTTTCGAATATTACCTATTGTAAGTTATTTTTTAAACTTCATATGTATTCTGTTAATTTGAATACGTGAAAACATGTTCCTGCATTTCGTAAACTTTATCCCCTAAAAGAATTTGTATTAAGTAGGTATCTTATCTACGTTTATGTATTTGTATTGAGTTAGTTATAAAGTTAAATTTTGAAGCTAGTCACCGTTTTTATGTACAGTATGAAGATACAAAGTGGCACGCTTTACGAAGAGCCAATAATGCGGATGATGCTATTGTAGACCAGATGCGTTGGTTACATTTTGGAAATGAGGACGGCATGCAACTCGAAATAGGATAAAACTTCTCTCAGCCCATATTAATTACTTAATTGTTGTATAAACGTGTTTCTAAAATAAATGATCTAAAGGAATAATTATGACACCAAGCACACGATCATATTCAGCATTGAGTTTTAAGTCTTTGCGAAAAACATAGATAACACACTAACACGCTTTCTGAATTTCGACACTGTTATCATCCTTCTCAAAAAAACATTATAAGTAAGTATATAAAGTTATAGTCACAAATACTGCTTCGGAATTGTTTTTACAACAATAAAACGATATAATTTATTCACATAATAAGCTTTTTAGTTTTTACGAATACCTTGAGCTCTGCCAATATATCTATTATTTTTCGCTACGCCAGGATGTTACCATCAGTTCAGGGCCGAAAATTGGGTTCAATGAATGAACGTTAGATCCACTGCAGCATGAATAAATAAATATTATTTAGGACATTCTTACACAGATTGACTAAGTCCCACGTTACTAAGCCCAAGGAGGCTTGTGTTATGGGTAGGGTAAGTTGTGGAACATTGAAACACCAAAAGTTCAAACCTTCCTATCTCTGGTCTTTTTAAAGTTATGGTTGTAATATTTCGTATGAAGATAAACAATTTAGTTGGCTATCGTATGGCATTCTTGGTTTCTACCTATCTTTAACAGTTTCTGTATTATAATACTTTTTCTAAAAAATTAGTTTTGTTTCATTGTGTATTTAAGCTTGTTTTCAATGAAACACTAATTTTTACAGTGAAACAAATGTAATAATTATAGTCTACCATGAAACATGGTCAATAAACATTGAAACGGAGTAAAAATAAGTAACATTAATACATATATGCTTTCAATCACTTAATGAGAAACGAACTAAGAAAATAGTGATAGGCTGAAATTGGTTATTTAAAAGGTTGAAATGGAATGATTATAATATTGCTGAAATATATAAAAGCGAAAGAGTTGTTTCATTGTGAATCGAAAATCTGGTCGGCACGTACGGCATGCTGCGAGAAAGGTACGCCTTCTATGTCCACGGCGGAGCATGATTGCCAACTAGGTGGACGCCGGAGGGTTTTGAGCACCTCCATGCTTGATATCATACACTTTCTAGCAACATAGTGTTTTATAAATATCGTGATGTTTTATTGTGTACGACTGTTTCAATGTTAGACATTTGACCAATATCTTGCCATCAATGAAACATTCAACATATAAACCATCATATCTCAGCCGTTTCTAAAGTTAAGTATCTTATATTTTGCCATATGATAGACAAATTATTATCAATTTTCATGGTATTTTACTTTCACAAATTTCTCACATATGCTTTAATTATTTAAAAAAAAATAACATCCATGAACATCACGTTTCATTAAACATGAGATCTGTTTCATTGTATACTACATACAAATGTTTCATTGTGAGACTAGGGGGTGTTTTTTAAACAATAAAAAAAAACTGCACCAAAGAGTGAAAGAAATTTAAAAATCTTTAGCTCCAAATAAACTTTAATACAATACAATTAATACACACAAAAAATTAAATAACGCCAAACTCGATTCTATATCTTCGTTAAAAATTGCGAAACATTGTTTCAACGTTGGACAACTAACCCTACTCAGACAGCGATATATATATATACATAGACAACACCCATGACTCAGGAACAAATATCTGTGCTCATCACACAAATAAATGCCCTTACCGGGATTCGAAACCAGGACCACCGGTTTACAGGCAGGATCACTATTACCCACTAGGCCAGACCGGTCGTCGAATAAGTATATATGTTTGTCAATATCCAGAGAAGAAAATGGGAACTACGTTTTTATAGAGATATTACCTGAGAATAGATTTTCTTCTAGTGACTTTATCGTAATGACTTTTCACCACACTGAGGACGGAGTTTAAAAAAAGGCATAACACTTTTTTAGATCACAATTCGGTTGCCAACAATTTAATTATAGTTTGTCAAAGGACTGTCTCATTTCAAACATAGACAGAGAGAATCATACTATCTTGGTCTTTCACTAGTACTAGCACCCAAAAGAAAAGGATGTGTACTTATAGTTTTTTTTTGTTCTTATTTACTGTCAATTTGGTTTGACCAACTTTAGCAATATTGATGCCTTTCTTTCGGGACTGCAGAGATTAGAATCGTGAGTTTTTGACTTTCGCTTGATAGAAATATATAATTTTTATCGCTGTTTACTTTCTGGCTACCATTTCTAAATTCTCCCTAAACTACTCCTAACCTAATACGGCCCTGACCCATCCGGTTACTTACCTTGCTGTTTTTCTATTCATTTCATGTTTTTATGATAATTTCGCAGCTATTTGACCTAAACTATTAATTTTCTTTGACATATTTATTTTCTTTGAGTGACATAATCCGTCAAACTGTTAATTTATTCTAAATTCTTTCGCATGAAGTTTATAGGTCGTATTGTTTTCAAGTAGTTTATTCAAAATTTATCTAATATTTGTTACTGGTTAACAACTATTTTCAGAATTTCAATTGTTATTCTAGAATCTCTTAGAGCTAGCTATATAAGCGGCCCAGCGGCCATCTGCAATTCAGTTTGCGACCAGTTCCCAACCAAGGAACAACGGTGAAAAGGGTCCGTGCGCAACTGCGCACGCGTAAGGTAAGGCGCGCTGGTAGGTAGCTCGCCTCTACTGGCGCGAGCTGCCAGCGCGCCTCTACTAGCGCGAGCTACCTACCAGCGCACCTTACCTTACGCGTGCGATCGGCACGCCTCTACAAGCGTGTGCTACCAGCGCGCCTTACCTTGCGCGTGCTATCGGCACACCTCTACAAGCGCGTGCTCCAGCGCGCCTTACCGGCACGCCACTCCAGACGCGTGTTGACTGCTCGCCACTGCATACGTGCGCTTTCTCCAAGAAGACTCCTCGTATTCTTCATTTTCTATCAGAATCGTCTTGTTAGCGTGTCATATTGACACTTTACTATAGGTCAAGCCGTTAAATAAAGAACCTAACCCTCTTACTTCTACCTTTTTTCATTTTATTTTCTTTTTTTTTTTTCACTCTTTACACTCCCTGCTCCGTTACGCACTCCTCCATATACGTAGAGGAGGACGTAACGCGACACAGCAATAATTGAAATGAGATAAAGAAGTAGGGGGGAAAACCGGTAATTTCTACTTAAAATGTAGATCACGTCGTAACCTTATTTTGGATTCCTCCGTCGTTGCAAACAGATTTATGAGGGGGCTATCTGGAAAACGCTACTAATTGCATTACCTACCTAATAATGAGAATGCGAGCTCTTAGCAACAAAGTTGTTACAATACCGGCCAATAATATCTCACCTTTGTGTGTTTTTGTATTAACTTGTATAGAGTAAACAATATACATGTAGGTTAGTCTGTACATTGCATATTTTACTATAGTAGAGTCAATATAAAGTTTAAGTTACATTAAATGCACACTCAAATTTTTCTACATGGGTGAATTCTATATCATATTGAATACCCGTCTGTAAAGTAACAACTTGATATCAGTTCCTTTTTTTTAATCTTTTATACTACTTAAACAATAATTCCCACATAAGATATTTTTCGTAGAATGGGTTATGAAGCTTATACGACTACACGGTCAGAATATCTCTCGACAATAATGTAAATTATAGATTTATTGAAACAAATTATTATTTTGTAAGTTTTTCATGACCGAGGAACTCCCACACCAAGAGAAAAGTTTACTATGGTGGTTATGAAGTAGTTGTTTCGATCATGTTTAAAAATCTCCCGAGTCACTACTATATTAAATTTGTAGAATAGCAGCAAGATTTTGGAAACAAACAGCAAATAATGTTCTGCACAATTAATGGACATTTCTAGTTTTTTGCCAGTAACTGCACAAGTTATGGAAGAATAACATGTTCATTTTTCTCTCGATAATTAAATCAATTTCCAGCATAAAAAATTAAAAAAGTATGCGGTATTTCCAGGCATTCACAGAGGCCAATTCGAACTTTTTTTAAGATGTCAGTAATACATCATTTTGTTATCATTCGCCCGACCGTCTCGCTCGCACTAAAACATATTTTAACTAGTACGAGCGAAACGCACACGCAAATAAAAAAAATGACATCTTTAATAACAAAAGTTCGAATTAGCCTCAAGGTATATTAGGAAAGTATACCTTATGGCTTATGGCATTGCGTTAAGGTTCAATAGTTCAATGCATTAAGTGTCTGTCTTTATATGAAAAACGATAGCTGTCAAATTTTGACAGCTATCGTTTTTCATGATCTGAATATTACTGGTTAGTAAGGACCGTCCACTTAGTTATACTTCGAATAGCCGCCCGGACAAATTATAAAGCTAATTTCGAATTTTAAATTTTGACAATTCACGAGAAGAGTAACGTAACGTCAAACGATATGTTTGTCCCTTTTCAACGATCCTGTCATCCGATGCTTTTAGTAGCGGGAGCTGTGAGAGTGAAAAGACGCAAATTTTATGTCAGCAATTCGTACCGCTTGGTATTTGTCAGCGAGCGCATCGCGACATGAAACCAGTATGAAACTGGCCCTCGATTACGTATAATTGTAAGGAAACTTGGGATCAAGTTATATTAGTCTAAGGTCTAACAGTTGAGAATAAGACGTGCTCTGAATATACAGTGTGGAAATTTTTTATGGGCCCTGAAGGGAAAGTGCCTTAAAACCTTAAGTTAGCTCATTTTATTTTTAAAACTAAACAAAACTGCATTCAAAGGTTTTTTGAAATTCGCTTGTCTCGCCTGGGAATCGAACCGACTAAAAATTCCAAACAATAAACACTCCCTATTTTATTCTACTAGTCGATACAGTTAATGTTAATGATAACATTTCTTCAAGAAACATTAGGTCTTACACTCGTCTGTCGTACAAAATTTTCATAAAATCGAATATTTAGTACTCAAGAATATTTTTAGACAAGCAAAATCGAAAAAAAAATTAAAAACCTTTGAATGCAGTTTAGTTTCTTTTTAAAAATAAAAGAATGTCTCCTTTAAGTAAAATGAGCTAACTTAAGGTTTTCAGAGAATTTCCCTCCAGGGCCCATTAATTTGATTATTAAATTATAGTGGTAAGTAAGCGCATTGCGTATGCACTTTTGTCTCAAGCGATGCCGCTTGGCACGATTGATTGTTCCTTAGGGCAAATAAAACTGATTCAGCCCGGTAGCCACGAGATCGTAACGCCCCCCAAAAGGGGGGTGAAAGGGTCGGCTCCCCAAGTCCAATCTATGCTATATTTCTTCCTGTTCTTAGCAACTAGGGCAACTTATATATCATTTTCGTATAATTTAGGAACGAGGAATTCAGTTTTGAAATAATTATTAGACCTTTCCATACAAAAAAAAAATAGTTGTTTACAAAAAATTTAAATGTTATGTAATTTTTTGTGACAATTTTCCCTGTTACAATTACAGTGTGGCGATTTGCACTAAATAAAAAATGGACAATGAAGCCCATTTATTGTTCATTCTGGAAAATATCACTTTAAAGGAATAGCTGCCGAAACGCCTGTCAAAAAAGAGGCGTTTCTTCTTACTAAGCGGCGTTTTAAGTTTCCAAAGTTTTTATTCCTTACTTGTTGTTTTTATTCCTCACTTGTCGTTTTTATTATTTTTTCGCAACTGTGTTAAAAAACGTCGTTCGATACACGTGCGGAAATGTCATTCTTCACTCGTCCCGAGTCTTGCCAAGATACCTATCTCGGTACTCGTGAAGTAATGACATACTTTCCGCACTAGCATCGAAATGTACTATTTATTTCATTTGGGCACCAAGAAGTATGTTGGTAGTAAACCTTTTAGTGCGAGTAAAATAGTATGTAATAATGATTTAATATAATATTGTTAATTTACTAAAGTTTCATTATTGCGTCATTTCATCTCATAACCCTACTACCCATTGAATTGAATGACCTTTTTCACGTTTTCTGCAGCAATGCAGTCGACTGCAGCAATATTGAGACGCGACATTGCTGTCGACTGCTACGGCAGTAGCCGTAAATATCAAAATCAAATTTCCTGTCTGGATTTTGACGTTCATTTAAAATAAATAATCAAAGGGGATCATCGATTTTGGGCCCGGCGGACAAACCATCGCGTATATTATGGTACACTACACAGACGGTTACAGTAATTATAAACGCATTTGATTACGGAAAAAGATATAATATTGGGTATAAATGAAACGGGAATGTATTTTACAATAAAATAAATTATATCTATTATTAATTTCCGTAAATCACACCATCATCTTTATTAGCATAGCATAGCTTAACGCTCAATTTCGCACAAACGGTGAGGTTTTCACTAAGGAGTTTAAAATTCTCTTTGCACTAAACTTTATGGTTGGTAGAAAAGTCTGCATTCTAATTTGGCACTAACTGCCACTGTCTGTCATTGCTATATCATAGCCTCATAGCTGACATACGTGAGATATATGCCGCAATGCATGCATTGCGCGTTTTATCGGAGCTTTGCCTGAGGTGTGTTAAGGCGGTTCCCTGAGCCAGAAGGCGAAAATCTGCTTATATGATCCTGTTTTTCTAAGAGGCGTTGATATTCGTAGACGTGGAAAAAATATATGTAGTTCTTGACTATATTATCTTTAATATCATAGCTTCCGATACACGAATTATGACACTTCGCTCGATACAATTAATTCCCAAAGTAACCTCTAACTCGGACTTTTAATCCAACTTTACTCGGTTATTTATTATGTGATACTATAAACAAAAAAAGAAGAAAAAACAATCTTAACTTAAATAATAATTTCATAGCTTTCGATTTTCGATATTGTAGGATAACGTTTTTAAAATAAATAAAAATCGACAAAATTCGATCAAAATGGACACTTGGCGCGCATGATCTTTCCCGTTCTTTCTTGCGAAATGTGACAGAGACAGCGGCAAACCGATGGAACGGCCTTAAGTAAGCGCGCAATCAAAATTAAACATGCGTAAACAATCGTTATGCGTACCGATGAAACTGGGTAAGTTAGTCATGGGAGAATTAACGGTCGACCGCATCGCGAATTCTCGGCAGTTCAAGCGGACCGATCGTCTACCGCGAACATTGAAGTGAGACGGAGATATGGAAGTCGATCAAACGTTCTCTACAGTGAATCAGTACCCGTCAGTTAGTGTCTGCGTGGGTAATTTAAATAGCTTGGACGTCGTAATAATTATGGTTGTATTCCATACAATATTACTAGTGATGTACCGACTAGTGATTTGGCCGACTAGCCGACTGGCCGACTAATCGGCGCTCAGGTGGCCGATTAGTCGGCCGACTAGTCGGCTAGTCGGCCGAATCCGTAATCATTACTTTCTCTATAAAGTTTACATAGGGATTTTCACTGCAATAACTTTGTCTTATTATGTAACACTAAACTCTCGCGTTTTGTACACATATTTAATGATATTAACGGGTCTACCGCGATAAAAATTCACTATTTTCTAGCTGGTCCAACACAGCAAAAACCATTTGTGTCGCGATATTTATCAAATTACTAATTGAAAGATGTTTCCTGCCGATGTAAAGACTTAACGACTGGTCGTGTGGCATAACAAATGAACTATTTATTACCATCCCCAGTGACCATAGGCTGTAGAAGCATTGTGCTCCGCCATTACTCATACCAGTAATAATTCCTCTGCGGCTTGAGTGATATAGAATTTCCTTATGAGACCCGCGTTTTGTAAGGTTGGTAGGTTCTACCTAGCAGCTTAATTAAAGACACCTCAAGTAATAGAAATAAAATTACCTAAAATTCATATTACCTACTTTCGTAAATGCAACCAAATACAAAATATGATACTGTCTGCGACGACATTGCGATAATAATAATTGTGTACGTACAAAACATTTCGTACGCAACCCAAATAGATATTTATCATTTGATATTCGCTGTTTATATCGTTTATGTCCTGTTTTTTCTGTAATTAAGAATAGGCCGACTAATCGGCCATTTTGGCCGACTAGTCGCCGACTAATCGCCGACTACAAATGTAGCCGATTAGTCGGCTTTCCCGACTAGTCGGCGACTAGTCGGTACATCCCTAAATATTACATATACGTGAGAAATTTTTTGTTATTACACTAACATGAGTAAGAGATTTATGAAGGTGAAACAAAAGTCGAGTGACCATTTTCTATAAGCAACAAAAAAAAATCGAAAAAAAATGGTTAATAGTAATTAAACGGATTCATTTACGTTAGAGATTTTTTTGTAGAATATAGTTAATATAAAGAGCTTAATATTAACATGTAATTTTTATGTACACATTAGTTGTTATTTTTTTGTAAAAAAAAGTTTTAATAAAGAAAGTTATTGGGGGCAGGTTTCTGTGTCAAGCTGGAAGAAAATATAAATACTTAATGAGTATATGCTTGAGAACAGCATATTAGAAAATCTCTAGTGTGGGGATCGATGTTTTGGTTTAGTTTTCTATTTTAGTAATAATTTGGATTTATAAAAAAAAATTGACATATTTTGTGGAGATTTTTTTCAAAATATATTATTTGTAACATAGGTAATCACATCTCAAAAAATCTCTTATGTGAGAATTAATGTAGATTTCTCATACATTTTGAACTGTGCTGACCGGCCTATAGTCATTTTATACAAGTACTAGCGACCCGCCCCGGCTTTGCACGGGTGCAATGATAATGATACATATAAACCTTCCTCTTAAATCACTATCTATTAGAAAAAACCGTATCAAAATCCGTCGCGTAGTTTTAAAGATCCTAAGCATACATAGGGACAGACAGACATCAGGAAGCGACTTTGTTTTATACTATGTAGTGATTTATGATGAATACTGCAATAAAAAACAACAAAAACATACAAAATAATTAGCAAATTGCTTTTTTTCATAGATTTATTGTCTCGCAATTCTCATTCGTCCTTTGCAGTGGATATGTATGAGGGGTTTGGCATTAAATATAATCCGTATCTTTGACACCTTCTCCAATGAACCATATTTAAAACTGTAAAAGTAATTAACAACATGTTAGTAAAATAAATATATATTAATAACGGGTCACTCACGTATTTTAAGTCGAAAAACGCTCGACATGTTTCACTCCGTACCGAGGAGTGTCATCAGGAGCTTGCGTTGACGGTGACAGACCCTCCGCGCCCGATGACGCGGCGCGGGCGCCGGTAGCGGCAGGGGGGGGGGAGAGAAACTACCCTCGTTTACGGCATTATTGTCAAATGATGGGTTGCACACAACACCTACTACGTCATTCGTCGTTTCACACGTTATTAATATATTTAATATGTCTGTGTCTCACGGAAGTTTTGTTAGTAAATATTTACCATAAACATATTGGTACATATACCTATGTAAAACAGAATTAAACCTCCTTTTTTTTTTTAATGATAATTCGGAGCCAGAAAATGAGAGTGAGTCTGTCCAGAGGGTGGATCCACCACAATGTCTGTCTGGTAACTGAATGGAATGACTACAGGTACGCGGCCCCGGACTGCTCTAGCTGCTAGTGTCACACATGTCTCCGTGGCGCTAGTATCCCAAACCCTTGCCCTTAAAGCTCGTTCCCACTATGTCGGATGTCGGGACGATTTTTAATCGGGTGTCGGCGCCTCTGTTCACACTAGTCGGCTATCGGGACGATTTTTAATCGGGTGTCGGTGCCTCTGTTCACACTAGTCGGCTGTAGGCCACGACCGCAGCTGGTGCCATTTGAGGTTCTCATTTGACGCGCGGGAGGCACAGGGGGCGCGGCGCAGCCGGGGTCGGTCCGACATCCGACATCATGTGAACAGCGCCACCGACAAGATTTTTTTCCGGACGGAGGGCTGACAAAACACACGATATTTTATGTCGGATCCGACACAAAATCGTTGTCGTTCGTGTGTGAATAGCTTCATATAAAATGTTCTGCCGCTACGACACCCGATTAAAAATCGTTCCGACATCGCGGAAGTGCCTCCGGCGCGCCTCAATCTAAGCTTTATACCTGCATACATCTAGCAAATATATCAAGTTTGGTCTTTTTCGTATAATTCGAGGATGAAGAATTCATTTCTGTGACTAAATTTTCACTCACCCATACAAAACATACGAGAAATTCAAAATTCAAAAATTTTCTTTACAATTTTTTTTTTCGAAAATCCTCTACAAAATTAAAACTATGGCGATTTGCTCTAGAAAAAAAATACCTGTGAATAGCCCAGTTATCCTTCTATATAAAATAGTAAACTTGTCAAACATGTTTCTTTTATAACTCTGTTAAAAAAAATGTTTTGTGTCGCGCGGCGTACCCGCGTTGTAAGAGCGGTATGCAGCTTTTAGGATTTTTAAGTATGTTTAGATGATTTCTGATGAGTTGTTATTCTTCTGTTCGTAGATTACATTAATAAATTACTTCTGGATGTGATATATAGGTAAGCTATATATATAAATAAAGACTTTGGGAAAACTTTACTATTAACTAGCTTTTGCCCGCGTCTTCGACTTCATCTGCGTGGACTTAGTAATTTGGGTAGCTTATTTTTTATCCAATATGCTTTTTATCGATTTCCCATACAAACTTCCACCTCCCTTTTCACCCCCTTAAAGTATAATTTCTGATATAAAAACCACCTCGTGTCCTTCCCCGGGACTCAAACTATCTCTATATCAAATTACAACTAAATCGGTCCAGCGGTTTAAGCCTGAAGAGGTAACAGACAGACAGACAGACACACACACTTTCGCATATATAATACTAGCGTTTTCCCGCGACTTTTATCCAATCTCCTTTTTATTGATTCCCCATATAAAGTTCCACCCCCCTTTTCACCCTCTTAAGGGGTGAGTTCCGAGATAAAAACTATCCTATGTCCTTCCCCGAGACTCAAACTATCTCTACACTGAATTTCAAGTAAATCGGTTCAGCGGTTTAAGCGTGAAGAGGTAACAGACAGACAGAAAGACACACTTTCGCATTTAAAATATTAGTATGGATTAGTATGGATGTGATAAAATTAACATAGTTAGATGTTTGACAAAAAATGCGGGTTGAAATAAGATATATATTGTTCGCAATTGCCACTACATGCACATAAATATGTCAGTGCATTTTAGTTTTTTTTTAACGCAGGTGCACCTCCCTGCGCATTTTGTTTTGCAGCGGCAACGAATAAGCTCTAAACAAGCATCAGCCGCCGCAGGTAGGCTTGTCCATATGGGCTCCCAATAATCTGTTGCTGAGCGGCTATAATATGTCCCCAAATATAGCCTCCTTGGTAAACTGCACGGAGAATAATGTTTACGTAGCGCATCTTCCGTTGGAGGTAGATTCTCTAACTGGAGATTTCTTCGGCACTCATTTACACTCGTACTCGTACGTATCGTAGATCAGGTATCTGAAATCAGTAACAAAATGCATAGTGTTAAAATAAGTCTATGGTTGACACCTCGTAATTCAAATCTGTTCAGAATATTGTAAGGCTTACTTGTCATATAAGACAATAACAAATTTTTCCAATATTGGCAACGCCTGCTCAATATTGAAAGAAAGAAAGAAAGAAAGAAATATTGCCTTGTTTGCCAAATTTAAATCCCTTCGTTACAGCAGGATATGCGCTCCAAGCTTGAAATACGCTTTTTGTCCCCTTTCCACACAAAAAAGAAATAGTGTCGCAACCTGAAAAGGCGTGGAAGAATGGCAAGACCCTTGATGGCAAGGTCCTTTCTGGTCCTGTAAAATAAATTATACATCTATGCGTTACAAATAAAATCATATATTTAAAGGAAGTTTGCAGCACGTGACCAGTTGCCCTCGTACAGGAAGCAGACACGCGCATGATGGTCCATTATGTGGCTGATGCTGTAGCCCCAGGTCACACAAAAATTATGCTACGCACAGTGGATACTGATGTTGTTGTTCTCGCAGTTGCATGTATATCACAATTGCCGGAGCTCCAGGAGTTATGGGTACATATTGGCACAGGAAAGAATTACCAGTTCCTCTCGTGCCATGCTATTGCATCTTCATTAGGTAACTTTTGTAGTTCCTCCATTAATTGTAAGTAAAATAAATATGTCACCGCAGTACGAGACAGGTCATCTGGGCAATTGGTCACGTGCTGCAAACTTTCTTTAAATATATGATTTAATTGTAACGCATAGATATATGATTTATTTTACAGGACCAGAAAGTACACTAGTCTTGGCATTCCTCCACGCCTTTTCAGGTTGCGGCACTGTTTCTTTTTTGTGTGGAAAGGTGAAAAAAAGCGTATTTCAAGCTTGGAGGGCATATCCTGCTGTAACAGAGGGATTTAAATACGCCAAACAAGGCAATACTGAGCAGGCGTTGCCAATATTGGAAAAATTTGTTATGGTCTTGTATCACAAGTAAGAGTCTTACATTTTTAAGTCTGGACAGATTTGAATCAGGCCTCCTTCACTCGCTCAAAACCACGCGCTATATGCCTACCGCTCGGCGTATCGTCGACGATATAATCGACAGAGGGCCGCCGAACGCCCGCCTGAGCGCTCGCACCGCACGTTTCCCGCGCTTACGCTTCGAAATGCCGAAACCACGTAATTATTGTGCAGTAGATGGGTGTAAAAGTCAAAAAACAAAAGAAAATTTGTCGTTTTTTTAGGGTTCCTTACCCAAAGGGTAAAAACGGCACCCTATTACCAAAGATAGATATAACTCCGTAATAGATGGATACAGTCTAAGGAAAAAACGTGCCTCGAAAATCAAGAAAATTTGATTCTCGTTCAGAGGGCGCTACTAGTTTTGGCCTACAGTCGTATAGATGGCGTTGACGGTTTCGTTTGTTATTTAACAATTTTAACGCATATCAGTGAAAGAACATGGGTCAAAATCATAAAAATAATTAATGCAAATAAAAAAATCATTTATCTATATTTAAATACATTCTATCGTATTTTTATAAATCTTCATTTTTAGTTTTAAAGTGTGTCGACAGATGGCAGTGAATTTACTGGGGTTACAAAATTTACTATGACAGTACCGCTCTAGTATAAGTTACTCTATGCTAATACTAAGACTCCGCTGCCGCTGTCCTTCTGTCACCAGGCTGTATCTCATGAACCGTGATAGCTAGACAGTTGAAATTTTCACAGATGATGTATTTCTGTTGCCGCTATAACAAAAAATACTAAAAAGTACGGAACCCTCGGTGGGCGAGTCCGACTCGCACTTGGCCGGTTTTTTCATTTCCGAGAGACGAAGAAAGGTGAGTAGTATTTTAAATCTATCTTTATGAATTTTGTCACTATTTATTTCTTTGAACATAAGTAGAGATAAATCGTAAATTAAGGAGTTTTTGAGTCAGGTATTATAAGTGTTGTTTTTAAATATTTGATTGACTAATATAAAATATGGTTGATTCGCAACATTCGTTTTATTACAATAATAACATAAGTAACAGTACAACCCTAGCGCATTCTTACGATGACGCGTTGGCACGTGGCTCGCACGGCGAGCAAGGCAGTCTCGACTCTTTGTGCGCATACTTATGGTACATTTCTTCTCGTCCTGAGCAGCAGGTATTATTATTAAGATTTTGTAGGCTATTATAGAGTAGGTATTTTCGCTTTTGTATGGGAATGATGTATCTGTTACGTAGTAACTATTTATTAATCTGTGTTTGAATTACGAGGTGTGAATTGATCCCTAGACAGTATTTTAACACTATAGGTATGCATTTTGTTACTGATTTCAGATCAGGTACAAGTACGAGGTACGAGTGTAAATGAGTGCCGAAGAGTACTTTATGCAATAAGAAATCTCCAGTTAGAGAATCTGCCTCCAACAGAAGATGCCCTACGTAAACATATTCTCCGTGCAGTTTACCAAGGAAGAGTTTGGGGAGGAGGTTTGGGGACAGATTATATCCTCTCAGCAACAGCTGCCACCATGCCCTGCTGACTAGGGCTGGTCCAAACAATTGGTTGTTGGGAGCCCATATGGACAAGCCGACCTGCGGCGGCTGCTGCTTGTTTGGAGATTATTCGTTGCCGCTGCAAAACAAATGAGCAAGGAGGTGCAACTGCGTTAAAAAAACTAAAATGTACGGACCTATGTGCATGTAGTGGCAATTGCGAACAATAGATATCTAATTTGAACCCGCATTTTTGTCAAACATCTAACTATGTTAATTTTATCACATTTATAATAACTACTGGCGAAAGTATTCGCAACATCTTTATTTATATATTTAATTTATACTTAGTTCTTATATATATATATAGTTAGTCAAGCAAATCTTTTCAGTAGAAAAAGGCGGCAAATTTATAAAATGTAGGCGCGAAGGGATATCGTCCCATATAAAATTTGAATTTCGCGCCTTTTTCTGCTGACATGATTTGCTTGACCAACTATATATCACGTCCAGAAGTAATTTATTAATGTAATCTACAACCAGAAGAATAACAACTTATCAGAAATCATCTAATCATACTTAAAAATCCTAAAAGCTGCATACCGCTGCGGCTCTTACAACGCGGGTACGCCGCGCGACACAAAACATTTTTTTAACAGAGTTATAAAAAGATAAATGTTTGATAAGTTTACTATTCTATATAGTAGGATAACTGGGCTATTCAGGGGTATTTTTTTTTCTAGAGCAAATTCTCATAGTCTTAATTTTATAGAGGATTTTCGAAAAAAAAGTGTAGTTTTTTTTTTAATTTTTGTATTTCTCGATTTTTTATAGCGGTGAGTGAAAATTTAGTCACAGAAATGAATTCTTCATCCTCGACTTATACGAAAAAGACATAAAACTTGATATATTTGCTAGATGTATGCAGATATAAAGCTTACAGTGGGGCGCGCCGGAGGCACTTTCCCCCCCCCCCCTGCCCACCTGCTGGGGGGAACCTCGTGGCAACCGGGCTAAATCAGCTCAGATCACCCCCAAGAACACCTGTTCCAAGCGGTTTGCTTTGTCTCAAAAATGCAAGGTCCCCTTAGGAAACGGGATCTAAGATCTCTTACTATAAGGAGCTATCGTGAAATTGTTCATAGAAAAAATGACATATTATGCACCGGAGACTAGTTGTGATGATAGTTTGAAAAAAAAACTGGGAGGATTTGAATGTGGTAATTATGGGAATACCAGAATGTGAGGAGATATATACATTGGAGGAGATTTTAATGGACATGTGGGAAGAATGAATGACGGATATGAAAGACCGTGGACCGTGGTTACGGAGTCAGGAATCGAGAGGGTGAAACTCTACTGGAAGCTGCCTTAGCCTTTGACTTAGCCATAGTGAACACCTACTATCAAAAGAAAGAACTACCCTTATCACATACCGTAGTGGTCAACACTACCCAAACTGATTACTTTCTTCTAAGAAGGAGTAAAATACATTTGGCAAAGGATTGCAAAGTTGTACCCAGTAAGAGCCTAGTTTCCCAGCATAGGTTACTGATTCTAGACTTAAATTTTAAAGTACAACGTTTGCAAAATAACTCGAAGCCCCCACCTAGAACGAAATGGCATAGATTGAGCGACAGGGAGTTAACTGAGGAATTTAGAAAAAGAATAGTCGATAAGACTATCTCATGCATCTGCAACACAAGCGTTCGAGAAGAAGAACCTGTAGCCCTCCGCCCTCAAAAAGGTAAAAAATAGTCCTCTGTACAAGGGTAAAGGAAACCGATCCGAGGCTAAATCGTACCGGCCGATTTCCCTCGTTCCAGCAATTAGTAAAGTATTAGAGGTAGGGCTAAACAAGAGGTTGCTGAACTTTGTTCTGGAGAAAAATGTCTTATCAGATCGTCAATTTGCATACCGAGCGGGACGCGCGACCACTGACCTGGTTCGAGAAGTGTTGTGGCGCGTGCTGAGCGCGCGCGAGGCGGGCTTGCGCGTGGCGCTGCTGTGCTGCGACCTCTCGCGCGCGTTCGACACCGCCGACCATGCCCTCATCGTCGACAAGCTCCAGTTCCACGCTTCCACGCTCCTTGCTATCCTCATTTATGTCCAAGAGGATCCAAGTTGCGGTGGGCGAGGCGGGACGTGTCACCTCCGGGGAATTGGAAAACGTCCTTGGGGTACCACAGGGGTCGTGCCTATCGAATACGCTCTTTAGCCTTTTATTGAACGACCTTCCCGCGGCCATCAAAGGCGCTGAAATTTACATGTACGCGGATGATGCCACTGCCGTAATCGAGGCTCCCTCGGATGCGATGCTCGAGATTAAAATTAATGAAGTAGTTCGTAAACTCGAGGAGTGGTTTTCGTCCAACGGCCTCGCATTGAATAGAGACAAGACTTGCTACATGACATTCGAGTTGAACGGCAAAGCTCAGAAACCTTTCAATGTGAAAGCTGGCGACACGTCATTACATCAAGTTCGGTCGACAAAGCTGCTGGGCTTCCTAATAGATAGCTCTCTCACCTGGGATGGGCACATTGACGCGCTGAGCTCGAAGCTAGGGCGGGCGTGCTTCGCACTGGGTAGGCTAGCCAGCACCGCGTCATCTAACGTAGTGCGCTCCTGTTACTTCGCGACAGTGCATAGTCTACTCACATACGGTGCCAAGGTGTGGGCCCATGCGGCCGATACTCTGCGTGTATTTAGAATGCAAAAGAAAGCATTACGTGCCATTGCTAAAGTTCCGACCGACGCCTCATGCAGGAACCTCTTCAAAGATCTAGGGGTCTTGACATTGCCGGGCGAGCTCGTGTATCAGGTGGCGCTCTTCACTCACCTGAATTTACATTTGTTCCAAACACGCGGCACGAATGAGAATCACGCGCTCCGTAGCAACAAGCTCCTAAACACAAGCTTTCAAAGTCAGAGCGTTCTCCGTATATTATGGGCCCGTCCGTGTATAACAGACTACCCGCAGCGGTCAGAGATGCAGCATCCACCGATATTTATAAATGTAGACTGCGAAAGTGGCTTTTAAATTTAGCTTTGTACAGCGTCGAGGAGTTTCTTAAACTACCGTACACATAAGTTACCAACGTACTTACACGCTGTGTTAACTCATAATGTAAGGATCGCATTGTAATAATTGTAATATTTGTAATGAATAATGAACATGAAGAATAATCTGTATGAATAAGTTAGTTTGATATATTGGTTTACTATTGTACCTATTGTATTGTGACCATTTTGACTTGTAACCTTGGCGTTATAAATAAAGTTTTGTATTTGTATAAGATGGTAGGAATAAATGATATGGCAGAGATGAAAGCGAATGATTGCTGGAATGAAATGGCAGTATGTTTAAGAAGTGTGGCGAGGGATGTTTTTGGGGAAATAACCGGGAAAGGCAAGATTAATAGGGATACGTGGTGGTGGAATGTAGATTTGCGAATGATTCTGAAAGAAAAGAAGCATGCTTTTAAAGAATGGAAAAGTGTGGAAGAGGGTAACGATAGTGAGAAAGAAATCAAGAGGTCAGCTTATCTAACAAGTAAAAAGAAGGCTAAGAAAGCAGTTGCATTCGCAAGGGCCAAGATACAAGATAAATTATACGATTTCCTGAAGAGCCCACAAGGAGCTGCAGCAAGAAAAGCTGGAAAGCGTGGGACTGAAAATAAGCAGAACCAAAACGGAGCACATGTTCTGCGATTTCGGTGGTCTATCCAGTTTTTCCCATATTGCATTAGATGGTATTCCTACTAGTCTGCTCCGACTTCCGGTACCTTGGGTCATTGATCTAAAGTGACGGAAGCATCAACCGTGACGTGAAAAATAGAATAAATGCGGGACGGATGAAATGGTGACATGTCTCTAGAACAACTTGCGTTGCGACCCACGAATGGCTTTTATACTTAAGGGGAAAATTTACAGGACGATCGTGAGACCTGTTGTAATGTATGGATCAGGATGCTGGGTGATGAAAGTGACGGATGAAAGAAGAGTGCACGCAGCGGAAATGAGAATATTGAGATGGATGTGTGGAGTGACGAGAAAGGATCGGATTAAGAATGAGTATATTAGGGGAAGTTTGAAAGCAGCACCGGTATCGGTGAAGATGAGAAGTAGTAGGTTAACGTGGTATGGGCATGTGATGAGGAGGGACGAATGCCATATAGGCAAAAAAAGTTGTGCTGACCCCACATAATGTGGGATAAGGGCAGGAAGAAGAAGAGTTCCTCCTTCACTTAAAAACGGCTAAACTTTATATGAAGTATGACATAACATACAAAACAGGACATACATATAACACGTCTTACAAATACGAGTATCAAAAACATTACCAAAATTCTCGATACACATGGCTAGTCTCGCTTGGCAGTGATTTGCGAAGTACAGGTATCCTTTTTTGTATCTGCTGGCCATCATACACACTGGCTGCGTGTCCCCGGGTGGTAAGTCGCGGCACACCGAGTCGCAGTTCTTCGGTTCCACCCTTGACGACGCTTTTAGCATCTTTTGTATACTTATCCCTTGATTAAAATAATTCTGATATTTTATTATAACAGATGCAAAAAATTGCGTATGAAGCTGGTAACGTAAAATAGTTGTTATACAAGGGTCCAAAGTTGTATTTTACCCGCGAGTGTGGAATTGAAACATGAGCAAGCGAAAGGATTCTATATAATAGTTAAACCACGAGCGAAGCGAGTGGTTCCCAAATAGAATCCTGAGCGTAGCAAGTGTTTCAACACACGAGAAGTAAAATACAATTGCACCCGTGTGTAACACAAAACTTTTCGCCTCACTATAGCGAGGAAAGTGCAACATCCACAGGCGTTATATCATCTTCATCACTCGAATCACTAATTTTTTTACGATATTATTAGAGAAAACTCTGGATGTTGTGTATTTTTACGTGAGTCGGAGTCGGTAAAAACTTTTAAAGTAAAATTTTTGTTGACACTTGACAATGTTGACATTTCTGACGATACGTTATGAAATTGCATCGACTCAACTTGTGCGTTCAGTTATAGGCAGCATCATTACAAAAAAAAAAACAAATATTTCTTATGGAATTTTAAGGTTTACTTAAAATCATTAAATAAAGCTATATTTGGTAATTTTTATTAAATTCTCAAACCATTTATTTAATCATTATTAATATCGAACGAACCATTACTATGCGCTTTTACGTTGTGTTATTTGTCAAAAGCTACTTAAACACGCCATCCAAGGTCAAATTACTTTCCCCACTAGTGGATTAAATGCGTTTTTCCCCGCTTGTTTTAAAGGATAAAAGACGGCTTTCCGAGCTAGTGAGGGGAAAAATATTTATTTTAAAATCAAAATTATAAGTGATATCGCAATTCTAAAACTCACGTGAACACAATAAACACAATATCACTGCTGATAACATACTTGTTTTGACGCAATTTATGTTCAGCCATGGTATAATTCTTTTTTATAGCAAACTATATTTTCTACTCAAATAGTGAAATAGTAATTGTTTCCTTATCAGGTGAAATGTGCAACGAAGTCTTATTCATTTTTTATCACACCATATCTTAAAGGCTATCTTCATTCTTCAAAAACTGATGAGTAAGTTGCTAATTTATCCGCAACACGGCCAATGACTAGCAATAGTTATACCAGCGAAGCCATAACATTATTGAATAACAGGTATAACAACAAATAATAAAAATTCGAAAGATCAACGTCAACCAGTTTAAAGGAATTGACCTCATCTGTTTGACAACAACTGGCGGCTCTAGCCAACTTCAGTCAAATATTGGTATGCTATAATACTATATGTACTTTATCCAAAACTAGATAGGGTAAAGGCACCAGTAGTCAGCCTTTTTACGAAATTTCTAAGTTCAAGGTCGTTTAATTTGCTTACTAATTGTCCTATAAGAATTATTAAAGTTTTTACTGTTTAAGAATTTCATATAGTTTAAGTTTTGTAAGGAATAAAACGTTTTTTAATGTTGCTTTTGGAAATATTTCATTAAATCTAATGAAAGTACGTTTATGCTAGTAATCAGCCCCCTGTGTACCAATAGACAACCTTTTAGTACCCAGTTCTGAGTTCCGCGATGTCAATGTCCACTGGTCATGCAGCCACAGGCTGACTACTGGGTAGTTACTTATTTCAATCAAATAGTCATAATAATATAAATATTTAAAGGCGCTTGGCTTAGCAACTTAGATTTCATTTGAAAATTAAGAAAAGTTTTGATTCCTATGGTCAGCCTCCCCCGGCTGACTTCTGGGTTTACGACGTTTTCAAAATTACTGCCATAAATCCAGTAGTCAGCCAAGGGAGGCTGACTATTGGATTTCGTACAAAAAAGTAGTTCCCAATAGTCAGCCGCCTTAAAAATGTTACTTTTTTATGGATTTATATTAATTTTTTACTTTTTTTCAGATAGAATAAGTATTAATCATGTGATACAGTCCACATTCTTTTAACAAGATATCATAATTCGGCTGTTAACGACTTATCAAAATACCATGTGACACTCCAAAAAAATGTTCTCGGGTAATTTTTTTAAGAGAAATTTTAACTTTAATCAATGATATAATTAGATATTTAGAGATGAAATACAAAATAATTATTAAATTATTTTACTAATGTTCAATAAGTTGCATTCGATGCGCGATTTAAAGTGTTTTTAATGAAAGTAACTACCTGCCTAACGAAAAATAAAGTGAGTTCTCTATTATTTCAGCTTAGTTATATAAAATCCATCTCATAATGAATAAATTAAAACGTATTATGTACAGCGATGTAATCTAAAAATCATTAATATTTCAATAAGTCAAGCAAGCTTGATGTGTAAGGTAGAGTTTGATTTGTAATGGCTTATTTATTTATGCGATGCCTACAAGAAAATAATTTGAATTAAAATACAAAGAAAATAATGAAATGACAATGTCAATCATTATGACAGATTTATTTCTAATTCTAGGCGGAGGTTTTAATAAATAATTATAAAATAAAAGTACAGTTAAACATGCTAGTTACTAGCATGAAAGCTTGCCACCATGTGAAAATAACCATGCGAATAATAAGCATGCTTATTTAAGAGCATGTATATTGTGTAACAGTACTATAATGCACAATATACACTGTGATTTAGTGATATTTATCAAATATCGTGATATATTTTGATCGTCTAACTAGTGTATATGTCCCTCATAACAATATTTATCACAAACTCAGAGCCGGAATCCTGGTTGAGTAACAGGAATAAATGTTCTTCTGTCACAACTGGTTGCCATGAAATATTTAAAAATCCTCATAGACAACTGGTTGTGAAACACAGTTGCGATGGCGGCGATTTTTTTCTTCTTTGACAACAGGCCCCAATGTCACCACGGTGACAGGTGCGACAATTGTAAAACATCAATGTTGCTGACGTCACAGGCATCCATGGGCTACGGTTACCGCTTACCATCGGGCGGGCTGTATTCCTGTTTTGGTTACCGTAGCCTATGGAGGCATGTCACGTCAGTAATAGTAATTTCGACAATAGTCGCACCTGTCACCGTGGTGAAATTGGGGCCTGGTTGTGTAACAGGAATAAATCTTCTTCTATAACAACTAGTTGCCATGAAAGATTAGAAAATCCTAATAGGCAACTGGTTGTGAAACACAGTTGCGATGGCGGCCGAAAGGTCCTTATCTTAGTTTGCAAATGCCGCCCGTCACAAAGACAATGTACAGTAATAAACTTTACCTGAGCTAACCTTTTTAGGGTTCCGCAGCCAAATAGCAAAAAACGGAACCCTTATAGATTCGTCATGTCTGTCTGTCTGTCCGTCCGTATGTCACAGCCACTTTTCTCTGAAACTATAAAGACTATACTGTTGAAACTTGGTAATTAGATGTATTCTGCGAACCGCATTAAGATTTTCACACAAAAATAGGAAAAAAATTTTTTGGAGTTCCCCATACTTGGAACTGAAACTCAAAATTTTTTTTTCATCAAACCCATACGTGTGGGGTATCTATGGATAGGTCTTCAAAAATGATATGGAGGTTTCTAATAACACTTTTTTCTAAAATGAATAGTTTGCGCGAGAGACACTTCCAAAGTGGTAAAATGTGTCCCCCCCCCCCCCTGTAACTTCTAAAATAAGAGAATGGTAAAACTGAAAAAAATATATGATGTACATTACCATGCAAACTTCCACCGAAAATTGGTTTGAACGAGATCTAGTAAGTATTTTTTTTAATACGTCATAAACCGCAATTTACCTTTCACTCACGTTTTACATAAAAAATACATTGTTAAAATTATGTAATGTACGGAACCCTGGGTGATCGAGTCCGACTCGCACTTGGCCGGTTTTTTTTTATCAACACCCACATTTTGAAGTGCCATTCTATTGGTCATCACTTTCATGATATCGCCATTATCGCCTGACCGTCTGCAAGACGTTTAAACGATTTTTGCCTTTAAGAGGATGCTTTAGGGGCTTCACCGGAAATGTCCATACATAAAATGATATCATGGAATGGTGTAATGGGTTTTATAATTAAAAAAATTGGCTTGATCTTCGGTTGTTTCTTTTCTAACATCCCTATTTGTTACTTATTTAATACTAGCTTTTGCCCGCGACTTCGTCTGCGTGGAATTAGTTATTTAGGTACCTTAATTCAAACAAATCTGCTTTTTAATCCACCCTTTTTTCACCCCCAAATTGGTCCACACTATACATTTCCCCCCATTTTTTACACCCTTAAGGGATGATTTCGGGGATAAAAGTTATTCTATATCCTTTCCTACAGCTCAAACTATCCCCATACCAAGTTTCATCTAAATCGGTTCAGCGGTTATTGA
This sequence comes from Cydia strobilella, assembly GCF_947568885.1. Taxonomy (NCBI): domain Eukaryota; kingdom Metazoa; phylum Arthropoda; class Insecta; order Lepidoptera; family Tortricidae; genus Cydia; species Cydia strobilella. Next base: position 36,443,303 of record NC_086068.1, read on the forward strand.
TTCCCCATACAAATTTCCACCCCCTTGAGGGGTGAGTTCTGGGATAAAAAGTATCCTATGTCCTTCCCCGGGACTCAAACTATCTGTATACCAAATTTCAACTAAATCGGTTCAGCGGTTTAAGCGTGAAGAGGTAACACACAGACAGACAGACACTTTCGCATTTATAATATTAGTATGGATTTATATTTATTTAACAAGTTTTTAAATTTATTTTAGTGTGGCCAAAAAAATAAAAACGAGTGGCTTGAGCATAAACAATCTAAAAACTGGTTGTCCAAAGGTGACGATTTTGGTTCTTGTAGGGTATGCTGTTGCAATTAAAATGTAAATTCGGGGGTAAAATCAGACCTAAAGAGTCACATGTTAAGTCGAAAACATAAAATTAAAAACATAAATCAAATACAGACACCAGCATCAATATTTTCAACTTCAATTTTTTTTGCTTTTGCAAGAAAAATATTTTAAGTCGTACACAATATACCTATAGACATATTTAAGTAAGGTAGTAAAAGTCTGCTGCCCGGGTACAAATATAGCGGACAATGTTAACTTGGGTAGAACGAAAGCAAAAGCAATGATTAAAAATTTAATGGGGCAAACATAAAAAGAGGTGCTTTGTTATTCTATGAGAGGCCAGTAACTTTCTTTGATTGCTGATGAATCCACAGAATAAGGGGACCATTAAAAATAAAATAATACCAGACTGTTTTTTTCTTCATTTGACACCTATTCCAAAAGGTGCAACCGTTGCGGAATTGTACCTATACGTAAGTAGATTGTAGCCAGTTTTGAGAGCTGCGGCATACCGTGGAAGGAGAATTTAATTGGGTTTGATGGGTATTCAGAACTCATTGAGAATAAGAACATTATTACGGAAAAGTGAGCCGCACATATTTTTACTTTTTGTGCATCTTATACTTATATAAATAATATTCGGGATGTTTATAGCTACATTCAGGGCAGCCCAAAACGCAACGGAAAATTCTAAGATTTTTTATCAGTTCTGGAAACCGCACAAGCTTTTACAATTATTGATGGTCGAGGACAGACTATAAGTATCCCGTAATGGAAACCTTGAGTAATCCTTACGTAAAATTAAATTTGTTTTTTTAAATTTTATATTGCCATGATTGACAGCGAATCGTCGACGTCCACTGCGGATGTATTGACCGCCGCCGCTCTGTCGCTGTGCGTAGTGTGCGTTGCGTTCACTTCAGACGTCGATTCGAACGTCGATTTACGCTGACGTTAGACGTCGTGTATAGCATAAAATAGGAGACAAAAGCCTAAGATCGGTACATTAATTTCGTTGGATCCGCGTAACAGTGGAGGTGATAGTTAGAATGTTCGGACAAATTCCTTTTTTGTGCTAAGGAGGGACCGGAACCGTCTTCCCTGATCCGTTCAAAGGCCCGAATTTTTTAACGCTGATATTTATAAACTGTCTTGTCATGATTAATGTTCCTGTAAATGTTAACCATAATATTTGCTCCATTAGATTTGTAACAAGACTTACTTTGAAAAAATGTCGTATCTCACGTAATTTTCTACAGTTGGTTTTAAAATAAAACTGAATAATATCTCAAATTTATATTTTATTACATAGTGTAGATGCCTATATGTTTAAGCATTTACTAATATTACTTTTTTAATACTATTATCCACCGTACTGCAATAGAACTAGCTCGTATGTAAAAATAGAACCAGCCACCTGTAACAAACAACATAGGTTTAAAATCTGCCTTAACAGGAAATCTCATAAAGCGACGATAAATCAAATCGAAGATAACTAGTTGATAGGACAGATCAATCATATAGATAAGCTATCAGAAAAATCTCCGTTTTCGTATGTGTATTTTATTTGACGTGATTTTAATAATTATTACATTTACTACGAACTACAAAAATTTTGTACTCGGGTCCGGGTAGTTTACCAACTGAAAATAAGTTTATAATCACAAAAAGTAATTATTTTGTAACGAAAATTACAAATGTATGGTTTTCGGACTTACTCGTATTGTCCCCCATACAAAAAGCTCCGCTCTTTGTTAAATAATTTTAAAAAATTTAGTACACATTTATGATGTCAAATATGAGATCAAATAAATAATCATGAATGTGTAATTACACGAACTAAAATAATAAGTAAGTATTCCAAATATTTCAAACGATGGCATGTAAGCCGGGACTGCCGGTGAGGTGCGATGGTTCACGCCCATTAACCATTTATTGTCCCTTTCATTTATTTGCATACAAAAGTGGGTGAATCAACTTTTAGAACACTGATTTCGTGTTATGGACTCCCTAGCAAAGAAGAATAGAGTTTTCAAAAACCATGTTGATTTTTTTACATTTTTGTTTACACGTGCATTATTAGATACATAAGTATTTAATTAACAGATTAAAATTAACAACTTGATCAGATAAAAGTTACATTTTGTACGGTAACGCAGCAGAAAAATACAAAAATGCTGTGTCCCTGATTTTTGTATGGGAGAAAACTTTTTTGTGTTAATGTGTTAAATTAATACTTATAAATCGAATAATGCCCGTGTAAAAAAAGTAAAAAAACAAATATGATTTTTGAAAAATCGAGATTTCTTTGCTAGGGAGTCTAGGGACATCAAATTAAGTGTTTTAAAAGTTGATTCACCCAAGTTTGAAAGTCAGGGCGCTTTGCTAACTCTTTAAATTGAACAAGGTATAGTTGCTAAGAGCAGGAAGAAATGTAGCAAAGATGGGAACTGGGAAACCGACCCTTTCCCTTCTCCTTTTGGGAGATCGTCACGCACGATCTCGTGGCTACCGGGCTAAATCAGCTTGACCTAAGGAACAATTGTGCCGAGCGGCATCGCCTGAGACAAAAGTGCATTACCGCCAGAGGATGTCCACTGCTGGACATAGGCCTCCCCCAAAGAGTGCCACAATGACCGGACTTGCGCCACCCGCATCCAGCGGACTCCCGCGGCCTTTACCAGGTCATCAGTCCACCTTGTGAGGGGCCTACCCACGCTGCGCCTTCCGGTACGTGGTCGCCACTCGAGAACCTTTCCGCCCCAACAGCTATCGGTTCTACGTGCAATGTGCCCCGCCCACTGCCACTTACGTTTATCGTTTCGGAGGGCTACATCGGTTACTTTGGTTCTGCTGCGGTTGGCCTCATTTCTGATGCGATCACGCAGAGAAACTCCCAGCATAGCCCTCTCCATTGCCCTTTGGGTGACTTTGAGCCTTCTTATAAGGCACACAGTAAGCGGCCACGTTTCAGTTCCATATGGCATCACTGGCAACACACACTGGTCGAAGACTTTCGTTTTGAGACACTGTGGAATATTGGACAAATAGATGTGCCGTAGCTTAGCTTCCCAAACGCTGCCCATCCGAGTCGGATTCGTTGATTAACCTCTTTCTCCAAGTTGGACCTACCTAACTGGACAGTCTGTCCTAGGTATATATAATCGTCTACATCTTCAAGTGTAAAGTCTCCGATTGTAACGGGAGCTGGTTCTACATGGGCATTTGACATGATCTTCGTCTTGTCCATGTTCATCCTCAGACCAACTCGCTCGGAAGCTTTACTGAGGTCATCGAGCATCATACTCAAATCCTCCATAGTCTCATCAAGACTACTATATAGTCTGCAAACCGAAGGTGAGTGATGTACTCGCCGTTTATGTTGATGCCAAGCCTTCCCCAGTCCAAAGTCTTGAAAACTTCCTCTAATGCAGCGGTAAACAGTTTAGGAGAAATAACATCCCCTTGCCTGACTCCCCGCTGCAACGGAATAGGCTTCGAGTTCCGTTCCTGGAGTCGGACTGACATAGTGGCGTTCTCGTACAAACACTTCAGCACTTCGATATAGCGGTAATCCACTTGGCACCTCTGGAGAGATTGTAGTACAGCCCAGGTTTCGATCGAATCGAAGGCTTTCTCATAGTCCACAAATGCTAAGCAGAGAAGCAGGTTATACTCCTCAGTCTTCTGTATTACCTGCCGGAGCGTATGGATGTGGTCTACGGTACTAAAGCCTCTTCGGAAGTCGGCTTGTTCAGGAGACTGAGAGTCATTTAGCCTGCGTGCGAGACGGTTTGTAATGACTCTTGAAAACAACTTATAGACATGGCTCAGAAGTGAGACAGAGTTTTAGTTCGCGTTCCATCAATTAACCGGTTTCTAATAAACGAATTAATATAGCTGTTTTGGAACGACGTTAACAGGTATTTCAATAGCGGTTCCGAGCCCTGAATAGTAGTATGATAGTAATATTGGTTTTGATTTGATACAGGTAATAACTGGTAATACCTATTCGGTGTAAATAGAAATTTCGTCAGTGAAAATGTGTTCGGCTACAAATAAAGTGAACTAGATGTGTGAATATCAATAATATGTGGCGAGATAGTACCATTAAGTGAAGTGAACTCCCCAAAAGACGGACAATCTTGGGCAGTGTTATTTAACGCAGCATTAATAAGGAATTTTGAGCATATATCTAGTTTACATTGTATATTTGCATCATCTTGATTTGTAGCTGAACACATTTTCACTAAAGAAATTACTATTTAAACCGAATACTAGTTTTTACCTGTAACATATCAAAATTAATATTACTATTATACTACAATTATTCTAAATTATTGCTAAAATTATTAAAATATACTAAAAGCATAATTTTTGTACTGTACAACAGAACTTCTATTTGAAGCTTTCTCTTCTGTACGAAGTTTTTTAGTCAACGGTGAATTTCAACTGAAGTAAAATAAATTGTGTTTTCAGTGATCAGACCCATACAAACTATACGTCAAATGAAAGATAATCTAACACACTATTTTGTCTTATTTAAAACTTTTTTGTAATGTTCAAGATATTTTGTAAAAACCAGATTTAAAAAAAAGTATTTAATTACTAATTAACGGTTGACTTTATCGATCAATTATGTGAACAAAATTTCAAGCACACATATGGAGCTTTTGTTTGAAAACAATAGTAATGAATTCGTACGAATACTTCTTGAGTTATGGTTGATTTTTAAACTCAATATCCGCCATCTTAGATTGGCGGCCATTTTGGTTAGCTACCATTTTGAGATGGCAATCATGGTTTTTTAACATCATTATAAGCCTATCTAACTGCTGTGAAAAGGAAAATTGGTACCCCCAAATTATACTATTTTCCAAAATTTGGCTAGCTGGCCCATGGACTATCCGACATCCGATATCGGAAAGGCGCTTCCGATAAATTCAGCCTTGTCGGAGCCCCCGTCAGCCCTTCATAATGCTTGTTGTAGTGTGCGTGACCGCTAAAGACGGCGCCCGGGCGCGCGCCCGCAGCCTGACTACGCGGATGTACGATCTTACATCCGATATCGGATCGGACAATATGAAAACGCTCTTACAGCATAATGAAATAATGGAAGAGGTACTTACAGTCAACACAAGACTTTTGGTGACGTAAAAAAATTGAAGACCGCTTAAGGCCAGTGTGTCATGATGAACTTGATCCAAAAATCTTTGAACCTAGAAAATAAGTAAAGTTACAGAAAACATAACTGTAACTCAAAATAAACACCTAACTTTATAATGACAAGCGTTTATATTATTTTATTACTGCACGCTGGACAAGAAAACACTCTTATGACTGTATCAATAAGAATGACATGACTTTTGAGTAATGGTAGGTAACGCAGTGGCAGTAGTGACCTGCCAACCAGTAAATCCGAAACTTCAATTTTTGTCCAAGAAACTAAGGGTAGGAAGTCCATTTCTTACTGCGGCAACACTGTCCAGTAGCTGCGCAGTGTTGCCGTATAAGGAGAAAGGTACCCTACCCATATTTACTTGAATAAAAATTGAAGTGTCGGGTTACTGGTTCCCAGTCGGTGACTGGTGCCACTACACTATGATTTTTATTGTGTGATGATTATTTTCTTTATTCGTCTTAAGTTTTCGATCCACAGATCGATCGTCGATCGTTTGCAGGGCCACAGAGAAAGGAATCGACGAGCTATCCACACCGTGTCCAAGACTACCGCCTTCTTCTAAATGTTTGTCCAGCCACCTAGCGAGTCTCCTAATGTATGTTAACCGGAGTCATCGCTGAAACGACTATCGGTACAATGATCGTATGCCCGAGTAACTCTCCCGCACGGCGGCTTGTCCGACAAATGTCTATCGTACTGCCATGTCACGCGCAAATCACTGCACTTTAAAAGATGACTTTCGAGATAATTACGTTTAAAGTTTTAATGATTCAAATGATCGTTGATGGTTCATCGTATATTTTTTATAATGTAGATGTAGAAAATAAATATGGCCACAGAATAGGGGCTTAGTTTTTTTTAGATATCCGTTTATTTCAGTTTAAAATAATATATTCAATCGTTTAAATCGCAGTATGACCAGTCTAGTCACAAGTACGATTTATACGATCAAGTATTTGCTATTTTATCATAAACTTCATTGCTTAATGAACGTGTCAAATGCTTTATTGAACTAATTGAAATGTTGGCTGGCTAAGTCGTACAGTCCATTCGAAACATACGTGTTGATTATGTTAATTTAATGCCAGAAATATTTGTAATTTTTGTCCTTATAATTTTTTTTAATAATATAACCTACTTAATAAGTTGTCACACCATAATCATACCTCAACGTTATAAACCGTCGATGGAACGTCATAAAGTGCAGGAGCCAGGGACTGTGAGGTTGTGTGCACTCGAGCAGCGATGAGAGAAACACACAAATATCGAAATAAAACAAACATCATTGAATAGGTGAGATATATCACATTCTCATATCCTCCCAATGGCCTGAAATTTGTTAATGAGTAATCATTATTAAATAAAAACAGGAGATAACCAATACGGGTTAACAAACTAATACTTAGCTACGTAGCCTACTTGCTTCTCTATCGTTTGCTGATGTTAAAGGATAAAATATTGCTATCACTAATGGTGTAACTTACCATCCGGTGGGATCTGAGTGGATCCGACGTCCGACTTTCAGTCGGGAAGTCGTGGGTTCGAAAACTGGCTCTTACCGGAAGAAATTCTAAGATGTATGTCCCCCAACCAGCTTTGTGCTAGCGTAAGGAATAAATGCCTTACATGGATCAGAGGAGGCCGATGTCCATGCAGCAGTTGGACGTATAGGGTACTTATAGACTAAGATTATAAATTATGGACTTAACTTTACAATATTTGTACTAACCCGCTTCCAGATTTTGGACATTTTACCGTAGGTTTTAGCCGCATTCCATCTCTGAAATAAATTTACGTAAACAATCATTTAGAACAAAAAATTGGGTAGTACGGGGACGTCTGAAACACTTTATATTTAACCGCGTCTAACTATTTTATTATTACAGTTCGAAGGGTAGGTATGTACCTCTATTATTAAAGGTTAATAATTAAGTTTTTAAATAAAATGTGTTCGAAAAGCCTATCGCCCATGATTACGTAATGGTAAGGAATTAAAGAGAATGTGGACGAGTGGTTTAATTGACCCCATAGGTGGTAGGAATCACTATGTGGGGACGTTTGAAACACCTTAATATATTCGGTAAAATGAATGATTTATTTTATTTTATCTAATCTTTTTTAAATTACTATCACGGTCACAGAAGTAAATATACCATAGAAGACGCAAATGCATCTACTTCGCGTGTCCGACCCCGACCAAGCGTCGAGGTTGACCGTCGCGCTTTACAGTCCACGCCGCAGGGTGGGCTGCGCGCCTTAGTAAGGCGTTCATAATTTATTATTTAGTCGATTACTAGATTTTTTTAATTGGAAACATTTTTAAAGCACAGATTTATTAGGGTTTAATAAATAAAAAATAGTGCGTGGAGTCCCTCCGCGCGGAAGAAGTGAAACTTCGTAATGTAGAAATGAAAATAGGAAGGGGTAGAAATTGATTTTTAGTGAACTCATATTGTTTCTTTAAGACAAACTTTATTAACATTGCTTACAATCCACAATTGATCACATCTTTTAATTATCATTGATTTAATAAGAAGAGCATCAATTACCCTACTTTCGGGAAATTACCCTATTCAACTTACTGGTCACAGCGTTAAACGTTTAACGCAACCTTGTTGGAAGTCGCATTAGAAGTTTCACTTCAAAATACAATTTGGGGAATTAACACTGTATAAGTTGATTAATCAAATAATATTACATGTCATGTCATTAGTAAGTACAATCCAATAACGTTAACTGACAGTAAAGATTTTTTTTATTTATTTATTTATTTTAAACTTTATTGCACTGTAAGAATATACAGTGACAAAAGGCGGACTTAATGCTACACGGCATTCTCTACCAGTCAACCTTTAGGCCAAACAGAGAAACATAGTTGGTGCGGGGTATGTAAAGAACACTAAAACTAAATGCTTTAATAGACACAAATATAAATGTAATATGTAGATAAAATAAATATATATGTACAACAATAAATATATAAATATCAATAAATATGTATATATATATATATATTTATATATATATATATATATGTACCTGCTACTAACTTTACTATGCAGACACTTAATCGTGAGACTTTTCAAATAGATACTTGCGCAGCTTGCGCTTGAACGTCAACTTAGTCTCGGCTTGTCGTATGCTGAGAGGCAAATCATTCCAGAGACGGGTGGCTTGCACGGTGAATAAATTGGTCGTAGCACCAGAGCGGTGGTGCGGGATAGCTAAAATAAGTTTACGAGCGGTGCGAAGTTCGCATCCTGGTCGAGCAGTTACAAATTTAAATTTAGATCGCAAGTATTCTGGCGCCACTGGGTCAAAAAGAATGGAGAACAGGGTGCATACAATTTTGAGACTTCTGCGCTCACGAATGCGAAGCCAGTTGAGTTGTCGGCGAAAGGCGGTTACGTGGTCATACTTGCGAAGGCCATAAATGAACCTAATACAGTTGTTCAATACTCGGTCGAGCTTGTCCAGTAATCCTTGCGTCACATTAGTGCAGCACACATCACAATAATCAATGACAGGTAACACCAGAGCTTGAATAAGGAGAGTTTTGGTAGAAATTTTTTTTCTGGGCAATTGCCTCTTTGAAGTGATCAGTGGATCTGAGTTCAGTAGAAGTATGTTCAAAAGGTATGTGTTTGTGAAGACCCGTGTCATTTTTCTGGCATGATTGAGTCTAAATGACTTTATATTTTTATTGGTTGATGACCAATGCGTTTTTTATTACTGTAGCACCGTGTAAGAACACTTTATGCACGGATGAAGGTAGGGGATGCCATGGGTAGGCTGCCACGAGTTGCTTGGCCGTCTCTATGGCATTGCCATTCATCAAACTTAGTTATATTTATGTTATAGCCAGATGACATACATTCCAAAAGAACCACACCTTTCGATAAGGCATTGTTGAATACCGGTGATTTCAGTAGATACACTCGCGTTTTTAAAAAACTTGCGTGCAGTATTTCCGTCATTTGAAGTACCACTACCGCCGCCGCCAGTTGTTGCAGCCGGACGTCCGTGAAAACTTAAATAATGCTTCGTCGCATGATAATTAACTGCAACAGCCCAAAAATTGCGAGCACCCAAAGGCAAGAACATATTTTCTATCACAGAAGTAATTTTAGAATAGAATAGAGTAGAATTTAACTAACTTAGCGGTTTCACTCACGTGTTTTAGTCACTCGCGCGACATGTTTCGGAGAGCCTAGGTCTCCATTTTCAAGCTAACAGTGCCTGAGTGAGTAGCGGTCACGACAGATGGGCGTCACGTACTGCGGCGCGCCGCGTCGCTCGCGTAGCGCGTGATGATATAACCGGTTGAGGGAGGTTTTGCGCTGTTGTTGTAGGCGGGCGCGATGGCGGGTTTGGGTCACCCAACACTTGTAGCGACGAACAACACGAACTCACTATGTCCACAACACGCACCGGAGTTTTGTCCCTGGATAACAGGATTCTATGCTGGCGCCACAGCCCAGCCGCTGTCTCGGTTGAAATTAGGGCGCCGCCCAATCTCGATCGCTTCACGTATTTTACGCGGGACGTAACATATACTGCAGTCCATCTTTTTCACGCTCCGTATGTGCTCTAACAGCCTCGTGGCTACGTTGCGTCCGGTTTCCCCTATGTAGGACTTCCCGCAGTCGCATGGTATCTCGTAGACGCCCGGGTTACCCAGCGGGTCCTTGTCCTTTGGAGAGCGCAGCCATACCCATTTCTTACTAACACCTGTCGTACATGTCGCAGACTGCGGATCACAGAGACGCAGAGATCTGTTAATCAGTGCACGTGGGACCGACGACAGGTGTGCGGGATGATGATGTGAGCCGGCCTGCAAGTATCTGTCTGTGTGTGTGGCTTTCCTATGCACCTTATGCGACAGACGTCCGTTCTGATCCCGCATAACCAAAACATCGAGGAAAGGAGGTGATCCATTGTGTTCCTTCTCGATAGTGAACTTTATCTTGGGATGCAGCTCGTTAAGATATGTGAGTAGCGGGTCCACGTCACTCTCGGACACCACAGCAAAAACGTCATCTACATATCGCCACCAGCGCTTCGGTTTATAAGGACTATTCTCCAAGGCTTTCCGCTCAAAATCCTCCATGAATATGTTAGCTACCACTGGCGCTATAGGCGATCCCATTGCCACACCTTCAATTTGCAGGTAGTATTTCCCCCACCAGACAAAATAACCGGAAATCAAGCAAAATTCAATGAGCTCCATGTACACAGTAGGTAAGCCGTTACGAGCCACTAGTTCTCTAATTATTCCTATAGTTTCCAGTACCGGTACATTCGTGAATATTGAAGCTACATCAAAACTCACCATTATTTCGCCTTCATACAACTCTACATTTTCCAGTAATTGTACAAAATGTGTTGAGTCACGTACAAAACTCGAGGTGTTTCCCGTTAACGGCTGGAGACTATCGGCCAGGAAACGGGACGCCTTGTACGTGGGAGAATCTATCTGACTCACAATGGGTCTCAGTGGCCATTCAGGCTTGTGGATTTTAGGTAACCCATAAATCTTGGGAGAGGTGGGGTTCAACGACTCTGCGACTAGACTGCTCTTTTGGTTTGGTTTGTGACAGGTAACTTGCTGACAATTTTGTTTAGCCTTGTGGTCACCCGAGCTGTAGGGTTATAAGTCACTTTATTGTATGTTGTAGAATCTCCTACCAGCTGTGTAACTTTCTCTTCATAGGCGTCCATGTCCACAACCACCGTGGCATTACCCTTATCAGCCGGCAACACTAGAATGTCCTCGTTGCTGCGCAATGATGCCAATGCTACCTTTTCGGACCTACTAATGTTTGGCCTAGGCAGTTTACTTCTGCGTAACAACGATGAGACATCCTGCCTTAGACACTCTGCTTCTTTGTATGAAAAAGTCGGCACGCTTGGTTTCAATACAAATCGTGGTATTTGGGTCATCTAGCGTATATATTAAATCTGTGATCACGGTATTCAATGAGATCAACTAAAGTTCGCAAAGAAATTACAAACAGTTCACAATTTATCTGCGTTTGAAGAACTTGATCAAAGAAAGGGATGCAAAAAAAAGTTAGACATCTATACTTCTTTGTTGTGATTACCTTATACGTATAGCTTAATGAAACGTGTTTTAATGCAACAACAAGATATGGAGATAAGGAATTTTAGTAGAAATACATAGTTGTGTTTCATACAGAAGTCGAAATATTAATTATAACAATGTTTCAATCATGACCATAATGAAATCACTGTCACTCCCTTATTCACAAAGCATGTATTATTTTGAAAAGAAGTCTAAATATCAATAATCAACTATTTGTAAGACTTGTGAAAAACGCGGGGACGTTTGAAATGTTTCAATCGCCCCCAAGTACGTTGTTTCAACCGTCCCCACGTCACATGTTTTACTTCAAGGACCAATATTCTTTACAAACAACACTCCATCGCTGTTTAATGGCAGTTAAAATATTCCATAATTCCCATCCAAAATACCAAAAGAATTCAAGTAGTTAAAATACATAGGTAAGTCACAAAAATTAAACGAAAAAAACCGGCCAAGTGCGAGTCGGACTCGCGTTTCAAGGGTTCCGTACATTACACCATTTAAACAATGTATTTTTTATGTGAGACATGAGTGAAATGTCTTTAAAAAACCCTTAGGGGTCCGACCAAAAACTAAGTAATTAAGTCCGACTCACGTTTGACTACACATTTCTAATAGATTTTCCTGTCATCTATAGGTAAAGAACTATTTTGTGTATTTTTTTTTAAATTTATATCCAGTAGTTCCGGAGATAAAAGGGAATGGTATTTTTTGCCTATTTTCTTGAATAGCTTCTAAACTGTTTATCCTAAAATAATAAAATATATATTTGAGATTCTCACACTGAGCTCTTTCATTTGATATGTAACACACAAACTACGAGATTACACTAAAAATACCATCTTTCAAATAAAACAAAAATTGTTGAAATCGGTTCACATGATAAAGACTTAAGTATCCTTGAAAAAACCAACATACATACAGGTCGCGCAAATTAGTTAGCCAATTTGCCGATAGATGGCGCTGTACACAATTACGCTTAGTATACTTCTGGTCAAGTATTTAGTGATTCTATTTACATGAGAAAGTTGAAAGTTTGTACGGAACCCTCGGTGCGCGAGTTAAACGAACTCGCAGTTGACCGGTTTCTTTTTTAAATGTTTACGGTTAGAAGAATAAAATAAAAAGTTATATAATGGCGGCATTACATTATAAAGTTATATAACGGTTGTATTGGCTACAGATCCGGTTTTTGATACAATAGCCAGAAATCAAACCTTAAGGTTTGTCAAAGGGTTATATACCGTAGTATTTTGTAGGTATGTAAATCAGAACTGTGTTTTATTTATAAAATAGCGCCGTAAATTGCGTGCGCAGGTGCAATGGGGAAATTATTTCGACGACCGAATGTCCACGATCAAGTAACGTGAAAAAAATACGAAGGCCTTTATCTAGAACCAAGGAACTCATAAACGTATATTTTCATTACACTTACTCGAAAAAGATCGAAGAAAAAGAAAAGGACATTTGTGTCTGAATACCGAAGGTCGATAGGTCTGTGCCTTCAACGCCTAAACTGCCAAAAAATTTCAAAATGGCGGACGAATGTTTGAAATGTCACCGTATTTAAGAATGATTTCGCTTAAAATTTAGTTTTTTCTACGCAAGTGTGATAAAAAACATTGTGTGTATCTCCGGGGGTAAGAATATTGTTATATTGTTACTCGAGTCTTTAATTCACTCCAGCATGCGGCTGTCGGGAATATATAGACTCTCGTGAAATATTTCACTTACCCCTCACGTTGCACAATGGACTATTATAGCTTTATTTCTACCATACAAATCTTATTATATTATAGAAATACGCTTACATTATTCAGTAAAGAAATACTAACGACAAAAGATTGTACAGTTGAAAGCAAATAAAGAACAGATTAATGGTAAAAGATGCAAAGACGGCGCCACTGACGACTTCATCGATCGCTCGCACCAGCTGCGCCGCGTGGTTGTAGTCCTCTCGAACCGAAGCCCAAAAACTTGACGACAAATACTGCAACTGAGAGAATATAGTAGATTATACAACAAGGGGGGCATAAAGTAACCCATTGTATCCGAGTAAAATTAATCGGCCCGAGCGTAAGTTAGGGATAAAATGTGACGTCCTACGGCAAAAGGTACCTTATGAGGGTTTCTAGTTTCAGAGATATTAAATGTTTTGTAAAAAGGTGGAAAAATACTATTTTTTTTATTGTATGATATCAAACCTTAACGCTTAACGTTGATTTACCTCATTATTATTCACAACGACGGGACTTAAAAAGAAAGTTCGTGAAAGTTTAAATCAGTGTTTGTTTACCTGTTTTTATTTTTATTATAAGTAGGTACGTAAGTTATATCAAGCATAAAAATTACAGGCCTGTGGTTATATAGCCTTGTAAGGACGTCTCAAAGTTTAGTAGAAAAGGTACCTTATGGCGGAGCGATTGAAAATTCCCACAAATAACTAGTCAATATATACGGTAAAAGAAGTTTGGTAGGGAAGTGTATTAGCATTCTGAAAGACAAATTCAATAGCGAATATTATAACCGTACATCGACCGTCATTACAAATCCAAGTAGCCTACTGTTGGTATATCAAAGTTACTCTCGTCAAGTCTTTCTTAAGCAGAATAATTTTCATTTGGTTCAGTTGCATGCAATAAATCTGCCATTGGATTGCTATTTTTTAGCTAATACCTGACGCATTGCTATTCTGCCGTGTCAGACGTATCTCTGCTATCTCAAAAAACACAGTTTTGAGTAAATCGACTTTAAAGTTTTTGGTGAGCGTGAAAACTAATAAACTCATATATTTCGTGAGTTTATTGTGTTAAGTCATTTTTAATATGTGTTTTGTGTTTCAATAGACGTGAAGAATAATATTTCTTTAGTTTTTTTGGTAAAAGTACATAGTTTTTGAAATAATCGCATAAACATAGTTTGGCGTAACCACTGTTTCATACATTTGGTGGTTGCGCGTAACTATGTTAACTTAAAGTTAGACGAGTTCGTTGTATGAGCGCTCATACTATTTCGCGTGGCCACGGCTCGCGGGCTTATTAAGGTTTTCGTTTATCTAAAGTTAGAAGACTACATTGTATCAACTTGTAGTAAAACGTGTAACCAGGGCATGGGGAATATTGAGGTGGTGATGCGTAGTTCTTTTATCTTAAGTTGTAACAGCTCGTTGTATTAGTGCTCCTAGACGACTAAACGCGTAACCAGACTACACAAGATAATCCATTTTATAATGTGCTAACTCACATTACATATAGGGTTTGCAATATCCGTCCGATTTTCTTATTCGGATAATTCGAATAATACAATTTGTATTATCCGAATATTCGAATATTTCGGATAATTTCGAATAATTATAAATGAAACCAAAATATTTATTCCAAGTAATATAATTCGTAAATTTAGCGCCAAAATAAGCGTTTAGTTAATAACGGCGGGGATGCTAGAGTGCCATAATGCGAAGTTTCAATTTTTTTTGCGTAAATCAGCTGAACTATGGAAAAAATACCACCTAGGGCTATATAACTATTAAGGGTGCTACTAGAACTCTCATAAAACGGTGAGATGCTAGTTTCAGAGATACCTTATGAGATGCTTTGAGATCGCATTATCAGGCGGAGACTCATGCAGAGTAAAAATATCCCGAATGCAATTTTTCATTTCGTTGTTGGTGATAATTAGTTTTAGTTTTAGAACCGCAGCACTGTGGATTATACCTGTTGAAATAGGTGATGAAAAGGAAATGGAAGTAGGCACAAAACATCCATATTCTATTTGTTGATTTTGTCAAAGCATAAATTTGTCAGAGAGACACTGTCTAATTTTGCAGTGCTTTAAGGTGCCAGACATCTTATTAAAAATGATAATTGTTGCCACCAAAGTAAGCAGGATGAGTGTAAAAAGCTTGTGGAGAACAACAGCCGAATTTAAACTAGTCTCTGGTCTGAAACAAGGAGCCGCTCTTTCGCCAATGCTGATCAACTTCGCACTCGAATACATCGTCCGAAAATTGTTTATGTGTGTTGGGAGTGTAGAGTTGAACGGCAAGCATAATTCAACATAATCATCGGATTATGCTGATGACTTGGGGCTATAGGCTCAAAACAAAAGCGACCTGGAGGCCATGGCTAGGATCATAGAGTAGGAAGGAGAGAATATTGGTCTCAGAATCAACACCAGAAGCGATCTGGAGGCCATGGCTATAGGATCATAGTAGTAGCATTGGCGCAGAATAGGACAGAATGGCGTTCTCTTGTTTCAGAGGCCAATATCCTTTTTGGGTCACTGGTCCAGTGGAGTAAGTAAGTATTGCTTTCATTGTTAGCATTTCATTGCTACTGGATTGATAAAGACGAGTAGACGAATGAACACGAGGTGAGGCACTGGATGTATTTCCAACTAGGCACCAGTGAATCCAGATAATTATAAACCCTCCTTATTAAGTACGGTTTTAAAGAACAGTAATATGTTAGATTTAGATTCAGATCATTTATTTGCGTAAAGTCTATGTATATATGCATGTTTAGCTGTTATAGTAATCATTTAAAATTGGTTGGGGTGACGTCTTTGTATGAAAACATAGTCAAAAACGGTTTTTCTGTGTTATCTAAAATATCCGTTTATTCGAATATTTTCGGATATTATTATTGGCGGATATTCGAATATTATTCATATCCGAATATTCGGATTGCAAACCCTAATTACATACAAGGAGCCCAATTTCCATCAGTCCTTACATCATTATCGATTAGTGGAAAGAGCCTTATGTTTAAAATAGCGTATGCATGTTTTGCATGTATGTAAGTGTGTATGTATATATGTATGTATGTATATATGTATGTGTGTATGTATGTATGTATGTATGTATGTATGTATGTATGTATGTGTGTGTTTGTTTGTATGTACTTTATTTAATATTGAATCCCAGTAAGTGTAAAAGGCGGAATTAACGGCAGGTCAGTTACTCCAAAAATTTTAACTGCCTTAAAAAAAGGATCTCAGTTTGACCCGTATGTTTGTCCGCGATTATCTCGCGTTTGGCTGAACCGATTTTGATGCGGTTTTCAGAAAAGTGTTTGTTACATTCTGGAGAAGGTTTTAGTATACATAGAGCTGAGCTGATGCTGAACCCTGACTGTACCTAGTGGAACTCAGGTTTGGTGCAACATAGGCACACGCTGTTTTGGTCATCCAACACGTCTTAATGAGCACTTGGGGGAGCAGTACCCATGATAAAGCTGATGCTGAACCCTGGCTGTATCTAGTGGAACTCAGGTTTGGTGTAACATAGGCAAACGCTGTTTTGGTCATCCGACACGCCTTGATGAGCACTTGGGAGAACTGTACCTAATAGGTTTAGTGCAACTCAGGTTTAGTGCAACGTAGACAAACGCTGTTTTGGTCATCCGACACGCCTTGATAAGCACTTGGGAGATCAGTACCCAAGATAGAGCTGATGCTGAACCCCGGCTGTACCTAGTGGAACTCAGGTTTGATGTAACATAGGCACACGCTGTTTTGGTCATCCAACAAGTCTTAATGAGCACTTGGGAGAGCAGTACCCAAGATAGAGCTGATGCTGAACCCGGGCTGTACCTAGTGGAACTCAGGTTTTGGTTCAGGTTTGGTGTAAATTTATTGTGGGCATTAGAAGATACCTAGTAAAAATATGAAGGTCAGTTACTCCAAAAAATTTATTCAGAATCAGAATCATTAACTATACGTTTCTATGTATTTGAAAATAACACACTCCAGCGATCCAAATATATGTTTAAACTAATATTTTGCCTCTACTGACACTGTTTGAAACTTTCTCTTGCTTTTAGTAATAAAAATAAAAAGAAGAGTAAAAAATATATGTTTTATAAATTATGCTCATAATTTTACTTACTTTTTATGCATTTATTAGTTATATTCTACAAAAGAAAGAAACTACTACAGAAGTATGTAACAAGATAGTACTCGTGCATTACTTATTTTATATTGTCAGGTGTAACTATCATTCAATTATTTTTGTGTTTGTCACTGTTTATTTTTAATTTACGTTAAGATTTTTGTAAGTAGGTACCTGTCGGGGTTTCTAACCTCCGTGGCGACCTGACATAGACCGACTGACTGACCAGCTGACTGACATACATATTTGGAATATTGGAACATTTGAAACGACCGACATTTAAATTCAAAATTAGACATGACAATCACAAGACCAGTTGACGACTAGTTCATGACAGACAGCGGACGACGATAAACAGTTGTTCAGTACCTATGTAGGTTATCTTAAGATTTCAAAAAAAAAACGAAATAGTTTAGTTTTTCACAGGGTTTTCAGCAATGATTACAAAGTGAGATTAGCTAAGATAATTAGTCGCACAACCTTTGTTTTCTACGACATTTTTATCACTACACATTCGTAACAAGGCTTTACTTCGTAAAGAACTCATTTTAAAGACTAATTTATCATATTTTAAACAAACAACATAAAAAAACACCGGAACGCTAACTTAACCGGGTCTATATTACGTACGTAATGAAATTTAAATGTGACGTTTTCAATCAACGGTACCACATTGTCGCTTACCATAAGGACGAAAATTGCTTGTATCTTTATACGAAAAACCTGTCAGAATGTCCTTATGATAAGCGACAATGTGGTACCTTTTGCTTGAAAACGACACAAATAAACAAATACACGTGGCAAGGAGCGACGAGCCGCTCCCTCCGCGCCCCACCTCACCGCGAGCCGCCTATCGCCGTACTACCTGAGTGTGGTTACGCGAAACTATGATAACTCGAGATAGATATCCAGTTTGCCGTAAAAAAACTGCGAAGAGTTACGCATAATTATTCTAACTTGAGTTAGAAGAGATACGCATAACTCAATGTCCAAAAATTCGAAAACGTCTATCTCAGTAACTAAAGACATTTTTTGAAATTTTGTTTAAGTATTATGTAAAGCATATAAAGCACATAAAATGGTTGACTGTATTATGACTGGTCTAGATGATAGGTATAAAATGGCGGGCATACTGTGCGATCTTTCGAAAGCATTCGATGTGATAAGTCATAAATTGCTTCTATATAAGTTAGTTATGTACGGCATTACCGATTCCGCTCTAAGATTGTTTGCATCATTCTTGTCCGACCGTAAGCAGCTGGTCAAAATGTCCACAGGTGGCAAAACAGTGTCTTCAGATACTGGTTATGTCAGTTTGGGCATCGCTCAAGGGTCGGCAACTGGCAACACGTTATTTTTATTATTTATTAATGACCTCCCGTCAGCCATTACGAGTGGCATTTCTATTCAATTTGCGGATGACACAACAGTCGTCGTCCACGCAAAAACGCACACGCAACTTGCTGAAAAAATACACGAAGCAAGCGACCAACTACAAACGTGGTTTTCCTCTAATGGCCTGCTCTTAAATATGGCCAAATCAAATGTTATGATCTTCGTGTGATCTTCTCAGGACGTAACGCTGAAGTTCCACCGTGTATTGCTGACGGGCCAATGCCATTATGTATCGAGACCAAATTCCTAGGTTTTACACTTGACTTAAATCTGCATTGGAAGTGCCATGTTGACGGGCTATGTAATAGGTTGAGTAGTGCTATTTTTGCTATAAAAAAACTGCAACCACTGATATCTAGGAAGTCACTGAAGGCCGTATATTTCTCGCATTTTCACTCCTTGATGTCATATGGTGCGGTTATTTGGGGCAATTCCACGGATGCAAATCGTGTATTAATACTCCAGAAACGTGCAATACGGTTACTGGCAGGAGTTAAACCCAGACACCCTTGTAAGGAACTATTTAAGAAAAATCGAATCATGACGCACTACTCACTATACATATTCGAAATATCAATGTTCGTAAGAAAAAACTTGCCACTGTTAAACCGTGTTGAGGTCACGGGCAAATTAATCAGATCCACGGGGAGACTCAGAACAGTGCCGCGACGAATGGCACTTTCATGCAAAAACCCCCGAGTAATCGGCCCGACATACTACGAGCGTCTACCCGCTACATTACGTACTGAAACATCTGACGAAATATTTGAACGTCAACTGAGGGTCCTTTTATTGGATAATCCACTTTATTCAGTAAATGAGTATATGACCTCGACACTTGAAATTGTAAATTGAACTTTGTAAACTTGACATGTTCTCATTTATTGATTCTTAACGAAATGTGTATATAACTAGTTATTATTTAGAACATGACGATCAATAGGAGATACTCATACTTAGTTAATAATCCCGTATTTTGTTTTTGACATGAATGTATAAAATTTTATTTTTAATTTAATTTAAAATTTGTAAGAAATTTTTTTTATTTGTATCTATTAATTTATTAAATAATGTCTAAATAATGTCTATATATATCTAGTTAATGACGATCATAATATAAATTCATGTAGATTAGTCTAGCATAATTTATAATGTAATTTCGTATTATGAGAATAAATATCTAATCTAATCTAATCATAGTGTCTAGTTTCATTTTGCACTGGTTAGGCGTATCTCTGCTATCTAAAGATAGCAGAGATACTTCTGACACGGCAGCATTGGTAATATCTGAGGTCATCGAACCTAAAATCCGATCTCCGTTCTATGATCCCTGCCTCTTTTTTTTAATACCACGTCGGTGGCAAACAAGCATACGGCCCACCTGATGGTAAGCAATCACCGTAGCCTATGGACGCCTGCAACACCAGATATATTATTTGCGCGTTTCCGACCATTTATAAACCATCCTTTTTTTGATGTAGCCCCTCGGGAAAACCTCGGCACGGAGCTCATTCCACGGCCGAAGCGTCCGCGGGAGAAAATTCCTCTTAAACCGCACAGTACGCGACTATTTAGGTGTGAGGATGAGGACCCTGCCTACGGCGAGCAGTGCGGTAATAGAAAGCGGCCGTTGGCATCATGTCAAACAATTCTTCAAAGCACAGCCCATTGTACATGCGGTAGATCACACACAAGGAGGCAAAGTCTCTCCTTAGACTTAAAAGGTTCAATACCGCTTGTGAGTTTGGGGTCGTCGGTGATTCGTACAGCGCGCCCGAGTCGAAGGGTCCAAGCTGGCATCCAGGTGCTCCTGCCCAAAGGTGACAGCAGCACTCCATTATGGGGTCTGACTTTCGATTTATATAGCAGCAGTCTTTGCCCCGGAGTAAAGTATCGCCTCGTTTTATAGAGCCCACCGAGTTTTTTGGATGCCAGCGCAGCCTTCTGCCTCCAATCCTCCAAACATACATTTCCAAAATCTGGACAAAAACTTAGAAATGAAATAAAAGCATAATAATTGTAGACTATTCGCATACATACCTTAGCTTTATTATCAATCACTTTTCTATAGATTCCTTGTAAGATTGAAGTCAAATAATAACTTATACAAACTATGAAGAGATCCGAGTAATTCCAGGCTAACGTTGCAGTTATATTTATAAACTGAAACAGAATGAAACCAAAGGTCAAATAAAACGACAGTTTGATATAGGTAAGGTGCAGCGGGGCAATTTCGACTGGTAAGTTATAAAGTGCAACTTTGACCACCGAAAACTACTATTTACAGTAAGTTTACTGACAATTGTTTGCCTTCATACTGTAAATTAGTTATCTTGGTTTTATTTTTTCAGAAGCACATCCAAAACTGTTGAGTCTGTATACTTTAAAATGAGCATTTTATATAAAAAGGCAAAAATAGCTGTAATTACTCCATCGAGGGACAATTACAACTATTGATAATAAGTTTCGTTACAGTGAACTTGCACAGCTAAACCTGAGCTCCTGTGAGTCATGACTGACGTAAGGGATCTATATTGAACCCTTTTATTAACCGACTTCAAGATTTCAAAAGGAGGTTATCAATTCGGTTGTTTTTTTTTTATGTTTGTTACTCCATAACTCCGTCATTTCTGGACCGATTTTGAAAATTATTTTTTTGATTGTAAGTACATACAGATTGGTCCCGTTTTTGTCAGAACGCAGTTCTGATGATGGGATCCATGAGGAATCGAGGGAACTCCTCAAATGTTAAAGGCTTAGTGATTTTAGTATTTTCATCAACAAATCAAGCACTTACATTTAAAAAAGTGACATTTGATGAAGTGGAACTGCTGATGATGATCAGAACGGAACTCTTTAATGACGCATAGTTCACGCTTGGCGATTTGTCCTCTTCGTTATGTTTGTTAAGCAAGTTAGGTTTTCAAGAAACATTTTTGTCAAGTTCGAGTTCTGATGATGGGATCCATGAGGAATCGAGGGAACTCCTCAAATGTGAAAGGCATACATATAGTGATTTTTGTATTTTTATCAACAAATCCAGCATTTACATTTTAAAAAGTGACATTTGATGAAGTAGAACTGCTGATGATGAACAGAATGGAACTCTTTAATGACGCATAGTTTACGTTTGGCGATTTGTCCTCTTCTTTATGTTTGTTAAGCAACTTAAGTTTTTAATACATATTTTTGTCAAACTCGAGTTCTGATGATGAGACCCATGAGGAACCGAGGGAACTCCTCAAATGTTAAAGGCATTACATATTGTGATTTTTGTATTTTCATTACCAAATCCAGCATTTACATTTAATAAGGTGACATTTGATGAAGTGGAACTGCTGATGATGATCAGAATGGAACTCTTCAATGACACATAGTTCACGTTTGGCGATTTGTTCTCTTCCTGATGGACCCAGACCCAAACTTGGACCTGGACTCGGACCCGGACCCGGAAATGCTACTAGAAAAGTGGGTTAGGTTAGGTTAGAACTGTGACCCTTACAGAAACGAAAAGCTATAAGAAAAGTAGGTTAGGTTAGGTTAGAACTGCGACCCTTACAAAAACGAAATGCTACTAGAAAAGTGGGTAGTTTTACCTCCTTTTCTACATTATTAGGCAATATTATAATAATTAGGCAATTAGGCAAAATTAGGCAAAAGATGGATTAGGATAATTAGGCAAAATAATCAAAATATGCTTTCTTTTTCATTTCATTGTCTGGAATCTAAGAGTGCACCATCAACAATAAGTAAACTTTCAGCGGCATCCCCCATTGAAGTCGGTTTTTTTTCTTAAAAATTATTTATATATAAAAAATGTAGCTACGTTTATTTTTGCAAAAAAAAAATAGATTTAATCGGGGTAATTTCAACTGGTCTCCATAGTAAGTACCCAACAAACAATTAGGCATTAGGCGTTGATGGTGAGCATACAGATTTACAATCTACTCCTCAACAAAATTACGCTGATATAAGTGATGGTGTCATCATAGCGGATCATTTCATCAAGCCGATTATATTTAGGTTTTATTTACAATCTAGTAGGAAAAAATGCAGAGCTGTAGCTGCTGTAGCTTGTGTAACGTTCTGTACCGACGAGTTAAAGCAATGGTCTAAAAGTGACATTGATTATATAGTAATACTCGGAGACAAGCTCTACCGTGAGTCAATTGCTTTTAGAGAGGAACCCGCAATTGGAGAAGTTAACCCTGAATATCTTAAACAGCAAGTTTTAGACATCAGGACAAACATTCATATTTCAGTCGCGGAAAGCATGTATAATGGGCATCTATCTGGATACGGATCGAAGCGCTGACGGCTTCCCTAACCTGAAAAATACTCCGATATTATTTTTCAGGGAAAACTGTTACGGGCTGCTTACTGCGAATGCTAGGAATGTGGCTATTTACTGTAAGGCTGAAACCGTTGCTTACAAATGTTGGTTATTCGATTCACATGCACGTGGACCTAAAGGGGGTATCGTAATAAGTCGTGGCGCAGCCTATTGTATGAAATTTCAAAATTTCGATGAACTGCATGGCATATTGCGACGAAATCTGTTTATACAAACGAAGCAAGCACCGGCACAAGATTACCTTCTTAACGTGTACTCACTAGCTCCTTTGACTATAACACCGGAAAACCAGGACGTATGTGGGCAAAGAAACGTCAAGTGATCAAAAGTTGAATATTCAGGTGCAGTCAAGAGTAGTTCAGTCAGAGAGTCTTACATATACGATGTCGACAACAAAAAAGAAAGAAATTCCTAAACAAAAACACGAAAAATATTACGGTGTCGCATCACGAGTCATGTCAGACGAAATATTTCTTTTTCCGATGGGCTCGCAAATGGTGCTATATGGGCATTGTTAAAAGGATTAAATGGCCTGCACTTCGACGGGACCAATTAGAGGAAGGCGAGTTGCCTGAATCGGTGATTATAAAATTTTATTTAAAATTTTATCAGCCATATCGTCATATCTGGAGGAGCCCAAACTTGGTATGTTTTGAAAATAATTTTTGTTTTAATATAAAAAAATGGCTAAAATGTAACATTGTGGTATATTTTTAGAATCGCCTCAAAAAGCCCTTTCATATACTACCACATCCAATAGGTTTCTGAAAAAAAATCCCCATACTTAAAAAAAATGACAGTAGGCACTCCGCTCCTAAGGGAAATTTTATTAAGAACTGCGGGTCAAAAATGTTGTTTTGACCTCTAGTATGCGTGTGCCAAATGGCTAAACTGTACATCGTATTTGCGGTTTTTCTTTGAAATTGGGCTTGTGATTATATACAGCAAGCTGGAAGTGCATATTCCACTTTATGAATGATTTATATAAAGTGGGTATACACTTTTGCAGCTGTGTGTTGCTACCTATAACTGACAACATTTAAAATACAAAAATTCTTATAAGTATGCTTATAAGTTTCCAGGACTTGTCCTTCCATTCCTCGTTGAATTCATCATCAGAACTTAAACATTGACAAACGTTCCTTAAAAATCCTACTTGCTTTATAAACTTAACAAACAAGACAAATCACCAACGTTCCTTAAAAATCTTACTTGCTTATAAACTTAACGAACAAGACTAATATGCGTCGCCAAAAAAGTTTCGTTCTGGTCTTCATCAGCAGTTCCACTTCATCTAATGGAACTTTTTAATTGTAAATGCTTAGTTAGTTTGTTGATCAAAATACAAAAATCGCTCTATGTATATATGTATGTATAAGATTTGAGGAGTTACTTCAATCGCTCATGGAATCATCAGACTAAACCTTGATAAAAATGTGTTTTATAAATCGTACTGGCTTACTAAACTTAATGACGAGGACAAATCGCCAAAGTGAACCATGCGTCGTTAAAGAGTTCCGTTTTGATCATCATCAGCACTTCCACTTCATTAAATGTCACTTTTCTGAACGTAAATGCCTGATTTACTGATGAAAATACAAAAATCGCTATATGTATGCCTATAAGACTCGAGGAATTCCCTGGATTCCTCATGGATCGCCGTCATCAGAACTGGGTTTTGATAAAAATGGGACCATTTTGAAACTATAGTTATATATATAAGGTGCTAACAAATTAGTCACGGATATTTTTACAGCTGATAGTACTCGGTTCTCAGAGTACATTTCAGAATGAAACATCATTGGTTTTGTTATGTTTCTTTGGAGAAAACTAGGAAACAAATTTTCTACGTTAAAACACCCTGTTAATAAGATAAAATAATTAAATCACACCTCTTTCTAGAACCTCTTTAAACTATCATTCAAGTGGCCTCGTAAAGTTGATAAATAAAATACTTAAATGTCAATGCCATGCAATTTACTCGACACAATTTGGTTTATTAGCATAAACAGTTTATAAAAAATTGTTGAAAATGGTGGTGGATTGTGTCGGTTGCACAGAAATTTAATTAATTACCGCTATGCCTTACCGCTGCACACTTAACGAGTACTTAAACATGGTAAGATGTTATCGCGACTCAAACTATAGTGCGGCGGGAGTTTCAAGGCTTTATGCACAAAGATACAATACGATTGTGAATCCTCAGACTATCTATTTACCGGGCACAGCAAAGATTTCTTGCCGGAAACCTCATGTCAATAGGTAAAGCCGGTAGGCCTAGGTACCCAGTTCGTCTAGAAGTTGCAATTTTGGATTTTTTTGACCGCCATCCTATGATGGCGGTCAAAAAAACTTCTTCTTTAAACTATTATTCAAGTGGCCTCTTAAAGTTGATAAATAAAATACTTAAATGTCAATGTCATGCAATTTGCTCGACACAATTTGGTTTATTAGCATAAACAGTTTATAAAAATTGTTGAAAATGGTGGTGGATTGTGTCAGTTGCAAAGAAATTTTATTAAATACCGCTATGCCTTACCGCTACACACTTAACGAGTACTTAAACATGGTAAGATGTTATCGCGACTCAAACTACAGTGCGGCGGGAGCTTCAAGGCTTTATGCACAAAGATACAATACGATCGTGAATCCTCAGACTATCTATTTACCGGGCACATCAAAGATTTCTTGCCGGAAACCTCATGCCAATAGGTAAAGCCGGTAGTTGGATTTCTACAGTAAAGCTCAGTTTCAGTAGTAAAGTTGCGACTCATAGAGCAGTACCTACTAGGGACGCAGCGAATGTATGTAATGTCAGTGACGTCTACGTATGGAAAATTCTAAAACGTGAGGGAAAGCATCCTTGAGTGATTCTCAAAATAGTGGCATCTTAACCTGTCATCGAGTTTTTGAATGGAATGTATGCTTATTTTCTCTTTTTCATATGAAACAAAAATATGTATAGATAAACAAACACAATGTTTATCGAGGCCAAGTCTTTATTTTTATTTAAATTTAATACTTATATTTAAAAAAAATAAAGAGTACCAGTTTTCACTGTAACCTGTCTTGTCCAAACGCATCGCTGTTCTAGTTTTAGTTCTTTAGATTTTATAAGCACCAATTAATGTCACAAAAATATCATGCTATATAACAACAAGAATAATACCTTTAGTTTTTTTTTATAGCACTGGTCTTTTATATATTTTTTATACAACAATACTTGCGCACGAAGTTTGTCCAGCGATATTTTCACTGTAACCTGTACATCCGTGGTTATGCATCTGACTCAGACATAGAAAAACATATTAAGATCATAATCCCTGCAAAACATGCCGCCAGTATCGAACTACCCGTCGTAGTAAACTTTCGTGCCTGAGGTGTCGTAGTTTTGTGGATAAAACTAATTGAAGGAAGGAATCCGGAGTTTGTAACAGGTATGTTGACTTTAACTTACCTTAATTATTTTATCATTTTGGTATGGAGCCTTTTTTGCTTATACCATTTTAATGTTGTAATAAGTAATACTGATTGATACTAAAAATGAGCAATGCGTATGATTAACGGTTTTAGAGATAAAATAAATAAACAACACTTTTCACTCTAACCTGTGTAACTTTAACCTGTAATCAATGTACAAGTTAAAGTGATCATAGACAGGTTAAAGAGCCCCATATACAATGGATGGATGTTAATGGGACGCTTGCCAGGGGAAAAATATTTTTTCACCGCACTCGCTCGGAAAACCTCAGTTTATAGCGCGAAATCTGCGTGCAAAAGTCTATTTTATCCGCTAGCGTGCAAAAGTCATTTGAATTTCGAACACGATGAATATGAGTGCTTTTCTTTGTTTATTTTGTTTGATTTGAGTGTGTTATGTCTTAAATTTGATATGTTAAATAGAGGGCAAAATTAAATAATATATATATATAACTTCAAAACTACGCCGGCTCCAACCCTACACCTCGGACCCGAGAAGATTTAATTCCCTCCTAAATTGTAGGAGGGTATCCCAATATGGGACCGGCAACAAACTCGGCGGGACACATTTTTTCAAAACATATTATACTCATATTGGGATACCCTCCTACAATTTAGGAGAGAATTAAATATTCTCGGGTTCGAGGTGTAGGGTTGGAGCCGGCGTAGTTTTCCTAGACTTATATTGACCGGGATATAGACCGGGATCAATATAAGTCTAGTGAAACTAACCGTGAATCATTCAAAACTCGGCGTAGTTTTTATCGCGTATACCTATATATGTATATCTTTACTTGAAAATAGTTGTATTTTATAACTAGCCTTATGAACCGATTTTGCATGTACAACCAGCCTTAAAGTTTATAGTCTACGATGGTTCATTGTTCGAAACGTCGGGATGTATTATAAATTCAATATACCGAATATACGCAATATAATCCGTTTTCATAGTTTTATTATATTTGTAACAAGTTTTGAGTTGATAATAAGTACTTTGCTATTAAGTTTTAATCATACCTCCCAAACCAAACAACTTAATATTACTTATTAAGTAAGGAAACTAATGTATGGAGTGAGGACTCTAAGCTTACTTATTTTTCTATATCCATGGTGATTGTGAATGATTATACTGAGGTTGTGAAATATATAGTTAGTGCCATTTAGTTATGGTTCGTAGAAATAAGCATAATAAAAATTAACAAATTTCTTAAACATAATTGGTATTGTTACCATAACTCGACCGCACATATTTTTGGTATAAACTAATTAAAATCAGAGCACTTTCAGATTCGGCTTAGCTACGATCATAACGTTGTTTGTAAAAATATTTCAAAAATAATTATATTGATTAATTGATAACACTCTTTTTTTTCCATACAACTCTCTTTAACCTGTCTAATGTCACTCTCACCTGTACCTTCAAATCTTTAACAGGCTATAACTTTAACATTTGTATGAGTTTTTCGTGGCCTTTAGTAAAAATGCTAAAAGTGATACTTTAATAATATTTTTCCATCCTTAAAATGTGAAAAAAGTAAAAATATAAAAAAAGGTTTCACTTTAACCTGTCGATGCCACTATTTTGAGAATCACTCCCTTACCATTTCACGCGTGTTTAAGAACTGCAACCAGAGGATTATGAACCACGTGTATTATTCAGTCAGTGGCTTATTAGAAACGCCAGACGTAACATACTGTGGACCGACGAGTGTACATTTGCAAGGATGGGATTATTTAACATTCACAATGCACACTTTTGATCGGAACAGAATCCCCATTTAGCACGTCCTGACCACTTTCAGACTCGCTTCAGCGTTAATGTGTGGGCAGGATTACTTGGCGATTATTTGTTGGGCCCTGTCTTTCTCAACCGCCTTAATGGAAGGACGTATCTTCAATTCCTACAAGAAGGCCTACCAGAATTTCTAGATGAAGTACCAGTTGTAGTGTGTGTACTATGCCTCACCACCACATGTACGTAACTGTAGTATATAATAGCATGTACATGTGTATTTAGACACCAACAGTTGTATCATTGACGCCACACCTTACATGGCGATCCTGCCAGTGCGGCCTTGCGCTGCACTGGCGGCGCTCCGCGTCCGCCAGAAACGTACGACAACACATTTCAAGGCAATTAAAAGTGAATAAATTGGCAGGACGATAAACAGTGAATTGAGAGAACTTATGGTGAAATGACGGAACCTAGTTTTTTTTTGTGTGTGGTATGGCAAAAGGTGAAAACGGACACTTCCAATCATAAATATGTAATAAAAAAAAAAAAAACAAACAATGAAAAATATTATTAAGTGCCTATGAATACTCCTCGGGCAGTGAAGTAATTAAAATAAAAGTGACTGTAAACGTGACACAAATAAGAATGACCTTATTAAAAAATAAAAATTAGGACTTGTAATTTTCGTGACGATGGTTGCTGCTGGGCGTTGTTCGTGTCGGTGGATAAGGGCGTGTCGTCTGCAGCTACGGGTGCCCTTAGCAAAGGCACAAGATCCAGCGTATCACAGTGGTAGTTAAAAAAATAGTGATATAAAAGTGAAAAACAGACATTATAAAATTTTAAGTGACTTTTATTTTTAAAGATTTTACTCGTAATCTTTTTTTAGACAATTAATTTTCTAGTTGTGTGTAAGAACGTAACGAACTTAAGTAATTAAGTACGTATTGCTAATATTTTATAAATGAAAATGCCGCTAGATGAAGAAACACATATCGACAAAAGGACGGTCATCCTATAATGGAAAAAGTAATAAATTTTCAGTGTTTGATGTATTTTGGTTGCACATTATTTTCATAT
Source organism: Cydia strobilella (assembly GCF_947568885.1). Taxonomy (NCBI): domain Eukaryota; kingdom Metazoa; phylum Arthropoda; class Insecta; order Lepidoptera; family Tortricidae; genus Cydia; species Cydia strobilella. The sequence continues at coordinate 36,472,822 of NC_086068.1, forward strand.
TTTTCTTTTGGTTTGCTTTGTGCATTCATAATTTTTTTCAAAGAGATGTTTACGGGTCTAACGGGTTTATATTAGTAGAAACTCCAACGGTTCAATAAAAGATTATGAAAAAAATATATATTAATCTACATTTTATGTACAACATTCCTAACGTTTGACTTTTTCCCTGTGACTTATAGTTTCTCCATAAAAGGAACATTACGACAGGCCGTTTTGCGACTAACTTTTATTATATCTCCTAAACGTTTCAAAAATTTAATTCGAATTAACTTTAATGCAATTGGTGCGTAATGCAATTGGTTAATGGCGGAACTAATGGTAAAAGCAATTGATCAATGGTTAATTAAAATTAACAATTACTGCCAACACTGGAAACAACATTGTGAAAAATTAATGAGTGTGAACAATAACGCATGTGATAAAATTCAGCTGCGTGGAATTCATATTGTGTATAATCGCGAATATGAAGAAACAAGATTGTGAAGAAATAATGACTGTGAACAATAACGCATGTGATAAAATTCAGCTGCGTGGAATTCATATTGTGTAGAATCGCGAATAGGAAGAAACAAGATTGTGAAGAAATAATGACTGTGAACAATAACGCATGTGATAAAATTCAGCTGCGTGGAATTCATATTGTGTAGAATCGCGAATAGGGAGAAACAATATTGTGGAAAATTAATGAGTGTGAAGAATAACGCATGTGATAAAATTCAGTTGCTCGGAATTTATTTTGTGCAGAATCGCGAATAGGAAGAAAAAATAATGGCATAAACATCGAATAATCCTCCAAAACGGTTTATTCGATTAAAGTTGTTTTTAAACATAAACAAGATATAGGTATATACAGTGGTACTACGTAAACGAAATTAATAACTAGCTTAAATCTAAAATAGGTCCTTGAGGCATTGTACCAAGGATGCTGGCGGCATTTCCCCGCTGTATCGCAATGCTGATACGTTGTGCGAGAAAGCCGCCAGCTCTTCGGTTACCAGTTACGTCAACCAGACGCTTCGCGATTTCTGCAAACAACTTATGCGCGCTGGGACCCCATGGACCTAGAGTTTCAACTCCAAATGGAACAAAATGATACTCTCTACCGAGGCTCTTATATTTATTACGTTTTAAAATTTCGGCGCTTTCCGCCGCTCCGCCCGCTTTTACATTAGTCCGTTGGAGGTGGGACGGTGCCAGTGTGTCTACGCAGGTAGCATCCCACACCAACATCCGTCCCAAGCTCCAAGGAACCAAGGACATCCCATCGGGCCTCTTGCCATCATCTCTGATAATGCCAGTCGGCTCAAGAAGAGCGGGTACATTGATGGTGGCAAGAGACCGACGGATTATGTCATTAAGCGACGCATGTCTTGAAAACGGCCGGCACTTTTTTGACAAGATAATCCATGGTGTCCCAGTCGGTCCACGTCCGTGCCACAAGAGCATATGTGTGGCGTACACACCGAAAACATAAATAAATGTTTTAACAGACACTACAAATGCAACGTTTCATAATGTAAAAAAATATTTTTTTTTTAAAGAAATCGAATATTATTCAACATTTCGTGCGTATGTAGCACGAAAACGGCGTGGCCGGCAGTCGTGTGACAGCTTTGGGGCGAGAAGACTGTGTCGCTCGTCGCTCCGTGCCTTCCTTGTACTCTGTATGCTTGTGCTGAGCCCAAGTGCAACAAAATTGGAGTTATTGTGGCCAAAGACTAAATAACTGCAGAAAGTTGATTTGGTTTTGACTTGCTTTAGCGCGCTTAACACTGTGTTTCGCAACCTATTATTACGAAAATAACGACAATATTTCCACTTATGTTTGAGAAAGGTTCATTTGAAATATAAAAATAAAAGTTTTCTAACATGCGCGGACATATTGCCATTTTTACGTTTTTAATAAAGTTCGATTCCTAACAAAACAATAATTAATTGATTAATATAGGCTATCAATTTATGTTGTATATAGATATTTATTTATTTATTTTTAAGTTTAATTTTTTTTAATTGTGTTGGGAGATTGGGTAATCTCCCATTGATTGGTGGTGGTTGATGATGAAACGAACAGTGACAAGTAAGTCAATTGATATTCTTTTATAAGTTAATCATAAATGAAAGTAGGCATAATCCAAATATGAACAATTTATAAATAATGACCCTTACAATTGATTAAGCCGTTTAGTAAAAAGACCAAAACGGCCTGTCGTATTTTTTTTGTCGAAATTATAAATTAAGGCGAAAGGAAAAAATCAAACCACTGCAACGATAATACTAGTACCTATGCTATAACGCAATAGTTTGTTCGTATTTTATAAATGTTTTCTTGTTCAGATACGAAATTTGCATTTCGTGGAGGTGGTAAATTATTATAATGGTAAATAATACCTCTTTAGCTCAGAAACTATATACTTACTTACTGGTACGGTCTAGAGCGTATTTCTTCTAAATGGGTAAACAAAAAATAATAAAAAAATATTTTTTTTAAATAGCCCGCTAAAGTGTCCCACTGCTGAGCAAAGGCCTCAACAATTATAACATTTAATTTTTTTCTTGAAATTTATAGTTTCACCGTAATAAAAATAATACAACGGGCCATTTTGCGGCTAACTTTGGTTATTTCTACTTAACGGCTAGTTAAATTAAATAAATCAATTAATATTATTTTTAAACTAACAATAATGTTTTAACAGCTGACGGTCTTTCCACCGCGATACAACCGGGCGACGATTTCTTTGATTAACAATTTCATCTAAATTCAAAACTACCATCAGACAAATTATAATGAAATGGGATGCGATGACTGAAAAGATTTTTTTTTTTACATGTTCATGTGACCAGCTGACTGTCCACCGAGATACAGACGGCTGAGCATTTTTTTTATTTACATTAGCATCTAAACTATCATCTGACAAAGTATCAAGCGGCAGGCGATGACAATATTTTTTTGCGTGTTTCGCTGGCTACCATTCCTCAACCCACCAACGGAGCGGCAGCTGACGTCCACGGGGGTTCATCATACATAGCCGTTACCCACTATATCGGAGTTATTGTGTCCAAAAAATAAAAAACTGCGGAGCGCTGATTTGGTTGTGGCGCGCTTGTAATATAATGATGATATTCCCACGTAATGTTTGAGGAAACTTATAATACTACCTAGTTTAACACTAACAGGTAGGTAACAATTGCTAAAATTGTATATGTAGGTAGACTTGGTAGTAGGTACTTAATTTTATAAGTTAACTATTAAATGGCATTATTTATATTTATTTATTACGGATAAAAAAAATGACTATAAAATAAACACACTGTACGCCTCAATTTAGTACATACCAAGCTCTATCTATAAATCTTAATCTGTCGAATTGACTTAGGTATTTATTTGTAAGAAACAGATAAAACACAAATTAACTAATTGAGGCTTGTAAAGTATATTGCATAAGGGAATATATTTTTACTCATACTCAAACGACAAAATATCTGCAAAAGATACACAAATACGAGTATTGCGCCAACCGCGCGCCTTTGGGCTGTAGCTTATTCTTTGAACCTCGTTGTGGTAAATTCACGTACGATCGCAGTGAGCGGGGTGCGGGTACAGAAACGCTGAGACGCTCAAGGACACATCAGCGACTATCGTCTTAACTATCAATTACCAAAAAACTAAAATATTGCATATAAGGTCACCTTACATCAAAACCAACATAATACCCAAGATTACAGCACACAAACACCCTTGTTTGCATGGGTCAGGTTCGAGCTGTGACTGTGAGCCCCTGGACATAGTAGAACAGCATAAATACCTTGGACTTATAATAGATAATAAATTTAATTGGAGTCCGCACATTGACCATGTATGTAAGAGACTAAGAGCTGTACTCAGTAACCTGACAATACTTAAAAACAAAATGCCCTATAATACACTCCGTCTAATATACATGGCCATGGCTGACTCTAAACTATGGAATATCTAGCTATGGCAGAACCCACAAAAGTCACCTACAGCGAATATATAGTTTACAGTTAAGAATCTTAAAATCCATTGTACCACTAAAAATCAAATATAAAAATAAACATAATTTTAAAATGATGATAAATGATGATTATGATTATGAATTATGTATGATAAAGTGAAACTAGCGATAATATTAGAATATAGACATAAATTGGAAAGTCTTAATAGGTATGACAGACCAACTAACCTTAGTGTACTGATAAATAAAAAATATTTCAATATACCAAGTAACAATAACTATTATGGGCAGTCTGGCCAAGTTATTTGCCACACATCTTAAATAGTCTTCCTAGAGATATAATAGATAATTTAGAAGAGGGTAAGCCCCATAAAATTAAAATAATGTTAAAAAAGCACTGCCTGAATATTTAAGTTAAACATCATATTATATATAGCATATTATACGTGTTAAATAAATAGTAATAATATAAATCTGCCGCCTTAAGGAGAAAAACCATAAGTGTCAATTTTTGCGAAATTGAGTTATTGACACCCTCGAAATCAGTAAGAAAAATGTGATTTTTCTATCTAGCAGTTATTTCTTTATCTCTAACAGGTCAAGATTTAGACAAGCATAACTACACGCCATTTTGGTAAAGTTAGTTCCTTTTTAAGAAAGAAAAAGCATAAGTAGTTATTTTTGTGTATTCAAGTATATTTTATAAAGTGAATTATGTAAAAATTGTTATGTCGTATTTAGTAAGTAATAGAGTTCATTTTTGTATGCATTGCGTGATTCGCCCGATGGACGCCGCAGCGTAGTATATAGTCAAAAAATAGCACTGACGGCTCAGCGGTACAACGTCGGACTAGCGATCGTATGGGCGAGGGTTCAAACCCCGGTGGCGCATCATCTTTTTCTAAATTTTTAAGGATATTTTTCATACTTATATTAATGCATTACATTCGGCAAGTCATTCCAGCTCATGTCTTTGAAAGATTAATACGGTTGTTGTGTAAACAATGTACCCGCCATAGACATCGAAATTGCAAATGTAAAATTAGATTGCAAAATGCAATCACCGTTTATTAACTAAGTTTGATACTTATTACGGACATTATTATTGTTTTGTTTTGTGAGTGACATTACGGCGAAGGGGTAAGTGCTAGTGGCTAAGCAAACACTGCTAATGTACATTAAATAAATAATATAATTTTCTCAAAAATGGACGGCAAAGTCGACGTTGCCGGTTAAAAAGTAAGTCGCGAAGTGCGTAGTTTATGGTCATCAAAAAATTAAAAAGTTAAAAACATTGCAGTCTCGATTTCGGGACTGCAATGTTGCATACAAATTTCATTATTTGTCGAGTTCCAAACTTTTTAAAAGTTGAAATGGCCATATCAAATGAAGGCATAGGTCCATTAAACAGCCAAACAGATGATCAGTACTTATTATTATAATGTTGGTACCGCGACTATTTAGGTGTCTCAAATAGGTTGGCGTATTTTCGGCAGAAAAATACACTTCTATTTTTTAATTAAAAAAAAAAGGCGGCAAAGCAAATACTTTCAATTGTTTTTATTTTTTTCTGTGAAAATACGTAAGAACGTCTGTAAAGATATATTTTGAAACTGAAAATTTGAAAAAAATGAGTTCTAGTACAAGTGACGAGGACATGGAATGTACACCTCCACAATTAAAGGAAGAGGCGAATTCAGTAATAAATAATTTGTTTCCGGAGAAATCGAAATACAAATACCTAAAAGCGTACGAAAACTTTAGGAACTGGCAAGAACAAAAGCACGCGTCTTCATTTTCAGAAACTATATTCTTAGCATATTTCAACGAACTTTCGAAAACTAAAATGCCATCCACGCTTTGGGCAATATACTCTATGTTGAAATTCACAGTCAACATAAAGCATAATATTAATATAAAAAGTTACTCAAATTTAACTGCCTTGCTAAAACGAAAGTCCGATGGATATAAAAGCAATAAATCTCAAGTATTCACAACAGAAAATATAGAAACGTTTTTGAATGATGCCTCGGACCAAATATATCTAGTGACAAAGGTATTAAACCTACTTTTACGTTCATATTAACAACATGTAGTGTTTATAACTACCCAATACCTAACAACTATCAAAGATTATTTTAGTTCAAAGTATTTACCTAAGTACTATTTTTCGTTGCAGGTGGCACTTATTTTAGGTGTGAATGGCGCTTGCCGTTCTATTGAGTTATACAAGTTAACAATGAAAGATGTGACTCGTCATGAAAACGAACTGTGGATTAAACTACGGGATACAAAAACTAAAATAGATAGAGTTTTCGTTGTGAAGGATGAATATCTTCGAGTTATTCAAAAGTACCAAGCATTACGGCCCGCTTCAACAAGCTCTGACAAAAATTTTTTGCAGTACAGAAATGGCAAATGCCATAACCAAGTATTAGGGAGACACAAAATGTCTAAGTTTCCCAAGGAAATCGCTACCTTCCTCAATTTACCAAACAGCGATAGCTTTACAGGTCATTGCTTCCGACGCACATCCGCTACTTTATTAGCTGATTCTGGAGCTAATTTAATATCACTAAAACGCCACGGAGGGTGGAAATCTGATAGAGTCGCCGAGGGATATATAGAAGAGTCTAAAACAAGTAAAAGAGACATAAATAATCAAATCAACAAAAATATTCAGTACAATGATGCTCACAACCAGCCATCCACCTCCAAACACGGCCTGAACACAGAAAATTCATTTCCAATAAGTTCACAGCAACCTAATATATCTAAGCATTTCGTTCAGCAATCCACGTCTGGCGCCAACTTTCCATCGTCTAGTCAGCCTGCCTCCTGTCATGATACAACTCCGCCAACATCGATAACAAATACTCAGGCAGAAATTCAAACAACTAATATCAGTCTTCCCGGAAAGTCTGTGAATCTGACTTTTAATAATTGTACCAACATGACATTTAAATTTCAATAAATTTCTAGTGTTTATTTTTAATAAAATTGATATTTGACTACTAATTTTTTTTTTCTTGCACCATTTTTGAGAAAAGCACTATATATGACTCGGCTGGAAGGCTACTTGCTGGCTTCGGATTCAATTAAACGGACTCCCAAGGTCGTCCGTTTAAAACGAATCCTCAGCCAGCAAGTAGCTACTTCCAGTCCTCGACAATAATGTACTAATAATGCCTCTAAAAGAGGACTGGCATAGTTAAAGTAAATCCTTTGTTTTAGCCTGTGGACATGCCCTTCAAGGTTCGGTCGAAAATACGACCACTAGCTCAATAAAGCACAGTTATCACGCTAGCCGGCGTATCTTAGGAATAGCAGGATTCCCAGACCTTAGCAGTTTAAACTCCTCTTGGCGTCCAACACATAGTTTTAATTTAGTTATAGGATTATTAGCACTTAGTACCCTCGTGTGTGTTTAGAATATAATCTTAAATTGGTCACCGATGTTTCATTAGATATTATTCCCTGGCTTCAATACGTAACAAATGGCAATAATTAAAATAAAGACAGAATAGTACTAAAGTGACGACTTGTGTCTTTTTTCCCTTTTGTGTTGAATTTAAGCCCAACACCTATTTAATAAGAAGAAAAACAATAGTTTAGTATTACATAAAATTTCTATGTAAAAAACCCTTGTTGACAAAAATGTTCATTTAAAAAAATATCTAGTAAAAAAATATTATTTGTCATTACTCTTAGAACCTGAAAAAACATAAGTTGCACGTTATGTTTTTTCTGTCTCGTATGACTCTTCCTTATGCTTTTTCTGCTTAGTGTCCGTTTCAAAAACAGTGAACTTGTGGTTTATTTCTTATACATTATTGTCAGTTATGCTTTATCAGGCTAGTAGGTAGTCCCCCTCCGGTCTCCTCAAAGACAGATTTCGGGCGGTTCACTTGGCGCGCGCGGCTTGATCGTTTTTTTTTCCTTTGGAAGAGGTTGCGAGTACGACGCAGTACGCACGTATAAATACTCCTGCCTATTTTGAAAAACATGAGAAGTGTTAACGTGTATTGGTGTACCGCATTCTGTTTCAACCTTAGATTTTAATACAAAAGAACATTTTTGCAGGTACAATTTTGGCTTGGCATTTGGTTTCAGTTTCAGGGTTATATTTTCCTTTTTAAATCTACCCCAGCCTGGTTGAAATACAAAAGAGCTCTTTTTTTATTTTCTCTAGATACGCCTAGCTGTTTAGCCGGAACATCTAGACACGCGGCAGCGTGTCCAGCCAAGTTAAAAGAAAAAGCAGCAACCGTGTGTAATATTACACGAACCATTTCGAGCTACTTTTGACCCCTTCATAACTTGAAACCTTTATATAACCTGCACATATGAAAATTGGCACATTTATTCAAGCCCCTTAGCTTGTCTAGAATACGAAATTTGAGTTGGGTATATTTGGAGCACCTAATGGCAATGTGTCATAAACGTTACTATTTAATTTTGTTATCAAGAGAGATACCTTTTTCATAAAAATTCTACACTATTACTTTGTTCATTAACAAAAGTTTCAACTTTGTACTTTGAATTTAACCTATTTTAACAGGAGCGCAAAGTTTTTTGGCTTTTTCTCGAAACTTACTTTTTGTCAGTTATGGTTTTTTTTCCTTGAGGCGGCAGAAATGTAAAAGAAATATTAGAAATAAGACCATACTTAGCGTACAATCTATTAGAGTGTAGATTAGGCTAAGTCTGAGAGTAGATTTTGTAATTTTTTTTTTTAAATAAGTTAAAAAAAATTTTTTTAAATCAGAAATGTAGGTACATGAGATTGTCAGTGACAGGGGACAATTGTCAGATTAGTTGCCCGGCATAGCCGATTGAGTTATTATTATACTAAAGAGAAGCCATACGTGTAAGACGATATTATATACTTGCCAAATTTCATAGTTTTAGGTCAACGGGAAGTACCCTATAAATTTTGATTTCCTTGAGTGTCGAAATATACGATTTTTGCGGCATAAATGGCCGTATCTTTTTTTTTACATTAACTTAGAAGTCTTATTTTTTTGCAGCTTCAAGGGGATGTTAAACCTGAATATAATGTATATGGTTTTAATTACAACTCGATACCTTCACGCGTTCCCAAGATAAAGGGTATTGACAACAAAGTGATCCTATAAGGGTTCCGTTTTTTCCTTTTTAGGTACGGAACCCTAAACAAGAAATTGTCGCAATCGCAACTTGTACCACACGACCAAAACGTCGTAAGCGCCGAAATATTTATGGCGCTTACGCGTTTAGGTCGCGCGATACACGCTCCGCTTCTGTGGTTTGTTGTCAAAACAACAATAAAACTCATTGCGCAAAATACTGGTTTTCTGTGCCGATTCTATACGTAGTAACATTAGTTCAATGGCACAGCCTGATATTTTTGAGACTACTCTGATTATCAAAATACTGGTTTTCTGTGCCGATTCTATACGTAGCAACAATAGTTCAATGGCAGAGTCTGATATTTTTGAGACTACTCTGATTATCAAAAGGCTGTCCCAGAAGTAAAGAGACAACTTTCAAAGTCTTACTGGCTGAAAGTATCATTAAAACAAAAGAAAAGTTTTCGTGTCGTTGCATCTACGATTCCGTTATCTGTCATTTAAAGCGGGAATTTCGTTATTGCATATTAGTTTTTCTAAATTAATGATCAGAATATGAAGCACTTGCTAATATGATTATTCAAAATTGCCTTTATTTTACGAGCTCATACTAAAAAGGATATAGTAAAACACTCTCTTCAAGGAAAAGCTAGACAAACTAGTATATGTAGAATAATAAGACTTTATGAAGAAACGAGTGAGATTAGTTTAAAGAAGATTCCGGTTAGAAATAGGACAATGACGGTACCTCAAAATATTAACAGAGAAATCTATTTTTGATAAGACTCCTTTAACGTCCGTCAAGAGTGGCAGCGGATAAAATCAAAGTCGTCTGTCACCAGAATGAAAAAAAAACGATCTAGGTTTAAAACCATATGTGCAACAAACTGCTTCTAGATATGTAAAGGACCAAGAGGAACATGCCAAAAGAGTTAACCAATAAGTTTATAAAAGTTAGCTGAAAAAAGCCAATTTTTTTAGGAAATACTTTGTATGGCAAAAGGAGTGGCTGCAAAATCCTGAACAGCCGCGACTGGCCGCGAAAAATCTAAGTAAAAAAATCAGTTGTCGTAGGAGCAAATTCGGTATCAATCTAATAACTTAATTAACTTTGACTACTTTAAACCAAAATCATTACTTTTAATGTTTACCTTAAATTTCATATTATGAAAATAAATTTGTCTCTTTACTTCCGGGACTCCCATTAAATACAAAATTGAAATACTCGTAATAAAAAAGACTCAATCACCAATAAAGACTTAATCTAAAATAACGACCATTCCGGCCCTGAATCGTACTCGGCTCAAAGGTAAGCTATAAAGCTTGCAGTGTTCCGCCGCTGAACTGTTGGAGACCTGCATATCCTATAAGGGTTCCGTTTTTCCCTTTTGAGGTACGGAACTCTAAAACATGGCAATACTGTAGTTTCGTCCGGTTTTCTTGCATTGATTTGAAAGGAACAACACTGCAGTATTGCCACTTTTTAATTTCTACATATCTTGTCGGATTATAGAGCGGATAAGTTTCAAATTAAACTTACAAATAATTAAGTTACCTGTATATAAATCCCAACAAGAAAATGGTCTGGTAGGCCAAATTCAACAACCCATGGGAAACTAGACTCGATGTAGTCTCTGTATAACCGAGAATGGTCTGCAGCGCAGTCTAGCACCACTGCTACTCCAGAACATTGTGCTAACATGTGTTCCACTGAAATCAATTATTGAAATAATAAAACTGTATGAGTGCTCATGTAATATAATTGGATTGGATTGGAATGTATAAATGGGATTTCTTCCGCAGAATAGCAAAAAACTTTTTGCCGGTTATAATAGGCTCTTTCTAATTGTGACTCGACCAAAACTGGTCGCTAATCTTTAGCTTGTATCAAAGTAGTGTGTAATAATTCGATATTATCAAAAACATTACATATACAAAGATGCACGTCTCGCAACGCAGCTCTTCTTCTATAAAAAAGTTTTGAGATGCAATGTGAAACCAAGTCGGTTATTTTAGTAAGAGCCAGGGGATGTTAAAACCGTATCTATATTATATATCTTTATTTTTTTATAAATATAATGACTTGTCCATCGCACGGCTGCAAAAGACACAATATAATGACATAAGGATAATCGTCAACTACTAAAAATAATCCTAAATTGACCATTGGGCTAGCCCTAATCACATGCAGTTTGAGCAATACGAGTAGGTACACAAACGACAATAGAATAGAATAGAATAGAGAATATCGTTTATTTGCGTGAATTATGGTAGTTATCAGATGTTACATAGTTTTTTATAGGTCACGACATAATTCAGCCGAATAGCGGCATGCAAATATTACAGCCTTAAGATATAACACTAATTATCAAGCTTAAAAATCAAATCATTAAACTATCGATCAAGAATTTCATACATTAAAAAATAGCATTTGGAATGTTCACATAAAATAATACCAATTGTAAATAACACTAAGGTTAAAAGATAAAATTAATAAAATACATTCATTCAATTGTCAACATGCACAAAACAAAATAAAGATAAATTAATTCAACATGCATTCAGGTAAGCTATTTACATTATTTATATACAACATCATTTTTATCTAATATTTGTTAAATCTGCAGTTACTACTTTCGAGGAAGTCTGTAACGGAGTAGAAACAGTGTTCCGCTAACCAGAGCTGCAGATTTTTACAAAACCTATTATAGTAGGTCGGTAATTTCTCTCGGAATGCTATTATAGATCAAGGTCGCCATGTAGTCCAAAGTCCAGAGTGACTTTTATTGGCTTCCTGCTTGCCGCCCGCTTGCCGTTCTGTTACTGGCGTGCTTCTGGCCCTTTCCCCGACTCAGCGCCACACAGTTACGAGCTGCGCTGAACTCAGCGCCGACCCGAAAGACCTGCGCCTACCACCTCGGCACCGTCAGGGGAGTACTTTGGCTGCAAACGACTAGCGGAATCCGATCTTGACAGTATTAGCGCGAACCACGACATTTACCCGTTTTACCAACTGAGCTAGTTGTGGAAATAAATATATTGAACGTTCTTCTGCCTACTCATTTACAATTTCCCATACCTATCGGGACAAATAGTAGGTCAGAACATCCCAGAACGCGACACTGTACGCGATATAGTTGTAGTTTAGGAGCAGGCATTGTCAGTGCTACATGTGTTTCTGATCGTTTATTGGTGTTGTCATTTAGATTAAATAGTGATAAATTTCCTTTAACTAGTTTGGCAATTTCAAAAATATACATAGCAGGCAACGTTAGAAGCTTATTTTTAGTAAATAGCTCTTTACACGATTCTGTATTAATCATGCCCCAAATAGCTCTCAATCATTTTTTTTGTGCTATGAAGACTCTATTTACATTAGACGAATTGCCCCATAATACAATTCCATACCGAATCTGAGAACACACGTATGCATGATACACAATAATTGCAGTTTCCACTGACGTGGTTCTCCTGATTGTTCTTAAAGCATATATAAATGTATACATTTTTTTGCAAAGCATATCTACATGTGCATTCCAAGTTATATATTTATCTAAAAATATTCCTAGGAATTTCGTACTGTCTACCTTCTCAATTTGCTCATTAGCATGAGCTATCTTTAACGTTATTTCTTTGGCCTGTTTTGTTGAAAATTGTAAAAATTTGGTTTTATCTATTTTTATTTTTAACTTATTTCTAACTAGCCATTCTATAATGTGTTTAAGCGTAATATTTATTTCAGGTTCGTAATTTGTTGCATTATCACATTTGAATATAACCGTGGTATCATCTGCAAATAATATGCTTTTATGTTGTGTTACATGTGGCAAATCGTTTACATACACTAGAAACAGTAAGGGACCCAGGATACTTCCCTGCGGTACCCCTCGATGTATGCGTTTTTGGTTTGAATCATAATTTCTTAACGTATTGTTTGCTTTATCCAATTTGGTAATTGTAGTAATCTGCTCTCTACTATGTAAATATGCATGTAGCCAGTTATATGCCGGGCCTCTAATGCCATACATGTATAATTTGTTTAACAAAATATTGTGATCCACAAAATCAAATGCCTTGCTGAGATCAAGGAACATGCATGCTGTTGGCTTCTTTTTGTTTAGGTTATTCAGTATAGATTTGAATAGTACAAAACTGGCAAGACTCGTGGATTTATTTCGTCTGAAACCGAACTGTTCAGGAGTTAAAACTTTATGCATATTTTTTGACATTCTGATATCCTATTGTACATTGATCTTTCAAACATTTTAGACAAAACTGGTATTAATGCAACTGGTCTGTAATTATTTTTATCAGATTTTTTGCCTTTTTTGTACAGGGGTTTTATTACTGATAATTTAAGTATCTCGGGAAAGTCTCCCTTTTCGAATGAAATGTTTATAATGTGCGGCAGTGGCTTTGCGATGATTGATGCGACAGATTTCAGGCAGTCTACTGTGATGTTATCAAACCCAGTAGGTTTTTTATTTTTAAGGTTCATTATTACTCTATGTACTTCATTTTCACAGGTAGGTTTAAGAAAAATTGTTTTAGTAACTCCCGATATGTTTTTTAAGCTTTGTGAAGTACAATCAGAGTCACTCTGAGCTTTGCTATGAATAATAGGTTCACCGATAAAAAAATCATTAAAAATATTTGCTATATTTTCGCTATCGTTCACATAATCACCGTTTGTATCTAGAATTCCGTTTATATTATGGCTGTTTGTGATAGAACCAATTTTCTGATTAATAACGTTCCATAGAGCTTTTGCCTTATTTTCTGAATTTGTAATGTATTTTTGGTTACAATGTCTCTGCAGGCTGCATATGCATCGTCGCAAGATCTTGGAATATAAGCTGACACTGTTCTTGTTTTCAACCGTTTTATTTAGGTAATATTGCTGTCGTAAATACCTCTTTCTTTTACAGCTTTTTTTTATTCCTCTAGTAATCCATTCGGGATTCTTTATTTTTCGATAAAGAACTTATATTTGTATTAAAGGAAAGCAAAGACCAAAAAACAACGTCATAAGGTCATGAAACTTATTAAATGCAATTTGAACGTTACTATTCTCGTACACTTCCGAAAAGGTCAGACTATTAAGACATTAAAAGGCAAATTTATGCATGGCGACATGATTGGTATGAGTACTCAAATTAAATTCATGTTTATTATATTCTACATCCAAAGATTGCGCGGTGGTGTGATCAGAAAGGTGTAGCTGGTGTATTCTGGCCATAACTTTTTTATTTTTAACATTGCTAAAAATATTGTCTATGCAAGAGTTTTGCCGTGTTGGTTCTGTGATATGATACCTAAATCCAAACCTAGACATTATATTACATAGTTGAGTTTTCCGTGTGGTCGCTTTTAAAAAATCGATATTGAAGTCTCCACATATAAATATGTTTTCAGATTTCCCTTCCAAACTAATAAGTAATGACTCTAGACTATCGAAAAACGAATTTACATCCGAATCAGGAGTTCCGTAAACACACACCACAATCGCTTTATAATCCATAATATTAACGCCACACACTTCAAAAGTCTTGTCGACACCAAACCTTTGAGCTATGTCAAGCGCGGTGCACTCCAATGGTTTCTTGCATGCAATACACGAACCTCCTCTTCTTTTTCTCTTGAGTAACTTGTTACCAGTTTATAATTGTTGAAAATTAGATTCCTCTCGTCTCCTTTTTGTAGAAATGTTTCAGTTAAACATATGATATCAAAATTGTCTTCCTTTTCTGCTAGCTCTATAAGAACCACCTCTAGTTCATCAATTTTGTTCAAAACTCCAGCAATGTTTTGGTGGAAGATGGAAAAACTAACACTGTTGTTCACGAAAAAGCTGAACTTCGACCGACTCTTTCGGGGAATAATTTTTTTGATCCACGTCAATGGTATTCTCGCCATTACACGGGTCTATTTCCTCATTTATTTCAGACTCAGTCGCCGTTGATACATCGCTCATGTCGTTGATAGCGTTTAAGACGTCTTCTAATTGTCTAAAAATTTCTCGCATTCCACAGTTGTTTATTGTTCCTTTTGTTTTAGGGAAAATTTTGAAATCATAAGAGAGCGTCAAGTTGGAGTCCATTAAGAAGGCATGTTTGTAGGTTTTAATGTCCAGATACAGTAATTTATTGAAGGTTCCTCCAATTGTATACGATAGATCTATCATTACATTTATATGTAGGCAAGCAAATTATTACATTTGTATGCGTGATTGGTTGTATTTTTTCTCAGATATAATGTACTAGGCCAACATAATCGTTAGTGGAGTTAAAATCGGTTTCACCTATAAATACAATACAATAATCTGACAGCGTCATATCGTTCGTTATTGTGTCTATATCCTGTAAAAGATACCGTATACCTCGATGTGGAAGTAGGTAATGGCATATTCCAGAACTTTCAAAGGTGTCTTCCGCAATCGGCAATAGTTTTGTTTGTCTGCTACAACTAAGGATACGTATCTTATTCTTAGTAGATCCTTCCTCATCCTGCTGCCTGCTTTCAGAGGGCACTTTGTCTGCGTTCTTTTTATTGTTAATTCTAATTCCAGTAAAACATCATTTTTAGGCAAGTTTGTGTGTTATTTGATTTTTGGCATCCAAGTCTATTGAACTACGTCTCTTAATTTTTTTGTCTTTCTTTGGAGTATTTGTACGTGATGCTGATGGTCCCTTTTCGATTAGGAGTTTTTTGTACAACTCAAGTTTTTTTTGTTTCTTTTCTCTGTAAGCTGTTTTGTAGCTCAGTGACTTGAGAATTCAAAAGCTCTATTTCGCTATGGGCGCTGGCGAATTGGGTGGATAAACTACTTATTTAATTTTACAGCTCTGTTACCTGAAGGCTATCTGTAGTCGACATACTCGGCGGACTACACGAGCTGTCGTCTAAATGCGCTGTTTGCGAGTCGGTTTCGAATTCGGAATCTGAAGAAATTTCAGGCGAGGTGTATCGTCTTGTCGACTTCGATATAGGTCTCTTTTGATTTTCGTTAATAGGATCCTTGAGTGCTGGCGAATTGTTATTACTACCTGTGTTACTTCTGCTAGTCCCAGGAGTTAAAATTTTTTTTGTAGGGTTTTGGTCCTGCGTAACTCTACACTCTTTACATTTCCATGCCGCCTTGTCTTCTTTGGTCATTAGTTGAAATCTCTTTGTTAACGAGTACGAGTAGAGCATGGTGTGCGATTGCCAAGCAGGGACCGGCCCGCTATCCCTTACCGGGGTTTTATAAGGGTATTGCATAAGGCTTAACTCACCATACCCTTTGCCAGACGAAACCCTTTGTTTTGGTTTTAAAAACCCTTATATAAAGCTACCACATTTGAGTAATCGGTAGCCCAAATACCCTTACAAAACCCTTATCATCCGCTCACCAACACCTTGCATATTGCTTATAAGGGTTAGCCTTATAAAGGGCTTCCCTTTTAGCATATAAGCGTGCTAATTTAAGTCGTCTACCTTGTTCATAAAGCACACATTACTTCGAATCCGAGCGAACGTCGGCGGCGACGGCGGCGTTCTTTGACTAGGCACGTATTTTCTTTCCTTTTCATACACTACCGTAGATATATACTAATCCTGTCTCTTTCACGCAAAGGGAAACGTTTATAAAAAGCGCTTAAAGATAAGGGTAACCCTTATTAAGAGCTAGCCTTATTTTTGGTTAGCTTTTCGGTAAGGGTTAGTCAAAGGTAAGGGTATGAATGGGCTTGCAGTTCAAAAGGGAAAGTCTTTCAATGTGTTAGCCGTGTTTAAGTGTCGCCCATTGAAAGGGTTTTATCGCGGAAAGGGTTGTCCGGTCCCTGTTGCCAAGTCACTATATGTACTACAAAATAAAGATACCTATATAATATTGACACGGTTTTAACACCCCCTGGCACTGACTAAAATAACCGACTTGGTTTCACATTGAATCTCAAAACGTAATGTTTTTGACGGGATCTCACCTCTTTTTATTTTATAGGCATCCCTTCTTTTCGGTTACTACTTCTTGTACATATGTCAGCTACCACTTATCTCAGAGCTCATATCTATACTTATCATACCCATCCCACACACTATATTCGTACTCATACCTATACAATACCTACTCATGCCCATACCAAACTATACTTGTACTCATACAATACTCATACCCATCCCTATACAAAATTCATACCACTCATAGCATAGCACAAATAAATATCTTATCTATGATTTATCTACCCTATCATAGCCATCCATACACATACTAAAGTATGTCCACGAAAAAAAGTGGTGGTGGATGATCTGGTACATCTTTTTACAGAATGTACATTTTCAAGAAGTTTTTATATTAATACTTTGTATATATAATACTTTAATACTATATAACGAAAATAAAATCGTATTTTAATGTATGGGTTTGTGTGAGTTTTCGCCAAATAAATTCCATCATACCTTTTATTGCTTGTACAGCGTTTTTTGACAATCTTCACTGGCTTCCCGCTACAATGTCACAACTGTATTTGTTTTTTTATAAGCTGTTTTAAGCAGTTTAGAATGTCATCTTACCAAAAAAATACTTCTTGAAACTCATTTCTATTTGTGGTAGTCAGGAAGACTTTCTACTCCAAGCACTGAAAGTAGTTTTTATATGGGAGGCATTTTTTTGTCAACAAGTCAAATTCACCAAAATAGTAAAGAACCTCAGAACTATCCCAATCTGAATACAATTAGAAAAATTGTTGTTTTTTTGTTGTGAAAACAGGATGTCATAAGTTATAATTGGGATTATCTAATAATAAAAAAAACTATAATATATTTTGCAGGAAAACTTGGTAAAGACTGCCAGAAGACGCTGAAAAAACATTGGTACTATACCATGGGATATATATTGCTAAAATTCATAGAAAATCTTTATCGATATTAAATATTAATGTTTTCGAAAAATGCACATGACCCAATTCGATCAAGACTGCATTTCTGTGCGGCGACATCGACAAGGTAATTATGAAGCAACCTGTGGGATTTGATGACGGATCAGGCTGCTTCTGCAAGATTCTCAAAAGACTATACGAAACGAGTACGCGGTGCTGGAACAAGAAGTTCGTTCCTATTGAAATATAGACTTCAGTAAAGTGATTTCCTGAGTGTTCTGACGACAAAACTTCAAGTTCGAATTTCCGAAGATGGCTGCTACCTTGGACTAAAAATAAATCGCCAAAAATGACGGGTCAATATTTATATTAAACAGGCCTGACAAAGACTATTTTAAAACCCTGTTGACATTCCCATAAATAAAAGTCAGATGACAGAAAATTTAAATCTCGACAGTGAGACGTGTCAATAATTTTCATTACTTACAGAGAATTAATCGGAAAATTACTATAACAGGTAATAAAAAAAAAACCGGCCAAGTGCGAGTCGGACTCGCCTTTCAAGGGTTTTTAAACAATGTATTTTTATGTGAAATGTCTTTAAAAAACCCGTAGGGGTCGGATCAAATACTAAGTAATTAAGTCCAACTCACGCTTGACTGTACATTTCTAATAGGTTTTCCGGTGATCTATAGGTCTATTTGATCTATTTTGTGTATTTTTTTTCAAAATTTTTGACCCAGTAGTTTCGGAGATAAAGGGGGAATGGTAATTTTTTGCCTAATTTCTTGAATAACTTCTAAACTGTTTATCTTAAAATTATAAAGAAAATATATTTGAGATTTGCACAATGAGCTCTTTCATTTGATATGTAACACGATATAGTTTGACAAACTTTATTTTTTAATTTTCTCATTTACCCCCCAAAAGTGGCCCCGTGTGTAAAATTAATTTGTTTACGTTACATGTCCATCTTTGGGTCACAAACTTACATATGTGTACCAAATTTCAACTTAATTGGTCCAGTAGTTTCGGAGAAAATAGGCTGTGACAGACGGACAGACAGACAGACAGACGCACGAGTGATCCTATAAGGGTTCCGTTTTTTCCTTTTGAGGTACGGAACCCTAAAAATAGGTTTAAGATCATTTATTCTCATAAGAATTGTACAATTCATTTGACGAGATAAATACAGAACAGTATATAACATTTTGTTTAGAGCGCACAATATATATAATAAATACTTAATTTAACTTAAATAATCGATGCGAGCGGCGATAACGCGCGAGTAACTATGCAAAACAAGTTTACAATAATTGAGTACACGGAACCGGTAAAACTAGATGCGGCATGCATACGCTGAGCGTAGTTACAGTATAACATAGGTAAGTTGCGTTACTTAGGTCTATGGGTATATTTTAAATATATACTTATTATTACGTTAATGTAAATGTAATCTTAATTGTGTTTATAGAATGGTATATTTTATGGTTGTTATTTGCAGAGATAAGTTCAATTTATGAAAGGATATAAAGTAAGTATTAGGTACTTTTACATATAACTATGTTTTAACTTTTTAAGAGTATTAACTAGAATTTTTTTAAAGCGTGAATTTTAAGCAGGGATTTAAAATGGGACATTGATTTTGTTTCTTTAATAACTCTAGGAAGTTTGTTAAACAATTGAGCACCTTCGTATAAGATACTTTTACGCCCGTAGTTGGTTCGCGATGGACGTAATATTAAGTCATTGGCATTACGTAATTTCATTTTTTGCACATGGTGTTTCCTAGTAAGTTTAATTGAGTACGTATATCGTTTTTAAGTATTTTCCTAACTAATAGGCAGGTGTTGTACAGATAGGTTTGATTTATATTCAGGAGTTTCGTTTCGCTATATAAGGTTTTTGTTGGAGTTAGATAATGATATTGAAATTGCACTTTTAAGAGTTTATTCTGGGCAATTTGGAGTCCTTCGAGATGAGTTTTAGCAGCAGTCCCCCACACTTCGATTAAATAGTCTATGTGCGGTTTTATGAGCGAGTTATATATGGTGTACCGTACTTGAGTTGGAATATTTTTTGCAAAGCTGCGCAAGGCCCCGGTTAATGACGTCAATTTGGATTTAACTTTATCAGTACGTGGCTTCCAATTTAAGTTTTTATCCAGTATTAACCCTAGATATTTTTCCTTTTCCACTTTTTGAATGGCTACGTTGTTTATTTTAAGAGGTTGAAATTCCGGTATTTTTTTATTTTTGGCTGCAAAAATGATATAGTTCGTTTTCGAGATGTTGATAGTTAATAGATTACATTGAAACCACGTGTTTAGTAGGTCCTGATCATTTTGCGCATCATTTATAACACTGCTGATAGAGTTTCCAAAGTAAAAGAGACTTGTATCGTCAGCATATAGTGTAATGTCACCTTTAAGGCCAAGTTCGTTTATGTTATTAATATAAATAAGGAACAGTAACGGTCCTAAAACTGAGCCTTGCGGAACGCCGCATGTTATCGATTTTTCCTCGCTTTGATAGTTTTGAATTTTGACTATTTGGCGTCGATGTTTAAGGTATGATTTAAGTATATCTAGTGCAGTACCAGCAATACCTAACACTCGTAGTTTTTGTATTAGCAGGTTGTGACTGACGGTGTCAAATGCTTTTTTTAAGTCTATGAAGATGCCTAATGCTATTTGTTTATTGTCTATGTTAACTTTTAGTCTTGTTACTATATCAATTGTTGCCGAAAGTGTGTTTGACTGGGGTTGAAAACCGTATTGTTTTTCATGAAGGAAATGTATAGTGTTCAAATATGTTTTAATGCGACTATATAAGACTTTTTCAAACACTTTTGCTGGGAGAACAGAGATTGGGCGATAGTTATTTGGATCAGATTGGGTTTCAGATTTGTAGATTGGTGATACTTTGGCTTGTTTTAAGCTATCAGGAAAGACACCTTCGTTAAGACTTCTGTTTATACAATTGGTCAAATCTTCTTGTATTAGGTTCTTTAGATATTTTATTGATTTTGTATTTAAGCCATCTAGTCCTGAGCTTGTATCAAGATTCAGATTATCAATTATTTTTGAAATTTCATCGGTAGTAGCAGGCTCAAATTTAAATAATTTAAGTGGGTTTGGTTTGGAAGTACAAGTATATATAGTATTTTGACTGAAGTTTTTGGGGATTGCATCTGCTAACGTCGAACCGATAGTGGAGAAATAAGTATTAAAAATGTCACACATTTCCTTTACGTCTGATGTAGTTCCTGTTCCAGAATCCAGTTTTGCCGGTGCTGAGCGTTCTGTCGATTTGTTCGCTGATAGGCTGTTAATAAGCTTCCACATCTTCGATAGATTATTTTTGCAGTCCATGAAAGCTTTATGGTAGTATCTAGTTTTTGTGCCTTGAATAATATTTGTCACTTTGTTTCGTTTAGTTTTAAACTCTTGCTTCAATTTGTCGTCTTCTGGGTTTAGTTTTAATTGTTGCCATAAAATGTTTCTAGAGTTAATTTCCTTTATTAATTTTTGGTTAATCCAATCCTGTCTTGGCGGGTTTAATATTTTGATTTTCGTTACTTTGTTTTTGTTTATACTTGATAGTAGTCTTCTTTCAAATAGAGTATAGTCATTGTTTTCATTTTCGTACTTGCAGTTTTCTATAGTTTTCCATAGATTTTCGTAATTTATTTTCTCATATTTTATTTTCTGTAGAGTTTTTGGATGGTATTTTTTGACTTCAAAGTATATCTGTTTATGGTCTGACATAGCTGATTCAATAATGGCAAGGTGAAAGTTACTATCTTTTAAGTTTGTACATACATGATCCAGTATAGTTCTTGTAGACAAGGTTTCACGTGTGGAATGGTTTGTATCAATTTTGTTTATAATCTGGTAGCTGTTTTCTTTTAGGGTTAGATTATAGTCCTTTACGCATTTTTCGGAACTCAGTAGATTCAGGTTAAAATCACCAAACACTAAGGCACTTTTTCTGTTTTGGAGTTGCGTTGAGTATAGTTCTAAAAAGTTTTTAACAGTGTCATGGTTCGATCTATATACAGCGCCAATATCAACTGAAAATGAGAATACTTACGCACTCTGTAAAAAAAATACTAGCCGCATAAATAAAAAACCGGCCAAGTGCAAGTCGGACTCGCGCACCGAGGGGTCCGTACTTTTTAGTATTTGTTATTATAGCGGCAACATAAATACTGACAGACGGACAGACGGATAGACGGACAGCGGAGTCTTAGTAATAGGGTCCCGTTTTTACCCTTTGGGTACGGAACCCTAAAAAAGTGGTATGTAATGTTGTTGCTATCTCTTTCGTGATGTTAGTCACTTATTTTTTCCTGCATTTGTTTTATTGTTGTCAAAAATGGCATCTAAACAAGATATCCTGAGAAAACGCATTGTAAATTTTTATCATTCTAATTTTGATGATAGGGAAAAGTTTACAGTGAATCATTTTACTCAAGAGAATGTACCAGCATCTACTGTGTATAGAATCTTGGCATCTCAGACTACAACTCGTACAAGGGGCAGTGGCAGACCGGCAAAGATAATGACCAAAAGAAGGCTGAAAATGCTTCATACCCAATTTAATGATTCAAATCATTGAAAAAGGTTGGAATAGTATGCCGAAAGAAGGTGAGGGCACCAGAATATACAGAAAAACAAATTTCGACCATTAAAACCCAATGCCGCTGGATGACCCGAATTTACGCAGGAAAAAGTTTCATTTTAGATGATGAAAGTTATTTTCCGTTGAGCACATTTCATACCCCGGGAAATGATACATACTACACAAGTAACAGTTCTGCCACGCTTTCGGATAAATAATACAAATTCAAACACAAGTTTGAGCAAAAGGTTACGCTATCTATCAATATTAAGAGGGCCCGGCCCTCTGTCGCTGCAGCATTTTCCATTCCAGCCTATTCTGGGCTTTCGTTTTCACCTCCTGGTATGAATGGCTACAGCACCATTCTTCTATCCGTGTCATGTATGATATTCTAGGTCTTCCTCTTTCTCTTCCTTTCTCAATTCTACCCTCCAGTATAATTTTGTTTAGCCCTTCGTGTCGGAGTATGTGACCTATACATTTAGCTCTACGTTTTTCAATGGCGTGCATTATTTGTCTTTTCTCTTTTGCCTTCTCTAGAACTTCATGGTTGGTGCGCTTTTCTGTCCAGCTGATTTTGAGCATCCTGCGCCAACACCACATTTCGAATGCTTCCAGACGACGGCGGTCTTGTGTTGTGATGTTCCAACTTTCGCATCCGTAGAGGGCGGTGCTCTAAATGTAGGTTTTAATTAAGTTTTTCCTTATGTTTATGTGGATTTTGCTGTTGTAAATATGTCTATTTGAAGTAAAGGCTTTCTTTGCCATTGCTATTCTAGTTCTTATTTCTTTCTCGCTTCTGCCTTTTTCCTCGATGATGCTTCCTAAGTAAGTGAATGTGTTAACTTGTTGTAGTCTTCCCGAGTTGAGAGCGATGTTTACTCTGGGAGATTTGGTTTTGTTTGTCACCAGAACCTTTGTTTTCTTGATGTTTATTCTAAGGTTGTATTTTCGGAAAATTTCGTCCATTTTTTGTATATTTACTTAGAATGTCTCTTCTGTGTCTGCCATAAGAGCAATGTCATCGGCGAATCTGATCCAGTGTATAGCTGTTCCATTGAAACTTATTCCTTTAGTGCACTCTTTGATGTCTTGCATAGCTTTCTCTATATATAGGTTGAACAGCAATGGTGATAGACTACATCCTTGCCTTACTCCCTTCTTTATATTTGCAGTTTTAGTTACATCCTCTATTGTCACTTCTGTCAGTTGGTTCTTGTAAAGTTCTACAATTACTCTCCTGTCCTTCCAATCTATGTGTTTGCGTTTCAGGAGGTCAAAGAGTTGGTTCCATGCCTTCTCTAGATCTACGAAGCAGATGTATGTGTTTTTGTTAAGGTCAAGGCGTCTTTCAATAATATTGCGTAAAGCCAAAATAGCTTCACGTGTTCCTATGTTCTTCCTGAACCCAAATTGATCGTCGCTAAGACTTTCTTCTACTTTTGGGTAGAGCCTGTTCTGTATGATTTTTAAGAGAACTTTTGAAGCATGTGACAGCAGACTAATCGTTCGGTAGTTTCCACATTCCACTGCGTTACCTTTTTTAGGAATGGTAATTGTTTTACTAGTCGAGAAGTCTTCTGGTACATGCCCTGTGTCGTAAACGGTTGATATTAGCTTGTACAGGTATTTTTTAGCTTCCGGGCCGCAACATTTTAGGAGCTCCGCTGGCACATTGTCCTTTCCTGGCGCTTTCTTATCTGCTAATGCTTCCAGTGCATTCTCGAATTCTCTCCAGAGTATGCTCGGGCCTTTGAGGTCATCCGGGACATTTTCTTCTTCCTCCAATATGTTGCCGTTAAGATTTGTTCCTTCGTATAGTTCCTCTATGTATTCAACCCATCTGTCGGCTACATCCTCTGTATCGTATAGCAGTTTACCTTCTTTATTGCTTATGACTTTGCTTTTTGTTTTCTTCTTTTCTTGCAATGTTTTGACTAAATTATAGCCCCTTTCCAGAAAACCTCTCTGCATACAGAAATCTATTTTGCTGCACTATGCGTCTAACCACGTTTCTTTCTGCTGGACACCTAAAGTTTGTATGCTGTTTTTTATACTTCCTATATAGATTTTGACCCTCCTCCGTTGGAGTGTTTCTATATTTATTTCGTAGTAGTATTAAATCCAGAATTTCCTGAGTTATCCAATTTTTCCTGAGTGTTCTTTTAGTCTTACCAAGCACAGCGGATGAGGATTTCTCTATTGTTTGTGTAATAGTTTTCCATTGGCCTTCCAAAGTCTCTTCTGGTGTTGGCCATTCTTGTAATATCCGATCCGACGTTTCTCTATATTCTTTTCTGTACTCTAGGTTTTTTAGCTTTTCTAAATTTATGTTGTTTAGCTTTTTGGACTTCTTCTTGTAGTTTTTGGGCCACTCAATTTCGCATTTAGCTAAAACTAGGTTGTGGTCGCTATCGATGTTTGGGCCTGGGTACGCGTGGCTGGAGCGTATGTGTTTTTTGCTGTTTGCTCTAGCTATAATGTAGTCTATTTGATATCTCGCTATGTCTCCGGGCATTTTCCACGTATATCTCCTTTTTGGCATTTTGAACATGGTGTTGGTTATATACAGATCATATTGTTTACAGAAACTAATAAGTCTCTCTCCTCTTTCGTTTCTATTTCCCAGGCCCCATTTTCCCGTGACGTCTCCTTCTTTTATACCTCCCACTACTGCGTTCAAGGTTACGCTGTATGTCGTAATTTCCGAAAGAGGAGTTTCAAAACTGTGGTATAAACCTAGTGGTTTAGCCGTAAATCAAAACATATACCAAAACGAATGCTTGAAGAAAATATAAATGCCATTTATTCAGAAATATAACTCCGATGGCAAGTATGTGTTTTGACTGGATAAGGCGTCGTCGCATTATGCCAAAAAAAACGGTCAGTTTTCTGGACTACAATAGCATCCCATTTGCACCAAAATACCGCAACCCAACAAATCTTCCTCAATGTCGACCAATTAAAGATTTTTTCGGGTATTTTAGTTAATTGGTTTATAAGAATAATTGGAGAGCTAAAAATTGTGCTCAGCTGATTAAGAGGATAAAATGGATAAGATTGCCGTCAAACGTACTTGTGCGACCATTTTGACTAAGCTCCGTCGAATATTTGATCATGGACCATATTAAAATGTGCATTAATCGAATTTAAACTGTTGTGAGACATACTAACATTAAATCATTTTACGGTTTAGACTTACTTGTTTTAGTCACTCGCGCGACATGTTTCGGAGAGCCTAGGTCTCCTTTCTCAAGCATTAATAGTGCGAGCAGCGTTCATGACGACCGTGTATTGCGCAATACACGGTCGTCATGAACGCTGCTCGCACTATTAATGCTTGAGAAAGGAGACCTAGGCTCTCCGAAACATGTCGCGCGAGTGACTAAAACAAGTGAGTCTAAACCGTAAAATGATTTAAAAATGTGCATTAATAGTTTTAGTAAGAAAAACAGTGTATTTATTATGCAATTATACTTAAGTTTGATTTCAGACCCTGTTATATAATTTTTTCACCACCTTCATTAATTCAATTTTTTTGTTATCACCCGTCATTATCGGTTGTGAGCAGACGGGATATTTC
This sequence comes from Cydia strobilella, assembly GCF_947568885.1. NCBI lineage: Eukaryota > Metazoa > Arthropoda > Insecta > Lepidoptera > Tortricidae > Cydia > Cydia strobilella. The sequence continues at coordinate 36,498,970 of NC_086068.1, forward strand.
CTTTGATGTAAGTAAATGTTTCATCGAAACATGTTGAAAAACGCGATATGCGCCACTATGCGACCGCTAAACGAGTCTCGAGATACTTGACCCACCCAAAGCTGAACAAAATAATAACTCGAATGACGGGCTACGACAGATATAATTCGTTTTTAATAAACTTGACAACATTATAGACAGTCAGTCTAACATATTTAGTCTCTAATACACAACCTTTTTGTTATCATTCCAACACTCCCACTTAACAAAAACAAAATAACTCGTTAAAAACTTGTATATACTTCTCATACAAGAATAAACATGGGAATGTAATTTAATACCTACTGCACTGCTTAACACGTACACAAACCCAACAGCTCTATACATTTTAATACCTACTGCACTGCTTAACACGTACACAAACCCAACAGCTCTATACATTTTAATACCTACTGCACTGCTTAACACGTACACAAACCCAACAGCTCTATACATTTTAATTTTTATTGGCTATTGTCAGAATATCTGCCTGCACATCTAGTGTTGGCAGATATTGCAACTTAATATTGCTTTTAACAATGTTTTCCCTTGGTAAATGGCACCGCAAATCAATGTGCTTTGACCTTTTGTGGAACAACTATAGTATAATCATAATGAGTTATCTCATATTGCAAACGTTTAAGATAAATAGCTTCTTTGCGCCAATCAGCTGACCCCATATATTTTATTTAGCTGCCGTGCTGAATAAGGCCACTGTACTTTGCTTTCGTATTTCCCATGAAATAGCACACCCTGAAAGCTCAAAAAATATCCAGTATATGACTTACGAGCTAAGGTATTGCTGACCCAATCCGCATCTATGTATGATGTGCTTCTTTTGCTTAAGCCCAACATGTTCTTCTGTGTAACATGTATTAACTAGCATACTGGGCTTAAGCAACCGGCCAGCAGCTTAGCACCAAATAGGTTACATGCAAGATTGTATAAATATAATTGACTTGTTGACACATGTTGAACTCTGTTGTAATCTTGTTTAAAAAATGGTTGACTATTATAAAAAGACGATATTCATAAAATACATAAAATCCTACACGAAATAACCCACTAACATAGTTTTGTTGGTAAATAAATATTGTTTCATAAGTATTATTTACATGTACATTTACCTGTCACAAGTATTTATTCCAATAACAACACTTAATAAAATCTTGAAAATTGCAAAGTATGTGCATTTATTGTTAATTAGCGATTTTTGATTTAAAATCGACCACAAATTTTTCATACACATAATTATTACAAATCCAAGCACGCATTCTGTTCCACATTTTATCAACCACACTTACCAATAGCCACAGTCAAAAACATTGCAATGAACACGTTACATTTCGTCTTGATTCCCGTATCCACGTATTCATCCAATTCAAAATGAGGTATTTTTTTAATTAACGTAGGCCATTTCTTAGCCACTTGAAAGAAAATGACAGTTGTTACTGCGCTGGATACGTAAAACGATAAGTGACCTGAAAAATAAATTGGTTATCATGTTACTTCAATGTTTAGACACTGTCTGTGTCTAATATCCGATCACATACCATCGGATTTTGTGTGTAGGCAAAGTGACAACCCTAGCGTACAAGTAAATAATCAAGATCAAGTGCGGGTAGTTCGCAAAACCCGCTCAGCAAGAAAATGTTGATACAATTCCTCGCCAGTCTGCCTGTGACCACAAACGTAACGTCACGTTCGAAACCTCAGACCATAAATAAATGTAAGTTTTTACGCGATTAAGTCCCGTGTTAGTTTAAAATTATAAAATAGTTTTATTAAATTAACATTCCTAAACCACAAAAGAGTGAACAAAATGCACTCATCGAAAAAAAATATTCATTGTGTCTAAAAATATCGTGTGAATGTGATTTCTGTAATTTATTTCTATTAATATTATTAATTATAAATACCCAACGATTTGGGTAGATACGGGTAAATATCGGGTAGATTGGGTAGTTTCGGGTAATTTCCCGGTATTTACCCGCCGGCGCCCATCTCTAGCTGGAATTAACGAGAGATAATAATATGATAGCCCCTCCTGGGATTGCGCAAACTCGGATTACACGCATTTAGGATCAAATTAATGTATTAAAACGACTTCCAGCTTGCTGGGATCTTCCAGATCGCCGATTTTGGGCCCCATCGCATAGAAGTATTTTACAGCTAATACCTATACATATTATTACCGAAATAGACGTAATATTTGATGTAAATGAAACGGGAATAAAAAAACATAATAAAAAAATATTATGTTGTTCATTTACGTAATTCAATATATGTATTTACAAAAGCTTTGCCGTCGTCAGCATCTTTATAGCATTTAAATGGGGTAAGCTGGTCTAGGAGTACGCATTGAAAGTTTGAAAAAATCTATAAAAAAATAATGATAAATAGGTAATGAAATTTGCCATTATTCCACGTATAATTTAATTATCTTCCATAAAATGGCATAAAAAAATGGGCATTGCGTACTCTTACAAGCCCTATTGTATAACAGTACGCATTAACGACGATAAGAGTACGCGGGTCAAGCACTAAATTTACTTGCAGAGCTCACAAAATAATTTTATTTGACCCTCACAGCTTTTTTAAGCCTTAGGTCCTTTGAAGAGGTGCTCTGGAGACTATTTTTGGCACTTTCTTCAGCACTTTATTTCAGATAAAAGGCCCTTCGACAGCATGCTTGTATGGATAACTACTCAAAATATCTGACTTTACTCTCTGTCGCTTAGATTGTAAAATAAATCCAGCGCACGGTAGAGGGACAATATCTCCGACCGGTACCAAAAAGGGTGATTCAACGTTTGGAATTTGGAGACAAGCAGGTGATGTACGCGCTCCGTCTGTCAATACCAGCAACTGATTAGATATTAAACATAAAGGCTGCCAAGTATTGCCAAAATACGTCGTTCTCACCGTCTCACAGTGGTCACGCGTTCATAGAACAGCGGTCGAAATTCAAAAGTCGCACTAAAAATGTAACAAACAGAACTTAACGTTTTATTATTATTACTAGCTGATGCCCGCGACTTCGTACGCGTGGATTTGTATGTTGGTGGTTATATATTCTACATGAGCATAATATAGAACATTATGCAGCAAAAGATATCAGTAGGGACGGTTAATCATTTGTTAATAATTATACAACGCATGAAACTTGTCTTTCACAAACTACGAAGTTTCAAGACCCTAACTGAAAAAAATTGTTCCCGATATAATCCCTCTCGACCCTCTTAGAAGATTTACAAGTCCACTATTTAAAAAAAAATATTCGCTCCCGAAACTATTAATACAAACTTTTCAAAAACGGTGTAGTAATCAGTTTTCGTCTATTTTAATATAATGCCCTTTTTACCAAGTTTCAAGTTCCTAGCTTAAAAGAAAATATGTACCACATATAAACTTACATCCCCTTTTTAACCTCTTTAGGGGTTGAATTTTTAAGAACGTTGAAATAACTTTTTTGGAATCTTATACAATGCCTTTCTAAGAAGTTTCAAAGCATTTGTTATAGATTCACTTTCAACCCCTTTTAACCCTTTTAGGGGATGAATATTTAAAAACGCTTAAATTACTTTCAAAACATCAAACATTTATATAGCAAATAGGCCACAGGGGCACTTTTACATGTCAATTTTTACAAACAATAAAATTAACCCAAAATTACAAAAAACAATTACATAAATATAAATGTTAAATTACACAAGAAAAAAAAACTAATAAAAACTATACAAATAACAGAAGTACTAAAATTGTTTAGAGATGTAAAAGTCTCTAGTTGTCAGAGATAAAATGTATATAATAATAAAAAAGATCATCAAATTATCCAGAGATGTAAAGGGTCTCCGAGACTTGTTTTATAATTAATAAAAAGACAAAATATTAAATCAGACAAACAGAAAAGAACCGAATGAAGTGCCTCACGTTAATGCCACTCAAAAGTAAAGTTACATAGGTAAAATGAAGGCCGTGTAAACTTATACAGACCGGTCTCCACAAACAGCACCCGTTCACGAGTATGACGAGTATCTCAGCCATCGTCTCCCTCAACCTTCATTCGGGAAAGTGGCGACCCGATCAACGACGCCACCGTAAGCAAAGACTTTTAAGCGAGCATGACATGTTCAAGTTGCCGGGCTGTATTAATATATATAAAGTAAATTAATTCAGTAAGATACAACATTTGTGCTTGTATGTTACATTAAAGACGGCATAGCGCCTAGCGCCACATAATCACAACATAATTCGTAAGAAGTATGGCTACCTATAAACAACTAAATTACAAATTTAAATTTACATAGAGATGTAAAGGTCTCTACCTGTCAGAATCATTAAAAATAAAGGTATTATTACATATAAAATAAATTTACAACAAAATAAAATCTTAGAGGTGTATAAGGTCTGTCCAAAACTAAAATTAACTAAAACAATACAATCAAGCGAGAGCATGATGGTCTATTGAGTCAGTTCTACTGGACACTAGTATGGTTATTTCACAGCAAAAAAAAAGACTAAAACAAAAACAAATATTGCTTAAATTTGTATCATACTATCAAGATCAAGCTACTGTTTTAAAGGGATCCTTATCGTCTATAAAATCTTTTACAGTATAGTACGCCTTACTTGACAAACAGCGCTTAACATATGACTTAAATTTGTTATGTGGCAAATTTACTATGTCTGCGGGCACTTTGTTATAAAAATGTGTACAGTTCCCGACAAAAGACGTACTAACCTTACGGAGGCGGTGGGCGGGCACAGCAAGTTTATGTTTGTTTCTAGTGTTATAGTTATGGATATCACTGTTAAGCTTGAATTCGTGGATGTTTTTCCGAACATACATAATATTTTCAAGTATGTATTGAGATGCAACGGTAAGAATGTTAACCTCCTTGAATCTCTCTCTTAAGGATACTCGAGCGCCCAGTCCATAGATGGAACGTACAGCTCGTTTTTGCAGCAAAAATATTGTCTGAATGTTTGCCGCTTTTCCCCACAACAGAATTCCATACGACATAACACTATGGAAGTAACTAAAGTATACCAGCCTGGCCGTCTCTACGTTTGTAAGCTGTCTGATTCTCCTCACTGCATAGGCTGCTGAACTAAGTTTGCCGGCTAGAGTGGATATATGTGCATGCCATTTCAGTTTTGAGTCTAAAGTGACTCCCAGGAAAACAGTTCGATCTTGAAATTCCAGCGTATCACCTTTTATTTTAATCTTGCTGTTATTTACCTGCTTGACGTTAGGTAGCGTAAACTTGATGCATTTGGTTTTCTTGGCGTTCAAAAGCAAATTGTTTGCCGTAAACCAGTTTACTATGGTGGATAGCGCGTCATTAATGCTCTCGAAGCTGTTTTCCTTTCTGTCCACTTTAAATATAAGGGAAGTGTCATCTGCAAATAATACTATATCATGTCTATTTTGCACAACTTTTGGTAAGTCATTAATGTATACCAAAAACAGGAAGGGACCAAGAATTGAACCTTGAGGCACTCCGAGGGCTACCGGGGACCCCGCCGATTGAGTTCCATTGATAACTACTCGCTGAGTTCTATCCGAAAGGTACGATGACACTAGGTCAAGGGCACTAGCTTTTATCCCATAGCGGCTTAATTTTCTCTTCAAATTTTCGTGATCAACGCAATCAAATGCCTTTGACAGATCACAGAAAATTCCAACAGCATCTTGAGCTTTTTCCCAGGCGTCAAAGATATGTTTTAGAAGTACCGCACTTTTCTTGTATTCTAATAACTTTATACAAAGATTCAAGTCCCGCACTCAAAAAAATATTTGATCTCCATACAAACTTTCAACCTCATTTTTACCACCTTGGGGGATGAATTTTCAATAATGCTGAAATAAGTTTTTTTCTCTTTTAATTATATATCTTTCTATGAAGTTTCAAATACCTAGCTTAAAATAAAATTAGGACCACGACAAACTTTCAACCCCTTTTTAACCACTTTAGGGGATTAATTTTTAAAAACGCTAAAATCACTTTTCATGTATTCTAATAACATGCCTTTATGCAAAGATTCAAGTCGCGCACTTAAAATAATGTTTGACCTCCATACAAACTTTCTACCCCTTTTTCACCACCTTAAGGGATGAATTTTCAAAAACGCTGAAGTTAGCTTTCTTCTCTTTTAATGAAATACCTTTTTACGAAGTTTCAAACTCTTAGCTTAAAATATTTTTTGGACCCTATACAAACTTTCAACCTCTTTTTAACCCTTTTAAGGAATGAATTTTTAAAAACGCTGAAATTCCTTTTCTTGTATTCTAATAATATGTCTTTATACAAAGATTCAATTCCCACACTCACAAAAATATTTGATCTCCATACAAACTTTCAACTCCTATTTCACCACCTTGGGGGATGAATTTGATTTTGTAATTGGGCAATCGCCCTTTCAATGTGAATATCATTCACAATATCTTGAGCTCTTTTTTTTTCTTGTTAAAAATCTGGCATTTTGTTCAGATAAGGCTGTAACGTGATATTTTGCGTCGTTCTGTAATACAGCAAGTAGGCGTGGCAATGTTGGTTTTGATTGACCGACAAACCGGTTTAATCTTGCATTCCACCCTTCCAACTTATTAGTAGTTCGGTGTTGCTCACCTTCACAGCTCCAAATAGCTCGAAAGTCTCTGTGCTGAATCCATTCATCAAACACATACTTATTAAAACTCCATATTTTTATGTCAGTGGAGAAACTTTCATTTAAAACGTATTGCCATCCAGCATCGATGTGTTCTTCAGGTAATAATGCCAATGCTGAGCAAACGGCAATATGCCGACGGCCGCTCTTGTGTTTAAGGCCAACCCACCATAGGATGCTTTATTGATATTAACAACGCTTAAAACAATGTAGACATTGCTGGGCTTATGGATGTTTTGGATCGATCAGGAGTAGGCAAGAAGATATGTATTTATTTATGGGAATACCTTAGAGAGCGAATCCTTCAAATTAAGACTGTTGACACCGAAATCTGTCGTCATACAGGCCGTGGACTTGCCCAGGGTGATCCATTGTCTCCGTTATTATTCAACGTGGCTACGATGGATGTGTGTAATCGTGTTAGTGAAGTCAACATCTCTCAATATGCCGACGATTTCGTCCTATATTGTACCCATAATAATATTCATACAGCGGCGGTAAAATTACAGGCATCTTTGAACACGGTCGTACGGTTAGTCGGTGATATGGGCTTGGAGATAGATCGCCAGAGAAAAGTAAAATCTGTATTTTCCAAAAGAGGTACAAGGTAAAAGGTTAAAGGTCAAACTTACGGTGAATAATAACAGGTTACAAACAGCTGACAATGTGAAATACCTAGGTCTTTGGCTGGATAGGTCCCTAAGATGGGGGAAACACATTAATGAAATCACCGATAAAACATCAAAGTTTTTAAATGTTTTGAAAGTTTTAGCTGGATCAGGTTGGGGAGTACATCCAAAACATCTAAGACGTATCTATATAGCTGCCTGTGGTTAGGAGCCGATTAGATTATGGTAGTTTTTTATTTGACGATGGTGCAAACTGTCATACTAATAAATTAGATAGTATTCAAACAAAATCAAGCAATGAGGGTTATTGGTGGATTCATTAAAACAACACCTATACATGTCATGCAGAGTGAGCTGACCTTGCAGCCGCTTAAGGTGAGAAGGCTATATTTAGGTGGAAAATTTTGGTTCAAAAGGAAATCGCTTAAATTTAACAGTACTATGATATCTCTGTTGGATGATTTACGCGAAAAGACTTCTTGCTGAAAGAGGAAAAAAGAACCGCTATTGTAGATAGTGCATAGAATATTTGAAAACACCCCGGTGCATTGTAGTGAAAAATTTGAAATGTTTTCATTTGATTGGTGGGTAAATTACGTAAACGATGCAAACATTTGCTCTAATATTGATATCGCAACCAGGCCGAAAAAACAATACAGAGCTCTTAGTCTAAGGAATTTGTGTCACGACTTTCTTAATAACAAATATTCTGGGTTTTACGAAATATACACTGATGGATCTAAAGATGAGAGGGGATCAGGGGCAGCTTTTTTGATAAGCAGTTAAATGGAGGAATGTGTTTAAAAATAGAGGGAGAAGTATCTATTATGTCAGTTGAGTTGCATGCTATTGTGGAGGCCTTGACCTATTTGGAATCGATTGAGGCAAAAAATATAGTAATATTTACCGACTCAAAAAGTGCCTTACAACAAATAGCTCGATGTACCTCGACATGTCGAGGAACACCGATCGGATAGCTTATTTAATCTTAGACCTCATGCGAAAGCATAAGTCCAAAAATAAAAACGTTATGCTGCAATCGATTCCATCGAACATAGGCTTCGACGGTAACGAAGCTGCAGACAAACTGGCGAGAGAAGCATCTACGGAAGACGCAGTCATTAAGGCGGTGCCTTTTTATACCGAAGTGCTAGGTCAAGTCAGAAAACACTGTGCCAACCTTTGGAAGGAGTTCTTCGATAAACGATCTCAAGAGAAGGGTATATGGTGCCGAACTATACAGCCGGAACCGTTACAGTCTCCGTGGATAACCCAGTGCTCGCTTACACGACAAGACCTTGTAATAGCGATGAGACTCCGCTCTGGACACATTCCTTCAAACAAATTTAAGTTTTTGATGGGGAAAGCTGATAAACTGCGACGATTGTGGAGTTTTAGAGGACGTTTACCACATTTTGATGGAATGTGTGCGAGGAGAGCCCCTTCGTGCAACTTTTAACACTGGATTATGCAATGTCGTGCTGGCTAATCCTGATTCAGAACAAGCAAAATTACTTTATAAGACGTATAAATCGTGTATTAACTAAGTGTAACAATTTATCTAATACCTAATGCTACTGTACTTTCGCGAACGTATGGAGCGACATAACCGCTCAGCGACTAAGCTCCTTATATTTATGAATATAAAAAAAAGAGTATGAAAATCATAGCGTGTTCTGGAAATGCTCTAATAAGTCATGCAATGGTAGTGTAACGTTGTCTCCGGAGGGTGTTATTATATGTACAAAAACGATGGTTCACGTGTCTACTTGTACGTCCAGTTTTGCAAAGAATGACATCATTAAAGAGCTTCAAAAACTTCGTGAAAAAGTTACATCTGACTTACGGCCGATACCTATACAGTATAACGAAATGGTGTGCAATTTAACTGACAAAGGAATCCACCTATTGAAACCCATACTGGCTTTCGTGGGTATCAAATCAGGGTTATACAAGAAACGAAATGAGAGTCTCGATATCACCAAAAGTGTTTGCCGTGATCATTCTGAAGTCTGTGTGCCACTTCCATTCAGAAAGTTTCTCCTGGCAGATTACAAAGAAGCGACTAATAGAATTTTAGTATTTGCATCAGAAGAAGCAAAGCAGGTTATGGGGCGTGTCAATCACTGGTTCGCCGATGGGACTTTTAAGCCCCGCCCCGAACCGTTTAATCAAATCTATGTGTTTTTTGGAGACATGGGCAGTGATAATCAACATACTAATATCATTCAACTGATATATGCTCTCCTAACAAACAAGAAACAAAATAGTTATGAGCTTCTTTTGCAACTTATGCTGTCGCAAGTTCCAACATGGGCTCCTAAAAAACTAACAATTGATTTTGAAATGGGCATGAGAAACGCTGCGATGATAGTTTTTCCAAATGTTGAGGTAAAGGGCTGCTTTTTCATTTTTGGAAAAGCTTATCAAGAAACGGACAAAAGATTGGCCTTAAACACAAGAGCGGCCGTCGGCATATTGCCGTTTGCTCAGCATTGGCATTATTACCTGAAGAACACATCGATGCTGGATGGCAATACGTTTTAAATGAAAGTTTCTCCACTGACATAAAAATATGGAGTTTTAATAAGTATGTGTTTGATGAATGGGTTCAGCACCTAGACTTTCGAGCTATTTGGAGCTGTGAAGGTGAGCAACACCGAACTACTAATAAGTTGGAAGGGTGGAATGCAAGATTAAACCGGTTTGTCGGTCAATCAAAACCAACATTGCCACGCCTACTTGCTGTATTACAGAACGACGCAAAATATCACGTTACAGCCTTATCTGAACAAAATGCCAGATTTTTAACAAGAAAAAAAAAACTCAAGATATTGTGAATGATATTCACATTGAAAGGGCGATTGCCCAATTACAAAATGGAACCATCTCTGTTGGGCATTGTTTAGAGAAGATTGCTCCCTTTGTACATTAATTTTCATGTTTCATCATCATCATCATCATGTCAGCCGATAGACGTCCACTGCTGGACATAGGCCTCCCCCAAGGCTCGCCACTCCGACCGATCCTGTGCCGCTCGCAACCACCGAATTCCCGCGACCTTCACCAGGTCGTCGTTCCATCTCGTTGGAGGCCTACCGGCAGTTCGTCTTCCGGTACGCGGACGCCACTCCAGAACCTTACGGCCCCACCGGCCATCAGTTCCGCGAGCAATGTGCCCCGCCCGCTGCCACTTAAGGTTTGCAATTCTGCGAGCTATGTCGGTGACCCTAGTTCTACTGCGGATATCATCATTTCTGACTCTATCACGCAGAGAAACCCCGAGCATAGCTCTCTCCATTGCCCTTTGCGTGACCTTGAGCCTTCTTATGAGGCCCATCGTTAGCGCCCACGTCTCAGATCCGTATGTCATCACTGGCAACACACACTGGTCAAAGACTTTTGACTTGCGGCAATTTGGACGAAAAGATACTGTGGAGCTTCCCGAACGCTGCCCAACCGAGTCGGATTCGACGAGTGACCTCTTTCTCGAAGTTGGACCTACCTAACTGGACTGTTTGTCCTAGGTATACATAATCGTCAAAAACTTCGAGCGCAGAGCCTCCGATTAATACGGGAGTTGGCACAACATGGACGTTAGACATGATCTTTGTCTTGTCCATGTTCATTTTCAGACCAACTCGTTCAGATACTCTGCTGAGATCAGCGAGCATCGCACTGAGGTGCTCCATGGTCTCAGCCATGACTATGATATCATCGGCAAACCGAAGGTGAGTGATGTACTCGCCATTTACATTGATGCCTCGTCCTTTCCAGTCCAGAACCTTGAAGGCATCCTCCAATGCAGCGGTGAACAGCTTTGGGGAGATTACATCTCCTTGTCTGACTCCCCGCTGCAGTGGTGGCGTTTTCGTACAAACACTTCAGCACTTCGATATACCGGTAGTCAATTTGGCACCTTTGGAGAGACTGCAGCACAGCCCAAGTCTCGATCGAATCGAAGGCTTTCTCGTAGTCCACAAATGCAAGGCAAAGGGTGAGGTTATACTCCTCAGTCTTCTGTATAACCTGCCGCAACGCATGTATGTGGTCTACGGTACTATAACCTTTACAGAAACCTGCTTGTTCGGGAGGCTGGAAGTCGTCAAACCTGCGTGCGAGGCGGTTCGTGATGACTCTCGAAAACAACTTGTAGACATGGCTCAGAAGTGAGATGGGTCTATAATTCTTCAGCAAGGTGTTATCACCTTTTTTGAAGAAGAGCACCACCACACTTCTGTTCCACGCTTGCGGCGTTTTTCCTTCGCGCATGACGGAACTAAACAGCGTCTGAAGGGCCTTAAGGACTGATTTACCACCCGCCTTCAGGAGTTCGGCCGTAATTCCGTGATCACTTGGGGCTTTGCCATTCTTAAGCTCTTTGAGAGCCATACTAATCTCGTACAGGCTGACGTCCGGGATATCTTCGGTATGGTGTCGAGTTAGTCTAGCTCTAGGGTCTCTAGCTAGATCCATGACGGGTGCTCGGGTTGTTGTGTATAACTGTCCATAGAACTTCTCGACTTCTCCCAAGAGCTCAGGTTTGGATGAGATGATCCTGCCGTCGTCGGTCTTCAGTTTTGTCAGTTGGCTTTGGCCAATAGACAGATCTCTGGCAAACACCTTCGAGCCTCTGTTGCGCTTGATAGCCTCTTCAATACTGTTAGTATTGAATCGGCGTATATCTCGCTTCAGAGACTTCGAGATCTGTATTATTATCGAGATTTTTATGTTTATCCATGTTTATTCAATTCCAACCGTACGTTTATTTATTTGCTCTTCAGTAATTATAGATGTTACAAGTTATGCAAATTTATTTTAAGTTTTAAAGTGGTAATTAAGTTAAGTTTGATATTTTTTATTAGACAGGGAAGTAAATAAATATGTTTGTGAACCATTTTCGTCGTCTTATTATTCAGGGATTACATTCCCTAAAGACAGAGACCCTATCCATGATATACATACACAGCCTCGTATCTGCATTTAATTATTTGATGGCAAAAATACCCATAATCCGAGTGTGAGAAAACATTTCTATCAAATCATTGCTGCAGATTCGAGGTTGAGTTTGTTGAGGTATAGCATCGATATGTTCCTACTATGCCACATGTATCTTTAGCTAAGTATAGGTTTTAGTTTGTTCTCGGTTATGTTCAAGGACGTATTAGTGCATGTTGTTAACCAGTTTTTTACGCGGAAAGTACGTTCCCCCTAGACAACTTATCACACTCGGTTAAGAACGTGGAAGAACAATTCCACTCAGACAACTAGTTTTCTTCGCGGAAGATACTTTCCCGGTAGACAACTAGGAGCTAAATTCGATTAAGAAAATGGAATTAGACTTCCACTCACATAACTGGTTGTCTCCGCGGAAGAAATAGTACGTCTAGTTAACCAGTTATCAAGCTTGGTTGTCTGGGTGGAACAAAGGGATTTTTTCTAGGGAAGTGATGATATGGATTCGCCATTTTAAGTATTTTAACATCCTGCGTGATTTGATCATATCCCTTAGAGATTTGTTCAAATCTCTGTTATGATCATTTCCCTGCGACATATATATGTTTTAAAGTTTTTCTTGCCAGATTCATGTTTTCTCTGCCGGATTTCTAAACATTTCCGTTTTAATTCGTGATTCTGTTTTTACCATCGTAATCTTGAGATTAGGTATGACGTAAGACGTTCGTTTCAGTCCAATACGCTCCAGTTCGTTCTGGGCCCAATTGCTTAACAAAATCGACAGTCTCCTTTAATTACGGAAACCAAAATAGTAACTTACCAACTGAAGTTACGGATACATTTGACTCAAACATTATCCAGACGTTTACTAATGAGATCAATGTTTGCGAAACAAACATCACTAAGCCGTAAACCATTTTAAGTGACACGGCTTTAAATCTGGAAGAGCAATGACATGATCATTTTATTCCCTTTTATTTTTATTTAGTAGTTGTATTACACAAATAGGTAGATGAAATAGAAAATTGATAAATAATCAAATAGGTAACGTCAAACTAAGAGAAAATTTTTAGCTCATCGGTCATTGAAACCTGTATAATCTTCAATTTCCTACACAGGCAAATATGTAAAATACTTGTTATTTAATTTATACTTGCCTCATAGGTTCTGGAGGCTCTCGGTATACACCGAGTACTGGCATTAGGCCTACTGTTTGACCCAATAGAATTAACCATTTTGTAGCCCTTTGGAATGACGCCTGCTGTGTACTTCGATTTTTGGGAATGTTGTCTGAAAGCAAGGAAAAGCACCTTATAAAATTGCTAAGTAGGTATTTATTTTAGATCTTGCGAGTTCGTTTAAATTAGGTAATACGAAGCCAACAATTGCAATATTGTATTTGTCAGAAATGGTGTAAGATATTATAACGGTTTTACTCACATATTTTTGTCACTACTGAACCAAACCGGTTTACAATAGTACATTACTACAGAGGCTGGGAAGTAAGGGATTGCCGGCCGAATGCAAATAGACGGCCACGTAGTGAGGCCGGATAGTTATGAGGCCGACAACCCCTTTTCACGCCGATGTATGTATAGTGCTTTTCTTAAACATGCAATGAAACAGACAGCGTTTACCTTTAGTAAGTAGCTTAAATAAATAATGAAATAATTTTTTTACCATATTTATCGAGCTCGGTTATCTCCGCATGATTGAATATGGGTTCTTTGCCTCTGAAAACATTTGAGGAGAATAAAAAAGTGTGTAAGTGTGTGTGTAATGAGCCCCGAGTCATGACTGGAGTTTGCTAAAAATTAAATTTATGACTTTTTGTTATGGTCGAGGAAATATTATTTGCACCGATAAATGTGTAACCAAATCTAAGGGCGAGCAGTGTGTGCTTGCACCTCCTATACGAATCCTTTACTGAATTACGGTATAGCGAGAGAGATGGTGCTGCCATTTATCCAACTAGGGAACAAATCAAATTATTTTATGAAATATTTTCTGATTTGTGTTTTTTTAAGTAGTCACACTACTATATATAAATTACTAGCTGATGCCCGCGACTTCGTACGCGTGGATTTGTATGTTGGTGGTTATATATTCTACATGAGCATAATATAGAACATTATGCAGCAAAAGATATCAGTAGGGACGGTTAATAATTTGTTAATAATTATACAACTCATGAAATTTGCCTTTCACAAAGTACGAAGTTTCAAGACCCTAACTGAAAAAAATTGTTCCCGATATAATCCCTCTCGACCCTCTTAGAAGATTTACAAGTCCACTATTTAAAAAAAATCGCTCCCGAAACTATTAATACAAACTTTTCAAAAACGGTGTAGGTAAGTAATCAGTTTTCGTCTATTTTAATATAATGCCCTTTTTACCAAGTTTCAAGTTCCTAGCTTAAAAGAAAATTTGTACCACATATAAACTTACATCCCCTTTTTAACCACTTTAGGGGTTGAATTTTTAAGTTTAGTTTAGTTTAGTTTATTCATTAACCATAACGTAATATGATCATTACATGGTAAGTCAACATTTCATACAATATTATACTTATAGAGAGAGCATTATGGATTTACACAAGGTTAAGAACGTTGAAATAACTTTTTTGCAATCTTATACAATGCCTTTATAAGAAGTTTCAAAGCATTTGTTATAGATTCACTTTCAACCCCTTTTAACCCTTTTAGGGGATGAATATTTAAAAACGCTTAAATTACTTTTCTTGTATTCTAATAACTTTATACAGATTCAAATCCCGCACTCAAAAAAATATTTGATCTCCATACAAACTTTCAACCTCATTTTTACCACCTTGGGGGATGAATTTTCAATAATGCTGAACTAAGTTTTTTCTCTTTTAATGAAATACCTTTTTACGAAGTTTGAAACTCCTAGCTTAAAATATTTTTTGGACCCTATACAAACTTTCAACCCCTTTTTAACCCTTTTAAGGAATGAATTTTTAAAAACGCTGAAATTACTTTTCTTGTCTTCTAATAATATGCCTTTATACAAAGGTTCAATTCCAACACTCACAAAAATATTTGATCTCCATACAAACTTTCAACTCCTATTTCACCACCTTGGGGGATAAATTTTTAACAACGCTGAAATGAGTTTTCTTATTTTTTATTATATTTAATAAACATTTATATTATAAAATTTGAACCCCAAGACAAACTTTCACCCTCTTTTTAAACCCCTTAGGGGTTGAATTTCCAAAAACGTTAATATTACTTTTTTTTGTAATTGGCTGTTATGCCTTTCTAGGAAGTTTCAAAGTATTTGTAATGGAGTCAAACTTTCAACCCTTTTTTAACCCATTTAGGGGATGAATTTTTAAAAACGCTGAAATCATTTTTCTTGTATTTTAATAATATGCCTTTATAAGACGTTTCAAGTCCCGCACTAAAAAAAATATGATCTCCATACAAACTTTCGACCCCTTTTTCACCACCTTAGGGGATGAATTTTGAAAAACCCCTTCTTTGTGGATACTAACGTCATAAAAGCTACCTATTGTGAAAAAGTCAGCCCTCTAGGTCCAACAGTTTGGGCTGGGCGTTGATTTAAGTGAGTCAGTCAGTCAGTCAGAGGACTTTTACGTTTATATATGTCGGCGGCAGATCATAAAATCGGGCATATCGAGATATTCCTAGGCATATCATGAAACGCCGCCCTTTCACGATCTGACTAAGAATAACCCAGGCATATCACGATCTGCCTAATAAAAGAGGCGGCAGATCGATCATACCAATTGCATTCGTTGATTTTCCTAGCTTCATACTGGGCGAATCGTAAAATAACATGAAACGCCGGCATTTCGTGATCTGACTAGCGACAACTAGCCATATCGTGCAATCTTCAAGGGTTTCAAGTGGAAAGATAAATATCAATTATAAATTAGAATTATATTGTATTAAGCGACTATATTTTACGGTTTTACAACAAAACAAAATGGAAAAACAGCTAAATCACATATGATGCCGTAGATAAACTAACAGTTAAACTCGATCAGCTGATGCTTTTCCGCCATTTTGCCGCAAACCAAACTGCGAAATCGCCGTGTAGGGGTGATATTCCTAGGCAGATCATGAAACTCCGGAATTTCATGATCTGCCTAGTGACCACTAGCCATATCGTGCAAACTTCAAGTTGAGATATTCCTAGGCATATCATGAAACGCCGCCATTTCATGATCTGCCTATTGATCACCAGCCATATCGTGTAAGCCTCACGAGGTGATATTCCTAGGCAGATAATGAAACGCCGGCATTTCATGATCTGCCTAGCAACCACTAGCCATATCGTGCAAACTTCAAGTTGTGATATTCCTAGGCAGATCAAAAACGCCGGCATTTCGTGATCTGCCTAGCGATCACCAGACATATCGTGCAAACCTCACGGGGTGATATTCCTAGGCAGATCATGGCGGAAAAGCATCAGCTGTTAGTTTATCTACGGCATCATATGTGATTTAGCTGTTTTTCCATTTTGTTTTGTTGTAAAACCTTAAAATATAGTCGCTTAATACAATATAATTCTAATTTATAATTGATATTTATCTTTCCACTTGAAACCCTTGAAGATTGCACGATATGTCTAGTTGTCGCTAGTCAGATCACGAAATGCCGGCGTTTCATGATCTGCCTAGGAATATCACACCCTACTTATTTGATATGCCTAAACGTCGCCGGGCAAATCATCAAACGTTGAGGTTTGAACGATATGGCCGTTAGTCGCTAGTCAGATCGTGAAATGGCGGCGTTTCATGATATGCCTAGGAATATCTCGATATGACCGGTTTTACGATCTGCCGGCGACATATATATAGATTACATATAGTTGGTCAAAGGCTCCTAGCCTTTTAAAGATAGCATACACCACAAAATTTGGGACGGGTACCGCCGTGGCCGTTTGTTAGTCGTATACCTCGAAATTAAAAAATCCTTGTAGCTTTTCACCTATTCGCGTTTCGCCGCGATCTCAGAATTTCTGAACAGATTTTTTTCTTGTAGTATGATTTTTGGTCGCCAATTAGAATGGTATATAAAATTCATAGTATATTTACTTTTCTCAAACATGCTATGTAATATTGATATTACGTTCTTTATATTAGGCTGGGAAGTATCACGACTCCGGCGCGGCTAGACGAGGGGCCTGTAATGAAATTTCATATAAAGTTGCAGGCCTAGGCCGGGAAGTGCCTCTTTTTTAATTTCCATTTCACATATATTTGTGACACAGCATCATGGCATTCAGCCAAAAAAAAAACTATAACCAATATTTGCTTATGGTTCGGAATGACATTCTGCCAATACCCCTTTAAAAAAAACAATAAACGATAATTAATATATTTTGCAGTTTTACAAAAATATATAAATAAAACATTATTAACAAATTCCAATAATATTGAATTGCAAATTTACCTACAAATACAGATTTAAAATATAGTTGGTCAAACCAGTTTGTCAGTAAAAAAGAACAAAAAAACTATACTCATCCTTTTCTTTTGGGTGCTAGTACCAGTGTAAGACAAAGATAGTATGATAATCTCTGTCTATGTTTGAAATGAGACAGTCCTTTGATAAACTATATTTCATTTAAATATTAGCGGTAAAAATGTCTACTCAAACACGCGTTGGTGTTTTTTTAATCGTTTTGGAGGTAAAGTTGAACATTTTTCATTGTGTATCTGTAATTCTATTTTATTGGATTTATTGTGCGTTGTTTATTGTATAATATGAGTTCCGACGAAAATATTAAATGAATACCTGTTAATTATACTCCATGTTTAAGGCAACGATGTATGTGAAGCATAATATCAACATAAAAAACGATGTAATCTTAGTTATGTGGCTACTAACACTACAGTCAGAAGGATGCAAGGCGAAAAATCAAAGATACGTAAATATACCTTTGAACATTTGTGTAATAAATTGATTAACTACATGTGTAAAATATACGACACGTGTGATAGGTACAGGTAGTAGTTATATTTTGTGCCTAGTTTACTTTTAGTTTCTTTAGAATTAAAACTTTGATTTCGTGGAGATTTCTTTATTTATTTCATTGCATGTTTGAGAAAAGCACTATACATACATCGGCGTGAAAAGGGGTTGTCGGCCTCATAACTATCCGGCCTCACTACGTTCGGCCGTATATATGCATTCGGCCGGCAACCCCTTACTTCCCG
This sequence comes from Cydia strobilella, assembly GCF_947568885.1. Lineage (NCBI taxonomy): Eukaryota > Metazoa > Arthropoda > Insecta > Lepidoptera > Tortricidae > Cydia > Cydia strobilella. Next base: position 36,517,462 of record NC_086068.1, read on the forward strand.
GCCTCTGTAGTAATGTACTATTCCTGCCTTTCTTCACTGTAGTCGCTTTTCTACTCAAGATATTTGTTTGTAATGCGATGTTAGATATTTCCTTTAAGCACTATAATACCTCTATAGTTATGTTTTGTAAATGCATTTCGCACTTGTAGTTTTTCTCCTGGTTATAAGTGTGATATATGTAACGTCGTTGTGCATATCATGATATGACGAATAAGATAATAGACAATATATGCTGTCTGTCACAGAAACAATCAAGTGCAAATGTTGATGTTGACATATTATGACAATTTGACCACGTATTATATTCCCGACCCGTGAGAATACCAGTCCAGTTAAAATCAAAAAATGGAAGCAGAACCTGGATCCGCTGATGGTCAGCGGGGCAGTTTTCAATTTATTGAAAGTTCGCATGGAGGGAAGATTTTAGTAATAAAGGTCGCGGGAATTCGGTGGATGCGAGCGGCACTGGATCGGTCGGAGTGGCGAGCCTTGGGGGAGTACTATGTCCAGCAGTGGACGTCTATCGGCTGACATGATGATGATGATGATGATGACCATTGTTCTTGATCCCACCCACACTACAATCGAACGAGAGTCTTTGTACACGTGTACACCAGATTTTGAGGCTATCGACATCGAAAAAAGTTTGGCGACATTAAAAAAGAAGGTGATTACGTACTACAGACCGGTGCCAGCATTATTTGAAGAACATATATCAAAATTTCGGACTGAAGAACATGTAGATAAAACACCATCCTTCTTTACTAAGCGAGACGCTCTGTATCGAATGCGAAAAAGGCACATTGGAAATTGTACTTTTCAAACCACAGCTGACGTTATAGTTCCAGAGCACTTAGCTAAAGATTTCTTGTGTGTACAAAATGATGTGTATCTGATCTTTATTAATCTTCAGTGTAAAAGTTATATTAAAAATTTTTTTTTTTTAATTTAAACTGTTTATTTCAAAAAAAAAAAAGAAATTACAAAATCTACTCTCAGACTTAGCCTAATCTACACTCTAATAGATTGTACGCTAAGTATGGTCTTATTTATAATATTTATATTACATTTATATTATTACTATTTATTTAACACGTATAATATGCTATACATATATAATATGATGCTTAACTTAAATATTCAGGCAGTGCTTTTTTAACATTATTTTAATTTTATGGGGCTTACCCTCTTCTAAATTATCTATTATATCTCTAGGAAGACTATTTAAGATGTGTGGTAAATAACTTGACCAGACTCTTTGCCCATAATAGTTGAAAGGGTGAAGACGTTTTTTATTGACGGAACGTTTGAAGTTGTACCACAACCATACGTACAGCTCTATACACTACACGGGGATATAGGTTCGGATGCGGAGCTCACTAAAGCTACGCCTTTTGTGTACGATTTATTGGGTAACAAGCTACAGAGTACGTATACAACCATGTTCAACTGTTTGAAAGAAAATGTACCAGGATTTCATCCAAAAGATATGAAACGCGACTTTGAGCGAGGTGCAATAAATGCATTTAGACAAGTATTTCCCGAAGCACGGTTATCTGGTTGTTATACTCATTTTTCTAAGGCCGTGTGGATAAAAACTGGTAAATTGTCTATTCCACAAACCAGGGAAGGCTGTAATTACGTCAAAAAGTGTATAGCTATATCTCATTTTCCAGTCTAAAATGTACGAGGCATGGTAGTGTACTTGATCAGTCACCGTCGGAGATAGAAAATATTGATGCATTTAATGAGTATATGAACACTTACTGGTTTTGTGCGAGCATTATGGGTATTTTGTCGTGTTTTCAGCAAAGGCACAGGACCAATAATGTTACCGAGGGCTTGCACAGCAGATTAAATAAAAAAATATCACGAAATTCAAATTTACTCCACCTGATACATATTATAAGAGACGAGTCAATTACAGTGAATTTCAATTTCTTGAGAAATGAGATGAATTTACCGTTATATCACAAGAGATTGAGGAAATACACGGACATGAATACTAAAATAGACCTTATATTAACGATGTATCTTACAAATGCAATTACAATAGAACGGTGCATTGACAAACTTTCAATGTTAAAATATCAATCTTAAGTGTAATGTTTCAATGCTAAGTGTTGTGTTGTATGTAGAGGTATACTTATCTACCAACCTTTGATGTTGTTTTATGTTAAATCCCTAAGGTGGGGTACCTATGTTTATTTTAAGTTAACTTTCTAGACTGTAATGCTAATAAAATAAATTGATTACCTAATTGTTGTATAATTGGTTGTATAGATGTCGTGCAATGTTTGCAGGGGCCGGTAATTATCCAGTTTTTAGTTAATACGGAATATGCATGAATTGAAGTAATCCGGTATGTCCTACTGCTTTGTCCTACTGGTATGTCTAGATATGTCTCGATCGTATACATTCATGGTCTAATTTTCCCATTTTCCTTTCGATAACTTCTTTCCCAAATAATCGTGTTCGCATTATAGGTAGATTTCCTAAACAACATATTCTCCAAAGCTAGTTAATGAATGGCTGTAACAATGAGGTCAATAAGCGACTGCATTTTTATTATATCCCAGTGATATCGCCAATTTTTACCATTAATACAATATACTATAACAATATGCGACCCAGGTAAAATGCGACTAAAAATATTTGCGGCTAACTAAATAGGCTATTAGTGATACATGCTACATAAACATTTTCTATTGTTGTAAACATCTATTGAAAATATATGTGGTTGACTAAATAGGCTATTGATTTGCTACATCAAAATTTGCTACTATTGTAAAAATCTATTACAAATATATGCGAGCAACAAAATAAGCCATCGATATTACACGCTACAACAAAATACGCTTTTGCGGCGAAACGCGAATAATTTCAATAAAGCTTATATAAATAATAATAAGCTAAAGAATAAAGTTACAAGGATTTTTTGATTTCGAGGTATACGACTAACAAACGGCCGTAACGCACATTTGTTGTATGGGAGCCCCACCTAAATATTTTTTTTTGTTTTTAGTTTAGTATTTGTTGTTTTAGCGGCAACAGGAATTTTAATGCCGGAAAATTATGGATCACCTTTTAAAATAGCAAGCAGAATCTGTGCCTCTGATGGCGTCAAAAAGAAGGCCAACAGAGAAAAAAAATCAGCATCCATCTTCTGAAAATAAAGAAACACTGGAATCGATTGGCTTAAATGATTTAGACGAAGAAATCCTGATATCACAAAGGAATCATCTGTGATCATTTTAACCCTACCCTTCTTCTTCTTCCTCGGTCCCTCATTGCTGAGGATCGCGACCATGTATGCTCCGCCTCCATAGTGTGCGGTCATAAGCTATATGGGTCACGCAATGCATGTTGCCGCCAACCACCCTCTTCACACCATCAGACCATCTCGTGGGTGCTGTTCCTCGCCCACGCTTGCCATCCATTTGACCCAAGATAATCTGCCTTTCTAGGTCATGCTTTTTAGACCGCATGAATCCTACCCTAGGGATCGTTTTATCCATACATAATAGGTATAAAATGATCCTTTTAGAAAACATAACATAATAAATAAACTACATGCAAAATATAAGAAATGAGTATATAGTTAGTTCCTTAGATAAGTAAATGGACTATTCATGAATATCTAAATCCTGTGTTTTTCTCTTCAACTTTTAACACAGTAAAGATTTTCCCTTAAGGGGATCATTTTGCACACATCTTTCCTACTAATCATTAATATCAAAGAATACATATTGAGCACATGTCTTCCGCATAAACGAGCCCACATTACAGCCCTTGGTATATACCGGTATTAGGAGTTTGGTCCTCAAACAAACAGTTAATCATTATACAGTAACAGCCATTGAAAAATTCATTTAATGGCTGTTATGGCTGCTACGCTAGGTGGGGCTCGTGAAGAACATGTCAGCTGCCATCTAATTCTAAATTATAACCGCTAATTCATACGGTTTCCTCCTGCTTCCTCTATTCGAATATTGGCAAATTTATTGCATTCCTAAGTTACAAAAATGCATAAAATCTAATCTTGTTACTGCGGCCCTTATTTTACCTAGGTTAACTAAACTGATAGATGCAGAAATTCGTAATGGTATCTTAGACTGTACGAGTAATCTTATGCAAATGTAAATATACGTTCGCGAAGGCCTACTCAAATGAAAAAATATTAATGATTATTTTCCAAATACCAGTGTCTTCGATAAATTAATTTAATTGAAGTTCATAGATGTAGATACCCTTTAAATTAACGGCTAGATGTAGCTAGCTCTATTTGATTCAATATTCAAAGTCTTGACCAGTAATTAAGGATATTTGCTAGCGCGTTATTAAATTAATAGAAGACTTACTTACCTAGGATACTTTCCATTTGCATCCCCAAACTCTAATTCCTTGTACAAATCTAAAACTGAAGCCCCTATTAAAAGAAAAAAAGTTTTTTGTTTTAAGTATAAATGAAGCTTTAAAGTATAGTTAAATTGTGTCATATTTTCTATGGGACGATCCCTTCGCGCCTACATTTATTATATTTGCCGAATTTTTCTACTGACAAGATTTGTTTGACCAACTATAAAAATAACGGTTTACCAATGGCCGGCTTCACGTTCACAATAGATTTCATATTTATTTAATTATTATAATAAATTAAACTTTTACGCCACTAAAACTAACGATATAAGATGATTATTGAAGTAGCACGTATATAATAATAACCGCAGGACAAAATACTTTTGCGTCAGTGGATAAAATATGGACAACCAATTACTCTGTCACATCGGAAAAGTGACAGTAGATAATAAATACACGAGTAACTGAAAAGAAAACAACCTGAGCGTTAATATACAGGCTGTTCCGAGTTAACAGCTCGATAACGAGAAATATAAGAAAGCCAATGAATAGGAAGGGTTATTACGGTTAACACTCTTTAAATGTTACCCAAAATAAAATATAAAGGAAAGTCAGTCAGTTACTAAGATTCATGCAAAACAGGCTTTTTAATTACAAATGTAGCTCTAGATAATTAAATATATAATATTCCGACGCCATTTTTTAGTCGGTTATAAACGAAATATCACGGTTTCCGTATTACACTCAAATCTACTTAAAGCAAACATCAATAATATACAATAATTATCATAAAACGTTGTATCATCTTCAATTAAATTCTGCAGCTATTACTACGAGTATAATATATGATACAAAATGGCCCCTTCATTTCACCACTTAATTCCTGCCCACAAAACAAAAACATCAAACACCTATTATTACTTGCATAAAAAAAATTAGATATTATTAGTAGAAAAACTAATTGAATTTCATATTTAGTAGCCAAATGTATTGTTTTATTAAAAACAAAAAAATATATATATTATGATTTGGTGAAATAGAAGAAATTATACATGAAGTCGTAAATTGACATTTTTTGTATGTGATTTCGGCGGTTTTTCTTTGAGATACCTAAGTATTAGGGTGCCCTATTGACGCCGATTTTCGTTTCGCTGACAACAATTCGCAGACGGGTTCTTTGGCAGAGTAACGATTGGCGGAATCTCATTACGCATAACAGTAATTTGCAAGAGTAAATAGTCAGTAAGTATATATACGCATATTTACTTTTCGTAGAATAATCATTTAGTAACTGTCACAATAGGCTATTTGACTAATTTTGATATTTCCGTGAAATTTCCTGTATTAGATATAAAAAATCAATGTTAAAATTTATTTATTTTGAACGCGCCTTAAACGCTGTTTTTGCAAAGGGGCTAATCACGTGACACGTGTGACGTCACACGCGAGCAAACTCAGTCAATGACCTTAGTAAATCTTATGGTATATGTGCATTGAATTGATTATTTCACTGTAAAATGGTATATAAATAGTGTATAGTGCCGCAATGTTCAAGTACGACTATAAAAAATCCAGATAAATTGTTTGTTTCCGTTCCAACGAATCCCAAAAAAAGAAAAATGTGGTTAAAACTAGCGCGAAGAGACCCAAAGAGCATTTTAGCGCATACAAATGTTTTTATGTGTGAAGACCACTTCGATGTAAGTAATATTTAACTGTAAATAAATATGGTAGTTAAAGCAGCGGATTTTGTTGAACGAAACAAGATCTATAACCTCATAACATAGCTCTTTCAGCATTAGTAGGTAGTTAGTAGCATACTTTTTCTTTCAAACTAAAGTGCAGTATGGAGATACTATTCTCGTCATCGTATTCTATATATATATCGTCGTCGTATTCGTATCATCGAAATCGAAATGTTCGTAAATAAACAATTTCTACGTATACTCACATAGCTGTTTTTACATTTCTAAGTTCCGCAGCATAGTAATCCGGATTATCTTTAAAGAAAAGTGCAAGCATTGATGCGTCTATGTCTGGTAGGTTGCCGCTATCAGCTTTCACATATTTCGGCTCCATTTTGAGATTCTTATGAATATTGTGCTACTAGATATACGGATAAATCGGAATATATCAGAAAACTGTGGAACAATAACTAAAATTAACTAAATACAAATAAAACAGTTAAAACACTCGAGGCAATCAAGAATGTTTACGCGCGTGTGACGTCATCCGAGCGTTGACCAATCACAGAGCGTTCACGTCCCTGATGAAATTTCAAAAAATATTAAATTTTCTTTCGTTTATATTCCAAAAACTAAACATAATTTACATTCAAATATAGTGAAATATACGAGGGGTGATCCAAAAGTGATGATAATCAGTATGAAAGATACATAAAATGTTTAATAAAATAATTTATTTTTCTACGTAATCTCCTTCCAAGTCTACACACTTAGACCATCGTTTCTCCAGACCACGAATTCCTTTTAAAAAAAAATCTTTTTCTTGACCCTCCAAAAATGCCTCCACAGCGGCCATTACCTCGCCATTATTCAAAAATTTGTTGCCTCTAAGATCTTCCTTCAGCCGTGGAAAGAGATAAAAGTCGCTGGGGGCTAGGTCTGGCGAATCTGGGGGGTGTTCCAGCAATTCGAACCCTGAATCACGAATGGCAGCCATCGCAACGCCGGCCTTGTGGGGCGGTGCGTTGTCCTGGTGAAACAGGATGCCAGCTCGAAGTTTACCCCGCCGCTTCTCTTTGATTGCCTGTCTCAATCTGCGTATTTGGTCAGCGTAGTAGTAGTAGGAGCCCGTAATAGTGGTTCCCTTTTCCAGGTATTCAATCATTATGACTCCCTCAGCATCCCAAAACACTGAAGCCATGACCTTACCAGCGGAGCTTGCTACCTTGAATTTCTTCGGTGTAGGGGAAGACGCTCGCTTCCAGGTCATGGATTGCTGTTTGGTCTCAGGATCGAAATGGTGGATCCAAGACTCGTCCATGGTTACAAACCGACGCAAAAATATTTCGGGATCAGTTTGATATTTGTCAAGATTGGACTTCGAAATCTCACATCGTATTTTCTTATGTTCAGCCGTTAACATTCTAGGCACCCAACGAGCGGAGACTTTTTTCATGTGTAGTTCATCAGTTAAGATTCTTTTAATGCTGCCATACGAGATGCCTGTGAGCTCAACTAGATGCCTGATAGTCATCCTTCTATCTGTTAAAACGAGATCATGAATTTTTTTGACGTTTTCTCCAGTAATGGCGACAGATGGACGGCCTTCGCGATGTTCATCTTGAGTGGATGTCCTTCCCAAGTTAAACTCCTTTGACCACCGTGCCACTGTGGAATACGGCGGAGCGGACTCGCCCAGTGTGCCCACTAATTCAGCGTATATATCTTTAGTACACATTTTTTTCAAACAGAAGTATTTAATAACCGCTCTCACCTCAGTTTTCTCCATTTTTGCGTTATTGTTCCGACTGCTCGTGAAGAAACAACTGCAACTCTCTGACAGATACATATTTTTTAATTTTTATTTTTTTTATTTAATAAGGAGTCTTTATGGCCAGTAACTGCATACCTATTTATTTTAATCCGATTCAATAAGTATTCAGTTATCATTACTTTTGGATCACCCCTCGTACTTTATTAGTTTATTATCTTTCAGGATGACAGCAATTCGTTATATATTTTTAATGTTGTCAAATACCCTATTACCCGAGAAACGATTGGTCGAAACACAATAGGTAGAGTACTCATTTGGCATTAATATTGATTAACAGAACTTCTCTCTTATTTATGGCTAGACTAGGACATGACTAACCTACACAACAAATTTTAGTTTGAGTCTGATAAACATGGTTTTGATATTATCTACTTTTTTTCACTGACACAAAATGACCATAAAATGAAAACCTATTGTTCATAATATTAAAAAAAACCGGCCACGTGCGAGTCGGACTCGCGTTCCAAGAGTTCCGTGCATTACACAATTTAAATAATGTATTTTTTATGTGAAATGTAGTCTAAAAAACCCGTAGGGGTCGGATCAAAAACTAAGTAATTAAGTCCGACTCACGCTTGACTACACATTAGTACGGCACCCTAAAAACGATTAAAACCTAAACTAGAAGCAATCACGGTTGTCGCGATTATCGCGAATCGGCTAATAGTTGCCAACGTCATGAAATAAATGGCGCTCGTAGGCACGTTTAAGTTAAATAACCGCTACTAGGTTGTTGTGATTTTTTAGGTGAAGACAAGAGGGTAGACGCCCGAACGACAGTAAGAAAAGTAGGTTGTGTGCGAACAAATCTACGGGAAGAGTGATATTTGCTATTGGATCAATTCAAGAACTTTCTTGTGGTGTTATTAGAATAATGAGGTGTCTCTTGTAGATTGTGACTAACGTATATCAGTATTCAGTGTGAACAGTGATCCGAGGGAATTGTTGATGGCTAATGTAAGTGAATTTCAATCATAAATATATTTTATTTGTAGTAATTGTACATCGCCATATTCAAAAATTATTGTTATGTTGTATGTTATGTAGTATGTAGGTAATAAAGTAGGACACTAGCAATGAGTTAGGTATGTAGTATGTTTACATATCGCTTTCCAGTATCAGTAAAGGCATCAGCTAATTCAATAGGTTCATAAGTATGGTGAGCTTGACGACAACGATATTCTATACTAGTTTTCTGTGACACAACCAACACTGGCAGCAGGATATATGCTACTCTTAGGTAGTCAACTAATAAGAAGATAAATTTAAAAAACATAAATATATAATCATTTTAATAATTTATATAAATCATCATCTGTATAAGCCAGCAATCTGTTTCTAATGATTAATCTAGTCTGTACCTATAGATTTGACATACAGGATGTTTTTCTTTTTAACACACCAGCTCTGCTCGTAAAGGTAATCTTTATTGTTCAAACATGAGTATTGATTGTAAAGATGCATTTGTAGGGGTCCAGGCAGGAGGAGTGAGGCAATCAGCGGTCAGTCTTATAATGAATATTTATTGTAATAAATTGTCGCCTTATATAGTATTTCTATACTTTATTAAAAACAGAAAGATAGGTATCCTAGAGCTGTAGAATTTAATCTACCCTTTTACGTAAATCGCGCCTCTAACGATAGCGATGGCATGTCTTCTATCCCGCTCTCGATCGCCGCATACATGAAGTGGGTAGTGGAAAATACAGCAATTCAGGATTACCCTTCCGCGGAGCATCTCACTATGTTGCTGTTGAGGAGGCTGGCTGTCGCTTGTGACGTCTTCATTGTAGATGTAGGCTGGCTTCAGACGCTCAATAGCTACCACAGTAGTTCGTCGTGGCATTTGTATCTTGAAATACTTGTCGTAGCGTTTGAGAACTTCGAACGGGCCATCAGATGGTGATGTGAGCGGAGGTCGCACGGTGTCATTGCGCACGAATACATGAGTGCACGTCGCCAGGTCCTTATGCACGAAAGGTCTTGATTGCTTGGCGTGCGTCTGGGTTACAGGTACAAGTGATGACATTATCTCTGACAATCGTCTTACGAACTCTGCATCTTCAATCGTCGACTTTGTAGGTACGAAAAAATCAGCTGGCATGCGTAGTGCGGATCCATACGTCATCAATGCAGGACTTAGGTTATTGTCACTACGTAATGCGGCTCGTAATCCAAATAAAACTGTAGGCAGCTCTTCGGACCATCTTGAACCTTCGCCCCTTGCCATAAGAGCGGCTTTCAAGGTGAGGTGGAGCCGTTCCACTTGCGAATTCGCCTGTGGGTGGTAGGCAGTGGTATTAAAAAGATTTGACTCGAAGGAACGACCTTGATCTGTCGTGATGCGTAGCGGACATCCAAATCTCGTAATCCAGTGCTCGTACAAGACTTTAGCGACAACTTCAGCTGTTATGTCGCGTACTGGTATTGCCTCGGGCCACTTCGTGCAGCGATCGATCATTGTGACGCAATATCGATAATCATTTGATATTCTTAGGGGTCCCACGATATCGATATGCAGATGTTCGAAACGTTGTGATCGCGGGAACTCGCCGATAGGTGGAATCACGTGACGATGTATTTTAGCTCGTTGACATCCCATGCAAGCTCGAGTCCAAAGAGCGACGTCTCTGTTCATTGCTGGCCAAAAGAACTTGGATGCCATAAGTTTCCTGGTTGCCCGTACACCTGAGTGACTTATATCGTGTTGCGATTTGTAGGCAGCAAAACGATAAGCGATATGTAAATACGGTCGCGGTGTCCCAGTTGAGAGCTCACACGTGATTGGCCGATTGATGGCTGGTAACGTGACTTCCGTGAACTTCAGATTTTCTTGAGCTTTCAATTTTATTAGTTCTTCATCGGTGCGCTGGTCGGTGGCTAATTTGTCAAAATCAATGGCGGAAGGACATTGTATTTCTTCGATTCGTGATAAGGCGTCAGCGACATTGTTTTTGTCGCCTGGGATGTACTGGATGCTCGAACAAAATTGGCTAATGAAGTGCTTGGTGCTCGCGTCTCGGAGTGTCGCTGCTGCTCGGTGCTCGCGTAAGTGCGTGCGTAAGTGGTCTGTGGCCCGTGTAGACGATGACGTCATTGCCTTCTATAAGTCGTCTGAAGTGCTTTACAGCTGTGTAAATCGCTAGGAGTTCGCGATCATACACACTGTAGCGGCGTTGCATCGGACTCAGTGCCTTCGAGAAAAATGCCAGAGGTTTCCAGACATTGTCAACTTTTTGTTGGACTAATCCTCCCACGCTGTGGTCTGATGCATCACTCATGATACATAGTGGAGCGCCGTGAACGGGATAAGATAGCGTAGTAGCTTCCAATATGCTTTGGCGGCATTTTTTGAAAGCTTCATCTGACTCGGGGTTCCATTCGATAGGGGTCTTGTCATTTTTCTTGGAGTTGTGCAGATACTTGTTGAGTTATGACTGAAGTTCGGCTTGATGTGGTAGGCAGTCGCGATAAAAATTCAACATGCCTAGAAATCTTCTCAGCTCACAGACTGTCTTCGGCTTTGGGTAATTCGATATGGCTTCGATGCGCTCTTGAGTAGGACTGATGCCGTCGGGTGATACTTCATAGCCAAGGAAGTTGATTTTTCTTCGGCTGAACTCGCATTTATCGACATTGAGAGTTACGCCGTATTTATCAAGGCGTTCCAGGACTTGTCGAAGCAGTGCTTTGTGCTCTTCTTCATTTTCAGAGGACAGCAGAAGATCATCGACGTAACAGAAACAGCCGTCTATGCCTCGTAGGACGTCGTGCATGAATCGTTGGAATGTTTGGCTTGAATTACGGAGCCCGAACGTCATTGAGTTAAATTGGAATAACCCGAACGGTGTGATGATTGATGTTTTCTGCGCGTCTTCTTTGTTCATGGGTATCCAAAAATACGCCATCTTCAGGGCTAATTTCGAAAAAATCTTCTTATTGTGCAACTGGTACGTAAAATCTTGAATTCGAGGAAGCGGATAACGATCGGGTTGCGTTACGGCGTTCAGACGTCTATAATCGCCGCATACACGAAGAGTACCATCTTTTTTCTTGACAACGTGCAGCGGACTTGCCCAGGGGCTGTTTGAGGTTTGACAGATGCCCATTTCCATCAAGCGTTCGAATTCGGCCTTTGCCGCCGCATATTTGTCGGGCGGCAGTGGGCGTGGCCTGGCGAAGAGTGGGGGGCCCGTAGTCTCGATAAAATGTTGCACGTTGTGCTTGGCCGGCGTTTTCAGAGACATTGGTCGTAGTACATTAGTATACTGCTTGAGAATCTCGTAGTAGGCTTGATTGCTGCTAATCAAATAGACGGTTTCTTGGTTGCTTGAAACTTCTACCGCGTTGACTTGGAGTGTAGTGGTTTTATCGATGAGCTTCTTTTGATCTAGGTTAGGTAGCAGCTTGTAGTGCCGAAGGAAATCGGCTCCGAGGATTGAAGTCTTGATGGCAGCCACGATAAACGTCCAACGGTAGTCGTGCCGTAGCCCCAAGTTAAGTGTGATCGTTTTCTCCCCATAGGTGTTTATCGGCGTGTCGTTTGCGGCGTAAAGCTTGTAGGTGCTTGATATCTGGTTCTTCTTGTGATGCGACGATAGTACAGATATTTCGGCGCCAGTGTCGACGAGGTAACGTTCTCGAGAGTTGCGATCGAAGACACATAGGCGGTTGCTGAATGGTGTTTAGTTTTTAACTCATTTCATTCTCACCTCTTATCATATATATATCTCGTTTGGGGCATGGACAAAAAGAACAAATTTGAATTTGATGTAAAAAGAAAAAAAAAGAAAGAAAGTGTCAGAGCTCTGTGCGGTTGATTTTAATGTGGAGCGGTGAATTTTCATTATTCAAATACTTTAAAGAAAGACCTGGGTGTGAAGTGAACGTTACACGCAAAACGGATTTTAGTTGAAGCAAACCAAAGACCTACAAACGCCACGGGGTGAGTGTAGGGCCTTTATCTATATATACGTTATCTTTTGAGTTTACCATCCTTGCATCGAGAAACGGATGCAGATTTGTCCGAGGCGCTGACCAGAATCGGTGCAATAGAACCAGCGCATCATCAAGGTCAAAATCTATGCCAACCGGGCGGCAGGAAGGCTTTGATTCCAACTGGAGATAAACCGACGCCCGCCAGAGTCGGTGTAGGCATTAGTTTTCCGATGGGCTAGTTTTCTTGCTACACGGCGATTCACATCTTCGTGCTTTGTCTCCAAATCTGAAGTGGTATCTGCAGAGCCATCCAGGATCACCCGGCTTGCGTGAAGTTCCGTGCGCCGACATAGATCTCGAACGGGAACGGCTGCGAGAGCGAAAGGGACGGCGGTAGCGTTGCCGACCGCCGGATCGAAGGGCTGCTATTTCGAGTGTTAGATTATCGAGCTTCTGTGATAACTTTTCGAAAAATGTGTTTTCGCTGCTTTGCAAGGCTTGAAGGTCTGTGGCTCGTGTGACTGCAGCAACGGTGACTGGTTCGGTGTGCTCTAACATCTTGTCGGCCATGGCGGCAAGAATATCTAGTGATGACTCGGTGTTGACAGAAAGAACTGTGCGTACTTGTACTGGGAGTTGGTTCATCCACATGACCTTCAAACCATCGTCTGGTACCATGTTCTTGCCTAGTTCTCGCATTCGCCTTAAAAGTTGTGTCGGCTTCTGTTCCCCCAGCTCGAGGCCGCTGATAAGCTTCTGGAATTGCCTGGACGCAGATTCTTCGTAAACAAAGAGGAGACGAGTTTTCAGCGCGCTGTACTTGCCCGTAGATGGAGGCTTAAGAACGATGTCGCTAACTTGTTGAATATCAGCTGCTTGCATGACGCCGAGTGCATATCGAAATTTCTGGTCATCACTTGTCTTCAAGGGTTCGACGAGAGCTTCAAACTGCGCAAACCATAAACATGGATGCTCGCGCCAAAACGGTAGTAATTTGGACTGGATGGAGATTCCGGCGAGATCGTAGCTTGATGACGGCAGCTGAGGCTGTAGCGCATCTGGTGCTCTATTTGGTTTTTGCGTCTGATCTTTTTGTATTTTTCGCTTGCCTTGAGCTCCATTCTCGGTGTCAGACATCTTCTACTTAAGCGTCGACGGGTCACCAGATATAGGGGTCCAGGCAGGAGGAGTGAGGCAAACAGCGGTCAGTCTATAATGAATATTTATTGTAATAAATTGTCGCCTTATATAGTATTTCCATATTTTATTAAAAACAGAAAGATAGGTATCCTAGAGCTGTAGAATTTAATCTACCCTTTTACGTAAATCGCACCTCTAACGATAGCGATGGCATGTCTTCTATCCCGCTCTCGATCGCCGGATACATGAAGTGGGTAGTGGAAAATACAGCAATTCAGGGTTACCCTTCCGCGGAGCATCTCACTATGTTGCTGTTGAGAGTAGCACGCACTGTCTTCTATCTCGCTCCAACCGTTGAATAAATACAAGCGCGCCACCAGCGCGCGCCTCAGTTACGCCCGGCCGTCGATGCGAACGCACGTCCCATTCCCATACATTTTATCCAGAAGATTGGCAAAGTAATTTAAGGCCGATTCTGAGGTTTTTCTTGTTGTTGGTTGGTAGAAATGGTTTTAAGTGAATTGTCTGCGAATCGATAATCTGCTAAATACTAATTGCCGGAGAGTTATTGGGTACCTAAGTATTAGTTTTCGAACAAGCATCCTTAGATCAGGGATCGTTACCAGTATTCTTACTACCGGTCTTAAATAAGCTATAACCGGTTATAATTGCATTTCGGTATTTATATCACTAATACTCTAATAAGCGGTGTAATCAAAACCGGTAGGTATTCAAATGTAATAGCGGTTTCGACAATTGACAACATTACCTCTATTTGATACTTTACCAATAAAACCATTACCGGTAATACATGTCAGTGTCCAAACAAGCAAGATTTCAAATTTTGAATTATGACAATTGTGGCTTTTCTCGTGAATATTATATTACCAATTTGTGGATAAACGGAATGCTTTTTTTTTCTTTTTTTGCTAGAGCCTTAATAATTTATATCTTCGCATTCAGCTCTGTACGTAACTGTCGAAATTCTTCAACGTCAAAAAATAGGCCATTTTTTACAATATTAGATATTTATTTATTACTTAAATCTCTAAATGATAATAAAATAGACAAACAACTTAAAAGTATTTCCTTTTTTAAATAAAAACGGTTACGTTAAAAAGGTTAGATACAAGTAAAGAAGCAGACAATTTAGGAAACGGTCAGTATGAGAAGTGCACATTATTTAAAGCGACAATGTGGGAAGAAGGCAGAGGGGTAATGGACTGAATGGCGACTATAAAATAATTACACTTTACTGTTCCTTATGACAGTATGTCTTCGATGACATCATCATTAAGCCTGCAACGTAGGCACAACAACACATATTTCAGCAAAGAAAACATTCTTTCAACGCTTACTTACGTTGCTGGAGACGCTAAATTCGATGGCATCATCATCGAGCCTGCAACACATATTTCACCAAAGAAAACATTCTTTCAACGCTTACTTGCGTTGCTGGAGACGCTAAAGCGGTGATTGCTAAGCGGTATTTGGGGCTGAGTCGATTTCATAGATTTCCAAAACTCCAACACTCCAGTCATTGATTTAACACGAGGAAATCTAATAAAATCTCTTATTATCTGCTCAATATTAACGCTGTATTCGTGAAATAAGTAGTCCAAATTGTTGTGAAATTGTTATTCTTTCGTTCTTCAGCTAGACGTAACATGCTCTCTATCACATTGTCAACATCACTTATAGACTTGTTCACGGAGTCACGGAGTAAGTTGTAAAGGCCTCCGACGCAGAATGTGATGGAGTGTCTTGAAAACATTGAAGCTTTTGCCACGTGGACCTCAGATGGCTGATGGCCATATCCATTTGCGATGATGTCATAATTGAATTGTATCTAGGGTCCAGAAATATTGCACTTAAAAAGGAATCGCTCTCGAATAGTTTTTGTTGTCTTCTTTCCATAGCTTTCACATTTTTTTCCGAAAATGTCGATATATTTTTAGTTAGTAACTGGCACTTTGTCCAGTGATACCAAAAGACGCCAAACGTTAGTTGCTCCTCCTGTTTTGACAGAATTTTGGACGGTTTCAGTTATTTTTCAATATCGTAAATTAAAGTCCACTCGTTTCTAGTAAAGCAACTTCCTATCGTGTTACTTGTCTGAGGCAAGATGTAATCTTTCAGCTCCATAAGGTTGTGTATCATATTATGGGTTGAATCCCATCTCGGTGGACTATCTAGAATTGGCTTTTTGGCCAAAAACGGCGTCACAGACGGTCTCCTTAAATTACGAACACACGATAGCACATCAAATAAGATTGTTTTGCATTCATTATCGCAGTTAATAGCATCGTGGATTGCTAGCAGCAGGGTATGAGCCGCACACCTTACTGCAGAAATGGAAATCGGTCCTACAGAGGTTTTTTCGTTGGCTAGCGAGAAAGCACCTAAATTGTCTGCTATATCCTCATGATCTTGTGACTCTTCAACCTCTTTCTGTGCTTCTGTTGCGTGTTCGTTTAAAAGTTTTACCATTTTCATCATGTTTGCTCCATTGTCCGTTGTGCTAGAATACAGGTTTTCTTAGTTGATTTGGTATTTGTGGAGAACAGATATAATTTTATCTTTTAAAAAGTCGTGTGCCTTCTGTCAAGCTGCACTACGGCCAGTGTTTTTAACCCTTAAATCGATATCGGGTAAAATACTAGACATCCAAATTACAAAAATCTACACCAAAAATTTAAAGTCCGAAACAATTTTTAAGTAGCGTAAGTCGTAAGTCTTCTACTAAAACAATACGTCGAGCCCGCGGGAACGATAGTTTGCGGTTTGCGGTTTGCGGGCAGTCACCGCCAAGATGCAGAGGGGGAAGGACGCGCGCGCGGACTCTCGATCAGTGATTTTTATTTCATATTTTTGTATAGTAAAGCAATGTGATACTTACATGTGTATTTTACTAATACTTGAAGTAAATATTTCTGTATACATGACATTTCAAATACGTTTTATCAACGAGTTAAATGTTTGCAAAGTCGAACGTCTAGTATTTTTCCCATTGCCAACCACGCGGTGTTTCAACTTGTTGTTACTATGTCTAGTATTTTTCCCCTTGCCAGCTATGCGGTGTTTGAACTTGCTGTTACTATGTCCAGTATTTTGCCCGTTGCCAATGTTGCCGTGTTTTAATATACTACTGTAATGACAAGTAAAATACACTCACGAGCACGATTAATGGGTCAATCTGTATGAAATAATGAATTAAAGCGACCCATTTTATTTTTTCTTGAGTGTATAAATCCGTGTGATAATTATAAAAGACTGCATACATATAATGACAAATGAGGTATGTATACATACTTTGTTTTTAGGGTTCCGTACCCAAAGGGTAAAAACAGGACTCTAATACTAAGACTCCACTGTCCGTCTGTCTGTCGGTCACCAGGGTGTAACACAAAAAACACTGAATATTCAGT
Organism: Cydia strobilella; assembly: GCF_947568885.1. Taxonomy (NCBI): domain Eukaryota; kingdom Metazoa; phylum Arthropoda; class Insecta; order Lepidoptera; family Tortricidae; genus Cydia; species Cydia strobilella. Next base: position 36,534,846 of record NC_086068.1, read on the forward strand.
AAATGCGTTGCTACGCCGGCGATGCAATAATTTGCTTGTAAGACGTAGGAGTTTCGAGCGAAAACTGATTTTAGTTATGGCCGCGGGCGTTTACGCCGTGTCGCCCCTAGGTGGCGCTGTCATGCTCAGTTTTAACAGGCGAGTATAGCATAGCGATGTTACGATTCGACTTCACAAATCGGTCCAAACCGAGCTAGGCCTGAAGTCGACTAAATCGACGTGAATGTACCGTAAATCGACTCAAAGATACGAACAAAATTGTGTGACGTCGAGGTCAATTAGCCTTATTTACCATCGCAACTTGCAATATCCATTTGTTGCTGCGTCACTTTCGTTTGACATATTGAGGAAAGAGATGTTTGTACTAACGCGAATCGACTCCAAACCACGAAGAAAAATGTTGCCATGCACATTGCCGCCATTATTGAGTCGACTTAAGACAGTTCAGTCGAAGCTTGGTACCTCTAGAATAGTAAGTAAAATAAAACTTATTATTTGAGTTGCAAGGTTCACTTTCGCATGGGCTTAAAGAGGTCGATTTGGCGGTAAACTTCGATTCAATTTGTCAGTATCGCGCCGCGTCGCTTTGCGCGCGGCTTACGGAAATGTACGAATTCGCGGCGATGACTGACGGAACCGCACGCTCTTTCCTGTTTACTCTTATACTGCTTTCCCGTTTCAGCTTTAGCAATGAATGAAATTGTGATCTACCGCGCAACGCTAAACTAAATTATTACAAATGTTTTCAAGAATTAGTCAAAGTTTTTGTTGTGTGTTATATGTAGCTAATAAAAGTAAATTGTGTAAAAAATTTCAAATTAAATAGTTTTGTTACTTGTTACGATGCCGGGAGGGAAGAAACGATCTGCTGTGTGGGATGTATTTGAAAAACCGAGTGCTGAGAAAGTTGTGTGTAAAAGATGTGCTTTTTCATATAAATATGTTGGAAACACAAGCACGATGATGGCGCACATTAAAAAGAAGCATCCAGACTCACTCTCTTATTAAGCAAAATGTGAGACGCAAATGCAGTATGCACATCGAACCGCAAAGTTGGACGGGCGGAGTTCCACCCTAAGGATCGAAACCGTAAAATTGACAAATCGATTTGGTCGACTCAAAACCAAGTGACGACACGGCCTACACAGTGCGGTTTGAACTACTGATACTTAAAAACTAGAAGTTAATTAGATTTGGCCAAACCGGTTTGCAAACCGGTTTGGGTGTAAATCGAGGTCGACTTGTTCGATTTGAAAATTTTGCGATTTGACACATCACTAGTATAGCATTGGCTCAAACATAGCCCCGGCCTTGAAAGGTTCCCTTTTCAAACTAGGAAAGAAATTACTAATTAGGTATGCATATATGGGGTACAGCTAAAGCTAGAAGGGCCGCTTAAACATCAGCCGAGGAAATTAAAATAAAATTAGTTCTCTACATTAACCTATTTTACTTATACTAATGCTTTGTTTGAGCATAAGAGACTAAGGGATATTAGACGGAAGAGGACACAAAGTATAACTACCCTTATCGCGCCGTCTTTTCCTGGATACGTCTCAATAACTATGCCCATCGGCCAGTGCAACGGCGGGGCGATGACAGTGATAATAAGAACTACAGTCCCAACGGTGATAGGTAGCGAATCAGTGTTACATTTTTCTCGTGCTTGTAACGTATGCAAAAACTCTACGGACCAACGACGCCAATACGATTGTACCAGGTTCTCGAGTAAACTATAGCGAGATAATCGATGAGTACGCTCTTCCGTTATTTCCGCGGCGGGTAAGGACCTTAAAGGTACGGTGTTCAAAAAATGGGCCGGTGTGAGCGGAGCGGGCTCTGCGGGATCGGCGCTTAAAAGGCCCAAAGGCTAGTGTTTAAAATAGCCTCAATCTGACACAAAAGCGTGAAAAATTCGTCATATGACAATATTTGAGCGCCAATCACCCGGAACAGTTCTCCTGTTACTCTTCTATCTGTTCGTTTCTCCTCCTCTCCTGTGCATAACTAATGTCACTACAGTAGATCGTCGTCATTGTAATTGAATGACAAGGTAGGACTTTATCTCCTACATGACTGCCCTATAAGCATACCAGCAGCATATATAAACTTGTTGTACTGTGGTCTTGGCATACCTATCTAAATAACTAAATTTATAAATAAAATAAGAAACTGACTGACATATCAACACACAGCCCAAACCGCTGGTTCTAGAGATTCCAAATTTGGCACGTAGGTTTCTTATAAGGTCTAGGGGTGCAAAAGATAGGATTTTTCAAAATTGACAGTATTCACACCCCAAGGGGGTGAAATGGGGGTCCAAAGATTGTATAAGGGAAAACAAGATTAGTTAAGACTATTTTATTCGAAACTACAGGAGTATTCCTATAATCCTTTTCAAACAGCTTGAGCTCTGTGACACATGTCATTTAGCAATTAAAGGGTTGTGACAATGTTGTCGAATCGATTTTTTACGATTTTCGATTAAATGTGCTAAGGGAACGTAATCGATTAATTAAAACATACACGCATACAAGGCAAAGCACGCTCTCGTACTAACTGACAGATAGATGACACGAGCCAAACGATTTGACAAGATGGCGGAATCGATTCGGTCGATAGACAAAGTAAAGCTCTATTGTAATTGAGTTCTGTTTTACACAATGAGACTTCACGATATTAAAATTTATCTTTTTAGTTTTGTAACATAATCATATGTTTTAAGTGATTTGTATTTATTTTTACGAATTATTTTAAACTATGGTAATATACATTTTTATTTGTTTTTTGGGATTCAATTATATTTTTTTATAAAGTATTAGCCTGAAACGTTCATGGCGTGGAATGGAATAAACTCAAGTATCACAGAGCTCAAGCTATTTGAAAAGGATTATAACGATAATACTTAGTTATTTGTACAACAAGAGAGCAAAGTTCTTATTTGCATCGACTTCGAGTGACAATTTTGAGTCCCAAGCAAGCGAAAGTTTATATAATAGAAAATTCTAATTTAGAATCTTGAGCGTAGTGAGAGACTCAAAAGTCACGAAATGTAAATAAATAACTTTGGTCTCGTGTCGCACATACAACTTTTCACCTCAACAGTGAGAACAAGACTATAAGAAAAAAGAAATATAATATATATGAAACTAACGCTTTAATTTGTATATTATGCCTATATTATACAGTAAATTAAAAGTTAAAGGTACAATTAGTGCAGTTGGATATAGACAGGTAAGTTATCTTTTTGTTTGAGACATTTATATTTGCAATTTGTGTATTTTGTGACTGGAATGAATGGTAAGGATCCGTAATTTCATTGTCGTTGGTAAAAGTATGGGACTCCGGTCGTGCTGAACTCGTAAAAGTTTCTTCCGATCTTCCCAGTCGTTCCCAAGGTGTCGACTCCGGTCGTGTCGAACTCGTAAAAGTTTCTTTCGATGTTCCCGGTCGTTCCCAAGGTGTCGACTCCGGTCGTGTCGAACTTGTCAAGATATTATCTTTCGATGTTCCCGGACGCGACCGAGGGTCTGAGCGCTTCACATGTATGGATTCTACTATTCGTTGGCAGATTTTTGATTTATTCTCTACAGAATCTTCAATATAGCCTTCGGCTACTGTGTTAGACCTCCAGCCCCCATGGCGCTTAAGGGTGCTGAGGTCGGCTCCCGAATCTACTAAAAGTGTGGCCGAAAGCAATGCTCGGTGTAAAGGTGTGGTTCAGCTAATTTCAAAAAAGTAGCGATTTCTCGGGGCGTCGCACCTAGTTTATTTATACCCATTGGTTGTCTGGTACATTTAGCGTTATGATATTGCAGAAAAAAAGGGTCTGTCTTTGTATTTGCAGGACGCAAAGATTTATACCTTTCTACTGATTCTACATACGTCGCGAACTGCTGCCAAGAAGCTGAAAATTTGCATACGCATGTAAGTCGGGTGACAATGCAATATTATGGTACCATCGAGCTGATCTGATGATGAAGACAGGAGGTGGTCATAGGAACTCTGATTAAACAACGCAAGCTAATTTTGTTTAGGGTTTTTAGAATTGTCTCGATGAGTATTAGTTGCCTGTGGAAAAAAAGTACAGTCAGCGATAAAAGCTTGTACCAAAAATGAAATTTTTGCCAAAAACTTATTTAGATCATAACACGGTTAACAAAAATATGAACAGCAAACAACAAAAATATGAACAGCAAACATGAGGCCTTTCTCTAGCAAATTCATCGAATCGAAACCTGATTTCGTGACTTTCGCTCGATACAAAAAAAATCACGAACATAGGTCTAAAACGCACCTTATTTTTTTTTTTGCTCAAAAGCTACAAATTGCTTCTAGCAATGCGCAATTTTATTACTTTCTTCAAACTTACTAAAAATAACACTTAAAAAACATGATATCCGGGATCCCGGGCATGCAGCCTCGCTCACGCTTACGCTGTGAGAGTGAGAGAACCTGAACCCACGCGGCCTTAACTAAGGAATGCAAGGCACCCAGACTAGGCAGTTTGGTGCTATGAGGATGGAAGTAGCCGCACAGAATAAACAATAATACTACCGTACAGAAAGGACACTTCCCACAAAATCGAAGTTTTCAGCGATTCAAGGTAGAATCATGCTGTCCCTTTCTAATGTATGGCACTATCCCTTTCGGCTATTTAGGGTTGTCAAAATTCAACCGCGTTTGGTAACTTTTTTTAAAATTTCAATTTATTTAAAACAAAATGCAATTTTACAAGACTAGCCTAAGTCATTACATTACATTATCTAGGTTCGATTATAAATAATAATAATAATAAAAAAACAATAATAATAAATTTATGGACTGAGTACATAAAGATCATGTCAAAGATACATTAAATCATTTCAATAATTAGGTCACTGACTCGCATATTTTTAAACAATCCCTCTCAATAACCTTCCAGCCGTCCGCAAACAAATCGCAGGAGTGTTGCACTGCACAGCACCGAGCTTATTGAGCGTGTTCAACGCTCGGCAAACGGGCAAGTTGCGCCGCGAGACCGTGCGGGCGGGAGGGACCGCGATGAGACGCACCCGGTCAGCACGAAACCGCGACGCTGGTCCGGGACAAATAGTCGACATGCCTCGCCAACTAATTCGGGGCAATCCAGGCGACCACGCAGGATACGAAGCACGTTTATCAGCGGTTAGCAACTTTATTAACATCAATGTGTCTGAATGCTTTTCAATTGCATTAATAGTCAGATTTAAGAGTTCATTCGTGCGACATGCTTCATTTATTCCAATTATGAGGATGACCTGCAATAAAATAATGACATATAATCAGTCCTGATGACAGGCACGGTCAAGGACGGACGTCTACCGAACATTGGTGTGGTATCGAGCCAGTGAGTGTAATATATTGTGCTTAGGGGAACACTACAGTTGTGTATATAAATATATACCAAGAGTTCAAGAGTTAGTGATTTTCCTCAAATTTAAATGACAGGTGGATCATAAGTTATGGTGAGAGCAAATGTAAATGTTCAGGTGTCTGATAACGTGATAACTTGATAAACAATGGCAGTATATCGTAAAAAAAGTAAACTCAAAAAAAATATTTCTATGTTACAACAACATTTCTAGCTTAATGTTAGTTATGGTGACGTAGAAAAACACATGTTACGTCCTGCTCATAGTTATCACAGTTATAACATAGTTAATCTGTATCCGTGGGTTCATTAAACAGAGCACAGCACTAAGCTGCAGTCGTGAACTTAGGTTAAACGTCAGGCTCGTACTTATGTTGTAAAAATCGTGTTTATGTAAGATCTTGATTTTCTGAAGATAAGTTGTCCACTGTTTACACCGATGTTTACATCGAAGCGCCGACAATTTTTACGAAAACCACAAAATTATTGTTCTCTCGGTACTCGATACGGTTATTTATTGTATTTATGCACTGAAACCTCGTAAATAGTGTTCATTCACTGCTTATTTCTCGTATTTTTAGTATTTTTTCACCTAAGTTCATATTTTGTTTTTCACTCTTGTTCGTTCATTCAAAAAAGGTGGAGGTTATCAATTCGACCGTTTATTTTTGTATGTATGTTGCCTCAGATCTCCGTCATTTCTGAGCCGATTTGAAAAATTATTTTTTTGTTTGAATGTATATAGTCCCTAGTTTGTCCCGTTTTTGTAAAAACCCAGTTTTGATGAAGCGATCCATTAGGAATCTAGGGAACTGTTTAAATCTTATAGGCATACATATACCAGTTTTAGTATTTTCATCAACAAACCAAGCACTTTCATCCAAAACAGTACCATTTGATGAAGTGGAACTACTGATGATGACCAGAACTGTTTAACAACGCATATTTCAATTTTGGCGATTTAAGTTCTCTTTGTTATATTTGTTAAACACAAGTAAGTTCTGAAGGAACATTTGTGTTCAAGTCTAGTTCTGATGATGGGTTCCATGAGGTCCAACTTCTCAAATCTTGATAGCTTAGATCCAGACCTTGAAACTTACCCGAAGTGCAAAAATGTTTAGTGACAGTTTGGACAGACAGATGAAGAAACACTAAAAAAGTAAAAATAAAATTAATTTAAAAAAGTAAAACTGACTTCAAACGGGAAAAAATAAAATATTATCTCGTTTTATATGCGCTAGCAAACTGATACGTTAGAAGTTGGTGCCAAGCTAAATAGTTACAATACTGGTTCTTTTGTACTTATCAAACTATACCAGGGCACCGACTTCAAACGTATCAGTTTGCTGGCGCATATAAAACGAAATATTTTTTTTCTCCGTTTGAAGTCGGTTTTACTTTTTTTCTAGATTTTTTATTATTATTCTAGAATGTTTGATGCGTGACGTCTATAATCTCTCAAAATTGTTCTTATTTCACTGCGATTGTTCGTTTTCACCACTAATAAATTCACTAGGTATATTTCCGGTTCTAATGGACCACTGTAGACTCTGCGGTTGATAAAGATGTGGAGGTGGCGGACAGCCACTCGGGCCCTCTTGTTAAAAAAATATGTTTTATCTTACATTTTTTTTTGCAATGAATGATTTTTTATGCCACGTGTCGCGTTTCGTCCTCCTCCACGTATATGGAGGAGTGCGTAACGGAGCAGGGAGTGAAGAGAGAAAGAAAAAAAGATAGAAATAAAGAGGGGTAGGTTCTTTATTTAACGGCTTAAAGTGTCAATATGACACGCTAACATGTTGATTCTGTTAGAAAAAGAATAATACGAGGAGTCCTCTTGGCGAACGCGCACGCATGGAGTGGCGTGCCGGTAAGGCGCGCTGGAGAATGCGCTTGTAGAGGCGCGCTAGTAGCACGCGCAAGGCAAGGCGCGCTGGCAGCACGCGCAAGGTACGGCGCGCTGGTAGCACGCGCAAGGTAAGGCGCGCTGATAGCACGCGGAAGGTAAGGCGCGCTGATAGCACGCGCAAGGTAAGGCGCGCTGATAGCACGCGCAAGGTAAGGCGCGCTGATAGCACGCGCTTAGGAGAGGCGAGGTGCGCTGATAGCACGCGCTTAGGAGAGGCGAGGCGCGCTGACAGCGCGCGCTTGCAGAGGCGAGGCGCGCCGATAGGGCACCCGCGAAGAACCACCGGACCTTGGGCGCGTGTAGGGAGCGTTCGACAGCAGTGCAGGAGCTTCTTTGGAGCGCGAGCGAGGGTTTCTTGAAAGTGCGGGGCCTGGCTTGGCCCCACACGGACCCTTATTACTGTTGTTCCTTGGTTGGGAACCAATAGCAAACTGAATTGCAGATGGCCGCTGGGCCGCCTATATAGCTAGCTCTAAGAATTTCTAGAATATGATTTGAATTTGAAAAATAGATATTAACCAGATACAATATTGAGATAAATTTTGAACAAACTACTTGAAAACAATACGACCTAAACTTCATGCTAAAGAATTTAGAATAAATTAACAGTTTGACGGATTATGTCTGTCAAAGAAAATTAATAGTGAAATTTAGGTCAAATAGCTTCGAAATTATAATAAAAACATGAAATGAATAGAAAAACAGCAAGGTAAGTTTCACGAATTAAGAAACAGAAAGCTAGGCAGAGGTCTCAGTCTTCGCACGCAACAGGAAAGTTCGGGAGCTTTGAACATCTCCGTAACGTTATCCTGTGGATTTCAGTCTGCGTGACGTTATCTTGTGGATTTCAGGCGCAGATCAAGAAAATAGTAATTTAATTGAAGCCAGAGAATGCAATTAGCATTGTTAATTTTTTTTAACCCCCCATTTTTATTTTATTTTCTGAAAATATAGGTTCATTTAAGATACCAATTTGAATGATTAAGTAATTCATGGCTCGGTTGAGTATTTATAATTTATTGAAAATATGAGATACGACTTCTCGTAAATTACATGTCGTGGCTGTTGGCATGAATCTAGTATAGATCTGGAATAGGCATGAGTGGTGGGGGGAACTGTCAGAACGGGATAGTCTTATGTATCTTTCAGTAGGAGTAGCAGAGAAAGCGTTATTATTGTCACTTCTGCAGGATCCTACCTTCTATGTTGTCAATTGATTGTAATTGTCATCTGTCATTAATGTTAGAATAACTCGTTTCTATTAATAATATCGTCGTATTATTTGAATCCCTTATCAATAATTTCAAAATACGCTAAATTTGTGAAAGCTGATTCCACAAATCTGCCTTAAGTAATATAACTTAGTTTTATTGGATGTATATACTATAGTAAGTACATCCAACTCAAACCGTAACTTGGCTGAAATCAGGGTAGCAAAAATACAAATGCAAGTTACATCATATATTTTGTAAGTGATTCGATTCGTAAGGAGGTTTGATTCTTAAAATTGTAACAAGCATCCACTGTTAAGGACGCTTAGCAGCTTGAGGATTATTTCTACCTATTTGTTACCATTGGTTAGATATTGTATTATGAAAAATGAAAATGAAAAATGATTTATTGGGTACACAACAGGTTTTAACTAGAATCAAAACAAGAACCTTCTTTTAAGTAAAAAGATACTTGTGCCAGAAGGCTCCGCTTTTTCATTAATTACAAGGTTTACCAAAATTATCTTAAATTAAATTATCTTAAATCTTAAGCTTATACTTATTATAAGGTAAGATAGGTACATTAGGTACTTTAGATTAGAAACTAAGTTTAATTTAATACATATTATATAATATTACCATGAATTTCTATTTCTATTTAACATGCTTGTGCTTGTGCGTGCGTGCGTGCGTGCGTGCGTGCGTGCGTGCGTGCGTGCGTGTGTGTGTGTGTGTGTGTGTGTGTGTGTGTGTGTGTCTACATGTGGTATCTATTTTAAACTTTTAAATTACATTATTGCAAAATGGATTCAATTTCTACGTATGTTAACTTTTTTAGATATTCAATAACGATTTTTTTACAGTCATATAGTTGTTGTGGGTAAATGTCAAGTTGCTCGTTAATGGTGTTATATAGTTTAGCAGATTGATAGTGGAACTGTCTTTTGGCAAATTTTGAGTTTGTTAGAGGCACTGGTGCAGCTTTGCGCTTTCTCCTGCGAGTTACACTACTAGTGTTGTACTTTATTGTTGTGTGTAGTTTTGTGACATCCTAGAACATAGAGCTTTCTTACAGATAACAAACTAGATTCTTTGTACAACTCATCAGTCGGATATCTGTACGGTTTGGAAAATATTACTTTGAGCAGACATCTTTGGGCTCTTTCAACCTGCAAGAACTTGGTTTTATTGGCTCCACCCCAAATGGGAAAACAGTACGTCACAATTGACTGAGCTAGTGAGACATATATTTGGGTGAGTAGTTGTTTAGACGCAACATGTTTAAGGATTTTGAACAGCCAAATGAGTTTTCTGATTCTTCCGTTCAGATATTCGATATGGTTGTGCCAGGAGAGCCGCTGGTCCAAAATGACCCCAAGATATTTAGTCGAGGAGACCTTTTGAATAACTTGCCAATTTTGCTAATTTATTTGATAAACATAAATCTTAATATAATATAGAAAGAGCATAATACAATACAATAGGTATTAATAATAAATAACATAATAATTAAAACTAATAATAAACTAAACATCTAATATGCGCCTCCACCCTGCATCGTACCCGTCTCAAAAGTTCCCATGATGCCTGCAGCATTCCCTCGCTGCACTGCATTTGAGATCTGTTGAATCAGGTACATTTTGCTAATTATAGGTATTCTGCTATTTCAGGTCATCACGTGTGGTCAGGTGATGAGAATGTAAAGTTATAGCAAGAATAGTGACTGGGCATAGATTTAATAACAAACTATACAATTATTTTCTGGTTCAACAAGAGTAGAACCTACATCAACTTCAACTGAATGCTACTAAACAAAGCCCTCATTGTCAACCTCACGTGCAGAACATGTTGAACATATAATGTATACACTTTTTTGGGAAACATGTATTTCCTAAATTAATAAAAAAGTAAAAAATAAGACGTTTTATTTTTCACAACTATTTATTAACTTTAGTTTTGTCCGCCATGATCGTGATATCAGCAGCTTGAACCTTGAACTGCAACTTGTACCTGGAAATTGTCACGTTACGCCCTCCTCCACATATATTGGAGGAGCGAGTAAAGGAGCAGGGAGTGAAGGTAGAAGGAAAAGGTAGGATATAACAGGGGTACTCTTTATAGTACTCTTTATTTATCGGCTTTTGTCTCAATATGACACGCTAACAAATGGTATAATTACAAAAGAATAAAAAATCGATTGTAGTCGCGCTAGTAGCACGCGCAAGGCAGGAGCACGCGCACGGTAAGGCGCGCAGATAGCACGCGCAAGGTGAGGCGCGCTGGTAGCACACGCACAGTAAGGCGCGCTGGTAGCATGCGCACGGTAAGGCGCGCAGATAGCACGCGCAAAGGTAAGGCGCGCAGATAGCACGCGCAAGGTGAGGCGCGCTAGTAGCACGCGCACAGTAAGGCGCGCTGGTAGCACACGCACGGTAAGGCGCGCAGATAGCACGCGCAAGGTGAGGCGCGCTGGTAGCACGCGCACAGTAAGGCGCGTAGATAGCACGCGCAAGGTGAGGCGCGCTGGGAAAGGCGCGCTGATAGCACGCGCACGGTAAGGCGCGCTGGGTAGCACGCGCAAGGTGAGGCGCGCTGGTAGCACGCGCACAGTAAGGCGCGCTGGTAGCACGCGCACGGTAAGGCGCGCAGATAACACGCGCAAAGGTAAGGCGTGCAGATAGCACGCGCAAGGTGAGGCGAGGCGCGCTGATAGCACGCGCCTGTTGAGGCGAGGCGCGCCGATAGCGCGCGCCTAGGAGAGGCGAGGTGCACTGACAGCGTGCGCTTGCAGACGCGAGGCGCGCCGATAGCGCGCGCTTGCAGAGACGAGGCGCACCGTTTAGGGCAACCGCAAAGCACCACCGGACTTGGGCGCGTGCAGAAAGAACGCCAGACTTTGCCAGGAACACAGGTACTTTTATGGTGCGGGGCCTGGCTTGGCCTTTATCAGGAAACCGAGAACCTCTTATCATGCTTGAAGTAACCCATAAATAGCTATTGCTCTCCTCCTTAAATATCAAGTTATTCATAGTTACTAACCGCATTATCTACACTCCCTCTAACTTCACACCTCCCCCATACACACTTCATACACCATACACACACGAACACGCACATGCACTAACTTAACCACAATTACACACATACTTACACTTATTAGCTGGCTTATTTTCTCTCTTTTAGTATTTGTTGTTTGTATACTTCTTTTCTTTATTTTCTTTTCGTCATTTGCTTTATATCCCTGTTTAAGAACGTATATTGCTACGTGTATACTATTATTGTTATTAAATTGAGAGCTCAAATGTACCTAGGAGGAATCACTGACTCCCGAGACACAGGCTTGGACCTAGTTCGGGAGGCAGAGACTCAACCCCACTACCTAAATTTGTTACAAACCTGTTACACCTGTTTCATATTGTCAAACTTTATAATGTGAAATGTAATATCCAAGGTTTAAAGCAATAAAGATTTTTATTATTATTAAAAAAAAAACTGATGTTCCTTAGTTGGGAACCAGAAGCAAACTGAATTGCAGATGGCCGCTGGGCCGCTTATATAGCTAGCGATAACATTCTCTAGAATTATAAAGATTTTTGAAAATATTTGAAAATATTTGTTCACCAGTAACAAATTTTAGATAAAATTTAGAACAAACTACTTGAAAACTATACGATTCATGCTAAAGAATTTAGAGTAAATTAATAGTTTGACGGATTATGTCAAAACAAGCAAAACCACCAGCTAATTAGCGACCAGCAATACGGGTTTCGCCGTGGTCGCGGCGCGGGAGACCTTGTTTACCTCACTCACCGATGGGCCACCGCCATAGAGAGCAAGGGAGAGGCACTGGCTGTTAGCCTGGATATCGCAAAGGCCTTCGATAGGGTTTGGCATAAGGCACTTCTTTCCAAACTTCCCTCGTACGGGCTTCCTAAGGGGTTGTGCACATGGGTCTCCAGCTTTCTATCTAGGCGTAGCATTTCAGTCGTCACTGACGGAATATGCTCGGATTATAATTTGCATGCGGTGCATTCTGTGCATAATGTTTATGTCAAGTATGATTGTTTCTGGTCGGATCATTTTCCTATAATTGTTGAGTGTGATTTGCGACTCGTTTCACCTAAATTGCCGAGTATAACCGTGTCGGATAAAAATGTAGTGTAGGGAGAAAGAAGCGAGAAGCAAATAGCACTATATAGTAGGGAAGCTCATGTTAGATTAAGATGTATAGACTTTGATAACAATTTTTCTAAATGTGCAGATTGTTACTGTGGCGATATGGCTCATAGGCGTACCTTAGACAATTTGTATAAAAATATTGTAACGGCATTGTGTGAGGCAGCGGTATGTGGGAGGGGCAGCAGTGGTAGGGGGGGTAAAGCTCCACGTGTGGTGGGGTGGAATAAACACGTGGCTGATGCTCATCGGGCGGCTAGGTCGAGATTTGTGGAATGGGTGTCTTGCGGAAAGCCTAGATCTGGCATAGTATATAATGAGATGTGTGACAGTCGTAGGGTGTTCAAATCACGATTAAAGTGGTGCCAGAACCATGAAGATCAACTAAAAATGGACGCCCTAGCTGAACAACACTCTAAAGGTAACTTTCGAGGTTTTTGGAAAAATACAAGAAAGATGAACGTTCGGCCTGGCCTTCCGGTGAGTATTGATGGGGTGAGTGACTCGAAAGGCATAGCGGACGTTTTTAAAGAACACTTTCGTGTACAATCACCGCTGGGACCGATGCGTCTAACGCCCGGTGCTCAGACCGTAAATAAGGTAGTAGAGATAAGATTTACAGCCAAAAATGTCGCTAATGCGATAAAGTCGATCTCAAGAGGCAAATCTCCCGGTCACGACGGTCTGAGCATTGAGCATCTTCAACACGCTGGTCCACACATATCACGAGTCCTTGCTATGTTCTTCAACTTGTGTGTGAGTCATTCATATCTGCCCACAGACATGCTGAAAACGATAGTGGTGCCGGTAGTGAAAAATAAAACTGGAGATCTGACAGATAAGGGTAACTACCGACCCATTTCTCTTGCTACGGTTATTGCAAAAGTGTTTGACGCTATGCTTAATACACAGTTAGGCAAATACTTAAAGCTGCACGATAACCAGTTTGGGTTTCGGCCTCACCTGTCCACAGAAAGTGCCATACTGTGTCTTAAGCATACCGTCAGACATTATACCGATCGCGAGACCCCGGTATTCGCATGCTTTCTTGACCTCTCCAAGGCATTTGATCTGGTGTCCTACGAAGTGCTATGGCAAAAGCTCGAGTCAATTAACTTGCCGCTAGAACTAATTAATATCCTTAAGTACTGGTATGGACATCAGATCAACACGGTCAGGTGGGCGGGGGCAATGTCTGATGTGTATGGGTTGGGGTGCGGGGTGAGGCAGGGGGGCCTGACTTCCCCCGCACTGTTCAACCTTTACATGAACGACCTGATCGAGGCGCTCAGCAAGCAGCATGTCGGATGTCAGGTTGGCGGAGTTTGCGTGAATAATCTTAGTTACGCAGACGACATGGTGTTGCTGAGCGCGTCAGTCTGTGGTCTCAGGCGTTTGCTAAAAATATGTGAGGGGTACGCCGTGAGTCACGGTTTAACGTACAATGTTACGAAGAGCCAATACATGGTCTTTGAGGCCCGCAATAACAAATTATCGAATGTGCCACCTGTCATGCTGAACGGAGCTCTCTTAGATAGAGTGCAGAGTTTTAAGTATTTAGGGCATATTGTTACTGCGGACCTCAAGGATGATGTGGACATGGAGCGGGAGCGGAGGGCGTTGTGCGTAAGGGCGAACATGTTGGCTCGCAGGTTTGCTCGTTGTAGTAGCGACGTGAAGATAACCCTTTTCAAAGCGTACTGCACGTCGCTGTACACGTGCAGCCTGTGGGCGGACTACACGCAGAGAGCGTACAACGCGCTCCGCGTCCAGTACAATAACGCATTCAGGGCGGTGTTGGGGCTGCCTCGCTACTGCAGCGCGTCCGGCATGTTCGCGGGGGCCCACACGGCCTGTTTCCACGCCACCATGCGCGTGCGCGCCGCCGCGCTGGTGCGGCGCGTGCGGGCCAGCGCCAACACTGTCCTGGTGATGATCGCAGATCGTTTTGACTGTCCTTACATCACGCATTGTTGCAACAGGCATGTAAGGACAGGCGTGGGCTAGTTAGTAAGTAATTTATTTATTTCATCTGATTGTATTGTTATTATCTTAATGTGGTATTTATTATTTTAATGTAAATTGTATTATTATTATTTTAAATTGTAATGTTAATTGTATTTTTAAATTGTAATTGTAATTGTATGAGCTAAATAGCTTGAAATAAATGATTTTTTTTTTTTTATTTTTTTTTATAAGCCTATAAACGCTGGAGTACCCCAAGGATCTGTACTATCGCCTACCCTGTTCCTTCTGCATATCAATGATATGTTATTAACTAACAATATTCATTGCTATGCAGACGACAGCACTGGCGATAGCTGTTATACAGGTCGTGTAAACGCCCCCCCTGAGCAGGTGTCGGAGTGCAGGATGCGACTTGTGTCTGAGATCGAGACGTCCCTTGAACAGGTCTCCGAATGGGGTAGACGTAACCTCGTCCAGTTCAACCCCAGTAAGACACAAGTCTGCGCGTTCTCCGCCAAAAAAAAACATTTGTCACGACGCCAAAGTTTCAGGGCATTCCCCTTACCACCGCTAAAAGTATCGGGATACTTGGTGTCGACATTACGAACGAAGTCCAGTTTCGTAGTCATCCGGAAAAAAAAGCCAAACTGGCCTCCAAAAAGCTTGGGGTGCTTAACAGAGCCAAACAGTGCTTCACACCGGGTCACCGACTTTTGTTATATAAAGCGCAGGTTCGACCCCATATGGAGTACTGTTCTCATCTCTGGTCTGGCGCTCCACAATACCAGCTCCTTCCCCTTGACTCCATCCAACGTCGGGCAGTTCGTATTGTCGGCAATTCCGAACTTACTGACGGCTTAGAACCTCTTAGTCTTCGGAGAGACGTTGGCTCTCTTTGCATGTTCTACCGTCTGTACAATGGGGAATGTTCCGAAGAACTTTTTGATCTGGTGCCATCGTCTCGTTTCTATCACCGCACCTCCCGCCAAAGGAGCAAAGCTCATCCTCACTTCCTAGACACATGGCACACCATGAATAAGCGGGCATCCCGCTCGTTTCTTCCCAGAACGTGCAGAATGTGGAATGAGTTGCCTCCTGAGGTATTTCCTTTGTGCTACGACATGGGATTCTTCAAGAAGCGGGTATTTAGGGTTCTCAAGGGTCGGCAATGCTTAAGTGGCTCCTGTGATGTTGCTTACGTCCATGGGCGACGATGACTGCTTCCCATCAGGCGGCTCGTCTGCTCGTTTGCTGAATATCACATCAAAAAAAAAATATGTCAAGGAAAATTTATAGTGAATTTTAGGTCGATTAGCTTCGAAATTATAATAAAAACATGAAATGATTAGAAAAACAGCAAGGTAAGTCAGGGCCGTATTAGGGTAGAAGGAGTTTAGGGAGAATTTAGAAATGGTAGCCAGAAAGTAAACATTTTAAATCAAAAGTTTCAGGGAGTAACTTGGAAGACGAGAATCAGACAGGAAGAGAAGGCAAAAGCGTTTAGGAATTATAGCCGATTGGAGAATCCAGAGGATCAGCCCGTGAGAGTAATGCCTGAGAGTTAGGACCCAGGTATGAGATGCTGCAAAATTTGAAATTATCTTATCAGTTTCATCAAATAAGTTACATATACCTATATGTATGTCTGTTTATTGAATTTAACTTCAAAGCAGTAAAACGGAGCTAGTAGGGCACAAGCTGTGTTAAACGGTTTGTCTTTAGATATTCTGGCCACATCGTCACAGAAAATAAATAGGTAATAGTGATCCGACCACCAAAATGGACTTTTAAATATTCGTAGTAAAATAATATTAATTTTATACTTACATCGACGTGATCCTCACAGCAGTATTGTGGTAATAACTTGAAGTATTCCATTCCACATTTACTTTACGACAACACCGTCTTTCACGTAGGTCTTCGCGGACTATTATTTTTGTGAATCATTCCCACGAATGGGAACAAGGTTTTTGATATATTAAGCAATCAGAATCTACTGTTTAGGGTGGTTTAGGTATCAAAATTATAAATCAAATCGTAAAAAACTAGCGGTTTAACTGAAAATTTTCATTATGACAATTGATGACAATGACAACTTTGACGTGAGTGACGGATTTATTTACTATGGTTCGATAACTTTTATTATACGATGACTTTATTATATTCAGCCTCGCGAGAAGGTCAAACTAAGGTCATCAGTATATTTGTTGAAATATCTTCAATCTTCGATTATTATATCGCAGCAAATGTCGGAAACTGTTTAAAAACCTCATATCTCGAAATGGTTTTCGAAATAGAACATTAAAAAAAATGAACAATCCTAATTTAAAAGGTTCGATCAATTGGATTCTTACACTAAAAAACAAAGAAGAGAGGATTTACAGAGAAGTAATCCAAGGATACAAGGTAAAACACTACACACGTCGGTTGCATACAAGCATACTGATTGTATTTTTAATTAGCAGGTTCATACAAAACGAGTTGTCTCTCATGGACAACCTTTTAACTGTTAGCGAGCTCGCCACAGGGCGCGTTTGTTAGCTAGTAACTTGAACTAACAAACGCGCGCTATTGCGAGCTCGTTATTAGTTAATAGATTCCAAATAATAGACGATGTCACAACTCTCCTCTGTCACAACCAGGGACCGGACAACCCTTTCCGCGATAAAACCCTTTCAATGGGCGACACTTAAACACGGCTAACACATTGAAAGACTTTCCCTTTTGAGCTGCAAGCCCATTCATACCCTTACCTTTGACTAACCCTTACCGAAAAGCTAACCAAAAATAAGGCTAGCTCTTAATAAGGGTTACCCTTATCTTTAAGCGCTTTTTATAAAGGTTTCCCTTTGCGTGAAAGAGACAGGATTAGTATATATCTACGGTAGTGTATGAAAAGGAAACAAAATACTTGCCTAGTCAAAGAACGCCGCCGTCGCCGCCGACGATCGCTCGGATTCGAAGTAATGTATGCTTTATGAACAAGGTAGACGACTTAAATTAGCACGCTTATATGCTAAAAGGGAAGCCCTTTATAAGGCTAACCCTTATAAGCAATATGCAAGGTGTTGGTGAGCGGATGATAAGGGTTTTGTAAGGGTATTTGGGCTACCGATTACTCAAATGTGGTAGCTTTATATAAGGGTTTTTAAAACCAAAACGGAGGGTTTCGTCTGGCAAAGGGTATGGTGAGTTAAGCCTTATGCAATACCCTTATAAAACCCCGATAAGGGATAGCGGGCCGGTCCCTGGTCACAACTCATCTCGGTCTCCCCTACTAGCTATCTTCATATTTTTAGCTAAGAAATTAAATTCAGTCGATAATTGGCTCCACACCTGTCCCTATACGCAATAGTTACAGTATTGTTTGTAGGTAGATATTGTAGACTAATTTTACAACGTCATTTTTCAGCTCTGATATACGAGCTTAATATTGGAACAGCATTTTCAACAATGTTTATTGAAGTTGAAATAGATATTATCTTTTGTGTCACATCGGGGACAAGCTCTTTAAATAACATTCGGTTTGTGATTCATGTAAACATGATAGTAAGTAAATACAGTGTCAATGAAAATAAGAAAAAAAAAAATTTGATGCGAATATGGCAGGCAATAGTTATTTGTTATACAAGAGTGCAAAGTTGTATTTTACCCGCGAGTGTGGAATTGAAACACGAGCAAGCGAAAGGATTCTATAGTTGAACCACGAGCGAAGCGAGTTGTTCTAAAATATAATCCTGAGCGTAGCGAGTGGTTTCAACACACGAGAAGTAAAATACATTTGCACTCGTGAGTAACACAAAACTTTTCCCCTCACTATAGCGAGGAAAGTGCAACATCCACAGGCGTTAGATCATCTTCATCACTGGAATCACTAATTTTTTTTACGACAATACGATATTATAACAGAAAACTCTGGATGTTGTGTATTTTTACGTATCGAAGTCGGCGAGAAAAATTTTGTTGACAATGTTGACATTTCTGACTATGCGTTTTGAAATTGCATCGACTCAACTTGTGCGTTCAGAATTACATTCAACATCATTTTAAAAAACTAATGTTTCTTATGGAATTTAAAGGTTTATCACTTAAAATAATTAAATAAAGCTAAATTTGGTATTTTTTATTAAATTCTCAAACCATTTATTTAATGATAATTAATATCGAACGAACCATTATTATGAGCGTTTTACGTTTTGTTATCTGTCAAAAGCTACTTAAACACGCTCTATCCAAGGTCAGATTACTTTCCCCACTAGTGGATAAAATGCGTTTTTCCCCGCTTGTTTTAAAGGATAAAAGACGGCTTTCCGAGCTAGTGAGGGGAAAAGTCATTATCGGCGAGTTTACTCGTGTCTATCTATTTTTTCATTAGTTAAAAAAAAAACGGACAGCTATGCTGTATATGATAATACAGGTAGAGACCTGTAGTGCTCGGAATTATGGAACATAGTGATCTTTTAGGCATGGTACTTATTGGGACTCCAAAACTGCATCCAGACTGTGACGGGAGAAATGTCTCCCGCGTAATGATGTTTGGTTTATGCGTCTACTTTTGCTGGGTCGGGCTCTACGCCCTTTGAAGTTATTTTATGCCCTAAATACATTATCTCTTTACGTAAAAATTCACATTTTAATGGATTTAGTTTAAGATTCGCGCTTCTTAAACGTTCTAAAACTAAAGTAAGGTTATGGTTTTGTGACGTCATGGATTTCCCTATGACAATACAATTACAACATTGTTTGTAATTTAATCCGGACATGGCTATCGTCATAAGTCTAGAAAAAACAGTACCACTAGTTCGAAGGCCCATCGGATACCTCTCCATTGAATACATTTTATCGGTCGTAAAGGCCGTATATTTTTGGGATTCTTTGTCCAAGCTAAGGCTAGTTGGTAATAACCCTGAGAAAGATCGAGCTTTTAAAAATATATGCTACCTGCTAGGGAATCTAACATTTCTGTTATGTTGGGCAATGGGAATTTATCATCCTGTATTTTATTATTTAGCAGTCTGTAGTCGACAACTAATCTCCATTTCTTTTCTCCTAACCTACGAGTATCACTCTTTTTGGGAACAAGCAAAACTGGGCTGGACCACTCGGAAGTAGTCTCTTCAATTATGTCGTTATCTAGCATATATCTTGGATCTGAGTTTGAAGTTCTTTGCGTAAGGCATGTGGTATCCTGTAAGGCTTTACGTATACTGGGATTGCGTTATCTTTTAAGAAATGTTTGTGCTCCAGTAAGTTCGTTGTAGTAAGCTTGTCGCCAGGCAGATGAAAAACATCTGCGTATTTTGTGTATTTTGTCTTCTGGTATGGGTCGCCATCAGATAAGTTGGTATCGCAGGGTCGAATGGAGTTTTAAGTAAAACCAAACATTCCGTAGATATGTTATCGGTAGTCAAGTATATAGAGAGCAAGTCAATCTAAACATTAAGTATTTATAGACTATTATTGCTTATATGCTATTTATGCAATTCCGTTCGTCGAATATTTATGTTGCAGACAGTAACGTACACTAGTAATATGTTAATTTAGACATATATTATAGTACAAAGCCTCCCCCGCCCCCTACGCCCGTAATAAGTCCGGCGAACTCCACATTTGATGGACACCCCAGCGTTTTTCATAGTTTTGATGTGCAGCGCCGCGCGTGGTAAATTAAAGAGCTAATTCGACCTAAATGCCGCGGCGTACGAGTATTATAAACGGCGCTCGCTGTTTTCCAAAATGCGGTCTTTATACAATTTGCCTTCGGCATTTTACAAACGGTGTCGTCATTTTACAAATGTGAAAACGTTTGTAAAATGTCGACGCCGTCTGTATATCTCGGATTCTTACAATTTGCTGCGACATAGTTATATATATCATCAAAGATCCGTAATAGATGGATACAGTCTATAGAAAAAACGTGCCTCGAAAATCAATAAAATTTGATGAATCTGAGGGCGCTACTAGCTTTGGCCTACTGTCGTATAGATGGCGTTGACGGTTTCGTTTGTTATTTAACAATTTTAACGCATATCAGTGAAAGAACATGGGTCAAAATCATAAAAATAATTAATGCAGATAAAAAAAAATCATTTATCCATAATTAAATACATTTTATCGTATTTTTATAAATCTTCATTTTTAGTTTTAAAGTGTGTCGATAGATGGCAGTGAATTTACTGTGGTTACAAAGTTTACTATGACAGTACCGCTCTATCTTATTATATCCTCTTTGATATCATCCTCGCGCTTAGTTGAGGAAAGTTGCATCGAAACTATATGCATTACATATACTTATACAAGAACTGAGTAGAAAATAAAAACAGATAAAATATAGCACGTTTTGCTTATACACAATTTTCTAAAATATATTGTAGTTTAATGATATTCACAAAGAAATGAATACGAAGCAGTTTTTTTTCTATAATGCAAGACATATATTTGTCCCCCCCCCCTCTCTTTCCGTGGGTGTCGTAAGAGGCGACTTAAGGAAATCCGGTAGATGGGCAGCAGCGTCCTCCGAGAACTACCGCTATCAAACTGCGGTCGCCAACCCGCCTGCCAAGCGTGGCGACTACGGCAAACCCCCCCAAGGGATAAAAACAAAAAAAATGCAGACACAAATAAAACCCAGACCCCTACCAGGCTCCGGTAGCGGCCAGGGTAATGGCAGGGCAGGGGGTGCTACAGTGAATCACCGGCAGAGGCCCGGCTACCATAACCGACGACCCTTGGCCCTGGTAACATACAACTGCCGTACGCTGCGGACCGACGAAAAGTTATTAGAACTGGAGGAAGAATTAAGCAGGTTACGTTGGGGAATCATAGGGTTATCGGAAGTCCGTAGAGAGGGGGAGGACATAATAACTCTGAATTCCGGCAACTAGCTCTATTTCCGGGAGGGCGAACAACGGTCCCAGGGAGGTGTCGGGTTTATCGTCCTCAAGTCCCTCGTAAACAACGTGGTGAAGATCGAGTGTGTGTCGAACAGGGAAGCGTGCCTTGTACTCAGAATAACCCAACGTTATTCGTTGAAGGTCATACAGGTCTACGCACCGACCTCGACACACTCCGACGATGAGGTGGAGGCTATGTATGAGGATATCTCCAGAGCCATGCATAGCTCCAAAACTCACTTCACATTTGTTATGGGGGACTTCAACGCTAAGCTGGGCAAACGAGACGGTGAAGAGCTGAGAGTGGGGCAATTTGTAGTGGGGCGTAGGAATCACCGGGGCCACCTACTGGCTGGTTTCATGGAGAAGGAAGGACTCTATACGATGAACTCCTTCTTCAGGAAAGCCCTGACTGTGCAACAAGGAATGAGATCGACTTTTTCATGTCGACGAAGAAGCAAATATTCAGTGATGTTTCTGAACGATCACCGTATGGTAAGAAGCACACTGAATATTCAATTTAGGCTTGAGAGATCTCGACTGATAAAGTCTACGCTCCGCCCGGCACCGGCCCAGCTCCAATACCCCGAGAGCTTTCAGCTTGAACTTCAAACCGGTTCGAATGCCTAGCTAGCCACCTGGACGATTACAACGACGGGTTTGTGGAAGCTGTTCATACGGTCGGGTCCAAGTTCTTCAAGACTCGTCGTACAAGAACCAAGAAAAACTCGGACTCCACTCTCAAGCTCATGGAGGTGAGGCGTGAGATGTTTCTGCAGTCGTCAGGTGACGTTTGTCATTATAGGCAGCTCAACAGACAGATCTCGAAGTCTTTGAAGCGAGATGTACGCCGATTCAATACTAACAGTTATTGAAGAGGCTATCAAGCGCAACAGAGGCTCGAAGGTGTTTGCCATAGATCTGTCTATTGGCCAATACCAACTGACAAAACTGAAGACCGACGACGACAGGATCATCTCATCCAAACCTGAGCTCTTGGGAGAAGTCGAGAAGTTCTATGGACAGTTATACACAACAACCCGAGCACCCATCATGCTAAAGACCCTAGAGCTAGACTAACTCGACACTATACCGAAGATATCCCGGACGTCAGCCTGTACGAGATTAGTATGGCTCTCAAACAGCTTAAGAATGGCAAAGCCCTAGGTGATGACGGAATTACGGCCGAACTCCTGAAGGCGGGTGGTAAACCAGTCCTTAAGGCCCTTCAGACGCTGTTTAGTTCCGTCATGCGCGAAGGAAAAACGCCGCAAGCGTGGAACAGAAGTGTGGTGGTGCTCTTCTTCAAAAAAGGTGATAACACCTTGCTGAAGAATTAAAGACCCATCTCACTTCTGAGCCATGTCTACAAGCTGTTTTCGAGAGTCATATCATATCATATCATATCGTTTATTGCATACATGTGTTACAATAGAATGAATATTAACAATTTTTAACTTTTTATATTAACGGAACTCGTTCCAATTATTATAATTAGAAAGAGTTATATGTTATGAAAAAGGTCCAAGATAATAAATTAAGAATGAACGTAACATCTCTCGCAACCATAAACACATTTACAAGCTGATTTAATACTACTGATTTCAATCAATGGTCAAATGTGTTCTTCAAACCCCTGTTTGTCGAAATGAACATTTTTATTTATATTACTTGTTGGGTAGTTTTAACCCAGCAAGGCCAGGTGAAGTTGCGAGGACAGTTTGTGACAACAAAATAACACGTTTTGTTGTGAAAAAGATCGATCGCGCTTGTTATGTTACAAGGTTTCAAATGAAAACATGATTGCAGAGTAACATTGTCACTTTACTCGTAACGCAAGGGACCTGTTTGCTCTAGTGCAGCGGCAAGCATTATCAATAATCATCCTCGAGTATAGCTTTGTTACTAGTTGTTGTGATTTTATATTCATATACAACTGATGATTTTATACATAAAAACTAACATTTGCTGACTTGAAATGTTCAAAAATAAGAAATCTTCAAAATTATTTTTCGTTGCAGAAACAAAATTAACAAACGACAAAATGGAAGCTTTAAGGCATTGCAAGTATCTGTGTTATTTAAAATATTATTTGAAGCCGCAACTGTCGTATCAAATTTATTCTTGTTTTCCAGATAATTTAAAGTTACAACCCGAAATTTTCATGACCCCATTGCTAACGGCCGATTACAATGGCTACCAGGCTACATTTCAGGAAGCCATGAAGCTCACTATCATTATAGGTCAATTCTTTGGATTAAACCCTGTGACTGGTGTCTCAGAAATTGACACGACCAAATTAAGGTAGGTTACCTAAGTTTTTCGTTCATGATTAAAATAAATCTCGCCTCGTGTTCCAAGTGAAAAATCCACTTTCAGGAGAGCCAAAACAAAATTGACACTTTTGTTTTGCTAATATGTCATGAGCTATGTGAGCCATCTAGGCCATTATTTTTTGTTTATTTAGCAAGGTCTTTATACCTTTTATCTATAAGTGAAAACGTACGTAACGAATACGGTATCTATGCAAATTTTATCTGACCTGACTTTTTCATTTCTTCTAATTGAAGAACACAATAGAGGCATAAAGTCGTATTTTTACAAGCTTACTCTCTGTTCTTTAAATGTTCATGAGGTCTCAAGTTAATATCCAACAGGTAGTTTTGTAACAGAACTCCCGTTTGGATATTAACTGGATAGGTATATTATTATATGGATAAAATGCAAGGAATCGAATGGTGTATATACTTTATTCCTTAAAACAAACCTTAAATTTTGAAACTTTTAGATCCTGTATTTTTTTATCATTTCCATATATTATTTTAATATCCGCATTATTGTGCTAAATTGCTCATTTGCTATCTATTTTACTAGATTTTGTTATAAAATTCAACATGTGTGTCATCATCCCTATTATGTTGGTTTGAAACGGAGGACCCAAATAACCCGACACGGATGATGGTCAATTGTAAAGGCTGGCGTACACTAGACTCGCCGAGGCGAATCGAATCGAATCGCAATAATTCGCCTCCTATATTTTCTAATGCAACTGCGTCCATTGACGGGCGCGCTGCGGCTCTTCGTCAATGGACGCAGTTGCATTAGAAAATATAGGAGGCGAGAATTATAGCGATTCGATTCGATTCGCCTCGGCGAGTCTAGTGGATGCCAGCCTTAAAAAGTTGTTAGGTCGCCGTAGTCTGAATAATATTTCGTATAGTCAGACCAAGCTGTCATAATTATATATATAGAAAGTTGACGTTTAAAATAACAGTTGCACAGTATGTGCTATCAAAATCGCTACCAACTTAGCTTGGTTTGACTCTAGTTGGCTAACAATTACCACCGTAACAACATCGTAATTACAGAAGGTACTTTTTAGGGTTTCGTACCCAAAGGGTAAAAACGGGACCCTATTACTAAGACTTCGCTGTCCGTCCGTCTGTCCGTCTGTCACCAGGCTGAATCTTATGAACCGTGATAGCTAGACAGTTGAAATTTTAACAGATGATGTATTTCTGTTGCCGCTATTACAAAAAATACTAGAAACAGAATAAAATACATATTTAAGTGGGGCTCCCATACAATAAACGTGATTTATTTGCCGTTTTTTGCGTAATGGTATGGAACCCTTCGTGCGCGAGTCCGACTCGCACTTGGCCGGTTTTTTAAGATTTTTTTTGTAAGTCTACAATCTTTATGAATGATTAAATTCTATATAAAGAATTGCATAAATCTTTATGAATAACTTATTATATCAAGAAATCGCTATTTTACGAATTTAACTTATGACTACATTTTGAGACTGACAGTTTCGAATTCGATACGTATATTTATAGGGTAGGTATGTGAATAATGCTAATACTCGTATTATAGTTCGTTCATCAATATCTATATTGCCTACAATGGTGCCCCTTTGCCGTATGTCACCGTGGTAGTTACAATCTAACAAGTATGTAAATAAATGATAGAGAGATATGCATTACCACATAGGTAGGCGGTAAAAATGCTGGACCGTCCTGTGCCTCCCAGTGTAAAAGGGTTAAACTCAAAAAGTGACATTTTTAGGGTTCCGTACCCAAAGGGTAAAAACGGGACCCTATTACTAAGACTCCGCTGTCCGTCTGTCCGTCTGTACGTCTGTCCGTCTGTCACCAGCCTGTATCTCATGAACCGTGATACCTAGACAGTTAAAATTTTCACAGATGATGTATTTCTGTTGCCGCTACAACAACAAATACTAAAAAGTACGGAACCCTCGGTGGGCGAGTCAGACTCGCACTTGGCCGGTTTTTTTTTTCAGTATGGCCGAATAACGTTTCTAACCCTGTTTTCTCTGGATTCTTTCCAAAAAAAATTGGTTTTTGTTTTTAGTTTAGATAGTTTAGGTGATGAATTATAAATTTTCATTTAAATTGACCTGACTTTTGTGAAAGTAACAGAAATATTGGCTTTAAAAAAAAACTTATATCCCTTTTCACAAAAATAATGAATATCTGAAAAGGTTAAACTGCAGTTTCTCTAGTGTTGCTAAAATCTTTTTTAACTTTTGTATTGTGTAAAGAAACCATTTCGGGAATTCACTATAGCATTTTTTTAGTACGATGGTAAAAAAACCAAACCAAAAATAATAATATCAATGTAATTAACGAGTGAATAGGTATCTTAAATTTTTCTGCTGAAATTGCTAATGGTTCAGTACATCAGGACAGTTGTACTTGTTGGTTTTTAGGGTTCCGTACCTCAAAAGGAAAAAACGGAACCCTTATAGGATCACTCGTGCGTCTGTCTGTCTGTCTGTGTCCGTCTGTAACAGCATATTTTCTCCGAAACTACTGGACCAATTAAGTTGAAATTTGGTAAACATATGTAAGTTTGTGACCCAAAGACGGACATGTAACGTAAACGAATGAATTTTTAACATGGGGACCACTTTTGGGGGGTAAATGAGAAAATTAAAAATAAAGTATTTCAAACTATATCGTGTTATATATAAAATGAAAGAACTCATTGTGAGAATCCCGAATATATATTTTTTTATAATTTTAGGATAAACAATTTAGAAGTTGACCATTGAAAATGACCATTCACGCCCCTTTATCTCCGAAACTATTGGGTACCTATAGATTACAAGAAAACCTATTAGAAATTGCAGTCAAGCGTGAGTCGGACTTAATTACTTAGTTTTTGATCCGACCTTTTTAAAGACATTTCACTCACGTTTCACATACAAAATACATTGTTTAAATTTTGTAATGTACGGAGCCCTTGGAACGCGAGTCCGACTCGCTCTTGGCCGGTTTTTCTTCCCCATATTTGTTTTCCTTTTTTGTTTTGTTTTCCAATTATTTCATAGTCAGTCTCATTCCAGTTGTCTTTTCTTCTACAGGACTTTCTTTTTGATATTTGAATTCACTTACCTCTACTTATGAACAAGAATTTTCCTTCGGTTTACTTTTCTCGCAGTGAATTTAGTTTTATATATAGCACACTGAAGTTATAAAAGCTGGCATGCGTCACGAGTGGGGGACTCGGGAGTCGTAGGGCTGTGAGTGTCAACACAAGAGATGTAGTTTTATGCAATTAAACCTGTTACTGGCAAAATTTGTAATTCGGACAAACTCGACTTAAACCCTTTTACACTGGAGGCACAGCTATCAGTTGGAGGGTGGCCAAAGGACAGACTAGACAGGAAAATGCAACCACGACGAATTTAAAGAGGAATTGTTTTACCGTCAAGCCGGTGTTGCATATTGTAATTCATAGTTTTATAACAACAGCCCTGAAACGAAAACAGGAGACTCTTGACACTTTCACATAATTTATTTAACAAAGTTAAGTAAGTTATTAAATGATAAATACCTACACATTGAGCACACATTGATTATTGTTTCAGATTTCAGATACAATCTTGCAGATTTGTCTACAGCCTTTTGTCAATCATCGGTCAATGTACTGTTGTGTATTTTTGTTTACTGGAGTTATTTACAGATTCAAACCCTAATCTCTCTTCAAATTGTAAGCTAATTTCTGTTACTATAGGGTATTTGACTGTATTTAAAATAAATTATTTTACACCATGCATGAAATAAAGCATCAGAAGATTAATAGAGAAACCTAGACATCTGTTATTTTTAGGCACAATTTCTATTTTAAAACCCGTATAAAACTATAAAGAGTAGGTAATTTGATTGTGACGTCACATGCTAGTGTTTCATATAAATTTCGTAGTAAGAAATCGTTTTGACAGTTCGAAAAATGAAACAGATTTGACTAGTAGTCACAACCCTATTTTATAAAATGTACATATTAATAAACACACATAATTAAAATCAACTACCATATATGGTAGTTAAAATTACATTGTACTAAATAAATGTTGATTCACAGCAGCCTTAGTCTTCTACGTCACCAACTGCATAACAACTATATTATTTCTGCGCGTGGCAACAAGATGGCCGAGGCTCTGCCAACTTATATCAAAAACCGAGGCGTCAGACCCAAGCATTGACCGGACACTTATTAAAAAATGTAGGGTGACATCTGTACTAGTCCTAACAATGGCTTTGCGTAAGTATTATACTTATGCTGGGGTCAAAATCTTCAGAAAAATGGGCGCCATTCGTGTGGACAATATAATTCATAATGGGAAGTAATTAAATGATCAGCCATTTTTAAAACTGATCTGCAAAAAAAAAATTGCCATCAAACCATTTGGGCAGCATACAAATATGTTGCCGGCAATAAATAAAAATTTAGCTGCAACTCTTGTTCAGCAAATAATTCACAAACGGTCAACATTATAACCAAATATCCATCTGCTTAATAAATAGTTGAGCTGCAAAATTATCAGATAAATTGTAATCCAAAATAAAATAGTCCGCTTACCCACTGACTGCTTAACAAAATTTGATTAATGGTGGATCGCTTACTGCCGATCAAATAATTAATTTGCCAACCAAATCAATTTAGAGCAGCTCATTATGACATTAATTGCGAACTGATTTTGAAATACTTGCTAACCTTAAGTTGCTGATCAAATACACATTTTGGCTGACCAAATATATATTTTTGTTCATCAAAACAGGAATATTTTGCAGATCGATTAAATAACACCCATTAATAATATTTAAGATTTAACGATATGAGTACCTTTGATCACCTCCTTTTACTAACGCTACTACGTAGGCGAACAGCAAGCGAACGCGAAGCGAAGCAATGCGGCGCGGGGTGAATCAATCCTTTGATACCTATAGAAGTGTCCTACGTGGGCGATCTCGTTGCGAACGCGAACGCCGTGGGTGCTTCGCTTCGCGTTCGCGAGTTGTTCGCTTACGTAAGACGCTGCATTAGGCTTTCATCGTACAGCTTTTAAAAACTAAGGGTGAAGGGTGATTCTTATGCTTTTTTTTGTGATTTGTAAGATAGTAAGTCATTGTAACATTAAGCTAATTTTACGATTTCATTCACACATTTCGCGTGAATGACTAAAAATACTTGCGTTAAACCGTAAAATTAGCTAAATATCAGTTTACTTTGCAAATTACCTCTGGTTACAATATCCAAACTAAATATTACTATTATCCTCAGATAGTTTTTAATACATACAAGACTTAAGTGTCACAGACCGTGTAGTGTGCCAGATTTTGTAACAGGTGTTTTAATGATTATACTTCCAAAGATATTTTGAAATTGTTTGCAGTGGAACACTTGCTATCCGATTTATCCTCGATAGCAGGTATTATAGACTGCCAGAAAGGAGAGAATGTGTATGAAGCCTTTGTCGTTGCCGGTTCTCCTTGGATCTTTCAATATACAGGATACAGTCCTTACGTAGCAATTTTTACACAGGTGAATGAGGCTATAGTATGTATTTTATACTGTAAATATATATTTATGTTATTTCTACTCTCAGAACCGCCAGCTTTTTCGATACCTACTGATGAGAGAAAAAAAAGAGTCCCTAAAATTTCAATCGTTTGTCGTCCCTTCCGTTCCGTTACCATCATCCAAAGACTATGAAAAATGGTAACGGGGTGAAAAAAAAAACAGGAGACACTTTTTTCAGGGTTGACAGTGTCCCATTGCAACCGAGGTATTTTGACCAGTCTAGTCTAGTCAAAATATTCGAGAGAGAGGTCGAGATATTCGAGAGCGGAATGTGCGCTTTCAGTTATTTTCCATTTCAACTATGTGGAAAGTAAAAAAATCACTACATAGTATAAAAAAAGTCGCTTTCCGCTGTTTGTCGCTATGTATGCTTAGATCTTTAAAACTACGCAACGGATTTAAATGCGGTTTTAACCTATCAATAGAGTAATTCTTGAAAAGCGTAGTGTATAATTTGTAAAAGTTAAGTGTAACCCGTGCAAAGCCGGGGCGGGTCGCTAGTACTAAATAAAAGGAATAATTTGACATAATTCATAAACTTTTCTTTATCTTTTATTGAACAATTAAAGTAAAACTATTGTTATTCATGAAATTAGAAGTATGAGAATTAATAGTACATACTTACATTATTGTCGAGGTGAGGAATGACAGCATTGACGACCGGAAGTTCGTTCTACTTATCATTCAGCGCTACTGTTAGCTCTATAATATTAGTTGTCAGTTAGCGTTAAATTAAAACGTAAAATATAACCCTCTCATTCCTTTAAAATTGTGGGAAATATTTTTAGTTTCAATTTTAATTTAAAACACTGATTTTCCGCCATTATAAAAAAAACTACTTAGTGTATTTTTGTGCCTAAAGGCGAGTTTATAGTTGGTCAAGCAAATCTTGTCAGTAAATAAGAACTAAAAAATCTATACTTTTCTTTTGGGTGCTAGTACTAGTGGATGATAAAGATAGTATGATTCTCTCTGTCTATGTTTGAAATGAGACAGTCCGTTGACAAACTATAGTTACATTGCAGACTATTGCCGAGGATACATTCAATTTAGCCGACCGATCAAATACCGCAATGTAATGAAATGATTGGACAACGCGGGAAAATGATTGGACACTTAATACGACACGACTACTTCTTTAAAACTATCTTGAAGGGGCGGATAGGATAGAAGCGGGGTAGAGGAAAACCCAGACGCAGCTTTTTAGATCAAGTGAAAGAAAAAGTAGGGGTCGTGTCGTATCAAAAAGTCAAAGAGCTGGCGCAGGATAGGGAAAGCTGGAAGATACTCCACCGACAAGAGAATAACTCTTAAGTTAATGATGATGAATGAAATTCGCATGCAAATTCTCGCACCGTATAAATAAGCCCTTAATACCTATACGCTTTTACAGATTATCGGCATCCAATTCACCTTTAACTGGAACTTTTCGGACGTGTTTGTGATTTGCATTAGTTTTTATCTAACGTCTCGACTCGAACAAGTTAACCGTAGAATTGAATCAGTTTTTGGAAAGGTAAGTGAAATTCATCATATCAACACAAAAAATAATTTGATACCAAATACAGTAATGTTGCATAGTATAACAAATTATACATTTTTTTTTTCAGCACACTCCCTCCTCGTTCTGGCGCACTCTGCGCGAGGATTATAGCCGCATTACGGGTTTGGTTCGACAGGTCGATGACGTCATAGGAAGCATTATTTTTATATCGTTCGCAAACAATCTTTTTTTCATTTGCCTTCAGCTTCTTCACACGCTTGCGTAAGGAACATTCCGATAGTAAACTGCTATTTTTAATGCATTTAGAATTATTAAGACGAAAATGCAGGACCCGTGCGAAATCGCCTTTTCATACAAATCATTTTCCTCTCTGAATATTAACATTATTGAAAATATGTTGACACAATTGGCTGTATATCAACCACAGCCCTACGTTTGATTTTTTTTTCGAATTTTTAATACTTATAAGAATTAGGAGCATTTAAAAATTCGTATAAAATCTGTTTTTCACTCCTAATTTATACAATAATGAAAAAGCGAAAAAAGTCTAACGTTCCCTACGTTAGACTTTTTTCGCTAGATATAGATAGCTATTATACATCAAATTATGCAAAAATATTTACCATTATGTCAATATCCAGAAATGAGGACTACGTTTGTATGGAGAACCGGCCGTCCCTTTCCTCTTAAGCAAGAAGTTTAAAATGATCTCTTATACTTAGCCTATTGAAAGCGTTCTAATTAAGGGATGGTGCCTTGCATTTAATAAGGGGTGGCTGGTTTTTTATATGTAAATACATCTCAAAGCCCAGCCCTTATATTACTTCAAAAGTCACTATGGAGATTTTAAAGCTGACTAAATTTGCATAAAAATGTGTAATTTGGTTTACATGTCAGGCCAGCTTCTCAAAGTTGCTTACTTGTTCAATATCGTTTAAAGACCACTAGTATGCACGGTTTGATCCACTTAATAAAATAAACGTCACTTTTTATTAAAAAGTCTTTATTAAGTCGTTTTGTAACAAAAGTTGTCGAAATGGGACTTCCACTTGTAATACAAGCAACAAGCTTTTGATAAACGGGCCCCTGTAAATTTTTTAAACACTTTTAATTTTTAATTTACATACCGAGCGCCTATCGAGTTATAATAGCAAAAATGACTTCTAGAGTCCAATTCTAACGCCGCACACCCATCCACCTCAGGACCCTCAGTGTCTTCATCTCGGTAACTTGGATGGTATGCACATGTCTTTGAGTTGTTGTCGTTGCCCACGTCTCGCAGCCATACATAAGAACCGACCTTATTATACTTTTGTATACCAGACCCTTGAGTTTGACCGGCATTCTTCTGTCACACGTAACACCAGTCACTTCTCGCCATTTTAGCTAAGCAGCGGCTATTCGGTGTTGAATATGCATTCCACATTCCCAGAATGCTGCATCAACTACCCAGATACCTGTACTGATCGCACATTGTGACTAAGTAGTTGCCCGTCGATAGAAATTGGGCTATTGTCGCTTGGATTTGGCTCGTTCGGGGACATGAATTGGGTCTTTGGAACACTCAACACTAAATAGGCCACCGGCCTGTAACTGGTGCTTCCATGACAGGAGTGCTTCCTGTAACTCAATACGGCTCTCGGTACAAATAGCCACATCGTCAGCATAAACAAAAGTCCACTTCGCTGAGTTTTGCGCTGCCTCGGTGAGTGAGTCCAAACCAAAACAGGAAGGGACTCAGTACTGAGCCTTGATGAACGCCTTATACGCGTAATACTACGGTGGTTTTTGGTCTAGAAGTCTTCTGGAAATCGATTTTCGCTCATGTCGTCGCAAATATGGACATATTTGGTATTAGTGCATTCAGTGTGATGTCCTGAACACAAATATATATGACAAGCGCGAAAGTGGTGTTGGTAGTTGCTGTGACGTCGAAAAGTCGGCAGTACAAAGTTTTTTACTGTTTTTTATTAATCATACCATGTGGGGTATCAAATGAAAGGGCTTTGTGAGTAGATCACAAATATATAACATACTGTAACATTTTCACTACTTCGTCTAGCAAATTATTAGAAAACGTTCAAAAATTTCACAATCCACAGTTGACTTTGAACTGCTCTAAATTGAAAATGACTGAATGGATCATTCGAAAATACCTACCAAGTGACTGTGAATATCCTCTATATAATGTTAAAAAATAATTAACCAGATATAACCAAAAATAAGAAAAGTACATCTAGTTGAAAAAAAGTATAATTTTCTGTTACATTAAACTTCAACTATTATTAAAACAAACAAAAAACCAGACTATTTACATATATTTTTGAAACGGTCTTCACTAGCTTTCATTTGGTACCCATATTGCTATAGTAAGAAAAAAAACAACCCCCCCCCCCTCCCTTTTTTTCTTAGCGGGCGCCATTTTCAAAATTTATATAGTCTATGTCACTAACATAATTCTGACGAATTCAACCACATCTCATATGGGCTATATACATTACGCACAAAGAGTCGAGACTGTGTTGCCCGCCGTGCGAGTCACGTGCCAACGCATCATCGTAAGAATGGGCTAGGGTTGTACCTATGATGATTATTGTAATAAAACGAATGTCAACCACATTTTTTATTAGTCAATCAAATATTTAAAAACAACACTATATAATCAACCATTCTATGTTGTTGTTGACACCGGTAGTCCTTAAGACTCTGAACGAACATTATTCATGTTAATTAGTGGTAAGCGGTCTGGGCCACACATATTGTAGACATTGTAGTAATTAGTATAATATGTATTACTTGTAGTGGCTGTTTGTTTACCTAAATAAATTGAAAAAAAAAAAAAAACACTTATAATACCTGACTCAAAAAACTCCCTAATTTACGATTTACCTACTTATGTTCAAATAAATAAATGGTGCCAAATTCATAAAGATAGATTTAAAATTAGTATTTTCACTTTTCTTCGTCTCTCGGCAATGAAAAAACTATAAATTTTCCTTTGTTTTTTTACTACTGCACAATAATTACGTGGTTTCGGCATTTCGAAGCGTAAGCGCGGGAAACGTGCGGTGCGAGCGCTCAGGCGTGCGTTCGGCGGCCCTCTGTCGGTTGTATCGTCGACGATACGCCGAGCGGTAGGCATATAGCGCGTGGCCTTGAGCGAGTGACGGAGTCTTAGTCGTACATCTATCACTCGTTCATGACGTTCATACAGCTTCATAGTACCTATGGCTGAAAAGCTTGATACCGCGATAGTTATTGCACTCATACTTGCTTCCTTTATAATTGATGTTTGCTATTTGAAAATATACTTTTATACAATTTCTTAAATTTAATCAGTCTAACGTTACACAAAGTAAATAACTTAACACGAACGTGTCATGCTATTTCAGTCAGTCTCAGTACAAAAAGTACTGCTGAGGTTGACTGAAGTAGCATGACAAATACGAACTATTCCGAGAAAATACGAATAAAGGATTATGCACTACATCTGTACGCCTTACGCTGCCGAAGCATCTCAAAGACTACCGAACCTTCCTGAAGACTGCCTCGGCGTGCATGCCGAGGCTACCGATACGCCCGTGCCTTGCCGATAGTGGGCGCCGGGCCTTGGTGATTTTTGGCCGTAACGTATATCTTTAGCGGGGACAAATCAAAAACAAGCTCCAAAATTGTATGGTTTTTTCGGACAGGTTGTTCTACATCAGATACTTGGACGAGATTAACATGAGTATTTTGTCACTATTATCATATATAATATCCAGCCGACCCTTATTTTATGCAAAGTAGAATGTAGCATTCAACCGGGCTATATTGGCTCTTGGCTCTTTACGACTAATGCATCATAATTTAATGACAGTTTCTATTGAACCACAGGGAGGGAATAAGAAGAAATCCCTCATGTCGGCTAGGAGAGCCGGATGAAAGGTAAAATGACGTCCATATCAGATTATCTTTCTACGACAATTTCTATTAATAAACTTAAACAAATATTTGTCAATTTGAAATTGCAGGCCATTTCAAGGCTATGAGCAAACGATATATTTCGTGTACTCATTCGGGTTCTTAATCACGCGCTCGCTGGCAGTCTCGCTTATCGCTTCGCGCGTGCACACCGCCAGTCGGGAACCCGCGCACACGCTCTACTTTGTGCCATCCACAGCTTACTCTGTAGAGGTAATGTCCTTCATGATGTATTTACTCGTATGGTAATCTAGTACGGCGGTTTTTGATCTAGAAGTCTTCTGAAAATCGATTTTCTAATAATTTGTTAGACGAAATAGTGAAAATGTTACAATATGTTATATATTTGTGATCTACTCACAAAGCCCTTTCATTTGATATCCCACATGGTATGAAAATATTTATCAGTACGGTTTTTACTCACTATTATTTTTAGTCGCTTTTGGCGACATGTTTCGGATTCTTTGGGAATCCATCCTCAGGCACGAGTGTCCGCGGCGGTTGTACGTCGTGCACTGCCCGCGCCGCCGCACGTACAACCGCCGCGGACACTCGTGCCTGAGGATGGATTCCCAAAGAATCCGAAACATGTCGCCAAAAGCGACTAAAAATAATAGTGAGTAAAAACCGATAAATATTTTGAAATATGTCTCACGATAATTTAAGTGCGACCACATGGTATGATAAAAAAAAGTAAAAAACTTTGTACTGCTGACTTTTTGACGTCCCACCACTTTCGCGGTTGTCATCTCATGTATTTGTGTTCAGGACATCACACTGAATGCACTGATACCAAATATGTCCATGTTTGCGACGACATGAGCGAAAAGTAACCTAAAGCCTGTTCCGCCAAGCCACTAATCTGACAAGATCAAATACTTATTGAATAAACAGAAAAATAGGTACATATTGCATAACCATAACTAAAAAAGGGGTGGAAACATCAGAGTTTAATTAGACGATAATAAGTACTAGTAGTTCGCCCCGAACAGAACTCGCGGTAGTCGCGGTTATTACGAGTATTTACTGTAGATTCATAGACATTATTTAATTTTCATTAATAAAAAATGTGCAAATTCAAGATGGCTGCCGTTTTTTATAATTATGTTACCAGGGCCTTTCAGATTCTCATACATGAATTTTCATTACGCTCGGGACAAAAATGACAAAAATCGAGATGGCGGCCATTTTTTACACATTTTGTCCACAGACAATTTTTTTGTTCGTATTCAAAGTTTTCTCTAAAGTTTTTGTGTATCCCTTACGATATGTGCACATTGGCATAATGCGAATTCGGTACTACCAATGTGTCTAAAGGAGTTGGTTCTTCGAGCATTTCTCATAATGCAGCAGACTATTAAAATACGGCTCACCTAAGTCGCCAAACTAACAGAGACATATTCTATAATCCCGCCAGGCGTCAATAATAGCATAGTTTGTTAGAAGAAGTCTTATACTGTTCTACTAATTTGTTAAATGACCCATTACATTTAATATTAGATTTAATTCATATTATTAAATTACAATACAATATAGATTATTCTAGACTCAGATTATGGAAAGGGCTTATTATAAACAAAGATAGATATAACTCCGTAATAGATGGATACAGTCTAAGGAAAAAACGTGCCTTGAAAATCACGAAAATTTGATTCTCGATGAGAAGGCGCCACTAGTTTTGGCCTACTCTCGTATAGAGGGCGTTGACGGTTTCATTTGTTATTTATAATTTTAACGCATATCAGTGAAAGAACATGGGTCAAAATCATATAAAAATAATAATTGCAAATAAAAAAAACATTTATCTATATTTAAATACATTTTAATTATTGGCGGACACCTAAGACTGAAAAAAATAAAAAATAATAATTTGAAAAAATATATCTCCATTTATGAATTACTTTAGTCAAAAATCTTTAGAATAAAATAAATATAAATAAAAAAACACAAACGCAACTTCTATATAAACTAATTCAAAAACGAAAAGTTAAATTTAGTGAAAAGAAAACTTATTCTTTGTTGTAAGGTTTAAAAACATTTGACATCGATCGCATTCGCAAATACGAGTATCATCTTCTAAACATTCTGGAATGTCAAGCATAGGCTTCCTGCACCCACCCATGGCAACTGGAGCACTGTATCCAGTCTTCGTCGTGGTCTAAATATACTAATACGAGCTGCATCGACCAATTGCGGCTGTTTTTCCCCCTTTTTAGGGTTTCGTACCTCAAAAGGAAAAAACGGAACCCTTATAGGATCACTCATGCGTCTGTCTGTCCGTCTGTCTGTCTGTCTGTCCGTCTGTCACAACCTATTTTCTCCGAAACTACTGGACCAATTAAGTTGAAATTTGGTGCACATATGTAAGTTTGTGACCCAAAGATGGACATGTAACGTAAACAAATTAATTTTAAATACGGAGGCCACTTTTGGGGGGTAAATGAGAAAATTAAAAAATAAAGTTTGTCAAACTATATTGTGTTACATATCAAATGAAAGAGCTCATTGTGAGAATCTCAAGTATATATTTTTTATATTTTTAACATAAATAGTTCAGAAGTTATTATAGAAAATAGGCAAAAAATGACCATTCCTCCCCTTTATCTCCGAAACTACTAGATCACAAAATAGATCTTTACCTATAGATCACCGGAAAACCTATTAGAAATGTGCAGTCAAGCGTGAGTAGGACTTAATTACTTAGTTTTTGATCCGACCCCTACGGGTTTTTTAAAGACATTTCACATAAAAAATACATTGTTTAAATTGTGTAATGTACGGAACCCTTGGAACGCGTGTCCGACTCTCACTTGGCCGGTTTTTTTATCTTTGCTCTTCACTTGTTTATTTAGTTTTAGTTTTCCCACAGCTTCTTTTTTTACTTTTTAAATTGGTAACTTGCTTTCCTTTATATATCAAATTTTCGCTTCTTTCACACCTGTTCCAATTTTTTTTTCTCTTCCATTTTCCCTTGCCCGTTCTTCTGTCTGAAACATCGTAGGTACAAAATACAACCGAAAAAAAACATAGTAACTGTCCGGCATTACGGGACTACTACTGTGTCCGGTAGGTACTGACGGGATAGGATCATCATTACAATGATTTATTGTGTACCTCAACTATTTCAATTATGTAAAAAAAATTATAGACTACGAAATTTAAGTAATTAGGGAGTTTATTAAAAATAAACATCCACCTGAACATAAAAAATTGGCCGAAACACTCACCCGAAACTTATGCAACGCAGTGCATTCCCTACAAAAACACTCCCACAGTCGCTGCGGGCGACACAAGGCCCGCAGCGACTGTGGGAGCGTTTTTTTAGTGTTTTTGTAGGGTATGCACTACGTTGCATAAGTCGCGTCCCATGCACGTCCATGGTACGTCCCTCGCGCCACTTTTACTTATTCTTGAATTGCTCGCGTTGTAAGTTGCCGAGATAGTACGTGTGCGGCACTATGTACCGTCCGTGGTTACGGGACTTCCCCCTATGTATCATAAAACTAGGGTTTTAAAAGTGATCCACGAGACTGTAATCCATGGCAACGAGTGATAAAACAAAGTTGATTCACCTGCCATCCATATTTATTTACAGGTACAAAGATTTTTGGATCAGATACACGGTGATACGATTGCTTTGAGTGGCCTTAAATTTTTCGACGTTAAACGTGGACTAATTTTAACGGTAAGTAAATGCACGATGTGATTAACAAAAATATTGTATGTTCCAAAATTAATAACAGTATGTCGTATTTTAGATAGCTGGAACCATTGTGACTTATGAACTTGTGCTCATGCAGTTCACTGGAGTGTCACCAACGCCGTCGCCTTCTACCATTACTATACCAATATTTATTAACTCTTCTTATAGTAAAGTTTAGTGCTTATGTTAATTTTGATTTTCTTCCCTTACTTGCAGTTATGATATCAATCAATCAATATTTATTATTTGTCATATCCTTCTGTTTGACTAATTATCAAACTGAATTAATATTAATTCATATTTAATAATAGCAGCCACCACCTGAAAGGATCGTTGTTAATCGTTATATCGGACATATCCATACTAATATTATACATGCGAAAATGTCTGTCTGTCTGTTACGTCTTCACGCTTTAACCGCTGAAGCGATTTAGTTGAAGTTTGGTACATAATTTGGGTCCCGGGGAAGAACATGGGTAGTTTTTATCCCAGAAGTCATCCTTTAAGGGGGTGAAAAGAGGGGTGGAAGTTTGTATGGGGAATCGATAAAAAGCAGATAGGATAAAAAATAAGCTACCCAAATTACTAACTCAACGCAGACAAAGTCGCGGGCAAAAGCTTGTATTTATATAGTAATAATTGGTATTAATCGGAATTAGCTAGGTAAAATTTCCGAATTATCCAATAAATCCAATCCAATAAATATCCAGTATAAGACAGAAATAAGCCTACCTATTAAATTAAAACTTACTTTCAGTAACAGTGTTCTATCTAGAGAAAATAGTCCCATTCCTTGCAACGTCACCCAATCAAACTTCAGCTGAGTTTTCAGTCTGTCAACCTGAAATAATTAAACTTTATTGAAAATGGCTTAATACGAAATGAAATAATATTGAATGATGAAATAACAGTTTTCTCGGATTGTATCGCGTTTAATGTATCTACTTATTTAAAATCCATTCACGACTCGCTGTACAGTTTTTTTTAAATAAGGTTTACTCTAGGCTAAGATAAGAAAACGATACGATTTAAAGTTAAAATGGGGCAACTACAGCTCTTACAAAAATCCACTGTGACCCACTCTCCCCTACAATCCGGAGCGGTGGTCGCAACCCCGTTCCCGTAGGCGCCTCGGATTCCCCTGGTCTCGCGGTCTCGAATGCTACCGGTACGAAGGCGTGTCTTAAGTCTCCGGCAAGCTCGGCCGAATTTCACTTTCCCATACAAACGGAGTTCCGGTTTAATTTTAAAACTACGTTTTGGATAGTAATGAAATTTTGCACATACAATAATATGAGGTATATCTAGGTCTGAAATTAGTTTATATACCTCTACCTATTAGTTTATAAAACAAACGAAATAGAGAAAAAACAAGTTTTGTATGAAAAACGTAAATTCGCTGTACTTTTTTAACTATGGTATCTAAACTTACATAAACTAATTTCAGACATAGATATACCTTATTCTATTGTAAGTACAAAGTTTCAGCGCAAACTAGCTTCTCATTTTAAAATGAGAGCGGAACTACGTTTGTATGGAGAACCGCGCTTGCCGGAGACCCTTAACTCAAGGGCGGAGTTTGTGTGCTACAGCTTGGCGGCGGCGGCGCTGGCAAAAGAGCCAAATTGATTGTGTAGGTAGGTAGGTATAGAGATTTTCAATAAGGTAGCGCCCAGATCAGCGCGGTAGACGTTGAAATGAAATAAAACACACAGCGTGATCCTATAAGGGTTCCGTTTTTTTCCTTTTGAGGTACGGAACCCTAAAAACAAGCTGTGTGTGAGGTATGAACAAAATTATTGTTTTTATTTAAAAGGCCCATACATATGTGCCATTAAGTGTGGATTATGACATCGTTCAAATGCCCGCCTCGGCTTTCTACAGTGGCACGGATCCGGAGTCGACTGTGAAGGGCCACCACGTCTACCGTAAAATGGGCGCAATGCGCGCAACGATTACGTAACGTACGCAAAGATTTGAACGTGCTGTTTAATCAAGTAACTTGCCATGGTGATTAGGCATAAGTAACTGAATAATAAACAAAGATTTGACAGATGTCACCAAAACAAAATGGCCGCCACGAGCCGCCAAAGTCTACCCGCGCCAATTGAAAAACCCTACAATTATTCTTTGTCGTGTACGGGCAGACGGAGGAGGCGTACGTGGAGATGAAGCTAAATCGACAATTTACTGAAATGTAAGGGGGTATAATATACGTACGTAACCCATTTTTCTAGTAGCAGTTGTTTTCTGTGAAGGTCGCAGTTCTAACCTTGTCTAGTACTAATATCTTCCATTTCCATTTTACACCTATAATACTCTCAAAGTAACAAAACGGATAAGTATCACCAACAAATATGTTAGAACACCGCAATGTGACTGCTAATAATCATCGAATGAAATGCACGCACACGATTGGCTGCTCGTGTCTGTCGTGGCTGTACGTCTCAATTAAACTGCCAACGAATTTTTGAATCTTGCTGACCAAATAATAATTTTACAGCTCGACTATTTATTAAGCAGATGGATATTGGTTATAATGTTAAACCGTTTGTGAATTATTTGCTGAACAAGTGTTGCAGCTCGATTTTTATTTATTGCCGGCAACATATTTGTATGCGGCCCAAATGATTTAATTGCTATTTTTTGCAGATCGGTTTTAATAATGGCTGATCATTTAATTACTTCCCGTGTAACTTCCTTTACTTCCTTTTTGCCGTCCAAATGTTTTTTTGTCTGCATGCCTTTCTTTCTCTTTTATGTAAGTACTATGTTGTGGCGGCAAATAAATGTATTTTCTTTCTTCTTTCTTTCTATAATATTATAGACGAAGCGTTGCTGCCCCTACTAAGTAAGGTAAAAAGATGGACAGATTCAGGTCAGGAAGATTATTGCAATGCTAACACTGTCTCACTTACAAGTCATAAATATATTTTTTAGTTTTAAGCAATATTGAATGGTATGATACATAAAATCTATTATGGATATGTATTATAAATATATCTATGATTGCTCTAATTATAAAATAGAGATACCTCTTTAACTTTGCTCACCCGTAACCATCATGATGTCGACTCTTTGGCTTCCCCAATCTAAGTGATCTGAGGCTGAACAACCGTCTGTTTAACTCTCGCTTACTTCTACCACTTGCTAACTCAAGTGTTGCCAGGTAAGTCAGTTTTAATACAATTGTATCAGTAATTACTAATAAATCATGGTATATGTATATGGTAAATGACTTCATGATAGAACCTGTAGGTTACTTTTCCCGTTTTCATACCTCAACATTGAAAATACCGTGGCACATTGTTTGCAGAAGAGGTAAGACGCTTTGTGAATGTATCCGGATATCGGCTGCTGCTAGGACTACAC
The DNA here is from genome assembly GCF_947568885.1 of Cydia strobilella. Taxonomy (NCBI): domain Eukaryota; kingdom Metazoa; phylum Arthropoda; class Insecta; order Lepidoptera; family Tortricidae; genus Cydia; species Cydia strobilella. Next base: position 36,576,830 of record NC_086068.1, read on the forward strand.
CGCAGGCTCTTGATATTAACCAACTCAGAGATAACATATAGTAAATCCTATTTATCGGTGGTCCTTGTTCGTTACTGAAAATATAGTACAACGATTTCAAACAAGTTTACTTGAATAAAAAAACACACACTCTTGAAAGGTTGAATGAGTACTTCTCTTCTCACTTTTAGTTCACTAGTTCAGTGGTTAAACAAATCCGTCTATAAGATCGACAGTACTGAGGGCCCACCGCCGAGTACCGCGAAATACAAATATCGAAGTTTCACCCGATCCCGATTAGGACTTCCAAATACCGGACCTCTTTTGGAATACCGGTATTAATACCGAAACTATCTTCATCAATCCCGGGATCCCGGTATTGAAAATGAATTCGGAGTTTCATTAAAAATTGTGAATAAAAAGTGCTAAATATTACATTTCATAAGTCCTAAGCTTTAAAGGACAATAAACAATCAAATAATTTCGCTATCTGCAATGATTTAATTTTGGTCATAATACTCGTACACAGGTTTTAACAGCTTGGTAATAGTTTTATCCGGCGTGTTAGGGCTAGTCACAGTCACTACTCACCAGTCACTTAAGTACCTGTTACGGATTTTTAGTTCAACGTATTGGCTAATTTAATGTAATAACACCTTTGAATCTTACATTCGCGAGCTAGACCTATTGTCTATGTGCATTGAAAAACAGAGTGTAGAGGCAGCTAAATTATTTATATTTCAGGGAGGCACTTGAATCGTTGGATTCAACATGCCTCCCCTCAATGCTGATTCACAATGATGGAGTACTGCATTTTGCTCCCATTAAAATACTAGCGTTTACATGTTTGTAATCTAAAAAGCGCAAATCAAGTGTTTTCATGGCCTATATCCATAGGCCTATATGTATATACATACTATAGGCATATATCATAATATGTACAAAATAAATACATACTTACAATATTTTTTGTTAAACGAACTATTACTGTAGTTCATTTAACAAATAATACATAGGACATATTACTTATTGAACGTACGGAAACGTGTGTGTGTAGAAAAAAAAGCATACTTTATCCCAAGAAAAAGTTGCAAGCAGATGAAATACAAGTTGTTAAAATTTGAAAGCAGGATCAAAGCGCCGAGTTTATCGCCAACCCTGCGCACCAGTGCCGCCTGCTGGACGTACGCCTGCCGAAGCCGGCGCCACGTTTGCACTTGCGAGAATGATTTACCTTCAAACTGGAACATTAAAATACCCCAATAATTTTTGGAGTAATACTCAGAAAAAGAAAACAATATAACTAAAAACCGACCTTCATTTTCACGTTCTAAGCGCAGCTGAATTGGCTCGATGAAGACCAATCAGCACATCACGGCAACATTAAATTTTAACGCTTTTATTAATTTTAATTTTTTTTTGCAGGCATTGTATTACGAATGTTACATTAGAATTCTGAAACTACCTACCTATAAATAATCTGTTTAATAATTTATCTCTTCGAATTTCACGCATTTTCGAAAAGAGTTATTCTAGAGAAGAAAGAGGAAAATTCTGTAAAATTTTTGCAAACCCTCGTGTGTCTTTTATTCATAATGCGTTTGATAAAATTATGAAGATGTGTACCTTAATGCTTTGGTTATATTTGTTGTGTTTTACTGTTTTTATAATACAATACGTTCTCCAATTCAATGTGCGATACTTTGAAGTCAACCCCATACTAACAAGAATGATGATCAAATCCTGAAAGTTCCACATGATAGTGGCAAATTTACTGAGTAAGAATATGGGTACTCCCAAGAACAAACGGTATTCATCTGGAACAATAAATAATCATTGTCAAAAAAAAAGACGACAAAAGAGGTCTACATGCTATAAAAATCATTTACGACTTGTTGCATCGATAACAATTACAATAAATATATTCATAGTTTCATTTCACCAAATAGTACAGTTTAAGTTCAAATGATTGATTTGCAGATAGAAATAGAAAAATCACTATAAGTATCTATGCTTTTAAGATATAACGAGTTCCCTTAAGCCCTAATGAAACCCGAAACTGGACCTTAACAAAAATATTGCTTAAAATCTTTACTTGCTTAACAAACTTAACGAAGAAGACAGACAAATGATCAAACAGTAAAAAGGTGTAGCTGAAGAGTTCCATTCTGGTGTTCATCAGCAGCGACTTCATCGTCTGGCTGGTGCTGGTTTTGAATGCAAATTGCTTGATTCGTTGATGAAAATACAAAAATCCCTATATGTCTAAGATTTAAGAGGTTTCTTTAGTTCGTCATGTATTCCATAGTCAGACCTGGATTTTGACAAAAATGGGAACAATTAGGAAGTGAATCTATAAGTTTACGCAATTCTTTTGCAATATGTTTTGAAATAAAACTATGAAAACGGATTATATCGCGTATATTGAATTTATAATACATCCCGTCGTTTCAAACCCTTTACAGCGTTCGTGGTCAACGGGTGACTGAGGAAAAACTACAAAGTGCAAAAATACCCAAATACAAAAAATAATGAACCATCATAGACTGTAAACTTTAAGGCTGGTTGTACATGTAAAATCGGTTCATCGTTTTCTAGTTTTATTTCATGAGTAGCTATCGTGGTAACCGAAGACAATATTCAATATGTTTTGATTATACTTACATGAATTAAGTAAAAAACCATGAGAAGTCAAAATGTATCGTTCAAAATATTCCTCGGGCGGGCAATCAAAACCTGTCGCTGCCATCATACTTAATACGTGTTCCACTAGAAAAGTACAACTTAATTAATTTAGGCTCGCAGTCATTATCGATTCGCAGACAACGTTTCGCCAAACATATTTTCGTAGTGATTAGTAGATGTAACTTGTAGTCGACTAACGTTTGGTATATAGACTTTCGATTCTTCGCTCTTGTGTAAATTAGCAGAACAACTATTGGAAGAAATTCATTTGGCAGAGTACTCTTTTTGTTTAAGCAACCTATAACAGGAGCATTTAATTAAACTGGAGGCTCTACTCCTCAAACTGACCAACATTTGTTCAGCAACTTTAAAAAATAACGTGTTTTGTTTTTTATTACACTTTAAAGTTTATTCTAAGACGCAATGTATTGCAAAATTTGTTATGTTTAAAGGGTGACAAGCAACGTCAAATACACAGATGGCAGCGTACATTAAAAATAATATTTAATTAGTATGAAAAAGGTATAATCTAAAAATTTCATAATTTTTAAAAGTTGCTGAACAAATGTTGGTCACCCTACAGTTTAATTTAATGCTTCGGTTACGAGAAATACCCGGTATATTTTTTTTTTCAGTTTTCGTTGTCATTTTTAAGGAAAAAAGTGACAGTTTTTTTATACAATTAGCAATTGCAGCACTAGATTAATTGATTGAAAATTGTTGCAACTAGGTTTGTTGCAAGGTCTATAGAACCCTTTTTGTATATACCTACCTACTTTGATAGGTACCTACGATCGAAACTCCTACGGCAGTCAATAAAAAGCTGGCATTAAATATTTGTAGTAATTGTAGGAGAGAGTGGGCCACGGGTCAACAGTGGATCTTTTGCTATAACTTTACTAATATTACTTGTATACAGGGGTAAGCGCTCACGACGTTACCGCTTACGATGATACCATCTCACCTTAAGAACTAAAATTCGCAGTAATGAGCATCGGCTTCCAAGTAGCTGTAAAACTATTTTTTACACGATTTCTAAAGAATCGTTTTCTTTATGGCTTGTGATAACAAATTCTTTCATTACTGTACCTAAATATGTTTTTAATGTATGAAAAGTCGATCTATTACCTTATTTTGACCATAACACAAACAAATACATTTTTGAGTGATTTTATTATACAACTACTATCAATGGGGAAGCGTGGATCATATGAAATTGGGTCACAGTGGATCAAAGAAAAATCGGGCATTGGAAATAGGTTTTCTTTTACAAAAAAAACATGATTAAAGAAACACAAAACTAATATAAATCTGCACGCAGAGCGAAATTGCTGTTCTTTAAGTTGTAGCCAGTATGCTAAAAATAAGATAAAAAAACCGGCCAAGTGCGAGTCAGACTCGCGCACGAAGGGTTCCATACCATTACGCAAAAAAACGGCAAAAAATCAAGCTTGTTGTATGGGAGCCCCACTTAAATATTTATTTTCTTCTGTTTTTAGTATTTGTTGTTATAGCGGCAACAGAAAAACATCATCTGAGAAATTTTCAACTGTCTAGCAATAACGGTTCATGAGATACAGCCTAGTGACAGACGGACAGATAGACAGACAGCGAAGTCTTAGTAATAGGGTCCCGTTTTTACACTTTGTCTACGGAACCCTAGAGATCACCGCACACTGTGAAAAATTATTATCAACGGATATGAACAAAGTTTTGCTCAAACAATGCAGCATCTCTTATCGATTCGGTTAATCTGACGTGATCCTCTGTTACCCACACATGGGTAACAGTTTTTTTTTTAATGTTTGTTACTCCATTTGTTACTCATTTCTGGACCGATTTTGAAAATTCTTTTTTTGATTGTAAGTATATACATACAAATTGGTCCCGTTTTTGTCAAAAAGCAGTTCTGATGATGGGATCCATGAACCGAGGAACCGAGGGATCGAGGGAACTCCTCAAATGTTAAAGGCATACATATACAGGGTGGGCACAGGGATTCCGACACACTTTAACCATGAATTCTAGTGCCTATTTGGATAAAAAAAAGTAATATAACAATGCCATAGAAAGCCTAATTTACGAGATATTCAATTATTTAAGTAATTTCGAAGTTAAAAAAACTCAAGGCTAACACGCCCTTATAATGTGACGTAATCATACATACCAAGACACAAACAATCACACATGCAAAGCAGAAGTGTTAAAAATAGTAAACTTACCTGTCACCTGCTATAAACTAGACTGCCAATAACAGCAGACAGCAAAAAGTTTGCTTTAGGTATTTAGGGAAATTAATTTTATGTGTATTGTTGGAAGCGAGGCGATTGCTGTGTAAAAAACCATGATACGACTAAACGAACTCTCATACCTTGGTGCAATGATCTAATCTCAAGAAGTACTCCAAAATTATCAACTTACCTTCTACCAAAGTATCGAGTAGTGTGCAAACTTTTTCTTAAATGACTTAAAAATGATAGGTAGCCTTGTCACATGAGTCAAAGTTTTACATTTAAAGTCATAGGATAATCTGATTACTATGCCGCTACAATATTCTTCGCATCACTTATCAGATATTCATTACATTTATGGGTATTGTGATGGAAATGCACGTCGAGCAGTTGTTGAGTATAGGAGACGATTCCCCAACCGTCGTACTCCGCACCATTCAACCTTTACAGCTGTTCATAGACAGTTCAATGAAAGGGGATTACGACCATTACGTCCGGAAAGAGCACTAATTAATTTAGACCTACATACTGAAAACCGTATCATGAATCTAATAATCGAAGATCCCACATTATCGTCGAGAGCTGTGAGCAGAATTGTTCACGTCAATTACAGAGTGGTGTTACGTCTTTGGAAAAGGTATGGGCTTCGTCCGTATCACTTGAGGAAAGTACAAGGTCTACTTCCTGCTGATGGCCTAGCCAGGGTGGCTTACTGCCAGAGAATAAACCAAAAGCTGGTAGAAGATGCAGATTTTCTAAAAAAAAATTTATGGACGGATGAAGCCTGCTTTACCAGAGAAGGCATTTTTAATTCACATAATATGCATATGTGGTGTGAAGAAAATCCACATGCAAAGTGGGTTTATACCCACCAACACAAATTTTCTATTAATTTGTGGGCTGGGATCATTGGTGACGTTTTGATAGGTCCAATCGTGTTCCCACAACGGTTGAATTCTGAGAATTATTCAAATTTCTTGAGGAATGACTTGAATATTTTACTCGAAGATATTGATTTACAGACCAGAAACACCATGTGGTTTCAGCATGACGGGGCCCCACCCCACTTTGGCCTTGCGGTGCGTAACTGGTTGAACCGTGCATATCCTAACCGCTGGATAGGACGTGGAAGCGAAGCAATAGCCTGGCCCCCCAGATCGCCCGACCTCACACCCTTGGATTTCTTCTTCTGGGGAGCATTGAAGGACAAGGTGTACGCCAGACCGATAGATTCGAGAGAGGAGTTATTGCAGCGAATCATGGCAGCTTCGGATGAAATAAGAAATAGTAATTTCTTATTAAGTCGTCAATACAGAGTACGAATAGCTCTTTGTATTGATAATAATGGTTTGCATTTTGAAAATTTAATGCAATAATAAATAAAATTCATGTAACAAATACTTGTATTTTATTGGTCCTCGTAATACAAATAACAACATTTAAATACGAAACACTAGCTAGATCGTGTTGGGACTTAACGAATTATGCGATAATACGACGACTTATGTGATACGAAATCAGTAAGTACCTAGTTTTAACCAAATTTTTACTGTCTGAATTACATTAATTTGTACAAATTAATAATAATTAATACAAAATGTAAATTAGTCCAACCCGTAGGTGTCATAATACACATAAGTCATACTCAAACTCATAACATTATCATGTTTATCTAGTGTACGTTGTCTTGGGCTCTTGACAATCAAGTGTCATATTGGTGTCGCATGTTGTCTTTTTCACTCTTTCAAACTAAAGATACGTTCACAAGTTAGTACTATCGTTAATTGATTTATTTTGTTCCAGAAATCAAGTAAATTAATTAGGCAATTTTGGACCCATGTTGATATAACATTTTTCTTTCGTAACACTGCCAGGAATCCACGGTTAAAGTCTGTCGGAATCCCTGTGCCCACCCTGTAGTGATTTTAGTATTTTCATCAACAAATCAAGCACCTACATTTAAAAAAGTGACATTTGATGAAGTGGAACTGCTGATGATGATCAGAACGGAACTCTTCAATGACGCATAGTTCACGTTTGGCGATTTGTCCTCTTCGTTATGTTTGTTAAGCAAGTTAGGTTTTCAAGAAACATTTTTGTCAATCTCGAATTCTGAAGATGGGATCCATGAGGAATCGAGGGAACTCCTCAAATGTGAAAGGCATACATATAGTGATTTTTGTATTTTTATAAACAAATCCAGCACTTCCATTTTAAAAAGTGACATTTGATGAAGTGGAACTGCTGATGATGATCAGAATGGAACTCTTTAATGACGCATAGTTTACGTTTGGCGATTGGTCCTCTTCTTTATGTTTGTTAAGCAAATTAAGTTTTTAAGGCATATTTTTGTCAAGCTCGAGTTCTGACTTCTGATGATGAGATCCACGAGGAACCGAGGGAACTCCTCAAATGTGAAAGGCATACATATAGTAATTTTTGTATTTTCATCAACAAATCCAGCATTTACATTTAAAAAGGTGACATTTGATGAAGTGGAAACTGCTGATAATGATCTGAATGTAATTCTTCAATGACACATAGTTCACGTTTGGCGATTTGTCCTCTTCTTTATGTTTGTTAAGCAAATACAAAGACATATTTTTGTCAAGCTCGAGTTCTGACTGCTGATGATGAGACCCACGAGGAACCGAGGGAACTCCTCAAATGTGAAAGGCATACATATAGTGATTTTTGTATTTTCATCAACAAATCCACCATTTACATTTAAAAAGGTGACATTTGATGAAGTGGAAACTGCTGATAATGATCTGAATCTTCAATGACACATAGTTCACGTTTGGCGATTTGTTCTCTTCCTTATGGACCCAGACCTAAACTTGGACCCGGACTCGGACCCGGACCCGGGTCTGGACGTGGACCCCAACTCGGACCCGGACCCGGACCGAACTCTGACCCAAACTTGGACCCGGACAGCCGGACCCAGACCCGGACCCGGAAATGCTACTAGAAAAGTGGGTTAGGTGGTTAGTTGGGTTTTGAACTGCGATTCTCACAGAACAGAACTGCTATCAGAAAAGTAGGTTAGGTTAGAGCTGTGACCCTTACAGAAACGAAATGCTATCAGAAAACTAGGTAAGGTTAGGTTAGAACTGCGACCCTTACAAAAACGAAATGCTATTAGAAAAGTGGGTGGTTTTACCTCCTTTTCTACATAGTTAGGCAAAAGAGTCTGTCTTTTTCATTTCATTGTCTGGAATCTAAGAGTGCACCATCAACAATAAGTGAACTTTCAGCGACCCCCATTGAAGTCGGTTTTTTTTTCTTAAAAATTATTTAAATATTATTTTATTTTATTTTATTTTATTTCTAGCTTTCCTTCCAGCTTTTTTCTTAATAAGGGTTAAGAGTTAGATTGATACTCTAGGCTTAGATAAGAAAATGATACAATTTGTAGTTTAAATGGCACAACTATCGCTCTTACAAAAAAAATATTCACTGTTCCACTCTCCCCTACTAAAATATCTGAATGTTATAAGTTTTCTAAAAATCCATAAGTTAAAACCTCAAACAATTGTCCTTTATTCTGCATCACTTAGGGTTAGGGCTCCATGCTCACCTGATAACAATATGACAGGAGTTCTATTCAACATTGTTAAAATTAAACTATCCCTCTGCCTACCGTCGTTCGACCAATATAATATGGTTTCTCGGGTTCTGTGTTATCAAAGATAGATATATAATTCCGTAATAGATGGATATAGTCTAAGAAAAAAACGTGCCTCGGAAAACTCGAAAATTTGATTCTCGATCAGATGGCGCCACTACCTTTGGCCTACTCTCGTATAGAGGGCGTTGACGGTTTCGTTTGTTATTTAACAATTTTAACGCATATCAGTGAAAGAACATGGGTCAAAATCATATAAAAATAATTAATGCAAATAAAAAGAATCATTTATCCATATTTAAATACATTTTATCGTATTTTTATGAATCTTCATTTTAGTTTTAAAGTGTGTCGATAGATGGCAGTGGTTACAAAATTTACTATGACAGTTCCGCTCTATCCTATTATATCCTCTTTGGTGTTATGAAATTCTGCCGAACTTTACTCTGCCAAAGGACCCGTCTGCGAATAGTTGTCTACGAGAAGAATATCGGCTTAATTTTACTCGTGGAATCGATAGGGCCAGGGACCTCTGCGCCAGTTCTCGAAAATAGTAGTGACATGCTCTACTGGGATCGATCTATCATCACTGACAGGACAATTCAAGTGCTAAAAAATGTCGGATGCCATGGGTCACTTTAAACGTTAGGTTAATAATCTACTATTCCATGGCATTGACAATTGAAAGATGAACCCGATTGCGTTATGTATAGGTATGACCCGGAACAAATGACTACGGTACTTAAATGTTTTACTTACAAAAAGCACAGGCGGAAACAACACTTGTTGTATAAATCATCTTTTTCCGAATGGTGTCATCTTGCAATAAAGGATCTGCTAATGTTCTTTCAGCTCGCGTCCAATGATTACTTAAGTCTTGCCAAGATGTTATAAATTTCCATGTTAGTATTTGAGAAAATAAAGCATTTCCATAGAATATAGCTCCAGATAAACGCGCGATCACACTACCTGTAAATACAAATATTATTACGTTAATCTTACTAGTACTTATTGGATCGTGTTGCATCTCTTTCCTTCGAACTTTCATATAATTATATATTAAAGTACCTACGGAAGCTCAGGACAAATAATTTCGTACACTGACCCGCATATGTTGCTATCGCTATCGCATGAGCATAAGGTAAGGTGGGGTAAGACTATCATAGTTTATTTTGCTCGGGACAAGACAAACAGTATGAGGATTCCACACAAGTGATAGTCTTATCAGTTGGCTGTTATCAGTTACTGGGTAGAAAGCGGTGACACCCCTGAGCCGCTCACACCGGTGTTGCTCCTGATCGTCTTCACGTCGGCAGTTTCAGGGGCCCACCTAGTGGGCGGCAAGTCACCGCCTGCCTCGAGAACCAGTGAAATCATTGATATGGCAGGTGGCCGGACGTCTTTGTAATAACCCAGTCTCGTTGTCCACCCAAACTTTAATCCATAGACCGTTATACTGTTCACTTTTTCTACAATAGTCCCAATGCCTGCTGCGACCTTTTGCGCCTGTGAACGGGTTCCAGCAGGCGTTTTGCATAACATTAAAGCTCTCCAAGGGGTCTCTACGTGTTGGATCTATATCCCCACGCAAGCCGATCAAAAGACCGGGATTTATAGACCCGTGAAATCCATCTACTACATCACACGAATTTTAAGAAACAGCAATTGCTTTTTAGAATAGAATAGATTAGAATACAATAGAATTTCTTTATTTGCCAGAATACGTGTATAAGATGACAACAGAAAAGGTTTACATGTATCAGTATTCAGTCGAGGACACGACATGCAAATAATTGACAATTTAATAATTTTAACATAAAATAAAAGTACAATTTAGAAAATATTACGACAGTAATGAAAACAGTAGGTAATTTTTCCTGTTAAAAAAACTAATAATAAGTTGGTAACAATTTGAATATTAAATAATAAAATTTCCATGAATAAATAAAACTAATATCGATAAGTTAAATTTTTTATATAAAAAGTTAAATTACAAAATGGATGTCGTGTATAATTTATTTAAAAGTCATTGGGAAAATAATTTAATAATAAGATGTCAAGATATATACATAATTTATGCAACTTAAATTATCATTCTAATTGCTTTAAAAAAATATTGTGCTCTAAAAATTCCCTCACACTATAAAAGCAATTTTCAGACAGCCATTTTGTAATCTTATTGCTAAATTGGTTACTATCGATTTGCTTTAGCTCATCAGGAAGACTGTTGAATATAACTATACACATATTGTATGCATTTCTGTGGTATACAATAGAATGTGAAGGAGGTTGATACAATAAATCCTTGTATTCCGATTTCCGGCAAATACATCAAATCTCTTTTTTAAAAGTTCAGGGTGTTTTTTCACAAATAGACATGCTTTTTTGATGTACATGCAAGGCAAATGCAAAACATTAAATTGTTTAAACAGTGGTTTACAACTGTCCGTGATCCAAGCGTTGGCTATCGCACGAATACACTTTTTCTGCCGAATGAACGCTTTTTCAATGTCGATTGAATTGCCCCACAGTAAAAGACCGTAGTTAAGTACAGATGCCACATATCCGTGATAGGCAGTTGTTGAGGCCTGTAAAGATACCGCGTTTCTAAGTTTCCTTAGGGCGAACACAAATCCGTCAAGTTTGGAACAAACAACATCGACGTGTTGTTTCCAGCTTAGGTTTTTGTCAATATGTAATCCTAAAAATTTCACATTATCACATTTTTCTACAAGGATGTCATTATATTTGATGTCAAGTTGGTCAGGATTGGTTTGATAGGAATGAAATTGTGTATACACTGTTTTCGTTAGGTTAATCTTGAGGTTGTTATTGCTGGTCCATGTGCTGATATCAGTCAAGGCTTTATTTATTTCAGCTTCATACGTTAAAATGTTCTCTCCCTTAATTATCAGTGTAGTATCGTCCGCAAATAATATGCACTTTTGTGCGGTAGCTTGGGGAAGATCATTGATATAGACCAGGAATAGCAATGGGCCCAAGTTACTGCCCTGAGGAACTCCCCATTTATTTTCACGAAAATTGGACCGGAACTTTTGTTTTACAAGACTTTTCCCCTGGATAACGAATTTTTGAATTTCCGTGCACTGTTTTCTGTCTCCCAGGTAGCTTTTGAGCCAAGCAAGTACAGAACCTCTAATCCCATATATTTCAAGCTTCTTCAAGAGTATGTTATTTCATTGAAAGTGGCACATAAGTGGTACAAGTTTTCTTTTAAGCTAGGAACTTGACACTTGGTAAAAGGGCATTAGGTACATATATTAAAATAGACGAAAACTAATTTCACAGTTTTTCAAACATCAAACATTTATTCAGCAAACAGGCCAGAGGGGCACTTTTTCATGTCAATTTTTACAAGCAATAAAATTAACCAAAAATTACAAGAAACAATTACAAATATGGAATCAATAAAATATTCGATACTTTGTTAGACATGTATTCAGTCTAAATGTCAAATTACAGAAAAAAAACTAATAAAAAATATACAAACAACAGAAAAATACTAAAATTGTTTAGAGATGTAAAAGTCTCTAGGTGTCAGAGATAAAATATATATAATAAAAAACCGGCCAAGTGCGAGTCGGACTCGCGCACCAAGGGTTCCGTACTATTTAGTATTTGTTGTTATAGCGGCAACAGAAATACATCATCTGTGAAAATTTCAAGCTGGCGAACGAAGCGGCGAGTCTGTAGCTCGGTGGTCGTTCTATCTGCTAGGCCGGGTGCCCACCCTCCCGCTTCCCCGCACTTTCTCGCTCGCTCGCTTGGCAGGTCTGAACGCGCACTGACTCGCCACTCGGTCGTCACATCCCATACAACCATTTTCGGTCGCCGTTACGACACGGTGTAGACACATCTTGCGTCGACACCGTCTTTTCCGGTCACAAAACCGGTCGCAGTGTGGTCGCCGTTACGTCGTCGTTACCAGAATGGGAAAGGCTCGACACAGACACATTTTGGTCACAAAGTGTCGTCGCCGTGTGCACACATTGTTTATTGTTGCCAGTTTGCGACTAGTTATCCCAAAATCATTCGTTCAATCGTTCATTTTCTTCGTTTCAAATGGGAACTGTCAGATGGAAAAATACTTAAATAAAAATAAGTGACGTACATTAAAACGCCGTCGCTAAAGAGGATTAACAAGACATAAGTATTTATTATTTGCATTTATTTTGCAATAGGGCTTAAATTACTATGGGAAATTAAACTGCTCGAGTGATTTGATTAACTAAGTGTAATTTTATCATCGCGCCACCACATTAATTTAGTTTAGCCAAAAATTAAATTATTTACTTCTCAGTGCATGTGATCATAACTACAGTAAGTACTTGATGCATTTTTAGTACTCCGATGCATATACTATACTAAAATAATAAAAATAACGCTTTACATGTTAATTATTAATTAATTGTTAATTATGATGTAAAAATATGGTTTAAGGCTGAGAAAAATTCCAGTCACAAAGTGGTCGCAATGTTACGACTCTGTGTAGACACTGTGTAGACACATGTCGGCGCGTGACCAAAAGTAGTAACAAAGTTACTGCATTTGCAAAATGGCTCCTTGTGTTTATTTGTTTTCAGATATTCTCAAAGTGTAAGAGCCATGCCGTGGTCAGTAGTGTTGACGGAGGAAAATAAAAAAATGTTGTTGGGTTCTCGAGAACGATATAGTGTTGCCTAGCTGTTGCGCGCGACTTAGTACACGTGGATTTGTTGGTGTTGGTGGTTATATGAGCATAGAACTTTATGCAGCAAAAGCATAGGGATAGTGACGGTTAATCATTTGTTAATAATTATACAACGCATGAGATTTTTCTGTCAAAAACTACGAAATTTCAACTGAAAAAAAAAATGTTTTCGATATAATCCCCTTAGAATATTTTTAGTCCATTATTTAAAATAAATGTTCGCTCCCGATACAAAGTTTTCACAAAGTTTACACCTCTAAGGATAACTTGATGATCGTTTTTTAGGGTTCCGTACCCAATGGGTAAAAACGGGACCCTATTACTAAAACTCCACTGTTCGTCTGTCCGTCTGTCTGTCTGTCTGTCACCAGGCTGTATCTCATGAACCGTGATAGCTAGACAGTTGAAATTTTCACAGATGATGTATTTCTGTTTCCGCTATAACAAAAAATACTAAAAACAGAATAATATAAATATTTAAATGGGGCTCCCATACAATAAACGTGATTTTTTTGCTGTTTTTTCCGTAGTGGTACGGAACCCTTCGTGCGCGAGTCCGACGCGCACTTGGCCGATTTTTTTAATGCTGATGATGCTGATGGCTATGCTTAGATATAGTGGGGGTGTAGTTTTTAATATCCAGCAGCGCCATCTACAGTGTTTGTTTAAATATGGAACTGCGATGTTCCAAATATGTTTTTGATATGAATCGCTGTCATGTCATTCTGTCACACAATAAATAGTCTTCGGTTAACATGCACGTATTTCAGTTATACTATTAATTTTATGTTTCTTGAACAAAAGAGATCTTCACAGCTGCATAGGGTCATATAATCAGATGATTATATTGTAGTATTTTAATTGCTTACTATAATTTTGACAGTGGAATACTAGTTGGAGATTCCCGATTGTTGCAACCCTACTACCCTCCAATATTTTTATTGCATTTGCAATTTTAAGTGATCTGATTTGACATTGAACCTTACTACGTATTATTAAGTTAGCTTTTTTTCATATATGTTATGTATAACGCTCATTTTACAATAAATAACTAATTAGCTTATCTTTATGTATTTATGGCTCTTTGCTATTGAACCACCGGACAAACTATACACCATAGTAACCATACTCTGATTTGCAAAAAAACATTTGACATCTCTTCGCTTCAGTGTGCAGTGCTATCATTGTCACTGTATTGTATTTAGATTGATTATTATATTTAACTTGTATGAACAAATCAAAAATAGGGAATATTACGCGAAACAATCTGAGGGTCTATCGCACAACAAGAAAATCTAAATTTCGTTATCTAAGATCTCTCTCACTCTTGCATATTCGAGCGATAAAGAGGCAGATAGCGAAATTTCGGATTTGTTTCCCGGTAGGTTCTCTGTACACAAACCGCCTTGGTGCATAAATGTCATATTTTATTATCTCTGAAAACTTGTCAAGAGCTTGTCAAAAACCTGTTAAAGTTACTCTATGGTTTACTAAACAGGCTAGTGCTGCAATCTTGTGGCAGAACATTGCAGTATTTAATACCCCCTATTATGATCCGTGTTTGTAAGAACAAAAATAGTTTGGAATAAGAAGTAGAAACGACCCTTTCATTTAAAGCAACATAGGGGCACTGTATAGTATGCTGTTCTACTTAACACTAAACACAATATGATACCTGAAAATAATAAGAATACCTTTTACAACATCCCACCCACCAAAAGCCCTTGCGAGTTTCCAAATTGCGGTCACTTCTAACGCGAAAAGCATCAGAAGTATGATCAGGGATGCACACATTGCCGTCATTCCTCCCTGCGAAGGAATACCAAACCAGCGTGCCGCTTTAAATACTGTTGCTATGGTGCGTAAGAAATCCTACAACAATGATAATAATATTTTTTGATTTACATGTCATGTTTCATCATCTTGGCCGACTGTTTATTCAGTGAAGACATAACAAATTTACTTGGAGGATATAATGATACTGAAAAATACGTAAAGCAGCTATGCAGGTTATTGGTCACTGTAGGCCGAGCACATGATTGACGCGACAGTATCTCGCCGCGAGATAGACTACCGGTCCTTTACTAACTGTATGAATTAAAGGGGGACGGGTATTCTATGTCGCGGCGAGAATAGATACTCTCGCGCCAATCATGTGCTAGCCCGGCTGGATAGACGATGTAGGTAATGTACGTCGTAGCTGCACTTACATAGGTAGGTAGTTAAGCATTAAAATTTTAACAAAAATAATATGTAGGTAACTATACGCAATTACACACGATTGTAGATAACTGTATCTGCAATTGCAGGCCAAACATACAACTTACTAGGTACCTAAATTTACACTTACATTTTTAAAACGTTGTTGTTTCGTCTTCATTTTGAGGTTCTCATTTGTCTGGATAACATGAAACAACGTGTCAGGGTACGGCGCACGGCAAGCCCTCTAAACTACCTACAAAAATAAATTATTTGACACGAATACACTTTATCACCAATTTGATGCTATGGCTATTGGCTAGAACTTCATTTGTATTATCAAGTAAATAGTAGTAATATTAAAATATTTTAAGAATTACTGCTTTTAAAATGTAAATAATGATTTCCCACTTAGGTAAAAGTAAGTCGAAAGCACTTAGTGTGTTTATAAATAAATGTAGGTTTAAGTAAATACGTCCCAAATACAATATTTGATTAGAAACCGAGGACAAACCACGTAGCCCTGTGATTGTGTTTTCACTTTCAGTTAAATAGGTGTTATTATTATAAATATATAGGTATAATAGGGGATGAAAGTTTGAATGTGGTACAAGTTAAGAGCTTGAAATTTCATAAGAAAATATTTTTATTAGAATAGGTACAAGAAAAGTAATTATAAAAATTCATCCCCAAAGGTGGAAAAACAGGGGTTAAATTTTGTATTAAGATCGAACATTTTTGTGTGAAACTTCGTAAAAAGGCATGTTATTAGAATACAAGAAAACTAATGTCAGCGTTTTTGAAAATGGGGTTATAAAGGGGTTGGAAGTTGGTAACAGGTATATAGGTATATAGATTGGAACTTCTTAGAAAGATATAATATTAGAATACAAGAATAGTTATTTGTGCAACAAGAGAGGAAAGTTGGTTTTCCTTGCGAGTGTTTATTGTGAGTCCCGAGAAAACGAAAGATTCTATAATTGAATCACGAGCCAAGCGAGTGATTCTAAAGTAGAATCTTGAGCGTAGCGAGGGACTCAAAAACACGAGATGTAAAATAACTTTGCTCTCGTGTTGCACACATAATTTTTCACCTCAGTAGTGAGAACATATTAAAGGTTAAAATGTATTTCGAATAAAACAGAATAAACAGAAAAAAAATGTCATATCGTATCGTATCGTATCGTATCCACCAGGGTTACGGCCGGGGACTTGATATGTTCACGTCCTAACTAGTCCAAACAAAGCTACGAAGTCAAAAATTGTGTTCCTAGCATTTCCCTCTAAACCTTCTTATTACGATACGAGTCCATTATTTTTCAATGGATCGTAATTCAGAGCAGTTGGGAGGAATAAAGGATGACTCACGTTAGACCGGGCCGTGTCCGGGCCGGAGCTTCCGGCGCTTACTTTTCTATGACATAACAGGTGATCAGGCGCCGGAAGCTCCAGCCCGGACACGGCCCGGTCTAACATGAGTCATCCTTGAGGTGTTTTTCCACAAATTCGATAATGTTGACTTAGTACCACTTTATCGCTTTTTTGGATAATGGTAGATGTGGTTTCCACTTCAGTTTACTATTTTGCATTTTTGTTAGGTACTTTAGTTTATTTGTAGGTCTTTATTCTTCTTCTTCAGTTATAGGAAAGACTTTGCACTGTCATTTGTACGTTTTGCCCTTTTGGCTAAATATAGCACAGACAGGGATTACCCTAAGCCTATTAAGGCATTATTTGCAACGCAGCTATGATGTTCTTCTCTGTATTATTGATTTCAAAACCAGGGCTTATGACCATTTCCAGTCCGCCATCGACGACGTACCATCAGTTTCTTAGAATGGTTTTAACACCTTTTGAACAGAACTTGCTAACTACATAGATTAAGTTCACTGCTAGTTTTTCTTTTTTCTTTTCTTTTTAATAAATAAATAAATATTATAGGACATTCTTACACAGATTACTAAGTCCCACGGTATGCCCAAGGAGGTTTGTGTTATGGATACTCAGACAAAGATATATATATATAATATATAAATACTTAAATATATAGAAAACACCCATGAAACAAATATCTGTGCTCATCACACAAATAAATGCCTTTACCGGGATTCGAACCCAGGACAGTCGGCTTCACAGGCAGGGTCACTGTCACTACCCACTAGGCCAGACCGGTCGTCGTTTTCGTGGAAATGCCTAGATTTGTACAATATTTTTAATTTCCTTTTCTGCGATATCTTCGAAAATGTAAATGAAAGAGATTTATTTTATAAAGAATAAAAAAATAGTACATTTCCGCACGTGTATCGAACGACGTTTTTTAATACAGTTGCGAAAAAATAAGAAAAGCAACAAGTAAGGAATGGAATTCGAAACTTTTATATTATTAATTCTGTGATATCATTGACATTGACATTATGAAGAGGTGTTTTTCTAGCTTTTATTCGACTAGAATAGATTTTTATTGAACCCACTTCAATGAGAGTTTTTTTTTTCAAATGCATGTTCTATAAGACAGAAACAATTGTAAATATTAAAACTGTACTATTATTACCTAAATGTCATTATTTACGATTATTTGTGTATCGTATATTTATAAAAACAATATCGAATGTTGCCTTTGGAAACTTAAAACATTCTTGCAGTAAGAAAATACGCCTCTTCTTTGACAGGCGTTCCGTTCCATTCAGACAACTTATTAAGAACGGTATTTCAACATTATAAAATAAACGTGTTATAATACTTATAATGATGAAGAGGTAAGTAATAAAATATGAAATATGCATATTTTTCGTATTCTTACATTAACAGTAGGTTTTTATGTTGATTACGACGTTTAAATGAAACTAATATTAACACTCATTAATAAGTAGTCATGAATTGGAACAAGCAAAAATTTTAAAAAATTGGAAAATTAAAAGCACTAGTTCGCGAAAACCAACTTTCCGCACGCTAAACAGCCACGAAAAGTAGCACTTTTTGAGCAACTGTATTAAAAAAGTATTTTTTTTATATATAACAGTCTCCTTAAGCCTATTGGTCAAATGTCTGATGTTCAACCTGTGAGAATACAAACGACATTTTTTTTCTGGGACAAGCTTTAATTAACTGAACTAGACGTTTATTTACGATTTTATTTTTAAGAGGATAGGGAACGATTGATTCTCCATACAAACGTTAGTCCTCATTTTCCTCCCTGGATATTGACATTATCATAATCATACACAATTACACTAGTTATTTACGATACAAGTGCGGAAAAGAGGAAATTCGAAACGAGTGGCGATAAATTAAAACACGACCGCAGGGAGTGTTTTAAATCGACACGAGTTGCGAATTACCTATTCGCACGTGTATCGTACAACGTTTTACAGTACATATGGCCGTTTAAACTTTCGACATATGCACGAAAAGTGCTCTTTTACGCACTAGTGCGTGAAAGTAGCACCATATGTACTGTAAAATATATTTTACACGGTTATATTTATATTTTTACACTTTTGATGTATTTATCATTATTAATTTGCCCTATGCCCGACCGTTTGATGTTTTCGATTTTTACATTAATACAACTATAAGAGTTAGATTTTAATAATTTGTATGAAACCTGATTCTCGCTCCTAACTCATGTAATAATGTTAATAACCACTTAACCAGAAAGGAAAATGGTGAATACGTTTGAATGGAAAACCGGTTTCCAGGCAGTCGTCCCCTTTCGTTTCGTCTAATGACTGTATAGGTATTTTCAAAGGACATACAACAACAATTACTAAGAAGAAATGAAATTGAGGAACAGAAACTGCATGCTTTACGAGAAAAGAACGAGATTTTGGCGAACAGGTAAGAGTTTCTACATTAACGCAGACTAAACACGAAATATTAGATATCAATGGCTATAAGAAACTAAGTTCAGTATGGGGCGAATTGGTCATTGAATATAATTATATTTCTTTTGTTTCAGGCAAACAGTACTACGCGCAAATTTTAGAAGAAAATTACAATAATTAAGTGGAAGCTAACGCAAAATTGTAGTTAAGACATGTTTTCGTGATTTTTTTAACAGAGTCAGCTTGAACTTAGTAAGGTTAAGTGTATTTTTTTTTTTCATGTATTTCACTGCAATTTTTTAATTAATTTCACCCAGCGAGCGATAGGGTCGTCATATCCTATATTATGTGACACATATGACATTATTGCCCTGCAAGAGACATGGCTTATGCCCTATGAGTTAAATTATGTGCAAGAAATTGACAACAGATTCAGCTGCATGGCGACATCATCTGTCGACACGTCTGCTGGCGTGTTGCGCGGGCGGCCGTACGGCGGCCTGGCGTTGATGTGGCGGTAGGATATATTTCCCAATGTATCGACTGTAGACTAAATCCTAGTTACATTGGTACCAGGGACCGGACAACCCTTTCCGCGATAAAACCCTTTCAATGGGCGACACTTAAACACGGCTCACACATTGAAAGACTTTCCCTTTTGAACTGCAAGCCCATTCATACCCCTACCTTTGACTAACCCTTACCGAAAAGCTAACCAAAAATAAGGATAGCCCTTAATAAGGGTTACCCTTATCTTTAAGCGCTTTTTATAAAGGTTTCTCTTTGCGTGAAAGAGACAGGATTAGTATATATCTACGGTAGTGTATGAAAAGGAAAGAAAATACGTGGCTAGTCAAAGAACGCCGCCGTCGCCGCCGACGATCGCTCGGATTCGAAGTAATGTGTGCTTTATGAACAACGTAGACGACTTAAATTAGCACGCTTATATGTTAAAAGGGAAGCCCTTTATAAGGCTAACCCTTATAAGCAATATGCAAGGTGTTGGTGAGCGGATGATAAGGGTTTTGTAAGGGTATTTGGGCTACTGATTACTCAAATGTGGTAGCTTTATATAAGGGTTTTTAAAAGCAAAACAAAGGGTTTCGTCTAGCAAAGGGTATGGTGAGTTAAGCCTTATGCAATACCCTTATAAAACCCCGATAAGGGATAGCGGGCCGGTCCCTGATTGGTACTAAGGTTTTCAATACAATCTCTCCGGAAATTAAACAGGCTTCTAGCTATAATTCATTTGTACGACAAATAAAAGCAAAACTTGAAATAGACGCTTTGTACTCGATTGATGAGTTTTTTACAATAAATAAAGAATGTTTATTATCGGATTAATAATTATTATTATTCAATTAAAAGTAAACCTAAAAGTAACTAAGAATAACTACTTATATAAATGAGTTTTTTAGTAGTATTCAATGATTAAAATAATAAATGGACATGTAATATATAATATATATATAAAAAAAAATCTAATATGTATACCTAATTGACAGCAAAATGTGTATAAATATGTAAATAATATAAAACTGTATATGTACCTTTGTAAATTTGACGTGTAAAATGTGTATTTTATAAAAAAAAGCATCACAATTTAATTCAGTTTATACACATCCCACTGCTGGGCACAGGTCTTTTTTCGTGCGCGAGAGGTCTTGGGCTATAGCCCACCCACCCCAATTCGGATTGGGGGCTACATAGGTACACCCAAAGAGTATAATAATATATGTATAGTAAAAGAGAGCCAACTCGCGAGTAAATGTCAAAAAACGTCGACACAAACGCCCCAAGCGGATACTGCATCAACTAACCTTTACGTGTGTGTGCGTGCACAGTGCACACATGCATACCAATAAAAACTATACCGGGCTTGCCGCGAAAAACGAAAATTGAAATTTCGTTATTATTAGCACATGTTAGGTAATGAGGGGCGGCAGACAGTATGACTGATTTAAGACTAACTGTTTTAACAATATGATTAAATTGTATAACAAATCCGTCTAAAACCAAATTTAAATAGCTTATCATTAAAAAAATCGTACTTGGAAAGTGAAATGTTCTAGTATAGAAACGTATCACTTTCTGCACACTTCATAGAACAACAATATGACCCTCTTTCAGAGCATGGGAAATGAAATAGATAATTTCCAAATTACCTGCATTTCCTCAACAGTCTTTGTCTTTACAAAATGTTTAATTGCCGTGTTTATTTTGTGTTATTAATTTTTATATATAATTTTCGGAAACTAATATTACTTTTTTCCTTAATTTAACAAATCTGGAATATCCTGAATTCAACGTGCATTAGTAATAAACTTTAAAGGGCCGACACAATAGATCACTGCTTGGTCGACGTGACACTCAAAAGGCCCGCAACACCACAATAATAATATAAAAGTATCATTTGCTGCCTGTCTACAAAGTTTACAAAGCGGCAGTCCGTCCGGCCATGGCGTACGGCGCCGAGTGCTGGCCCCTCAAAAAACAGCTAGAGGATTAACTTTACGCCGCCGAAATGAAAATGCTGCGCTGGGCCGGTGGTGTCACCTTACTAGACCGCATCCGTAACACCTACATCCGTGGTAGTTTTAAAGTGAGACCGTTACCCGAAAAAATAACCAAAGGGAGACTTCGATGGTTTGGGCACGTCATGCGCCGAGAACCCGAACACATGACACGCAAGGTGCTGGATATGTTCCCCACACAATCGCGACGAGGAAGACCCCGACTGACATGGCTGGCTAAGGTGAAGAGGGATATGGAAGAAGCCCAAATCCCACCTGAGATGACCCAGGACCGAGAAGCCTGGCGAAATATAACTAGGAGAGCCGACCCCAAATAATGGGAAAAGGACAAGGAGAAGAAGATTTGCTTCCTGTCTACCTCGAATCGCCATTCGAGTCGCCATTGTTTGACTGCTCTTGAGTATTTTGTGTCTCTCGCGAGACTGTTGGCGCTGACGTTATTTGCCTCTTGGTCGCATACCGTACCTACTTTTGGTCCAGTTCTACGTATCGCTTTTAGAAAGTCATTAAGTAATTACGTCTTTCACTTGATTATTTTAAAACTTTGTGTAAAATATGCCACAGGTTGCTAGAAATTATTATTTTTTCCCTTTTATATGGGCATTTCATGGTTGGTAATCTTGAATGTACCACCATGACTTACAATGCCTATAGGTAAGATGATCGCTTTCTGCGTTATACAGTACTTATACTGCTCATGAGATGTCAATGCATTTATTAATGAAATGAAATGAAATGAAAGCATTTATTTCGGATACAAATAATCCATATTATGTTAGTAGTAACTTATATTAGGTGTGTTAGTAGAAAGTATAATTATAATTACAATTGACATGCACGGACATCCAGTGAGCGAGGATAGGGCTGTCCATCCTCTGAGCGATCACCTTCAGGAGAGTGTTGGTACTGCCCCGCGCCCCGCGCCCCGCACGCGTCCGCCCAGGGACGCCATCCGCTTGCGCAGCACGGCTTGAAAACCGTCGGTTCTCCACGCGGCGAACATTCCTGACGCGCTGCAGCGCCAGGGCAGCCCCAACAACCCCCTGAAGGCGTTATTGTACTGGACGTGCAGAGCACTGTAGGCTTTTTTGGTGTAGTCACTCCACAGGTTGCACGTGTATAGGTTTTGGCAATACGTTTTGAACAGGGTTATTTTCACCTCAGTAGAACAACGCGCAAACCTGCGAGAAAGCATGTTACACCTTACCGACAGTGCTCTGCGCTCCCTTTCTATATCAATATCATCTTATTAAGCCAGGTTTTGCCTTTATATCAGATAATAAAGTATTAAAAGAAGTTGGCAGCCTAACATATATTATATAACAAGTTGTAACATTTAGGGCATTTTAACATTGAAAATGTTTCAAATCAAATCGTTTTCGTGGGGGAGTATAATTCGGCTATATTTACAAAAATTATAAAGATACACGAAAAGCAGTAGTACTAAAAAATGCCAGAGCTGGGCATGTGCCCCTTATCATTGAATGATTATCATAGTAGTTACCCCGGAGAGTAAGATTCGGCTATATTTCCGAAAGTAATAAAGATAGACGGAAGGCAACTGGTGTCAAAAGATGCAGGAGCTTACGGGGCATCGTATCGTACCAAATTTTTGAAAATCGATATGTAAATGTTTTTTTTTGAATGTCGAAAATAGTGGGAAAAAACGACGAAATCTTCCGTATTTTCGGAGAAAAAGTTGACTTGAGTTTAGTCGAGTCTAGGTCCATGGCGTAAGGTCCAGCGTCTAGGGTCCAGGGTATATAAAATAAAATTGGAAAAAAAAGGAACTCCGATTTCAAGAGGGCTGAACAAGATACTTTTTATTTTTGATGTACATTTTCAATGCCATCCGATAGTTGCGAGAAGCGAAATCTGTCATTTTTTTAGGAATAGGAATTGCCTTTCTTTCTGTCCCTTGGCAACAATGTACTATTGTTATTTGCACTCGCTAGTATCGGAAATAATACTGTAACCCGTGTCATGCACATGTATCGTACAACGTTTTACAGTACCTATAAATTTTAATTTTATTATATTTTAAAAAGTAGTATCTTTTAATTTTCGACATAGTTACGTAATGTTCTAATTATCGCACTAGTGCGATAAAGTAGCACCATATGTACTGTAAATAATATTATTGTTAGCCGGCTGTGTCGCGGTGGAAAGACCGTCATGGAAATATGTTCCTGGCCCCCGGTCTATGTATTACTTATATGAGTTATGGTATGTCAATGTTATTGTATATTGCAGGTGCACCCATGCACAATTTCCCTCATCCAGAAAGAAAACCAGAACTATTTAGAACTTGGTTGTCAATTGTTGGCGACAGCTTAAAGGAGACAGACCCACTGAAAATTTATAAAAATAAGAAGATTTGTGACCATTACTTTACACCAGATCAAAAAGTGGCCTGTCATCGTTTACTATATAAGGCAGTACCGTCAGTGAATTTCGAAGGTAGGTAACATAAACGAACAATATTGAAAAAGAAGGAATTGACAAACAAACGCACGAGTGATCCTATAAGGGTTCCGTTTTTTCCTTTTGAGGTACGGAACCCTGAAAGAGTACTATTAATGAAATAAAACTATGAAAACGGATTATATCGCGTATATTGAATTTATAATACATCCCGACGTTTCGAACTCTTTACAGCGTTCGTGGTCAACGGGTGACTGAGGAAAAATTACAAAATGCAAAAATACCCACATACTAAAATAATGAACAATCATAGACTACAAACTTTAAGGCTGGTTGTACATGCAAAATCGGTTCATAAGGCTAGTTATACACTATAATTATTTTTCAAGTAAAGATATATATATATACGCGATAAAAATAAACTATGCCGGCTCCAACCCTACACCACGGACCCGAGAAGATTTAATTCCCTCCTAAATTGTAGGAGGGTATCCCAATATGGGACCGGCAACAAACTCGGCGGGACACATCTTTTCAAAACATCAGAATGTCCAGCATCATCCAACACTACGGTCTCACAGTCTATGTCTCGCTTGCTCCTTTATCAGGTGGACTACAGGATCCCAAGCTGGTGGTAGAGAAAAGCCATCTTCCCTATTAAAATTTGGATATTTCTTAATCTCAATGGCCTCGCGCAGCATTCTGGGTATGTAACGCTTCTCCTTGGCAAGAACCAGAGGCTTATCAAACTTGATTGAGTGATTGGCTTTATCCATGACATGCTCACAGACAGCAGACCTAGGTCGACGGTGCTTGACATCAGCTATGTGTTCCTTCACCCGAGTGGAAATGCTCCGTTTCGTCTGCCCGACATATGATAGGCCACACTCACAGTCCAGCCTGTACACTCCTGCAGTCTGTAGAGGGGTATTGCATTTTACAGGCCTCAGGAATTGTGACATCTTCTTCATTGGCTTGAAATATGTTTTTATAGAAGCACGCTTCAAGATGTGGCTGATCCTGTCCGTGACCCCCCTGACAAAAGGCAGAATGGCAGGCCTGCGCTCGACTGTGGGGATCTTAATGTGGGACCTCTGGTTGACCCGCGGTATCCTGAGCTCGTTTGCCTGGAGCGCGCGCCTGGCATGCTGGAGCTCCGCGGCCAGATGCTGGTCATCACATATCCTCTGGGCTCTCTGAAACAAAGATTTGCCTACTGTAACAAGTTGACTGGGATGGTGATGCGATTTGCCATTTAAGTACCTATCAGTATGAGTAGGTTTCCTATACACAGTGCGACCTAGGGTGTTATCAGGATTTCTTTTTACCAATACATCTAAGAAGGGGAGAGAACAGTCTTTTTCCAACTCCATAGTAAATTTTATTTTGCTATGGATGGAATTTAGGTGATCCAAGAAAGTTGAAACACTACTTTTTGGAAGTATAGTAAAAGTGTCATCTACGTATCTTAAATATCTTCGGTCGCACAGGAGCCAATGAGAGTGCCCTCTCCTCGAAGTCCTCCATAAAGATGTCAGCGACTACTGGAGACACCGGAGACCCCATGGCCACGCCGTCGACTTGAAGGTAGAATTCACCATTCCATAGCAAGTAGCCAGATGTAAGGCAATGTTCCAACAGCTTAGCATATTCCTCTGACATGTTCTGCTCACATAACCTCTTCTTGACAATTTCAATGCAGTCTTGTACCGGTAGGCTTGTAAATAGCGACTGGACGTCAAAACTGACCATGATCTCATCATCAGTCAATGTTAGGTCTTTAATCTCACCGATGAAATGGTAAGAATCCTTTGTATGCGTGCTAGTGTTACCACGTAATGCTGAGAGGGCTCCCGCGAGGTACTGAGCCAATTTATATGTGGGAGCATCTATCTGGCTCACTATGGGACGTAGTGGGGCACTAGGTTTGTGTATTTTTGGCAACCCATACAACTTTGGAGGCACGGGGCAGTCAGGAACTAAACTTGCAACATTCAGATCAAGGCTCTCCGAGTAATCACTAATTAGTTCTTTAGTGGTTTTCAATACTTTCATAGTCGGGTCCGTCTTTACATGTTTGTAGGTTGTAGTATCCGCTAATAATTCCCTAATTTTCTGGTTATAATCTGAAGTATTAAGTACAACCGTCGCATTTCCCTTATCCGCTCGAAGAATAGTAAGGTCTGGATCATCGCGTAACGTTTTCAACGCGGCCAATTCATCTCTAGGCAAATTCCTTTTCGGAGGCTTGGCTTTCCGTAATAATGACGAAACATCCTGCCGTATAGCCTCCAAATCTTCCTTCTTTACCTGATTTTTCACCAGACAGTCTTCTACACTAACAATAATGTCCTCAAAAGGGATCTTTCGCGGAGCCACAACATAATTAAGACCTTTTTCTAATACTGAAAACTCAGACGTCGACAATTGTTTACTGGATAGATTGACAACCGACCGATTTGACACTGACAGCGACGTTCCGTTAGCGCTATTATTCTGAAGCCCTCCGTTATCGCTGCGTCTCGTTTTCGATTTTAACTTGTCAAACTTGGCACTTTGTCGTTTCTTGCATTGTTCAAATGTAAATGCGTAACGTTTATTACCTTGTTCAACAACATCATTAAAATCGGTGCTTGTCAACACTTCCTGCAATTGAAAAGGCCTGAGGCCTGTAAAATGCAATACCCCTCTACAGACTGCAGGAGTGTACAGGCTGGACTGTGAGTGTGGCCTATCATATGTCGGGCAGACGAAACGGAGCATTTCCACTCGGGTGAAGGAACACATAGCTGATGTCAAGCACCGTCGACCTAGGTCTGCTGTCTGTGAGCATGTCATGGATAAAGCCAATCACTCAATCAAGTTTGATAAGCCTCTGGTTCTTGCCAAGGAGAAGCGTTACATACCCAGAATGCTGCGCGAGGCCATTGAGATTAAGAAATATCCAAACTTTAATAGGGAAGATGGCTTTTCTCTACCACCAGCTTGGGATCCTGTAGTCCACCTGATAAAGGAGCAAGCGAGACATAGACTGTGAGACCGTAGTGTTGGATGATGCTGGACATTCTGATGTTTTGAAAAGATGTGTCCCGCCGAGTTTGTTGCCGGTCCCATATTGGGATACCCTCCTACAATTTAGGAGGGAATTAAATCTTCTCGGGTCCGTGGTGTAGGGTTGGAGCCGGCATAGTTTATTTTTATCGCGTATATATATATATCTTTACTTGAAAAATAATTATAGTGTATAACTAGCCTTATGAACCGATTTTGCATGTACAACCAGCCTTAAAGTTTGTAGTCTATGATTGTTCATTATTTTAGTATGTGGGTATTTTTGCATTTTGTAATTTTTCCTCAGTCACCCGTTGACCACGAACGCTGTAAAGAGTTCGAAACGTCGGGATGTATTATAAATTCAATATACGCGATATAATCCGTTTTCATAGTTTTATTTCATGAGTAACTATCGCGGTAACCGAAGACAATATTGAGTACTATTAAACCTACCTTTTATTACATACTTTTTTTCACGGTTATTTATGATTACAGGTCAAAAATCATCCGAGTTCTTCTATAAGGAATACAGAGCTGCATAGAAAGAGCAAAGAAAATTGAAATCTAAATTAGTAAAATCAATGGAACACACTAAACATTATAAGACAAGACTCGCCACGGTTTCGAAGATGTTACAGGGCTGTGACAATATTGACAGGGTCACAAAAAATATGATCCGTTCAGGCAAAATTTTTACCAACATGCAATATCGCCAAGCGAAAAAGAAACCGAAGGGGAGACGCTATAATACGGAAGAAAAAGTATTGGCCTTATCCATTTTCAAAAAAAGTCCAAAATGTTACAACTTGTTATATAAATACTTTAGGCTGCTGTCGACAAAATCTTTAAAAAACTTATTATCTGATATAAAAATAATGCCTGGCATTAATAATTGTATTTTCAATAAATTACAAGAAACCGTAGAAAAACTTATTGAAGAAGACCGTTTGTGCACATTGATCTTTGATGAAATGTCATTGACACCTCATGTACAGTATAACGCAGGAACCGATGAACTTGAAGGCTTTGTAAGCCATGATAGTTCATTCAAGATTGCCAACCATGCAATGGTTTTCATGGTTAAGGGAATTAAAAAGAATTTCAAGCAACCTGTGGCATACTATTTTACTCAATGTTTAAAAACGATTGAATTGAAAAACATTATAAAAGATGTCCTAAAAGCGATCCATAGAACCGGACTAAAAGCGACCAAGGGGCGACTAACGTCAGCGCCATCAACAGTCTCGTGAGAGACACAAAAGAAAAATACATGCGAGCAGGCAAACAATGGCGAAAAGAATGCTTCGAAGTAGACGGACATCAAATTATACCCCTGTATGATGTACCACATCTTCTTAAGGGTTTAAGAATGTTAGATGTTGAGGATATCTCAAACGGTCTTTTAGTTTTATTTTTAAATATCTGACAAGTGACAGATGGTTTGCCGCGGTTTTGGACAATAATGACATTGACAGGAGATTAAGTTAAGACAGAGAGAAAAACGCAAGTTGTTGGATAAGAGATTTGTATTGTTTTAATTATAGAAAACTCAAAATAAATATTCTATTGTAAACTAATTTGGAGTTTTAGTGAGTGTCTTTTATCAGAAGTGGCAAGAACGTTGAAGAATGGGCCTTAAATGTCAAAGAACAAATGATATAAAAGCGAAACCTACTGACTGAGCAAACTGAATGCTTTAGTGCAAAATCTTGAATATTGAGTATTGCACATATGCAAACATTTTACAGCCTACATTCTTAGCTATGATGGCATATACGCACGTCAACAACTCAACAACAATGACAACCTTAGTGACAAGGTTATGCTAACCTTAAAACATGAAAAGAAATGTGTATAATAAAAGTTTGGTTATTTATATAATGTTGAGTAATTGCTTCATGTTGATAAATATTTTAACTATTCTAAGATGAAAAGTAACGAGATTGAGAACTACATGCACAGATGATGATAGTTTGGGTGTTTGGATATCCACAAAGGCCTAATTGTTGAAGAATTATAATGAATTATTGCAATGTGCTATATGGCCATATATAAAAAAGGTTTATGAAATATAATCAGCCATATAAGATTGAATGAAAATGTCAAAGTCTTTCCCAATGATCACTGCAGCTGCTTGATGGGAATCTTCACCAAATTGTGCACAAGGATTTATTTTTTCAGCGAAAGCAAAGAGCATTGGCAAAAGAAAATCTGCGGTGAGAGATGACTGCAGCTAACTATTATGTCAAAAGTTACGAAGTGGATACTGCATTTGCTACTATGACAAAAGTTAAGTATTCTCTACACAAGTTCTTTGTTTGTTGGCTGTTGGCTTAAGGGTATACTTATCTAATCACATGAAGGATATTATTATTATTTTGTTTTAGACAGGCAGCTGATGCTGGTACGTCTAAATCATAGTTCACTTAGCATGATTTCACAGTTTTGATAGTTTGTCTAGTCTATTTTTAAATTGATTCACACTTGTAGAGTTCACAACTTCAGAGGGTAATTTGTTCCAAGCCTTTACTATTCGGTTTGCAATAAAGATGCAAGATAGTATGCTATTTGAAGTTCTCCAACAGTACTGCCATAAGTCAGTATTGGCTCACACTTCAGTGTCAGACACTTAAGGTTGAGACCAATTTGTGAGACTTCAGTGGAAATTGTGGATCGTGTAACTGTATGAGATATATGTGTGAGTTATCACTGGGTTAAGTGTTGTGTATAGAGGTGTTATGAAAAGCGTAGGATGCTGGCATACAAGAGAAATAAAATAAGACAGATTAGTATATGAGGATGGTAAATGGGCGATTTATAGTTATTTAAGAAGGGAGTAAATTTAGAGGTTGAGTTTTTGATCAAAAGTCGAGGGTTAGATAAAATAGTTGGTTAAAAGGTAAAAAATAATAATATGATATTAGACCGAGCAATTATTCCGTAATTTGGGTAAGGTCTACTACAATCCATTAGAATTAAAAAAAAAAAAACTTGATTAAGAACAGGAACATTGGAGGAGGGGCCGGAGTAGTGGAGTGTTAGGTAGAGGAGCAGGTACTAGTTGTCAAGAACGGGCTGCGCAGTGGCATAGGGCTGGTCTCTGGTCTTGGTCCGGGTTTGAGCATGTTGGTGCCAGTGTGAGGGGAGAGATAGATGGAGCCTCACTCAACAGGGTGTTGTTAAAGGCAGGAACCAGGAACAAGGATATTTAGAGGTGGACTGGTTACAAGAGGTCATGTATGTTCTTAATGGATTTACTATTTGGATCACATCACAATATAAAATATAGACTTAGAAAACTATGTAAGAAAATGTTGATATTTACTGATCAAAATTTTGTATTAAACTCAAAATTAAAACTAAGAAAAGGGAATTTAGAATGTTATGTGCCAGAAATAGTATAAAGGTTGATAGTGTAACGCTTCGTAAACACGTGGTACAAAAACTATAGCACAGGTTACAGTATTGGACCTACACCTTAGGTCAATATTTTGATCACATGTTTTATTGATATTACTGAATGCTTATAAAACTTATTTTACAAGTTTTTTTATTTTTTATTTACTTGCAATGTATCTATATAACTATGTATGTTTGCACGGGTCAAATCTTGCAAGCTAAATTTGACCCACTTTCTGGTTTCCGATGAAGCTAAAAATTGGCACACATAAGTGCCACAACAAGTTGGACAGCTTTGCAGCTATTTTGCGCAAAAGAGTGGCATCCTTAGTGAAGAGGTTGCGGGGCAGCCCAAACAGCATACTGAACACCATTGCAGAGCGATGTGAGGGGCGCTTCCAGAAGCACTGGAACCTTTTGCATTGCTCGCTAGGTTATGTATGATTGTTCTTGAGTGTGTTATTATGTATATATTAATTTAAGGTGCCTACTAATACTAGCTCTAAGTAAACTTTTTTTTTTGTTTTACTAACAACTATGGACATTGTTTCCGAAATAATTTGAATTTGAATTTAAATAAGTAAGTTGCGTGACAATGCAATATTATGGTACCATCCAGCTGATCTGATGATAGAGACAGGAGGTGTCCATAGGAACTCGGTGATAAAACAAGGCAACCTAATTTGCAAACCAAACCGTGTTTGGGATTATTGGAATTGTCTAAGTATTAGTTGTCTGTGAAAAGAAAAGTACAGTCAGCGATAAAAGCTTGAACCAAAAATGAAATATTTGCCAAAATTTTTTATAATATGAGGGATAGAGTTACCTAATCAAGAATCTCGATAGAGTATTTGACTTGTTTTGTAAGTGTACATCTTAGTGCATGTTGATATTGTTGATGTAATTGAAGCCTTCATCATTAATTACAGATGATGTCCCAGTGCTGGGCACAAGTCTTCTCCGCAAGGTCATATTTAATCCTTCTGATAAAACATTATTTTGATAAATTATTAGAAAAATGTTAGTGAGTCAAGAATAGTTGAACCGAAATTTGAAATGTTGAATCCAAACATGCTTTAACATGACGAATATTATTGCCCTGAATTATGATTGCAGAATGTACTGGCAAGAGTCTGCGCACTTGAGCGGCGGTGCGAGTCTGCGCACTTGAGCGGAGGTGCGAGTCTGCATACTTGAGCGGAAGTGCTAGGCTATACGTCTAAGCGGCGGTGCGAGTGTGTGCGCCTGTGTGGCGGTGCGAGTCTGCAGGCCTAAGCAGTGCACAGTCATCGGGTTCAGTGGAGTCGCTGAGGACCAACTTAGCTACGTCGCAAATCTCCTGATGCGATTTAGAAGGCGCACGAGGCGTAGAAGTTCTGAAGTGCTGCTTGCTGACCTTATTGGGCGAAGGCTTTTCATCATGAGGTCGAACTGATAACTGATTATGACGCTAGCTCGAGTGCAGTGCAGCCCTATGTTCAATGTTGCAGATGGTCTGATCACTATATACTGATGTGGCCAGAGCATTGCCCATCATTGCTGGCGTCATTATGTGGTCTACCTAAACTAATGCTTATCCTAATATAATATAATATCTAATGGTTAATCCGTTATTTAATGATACATGTATGGTGTTTCTTCTTTAACACTACTAAACGCTTGTGACATCTCAGAAAAAAAATGTCTAGGTTAATAATTGTATACAGTCATGCATGTCAATAGTACAAGATTGAGATGATTGATATGATATGTTGATGATTCAGGTTCGGTAGATTCATTAAAATATGATTGACTTTTACATGAAATATTATGAAATGTACGATATTATGGTATTAGGATGTCTGAAACAAAGTAACAGATAGCGAAAAGAGAATAGTTAGTAAAATAGAATTATCTGGTTGAGAAAAAAAGCTATTCCACCTAAGTAACGTGATGTAAATAGTAAGGAAAAATGAAAGTCAAAGAAAATGATTGTTGTTTATGAAAGTCATGTTTATATATGTGAACATATATTTAATTATGATAATACTTACTGCCTTTAGATGAATACTAAAGGTTATAATCATCTCAATCTTGTACTATTGACATGCATGACTGTATACAATTATTAACCTAGACATTTTTTTT
This sequence comes from Cydia strobilella, assembly GCF_947568885.1. Taxonomy (NCBI): domain Eukaryota; kingdom Metazoa; phylum Arthropoda; class Insecta; order Lepidoptera; family Tortricidae; genus Cydia; species Cydia strobilella. Next base: position 36,609,625 of record NC_086068.1, read on the forward strand.
CTGAGATGTCACAAGCGTTTAGTAGTGTTAAAGAAGAAACACCATACATGTATCATTAAATAACGGATTAACCATTAGATATTATATTATATTAGGATAAGCATTAGTTTAGGTAGACCACATAATGACGCCAGCAATGATGGGCAATGCTCTGGCCACATCAGTATATAGTGATCAGACCATCTGCAACATTGAACATAGGGCTGCATTGCACTCGAGCTAGCGTCATAATCAGTTATCAGTTCGACCTCATGATGAAAAGCCTTCGCCCAATAAGGTCAGCAAGCAGCACTTCAGAACTTCTACGCCTCGTGCGCCTTCTAAATCGCATCAGGAGATTTGCGACGTAGCTAAGTTGGTCCTCAGCGACTCCACTGAACCCGATGACTGTGCACTGCTTAGGCCTGCAGACTCGCACCGCCACACAGGCGCACACACTCGCACCGCCGCTTAGACGTATAGCCTAGCACTTCCGCTCAAGTATGCAGACTCGCACCTCCGCTCAAGTGCGCAGACTCGCACCGCCGCTCAAGTGCGCAGACTCTTGCCAGTACATTCTGCAATCATAATTCAGGGCAATAATATTCGTCATGTTAAAGCATGTTTGGATTCAACATTTCAAATTTCGGTTCAACTATTCTTGACTCACTAACATTTTTCTAATAATTTATCAAAATAATGTTTTATCAGAAGGATTAAATATGACCTTGCGGAGAAGACTTGTGCCCAGCACTGGGACATCATCTGTAATTAATGATGAAGGCTTCAATTACATCAACAATATCAACATGCACTAAGATGTACACTTACAAAACAAGTCAAATACTCTATCGAGATTCTTGATTAGGTAACTCTATCCCTCATATTATAAAAAAATTTGGCAAATATTTCATTTTTGGTTCAAGCTTTTATCGCTGACTGTACTTTTCTTTTCACAGACAACTAATACTTAGACAATTCCAATAATCCCAAACACGGTTTGGTTTGCAAATTAGGTTGCCTTGTTTTATCACCGAGTTCCTATGGACACCTCCTGTCTCTATCATCAGATCAGCTGGATGGTACCATAATATTGCATTGTCACGCAACTTACTTATTTAAATTCAAATTCAAATTATTTCGGAAACAATGTCCATAGTTGTTAGTAAAACAAAAAAAAAGTTTACTTAGAGCTAGTATTAGTAGGCACCTTAAATTAATATATACATAATAACACACTCAAGAACAATCATACATAACCTAGCGAGCAATGCAAAAGGTTCCAGTGCTTCTGGAAGCGCCCCTCATATCGCTCTGCAATGGTGTTCAGTATGCTGTTTGGGCTGCCCCGCAACCTCTTCACTAAGGATGCCACTCTTTTGCGCAAAATAGCTGCAAAGCTGTCCAACTTGTTGTGGCACTTATGTGTGCCAATTTTTAGCTTCATCGGAAACCAGAAAGTGGGTCAAATTTAGCTTGCAAGATTTGACCCGTGCAAACATACATAGTTATATAGATACATTGCAAGTAAATAAAAAATAAAAAAACTTGTAAAATAAGTTTTATAAGCATTCAGTAATATCAATAAAACATGTGATCAAAATATTGACCTAAGGTGTAGGTCCAATACTGTAACCTGTGCTATAATTTTTGTACCACGTGTTTACGAAGCGTTACACTATCAACCTTTATACTATTTCTGGCACATAACATTCTAAATTCCCTTTTCTTAGTTTTAATTTTGAGTTTAATACAAAATTTTGATCAGTAAATATCAACATTTTCTTACATAGTTTTCTAAGTCTATATTTTATATTGTGATGTGATCCAAATAGTAAATCCATTAAGAACATACATGACCTCTTGTAACCAGTCCACCTCTAAATATCCTTGTTCCTGGTTCCTGCCTTTAACAACATCCTGTTGAGTGAGGGTCCATCTATCTCTCCCCTCACACTGGCACCAACATGCTCAAACCCGGACCAAGACCAGAGACCAGCCCTATGCCACTGCGCAGCCCGTTCTTGACAACTAGTACCTGCTCCTCTACCTAACACTCCACTACTCCGGCCCCTCCTCCAATGTTCCTGTTCTTAATCAAGATTTTTTTTTTTTTAATTCTAATGGATTGTAGTAGACCTTACCCAAATTACGGAATAATTGCTCGGTCTAATATCATATTATTATTTTTTACCTTTTAACCAACTATTTTATCTAACCCTCGACTTTTGATCAAAAACTCAACCTCTAAATTTACTCCCTTCTTAAATAACTATAAATCGCCCATTTACCATCCTCATATACTAATCTGTCTTATTTTATTTCTCTTGTATGCCAGCATCCTACGCTTTTCATAACACCTCTATACACAACACTTAACCCAGTGATAACTCACACATATATCTCATACAGTTACACGATCCACAATTTCCACTGAAGTCTCACAAATTGGTCTCAACCTTAAGTGTCTGACACTGAAGTGTGAGCCAATACTGACTTATGGCAGTACTGTTGGAGAACTTCAAATAGCATACTATCTTGCATCTTTATTGCAAACCGAATAGTAAAGGCTTGGAACAAATTACCCTCTGAAGTTGTGAACTCTACAAGTGTGAATCAATTTAAAAATAGACTAGACAAACTATCAAAACTGTGAAATCATGCTAAGTGAACTATGATTTAGACGTACCAGCATCAGCTGCCTGTCTAAAACAAAATAATAATAATATCCTTCATGTGATTAGATAAGTATACCCTTAAGCCAACAGCCAACAAACAAAGAACTTGTGTAGAGAATACTTAACTTTTGTCATAGTAGCAAATGCAGTATCCACTTCGTAACTTTTGACATAATAGTTAGCTGCAGTCATCTCTCACCGCAGATTTTCTTTTGCCAATGCTCTTTGCTTTCGCTGAAAAAATAAATCCTTGTGCACAATTTGGTGAAGATTCCCATCAAGCAGCTGCAGTGATCATTGGGAAAGACTTTGACATTTTCATTCAATCTTATATGGCTGATTATATTTCATAAACCTTTTTTATATATGGCCATATAGCACATTGCAATAATTCATTATAATTCTTCAACAATTAGGCCTTTGTGGATATCCAAACACCCAAACTATCATCATCTGTGCATGTAGTTCTCAATCTCGTTACTTTTCATCTTAGAATAGTTAAAATATTTATCAACATGAAGCAATTACTCAACATTATATAAATAACCAAACTTTTATTATACACATTTCTTTTCATGTTTTAAGGTTAGCATAACCTTGTCACTAAGGTTGTCATTGTTGTTGAGTTGTTGACGTGCGTATATGCCATCATAGCTAAGAATGTAGGCTGTAAAATGTTTGCATATGTGCAATACTCAATATTCAAGATTTTGCACTAAAGCATTCAGTTTGCTCAGTCAGTAGGTTTCGCTTTTATATCATTTGTTCTTTGACATTTAAGGCCCATTCTTCAACGTTCTTGCCACTTCTGATAAAAGACACTCACTAAAACTCCAAATTAGTTTACAATAGAATATTTATTTTGAGTTTTCTATAATTAAAACAATACAAATCTCTTATCCAACAACTTGCGTTTTTCTCTCTGTCTTAACTTAATCTCCTGTCAATGTCATTATTGTCCAAAACCGCGGCAAACCATCTGTCACTTGTCAGATATTTAAAAATAAAACTAAAAGACCGTTTGAGATATCCTCAACATCTAACATTCTTAAACCCTTAAGAAGATGTGGTACATCATACAGGGGTATAATTTGATGTCCGTCTACTTCGAAGCATTCTTTTCGCCATTGTTTGCCTGCTCGCATGTATTTTTCTTTTGTGTCTCTCACGAGACTGTTGATGGCGCTGACGTTAGTCGCCCCTTGGTCGCTTTTAGTCCGGTTCTATGGATCGCTTTTAGGACATCTTTTATAATGTTTTTCAATTCAATCGTTTTTAAACATTGAGTAAAATAGTATGCCACAGGTTGCTTGAAATTCTTTTTAATTCCCTTAACCATGAAAACCATTGCATGGTTGGCAATCTTGAATGAACTATCATGGCTTACAAAGCCTTCAAGTTCATCGGTTCCTGCGTTATACTGTACATGAGGTGTCAATGACATTTCATCAAAGATCAATGTGCACAAACGGTCTTCTTCAATAAGTTTTTCTACGGTTTCTTGTAATTTATTGAAAATACAATTATTAATGCCAGGCATTATTTTTATATCAGATAATAAGTTTTTTAAAGATTTTGTCGACAGCAGCCTAAAGTATTTATATAACAAGTTGTAACATTTTGGACTTTTTTTGAAAATGGATAAGGCCAATACTTTTTCTTCCGTATTATAGCGTCTCCCCTTCGGTTTCTTTTTCGCTTGGCGATATTGCATGTTGGTAAAAATTTTGCCTGAACGGATCATATTTTTTGTGACCCTGTCAATATTGTCACAGCCCTGTAACATCTTCGAAACCGTGGCGAGTCTTGTCTTATAATGTTTAGTGTGTTCCATTGATTTTACTAATTTAGATTTCAATTTTCTTTGCTCTTTCTATGCAGCTCTGTATTCCTTATAGAAGAACTCGGATGATTTTTGACCTGTAATCATAAATAACCGTGAAAAAAAGTATGTAATAAAAGGTAGGTTTAATAGTACTCTTTCAGGGTTCCGTACCTCAAAAGGAAAAAACGGAACCCTTATAGGATCACTCGTGCGTTTGTTTGTCAATTCCTTCTTTTTCAATATTGTTCGTTTATGTTACCTACCTTCGAAATTCACTGACGGTACTGCCTTATATAGTAAACGATGACAGGCCACTTTTTGATCTGGTGTAAAGTAATGGTCACAAATCTTCTTATTTTTATAAATTTTCAGTGGGTCTGTCTCCTTTAAGCTGTCGCCAACAATTGACAACCAAGTTCTAAATAGTTCTGGTTTTCTTTCTGGATGAGGGAAATTGTGCATGGGTGCACCTGCAATATACAATAACATTGACATACCATAACTCATATAAGTAATACATAGACCGGGGGCCAGGAACATATTTCCATGACGGTCTTTCCACCGCGACACAGCCGGCTAACAATAATATTATTTACAGTACATATGGTGCTACTTTATCGCACTAGTGCGATAATTAGAACATTACGTAACTATGTCGAAAATTAAAAGATACTACTTTTTAAAATATAATAAAATTAAAATTTATAGGTACTGTAAAACGTTGTACGATACATGTGCGCATTTCTTATTTTTCGCCAGTTTTTCGCACTAGTATCGTAATGTACTATTATGCCATACATATTAGTCCATTATATAATATTATTATTATATTTTGTCCATACTATCATCCAGCGGCACGACGGATACACATCGCCCGGGATGGGATGACCGACGAAATTTTTAACCTGGCCGGCCCGCGGTCTAATGCAACAACGCAAAAAAGCATGTACGTTTATTAATATGTGAAATAAAAGAAATACAACACTACTTACCTAAATCTGCACAACCGAAGAGGCAACGTCGTTTATTTCGTCCTGGCGCACTCATTTTTAACAGCTTTTAATATAAGTACCTATTTTCTTGAGTATCTTTGAAAAATTTCAAAACTCTGTCCATGGAGACTGTATAAAGGAGCCAAATCTCTATGTATGAAAAGTGTCCATCAAAAAACAGTAATTAGGCGGCGCCACCGAAATACTACCAAAAACAACCTACGTAATTTGGTCGGATTATTTGTTGCCTTATATGGTTCATGTTATACTCATGTACCAGAGCCTAACTAGCGCCACCGGAGAGATTAGGAACTATTATTTAAAGCTGAAAGCGGTCACTTTTGCAACAATTCTGCCATAAGAGATTGGCATCCTTTCTATACCATCCATACCTTGAGGAGACTATTATGTTAATACTCTAGGTTGTTTTCATTTTAAAAATGTTGATATAATGCAAACTTTTTACGCATACCTATTTAAAATGTGGAGAACGGTCAAGTGCGAGTTGGACTCGTGATCGAAAGGTTCCGTGTCACTACATATGCATTTTTTTAATACCACGTCGGTGGCAATCAAGCATACGGCCTGCCTGATGGTATGCAGTTACCGTAGCCTATGGACGCCCGCAACACCGGAGATATCACACGCGCGTTGCCGACCCTAACACTCCTCTCCCTCGTTGAGCTCTGGCAACCTTATTCACTGGCAGGAACACAACACTATGAGTAGGGTCTAGTGATATTTGGCTGCGGTTTTCTGTAAGGTGGAGGCATATTGACTAAATGTAAAAAACCGGCAAGTGCGAGTCGGACTTGCGCACGTAGGGTGCCGTACCATTATTATCTTTAAAAACGGCAAAAAAATCACGTGTGTTGTATGGAGCCCTCTTAAATATTTATTGTATTCTGTTTTTTAGTGTTTGTTGTTATTAGCGGTAACAGAAATACATCATCTGTAAAAATTTCAACTAGCTATCACGGTTCACGAGATACAGCCTGGTGACAGACGGACAGCGAAATCTTAGTAACAGTAAAAAGTATCTATGGGTCTCAGCTACCCGTGTACCTACCAAAAATATTTGGAATCTGTCCAGCCAATTTGGCGTAAAGAGGCAGCATAGACACTTACATACATAAATACCCACAGGAACCTCTAAATAGCCCATTTCACTAACTTTTAAATTGTGACTTTTTTTTCAAATTCAAACAATTTGACAGTTTCGGATTTCGAGATTTTTGATAAACTGGAATCTAGAAGTTTCGGCCATTATTATTCATTTATTTTCCATCTCTATCCTACCTACAACATTTGAACCTCATGTCTCTTTCACTCAATTACGTTTCGTTATAAATGTTTACTTCAAACAGTCAGTACCTTACATGCCCTCTGAAATATACATATATATATATACAAATATAATATTTTGTATCTGTATATTTAGACACCTTACAAGTTTAATATTTTACGTCGACGAAAATCTCACTTCCCGGCCAAGGCAAGACGTAAAACTTTAGACAAACCACAGGCGGTAATTCGTAAAGCCCCAGATCGCAGGTGTTTGTGGCCTGAGCCCTAGATATAGATATGTAATATACTTTTAATACCTTTAATATGCACTACGGGCTAAGTGTAGAGCGGGCATAAGGAACCCTAAAACTAAAATGAGGTTTGATGGTGTGTTTTGTTTATTATTCAGCTTCAAATTTATTTTTGATTTAATAAAATTTTCTATTCTTTTTTCAAACATTTTACGGTTCTTTTATTATTCTATGGATGCCAACGTAGTGAGACTAAATATAAACACCGTTTTGAAAAGAAAATTTTCAAATGGAACAGAGAATTGCAGAAGGAAAGGAAGAAGGTGCGTAGGGCAATGAGAGTAGCAACAAAAAGGGATGACTCTCAGAGCTGGGACGCGTACAGAGAAGTCAGGAACAAATACACCAGACTGAGAGAGAAAGCTAGACTAGAGGGCTGGAGGAGGTTCACGGGAGACATAAACAGCTATTCAGAGGGAGCGCGAGTAGTGAAACTGCTGGCGGGAGACCGAGCGTTCCAACTGGGTAGTCTGAGAGTGAATGGAGACTTAGTCACGGAACCGGAAGAGATACTATGTGTCATGCTGAAATCACATTTTCCGGACTGCGAAGAGGTGACGGAAATAGAGGAACAGGAAGGTCGGGAGGAGTCCAACTGGGCGGCGGCATTAGAGGTGGTGGAGGAGGAGAGGGTAGAATGGGCGATTAGCTCCTTTGCCTCCTTCAAGGCTGCGGGCCCTGACGGAGTCCTGCCGGCACTACTGCAGAAAGGATATAGATACATAAAAGATGACCTAGTGGAGTTATATAGGGCAAGTATAGCACTAAACCGCCAAAACCGGGTAAGAAATCGTACCAAGAAGCGAAATCATTTAGAAGCATAAGTCTGTCGTCTTTTGTACTAAAGGCTTTAGAGGTGATAGACAAGCATATAAGAGAGAAAGTGGAAAGCAGCGGAGATCCGCTACACGGGAATCAGCACGCTTACATGGCAGGAAAGTCAACGGAGACAGCCCTACACAACCTAACGGTAAGGGTGGAAAGGGCATTAGAAACGAAACAATTCGCATTAGGCTGCTTCTTTGACGTAGAGGGGGCCTTTGATAAGGCAACCTTTGAGGCCGTAGAGGAAAGCCTGAAGAGAGAGAGAGTATCCGACCGACAATAGCGCAATGGATAGAAAGAATGCTCAAAGGCAGATCCATAACGGCGAAGTTGGGAGGAGCAACAAAGAAGATCAGTCCAAGAAGAGGGTTCCCACAAGGTCTGTCCCCCCTGATGTGGTGCCTACTGCTAGACTCAATGGTGAAAGAGCTCAACAGAGGGGGCGTGTACATGCAGGCTTACTCTGATGACGGAGTGCTACTAGTGAGAGGGACGGTTCTTAGCGTCATAAGAGATATAATGATAAGAGGTCTCAGACAGGTTCTGGGGTGGTGTAGAGAGAGAGGATTGGATCTCAATCCGTCTAAAACAAAGCTAGTGTTATTCACTAATAGAAGGATAAAGGAAATAAAACGCATAAAGATACAAGGTATAGAACTAGAAATGGTGGACGAGATGCAATATCTGGGCGTTACTCTAGACAGTACACTCAGGTACAAAACTCACATCTAGGAGCAGACGGCAAAAGCTATAAGAACACTGTTTCAATGCAAAAGGGCAGTGGGAAAGAACTGGGGGCTGAAGCAAGGAATGGTCCACTGGATCTAGAAGGCGGTAATACTACCCAGGGTGCTATATGGGGCCGTGATATGGTGGCATAGGGCACATATTAAGGAATATCAGAAAGACCTAACCAAAGTACAGAGATTAGCGTGCCTCATGATGACAGGGGCTATGAGAATGACCCCGACACATGCAATGGAGGTAATGCTAGGTTTGAAGCCACTCTGGATTGAGGTGGAGAAAAGAGCCACTGAGCAGTGGTAAAGAAAGAAAGCATGCAAGGAATGGAGGGGAAGCTACGTGGACAAGAGACACGCGCTGATACAAAGAGAGGCATTATCAAAATTTGAGATAACGACCTTATAAAGAGGCAGGAGATATTTGATAAGGAATATAGAGTACATATAGGAGAGAGAGACAACTGGAAGGTGGAAGTCAGACACCCGACGACTATCTGCTTTACGGATGGCTCAAGAACAAGCTCGACGAAACTAGCAGGAGCGGGCATAGTGATCCCTAAACTGGGAGATAAAGTATCAATACCACTGGGTAGATATGCTAGCGTGTTCCAAGCAGAGGTATGTGCTATAGCGCACTGCGCACGTATAGTAAAAGAGAGTGTGCAGCAAGAGGGTGCTGTTGTAATATACACAGATAGCCAAGCAGCACTGAAGGCACTAAAGAAAATATCGGTTACCTCCTCTCTGGTGAGAGAATGTCGAGAGGAGCTTAACTCGATAAGCAAGCAAAGAAGCGTTACGGTGGCATGGGTACCAGGACACCAGGGAGTAACGGGAAATGAGAAAGCGGATGAGCTGGCGAGGATAGGGGCGGAGACGGGATATATAGGTCCGGAACCGGCTCTGCCCATGTCAGCGGATGTCACGAAGGGAGTCATAGAGAAGGTAAAAGAGATAAAAGCACCTCTATGGGAAGAAGAGGCTGGATGCAGACAGTCGAAGATGATGATTAAAGGTATAGATCACAGGAGAACCAGGTATCTTTTGAAACTAGGTAAGAGCAGTCTAAGACTATTGACAGGTATCATTACAGGTCATAACACTCTCAACAGACACCTTAAGATAATGGAAATTAGCAGAGACGCCTCCTGTCCACATTGTGGTAAGGAGGAGACTAGCTTTCACTTACTAGCAGAGTGTATTATGTATGCGGCATCGCGATATAATATATTCGGTAGAGACACGCTGAAAGAGAATGAATTAAAGAATGTCGAACTTAAAGATGTCCTTCTGTTCTGCAGGAAAACAAGAAGATTTGAGGAGCATAGTGTGGGAATGCCGCCGGGACGGTAACCTGCAGCTCCAACTTCAGGGAACTGGGCTGAATGAACGCGACACGTGATCGACAGCCCGCCTGCCTCCGGCCGGGCGTCCCTACACTACATCTACATCTACATCTACAAGTGTTGAATAGGATTTTGGGAGGCACTGCCACCACTGTAATATATGGATGCCTCGGCGCGCTCTGCGCAAAGAATATGTAATTTTGGTTGCTAAGATTGTAGAATATGATTTTTTCTAATGGTATGATTATCATTGCATTCACTTTTCCGACATGCAGTTGTACTCCGTTAAAGGAAAGTCGTGTTGATGCAAAGCATCCTACATAGGTATAATAATATTGTCTTAGCGTGGCCAATGATGATTATAGTTCCTTGGTATTTTTAGAGAGTACTATGCCTATCCGTAATGGCTCAAAATGTTATTTGCTTTCAGTAAAATGCCCTGATTGTGGGAAAGAAATATTTCGGCAAAAACGCTACGATAAATAAGACCGCTGTATTGAATGCGACGTACTTATTTTAGGTAGGTATTTTATATGGTTTCTTACTTTTCATTTATATTCATAATGTGTTTTTGGTTTATTTTTTACATTTAAGTAAATTATATTTTTGTTTCAGATACTTTTAACTTTTGTGAAGTGTGTGGCCTTGAAACTCTTAGGGGAGCAAGAATAAATAAAGCGAGACAGTTAAGCCAAAAATCGAAATTATGTGTAAGTGTGTTTCCGAGCTTACTAAAATTTGGTATGTTACTTAAGCATTCAAATAACTTTATAAATAATGTAATGCACGTTTTCTTCGATAGGTGACTGCAGTTAGCGACAAGGACAACAAAATATTTCCTGACTGGAACGTAAGTAGCTAATATTTCATGTAGGTTTTTATAGGGCTCCGTACCCAAAGGGTGAAAATAGGACCCTATTACTAAGACTGTTTGTCCGTCCGCCCGTCTGTCACTAAGCTGTATCTCATGAACCGTGATAGCTAGACAGTTGAAATTTTCACAGATGATGTATTTCTGTTGCCGCTATAACATTAAATACTACACATACAACAAACGTGTTATTTTTTTGCCGTTTTTATAGATAATGGTTGTCTGGAAGAGATCGCATTTTAGCGATAAGACCGCCTGTTGTTATCTACTGTATTGTTTTTGTTATTTCTCTGTTTTTTGTGGTGCCAATAAAGAGTATATTTATTATATTATTATAAGGGTTCATGGTGGATAAATGTATCAGTCAAGTAACCCACCTAAGCAATCAAACTTATGTTGTATGTAACTTATGTTATGTTCTACAAAGGTATCGTCAGAAGACCTGAGCGAGTTGTTCTCCAACGAGACACTCGCCTCAGACTCGGTGCGAGATGAAAGAGAGCTACCACCGGAAATTATTCCTAAATCAACTATTTCTGACGGCAGTGAAGACAGTTCGGAGGTTGATGTTTGATTAAGTAGCTGTATTGCGTATGCTGGAAAGATGGACACGAAAAAATCTGGTCATACATGATCTGGTATATTTTTGTATGAAGTGCTAATTTTGAAACAGCACTTTTTTTAATAATCCATAGATGCATATCTACAAAATAATAATACAATCATATTAAAATGTATGAGTGTGTGTGAGTTTTTCGCTTTATATATTACAGTACGCTCCCAGCCCTCTCACGGAAAACACGCGTACAGCTCTCGTCAGCCAAGTCAGTGGTCGCCAAACTTTGACAGCACGTTTTTAATTTAATTTATTAATAGCTAAAAACTTAGTTCAACATGCTTTGTGCTCAGTGCCAGAGTGAAGTGAATGACTGTGCCTAATGCACTACGTGCAATAAATTAATTGGTTTTTGTTGTGCCGGGATTACCGAAGTGGGCTACCGTAAACTAGGTTCGCGTAAGGCCCAGTGGAAATGTCCCGACTGTCGAGTTTTGGAACAGTCATCCCCGTTCAAGAGTGCCGAGGCAGCCTCACTGGATTCCATCATGCGGGAGCTGAAATCCATTCAGCTCCAGCTTGTGGATATCGGGCCTTGTGAGTGATGTAAAGGATATAAAGAAGGAAATTGACGAACTCAGAAAGACCTGCGTTTTCAACAGCGCAACGCTAGATGATCATAAGAAGCGGTTGGACACAGCTGAGAATAAATTATCTGAATTGACGAGTATTAAAGGCGATATTCAGTCTATAAACAAAGAGCTGGACATCCTCAAGAGCGAAAATATAAGTAAGGACCAGTGGCAGCGTCTTAACAACGTTGAGATAAAACTCCCCCTAAAGCAAAACGAAGATTTGTTCAAAATCCTAGATCAGATATCAATAGCGATTGGCTACCCAGTCCAGAAAGCAAGCGTTAACTACATTTCTCGGGTGCCAACATACAATAATAAGGAGAAACTGATCATTGTAGGATTTATAAACCGCTACATAAAAGAAGATCTCGTCGCTTCTGCTCGTGCAAAAAAGAAACTTATTGCTAGTGAAATCGGCTTTGTTGGGAATGCGCAGAATATCTTCATAAATGACCATCTAACCCCGGACTATAAAAAGTTGCTTACCTCTGCAAAGACGTCACTTAAGCCGAAAGGATATATGTATATATGGGTAAAGTACGGGAAAATACACGTGCGGAAGGACGATGCATCGAAAATATTCGTTATTAATAATCAGTCCGATTTAAACAAATTATTATAGTGTGTAGTTATTATAGATTAGTACTACAGTTTTTAAAAACATGTATTTGCTATGCGGTTTTTTCTCCTATCGATAATTATATAACTTTGGGAACCGTACGCTCTGTGGAATGCTGTTTGTTATCGCTGCCTACTGCCCGGCCTGTCGCCTGCGCTTATTGTTACCAGAATGCATTTGTAATTATGTTATGCAAAATATGTTTGTCTCCTTCTTGCCAATTATTGCGCTTACGCGTCTTACTATTTTTACTGCTTGCCTTGTCACACTTATGGAACAGTTTCTATGCTTGGTTGGGATTATTAATTTCTATACGTTAATAATTGTTTCTTGTTACAAAGTACCTTGTATATCAATGAGGAAAATAATACATTTTAACTGGAATGGGACGAAGTCTGCTACCGGCTGTTATCTGTTAAATAATTATTATTGTGTTTTATCTTTAGTCTCTTGTAATGGATAGTAACTATAACGGGATACTTTCTGTTTACTATCAAAATGTTAGGGGCCTTCGATCTAAAACTATAGACTTCTATCGTAATATTCTATTGGCCTCCTATGACATAATATTTTTAACAGAGACATGGCTTGTGGACGGTATCGCGGATTCGGAACTTTTTGATAACAGGTATGTAGTTTGGCGGCGCGACCGCGACCTGGCGCTAACAGGCCAGAGTCGAGGAGGTGGTGTTATTATTGCCACGCGGAAAGAATTGGCCGTAAATCCTCAGCCTACCTACCATTCTTCGGCGGAGGACTTATGGGTCACTTTGTTAGTTAATAATGGAACGGTTAAGCTACATTTATGTGTTGTTTACTTATGTAAGCAAGGGCATCAGGGTTACTCTTTTTCTAGTCAACTTTGTAATTTTCTTGATAAACTAGGGGAAGTAATAATTAATAATCCAGATGACAAATTCCTAATTATCGGTGATTTTAATCTAAGTAACATTGCGTGGACGTTAAGTAGCAAACATTTATTGCCATCTAATTATACTTCCATAGATGAGTGTCATTTAGTCGACGAGCTAAATTATCTTGATTTGTATCAGTATAACGGAGTGTCTAACATATAAGGAGTGTCTAACATTTAACAAAGGATCTATCTATTTATAGCTTCCGCATCATTGTATTGTATTGTATTAAGTAAGTTTTATGTTATGTTTATGTTACCTTATTTTATTTTACTGTATGAGTTTAAAACTTGAAATAAACAATATTATTATTATTATTATTATATATGGTAAGATATTGGATCTCGTGTTGTGCAATGACGTTGTGACTGTGTGCGAGTGCCTAAACCCGTTTGTACCCATAGACCCCTATCACAAGGCATTAAGCATTTATATAACATTTGTTTCTTGTACATCTCTTAAATCCGCACCTGTCATGAAATACTTTTATAATAAAGCCAATTACGACTTAATTAATTTAGACCTTTTAGAGACAGACTGGGATGTTGAGTTCTCTAGTCGAACTTTTGACCAGTGTATTGATTATTTTTATTCTAAATTTAAAGAGTTAAAAGATAGGCACGTTCCTCACAGGTTTATTTCTAAAAATTCATACCCAGTTTGGTACTCATCCTCGTTAAAGAAAGCCATCAAAGAAAAACATAAGTATCATCGTAGATTTAAGTTATATGGTAATAGGTGTGATTTGCTTTCCTTCGAGTGGCAGAGGGAAAGAGTCAGGCGTATGGAAAAACGATGTTTTTTAAATTATACTGAAAGTATTGAAAATAATATAAGTAAAAACCCAAAACTATTTTGGTCTTTCATAAAATCTCGTTCAAAGTCCTTTGGGATACCGAGTAGTATGCGTTATGATGGTGTTACTATGAATTCAGGGATTGATATTTGTAATGCGTTTTCTGATTATTTTAAAACAAGTTTCCTAGAGCCTGGAATCCCTGCCGCAAGCGATCCACGCGGTTGTAGCAACGCTCATAAATATACCGACCCGGCTAGTGACATTGCCAGTATCTCTGTTGATAGTGACTTGGTTACCAAACTCTTGCTAAGCCTCGATCCTAATAAATCAGCTGGTCCCGATCTGGTACCAGCCTTGTTTTACATAAACTGTGCCAAAGCGTTAACTAAACCCATTTCGTTACTGTTCCGTCGCTCTTTCGTGGAATGTACGATTCTCGCGATCTGGAAATCAGCTTTCATAACTCCAGTTTTAAAAAAAGGTTCTAAAACGGATCTTTCTAATTACAGACCGATTTCGAAATTGTGTATCTTGGCCAAGGTATTAGAAAAAATAGTCCACATGCAGATTTCGTCAGCATTCAAAAATTCCATAGATAACACTCAACATGGTTTCATTGAACGTAGGTCCACAGTGTCTAACCTGGGTTTACTCAACGACTTTATCTCCGAGTCGATGGTCAATGGTCATCAGGTGGATGTTATCTATACAGATTATAGTAAAGCTTTCGATCGTATTGACCACGATATTTTAATATCTAAGCTTTACTTAATTGGTATCAGAGGGGATCTCCTGAGATGGTTTAAGTCGTACATTAAAAATCGGTGTCAGTCGGTGGTGATCAATAATTACATGTCGAGCTGGGTATCTATACCAAGTGGAGTCCCCCAAGGGTCTTTATTGGGCCCACTTCTATTTAACATCTTTGTGAACGACATAAGTACCTGCTTCCAATTCTCTAAGTTGCTCAGCTTTGCTGACGACATGAAAATTTTTGCTAAAATTACATCACCGGCTGATGTATGTGCACTTCAATCTGATCTAAGAAGGCTGGATACCTATTGTAGTATAAACAAATTAGATTTAAACCCCTCCAAATGTTATACAGTAACCTTCTCTCGTAAATTAAATAACATTTGTACCCCATATTCACTAAAAGGTAGCATTCTTCAGCGAGTGGCAAGCATAAGAGATTTAGGTATTATTCATGACTCAAAACTTATTTTTAGCGAGCACATTGACAGCATAGTACGTAACGCTTCCAGGTCACTTGGTTTTATAATGCGTAATTCAGTTTGTTTTACCAGTCCCAAAACTCTTAAAATCTTGTATTGTGCTTACGTGAGAAGCAAACTTGAATACGCTTCGCAGATATGGAATCCTCAGTATCAAATTTATGTTGACAGGATTGAGAGATTACAGTTAAAATTTGTCAAATTTCTGTGTTACAAAATGCGAGTCAATTATAGTTATATCGACTACCTCAAGCTGTGTAAGAAACATCATTTGATCCCACTTGTTAAGCGCCGGGAAATTGCAGACATAGTGTACTTGGTATATATTATTAAAGGTAATGTAGATTGTCCAAATTTGCTTAATAAGATCTCTTTTAATGTTCCGTCAAGGACGCTTAGGCATTTTCGTCCCATCAGTAATTACCAAACTATTACTAGGTATAGAAAATACAGTTTCTTATGCAGGGCAAGCATGGCAGGCAAGCAATAAAGCTTTTATAAATTGTAATATCGACATATTTAGTGATAGCATATCAATAATAAAAAATAAATAAATTAGATGCTTTATGGGTGACAATGATTCTGGCGCAGGTCAGGGCTAATGTACTACCTAACAGATTTTACCTTCTTTTCTACTTATTTTTTGTAATAATCGATCATATTCATATCGATCCTCTGTTCTTGTGCTGTATGAACTTGTACATGTGTAATTAAGTTGGGCAATAAGCTTGTTATATTTTATTCCGTTTCTATAAGTGAAAACCCATAATTGGCTCTCTAATTCTATTGTAGTTTGTTGATATGTTTAGCGCTGTTGGTTTTCCATGTACCAAAATAAAATAAAATAAAATAAAATAAAATAAAAATTATACGAATATTTTTGAACAACATTTTCTGTCAGTCAGTCAGTTTACTAGGTTTCTGCCACTCAAAAGAGTCTAAACATAGATTTTTTGTCTTTTGATAAAAACTACTAGGTACTTTTATATTGACTTCTGTATGGAGCAGTTATTAGACCATTTCGATTTTGACTGATATTTGACAAATTATTGTCTCCCATAGAAAAACTACTTTCAGTGCTCGGAGTGAATATAATATGTAACTTTTTGGTCAGATGATATTCTAAAAACATAAAACAGCATGTTAAAATGTAAATTAAATTATGGTATCGTAGTAGAAAGCGAATGATCATTGTCAAAATTACATAATGTTGTTCAAAAAAATATTCGTATGATGAAATATATACCTAAAGCGAAAACGCACACACGCTCATACATTTTAATATATTTTTATTTTGTAGATATGCATCTCTGGTTATAAAAAAAAGTGCTGCTTCAAAGTTAGCAGTTAATAGAAAAATATAGGTATGAATGAGAATGAGAATGAGAATGTGAAATCGTTTATTATCAATTAGCAGAGTTACATCTTTTTATTCCCGTAGGATTGTGTTAGCTAACTTATGTCTAAAAGATCTGTGTAAGCTGGAGGTGTTGTGTCACAAGTGTCGAGTTAAAGATGTTGGTAATAGTGTTACATATGTTACATTTACTTAATTCTAAGGGGACGAGGAGCCGCTGCCCCACGGGGCCAGCGTCTCATGTCTTTATTTGGTACATATAAGATTTCACCTATTCTATGGTTTGTTAATAGTGGGTTATGTTCGCCGTGAGCTAGGTAAGCGTCCCCTGGTGTGTCGAGGTCTTCAATACCAAGAGCTGCGATTCTGTCCAGCATTCTGCGATTTAAATCAGCGGCGCGAAAAATATAGGTACCAGATCATGTACAACCAGATTTTTCATTTCCCCCCTTTAGTTGACCTAAAGTAGTTATTTTAATTTGTTCTTTAACACAGCGTACGCAATGTTAGATTTAAATATTATATTCAACTTAATCTTAATTATTAATATTAACCAAACCACACTTTAACATAAGAATGCCACCACCCCGGCGTAGATCCAATGTAACGGGTAGAACAACCCGCGATAATGCCCGGTTACGAATAGCTACGAGTAGAATAAGGAACCAAGTAGTTCAATTCAAAATTGCACTCGGTAATACCCGATCGGTAATTCACAGTCTTGGTAGATTGAATCACCGGTGTAATTACTGTAGAGCTCTTCATTTTGATCTAAAAAAAAGTGAAATTCATTCGTGTTGTCATAATGGTAAAGTCGTTCTTCAACCATATTCTCAGTCTTCACTTATTCAGCGATTATTATTAGGCAATGATGCAGATTCAAAAAACTTTAGATCAAACATTCGATGTTATAACGCAGCTTTTGCCATGGTAAGTTCAAGTGCCAATATCGAGCAAAATTCCGCAGGAGGTCCATACTATTATAAAATTAATGGCCAAGTATATCACAGAATAGGGACTCTTCACCCTCCGTCAGGAATGTCACCTTCGTATGCACAGATTCATATAATAGGGATCACATGTCACGTGGTCAAACTCACAAATTAACTTAACTTTTTTTTATTTTTTTTTCAGTACTTTTTCGGAAAAAATTAAAAATCCAGGTGTTTTATGCAACTCTCCAGCATGAGACGAATCTAATGACATATCATTTATCAAAATCGGACCATAACTGTAGATCTGATGGGATGTACAAAAATCGGCCTCGCGTAATATATATATAGATAGATAGATATCTCTTTGATTGCTCGTGTTATAAAATGGAGGTACCTCTTTAACTTTACTCACCCATTACCATCAAGATGTTGTCTCCTTGACTTCCCCAATCCAAGTGGCCGGGTCTGAACCACCGTCTCTTTAACTCCCGCTTAGTGTTGCCAGGTAAGTCATTAAACATTACCCATCACCCTAATATTAAATTCAGATATTTTAAGAATGTTGCCAAGTGAAATTCATATTTGCTTGCACTTTTTGATATAATGAGTACAAAATCATGACTGGATCAAGGTTCATTTGGTATACCAGTTTTTTTGGAGTTATACAGTTAGCAACCTTGGATAAGTGCATTTTACTAATTAGTAAGAGCAGAAGGTATAGTTCTAAGGAACCTATTTATTCAATTTACAATCAAATTGAATATGCAAATGCATTCAAGCCGCAAGACCAAGCTTAGTTTATGTTACAAAGACTATATATTTAAACACATACTAGGATGCGTAGTGGTTTTTTTTTAAATATAAAATATTCTTTAAATTAAATAAAAAAATATGTCATTCTGTGTTTTATTTAATCTCTTCATGTGTTAGTAAGTAAAATTTTTATTAATATTAATGTGCGGTTACTGTGATACGGTTCTTCACATCTCAGCAGTTGGAGTATAAATCACAAATATTACGATATCTATCATGGTTAGGCTAATGTTGCAATCATACCGCACTTGTAGAAAGAATTTTGTCAATGTTACATACAGCTACGGGGTCCTACCACTTTCTAGACGATCATATCACTTTTATGGACAATAACTAGTTTAATACAAAACAGAGATCAATCACTTCCTTAGATAATGAAGGTTTGTTATTAGGGTAAGGGAATGTCATTCTTAACCGTCACAGTACGACTCATTTCGGTTCTTGGATAATTATGATTGCTTTGAGCTATATAAACGACGATCTAATTAAATTAATTGTCGTCAAAACATACCTAACTTACGTTCAAAAAACCGGAAAATCCCTGGATTTAACTGATTCCGAACACAAGTCAACAATTAACTACCTACTCCATGTTCAGGAAGTATAGGGAAAGGGAATTGCTGTAATAGCAGATATGTAATATGTCCAAAAACAGTTTATTTATTTCTCAGGAATTTGATACGATGATGAGGTTTGGCGCGACGTGCTTGATGTGGACAAGTTATGGAAAGTACGTCCGCTACTGAATAAGGTACTGCAGACTTAAGAAGAATTTCTTTCTATTGACGAAATGATTGTGCCGTTCACGGATCAGTGTAGATTAATAATACATTACTGCAAGCGCCGGGAAAGAAGGGCTTGCTGAGTAAGTATAGACATACGGATAGTGATACGAAGCCGGCAAGCCCTTTTCACGGCCAGGCATGTATAGTGATTTTCTCAAACATATGCAATGAAATAAAGAAATACACCACAAAAAAAAACAAATTTCTACTTCGCTTTGGCGGCAACAAGTTATTAATTGCTAATTCTGCCTCCGCCCTCAATTGCGACGGAGTACAATTAATTTCTTCACAAATATAAAATTCAGCTACTCGACAAAAGTTTTTAATTTTTCCTCCAATCCCTACATAATGTTTTTTTACGGAAGTATTTCGCGTGTATAGTGTTCGAATATTTAGACCTTATACACAACCTGATATAGTTGGTCAAACCAAATTGTCAGTAAATAAGAACAAAAAAAAAACTATACATCTTTTCTTTTGGGTGCTAGTACTAGTGTAAGACAATGATAGTATGATTCTCTCTGTCTATGTTTGAAATGAGACAGTCCTTTGACAAACTATAAATGCAGAGGATTTTAAATATTGTCTATGGTCTTTGGTGACTTAGGCCCCATACGCACGAGCATTCGCTAATCAGAGAAATCGACTCCACACTCACGTTCGCGGCTTCGCGCCGCGTAGTATGGAGCGGCCTATACAGATTAGTATACTTAGGCCAGGATTACACTTGTAAGTTTTACTTACGTAAGTAGGGACAAAGCTATTTGCTAGAATGAGATAACGATATTCATATCTCATTCTGTAGTATAGCTGTGTCCCTTGTACTTACGTAAGTAAAACTTACAAGTGTAATCCTGGCCTTAATATCAGTTCGTGTGTAAAAGGCGTTAACGCGGATATTTTTGGTCCGATAACCATTCAGCCACTAGAAATAATAATAATAATATAATTCAGCTGTTTAGCCTGTTCATGAACATAGACGCCATAATTGTTAACATTAAAATAAAATAAAAAATACTCCCGGCCTAGGCCTTCAATTTCGAGTTGCTCCGCCCGAAACGTGATACTTTGAAGCCTGTTTTGACGCACATAAGGACGATATTTTATTGCATGTTTGAGAAAAACAATATTATGTTCCAAATCCTAGCGGTCTTAAACATACACCTACCTAACATAACATTTACCTATATACCTACCCCATCTACCCAAACCATGAAAATACTAATTTTGGTTTAGGAGAAAAAACTGTTTTAAATTTAACAGAAGAGCTAGCTAGCGGCTTGCGACAGAACTGAAACAGTAAAACCTGTTATCTACAGGATCTGTAATGAAGAATCGCATTCCAGTCTCTGCCAGGCAGTTGGTAAAGGAAGATAGTGAGTTGAAGGGAAGTGGTTCATCAAGAACTGGTGAACAATACTGAAAATATTGCTCAAATTAAACGGTTAGACAATAATAGCGTAGCTCTTCTGTCGACAGCGGATGGAGAAGAACCAACGGACAGCTGCAGGAGATGGAGCAAGTCAAACAAAGAGTTAGTGTTCTAAGTACTTGGGTCTAAACGAGTATAAAATATTAGTACTAGTACTGGTAGGACCATGCTTTGCATTGATTATGAGATGAATTTTGCTTTGGGCCTTAGGAGATTAAATGCAGAATACAAAATAGATATTTTTCATATTGTAAGTATTTGCATTCTAAATACAAGTAATTCAAATAAATCACATCATATCTTTCATATATCTTTATTGCGTCCATGTTCATTTTTACATAGGATGGTATTGAAATATTATAAAGTCGGTAACCACACAATAATACATAGGTAGGTATAAACACTATAACGCTACACTTAAACGCTAATACTATTATTAAAATAAACAAATATATCATAAATTAGAACAACATAAACTAGAATTAATCTAAACTTGAATACATCTAATACGCCCCCGTAGCATCGTACCAAAGATACTAATAATACATGATACTGGTAGTCAGTTTGGATAGATATTATATAGTCCTAAGTAGGTACCACACCAACAAAACTATGAAAATCTCTTTTCGGTGCTCGCACCACATGTAGATTGTAGGTAGGTACTCGACGCTTCAGAACGTTGTGGAATTTAGAGCGGACTTATGTTCCGTAAATCCATGATCATCGAATTGTATTAGTACTAATTCATACGTGATTATTGCTCCCGCCATCTGTTAATAGGTAGACAAAATTATTAATTTAAAATTAGTTATATTTAAATTTAACAGGTATTCAGAAAAAGCTATCAACTGTTTTTATTATGAAGTACCTTATTTGCTTTAAAAAGAAAATGCTGTTTTTTTTTATTAGTCCTGTAAAGTTTGAAAGTATGTAGGTTGATCCGTAGAATAAAATTATAGCAACCAGTACAAAATCTACACTAGCTTTTGTGTCGTTAAAATGCGTAGTTTAATATACCATTGTATTCCCATTAAACCAAGAGGTCCATCAAAAATTATATCGATTCAGAAATTTCCGAAAAGTTGTGGCAAAAAGCCGGGAGAACGTTAACTACAAATTTAATCCCACATAAATATTTAGAAGTAGATCAGCCTGTGTCTAATCAAAAAAGTCTCACTATAGGTAAATTGAATTGTACTTACGTACTTGCAATAAAATTGTTCTGTTAAGAGAAAAAAATCCCAGTCCCGTTAAAGCGACATAATCCTTACTGAGTTGATTTTGTAATCTCACAATCTAAAAATATAAATAAATATATTTTTCACCTCAGCAGCTCGAACATGCCTACTTTCGTCACTCCCTGGAGTGACGAAAGTGCGACTTTCCTCACTCCAGAGAGTGAAACAAAGTAGCTTTTTAGTTTAGTGAAGGCCATGAACTGCCACTTCTTACTTCGGGGTCTATTACAAATTCGAAATACATTTTAACCTTTAATATGTTCTCACTACTGAGGTTAAAAATTATATGTGCAACACGAGAGCAAAGTTTTTTTATATCTCGTGTTTTTGAGTCCCTCGCTACGCTCAAGATTCTAACTTAGAATCTTACGCTTACTCGGGTCTCAAAATCAACACTCGCAAGAAAAACCAACTTTCCTCTCTTGTTGCACAAATAACTATTAATACAAATCGGCACACAATGGACACGCTGTGATGTTTTGTCTATTTACCCCAAGCGTCAGTAATAAACTAGTACTGAGTACGGTCGTTTGCCTTATCGCCACTTAAGACGATTCTCGCTGATTTGGCCTTGAGCGTCTGGGCAAAATGTACCCGCTTCACCCCGCACTCCGCTCACTGCGATCGTACGTGAATTTTGACTCGCGGCACGGCAACGAGGTTCAAAGAATATAATATAAGACAGTCCAGAGGCGCGCCGATGGCGCTATACTCGTATTTGTATCTTTTGACTGCAAAGACTGCTTTGGAGCTATTTTGTCCTTTGAGTATGAGTAGATTATGCATTTAGTGGAGGTCGAAAATTATAAGAAAAATATATTAATTAATAGTGCGTTCATAGGTTTTTTTATCTCTTTAATAAATTAATAAATATAAATAATGCTATTAATAGTTAACTTGTAAACTAAGTACTACATTTTTAGAATCGTTACCTTACTATTAAACTATTGTTTTTTTCGAGTAGTTGGTTGATAAATAAAATAGGTAATCAATTTCAAACTATTAGTTATATTAGTCGGAACTATTTTTTTCCTGTGAATTATAGTTTTTTCGTAAAAAACACTACTACATGCCGTTTTGCTACTAGGTATTTTTGCCTATTTCTACTAAACAGCAATTCGATTAAAATTATCTTTAAACTAAAAAATGTTTTAACAGTTCTGTAAATACAATGTTTTAACGCCAGCACTGACTAAAATACCGACTTGGTTTCACATTACAACTCAAAACTTTTTTGTAGTTGAAGAATTGCGTTGCGAGACTTGCATCTTTTACATGTAATGTTTTTGATGGGATCTCATCTCTTTTTTTAGGCAGTCCTTGTTTTCGGGTACTACTTCTTGTACGCCAGCTACTACTTTTCTCAAAGCTCATACCCATCCCACACTATAGGTACTCGTACTCATACCTATACAATACTCATGGCCATACCAAACTATAACTCGTACAATACTCATACCCTTACCCATCCCACACCATACCCGCACTCATACCTATACCATATTCATATCCTTACCATACTCATAGCCATACGATACTCATACTATACATATTTTATAACTATACACATCTTCATACTCACATCGTACATCGTAGATAGACCTTCACCTACTATTTGTAGGAATTGCAAAAGTAACTTTGTAGTAGCATATATTTATATGGGATTACAAAGTAACTTATGCATTTCTCAAATCTTTAAATCGTGACTGATCTTGCAATATTTTTAGGTTTTTTATGGCTTGAGAAGCTAAAAACTACTTACTATGATTAAAATTTACAGCTTTTGGGTCTGCTAGAAGTACCTTAGAATTATGATGATTGGTGAGTGAGTGAGTGTGTCAGTGACCAAAGTAGGCAACTTTGACGTGCAATCATTCTTATACTTACTACAAGTTTAAATGGAATGTTCTTGGGGATATATCTAAGTCATATTATGCCATATGTGTCACTAAATTCAGGGTTCTAGTTTTAGCCAACACAAAATTACAGGACGTTGAAAATGGCCTGAGTGGGTTTGAGAAAAGGATGGTACGGCCGTACCTCTTTGTTTTAGCTCGACTTGGCGCTTTACACGCGCGAAAGATTATCGCTCCGTCTGTGACGAGCTTAATAGTAAGTTTTTCCGTAAATAAAAATACGATAGGCCGTTTTGCTAGTTCTTAATCGATTAAAATGTTTTTTAAACTACAAAAACATGTTTTTAACAGGTACTATACATACATACAACGTAATAGGTAATAGGTAGCTTATGTTAAATCAATTATTTATTGTTTCGAGATGGAATGGAACATTATTCAAAACGTAAAACTTGAATGACATTATAATATGTCGGTTAGAAAACATTTATTTATTTATTTCAAATGAAGTTTTCTGAAACATACGTATATTATAGTATAATATATACGGATATTATCATTACATTCATTGTAATAGACCGCAAAATACCGCGTTGCGCTCGCTAATGCGCCTCGCAACCAAATCAGCGCTCTGCAGTTATTTATTCTTTGGCCACAATAACTCCGATATTATAGCACTTTGCTTGTGCATAAGCGAACATAGTGCAAGGAAGGCATGGAGCGAATAGCGACACAGCCTCCTCGTCTCAAAGCTGGCACACGACTGCCGGCACGCCGGCAGTGCCGGCCACGACATTTTCAGGCTGCATACGCATGAAATGTGGAAAAACGTTCGATTTCTTAAGAAAATATTTTTTGATTAACAAAAGCTATGTTGCATTTTGTTAGTTTGAAAATAATTTTAATCGATTAAAGGATGACTCACGTTACACCGGGCCGTGTCCGGGCCGGAGCTTCCGGCGCTTACTTTTCTATGACATGACAGGTGATCACGTGATGCTTTCCATAGAAAACGAAGCGCCGGAAGCTCCGGCCCGGACACGGCCCGGTCTAACGTGAGTCATCCTTAAGCCGTTTAGATAAGCAAAGTTAGCCGCAAAACGGCCTGTCGTGTTATTTTTTTTTCGGTGAAACTACAAATTTCAGGAAAAAAGTCAAATGTTACAATTGTTGTGCATAAAGTGAAGATGCATATATTTTTTTCATAATTTTTTGGTGACTCATTTAGAAGTTATAAGCTCTAAAAAGTAACAGTTTTTGGCCAAAAACAGCGCGAAGCGCCTTAACCTATACCTACATATAACATTCTGGTGACGAGAATGGCGAATTTTATCGGTAATTTAGGAGTGTTTGATCACAAATCACAGGACTGGCAAATTTTTCACAGTCGACTCAGCCAATTTTTGTTATTGAATAGACAGTGTAAGTGACGATGCAAAAAGGTGCGCGGTGTTGCAACCTCATTTCTCCGAGGAATCATATATAGCAGCGGTTTTTATCCTTTGGGTACGGAACCCTAAAAAGGACAATTGAAAAAAGTGTGTACGCAAAAGGGCATTGGCGGCAAATCTAGGCTTCACTGCATACAAACGGAATCGGACGACTCCGATGTGCGTAAAGAATGCGAGGTTTATAACGCAAGAAGGTATGTCGATAATTATAAACTAGGGAATGCTAACCGGTTTTTAATTGTATAGAAAAACCGGTTAATAACCGGATATTAGCCGAAATTTCATACAAATAAAAACCGGTTTGCATTCCCTATTATAAACGTATTAAATTGCCTGTTACTCTTAGTGACGTACCTACAAATTTTGATGGAACTGGTTTCCGGTTCAGGAGCGAGTGTTATTAGTGACGAACTTTATTCAAAACTCTTAAAAAAGAGGAAGTTGTTGCCAAAATAGGGGGAGGGGAGCATTATACAAAATTAGATTTAAGTAATGCCTACAATCAACTCTGATTGTCGGAATCATCTCAGATACCCCTAAAGGATTGTCTTAGTATACCCGGTTGTTGTATGGTCTCGCTAATGCTCCAGCTATTTTTCAGCGTACTATGGAAACATTACTGGTAGGTATAGAGGGCGTCACGTGTTGGCTGGATGACGTACGTTGCACGGGTCCCGACCGGGCTACCCATCTAGCTAGGCTTCGTGAAGTTTTGAAAAGGTTGCAACACGCGTGTTTGCGTTTACAAAGAGATAGCATTACGTATTTGGGATACGTTATCGATAAAAACAATCTCAGGATCAGTCAAGATAAAGTGAGCGCTATACTTAAGTCCCCGCCTCCTAAAAATGTCTACGAGGTACAGCAGTTACTAGGAGTTGTCAACTATTATCGGAAATTTGTTCGTAACGCATCTTCTGTTGCACCCGTTGCACGAGCTGTTACGCAACGGCGCGAAATGGCAGTGGGGCGAGCGCCAACAGGCTGCATTCGACAACGTGCGGCGCGAGCTAGCATCTGATCGTGTTTGCGCATTTCAACCCGGAGGCTGCACTGGTTTTGACCACTGATGCTGGACCCTCCGGCCTTGGTGCCGTATTGGCACATTTGGCGCCTGACGGTTCCGAGAGGCCTATTGCATTCGTGTCCAGGTCACTCTTACAGAGTGAAAAGAATTACAGCCAAATTTTTAAGGAAGTCACGGCGATAATCTTTGCAGTAAAATATTTCCATCAATATTTGTATGGGCGTCAGGATCCCTTTATTTTAAAAACTGATCACCGTCCATTGCTTTCCATTTTTGGAAAGAAAAATGGAATTTCAGTCACTACTGCGTCGCGTTTACAAAGATACACAATTATCCTCTCAGCGTACAATTATAATGTACAGTATTTAAATACTAAGAATAATCAGGTGGCGGAACAGGACAGGACAGTGACCGGGAACAGGATAATACCGTATCTTTCCTTAACTTTTTAGATGGAAATATTAAGCCGGTTTCATTTGACGATATTAAGAAGGCGGCATCAGCTGACTCATGACGGATTAAGCCATACTTCTTATGCAAATCCGATTTAGAATGGCATAATGGGTGTCTATTTCGAGGGCACAAGATCGTCATTCCGGCCGTGTTTAGAAATCGCATGTTGAAAGAACTCCACTCGGCGTATTTTGGCGTGGTAAAAACAAAGAGTACGGCCAGGAGTAGGTTCTGGTGGCCCGGCATCGACGGCGATATCGAGCGCTGGGTGGGGGCATGCAGCGTGTGCGCAGTGCAGCGTGCCGCTCTCCCGCGTAGCTCCCTCCGCCTGGCCGCGTCGTGCTACTGCTTGGGAACGTATTCACATTGATTATTTATCTATAGGATAAAAGGTATATTTAGTCGTAACTGACGCGTTCAGCACATGGTTAGAATGTGTAAAAATGGATTGTGGCACCTCAACGAATGCATTAATCATGAAATTAAAGTATATTTTATTTCGCAACGAAATAACAGATATGAAATCTAAACTGAAAGAACTCGACTCCTATAAGATCGAAGTACAAAACCTGCGGGAAGAGGTCTCGTACCTGCGGAAGGAGCTTGTGACCACGGAGCAACGGAAATATCTCAAAGATGTTGAGATATCGGGAGTCACAGAGACATTGTGAGCATTGTATGCACCAAGTTGGGAGTGGAGTTGGACCCGCGCGACGTCGACGATGTGAGGCGCGTGGGCAGGAAGGGTGAGAATGCCGACGCTAGCACTAGCATGGAGCGGCCCAGACCAGTGGTGCTGACCTTTACTCGCCGAGCCCCGCGGGACAAATTACTACGAGCCGCGAAAGTACGATGCGAGCTTAATACGACGAATCTAGGCAAACAACCGTCCAGTCTACATAAACGAACACTTAACCAAAGACAATAGAGTTATAGTAAAGCCCGTGCAGTAAAGAAACAACTTAATTATAAATATGCCTGGACATCAAATGGGTCTATTTTTCTGCGCCGGTCTGAAACTAGCTCAGTTATCCATATTACCAACGAAGCAATGCTAGAGAAGCTGTTAAAGAATGTACAATATAATCAAGGGTTCCCTGCAACAGGTGAGAGCAGGGGTATAGCAGGATCGGCGGCCACTGATCTGACCGTCGACAGACAGTCTTTTTAGTTAAGTCTAATTTATTAGCAAGTAGTGCGGACCCTGATCTCACTTGTAGTAGTACCCTGACACTCATCATGTCATATATATTAGTTTTTATGTCTTATTACTGCTATATTTGTAGGAAATATGCATGTTATCTTGTCTTCATAAGTAGAAAAAGTGTTATTGTTTCTAAGGACAACTTGCCGCTGTCTCAGTCTCAGATGTATATGTGTATGCTAATTATGTCATTTGCTACATGCTATAAGGCAAATAAACATAAACTAAATCTCATAATAATCCAAATGCTATGCTGTATTTTTTATAAGGTTACTCATGCATCCATTATTTCTGGTAATATTTTTTATACTCAAAAACACCTTAGTCAAGTCTCACAAATAGCCAAGCAAATAAATAAAATGAAACCACAAGTGCCTTCCTGCAATTTTGGATATGTAAACAAACTGTGTTACTAATATTAGACACCATCACATACTCGCTCCCAATACCATCATCCATTATCATGAAAATAGTCGTGCTATTAACATTAAACATAATTGTTCGCACAATAATTATAGTAACAATAATCTCTTTAATAAAATAGGTCGACAAAAAGTACATAATTTAACTTTAGCTTTACTAAATGTCCGTTCATTAAATACAGGACGTGATGAGTTACAAATTATCATAGATAGATATAAACCTGACATAATGGCGTTGAACGAGACGTGGTTACGACCAGGGGAACAAAAGTTTATTCCAGCAATCCCAGGATATACCTTGAAAAGTAACCCACGTCCCGGAGGGCAAAAGGGAGGGGGGAGTCGGTTTCTACGTTCGTAAAGGGGTACAAACACGTATTAAACAGTACCCAGCGTCATCGCTGGAGCAGATGTGGTTAGAAATAAAGATAAGCGCGATAGGGCGGTTCGCCGTAGGCACGGCGTACAGACCTGAATCCGTATCAGTTGACAACGCCATAGATGCACTCAGTGAATCACTGGACATGTTTGGAGGATGCAAGGGCACCTTTTTACTTACAGACTTCAACGTAAACCTAATGGTAGATAGTCCAAATAATAGAAAACTGGAAACATTCTTGGTACAAAGAAACTTTTCACAATTAATAAAGGAGCCGACTAGGGTTACAGTAGACAATCAATCGCTATTAGACCTTTTTATAACAGATAGTCCTAACCTATGCAAAAGGTTATGCGTACAGCACGACCACAATATTAGTGACCATTTGTTGGTTATTGCGGATTTAAATATAGTGAAACCAAACCTGTTACCCCAAACTTCCTATAAGCGATTCCTTGGAAAAATAAATCAGGATGTATTTAAAGCAGACCTAAGAAATACTCCCTGGGATCAAATAAGAGAACTCGATGATGTTAACGAGAAGGTGGAAAAATTCAATGAATTTATTTAACACTTATTTAATACACATGCACCGACTCGCCGCATCAAAGTAAAAAATCAATCGTACCCATGGATTACAGACAACATTAAAACTATGATGAATCTTAGAGACGCCGCTCTAGCAAGAGCCCGTAGGACAAAGGTAAAGGCCCATAGAGAGTATTATAAAAACCTACGTAACTACACGCATGGAGCACTGGAAAGAGAAAAACAGCTTATTTTACTCATTTTGTCAACAAAACAAGAGCCAACCGTTATAAATGTGGAAACACCTTAAAACCTCGTCTATTTTGGGAGATAATGATAAGCCTAAGATTCCACAACACCTATCCAACGCTGAAAAAATAAACGACTTCTTTTTAAAGATACCTGGACACGCTCACACAACAAAATAAATGATGTAATAAATTTATATGCGGGAAAAAATATCACTGACCAAAGTTTTCAAATAAAGGAATGCACAGAAAAACAGGTGGCCGAAATCAACTCATCAATTGACACAAAAGCGAGTGGTTATGATGGAATTTCAATTGATATGATTCGTCTCACATTGGGTGCTACTCTGTCTATAATAACGCATGTTATTAACGTGTCTTTTCAATCAAACACATTCCCAGATAGCTGGAAGATCGCCAAAGTGAGACCTATTCCCAAATCTGACCAGGCAGAGGACTACAAAGATCTTCGTCCCATAAGTATTCTTCCATTGCTATCGAAGATAGTGGAGAGGGTAGTCTGCTTGCAGCTCACAAAGTATCTAGAAGAACACAATTTACTACCTTCACAATCTGGATTTCGCAGTAAACATGGCACCGCAACAGCACTGGCGAAGGTCACAAATGATATCATCGCAGCTTCAGACCAAGGCAAGGGAACGATACTCGTCTTGTTAGACTTCTCGCGCGCTTTCGACTTCCTAAACCATACTCTTCTCTTGACAAAGCTAGCTTACTATGGGGTCTCCGAAGATTCGTGCAAATGGTTCCAGTCATTTCTCAATGGCAGGCAGCAGTATGTAGAAATACAAACTGAACACGGTGATCTGGTCAAGTCTAGCCGGAAATTTCTTACTCGAGGGACACCACAAGGGTCTATTTTGAGTCCGTTGCTGTTCATTCTATACACGGCAGATATGGTAAAACAATTGAACCACTGCAATGCTCACTTATACGCCGACGACACGCAGATATATCATTCGTTTGCACTGCGAGATATAAAATTGGCACTGAACAAAATAAATGAGGACCTGGATATAGTTCGTGACTGGTCATTTAAAAATAATCTAGTTTTAAACCCAACAAAATCACAGTATATTATTATTGGACGCAAAAAACAACGAGAAAATATCCTTGCACAAAACCCCAATATTTGGATAGGAGCAGAGCCAGTTATCCGTGTGGAAAAGGTGAAAAATCTTGGCCTGATCTGAGACGGAGAAATGCGCTTTATGGAGCACGACTCAAATCCCTATACAGGATAAGGAAGGACTTGACAGAGAAAGTAAGAGAAACTCTCATTGAATCATTAGTCCTATCGCAGCTTAATTACTGTGATATTGTATAAGGTCCTAGGCTTCTAGAAGAGACAAAAAAATATATTCAGCGAGTACAAAATGCATGTACGCGCTTTTGTTACAGCATTCCAAAAAGAGCACACATCTCACCCTACCTTAACAGCAAAGGTATACTGAACATGGCAAGTCGAAGGCATCTGCACCTCGCCGCTACGGTTCGTAAAGTGATAGAGTCAGAGACACCACGTTATCTATTTGACGAACTAAAGTGGATTAAAGATATACACGATAGACCATTGAGAACCCACCGAAAGTTTGAGCTTGTAATTCCGAAACACAATAAAACATCTTTCAGAGGAAGTTTTAAATATGCTGCAACAAAAATCTGGAACGACTTACCGCCACCCCTGTAAGAGCCAATGCATTTCCTAATGAAGACGTACCTTCTTCAAATACAACAGGAAAATAATCGTTCTTGCAAAAATAGATATTAGCACCTACTTTCCTCGTCTGTTAAATTTTACATATAAAGCTGTCTTTTGTTTTACTAACCTTAACATAACCAATGCTCACACACACACACACACACACACACACACACACACACACACACACACACACACACACACACACACACACACACACACACACACACACACACACACACACACACACACACACGCACGCACGCACGCACGCACGCATACCGCACATGCATAATAAATGGCACCATAATTTTCCAACTAATTAAATTGTAATACTAGGATAATGCTTGGCAGAGGGAACAGTCTGAAAATCAACGCTGGGCGTCACCAGCTGACCTAGCATATGTTGAGACTGGTATCCTATTACCAAACACTAAAAAATCAATAGTTTAAGTTACCTACACCATAATGTTTCTGTTTCTGTGTTTTTTTTTCATCGCTGTACTATTTTAAATTGTGTCTGGTAATAAACGTATTTTTTTTTTCTAGATATGGACTTCCGTGTACCCTTGGTTCGGGCAATGATGTCAAAATTTTCTCTTCAGAATTTAATGCTTTTTGTAAAAATAATGGTATTTTGTATCTCACATCGCCTATTTACCACCCCTCTGCCTAAAATTCTGTTAAAAGTTGTGAAAAAATGATTCAAAGTATATTATTGTCAGACAGTACCTTAAAACAACATGATTTAAATGAAAAATTATTGGGGTTCCTTTTTGATTATAGGAATACTATCCATTGTGCTACAGGGAAAACTCTAGCATCACTTATGCTGGGAAGCGATTTACGATGTAGATTATATTTAGTTAAACCATAAACATACAATATTGGGTCAGATAATCAAAGCTAAATCGATGTTTTGAATTGGGAGAAACAGTTTGGGCTAAATGGTTTAAGGGTCGGAAAGGTTATTGGTCGATAGCGACAATATTAGATTGTATAGGTAACCGAATATTTTCTGTAAAATTTCAGGATAACGATGTTACCTCGAAAAGGCATATCGACCAAATAATTAAATACGTAGGGAATAAAGAGCCATTCAGAAACTATTGAGCCAATCTCCTTAACGCCACTAATCCTTAATGTTAGACCAATCAACATCCTCAGACCCCATTTTACCGGCCACTGAAGATTTGCAAGAATTGAGCTCAGGCTCATCTCCCCAGTTGGAGGTTAATGTCGAAACGGGAAATAAGGAAGGGGAAGAGAAGAAGAAGTGGAGGCGACTGACCAGCCGACCACGGACGCTGTGTCGTCAGGGTCAGGCATGCCTATCGTTTGCTCAACAAAAGGACGCCCAAGAAAAAAGGTTGACTATAAACAATATTTTTAAATTATTTCTTTGTTATAGGTCTCAAAATTGTAGGTATAATTATAATAGTAGTAAGGTAGTAATAGGTTTTGTCTATCTACTCGAAACGCTGCGTCAGTAATAAACTAGTGTCCACTGAGTACGGTCGTTTGCCTTATCGCCACTTAACCTATACCCATAATATAGCAGCTTCACAATGTTTTAGTACCTAGCTACCATACAAACCGGTAATCAGGGCTGCCAGTACATAAATCTTGATTATACGATCCAGTGCCTTCAACTATACGAAATTCGATTGCATTATACGAGTACACTAATTCTAAAAAAATGGGCTAATTTTAAATCAATATTTTTAAAACTGACGCGTATTTAAGTAGGTATAGCCGGTCAAACAACTTTTGAAAGAAAAAGGAGCGAAATTCAAATTTTCTATGGGACGATTACAGGGATAGAACATAGTTGCCGTTCCATTAAATCATTACGATATTTGTTCATTCAATATAGTTGGTCAAACCAAATTGTCAGTAAATAAGAACAAAAAAAAACTATACTCAGCCTTTTCTTTTGGGTGCAGCTAGTACTAGTGTAAGACAAAGATATTATGATTCTCCCTGTCTATGTTTGAAATGAGACAGTCCTTTGACAAACTATAGCTGAGCTTGTCAAGACACTTTTACTATTATTGGGTCGTGTTTAAGCTCCAACTTCCCGCTTACCACCCAAAGCAAAACCAACCCTCCCCAAGTGTTTTATTAAGC
The DNA here is from genome assembly GCF_947568885.1 of Cydia strobilella. Taxonomy (NCBI): domain Eukaryota; kingdom Metazoa; phylum Arthropoda; class Insecta; order Lepidoptera; family Tortricidae; genus Cydia; species Cydia strobilella. The sequence goes on from NC_086068.1 coordinate 36,643,221, forward strand.
GAAGCGGCGGGCCGAAGCCCCGACGCTGAGCTTCGAAACCCAGCGAAGGCCGAAGGCCGAGCTCCGCGTAGGGCCGAAGGCCCGAAGCGTCCCTTACGATTTCCCAAGCACGCGAGGCCGAAGGCCGAGCTTCGGGAATGAAGTGCTCGCATGCGGATCTTTCCTTTCTACCAAAAGTACAACTTCATTACTTTTTTCCCTTTGGAGCCACGCTACGCCACGATTCCCGTACTATTCCTTTGAAGTTTCAAAAAAACCGACAACTTCCCGATTGCCCGCCACGGCTGAGAACTGACGGCCAGTCGTCCGCCATTGTATACCATTGCCCCCTGTACACAATGGCGATGACATGGCATGGCCCATCCTTCACCACTATGTACTGGGGCCTTAACAGTATTGGCACCCTGATTGTCAGTAGTTTGACATCCGTGTTTTTTTTTCGTATCCAATTATACCGATTGACCACCTATACGTGATAGATACGAAAACAATTTGATTATACGAGTTTCGTATCCAATTATACGATCTGGCAGCCCTGCCGGTAATAAAGCTGGTCGCTAATTGAGCACCTCCCTACCTTATATCATGTATCTACCGTGCATTGCGAATTTCAGGTTCAAAACAACAGTAACGGCCTCGGGAATGAATACATATATTTTGTTGTCATTATAAGTCTAAGTCTGTAAGGAATATCATTTGATATTTACCACGAGCTGTTCGGGGAAGAAAAATATTGTGAGGAAACCTGCATATTATAGGCTAGGCGTGGGGACTATATAGTAATGTCGCGTTGCAATACGGCAGCAGTAATGCTGCCGACTGCATTACTGCACGAAACGCCAAAAAGGTAATTTCATCAAGCAATTTATATTTGTCATTTTGTTCATTTATCACCTCCGTTCTGTTAAATATGTACATCCATATCTGCAACTTACTTCTACATTGTAGTAGTGTCTGTCACTAGCATGGAGGTGCCGGAGAGCTTTCGTGGAGTGCACGTTTATATCGGCAGCCGCGAGCACAACGCAACTCACTCTGACGCATAGCCACACCAACGACACCACGTAGTACAAACGTTTTATCAAATCTCCAGAAAGTCCTTGTCTAAAACATATAGGTACATATATATAATATAATGTATGTATTTTAATTTGATCCTGATGCTATGTAGCCAATTAGTGTATTTTTGTAAATACATATTAAAATAAAGGGGACGAGTAATAGGGACGGATTAAACTAACTGCACAAACTTTGGAATGAAGAAGTGTGGAAGTGCCAGCATAAACGTCGAATTTCTATGAAATTATGACTGAGGTAAAATTAGATGCAGAGTTGGCTTGGCCCCACTAAAAAGAACATGTTCAAATATTTAGTAAGCTCGTATTTTATAGTTTTCGTCAGCAGCTGCTGATTAAAGTGAACATCAATGTCGCTTGAGCTATACTATAACTAATACCCAAATCATTATTACAGTTGCTCAAAAAGTGTTACTTTACGAAGCTGTTTATCGTGCGGAAAGTTTGTTTTCGCGAACTAGTGCTTTTGACTTTTCCATTTTTTTTTTTTTTTTTGTTCCAATTCATGGCTACTTATTGATGAGTGTTTATTAGTTTCCTTTAAACGCCGTAATCAATATAAAAACCTACCGTTAATGTAAGAATACGAAAATTATACATATTTCATATATTATTACTTACCTCTTCATCATTATAACACGTTTATTTTTTAATATGAAATATTGAAAACCCGTTCTTAATAAGTTGTCTGAATGGAACGGAATTGGATGGTAGAGGTAGGAAAAGTAGGAATAACTGCCGAAGCTGGCGTTTTTTCTTACTGCAAGCATGTTTTAAGTTTCCAAAGGCAACATTCGATATTGTTTTTTTGTTCGATACACGTGCGGAAATGTCATTCTTTACTCGTCCCGAGTCTTGCTACTCGTGACAAGATATCTCGGTAGTCGGTGCTCTTGAAGTAATGACATACTTTCCGCACTAGCATCAAAATGTACTTAACATTATATACTACTCGTAAGAAAATAAGGGCCACTAAGAATTTTGATCATTAGAGAATAGTTATTTACGATACAAGTGCGGAAAAGAGGAAATTCGAAACGAGTGGCGATAAATTAAAACACGACCGCAGGGAGTGTTTTAAATCGACACGAGTTGCGAATTACCTATTCGCACGTGTGTCGTACAACGTTTTACAGTATATATGGCCCTTTAAACTTTCGACATATGCACAAAAAGTGCTCTTTTACGCACTAGTGCGAGAAAGTAGCACCATATGTACTGTAAAACTAATTTCATGTTTATCTATACATCTATCTTCTATACATATAATAAAGCGGAAGAGGGTCGAAATTCTGTACATGGAAGATATTCGAAAAAAAATTGGCTGGGGATACTTAGAATCGATAACAGAACACGTTCCAACAGTTTTTAGAATTTTTGTTTGTTTGTCTGTTTATCTGTTTGTCTGTTTATTTGACCATGCATCAAATGAAAACGGCTGAACGGATTTTGATGCAAACTTTACTAATCTGCCAAAAAAACCACAGCCAGATTATAGGCTATAAAAAATTGAGAAATTTTACCCCTAAGGGGGTTAAAAAAGAGATGAAAGTTTGTATGGGGTTCAAGATTTTTATTTTAAGCTAGCAATTTGAAACTTTGTAAAAAGATATATTATTGAAATACAAAAAAACTAATTTCAGCGTTTTTGAAAATTCATCCCCTAAGGAGGTGAAAAATAGGTTGAAAGTTTGTATGGAGATAAAAAATTTTTTCGAGTGCGTTACTTGAAACTTTGTACCTACTTATATGGGCATATTATTATAATACAGGAAAAGTGATTTCAGCGTTATCAAGAATTCGTCCACTAACGGGTTTAAAAGGGAGTTGAAAGTTTGAATCCATTACAAATGCTTTAAAACTTCTTAGAAAGGTATATTTAGACGATTACAAAAATAGTAGATTGTGTCACAAGGGAGCAAAATGACATATTTACGGCGAGGGCGTACAATTGGATCCTAAACAAAGCGAAGGATTCTATAATAGAATCACGAGAGTAGCAAGGGGTTCTAAAGTAGAATCCTGAGCGTAGTGAGGGATTCAAGTGTGTTACGCCCAAGGTGGAAATAATTTTGCTACCATGTGACACATATTGCTTTTCACATCATCTATGAGGTAATTATAATGTTTAAAACTATTATTTAAATAATGTGAATAAAATAATGTGAAGATAAAAAAAAATGTGAAAAAAATGTAAAAATAGTGACCTAGAACAAAAAAGTGTTACTTTGATCCCTCTCAGCAGGGAAAAAAAGTGCCACTTTGATCCCTCCTAGCAGGGAAGAAAAAGCCTTTTTTCGGATTGGTAATGTGAAAAAGTAATTTCGACGTTTTTGGAAATTTAATGCCTCAGGGGGTTGAAAAGGGGATGAAAGTTTGTCTTGGGGTACAAATTTTATTTTAAGCTAGGAACTTGAAACTTTGCAAAAAGGTATTATATTAAAATAAAAATCCATCCATAAATGGAAAATTGTACGCCTTACGGCACAACATAGTGATACAATGATTATGTGAGACCTGTACTTATGTACCTTACCTATGTTGAACAAATAAATGCTTTTGACTTTTTGACTTTTGACTTTTAAAAAGTAAGAAAATTACTTTCAGAGTTTTTAAAAATTCATCCCCCAAGGTGGTGAAAAATGGGTTAAAAACTTTATCTTGATAACTATATCATTTAAGCTACTAGGCCAAGTTAGGTATCGTTTTTGTATAATTCGGGTATGCTGAATTCATTTATTATAGGGGCTGAGCTGTAGGCTACCTATGGGGTCACAGGTGGTGGATAGTGAACGGCCACCAGATATGGTGGTTAGCTGCGAATACGTGAATAAGCAGTCCCCAACCAAACAGCGGCAAGATTACCAGGACGTGATGGAAAGCCCAGTGGGATGGGCTTGCCTAAAAAATATCACACTAGTCCCAAGACGATCTTGCGACATGGCGAATAAATGCCGCCAGTAAATAGGCATTCCCCTAGTACCCGGCAGCAGGGATACTAGTAGTGGCAGAGGGCCGAAGAAAGGGATTTCTGGAAGGGCTTCTGTACATAAATCAGAAGGCGGGAAACCGGCTTTTGAACTGCGGTGCGGAAAGCAAGGGAGGAAACTACCGCGCTACATTTTTCCTCAAAAAAGGAGTAATGAAAAATGACAACAAGTAATGAATTATTGGTTCTTGACAACGGGGTTCCACGAAGAAAAATGCCGTGGCGGTCCGAGTCCGGCAGGTGCAGACGCAAGGCTGAATCGGTCGTCATCATGCGAAATCCTTGCCAGATAGGGACGTGAAATGTGAGGACAATGTTAGTGGATGGAAAGGTAGAGGAAATGAAGATGGAGATGGAAAGGTTAAAAATAGATATTCTAGGACTAAGTGAGGTCCGGTGGGGTGGTAGTGGAGATTACTGGGATGGAGATTTTAGGATTATATATACAGGAGAGAATCAAGGAGCCAACGGAACTGCAATAGTATTCAACAAGAAATGGGGCCAGCTAGTGGATAACACGATTCATCATAGTGACAGAATAACCGCTGTGAAAATTAAATCTCAACCCTTAGACACAGTTATAATACAAGTCTACATGCCCACCGGTAGGTATAGTGACGATACAGTTGAAGAAATATACAATTCCCTTGATAGTATTTTAGATTCAGTCAAGGACAAATATAATCTTATTGTAATGGGAGATTTCAACTCAGTTGTTGGGGAGGGATCAGAAGGAAATATAGTGGGAAAATATGGACTAGGGAAAAGAAATCCAAGAGGAGACAGAATGGTACAGTTTTGCAAAGAGAACAATTTAGTTGTTACTAACTTAACTAGTTGTTACTTTTTTTAAACTTCCAAAGAGACGGATTTACACGTGGAAAATGCCCGGAGATATAGGACGTTACCAATTAGATTATATACTAGTTAAGTCCACATTTAGAAATCAAGTAGAATCATGTAAAGCCTATCCCGGAGCTGATCTAAACACTGACCATAACCTAGTACTAAGTAAACACAACTTTTACAGTAGAAAACAAAAAAGGAAACAAAAGCCAAAGAAACTTGATCTTAAGAATCTTAGTGATAAGAATAGCAATACAAGAGTGCAATTTAGTAATAAAGTAGGAGATACATTGAAGGAGTATAAGAATGCAGATGTATGTAATAATTTAAGTATAAATGATAAGTGGGGCAAAATAAGAGACATTCTGACATCCTCAACCGAAGAATGTATAAAAAGGGAGAAAATAGTACCGAGAAAAAACTGGATGACTTCTGAAATTATGGATTTAATGATACAAAGGAGGAAATTCAGGAATGGAAGTGATGAAGACAGTATAAAGCAGTACAAAAGACTAACTAACAAAATTACAACAAAATGCAGAGAATGCAAAGAGAAAGATACCTTAGAAATGTGCCAAAAAGTTGAAGATTTAATTCAAAGGGGTCAAATGGATAAGGCTTACAATACTATAAAAACTGTGCACAAAAAACATACAACAAAAAGTACGACAATTTTGGACGAACAGGGTAACATATTAATAAATAATAGTGAAATACTAGAGAGATGGAAGAGGTATATTGAAGAACTTTATAAGGGAGAGGGATTGAATGAAGATGATATGGAAGATGAGAGACTGGTAGAGGATTATGATATGGGTCCAGCTATTCTCAAGGAAGAGTTTGAAAAAGCCTTGTCATGTATCCACAGTGGAAAAGCCGCAGGAGATGATGGAATATATATTGAAATGATAAAATATGCCGAATGTGAACCCATGAAAGACGAGATTTTTAGACTAATAGAAAAAAATGTATGCTACAGGACAGTTACCATCAGACTTCATAATTAGTAAAACAGTTTCACTTCCGAAAAAACTAAACACTCTAAAATGCGAAGAACATCGAACCTTAAGCCTTATTTCACAAGCATCCAAAATTTTACTTAAAGTTATCCAAAACCGATTACGGCCAATAGCTGAACGACACTTAGGACCAGATCAATATGGGTTTAGGCAAAATAAAGGAACCAGAGAGGCAATTTTGGCGCTTAGAAATATAGTTGACAGGCGACTGGAGGTAAACCTAGACACTCATATAGCTTTTATTGATCTCGAAAAAGCTTTCGACAAGGTGGATTGGAAAAAGATGATGGGTATCCTACGTGAAATTGGAGTCGACTACAGGGATAGAAAGATCATTTATGAACTTTATAAGAACCAGGAGCCCATTATCGAAGTAGGAGAAGAGAGAGGGAAAGCCAGAATCAGACAAGGAGTGAGACAGGGGTGTCCACTATCACCACTCATCTTTAATATTTTCATAGAACAGGCCATAAAAATTATAACAGAATCAGATTTAGGAGGAATTAAAGTAAACGAAAACAAAATTCATTTCATACGTTTTGCGGACGATATCGCGGCATTTGCCAATAACGGAAGTCAATTACAGCAACTAGTCTCCAAAATGGATGAAATTTTTATTAAATTCGGACTTAAAATAAATTGCAAAAAAACTAAAACTCTTACAGTTGCAAAAAACATTCTGACAGCATCGAACCGCCCAAAAGTTTACAAACCCATCATACTACAGGACACACCCATAGAACAAGTCAATCAGTACAAATATTTAGGAAGCGTGATAACCAATGACTCTAGATGCACCGAAGACATTAAGCAGAGAATCGCTATGGCTAAAGGAGCCTTCAATAACAAAAAAGACCTACTTAAGGCACGCATTTCCAAAAAAGCCAAGAAACGATTGATAAAAGTGTTTATCTGGAGCATTGCGTTGTATGCGAGTGAGACGTGGACACTGAGACAAAAAGACAGAAAAAGGTTGGAAGCTTTCGAAATGTGGTGTTGACGGAGGATGGAACGGATTAGCTGGACTGAAAGAAAGACGAATGAAGAGGTTTTGAATATGGTAGGAGAAAGGCGAAGCTTATTAAATACCATAAGAAATAGGAGAGGCAAGATGTTAGGACACCTAATACGAAACGACAACTTTTTCCTTAACATCCTGGAAGGAAAAATTGAAAAGACGAGAGGCAGTGGAAAGCCTAGAATCACATAACTGAGCCAAGTAAAAGAGAATGCATCGTACGAGCAAATCAAAAGACTGGCTCAGGAAAGAAAGGACTGGCAATTACTCCACCGACAAGAGCAAAGCTCTTAAGTGATGATGATGATGATGAATTCATTTATGATATCACAATGACACCATTCCGGAGTGAAAACACAAAAAATATGAAAAAATAATACTTTTTTTAATTCCTCTTCACGCTTAAACGGCAGAACCAGTTTAGTTTAAATTTGGTATAGAGATAGTTTGAGTCCTAGGGAAGAGCATAGGATAGTTTTAATCTCAAACATCATCCCCTTAAGGGTGTGAAAAGGGAGGTGGAAATTTGTATGGGATTCAATAACCGCTGAACCGATTTAGATAAAATTTGGTATAGAGATAGTTTGAGTCCCGTAGAAGAACATAGGGTAGTTTTTATCAAAATAATTTTTAATAAAAAAAACCGACTTCAATGGGGGATGCCGCTGAAAGTTCACTTATTGTTGATAGTGCACTCTTAGATTCCAGACAATGACATGAAAAAGACAGCATCTTTTGGCTAATTATATATAAAAAGGAGGTGAAACCACCCACTTTTCTAGTAGCATTTCGTTTTTGTAAGGGTCGTAGTTCTAACCTAACCTAACCTCCTTTCCTGATAGCATTTCGTTTCTGTAAGGGTCACAGCTCTAACCTAACCTAACCTACTTTTCTGATAGCAGTTCTGTTCTGTAAGAATCGCAGTTCAAAACCCACCCACCCACCTAACCCACTTTTCTAGTAGCATTTTCGGGTCCGGGTCTGGGTCCGGATCCGAGCCCGGGTCCGTGTCCGACTGTCCGAGTCCAAGTTTGGGTCAGAGTTCAGTCCGGGTCCGGGTCCGAGTTGGGGTCCATGTCCAGACCCGGGCCCGGGTCCGAGTCCGGAACCAAGTTTGGGTCTGGATCCATAAGGAAGAGAACAAATCGCCAAACGTGAACTATGTGTCATTGAAGAGTTCCATTCTGATCATCATCACTAGTTCCACTTCATCAAATGTCACTTTTTTTAATGTAAATGCTGGATTTGTTAATGAAAATACAAAAATCACTATATGTATGCCTTTCACATTTGAGGAGTTCCCTCGGTTCCTCGTGGGTCTCATCATCAGAACTCGAGCTTGACAAAAATATGTCTTAAAAACTTAAGTTGCTTAACAAACATAAAGAAGAGGACAAATCGCCAAACGTAAACTATGCGTCATTAAAGAGTTCCATTCTGATCATCATCAGTAGTTCCACTTCATCAAATGTCACTTTTTAAAATGGAAATGCTGGATTTGCTGATAAAAATACAAAAATCACTATATGTATGCCTTTCACATTTGAGGAGTTCCCTCGATTCCTCATGGATCCCATCATCAGAACTCGAGCTTGACAAAAATGTTTCTTGAAAACCTAACTTGCTTATCAAACATAACGAAGAGGACAAATCGCCAAACGTGAACTATGCGTCATTGAAGAGTTCCGTTCTGATCATCATCAGCAGTTCCACTTCATCAAATGTCACTTTTTTAAATGTAAGTGCTTGATTTGTTGATGAAAATACTAAAATCACTATATGTATGCCTTTAACATTTGAGGAGTTCCCTCGATTCCTCATGGATCCCATCATCAGAACTGCTTTTTGACAAAAACGAGACCAATCTGTATGTATATACTTACAATCAAAAAAAGAATTTTCAAAATCGGTCCAGAAATGACGGAGTTATGGAGTAATAAACATAAAAAAATACATACAACCGAATTGAGAACATCCTCCTTTGAAATCTTGAAGTCGGTTAAAAAATACCTTAAAACTGAAAAGGAAGGTGTAATACTGTAGGGGGAATCAATAACCGCCTGAACTGATTTACATGAAATCTACGTATACGTCTTTTGATTTAGTTGGAAATAATACTAAACGACTTAGAACCTAATCCTAAACATCCCCACCCCCCTGCATCAAAATTCTGGGTAGCTCCACTTCTTAAATATGTACATCTTAGGAACACCAAGATTAATTCTGCCAAAGGAAATCTTTTATTCAGAAAACGCCGTATTTGACATTTTTATCGCTTGAGCACACTCATCTAATTAAAGTTAGGTTGCACCTGAATCTTATAGCGCTACTGAGGAAGGAGGTGCAAACTTGTTCTTCAAATATGTGCTACGACTATCGGGTACCCTGCCAAACTAACAGATGGCCCTGAAATTAGTACGTTGTGACATGAATAAGCCACCGAGGAAGAATTTCGCCAAATTAACTCAAGTTTAGAAGAGACCCCCTCTTCAACGGACCCCGGATATCAACAAATTAATTTTTTTAATTGAACAATAAATTAATTGCCACACATTGCACAGTGCCATCTTTTGGGGAACAGAGTAAACATTAAGTAATCAAGTATTCATAGTTACATAGTGGTAAAATCAACACGCATATCAACACGCGTTTAATTGCATAGGTAATTATTAATTTTCTCCATCATGAATTATACCTAATCGTAATTATATCGCATCCATATTCATACGTATCGCATCCTTTAAGCACTTAAGACGAAAGTGGAGGACCCGCGCGAAATCACCTTTTCGTACAACTGTTAGTCCTCATTTTCCTCTTGATATTAACATTATTCAAAATATTTTGACACAATTAGTTGTGTATCAACCACAGCTATGTCCCGTGTACGTTTGTGTTTTTGTACTTTTTAATTACTTATTATACATCCCCCTCATCCCGAGCAACTTCCCGTTCCGCTTCAAGCGCCTACAGGTCCCCGTGAGCGTCTGTATCGCCATGACCATCAACAAGTCACGGGCAGACGCTGCGCGCCGCCGGCGTCATGCTTACGAGTAGACTGATTTGACTGGAGGACCGATTTGGATAATATTTGCCATGGACATGATTTGGATAGGTACAGTCAAGGACGTAAAAATACAAAAATGGTACTGTATCGTTCGATATACACCTACTACTGTCGTTTAAATCACGTCAAAAATTTGAATAAGGGAAAATAAAAATGATTTTGGAGTGTAGTTTTATTTAGTGTTACCTAATTGTAAAATATTTTATCTGGACTACAGTCCTCTATCGTATCCATCTGTCAACTTTACTTCAAGTTCCGCCTCCAGAGGAAGAGGGAGATAAATTAGGGGTGAATTAGCCGCTTACTGACACAGACCGAATTCCACGCAGGCGAAACCGCGGGCACAGCTAGTTGAAATATATATGTGAAACAATTGACTACTTGTTTATTTTTTATTCAATAGTCAAAAATTATTACAACCTGGTACCCCAAAGATGCGAAAAGGAAAAGAAGCAGACCTTACCCCAGATGGGAAGATGACATAAGAGCTATCGCTGGACCAACATGGACAAAAAGAGCAACCAACAGAGAGGAATGGAAGGCCTTAGGACAGTTAGGACAGACAAGTCTGAATTTTGAGTTTCAATATACAGGACACCCACATACACCTACCATACACATACTAGTTTATTTATTTATTTAGGGGGTAGTCTTATAGCAAAATATGCTTTGTATGATTTACATGCGTATTTACTATTTAGTGATTATAACGCATTAATGTTTGTGTGTTAATGTGCGTAAATCAAAATAACTCTTCGTACAGGTAATTGTTTTCAATTAAATGATAAAAATTAGGTAAGTTTAATCAATTATAAACATGTAAATATTACAATTGGCTATAAAATAGGTACTCACGTTATCCCTAGAAATAACTGTAGACAAATGAAGTAAAAGTTGACAAGGTTTGAAAGCAGGATGAGCCCGCCCAGTGACTTATCCAATCGGCGTACGAGCTGGGCCTGTTTTACATACGCCTCACGTATTCTGCGCCACGTCTGTCCTTTATTGCACTCACCATGCTAAAAATATACTAAAAGTATTAATATAGGTACTAGGCATCCTACCGCCTACAAATAACATTTATATTATTCAGGAGTATGGCATATAAATGTACTACGAACCCTGTTAACCGGAGGTCAACAATTAATGGCTAAAGGCAAGTTTTCTTTTTAATGTTTTCTACCTATATATTAACCAAAACTAAATTGATACCCTGTACCAAGAGCGAGAGAACAGTAAATAGGTGCTCTCGACGGCCTATCATAATTCAAAGGGGAGAGAGGTTGTGAATGTCTTGTTTTGGATAAATAAATCATCGACCCTGCAGCTCGGACCTAGCTCAAAGCGACTATTTCCTTACGACCATTTCCTCGCCAGCCATTTTTAAAGTAAACAAAAAGATTTATTTGGCCGACTAAAAAAGCGGATAGCACTAAAGTATCGAGTGTACCTATATTTCTTGATGGTGATTAAATTGAAAGTAAAAATATTTAGTTTATCTTTATCACTCAATATTTTTCCAAAGCTGCGAACTTTACAGCCTCCTTGAACTATGTGTTCAAAAGCCCTTAATGAAAAGTATTTAGCGCACTGTTTTTTTCTCTATAACTTTGATAAGATATTTTTAGGGTTCCGTACCTCAGTTCAGTATTGCAAAAACGGTACCTTTACAGGATCACTTCGTTTAGAAAATTGTGTGCATTATAAAAAGTATTGCAAATGAAATATGATATACCGATGAAACACACTTAGACACATGCCTTTTTTTTATTGGAGATGTCAATCGATTCTTCTTCCCGAGAGATTCAATTCAAATGTTTCTAATAAACCTTCTGTATCCCAGAAAATTCCATTATGCGAAAATAAAATGTAGGTAGCGTGCACACCGCGATTAAAAACGCCCCATATAAAAAGCGCCGCCGCGGCTTTGCGACGTCACAGCATAAGCGGCTGCGTCAAAATGCTTTGCAAAAATCTCTTGTAGGAAAAGTTATTTATTTCTTACGCCGTAAAAAAGCCGTTTAAATTTACAGTTGCTTTAAGGAAGATTGGTGATTAGAAGATTATTGAAAAAAAAGTGATAATAAGGTTAATTCGGTGATTTGAAAGGCATTTTATTATAGCTAAAGCATTAAAAAAAGCGATCCTGTTCCGCAAATTCAGCATTAAAACCATCCATTATTTACAAAAAATAAAATTTTGATTGGATTTACCTTCATTTGATATAATCGATTGCAATCTTTGAAAAAACTGTGTGGATTTGTAAAATTTTGATTTAACAGACCTGGATTTATCTAGATTTGAAAAAAAATACGATTATAACTCGGGATGTGGCAGTGGCGAAATAATGTCACTAAACATAGATTGAAATAAATGCCTTAATCTAAAATTCGTAGTATAGGTACCGGCGACGATAATTATATTTTTATGTGATGGTAAGTACTGACTATGGAGGGAGCACTATTCTCTTTAAATTCTCTTTGGTATTAGGTACTTATTTGGAACTGGCTAAATTACGTTCAAATAATAAAAAAATAATGGTGACATCATCGAAATTAAACTATCGTGAGACATATTTCAAAATATTTAGATCATTACGGTTTAACTCAGTATTATTTTTAGTCGCTTTTGGCGACATGTTATGGACCTACCTACTAAGAAAATAGATATAATGTTAAAATACATACGTATAAAACATTTATATTATTACAGTAAGATACATTATTTATACGAAGGACCACAAATGAAAATGACCACTTTTATTAATGTCCACTATTCAAAATGCCCTCTTCGCAAAATGTACACCACACAGTATGTCCTCTTAATACGATGTCTACTTGTAATATTACCCAATCCAAGAATTACTCACTTTGTAAAATAACTATTTCTAGTTAATGACTATATTTCTATAATGACTAATTCTTGAAAGTACATTTTTGTAAATTGCCCAGTTATAGTTATCATCACTTCCGGAAATGACCAATTGTTGATTTAACCATTAATGTTAATATTTCGATATTTCGAAATCAGTGCCTCAAAGACTCTCCCTACGTGAGGTTTGTACGAAAAACTAATCAAATTTTGAAAAATTTCCCTTAGCCCATTTTTTTTATGGATCTGAGAGGAAAAAAAAAACCACGTAGAGAGGCTTGGTTGGGTCTTAGAACCTTAATGCTCACGGTTATGACGTGGTGTTTAGCTGTTAAAAAATATCCAAATTGCTTTGGTATCACGATTCATAACGAAACAAAATGAAAAATGGAAATAGCTTATAATAAAAATAAATTTAAACTTAGCAATAATAACTTCACTAGACTTCATAACTTACGAGTAGCTTAGTAAACATAAACATATCTTAATAAATTTAACAAAGCCACTTCTAGCTAAATTCACTTCAATCTACTTTTTTCGTTCCGCGACCTTGTACGAAATAATTTTTTTTAGAAAAACTGACGGGGAGATCTTCTCAGATTCAACTTCATGAACCAATTTTGTTAGAAGTGGATCCACACGTATATGACGATTCCGTCCATTTTTTTTGGCACGTAAAACATGATTTCATTATACGGTGCACGGTGGTCTTGATGAAAAAAAAAATGATTTCATTATACTTCTTTTTTAATTTTGAGAAAAATTAAAAAAAGGGCGGGTGCTTTCTGCCGAATCTTGCATTTATGCGATGGTGCCAACCCTCGACGGGATTAGTTGTTCTGTGAGGTTGGCACGCACAGCTTAGAATGTTTTCATTAATAAGGGGCAACCACTGCTTATTATAATATGTACTAATTTTCAAAAGTTGAAAATTTATCACTGTCAATGACTTTTCCTTGGTTTATTATGGACAACCATGTGTTTTTAATTAACCTTTCGGGCAACAAAGGCAGGTAAGATATCAAGCTGATAATTTTTGATTTTCTTTTGATTCTTTTAACTTATATGATTTAGCGTTTCGCCATGGCTTTGTTTTAATGGTAGAAACAGCCAAAAATTGTGCAATTTGGATAAAACTATTTTTATAGCGTTCATGGCCGTTAATTCGAAATCGCATTTGAAGTTCAGTACGCTTACAGACATTTCTTCTTTTATTAAATTAAAAAATCGAACATACGTTTCTTGTCTCTTGTCCGGAAGTAACCCAAAAATAAATGGGACTATGTTTGTACTTTTATCAGTTGAGCCGACATCCATGTGTAATGAATACAGTTGGAAGAAAGGCAGAGCTGATCGCTAGTACTATGCCTTATGGGAAACGGTCGAAGAGATAGTTCAGATCCGGAAACCGCTTCCAAATTTTTGTATGTTGTTGGGCATGGTACTGGGTCTCCAAAACTGCCGGGAGACAGCGGCGCCAACCATCTACTTCAGCGGAATGACGTCATCAAAATGACTCCCGCCTCGTTGCGAATATTGCATTTTGCACCCAAACTATGCATTGCACATACACGTGTGGGGTATTAAACGAAAGCCAATAAAATATTATATATTTCACTAATACACTATTGTAAGAAAAGCTCCAGCTTACATAACAACAATATATTTCTTGATCACAATATTCCGTTACAGTTCAACATCCAATCACCTCCCTTCACAATCGTCCTCCCTTCACCTCTGCCCGTTAACCGCCATGCCAGTCGCATTTTATCTCTTCCTTAAACTACCTTCAATTTACAAATGTTAACAATCAATAACTTTACTTTTAAATTTATTGAATTATAGATTGACAATGATTATTCAACTCTTTATTTCATAAAATCTTTTTCGAATAATTAGTAATTTTAAACAATCTTACACTCGTCCATCCTGACATTGTGCATGTCCTCATGCACAGTCAAACTAATCACGGTTATCATCTAATCTTACACTCGGCATGTTAAATCATCGGGCATTCAGAAAAAAAATACTTTATTACTCATGTAGTACAATTGCTTTGTCTGTCTTTATATATGTACATATTTTATTATTACCTATTGATTTAATCTATATATTCATATGATTATTTCAAATTGAATAATATACATGTATCCGTCTAAATACATAGTTTTTTTTTTAATATAAATCCAACATCACATTTTTTTATTGTATCAAATACAGCTTTTTTTTAAAATATTTTTTTATGCATCATCACATATAAAGAACATACATAACATAACTGTCGCCTGCGGTATTTCCGGACCGATATGACCTTCAAACCTTCAAGAAAAGAGCGTATTCCCATCATAAAGGCCGGCAACGCACTTACAACCCCTCTGGTGTTGCGGGTGTCCATGGGCGACGGTAATCGCTTACCATCAGGTGATCCGTCTGCTCGTTTGCCTCCTATTTCATTAAAAAAAAACATATTTCTATCTCTTTTTTTACTCATTTTAGGTGTAGCACATTATTTCTCTTGTTTTTTGATTCAGTTTGTTTTTAATGTGCTACTTGCCTAATCACTCTCATGACACAAACGTGTCTCACCACATAACTCTCTCATCTTTTTTTTTTGGTAAGTGTAGCACATTTTCTCTTTTTTTTCCATTCAGTTTGTTTTTTTAATGTGCTACTTACATTGTCACTCTCTTGACACAAACGTGTCTCACCACATAACATCTATTTCGATCTTTTTTTTTTTTGACTCATTGTAAGTGTAGCACATTATTTCTCCTGTTTTTTCTTCATACAGTTTATTTTTTAAATGTGCTACCTTATCAATCTCATATAACTAATCACAATACTGTAGCCCCCTTCATGTCTCCAATACTGCCTCATATAACTAATCACAAATATCACAATACTGGAGCTACTTCATGTCTCCAACCAATTAGGCAGTAGCCGCATATAATCTAATAACAGTAATGGAGCCCCTTCATATCTTCAGTACTATCTATACACTCAAATTAAAAGTTAAGAGGCTCAACAAGTTTCTAATAACAATGTAGTTACTCGATGCTTCAATAATTTAACAATTTAATGATTCAACTCTTCAATAACTCAAAGATTCAATAATTCAATAACTCAAAGATTCAATAATTCAGTTACTCAAAGATTCAATTATTCAATAACTCAAAGATTCAATTATTCAATAACTCAAAGGTTCAATATTACAGTAACTCAAATTATTCAATAACTCAAATCATTCAATAACTCAAATAATTCAATAACTCTTCAATAACTCAAAGATTCAATTATTCAATAGCTCAGATTCAATAACTCAAAGATTATTGGATTCTTAAATCTTTACTCAAATATTCAATTACTCTATAACTCAATAATTCGATCACTCAAACAATTCAATAACTCAAAGATTCGGTTTTCTTCTTAAAGTTAGTTTTATATGAGAACTAGTGTTTTTACATGTGTTTATACATAGTAATCATATAATTGTAATAGAATAACTTTGGTAACAGTTTAAATAGTTATATTAATTATAGAATGAAATATTATTAATAATTTTTATGATTTATTGAAAACCAACAAATTTAGTATTCAGTTTTATATTTAGTTTAGGCTATGTGCACTTACAATAGTAACATTATAAAGAGATAATAAGTAACGTATGTATTTAATACATACATATAAGATAATAGAATATGTATTGTACATTGGTCGAGTATGTATATATTATCCTGGCGTTCATACTGTATCCAGGCCTTATGTGACGGTCCGGACCGGTCCTTATGTACGTGATAACGTAATGAAATTTGGGAACCCGGCTGCAAGATCGACACATACAATGCCTTTTTGACGCATTAACTTTTTATTTTTCCTCATTCTTCTTCCAATTCGAAATAAAAAGGTGCCAACATAAAATAGCAATATGTGGCTATAATTATTCATGTACCTATTAACACATAAGGTACGGCTGTTGTCGAATGGACGAAGGAAATACTACGATAATAGTACATTGCTACAGAGGCCGTGAAGTAAAGGGTTGCCGATGAGGCCGGAAACCCCTTTTTACGCCGAGGTATGTATAGAGCTTTTCTCAAACATGCAATGAAATAATAATACAAATATTATGATGATGATGATTGTTTCATGACCTAATGTGATAGGTTATTCAGTGCGTGGGGTAATAAAGGGAAACGAAAATTTCATTATTTTTGCGCTATGATGCACGATTTAGAAGATACAGCCCTCATAGTTTTTTTTCTTCTTTTTTTTAAATATGAATTAGGGGTTGCTTAAAGGGGAACGAAAATGTTATTATTTTTGCGCTACGAGGCATGGTTTAGGAGATACAGCCCTATAAAAGATTATTTTTTGTTTTTTTGGGTTTTTTTGTTTTCAAATATTTATTTTTTACCTTACCTATAATTGGACAAACATCTAACCTCAATGTTATGTAAGCTACAGATTGTTTTTTCATGATGTATTGTCTGTTGGTGACCCCAAAAAAAAAAAAAAAAATTTTGTTCCCCTCTGGATGACCCTTAATTTATTGTTGAAAAAAAAAACATATTTTTTTTATAAGGCTTTATCTCCTAAACCATGCGTCGTAGCGCAAAAATAATACAATTTTCGTTACCCACTATGAAACCCCAAAGTAATATACAAACAATACAGTGAAAATCAAAAAAGAAAAAAAAAAGAAAAAAAAATCTTTATAGCGCTGTATCTCCTAAACCATGCGTCGTAGCGCAAAAATAATAAAATTTTTGTTCCTCCTCGACACTCTACGCACTGAATAACCCTGAAACCATACACACACACACATTACGACATGAAACAATCATCATCATCATCATCATGTTTGTATTATTATTTCATTGCATGTTTCAGAAAAGCACTATATAGGTACATACCTCGGCATGAAAAGCTTACTTCACGGCCTCTGTAGTAATGTACTATCTGACAGTAAGAATGGAATGTATGTAGGTACTATTAGGTAGGTATAAAAATAAGTTCACGTACCCACCGTCACATACAGAATATCTAAATCGGTCATGCATGAACGCCGTTGCCTTTCATTTAATTGATTTAATACTCTGTAATACTAAAGTGAGTGAGTGAGGCGTGAACGCTATATCAAATAAGAGCGTTAGGTATATTCTTTCAGACTCAGATTATCAAAAAAATGTGAACGTACTAATTTTACATACAGTTGTCAGAATCGAAATTATCAGTTTCTTCTTCATTTAAAAATGATTCACTTTCCGGAACATATTTAAAACTTTGTGAATCCATTTTAAATGCACACCAACAGTCAAAAGTCACACGCCTAAAAAGTATAAAAAATAAATAATTCAGTCAGCAAGCAACAGCACTGTCAAGTCAACATCGAGAATTCGGAGAATTGTAGACGGCTGAGATTAACCGTTATTATATCGTTTTCTCAAAAACAAAAAAAATCATTCTCTCAACTAACCGGTAAGGAGAGAGAACTAAATTTTAAAGTCCATCAATTAACCGGTTTATTAAAGAACGAAATAAAATAACGGTTTAGGAACGATATTAACCGATATTTGAATACCGGTTCCGAGCCCTGCAGCGGACGGGCATCCGGCGGAAAATCTGTGTCTATTTCTCGCCACACATTGACGGATGTGTCCGCCAGACACATCTTTCAGGCAGATCCGACGGGAAAATCCGTGCGTGTATGGCTAGCTTATGTAATTTTAGAACTGATTGTAAGCAGATTTTAAACAGCTTTCTAATTGAAAATAGTTCGGAAATTTTGTAAAGCTCTTTAGTAGGGTATCTATAATGTTTAAAATACATGACCTTAATTAAGCTTCTCTGTCCTCTCTCTACTTCGAGAAATTTGGTTTTTGCCGCCCCTCCCCAAACAGTAATATAGTAGCAAATTACAGATTGGGCTAGAGCAGTATAAAGTTGGTTAAGTAAAGGCCTTGAAGCTACATGTCTTAGAGTTTTAAAAATCCAGTTCAGTTTCCTAATTCTATTATTTACATATTCAATATGTGAGTACCATGAAAGGCGTTGGTCAATTATAATGCCAAGGTATGTAGTAGAGTTAACTTTATCTATTTGCGCGCAATTACAATCCGGCGAATTAATAAGATCACACGTGTGTATTTTAGGGTGTAATTGTCAGATGGTTGACTACTTATGGTTTTCGTAAAGCAGATATAGGTTGTTTTTGTGGTGTTTAGCATAAGAAGATTACATGTTAGCCAATTTGATACTTTGCTTAGACCAAATTCAGCGCCAAATCAAATTATACAAAGACTTTCCGCGAAACACTAAAACCGTGTCGTCTGCATATGAAAACACATGTCCATCTTTTACAAGCATATTAGTCAGATCATTAATGTAAATCAAGAACAGCGTAGGCCCAAGTACACTGCCTTGAGGAACGCCATAAGATATGTCTGAGTCGTGGCTTACGTAATCGTCAATTTTGACTCGCTGTTCCCGATTTTGCAGGTAATCACTCAACAGATCTAAAGGTTTGCCTCTAATTCCAATCATCTCTAATTGTGCACAAGAGTAGGAACCGACACGGTGTCAAAGGCTTTTTTGAGGTCCAAAAAGACTGCCATACACCGGTCGCCTTTATCTACATACTTAGTTATTAGTGAGGTGAGCGCTAGCACTGCATCTTCAGTAGACTTGCCCTTTCTGAAGCCAAATTGGGAACTAGATATAATTTTATATTTATCTAAATATGAAATCAATCTAGTATTAATAAGTTTTTCTAAAATTTTGGAGATTGCAGGAAGAACAGAAACAGGTCTGTAGTTGTTGACATCATCTCTTTTTCCACTCTTGTACACTGGCGTGATTATAGCTTTCTTAAGAGCTGATGAAATAACTCCATTTATAAAACATTGATTTGCCAAGTGACTGATTACTGGAACCACGAGATGTCTGGAGAGTTTGAGAAATTCTGTGGGGATGATGTCTAGTCCTGGAGCACTTTTAGTCTTAAGGTTCATTAGTAATTTGTCCACTTCATGGAGATCAGTGCTACTAAGAAAAAATGAGGAAAGATTGGATTTTAGTGATTGAATTACTCTACTAGAGGAGGAAATTGACTACGGTTCTGATTTCTTCGGCTAAATTTTTACCAACATTAGCAAAATAGTTATTTACGTAATTAACTGCATTTTGAGGAGAAGATTTACATTTTAATAGCTCATTATTATTATTTTTGTCTATTTTATAGTGAGTAATTGATTTAATTGAGTTCCAAAGTGCTTTGGAGTTTTTCATCGAACTTGCAAGTTTTTCCCTTTCATAATTCCGTTTTATTTTTTTAATAAGATTATTGCAATAGTTACGATATGTAGTAAATGTAATCTTCAGGATTATATTGTGTGGGTCTGAGCGAAGTTTTAGTTGCATTTTATTTCTATTGTGGATACAGCGCAAGATTCCAGGAGTAATCCATGGTTTTATGATTCTTTTTACTTTCAGCCAATGAGTTTTGAATGTTTTTTGTTAGTTGAACAATAATAAAATGAGGATCACTACTTAATAGGAGATACTAGGTTTTTATTTTGTAAGTTTGTAAGGGCTTTACTAAGAACAAACCTAGGCAACGTACGAGACAAGCTACAAAGACTCCAAAGGCTCGCATGCGCGGCCACCACTGGCTGTACGAGGTCCACACCGACTGCAGCCATGGAGGTCATGTTAAGCCTTCCACCGCTGCACCTACACATACAACAAGAGGCCAGACTCTCAGCGGTAAGGCTGCGAGCCCTTAATATATGGTCCAACATCATAGGAGCTCTTCACACAACTTGCCTGGATAAGGTATATGACGAATTTCCAGTGTTCAATTCGGGCACGGATCGGATTCATAAACAAGCTATCTTCGACAAAAGGTACAAAATACAGTTATTCGAGGACGACAATTACGAAGGACACAATCCTCGGGAGCTCAGAATCTTCACTGATGGGACCAAAACAGACAGCGGATCGGGCTTTGGAACCTTCTCAGAAGACCTGAACATGTCAATCACCACTCCGCTAGGAGCCCATAACTCGGTATTCCAAGCTGATTGCATGGGCATCATAAACGCGGCTGCTGTCATCACTGCAAGGAAGGTAGTAGGATCCTCCATCCGCATACTCTCCGACAGTAGAGCAGTCTTGATGGCTCTAAAAAGTCATATAGTCACATCCAAACTTATACACGAATTAAATCACATTTAGAAACGGGTCTATCGCGAATTTATTTTGTTACCTTACCTTACCTTTAATTAACTTTTATGTGTAGTGGGTGGTTTGAAAATGTGATGTCTACCTCGAACTTTAAATGCACTTTTCGTGGGGTAGTCACACAAATCTCTGTTTTGACATTTTGCTGGGACGTCAGTTAGCCGCGACCACGACCAGTGAAACCTGTGTCGAAACGTCGGTAAATAAAGGTAACAAAATAAATTCGCGATAGACCCGTTTCTAAATGTGATTTAATATGTGTTTAAACCGCGAAAGTTTTAAATGTTATTATACACGAATGCCACGAACGACTAATGGAGGTATGTCATAACAATAAGATCACCCTACAATGGATCAAAGGACACAGCGGATCCAGGCAAGGATCGAGTGCGGGAGCGATTGGCCCAGAACCGTCCTCCCGATACCGTTTAGCAAGGTACGCTCAATGCTGCTGGCACGTACAGGGAAACTACACACAGAACATTGGCTAAACCAGACTGGATGCAGACAGGCCAAACAAGCCATGCCTGGCATCAACGGAAAGCTCACAAGGGTGCTCCTTCGATTAGGAAAGACCCGACTGAGCATGGTAACCAGTGTCATAACAGGTCATGGACTATTTAACAAACATCTTTTTATAACAGGTGTCACAGACAGTCCCCTATGCAGAGGATGCATGGAGACAGAAGAAACAGCCTCTCACGTGGTGCTGGAATGCAGTATGGGGATACAGGGCAAAACATCTCGGATCCCCGAGAGACCTCCCCGAGGTCCAACTCAACATCAAAGGTTTGATAGGTTTCCTCGAGGAGCTGGGCTGGCAGGACTAGCCCACCCCCATGTCACGCAAAATAGGCGCCAGTCGTCGAGTTGCGGAAAATCGCCCGAACTACAATACAATACAAGGGCTTTACTATAGTCGTAAGTTGTATAAATTTTAGGGGTTTTTTGAAAAGCTTTGTATCCCGTTAAAGATAAAATGATGGTATTATGGTCCGTCACAGAAATGTTCAAACCAGCCACAGAAGCAGTTAGTTTGGTACTTTGTATTTTTAGTATAAAATGGTCTAAACAGTTGTTCAAAAATATACAACTTCCAGAGTTGTCTGTTATAATATCGTAAAACTACATCATCAGTAAGTACTGTAGCCTTGTCAAGTCACCGGTGTGAATTTTGAACTGAATTCCAGATGCTTACAGGGTTCCAAGGATAATCCTTGCTTGGTGTAGAGAACTTGGCAATGTATTGGTTAAGTGTGTTGTATCGCGAAGTCAATCCCATGCTTATTAATACTATCAGTATATCTTGGTAGTTCCAAAGGATCGTAGCTATTTTGCTCATAAAAAGAAGTGGTACGGCAAACCATATCGAATAATCCGCTGAAATCAAAAGTCATTATTATTACAAGCACATTATCAACTTTTAATCTTACACAAATTAACCTAATTCCATGGTAATAGTCTTATTATAAGATGTGTTATAACTGCATTGTTATATAATAAACATTTCAGACAACTAGCTATGATAAACTTGCCTAAGTCGCACTTTATTCGATTCTCGTAACTAGAAATAGTAGTACTAATAATGGAATAGTCGCCCATGTTACACCATGTGCAACTCCGCATTGCCTCTGCATCCTAGCCAAGTTATGTAAATTTGTGGTTTATTGTTTAAAAGTGTTAAATTAACAAACGCATGTACCCCGACTATTATTTTCTTACAGGGTAAACCATTAAATGAAGATAAAGGCCGTAGCAGGGTAAGGGACCATCTTGTGCCTTAACAGCCTTTCGGCCTGATTTTGTTTCTGATGATGGGTCACGTCATTAGTAACTGTTATACAAAATTTCAGCATTCGCCTCATCTTATTTTTAAACAAAAATAAATAAATAAGAAAAATGATTTTTCATGAATATTTCCGTTTTTATGGAACGAATTACTTCGTGCTTTGCACATATTGTACACTTAGTTAATACCCGCAATTAGGATTGTTCATTTTTTTTTTAAATGTTCTATATATATATATATATCAATTTTATATATTTCTGTGTTTATTCGTCATAATTGTGCAACCTTAACGCTAGAATCCTTGCGCTGCTCTGCCCGCAACCCTCACAAGGGTTATGGGCCCAGGATTGGTTGCGAAATGTACTAAAATCGATTTACGATGACGATCAAAAATTTTCTTGTGAGTATAAAACAATCGTGCCTAGTAGTACAAGAATGAATACTGTACAAATCGACCCTTTGTCGAAGGAAAACTATGAAAGCTGGAAACTACAGGCAGAAGCTACTCTAGTGAAAAATGGCCTTTGGATATATACTAATGGAAAGATACCTAGGCCAGCTGAACAACCTGAATCAGATAAGTGGGATACTGAAGATGCTAAAGCGAGGGCGGATTTGATACTGTGCATCAGTCCATCGGAGCTCCGTCATGTAAGAGACTGTAAGACTTCGCGGGAGATATGGCTGCGACTGAAATCTATTTACGCTTCTCGCGGGCCTGCTAGGAAGGCCATGTTATTGAAGCGTCTCCTAATGTACAAGATGAGTGAGTCTGGAGATGTTCGTGAGGAGATAGGCTCATTTTTTGATGCGGTGGACAAACTAGAGTCTATGGATGTAAATATTAATGAAGATTTACTGTCGATAATGCTTTTGTATACTTTACCACCTAGTTTTGCTAATTTTCGATGTGCTATCGAAAGTCATGACGAGTTGCCGAAGCCAGAGATACTCAAAGTAAAAATATTGGAGGAATATGAATCCAGAAAGAAAAACTCAACTGAGAACGATGTTATGTACGTAGGTACTAATATAAACGCTGAAAGAAAAGGTCCGTCATCTTTTCACCGCCTTTATGAAAACGACATAACTAGTCATAAGAAAAGAGTGTTTACTTGTTACCGGTGTAATCGCCCTGGTCAGAAAGCCTCAGACTGCCGTGAAGCTAATACAAGATCAACGCGTCGTGATAATGATATGGATGTAGGATTAATTTCGTTAAATGTTTCAGGTGTAAAGAAATGCAACGTTATTAATGAACTTAAACAACAAAGGCCTGTTGATTCTGCGTGCACATCCCATTCAAACGTCGATACGAACTTGTTTAGACATACACTTGAAAAGAGACATGGTAAATTCAATCTGACTACTAATAAAGAGGCGAAGATGCAAGGTAAGGGTGTGGTTAGGCCGCCGGCATTAACAGAGAACGCGGTACAAATTGGTGAACTTAAGGGTAGGTCTTAAGTATTTATTTATAACAGTTATTTATTTATGATCAAGCTCTTCAACCTGTACGTTAACGACCTTAACGAGGGGTTGAGCAGCACTCCAGTAGGATGCAGAGTTGATGATGTTAGTATCAACAACATCAGCTACGCAGACGATATGGTGCTGCTCAGTCCAACGGTCAGGGCATTGAGAAAACTACTAAGCATATGTGAAGAGTACGTAAGTAAACATGGCTTACGGTATAACGCTAAGAAAAGCGAATATATGCTATTTAAGGCCGTCGGGGGCAAGCTACCGGAAAGTGTACCTGACATAAAACTTAATAATAACATACTCGAGCGCGTGTACACATTTAGATATCTTGGACACTATGTCACCGACGACCTTAAAGACCAATTAGATATAGAAAGGGAGCGCAGGGCACTAGCAGTCCGTGCAACATGCTAATAAGGAGGTTTGCACGATGAAGCCAACACAGGTAAAAGTAACGTTATTTAAAGCCTATTGTCAGGTGTTCTACACGTGCAGCCTCTGGACTAGTTATACGCAGAAGACCATCAGTTCCCTGCGCGTCCAATATAATAATGGTTTCAGGATGTTGTTGGGGCTGTCCCGTTTCTGCAGCGCATCGGGCATGTTTGCGCAAGCTCACACGGATGACTACTATGCCATAATACGCAAGAGAATTGCCTCGTTGCTCTGCAGAGTGCGGGCCAGCTCCAACCCCATCCTGACCACTGTTGCGGGCCGATACGACTCACCTATAATGCGGCATTTTGAATGTGTCATAACCGCTAGTAGGTGAGTTGTAAGAATTTTATTGCTGACTGTTTTTGTTTTGTTTTTTTGTTTTGTCGTTTTCTGTTTTTTGTGTTCCACTAACACTTAGTTTTTAACCTTAATTGTTACTAACCGTTATGGGCCAGTGTTGTCTTAAATAAATAAATTGAATTGAATTGAATTGAATAATATTTTCATGAGAGTAGGCCAACATAAGTGTTTTGTATGATTGTTTTCTTTTCGTTACTAGTTATAAAAAAATAACGAATGGTGAGGCGATATAATAATTGCAGCAAAACCGATTTTACATATTTCATGTATGATAAGGACCGTAGATGTAAGATAAGGACCGACCGAGCACTTAAATTCCTTTTCTTTTGTCATGTTGCGCGTTACAACTTGTCTCCTGTCCTGTAGGACGGCCGTGCTGGATCGTGTAAACTATAATCTCTCAAATGCTCACGATTGGTTAGAGAAAATGCCAAAAGCTTTACATTCAACTAATATAGACGATGATGATGCAGAGCTTGATCAAGTTCGCAATGATTATTTTAAATCATTAATTCATAATATGACTCACTATCAAGGCCTATTGACTTCCTTAGAAATATATGACCCGCCATAAGCTTCTATGTGTTGTCCGTTCTCAAAGAGTTCAGTAAAAGTTGCCAGTAATTAACATAAAAATATATTACAACAGCAACTTTGGGCTTCGTCTATACAAGTCCGGGAATGAACAAATCAAATTATTTTATCAAAGATTTTGATTTGTATTTATAAAGTAGTCACACTATTACCTATATGTAAATTATTATTTATTTTTGATATGAATTATTATCTATTTCAGTTTGTATTTGTCTATGTTTATAAAATCTACAGAGGGTTGACGTGCCTCTTGCACTTGCTGGCTGGTAAGAACTAAGAACATAGAGAAAATCTTTAATGTCGATGCTGTCATTAAAGTCATTGAACGCAAAAAATCAAAGTTTTCTTATAAAACTAACGATTTATTTGCTTAATAT
This sequence comes from Cydia strobilella, assembly GCF_947568885.1. Classification (NCBI taxonomy): domain Eukaryota; kingdom Metazoa; phylum Arthropoda; class Insecta; order Lepidoptera; family Tortricidae; genus Cydia; species Cydia strobilella. The sequence continues at coordinate 36,669,388 of NC_086068.1, forward strand.
ATTTTTATTTAGTAGTTTTAAAAATTAAAACTATACTATATATGCGCGAGCAACGTATGCTAAATGCGTCCTCGCACAGACTCGGTTAAAACCGTACTACCATTTTTACCGTTGTAGTAAAAACCAGAAACAATAATTATTTCAAGGTAAGAAATATATAAATCTTTAAAAAAAATAAGCGTACTAGTTATTGCCAAATTCAAATATAATAATTTAATCTTTCTATCACTTTAAGTCCCGCAGACGCTATATGGCGTCCGAAATTACAATCATAGTTCAGCATAGATGATAGATGCAAAACCTCACATATTGTTTAAGCTGAAAGCTGGCAAATTTAGACCCCTGGTAGCAATTTTAAGCGAGTTTAGTTAGAAGGAAGTTAGGTAATATTGTTTAATTTGCGACTGTTTTGTTTTAGAGAGTAAATCAACAGATGGCTTGAGCGTGAGATGATAGTATAACCCTGGACCGTCATATATATTATCTTTGAAAAAGCTCAAGGGCAAGGATCTGCCGCATATCCAGACTAGTTTCCCATTGACCAAGACGGGTGCGCTGAGCTGTGGAGTAGAAAATGTCCCATAACCGGATAGACGTAATAACAACTTTAATTGCCATTTGCCATAATCAATGTATTTATTTTGTTTTGGACTGATAGATATAAACAAGTTCCACAGTTAGTTCCGTCCGATGCATAATTTTGTACAGAATACGCCTTTTTTTCTGCCTATTATATTTTTTTCTAATCAAGCTCTTTTGATCCTACGTAATAGGAATGAAAATATTTATTTATATCATAATTAATAACTGTTTGTCTTTTTGTATTGTAAGAATTTCTAAATATAATAAAACGGGTTTACGCAATGAGTAGTGGTTTTTCATTGGTGGTTAACCAATGATGCAGATTGCGGGTTTACGCAATGAGTAGTAGTTTTTCATTGGTGGGTAACCAATGATACAGATTGCGGGTTTACGCAATGAGTACTGTAGTTCTTCAATGGTGGTTAGCCAATGATGCAGATTGCGGGTTACGCAATGAGTACTGTAGTTTTTCATTGGTGATTAGCCAATGATGCAGATTGCGGGTTACGCAATGAGTAGTGTGATTTTTCATTGGTTACTACTAGTCAGTCGAAAGTGTAAAACAACCTGTTCCGTTTTGCTGATAATAAAGCTCTAGGCAAATAGGGTTATTGCGAACTTGTTTTGGCTTTGAAATTGTTGTGACATTGTTATGTTACTAAATAAAATTCGACTTCTTTGAGCGAATTTATGTAAAGTCAGTTTGCACATATGATTGTGATCAGGATAGCCGAGTGAACTTGTCGTTCCTGTAGAGTTTTTACTTGCATAGTACTCTTGCATACTACCCACGAGGACGTGTGGAAGGTCAGAATGGCCGTGTCGCAGACCGTCTATTATGAATTTATGACTGCTGCGTTTGATGGAATGTCAAGTATTGAAATTGTCTATGCCTGAGTGTGTTTGGCTGCGATACAGTGACTGTTATATGACCCGAACAGCTGCTTGAATGGATTGGTTCCTGGCTGATTCTGATGACAGCCCAAAAGGGGCTGGCATCCTGAGAGGAACCGTCAGTCAGATTTGAATTGGAAAGTGTCGCAGTCAACCTCACTACATTCCTATTATTTGTATTTTTATCAATTGTATCGTTTTAGCTATGGCATTCATCGAGTATCATTAATCTACTTGATCGTTCATCCATCGCCGACAAATATATTTTGAGTCCTGACAAGTCGACTGCTCTTCGTGACTTTACGGCGTTACAGGGTGTGACACTACTTCTCATTTCCATGCAAAAGTAAAGAAGTCTTGCTTCAAAACGTGGTTGTGGTGTGTTAGCCTTGAAAGAAATATCGCAGTAAATAAAATAGGCAGCAAAACAATGCACTCCACGTGTCAGAGGATGGGTCTACCCTGCACAGTGCAATGCAGCACATGCAAAGGCAGCTGCAAAACCGAAAGGCATAGATGAACTACGCCAAACTGGGTGGAACAATTTGACGTAGTTCATCTCTGCATATTTAATTAATTATATGTATTAGGTATACTTTGTTCTGATTTCATTTTCTTCTCCTTTTACAGACTGTATTTACATAAAAGATACATACAGTGGCACTACTAAACTAAATTCATAACTAACAAATCTAAATTTTATTTATTTATTTATTTATAGCTCTTTAATTAAAGTAAGTAAATATATTTTCTGTCCTTTTTTTACGTTTGAAAATAAAGAAAATTATCATAGTTCATTGGCGCGAGCGGGACGTTTCGGACGGCAGTTACGCGCTTTTTGTAATGCATATAATTCAAAAACTACTCGACGGATTGTCAAGTTTTTTTGTAGATAATACTATCAGATTTTATTTAAGTAAATTAAGAAAATATGTGACTATAATATTATAGAATATTTAGTTGTTATTTTCATTAGAAGGAAAAAATAATTAGAAAATTTCACAATTTTCTTAATATTTGGTCGCCATTTTTAATTTATTAAGAGGAAATACATTTTTTGATTTATTTACAGATAAATAAAGTAAATATATTTTCTGTTGTTTTTTTACCTTTTAAAATAAAGAAATATCATTAAAGTTGTCAGTTTTTCCGCGAGCAGGCCATTTCGGGCGGCAGTTTTAACTTCCCCTGGCACTGACTAAAATAACCGACTTGGTATCAAATGAACATAGATGAACATATCAAAAGTCCCCGACCGTAACCCTGGTGCTGAGGGGTAGAGGGGGGTTTAAAGGTTAAATTTTTCGGTTTTTCTATTATATCTCGGAAACTATGCGTCTGAGCGACATGGCCACTTATACAAAATGAAAAGTGATATAATTTTGTTACAAGCTTGCATCAAAAAACAGAATGCATCCTGTTCACAAAAAAGAAGAAATTCAAGCCGACGGTTAAAATAAAAAAACAAACATTCACATACAAAAAAGATATAAAATATTTAGGAGTCATCTTCGATAAGACCCTTAAAATGAACCCACACACAGACAAAGTAGTCAAGAAACTAAAACAGGTAAGAGGTGCTCTGGGACCCATCATCGGCTTCCACGCCAAGACAGATCTTGAGGTCAAACTAGCCATAATTCAAGCCTGCATCCTTCCCATCATGGACTATGGAGTGGTACAGTTATTATCCAGATACAGTAACTCGAACCTCCAAAAATCGAGAGGCAATATAGAATGGCGCTGAAGAGTGCAGGTCAATTCCCTAGACGGCTATCCACAGAGACGCTCTGGGAAATGACAGATCTAGAAGCATGGCACCTCCGAGTTGCCGACCTGAATTACAAAATGCTGGCCAAGATCGCATCGCTAGGAATAGAAGACCTGAACATACCTGGGGACGCTTACCTGGCGCTCGGAGAATTTAACCCATTACTAAATATTTTTTAAGAAAAAAAAACCGACTTCAATGGGGGATGCCGCTGAAAGTTCATATATTGTTGATGGTGCACTCTTAGATTCCAGACAATGAAATGAAAAAGACAGCATCTTTTGCATAATAATGTAGAAAAGGAGGTAAAACCACCCACTTTTCTAGTAGCATTTCGTTTCTGTAAGGGTCGCAGTTCTAACCTAACCTAACCTACTTTTCTGATAGCATTTCGTTTCTGTAAGGATCACAGCTCTAACCTAACCTACTTTTCTGATAGCAGTTCTGTTCTGTGAGAATCGCAGTTCAAAACCCAACCACCCACCTAACCCACTTTTCTAGTAGCATTTCCGGGTCCGGGTCTGGGTCCGGATCAGAGTCCGGGTCCGTGTCCGGCTGGCCGGGTCCAAGTTTGGGTCAGAGTTCGGTCCGGGTCCGGGTTCGAGTCCGGGTCCAAGTTTAGGTCTGGGTCCATAAGGAAGAGAACAAATCGCCAAACGTGAACTATGTGTCATTGAAGAGTTCCATTCTGATCATTATCAGCAGTTTACACTTCATCAAATGTCACGTTTTTGAATGTAAATGCTGGATTTGTTGATGAAAATACAAAAATCACTATAGGTATGTATGCCTTTCACATTTGAGGAGTTCCCTCGGTTCCTCGTGGGTCTCGTCATCAGAACTCGAGCTTGACAAAAATGTCTTAAAAACTTAAGTTGCTTAACAAACATACAGAAGAGGACAAATCGCCAAACGTTACTATGCGTCATTAAAGAGTTCCATTCTGATCATCATCAGCAGTTCCACTTCATCAAATGTCACTTTTTAAAATGGAAGTGCTGGATTTGTTTATAGAAATACAAAAATCACTATATGTATGCCTTTCACATTTTGAGTTCCCTCGATTCCTCATGGATCCCATCATCAGAACTCGAGCTTGACAAAAATGTTTCTTGAAAACCTAACTTGCTTAACAAACATAACGAAGAGGACAAATCGCCAAACGTGAACTATGCGTCATTGAAAAGTTCCGTTCTGATCATCATCAGCAGTTCTACTTCATCAAATGTCACTTTTTAAAATGGAAGTGCTGGATTTGTTTATAAAAATACAAAAATCACTATATGTATGCCTTTCACATTTGAGGAGTTCCCTCGATTCCTCATGAATCCCATTATCAGAACTCGAACTTGACAAAAATGTTTCTTGAAAACCTAACTCGCTTAACAAACATAACGAAGAGGACAAATCGCCAAACGTGGACTATTCGTCATTGAAGAGTTCCGTTCTGATCATCATCAGCAGTTCCACTTCATCAAATGTCACTTTTTTAAATGTAAGTGCTTGATTTGTTGATGAAAATACTAAAATCACTATATGTATGCCTTTAACACTTGAGGAGTTCCCTCGATTCCTCATGGATCCCATCATCAGAACTGCTTTTTGACAAAAACGGGACCAATCTGTTTGTATATACTTACAATCAAAAGATGAATTTTTAAAATCGGTCCAGAATGCCTCCTCCTCCTCTCCTCGTCCTCTTAGAATAAAATAAAATGTAAAAGTGTAACATAAGAAACACCAATAGGCACAAATGCTAACATCTTCAACTCATCACTTGTGACACAACACCTTCAGCTTACACAGATCTTTTCTAGACACAAGATTGCTTACACAATCCTGCGGGAACGGAAAGATGTAAACACTAATAGGTAATAAATTATTTCTGATTCTGATTCTCCCCCTCAGCACCAGGGTTACGGTCGGGGACTTTTGATATGTTTATCTCCTAACTAGTCCAAACAAAGCTACGAAGTTAAAAATTGTGTTCCTAGCATTTCCCTCTATACCTTCTTATTGCTTGGCCTAACATCTTCATACTCACATCGTATTTTATTTACACACTATTTGTAGTAACTGTAACTTTGTAATGGCATATATTTATATGTTACTACAAACTTACTTATGCAGTTCTTAAATCTTTAAAACGTGACTGATATTGGAATATTTTTAGGTTTTTTATGGCTTGATAAGTTAAAAACTACTTATGTTTAAAATTTGAAACTCGTTGGTCTGCTAGAAGTACCTTAGAATTATGATGACCTTAAGTGAGTGTGTCAGTGACAAAACTAAGGAACTTTGACGTGCAATAATTCTTAAACTACAAGTTCAAATTGACTGTTCTTGAGAATATATCTAAGCCATATTATGCCTCATATGTCACTGAAAATTTAGCCAGCACAAAATTACAGGACGTCAAAAATGGCCTGAATCGCTTCGAGAAAGGGATGGTACGGCCGTGCCTCTTTGTTTTGCTCGACTTGGCGGGGGCACTGCCGTGCCCCCAGATTAGAGATGGGTAGGGGTGAGTAAATACTGAGTATTTACTCGGTATTTACTCAAAGCATACAGTAAATACTCGTATTTACTCATTTTGGTGAGTAAAAACGATTATTAACAAAATTTCAATATTTTGGTGAGATTTAAGTACTAAATTGGCTTTTATTTAATTGTGTTAACGTGTATTAATGATATTTTTGTTATAAGAAGCTTATTACGCTTAGTTTTTGGCAAAAATGTGATTATCAGTGAGAGGTCATTTGGAATTTAGCGGATATATACGTGATAAAGTATAGTTAACAATTTTGTTTTAAATAAGAAGGTACTTAATTACTTTCAAAGTTACTTAATTACTTGCGTTCTAGATAAGTGCATGTTGCAAGCTGATTCACATATTATACAGTTTTTAACCTGTTGTTTATTAAAATAAAACTGCGACGAAAATACTTTACAATATTATAGCTCTTACCAGATATCGCGGCGATTGTTACATAGTATGTATAGTTCTTACGGCTAACTCTTTGTCTATTGTAAGTAAAACCGCACGTGCTACTACCTGCAAAAAAGGTTCGGTCATTGGCATATAATTCTAATAGGGTATTTGACTACTTGTCAAATCAGGTTCTTTTTTCGAACTGTCAAAACGATTTTGCTACTATGGAATGTATATGAAACACTAGCATGTGACGTCACAATCAAATTACCTACTCTTTGTAGTTTTATACGGGCTTTAAAATAGAAATTGTGTCTAATAATAACTGCTGTCTACGTTTCTCCATTAATCTTCTGGTGCTTTATTTCATGCATGGTGTAAAATAATTAATTTTAAATACAGTAAAATACGCTATTGGCTTATCAATATTCGGGAATCTAAAATATTAAACACGAACTTTCATTGGGCATATAATAATATAATTTGGCTGTGTATTAATATTTTAGCGCCAATAATTTATATGAACCTCAAATATATAGCCGTTTTCTTTTTAAAATGTGGTCTCCTCCTCCTCCTTGCATCGGTTTCCTCATCACTGAGGGTCGTGGTCACTTCTAGGTAACTTCTAGCTTCTCTTGGACAATTTGCCGCCACTTCTTTCTGTCTGTAGCCGAGTGTAGGGCATCGTGGAGCGTTACATCAAGGGCTGAGCGAATTTAGTCTGTCCACCGCATTGGGCTCCTGCGTCTCGGCTTATCGCCTTCGATTTTACCAGTGATTACCAGCTTTTCCAGGTTATCACTGTCTTTCCTGGCACTGTGGCCAAAATTCATAAAAATACAACTCATATTGATTAATTTAAGGCACCGTTTTTGTTGCCAATTTATTAATTTTAGTACCCATGGCCAAAATGGTTACTGAGAGGGACCCACGGAACACCATAGACGGTGCAGGCCGGGGTTCAGATAGACCGAAAAGGAGATGGTGGGACAACTTGGACGCGTTCTACCCCAAATGGTGGGAAAATGCTGATGACAGGGTCGAATGGAAAAAACGAGGGGAGACCTTTGCCCAGCAGTGGGACACCAAAGTAGGCTAATAAAAAATAAAAAAGTACCCATTTCTATTTTTTTAAACTACCCAAATTCGATTAATTAGTTGACCGGTTAAATACGTGCCAATTACAATGGAAAACTATCAATTACGTCCCACGTTTAGGGGGAGGGGGTCTAGAAAATGTGACATGTTGTGACACGGGGGAGAGGAGTAACAAACTTTGTGACGTCACTTTAACTTCACTTGTAGTCGAAAATTGTTTTGATTGTTTGTATTCGCGATACAACTAAATAAGCTAGTTTTTGAAACGATATATCGTATTGGTTTCGTGTCATAAATTTTTTAATATTCCTATTATTTTAAATATTTTTATTAAAATAACTATATTTCATTCAATTTGCTAATTTCGTTGAAAACAAAATTGTCAAATATGTGAAGTCACACGAGGGGGAACGGGATTTCCAAATGTGAAATCACTAAATTCGTGTGATGTAATTTATGGATGACCCCCTAGGCCAACGCTCAAAAACCAGTGTAAGTGCGCTCTCCGATATATATACATTTTATATCGGATAACGCGCCTTTGTTACGCATCTCGTTGACATAATATATTTTAGACTGGTTCTGTAGCGTTCGACTCGCCGAAACTCAGTAACCGTAGAGGGACTCCACACAGCCTCGCAATTTTTCCATAGTTCATTTTGAATCTTATTGCAAGTTTCATAGAAATTGTAATTCAATAACCGGTTAAATTGACCGAACCGTTTTTTATAGAGTGGGTAGCACGTGCGGTTTTACTTACAATAGACAATGAGTTAGCTGCAAGGGCCAGCTTGAAAATTAACGACTATACATAGTATAGTCGTATAGTATCCGCGGTCAAAGTTAGCGATTCTTTTTTTGCAGGTAGTAGCACGTGCGGTTTTACTTACAATAGATAAAGAGTTAACCGAAAGGGCCAGCCTGAAAACTAACGACTATAATAACATCATATTTTAACCACACTCAATACATAGTTACGGTATACGGCAAATACGGGTATTTTAGGTAAATATTTGGTGGGTTTTTACTAACTACCCATCTAGTTGCGGTCAACTGCTGCTTAGAAAGCGTCGTTCCACGCTGGGTTCAACTCTCCCATTAAAATAAGTGACTGAGGACTGGAATAGAATCCCCAGGTCCGCCTTTTAGAATCCTAAATCCCCGTACACGCTAAATTACGTGATTACGCGGCACTTACGTCCTTTTATGAAGAGTTTTTTAATGAAAACTCAAAAATGACCCGACCGATCATATTTAAAGTATGTTTTTCTCAAAGTGTTTTCTAGGGTCTATTTTCCCGATATTTTTTCATATTTTATTAAACTTTGTTCCAAAAGTTATAGAGGGATGAACATTATTTTGGCCTTTGGAAACGGTTTTGTCCCAAAAATATTAAATTTATCGAAAAAAGTGCATAATAACATTGAAGTTATTTTTAAAGACCAATTTAATGATGTGCCACACGTTGGTGGTTTCAGATTTTTTTATTGTGACACTTAGTTACATGTATGGAACGCCCCTCTTAAAATATATTTTTTACTAATTGGACTACTAAATCCAGTACAAAATACACCTTTATTTCAGATTTCTATACCCTGTCAGCAGTGTCAGCACTCTAAATAGTTTATACCCACCAAATTGGGTATAAACGAGTAAATACGGGTAAATTGAGTAAATACTGAGTATTTACTCGGTATTTACTCTTGAGTATTTACTCACTACCCATCTCTACCCCAGATAGCACTTACTAATGACGTGACCCATCAGAAAATAAAATCAGGCCGAAAAGCTGTAAAGGCACAAGATGGTCCCTTATCCTGTCACGGTCTTTCATAAATCATTATCCATAATAAAGATTTGTTTTCAGAAAATTTTCAAGAAGTACGAATAAGGCAAGTTTCAGATTACATGAAAAACCTACAGGTTGGAATTACTAAACAGGTCAGAGCAGCTACCAAATCCCGTGATTCCACTCGAATGGTGTTAGTGAAGGCTACAAAAAATTCAATTAAAATTAAATTCTAGTAAGGTTAAGGTGAAGAATGCCTAAATATCTACATAAGCAGTATGATTGGTTTTTGGGATTCAGCATTCTTAATTTTTACAGTATCGTTTAGTGTAGATTTTCGCTCTTGAAGGAAATATTCCGTTACTATTTTATAATAAGTACTGAAATGCCAAATCCCACAATGTAAATTATTGTAGGTATAAGGTATAATTACAAAGACACAATTATAAATACTAGTATTGTGATCTTACTTCTGAGTAGCAAAAATCCATGAGACATCAGTGTGTACCGCTTTAGTATTAGTGAAGGCGGGCAGTCAAACCCAACTTGTGACATCATGCTCATGGTGTGTTCCACTGCAGACAATGACAAAATGGACCAGTACGATTCGTGAAGAAGGACTGGGGCTCAAACTAGGGGGCAATTTTTAAAAAGCGACCGCTCGAAATCGAAAGCGAGTAGTCAAAAATAATCGCACACAAAACATTTCAAAACTATTACGTAAACACGTATTTTTGAATTCAATCGAAAGACCGCACTATCAGAGTACCCACTATGACTGCTTCCAAGGCAGCCCCCATTACCAACACATTATTAAGCCCACCCACCACCCCATGGTCAATCCCATGACCATCCTATGACTACCCCATGGCCAATCCCAATACCACTCCATGGCTGATCCCATGCCAACTAGACATGAGTAGTTCACGAATGAAAGATTCAAATGAAGTACTTCATTAGATGTGACTCACTCATTCACTAGTTCAGATTAATTTAGTTCTGTCCTTCAACTTGTCACCTTCTAACAGCTCTGCTCTAGTCTTTTTCAGAGGCCGAAATTGTCCTCCTGTTAATTTTTCATTTCGTTCTCAAATCAATTCGGTCCATAGTAACGTAAAATTTCTAGGTGTTATCTTTGATTCAAAATTATCATGGATTGAACATATTAATAGTGCAATTGGAAAGTGTGAATTTTTTTTTTCACATCACCTATTCGAAAAGGGAACTTTTCTTCCCTGCTAGGAGGGATCAAAGTGGCACTTTTCTGTTCAAGGACATTTTGTTGCCAGTATGAAATATTGACACAAAGACATATGAAATTAGTATGCAGATAATCGATTACAATTTCTTTATAATCGATTACGTGCATACAATTTTTCTAACTTAAATAATATTTTGTTGTAGTTGTAAACAAAAAATTTAATTATGTAATTAACGTATTTTAAATTAATTAATATCATATTTAAATTAAGTAAATTATTAATTAGCGTAATATTTACAAAGAAACGTAAAAAAACTTTAGTTTAATAATTTAATTTTCATTTTGACATTTTAGGTCTCCTTAAACGCAGCCATACTTGTGCATGCAATTTAAAAAGTTTATATTTAAAAAAATTGTACAAATATTTCACAAAGCATTATGCGGTTCTGTATTCTGTATAAATTTGTAAATACTTAGTTTAAATCAATAATAATAGGCCTTTTCATCTGTGTCAGATGTTTTAAGCAGCATCCCGGTAACGAAAATAATAAATAAAGAGAATAATATAAGTGATATCAGTCTTGATAGCGTGGAAGAGCGGTGCTCTCTTAGCACAAGTGTTTTCTCACTTAAAAAGAGGCACCAGCGCAGATATTGTAATTTGTGTTTTTTTAAGCTACCGAATAAAAATATTTTGATTTTTTTTTTTGATAGTGTTCTTCGGAAGATTTGGTTCAAAGGGGTAAGAGCCAATTTGTTATCAGAAAAATCTACAAAAATAATGTACTTGATTTTCATTGTATCATTTTAGTTGTTTGCTGCTGTTTTTGAAAAGATATTAGGTACATATTTATGAGCTGTAGGTACTTTTAATTTGTCACTACAGTCACGTCTGAAAATATCGATACGGACAAAGTGCCAGAAGTATGTACCTATACTAAGGTCATGTACACATATTTTTGGCACTTTGTCCGTATCGATCTTTGCTTAAAATAATAATGTTTTGAAACCTAATGTTAGTATGTAATTTCCTCATAGGTGATGTGAAAAGCAGTATGTGTCACATGGTAGCAAAATTATTTTCACCTTGGGCGTTAACACTTGAATCCCTCACTACGCTCAGGATTCTATGTTAGAATCCCTCGCTACGCTCAGGATTCTATTATAGAATCCTTCGCTTCGTTTAGGATTCAATTGTACGCCCTGGCCGTAAATATGTCATTTTGCTCCCTTGTGACACAATCTACTATTTCTACTCGTCGAGTATAATCTGTGTATTACAACTTCATATGCAACACTACAACCTTACTCTTTTCAACGTTGTATAGTCTATGGCACTTCCGACTCAAGCATAAGAATTTTATCGATACGGTTTAGTCAAATATAAAAATTTTGAAAATAGAACTTCATACATTTAGATAAAATATTTCTTGTTTAAGGAGACTTGATTCAATGCAAATGCGTCGCATCGGCTTTGTGATTGGTTGGCCAACAAAAACATTTTATTTTATGTTGTAGTAGAAACAATAGCTTCATAAGTCAGAAACGCGCATGTGACACCCTTACGTTGCTTGTTAGTCTCCATAGGCTACGGTGGCCAAAATCGAGAAAAAAACTGTCTTAAAATTGAATTTAGCAAGGAGCAAGTACCAGGGCCTCATGAGTTACGAGGAGGTGTCATTGACCAACCCGCCGGGGGCGCCGGGCCCGCGGCGGCCGGGGCGAGTACGAGTATGAAGGTATCGCGGGCTGCGGCAGCTCGCGTATCTTAGCTGTATACTTTTGGTTTGTTTACCTATATGATTCTACTAGTTGAAAGCATTATATTTTGTCTCGTAGAAAAAGTATTGTATACAATAGTGATATAATCAAGCTTTTCAATCTCGTACCTTAACTTAAGCAACTCAGCAAGCTTCGTTGCTTAAACACGGTACTGGACTGAAAAGCTCTCTATTATATCACGATTGTATAAAATACTATTAATCGGGCCCTATCTCGCTCATGGTGGGGAGCCCACCCATATTCTCAGAAATTATTATATAACGCTAGTCAGGTCTCTTCTTGATTTCGGTTCCATTATAATTGAGCCGTGTCGTGAAAAAGATCTTAAGAAACTAGGATTCAATCTAAAGCCCTCAGAATAGTTACTGGGGCCATGAGATCTTCTCCCATTAGAGCGCTTCAAGTAGAATGCGCTGATCCCCCCTTAAAGATTCGCCGCCAGTATTTAGCTGATAGATATTTATTCCGCGTTGCTCAATTAGAAAACCACCCTATCTTCCCATGTTGATGTGAATCGGTTATGGCTTAGAAGACCAAAACCAAATCTTGTTACTAGTCTAGTTAGATTAAATAATATTGAGGTTCCCTTAACCCAATTCCCTAAGATCCCCATTTATACAGTTCCTTTCGAGGCCCTTACGTTCCAGCAGAAATCAGTGATGAGTGAACATTGGTGTCAACCGAAGTTCGACTGACGTCAATGACAGATTCTTGTCTACAGTAAGAACTAAATGGCAGGAATGGGATTTAACAGTTCTCTTCTCGGATATTCATGACAATTTGATGTCAACCCACAAATTCCAACTCCCCTCAGTTTGCTCTATCTTCACCGAAGAATGCGTAGCCATTTTGAAAGCAGTTAAATATATATTAGAACACAAGGTGGCCAAATCGCTATTTTTTTTTTAATAGTTTAAGCTCGATCCAGCTAGGCCATTACTTGTAACTCTATCAAAAATTGCTCAAAATCCTCTATAATTTGCCTAATTGAAGAAGTTTTTTTTAGGGTTCCGTTTCGTTCCGTACCCAAAGGGTAAAAACGGGACCCTATTACTAAGACTTCGCTGTCTGTCTGTCTGTCTTTCTGTCTGTCTATCTGTCTATCCGTCTGTCCATCTGTCACTAGGCTGTATCTCAAGAACCGTGATAGCTAGACAGTTGAAATTTTCACAGATGATGTATATCTGTTGCCGCTATAACAACAAATACTAGTAGAAACAGAATAAAATAAATATTTGAGTGGGGCTACCATACAAGACACGTGATATTTTTGCGTACCTAATGGTACGGAACCCTTCGTGCGCAAGTCCGACTCGCACTTGGCCGGTTTATTCTTACCACCTGTTAAATTTAGAAGTACAGTTATCATGGATTCCAAGCCACAAAGGCATCCATGGTAATGAAAAAGCGGATGAAGCTGCAAAAGAGGCGGCTACAAACGGTAATAAGTTCTTCTTTCAATGTTTTAGTAAGGACTTGGAGGTAGTTTCCTAGGCAAAGCTGCTTTCTGATTGGTCTGGTCTTTGGGTTATTACTTATTGATAATAAATTACAGTTCTTTCAAATTCAGCAAAAAAAAAATTATTTGCCTTGGTTTTTCAAATTTAAGTTTAAAAAGAAAGTAACCAGTAGTCTGGTTCGCCTTAGGCTGGGTCATGTGTGTTCTCCGGAGTTTCTGTTCAGGATAAAAGGTAAAAGGTAGCCCAGAATGCCAATGTGGTTATGGCGTAGGTACAATTGAACATATCTTTTTCGAATGTCCGTTGAACCGTCTTTGCTTTTACGATCTCTTACTGAAATTCAAAGGCTCCCTCCTCTGTAATGTAAAATCCCTTCTGGCTAGTTCTGAACCCAATGTCTTAAAACTGTTGGCATTTAAGCCCCCTCCAAAAGAGTGATGATGATGATGCTCTCTTGACCGATTTCGGCCACAGCGACTGTGTGCTCTGGAGTAGGCAATTTTTAATTCGCGTTATTAGCGTGTAGCTGATCCGCTCTCTGGTGCGCCCTTAGGTGGCTCACGTACCCTATCTTCTTGCTAAATACTCGAGCACATTTTGGGCACGTCAGCGCACCACCTACATAGTTGTAGCAAATCGAGGTTGGCGGCCGAGCCTTAAGCTCATCTCGTTTCCTGTCGAGCTCACTGCAGCGTTCAGTCTCGAAATCAGTGACTCGATCGTGAATGAGGCGCCGCCACTCGGGCCGCTGCGCTGCCTTCCGCTCCCAGACCGAGGGTTGTAGTTTGCATCTCTTTATATGTCTTTTCAGAACATCCTTGTATCGCAAGTGCTGGCCACCACTTTTACGCTTACCATTCTGGAGTTCTGAAAAGAAGATGCGCTTCGCCACTCTGTCTTCTGACATCCGAGACACGTGCCCACACCACCGCAGCTGCCGCCTCATCAGATACACCTCAATGCCTCCGACATTTGCGCGCCTCAGGACGTTTGTATTTCTGACCAGGTCCATCCATTTGATGTTCATGATGTCTCGGAGACATTTAAGGTGAATCTGTCGAGTGTACGTATATGCTTACGGTAAAGGACCCATGTCTCAGACGAGTACAGCAGATTCGGCAGCACTGCTGTCATGTAAACACTAATTTTAGTGGAGAGCTTCAGGTCATGAGAGCGAAATACCTTTGGCCGGAGTTTCCCGAACGCCATAGCTGCAGCACCAATTCTTGCATTTATTTCAGCATCCAGGTCGTACTTTGCTGTTATCGTGCTACCAAGATACCTGAACCTCTCCACCTGCTTCAACATCTCGTCACTGATACATACACTCGCATTTGGCGCGTTATCAGGGACGTTAGCCATGACTTCCGTCTTTTTGACATTTATTTTAAGGCCAAATGTAGTGCAAGCATCATGAAGACTTGACATTAACCTTTGCAGACCTTCCGCAGAATTCGAAACAAAAGAGTAGGTGTAGAGGGAGCTATAGATAGAAATAATATAGTTTTTAAATATTTTGTATGTATCTATATGTGTTTATTGCTAATTTAATATTAATAATACATATTATTTAAGCTAGCATATAAAGTTTATAATTCTCCGAATTCAAAATTCTGGGCTAAATCATAGATGCACTCCTTATTTGTCCCTAAAAACTTGACGTTGGCAAAGTGCCCTGGCAGCAAAAGCCATTCTAACAAAAAAAAACATCCATTAAATTTTGGATACATTTACAAAATTAAAAATATTATTATATTCTTTGGATCAAGTGATTAATATATACTCAAAATGAATTTGTAATATTGAAGTGAGTAAAATGTATACCACACGCACCACAATCCTAAATGTCAGGAAGTAAACACGGACATGGCAACATGCCCGACCTGCTCCAAAACGTTCAAAAGCAGAGGTCTAGAACGCCGCATACGCTCCGCTCACAGCTCTCACAGCTCACCTCGACCACAATATTCGTCTTAAGCGCCTCCATTTCAACAACAATTACCAAGATCTCCACTCGAAGAAGCCTTTGGCTGCCCGTACCTCAACGACAGCGATGCGAAAAGCGGCATCTGGCAAACACGGTGGGACAAAGTATTTTACTCACCGCGGCAAGCTTTACGATCTCCCTTCCTCTAGTACCGTTAGCAGGGAATTTATTCACACTTGCCGACGAAATAGAACTGCTAACCAATTCCGTATACCCTCAGAACGGGTACTATTTTTTATCGCAGTCATGCTACAAAGAGACAAGAATGTGAAGAATACAACACAGGACAAAAGAAAGATATAAACCGGTTGCTTGAGCGCCGCTTTAAGTTATGGTCTACGTCTACATCATTATAAGCAGAGGCAGTAACATGATCAGTTGATATTTTTGACAAGCACTCAGTAACTTACAAAAAACCGGCCATGTGCGAGTCGGACTCGCGTTCCGAGGGTTCCGTACATTACACAATTTAAACAATGTATTTTTTATGTGAAACGTGAGACGTGAGTGAAATTCCTTTAAAAACCCGTAGGGGTCGGATCAAAAACGAAGTAATTAAGTCCGACTCACGCTTGACTGCACATTTCTAATAGATTTTCCTGTAATCTATAGGTAAAGAACTATTTTTTGTATTTTTTCAATATTTTAGACAGTACCTAGTTTCGGAGATAAAGGGGGGAATGGTAATTTTTGCCTATTTTCTTGAATAACTTCTAAACTATTTATCCTAAAATTATAGAAAAAATATATTTGAGATTCACACAATAAGCTCTTTCATTTGATATGTAACACAATATTTTTTTTTTCTTTTTTTCTTTTTTTTTCTAATTTTATTGATGATTGTTGTTTGTGTCTGGAGGTAAAGTTAAACACGGTCGCCGGGCAATTATCGGACTGGTTTGAACAAAACGGTCTCATTTTAAACTTAACCAACACCCAATTCATCCAGTTCGATTTGTCCGGACGCAGGCGCCGCCCGCTGCATGTAGGACTCGCCAGCGGCGTCATCGGTCAAGTCAATAGTACCTCTTTCTTGGGCTTTCATATTGACCAAAGCCTGACGTGGGAGAGCCACATCGAATACCTGTGCGGAAAAATAGGAAGTGCTTGTTTCGCCTTAGGTAGGCTGATGACTGTTCTACCGCGACAGGCAGTCCGCAGCTGCTACTATGCCAGCATACAGTCTATTGTCAATATGGGCTTGAGCTTTGGGGACGCACAGCTGATTGGCAGCGTGTTTTCCGGCTCCAAAAACGCGCCGTAAGATCCTTGGCTCGAGTACCATGGCATGAGTCGGCAAAGCCACACTTCACCGCCTTAGGTATCGTCACATTGCCGGGTCTCTTAATACTGCAGACAGCCGTGTACACGCGGGAGAATCTAGATAAATATCCCAGACGGGGTGAAAAAAGCGACCGTGTAACTCGCTACGGTCACAACTTAGCGGCAATGCCACGTAGCCTTGCCAAAACGGCTAAATCTATACAAGTCATGGGCCCCGCTGTCTACAATAACTTAGCAGCATCCATAACTGATGCGCCTAGTCTGGTGAGTTTCAAGGCTAAACTCAAAAATTGGCTTATTGAGCGGGCGTTTTATACCTAGTGTCGAAGAATATCTGACCTCAAAATATGTATAAATAAGTTAATTGTGTAACAAAACTTAATAACGTTAATAATAATAATTAAGTAATAATGCTGTAATAATGCTATAATAATAATAATATGTATATGAGTTATTGTAGACAGCGGGGCCCATGACTTGTATAGATTTAGCCGTTTTGGCAAGGCTACGTGGCATTGCCGCTAAGTTGTGACCGTAGCGAGTTACACGGTCGCTTTTTTCACCCCGTCTGGGATATTTATCTAGATTCTCCCGCGTGTACACGGCTGTCTGCAGTATTAAGAGACCCGGCAATGTGACGATATGCTCCAGAGAGTCGGTCAGGGTCTCCGTCTCCGGCGAGTCTTCGTCGGTCGGAGTGGACCCCAAGGGGACCCGCAGGACTCTCAGCTCTGGCTTGCCTTCATTGGCCGTCCAGAGGGGAGTCGTAAGAGCTATATGCTCCAGGGATGAAAGTGAAAGATGCATAAGACGCGAGTTGGCACAGTGGCTGGTAACAGCCACTGGGTAGAAAGCGGCGCACACCTCTCGACACCCCTGAGCCGCTCACACCGGTGTTGCTCCTGGTTGTCTTTACGACGGCAGTTTCAGGGGCCCATCTAGTCAGCGGCGAGTCACCGCCTGCCTCGATAACGTGTACAGACATTGTTATGGCAGGTGTCCGGACCTCTCAGCAATAGCCCAATCTTTTGACCAGCCAAACTTCAATCCATAAACCGGTATACTGTTCACTTTTTCTACAATAGTCCCAATGCCTGCTGCGACCGGTTCATGGGTGTCTATTGTTGCACCTGTGAACGGGTTCCAGCAGGCATTCTACATGACATTAAAGCTCTCCAAGGGGCCTCTACGTGTTGGATCTATATCCCCACGCAAGCCTATCAAAAGACCGGGATTTATAGGCCCGTGAAATCCAGAAGGAGATACAAATAATAATAATAATTGATTTCATCCATTTATATTTCCGAAATGTACATATGTAAATCTTGACATGTAATTTATATTACCAATAAGGTATGAGTATAAGTATGAGTATGAGTATCTATAGTCTAAAGACAATGTCTTAAAACTAAAAATGGAAAAATAAACCCATTTATAAAAAAAATATAAACAGACTTCAAAAAGGATGAAATAAAATATTATTCTTTTTAGGGTTCCGTGTTATAACATAATCAGTTGTTAACGCATATACTTAATATGCGTTAACAACTGATATGTTTGAAGTCGGTACCAAGCCAAGTAGTAACAATACCAGTCAAAAATAATCAGCTTTATGTCTAAAAACCCCATTACAACTGTACAAATATTATAAACGTGAAAGTAATTCTGTCGGCCTCTTTGTTATCTTTTCATGGCTAAACAACTGAACCGCTTTAGCTGAAATTTGGCATGAAGGTTCCTTGCATTGTTTTATATTTTGAAATGTAGTCCTCTGGATAAGCGACAGAAAATAACTCAGTCCCAATCCCACACTTGCGTGCTATGGACCGTTCAAGAACTAGAAATGAAATGCTCTTCAAGAAATACGACGACAAATAAACGCATTAGATTTACACTAATGTGGCGACAAGCATGGTACAAACTGCGCCAAGAAGGTTCAACCGTGTGTTCTGTTCTGATGTGTGTTCTTAAATACCTACAGAAAGTTCGTTTGTTGTCGTCGTGTAACGTTGCGTCTTACATAGGCGAACACTCGCGAACGCGAAGCGAAGCGACGCGGCGCGGCGCGGCCGGCCCAAGGCGTTCGCGTTCGCAACGAGATCGCCCACGTAGGACTCTTCTATAGGTATCAAAGGATTAAGGCGCCGTGCCGCGCCGCTTCACGCTCGCGTGTTGTTCACCTACGTAGTACGCTACGTTAGGCAATCCAACGTACATACTTATATAGCCGCATCCTTATCGAATTGCACCAAATTCACTATGAATATATGGTTTAAAATATGGCTTGGCACCGACTTCAAACATATCAGTTAGTAACGCATATACTTAAACACGGAACCCTAAAAAGGATAATATTTTATTTCATCCTTTTTGAAGTCGGTTTATTTTTATTTTTATAAAAGTGGTTTACCAAATCAGTCAAATCTGAAAAAATCTAGGGTAAGGGGGCACCCTGGCCTAGAAATGTTTAGGGCACTACATAGCTGACACAACATTAGAGTGTACAATGCCCGACTGTGCAGAATATGCAGAACGCCACACTGCAGCAAATTTGGCTTAATTTTTGAAGGACATAACACGGGAGTGGAACATCGAAAATAAAATCACGGCAGTGGCAAGTGATAACGCAGCCAATAAACACCGCAGCTATCAAAGCAGCAAATTGGCGCCAAAAATCGTGCTTCGCTCACACATTACGAGTAAATCTTTGCTTTCAGAATGCACTGGCCGCAATCGCAGTATTTCATACGAAGTTCACAAGCCCTAGCTAAGTTCAAAGAGCTTCAAAAGCAGTTAGGTGTGCCATTACTTAAATTAAAACAGGACGTGGTCCACCTACGAGATGTTGCGCCGCATGTCACTCACAAGGAATGCCGTCACCGCCACTCTGTGTCTGATCAGGCCTGACTTCATGCTCAGTGATGCCGACTGGATAATAGTGGAAGCAGCGGTGGCAATTCTGGAAACGTTTTATGAAGTCACGATGGAAGTGAGCGCGGGAAAAAACGTGACGTTATCGAGTCATCCCACTGTGCTCAATATTAATCGCAAACGCGAGACAATTATTAAGCGCAGAGCACACAGTGCCTGAAATAAGAAAAACCGGCCAAGTGCGAGTCGGACTCGCGCACGAAGGGTTCCGTACCGTTTCGGGGTTGCAATGCTCTTTAGCTTGTGGCCAGTGCAATGGGCAAGCCTGTTTTAATGCAGCTTCATTGCAAAGCGAACCCGATGAAGAAAGTGCATTTGACCCAGATTTGACAACAGATGATAAAGAAGATGAAAATGAAAATAATTAAACCGTAATTTGTTTTTTTGTAATCTCGTTTTTATTTTTTTATCTCAAATGGTAGGGATATTGATCTTTGTTTCACGGTCATCGACTACTCTTCTAGACGATTGTAACAAATCTCAACTCCATGAGATAGAGTCATTTTATCACAGGAAAATAGGAACTCTATGGCCATCTACGGTTCCCATCAACAGATCAATTCGATGTCATTACATTGTCGGTCTTTTATATTGTATGCCAAATTATACCTCAATCTAAAACCACTAAGTAGGCGAGAAATCGTTGGCAAATTTAGTAGCCAAGTTTCATAGTTACATACGAACAACGAACAGTTAAATAAAAGCTTGTGAAAACATTTTTTTTGTATTATTATTACTTAAAATCTACCTCTTAATACCTAAAGTTAAACGCTATAAAGCTTATTTTCCTAATTAAACATGTGTAAAGGGGTACCCTCTTTATATTAAACTATGTCATAAAATAATTACATATATGCACACAAGCTGTTAACTAATGTCCACAGGAGGGCCTATTTCGTTTTAAAATCTATGTATGATCCACAAATGTCATTTTAACGATTAAAAAACCTTGAAGAATGTATTATTCACAGAGATTACCAC
The DNA here is from genome assembly GCF_947568885.1 of Cydia strobilella. Taxonomy (NCBI): domain Eukaryota; kingdom Metazoa; phylum Arthropoda; class Insecta; order Lepidoptera; family Tortricidae; genus Cydia; species Cydia strobilella. The sequence goes on from NC_086068.1 coordinate 36,690,080, forward strand.
TAATCTTGCGTCATAGTGCGTTTGGCTGGCCGCTGCGTCTTCTATGCCGTATATCTTGAAAACGGCTAATCGCATGAAAAAAATTTTGATACCGAACTTGTCGCAAATTATATGTTCAACAATGCTTACCTACATGTAAATTACATGGGAGCTATAGAAATTTTCATATCCGCAAAAAACCGATTTGTATGACATTTGACCTTGAATAACTAATGACGCGCACACGATCTATGCGTCGATTTTTAAGAGAACCTTTAATAAGTCATAACAAAGGTGTATACGAGTTTCTAGCTTATTATCTCTCATTCCGAAGTTAAACCCTTAATTTCACTGGGCCATTCGTTTTATGTCAGGGTAGCGATTGAACTGTTAAACTGCTATCTTCATCGGCGAAAAATTGTGACATGACAATCTGTGCTTTACTCCTTGGCAACTGATTTCCCTGAGTTGCACTTTCTGAGTCCGAATCAAATTCGAAGAATAAGTTTTCCTTATCAACGTTACTAAAGTTTCTCTTTTAGGGTTACCTACTGTTTATATCTCTAATTATTAATGTTTTAAAAACATTTTTTAGCCTCTTGTTCTTCACTGTGAATTAAAGTGAAACATTTAGTTTTAAAACGCGGATATGACATTGCAGCAATCGCTGCAAATTCCCCTTTTCTAGTGCAAGTAAGTATTGAAGAATTCAGCCAACCGACTCCACACTTTCCAAATATGAGGTTGCTATCTCTTTGCAGTAATTCAAAGGCGAGTGGCCTAGTTTTGTCAACTTTTTACGCAATGACAAAAGACAGGGAAGCAAAAGGCCATAGAACATATTTGTTTCCCCCTGCAATATAACGGACGGGAACCGGATAACTATTTACTTACCTTATTTTCCTTATTGTGTTTAGAAAACCTTATAAACATATATGCATGCAGTTTGAGCGAAGTGATGCATTTGCACCATGCATAAACTTTTATAAGTTTTTGTGGCGCATCTTAGCTTTAAGTTCTTTGCATTATGTTTTGTGATATAAATAAATAAATAAATGTCTAACGCCTGAGCCACAGGACCAGAACAGACAATGAATTCCCTTATTATACTCTAATTCAATATCTGCAATAGGATTGTTTAAGCCCAGTGCCATGTGTAGTTGTAGACTTTGGTCACGAATACTTAAAATTTGCCTCATTGCGTCATACAGGCTATTCCACCTAGTGGGACATGGGCTGCTAAGTGTATGTCCCAAAACTTGCTGGATAATTTCGGCAGATTTAGGACGTGCGGCGGCATTCCACAAAGCATTAGATTTAGAAATTGTTTTAAAATGCAAATTTAATAAAGGCGTGTATTTTCCATTTTTGTCAATTTTATTAACAACTTGCTTAGCGTCAGTTGCACACAAATTTAACGTATGAACATTACACCTCAGATGTTGGGGTAACACTGTGACAGACAATTCATCTAACATGACAGATTCGTGATCTTCCTCATCTTCAGAAGAATCATGGTTTTCGATATTAATATCGACACTAAACTCTTTGAAAGATTTCACAAAGTTGCTGCCGTTGTCAGTCACTGTTGCAACGACAGTTCTATGGTCCTATACTATTCAAATATGTACTATTCAAAATGGTGGCAACGCGATTACGTTTTAAATTACTCAGAAAATTTGATGTAGAAGTTAGAGAACCCTTAATATTCACTTCATTCAGTGGTAAACATAACGGTCATAACGTACACGTAGCTTTCACATTTTTCCCATCAGAACTTCCCGAATGATATTTAAAAATCTTGCCGTCTAATATTGCTGAATTGGAGACATGTTGAAAGCCAGAGCTAGAAGACGACATTGCAGCGTTTATGATATTTCAACAATAATTTTCTGATGATTATGAGCAATGTCAGTGTGACGGTTTGACCCGACGTGACATTCTATCTTCTTCTTTTCCTTTGCCTTATCCGACATTAGGTGGGGTCGGCTCTCCTTATCCTTCGGCGCCAAGACGATCTGTCTTGAGTTATCGGGTTGGGTAGTTGGGCTTTTTCCAATAGTTTGGCCATACTCGTCCACCACGTCAGAGGGGGCCTTCCTCTACCTGTTTTGCCTTCTGGCAGAGCAAGAGCTTTTTGCACGACATGGCCGTCGTCTCTCCGCATAACATGGCCGTACCACCTTAGTCGCGTTTCCGTAAGTTTTTCGGAGATGGGAGTGACTTTGAAGCTGCCTCTGATAAGTTCGTTTCGTATCTTATCTATTCTTGTAACTCCACCTGACCATCTAAGCATTTTCATTTCGGCCACATGTAGCTTTTTGACGTGAGTTTCCTTAACCGGCCAGCACTCAGCACCATACAGCATTGCTGGTCTCACCGCTGTTTTGTACATCTTACCCTTTGTACGTATGGGCATTCGTGGATCACAAAGAACTCCGGTGAGTGTCCGCCATTTTTGCCATGCGATATTGATTCTATGGGAAACGTCTACTTCTACCTTCGCGTCATTTGTTATAACCGAACCCAGATATTTAAATTGGCTAACTTTTGGTACTTGTATTCCATCCGGGTAGTAGAGATTGCATCTGTTTGCCACATTGCTATAGTTGCATTCAAGGTGTTCGGTTTTCGATCTACTTACTCGGAGTCCCGCGTTTTCTAAAGTAGTGATCCATTTGGTTAGGGTTATTTGCAGGTCTTCGGCACATTTAGAAACAAGCGCAATGTCGTCGGCATATAGGGGGTTCCCAACAGGAACTGCCTTGTCCTGCTGAATGGGTTTTGTGATATAATCCATAACTATATTAAATAATTGGGGGCTTAGCGCTGATCCCTGGTGGACTCCCACTTCGACCGCGAAATCTTTGCTTAATCCGGTAGGGCTTTTGACTTTCGTGCGGATGTTGGAATATGTGTCCTGAACCAAGCGTATGTAGTCCTCAGGTATTAGATGTTCCCTCATTGATTGCCACACAAGTCTTCTTGGTACCCGATCAAACGCCTTTTCTAGGTCTATGAATATAAAGTGCAAGTCTTCCTTATTTACGCGATGTTTTTCGGTCAGTATTCTCATGGTCTGTATTGCGTCTGTGGTCGATTTTGATGGGGTGAAGCCAAATTGATTCGGTGTAATTACGCAGATGTCCATAAGGCGTTTGTTTAGTATGCGCTCCCACAGTTTAAGAGTATGTGAGGTTAGTTTTATCCCCCTGTAGTTGCAGCAGTGAGTTATGTCCCCTTTGTTCTTGTAAAATGGAATAAGGTAGCTTTGCCGCCAGGCCTCAGGAATAGATTTGTTTTCCAGTATTATGTTGAAAAGTTTAGTGAGCCACTCTATTGCTGATGGTCCCACAGCCTTCCAAAGGTCGGCCGGAATTTCATCAGGGCCTAGCGCTTTTCGATTTTTCATTTTATTGACGGCTTGCTTAACTTCGTGTACAGTTCGGCCCTGGTTTGTGCCACGCATCTTTTGGCATCTTTCTTTGCCTCCTTGTATTTATCTCGGTCGTGTTCCAGTCGAGAGCTTTGCCAGATTTTGAAAAGATCCTTCTTGTTTCTAAGGGCTTCTTTTACTCTATCATTCTATATAAATTTATTATTATAAGCTTACGTCATTAACAAACGAGGTCAGTTATCTTCATCTAGATAATTTATCTTATCTAAATAAAAAAAGTTGTCAACGCACTATTTGTGATTAAATTTATCTTCGAATAAATTTAGCAACGCTAAGCAGTTTTCAGTATATATGCTGCTATATGAAGGGTGTCACATGCGCGTTTCTGACTTATGAAGCAATTGTTTCTACTACAACATAAAATAAAATGTTTTTGTTGGCCAACCAATCACAAAGCAGATGCGACGCAGCACCGTGTTTAAGTAGGCTAATTTGCATTGAATCGAGTCTCCTTAAACTGGAAATATTTTATCGAAATGTATGAAGTTTTATTGAAAAAAAAATTATAAGTGTAATTGGCTAAACCGTATCGATAAAATTCTTAAGCTTGAGTCGGAAGTGCCATAGACTATCCAACGTTGAAAAGAGTAAGGTTGTAGTGTTGCATATGAAGTTGTAATACACAGATTATACTCGACGAGTAGAAAAACGGGCTTATTAATATCATAGTGTTGTGTTTTAAGCAATGTAATGTTGTGTGAAGCAATTGCCAAACAGAAAACAACGATGGTGTATTTAAATACGTACCTACAAAAAAAAAGACTGCGAGTTTCACAACTCTGGTCACACACATTTTGCTTTAGTGTGCTTAATCTAAATCTAAAGATATTTTTTACGTTGAACTCTTACAGGCAGGATACATTTTTATAGTACCTACTTGAGACTCAAATATGAAAAACAGGATATTTTTCAAAGATTTAATTGACCCACTCCACATTCCCTTTTCCAAGTCTGTAACCTTTGTTTCATAACTTCATATATTCGATTGAATGAAATAATCTATTATTTCAGTATATCGCTGCTTATCTAAAAGAACGCTCTATCGCGAAATAGTTCATTTTGCAACTAAGTATACAGCTAGACGCGCAATACGCCAAAGTTTATCGTGAATAAAACTCCCGTGGAGTTACGTTAAAAAATGACCAGATGGCAGCTTTGTGCCGTTATGCCATTGGTCTGATTGTGACGCCATCTTATGAGCGAGACCGGCCGCTGACCATTTGTGCCACGGCTGTCCGCGTCGTTACTGCGTTTGTTTGGTGAATAACGGCTCAACACGAAATAATACACGAGTGGTTATTAATTTTATTGTGCAACAGAGTAGTATTCACAAATCGTTTGACGCAATAGTAAAGAAAATCTGTGCAACAGTGTATCATTTCTCGATAGGACACTGTTCAAGAAAAAGTAAGTACAAATATTTTGCAGTAAAAACAAATGAACTTGTATTAATTAAAATCATAGTTATAGGCGCGGTCGCCATTGCAAAATAATCCCCTTTACTTGATAAAAATAATTAAGTATTGTTATTTAATATGAAATAGTTCACTGTTATTCATAAAATCACATTTAGTTGCCTGACGTAAGACAAATTCAAGAAAGTGATAACTAGCATTTGCATGAATAATACTACTTTTAACTTAGCTGTGGGGCTTGTTTATTATCTACACATAGCTGAAGGTTGACGGAAACATAGACGTCTTTATAGTTTATGTCTTTTTGCATTAAATGGAAGCTTTGTTAACATAATTTTTTGTTCATGCCTGTGTATTCTTCTTTGTACACTGCGTGTCAGTATTTTTATCTAGTCTCGCACGTTTGTAACTTCTACTTTTTTCTTGTTTGTGCCTATTTGGGGGTGTAATCGGGAGTGTTTGTGTTCCAATGATGTCACTCGACCACAAGATGTATTCTCTGAGCGTGCGCGCGTGAAAACGCTGACGCCGATCGCCACATACTTACCTACCTTTTGGCTATAAAATATGTAAGACATCGGGCCGCTTGCATTCGTCCGCGGTCTAAATGTATGGCGGGCTGAATCAGCTCTGAACGTATTGTAGGTACACGTTTGGGGCATTACGTGTAAGTACAATACGTTATTTCAGTGTACAAAACATTAAAATCGTTTGTTTTTCACACATGAACACGCAAACAGGAGAGTTGTTTCAGAATCTTCACATCAATCTGAATATTTGTAATAAAAGACGCTGTACAGAAACGTCTACTACAAACGTCGTAGATGACCGCCATGTAACCGACTATAGTAACTATTCTTCTGACGATAGTGTCAAAGACCCCACTTGGAAATAGCCCACGTCGAGATTCGCTGCGATCTTGTTCGTCGAGTGACAGTGATAACGGTGCCAGTAGACCTCAAAGAAAACGAAAACCTTACACAAATAAAACCTGTAAACTTTTGAGTGAAACACGCATGATTCACAAAACCTCATGGAACTTGTGAACAGGTACAGCCCAAATACAGTTACAGTGGAAACTGGAAAAGAACATAACATGTTGATGTTATGAAATAAAACTATGAAAACGGATTATATCGCGTATATTGAATTTATAATACATCCCGACGTTTCGAACTCTTTACAGCGTTCGTGGTCAACGGGTGACTCACCCGTCACCCGTTGACCACGAACCACGAACGCTGTAAAGAGTTTGAAACGTCGGGATGTATTATAAATTCAATATACGCGATATAATCCGTTTTCATAGTTTTATTTCATGAGTAACTATCGCGGTAACCGAAGACAATATTATGTTGATGTTAATTGGCACTCAGAAATTAGATGCCACAGAAACAGTTTAACAGTCAAAAAACAGCTCCGAAAATTTTACCGATCCCTCTTTCTAGTGTATGTCTGGTTTTATATGAGCACTAAGTAAAAGTAACTGAATAGTAGGGCTCATAAGAACACAAGTAGGTACTATAATAATTATGTTCATGTTCTCGGAAGACCTGAACTCCGCTAGAAGCCCATAACTCGATATTCTAAGCTGAGTGCAATGGGCATCATAAATGCGGCGGCTGCCATCACTGCAAGGAAGGTAGTAGGATCCTCCATCCGCATACTCTCCGACAATAGAGCAGTCTTAAAGGCTCCAAAAAGCCATATAGTTACATCCAAACTTATACACGAATGCCCCGAACGACTAACGGAGGTATGTCATAATAACAATATCACCCTACAATGTATCAAGGAACACAGTAGATCCCGGGCTAACGATGCTGCGCACGAGCTTGCCAGGCAAGGATCGAGTGCGAGAGCGATTGGCCCGGAACCAATTCTCCCGATACTGTTTAGCAAGGTACGCTCAATGCTGCTAGCACGTACAGGGAAACTACACACAGAACACTGGCTAAACCAGACTGATTGCAGACAGGCCAAACAATAAGCCATGCCTGGCATCAACGAAAAAGTCACAAGGGCACTCCTTCAACTAGGTAGGGTCCGACTGAGTATATGGTAACCACTAACCAGTGTCATAACAGGTCATGGACTATTTAACGAACATCTTTTTATAACAGGTGTCACAGACAGTCCCCTATGCAGAGGATGCATGGAGACAGAAGAGACGCCTCTCACGATTTTGGAATGCAGCGTAGTAGCCCATACAGGGCAAAACATCTCGTATCCACGAGAGACCTCCCCGAGGTCCTAGTCAACATCAAAGGTTTGATAGGATTCCTCGAGGAGTTGGGCTGGCAGGACTAGCCCACACCCCTGTCACGCAAAATAGGCGCCAGTCGTCTATTGCGGGAAATCTCCTGAATTACAATACAATACAATTAAGACAATACAATACAATAAATTTATGTTTAAGTAATTTCTGTTTTTTCATTTCTTCATATTATGACAAGTTTAATAAAGATTGTTTTTAAATTTTGTTTACTGTTTAAAAAAAATAATACATTAATTTATATGTAACACAAAAAAATATTACAGTTATGTTTGTAATAATGTTTAGAAAACAAAATATTGCTTTAAATACTATTTAGATTTTTTGTATACTGTTTAAGAAAAAAAAAATTACATTAATTTATAAGACATGTAACACAAAAAATAATACAGTTATGTTTGTAATAATGTTTAGAAAACAAAATATTGCTTTAAATACTATTTAGATTCGTGATAAAGGAGATTATTCTTATGACGCAAGCACTGAAAAGTCATTATAGTTGATAAGTAGAAAACATTTTTTTTATATAAAACGTAATACTACGGTATTGCTCATAAACTTATAGTTACTTTTATAGTTAAAGACGAATATGCCGATATTTGACATAAAAGTAAACCATTTCGTAGAACTATTTTGTGTTGTGTCCATATTGCTCAAAAACACTCGATCATACCTTGAAAATTGCACGTCACAATGCTAAGTATGTTCAAATATTTTTGATTTTGAAGTATAGTTTTTGTTATTTTTATTACTATTTTTGACTTTCCTTGTACTCTATTAAAAAACAAGAAGGAAACAGAAAGAATTTTTGATTTTAGTTTATTACAATAAAAGTTATGGCATGATACATTTTGTTTTTTTTTTCAAACCGCTCTCTTGAAAAAATACGTTTTTTGAAATACTGCGTTATTTTAGATAAGCAGCGATATATCCGCGAATGAGATAGAAAACCAGTACTGATAATAATAGACGGATCTGTTGAGCCACTGAACTTAACTGAACCAGTGAACTAAAAGAGTGAAGTACTTCACAGCGTACGAAAGATGAATATCAATCTTTTCTTTTCAGTGACGCATTTTGCGCATACCTAATGACTACCCCATGACCACCCCTTGACCACCCCAAGGTCAATCCCCCAATGACTACCCCATGGCGAATCCCATAACCACCCCATCGCCAATCCCATGACCACCCCATGGTCAACCCATAACCATCCCATGGCCAATCCCATGACTGCCCCATGGCGAATGCCATGACCACCCCATCGCCTACCCCATGGAAATCCCATGAACGCCCCATGGCTGATGCCATGACCACCCTATGACCATCCCATGGCCAATCCTATGACCACCCCATGGTCAAAATAACATGATCACCCCATGACTACCCCCATGACTTTCTAAACTACAGGGTGTCCGGTGGCAGAATTAGGATTTCAAATTTAAATAATAAAAAAACTACAGAAGATATAAATTTATTTCAATATTTATTACAAAGAAGAGAAGTGCGGGTTTTATTTCTTAAAAATTATTTCGTCTAAATGTTGACCGTGACGTCGGACACACTCTTGGAATCTGACCTCAGTATTTCGCGCCACTCGATGGAGAAGTGACGCCGGGATGCCATTAACTTCGCGAACGATATTTTCTTTTAGTGCTGAGATGGTCGCTGGGTTTGTTTCATAGACTTTACTTTTGAGGTACCCCCACAGAAAAAAGTCCATGGGGGTGAGATCCGGCGACCTGGGTGGCCAGAGGATGTCACCGAAACGGCTAATCAGTTTTTTAGGAAAGAAATCACGAAGAAGCGCCATGGTCTCTCTAGCAGTGTGAGGTGTGGCGCCATCTTGCTGAAACCATGTGTGTGAACTGTAGGCAGGATGTTCTCTTATTGTTGGCAGAAAATAATCTTTAAGCATGAGCCGATAAGAAACACCGTTCACAGTAATGGCTTGCCCTCGATCATTTTCAAAAAAATAGGGCCCGATTATTCTTCCACTTGATAATGCACACCAAACCGTAACTTTGGGACTGTGAAGTGGCTGTTGATGTTTTAAACGTAGATTCTGTCCTTTTGGTGACCAATAACGGCAATTTTGTTTGTAAACACAGCCATTTAAATGAAAATGGGCTTCGTCGCTCCAAAAGATTGTGTTTACTGTATGAAATCGTTGCAACATTGTCTCGCAGACACTTTTACGCAAATTGTAATCGTTGGGCTTAAGCGCTTGCACAATTTGAATTTTGAAAGGGTGAAATTTAAGGTCCTTTTTCAATATTTCGTGCACAATCGTTTTAGGGAGCCCTAGCGCAGCCGCCCTCTTACGCACGGACTGACGAGGATTATCGCGCAAACTGTTCGCGACCAGTTCGATGTTGTCATCAGTCCTCGAAGATCGGCTGGGTCTCGGCCGCGGATTGTTTACTGCTGAACTTGTTGTCCTGAACCTCCGCACCCACAATCGAATCAAATCTTCGTTTGGCGCATCACGTAAACGTCGAATATTGTAATGCGAACAAAATCTTCGACGAGCAACAGCACAAGAATCGTTAGCTTTAAAATACGCTTCGATTGCGAACGCACGTTGTTCACCCGTCCACTGCGACATCGTGACTGTGTAACCCGCACGAATAACGAATCGAACGCGACCCCCCGCCCATCCCTCCGCTAAACGGTATTAGAACAATTCGAAATTTAAATGCTAATTCTGCCACCGGACACCCTGTACCAATGAGAAGTAAAGTAGGTGGCTATGGCTCTCTTCAATCCTATTCAGACTACATTTAAATTCTATTAGAATTGAATACGACTCAATTTCTATCCCTGGATTTCAAAAATAATATTTCATCGTTTTTAGAAATATGGGTGCACACATCATACTACATCACACACACTCATTCAGAACTACGGGCATATTTTTGAGGTTATACCCATATTTTCACACTTGTACATTGTTTTAGGGGTAATAAAGGATTTACGGGTCGTATGTTACGGGTCGGGTATGTTTTTTTGCTTCATTGATACGTCAGTTCAGTTATAATACCTATTGATGGTACCTGCAAGATCCCATATTCAATAAAGTATAAATCAAACTTGAAAATCCCGGAAATGTACAAGGAAATTGTTACCTAAATGTTATTTCTGCGCGAATCCGCAGACGATTCTTTAAATGATTTTTCGAGTCACAATATTTGTTAGGTATTGTTTAGGCTCAATAGTCAACTGAGAGCAATTATAGGTTCATCATTTCCGATTGTATGTCCATCTGTCCATGTCCGTCCGAGATGAATGACTGCTAATTTATACTAAAACGCTGAAATTGGGCTCTGGTACAATGTGGACACTGAAAGCTTTTAGAATAGAGAAAACTGTTGTAGAAACAATTAGGCAGACTTTCTAAATACGAGTATTTTGAAGTCGATTTTAGAAAAATTGGTTAAAAGCCGTTTAGTTAATTACCTGGAGCATCACAGTTTCTTATTAGTGTTAGCGTTTTGAAAAAAAAATTTGACCAAGTATTGAAAATATTATACAGCCATTGGACAAAGCTGAAATGTACATATGCATTACGGTATTTAGAATCAGTATACCAAGTATCATAACAACCGGTGTAGCGGTTACGGAGAAATTAACAAACTACGATTTTTTACTTTGGAGCAGCAGCTGAGGTAATAACCTAGTATGAAACCTTCTTTGACCTTATTGATTATCTTATTCAGACATTAATAAGATTCTGACGTATGACAAATGTCATCACTGCCGCACATTTTCGAATAAGTTGTCAAAAACACTGCCAATGATTAATACAGCATGTTTCTTTTTGTTGTCGATCATTGGAATTAATTTTTGATTGAAAATTTATTTTTTTATCCTTTGTTCTAATTAAAAAAATATTAACATTAGAGCATTCCTGAGAAATAACCCTAAGTGGGATTTCAGGGTTTGTCCAATGGCTAAGGTCACCCTGTATAATTGTTATCTACTGACAAAGCCCTTTCTTTTTATACCCCACATGGTGTTTTCAGTAAAAAAAAATAGTATTTTAGTAGTCTACTGTATAAGAAAATGGTACGGTTTTTCAACTTGATGTACTTTTGATATTTTTAGATATATTTGGTTAATTATTTTTAGACATTATATAGAGGATATTCACAGTTATTTGGTATACAATTTGGAATAATTCATTCAGTCATTTTCAATTTCGAGCAATTCAAAGTCAACTCTGTATTGTGAAATTTTTGAACGTTTTCTAATAATTTGTTAGACCAAGTAGTGATAATGTTATAGTATGTTATATATTTGTGATCTACTCACAAAGCTCGTTCATTTGGTACGCCACATGGTATGTTTATTTTTAAGCTAGGAACTTGAAACTTTAAAAAAAGGTATTATATTAAAAAACAAGAAAACTAATTTCAGCGTTTATAACAATTCATCCCCCAAGGTGGTGAAAAAGAGGTTGTAAGTTTGTATATAAATCAAATATTTTTGTAAATGCGGGACTTAAATCTTTGTATAAAGGCATTAATAATATGCCTTATTAGAATACAAGAAAAATAATTTCAGCGTTTTTAAAAATTCACCCTAATTAATTAATTAGATTAATTAATCTTAATTATTCATTTAATTTAATTTAATTTATTTGATTTAATTTAATGTAATTTAGTATAATTTATTAAATTATTTATAATACAATCAGAATTAAACATATTCTATAAAATTATAAACTGAAATAAATGTCATATACTAAGAAAAAATGACCAAGGCCTCCTTTTTTCTCTTAGTATATGACATTTATTTCAGTTTATAATTTATATGGTAGTGTTTCTACTTAAAATAAAAAACAAATTAAAGTATTTTCTGCAAATAATTTAATTTGTTCTAATACTTCTAACAGTATATTCTATAAAATTATTCATTAATCTTTATATTATTTGTTTTTTATATATATGTATTTATATCTTTTTTTTATCATTGTATGGCATATTTTTAGAATACAAGAAAAGTAATTTCAGCGATTTTAAAAATTCATTCCTTAAAAGGGTTAAAAAGGGGTTGATCTTTTGTATAGGGTTAAAATTATATTTTAAGCTATGAATTTGAAACTTCGTAAAAAGGTATTTCATTAAAAGGGTATTTATTATTTCAGCCTTTTTTTAAAATTCATCCCTTACGGTGGTGAAAAAGGGGTTTAAAGTTTGTATGGAGCTTAAACATTTTTTTGAGTGCGGGACTTGAATCTTTGTATAAAGGCATATTATTAGAATACAAGGAAAATTATTTCAGCGGTTTTAAAAACTCATCCCCTAAATTGGTTAAAAAGGGGTTGAAAGTTTGTAGGGATCCTAATTTTATTTTAAGCTTAGTACTTGAAACTTTTCAAAAAGATATTTAATTAAAAGAGAACAAAACTAATTTCAGCATTTTTGAAAATTCATCCCCCGAGGTGGTAAAAAAAGGATTGAAAGTTTGTATGGAGATCAAACCTCTTTTTTGAGTGCGGAACTTCAATCTTTGTATAAAGGCATATTATTAGAATACAAGAAATATTTAGGTTTATATCAAAAGCAAGGTTTCTTGCTGGCCGCTTTACTTACCTACTATGATTACTATGACATTGACGTGTTCTATATTTACTTATTATTTTTCATTGATTGACAGGTGTACTGATTTGATTATTATAAAAACTGTATTTACTTACGTGATGATTTACTATTTATGTGCAACCTAAACGCCGAGCCCCTTTGCGCTGCTCTGCCGTAACCCGGACAAGAAAAGTAATTTAAGCTTGTTTTTTTTTATGAAATAGGAGGCAAACGAGCAGACGGATCACCTGATGGTAAGCGATTACCGCCGCCCATGGACAACCGCAACACCAGAGGGGTTGTAAGTGCGTTGCCGGCCTTTAAGATGGGAATACGCTCAAATATTCATCCCCTAAAAGGGTTAAAAAGGGGTTGAAAGTTTGAATCCATTACAAATAATGCTTAGAAACTTCTTAGAAAGGCATTGTATAAGATTCCAAAAAAAGTTATTTCAACGTTCTTAAAAATTCAGCCCCTAAGAGGGTTAAAAAGGGGATGTAAGTTTATGTGGTTCAAGCTTACTTTTAAGCTAAGGACTACAAGTTCAAGCTTACTCTTAAGCTAACTTATATTAAAATAGACGAAAGCGGATTTCACCGTTTTTGAAAATTTTTGTATTAATAGTTTGCATCGGGAGCGAACATTTATTTTAAATAGCGGACTTGAAAATCTTCTAAAAGGGTTGAGAGGGATTATATTGTGAATTTTTTTTTTTCAGTTAGGGCTTGAAACTTCGTTATTTGTGAAAGATAAATTTCATGCGTTGTATAGGTAATTATAAACAAATGATTAACCGGCCCTACCATAATGGTCAATGCTCATGTAAAATATATAACCACCAACATACAAATCCACGCGTATTAAGTCGCGGGCAACAGCTAGTATACTCGTATAATAAAAATTCAACACACACACAGATCACAAAGAAAGTATACCTTAATTGATTTCTGTGACAACCCTTTTTTAACGAAATGCCACGCGTCAGGCAATTTAATGTTGTAACTTTTCATGGCACCTAAACGTAGACATTTTACTATCTTCGAATGCCAAAACAAAATTAAAAATGAATTAATTAATTAATTAGAAATTTTAGAATACATCACATGTTTATTCTTTACCGTTAACCAGTGCCCTCATCAGCTCACTAGCGTGAGAATGAGACTTGAGTCGAGTGCATATCCACTTACCAACGACACAAGTTACCATTACAGACGTTACTGTGATCATCCGACTTTTTATTTTTTTATCTGACAAAACGTTTATTGCTACACTTCGGTCGATTGAAGCCCAATACAAAGCTATTGCTTCCCATGACGACGACAACTTCCAAGAAAGAATAAGTGTAGTTATAGAGGAAGCGTAGAAAGTTGCTCCCGCTAGCCGCGCAGTCACACTCCCTGGAAATATAGGTATTATATACAACTGATATTTTACTCAGACACACACACTTTGACAGTAGAAAAAGGCCCGAAATTAAAATTTTCTAGGAAAAGTCAACTTTACGTGCCTAATACATTTTTTAAATTTGCCGCCTTATTCTACTAACAAAGTGGGTGTACCAGTGTATAGTTAAAAGTTTAGGCGCTAGAAGTAAAAATATGATTTACTATTCGGCGTCCTCTCAAGGCAGCTGTATTAATTTTTCTTTAATAAAACAGGTGTAAACAGGTTGTGAAGGGCAAGGGGAATCTACCAATATGTCGTTTTAAAAAATCCGTCCAGTATCCTGAGCTACAGGATGTACTGATTTTCAGTATTTAAACCCATAACCCTACTTTCTGTTTAAGTCGCAGTCGAGTAAAATGTTGATATTGCAGTAGAACGTGTAGTACAAATGTATAGACAAAAGTGGAATTCATATTCCTCCAAGTTTCATATTAAGAGAATATCCCCTGAAAGGGTATAAGCGCTAAATCTGGATTCAGCTATTATTTTCTATAACAAGATGTATTTTTTCCGCAAAGTTATCTAGGACTTATTTGTGTAGAATTTAATAAGCTTTAATGTTGCCTTACACCATATTTTCATAGAGAACGTATATTTAGAGTAAAAGGCAAATTTCTCCAGGATGGTACACATTTTCCAAGATGGCTGCGATTCCTCGAGGTCCCCAAAATGTCAAATAGTGTTGACATGAAAAAGAGACCTTTAATTAACATACATACCAAATTTCATATCTTTGGAAGGATTTCGAGGTGAGACTTAATCCGATTATACTATTACCGAAAAAAGGGGACAACCTCGGCATGAAAAATATCTAAATACTCACTATGACCTTCAATATCAACAGCTAATCCAGCAAGTGCTTTAACGACACGCCAAATAGCGACGCCTTCTATGACTCCGAGCAGAAGCAAAATGCATAGCCCAAATGTTTTCCATAAAACATTTCCAGAGCCAGCTACACCAAACCAACGTGAGAAGCGGAATATTTTTGCCATTATCTGTAAAAAATCCTGCAGAAAAAACCGTATTAACTGCTTGGTACCTATATCTAATCTTCTAAATAAAAAGTAAACAATGAAGGAATGCGGCCGGGCACAAAAACCTCGATTTCTATTGTATTTATAGTAAGTATAGTCAGCATCAATAAATAGTAGCAGATGGAACAACGCTCTAAAGTATCTGCAACCCTGGAATTATTTTCCAAATAGAGATATATCGCTACAGTACCTATCTGTCACAGTCAAACTGTTCTTCATATAGGGCTTAATCCGGGTTCACATTTTTGTCTGTCGTGTTGTGTTGTGATGCTCTCTGTCGTGATGGCATACTGTTCACATCTATATGACGCGTTCTGACGCGGAGAGTAGAGTGTTTTAAGGACCTTTACAAGTACAACCGTACATGGCGGACAAGATTGTACTTGCTGCTTGCTGCCTCCATAACCTTTTAACTCAGAATACACCAGAAACTGAAGAAATATTGACGGACGAAATTGAGGTTTGCAACAGTGGCTTCGCAGACCCCTCTGGCCACGTGGTCCTAAACGAACTCCTTACGGATTTACGTTGTAGCGAGAGAGACTGGTGCTGCCATCTATGAACAGCCTATACATGTTTAAGAGTCCGCAGCAAGCTCGGTTCTCCATACAAACGTAGTTACGCTCTCATTTTAAAACGACTAGCTAGATTGCTCTGAAACTTTGTACTTACTATAGGATAAGGTATATCTATGCCTGTAATTAGTTTATGTAGCTTCAGATTAATTATTAAAAAAATACAACTATGTAATTTAAGTTTTTCATACAAAACTTGTTTTTGCTCTATTTCGTTTGTTTTATTAGCTATATAGACTTATTACAGGCATATGTAGATACCTCATGCCATTGAATGTGCAAAGTTTCATTACAATCCAACACGTAGTTTTAAACTGGGAACGAAACTTCGTTTGTATGTGTAGATGAAATTCGGCCGAGCTTGCTGCGGTCTCGGAACAATAGTAGGTACATATTTTTTTATTAGTTTATTATATATATATGGTAATAAAAATATACTTATAGAAATACTGTTCGTTCAATTTACCTATTTGGAATACTAGACCTGGGACAGCAAAATATGCTCATTTGAAAAAAAATTAACCCATAAGCTGTTTGAGAATGAGACATTTTTTTGACGCGTAGTCTGATCCGCTACTTTTGATAAGTACCTACTGGCTGTAATAAATAAGTATTATAGAACATTCTTACACTATAATATCGTAATATGTAGGTAATCACTTACATCATGGAAGCATTCATAAGGCAAATTCTGTTTTTTTTGGTCTTGAAGTCGTTTTCTTTGTTTCATAGTAACTGAAAATAAAATTGCATACGTCCTAAATCGACATTACATAAAAAACAAATTCTAATATTAATAATAGTTACTAACTCTTACACTAAATTTGATCTTATGATGGCAAACACTACGAATAGGTACCGTTTGACGCTTTCAGTGCTTGCACAAGAACAACATTAATACCGCATTGAGGTTCGAAATGTTTATTTCATGGAATTTATACCTACACCATCGTGAGTGAGTCATCGAACAATATAAGTAACTACATTACGGTGCATATCTTTGGTAGCCATCTTAATTGACTATAAGTACATAATAACCAGTTTATATTCATTGTTTTTATGATGGATAGGTATAACAAAGCTGTTAGTGTCGAGTTGTAAAGCGATCGAGCCTGCTCGCGAGGCTAACTAATAGCCAAATACCAGTTGGGCAAAAATTTTCTATTTACGAATAACCGGGAAGATAAATAAATCATCTAAGAAAACTAAATAATCCGTCATTTGTTATTTTGAATTTATGTAGATCAGTTTCATGTTTATCTAGATATATTAGTTGGGATTTTAAATAAAAGATGAATGTCAGTAGTAAAGTCATGTAGAACTAGAAGTGGTCGGGCATGAAGAAATAATAATTTTTAAGAAAAAAAAACCGACTTCAATGGGGGATGCCGCTGAAAGTTTTTTATTGTTGATGGTGCACTCTTAGATTCCAGACAATGAAATGAAAAAGAGCATCTTTTGACTAATTATGTAGAAAAGGAGGTAAAACGACCCACTTTTCTAGTAGCATTTCGTTTTTGTAAGGGTCGCAGTTCTAACCTAACTTAACCTACTTTTCTGATAGCAGTTCTGTTCTGTGAGAATCGCAGTTCAAAAAGCCACCCACCCACCTAACCCACTTTTCTACTAGCATTTCCGGGACCGGGTCTGGGTCCGGATCCACTTCATCAAATGTCACTTTTTAAAATGGAAATGCTGGATTTGTTGATAAAAATACAAAAATCACTATATGTATACCTTTCACATTGGAGGAGTTCCCTCGATTCCTCATGGATCCCATCATCAGAACTCGAACTTGACAAAAATGTTTCTTGAAAACCTAACTTGCTTAACAAACATAACGAAGAGGACAAATCGCCAAACGGGAACTATGCGTCATTGAAGAGTTCCGTTCTGATCATCATCAGCAGTTCCACTTAATCAAATGTCACTTTTTAAATGTAAGTGCTTGATTTGTTGATGAAAATACTAAAATCACTATATGTATGCCTTTAATGTTTGAGGAGTGCCCTCGATTCCTCATGGATCCCATCATCAGAATTGATTTTTGACTAAAACGGGACCAATCTTATTATCAAAAAAAGAATTTTCAAAATCGGTCCAGAAATGACTGAGTTATGGAGTAACAAACATTAAAAAAAAGAACAAAAAAACATACAACCGAATTGAGAACCTCCTCCTTTGAAATCTTGAAGTCGGTTAAAAATAACCTACAACAAAAGTAATGAAGTAATTGCTGAATTGGAGACATGTTGAAAGCCAGAGCTAAAAGACGACATTGCAGCGTTTATGAAATTGCAACAATAATTTTCTGATGATTATGAGCAATGTCAGTGTGACGGTTTGACCCGACGTGACATTCTATATACATTTACTATAATAAGCTTACTTCAATAACAAACGAGGTTAGTTATCTTCATCTAGATAATTTATCTAAATATAAAAGTTGTCAACACACTATTTGTGATTGAATTTAGCTTCGAATAATTTTTTCTATAGGTATATATATATAAACGTAAAAGTCCTGACTAACTGACTGACTGACTGACTGACTGACTGACTGACTGACTGACTGACTGATTCACTTGGTACAAATTTTCTTTTAAGCTAGGAACTTGACACCGTTGTTGAAAAGTTTGTATTAATAGTTTCGGGAGCGATTTTTTTTTTAAATAGTGGACTTGTAAATCTTCTAAGAGGGTCGAGAGGGATTATATCGGAAACAATTTTTTTAGTTAGGGTCTTGAAACTTCGTAGTTTGTGAAAGACAAATTTCATGTGTTGTATAATTATTAACAAATGATTAACCGTCCCTACTGATATCTTTTGCTGCATAATGTTCTATATTATGCTCATGTAGAATATATAACCACCAACATAAAAATCCACGCGTACGAAGTCGCGGGCAACAGCTAGTTTGAAATAATTATCTAGATAAGAAATTATCTAAATAACGCCCAACTCTGCCAAACACAAAGAAACTGTAATTTTACTCATATCGATTTTTAAACCTAGGTCAATATGTCAATAGGCATTATCTCACGCGATCACGTCCATGCGCGATTATCCCACAAACACAGCACAATCATCATTACCGTAAACGAAAATATAGTAATTACACAACATGAATAATTGTGTTTAACTACGAGTGAGTTTTAAGGTACTTGCGGTTATATTAAATTATACAGCTACAATCAAACTAGAACAAAATTCAAAATTTAGTGAACAGTCTTGGTGGTATGTAGATATGTTAATATTTACTATGTACCACACCTTTGCGGAAAAAATACACCTTCTTACCTAGCTAGCTAGGTATGTAATTCTTAGTGTACCTAGGTACACTAAGAATTTAATAGAATAGATTTAGATATAAAACTTAGAAGAATACAAAACATACTAGGTACTTACTTATCCCTATTGTTTTCTAAACTAGTGATTTAGTGTATATGTATGGCAAAAACACCCTGCATATTTTAATGACTACGAATGCGACATTGTTTTTGAATGGCTACCAATGTACAGTACCTATATGACTAGATAATGAAGGAATGAAATCAACTGGCTTTTGCGAGGATTGTAGAATTAAATAATGTCACACCAGCAATCGCGGTGGCGATTTTTCTTTTCATGACTTATATTGCCGACGCCTTGCCTTATTTCCCGGACTGTGGCTAGCAGCCCGGGCCACCGTTTCGCCCGAAATAAGGGCCGAAGCAGACGTGTTGCCACGCGGGTTGACAATGGCTCAATCGCCAAGATCCCGTCATCCTTGCTTACGGCGCTCAACAGTGCAGGTCCTAGCACAGGTGGGTTGTGTGTACGTCGTCAGCAGTAACCCACTCCTGCTGACAACACCAGTGTGGATGTTAGCCGTGACTAGAAAGAGGCACGAATGGCAGTCGCTAGTGACGTTGCCCAGGGTGGACCAGAGGAGACAGACGGACCTTTGGGCGGGCCGAAGCCCACCCAAACTTCCCCCTGTCTCCTGCTCGGGGAGGTCATCACACCACTCTACCCCACACCCCCAATTTTGCAATATAGAATTGACTTGCCATAAATCTGTAGGTACTTAAAACTCATGTAGAGAGCGGCACCCATAAGCAGTTTGTGTCTATTAGCAATACCAACAAAACAATCACTAGTACAGTTAGCAACTCTGAAGAAAGCACCATGATAAAACGAGCTGAACTTAAGCTTGCCAGTATGCTCGCAGAAAATAATTTGCCATTTGCTTTGATGTACACATTAGTCCCATTAATCTATATATATAAACGTAAAAGTCCTGACTGACTGACTCACTTAAATCAACGCCCAGCCCATACCGTTGGACCTAGAGAGCTGAATTTTTCACAATAGGTAGTTTTTATAACGTTAGTATCCACTAAGAAGGGATTCTTCAAAATTCATCCCCTAAGGTGGTGAAAAAGGGGTTGAAAGTTTGTATGGAGATCATAAATTTTTTTGAGTGCGGGACTTGAAACTTCGTATAAAGGCTTCGTATTAAAATACAGGAAAAGTAATTTCAGCGTTTTTAAAAATTCGTCCTCTAAATGGGTTAAAAAAGGGTTGAAAGTTTGAATCCATTACAAATACTTTGAAACTTCCTAGAAAGGCATAATAGCCGATTACAAAAAAACAGTAATATTGAAGTTTTTGGAAATTCAACCCCTAAGGGGGTTAAAAAGGGGATGAAAGTTTGCCTTGGGGTTCAAATTTTATAATATAAATGTGTATTAATTATAATGAAAAAAAGGAGCAGAGGGATATTCGGCGGGAGTTGCTATCCCTAAACGTTCATAAGTCGAGCGGGCCAGACGGCATTCCAGCACTTGTGCTTAAGCAGTGTGCTCCTGAGTTATGTTCCGTGTTGGCGCGTCTTTTCACACTCTCTAGCAACAAACGGCATGTTCCATCTTCGTGGAAGACGGCCCTTGTGCACCCTGTGCCTAAAAAGGGCGATAGATCGGACCCATCGAATTACAGGCCTATAGCTATTACCTCCCTTCTCTCTAAGGTCATGGAGCGTATAACCACCGCAAAGCTCCTGAGATACCTAGAAGAACACGACCTGATCAGCGACCGTCAGTATGGTTTTCGCCACGGTCGCTCGACTGGTGATCTTCTAGTTTATCTCACTCACCGCTGGGCTTCAGCCATTGAAAGTCAAGGTGAGGCATTGGCAGTTAGCCTAGATATAGCGAAGGCGTTCGATCGGGTCTGGCATCGGGGTCTCCCGTCGAAGTTACCATCTTATGGATTGCCGGAGGGACTATGCAAATGGATCGCTAGCTTTTTGTCTGGCAGACGCATACGAGCCGTAGTAGACGGAAGCTGCTCCAATAGCATGGACATTAACGCTGGCGTTCCGCAAGGCTCTGTGCTATCCCCAACGCTGTTTTTGCTGCACATCAATGACATGTTGTCTTCGACGACATTCATTGCTATGCAGACAACAGTACTGGGGATGCCTATTACGCAGGCCGTGCCAACATCCCTCGTTCCGTGGTGCTAGAGAGTCGTGAAAAGCTTGTGTCGGATATTGAGGGCACTCTATCCAGAGTTTCGGTGTGGGGCCGGGACAATTTAGTGCGATTCAACCCCACCAAGACACAAGTTTGCGCGTTCAACGCTAAGAAAACCCCATTTACTGTGGTCCCACAGTTCGAAGGCACGTTGTATGGAGGTCAAGCATTTTTTTTAAGTGTGCGACTTGAATCTTTGCATAAAGGCATGTTATTAGAATACAAGAATAGTACATTTCGATGCTAGTGCGGAAAGTATGTCATTACTTCACGAGTACCGAGATATCTTGCCATGAGCCGTAGGCGAGTGTCAAGACTCGGGACGAGTGAAGAATGACATTTCCGCACGTGTATCGAACGACGTTTTTTAATACAGTTGCGAAAAAATAAGAAAAGCAACAAGTAAGGAATGGAATTCGAAACTTTTATATTATTAATTCTGTGATATCATTGACATTGACATTATGAAGAGGTGTTTTTCTAGCTTTTATTCGACTAGAATAGATTTTTATTGAACCCACTTCAATGAGAGTTTTTTTTTTCAAATGCATGTTCTATAAGACAGAAACAATTGTAAATATTAAAACTGTACTATTATTACCTAAATATCATTATTTACGATTATTTGTGTATCGTATATTTATAAAAACAATATCGAATGTTGCCTTTGGAAACTTAAAACATTCTTGCAGTAAGAAAATACGCCTCTTCTTTGACAGGCGTTCCGTTCCATTCAGACAACTTATTAAGAACGGTTTTTCAACATTAAAAATAAACGTGTTATAATACTTATAATGGTGAAGAGGTAAGTAATTAAATATGAAATATGCATATTTTTCGTATTCTTACATTAACAGTAGGTTTTTATGTTGATATGTGAAACTAATATTAACACTCAACAATAAGTAGTCATGAATTGGAACAAGTAAAAATTTTAAAAAATTGGAAAAGTAAAATGCACTAGTTCGCAAAAACCAACTTTCCGCACGCTAAACAGCCACGAAAAGTAGAATTTTTTAGCAACTGTATTAAAAGAGTAATTTCAGCGTTTTTAAAAATTCATTCCTTAAAAGGGGTTGAAAGTTTGTATAGGGTCCAAATTATATTTTAAGCTAAGAGTTTGAAACTTCTAAAAAGGAATTTCATTAAAAGAGAAGAAAGCTAATTTTAGCGTTTTTGAAAATTCATCCCTTAAGGTGGTGAAAAAGGGGTAGTGACTTTGTATGGAGGTCAAACATTTTTTTAAGTGCGCGACTTGAATGTTTGCATAAATGCATGTTATTAGAATACAAGAAAAGTGATTTCAGCGTTTTTAAAAAATCATGCCCTAAAGTGGGTAAAAAGGGGTTGAAAGTTTGTCGTGGACTCGTGGTCCTAATTTTATTTTAAGCTAGGTACTTGAAACTTCATAGAAAGATATATAATTAAAAGAGGTGCTTGGGTAATTATTTGTTTGTTCCACTCGCGGTGGAGACCACTGGGTGTTGGTGCTCGGAGGCACGGGCCTTCTTTAGGGAGCTCGGGAGTCGCTTACGTGAGAGGGGTCTGGATCCCCGCTCCGGGTCATTCCTGGTGCAAAGGTTATCTATTGCGGTTCAACGCGGAAACGCAGCGAGCGTGTTGGGAACTTTTGCGCCTGGAATGACCCGGGGTGGATTATTTGATTAGTTGTTATTGTGCTTTTATGTTAACTGTTTTTTTTTGTTTTGTAATTTAATAATTGACATTGTAATTGTATTTAGAATTATGAATTTTATTATTTATGTTTTGATTTATGTATTGCCTATTTCGGGAAGCTCCACAGTATCTTTTCGTCCTAATTGCCGCAGTGTCTTAAGTCAAGTCTTTGACCAGTGTGTATTGTCAGTGATGACATACGGATCTGAGACGTGGGCGCTAACGATGGGCCTCATAAGAAGGCTCAAGGTTATGCAAAGGGCAATGAAGAGAGCTATGCTCGGGGTTTCTCTGCGTGATATAGTCAGAAATGATGATATCCGGAGTAGAACTAGGGTCACCGACATATCTCGCAGAATTGCAAACCTTAAGTGGCAGTGGGCGGGGCACATTGCTCGCAGAACTGATGGCCGGTGGGGCCGGAAGGTTCTGGAGTGGCGTCCGCGTACCGGAAGATGAACTGCCGGTAGGCCTCCAACGAGATGGAGCGACGACCTGGTAAAGGTCGCGGGAATTCGGTGGATGCCAGCGGCACAGGATCGGTTGGAGTGGCGAGCCTTGGGGGAGGCCTATGTCCAGCAGTGGACGTCTAGCGGCTGACATGATGATGATGATGATTGTCTATTTTCTGTGTAATGTAATGTAGTTAGTAGCTAAGTTTAAATTTGAATTGATGTAAATATTATAAAATATATCTTAAAATTAGGTTGTAAAATAAATTGAAACTTAAATAATTTATGAACACCTTAAGTTGTCTACCCATAGGTTCAATGTTTATACGACCACAATAACTTTTTTAGGATCCTTTTTTATATTAAAATGACAGCTCGAGTAATGATGGTCGAAATACAAATTTTAAGTGTGCATTTACCTTAATTTGCTATCTAAATATTTTAAAAGAACTTCATTTTTAAATTAATAGATAGTCGTTTTCTTGTTAAAATGTGCTTCACAAATAGTCTCCAATATGCTAATTCAGTTGACAAATAAATAATTGGTACTTGCCTTTAATTAAAAGAGAAAAAAACTTATTTCAGCATTATTGAAAATTCATCCCCCAAGGTGGTAAAATGGGGTTGAAAGTTTGTATGGAGATCAAATATTTTTTTGAGTGCGGGACTTGAATCTTTGTACAAAGGCATATTATTAGAATAGGCATATTCATCCCCTAAAAGGGTTAAAAAGGGGTTGAAAGTGAATCTATTACAAATGCTTTGTAGCTTCTTAGAAAGGCATTGTATAAGATTCCAAAATAGTTATTTCAACGTTCTTAAAAATTCAACCCCTAAAGGGGTTAAAAAGGGGATGTAAGTTTATATGTGGTACAAATTTTCTTTTAAGCTAGGAACTTGAAACTTGGTAAAAAGGGCATTATATTAAAATAGACGAACACTGATTACTTACACCGTTTTTGAAAAGTTTGTAGTAGTTTCGGGAGCGAATTTTTTTTTAAATAGTGGACTTGTAAATCTTCTAACTTCGTAGTTTGTGAAAGACAAATTTCATGCGTTGTATAATTATTAACAAATGATTAACCGTCCCTACTGATATCTTTAGCTGCATAATGTTCTATATTATGCTCATGTAGAATATATGTATAACCACCAACATACAAATCCACGCGTACGAAGTCGCGGGCAACAGCTAGTGTCAAATATTTTTCCTGATTCTAACATAGGAAGAGGTTTGGCAATCCTGAATTTTCTATGAATTCGTTGATTCCTTAGAAGACCCAGGCAGTCACTTTTCATTCATTATAGATACAACTACTGACAATACTTCTAAAAAACAGTGTGCCAATACTATTATATATTGCAACACAGAATTTGATATAAAGACAGAATTTCTTGATATAATGGAAACAGAGTCCAGCACTGCAGAAAGCTTGTTTGAGTGTTTAAAAGAATGTGTGGAAAGTAAAAATTTGTAATTTAGCGGGATTTTCATCAGACACCACTAATACATCAGGCATACGTAATTCCATATTCTAGCGTTTAAAGGATGAATTACCTAGCATTACATGCATAAAATGCTCCTGACACAGCATTCACTTAGTGGCATCAAAAGCTTGCCTACACCTACCAAGATCCCTCAAAGATACCTTGCGTAATATAGGGTCTCATATTTAACGCTACTACTAAAAGGCAAAAAAAGCTTATTGAAATGCAGCAATTTTTTGAAGTTGACATCCACAAAATCCTTAGTCATGCAAATACAAGGTGGTTGTCACTAAAACAATGTGTAGATAGGGTCCTACGACAGCTACCGGCATTAATCACTTACTTCACCAAATGGCAGGCAGGCATTTGATGACCCTTCTAAAACTACAGATGAAATTCTTTCTGTCTTCAAAAATTACCTGATGATCATTGAAGAAGCAGGAGCGACTCCTAGTTACGGGCGGTGGACTTAGGTGGAGAAATAACGCAGGAGTTTCCAAATTTTAACTTTTAATGAGTACAAACTACATGGTAGATAAATATTATATGTACGTATGCGTTGCTGGCTAGATGAAGAGTGGGGCGCGGGCCGCGCCCGCGCATCTGTTGCTATCGCTGTGTGAGTATGTGTGTCTCATTCATGGCACACATACTCGAGGCGTTAACAATAATATACCTTGAATTTTTATTATATTCATTAGAGCTACTTACTGACTTCAACAAACTATTTCAGTCAGAAACTCCTCTTCTTCGTCGGCTAAAGACAGAAGTTTGCTCTTTACTGAAAATCATTTATGCAAACTACATGAAGTTTGCCATAACAAAATCTTATCCCTATACACTGTGAATCACCAATACCCTGGTATCTTTCTGCCACTGGATAAAATTTATGTTGGGGTTCAGGCAACTGGCTCTATAACAACCTTTCTAGAAAAAACACCCAGAATACCCAGTAGCAAAACAGGAAACAGACAAAGTAAGAAAAGGGTACTTACAATTATACAAGTAGTCACTCAGTTGAAAGCCAGACTTGAATTCATTCAATTCATCGACATCATTGAACCCTGTCATGCTCAAGCTTATGAATGCAGAGAACTAAGTGATTTAGTAATGATTCTGCTCTTAGTACGTTTTAGCACACTACACTCGAACGAAACAGAATGGGAGCGAGAACCGAGGAGTGACAATGACAGCAAACCGATCCGAGTGATCCGACTCATCCGACCGAACTAAAACTAAACGTCGACTCTCTCTGTGTACTACTGTACTAAAAGACCGAACTAGTACAGTTGTGACATTGTACAAGTTGGGAGCGATCTTTTCAGTGAACGAGCATGCACAACTCTAGGAAGAAGCATGCTCTACTAGACCACGAAAGTTTAGGTCTGGATAATAAACTTTCAGCTGCACAATATTGGAAAAAAGTGGCGTGCGTGTGTGTGTAATTAATACGATAGATGGCAGTATGATATCTTTATAGGTATTAATTTGATTAGTTTATTTTTTTTAAATTATAATGTGGCTTTCCCCTCCTGTAGGTTCAGGATGGATTTGCCAATGACGTATTTTGATTTGGTAATAGTAATTGTGTAAATGCTCATAGAGAGCAACGTTGTTCGGTTATGGGCTCTTGTAAGAGTTTTAAGGGGATAGCTGGCTTTACAGGGGCCACGTGGAGTTACTTGGCGTTAACGCCAGAATGGAGGTTAAACTCGTATCAAGATTAATTCTTCATTATCCGCACACTTCCACCTTAGTTCACAATAATAAATGAAAAATTAAACCAATAATATAAAAGTAAAAATAATCTGATCTACAAATCTGGCTCTAAATCCGACACCAACAACTACCGCCCAATATTAGTATTACCCATAACGTCCAAAATTTTTGAAAAAGTCTTGTACGCGCGCCTTGAAAAATATCTGACGATTCTGACGTCAATTAACTTCATCTTTGAGCGGCAGTACGGATTCAGACCCCAATCAAATACGTTATCAGCGACTAGTAAATAAAATAAAATCTAACATTGACAAAAAACAAATTGCATTGGGTGTGTTTATCGACCTCAAAAAAGCATTGGATACTGTTAGCCATGACATTTTACTCAAAAAACTTAGTAAAATAGGAATAACCGGCGCCGCCTACAATATTTTTGAATCCTACATCAAAACCCGTCAACAGGTAGTTAGGATTGGAATTCACCAGAGTAAACCCCAAAACATCACATTCGGTGTGCCACAAGGTTCCATAACCCTTAATTTGACGGTGTCCGCTGGGGCGGTCAACTCATTTGAAAAAATCTGACAGCTTTTCGTGAAATTATTTACTATTTTTTCACATGGCAATCGATTTTAGATATTATGCGGGTGGATATAAAAATATAGTTGAAGTACCCTCACCTTTATTATATTAGTAAATCTGCATGATGGCACCGTCTCGCACGTCAGTTGTTTTTACCAAGGTATCTATGCGTTTATCTTTGTTATTTTGCAAAAAGAGAGTCGATTTGAATTAAAAATAATAATCTTTGTTATATAATTGAAAGGAAATAATATTATAAAATGGCATTTTATTACTTAGTCATTTACTTAACTAACGCGAATCAGTTGTCCGTCGCACCGGACTTTGCCACATATGCTGTAAACGATGTATAGTAATAGTTGTCCGCAGTGGCGGACAATATTGCTTATTTTTATGAAAATATAGATTTTTTCGTATACGATCATTACGAACTCGCTTATTTACTAAGTTTTTTTTTTGTTTACCTCCTAATAGCAAAAGGAGGTAGGCCGCTCTGCTAAGATTTTGGCGCTTATACCTAAAGCGCATGCCGAATCTAAAGCAAGTGGAGTACGAAAATGTACAGTCAGCAGTCAGCAATACTATTCGCTTAGCACCTTTGCATACAAACTTCTATGCAGGGGGGTCACTTTTCTCTGCAGCTGACTGTACTTGATAATTCTGACGCTGATGCGTATGTTTCCTCATAAGCACCTTCATTTTGTCATCCTAGCTAGAACGACTGAGTACCTTTTTCAAGTTGTTCTGAAAATGGCCATGAGCTAATTTACAACAATGTTGAAAATAGTTATGAAGTGCATACATCGCAAAATGCACTAGTTATTGATCAAGAAAATTATGCTGATATTCCGTCTATTTCGTCTACGTACCCATAACGCGAAAAACTCGATCAAGACAACCTAAAACTGCCAGCAAAAGGCGCATAGTTGTCAAGAAATTTTCACTGAAATATACATGGCGTCGAGCGCTTTTCGAACTATAAAGTCGAGATGAAAATTATAAACGATAATGACGAATACGAGGACTTAGATCCGAATAGCAAATGAGATATTTTCTAGTTTTTCTCGGAAGATATTTTTTTTGAGAACAAACAAATGTACAGTGCACAAATCCGGAAGATCTATTGACTTGGCTGTTGACGAATTTCGTGACTTTTTGGCAATAAAAATTATGATGGTGATCGTCATGATGCCATCATATTTAGACTACTGGTCTGAACAATTATTAAGATAATTGTTTAGACCAGTAGTCTTTATAAGATTTGGGAATTGCCCAATAAATCTGGATCAAAACCACTAAAAGTCTTCCGACTAGACTTATACATATACAGCTCTGACTAAGTCTACCAGGTCAGAGCAATCAGATCATCATGCAAAAAATTAGGAAACTCGTCCAGCTGACTCAGTGCGTTATGATTTATGATAATAATGGGCATTTCATGAGCACCAAAACTGAGGGTCGCATGTAGGTATTGCAACAAAAAAAAAATAGTATACTGTATGAGGTGTAATGTCAGATCATGTTTCGTTACAGGAAAACATCCCAGAAATTGTAAACTAGATTTTCACACTAAATAATATATATATTTGAATTTTGAAGTACATGTTTTGTTTCTAAATATTCTTTTATTACTTTGGCAATGTCAGTCTCGGCGGACATCTCAATAAGTCTATTATGTTCCAGAAATTGGGCAGTGTCCGGTGTAGCGGACATAGTTTTTCTCGGGATCTGGAAAACCTAGATTTTTATTTTTATTTTTTGGAAGCTTCTGTAGGTGCAATTATTCAATTTTGTTAGCGGAATATATCAATTTGTGTTATCATAGTCTCTGCCAAATTAAGGGATAATCGGACCACTGCTATTTACAGTAGATATATATTAACAATTGTTATGAATAAACCGTCGCTTCGCTGTACGCACCACCTGGTTGCAACGATTACGGGCAGTCTTAAAAAGTTTCCAGTTCTCGTCAGTACGAGCACGCTTAAAAAGACTAAAAGCTCGGTTCCTCTTCCTCATAGCCTGTAGGACACTCTCGGTGATCCAAGGAGCCGGTGGACGCTTGACTCGTACGGTGTGAACAGTTGCATGCTTATCAAAAAGTTTCAGAGTGGCAGCGTTAAAAAGAGAAACCTAGGCGTCAGCTGATGAGGCAGAGAGCACAGGAGACCAGTCAATGGACGCGGCGTATTATTATTTGTCATAATTCTGAAACCGATAACTTTTCAGGATTTTCCTAAGGTTATCCTATAGATAGGTTAGGTTAGGTTTGTTTTGTGGCAATCCTGAAAAGTAACGCGTTTCTGAGAAACACCAAATTATGACTAACGAAAATGTGGACAAACAATACATTATGACTTAAAACTTTATGGGAAACAATAGACCCAAGTAATGACTTGAATTTTGACAACCCGAATTAGCCGAAAGGGATAGTACCATATATTAGAAAGGGATAGCATGATTCGACCCTGAACCGCTGTCAAACTTCGGTTCTGTAGGAAGTTTCCTTTCTGTACGGTAGTGCTATTATTTATTCTGTAGTCACGCATCCGTAGTTCTTTTTAATTCAGAGACAAACTAGAGTGGGGGTCGATTGCCATATCGTTCGGTACCAGCTAACAAGCGAGATTTGTCAAAATTGTGCAATTGACATTTCATTTCGAATAAAACGTCATCTCGACTGATATTAGAATAGACGTTAAATTAATTTCTTTGTTTTTCAGAGATGTTCGAAATTTGTTTAAAATAATATTATCGAAATCGATGTTATTATTTAGCAATTTTCACAGGTAAAAAATTTGCTGTAACAAAACAGTTTATCTTAATGTTGGCCATTAGTTACGGATTTTGAAGGCATCATAGAGGGTTTATGATGTGTAGATAACGCAACGCAAGCTCCTGATGACATTCCTCGGTACGGAGTGAAACATGTCGAGCGTTTTTCGACTTAAAATACGTGAGTGACCCGTTATTAATATACTTAAAATGAATAGTTTTACGTTTTACGACTTGCGAAATTGAGTCCTGGTTAGAGCTGTATAAGGAGTTAAATAAAATATGATTCTGTTCTTTATCTGATGTATATTTCAAAGCAGAAAAAAAATGTTTATGATAACCATGTTAAAGTTTATCCCATCAAAATAACTGTGGTGAAAATAGCTTATTGTTAGATTAGATAGAGCCTTACAACGAACTAGCAGTAAGTGAAGACAAGTCCCACAGTTATTGCTCCGCGTGTGATACTAACTTGAAACTCAAAAAGTCGATCATTATACGGCACGTTAACAGACAAAATCACCAGAAAAAGACTGGAAATATGAGTGACGTTTATTTAGATCTATGTTTCTTTCTCGTTAATTGCAGCATTGCATGGAACAAAGTAAACCACCCAGAATTTAAAAAGTTCTTCAACAAATATATATGTTGTGCTTGTGTGAGCGTATGTGAGCACTATCAAAAAGAATAAGGAACGTTTTTTTAGACGATTATATATGGCTTTCAATGGACGAAACTTTAGATAGCATTGGAAACAG
Source organism: Cydia strobilella (assembly GCF_947568885.1). Taxonomy (NCBI): domain Eukaryota; kingdom Metazoa; phylum Arthropoda; class Insecta; order Lepidoptera; family Tortricidae; genus Cydia; species Cydia strobilella. The sequence goes on from NC_086068.1 coordinate 36,720,822, forward strand.
TATATAGGTAGTGAACATAGTGGCAAAGCCTTTGAATGATTATTCACAAAGACCATATTTGCTAATGTGTCGAGTCGTTGAAAAGGTAAATAGCGAAGTAATGTCAAATTTGGTGGAAGAGAGCTTACAATTTTTATGGCAGGACGATTACGTGAATAAAATTTACAAATTTGCTGTGTTTTGTACGGATGCAGCTGCTTACATGATCGCCACTGGAAAAGATTTGAAGAAAAGGCATACCAATTTGAAGCATGTAACTTGCCTAGCTCATGCCTTCCATCGAGTTTCAGAACAAATTAGGGCGGAGCATAAACTTGTGAATACTTTGATTACAAATGTAAGGAAAATATTTTTGAAATCAACACAATGAGTGAGACTTTTCAAACAAATTGCTCCGAACGTACCCTTGCCACCCGAACCAGATGGGGCACTTGGCTAACTGCAGCTTTCTATTACAGTACGTATTTTGAGGACATAATACTTCAAGTTCAAGTTCTTTATTTGCATTCATGTTGTACGTACATATGGGTATCAAATAACAATGAGTGGTTTCAAACATGAGCCCTGCAAGGGCATAGCAATATTACTTAACCTAACTTATACCTAATACAAATAAAAATGTTAAATTGTAATCTTATTACATCTTAAAACTTATCATTTAAATATTCGTCGACAGTGTAATAGCTCTTGTTAATAAGGGTTTCTTTTAATTTTCTTACAAATAGATGTTCTGTCTTTTCTTCCTTTATATTGTGTGGTAGTTTATTATATATCTTTATGGACATTGATAATGGGCCAGACGAATGGAGTTTTAATCGGGAGGTTGGTGGCATTAACTTTGATTTGTTTCTTAGTGTATAGGTTAGCTGTACATCTTCACGTTTGATATATAATTCTGAATGTTTGCGGACAAATTTGCATACTTCTAAAATATATAGGCTAGAAACGGTAAGAATTTTGTGTTCTTTAAAATGAGGTTTACAACTATCACTTTGTTTAATGTTTACGAGTATGCGGATAAGTTTTTTTTGTAAAGTGAAAAGGGAGGGAGCGTCTGTACTGTTGCCCCATAGGATTATTCCATAAGAAAGCCAGGAATAACCGTATGCATAATATGTTGTAAGTGCTGTTTGGGAGTCGGTGGTTTTCTTTATTTCGCTAAGTGCATAAGTAAATGTTGAGAGCTTACTTCGGATGTGTTTAATGTGCGATTTCCATGTTATGTGACTATCTATGACTATTCCGAGTAGTGAAAATTTATCAACAACATCTAACGGTAAAGAATTGTGGCTGTAGTTAATAGTTAATGCATTTTTCTGGTAGGGGTAAAAGGTCATTAATTTTGTTTTTTGGTAGTTTATTTCAAGGTGGTGATCATGCATCCAGTCTGAGACATTGTTTAGAATATTATTAATTTTGTCGTTTATGTGTACTGTTTCTTGACATGAGGTAAGTATTGAAATGTCATCGGCAAATAATATAGACTGTTCTTGTAGGGTGTTTGGGAGATCATTTATGTAGCATAAAAATAATAGGCATCCAATTACGCTACCCTGAGGAATTGATGAGGTGATAGGAGTTATTTCAGATTGGATTTTTTTTATTATTCCTGTTTTGGAGTCAAAGTGTTCTATTTCTACGTATTGGTTTCTGTTAGTTAAGTACGATGTAATCCATTTATGGGCTATTCCTCGAATTCCAATGCCGTTTAATTTATTTAGAAAGATTGGATACTGAACTTTATCATAAGCTTTAGTCATGTCTAGTAATATTCCTATTGCGTATTCTTTCGAGTCTATGATATTGAGGATTGCTTGTATGTATTTAAAGACTGCTAAAGTAGTTGAGCGATTTTTACGAAAGCCGTTTTGTGAATTATTAAATATTTTATATTTTTCGCAGAAGGCGTATATTCGAGTACTCATTGCTTTTTCAAATATTTTAGATGCTGTAGATAGTAGAGCGATTGGACGATAGTTATTCGGATCTGTCTTAGTATTCTTTTTATGGACTGGTTTTACAATAGCAGTTTTCAGTTGGTCGGGAAAAACTCCTTCTTCGAATGACTGATTTATTAGAGTACATAACGGATATGTAAGTTCTTCTGCACATTGTCTTATTAGTGTCGGAGGGATACCATCTAATCCGCAGCTGTTTTTATTTTTCAGTTTTTTAATAATTTTATACATTTCTTGGTAACTTACAGGTGCGAGAAACATCGTGTTTTCAGTTGTATGAAGTACCGGCTGTCCAAGGCGAGGTTCTGTGTTTAGTGGGTTATCGGTTGTTTTACCTATGGATATGAAAAAATGGTTGAAAATGTTAGCTACTTGTTTTGGATCGGAGGTAATAGTATTATCAATTTTTAATTGAATATTATGTTTTTCCTTGTTTTGTTTTTTGTTGGTTTTTTCATTAATTATGTTCCACATTGTTTTCACCATGTTATTAGATCTCTTCATTCTATTTATATACTGTATTTTTTTTGCGGCCGTAACTGCTTTTTTTAATATTTTGTCATATTTATTATAGTAGTGTTGTAGTACCGGATTATTTATTTTTGTGACGAGTATTTTAAGCAATCTTTTGTTATGGCAGGATAACTTAATTCCTACGGTAAGTTGTTTTGGTAAGGCTACGGTAAGGTGTTGGTTGTTTTTAGGTTCAGTGTTTTTTTTGGAATATATTGGTCCAACATTTGAAGAAGCGTATTATTAAATGCGAAGTAGTTTTCATTTATATTTTTATCCGGAGTTATTTTGTCTGCCCAGTTTATTAGATTTAGAGCTGTTATAAATCGGCTTATGTTAATGCTATTATATATTCTTTTTTCGCTTTTCCAAACAATTTTTTCTTGCTCTGTATTTATTATATTCATATGTACGGCTGTTCCAAAATGATCTGAGAAACCGAAATCTTCTACGCTAGTTTCTTTGTTATAGAAATTGGTGAATATTAGATCTAAACAGGTAGATGTTGATTGTGTTATACGTGTGGGTTCTTTGATATGTTGTTTAAATTTATATTTAGCCATTAGATCTAGGAGATTACATGTTTGTGAGTCGATGTTTAAAATATTTATATTAAAATCTCCACCCGTAGTACATTACTACAGAGGCCGTGAAGTAAGGGGTTGCCGGCCGAATAGAATAGACCGGCCGGCCGGATAGTAATGAGGCCGCCAACCCCTTTTCATGCCGAGGTATGTATAGTGCTTTTCTCAAACATGCAATGAAATAATAATATAAACATAATGATTGTTTCATCATGTGATAGGTTATTCAGTGCGTGGAGTATCGAGGAGGTACAAAAATTTGATTATTTTTGCGCTACGACGCACGGTTTAGGAGATACAGATGAAAAAATAAATAAAAATAAAAATACATTTTTTTTAATTTTTTTGTCTTGTTTCTTTTTTTTAAGGGTACCTAGAGGGGAACGAATGTTTTATTATTTTTGCGCCACGACGCATGGTTTAGGATATACAGCCCTATAAAGATTTTTTTGTTTTTTTTTCTTTTTTTTTCATTGTGTTTTTTGTATACTACTTTGGGGTTTCATAAAGGGGAACGAACATTTTTATTTTTACGGTACGACGCATGGTTTAGGAGATACAGCCCTATAAAGATTTTTTTTTCTTTTTTTTGTTTTTTTTTTAAGTATAAATTAAGGGTCACCTAAAGGGGAACGAAAATTTGATTATGTTTGCGCTACCACGCATAGTTTAGGAGATACAGCCCTATATTTTTTTTTGTAGCATGTTTAACCGCTTATAAATATAGTACCATAGATTTTTTTTTTTTTATGTCGCAAGTATGCTTACAGAGAGGGTGGTCGTTGGCTGTATGTGATATTTTCTTTGTCAGTCTAATCTAATTGAGCAAATTTAAAAAGTTAGAGCAGCGGACAATAATGTACGTTTCATACTAACTCCCTACATTACTTCTTGGCCTAGGTTAAAATAAAAGTTGTTGACAAAGCATGTATTATTTTACAATGGTGTGCTACAGATACTGTTCTAGATCATTCCGGGAGTGGGCAGTCACCGTGAAAAAACGTTCAATGGCTGGAAAGTGCAGGGGTCAAAATGTCCATACGGACCGGCTGTCTATGTGGCAAAAAGTATGAACGTTGTAATGGCTTAGTGTCAAAATGTATACATCATCGTGGTCACAATGGTTTAGTGACAAATGGTACACATCTCAAAATGCAAGTACAACAAAAGGGGTGATGGACAAAACGCTTCACACCATGACACCACGTTTCAAGTCAACCATTGCGACTGTCTCTGACGCAGCCTGCCCTATTTTTTTTATACGAGCACGACGCCATCTACTGGGTTCAATCAAATATCAAAACCGTTCCATGGCCTAAAATATCATCATCATTCAATTTAAGAGCTGTGGGCTATTGTCGGTGCAGCGTGATGAAGTTGTCTCCACCTTGGTCGATCCGAAGCCAGCCCTTTAGTGTCCCTAGGCCCTGGTACGACACCTGGCCTAAAATATGCATATACAAAAATTTATCCAAGTCCGCGTGACACTAAAACCAGACTAAGCGAGTAACCATGTGTGGTGTTAGCTGATGTGGTAGAACCCATAGATATGGTAGAACCTCTAGGGAATATTAAAACTTTTTAACAACAAACAACAGCAAATTGGTATCAGTGTCAAGAAAAATCTGTTTAAATGCCTATTCATTAATTGACAACGCCACTGTCTATTAATATTGTCATATACATTGTCACATACATTGTCACTGATTTTCGCGATTTCAAGATTCTGGATCCACGAAATTATATTCCCTGACAAAGAGAAAATTGGCAAAGCGTAGAAATGAACCGACGACTACTAAGAAACCCTGAAGACGAAAACATTTGTATTTTTGGTGGGTGCGCGCTCGCTCCACAAGACAGACTGTGAATGTCGGACAGACAGACAGACGGTCAGACAGACAGACGCACGAGTGATCCTATAAGGGCTCCTTTTTTCCTTTTGAGGTACGGAACCCTAAAAGTTTAAATATCATCTTCCTCGTATCCTGTCCTATCCTCTTTTGCAATATATTTTTAAAATTAGCATAATGTCATGTCATCGTGATTTATGTCCTGTCAGAATAATTACTGATTGATTGCTAAAGAATCGCTAAAGCTGAGAAAAATATCTGGACAAATTCATTACAACCAGAGGGGATTGCTGAGGACGCCTGAAATCGAAAGAGCCTGTTTCCCGGATGCCCCCGAAATGACTTCGGCGAAGTTCCTAGCATTGTAAAAATTAATTTACTTTGTAGGCTTAATTTTTTGGTATCACGCGGAACACGTGTCTGCAGATCTCTGCACAGCTGGGGAGGAAGAGTGGAGTGAGGTTCTCGCGTCGCCAAACAACTACGGATTTCGGCACCACCCACGCAGAAACGATCACCGACCTTCTGCGATTTGCATTGAATATGGTTCAAGGTGTGGTGGCGAAAATGCTTTCCAATATTGTGGAACGATAAAAATAAATTACGACACATTATTACAAATTATTTTATTTCAACTTACGGTAAGTTACGAACATAAATCAACTACTTGAATTAGGCACTTAAACAAAAAAAATGGGTTCCTTTTTTATAATTAGTACTTATTACATTTTCTGCATCTTCTAATCTAAGTATTGGAATTTTTTTTTTCATTTTTCTTCAACTTTACAATACACTTCAAGAAATTAATATTAGTAATCTCTCCGTTCTTCAATTGTTGAAACTTTTTTTTATAATTTCTTTCGAATAAAATGTGACATTTTCTACTCTTTGCATTTTCAAATAGCACATCTTTTGCTTTTGATTCTTGATAAATGGCTTCCTTTCTTAAAAAGAGAATAAATTGGAATAAGCTTGGATTAAATAACTACATCAACGAACTAAGTAAGGCGCGTAGGGACTTTGTAAATAAGTCTGACGGCGCATCAAGAGAATTGGCTTGATGGCGCTAGTGTCGCCTGTTCGATTTCTGAACGGAATGTTAGAACTGTCAAAGTGACGTAACACCGAGCGCTGGGGTGGCGGCCATGTTGATTATACTGACAGTTGTCATTGGGACGTCGCCATGTTGCGCTCGCGCCTCACGTGCTACGGTGGAACGCCATATTAATTATTATCGGTTTTAATCTGTGTCAAATACTGTGTTACAAGTGTAAATTAATACTGATTTCGATTATACGATTGAGAAGCTATTCGAGGCAGCTTTTATTTCGACAAACCTGGTCTCCTCGCCCGAATACCCACCAAAATGAATTCCTCGAATAAAGGTGTACGGTACGGAACGATCACACTTATGTGCCTTTAAGTCAATAACAAACAGCCACAACATAATATATGTCGGACGGCATGGCGAATAATTGCCTCTGAGACGGGCAAGTACGACGGCAAACGAGATGCGCTAGATATTTTAAGCGCAGCCACAGCGGCGACTGAGCTAAACCGGTTCTATGTTGATGCGAATAAAAGTGTCAACACGCACACCAGCATTGCAACTGTGCTCGCCTATCTACGTAAGTACATCGCTAGACCACGAATGTAGATTTAATAAACCGGATGGAGTACACGAGCCAAAAAGTGTGTCCACATGAGAAGTCAAAGTGGGCTGTTGCATCTCTTTCTAATTAGGGTGACCATAAGTCATATGTATGTGGGATATTAGGATAAGTTGGAATGTATTCAGAAAGGAATTCACCTATTCAGAAAGGGCCTTTTTCTTCCCTGCTAGGAGCTAAATTATACGAACCAAGTACCTAATTAAAAAGTACTCCCTAGGGAGTTATATTAATGAAAATTAGTTTTTTTTTCGCGGGAACAAAATAGATTTTTGTCTTTGTTTGTTTGTTGTTGTTTGTTTGTGTACACCTGCATGAAATAAAATATTTTTCGACCAAGTGGGATTAAAAATCACGAAATGTCATGATAAATTAGGTGTGATAAGTTAAATATAAGATTTTCATTATGTGTGTTACGTGATAATTATGATGCAAATATTTACCTTTAGACGCTAACCAAGTCTATTGCTGAAGTCGTTTCTATTGTATTGCGTATATGTTCGAGATGCTATGAAAACAGGCATCGTAAAAAATCTGCTTATCACTTATAAGTATAATATACATATTATAGGTATATACTCTCATATTTATTAATTTGTTTTTGGTAGCAAATAGCAATGGCGGATGATTGAGGAAAAACGTCTAATTTTTACCCTTTGGGTACGGACGGAACCCTAAAAATGAACCCTAAAATTTGAATTTTGCGCCTTTTTCTACTGACAAGATTTGCTTGGCCAACTATATTATAAATATAATAGGTCAAACCAAATTGGCAGTAAATAAGAACAAAAAAACTATACTCATCCTTTTCTATCGGGTGCTAGTACTAGTGTAAGATGAAGATAGTACGATTCTCTCTGTCTATGTTTGAAATAAGACAGTCCTTTGACAAACTATAAATGTCAGCCGTTGGCGTCCACAACTCAAAAACGGTCACGTTTTTTTATTTGTAGTCTGCCTCTTTCGCACTCCTGGTATGTTCATATACGTGATGGCTTCTCTTTCGCACACTTCAGCTATTCTTTAAGCGTCATCGTAGTTGATTGCAACATTTTTCTTTTTCAAATATGCCGCCTTGTGTACTGACGGAAATATGTGTCCAACCTATATAGAATCGATTATATATAGTTTGAACCAACATTTCAGTAATTAAATATTATGTATAAATGTGTCTGTAATATTTAAGGACTTTGGATTTAAATTTTGGCAATGTATAGGTAGCTCTCATTACGTCAACCAAATAATTAAACATGCCGAAATAAAGATATACTTATTTAGGTAAACTTATTTTTACATTAAGTAAGTACGTAGGTAATAAGAATTCTGTAAGACCGATTCACATCGTGCCGACATCATAATCACCCTAATGAGTTTGACAATGTTGTCTTGTATTTTTATCGTAAACTTTAATAGTTGAGGCTTATCTGTGAAAAGATATACCACAATCAGCAAAACTTTCACTTCTGCAACCTTTCACACAACATCTTTTACCCATTTTAAACTTTATTTCGCAAATAAATCTTGAGCGCCGCCGTTCATGTATTTTGAAAATTTCTTCATCAATTTGGGGATACCAATTAATATTCAAAGTTACTACAATGTTTACCATATTAAAATTAATGTATTTTTTGTTGTGCACATGCTTGGTTAAATCAGTTAATAATATTGACATTATAACTATTTTCAAATTACGTAAAAGATATCAGAACCGTACTCTGAATATAGCACTTAAATAATATAAGAAGGTATTTAATTTTAGTAGTTATTGATATGAATACTACCAAAATGGTATCTTTTTAACATTGGCAACATGTGCGAGTGGGACACCGCGACCCACTTTTGCTATCTCATGTGGGCCGTTTTCTCTAGTCTGGTACGAACACCTTTCTGGCTCGGTGATAAGGTTCAATTTAGTATGGCAAAAAAAGTGACAGCTCGCTCCAGTTTAGGGTACAGCTTCATGCGCTAGACACGCATACATTATTAGTATCGATTCATGCTCGCGGCAACAGATAATAAGAATCGCGCATAAAATCAACGTAAAGACTCGCAAGACATTAATGACATGACAACTAAATTTCTAGACATAATACCGCAGTTTCTTTACAGTATACTGTGCGACTTATTTAATAAATGTGTTGACTGTGGGATTTTCCCTGCTAGTTTAAAAAATGTAAAAGTACAGCCAATTTACAAAGGCAAGGGAGAAATGGATAACGTAAAACACTTTAGACCCATATCACTAATCCCAATCTTTTCAAAAATATTTGAGCGCGTGTTGAGCGATATACTCGTACTTATGTCGCACTTCAATAAAAACAGGTTAATGAACCAGCAACAATATGCTTACCAGCCAGGTAGATCGACTATCGACGCTGCCCGTGACGTAACAACTAGGGTCATGAGCCATCTAGAGGCCAAACAGCAAGTCGCGGCCATATTTTGTGACCTTTCACGCGCCTTCGAACTGGTGCATCATCCACTCCTCCTGGCGAAACTTGATCACTACGGTGTGACAGGCAACCTTCACCGCATAATCGCATCTTTTCTTGAAGGCCGTAAACAGCTAACTGCCGTCAAGGGAGAACGATCGGAGCTCCTAGAGTTGGGAGACAACGCCGTCCCCCAGGGTTCTATTATGGGAAATAACTTATTTCTCATCTTAATGAACGATCTTTCCGAAGCATCCAACGAAGCAGAGTTCGTCCTTTTTGCCGATGACGGTTGTGTTATTGTCGCAGCCGACAACTACGACCAACTTAAACTAAAACTGGGCAGAGTGATGGACCACGTTGCGGCGTGGTTCACAGCGAACGGTATGGTTCTAAATATTGAGAAAACCAATATTGTCCACATTGTCCACTTCGGGTTGCGTGGGGCGAGAGAGCACACCCTCAATATCACCTGCAATGGCCTACCGGTGCCGCAAGTGGACCAAGTCAAATATTTAGGGCTGACTATCGAGACTCAGGCCTAACGTGGGGACCACACATCGATGCGTTGTGTGTCCGCCTCGCTGCTGCCTGCTTCGCGCTTACTAGACTGCGCCCAAGTTTGCACACCGACAACGTCAAAAAGGCCTACTTTGGATACTTCCACTTCATATTATCATATGGTGTAGAACTTTGGGGTAACGCCGCCGACCGTGAAAGAGTCTTCAGATTACAGAAGCGTGCAATCCGCGTAGTAGCCGGCGTCAAATGGGACCATCCAGCCAAAGACCTGTTCATAAGGTACAAAATTCTAACATTGCAGAACAGTGCGAGTGAGGACAGTGCAGAACACAGCAACACTTCGGTCAACAATCAAGCAAACAATCAAAGCGCAACCGGCGGAAACGATAATCTTTTTCGTGTATAACACTGTATATATACTTCACCAAAACATAAACGGCCTTATAAATAAGGCGGATATGTTAACTGTTCATTTACAAACATTAATGGAATCGAATAGGCTTGTATACGTACTATGCATCACGGAACATAATATGAAAACTGGTGACGAGGTACATCTCGCTGTTTGTAATTATCAATTAGCTGCCCATTACTCTAGACATAACAGGAATGGAGGATCATGCATACTAGTTAGAAATACTCATAAATATGTAGTTTTACCAGATATTGCCCAAGCCTCCATCTCGAATATTATTGAATGTTCGGGTATAGAACTAGTAGAACATAAGGTAATAGTAATTTGTGTATATAGAATACCTAATAATAATTTATCAAGGTTAGACGTATTTCTAAATAAATTACATAATATTCTAACCAAAGTCTGTTACAAAAACAAAAAAGTTATCGTTTGCGGTGATTTTAATATAGACCTGTTACAAAGAACGAAACAATCTATTCTATTTAAAAGCCTCTTAGAGAGCTTCAATCTAAAAATAGGAGTACTAGAGCCGACACGGCTTGGTAGTAACACCTGTATAGATGATATCCTACACAATGTACCCGGAAGTAAAACAGAGGTGTTAGAATTGGCTATCTCTGATCACACAGCACAGTTAATGCGATGCCCGGTCAAAAGAACATGTAGATTTTCTCACTGGTATGTTGTGAAGAGAGATTATAGTGAAGAAAATGTGTCTAAGTTTGTAGAGTGCGTAGAAATACTCAGTTTTAATGACGTTTATATGACAGATGATCCCAATATAGCATTTAATTATTTCATGGACGAATTCACACTATTTTACAATATGTGTTTTCCTTTCAAAAAAATTAAAGTAACCTCGCACAGTCGCCCTAGATGGATCTTATCTTATCTTATAGTTTCGGGGGCCCTTTCGGATACACTTCGACCCATAGGGATCTTTTGTGTAGTTACCCCCTAGAAAAGATCCGTCCGCTACTCAAGAGCCTTCCCCACCATCTCCATATGCCGGATGATGGACCTTATGGGTAGTTTTTTGAATTCCTTTGGTACCAGGTAGCCTGTTCCAAAGTCCTTCATTCTTTGTCTGGCGAGGGCGTGACATTCACACATAAGGTGTTCTATTGTCTCTTCCTCTTCGCCACACATACGACAATCGGTGTTGTCAGCGTGCCCCATCTTGGCCAGGATTCCCTTGACCCCGTAATGGCCAGTAAACACCCCCGTTATTATTTGGAGTTGCCGTTTGCTAAGTTTCCAAAGCTTTTTGCTCCAACCAGAGTCTACCCCTTGTATAAAGAGCTTTGAGTGCTTTAGACCCGTCAGACTGTCCCATTCTTCCTGGTGTTTGGTCTTAGTAAGGTCTTTGATAGCCGTTGTGATGGTTCCCTGTGAGAGCCCCACGAATGGTTCCGGACCTATAAGGTTGTTTGCAGATCCGGCTCTGGCAAGTTCATCTGCATTTTCATTGCCCATGAATCCCTCGTGCCCTGGGATCCACACCAGTTGCACTTTGTTTTGCCTTCCAAGCTTGTTCAGAGCTTGGATGCCATTGTATACCAGTCTAGAGTCCACTCTAGGCGCCTTAAGCGCTTTGAGTGCAGCTTGGCTGTCGCTGAGAATATAGATATTCTTCCCTTGGGTTTGCCTAACTATATTCTCATGTGCACAGGCAATTATAGCGTATGTCTCGGCTTGGAAGACAGTGGCGTAATTGCCCATGCTTATGCTACTACTAAAGTCATTTGCATAAATGCCTGCCCCAGTACCAGAATCTGTCTTGGACCCGTCTGTGTACCATATGATGTCATTTTCATCAGACATTGGTGCTTCAAGACCTTCGGTCCATTCAGCCCTTGTTGGAACTTTAACATTAAAATTCTTACGGAACACAAACTTGGGTTGCATCTTATCGCAGCCCATATTCGTAATCCTTTTCATGAAATTGTCACATTCCATGTTTGTGTGTTTAGTCTTTGGCTTGTTATCGCTCCAGAGGCCTGTCAAAGCCAGCCTGTGTAACGATTTCCGCGCCTCAGATTGTATCACTAGGTGCAGCGGCGGGAGGTCTAGTAGTACCTCCATCGCCGCTGTTGGCGTCGTTCTAAACGCGCCAGTAATAGCCATGCACGCCGTTCTTTGTATTTTCGTAAGGGCATCCCTGCATGTGCTCTTTAGTGTCCTTGGCCACCATGCCACGCATCCGTACAGAATGATAGGTCTTACCATCATGGTATAGATCCATCTCAGTACCTTTGGGTTTAAACCCCACGTTTTGCCATATGCCGTTCTACACATTCCAAACACCCTCAGTGCCTTGGTTATGGTAGTTTCGACATGCTTTTTCCAGTTCAGTTCTTTATCTAGTGTTAAACCTAGATATTTCACTTCATCGGACATTTCCAGAACCCTTCCATAAAGCTTCAGCTGTTTCATGCCGTTAAGGGTCTTTTTCCTGGTAAACGGTACTACTACTGTTTTGCCAGGATTGATGGAGAGCTGATGATGGTTGCACCACCTCTCCACTTGCTTCAGTGCTGTATTCATGATTTCCGATACCGTTCCCGGGAATTTCCCGTTTACAAGAATCACTAAATCATCTGCATACCCTACCGTGTATATTGGGCCTTTGTTTAGTTCTTCCAGCAGTGAGTTCACTACCAGGCTCCAGAGAGTCGGTGAAAGAACCCCCCCCTGTGGGCAACCCTTCGTGGCCGTGGCTAATATTTCATCTCCCATGAGGGTGGACTTTATTAGTCGGCTATTTAGCATAGTACCAATCCATCTACAGATTGTCGGTTCTATGCCATGTTTAGATGCTGCAGTGCTGATTGCCTGATACGTGGTGCGGTCAAATGCCCCCTCCACGTCTAGAAAAGTGGCTAGGCATAGTTCCTTGTTCTCTATCGCCTGCTCTGCTTTGGTTGTCACCAGGTGCAGTGCCGTTTCAGTCGATTTACCCGGCTGGTACGCACATTGCAATTGGTGCAGTGGATGTCTCTTAAGAGGACCATCCCTTATATGTCTGTCTACCAGTTTCTCCAATGTTTTTAGGAAAAATGATGACAGACTTATCGGCCTGTACGATTTGGCTTCTGTGTAATCTGCTTTGCCTGGTTTAGGCAGGTATGTTACTTTTACCATCCTCCACACACGTGGCACGTGTCCGAAAGCTATGCACGCTCTGTACAGTCTACCTAAGTGTGGTATTAGTACATTGGCGCCCTCTTGTAGTAGTATGGGGTAGATTCCATCTGGCCCCGGGGCTTTGTATGGCTGAAATGTTGATAGTGCCCATTGTATCTTATCGTGATCTACTACCTTTTTAGACGTGTCCCAGTTGTACCTGGTAGTGCTAGTGGGTTGTTCCACCACACTAGTTACTATATCGTCCGTTACGCTCTGGTGTATTATCGAGCCTGGGAAGTGTGTGTTACACATGACTTTTAGGGTTTCTAACCCCGTTTCAGTCATTCCTCCATCACTTCTTCTAACTGAAGTGAGCGGAACTGACTTCGTTGTGGCTAGCGCTTTTGTAAGTCTCATGCCTTCCGGTATGGACCTGATTTGATCGCAATGGTTCATCCATGCCTTCCTTTTTGCTTTCCTCACCGCTTTGCTGTATTCAGTGAGTTTCTGCGCATAATGCTGAAAGTCCTTAGTCCTTTTAGCATCGTTGAAGACAGCCCTGGTTTCCTTCCGGAGTTTTGCGATCTCCGGGTTCCACCAGGGCACCTTCTTCGCCAGGATTTTCTTTTCCGGGCAGTTGTTTACCCAGGCTGTATAAACAGCTTGTACCATTCGGTCTGATTCAAGTTCTATGTCACTGATAGAGTTTAGCTTGCCTTTAAGGTCTCCCAGTTCCGCCTTCAAGTCGCTTTTGAACGCTAACCAGTCGGTGTTTCTGGGATTCCGTTTGCGTATAATTTCTAATTGAATTTTAGTCTTATACCTAAAGCATATGTATCTATGGTCCGATAAAGAAATCTCCCCAGAGACATGCCATGAGCTAATCTTACTACTCGCGTTGTTGGACGCTAGCGTTATATCAATAACCTCACCCCGCCTAGCATTGACGAATGTCGGTTCATTGCCTTTGTTTAATAATTGTAAGGAAGAGCTTACCAGAAAATCCAGTACCTTCTCCCCTCTTCTGTTGACATCCGAGCTTCCCCAGATGACGTGGTGTGCGTTCGCGTCGCAGCCGATGATCAGGTCGGTGTTCGCCTGGCTGCAGTAGACAGCAAGATCCCGCAGTTGCCCAGTGATTGGATCTGCTGCCTCGTAGGGAAGGTAGGCTGATGAGAAGATTAGAGCCTTACCCCCCCCCTTGTTTTGGATCTTGACCGTAGTCAGATCCCTGGAACAGAAAGCATGTAGAAGCATAGCGTCAATGCCATTTTTAACATAAATACATGTCCTCATATTACTTTCAGGACAAACATACAACATTGTCCCGCCAGTACCGTTTAAGCCTCTTATCTCGCCTTTGTAAATATATGGTTCTTGAATAAGAGCAATATCGAACTTGTCGCTTTTTAGCTGCCTAGCCAGAAGGGCAGTGGCTGCTTTATTGTGCTGAAGATTTATCTGTACGCACCTTATACCCTCCATTGCGGCTTTTTAATGTTTGGTGGTGCTGAGATCAGCAGCCACTTCTTGGACCGTGTCGTCCCCGTCGTTGTAAGACATGGGTGATATGTTGCCGTCCAGGTAGAGTTCCGAAAAACCGCTCAGGTACTCTGAACCTGACGATGCCCGAGCCATGAACGGTTCAGCGTAGTCCCCCCCGGGCTGCACCACATCCCCCGTCTCCTCCGACCGGTCCCCAGCCACCTCCACAGGTGCGTCGCCAGTTGGTGGCGCCTCCCGTTCCGGGGCCTCCCCTGTCACCGTAGCAACCGTAGCCTCCTCGGGTACTACCCCACAGGCCCCGATCTCAGCCCCCTCAGGCCCCTGCTCCCTCCCTTCTTCCAGGAGCTTGAAGTGGCTGGTGTCGAGCCCAGAGTGCAGAACATAGTCGGCCTCCTTGATGACGGCGGCCGACACCCGGTCCATCAGGACGATTCGCCTGGTGCTCGGCCCCGACCCCACGGTGTCGACTATCTTCCACTCGCTTGTGTGCAGCCTCGGGTTCCTCCTCTGCAGCACTCTGAGGGCTCTCGTGATGTCCTGACTGCCATCAACCACCGTTTTCCAGGCCATCTTGACCGGTTTCGGCAGGTCTCTGGCACTCATGACCTTTAGGCGCAGCCCGGCAATCTCACCACCTCCGATTACCGTGCTGAGCCATTCCACGGTCTCCCTCCCCTTGCAGGTTACGCTGAGCGCGCCCCCCACAAGGTTGCCGAGTGTGATGTCGGGCATAGGTTCGGCGGCCTCATCAAGGAATAGGAGCAGAGCTCCTACGATCGCCGGCATGTGCTCCTGCATCACCTTCTCAGCTGGAAAGGCCACTGGGACGATGGCCATCTTCTCGCTCGCCACGACTTCCGCAAACGATCCTCCCACCTTCGGGGTCGCTAGCGAGCAGAGACGAGTCGCCACTGGCCCCCAGTGGCCTCTTATTTGGTGGCCTTCCCGCTCCACTAGTGTTGGGTCCGGCCACCATTTGCGCGTCCGTCCTCGCAATTCGCGCCTTCGCACGCCTCTTCTGCCTCCTGGACATAGCGGCTCCTCCACCCGACTGCTCGTCCACACCCTTGGGCGTGGCCGCACTGTCATGGGCGCCCGGAGCAACGCCAGCAGGATTTGGAAGTGGTGCTCCTGCTTGCCTCTCGCAGTGGGCCATCGTTCCGCTGCCTACTCCTCCAGCACCTGCGTTAGTCGGTCCCCTTACGGGAACTTGCTGAACGCATCCACTTTTCAACCCTTGGGGAAAAGATCTGGTGGTACCTTTGGAGTGGCCTGCTCCACCATGGCCTCTGCTTTTCGCGCCATGCGCGCCCTCCGTCCTTGCGGACCTCCATGCCTTACTGCCACCTGCTCCCGTGTTCCTGTCAGGGACAGGTCCACTCCCAGCTGGTGCAGCAACCTTTGCGCTATGCGCCTTTGCCTCATCCCGTACGGGTCCGGCTTTTTCTCCTCCTACCGTCGTTTTAGGTATTATGTTATCCATAAACCAACAGGAAAATTTTCAGCAGCTAGGCTCCCCACCCTCCTTGGAGCCTCACATTTGGGATGCTTTGACACATCAGAGATACCTAGCTGATATAGCGTCCCAGAGTGCGTTGCCTATGAATCCGCACGGTGCCAAAACCTTAGTCAGCTCCACAGCCAACACAGGAATCGTGCTCCGCCGATTACAGACCCCTACACTCCAGGAAACTCGCCACGTGGCCATCTGACTGGACACAACGGCCGATTGATCCTGGCTGGCTAAGCCAAGACCTCCCGTGTGAGATGAATCTAGAGCCAAAGGAACTTCGTCTAACGGGGATAACGACTACAGACCCCCGCTTCGCACCCGCTCCCAGGATCTCCTTCTCCACCCGTACGGGTCCCCGCGCACGGCACAAACACGCGGGTGGCATTCTACCGCTAATCATCCTTCTTTGTGGATGAAAAGCCCGCTGCGACATGCCACGTCATCGCTTACGGTTGATTTTACGGGATATGGATCTTTATTTGCGCGCCACCATCGTTCTGCCCCTGCATGTTCGCCTCCGTTAACGAAGACGAACCTACAGTGGCTTCTCGACGTTGGCACGCAAACACAGATCCATATGAGGGATGGTGGGGGGTGTTCTTTGCACTGGTTCTCTTTCCTGGCCCAGTAGTAGATGGTGTCATGCGGATGACATCATCTACCTCCGAGCCTGGTGTTCGATCCGTTGCAAAGCTCACCCCAAGATGATTCAACTGGTTGTTTCTGTTCTGCCTGTTTCTACGGTAGAACCAGGCAGTTAACAGGCGGTAACCTCGGGAAGGAGCACAACCAGTTTTGCCTCGAGGTTCTCTGCAACTTGTGCTCCCCCCGAGACCATTCACCATGCCAACCACCGGACAGGTGGCTGCCATAGAGATCCCATCGCAAGCAGCGACCGGTCGCAAATTATTCCTTGCGTATGGACCCACCTCCGCCCTAGATGGATAAGTAAAGGTATAAAAAAAATGTTGTAAGAAAAAGCGAGACCTCCTTTGGAAATATAGATTGCAGCCAGACATAAAGAATAAAAATAACTTTCAGCGTTACTCCCGTCAATTGAAAAACATCATATTCTTAACACAAAAATCGCAAAACGACCATTACATCAGGAATTCTGCAAATATATCAAAAGCAACCTGGCAAATTATCAACAACCCGAAAACTAGACGCCCAAAGGAGACTATCGAAAAAATAAAAGTTGACGGCAAAGTTATCACAAATCCGAAAGATCTAGCTGAGGCGTTTAATAGTAATTTTATCAACCAAACACCTTTGAATACTAATAACGACAAGCCGAATTTAAAGAATAATAGTAATCAATATAATAACAATAGAAATAATAATAATACAATGACATTTAATTCAATTAATTCAATATTCATGGCACCAACAACTTGCGATGACATCCGTATAATTATAGATTCATTAAAAAATACACATAGTACAGGAATCGATGGGATAACAACCAAGGTCATTGAAAGAGTAAAGCACATTATCTCGAAACCTTTGGCTTTCATAATAATCTTAATGCATGCATTAATAAACTTATGCATTGAAAAAGGAGTATTTCCAGACAGGTTGAAAACATCTATTATTAAACCCCTCTATAAAAAAGGTGATAAACTGGATATTAATAATTATCGACCGATAGCGTTATTACCAATATTTTCAAAAGTTTTTGAAAAAGTTATTTATAATAATATTAGTTCGTACTTTGAAAAGAATGACTTATTTGCCAAAGAACAGAAAGGTTTTCGGAAAAACAAATCAATAAACATGGCTATATATGAATTACTACAGATAATTATGGCAAAGGTAGACAAAATAATACCGGTATGCGCAGTATACATGGATATGACGAAGGCTTTTGACTTCGTCGACCATGAATTATTGTTAAAGAAGCTATACAGATATGGTATACGAGGTAACGCCCACGATTTGATCAAATCCTATTTAAGTAATTGGAAACAAATTACTCAAGTGAATAGAATATGCTTAGATAGTAAAACTGAACTAACGTTGTCATCAGATACACAAGAAATAATACGCGGGGTACCACAGGGTAGCGTTTTAGGTCCCTTACTGTTCAACGTATATATTAATGACCTCCCACTAGCCGATGACTATCCTATGATACTCTTTGCTGATGACAGCACAGTAATTATCTCAGGAGAAGATTCAGATCAGAGACGTACCAATTGAACATTAATAGAACGCTTGAACGAATAATTGAATGGATGGACAAAAATAATTTAAAAATTAATCTAACTAAAACAAAAATAATGCATTTTAGACAGAGTTAATAACACAATTGATTTAAATATTAATTATAAGAATACACAGATTGACGAAACTGAAATAACGCGCTTTTTAGGATTTTATTTAGACAATAAATTGACATGGAAGAATCAAATCGATATAGTATGTAGTAAACTAGACCAATATTCCTACGCTTTATATAACCTAAGGAAAGTAGCTAATCAGGCTACTGTGCTTACAGCGTATCACGCATATGTAACGTCCACTTTACGGTATGGAGTTATATTCTGGGGAAACTCCACAGATAAAGAAAGAGCTTTTAGAGCACAAAAGAAATGTCTGAAAGTTGAAAAATCGAATATTGTGAGTGTTGTGTGTCGACCCGGTAGCATCCCTAGTGCGCAAAACGTTCAAGTTAATAAACAAGACCAAGTGCGGGTAGTTCGAAAAACTCGCGCACCTAGAAGATGTTGATGTCAACTTTAGCCAGTCTTCTCCGAGACCACGGGGACAACGCCGTCCTCGAAACGTCGGAGGTAAATTTAAAACTATTTTACGCGATTAAGTCCCGTGGAGATAAATAATAATGAGTAAAAATCGTGAAAGTTTAAATCAGTGTTTCAAGTGATATAATTAGCTATAAATACCTACTATAATTAATACTAATTATTGTTGTATATGGAATATAAATTATAATTGTAAATTTGAAAATGTGACGTGTAAAATTATTATTTTATAAATAAATAATTGAAATTAAAATTGAAATTAGCCCGCATTCTTTTATTTATCTACTATGCCACCCCTCCAACGCGCTGTTCGTGCGATGTCTCTCACCTGCACAGCTGATTTCTGCCAAAAGTGATTTTGACAACCATTGCTTAGAATAATATTTTTCCCCTCACTAGCTCGGAAAGCCGTCTTTTATCCTTTAAAACTAGCGGGGAAAAACGCATTTTATCCACTAGTGAGGAAAGTAATTTGACCATGGATGGAGCGTGTTTAAGTAGCTTTTGACAGTTTTGACAGATAACAAAACGTAAAACGCTCATAATAATGGTTTGTTCGATATTAATTATCATAAATAAATGGTTTGAGAATTTAATAAAAAATACCAAATTTAGCTTTATTTAATGACCTTAAATTCCATAAGAAACATTTGTTTTTTTAAATGATGTTGAATGTAATTCTGAACGCACAAGTTGAGTCGATGCAATTTCAAAACGCATCGTCAGAAATGTCAACATTGTCAACAAAAAAATTCTCACTGACTTCGATACGTAAAAATTCACAACTTCCATTTTCTGTTATAATACCGTATTATCGTCAAAAAAATAGTGATCCCAGTGATGAAGATGATCTAACGCCTGTGGATGTTGCACTTTCCTCGCTATAGTGAGGGGAAAAGTTTTGTGTTACACACGGTTGCAATAGTACATTACTACAGAGGCCGGGAAGTAAGGGGTTGCCGGCCGAATGCATATATACGGCCGAACGTAGTGAGGCCGGATAGTTATGAGGCCGACAACCCCTTTTCACGCCGATGTATGTATAGTGCTTTTCTCAAACATGCAATGAAATAAATAAAGAAATCTCCACGAAATCAAAGTTTTAATTCTAAAGAAACTAAAAGTAAACTAGGCACAAAATATAACTACTACCTGTACCTATCTTTATCACACGTGTCGTATATTTAACACATGTAGTTAATCAATTTATTACACAAATGTTCAAAGGTATATTTATGTATCTTTGATTTTTCGCCTTGCATCCTTCTGACTGTAGTGTTAGTAGCCACATAACTAAGATTACATCGTTTTTTATGTTGATATTATGCTTCACATACATCGTTGCCTTAAACATGGAGTATAATTAACAGGTATTCATTTAATATTTTCGTCGGAACTCATATTATACAATAAACAACGCACAATAAATCCAATAAAATAGAATTACAGATACACAATGAAAAATGTTTAACTTTACC
Organism: Cydia strobilella; assembly: GCF_947568885.1. NCBI lineage: Eukaryota > Metazoa > Arthropoda > Insecta > Lepidoptera > Tortricidae > Cydia > Cydia strobilella. The sequence goes on from NC_086068.1 coordinate 36,741,160, forward strand.
TCCAAAACGATTAAAAAAACACCAACGCGTGTTTGAGTAGACATCTTTACCGCTAATATTTAAATGAAATATAGTTTATCAAAGGACTGTCTCATTTCAAACATAGACAGAGATTATCATACTATCTTTGTCTTACACTGGTACTAGCACCCAAAAGAAAAGGATGAGTATAGTTTTTTTGTTCTTTTTTACTGACAAACTGGTTTGACCAACTATATTTTAAATCTGTATTTGTAGGTAAATTTGCAATTCAATATTATTGGAATTTGTTAATAATGTTTTATTTATATATTTTTGTAAAACTGCAAAATATATTAAATATCGTTTATTGTTTTTTTTAAAGGGGTATTGGCAGAATGTCATTCCGAACCATAAGCAAATATTGGTTATAGTTTTTTTTTGGCTGAATGCCATGATGCTGTGTCACAAATATATGTGAAATGGAAATTAAAAAAGAGGCACTTCCCGGCCTAGGCCTGCAACTTTGTATGAAATTTCATTACAGGCCCCTCGTCTAGCCGCGCCGGAGTCGTGATACTTCCCAGCCTAATATAAAGAACGTAATATCAATATTACATAGCATGTTTGAGAAAATGTATTTTACTTCTCGTGTTTCAATTCCACACTCGCGGGTAAAATAAAACTGCACCCTTGTATAACAAATAACTATTTCAAACTTCTTTATAGGGGTGGTTTCACGTTGACTGCCCACTACCGGAATGGCTCTTTTAGGCATACTTGACATGATTTCAGTCCATTCTTGTAATATTAGATCAGCCGGTAAGAAAGGCAAATATGACGCTAATTCTGTTAACTTGCGGCCATCTTTAGTGTCTTCTAGTTGAAGTTCCTCGGCTTTTCTCCATATAGCCCTACTGTAGTGAAAAAAACATCCACTTACGTCGCATTCAGGGTAAACTTATTTAAAGGCATTTATAGCAGCTTTTTCGACATCAGTTTTATACTTTTTTATGCACATGCCTAACTCATTTTTCAGGTAATTGAAGAGTCGTAAATAGGTGTTTGTGGTTTTATCCGGAAGCAATGCATATAGCATACAACCAAACGAAACAAACCTAAGAATATTCACTGATGGCTCAAAAACAAATGAAGGGACAGGATGTGGTGTCTTCTCAGAGGACCTGAACATACGCATCTCAAAACCCCTGGGTGAACACCATACGGTATTCCAAGCTGAATGTGTAGGAATAATAGAAGCTTGAAATGCCATAACAAGACGACAAGTGAAACACGAAAGCATACTAATACTGTCAGACAGTAAATCAGTACTACAAGCGCTATGCAGCGACAAACTTACTTCAGAGCTCATACTTGAGTGTCATCGGAGCCTCACTGAAGTGAGCAAAGAAGGCAATAAAGTAACAGTACAATGGATAAAGGGGCATAGTGGATCAAGAGGAAACGATGCAGCGGACGAACTGGCCAGAAAAGGTTCAGAAACACCGGCATACGGACCCGAGCCAATTATGCCCCTACCAGTATCTTACATACACAACTAGCTAGAACAACATCACATACAACTGCACAACAAGTACTGGAATGAAATGAAAACATGCAGGCAAACCAAAGATATTCTACCGGAACTAAACCACAAGCTCACCAAAATACTATTGAAAACACCGAGAAGCCAACTACGTAAAATAGTAGGACTAATAACAGGACATAACAACTAAACAAACACCTACATAATATGGGTAAATCTCAGTATTGAACGTTAATAAGTAATAAGAATAACAAAACCTTTTTAGTATACAGTTTATATACAATTTAATTGTTAACACCCTGATACTCTTGCATTTTTTTTTCTCATTATTGTTGTTATTGTTTTTGTTCTTGTTTGCACAAATAGCTCTGTTTTACTCTGTAGAAACTTTATTAAACATGATGTTAAAATATTTTCATTAAGGAAACTGTAAGTCTAGCTTTAAGAAAATTTCCAGTGTTATGTATAACTATAGAAGACTGTTTGTTTCTTAAATAAATAAATTAAATTAAAACGGACAGCCCCATGTGCAGAGCGTGTATGGAAGAAGAAGAAACAACAAAACATATTCTCCTGGACTGTAAACAGATAGAAGTACACAGGACCAAATACCTAGGGAATCCGTGCACACTGAAGGACGCAGTTAGCAACCTGAAGACCTTGCTAGGTTTCATGGACGAGCTGGGGTGGTTAGAATAGGCCTATCTCGTATTCACGCAAAATAGGCACATTGGAAGTAGACTTGCGGAAAATGCCCCTGTAAAACTAACTAACTATAGCTTTGGTATGATATTGGTTTGCTCTTATGTGCTATTTACATCCATATGTATAGTGAATAGCTGCACAAACGGTTAAGGAGTTACTTTGAACGTGCCATCGCCAAAGAACATTTTGTCATCACTTTTATTTTTTAATGCTTTTCTCGTGTATTTGGTGCTGAATAATAAAATTTGATCGTCATTTCTATCCTCCCAAATTAAAAAATTCTGTCTTAATATTATTGGTACTTCGACGTCTTGTAGTGTTTTGAAAGACGTCGATTTGACCTGCAAAAACTCCTTTCGTGCTCTATACAATGACCTTTTTTATTTTCAAATAATGGAATCGTACAATCATCCGAGTCTTCATCTGTGTCCATATCCCGAGTATAAACATCTTCAAATATTTTTTGTTTGGATTCATAGGTCTCGCACACCATTTGTCTGCATTGTTGATAAGCTAGGTGATTATTATTTTACAATGCATGTGCTCGAAAAGTGCGTTTCCTACGGAGCCATATCATGCGGAAAGTACTACTTTTCCGCACTAGTGCTTTTTGTTTTCAATTTTTTTTTACTGTACATATGGTGCTACTTTCTCGCACTAGTGCGGAAAAGAGCACTTTTCCGCACTAGTGCTTTTTGTTTTCAATTTTTTAATAATTAAACTTATTTGCCATGATATGTTATTTTATTTACTCGCACAATGCATAGTAAAACATTGTATGATACACGTGCGTAAATATGATTTCCGCACTTGTTGCATAAATAGCTATTTTGATGAGGATGGCTCACAAGTATGTGCACTTTTTCGCATAATCTTTGTCCGACTGGCGTTTAAGGTAATCGATGAACCACACGACAGATGGTTTATGCACTTCCATAGAGTGGACCCACTTGAATTATGCACGCTCAAAGTATATCTATATACACCTAGTAACTACCTTTTTGAATTTTACTGAATATTATTTTTTCGCTTTCTTCTTGCATTGTAACTGAATAACTCCGAGACAGACTACGTAGTGACATTAAACATTGTTTTAGTATTTATCAGTCATAATGCAACTTACTTTTTAATATAAAGTGGCCAATATAAATTGACAGAGATAGGTTAAATGCTATGAAAAGAGGTACGTAACGTAAAACGTCATAGTATGGTTTAATTAAAGACGTCGTAGTTGTTCTGAATATCTGGCCTTTTTTTGCGTACTAGCCCCGATGCATATGTTTTCGTCTGGTCAGACCATTTTTTGAGGTTCTCGCGTTTGTACAAAAATAATGTTTAAGTTTAAAACCGGCTAAGTGCGAGACGGACTCGCGTTCCAAGGGTTCCGTATATTACACAATTTAAACAATGTATTTTTTATGTTTAACGTGAGTGAAATGTCTTTAAAAAACCCTTAGGGGTCGGATCAAAAACTAGGTAATTAAGTCCGACTCACGCTTGAATGCAATTTCTAATAGGTTTTCCTGTAATCTATAGGTAAAGATCTATTTTGTGTATTTTTTTCAAAATTTTAGACCCAGTAGTTTCGGAGATAAAAGGGGGGAATTTTCATGAATAACTTCTTAATTGTTTATCCTCAAATTATAAAAAAATATATATTTGAGATTCTCACAATGAGCTCTTTCATTCGATATATAGTAACTGCACCAGTCATGGGACTTGTAAGGGGAAATTTGGAGTATTTGTGATATTTCACTGATACATGTAAAATGTTACCGCTTTACGTGTTAGAAGTTTGATTTAGGCGTGTTGTATCAAAGATACCGCAATTAGTTTCCACATACTTAACAAATTGAAACTATGTTATATTGTCTTCGGTTACCGCGATAGTTACTCCCGTCACCCGTTGACCACGAACGCTGTAAAGAGTTCGAAACGTCGGGATGTATTATAAATTCAATATACGCGATATAATCCGTTTTCATAGTTTTATTTCATGAAACTATGTTGTTTTTCTCCAGTCATGGTCGCCAAAGCTCCAGTAATGGTACCCCGGTAATGGGCGTGGATCCAGTAATGGGCCCCCTATAATGGGCATTACGCTAGCGGTCTAATACAGGGTGGGCCAGTGATAAATGCATTTAAAAAAAAATGTTTTTAAATAAAAATTATAATTAAAATTTGGGATAAAGAAATAAATTTTACGTTTTAAAAATTAAATCATCAAGATGTCGTCCGTAGCGGTTGCGGCACTCTTCCAGTCTTACTTGTAAATTTTGAAAGACTTAACAAAACTTTTGTGTTAAGAGATTTCCTGGCTCCGAAACTTCACGAAGCGTATGGTTATAATAACAACACATGGTTTCAGCAAGACGGGGCCACCTGCCATACAAGTAACGTGACCCTGGAAGTTTAGCGTGAAATGTTTCCTCAAAAATTGATATCGAGGCGAGGTGACATTGCTTGGCCTCCCAGGAGCCCTGACTTAACTTCGGCAGACTTCTTTTTGTGGGGTTACTTGAAGAGTTAAGCTCCAATAATCCGACAACCACAGCAGAATTAAAGAAGAATATTCGTCAAGAAATCCAATCAATATCTCCGCAACTTCTAACGAAAGTCTTTCAAAATTAACAAGCAAGACTGGAATAGTGCCGCAACCGCTACGGACGACATCTTGATGATTTAATTTTTAAAATGTAAAATTTATTTCTTTATCTCAAATTCTAATTCTAATTTTTATTTAAAAACAAAAATTTATTGTTTATAAATTTTTTTTTAAATGCATTTATCACTGGCCCACCCTATAGTTATTTGTGCAACAAGAGAGGAAAGTAACTGGTTTTTCTTGCGAATGTTTATTTTGAGTCCCGAGAAAGCGAAAGATTCTATAATTGAATCACGAGCGACGCGAGTGATTCTTAGTTAGAATCTTGAGCGTAGCGAGGGACTCAAAAACACGAGATGTAAAATAACTTTGCTCTCTTGTTGCACACATAATTTTTCACCTCAGTAGGGAGAACATATTAAAGGTTAACATGTATTTCGAATTACACAGAATAATTCAGACAAAAAAAATCTAATCAAAGTATGAAGTGGCAGTTCATGGCCTTCACTAAATTAAAAACCTACTTTGTTTCACTCCCTGGAGTGAGGAAAGTGGAACTTTCTTCACTCCCTGGAGTGACAAAGTAGGCTTGTTCGAGCTGCTGAGGTGAAAAATATAATAATGAGAATAGGGAAAAACGATACTAACTCAAAATAAATGTATTTAATTGAATTAATTAACTCCGGAAATTCACGTTATCAATAAGTGTAAACAGAGTACTTTTGCATTTCTTGCACAGAATAAAAACCTCGTTTGTTTAATAAGATTGGGGGGATTAATTACCTCCACCACTTGTTCTTTACGGTACAGTCGCCATCAAATATATCGGAGCGGCCAAGGCGCTCATAAATATCTGAGCACGCCTCTATTGTCACGGCGCTAGAGTGCATGTTCAGATATTGTGAACACCACGGCCGCTCCGATATATCTGATGGCGACTGTACCAAGTTTTGTCGGGTTTCTCCGGCCATTTATAAGTTTCCGGAAGAAAATGTCATAGTGCTTACTTCATATTCATTGTTGTTAACATTATTTACAATGCCAAATGTTGACCTTCGTATAGCACTATTACGTAACTACGCTGTGTTACTTTCATTGGAGAAGGTAACAGTGTACTTAAACGTCCATCGTCCAATTCCAACGCATCAGATGTCACGCTTTCATCACTTTGACGATGAAGGATTTCAGTTTCAGGCGATTTAAAGTTGTTTCTTTGTTTTTTTACATTATTTTTCTTTTTGTTAAGTTTTTCATTTTTCTTTTCTTTTCGTCGTATGCCACGGAGTTCTTTCTCTTTTAGTAGTTTCTTTTTTTCTTCTTCCTTTTTAGTATTATATGCTAACCATGCGGGACTAGTGATAGTGAATGGAATTTTTTCTTTAATTTTGCGTTTCTTATTATTTCTTAATTCTTCCGTTTCTGGCCAAAATAAGCTTCGTGTGAAGGGTGAAGGTATGGTATAATTTGAATTGGCTGCATTGGTGTTTTCATCTGTACGTAAATTTTCCTGGTGGCTTACATTTGGCTCATTTATTTCAGTAGGTGCTTTGTCATTTTCTTCTGGGGAATCTTGGTTTGATTCATTTGGTTCATTTGAATTTACAGGATTTATATCTAAATCTTCGTGATAGCTTACAGTACTAAAACATGACATGTATACATTTATTTCTCTTTCTCTAGACTATTGTTGTCATTATTTGTTTCAGTTAAAGGATTTGACTTTTCAACGCAGGTGGTGAGACTAGTGGGTAATACAAATACATCGGCTATTTCATCAATAGGCTGCTGACTTTTGGCCCAAATCAAATAAAGCGATGCATCTTCACTGGGCAAAAGATTTTCCAGTTCACGGCGGCTTTTGTAATATAGGTCTTTGAAAAGTTTCAGCTTTTCCACGGTGAAAGTTGTTACTATCTTGTCCTCTAATGTTTTCAAAAATTCGCTTTGAGGCAATGAGTCAATGTTTTTGTTAGTTTGTGGTTTGATTTTACTTGACATATTCACGTATTCAGGAGGAAATGGGTACAGTCCTCTAGCTCGAAAGCCATTTTTAATTGTATCACCATTAATTTTTTCTAAGGCCGTCTTAAAAACTGGTGCAAAATCGTGTTTTTCGAGGACTTGTCCTAAATTTTGCATTATCCAGGTCCTGACCGTTTCTCGCCATGATAATTTCAAAGGCCGGAAAACAGCCAAGTCCATGGGCTGCAAAATATGAGTGGAATATGGATTTAGTGCTACTACTTCAATTCCATTCTGAGAGCAGAAGTTGGCTAAGTGTAAAGTCAAATGTGACGAATGTCCATCCAGAAACAATAAAACTGGCTTTTCAATGTTTTCCTTTATTAGCCATGGATTAAAAACATTTGTTACATATTCATAGAATGTTCCGGAGCACATCCATCCGCTTTCTAAGCGACCAATACCCCAATCTGTTGGATATGTTGCTGATATTGCTGGCGGTATTCTAGTATAATTGTACACTACCATAGTAGGGGCTAGATCTCCTGCAGCATTTCCAGTAATTAGAACCGTCAAATTTTTTTTCTCGCCACCTGAAGATGAATATACAAATTTTTGCCCCTTCTTGGCAAGAACACGTCCAGGTTTTGGGTTTAAAAAAACGCACTTTCATCTGTGTTAAATATTCTTTTAGGATGTTCCAGAACTTGTAACAGACCCCTTTTTTTCAGATCTCTTTCAACTTCAGGAAACCACTTCTCAATTTCGTCCTTAGTGACGCTGTCTCTAGCCTTACACAAATTCTGAGCATTACGTTCAGCAATCTCAGGGTGACGTTTCAGAAAAGCGTAATACCATTTTTTACCCGGTCTATTTTTGGTGAAAGGTGTCTTGTTTTTTCGATGATTATACTTTGTACACTATCCAATAAGGTGTCTTTTGTAACTGGTATATGTTTATCCGCCATATCTTTAATCCATACTTCTAATATATCCTCTTCTATTTTAGACAAAACGGTACTGGGTCCCATTGAACACTCTTTGGGACTTTTACCGGTGACTTTATTGTGCAAAGTTTGTCTAGGCACGTTAAATCGTTGGGCTGCATCATTTATACTGTATCCTCTTCTTACAGCATCCATCGCCCAACCCATCTGGCGGCATTTTTGGCGCCATATCTAAAATAAATAAATAAATCAATGTATTTTTTCTTACATGCTTTGGCAAACATATTTTGTAAGTACCAAAAGTATGACCAAATGGATGCTAATTAAAGCTATAAGATAAGATAAGATAATCTTTATTGGTACAATACAGGTACACGTCAAATACAATTTTGTACAATAAACATAGAGATGACACAATTACAGAGTATTTCGACAGAAAATATACACAACATTGTAATGTCATCAATTCATAATTAATAGAATATAATAAATTACAAAAAATTTTTTATATAATTAATTATTATATTATAAAGTCATTGGCAGTTCCATTATTTCATTAACAGTATAAAAGTTTTTTGTGAGCAGCCACACTTCTAAATTCCTTTTAAAGGATGGGTGAGACGGTGCATCTCTTATGGTATCTGGGAGGCGGTTGTATATCGCAGGGCCTATGACATATACCGACTGCTCTGATCTTGAGAGTTTGTGAAGCGGTGCAACTAGACGGTCTCGGTGTGAATTACTTCGTAGATTATGTGAGGTCACTATGCCTTTACGTTTAAATTTGTTTATATTTGTGTGGGTAAAGGTCGCGATTTGGAGAATAACTAAGCTTGGTAGGGTTAAAATGCGCAGGTTTTTAAAGTGATCGCGGACTGATTCGTCACTACGGATACCTACGATGCCTCTTACTGCGCGCTTCTGCATTCGAAAGGCACGATCAAAATCCGATGCTCGGCCCCACAGCTCAGTGCCGTACGACAGTATCGAATGGACGGTTGCGAAATAACACGATCTAACTGTATCTCTGCTAGCCGTCGATGCAAGGCGTCGTAATGCGTAACATGCTCGGCCTAGTCGTGCGCATACACCATCGATATGTTCCCGCCATGAAAAAGAGCTGTCAAGTACAAAGCCGAGGAGTTTAGTGGTCGTTACTTGTTCTATTTTTGTGCATCCCGCGTGAATTTCTAGATCAGCACTAGGGTGACCGTTTAGGCTAACGCGTAGGAAGCAGGTCTTTTCCGTATTAAGTGCTAGACCGTTTTGCGCAAACCAAATGTGTAATCGGTTAACGGTGTCATTTAGAGTCATTTTTAGTAATTGTTCGTCCGGTGCTGTGATCACTACGGTCACATCGTCGGCGTACATAAATACTTCGCCTTCATCGAGAGCCCCCGGTAGATCGTTGAGCAGCACCGTAAACAGTGTATTGGACAAACAGGAGCCCTGTGGAACTCCCATTACGCTGCCTTGTTCTGCAGACCATATTCTTCCTCGATCCCCTACCACGGTTTGGGTTCTGTTCCTCATGAAGGACACTAGTATACTGAGCGCGGGTCCACGGAAGCCGTAGTGATCAAGCTTGGCCGCGACAAGACTGTGGTCCGCGGTGTCGAAGGCGCGCGAGAGGTCGCAGCACAGCACGGCCGCCTGCCGCCCGGCCTCGCGCGCCCTCAGCACCGCCCACACCACCTCGCGGACTAGGTCCGTTGAATTGCGTCCTCTTTGGTACGCATATTGCCGGTCCGACATCGCATTTTGGGACAGCCAAAAGGACAACATACGCTGGTTGAGACCGACTTCGATAACTTTGCTGAGGGCGGGTACTAAAGAGATAGGACGATACGACTTACTAGCGCTTTTTGGTCCTTTCCCTTTATATAAAGGTGATATTTTCACTTTTTTAAGTGAATCTGGGAATGTACCGTTGTTTATACAGATGTTAAAAAGATGCGATAAAGGGCTAACAAATTTAAGAATGCTCGGTGATAATTCGTATATATCCTGACTATTCTTCGGAGCTATCTTAACCTGCATTATTTTGGCAACTTCATGAGGAGTAAACAATTCGAGTCGTATCGAGCGGTCCAGAGGCGGTGTGCGAGCGGCGAGCGTAGCCAGCGCGGCGCGTACGTCGGCGCGCGGCGCACCGCACGCCGCCGCCGCGCCAACGAACTCGGCGTTTAGCGCGTCCGCCACCTCCTGCTTGCTCGTCACCGGGGCACCGTTACAATCTTTTATTAATTCGGTGAAATCTAAAGGTTCACTGGGTTTTCTAGCTAGCTCCTTATTGATAACGTTCCACATTGACTTGCTTTTATTTTGATTTTTACTAATTAGGTTATCATAGTACTCTGTGCGTTTTGATTTTAGTTTTCTGCCATAAGCGATTACTAAGTTTTCTGCAAAACATGATAACCTACCAGAGTCCGGGAATTTGTTTTGCAGATTCATTACGTCGAAAAGGAGACACTTAGTGGTTAAAATGTCAGTGTCGACCCATGAGTTAACTTTTTCATTACACTTACTCTTTTTCTTTGGAAAACAAACATTAAACTTGTTTATTAGTGAGTTTAGTATTAATTCGGCTAATTTATTTCCATCATTATCGCATCTCGTTATCACTTCAGTCCAATCTATACTCTCGAGATGTTGTCCAAAGAGGACCTTATTAGTGAGAGAATAGGATCGTCGAGGCAGCGGCTCGTGTTTGCGCGGTAACGTCCTACTAATACCGGTTACCTGTGCGCAGTGGTCACTGAGGAACGTTATCGCTCTGTGTACGGACACACGGTCGCGGCAGATATTATGATAATCGTGATCCAAAAGTGTAGATGACGTCGGGGGAGTGCGTGTAGGGAAATCAACATGCTGTGTGAAATTATTGGCGGATATAATGTCTATTAATAATTTTTTGTTAGTTGATTCGTTCAGCAGGTCTATGTTTACATCACCTACTACTAGCGCGAAGTGACCATTATCGTTGATTTTGGTTAATAGATTTTCAAACAGCTTGAGAAAGTCTGAGTGACTGGTTTTATTTGAGTGATAAATCCCGATAATTAATAATTTTTCGTCCACTAGGCTAATAGCGCTCACTTCGAACAGACGGGTGTACCGGACCGAGACCTTGGTCCGATCGGAGGCCTGTCCGATCGTATGGAAGTTGGTCAGCAACCAACCTTCCGTCCGTCAAAAAGGCAGCATAAGTAAGAGCGAGAAAAAGATATTATGACCAGACCAAGGTTGCGATCCGGTTCCGGTACACCCGTCTGTTAGCACTCTCGCGTATAACTGCGTCCTTCTCGTCATACATATGATCTTAATTCATGATTTAAATCTCTATGGCTCATGTACATTTTACTCGACGCCGAGCCCCCAATAAAGGTCCTTCCACGAAAAACGAAATTCCTTTATTTGCCTGTTTATTGCTCTTGGCCTCTTGCATATTCGAGCGATAGAGGCAGATATTTAATTTTGATTTTGATTTTTGGTATCTGTGGCCAAGGAAAACTGTCAGTGACCATAAACAAAAATCAAACCCCCAAGGGCCTGACACTCTTAGATAGAGAAAGATAGTCTTATTGCGATTCCTATAATAGGAAAGCGAAAACAGTGCCATGGGTTGTCCTTATCACGACCGGGTGGCATCATAGGTAGGAGGCGATGGCGAAATACCGAAATTTATAAGAGTGAAAGAGAAAAAATCCTATGCTGCCCAAATCTATTTCGCTAAAACATTCGAAACGGACCGTTAAAAAAACGCCAACTAGTCTTCAGATGTTTCTAAGCCTTCGCCACACACGTGCGCGAATCGCGGCGCGAAGCCGCGAACGCGAGTGTGGAGGGGGCTCTAGGAATATTATATCTATGGTGTGGCGCCAATCGTGAATGATGCTTCGTTGACACGATCTGATAAAGATGAGAGGATGATAAGTAGTTGCTATTATTGTCATTATATGGAGAATTCGAATAATGTCCATCGGTATTCTATTTATACTTTATAGTAAAATTTTATATGTATGTGGTAAAAGGTCACACTATCGAGATATTTATATTAAAATTGACGTTTGTGGCAGTATGGCAGTCGGCAGCATTACTGCAGCAGTATTGCAGCGCGACATTACTGCTGACTGCATTCCTACTATAAATGTCAAAAGCTATAAAGCTGCGTGTAGTTTTTGACATTTGCGGCAGCAGTGCAGTCGTCTGTAATATCGCGCTGCAATACTGCTGCAGCAATGCAGCCAACTGCATTGCTGCAAGAAACGTCAAACGGGTCATTTTATAGAGGAATTCATATTAAAATAGACATCTGTGGCAGTATGGCAGTCGGCAACATTACTGCAGTGCGACATTACTGTCGACTGCATTCCTGCCGCAAATGTTAAAAGCGATGTTGCTACCTGAAGTTTTGATATTTGCGGCAGCAATGCAGTCGGCAGTTATGTCGCGGTGCAATACTGCAGCAGTCATTACTGCAGCAGTATTGCAGCGCGACATAATGGTGCAGTCTGAATACGAACGGTACCTTAACTGTTTAGTGTCAATGTTGACTACTTCACTACTTACCAACTAAGATCATGTAAACAAAGCACGACCGAGTTTATGGCGGGAAATTTAGCTGTCACTGTCATGGCATAAGACTTGACCGTCAGACGTATTTAGACTGTAAAAATATAATTTCCAATTTGATTTCAATAGCAGTCCGCCTCTGAAGCAAACAGCGTATTCGAGCGGGGCGGAGCGGGACGCACTGATATTTTAATTGTATTGGTAAATGGATATCATACTTTATATAGGTCTATCCGAAGCCAAAACATACCTTCTGACATGTTTGTTAACTACATTTTACTTAATGTAATTGTTTAATCATGAAATTACGGCATGGCAAGTATCATTGTATAGATTACCTCAAATGTCCCATTATAGGAGATATGCAGTTTTACAGCTCCGATAATGGGATGGGGCAACTTATCACTATTTTTTTAACATCTCTGGAGTAACAGCACAGTGTTTTATACCTAATCTCATAGTAAATGCAATTAACAAAACACATTGTAGTTTACACGAAGTAATAATTAATTAAGATTTAAAATATGTACTCACCTCTCTTAGCGGAGTTGGTAAGAATTCTGACAGATTTTTTTTTCAGTGACCTGTCAACTTTTGGCTTGGCGGCGCCAATTCCTTTTAAAAAAACCGAATTTAATGAAACGTCAAACTTAAGCAGCTCTATGACTCTTGTTTATAGTAAAATGTTGTTAGAGTTTATAAACTAGTTTAAGATACTTATTTTACAAGATTTGTGGTTTTATGACCCATTACCGTTCCACGCCTATTACCGGGTCCACTACTATATAACACGATATAGTTTGAAAAACTTTATTTTTTAATTTACTCATTTACCCCCCAAAAGCGGCCCCCATGTTTAAAATTCATTTGTTTGCGTTACATGTCCGTCTTTGGGTCACAAACTTACATATGTATACCAAATTTCAACTTAATTGGTGGTAGTTTCGGAGAAAATAGGCTGTGACAGACGCACGAGTGATCCTATAAGGGTTCGGTTTTTTCCTTTTGAGGTACGGAACCCTAAAAATCCCTAACATTTCATGCTAATGCTAATGTAGTTTAATTTTATATGGTAATATTCTCTAAAAACATAACTAAATCCAAATACAAAAATACCATTTGTACTAAAAGAAAAAAAAACAATTTTTTTATATTTTATTTGACGTGTAGGAATATAACAGAATAGATGTGAAAAGGGCTATTACTAGGGAAAGCAACACGGCTCTACCAATGTACTGACAATTTTGTTTCGAGACCATGCATGCAGTAGTGCTATAGGAGAGGACAATATGATTTGGAGAACGTTTTTGAAAATTACATTTTTTTAACAATAAGTCTCATGCAATTTTATTATACGATCAAAATAAACTAGATTAAACATTACAATTACGGTTCCCATTACTGGGTCATTTTATTTTCGTGTGTAAAATTTATTAGAATAAACAAACCTGTTGTGTGGAACTAGACCATAATAATTTTGCATGCATCGATCTCTGAGTTGCTACGTAGGACGGCACAGTAATAGAAATAAAAATGTAACATAATCTGGACATTTTGACACATGCACGGGGTGTCGCTTATACCTTTCGTCTCATGTAGATACTTGTTTTCCTTGATGCATTTACACACGTGTTCGCGTTAGCTATTATACATTATGGCACTAGTTCGATTGGACCCGAACACATTTTAACTGCCGTCCATTTTAACCATTGCACTTTTTGCCACATATATAGACAGCCGGTCCGTATGGACATTTTTACCCCTACACTTTCCAGCCATTGAACGTTCTAGATAAACTAGAAAAAGTGTTAGATCGGAATCCCGACTACGATACTATACGGAATTTTACCACAACGCACCACACAGATGACGAATCGGCAAAAATTCTAGAGAATACAACTTTAACTTCAGTGGACGCGTTCTCAACACACAATAGTAAGTACATTATGATACAAGTGTACACACACACACGAGGCGAAATTGTGCGCGCGAGCTGTAAGCGAGCGCGCAATAAGAAAGCCGACCAATGCACACGCGTATCATACGACATTTTTCAACACACTTGCAAGGAAAAAACAAAACTTATAAATTAGATTTTTTTTTGTCAAAACAGTAAAAGTACAATTTTCTAAATGGTGGCTTACAGTTTAAACATCGAATAATGGCACCAAAGTGTGCTGGGCTTGTAGGAACTTATAGGCCAGTTCATTTAAGACACATTTTCCAGGAAAGACTGGGCGATTTTGCTGATTTTCCATTGTATAAAAGTTTCATATGCCGCCAATTATTTTTCACCCGATTTTGATGGTAAAGCTATCGTTCTCGGCTCTTGCCTTTATTAGTATTACTGGCAGCGTCAATATATAAACTAAATACATGCAAAAGTATTCCAATTTTATGACAAATACGGAAAATGGCTGGCACGTTATTTTTTTTAAGCACGATTCCAATGCGCGCGCAAGGCAAAGGCGCGAACGAAATCGACAAACAGCCAATAAAAAAAACCGGCCAAGTGCTAGTCGGACTCGCGCACCGAGGGTTCCGTACATTACACAATTACTAAAAACTACTAGATCTCCTTCAAACCAATTTTCGGTGGAAGTTTGCATGGAATGTTCATCATATATTTTTTTAGGTTTATCACTCTTATTTTAGAAGTTAGAGGGGGGGGGGGCACATTTTACCACCTTGGAAGTGTCTCTCGCGCAAACTATTCAGTTTAGAAAAAAAATGATATTAGAAACCTCAATATCATTTTTGAAGACCTATCCATAGATACCCCACACGTATGGGTTTGATGAAAAAAAAAAAATGTTGAGTTTCAGTCCTAAGTATGGGGAACCCCCAAAATTTATTGTTTTTTTATTTTATTTTTGTGTGCAAATCTTAATGCGGTTCACAGAATACATCTACTTACCAAGTTACAACAGTATAGTTCTTCTAGTTTCCGAAAAAAGTGGCTGTGACATACGGACGGACAGACAGACAGACAGACATGATGAATCCATAAGGGTTCCGTTTTTTGCCATTTGGCTACGGAACCCTAAAAACCGGACAAGTGCGAATCGGACTCGCCCATCGAGGGTTCTGTACTTTTTAGTATTTGTTGTTATAGCGGCAACAGAAATACATCATCTGTGAAAATTACAACTGTCTAGCTATCACGGTTCATGAGATACAGCCTGGTGACAGACAGACCGATAGACTAGATAGCGGAGTCTTAGTAATAAAAAAAATAAATAAAATAAATATCGTTTATTTCAGATCTGCACTGATCCGGTGTTAGTATAAAGATTCAAAAAACTATGTTAAGTACTAAATTAAATAATAACAGTACAACTAAAAAAATATCTATCTCTAGGTAAAAACTAAAAGCTAGTTATTGGTTAGACGTGGCCACTAGGAGACCAGGAGTGCAGGTTGCCATGCTTTATTTCGCTCTGCCAATGGCCACCTCCACCCAAAACTTAGTAACAGGGCAGTCGAGGCACTCGGCCAACACCCCGAGAAGACTGTTGCCGCTGCCGCGCACCCGTCTCAGCATGGAGGCGATTCTTTTCCGCCTAATGGCGAAAAAGTCATCTACTCGCGCCTCAGCGAACATGCCGGACGCGCCGCAGTGCTTCGGCAGGGTCCCGTTTTTACCCTTTGGGAACGAATCCCTAAAAACACACGTTCGATTGTTTCCACAAGAATGTTATGTGTAGTTTTTATCTACACACATATCTTGTTTTAGAAGTTACAGGGTTAGAAGTTTCACACACATTTTACCACTTTGGAAGTGTCTCTCGCGCAAACTATTCAGTTTAGAAAAAATGATATTAGAAACCTCAATATCATTTTTGAAGACCTATCCATAGTACCCACACGTATTTCGTATCGGGTTTGATAAAAAAAAATTGAGTTTCAGTATTTTGTATTTTTATTAAATAGGAGGCAAACGAGCAGACGGATCACCTGATGGTAAGCGATTACCGCCGCCCATGGACACCCACAACACCAGAGGGGTTGTAAGTGCGTTGCCGGCCTTTAAGATGGGAGTACGCTCTTTTCTTGAAGGTTTGAAGGTCATATCGGAAATCTTAATGCGGTTAACAGAATACATCTACTTACCAAGTTTCAACAGTATAGTTCTTATAGTTTCGGAAAAAAGTGGCTGTGACATACGGACGGACAGACAGACAGACAGACAGATATGACGAATCCATAAGGGTTCCATTTTTTGCCATTTGGCTACGGAACCCTAAAAATGTAAAAAAGCTAATATTTTCGTATTTCTAACCGACGGATGGAGATCAAATCGATAAAATGTTATGTTTATCCATTAATGTAATTTATGAGATGATTTAATAATAATCGGATTGCAGGAAACATGGTTGATGGAACATGATATATCTTTCCTTGTCACCATTGATAAGGAATTTGCTTTTACGGGCAAGTCAGCGGTTGATTCATCAGCGCAGGTACTTCGAGGGAGACCACACGGTGGCCTAGCGCTACTGTGGAGGAAGGCGTTGTTTTCGTGTGTTTCTGTCATTCAGTGCAATAGTGTGAGGCTAGTGGCTATTATCAAGGTAGCACTCAATGACCGGTCTGTGATCGTTATGTCGGTATATATGCCGACTGACTGCGCGGATAACGTAAGTGAATTTACGGAATGTTTAGGTGAAATTCAGTCGATTGTGGAAAGTAACGAAGTGGAATCCGTCTTCGTGCTTGGTGACTTCAACGCGCACCCTGGTGAGTCGTTCTCACGGGAACTTTTAAGTTTTTGCTCCGAACAGTACCTGTCATGTGTAGATATGGATATGTTACCGAGTGATACCTACACTTTTGTCAGTGATGCCCACAGATCTAGACGATGGCTTGATCACTGTGTGGTGACAAGCGCTGCACGTTCCACGGTTGTTATTGCGGCGGTATATTGGTCCGACTACGACCCTTTGTTATTGGAATGTGATTTTAAGCTGATTAAGGCGAAAGTTCAATATAACCAATCGTGTTCCATTGATAGGGTGCAGTGGGGAGAAAGGGATTCGTTACAAGTAGAAAAATATACAAATTATTGTACGAACAAACTAAAGTATATTCACTTTCCTACTGAATTCTCTGCCTGTGCAGATAAAATGTGTTCAAATACCGAGCATAAAAATAAGTTAAGAGATTTGTATAATAATAACAATAATAACCCCCCAAAGGGATCACCTTGTCGTGGTGGGCGGGCACACCTAGACCACACCCCAATTACAGGGAGATACAAATAAATGCGCCAATATCAACTAGGCTTACCCTTCCCAAACTAAGATTCCAACTATCCTATCCTTTCTTCTTTTTCCCCCTTTTGTTCTTTTTTCTTCCGACTTTAGATTCAAGATGCAGTTACGTTCAAGAAGTTTGCGTTCGGGGCCGCTACCCGAGGGCATGCGATCCAACGGCGATGCGGAGTTGAGCAGGCGGGCTCCCATCGAACAATCTGTTACAGCCGCAGACGGACCGCTTCCCGAGGGCGATCGTAGGGGCGCACCTGGAGCCGTTGCTGGGTGCCACAGCATGCGATCCAACGGCGATGCGGAGTTGAGCAGGCGGGCTCCCATCGAACAATCTGTTACAGCCGCAGACGGACCGTTTCCCGAGGGTGACCGTCGGGGCGCACCTGGAGCCGCTGCTGGGTGCCACAGCATGCGAACTAGCGGCGATGCGGAGCTGAGCAGGCGGGCTCCCATCGAAGAATCTACTACAGCCGAAAACCGTGATCGTTTTGCTGCTTCCAGCAAATACAACCTCCGCCCGCGGAGCGGAGATAGCTCCGCATCCGTGACTAAATTTTCAGACGACGACAAATCCCTTTTCTCATCGATACCTTCAACACGACCTTCATACATGTCTAAGAAAACGTCTACTTTATCTTCCGCTAGCACGCACGACGGTGTTGTACAAGATGTCATTCCCGACATTGAGTTTATACCCACCTCGGAAGCTTCCAAATCGCGCAAACGATGGACGAATGAAATGAATACGTTTATTATGCGCACTTATCTTTATCTTACTGCACTGGATACTGACACGAAAGCGTACCTGGAACCACTTCACTTAAAATTTCCAAATTCCCAAATATGACAGTTAGTCGGCAAAGATTAGGTGATCAGAGGAGAGCGATTATCCGACGTAAGCTGCTACCACAAGAGACGTTGAATCAGATTTATGACGAAGTAAAAGCCGAATTAACTACCTTACGCACTAGTATTAACACAACCTACACACCCGGACTCCTACGAGTAATAATCAAGAAACACATAGTATGCAAGCACAAACACGATTAAGATGGAGAAACGAACAGAATGAATCGATTCAGATCATATTACAGAATTACTCAAATAGAAACCAACAGAACTTCTTACCGAAAACCGTTACACGATGCTTTTATAAACAGTTTCCCTGCACTTTCACATCTTAGCGAACAACGAATATCTGATCAGCGAAGAGCTTTAATAAATAATAAATACATTACTGATAGACAGAATTAAAACAACAGATTGCTGAAGAACTATCAATAAATATGTACAATTCCGATGACCAATTCCAGACATTGAATATAGCAATACAGCCGAACAGCCCGATTATGAAACCCAGTTCTTACAGCATATACAACCGGATAACCCTGAAAATGTCCAAAACAATGATTCCATTCCTGACAGGAACCTGTTGATAGACGAAACGTTTAAACAAACATTCAAACATTTTATAGATACTGACCCGACTTGCAGACCTTACATTCCAAAACAAAAAACATCGAAAAAATTGGCAGACATAGTACAATATCTTAACAATGTAATTTTTCCCGAGTACATTAACATAGACACGGACTTTGACACTTTGCAAACAGCAATATACAGTGCAGCATGGGCTGCTGCTAAAGTAAACGGGGCAAAAATATCACTGGAACCAACAGACAGCTCTCGATCTCGCTCTGTAAATAAAGACAAAAGACCGCAGTGGCAAAGACGATTAGAAAGACGACTACAAGACATAAGATCTAAAATAGGTAGAGTGACACATTTCATTTCAGGGGCCAGAAGTACAAACCTAGAAAGACAAGTAGATGACATCATTGACCAATATAAAATTCATTCCGTACACGAAGAACCAAACACACAACTTACACACACACTAGACACGTTAAAACAAAAACTGGCACTTATATCGGGACGCTTGCACAGGTATAAAGTATGTACTTTAAGAAAACAACAGAATAACCAATTTCATACCAATGAGAAGTTATTTTATAGAATTGTAAGACAGGCCACTACAAATACTACAGAAAACAATAATCCGAACATAGTAAGTAACTTACCGGACTCACGCGACTTGCAAAACTTTTGGGCAGGAATTTGGGAGAACCCAATTCTTCACAACACTGATGCCGAGTGGATTAAGACTGAAACTATTAAAAGTAACGCTAATACAACAGAAATGACTTACCAGCACATTCCGATTGACACATTTCAGAAAGTTCTTAGTAATTCACATAACTGGAAAGCACCTGGATCAGACAACATTCATAGTTACTGGTACAAAAAATTTACGAGCATTCATCCCTTCTTACACAACTGCTTAAATAAATTTACTGTCGACCCTAGCAAAATACCACTCTACCTGACTTCAGGAACTACGTTCATGATACGGAAAGACCAAAACGACTTTGCCAACCCAGCTAAATACAGACCCATAACATGCTTGCAAACCCTCTATAAGATTTTAACAGGCTGCATCTCTAATTTAATATATAGCCATATTAATAACAATAACATCCTGGCTGAACAACAGAAAGGGTGCCGTAAGTTCAGCCAGGGTTGCAAGGAACAACTAACTATAGATTCTGTAATTCTGAAACATGTAACCAAAACTAAGTCCGACTTACACTCGATGTATATTGATTACAAAAAAGCTTACGACTCCGTTCCTCACTCTTGGCTCTTACAAGTACTGGAGATATATAAAATACACCCGAAAATCATTAACGTTTTAAAGACTACCATGACCACCTGGACTACCCGTCTTAAGCTTTCTACTCCCACCACTGTAATAGAGACTGACCCAATTAGAATTCAAAGAGGTATATTTCAGGGTGATTCCCTAAGCCCTCTGTGGTTTTGCTTGGCATTAAACCCGCTCTCTAATATCTTAAATTCAACAACAGCAGGATATCAGTTACATTATACTGACATGGACAAACATACTGAAAACATAAACCACTTATAATACATGGACGACATTAAACTTTACGCTAATAACGAAACCGACCTATATCAACTGACTAACTTGACAGAACAATTTAGCAATGACATTAAAATGGAATTCGGGATTGACAAATGTAAAATAAACTCTGTTAAAGCTGGACAGATATACCGACACGACTACAGATTAAGAACCGGTGAAATTATTGATTCGCTCAACGAGCAAGAGACCTGTAAATATTTAGGATACAACCAAGCACGTCAAATACAGCAAGGAGACATCAAACAAAAACTAAGGCAACAATTCCGACACAGACTGAACTTAATCTTAAAATCACAACTTTATGCCAGAAATACTATAAAAGCCATTAACACTTTTGCCATACCTGTTCTCACTTATTCTTTTGGTGTGATAAATTGGACTAAATCTGACCTTAAAGCACTGCAACGCACAATTAACACGACAATGACTAGATTCCGTAAACATCACCCAAGATCATGTATACAAAGACTGACACTACCGAGGAAAGAAGGGGGGAGAGGCCTTATCGACATAACAAACCTACATAACAGACAAATCACAACTTTAAGACAATATTTTTTCTCCAAGTCCGAGAGCTCCACACTATGACCGCAAACTCACACCATTAAATCTGCAAGATATGACAACACAAAAAAATGAAAACATGACAGATGACAAAACTAAACACGCCGAGTGGGCTAGGAAGTCTCTCCATGGCAGACATCATCACGACTTATGCCAACCTAATGTCGACAAAGAGGCGTCGAACGCGTGGCTAAGTCGAGGTGAGCTCTTCCCGGAGACTGAAGGCTTCATGCTGGCGATACAGGATCAGGTAATTGAGACCAGAAACTACCAACGACACATTACAAAAACCTTAGCCGTTGACACATGTAGAAAATGCAATAGCTGCCCCGAAACCATTCAACATATTACAGGTGCATGTTAAACAATAGCCCAGACAGACTACAAACATAGACATGACCAAGTTGCAAACATTATTCATCAAAAACTTGCTTTCCAACAACACTTTGTAACTGACATAGAGCCGTATTATAAATATAAACCTGAAAGTGTGCTAGAAAACTCTACAGCCAAATTATATTTTGATCGAACCATCCTAACTGACCGAACCACCCATTACAACCGACCTGACATCACTCTAATTGATAAAACTTGTAAAACAGGATACCTTATAGACATAGCCGTTCCTAACACACACAATTTACAGAGTACCATAGCCGAAAAACTTACCAAATACATAGAACTAAAAGATGAAATAACCCGTATATGGCATCTCCAAAAAGTTATAATAGTACCTATAGTCTTATCCACTACAGGCGTAATACCTACACAGCTGCATCAATCCTTAAAGACCTTAAAATTGCCACCTAAGACATTCCACCTACTTCAAAAAGCCGCTATCCTTAATTCATGCCGAATAGTAAGAAAATTCCTTCAAACTGACCATGAAGCCCCTGCTGTCGCGAGACCAACCGTACAATCCACCACTTATGCAACCTTAAATCCTACCAAATCGCAAACTATAGAACCACTAACCACGAACACAGAAACGCACACCACTCCTAGAGACATGACTGCTCAACCTGATTCACATTCAACTAATTAAAATGTAAGAATACTTACCTGACATGCACTTGGCCTAGACCCGTGAATGGCAGTATTAATCCGGTGAAAGCCGAGAAAAAATAAAAAATAAATAATAATAATAACCCCGCGGGGGCAGCTTGTGGCGAGCTGACGGTGAGTGGCGACACCGCGGACTCCTATTCCAGAGGGCCCTGTCATCTGGCCCTCGCCTCTGTGCTTGCCTTGACTGGCCGGCCAGAGTAGAGCGCGACCTATGCTCCAGGTTGGAGGTGTAAAATGTCATAACGCCGGCGGCCTGCTGAACGGATTACCGGGATCTGGCTACCGCAGACTCACCTCTCGACAACCTCACAGCCGCTCTGAAGTGTTGCTCTATTGTCGCACTGTGCGTGCGGCCGTTGTAGGGCCCACTAAATGAGTTGGCGAGTCACCACCTGTCTTACACAATTTTGAGACTGATTGTCACGGCAGGTGTCCGATAGTCTCCTCCCATAGCCCATTATCCAGTCCATCCAACTTGCATATTAATAGCCTATGACCTTAGATTCCATCGCAGCACAAAAGTGCTGCACTGCAATAGTCTTTGCACCTGGCGGGGACCATCTCCGGATTTATCATATTGTGCGCTCGGGGATGGTATCTGCCACGTGTATCCCTTGCTTTTAGATTAATTTGTCTTAAAGGGCCTCTGTGCTGTTGCCTTCGGCACCACGCATGCCTTCCAAAGGTCCAGGACCCCATGGTCCCGAGATATGGTAAGACAGACAAAAAATAATAATAATAAAGCCATTTATTCCCACAAAAACATAAATAAGAAAATGAAGGCAACAAATTACAAATAAATTAATTGTGAAGATTTACAAAAGGATAAAATAAGTGCATTAAACATTAATTAATCGTTAAGTAATTCTATAAAATCGATTATTGTCAAATACTTAACTAATTAATCATAACTTACTCAATAGATACCTACTCCTATCATGCAAGTGATTAAAATATTATTGGTTCATTTTTTTACAATCTAATTATAAATTAATGATTATTTAAAAATAATTTAATGGTTACCTAACCATTTTAGATAGGTACTTCGTGCATAGTTTTACTTTCATTATTTTCAATTACTTTATTGTATCTTTTAATTCATTTGTGTAGATAAACACAGTTATGTATTTTCATAGAAGCATATTAAAATTAAATTATGTTCTCTACTTACTAAGAATTAATATTGGTATTATTATTTAATCAGTACATCAAGAATTTGAATCGGTATATAGAGTTAAAATTACAAAATAATTAAAATAAATTATCACATTATGTACAAATTCATTTAAATTCTAAAATATTCAAAATAAAATTAACTAAAGTTTTTGGGGACCCAATTCTGGGTAAAGGCCTCCTCCATGCATGACCACAATTTCCTACCTTGCGCGAGTCTAGTCCAGGTGCCGCCGGCGAACTCCTCGATGTCGTCTCTCTAGCGTCTGCGCGGGTGGCCCTTGCGGGCTCTTCGCCGCGACTCGTCTATCACGAACCACCAGTGCAGTATGCGCTCGCTCCAGCGGCCGTCGTGCGCGCGGGCGACGTGACCTGCCCAGCACCATTTTAGCCTGCAGGCTAAGTCAGCTACGTCTATCAGCTTGGTCTTTTAGAGATTTGTATAATAACATTATATCTGTACTCAAACACACTTTTCCAAGTTCAAGCGAAAATTGAGAAATTATCGGCAAAGAATGAGTCATTCAACCGCGATGATAATTTAGCTGTGAGAAATCAATTCGATTCGTTATACTTTAAGGTCCAAGTTGCCTTGGACACGCTTAAGGAGGAGCGTAAACAAAGCATTACGTCCGTCTGCGGCGGATTTAATGGGGTGTCACATGCGAGTTGCTGCACTCGGCAATCGAATCAATCGCATGTTCGCTTACCGCGCTTATCGCTTCAAACATTCACAGGTGTTCTAACTGAATGCAATGCTTTCTACGATTTATTTAAATCACTTGTACATGACAACGTCACCTTAACAAATGTCGAACGCTTCCGGTATTTTTTTTTTTTTTTTACTAGCCTAATTTAGTGTCCCACTGCTGGGCAAAGGCCTCCCCTCGTTTCCTCCACTCGACCCTGTCGTTTGTAGTGTCCCGCCAATTCGGATAAAATGCGTCTAAGTCGTCCCGCCATCTCCTTTTCGGCCTGCCTGCACCCCGGCCAGTATTTATTATTGTTTTTAAAAGATGAACCGTATAATCTTATCAAATCTATTCCTGTTACGGATGCTAATTACGAAAATGCCTTACAAGTATTAATTTCGCGCTATGAAAACAAACGAATTATTTCAACAAAACATTTTGACAACATTTTTGACTGTGAATCAGTTAATGAGAAAAATGTTGAATCAAGTTTACGTAACTTGATGAATTGTTATCACGAGAATATTACTGCTTTGAAATCATTAGGTTTACCAGTTGACGACTGGAGTTTCGTACTTTTAAATATTTTGCTACGCAAAATTACACCTAATATTCGTAGGCGTTTTGAATTATCATTAAAAACTTCATGTGAAATTCCTGACGTGACCGAATTACTCGATTTCCTCGATAAGGAATTAGCGGCATCTGAAGTGATGACCGCGTCCGCGCGTACTTTAGGTACTTCCGCGGGGCCTGCGCAGCGCGCGGCGCCCGCGCTCGCTGCGGCTGGCGGAGCGGCCGGCTCGGCCCGCCCAGCTGCGGTGACGTCATCGCGCCATGCTATGGCGGGAAAACGTGCAATGTCGCTTACTCGCGCGCACTCCGATGTGCAATATAATGCACCGCGCAATAATAACTTCGTTTGCGCGTAACTCGCGTACTATGAGCGTCCATGCTACAACTGCGGTGGATTTAAATAAAATTAAATGCGCGTATTGTAAGGACAATTCTCATCCTTTATATAAATGTGAGAAGTTTAATGCGCTCGCTTTAAAGGAACGAAAACATTTCGTGAAACAAAATAAACTTTATACCAATTGTTTATTCATTGGCCATGAACTTAGATTGCAAGTCGCGCCATACTTGCCGCGTCTGCACTCAAAGGCACCATTCTTCATTGCATGAAGATGCGCCTACTCCAACCGTCTTACTGACTACAGTCTTCTTCCCCCGAGTTGCGCTCAGTAGCGGAAACCTCGCCCACTCCATTACATGGAGCTACGGGGCATCCTTCTAGTAAGAACTGTACTGTCTTACTCGAGACTGCGCTTGTAAATTTACGACCCTTGAACCAGGGGCCTTACACGCCGCGGTCCGTTCGCACCCTTGTGGATCAAGGTGCGCAGACCACGCTCATTTCTCAGTCGTGCGTCCAACGTCTCGGCCTGCCGCGGTACTCCGCGCCCACGGGTACCACTCACCGGTATTGGTGGCGAAGTCCAGCCACGTGGTTACGTGTTGTGCGAGGTCACACCTCACAACAAACCCGAGCCGAAGCTTCACATCGAAGCTTATATCCTATCTGACCTGATAAGCTACACTGCTTACATTCCTAAATCAATTGGAAATTTTCAAACGTTTCAACACCTTCAAAATCTTGATCTAGCGGACCCAGAATTGCGCTCAACGCGGCCTGTTGAACTGATACTGGGATCTGATTATCTGGATAGCATACTGCTACTGGATAATATCAAGGGTCCACCGGGCACACCCGTGGCCATTAACAGCATTTTTGGTTATCTGAACCTAAGTGTCAACTTGAGTACTTGCCAACTTGACATGAAACTTCAAGTTCTGGGAGTTGGAATCCATACCAGAACATCCACATCTTTACAAAAGATGAATTGCGCTGTGAGTCGATCTTCGTCGATACTCGCACACGAGATGCAAATGGGAAGTTTGCCCTCGCACAGACCTACTGGATCCTGTGTGCTCGCGACGCTGTGCGTATGCGCACACGACGCTGCGTATCTTGTGTTCGTGCACGACCTGTCGCACCACAGCCATCAATGGCTCAGTTACCTACTACTAGGGTTCGATCACTTCGTCCCTTCTTAAATACGTCCGTTGACTTTGCGGGACACTTCTTTCTTAAATCAAGTAAACTTCGTAACGCGAAAGTTTACAAATCATACGTATGCGTGTTCGTTTGCCAATCAACGAAAGCAATCCATTTGGAATTAGTTCCCGATCTCTCAACCGAATCTTTTCTGAACGCATTGCTTAGGTTCATATCCCGACGCGGGTATTGCAAAACAATCCGTTCCGATTGCGGACGGAACTTTGTAGGTTGTGACAGGTACCTTTCCGAACTTTACACATTTCTGCGAAACGAGTCAAATCAGACTGCTATAAACAACCAGCTGACAAACATGCAAATCACCTGGCAGTTTAATCCTCCGTATGCTCCGCATATTGCCGGTCTCGTCGAACGAGCCGTAGGTAGTCTGAAATAGGGCTCCCGGTATCCGTGTTACACGCCGAAACGTATACCCGTGTTCTTAAGCCCGGCGGTACTAAGAACCCGGTTTACACGGAACCGCCGGGATTCGAAAACGTTTCGAAGGAACGTTCCCAAGAAACGTATCTCAGACACGTATCTCCGTTTACACGGGTACTTAAGACCGTTCCGAACGGGTCCGAATTCTCCGAACCAGTTTGAGCCAATGTACAATAGTAACAAGGTCCACTTTCCACATTATGTTGACTTCAGATGAATTCGTTTGTCGTACGATTTTTAAAGTGAAACTTTTATTCTATCGCCCCCATTTATTAAGTTAACATTAAAACCGCGATTTTAATACCGTAATTCGAATTAATTTCCGATTTTTTTTAGTTAAATACCTACAATCCGAAAAAAGTTTCACTTGCATCGTGGTTTCATAAAACCGCACAATTACTTTTTTTTAAATTGTTTTTAACCGTATTGATAAAACATAGGTACTGAGCCATCTTCCTGTGTTTAATAGTAGGTATACATAATTTTTATTTTAAACTATTTATATCATTTAATAAAACCGATTGCTTCTAAGCTAATGACATAAATTTGATATCGATCATAGTTTTTTTTTTATAATTACATAATGGTATAGTATTTTCGTTAATAATAGGTGTGCAGACAGAATACAATATTAATTAAAAATAACAGTTTAATGATTTCGTGGTTATTTTTATCTCGGGTCTATTACTGCTTTGCGAAAACAACAAACCTGCCAACGGCGCAAAAAACTTAGGACCACAAAAGCGGGATTATCGAGTAATCATGCTCAAATGAAAGGCAGAATTTTACCCAAGAACCATAAAAACCCATACTACCTTGGATAACTTGCGATAATATTGCTAATTACATTAAGATAGATCTTTAAATTGGTAATCATTCATAATTCACTTTGGTCACTTTCTCACTAGAGTTCAGGTAATAAACTTAAATGCGCACGTTGCCGACCGGTGGTCCATCCATCCATTGTTTTCCAATATCCTTTTGTTTATCATCGTCGAAAACATGTAGGTTCCCAAACTATTATCACAAGTGTCACCGACAATTATAAGCTTTATGTCGTTGTAATAAGGTCAAAACATCTGCACAAGAAAATGTTTTCCATTGTTTTGTAGCCGCACCCCACTAAAAAGCGTTTTACTATGGTAAGAGGTACCTAGAGCAAAAACAACTAGAATTTATTGAGAAGGTGCAATTTTATCAAGTTGATTTAAAGTGTTTATTAATAACTAGCGACCCGCCCCGGCTTCGCATGGAGAGTCAAGCATAATAAAATACATTCTGTAACAAGTATTCACTTCGGAAGCCTAATAATACTAAGACTTCACTATCCATCAGTCTGTCACCACTCACTAGGCTTTATCTCATGAACCGTGATATCTAGACAGTTGAAATTTTTACAGATGTATTTCTGTTGCCGCCATAACAAAAAAAAATTAAAATTAAATTTTGTACGGAACCTTCGGTGGGCGAGTCCGACTCGCACTTGTCCGGTTTTTTTAGAAGTTAATAATGGGTTAATTATTCTTAAAATATAGACAGACAGCCATCGCGCACTTTTTTGTAGACCAATGAAAGATAGACAATTCCACCATACATTGTGCTTATATCTCAAATAGATTGGGCAGCGTTTTCGATTAGGCTCCTAGCCAGCGTGATTTATTGTAACTTCATTAGCAAACATCGTCATATTTCTACCAATTTAAATAAAACCTTAACAAAATATACACATAAACATTCCCAAAGAAACACTTCATTCATAGGTGAGGTCTGGTTATCGCGAACATACAGACGCGGCGGGGGACTTTGTTTTATAAGGTGTACCTACAAGACAAGAAATACAATTTAAACTAAATTTTTTCTCAAATTAAACTAAAAATAAAGAAGCAAGTTAAAAATGTATTTTTTTTTTATAAATACTTAATGCCAATTTCGAACATTAGTTTGACTTCCTGTCTACATACTGAACTCGACGGTTCTAATATTTTTTTTAAATAGGTACTAGCAGGTTTTTTTACTATATTGGTAACCTGCAACGTAAAAAAGGAGCTATTTAAAGTGCT
The DNA here is from genome assembly GCF_947568885.1 of Cydia strobilella. NCBI lineage: Eukaryota > Metazoa > Arthropoda > Insecta > Lepidoptera > Tortricidae > Cydia > Cydia strobilella. The sequence goes on from NC_086068.1 coordinate 36,769,854, forward strand.
ATATAAAATACTACTTTGATAAGAAGCGTGAATACTCGTATATAATACCTATTGCAAGCAAAAACTACCACACGAAAGGGTTTTCTAAACCGTTTATTGAATTTCGACTCTATGTCCCACGGAATAAGGTTAAATATGACAGAAACTCGTCATGAATCTTTTGTCTATTCATTTGTAGCTGGCGTTCGTTCCTTCTCTACTATCGTCAAGGACGTGTCCCGGAGCCACGGATAAATAAGATACGTTTCTTCGAATACCCGTTTATCCGTGTACACGGGTCTTAACTACACGTTTCTTAATTAAACGTGCGGAACGGGCCAGAAAACCGTTTACGTATTATTCGGACACGGGTATTCGAAACGTGTAAACGAAACACGGATTCGACCGCGAGCCCTAGTCTGAAACGACACTTACATCGTGTCATAGGTACACTAAAACTGACTCGGGACGAATTTAATACTTTGATCTGTCAAATTGAATCGGTTTATAATTCAAGACCTCTCTGTCAACTTAGTAATGATCCTACTGATCCATTACCCCTTACTCTTGGACATTTCCTCATCGGGGAACCATTAAAGTCTTTACCTGAATGGCAGATGGCAGGTTATTCAACAATCTGTTCAACATTTTTGGAAACGCTGGAGCGTAGAATATTTACACCAGCTACAACCAAGAGGTAAATGGTTCCACGACAATACTAACACACCCCTTCGGGAGGGTTCTGTAGTTGTGTTGATAGACAACACACTGCCACCACTACAATGGCGTCTCGCGCGCGTGCATCAACTACATCCCGGCGCCGACGGTATTACCAGAGTCGTAACTGTACGCATCGGTAATACTCTTACTAAGCGACCTGTAGTTAAGGTCTGCCCACTGCCTGTTAAATAGGCATTTCTTAGGTATAGCATTACATGTCTTAGCCCTAAGTTAGCATAGTATTCTGTATGAAAAATAAAATAAGCATTATTTTATGGCCGGCGGCATGTTCGGTACTTTTATATGTACGCACAAATACTACGTATTTTTCTTTTCTTATTTCTAAATCGGTTAATACTTAATCGAATAACTAGCATAGTCCAAAACGGGACAAGCCTAAAACGGAACGCTATTCAAAGCGCGCAACACCGAAAACTCGTGTTGCCATACTCTCTTCTCAACGATCTCGAAACACGAAAACCGCCGTCGCATCGCTCGCTCCGAAGCTTGAGCTCAAAACCCAAAATCAAACCATACCAATAAGTGCCCAGCACAAATAGAAGATCGTCTGTCGACTCCGGCCTATGAGGTTGCTACATTCATCATCGAAGGAACAGGGGCCCCTGGAAAAAGTCTACCACGATATCAGATTAGTCCCAAATTACGGTCTATGCTAGGCTATACACTACATTTCCCCAACACGTACCAAGCGTTAAAATTGTGTTTCTATTTGAATAACCTAAATAGTAAATGGTGAGTTTAACCCCATCGAAGTCGAAGGAATCCTTTGGTAGTTAGGAGTTTTTTACAGTAAAAAAAAAATTGTTTGCGATGTAGGTATATCTGTCAAGGTCAATAAATTTTGAGAGTTAATTCAATTAATAATGATACAAAATACACGTGTACGCAATATACGGTCGTCGAGAACGCTGCTCGCACTATTAATGCTTGAGAAAGGAGACCTAGGCTCTCCGAAACATGTCGCGCGAGTGACTAAAACAAGTTTAAATTCGATTAATAATAATAAAGTAAATTAAAATCCATTTTGAGTTAGATTTGATACTACCAAAGATAGACATAACTCCGTAATAGATGGATACAGTATGCAGTCTAAGGAAAAAACGTGCCTCGAAAATCACGAAAATTTGATTCTCGATCAGATGGCGCCACTAGTTTTGGCCTACTCTCGTATAGAGGGCGTTGACGGTTTCGTTTGTTAATTAAAATTTTAACGCATATCAGTGAAAGAACATGGGTCAAAATCATAGAAAAATAATTAATGCAATAAAAAAATCATTTATCTATATTTAAATAAATTTTAACGTATTTTTATAAATCTTCATTTTTAGTTTTAAAGTATGTCGATAGATGGCAGTGAATTTACTGTGGTTACAAAATTTACTATGACAGTACCGCTCTATCTTATTATATCCTCTTTGATACTACTGACTATAGATGTGTAACGGACAGTTATTAATTTGACGTACTTATCATTCAATGGGTGAATATAATATTGCATATTGGTATCGAAGTATATCTCATGCGACGCCAGCTTCGGTGGTGCGGTCACGTTTCGCGGATGAACAACCAGCGTGTGGCTTTTACAAACAAAATCGGTTACGTCAGCCACTTGCGAGCACACCAGCGACAGCAACGGAGTTGAAAGCAGTAGCAGGCCGTATCGGCCGTGGAGTTATTATTTATATATGCATATTGCACGAATAATACTAGCTATAGTTGGTCAAACCAAATTGTCAGTAAATAAGAACAAAAGAAACTATACTCATCCTTTTTTTTGGGTGCTATAGTACTAGTGTACGACAAAGATGAGTATGATTCTCTCTGTCTATGTTTGAAATGAGACAGTCCTTTGACAAACTATAAGTAAGCAGTTTGAGAAGGATTTTATTGGTTGATCTGTCAAGACATGATAATAAATTATGGGAATAGATTTCTTTACGTATACCGCTTTTGGTTTTAGCACAATCGAATTAAGTCTAACCTCAAAATCCTTCCAAAGATATGAAATTTGGTATGTATGTTAATTAAAGGTCTCTTTTTCATGTCCACACTATTTGACATTTGGGGACCTCGAGGAATCGCAGCCATCTTGGAAAATGTGTACCATCCTGGAGAAAATTGCGTTTAACTCTAAATATACGTTCTCTATGAAAATATGGTGTAAGGCAACATTAAAGCTTATTAAATTCTACACAAAAAAGTCCTAGATATCTTTGCGGAAAAAATACATCTTGTTATAGAAAATAATAGCTGAATCCAGATTTAGCGCTTATATTTTCAGGGGATATTAATAGGAAACTTGTAGGAATATGAATTCCACTTTTGTCTATACATTTGTACACGTTATACCCCAATATTAACATTTTACTCGACTGCGACTTAAACAGAAAGTAGGGTTATGGTTTTAGGTTAGCCATGTAGATGTTATTGTGAGTAGTTTGGGAAATTGAAACTGTGCGGAAATCTTAATTACTGTAATTCGCCACAATTGCTTATTACTACTTTGGCAGAAACTGTCCCACTTTTACTGCCATATCTTTCTATTTTCTTTAATACATCCAATCCGGATATGACGTGCCCAAACACTACGTGCTTTCCGTCTAGCCAATCAGTTCTGAAACAAACATACAATATATAGTATAATCGGATTTAAACTGTTGTGAGACATACTAACATTAAATAATTTCACGGTTTTTAGCAGCGTTCATGACGGCCGCTGCTCGCACTGTTAGTGCTTGAGAAAGGAGACCTAGGCTCTTCGAAACATGTCGCGCGAGTGACTAAAACAAGTGAGTCTAAACCGTGAAATTATTTAATCGTATCAGCAACAATCAAGATAGCCTTTACCAGCTGGTGTGGTGAATTATTTATTTACGCTACGCTCAAGATTCTACCTTAGAATCACTCGCTTCGCTCGTGATTCAATTATAGAATCTTTCGCTTCTCGGGACTCAAAAACACGAGATGTAAAATAACTTTGCTCTCGTGTTGCACACATAATTTTTCACCTCAGTAGTGAGAACATATTAAAGGTTAAAATGTATTTCGAATTACACAGAATAAACAGGAAAAAAAAAGTATTATAATATGTACGATACGATACGAGACCGGACCGGACCGGACCAGACCGGACCGGACCGGACCGTACCGTACCGTACCGTACCGTAGTATGAAGTTCATGGCCTTCACTAAATTAAAAAGCTACATTGTTTCACTCCCTGGAGTGAGGAAAGTCGCACTTTCCTCACTCCAGGGAGTGACGAAAGTAGGCTTGTTCGAGTTGCTGAGGTGAAAAAGGTATTGTTCGCTTTATGCAGTGAGCTAAATAGCACAATCGGATTATGACTAACCTCGAAATCTCTTCCAAAGTTATAAAATTTGGTATGTATAGGTATGTTAATTAAAGGTCTCTTTTTCATGTCCACACTATTTGACATTTGGGGACCTCGAGGAATCGCAACCATCTTGGAAAATGTGTACTATCCTGGAGAAACTTGCGTTTTACTCTAAATCTACGTTCTCTGTGAAAATATGGTGTAAAGCAACTTTAAAGCTTATTAAATTCTACACAAAAAAGTCCTAGATATCTTTGCGGAAAAAATACATCTTGTTATAGAAAAAAGTTACTGAATCCAGATTTAGCGCTTATACCCTTTCAGGGGATATTCTCTTAATAGGAAACTTACATGAATATGAATTCCACTTTTGTCTATACATTATTTGTACACGTTATATCAATATTTGACTCGACTGCGAAGTCAATCTTCGTTGTAACTGATTTTATTAAATATGGCTACATTCAAAGTATTCACTCTTAACAATACGTCAGCACTCATCAAGCGTTGTCACCATCCTCCCCGCCTTTTGCAACCAACATGGCGCCTAGAACCGGACCGGAAACAAGTGCGAAGGGCAAGGCAAGTGCAAGTTGTGAAGGGCAAGAGGAATCTACCGATACGTCATTTTTAAAAATCCGTCCAGTATCCTGAGCTACAGGCTGTACTGATTATCAGTATTTAAACCCATAACCCTACTTTCTGTTTAAGTCGCAGTCGAGTAAAATGTTGATATTGGGGTATAAGGTGTACAAATGTATAGACAAAAGTGAAATTCATATTCCTCCAAGTTTCCTATTAAGAGAATATCCCCTGAAAGGGTATAAGCGCTAAATCTGGATTCAGCAATTATTTTCTGTAACAAGATGTATTTTTCCGCAAAGATATCTAGGACTTTTTTGTGTAGTGTAGCGAGACAGAATAACATTAGTATTCGCGAGGGGCGCGGATCCGAATACTTTCTCGCTCGCACACTACTACCTGTTGCGCTCAGCGGACCGACCGACCCGAGCGCGCGCAAAGATCTCCGAGCGGCGCACGGCACTGAATAAAAGGCGCTGCGCGGCCGTCGATAATCAGTTGTTAGCTAGCAGGTCTAGCTTGGGAGACGGTCTCAGCTATCCTCAAGGTAAACCAACAAATGAGCACGGGTCGAGAACGTCGCTACGTACCGCCCTAATAGCTGAGTGAAATTAGCTGAAATAACGGCATAATTAATGGAAGACTTTTTTTAATTGGGATATGTACGTTATGGACCGAAGTTATTTTTCATCAACCCTAACCATCCCTCCCCCCTCTGCGTCACCCCCCACACCCACGCAAAGGGCCCGAAACGCGGTTTTTTCAATTTTTAAGGAAACCGTTCAAGATACAGAAAAAGTGTGTAGGAACGAAGTGATCCTTAATAAATTTGCTATTAATCTCTTATACACACCACAGTGCTATCACTTGTAGTTTTTGTGCAATCTGTCACCAAAAATGCATTTTTTTTAGCATTTAACGTTTTTTTCTTTAAGAAACTTTTCTTATAAAATACTCACGATATCGCCCAATTTTGTTTTATTTAAGTAAATAGTTAATATGTTCTTTAAAACGAAGTATTATTTATTATTAAACTCCTCCATTTGACGATTTTATGCCATTTTGAAAATACATCCTCGTCAAACATATTCAAAGTCAGCGAATATCCTTATCAACCACTTGTCTGTATGAAACGGACCCTAAGCGAAATTCATACCTAAAGCACAACCCGAGGGTGAACCCACGATTTTCGACCACCACATACATATGAAAAATCATGAGCGAAAGAGATATAGATAGTTGGATTTTGCTGTTAGGACACTCTTTACGAATGGGAAACGTAAAGATTTCAAAAGTTCCCTACGTGTGTCTAATGTATATGGTTCCGTGGTTACTTTTTAGGTTTCCGTACCCAAAGTGTAAAAACGGGACTCTATTACTAAGACTCTACTGTCCGTCTGTCTGTCACCAGGCTGTATCTCATAAACCGTGATGACAACACGTGCGCTTGTTTTTTAAGAAATTCAGCACCTGAATAGATATTCAGGTCAATTTGGTATAAATTCAGATATTCTTTGTCAAATAAACTGGTCGGAATGTCTATCCTACCTATTCATAAACTTTGTCTTAAACTGAAACTGAAAAGTCCAGACTCAAGGTTTGTCAGAGAGCGCAATGGAACGCAGCATGCTGGATATTCGTAGAACCGACCAACCGAGCATATTACATATAAACACCGCACTGCGATCCAAAACCGGTATTGTGGATGTGGGCATGAAGGTCGCAAAGCTATAAGTGGGCTAAATGGGGGGGCTGGGCAGGGCACGTTGGCCGAATTAACGAACTAGCCACATACTGGATCCCACAGGATGGACCTCGGAGCAGAGGAAGACCAAAATAGAGATGGCAGGACACATATTTCGAAAAGAAGTGGGAGTGTGCATTGGACAATTTGGATAGAACTAAATAGCGGTGAGGAAAGGCCTTTGCCGAGCAGTGGAACACTCTTATATATATATATATATATAGGCTAGTAAAAAACACACAAAATAGGTGACATAGACAATATCTAAATTAATTCCGTGACCATAGGAGGTTCAAGTGCTGAATATCTGAAAAAAAGGCATAGAGCATGTCGGGCCATGCTCATTGTAGGCCTCCGTAGTTACCCGTCCGTCACAATAGGCTGCCTTGAATGGAGCCTATTAGTTAGTAACAACATAACATAACAGGCAAAAGGAAGTAGGTGCATACCTTCGCAACGCTTTGTACATAGGTACGTCTTTTTACTAAGAAGGGAAGTTTTAGCGATAAGTCAAAAACGACTTTTCATTGAATGTCTTTCTACAGCTCTACATTCACGATATTTTTTTTGTTTTGAACCCATGGTTCAAATGATAGTATGTACGAAATATAATTTGATATTTACCAGTCGCTTTTCGGTGAAGGAAAACATCGTGAGGAAACCGGACTGATCCTAACAATGCCTAGTTCCCCCTCTGGGTTGGAAGGTCAGATGGCAGTCGCTTTCGTAAAAACTAGTGCCTACGTCAATTCTTAGGATTAGTTGTCAAGCGGACCCCAGGCTCCCAGGAGCCGTGGCAAAATGCCGGGATAACGTGAGGAAGAAGGGGGTTCAAATGTTAGAGGCACACATTTTTATTCTTTTGGTGCGATTACTTCCGAAAAAATATCAAAAGTAACTACAGACATACAGACACCATGCATAAAAGAGTAACCACAGTCCATAGACACACACGTACCTAAGTACCCACTTTTGAAATGTTCACGTTTCCCATTAGTAGAGAGTTACTGTCGCTAAAAGCAAAAAATCTACTATTTCTATCTCTTTCGCTCTTATAACTTTTCATGGGTGTGGTAGTCAAACATCGTGGGATCACCCTTGGGTTGTGCTGTATACAATTCGGTCAGGATCCGTTTAATACACAGTCAAGTGGTTAATAGTAACGATGTTCGGCGAGCTTAAAAATGTTCGAAGAGGATGTATCTTCAAAATGGCATAGCGTCGACCAGGGACCGGACAACCCTTTCCGCGATAAAACCCTTTCAATGGGCGACACTTAAACACGGCTAACACATTGAAAGACTTTCCCTTTTGAACTTCAAGCCCATTCATACCCTTACCTTTGACTAACACTTACCGAAAAGCTAACCAAAAATAAGGCTAGCTCTTAATAAGGGTTACCCTTATCTTTAAGCGCTTTTTATAAAGGTTTCCCTTTGCGTGAAAGAGACAAGATTAGTATATATCTACGGTAGTGTATGAAAAGGAAAGAAAATACGTGCCTTGTCAAAGAACGCCGCCGTCGCCGCCAACGATAGCTCGGATTCGAAGTAATGTGTGCTTTATGAACGAGGTAGACGACTTAAATTAGCACGCTTATATGCTAAAAGGGAAGCCCTTTATAAGGCTAACCCTTATAAGCAATATGCAAGGTGTTGGTGAGCGGATGATAAGGGTTTGTAAGGGTATTTGGGCTACCGATTACTCAAATGTGGTAGCTATAAGGGTTTTTAAAAGCAAAACAAAGGGTTTCGTCTGGCAAAGGGTATGGTGAGTTAAGCCTTATGCAATACCCTTATAAAACCCCGATAAGGGATAGCGGGCCGGTCCCTGGCGTCGACAAATGAAGGAGTTTAATAATAAATAATACTTAGTTTTAAAGAACATATTAACTTTTTACTTAAATAAAACAAAATTGAGCGATATCGTAAGTATTTTTTGAGAACAGTTATCTTTAAAAATAAAAATACGTTAAATGCAAAAAAATTTGCATCTTTGGTGGCAGATTGCACAGAAACTATAAGAGATAGCACCATAGTGTGTATAGAAGATTAATACCAAATTTATTAAGGATCACTTCGTTCCTACACACTTTTTCTGTATCTTGAACGGTTTTCTTAGTGTAACTGCCCATTATATAGACAATGATACATTAAAATCCTTTGTTATTTCTACATCTGAGCTTCAGGATAGCCACACCGCAGAAAACATAGCTAACGCAATTCGGCGGATACTAGAGGAATGGCAGATAGACACAAAAGTATTAAGTATCGTAACCGACAATGCTGCTTCCATGAAAAAGGCCGTAAGTGACATACTGTATAAACGGAACCACTTTTGCATTGCTCACACATTAAATCTGGCAGTTAAGGATTGTATAGAAAAAAACAACTCAAACTCGACTAATCAGGAAAATGCCGTCAATGACGAAATAACTCAACTTATAAACAAATGCCGAGCAATAGTATCTCATTTTAACTATAGCACAAAGTCATCATACGCATTGCAAGATATGCAAAAGCAGTTGGGCTCGCCTACGTTAAAACTGAAGAAAGACGTGAGTACACGTTGGAATAGTACTTTTTACAGTGTTGCAGTGATTAATGGAGTTAAAAGTGCCCCTTTCTGCCACACTACCTTTGCTACAAGCAGCACCACCTAATTTGCTTGCAGAAGAATGGCTTTTGATCGAGGACATGGTGAAGCTTTTACAGCCATTCGAAAAAGTCACCACAATATTATCGGGCGAAACTTACCCTACATTGTCTAGTGTCATTCTCCTGGTTGTAGGCTTACAGAAAACAATTGCCGATAAAACTGTCAGTACCGCGCAAGCCAGTCATCTCCAACGAAATCTAATTAACGTCATTGAAAAGCGGTTAGGTCATGGAGACTATATAAAGGAGCCAAATCTCTATGTATGAAAAGTGTCCATCAAAAAACAGTAATTAGGCGGCGCCACCATACACCGAAATACTACCAAAAACAACCTACTTAATTTGGTCGGGTTATTTGTTGCCTTATAAGGTTCATGTTATACTCATGTCCCAGAGCCTAACTAGCGCAACCGGAGAGATTAGGAACTATTATTTAAAGCTGAAAGCGGTCACTTTTGCAACAATTCTGCCATAAGAGATTGGCATCCTTTCTATACCATCCATAGGTTAGGTGTTTACGAGTACAACAGAACTGCAGGAAAAGCAACGTTTCTTGATCCTCGATTTAAGAAAAAAGGCTTTGGTCTTGAGTCTCATGCTGACGTTGCACAAAAAAATGTAATAGATGAGCTGCGAGATACAATGATAGCAGCAGATATATGGCCTGACAGGCAGCCTCCGCAGCCTTCTCTTAATAGCTCAAGCAGCAATAGTATACCATCGCCAAACGTTAATAAGCCCGAAGATGAAATTTGGAGTGTTTTTGATAAAAAAAAACAGATTCAACCACTTCAACAACTCCGTTCTCATCTGCAGCAAGCATGGTGAAACAATACTTAGAATTGCCCTATCTAGATCGCAAAAACAGCGCGCTTCAATGTTGGCAAGAAAAAAAGACTTTGTTTCCGTTGCTATACAGTTTAGCTCAAAAATACTTGTGTATAGCTGCAAGTTCTGTCCCATCAGAAAGATTATTTTCTACGGCTGGATTGGTGTGCAACGAACGAAGAAACCGCTTGGATCCTAAGAGAGTGGATCAAATTCTTTTTCTTAATAGTTGTTGCAGATCTTGTTAAGACGCAAATAGACGAGCGCCCAGAAACCTTTCCATACAAACGTAGTCCCCGACTTTCTGGATATTAATATAATTGAAAATATTTTTTTAATACAGTTGCTCAAAAGTGCTACTTTTCGTGGCTGTTTAGCGTGCGGAAAGTTGGTTTTCGCGAACTAGTGCTTTTTACTTTTCCAATTTTTTTTAAATTTATACTTGTTCCAATTCATGACTACTTATTGATGAGTGTTTATATTAGTTTCCTTTAAACGTCGTAATCAACATAAAAACCTACTGTTAATGTAAGAATACGAAAAATATGCCTATTTCATATTTTATTACTTACCTCTTCATTATTATAAGTATTATAACACGTTTATTTTTTAATGTTGAAAAACCGTTCTTAATAAGTTGTCTGAATGGAACGGAACGCCTGTCAAAGAAGAGGCGTATTTTCTTACTGCAAGAATGTTTTAAGTTTCCAAAGGCAACATTCGATATTGTTTTTATAAATATACGATACACAAATAATCGTAAATAACGATATTTAGGTAATAATAGTACAATGTTTTATTATTTACAATTGTTTCTGTCTTATCTTAGAACATGCATTTGAAAAAAAAAACTTTCATTGAAGTGGGTTCAATAATAATAACAAAATCTATTCTAGTCGAATAAAAGCTAGAAAAACACCTCTTCATAATGTCAATGTCAATGATGTCACAGAATTAATAATATAAAAAGTTTCGAATTCAATTCCTTAATACTTGTTGCTTTTCTTATTTTTTCGCAACTGTATTAAAAAACGTCGTTCGATACACGTGCGGATATGTCATTCTTCACTCGTCCCGAGTCTTATATAATAATAATATAAGATGTATTTTTTAATAATTTTAATAATTAATAATAAGATGTATTTTTTCCGCAAAGTTATCTAGGACTTATTTGTGTAGAATATAATAAGCTTTAATATTGCCTTACACCATATTTTCATAGAGAACGTATATTTAGAGTAAAACGCAAATTTCTCCAGGACGGTACACATTTTCCAAGATGGCTGCGATTCCTCGATGTCCCCAAATATCTAATAGTGTGGACATGAAAAAGAGACCTTTAATTACCATACATACCAAATTTCATAACTTTGGAAGGATTTCGAGGTGAAACTTAATCCGATTGTACTATTAATCGTGTAATGTATTAAACGTGTAACATTATTAAACTTACGCAAAAATCGCAAAATGATAATTTTGTAAATAATTCACAAAATAAGGTTAAAGCTACATGGAATATAATAAATAATAATAAAGCAATATTTCCGGCCGAATGTATTACAAGTATAAATGACAAAGGAAAAGTTTTGAATCATCCAAGAGAAATAGCAAATGCCTTCAATAATTTTTGTATAGACTCAATTAATGACATAGCGAAAAATAGTAATTCACATATCAATTCTAATAACTTTAATAATTTAATTTCTAATAACTTATCAAATTCATTATTTATGCCGCCGGTGATTTCAATTGGCATCCTTAGAATAATCAATTCATTAAAAAATACGAGAAGCACTGGCTACGATGACATTGATACGAAGATTCTGAAAAGCGGTGGTCATATAGTGGCACCAGTTATTAGCCATTTAATGAATCTATGCATAGTAAATGGAGTTTTTCCTAATAAATTGAAAGTAACTAAAGTAGTCCCACTATACAAAAAAGGTGACAAAAATGATTTATGCAATTACAGACCAATAGCCTTGCTATCAATTATATCTAAAATCTTTGAGAAGGTGACTTATTCCAATATTTACAATTATTTTGAAACAAAAGGATTATTTGCTTCAGAACAAAAAGGCTTTCGTACAAATCGGTCTATTGACGAAGCGATATATGAACTGGTGTCAAAAGTTGTAGTTAGCATGGACAAACGAATACCCGTAACAGCAATGTATATGGACTTGACGAAAGCGTTTGACTGTGTGCATCCCAAGATCTTAATAAATAAGCTAAGAAAATATGGTGTTAGAGGCAATGTACTAAACTTAATTGAGTCATATATTAGTGATAGGAAGCAGTATACTGTAATAACGAAACTATGTTATGAAACTAAAACAGAAGTACATATACGTCAGACTTGAGAGAATCTTTTTATGGGGTGCCGCAAGGAAGCATTTTAGGGCCTTTGCTCTTTATTATCTATATAAATGACCTTCCCAAAATAACTAACTCTCCAATGGTCCTTTTTGCGGATGATAGCACCGCTATTTTTACTGGTAAAAATTTGAATAATTATGACATTGATATTAATGTTGAAATGAGTAATGCTTTAGAATGTATTGTAAAGTGGCTTAATGAAAACAATCTAAAAATAAATATTGATAAAACAAAGATAATGAATTTTAGACAAAGGAAGAATGAACTGGAAGATTTAGATGTCAAATATAGGGGGCAACAACTTGTAGAAGTCTACAACGCAACATTTTTAGGATTGGTTTTAGACAGCAACATGAATTGGAAAGGTCAGATTGATAATTTATGTAAAAAGTTAAGTCGTTACTCCTATGCACTGTATATGCTAAAAAAAGTAGCTAGCCAATCGGTTGTATTAACCGCTTATCATGCATATGTATCTTCTAGACTCCGATATGGCATAATTTTTTGGGGGAATTCGACTGACTGGTACTTGGCTTTCAAAGCTCAGAAAAAATGCCTTAGAGCGACTCATCATCTACTGCCCACAGTATCATGTAAACCATATTTCGTAAATTTAAAAATCTTAACTCTTCCCTGTATATACATTTATGAAATAGTAATATTTGTGAAAAAACATCCAGATATATTTCGATGTCTTAACAGTCAACGTTTGCAACACATGGTCTGTGCACATCCATCAAGAACTGCTCTCTTGTCGAAAAGCGTTCTCGGTATGGCTCCTAGAGTATATAATAAATTACCTGAACATATAAGGAAAGTGTGTGACATTGGTATATTTAAAAAATCTGTCAAAGAATTTTTGGTTAGGAAGGCTTTCTACTCCTGTAATGAATTTCTAATTGAAAACATGTACTGATTATTATATAATTATTCTTGAATGAAAAATGTGACATGTATTACCTATAATGAAAAAACTTATTACGATTTTTATATAACTGTTAAGAAATATTACTGGACATTTAAGTTAATTGCTTGTTTGACATACACACTGATTTTAAATATTAATTTAGTGCATGGTGCATGCTAATTGCTATTAGCTAACAAACAGAATTTCGTATGCCCTTGGGTACGACATAGTGGAACAATTTTTCTTTTTTACCATCATATGCAATATCATGTTGTGTACACCTATGATCGACGAATAAATAATTTGTTTGTTTGTTTGTTTGTTTGAATGTTTTCATCTACCCTCAAATGCCTATATATTCGATCTCGTGTTATAGACCTGTACCGCTGGCTATATTTTGACCCCTAGGTTATAAAAATATTAAAGTCAATTCTGTTTTCGCTTATGAATACTTTGTTAAGATGTAAATCTTACATTTTGTTTTGTGTCATATATATAATTTGCTTTTCTAGTAATTTGTTATTTTGTGGTAATTATTTTTTATTTTGAATTATCTTGGAGAAAAAAATATTCGAGAGAAAACATGTAACTGTGTTGCATTTAGGATAGTGTTTTTAGTGTGAAAACATAGTTTGTGTCAATTACGTCCACTGCAATCTGATACTATGTCATAATATTCTAAATGACACAAAAAAAAATTAGAGAAAAAAAATTACTTAGGTCGAATTTAATCGTTTAAATAGGTCCATTAAATGATTTTGTGTCTTATTAAGGCATAGCTTCATAAGATATTTGATGATTTTGTTGTAACAGGCTGTCACCGTTACAAAAGAATATTAAAGATATTAGAGTTTACATCTTATTAATTTGAAATGCAAGATAAATAAGATGTATGAATTTGTGTCACTTGCATCCACTGCATAAACAAATATTACAAAAATATTATTTGCGTTCAAACGAAGCTAGCGGGCGGTCTGAATGGGCAACGGAGGCCGTGCAGGGTGGGGCCGCGGCGTGACCTTGCCGTACGCAACGCATGTTTACTTCGCCTGTGCGCCAAATTAACGCAACTTATTCAAAGAAGTTACGCAAACAACACAACAACAAGCAACAAGCAAGCAAAGAATGCGTCGAATTATCTTTTACCTATTTAAAACTCATAGATATTGTACAATGTCACCATTATGCAAAAGAACTGTAAGTACATGTTTGATTTGCGAGCGAGCTGGCAACATTGCGCAGGGAAATCTTAAAAATATCGCGTTTACGTGAACGCCACATACATTTGTGACAGTGATAGGGAAAAGGTACCACTAAAGTAAAATTTGGTTATTAATACCGTGACTTTCTTTCATTCTTTGATAAAAAAAATTGCTATTTATGCAACAATTGCGGAAGTCATCTTTACGCACGTGTATCATACAATGTTTTACTATGCATTGTGCGAGTAAATAAAAAAACATGTCATGGCAAATACGTTTAATTATTAAAAGGAGTGTTTTAAATCGACACGAGTTGCGAATTACTTATTCGCACGTGTATCGTACGTTTTACAGTACATATGGCCCTTTAAACTTTCGACATATGCACGGTAAGTGCTCTTTTCCGCACTAGTGCGAGAAAGTAGCACCATATGTACTGTAAAAAAAATTGAAAACAAAAAGCACTAGTGCGGAAAAGCAGTACTTTCCGCACGATATGGCTCCGTAGGAAACGCACTTTTCGAGCACATGCATTGTAAAAAAAATATATAGGACTGTATCTCCTAAACCATGCGTCGTAGCGCAAAAATAATAAAATTTTCGTTCCCCTTTATGTAACCCAAAAGTAATACATGAAAAAAAAAGAAACAAAATCTTTATAGGGCTGTATTAGCTGTATCTCCTATATCGTGCATCGTAGCGCAAAAATAATCAAATTTTCGCTCCCCTTTAAGAAGCCCCTAATTAAGATTTAAAAACGCAAAAAAGAAAAAAAGAGGAAAAAATCTTTATAGGGCTGCATCTCCTAAACCGTGCATCGTAGCACAAAAATAATCAAATTTTCGTTCCCCTTAAGAAACCCTTAATTAAAACTTAAAAAAAAACCAGGAAAAAACTTTATAGAGCTATTATAGCTATATATATATAGATATAATATCTCCTAAACCGTGCGTGGTGGCGCAAAAATAATAAAAATTTCGTTCCCCTTTATGAAGCCCCAAAGTAATATACTAAAAACACAATGAAAAAAAAGAAAAAAAATAACAAAAAAACTTTATAGGGCTGTATCTCCTACACCGTGCATCGTAGCGCAAAAATAATTAAAAAAATCCCTTTAAGAAACCCCTAATTAAGATTGAAAAACGCAAAAAAGAAAAAGAGGAAAAAAAATCATTTTAGGGCTGTATCTCCTAAACCGTGCGTCGTAGCGCAAAAATAATAAAATTTTCGTTCCCCTTTACGGAACCCCAAAGTAATATACAAAAAACACAATGAAAAAAAAACAAAAAAAAACTTTATAGGGCTATATCTCCTAAACCGTCGTAGCGCAAAAATAATCAAATTTTCGTTCCCCTTTGTGGAACCCCAAACTAATATACAAAAAACACAATGAAAAAAAAACAAAAAAAAAATCTTTATAGGGCTGCATCTCCTAAATCGTGCATCGTAGCGCAAAAATAATCAATTTTTCGTTCCCCTTTAAGGATCCCTTAATTAATACTTTAAAAAAAAACAAAAAAAAACAGGAAAAAATCTTTATAGAGCTATATCTCCTAAACCGTGCGTGGTAGCGCAAAAAGAACAAAATTTTCGTTCCCCTTTATGCAACCCATAATTTATATTTAAAAAAAAAAAAACAAAATTTAAAAAAAAAATCATTATAGGGCTGTATCTCTTAAACCATGCGTCGTAGCGCAAAAATAATTTAAAAAACCCTTTTAAGAAACCCGTCATTAATACTTAAAAAAAAAACAAAAAAAAAACCAGGAAAAAAAACTTTATAGAGCTGTATCTCCTAAACCGTGCGTGGTACCGCAAAAACAATAAAATTTTCGTTCCCCTTTATGCAACTCATAATTAATATTTAAAAAAAAAACGCAAAATTAAAAAAAAAATCATTATAGGGCTGTATCTCTTAAACCATGCGTCGTAGCGCAAAAATAATTTAAAAAACCCCTTTAAGAAACCCGTAATTAATACTTAAAAAAAAAAACAAAAAAAACCAGGAAAAAAAACTTTATAGAGCTGTATCTCCTAAACCGTGCGTGGTACCGCAAAAACAATAAAATTTTCGTTCCCCTTTATGCAACCCATAATTTATATTTAAAAAAACACAAAATTTAAAAAAAAAATCTTTATAGGGCTGTATCTCCTAAACCATGTGTCGTAGCGCAAAAATAATAAAATTTTCGTTCCCCTTTATGAAACCCCAAAGTAATATACAAAAAACACAATGTAAAAAAGAAAAAAACAATAAAAAAAACTTTATAGGGCTGTATCTCCTAAACCGTGCGTCGTAGCGCAAAAATAATAAAATTTTCGTTCCCCTTTATGCAACCCTTAATTTATATTAAAAAAAAAACGCAAAATTTAAAAAAAAAATCATTATAGGGCTGTATCTCTTAAACCATGCGTCGTAGCGCAAAAATAATTTAAAAAACCCTTTTAAGAAACCCGTCATAGCACCAGAAATTGACAAAAACCAGCCGATCGAACAAGCCGGCTTCCGGCCACAATACTCAACAATCGACCACATACATGCCATCGAACAAGTTGTAGAAAAATTCAAAGAATTCCGAAGACCACTGTATGTGGCATTTGTGGACTACTCAAGAGCATTTGACAGCTTAGTACACGCATCAATATGGAACACATTAAATAAGAACAAAATTAATGAAAAATACATCAACATCATAAAGAACATCTACTCCAACAGCGTCAGCAGGGTGAGACTGGAAAGGCTAGGAGAGAAATTCAAAGTCGGAAAAGGTGTGAGACAAGGAGACCCCCTCTCTCCAAAACTTTTTATAGCGGTGTTGGAAGAAATCTTTCAAAAACTTCAATGGGAAAAGGAAGGCATATGGATATCAAATAAAAAACTAACACATTTGAGGTTTGCGGATGATATAGTTTTATTCAGTAACACTGCCAAAGGTCTGGAGACAATGTTAAAGAGGCTAAATTCAGAGAGCCAAAAAGTGGGCCTACACATGAACGCGTCTAAAACCAAAGTTATGACGAACAGTCACAAAAAAAGTATAACTGTAGAAGGAAAACAAATAGAATACGTGGATAACTATGTATACCTAGGTAAAATGATTTCCTTTGACCCCAATAGCAACATAAACGAGGTGGAAAGAAGGATAAACATAGCTTGGAGAAAATACTGGTCACATAAAGAAATCCTAAAAGGAAACTAGTTTAAAAATAAAGAAAATAGTTATGGATTCCTGCATTCTCCCCAGTTTAATCTACGGATGCCAGACATGGGTCTTCACCGAGAAAGTTAAAGAAAATTTTTTATCATGCCAACATGCAATGGAAAGAAGCCTATTGAAACTAAGAAGAATAAACAAAGTAAAAAACATAGATATCCGGATGAGAACAAAACTGACAGACGCACTACAGTTTAGTTTAAGACAAAAATGGAGATGGGCTGGACATTTGGCTAGATACAAGGACAAGAGATGGACCATACAAACAACCAAATGGAAAGGCCCACTGGGCAAACGTAACTCAGGAAAACAAAGAAAAAGATGGGTCGATGACATCATAGCAATTGCAGGAAATACTTGGGAGAACAATGCTACAGACAAAGAGAAATGGAAAAAGATGGAGGAGGCTTTTACCCTCAAGGGATCACACATCATAAAAACATAACAAAAGAAAAGTCAATTTTATAATAGATGTGCGAGAAACAAAGCTTAAATAATAAATAATAAATAATAAGAAACCCGTCATTAATACTTAAAAAAAAAACAAAAAAAAAACCAGGAAAAAAAACTTTATAGAGCTGTATCTCCTAAACCGTGCGTGGTACCGCAAAAACAATAAAATTTTCGTTCCCCTTTATGCAACTCATAATTTATATTAAAAAAAAACGCAAAATTAAAAAAAAATCTTTATAGGGCTGTATCTCCTAAACCATGCGTCGTAGCGCAAAAATAATAAAATTTTCGTTCCCCTTTATGAAGCCCCAAAATAATATACAAAAACACAAGAAAAAGAAAGAAAAAAATAATAACAAAAAAACTTTATAGGGCTGTATCTCCTAAACCGTGCATCGTAGCGCAAAAATAATCAACTTTTCGGTCCCCTTTATGTAACCATTAATTTATACAAAAAAAAACGCAAAAAAAAAAGTTTTTTTTATTATAGGGCTTGATCTCCTAAACCATGCGTCGTAGCGCAAAAATAATTAAATTTTCGTTCCCCTTTATGAAACCCCAAAGTAATATACAAAAAACACAATGTAAAAAAGAAAAAAACAATAAAAAAAACTTTATAGGGCTGTATCTCCTAAACCGTGCGTCGTAGCGCAAAAATAATCAAATTTTCTTTCCTCTTTATTCAACCCTTAATTTATATTTTAAAAAAAAAACGCTTTCACTAAACTGCTGTAACTCGGAAACTTAGAATCCACAAAGGGGACTATACTAAATTATGACACATATTAAAGCCTGATCAGTAATATATGATCATTGTCAAGAGGGCGCTGTTCATTCTCATGTATAGGGTGACAGTATAGTATGAAAAAATATTGTATTTAATGAACATCATCATCAATGTAATTAATGTTGCTTGCCACGCTTAAACATAACAAAAATCACAATAAATTGCGTCTTAAAATAAACTTAAAAAGTCTACTAAAAATCGAAACAAAAGTAATTTTTAAGTCGCTGATGTGACATTCTCAATCAAAAGGTAGGTACCACTTTGTCGTTTACCATAAAGACGAAATTTGATTATATCTTTATACAAATAACCTGTCAGAGAAAGTGGTACCTTTTGATTAGGAACGTCATAAATGTTGGTCAGTATGAGGAGTGCAGCCTACAGTTTATTTTTAATTATATTTATATACCTACTACGGTAAGATTGATAAGACAATGTAATTATGCCTCCGAATGAAATAAATACACTGTATCGCAAAACTAAGTGGCGAGACAGCTCATAATGCCATCTCTTGGTTGGTCTTAACTTAACAAGGGTAAAGGAGATAGTATTAAGATCTCAGTCGCCAGCTGATATTGCGGCAAGTATAATAAGCACCCCACCCGCGTAGGTACCCTTCCCCGCGCACGCCCTTCTTGCTCAATTGAGTTTTATTTTGCCAGATAGTAAAAATACCGTGGATCAAAATGACCCAAATTATGAATGATGTCTCAATGTGGTATTATAATATTATAGACGTAAACTTAATAATATGAATTTTTTTTTGTGGCAGATACAGGGTGTTAATTAGAAAAAATTTTTTTTTAAATAAAAGCGGTGGATGAATTTGACACAGATTTGTTTGAATAACATATAACAATGTTCTGTAAAGTACAACACTTCACTTACCGACTCTAATATTTTTTTAGGCGTTTTAGGATCAATATTAGGTATTTATTAAATGCCATTATACCCGTGGATGAAAATGACACAAAATGCGTGTGTACGTCGGAAGCCACTTTGCCTTTACAGGGAAACAAAGAATTTCGTCTCGAATATTTTTTTTACAGAATGCTGATTGAAAAAAGAAATACCTAAATTTCTACCTAAGCAAATACCTAGGATGACACAAAATATTATTTTTAGGTTTAGTATATGGTCTGGAAACTATATATAAAAAATAAGCAACATTAATATTCTTATAACCTCAGAAGTTATTGGTACAGGTCTATTAGGTTCTTATTCATTTCAGTCATTATTCATCACGATATTAATAAAATAGAAAACTACCTGGATCTGTTTCCTGTCGTTCTGGCTTTAACCTATTTCATTTAATCGTGTAATGATTTCATCTACCCTCAAATGCCTAAATATTCGATCTCGTTTTAGGTTCTTTATGGGGGCGAAGTAATAGCATAGCTAAACAAAATTACTATTGATTACTATTAATCATTTAATCACGATATTAACAAAATAACACGATTATAGCAACTTCGTTGTTATGCTGAGTAAGTAATATATCGTAGTAAAACTTCTGTAAGTTTTGACACATCCAGTTAAATTAATTAACTTGGAGATTTTTTTTGCCCAATAAAATACCTAATTGTGGTTTGTTTATATTCTTTTAAACACATAAAGATACTTATAGCCTTAGACGTGTAACGTGTTTCTCGCTATCCAATTAGAGACATGAAATTGATTGGATGCCTGGCAAGAGATCTAGAATATGTTCTATTCATGAGATAACCCATGAGATAACCATACCCGGGCGCCTATATAGATATGTTTTTCTGTCACTCTTTCAATGAATTAGTTTAACAAATACACAAATTATCTGAAAATGTTGATCATTTGAATCCACCCTCTACTGTCACATATATATATCCCTGTATGGCTAAGACTATTTATCGAATCTTTCTTCCGTTGTGCATTTTCACTTGTATTGTCCAGAAATCTTTCCTCCGTCTTGCATTTACACAGCGCACGCAGAGGTCACCATCTCCAACGAAAATATTTCCGTTGAAACTGCATGAAAGTGGGGATGAGCCTTTATTGTGACTCCGCCTGTTCAAATATTTTTCACCCGATTCGTGTACCCATGTAAATTTTGCTGGATGAACGGAACGTGACTACGCACTGCTAATACTGCTATACAGATTTATAATAAAATCTAGCCATAAAAATACTTTTCCCCTCACTAGCTCGGAAAGTTCTTTTATCCTTCAAAACAAGCGGGGAAAAACGCGTTTTATCCACTAGTGGGGAAAGTAATTTGACCTTGGATGGAGCGTGTTTAAGTAGCTTGACAGATAACAAAACGTAAAACGCTCATGATAATGGTTCGTTCGATATTAATTATCATTAAATAAATGGATTGAGAATCTAATAATAAATACCAAATTTAGCTTTATTTAATGATTTTAAGCCATAGACCTTAAAATTCCATAAGAAACGTTTGTTTTTTTATAATGATGTTAAATATAATTCTAAACTCACAAGTTGAGTCTATGCAATTGACATTTCATACGTCAGAAATGTCAACATTGTCAACAAATGTTTAACTTAAAATCTTTTCTCACCGACTCGCGTAAAAATACACAACTTCCAGAGTTTTCTGTTATAATATCGTAAAAAAATGAGTGATTACAGTGATGGAGATGATCTAACTCCTGTGGATGTTGCACTTTCCTCGCTATAGTGAGGTGAAAAGTTTTGTGTTACACACGGGTGCAAATGTATTTTACTTCTCGTGTGTTGAAACACTCGCGGGTAAAATACAACTTTGCACCCTTGCATAACAAATAACTATTTTATAGCGGAATAGATTTTATTTACTTATGTTGGGACAGTCTGTCATTCCATAACAACATTTTAACTAGATATCTTCTAATCTGCACAATATTAATACGTGGATTATATGACTGGTTCTTTAATGTATGGCATAAACCTATCCCTGTCCAAGTCATATTTTAATCAAAATTAATACTTATGAACCGCGAAGTCTCAGCTGCCAGTACGTACAGCAAGAAGGTTATTAGCGGATTAATGTCGCTGATTGGTAGTTATTCATATTATATGCATTTCATCTACACTTAGCTGTGTACATAAGTGTAATAGAGATGACTATTATTTCGTTTACCATCTTTGATTACAGGCTCTGTAATCGTAACGTCTTGTTTAAATGTAGGCGTAATTGTGTATGTCCCGATGTAATTGTCCCGAGAATTTGAACGGTAATGTTCTCAAAGGCGGCTTCCATGTTTTATTTGCGTTCACTGTATTTAAACTATAAACTGAAATAAATATGAAGGAAAAACCAGTTCAGTTCAGTTTAGGATTAGCATTAATTAAAACAAATCAATGCTAATCCACATCCGAGTATCTCCACGTACGACGCTATAAAAATACCCGCGCTCCACCCCAAAATCTAAATGTAGGAGATACAGAGTACAAAGGAGTGACAAAATTTAAATACTTAGGCTGCACCGTTACAGACACCAACAATCGTGACGAGGATATCAAGATCAGGATCCAGAATACCTTGCGATGCAGTGCAGCCCTTCATAAGGTGTTAGTGTCCAAGCTTCTAAGTAGACGCACCAAAATCCGAATCTACAAGACCGTGATTCGCCCAATTCTAACCTACGGATGCGAAGCGTGGACACTGACACTCAAGGAAGAAAATATGCTGCTAGTGGCCGTGAGGAAGATCCTCCGTAAGATACTGGGCCCCAAAATAAGACCGGATGGAAGCTGGACAGTCCTCAGGAGCCATGTGATTGAAGACATAGTGGCTGAACCTAACATCATAGGAGAGACTAAAGCTCACAGACTCCGTTGGTTGGGCCATCTTATGGATGAGGATCGGAACGCGAAAAGAGCATACCTGGGCCGCCCAGCAAGAAGACGTCCTATTGGACGCCCCAGGTATCGCTGTTGCGACAGGGTGGAGGTGGATCTGCGCAAACTTCGAGTCACCAATTGGCGAGAGGTCGCACAGGATCGAGAAAAGTGGCGCTGTCTTGTGTCGGAGGCCAGGTCTCATTTTGGGTCGCTGAGCAAACGGAGTAAGTAAGTAATGCTAATTTAGGTTCCGTGCCATACAAACTCCATACTGTTAAACTTGACGTGACCTCACGCATGAGTGGCGCCGAGCGGTGAGCGAAAATACGGTAGCCCTCATTACGTCGAATGTTTAAATTATAATAGAACTATAATAAAAAGCCCAAAAACAGTTAGATTACCTTGAAAATGTTAATATTGCTTCTACCCCAACTAATAATCAAAATATAACCAATATAATATAAGCAGCTTGTTTGTTTTCTTGGCGAAATAGTGTAAATCTTTGAAATGGAAAAGTGTCATTCTCTGACGATTAAAGTGCTTAAAGTTATATTTATTTTAGTTTAGGGCTTTACCTTTTATCTTTAATTATCGATAACCTGAAACATATTTATCAATATGGATATCAGTACTATAGTAGTAACGAGTAACTCACAATCCCCGTATTCATACAACTTTACAGGCCTCATTGAGTTAATTAATGATTTATCTCTTTCTTACATAAATACATACCAATGACAGAATAAGACAAACGATTAGTAACTAATTGAGATTTTTAGCAGTGAACGGAAATAAAACATGGAAGCATTCTGTCCGCTCATTTATAGCCCAACGTGTTTCTACTTCTACGCAAAGGTGGGCGGTACTTACAAACTACGGCAAACTACCTAATTGGCAACCTCAGTTCGACCGAGATGACAGTCACTGACGGACATATGGCTAAATCGGTTTATAAAAACGTTTTTTTATAATTAAAAATGTCTTCATGTGTCGTGGTGCAGAAGTTTTGCTCATACTAAGGACAGTAGAATCACTTTTCACGTGTAAGTAAACAGATAACTTAGTAAAACAGAATAAATATGTCATTTTTTCAAAACTACCGTCAACTACCGTGCTAGGCTAAAACGTCGTAACTGCATACGACTTTTTAGATTACGAGGATAATAGGAATGATGTTAAGTATGCCAAATGAAGTAGACTATTTTATTAACTTATGTTTGATTTAGATACATATTTTCTATATTGAAAGAAATTCCTTCTTACACATTTGTATTATTATCCTTTTCTCTTTCATGGGATGCAGCTATAAAAAACTACCTAGTTATTGTAAATTAATAATTACGCATGGTACTGTCATTTTACATTGTAGTATTTGTTATACTTTCCATTCAGATTCCCACAAGATGCTATTCACAAAAAACTGTGGAAATGCAATTTATTAGTTCGTTCAATTGTTTGTTACGGCCGCTATGTGACAACCAACCCGTGAGATAACCATAACCGGCCTCCTATATGTAAATATGTTTTTTCTGTCACTCTTTCAATGAATTAGTTTAACAAATACACACATTATCTGAAATATGGCCTGTATGGCTAAGACTTTTTGTCAAATCTTTCTTGCCGTTGTGCATTTTCACTTGCAGTTGTCCAGAAATCTTTGCTTCATCTTGCATTTACACACCGCACGCAGAGGTCACCATTTCCAACGAAAATATTTCTGTTGGAACTGAAAGTGGGGATGAGCCTTTGTGACTCCGCCTGTTCAAATATTTTTGACCCAATTCGTGAACCCCAACCCAACGAAGTAGAATAACTATAGAAGACTGACTTGAGCTCAAAAATGACCCCACGGCTACTGTGCCGAAAACGAATCGCCTGTGCTGCGCGGAATTTGACAGCTTTAGTACAACAGCGGCCTTCTGTGGCATAATATGTCATCCCATTTAAAATTATTAATTCAGAAAGCCACATAAAATGCCTTCTTGTGCGGTAAAACGGTGCCGCAACAATTCAATAAAACACAAGAAAAAAAATGGGATAAATTGGTTTGTGTAAGTTTAATTCCTAAACACGATAAATACTCGTAATTATTTAAATTAGCAGACTGTTGAAGACTAATACGATACGCTAAACCAAATGTCGTAACTCTATACTAGTTTCATAATGACTTATGCCTTTTCGATACGGGGTGGCAGAATGGGGATAGCGTTATGCAACATATCTATGACAAAGTTGAGTATTGATTTTATTTTAATGCAACAAGCAACTCCGATTATTTGTTTTATGTAAAATATTAAGATCGCTGCAAATTTCTTACCGGTAAACTTCCTGCTTTATCTATTCTAGTTTCCGAAAGGACCCGGAACAGAAAATAAGAAAATTCTTTGAACAGATGATGTTACTTTAGAGAGGCAGGAACCAGATTTATACCCTAGCGTCCCTAGCCCAACCACGCGAAATTGTAGCGTACATTTTATGAGACTAATATTACAAGCGAAACTCCTTTTCTAATTCCACTTATTAGAAAAGGAGTTCCGCTTGTAATATTAGTTGTAGTTTATTATGCAACACGGCCCTGGGGCCGATTGCATAACAACTTGTAACTAATAAATACTAATAATATTAGCCAAAGTCTCTTTCTAATCAATCAAATTGGAAAGAGACTTCCGCTAATATTATTAGTTACAAGTTATTGTGCAATTGTCAGGTGCCACGGATTAAAGTGACGATTTTGTATATCCTTTTATTGGTACTCGTACCTAGGTACCTACCTAGAAAAGTGTTTTGAATAAAATTGAGAAACGTTTTATAAAAGCATTTTATAAAAGTCTGTATGTACTGACACTGTTTCAAATTACATACTACGCATTAATATTATATTTCAACTTTTGAATGTACCGATATACTCATAATATAAAGTTTTGACATGCTTAATCTTAACAATAAATACGCGTCAAAATAATAATTATAGGAATTGGTTCGCTCTGGTTCGTATCATCCTTGTAAGGTTTGACAACGCCAAAATATTGTAACGCCGCGCAAGAGGTTTGGCGCATTGAACTTTATTATAGCCAATCAAAACTTAAATCGACCAATCACAACTTTTTTTTAAAGCGGGAAATTGTTTAATGGATACCTATAATTAAAAGCTGGATATATTAACCTTTTATGAGCTAAACATATTAATAGAGTAGGGATAGCTGTCAGTGTCAGTGAGGCTGGGGTCATTTTTGGAAGGCATTTTTCTATGGAGGGCGATGTCTATTCTAGCAAATCAGACTACTGGCCAAAAGGCTTAAGGAGACTATTATATGTATAAAAATACCTGCTTTCTTATTCTTTATAAAAATACGTCTCTTTCGTTTACATTTTCGAAGATATCGCGATCACAGAAAAGACTAGGTACATGAAAAAATGTTGTACAAACACAAAATCGAGGCATTTCCACGAAAAACTAGCAGTGAAGTTAATCTATGTAGTTAGTAAGACCTGTTCAAAGGGTGTTAAAAACCAATCTAAGAAACTGATGGTAGGCGATGGAGGACTGGAAATGGTCATAAGCCCGGGTTTTCTAATAAATAATACAGAGAAGAACATCATAGCTGCGTTGCAAAAAACGCCTATTACCCTGTCTGTCTAAACTAAAAGCCAATATTAGATTCCAAAAAAACTACCAAAGATGGCCGAATGTCATATTGACACATGTCATTGTTATTGTGACGTTCCAGATGTAACCAACCTATAGAAAGTAATTTTCTTTTTATATGTTGGTTACATCTGGAATAATATTATTATTTTGCTATTAGGTACATAAATTTGATAGAAATCATACTACGTTTAATTTAGATTAACAAGAAACAAAAACTCAACAATGGAAATCACCACGACGAGACAACGAGAGATCAAACGCCAGATGTCGAATGAAGTGACAATAGGAATTGTGTTTTTTTTTTAAATATTGATAATAATATAATACGCAATACACACATTATGAGAATAATATTTGGTACCGAATGTTGTTAAAATCTGAAATAATACCATTGTAATATTAACTTTTCTTCTACGAAATAGTTATAAATAAATATCTATTGATGTGACTAGTATTTATATAAGATTGTTTATTTAAAATGAAATTTTATCTTTATAATAAATAAGAACATTAGCTACACATCATTGAGAAAAGTAAAAATTTACTTTAGCAAAAATATTTAATTTTAATGGCAACACATGGGTAGTTTTTTTGGAATATATTTATGGTTTTTAGTTTATATTTAGCCAAAAGTGCAAAACGTACAAATGAACAGTGCAGAGTCTTTAAAGACCTAC
The DNA here is from genome assembly GCF_947568885.1 of Cydia strobilella. Classification (NCBI taxonomy): domain Eukaryota; kingdom Metazoa; phylum Arthropoda; class Insecta; order Lepidoptera; family Tortricidae; genus Cydia; species Cydia strobilella. Next base: position 36,796,811 of record NC_086068.1, read on the forward strand.
AAATAAAATGAAGTACCTAACAAAAATGCAAAATAGTAAACTGAAGTGGAAATCACATCTACTATTATCCAAGAAAGTGATGAAGTGGTACTAAGTCAACAATAATCGAATTTGTGGAATAACAGTTTATTCCTCCCAACTGCTCTGAATTACGATCCATTGAAAAAAATAATAATAATGGGAAATGAAAAACTAACGCCATGTCAGTTGATGAAAACTTCGTCGAAATGAAAAAAAAGCTTAAAAATTAATAACAGTTCTATGTACAAAACCTGATGGCAGGCATTACAACAAAATGACAACATTACTGGATTTATAAAGTCAAAAAAACTCAAAACATGCTTACATACACGTTGTTCATTAAATTTGTAACAAGAGTTTACCATAAAACAGTTGGTTTTTAACTGTTGTGTAAGATTTTGTGAAAATTAAAATGCGTCATTTTTTTCTGGGACAAGCTTTACATGGATTATTAGACGGATTCTTCAATGTATGGCATAAACCTGTCCCTGTCCAGGTCATATTCTAATCAAAATAAATATGAACCGCGAAGTCTCAGCTGCCAGTACGTAAGGTTATTAGCGGATTAATGTCGCTGATTGATAGTTATTGACATTATATGCATTTCATCTACACTTAGCTGTGTACATTAGTGTAATAGTGATGACTATTATTTCGTTTACCAGCTTTGATTACAGGCTCTGTAAACGTATCGTCTTATTTAAATGTAGGGGTAATTGTGTATGTGTGTAATTGTCCCGAGAATTTGCTCAAGCGCGGCTTCCATGTTTTATTTCTGTTCACTGACTTGTAGCGCTTTTATGAATAACGCCAAAAATATTTTGCCATATTCTTACTTTGCAGTGCAGAGGAAAAACTGAGACCCATTGGAGTTGGGACCAGAATTAGCCATACTGAGCACGCCAGCTCCTGAATGCTTCAGTGTAAAGTTTTCGTCATCAAATTTTCTCCCATAAATAGATTTTCCACCAGTGCCATTGTGATTCGTGAAATCTCCACCTTGACACATCTGATTTATATTAGTTAAGGTTTCAAAGGTTTGTGGCTTTTAATACACAACTTATTAAAAGGTATCGCTACTGGTACACTTACAATACCATAAAATTCGCGAAAGCAGATAATTTCTTACGGTAGATGGACTCTAAGTGCGAGTACGGCTCGTGATACTAATTAAAAATAACATAAAATTCATAGACTAAACAGTAGTCACATTAAGGTAATTTTTTTACCGCATCGGTGGCAAACAAGCATGCGGCCCGCCTGGTTGTAAACGGTCACCGTATCCTTTGGACGCCTGCAACTCCAGGAGTGTTACATGCACGTTGCCGACCCTATACGAACCTGTGCACTTCTTTTTTGAAGATCCCCATATGGAAAACCCCTCCCCTCGAGAAAACCTCGACCTCATTCCACAACCGGAGCGTCCGCGGGAACCTTTCCTTTTAAACCGCACAGTGCGCGACCATTTAGGTTCAGATTCTAGGGTGTGAAGATGCCGTGCCGACGGCGTGCGGTATGGTGATAGAAAGCGGCCGTTGGCATCATATCAATTCTTCAGGACACAGCCCATTGTACAAGTGGTAGAACACACACAAGGAGGCAGTCTTTCCTTAGACTTAAAGGTTCAATAAGCATCGATCGCTTATGAGTTTGGGAACGTCAACGAATCATACAGCGCGCCTTTTGATTCGAAGAGTTCAAGCTGGTACCCATAGGTATCTAACAGCAGTGCTATTCCATATGGGGTGTGACTTGCGACTTATACAGGGTGGAATTTCTAAATGGGTCAGTGAGGGCAGCTACCAGATCCCGTGCTGCTACGCAAAAACGGTCTTAGAAGACCTTCCCTCGATTTCAAATTAATGAAGATTGGCGTTGGAAAAACATACAGAATTTGGAAAAAACATACAGGATGCGAGAAAAAGGTCATTTTTAACAAAGGTTTTTTTTATGCCAATCGATCCTATTTCTATCCAGGATCAAAAGCTTGTATGGGACCAAAAAAAATAAACGGCTAGAAAAGCCACAAATCGAAGAAAACATTTCTCATACAATTTGTACTAAAATTAACTTTTATTTTTCACATTCTATTTTTTTATGCCAAACGATTCCATTCCTATCCAGTATCAATCGTTTCCTAGGGGTCAACTTAAGGTAATGTACTAAAAAGCCAGAAATTAAAAAAAAAACTATTACACATTTACTATGGAGAAAACGTGACATTTTATTAACATTTCTCTGTCTCGCCAATCAGTCCTGTCAAGTTTAAGGACCATAATACTGTATGAAGACATTACTGTAGGACTGATGGGCGAGATAGAAAACTGAATAAAATTTCACGTTTTCGCCATAGTAAATGTATGGAAAAAGTTTACTTTAATTTGTGGCTTTTTAGTACATTACCTTAAGTTGACCCCTAGGAAACTATTGATACTGGATAGGAATAGAATCGATTGATGGAATCGGTCTCTGATCAGATCGTGTTTGTCTAGATTAGTTTTAGGAGCATTTTGTTAATTATACGCTCCATGACCTTTAATAGTGATAGGCCCGTAATTCGATGAGTCTTTTTTAAGCCCAGGGTAGGCACCCTGGCATGTAGGCACATGCCGTTAGTTGCTAGAGAGTGTGACACAACTCAGGAGCACACAGCTTCAGCACAACTGATGGTATGCCGTCTGGTGCGCTAGACGTATAAATGTTCAAGGATAGCATCTGCCGCCTAATATCCCTCTGACTGATGGAGATTTATGGCAGAGCATGCGCACCAGGGGAGCTAAGTCAAGGTCGAGTCCGAGGCAAAAAGAGTGCCTAGAAGATCGGCTTTCTTTTGCGCGGTGAGCCCACCGCGAGGCCCACCGAAATGCTGATGGTAATCTGGCCAGATTACCATTAGCATTTCGCAGTAACGGCCCGGTAATTATTTAGAAAATTTTGAAATTAGGTTATTACAACAATGTAAAAACAGCTCATATATAATGCAATTAGAATTGAAGTGAACTTCCATAATATGCATAAAACCTTATTCAAAGTCCAGTATTTTTCGTAAAATAGCAACAATACTTAATAAATCGAAAAATTTCACAACAGCCTGTTAATGGCGATATGGTCTACTAACTGAACGGTTAGCACTGTTGTTATTGGAGAGTTATAAACGATGCTCCGATATAAATACAATGTCGCGCGACGCTGTGCGGCGTAAGCGCCATCGACAATGAGGTCCCTTTTCATAGAAAATGCCCCATTTCATCCGTTTTGGGATTTTGGGATAGTTTATTTATTCTATCACACATAGTGTAAGCGGTTCGCATAAAAAAACCGCAAATCGATGTACGGGTTAGCCGTTTGGCACACGCATATTAGAGGTCAAAACAAAATGTTTGACCCGCAGTTCCTAAAAAAAATTCCCTTAGGGTCCTGCTGAAACATTTATATTGTTGTATGGAAAAAAATTTTTTTTTTTTCAAAACCTATCGTGTGTGGTATCATGCGAAAGGGCTTTTTGAGGCGATTCTAAAAATATACCATATCATTACATTTCAGCCATTTTTTTTAATTTAAAACAAAAAGAATTTTCAAAACATACCAAGTTTGGACTCCTCCAGATATAATGTGGCAGATTTTTTTTGTACAATATACCACAAATGATAACTGTACGTTATCTGTACGTTATGTTAACTGTATTCTTAATATTGTAATATTGAAAAATTAAACACATGAAAAATATTTAAAAAAGTTCTTAATGGAATTATTATCAAAATTGCTGCCTTGGGGTTAGATATCAAGATATTACGTATCATTTGTGGTATATTGTACAAAAAAAATCAGTAAGGTACATATATCGTATCTGAAGGATACAATCTTGATATTTTGTGTCAAAAACTAAACAAACTATACCAACTGATGAAAAGGCGCAGTTAAAGGGTTAAAGAGGTATTCCCCGTTGGATATATAGATATTACGTATCATTTTACGATTAATATCTGCAGTACAGTTCCATAAGTCTCGTAAAATAGGTATTGTAGTAGAACTGTGTCACTTTGTAAAATTGTTTTTTTTTTTTGTTAAAATGATATTATTTTCAAAATTGCTTTCTTGGGGTTGGATATGAGATATGAGGATATCTCGTATCATTTGTGGTATATTGTACAAAAAATATCAGCAATATCGTATCTGGAGGAGCCCAAACTTGGTATGTTTTGAAAATTCTTTTTGTTTTAATAAAAAAAATGGCTGAAATGTAATGATGTGGTATATTTTTAGAATCGCCTCAAAAGTCGTATGATACCCGCACACGATAGGTTTTCACACGATAGGTTTTCGAAAAATTATTCTTTTTCCATACAAAAAAAAATGTTTTACCACCCCTCCTAAGGGAATTTTTTTTAGGAAATGCGGGTCAAAAATTTTGTTTTGACCTATAGTATGCGTGTGCCAAACGGCTAACCTGTACATCAATTTGCGGTTTTTTTTGAAATTGGGGTCGAGCGGCTTCCACTAAACTCTCTGTTGCCTGTCAACTAATAGTGCAAAAAGCAACACTTCAAAATTCTTAAATTTAAGTAAAGGATACAAAATCGGGTATTATTCGATGGAAACTGCTGCCTTGGTACCCAAATCCTTTCTCGTGCGTACACAAAGCTCTAAAGTTCTCGGCAGTTTTGGGCACAACATCAGCTCGTAGCATTATAATTATCCGTCCAAGTTCCTGCTTTGAGACACTCATGTCAAAATATACTTGAGGATTCCTCTTCTCTGCAGGTTTGGTCGGTATCTGAAAATTATTAAATAATTTGTTTTTACATCTATCTAATGTAACAAGTGGCTATATATTGAGTATATTTATGGTATTTAATCATAATCATAATCATTTTATTCATAAAACCAATTTACATGTCAAAAACTTATAATTACAATACAGTTAAAATATAAATCGAGATAAAACTTAAAATTAATATCTAAACAATAAATATACAATTAGGTGTAACAAAAACAAAAAATTAAATAAAGTAAATCATGGTCGAAATTAGAAATAAATATCAAAAAACAAAAAAAAAAGATCCAATTAATTTGTGGCTTAAATATGAAGTTAAGTATCGCTTTTGGAAAATAAGAAAGTAGAATGGTAATTACTCTTTTATAGATGGAAATGATATTGCATGTATGGTAATGATGATGTGTGAACTAATTTATTATGTTTTAAACCCATATTAAAAAAAAAAACTGGCAAAGTGCGAGTCGGACTCGCGTTCCAAGGGTTCCGTACATTACACAATTTAAACAATGAATTTTTATGTGAAATGTCTTTAAAAACCCCGTAGGGGTCGGATCAAAAACTAAGTAATTAAGTCCGACTCACGCTTGACTGCACATTTCTAATAGGTTTTCCGGTGATCTATAGGTAAAGATCTATCTTGTGTATTTTTTTCAAAATTTTTGACCAAGTAGTTTCGGAGATAAAGGAGGGGAATGGTCATTTTTTGCCTATTTTCTTGAATAACTTCTAAACTATTTATCTTAAAATTATAAAAAAAATATATTTGAGATTCTCACAATGAGCTCTTTCATTTGATATGTAACACGATATAGTTTGACAAACTTTATTTTTTCATTTTCTCATTACCCCCCATAAGTGGCCTCCGTGTTTAAAATTAATTTGCTTACATTACATGTCCATCTTTGGGTCACAAACTTACATATGTGTACCTAATTTCAACTTAATTGGTCCAGTAGTTTCGGAGAAAATAGGCTGTGACAGACGTACAGACAGACAGACGCACGAGTGATCCTATAAGGGTTTCGTTTGTTCCTTTTGAGGTACGGAACCCTAATTATGTAAGAATTTTTGTACATAAGACTAGCTACACAAATTATTTTCGGAAAATTGCAATAAATACATTATATTTACATAAATAAATAAATAACAAGTATTTGTATTGTATATTTTTACTAAATTTATAATCCGAAATAATCAATTTAAGTATTTTTATTGCTTTTTAGGGTTCCGTACCCAAAGGGTAAAAACGGGACCCTATTACTAAGACTTCGCTGTCTGTCTGTCTGTCCGTCTGTCACCAGGCTGTATCTCATGAACCGTGATAGCTAGACAGTTGAAATTTTCACAGATAATATATTTCTGTTGCCGCTATAACAACAAATACTAAAAACAGGAAAAATATATTAAAGGAGGGCTCCCATACAACCAACGTGATTTTTTGCCATTTTTATAGGTAATGGTACGGAACCCTTCGTGCGCGACTCCTACTCGCACTTGGCCGGTTTTTTTTTCCAATGTTAGTATCATATTATCAATACCTATTTTATTCTTATTATCAGTTAAAACCCGCATCTTCCATTATAAACTGCATATCTCGGTATTTTTGTCAAAATAGAAAACTTTATTTCTAGAATACAAATAATAGTAGTTAATAACTATTATGCCACATATAGAGCAGGCTCCATAGTGCACTGCCTTATGGGAATATAGTTCAGATCCGGAAACCGCTTTCAACTTTTAGTATGTTGCTGGGCATGGTACTGGGTCTCTAAAACTGCCGGGAGACAGCGGCGCCGGCCATCTACTTCAGCGGAATGACGTCATCAAAATGACTCCCGCCTCGGTGAGAATATTGCATATTGCACCCAAACTATGCATTGCACATACACGTGTGGGGTATTAAACGAAAGCCAATAAAATATTATATACTTCACTAGTACACTATGTACCAAAATATACAATAGTTTAAGAGAAATTTAATAATAAATCAAAATGATGAAGAAAAAAATTCGATTATTTGGGTTTTTCAACCAAACCAAAAGTCGGACGTTAAAGCAATGTACTACAAAATTAAAGCTCATGTCTTAAGCCATACACTGATATCAAAATAATCAAAATCAGACCAAAAATGTGAAAATTATGCATCAAAATATAGGTATTTGCTAGAAGAAATGCATTAAAGTTAAAAAAATCGAAATTGGTCATTTTCAGGAGAGGTGGGAGTATCTCACCATGCCATTTGGGCTGAAGAACGCAAGTTGTGTGTATCAAAGGGCAATCATGAAGGCGTTAGGTGATCTAGCGCACTGTTTTGTTGTGGTTTACATAGACGATCTGCTGATTTTGTTATCTACCGTTGAAGAAGGTCTCGAGCGTCTTTTTTTTTATCTATTCTAAAGCGTCTTAAAATTGTGCTAGAGGTGTTGACAAAAGCAGGTCTTTCTTTAAACTTATCTTCATTCTTGAAAAGGCGTATAGAGTTTTTAGGCTATGTCATTGAAGATGGTCGTGTGCAACCAAATCCAACCAAAGTTGAAGCGCTAACTAAGCTTCCTCCGCCAACGACCATTACCCAGCTCCGTCAATTTATAGGGTTGGCGTCATATTTTCGGCAGTTTATTCGCGATTTTTCCAAAACCATGACTCCTCTATACAAACTGACGAGTAGGAAGAACAAGTCTCTTGATTGGCGACCAGAGCATGAGGAGGTTCGTCAAAAGATCATTGCGCAGCTGTCTACCGAGCCTGTGTTAATGATCTACAATCCATATTTCCCGATAGAAGTTCACACTGATGCGAGTGCGGATGGCTACGGTGCTATTCTTCTGCAAAAGGTAGACAACAAACAACATGTCGTTGCTTACTACAGCCGCCGTACATCTCCAGCTGAATCCCGGTACCACTCATTTGAATTAGAGACCATGGCGGTGGTCAACGCTGTCATGTACTTTAAGCACTATTTGCAAGGTCGTAAATTCAAGGTTGTCACAGATTGCAGTTCCGTGAAGGCCTCAAAGACTAAAGTTGATCTGTCCCCGCGTGTGCACCGTTGGTGGGCATACCTGCAATCGTTCGATTTCAGCATTGAACACCGTCAGGGCACTAGGATGTCTCATGTTGATTGTCTGTCTCGAAATCCTGTCCCAGCTGAACCCTCAACTCCGATAAAGCTTGTAGATCAAAAACGTGTCAATTTAGCAACTCTGTCTGATACATGGTTACAGGCTGAACAAGAAAAGGACAAGGAAATTCTCAAAATTATGTCTGATCTGCAGAATGAAGTCTTGTCAGAGGATGTTAGGAAAACATACGAGGTTCGCACTAATATTCTCCACCGTAAAGTGCAGCGCAATGGGCGAACTCGTTGTGTTCCTATGGTTCCGCGTGCTTTCAGGTGGGCGGTTATCAACAACGTTCACGAATCGATTATGCATCTTGGATGGGAGAAAACTCGAGAAAGTTTATGACCATTATTGGTTCCCAGGCATGTCCAAGTACGTTCGTAGGTTTGTTGATAGCTGCATCACGTGCAAATTATCCAAGCCACACTCTGGGCGAGTCCAGGCTGAATTGCATTCGATTCCGAAGACCCCCATACCTTGGCATACGGTCCACATGGATGCTTCTGGTAAGCTCAGTGGTAAAAATCATGTCAAGGAGTATGTGTTCGTCATGATAGATGCATTCACGAAGTATGTTCATTTGATTCATTCGAAAAACATCGATAACAACCGTAGCATTAGGGCTCTCAATAGTAGCATATCTTTGTTCGGCGCTCCGCAACAGGTGATCGCGGATCAAGGGCGTTGTTTTTCTAGTAAGGAATTCTCGAACTTTTGTCGCAGTCATAATATCAAATTGCATCTTATCGCAACTGGTGCTAGTCGTGCTAATGGGCAGGTCGAAAGGGTCATGGGTACATTAAAAAGTATGTTGACTTCGGCAGAAACCAGTAAAGATCGATCCTGGCAGGATGCTCTAGGTGATATTCAGTTAGCCATGAACTCTACGGTCAACCGCGTTACCAAAGCTAGCCCCCTTGAGCTGTTAATAGGCAAGGTTGCCAGACCACTTAATTTGATGGCGCTTGATGACAATGATGCTATTGACTTAGATACAATAAGAGAGCAGGCATCCCGAAACATGGTGAAAAGCGCGAAATATGATAAAGAGCGATTCGATAGTAATAAAGCCAAAGTTCAAAGTTGCGCCGCAGGTGATTATGTTTTAATTGAGAATGAGGAAAGGAACCAGTTAAAATTGGACCCTAAATTTAAGGGACCTTTCAAAGTCATTGAAGTTCTCGATGGTGACAGATATGTGATAAAGTCGCTCACGTCTAATAGAACGTACAAATACTCTCACGATAGAGTCAGAAAAATGCCCGAGCAACAGGTTCCTCCTGAATTGGACTTGGCTTGCGATGATTCTGATAGTGCCACAATTTCAGACTAAAATTTTGATTTGAATTCACACTTTTTTTTTTTGGTATGCTTTCGATGGACTGGAGGCAGCCCGATGGACTGGGCACTACTGTTTTGCTTTCGATGGACTGAAGGCAGCCCGATGGACTGGGCACTACTGTTTTGCTTTCGATGGACTGAAGGCACGCCCGATGGACTGGGCATTGTCTAGTAACTGCATCGGAAGTTCCGGAGCATGTAAGAGGTGCACGTGGTCTGCTTTTTATGTGCAGAATACTCTTTGCGAGGAGTAGCACTTACGCGGCTGAGATGGTTAACTTCTGATGGGTTATTAGGTACTAGCAAGCCGATGGACTGGCGTATCATCCGTGTGATGAAGACACCGAAGGAGGACTGGTGTAATTCCGTGAAGTGTGAATTCAGGTTGATTTTTGTATATTCTGTTTTATTAATCCGATGTATGGCATTTGGCACTATCATATGAAATCACAATCTGATTATATTTTGACCCTAATACTATTTCTTTGCAAATTGTGCTGATTGCAATAAACACCATGTGTGAATTTATGTTGTCATAATTCAAGTTTTATGTCAGGATTAGCCGAGCGAAATACTTTTGATTTTATTTGTTTACAGATAATGCTCCCGAGGACGGGTGATGGTCAAGATGGCTGTGTCGAATTGTGATGGCGGCGCCACCAGTTAGCAATGATGTTTATTAATATTTTCATTTTTTTGTTTGTCATAAGCAGGTAGCTTCATGTAAACAATCCGTGCAGATCATAATTGTTCGATCGCTGTCAACTGGTAGCGACACCTGTTGACTGTAACCATAAATCATTTAATTTTCTTACTTGCAACACCTTGTTCAAATCTTAATTCTTAGTTATGTTGGCCAACCTGTATACGTGTTTGCGGCTGTTCTTTATTCTGATTTGGTTGTTTAGAACTAAGTTGGCCAACCTGTAGGTACACAGTTTCCGTTCTTGCTTTATTCTGATTGGCTCTTGTTAATTTAAATGGAAACTTTAATTTAGAGTTTAGTTGGTCAAACTGTATACTCTTTCCGGTCGTTCTATTTTCTGACTGGTTCTCGATTGTAATTGTTATCTTGATAACACACTGGAAACGCAAGCATTGGGTTTATAACTTAATTCTGATTGGTGGACATGGCTCTTGGCGGAAGACGGTATGGAGGTGGTGAAATGAAACCACGAGGAGAGGACATTTTGATCTAGCATTCGGTGCGAAGTAGACGTGCTCGCCAAGAGACTTGTCAGTTTCCACTATACCTAGGTTACCTAAATACCTAGCTGTTATAAGCTATTAGTTCTAATATAGTTCGATATCTTGCGTTTTGTAACAAGTGTTATTTCTTATTGCGTTAGTGCAAATAAAAGTTATTAATCAAAGTTTATAAAGCTCATCGCTATGTCCGTAACCCGTGATAACGCCCAGTCTCCTATTCCGGCCGCTCCAGCCGGGCTAGCACATGACAGCCGCGAGAGTATCTCGCCGCGACATAGACTACCCGTCCCCCTTTAATTCATACAGTTAGTAAAAAACGGGTAGTCTATCTCGCGGTGAGATACTGTCGCGTCAATCATGTGCTCGGCCTACTGATCCGACATATATAGGTATATACACGAACTTTTCTAAAAAAAGTGATTTTTCTTTGTTTGTAGCTCCTAAAATATACAATGTTTTTATAAATAATGTATTAACGAATCATAATATATTTAATAACCTTTCGTTTGATATAGCACACGTGTATGTATGACTCATGGTATAGTTATAATTTAGATTTTGCAAATTTCGGTAGTGGTCACATGTATGACGCCATTATTTGTCACTCAGGCACGATAGAGATTGTCTCCCAGCAGTTTTATGATCCTTTTTATATTGCCAATAACATACTAGAAGCTTATGCGGATTATCCTGAAAATGACCAATTTCGTTTTTTTTTACTTTAATGCATTTGTTCTAGCAAATACCTACATTTTGATGCATAATTTTCACATTTTTGGCCTGATTTTGATTATTTTGATATCAGTGTATGGCTTAAGACATCAGCTTTAATTTTGTAGTATTTACATTGCTTTAACGTCCGACTTTTGGTTTGGTTGAAAAACCCAAATAATCGATTTTTTTTTCATCATTTTGATCTATTGTATATTTTGGAACATAGTGTTTAAGTGAAATATATAATATTTTATTAGCTTTCGTTTAATACCCCACACGTGTATGTGCAATGCATAGTTTGGGTGCAAAATGCAATATTCGCAACGAAGCGAGAGTCATTTTGATGACTTCATTCCGCTGAAGTAGATGGCCGACGCCGCTGTCTCCCGGCAGTTTTGGAGACCCAGTACCATGCCCAACAACATACTAAAATTTGGTTGCGGTTTCCGGATCTGAACTATCTCTTCGACCGTTTCCCATAAGGCATAGTACTACCAATGAGATGTTCGTTTGCAAAAATAGCGCACCGCGGTTTAACTTCTGATCCTTGTAGTGGGGTTCCTACGCTCCTAGAAACCCGATGTTGCCGGGCTGAAAAGTGGTGCCGTTACCCCCACCAGCCCTTTGAATTTCCCCCTTACAATTCTCATACATTAGCTATCGAAAAAATCCCACCTTTTGCACAAATTAGACTAATTTGAGTCTAGCTCTTAGCCTAATTAAACTACCTAATTAATACTACATACTACTACTACATTGTCATATTTTTTGTTTCCAAAAGCTAGTATTTATATGAGATTTAGACTTTAAAAAGAAGTTGCACGGACCGGCCCCTCAGTGAAGTTCAGTTTGCAAAAATTGCGGACCTCATTCTGACTTCTGATATACATTGTATTGTTAGCATTTTATATTCTGTACTATTTTTATATTATATAGTATTATTCCAAGCTTAACAACGGAACGGCTTAATAAAACAATATGGCTAATACTGTACCAACATAAGGTGATTGTAATATTATTTCTAATGACAGTTATTGAAAGCCCGCCAAAAAGCATACTTTGAGCGTGTAGGGCTGATATATGTTATCTGTGACAACTTAGCCTTGCCTGTCAACTTGTAAAGAATTACGGCTTAAATGAGAAAACCACTAAAACCAGATTTGTAAAACTAATATTAATTAAAAACCTGTCAAGAAGAACATCGTCTTTATATTTGTAGGCAGCATACGAATCCCCAGAACGAGGCTCACAAGGTGGGCTATCAATTCAGAAGTGGGATAAGTTGGAGCAGCTTGCTTCAAAACCGACGCCCGCCAGTTGGAAAATATGTTATTTCTATAAATTGGGAGCCAAAGGTCAGAGAATTCCAGTTGTTTTCATCTGTTTCCACTGTGTTTTGGCAGTCTGAAGAGTTACTAACAAATCTGGGAGTTGGAGAAAGTGATATCTGTTTAAGGAAAACTAACCTATTTGAATAAACTAACTAATTAAATTAAGATTACATAGCGTTTTTTGTGTCGTGAATATTCATGTGTGTAATTTCTTTCTTTTTTTTTGGTAATTGAAATATCTCCAATAGCTGTAATAGTACCCAGTGATTAATAATGTGTTTGGCTTCTCGTGAGCGTATTGATTCTGAATATTACATTTGAATTTTACTCTGAATTTACTTGCTGTAACTATCATTCTCTTTGTATATTTGATTTGTTTTGATATTGTCAGTTTTTAACAGTAAAAGTGAAAATGGGAAGATCCCATGGTTGTAGTAGAAAGTGTGGCTGGAGAAGTAAGACAAAAGTCAAGTGCAAGTACTGATCCATCCTTCCGAGGATGCACCATATAAACAAGTAGGTCTCATGATAGGGCACACACATATAAAAATAAGTGTAGTTGTAATGTAGGTATTCATCTCATTTTCATAGATGGTACCAAGGCTTGCTATCAGTTCTTTTCACAGGGCCTGAATGGAGATGGAAATTAAAAATGGCTTTTCTTATTAATGAATATTATGGAGATAAACATGTTCAAACTGATATTGGACAGCGCTTAGCCCTTATGATAAATTGGTAATCAGCATGACATATCCGGTGAAATGGCTGGTTCAGGTAACGGTAATGATGGGGAAGAGTATAATTGAAATGAATAAAAATAACCATTTTAAGTCAATTTATATCAGCAGGGTGCAATACTAGGCATAGGTTGATTTTGATAGCCCGAGCATCCTGAGGAGAGAAACTAATGCTTGAAATTTACTCATGGACCTAGTCCATGTCACCTTGATAACTTAATTGTGGGGCTTTTGCAATTTGTTAGTTAAGCATGTATGAAGGAAAGTAGTTACTGTAGAAGTAGACAATGTCAGAATGATAATTTTTTTTTTTTTTTTTTTTAACTAGTTTATATATGATCCGTATAGAATGTTGTTAAAATTATTGATGACTTATGGGGTGTATGAATCTATAAGTAAATATGTTTTCTTTTCAAGTCCTGTAATGTTTATGTATAGACTTTGGAGCATTATACACAGTTACTCCTGAGGGATTATGTACAATTCATCGGGCTCACAAGCTATTGCAGGCACTTTAGTTGCAGCCAGTTAATGGTCTTATAAAAGCAAATTATACCTATTCTACAAATTATTAGAACACGGACCGTTGCCTAGTACTTTAGGATGATTTAGGAATAAAATATGTTATATGTTCAAGATATATCTAAAGTATACCAAAAATATGAATGCCAAATAATAATTTCCCAAAGTTAGGAATATTATAAACTTTGCTAGACCATTAAAGTAGTAGATGATGGTATTGCCATTTGCAGCACAATGACCAAACATGATTTCATACCTAGAGTTGCGCAATGATATAATATTTTACAAGCAAGACCCGTTGTTGTGGAGATCTCTGGGGAAGGCCTATGTCCAGCAGTGGACGTCTTTTGGCTGATATGATGATAATGAAGGGTACAAGCTTATGTACAACTTAGAGAGGGTACTAAAATACTCCCATCAATCATAACAAGGTGTTACGGTGTACAAGAAAACTTATATGTGACTGTGAGATAAGTATACTAGTATGCATACTTAGGTAGTGGTTCAGAGTGAAAGCAAAGGGTAAAAATGGTTACTATCAAAGCAATTGATTTATGCTAAAGATGTTATTAAATAGAAAAGTAATAATGATGATATATGTGAAAAATTGCTATCAACTGATGTTTATTAATCATATACTGCATAAGATATTAACTATTTATAAAGATAAATTTAAAATTGTGATAAGATTCCTACAAGAGTAAGAGTAATATGAATTGTGCTAAATAATGTAACTGTGAAAGATGTACATTCTACGAGTATTACAACATGTTATTCAGTGAGCCAGAAAATCTTAGAATGTAATCTAATCATAAAAGATATTTCAATACAACTTGTTATGGAGCGAAACAGAGAAGCTTCTGATATTGTGTGATTAAGAGATATGAAGGTACTTATCCATGATTATTTTCTAAAAGTGAGTTAGAGAATTTTGTGATAAAAAAGTTTTTTATAATAATTTATAACACAGTTATTATAAGAGCGAATTTATAAATAATAATATGGCAATTTAGTATATGCCTAAAAATAAAAGAGTGATTCAGTAGTGATTCAGTACAAAAATCTTACAATTATTCAAATTGAGCGAGTGATACAGTGAGTCAGGTGAATAGCTGCAAGGCTGTAGTAAATTAATAATAGTGAGTCGGTGATATGTAAATCCATGTATTTTGTATTAAATGAGTAACAGTGAGTCAATGACATGAGTCCTTGTATTGATGTAGTAAATGAGAAAAAGTGAGTCAGCTGTCAGTGATTTGTAAATCCATGTATTTTGTATTAAATGAGTAACAGTGAGAAAATGACATGTATTGATATAGTAAATGAGTAACAGTGAGTCAATGACATGAGAGTCTATGTAGTGATGTATAAGGTGAGTAACAGTGAGTCAAATGTCATGTGAATCCATGTATTGATGTATTAAGTGAAAAACAGTGAGTCAATGACATGTGAATCCATGTATTGATGTATTAAATGAGTAACAGTGAGTCAATAACATGCGAATCCATGTATTGATGTAGTTTATAAGTAACAGTGAGTCAATGACATGTGAATGCATGCATTGATGTAGTTTGTAAGAAACAGTGAGTCAATAACATGTGAAGGCATGTATTGATGTAGTTTATAAGTGAGTCGTTGCAGGCATTGGAGGAATGCCTGTAGTGATGTAGTTCGTAAGTTGAATAAAATTGATTCTATCATCTGTTGTTATGTTGTGCATTATGTGAAATGTGGATTAAGTGTATTTAACTCTTTAAAACGTAGAGACGCGTTATATTCCAGGATTGGCCGACTGTTAGCATTTTATATTCTGTACTATTTTTATATTATATATAGTATTATTCCAAGCTTAACAACGTAACGGCTTAATAAAACAATATGGCTAATACTGAACCAACATAAGGTGATTGTAATATTATTTCTAATGACAGTTATTGAAAGCCCGCCAAAAAGCATACTTTGAGCGTGTAGGGCTGATATATGTTATCTGTGACAACTTAGCCTTGCCTATCAACTTGTAAAGAATTACGACTTAAATGAGAAAACCACTAAAACCAGATTTGTAAAACTAATATTAATTAACCCTTAAATGCATAATGATGTATATATGCATCGTATATTTGATGGTCCGTGGCTCAATATGCAGCTATCCAAAATCACATTTATTACTTTTATACAGCATGACACATCTATTTCAATTTATTAAAAAGTTATACAAAAAATCATGCATTTAAGGGTTAAAAACCTGTCAAGAAGAACATCGTCTTTATATTTGTAGGCAGCATACGAATCCCCAGAACGAGGCTCACAAGGTGGGCTATCAATATAGATCCCAGACATCCAATTAACAGATGTTGCCAACCAGTTTTGTGGTCCCCCTCCCCCCCCCCCCCTTCCCCCCCTCACAAATATTATTAGTAAATTACAAAGACTTTTGGTTTTAATTATTGAATTTCATTAGAAAAGTTGTACTTAAGACGATTCTCGCTGATTGGTCTTGAGCGTCTCAGCCTCTCTGTACCCGCACCTCGCTCACTGCGATCGTACGTGAATTTCGTCTCGGCGTGTGCGGTGCACAACGAGGTTCAAAGAATAAGCTACAGCCCAGAGGCGCGCGGCATTTGGCGCTATACCTCGTATTTGTGTATCTTTTGCAGATATTTTGTCGTTTGAGTATGAGTAGATCATGCGTTTAGTGGAGGTCGTGAATTATAATAAAAATATATTCCCTTATGCATTATACTTTACAAGCCACAATTAGTTAATTTGTGTTTTATCTGTTTCCTACAAATAAATACCTAAGTCAAATCGACAGATTAAGATTTATAGCTAAAGCTTGGTATGTACTAAATTGAGGCGTACAGTGCGTTTATTTTATACAGGTTTTTCTTTAATCTGTAATAAATATATATAAATAATGCCATTAATAGTTAACTTATAAAATTAAAGTACCTACTACCTACATATACTACTACTACAAATGTGTTATTTTTCGAAGATCGATGTTTTCTCAAACATTACGTGGTAATATCATAATTATTAGGGTTCCGTGCCCAAAGGGTAAAAACGGGACCCTATTACTAAGACCCCGCTGTCCGTCTGTCCGTCCGTCCGTCTGTCTGTCTGTCACCAGGCTGTATCTCATGAACCGTGATAGCTAGACAGTTGAAATTTTCACAGATGATGTATTTCTGTTGCCGCTATAACAGCAAATACTAAAAACAGAATAATATAAATATTTAAATGGGGCTCCCATACAACAAACGTGATTTTTTTGCTGTTTTTTTCTGTAATGGTACGGAACCCTTCGTGCGCGAGTCCGACTCGCACTTGGCCGGTTTTTATTACAAGCGAGCCACAACCAAATCAGCGCTTTGCAGTCATTTATTTTTTTAGTGGTGAACGGCTATGTATGATGAACCCCTGTGGACGTCAGCTGCCGCTCCGTTGATCGGTTGAGGAATGGCAGCTACCGAAACACGCAAAAAAGTTGTCATCGCCTCCCGCTTGATACTGTGTCAGATGATAGTTTAGATGCTATTGTGAATTAAAAAATGGTCAGCCGGTTGTATCTCGGTGGACCGTCAGCTGGTCACATGAACATATAAAAAAATCTTTTCAGTCATCGCATCCCATTTCATACTTTGTCAGATGGTAGTTTAGACGATATTGTTAATAAAACAAATCGTCGGCCGGTTGTATCGCGGTGGAAAGACCGTCAGCTATTAAAACATTATTGTTAGTTTTAAAATAATTTTAATTGATTTAGCCGTTTAGTAAAAATAACCAAAGTTACCCGCAATATGGCCCGTTTTATTATTTTTATTACGGTAAAACTATACATATCAGGAAAAAAGTTAAATGTTATAATTGTTGAACAATAAATGAAGATTCATATATATTTTTTTCATAATTTTTTGTTTACCCATTTAGAAGACATAATACACCAAGTTGACCCAATGAAATAATTACTGATTTTTAGTAAAAAACTTTTTTTATAAAAAATCTAGCGATAACATAGGTTTTTTTGTACTCTATTTTAGGAAGATTAATAAGCTTTGAAATGATACTAAATAACCTGATAGCTTTCCTATAAAAATGCTGAGTATAAGAAATTCAATTTCCTATAATACAGTTGCGAAAAAATAAGATAAACAACAAGTAAGGTTCGCAGTGAACATTTTTGACATTATGAAGAGGTGGTTTTTTTTTAGCTTTTATTCGACTAGAATCGATTTTGTTATTATTATTGAACCCACTTCAGTTTTTTTTTTTCAAATGCATATTCTAGTATAAGACAGAAACAATTGTAAATATAAAACATTTTGAGTTTTAATCGTGTGTCGATAGATGGCAGTGAATTTACTGTGGTTACAAAATTTACTATGACATTACCAGTCTATCCTATTATATCCTCTTTGATATACATAACAGAAGTTTGTAGACCTTGATATCTTAAAGTGCTATAAATAGTTTCAATTCTTCTCTGTTCTTCTCTTTGAGAAATAAACTCCCTACAGTTACCACTTAACAGGTGGGAAAAAATATTACCGAAGGTAACCAATATTGCCTACTTTCTGTGTGTCCACACAGCTGGGGAGGGCGTGGGCGGTTCCGCCTTTTGTATATAAAAATTAAATATTGAAAATAATTTTAGTATGAGATGAAACTTACTATGTTAGCCTGAGATACAGACACCTCTTTCGCTTCATCTTCTGCACCATCTTTGGCTAAAGGCAATGTTTCACCAGCATGTTTTTGGAGCCATGTGTCTTCCGACCAGACAGGGCGAGTTGAGCCTTCTTTTATGCGCTGTGGTGCAGCTATATTTACACGAACTGTGCGTCCAAACAGCTCTGAATCATTCTGCAAATACCAATAATACAATTGATAATCAGCCTTTTATTTTATTACAGATAAAGCGTCACATCAAGTTCTCATAACCAAGGTGCGGAATTCTTATAGCAAAAATTCAAATGTCAAAGGGACCAAATGATTTTATCAACAATCGATAACTGACACAGCATGACAATAAGAATGTATTTTTTGTGTTTTATTTTTTAAACTATGTATAAATAGGTTCTTTAAATAATTATAGGGCCAAGTATCTAAAACCAAATTTAATAAATCTCCTGCATCAGATACAGAAGGTATATAATTTATTATATGTATAGGTATCTTAGGTTTTAATGAAATAAATGTATATAATTAGCAATAACCATAAAACAAATGAATGGCTGAGACAACAGAGCAAAGTCAATGATGTTATAAAACGCGTAGCCAATTTGAAGTGGGAATCGGCTGGTCATATAGCACGAAAGACCGATTCGTGGAGCAAACGACTACTCGAGTGGCGACCATGGGGGGAAGAGCGTCAAAGTAGACCCCAGATGCGTTGGACATTAAGAATACTGTGGGGAAACAGTGGCTCCAAGTCGCACAGAACCGCGACGATTGGCGCAAAATGAAGGAGGCCTACACCCAAAGGGTAGAAAAAGGCTAAAGAAAGAGAGAGAGAATTAGCAATAAATGTATTTGAAACGTTTTCAGCATGAGGAGAAAACCGAAATCATACTGAATAAGTAGGTACTCGATGAAAAACACCGATAACAAGAAAAGTTTATAAAATATTATGTGCTGATCAATGCACACTAAAAGAGGCAGTTAGCAACCTGAAAACATTGCTAGGCTTCATGGAGGAGCTGGAGTGGTTAGAGTAGCGCTACCTTGTTTCTCGCAAAATAGGCACAATAGCTGTCGAGTTGCGGAAAATGCCCAGAAGCACTAACTAGCACTAACTATGTGCTGATCAAATAAATGTAAACTTTCAATTGTATTCCTAATTATTACACTTATTTGACCTGATTTAAATATCGATAAAACATTGTATTCTCTCCCCTTGACATTTGAATTTTTGCTATGAGAATTCTGCCCTTTGCTCACGACCTGACACACTGTCTATTTTCAGCATAAAAACGGATCCGTTACTAAAAGATATTAAATCTATTTTTAAACTATCATCATTCTTCATATCTTCTCCTTCTTATGCAATAGTACAGGCCATAAGATCCTTCAGCATTTGAATTTTAAGAACTCTATTATAAAAAAATAGTCCTTATGTTACTCTATATACACTAAAACTAGCGGAGGTTATTTTAGCCTTACTTAGTTCCACATGTTCAGTCAGCATCAAATAAATAGTCACAGCCAAAATGAACAAATGTAATGTAACACATCCTTATTTCTTTGGTAACAAAACACAAAGGAGCATTGCTATATATTTCGCCACTTTGTCTGTGACCCTTTGAGATTCCTAAACTGTTGTCTGCTACAGCATTTGGCTGTTCTTCTAATGTTTCCCAACCCCAATTATAGCCGTAGGAAATTTAATTGACTTGAAACTATGTGACCCTGTTGAGGTCATCAAAAATACCAACCTTTGGTCTTGTTGGAATAAGGGTACACCGGGTGTAAGGGGGAATAACGCTAGCTGAAAAGCCACACATTCGTCAGCAAACTAGTCTTAAAAGAGAAGTAAAAACCATGTGACTTGGTTATCATTACCGTCACTTACCATGTTATCGATGGCAGCCAAAGCATCCTCAGCGTTCTCAAATTCAATGAACGCAAAACCTCTGTGCTTCTCAGTTTCATAATCCAGGGGTATTTGGACATCAACAAGCTCTCCAAAGGGCACAAACGCGGCGTTAAGAATTTTGTCATTTACTTCCTCCGACAAGCCACCGACATAAATTGTGCGCTTAGAATTAGGTTTGCTTGTCATTTTATAATTGCAGTTTTTGACACGTGACCACCTCAAATAAAACAATGAGCCAATTTAAACTGAGAAAAGTCCTTTAGCGCACAAAATATGCACTTAATGGGAATAACATAGATGCGGCTTACCGCGTGCGCCCGTAAGGGATAGATAGACATAGATGACGTCATAAACGTGGTCGTGGGGATACCATATTGGGAAAAATTACCCCAATATTTGATATCACGTTGGGGCGATTACCCTGGAGGCAAAGTTAGCTTGTTTGATGGCTTAGACATAGTATAGTAGTTATAGACATGTAATCGAGCGACCAGGGGTAAGAGAAAGACATATTCATGTATTAACAGGTTAATATATGGCAGCATAATCCTTTTTCTCTTTCACTTATAAATTTCGGTATTTCGCCATCGCCTCCTACCTATGCTGCCATAACCCGACCATGAAAAAAAACCCGGTCGGTGATAAGGACAAAGCATGGCACTATTTTCTCTTTCCTCTTATAGGAATCGCAATAAGACTGTCTTTCTCTATCAAAGAGTGTCAGGCCCTTGTTTGACGGTATTAAAATTGTTGAATAAAATGTCAATGGGCCGTTCTTTTTAGGCGTATGAACAATAAAATACCTCCTATAATTCGCGCAGGTGGTACAAAACTAAACATGTTTAGTAAATAAAACGTAAAATAAAATGTATTATGAGTTTTAATTTTAAGAAATCACAAATAGCAATCACATTATTCACACCAATTAATGTACACCACATTTAATCTTCACATTTGTTTTTTTTTGGAATTAGAAGTACGAAAAACTTCGAGGTCAAAATTACCCATAAAATTATGATATTTTCATCTGGTATCCCTAACATGATTGTTATGTAGCTAAATCATGAATCTAGTATAACTGGATCGGTCATGAGGGGTGGGGGAAAATGACCGAACGGGATAGTCTTATGTATCTTTCAGTAGGAGTAGCAGAGAAAGCGCTGTTATTGTTTGTCCTTGTCATAGTTTCACTTTTCCACCGCTGCCACCTCAGAATAATGACTAAAGCAAAGAAGCCGGACAAAAATAAAAGCTTGGTAAAAGATATCGTATTCACAACACGTTATTACTTTTTGTCTATGAGTGAGTGAGACAACAATCCGCAAGTTCTTTCGTTTTTTTCAGTATTGTCATAAGATAAACTGAGGGAAATGTCAAATGGTCCTATGTGGTTCTATAATATAATCCAGCCAAATAAAATATATGTTCGTTATTTCACAGGTAGGTGTCAACTGTAACAACTTGACATAGTCGTATTATTTTAGTTGAAATATTTCGGGATGTTTCAGCGGTCATCTTGGTTTATTTTAATTATATTTTTGCTATTCCTGAAAGATTGTTGGAAAACGTGCTGAGTTTTTATTTGTAATGGTTTGAAGTTCCCTTTGTGATAATGTCTTGTGTGATCGAGGGCTGTAAATCGAATACAGGAAGAAAAGAAAATACGCACGAACCGATAACCTTTAATCGGTGAGTTTTGTTCAATTTTGAAGAAATTTATTTATAGGACCTGACCCTAAACATAGAAATCGATATGTTGTTTATGTAATTATTACTTGCATTCAAGTCTATATAGATTTTTGCATATATTTTCGAACTTTTCTGCTAAGTATGAAAGGTTATATTTTTGGCATAGTGATGTATCGACCTCAGATTAATAACCTATCGACATTTACAGCTTTCTTATAGTTTGGCCCAGGACTGTCTCATTTTAATTGATGAGTACAGTCAAGGGCATAAATATATATACATTCCCAGTCTCAAAAATATGTGTACGCTCAGACAATAAAATCGTGTTCACATATTTTTAAGCCATTTGTCTGGATCGATATTTTTGCCTTCGACTGTACCTATAGTTTTCTTTGTTCTTACTTACTGACAGATTGTGTTTGCCAGACTATAGTTTAATACTAAAAACCGGTCAAGTGCGGGTCGGACGCGCGCACCAAGGGGACCGTACTTTTTAGTATTTGTTGTTATAGCGGCAACAGAAATACATCATCTGTGAAAATTTCAACTGTCTAGCTATCACGGTTCATGAGATACAGCCTGGTGACAGACAGACGGACAGCGAAGTATTAGTAATAGGGTCCCGTTTTTACCCCTTGGGTACGGAACCCTAATAAAATGATCATTGATGAATGTTCCTTTTATTAATATTGTTGGTCACAAAACTCAACTTTTTATTTCAGATTTCCAAAGGACGAGGAATAGGGGATATTACTGCAATGTTCTGCCACCAGAGTGCAGCACTAGCTTTTTTAGTGCACCGTAGAGTAACTTATTCATACTGTACCTTTAACAGGTTTTTGACAAGTTTTCAGGGGACCTACCGGAAAACTCGAATCCGAAATTTCGTTATCTAGCTGCCTCTTTATCGCTCGAATACGCAAGAGTGACAGAGATGTTAAATAACGAAAGTTCGATTTTCTTGTTTCGCGATAGACCCTCAGATTGTGATAATGGCGCCACCTACGCCGAGTTTCGCGTAATATTCCCTATTATTAAATAATAATAAAATATTACACGAACGTTTTTTTTTATTATTTCCTATTTGGTACAGTCAGCTGCAGAGAAAAGGTACCCCACGTCCATACTAATGTACAGAACTTTGTATGCAGGGGGGTGCCTTTTCTCTGCAGCTGACTGTACATGACTAGAAACTATACTTAGTCTTTTAGCATTAGAAAAAACGGTAAATCATTTCCACGTGTCTTTTTATTGACAAGTTTTTTTATAAATATAACAATATTTTACTTATGAAAGCAAAAGTATGTAAATGATCGTATATTATATTTGTTGTGACTTATTTTCCAAGTGTTTTTCGATAAAACGACACGTTAAGATCGCTCGCCTTCTTTCTAATGATAAAAAAACGAGAGGTATAGTTAGACGGTTCTGAGTGGTAGACTGCAAATGAGATAAAAGCTATATTAGGTACATGCATTAATCCTCATATCAGGCGGCTCTTTGATTCCAAGGATTGCATAATTTTTATACTTTTTAACGATTTTTAGAATATGAAAATTATAAAAAGTGTAAAAGTTATGCAATCCTTGTATTCCACGCATTTCATTTCATTTCATTTCAACGAGCCGCCTCGCCTGCTACAGATTTCTTGAAATTGCCGCGTTTTTTCAGGTTCAACTTTCATTAGCCAGACTATTATCAATTTGCCAATTTCGTGATTATTATTTTACACGGCACAAACTTATGCATAATTTATCGATATAAAAAGTCGACACAGTTACATCCCTAGCAAATTATCAAACTTATGACACCGTACGTAAATGAGAAATAACAAGCATATATGCATCTCTTTTCGGCACATTATCTAATTCGTAAGGAAGTAAAGTACGGGTATACATATTTGCGAAGTATTTTTGCCCGACTTCTATGCTTTAGTCATTATTCTGAGGCTGCCACAACCGAGGTTGTGGCAAACAAATAAGTACGTGACATGTGATGTTTGTTCGTTGCTTGTTTAATTATCGTTGTTTTGTATGAAATTGTGCTTTCTCTTATGAAATATAGTGATGGTTAGCGTTTTTAATTGCTTGAACTTTGATAAAATACTGGTGAATTGTTCTGTAATCGGCTGTAATAGCCGCTCTGAGCAAAAATATGAGATCATAACCTTTCACACGTAAGTACGGTATTTTACACCTTCCTCTTAACGCAATATGTGAGAATAACACCGTAAAATTACGTTACACTTAAAGCAATGTAGAAACAAACGATTTCAATAAAAATATCACAATTATTTACGCAAATTAACAAAACATTATTTGTAAAATTATCCGCCCTAGTCTGGCTAATGAAAGTTGAAACTGGAGAAACGCGGCAATTTCAAGAAATCTGTATGTAGCAGGCGGCTCGTTGAATACAAGGATTGCATAACTTTTATAATTTTCATATTCTAAAAATCATTAAAAAGTATAAAAATTATGCAATCCTTGGAATCAAAGAGCCGCCTGATATGAGGATTAATGTATGTACCTAATATAGCTTTCATCTCATTTGCAGTCTACCACTCGGAACCGTCTAACTATACCTCTCGTTTTTTTATCATTAGAAAGAAGGCGAGCGATCTTAACGTGTCGTTTTATCGAAAAACACTTTGAAAATAAGTCACAACAAATATAATATACGATCATTTACATACTTTTGCTTTCATAAGTAAAATATTGCTATATTTATAAAAAAACTTGTCAATAAAAAGACACGTGGAGATGCTTTACCGTTTTTTCTAATGCTAAAAGACTAAGTATAGTTTCTAGTCATGTACCAAATAAGAAATGAAAAAAAAACGTTCGTGTAATATATAACTTTTTTATTTAATAATAGGGAATGTTACGCGAAACTCGGCGTAGGTATCACAATCTGAGGGTCTATCGCGAAACAAGAAAATCGAACTTTCGTTATCTAACATTTCTGTCACTCTTGCGTATTCGAGCGATAAAGAGGCAGCTAGATAACGAAATTTCGGATTCGAATTTTCCGGTAGGTCCCCTAAAAACTTATCAAAAACCTGTTAATAATAATAATAATAAGCCCGCAGGGCAGCTTGTGGCGAGCTGTTGGGGAGTGACGACCCCACGGACCCGAGTGCTCCAGAGAGTCGGTCAGGGTCTCCGTCTCCGGCGTGTCTTCGTCGGTCGGAGTGGACCCCAAGGGGACCCGCAGGACTCTCAGCTCTGGCTTGCCTTCATTGGTCGTCCAGAGGGAAGTCGTAAGAGCTATATGCTCCAGGGGTGGAAGTGAAAGATGCATAAGACGCGAGTTGGCACAGTGGCTGGTAACAGCCATTGGGTAGAAAGCGGCGCACACCTCTCGACACCCCTGAGCCTCTCACACC
This sequence comes from Cydia strobilella, assembly GCF_947568885.1. Lineage (NCBI taxonomy): Eukaryota > Metazoa > Arthropoda > Insecta > Lepidoptera > Tortricidae > Cydia > Cydia strobilella. The sequence goes on from NC_086068.1 coordinate 36,822,260, forward strand.
GGTGTTGCTCCTGGTCGTCTTTACGACGGCAGTTTCAGGGGCCCATCTAGTCAGCGGCGAGTCACCGCCTGCCTCGATAACGTGTACAGACATTGTTATGGCAGGTGTCCGGACCTCTCAGCAATAGCCCAATCTTTCGACCAGCCAAACTTCAATCCATAAACCGGTATACTGTTCACTTTTTCTACAATAGTCCCAATGCCTGCTGCGACCGGTTCATGGGTGTCTATTGTTGCACCTGTGAACGGGTTCCAGCAGGTATTCTACATGACATTAAAGCTCTCCAAGGGGCCTCTACGTGTTGGATAAGACCGGGATTTATAGGCCCGTGAAATCCAGAAGGGGATACAAATAATAATAATAATAAAATGTTTTATTGCAGGTATAAAAAAAAACCCATACACTTCTTAATAACTAACTATAAACTAGCTAAACAAACGAAAATAAAAATATTGAGTATTAAATATAATTCAATACTCAATATTGTTATTTCCGGTTCTCATTCTGATGAACAGATAGCCAGTGCCTAAAAACATGACTATTTGGGTTCTCACTTATCGTCCTCAGAATTTCGTACTTGGAACTTCTAATAGCTTCCCAAAAGGAGGCTACTCTTGCTCTGAGAATCGCGAAGAAGTTAGGTACTCTGGCCGTCGCAAACATGTCTGTTGCACTACAGCAGGGGTCGGCAACCTTTTAGCAGCCAAGGGCCACATAGCGGTTAGCAAAATTGCAGCGGGCCGCACACTTAATAATTCGTGAATTTATTAGACAAAAGGCTACATTGTCGTTTGTCAAAAAGGACACCTTTTAATATACATTTTTATGCAAAAGAGTGCCGAAATTCAGATCGCGCTTCGCGAGTTCTTACATACAGGGCGCCCCTACGCGTCTTACATGCAGGGCTCTTGCGGCGTCCCTCACAGTTATTCAGCGCCATTCGCGCGCTCTTACATACACACTTAAAGGTCGGGCGGAGCCGGACATTCATCGCGCTTGGCGCGCTCTTACATGCAGGGCTCCAGCGGCGTCCTTCACAGTTATTCAGCGCGCTTCGCGCGCTCTTACATTCAGGGCGCCTGCGGTGTCCCTCAGTTATTCAGCGCTATTCGCGCGCTCTTACATACAGACTTAAAGGTCGGGCGGAGACGGACATTCATCACGCTTGGCGCGCTCTTACATGCAGGGCGCCTGCGGGTTTCGTCACAGTTATTCAGCGCCCTTCGCGCGCTCACACACACAGGGCGCCTGCGGTGCCCCTCACACTTAAAGGTCGGGCGAAGTCCGACATTCAGCTTTTACATGCAGGGCGCCCTTAAAGGTCGGGCGAAGCCCGACATCCAGCGAACCCTCTACACTTAAAGGTCGGGCGAAACCCGACATTCAGCGTGCTTCGCGCGCTCTTACATTGCGATAGGCAGACACTCATATTGGCACGTCTGTGCATATTGAGTGATCAGCACATTTAATGTAGATCTTGTGATAACCCAACCCAATTCCAAATAATTAAATTGAAATGAAAGACTTTTCTTTTTCACTCGATCACTTTAGTGACGTAGGACTGATGTAACCCGGAGGCTCGCGGGCCGCATGCGGCCCGCGGGCCGCCGGTTGCCGACCCCTGCACTACAGTATCTAGGCTTTTGCATCAGGATACGATATGCATCATTATACTGTACCCTGATGCTACTATACGCCCGCCTCGTGTACCTAGTCCATAACTGGCACGTGTAAAAGCTTTGGCAATATGCTTTAAATAGCGCGATTTTGACCTCGTCTGAGCAACGACCGAATTTACGTGCCAGCATATTGCAACGAACGGACAGAGCCCTTCTCTCTCTTTCAATATCTGCGTCATCGTGTAAGGTCTCCGTCACAATATGACCAAGATATTTGACCGACGTTGCAATCCGAACTGGTTGTCCATTCAAGAACACTCGTGGGACCCTGTCCGGACCCTTTCCACACCTAAAAACCAGCAGGTCAGATTTGTTCACGTTATATACCAATCCGTGATTAGCTGCATACGCTCACAAATCGCTAGTAGGTCACTGATACCATGGATCGAGCTGCTTAGAAGCACCATATCGTCTGCATAGCTAAGGTTATTTAAGTAAACATTACCTATATGACAGCCTATTCTGGTACTTCTCAGCTCCTCGATCGGGCCATTGACATAGATGTTGAACAGGTCCGGAGAGGTTAGCCCTCCTTGGCGCACGCCACGTTCTAACCTATAATCATTAGAAAGTACGTCTCCCCATCTTACATTGTTTGTTTGGTTCTCGTACCAAAATCTCAACAGACTCACGACATCCGACGCTACCCCAGACCCAAGCAGTTTCTTCCAAAGTAGGTTATAATTAACCAGGTCGAAAGCCCTGCTTAGGTCCAGGAAGCACGCGTACACCGATGTGCCTCTTTGGGTGTAATAGTTTACACAGTGTTTAAGCGAAAATATGGCGGAATCTGTCGAGAGTTGGGGCCGAAAACCAAATTGTGCATCACTTACTTTAACATTCCTCATCAGTTCGGGCTGCAACAATCTCTCCAAGATCTTACCGACTACGGTACCAAGAGATATTGGCCTATAGTTTTTTATATAATTTGGGTAGAGCTAATAGGTCCTCGGCAACATTTTTAAATGGAAACGTCTCCACAGCTAATGACATCTCGAGCTAATTCATCAACTGTTTCATTGCCTTTTATCCCTCTATGACCAGGAAACCAAGCAATGGAAACGGAATACCCTTTAAGATGACATTTTAACAATAGGCTACGAATTTGATAAATTATTGGGTTATTGGATTTAGATTTGAAAGGAATTCTAGATATTGCTTGGAGAGAACTAAAATATAATTGTTATTTAACATGCATAATTAGGATAAACTTTAATGCTTTCAGGATTCCAAAGCACTCACCACTGTACACAGAGGATTCGGGAGGCAACTTTTATCTTTTGGTAAATATTGGATTGAATATGAAGTACTCCAATACCAACATTACAACCATTGACGGACATCTTAGAAGCATCGGTATACATATGGTTAGCACCCCGACAATCAGTGCCAATAAAACCCAGAAATTGTTGGTTTTGCTCTATATCATTCTTTGAAAAACCTAAATTTAGGAGAACTGGAGGAACTAGTGTAAGAGACTCATATTCATGCTGAAAAATGGGAAGTGTAGAACAATGGGAGCTGAAATAGATTAAATTTTTGAAAACTTTTGATTAAACAAGGAGGACTCTTGTGTGTCCAATAGTTGGAAGTAGTTATTTGAAGAAGAAGGTTAAACAAGATAATCCAGAGTTGATGATTAGAGAGATATTGTATAACAATGGACTTAATACCGATCCTTGTGGTAATCCTCTCCACACTAAACGAGAAATTATATTGTTGTCATCGATAAAAAGACTAATAGACCGTTCAGATAAAAGGTATAAAGGCTGTCCCAGAAGTAAAGAGACAACTTTCAAAGAGAAAAGTTTTGGTGTCGTTTCATCTACGATTTCGTTATCTGTCAGTTAAAGTGGGAATTTCGTTACTGCATATTAGTTTTTCAAAATGAATGATCAGAATATAAAACACTTGCTAATAGGATTATTAACAATTGCCTTTATTTTACGAGTTTCAAACTAAAAAGGATATATAGTAAAACACTTTCTTCAAGTAAAAGCTAGACAAACTGTATATATACAATAATAAGGTTTTAAGAAGATTCCGGTTAGAAATAGGACAATCACGGTGCCTCAAAATATTAACAGAGTTAAATCTATTTTTGATAAGACCTTTAACGTCCGTCAGAGTGGCAGCGGATCGGATGGAGTACACGGGCCAAAAAGTGAGAAGTCAAAGTAGGCGGTTGCATCTCTTTCTAATTAGGGTGACCATAAGTCATACGTATGTGGGATATTAGGATAAGTTGGAATGTATAGTTTGGCCAAGATCTTTTTTCATTCATGCATAGGAAGTCAGAGAGAATGGATATAGTTTTTTTCTCCTCTGTAAAACGCTTCACAAAACCTTACTTAATTTAGTCGTTATAAAAGCTGTTACTGATGACAGACAGACTGACAGACGGACAGCGGAGTCTTAGTGAAGGGTCCCGTTTTTACCCTTTGGGTACGGAACCCTAAAAATGGTCTCTTTTTTCATTTGTAGTCTGCCTCTTTCGCACTCATGGTATGTTCATATACGTAATGGCTTCTCTTTTGCACACTTCAGCTATTCTTTAAGCGTCATCGACGTCATCGTAGTTAATTGCACCTTTTTTTTTAATTGCCGCCTTCGTGTACTGACGGAAATGTGTGTTCAACTTATATAGAATATTATGTATAAATGTGTCTGTAATATTTAAGGATTTTGGATTTAAATTTTGGCAATTATATAGCTCTCATTACGTGCACAAATAAATCATTTATCTATCTATCTATCAACCAAATAATTAAACATGCCAAAATAAAGATATACTTATTTAGGTAAACTTATTTTTACATTAAGTAAGTACGTAGGTAATAAGAACTCTGTAATGCCGATTCACATCGTGCCGACATCATAGTCACCCTAATGAGTTTGACAATGTTTTCTTGTATTTTTATCGTAAACTTTAATAGTTGAGGCTTACCTGTGAAAAGATATACCACAATACTTTAACTTCTGCAACCTTTCACACAACATCTTTTACCCATTTCATACTTTTTTTCGCAAATAAATCTTGAGCGCCGCCATTCATGTATTTTAAAAATTTCTTTATCAAGTTGGGGATACCAATTAATATTCAAAGTTACTACATCTACCATATTAAAATTAATGTATTTTTTGTTGTGCACATGCTTGGTTAAATCAGTTAATAATATTGACATTATAACTATTTACAAATTACGTAAAAGATATCAGAACCGCACTCTGAATATAGCACTTAAATAATATAAGAAGATATTTAATTTTAGTAGTTATTGATATAAATACTACCAAAATGGTATTTTTTTAACATTGGCAACATGTGCGAGTGGGACACCGCGACCCACTTTTGCTATCTCATGTGGACCGTTTTCTCTAGTCTGGTACGAACACCTTTCTGGCTCGGTGATAAGGTTCAATTTAGTATGGCAAAAAAAGTGACAGCTCGCTCCTGTTTAGGGTATAACTTCATGCAGCGGATAAATTAAAAGTATCAAGTCGTCTGTCGCCAGAATGAAAAAAGAACGATCTAGGTTTAAAACAATATGTGCAACAAACTCCTTATAGTCATACTTGTTATGAACAAAATGCTGCACTTCATGATAAAAGCAAGCCGCTTTGCACAGTGATAGAAGGGACCAAACTGAGCGATTTGACCCGCAGCAGCGGCAGTTTCACCCCTTAGGAACAGAGATGGCGCCACTTCTTTAAAAAATATTTCAAAAAATTCTACAAGCTAAACCAATGAACCGATTTAATTATTTAATATCTCAAATGAAAGCTCATTATATACATTACTTTTTAAAAAATACTAAAAAAATATATACTGAATACTTTCGACAAAAAAACGGCATGTTAAGTTTTTTTTTACTCGATTGATAGTTTTTTACTTGATTTATCAAAAAAAATAGTTTAATTCATGTATATATTACTGAATAAATAACAAGTATTATAAAAAAACCCGACACCGATACCTCTCATACTTCACGAAATATGAAAGTTTGAATGTGAGTGTAAATTTCTTCAAAATATATTTCATAAAATTCTGCAAGCTAAACTATTTGACCGATTTCAATGTTTAACATCTTAAATAAAAGCTCATTATATACGTTACTTACAAAAAAATACTCAAAAAACATATACTGAATATTTTTGGCAAAAAACGGCAATTTAAGTTTTTTTTTCTAACTCGATTGATAGTTTTACTTGATTTCTTAAAAAAAATTAAGGAACGAATAGTTTAATAAATATATATATATAGTACTGAGTATATAAAAAGTATTATAAAAAAACCGACACCGATACCTTTCATTCTTCACGAAATATTTAAGTTCAATTATGCACGCTCTTACAAATACATTTATTTAGAAGAAATCTTCAACCGCAGTAAGTGCACTGATTTTAAATATGAAATGTGTCATATGAAAAGAAATCACCCAATTTATTTTAATAAATAAAAAATAAATAAATAAAAACCGAATAAAGTTTTTTCCTGGTGCTGAATTAGAAAAAAATATAACAAATCTAAAATTAGTAATTATTTTTATTTAGCCCTTGAAGTAGCAGGAACCGCCTCGCGGACAATGAACGTCATTTAAATTTGGAATTTGATTAATTAAAATAAAATCGAAATTCCTTCAACTCAAAAATGACGTATGCCACTTGAAGTGAATACATTTGTAAAAAAAAACTTAAATGTCCTCTTCGGGTTCACCGGTAGATGTAGAACTGAAAAAGAAAAGTCGTTTTGAAGTACTCGTACCATTCCAATACTACAAAATCACTGATCATACATGAATTATTTTTGTGCCTAGTTGATTACCAATAAACCTATAATTTTGTGCCAGACCTATAATCAGTGGTCAGCATGCAAAATAACCCTGGATTGAAAATTACATTAACACCTTTGATTTGTACAGCCACCTTTGCATGATTTATACTGGGTTGTGCACGGTAAGCTGACGCGGCGACACCCACAACGCATAGTTTCGCAGCCAGATCTGCAGCCACAATGGTCCAAGAGGCTTAATTGCGACCAAACCGCTGTAATTGCCGACCATTCTGGAGTCCAACTCTCGTTTTCCTTAGTCCATCCCCAAGAAGATGGACATGGTATGGAAACTTCTGGTTTCAGAGCGTTTTCCCATATATGGTCCGCTTGGTAAGCCGATTGAAGTGCATGTTTATAGAGAGCAGCTGATGTAGGTGTTAGGGTTGGCAGGTTCCAATTTCTCGGCCAAATCAGATTTGTTCCTTGAACGAAGCTCTCCATTGACTGACAACGAAGGTGGACAAATTTAGTTTTCCTACTGGAAGAATTCGTTCAGATCAAGCTGCCTTTCTCTGGCCACTATAAAAAGACGGTAAAATAGAAGTACGTCAACTTTTATGTTTTTGATTTTGTCAGTTGTCAGGTGTGTACCTACATATTTTAATTTTAGTATAAAGTAACCCTAGATTTGTGTTATTGTTTAAGCGGGCCATATATGGGGAAACGCTCTGAAACCAGAATTTTCCATACCATGTCCATCTTCTTGGGGATGGACTAAGGAAAAAGAGAGTTGGACTCCAGAATGGTCGGCAGTTACAGCGATTTGGTCGCAATTAAACCTCTTGGACCATTGTGGCTGCAAATCTGGCTGCGAAACTATGCGTTGTGGGTGTCGTCGCGTTAGCTTACTAGCTTAGTAGCTTACCATGCACAGCCCAGTGTAAATCATGCAAAGGTGGCTGTACAAATCAAAAGTAAGTTAATGTAATTTTCAATCCAGGGTTATTTTGCATGCTGACCACTGATTATAGGTCTGGCACAAAATTATAGGTTTAATGGTAATCAACTAGGCACAAAAATAATTCAACAGTAATCTACAGGCACAAAAATAATTCATGTACCTATGATCAGTGATTTTGTAGTATTGGAATGGTACGAGTACTTCAAAACGACTCTTCTTTTTCAGTTCTACATCTACCGGTGAACCCGAAGAGGACATTTAAGTTGTTTGTTTACAAATGTAGTCACTTTAAATAAAAATAATTTCTACTTTAGGTTTGTTATATTTTTTGTAATTCAGCACCAGGAAAAAACTTTATTTAGTTTTTATTTATTAAAATAAATTTGGGTGATTTCTTTTCATATGACACATTTCATATTAAAATCAGTGCACTTACTGCGGTTGAAGATTTCTTTTAAATAAATTTATTTGTAAGAGTGTGCATAATTGAACCTAAATATTTCGTGAAGAATGAAAGGTATCGTTGTCGGTTTTTTTTGTAATACTTTTTATATACTCAGTACTATTTAAGAAATTATGTTAAAACTATCAATCGAGCAAGAAAAAAAAATTAAGATGCCTTTTTTGACAAAAGTATTCAGTATATGTTTTTTCGTATTTTTTTTATAGGAATGTATATAATGAGCTTTTATTTGAGATATTTAACATTGAAATCCGTCAAATAGATTTGCGTGTAGAATTTTTTAAAATATATTTTGAAGAAATTTACACTCACATTCAAACTTTCATATTTCGTGAAGTATGAGAGGTATCGGTGTCGGGTTTTTTTATAATACTTGTTATTTGTTCAGTAATTTATACATGCATTAAACTATTCATGTTCCATACATTTTTTTTGAGAAATCAAGTAAAAACTATCAATCGTAAAAAAAAAAAACTTAAGATACCGATTTTTGTCGAAAGTATTCAGTATATATTTTTTGAGTAATGTTTTAAAAGTAATGTATATAATGAATGAGCTTTCATTTGAGATATTAAATATTTAAATCGGTTCATTGGTTTAGCTTGTAGAATTTTTTGAAATATTTTTTTAAGAAGTGGCGCCATCTCTGTTCCTAAGGGGTGAAACTTGCGCTGCTCCCTAGTTTGGTCCCTACTAGCACCGTGCAAAGCGGCTTGCTTTTATCATGAAGTGCAGCATCCGGGCAAAAAAAGGCCATAACAAGTATGACTATTATAGATATGTAAAGGATCAAGAGGAGCATATATGCCAAAAGAGGTAACCAATAAATTTATAAAAGTTAGCTGAAAAAAATACTCAACGATTTATTGACGATTGTTCTTGACGATTGACGATTGTGTGACTATGTTCCGGCGAATCCCAATGATGCTTATGAAGGAAACTTTTCCGTACAACCATTCATTAACTTCCATTCAGTGATATAGATGTGACTTAGGACCAATAAATTGTACCAAACGCCAATTTTTTTAGGAAATACTTTCTATGGCAAAAGGAGTGGCTGCAAAACCGTGAACAGCCGTAGTATGACTGGCCGCGAAAAATCTAAGAAAAAAAATTGTCAGTTGTCGTAGGAGTAAATTCGGTATGAATCTAATAACTTAATTAACTTTACAATGCATGTGCTCGAAAAGTGCGTTTCCTACGGAGCCATATCATGCTGAAAGTACTACTTTTCCGCACTAGTGCTTTTTGTTTTCAATTTTTTTTTACAGTACATATGGTGCTACTTTCTCGCACTAGTGCGGAAAAGAGCACTTTTCCGCACTAGTGCTTTTTGTTTTAATTTTTTTAATAATTAAACTTATTTGCCATGATATGTTTTTTTATTTACTCGCACAATGCATAGTAAAACATTGTATGATACACGTGCGTAAAGATGATTTCCGACTCGTATTCCTTTATACACTCGTCGGAAATCATACACTTTCCGCACTAGTTGCATAAATAGCTATTGTGACTACTTTCAACAAAAATCATTACTTTTAATGTTTACCTTAAATTTAATATCTTGAAAATAGATTTGTCTCTTTACTTCCGGGACCCCCATTATTACAAAGTTACTCGACATTTCTGGAATGCCTAACTTGAGAAGCTTATCTTGTAACACTGCAACCAAAACATTATCATAAGCAGCACTTATATCAAGAAAAGCAGCTACTATTGACTCATTTTTAGAAAATGCCAATCGTATGCGTGCAATTAATATTGACAAACTATCATAGGTAGATCTACCTTTTCCGAACCCAAACTGACTATGAGATAGTAATTGGTTCTTCTCAACAAAAAATTCTAGCCTTTTTTAAATTAAGTGTTCAGCTACTTTTGCAAATACTGAGGAGAGGGGCAATAGGGCGATAGGAAGAAACATCTGATGCTGGTTTATTGGTTTTTAAAATAGGAATAACTATTTGGGATCTCCATGAATCTGGTACATGAATAATCGAATTTACTATGCCTTAATAATAAGAAAGTATGCCATCACTGGCATTTACTAAAAATGAGTAAGGCACTCCATCTTTCACCAGGAGCACTATCTTTTAAATTGCTTAATACACCTTTTAATTCCTTCATTTTAAAAGGGCAATTAAAGGTGGGATCTAAACAAGGATCGTATAAATAGATTGCAGGTTGGAACTCATACTCTTCAGGAACAGATGAAGGAGCTAGTCTGTCTATAAATTGTTGTGCAAGATTAGAAGGCAATGTCCGGCTTTAGGGGTTCGTTGAAAGCATGTCTGAACCTTTTGATGTTGTTCCATACTATAGAAGGTTTTACATTAGGATTGAGAGACGCACAAAATCGTCTCCAACCTTCATATTTCTTCCTACGCAACAATTTCTTATTATCACGCGCCACCTGCATGCACGACTCAAAGTTTTCAGTTGTCATAGAATGACGGTAAAGTTTTTCAGCCTCCTTTCGTTTTTTAATGGCTTGGGAACAGTCCTGATCCCATCAAGGAGGAGAGGGAATTTCTTCTATATTCATATTCATATATTTTTTGATAAAGTAAATTACACGTCCAGAGTACATAAAATAAAATTACAAAAGTAAACATCGTTTAAACTTAAAAACAAATCATAGCATACATATATCTTAAAGCGAAAACGGAAATACAATAATATATCATGTCAGTCGTAATTATAAATTCAAATAATTCTAAATTTGGTCACATAATTTTAAATAGTGTATAGTAATTCATATAATAATGAATAAATTAAAAATAAAGATTCACAATGAAAATAATGTCCCATGAAAACAGCGAAATTAGACTTTTACATCGTGTGTGTGGATCGATGACACCCCTGTCGAAAAATTCGTCGATAGTGTAGCACGCCATCTCTAGTAATGTTTTTTTTTAATTTTATTAGTAAATGTGACATCACTAGAGATATCTCTGATTTCAGCAGGTAATGTGTTGAATAGTCTGACCCCCAAAACACCAAGTGATTTCCTCGCTTTAGCGGTAGTATGGGCCGGCACCAGAAGGAGACTTCCACCGCGCGTGCTTCTACCTGACTGCTGCTCACGGGTTTTATACGAGCTGAGATTGCTTCTTACGTACTTACACCCTTCTAAGATGTAAACACTAGGTAATGTAATAATTTTGTGCTTAATCAATAAGTCGTGTGCTGAGTGGTCGTAAGGTTTCCTCGCGATTATTCGTATTGCTCGCTTTTGAAGCTTAAATACTCGCTCACGATCAGCCGCTGTCCCCCAAAGGTCGACAGTTAAATAATCTATGCTTAAATATCTCTACAGTTAAATTTTAACTTAAATATCTCTACAGTTAAGTTTTGAAATTTTTCCAGTCAGCATTACATAAATTGTACTTAAGCCTAGGGCTAGGTTTCGAAGATGGTCGTTTTGATGAAGGAAATGAGACTATAATTGTAAAATGATCACTATCAAATGTAGAATCTAGAGTTTGCCAGGTGAAAGAGGAGGCCAGTTCAGCGGAGCAAATGGATAAATCAACAGCACTGGGAGATTCTGTAGGCGCTGTACGGCGAGTCGGAGAGCCAGTATTTAGGACACATAGATTGTAATCATCTAGAATTTTTAGAACACGATGTCCATTGTAGCTGGATACTGAACTGCCCCAAAACTGATGGTGCGAATTGAAATCTCCTAGAATCAACAATTGCCTAGGTAAAGAAGAGATGATTTGATCTAATTCGTTAAAAATAGAAGATGATTGATGAGGAATATATACAGAGAGAATGCAGATGTTATTTACAATGGCAGCAACAATTGAAAAATCATCACTATGAGATGGGAGATGAAGAGATGAGAATGATTCAGAATTCCTGATGAATAAAGCTACTCCACCCCACCCATCAGGACGGTCCTCTCTGAGGCATGAATACCCAGTAGCTCTGAGAAGAGCTCCAGGCTTGAGCCATGTCTCAGACAGGGCAAAAACACATGGATTAAATTTATTCAATAAATTAATGAAATCATGCTTTTTATTGATTATGCTTCTGCAATTCCATTGGATTATATTGTCCATTATTTTTAATTGCAAAAGTAAGAGAGTCAATCATAGGGGCAACGTTAGAAGACAGCAGTCCTATCACGCGCAATATGATAATAACCATTTCACGCGCAATATGACAATAACCGTGCTAAGCCCGCAGTGCACCTCGCTTATCGCGAGCGGGTGACGTAGTCCTTTGTATTCGCATCTAGTTTTAACTAATAGCAAATGCAGTCGTCAATTCTGTTTGTTCGTAGATTTATTTTGTATTGTTTATTAGTTTTTAAGGTTTTTGTTTATTTTCTTTGTAAATATGTATATAATGTTTACTATAGTAATGTTTAGTTATATTTAGGTTTTAGTTTTATTTCTTATTTATAGGATTTTAATAAGAGATAACGGTAAACCGTTACAACTAAATTACTACAGTTGAGCACCTATGTATCATCCATCCTCTCACAAAACCTCAGACATTCACTGCACACAGCCGTCCATCGCCACGCAAACATATCGCAGTCAGTAGCTGATGTCAGGAGCGCATTCCATAGTGTGAGAGCACGAAGAAGTGGCGAGTTCTTACGCGAAACAGTGCGTGCCGCCGGCACTCAGGCACTGCCAATAAGTCGCGTCGGCGGGGCCTGAGACCCATCCTGGGAACGTCAGGGACAAACAGTCGTACCAGGCGGCACACCAGCTCTGGGCAGTAAAGCCGTAGTCAATAAAGAAAAGTTTCGCCTGACCTCTAACGAGTTGTAACAGAGGGTCCCTAACAAGAATTTGGTTGGGTACAAAAACGGGTAATATACCCGTACAATTTCTCGTACAAGGATCTTAAAAAGGCTTTTTGAACTTTCTCGAGTAACAAGGCATACGTTGACTCATGTGGGTGCCTGTTGGAGTTGCATGAACGTACTGGCACATCACTACTACAAGGTTTTAAATGTGTGTCACTTATTATACTCTGTCAATTCTGATATATTGCGAAAATGTGTATAATCTAATTTTAATGTGTTTTAATGTGATTAAGAAAATAAAACAAACGTTTATTATTAGAAATATAATTATTCTTTCATCCGCCTCTCCACCCAACAAGTGGTAGCAGAGCGTGGTTGGCTAGTTAAATGTAGTCGGTGAAAATAAAACTTCGTTCAAAATGAGCACGTCGGCAGCAACCACTTCGTCGTCGTACCATCACATCGAAGCCCTAACAAAAGAAAACTATGATACGTGGTATCTCCAAGCGCAAGCAGTGCTAATCAAAAATGGCCTGTGGGGATACGCAAGTGGAGAGATACCCGAGCCGACTGAAACTAGCGACGAGACGGAGAAGAAAGAATTTCTACGCAAAGATCAACTAGCACGGTCAGAATTATTACTACTCATCTCGCCTTCAGAGCTGAAGCAAATAAAAAGTTGCAAAACTTCATCCGAGCTTTGGAAAAAACTGAAAAACATTTATCAAAGTACTGGTCCCGCAAGAAAAGCAACACTGCTAAAGCATCTCATACTGAAAAAGCATGATAACGGTGACGTCCGCGAACATCTAAACGACTTCATGGACACCGTAGATAAACTGGCAGACATGAGCATAACTTTAAATAGTGATCTACTAAGTATAATGATGCTATACAGCTTACCTGCTTCGTTCGAAAACTTCAGAATAGCGGTAGAATCGAGGGATACCCTACCAAAGCCTGAAGAGCTGAAAATTAAAATTATAGAAGAAAGCGAAGCTAGACAAAACCAAGATACGCAAAAAGAAAGATGAGAAGGTGCATTCTATTCCAAGAAAAAGCCAAAATACTGTCAGAAATGCAAGAAAAAGGGGCATAATACCGAGGAATGCTGGAGCAAGAAAAATAAACCTCAACCAAATCAACAATTCCACAAAAGGGAAGAGAAAACTTCAGCATCACGCCTACTTGTCTGTCCATCACCTCTGCAGATACCTAGTGCCTGGACAGCGGCTGCACGTCCCATATGTGTGCACAGGAAGATCATTTTGAGAACATGAACTCTGAAACTGGAACTTTGCGCCTAGCGTCTGAAAATCACATCGCTAAAGTTGAAGGAAAAGGCAAAGTACGTATAAACATCTGCAACGAAACAATTAACCTCCATGATGCGTTGTACGTACCTACCTTGGCATCAAACTTGATGTCAGTCGCAAAGATCACTGATAAATGAAACACTGTACTGTTCACAAAAGATAAGGCATACGTCAAAGATCAAAAAGGTAACGTAACTCTAACTGCCACGAAAGAAAATGGCCTGTATACACAAAGGGAGAAAAAGCAAATATAGCAAAAACGGTTAACAACATTGAAATTTGGCATCGTAAACTTGGACATCTTAACGAAAATGACTTGAAGTTAGCTGCAAACAAGAAACTGATTAGAGGACTCGAACTAGGAGTAGGAAATTTACCGGACTGCGAAGTATGCATCAAAGGGAAGATGGCCAGACTGCCATTTTCATCCTTAGACGGACCACAATCTACACAAGCGCTGGAAATTGTGCATAGTGACGTCTGCGGGCCCGTCAACACTGAAACACTAGCCGGATCGAAATATTTCCTAACATTCCTGGACGATTACACTAAATATTGTTGCATATACTTTATATCTCACAAAAACGAAGTATTCGAGAAATTTAAGGAATACAAAAGCAAAGTCGAAAAGTTTCATAATAAACCGATAAAAAGCTTACAATCGGACAATGGAACGGAATACTGCAATAGAGAGTTTGATAACTTTCTTAAAGAACATGGAATCAAGAGAAGGCTTACGGCACCGTACACACCTCAACAGAATGGCCAAAGCGAACGCAAAAATAGGTATCTTCTTGACAGAGCACGGTGTTTGATGATCGAAGGAAATATACCTCAAAAACTGTGGGCCGAAGCAGTATATACAGCGAACTATCTCATCAACCGAAGCCCAGGTAAAGCCCTGAAAGGTTGTACACCATATGAAAAATGGACGGGCCGTACTCCATCTGGAAATCACCTGCGTGTATTTGGATGTAAAGCTTTTGTCCTAAACAAACACAGAAAAGGCAAATTTACACCAAAATGCACAGAAGGGGTCTTCATGGGCTATGCACAGCTAGCAAAAGGTTACCGTATCTACATTCCTGAGAAACGAAGTATTGTAATAAGCAGAGACGTGAAGTTCATTGACAAAATGTATTATAAAGAGAATGATGACCGTACCGAAGAAAACTACGATGATTTTTTCAAAGAACAGGAACAACAGGAACGTGTGAGACCTGAAAGAAATATCAAGGTTAATAGAAATACACAAAATACAGAAATCAAGAGGAAGGAAAAACAAAGAAAGAAGAAGAAAACTTACCTGTAGTAGAAGTTGAATTCTCTTCAAAACCTACCCATGAAACGGTAGTCGCACCTCCTGAACCAGAACCTCAAGATGACGAATTTGAAGTCAACGTAGAACCTGGAGAACCTGAAGATGTTGAACGTGAAATCGACGCAGACCCAGTAGAACCTGAAATTAGAGAAGGTACAAGTCATGAACCAATAAACATCAGAAGTTTTACAAACGAAGAGCCAAGACCCCGTAGAGAACGAAAAGCTCCGACTTGGCATCAAGATTATGATCTGACTAATAAGTCTTCATATTCTGACGAGAATCAAGAACCAATAGATGTAGACATAGATGAGGTTACATTTATGTGCGAAAAAGATCTCAAAAATGAAGAATGGCATGACGCTATCAAAGCGGAAATAAAAGCCCATATAAAGAATGGAACATGGAAAATTGTTAAGAAAGAGAAGGTTATGAAAATTATTGACCATAAAATGATTTTAAGAAACAAATGGACTCCCGAAAAAGGAGAGATAAAGAAGGCCAGACTTGTTGCGCGTGGATTTGGACAAAGACCTGGAATCGATTTCAATGAGACATTTGCACCAGTCGCCAAATTAAGTACCATTCGATCTGTAATTGGACTGGCAGTCGAAGAGGACTTAAAACTTAACCAAATGGATGTCACGACGGCATACCTGACTGGCGATCTGGCAGAAAACATATACATGAAGTTTCCAGAATATACCGCGCAATACGTAGCCGAAATTATGGTAGAGGCATGCGACAAGGATGATTTTACTTTGTATGACAAGGCAAAGAACAGATGCTAGAAGATATAAAAAGTATTGAACAAGAAAAAGTATGTCACCTCCAAAAGGCCCTCTACGGACTAAAACAAGCAGGAAGGCAATGGTATACAAAATTAGATACCGAACTAAAGAAAATAGGATTTCAAGCCTCGAAAGCTGATCCTTGTGTCTACATATTAGTCAAAGGAGGAGAAAAGACAATTATTGCCATATATGTAGACGACCTTCTTATTGCTTACTCTTGCCCGAGACTACTGGCCGAAATTAAGAAAAAGTTAAACCAACAATTCGAAATGAAAGATTTAGGACAACCAAAACGTCTAATCGGAATTGATTTGGATTACAACGAAAATAAAATAAAATTAACCCAAAAGAAGTTTATAGAAGAAACATTGAAGAAATTTAAGATGGAGGATTGCAAAACCGCGACTACTCCTATAGAAGTTAATTTAAATCTGGAGCCTAATATTATAGGAGGAGAAGAGAACTTACCTTACAGAAACCTAATTGGAACATTGATGTATCTCTCAGTTGCTACCCGACCTGATGTAATGTACGCCGTTAACTATTTATCTAGATTTAACGATTGTTTTGGACCGGAGCATTTCAAATCAGCTAAGCGAGTATTACGCTACTTAAAAGGCACGACTGACGTCGGCCTAACTTACTCCAAGTCACAAGAGCCATTAGAAGGCATGGCGGATGCTGACTGGGGTGCTTGCAAGTTGGACAGAAAGTCCTGCTCTGGTTATACTTTCAAATACGCTGGGGCAGCTATCAGTTGGGCATCCAAGAAACAAAGAAGCGTGGCCCTTTCAACAGCAGAATCGGAGTACACAGCTCTCACAGAAGCTGCGAAAGAAGCTGTTCACCTAAGATCACTGTTCAGAGATCTAGGCATTGATTTCGGACAAATAACAATTTGGAGCGACAATCAAGCCGCCATAAAATTGGGACACAACCCTATAGTATCCTCCAAATCCAAGCACATCAATCTAAAGATGCATTATATAAGAGATTGTGTGAAACAAGGTGTCCTACACATCATGTACAAGTGCACGGAAGAGATGGAGGCTGACTTGTTAACAAAGGCATTACCAGGGCCCAGACTAACTACACTAAGAAGCAAACTGGGCCTACTGCAGTAGTGCCGTGAGGAGGAGTGTCGGAGTTGCATGAACGTACTGGCACATCACTACCACAAGGTTTTAAATGTGTGTCACTTATTATACTCTGTCAATTCTGATATATTGCGAAAATGTGTATGATCTAATTTTAATGTGTTTTAATGTGATTAAGAAAATAAAACAAACGTTTATTATTAGAAATATAATTATTCTTTCATCCGCCTCTCCACCCAACAGTGCCACACGACCGACGAGGCGTCCAACTTACTTCTAACCAAGGCGTTATAGACCAGTTTCAGTGAGAATGGCTCTTTAAAGTCACGCATGTTCCGAATCAGGAAGCCTAGTCTTCGATAGCAGTCCTTAGCAAGTGATGACTGGTGCTCGTGAAACGTGGGGCGCGTATCGAAGACAACTCCAAGATCCTTAACCGAGAAGACGCGAGTTATGAGCTCGGGTCCCAGCTCGTAATTCGCAATTATTGGATCCTAACTACAGATCGTCAGCGTAAAGGAGACATTGAGATGACCTTAATCGGAAAGTGGAGTTGTATGAGGAGTTAGGCTGTATTATGTGGGGCCATAGGGTCGTTATTCCTGAGTCGTGTCGCAGTAGGGTCATACAAGCGTTGCATGAGTGCCATATGGGCATAGTTAAAACTAAGGCGTTGGCTAGAAGTTATGTTTGGTGGCCGGGGCTTGACGAGGCCGTCGAAGGTCTGTGCCGTGCATGCCCCGTGTGTGCGGCGGAGGCCGACGCGTCACCGAGACAAGCGCCGAGCCTTTGGTCGTGGCCAGGAAAAGCTTGGTCCGTGTACATATGGATTATTTAGGGCCGCTATTTGGAAAGTTATATTTGGTGATTGTGGACGCGGGGTCAAAATGGTTAGAGGTCTTTGAAGTACCAAGTACGGCAGCGCAACATGCGATCGCGAAGTTGATTGAAACCTTTGCTCGGTGGGGTATACCAAAACAGATAGTTTCTGATAACGGACCTCCATACACTAGCGTAGAACTGGCTACTAACTTAAGTAACGAGGGGGTAGAACATGTTTTTGCCGCTCGGTACCACCCCCAGTCTAATGGTGCCGCTGAAAATGGTGTACGCACAATTAAGCGGGTTATTCGTAAAGCGGTACGTCAAAAAATAAACATTAATTTAGCCTTAAATAAGTTTTTGCTATATTATCGGAATACCGAGCACTGCTCAACCGGGGTGAGTCCCGCAGCGCTCATGTTGGGTAAACAGGTGCGCACTAAGAGCTATACGCGTTAAAGCCCGACTGTGAGTCCCAGAGTCCGCGCGGTGCAAAAGAGACAATATCGGAACTGCGGCGGCACATCAGGGCGAATGTATGAGCCCGGAGAACCTGTGTAGGTGCGTCAGTATCAAGGGGGGACGAAATGGGTCCCAGGTGAGGTCACGCAAAAGCTAGGCACTAGGGATTATCAGGTTTTAGACGAGCAGGGTAGGTCAGCACACAGACATAGTGATCAGCTTAAACGTAGAACTAGGAACTCGTTGGTTTGCCCTGACAGTCTACCGCGGCAGGGGAGTCGCCCATCTTTGGAAGGTAAGGTTCAGCCTGTGAGGGACTCCAGTCCGGAGGTCGCTAGGTCTTTGATGGTTGACAGTACATCGGAGGCGGGCAGTTTGAGCCCTAATGTAGAAAATGCCAAGCCACTAGGGCTCAAAGATGAAGAGTCCGACATTATTGCGGGAAAAGTCGTACCGAAGTCGAACCCGCCAACCGCCTTACCGCTTCGAGCCCGTCTGGTACGTCAATGTCGTAGGGATAATCCGCCCCATTATAAGGTGTAATAACTGTAATACTCGTAAGTAATTAATATAAACTTTGCGACCCAAAGAGGTTGGGACGACATCCTATGTAAGAAGGTGGTTGCAGATTTGCTGAGCGAGGCTATTGGCTCAGATTTAGCGCGCCTCAAGGCCGCATCTAGGTGCGAATCAGGAGCATGGCTTCATGCGTTGCCTTTCCCCCAGTTAGGCACGTTACTAGATAACGATTCTTTGAGGATTGCGGTTGCCTTACGATTGGGTTCGAAGGTTTGCGAGGTACATAGGTGTATATGTGGAGCCATGCTTCAGGAGGACGGTCACCATGGCCTTAGTTGTCAGAGGTGCGCTGAGCGTTTTTCGCGTCACCATGCGATAAATGAGGTAGTTCGCAGGGCTTTGGTCTTAGCCAATGTTCCCTGTGTCCTGGAGCCTCCGGGATTGTGCCGGGCTGATGTTAAAAGGCCAGATGGTCTTACATTGGTTCCTTGGCAGAAGGGTCGGTGCCTCTTATGGGACGCAACGTGTGTTAGCACCTTTGCCCCGTCCCATCTGAGTCACACCATCGGTGCTGCTGGTTCAGCTGCGGAGTATGCGGCTAAACAGAAGCATACAACTTACTCTGCCTTGGAACCAATGTATGATTTTATACCAGTTGCGGTGGAGACTGCAGGACCTTGGGGTGCGGAGGCTAAGGAGTTTGTGTGGGAATTGGGTCGGCGACTGAGAGATAGGGGTTGCGATCCTCGCTCCGGATCGTACCTGGTCCAACAGATCTCCTTGGCAATTCAACGGGGCAACGCTGCCAGTGTCATGGGGACGTTTGGGCCGGCTACGGTCCGGGGTGGCACCATAGCCTAAATAGTTTAATTTAGTGGTTAAGATTGACAAAGCCTGTTGCGGATTACATCATTTGTAAGTAGATGACGAAGCCTGTTGCTGATTTGCTTTTGTGTCCACTTGACGAAGCCTGCGTTGCCGATCACGATCTATGCATGGACTTTCTATTTACTGTCTTATTTATTGTGACGTGAAAAGTCTGCAAATAAATTTGGTATTAAAATTTACAAACGATTAATATAAATGTGTTAGTCAATAACATGCATTAGCCATAAGTATTATTAGTTGTTGCTTATAGAATAAGTGTTATTCAACACCGAAAAAAATGTATCAGGCATACCTATGCCGATCTCTGATTATAGTTTTGTATAATTGACAGCTTTGTAATAAATTTAAAAGTGGAAAAATTACTGCCTTGGGTGAGACTTGAACTCACGGCCTCTGGATCGATACTCCAGCGCTCTGCCAACTGAGCCACCAAGACCTCATCCATAGTCAGCAAATCTTCCCACTATATGGGTCTAGGGGACCCTAGCGAGGAGTATCGATCCAGAGGCCGTGAGTTCAAGTCTCACCCAAGGCAGTAATTTTTCCACTTTTAAATTTATTCTAATCTTAATAGCATCGATCGCAGACGTTTCTGCTTGTTAAAAATTAGCTTCGTAATAGTTGTAACTTTACTCATTAGTCCTAAAATGTTAGTTTTAAGGTTCTTAATAAGGGTGGAGGTGTAGTGTAGGTACATCTATATTTTAGATATCTATATAAGCGGGTAGATATAATCTTGTGGCATTCCGAATATACTGTTGCTTCGTGACTGCGTGTTTCCTTGCTATACTCCTATATTTCAGTTGGTAAAAATTGGCAATTTGGCAGAAACTAAAAAAAGTCAGAAAATTTAGAAGTTTTTCAAATATTTGACAATGATCCGCTGGGTCGAAAACTCGGATTTGCCATAACAACTTCATCACATAGAACATAAAAAAAAAAAACAGAACTGCCCGATTTCATGCAAGGCAAAATGTACCATTTCAATATTTTCAATGGATTGTAGCCATGCATGCCACTTACAATTTAAAGGAAAGTTCAATATTATCCGAATTATGAGATGGGCATTAAAATTCAACATCAATTTTATACTTGTTTATCAATTATAAAGGCCGTGTGTCAGCGCGTAAGTTAAGTATAAAACGAGTACAGGCTGCTGAATCGCGTCTACTCGCTTCCCGCAAGGTCAAGTGCGAGCGTCCAAGTCATTGCTCCTCCTGTGCGCGCATACCTACTTGCGCAGCGCACCCAGTGCTATTACAATCGGTGATCGGTGTTCTTTACTCGCGGTAAGTTTATTGCATTATTTATATCACTACGTGGTACTAAATCTCGTGTCATGAATATCTCATTATATTATGACTATACTACGAGTATCTATCACTTTTCTGTGACTTACGTGTGGACAGGAAGAGGGTAAACAAGTAAAGTTTTATTGTGTAAATAAGAAACTATGCAGATAACTTGAACACACTACAGCCATATTCCCATATCGTGCTTTCATTAAACAATATGTACCTATATTCATATTAAACTATCTGTAGTATTATCTGTGCAGTGCGGGTATTTATACCTATTCAGTTATGTATCACTCATTAACTAGTATATAATACATGTATATTGTACGCCGTCAGAATATTTCATTATGCCGATGGTAAGTTGGTTACTAATTGAGGTAAGTAATGTAACCGATACCTATACCAATATCAATTTATTTTGAAACATAAACAGAAAAAAATACTTATATTAGTAAGTAACAACGTTTAATATTATATAATGTAAATTTTTTTTATTTGCGTACTTTATGTTATATTTGTAAGGCTATGCGAGGTAATTAATTTTCTCATCATTTATGAAATACGTTATTTATATTAATCAGTATGTATTAACAAATTCGAATATTTTTTTAGATCGTAGATTTTTTTTTTAATAATTAAGAACTAAGTATTAAGGTTATAATGGGGCCTAAGCCTAACCAACAAAAATCTTTATCAAAAAACAGGCCAATAGTATGCCGGGACATGCTCAATGTAGGGTTCCGTAGTTAAATACCCGTCCGTCACAATAGGCTGATTTGGACGAGGCTGTTAGTAAGTAATGTAAGTATCATGAAAGTACATACGAGTAACAAGCAAAAGGGAGTACCTTCGCAGCGCTTTGTCTTTTAACTAAGAAGTGAAGTCTTTTGCGATAACTCAAAAACGGCTTAACTGATCATATTCGCTATGTTCATTGAAATATTAAGCTACTTTTTCAAGACCGTTCCAGCAACACCCTACCCTTGAAGCGAAAAAATTTCCCCACTTTACGTGTAGAGTAGGTAACCTAAAATAGTTATTTGTTATACAAGGGTACAAAGTTGTATTTTACCCGCGAGTGTGCAATTGAAACACGAGCAAGCGAAAGGATTCTATAGTTGAACCACGAGCGAAGCGCGTGGTTCTAAAATATAATCCGGAGCGTAGCGAGTGTTTCAACACACGAGAAGGAAAATACATTTGCACCCGTGTGTAACAAAAAACTTTTCCCCTAACTATAGCGAGGAAAGTGCAACATCCATAGACGTTAGATCATCTTCATCACTGGAATCACTTATTTTTTTACCATATTATAACAGAAAACACTGGAAATTCTGATTTTTACGTGAGTCGGTGAGAAATGTTTTAAGTAAAAATTTTGTTGACAATGTTGACTTTTCTGTTCTGACGTATGAAATGTCAAGGATGCGTTTTGAAATTGCATCGACTCAACTTGTGCGTTCAGAATTATATTTAACATCATTATAAAAAATCTAACGTTTCTTATGGAATTTGCAGGTTTATGACTTAAAATCTATATATATGTAAAACTGACTGACTGACTCACTTAAATCAACGCCCAGCCCAAACTGTTGGACCTAGAGAGCTAAATTTTTCACAATAGATAGCTTTTATGACGTTAGTATCCACTAAGAAGGGGTTTTTCAAAATTCATCCCCTAAGGTGGTGAAAAAGGGGTTGAAAGTTTGTATGGAGATCATTTTTTTTTGAGTGCGGGACTTGAAACTTTGTATAAAGGCATATTATTAAAATACTAGAAAAGTAATTTCAGCGTTTTTGAAAATTCATCCCTTAAGGTGGTAAAAAAGGGGTAGAAAGTTTGTATGGAGGTCAAACATTTTTTTAAGTGCGCGACTTGAATCTTTGCATAAAGGCATGTTATTAGAATACAAGAAAAGTGATTTCAGCGTGTTTAAAAATTCATCCCCTGAAGTGGTTAAAAAGGGGTTGAAATTTTGTCGTGGTCCTAATTTTATTTTAAGCTAGGTACTTGAAACTTCATATCAATATATATAATTAAAAGAGAAAAAAAACTTATTTCAGCATTATTGAAAATTCATCCCCCAAGGTGGTAAAAATGGGATTGAAAGTTTGTATGGAGATCAAATATTTTTTTGAGTGCGGGAATTAAATCTTTGTATAAAGGCATATATTATTAGAATACAAGAAAAGTAATTTAAGCGTTTTTAAATATTCATCCCCTAAAAGGGTTAAAAAGGGGTTCAAAGTGAATCTATTACAAATAAAGTAAAGTAAAGTAAATCTTTATTTCAGTACATATATGATGTTGATCATCATAGTAATCATAAAACATAAGCAGGTACTCGACTAGTGTAAATCAGGAGTAATTTATACATGGTTCCTAAACTAGGCAGAGCCTGTCCTGTAGGTAGCCGGCACAGTTACGAGTATTCTAACGACATGTAGCGCGAAAGTTAACACAATCAGACATATAAGTAGGTAGGTAGTAATTGTTAGAAAGAAAATTATTAAATTAATTTACAAATAAATTAATCTAACCTATCATGCTAAGCAGTTAAGTCAATATTTTATATACAGTTGTTTGAATTGAATTCACTAAAATGTGGCGAATGCAGGTGTGAGTGTGCGTGTGTGTGTGTGAGTTAGGTGGTGTTTGTGTGTATGTTATGTTTGTGTATAAGTAAATAAACTAGTCCATGTGTTTATCCTCGGTATTTCTTCTATCTCCTCGTAGGATAGCGTATTGAGCCATCTTTTGAGTTCTGTGATTGAACAGTCTCCAAATCTAACTACTGCACTTACTTTGTTGTAGATATACGGTTGGAGATATACTATAAATCTTTTTGCGAATGCTGTTTTAACTGTTGGAATGGGAATTTTATACTTCCGTTTTTGCAACATGGCTGAGAGATCTGGCGATCTGAGAATTACTTGCTTGACAAATACTTGCTTGGTTGGGTACAATACTGACTTTTTAAGCATAACTTTTAGGACGGCACGTTGAGCTCTTTCTAATATAATCATAGCTGTTTTAGCAGCCCCACCCCAGGCAGTGATGCAATAACACAAAATCGGTTGGCAGATACTAACATAAACAGTGCTAAGAAGCTTTTTATCAGCAGAATTGCGCAGAATCTTAAATATACTAATATGTATTATGATTTTACGTGCGTTCGTTGCCTCGCAAGAATAAAGAATGAGCAATGGCGGCAAGCCGCGCGCCCTATCAAGACTGGGTGAAAAAGTAGGGATAGACCTGTTTGAGTTAAAGTTTTTGCTACCTACTTTAAACATGCGATGAGTTGCCTAGTAGGTTAAAGGACTACCTGGTTTTTATATCTGAAGAATGAAGCTTGAGAAATATAAATATTAATTTACGTATACGATTGGCAGTGAGTAATATGTGTTGTTGAAAGTCGAGCTTTTCGTCAAATGTAACGCCAAGATATTTTACCGTTTTGGTCCGACTGATATGTTCACAAGTACAGTTTGGAATTGGGTGCCCGCCGAAGGGGTTGCACCTATGTATCACGATATTTGTCAAACTAGTATTAGGCGCGGAAGCTTGAGATTTATGAAAACATACAAACTTAGTTCATTTAAAGTAAGTAAGTTGTGTTGCTTTGAAACTTCTTAGAAAGGCATTGTATAAGATTCTAAAAAAGTTATTTCAACGTTCTTAAAAATTCAACCCCTAAAGGGGTTAAAAAGGGGATGTAAGTTTATATGTGGTACAAATTTTCTTTTAAGCTAGGAACTTGAAACTTGGTAAAAAGGGCATTATATTAAAATAGACGAAAATTGATTACTTACACCGGTTTTGAAAAGTTTGTATTTATAGTTTCGGCAACGATTTTTTTTTAAATTGTGGACTTGTAAATCTTCTAAGAGGGTCGAGAGGGTTTATATCGGGAACAATTTTTTTCAGTTAGGGTCTTGAAACTTCGTAGTTTGTGAAAGACAAATTTCAAAATCCCTACTGATATCTTTTGCTGCATAATGTTCTATATTATGCTCATGTATAGGTAGAATACCAACATACAAATCCACGCGTACGAAGTCGCGGGTAACAGCTATTATTAAATAAAGCTGAATTTGGTATTTTTTATTAGATTCTCAAACCATTTATTTAATGATAATTAATATCGAACGAACCATTATTATGAGCGTTTTACGTTTTGTTATCTGTCAAGCTACTTAAACACGCTCCATCCAAGGTCAAATTACTTTCCCCCCTAGTGGATAAAATGCGTTTTTCCCCGCTTGTTTTAAAGGATAAAAGACGGCTTTCCGAGTTAGTGAGGGGAAATAGTTATTTGTTATACAAGGGTGCAAAGTTGTAATTTACCCGCGAGTGTTTCAACACACGAGAAGTAAAATACATTTGCACCCGTGTGTAACACAAAACTTTTCCCTTCACTATAGCGAGGAAAGTGCAACATGACGTTAGATCATCTTCATCACTGGAATCACTTATTTTTTTACGATATTATAACAGAAAACACTGGAAATTGTGATTTTTACGTGAGTCGGTGAGAAGTGTTTTTAAGTAAAAATTTTGTTGACAATGTTGACATTTCTGTTCTGACGTATGAAATGTCAAGGATGGGTTTTGAAATTGCATCGACTCAACTTGTGCGTTCAGAATTATATTTAACATCATTATAAAAAATCTAACGTTTCTTATGGAATTTGCAGGTTTATGACTTAAAATTATTAAATAAAGCTGAATTTGGTATTTTTTATTAGATTCTCAAACCATTTATTTAATGATAATTAATATCGAACGAACCATTATTATGAGCGTTTTACGTTTTGTTATCTGTCAAGCTACTTAAACACGCTCCATCTAAGGTCAAATTACTTTCCCCACTAGTGGATAAAATGCGTTTTTCCCCGCTTGTTTTAAAGGATAAAAGACGTCTTTCCGAGCTAGTGAGGGGAAAATAATCTTCTATAATGGAAACTCAGCAGGCTCCAATGAGATGTTCGTTCGCAAAAATAGCGCGGACCGCGAAATGTTCTGTGATTCGTCTACCTCATACCCTCAACTGACCTGGCTCTTTAATAAAACCGTGTAAATGTCAATCCAACTGTCGCACAATGTCGTGTACCTGCAAAATGAACGAATGAATGAATGAATGTGTGGTGTATGTGTAAATATATATATATATATTTTTTTGTTTTGTTTTTGTTTTTGCTATTATTTTTATATTCCCTTTTTTAAACATATTTTTTCATTCATTGTATTGTCTGTGTATGTGTGCTTTATGGAATAACTGTCTTTCTTCTTAAACAAGCAGCACTCAAATGTATATCCTTGTGTAAATGTGTAAACCATAATTGTCAAAACTTGTAACAAAATCAAACTGTTTCTAGCATGTGGAAGCAATTTTTTTGTAAATATATCAAAATAAAAGTTTTTTATTGGTGTACTGGCTTGTATTTTCCTTATGACACATAATATGTGCAGTTGTGCACCCATAAGTACTACTTTTCTAATGAAATTCCATAATTAAAACCAAAAGTTTTTGTAATTTACTAATAATATTTGTGAGGGTGGGGGGGGGGGAGAGGGGGACCACCAAACTGGTTGACAACATAGTTAATTGGATGTCTGGGATCTATACAATATATCAGAAGTCAGAATGAGTTCCGCAATTTGAACTTCACTGAGAGGCCGGTCCGTGCAACTTTTTTTAAAAGTCTAAATCTCATATGAATAATACTATTTGGAAACAAAAAATATGTCAATGTAGAGGTAATTAAACGTCCTTTAAATTAATACCAATATTAATTAGGTAGTTCAATTAGGCTAATAGCTAGACTCAAATTAGTCCAATTCGTGCAAAAGGTGGGATTTTTTCGATAGCGAATGTATGAGAATTGTAAGGGGGAAATTCAAAGGGCTAGTGGGGGTAACGGCACCACTTTTCAGCCCGGTAACAGCGTAGGAACCCCACTAAAAGGATCAGAAGTCAAACTGCGGTGCGCTATTTTTGCAAACGAACATCTCATTGGAGCCTGCTCTATTACAGTTGGTCAAGCAAATGTTGTCAGTGGAAAAAGGCGCGAAATTCAAATTTTCTATGGGACAATAACCCTTCGCGCCTACGTTTTTCAAATTTGCCGCCTTTTTCTACTGTCAAGATTTTCTTGGCCAACTATAGCAATAGCTTTATAGTGATTTTTACTATTCTCTCAAACATATCCACCTACCTACAACCAGTTTTTTCTTAAAACCATGTTTATATTAAAGATGATTTGTGCCTCATTCATACCAGCTTCGCAAGTTAATGGGATACCAATCTAACCCCCCGTCAGCAACAATAGTTTTTTAAGGATAATTTTACTAAAAAGGATTATTTTATACGAAAACTTAACAACGGTTCAACCATCTTGTTAAAACTCTTAAATAGTTTAAATAAATAGTTATTTAGTTAAGTAAGTTAACTAAGCTTTTTTTCGAGACCCGTTTTTTGTCGATAGACTTATCCGATGGAACCCCATGCCACACGACCGCCATGGTTATGTAACGTTTACTGAGCTAATCCGCGGACGATCAGAACAGTTCCTCATAATGACTATGGAACTCTAGAAACACAATACATATATGATTAACAACTATGTTTGATATTGCAGTGAGTATTATTGTAATACCGTATATAACCAATGGTTATTGTAACACTTACAACCACCGAGGTCTCCCTACGTTGTAACAATGTAACGGTTTCAGCAATTTGACGTGAACCCATTCAAGTCCATTCTCACGTTTTAATAAATACCTCGGTATGGCGGATGTAAATTTAGACAACGTTAACTGTTTCACTGTTCACACTATTACTTATGACTAACGGAACGAATCAAAATCGGTACATGGAAAACTTTAAGCTCAAAAACGTATGTCGCCAGTAAACGTGTAACGATAAACTACTGTAGACATGAAAAAGAAAAAAAAACTACCATATCATTCGAGAAGTACCATGCGAGATTTGTCAAAGTTGTTTGCAATTGTCATTTCATTTCAAACAAAACGTAATCTCGACTGATATAAAGCCCCCCCATTCACATTCCTGCACTGCAGATTGCAATCCGCCTTGCAGGACTGCGGAGCAGGATATAGCTCACACACTATCTGCTTAGCCGTCCATCACCAGAGGGCCTAGCGCGAAAGACGAAAATCGAATTTTCGCTGTCTGCCTATCTATCGATCTTGCATATTCTATAGGTAGTGATAGAGAGGCAAATAAAGTTATTGCAAGAGCACCGACACGAGGGCGTAAACGTAATTTTTGCGTTACGTGTTATTTCTAAAAGAAGAAAATAACTATTTTGGTGATTTTTGATCACATTAACAACGGTTTCCTTTATATATTTCAATAAAATCTGCTAAGCCCGTTTTTCATTGTAAACAAAATGGACAGTTTTGTTACATTATATTTCTCTAAAACAGTTTTTGTTTATTTGACTATATGTAATTAGTAATTACGATTCGTTCATTGGCTCGTTCTCGCATTAGTACATTACGATACAAGTGCGAACAATAGGAAATTCGAAACGAGTGGCGATAAAAATTAAAAGGCACGTATTTAACCGGTCAACTAATTAATCGGATTTCGGTAGCTTAAAAAAATAGAAATAGGTACTAAAATTAATACTTTGGCAACTAAAGTGGAGCATCAAATTATTCCAATATCAGTAGTATTTTAATGCCATTACAGCTTTTGTTTATTTATAGGCAAGTACCAATTATTTATTAGGCAACTAAATTAATATATTGGAGACTATTTGTGAAGCACATTTTAAACAGAAAACGACTATCTCCTAATTTAAAAGTGAAGTTCTTTTAAAATATTTAGATAGCAAATTAAGGTAAATGCTCACTTAAAATTTGTATTTCGACCATCATTACTCGAGCTGTCATTTTAATATAAAAAAGGATCCTAAAAAAGTTATTGTGGTCGTATAAACATTGAACCTATGGATAGACAACTGAAGGTGTTTGATTATGTCGTGGTTAATATAATGTTTATGAAATAATAACGAAATGTGTGTACATACATCACATTTATAATTTTAGTGGGCTAGCTACTACTAGTGCGCCAAGACATCCAAGCGCGTGAGATACGTAGACCAGGTATTATTATAGGTAGGTACAGTCGAGTTCATAAATATGTAGGTACCGAATGTAGGTGACGAATGATTCCGTCTTTTTCTTACTGTATCAACCAACTTGTTTACAAAAAACCCAGGTCTTGTTCTTTGCTGGAGGTCCTTCATCCTCAGACTTTGACTCTTCCGAATAGTAATTTGGACCTCCAACTTCACAAGCACATCCGTTATTTGGTCCAGTTAACTGACTCATAATACATAAGTTCCGAAAAACTCAATGGTACAAGCCGGGGTTTGAACCCGCGACCTCCGGATTGCAAGTCGCACGCTCTTACCGCTTTTACAAAAACCGGCCAAGTGCGAGTCGGACTCGCGTTCCAAGAGTGCAGTACATTACACAATTTTTAACAATGTGTATTTTTTATGTGAAACGTGAGTTACGTGAGTAAAATGTCTTTAAATATTCGTAGGGGTCGGATCAAAACTAAGTAATTAAGTCCGACTCACGCTTGACTGCAGATTTCTAATAGGGTTTCCTGTCATATAGGTAAAGTGTATTTTTTTCAAAATTTTAGACCCAATAGTTTCGGAGATAATGGGGGGGGGGGTAATGGATTTTTTGCTATTTTATTAAATAACTTCTAAACTGTTTATTGTAAAATTACAAAAAAATATATATTAGAGATTCTCAAAATAAGCTCTTTCATTTGATATGTAACACGATACTTATACTTTGATAAAATTATTTTTTAATTTTCTTATTTACCGCCAAAAGTGGCCCCCATGTTTAAAATTAATTTGTTTACGTCACATGTCCGTCTTCGGGTAACAAACTTACATATGTGTTCCAAATTTAATTGGTCCAGTAGTTTTGAAGAAAATAGGCTGTGACAGACGGACAGACAGACAGACGGACAGACAGACAGACGCTCGAGTGATCTTATAAGGGTTTTCCTTTTGAGGTGCGGAACCCTAAAAATAAAAACCAATATTCATTAAATTTAGCTGCTTCCGCAATTTAAATACTACCTGAAACGATGTGCTCAGATTGCTTAGGTGTAAACAATAATAGATTATGCCAATTAATGATTTAGTCGCCAAACTATCATTTTAAGATCCCAATAAATATTTTTTTGGCTTGAATTTGCTGCCAGTTTTTTCAATAATGTGATGCTCATATTTGGAGCTAATATAAATTTTTAGGCTCGATAGCTAAAGACGCCGGTTCGAATCCGGCCTTCACCACTGGAGGGCTTCGTCACTTTTTCTTTAATATATGACATCTATTACAGTTTTTAATTTATATATAGTAGTGTGACTACTTAAAAAACACAAATCAAAATATTTAATAAAATAATTTGATTTGTTCCCAAACTTGTTCATAGATGGCTGCACCAGTCTCTCTCGCTACAACGTAAATCCGTAAGGAGTTCGTTTAGGAGGTGCAAGCGCGCACTGCTTGCCCTTAGAGCTGGTCAAAGACGCCTAGTCTTACTAAGATGGCATATAGTCGAGAAATTCGGACGGGCATCGCCGTGGCGGGGTGGCCTAGGGGTTCATGGCGTTAGCCGCGATAGCTAAAGACGCCGGTTCGAATCCGGCCTTCACCACTGGAGGGCTTCGTCACTTTTTCTTTAATATATGACATCTATTACAGTTTTTAGCATTCTCTACCAATTAACCATTGGGCTAAACAGAGACAGAACTAACAAATATAATATCAGATATAATGACATAATGAAAAAAAATACTTTTGCCGCACGAATTCACAATAACGCTCGTAGCAACGTGCTCCTTCTCCGAGGCGCCCTCGCGTATTGGGGAGGTGCTGGGAGTCCCTGAGCCTGCCCTTGCTTGACAGACGGCACTAGCTAACAACAGCTGTTTCCGAGAAATCGCAGTTTCATTGTGTACGATTGTTTCAACCTAGGACAATTGACCCTATCAATTTAACATTCTTAGGGTTCCGTGGTCAACTAAGAATTTTTATTGTTCCACAATGTCAGTCTGTCTGATCTCCGTTCCGGTTTTTATCCGTGATTGCTATTAAATGAAGATGTGTGGGATGTCGTTGGAGATGTATTTCACAATGAATAGAGATCTGCATAACCGTTTTTATTTGAGGAATATTTTCGGAATTTCTCCGAAGTCGAAAATGCCCCCTATCTAACTTTTGAACCATGAGTCATAGTCAGCTTGCGGCTGTCTTGAATCTATAGACTCTCGTTTTACAATATTTCACTTACAGTTGTTGCACAATGTACTATTTAAATGATATTAAATTAAAAATCTTTTTTTTTTACGAGTAATTGGACACGGAAATTATAGTATGTATAGCTGTAGGTAATAAAATATTGTAATACAAGATAATATGGTGATTTATTAGAGCATTCGCTAGCGAATAGGTACTTGCGTAATGATGTTAAGAGATCATCATTACGCAAGTACCTATAGTGATAGAGATGTGAGATGCGGGACGCAGCGCGCGGCCGCGGCGCATACCTGGCGCAAGGCCGCTCGGAGCAATGACCCGGCGGTGGACTCAACTTCTACTTGTAATTGCATATAAAAAAGAGCACTTAATTAATAACGAGTACGGTAGATACTTACTTAGACTTTGCATGAAATGAAAATAACAACTACTTACGTATCAATAGCCAGTAAAGTTAAGAGGATAAGATAGTGAAATCTGTCGTTTTCAAAAAAATATATATTATGGGTTTTTTATGCTACTAACTTTTATAATAATAATAAAAAAGTCAAACGAAGGGGCATAGCTATGATAAACATCATATTATTTTTTAATTTTCTTATTTACTCCCCAAAAGTGGCCCCCATGTTTAAATATCATTTGTTTACGTTACATATATGTCCATATGTGCGTCACAAACATACATTTGTATACCAAAATTAACTTAATTAGTCATAGAAACTATACTGTTGAAACTTGGTAAGTAGATGTATTCTGTGAACCGCATATTTTCACACGAAAATAGAAAAAAAAGCAATAAATTTTGGGGATTCCCTATAATTGGATTTAAATTAAAAAAAATTTTTTTCATCAAACCCATACGTGGGGTATATGGATAGGTCTTCAAAAATGATATTGAGGTTTCTAATATTATTTTTTTCTAAACTGAATAGTTTGCGCGAGAGACACTTCCAAAGTGGTGTGTGTGTAAAATGTGTGTGTGTGTGTGTGTGTGTGTGTGTGTGTGTGTGTGTGTGTGTGTGTGTGTCCCTGTAACTTCTAAAATAAGAGAATGATAAAACTGAAAAAAATATATGATTACCATGCAAACTTCCACCGAAAATTGGTTTAAACGAGATCTAGTAAGTAGTTTTTTTTAAATACGTCATAAATCGTAAACCGCAATTTACCTTTCACTCACGTTTCACATAAAAAATACATTGTTAAAATTGTGTAATGTACGGAACCCTCGGACCCCAGAGTCCGACTCGCACTTGGCCGGTTTTTTTGCTTTTGAGCTACGGAACCCTAAAAACATATTCATTTTACTTTCCTCGTATTCTAAATGAAAAGTAGAGTGTTTAACTCGGGTGAAAGGCATCATTTCAGCCTCGGACTATTGGCGCTCTCACTGCGTTCGAGCGCCAAAATACCTCGGCAGGAATGAGTGCCTTTCATTCCTTGGTTAACAATCTACTATTATTAGAAATATGTATTTTTCAGCACAGTTGTATATTTTGCACATCAGTGTGTGTACCTTTATACCATAGAGTAACTTATACTAGAGCGGTACTGTCATAGTAAATTTTGTAACCCCAGTAAATTCACTGCCATCTGTCGACACACTTTAAAACTAAAAATAAAGATTTATAAAAATACGATAGAATGTATTTAAATATAGATAAATGATTTTTTTTATTTGCATTAATTATTTTTATGATTTTGACCCATGTTCTTTCACTGTTAAATAACAAACGAAACCGTCAACGCCATCTATACGACTGTAGGCCAAAACTAGTAGCGCCCTCTGAACGAGAATAAAATTTTCTTGATTTTCGAGGCACGTTTTTTCCTTAGATTGTATCCATCTATTACGGAGTTATCTATCTTTGTTTATACTAAATACATATCTCTGTTTCTTCTTCTGCCTAAGTTAGTTCAAGAAAATTAACAAAATTAGGAGAAATAATTCGTCTAGTTTTGTAAATTGGTACATTTTTACCCTGTGGTGTCTAGATGAAGTTCAAGAAAATTAACAAAATTAGGAGAAATAATTCGTCTAGTTTTGTAAATTGGTACATTTTTACCCTGTGGTGTCTAGATGAACATACTGTAAGTCCTCGGGGTGGGGGGTGTGCTGAGGGTGTAGGAGGGGTTGAGGGTACCTTTTTATCAGATTTTTGCATATATCTATCCCAAATCTGACGAATAGCATTATAATTATTTCCCCATATGAATTTGGTCATATGTCAGTATTTGATTTTATTCTACGATCAATAAATTAATACTTTAATATGTATGTATGTATACATGTATTTATATATATATACGTATCTGATATATATTTAACTATTTGGTTGTACCTCTTGATACGTATTTATTTAATTGTATATGTATCTGTAATGTGTTTGGTAAGTTTTTTTTTTTTTTTTTAAACCCATATAATTCTAAACTCTTATTCCTGTATTATATTATTCGTGCACTACCTGTTTTTTAAAGTTTTCTGTTCTCTATATTCTGCTATGCTACCCTAAGGTTGTGTGTAAGAGATCGCTTACAGCGATAAGACCGCCTGCTGCTGCCTTTATTTACATTGTAAATCTGTTATTGATTGTTTATTTTGTGGTGCAATAAAGGGTCTTTAGTTTAGGAGGTTGTTTAAGTATTAAATTTTTGGGGGCCTCCAAATTTATCCTGAATATCCTGATATCTACTACTATCTACACCAATTAAGTTATGAGGCCAAGATTGGTATCGTTTTCGTATAAATCAGGGACGCCGTATTCATTTATGGTATCACATTGACACCGTTCTGTAGTCAATAAATAGGCTTTTAATTCTTAAATATGAGACTTTATTGGAGACACATTAATAGGACCGTGACATGTGTATCGACAATATCGCATCGTCAATCATAGAATTCATAGACAATACATAGAGTAGGCATATCAATGTAGGTACCATAACAACCCCCTTATTTAATACAAAATTGACACATAGCTTCTTATACAATATAATTAATTTAATTATGCAAAGCTATTTGCCAGTCAAATTATAAGTTTAGTCTTCTAGATATAGTGTCTAAGTCTATGTCACTATACCTAAAAACAAAAATAAATAAAAATAAATAAATAAAAGTAGAATTCACTCTTTACGCTTAACCGCTGAACCGATTTGGATATAATTTAGTATAGAGTAAATGTAGTTTGAATCCCAGGGAAGGATATAGAATAGTTTTATCCCAGAAATCATCCCGTAAAGAAGTGAAAACGGAAGTGGAAGTTTGTATGGAGAATCTAACCGCTGAACCGATTTAGATGAAATTGGGTATGGTCTACATTTTTTATTTAGTTGAAAATGATACCTAATGTGAATATATAAGAACGTTAAGTTGTAACTTAAGTCGCTTATTTTTTATGTCTTTGTTAACTTAAACACCTCGTAGCTCCCAAAGTATTGATCGTAGAGTAAAAGTAAATATGACCAATTTTGTAGAAAATTTGATGTAAAAACTTTTTTCAAAAGTCATTATAATATTTATAATGCTACTCGTACATATTTTCGAGTTATGAGCAAAAACTTGAAAAAGCTACCTTCAACCCCCCTCTACACGCTCAGGACACCCCCCACCCTCGAGGACTTTTAGTATGTTCATCTGGACACCACAAGGTATAATTGTACCAATGTACAAAACTACACCAATTAAACATTTTAACAAAACGATAAAGTAAAGTGTCTCTATTTAACGTCAGCCAATCTAAAAACCATTTGTGTAGTGTCTGTTGTTGGGTTGCCTAGAATGTGTATTGAAGGCACCAATGTCTTGTCGATGTGGGTCGACGAAAATTTAATTTTATAAATTTTGGTAAAATAAAATCAGTTATTGACTTTAGAAATAACTATATATTATATTAAATATGAAATGATGAATGATGAAATTATTAAAAGTTAAATAAGACACTGTCAAATATATTGTACATATATAAATTAATCTTTAGATTTAAGATAATTGCCTTGCCCTACCAGGGCCCATGTGAAACTATTATATATATGTAACACCTGTGTACCATGGATGCAATAAATAAATATGAATATGAATATGTCTTGTACTGTTTTACTCTTCATATTTGACTCCATTAATCCAACGAATTAGAACCACCCAATAAAGTAGATAACTTGTCATCGTAATGCGAAACACAAACAGGTGTATTTTGTTTTTTACGTATATAAATCGTATAGCTTAATAGATTTACTCATATCATACCTATATTTATTATTTACTTCTCTTATTCTTTTTATTGTCAGTTGAAAGATGCTTCTGAGACAACTTGTTTTGGCGTGCCTGTTCTGCTGGGCCGCGCACACAACGGCCAGCAGCGACGACCGGTTCATCAAGAAATACGCAATGATGAAGGTAAAACCGTACTTAGAGTGCACACTGGTGTTTCTCGCCGGTAGTTAGATTGACATGAAAAAAATCTAATAAATCCTACTTTATTTTGTCGCCCTGACTATTTAATGTAAATAATAATTAAATCCACAACATAATTCGTAATTACTATTACGGATACATACGTTACTTGGTAAAAAAATCTAGATGTTACTCTACCTGGATCTGGGTCTGTACTGGAGGTCAGTAAGAACTGTGGATACCCATGTAGTTAAATCACTTTCAGAAAGAAACATTATTTTTTAGATCTAGCACATTCGTTTTGCGTTGCACTGAAACGGCTGACTGGTGAGGGCTTCGAGACATAAAAAAAACCTAAATAAATACATACCTACTCTAGGCACACTTTAGTATACTACATTAATAGATATTTAACCAGAGATCAAAGGTAGGTAATACCCATTTTTGCAGAGATATTATTATGGAATATATAGAGATTTAAAAATCCCAAAAATTATGATATTTTCCATAAATAGCGAACGATTTTTTTTACCTGAATAATTATATAAATTTATAACCGAACTTTTATTGCTAATGATCAAATATATATATATATATATACAGGATGATTCATGACACGTGAGCAGGACTACTCCTGCACACTCAGTAATTGTTAATTGATCGATCACCGTCGTATTTAGGGGAAACAACCGCACTTTTTCCTATTTTTTAACTTTTTGATGAGGAGAAATTTAATTCTCTACAATCATGGCAATGAGGATATAATAAGATAGAGCGGTACTGTCATAGTAAATTTTGTAACCACTGTAAAATTCACTGTCATCTATCGACATACTTTGAAACTAAAAATGAAGATTATAAATACGTTAATATGTATTTAAATATGGATAAATGATTTTTTTATTTACATTAATTATTTTTATATGATTTTGACCCATGTTCTTTCACTGATATGCGTTAAAATTATAAATAATAAACGAAACCATCAACGCCCTCTATACGAGAGTAGGCCAAAACTAGTGGCGCCATCTGATCGAGAATCAAATGTTCGTGATTTTCGAGGCACGATGGTCACCCTACAACACCTAATTAATAAACATAAAACATGACAGCATTTTGATTATGAAGAAAATAAACGGTCAAATTTGAGTGAGATGCAAGTTTTCAAAAGTAACCAGACTGATGACAATGATGAAGTGATGACACTAAATTTGACACAGAATATCGGTAGTTTAGTACTTATTCTAATTGTAGGGCGACCATGCATGTCGTAAATAAATTAATAACTTTTTTTTTCAACGCGGCCTAAAAAATTAACGTTAATCTCACTAATACCTACTGATACGAAACAGTTGCTTGTAATTTACGAAATGAGCAGTGTTGATCCTGCTCACGTCTTCTGAATCACCTTATATATATATAGAGTTCAATAGAAATGGCAAATAATTTAAATAATCCAATTTACCTTTATTACTTCGTAATCACGCAACCTCTTAGGAACTAACATGAAATGATGAAGAAATCGTTTTTTTTTTCTTCAGATTTATGAAAGTTGTTTTGGTCCAGAAGTTGTAAAACAAATTCGACAAGAAATGAAGGACGCATATGCAAAATGTTCGGCACCGCCATCTTTCGACGCACAGCCGAACTTGCACCTCCCGCCGTCGGTGCTCTTGGGGAAACTGCCGCCCGGCTTTGCCATGGACCCGAGCTCGCAAACCATCACTAAGCCCACAGATGGCGCTATACACAACCAGGAGAATGATTTACCAAATCAAGATTCGCATTCTCTTAAAGAGTCGCCTCTAGGAGGGATCCTTGCATTTAGACCACATGGGGTAAGTACAAAAATAAATATTATAGAGTTAGACCAAGAAAAGTATGCAACGATTTTGATAGCACACGCAGTGCAATTGTTATTTTAAACGTCAAACTTCTATGAAATTATGACGTATAAATAACACTGGCACTGCGTGTGCTGTCAAAATCGTTGCAGACTTTTCTTGGTTTAACTCTATAGGTATATAAAAAAATTATGTCTGTGAGGATTGAACTCACGATGCTTGGTTTACGAGACCAGTGCTCTACCACTGAGCTAAAGAGGCGATGGCCTCAAAGGTCAAAAGGCGAAAATAGCTTGGATAATATAATTACACCGTGCAATTTTGAATATTCATATAATACCTATATACATATAATTTTATAAAAATACTTGTTACAGTTATATAAGTTACATTACATGACCGAAGGGTGCCACTGCCAATATCTGCGATAATACTCACTATTGTTACACACATGTTACACACAATCAGTATGTGCTCGTAATAACGCGCCAAAAGCATCTGCCACACTGGAATACTTTTCCAAATAGAGATTTATCTCTACAGTTCGCGTTCAAAAGCATCTGCCACACTGGAATACTTTTCCAAATAGAGATTTATCTCTACAGTTCGCGTTCAAAAGCATCTGCCACACTGGAATACTTTTCCAAATAGAGATTTATCTCTACAGTTCGCGTTCAAAAGTATCTGTCACAATTGTCACAGCACACTCTATTAGTTATTCTTTGGTTATTCTGCAGACTCGTACATATGTAAACATCTCCTTTTTTGACTAAGCTACTTTTGAGGCCCCCTGTACCTACTATTATTTCGTGAGAATCGTGAGTTCATAACCGTATTTTATAGGTACACAATTAACCATATTTTAAACACAATTGAACATTAAAAATAAAGCAAATATTTAAAACCATTTTACAAACTAGTTCTGTGTTTTGTCATTGTTAATAGAACGACCGAGCGAAGCGAAGTTCTTACATTCAACTTGTAACACAACTGTTAACACACTGACATACGTGCGTTTCAAAGTTTTTTAGGTTTTAATCAATCAATTATTCTGCGTTTACTTTAGTAAACATATTTTATTTTTACGAATTTAGATAAGATTAGAGTGAATAAAAATATATTGTTTTAAATAGTTACATATATGTATATAAATAAAATTAAATGTTGATGTTAAATAAAAATCTGTGAAACAAATAGGTACAATTTTTAATGAAATCTATGAACTACCTAAGTTATAAAAAAACCGGCCAAGTGCGAGCCGGACTCGCGCACCGAGGGTTCCGTACTTTTTTTGAAATATTCGAGTTGATTAAATGAGAGGTAAATTGCGGTTTACGATTTATGACGTATTAAAAAAACTGCTTACTAGATCTCGTTCAAACCAATTTTCGGTGGAAGTTTGCATGGTAATGTACATCATATATTTTTTTTAGTTTTATCATTCACTTATTTTAGAAGTTACAAGGGGGGGGGGGGGACTCACATTTTACCACTTTGGAAGTGTCTCTCGCGCAAACTATTCAGTTTATTGTTTTTTTTTCTATTTATGTGTGAAAATCCTAATGCGGTTCACATCAGAATACATCTACTTACCAAGTTTCAACAGTATAGTTCTTATAGTTTCGGAAAAAAGTGGCTGTGACATACGGACGGACGGACGGACAGACAGACAGACAGACATGACGAATCTATAAGGGTTCCGTTTTTTTGCCATTTGGCTACGGAACCCTAAAAAGGGACTTTTAACTTAACAATTTATATTCAATATATGTATGTATCATTCAACGCATCAATAAAAACTTAAGAAGTATACATTAAAGAAAAAGTAATTTGTCATTTCCAGTCGCAATTTCCTCAGCAGCAGCCGGCGGTGCCCCCGTATATGATGCCCGGCAGTCCTCAGTTCAGACCTTTTAGCCCTGCGACGCCCTTCTACCAGGTCCCTTACAGCGCGCCCGGTCTGTTCTACCCCCCGGGAATGCCGTCGTATAATCCCTACGCGTACCAACAACAATATCCGCAAGGCTTTTATCAGCAGCCGGGTTTCTTTGGATCTAATAGAATGTCGGTAAGTATTGTAGAGAATTTCCTTCATACGTAACTGCGGTAGTATGTAATACAGCCTTTTTTTTTCAAAAAGTAGAGCTAAGTTTATAAACAAATAAAAATAAATATTGGACATCCTTACACAAATTGACTAAATCTGTAGTAAATATTGGATTATTAGTTAGGTAGTTAAGAATTGCACTACCAAGTAATAAATATGTCTTATTTAAAAACAACTAAAAAAATTAAGACCTGTTATGTAGCCGTACCTTGAGTTGTCCCTTGACGTTTACGTTAGCGACTGCGTAAACTCGATCGCAGTCTATCTCGATTAGGGAATGCGATTAGGAAATTTCAACTTTTCGGGTACCGGTTCTGATAATGAATATCCCGGTTCTTCGGTACTTTTCGGTACTGAAAAGTTAAGAAAGTAAACCGCATTAAATTTGGACTTTGGCTCGATAACTACCCAAAGTCCCCAACCTTGACAGTCAGGCTCAAGTAGTCAGATAAATACTTATTATAAGTATTGTAGCTGTTGTAGGTTGATGGTGTATAGTTTGGTGGCTAATACGAACGCACTTTTTGATATTTAAATTAATTTATTTTTCTTATTATTCGCGTGTACATTATGTGAAAAAGAAAAAGACAAACTACAGACATCAGTACGGTAAAGTTTTAAAAACGTTAGGTGGATCAACTAGTGGATTACGCAAGCATAAAAAAAAAGGTTGATTTAATTGTCCTTGACGTGCAGCCAGACCCACGACCAGGACCCAGTACAAGAGATGATTCTTTGCACACAGACGTTTTCCCAATGCCAACTACTCAAAAACGTGAAGCTTATAGTCTACTTAATGAATCTGATTGTAAACCCAAAAATAACAAATACGACAGAATTTGACGCATGGTTGTACTCGACAGTTCCTTTTAAACAGTATACCCATATACCTCGATTTGACCCTAAGGGTAAGAAAACAGGGAATTATTGATTCTTTACTCACTGAGTGTAAGTTATGCGTGGTCATCCACGCATAACTTTTTACAGATGAGTAGTCCGATTTTGATAATTCTTTTTTATTGGATTATACCCTATCCAATTCGAAGTTGGTTCCATATAAATTTAAAAACAAAAAATCCTACCCTAAGGGTGGGAAAATAGGGGGGATTTAATGGTTATGTAGCATAATTTCTAAAATCAAATATCCAAAGTACGAAATTCGTAA
The DNA here is from genome assembly GCF_947568885.1 of Cydia strobilella. Lineage (NCBI taxonomy): Eukaryota > Metazoa > Arthropoda > Insecta > Lepidoptera > Tortricidae > Cydia > Cydia strobilella. The sequence goes on from NC_086068.1 coordinate 36,863,261, forward strand.
TGACAAAACATTGAAAATCAACGTAATGTACGTAGATAGGTTGTTAGGTAGCCTCCGATGCCCGAAGGGCAAACCGCCCAGAAAAAGTTAAGTGTAGTTAAGTTGTAAAGGAAATGTTTTTTGAAAAGAAACAGTGCGATGGGACAGCTAAACGTAGGACAAAATGTCGTTAGAAATTTCGCAATTTATACATTTTAATCCTAGGTCAACCGTAAGAAAAGAGGTCGTTAGTTTTTTTGCACTAGCAGTGTTATACTTCAGACATTTAAAAAACAAGCCAACTGCGAGTCGGACTCGCGCACGAAGGGTTCCGTACCATTACGAAAAAAACCGGCCAAGTGCGAGTCGGACTCGCGTTCCAAGGGTTCCGTACATTACACAATATAAACAATATATTTTTTATGTGACGCGTGCGTGAAAGGTCTTTAAAAAACCCGTAGGGGTTGGATCAAAAACTAAATAATTAAGTCCGACTCACGCTTGACTGCACATTTCTAATAGTTTCTCCTGTGATCTATAGGTAAAGATTTATTTTGTGTATTGTATCCAAAATTTTAGACCCAGTAGTTTCGGAGATATAAAGGGGGGGAATGGTAATTTTTCGCCTATTTTCTTGAATAACTTCTAATCTATTAATCCTAAAATTATAAAAAATATATATTTGAGATTCTCACAATGGGCTCTTTCATTTGATATGTAATAAAATATAGTTTAGAAAACTTTATTTTTTAATTTTCTCATTTACCCCCCAAAAGTGGCCCCCATGTTTAAAATTAATTTTCCCCTCACTAGCTCGAAAAGTTGTCGTTTATCCTTCAATACAAGCGAGGAAAAACGCGTTTTATCCACTAGTGGGGAAAGTAATTTGACCTTGGATGGAGCGTGTTTAAGTAGTTTGACAGATAACAAAACGTAAAACGCTCATGATAATGGTTCGTTCGATATTAATTAATTATCATTAAATAAATGGTTTGAGAATCTAATAAAAAATACCAAATTTAGCTTTATTTAATGATTTTAAGTCATAAACCTTAAAATTCCATAAGAAACGTTTGTTTTTTTATAATGATGTTAAATATAATTCTGAACGCACAAGTTGGTTGAGTCGATGCAATTTCAAAACGCATCGTTGACATTTCATACATCAGAAATGACAACATTGTCAACAATTTTTTTACTTAAAACCTTTTCTCACCGACTCGCGTAAAAATACACAACTTCCAGAGTTTTCTGTTATAATATCGTAAAGAAATGAGTGATTCCAGTGATGAAGATGATCTAACGCCTGTGGATGTTGCACTTTCCTCGCTATAGTGAGGTGAAAAGTTTTGTGTTACACACGGGCGCAAATGTATTTTACTTCTCGTGTGTTGAAACACTCGCTACGCTCAGGATTCTATTTTAGAACCACTCGCTTCGCTCGTGGTTCACCTATAGAATCCTTTCGCTTGCTCGTGTTTCAATTCTACACTCGCGGGTAAAATACAACTTTGCACCCTTGTATAACAAATAACTATTGTTTACGTTACATGTCCGTCTTTGGGTCACAAACTTACATATGTATACCAAATTTCAACTTAATTGGTCCAGTAGTTTCGGAGAAAATAGCCTGTGACAGACGGACAGACGACACAGACAGACGCACGAGTGATCCTTTAAGGGTTCCGTTTTCTCCTTTTGAGGTACGGTACCCTAAAAACGGCAAAAAATCACGTTTGTTGTATGGGAGCCCGACTTAAATATTTATTTTATTCTGGTTTTAGTATTTGATGTTATAGCGGCAACAGAAATATATCATCTGAGAAAATTTCAATTGTCTAGCTATCACGATTCATGAGATACAGCCTGTTGACAGACGAACAGACAGACAGATAGACAGACAGACGGACGGACATCGGAGTCTTAGTAATAGGGTCCCGTTTTTACCCTTCCGTTACGGAACCCTAAAAATAGGTTGATTAACCGTAGGACATGCATCTTTAGGAATTTCATACTATGGATATTTGCTTTTATTTCTTATAAAAACGTAACAACCTACGAAAAAAATTTGTGTCAGTACTAATAATTGTAATTTAGTATCTCCCGTTTGTAGCGAAAACTGCCTTCGAACAGAGAACCCGCCTAGCGAGTGACTAGCAGTGAATGTGTTAAGTTATAAGTAGTTAAATTAACGCATTTTGTATTGTATTGCATCCAGCGAGAGTTGGACATACGCGACAGACTGGAGTTAATCTCGCGCACCGGCGGAGCGGGCGCGGGCGCGGGCGCGGGGGCAAGCGGCGGTCGCGTGCGCAACATCACGTGCGTCATGCAGGAGCTGGGCTACATCGACCACAACCTCGAGCCTAACTACGAGCAGATCACGCAGCGAATCGCAAACCTGCCCGTCTCTAGCGAGCTTAAGGGCGACATTCAAGACGGCCTGCAGTTCTGCCAGAAGTTCTCGGTAACCAATTATCCCAATACATTTTTTTATTATATTTTCTAAAGGCATGTATTTAACAGATCACCAGATTTACTAAAATTTAACACCAAAAAAAAAATCGTTTTTACCACTAATAACTTAATAAGTTTTTGGCAAAAATTTCATTTTTGGTACAAGCTTTTATCGCTGACTGTACTTTTCTTTCCACAGGCAACTAATATTCATCAAGACAATTCTAAAAACCAAACACAATTAGGTTGCGTTGTTTTATCACAGAGTTCCTATGACCACCTCCTGTCTCCATCATCAGATCAGCTCGATGGTAACATAATATTGCATTGTCACCCGACTTACATATGTATGCAAATTTTCAGCTTCATAGGAAACCGGGAAGTGGGTCAAATTTAACATGCAAGATTTGACCCGTACAAACATAGTTACATACGAGTATTACATACATACTATTAGGTACATTGCAAGTTAATAAAAAGCTTGTAAAAATAATGAATGATCACCAAAATTAGACCTATTTAATGTGAAATGATTACCAAATTTGTACCAATGTTTTTCCTTTTAAAACAAATAACACCAAAATAATCATTATTAACCCAAAAATAGTAAATGATCTCCAAAATTTGAATTTTAATGTGAAATTATAACCAAAATTTGTCAAATCATCATTCATCATAACTCCTAATTAATCATTGTAAACACAAAAATAATAAATACCATAAAAAATTTAACAACATTTTAATTAAGAATGTGCAAATATTTAACATCTCGTTATCCCATTAAATTGTGGTATTTTCTATAAAAAGGGACCTTATTGTCGATGGCGCTTACGCCATTATTAACGATGCTTCGATATAAATACAATGCAGCGCGACGCTGTGCTACGTAAGCGCCATCGACAATAAGGTCCCTTTTCATAGAAAATGCCCCAATTAATTAATCCACTTCGTCACCTTTTTCTAGTAGCATTTCGTTTCTTCTGTAATGGTCGCAGTTCTAACCTAACCTAACCCACTTTTCTTGTAGCATTTCGTTTCTGTAAGGGTCGCAGTTCTAACCTAACCTAACCCACTTTTCTTGTAGTATTTTGTATTGTAAGAGTAGCAGTTCTAACCTAACCTATTCCACTTTTCTAGTAGCATTTCTTTTCTGTAAGGGTGGCGCGTAACTGAATGAGGGCTAACGCGTATGAATTCGCCGCTAGGGGCGCTAGTGTGGATGGTGGTCTTTGCAAAGTTCGAAATGTCAAATGTCACTTGGACCACCATCAACAGAGGCGCCAACTGGTGAGCAAAAAAACGATAGCCCTCATTGAGGATTGGGCCGGGCGAGCGCAGCGCGTGCGGTGCGGTGTACGGGGGATTGAGCGGGAGTGGCTAGTAATTTTGGCATAATTATACTTTATTTGGTAACATGTATGCATTTTTTTGGTAATCATATAGTGGTTTATTCAGGTGAAAATATCGCATTAATTTGCTCTTCAAGATTTGGTGATCATGATCATTCATTATATTTGGTGATCAATCATTATTTTTGGTGTTTGAATACAATTTGAAGTGCAGTCGTGATTAAAACCGGTGGTACTTTTGTAATTTTAGACCTTATTATTTTGGTGTTTAGTATTTGTTTTAGTGAAAGAGATTTCTTTATTTTGGGTACCAAAGTAATTTTTAGTGGTCATTATATTTGTAGCCTTTTCTAAATGACTGATAAATCTATACTTTAATATGCATTTAATGTAACATGCGGTAATGTAAGTAACCGTTAATTCTGTTACAGCAATGCGTCCCAGACACTAAGCGTGACGTGGCGCCACTGTCCCAGGAGCTGATCAAGCCCATGTTCTTCTTCCGCTGCTACAAGGTACTGTCAAGTCAATATCAGCTCTCCACGTCCAACTCGCATCTGAACGATATCACAGTTAAATTGTTGACGTTATCAGATATCGTCTGATCTATTCACCGCCATTTGTTACAAATTTGGCACTTATGGATTTAAATTTTAAATATCGACAAAACTAAGGCGTCATAGCAATATTCAATATACATTAAATAGGTACCTATAACCTAATAGTTTTTTATGTGACAAGATAGCAAAATTAGATTTTGCTACGAGGTATGCACCAATGTTTCGAATTGATATTAATTAGACCCCGAACTTGAAGTATATATGTACAAGAAATGTTTAAATGGAAATTTAGCATTACAATTTCAAAATCATTTTGTTTCACGCTCTCAGTAAATTCGAATTTTGCTCATTGTTATCGCGGTAGCAGGAGTACTTGTTCCAGCTGGTGTTTTACGCTTTGATTATTCTGCTTAATAGTGTGCAGCTTGCTTTGAATAGCAGTCGCAGATTTTTTTGGTAGTGAAACTTTTCTCATGTCCTGAATTAATTCGGTCGATGTATCATAATCGGATTTTAATTGGATGCAGATAAAATAAGAATGAAATTTAGGTTTAAATGAATTAAAATACTTTATTATTAACGAACACAGAACATAACGTGCTGCCTAGCAGCGCCATGACACACAAAAGGGGTAGAGTGAGAAGCTAATATACCTATCTCACATAGAACATATACAACCTTATTACATTGTTTACAACACCCCCTTTCAATGTAATAATGTTTAACTAACATAATACTATTATAGTTCTTTACTTGAAACACTTCTCAAAATTAAGAACACAAAAAAATTAACTTAGTTAACCAGACCACACATTTTCACAAACTTTAACAGCATGGTATTTTTCAGGGACTTTGTGAACATGTCTGCCACCTGGTCTACAGTCTTGACATATTTAACAATTACTTTTTTATTTTCTATCATTTCTCTAATAAAATGGTGTTTAATATCTATGTGTTTCAATCTTTTCACACTATTTGTATGAGCCACTTTAATAGCAGACTGGTTGTCACAAAAAATCACAACTGGGGACACATTTCTCAAGTTTAAATCATGACAGATATTAATCAGCCAGCAAGCTTCAGTACCTACCATAGTCAGCGAAACATATTCACTCTCAGTAGAAGAAATACTGACTGTGCTTTGCTTTTTAGAACACCAGGAAATCAAACAATTAGCAAAACTAAAACAATACCCAGTGGTAGATTTTCTGTCCTTCAGGTCTCCGCCCCAATCAGCATCACAAGAACCTACAAGCATCTCATCATTACATTTAAACACCAATTTATAGTCTAATGTGTGTTTGATGTACCGCAGTACTCTTTTTAAAGCTGCTAACAACATGTCACTAGCCGAATCTTGATACCTACTTAGTATGGACATAGCAGCACAAATGTCAGGTCTTGTACCTAAAGCCGCGTACATCAAGCACCCAATGATCTGCCTACAAATATTTTTTGTGCTACCTTTACATTTATCACCTTCAAGCACTTGAGTGTTGAAGTTGTAGTCCATAGGAGTATTAACAGGTTTGCAGTCATACATATTGAACCTTTTTAAAACTTTTTCAAGATACTTCTTTTGACATAACTCAGTAACATGACTTTCTAAATTTTGTTTGACATTTATGCCCAAGAAATCTGAAATTAAGCCTAAATCTTTCATTTCAAATTCCTTTTTCAACACTGCTTTTAACTCCATGACCTGCTTTTCATCTGTACCAAAAATCAACATATCATCAACATATATAAGGAGATACATTTGTTCCTTACCTTCACATTTTGAATACAGACAGCAATCAGACTGAGACCTCTTAAAACCTTCCCTTATCATTACCGAGTTAAACTTGTCATTCCAATATTTAGGGGATTTTTTTAAACCATACAATGCCTTGTTTAACTTTACAATATTCTTGCCATCTTCAAAAGCTCCCTCTGGCAATCTAATAAAAACATCCTCTACAATTTCCCCATACAAAAAAGCCCCTGTCACATCCATCTGATGGACCGGCAAACCTAGTCTAGTGGCTGCTGCCATGAACAGTCGGAAAGTAGCAAGCTTGGCAACTGGCGCATAAATTTCATTCAGGTCTAATTCATCATTCTGTTCAAAGCCGCGAGCTACAAGTCTAGCTTTATATTGATTTGGTTTCATTTTAAAAACCCATTTACTACTAATTACCTTATCACTGACCTTATTATCACAAACTGTCCAAGTGTTATTGTCTTTTAGGGTTTGCAGTTCCCTCTGCATTGCACTTTTCCACTCAGACGCATTTGGACTATGAATGGCCTCACTATAAGTTTTAGGTTCCGTTTCATTGCTCAACACATTGTTACAATCACAGATAAGAAAAGAAAAAAGAAAGAAAGAAAATACATTTATTTGACGCCACAACATAGTACATAAAAAAAAGAAAAGCATGCAGACAAAAAAACATTTGGACGCCAAAAAGGATCCCCACTCAGCATAGTGCCGCGGCAAACCGTGGCGCTGGTTTTCTGTGATAGCAGGTTTCTTAATCCGCTTACCTCGACCTAGAGGTTCTTCAAGCTCTCTTACCTCGACATTGTCATCACCGTTGTCAACCTGTATGATACTGTCCTCAGCCTCATGATAAACAGGGTCTTGATCGGAATCTGAGAGGACCTCTGTACTTACTTGAGTATAATCATCAGTGGGTCGTACCTCGTGGCTCGAGTCACTCACTGCGCTTTGATCCTGCTCTTGAGCCTCTTCTTTGTCTTGACTTGGCATTTCATATGGTATCATTGATCCTTTCAAGGTTGGTGAAGTGATCTTATCTTTAGTCACAAACACAATGTCTCTCGTTGTTTCAACTTCATTTTTGTCAGGATAATAAATTCTGTACCCTTTTGTTGTTTCACCATATCCTACTAGGAGGCCTCTTTCTCCTTTAGCATCCCACTTGTGCCTTTTCACCTTTGGAATATGGGCATATACTGAAGTCCCGAATACTTTTAGGTTATTAATATCATAACTTTTTCCTGTCCATAACTCATATGGCGATTTTAATTCTACCCGGCTTTTCCCAGTTCTATTCAATACGTAGGCGGCTGTGTTCACAGATCTAGAGCCTCCAATTGACGGTTCCTCCATTGGTCCACAAGTGTCTGCATGAATAATCTCACATGTTCTTGTGCTAACATTTTCACTCGCTGGATAGGGCAAGCGGTGAATTTTGCCCTTTAAACAGCCCTCACAAGTTTGGGTTTGGGACTCGTTAACTTCGATGTTATATTTCTTGAGGACATCCTTCACATACTTCATGTTTTGGTGGGCCATCTTTTCATGCCACTCGTGTAAGTCCGCGCACTTAGTACCAACCACATTAGCTGCGCATGTATTCAAAAAACGAAAATCAAAATAATACATTCTTCCGCATCTCTCAGCAATAGCCATCAATTTATTTTCTTTGTAAAACTTGCTTTCATTTGCACCGGTAACAACAATATAACCTTTTGACGTTGCGCAAAAGACAGAAAACAAGTTAGTTTTCAATTCCGGAACGTGAAGTACGTTCTCTAAGGTCGTGTCAATCCAATCCGTACCGTTCCATACTTGCACTGCCATCTGTCCGATGCCGAGTACACTAATTTTCGAGTTGTTTCCTACGACCACGTATTTATTATTTACGCGCGAATAAGACGAAAAAAGTTCAATATCACGGCACATATGCTCGCTCGCACCTTGATCGACAAGAAATCTCGCACTTTGGAAATGTTCATTATCGTCCACACTATTGACCATAAAAGCATTCTTCTCTTTGTCCTTTCTAAAGCGACACTGGCTCTTCAAATGTCCCGGTTTATTACAAAAATAACATTTTAAAACTGGACGACTGTCCTTGTTGTGATGCGTATTCTCCGTTTTATTATACCTGCACTCACTTTGATAATGTCCGAGCCTATTGCATGAAAAACATTTTACAGTCTTCTTGTCCACCTTCTTTGCCACAAAAGCCGACGTTGATGGCAAATTCTTATCTTTCTCTTTCATTCTCTCTTCCTCTATTTGCAGTCTAGCAGCTAAGTTGTCATATGTCTGCTTGTCGTCCGGAGCAGACTCCCACGCTGAGACGAAATGTTTGTAGTCTTCAGGTAAAGACATGAGTACCTTCGTTATTACAACTTGTCTGAAATAGTCTCGCCCAACTGTTTCAAGTGGTTTTTCATCTCCTGTATCTTTGACAGAAACACGGACATCTCCGTACCTTCTTCATACTTAAACTGGAAGAAACGCTGCTGAACTATATGAATACTAGTTTCAGATTTCTGCTCGTACACACTCTGTAACTTCGTCCACATCTCTGCTGACGTTTCGCACGACATGATGTGCAACATTACTTCTTCTTTCATTCTTGTCACTATCAGTGCTTGTGCTTTTGCATCTTGTGACTCCCAACGAACACGTTGTTTTTCATCTTCGGGCTTTACTGTCGTCCCGTCTACTATCTTGAAAAGACCTTGCCCTTTCAACGATACCGACGTTTGGAACTTCCGTACGTTCCAATTCTTGGAACCCTCCAATTTAATTGCAGCCCCGACTGCCCCGATCTGTGTAGGATCCGTTTTGTCTTCCATCCTGTAGGCCCTCCTTCCTTGGACGAATACTTCGACCAAGTAATTTCCTTCCCGGTGCGATAATTCAAAATGGTCGCCGCCCCGCAAACCGGTATTATCAAAAACGTTTTAGCACTACAGTTTTTCAACCATTTAAGCCTATATTTCTCAATTCATTCTAGTTAGTGACCTGGGCCCATAACCAGATAAAATAAGAATGAAATTTAGGTTTAAATGAATTAAAATACTTTATTATTAACGAACACAGAACATAACGTGCTGCCTAGCAGCGCCATGACACACAAAAGGGGTAGAGTGAGAAGCTAATATACCTATCTCACATAGAACATATACAACCTTATTACATTGTTTACAACAGATGCTGATAAGCAATAATGTATTAACCCACATAAGCACCATTTTTAGAAAATGGCGTCTAAAAATTTTTTTCATGGTTTTTGAGTGTTTGTTCTAAAAATTTAAGATTTTGTTCAAACTGTTGTATTTGTCAGTTTAAATACGACGAATACTAGTGATTTTAATTATATTCTTCTTCTTCTGCCTCGCCTTTTTCCCGTTACGCGGGGTTGGCTTTCCCAATCATGCGACGCCATTTATTTCTTTCTTGGGTGTCTTGTTCGTAGAGTCCCAACACCTTCATGTCCTTTCGGACATTCGTCATCCAAGTTGTTTTAGGCCTTCCCATTCCCCTCTTTTTTGTGGCGATGGAAAGGCACTTTCTAACCACGTGGTCTTCTCATTACGTGACCGTACCATCTTAGTCTAGCCTCAGAAATTTTATGGGTTATGGGAGCCACTTTGAAACTCCCCCTTATATGCTCGTTGCGCACTTTGTCTCTAAGGGTAACCCCGCCCGACCAGCGCAGCATACGCATCTCCGTTGTATGTAACTTCTGCTCGTGTGCCTTGGTTGTCGGCCAGACTTCACATCCATAGAGTAAAGCTGGCCTCACAGCAGTTTTATAATTTTTTCCTTTGGTCTTAATAGGCATTTTGGTATCACATAAGACTCCGGTTAGCGTACGCCACTTGTTCCATCCCGATGTCGTCCTGTTTATTATGTCCGCTTCAATTGTCCCGTTTTCAGAAATGACCGAGCCCAGGTATTTGAAGGTTTTTACTTGCGGGAGGTTTATGCCGTCGAGCTTTATAGTAGCGTTTATGGGACTATTTGGGTTGAAATTGCAGATCATGTATTCGGTTTTTGTTCTACTGATGAGCAATCCGTTAGTTTCTAGTGACTCTCTCCATTGTTCGAGGTTTTCTTGAAGTGCGTGTGGGTCTTTCGATATTAACACTACATCATCGGCATACAAGAGGTTCCACGGTGTTGGTTTTTGTATTTTTGCAGTCAGATAATTCATCACTACATTGAAGAGTAATGGGCTTAGTGCGCTACCTTGGTGTACACCTACTTTTATATTAAACCACTCCGAAATTCCCGCTGGGCTTCTAACCCGTGTTTGTACATCCGTATACATGTCCTTTATAAGTCGAACATAGCATTCATGGACACCGTGAGCTCTTAAGGCTTGCCATATGATCGTTCTCGGTACACGGTCGAAGGCCTTTTCAAGATCTAAAAAGGCCATCATCACGTTCTCCTTGTTTTCACGGGCTTTTTCCATCACTAATCTCGACGACGATGACGGCGACCTCAGCAATTATGGATTACGCCTATTATGGGCTCGAATGTGGCTGGCCAGGCCGAACTTGGTCTTAAAGACTCTATTGCAGGCGCTACAATAGAGTTGGCCAGACGCGTTATACGTATACGCGTACGAGTGCTTCGGTCTCTCTTTACGTTGTTGGCGTTTGACATCTAAGGTATTGAGGCGGTTTTCTTCAAATAATTTGATGCGGTTAAAGATGGTCGACCGCCAAGATGACCTGTCTGTAGCAAGCTCCTCCCAACGCTCATTACTAATCTAATAGCATGCATCGCATCTGTGGTACTCTTTCCCGGTGTAAACCCAAACTGATTATCAGTTATTGTGATATGACGTTTAATAGGCGTTCGCTCAGGATTCTTTCCCAAATGTTTAGTATGTGTGACGTCAGTTTTATCCCACGGAAATTTCCACAGTCCCGAACATCCCCTTTGTTTTTATAGAAAGGAACAAGCGTACTCATACGCCACATATCAGGCATTCTTTCATTTCTAAGGATGTTGTTGAAAAATTCACATAGCCACACCACCCTGTCTTTGAGGGTTTTCCAAACTTCGGCTGGTATGTCGTCCGGTCCACTCGCTTTGTGATTTTTCATCCTAGAAATGGCTTTTCTAACTTCTGCTATAGTGATTTCATCGGCAGGTCCTTGTATTTTAGGTTCGTCTGTTTCTGGATTTCGTGGGAATTCTTCATTTAGGAGTTCACTGTAGTAGTTATACCACCTCCTACATATGTTCCTATCGTCTGTGAGCAATACCCCTTTTTCATCTTTTATGTATTTCGTTGTGATTATATCCCTGGTATTGTTATGTCCATGTTTTGCGATTTTATAAATTTCAGTGTCCGTTGCTAGTTCTAGGCGTTTATACAAGTCTTCATCAGCTTTGTCTCTTTCGATAGCCACTATTCTTCGGGCATTTTTCTTTGCCTCCTTGTACAGCTCCTTATCCTGGTCCTGGCCGCTTTCCTGCCATTTCTTGAACAATCGCTTTTTCTCAGATACCTTTTCTTTAGTGTTGCTGTTCCACTACTTGGAGTCCTTACCGTTACGCGGGGCGCCTTTGCTGATTCTTAGCACGTTTTTTGCCATAGTAACACACACACTTTCAAATTTAGACCAAGTTGTATTTGGAGAGTCGTCTCTATGGGGGTTTTCTATCATGAAGCTTCTGATTTCATCTTGAAACTTAGATCCTTTTTCTGACTAAAGTTCCTTCCATTTAATTTTCTCTATTTTTGTAATCTTCATTTTTATTGGGCTTTTAAGCCTGAGCGATGCTAAAAGTAGTCTGTGTTGACTGGTAAGCGGTTCTCCTGGAATCACTTTACAATTTTTGAATTGCTTGAGGTTATCCTTATCAGTCAGGATATAATCAATTTGCGTTTTTGAGTTTCCGCTTTTGTAAGTTATAAGATGCTCGTTCTTTTTCTGGAAGAATGTATTTACTACTGCTAAGTTTTGCAAGACAGCAAATTCTAAAATTGTTATTCCTGCATTGTTTTGTTTCCCATACCCAAACCCACCATGATGTCCCTCAAGTCCGTTCCTGTCTGGACCCACATGCCCGTTTAGGTCTCCGCAGATAAGTTTTTGTTTATTTGTGGGTATGGTGTTTATATAGACATTTAGTTCTTCCCAAAACTCCTGTTTATCTTTATCTGGGCATCCGGTTTGTGGCCCATAGATTGAGACGACATTTAGGCATGCCTGCTTCTCTAAGGCTAGCTTTACACCTATGATACGATCACTAATTCTATTTATCTCAACTATGTTTTGACTGAGGGTTTGGTCTAGAATTTTATTATGCCAACTCCATTTCTGGAGTTCATTTATTTCTAATTACATCAATAACAACTCCTAATAAGTTATTTGTGTATGTTCCACACAATAAAACAACACGAAACAGGTAGCTTAAACTTGCAAGGCGAGAAAATGGCGTATTGCCTAAGACTCATCTTTATTTTTGCGAAGATCATTTCGATGTGAGTATTTACTTTATTTATTAGTTTCTATACCTAACAGTATCTATCTTGTTTGAGGCGTAACTTTAATATAAAAGTTGCATAAGAGTAGGTTTTTGAGGTTAGGTTTCAAATTACACCAGTGTTGTTTTTAATAGATACCTAATGACAAATTATAATATTAACCTGCTATGGAATACACATAAAAAGCGATTTTACAGGATTTGGATTTAGTTAATTCCTTAAATTAGTATGATTTTTATATAATTATAAATATTGTTTATTGCACTTACTTACAAGGAACTTTTGACATTTCTAAATTCTGCTGAACAAAAGACTTCGTTTGATTGTAATAACTCTCCAAGCATCATCACATCGATTCTAGGCAAATTAGCACTGTTTGCCTTAGTAAATCCTTGTTCCATTATTCAAGTTATTATTATTAGTTTATATTCGGTTTAAACTACTGAAATTGAATCCGTGAATCGTAAATAAAAGCAGGGGAACCATAGGAGAACCAGTACTTTCAGTACTTTGGATATTTGTTTACATGAACGTGACGTCATTCGCTCTAATTGGTGTTCACCGTATCATGGCGGACTTGCGTATTTTGTAATTTTATTTTAACAAAACATTTACCAATCTCGCCAAATATGTATAATAAAATAAATGCGTTTTGCGTATTCTACGACTAAAGTTTCATTAAATAAATATAATATTTTAGTGACTTTTAATTACTGTCATCATGCCTATAGTACTGTTTATGGGATTTTATAAGTTCATTTAAGCAATGACTTCCTCCAGTTTTTTAGTTTTTATATTAGTTTGCTAGCGTTAGTACATATTTAATCGCCAGGGTGGTAGCGCCAGCCTCCTTCTAGAGTTCATTTCTCCAAAATCTTCCTAAGTAACCGCTCTTACCACCACGCCTTTCGGATCCAAAAAGAACGCGTCCACTATGTGGCGCTCCAACCACAGTTGCGGATCTCACCGGAACTAATTACTTGTCAAGTTTGCTAATTTAGCTTGCGCGTGAGTTGGGTTTTCAAGTGAGCCTATTAGTTCCGCGAAACACACAGAGGGCGTTTTAATTAATACAAATTTTTCTTTATATTTATATTATTTAAGTATTTTTATTTAGCATTGTAATATTTATATTACAACATAGGGGCAGACGGACGGACGCGCACTTGAGTCAAGATGTCTTGACTCGGCGCAGATGCTGTGGACGACCCGGTGTCTCCCATTTTCACAATTTTCACTCAAAAGTTTGTATTAACCATCTGTCCCATTTATGCGAACAAAGGTGCAACGTTCGTTGACTCACGCTCGGTCCATATAAGGTTTGCACGCCCTACGAGGTGTCAATGACATGGCCCAATCGAATTTATTGCAAAACATACAAAAATATCGAAATTTGACTATCGTGAGACATTTCAAAATAAAATAAAAAGCGACTAAAACCGGCCAAGTGCGAGTCGGACTCGCGCACCGAGGGTTCGTACTTTTTAGTATTTGTTGTTAAAGCGGCGACAGAAATACATCATCTGTGAAAATTTCAACTGTCAGACAGACAGACGGATAGACGGACAGACGGACAGCGGAGTCTTAGTAATAGGGTCCTGGGTACGGAACCCTAAAAAGCGACTAAAAATAATAGTGAGTGAAACCGTAGTGATCTAAATATTTTGATACAAAAATATTATATGTCCATTGCTCTATGTCAGAAGTTTATTTACAATTTTCCCGCACATTTTATTTAATAGACCAAATTATTCCGCGTTATTTGACACTAAAACACGCGCTCACCGCAGCTACTGGCAGGATCGCCATGTAGGAACGGGAGTTGAGGACAAGTGATAGCAACGAAAGTCATAAATGAACTCACTTTATTTGGAGTATGTTAGCCTTATATACTAGAGAATACACACATATAAACATTAGTACTAACGTGCTATACTTACACTTCTACGGGTGATATATAACCCATATACTCGTCCTTCGAATAATAAAATTATAATAAAAATAAAATAAAATTACCATAAAAAAGGAGGTTTTCAGTTTGACCCGTATATATAATTATGTATGTATGTTTGTTCGCGATTATCTCACATTTGGCTGAACCGATTTTGATGCGGTTTTCAGAAAAATGTTTGTTATATTCTGGAGAAGGTTTTAGTATACAAAGAGCTGAGCTGATGCTGAACCATGGCTGTACCTAGTGGAACTCAGGTTTGGTGCAACATAGGCACGCTGTTTTGGTCGTCAAACACGTCTTGATGAGCACTTGGGAGAACAGTACCCAAAATAGAGCTGATGCTGAACCCTGGCAGTACCTAGTGGAACTCAGGTTTGGTGCAACATAGGCACACTCTGTTTTGGACATCTGACACGCCTTGATGAGCACTTGGGAGAGCAGTACCCAAGATAGAGCTGATGCTGAACCCGGACTGTACCTAGTGGAACTCAGGTTTGGGGAAACAGGCATCTACTGTTTTGGTTAACCGACTCGTCGTTGTGTGCCTATGTTGCAGGTGGATTGATCAACTTTTTTAAACCGCCTTAAATGAAGAAGGTTCTCAGTTTGACCCGTATGTTTCTGTATATGTATGTATGTTTGTTCGCGATTATCTCGCGTTTGGCTGATCCGATTTTGATGCGGTTTTCAGAAAAGTTTGTTACATTCTTGAGGTTTAAGTATACAGGGGTGGTTTGAAAAACCAATTGGACCCGGTAAGTGGCGCTGCTATCGGTATACCTATCAATTATCATCTTTTATTTGCTAAAACCGAGTTAGATGAAATTTAGTGTTTAGATGAAATAGTGGTAGTAGGAGAAATAGTGGGAGAGGGAGTGGGAATGGAAGTGGGAGTGGGAGTGGGAGTGGGAGTGGGAGTGGGAGTGCGAGTGGGAGTGAGAGTCGGAGTCGGACTGAGCCTGGGACCGCCTAGGACTGGGAATGGGAGTGGGACTGGGAGTGGGAGTGTCTAGGTAAACTAAATCTTAGTTACAATAGAACGAAACATAATACGTATACCTAACTACATTTACAAATCGTTTAGCATCGAAACGTCAAAGTTACGTCACGAATAATTATCGAGGTTGGCCATCGCCTACACTCTAGTACCTACTAGCCCAAAACTAAATGGAGAACTTAACTGTAAACAAACTAATATTTTAGCCCAAAATCTAAAAATTTAAAATAAATCACTACAAAGTAAAATAAAATAAATGAATAAATAAAAAAGATGATAAAAAATTGAAACAAAAAAACAAGTATCACTAAAAAGTAAAAAATAAAATGTAATAAATCGAAAACTAAAAAAAACGACTATTAAAAAGTAAAAAAAGTTCAAAGAAATTAACCATCCGGGTAACCGGGTAACCATCTTGGCTTATTGAGCGGCCGTTTTATAGTGTCGAAGAATATCTGACCTCAAAATATGTATAAATAAGTTAATTATGTAACAAAACTAAATGACGTTAATAATAATAATTAAGTAATAATGCTGTAATAATGCTATAATAATAATAATAATTGATTTCATCCATTTATATTTCCGAAATGTACATATGTAAATCTTGACATGTAATTTATATTACCAATAAAGTATGAGTATGAGTAATGACTTAGTTTTTGAAGGCGGTGCCAAACTAACAAAAACATTATTTGCTGCCAAAATTTGCAGACATTTGCTTTACGACGGGATAGGGACTGGACAAGGATAGGGGTGGGGTAATTATATAAAAAATAGTTTGTGCTTTTCAGTGGGTTGGTTTTTTGAAGGCGGTGTCCTTTCCTTAACGAATTATTCTATTTAGAGGTGCAAAAGGAAGTTAGTTTTGTATTCCTAATATACCTATTACTAATGCACTACGTGCGTGCATAGTCTATTAGGTACTTAATGTTTTAAATGATGATTGTTTGCAGCACAAGAAGTTGGAGGCGTGCATCATGAAGGATATTCGGGAACGTTTCACTAGCGAGGATGAGCTAGACACCGACACCGATTTTAGGTCAGTAGCTCCTCAGACATTAGGAAAGCGTTTAACAGCAAAGTCCTGACACTAAAGCAAACAGTTACTAGTTGTGATACAGGTATTATGTCAAAAAATGGCGAGTTTGACAGCCAAATTAGATGATGCGATATGGTGCGGGCGCTACATAAGTTTTATAGTAACTGAACTGTCAACTTTTGACCGCCAGAATTACGGACTTACGGAGACGTAGAGCTATATCTAATTCGGCTTTTATTTGACAAACCCCTAAGAATGATTTCTTCTTAGACCTTATAGTTACATCTTCTCTACTGTGATCACTATTTTGACAAAAGTAACAAAATTGTATTCTGTTATTTTTACTAATTACATTGGGAACCACACGGAACCTTAGACACCATTTTGCGTTGGAGGTTGACAATGATTCACACTTGCTCTTATAGGGCATTTTTTTCTGTAGTGATGCACTGGACTTTTTTTCCAAAATAGGTAAATTTAATGTTTTTCCTACTCAGAATCACGAGCTCCTTCGTTCCTACTAGAAGGAAAAAAGCGTTTCGTTTCATTTTTCCATTCTGTTACCATTTTTCAAACACTGCACGGCCTAGTACGGCAGTAACAAAATGGAAAGTACGTAAAATGTATGAAAATTTTGGGACATTGTTTCTTTCCCAGGAGCATGGAATCAGCTCATGATTCTGGTCACAAATAACATTAAATTTACATATCCTAAAAAAAATCCAGTGCATCACTACAGAAAAAAATGCCCTAAAGCGTAAGTTTAGCAGGAGTAATAACCCATTTTATTTCCTAGGAAGTTATGGATTTGTATTAATGTCACTAAATCATATGAAACAATAAAAAGGTTATCACTAAATCATACGAACCAAGAAGGTTCGGAAGGTCTGTAATTTTTAAATATTTACGGCCATATCCTTATTATAGGTGGGTAAGTACTACTATATGGGGCATTTTCTATGAAAAAGGACCTTATTGTCGATGGCGCTTACGCCGCACAGAGTATTTACATCGGATATTTACGCGGCATTGTATTTATATCGGAGCATCGTTTATAATGGCGTAAGCGCCATCGACAATAAGGTACCTTTTTATAGGAAATACCACATACACATACTATTATATAACCGTTTGTCACTAAATGGTTGTTGTGACAGGTCGCTGTCGCGCTCTGCACGCGCGGCGCGGGCCCGCGACGAACCGCTGCCCGACCCACGCTTCGACGCGCTCGACGAGATGGCACTCTACCTCTACGACTATCTCAGCAACGGCAACGGATTCGACTTTGATCTCTACATGTAATGCTGACAAACTGCTGCTGATTCTCCAGTCTCGTGATAGCATTCTTTTAAACCCTTGATTCGACATAAGGTCGTGAGTTCAAACCTCATTAGCGCTAATTGTTGTAATAAAAAAATGCAAAAAAAGGTCAAATGAGTAGAAAGAAAAAAAATGAAGAAGAGAAAATAAATTTGGACGGCGGTGTCGGGTAAAAAAGCAAACGTGATATAACACTTTAAACTAGCGTACCGTAAAATGGGGTGAGTAGGGTTCGCGGGGAGAGCTGGGTTATGAATGGGGAGATAAGGTTTGAAAGGGGGGTGAGATGGATTTTTAGGGCTACTGCTACAAAAATAATGTATTCCAATTACAAATGGAGCTATAGTAATACTCATAATAATAAAAAAATCGATCCAACAATCTTCCAAAATCACCTTTGTTTGAAAACCCATATCAATCCAATTACGAGGGTGAGGTGGTTTTTCCTGTTTATCGTCAAAGTTATGAAATGGAACTACCCAAAATAAAATACAAACGTCCGGAACACTTATTATATACACCATTCAGTTTGCATATGTAAAAATAAAATATTATCAAGGTTTGAATGTCAGCTTTGCTCCTACTCACCCCATTTTACGGTACATACTTAATTATTGTTACTAACGGGTCTAACGCGATTAAATTTCATTATTTTACGAATCAGGCATTATTTTTCAGTTTTGTATGTGAAAGGGGTAACGGGTAATGGACAAAGTTGGATCAGTACTCAAGAAATTCTTTATTAAGTCTGTATACACGCCGTTATCTAAAGTAGCAAGTCCAAAGGATGTCATTCCGTACCAGAATCCCGGTGTCTACAAGATAGAATGCAGTTGTAGAAGTGCGTATATTGACCAGACGAATCAACTTGGGGACCACTGATTTAGATGTTGAAACCAAAGCTATCTTCGGACCAGTGTACGGATATTGTTAGTGTTGCGACTGTTGCGTGTCGTGCCCAGGACAATAAACATAATAAAAACGGATAAAAAATTTATTTGTCTACCCCGAACACTTATATAAAGTGATGTCAGGTAGTTTAGTGTTGTTTACCAATATCTCCATTGTCATTTTAGTGGGACGTCCGTCTTCCGTGACCACAGCTAGACCTGGCTGAAACGTCGGAAAAAAGGTAAAAATAATGAAATTTAATCGCGTTAGACCCGTTAGTTAGATCAAGAAAAACCTGCAGAGATTTTGAAAGCACACGCAGTGCCATTGCCATTGTTATTTATACGTCATAATTTCATAAAAGTTTGACGTTTAAAATAACACTTGCACTGCGTGTGCTGTCACAATATGCAGACTTTTCTTGGTTTGACTCTAATTATGTGATGTGTATATCGGTATTGCTAACAATAAATGGGATGAATTAGATAGGACGAACGTGCATAAGGCATTTTGTATTCCTGGTTCGTAAACATTTACGTGTCTCTTCTGTAGGTACTATGTCTAAACGAGTACATATATTATAGGTATGTATATTTTTTTTACTATTACCTATTCCATGCGCTAAGCAACTACCATCGTTATGGTTTTCACCTAATTATCAGGGAGATATTTTTATATATAATAGTTATTTACGATACAAGTGCGGAAAAGAGGAAATTCGAAACGAGTGGCGATAAATTAAAACACGACCGCAGGGAGTGTTTTAAATCGACACGAGTTGCGAATTACCTATTCGCACGTGTATCGTACAACGTTTTACAGTACATATGGCTCTTTAAACTTTCGACATATGCACGAAAATAGTTCTTTTACGCACTAGTGCGAGAAAGTAGCACCATATGTACTGTAAAATTATTTTACAAACCTATGGTATGTACTCAAAATTCCCTAATTATTATTGTAGGTCAAAAATTGTGCGATAACTTAAATACTGTAACTTAGAAAGACTAAAGTTATACATGTACATTTATTATATATTTAGTTTTAAGATGAGTTATTAGTTATAATAATAAGTAAATTAATAAATATGTTTGATGGTGATTTTATTAGTTTACAACAGTCCGTCCGTCCAAGCGAACTCTGTACAGTACAGACTTCCACCGTGCAAAGTGTGAAGTAAGCGTTGATAATAACATTAATAACGTAATAATTATGTTCATAGACATTTAACGTTTATGGTGACGCTTCCGTACTTAAGCTGAGTTAGCTTGGTCTGATTCTAGCTAAGATTGATTTATAGCAAAAAAGGTGTAAAATCTAAAAAAAATCGCGCCTTTTAGTTCGGCTATCAGACCCGGCGGCACGATTTTTTCTGACACTTTACACCTCTTCCACTATCAATAACTCTTTGGATTATAGTAAACGTGTAGCAAACTATTAAGTAGGTCTCGTACACAAAACTTGAGCTAATTTAGCTTTGTGGATGACAGTTTAGTCGTATTTAGTTCATATATTATTAAGATTATGAGATTATCGTGACATTTAACTGCATTTATAGCCCTAATTTATTAATTAAGCAATAAAATAAGATGTGACTTTAGATTAATTACTTAAAATATTTTACGTTATAGCCAATAAAGTGTAATGTATTAAATATAATGTATTAAGTACTGCGTATTATTTGAAATTAATGTTGTAGGTACCTACTTAATATTTTATTTTTCCAAACTCGATGGGTAGGGTGACAAGTGCCATCATCTCCATATAATTTATAAGTTATTATGACCTAAAAACGTCTAATCTCCCAATATCATCAACAACTACGTCGATCAGCGTACCCATCGAGTATGAAAAATATTAAAAAGTCAAAAAATTGTCAAAATATGAATTCCACCAACGCAACATCTATATTATTCATAATTTGTAAGAATAAATACTTACACATACCACGTTCTTACCCAACGGCCAAAGAGGGTTACGTTTTTTTTGTCCATCCACTTATCGCATAACTGACAAGCAAATTATTGTGATACATATTGTATGCGCCGAAAAGGCGCTCGTGCCCAGGGCCGGGCCCACAGGTACAGGCCAAGTACAAAGGGCTGCTAAAGGTGAGTGTCCATCAAATATCAAAGCGTCACACGCAATCATTTTCTTGTCAGACAGAGCTGCATTTTGCTGTCACAGAGTGCACGCCGCGAAAAAATATACAAATACATTAATAAAATAAACACGTCTTTCTATTTGTTCGTTCTGTACTTACCATCCTGACATTTAAACAATAACACCATAACAACTCAAACTGAAATTTAAAAATCAAAAATCTGTTCAATAAAAATCGATTTAATTGCACTCCTAACCAGAATTAGAGTAGGCCGAGATATGACAACCGAATGAAACAATAATATTTATTGATTCAGGATATTTACATACAAATATACCACGTAAGTTTTGAGCCACGTAAATACTTAAATAAGTAATTCATTAAAAAACTGAACAAGTGCGAGCCGGGCCTGCGCCTCCATGGCAGCACACATCACGAATTTAACTGAAACTGAACAAGTGCGAGCCGGGCCTGCGCCTCCATGGCAGCACACATCACGAATTTAAATGAAACTGAACAAGTGCGAGCCGGGCCTGCGCCTCCATGGCAGCACACATCACGAATTTAACTGAAACTGAACAAGTGCGAGCCGGGCCTGCGCCTCCATGGCAGCACATATCCCGAATTTTATAGTTTACCCTTAAATGCTAAATTTATTATTGTAGCCCCGAATTAGGTAGGTAATAAGAAGAAAAAAACCTGCAATTCGAGGGCATAGTAGATTGATAAAGTGCCATAGGTTCAGAGAGCGGAGTTTCTGAAAAGTTCTTTTATAGTACCTAACAAGCGTGATTAGATCAAAATTGTTACGAGAGTCAAAGAAAGGGTTTTATGATTATTTTTAATATCATTTTTATATCGCCCGTGTTACATACGTAAACATTTTCCGTCACAGTTGAAAATAAGTAAATAACAATCAATCACGATTATTTACAATGCGTATATTATATATTTAGGCAGAATAAGAACAGTTGTGATAACAGTTTCGCCTCTGGCTAGCTGCGCTGAGCTGGGCTAATTCTTTAGCTTAGTGACAGACGTCAAACGTAGAAAATGGCGGACACCTCGCGAACAGAATTCGTTCTCGATCGCCTGTCTACTTAGTACGTAGTACATCTAAGTCAGTGGCCAAACCACTAACCACTCGATGTAGAAGGAACCCACCATCAATTATAATGGCACTACCAGCAGCCGGCGTTTTCGGATTATTAACTTGATTTTACCAAAAAACAGAAATTTAAAGTGGCGTCTATTTTTTACAATTTAGACTACGAATTCATATTAAGGTACCTTTTTGGATCTCAGGTCAATTTTTATTATGATTAGAACAAATTTTCCGTCGGGCTTACCGTTTCCGATCTGCAAGCAAAAATTTATGCACACTTCCTGGGATAGAGCAAACTCGGATTACACGCATTTAGGACCAAATGAAGATATTAAAACGATTACCAGCATGCTGGGTATTAATACTTTGAATAAATCTAATTTCATTGCTCCTACTAATAGAAAATATAATCTAATTCATACATTCGTAATCTCGAATCTCACAACTCACAATCGCTAATCAGTCCATGTCCAATCTACAATCAACCTATTCGGCATATACTTACATAAAAAAATCACAACTGTTTGTGAAATCCGAAACCCTTTTGTGGTATTCTTCACCCTATGGATGATTCGGAGAAAGGTCCAGAAGATTAGTTGCCAGATTGGTAAATATAAAAAAGATCTTACGAAGTATTTGTTCGGTAACAATTTTTGTACAAAACTTTCACCGACCCCCAAGTCCGTGTGACTTAATTCTTTCTATGCGAAAAAAAATTACCTGCTCGGGAAAGAGGTGCATTTTTTGTGAATAAATGTGGAGCAAACTACATACTTTTATATTGTTTATTGTAACTTCGTGTAAGATGCGACGCTTCGTATAAGAATCAAGAGATTACATTTTTAAATAGAGATTAAGTAACATAATGTAAATAAATAAATTAAAGAACAATTAAGTATTATTACTTTATATGTATATCGAGGGCTGGGAGGTCAAACCAGATAACTAAAAAAGAAAACATTTTGAGAAAATCGACTGAAAGTTTAGAGGTCTACAAATGTGTGCTGAAGTGATCACATCATGAATGTGTATTATATGGCTAATATTATTAACCTATATTGTTGAGAGTAACAAAGATTATTAAACTTTTGTGGTCCTGTTTTATTTCAGATTTACTGTCGACTGGGAATCGGAACTTATCGGGTTTTTCATTAAAATCATAGTAAAATTAGCCGGAATTATATGGTTTAATTTAGAATTAAATTTAAAAAAAAAATATTTGAAAATACCTAGTTATATCCGTGACTTTAGCAGCGTTGGTTTCAAATTCGGCATATGGTTGTTTTTCTTTCTAGGTACTCTCCAGTCCAGTTCTAAAATTTATGCTTTCTACAGTTCGAACTTCGAATTTCGAAGTCCAATAAGATAACTGACTAAGAGACAAAGCCGTGAATGCCGAAGACCGAGCTCCAAATCGACCAATATTTCCAAACATGTCAGCGAGAAACTGAGTAAAGTACTTTTCGCCTAAAGTATTGAGCGCATTTATTGGGTTCTAAATTTTATTTATATTTTATTTTACTTTACTAGGTACACTAAACACAAAGAGGATATAATAGGATAGAGCGATACTGTCATAGTAAATTTCGTAACCACAGTAAATTCACTGCCATCTATCGACACACTTTAAAACTAAAAATGAAGATGTATAAAAGTACGATAAAATATATTTAAAGTAAGTAAGTAAGTAAATATTCTTTATTGCACCAAAATTATACATTTTACATACATGTAAAACTACAAAGAAATATTTAAAGAAAAAATAGAACCAGAAATATAGATAAAAATATGGATAAATGATTTTTTTTATTTGCATTAATTATTGTTATATGATTTTGACCCATGCTCTTTTACTGATATGCGTTAAAATGGTTAAATAACAAACGAAACCGTCAACGCCCTCTATACGAGAGTAGGCCAAAGGCAGTGGCGCCATCTGATCGAGAATCAAATTTACGTGATTTTCGAGGCACGTTTTTTCCTTAGACTGTATCCATCTATTACGGAGTTATATCTATCTTTGACTAAACAGAAATATACATTTCACATTATAGCTTAAGAACTAGCACGAGATCCAAAACAAGTGTACACAGCATGTTTTACAATTCAGCGGAAATGTTACAATAGTAGTTTATGCAACCAATGTACCTCAACGTTGCCAATGTGGAGTCACGGTGGATGGTCTCGGTCACCATGGCCTCTCATGCAGTCGAAGTGCTGGGAGAATCTCTCGGCATGCCAGCATCAACGATGTCATACGAAGGGCCCTTGTTAGTGCCAAGGTGCCGGCAGTCCTCGAGCCCAATGGTCTGACCAGGGACGACGGCAAGAGGCCCGACGGAATGACTTTGGTGCCTTGGAGTATGGGTCGGCCCCTTGTCTGGGATGCTACTTGTGTAGACACCCTGGCGCCGTCCTACATTCCGGGCACCAAAGTTGATGATGGTGCGGCTGCATCTTCAGCCGAAAACCTCAAACGTCGCAAGTATGCTGCCCTTGGCAGTAGCTACTTGTTTGCGGCGTTTGGGGTTGAAACCCTGGGGCCGTGGGGGCCAAGTGCGCGCCGACTCCACAAGGAGATATCGGCGCGTCTTATTGAGGCTTCCGGTGACCAGAGGGCTGGTCACTATTTCGCGCAGCGCATCAGCATAGCTATACAGCGCGGAAATGCGGCCAGCCTTCTGGGCACCCTACCACACGACCGAGACCTAGGTCAGATTTTTTATTTGTAAGTTTTTTAGTTTAGGTCATTATGTTTTTACCTCACTTTATTGTTTTAATAGAAAATAAAGTTTATGCAACTGATACATAATGAGACATGATACAAGCGTGGTTTTATGAAACGAGTGTAAGCGTGTTTTAAGGCCTAATTATGTACAGTTGCAGTACTACTTTATGTACACATATATCATAAGTACTCTAAGATGGGTTCAGAAGCCGTAGAGAAATGACCTGCATTGCTACTAGTGCTACCTGTAAAATATCTAACGACTATAGATATTAAAATAATGCAATAAAAAATAAATTTGAACAAATACAGAAACAAATTACTCATATTTTCAACTAAAATGTAAATTACAAACAATGTTTCACAATTCTACTATCGTAACAGCAAAAAAGTCAAAAAACCAACAAACAATGATAACAGGAGGCCTAGCACATGATTGGCGCGACAGTATCTCGCGGCGAGATAGACTACCCGTCTTTTTCTAACTATGTTAATTAAAGAGGGACGGGTAGTCTATCTCGCCGCGAGATACTGTCGCGCCAATCATATGCTAGCCAGGCAGTAATTGAAAGGCAGCAATCCTAAAAATAAACCTGATCGATTGATACCATTAATAAAAATTTGTCATTTAGCCTATTACATATCGCAAATCCAATCTCCTAATAGTATCATACCGTAAAATATTTTTCATATCATTGTCGAGAAATGCTCTACCTACCACTTTAACCTACCTACACATTGCAGAGCAGGACACAATACAACGTTATGCAAAAACCCTTTCTAAAACATTTCTAAACGTCGTGCAAAAAAACACACATTAACCGACAGAAGCATTGACAGGCAGATGCATTAAACCATTCACATTTCACTAATTCATTGTGTAGATACTTTCAATTAAAAAAAGCGCTGGTGGCCTAGCGGTAAGAGCATGCGACTTTCAATCTGGAGATCGCGGGTTCAAGCCCCGGCTCGTACCAATCAGTTTCTCGGAACTTATGTACGAAATATCATTTGATATTTACCAGTCGCTTTTCGGTAAAGGAAAACATCGTGAGGCAATCGGCCTAATCCTATTAAGGCCTAGTTTCCCCTCTGGGTTGGAAAGTCAGATGGCAGTCGCTTTCGTAAAAACTAGTGCCTACGTCAATTGTTGGGATTAGTTGTCAAGCGGACCAGGGCCAGGGTCCCATGAGCCGTGGTAAAATGCCGGGATAACGCGAGGAAGGCAGAAGAACTTCCCAAAATGTATAGGAATGCGCTAGTTTAGTTACAAGTGGGTAGCTATCTAGCGTACTTTAATATACCTACAGGTATTTACCAATACATACTTAGGTAGGTAGATAGGTATAGGCATGGGTATTATAGATATTGTCGAACATCAGACAAAATAAAATAAGAGTTAAGGGTGGAAACTCACATAACGGATTGCTCACTAATATTTATTCAATTAACTAGATTACTTTCGTAGCTCTATTACCCCTGGGCAAGACATTTAAAGTTACTGTTATAAACTAAAGCCCACAATTTTGTCTTTATGTTGCCTCCATTTAGGATTGATAGTTCGTTGTTGGGTTCGACGCGTAGACGACCTTTCCGTACAACTCCTAAAAGTGTGAACAATCGAGTAGATAATGTTCTCGAAAGTGTGAAATCCTGTCCGTTGGCGGCAAAAAGTTTCAAGTAGGACGTCCACGTGCGGGCGCAGGTGGCTTCCAGCCGAGCTAATGAGGAGGCTCCCACGGGACGTGAACTATGAACCGATAGGCATTTCCTGAAGACCATGCCTCTTCATCAATCAACTTCGCAATTTCCTAATGAAATTAATACGTACGTACTTATAATGTACATAATAATTTATGTAATGTATTTTTGACGACCGGTCTTGCCTAGTGGGTGACCCTGCCTGTGAAGCCGATGGTCCTGGGTTCGAATCCCGGTAAGGGCATTTATTTGTGTAATGAGCACAGATATTTGTTCCTGAGTCATGGGTGTTGTGTATGTATTTTTAAGTACATATATTATATATATATCGTTGTCTTGAGTACCCATAACACAAGCCTCCTTGATTAACTAAGTCCCACGGTGCTTACCGTGGGACTTAGTCAATCTGTGTAAGAATGTCCTATTATATTTATTTATATATTTATGTGCACATCTTTTATCTAGCCTAGGTAAGTAAGTAGGTACTCAATTTAGTATAATAATTTAATAATCTAGGAGCATGATGTGTGTGTGAGGCAACAAATTACTTAACCGAACTAAAATTAGTACCAGGAGCTAGCTTCAGGCTAGGCATTAGACGACTATAATTAAAAACAGACAACTAACAATAACCGGAAACAACCTTACTACTTACATTGGCTCTCGCAGCCGTTAGTAACATAATGTATAATCTAATATGATTGAAAAAACTTACTTTACACACACTTGTTTGAAATTAGCTCTAGTGACAGCTCATATTTAATGTGTGTCAACGTTTTAATTTAGTTACAGATGTCATAAGTGTCGTGCTTGTCATTCTAGTTTAGTTACTACATTGTTCTGAAAAACGAAATCTTTTTATGAGCACTTTAGCAAACGTCGAAGTTCCGGAGTGGAGCGCTAGGTTGCGGCGGTGCTCCCCGGGGTCGAATAAGTCACGAAATCGGGAAACGCTTGGCATATTCCCAAAACAATCATAATATTATAATATTATACGTGCCTTTTAAAACATTACTTTTTCATGCTATGAATAATATTTAGCAGAAACACTTCTGTTATTTTTGTAGCTTTATACAGGTATTGTGAATATTAAATTTAAACATATTATACTACACTACTACTAATGTGTTGCAGAAAGTTTTTGGGCTTATTTTTGTATTGCATACTCGTAATGTTCCTTGACAGAAAACGAAAATGCAATCACTTCGCAGTTTTATAATCCAGAATCATATTTGGCATACTGTTGATGTTCATAATAGTCTTTTAAACGAATACTGATTTCGCAGATAAATGAAGGTATTGCATAATATTTAGATGGCATAAAGTTATCAAGTTGATCTGATGAATGACTTTAATTACTTGCATTGTTGTGTGACGTGTGACACATACATGGGATATACCATGTTTTGCATTTTTGAGAGGTCGCCATTCTAGTTAGTTTTTGTAGGATGTCGCAGTTCTAGCCTTACCTACTTTTCTTGTAGCCGTTCGTTTTTGTAGGAGGTCGTAGTTCTAACCTAACTTAACCTACTTTTCTAGCAGCCGTTCGTTTTTGTATGAAGTCGCAGTTCTAACCTAACCTACATTTCTGGTAGCCATTCGTTTTTGTAGGAGATCGCACTTCTAACCTCTTTTTTTTTAACGTGGCATTTAGGCATTCCGCCTAGCCGGGGAACTAGGACGGATATGTCGGACTCGTGGCCAGGGGGCCAAATACCGACTAAACCCTCCACGGTATGCCCGTCTCGCAGCAATGGTGGCGGTGCACACGGGATCGCAGAGCATTCCACGAACACCGCCTGCTGCCGACAGCCGAAGCTGTCCCCTCCTTGGACCCGAAGGCCCTGGAGCCAAAGCTCCCCCTCTCAAAGGTAGTGTGCGCTATTTAATAAAATACAGAGAATTATTTACATGATAAATTAAAAACATTAAAAACCTAAAGTTGCATGGGGCATCGTCCCCAGGACGCTTGCTGCGTTTCCCCGCTGGATTGCCAGACTTAGAAAAGTAAGCGCCGGAAGCTCACACTAGTCCCTCATGACAACCTCCACGCCGGGAGGAGATGGAAAAACCCCGGGTTCCACCCCCCTCAGGTTGCCTTAGCGATTTGTTATAGAGGTGGGCATCCTCGTGGCCACCACGCCGGCGCCGGCCAGCAGTGGCAACCCCCTCGGCCGTCATCATAGGACCTCTGCCTAGACAGTTACGAGACCGCAGTGCCCTCACGCGCCCGAACACTCAGGTGAACTCTCCCTCGTTGAGAGGACACCCTGTCGCACTTCTAACCTAACTTAACCTACTTTTCTGGTAGCCGTTCGTTTTTTATGGGAGGCCGCAGTTCCAACACTTCCAACCTAACATAACCTTGTTGTCTGGCACAGGTTCAATTTTGTTAGGGTCGCAGTTCTTACTTAACAACCCAATTTCAAAAAAAAAATCATTATGCCATAATAAGAGTATGCTGCAGGATGATTATGGTGCATAAAATTATACCAAACGAAAGTCGGCAAAAGTAATCTTCTGCTAAATAATCTTCTGCTGCATAATTGTATGCGTAGTAATAGTAATGCCAAGTAAAGGATGACTCACGTTAGACCGGGCCGTGTCCGGGCCGGAGCTTCCGGCGCTTACTTTTCTAAGTCTGGCAATCCAGCGGGGAAACGCAGCAAGCGTCCTGGGGACGATGCCCCATGCAACTTTAGGTTTTTAATGTTTTTAATTTATCTTGTAAATAATTTTCTGTATTTTATTAAATAACGCATTTTTATGTAGTAGGCATACATACATCCTGAATATGACACCTTAAGATGCAATCTTAAATTATTGCTGATTGTAAGCCAATAGCAAGACTCTTGCTATTTTAATTTAGTTTATTAAGTTACACGATCAATTTAAATTTAAATAAATTTACTATAATTATATTATATTATAAACAAGGGCTTACCCTTAATACCTTAAAAATACCTTAGTACGTACACCATACACCATAAAGAGCTCATGCAATTACTATTATGAGTTAATGTAATTATAATTAGGTACTACATAAATGTTTACCTACTCGTCAAATATAAATCGTGTACCTATAGGTACACCGTAAAATAAAAAGACTTCGCTAACTAAACGTAAGTAAGCATTTTTAAACTCCATCAGACCGCATTGTTAACAACCGTTCCTTAGTTAACAACAAAAATGTACGTCGCGTTTGAAATTTGATATGTTCCGTTTTCAAAAATGTAGCGACAAAAAGGTCCAATCGACGCCCTCGAACCGCAGCGACCCGCCAAAAACTGTACATTTCCGATGATTTATGGCGCAAATTAACGAGAATATATCCTCATTCCAGAACATCATTTCCTGGTAGAGCGAACTCGCAACGGGCCTGAAGGAATCCCAAAAAACCAGCAAAAATGCTAAACGACCTACTTTGTAAGCGATGCGAAACTTTTTTGTCCAGATTGTTTTATACTTGCCATGTGTTTGACTTCGGCAAAATAATCTCATTAAAAAAATATGCATGAGTAGCTACTAATACCCACTTCATACACATATAAAAATATTTGCATAAATCTTCGTGCGTCATGTCAGAAAAACATTATCGAACAAGTATAGTTACTAGCATATATAAATAAAGTACCAGTGCAGTGTGAAGATAAGTTAGTGTGTAGGTATATAATCTCTTCCAATATACCTATTTATAATGCATCGACGATGACATGTCAACATTGATAATATTTGACACATAATATTATCTGCATTTGTTTTTTGCATTTTGTGTAGGAAAATGGATAACATTAAGTGTCAGTCTTGTGAAAAAACATTAAAAATATGGATGAGAAGAAAAAATGCATAAAAACTGGGCAAGAGGCTGATTTAAATGCAAAAAACAAATGCAGATAATATTATTTGTCAAATGTTATCAATGTCATCGTCGATGCATTATAAATAGGTTTATTAGAAGAGAGTGTATACCTACATACTAACTTAACTTCACATTGCACTGGTACTTTATTTATATATGCTAGTAACTATGCTTGTTCGATAATGTTTTTTTTGACATGACGCACGAAGATTTATGCAAATATTTTATATGTGCATGTAGTGGGTATTAGTGGCTACTCATGCATATATTTTTTGTAGGTGTACCCTAAGCGAAAAGTAAAAAAAAAATTAAAAGATTTTTTTTTATAATGAATTCATTTTGTAGTCTATTTTATTATTGTCAAATATAATTATGTTTAGTTCATCTAACTTGAACAGTTTACAAAATTGACACTTTCAATGATACGCTGATTATTTTACATTATCCTGAATAACTCGAAAACAAAAGAAGATCGAGGACTGATATTAAGCGTAGTGTTCTTAGGTCCTGCCAGTACACCACCTGAAAGATTGACCAAATCCGTCGTTGGGGGCACTTCTTGTTCGCTTAGCCTGCTAGACCCTTTGTATTATCGATCAGGGACTGTACGGAACGCATAAAAGTTGATTCACCCAAGAACACTGCGCCGAGGCCCCGCGCGCCGCGCTTCTTATGAAGTTAATTTCAATCTCACTGCCAGTCAATCTACAAATAAGAGTGCTGGAGTAGATAAAAGATTATTATGGGCTACATAAAAGTAGAAGTACCTACTGTTTACATAACCTACGTATTTCCAGTTGCTTAAGTTAAAAACCAATTTAATTAATTACTCATCGCGCTTTTAAATATTTAGGTAACACATCGTCAATAAATAGTTATAAAGATACATTTAAGGGATTTTTAAACCATTCTCGTGACATCCGCATACCGCACGTGATTCTTGCCTACCTACAGATTTTTTTAAGTCCAGTCCCGACAAAAAAGCGTATAAAAAGCGTGCAGCGGCACTGGCAAGTGTTAAGGCACTTGCATTGCCATTATTTAAATTTAGATCTGGTCTGTTATTAACTGATTGTGCAAGAGCCACAGTTTATTAGAACGTTCTTTAATAAATCAAATTAAGTATATTTAATAAATTGAATTATTTATTTATTTACTTCAGCCCAAAGTTTTTTTTTTACATGTTATGGAAGAGTTTTTTTAATATAGTATTCCATTAATAATCAGTATTTATCGATTTACAATGAAGTTCGTTTGATTTGATACGAGTTGGCATGTATGAGGAGTGGAGAGCGAAGGGTACAGCCTAGTCTTTTTTAATTTTTTAACGTAATCCAACTTCTAAGCTCTATAACTGTGACAAAAAATAAAAATAGAACACCTACTTATTTGGAAAATTGTAGTAATTCGATACAGATATCCACTATTAAGTTAGATCAAGAAAAGTCTGCAACAATTTTGATAGCACACGCAGTGCAAGTGTTCTTTTAAACGTCAACCTTCTATGAAATTATGACGTCTAAATAACACTTGCACTGCGTGTGGTATCAAAATAGTTGCAGACTTTTATTGGTCTAACAGTTTGTAGTTGTGTTTGTGAGGCGTGTTCCAAAGGAGCGTCCAATCAACTGCGACGAGTTCGATGAATGAGGTGTCAAATTATTCGTTATTATGACTCAGGCGACACACATGCTACATTTTAATTGACTTCCAAACAGGAGGATGTAGGTACCTATTTTAAATACGAGAAAACCGTAGTAACTTCCTCGTTGATTATTTTGAGTAGAGGTATAATACAGATTAAATGTACCTACCTACGGTAATATTTAGTGCCAATTAATAAAAACCAGTCAAACGTTAGTCGGTCTAAGAAACAAAAAAAAACTAAAGAAATGAGATGGTAGGGACGGAATCCACGGTCCACAAGCTCGACTCAGCTTAATGAACAGATAATGTTCAAGGACTAAGAAATCCCACCATGTAACATTACCTGCGGATTTGCACATTCATTTGATTCTTTGAATGGTAACTTTGCATGTAATCTAATTAATCTAAGCTACGAGACTTGATGAAATAGTGTCATACTATCTCTAAAGAAAAAAAATCTTAATTACTCATGCAGTTATTTTAGTTTTATTGAATGGCACATTGCAGTATAAGAACTAGTGGCACTGTGGAACTTGGCGAACCCCCATGGCTCCGTCATTATGAAAAAAAAAACTGCATCGAACCTGCGAAAATTTCACGAGTCGGGTAAGAAATGTGACGTAAAAATGAGATTTGCAAGATATCTAAGATCGTTATCGGAAAGCATTATTCCAAAACCCAAAGCTGAAACGTAGAGCTCTCGCTCGCGGCTCGCGTTCGCTCGGTCAATAAACAGTGGATATTTCTACGTCGACAAACGCAAAACGAAAAGTAAAATTGTATCGGGATGACAGATGCTACGAAAATTCACATGACTATTTCCATACATTATTTATGTTTCGATTGTCGTTTTCTATCAATGATTGTCATATTGGCTAGGCCCCCAGGTCTGCTCCGTCTGATATCACAAGAATGTGGTCAGTATGCAACACATGGAGACCGAGGTTTGATGAAATGTGCGCTGCTCAAGATGTCATCGCAACACCCTCGTCAGTTCGGGCGGGCGCCTGCTCTGTCTGCGCGCTACGTTCATGTTCATAGGAATGTGCCGCACTTAATTAACACAGTTGCCTATTTATGTGTAAAAAACTTAGCTAAAGCCTCCAATTGTAGAAGTGTTTGGATACACGGTATATATATCTTTATATCTATATATAAAACGGGACTATATTACTAAGACTCCGCTGTCTGTCCGTCTGTCCATCTGTCACCAAGCTGTACCTCATGAACCGTGATAGCTAGAGACAAAGAGTAAAGTAAGCTAGAGAGTTGAAATTTTCACAGATGATGTATTTCTGTTGCCGCTATAGCAACAAATACTTAAAACAGAATAAAATAAATATTTAAGTGGGGCTCCCATACAACAAATGTAATTTTTTTGCCGTTTTTAGCGTAATAGTACGGGACCCTTCGTGCGCGAGTCCGACTCGCGTTTGACCGGTTTTTATTTAGTAATATTAATAACGTAAGGTTTGCATAGGTACCTACTCTACTCATTATTTACTTTTGCCATTAACCCTGTCCTCGTAAATTATTTTTTATGAAAATTTATCAAAAACAAATGTCAAGTAAACTATTCAATGCGTTTCTTGTAAACTGCACCTACAAAACAAGTGATAGGTACATGCAAGAGGGGTTTGTTTACGCATAGGTACAACTCTTGCATACGCAAAAATCATGCTTTTTTTTTATTTCATAAAAATGTTTTACTAAATAGTCTTTTAACTTAAACAAAAGAGAAATTAGGAAAACTTACTTAGCGCCTCTTGCACCAACCCACTAACCCGGGATTAACTTGCACCATCCACTAATGGTGCAAGTGGCCCTTACGTGTATAAATTTAATATTTCTCATTTTATTAATAGTAGCGGTTTGAAGTATCATGGAGGGGTAAATGCAGTAAAAAAAAATCTTAGGAGAATGTTATTTTCGAATAAGGATAAGCTTTGAAAGTGCTACTGGCTTTTTTATGTTATTTATGAAGTTACATATAACATAAAATCAATATTGTCACATGAAACCTTTTTCCTGTAGGAAATCATGTAAATAAATGAAAGTGGTCGTTTGAAATACTGGCTTTTTGAAACTGTGTTTCCTTAAAACCGAAAAAAAAAGAAATCATTGCATATGTATGGCGGCGCAACACATTGCAGGATTTGCAGGGGAAGAAATAAGCGGTCATTTTTTACTGAATCGCATCTGCAACCGGACACTGCTTAGTGGACGATAACATTCCACTACAATAGCTACTGACTACATAAATCTCTTTCCAGAAAATTTACAATTATTTTAGGACATTTTTTTAATGGTTGATCATTGATCGTCCACCCTCGCATCATGAGCTCCATTGTATGTAGTAAGAGTTTTTTTTTCTGGTCATTTTAGGGGCTATTGTAAAAAGATGTGTCCCTAAAGTCCCCCTTCTGCTTAATGGCGCACAGCTGAATAGCAGTTTTTGTATTTTTTGAAGTTATTCCTGCCGTTTGCGGATCGGGTAGTGTAGTCAAGTATAACGCCACGCTTTACCAGCGATTATGCATATGCTTCTAATCTAATAATGACACTTAATTGGTTTTCTTATGTTTTACTCCGCTTCAGGCTTTTATTAAATTACTAGCTTCTGCCCGACACTTCGTCTGCGTAGAAATAGTATTTCCATATTAACCACTTCCTTAGTAAATTCCACTCCCCTTTAAACCCACTTAAGTGATGATATCGGAAAAACGAACCTATGTCCTTCCCCTACTTACGTTACGTAAGTTAACTTCAACTAACCCGAGGTAACAGCAGACCGGCAGAGTTACTTCGCATTTATAATGTTAGTATGTATTTACATCATTTATAACAGCAATCCATATATCTATATATATAAACGTAAAGGTCCTGACTGACTGACTCACTTAAATCAACGCCCAGCCCAAACCGTTGGAACTAGAGAGCTGATTTTTTCACAATAGGTAGTTTTTATAACGTTAGTATCCACTAAGAAGGGGTTTTTCAAAGTTCATCCCCTAAGGGGATTAAAAAGGGGATGAAAGTTTGTATGGGGTTCAAGTTTTATTTTAAGCTAGCAATTTGAAACTTTGTAAAAAGATATGTGACGTTTTCAACCAAAAGGTACCACATTGTCGCTTGTCGATAAGGTTGATTTCGAATAGAAGCTATATGGAAATAGCGCCTTATTAACAACCGGCAATAAGTACCCTTTTGGTTGAAAATGTCACATTTATTATTAGAATACAAAGAAATCATTTTCAGCGTTTTTGAAAATTCATCCCCTAAGGTGGTGAAAAAGGGTTTGAAAGTTTGTATGGAGACCAAAAATTTTATCAAGTGCGGGACTTGAAGCTTTGTATATGGGCATATTATTTGAATACAAGAAAAGTAATTTCAGCGTTTTTAAAAATTCATCCCCTAACATGGTTAATAAGGGGTTAAACGTTTGAATCCATTACAAATAATTTGAAAGTTTTTGGAAATTTTACCCCTAGGGGGGTTAAAAAGGGGATGAAAGTTTGTCTTGGGGTTCAAATTTTATTACAAGCTACTTAAAACTTACGACTTGAAACTTAGCAAAAAGGTATTATATTAACAAACAAGAAAATTAATTTCAGCTTTTTTACAAATGCATCCCCTAAGGTGGTGAAAAGGGGGTTGAAAGTTTGTATGGAGATCAAACATTTTTTTGAGTGCGAGACTTGAATCTTAATAAAGGCATATTATTAGGAGATAGGCTGAAATAAGTTTTCTTCCCTTTTAGTTAAATATCTTTCTACATAGCATAAAATTAGGACCCCCTACAAATTTTCAACCCCTTTTTAACCACTTTACGGGATGAATTTATAAAAACGCTGAAATTAATTTTTCTTGTATTCTAATAATATGCCTTTAAACAAAGATTCAAGTCCCGCACTCAAAGAAATGTTTGATCTCCATACAAACTTTCAACCCCCTTTTCACCACCTTGGAGTATGAATTTTTAAAACGCTAAAATCACTTTTCTACTCTTTAAATGATATACCTTATAATGAAGTTTCTATTTTATAGCTTAAAATAAAATTTGAACCCTATAAAAACTTTCAACCCCTTTAAGGGGTGAATTTTTAAAATCGCTAAAATTACTTTTCTTCTATACTAATAATATACCTTTATACAAATATTCAAGTCCCGTGCTCAATAAAATGTTTGATCTCCATACAAACTTTCAACCCCCTTTTCACCACTTTGGGGGATGAATTTTTAATAACGCTAAAATTAGTTTTCTTGTTTTTTTTTTTAAATAAAACCTTTGTGAAAAGTTTCAAGTTGCCAGCTTATAATAAAATTTGAACCCCGACAAACTTTCATTCATCCCCTGTAGGGGTTAAATTTCCAAAAACGTCGATTTTTTTTTGTAAGCGGCTATTATGCCTTTCTAAGAAGTTTCTAAGCATTAATATTTGGGTTTAATGATCTTTATTTCTCAAAAGAATTTATACAATTCACTTATATGAGAAACTTATAATTAATGATTATGATTATATAACTTAAAACTAAATATTTACAAAGTGAGCGCTAAAACTAAACATTACATCTACATTTTACATTTTGTGCCGCTATACAATCATACATGACGCGGGTAGATTCAAACATACTACTTGGAGTAGGCGCGGTGCGCGAGCGCACTTGGAAACAGCAACAATACCCGGATATAAAGTAAACCGTGATATCTTACATCCAAGTGCGCTAACTATATACAATAATACATACCAACTTTATTATTGTATGTCAGGTACGCAGTTTATTTTATTGGTTAAGTAATTCAGTATTTTTATTATTTTTTAATATAAATTAATTTGTATATTAATATTTTGTAATGGTTTCAAATTTTCAACCCCTTTTTAGGGGATGAATTTTTAAAACCGCTGAAATTACTTTTCCTGTATTCTAATAATATGCCTATATACAAAGTTTTAAGTCCCGCATTTGATAAAAATTTTAATCTCCATACAAACTTTCAACCCCTTTTTCACCACCTTAGGGGATGAATTTTCAAAAACGCTGAAAGCAGTTTTCTTGTTTTTTAATAATATATCTTTTACCCAAGGTTCGCATTAATAGCTTAAAATAAAACTTGAACCCCATACAAAATTTGGACCCCCATTTCACCCCCTTGGGGGATGAATTTCGAAAACCCCTTCTTAGTGGATACTAACGTTATAAAATCTACCCACTGTGAAAAATTCAGCTCTCTAGGTCCAACGGTTTGGGCTGGGCGTTGATTTAAGTGAGTCAGTCAGTCAGGACTTTTACGTTTGTATATGTCGGCGGCAGACCGTAAATCCGGGCATATCGAGATATTCCATATCAGGCATATCATGAAACGCCACCATTTCACGATCTGACTAGCGACTACCGGCCATATCGTTCAAACCTCAACGTTTGACGATTTGCCCGGCGACGTTTAGGCATATCAAATAAGTAGGGTGTGATATTCCTAGGCAGATCATGAAGCGCCGGCATTTCATGATCTGCCTAGCGACGACTAGCCATATCGTGCAAACTTCAAGGTGTGATATTCCTGGGCAGATCATGAAACGCCGGCATTTCGTGATCTGACTAGCGACAACTAGCCATATCGTGCAATCTTCAAGGGTTTCAAGTGGAAAGGTAAATATCAATTATAAATTAGTATTATATTGTACTAGCTGTTGCCCGCGACTTCGTACGCGTGGATTTGTATGTTGGTGGTTATATATTCAACATGAGCATAATATAGAACATTATGCAGCTAAAGATATCAGTAGGGACGGTTAATCATTTGTTAATAATTATACAACGCATGAAATTTGTCTTTCACAAACTACGAAGCTAGAAGATTTACAAGTCCACTATAAAAAAAAATTCGCTCCCGAAACTACTACAAACTTTTCAAAAACGGTGTAAGTAATCAGTTTTCGTCTATTTTAATATAATGCCCTTTTTACCAAGTTTCAAGTTCCTAGCTTAAAAGAAAATTTGTACCACATATAAACTTACATCCCCTTTTTAAGCCCTTAAGGGGTTGAATTTTTAAGAACGTTGAAATAACTATTTTGGAATCTTATACAATGCCTTTCTAAGAAGCTACAAAGCATTTGTAATAGATTCACTTTCAACCCCTTTTTAACCCTTTTAGGGGATGAATATTTAAAAACGCTTAAATTACTTTTCTTGTATTCTAATAATATGCCTTTGTACAAAGATTCAAGTCCCGCACTAAAAAAAATATTTGATCTCCATACAAACTTTCAACCCCATTTTTACCACCTTGGGGGGATGAATTTTCAATAATGCTGAAATAAGTTTTTTTCTCTTTTAATTAAAGGCAAGTACCAATTATGTATTTGGCAACTGAATTAGTATATTGGAGACTATTTGTGAAGCACATTTTAAGAAGAAAACGACTATCTATTAATTTAAAAATGAAGTTCTTTTAAAATATTTAGATAGCAAATTAAGGTAAATGCATACTTAAAATTTGTATTTCGACCATCATTACTCGAGCTGTCATTTTAATATAAAAAAGGATCCTAAAAAAGTTATTGTGGTCGTATAAACATTGAACCTATGGATAGACAACTTAAGGTGTTCATAAATTATTTAAGTTTCAATTTATTTTACAACCTAATTTTAAGATATATTTTATAATATTTACCTCAATTCAAATTTAAACTTAGCTACTAACTACAAAACATTACACAGAAAATTGTCAATCATCATCATCATCATCATGTCAGCCGTTAGACGTCCACTGCTGGACATAGGCCTCCCCCAAGGCTCGTCACTCCGACCGATCCTGTGCCGCTCGCATCCACCGAATTCCCGCGACCTTCACCAGGTCGTCGCTCCATCTCGTTGGAAGTCTACCGGCAGTTCGTTTTCCGGTACGCGGACGCCACTCCAGAACCTTCCGGCCCCACCGGCCATCAGTTCTGCGAGCAATGTGCCCCGCCCACTGCCACTTAAGGGTTGCAATTCTGCGAGATATGTCGGTGACCCTAGTTCTACTGCGGATATCATCATTTCTGACTCTATCACTCAGAGAAACCCCGAGCATAGCTCTCTCCATTGCCCTTGGCGTGACCTTGAGCCTTCTTATGAGGCCCATCGTTAGCGCCCACGTCTCAGATCCGTATGTCATCACTGACAACACACACTGGTCAAAGACTTTTGACTTAAGACACTGCGGCATTTTGGACGAAAAGATACTGTGGAGCTTCTCGAAATAGGCAATACATAAATCAAAACATAAATAATAAAATTCATAATTCTAAATACAATTACAATGTCAATTATTAAATTACAAAACAAAAAAAAACAGTCAACATAAAAGCACAATAACAACTAATTAAATAACCCACCCCGGGTCATTCCAGGCGCAAAAGTTCCCAACACGCTCGCTGCGTTTCCGCGTTGAACCGCAATAGATAACCTTTGCACCAGGAATGACCCGGAGCGGGGATCCAGACCCCTCTCACGTAAGCGACTCCCGAGCTCCCTAAAGAAGGCCCGTGCCTGGCCTGCCTTTATACATGATTTTTTAAAAACGCTGCAATCACTTTTCTTGTATTCTAATAACATGCCTTTATGCAAACATTCAAGTCGCGCACTTAAAAAAATGTTTGACCTCCATACAAAGTTTCTACCCCTTTTTCACCACCTTAAGGGATGAATTTTCAAAAACGCTGAAATTAGCTTTCTTCTCTTTTAATGAAATAACTTTTTCGAAGTTTCAAACTCTTAGCTTAAAATATAATTTGGACCCTATACAAACTTTCAACCCCTTTTTAACCCTTTTAAGGAATGAATTTTTAAAAACGCTGAAATTACTTTTCTTGTATTCTAATAACATGCCTTTATGCAAAGATTCAAGTCGCGCACTTAAAAAAATGCTTGACCTCCATACAAACTTTAAACCCCTTTTTCACCACCTTGGGGGATGAATTTTTAACAACGCTGAAATGAGTTTTCTTGTTATACGGCCCGCCTGATGGTAAGCAGTTACCGTAGCCTATGGACGCCTGTAACACCGGAGATATTACACGCGCGTTGCCGACCCTTTAAAAACCTGTACACTCCTTTTTTGAAGAACCCCATACTGTAGCCCCTCGGGAAAATCTCGGCAGCAAGCTCATTCCACAGCCGAAGCGTACGCGGGAGGAAATTCCTCTTAAACCGCACAGTACGCGACCATTTAGGTGCTAGGATGTGAGGATGAACACCCTGCCGATGGCGAGCGGTGCGGTGATAGAAAGCGGCCGTTGGCATCATGTCAAACAGTTCTTCAGAACACAGCCCATTGTACAAGCGTTAGAACACGCATAAGGAGGCGAAGTCTCTCCTTAGACTTAAAGGTTCAATACCGCTTGTGAGTTTGGGATCGTCGACGATTCGTACAGCGCGCCTTTGGACTGAGTCGAAGGGTCCAAGCTGGCATCCAGGCGCTCCTGCCCAAAGGTGACAGCAGTACTCCATATGGGGTCTGACTTGCGATTTATATAGCAGCAGTCTTTGCCCCGGAGTAAAGTATCGCCGTGCTTTATTTAGCACACCGAATTTTTTGGATGCCAGATCAGCCTTCCC
This sequence comes from Cydia strobilella, assembly GCF_947568885.1. Lineage (NCBI taxonomy): Eukaryota > Metazoa > Arthropoda > Insecta > Lepidoptera > Tortricidae > Cydia > Cydia strobilella. Next base: position 36,903,819 of record NC_086068.1, read on the forward strand.
TTCCAGGTCGCTACGGAATTGGACGTCACTGGAGATGTCGACACCGAGGATCCCAATACTCCCTGACATGGTAAGGGCTGTGCCTTCGAACTGCGGGACCACAGTAAATGGGGTTTTCTTAGCGGTGAACGCGCAAACTTGTGTCTTGGTGGGGTTGAATCGCACTAAATTGTCCCGACCCCACACCGAAACTCTGGATAGAGTCCTCTGCCCTCTGCCCTCAATATCCGACACAAGCTTTTCACGACTCTCTAGCACCACGGAACGAGGGATGTTGGCACGGCCTGCGTAATTGGCATCCCCAGTACTGTCGTCTGCATAGCAATGAATGTCGTCGATAGACAACATGTCATTGATGTGTAGCAAAAACAGCGTTGGGGATAGCACAGAGCCTTGCGGAACGCCAGCGTTAATGTCCATGCTATTGGAGCAGCTTCCGTCTACTACGGCTCGTATGCGTCTGCCAGACAAAAAGCTAGCGATCCATTTGCATAGTCCCTCCGGCAATCCATAAGATGGTAACTTCGACAGGAGACCTCGATGCCAGCGATCGAACGCCTTCGCTATAACTAGGCTAGGTGAAATGGCGGCGTTTCATGATATGCCTAGGAATATCTCAACTTGAAGTTTGCACGATATGGCTAGTGGTGGCTAGGCAGATCAGGAAATACCGGCGTTTCATGATCTGCCTAGGAATATCACCCCTTCACGGCGATTTCGCAATTTGGTTTGCGGCAAAATGGCGGAAAAGCATCAGCTGATCGAGTTTAACTGTTAGAGTATCTACGGCATCGTATGTGATTTAGCTGTTTTTCCATTTTGTTTTGTTGTAAAACCGTAAAATATAGTCGCGTAATACAATATAAATGTAATTTATAATTGATATTTATCTTTCCACTTGAAACCCTTGAAGATTGCACGATATGGCTAGTTGTCGCTAGTCAGATCACGAAATGCCGGCGTTTCATGTTATTTTACGATGCGCCCGGTATGAAGCTAGGAATATCAACGAATTCAGATCGTGATATGCCTGGGTTATTCTTAGTCAGATCGTGAAAGGGAGGCGTTTCTAGATATGCCTAGGAATATCTCGATATGCCCGATTTTACGATACTGTTAGTTTATCTACGGCATCATATGTGATTTAGCTGTTTTTCCATTTTGTTTTGTTGTAAAATCGTAAAATATAGTCGCTTAACACAATATAATTCTAATTTATAATTGATATTTATCTTCCCACTTGAAACCCTTAAAGAATGCACGATATAGTTGTCGCTAGTCAGATCACGAAATGCCGGCGTTTCATGATCTGCCTAGGAATATCACACCCTACTTATTTGATATGCCTAAACATCGCCGGGCAAATCGAAAAACGTTGAGGTTTGAACGATATGGCCGGTAGTCGCTAGTCAGATCGTGAAATGGCGGCGTTTCATGATATGCCTAGGAATATCTCGATATGCCCGGTTTTACGATCTGCCGCCGACATATATATAGATAAGGGATGGCCTACGGTCTACATGTTTGATTTACTTGAAAATGATACCTAACATGACTTCAAACCTAAACTTAAACAGTATTAACCTCAGGAATTCAACTTCGGCGAAGAAGCTGAATTCAAAGTATGATATTTGAGATAAAAACTACCTTATGTCCTGTCTCGGGACTTAAAACATCCCTGTACTAAATTTCAACAAAATCGGGTCAGCGGTTTAAGTGTGGAGTTAAAAAAAGGTATTTGTTTAAAGTGTTTTTACTTCGGAATGGTGTCAATGTGATACCATAAATGAATTTGGCACTCCCGATTTATACATAACGATACCAAACAGTAGCTTCATTAATGTAGATATCAAGATAAAATGTAGAGCCCCAAATAAACATTCAATAGAGAATATCTCGAAAAGTATTCAAGATATCGAAAAATCTGACTGAATTAAACTTGTAGCAAATTTAATCAGCTTTCTTTTTGCTTAAGTATTCATGTCGCTAACCATCAAACCCCCCCCCCCCCCTCCCCACCAGGGTTACGGCCGGGGACTTTTGATATGTTCATCTCCAAACAAAGTTCCGTAGTCAAAAATTGTGTTCCTAGCATTTCCCACTATACCTTCTTATTGCTTGGCCTACATCAGTATTTGAAAAGGAACAGGGTTCTTTGGGTTTAAGCAACATTTTTGTTAAGGTCTAGTTCTGATGACGTGTTCCATGAGGAATTTGAGGGAGCTCCTCAAATCTTATACCTGTGAATACTTATAGCATTTCTTGTATTTTTATCTACAAATCAACCATTTAAAGTGAAATTTGAATGGAATGGAATTTCAAAAAGTCGGTTTATTTTTTTCTGTTAAAGATTATCTCATAATGAGATGTGCAGTGCAACTAAGAGTTTTTGTATCCTAGCAAGAGTGTAGATGTGAATCGTTTACACAGTTAAATACATTTTGCTATTATTGCAAATAGACGAATGAGTGAATGTGATTTTAATGCATATTTATTTATGCTAAGTCTTAAAGAAACTTTTAACTCAATCTTGCAGTTGCTTGTGGAACTTGCTGCCGTCACGAAAAAACAACTACTTATAACAAAAAATCTAAACAGAACAATTTAACATTATGACGGAACTTTTCCCTTTAAGGGAAAAACAATGTTTTGTTGAAAACAGTAGGTATAACCAGTTTATGAGACAAATATTACAACCAAATGGATTGTTGTCTGACCGGTTCAGCATCTGATCAGATCGCTTATTTGTTATCTCAACTATAAATCGTCAATGCTTTTGTGACTAAGCGTCAGATAGTTCTCACTGGTTTATTACTCATGCGGGCATAAAACTAAGTAATTTAAATATATTATGAGTGATAGTGTCTTACTTAATTTGCAAGGAATTGCGAATTTGAGTTGAGAATTTGCGAATTAGAGTTGCGAATTTATGAACATAATCAAAATATGTTAATATCATGAAATGTTCCTTTTATAATATCGCATGTGTTCCAAAGCCCCGCCCTTGGTCTGAAAGAGGCGGGGCAGAAAGCTCTTAATTTTTAACTTAACCACAATTTAGAGGTGTTCTATATCAATTAAAAAGAAATAAAATCATATAGAATTCTACAAAAAACTTGATAGGTGTGATGATCTGCCAAGTAATTAGACCGCCATTACGCGTAAAATTTTCCGCTGGATAAAACGAATGTTCTGATAGGTCCTCACACGAAATGACTTCAACCTACCGGCACAATCTCACGTTATCATTCGTGTTAAGTCAACCTGTCAACCGTCAACTTCATTGCAGTTGATAGGATAGGTATTACTTAACGACGCCTGTAGCTCGATTCACAATCGTTTACAAACATTCAACTATTCCTAGATGTCAGTACTAATCATAACATGTATTTTCACGTTAAGTAGACAAGTTGATCGTCATATACCTAACAGGGTATCTTTACTCTGTAGATATTAAACGAATTTATGTTACATAAACCGAAGCCTTACTATTGTTATTACCTACGAATACAAATACTTAAGTTATGACATGTCTAATCGAAACTGTAGCTGCATAATAGATACCGCGTACCTACCGCGTACGATTTAGGCAACTAACGCAGCGTACTACCAGAGACCTATATAACTCCGTATAAGATACAGTCTAAGGAAAAAACCGTGCCTCAGAAATCAAGAAAATTTGATTCTCGCACAGTTAGCGCTACCACCAATACCAACCTTTGGCCTATTCTCGTTTAGATGGCTGTGGACATAGTAGTGAAATAACAATGGGTCAAAATCATATATATACATTTATTGATATTTTTTGTTTTAGTTTTAATCGTGTGTCGATAGATGGCAGTAAATTTACCCCTCTGTCCTATATTTATTTATTTAAACTTTATTGCACAAATTACACAAAAAGAGTACAAATGGCGGACTTAACGGCATTCTCTACCGGTCAACCAATTGGGCCAAACAGAGACAGTTAGTTTGGTGCAGGATTGTAAAGAGTGAATATGAAAAAGATCCAAGTCAGACTACTATGATACTCTATTTACACAAATATCCATAAAGAAAATAATAATATACCTACATATATACAAATTTAATATATATATAAATAAACATACATATATTTAATAATTATGTACCTAGTGTGAGACATCACGTAGACATTTAGTCGCGAATGTTCTCAAATAAATGCTTACGCAACTTGCTTTTGAATGTAAGCTTGCTCTGAGCTTGTCTGATAGGCAGAGGGAGAGCATTCCACAGCCGAACTGCTTGGCAGGTGAATGAGTTGGACAAGAATCCAGTCCGATGAAGGAGGATGGCCAGCTTCAGAGTACGAGAAGCACGAAGAACACAACCAGGACGGGCTGTTATAAACTCAAATTTAGATCTGAGATAATTGGGTGCAGCTGGGTCAAACAAAATTGAATACAGAGTACATAAAATTCGCAATGACCGGCGTTCACGAATTGGGAGCCAATGGAGTTTACGGCGAAAAGCAGAGACATGGTCATATTTGCGGAGGTTAAAGATGAATCTGATGCAATTGTTAAGGAGACGATTAAGTTTGGACAGCGAGGCTTGTGTAATGTTAGTGCCACACACATCGGCGTAGTCAATGATTGGCAATATTAGGGGCTGAACAAGTAAAACTTTAGTGCATGCCGGTAAAAAGTTTTTATGTACCTATATATAAAGCGCCCGCAATGTATCGGTCAGCCTGCGACTGACGTCAGACACATGCGGCTCCCATGTCAAACCACTGTCGATAATTAAGCCCAGATTTTTAACATGCGCTGACAGGGGAATCACGGTGCTTTCGAATAGGATAGGCGCAACGAGAGAAAGATCAGTTGACGAAAGCAGGCGGGGGCTTCCCAAAACAATAGCTTGGCATTTGGTGAGGTTATATATTCTCATTGGTACTATACGTAGGCGAACAATACGCGAATGCAAAGCGAAGCAATACGGCGCGGGGTGAATCAATCCTTTGATACATATAGATGTGTCCTACGTGGGCGATCTCGTTGCGAACGCGAACGCCGTGGGCACACCGCGCCGCGCCGCGCCACGCCGCTTCGCTTCGCTTCGCGTTCGCGAGTTCGCTTACGTAAGTCGCTGAGTTACCTAATACCTACTGGACTATCAACTTCGAAGGTGCATGATTCTTTACCTTATTAAAATCGAGTGAAACGTTAATCTAATAGCAGGTGTATGCGTCGCTCAATAGACGCAGTTTTTGTTCTGCGGTATGCATATTTTTTTAAGTACACCATATGTCACTATGTGCCTACCAGCTCGGGCGAAAGGCGTCCAAATCAAACGGCAGCTGAACAACTGGCACCGGCATAAATAAGCGGCCATGACACGCGCCGCGCCCGCCCTTTTATAAATTTTCATTTTATTTTTAAACTTTTTTTTTTACTTCGCAAAGATTCCCCTCCAATGTTCTCCTTTTCAAAACAATGTAAGTAGGTATGTTCCCCCTCGTGTCTAATGGCTCCATTCGGCCGCGCGTTGTTTTAAATTGGATACGGGTCCATAATAATAAATTGACGGTTTTAACTGGGCTCAGGGCTGGGTGAGTAATGATAATTAAATTGTCATATTTTGTCTCTTCAAACCAGGATTTCTTACTGGGCAATATTTATAAAGTACTACCTTTTGAATCTATATTAATGTCGTTTTGTGAATGTAAACAATCTTACACTAAATCTACTTCCGACCTCTCGTAGTCCCACATTAAACAGGCTTAGAGAGGTGTAACATTGACATGACCTGCAATAATGGCCGCCTATATTTATGTTAAAAAAATGTTAGGAACATAAAAATAACATTTTTCACAAGGACCCTAGACATGCACGTGCAGAGACGTTAAAGATTGTTGACAACAAAATTGTGATGATGTCGGTCAATCCAGTGACGGTAGCGATTGTGATGATGCCGGTCAATCCAGTGACGGTAGCGATTGTGATGATGCCGGTCAATCCAGTGACGGTAGCGATTGTGATGATGCCGGTCAATCCAGTGACGGTAGCGATTGTGATGATGCCGGTCAATCCAGTGACGGTAGCGATTGTGATGATGCCGGTCAATCCAGTGATGGTAGCGATGGTCATGACATCTGTGCTTTCGTCGCCATAGAATAATGCACAGCTAGAGGACAAAGGATTAAATTAAGTCATCTTTTGATTAGATAAGGTATACTTAATTATCTTTTTATTAAGCTTTTTTGTTCATATTCTATGTGAAACTACGTAATAAATATATATAAATATATATATTATAACTATACATGCCTGTTAATATATTTGTTTTATTTTACATAAATCCCATGCCCATGCTATCTATATACTGTAGGTTATAGGTTTACCTATCTTTTAGGAAACTAAATATATTCTTTTATGCCGCTTAGATGTCTACCGTTCTCCAATTCTCCCTCAATTGCTCAAAGGCTAACTGGAAGAGATCCCTGAAAGGGATAAGTTCGCCTTTGTACAAATGATGCGTTTTTCTCTTGTTTTATGTATATTTTCTACTACTACTATTCAGATTTTGTGCATAGGAACTTTTTGATTTAGATTATCGGATTCAGGTCAGAAATAAAGTTAATCAAATTATTAGGTCCTATGAAATTGGCGTTTTTGTTCACAGATATTATTTTGTACGTAATTTATTCATTTCAATTGAAACTTCCAAATATTTTTTTAATTTCAATAGTAGACTATGTATCAAAGGTTTTAAATACAAATACTTAGTAGGTTTTTATATTTTATTTAGTGTTTCAAATTAAAGCTTGAAAACCACCCTTTTTATGTGCTGCCGGTTCAAGTGTTTCAATATATAAGTTTATGTATACGTATACATAAACTTATATTGACCGGGATATAGACCGTGATTACCTTTTGTATTGTTTTAATATAATCAATATAAGTCTAATGAAACTAACCGTGAATCATTCAAAACTCTTACGTATACATAGTTTTATGATGCTAACTATTTTTAAGTAATTAAGATATGTGTAACGTAGCTTAAAAGTTTTCAATATTACTAACAAAATTTTGTTTGGTTTGAATTTGATATTGCTGAATAATCCGCAAAATTCAATGTATGAAAATCACAGTTTTCATAAAATTCTCCATACAAAACGCCAATTTCATAGTAACCTAATAGAAAAGTAAAAGTTTTTGGCATAAATTAAATTTTTGGTGCAAGCTTTTATCGCTGACTGTACTTTTCTTTCAACAGGCAACTAGTACTCATCGAGACAATTTTGGCATACCCAAGCACTTAGGTTGCTTTGTTTTATCACAGAGTTCCTATAGGTACCTTCTGTCTCCATCATCAGATCAGCTCCATGGTACCATAGTATTGCATTGTCATCCAATTTAGAAATTCAGGTAGGTATGCAAAATTTCAGCTGAATCTGAAATCGGGAAGTGGGTCAAGCTTCCAAGATTTGACCCACACTAGCTAACTAACATACATATGTATATACATAATGACAGGGCAAGGTGAATAAAAGCTTGTAAAAAGCAGTAGTTTGCAAAAACGAAGCATCACTTTATGAGCAGGCTAGTTCTCGTAGGTTTAATTGAGTTGTACTACATATAATATCTGGCAAGCATTTTAGACTTGCATAGTATAGGGAACATTAAGCGCGAGACGGCACGTGACCGTCTAAAATAGCGCCCACAAACGCCATATTGACAAATCTTACGGCCTAAGTGAACCAACACACGTTGTGTATTATTAAAATCCCAAGTAACTCTAATATAAATCAAGCCCGCACTCCCCTAACGTAAAAGGGGAACCAGTTTCTATTTTTAAAATACTTCCTATAGTTTCTTTTACAGTTTTTCTCAGCACGCGAGTATTTTTACGTAGCCGATCCAGTTTAAAATGATCCCTGAAACAACCCGGCGCTCAATCTCCTTCTGCCGTGCTTGGCCAGCGGCGGAGGGCAACCGGAGGGTTGTTTCATGTTGGTTTGTTTGTAATAATAATAAGAGGCAACTCCCCGCTGCAGCGGCAGCGCGCGCGTGCGGCCCTGTTTGAATGGTGGAGCGTGCGCGCGTAACACGCGTCTTTATCTTTTTTAAGGGGCGCGGAGCCAATCAGTGCGCGTTGCCACTAAAAAACTCAAGGGGAGTTTTTTATTTCGATTTGTTCTTTATATTAGTATTTTGGGCTTAGCTTGGAGGCGTATACTTTCAGAATAGGCGGTGTCTTTTTATATTAGGTACTAGGTACATACATGTAAATAGGTAAATTAATTATATATATTTTATTTATTTTAAGAATTTTATATTAAGGATAACAATTGCCGTAAATATAAGACATATTAATGCTTATACTTACATAAAAGAAGGCCAATAGCAGTCATCAATCATATTACATAGGTAATGATTAAAAGGAATAGAAAATCAACTTTTAAAATTATCTAATAAATCTACCTATCAGAAATAGATATTGCCCAGTTGCAATACTTAGTATTTAAGGCCACGCTATAACATTTTTATGTACCTATGTACTTACCTATAGTTCTAAAGGTACTTACATATATATGTAATAGGAATATATTGTATAGTATGTATATTTTTTTGAAAATAGCGCAATATAGCTGTTATAATAGATCTTATGAAATTTGGTAGGTAATACACGTACTTAATACACTTTTGCCAATTCCAAAAGAAATTCTAAGTATTCTAACATAGACTTATATAGACCGGGATATGGACCGTGATTGTCTTTTGTTTTGTGTTTTGTCCGCTTCAGTTACCCGTGAACAAGATGCATGTAACTGCGTCGAAATATCTGGAGCTCATAAACAATACAAAAGGTAATCACGGCCCATATCCCGGTCAATATAAGTCTAGTGAAACTAATCGTTAATCATCAAAACTGTTAAGTAGTATTTTCTTAAATTGATAACTATACTTTACTGTCTCATTTCAAACATAGACAGAGAGAATCATACTATCTTCGTCTTACACTAGTACTAGCACCCAAAAGAAAAGGATGAGTATAGCTTTTTTTGTTCTTATTTATTGATTGTACATTTTGGTTTTGTATTGCTTGTAAAAATCGACATGTAAAACTGCCCCTGTGGCCTATTTGCTGAATAAATGTTTGATGTTTGACAATTTGGTTTGACCGTATTTATAATTTTTCACACCACATGCTCGACATTGCCCAATTATATATCATGCAAACTTCACAAAAAAGTCATGTCTCTATGAAACAATTTTTCATACGAATTCAAATCTCATTATTAACCAGCGGATTATAATGAGATTCAGTATCATATTATGACCCGGCAGGTTATTATGAGATTTAGTACAACCCGGCGAAATTAGAACTTATTTTAAAAACGAACTGGCTACTACAAGCCATATACGCAAAACAAAGAAAATAAAACAAAAGCCGCGATTGTTGCAAAACGCTACAGTATTAGCAGGAGGTTGAAGTTGAAAGATTATAATTTGTAAGTTTTTTTAAAAAATAAGGTACTTTTATCTACAAACATATCATAAACCCTCTACGATGCCTTCAAAATCCGTAAAAAATGGCTAACATTAAGACAATTTTTTTATCTGTGAAAATGTTATTATTGCCAAAGATAGATATAACTCCGTAACAGATGGATACAGTCTAAGGAAAAAACGTGCCTCGAAAATCACGAAATTTTGATTCTCGATCAGATGGCGCCACTACCTTTGGCCAACTCTCGTGTAGAGGGCGTTGACGGTTTCGTTTGTTATATAAAAATCATTAATGCAAATAAAAAAATTATTAATCCATATTTAAATACATTTTATCGTATTTTTATAAATCTTCATTTTTAGTTTTAAAGTGTTCCGATAGATGGCAGTGTATTTACTGTGGTTACAAAATTTACTTTGACAGTACCGCTCTATCCTATTATATCCTCTTTATTATTGCTAAATAATAACATCGATTTCGATTATTTCATTCAAATTTCGAACATCTCTGAAAAAGAAAGAAATTTGATTTGACCTCTATTCTAATATCAGTCGAGATGACGTTTTATTCGAAATGAAATGTCAATTGCATACAATTTTGACAAATCTCGTTTGTCAGTATAGGTATCGAACGATATGGCAATCGACCCCCACTCTAGTTTGTCTCTGAATTTAAAAAAAACTACGGATGCGTGACATGCATGAAAAAAGTTTTCTTTGCCGCCGTTTGACGCGCAGTTTATCATTTAATTAGTTTGTAATTAAAAAATAATTTGTTTTGTTGTTACTAGCAAGTTTCGTGTAAAATGTGCGATAATAGTACATTACTACAGAGGCTGGGAAGTAAGGGGTTGCCGGCCGAATGCATATATACGGCCGAACGTAGTGAGGTCGCTTAGTTATGAGGCCGACAACCCGTTTTCACGCCGATGTATGTATAGTGCTTTTCTCAAACATGCAATGAAATAAATAAAGAAATCTTCACGAAATTAAAGTTTTATCACACGTGTCGTATATTTTACACATGTAGTTTATCAATTTATTACACAATTTTTCAAGGTATATTTATGTATCTTTGATTTTTTCGCCTTGCATCCGTCTGACTGTATTTTTAGCCACATAACTAAGATTTTTTTATGTCGATATTATGCCTCACATACATCGTTGCCTTAAACATGAAGTATACCTATAATTAACAGGTATTCATTAATTATTTTCGTCGAAACTCATATTTAAATAACACAATCAACAACGCACAATAAATCCAATAAAATAGAATTACAGAATGAAAAATGTTCAACTTTACCTCGAAAACGATTTAAAAAATACCTACGCGTGTATGAGTAGACATTTTTACCGCTAATATTTAAATGAAATATTTTAAATCTGTATTTGTAATTATAGTTTGTCAAAGGACTGTCTTATTTCAAACATAGACAGAGAGAATCATACTATCTTTATCTTACACTAGTACTAGCACCCGAAAGAAAAGGATGAGTATAGTTTTTTTTGTTCTTATTTACTGCCAATTTGGTTTGACCAACTATAAATTTGCAATTCAATATTATTGGAATTTGTTAATAATGTTTTATTTATTATTTTTTTGGAAATTCTATACAAATAAAACTGCAAAATATATCAAATATGGTTTATTGTTTTTTTTTAAAAGGCGTATTGGCAGAATGTCATTAGGTATTGGTTATAGTTTTTTTATGGCCATGATGCTGTGTCATAAATACGAGTATATGTTAAATGGAAATTAAAAAAAAAGCCACTTCCCGGCCTAGGCCTGCAACTTTGTATGAAATTTCATCACAGACCTCTCGTCTAGCCGCGCCTGAGACGTGATACTTCCCAGCCTAATATAAAGAACGTAATATCAATATTACATAGCATGTTTGAGAATAGTTATTTGTTATACAAGGGTACAAAGTTGTATTTTACCCGCGAGTGTGGAATTGATACACGAGCAAGCGAAATGATTCTATAGTTGAACCACGAGCGTAGCGAAATGATTCTATAGTCGAACCACGAGCGTAGCGAGTGGTTCTAAAATAGAATCCTGAGCGTAGCGAGTGTTTCAACACACGAGAAGTAAAATACATTTGCACCCGTGTGTAACACAAAACTTTTCCCCTCACTATAGCGAGGAAAGTGCAACATCCACAGGCGTTAGATCATCTTCGTCACTGGAATCACTATTTTTTTACGATAATACGATATTATAACAGATAACTCTGGAAGTTGTGCATTTTTACGTGTCGGAGCCGGTGAGAAAAATTTTGTTGACAATGTTGACATTTCTGACGATGCGTTTTGAAATTGCATCGACTCAACTTGTGCCTTCAGAATTACATTCAACATCATTTAAAAAAACAAATGTTTCTTATGGAATTTAAGGTTTATGACTTAAAATCATTAAATAAAGCCAAATTTGGTATTTTTTATTAAATTCTCAAACCATTTATTTAATGATAATTAATATCGAACGAACCATTATTATGAGCGTTTTACGTTTTGTTATCTGTCAAAAGCTACTTAACTTAAACCACAGAACTAGGATGACATAAGCATAAATTTTAGGACTGTGACTTAAACACGCTCCATCCAAGGTCAAATTACTTTCCCCACTAGTGGATAAAATGCGTTTTTCCCGCTTGTTTTAAAGGTTAAAAGACGGCTTTCCGAGCTTGTGAGGGGAAAAAGATATTTCGGAGACGCCACCTCATATCCGCGAATTCCGCCAGAGAGCAACTATGCCCTAATGTCTGCTGTAATATGAGGTTAGTGAATATATCATAGAAAGTTTATAAAGGCACGTATTTAACCGGTCAACTAATTATTCGGATTTCGGTAGCTTAAAAAAATAGAAATAGGTACTAAAATTAATACTTTGGCAACTAAAGCGGAGCATCAAATTATTCCAATATGAGTAGTATTTAAATGCCATTACAGCATTTGTTTATTTAATGGCAAGTACCAATTATTTATTTGTCAACTGAATTAGTATATTGGAGACTATTTGTGAAGCACATTTTAACAAGACAACGACTATCTATTAATTTAAAAATGAAGTTCTTTTAAAATATTTAAATAGCAAATTAAGGTAAATGCACACTTAAAATTTGTATTTCGACCATCATTACTTGAGCTGTCATTTTAATATAAAAAAGGATCCTAATAAAATTATTGTGGTCGTAACATTGAACCTATGAATAGAAAACTTAAGGTGTTTGATTATGTCATGGTTAAGATAATGTTTATGGAATAATAACGGAATGTTAAAGTGTGTACAAACATCACTTTAATAGTTTTAGTAAGCTACTAGTGCGCCAAGACTGTTCCAGGAAGCACGTGAGGTAGAGTCGAGTTCATAAATATGTAGCCAACATGTAAAGGGGATACGCCTATTGGGGAAGATGAGGTAGATATTTAAATGCACTTCTTTGATCTACATATACTTATATTCTTTTCATACTGGTTAGCTAAATAACATTTAAATATGACTATCCTAGATGGCTGCCTCTTCAGGAATGGCCATCAGCATCACGCACCCCCGTTCCATTTGACAGGGCGATACGAATCTAAATTCAAAACGTGGCTGCTGCCAGTTACTGATAAAAAGGCTGTAAACGTTACAAACCCTTACAGTACCTATACCTTTTTTACAAAAATGACGATTGATTCCGTCTTTTTCTTACTGTATCAATTAAAGCGGGAAGGATAGTCTAACTCATGCGCGAGATACTGTTTTTTTTTGTAGGTATAGGGATATTAAAAAATCGGCATCAATTTTGTATTATTTGTGCAAAAAGACAATAATATTTTTCTAATGTCATAAATGTAAACAGCTAGGTACGTAAAGTAGCACTTTTTGAGTAAGTAATTGTATTAAAAATCGATTTACCTGCTTAATGATACCTATGCTCGAAATATCAAATTTACCTAATGAACGAATTACCTGAATTTAATATGTCGTTTTATATTTGTACGCTCCCTTCGCTCTCTCGGTACTTGAGTCTTTAAGTCCCAGTTAATTCTTACATGCTCCTCCTGCCTGGCCTCATTCACAATCACACCTACTTCAATTTTTTTTAAATTTCACATTACTCAGAAATATGAATATTTTAAATTTAGAGTACCTTGAAAGATTTATGTGCGACGACGAGAGCGCCGAGGAGAAAAGTGTTTAGATTTAACTTAAATTCGAATTAGTACTTATGACCCGAACCAAGTGCCAAAATAAATTATGGTGGTCTTCTCCACTATGACCTTATGGCAGTCCACACTGGCTGTTCTGTTAATACAAATGCGTTATAATTATAGTTTCGTGTGAGACAAACGATGTATTATTACAAAAGATAAAACAATAATCATTAAATTTAGCTGCTTCCGCAATTTAAATACTACCTGAAACGATGTGCTCAATATGATTATTTAGGTGTAAACAACTATGTATATGACAATAAATATTAAAAATCATACGCTTTACAATAATAGATGCCAATTTGTTATTTAGTCGCCAAATTATCATTTCAAGATTACTCCCAATTATTATTTTTTGTGGCTTGAATTTGATGCCAGTTTTTTTAATAATATGATGCTTATATTTGGAGCTAATATAAATTTTTAGGCTCTAAAATATTAATGCACGGCCAAATTATATTATTATATGCCCAATGAAAGTTCCTGTTTAATATTTTAGTTGCCCGGTTAATAATAAGCCGTTTATAAATATGTGTGTAGATAAAGCAGTGTATGTAACTACATAATTAGGCATTAAAAGACTCTATTATGAAACTCACTCTGATTCTATTATGAAACTCACTTCGTTCGTTTCATAAACCCACACTCGGGTTAATGCCTTTCATTATGTAGCAGTCACATAAACTAATATAAGTTTTAATAAAACGTTGTTTCTAGTAAGTAGCCTTGCTTTTTAATGTCTCGCAAAAGGTGAGGAAAGTAGAGTATTCGCTCAGGAATTAACTCGTAACACCCTCGCTTACGCTCGGGAGTTAAATCTGAAGTCCCTCATTTACCCAGGATTCAATATCGCGCCCGTGACATAAAACAGTGCTTTATCCCCTCGGTGTATAATCTACTATTATACACTGTTGGAGGGATTGAAAAAAGTCCGAAACACATTAATTATGTGATAAAAAGTCCGAAATTCCGAATCACGTGTAACATTTTTAACATTGCCAAGAATGTTCCAACTGCTATTTAGTTGTGGCCCGTCGCTCAGTGGTGAATCTCCACTTGAAGTGCGTAGTTGTGTGCTACGAGCAAAATTGCTCTTGTCAGGTTGTGTTGTCGTCATCTATTCGAAAATCTTACCCCATCTCCTGTGGCTGCGTCTTACGTAGGCGAACAACTCGAGAACGCGAACGCAAAGCGGCGCGACGCGGCGAGGAAGAAACAAACCGTTGATACGTATGAAAGTGTCCTAGGTGAGCGTTCTTCGCGCGAACGCAAAGCGGCGCGGCGCGGCGCGGCGCGATGCGATGGCCTTGTCCGAAGTGGGAGCGTCTATAATACACGTCCACGGGTTTGATGCTAGAAAGATATCGACCTTTTTCTTATTTAATACAGATTTTTGTATTGTGTGTGCGTGAATTTTAAGGTTGAGCGTGAGCGTGAGCTTTTATAGACCTCGCGATAAGCTTCATAAGGTTAAAAATGCAAAAATAATAAATCTTAATTAGTTAAGTCATTATCACAGCGAACTCACAATAGTCTTAAGTGCCATTGACGTTACATGCACTTAAGTCCTTGATTCCACCATTTTGAACATTGAAATAAATAGGAAACGACAAAAAATTATATCTTACTACCAAACCGGCTCACAAAATTTTACCAAAGTCGATTAAGAAATGCGATCTGCAGAGGAGAACATCCAGACAATCGGAAACGGAGATCTTCGCTAACTAACGCTCTTTCGATAAACGAAACTAGGGGCTTTGTGAGCTGTTGTAGACCTTGCAATTAGCCTAAAAAATGTAATAATAATAAATTATTACTTTCCCTATAGATTACAGTAAAACCTATAAAAAATCAAATGTGAGTCGACTAATCAAATCAAATCCGGTATTTTACATGCGCCACACCTCACCCACAGTTGGTGGGTTGAGGAATGGCAGCAAATAAAGTCTATAAAAAAAATTGTCATCGCCTTCCGCTTGATACTTTCTCAGATAATAGTTTAGATGCTATAGTAAATAAACAAAATCGTCAGCCGATTGTATCGCTGTGGAAAGACCGTCAGCTGGTCACATGAACATGTAAAAAAGAAAATTCTTTTCAGTCATCGGCGTCATCGCCTCCCGTTTGATACTTTGTCAGATGATAGTTTAGATGTTATTGTTAATAAAACAAATCGTCAGCCGGTTGTATCGCGGTGGAAAGACCGTGTTACGCGTTTCTGTGGCTGCCATTCCTCAACCCACCAACGGAGCAGCAGCTAACGTTCACGAGGGTTCATCATACATAGCCGTTAACCGCTATACGAGTTTTCGCCCGGGAGGCGATGACTGACGACATTTGCGCCTGGCTCGCAATCTATAGGTCAGAAAGTGGTAAAAAAGAACGGTTTGTTTCTTCCGAGCCGCGTCTCGCCGCGCCGCGCCGCCTGACGTTTACGTGCAAATCGCGCAACGAGATCGCTTACGTAGGCTTCTATGGGTATCAAAGGATTGATTTAGCCGCGTCGCGCCGCTTCGCTTCGCGTTCGCACGTACCTCCTATCAATATCAGAAGAAATATACAAGTGTTAGCCGAATACTAAAATATTTTTCTTAAATTTTATTTGATTAATTAAACAGAATAAGGCTGTTTTTCGTGCTTGAGGATTTACAACCCGTTTCCGTCTTTACCAAGCAAAATTTCACGGGGTAACTTGAACATTATCTTAGGGAAGGTTCACACAATTCAAATGTTGAGTTTTAAACGCTTGAAAAACTAAAGGTATATTGCCGAACATCAATAACGTCCAGCATTCATATACCTACACGGCTTTAGAAACTAGGTACATCGATCTTACCCCGCCACCTTTCCATCTTTTTTTGTTAAAAAAGTATTTTTAGAAGGTCTTTTTAGGGTTCCGTAGTCAACTAGGAACCCTTACAGTTTCGCCATGTCCGTATGTCTGGCCGTCCGCGGCTTTGCTCCGTGATCGAATAGAAAGCTGCAATTTGGCATGGGTATATAAATCATGCATGGCGATAGCGAACGAACGGTAAAATGATAATAAAAAAATGTCTTTTTTTAAATTTATTTTTTCGCTTTTGACCTATTTTCAAAACAAATAAGACAACAATTTTTTGATGTGAATATGTTCGTAAATGATCGCTCTCATGTTAAAATAATATGTGCCCCCCCTCTCTAAATCACTTTCAATTAAAACTAAAGCGAACATTATTGGTCCAGCCGTTTTTGAGTTATTGCAAAAAGTCTTCTCTTCTTACCAAAAACATGTACCTACATACAAAACGCTGTTCAGCCTATTCTGACAGAACGGTACCTAACTACAGCCCAGGAACCGTACACAGTTTAGAATTGAGAAAAAAACTAAAGCCAGTTTTTTAAGTTTATCTAACCGAGGTGTTTTTTTTTTATGTAATAGGAAGCAAACGAGCAGACGAGCCGCCTGATGGAAAGCAGTCATCGCCGCCCATGGACATAAGCAACACCAGAGAAGCCACTTATGCGTTGCCCACCTTTGAGTACCCTAAATACCAGCTTCTTGAAGAACCCCATGTCATAGCGCAGGGGAAACACCTCAGAAGGTAGCTCATTCCACAACTTGCACGTCCTGGGCAAAAACGAGCGAGATGACCGCTCGTTTTTGGTTTGCCACGTTTCAAGAAAGTGAGGATGAGCTTTGTTTCTTTGGCGGGAGGTGCGGTGGTAAAAACGTGACGGTGGCACGAGATCAAAAAGTTCTTCAGAACATTCCCCATTGTACAGACGGTAGAACAAGCACAGAGAGCCAACGTCCCTCCGAAGGATAAGAGGTTCCAAACCGACCGTGAGATCGGGATCGCCAACAATACGAACTGCCGGACGTTGGATGGAGTCAAGTGAAAGAAGTTGGTATTTCGGTGCTCCAGACCAGAGATGAGAACAGTACTCCATATGTGGTCGAACCTGCGCTTTGTATAACGAAAGCCGGTGACCTGGTGTGAAGTACTGTTTCGCTCTATTGAGCACCCCAAGATTCTGTTTGTTGCAGGACAGTGCCCAGAAGCCAGAAGTGCTAGTTAGATAGCATAACTTTGGCACAGTAGAAGGACACTAGGTTCCCAATGCGTTACGTTACGTATTTGTTTGTAAACTTGCTTAGGTACCGTAACAGCGATATAAACATTATAAACATCACAATGAATATTGAATCTCTGTTATACGTATAGGTACGAGTAAATGCAGAGCCTGGCCGTATTGTTAGCCAAAAGCCAAAGTCGAAACGGAATACTGAACAACTCGCAGCAATTGCAAATGGAAGCCAGTATATTATTTCTCTAATCCCGTTATTTTCCGGCAACCGCAAATATACGGTTCTTAAGGATAATTGATTTCCAAATATTAAGTTACCGGGAATCGTTTGTTTGTCTCTGTGCAGCCTAATGGATACAACACGATATTATATCTTCATGTTTGTCACGTTATTATAAAATAACGTAAAAGTAGTTACTTAGGTATTAATCAATCAAGATGTTTTAAAAATTGTTAGAAAATTAAGCTTTCATCAATAACATGCAATTATCATCTTAACCAATTTGAAATACTTCCAAAGATTTCTAATAGGATGTTTCATAAAAACGAAAGGTTGAAAATGTTGTAATACCGATGTCCAGAGAATCTGAACGATCCGACGCTTTCTCTTGCCATAAAAATTATTGACGCAGCTTTTAGTGGTCCACAGTGGGGGTGGGGGCGCTCCCCGTTGCCATGTCGACGGCGACGGCGACCCTCCGAGGGGAAAAAACGGGTAAAAATTGTGAGAGCGAATGGACGGTGATTTTTTATGGCATCGTACATTTTTTCCCGGCAGCGCCGCGACTCTGAGCGCCGGCCGCGCCGAGGGTCTGCGCTAGTGTGCGGCTATACAGCATGATGCTATTACCACTAATAGATAAAAAAATGATTTACAAAAACCGTCATCATCCAAGTCAAACTAAACGAAATAGGTACAGGTATCAACCTGTATTTGCAGTGTTATGACATAACCTAAATGTATTGAATCCAATACATACCATTCTTCGTTTTATTCAGACTTAAGGTGTACCTACCTATATTCAAAAAGTTACAGGGTTATTAGGGTTCTGTGAGCTGTAGACCTCGCGAACCCACCTACCGCCTCCGCAAGTTATAAATTTCCATAAACTGAATCGACAAAAAAAATTTAGGTACTTATATCGGATCCACTCACAAAATTTCACGATCATCGCTTGAGAAATGTGACTTATGTGACATGTAGTGGAGAACAGCCGGACATTTATAGTTACATACAAAAGCATTTTTGCCCAAGCTGAACTGAAACGGGGACTATTCGCTCGCGCTTCGCGCTCACTCGGTCAATTATCTCAAATCCATGTTACTTATTCACTCTCGCAATGTTTACTTAGCAATACGTTTAAAAAAAAAGCAATTGGTTTCGTAACCACAAATTATGTTAATTGCCCGCTACATCATTTTTATCTGACAAAGAAAAAAATAATGCAGTGATATACACGCATCAGCTTTCAGCTGCTAGTGTATTAAACAATATAATAATAATAAAGAGTACAGAGTATTTAGGCATCTCCAACAATTCCTGCGGTTACTGGCTCCTCCTTCGCTACTGGCTATAAACTAAAAATGAGAACACCATGTACAACGTCCGAAACTCTCTAAGGAGTGCTAAATCGGAGCTAACATGTGTGAGTGCTGAGTGCGGAGCCTGCAAATATTATAAGTATGGATTTTATACATGTCCCGTTCTAACAGCGCCTCTCCCTTTTTAACTTTCGCAGGAAAAAATATCCTCGAAGGGAATCTAAAATTATGGGGAGGAGAGAGAAAGTTTCCTAGTCGTTATATGAAACGGGAATCGGTAGTCGTTTAGCTCCATAAATCAAGTCATTCTTTTGCTGATGAGATTGTTTACGGCGAAAAGTACTGTCATTTTCCTTAAGCTCTTTTTATGCTTATGGTTATAAATTGTTTTACAGTACATATGGTGCTACTTTCTCGCACTAGTGCGTAAAGTGCACTTTTCGTGCATATGTCGAAAGTTTAAAGGCCTAGGCATCTTTCTCTCCGCATATGAGGAGGCAGTATGGACTGGTAGCCAATAGATCGGCGTGAGCTTGAGGCATCCAGAGATGAGACGCATCGTGTCATGGAGTTGGACGTCAACCAGGGAAGTGTGAGCGCTGTTCAGCCAGACGGCAGAGCTGTATTCGGCAGTCGAAAACACCAGCGACAGTGCTGAGGTCCGGAGTGTAGCTGCGTTGGCGCCCCAGGTAGTTCCGGTTGGCTTTTGAATGATGCTGTTGCGGGTTTTCAGCTTCCCAGACACTTTCCCAAGATGTTGTTTGAAGTTCGGGCTTCTGTCAAGAGTGACTCCCAGGTATTTGGGGTAGAAATTATGTTGCAGAGTGGTGTCCCTAAACTACACTTTGAGCTCTTTTTTGGCCATTTTGTTGTTTAAGTGAAAGCAAGCTACTTCCGTTTTAGAAGGGTTGGAACACAAGCGCCAGTTCGTGAAGAAGTTGTCCATGGTAGAGAGATCCCTTAATTGTTAGCGTTAGTTCGGAAGCCTGCATGTTTGAGGCTAGTGTGACCAGGGCCAGATCGTCCGCGTATCCAAACTTCCGACTGGTTGTTTGTCAGTGGTGCGAGGACCGACCCTTGGGGAAGGCCATTATTTAAGACTCTTAGTTGGCTAGCACAGTCACCAAGGTGTACGCGGTACGGCCCGATACTTAGTGCACTTTCGAGTAATCTGTAGATTTTTATGCAGGGCACTATTTTCAGCAGCTTAAATAACAGGCTTTGGCGCCAGACGGTGTCATATGCTGCGGTGAGGTCGATGAACGCTGCAGATGCCTTCATATTACGGTCGAAACCCTTCTCAATGTGCGTTGTAAGTGCCAGAACCTGGTCCGTGCAGTTTATTTGGGGACGGAAGCCAGCTTGGTTCTATGGTATGGAGTTATTAATGACGCTATAAATGCGGTTGTATAGGTATATGTGTATTGCGTTCCAGGAGCTTGTAAATGACACTAAGAAGTGCTATTGGTCGATAGCTTTCAGCTTTATCGTCCGGTTTTCCGGGCTTTAAGATAGCCACGATTTTGGCACGTTTAAAAAGAGGGGGAATTGTGCCCGAGTCTATTATGGCTGTGTAGAACTTGGCGATCCAGTCCCGTGTACGAGGTTCACAGTATTTAATAAACTCTGGAAATATTTCGTCATCACCACAGGCTTCGTCTTCGTCTGCAGAAACTGGACGCCCAAAGTCCTGGTGCGACAGTGTTTCATTCTTCAGATTTTGGAGCTTCTTACGGACTTTGCGGGTATGAAGTTTGTCACTGGGTGCCTTTGACAGTTTGTGGATTCTAAGGGCGATATCATTGGGGTCCACTTTGGGCTTTCGTTTCTATGACGTGTCCCCGGAAGACAGTCTGTTCAGGATGTGCCAGGCTTTGCGACTAGAGCGCTTGAAGCTCATAGTTCCAACTGTTTGTGCCCACCTTGTTCTGCGACCATCATCCAGGGACCGTATGAGTTCGTGTGCTACCTCCCTGTCACCAGTTTCAGAAAATTTGTTCCACAGCGTTTCAGTCTCAGCGTTCCAGCAGGGGATGTAGTTTTTTCTGTATCCTCGGGGTATGTGCTTCTTATAGCGATGCTTTTGATTAGTTTCCGAAACCTCTCGTAGTTTTTGGGCTCGGGAGGGATCCATCTTGAGCAATAGTCAAGTTCGGCTGCATAGGCAGGCCAGTCGGCCTCTTTAAAAATTCCAGCGAAGTACAGGATAAGATTACCATCGGTATTTGTAAGCCAATCGTTATAAGCACTGAAATATGTTGGCTGTGCGGAAAGTCTGCGAGGACCTGCCTAGCTGTCGGGACTAGGGTTCCATCGGCGGCCTTCGTGGTGAAAACGAGATCGGGGTTAAAATCGCGGCCCCAGCGAGCGGATCTAAACGTACCCTTTCCCTTATTGGACACAGCGAGGAATGTGTTGTATCTATACTACCAGTCGATAAGTGCCTCGCCGTTGCCAGCATTTTGTCTATAGCCCTAGCTGGTATGGTGGCTGTTTAAGTCACCTATGAATAATGCGGGGTGTTCGAAGCTGGGCGTAGGCGGTGTGGGCCAGCAGGAGTTCGGCGGCTTGTATATATTTCAGAGTTTGATTTCACCAAGCTGGACAGTTGTGGTGGCAATATCATTAGCATCAATGTTGTTCGAGAGCAGGCCGATTTGATGGGCTATCGCTGTTCGGACAAAAGTATTGGGCGTGGTATGTTGCTGCGATGAGGTCGTAACCTGATATGTTACCTCTACGGGCAAGTTGAAAGTCGTCAGCGGTATGCGTTTCTTGAAGTAGGACAACGTCAATGCCATTGTCATGCAAGATTTTGTGCAAACATTCTGTCTTAGATTTACTAATATTTTCTATATTCAGTTGCAAAACGCGAACTGATGGTCCAACGTTCCTTGTTTTTGCCGTTTTTAAAAGCATCCGAATTCATATTGAGTATGGTTGTTTAAGCTGCGAGACCTTGATGAGGCAGTGCAGTTGCCAAAGTTGTTGCGCTCTTAGCACCACCCGGGGATCACGTGTAGGGTTATCTAAGGTAATTCCTACGGACGTGGAGCAACATCGACCCCTATTGGACATTGACATATTATCGATAGCTTTGGAATAGAAAAGGGTGACTCACATCTCACATGACATCATGCAAGTGGAAACTTGGAAAGGGTTCACATCCAAAATAATTACAGCATTGTGTTCGCTACCCCTACGTAATATTGATGCTGGAATAATATGTATTTTAATCAATGTGATCTGCGATCATTCCGCTCTCGTTTGCTGTTCAAAGTGAACGATTTTGTGCTATAAAAGCTAACTTATGATAAATAACTTATTTAGTTCAATCAAGTTGACTCTTACTTGCGAGCTGAGTAGACCGATTCGTTAGATTTATATTCCACAAACGTATAGGTTTAGTAGGCCTAAATAATTTAGTTTTTCTAGACCAATGTTTACCTATTTAACAGGAATGCTAAGAAACACTGATGCAGATGTACCTATACATCTAAATACTTTCAAAACAAATAGGTTGACGAGATTTGTCATCGATACAATTATGGAGGTGCATGCCTAGTACCTATGTTAATACAAATAATTACTCTATTATTAAATAATAGGTAACTACCTATTATTAAATATTACTCTTGAATGTACCTATATTAATTTCTGATTTGAAATGGTCATAAGAGGCCACTTACTAAGTACGCATGAAGTTTACGTAGTGAACTACGAAGTTGCCTCTAACTGCAAAAAAAGTGTTCTCGATATAATCCCTCTCAACCGAGAAGATTTAGAAGTCCACTATTTAAAAAAAATGTTGGCTCCCGATGCATACTTTATTGATACAAACTTAAAAAAAACGGTGAAATCAATTTTCGTCTAGGTATAATGCCCTTTTACCAAGTCAATTTCCTAGCTTAAATAAAATCTTGTACCACATATAAACTTGCATCCCCTTTTTAAACCCCTTAGGGGTTGAATTTTTTAAGAACGTTGAACTAACTTTTTGTGTAATCTTATACAATGCCTTTCTAAGAAGTTTCAAAGCATTTGTAATGGGTTCATACTTTCAACCCCTTTACCCTTTTAGGGGATGAACATTTAAAAACGCTTAAATTTTATTTTCTTAAATTCCAATAATACCTATGCCTTTGTACAAAGCACTCAAAAAACGGTATGATCTCCATACAGTCCATACGAACTTTAAACCCCTTATTTACCATCTTAGAGGATGAATTTTCAAAAATGCAGAAATTAGTTTTCTTTTATTTCAAAAATTTATTGCCTAGTGGGTAGTGACCCTGCCTGTGAAGCCGATGGTCCTGGGTTCAAATCCCGGTAAGGGCATTTATTTGTGTGATGAGCACAGATATTTGTTCCTGAGTCATGGATGTTTTCTATGTATTTATTTGTATAAGTATTATATACATATATCGTTGTCTGAGTACCCACAACACAAGACTTAGTCAATTTGTGGTAAAATGCCCTATAATATTTATTTATAAAAAAAACCGGCCAAGTGCGAGTCGGACTCGAGCACCGAGGGTTCCGTACTTTTTAGTATTTGTTTTTATAGCGACAACGTGGCGACAACAGAAATACATCATCTGTGAAAATTTCAACTGCCTAGCTATCACGGTTCATGAGATACAGCCTGGTGACCGACAGACGGACAGACGGACACAGACGGGCAGACGGACAGCGGAGTCTTAGTAATGGGGTCCCGTTTTTACCCTTTGGGTACGGAACCCTAAAAATAAAAAAGAACTGTATATTATATACCTAGTTTATTATATTGTGTGACTTAAATCGATGTAGCCGATGATTATCTTCTCATTATGGAAAGATCAACAGTCCCTTTACAAGTGAAGTGTCACAAAAAACTTAGGGGTTGAGGGGGCGAATGGAGCACTTTTATTAAATTGGCGGTAACCGAGGGAAAGGGTTGGGCAGCATACTCCCCCGCCCGCCGCCCCCCTGTCAAACGACCATGTTTTATTCATGATGCGTTCAAACGGAACCTCACTCGTGAACGTATCGCAGATTCAGATCAAATATTTTGTTATTTGCTACTATTTTGGTACCTACTCAACCTGGCCATTTTCCATTGGCTTACTAATACGGATATCTGTTAGTTGTTCGCACTTTAGAGCGTAAAGTAAAGCTATAGTAGCTATATGCTGAATATTCTGATGAAGCTGTTCAATGGTGTTCGGCTTTTACTTTAAAACGAGCTGGTACGCACTCAATGGGTTATTGGGTTATTCTACCTACAAGCTCCACATAGTTTACAATTATTTTTTGAGAGAGGAAGTCATTTATTTATATTAACTAATACATAAAATTAGGTACATCCATGTCAAAAAAATACCAAAAAATAAATCAAAATTAAAACTAATTATGACTAGAGTTAGACCAAGATATGTCTACAACGATTTTGATAGCACACGCAATGCGTGTTATTTTAAACGTCAAACTTCTATGAAATTATGACATACTAGCTGTTGCCCGCGACTTCGTACGCGTGGATTTGTATGTTGGTGTTGGTGGTTATATATTTTACATGAGCATAGAACATTATGCAGCAAAAGATATCAGTAGGGAAGGTTAATCATTTGTTAATAATTATACAACGCATGAAATTTGTCTTTCGCAAAGTACGAAGTTTCAAGCCCCTAACTGAAAAAATTTATTCTCGATATAACCTCTCTAAACACTTGGATTTTCAAGTCCACTATTTAAAAAAATGTTCGCTCCCGATGCTAACTATTAATACAAACTTTTCAAACACGGTGCAATTAGTTTTCGTCTATTTTAATAAATATAATGCCCTTTTACCAAGTTTCATGTTTCTAGCTCAAACGAAAACTTGTAGTACATATAAACTTATATCCCCTTTTTAACCCCCTTAGGGGTTGAATTATTAAGAACGTTGAAATAACTTTTTTTGTAATATTATACAATTCTAAGAACTTTCAAAGCATTTGTAATGGTTTCAAATTTTTAACCCCTTTTTAACCCTTTTAGGGGATGAATATTTAAAAACGCTTAAATTACTTTTCTTGTATTCTAATAATATGCCTTTATACAAAGACTGAAGTCCTGTACTCAAAAAAAAGGTTTCATCTCCATACAAATTTTCAACCTCTTTTTACCACCTTGGGGAATTTTCAAAACTGCTGAAATAAGTTTTCTTCCGTATTAATTAAATAACTTTCTGCGAAGTTTCAAGTACCTAGCTTAACATATTAGATTATTTTAAACCGGTTTAAAATAATCTAATATGTTTGAGTCTCACGGGAGTTTTATACCTAGCTTAAAATAAAATTAGGACCGCTACAAATTTTCAGCCACTTTACGGGATGAATTTTTAAAAACGCTGAATTTACTTTTCTTGTATTCTAATAATACGCCTTCGTGCAAAGATTCAAGTCCCGCACTCAAAGAAATGTTTGATCTCCATAAAGCATTTGTAATGGCTTCACACTTTCAACCCCTTTTTAACCCTTTCAGGGGATGAATTTTTAAAAACGCTGTAATTCTCTTCCTGTTTTTCTAATAATATGCCCATATACAAAGTTATAGGTCCCGCATTTGATCTCCATACAAACTTTCAACCCCTTTTTCACCACCTTAGGGGATGAATTTTCAAAAACGCTGAAAATAGTTTTCTTGTTTTTTTAATAATATATCTTTTACCCAAGGTTCGAATTCATAGCTTAAAATAAAACTTGAACCCCATACAAACTTTGAACCCTTATTTCATCCCGTTAGGGGATGAATTTTGAAAAACCCCTTCTTAGTGGATACTAACGTTATAAAAACTACCTATTGTGAAAAATTCAGCTCTCTAGGTCCAACGGTTTGGGCTGGGCGTTGATTTAAGTGAGTCAGTCAGTCAGGACTTTTACATTTATATATATAGACTAGCTGTTGCCGCGACTTCGTACGCGTGGATTTGTATGTTGGTGGTTATATATTCTACATGAGCATAATATAGAACATTATGCAGCAAAAGATGTCAGTAGGGACGGTTAATCATTTGTTAATTATATAACGCATGAAATTTGTCTTTCACAAACTACGAAGTTTCAAGACCCTAACTGATAAAAATTGTTCCCGATATAATCCCTCTCGACCCTCTTAGAAGATTTACAAGTCCACTATTAAAAAAAAAATCGCTCCCGAAACTATTAACACAAACTTCAAAAACGGTGTAAGTAATCAATTTTCGTCTATTCTAATATAATGCCCTTTTTACCAAGTTTCAAGTTCCTAGCTTAAAAGAAAATTGTACCACATATAAACTTACATCCCCTTTTTAACCCCTTTAGGGGTTGAATTTTTAAGAACGTTGAAATAACTGTTTTGGAATCTTATACAATGCCTTTCTAAGAAGTTTCAAAGCATTTGTAATAGATTCACTTTGAACCCCTTTTTAACCCTTTTAGGGGATGAATATTTAAAAACGCTTAAATTACTTTTCTTGTCTTCTAATAATATATGCCTTTATACAAAGATTCAATTCCCGCACTCAAAAAAATATTTGATCTCCATAGAAACTTTCAACCCCATTTTTACCACCTTGGGGGATGAATTTTCAATAATGCTGAAATAAGTTTTTTTTCTCTTAATTATATATATTTCTATGAAGTTTCAAGTACCTAGCTTATAATAAAATTAGGACCACGACAAAATTTCAACCCCTTTTTAACCACTTTAGGGGATGAATTTTTAAACACGCTGAAATCACTTCTTGCATTCTAATAACATGCCTTTATGCAAACATTCAAGTCGCGCACTTAAAAAAATGTTTGACCTCCATACAAACTTTCTACCCCTTTTTCACCACCATAAGGGATGAATTTTCAAAAACGCTGAAATTACTTTTCTAGTATTTTAATAATATGCCTTTATACAAAGTTTCAAGTCCCGCACTCAAAAAAATGTATGATCTCCATACAAACTTTCAACCCCTTTTTCACCACCTTAGGGGATGAATTTTGAAAAACCCCTTCTTAGTGGATACTAACGTCATAAAAGCTATCTATTGTGAAAAATTCAGCCCTCTAGGTTTAACGGTTTGGGCTGGGCGTTGATTTAAGTGAGTCAGTCAGTCAGTCAGTTAGTCAGGACTTTTACGTTTATATATATAGATAAATAAAGAACACTTGCACTGCGTATGCTATCAAAATCGTTGCCGACTTTCCTTGGTCTAACTCTAATTAAACCTAAATAAGCTACAATTACTTATATGTAGGTATAAGGTAAGTCAGAGTCATAATATTGTTCAAAGAAGTTTCCAAATATAAAATGTTTCCAGAGATAACCAATAGCAAAGCTTTGAATCATTGAGTACCAGTCTACCTCCAACCGCTGCAGGTGCGATGCAGCTCATCGATCAATTGTGGCATTTACCGCCGTTTGCAAATGGTAAGCGAAAAAATCCTACAAAATGGACATTCCTAATCGCCTTGTCCTTTTTAACTTACAATAGCGATTTATAAAAAACTTCTTTTGAGGAGAATTTTTGTTGTAAAGTATTTAAAAAATATGCCGGTAGTGTCACTTTTTTTTGTATGCCATTCTTAAAAAATCTTTAATAGGCGACATGGCAGGCGCTTGGTTTATATGTTCATGCTGAACCACCGTGCTAACAAAAGCGCTTCAATAGGCGACATGGCAGGCGCTTGGTTTATATGTTCATGCTGAACTGAACCACCGTGCTAACAAAAGCGCTTTAATAGGCGACATGGCAGGCGCTTGGTTTATATGTTCATGCTGAACCACCGTGCTAACAAAAGCGCTTTAATTCCACATATACAGAAAATTTTAAGTTCCTATATTTTTTATGATACTTAAGTGCAATAAAGCGAGGCGATACTTTACTCCGGGGCAAAGACTGCTGCTATATAAATCGCAAGTCTGACCTCATATGGAGTACTGCTGTTACCTTTGGGCAGGAGCACCTGGATGCCAGCTTGGACCCTTCGACTCGGTCCAAAGGCGCGCTGTACGAATTGTCGACGATCCCAAACTCACAAGCGGTATTGAACCTTTAAGTCTAAGGAGAGACTTTGCCTCCTTGTGTGTGTTCTACCGCCTGTACAATGGGCTGTGCTCTGAAGAATTGTTTGACATGATGCCAACGGCCGCTTTCTATCACCGCACCGCTCGCCATCGGCAGGGTGTTCATCCTCACATCCTAGCACCTAAATGGTCGCGTACTGTGCGGTTTAAGAGGAATTTCCTCCCGCGTACACTTCGGCTGTGGAATGAGCTCCCTGCCGAGGTTTTCCCGAGGGGCTACAGTATGGGGTTCTTCAAAAAAAGAGTGTACAGGTTTTTAAAGGGTCGGCAACGCGCATGTAATATCTCTGGTGTTGCAGGCGTCCATAGGCTACGGTGACTGCTTACCATCAGGCGGGCCGTATGCTTGTTTGCCACCGTCGTGGTATTAAAAAAAAACATATTGTACATAACAGTACAAGCAAGATCCTGAACTTCTTAGAGGCAAATACGACACTGAAGTCTAATAGGCATATCTAATAAAATGAATAACTTAATAGTATTCTATACAATCGTGATATAATAGAGAGCTTTTCAGTCGAGTACCGTGTTTAAGCAACGAAGCTTGCTGAGTTGCTTAAGTAAAATACGAGAAAAGAGTAAGGTTGTAGTGTTGCATATGACGTTGTAATGCACAGATTATAGTCGACGAGTAGAAAAATACTATTATTATACAATCAATTATGATTTTCATGAGTTATTATAATTAACTTATAGGTTATATGCACAGACATAGTATATACAAGTAGTTATATATATGCCTACTTTAAAATGAAGCGTTGCTCAGACAAACTTCTGGCTCCTTTTATATAGGTAATATTGAGTTGCCACACCGTGCACCGACATGTATCATTTGACTTATATTGACCGGGATATGGGCCTGGGACTGCGTCGAAATATCGGGAGCTTGAAAACAATACAAAAGGTATATAATCACGGCCCATATCCAGGTCAATATGTCTAGTGAAACTAACCGTGAATCTTTCAAAACTGAGCCGGTTTGCTTTGTCTTCGACACTAGTCGGTTTTTGGTTAAGATGGTCAGTTTAGTCTAGACATAGGCAAGCTGGTGGCAATCTAATTCTAAGGACGCAGGCTCTAGTTTATACCTACCAACGTTATGATGTACACATTAAGCAACTAACTAATCGGTTACATAGAACATTACTTTTCCCACCCCTTACAACGGTGTGATCTGAAATCGCGCACTGAATATCCAGCTATAAATCGACAGCAGTCAAGGGGTATTTTTGAGCCATTTTTAATTTATCTGGCCCCAGCCATTATTTTTGCGAGGGGGTCAAGATTACAATGCAACTTTAGCCATTTTAATGTGCGTTCACGGAGTGTATTTTATTGCTGGACTACAGGGTGCACATGACTGGGTTATGTACCTAATACATAATATGTATAATTATGTTTGTATATTTTAAGCATCTTTTGGTATATACGAGTTTAGCTCTAACTAATTGGCGACTTTTGGTTTATGATCATCAAGAACAGCTAGCTCTTAATGTACCATTTACCTTCTTAACTATTAAGAATACATAGATAGTTGTAAGACAACCGGTGAGTACCTAAATATAATCAAGTTTCGAGTTTAATGAACACATTGGCCGTTTAAGATACATAGATACATGGCCAGTAAATCGATTAATCGTAAATAAAATGCAAGTATAGTAAATGATGTAAAATCCTTGGCACATTGAAGCGATCACGCTGTACCGAAGCGCTCCCAATTGGCGCTAAGCCTGCAGGGGTCACGCACAATAGCCGGTCACACATATTGACACCCGGACAATGGCTAGGGGTCACTTTTATTTGTTGCAGAAACTTAATTTATAATCTTTTCACACACGCCATTAAGAAGATTACTAAAACCTACCCTTTTTCCGTGATAACAATTGAACATTGTTACATTTTTGACAAAAATAAAATAAAATGTAACCGTATATGTGGCCGCTATTGTTCAGTGACCGTTGCTTTCAATTTTGATACATTTTCAAATGTCGAACGTCTTATGTTCGATTTTAGATTTATGTTAGAATAGGAGACGGCTTATTTTTTATATTATAGGGGACGATGTTTAGGTTACGGGTCAATTGGTGTTTTGTACGAAGATATATTATTATAAATTGCACAACGGTTCATAGGTTGCGGGCTTCAGGTGCGTTTAGGTTAACGGTCACCAAGTCTGAGCAGCCGTGAGCAAGCAAGGAAGCAATAAGTGCTAGGGCGTAAATGAGGGAGAGAAAGAAATAGTCAATTGGTCAATTGATCGCACTATATAGGTATATGTGCAAGATCAATTCAAACATGAATCCAACATGCATGAAACATGAGTGCAGTTTAAGTAAACTTATTTACTTAGCATGAACTCTAGGTAGGTATGACGTATGACAGAAGACTTGGGGTTACGGCGGTCATGTTACTATACTAGTATGGTTTCGAACTTTAGTTAGAATTTTCTGTTTTTAGTTTTTTTCGGTTATGGAAAATAAAATCAATTCACATCATTTAATTTTTAATTATTTTTTATATGTACGGAAATTGTAGACTACCTTATACTATTTAATATTTATTTGAAGACAGCATCCGACAGTACGTCAGACAGTATGATTATGTATAAAACAGAGCTGTTTCTTTAATAATTTTGTATATTTGCCTAAAAAAATTCACCAGCCCAAATCTTCCCTGTCCCCTGGGCTACTATCCAAAAGTATTTTTAAACAAACTAGACATCAATTATTGCTTAAACAATTATTTTACTTACATTCATTAAACAATGCAGTTTAATTTCTTATCGGTATATATGACATATATCTCACGAAATTTCACAATATTTCCCTTAAAAATGTCCCCTGGACAACTCTTATTTCACAGAATCGGAACGTTTTAATTAAAGCGCGAAATAGTTATAGTAATGTAAGAAAATTGCTCCTGTTACTTTGTTATATATTATGTTATTGCATCTTTAAAAAAATATGAACTGCTCTTGAATTTAAAATGAAACTTGATTTTGATAATAATGATGTGTTTTTCAATTTATGGACAACTTTGTTGTCCCATAGACATATCTGGTTGTCCAATGGAAATATTAATAATAAATCTTAAAGAGGGTACTAAATGAAACAAATTTAATAAAATATCAGAAAGCACTAACATATATATGTTAGTTAGTGCTTTCTGAATTTAAATATCAATTCCACAACAGTATTTTTTCATGAAAGTGAAAGTTTTATGGTGCACCGTTGCACGGGCACAATCTGTCCTACTATTGAAAACCAACTTTTGTCTTTTGGGCAACCAATAAATAACAGGTAAATTATAAACAAACTAAAATGTTTTGGAATAAAATGTTAGATAATATTAATAAGAACATAACAGAATACAAAAAAACTCATTATGTACTTTTATATAAATTTGTATTATCGATCAGGGACTCTGTACGTGTAATCACATAAAAGTAGATTCACCCACCTCGCACCACACCACTCCTCGCACTCATTCAAAAGTTATCTATTTATATGTATAATTTTATAGTGTGCGTTCGGAACAGTGGTAGGTAAAGAACGCTGTAAATATCTATGCACTCTGTGACAATGACACGGATGTAACTTTTGTGAAAGGAACCCAATAATAAATCGCTGACCCCTAACCGTTTTGACCCCCTAACAAAGGGACGCAGCGTCTTAGGGCGTTTGACCCGTAATAATAACTCCAATTACTGAGCTTATTGAGATCACATAAATTATAAATAGTGAAAAGACCCTAATAAAAATTAAAATAAATTTTGCACAGACAACTACACAATTGACCCCTGTGTAAAACTTATTATTATAAATTTGCGTTTTAATGACAGCAACGTGAAAGATACACTTGCGAGAGTAAAATAACGACCTACTTTAAGGAATAGATACCTACGTGTTTATTATCTTTCAAACAAAAAAGTAGGGATATTACGTTTCGATGAAATACAGATATAACAATATTACACATATGTTATACTATTTTTATATCTCTGTGTTCTTTATGTGCCTATCATCTTCCTCGCGTTGTCCCGGCATTTTTGCCACGGCTCATGGGAGCCTGGGGTCCGCTTGGCAACTAATCCCAAGAATTGACGTAGGCACTAGTTTTTACGAAAGCGACTGCCATCTGACCTTCCAACCCAGAGGGGAAACTAGGCCTTGTTGAGATTAGTCCGGTTTCCTCACGATGTTTTCCTTCACCGAAAAGCGACTGGTAAATATCAAATGATATTTCGTACATATGTTCCGAAAAACTCATTGGTACGAGCCGGGGTTTGAACCCGCGACCTCCGGATTGCAAGTCGCACGCTCTTACCGCTAGGCCACCGCGCTTTATGTGCCTATACTACGACGAAAAGGGATAGTGTTATTAATAGTAATTAGGTGTAGTATTTTAACTTTTTCTTACCGATCTGTAAAAAAATATATTAAAAAAACCGTGCATTAAGAGCGGTCTAACGCAAATTTTGAATTATTACATGATTAATTAAAAAATCGGCCAAGTGCGAGTCGGACGCGCGCACGAAGGGTTTCGTATCATTACGCAAAAAACGGCAAAACAATCACGTTTGTTGTATGGGAGCCCCACTTAAAAATTTATTTTATTCTGTTTTTAGTATTTGTTGTTATAGCGGCAACAGAAATACATCATCTGTGAAAATTTCAACTGTCTAGCTATCACGGTTCATGAGATACAGCCTGGTGATAGACAGACGGACAAACAGACAGACAGACAGACAGACGGACGGACAGCGGAGTCTTAGTAATAGGGTCCCGTTTCTACCCTTTGGGTACGGAACCCTAAAAATGACAGCCTATGCTAATAGATAGCGCAAGAGATAGACTAGGTACAGTCTAGTTCATAAATACGTACCTATACTTTTTGTACAAAAAGTTATACATTTTTCAAAAAAATCTTTTTCTTACTGTATTAATTAATGAGGGAGGGGTAATCTATCTCATGCCCGAGATACAGTTTATTCAAGCTAGGGCACTTCTTAATTATTACTTTTAGGGTTCCGTACCCAAAGGGCAAAAACGGGACCCTATTACTAAGACTCCGCTGTCCGTCTGTCCGTCTGTTCATCTGTCTGTCTGTCACCAGGCTGTATCTCATGAACCGTGATAGCTAGACAGTTGAAATTTTCACAGATGATGTATTTCTGTTGCCGCTATAACAACAAATACTAAAAACAAAATAATATAAATATTTAAATGGGGCTCCCATACAACAAACGTGATTTTTTTGCTGTTTTTTTCCGTAATGGTACGGAACCGACTCGCACTTGGCCGGTTTTTTTAATTTATGTACCTAGGTGTAGGAATAAAAAAAACCGGCCAAGTTAGAGGCATTCAAGATAGAGGCGTGGCTGTTAATGCTATGTAAAAAATCATGATTTTTCATTAGTAAACCATAATAAAAAAACAAAACTTGTTTTGAAATGTACAATTTGAACTCTTTCAAACGATAGGTACTTAACCCACTTGACCTAGTAACTGGACTGAAATTTTGCCCCCTCATATGGGGCATTTTTCATATTTATTGAAAAAAAAATAAAAAATAACACTTTCTATGTAGCGTTGTTCATGACTATAGTCTGCGCGGCGAATGATGATCCCTATGACAGTTCCGCCAATTAGCTTTTGGATAGACTTTATTCAATAAATAATTGAAGAAATAGGTTATTACCGTCTTTTTATTACTTAGTTGTTTTTTTTTTAATTTATTGAATAAGGAAGCAAATTACAGTTTTTTAGATCATTACAAGACCCATCGTAGGCAAAACCTTATGGAGGTTTGTGTGCCGATGGGGAGTTCGAGAATAACATAAAGAAAAACAATATTATATTCTATATCTTATCATAAATATGATTCTTAGTATACATAGCTTGTGTCGTTAGTTTTTAATAAGTGCATTTTAACGACATTTTTTATATGTTTACCATTTAAATATTTAGCACAAACAACTTCTGGCAGATCATTCAATATTTTAGGTAATATATATGTGTACAGCCTAGTGCCATATATGTTGTTATATTTGGGTATACAATATTTGTTTTGGTTCTGTAGACTTCTTAGTTTTGTACATCTTTTGTGTTCTTTTAGTTTAGTAACATGGTGATATTCTTCTGTTAGTATGGCTAGTTTACACATATTTTGAACTGGGAGTAAATTACAGTATTTGAAAAGTTGGGAATAGTCTGTTTCGTACTTCTTTTTGATATGCTTAGGTACAAGTGTCTTCAATAATCTTATTTGTAAGTTATATATTTTTTCTATATATGTTTTATAGGTTTTACCATAAGTACTCAGAGCGTAACCGATCACAGAGTCAGCATGGGTTAAGTACAACATACGTAGGGTTTTGTACGGTAACTTATATCTTAATGTTGACATTTTACTTAGGATGGCTCTCAACTTATCGCACACATAATTAATGTGTGGTCCCCAGTTGAATCTGTGGTCGATTATTAACCCAAGGTACATGTCCTCTGTGACCACTTCAATTTTTTCACAGTTTGTTACATTTCTAAATAAAAAAATGTGTTAAAATACCAAAAAAAGTCCAAAAACATTTGACATTGACAGTTACTCGATACAAAAATGAACTGTCAAAGAATCATCATTCGCCGCGCCGATTATAGTCCAAATTTTAAATTGATAGCTTAAGCGCCGATCAACGTACTCACTAGCCCCACTGCTCAATAATTATGATTATTTAAATTTAACGATAGATATTTAAAAAAAGGGGGCCGCTACGTACTTTATTTCGTATTTAGGTACCTTTTGAATACATCACACTAGTTTTTACAGCATAATTTTGACATTGATGGAAATTTATAGTGTAATTTTTATCCTGAAATAAATAAATCTAAATCTAAGTTGTTCTCGAGGTATTTAGCGTTGTGACAGACAGACGGACGGACAGTCGCGCGATAAGGGTTCCTTTTGTACCTTTTTGGTACGGAACCATAAAAATAAACCAATATTCATAAAACCTGCTTCCGCAATTTAAATACTACGTAGAAATTAAAAAGTGGCAACACTGTAGTGTCGTCCCTTTCAAATCAATCTAAAAAAAACGGGACGACACGACAGACTGTACTTAGGTGTAAACAACTATATGACAACAAATATTAAAAATCATATGATAAGCAATAAGAGATGCCAATTTATTATTTAGTCACCAAACTATCATTTCAAGCTCCCTATTCATAATTTTGGTGGTTTTAATTTGCTGCCAATTTTTTTGGGTTCCGTAGCCAAATGGCAAAAAACGGAACCCTTATATATTCGTCATGTCTGTCTGTCCGTCCGTCCGTATGTCACAGCCACTTTTCTCTGAAACTATAAGAACTATACTGTTAAAACTTGGTAAGTAGATGTATTCTGTGAACCGCATTAAGTTTTCACACAAAAATAGAAAAAAACAATAAATACTTGGAACTGAAACTCAAAAAAAAATTTTTTTTTTTCATCAAACCCATACGTGTGGGGTATGTATGAATAGGTCTTCAAAAATTATATCCCGGTTTCTAATGTCATTTTTTTCTAAACTTGCGTTTGCGCGAGAGACACTTCCAAAGTGGTAAAATGGGTGGGTCCTGTAACTTTTAAAATAAGAGAATCATAAAACTAAAAAAAATATATGATGTACATTACCATGCAAACTTCCACCGAAAATTGGTTTGAACGAGATCTAGTAAGTAGTTTTTTTTTAAATAATAATAGTGTGTCGAAAGTGTTTAAAGCGAAACTTAAGTGGTGTCAAAATAGACAGGATCAACTTAAGATGGACGCTCTCGCTATGGCACATAATGACATGAACTTTAAGAGCTTTTGGAAAGGAACGCGTAGTCTGAACGTGGGACCGGGCCTCCCTGCCAGTGTCGAAGATAAGTGTGACCACAAGGAAATAGCTGAGCTTTTTAGGGATCACTTCTCTGTCAAGTCTTTGCTTGAAGCACAATCCGTTGAGGGGAAGGTCGCCGATGCTGAGGGGGTCCAGACTAGGCGAAACATTAGTTTCGATGCTAAGACAGTTGCAACAGTAATTGCTAAAATGCAGAGAGGAAAGTCGCCTGGTCACGACGGCCTCAGCATCGAACACTTTAAGTATGCCTGAGCTCATCTACCGAGGGTGCTCGCCTTGTTTTTCAATCTTTGTCTTTGCACTCCTATCTACCTGAGCCACTAATGAGGACCATTGTAGTACCAATTGTGAAGAACAGGACGGGTGACCTTTCGGATAAAACCAATTATCGACCTATCTCGCTCGCCACGACCGCGGCTAAGGTACTCGATAGTATGCTGGCTCGCTTTTAGAAAAGCACCTTAGTATCCACGACGCTCAGTTCGGGTTTCGGGCTGGGTTGTCTACGGAAAGTGCTATATTAAGTCTGAAGCATACTGTCGGGTACTACACCGCAAGAAACACTCCCGTGTATGCCTGTTTCCTCGATCTATCAAAAGCCTTTGATCGCGTTGATTATAGTTTAACTATGGCAGAAATTGGGGAAAGTGGGCATGCCGAGTGAGTGTGTTGGGTTGCTAAAATATTGGTATGCCAATCAACTCAATCAGGTGAGGTGGGCCGATACTCTGTCAGGGGAATACAGACTGGAGTGTGGGGTAAGGCAAGGTAGAATAACGTCTCCCAAATTGTTCAACCTGTATGTGAATGAGCTGATAGCGGGCCTCAGCAGTATCCATGCGGGATGTTACATTGATGGCGTGTCTGCCAATAACATCAGTTACGCAGATGATATGGTGCTGCTGGCGCCAGCTGTCGGCGCGCTTGCTAGGTTGCTGCATATTTGCGAGACGTTTGCTAAATCCCATGGCCTCGAATACAACACATAGAAAAGTGAAATCATGGTTATCATAGAAGAAAAATCAAGCTTTACCACACACAGCCTGTTATACTTAATCGCATGGCTCTGGCATATGTGGATAAGTTTAAATATCTTGGTCATATTATCACCAATGATCTCAAGGACGACCAGGATATTGAACGAGAACGCAGGGCATTGGCGGTTCGGGGAAATATGTTGGCCCGCAGGTTTGCTCGATGCTCCAGTAATGTCAAGGTAACGCTCTTTAGAGCATATTGCCAATCCTTTTACTCGAGCAGCCTGTGGGTTAACTATGCGAAGCGAGCCTACAATGCATTAAAAGTGCAGTACAACAATGCATTCAGAATGCTGTTGGGCTTACCTAGAAGATGTAGTGCGTCTGGCATGTTTTGCGAAGCTAGAACAGACGGTTTTCCGGCAATCATGCGCAAGAAAATAGTCTCTCTACTAGGTCGAGTTAGAAGCAGTCCCAACAGTATTCTGAATGTTATTGCTGACAAATATGATAGCCCAATTCTCGCTCATTGGATTGGTCAAATTAAAGGGGTAGCAACTAGCCCGTATTAAAAATTAAATGGGTATGTAGTAATGTTAAAAAATCGAATGTACTTATTAACACTAACCTTTAGCGTTTAACTTATTTGTTTTGTTGTCATTTGTTACTAACAACTATGAAGTCTCTTCTTCGAAATAAAGATATTTTATTTATTTATTATTATTTATAAATCGTAAACCGCAATTTACCTTTCACTCACGTTTCACATAAAAAATACATTGTTCAAATTATGTAATGTACGGAACCCTCGGTGCGCGAGTCCGACTCGCACATGGCCGGTTTTTATTTAATAATATGGTGCTTATACATATTTGGAGCTAATATAAATTATTAGGCTCTAAAATATTAATACATAATGAAAGTTCCTGTTCAATATTTTAGTTGCCCGAATAATAATAAGCCAATAAAAATTACAATAATAATAATAAAATATATTTATTTTCACCTCACAAAGGATACATTTATTATTAACTTTTAAATAGAGTAAAGGACAACTTAGATTTATAATATCCTTTTTAATACAGTTGCTCAAAAAGTGCTACTTTTCGTGGCTGTTTAGCGTGCGGAAAGTTGGTTTTCGCGAACTAATTTTCTTACTTTTCCAATTTTTTTTAATTTTAACTTGTTCCAATTCATGACTACTTATTGATGAATGTTAATATTAGTTTCCTTTAAACGTCGTAATCAACATAAAAACCTACTGTTAATGTAAGAATACGAAAAATATGCATATTTCATATTTTATTACTTACCTCTTCATCATTATAAGTATTATAACACGTTTATTTTTTTAAGTTGAAAAACCGTTCTTAATAAGTTGTCTGAATGGAACGGAACGCTTGTCAATAACGAGGCGTATTTTTTTACTACAAGTGTTGTGTACAAGCCAATGTTTTACGTTTCCAAAGGCAACATTCGATATTGTTTTTATAAATATACGATATACAAATAATCGTAAATAACGATATTTAGGTAATAATAGTACAATCTTTACAATTGTTTCTGTCTTATAGAACACGCATTTGAAAAAAAAACTCATTGAAGTGGGTTCAATAATAATAACAAAATCTATTCTAGTCGAATAAAAGGTAGAAAAACACCTCTTCATAATGTCAATGTCAATGATGTCAGTGTCACAGAATTAATAATATAAAGGTTCCTAATTCCATTCCTTACTTGTTGCTTTTCTTATTTTTTCGCAACTGTATTAAAAACGTCGTTCGATACAAGTGCGGATATGTCATTCTTCACTCGTCCTCGACTACGGCTCGTGGCAAGATATCTCGGTACTCGTGAAGTAATGACATACTTTCCGCACTAGCATCGAAATGTACCATTGTAAGAGACTGGAGTCTTAACCCTCACCCTGGAAAACGAGGAGCAACATTTACTCTTAAAAGTAAATTACAATGTAGTGACATAGTAGTATTTTACAAGATCTTCCAATTAATCGTAGGTTAGAGTCATCAGCCAGGTAGTAAGTTTGGACTTACATTCCTTGAGTGTTAATTTATAAATATCAGTAATTTTGTTAACTCGATAATACAATTTTCCCCTCACTAGCTCGGAAAGCAGTCTTTTATCCTTTAAAACAAGCGGGGAAAAACGCATTTTATCCACTAGCGGGGAAAGTAATTTGACCTTGAATGGAGCGTGTTTAAGTAGCTTGACAGATAACAAAACGTAAAATGCTCATAATAATGGTTCGTTCGATATTAATTATCATTAAATAAATGGTTTGAGAATCTAATAAAAAACACCAGATTTAGCTTTATTTAATGATTTTAAGTCACAAACCTTAAAATTCCATAATAAACGTTTGTTTTTTAATAATTATGTTAAATATAATTCTAAACGCACAAGTTAAGTCGATGCAATTTCAAAACGCATCATTGACATTTCATACGTCAGAAATGTCAACATTGTCAACAAAAATTTTACTTAAAAACTTCTCACGTAAAAGTACAGAATTTCCAGTTTTTAACCGACTTCAAGATTTCAAAAGGAGGAGGTTATCAATTCGGTTGTGTTTTTTTTTAATGTTTGTTACTCCATAACTCCGTCATTTCTGGACCGATTTTGAAAATTCTTTTTTTGATTGTAAGTATATACATACAGATTGGTCCCGTTTTTGTCAAAACGCAGTTCTGATGATGGAATCCATGAGGAATCGAGGGAACTCCTCAAATGTTAAGGGCTTAAATATAGTGATTTTAGTATTTTCATCAACAAATCAAGCACTTACATTTAAAAAAGTGACATTTGATGAAGTGGAACTGCTGATGATGATCAGAACGGAACTCTTCAATGACGCATAGTTCACGTTAGGCGATTTGTCCTCTTCGTTATGTTTGTTAAGCAAGTTAGGTTTTCAAGAAACATTTTTGTCAAGCTCGAGTTCTGATGATGGGATCCATGAGGAATCGAGGGAACTCCTCAAATGTGAAAGGCATACATATAGTGATTTTTGTATTTTTATCAACAAATCCAGCATTTCCATTTTAAAAAAGTGACATTTGATGAAGTGGAACTGCTGATGATGATCAGAATGGAACTCTTTAATGACGCATAGTTTACGTTTGGCGATTTGTCCTCTTCTTTATGTTTGTTAAGCAACTTAAGTTTTTAAGGCATATTTTTGTCAAGCTCGAGTTCTGATGATGAGACCCATGAGGAACCGAGGGAACTCCTCAAATGTGAAATGCATACATATTGTGATTTTTGTATTTTCATCAACAAATCCAGCATTTACATTTAAAAAAGTGAAATTTGATTAAGTGGAACTGCTGATGATGATCAGAATGGAACTCTTCAATGACACATAGTTCACGTTTGGCGATTTGTTCTCTTCCTTATGGACCCAGACCCAAACTTGGACCCGGACTCGGACCCGGACCCGGGTCTGGACATGGACCCCAACTCGGATCCGGACCCGGACCGAACTCTGACCAAAACTTGGACCCGGACAGCCGGACACGGACCCGGACTCGGATCCGGACCCAGACCCGGACCCGGAAATGCTACTAGAAAAGTGGGTTAGGTTAGGTTAGAACTGTGACCCTTACAGAAACGAAATGCTATCAGATAAGTAGGTTAGGTTAGGTTAGGTTAGAACTGCGACCCTTACAAAAACGAAATGCTACTAGAAAAGTGGTTGGTTTTACCTCATTTTCTACATTATTAGGCAATATTATAATAATTAGGCAAATAGGCAAAATTAGTCAAAAGATGGATTTCATTGTCTGGAATCTAAGAGTGCACCATCAACAATAAGTAAACTTTCAGCGGCATCTCCCATTGAAGTCGGTTTTTTTTCTTAAAAATTATTTGTTATAATATTGTTAAAAAATGAGTGATTCCAGTTGATGAAGATGATCTAACGCCTGTGGATGTTGCACTTTCCTCGCTATAGTGAGGGGAAAAGTTTTGTGTTACACACGGGTGCAAATTTATTTTACTTCTCGTGTGTTAAAACACTCGCTACGCTCAGGATTCTAGTTTAGAAGCACTCGCTTCGCTCGTGGTTCAACTATAGAATCCTTTCACTTGCTCGTGTTTCAATTCCACACTCGCGGGTAAAATACAACTTTGCACCCTTGTATAACAAATAACTATTAGGACTCAGGTAGTGAAAATGAGGACCAGGATGCTTCATTCTATAATTATGCACTGCACAGACATGGTTCGAACGTCGCCTATTACGTGTTAGTTCTGGGTTAAATGACAATGTTTTATGCTTCCTACTTATTGCCTGCCGTATAAATATACAGTTAGCACTTTACAGTCATGGTAAAGCTGAACCGTTGGAAACAAAAAAGGTTTGTGTTAAAATATTATAGGTATATACGATATTAAATATCCTACCTTAACTAAAAAAAACAGCGCGACCCCATGCACTGTTGACGCTCTCCCCTAAAAAGTACCTGCGTTAAAAAATTATAAAAACACGTGTTAACACGACCTAATCAGTCGAGCCACACGCCACTCGTTAATAAAAAAGCATTAAAAAAGGTGAAATAGATGGATATCACAATAACGCCCCTCCGCTCCGCGATATCGCCGCGACCGCGTCGAAATATAAGTATCAGGACATCCGTGGCTGGAGCGTAAGCGTAAGGTGGGTTCCGTCCTTTCGTGTTCGTTATGGATATGATTTGTCAGTGTTAAAAGAGATGTTTCTGATTGAAAAAATCAGAATACGCCTCCAAGGTAAGCACCTATCACAAGCGTCATGTATGGAAATCTAAACTTACATATTTATCATTTTTTTCTAAAGAATTGTATAGGTACCTTACCCACTCCCTGTCCCTGTAAATGTAGTACTCCCGAACCCCCGTGGCTCCGCTTTTTTAAAAATCTCCATTATAATCCATATTATTATCAAAAAGCGATTGAGAATGCAAAATATAAAGGAGCACAGCCGGACATACGAAAATATTTTAGCTCAAGCTGCGGGCTTAGCTCAGGAGCGCCGCGACGCGAGATAGAAATATCTACCCGCTTTTATATATGTAACTGTACCTATTAATTAAAGAGGGACGACGGAATCCGTGCCCCAACCCAATATGTAGGTATCCACTTTTTAATACAGTGGCGACGTGGGTACTTAAGTTGGGGCACTTACTGTACTATAAATAATGATACAATGCAATTCTTTGATTAATTATACCTATCATGATATGATAACATTGTGATAATCCCACTAGTACTTAGTAGTTGGTTGGTTGGTGATACAAATATCGGAGTAGTAAAAATTTCGGAGTATCCCTCGCACTCGCTAATGACATTTGTCCTAAAATCACTTGGCCTAACCGTTTTGTCCTAATGGGTAACATCCCTAATGGTCAGTAGTCCTCACAATCATGTTCCTATATTTATTATAACATAACATCAGTTTTCCCAAAAACGTTTGACGTAAAATCGCTTGGCATAGACATGTCGTCCTAATGCTGCGGGTAACTTACAATTAGATGTTCATTAATTGCAAAATCGTACTAGCACAAACGTAACAAACACAACGCAGCTCTACATCGCGGTATTGCAGCTAAAGTACCGACACAAAAATGTTCCTCGTTTTTTATGAACCTGCCGACTCCCGTAACACGAATGAGATAAACCGAGCAGAAAGTTTTTTTTCTGTAATAATTGTTTTTAAAGCATGTAAGATCGAACTAATAAACTTTTTGTGTCCTGTATAATTTTTATGGTTAAAAAGTTACAATAAAAACCATTAAAGCTGGGGCTACCTGCATAATTTCTCTTTCGTTGCAAATATTTACTGTAAGTAGACCTTCCGAGAATTTGTACAAACAGATAAAGCTCCCGGGCTTAACCAAGGTCGCGTTTATTAGTTTATTTAGTTTGCCGCAAAATGTCGCAAAATGTCGTTGTGGTATTAGTTAAATTGATATTTTTAACAGAATCTATAGGTACTTAGGTAGGTAGCTATTTGAAAGGTAGAAACAAAACTAGATCACGAGTAGGTAGGTTATGTAAATTTAATAACGACGTCAGTTAAGGTGCAGTGATTTTAAGTCCTTCTCTCGTTGAGCAGTCTGACCACTGAACGGACGGCCGTGCGTACCCGGGTTTGCTGATATCATTCTCATTGAATGGTTATTATTAGTTATTAAAAAAAAACAGGCTAAGTGCAAGTCGGACTCGCGTTCCAAGGGTTCCGTACATTACACAATTTAAACTAAATTTGGATATGATAAACAATGTATTTTTTATGTGAAACCTGAGTGAAATGCCTGTAACAAACCCTTAGGGGTCGGATCAAAAACTACGTAATTAAGCCCGACTCACGCTTGACTGCACATTTCTAATAGGTTTTCCTGTAATCTATAGGTAAAGATCTATTTTGTGTATTTTTTTCAAAATTTTGGACCTAATAGTTTCGGAGATAAAGGGGGGGATGGTAATTTTTTGCCTATTTTCTTGAATAACTTCTAAATTGTTTATCCTAAAATTATAAAAAAAAATTGAGATTCTCACAATGAGCTCTTTCATTTGATATGTAACACGATATAGTTTGAAAACTTTTTTTTTAATTTTCACATTTACCCCCCAAAAGTGGCCCCCATGTTTAAAATTCCTTTGTTTACGTTACATGTTCGTTTTTGGGTCATAAACTTACATATGTATACCAAATTTCAATTTAATTTGTCTAGTAGTTTCGGAGAAAATAGGCTGTGACAGACGGACAGACAGACAGACAGACGCACGAGTGATCCTATAAGGGTTCCGTTTTTTCCTTTTGAGGTACGGAACCCTAAAAAAAGATGTTACGATTCGGGAACATACTTATTTATTTAAGTTGTAAATGTTGAATAGATAAGTTCGAT
The DNA here is from genome assembly GCF_947568885.1 of Cydia strobilella. NCBI lineage: Eukaryota > Metazoa > Arthropoda > Insecta > Lepidoptera > Tortricidae > Cydia > Cydia strobilella. The sequence goes on from NC_086068.1 coordinate 36,947,965, forward strand.
CAAAAATAACATTGGGTGCGCATTTTTTAAAACAATTTTCATGTTAATAGCTTTTGTGCAAATGGTGCTTTTTAAGGTAAGCGTCGGCAAGAGGCTGCCGCGACCCAGCAGTCGCTGCTCGGCAGTCGCTGCCCGGCAGTCGCCGCACTGCTTTATAGGGATTTGTATGACACACCGTCCGACGCAGGCGGCTGAGCGGCAGGCCGCTCCCATAGCAGTATGGCAGCGTTGCCCAACCACCAAATGTATGAAACAATGGTTACGCCAAACTATGTTTATGCGTTTATTTCAAAAACTATGTACTTTCACAAAAAAAAAAGTAAAGAAATATTATTCTTCACGTCTATTGAAACACAAAACACACATTAAAAATGACTTGACTCAATAAACTCACGGGGCGAGGAATAATTTTTCCTCAGCTGTGATATATCCTTTTCTCAGAGGTTGAATTTCGTTTTTAATTAAACTGTGGCGCATCACAATACTGGCTGCTCACAACCCGTCTGCATTTCTACGTCAATGTGTCAATGTCATTCCTACACAACTAAATTTTCCTTCTATAATACGGAAGCCTAAATCTTATTTATACCTATAAATCCAATTGTAATTAACCATTGTAAATATTCTATTCTCTCTTTATAAATACTCATTTCTAACTCCGCGTATCAATTAATAAAGAAATAGTGCTCAAGGCAAGGGCACTAAATTGGTGACCCGCGCCGCGACTTTTAAAATGACCGACGACTTCGAAGACTTCGTTTGCGAAAAAATAGAGCCCGAGCGATCAAGTGCAGCGGTAGATCGTTTGACCATGAGATTACCACCGTTTTGGGCAGAAGATGCGGAAGTTTTTTTCGCCCAGGTCGAGGCGCAGTTCGCTGTTTGGGGCGTGAAAGCGGATTCTACGAAATACTTCCAAGTGATCAGAGAGCTAGATCCCAAAACGGCTCGCGAAGTACGGGATATCATAACGAAGCCCCAGAAACAGATAAATATGAAAAATTGAAAAAACAATTGATCGATCGACTGTCACAGAAAACAAAAGACGTCAGTTGCTGCAATTTGAACTGAGACAGGAAACCAAGCCAATTCCTTCGTCACCTTCGAGGATTAGCTGGCGATAGTGTCACTGACGATTTTCTCCGAAGTTTGTGGTCGACTCGCCTACCTACTCAAGTGCAAGCGATCATCGCGTCTCAGAAGACGGCTTCTTTAGGTGACTTCGCAATCCTTGCAGATCAAATCTTAGACGTGACACCTGGTTCTTCTTTTAAGCAGGTTGCAAGCATGAGTTCGTTTGAAGACATGTTCAAGAAGATGGAGCAATTTATAACGGCGCGCATCCAGAGCGAAATGACTCAACAGATTGCTCAGCTAAGCACCGGTACGGTAGCAGCAGCGGTCAGCGACGCTCGCGTTTTAACAGGAACAGGTCGCGCAGTCGCAGCAGATCCAAGTCACACGGTCGATATCGAGCTGTCAAATCAGGTATGTGCTGGTATCATAGTCATTTCAATACCAACGCACGGAATTGCATTCCGCCGTGCAACTTTAAAGCGGAAATCTAGTAAGACAGTCTACCGTGGCGGCTGCTGACTGTCCTACTACAACCAGCCGCCTATTCATCACGGACAGAGTAACTAAAATTCAATACCTCATTGATACCGGATCTGACCTCTGCGTTCTGCCACGCAATTTTATGCCTAAATGCAAATCGCCTGACAACTACTCGCTTACTGCCGCTAATGGTTCGCTCATACATACGTACGGCATAATCAAGCAAAAGTTAGACATAGGATTTCGCAGATTTTATTTGGAACTTTGTCGTAGCAAATGTAAATAAACCTATAATCGGCGCTGATTTTCTTGCACAATATGGTATTATTATCGATTGCAGAAATAGAAGACTACTAATTGACAGCTTAACAACTTTGTCGACTGCGGGACAGCTTAAGCACTGCAACCAACCCAGCATTAAGGCAATTTCGGGTGACAGTGAGTACCACCGCTTGCTAGCAGAGGAATCCCAGCTAGGGTTTGCAATCCGAATATTCGGATATGAATAATATTCGAATATCCGCCAATAATAATATCCGAAAATATTCGAATAATACAACTCAAAATATTTGAATAAACGGATATATTAGATAACACAGAAATAACGTTTTTAACTATGTTTTCATACACAGACGTTACCCCGACTAATTTTAAATGATTACTATTAATAATTATAATAATAAAATCATTTATTTCGACCAACTTAGGATCATAACACATTACATTGGGACTTTACATTATGAAATTATAGCTTAAGTAAAAATTAACATTAAAATTAAATTAATTAATTAAATCATAATTATTACTTAAAATCTAACCTAAACAATAACGCCCGGTCGAGCCTTAGGAAGGCTTGGACACCAGCACGTGAATCATATGACAGTGATTCAAGTACTGGCAGTCAAACCAATCCGCAAACGCCCTCAAGTTGCCGCTGAAACTAGCCCGCACAACAGCTAATATATATATATTACTGTTATCTTTAAAACCGTACTTAATAAGGAGGGTTTATAATTATCTGGATTCACTGGAGTGCCTAGTTGGAAATACATCTAGTGCCTCACCTTGTGTTCATTCGCCTACATTTAGTCTTTATCAATCCAGTAGAAATGAAATACTAACTCCTCCTCCTTGCATCGGTTTCCTCATCACTGAGGGTCGTGGTCACTTCTAGGGAGCAGCTTCTCTTGGACAATTTGCCGCCACCTCTTTCTGTCGCCGAGTATAGGGCACCGTGGAGCGTTACATCAAGGGCTGAGCGGATTTGCTATGTCCACCGCATTGGGCTCCTGCGTCTCGGCCTATCGCCTTCGATTTTACCAGTGATTACCAGCTTTTCCAGGTTATCACTGTCCTTCCTGGCAATGTGGCCAAAATACACAAGCACTGCGTAAGCAGACAGTGGACAACCTGACCCCGGATGCTTCATGACGGTGTAGCACAATGCTCTGATTCACCGTGGGCGTCGGCGCTACATATGGTGCCAAAAAAAGGCAACGGTTGGCGGCCGTGCGGGGATTACCGTGCGCTGAAAGCACGCACTATCCCCGACAGATACCCTGTCCGCCACATAGAGGACTACGCACATCGACTCGCTGGTAGTAAAATCTTTTCAAAAATCGATTTAGTTAAAGCTTACAATCAAATTCCCGTTTACAAAGATGATATCTGCAAAACTTCAATTACAACACCATTTGGAATGTTCTCCTTTCCATTCATGCCATTTGGACTCCGAAATGCTGCCCAAACCTTTCAACAGTTCCTGGATGAGGTGCTCAGAGATTTGGACTTCGTGTACTCCTACATCGATGACGTGCTCATCTATTCTAAAGATGCCGAGCAGCACTTAGATCATCTACGGCAAGTGTTCGATAGGTTCCATGAGTACAGTATGCTCATCAATGAATCCAAATGTTCTTTTGGTCAGAAAGAAATCACATTCCTAGGATTTACTGTCTCAGAAGAAGGCACGCGTCCCATCGACGAGAAGGTAAAGATTATGCAGGAGTTTCCTCCCCCAAAGACCGTTGGTGGCTTACGCAGGTTTCTCGGCATGCTGTACTTTTATAGAAGATTCGTTCCTCACGCTGCCGAACACCAAGCCCCTCATCACGACATGCTAACTGGACCTAAACTATAAAGTTCGTCTCCACTAACTTGGACAGATCAACAGAGGCATTTCAAAACTGTAAGAAGTCTAGTCTTGCAAAATCTACATTACTGGTTCATCCCGTTATGGACGCTGAACTCGCTCTAGTAACAGATGCTTCAAGCACGGCCTTGGCCGGCGTTTTACAACAATTTGTACAAGGACAGTGGCAACCACTTGCTTTCTTCTCAAAGAAGATGACACGGCAACAGACGCAATACAGCGCGTACGATCGGGAGTTGCTCGCTATATATGAAAGTGTCAAACATTTCCGCTACATGGTCGAAGGCAGACATTTTGTCATTCATACGGATCATAAACCTATCACCTTCGCCTTTCAGCAAAAAGACAGGAAATGTTCCCCGAGACAATTCAATTACCTTGATTTTATTTCGCAGTTCACAAGCGAAATCAGACATATCTCCGGGAAAGACAACATCACCGCTGACACGCTCTCCCGTATCGAGACCATTGCCATGCCACCAGACTTCTAAGCCATCGCGCAAGCTCAGCAGGAAGACCCAGAACTACAAGAGCTTCTTGCCAATCGTTCTTCGTCTCTGAAGCTTGAGAAAGTACCCGTACCAGGTACCAATGTTTATTTTTATTGTGACACGTCTCAAGCAAAGCCACGTCCGTTTATCGTCAAGCAGCATCGACAGAAGATATTTAACACCATCCATGGCATGAGTCATACAGGTACGAGATCCACAATCAAACTTGTAACTCAGAGATTCGTGTGGCCATCTGTACGCAAAGATTGCGGTACCTGGGTACGTGCATGCGAATCGTGTCAACGTGCTAAAGTGCAACGTCATACCTCTTCTCTTGGAAATTTCAAATTACCAGAAGAAAGGTTTAGTCATGTCCACATTGATCTAGTCGGCCCATTGCCACATTCATCAGGATTCCGTTACCTTTTCACAGTCATAGACAGGTACACACGGTAGCCCGAGGCAAAGCCACTGTTTGATATCACGGCTGAATCGGTAGCCCATGCATTCTACGACACTTGGATATCGCGTTTTGGTTGTCCTCAAACCGTAACTACTGACCAAGGATGTCAATTTACCTCACGTATGTTTAAGGTCTTGGCAGGGCTTTGTGGTGCACAGCTGCGTCACACGACGGCTTATCATCCACAAGCCAATTCGATGGTCGAGCGTCTGCACCGCTCCCTGAAGGCAGCCATCATGGCCCACAACAGCACCGAGCACGAGGTGGACTGAGGTGTTGCCGATCGTCCTACTCGCCATATCGACCAGGTGTGTGGTAAATTAGGTGGTGCATGCTTTGCCCTTCGCCGCCTAGCATGGGTCGTACCAGCGCATGTCGTACGAAGCTGCTATTTTGCGACAATACATTCGGTGCTGCAGTATGGCGCGGATATATGGGGGCGCGCCGCCGACTGGCTGCGAGTTTTCCGTCTACAAAAAAGAGCCGTGCGGTGTGTGGCGCAGGTAAGCCAGGATACCTCCGCGAAAGCGTATTTTAAAGAACTGGGTATATTGACTCTGCCGTCAGTAGTGATTCAACAAGTCGCTATTTACGTGTATACCAACCTGACTCAATATAAAAAACGCGCCGACTCAGCCTGCACGCTACGGAACCCTAACCAACTTCTCCCGGTAAAACGTAGACTAGCAAGGTCCAATAAGCTGACCCACATAATGGGTCCTACTGTATAGAATAGGTTGCCGGAGACAGTCACCTCGTCACCGTCGCTGCAATGCTTTAAAGCTAGACTGAGGGCTTGGCTTCTCGAACACACATTCTACAGCTATGACGAATTTTTGAATGTTTAGCTTTAGTATCAATACATAATTGTTATAGTTTTTTTACGAATGTACCTAAATATTATTATTTATTTTATAATAATTAATTATACAATCTATTAATATAAAAATGACATGTAGTATTATAAATATTGTGAATAAATATGATATGATATGATATGATATGATATGAAGTGCGTGGAAGGAAGACATCAAATGCTCAGCTGCAGAGATGGTGCATGGTGAGCCTTTACGCATCCCGGGTGAGTTCTTTCATTCTCATAACTCTAACACCCTGCAGCTTGATGATTTTGTCACTCAGTTGAAACGCCAGATGTCACACCTCAGACCTGTCCCCGCATCAAGGCACGGAAACAAATCAGTCTTTGTTCATAAGGACCTAAGTTCATGCAGCCATGTTTTCCTTAGACAGGATGCACTGCGTGGATCACTAGAACCGCCATACACAGGCCCATATCGCGTGCTACGTAGAACGGACAAGACCGTCACATTGGACTTACTACGAGGACCAGTGACAGTCTCCATTGATCGTATCAAACCAGCCTACATGCAGAACGACACAGCTTCACCTACAGGCACAAATGCTAGACCTACTCAAGCTGTTGTCCCGGTGAGAACCACTCGGTCTGGCCGGAAAGTAACCTTTCCTTTTCATTTTCAGGCAGGACTCTGATTCTCCCAGGGGGGTCCTGTGGCGCATCACAATACTGGCTACTCACAACCCGTCTGCGTTTCTACGTCAACGTGTCAATGTCATTCGTACACAACTAAATTTTCCTTCTATAATACGGAAGCCTAAATGTTATTTATAAATAAGTCTGTAAGTCTAGCTTTAAGAAAATTTCCAGTGTTATGTATAACTATAGAAGACTGTTTGTTTCTTAAATAAATAAATAAAATAAAATAAATCCAATTGTAATTAACCATTGTAAATATTCTATTCTCTCATTATAAATACTCATATCTAACTCCGCGTATCATTTAATAAAGAAATAGTGCTCAAGGCAAGGGCACTAAAAAACTAAGCACAAATTGAAATTGTGTTTTATTTAATCGGCAGTACTTTCTGAATTGCTGGTCCTTTAAATTCAAATGCCGTTTTATCAGGATCTGATAACTGCCTTCATCAGCTCTGGACGTATACAATGAATCGATTCTACTCCTCTTCGATGAAAGTAAATTCATCATCATTATTTCATCATCTTCTTCTTCGTCCTGAAGCAGTTGCTCCACAAGTTTTCGCTTTCGTATATTTAAATTGTAAGACATCGTTATTTTTCGAACCGCACAACTGCTAGCACTGACTCCTGTATGACTACTGCACGTGGCAGTCGGCAGTCGCCGCCCGGTCGCGCCTGTCGGAATGCTTACGGCGGCGCTGCCCAGCAGCCACGTTCGGCGCCGGCGGTTGGTCGCGGCTGCCGGGCCGCGGCAGCGTCTTGCGGAATGCTATCTTCGCAATTTTTTTATATCAAGGGAAAACTTAATTAAATCATGTTTCGACGAAGTTACTAGAGACAGGCCTCAAGATTACTATTCATATTTTTTGGCAACCATAATACGATTTAAAAAAGCAGTATGGTTTTTCAAAAACTCTGTTGGCTAAACCCAGTGCACCCTAGTAAAATTGGTGACTAGAACTTAATAAAAAAATTATTGAGTGGCAAGTAAAAGTACATCGATTTGCGGTTTTTCTTTGAAATTGGGCTCGTACGGCTCCCACTATTATCCGATGTTGGAATACAAGATGTATGTTAAAGTACGAGAGCGTTAAGAGTAAAATTTTATTTTATGGTTGACGGGGAGATTTTACATTTATATCAATCAGTTAGGAAGGGTGGATCATATTAATTTAGGTACAGGTTAGCATATTTACAAAACAACAATAGTAAAGCGCCTCAAAAAATATGCATTATTTATTATAGTTATTTCTATTTAACACCATGGAGACCGTGGGACAAGGGCAAGAGAATAATAATTATTATAAAACCAGATTGCCGTGCTACCACGCTGAGAGGTGTCCAATTTTGGCAATGTACGAATAAATGTTTTTTTGCGACTAAACAAAACTTTTACTTACTTTTTACTGATAGGTTCCTTCCTACTGGACAGATACGTACTTTGATGTCATCTCCTGATTATGCGGCTATAGCACTTATATCTGAATACAGACACTAAATAAAACAAAACCTTTGATAAAATGTGATTTGGCTGATAAGCGCGCGCGGGCCGGCGAGCCGCGGCGACATTGCCGTCGGCGGCGGCAGGCGCAGGCGGTGTTTTTGCGCTGTCGGAAGTGGAAGCTCGGCAGCTGCGCCTGCGCTCCTTAGTGCGGCGTGTGCCCGTTCCACTTGTACTTGTACCCATCATTTCATTTTGTGTAATTATTTATTTTACTACTGCTGATGCCAGACGTCGTCGCAAATGGTATCACGAACTGTTCATTGGTGGTTCATTTTACACTTATTACTCGTATTATATAAAAACTAACCGCATAGGTCGTGAATTTATTTTATTTAACCATAGGTAGTTTTTACTTTAAAAAAGCCAAATTCAGTGTTTTGTAAACATTTTTAATCTTTGACTTTGGCGGTAGGCCATAGTTCCATTTGTATGAAAATTCGTCACCGCCACGCGCTATATTTTTTTTACGAAACATGTATGAATGCCTACTTTAAAGTAATATTTTCCAGAATGAAGAATAAATGGGCCACATTGCTCAATTTTTTATTTAGTGCAAATCGCCACACTGTGACTGTAGCAGCCAAAATAGTCACAAGAAATTACATAACATTATCATTTTTTGTACATTTTGTTTGTATGATAAGGTATAGTAAATATTTCAAAGATGAATTCCTCGTCCCTAAATGACACGAAAATGATATATAACTTGCCCTAGCTGCTAAGAACAGGAAGAAATATTGCATAGATTGGACCTGGGGAGCCGACCCTTTCACCCTTTTTGGGGGTACGCACGATACGATCTCGTGGCTACCGGGCCAAATTTGCTTTGTTTGACCTTAGGAATAATCGAGCCAAGCTGCATCGCCTGAGACAAAAGTGCATACTCTTGACCTTAGTCAACTCTATGGCTGCAGTGCTGCTCGACGCAACGTTGGCGCAACTGCACAGCGAAGTCTTTCCATTGCGCTGACTAGACGGCGACGCTCAAAAGACGCTGGTGTGGGCCTGTGGGGTGGCCCTTAAAGTTATTAAATTAAAAAATCTGTTGGGCTTTTAAAGTCCGTATCGAAATGTTTGCTAGTAGTTTTGGGGTAAAAATAGGGAATGCAATAACCGGCCAAACTTCATAGGTAAGTTAGTGCAGTGAGTATGCACTTTTGTCTCAGGCGATGCAGCTTGGCTCGATTATTCCTAAGGTCAAACAAAGCAAATTTGGCCCGGTAGCCACGAGATCGTATCGTGCGTACCCCCAAAGTAATTTGTTTATTTCGTATTATTAAATATGAATACCAAAGTGTTTAAATATAATGTAAGGGGGCTGAACCTATTTTTATTAATAAAGTTGAATTTATTATAATAGATACAATATTTATTTCTAAATTTATAAATAATATTTTTATAATGTTGTACAGTTCCTCAGTGTAATAATACATCAATTACAACTCCTAGTAAGTTATTTATGCATGTTCCACACAATACAACAAGACGAAACAACTAGCTACACTTGCAAGGCGAGACAACGGGCCAACAGCCGTATTGCCTAAGACTCATCTTTTTCTTTTTTATACTACGTCGGTGGCAAACAAGCATACGGCCCGCCTGATGTTAAGCAGTCTCCGTAGCCTATGTACGCCTGCAACTCCAGAGGAGTTACATGCGCGTTGCCGACCCTAACACTCCTCTCCCTCGAGCTCTGGCAACCTTACTCACCGGCAGGAACACAACACTATTAGTAGGGTCTAGTGTTATTTGGCTGCGGTTTTCTGCGTCTTTATTTTTGCGAAGATCATTTCGATGTGAGTATTTAATTTATTTTTCACATCACCTATTCGAAAAGGGAACTTTTCTTCCCTGCTAGGAGGGATCAAAGTGGCACTTTTCTGTTCAAGGACATTTTGTTGCCAGTATGAAATATTGACACAAAGACATATGAAATTAGTATGCATATAATCGATTACAATTTCTTTATAATCGATTACGTGCATACAATTTTTCTAACTTAAATAATATTTTGTTGTAATTGTAAACAATAAATGTAATTAGCGTATTTCAAATTAATTAATAGCATATTTAAATTAAGTAAATTAATTAATTAGCGTAATATTTACAAAGAAACGTAAAAAAACATTAGTTTAATAATTTAATTTTTATTTTGACATTTTAGGTCTCCTTAAACGCAGCCATACTTGTCTATGCAATTTAAAAAGTTTATATTTAAAAAGTTACGTACAAATATTTCACAAAGCATAATTATGCGGTTCTGTATTGTGTATAAATATGTAAATACTTAGTTTAAATCAATAACTTTATAATAATAAATATAAGTGATATCAGTATTCATAGTGTTCTTCCGAAGATTTGGTTCAAAGGGGTAATAAGAGCTTACATTGTTACCAGAAAAATCTACAAAAATAATGTACTTGATTTTCATTGTATCATTTTAGGTGTTTGCTGCTGTCTTTGAAAAGATATTAGGTACATAATTATGAGCTGTAGGTACTTTTAATTTGTCAGTACAGTCACGTCTGAGAATATCGATACGGACAAAGTGCCAGAAGTATGTATGTACCTATACTAAGGGCGTGTATACATATTTTTGGCGCTTTGTCCGTATCGATCTTAGCTTAAAATAATAATGTTTTGAAACCTAATATATGTATGTAATTTCCTCATAGGTGATGTGAAAAGCGGTATGTGTCACATGGTAGCAAAATTATTTTCACCTTGGGCGTTAACACTTGAATCCCTCACTACGCTCAGGATTCTATGTTAGAATCCCTCGCTACGCTCAGGATTCTATTATAGAATCCTTCGCTTCGTTTAGGATTCAATTGTACGCCCTCGCCGTAAATATGTCATTTTGCTCCCTTGTGACACAATCTACTATTTCAGTTACTATACCTAACAGTATCTATCTTATTTGAGGCGTAACTTTAATATAAAAGTTGCATGAGAGTAAGTTTTTGAGGTTAGGTTTCAAATTGCACCAGTTTTGTCTTTAATAGATAATGCCAAATTCTAATATTAACCTGCTATGGAATACACATAAAAAGCGATTTTACAGGATTTGGATTTAGTTAATTACTTAAATTAGTACGATTTTTATATAATTATAAATATTGTTTATTGTACTTACAAGGAACTTTTGACATTTCTAAATTCCGCTAAACAAAAGTTTTCGTTTGATTGTTAAAACTCTCCAAGCATCATCACATCGATTCTAGGCAAATTAGCACTGTTTGCCTTAGTAAATCCTTGTTCCATGATTCAAGTTATTGTTATTAGTTAATATTCGGTTTAAACTACTAAAATTGAATCCGTGAATCGTAAATAAAATAGCAGGAGAACCATAGGAGAACCAGTACTTTCAGTACTTTGGATATTTGTTGACATGAACGTGACGTCATTCGCTCTGATTGGTGTTCACCGAATCATGGCGGACTTGCGTATTTTGTAATTTTATTTTAACAAAACATATACCAATCTCGCTAAACATAAAAAATAAATGCGTTTTTCGTATTCTACGACTAAAGTTTCATTAAAAAATATAATATTTTTAGTGACTTTTAATTACTGTCATCATGCCTATCACTTTCTCGATACGCAGCTTGCTCTTTCAATCGCGTGCCGACCTGCCGACCGTGGTAGATCGTGCCATTCGTGCCTATGCCTAAGGGTCGGTTGCACCAAACCGACTTGCACTGTCACCGCAAAGATAGATATAACTCCGTAATAGATGGATACAGTCTAAGGAAAAAACGTGCCTAGAAAATCAAGAAAATTTGATTCTCGTTCAGAGGGCGCTACTAGCTTTGGCCTACTGTCGCTGTACTGTACTGTATTTTAACGCATATCAGTGAAAGAACATGGGTCAAAATCATAAAAATAATTAATGCAAATAAAAAAAATCGTTTATCCATATTTAAATACATTTTATCGTATTTTTATAAATATTTATTTTTAGTTTTAAAGTGTGTCGACAGATGGCAGTGAATTTACTGGGGTTACAAAATTTACTATGACAGTACCGCTCTAGTATAAATTACTCTATGGTCACCGTTAAAGCGTTTGCTTAATTATATTGTATGGAAAGTTTAATAGATCTCAGCTGTGTGACGTTGATCAGTCTGTTAATTACGGTTGGTGCAACTGACCCTAAGAGAAACCGGCGTACCAAAATGTGATGTGAAAGATCGCTCACGCACACCGCACACTAGGTACGGACAAAAAACTGTTAGTAAGCAATACTGGTACTCGTATGTTCGAAACTGCGAGTCGCTAGCTTATAATAATGACAACCTAGTATCGCTCGGTATCGGAATGCCCGACCGAGGAGTCACTTAGTCGCATATTTAACACGGAATCGTAGGTTCGTCTGAAGCATCACACGTGCGATCTCCAATTATGCACATCTATTGCGGTTCTCGAGGTCACTTTGCACTGGTTTCCCCCTCTGGCCGACTCAACGGAGCTCGTGCAGCAAGTGGGAACGCACGGGCTGGGGCCTGCTGGCCAGTGACAGGCTGCCAGCGTGCGTTGTTGTCCGGCGCGTGATTTATGGGCGCAGCTGATGAGCCCGGCCCGCGCCCGCGCCGCCGTGCGCGATGCTTTTACTAAAAACCTTCACTTTCATAGGTTACTCGGCGTGCCTTTTTGTCTAGGGTGCTGTATAGGTATTTTAAAATAATATTCCGTAGTTTATATCTTACTGGATATTATATGCAGTTGGAGTGCTGATTTTTAACTTATTAAAAATGTTATGTAGTTTATTTACGTTTTAAAGGTTTGCACATATTTAGTTCTTAAAGCAGGTACTTAAATATAGACATGCTGAGATTGCTAAGATTCATAAGCATGTATCAATATAAATTATTCTTGCATGTCATAATAGTGTCTACCGTAGTAGGTAGTAGGTACGCCTGTAGCGAAATAAGAATAATAAAATTTAAATGGCACATACTTTTATTCATACCTTTCTACTTTTTTTCAATATTCAAAATATATTATTGGAAAGTAAAATTACTTACAAACTTATTATACCTGTAAATAAAACAGAATTAAATAACTAACCTATAAAACTTAAAAACGAAATCAAAAATAAATCGAAATAATCTTAAAATAAATAACTAGGAACTATTCGCCTGCGGCTGGTGCCGTAGAAGCTGGCAGCATTTTCTCGCTGTATTGCGCGCAATACTACTTACTTGTACTAGTCTTATTTACACAAATTTTTATAATATCTAAAGTAGGTAATTATTTTTAAACCGTCCTGTAGCTTACGAAAACAATTTCTCTTCTACCTAGTTTACCCGGTAATTGACAAAAGCTCAGTGGCGATCACAAAACGTGGCGAACCTGAATAAAGAACCGTAGGGGAAACAATCAGACTCACTTCATTTTAGCGTTCAGCAATAAATTATCTTATTTTTGCAGAATGCGCTTTTAAGACCACTCTCGCTTTTTGCCACTGGTTTTTTGCTTCCGGTTTGCGATTTGGAGCGAAAACGCGCCACGTGTGCTTTGTTCAAGAAAATAATTAAATCCCTAAGTTGTGTTGAATTGCCTCCGTTTACTTTCTGCGACATTTGTGTAAATTAGCTCATTCAAAGGACTCTTACTAGAAGGCAAAATAGGAAAACTACAAATAAATTTTAAATGTTACTTGAACATGATATTAGATATCATAGGATTTAAATAAAATAAAAATATTAAATTGGCCCTATAGAAAAAAAGGCAATGATATACCTATATGTCTCATTTTGCATATTTTAGATTAAAACCCTCAACCATTTCATCATTTTAGACTAAAATATCAACAAATCTATATTTTATATCGTTATCAAAAGTTACGCCAATAAAAATGAAAACACAGTTTTAAAATATTCAAAAGGCAATTGACTTCAGCGCCATCACTCAAATTTAGTAGATTAAACATTCATTTCACTGGCAGATTGAAGTGTTTCAGGCATATTATGGATGGCTTTATTCACGTGATAAAATAACCGTCACTTTTTAACACCGCGGGATTGAAAGTGAGATATCTATCTTTGGCGACGGACACCGTTTTATCACGCTGTCACGTAGAGAAGAACGACCATCTTATCTGTACTGGCGTAGAAAAACTTAATTTTATTTAAATTTTGCCACATTCGTCGACAAGTTGTCGAATACATAACCTATGTACAGATTATACCTATACCATCGTAGGTACATGATTGAAATGTTCAAAATAAATTAGTAACATATACCTAAACATAAATAAGGTAAATAGGTACATTATTGCCTTGTACCTACGGACAGGTACATTTAGTACAAGTTCAATTGCCAGTTCAAGTTATTTTAGTGGAGACAATGGTCGGCGGACATGAAAAAGACTCGACGCGGCTGGTCGACTCTTCAGGAGACCACAGGGCTGGCGCTTACCTCTTCCAGCGTATATCGCTGATAATACAGAGAGGTAACGCAGCCAGCGTTATGGGGTCAATGCCGCAGGCGGAGGTTTTGGACGGGGTGTTCTTTTTATAACTTCGGTATATATTTTTTCTATTTCTATAGTTTTTCTTTTTATATTTAGCTTTAATTTAGTTTTAATATAGTTTTATTTAATATTATTTTAATTTATAAGTGGATATTATAGCTATATTTATTGTCTTATGTTGATTAAAGATATTCATTCCTAAGCGGAAATGTTTATTCAACTGAATTGTCCTTGCATAAATACCTGGTTATATTGTTGCTTAACAGTATTATTCCGTCATATGTTTGCTTATTACATATTTCTTTATTTCTATCTTTCGTGCGTGTACATATGTATATAATAACGTATTGAGTTAACTAGTTCAGCTGCGATGTCTGTAGAGTCGGACCAACCTACCCGTGCAATCCGTGCATGGCATTTCGGCTTTTGCGATGGCAAAGTGAGGGAATGTCATCATAAATTTCGGTGAAAATATTACGTCGTTTATAATGCCACTCCCTCACTTTGTTTTGTTCATATCGGTGCAAATATAGCTTACGCGGACTCTAGGTACCTAGAGCAATGAACGAAAAGTTGGCGTTAGGTTAGGTATATATGTAGGTACAAATTCAAACATTACAATAGTTATTTGTGCAACAAGAGAGGAAAGTTGGTTTTTCTTGCGAGTGTTTATTTTGAGTCCCGAGAAAGCGAAAGACTCAAAAACACGAGATGTAAAATAACTTTGCTCTCGTGTTGCACACATAAGTTTTCACCTCAGTAGTGAGAACATATTAAAGGTTAAAATGTATTTCGAATTACACAGAATAAACAGAAAAAAAAGTATTATAATATGTACGATACGATAAGATACGATACGATACGAGACGAGACGAGACCGGACCGGACCGGACCGGACCGGACCCTACCGGACCGTACCGTACCATTAAAAAAATGTAATAAAAGTATGAAGTTCATGGCCTTCACTAAATTAAAAAGCTACATTACTTCACTCCCTGGAGTGAGGAAAGTCGCACTTTCCTCACTCCAGGGAGTGACGAAAGTAGGCTTGTTCGAGCTGCTGAGGTGAAAATAGTTATTCACGTATATCAGTTATATTCCAGTAATTTATTTGAAAGAAAAATAGGTAGGTAAACAGGTAACTATATTTTATATAAGTCGATCTTGTTACAAACGGATGATATGATTACGGTTCCTTTTTTTGTTTTCTAATCAGCACGTAAGCGCAATCACCGAGACACACTCGAAATAATTATTTTCACAAGGCAGAGCTATTCATATACGTAACGGACGCGGGGGAGTAACACATTACGGAGGAGGTGGCCGGAGGGTCGGTGGGAGGCTGCGAGGGAGCGACCCTGCCTCGGGATAGATTTGAAGGTACAATCATTTTTTATACGAGGGGGCCAACGTTACGGTCTTCTAGACGAATAACTGCCAAAGTAAAGTCGACTATATATTTTGCCTCAGTTTGTATAGTCTCTGGGCAGTTCTGGTACATCATTACCATTAACTATCGTGAATATAGAGATGCACTGTCTAACTTTTTCTAGATTTTATTACTCTTAATATTTTTACGGTATTTAATGCCTCCTACGAATATTTTTCAGATAGGTAATTAATGCATTGTTTATTTGTACTAAGATATATCAATTGTAGTCGTTCGTAGGCTGTATCGTTCGGACCTCAGCCCCTCTGATATAAAGACCGTGACTCGCAACAGCCATAAAAGCTGGGGGCATTACTTTTTACTCGATGCTTTCCATGAGGGCACTTTCAGCGCGCCTTCATCGCGCATTTTAGCCCCACGCCGCGCGTTTCTACAGGCTGATTTACACGGTGAGAGTTCTCGTATGCGAATTTCGTAACATTGCCGACTAATGAAATATAGGTAATAAACTAGTACATAGTTCACCCTGAACTGAGAACTCGCGGTTCGCCAAAAACTCTATATTTGGAGTGGATTCAAAGGCATCTATTTAACTTTCGACGCGATTGAATAAAAAATTTGATAAATGTGGAAGATGTTAAACGGCCTTTAAGATCATCTGTTATCAATTTTGATCATGATCAGACCAATGAATTAAAATAAGGAGAAAGTCAATGTGCGCGAACTTTGTTCATTATTGACCCCCGTTTTGAATTAATAGAATAGAAATAATTTATTCGTTAGCACACACAAATAGAAAGTTATACAGAACAGAGAAACATAAATAAAAGAAAAAGTGCCACGAAATGGTCTCATCTCAGCATGTTGCTGGCGACTTCCAGCGCTGATCTTCCGGTGAGACCATCCGGTGAAACAATCACGACAGGTAACAAGAAAAACAACAAAATTAATATATAATATAACATACAAAAGACAGAGACAGAGATAAGTTAAAAATACTTATTACAATAGACACTATTATTACGTACAGCTGTTATATCCGGCCGAACTCAGCTTGGTCGTACATTATGCCAAAGATTATATCTAGCGCCATGCGGCAGATACGCAAACTAAACTAAAATGACAGCTAAGACAGGTCGATTTTATCAGAACTTCTCTTTGATTAGAACAAAAGCAATACTGTATCAATCTAAATTTGACTGCTTAAGTGCTTACAGACATTCGCAAGAGGGCGAGAACAAAGTTTTTTAAAGTAATGTGCCATGGCAATGCAGAGGGAGCGTAATCTAAGTGGTAAGTAAAAGCAAAAAACTACAGGCAGCTCGTATCGTGTAAGCAGGTTTCCTGGCTAAGTTGGTGGTTAAGCATGTACTGTTTAAGCTTCGTTTTAAAACTATAAATACTTTGCAGGTTCCTCATTGGCGGCGGCACGTTATTCCAACATTTTGTGGCCGTATAGCGATAGCTGCCCCGGAAGGCTGCCGAAGCGTGGCGTGGCGTCAACAATTGAATCCCACAATTACGGCGGTCGCGGAGCCTAATGCAAGACAACTTGTTAAAAATATATGCAGGGGTTTTATACTTCAGAACTCCGAAGAGCAAACCAGCCAAATGAAGTTTACGTCGGTGCTGCATCTTGAGAATCTTATGACTATTAAGAAACGGAGTGAGGTGGGCTCTCAACGGAATATTAAAACAGAAGCGAGCACAGGCATTTTGAACACGAGTGAGTATGAGTCTTTTTGTTTTAGCAAGAAGTCTAGGCCCAGTTACAACATCCATATAGTTCAGTTTTGATAGTACAAGTGACTCGATCAATTGAATGCGCAAGGGTTCGCTTAGGTATGGGCGAATTTTATATAGCACTTTAAGCTTGTAGAAGCAACTTCTTACAGCCTCTGCGGTATGCTTCTCATATCGAAGTCCACAATCCATTGAAATACCTAAATTTCGCGCTTCGTACACCCTCTCAATCGGTTCATTCATGCAGCGCATTCATTAAGTGGCTGGCCAGTTTCAAAATTGGAATTCAAGACCAAAAAATCTACCACAAGGTTGCCACTGTAATAAAATGTTAGTACACTTGAAACTACTTGAAAACTATACGACCTAAACTTCATGCTAAAGAATTTAGAGTAAATTAATAGTTTGACGGATTATGTCAAAACAAAGAAACAAATATGTCAAGGAAAATTTATAGTGCATTTTAGGTCGATTAGCTTCGAAATTATAATAAGAACATGAAATGATTAGAAAAACAGCAAGGTAAGTAACCGGACGGGTCAGGGCCGTATTAGGGTAGAAGGAGTTTAGGGAGAATTTAGAAATGGTAGCCAGAAAGTAAACATTTTAAATCAAAAGTTTCAGGGAGTAATTTGGACGACGAGAATCAGACAGGAAGAGAAGGCAAAAGCGTTTAGGAATTATAGCAGATTGGAGAATCCAGAAGATCAGCCCGTGGGAGTAAGGACTGGGAGTTAGGACCCAGGTATGAGATGCTACAAATTTTAGGTCTGTGGTCTTGAACACAGAACTAGGATGACAAAGAACAACTGTCAGGCTTTTAAAGTGCGACCAAAAATGAAATGCAAGTGTGTGCGTAAATTGTCTATGTGAGATCAAAACTAGTGATGTCAAGTTACAACATATTAATAATCTATCGGTGTTTGACGATTTGAGTATATAGATGGTTTAAGTCGTACATTAAAAATCGGTGTCAGTCGGTGGTGATCAATAATTACATGTCGAGCTGGGTATCTAAACCAAGTGGAGTCCCCCAAGGGTCTTTATTGGGCCCACTTCTATTTAACATCTTTGTGAACGACATAAGTACCTGCTTCCAATTCTCTAAGTTACTCAGCTTTGCTGACGACATGAAAATTTTTGCTAAAATTACATCACCGGCTGATGTATGTGCACTTCAATCTGATCTAAGAAGGCTGGATACCTATTGTAGTATAAACAAATTAGATTTAAACCCCTCCAAATGTTATACAGTAACCTTCTCTCGTAAATTAAATAACATTTGTACCCCATATTCACTAAAAGGTAGCATTCTTCAGCGAGTGGCAAGCATAAGAGATTTAGGTATTATTCATGACTCAAAACTTATTTTTAGCGAGCACATTGACAGCATAGTACGTAACGCTTCCAGGTCACTTGGTTTTATAATGCGTAATTCAGTTTGTTTTACCCGTCCCAAAACTCTTAAAATCTTGTATTGTGCTTACGTGAGAAGCAAACTTGAATACGCATCGCAGATATGGAATCCTCAGTATCAAATTTATGTTGACAGGATTGAGAGATTACAGTCAAAATTTGTCAAATTTCTGTGTTACAAAATGCGAGTCAACTATAGTTCTATCAACTACCTCAAGCTGTGTAAGAAACATCATTTGATCCCACTTGTTAAGCGCCGGGAAATTGCAGACATAGTGTACTTGGTATATATTATTAAAGGTAATGTAGATTGTCCAAATTTGCTTAATAAGATCTCTTTTAATGTTCCGTCAAGGACGCTTAGGCATTTTCGTCCCATCAGTAATTACCAAACTATTACTAGGTATAGAAAATACAGTTTCTTATGCAGGGCAAGCATGAGCTTAAATAAAGCTTTTATAAATTGTAATATCGACATATTTAGTGATAGCATATCAATAATAAAAAATAAATTAATTAGATACTTTATGGGTGACAATTATTCTGGCGCAGGTCAGGGCTAATGTACTGTGGCTAAATGTACTACCTAACAGATTTTACCTTCTCTTCTACTTATTTTTTGTAATAATCGATCATATTCATATCGATCATCTGTTCTTGTGCTGTATGAACTTGTACATGTGTAATTAAGTTGGGCAATAAGCTTGTTATATTTTATTTCGTTTCTATAATTGAAAACCTATAATTGGCTCTCTAATTCTATTATAGTTTGTTGATATGTTTAGCGCTGTTGGTTTTCCATGTACCAAAATAAAATAAAATAAAATAAAATAAATATTCTACAGTACCTACATATGGTGCTACATTTCGCACTAGTGCGAAAATTAGCACATTACGTAACGAAAATTTAAAGGGTCATATGTACTGTAAAACGTTGTACGATACATGTGCGAATAGGTAATTCGCAACTCGTGTCGATTTAAACACCCTTCGGACGTGGTTTAATGTATCGCCACTCATTTCGAATCTCCTATTCTTCGCACTGTATCCTAATGTACTATTAGATAAATTATCTTGCTTCAGTGTTGCACTAAGGACAAAGTAATAACACTATACTGATTTGCACTATTGAAAGATGAAATGACGAATGACCGAAGATAATGATGGTATTAAAATAGTTTGAATTTTTGTGGAAGTGAGTGGAGCGCACCATTCCTATCCAATCCCCTCATTCCGTTATAGCCCAGTC
Source organism: Cydia strobilella (assembly GCF_947568885.1). NCBI lineage: Eukaryota > Metazoa > Arthropoda > Insecta > Lepidoptera > Tortricidae > Cydia > Cydia strobilella. Next base: position 36,967,927 of record NC_086068.1, read on the forward strand.
AGTAAAGGTAGAGTCACAGTCACAGTCACACCAAACTAACCCGGCAGCGATATTGATAGCACACATTGTGCAAGTGTTATTTTCAACCATCTTGGACGTAACACACTTGAATCACTCACTATGCTCAGGATTCTACTTTAGAATCCCTCGTTACTCTCGGGATTCTATTATAGAATCCTTTGCTTCATTCAGGATTCAATTTACGCTCTCGCCGTAAATATGTCATTTTGCTCCCTTGTGACACAATCTACTATTTCGAATTGGTGATGTGAAAAGATATATATGTAACTCCGTATAAGATAAGTAAAGTCTAATGAAAAAAATAAAAGCAAGCAAGCGTTGATAATAGCCGTAACATACTACCGCACCGCACCGTTACAGCTTTAAAGCAGGTTTTTCGTCGTATGCGTGTGAGTGGTGCAACGTCGTTAACACAAACACATGCTAACAGTAGGCGCAAAGAGTTGACTTACCACAGAAAATATTAATTTCGCCACAGAATAAATAATAGTACTACCGTACAGAAAGGAAACTTCCTACAAAACCGAAGTTTGACAGCGGTTCAGGGTCGAATCATGATGTCCCTTTCTAATATATGGCACTATCCCTTTCGGCTATTTAGGGTTGTCAAAATTCAGATAATTACCTTATCTGTGACCACTGTGTGCACGACCGTGCACGCAAAGGGACGTCAAGTTGTGCCAACCCTAATAATTGCTCGGAGCAATGCTGAGCCGAACAGAGCCGAGTTTGCCCGAAGCTAGGAGTTTCGCACCCCTGATTTCGCGCCTTTTTCTACTGACAAGTTGAAATGGGTGTGTATACGCTGTGTGCAAGTATACACTGTCTTGTTTTCCTTGTGTTGGCGGCAAAGTCGTAGAAAAGTGGCTAAAATGTAAGTAAGTACCTACTGTGTTGGAAAGTGAAGTTTAAATATTACCGCTAAAAATGTGCACCTTCAAAAAAGGTATTATAACAATTGTTATTATTTTAACTCGGTTATAAAGGCTAATACTCGTATCTTAATGATGTGAAAAAATAGTTAAATATATATTGTACCTATTATACCGACAAGTTATCGATACAGTCATATGAACATTTTGTCAAGCCCTAGCGTATAGTAACAGTTTAAGTTTTTACACAAAGTATTCCAAATTATTGACTAATATGATAAAATATTAGCACACAACTGAAGAAAAACTTATAATTAATTGTATAAACCGGCTTTTTACACTTTTTATGCTGTTAATTTGACAAAATATCGTTAAGAAAACTTCGCTCGGAATATCATAATTACCTGTGAAATGAATGTTTGCCTGGGTTATTTCGCCCTGTGATAGCACAATCCGGCACACTACACGACACCATCTTCACTACATTACTTAATTACACGTTTTCTTCCTAATTTCTTTTTATTTTCAAGATTAAAAAATACGGCAATGCGCTCCGGGTCCGGGTCGAGTTGGGTTGGGGTCACTCAAAAATGGTTACGTTTTCTCATTTGTAGTCTGACTCTTTCGCACTCATGGGATGTTCATATACGTGATGGCTTCCCTTTCCCACACTTCAGCTGTCTTTATGCGTAAGCATAAATTTTAGGTCTGTGGTCTTGAATTCCAGTTTAGACCGTAGCCGTAAGGCGCGCGTATTTACGCAACGGTTGGATCGAGATAGTTGACAGGGCCTGGTACTCTCGCAAGAGTAGTAAGGGAGGGTAGTCCTGGATTGCTGCATTCTCAACTACCCGTTTTATGTATCCGGCGATTGAAAGCGAGATGGAAGATATGCTATCGCGAAAACTAGAAGTTCAACTCCAGCGGGCGCAGTATGGTTCCATTTTTATCGCCTGTCAGCACTATGCCCGTCACTTTCGCACTTACATTCTTGTTAGAACGTAACAGGCATGGTGACAAGCGATAAAAATGCGACCATGCTAACCCCCCTGAGTTGTTAAAACAGAGACAGGTACTTTGGAATTGAATAATCTAAGTTACCTTTTGGCTGAAATAGCGCTTCTATTAGCGAAGACTTGACCAAAATAGCAAGACCCCTCACAAATAGCTTATGGGCCTTCTAGGCTCTTCTAGTAGTACCATAACCCCTTGATCGAGCCTGCTCATAGTTTATTGAATAAAATAGAATGCCCTCAACTTTATGTTTACCCAATTTCATTTACACATACTTCGCTGGCTCAGTGACCCAAAAAGGATCTTGGCCTCCCCTCCGACACAAGAGAGCGCCACTCTGCCCTATTCTGATTCTGCGCCACTTCGCGCCAGTTGGGTATTCCGAGGGCTGACAGGTCTTTTAGGGGTTTTTATAATTTCATTTAAATTAGAACAAATTTACTTAAGTTATTGCGTGCGTAACAAACTATCCTCTAATGGCTCTAATACATAGTTCAGTTTACGAGTAAAAACATCGAAATGCCGGGACGTGCAATGCTGCTAGCTAGCTGTTGTTCCAAGTTGAATGTAAGAACTTCGCTTCGGTTCGCTTGCTCGTTCGATTAAACAATCGATCATATACCGCAATATAACGAAACTCACGCGGTATTCTCACAGCCGTCAGCTTCAAGGGACCATACGAGTAGACCTGAGCATATAGTCTTCATTTCAACTCAATATTTCCACGCGTTCCCATCAGACAGACAGACGGATGGACAAAAGTGATCCTATAAGGGTTCCGTTTTTTTTCCTTTTGAGATACGGAACCCTAAAAAGAAACAAAGAATTGCCATGATGTAATCTAAATTAACCTTTAGTTAATCATTATCAGTAATTAGCCAATTAAACTCAAAACACATTAAATTTATGAGCGCTTATTAAACAAATCCAATAAGTCGAGATTTATTTATTAAAATTACCGACTCTGTATCAACGGCTTTTGCCGTTCGAAATAATATTGTTAATTTTTTTTCCCATAATTTGTCTAAACAGAAGGAGGATCCAGAACCTTGAGAGATATATGTAATGCTAGAAGCAGTGCCAAATCGCCACGAAAGTGGAAACCTTCCTAGAGTACCCCCTGCCATAGAAATGGAACAGGCACGCAAGCGTAGCGCGTCTCCAGATCCTGGATCCGAGCCAAAAAGAGCGATGCGTGATAATAGCGAAATATTAAACAGCTTGGTAGAACAGGTCAGCCATATTCAAAATGTTTTACAACAGCTCACACGTGGCAATAACGTAGATCACAATGTAGCTACCCCTCAAAATAACTATAGTGATAACGAAGATGAGATTTGGTTAGACACTAGTGGAGATCTGTTTGAAAAAGATATTGCCCCGTCTGGCCCACCAAAGCAGGGAGATTCCTCCCCGTCTGCCCCAAAGCAGGGAGATTTCTCCTTAGACATACATACTAGCCTAAAAGAACCGGCTATATTAAAATCAGACGCGTCCCGTTTAGACAATTTAAAAAATATTCAACATTTTGAATCCAACGAATGGACCAATGTTCGTTACGCAGAAACCCAAAAATGATTTTGCTCAACTCCTGGCTTTACAGACCTTGAATGTAATGAAGAAATCAAGCCGTACGATAAATTTCACTATTTAAGCACTACGGAAAGAGGCTTTGCTGCGATCACGCAAGGCCTAATTAAACAACAAGAAGCGGTCGAAAAAGGTATTCGATCGCTCCTGTCATGGCTTACGAACACTGACATAGTAAAATAGACTCAATAGAAAATAAAATTAAAGAAACGTTCTCTGACGAATTTAAAATAATTTCAAATGACCTCCTACAAATGACGTGTGGTCACCGGGCTGACCTAATTCAGCAGCGACGAGATGCAATCCTACGCTCTGTTAAAGATAAATTCATAAGGGCTAGCCTTCGTAGAATACCTCCAAATTGTGAGTATTTATTTAGCCCACAAACTTTTACAACGGGCATAGAAAAGAACGGAGGAATGAGCAAAATCTTTTGGCCCTTAGAGCAGAATGGCGGCAAATCAAACACAACGAGTAGTGGTAACGCCCACGGCAACGCCACCACGCCCATGCAAACAAAAACACAAGCGCGCAGCTTTAACGATAATAGTGTTTTAAACACTACACAATACAAGCAAACGGCCCCAGCGCATGGAGTGCCTTACTACCCTTTTATGCTACCTCCTGCGCAAGGAGTACCGTTTTACAATCAGACAGCCATGCCCATGGCGCCTATGCCTATAACTATTCGACCTGGGCAAATATTTCGTGCGAAAGCACCAAGAAATAGCAATAAACAAAATAGAGGAGGCCTCTCCGGAAGGGGCCGTTCAAGGGAAGTTCTGACTCGAAATTCCAAGCAGGGCGCCTACAAGAGTGCCTAGCAATGTGGGAGAAACTACAAGCACCCCACTATATTTTAAAAATATTAAAACAAGGGTATCGCATGCCATTCTCATCAAAACCTCCACTGATTATGCCGCAAAAAGAACTAGCAACAGTGCCTTACTCTCAAGAAATGGAGGTCCAAATAAGAGCTCTGAAGTTAGAAAAAGCTCAACTCTCGCCAAGTTTCCTTTCAAACCTATTCTTAAAGAAGAAGGACGATGGCACATTTCGACCTCTAGTAAACCTGAGCGGTCTGAACAAGTTTATTTGCACAACAAAATTCAAATTGATAAACCAACAGAAAGTGCCATCGTTCCTCCAACTCCAACCCAACGACTGGTTAACAAAAATAGACCTATCGAACGCATACTTTCATATACCAATTGCTACAAGTCATCGGAGATTTCTGAGACTCACGTTCCAAAACACTCTACTTCAAATGACTTGCTTACACCAAGGCCTGGCAACAGCACCAAAAACATTTGCAACTTTCACGAATTGGATAGCTCAGCTCATCCGCAGCAAAAATTAATGAATATAGTCTACTTAGACGATTTTCTGCTTGTAAACCAAATCCGAAACAAAGTAAAGAGGCAAAACAAAATTTGTAGTGTATAATCTTTGGGCTGGCAAGTGAATTACAAAAAGTCAGTGCTCGAACCACAACAACAAATAGAGTATCTGGGCATAGTTTGGGATCCTCTAAACAAAGGCAAATACCTGCCAAATCGAAAACTGATAAACATAAAAATGAAAATACATCAAGCTCTGCGGACGAGAGCTCTATCGTTAAAAGAACTGCAAAGCCTCATAGGAGTGCTGAACTTTGCGAGTCTGATAGTGCGATACGGACGACTAAATTTCAGAAAATTATTGAAATTTTGCAATCAGATACCAGTATCTGATCCAGACGAACCTCCTTTGAAAATACAAACCTTGCCAATGGAGGCGATAAAAGACCTGGAATGGTGGTCCTGTCACGGCCAAGGCCACTCCTTTCTCCATATGAAACCGGCCAGCCACTACCTGTCGACAGATGCATCAGGCAAAGGCTGGGGCGCACACTTGGACAACCAACGCCTAAGCGGCTTATGGAAGCCCCAGGAGTTATGTCAACACTCGAACACGAAGGAAATGGTAGCTATACTAAAAGTTCTAAAGAGCAAGAGTCAAACGTTGGCGAATTCCACGGTCTCCGTGCAATCGGACAACAGAACTGTTCTGTCGTACCTTCGGAAAGAGGGAGGAACAAAATCAGAGCCTCTAATGAATCTGACATACGAAGTCTATCATATCCTACAACACTACAACATTCAACTGAATCTACATCACATACCGGGCAGGTACAACATAGAGGCCGATCACCTCTCACGAGGATCTGGACAACCAGAATGGCATCTCCTCCCTAACCTAACGAAAATAATCTTCTTAAAGTAGGGAGTTCCCCAGATAGACCTCTTTGCATCCCGGAAAGCTCACGTGGTGAAAAAATATGCCACACTCGATGCGACCGACCCCCAAGCAGAATTTGTAGATGCTTTTTCCAACAATGGGATTACAAACTGGCGTGGACGTTTCCACCTCCTTTTCTAATGCCGAAAGTCCTGGGGCATCTGAACAAGGCAAAGGGTATATACCTAGTAGTAGCACCCCGCTGGGAGAAAGCTTTTTGGAGACCCGACCTGAAGTGCCGTGCAGTAGCAGCACCCTTCACAATACACAACACAAACCAAGTGATAGTGTCGATATGAACACCAACAAGGCACCAACGAAAGCACAGGACCTACACGTGGTGCAAAGCACTAACTGAGCAACTTCATCTACTCGGTTCAAGCTGGAGAGACTCCGCAAAAAAGTCATACACAAGTGCCTGGAAGCGGTGGTGCATTTGGGCCTCGCAAAACAAGGTGAGTTATCACACTCCATCTGGTTCAGACTTAGCTAGATTCCTCTCAGACCTCTATCTAAAAACTAAATTGTCATATAATACCATATTATTCCATAGGTCTGTAGTCTCGACACTATGCAACCTATATAGGCAAGACACTCTTAGTGGACATCCTTAGTGATTCGGGTTTTAAAATCTATAGCAAGCAAAAACCCTAAATCACATAAACCTCCTATTTGAGATGCTGATATTGTCTCGAACTGGCTCGGGCAAAATTTTAGAGGTGCTACCAACCTTTTTGATTGTTCCCGAAGGACAGCATGTATTCTATTACTCTGCTCTGGGCGCAGAGTACATGATCTAACTCTCTTGTCCATTGACCCAAATTTATGTCAAATTACAGATAATGAAATTGTACTATGGCCTGTTTTTGGATCTAAAAGTAAAGTCATAATCACAGACAGTCAGGCTGGAAACTTAAGTCTAATCTAGAAGATCAGTCAATTGACCCAGTTTTTTGGATTAAGACCCTTATCAAAATGTCAAAAGAAAGAAGAGATGTATGTAAAAGTAGCCATCTCTTCCTTACAGTACGGGGTCCACCTAAAAACGCATCTAGAACAGTAATCGCAAATAGGGTAAAATCTTTATTACAGGAGGCCGGCATCACAGCCCCAGCTGGGAGCACACGATCCGCAGTCGCCTCCAAGAACTGGGCAAACAACCTTGCCCTGAATGACATCTTATCCCGTGGAAACTGGAGATCTTCTGCTACATTTACAAGGTTTTATAAAAAAGAAATTAGTGTGCTTAGGCCCAGCTTAGTTCATAATTTATTCACTCCTGTGTAAGATATGAAAGTAATTCAGTCACCAACCCGAGATGTAACTCATACAATGATTTGATTACTCTATAATTAATACTCATATTAGACAAAAATGTAAGTAAATATCCAAATGGTCCATACTTTGATTTGACTAATCAACTCTATAAGACTAGGAGTAACCTTCTAAACAGCTTATCCTTGACTATTAGCATTACTTAATCAAAATTGCATTAATTAATAATATTTAAGAATTCCAGAATCAACTGGAACCAAGTTCATGTTCAGATATAATAAATCAAATAAAAGTAGCTGTGCTAACTCAGGGATTTATAATTTAATTGTATAAGATTGCTGATATGAGATTGTAATTTAAATGCAATTCTACTAAGTCAGAATAAGAATTATTAATATATAAATAACTAGCTGTGCCCGCGGCTTCGCCTGCGTGGAATTCGGTCTGTGTCAGTAAGCGGCTAATTCACCCCTAATTTATCTCCCTCTCCCCTGGAGGCAGAACTTGAAGTAAAGTTGACAGATGGCTACGCTAGACGACTGTAGTCCAGATAAAATATTTTACAATTAGGTACCACTAAATAAAACTAGACTCCAAAATCAATATTATTTTGCCCTTATTCAAAATTTTGACGTGATTTAAACGACAGAGTAGTAGGTGTATATCGAACCTCCTTGACTCCTTGACTGTACCTATCCACATCATGTCCATGGCAAATATCATCCAAATCGTTTCTCCAGTCAAATCAGTCTAAGCATGACGCCGGCGGCGCGCAGCGTCTGCCCCTACGACTTGCTGATGGTCATCAGCAGGTCATGGCGAAGAAGACGCTCACGGGGACCTGTAGGCGCTTGAAGCGGAACGGGAAGTTGCTCGGGATGAGGGGGATGCGCGGGATGAACACGGCTTCTCCGGCGCCACGCTCCGTCAGAATCTGCGCCTACGTATTGCGTACGATGTCTTTGGGATCACAATCGAGACTCGCGCTGGCTTGCCGTTTCAGCCGAAAGCGAAGCGACCTGCCTGGCTAGAGCACCACTGAGTCTCTCACCGTGGTCTTTTTACAGACTCCTGAGACCGTGCCCCTTGTAGCCTCAATGCGTTGCGAGACTTTTTACGAAAGATTCGATTTTTTTCGGGAAGGCATGTTTTTTTTTAAAGTACCCACCTTCGTGGCCATTATTAACAGGAAAGGGCACGGCCGCTTCTCCATACAAACGCAGTCTCCATTTTCCTCTATCATTATGAAAATATTTTTAGGTACATAATTTGAAGTATATTTTTTGATTATTGTAAATTAGGAGCGAAAAACTGATTTCAGGCAAATTTTTTAATGCTTCTAACTTTTATAATAAGTAATTAAAAATTCCAAAAACACAAACGTACACGGGACATAGCTATGGTTGATAGACAACTAATTGTGTCAAAATATTTTGAATAAATCTAGATAGGAATATGAGGACTAACAGTTGTACGAAAAGGTGATTTCGTATGAGTAAAGGATGCGATACGTATAAATATGGATGCGATATACGATTAGGTATTTGGCAGAATTAATCTTGGTGTTCCTAAGATGTATTTAAGAAGTGGAGCTACCCAGATTTTTGATGTAGGGGGGTGAGGAAGTTTAAGATTAGGTTCTAAGTCGTTAAGTATCATTTCTAAATCAAAAGACGTATACGTAGATTTCATGTAAATCAGTTCAGGCGGTTATTGGTTCCCCCTACAATAGTTCCTTTTCAGTTTTAAGGTAATTTTTTTGGATTAATTCTACCCTATGTTCTTCTATGGGACTCTATACCAAATTGTATCTGAATCGATTCAGCGGTTATTGAATCCCATACGAATTTCCACCTCCCTTTTCACACCCTTAAGGGATGATGTTTGAGATTAAAACTTTCCTATGCTCTTCCCTAGGACTCAAACTACATCTATACCAAATTTAAACTAAATTGGTTCAGCGGTTTAAGCGTGATGAGGAATTTAAAAAAAGTATTATTTTTTCATATTTTTTGTGTTTTCACTCCGGAATGGTGTCATTTTGATATCATAAATGAATTCGGCATACCCGATTTATACAAAAACGATACCTAACTTGGCCTAGTAGCTTAAATGATATAGTTATCAAGATAAAGTTTTTAACCCCCATTTTCACCACCTTGGGGGAGGAATTTTTATAAACGTTGAAAGTAATTTTCATGCTTTTTAATATAATAGCTTTTTGCAAAGTTTCAAGTTCCAAGCTTAAAATAAAATTTGAACCCCAAGACAAACTTTCATCCGCTTTTCAACCCCCTGAGGCGTTAAATTTCCAAAAACGTCGAAATTACTTTTTTTGTAATTGTCTATTATACCTTTCTAAGAAGTTTCAAAGCATTTGTAATGGATTCAAACTTTCAACCCCCTTTTAACCCCGTTAGGGGACGAATTCTTGATAACTCTGAAATCACTTTTCCTATATTATAATAATATGCCCATATACAAAGTTTCAAGTAACGCACTCGAAAAAAAATTGATCTCCATACAAACTTTCAACCTCTTTTTCACCTCCTTAGGGGATGAATTTTCAAAAACGCTGAAATTAGTTTTCTTCTATTTCAATGATATATCTTTTTACGAAGTTTCAATTTGCTAGCTTAAAATAAATCTTGAACCCCATACAAACTTTCATCCCTTTTTTAACCCCCTGAGGGGTAAAATTTCTCAAATTTTTATAGCCTATAACCGGGCCGTGGTTTTTTTCGACTGATTAATAGAGTTTGCATTAAAAGCCGTTCAGCCGTTTTTATTTGATGCGCGGTCAAATAAACAGACAAACAGATAAACAGACAAACAGACAAACACAAAAATTCGAAAAACTGTTGGAACGTGTTCTGTTATCGATTGTAAGTATCCCCAGCCAATTTTTTTTCGAATATCTTCCATGTACAGACTTTCGACCCTCTTCCGCTTTATTATATGTATAGATAGATAGATGATACTATGTATAATGACCAGGCATCGTAAACTGCGAGCGCAATCCATTTAATTGACGTATGACAACCAGTTAGACGTATGAAAACCCTAGTACTTTAATGGATTTCGCTCGCAGTTTACGATGCCTGGTAATGACACAGCGATTAAGTTTGTGTATGAAAAGAAAATAAATAAACTTTTATAAAAAAAAAAGATAAACCGACTTCAAAAAGGATGAAATAAAATATGATCCTTTTTAGGGTTCCGTGTTTAAGTATATGTGATACCAACTGATATGTTTGAAGTCGGTGCCAAGCCAAATTTTGAACCATATATTCATAGTGATTTTGGTGCAGTTCGATAAAGACTGCGGCTATATAAGTATGTACGTTGGATTGCCTAACGCAGCGTACTACGTAGGCGAACAACACGCGAACGCTAAGCAGCGCGCCATGGCGCCTTAATTAATCCTTTGATACCTATAGAAGTGTCCTACGTGGGCGATCTCTTTGCGTTCGCGACTGTTCGCCTATGTAAGACGCAGCGTTACATGACGATAATAAACGAACTTTCTGTAGGTATTTAAGAACACACCTCAGAACAGAACACACGGTTGAACCTTCTTGACGCAGTTCGTACCATGCTTGTCGGCACATTAGTGTAATCTAATGCGTTTATTTGTCGTCGTATTTTTTAAAGAGCATTTCTTACTAATTCTTGAACAGTCCATAGCACGCAAGTGTGGGATTGGGACTGAGTTATTTTCTGTCGCTGATCCAGAGGACTACATTTCAAAATATAAAACAATTCAAGGAACCTTCATGCCAAATTTCAGCTAAAGCGGTTCAGTTATTTAGCCATGAAAAGGTAACAAAGAGGCAGACAGAATTACTTTCACGTTTATAATATTTGTACAGTTGTAATGGGATTTATATACATAAAGCTCATTATTTTTGACTGGTATTGTTACTACTTGGCTTTGCACCGACTTCAAACATATCAGTTGGTAACGCATATACTTAAACACGGAACCCTAAAAAGGATCATATTTTATTTCATCCTTTTTGAGGTCGGTTTATCTTTTTTTTATAAAAGTTTTTATTTTTCCATTTTTAGTTTTGACATTGTTAAGAGCGTGACGCATGAATGAAAAACATAATCATGTTTAACTCTAAATTCGTAAACTTTATTAAATAATCAGAATTTTCCTCGAGTCCGTCTGGGAAATCATTCCTGTCACTAAATCCATTCTCCGCCCCGCCACTGTCCCAATCCCTCAAACCCCCCGATCACTCAACCTCACAGCACATCAACCCCTGATCACTGAACCCAATCGACCCTAAACCACCAACCCCTAACCCCAGACCACTTAACTCCTAACCCTAACCCACAATCCCTTAACTCCCAACCCCTCAGTCCCCGACCCATCAACTCACCTCCCCTCAACCCCCAAAACCCCCAAATACTAATACCCGCTACCTTCACCTCATACCTACCCCTCACTTCTCAGTCTCTTTGGTTGTTTCCAACACTACCTACATCAAAAATCATAATACACATACGAGGGAAGTTCCACATATCGTCCGTAGTCTTCATCATCAGTAGCCTTACCACGAGATTGACATTGATATATTCGCTATCGTGTGCGTAACTTACTGTTTATGCATCTCGCTCGTACTGGCATATTAGTGTACAAAGTTACGAAGACGCTAGCGAATATTTAGTGTCAAACTCTTGGTTAGGCTACAGTTGCACTACATCAAATTGGTGGTTTTTGGGAGGAAATGCTTAAGTTACTTTAGAAAACACCGAAATCACCATACACGTGCCTTTAAAAATTGAGGAGTTCCCTCAATTCCTCACGGATTCCATCATCAGATCAAAACAAAAAATGTTACGAAAACACCTTGGAGGTACTTCTTTCAAACAGAAAAAGAATTACTCAAATCGGATCATGGGTGCCGGAGTAATCGCTGAAATCATTATCATCAAAACAATCATCATCATCAGCTCCACTTCATCAAATTGGTGGTTTTCGAGAGAAAATGCTCGAGTTGCTTAAGAAAACACCCAAATCGTATGGTGATGTGCCTTCAAAAATTGAGGAGTTCCCTCAATTACTCATGGATCCCATCATCAGAACAGCACCAGATTAATGTGGGACCACCTTGGAGGTAGTTCCTTTCAAACAAAAAAAGAATTGTTCTAGTCGGACCACGGGTGTCGGAGTAATCGCTGAACATCCTACATTAAAAAAATCATCATCACTATCATCAAAACAATCATCATCATCAAGTCCACTTCATCAAATTGGTCGTTTTCGAGAGAAAATGCTTAAGTTGCTTATGAAAACACCCAAATCACCATACATGTGCCTTTAAAAATTGAGGAGTTCCCTTAATTCCTCAGGGATCCCATCATCAGATCAGAACCAGATTAATATGGGACCAACTTGGAAGTAGCTCAAAGGAGCGGAGCAAATGTTCGAAAGCGAACAAAAAAATAATTACTCAAATCGGACTACGGGTCTCGGAGTAATCGGTGAACATACATAAAAAAAAAAATATCCACAACCGAATACAGAACCTCCTCCTTCTATGAAATTGAAGTCGGTTAAAAACTGAGATTTGATATATACTCTTTATTAACCGACTTCAAGATTTCAAAGGAGGAGGTTCTCAATTCGGTTGTGTTTTTTTTTAATGTTTGTTACTCCATAACTTCGTCACTGCTGGACCGATTTTGAAAATTCTTTTTTTGATTGTAAGTATATACATACAGATTGGTCCCGTTTTTGTCAAAAAGTAGTTCTGATGATGGGATCCATGAGGACACGAGGGAACTCCTCAAATGTTAAAGGCATACATATAGTGATTCTAGTATTTTCATCAACAAATCAAGCACTTACATTTAAAAAAGTGACATTTGATGAAGTGGAACTGCTGATGATGATCAGAACGGAACTCTTCAATGACGCATAGTTCACGTTTGGCGATTTGTGCCCTTCGTTATGTTTGTTAAGCAAGTTAGGTTTTCAAGAAATATTTTTGTCAAGCTCAAGTTCTAATGATGGGATCCATGAGGAATCGAGGGAACTCCTCAAACGTGAAAGGCATACATATAGTGATTTTTGTATTTTTATCAACAAATCCTGCATCCATTTTAAAAAGTGACATTTGATGAAGTGGAACTGCTGATGATGATCAGAGTAGAACTCTTTAATGCCGCATAGTTTACGTTTGGCGTTTGTCCTCTTCTTTATGTTTGTTAAAGAACTTAAGTTTCTAAGACATATTTTTGTCAAGCTCGAGTTCTGATGATGAGACCCATGAGGAACCGAGGGAACTCCTCAAATGTGAAAGGCATACATATAGTGATTTTTGTATTTTCATCAACAAACCCAGCATTTACATTAAAAAAAGTGACATTTGATGAAGTGGAACTGCTGATGATGATCAGAATGGAACTCTTTGATGACGCATAGTTTACGTTTAGCGATTTGTCCTCTTCTTTATGTTTGTTAAGCAACATAAGTTTTTAAGACTTATTTTTGTCAAGCTCGAGTTCTGATGATGAGACCCATGAGGAACCGAGGGAACTCCTCAAATGTGAAAGGCATACATATAGTGATTTTTGTATTTTCATCAACAAATCAAGCACTTACATTTAAAAAAGTGACATTTGATGAAGTGGAACTGCTGATGATGATCAGAACGGAAGTCTTCAATGACGCATAGTTCACGTTTGGTGATTTGTCCTCTTCGTTATGTTTGTTAAGCAAGTTAGGTTTTCAAGAAACATTTTTGTCAAGCTCGAGTTCTGATGATAGGATCCATGAGGAATCGAGGGAACTCCTCAATTGTGAAAGGCATACATATAGTGATTTTTGTATTTTTATCAACAAATCCAGCATTTCCATTTTAAAAAGTGACATTTGATGAAGTGGAACTGCTGATGATGATCAGAATGGAACTCTTTAATGACGCATAGTTTAGGTTTGGCGATTTGTCCTCTTCTTTATGTTTGTTAAGCAACTTAAGTTTTTAAGACATATTTTTGTCAAGCTCGAGTTCTGATGATGAGACCCACGAGGAACCGAGGGAACTCCTCAAATATGAAAGGCATACATATAGTGATTTTTGTATTTTCATCAACAAATCCAGCATTTACATTAAAAAAAGTGACATTTAATGAAGTGGAACTGCTGATGATGATCAGAATGGAACTCTTCAATGACAAATAGTTCACGTTTGGCGATTTGTTCTCTTCCTTATGGACCCAGACCCAAACTTGGACCCGGACTCGGACCCGGACCCGGGTCTGGACATGGACCCCAACTCGGACCCGGACTCGGACCGAACTCTGACCCAAACTTGGACTCGGACAGCCGGACACGGACCCGCACTCGGATCCGGACCCAGACACGGACCCGGAAATGCTACTAGAAAAGTAGGTTAGGTGGGTTGGCGGGTTTTTAACTGCGATTCTCACAGAGCAGAACTGCTATCAGAAAAGTAGGTTAGGTTAGGTTAGAACTGCGACCCTTACAAAAACGAAATGCTACTAGAAAAGTGGGTGGTTTTACCTCCTTTTCTACATAATTAGGCAAAAGATGCTGTCTTTTTCATTTCATTGTCTGGAATCTAAGAGTGCACCATCAACAGTAAGTGAACTTTCAGCGGCATCCCCCATTGAAGTCGGTTTTTTTTTCTTAAAAATTATGTTTAATTAACTATTTTAGGCATTTAGACTTTTTTACTGATAGGTCGTTCAAATCATCCGAATTCAGAATCGATTTTTAAAAAATCGATACTCTGGCAAATACTAAATCTGACTTTTTAACCGACTTCAAAATTTCAAAGGAGGAGGTTCTCAATTCGGTTGTTTTTTTTTATGTTTGTTACTCAATAACTCCGTCATTTCTGGACCGATTTTATATATATATATATATATATACAGATTGGTCCCGTTTTCGTCAAAAAGCAGTTCTGATGATGGGATCCATGAGGAATCGAAGGAACTCTTCAAATGTTAAAGGCATACATATAGTGATGTTAGTATTTTCATCAACAAATCAAGCACTTACATTTAAAAAAGTGACATTTGATGAAGTGGAACTGCTGATGATGATCAAAACGGAAGTCTTCAATGACGCATAGTTCACGTTTGGCGATTTGTCCTCTTCGTTATGTTTGTTAAGCAAGTTAGGTTTTCAAGAAACGTTTTTGTCAAGCTCGAGTTCTGATGATAGGATCCATGAGGAATCGAGGGAACTCCTCAATTGTGAAAGGCATACATATAGTGATTTTTGTATTTTTATCAACAAATCCAGCAATTCCATTTTAAAAAGTGACATTTGATGAAGTGGAACTGCTGATGATGATCAGAATGGAACTCTTTAATAACGCATAGTTTACGTTTGGCGATTTGTCCTCTTCTTTATGTTTGTTGAGCAACTTAAGTTTTTAAGACATATTTTTGTCAAGCTCGAGTTCTGATGATGAGACCCACGAGGAACCGAGGGAACTCCTCAAATGTGAAAGGCATACATATAGTGATTTTTGTATTTTTATCAACAAATCCAGCATTTACATTAAAAAAAATTACATTTGATGAAGTGGGACTGCTGATGATGATCAGAATGGAACTCTTCAATGACACATAGTTCACGTTTGGCGATTTGTTCTCTTCCTTATGGACCCAGACCCAAACTTGGACCCTGACTCGGACCCGGACCCGGGTCTGGACATGGACCCCAACTCGGATCCGGACCCGGACCGAACTCTGACCCAAACTTGGACCCGGGCAGCCGGACACGGACCCAGACTTGTATCCGGACCAAGACCCGGACCCGGAAATGCTACTAGAAAAGTGGGTTAGGTGGGTGGGTGGGTTTTGAACTGCGATTCTCACTAACAGAACTGCTATCAGAAAAGTAGGTTAGGTTAGGTTAGAACTGCGACCCTTACAAAAACGAAATGCTACTAGAAAAATGGGTGGTTTTACCTACTTTACTACATAATTAGGCAAAAGATGCTGTCTTTTACATTTGATTGTCTGGAATCTAAGAGTGCACCATCAACAATAAGTGAACTTTCAGCGGCATCCCCCATTGAAGTCAGTTTTTTTTTCTAAAAAATTATTTTTATTTACAACCTGTTAACACATATATGAAGGTGTTTTAACTTCTTCACATTTCACATCCTTTAAGATCAACAGATTCATAGCCTACATCTGGCCTGGAGGAGGTTATACTTCATCCACCTCCGCTAATTTTTTATTCTTCAAGAAAGGGTGATGTTATCATATAGCTTGCAAAATAGATACCATCACCGTACATACACAGATTTATACTAGCCCGCTCCACACTGATCCCGAGTTGTTTAATAAACAAATAAGGTAAACGTAAACTATTATAAAGTTATCACATTGGCTTAAATAAATATAAATATTATAGGGCCATTTTTACACAAATTGACTAAGTCCCACGGTAAGCTCAAAAGGCTTGTGATGTGGGTACTCAGGCAACGATATATATAAATAATATAATACAAATACTTAAATACATAGAAAACATCCATGACTCAGGAACAAAAAATATCTGTGCTCATCACACAAATAAATGCCCTTACCGGGATTTGAACCCAGGACCATCCGCTTCATAGGCAGGGTCACTACCGAATAGGCCAGACAGGCCAGAACTTGCCACACCACCAGGAGATAACAAACACGTCTCATATATATTTAGGTTCCGAATAGCGGTACAGTTGTTTAATGACAGCGTTTTACACAAAAATAAAACGCTAATTAAATAACTTACCATATTGGGTGCCTAAAATTTAAATCCTGCCTGGTATAAATATATATTAGAGACAATGATTGAAAAATTGCTGTTAAAAAATAATAGAACAGCAACTACCGGTGGCGGTGGCAGTGGGAGCAAGAGGGACGTATACATTAGAAAAGGACGATAAACGACCGACAACAGTGTTGCCACTCATATATATTTAGGTTCCGAATATGGTAAGTTATTTAATTAGCGTTTTATTTTTGTGTAAAACGCTGTCAATAAAACATCATCACAGATCAGCACAGGTTCAGGCAATCTCAAGCAATATTTGATTTAATTATGCACCGTTACTTAGTTACAAATTCCTTAACCGTTAATCACTGGAGTATTAAAAGAACATTAATACCAGACGCTAAGAAAATTCTTCTAATTATAAAAACACTAACCATGTAGGTACACGGCGCCGCGATTAATTGAAATTGACATTTGAAGCCATCGAGTTAGTACCGTTAAGTATTCGTGTAATTATACCAAGCAAACCCGCTCGGCGCGTTACGTCACCGCCACGAGGCGTATTCATTCAAATATTCAAAATATAACTTGGAGGCTTTCTCAACACATTAAAATATTCGTACCATCGAGACGCGCCATGATTAATATATTTTTTTTAAATCTGAAATCGCTATTAGGAGATTATCAGCGGAACTTGAAAGTTCCTGTTCACTTTAGCACTTTGCCTGTGAGTCGCTGTAAACTGACGGCATTAGGTATAAAGTGATAACTAAAATATGTTGCACCGTACAAAATTATATTTATTACTCAAGCAATGTACTTAATGTCCGGTTTATGGTGATATTAAAAAACGTAGGTGGTAATTAAATAGTAATGTAATACAACAAAATCTCCAGAAACAACTTATGAGTAATATAAATAAAACTCACAAAGCTTACGTACAGACCTAATTACTTACTTCATACAAAAATGTATAAATGTGCATATGTGTACAGCACGTAGCGAATAAGTATAAAAAACTTAAAGCACGTTCCCTTTTTTAGCTGCTTTGCGATTGGTCGGTGGGCCGGCGTAAAAAGCTCAACACGCGCCCCTCTACGCTCCGAAACGCCCTTGACTTGTATGCCTGAATACTTAGACGTAACGTAATAATACCAAAATACGTAATACATAAACGCTGAGTTATTTGCTATAACGGGTTGGCTTATAGACTATAGTAATGAGAATTGTTTTTTTTAACATAAAAATAAAGACAATATTTTATAATGAAAAACTAGATAATATCTAACTTTGAAAGCAAATATTATAATATATTTAAAGGCTCCCCTTTATTAACTTTTTGGTACATGCTTCTTATCGTTCGCATTACACTTTGGACAAGTTTTAAGTCGACTCTCTTTAATTTCTTTTGGATTTTCATTGTAAATTTTTTGTTATCCTCGAATACTTTTCCCACCCATCGTAATGTACATACCAATGTATATAAAAATGGCCACAAACCTTCGATTGATCGAGCCTTAGAGATATTGGAGGGTTGGCATCTTTTAGTAGTTCTGCCACGAACAGGCGCGGATCCAGGATTTCATTCAGGGGGGGGCAAATTCTTGCCAAATTACATAAAACCGGCCAAGTGCGAGTCGGACTCGCGCACCGAGGGTTCCGTACTTTTTAGTATTTGTTGTTATAGCGGCAACAGAAATACATCATCTGTGAAAATTTCAACTGTCTAGCTATCACGGTTCATGAGATACAGCCTGGTGACAGACAGACAGACGGACAGCGGAGTCTTAGTAATAGGGCCCCGTTTTTACCCTTTGGGTACGGAACCCTAAAAACTGACTACCTCGTATTACAAATAACTGGCGATGTAAGTTGCGTTCTCGCGCGCGAGTCCATACTTGAAGTCGCGCTAGATGTATGGAGTCGCGCGCGAGAACGCAACTCATGGCCAGCAGGTCTGTTGTGTTGAGTATCATTGTTACTCTTAAAATAAGTGCTTACCTATATGTGGACGTAAAAAACTGTGGCCAACCCCACTGGTTCATGCACAGTTACCAAACTTCCACTTTTTAAACTTCAATAATGCAAAAAATAGGTACCTAGGTACGGTTATTTTCATTTCTAAGCCCCCGCCGCGAAAAGAGGGGTGTTATAAATTTTACCTCTATGTGTATGTGTGTGTGAACCGATTTAAATGCGGTTTTCATTTGAAAGTAGGTTTTCTAGCCAGTGATCTCAGGTGCCAAAAGTATACAGCTAAGATACGCGAGCTGCCGCAGCCCGCGATACCTTCATACTCGTACGCGCTCCGGGCGCCCCCGGCGGGTTGGTCAACGACACCTCCTCGTAACTCATGAGGCCCTGGTACCTGCTCCTTGCTAAATTCAATTTTAAGACAGTTTTTTTCTCGATTTTGGCACCCGTAGCCGGGAAGACCCAAATATTCCGAAATACGTTTTTCCGATTTTTATAACCACGATTTTCATAATCCCGATTTTTTATAAATCCGAAATATCAAAATTACGATTTTTAAAAACACGATGGAATAAAATCACGAATGTGCTATTTCCGAAAACTTAAAATCCGATTGTCACTTGACCGAAAGCTTAAAGTTCCGATTTTACACTTTTCCGAAAATATTTTTTTCCGAATTCCTAAATTACGAAAAATTATTGTCCGATCGGAAATAAAATAATTCGGTATTCAGAAATTCGGTCTTATGTAAGGTCGGAAAAATTAAATTCGTGATATTCAAATAAAGACTCACGTTTTACTTTAGTAATTCGGTATTCAGTAATGCGGTTTATTGTAAGATCGGAAAAATGAAATCCGTGATATTCAAATTAAGACTCACGTTTTAGTAATTATTACGAGTGCCTGTCGTGCCGCATCATGTTAAATTCGGCATAAAAAATTTTTGCCATAAAAATTCGGCATAAATATATCAGGCAGAACTGCGACCCTGCGAACCTGAACTGTTGCCAGAAGTGGGTTAGGTTAGCTTACAACTGCGACCCCCAAGAAAACGAACTGTTGCCAGAAAAGTGGGTTAGGTTAGGTTAGAACTGCGACCCCCAAGAAAACTAACTGTTGCCAGAAAAGTGGATGAGGTTAGGTTAGAACTGCGACCCTCAAGACAACGAACGTTAACAATATATTCGGAATATCGTTATTAGTAAATTTAAAAATTGGGATATTTAAAATAGGAATCACGTCAATTCGGAATAAGGGCAATTCAGAATTCGTGATTTTGAAAATCGTAATCGTAATTCGGCGTTTGTCGCTGTCGGAATTGTTATAGGCGGAATTATGTGGTTTGGAATTTAAAATGTCGGAATAATGGCAATTCGGAATTCGTGATTTCAAAAATCGTAATTGTTAAATTCGGTGTTTGTCACCATCGGAATTGTTATAATCGGAATCATGTGGTTCGGAATTTACAAAAATGATTTTTATCATTCGTAATTACGACAGTCGGAATTTTGATGGGTCGAGCATTTAAAAATCGGTGATTTCGGTGTTTTCTAAAGTAACTCAAGCATTTCCTCCCAAAAACCACCAATTCGATGTAGTGCAACTGTAGCCTAACCACGAGTTTGGCACTAAATATTCGCTAGCGTCTTCGTAACTTACTTTGTACACTAATATGCCAGTACGAGCGAGATGCATAAACAGTAAGTTACGCACACGATAGCGAAGATATCAATGTCAAACTCGTGGTGAGGCTACTCATGATGAAGACCACGGACGAAATGTGGAACTTCCCTCGTATGTGTATTATGATTTTTGATGTATGTAGTGTTGGAAACAACCAAAGAGACTGAGAGGTGAGGGGTAGGTGTGAGAGGTGAAGGTAGAGGGTATTAGTGTTTGGGGGGTTTGAGGTTGGGGGTTGAGGGGAGGTGAAGTTAAGGGATTGGGGGTTAGGGTTAGGAGTTAAGGGGTCTGGGGTTAGGGGCCGGAGAATGGCGGTTGAAGGGTTGGTGGTTTAGGGTCGAGGGGTTCAGTGATCAGGGGTTGATGTGCTGTGAGGTTGAGTGATCGGGGGGTTTGAGGGATTGGGTCAGTGGCGGGGCGGAGAATGGATTTAGTGACAGGAATGATTTCCCAGACGGACTCGAGGAAAATTCTGATTATTTAATAGTTTACGAATTTAGAGTTAAACATGATTATGTTTTTTATTCATGCGTCACGCTCTTAACAATGTCTTAAAACTAAAAATGGAAAAATAAAAACTTTTATAAAAAAAAAGATAAACCGACTTCAAAATGGATGAAATAAAATATTATCCTTTTTAGGGTTCCGTGTTTAAGTATATGCGTTACCAACTGATATGTTTGAAGTCGGTGCCAAGCCAAGTAGTAACAATACCAGTAAAAAGTAATCAGCTTTATGTCTATAAATCCCATTACAACTGTATAAATATTATAAACGTGAAAGTGATTCTGTCTGCCTCTTTGTTCCTTTTCAATGGCTAAACAACTGAACCGCTTTAGCTGAAATTTGGCATGAAGGTTCCTTGAATTGTTTTATATTTTGAATTGTAGTCTTCTGGATAAGTGACAGAAAATAACTCGGACCCAATCCCACACTTGCGTGGTATAGACTGTTCCAGAATTAGTAAGAAATGCTCTTTAAAAAATAAGACGACAAATAAACGCATTATATTTACACTAATGTGCCGACAAGCACGGTACGAACTGCGCCAAGAAGGTTCAACCGTGTGTTCTGTTCACCACCTCACCACACCTTAAATACCTACAGAAAGTTCGTTTATTGTCGTCGTGTAACGCTGCGTCTTACATAGGCGAACACTCGCGAACGCGAAGCAAAGCGACGAAGCGCGGCGCGGCCGGCCCAAGGCGTTCGCGTTCGCAACGAGATCGCCGACGTAGGACACTTCTATAGGTATCAAAGGATTAATTAAGGCGCCGTGCCGCGCCGCTTCGCGTTCGCGTGTTGTTCACCTACGTAGTACGGTGAGTTAGGCAATCCAACGTACATACTTACATAGCCGCATCCTTATCGAATTGCAGCAAAATCACTATGAATATATGGTTCAAAATTTGGCTTGGCACCGACTTCAAACATATCAGTTGGTAACGCATATACTTAAACAGGGAACCCTAAAAAGGATAATATTTTATTTCATCCTTTTTGAAGTCGGTTTATCTTTTTTTTAATAAAAGTTTTTATATATTATTATGTTTCTTGTAATATCATATATGCTCTAGATTGTTATTATAGAAGCCAGAAACCAGTAGCTATTGTCTTTTATTTTTGTGTTTTCGAAAATAAAAATTCTCACTACTTTAAGCCAAACCATTAAGTACTTACTTATAAATCTATTATATATATTTATAAATTAAAAATTAATATAAAATTGGTATATGTATGCCGCAGACGTTAATATTTATAGCTAAATAGACATGTTTTAAGAAGCTTTGTTACACAATATACCTATACATATAGATGTGTTCAAAATGTTTCTATATTAATGACAATTGAAAATATGTACTTCTAAATAATATTCTATTATTTTCTTATATACATTGCGCAAATACGCATTATAATAAAAAGTTTAATAGGTAATTTCCGAACATGTCGTGTCGACAGACGATATCGACGTTGTCGGGCAGCAGGCAGCAGGCAGCAGGCAACAGGCAGCAGGATAATAATCAGCATTTCATTTGTTCAACATATTATCATCTAATGCTTTGTTATGTAAGTAGTGGTATAATATCCAATGGTGTCGAAAATTGTGTTCAATTTTCGCCTATTTTCTTATACGTAACTTTAAATTAATCTTCCTTAAAATGTTCATGTAAAATGTTGCCAAGACGAGACCATATGGCTCTCACGGTCAAAAAGTTATCACATCTCTTGTGGAGCCAAGCTTCTAACTCCACACGCCTTAACTCTGCAAGCCTTCACAATCTCTACACCTTAGTCAAAATATGGAACGTGAAAGACTAAATAAAAATTTCGTCTTACGGGTAGGGTAGCATACTCATAGTCATAAAGTAATAGTAATTAGAAGGCACAGGACAGGTCATGTAAATTTGGCATATTAGATTATTTTAAACCGGGTCACTCACGTATTATTAAGTCGAATAGCTCGACAATACGTGAATAACCCGGTTTGAAATAATCTAATATGTTTGAGTCTCACGGGAGTTTTATAGTTAAATTTGGCATGTTTACCTATGGATATAAATAATATTGCTGAGATCATACTCATACCCGTTCCGTGCAGACAAATCGCCGTTTTTATTACCTACCTTCTACTTAAAGGCCTAACTAACGAACTAACAATAAGCGATAAAAGTTCACGCAAAAATATCTTTGTCGTGGTCAGATTAATCGAGTGGCGGTTATTTTTTATAATAAATATCGTATAAACAATAACTTAATAACTTAATCCCCTCCCCGTGCACACTCCGACCGCATCGTATTGGCTCAAATAAAATAGGCTGAGGGTGTATGAAAGAAACACGCGTATCCGTTCATACATCTGTCTCTTTCAATCAAGAAAACTCGTCGCCTACGAATGTATATCGATGTTTGAAGCATAAAAATTGACAGTTTTTTTGTTCAGTGTATTGCAAGGAGCACGGAGAAGCGGTCACACCGCTCCCGGCCACCGCAACGAAGGGTTGTCCCAAAAAGTGTACTGTTAAATAATACAATCATTCTTTACCGTTTTAATTATACGTGACCATCGTAAGTGAATCCAATGTTTACAAGTTTTTTATAGTGCCTTGTGTTTTTGACGAAATCCAAAACTGTGAGACAGGTATGATATGAAAAAAAATTAAATTGTTTTTTAGTAAATATATGTACTTTCTTTACCTCGTGCTCATTAGACTTAAATATACATGTATTTTTAGAAATATGAGAATTAAACGGTTTGGTTTTTTGGGTTCGGTTTTTTGAGTACCTAATATGTGGTATTTTATTCATGTATATAAAGAACATCAAATCAAAATTATCGCAAATCGATATAAGGTTTTAAGTATCTATATAAATAATAATATTAAGTCATCTACAGTCTTTAAGACTTGATTGACCATCGGAATTTAAATAAGATTTGTGCTTCAATATAACTGTACGTTACGTTACATTTGTACTATGTACATATTATACATATAGTCAACTCCATTTTAGGTACCTTTAATAGTTGCACGCTGCAATTAAGTTAACAACATGTACCTACTTATGTATAGGATGTATAGGCGACCGGAGGTATGTCTAAAGGAATATAGGTATTAGGTTTAATATGAAAACATTTTAATTTTTTTTTTTGTATTTTTTTTCGTCCATTAAAACGCGGGCCCCATTATTTGAAAACCACTATCGTTACCGTTTGAAGCCAAATAAGAGCGTCATATTTGTCGGGCAGTTATTATCTAATGAGACTCGCCAATAAGTATTACACATACTGTGTTTGCAGCGCGGCAGTTTGGTTTCATTATTACATATTAGCAAGAATGCCTCATCTCATCAGCAGAACGCAATCAAGCTTACGCTACAAAACATAACTAACGCTCACGGGAAAATATATTCTCACGCCAAAACACATGTCATCATCAATTATTGTACCTATACCCTACCGATAATATGTAGTATGTATGGTATTTGTTTTTATAGGTATGTGACTTTTTAACATATAAGTAATGCATAGTTTTACTAAATAAATACCTACGGTATTTAAAAAACCGGCCAAGTGCGAGTCGGAATCGCGCAACGAGGGTTCCGTACTTTTTTGTATTTGTTGTTATAGCGGCAAGAGAAATGCATCATCTGTGAAAATTTCAACTGTCTAGCTATCATGATTCATGAGATACTGCCTGGTGACAGACAGACAGACGGACAGACGGACGGCGGAGTCTTAGTAATAGGGTTCCGTTTTTACCCTTTGGGTACGGAACCCTAAAAATACGAATTTTTTAAATGACTACTTTTCGAAATGAACTTGCATTCATATTTCAAGGTGATTTTTATATACATGTATTTAGATAATGGTACATTGGACTTTGTTTGTCTTTCAAGTGTTTTATAAAATAATCTTAGTATAATACTTAACGTTTTGAATTAAATAGTTCGACATTCGCAGCGTATTAACTATTAAAATTTTATGAAAGTCTATATTTATGTTAATTAGTCAGTGCATTAAAAGCTAAACTTTTTATATTCTTGTGGTTTCACACAGTAAAATAAAAATGTACTTATGTATAGAAAATGAATACTTGGCCATGGACAATTCTGTTTTTTTTTTTAATAATGGGAGCTGGGGTGGGCAGTTGGGCTAGTTGGTAGAAGCGGCATGGCATCAGCGCGTTAGTAACGATGGTGTTGTTGCAGGCATGCTGAGCTGCGCGCCGCCCGCCGGCATGCCGCCCGCCCACGCCCCGCACGCGCATGCGCACGCGCAACCATGGGCTGCACTGCTGCAACCGCCTCCTATCGTGGTACGTAGCTTAATACACTCAATCTGAACCCTTATACTTTTGCCGTATTGATTAAATGTGTGACATATACTTAACAACTTTACACACAAAATCAATATGTTTGTTACAGAAATCTGAACCTATGGAAGATGGTAGTTTCTCGAAGGAACAGACGAGCGGTTTCTACTCTGACGGTTTCCACAGTGCGTCCCCTTCTTCAAGCAAGGATTCGAATGGGCACTCTCCTCGCAGTGTTGGCAGCGGCGGCGAACCGTTGCCGTTTTATGATAACATGCCTCTGAAAGCTAAAGCTAACCTCGGTATGCATTTAGAATCCTATCGTAGCGGAGTCCCCTACAGCTTACTTACGCCACCCGGTTTCGAAACCCGAAATGCTGAAGGACGTGATGCTTCGCCAGGATATTCGTCTCAATATTCGCCAAGAAGTCTCGCGCCCCCGATGCACGTGTCGTCGCCTCTAATGCGTGCCGACGCGACGCCGCCAAAATCTCCGCCCGAAACGCCGTCGTCTCCCGACAGAGAACAGGAGCATAAGTCATTCGAGCGTTTCCATGACTCCGGGTTCGACGGCGCGCCACAAGGCATAAAACATGACGGCGACGATGGCCGGGAAGGTTCAGGTTTAGAGGAAGATTTTGATGAAGAGCCTGGACTTCGGGTGCCCGCTGTAAACTCTCACGGAAAAGTTAAAACATTCAAATGTAAACAATGTGAGTTTGTTGCGGTAACCAAACTCAGTTTCTGGGAACATAGTAAAGAGCATATCAAACCAGAAAAAATGCTATGTTGCAGAAAATGTCCGTTTGTGACCGAGTACAAACATCATCTGGAATACCACATGAGAAACCACCTTGGTTCGAAACCTTTCCAATGCAGTCAATGTTCATATTCGTGCGTTAACAAGTCCATGCTCAATTCCCATCTCAAGTCACACTCGAATATATACCAGTACAGATGCGCTGATTGCAATTACGCTACCAAATATTGTCATTCTCTAAAACTACACTTGCGAAAGTATCAACACAATCCGGCTATGGTTTTAAACATGGACGGTACACCAAATCCTTTGCCAATAATTGACGTGTACGGAACTCGTCGGGGACCGAAGCAAAAACCGATGTCGAAAATGTTTGAACAACAAGCTACTCTAAACAACAATAATCAACCTCCCTGTGCTCCTCAGTCACATTCTTTATTCGGAGCCGCTCATTTTCCTGTTAATCTGCCTTATTTACCTCCTCTTCTACCTCATTCTTTCTTATTTCCACCGAATAACAACTACGAAACAAGAACGTCGCCCAAATCAGCAGGCATCTCGCCGACCGAAAAGCGGCCGACGTCGCCACGTCCTTCAATCTTGCATCAACGTCTGTCTTACGGGGAGTCAAATTTCGATATTCGAATGACAACCTCACCTGCCAGGTCTCCAGACGGTTTATCACAAACACCCACAATAGATCAAACCACCTCTACTTGTCAAAGTAACGACGCACTCGATCTCACTAATGCAAAAACAACCGAAAGTGAATCGCCGCCGCCAACTGAACAGCCAGCGCCCGTCACTCCTACCACGGCTTTGAAAAACAGGAGAAAGGGGCGCGCTTTCAAACTGCAGCCTGCGGCGCTGCGGCTGCAGCACGAGGACGAGCGCCGCGCCGCGCCGCCCTCCGACTCCGAGTCGGACGCCTCGACCGACGCGGCGCCCGCGTCCGCGCTTGCACCCGCACCCGCGTGTGCACCTGTCTACAGCTGCCACTACTGCGACATCACCTTCGGGGACCTCACAATGCACACTATCCACATGGGTTTTCATGGCTACAACGATCCCTTCATGTGCAACAAGTGCGGTGAGCGTAGCGCCGATCGTGTGGCATTTTTCATTCACTTAGGCCGCGCACAACACGCCTAAGAAATAGATTATTTTTTTCCTCCTAGTCCATGATTTCATGTAACACTTTTAGCGATTAGTATATTTCAAATTATATGTAAATTATTCTTAGTATTCTAATGAAGGTATTATGGGTTGTAAATCATAAAAAATGTGTATAATAAAACCAAAGATATGTAATATACTTACGGATTTAAAATAAGTCAACGTGTCGGAACATACATACAATTCTTATTTCTCATTATGGTACGACGATACAGAACAGCTGTACCTAATTATTGTACCACTCTTAACCTAATAAATGTTCCGTAAAATCTATGTAGGTATTAATGTGCTTGCAATGGTAGATAGATAGGTAGTAGGCAAAATGAAAGTTTAGTTGTGAACGTAAGTATTATAACTATACCTAAACGAACCGAGCATAGCTGTAGAGTTACGTAAAACCCCGTGTTTAAATATTTAGTTTAGATAGGGTATAGATTTGAATTCGAGTAGAATCTAGAGTGACCAATTTGTAAACAAGACTGTAATCTTGATTAAGTACAAAACGAAATAACATTATTTTCAACGTGCATGTTTTAGGCATTTACTTTAACTTACATTTAAATGTGTATGTACATACAATCGCGGTAAAGTTACCTATCAGACGCGCACAACTAGCGTTAGTAGTGATGCTCTGAAATACATGAGTGTAAATTATTTACCCCTGTACCTACCTAATTTAATATTAATAACTTAATTTAGCCGCATGTAGGGAAATCACCGTGACAAATTGTACCTATTTATATTAACCTAAAAAGAGATTATTTAATTTATTTATCCTCATTAAGTTTATCTCGTGTAGCTGCGTCTGCGTAATGTCCCGTTTTACATTGTATGACAGTGTTTTGCATTATATTCATTGTATATTATTGTAGCTTTCGCTTTAGATTCACTAATGACATGTAATTATGACTTGATAATAAATGGATAACTGTTGGTAGAACGCCCCGCGCCGCCTTTGGGCCTGACGAGCGACGAGGGGAATGGAGCGACAGCGGGCGCGGATGAGCCGCTATCAATCCTATACAGGGTGGCTAAAAAATAAGTGCATTCCCGTTGCCAGGAAGGTTTTGGGATTACACTGAGCAACTTTTACTATGGAACCAACCACGAAATCGCGAAAAAAAGAATTACCCTCCCATAGAAAATGGGCCACCCAAAATGTATGAAACAGCCAGTTTTTTTCTCTCGATTTTGGAGTTGGTCCCATAGTAAAAGTTGCTCAGTATAATCACAAAACCTTCCTGGCAACGGGAACGCGCTTATTTTTTAAGCCAACGTGTATAATAATATGTATGCGATCCACGCATTTTTTGTGTATATTTGACACGAATTTATTTGTTTTGTGTTGTATGGGAACTTTTGTATGTGTGCCGAAAATATGTATTAATAAAATAAAAATGTTTTGACGATGTTCTGGGTGTTATTATTGAATTAATAAAACTACAATTTATAGGTTTCAAATAGGTACTAGGATTAAAATAGTGTTATGACATTGCTTGTTACTTGATAAACATTGTGTATGCTATTTATTGCTATGCTAAGAAATAATACTCGTATTACTTAAGGGTGAAGGATCTCATACGTGTCAAGCTTTTTATGATAATTGTGATACCCAAGTATGACAAGAAGTGTGCATGTATGACAAAGCACTATGCGCTAGCGCGAATTGACTGCACGGTGTGGATAATGACGTAATTTACTTTTAATTTAAAAAAGGCGGCTCTTGGCGATTTTAAATTTCTATTTATGTGTGTAATACTTCATTTCAAGGCAAACAGTAGAAAAAAGATATTAAAGCAGTATTGTTCACTTAGGTAATAATCGTTTAGATGAAAAATGTTTTTCTGCGACTTCCGATCGATTGTAATCAAAATTACTACATATTATAATAGGTGTTATAATAAATGTGAATATTTTTTACTTAAGCCCAGTTGCACCAACCACACATAACTTCACACAGCAGAGATCTATGAAACTTTCATACAATAAAATGGCACGTATTTAACCGGTCAACTAATTAATCGGATTTCGGTAGCTTAAAAAAATAGAAATAGGTACTAAAATTAATACTTTGGCAACTAAAGCGGAGCATCAAATTATTCCAATATCAGTAGTATTTTAATGCCATTACAGCTTTGTTTATTTAGAGGCAAGTAACAATTATTTATTTGTCAACTGAATTAGTATATTGGAGACTATTTGTGAAGCACATTTTAACAAGAAAACGACTATCTATTAATTTAAAAATGAAGTTGTTTTAAAATATTTAGATAGCAAATTAAGGTAAATGCAAACTTAAAATTTGTATTTCGACCATCATTACTCGAGCTGTCATTTTAATATAAAAAAGGATCCTAAAAAAGTTATTGTGGTCGTATAAACATGGAACCTATGGGTAGATTATGTCGGTTATGTTTATGGAATAATAACGGAATGTTAAAGTGTGTACAAACATCACTTTTATAATTTAGTAGGCTACGACTAGTGCGCCAAGACAGTTCCAAGCGCGTGAGATACGTAGACTATTAGGTAGTCGAGTTCATAAATATGTAGGTACTTTTTTACTTTTTTTACAAAAATGACGATTGATTTCGTCTTTTTCTTACTGTATCAATTAAAGCGGGAAGGATAGTGTAAAAAAATCGGTAGTAATTTATTTATTTCTACAAAAAGACATAATAATATTTTACATATGCCATAAATGTAAACAGCTAGGTACGTGAAGTAGCACTTTTTGAGTAAGGAATTGTATTAAAAATCGATTTACCTACTTAATGAAATACCTATGCTCGAATTATCAAATTTAAAAAAATCGTATGATCATTCAAACTATATAACACCCAATAAACGAATTACCTACCTTCCTAAGATAAATTCTTAGGCCTTAGGTAATCTTAATAAATTGTAAGTACCTAATCGTAATAAACTATGGTCTAAATACCCAATTTTCAAAAGTGTAACGGTCGTTATGCCTGTACCTAATTAACGAATTACCTGAATTTAATATGTCATTTCGTATTTGTACGCTTGCTTGATCGCTTCGCTCTCTTGGTACTTACTTGAGTATTTAAGTCCCAGTTAATTCTTACATGCTCCTCCTCCTGGCCTCACTCACAATCACACCTAACGATCACGATAACCTAACCTAACCGGACTTCAAATTTTTTAAATTTCATATTACTCAGAAATATGAATATTTTAAATTTAGAGTAGGTACCTTAATAGATTTATGTGCGACGACGAGTGTGCCGAGGAGAAACGTGTTTAGATTTAAATTAAACTCGAATTATTACTTATGACCCGAACCAGGTGTCATAATAAAGTATGCTGGTCTTCTTCACTATGACCTTATGGCAGTCCACACTGGCTGTTAATACAAAGGCGTTATAATTATAGTATCGTGTGAAACAAACGATGTATTATTACAAAAAAATAAACCAATAGTCATTAAATTTAGCTGCTTCCGCAATTTAAATACTACCTGAAACGATGTGCTCTATAGGACTACTTAGGTGTAAACAACTATATGACAAGAAATATTAAAAATCATACGCTTTACAATAATAGATGCCAATTTATAATTTAGTCGCCAAACTATAATTTCAAGATCCCAATGTTTTTTTTGTAGCTTGAATTTGATGCCAGTTTTTTTAATAATATAATGCTTATATTAAGAGCTAATATAAATTTTTAGGCTCTAAAATATTAATGCACGGCCAAATTATATTATTATATGCCCAATGAAAGTTCCTGTTTAACTTGGTCCAACCGACCCTTAATTAGTAATCACGCTAAAACGGCTTAGTGGATTTCATTGAAATTTAGCACACCTATATTAATAGCAATTAGTTAATGTCCTTTGTTATTAAGTATATTTTTTCACCACACCAGCTGGTAAAGGCTCTCTTGACACTTCAAAAACTGATGAGAAAGTTGCATTTTATCCACAAGAGTGGCAATAACATGCAAATGTTGAGTTGTTTCCTCATTTCGGCGGTGGAATTGACTTTTAAGTGATGATTTAGAAAGATAAATAAGTAGTTAATAGCATTAATTTGGATTTGATTTGTAATGTTTTAGAGTTAGTATTTTCCTCGGTGTGGTGAAAAGTTTTGCTTCATTCAGTGGCAAAGTTTGTTTAACTCTCGTGCCTTGAAACACTCGCAACGCTCACGATTCCGTTTTCGAACCACTCGCTACGATCGTAGTTCAATTTGAGAATCTTTCGCTTGCTCCGTTATCAATATTAGCACGAGGGGTTAAACAACAAGGTTGCCCCCTTGTAAAAACAAATAATTTTTCCAGGCTAAGTTGAAGTAGAGGTCAAAAGCTAGATTTTAATAAAAGAAACTCGTTGTGTCTATACATACATTTATAACCACAAAAGTTGGCTGATTGTACATAAATAAGAACTAAATCTATTTTAAACCTCTAGTTATACATACTAAAAATGTGTTCAACGATCACACGATATTGCGCTTGCTTGTCACATACTCGTAGGGTAAAGGCACCAGTAGTCAGCCTTTTTACGAAATTTCTATGCTCAAGATCGTTTCATTTGCTTACTAATTAACCTATAAGAATTAATCAAGTTTTTACTGTTCAAGAATTTTATATAGTTTAAGTTTTGTAAAGAATAAAACGTTTTTAAAAGTTGCTTTTGGAAATATTTCATTAAATATAATGAAAGTGCGTTTTTGCCAGTAATCCGCCCCCTGTGTACCAATAGACAGCTTTTAAGTACCCAGTGCCCAGCCATCCCATTTTAACGGCTGATTAGTGGGTTCTGTCTGAGCTGACTATTGGATTTCGTACAATAAAGTAGTTCCCAATAGCAAAGATAGATATAACTCCGTAATAGATGGATACAGTCTAAGGAAAAAACGTGCCTCGAAAATCAAGAAAATTTGATTCTCGTTCAGAGGGCGCTACTAGCTTTGGCCTACTGTCGTATAGATGGCGTTGACGGTTTCGTTTGTTATTTAACAATTTTAACGCATATCAGTGAAAGAACATGGGTCAAAATCATAAAAATAATTAATGCAAATAAAAAAAATCATTTATCCATATTTAAATACATTTTATCGTATTTTTATAAATCTTCATTTTTAGTTTTAAAGTGTGTCGACAGATGGCAGTGAATTTACTGGGGTTACAAAATTTACTATGACAGTACCGCTCTAGTATAAGTTACACTATGCCAATAGTCAGCCGCCTTAAAAATGTTACTTTTATGTGGATTTATATTTATTTTTCACTTTTTTAGATAGAATAAGTATTAATCATGTGATGCAGTCCACATTCTTTTAACAAGATATCATAATGCGGCTGTTAACGACTTATCAAAATACCATATGACACTCCAAAACCAGTAACTGTCAACCAATTTTTTTTGTCACACACACTTTTATTGCTGACTGTACTTCTTCTCGTTTGCACGTCTATCGAGTACTTCTTGAGACCTTTATAATGAGCCTAAAATTGATGTGTTTGTTGAATTGAATTTACTAGTAGATCTCCCACTCCAAGCTCCCAGTCATATCTCACGGCGGCGTCTTCTACAACATCCTCCGGAGAGCAAGACCTAGTTTCTAACGTTCGGTTGGCAGAAATTCGCAAATTGCGGAAATATTTCTCTTTTACTCCAATGAAGGCGGAATTGGAGTGACAGAGAGATGCCCGAAATTTGTGAACTTCGAATTTTGGGGTTACTTAGTCCAGTTACTTTGCAGGAGTAATCTGCATGTGAAACAAACGTTGGGTTTAGTGCACAAACCTATCACTCTTTGATTCCTTGCCCCCTGGCATCAGTGGACGCTCTCAATAGTAAACACGTAAAACATTTGCAAAAAAATACGATCACTCTATTCTTAGCCATAATAGGCCTATCGATTTATTTGCATTGGGTATCCTCAATGCTATCTCTTGGATTCGTTCTTCATTTTTATTTATTAAAAAATAATACGCCGATATTTCTGTTGATACTAAGTGACACGTAAACAATGTCATGCTAAACACTCATAGTCACAGAACTGGATTTGAGTTTTACAGTCAAATTAGATGTTTAAGTCTCGCAACGTCGCAATCATAAAGGTATTTCATACTGGAGATTACAACATTTTTACACAAAAATGGAAATATCTCTAAAACCGAGCCTAATTTAGCAGACGTTAATTAACATTTCTAACTTTAAATATAGTCAGGAATACGCTGTTTAAATTTTTCCCCTTCCTCATGGGCACCCTATATACAAAGGTAGGTATATACTCAGTGAAGCTAAATAAAAGTGTGTAAAAATGGCGCATATCACATGATCCTTCATGTCAGAAAACAGCACTTCTTTGAAGTAGTGTTGTGGCTTATGCTAGACAATTCTTTTAAAAATTAAACTATTTTTCAGTTAATAGTTTATCAATTTATAATATCACCTACTTTTCACATGAAAATTAGAAAAGGTTTGATAAATTACAGCCAAAAATAAGCAAGAAAGGCTGACCACTGGTGCATGGCTGAGCACTGGTGCCTTTACCCTACTCGTACATATGATACATTCTTACATGCCAGCAGATACCTGCGAATAGCCTTAGTTTTCGTGTAGAAAGATATAACAATAGATTATAGAATAGGTACGCCGAGTCGCTATTTTCTAAAAATAACCTATTCTTTTGTTTCAATACATGATTGTTATTTATGAAGTGGCTATTTTTTACCAAACAATACAATTTTATGTCACCGTTACGGGTAAAAACTTCATATGAATATTCATAAAACCTGCGATGGGCTAAATGGTGTTTCAAAATAAGTGAAGTGTTTCGTTTGAAAATGCGCGACGCGTCGGTCGGTGAGCTCGAGTCGCTTTTACCGAGGTAGGTACCTGCGATTGCTACGAGTAAAGTCTCACAAAGTCTTATTTTTGCGTAGGTTCACTTTTCTATTAAGAAGATGCGCTAATATTTTTTATTGATGGACCTTATCTAATGGTCGCCGTTGCTTGCTTGCTAAATTATGACCAGACATCGAGCTAAATTCAAACATTATGTACGACGAGTAGGTATGTGAGACTCAACCCCCTGTTCAGTAGATGATCCAAGGTAGGTCAAAAATATTTGCAGCCGATAGGTACTTAACCAAGACTTTTTCACAAAAAACGTAAAGGTCAACATCATCTTCATAGCGTTTGTCCCGGCTGTTTTGCTACGGCTCATGAGAGCCTGATGGAGCCTCAAACCGTGAAGGTCTACTCTAATCTACTGTACCTAGCTGTACCTCTGTCTTCATGTATTATTTGTGTTTCCATGTACAATTATTCTGAGGTTGTGCAATAAAGAGGATTTGTATTGTATGTCATGATGAAATTAATATCAAGTAATCAGGTTTGCTATTCCTTATAGCTGTGTTAAAATGTGATGTGCCATAAACTTCTAAATGACGATTGCAATAAACCAGTTAAATTCGTAATAATATGGTATTTGACAACATTAAAAATATATAACGAATTCCTGTCATCCTGAAAGATAATAAACTAATAATAGTTATTTGTTATACAAGGGTGCAAAGTTGTATTTTACCCGCGAGTGTGGAATTGAAACACGAGCAAGTGAAAGGATTCTATAGTTGAACCACGAGCGAAGCGAGTGCTTCTAAACTAGAATCCTGAGCGTAGCGAGTGTTTTAACACACGAGAAGTAAAATAAATTTGCACCCGTGTGTAACACAAAACTTTTCCCCTCACTATAGCGAGGAAAGTGCAACATCCACAGGCGTTAGATCATCTTCATCAACTGGAATCACTCATTTTTTAACAATATTATAACAAATAATTTTTAAGAAAAAAAACCGACTTCAATGGGAGATGCCGCTGAAAGTTTACTTATTGTTGATGGTGCACTCTTAGATTCCAGACAATGAAATCCATCTTTTGACTAATTTTGCCTATTTGCCTAATTATTATAATATTGCCTAATAATGTAGAAAATGAGGTAAAACCAACCACTTTTCTAGTAGCATTTCGTTTTTGTAAGGGTCGCAGTTCTAACCTAACCTAACCTAACCTACTTATCTGATAGCATTTCGTTTCTGTAAGGGTCACAGTTCTAACCTAACCTAACCCACTTTTCTAGTAGCATTTCCGGGTCCGGGTCTGGGTCCGGATCCGAGTCCGGGTCCGTGTCCGGCTGTCCGGGTCCAAGTTTTGGTCAGAGTTCGGTCCGGGTCCGGATCCGAGTTGGGGTCCATGTCCAGACCCGGGTCCGGGTCCGAGTCCGGGTCCAAGTTTGGGTCTGGGTCCATAAGGAAGAGAACAAATCGCCAAACGTGAACTATGTGTCATTGAAGAGTTCCATTCTGATCATCATCAGCAGTTCCACTTAATCAAATTTCACTTTTTTAAATGTAAATGCTGGATTTGTTGATGAAAATACAAAAATCACAATATGTATGCCTTTCACATTTGAGGAGTTCCCTCGATTCCTCATGGATCCCATCATCAGAACTCGAGCTTGACAAAAATGTTTCTTGAAAACCTAACTTGCTTAACAAACATAACGAAGAGGACAAATCGCCTAACGTGAACTATGCGTCATTGAAGAGTTCCGTTCTGATCATCATCAGCAGTTCCACTTCATCAAATGTCACTTTTTTAAATGTAAGTGCTTGATTTGTTGATGAAAATACTAAAATCACTATATTTAAGCCCTTAACATTTGAGGAGTTCCCTCGATTCCTCATGGATCCCATCATCAGAACTGCGTTTTGACAAAAACGGGACCAATCTGTATGTATATACTTACAATCAAAAAAAGAATTTTCAAAATCGGTCCAGAAATGACGGAGTTATGGAGTAACAAACATTAAAAAAAAACACAACCGAATTGATAACCTCCTCCTTTTGAAATCTTGAAGTCGGTTAAAAACTGGAAATTCTGTACTTTTACGTGAGAAGTTTTTAAGTAAAATTTTTGTTGACAATGTTGACATTTCTGACGTATGAAATGTCAATGATGCGTTTTGAAATTGCATCGACTTAACTTGTGCGTTTAGAATTATATTTAACATAATTATTAAAAAACAAACGTTTATTATGGAATTTTAAGGTTTGTGACTTAAAATCATTAAATAAAGCTAAATCTGGTGTTTTTTATTAGATTCTCAAACCATTTATTTAATGATAATTAATTAGTTTTTCGAAAATAAACGAAAGAAAATTTAATATTTTTTGAAATTTCATCAGGGACGTGAACGCTCTGTGATTGGTCAACGCTCGGATGACGTGACACGCGGGTAAACATTCTTGATTGCCTTGAGTGTTTTAACTGTTTTATTTGTATTTAGTTAATTTTAGTTATTGTTCCACAGTTTTCTTATATATTAGCACAATATTCATAAGAATCTCAAAATGGAGCCGAAATATGTGAAAGCTGATATCGGCAACCTACCAGACATAGACGCATTAATGGTTGCACTTTTCTTTAAAGATAATCCGGATGCTGCGGAACTTAGAAATGTAAAAACACCTGTGTGAGTATACGTAGAAATTGTTTATTTACGAACATTTCGATTTCGATGATACGAATACGACGACGATATATATGCGATATATATACTGCACTTTAGTTTGAAAGAAAAAGTATGCTACTAACTACCTACTAATGCTGAAAGAGCTATGTTATGAGGTTATGTAGTAATACATTAAATACCTAGATCTTGTTTCGTTAAATACAACAAAATCCGCTGCTTTAACTACCATATTTATTTACAGTTAAATATTACTTACATCGAAGTGGTCTTCACACATAAAAACATTTGTATGCGCTAAAATGCTCTTTGGGTCTCCTCGCGCTAGTTTTAAACACATTTTTCTTTTTTTGGGATTCGTTGGAACGGAAACAAACAATTTGTCTGGATTTTTTATAGTCGTACTTGAACATTGCGGCACTATACACCATTTATATACCATTTAACAGTGAAATAATCAATTCAATGCACATAAACCATAAGATTTACTAAGGTCATTGACTGAGTCTACTCGCGTGTGACGTCACACGTGTCACGTGATTAACCCCTTTGCAAAAACAGCGTTTAAGGCGCGTTCAAAATAAATAAACTTTAACATTGTTTTTTTATATTTAATACAGTAAATTTCACGGAAATATCAATGTAGTGTAATTATTAAGTCATAAACAATCAATTAAAACCATTTTCAAAAATTTGTCAAATAGCCTATTATCACTAAAATTTTATTGGTCCTACGAACTTATAAGGATTTTACTAGTTCTTGGTTGAGTTAGTTACCAACGTTCGTCAAAAGGTTGGCAGCACGTTAGTAACGCTTTGATTTGAATACTATACGGCCGCTTTGCAGGATATATTTTACCACCCACAAGGGAATCATAATTTTCTTCGACAAAGAAAGTAAAGTAAAGGAAATTGTCAAGTTAAGATTACTGACCAATGGCCATTTAGTATGTATCCCATTCCGACACACCTGCAGATATTATTGGCCTTAATCAAATTCTAAAGAATAAATAATAAAATTTGTTTATTAAACAGTGTAGATAGTCACAATATCGTTATCCGTTTCCACAGAGCACTGACTAAGCGTAAGCAATTGACGCCTGACCCAAATCCAGCGGATGTTGCAGTTTTCACGTAAATAGATGGCAAATAAAAAACGTTTCAAAAGAATTCGGAGTAACTGAATAAGAAGTACTTGGAACAGTGACATCCGAGGAGAAGTTGTTCGTGTATTTTAGGTTAGGTGTTAGGCAATAAGATGCCTATAGTATACCTACATAAGTACTATGTATATTCGAGAATTCTACCAGTCGTGGGCGCGTATTTCATGAGATCGCAGTCATCTTAATGTTTATACCTACCTCATTTCTGCTCTGGATATTATTGAAAATGAAAATATTTTCACACAATTGAATGTATATCAACCACTACTATACCCCTTCGTCTGATTTATTTCGAATTGGTATTTATTATAAGAGAAGCTATATAAAAAATTGTATGGAATTTATAATAATTATATTAATCAAAAATCGAATAAAATACATCAATCATCGAATTTAAACTGTTGTGAGACATACTAACATTAAATCATTTTACGGTTCGGTTCGGTTCATGTCGCGCGAGTGACTAAAACAAATGAGTCTAAACCGTAAAATAATTTAATTTTAAAATACATCAAATTATGTAATAATATTTTCCAGAAATGTCAATGTCCAGAGAGGAAAATGGGGACTACGTTTATATGGAGAAGCAGTCACCCCACTCGTCCCCTTCCTCTTAAGCAGACCAATGCCTTCAATAGCCAGTCCAGTGTAGTTTTGACAGTTTAGTTGTTTGAGGACTACATCAATTCAATCGTTGACTTTGTATTTTAAGAGGATACACTACACCGTTGCCGCGCGAAATCGCCTTTTCATACAAACGTGGACAAATGATATTAATCCTCCTCTGGATATTAACATTATTAAAAATATTTTGACAGTTTGTCGTATATCAACTACAGCTATGCCCCTATGTTTGTTTTTTTGGAATCTTTAATTATAAGTTAGGAGCATTTTAAAATTTGTATGAAATCTGTTTTTCGCTCCAAATTTTTTCAAAAATAAAAAAGTCAAACATATATTATAGCTATGGTTAATATACATCAAAATATGCTAGTAAACCGCTAAAACGCACTTTCATTCTTGTCTTTAAATAAACTCTTAAAATAAACCTAAAAATTATAGTCTGAACACTACTGCCCGCCCTCAGAAGAATGTCAAACACGTATTCGAGTAATATATGAATCGGTACCTCATCGAATAATGCACACTTTTTTTGTCGGGATCGTGCGCGCGCAGGTGGTTACTTGGTTGGTACGCAAAAAACTCGGGGACCTGCGTAAAATGCGATTTCCCCGCACAAAAACCACAAAGTTAACCAGACACTTATATTTTAAGTAAATCTTATGTAGTTACATTGTATGTATTTAAATTGTATCTATATTCGTATAATTGTATCTATAGTTATCAATCACTTAAACTAGTAAGGCTAATTAGATTGTTTTCTTACCTTTATCTGGTTAAACTAAATATAGAATCAAATAACCTAACTGGTAATAATATTGACACTATACAATTTAGATAAAGATTTCTATAATAAAATGTGTTAATGCTATACATTTTAAAACTATTAACGTCGACACGGTTGAATTACTGCGAAGAATTCCTTAAAAAACAGTCAAATATCAATTAATAGATTCTGTGAAACCTTTTCAGACGTTTAGTTATTAATTGTCGATATATGTATTACAAAAACGGCGCCTACACGTTTTTTAAACATCCGTCAACGATCAATGGCTAATTTGTGATTTTTCACACACACCCAGCTATTAAGAATTAAATTAAATTTAAAATATAATAATGGCACCATGTTAAAAAAATATGTTTTCACAGTTAAGAGAATTTATAGTTTAGATATTATTAGATCTACCGTCTAATGGTTATCTATTCTAAACATTAGATCTCATTGAACTTTATCTATACCGAATACATTTATTGTATATAGGCAATATAATATATTGGTAGATAGATACCTATCTCTCGAGTCTCGTGTTTACCTATTTTAATAATATTTTAAGCTCTGTATTGAATAGTTTTATTTTACTGTATCAATTAATCATAACAGGTATAGGAAAGTTGTTAAAAAATATTTTTGATATGAGATTGGCTGGCATCCACTGTAGAATATTGAAGTAATTGTAGCGTGTTCCGAGCGGACGCGGACGGCCAGCGGCCAGTCGGCCACCCGCCACCCGTAGGTCCCGTAGCCCGCAGATCTCTGAATAAATGAAACCCGACCAAAGTTGATAAGAGGCGGGGTTCAACTCAGGCGGCAGCGGCACGCTCCACTATACATATGATTTTTTTTCTAAACCTGCTCTTTTTTCTCGGTCAGGACAGCTGTTGTTTGATGACCACTCATAGTGTTCAGTTTTTTCATTCCACTATTCGGTCACGTTGCTAAACGAAACCACGGTAGAAAAGATTTTATGCCATTCAAGTAGCAGATGGTAACAGTAACAGCCCAATTATCCATTTCAGTTTGCAGAAGTCAGCAGTGATAATATAAATAAAGTTACGTAGCTTAGGTCAGTTTAGTTACAACGTTATTTTTATTAGTATTGTAATTACATATTTTTAAGATGCCTTCGTGGATTTGCATGCTGTTGTACACAGCTGAAAAGGTGAAACAAACCACTGGTTACTTACATTAAG
Source organism: Cydia strobilella (assembly GCF_947568885.1). Classification (NCBI taxonomy): domain Eukaryota; kingdom Metazoa; phylum Arthropoda; class Insecta; order Lepidoptera; family Tortricidae; genus Cydia; species Cydia strobilella. Next base: position 37,008,408 of record NC_086068.1, read on the forward strand.
ACCTGTAAACGTGACCCTTTTTTTGCAAATAAAAATTATTGTATAGTATTGTACAAAATTATTATTGGTATCAACTTGGTGGACAGTTGGGAATAACCCGAAATTTCATTAATTTCATTCTTAATTCATTTATCATATAAATGTTATCTATTTACATGTATGATCGTTTACATATAAATATATTATATATTGTTCTTTTTTTAAAACGACAACGACACATTCTTCCCGTGCCTGTGTGCGATACGAATTACGTCTGCAGTATTTTCCATATGTGTTTAATTAAAAGCACGTAGAGATTATCTGGCACTAACAATTTATTCTAAGCCATGCTGTTATCAGTTAATAGGCTTCTCAATAGGTACCTAATACATAGAAAGGAAGAATTCGACTTCACATTTATTTTATCATCAGTACCTATCCTAACAATAATTGGACCATTAAGGGGACAAACTTTTTAATATTATAAATGAAATAAATATCTATAGATGGGTTATTGGTAGGGTTCCGTAGTCAACTAGGAATAGTTTCGCCATGTCCGTCTGTTTCTCTGTCTGTCCGTCGGGCAAAGTGATAAATTTATTACTTTGGCCTATCCATATTAATAATGCCCGACGGCCCGTGGTCCATTTGATAAATCAAGGTTTGAGATCACTTGGACCGAGCAGTATGTATACTTCCTTACTTCTAGCCGGGCAACGTGATAAATTTGGTCGCGCCGTGGTGGAAGCAGTTTATTTCTACAAATACAGTACAACGTACAACGTAGTTTAGTTTACAAATAATACAAAAGGTAATCACGGTCTATATCCCGGTCAATATAAGTCCAGTTTATTTCTGTGGGGGGTGGTAGTTCTAATCTAACCTAAACCAATCTTCTGTAAGCAGTTCCTTTATGTGCTAGGTTGCAGTTCTAAGTTTCATTACATTGCCCAAGGTACGTCATTATTCATACTGACCGGTCAAAGTTTTAATTACATTGCCCACTTGATGCGGGCATTGTGTATTATTCACAGTGACCAGACTTATCAAGTTGCCCATAACATATACATACACATTGGTCCCGTTTTTGTTAAAACCCAGTTTCGATGAAGGAATCTATGAGAAATCGAGGGAACGGAACTCCTCAAATCTTAACCGGACCCGGATCCGAACCTGGACCTGAACCCGCACCTGAACCTAGATCTGGACCTGGACCTAGACCTGGACTTATCTAGAAAACAAGCATTTGCATTTAGATTTAGATTTGAAATGGAACTGCTCAGGAAGACCAGAACTCTCCTCTCCTGAGAAGACTCCCGTACGACAATATATAGTAGCTTATGCAACTGATACATAATGAGCGGCTTTAAAACACGAGTGTGGTAATCATACGTATTTGTATACAGGGGTGCTAATCTAATAGTTTAACTGACCGTACAGGTCAAGGGATTTAATGTCAGTACCATTTCGTACCTTGTCACAGTGACAATATTATGAGGTCAATAGCGACTTTTATATTAATTGTTACTGTGACAAGGTGCGAAATCTTACGGAAATTAAATGATTTGACTGTACATGATACTTCCCGTTCTCGTTCAAGGCAGTGTATTGTGAAGGACGGGTACTTAACTACGGAACTCTACATTGAGCATGACCCGACATGCTCTTGGCCATTTTTTTAAGTCTGATCGGTCGGCACAAATAATCGGGATAAACGCACCCTTTCCTAACTTTTGAAAACATATTAAGGCCACCGGATTAGTAGGCAGAAATTGTTTTATCTTGTTTTATCTAAACATTAAACTAAGTATTAATTAATTAAAATGACAATAGTCCGATGAGGAATAGTCAATAGCCGAGTAGTTGGGCATACAAACACGTTCCGAGTAACGAGTGTGACAATATCAGTCACGCAATCGACACCACCACCTGTAGCTTAAACTTAGGTAAGGATACAACATTTCTTAATCCGATTTAAAATCTGAAACATCACCCCATTTGATGTCGGTAGCGATAGACAAATCTCCTCGTCTTGTTCAATCGTTTAGTTTCTTGCTCGAGCGTTATGGTTACACGTCGAAAATTATGCGCTTGATCAATTGATCACAGTAACCACAGACCACAGAGGGTTTTTTTTTTCAACCCTCCAAGCTGAATACTCTACAACTTGTCTATTCGAAGTCACGAGAAAACACGGCGAAATCATACATTTACAGGGTGGACAGTGGACACCGTAGTAAAAATTCTTAATTCATCTGGCACAATATAGACTTGAAAAAACACCATTTATACACCTCACTTGTGTGAATTCTTAGGTAGGTACAGTTTTCACATGTTACGAGTGGCGTGCGCGTAGTGTACTCGTACGGATGTACCTTTCGCCGGTTGTTTTTATTTTCCCACGAGTAAATTTTTGTCTGAAGGTTCCTATTACCTATTAGGTATACTTACCTACTCTGTATTGACGGAAATTGAAACAAGCATTACTTATACGCAGCCTCTTCTACTGTTGGTTGTTAGTGAAACGGTTCCTAATGAATGTTTCACATTCGGTTCTCATAATGTTACATACCAAAAAAAATGGATAAGTAAAAGCAAAGCGGTATTTATTTGTTGTTTACACAGTCGCGATTTATTAACATGCTGATACGGATCCATCTAGAAAATTCGCCATTTCATGGAATTTTAACGTATCTTTATAATATTATACATACGTTTTAGATACAATAGGCACTAGTATCTATAGGTACTGAATATAGTTGTAAAATAATAATAACAATAAACCCAATACTTCCGTCGGGCTCGGGCCTATGAAAACGAAATAAGTAGTTTACGGGTAGGGTATATAATAGACATATGCCTTTACAAAGATCCAACTTCTGCAACATTTGCAATTATTATTTTAAGATGAATCCCTGTCAAGCAAATGTCAGGATTATTTATTTAAAAGAAAGTTTTTATTGTAAAAAATATGGAAAGGAAATGCAAAAACGCAAGTGGGTACCTGCACTGTCCCTTTACAGCCACATGCACATTCCTTTTTCAAATGTTATCCCAGATATTACCTTGTCAAAAAAATACCTTGGGCGAGTTATGCATCTTTAAGCAAAAACGTTATAATAATAACGATTGCAAACTCTTTGTTCAGTTATTTATTGAAATAGATTTGAATAAAAAAGGTGCCCAAATCATACTTTCACCCTTTTGTAGATGTCCCATGAATCTTCAAGACGTTCGTTCGTGAGAATAGTTCACAATACACATTGGGGTTATATACGTATTTTGGTAAATTTAGTTCAGAATAAAACAATAAGTAATTAAATTAATTACGTTTTGTCATTGTTATATTATAACGTGTAATTTTTTTCTGTTGCTGGAAAGTAGACAAAATGCTGATAAAAATAACTATCTAGATATTGAATAAATTAAGTACGATTATATACCTAACACTATTGTTAGACAGGTGCCCTGTTTATCAAAAGCTTGTAGCTTGTAATACAAGTGGAAGTCCCTTTCTAACAAAAGCTGTCAAAAAGTGAGTTCCGCTTGTATTACAAGCTACAAGCTTTTGATAAACAGGGCACAGGTGGGCCCAGTAATTAATAATTAAGACTTATAAAATAAATCTTATAATGTTCTCTTCAAACGATAATACATACTTTTAAAACTTATGAAGTTTTTAAACTTCCTATTTTTCATACAAATTAATTATTAGGTTCAATGTACCTACACTATCATCATATGTTGTAATTGACGTTGTTTGTCACGCTTTAAACATATCTACTAGAGTTCGCAATACCTACCTACATTCTACATTGCTTCCTACAACGAACTTTGATGTGTACTAAAAATGAAAATACAAGTTATTATTTGTATGTTTTTCCCATCACGGAACAATGGTGTTCCGGACCTTTGAGAGACGTGCGCGGAACCGAAGCCAACACGTAGAGGCCCTTTTGACACGAAATAAAATGAAAATTTAAATGTAAGGGGTGTACCCTTACAGGAGCGGATGGGACGTCATAGTACGCACGCAGAGGCAGCACCCCACCCGCCAGGGTGTAAGGACTACTGACAGTTATCAGGAATCTAAAATGAACTAGTTTATTCGGTGAAAGCGATGGACTAAGTACTGAACTATGAAATAAGAAACCGGACGCCTGCCAATAAAACGGCATGCAATTTTATTTCGGGCAGACGGTGACAAGTTATTTATTATTAAAAGTCGATGAACAAATGTTGGTCAGTTTGAGGAGTACGGCCTACAGTTTAATTTATTGCTCGTGTTACAGGACCACCCCACCCAGTATAAGTAAAGTAAAGTATTATAGTTTTACCTTAGGCAAAAACTTTAGAGATTATTTCATGAAATAAATAGGTAGCCCAATATTAATATTTTGCCAATGCACTTGACTAGTGATATACCTATAATTGGCACTTATTTTAGGGTTCCGTAGTTCTAGAAACTCTTATAGATTCGCGTATTACGTAACTATACCTTTTTGCATGTCATGTACATGTAAAAGTACTTACATCCATGTTACTTTACTAATAGCCCTCGATCAAGGCAGCCGATTGGGACGGACGGGTAACTACGAAACCCTACTCTGAGCACGGCCCGACATGTTCTTGGCCGGTTTATTTTTATTTTTTGTACTTAATGTCATATTTTGTACCTTAATAAAGAAATGTAGAAATAAGTAAATGTAGATTTCTTTGTATAGGTAAGTAAGTACCTAACATTTGACCATTAACATTTTATATATTTATGAACTGATTATTCATTGCATACTAAACGCAAATAATTCTGAATGTCGTTGACGACTTCGAATGACATTCGTCGTCGTAATTACCTACCAAAAGTATTTAACCAACATTTGACCCATAATTAACAAAATTCACCCATGAATTTTGAAGTTTAGAAAGCGAATGAGTACCTCTTGCCATTCATATTTAATTCGTTAGTAATAAATAAAACCCACACAAAAACAGAGGCAGGATTTCACAGCGCTGAATAGATTTATTTGTAGAATCACTATTGTCATGTGGGTTGTATTTTCTTTTAATTTACATTTTGTTTTTGCCCTTTTTTTAAAACAATATAAACAATTGCTTTAGGTACATAAAAAGTGCCCGCCGATGGCAATAATGCCAAAGTTTACATTGTATATGCAAATATCTATCTGTATTCAGCGAGAACAATGCGCGGCGTCCGACTGTGCTGACGGTCATAAAAAGCTTAGAAAATCGCCAAATAGATTGTTCCAAATATTACCGGCTAACGGCACTTCCACGCGGCCGCATTAAAAAAGGGTTGCCCGTCACAGACTGTCAAAGGCGGCCGGTTCTTGCCAGCCAAATCCCTTTAACTTGATTAATAGACAATGGCGTTAAGATTCGGTGTATTGTGTACTGTAGTTTGTCTTCGTTTACATAATAAGAGAATAACGGAAAATGGCGTAGGGCCGAATAACTTAAATTAGCCGACAAAGCGTGTTATTAAAATTAGAGATAACCTAATGTGTATTTGCTATTATTACTTTAAACAAACAATTTTCCAAACATATTTAGTAGTCAATGATACTTGTCGAGTACCTAACGATAGTACATTACTACAAAGGCCCAATGCTGCAAAGCGGCTTGTCTGCTACAAAGTTAATATACATCAAATTATGTAATAGCTATTTATGCAACAAGTGCGGAAATCATCTTTACGCACTTGTATCCTACAATGTTTTACTATGCATTGTGCGAGTAAATAAAAAAAACATATAATGGCAAATAAGTTTAATTATTAAAAAATTGTAAACAAAAAGCACTAGTGCGGAAAAGTATTACTTTCCGCATGATATGGCTCCGTAGGAAACGCACTTTTCGAGCACATGCATTGTAAAAACATTTTTCATAATGTCAATATCCAGAGAGGAAAATGGGGACTGCGTTTGTATGGAGAAACCGCAGTTCCCTTGTCTTTTGATCACGCGACACGCGTCGCGCCCTATATTGAAGTTTTAGGTTATTTAATGGTTTTTTGTTTATATTAACACGCTTTTTTGAGATAGGCACTATACACACCAGAATAATTATTTTCACCTCAGCAGCTCGAACAAGCCTACTTTCGTCACTCCCTGGAGTGAGGAATGTCCAGGGAGTGAAACAAAGTAGCTTTTTAATTTAGTGAAGGCCATGAACTGCTCTATACTTTTATTACATTTTTGTTACGATATGGTATGGTGTGGTATGGTATGGTATGGTGTGGTGTGGTATAGTATGGTATGGTATGGCATGGTGTGGTATGGTATGGTATGGTATGGTATGGTATGGTATGGTATGGTATGGTGTGGTATGGTATGGTTGTATGGTATGGTATGGTATGGTGTGGTTTGGTATGGTTGTATGGTATGGTATTGTATGGTATGGTATGGTGTGCTATGGTATGGTATGGTGTGGTATGGTATTGTATGGTATGGTATGGTGTGGTATGGTATGGTATGGTATGGTGTGGTATTGTATGGTATGGTATGGTATGGTATGGTATTGTATGGTATGGTATGGTGTGGTATGGTATGCTATGGTATGGTATGGTATGGCATTATATTACATATTATATTACATTTTTTTTCTGTTTATTCTGTGTAATTCGAAATATATTTTAAACTAATATGTTCTACTGAGGTGAAAAATTATGTGTGCAACACGAGAGCAAAGTTATTTTACATTTCGTGTTTTTGAGTCCCTTGCTACGCTCAAGATTCTACCTTAGAATCACTCAATTCATTCAATTATAGAATCTTTCGCTTTCTCGGGACTCAAAATAAACACTCGCAAGAAAAACCAACTTTCCTCTCTTGTTGCACAAATAACTATTGCCGGCCTTGTATTCATAAAATGGCCGCGCTTCGCTCTGCCCTTAATATCACACACGGTGGGCTAGTCGCTATATCCCAGCCTTTGTTTGTAGTAATGTACTATGTATTAGTGTCACACGAAGTTTTTGCGTGGAAATAGGTACAACTACAACCTAGAGCCGTCGTAGAGCCCACAGGCCTGTCCAGGGACGACGGAAAACGGCCGGACGGCTCTTGTCCCCTGGAAGTTGGGCCGGCCCCTAGTATGGGACGCGACGTGCGTCGATACACTTGCACAGACACCTTCCAGGGACCTCGACCAAGGCTGGGTCAGCCGCCGCAGCGGCCGAGCACCTCAAACGGCGCAAATATGCTGCCATTGATTCTGGTTGCATGTTTGAGCCGTTTGGGATGGAGACTGGAGACCCTCGGGCCTTGGGGACCCGGAGCACACTGTATATTTAGGGAGCTAGCGAAGCGTCTCACTGATGCTACGGGTGACCAGAGGGCTGGTTACTTCCTTGCCCAGCGAATTGGCATCGCCATTTAGCGCGGCAATGCTACCAGCCTTCTGGGCACCTTACCATCCGGCCACGAGCTAGCTCCCATTTTTTACTTGTAAATATATGTAGATATTTTTAGTTAATTTAATTATTTATGTTTTTATATTTTTATGTTTGTTAGAAATAAATTTATTATTATTATTTATAGATAATTTTAGGAATATACTACAACCTAAAGTAAAAGCCAACGTTCTACGTACTACCACTACCATACGAAAATCCATTAGGTATGTTGTTGTGGTTAACTATTAAATTATGAGCGGCTGATTAGTCGTCGGTAGGTAGACCTAGTTCTAAACTAAGCTGCTTAATAATTACATATTATGTAATTTTCAAAATTATAATAGCGTAAGAATTTAGTTCAGTGGAATTAGTGGAAGGGCTATACAATTGTATACATAAGTATACTAAAATAACTAGGTTGACAAACTTATTTATTTAGAAATGTTGTTTACTAGCTAAAGTTTCCATTGATACTGGTTACTCAAATAATGGTATCACTCTGTTGTTTTGCTCATGTATCTACAACAAATATTGAAACAAGTATTGATATTTTCTCACTCGTAATAAGGCCATGTTTTAACAGGTACTTACGTATTAAAAATGCATCTAATTACATTCCTTTTAATATAGTATATGTCGCAGGCATTTTGTAAACAATCCGCCGTTTAGAAACGGCGTCGTTAATTTACAAACGTTTTCACGTTTGTAAAATGACGACGCCGTTTGTAAAATGCCAAAGGCAAATTATAAAAAGTCCGCATTTTGTAAAATACCTTATGACATTAACAGTCGAAATTTTGGTCGAATTAGTTCTTTAATTTACCACGAGTGCCGCTGCACATCAAAACTATGAAAAACACTGGGGTGTCCATCAAATCTGGAGTTCGTCGGGCTATTTCTTTTAAATAAAAAATAATTCACAACTTAACTAGACGGAGCCCCGCTTCGCGCGGTTCGTTTTTCTGGGCGGTTTGCCCTTCGGGCATCTGATGCTACATAACGAACCTAACCTACCTACCTATTGATTTAGTGTGACGTCCGTGAAAACATTACACTGGGGAAAAAAGCGTAGGTAGATAACAAGTAGGTTAGGTTCGTTAGGTAGCTTCAGATGCCCGAAGGGCAAACCGCCCAGAAATAGAAGCCCCGCGAAGTGCTACTTGCCAGCCAATTATTAAAAAGCTGAAATTACACGATTGCTGCTCGGTATTTCAGGCCGAACTACTCACCATACGATTAGGACTCCGATATGCGCTACGTGACAAAGCTGATCAACTCAAAATTCATGTGTTTTCAGATAGCAAATCAAGCCTTACTGAAATATCTAATCCAAATAGCTACAATCATCTAGTTAACGAAATACAAATCCTGGTACATGGACATGAACAAAACACCAAAGTTGAACTATTTTGGACCAAAGCACATTGTGGTATCCGTGGTAACGAGCTTGCAGACACTGCAGAGAAAAAACGATAATTGCAATTTCCTTGTTTTCCACGGCTTCTAACTCTTCTAAGCGATAGCAATGTTACGTGCTGACGTCACGATGTAATGCCATTTTGTATGAAGCGTTTCGTCAGTAAAGTACGGGTTCCAGACTTTGACCATCATTTATGACTTTTGTATTGCTTTAAGACAATGGGTCCCATACAGACATTTGATCCTCAAAAAGTCAAAACAACTCGACTCGCTCGACTGATACCATTCCTAAATAAATTTAGAATATCCTATTTGCCTTCTGCAATTTACAATTTGCGTTTTCACCTTTGTAAATTGACGACGCCGTTTGTAAACGGCGGATTCTTACAATTTGCCAGCGACATATATACAAAAACCGGCCAAGTGCGAGTCGGACTCGCGCACCGAGGGTTCCGTACATTACACAATTTAAACAATAGTAAATTGCGATTTACGATTTATGACGTATTAAAAAAAAACTACTTACTATAGATCTCGTTCAAACCAATTTTCGGTGGAAATTTGCATGGTAATATATATTTTTTTTAGTTTTATCATTCTCTTGTTTTAGAAGTTACAGGGTTAGAAGTTTCACACACATTTTACCACTTTGGAAGTGTCTCTCGCGCAAACTATTCAGTTTAGAAAAAAATGATATTAGAAACCTCAATATCATTTTTGAAGACCTATCCATAGATACCCCACACGTATGGGTTTGATGAAAAAAAAATTTAAGTTTCAGTCCTAAGTATGGGGAACCCCCAAAATTTATTGTTTTTTTTCTATTTTTGTGTGCAAATCTTAATGCGGTTCACAGAATACATCTACTTACCAAGTTACAACAGTATAGTTCTTATAGTTTCGGAAAAAAGTGGCTGTGACATACGGACGGACAGACAGACAGATAGACATGATGAATCCATAAGTGTTCCGTTTTTTGCTATTTGGCTACGGAACCCTAAAAACCGGACAAGTGCGAATCGGACTCGCCCATCGAGGGTTCTGTACTTTTTAGTATTTGTTGTTATAGCGGCAACAGAAATACATCATCTGTGAAAATTACAACTGTCTAGCTATCACGGTTCATGAGATACAGCCTGGTGACAGACAGACCGATAGACTAGATAGCGGAGTCTTAGTAATAAAAATAAAAATAAATAAATAAAAATCGTTTATTTCAGATCTGCATTGATCCGGTGTTAGGTGTTAGTATAAAGATTCAAAAAGTATGTTAAGTACTAAATTAAATAATAACAGTACAACTAAAAAAATATCTATCTCTAGGTAAAAACTAAAAGCTAGGTATTGGTTAGACGTGGCCACTCGGAGACCAGGAGCGCAGGTTGCCATGCTTTATTTCGCTCTGCCAATGGCCACCTCCACTCAAAACTTAGTAACAGGGCAGTCGAGGCACTCGGCCAACACCCCGAGAAGACTGTTGCCGCTGCCGCGCACCCGTCTCAGCATGGAGGCGATTCTTTTCCGCCTAATGGCGAAAAAGTCATCTACTCGCGCCTCAGCGAACATGCCGGACGCGCCGCAGTGCTTCGGCAGGGTCCCGTAATAGGGTCCCGTTTTTACCCTTTGGGAACGGATCCCTAAAAACACACGTTCGATTGTTTCCACAAGAATGTTATGTGTAGTTTTTATCTACACACATATCATAAACCCAGTAGCATTAGAGGCCACACACACGAGCGCTTAATCAACGCGCGTTAAAAAACCACTTAAATCCGCCCGCACGCTAAATTCGATTTAACGGCCAACGCTTAAAGTCGAAAATGGAACAACGCTTGATAAAAAGCGCCACCCCATCGTGTGAATAAATACACATTTATCCATTTGTGTCATTCAATAATAGATTGTTAACCAAGGGTTAAAAGGCACCCATTTCTGTCGCAGTGAGAGCGCCAATAGTCCGAGACGGAAATGGTGCCTTTCACCAGAGTTAAACACTCTACTTTTCATATCGAATGCGAGGACACCAAGCATTAAAGTTACCTAATAGACATACGGCCATGATTTTCTTCCTAAGGACTTAAATACTTGCAATCGGAGACTATTCACGTGTGAAGATAAATAACCCCTAGCGAAAAACATTTAGATTACAATATTTACGAAAACACACATTTAACAAACCTTTAACTTTAATTTTAAAATGATTTGTTCATTATAGTATCAAAATCAGAGGGATTGCCTCTTACTTTTTAATTTTTTAACTTTTTCGTTCTAAAACTCCCAATAGTCAATGGCAACTATTATTATGGCTGGCTTTTATTATGTTGGCTAGTCATTTAGCCAACATAATAAAAGTATTTAAAGAAATTTAAATATTAAATATAAATTTAATGAACAAAATAAGCATTTTAATATTATATTTTGTTTTATTTTCATTAATATAGTGCTAAATAACTTTAAAAACCCATTTAATATTGTACAAACGTTTCACTGTGGCTGTAGGTATAAGATTCTGCCTTTGCTCATTTACGCAAGTGTAAGGTTTAAAAAAAAATATTTTTGGTGTATTCCTTTGGATCCCGCCTTATAGAATCGAGTAAATACAATTCAACAAAAGAAATCAAGAATAATTTACTTTAACAATTTACTTACATAATTTTTGATAAAAAACGATTCAATGCGGGATTAGTAAAATTAGAACAATTACCAATTGTTCCAGGCGGGGAAATAAAGACACATTTTTTTAATTTTGTTTCAACCCAGTTGCTCGTGGGACGGGGACTCAGAGGAGTACACCACTTTTCTGCACTACAGCAGAAACGTATCACTTTCTGCGCAGCTTTTTTAACGCGCGTCGAAAGAGCGCTCGTACTAATGACGCCTTCGAATCGATCGAAATTGATTTTATAATTATAGTTTGTTAAGGCTGTCTCATTTCAAACATAGACAGAGAGAATCATACTATCTTTGATTCTTTGTCTTACACTAGTACTAGCACCCAAAAGAAAAGGATGAGTATAGTTTTTTTTGTTCTTATTTACTGGCAATTTGGTTTGACCAATTATACTTACATTCAAATTTAAAACATCTCAGAGAAAAGAACAATTTGATTTGACCTATATTCTAATATCAGTCGAGATAAAAAATAAATGATTATGATTATGATAACGTTTTATTCGTATTGCAATTTTGAAAAATTTCGCATGAAGAGTCTGGCTAATGAAATTTGCACCTAAAAAAGCGCGGCAATTTGAAAAAATCTGTAGCAGGCGGCTCTTTGATAATTTTTATACTTTTTATGATTTCTAGAATATGAAAATTATAAAAAGTATAAAAGTTATGCAATCCTTGTAATCATAGAGCCACCTGCTACGGATTTTATAAAATTGCCGCGTTTTTTCAGGTTCAACTTTCATCGGTCCCAGACTAGTTTGTCTTTGAATTAAAAAAAAACTACGGATGCGTGACATGCGTGAAAAAGTTTTCATTTACCGCATTTTACCGCCATTTGACGTACAGTTTATCTTTTAATTAGTTTGTGAGTATAAAATTAAATTGTTTTAAACTAACCATAGCAAAACTCCGGCAAGCTCGGTTCTCCATGCAAACGTAGTTCCGCTCTCATTTTAAAACGACTAGCTAGATTGCTCTGAAACTTTGTACTTACAATAGAATAAGGTATATCTATGTCTGTAATTAGTTTATTTAGCTTCCGATACCATAGTTAAAAAAATACAACGAATTTAATTTTTCATACAAAACTTGTTTTTGCTCTAGTTCGTGTGTTTTACAAACTGAAGCTATATAAACTAATTTCAGACCTAGATATACCTCATTTTAGTGTATGTGCAAAGTTTCATTACAATCCAAAACGTAGTTTTAAAATGAGAGCGGAACTACATGTGTATGGGAAGGTGCAATTCGGCCGAGCTTGCCGGGGACTTAAACGATATTTCGGCCACCTCATATCCGCGAGTTCCGCCAGAGATCAACGATGCCCCAATGCAGGCTGTAACATGCGGTTAGTGAATACATCATACAGAGTTTATAATATGTGCGTGTAGATAATAGTATTTTTTCTACTCGTCGAGTATAATCTGCGTATTACAACTTCATATGCAACACTACAACTAGGCCAGGAAATAAATGCCCAAAAAAAGGTATAGAGGGAAATGCTTGGAACACAACTTTTCAATTCGTAGCTTTGTTTGGACTAGTTAGGAGGAATAGGAGGCTAATAAAACTTGTAACAAATTAAATCACTTTTCATTGTGTATAAGTACAAGATATCAAAAAAATAGACCTAATAAAACTTGTAACAAATTAAATCACTTTTCATTTTGTATAAGTGGCCATGTCGCTCAGACAGACTAATGAAGCAAATGTTTCAACTACAACATAAAATAAAATGTTTTTGTTGGCTAACCAATCACAAAGCAGATGCGACGCAGCAGCGTGTTTAAGTAGGCTAATTTGCATTGAATGGTGTCTCTTTAAACAAGAAATATTTTATCGAAATGTATGAAGTTCTATTTTCAAAAATTTTGTAATTGACTAAACCGTATCGATAAAATTCTTATGCTTGAGTCGGAAGTGCCATAGACTATCCAACGTTGAAAAGAGTAAGGTTGTAGTGTTGCATATGAAGTTGTAATACACAGATTATAGTCGACGAGTAGAAAAAATAGTTCATGTAACTGTACATAATTATGCATTAAAACACTCGTGTGGTCCTTTTAAAAAACTCACTTCGTTCGTTTCTTAAACCCACACTCGTATTTTTATGCCTCATTATTTAGCATTAGCAGTCACACAACTACAATTATATACATTGCGTCAAGATCAACGTGTTATTTTGAATGAAAATACGAGTAGGTAAGCAAAGATCTATAACATAAGCAAAAGCATCATCTGTGAAAAAACAATATCCATGTTTATCTGGTAAGTACAGTCAGCATCAATAGAAGCGGATGAAACAACGCACCACACGTCAGCATCAATAGTAGCGGATGAAACAACGCACCACACGTCAGCATCGATAGTAGCGGATGAAACAATGCACCACACGTCAGCATCAATAGTAGGGAATGAAACAACGTACCACACCAAAAGCATCTGCCACCCTGGAATATTTTATGTATCTCTACAGTTCGCGTTTAAAAGTCAGATACTTTCTTACAATCTAAATGTTCTATATATAGAGACATATATTATATCTTTTTGTTAAGCTATAGGTAACACAATCCGCTACTTTAGATGCTGACTGTAGTAACCTATTTCAGGTACGAGGTACGAGTACGTCGATCTATCTAAATCTTATCGATCGATCTAAAATATATTTCGTTGATGAAGTCTCAGCGCAAGAAAGCCCTGAGATTGGAAGTAAGATTTATTTGAACACAATTAGATGTAAAAAATACCGAGGGTAAAATGTTAAGGAGGGTTGCGCACAATACCGGAAGCGTGCTTGCTTGACATTTGCCCGCCCGGCCCCGGCACCGTAGATCGGCACCACACGCGAACGTCAAAAAACGCAAATTATTTATTTTTATATTTTTAAAGCCCCTTCACAAGGGGAAGCAACAGCGCGTGCCATGCCCTTTGCGTTTTTTGTGGTTTAAAAAAAGTAGTGTGGAATTTGATAATTAAAAAATAAATACTGTTCTCTAATAGTTACTACTGGGGACATATTGATTGAATAAATGACAAGTTAAGCGTATTAGTCATAACAATGAATTCCTATGTGACTAAATTCCGTCTGTTTTGACATTCCCCTCTAAAGACATTTTTCTTAAACCTTGTTTTCCTTATTCTTCCAACTAGGGAACAAATCAATTTTTTATGTTTTTTTTTATGTGTGTTTTTAAGTAGTTGCACTACACTATATATAAACTAGCTTTTGCCCGCGACTTCGTCTGCGTGGACTTAGTAACCGCAGCTAGAGTAAGAATAGCGCCTGGAAAAATTCTCATAGCAATCTAAATTTGAGCATATTATGCACACAAATTAGCAGGCACTTCATTAATTATCTCAATTCCACCCCGCTTTTTACTTTCTTAAGGGATGATTTTCGGGATAAAAACTATCCTATGTCCTTCTCAGGGACTCAACCTATCTCTATCTATGCCAAATTTCATTTAAATCGATTCAGCGGTTTAAGCGTGAAGAGGGAACACACAGACAGACAGACTTTCGTATTTATAATATTAGTATGGATTATAAACTGGAAAAAATAATAATTGTGAGCTGATTGTTTCTTTATTCTTCTTTTCTTTGTTTACTTTTCTTTAAAGTAGGTATTCGTTGCTGCCGACTTCTTCAATTGTAAAAAAGTATATCATATGTTTAACAACTATTAAAAAGCGCCGCAATTCTTACACTTAGCTTAGACGTTTAAAGTACCTAACATGCATGTGAAAGAGCAGACACTGGCAATAAATTCATCTGTCGGGAATCAGGATTGACCCGGCACTTGCCCACTTTACTTTTAAATTGTTGCTCACACACAAAAAAGTCCCCCATATCCAAAAAACTTCCAATTACCCCACTAGTGATAAAAATCGAGGGAGCGTTTTTTACCGTGAACTTTTTATTGGGTCACGTTTTGTTAATGCTTCAAATTACTGTTTATTGAGTGATATGTGCCTTCACCTCATAAAATAGGAGGAGCGTGGTGACATAAATATGTATAAACATAATATGTTGATGGGCTGGGCGACAGTTGAAGGTACAGTCAATAGATAGTGTCAAAAATATCGGGACAAATCGTGTTTCGGTAAATAGTTGGCCACATTGGTCGACACTGTCTACTTGATGCTGACTTTACTAGAAAGATTAAGTACATAGCTGTAAGTGTAGATAGATACACATAATATGTAAAATAGAAAGCTTCGAAATTTATGTTGTTTCAGAACGAAATAGGCTTTTATGTAATTTTACAACTTAATTGTCTAATGAATGTAGAAAGGAGAGTATATTTATTTTTTAAAAAATCAGATGAAATCGTTATCATCAGATGAAATGATTATGCAGGGCTCATCGCGTGCTTATATTATCCTGCAACCGAGTGTGCAAGCCAATTTAACAGCTCATAACCGCGTGAAATCTTGATTACTTTACAGATCCGCATCTCAACTTAAATTTCAAATCAAGATATTATAATGTAACCGATCTGCTGAAGTAGGTAGCTACGCAGCTTTTGACTGACCCACCGTTACTTTATCCGTTGCACAAAAAATCTAAAGCTCTACGGTCAGTCAACAAGGATTTTAGCCCTTTGTTCGGTTTTTCGACTTCGGCCCACAATGTGTAATAATCTTCAAAAAGTGACCCCAAAGAGTGCTTGGGATTGTGCTCCGTGAATGCCGCCCATTGGATCGGACAAAACGGCAGCGGTGTTTCGAAAAAAAAATCTAATCGTGTATTTGTCCAAACCATTCTGCACACTTATACAGCATGGTACAGGTTTTTATAATAATATAGTAACAAATGCTCTTGTTAAATTCAAGTTTCTGACCTCGAAAGCCCGCCGGATCACAGTCAAATACTTGAAAAACCAGGAAATATTCAAATCTTTTTTTATTTTGAAAATTTTCTTTTCTCGTGTTAATCATAATCATAATCATAATCATTTTATTGGTAAAGCTAATTTACATGTCAGTCTGGGTACAACTTAAAAAAATTACTGGAAATAAATAATCCTTACATAGTCCTTACATGTTAAGATACTGATGCACAAAGTTACCGGTTTTTTTTAAATATCAGTAGTATATGACACACACAAGTTTTAACATAGTTAAGACATGGCAATTCATAACTATTCTGTGAGACATTTTCTTGAGTAATGACGTCATCAATAGCATGGCGCCTTATTATTGTCTTAAAGGACAAATAATGCAAATTCCACCCGTACCGTACATATGTGTTATAGTATCAAATGAAAGCTGATTAAATATGCTACACACATTTATTACAATCCGCGCCCAAGATCCGTGCATTTCCCATCTAAGGGAATATGTGCGCCTCCGGCTCGGAAATCGTTTTATTTTTCAAACCGGTTTCGTTCATTCCCCAGGAATTCGTTCCATTCGTTTCCGTTTGCGGTTACCGGTTCTGTTGAGATACCAGTTTATACCAATTCGTTCGCCTTTCGTTTTTGTGAACGAAATTAACCGCGGTTAAATTGAAAATATCGAAGCAAGATACAACAAGTAATAGAAGGAGAGAGAACGTAAATTTTTAGTTCGTGTTCCATCAATTAACCGGTTTTTAATGAACGAAATAATATAACGGTTTTGGAACCACATTAACGGGTATATCAATACCGGTTCCGACGAGCCCTGGCGCCGTTTACGGTTTTGTGGCTTAGCACACTAACTTTCGCGCAGCTTCTTACGTAAGCGAACAACTCGCGAACGCGAAGCGAAGCGGCGCCGCGCGACGCGGCGGGCCAACGGCGTTCGCGTTCGCAACGAGATCGTCCACGTAGGATACTTCTATTGGTATAAAAGGATTGATTCACCCCGCGCCGCATCGCTTCGCTTCGCGTTCGCATGTTGTTCGCCTACGTAGTACGCTGCGTGGCACTGACCGTGGGTATTATTTTTGAAAATGGGTCACCCGAATGGAAAAATATACACGCGGCTCAAGAGACAATTTGGAAAATCTAAAATTATACCACTGGTACGTATTGTATAAACTTTCAAAATTATCTCAGGTAAACCTTCATAAGTATTTAATAAGAGTTGTTTTGTATGCACAACTGAGATGGCGCCGGGCTGCTGTGACCTGTGACTCGTTGGTTATTTGACAGTTATCAAACAAGAAATTTTGGCCCACTAAATTTAACACTTTTATAACGGCCTGCACTATGCACTGTCTTTGCTTTTAGGTCCCGTCCATTTCACTTATAGCTAATAATACTTACAATTATTCAAGGGTTCATCTGGTCATAATGTCATGATTGCCGATATTTCAGCTTTGTTATTGAAATATTCGGGTATGCACTTTTTTACGAGATGGTAAAGCGCCATTTAGACGGTTCAATAACTTGCATGCGATTTTTGTTACATTACGGTATTTGGTTAATCGACAGAATTCATTGTATTCTGTAGTTAGCAATGTACCGAATATTGCCTGTAAGCTCTTGAACCGTCTACACGAGCCTTACAATTATTTTTACAATTTTAATCGCTTTTTATTTTTATTTAAAAAATATTTATTCCGGTAGTGTTACAAAAAAGTGCTTCAGAAAAACACTTTGTTGTCACAAGTGTAATTCGATTTACTACGAGTATTGTACTCGTTTTATGACGTACACAATATTAAATATTGAGAAACAAAACAGGAGATTGTTTGGATAGTTAAAACGAGACATTACAACACAAAGTCGTTATTTATTCCAACATTTTTATTCGCTATTAGGGATAACTATTGGTTTTCACTTGACTACAAAACGGGTTTATATTCTGTGTGTATATTGATTTGCGTCTTGTGTTCCACCACGTCAAAACCACAGAATAACTAATAGTACTACCGTCAAAACTACTAAGTCGATTTAAGTGAATGAGGTGTCCATCGAATCGTTTTATGACCCGCGGGTAGTATCGGCCATGTTTTTAAACAACTTTGAGAGAGAGGGTTTTTGAGAGAGAGAGGGGGGTCAGAGTTTTTCAAAGGTTACAATATAATTGGGACAAACGTGTAAAGCTAAGCGCAGATGGCGCTGCAATCGTTAAAATAAAAATAAACTTAATATCTTGTTTATGGAGTTAAGTAGCCGTAGTTCACAGCAATTTTAATTTTCTCATCGATTTTGTTTTTATTTAGGGAAGGGCAACCATTTTTTTTTAATAAGAGTTTTGAATGATTCACGGTTAGTTTCACTAGACTTATATTGACCGGGATATAGACCGTGATTACCTTTTGTATTGTTTTTGAGCTCTCGTTGAAAGCGAACGCAGCCGACGCGCAAGAATGAGGGTAGACCGAGCGCGGTCTACACAACTTTGACACCCACCCTCTATCTTCAGGCACCCGTGAACAAGATACATGTAACTGCATCGAAATATCGGGAGCTCGAAAACATTTTTTATTTATTTAGGGTTTTATGGTTTTCAAACCCATCTTTACCAATTTTCTTAGTTTGTTTGTATTCGTTACGGCCAATGTACTTATTTAAAACGGCACAGATTATGTATGTAATGTAATTCAGTAACATCGCTACTTGAGCACGTGATTTTTTAGGATAAGTAAGCCGTAGATCGGTCGTCCCGTAAGTGGGTCTGCGTAATATATATAACATGAATCTTGTATAGGTAACTATTTGATAAAACTATATATAATATTAGATGAAACATCCTGTAGCTTGGGGTGCAATGTGCGTGATGGACTGATGGGTGGCTGGGCAAGCGCACTCGCACAGCTTGTCCTAAAGGGATGGATGCGCGCCGGCCGCCGTCCGCCGTCGCACGGCAGAGTTGCCTACACACCTGCTTATTGCTACACACTAATGTAAAAATGCTCCGAACCAATATTGCAACTGGCCTAGATCCTTAAGGGTCCTCGGCAAGCTCGCGTCTCCATACAACATTATAAACGTAGCTACGCTATCATTTTAAAATGAGTATCTAGTTTGATCTGAAACTTTGTACTTACAATAGAGTCATTGTATGTGCAAAGTTTCATTACAATCTAACACGTAGTTTTAAAATGAGAACGTAATTACGTTACATTATAATTATTTCATTATTGACTTATAAATACCTGGCTCATATTATTTTAAAACGAAATTTAGCACAAGTTGAATAAGAAGGGATTTAGGTACCTTAGACTACTTCCAGAATAATGCTGTACTTCCATCAATACTCTGCGAATCAATATCGTTCGCTCTTTCATCACGTCCACATCACGTCCATCGGTAAACGAGAGGAGAAAAAATACATAACTTTTTAGGGGCCGAGCGTCCCCCTGCGGTCCCCTGCCACCGCCCCGTCCCACCGCCTCCGCGCTCCAGCTCGCACACATTCACACAAATACGTTATAAAAAATCATATAAAATGTTATCCGCTACCCGCTACCCGCTCCGGCCCGGCGCGTGCTTACAATACTCGCTATAAAATATCGTATCAAACATATTCAGTGGGAAGTAGCTTTGTTGTATGAGAAAAAAATGCTATTCAATATAAGTAGGAACGACTATTGACAGATCCGAAAATTACCGTAGATTAGAGATTGATGGTTTCTGTTTCTACCGAAACAAATTAAACTAAAAATATAAGATTTCATTTACTTCAGAAAGTTCTTCACAACAGATGTACTACCTACCTCTCTGAAATCAAACGGCCTTCTCAATGCATGAAAAATAATAATTGAAAATTTGAGTAACAAACTATATACCTACCGTTCAGCAAACAAATATTATTTTATACCTCCCTGTATTTAGATAAATGTAACAAATTTGCAAATGTATTTAAGGCATTGAGGCATTTAATAACCTTTTGTATATATCTGTGTATTCTTGCGATGATAGATTACGATAAGAATATAGACTACTCACATAAAATGTTTTAGATGATCTCACGAAAAATAAATATAACAAATTTGATAACAGTTATAACAGAAATAGACTCTTTTCTTTCACGTTCTAACCATCATAGCCCGAAAGAACATATGTTGAAGACGCTAGCGCCACTTATCAAGATTCAAATGATAGGTAACACACAAGGAAACATTGAGCAAACTAACAATGTTTTTTTCATTGCTAAAGAAAAGACCTACGTACAGATTTTGTATTACTTTCTCTTCACCAAAATATCGCCAGTAGGTATACGATCTCGATGTAATTTATTTATCGGAAACCTTTGTTTAAATAGAAAGGATTTACCGGAGCCTATCAACCAGAAAAAATAAAAAATAAAAAAGTATTGACCGGAGACTTTAAACACAATTACCTACATACAATTTCATAAAATAAACTGTCCACTCACATGAATGATCTTATAAAATACCTATTATAATTTAAAGTCACATTTCTGATCCTACTCGAATAAATTTATGTAGTATGTATCATGTAATCAGCAACATCGAAAACACAGAAGGTGAACTTCTTCCGTTAGCTCTAACGGGTCACGAGATTCTAAATATTCCAGTTATGACAAAACATATGTTCAGATATTTTTGAGCACCTCGGCCGCCCCGATATATCTGATAGCGACTGTACTATGGTGCAACAAAATATGTAGTAAATTGTGATACAAGTGTGCTACGTTGGTCATTGTCATTAGTCATTCTCATTACAATACGAGGCGATATTGTACGTTACACACGAGGCAATTGCGTACGAACAGAATATGCCCTTAAACGGATCCCCACTATTTTTGTTACACCTTAATCGATTTTTAGATCAATTTTTAGTTAAACTATATGTAAAAATGTTAGGTTATAAATATATACGTCAAATGCTAACAAAACTAGTCATACCTATTTGTTTACATTATTTAGCATGCATTTCTATTGAACTCCACTTTATATTTAATTCATAAAACAGGTTGTTAGGCTTTTAGTACAATCGTTTTAGGTCTAACCTCGAAATCCTTCCAAAGTTATGAAATTTTGTATGTATGTTAATTAAAGGTCTATTTTTCATGTCCACACTATTTCACATTTTGGGACCCCGAGGAATCGCAGCCATCTTGGAAAATGTGTATCATCCTGGAGAAATTGGCGTTTTACTCTAAATCTACGTTCTCTGTGAAAATATGATGTGAAAAAAATACATCTTGTTATAGAAAATAATAGCTGAATCCAGATTTAGCGCTTATACCCTTTCAGGGGATATTCTCCTAATAGAAAACTTGTAGGAATATGAATTCCACTTTTGTTTATACATTTGTACACGTTACATTATATTTTCACAGAGAACGTAGATTTAGAGTATAACGCAAATTTCTCCAGGATGATACACATTTTCCAAGATAGCTGCGATTCCTCGAGGTCCCCAAATGTGAAATAGTGTGGACATGAAAAAGAGACCTCTAATTAACATACATACCAAATTTCATAACTTTGGAAGGATTTCGAAGTTAGACCTAATCCGATTGTACTATTTCATAAAGTATGTAAAGGCTGACCAGGAATATATGATCACGCGCCATGTTGCGGAATTTCACTGGAACAAATTTTTTCATACTATACTTAACTGTCACCCTATACATGAGAATGAACAGCGCCCTCTTGACAATAATCATATATTACTGGTCAGGCTTTATGTAGATACTTAATAGTACATTATTGTCGAGGCTCGGAAGTAGCTACTTGCTGGCTGAGGATTCGTTTTAAACGGACGACCTTGGGAGTCCGTTTAATTGAATCCGAAGCCAGCAAGTAGCCTTCCAGCCGAGTCATATATAGTGCTTTTCTCAAAAATGGCGCAATAAATACAAATATAAAGGAAATATTTTACAGAAGCAACGTTCTTATGTATATATTTTCACAGAAAAAAGTAATAAGATTTGCTTTGCCGCCATTTGATTTTTTTAATTCAAAATAGAAGTGTATTTTTCTGCTCAAAATACGCCAACCTATTTGAGACACCTAAATAGTCGCGGTACCAACATTATAATAATCCTGTTTGGCTGTTTAATGGACCTATGCCTTTATTTGATATGGCCACTTCAACTTTTAAAAAGTTTGGAACTCGACAAATAATGGAATTTGTATGCAACATTGCAGTCCCGAAATCGAGACTGCAATGTTTTTAACTTTTTAATTTTTTGACTGGCCATAAACAACGCACTTCGCGACCTACTTTTTAACCGGCAACGTCGACATTGCCGTCCATTTTTGAGAAAATATATATTAGCATAGAGTAACTTATACTAGAGCGGTACTGTCATAGTAAATTTTGTAACCCCAGTAAATTCACTGCCATCTGTCGACACACTTTAAAACTAAAAATAAATATTTATAAAAATACGATAAAATGTATTTAAATATGGATAAATGATTTTTTTATTTGCATTAATTATTTTTATATGATTTTGACCCATGTTCTTTCACTGGTATGCGTTAAAATTATAAATAACAAACGAAACAGTCAACGCCCTCTATACGAGTGTAGGCCAAAACTAGTGGCGCCATCTGCTCGAGAATCAAATTTTCGTGATTTTCGAGGCACGTTTTTTCCTTAGACTGTATCCATCTATTACGGAGTTATATCTATCTTTGATATTAGTAAGTTAGTTTTACTAAGAACATGTTAAAAAACCTCAGACAAGTGATTTTTTCAGAGAGGCAATATTCAACGAATTCTGCCTGTCTAAATTGTCAGAGATCGTTTGATTGTTCACCCAACGGAAACTGCACAAGTCGATCACAAAGGTTAGCACAGGACTGTCGAAACTTAAAATACATTGTAATATAGAAAAAATATCAACATCTGGCTATTGTCTAGGGGTCGCGGGGGAGTCGCTATAAAATAAATAAATAACAAAATGTCGCCACCGCACGCGTCATTATTCAAGTGCGATTGACAGCCACTTCCATGGGTCTCCGTGCCGGGCCCGGCTGCGGCGGCGGCGCGCGGGCTCAATAATACGCCTACTTATTACTGCCGATGCTGAGCAACCTACAAGAACCGAACGTCCCGATATAACCCTCTTGATACTTGCCGTAATACAAAACACATTAAATGTGTTTTTTTAAACGGTTTGATTTTTATCGTTTTTTGTATCATATTATACTCAATATGTTTTACTAAACTCATATTATTTAAAAAAAATTAAAGGTTTTTTAAGACAGATTTGTTACTTTGCTATGCAATACATTGTTTTATAGTTTCACAGCGAGTTTAGGAGTTATCAAGTTACACCGTTATAGCGGTACTAGAATAACATCACGTTAAAGCCCCTTATTTTATAATCCAAATTCCAACAATTTATTTGTTAAATTTATTTTATATGAACATGAACAATGTTAACATCATCAAAAAAATTACAAACAGAATACAACAAAATTACATTAAAAAAATACCAACCACAAAAATACCTATTACTTAAAAATAACCACAATATACTTAACTAATACTAAACCTAAACTAACCCTTAAAAACTAGTCGAACAACCCACCCCGCATCGCTCCCGACGCAAAGGTGCCCATCACGCTTGCTGCGTTTCCGCGTTGAACCGCGATGGACAACCTCTGCGCCAGGAACGACCCGGAGCAGGGGTCGAGACCCCTCTCCCGAAGGCGACGCCCCAGCTCCCCGAGAAAAGTTTTCGCCTCCGCGCACCAGCACCCAGACGTCTCCACAGCAAGGGGAACGAACAAGTAGTTCGTTAGCCCCGAGTACTTGTCCCTCTTTAGGGACGCCGCCTGCTCAGCGGCTGCTCCTGCCGACCGCACGGTGCGGCCAAGGTGCGAGGCGGCAAATGTGCTGACGCAGGTGGCGTCCCACAAAAGGCACTTACCTTTCTCCCACGGCACCAGAGTCAATCCGTCCGGCCTTTTCCCATCTGACCAACTAAGACCCGGCGGCTCCAGCACACACGGGACATTGGCTGACACCAGCGCCCTTCGAACAATGTCATTCAAGGCGTGGTGCTGTGGGAACCTCCCCGCGCACCGGCAACAGCTCAAAGCATGGTGCCCGTTGTTCTCCTCCATGGACCCGCAGATGCATAGATGTGGTTGACAAACATCGCAGCCCAGACGAAGAGCAACGGCCACCCGCAACGAGTCATTGTCGAGCAGGGTGCCTAAGTTCGGGGAGGGAAGGGCGTGCAACCAAGCCCCAGATTCCGGCGCCGAAGCCGCGTTCAGCCTGGCTCTATCCGCACCAGAAGCTTGATTTAAAAGACAGCCAAACAGACGCTTAATATTGACCTCGTCCCACGAGCGCTGACGAAACGTCTGTTCAGGCACTGACGCACCCGGGTTGAGAGCCTCCCAGGCCGACAACGCATCGGAAGCGAAAGGTATTACCGCCTTGCCACCATCTAAGGATAAAATCTTAGTGACAAGGTCCACGACCCCCGCCGCCGATGCCAGGAAGGCCGGAAGACACACATCCCGCACGCGCCGTATGCCAAGTCCGCCACTCCGTATAGGCAACGAAGCCAAGTCCCACTGGTCCGGATTCAACGAGACATTCAGCACACCCTCAGCACATTCTTTCAACACCAGGTCGAACGAGTCCATGTGGCCTGGGTGCAGCCAGGCAGGTACAGTACGCAAAAAGTACGTCACCTTGGGAACGGCAAAGCAGGACCTTAACAAAGTAAGTGCCACATGAGCCGAGAGCTTTTTCAGCCTCTCACCAGCGGACCTAAGAAGCTGCTCTCTCTCCATGAATGCTTCAGGTATAGCTGCGGGGAACACGGGAGAACCCAAAAGATTAAAATTCTGGGTAGATAACTCCTTGCGGCCGGGGAGTAAGGAACAAAACAAAGAGAAGGAAGGTTGAGAGCTGGCGCTACAAGTAAAAAACTCACATTTACTAGAGTTGACTTCGAGCCCCAGCTCCCGAAAAAGTGGAAGTAGCGCAAGCAGGTCCTGTTCAACCTCCTTTGGCCTACCCCCCAGAGTGCCGTCGTCGAGGTACCACACATTTAATGGGGATCGAGATGGGGATGAGAAGTGAGGACTTATAATACAATTATTGGAGTTGACTTGAGGTCTGCTATAATAAACTCCAAAATGTAAGGATTATTTTTGTACTTACATAACTTTTAGGTAACATTTACCCACAATTGGTATCAAGTCTCGTGAATAACTATATATTTTTACCGCGGTTTTACTAAGGGACTGCCTATCTATACCTAATAATTTTAAGAACCTCTCTGGCAAAACATTTACCCCAGCTCCCGTGTCCAGTTCTAACATAATATTCTTATTGTTAATGGATAAAGTGACAGACCACTCACCATCATAATTATGTTTATTATTTACCTCATCGGTGGATTCCCCTCTTATTTCGTACACATAATTTTTTAATTCAATTTTTTTTATTGATTATTTTTAGAGGTACAATAGAAATACATAGTATACATACCTACATATTCCATGAATTTTTTGACCTAGGGTTCC
Organism: Cydia strobilella; assembly: GCF_947568885.1. Classification (NCBI taxonomy): domain Eukaryota; kingdom Metazoa; phylum Arthropoda; class Insecta; order Lepidoptera; family Tortricidae; genus Cydia; species Cydia strobilella. The sequence goes on from NC_086068.1 coordinate 37,034,302, forward strand.
TATCACTATTCGGGAACGAAACTCCGAAAAAGATATATCGACGGTAAACTATCAGGTACGATTACTTTTTTATGGGAAAATTATAGTACCGAAATAAAATTGCTAATTATAATTAATATATCATTAAATAATAAATTTAAATATTTAATAAACTTCGTAAGATTTTTTTTTTCAAAGTATTTAAACTTTATCTAATGCAAAACTGAACAAAAATGCTCATATAATTTAAAGGATAATTCTTTTTTTTTTTCTTTTTTTACGCTATATTTTGTATCCACGATTTCACACGGAAGAGTCAGACAGGTCTAAAATGTACACATGCATCATGCTAAAGACGAAGAACTAAGAAATTGATAGAAAGTTCTGATCTTTAGGAAAAATAGTCATTAAACTATCAATCAATTATTACCAAGGTTAAATCCAAGAAACTAAACTTACACTGCACTCAATGTTCAGTTATTTATATAGCTCCAAAAATATTTGGTTACGTTAAGACCCTGACCACTTAAGTTGACGTACGTCTACTATACGACGTCTCAATAACATTTACTGTTAGGTATGTGCATTCAGTTTAACAAAACAATACCTAGGCTATGTAGCAAGTACCAAGACTTGTTACATAAAAAAATATTTTGTAAGACGGGTCCGTCTTCTCTGTCCGTTTGAACAACGATGGCGAATCGCAAAGTTCATGAATAAATATAAATTCGATATTCCTTTTGAATAAAAATGTCGAATAAAAAGACGATTTATCAAAAATATCTATTCATTCGTCCGTGGCCGATAGCTGGGTAGTCATTTATAAATTTTAAATAAACATTCGTATTTCGCAAAATTGCTGGTAGCGAAATATTTTTTTTTACGGTTTCTTTGGACAAGAGTTGCTAATGAGTACGAAGAGCACACCCACGCCACGCCACGTTAGGATGACATGCAGTATCATTATGTCATTTTAATTAGATCATTTTTCTATAGGGCTTTTACTTCCTATTTAATCAAGAGTATCAAGACTTGATAATTAAGTACCTACGTTATTCCGTTAAAAGTTTGCATTCACGTAAATTGTTTTAAAGGTATATTAAGTACCCATCTAGTATAATATGTAGACATCTAACATTTCTAACTACCACACTGTACCTACTTAGTATTTCCACAAGTAGATTCTCCAAAAACTGTAATTTAGTCATGTTATAAATAATTTAAACAATACCTACTGACTGACATAATATGCGCAATATGTTTAAAAAATGAATGAATTAAATCGGTTAAGGGGTTCCCTGGCGCCAATGACCATCGTTCGTTCTGAATCCCTTAGTTTTCTAATGTAATCATATTAACATGTAATCATATTAACAGCAACGGCTTTAAGCAATATACTTAAGAGGCCCACTGACTATCAGTCCGCCGGACGATATCGGCCTGTCAGTTAGAACAAAAATTTGACAGTTCCGAACAACTGACAGGTTGATATCGTCCGGCGGACTGATAGTCAGTGGGCCCCTTTAGTACCTATCCCATATTTACTTCAAAGTTCATTGTCTTCGAGATATTTGGCATCAGTTGAATAATTTTAGGCCAAAAAACTGCTTTTCTCGCCGTAACTTTTGTGTTAATTAGTTTAAAATTAAAATCTCTGACCAGTTTTTAGAGACGTCAAAGACGAACCCAAATATACAGATTTCGTATATATGTAAGATATATACGTGATGTAAGATATATAATAAATGACAAAAAAGCCCAAAACTATACATAGTTAGATTTATATTCAATTCAGGTACTGAAATATGCCGTATACTGCGGTGATCAGTGATTAAGCAAGAAAATATATCTGAACTGAAATATGCCGTGAATTCGGTGATCAGTGATGATACGATAATGAATGTTTGTGCTGAAATATGCCGTGCAATGCGGTGATCAGTGAATAAATGAAAGAAAATGTTTGTTTTGAAATATGCCGTGTAATGCGGTGATCAGTGACAAAATGAGAATGAATGTTTGTACTGAAATATCATCATTATTTCTGTTTTGGAAATGCACCTGTCGTTTAACGTGACAAGACTGGCGGATACCTTTAAATAATCACTTAATTCCCTTTTGTCGATGATGATGATAATTTAATGATGGGAAAACACAGATCAAAAAGAAGTCTCAATAAGTCACACAGGATATTAAACGCTTCCTGAGAATCCCGAGCGTTGTTCGAGCTAATAAACTCACAAAAGGAGAGAGCCTTTATACTATCATGAAACTTTCTAATATTATCTCTACAATAGTCTTGATTTCATTAAAGGTTTAAAGCAATTGATTATGCCAGGTCATGATCAGATGATTCAAGTTGCGTTTTAAGTATGGGATCTCGTCTACGGTGAATTAGACACATGAGAAGGAGTGTGCGACCTCGTCTACGGTGACGTCCACCAAAGAAGGAGCGTGTGATCACGTTTAAGGTGACGTGCACACTTGCAAGGAATCGACGTCTACGCTGAAAAATTGTATAAAGAAATCGATGACGATGAGTGTGCAAGTTATGAAATAATGTTTTGTTTTTTATTAGTTTTCTTTTTTTGTTTAATTCGACATTTAGACTGAATACATCTCTGACAAAGTATCTAATATTTTATTGATTCCATATTTGTAATTGTTTTTTGTAAATTGTGGTTTTGTATTGCTTGTAAAAATTGACATGTAAAAGTGCCCTGTGGCCTATTTGCTGAATAAATGTTTGATGTTTAATGAATTGTATTATAAAAGTGATACATTGTCCTAGAAAGTCTTATTTTATTTTAGTTTCATTTTTATATGCTTATTGCTAATTAAGGATGTATAAGATTAAAGTTACATTTTTAGAAGACTAGTCTTTAGACGTGTTTATTGTAATTTAATCCTTAATTTTATAGAGATTCAAAATAATTATATGAGGCCATACGCCTTTTGTAGAATGGCCGAGCATTAATCGGAATTCGGAATAGGGTCATTCCTACATCAGAATGGCCGTCTGTTAGCAACACTGTTTGTAAGGATCATTATTTATTAATAGCTTATATTTTGATCATTTTTACTTTTACGATTAGCTTAAAAAAGAGTATCAGTTGACCCTTACTTGTCACTGGTTCCCGCCATCTTGAATTGTTATTAAAAGGCGGGTACACTGTGACAAGGGGCAGTTCGTGGACAGACGAGTTACAGTGTCGACGTGTTGGAATATTTATTGTAAATTGGTTGTTATTATGTTGGTAGCGAACGAATAAACTTAAAATATTGGTACAAGTATTAGTTTTCATCATCAACCCGGTGGTAACCTAACATGTATATATTTTCACAGAAAAAAGTAAAAAGATTTGCTTTGCCGCCGTTTTATTTTTTTATAATACGCCAACCTATTTGAGACACCTAAATAGTCGGGGTACCAACATTATAATAATAAGAGCTGATCATCTGTTTGGCTGTTTAATGGCCCTATGCCTTCATTTGATATGGCCACTTCAACTTTTAAAAAGTTTGGAACTCGACAAATAATGGAATTTGTATGCAACATTGCAGTCCCGAAATCGAGACTGCAATGTTTTTAACTTTTTAATTTTTTGACTGACCATAACTGACCATGACTTCGCGACCTACTTTTTAACCGGCAACGTCGTCTTTGCCGTCCATTTTTGAGAAAATTGTATTATCCCCTCCAATATTATTACGCCAGGCCGACAGTCAGCTGAGTCAGCCGTGCGGCGCACGCGCAGAAGGTTGTGTGCTGTTTGGGGTTCCTCGGGTAATACTTTTTTTTGGTCGGTTCCGTATGTTTCAACTTGTTTCTGTGTCTTCCCCGTGTGTTTCCTTTTGGTGACATTCCTTTGTACTTCATTTTTGAATGCACCGTTCTCCATGGACTCCCTGTAGGTTTGTTGGTTGATGTAATGTATTGGTTGAACCTGTGTCTGAACTAGACAGCGATATTATTTACTTATTATTTGCACTGGTTCGTACATTCGGTTGTCTTCTCGGTTACATCACCTGCGGCTCCTACGGCTTCGTTTTTCCCCACTGTTTCCTCTTGCAGCATTTCTTGCTTAATACACCACTTTTCCACATTCACTAGAAAAAAATCCTTTCCTTGTGTCGTTATGTTCTCGTACTCGGAAGCGATTTGTAGTAATCGGGACAGGTCCTGGAAGTCTTGCTTCTTTATATATAGTTTATAGCTTTTCTGCATGTTTTCGTGAATGCGGTGCAGTTTTTTCCTTTTCTGACAGGTTTCCATATCTTCTCATTAGTGTTTGCAGATCTGTGAGGTAGTCCGTGAAGTTCTCTTTGTATCTTTGTTTTCTAGCCACGATTCTAACAACCAGGCTTACTTACAATGCTTAAACAATGCTATGAACTCCTCCCATGAGTTCCATGTATTGGCGTTGTTCCTATACCACAATAAGGCTCTTCCTTGTAGGATCCGGGGTAAGGAGGTCAGAACGTCTTCTTTCATTATATTACTCGCCGATATTATAGTTCTTCTAATCTTTCTACGAATTCGACCGCGTCGTCCACGGGTCTGAATGTGAAGTTCCACTACCTTAGGGAATGTTCTTGGCTTCATCCTTCCTGTCAGGCGGTTCCATCTTCACGACTTGCTTCTTGTCTGGTGCGGTCGACGCGTCGGGATAACTAGGTCTTACTGACTAGTGCTCTCGCGGAGCGGAGGGCGATCTAGAATAGCGGCTTCGACTTACCCCAGTGCTGGGTACGGACGGGTTTGGCTTCTTCGGTTACCGTTGCTCAGCTGGCGGACGGCGGCTAAATGACGGGATTATTCTGTGAAAATTTATTACTTACGCTCTAAACGGGTAAACCTATCCTCCTGAGCTAATCACAACTCCTATTGTGAGTTTTTCGTTGGGCGCCAAATGTAATGGTTGTCGCTGAGGGCGAACCATACATGTCCTTCAGCCTGAGGGGCTTAGTCAAGGTTTCCAAGCTAACTCAGGGTATGGAAGAAGTAGAAAACACAAGTATAATGTAGATACTCTGGGTCTTTTATGCCCTTTATTAGAGATCAAGAATCTTAGACCTAATTACTCTAGTCTAGATATACTCCTGAAGGGAGCAAGCTATACACATCGATACGTAGTCGTCATACAACCGGCGTCACGCGACAATCTAGCAGCAATCCCTGGGTATGTCGGGATGGCGGAGCATTCCCCGGGGAACAGGGTTTCAGGACTAAACCTCCGGCTATCTACGCGAGAATACGCGCGGCCTATACAGGTTTAGGGAGAACGGGATACTGGGGATAACCTTACCGGCTATCTACGCGAATACGCGCGGCCATGCAAGGCTATACTACAGGGAAAGGAAGGAAGAGTCCTTCGGCTATCGACGCGAATATGCGAGGCCTATAAAGGACTCAGACCTACAGGAATTCCGGGACGAACGCGAGAACGCACGCCGCCACACCGGACTGAGCAGCCGTTGTTTCCAGCGCGGGCTCGAAACATCGACTGGCTTCCGCTAGTACTCTGTCTTCTTACACTCCCCTTTCTGGGAGCGTGAGGAGGCCATTCCTGGGCTGTGCCCATTTTGGTGGCTTCTTTCGCGGGCTGTAACAACAGCCCGGTCTGTTGGGCCAGCGTTTAAGGTGCTGGCCATTTTCTCTCTTCTTCTTTCTTATTTTTATGTTGGCCATCATGGCTTTGAGGTCATGTTGACCAATCTGTGGCTTTGTGGTGTCCTAGGGGTCTGATGGGGGCACGAGCTCACGTGGTTGGGCTCGTGGCTGGCGGGCATTTGGGAGGGGGGCGTGTAGAGGAGCTATCCCCTGCAGCAGTGTGTGTTGCGACGAGACGCCATCGAACATCCTGCGCGCAAGTTGTTCGATGAATTCGTCCAGGCTTCGTGCGAATGGGGAGGCTGCTGTGGAGCACTGGACGAAGTTATGTGCGCGCAGTTTTCGTACGCCTCACTATCTCCTCGATGCGCTGTTTTATTGTGTGGCCCCTGTCAATGGGTGACCCCTAGGTACTCCACTGTGTGCTGCCACTCGATTTCCTCGCCTAGGAGCTTGAGTGGCGGCGGGAGTCGTGCTGCTCGCGTGAGGAGCGCTTAGGTCTTGCTGACGTTCACCGAAAGCCTCCATTTGGTCAGTCACTCAGATAGGGCGTCAAGCTGGCGCTGGATCTGCGCTTTTATAGGCGCGCGGCGTCGGTGGCCGCATGGTGGAGTGTAGCCGGTGCGCTCTGCCCGCCGCGCATCGTGCTTTACCGTTCCGGTCGCTGGTGCGTTATGAAGGATAAAATAAGTGCAAAACCTGTATTTAACAACTTAGTGGGCGAAAATTGGTCTGGTTGGCATCACATATACACAGATGCGTCCAAAAGTTCTTCATATGGCTGTGTTGGGGTTGGTGTATTTCATTATCAGTATAATGTCGTACAAAAAATTAAACTGCCTCCAGAATCTTCGGTATTCACTGGAGAACTATTTGGTATTTATAAAGCGGTTGGGTATGTTTGCATGTTCAATTTAAATAAATGTGTAATTTTTTCTGATTCTAGAAGTTGCCTCCAAATTTTATTAAAATCACTTTTTAAAATGTCAAACAATTACCCTATGTTATATGACATCCGAGACATCTTATTAAAATGCGAAAAGAAAGGGCTCACTGTAAACTTTGTATGGGTGCCGAGTCATTGTGGCATTCCCGGAAATGAGAAAGCTGATCGTCTGGCCGTAGATGCTGTTGCTTCTGGTGATATATTTCCATATAAAAACTATTGTCATGGTCTTCTGTTGCTCCCCAAAAGATATCTCAGGTTAGCCTGGGAGTTCTTTTGGTTTTGGAGCAGCTTGGAATCCGGAAGCTATTCGGATAGATTCAAAACGACATCCCTTTAAAGCCATGGTTTTACAATAAAAAAATTAATAGACGCGAAATATCATGTTTAACACGAATGAGACTGGGCCATACAAGTGCTCCTTCTCATCTTGCGAGGTTTGAATTTATAGATAATCCTAAATGTGACTGTGGTGCTGAGGTGGCTGATATCAATCATATACTTTTCTCTTGTCCTTTAAACGATCGAACTGTTTTTATGGAAGCTTTACAATCCAAACATATTCCCTTTCCAACAGACATCCCTTCCTTACTTATTGATCCTGATCTTTATAATATCTTAACTTGCTTCATCTTGCGTAATAATATAAAAGTATAGTGTATTTTATTTTTTACCACATTGTATTTATTTATTTATTGTGTACCTGACCTGACCACTTTTTTTTTGTTATTACAAAATCCAAATTTCCTTTATTCCTTTCCGCGTTATTTCCTACCATAGACCTAGCATTACAATAGATGCGGCCTACCGCGTGCGCCCGTAAGGGATAGACATAGATGACGTCATAAACGTGGGGATACCATATTGGTCAAAATTACCCCAATATTTGATATCACGTTGGGGCGATTACCCTGGAGGCAAAGTATGACGGTATTAAAATTGTTGAATAAAATGTCAATGGGCCGTTCTTTTTAGGCGTATGAACAATGAAATACCTCATATAATTCGCGCAGGCGGTACAAAACTAAACATGTTTAGTAAATAAAACGTAAAATAAAATGTATTATGAGTTTTAATTTTATGAAATCACAAATCACAATCACATTATTCACACCAATTCATGTACACCACATTTAATCTTCACAACATTTGTATTTTTTTTTTTGGAATTGGAAATACGAAAAAACTTGAGGTCAAAATTACCCATAAAATTATGATATTTTCATCTGGTATCCCTAACATGATTGTTATGCAGCTAAATTAAGAAGAAGATTAAAAACGGCTGACCTCAGACTCGTCTGAGTAGCTGACAGATTACCACAAACAACCTACGTAATTTGGGCGGATAATTTTACAAATAATGTTTTGTTAATTTGCGTAAATAATTGTGATATTTTTATTGAAATCGTTTGATTCTACATTGCTTTGAGTGTAACGTAATTTTACGATGTTATTCTCACATATTGCGTTAAGAGGAAGGTGTAAAATACCGTACTTACGTGTGAAAGGTTATGTTCTCATATTTTTGCTCAGAACGGCTATTACAGCCGATTGCAGAATAATTCACCATTATTTTATCAATTCAAAACGCTAACCATCACTATGTTTTATAAGAGAAAGCACAATTTCATAGAAAACAACAATAATTAAACAAGCAACGATCAAGCATGACATGTCTCGCACTTATTTGTTTGCCACAATTTCGGTTGTGGCAGCGGTGGAAAAGTGAAACTATGACAAAGACAAAAAGTAATATATTGCTCTCTGTCACTACTACTGAAAGATACATAAGACTATCCCGTTCGGTCATTTCGCCCCACCCCTCATGACCGATCCAGAGTTAATACTAGATTCATGTTTCCTACCCTTTTACATGACGTTGGCTACGGGCAACACCGCCCTCAAGTCCACCAAGAAAAAAAAAAAAGTGTCCATCAAAAAACAGTAATTAGGCGGCGCCACCATACACCGAAATACTACCAAAAACAACCGACGTAATTTGGTCGGGTTATTTGTTGCCTTATATGGTTCATGTTATACTCATGTCCCAGAGCCTAACTAGCGCCACCGGAGGGATTAGGAACTATTATTTAAAGCTGAAAGCGGTCACTTTTGCAACAATTCTGCCATAAGAGATTGGCATCCTTTCTATACCATCCATACTGGCAACGGTTGTTTACTGTCAGACAAAAATAAATGTCGTCTCATTGTGCGTGTGTCACTAGACGTGTGCATTATTGATTTTATTGGCCAGTGAAGGTCCCTTCTCCTAAAACGTAGTGGTTTGATTAGTCTCTACAAACGTCACCAAAAAACGCTCAAACGTTAAGTTCTCTCCACACTCGTGCGCGAATCGCGGCGCAAAGCCGCGAACGCAAGTGTGGAGTCTAGTTCGCTAATCAGCGAAATCGACTGCACAAGTCCATACTCGCGTTCGCGGCTTCGCGCCGCGTAGTCTGGAGCGGACTTTAAATTGACTTGCCGATTTCTACCGCCGATTATGACATAGTATATTACCTATAAAATGGAGGTGCGTGTTTACCAAAGAATATCAATTTGTGACGCTAGTATTTTTTTAGGAGCCATTTTTTTAGAGGGCTCAAATATCACCATAAATCAAATTAGTGATTAAGTAGTAGGGGGCGCCACCATCCATCTGGGACTATCGCAGAACAAAAAACACGAAATTTCGTTATTTAACATCTCTGTCACTCTTGCATATTCGAGAAATAAAGAGGCAGATAGCGAAATTTCGGATTCGCGTTTCCCGGTAGGTCCTCTGTAAACAAACCGCCTTGATGCATCAATGTCATATTTTATTATCTCCTAAAACTTGTCAAAAACCTGTTTAAGGTACAGCATAAGTTACTCTATGGTTTACTAAAAAGGCTAGTGCTGCACTCTGGTGGCAGAACATTGCAGTATTGGAGATTACGCCAATTTATTTTCTGATCATCGGTCGATTTGATCATGCTGTCTGTATAGACCTTAATAATGCGACCACAGACTAGACCCATGAAGCGATTGTGACATTGACAATTTGACATAAAGCATCGAGCGGAATCTGCGGAATACTAAAATTCTAAGTCATCGAAACCGTGACTTTCAAAAAAATACGTAAGGAGCATACTTAGAATACAGTTAAAGTAAGGTTTATATAAAAATGTAGTCGATAGAGAATCACTCCTTGTACAATTGTGATGTCTTAAGGATTGTAGTTACGGTTAGATCATGAGATAATATTTTAGTACCCCATTGTGACAGGATGACTAAAGGTATTTGATTTACAGAATGGCGACTTCGGTGATCAATACTTATGCCGGCCCTAGCATGCCTGAATGGATGAGCACCCCGCATAGCACGGGCACCTCTATCATGGCTTGCGAGTTTGACGGCGGCGTCGTGATCGGCGCGGACTCGCGCACTACCACCGGCGCCTACATCGCCAACAGAGTCACGGACAAGCTCACCAAGATCACGGACCACATCTACTGCTGCCGCTCTGGCTCCGCGGCCGACACTCAAGCCATCGCTGACATTGTTTCTTACCATCTTAGTAAGTACTTACATCTTGATAACTTGTTAAGTCATTATGCTTATACTCATACATTGCAAAAGCTAACCTTAACCGACCAGAAGCCATTATGTACCTAACATAATGGCTTCTGGTCGCCCCTTCTTATAGCGAGCTATCCATAAATTCCTAATCACAAACACCCCAGCAACACTCAACAAACACATTAATTGCATAATGCCACATAAAAGTGAGGGTGTATTTCGTCCGTAAGCAGCTTGGCACTGTTCCCAGTCATGTCAGACAACCATCAGGTACAGTCAACCAATTTGATTCCTAGGCCACTATGGCACCATAGTGAATCAATTTGATTATCTTCTATGACTGTGCTTATTAAGTGATCGTATGTCGTGTATAAAGCGACAAGGAAATAGTGGCCTAGGAATCAAATTAGTTGACAGTACAGCTAGGCAGCATGAATGAGCATTCTCTCCCGTGCCACAAAAAATACAATGGCTCTAGTTGATTCCTTTTACGAAAACTAGATAAAATTATGTTTTTGTAATTAAAAACATACAGCCATAATACGTATTTGTAAATAATCTTAGAGAACATGATAATCTATATCTATGTATTATGAACTGACTTATACAGTATTTTTATATACACGTTACTTATACAGTGTTTTTACATACACATGACGACCGGTCTGGCCTAGTGGGTAGTGACCCTGCCTGTGAAGCCAATGGTCCTGGGTTCGAATCCCGGTAAGGGCATTTATTTGTGTGATAAGCACAGATATTTGTTCCTGAGTCATGGATGTTTTCTATGTATTTAAGTATTTGTATAAGTGTTACATATATCATTGTCTGAGTACCCACAACACAAGCCTTCTTGGGCTTACCGTGGGACTTAGTCAATTTGTGTAAGAATGTCCCTATAATATCTATTTATTTATTATTATTATTATTTATTATTACTTAGTCTACTCCATTTCAGAGTCAGAATCTTTGGTTTAAATAAAACTAAAGCATGATTTCTGACCCAGAAACGGAGTTTTTCTAGCCCGCCCTGTACATTCCCAATTCATTATAATCACTTTTGCATTCATCTATTTTGTGCACAGACTTCCATAAGATGGAGCTGGGTGAGGCTCCGCTAGTGGAAACTGCAGCATCTATTTTCCGAGAGCTTTGTTACAATTATCGTGACTCACTTGTTGCTGGGATCCTAGTCGCTGGCTGGGACAAAAGGAAAGGAGGTAATGCAAATCGTCACATAATATAGTTCATCTCTCTTATAGCACAATCGGATTAAGTCTCACCTCGATATCCTTCCAAAGATATGAAATTTGGTATGTATGTTAATTTAAGGTCTCTTTTTCATGTCCACACTATTTGACATTTGGGGACCTCGAGGAATCGCAGCCATCTTGGAAAATGTGTACCATCCTGGAGAAATTTGCGTTTTACTCTAAATATATGTTCTTTATGAAAATATGGTGTAAGGCAACATTAAAGCTTATTAAATTCTACACAAAAAAGTCCTAGATAATTTTGCGGAAAAAATGCACCTTACTGCACCGACTTAAACATAAAGTAGGGTTATGGGTTTAAATACTGAAAATCAGTACACCCTGTAGCTCAGGATTCTGGACGGATTTTTTTAAATGATATATCAGTAGTGTCGCGCGCTGGGCGGACGATATTGAAAAGATATCCCACAACTGGCTTTCGGAGGCACAAGACCGAGAACGGTGGAAGAGGTTGGAGGAGGCCTATACCCGACAGGGCTCCTAACACTATAGTATGTAAGGTTAAATATTTTTTTTTTAAATTGTAAATGTTTTATTAGTAGTTATGGAATAAAAAGGCTTTTTATTTTATTTATTATTATTATATCGGTAGATTCTTCTTGCCCTTCACAACCTGCTTACACCTGTTTTATTAAAGAAAAATTAATACAGCCGCCTTGAGAGGACGCCGAATAGTAAATCATATTTTTACTTCTAGCGCCTAAACTATTGAGTGGATTTCAATAAAATAGACATCAGTAGATCCATAATTGGTACACGAGTGCTATGCAATACAAATTTACTAAAATAAATGGAGGAAAAAGGTGTAAAACTTAAAAATGTGACTACAAAAACATATTTTAGGTCTTAAATGGGGTTTAAACAATAGTAACAGTAATGAAATTTGACACCTACAATTTCAGGGATCCCTGTTTGCGTGTCATAAAATTGGAGCTTCGGGGACCACGGGGATCAAACGCCATCATGAAAAGTCTTTTTTGGTTTTTCTTTTTTTCTCGGAATATCTGTGTTTAATGTGAATACTGTGTATGGCGAAACGAAAGCTTATTAAATTCCACACTAAAAAATTATACAACACCATGTCCCAAAAACGAAGCCTTTTTCTAGAAATAGGGCTTACAAGCAGGGGGGTGTCACTACGCAGTTTAGGTCATTTGGCCGGCGCGCCTCCCGGGCAGGCGTATGGCAGTGGGCTGCCGCTTGGCTCGCACGAGTAGTCGTGTCACGTGGCGCTCGCGCAAAATTAAAAATACGTAATGGCTTGGAAATATAAATATTGATTGCCCAGAAACAATATTAGGAACTGACCGACATATTTTCAAAGGAAAACGGCTGTGGCATACCTACTTCCGTGAGAATCAGACATACTTTTACTATCTCCGGATAAAAAAAATATGTTTGTAATTCCTACATATTTATCTTAAAAATAATAAATCAGTAGGTATAGGTACAAAAACTTGTCAAGTGACAACCCCGTGCCGACACAGCTCGGTCATAAAACTGCAAAGAAGATTCACGGTTCGTGCGCGGTTATAAGTTTCAATTTTGCTTGCAGGCGGCGAGTATATTTAGGTATAATTTTATACCTAAATCAGACTTTTGTGAAGGAGTGAAGTTTCTGTACGGTAGTACTATTAGTTATTCTGTGTTACAAGTTACAAGGGAAGCTTACAAGTTTCCACACATTTTTTTTTTCATGGTTGTGTAGATAATGTTTTTGTGTTCCAAAAATTGGTAAAAAATTATACAAGTTTTTTTTTCTGACCCGTCTTAAAATAAAATTTTAGTAGGAGATGATTAAGTATAACCGTTTGACTTCTGAGCCATATTTCTCGAAGAAAGCTCCGTTTTAGGGACATGGTGTTTTATACCTTTTTTGTGTAAAACCTAATAAGCTTTTGTTTCGCTATACACAGTATTCACATTAAACCCAGATATTCCGAGAAAAAAGAGAAAAACCAAAAGACTTATACTTTTCAAGATGGCGTTTGATCCCCGTGGTCCCCGAAGCTCCAATTTTATGACACGCAAACAGAGATCCCTGAAATTGTAGGTGTCAAATTTCATTACTGTCACTATTGTTTAAACCCCATTTAAGACCTAAAATCTGTTTTTGCAGTCACATTTTTAAGTCCTAAACAGTTTTTATTTATTTTAGTAAATTTGTATTGCATAGCACTCGTGTACTAATTATGAAATCCACTGAATAGTTAAGGCGCTAAAAGTAAAAATATGATTTACTATTCGGCGTCCTCTCAAGGCGGCTGTATTGATTTTTCTTTAATAAAACAGGTGTAAACAGGTTGTGAAGGGCAAGAGGTATCTACCAATATGTCGTTTTAAAAAATCCGTCCAGTATCCTGAGCTACAGGGTGTACTGATTTTCAGTATTTAAACCCATAACCCTTCTTTCTGTTTAAGTCGCAGTCAAGTACAATGTTGATATTGGAGTAGAACGTGTACAAATGTATATTATACAAAAGTGGAATTCATATTCCTCCATGTTTCATATTATAGTAGGAGATACGTTATATATGGTCGACCTTCACCCATACGTCTGACGGATGAAACTTATATTTTATGAAAGAAAATATGTTCCTGAACATAAATATATAGGGTTGCCCAAAGAAATATGGTCAAGGCTATTTTAAATAAATTTTTAACCGACTTCAATTTCATAGAGGAGGTTCTGTATTCGGTTGTGGCTATTTTTTTTTATGTATGTTCACCGATTATTCTGAGACCCGTGGTCTGATTTGAGTAATTATTTTTTTGTTCGAAATGAGCTACTTCCAAGTTGGTCCCATATTAATCTGGTTCTGATCTGATGATGGGATCCCTGAGGAATTGAGGGAACTCCTCAATTTTTAAAGGCACATGTATGGTGATTTGGGTGTTTTCATAAGCAACTTGAGCATTTTCTCTCGAAAACGACCAATTTGATGAAGTGGACCTGATGATGATGATTGTTTTGAAGATAGTGATGATGATTTTTTTAATGTAGGATGTTCAGCGATTACTCCGAGACCCGTGGTCCGACTTGAACAATTCTTTTTTTGTTTGAAAGGAACTACCTCCAAGGTGGTCCCACTTTAATCTGGTGCTGTTCTGATGATGGGATCCATGAGGAATTGAGGAAACTCCTCAATTTTTAAAGGCACGTGTATGGTGATTTGGTCGTTTTCTTAAGCAACTTGAGCATTTTTTCTCGATAACCACCAATTTGATGAAGTGGAGCTGATGATGATGATTGTTTTGATGATAATGATTTCAGCGATTACTCCCAACCCATGATCCGATTTGAGTTATTCTTTTTCTGTTGGAAAGAAGTTACCTCTCCAAGGTGTTTTCGTAATATTTTTGGTTTTGATCTGATGATGGAATCCGTGAGGAATTGAGGGAACTCCTCAATTTTTAAAGGCACGTGTATGGTAATTTCGGTGTTTTCTAAAGTAACTCAAGCATTTCCTCCCCAAAACCACCAATTTGATGTAGTGCAACTAGTGATGTGCCGTTCTCGAGAAAGTGCGGGAACGTGAGAATGTTGCGGACATGTTCTCCAGAACATTCTCTCGGGCGGAAATTTCCGAGAAAGTACAAAATATGTGTACGAATTCAGATTTTTTTTTGTTTGTGTATCATTCTATAAGTGTTTAAATGTTTAAATCAGTTTGAAAACGAACAAATTATTTTAAGGGCAACTTTCTCTTCACTCTCAAGAAATTCCCGAGCATGTTCTCGGGAATGTTCTCACAAGAACTTTCTCGGCACTTTCTTTGTCCGTTTATTGTAGGAAACATACTAAATTATTGGGATAATTTTTCTTTTTTGCTAAAATAAATGTCGTATATGTGTTTTATTGATATTATTAGTAGTATGATTAGTAGTTTTATTGATATTGGTTTCGAAACAATATTTTAAACTTAATAGAGTAAAATTCTCATTGCTCTCAAGAATATTCTCGGGAAAGTACTCAGCAAAATTAAGTGCTATTATAATTTTATATAAAAATGGAAATCTAATAATACGAGACACTTTTTTTTGAGATAATAACAACAACTTCAAAATAACTTAAAAGGGTAAATTTTTGAAGAGGGTGTTTTTTCGACATTTATATGACATTTTTTTTATTTTTGGTAAATCTAATTTATAATCATCGTTTTAGGAAGGGTTTTATAACAACAAAAAATATACTGTAGGAGGCACCACTCTACTTTTTATAGTTGGCTAGATATGGACGTTTAAATATCGACATTTGTATGGCACTATTTAGCTATTTGTAAGGCGCGTTTGACATGTATATAGTATTTTTTTCGAAATTTTATGTCAGTATAACATTTAAAACTTTCGATTTTTGAACACATATTAAATTACATTTACAATCGGGTCACTTTTCGTCGGGTAGTAACACAAATCTCTGTTTTGACATTTTGCTGGGACGTCAGTTACCCGCGACCACGACCAGTGAAACCTGTGTCGAAACGTCAGTAAATAAAGGTAACAAAATAAATTCGCGATAGAACCGATTGTAAATAAATTTTATAGCAGTACCAAAATTTGTTTGGCACTGTTGTTTATTTTGTGGCATTTGTAAGACCCTGACGACATTTGTATGGCACCTTTCCGATATTTGTATGGCACTGTGTCGACATTTTTATGTCACATTCGACATTTGTACAGTCAAAGTAGCCACACAGTGCAAGTCTTTCCGCTATTCCTGTTGGTGTTATGTCTCTAATATTTATAAGATTTTGTGTTTTGTTTTAATTGATTGTGCATTTTGTTAATTGTGTATTTTTCTGTATGCCGATATTTCTAAATTGTGTGTATTTGCAGCAAACAAACAAATAAACGCTTTATCTATCTATCTATCTATCATACAAATGTCGGCAATAATATTTTTGGGCCATTTTCGTACATTGTGGACCCGATTCACGTATTTATTAAACGCAACATTCTTACACCATATTGCTAACTTGTATTATAGTAAAACACATTTTTATTTCAATTGTATATCAATAAATAAGGACCCATACAAATGTCGTAGTGGCCGTACCAAAATACGTCGTTCGAAAAGATTAACTGTTATACTGTTTCTGTGTCCACTATCGTTGAAAATAGAAGCCCAAGTAATGTACCTACTATTGTATCGTTAACTAACATGTAATGGTAGACCAATAGACAAACCAGATGTAGGGAGGTATCCTTGAGTCATACAAAAACAGTGCCGCGCGGGACAACCACAAAAAGGTTTTTATGGTTTTAATAAATAACGCATTTTTTTAAATAATTAGTTAGTAGGTTAGTTTATCAACTGCAAAATATTAGTGATCGCAAAAACAGAATTGTTTTTTGATGTCACCACAAATTCATACCTTCAATTGCGCAAAATCTACTCAAAAATGTTTCCGACAATAATAATAAGTATAATATTTTTATTTATTTATATAACGTACAACTTAATAAGTTTTTGAAAAAAAAAACACATTTTTGGTACCAAGCTATTATCGCTTACCATACTTTTCTTTCCATAAGCAACTAATACTCATCGAGACAATTCTAACAACTCCAAACACAATTAGTTAGTGTTGTTTTATCACAGAGATCCCATGGTCACTTCCTGTCTCCATCATCAGATCAGTACCATGTCATCATAATATTGCATTATCATCCGAATTACATATGTATGCAAAATTTCAGCTCAATCGAAAACGGTAATTGGGTCTAGCTTCCAAGATTTGACTCACACTAACTAACAGGGCAAGTTAAATAAAAGCTTGTAAAAACTCAAGTATCTGAAAAACACATGTACGACACGAAAATCACGAAGCTATTATCGCTTACCATACTTTTCTTTCCATAAGCAACTAATACTCATCGAGACAATTCTAACAACTCCAAACACAATTAGTTAGTGTTGTTTTATCACAGAGATCCCATGGTCACTTCCTGTCTCCATCATCAGATCAGTACCATGTCATCATAATATTGCATTATCATCCGAATTACATATGTATGCAAAATTTCAGCTCAATCGAAAACGGTAATTGGGTCTAGCTTCCAAGATTTGACTCACACTAACTAACAGGGCAAGTTAAATAAAAGCTTGTAAAAACTCAAGTATCTGAAAAACACATGTACGACACGAAAATCACAAAGCCAAAGAAAATCTACATAGTAAATAGTTTGTATTCAAAATACTATGGACGTCAAGGAAATGTGCGGGAGCATATTCTCATCGAGAACATTCCCGAGAATATGCTCGGGAATTTCCCGAGAGTGAAGAGAAAGTCGCCGTTATAATATACTATTACATTTGAATGTTTGCGGATGTCTATCAACTACTTAAATAATGATAAACGAACATTAACATTTTAACTTTTTTGGAAATTTTTATAACTTTCTCGGTAATTCTCATCCAAGAGAATGTTCTCGAGAAAGTGCGGAAATTTCCAAGAGAAGGAATTCCCGAGAGCGAGAACATTCTCTCTGGCACATCTCTAAGTGCAACTGTAGCCTAACCACGAGTTGGACACAATATTCTTCGTAACTTACTTTGTACACTAATATGCCAGTACGAGCGAGATGCATAAACAGTAAGTTACGCACACGATAGCGAATATATCAATGTCAAACTCGTGGTAAGGCTACTGATAACTTCCCTCGTATGTGTATGATTTTTGATGTAGGTAGTGTTGAAAACAACCAAAGAGACTGAGAGGTGAAGGTAGAGGGTAATATTGTGTGGGGGGTTTGAGGTTGGGGGTTGCTCAACTCACCTCGTTGATGGGTCGGGGACTGAGGGGTTGGGAGTTAAGGGATTGGGGGTTAGGGTTAGGAGTTAAGGGGTTAGGGGTCGGGGAATGGCGGTTGAAGGGTTGGTGGTTTAGGGTCGAGGGGTTCAGTGATCAGGGGTTGATGTGCTGTGAGGTTGAGTAATCGGGGGGTTTGAGGGATTGGGTCAGTGGCGAGGCGGAGAATGGATTTAGTGACAGGAATGATTTCCCAGACGGACTCGAGGAAAATTCTGATTATTTAATGAAGTTTACGAATTTACAGTTAAACTTGATTATGTTTTTCATTCATGCGTCACGCTCTTAACAATTTCTTAAAACTGAAAATGGAAAAATAAAAACTTATAAAAAAAAAGATAAACCGACTTCAAAAAGGATGAAATAAAATATTATCCTTTTTAGGGTTCCGTGTTTAAGTATATGCGTTACCAACTGATACGTTTGAAGTCGGTGCCAAGCCAAGTACTCCAAGTAGTAACAATACCAGTCAAAAATAATCAGCTTTATGTCTATAAATCCCATTACAACTGTACAAATATTATAAACGTGAAAGCAATTATGTCTGCCTATTTGTTACCTTTTCATGGCTAAACAACTGAACCGCTTTAGCTGAAATTTTGCATGAAGATTCCTTGAATTGTTTTATATTTTGAAATGTAGTCCTCTGGATAAGCGACAGAAAATAACTCAGTCCCAATCCCAATCCCACACTTGCGAGCTATGACTGTTCAAGATTTAGTAAGGAATGTTCCTTAAAAAAATACGACGACAAAACGTATTAGATTTACACTAACGTGCCGACAAGCATGGTACGAACTGCGCCAAGAAGGTTCAACCGTGTGTTCTGTTCTGAGGTGTACAGAAAGTTCGTTTATTGTCGTCGTGTAACGCTGCGTCTTACAGATAGGTATCAAAGGATTAATTAAGGCGCCGTGCCGCGCCGCTTCGCATTCGCGTGTTGTTCGCCTACGTAGTACGCTGCGTTAGGTAATCCAACGTACATACTTATATAGCCGCATCTTTATCGAATTGCGCCAAAATCACTATGAATATATGGTTTAAAATTTGGCTTGGCACCGACTTCAAACATATCAGTTGGTAACGCATATACTTAAACACGGAACCCTAAAAAGGATAATATTTTATTTCATCCTTTTTGAAATCAGAAATCAGAAACATTTATTGTTTAAACTGTGTAGGTACAAGAAGTATAGCTAGGTACATTTTTTTTATGGGTATCAACAGTTTTACCCTTTTCGGGCATACAATTTATAATTTAATTTAATTTGAAGTCGGTTTATCTTTTTTTAATAAAAGTTTTTATTGAAAATATATTTTTTTCTTCAAATTTCACCGATTTGTCTGACGAACGAAATAAGTTCCAATGGAAAGTATACAACTTGTACAACATGAATAAATTAGGTTGCCTATGTTTTTCCGGTCACTATTATGAGGTTGCCGTGTTTAAACGGGTGAGTTAGCAGGAAAATGTTTCCTGCAACTGCATCACTCCGCAGACTCCGTAATTTCTTGCCTTACGCCACTAAGATTGCGCTAGCTCAATCCCTCTTATTGCCCATATTAGATTATGCCGACATTTGCTATCTGGACCTTACGGAGGACCAGCTGAATAAGCTCGAGCGCCTCCAGAATCTCGGTATAAGGTTTATATTTGGTCTGCGCAAATTTGACCATGTGTCACAGTTCCGTTCTCAGCTCAAGTGGCTTCCTATTCGTCTTCGCCGTGACTCTCATGTTCTCGCCCTTCTCTATGGCATTCTCTTTAACCCCGCTACACCACCTTATCTCAAAGAGCGTTTCAAGTATCTCTCTTCTATCAGATGTTCTCAGACTCATATTCTTGCTTCTCCCTCATCTACTTCTAAATTTTATAATAGCTCTTTTACCTTCCGGGCTGTTCGGCTGTGGAATGCTTTACCAGTAGAATTAAGATTAGCTAAATCTCTCCCCATATTCAAAAATCAGCTAAAACTATACTTTCTATCTCTGCCTTAAGTTGCCATTTTATATATTGTATATATGCTTGTATAAATATATATTATATATATATATATTGTATTGTATATTTATTTGTGTGTTAGGTTTCGTTTTAATACTTATATGTATAAGTAGTAATTGTAGTATGTGTGTTTGTGTTTAATAGTCTCCATATTTAGCTCTTTGCACTACCTGTTGACTTTTGTATTAGTTCTACATTTCCTGCTACCCAAAGGTTGTCTGGAAGAGATCGCTTTTTAGCGATAAGACCGCCTGTTGTTACCTGGTTCTATTTTTTCTTTAAATATTTCTTTGTAGTTTTACATGTATGTAAAATGTATAATTTTGGTGCAATAAATAATATTTACTTACTTACTTACTTAAAATCGATAATTGCACCCATCTGTCTGACGCTTGAATTATATATCAAAATAATGGTAATTTTATTGCGAATACAATGGTATAGGGTTGCCTGCAAAAATCCGGTCACAAATAAGGGTTGCCAGGCTTTAAAAGAAAATAAGGAAAGACTTTTAGCGATAACTCAAAAACGGCTTAACTGATCACGATTGTTTTAACTATTTTCGAATGTGTTTATTAATCACTATTTTTTGTGATTTTTTTCATAATTTTTGGATGCATGGTTCAAAAGTTAGAAGGAAAAACCCTTTTTTTTTTCCTTTCTAAATAATTATTTCCGAAATGATTCACTTTATCAAAAAATGTTGTTTAAAGACCCCTATTTAACGACACCCCACACTATAGGATTGAAATAATAAAAAAATTGTCACATTTTGTTTCTTTCAAAGCGATTATTTCCGAAAATATTCACTTTATCAAAAATGTTTTTCTAAAATCCCTATTTATTTTAAAAGACCCATCCAACGATATCCCACATTATAGGGTTGAAACGAAACAAAAAATCCTTACATACATTTTGTTTCTTTCGAGGCAATTATTTCCGAAAATATTTACTTTATCAACAATTGATTTTTGAAAACCCCTATTCATTTTAAAAGACCTATCGAACAATATCCGGCACTATAGGTTTGAAATGAAAAAAAAATCCTCACATACTTTTTATTTCTTTGGAAGGGATTATTTCCGAAAATATACACTTTGTCAATAAATGTTGTTTAAACACCCCTATTTATTTTGAAAGACCTATCTAACGACACCCCACACTATAGGGTTGAAACAATAAAAAAATTGTCACACACACATTTTGTTTCTTTCAAAGCGATTATTTTCGAAAATACTCACTTTATCAAAAAATGTTTTTCTAAAATCCCTATTTATTTTAAAAGACCTATCCAACGATATCCCACAGAAACAAAATGTATATAAGGATTTTTTGGTTAGTTTCAACCCTACAGTGCTGGATATTGTTGGATAGGTCTTTTAAAATGAATAGGGATTTTAGAAATTTTTTTTTTGAGAAAGTGAATATTTTCGGAAATAATCGCTTTTAAAGAAACAAAATGTGTGTGACAATTTTTTTATTGTTTCAACCCTATAGTGTGGGGTGTCGTTACATAGGTCTTTCAAAATAAATAGGGGTCTTTAAACAACATTTTTTGATAAAGTGAATCATTTCGGAAATAATTATTTAGAAAGGAAAAAAAAGGGTTTTTTCCTTTTTAAACCATGCATCCAAAAATTATGAAAAAATCACAAAAATAGTAATTAGTAAACACATTCGAAAATAGTTAAAACAATCGTGATGAGTTAAGCCGTTTTTGAGTTATCGCTAAAAGTCTTTCCTTCTTATTTTCTTTTAAAGCCTGACAACCCTTATTTGTGACCGGATTTTTGCAGGCAACCCTATACCATTGTATTCGCAATAAAATTATCATTATTTTGGTATATAATTCAAGCGTCAGACAGATGGGTGCAGTTATCGTTTTTAACTCACCCGTTTAAACATGGCAACCTCATAATAGTGACCGGAAAAACATAGGCAACCTAATTTATTCATGTTGTACAAGTTGTATACTTTCCATTGGAACTTATTTCGTTCGTCAGACAAATCGGTGAAATTTGAAGAAGAAAAATTTTTCAAAAATTTATTAAAAATAGCCTTGACCATATTTCTTTAGGCAACCGTATTTATTTATGTTCAGGAACATATTTTCTTTCATAAAATGTAAGTTTCATCCGTCAGACGTATGGGTGAAGGTCGACCATATATGCCGTATCTTAGACTATTAAGAGAATATCCCCTGAAAGGGTATAAGCGCTAAATCTGGATTCAGCTATTATTTTCTATAACAAGATGTATTTTTTCCGCAAAGATATCTAGGACTTTTTCGTGTAGAATTTATTAAGCTTTAATGTTGCCTTACACCATATTTTCATAGAGAACGTATATTTAGAGTAAAACGCAAATTTCTCCAGGATGGTACACATTTTACAAGATGGCTGCGATTCCTCGAGGTCCCCAAATGTCAAATAGTGTGGACATGAAAAAGAGACCTTTAATTAACATACATACCAAATTTCATATCTTTGGAAGGATTTCGAGGTGAGACTTAATCCGATTGTGCTATTAAGCATAACAGTAGATAGAACGCTGAAAAGCATAAACTTTTGGACATTTATAGGTTGCGACATTAAATATAATTTAAAAATTAATTAATAAACACTAAACTGTAAATAATACAACCTGAAAACATCTTGTTCTATTTTTGAGATGGTTTTTGAGATCACTATTTTATGTCAAACAACTTCTTAGAACTGTGTACATACCTAGCCTGAATTAGCCAGGACCATAGAGTAACTTATAATATATAATAATGCCATTGTCTTTATTTGTCCCAAATTTCAAAACTACTTAGTCTCTAAATGCCCCAATTTCAAATGTTTTCCTTCTTAAAATGACACAATGTCATGACATATATATTTTGACCAAGTCCCAAAATGCCCAAATGTTAAAAAGTATATACTTTTCCTCAATTTCGGAAATTCCGACGGGACTTCTTTTTGAACTTACGTGCAATTTTATATCGTTGATGGATTAAAAAAATACATTTTAACAGTCTGCTGGATGTCATTTTTACCTGAAATTCTGCACTAAGTTATGTTAACAACAATAAAAGTACAGAGTACAGGTCAGTGACCTTGTTATTGAAAATAATTATAAAACTTAAAAAGCTAGTGTTTTTTTTTTCTTTATTCAATTTTGAAATAGTTGTGGAAACTTTTCTCTAACATTTTGGAATGACGTTTATGCCCTAGTTCTTAAGCTACCGCCTTGTGCCCGATATTTGGACAGATACTGGCTATACCAAGTGCATCCGTGTTTGGCATAAATCTTTGGTTTAATTAAAAATTGTTTAAAAAAATGTATGGGGGAATTGTCGGTAAAATCTATCGTACAATACGTGATTAACGGCTCCACCATAGCTGCCCAAACACATTGTGGTGAAAATAAATAACTAAATAAATTGATTGTGTAGTGGTAGTAGCCATTAATGGCGATAATGTTGTCTATAATAAGTTATAATTTTGGTGTCTGGTATAATTAAGTAATTGATTATCAGAGAATAAAAAATAAATATTCAGTGAACAATGTTACATTATTGACCTAGCCCCAAACTAAGGAAAGCTTCTACTGTCGCATGATGTGGGAGATACACATTCTTAAACAGATGAATACATACCATACCATATCCAGGACTTCTAGCTTCATAGCTGAGAGGCTGATAATATGTATAATTAAAATTCCATATGAGTTCCATTATGCTATTTGCTTTAATTCGAAAACTAATTTTGTAAAATGTATAGTAGATAGTTTGTTAGAAATCTCCATAGAGGTGTTGTGGATGTTATTTCCTGTAGAGCTTATGGTAAGAGATTTTATTTACGTTAAATATTTAATACTAAAAATTGGTTAATTTCAGGTCAAATCTACAGTGTACCAATTGGTGGTATGGTGCAACGCCAAGCTGTATCTATCGGTGGATCAGGCTCTACTTATGTGTACGGTTACGTGGACGCCAACTTCAAGGCTAACATGAAGGAGGAGGAGGCCAGCAAGTTCGTGATCAACACGCTGGCGCTGGCCATGCTGCGCGACGGCTCGTCCGGCGGCGTGGTGCGGCTGGGTGTCATCACGGAAGCCGGCGTGAGGCGGTCGGTTATCCTTGGAGATCAGCTACCCAAGTTCTATGAGGGATAAAGTTTTTGTGTCTATTTTTTATTCAATAAATTTGTGAAATGTTCCATTTATAGACTCAATTTTATTTCTTCCCTAGCGTCCCCCTAAGCTCATTTCTTCATAAGACAAGGAGAGCACTGCTCAGTTGGTGTACTATTAAGTTTACTATTAATCCCATAAAAAGTTTAGAGATGAAATATGATACCAAGTCGGTTATTTTAGTCAGTGTCAGGGGTTATTAAAACCGCATCAATATTAGATATCTTTAATACGTATAATGACTTGGCCATCGCACGGCTGCATAATGACATAAGGATCATCGTCAACTATTAACCCTTTGACCGCCACAGTCAGCTGTGGCCGACATCAAAAAGTCGCGCCATGGACGCCACGACGGCTACAGCCGACAGATATTTTTGCATCGATTTTAGGCTCAATAAATATAAGTATTTAGACGTTTGCTTTTTAATTATCCTTTACAGAACATGAAATAAAGCATTTCAATATTTATATATGTAAATCAGGAATATCAAAAAAAGTCATATAATTGTCTCTATGTAATTTGCGCTGCACTCTACGCCTATGTCGGCCACAGCCGTCGCATAGGGAGGTGCCAGCCAAACAATAAAGTTAACTGACAATATAATTATATTGTATTATAATCAGTTCAAAACCGTGATCCTAAATCACCGGAACTACTCGGATATTTAAGTACCACGTGCAGGAAGTACACATTCCACGAAGAAAAGCGATAGCTTTTTTTCCATTTGTAATAAAAATCGTAACATGTTTCGCACATCACTGACAAACGAGCGCTTATCAGTGTCCTGATCAACAATCACACTCGACAATTTTATCAATCAAACGGTTTTTTATTTTTGAGTTTCAAATTCGCATTAAAAAATGCCGATGTTAAAATTTTACGCCGAGTGAAGGTTCCCAACCCTAGAATAACAATAATTTTAACTGTTCCCGGCGCCCATGTCGGCTGGAGCCGTCAGTGTGAAGTTATTATCTGTCTAAAAAAAACTAGTTTTGTGAGCCAGTTGCCTCACGGATGTTGTTGAGTGGGAAAATATTCATGTTTTCATACATTGTTTGGGTTCTAAAATGTATTTATAGCATTATAAAGATACCTAATAAATATTTGCCAAAGCCAGGAGCCGTTTAGTGGCACCCGGGTACACTTTTGGATGGGGTTATAGGCATCATCGATATCGTATTTTGCAATCACTTTTCACAGGTCGTAACTTTGAATGTATCTCTGGCTGACAGGAAGACCGCTTTTTACTTTGCGGACCTGGCGGCCAAAAGGTTAAAAATAATTCTAATTGAACATAACGCTAGCGCTAATCACATGCAGCTTGAGCATTAAAGTTTTAGGAATACGGTACGAGTAAAGCATTATGTGCGATTGCCAAGTCATTATATGTATTAATAATTTTCAAGAAAAAAATACCGACTTCAATGGGGGATGCCGCTGAAAGCATTCTTAGCTTCCAGACAATGAAATGAAAAAGACAGCATCTTTTGCCTAATTATATAGAAAAGGAGGTAAACCGACCCACTTTTCTAGTAGCATTTCGTTTTTGTAAGGGTCGCAGTTCTAACCTAACCTAACCTACTTTTCTGGTAGCATTTCGTTTCTGTAAGGGTCACAGCTCTAACCTAACCTAACCTACTTTTCTGATAGCAGTTCTGTTCTGTGAGAATCGCAGTTCAAAAGCTACCCACCCACCTAACCCACTTTTCTAGTAGCATTTCCGGATCCGGGTCTGGGTCCGGATCCGAGTCCGGGTCCGTGTCCGGCTGTCCGGGTCCAGGTTTGGGTCAGAGTTCGGTCCGGGTCCGAGTTGGGGTCCATGTTCAGACCCGGGTCCGGGTCCAAGTTTGGGTTTGGGTCCATAAGGAAGAGAACAAATCGCCAAACGTGAACTATGTATCATTGAAGAGTTCCATTCTGATCATCATCAGCAGTTCCACTTCATCAAATATCACTTTTTTAAATGTATATGCTGGATTTGTTGATGAAAATACAAAGAAGTGGACAAATCGCCAAACGTAAACTATGTGTCATTAAAGAGTTCCATTCTGATCATCATCAGCAGTTCCACTTCATCAAATGTCACTATTTTAAATGTAAGTGCTTGATTTGTTGATGAAAATACTAAAATCACTATATGTATGCCTTTAACATTTGAGGAGTTCCCTCGATTCCTCATGGATCCCATCATCAGAACTGCTTTTTGACAAAAACGGGACCAATCTGTATGTATATACTTACAATCAAAAAAAGAATTTTCAAAATCGGTCCAGAAATGACGGAGTTATGGAGTAACAAACATTTAAAAAAAAAAACAACCGAATTGAGAACCTCCTCCTTTGAAATCTTGAAGTCGGTTAAAAATTAAAGATATGTAATATTGATGCGGTTTTAACACCCCTAACTTATAATAATAATAATAAAAACGAAGGGGCAATAATAATTTGTGTATAACCTATAAAAAGGTTTTCCATAAAGTAAATATCCAGGGCGGAAAATGGGGACTACTTTCATATGGCATGTTGAAGCGGTCGTCCACTATCATCTTAATAAAGCTCAGAGCTGCTCTGTTTTCCTACGAGTAGGATAGCGGTATTAGCGGTGCCGTCATATTATTATAGCGGCCGGGCCGTCTCCATACAAAATACTACGGCTAAATATGGATGTAGTATTTTGTATGGAGACGGCCCGGCCGCTATAATAATATGACGGCACCGCTATACTAGAAAACCAGAGCTTAACCGTTTGCTATTACTGAAAATGTAGGTAATAAAATTCATAGCAATGTTTATGAAAATAGTTTAATGTTATTATTGTTAATTTTATTATTACTATTACTTATTTTAATTAAATTAAAACATGTTAAAATAAAATTAATGAGTTATAAATGTAATGTTGGAAGTATTAATATTTATGGTAGCATAAAGGCTTTTTTATTTTATTTTATTTATTATTATTGTATTAACATGTTAAAATTAAAGCTTACACTAAAAGAGGTGATCTACAAATTATCTAGTTTCGTCAAATAAAGTCCGGATAAACCTATAACGACGACAACATGTTCAGCGTCGGGGACGTGGTAGCGTGGTACCGTGTATGCACTATGCAGCGAACGGGTTCACATTTGTTAGCCCTAGGCTAGGGTAGAGGTACATTACGCGGTACACGTGGCTTTCTCTTAGGCCTCATATTCACGAGCGCTTTTTCAACGCGCGTTAAAAAGCGTTTGGATGACACAAATGGAAACATGTGTATTTATTCACACGATGGCGGTAGCGCTTTTTAACAAGCGTTGTTGGATTTTCAACTTGGTCTTTAAGTCGAATTTAGTCATGTAGGCGCTATAGCACATAGTGTAATGTTACCGTTTGATTGAGCCAAACCTTGCTACCGTTTGGCAGTTTATTCAATTAGGCCAATGACAGCTGTGAAATCACGACCTACAAACACGTGTATTACCTATTTTTAATGCGCAAGAAAATTAAGTTATAACCCTATAGAAGCCTGAATTTCCTGTACATGATTACTTTAAGGAAAACTCTGTGTTCCCTTGCTAGGAAATCAAATATAATATTGACTCAGTAATTTTTAATGACTAAGGAATTTAACATTACTTAGACATAAATATTGCCTTAAAATGGCTTAATTACATTCACATAGTATTATTCTTTAATTACGTTCAGTAGACTGCAGAGAAATATGACTTCTAATACATGTGTTTACGGGCGGAGTCAGATTTCTCATAAAAACGAAACAGTTCGTTATTAGAAATAATTAAAATGCACAAATTGTTTCTGGTATTTTTCATCTAAAACCATTAAACACCATCACATCAATAATTAGCATATGTATCAAATTTGTAGAATATTTGTCTAACAATATAATCTTCATTTTTCCGGTCGTATTAAATACTTACAAGAAAGAAAGAAATAAGACCAGAAATCGAACCTCAGGGTTTTTCGGGCAACTCTAAAAATCAGCTGATCTCGACGACTATAAATACTACAATATAATACGCAATATTTATTGATGTAAGGTTCTAAATTCAGTTAAATGTCACTTGTTTATTTCACAAACTCAATAAATACAAATCAAAAGGATCTTTCATAAAATTAAAATATGGAAATGTACATACTTGTACTTTTCAAATATATTAAACATTTATCATTAAAACTGGTTTCAAACCCCCAGTCAATTGATTAGACGTCAATGGGAGTCCAAGACTTAACTTGGACTCCCATTGACGCTTTATGTTTCCTACGAGTACATTGTTACATTGTACTGCCATCAAAAGTAGCGTATCAGACTAAGCGTCAAAAGTATCTAGCCTATATCTAGCTTAACAAAAATATATATGGATCATCGGGTAAATCCATCTGTCAGATTATGCGATGTTGGTAGGTATTAAGAAAAAGTAATAAGTAGGGTAGATATTTGCTGAGGGTCGAATGGATTTACCCGAGTTTGACGAACAATTATGGGCCAGTCATCTTAAGCTTAAGGGGGTCAACCTCGGAATGAGAGATAATAAGCTGGAAACTCGTATACACCTTCGTTATGACGTATTAAAGGTTCTCTTAAAAATCGACGCATAGATCGTGTGCGCGTCAGCAGTTATACAAGGTCAAATGTCGTACAAATCGGTTTTTCGCGGATATCAAAATTTATATAACTCCGATGTTATTTACATGTAGGAAAGAGTTGTAGAGCATAAAATTTACGACAAGTTAAGTACCAAATATTGTTTCATGAGATGAGACGTTTTCAAGATATAGGGCGCAGAAAGCGTAGTGATCAGACATACTGTCCGCGCGCGAATTCCATGCACGGCTGAGGAATGCTAGGAATGTTGGGCGCCATGACAGATTAGTTTAGTGTCATTTTGTACGTACGGGCGCGGCGGCGGCGCACACCCTCCCACTTCCTCGACCTCCGAATGCACGGAATTGGCGCGCGGACAGTACGTACTATGAGGCAAGGTCAATCGTGAATATCGGCGAATAATACCTTCTATAAAGTTATTTAATCATTTTTTACCGATCATATACGGCTTTAAAAAGTAGTCTGTCCTTTAGAAAATTAGTAACCGCTTGTGTCCAGGTAAGTATACGTACGGAGTACTTATAGGTTATTATTGAAATCGATCGTACACTGAGTTCCTATGGCCATCTAAGGTTCCCATCAACGGATCAGCTCGATGTTATTACATTGTCATCGATCTTTCATAATGTATGCCAAATTTTAGCTTAATATGAAACCATTAAGTAGCCGAGAAATGGTGCTAAATTTTGTAGCCTAGTTTCATAGTTAGATACGAAAATCGGGAGTTAAATAAAAGCTTGTAATTTTTTTCGTATTATTATTACTGAAAATGTACCTCTTTCCTGTAGAAATACCTAAAGTTATAGGCTATAAAGCTTAATTTCCTGATTAAACCGGTGTAAAGAAGTACCCTTTTTATATTAAACTGTATTAAAATCATTACATATATGCACACAAGCGGTTAACTTATGTCCACAGGAGGGGCAACTTTTGGTTTGAAAATGTATGTATGACCCACAAGTGTCAGTTTAACGATTTAAAAACTTTATAGAATGTACTAGAGTCTGACCAGGAATATATAGTTTGTCAAAGGTCTGTCTCATTTCAAACATAGACAGAGAGAAACATACTATCTTTGTCTTACACTAGTACTAGCACCCAAAAGAAAGGGATAAGTATAATTTTCCTAGTTGTTACTGACTGACAAATTGGTTTGACCAACTATATGATCATTGTCAAGAGGACGCTATTAGTCTCATTTATATGGCAACAGTTCAGTACAGTCTGAACAATGTGGATTGGCAACTCGTTTGACTTGCATCTACCATAAACCCATTTGTTTTTGCCTTATAAAATTCATGTATTTTTTCTTACGTATCACACATACTACTATTAGCCACACCATCAGCTCAGTTCTATAGCTGAAAAATTATTTCGTCTATCATGAAATAAAACTATGAAAACGGATTATATCGCGTATATTGAATTTATAATACATCCCGACGTTTCGAACTCTTTACAGCGTTCGTGGTCAACGGGTGACTGAGGAAAAATTACAAAGTCGTCTATCATGTTACTGCATTCAACAGAAGAGGCCTACATCCAAGATTGGATCACCAAAAGGCCACCATGATGGTGATGATGGTCATGTTACTATATTCTGTTTTTTTTATATTCCGTAGACTAAAATGACATTTCATGTGGTACTAAGAAATATCATGTCTTACACATGAAACGTCATTTTAGTCTACGGAATAAAAAAACAGACCTTAGGTATATATATACATTTATACATATATATATTCCGTAACCTTACATGGGTTCTGCTACATTGTCAATTAACAAGATTGATATCTATATCTATTTGGAAAAGTATTCCAGGGTGGCAGATACTTTTGGCGCGTTGTTTCATACGCTATTATTGATGTTGACTGTATTACAAATAGAGGATACAGTAACATTTGTTTAGAACATGACTAGTAGTAGTGACTACATAGCGTAAGGTAAGGCATCAACCAGAGACCAAGGTCTCACAAGTGAGCGGACCCGTCCGTCCGTCGCTAGCTCGCCTCCGCTGTATTGCGTGGGTGCGTGGGTGCGCGGGTGCGCGGGTGCGCGGGTGCGCGGGTGCGCGGGTGCGCGGGTGCGCGGGTGCGCGGGTGCGCGGGTGCGCGGGTGCGCGGGTGCGCGGGTGCGCGGGTGCGCGGGTGCGCGGGTGCGCGGGTGCGCGGGTGAGCGGGTGCGCGGGTACCATCGCAAGTAAAATCTATCGCACGCGTCCGCGCCTGTTTGCGTTGCTCATACAATTTTTCAATAGGCGTTCAATCGGCTCCGTGCACCCGCGCAAAACGGCGGAGGCACTAATAAACTACAGACTACGGCCTTTACAAAAATATGCAGCAACGACTAACAACTACTTCACTTCATCCACTGGGTGAAAACATTTATGATACAGAATTTAACTTTCTTATATTATTAACATTCACAGGTAACCTTTGTGTTATGTCCACTAATGCCTAATGTTGGTTAATTTTGCGCCTGTTACAGACTAACTAAATCACATGTTAAATTAAGTGCCGACAATTCAGCTGGTTGCTAAGCATTTGTCTTTGAATTTGATACACAGGATTTATTTCAATTTATCGTTTCTAATTCCTAAAAATACGACAATACCATAAGGCCGATTGTCGCAAATCAAATCTTGGTCATAATCATTTGACCTTTATAATACTCGTATAGTCGTTCGGTTTTAATTCCGTGGGTCCGCCACCGCCGGTCTTCGCTACACTGCTGCGGCGGTGATCGGCCCGTTCTACATGGTCTCTCTTCTCGTATTGTTAATGGAAAACAACGTACACCTTAGCGTTATAATTCCTATACTATTCCAATTGGAATTCGTTACACTGATTCGTTTAACCAACCACTGACCGAAATGAAAACGATATAAAATGAATAATGTCCTTTCATTAGATGTCGGCAAACCGCTGGTGCGGTAACGGTAACCCGCTAGGCTAGTGCGGTGTGCATGTGGTCTAGCCTGCGCGGACGGCCGCTGACGGCGCGAGGGGCGCTAGAGGCGCGTGTTAGGTGACGATGCCGAGCTCCTCCATGGCGTCCAGGTCGCGCGCGATCATCACCAGCGCCCGCTTGGCGCGCGGGCAGAACTCCGGCGACTCGTCGTCCTCGAGCGACGCGTCTTGCGACTCTAGCTCTGGGACGAAAAACAATTTGCTTAAACGAGACGACACATGTTTTGGACACAGCAATATATATACATTGTTTTACTCGGACTAAAGATTCACAAGTTTTCTATACCACTATACTTATCATATACATAATCGTTTGGTTATACTCGACGATAAGCAAATAGGCCAATCAAATTACACTCGGGTGCAAAGAAACCGGACAACCCCAGCATTTTTTACATTTTTTCAATTTCTATAATAACTGAAAGCTAGATCATGATAATTTAAATACCACGTGGTAGATAATTTTCTGCCCTATCAAATGAAGTCAATATTTAGGGGTGGGGATGGATATTGTGCAAAATATGGCCCTGGAAGTCACTCCCCTCCAACTGGCTCGTTAACGCATGCACTAATTGACCACTTATCATTAGGTATAAAATCAGTCATTATCATTGTTTATGCATCATTCGTGATTGATACGTCTCTTGAATACAAAACTCATCGACTGAACCTGGAAAAACTGAAGAAAAATGGATACTACCCCGACTGAAGACGGCCAAACAGTTGCCCTATTGCAGGCAGGGCTTAGTCAACGTGCAGTGGCTCGTCAACTGAACCTATCGAAGTCATCGGTTCAACATGTCTTCCAGAGGTTCCGCAACGATCAGACGTTCTCCAGAAGACCCGGAACTGGCAGAACTCGCATTACTTCTGTGAGAGATGACCGGTTCATTGTTGTTACCTCGCTACGAAATCGTCGACTGAATGCTGTTCAGCTTCAACAGAAGCTCCTAGAGACCAGGAATGTGTCTATCAGTCGATGGACAGTTAGAAGACGAATGAAAGAGAAGGAGTTGACAGCCCACAGAGCTGCAAATGGCCCAATACACCGTGGAGCACGACGCGTCTTTGCTCACGAACATGAAGAATGGACCCTTCAGCAATGGAGTCCCGTACCTTTCTCCGACGAGTGCAGGATAACTTTGTTTGGCAATGACAGACGGGCTCGAGTCTACCGAAGGCCTGGGGAGCGGTTCTCTCAATGCTGCATCGAGGATCGTGTTGCTTATGGTGGTGGGTCAATCATGGTCTGGACTGGCATTTCTCTGGAAGCGAAGACGGACATTGTGTTCATCACAGGGCCAGGTACCAGGCCGAATTCAGGCGGTTTGACTGCACGTCGGTACGTGGAAGAAATCCTAGCTGATCATGTGGTCCCATTTGCGGGTTATATCGGCGATGAGTTCATCCTCATACAAGATAGCGCTCGGTCGCATACAGCCCGGATCACTAAGGAGTACCTGGAAGAGGTCGGCATCAGAGTCATGGAGTGGCCAGCGCGAAGTCCTGACCTACATCCGATCAAGCACATTTGGGACGAGCTGAAAAGAAGAATCCGGGCCAGAAATCCCGCCCCTGAAACCTTAATGGAGCTAAAGACTGCGATCGAAGAAGAATGGGCGGGCATCCCTCAAGACATTGAAAAAAAATCAATAAGATCGATGAAAAACCGTATGACTGCGTGTCGTAGGGCTAGAGAAGGCAATACACGGTATTAAAATGCTGAAAATTATTTTAATTTTTCCTTAATTTCCTTAGAATCACAGTTTTCTCATTATGCATCAGTTATACTCCAGTACGCATTTTTAGGGCGGCAACGTTCTTAGCTCTGAAAGTCTGAAAGTATTGGCAGCAAATCTGTGAAAAGCACGTCAATTTATAGAGGAAAAGCCAACCTTTCATTAGGTATATAATATGTCACAGTAACGCTTACAGTTTCTACAGAAATTGAAAATTTTTTAAAAATGCTGGGGTGGTCAGGCTTCTTTGCACCCGAGTGTAGATTTTTTCGAAGAATTAAATTCCCAGCAAGCTGTAATCGTTTTAATACCTTAATTTGGTCCTAAATGCGTGTAATCCGAGTTTGCTCCATCCCAGGGGGTGTGCATAAATTTTTGCTCTTTCAGTTTTTTGCTTGACCGAAAACGGTACGTCCGAAAATTTATATCTGAGGACCCGAAAGGTGCTTTAATATGAATTCTTAGTCAGTTTGTAAAAATGGCCGCCACTTTGAATTCTTTTTTTTTTTTGTTTTTACCAGTATTTGATCCACCAAACCTTGCTGGTAGTGCCATTGGAATTGATGGTGGGTTCCTTCTACATCGAGTGGTTTGGCAAACCAAGGAAAAATTATCTCCTAAGGCTCCAAAAATTTATGCAAACTTCCTTGGATGGAGCAAACTGGGATTTCACGCATTTAGGACTAAATGAAAGTATTAAGACTATTAAGGACGTTCCCTGAGCCAGAAGGCGTAAAATCTCCTTATATTATCATATTTTTCTAAAAGACGTTTATATTCGTAGACGTGGAATAGTACATTATTGTCGAGGCTCGGAAGTAGCTACTTGCTGGCTGAGGATTCGTTTTAAACGGACGACCTTGGGAGTCCGTTTAATTGAATCCGAAGCCAGCAAGCAGCCTTCCAGCCGAGTCATATATAGTGCTTTTCTCAAAAATGGCGCAACAAATGCAAATATAATAGAAATATTTTACAGAAGCAACGTTCTTATGTATATATTTTCACAGAAAAAAGTAAAAAGATTTGCTTTGCCGCCGTTTTATTTTTTTAAATTAAAAATGGAAGTGTATTTTTCTGCTGAAAATACGCCAACCTATTTGAGATACCTAAATAGTCGCGGTACCAACATTATAATAATAAGTACTGATCATCTGTTTGGACCTATGCCTTCATTTGATATGGTCACTTCAACTTTTAAAAAGTTTGCAACTCGACAAATAATGGAATTTGTACGCAACATTGCAGTCCCGAAATCGAGACTGCAATGTTTTTAACTTTTTAATTTTTGACTGACCATAAACTACGCACTTCGCGACCTACTTTTTAACCGGCAACGTCGACTTTGCCGTCCATTTTTGAGAAAAAATATATGTAGTTCTTGATTAGATTATCTTTAATAACACAGCTTCCGATAAACGAATTAAGACACTTCGCTCGATACAATTAATTCCCAAAGTAACCTCTAACTCGGACTTTTAATCTAACTTTATTATTATGTGACACTATAAACAAAATAACTCTCGCACCGAGGGTTCCGTAAAAACTTTAAACTTTCTCATGTAACTATAATGACGAAAGACTTGACCAGAAGCAAAATTGTAATGGCTAAGCATAAATGTGTACAGCGCCATCTATCGGCAAATTGGCTAACTAATTTGCGCGACCTGTATGTATGTTGGTTTTTCAGGGATAATTCTTTATCATGTGAACCGATTTCAACCATTTTTGATTTATTTTAAAGATACATAGTGTAATCTCATAGAATTTTTTATTATAATAAATTCCCGCAAAGGGGCTTAAATAGCAAATTAAATTAGTAAATGTTTTTTGATAATTAAAAAAAAGTTTTCTATATAGAAGTGTGATTATATTTTTCCTGTAATATTTATGATAATGTTATTATTATGTAAAGTATTTTTTCACATTTTCCTTCAATTTTGTTTTTCACCGCGAAATTCATTTGGAATGTTCAATCTCAGCTCTTTCAAATGATATCCCACTTGACCTTGACTTGGTAACTAGTTTGAAATTTTGCCCCCTCTTTATATTAGGTATTTTTTATTTATTTATTTGGGAAACATACAGCACATAATAATACAATAAGTTAAAATATATAGTTACAACATAGGCCAAAAGAGTCTCCACATATAGTTAATACAAAATTCCTTTGCTCCGAAAAAAAAGTACAATTATTAGGTAGGTATTTTGAATTTAAAGGTCGAATTTAACAGTAACATTCAATAAATATTCTACGAGCACGATTAAAAATATAACAAGCATAATTTAGAATTTGGAAACTAACAAACACATTTTCAATTTAGAATTTGAAATATCAAATAGGTACATTACAATAACAATTGAAAAATGAAAATGAAAATGAAAATATTTTATTTCATTAATAAAATGTTACATTACAAGGTAGTCGGTTGGGACTTCCTTTTAAGTATATTATACCTGTATCAGGAAGAATTATAACAATACAACACAAGATTACAATTGTATTACGAGCTACGAGTTAAAGAGATTTGCCATTTTATTTTTTATTTTGTTTGGTGACAGAAACAAATCCCTACACCTACACCTATGCTGAAACAAATCAATGTGTGAATATTTCTTATTGTATATATTGCATGCTCTTGCTAAAAAAATGTTGTTTACATATATTTAGCGAGTGAATGGAACTGATAGTAAAGCGGTGGACGGTGTACGACATGATACGTAACACATCTAAATAACACCTTGCTGAGAACACTTGCAGACAGACGGACAGAGCCGCACCATAAGGGTTCCTTTTGTACCTTTTTGGTACGGAACCCTAAAAAAGAAAAAAAAACTA
This sequence comes from Cydia strobilella, assembly GCF_947568885.1. Classification (NCBI taxonomy): domain Eukaryota; kingdom Metazoa; phylum Arthropoda; class Insecta; order Lepidoptera; family Tortricidae; genus Cydia; species Cydia strobilella. The sequence goes on from NC_086068.1 coordinate 37,070,807, forward strand.
TTTTAACTTAAATGGTAATTTGACAGCTTTCGAATTTCGATATTGTATGTATTGTATAAGCCAACGTTTTTAAAATAAACAAAAATCGACGAAATTTGATCAAAATTAACACGTGGCGCGCATTGTCTTTCCCGTTGTTTCTTGCAAAATGTGACAGTGATAGCGGCAAGCCGATGGAACGGCTTTAAAACCTATTTCCAGCTTGATGGGAATTAATTCCTCAAAACGCTATTTTTGGATCTAATTTGATTGGCAAGGGAGGTATGGACGAAATTGTTAACGAGAATTAATATTTAGAAACAAGACGCCTAGCGCAGGTAGGTAGGCAGATACCCCTTCTCGTCGAGGGGCGGGGAGGGGAGGGAGGGGCCTCGACAAATATCACCTCACGCAATTAATGGAGGCCCCCCCAAGATATCAAAGTGTAATGTAATTTATGCTATAATAGGTTTCAGTGTTGACCGTACAGCGTACACATACATTTGGGCAGCATAGGTATATTTAGGTATGTCGTTTACCTGCGACTTGCGCCTCCATGGAGTCGAGCCGCTGGTCGAGCAGCGCGTGGCAGCGCTGGATGTGGCGCAGCAGGCGCGCGCGGCACGCGGTGTTCTCGATGGCGGCCTCGGGCTGCGGCGCGCGCGCCCGCGCCCTGCTCTCGTGCTCTGAACAAACAAACAAACACACATGACACACATGACACAACCTCTCATCTTACCTCGCGACTAACCCGCGACGCAAAAAGAGGGGTGTTGTATAGTTGACGCCAATGTCTGTCTGTCTGTCTGTCTGTGGCATCGTAGATCTACAACGAATTTTTTATTACGTGAAAGCAGGGACCGAATACCGGTTATATTTTTCATACAATCATCATCTTCCTCGCGTTGTCCCGGCGTTTTGCCACGGCTCATGGGAGCCTGGGATCCGCTTGGCAACTAATCCCAAGAATTGGCATAGGCACTAGTTTTTCATACAAATTAACCGGTATTCAATATTGTATCGGTATCACGGTTGTTTATGTATATTTTATTAAGTAATTTAGCTAATCTGATCACTTCCTTACCTAACCTAAATACTATCTTATAATATCAAAGAAATATTGTAAATGCTATGAGATATTTTGATTGTTAGTTATACTGGTAACGGTCCCTGTGAAAGCGAGTTTCCTTGCGGTGGTTCTTAGCTACTCGTATGTTAGATAAAAATCGATCCAGCACTTTGAACAGTATCAGCTCTTTTCCATAGTGATGTAAGGCAGGCGTTCCCAAACTGTGCGCCGCGGCGCCCTAAGGCACCGGGAGGCAATCCTCCTCGCCATGTTACCCATCTCTTTCGAATAGCCTAGCTAGGTTAGGGCGCCGCCGCCGCCGCCGCCGCCGCCGCCGATATTATAAACTTGCAAGTGCGCCGCGGACTGATAAAGATTGGGAACCCCTGATGTAAGGCATGTTTGGCCTAACATTGATTTTTTGGAGTAATGCATAGGGGATTTTTAGTTTTTTTTTAACTTAATAGTTATATCTTATATTAATCTCTTATTAGGGATGATGATTGATGACTTTTAAATCCCGTAGTCAAAAACACAAATGTTTCAAAGCTTGTTTTGCGAGTAGGTACTTTACTACAGTCACTATCCCGATTACCGAATACACAAATACCAGTCTAAATCAATACCATTTAAAATAAAGTTAAAATTATGACTATTAAAATATATTCCGTAAAACAATGAGGGTGCTCTTTTGCGGCTTTTAGAATTCAACCACGCCGAAACGGTAAACACATGTGAGTCATGACAGCAAATATATATGTCACTGCTACAAGTTGCAATGTGCTCGATCTATAAATTTTAGTTCGAAAGTCACAAATAGCATGCTTAAATTAATTAGGGTTATTTATTTGTCACAAAACTATAAATGCCTTTTAGATATAACTACCTACTTGCACTAAGTTTAGTAGATCGCTACAAACTTACAGCACAGATATGTATACTTCTAGGAAAGCCAAATAAATATACACAAATGTATGTTATATGCAATGTCTAGTTCGGATTCACTGATGGGCAGCTCCAGAGACGCCGCGCCGGGACTCGACAGCAACCCGCTAAGTAAAGCCAGAGATCCTATTTGTATATGTAATGTTACCATGCACAGATGTAGCCAGCTTGTCTAGTTCGGATTCACTGATGGGCAGCTCCAGAGACGTCGCGCCGGGACTCGACAGCAACCCGCTAAGTAAAGCCAGAGATCCTATTTGTATATGTAATGTTACCATGCACAGATGTAGCCAGCTTGTCTAGTTCGGATTCACTAATGGGCAGCTCCAGAGACGCCGCGCCGGGACTCGACAGCAACCCGCTAATAAAGCCTGAGATCCTATTCGTATATGTAATGTTACCATGCACAGATGTAGCCAGCTTGTCTAGTTCGGATTCACTGATGGGCAGCTCCAGAGACGTCGCGCCGGGACTCGACAGCAACCCGCTAAGTAAAGCCAGAGATCCTATTTGTATATGTAATGTTACCATGCACAGATGTAGCCAGCTTGTCTAGTTCGGATTCACTAATGGGCAGCTCCAGAGACGCCGCGCCGGGACTCGACAGCAACCCGCTAATAAAGCCTGAGATCCTATTCGTATATGTAATGTTACCATGCACAGATGTAGCCAGCTTGTCTAGTTCGGATTCACTGATGGGCAGCTCCAGAGACGCCGCGCCGGGACTCGACAGCAACCCGCTAAGTAAAGCCTGAGATCCTATTCGTATATGTAATGTTACCATGCACAGATGTAGCCAGCTTGTCTAGTTCGGATTCACTGATGGGCAGCTCCAGAGACGTCGCGCCGGGACTCGACAGCAACCCGCTAAGTAAAGCCAGAGATCCTATTTGTATATGTAATGTTACCATGCACAGATGTAGCCAGCTTGTCTAGTTCGGATTCACTAATGGGCAGCTCCAGAGACGCCGCGCCGGGACTCGACAGCAACCCGCTAATAAAGCCTGAGATCCTATTCGTATATGTAATGTTACCATGCACAGATGTAGCCAGCTTGTCTAGTTCGGATTCACTGATGGGCAGCTCCAGAGACGCCGCGCCGGGACTCGACAGCAACCCGCTAAGTAAAGCCTGAGATCCTATTCGTATATGTAATGTTACCATGCACAGATGTAGCCAGCTTGTCTAGTTCGGATTCACTGATGGGCAGCTCCAGAGACGTCGCGCCGGGACTCGACAGGAACCCGCTAAGTAAAGCCAGAGATCCTATTTGTATATGTAATGTTACCATGCACAGATGTAGCCAGCTTGTCTAGTTCGGATTCACTAATGGGCAGCTCCAGAGACGCCGCGCCGGGACTCGACAGCAACCCGCTAAGTAAAGCCTGAGATCCTTTTCGTATATGTAATGTTACCATGCACAGATGTAGCCAGCTTGTCTAGTTCGGATTCACTGATGGGCAGCTCCAGAGACGCCGCGCCGGGACTCGACAGCAACCCGTTAAGTAAAGCCTGAGATCCTATTTGGTTCTCTTTTTCCATTGGGTTATGTTTTTCCTCCAGTTCGTCAGAAGAAGGAGTCTTCATATCTAAGGCCATTTCTTTTAAATCCTCCGTCTTAAGAGGCAAGTTCTCCTTTCCCAAATTATTGATGATCACATTCAGGTCTGAATATTCAGACTTGAGTTTTTCTTGAGCGAAGGATAATTCAACAGATTCCCAATCTCTGGCCCACAGGTACAATTTCGGATGGTTCTTTGTCCTGTGGAAGAAAAATCATTTTAAATTAATAAGGCATCATTTTAATAAGCTGCAAAAGATTAATCAGGGACAACGTTATTATAACTAACCGTCGACTGCCAACGCCATGCAACTGTAAAAGGAACCCGCATCAGAGTGAACTAGTCAAACGAGTTGTCTTGAAGCACTTATTTTAGTAGCCCCAATCAATATCATAATAACCCGAATTCTTATTCGGTAAAAATATTGAATACAAGTAACAAGAGTTTAACTAGTAATCTCCAGACAATACATTATTGGCGTTATTTACAGGCGTCCTAAATTTATCTGATGCTGAGGTACGCGTTGGGCACTCGCCGTTGTGTGGCCCTTGTCAGTATTAATTGCAGATGCAATGCAAGTATACTAAGTATAACTTGCATTGCATCTAGAGTTGCCACATGCGTGCGCCCGTGAGGGACAGAATTTACGCAATGGCACGAAATTAAAAACACTTAACATTCCTGACAACATACCAAAAACATACAAAACGTAATATAGTCGGATAAATTGTTGCCCGCCAAGCACTGGTGGTTACTAACAATACGTCTACCGTTTTGACGTGGTACTTAGGCCTTTTTAAAGGTAGACACAGTTGAAAAATGAGTCTTTAACAAGGACCTCAATATACATATAACAGCGCTTTCTCTGCTAATACTGAAAGCTCGGTAACACCCCCCTCCACCCTTGTCACCTCTATAGTATTGTTGGTCTGAGGTTTGTCCTTCCTGCCACCGCCTGGCTGTGTTAAGTAATAAAGGTTTGTTGAGTGTTATGAATAAGGCTTGTGTGTTGCGCTTGCGTATAAATGGCGGGCCCTGCCGACGCGACACGCGACGCGACGGTGTTTCGGTCGGTAGGTACGTACTGTGCGACGCGCGTGTTGACGCGTACGGCGTGCAGCGCATCCTCGATGCGCAGCAGGTTGCCGGACAGCTCGTGCGCGCGGCGCAGCGCGTCGCAGGCGCGCCCGCCGCCCGGGCCCGGTAGCAGCCCCTCGTACAGCCGGTCCTGGTCGTGCATGAACCGCTGCCGCCGCCGCCCGCGCCGCGGGTTCAGGCAGATGCTGCACGTATACTTCTCGGGCACCTAACGATAGTACAAACGCTAACATTCAAACAATCAATTGCGTGGAAATTTTGTTATTATGCTCGTAATAACAGCAATGGATTCTCGTACAAAATTGCCGGTTTAAGCGACCTTTAATGCATATAAATAAAATATATTGGAGGGAAAACCGCCACAAGCCATGAACTGTCGTATTTGTACACGTAAGTCGCTCAGACACAGTCAGAAAGGAACCTTCCGTCAGTGGAGAATGTGTGCAAGAGTTAAAAGCGACGAAAGAATTTGTAGACGGTCTTACCCACATTGACCTTATTGATTACTTAGTAGAGTTAGTAATTTGGGTAGCTTTCTTTAATCCAATCTGCTTTTTATCGATTCCCCATAAAAACTTCCACTCTCATTTTCAGCCCCATAAAGGATGATTTCTAGGATAAAAACTTTGTCCTTCCCCGGGACTCAAACCTCTATAGGAAATTTCAACTAAATCCGTTCAGCGGTTTAAGCGTGAAGAGGTAACAGACAAACACACTTTCGCATTTATAATATTAACGGATTTAACAGGCGTAACTAGTCACGATGACAATTGCTAATCGTCAACGCCAATCAAATGATAAGTAGTGTATGGAAATGATAACTTATCGTTCGCGTCATTCCTATAAACATATTTATTGCGTTATTCATAAAAGCGTTACTGGCCTGAATTAGCTATGAATCGTTTGTCTTTATCTGTCATTTTGACTTATGCATTGTAAGAATAGTCACGCGCCGCGCCGTATATTAACTTTTAAGTTACAAATGGTTTTTAATAGTACATTATTGTCGAGGCTCGGAAGTAGATGGTTTTTAATAGTACATTATTGTCGAGGCTCGGAAGTAGCTACTTGCTGGCTGAGGATTCGTTTTAAACGGACGACCTTGGGAGTCCGTGTAATTGAATCCGAAGCCAGCAAGTAGCCTTCCAGCCGAGTCATATATAGTAATATTTTACAGAAGCAACGTTCTTATGTATATAGGTATTTTCACAGAAAAAACTAAAAAGATTTGCTTTGCCGTTGTTCTATTTTTTAAATTAAAAATGGAAGTGTATTTTTCTGCTGAAAATACGCCAACCTATTTGAGACACCTAAATAGTCGCGGTACCAAGATTATAAGAATAAGTACTGATCATCTGTTTGGCTGTTTAATGGACCTATGCCTTCATTTGATATGGCCACTTCAACTTTTAAAAAGTTTGGAACTCAACAAATAATGGAATTTGTATGCAACATTGCAGTCTCGATTTGTTTTTAACTTTTTAATTTTTTGACTGACTATAACTGACCATGACTTCGCGACCTACTTTTTAACCGGCAACGTCGACTTTGCCTTCCATTTTTGAGAAAATAATAATTTCATTCCTTTTTGTGAGCAAAGCACTATACATACCTCGGCCGATAGGAATCACCAGCCATGAGATGGCCTCGGTCCTAAACCATATTCGGCTGGAAATAGTCTTTTTCCCGGCATTTGTAGTAGCAATGTAGATGTTCAATTATTCATGCAATAAATCGTAGATTTTAATCAACATATGTGTCGTTTTCAATCAAAAGGTACCACATTGCCGCTTGCCAAAAGGACGCTGTGACAGGTTATTCGTATAAAGATACAATCCAATTTCGTCCTTATGGTAAGCGACAATGTGGTTCCTTTTGATTGAAAACGTCACATATATAATATTGTCTTCGGTTACCGCGATAGTTACTCATGAAATAAAACAACATTTTAAAAAATCTGCTGGAAAGGTCAACGACGTAACTACACTACACTACCGCTCATAACTATTTAGGCACACGTAACTTCAAGATTTGAAAAGGAGGAGGTTCTCAATTCGGTTGTATGTTTTTTTTTATGTTTGTTACTCCATAACTCCGTCATTTCTGGACCGATTTTAAGAATTCTTTTTTTGTTTGTAAGTATATACATACAGATTGGTCCCGTTTTTGTCAAAACGCAGTTCTGATGATTGGATCCTTGAGGAATCGAGGGAACTCCTCAAACATTTAAGGCATACATATAGTGATATACTAAAATCTGAAAAAAGCCCCGGCTGTGACAAAATAAGAAACGAAGACATAAAATTAGGAATTGAAATATTAGCTCGCATTTTTATTCAACTTAATACTAGAGACAGCAGAAACTCCCTCGCAGTGGTCAGAATCTGATATTATATTATTATATAAAAAAGGAGAGCCTAACGACAGTGGCAACTACAGGCCTATAAGCCTCTTATCAACCTTATACAAAATCTTCACATCTATTATAGACCGCAGAATAAGCAAACAACTAGAAAAAACACAACCTGTAGAGCAAGCGGGATTCCGAAAATGCTTCTCAACAATAGATCATATACACACACTCGATCTTGTTATCGAAAAGTACCAAGAAAAACGAAGATCCTTATACATAGCTTACATTGATTACCAAATAGTACATTACTACAGAGGCCGGGAAGTAAGGGGTTGCCGGCCGAATGCATATATACGGCCGAACGTAGTGAGGCCGGATAGTTATGAGGCCGACAACCCCTTTTCACGCCGATGTATGTATAGTGCTTTTCTCAAACATGCAATGAAATAAATAAAGAAATCTCCACGAAATCAAAGTTTTAATTCTAAAGAAACTAAAAGTAAACTAGGCACAAAATATAACTACCACTTGTACCTATCTTTATCACACGTGTCGTATATTTTACACATGTAGTTAATCAATTTATTACACAAATGTTCAAAGGTATATTTATGTATCTTTGATTTTTCGCCTTGTATCCTTCTGACTGTAGTTTTAGCCACATAACTAAGATTACATAGTTTTTTATGTTGATATTATGCTTCACATACATCGTTGCCTTAAACATGGAGTATAATTAACAGGTATTCATTTAATATTTTCGTCGGAACTCATATTAAATAACACAATAAACAACGCACAATAAATCCAATAAAATATAATTACAGATACACAATGAAAAATGTTCAACTTTACCTCCAAAACGATTAAAAAACCACCAACGCGTGTTTGAGTAGACATTTTTACCGCTAATATTTAAATGAAATATGTTTGTCAAAGGACTGTCTCATTTCAAACATAGACAGAGATAATCATACTATCTTTGTCTTATACTGGTACTAGCACCCAAAAGAAAAGGATGAGTATAGTTTTTTTGTTCTTATTTACTGACAAACTGGTTTGACCAACTATATTTTAAATCTGTATTTGTAGGTAAATTTGTAATTAAATATTATTGGAATTTGTTAATAATGTTTTATTTATATATTTTTTGTAAATTTGATACAAATAAAACTGCAAAATATATTAATAATCGTTTATTGTTTTTTTTAAGGGGTATTGGCAGAATGTCATTCCGAACCATAAGCAAATATTGGTTATAATTTTTTTTTTTGGCTGAATGCCATGATGCTGTGTCTCAAATATATGTGAAATGGAAATTAAAAAAGAGCCACTTCCCGGCCTAGGCCTGCAACTTTGTATGAAATTTCATTACAGGCCCCTCGTCTAGCCGCGCCGGAGTCGTGATACTTCCCAGCCTAATATAAAGAACGTAATATCAATATTACATAGCATGTTTGAGAAAAAGCATTTTTTAATACAGTTGCTCAAAAAGTGGTACTTTTTGTGGCTGCGTAGCGTGCGAGAAGCTCAATTTCTCGAACTAGTGCTTTTTACTTTATAGTTCCAAACTATACTTTCGAAACACAGTTAAAATTGAATTTAGCGCGGAGCAGGTACCAGGGCCTCATGAGTTATGAGGAGGTGTCGTTGACCAACCCGCGCCGGGCCCGCGGCGGCCGCGGCCGGGGCGCGCACGAGTATGAAGGTATCGCGGGCTGCGGCAGCTCGCGTATCTTAGCTGTATAGGTACTTTTGGTTTTGGTTTGGTTTGGTGGTATGATTCTACTAATGATATATTAATAGGGTATTTGACAACATTAAAAATATATAACGAATTGCTGTCATCCTGAAAGATAATAAACTAATAAAGTATTTTTCACTATATTTGAATGTAAATTATGTTTAGTTTTTGGAATATAAACGAAAGAAAATTTAATATTTTTTGAAATTTCATCAGGGACGTGAACGCTCTGTGATTGGTCAACGCTCGGATGACGTCACACGCGCGTAAACATTCTTGATTGCCTTGAGTGTTTTAACTGTTTTATTTGTATTTAGTTAATTTTAGTTATTGTTCCACAGTTTTCTGATATATTCCGATTTATCCGTATATCTAGTAGCACAATATTCATAAGAATCTCAAAATGGAGCCGAAATATGTGAAAGCGGATAGCGGCAACCTACCAGACATAGACGCATCAATGGTTGCACTTTTCTTTAAAGATAATCCGGATTACTATGCTGCGGAACTTAGAAATGTAAAAACAGCTATGTGAGTATACGTAGAAATTGTTTATTTACGAACATTTCGATAACGATGATACGAATACGACGACGATATATATATAGAATACGATGACGAGAATAGTATCTCCATACTGCACTTTAGTTTGAAAGAAAAAGTATGCTACTAACTACCTACTAATGCTGAAAGAGCTATGTTATGAGGTTATGTAGTAATACATTAAATACCTAGATCTTGTTTCGTTCAACAAAATCCGCTGCTTTAACTACCATATTTATTTACAGTTAAATATTACTTACATCGAAGTGGTCTTCACGCATAAAAACATTTGTATGCGCTAAAATGCTCTTTGGGTCTCTTCGCGCTAGTTTTAACCACATTTTTCTTTTTTTGGGATTCGTTGGAACGGAAACAAACAATTTATCTGGATTTTTTTATAGTCGTACTTGAACATTGTGGCACTATACACTATTTATATACCATTTTACAGTGAAATAATCAATTAAATGCACATAAACCATAAGATTTACTAAGGTCATTGACTGAGTTTACTCGCGTGTGACGTCACACGTGTCACGTGATTAGCCCCTTTGCAAAAACAGCGTTTAAGGCGCGTTCAAAATAAATAAACTTTAACATTGATTTTTTATATTTAATACAGGAAATTTCACGGAAATATCAATGTAGTGTAATTATTAAGTCATAAACAATCAATTAAAACCATTTTCAAAAATTAGTCAAATAACCTATTTATTATTTTTTCGCAATTGTATTAAAAAACGTCGTTTACAACACGTGTGAAATGTCTTTTCACACTAGTTGTAAAATGTACTATGATACAATCTCACATTCCAGTATCTGGCAAGCACTGAAAACCCAAGGAGTAGAAAGAGAATATATAGAAATAATAAAACACATATATAAACAAAGCACAAGTAAAATCAAACTAGAGACAGCAGGCTGCAGCTTTCCCATAAAAAGAGGAGTTAGACAGGGGGATCCATTATCGCCAAAATTATTTATTTCTGTACTGGAATCAGTTATAAGCCCACTAGACTGGAAGAACTATGGCTTAAAAAATTAGAGGAAGATGCCTTACACACCTAAGATTCGCAGACGATCTGGTCCTATTAGCTGAAACAAGTGCAAATTTACAATACATGATGGAAACACTCCAAGCAGCTAGTAAAAAAATAGGCTTGGAGGTCAACTTGTCAAAAACCAAAATCATGACAAACAGCATTAAGAAAAATATCACCTTAGAAAATGAACCAGTACAGTATGTTGAACAGTATATCTATCTCGGCAAGCAAATCGGATTTGAAAGCAACAACAACGAGCTTGAGATAGAAAGAAGATCACGACAAAGCTGGAACAAGTTCTGGAGCTACAAAGAAATATTAAAGAGTAATATGTCAATTGAATTGAAAGTGACGAAGCCTGTTGCGGATATCATCATTGGTATTTTTTGGACGAAGCATGTTGCTGATTTGCATTTGTAGCCACATGACGAAGCCTGCGTTGAAAAAAAAATTGAATTAAAAAGAAAAATAATGGACTCCTGCATACTACCGTGCCTGACAGACTTGGAAATTTACAAAAAAGGTCTCGAACAAAATCACTACATGCCAAAGAGCCATGGAACGCAGCATCCTTAAAATTAAAAAAATTGAGAAAGTTCGGCACACTAAAATAAGAAGTGTAACAAAAACTATAGATGCTTTGTGCTATGCAAAAAATTTAAATTTCGATGGGCAGGTCATGTGGCACGACTCGAAGATGACAGGTGGACATCTGAGATCACAAAATGGGGCGGCCCTCTAGGTAAACAACGTAGTGGCAAACCATGTACAAGATGGGACGAAGACATCAAAAAAACGTCTGGAAAAAACTGAATCCAAATGGCTCAAGACAGAGACAAGTGGAAATCGATGGAGGAGGCCTTCGCCCAGAAGGGGTCTAACGCACAAAACAAGAATATTTAAAAAACTTAAAACAAATTTCAAATAAAATGTTTTGTATACAATAATGTAACTAGGGAAACTCAGTGCTTAGAATAAAAGGCTTTTTTTATTTTTATTTTATTATAGTGATTTTAGTATTTTCATCAACAAATCAAGCATTTACATTTAAAAAAGTGACATTTGATGAAGTGGAACTGCTGATGATGATCAGAACGGAACTCTTCAATGACGCATAGTTCACGTTTGGCGATTTGTCCTCTTCGTTATGTTTGTTAAGAAAGTTAGGTTTTCAAGACACATTTTGTCAAGCTCGAGTTCTGATGATGGGATCCATGAGGAACCGAGGGAACTCCTCAAATGTCAAAGGCATACATATAGTGATTTTTGTATTTTCATCTACAAATACAGCATTTACATTTAAGTGTGTGACATTGTGACAAAAGTGACATTTGTTGAAGTGGAAACTGCTGATGATGATCAGAATGAAACTCTTTAACGATACATAGTTCACATTTGGCGATTTATTCTCTTCGTTATGGACTCAGACCCAAACTTGGACCCGGTCTCGGACCTGGGTCTGGACATGGATCCCAACTCGGTCCCGAACCCGGACTAAACTCCGACCCGGATTTGAACCCGGACCCCGACTCGGACCCGGACCCAGATCGATCTCGGACCCAAACTTGGACCCGGACAGCCGGACATGGACCCGGACTTGGATCTGGACATGGTCTTGGCCCTGAACCTGGACCTGGACTAAGACCCGGACCTGGATCCTAACCCAGACACGGACCCGGAAATGCTGTATTGTTGTCATCATTTCCACTTCGTTTATTGTTTGTTTTACGTTGTATGTTTGTATTTCATCTCGTTTGTAGTGTTATCGAGTTTATTTCATGTAATTTTCACGAATACGATTACATATTGTATTAATTTAATAGGAAAATCATCTAACAACCTTGTGCCGCATGGCCTTATCATGACATTTTAGCGCAGGCGCAGGGACGTCACCGCAAAGTGGATGCGTTCGGTGATAGATAAGGCCGTGTTGTACGGTTGCGTTCGTGGCCCACAAATGGTCTCGCCGGAAGACCAGCGCTGACTTTAAGGTTACATTAGCATTATGCTGAGGCGGGACCATTTCGTGGTAAACTAGGTATATACTTTTTTGTTTTAAATATACTTTTTCTTTGTAATACGTTTGTATGAAATGTAGTTTACCATGAATAAATGAATTCTATTCTATTTTATTCTACTAGAAAAGTGGGTTAGGTGGGTGGGTGGCTTTAAACTGCGATCCTCACAGAACCGAACTGCTATCAGAAAAGTGGGTTAGGTTAGGTTAGAACTGTGACCCTTACAGAAACGAAATACTATCAGAGCTTACGACATGCTACTAGAAAAGTGGGTGGATTTACCTCCTTTTCTACATAATTAGGCAAAAGATGCTGTCTTTTTCATTTCATTGTCTGGAATCTATGTGCACCAACAACAATAAGTAACCTTTCAACGTCATCCCCCATTGAAGTCGGTTTTTTTTTCTTAAAAAATATTTCCATACAATTGTATAGAAAATCGACTTTCAGAATTATACCGCTAGCTCGCAGTCGGGTGACAGTTTTTTGTGCTGTTTACTTTTTTAATTTAACAGACTTATCGAGCTTCAAAATGATGTGCAGAATATTCGTGTACATTGCCTATTTACCAAATGGCAAGCGTAAAAAAATCCCTAAATCGTTTTCCAGTACAAAATCGTTTTATTTTGTATGAACTAAGGGTTTAAGGGAATAAGGGTTTTTTCAAATCGTTGCATAAAGTAAACTCGAAATTTTAAAGGATGTCTTTGGCAACAATTTGAGGCTCAATATATTTACCTAAATAAAAATTCAATCCAACATGTAAGAAAGTCATTTGCCTGCGATCGAACAGTATGATTTTGAAAATAATTTTTGTATACAATTGTATGGTGAAAATTGCGGGTACCTAAATACTTTTGAGCGGTAGTGTATTTGGCAGCTGTGCCAGCACAGGCACAGCTCGCACTGCACCATGAGCCCGTCCTCCTCGCGGACCCCGCACTGGCAGTAGCTGATCGCCCGCAGCACTCACCTCGGCCTCCCGCTGTATCTTGTGGCACAGCTCGCACTGCACCATGAGCCCGTCCTCCTCGCGGAGCCCGCACCGGCAGTAGCTGATCTCCCGCAGCACTCACCTCGGCCTCTCGCTGTATGTTGTGGCACAGCGCGTGCTGCCAGCACAGGCACAGCTCACACTGCACCATGAGCCCGTCCTCCTCGCGGAACCCGCACCGGCAGTAGCTGATCTCCCGCAGCACTCACCTCGGCCTCTCGCTGTATGTTGTGGCACAGCGCGTGCTGCCAGCACAGGCACAGCTCGCACTGCACCATGAGCCCGTCCTCCTCGCGGACCCCGCACTAGCAGTAGCTGATCTCCCGCAGCACTCACCTCGGCCTCCCGCTGTATGTGTGGCACAGCGCGTGCTGCCAGCACAGGCACAGCTCGCAATGCACCATGAGCCCGTCCTCCTCGCGGACCCCGCACTAGCAGTAGCTGATCTCCCGCAGCACTCACCTCGGCCTCCCGCTGTATGTTGTGGCACAGCGCGTGCTGCCAGCACAGGCACAGCTCGCACTGCACCATGAGCCCGTCCTCCTCGCGGAACCCGCAGTGGCAGTTGATGATCTCCTCGCGCTTCATGCGGACCAGCTTGATGCGCTCACCGTCTGACCAAAACGACATTAATTATTTTATGGGTATGAATGGTATAATGATGTGACAATTGATTATAAAATTTATTGTAGTTTTATCAGAAAATGTAATGTTTAGAGACGGCTTGTTGAATGTGTGTCGATAAACATTTGTTTCTCTGGTTTCTAACTACTGATAAAAAAAAATTATTTAAGGGTTGTTTTTTTTCACCATATGTATTGGGTTAAGGTAGAGAAATGTATACATATTTATGAACTCGACTGTACGTATAGCAGAGATATAAATCAAGATATACATAGTAGTACACCATGTCACAAGTGGAATGGAAAACAAAATGGTTAAAATCGAAAGCGAATAGTGTAAAGAGTAGGATACTCACTCTCAGTGTACATGTAGAGGTGAGCGGCGGCGGAGTGGTTGTGGTCGGCGGTGGCGGGGGCGGGGGCGGGGGCGAGGTCGTCGGGGTCGGCGCGCGCCGAGTCGGGCGTGCCGCAGCTCGGGTAGCTGGAGCGCGTGTCCGAGGAGCCACCCGCCCACTCCTCGTCCTCGCTCGCCAGTTTCCCTATACAAGCGAAAGTCTTACGCCTCTTCTCGCTTTTACTCCTGCTGCCGTTCACCATTTTCGCTACGGTGTGTGTCGATATCGCGGTTTCAAAGTCCAAGACGCCACAATCGGGTATCTCTTGTTTCGGCACGAGTAGATCGTCTTCGGTTTCGGCGTTTTCTAGTTTGACGGGAGGCGGAGGCGGGTCGGCCGCGACAGTGTCGGGGTCTAACGTCGGCTCCGGTTCTTTAGTGCGCACGGGCAGCAACACGCGGGGCCGCTTGGCCGGCTTGACGGCGAGCGCGTCCCGCAGCTTGGGTGAGTCGACGGGGCGGGGCGGCGCGTCGGCGGCGGCGGGCTCGGCGGGCGGCGCGTCGGCGGCGGCGGCGGCGACGGCGGTGGGCTCCGGGGGCGCGGCGGGCGCCGGCGCCTCCGCCCGCTTCTGGAGCCGCGGCAGCTTCACTTTAATGATCCTCTGTTGCGCTTCACGTTTTAACAGTTTCATTTCCGCTTCGCTCGGCCTGGTCCTGGCGTAAGCTAAATCTAGAACCTTAGGAGTGTTGCCCATGGTCTTTCGGAGCTCCCTATGGTAATGTTTGATATGCATTTTTAGTAACGTAGTATTTCGGAAATTCTTAAAACACCCTTCGGCAGGACATCGCAGCAGAGTCGCAATAACTTGAACTCTTAACGAACCAACATCAACTGAAAATAAATCATTAAGATTCACCAAAGAGATAATAATGAGTAACGTTAATATTTACAAAATTGTATTTATTGCAAAGTTGGTTACATAAATGAATAATTTACTCGTCTGAAAGTGGTGCTCACCAAATCCATCTTTAATACTGGCGCCGTCAAGAACAGCTTCCTCTGCTACACTTGGCTCAGAACACGTATTGGTTTCTTTAGGATTCTGATGCAAGCCAGGCGCAGCTGAAACCTAGAAAAAAAATACTAGCTAGGTCACCTAATTGGAAAAACCACACATCAAACTCTCGATTCTCATAATATTACAAGTCATAAATAATAAGAACAAATCAATTGTAAACTAACCGGGGGCGGCCGCAGAGGTTTGATTTTGAGCCTGGGTCGCTTTTTGTGGTGGTGCATCAACTTGTGGTGGTTCTTGTTGAGGCTCAGTTTGGATCGCTTGAGCAGCGGCGAGGAGGCGGGCAGGTCGCGGCAGGGCGGCGGCGGCGGCGGCGCGCCCTCCGCCGAGGAGCGCACCCAGCCAAGCCGCCGCGACAGCTTCAGGTGGATACCGAAGTCCATCAGAGCGGCCTCGAAGGGCTTCAGCGCCGGCTGAGGGTTGTTCTCTAGGTACATCCGCATATCGTTCTTTGTGTGAAGTCTACGATTTTCCGGGCTGCAAAATAAATTTATACCATAAAACTCAGTGTACTGTTATGCAGTGCAGTACAACAGAGATCGCAATGTCGACAATTTATTACGGGTACGCCCACAAAACAAATACATACACTTTACCAAGAGAGATCCTGAGTCTCGTAAATGCTATTTGAGTGGACTCAATTAACGTGGAGCAAAACAAATAAGAGATGAGACGTAGCTATAAGGTTCGCAGGTAAAATTTCCACAACGCCTATCACGGAAATAAAGCCCGTTTGGTATCCAAGTGCATATTCGTCACGCAGCCTTTCAACTCATGTAATCCTTTTATAATAGCAAAGAGTTACTGATTGTAGAAAAGGTATAGTACAATCGGATTAGGTCTAACCTCGAAATCCTTCCAAAGTTATGAAATTTGGTATGCATGTATATATTGATCTTTGCGAAAAAAAAAAACTACTTGTTATAGAAAATAATAGCTGAACCCATACCCTTTCAGGGGATATTCTCTTAATAGGAAACTTGTAGGTATATGAATTCCACTTTTGTCTATACATTTGTACACGTTATACCCCAATATTAACATTTTACTCGACTGAGACAAACTGACATTGACATTATGAAGAGGTGTTTTTCTAGCTTTTATTCGACTAGAATAGATTTTGTTATTATCATTGAACCCACTTCAATGAGTTTTTTTTTTCAAATGCATGTTCTATAAAACAGAAACAATTGTAAATATTAAAACATTGTACTATTATTACCTAAATATCGTTATTTACGATTATTTGTGTATCGTATATTTATAAAAACAATATCGAATGTTGCCTTTGGAAACTTAAAACATTCTTGCAGTAAGAAAATACGCCTCTTCTTTGACAGGCGTTCCGTTCCATCCAGACAACTTATTAAGAACGGTTTTTCAACATTAAAAAATAAATGTGTTATAATACTTATAATGATGAAGAGGTAAGTAATAAAATATGAAATATGCATATTTTTCGTATTCTTACATTAACAGTAGGTTTTTATGTTGATTACGACGTTTAAAGGAAACTAATATTAACACTCATCAATAAGTAGTCATGAATTGGAACCAGTAAAAATTTAAAAAAAATTGGAAAAGTAAAAAGCACTAGTTCGCGAAAACCAACTTTCCGCACGCTAAATAGCCACGAAAAGTAGCACTTTTTGAGCAACTGTATTAAAAATATCTTTTCTCAAACATGCTATGTAATATTGATATTACGTTCTTTATATTAGGCTGGGAAGTATCACGACTCCGGCGCGGCTAGACGAGGGGCCTGTAATGAAATTTCATACAAAGTTGCAGGCCTAGGCCGGGAAGTGGCTCTTTTTTAATTTCCATTTCACATATATTTGTGACACAGCATCATGGCATTCAGCCAAAAAAAAAACTATAACCAATATTTGCTTATGGTTCGGAATGACATTCTGCCAATACCCCTTTAAAAAAACAATAAACGATAATTAATATATTTTGCAGTTTTACAAAAATACATAAATAAAACATTATTAACAAATTCCAATAATATTGAATTGCAAATTTACCTACAAATACAGATTTAAAATATAGTTGGTCAAACCAGTTTGTCAGTAAAAAAGAACAAAAAAACTATACTTATCCTTTTCTTTTGGGTGCTAGTACCAGTGTAAGACAAAGATAGTATGATAATCTCTGTCAATGTTTGAAATGAGACAGTCCTTTGATAAACTATATTTCATTTAAATATTAGCGGTAAAAATGTCTACTCAAACACGCGTTGGTGTTTTTTTAATCGTTTTGGAGGTAAAGTTGAACATTTTTCATTGTGTATCTGTAATTCTATTTTATTGGATTTATTGTGCGTTGTTTATTGTATAATATGAGTTCCGACGAAAATATTAAATGAATACCTGTTAATTATACTCCATGTTTAAGGCAACGATGTATGTGAAGCATAATATCAACATAAAAAACGATGTAATCTTAGTTATGTGGCTACTAACACTACAGTCAGAAGGATGCAAGGCGAAAAATCAAAGATACATAAATATACCTTTGAACATTTGTGTAATAAATTGATTAACTACATGTGTAAAATATACGACACGTGTGATAAAGATAGGTACAGGTAGTAGTTATATTTTGTGCCTAGTTTACTTTTAGTTTCTTTAGAATTAAAACTTTGATTTCGTGGACATTTCTTTATTTATTTCATTGCATGTTTGAGAAAAGCACTAGACATACATCGGCGTGAAAAGGGGTTGTCGGCCTCATAACTATCCGGCCTCACTACGTTCGGCCGTATATATGCATTCGGCCGGCAACCCCTTACTTCCCGGCCTCTGTAGTAATGTACTATTACAGTTTGACACAAACCACTGTTCTTATTTTAAATAATGACAATCACCGAAAACAGTATCATACTGTCAAATTATCTATATCTTTCATTTTTGGCGTGGCGTCAATGACGCAATTGTTTGTTACGTATACATTTATTACTTTCAATATTATTTTGATTTTACAAAGAGGGCAATTCGAACTTTGATTAAGATGTTAAAAAGATATCATTTTGTTATCGTTCGCCGACCGTCTCGGTCGCACCAATACATATTTCAACTAGTACGAGCGAAACGCAAACGAAAATTATTAAAAATGACATCTTTTATAACAAAGTTCGAATTAGCCTCAAGGTATATTAGGAAAATATACCTAATGGTATTGCGTTAAGGTTTAGTAGTTCAATGCATTAAGTGTCTGTCTTTATATGAAAAATGATACCTGTAAAAAATTTGTATTTACGTAATACTGAATGCCAGTGTCAGATATAAATGGACCCTTGAAATCTTACAACTATCTATGATGCTGCATCTCTAGGCCAAGAAAAGTACGCTCGGCTAGTATGGCGCAATGGAAATAATTAGTAATAGCTGAACTTTTCGGTGTAAGGGACAAATAATAAATCTAGTAATTACGTCGACACGTAATCCAAATAAATTTAGACATTTAAAAAAGAGTAAAATTATAAAAAATCACAGAAAATTGGAAATATCACCATAAATTTTAGATTAAAAAAATGCCCTCAAACGATAGTGGTCGTGAAGTAAGGTGTTGCCGCCGAATAGAATAGACGACGACGAGAATAGGTAAGTAATGAGGCCGGCAACCCCTTCACACGCCAAAGAATGTATAGTGCTTATCTCAAACATACGACGAAATAATAATACAAATATGATGATGATGATGACTGTTTAACGTCCTTATGTGATAGGTTATTCAGTGCGTGGGTTTATTAAAGGGGAACGAAAATTTTATTATTTTTGCGCTACGACTCACGGTTTAGGAGATACAGCCATATAAAGATATATTTCTTATCTTTTCTTATAGGGGAACGAAAATTTTATTATTTCTGCGCTACGGCGCACGGTTTAGGAGATACAGCCCTATAAAGATTTTTTTCTTTTTTAAATTCTATTATTTTTGCGCTACGACTCACGGTTTAGGAGATACAGCCCTATAAAGATATATTTCTTATCTTTTCTTATAGGGGAACGAAAATTTTATTATTTTTAGCTTTTAGGAGATACAGCCCTATAAAGATTTTTTTCATTTTTTTATCATTGTGTTTTTTTTGCGCTACTACTCACGGTTTAGGATAGGGGTTTCCCAAAGGGGAACAAAAATTTAATTAATTATTTTTGCGCTACGACTAGAGATGGGCGGCGGGTAAATACCCGGGGTAGATATCGGGTATTTACCCAATCTACCCGGTATTGACCTTTTCTACCCGAATTAGTGGGTATAAATAAAAGTTGGAAACGGAGTAATAAATTGAATTGAGACAATATAAATAACAGTTTTTTTGACAGTCATGTAGTAAGTGTAATAATACCAAGTGTAATATTCGTATTGACTAAAGAATTCGTCAAATGTTTAACACTCTCACGGCGGCCCACAAATTTTCGAGTACAGTAGGCCACTATGATTTTTGAGTAACTATCAGCGGGCCACGTCGTCCGCCGGCGGCCCACAAGCATACGAGTGCAGCAGGCCACTATATTTTTGTAAAGATTTTACGGGCAGGCCACATGGTACGCCGGCGGCCCACAAGAGTTCCAGTGCCGCAGGCCACTATAATTTTTCATCAGCTTCAATTTGCTTTATCAGCAGGCCATGTGGGCGGCCAGCGGGCCAAAGTGTAAACTTTACCGGCAGGCCACGTGGTACGCAATGATCCCACAAAAATTGAATTACCATATTTTCATCTTGCGACTCCTCTTCTCGTATAATGCAGATGCAGAATAGGCATACGCGTGGTACGGCGTCAAAAATAGGCAACTTTCCTTCTGTTTTGAAATAATGCAATTTTATTTGTGTCATTTAAAGCTCAACCAGATATTTCTTTTGCTTTCATTTAACAAAATCGACGGTCTCTTTAATGGCGTTGCCCTAAGTTTTGTGTTATCAAGGTGCCAATATGTTACGAATTTACAATGCCCAGGTTAGACGTGTTTAAATACCTACTAGAATCAACTTTGAGTTCATAAAAATAAAACTAAGAAAGTGCGAAGACATTTGTATTTTTTCTAAAAAATTAATTGAATGCCAACTTATCAATTAATGAATAGATAAATTCTGAACAGTATGGTCTATAAAAAATTTCAATAGGTACTACAAATAATTAAGAAAGTTTAGTCTAAAAACATATATAATGGGGGTACAGCTACGGTTAAGCTAGAAAAAGAAGGAGGAATCATCAATCTAGAAAAGGGCGTACGACAAGGAGATCCACTCTCGCCGAAACTATTCACCGCAGTGCTTGAGGATGTCTTTAGACGTTTTGAATGGGAAGGCTGTGGCCTAAGAATAAATGGCGAGTACCTTAGAAACTTAAGATTCGCTGACGACATCATCTTATTCGCAAAATCCTCTCATGAGCTCCAAACAATGCTAACAGACCTTGATACACAAAGCAAAGAGGTGGGCTTAAACATGAACGCATCTAAAACCAAGGCAATGACGAACAGAGAGAAAGAACTAATCACAGTGAACAATATTCCCATTGACTATGTGGATGACTATACATATTTAGGCCAAATAATTAAAATAGATAATATGTCAAGTAAAGAAACTGAGACACGTATAGGTCATGCTTGGAAGAGATATTGGTCATTCAGAGAAATAATGAAAGACAAAACAATGAACATCTCAGTTAAAGGAAAATTATTTAATACCTGCATACTCCCTATTTTAACATACGGATGCCAAACTTGGGCGCTCACCAAATCACAACAAACCAAACTTCGTACTTGCCAACGAAGCATGATGGGAAAGAGGAAAATAGATAAAATCAACCACAACATAATCAGGAAAGCTACAAAGACCCAAGATGTGGAGCAAAAACTGAGAACACTTAAATGGAAATGGGCTGGCCATGTAATTAGAGGAGAAGACAAATGGAACAAATCAGCAACACTATGGTACCCAAGAGAAGGCAAGAGAAAGAGAGGAAAACCTTTCAGAAGATGGCAGGATGATCTGGTAAAGACAGCTGGCCAAACCTGGAATAGACTGGCACAGAAGAGAGAAGAATGGAAAATGTTGGGGGAGGCCTTTGCCACAGGGCACACAGAATTAGCAATGGAAGGTAATTAAACAAACGATACCACATATTCTGATAAAAGGCTATAAAATAAATAAAATAAAAATAGTCTAAAAACAAAAGGGGTGATCAACCCTCCCCAGTTTTTCCCTATGTGTGTGTGTGTGTGTGTGTGTGTGGTTTTTTTAGGGTTCCGTACCCAAAGGGTAAAAACGGGACCCTATTAATAAGACTCCGCTGTCCGTCTGTCCGTCCGTCTGTCCGTCTGTCTGTCTGTCACCAGGCTGTATCTCATGAACCGTGATAGCTAGACAGTTGAAATTTTCACAGATGATGTATTTCTGTTGCCGCTCTAACAACAAATACTAAAAACAGAATAATATAAATATTTAAATGGGGCTCCCATACAACAAACGTGATTTTTTTGCTGTTTTTTCCGTAATGGTACGGAACCCTTCGTGCGCGAGTCCGACTCGCACTTTTTTTTATTTGCGCACTGGCTTTACATGCTACGAGCTGGGGTGGGGAATACAAAATGTATTTTTTTGTCTAAAAACTGTGCATACGAGTATATCCACGCGGATTTACAGTGTCGGTTAAGTAATATTTTATAAGTAATCATTGTTGACATTCTTTTTGTATTGTATTTTAATTTTGCTTTTATTATTATTATTATTATTTTGTGTCGTATCAAATATCAACGAAATCGGTTCGGTGGTTTAAGCGTAAAGAGGAGTTTTATATATATATTTTTTTTTAATTTTGTTTTTACTTAGGAATGGTGTCAATGTTGATACCATAAATGTATTCAGCACCCCCGATTAATACGAAAACGATCCCAAACCCGGCCTAGCAACTTCACTGATGTAGATAATCAAGATAAAAATGAGAGCCCTAAATAAACCTTCAAAAGCGGATATTTCAAAAACTATACATCTTGTATAGAAAAACTTGACTGAATAAAACTTGTAACAAATTAAATCTCTTTTCATTTTGTATAAGTGGCCAAGTCGTTCAGATGCATAGTTTCCGAGATATAATAAAAAAAACCGAAAAATAGAACCTTCAAACCCCCCTCTCCCCCCCCCCCCCCAGCACCAGGGTTACGGCCGGGGACTTTTGATATGTTCATCTCCTAACTAGTCCAAACAAAGCTACGAAGTTAAAAATTGTGTTCCTAGCATTTCCCTCTATACCTTTTTTTGGGCATTTATTTCCTGGCCTATAATTTACGGGTGATGAGCTGATGAGTGAGTACGCGTACAAAAGGGGCTTCTTCCTAACATAAGTCTCTCCATTTAAGACAGAAAGTCGTAATACTTAGGTAAATACGAATATTTTAATTGCATGAATCTAGTATAACTGGATCGGTCATGAGGGGTGGGGGAAAATGACCGAACGGGATAGTCTTATGTATCTTTCAGTAGGAGTAGCAGAGAAAGCGCTGTTATTGTTTGTCCTTGTCACAGTTTCACTTTTCCACCGCTGCCACAACCGAGGTTGTGGCAAACAAATAAGTACGTGACATGTCATGTTTGTTCGTTGCTTGTCTAATTATTGTTGTTTTGTATGAAATTGTGCTTTCTCTTATGAAATATAGTGATGGTTAGCGTTTTGAATGCTTGAACTTTGATAAAATAATGGTGAATTGTTCTGTAATCGGCTGTAATAGCCGCTCTGAGCAAAAATATGAGATCATAACCTTTCACACGTAAGTACGGTATATTTTACACCTTCCTCTTAACGCAATATGTGAGAATAACATCGTTAAATTACGTTACACTCAAAGCAATGTAGAATCAAACGATTTCAATAAAAATATCACAATTATTTACGCAAATTAACAAAACATTATTTGTAAAATTATCCGCCCAAATTACGTAGGTAGGTAGGAGTCTGAGGTCAGCCATTGTTAAACCATGTTAGGGATACCAGATGAAAATATCATAATTTTATGGGTAACTAGCTTTTGCCCGCGACTTCGTCTGCGTGGACTTAGTAACCGCAGCTAGAGTAAGAATAGCGCCTGGAGAAAGTCTTATAGCAATTATTCAATTTGAGCATATTATGCATACAAATTAGCAGACACTTCATTAATTATCTCAATTCCACCCCGCTTTTTACTTTCTTAAGGGATGATTTTCGGAATAAAAACGATCCTATGTCCTTCTCAGGGACTCAACCTATCTCTATGCCAAATTTCATCTAAATCGATTCAGCGGTTTAAGCGTGAAGAGGGAACACACAGACAGACAGACACAGACTTTCGCATTTATAATATTAGTATGGATTTTGACCTCGAAGTTTCTTCGTACTTCTAATTCCAAAAAAAAAAAACAAATGTTGTGAAGATAAAATGTGGTGTACATTAATTGGTGTGATTGCGATTTGTGATTTCTTTAAATTAAAACCCATAAGTAATACATTTTATTTTACATTTTATTTACTAAACATGTTTAGTTTTGTACCACCTGCGCGAATTATAGGAGGTATTTCATTGTTCATACGCCTAAAAAGAACGGCCCATTGACATTTTATTTTACATTTTTTTAATACCGTCAAACAAGCTAACTTTGCCTCCAGGGTAATCGCCCCAACGTGATATCAAATATTGGGGTAATTTTTACCAATATGGTATCCCTACGTTTATGACGTCATTTATGTCTATCCCTAACGGGCGCACGCGGTAGGCCGCATCTATAGAAATATACTAGATCTATGTTTAATTGTAATGTTATTTTTTTCTTTGATGGTCGGATTCATTTGCAGTAAAACAACTTCTTCTGCGTTACACGTGTAATTTTAGCCCTTATACAAAAAATATTTCGGTTCGGTTCGGTTTGGTAATTAGGATCACATTTTACACGGTGTATAAAATGACGACAATTTTCTTCAAAATTTACAAAAACACTTTTTCAACAGAATAATTTAACGGGTGGTTGTGGATGTCTGTCTTCCGCATAAAGGGAAGAATACAAAATGATGTAATTATTTTGATTAAAAAAGATATTAAAATTGGCAGTTCGTTTAGTGCGACGTCCGGTTATTACGACGTAATATCAGCGGTCCCTTGAACGTGGTTATAACCGGACTCTACTGTACTATAATATAGTGTGGAAAAATTAATGGGCACTGAAGGGAAAGTACCTTAAAACCTTAAGTTAACTCATTTTCCTAATAGGAAACATTCTTTTATTTTTTTAAAGAAACAAAAGTACATTTAAAGATTTTTTAAATTCACTTGTCTCGCCCGAGAATCAAACCGACTAAAAATTTCTCGTTCGTTAATGATAACATTTCTCCAAGAAACATTAGGTCATAATCATAAGGCGGGATTCCACCAGTGTGCGGCACTGTGCTGCACATTGTATGGCACATTTGATGGACTCACGCGTGTGAACATGAACAAAATGTGCGCGTACTTCATGGCAATGTTCGCGCACAACCGCGAACTCGTGTTCGCGCACTCATTCAGTCTTATTCCAGTGATGGACTCGCTGCGGGGCACACGCACGTTGTTCACGTACTCAGTTGTGCTTCCGCTGCCGAAGCGAAAACATTTTTTTCTACTCGTCGAGTATAATCTGTGTAATACAACTTCACATGCAACACTACAACCTTACTCTTTTCAACGTCAGATAGTTTATGACACTTCCGAATCGAGCATAAGAATTTTATCGATACGGTTTAGTCAATAGGCTATTTGACTAATTTTTGAAAATGGTTTTAATTGATTGTTTATGACTTAATAATTACACTACATTGATATTTCCGTGAAATTTACTGTATTAAATATAAAAAAACAATGTTAAAGTTTATTTATTTTGAACGCGCCTTAAACGCTGTTTTTGCAAAGGGGTTAATCACGTGACACGTGTGACGTCACACGCGAGTAGACTCAGTCAATGACCTTAGTAAATCTTATGGTTTATGTGCATTGAATTGATTATTTCACTGTTAAATGGTGTATAGTGCCGCAATGTTCAAGTACGACTATAAAAAATCCAGACAAATTGTTTGTTTCCGTTCCAACGAATCCCAAAAAAAGAAAAAAATGTGTTTAAAACTAGCGCGAAGAGACCCAAAGAGCATTTTAGCGCATACAAATGTTTTTATGTGTGAAGACCACTTCGATGTAAGTAATATTTAACTGTAAATAAATATGGTAGTTAAAGCAGCGGATTTTGTTGTATTTAACGAAACAAGATCTAGGTATTTAATGTATTACTACATAACCTCATAACATAGCTCTTTCAGCATTAGTAGGTAGTTAGTAGCATACTTTTTCTTTCAAACTAAAGTGCAGTATGGAGATACTATTCTCGTCATCGTATTCTATATATATATCGTCGTCGTATTCGTATCATCGAAATCGAAATGTTCGTAAATAAACAATTTCTACGTATACTCACACAGCTGTTTTTACATTTTTAAGTTCCGCAGCATAGTAATCCGGATTATCTTTAAAGAAAAGTGCAACCATTAATGCGTCTGTCTGGTAGGTTGCCGCTATCAGCTTTCGCATATTTCGGCTCCATTTTAAGATTCTTATGAATATTGTGCTACTAGATATACGGATAAATCGGAATATATCAGAAAAGTGTGGAACAATAACTAAAATTAACTAAATACAAAAAAAACAGTTAAAACACTCAAGGCAAACAAGAATGTTTACCCGCGTGTGACGTCATCCGAGCGTTGACCAATCACAGAGCGTTCACGTCCCTGATGAAATTTCAAAAAATATTAAATTTTCTTTCGTTTATTTTCCAAAAACTAAACATAATTTACATTCAAATATAGTGAAATATACTTTATTAGTTTATTATCTTTCAGGATGACAGCAATTCGTTATATATTTTTAATGTTGTCAAATACCCTATTATAAAAATCTCGCGTATCTTAGCTGTATACTTTTGGTTTTGGTTTGGTTTGGTGGTATGATTCTACTATAGTTGAAAGTATTAGTTTTATGTGTCGTAGAAAAAGTATTGTATACAATAGTGATATAATCAATCTTTTCAATCTCGTACCTTACTTAAGCAACTCAGCAAGCTTCGTTGCTTAAACACGGTACTCGACTGAAAAGCTCTCGATTATATCACGATTGTATAAAATGCTAGTTTGATCGCAAAAATTTATTGATTTGAATTTTTTGCCTTATGAATAGGGAATATTACGCGAAGATCTGCGTAGGGGGCGCCAGAGCGCCACTACTACAATCTGAGGGCCTATCTTGAAAAAGAAAATTTCTTTATCTAACATCTCTGTCACTCTTGCATATTCGAGCGATAAAGAGGCAGATAGCGAATTTCCGGATTCGCGATTTAGGTTCTCTGTAAGCAAACTGCCATGATGCATCAATGTCATATTTTATTATCTCTGAAAACTTGTCAAAAACCTGTTAAAGGTACAGTATGTATAAGTTAATCTATGGTTTACTAAAAAGGCTAGTCCTGCACTCTGGTGGCAGAGCATTGCAGTAATATCCCCTATTGGACGAATTCTAAAATCATAGAATTTATACAAGCTATAAAAACTCATCCAGTACTGTGGGATACGAGTAATTCTGATTATAAAAATATAATATAATAGGATAGGATAATAAAAAGATAACTTATAAAAATATGATAATAAATAGAAATAAAAAAGCATCATGCATCTCAAAAGATAGCTGGTTCAAAATCTTCGGGCTCTGGGATTTCAGATATACTTTTTATTTATTTCATATTTCTAGGTGAACATGTTCGTGTGCAAATGTGCTCCACTGAACGTTTACAGAAGTTACATACATAGCTTCGTCGCGTCGGTGGAGATAGATGCGCAACTCAGTGCGTGCACAAAATGTTCATAAACAAATGTGCTGCACTGAACTTTGGGGAAATCCCACCTTTACACTCCTCTGTCGTACAAAATATCCATAAAATCGAATATTTAGTACTCAATAATATTTTAGACAAGCAAAATTGAAAAATAAAAGATCTTTGAATGCAGTTTTGTTATTTAAAAAAATAAAAAATGTTTCCTTTAAATAAAATGAGCTAGCTGAAGGTTTTAAGGCACTTTGCCTCCAGGGCCCGTTAATTTTTTCCACCCTGTATCATAAATATCATAATAGATATGAATGTTGTAGGATTTTTTTTTAGATAGGTTTAGTTTTTGTAGTTTTATTTTATTATTTTGTTTCATACAATTAATGTAACTAAATAGTATATTATATTTATCATCTTTTCAATGAAGATTTTGAGAGATAATAGATATAATAATAACCTATCTACGAGTAAGTTTGTAAACACCGACCTTACTAAAACTACATCCCATTTGCCGGCCGAGTTGCCCAGGCTCCTGCGCACCATGTGTTTCGTCCAGCCCGGCGGCAGCCGCTTGTCCTCTACCTGCAATGGGCGTCACCACTGCTAATACTAATATATTATATTAACTTACAAACATACACAGTGGAAACTGTAACTGTCATTCATAAGTTTCGTACAAATTATTTTCACAGCAGCCAAGAAATCGAATTTACAAAGATACTTGAAACAACAAGATTACTTTCAACGATTCAAAGTTTGCAAAAACTCATATAAAAGAAGTGGATCATTTTTTAATGTCATAAAAAGTATTGTATATGAGTGTAGGTAGCGTTAAGAAGTGGGTATGTGTAGTGTAGGTACCATGACGCTGCGGCGCGGGAGCGGCGAGTCGCCGCTGGCGGGCGCCTCGCTGACGGCGCCCTCGGGCTGGCCGTCCACCCACCGCGCGCACCACTCGCCGGGCAGCAGCGCGGCCTCGGGCGCCGCGCACTCGCCGCGCCGCGAGCTCGCCAGCTCCTCCGTCTTCAGCATGATCTCCTGCCGCATCGCCTCCACCTGCTTTTTCAT
Organism: Cydia strobilella; assembly: GCF_947568885.1. NCBI lineage: Eukaryota > Metazoa > Arthropoda > Insecta > Lepidoptera > Tortricidae > Cydia > Cydia strobilella. The sequence continues at coordinate 37,099,136 of NC_086068.1, forward strand.
CTCCTCCAACTGACACTTCACCTTCTCCACTTGTTTTTTAACTTTTTTCTCTTGCATCAACCTCAACTTCTTTCCTTTTTTTACTTTCGACGAACTTTTTGATTTCTTTTGCTTTTCTTTTTCGTTGTTGTTGGTTTCTACCGGGTTTACGACCGGCTGAACGTCTTCCGGTACTATTTCTTCTTTAACTACTTCAGGTTTTATCTCTTTCTTTTCCACTTTGTTTATGCCATCCTCTAACTTTGTGATCGCTTCCTTAATTTTACCGATGACTTCCTCGTGCTTGACTCCATCCTGAATTTCAAACGGTTTTGTTTCCTCTTCCATTACCTTATTTTAAAAACAAACATACATCAATGTACAAACATCCTGATAAATACTTTTAGTTTAACACGGTCTGTAAAGATAAATAAACGGATGGTCCGATTAGAGAATTAAATGTATGGATGTCATTTAATATAATATGCAGATACTATTATATTATATTATATTATATTATATTCACTCTCTATATTTCTCTGATGTTAATTGACAATATAATTGTGTGGCGTGCACGCACAAATGTTATTCGAGAACATAAGATCGCCAATCCCACTATGAAATTGTGTACGTGTGTTGTGGACGCTAGATGAGATTGACAATTTAATTTCTGATCAAATTGGTTATTTTCATACATACATACACAAAGAAATGATTTAATTAAGAAAAAGTAATAAACTTACGACATCGAGGTCTTGTTTGACCACTGCATTACATATGTCCAATGCGTTTGTCTGGTCATCAGGCTTTATGTCATTAGCATTAGAATCCATGACTTCTTCATCAGGTGGCTCCATTTTAACTTCCACTTCAGGTTCGTCGGCGCCGGCGCACACTGTACCAATAATAGATGCAACGGCTTCTGTACATAACAAGACATAAAATGCTTAGGCTGCGTTTCCGCCAGAGATGTGCGAGGATGCGTAGCGAGCAAGGTGTTTTTTAAAAACCAATAGAATCACTTTATTTGTTTTCCTCGCTCAGCGTGTAGTGATTTTATTGGTTCATCTCTGGTGGAAACGCAGCCTTATATTTAGCAGTTAAACATGATTAACTTTTTTAAACCATTGCAAGTATTTCCTCTCTACCAACACTTCATTCCTATAGTATAGTACATAACGGTTTCAGGATACTGTTGGAGCTGATACGCTTTTGCAGTGTGTCAGGCATGTTTGCCGAAGCTAGGGAATGCAAACCGGTTAACCGGTTAACCAAGACATAAAAAGACCTAAAAAACCTAAAAAGACCTAAAAAGGTATAAAATAGCTTCAAAATAAATTATTTTAAATGTAATGTAATCGTTATGTTAAAAACTGTAATAGATGTCATATATTACAGTTTTTAATTTATATATATAGGTAGTACTGTCTACTTAAAAAAAAAACAAATCAAAATATTTAATAAAATAATGTGATTTGTTCCCAAACTTGTAATCGTTATGTATTATTTATTATTTTTCAATGTGTAAACCAAACTTGAAATTTTTTTTTGGAAGTTGTTAATGCCATCCTCATTATTTTTATAAGTGTCTTATCTCCCTGACAAATCCTGACAGTCGCGCTCTTATAAAGAACGCGACCGATCGTCAATATACGTCGAAAAGTGTGACTACTTAAAAACAAACCCAAATCAAAAATTATTACATTTGTTCCCAAACTTGTGCATTTTTTATTTGTTATTATTAAGAATATAAAACTGAATTAAATAACCTTAAAGACATATGGCGTTATTCATGAACGCCTTACTGGCCTGAATTAGCTGTGAATCGTTTGTCTTTATCTGTCATTTTGACTTATTACAAACTAGCTGAGCCCGCGGCTTCGCCTGCGTGGAATTCGGTCTGTGTCAGTAAGCGGCTAATTCACCCCTAATTTATCTCCCTCTCCCCTGGAGGCGGAACTTGAAGTAAAGTTGACAGATGGATACGCTAGAGGACTGTAGTCCAGATAAAATATTTTACAATTAGGTACCACTAAATAAAACTACACTCCAAAATCAATATTTTTTTGACCTTATTCAATTTTTTGACGTGATTTAAACGACATAGAGTAGTAGGTGTATATCGAACGATACAGTACCATTTTTGTATTTTTACGTCCTTGACTGTACCTATCCAAACCATGTCCATGGCAAATATCATCCAAATCGGCCCCTCCAGTCAAATCAGTCTAAGCATGACGCCGGCGGCGCGCAGCGTCTGCCCCTACGACTTGTTGATGGTCATGGCGAAGCAGACGCTCACGGGAACCTGTAGGCGCTTGAAGCGGAACGGGAAGTTGCTCGGGATGAGGGGGATGCGCGAGATGAACACGGCTTCTCCGGCGCCACACTCCGTCAGAATCTGCGCCTACATACCTAGTCGGCTCATAAGTTCTGTCATATACATAGTATCAAATAAAATCAAAAGTTTAAGTTTATTCCGTATAATTTGTACAGCGTTTGAAAGCTTATAAACTAGAGAATCTAAATGTATAACATTTATTCAAAATGACCGCCATAATTATCTACACAGGCTTGAAGTCTTCGTGGCCAGTCGTCAATGGATTCACGCACCACTTTCATGTCGATATTGGCCACTGCCGTAGCAAGAGATTTTTTCAGCGAGTCTAGATTTGCATGAGGTTTTGAGCACACCTTTTCCTCTAAATACTGCCATATTTTATAGTCTAAAGGATTAAGATCTGGGCTAGAGGAGGGCCAATCTTCATGCCGTATAAAGTCGATTTTATTGGAGGCGAGCCAGGCTTGTGTAGACTTTGCCTTATGGGCTGGAGCAGAGTCCTGCTGGAAAACCCAATGCTGGTTTAGAAACATCGTATGGGATAGTGGTTTCACAATATTAGTCAACACCGTGTCTTGGTACACTTTGGCACTAGTTTTTACTCCTTTCTCACAAAAATGCATACTAGTGACGCCCGCATAAGAAACTCCCAGCCAAACCATCACAGATGAAGGATGATGACCTCTTTGAATACGGGGAATGCTATTAGACGCTTCTTTACTATTGCGAGCGTACACTCTATCATTTTGTTTATTACAGTTTTCTTCTATGTCAAAAATTTTCTCGTCCGAAAACAGTATACAACGGTGCTTATTTTTAGCGTACTTCTTCAATAAAGCTTTAGATCTTTTAAGCCTTAAAGCTTTAAGCCGACCATTGAGAAGATGGCCAGTTTTTCGTTTATAAGCACGAAGTCTCAGGTCTTGATTAAGCACTCTTTTCACCGTGTTTTTGCTCAAACCCATCTGGAGGGCCATAACTTTTTGTTTCCTAGCGGGATTTCTGGCAATGCGTGCCCTAATTGCTTGTACAACCGCTGGAGTCCTAGCTGTACGCGGACGACCGCTTCTTTTCTTGTCATTTAAACTAGAGACCTCACTGTATCTTTCTATGGTACGATACACAAATCTTAGAGAGAATTTTAAATTTTCAAGTAGCTTAAAAATTTTAGTCGGCGAGTGACCACAACGATATAGTGCAATTATTGCGGTAGGGCTATCTTTAAGCGTCCACTCCATGTTGAAGAAAACAGAAAATTGCAAAATTATACTACTCAAATATTTAATAAAGATTCGAAATTCAAATGCAGAACGGTTTTTGTTTTAGGAGTTCCAAATTTAAATTTTAAAGGCCAGTGACAGAACTTATGAGCCGACTAGGTATGTATTGCGTACGATGTCTCTGGTATCACAATCGAGACTCGCGCTGGCTTGCAGTTTCAGCCGAAAGCGAAAGCGACCTGCCTGGCTAAAGCGCCACTGAGTCTCTCACCGTGGTCATTTTTCAGACTCCTGAGTAGGGAATGCAAAATAACAGATAACCGAGTATCGGTTTTGCTTCGGTTAAACTCGAACTCGAAACCGAAAATCGGTAAAAAACCGAGTAATCTCTAGGGTCCTAACTAAAGTGGTTGTACAATACTAACGCTATGGAATGTCCAGTTTAGCTAGAACCACTAACTAAATGGCTCAACAATCACGAAGCGTGTGTACAGTCAGCTGCAGAGAAAACGTACTTCCCTTGCATAGAAGTTTGTATTAATGGTGCTAAGTTAATAGTATTGCGGACTGTACATTGGTGACACTAAATCATTACAGAAAGACATTTAATATGTTTATGTGACTACTACATTTTCACGACCGGTCTGGCCTAGTGGGTAGTGACCCTGCCTGTGAAGCCGATGGTCCTGGGTTCGAATCCCGGTAAGGGCATTTATTTGTGTGATGAGCACAGATATTTGTTCCTGAGTCTTGGGTGTTTTCTATGTATTTATGTATTTGTATATTATATATATCGTTGTCTAAGTACCCACAACACAAGCCTTCTTGAGCTTACTGTCGGACTTAGTCAATCTGTGTAAGAATGTCCTATAATATTTATTTTATTTATTATTTATAGAAAGGCATTCAAATACGAGTGTAGGTTTATGAAATGAACGAAGTGAGTTCCAGAAAAAAGATCACACAGTGTTTGTTCGCTAATCATGTATACAGTTACATAAACGTCGTTAAGAAGTTAGGAATTCATCGTTAAGGGGGGAATCCCTCTGGGAAATGCTGCAACCGCGCCGGAGCGCGACCGCTACATTTGTGTTGCAGCAGAACTGAGGATGCCGGGTGCAGGGCGAAAGGTGAATATTCTGCGTCGTAAAGAAGAACCGACTCACTAGGGAGGATACCCGAAACAAAATTGAGTATGCCTAACGGCTCCAAGGTGGCAGCCTGGCTGCCTTACCATGGGCTTGGGTCTCTTCCTCTCAGTCGGATACTCTTGTCAGAGCAGTCGTGGCCATTGAGGTCGTTGTACGGCTTTTTTCGTAGTTTCTTGCCATGCTTCTCTATTTACTGCATTCCGCACGCACAGTTTTAAAGGTGACCCGGTGAGCGCTTTGACTTGGTCGGTCCATCGCATTGAGGGCCGCAATCTGGGTCTTGTGCCATCCACTCTGCCCTGGACAACAAGCCTCTCCATGGCGTCGTCTTCCTTGCGCGTAACGTGTCCGAAGTATCTAAGGATACGAGAGTGAACGATTGCCGAAAGTCGCTGTGTAACCTTGAGTTCCTGGAGAATGGATATATTAGTGCGATGCTGAGTCCACGATATCCGCAGCATCCTTCTCCAGCACCACATTTCCAAAGCATCAATGCGTTTCCGTTCACTCTCTCTTACTGCCCACGTTTCGGCACCGTAGAGCAACACTGGGAAAACGAGAGATCTTACGAGGCGAGTCTTCGTTGCCTTTGTGATGTTACGGCTTGGGCTTGGGTACAGTGGGCTAATCACTCGTTTACCCGAAAGTCCCGAAATTCAATGATTAAATCAAACGAAACAGTGCAAAACCGGACCGATCATAATACGACGACCTTTTGGCATGAAAACATGGATACAAATTGCTTGCTGGAACGTGCGACTGAGCGATGATAGCCGACTATTTATCCCAAGCAGAATGCTAATGACTCCTCTACATGATGGCCAAGCGCTAGACCAGCGAGATGGCCGCGCGATGGTTATGGGCTATGGCTGCTATACATGATGGCCCAGCGCTGACCAGCGAGATGGCCATGTGATGGTTGAGAACACGCACTGTGGAATGGGCCACGTGTAGATGCGTACGCACTGTTGTGTGGACGAAAAACCGACACCGTGGCCATCCCATCGCCATCCCGCCGCGCCATAAGCCATCCGAGACCGCTACCCTCTCTACACGCTGGCCCATCAGCATAGCTCACAGACCATGATTGCAGAGGCGTAGGCTATTGGGAAGACTTGGAGCGAACTCAAACACGAAGCTCAAGACCGATCAAGATGGCGGCGCAGGCGCACAGTCGGCACAGTGGACGCCCTCTGGCCCATCTAGACATTAAGTCAAGTAATTCAAGGAGTTAGGAGTTAAAGAGTTCCGTTCTGATCTTCATCAACGGGCCACTTCATCAAAGACGCTTTTTGAGTTCAAATGTTTGATTTTTTGATGAAAATATAAAACTCGCTATATTCATGCCTAAAAAAAATTAAGTTTTCTATGGATTCCATTATCACACCAAAGATTATGATAATAATGGGACCAATCTGTATGTAATATCTCTAGTTGGTGTTGCAGGCGTCCATAGGCTACGGTAATGATTACCATTAGGCGAGCCGTATGCTTGTTTGCCACCGACGTGGTACCAAAAAATATCTAAATAAAATCTTTCCAAAATCGGTTTAGGTATTCGTATATAATCTGTGGGTTTTTAATCTCAAGCTTTGACAACCCTTTTTCCTGTCTCTTTTTTTAGAATCAGGTTACCACATAATATACACTTACCTTAAATGAGATCGTAAATTATTGATTTGATACCTAGATTTAAAGAAAAGTTTGATTATCGATGAAAAATTAAAAACTCGAGACCGCGGTTTTTTTCATTACTCGGTTGCATTCCCTACTCCTGAGACCGTGCCCGTTGTAGCCTCAATGCGTTGCGAGACTCGCGAAAGATTCGATTTTTTTTCGGGAAGGCATGGTAACGCGTATAAGTCCCAAATCGTTTGACACTTACTCCGCAAACGACATAGAAAAATGTTATTTTTTTGAAGTGGCCATGTGTGGCCAAACCTTCGTGGCCATTATTAAGAGCGTTCTTACAAGAAAAGTCGAAATAATGTAAAATTGATGATATTCCCGACAAGATTTAAGATTTTACGCTCATTATTAGAAATAAAGAGTACTTGTTCCAGTAAGAGCGTCTTCTTATCTTTAGGAATATCGTTGTACATTTTAGAAAAAGGACTAATTAAATTAGTAATGATTTTTTTTCTGATGGTCGTTTACGAAAAACCGCGTGAAGCACTGAATTGTGAGCTCTTATTTGTAAATTTTGAGAAGTTTACTCTGCTAAAGTTGGATATTTTGTATTACTAATATCCTGTACTTTAGGAATATCGAACGATATTCTTCCTACATGCTTTTAAGAAAGAGAAAGTCAATGTTAAACGAATTGAATTTTCTCTTCGAACCAAGTGTAAATACGAAAATCTACTTAGTATCGAAGTCATTTTTATACACGAGCAATCTACAACGTTTGCTTATACTGTTGGTATACATTTGTGTTTATCAAATTCTACTTTAATTTTTTGGCAATTTTTTGAAAACTACTCTATATTGCCGATGACGCGCGCTGGCGATCTCAGTACCGCGGCAGAGCTTGAAGAGGTCGGACCTGTGTCGGTCGGCTCCGCACGTTTTCGACGTATTTCTGTTGCCGCTATAACAACAAATACTAAAAACAGAATAAAATGTGGTATTTCCTATAAAAAGGGACCTTATTGTCGATGGCGTTTACGCCATTATAAACGATGCTCCGATATAACTAAGACTGAACTTTTTTTTTTTTTAACTAAGAATAACAACTTATAATAATAAAAATTAAAAAACAAAACTACTCTTAATTAAAAAACATCTAAATAAGGCCCCCGCGGCATTGTGCCAAAGATGCTGGCAGCATTCCCTCGCTGAATGGCAATACTTATGCGCTGCGAGAGAAAGCCGCCAGCTCTCTGGTCACCGGTTGCGTCGACGAGCTTTTTGCTAAGTTCTTTAAAAAGAACTTTTGCGCTTGGACCCCACGGCCCCAGTGTCTCGACACCAAATGCCACAAAGTGGTATTGTGGGCCGAGACCTCGGTACTTTGCGAACTTTTTGCCTTCAGCCGCCTCGGCAGCCGCCCCAGCCCTGAACTGAACTTGTATAAGTTTTGAGTATGTATTACTCATCCTCCTTATGAACCCTGGCAGTACCTACTGGAACTTAGGTTTGGTGCAACATAGGCGCACACTGTTTTGATCATTCGACTCGTCTTGATGAGCAACTTGGGAGAGCAGTACTCATGATAGAGCTGATGCTGAACCGTAGCAGTACCTAGTGGAACTTAGGATTGGTGCAACATAGGCACACGCTGTTTTAGTCATCCGACTCGTCTTGACGAGCACTTAGGAGAGCAGTACCCATGATAGAGCTGATGCTGAACCCTGGCAGTACCTAGTGGATCTAAGGTTTGGTGCAACATAGGCACACGCTGTTTTAGTCATCCGATTCGTCTTGATGAGCACAGGAGAGCAGTACCCATGATAGAGCTGATGCTGAATCCTGGCAGTACCTAGTGGAACTAAGGTTTGGTTGACATATCAGTCAAATTTGACAGATTGACAGTTTTTGTCATTTTCAGGGAAAATTATCTTTTTGGGATAGAATTTAGCACCAAGTGTCATTGTTAAGTGTAGATTTATACTATCTGTCAAAATTGACATTTTTACAGTTTTGGATCCCAGATCCCATCAGGTGATCCGTCTGCTCGTTTGCCTCCTATTTCATAAAAAAAAAGATCGAAACGGCTTGTCCAATTTTGATAGGACCTTCAACATTAGTCATGGGATGGAAAATGTAGTTTGACACATCTGTTAAAACTGTCAAAATTGACAGTTTGACAGTTTTGGTCATTTTTAGTGAAAATTAACATGTTTTGTTAAAGTTTTGTACTAAGTGACATAGTTTAGTGTTGTTTGACATATCAGTCAAATTTGACAGATTGACAGTTTTTGTCATTTTCAGTGAAAATTATCTTTTTGGGATATAATTTAGCACCAAGTGACATTGTTAAGTGTAAATTTATACAATCTGTCAAAATTGTCATTTTGCGACATTTTGATATTTTTGGATCCCAAATCGAAACGGTTTGTCCGATTTTGATAGGACCTTCAACATTAGTCATGGGATGGAAAATGTAGTTTGACACATCTGTCAAAACTGTCAAAATTGACAGTGTGACAGTTTTTGTCATTTTTAGTGAAAATTAACATGTTTTGTTAAAGTTTGGTACTAAGTGACATAGTTTAGTGTTGTTTGACATATCAGTCAAATTTGACAGATTGACAGTTTTTGTCATTTTCAGTGAAAATGATCTTTTTGGGATAGAATTTAGCACCCAGTGACATTGTTAAGTGTAGATTTATACTATCTGTCAAAGTTGACAGTTTGTGACATTTTGACAGTTTTGGATCCCAAAACGAAACGGCTTGTCCGATTTTGATAGGACCTTCATCATTAGTCATGGGATGGAAAATGTAGTTTGACACATCTTTCAAAACTGTCAAAATTGACAGTTTGGCAGTTTTTGTAATTTTTTGTGAAAATCAACGTTTTGTTAAAGTTTGGTACTAAGTGACATAGTTTAGTGTTGTTTGACATATCAGTCAAGTTTGACAGATTGACAGTTTTTGTCATTTTCAGTGAAAATTATCTTTTTGGGATATAATTTAGCAAACAAACCATGTTCATTTTCACTAAAAAAGACAAAAACTGTCAATCTGTCAAATTTGACTGATATGTCAAACAACACTAAACAAAACTTTAACTTCAATGGCCATTAACGTCTCAAAAATTTAATTCGAATTAACTTTAATGCAATTGGTGCGTAATGGAATTGGTTAATGGCGGAACTAATGGTTAATGCAATTGATCAATGGTTAATTAAAATTAACAATTACGGCCAACACTGCTACATATAGCTAAAATAGTTTCGCTACCCAAGCGGTACGGTTACCCTGTACCTGTACCAAATGTAATGACGAAACATGTAAACAAGCGAGTATAATTTTAATTCTTTCTAGTATAAAATAATTCTTTTATAATACAAAAGTAAGTACATTTGCACTGGATTTAGTATTTTCGTACCAAATAACAATAATTAGGATTTTAAATTTTAAGTACAGTTAGTGTCGTTATAATTGTTTTCAGTATGCTTCACGAAGGATCAAGATTATTTAATCCATCATTGTAGTGCGAGCGAGAGAGAAAACGTGGTAGAAGGGAGCGGTATACTGAGCTCGCACAGCCCGCCGAAGCGCGTAAAATACCTAAACTCGCTCAACGCCGAAATGTAATAGCGCTCTTAAGAGGAAAGGGCACGGCCGCTTCTCCATACAAACGCAGTCTCCATTTTCCTCTATCATTATGAAAATATTTTTAGGTACATAATTTGATGTATATTTACCATAGCTAAACGCTACGATTTCTACGTTTGACTTTTTCAGATTTTTTTGATTATTGTAAAAATTAGGAGCGAAAAACTGATTTCAGGCAAATTTTTTAATGCTTCTCACTTTTATAATAAGTAATGAAACATTTCAAAAACACAAACGTACACGGGACATAGCTGTGGTTGATACACAACTAATTGTGTCAAAATATTTTGAATAATGTTAATATCAAGAGAGGAAAATGAGGACTAACAGTTGTACGAAAAGGTGATTTCGCGCGGGTCCTCCACTTTCGTCTTAGTGCTTAAAGGATGCGATACGTATGAATATGGATGCGATATAATTACGATTAGGTATTTGGCAGAATTAATCTTGGTGTTCCTAAGCCTAACGAGCGTTGGTGTGTTTAAGAAGAGGAGCTACCCAGATTTTTGATGTATAATAGGGGGTAAGGATGTTTAAGATTAGGTTCTAAGCAGTTAAGTATCATTTTCAACTAAATCAAAAGACGTATACATAGATTTCATGTAAATAAGTTCATGACGGTTATTGATTCCCCCTACAATATTACACCTTCCTTTTGAATGAATGAATGAATGAATATATATTTATTGCCACAACAGTGAATACAGAAAGCACAATATCAAAAAAGTTACTTAACCTATAAACATTATACCAGTCTTTTCAGTTTTAAGGTATTTTTTTTGGATAAAAACTACCCTATGTTCTTCTATGAGTCTCTATACCAAATTTATTCTAAATCGGTTCAGCGGTTATTGAATCCCATACGAACTTCTACCTCCCTTTTCACACCCTTAAGGGATGATGTTTGAGATTAAAACTATCCTTTGCTCTCCCCTAGGACTCAAACTATCTCTATACCAAATTTAAACTAAATTGGTTCAGCGGTTTAAGTGTGAAGAGGAATTAAAAAAAAGTATTACTTATTCATATTTTTTGTGTTTTCACTGCGGAATGGTGTCATTTTGATATCATAAATGAATTCGGCATACCCGATTTATACAAAAACGATACCTTACTTGGCCTAGTAGCTTAAATGATGTAGTTATCAAGATACAGTTTTTACCCCCTTTTTCACCACCTTGGGGGATGAATTCTTGAAAACGCTGTAATCACTTTTCCTGTATTACAATAATATGCCCATATACAGTTTCAAGTAACGCACTCGAAAAAAAATTTGATCTCCATACAAACTTTCAACCTCTTTTTCACCTCCTTAGGGGATGCATTTTCAAACACGCTGAAATTAGTTTTCTTGTATTTCAACAATATTTTTTTTACGAAGTTTCAAATTGCTAGCTTAAAATAAATCTTGAACCCCATACAAACTTTCATCCCTTTTTTTTAACCCCCTTAGGGGCAAAATTTCTCAATTTTTTATAGCCTATAACCTGGCCGTGGTTTTTTTCGACAGATTAGTAAAGTTTGCATCAAAATCCGTTCAGCCGTTTTCATTTGATGCGCGGTCAAATAAACAGACAAACTAGACAAAAAATTCTAAAAACTGTTGGAACGTGTTCTGTTATCGATTGTAAGTATCCCCAGCCAATTTTTTTTTTTCGAATATCTTTCATGTACAGACTTGCGACCCTCTCCGTTCCGTTCCGTTCCGTTCTGTGACTACACCAGCCAGCAGTTACTGCTGCAAGGACTCAGAGGCGTTGGTCACAGAAGAGAGGGAGGGGAGGAGAGGCTCATCGAGCTTGCTCAAATGCACGTGCTGGCACGATCCAGGCCGTCGGTCAGAGGCTTATGCTACGGGACGCTAACAAACTCCGTCCAGACAAACCTGCTCCGGGCCCGGGCGTGTAGTCGAGATTACTCGTGTACTCCTCCCTTTACCTGCCGCCCCGATATGCTCAACTTGACCCTCCTGCCCGAGACACCGGTGAGCCAATAATACAGGTGGGGAGTGTGGGGCGTGTGCAGTCGAGGATAGGAGTTGACAGGAGTAGAAGAACCAGACCGAATACTAGCATCATGCCCAGTGTAGGGAAGATAGATAAATACTGGTGTAAATATGTACGAATGGATAGTGACTGCGATTGACTTGCGGGCGTTGTTCTGAAGTTAATTGTTCGAGCAGTAATCCCTCGTGATCGCCAGGCTCGTAGTCGGCATCAATCGAAGCCCTTTAATAGTTTTCGAAGGCACTTTGAAAAGACACAGAGTAGTAGTCATTACATTATTATATGGCTTTCACTTGTGAGGCCTCTATCTCTATCTTGAACCTTTTCCATACACACTTGTACCACGTCGAGCACTTGACATCTTGGAGTTGCGAATAGTTTCTTGTTGTCTCGTACTAAGTAGTAGTAGTACCATGGTCACTGATGATGATGATACACAGAATAATGTCCCTTAACAAGTAACACTGTTACGCGTACTGGTACCTTAATAGCACTAGATACCATGAACATTTTAGGTAATGAACATACTAAACTAGATATTTAGCACGGCGTACAGCTCACACTTTAGCACATGAAAACCACAGAAACACATATAGTTGCTTCGAACATAAGGGCAGAGGCGTATTTACATATTTGGCGCCCCGGGCCATTGGGCCTCTGCCGCCCCCCATGACTCATGAAATAAGCACAAAAGCATATTTTTTTCTCAGTGCCTTTCTGCAGAGCTTGGAATCGAACTTATAGCCAATTGTGAGCGAGGCCGACGGCCGAGCTTTGCATAAGGCCGGAGACCCGTAGCGTCCGACAGCGGTGTGCTGCGCTGTGAGGCTGAAAGCCGAACTGCAGAAGAACAGAGCTTTAAGCGCTGGTCATGTCTAAGGGATCCTGGAAGGCTACGAATATGATAAAAGTTTTCTGCGGACCCAAGAGACTTAAAGGGCGAGCTTCAGTGGAGCTGAGCTGGGACAAAAACCTATGGCCAAGACGAGCTCTGCATAGTGCTAAAGTCCCGGATCGTCCAATTGCGGCGCTCTACCGCGCAAAGCCAAAGGTCGAGGTGGGAAAAATCAATGTTTGGGATTGGAACAATGACCACGTTAAATTGACACAAAAGGCCGAGCTCCGCATAAAGAGCGTCCATGCAAGGTCGAAGACCGAGCTGGAGATGGAGGAGAGCAGAGCTATTGGCTTGGAACTTGGAACCAATGTGATCTCGGCTCTCCTGCTACTCGACCTTTGGCGTTCGCTCAAATTAAAACGAAGGCGCGACTTGCTGGAAATTCAGGAATGCTTCGGGTCTTCTGGAAAACGCGACTTCGGGTTTTCAGGGCTCGCAACCTGACCTTTTAGTCCGCCATAATTTTTATGAAGGTCTTTGTTTTAAGGCCAGGTCGCAATTCTTAACCGATTCTCGTGAAATTTTGTGACCAGATTCTATGATTATAGGTAAATAAGTTTTTTTGTCGATCCAGTTTCAGGAATTTTTTTATAATGCGGAAATTGGCATAAAGGACTTAAAAGCGCCAAAGCGTCTATCTATATGGCGCTTGAGACCATTGTGAGTTCACTGTGATAACGACTCAACGAACTAAGTATTTTTCACTTTTACATTTTCTAAGCCTAACGCGAGGTCTACAGCTCACAGAGCCACTAGTAATAACATTGTAAATTGGGTTGTACCTATATATAATAGCGGCTCTGCCTTACGTGGTGCGCTCCCTTCGGCATCCTTTTAGGGTCTTTAGTTCAATACTCTGCTTGCGGTCCGTCTGTATGTTTTTTAACTATACACCTTATGTTTCCCTTCGGGCTCTGCTGTTCAGTATCTCGGTCTCCTGCCTTGCGGTTCAACTTTGAAACAACTAAACATGTCGTGTCGTGTCCGAACTCTAATTTTATTCAATACCACTAGGTGTTATAAGTTCTATCTTTCAATATGATATTTGCGTATATTGATCAGTGTTTTGCTAAGTAATGAACCACTAAATGAATGATGCGAAATTTAGTACCCACTAAAAAAAGCGCTTTGTTTTTTGTGCTAGGCTCCGACTGACCCGTTCGCCAACTCCCTGGTCGCCTCTGAATTCTATACTCAATAATTATAGTGTTAATAGTGTACGGTTTACGGTTGACGTCGGCGTCAGCATCTGGACGCCATGCGCCACATGGTTGGAGAGCCGGCAGTAAAGTTTCGAACCAACGTGATACCGCGATGAGATGCACAATGGTTTCCCATAAAAGTGATGCTAAGTCCGAATTTGATAGTCTGCCACGGCGGAACTGGCCGAAAGTACAAAAAAGATAGCCACTTCCGGTGCGAAAAAGGGGGGGGGGGTCATTTAACCCATCTGATACTGCAATAATAGCTATGGCATCAGTTAGAAATTTACTGGTAGATACAGAAAAGCGAAATCTGCCAGTATGATTCCTGCCGGAAGTGGTGGCATACGCTCTCAAAGGTGACCATCGGGACCCCTAAATTAACCCATCTGATACCAGCATGAAACCAATTCCAGTCGGTAGATATGAACCTTCTCTTCAGGAATATATAAGTCTGCCAGGGCGTTTTCTGCCGAAACACCTTGACATACGAGATTTTGTGGCGCAACATCCGTGGTACCCGTATTTTGGAATTGTACATATTACGGACATTTCAAATACTGCAGGCTTATTAATTTATTACTCTATGCTTATATTTATATATTATTACGTTATTAATAACATATATTTATAATAAATTAAGTTAAAATAAATTAAATAATGTGATTAATATGATTGATAGTCATTGAATTAGCTATATGAATCGTTTGTCTTTGTCTGTCATTTTGACTTATGTATTTGTAAGAAAAGGATAAAACATAATTTAACTAATTCAGGCTCGTAAAGTTTAACGAATAAGGGGGTATTAGTATTCATAGCTAAATCAGGCTTGTAATGCGACATAAAATGATTTTTGGTGGTTTCTTTTACGCTTGAGGCGTTTTTTCACCTATTTGGTGTATCTAATCACTATCTTATGTAGGGGAGAGAGGGGCAAGACGAGTAAGAGGGGGTAGCGGCTTTATATGGCGACACGACTGACCAACCATCAGAATTCCGTTAGTGCATGACGATGCGTCGCCATCACGGCAATCAGTTCGCACAGTGACCGGCTAGACAAATGTTAATTATTTATTTGCAAAAAAACTGTTTTTGCCATATTCCTTGTTATTTTTAGGGTTCCGTACCCAAAGGGTAAAAACGGGACCCTATAACTAAGACTCCGCTGTCTGTCCGTCTGTCACCAGGCTGTATCTCAACAACCGTGATAGCTAGACAGATGAAATTTTCACAGATGATGTATTTCTGTTGCCGCTATAACAACAAACTATAACTAATTGTTTATAACACCTGTATTCATTACCTGTTATGCACAATTGATGAATAAATGATTCTAAAAACATAATAAAATAAATATTTAAGTGGGGTTCCCATACAACAAACGTGACTTTTTTGCCATTTTTTGCGTAATGGTATTATGGTACGGAACCTTACGTGCGCGAGTCCGACTCGCACTTGGCCGGTTTTTGTGTTTTATTTGGTTTGCGTTTGTTTCCTTATTATCACCAGCACATATATACTGTTAATTTATTCCTATGGCCCAGCAATCACGCCAACAGCTAAGGACTTGTTTGGTTTCAAGTACGGTTTATTTTACAAAAAACTTTCGAATTTCATTAGGCACATGGGGCAAGATGGGGTAAATCTTGACGGCCGTAGTTTTAAAGTGATAAACTGATGAAGAATTGCGGATTTGAATTTATTTATTCTTCAACATCAACATCAAACATTTATTCAGCAAATAGGCCACAGGGGCACTTTTACATGTCAATTTTTACAAACAATAAAATTAACCCAACAAACAATAAAATTAACAAGGGAAGATGGGGTACATGTTAGCTGTAAACACATTTTTCGTCTCTCAGACGACTTAAGAAATAAAAGTAAAACAGTTCGTGAGAAGTTATCAGACAATGGACCCAAAAGCCAAAAATTTAAGTTTTGTTTAGGCCCTAAATATAATATTTATATGAATCATTCTTATCTTGTCCCGTAGGGGTTCCCCATCTTACCATACTTGGGGGGCAAGATGGAGAGAAGGCACTTTTGGCCATTTTAATTTATTTTTAATTTAATTATCTAACTAGAGAGTTCCTAGTAAGTGTTGATTATGAAAGACTGATTACCAAAGATAAAAATAAAAATAACAAAAACTTAAAAAAAAGTTTTATTGGACTTGAAACATTAAGTATCCCGTCATGCCCACCTCTCCCCTACATTTCTTGACGTTGACGCAAAACTGACGTAGTTTAACATTCAGGGTGTTGTTTTATAACACTACAAATTGAGATAACTAAGGTCTGTTTTTTTATTCCGTAGACTAAAATGACGTTTCATATGTAAGACATGACATTTCTTAGTACCACATGAAATGTCATTTTAGTCTACGGATTACTGAATAAAAAACAGAATATAATCTATTGGAGTCTTAGTAATAGGGTCCCGTTTTTACCCTTTGGGTACGGAACCCTAAAAATGATTTAAAATGTTCATATTTGGATTATTGGTAAAAATCGTCCTAGACGTTGAAAATCCTGTCTTTTTACACCCGTTTACAATAAGTATGTAATAATAATAATTTTGTTCATTTTGGTAAATAAAGGATATTGTAATTTGAAATTATTGTATTATTTATATATAAGGTGCTAACAAATTAGCTACAGAAATTTTACGAGATGGTTGGTACAACTAGAACAATTAACTTTTAATAGAAATTAAGAAAGTTTCTCATAATTTTTATTTTATTTACCGAACAAAATAAATAAACTATAATTCTATCTAAAAAATAATCATCTTGTATTTAACTGCTTGTTTGTCTTAAATGTCATTGTCAACGTGTCATTTGATTTATCAACGTGTTGTTTGTCTTAAATGTCATTGTCAACGTGTCATTTGATTTATCAACGTGAAGTGGCCAGTTAAGTTTTATATTTAAAAGAGGTTTTAGAATCTGTTCAATGAGGTCTCCTTTAATTATCTCATTAACAGAGTTTTTTTTACAAAGCAAATTTGTTTTCCAATTTTCTCAAAATAACATCATAAAACCTATAATGTTTCATACTTACATATACTTCAGGAGCCGATTACTATCAACTGTAAAGATATCGGTAGCTAATTTGTTAGCACCTTTATCAGGCAAACAAAGAAGTACAAAGCCATAAGCAGGTATTAAATTAATGCCCAAATTATATGGTGTATATTAATAAATTTGAAATATATGTTATTAATGACATAAAAATATACAAATATAAGCATTAGGTAATAAATCATAAGCCTGCAATAATTAAAATGTCAATCTGTACAATTCCAAAATACGGGTACCACGGATGTTGCTTACATAATCTCGTATGTCAAGGTGTTTCGGCAGAAAGCGCCCTGGCAGACTTATATATTCCTGAAGAGAAGGTTCATATCTACCGACTGGAATTGGTTTCATGCTGGTATCAGATGGGTTAATTTAGGGGTCCCGATGGTCACCTTTGAGAGCGTATGCCAACCACTTCCGGCAGGAATCATACTGGCAGATTTCGCTTTTCTGTATCTACCAGTAAATTTCTAACTGATGCCATAGCTATTATTGCAGTATCAGATGGGTTAAATGACCCCCCCCCCCCCTTTTTCGCACCGGAAGTGGCTATCTTTTTTGTACTTTCGGCCAGTTCCGCCGTGACAGACTATCAAATTCGGACTTACCATCACTTTTATGGGAAACCATTGTGCATCTCATCGCGGTATCACGTTGGTTCGAAACTTTACTGCCGGCTCTTCTACCACTCTGGCAATGTTAAAAAATCGAGAAACTACTAACCAAACGCCAGCTCAGCCGCAAAGTACTGTGCACTCTCAGCTAGAAAATCCAGTACTAGAAATACCCATTACAGAAAAACAAATAAATATTTTTGATAACCAGCTTTTCTTGAATTTTGTCTATCACTCCCCGACGAAACCAAAGTTAATCAAAAATTTTCCAACCAAAAGTAAAATACTAGCTCAAATAAATAAAAACAATATCCAAGCCGATATAATTAAGCTATTTAAAGAATCTATAAAACCTCAAATTAAATATGGCATTTTCTTACCCAACGAATTCATTCCAATCGTTTCCTCAATACTACAAAGCACCTTCGAAAATTCAGCATATAACCTAACTTTCTGCAAAACCCACGTCCAGGACGTAACTGATCGTGAAAAGCAAATCGAAATCATACAAAGGCAGACACACCAGTGATCTTATGAGGTATTTTTTTTTCGTTGAATGAATTGTATGCACTTACACCAACGCACCTCACGTTCCACGCGGCGCGGCGTAATCACTGATAAGTGCCATAGACCCTACTGGCGCTTTAGTCCTTTATGCCAATTTCTGCCTTTTTGAACTTTTCAAAAAAAAACGAAGCCACAGAATAATTCTATCGAACTAACGACTGCTTACAAATTTTCACGAGAATCAGTTGAGAAATGAGATCTGCAAAGGAGAACATTTTTGCCCACGCTGAAACGGAGACCTTCGCTGACGCTCGGTAAATAATTGTTCAGATACACTTATAAAAAATGTTGTCCTTGTTGGAATTTTATACCGGTAGTACCGATACCGTACGTAGGTATAGTTCTGTTTTACTTACAAAACGAACCGGTATCGATAAATATAATAGATACCGGTTGCTTATACCATAACGAAATCTGTCACTGCTTTTTACTATTGATGTGTGGAAAAGCTCGAAACATTTCGGATACTTAATTATTTTATTTAGCTTTTTATTTACGGTTATGTTCCGATTAGTATGAAAAATTTATATAACACTTGATATATAAACATAACACAAACCAGGCCTCAGCGATAGGTGCTTATTATATACTTAATATATTGACCTGCTTCATCTCTGTCTCCAAAGCCGCAAAAACTCGCTAATAGGTACTAAGTGCTGGTCTTGTCTGCTGCGATATAGTCACGTACAGTGTTTTTTGTAAGGCAACATCCAAGTTTTGCAACCATAGCACAGCATCGGACGTCAAGTCTAATAGAAATAGATCATCCGGGCTATCCGAGTATGCGCGGAGTGGTCACCGCTGGATGATGTGCTCCATGGTCTGGTACTCGATGCAGCAGTCGCATAGCGCGGAGTCACTCCAACCAACCCCACTTATGCCGGAAGAAGTTGCATCGCCCGAAGAAGAAGTTGTATTGCCGTTAAACTGTTTCTTGATTTTTAAAGATTTTAAGAAAAGCACGTAGGTAACCAGACGGAACGAACGGCAACAAACTAGGTGTAGAGACTGTGACTTTCACGCATTAAACGGATTGCATAACGCTTCGTATTATTAATTGGTAAAAATTATTTTAAGATAAAATTTAAAATTATAAAATTTCTAAACATAACTAAAACATTACAATTGTCATCAAAATTCATTGACGTAGAAAAGTCATATGCGTTTTTAAAATGACACAAATTATTAATACCAGCATAATGAAAATAATCCCAATCAGTAAAAACGGCTCTTTAACCTTTTTTTATTTTAAGCGGGTTTTGAAGGAACGAATTAAGTAAATTCGATTGTAATGGTATTGTTTTAGGATAGTTTACTGCGGATTTCGACCGGTATGACCCGTAAATAACAACAAATCAAATTTAAAATGTGACTAGAGCTCCACGTGATGCATTTTATTTACCCTATTTTTTGAAATACTAATTATCTACTGGTATACTTTTTCGTATGCGTATATGATTTAATGAAAATGGCCCAAAAATATTATTGCCGATATTTGTATGTCAACATTTGTATGGCTACTTTGACCGTACAAATGTCGAATGTGACATAAAAATGTCGACACAGTGCCATACAAATATCGGAAAGGTGCCATACAAATGTCGTCAGGGTCTTACAAATGCCACAAAAATAAACAATAGTGCCAAACATATTTTGGTACTGCTATAAAATTAATTTACAATCGGTTCTATCGCGAATTTATTTTGTTACCTTTATTTACTGACGTTTCGACACAGGTTTCACTGGTCGTGGTCGCGGCTAACTGACGTCCCAGCAAAATGTCAAAACAGAGATTTGTGTGACTACCCGACGAAAAGTGACACGATTGTAAATGTGATTTAATATGTGTTCAAACAGCGAAAGTTTTAAATGTTATACTGACATTAAATCTCGAAAAAATACTATACTATACATGTCAAACGCGCCTTACAAATAGCTGAATAGTGCCATACAAATGTCCATATTTAATCGTCCATATCTAGCCAACTATAAAAAGTAGAGTGGTGCCTCCTACAGTATATTTTTTGTTATTATAAAACCCTTCCTAAAACAATGATTATAAATTAGATTTTCCAAAAATAAAAAAATGCCATCGAAAAAACACCCTTCAAAAATGGACCCTTTTAAGTTTTAAGTTATTTCGAAGTTGTTGTTATTATCTCAAAAAAAACCGGCCAAGTGCGAGTCGGACTCGCGCATGAAGGGTTCCGTACCATTACGGAAAAAACAGCAAAAAAATCACGTTTGTTGTATAGGAGCCCCATTTAAATATTTATATTATTCTGTTTTTAGTATTTGTTGTTATAGCGGCAACAGAAATACATCATCTGTAAAAATTTCAACTGTCTAGCTATCACGGTTCATGAGATACAGCCTGGTGACAGACAGACGGACAGCGGAGTCTTAGTAATAGGGTCCCGTTTTTACCCTTTGGATACGGAACCCTAAAAAAATGTCTAGTATTATTAGATTTCTATTTTTATATAAAATTATAATAGCACATAATTTTGCTGAATACTTTCCCGAGAATATTCTTGAGAGCAATGAGAATTTTACTCTATTAAGTTTAAAATATTGTTTCGAAACCAGGTCGATCTACTAATATCAATAAAACACATATACGACATGCTCGGGAATTTCTTGAGAGTGAAGAGAAAGTTGCCCTTAGAATAATTTGTTCGTTTTCAAACTGTTTTAAATATTTATTAAACACTTATAGAATGATACACAAACAAAAAAAAAACTGAATTTGTACACAAATTTTGTACTTTCTCGGAAATTTCCGCCCGAGAGAATGTTCTCGAGAACATGCCCGCAACATTCTCACGTTCCCGCACTTTCTCGAGAACGGCAAATCACTAGTTGTCCTTATGAGTAAAAATATGAATCGATAATAGTTTGCTAGTTTGGTTATTTAGCTTCCAAAATCACACAACAATTCAATTACTGTCAAAGACAAAATTATATTACGTCTTGTTCAAACGGATTCTATATTTTAATTTTTTGATACTTTTAGTGTCGATTTGTAGAGAATAACAGCAAATAAAAAATATAATGACGTGGGGCGTCGGTACACAGCTTCTTTGTGAACAAATTAACGTATCATTTAATGCAATTATTAAACATTCATTGAACAAATTATATGTGCAAAGTAAGGTCTAAATCGAAAATGTCATATCCCGTCGCCTTAAAGTTTTTTTTAACTTCCATTAAAGGAATAAAGTAAAGATACCATTCGATTCCTTGCATTTTATCCAAAATAAGATTGCATAGCAACTATATGCATAAACGCAATATTTCACCTACAAAATCGCAATTTTACTTATTTTCCATACATTCAAGATGGACTCTCAGTAAACTTGACGTCATAGACCGCGGGCCAGGAACAGATTTCCATGGCCAATCGCCTCCCGGGCGAAAACTCGTATAGTGGTTAACGGCTATGTATGATGAACCCTCGTGAACGTCACTCCGTTGGTGGGTTGAGGAGTGGCAGCAAATAGTCTATAAAAAAATTTAGTCATCGCCTCCCACTTGTAGACCGATAGTGGGACCATATTTTTGACCTTAAAGTTATGATAATTCTAAAGAAGGAAAAGTGATGCTTATATGGCAGGGGACATGTTTTTAAGCATATTTGTAATTTAAGAGGAAAAGTTAGAACGAGCGTTAGGTATAAATTAGGTATTTATATATTTTGATTGATGCTTTTTGAATATTGAATTAAAGTGCAAAGTTTAAGCTTCATCGTTTAAATTATGTATGACTCTTTAAACTGTTACATTTTTTGAAAAAAATTTAACGTGCTTCTTTGTCAAACTAAAATTAGCTTATTATTTTGTCGATATTGAATTAAAGTTTTAAAAATCCACAATAATATCTCTAAACTCTTAAGTTAATAGACAAAGCCGAAAAATTAGAAAAATAGGATTGCTGCTTAAATTTTAATATGCGTTTTTTGTCCTGTAAGGTCCAATATTGAATTAAAGTCTATAAAGATAAGTTTCATACTATAAAATAATATATGCAACCATATTATGAAAAGTAAGAAATTTCTGTGTGTAGCTTCCATTGTTATAGCCAAATCTATTTAAAAAGGCGCGAAATTCATACATACGCCGCGCTGGTCCGTCAAGGTGCCGGCGCGGCACGCGGGAGCCTATCGTAGCATTCGTATCTATCTATACCTATAGGTACCTCGCCCGGTCGCCCCACCCCCCGCTCAGCTTCGTAAGTACTTCGTACTTTTCTTGTCATTCATTAGTTTGTTTACCGTGCACATAAATTAGATGCCGATATTACGTGAAATTAATGTAATTATGACTTCAAAATGAGTACAAAATGTTTGTTATGTGGACTGATTATTTGTAGTTACTTAGTGGTCCGAGAGCTGGTAGACATTTTGGAGTAGGTCCTTGAGGCAAGCTGAAAATGTGCCTGATACTTCTCCTATCATACCCTAACTCAGCACTGGAGGTCTGGCTGCAGGGTAGCGGGGCTAAATCAACCCTTATATTTTTTAAGATTTTTTAGGGCTCCAAAAAAGTTCGTGAGGCAATCTGTAATTTTTACAGGTTGAAGTTAAGTATCTAAATAGTCACAAAAAAATAAGCCTGAACATTTGGTCGGGTCTTTGACCTTGCCAGAAGAGCTAAAAAGTAACGTATGGCACTTACTCATACGTAAAATTAAGTTTGTCTACTATAATAATTGTATGCATTACAAAGTTATTTTTGTAGTACAGTAAATTAAAGACTACTGGGTAGGATGTACAGTCAGCAATACTATTCGCTTAGCACCGTTGCATACAAACTTCTTTACAGGGGTGGTATCTTTTCTCTGCAGCTGACTGTACAATGTGATTGTAACTATGACGATGGTGTATATTTATGATGTATGTTATTTATTGTGTTTTTTGTATGTTACTTAAGGGCTTCTGTTAAGGGAACGAAAATTTGATTATTTAAGCCCTGTAAATATTTTTTTCTGTTTTTTTTTTCTATTTGTTTTTTTTTTAATGTTTATTAAGGGTCCACTGCAGGCGAACGAAAATGTTTATTATTTTGCGCTACGGCACACGGTTTAGGAGATACAGAATTAAAAAGGTTTTTTGTGTTTTTTTTTAAATATATTAATTAAGGGTTTCTTAGTGGAACGAAAATTTGATTATTTTTGCGCTCCGTCGCACGGTTTAGGAGATACAGCCCTCTAAAAAAAATTTTCTTTTTTTTTTCTTTTCTTTTTAAATGTTAATTAAGTTGAACGAAAATATTATTATTTTACGCTACGACGCTATTATTAAATTATGTTAGATTTTGAAATTTTTATATTAAATATATCTACTTATATATAAAGTTGAAGTTTGGTTATTGAATTTTATATTATATAAATATACAAAAAAAGAAATATAGGGCTGTATCTCCTAACCCGTCCGTCGTAGCGCAAAAATAATAAAATTTTCGTTCCCCTTTAAAAACACTTTTAATATACAAAAAACACAATGAAACACAAAAAGAAAAAAAACTCTACACGGCTGTATCTCTTAAGCCGAGCGTCGTAATATTAAAAAAAAAAAATACCAAAAAAGTCTTTATAAGGCTGTATCTCTGAACCGTGGGTCGTAGAGTAAAATAATAAAATTTTTTTTCAACTTAATTAACATTTAAAAAGAAAAGAAAAAAAAAACAGAATTTTTTTTTTTAGAGGGCTGTATCTCCTAAACCGTGCGTTGTAGCGCAAAAATAATCTA
This sequence comes from Cydia strobilella, assembly GCF_947568885.1. Classification (NCBI taxonomy): domain Eukaryota; kingdom Metazoa; phylum Arthropoda; class Insecta; order Lepidoptera; family Tortricidae; genus Cydia; species Cydia strobilella. Next base: position 37,123,233 of record NC_086068.1, read on the forward strand.
ATTTTCGTTCCCCTTTGAGAAACCCCTAAGTAACATACAGAAAACACAATGAAAAACTAAAAAGAAAAACAAAGAAAAAATCTTTATAGGGTTGTATCTCCTAAACCGTGCGACGGAGCGCAAAATAATCAAATTTTCATTTCACTAAGAATCCCTTAAGTAATATATTTAAAAAAAACACAGAAAATCTTTATAAGGCTGTATCTCCTAAACCGTGCATCGTAGCGCAAAATAATAAAATTTTCGTTCCATTGCAGTGGACCCTTAGTTAACATTAAAAAAAAGAAAAAAAAAACAGAAATAGTACATTTCGATGCTAGTGCGGAAAGTATGTCATACTTTACATACTTTCGAAGAATGACATTTCCGCACGTGTATCGAACGACGTTTTTTAATACCGTTGCGAAAAACAACAAGTAAGGAATTCGAAACTTTTATATTATTAATTCTGTGACATTATTGACATTAGACTTATATTGACCGGGATATAGACCGTGATTACCTTTTGTATTATTTGTGAGCTCCCGATATTTCAAAACAACCGTGAATCATTCAAAACTCTAATTATTGACATTGACATTATGAAGAGGTGTTTTTATAGCTTTTATTCGACTAGAATGGATTTTGTTATTATTATTGAACCCACTACATACAACATTATACACATTGTATTGTTTTACAAATATAAAACATTGTACTATTATTACCTAAATATCGTTATTAACGATTATTTCAACACTCAATACTCAGTAATCAACATAAAAACCTACTGTTAAAGTAAGAATACGAAAAATATACATATTTCATATTTTATTACTTACCTCTTCATCATTATAACACGTCTATTTTTTTATATATTGAATAATGAAAAACCGTTCTTAATAAGTTGTCTGAATAGAACGGAACGCCTGTCAAAGGAGAGGCGTTTTTTATTTCTGCTTTAAATTTCCAAAGGCAACATTCGATATTGTTTTTATAAATGTACGATACACAAATAATCGTAATTAACGATATTTGGGTAATAATAGTACAATGTTTTATATGTACAATTGTCTTATAGAACATGCATTTAAAAAAAAAACTTTCATTAAAGTGGGTTCAATAATAATAACACCCAGCTAAAAAAACACCTCTTCATAATGTCAATGTCAATGATGTCACAGAATTAATAATATAAAAGTTTCGAATTCCTTACTTGTTGTTTTTCTTATTTTTTCGCAACTGTATTGAAAAACGTCGTTCGATACACGTGCGGAAATGTCTAATAATGACACACTTTCCGCACTAGCATCGAAATGTCCTATGACAGGGCTGTATCTCGTAAACCGTGCGTTGTAGCGCAAAACTAATCTAATTTTCGTTCCCCTTTGAGAAACCCGTAAGTAACATTCAAAAAACATAATCGAACAACAAAGAAGAAAACAAAAAAATAAAAAATCTTTATAGGGTTGTATCTCCTAAACCGTGCGTTGTAGCGCAAAAATAATCTAATTTTCGTTCCCCTTTGAAAAGCCCCTAAGTAACATACAAAACACACAATGAAAAACTAAAAAGAAAACAAACAAAGAAAAAAAGGTTTATAGGGTTGTATCTCCTAAACCGTGCGTCGGAGCGAAGAGCAAAAATAATTAAATTTTCGTTCCACTTTAAGAAACCCTTATTAATATTTAAAAGATACAACCCTATAAAGATGTTTTAATTTTTTGTTTTCTTTTTTGTTTTTCATTGTATTTTTTGAATGTTACTTACGGGTTTCTCAAACGAGAACGAAAATTAGATTATTTTTGCGCTTCAACGCATGGTTTAGGAGAGACAGCCCTGTAAAGATATTTTTCTGTTTTTTTTTTGTTTTTTTTTTTATGTTAACTAAGGGTCCACTGCAATGGAACGAAAATTTTATTATTTTGCGCTACGATGCACGGTTTAGGAAATACAGCCTTATAAAGATATTTTTTTTAAATATAAATTAAGGGTTTCTTAAAGTGGAATGAAATTTTGATTATTATTGCGCTACGACGCACGGTTTAGGAGTTACAGCCGTGTAAATATTTTTTTCGTTTTTTTTTGTTTTTTCTCATATTAAAAAAGGGTTTCTTAGAGGCAAAGAGGATATAATAAGATAGAGTGGTACTGTCATAGTAAATTTTGTAACCGCTTTAAATTCACTGCCATCTATCGACATACTTTAAAACTAAAAATGAAGATTTATAAAAATACGTTAAAATGTATTTAAATATGGATAAATGATTTTTTATTTGCATTAATTATTTTTATATGATTTTGACCCATGTTCTTTCACTGATATGCGTTAAAATTATAAATAACAAACGAAACCGTCAACGCCATCTATACGAGAGTAAGCCAAAACTAGTGGCGCCCTCTGATCGAGAATCAAATTTTCGTGATTTTCGAGGCACGTTTTTTCCTTAGACTGTATCCATCTATTACGGAGTTATATCTATCTTTTTTAGAGGGGAACGAACATTTTACTTTTTTTGCGCTCCGACGCACGGTTTAGGAGATACAGCCCTATAAAAAGATTGTTTTCTTTGTTTTTTCTTTTATGTTTTCATTGTGTTTTTTGTACGTTACTTAGGGGCTTCTGATAGGGGAACGAAAATTTGATTATTTTTGCGCTATAACGAAGGGTTTAGGAGATACAGCCCTGTAAATATTTTTTCTGTTTTTTTTTCTTTGTTTTTTTTTTAAATGTTTATTAAGGGTCCACTGCAGGCGGACGAAAATGTTATTATTTTGCGCTACGGCGCACGGTTTAGGAGATTAAGCCTTACACGGATTTTTTGTGTTTTTTATATACCTATATTAATTAAGGGTTTCTTAAAGTAGAACGAAAATTTGATTATTTTTGCGCTCCGTCGCACGATTTTTGCTCTACAACGCACTGTTTAGGAGATACAGCCCTCTAAAGAATTTTCTTTCCTTTTGTCTTTTTTTTTAATGTTAATTAAGGGTCCACTGCAGTTGAACGAAAATTTTATTATTTTGCGCTACGACGCACGGTTTAGGAGATACAGCCGTGTAAAGATTTTTTTTCTTTTTGTGTTTCATTGTACGACCGGTCTGGCCTAGTGGGTGACCCTGCCTGTGAAGCCGATGGTCCTGGGTTCGAATTCCGGTAAGGGCATTTATTTGTGTGATGAACACAGATATTTGTTCCTGAGTCATGGGTGTTTTCTATGTATTTGTATATTATATATATCGTTGTCTGAGTACCCATAACACAAGCCTTCTTGAGCTTACTGTGGGACTGTCAATCTGTGTAAGAATGTCCTATAATATTCATTTATTTATTTATTGTGTTTTTTGTATATTGAAAGAGGGGAACGAATTTTTTTTTATTTTTGCGCTGCGACGGACGGTTTAGGAGATACAGCCCTATATATATTTTTTTGTTTATTGTTGTTTTTTTTGTATGTTATATAATATAAAATTCCATAACCAAAATTCAAATTTTTATATAAGTAGATATACTCAATATAAAAATTTCAAAATCTAACATAACTTTTAATAGAAATGTCCTCATACATCATAAATATACACCATCCTCATAGTTACAATCACATTGTACAGTTAGCTGCAGAGAAAAGATACCACCCCTGTATAGGTTTGTATGCAAAGGTGCTAAGCGAATAGTATTGCTGACTGTACATCCTACCTAGTGGTCTTTAATTTACTACAAAAATAACTTTGTAATGCATACACTTTGTTTAGTAGACAAACATAATTTTGCGTGCAAAAATAACTGCGATGCATACGCTTTGTATAGTAAACTTAATTTTGTGTGCAAAGATAACTTTGTAATGCATACAATTTGTATAGTAAACAAACTTAATTTTGCGTGCAAGTAAGTGCCATATTTTTTAGATCGCCTGGCAAGGTTAAAGACACGACACGACCAAATGTTCTGGTTTATTATTTTTATGACTATTTAGATACTTAATTTTAACCTGTTAAAAATACAGATTGCTTTAAGAACATTTTTTTGAATTTTGTGAAATATTATTTTGCACGCGTCTAGCAAGGTTAGGTTACCCGCTAGCCCGTTGATCTATATACCGTTGATCTACCTATATATCACTACCGTTTGATCGCTGCCTCGGCGGCGCACAGCGCGGCGCGCGCAACCATGCCGCGCGTTTGAAATGTAACGTAAATATAAGCACGGAATGCATACGTATCAGTATTTAGTGACGCACAAATTTTATATTTCTAATCTTTTGTGTGGGAACTAAGATCATTGTCATGACCGTTTAATATTAACTCTACAAACTTTAATTCAATATTGGCTATACTGCTTAACCAGATATCAATATCTAGAGAAGCACATTTCTAATTTTTTACAAGTATAATAAGCTGATCCATAATATCCTAATTTTGCAATATCAGCTACTCTAATTATTTATTTACAAAATAATTCATGTTTTTAAGTTCACCAGAAAGCACATGTTCCAGATTTCTAAAAACCGAATATTGTGTATAAATTAAAGTGGTATTGAATATGTTAAAGTTTTTTGTAACTTTAATTCTATATTTACAAAGTAATAACTTTCTGCTAATAAGCAGAAATTAAAATATTTCAATATATCCGAACGCTCACCCTAAAAATTTCTAACTTTTTACGAAAGTCTTATTTAACATGCTAACAATGACATATCGAAAAAAAAAATTTAATATTATCAAAACCCATTTTTGTTCCACCGCTGGTCTATTGATACTTTGCCAGATGATGGTTTAGATGCTATTGTGAATAAACAAAATCGTCAGCTGATTGTATCGCTGTGGAAAGACCGTCAGCTGGTCACATGAACATGTAAAAAAGAAAATTATTTTCAGTCATCGGCGTCATCGCCTCCCGTGTGATACTTTGTCAGATGATAGTTTAGATGCTATTGTTAATAAAACAAATCGTCAGCCGGTTGTATCGCGGTGGAATGACCGTGTTACGCGTTTCGGTGGCTGCCATTCCTCAACCCACCAACGGAGCGGCAGCTGACGTTCACGAGGGTTCATCATACATAGCCGTTAACCGCTATACGAGTTTTCGCCCGGGAGGCGATGACTGACGAAATTTGCGCCTGACTCGCGGTCTATCACGTTCACATATCGTTTTGTAAGGAGCGTTTCGCGAGTAAAGTACGACTGTCGGACTTTGACTATCATTTCTGAATTTTGTATTGCTTTAATGCCCATGGTTCCATGTACATTTGATCCCAAAAACAAACCTGATCAATTGATACCATTAATAAAAAATTGTCATCTAGCCTATGTTCACTTGGAAATTTTCCAGATTTTTAGTAAATCGTATCGATAATTATTCATTGTATCGACCCTACCCTCATCTCTACTTTAAAATCTGGTGACATTTCAAATAAACCCTGCAAATATAATTTTAAACTCTCTTTTAATTGCAGTTAGGTTCATAATTCCAAAATACGAAAACAAGCCTCGTTTTGAGTGACGATTTTTCCGTAATTTTGTTTATTTAAAAAAAAATGCTTATATTATTATCGACTCTATTTCAAATACCTTAAGATTATCATACAAAGCATGAAGACCAAGATTCGTGGGGTGACGTTTTTTTCCACGTTCGACTTGTAAATCGATTGAAAAATGGATTCATTTGACGTGTAATGAAAAATATTTTTATAAAAATAACATTAGACCAAGAAAAATAACTAAAATTATTTACAAATGGAATGATATACCATCTTTTTCTATGCTTGAAGTGGTTGATCGTTTATTACATGTGCTCACAGCACATGCGGGCATTTTTAGTTACCAGTGATCTCTTGCGAAGCGATTGTGGAAATGAGCAATAATCGATTGTGACATTGTATTTACGTGACTTTTTGCACAGTCGTGCAAGTTTTTTTGGCAGAGGGGTAAGTTATTGAAACCGTCTCCAGTTAATAAATGCTCTAAGCATTTGTTCAACGGACTTGTCAATGAGTTTTTCTTCAATGAAAAGTTCTACTTATGTATATGAATAATCCCACTTGAAAGGTTCTGACTATCATAATAAAATAGTAACAAGATATTCAGGCTGCTGGTAGCATTTTGCCAGATAACCTTGCTGCCGCTTTTACATATTCATCGGTGTGTGTCCAGATTGAATAAAAAGAAAAAGATCATAGAGAAAACACATACCTGGTATTTGTTCTTTGTTGATATCATTTGATGAAGGAACTACCGAGTTGCCATCAATGTTTTTTATTTTTATTTTTTTCTTTCCAAGAGTTTTTTTCTTAACAGGTGGCTTCTTTGCTATAATTCTTTTTACTTGTATCTCAGAAATGGTTTCCTTTAAGGGAGGTTCTGATGTTGGAGCAGTTTCATGTGATAAAGTACCAGGTTCACATTTTATTTCATATTTTATTTCTTCTTTTAAGGCAGTAACCGTAGTTTTGGACTCTTTGTCTGCTGTTGGTAGTTTTTTTCGTTTCTGTCCAATATTGAATATTTCTTTGATGTTTAGCTTTCGCTTCATCTCACGCCTTTCGCTTTTAGAGCCTAGGTAATCACGGGTCGGGTCAAACAGGTGAGTGTGGTACAAGGGGGGAGGCGCGACGGGCGCGGGGGCCGCGGGCGGCGCGTCCAGTGTCGAGGCCAGCGGCCCGGCGACAGCGACGGACGGCGGCGCGGCCCCCGCTGCAAACCGAGGGTAATCCTGATGCCCGTTGGCTTCCTTTAGCTTGTACATTCTCGATAAAGTGCACTTCCATTGAAACCCATCATCGAACATAACTTCATAATGACCTGTTAAAAACAAGAAAAAAAAATAAGAAAGTTAATAATTTTCGCTAAAGGTAATTGTTATGACGTATGAACTTGCTAACTAACTAATTAAAATGTACAAAACGAAAAACAAAATCCAATGTTAACTTAACACCAATTGAATAAAAAATAATGTATAAAAATTATCTCGTGGCTTTACGTTTGTATGTGATCTGATGCCTGAACATTTTTTACATTTCGATCGTCACCTTGGCTACGCCTCCAGATTGTTGGCCCTTCAGCAATATTTTTTTCACATCACCTATTCGAAAAGGGAACTTTTCTTCCCTGCTAGGAGAGATCAAAGTGGCACTTTTCTGTTCAAGGACATTTTGTTGCCAGTATGAAATATTGACACAAAGACATATGAAATTAGTATGCATATAATCGATTACAATTTCTTTATAATCGATTACGTGCATACAATTTTTCTAACTTAGATAATATTTTGTTGTAAATGTGAACAATAAATGTAATTAACGTATTTTAAATTAATTAATATCATATTTAAATTAAGTAATTAGCGTAATATTATAAAGAAACGTAAAAAAACTTTAGTTTAATAATTTAATTTTTATTTTGACATTTTAGGTCTCCTTAAACGCAGCCATACTTGTCTATGCAATTTAAAAAGTCTATATTTAAAAAGTTTTGTACAAATAATTCACAAAGCATTATGCGGTTCTGTATTCTGTATAAATTTGTAAATACTTAGTTTAAATCAATAATAATAGGCCTTTTCATCTGTGTCAGATGTTTTAAGCAGCATCCTGGTAACGACACTAATAATAATAAATATAAGTGATATCAGTCTTCATAGTGTTCTTCCGAAGATTTGGTTCAAAGGGGTAAAAGCTAGTTTGTTATCAGAAATATCTACAAAAATAATGTACTTGATTTTCATTGTATCATTTTACTTGTTTGCTGCTGTTTTTGAAAAGATATTAGGTACATAATTATGAGCTGTAGGTACTTTTAATTTGTCAGTACAGTCACGTCTGAAAATATCGATACGGACAAAGTGCCTGAAGTAATATGTACCTATACTAAGGTCGTGTATACATATTTTTGGCACTTTGTCCGTATCGATCTTTGCTTAAAATAATAATGTTTTGAAACCTAATATATGTATGTAATTTCCTCATAGGTGATGTGAAAAGCAGTATGTGTCACATGGTAGCAAAATTATTTTCACCTTGGGCGTTAACACTTGAATCCCTCACTACGCTCAGGATTCTATGTTAGAATCCCTCGCTACGCTCAGGATTCTATTATAGAATCCTTCGCTTCGTTTAGGATTCAATTGTACGCCCTCGCCGTAAATATGTCATTTTGCTCCCTTGTGGCACAATCTACTATTACACATCACCTATTCGAAAAGGGAACTTTTCTTCCCTGCTAGGAGGGATCAAAGTGGCACTTTTCTGTTCAAGGACATTTTGTTGCCAGTATGAAATATTGACACAAAGACATATGAAATTAGTATGCATATAATCGATTACAATTTCTTTATAAACAATTACGTGCATACAATTTTCTAACTTAAATAATATTTTGTTGTAATTGTAAACAATAAATGTAATTAGCGTATTTTAAATTAATTAATATCATATTTAAATTAAGTAAATTAATTAATTAGCGTAATATTTACAAAGAAACGTAAAAAACATTAGATTAATAATTTAATTTTTATTTTGACATTTTAGGTCTCCTTAAACGCAACTATACTTGTTTATGCAATTTAAAAAGTTTATATTTAAAAAGTTTTGTACAAATATTTCACAAAGCATAATTATGCGGTTTGCGGTTCTGTATTGTGTATAAATTTGTAAATACTTAGTTTAAATCAATAACTTTATAATAATAAATATAAGTGATATCAGTCTTCATAGTGTTCTTCCGAAGATTTGGTTCAAAAGGGTACTAAAGGGGCCCACTGACTATCAGTCCGCCGGACGATATCGGCCTGTCAGTTGTTCGGAACTGTCAACTATTTTTTTCTACTCGTCGAGTATAATCTGTGTATTACAACTTAACATGCAACACTACAACCTTACTCTTTTCAACGTTGGATAGTCTATGGCACTTCCGACTCAAGCATAAGAATTTTATCGATACGGTTTAGTCAATTATAAAAATTTTGAAAATAGAACTTCATACATTTCGATAAAATGTTTCTTGTTTAAGGAGACTCGATTCAATGCAAATCGCATCTGTTTTGTGATTGGTTGGCGAACAAAAACATTTTATTTTATGTTGTAGTAGAAATAATTGCTTCATAAGTCAGAAACGCGCATGTGACACCCTTCATATGGCAACATCCATACCCTACGAAAACCGCTTAGCGTTGCTTGTTAGTCTCCATAGGCTACGGTGGCCAAAATCGAGAAAAAAACTGTCTTAAAACTGAATTTAGCAAGGAGCAGGTACCAGGGCCTCATGAGTTACGAGGAGGTGTCGTTGACCAACCCGCCGGGGGCGCCGGGTCCGGCGGCCGGGGCGCGCGAGGTATCGCGGGCTGCGGCAGCTCGCGTATCTTAGCTTTATACTTTTGGTTTGTTTACAATGAAATGAAATGAAATGAAATGAAATATTTATTTGCTTAAACATGGTAATTACATACAGATGTTATAAATTAATTGATTTAGTATCACATGTTAAGCCAAAAAATGGCATGCAAATTTAAAACTAAATAAGAACTTTTATTACAATTTCAAAATTAATATTGAAAAACAAATTTATTAAAATGATTAATGCAAGTCACATATTTTTTTTTATAACAAATCACATAAAGTTTAATAGTACATACATTCAAGTATATTATTTAATAATCCATTAAGTATTATAATTATATCTAGTCTAGTAAACAGAATCAGTCAGAAAATCGTTTAATGAGTAAAAGCATTTGTCTTTTAGCCATTTGTGTAATCTGGTGGTAAATAATTTGTCAGGTAATTGTCTGATTTCATATGGCAACTTATTGTACACAAGAATACTCATTACATAGCAGTTTTTTTTTAATAAAGAGGTGTTACATAGGGGCATTTGTAGCTTAAATTCATCCCTGGCTCTTAATCTATTGTTAGTAGTAGATGACGGTTTAAAATAAAGTGGAAGTTTCCGTACAATGCACCCTAATTCTAGTATGTACATGTCAAATAAGGTTAGCAGTCCAAGTTTCCTAAACAAAGGTCGGCAAGAGTCTCTCGGCTTAGCTCCGCATACCGCTCTAACACACTTTTTTTGAATCAAGAACGCTTTATTAACATCTGTGCAATTGCCCCATATTGATATGCCATATCTTAACACTGATGCAACATAGCCATGGTAGGCAAGCAATGCTGTTTTTTCTCCAGCTACGGTCCTAAGCTGTTTTAAAGCGTAGACAAACCTATCGAGTTTGTCGCATATTAGTTTTACATGATTTTTCCATGTACAGTGTTGATCTACGATAATGCCTAAAAACTTCATTTCGTTAACTCCCTCAATTATCTGATTCCGACAATGTAGTTCTAAGTCCATTGGTTCCGTTTTGTAGTTCCGAAACTGAATATAACATGTTTTTGATGTATTAGTTTGTAAGTTGTTTCTGTTTAACCATGAGTCTATTGCGTTTATTGTTTCATTCAATTGGTTTGTATAAGAAACTGTTGTGTCATCAGCAGGTATTATAACGGCTATATCGTCAGCAAACAGGGACATCGAGTACTGTGTCTCCTTAGGTAGGTCATTTATGTATAAAAGAAACAACAGTGGACCAAGAATACTTCCCTGAGGGACCCCGTACCCATTGCATCTGTACTCCGATCGATAAGCGGCATTAAGGTTGGAATTGTCAAGTTTATTTAATTCGACACATTGCATACGATTGCTCAGATAACTCTCGATCCAGCTAAGAGCAGGTCCTCTAAGTCCATAATGTTGGCACTTCTGAATCAACAGTTTGTGATCAACAAAGTCGAATGCTTTAGTCATATCAAAAAATGTTACTACTACTGGTATTTTATCATCAATATATTGAGTAATTCTACGAACAAGTGAGTATGATGCATGCGTAGTCGATTTTTGCTTCTGAAACCCATTTTGTTCCGGGGCAATTATGTTGAATTTATTCAAAAATTGGGTAACTCTATTGTGGAACGCTCGTTCGAATATTTTAGAAAAAATCGGAACCAGTGTTATAGGTCGATAATTCCTTACGTCAGTTTTACTACCTTTCTTGTGAATAGGTTTTACTATGGATTTCTTAAGCCGTTCAGGAAAAGTACCTTCAATGAAGGATAGGTTGACTAGATGTTTACTTATATGATTCTATTAGTTGAAAGTATTATTTTTTTGTCTCGTAGAAAAAGTATTGTATACAATAGTGATATAATCAAGCTTTTCAATCTCGTACCTTAACTTAAGCAACTCAGCAAGCTTCGTTGCTTAAACACGGTACTCGACTGAAAAGCTCTCTATTATATCACGATTGTATAAAATACTATTCTAACAGACAGGTCGATATTGTCCGGCGGACTGATAGTCATGGGCCCCTTTAAGAGCTAATTTGTTACCAGAAAGATCTACAAAAATAATGCACTTGATTTTCATTGTATCATTTTAGGTGTTTGCTGCTGTCTTTAAAAATATATTAGGTACATAATTATGAGCTGTAGGTACTTTTAATTTGTCAGTACAGTCACGTCTGAAAATATCGATACGGACAAAGTGCCAGAAGTATGTACCTACCTATACTAAGGTCGTGTATACATATTTTTGGCACTTTGTCCGTATCGATCTTTGCTTAAAATAATAATGTTTTGAAACCTAACATATGTATGTAATTTCCTCATAGGTGATGTGAAAAGCAGTATGTGTCACATGGTAGCAAAATTATTTTCACCTTGGGCGTTAACACTTGAATCCCTCACTACGCTCAGGATTCTATGTTAGAATCCCTCGCTACGCTCAGGATTTTATTATAGAATCCTTCGCTTCGTTTAGGATTCAATTGTACGCCCTCGCCGTAAATATGTCATTTTGCTTCCTTGTGACACAATCTACTATTTCACCACAGCAGCTCACAAAACCTCTGTTTTACTTCAAAGACTGATGAGAAAGTTGCATTTCATCCACATGTATGGCAAAGTAATCTCATGTCAATTTTGAGTTGTTTGCTCATGTTGGCTGATAAAGTGACTTTTAAGGGTCTCCCCAAATATATCGACGCGGAATCGGCTAAAGCCGATAGAATAGTACATTTCGATGCTAGTACGGAAAGTATGTCATTACTTCACGAGTACCGAGATATCTCGGGACGAGTGAAGAATGACATTTCCGCACGTGCATCGAAGGACTTTTTTTAACACAGTTGCGAAAAAATAAGAAAAGCAACAAGTCAGAGCTCGTTCCCACTATGTCGGATGTCGGCGCCGACTTTTAATCGGGTGTCGGCGCCTCTGTTCACACTAGTCGGCTGTCGGGACGATTTTTAATCGGGTGTCGGTGCCTCTGTTCACACTAGTCGGCTGTCGGCCACGACCGCAGCTGATGCCATTTGAGGTTCTCATTTGACGCGCGGGGGGCACAGGGGGTGCGGCGCGGGCGGGGTCGGTCCGACATCCGACATCATGTGAACAGCGCCGCCGACACGATTTTTTTCCGGACGGAGGGCTGACAAAACGCACGATAATTTATGTCGGATCCGACATAAAATCGTTGTCGTTCGTGTGTGAACAGCTTCATATAAAATGTTCTGCCGCTACGACACCCGATTAAAAATCGGACCGACATCCGACATAGTGGGAACGAACTCTAAGGAACGGAATTCGAAACTTTTATATTATTAATTCTGTGACATCATTGACATTGACAGAAGAAGTGTTTTTCTAGCTTTTATTCGACTAGAATAGATTTTGTTATTATTATTGAACCCACATCAATGAAAGTTTTTTTTTTCAAATGCATGTTCTATAAGACAGAAACAATTGTAAGTATTAACACAATGTACTATTATTACCTAAATATCGTTATTTATGATTATTTGTGTATCGTATATTTATAAAAACAATATCGAATGTTGCCTTTGGATTGGAAGCTTAAAACATTCTTGCAGTAAGAAAATACGCCTCTTCTTTGACAGGCGTTCCGTTCCATTCAGACAACTTATTAAGAAGGGTTTTTCAACATTAAAAAATAAACGTGTTATAATACTTATAATGGTGAAGAGGTAAGTAATAAAATATGAAATATGCATATTTTTCGTATTCTTACATTAACAGTAGGTTTTTATGTTGATTACGACGTTTAAATGAAACTAATATTAACACTCATCAATAAGTAGTCATGAATAGGAACAAGTAAAAATTTTAAAAAATTGGTAAAGTAAAAAGCACTAGTTCGCGAAAACCAACTTTCCGCACGCTAAACAGCCACGAAAAGTGGCACTTTTTGAGCAACTGTATTAAAAAAAACCTTTATTACTACGCAATAAGAGCGAACAAGGCGACGCGCGTCGGCAAGCGCCGGCCGATGCGAGCCAACCCGAATGACGACTTTTTCGCTCTTATTGCACAGACATAAAAGTACATTACTACAGAGGCCGTGAAGTAAGGGGTTGCCGGCCGAACGTAGTGAGGCCGGATAGTTATGAGGCCGCCAACCCCTTTACACGCCGAGGTTTTTTTTTTATACTACGTCGGTGGCAAACAAGCATACGGCCCGCCTGATGTTAAGCAGTCTCCGTAGCCTATGTACGCCTGCATTTGAGTTACATGCGCGTTGCCGACCCTAACACTCCTCTCCCTCGAGCTCTGGCAACCTTACTCACCGGCAGGAACACAAGTAGCAGTTTCACGCCGAGGTATGTATAGTGCTTTTCTCAAACATGCAATGAAATAATAATACAAACATGATGATGATGATTGTTTCATGTCGTAATGTGATAGGTTATTCAGTGCGTGGAGTATCGAGGAGGAACAAAAATTTGATTATTTTTGCGCTACGAGGCATGGTTTAGGAGATACAGCTCTATAAAGATTTTTTTGTTTTGTTTTTTAAATATAAATCAAGGGTCACCTAGAGGAACGAAAATTTTATTATTTTTGCGCTACTACGCATGGTTTAGGAGATACAGCCCTATGAAGATTTTTTTTCTTTTTTTTTTCTCTTTTGATTTTCATTGTGTTTTTGAGGTTTTATAAAGGGGATTTTTGCGCTACGACGCATGGATTAGGAGATACCCCTATAAAGTTTTTTTTGTTTTTTTTTTGGTTTTTTTTTTAAATATAAATTAAGGTTCTCCTAGACGGGAACGAAAATTTTATTATTTTTGTGCTACGACGCATGGGTTAAGAGATACAGCCCTATAAAGATTTTTTTTCCGTTTTTGATTTTCATTGTGTTTTTTGTATATTACTTTGGGGTTTCATAAAGGGGAACGAACATTTTATTATTTTTGCGCTACGACTACGACGCATGGTTTAGGAGATACAGCCCTAAAAAGTTTTTTTTTTGTTTTTTTGGGTTTTCTTTTTCAAATATAATTTAAGGTTCACCTAGACGGGAACGAAAATTTTATTATTTTTGCGCTACGACGCATGGTTTAAGAGATACAGCCCTAAAAAGATTTTTTTTTGGGTTTTCTATTTCAAATATAAATTAAGGGTCACCTAGAGGGGAACGAAACTTTGATTATTTTTGCGCTACGACGCATGGTTTAGGAGATACAGCCCTATAAAGTTTTTTTTTGTTTTTTTTAGCATGTTTAACCGTTTATAAATATAGTAGCAGTTTTTTTTTTATGCAAGTACAGAGAGGGTGGTCGTTGGCTGTATGTAATATTTCCTCTGTCAGTCTAATCCTATTGAGCAAATTTAAACAGTTAGAGCAACGGACAATAATGTACGTTTCATACTAACTCCCTACATTACTTCTTAGCCTAGGTCAAGAAGTAATGTAAGGAGCCATAAATGAGCAACTTCATGTCTTCATTTCGTGACATTAACATTAACGCATACATTTTGGAGTATGTTTGAGAATAGTTATTTACGATACAAGTGCGAAAAAGAGGAAATTCGAAACGTGTGGCGATAAATTAAAACACGACCGCAGGGAGTGTTTTAAATAGACACGAGTTGCGAATTACCTATTCGCACGTGTATCGTACAACGTTTTACAGTGCATATGGCCCTTTAAACTTTCGACATATGCACGAAAAGTGCTATTTGACGCACTAGTGCGAGAAAGTAGCACCATATGTACTGTAAGGCTTTTCAACACACTTGCTCAAAATGACGTTTTTATTCCACCGATTTTTGGCTCATAATCCTAGATATTAAACACGCGTGCTCTTTCAGTGTATTATTCCACTCGTGCTTTTTCATTATATTATCCGACTGAGTTAAGAAGGAAACTGATTGCTAATAATATGCATGGAAAGGGAGCCTTCTTTAATTGGTCGGACTGGCGGGCACGGGCGCGCCCGACCGCCTGCGCGGCGCGCGGCCCGGCCGGGGCGAGCGAGGGCCGGCCGGCAGTACAAGTATGACAGATGAAACACACAATACTAACTGTTTTAACTATTAAAATTTGATTAATATGAAAGTTTTTTTTTCTCGCAAGTGTGTTGAAAAACGTCGTATGAAACGCGTGTGCATTGGTCATTACACACATCGGCTTTCTTATTGCGCGCTCGCTTACAGCTCGCGCGCACAATATCGCCTCGTGTGTAATGGCCAACTTAGCACACTTGTATCATAATGTACTATTTGCTATCGGCTTTTGCCGAATCCGCGTCGATATGTGTAGAGAGACCCTTAGTGATGATTTTAAATGATAAATATTTAATAACGTTCATTTAAATATGAATCGCAATATTTTACAGTAAGTATTTTCCTTGCATTGGTGTGGTGAAAAAAATTGTGTTTTACTTGAGAGCAATAGCTATTTATGCAACAAGTGCGGAAATCATCTTTACGCACGTGTATCATCACTGTTTTACTATGCATTGTGCGAGTAAATAAAAAACCATCATGGCAAATAAGTTTAATTATTAAAAAAATGAAAACAAAAATCACTAGTGCGGAAAAGTGCTCTTTTCCGCACTAGTGCGAGATAGTAGCACCATATGTACTGTAAAAAAAATTTGAAAACTAAAAGCACTAGTGCGGAAAAGTAGTACTTTTCGCATGATATGGCTCCGTAGGAAACGCACTTTTCGAGCACATGCATTGTAAAGTTTGTTTAACCCTCGTGCCTTGTAACCCTCGCATCGATAAGACTCCATTTTTCGAATCACTCGCTACGCTCGTGGTTCAGTTTTGGTATCTTTCGCTTGCTCCAGTATCAATGTTAGCACGAGGGGTTAAACAACAACTTTGCCCCCTTAACAAACAATAGTTATTTACGATACATGTGCGGAAAAGAGGAAATTCGAAACGAGTGGCGATAAATTAAAACACGACCGTAGGGAGTGTTTTAAATCGACACGAGTTGCGAATTACCTATTCGCACGTATATCGTACAACGTTTTACAGTACATATGGCCCTTTAAACTTTCGACATATGCACGAAAAGTGCTCTTTACGCACTAGTGCGAGAAAGTAGCACCATATGTACTGTAAATAACTATTAAGCCATAAAGTTTGTCACAATCTTTCAACATACCATTTTCCATATCGTTTTGAACAGTTGCAATGAATCGGCGGTTGTCCCTCCATCGAGCCAAACATCGTTCTCCTACAGCAAAGGTCACTTTCATTCTGTCTTCTGCTTTAGGTTCCGTAAGCGCTTCTGAAACGGGTGTATGCGGAGGCGATGTTGGCTTTGTTACTATACCGCTTATAGGTCTTAATCTTGGACTGTTTATGCTTATCCATTCATTGTGCCTAAAAAATTTTGTTATTTTATATATGATTGTCTTAAGAGTCCCCGGCAAGCTCGGCCGAATTTCACCATTCCATACAAACGGAGTTTCGTTCTCATTTTAAAACTGCGTGTTCCATTGTAATTTAACTTTGCACGTACAATGACATGAGGTATATCTAGGTCTGTGATTAGTTTATATAGCTCCAGTTTATAAAACAAACAAAATAAAGTTTTGTATGAAAAACTTAAATCCCACCAAAAACATTACATGTAAAAAGATGCAACTCTCGCAACGCACTTCTTTACTATGGTACACTTTTATGGTAAACTTTTTTAACTATGGTATCTGAAGCTACAGTACCGGCCAATAATATATCACCTCCCATGTTTTACGGTATAACTTTTTTTAATATTTATGAGTGACTTCCACCTCACTGCTTTAGGTAGTCTAGTAGTATTCCTTTGTACGAGCCATGAGAAAAATTAAAATAAATAAATAAATATATATTATAGGGCCATTATTACACAAATTGACTAAGTCCCACGGTAAGCTCAAGGAGGCTTGTGTTGTGTTGTGTTGTGGGTACTCAGACAACGATATATATAATACTTATACAAATACTTAAATACATATAAAACATCCATGACCAAATATCTGTGCTCATCACACAAATAAATGCCCTTACCGGGATCTGAACCCAGGACCATCGGCTTCACAGGCAGGGTCACTACCCACTAGGCCAGACCGGTCGTCGAATTGGTCTCATGTAATGGTTTTTTCATAGAGATTTTTTTAATGTATTGTCAACTTCATTTTTTTATTAGAGGTTTTTTAGTAATATGCTGAGTATCCTATCGTAATTCACAGTATTTCATTGCAGTATTCATCATATATTTGTATAAAATGTCTAGTAAAATATGCAATCTACAAACTAACCTATATTGTTTACTCTATACAAGCTCATAGAAAACACTCAAATGTGATATATTATTGGCCGGTACTGTCCATAAACTAATAACAGACATAGATATACCTTATCCTATTGTTAGTACATAATTTCAGAGCAAACTAGCTACTCGTTTTAAAATGAGAGCGTAACTACGTTTGTATGGAGAACAGAGCTTGCCGGGGACCCTTATGTATCTTATCCTAACAATGATCTTGGTATAAAAAAACCGGCCAAGTGCGAGTCGGACTCGCGCACGAATGGTTCCGTACCATTACAGAAAAAAAACAGCATAAAAATCACGTTTGTTGTATGGGAGCCCCATTTACATATTAATATTATTCTGTTTTTAGTATTTGTTGTTATAGCGGCAACAGAAATACATCATCTGTGAAAATTTCAACTGTCTAGCTATCACGATTCATGAGATACAGCCTGGTGACAGACAGACGGACAGACGGACGGACAGACGGACAGCGGAGTCTTAGTAATAGGGTCCCGTTTTTCCCGTTTGTCCCGGCCGTACCCTAAAAACAACATACTAGTATTTCTTTCTTGACAAAAAGTGGAATTATCGCAAATTAACATAGCTTGACATGACAATCTAAAGAGGAAGGCAATCAAGATTAGTGTTGTAGGATTGTTTTAACGAAAGCCCTACTTAAAAAGGAGTTTGCACTTGACCACTACCAGCCTTATACACCTAGCCTTATACTGAATACCTACACTGAATTTGCCGGCCACACAAAACTAATAACAACAGCAGCAGACCTTATATCAAGTCAGTGGGAATTTTAGTGAGCAATTAATGTTTATAAAAATTAATTAAAACTGTAATAAAAACCTACAATTGTAATGTAAAATAATTTCGTCTGCAAAATGTACTAATTCAATTCATCCCTTATTACATATGTTAAAAAACCAATACAGATAAGTTACTAACATTTTTGGTTGTTTGTCATATTGTACCAAGACTTCCATTTCTTCGCAGTCCACTTCTACTATCTGAGCAGGATGCCACAGCTCACAGAAATCTTTCGCTTCTACTTTTGATCCAATCGCCAGAGAAACGCTAGAGTTGGCTATAATAAAACAATAAGTTACACCATATCAATGTCTGTACAATTTATAAAATAAATATATTATCATTATAGGACTCATCACAAGAGATTAAGTCACACAATACTTTTAGGCCAAGCAATAAGAAGGTATAGAGGGAAATGCAAGGAACACAATTTTTAACTTCGTAGCTTTGTTTGGACTAGTTAGGAGATGAACATATCAAAAGTCCCCGGCCGTAACCCTGGTGCTGGGGGGGAGAGAGGGGTTTGAAGGTTCCATTTTTCGGTTTTTCGATTATATCTCGGAAACTATGCGTCTGAGCGACATGGCCACTTATACAAAATGAAAAGAGATTTAATTTGTTACAAGCTTTATTCAGTCAAGTTTATCGATATCTTGTATAGTTTTTGAGATATCCGCTCTTGAAGGTTTATTTAGGGCTCTCATTTTTATCTTGATTATCTACCGTTGACGACCGGTTTGGCCTAGTGGGTAGTGACCCTGCCTGTGAAGCCGATGGTCCTGGGTTCGAATCCCGGTAAGGGCATTTATTTGTGTGATGAGCACAGATATTTGTTCCTGAGTCATGGGTGTTTTCTATGTATTTAAGTATTTATATATTATATATATCGTTGTCTGAGTACCCATAACACAAGCCTCCTTGGGCTTACCGTGGGACTTAGTCAATCTGTGTAAGAATGTTCTATAATATTTATTTATTTATTTATCTACATCAGTAAACCCGGCCTGGGTTTGGTAACGTTTTCGTATAAATCGGGGGTGCTGAATTCATTTATGGTATCAATATTGACACCATTCCTAAGTAAAAACAAAATTTAAAAAATTGATTTTTGAAACGATCCCAAACCCGGCCTAGCAGCTTCACCGATGTAGATAATCAAGATAAAAATGAGAGCCCTAAATAAACCTTGAAGAGCGGATATCTCAAAAACTATACAAGATATCGAAAAACTTGTAACAAATTAAATCTCTTTTCATTTTGTATAAGTGGCCAAGTCGCTCAGACGCATAGTTTCCGAGATATAATCGAAAAACCGAAAAATGGAACCTTCAAACCCCCCTCCCTCCAGCACCAGGGTTACGGCCGGGGACTTTTGATACGTTCACCTCCCATTCCTCCTAACTAGTACAAACAAAGCTACGAAGTCAAAAATTGTGTTCCTAGCATTTCCCTCTATACCTTTTTTTGGGCATTTATTTCCTGGCCTATTTTTTTTTAGCATTAGAATATTGACGTGTCTTTTTATTTACTAAGCCTTTTGAAAAATAAGTCACAGCAAATAATGTACAATAGAATATCATTTATTCCAGTATAAGTACACAGTTATACAATACATACAGAGAAAGAAAAAAAGACTGAAAACTATATATGTAACAACTAGCTGTTGCCCGCGACTTCGTACGCGTGGATTTGTATGTTAGTGGTTATATATTTTAAATGAGCATAGAACATTATGCAGCAAAAGATATCATTAGGGAAGGTAAATCATTTGGTAATAATTATACAGCGCATGAAATTTGTCTTTCACACAGTACGAAGTTTCAAGCCCCTAACTGAAAAAAATTGTTCTCGATATAATCCCTCTCAACACTTAGATTTTTCAAGTCCACTATTTAAAAAAAATGTTCGCTCCCGCTGCAAACTTTATTCATACAAACATTTCAAACACGGTGCAATCAGTTATCGTCTATTTTAATATAATGCCCTTTTACCAAGTTTCATGTTCCTAGCTAAAACGAAAACTTGTACTACATATAAACTTACATCCCCTTTTTCTACTTATAAACTTACATCCCCTTAGGGGTAGAATTATTAAGAACGTTGAAATAACTTTTTCCGTTCACTAGCTCGGAAAGCCGTCTTTTATCCTTTAAAACAAGCGGGGAAAAACGCATTTTATCCACTAGTGGGGAAAGTAAATTGACCTTGGATGGGGCGTGTTTAAGTAGCTTGACAGATAACAAAACGTAAAACGCTCATAATAATGGTGCGTTCGATATTAATTATCATTAAATAAATGGTTTGAGAATCTAATAAAAAATACCAGATTTAGCTTTATTTAATGTTTTGAAATCATAAACCTTAAAATTCCATAATAAACGTTTGTTTTTTAATAATTATGTTAAATATAATTCTGAACGCACAAGTTAAGTCGATGCAATTTCAAAACGCATCATTGACATTTCATACGTCAGAAATGTCAACACATTGTCAACAAAAATTTTACTTAAAAACTTCTCACGTAAAAGTACAGAATTTCCAGAGTTTTTTGTTATAATATCGAACAAAAATGAGTGATTGCAGTTGATGAAGATGATCTAACGCCTGTGGATGTTGCACTTTCCTCGCTATAGTGAGGGGAAAAGTTTTGTGTTACACACGGGTGCAAATGTATTTTACTTCTCGTGTGTTAAAACACTCGCTACGCTCAGGATTCTATTTTAGAACCACTCGCTTCGCTCGTGGTTCAACTATAGAATCCTTTCGCTTGCTCGTATTTCAATTCCACACTCGCGGGTAAAATACAACTTTGCACCCTTGTATAACAAATAACTATTTTTGTAATATTATACAATGCCTTTCTAAGAAGTTTCAATAAGCATTTGTAATGGATTCAAACTTTCAACCCCTTTTTAACCCTTTTAGGGGATGAATATTTAAAAACGCTTAAATTACTTTTCTTGTATTCAAATAATATGCCTTTATACAAAGACTGAAGTCCTGTACTCAAAAAAAGGTTTGATCTCCATACAAATTTTCAACCTCTTTTTTTAACACCTTGGGGGATGAATTTTCAAAAACGCTACAATCAGTTTTCTACTCTATTAATGATATACCTTTTTACGAAGTTTCTAATTCCTAGGTTAAAATAAAATTTGAACCCTATACAAACTTTCAAACCCTTTTCAACCCCTTTAAGGGGTGAATTTTTAAAATCGCTAAAAATTACTTTTCTTCTATGCTAATAATATACCTTTATACAAAGAATCCAGTCCCGCACTCAATAAAATGTTTGATCTCCATACAAACTTTCAACCCCCTTTTCACCACCTGAGGGGATTAATTTTTTCAAAAACGCTGAAATCACTTTTCTTGTATTTTAATAATATGCCTTTATACGAAGTTTCAAGTCCCGCACTCAAAAAAAATTATGCGCTCCATACAAACTTTCAACCCCTTTATCGCCTTAGGGGATGAATTTTGAAAAACCCCTTCTTAGTGGATACTAACGCTATAAAAACTACCTATTGTGAAAAATTCAGCTCTCTAGGTCCAACGGTTGGGGCTGGGCGTTGATTTAAGTGAGTCAGTCAGTCAGGACTTTTACGTTTATATATATAGATTACATAGCATGATAGCATATATAATCGTTTATCTTATTTTGGTTTCATAAGTAATAGTTACTATTTTTTTAAAGCGTGTTTCAATAAAAAGACATGTCTAGAATGTTTACCCTTTTCTAATGCTAAAAAAACGGTATAGCCTGTTATTATAAAATATGGAAATGATCATAATAAATTGAAATATTTATAGTGGCCTAAAAAATTATAAATTGGCTGATGAGATTTGTTATGTTTAATTAACCTTGTTTATTTTCAGAATTAATCCTAAACTAACAATTGTATAATTCAGGTACTTACTACGAATTTGTGCTCTAATAGTCTCTGCTATTAGAGAACAAAATACTGACAGCAAGCAAAACTTGTATTTTAACTGCTCATCAGTAGACCTTATCTTTGCTATGTTTTGGCAAATATCAATCATTCATGCATTAAAATTATTGATGAAGATTAACAATGTCATAGAATAAGTTTTTGCATCAATTTTAGGTCAAACATAGATTTGACCCACACTAACATACATACTAACAGGGCAATTTAAATAAAAGCTTGTAAAAAATAGCAATTTAAAACACAATGACATACCTTTCTCAGAACTAAAACATTGTTTGGATAAAGCTCCAGAATGTTTCTTACTCATGGCCACTTCAGCATTATTAAGTATCATATCCATTACACTTGTTGCTATGGACAAAGATTCTTCACCATGTTCTCTATTTTCTTGTACTGTTTTGGTGTCTTTATCCAAGCAAATTGAATTGTTTATTTCACTACTTGAGTTATTGGTGGAAGTTAGTAGTTTCTGCAGTAAGTTGGATGGTTGACAGTCCTCATCTTTTGTATACCTATTTTTATTTTCTAACTCAGAGATGTTTAGCAACTTTTGACTACCATCTTGATTTTCTAACTTTTGTATTTTTCCTTTGCTCAGGTGTAAATCATCATTAGAATTCTTTGGACTTATATTTGTACTGTTTAATTCAATATCATTTTCATTATTTTGTTCACCTTGTTCATGCAGTTCTAAATTATCAGGCAACTCTTTATTGCCATCAATATTTACATTGGATTTGAATGTACATTCATTTGCATTGGTTATGATTTCATCTGAACTCTTTTTTTGTTTTATATTTATATGCATTTTTAGACAGTTTTGGCCCAAAGATAGTAAATGTGCTGCTGCTTGATTAGCAAGAGTTTCTTCATTCTCTAGGTTTAACAAGGAATCATTTGATGACGGGTTTGGAGATGCTGACATTGTTGTTTCTTCACTGTACACTGACTCAGAACCAATCTTATAGGTCTGTTGTTTCATCTCACAATCCTTTGCTGCAATACCACAATTATTGGACAATGTAAGGTGTAGTTCTAAATTTAAGCTGTTTTGATTATCTCCTTTATATGTATCTTTTATTATTTGCTTCACTACATCCTTGTCAGATGAACACCTTAAAAAAATGTCTTGCTCTTCCATATATTTTTTTATTGCATCAACATTTTCAGCTTCCGATTCCTTACTTGTATTGACAGTAGGGGTTACTCTATCCATTTCTATTACTTCTTTGTCAGATATCTTCATAAAAATATTTGATATGACTTTACAACTGAGACACAGGATCCAGGTTTAATATTCATTGAAAGTCTGTAATAAAGTTAGATAGTATTATTCTACAAAAAAAAAACATTAATAGTTGGATCAACACAATTTTTACATCATACATGTTAACAACGGATGATGTAAAAAAAATATTATCATAACCTTGTTGAGAAAAAAAGTCACTTATGAATCAGCCCTTACATAAATATAAAGTCAATTCGCTCAAGCAACTCCTTAATTTCTTGTTGACACATTTAGAAGCCAATCAATATATTACAAGGCCCAATAAGAAAAATCTACACAATATCATGGTATATGTATAGCATTGGCCAAGCTTGGACTAATAATAGTACATTACTACAGAGGCCGGGAAGGAAGGGGTTGCCGGCCGAATAGAATAGAATAGAATATACGGATAGTTATGAGGCCGACAACCCGTTTTCACGCCGATGTATGTATAGTGCTTTTCTCAAACCCGGCTACCATAGTCCTACCGCTCTAATGCCATAGAGCCCAAGTCAGGTTCAAAAAAAAAAGTTTTTTTCTAATAGGCGTATTGGCAAAATGTCATAAACGAACCAAAAAGCAAATATTGCTTATAGTTTTTTTTAATGCCTGAATGCCATGATGCTGTGCCACAATTACATGTGAAATAGAAATTAAAAAACAGCCACTTCCCGGCCTAGGCCTGCAACTTTGTATGAAATTTCATTACAGACCTCTCGTCTAGCCGCGCCTGAAACGTGATACTTCCCAGCCTAATATAAAGAACGTAATATCAATATTACATAGCATGTTTGAGAAAATTAAATTCTCTTTTTTTTTAATTTCCATTTCACATATATTTGTGACACAGCGTCATGGCATTCAGCCATAAAAAAAAACTATAACCAATATTTGCTTTTTGATTCGGAATGACATTCTGCCAATACGACTATAAAAAAAACAATAAACGATATTTGATATATTTTGCAGTTTTGTTTGTATAGAATTTCCAATAAAATCATAAATAAAACATTATTAACAAATTCCAATAATATTGAATTGCAAATTTATAGTTGGTAAACCAAATTGGCAGTAAATAAGAACAAAAAAACTATACTCATCCTTTTCTTTCGGGTGCTAGTACTAGTGTAAGATAAAGATAGTATGATTCTCTCTGTCTATGTTTGAAATAAGACAGTCCTTTGACAAACTATAATTACAAATACAGATTTAAAATATTTCATTTAAATATTAGCGGTAAAAATGTCTACTCAAACACGTGTAGGTATTTTTTAAATCTTTTTGGAGGTAAAGTTATACATTTTTCATTCTGTAATTCTATTTTATTGGATTTATTGTGCGTTGTTGATTGTGTTATTTAATATGAGTTTCGACGAAAATATTAAATGAATACCTGTTAATTATATTTCATGTTTAAGGCAACGATGTATGTGAAGCACAATATCTACTACTAACATGACATGATATTTTAATCTTGACATAATTATTTATAATGTATTTTAAATTTACTGAACATAATGATTTATTGTAATTTTAATAATGATTTATTGTAATTTTAATTCTAGACATAATTTGTTTTCATTATCAATTATGTGATGATAATAATTTATATTCTGATGTTTGACATGTAATATTTTAAGAATATTATGAATAAATGAGTATCAACATAAAAAAACTATGTAATCTTAGTTATGTGGCTAAAACTACAGTCAGACCGATGCAAAACGAAAAATTTACGATACATAAATATATCTTGAAAATTTGTGTAATAAATTTATAAACTACATGTGTAAAATATACGACACGTGTGATAAAGATAGGTGGTAGTTATATTTTGTGCCTCATTTACTTTTAGTTTCTTTAGAAATAAATTTTAATTTCGTGGAGATTTCTTTATTTATTTCATTGCATATATGTTTGAGAAAAGCACTATACATACATCGGCGTGGAAAGGGGTTGTTGGCCTCATAACTATATGCATTCGGCCGGCAACCCCTTACTTCCCAGCCTCTGTAGTAATGTACTATTTCTCAAAAATGGACGGCAAAGTCGAAGTCGCCGGTTAAAAGATAGGTCGCGAAGTGCGTAATTTATGGTCAGTCAAAATTATAAAAAGTTAAAAACATTGCAGTCTCGATTTCAGGACTGCAATGTTACATACAAATTCCATTATTTGTCGAGTTCCAAACTTTTTAAAAGTTGAAGTGGCCATATCAAATGAAGGCATAGCTCCATTTAACAGCCAAACAGATGATCAGTACCAATCAGTACTTATTATTATAATGTTGGTACCGCGACTATTTAGGTGTCTCAAATAGGTTGGCGTACTTTCAGCAGAAAAATACACTTCTATTTTTAATTAAAAAAATAAAACGGCGGCAAAACATATCTTTTTACTTTTTTCTGTGAAAATATATACATAAGAACGTTGCTTCTGTAAAATATTTCTATTATATTTGTATTTATTGCGCCATTTTTGAGAAAAGCACTATATATGACTCGGCTGGAAGGCTACTTGCTGGCTTCGGATTCAATTAAACATTAAACGGACTCCCAAGGTCGTCCGTTTAAAACGATTGCTCAATAGTACTCAAAGGTGTACACAAGTCATTCATTACACATGAACACTTCAGACTTCACACCCTTGTATGTAAAGTAAGTACTAGTACTACTAACCACAGATACAAACACTGGCTCAGCCCTGCAGTTTTTCATGATTGCAACTTAGTATGAATTGCTAGCATATAACTGCATGCACAAGCATGTTTAATACGTAAACAGTAAGTATATTCTCGAACATCAAATTGAAGAAATACATTTAAACAAGGATCTAATGAGGATTTTGACGAAATGTTGACATCCGCTTAGCCTGCTTAGCATACACTTTCGAGTAATAAACACAACAGATAGAATCCTTGAAATGAACAGTGAATTGCAGTAAGTCTAATGAATTAACTATAGTCATTGATTTACATATAACATAAAGTATCCTAATGCATTTTTTTAACCCATTCAGCGCCAGCGACTTAGCGTATGGGTCATTCTCAAACAGTTCCGCAGGGCCAGTTACTCACATGTGAGTCATGAATAAATTCTGTTTTAAAAGTAAACGAAACGTAATTTGACGTAATAACGTAAGTATCATATAAGCTAACAACCATTTCTATAAGGTATATTAGGATAAAAAAATATAAACACGTTTTTTGAAATGAAAACAGGGTCTTAAATATTCAAGTTTGGTTTACTATCAGTGCAATATAGTAAAAATACTAAAATTCTAGATACATACGCGTTGCAAGCAAACAGAAAAATCCATATTTCAAAGATACCAAAAATATATATATTTCAGAAGTTATTGCCATGGCTCAAGGTATGGGTCACCGTGGCCTGGCCCTACATGTAAAAACTACAGATGTTTCCGTAGCAGGCTAAAATAAACTTTATTGGCTGGTTTTAAACTTATTTCATGTTGAAGCTGTTTGATATTGTATCATTTTACAACCGATTACTGTTTGGATGATGGTAAGCAACATTTTGTAGGGACTAAACCGTAGTATAATAATATTTTGTTTTGTATGAGGGGTAAGGCAACGAGGATTTTCTCCCACTGTACTTTTATGTCATAATATTTGGTGATCGTTGTATTGTATCTTACTACTAACAATCATGTTAAGATTCTTCTTTTTCCGTTTCAATATAAAACAAGGCGGCTACAATAGTCACCACTAACTAATAGGTATTGTATTATCGTAATAGTGTGTGACAAATATTTACAAGCTTTTAAAACATCTTCGTGGTTTCTACGGCAGATTAGAAAGTAAGTACTATAATACATTCTAAGTGCTATATTGTTACTAATATTAATATAATGGCGTTTACCAAAACAAAGATAATGACCGACCAGGTGTAAGCTTATCGGACACACTTGGACAGTAAACAACTAAACAATGAATGCATCCGAGCGGCGGTATTATCTTTCATGTGGTATTTCTCACAAGAGTTCAAGAAGTAATTCACCCCATCCCCCCTATTACAGATGTATTTTGGAGTAACATGGGAAATATTATTTAGTCACGATTTATTCGTTGGCGACTTTATACTCCTCCTGTGCTGTTTAGTGATTGCTGACTATATTTTGTTTTCCACATGCAACTAATACTTATTTAGACAATTGTAACAACCCTTAAACGCAATTAGTTTGCGTTGTTTTATCACAGAGTTATCCGATTTACATATGTACCTATGCAAAATTTCATCTCAATCGAAAATGATTTGACCCAATAAACAACAACAACAAACACGGCAAGTTTTAAACGTCAAACTTCTATGAAATTATGACGTTTAACATTAACACTTGCACAGGCTGGGCTATCAAAATCGCTGCTAACTTAGCTTGGTTATTCCTACAAACTGCAATAATTATTTATTTTTTGATAGGCACAGAAAAAAGGTGGTTAGTAAAAATGTTGTATAATGTTGTTTAACTGGTCGGCTTCATAAGCGGCGATTTATTTACCGTTCGCGCCAGGCTCGAGACCCATAAGCTGAGTCATGCGTTTTAGCTAAAAACGGTTTGTATGGTACGCTCGGCGTTTCTTGGCCATGAATGGGTTAAATGTTCAGGTTACTGAAATAGGTAAAATTCAGCACTAGGCGCGAATACTTAATTTGTAGAATTCCTACCTAAGTCCAATGCTTTTATATACAGAAAAGTATGCGTTATAATCCGTCTTTCACCTAAAAACCAGCAAACTGACCAAAAAGAAAGTGACTTAAGAGAAGAACCAAAGCGAATAAATAGAAACAGCATGAAGGACTATTTGTCAAGACCGAGGACCGAACCAACAACCAAAACCACTCCAATAAACTAATTACCAACAACAACCGGAAAACCAACAATGTATTAACAAATATCTGTAGCAACTTCATTAAACGTCCCCCAAGCCGGCTGGTCACCGTGGGGGCAAGAGACCAAAACCCTCCAACTTTAAATAAATTATACACCAACAAAAACAAGAAACAACATCAAAAAGAAGATATAATACATATTGCAACCTACAACACGCTATCCTTAAGAACCAATGAGAGCCTAACGAAACTAATGTTGGCCTTAGAAAATATAAATTGGTCTATACTGGGCCTGAGCGAAGTCCGACGCCTAGGCGTGAGTATTGAGGACCATGGCCATTTTTTATTCCTTTATAAAGGAGAAACGCCAGGTCTTTATGGAACAGGATTCTTAATAAAAAATGAATTTAAACCATTGGCGTATCGGAGCGTAATACTTAATATAAAACTACCCCCGAAGAATGAAAAGTGGTCAATTATTCAAGTATATACCCCTACCGAACAATCCAGCAGAGCAGAAATCGACACCTTCTACTTCACGCTGCAACAGGCAATAAACAACCACTCGCACAACATGTAAGTAGTCATGGGTGATTTCAATGCAAGACCAGGGGCAAAAGGAGAAGGAGAACAAACAATTCTGGGCCCATATTGCTCAGGCAAAAGAACTTAAAAATACTAAATACTCTATACAGAAGACGGGAAAGCAACAGATGGACATGGATATTTCCTGACGGCCAGCACAAAAACGAGATAGATTTTATACTAACAAACAAAAGTAAACACTTTCGAGACTGCAGAGCTCTAAATAATATTAATTTTAACAGTAACCACATAATGATTAGAGCAAAATTACAAGTAAACACACTAAAAAGTAGTCCCTTTAAAGCAAAGCAAACTGACAGCGTAATACTAGAAAATACAGAACTACTAAAAGAAAAGCTAGAGTTCACTGAAAAACGAAGAATCTAGACATACAGAGTAAATACAACAAATTCCAAGAACTTCTCTACAGCAATAAAAAAGGTAAACTTGAGAACAACAACGACAGGCAAAAATGGATAACAAACGAGACTAAAGAACTGATAAGAAATAGAGCAGACCTTATATCTAACCCTGAAAAGACAAAAACTACAAGAAAAGAAATAGCCGAAATAAGTAAGAAAATTAAAACACAGATGAGAAAAGACCGTCAGAGATATAGACTGAGACAGCTGGAAATGTGCATACAAAGAACAGGAGGCACTAAAAAAGCAGCTAAAATACTTTGGGAAAAACGAGACTGGATACCAAACTTAATAAATAAAAATCGTAAATGCGAAAAGCGACGCCCAGAAATAATATCAATTGCCACTGAATTTTTCAAAGAATAATATTCAAGTGAAAATACTACACACACAACAACCCTATCAGGAGGCAGCGAAGTACCAGAAATACTATATGAAGAAATAGAAAAGGCTGTGAAAACTCAAAAAACAGAAAAAGCTTCAGGATTGGATGGCATAAGTAACGAGTTTCTCATCCTAAATAGAAATCACCTAATACCAATTCTGAAACACCTCTTCAATGAAATCTTACAAAACGAGATAATCCCTTGCCAATGGATAACATCATCTATAATACTTCTACACAAAAAAGGGGATAAAAATAACATCAACAATTATAGACCTATAAGCCTATCCTCGAATATATGTAAAATCTTCGCTAAAGTTATACTCCAAAGAATAACCAATAAGCTAGATGAAAATCAACCAAGAGAGCAAGCGGGCTTCAGGAACAGGAACTCGACTGTGGACCACATTCATGTCATCAAACAATTGTTCGAAAAAGGCAAGGAATATAACATAACATTCTACTGCTGCCTCGTGGATTACAGTAAAGCTTTCGATACAATAGAACCAAAAAAAACCTGGCAGGCACTCAAAAACCAAGGTATCGAAAATAAATACATCAGAATACTAAAAAAACATTAACAACAACAGCAAGGTCACAATAAAACTAGAGCAGGAAGGCAAAGAGATCAGAATAGAAAGAGGCGTACGTCAAGGGGACCCACTATCGCCGCAACTCTTCACATCCGTTCTAGAAGAAATCTTTCGTCAATTAGACTGGGAGAAATGTGGACTATCTATTAACAGAGAAAACCTTTCACATTTGAGATTTGCGGATGACCTGATAATACTCTTATCATCAAGTGAAGGATTGCAAACAATGCTGAATGACCTGGTTAGAGAAAGTGAGAAGGTGGGATTGGTTATGAACACACTAAAGACCAAGGCTATGACTAACAACAAGCAAGAACCTATTCTCATCAATAATAACCCAATCGAATATAATAATAATAAAAGACGTTTATTCAAGAAGTTGTAACATAGGTACATAATAAAAGTACACGATAATGCTTACAAACTAATTGAAAGGGAAGGTGGCTCAGCTGATGTCTGTGCCAAAAAGGCTTCGGGGCACAGCAGCCCCAAAGGTTTTCAGCAACGGACGCTGTTATTCTGCCACCGCCGTAATTGTATCTAGCTAAGGACAGTATAAACATTTACACTATTACATATAGGACATGATAGCAAAACCGAGCAATGCGCAGTGGATAAAAAAGTGCTAACTAAAGTGCTAAATTTAAATATCTATTGAGCAGGTCACTCAACCAAAAGTGTACGTTACTTCCTTTTGGAGGTCCAGTAAATAAGCCAATGAGTACACTGAATATGTCAATGAGTACATCTATTTAGGCCAGATAATCTCTCCGGTAGATCTAACCTCAAAAGAAATAGATAGACGTATTGGAAATGCTTGGAAGACATATTGGAGCCTAAAGGAAATAATGAAAAATAAAGATATCAATGTAACTATCAAGCGGAAATTCTTTGATACCAGCATACTTCCTGTACTCACTTATGGCTGCCAAACCTGGGCTCTCACTAAAACACACATTAGAAAGCTAGAAACTTGCCAAATCTCCATGGAGAGAAGTATGCTGGGGAAAAGACTATCGGATAAAATAAGAATAGAATCCATAAAGAAGCTCACCAAAACAAAAGATGTCACAAAAACAATAAAAAAGTTAAAATGGAAATGGTCAGGACATACAATTAGAAGCAAAGAAAAATGGTTGAAATCGATAATGAACTTGTTCACAGGCCAAAACAAAAGAAAAAGAGGTAGACCATTTAGGATGGGTGGTCGACATCAAAGCCAGAGCAGGAAGCACATGGACGAGAGTTGCTAAGGATAGAGAGGAATGGAGAAGGTTGGAGGAGGCCTTTTGCCAATAAGTGGTACACAGACAGCAATAAAATATGCAAGAACTGTAAAAATATGAAATTTACTTTACTGTCTGAAATAAAGGATAATATAATATAATATAATATAATGCGTTATAATATGAATAAAGTGGCAATTAAAAGATGATATGCAACAACCAACTGAACTCGCTTCCAGTGAAATGCGAGTACAAAATATCTACGGGCGGCATTTCATCCTGAAACAGTGATTGCACCACGATCGGAAATTATACAGAATAGAAGCACATCTGAGTGTACTCTACTTTTAAACAATATACTACATTATGAACATTACCGACTTACCTAATTAAAGAGAGACTGCATTTGAAACTTGTATTAAACGAGATTAAGATTAGTGGTTATCATTATCACGCCATTTCACGCATCTAAACAAAGAATTGGTGCGCCATTTTTCGTTTGATCGTTTCTGACACTAGTAGTACTAATGTTGCCAGCCCTATACTCAAGTTCAAGTAGACATACCAGCATGATTTACATGAATCTCGTTAAACGGGAATACGTGACGTAAATCGATTTTCTGTTCTCGTGGCCTTCGAGTCATCCTATTCCACTTTCATTTTGACGTTTATTTATTGTAATGTGTGCGAGTGCGAAACAAATGTGTGGGTTGGCTGAGCTGATGAGTGATGACCTTTATTTACATTAACGTCGAGGAAGAGAAAGTTAACGATATTTGAAGTCGAATAAAGGTTTTTACAGCTTGTTCTAAAGTATGGATCTAGCTAAAGCTCTGTTCAGTTCGCGTGACCATGATGGCTACGTCGGGCGTGAAGACCACGAAAGGAAAATCAGTTCGGCCCTAGCAGATGACGATCCAGAAGATGTAATCAATGCAATCCATGACTTAAATGTCGCTGAAGAGTTGTTTCCTATACCAGGAGCAGCTTTTTCTGCTCTTACACTCAGCATGGTACCTCAAGATATAATGGTTAAGTTAGCCCAACCGGAGTCAGAAGGCCACGGACATGGCCTGCCAAACTACAGATTTGATGAATTTGGCTTCTGCGTTGACGAGGAAGAAGAAATGGAACAAAATTCAAACAAAGTGCAGGCTAACACATTGGCCGAAGATGATCAACATCATCTGCAGTGGGAATTCTACAGCAAAGAAATTAGTTTCGCAGAAGGTGGCAAACTGGAAAAGACAGATAAATTACAGAGAATGGTCAAAGATGGGGTCCCTCACTCTCTCCGACCACAGGTTTGGATGAACTTATGTGGAGCTAACAAAAAACGATCTTCAACTGAAATTACTTACCATGAAATTGTAAGAGCATCAAGTGATGATGGATTAGTTACAAGTAAACAAATTGAAAAAGATTTGGTTCAAATCCTTCCTAATAATGTTTGTTTTTCCCACCCAACAAGTACCGGAGTGCCCAGATTACGCAGGATCCTTAGAGCCCTGGCTTGGCTTTATCCTGATATTGGGTATTGTCAGGGAACAGGTATGATTGCTGCTTCACTTCTACTACTAATGGAAGAAGAGGATGCTTTTTGGATCATGTGCACCACGGTGGAAGACCTCTTGCCAGCATCGTATTATTCTTCAACATTGATTGGCATACAGGCAGATCAAAAGGTGTTAAGAAGTCTTATTTCAACATACTTGCCGGGAATTGACCAAGTTTTGAATGGCCATGACATAGAACTTTCATTGATTACTATGCATTGGTTTTTAACATTATATGCTAATGTTGTCCATATGAAAATCTTATTAAGGATTTGGGATTTGTTTTTCCTTGATGGCTCAATTATACTCTTCAAAGTTACTTTGGCCATGTTAAAAATAAAAGAAAATAGATTTACTGAAATATCAAACTCTGCACAGATCTTTAACGCCCTATCAGACATACCAGGTGAAATTGATGATGTAGAAATGCTCATAAAAACAATAGATGAAGTATGTGGTGACACGTTGAGTTCAGCATTGATAGAGACACATCGCAGAAGACACTTGGCATATCTGATGGCAGACCAAGGAGCATTAGTGGGCAATCCCAGTGCAGTTCCTAACCTACCTAAACAACAGCTGCATAGGCGGCAAATTAAAAAAAGCAAATCTGTCATACAAACTATTTTGTTCGGAGATGACACCAATAATGAAGACGCCGTTTCTAAAAATGTGAAGCAAACTGAAATATTAGTTGACCTTCGTGAAGCAATCTTACAAGTTGCTCGTCATTTTTTAGCCTTAGAACCACAACTAGCATCTGAAATTCAACTGACGGCAGATTATACCATGCAAAGTCATGCAGCAGACCGAGAAAGATATGTAAATGTATCTAGAAGTAAAAGGCGAAGAGCTAAGGCTCTCTTAGATTTTGAAAGAAGAGATGGGGATGAGTTAGGATTCAGAAAAAATGATGTTATCGAAGTCATCAGCTCAAGAGATGAGCATTGTTGGATTGGTGAATTAAATGGTCTTCGAGGGTGGTTCCCAGCAAGGTTTGTTAAGCTACTGGATGAAAAAGGGGTGAAGTATAGCAGAGCAGGAGATGATTCTGTCACCGAAAAGGCAGCTCACTTGGTACGAGGAGTTTTGGCTCCTGCTTTTAAAAGAGTTCTTTTACATGGTATAAAGAGACCAAGTTTTCTAGATGGTCCCTGCCATCCCTGGTTATTTATTGAGGAAGCCTCATCTCGAGAGGTAGAAAAAGATTTTAATTCTGTTTACAGTAGGCTGGTCTTGTGTAAAACATATCGGCTAGATGAAGATGGCAAAGTTTTAACTCCAGAAGAATTACTTTATAGATGTGTTCAGGCCATCAATTTATCACATGACAATGCACATGCTCAGATGGATGTAAAATTACGTACATTGATTTGTATGGGATTGAATGAAGAAGCCTTGCATTTATGGCTTGAAATTCTGTGCTCGTGTGTTGATATTGTTCAGAAGTGGTACCATCCTTGGTCTTTCATTAACTCACCTGGTTGGGTACAGATAAAGTGTGAACTTCGAATATTATCACAATTTGGTTTTAACTTAAATCCAGACTGGGAATTGCCACTAAGAAAAGACACCCAAAATCAACCATTAAAAGAAGGTGTTCGAGATATGTTAGTGAAGCACCACTTATTTTCTTGGGATCTCTAATTGACTATTAAATATACTTATTTATGAAAAGGTACCTAAGCAAATCTTATATATATACAAAAAATTATCAGCTTTACATGTGTATTTTAAATAATATTTGAATATAATTTCTACTGATCTAAGTAGTAAAGTTAAATAAGTTAAATTTAAGTATAAATTTACATTGCCTCTATACTATGGTTAAATTTAATTGTTATCATGTAATAGTTTTAAAAGCAAAATATAAGAATAAATTATTATATGCACTGATTCGTTTGTTTTAATAAGGAATGAGGGGAACAACTATATTAATTTAAAGGAAGAGGAAAACAGAAACTCGTGTAATTTTTAGTTTATTAAATGCTATCCAGTCGTCCACGGCAAGGACATGTTATATAAATACATCGACGGTATAGGTTCTCTGGCAATGGCAAGCCAGAGGCACCATCACGAAAATCGAAATTTCTTTATCTAGGTACCTCTCTATTGCGAATTCAAGCGTTTTACCTTGGCCACATATACTCGACGAGTGGCATGGAAAATAGAGGGAAGTAGTGTGACCGCCATACTGCCCTGCATAAGTATGCAAGTCCCTCACTCCTTCCCATACCACTCGTCAAGTATGTGGACGGGGTAATAGATAGGTTGATAAAGAAATCTTGTTTCTCGCGGTAGGCCCTCAGAGGACCTACTTCAAAAATCGATGGTCTGTGCGGAAAGAGTCGTAGGATTTAAGGGCGTGCTGGTGCTATTTTACAAGCTTTTTATTAACTTGCAATGTACCTATGTAAGTAAGTATGTATGCGATGCTTCCATACGGTGTGGCCTGGAAATGAATCTAGACAAGACAATAGTTATGACCAACACAGATGTCAAGGCGAATATCACAAGTCGCTGATGTGTCCTTGAGCGTCTCTTTACCCGCACCCCGCTCACTGAGATCGTACGTGAATTTACCACAACGAGGTTCAAAGAATAAGCTACAGCCCAGAGGCAGAGGTTGGCGCTATACTCGTATTTGTGTATCTTTTGCAGATATTTTGTCGTTTGAGTATGAGTAGATCATGCGTTTAGTGGAGGTCGTAAATTATAATAAAAATATATTCCCTTACGCATTATACTTCGCAAGCCTCAATTAGTTAATTTGTGTTTTAACTGTTTCTTACAAATAAATACCTAAGTCAATTCGACTGATTAAAATTTATAGCTAGAGCTTGGTATGTACTAAATTGAGGCGTACAGTGTGTTTATTTTATAGTAATTTTTTTATCCGTAATAAATAAATATAAATAATGCCATTAATAGTTATTTATAAAATTAAGTACCTACTACCTAGTCTACCTACATATAAAATTTTGGGAAGTAGTGTTAAACTAGTATTATTTTTCGAAGTTCGAAGTTTTCTCAAACATTACGTGGGAATATCATTTGTGGGAAATTTATATTACAAGCGCGCCAAATCAGCGCTCTGCAGTTTTTTATTTTTTGGCCACAATAACTCCGATATAGTGGTTAACGGCTATGTATGATGAACCCCCGTGGACGTTAGCTGCCGCTCCGTTGGTGGGTTGAGGAATGGCAGCCAGCGAAACAAGCAAAAAAAATATTGTCATAGCCTCCCGCATGATACTTTGTCAGATGATAGTTTAGATGCTAATGTGAATAATAAAATCGTCAGCCGGTTGTATCTCGGTGGAAAGTCAGCTGGTCACATGAACATGTAAAAAAAAATCTTCAGTCATCGCATCCCATTTCATTATATAGGTACTTTGTCAGATGGTAGTTTAGAATTTAGATGATATTGTTAATAAAACAAACGTAACATTACGTGACATTGCATTTCGTGATTGATAACGTAATAAATATAAGAGCCTCGGTAGAGAGTATCATTTCGTTCCATTTGGAGTTGAAACTCTAGGTCCATGGGGTCCCAGCGCGCATAAGTTGTTTGCAGAAATCGCGAAGCGTCTGGTTGACGTAACTGGTGACCGAAGAGCTGGCGGCTTTCTCGCACAACGTATCAGCATTGCGATACAGCGGGGAAATGCCGCCAGCATCCTTGGTACAATGCCTCAAGGGCCTATTTTAGATTTAAGCTAGTTATTAATTTCGTTTACGTAGTACCACTGTATATATCTTGTATGTAAATAAATGTATTTTTAGTATGTATTGTCGCAATAAAACAAATCGTCGGCCGGTTCTATCGCGGTGGAAAGACCGTCAGCTCTTAAAACATTATTGTTAGGTTAAAAATAATTTTAATTGATTTAGCCGTTAAGTAGAAATAACCAAAGTTAGCCGCAAAATGGCCCGTTGTATTATTTTTATTACGGTGAAACTATAAATTTCAAGAAAAATATTAAATGTTACAATTGTTGAACAATAAATAAAGATTCATACCTATAATTTATTTGTTTCAGAAGAAATACGCTCTAGACCGTAACAGTAAGTAAGTATATAGTTTCTGAATTAAAGAGGTATTATTTACCATTATAATAATTTACCACCTCCACGAAATGCAATGTCTATTCGTATCTGAACAAGAAAACATTTGTAAAATACGAACTAACTATTACATTATAGCATAGGTACTCGTATTATCGTTGCGGTGGTAAGTAGTACGTTTTATTTTTTCCTTTCGCCTTAATTTATAGTTTCGCCGCAAAAAAATACGACAGGCCGTTTTGGTCTTTTTACTAAACGGCTTAATCAATTGTAATGGTCATGATTTATAAATAGTTTATATTTGGGTTATGCCTACTTTCATTTATGATAAGCTTATAATAGTTATTTGTTATACAAGGGTGCAAAGTTGTATTTTACCCGCGAGTGTGGAATTGAAACACGAGAAAGCGAAAGGATTCTATAGGTGAACCACGAGCGAAGCGAGTGGTTCTAAAATAGAATCCTGAGCGTAGCGAGTGTTTCAACACACGAGAAGTAAAATACATTTGCACCCGTGTGTAACACAAAACTTTTCCCCTCACTATAGCGAGGAAAGTGCAACATCCACAGGCGTTAGATCATCTTCATCACTGGAATCACTTATTTTTTTACGATATTATAAAAATAAAAAATCTAACGTTTCTTATGGAAATTTAAGGTTTATGACTTAAAATTATTAAATAAAGCTAAATTTGGTCTTTTTATTAGATTCTCAAACCATTTATTCAATGATAATTAATATCGAACGAACCATTATTATGAGCGTTTTACGTTTTGTTATCTGTCAAGCTACTTAAAGACGCTCCATCCAAGGTCAAATTACTTTCCCCACTAGTGGATAAAATGCGTTTTTCCCCGCTTGTTTTAAAGGATAAAAGACGGCTTTCCGAGCTAGTGAGGGGAAAAAGAATATCAATTGGCTCTTACTTGTCACTGTTCGTTTTCATCATCAACCACCACCAATCAATTGAAGATTACCCAATAAAAAAAATTAAACTTAAAAATTAATAAATAAATATCTATATACAACGTAAATTGATAGCCTATATTAATGAATTAATTATTGTTTTGTTAGGAATCGAACTTTATTCAAATCGTATAAATGGCAATATGTCCGCGCATGTTAGAAAACTTTTATTTTTTTATTTCAAGTGAAGCTTTCTCAAACATAAGTGGAAATATTGTCATTATTTTCGTTATAATAGGCTGCGAAACACCGTGTTAGGCGCGCTGAAGCGCGTCAGAACGAAATCAACTTTCTGCAGTTATTTAGTCTTTGGCCACAATAACTCCAATTTTATTGCACTTGGGCTCAGCACAAGCATACAGAGTACAAGGAAGGCACGGAGCGACTGGTGTTGTTGTGCGAAATGTTGAATAATTTCGATTTCTTTAAAAAAGTATTATTTTTTAACATTATGAAACGTTGCATTTGTAGTGTAGTGTAGTGTAGTGTGGACTGAACGAAGATGTAGTGACAAAAATTGAGAAAGGTATGTTGAGATGGTTTGGACACGTGGAAAGAATGAGTGAAAGAAGGCTAACAAAGAGAGTGTATAAGGGAGAGGTAGAAACGGGAGTTGGAAGGGGCAGACCTCGGCGGACTTTCTCTGATCAGATCGGGGAAATCCTGAAGAAAGGCCAGGTCAAGAGCACCCTAAACCGGCGAGCGTGTATGAGGAATGTTATGAAAGTGAAGGAAGCGAAAGAGGTATGTCAGGATCGCAGCAAGTGGAAATCCGTGGTCTCTGCCTACCCCTCCGGGAAATAGGCGTGATTATATGTATGTATGTATGTATGTATGCATTTGTAGTGCCAGTTAAAACGTTTATTTGAGTTTAAAAATAACTTTAATCGAATAAACCGTTTAGGAGATATAACCAAAGTTAGTCGCAACACGACCTGTCGTAATGTTCCTTTTATGGAGAAACTATAAGTCATAGGGAAACGTTAGGAATGTTGTACATAAAATGGAGATTAATATATATTTTTTTCATAATTTTTGTTGAACCGTTAAGCAGATATAAACTCTAGAAAGTAAGAGTTTACGGCCAAAAATAACGACTAGCGCCTTAACCATACCGCCATCGAAACTGCCGATAAATACGTGTATTTGGGAAAAGAGATAGTGACTGGAAAAAAGAACCAAACCAATGAGATCAACAGACGCGTACGACTAGCCTGGGCAGCCTATTCCAATCTCGAGTTTACCTTCAAAATGAACCTTAAGGCCGAACAAAAAGCACGCATTTTTGACCAATGTATCCTGCCTGTTCTCACTTATGGAGCTGAAACCTGGGTTTTCACCAAAGACATACTACGTAAATTGAGCGTTGCCCAGCGGGCGTTTGAGAGAAAACTGGTGGGGATCACATTGAGAGACCGTTGAATGCGGCTGAGACAACAGAGCAAGGTCAATGATGATATAAAACGCGTAGCCAATTTGAAGTGGGAATGGGCTGGTCATATAGCACGAAAGACCGATTCGTGGAGTAAACGACTACTCGAGTGGCGACCATGGGGAGAAGAGCGTCCTCAAAGTAGACCTCAGATGCGTTGGGACGACGACATCAAGAAGAAGCAGTGGCTCCAAGTCGCACAGAACTCGTCGTCAGCTGCTCGATTGCCAATATTATAAGGAAAATGACAAAGGGTAAGTCCCCTGGGCTTAGCATTGAACACTTGCAATATGCAGGAGCCCATATATCTTGTGACTTGTCTCTGTTATTCAATGTATGTGTGAGTCATTCATATCATGTCCTATATGTAATAGTGTAAATGTTTATACTGTCCTTAGCTAGATACAATTACGGCGGTGGCAGAATAACAGCGTCCGTTGCTGAAAACCTTTGGGGCTGCTGTGCCCCGAAGCCTTTTTGGCACAGACATCAGCTGAGCCACCTTCCCTTTCAATTAGTTTGTAAGCATTATCGTGTACTTTTATTATGTACCTATGTTACAACTTCTTGAATAAACGTCTTTTATTTTATTATTATTTGTATCTCATATAAACTCACGGGTATATACATCCCGGTCATTTGATAGGCGTGCGTGGGGATACAGATCCAACACGTAGAGGCCCTTTGGAGAAGTTTGCTGTTATGTAATACACCTGCTAGAACCCATTCACGGGTACAAATAGATACCCGTAAATCGGTTCCAACAGGCGTAGGGGCTATTATAAACACAGTGGAAAAGAGTGCCGGTTATGGTGTTGAAGTTTGGCTGGTCAAAAGATTGGGCTATTGCTGAGAGGTCCGGACACCTGCCATAACAATATTGTACACGTTATCGAGGCAGTTATTATTATTATTATTATATCTTCCTCCAGAATTGCTGCGAACTATAGTTGTACCAATTGTCAAGAACAGGGCAGGTGTTATCTCGGATGGGTCCAACTACAGGCCAATATCGCTGGCGACCATCCTGGGCTGGCAAAGGTGTTTGACAGCATGCTCAACTCACATTTAGATAAGTACCTACTTACTTGAAGTTAAAAGACGCCCAATTTGGCTTCAGAGCGGGCACAGAGCGGGACTCTACTGAATGTGCTATCCTGAGCTTGAAGCATGCAGTCAAATATTACACGGATAGGAGGACGCCGGTGTACGCCTGCTTTTTGGATCTGTCCAAGGCATTTGACCTTGTACCGTATAACATCCTCGTTAACATCTTCCGATTTTAGTACGGTAATCAGGTTAACCAGGTCAGGTGGGCCGGAGAACAGTCTAAAGCATATGGGTTGCATTATGGAGTGAGACAGGGAGGACTGTCCTCCCCTGGCCTGTTCAACCTTTATGTGAACGCACTCATAGAGGAACTCAGTAGTACTCATGTCGGCTGCCATATTGGTGATACGTGTGTCAACAATATCAGTTATGCAGACGATATAGTGTTGCTGGCGCCCTCTGTGGGTGCACTAAGGAAGCTTCTGGCTATTTGT
Source organism: Cydia strobilella (assembly GCF_947568885.1). Lineage (NCBI taxonomy): Eukaryota > Metazoa > Arthropoda > Insecta > Lepidoptera > Tortricidae > Cydia > Cydia strobilella. The sequence continues at coordinate 37,164,481 of NC_086068.1, forward strand.
GAACGTTACGCAAAGGCACATGGGCTGTTATTGGTCCGAGAGCTGGCAGAAATTTGGAGTACCTAGGTCCTTGGGGCAAGCTGAAAATTTGCCTGATGCTTATATATATATATATCTTACCCTACCTCAGCACTACAAGTCTGGCTGCAGGGTAGCGGGTCTAAACCAACCTATAAATTATTACAGAATTTTTTTTTGGTGCCTAAAAAAGGTTCTTGAGGGCCTTGAGGCAATCTGTAATTTCTACAAGTGGAAATTGAATATCTAAATAGTAATAAAAAAATATGCCAGACGATTTGGCCGGGTCTTTAACCTTGCCAGACGCGTGCAAAATATTTTTTCAAATAATTAAAAACAGGTTCTTGAGGCAATCTGTAATTTTTACAGGTTAAAGTTAAGTATCTAAATAGTCATAAAAAAATAAGTCAGACGATTTGGTCGGGGCTTTCTACCTGCCAGACGATCTAGAAAGTTACGTATGGCACTTACTCGTACGCAAAATTAAGTTTGTTATCCTGTAGAAATGTATGCTAATACAAAGTTATTTTTGTAGTGCAGTAAATTAAAGGTAAAAGGTACAAATTAGGATGTACATACGATCCAATATGTGTACATTAATGATAATTATGTACACTGTGAGTATTACTAGGGATATAGTTAACGTAATATGACCGAATTTATAACAATGTATTGTAATTTTAATAATACATGTATATAATGTGTTGTAATTATTATGTGTGAATTTGTTATTTTATTAATAAATGCTTGAATAATACAAATAATAATGAAATAATAATACAAATATGATGATGATGATGATTGTTTCATGTCCTGATGTGATAGGTTATTCAGTGCGTGGGATGTTAAAAGGGGGCGAGGATTTAATTATTTTTGCGCTACAACGCACGGTTTAGAAGCTACAGCCATATATTTTTTTATTTATTTTTTCATTGTTATTAAAAATTTGGTTATTTTTGCGCTACTACACTACGCACAGTTTAAAGGGGCCCACTGACTTGATAGTCACGCCGATAAACACCTGTGGGGAGAAAAAGATCACTCTTAACTTGGGGCTACGGCGCGACTACCGTTGGACGTTTATCGTGGCTGCCATCAAGACTTCAATCCTCGGAGCCGATTTTCTTCGGCACTACAAGCTGCTACCTGATCTAGATCAAAAGAAGCTCATCGATAAAACCACTACACTCCAAGTCAACGCGTTAGAAGTTTCAAGCAACCAAGAAACCGTCTATTTGATTAGCAGCAATCAAGCCTACTACGAGATTCTCAAGCAGTATACTAATGTACTACGACCAATGTCTCTGAAAACGCCGGCCAAGCACAACGTGCAACATTTTATCGAGACTACGGGCCCCCCACTCTTCGCCAGGCCACGCCCACTGCCGCCCGACAAATATGCGGCGGCAAAGGCCGAATTCGAACGCTTGATGGAAATGGGCATCTGTCAACCCTCAAACAGCCCCTGGGCAAGTCCGCTGCACGTTGTCAAGAAAAAAGATGGTACTCTACGTGTATGCGGCGATTATAGACGTCTGAACGCCGTAACGCAACCCGATCGTTATCCGCTTCCTCGAATTCAAGATTTTACGTACCAGTTGCACAATAAGAAGATTTTTTCGAAATTAGACCTGAAGATGGCGTATTTTTGGATACCCATGAACAAAGAAGATGCGCAGAAAACATCAATCATTACATCGTTCGGGTTATTCCAATTTAACTCAATGGCGTTCGGGCTTCGTAATTCAAGCCAAACATTCCAACGATTCATGCACGACGTCCTACGAGGCATAGACGGCTGTTTCTGTTACGTCGATGATCTTCTGCTGTCCTCTGAAAATGAAGAAGAGCACAAAGCACTGCTTCGACAAGTCCTGGAACGCCTTGATAAATACGGCGTAACTCAATGTCGCTAAATGCGAGTTCGGCCGAAGAAAAATCAACTTCCTTGGCTATGAAGTATCACCTGACGGCATCAGTCCTACTCAAGAGCGCATCGAAGCCATATCGAATTACCCAAAGCCGAAGATAGTCTGTGAGCTGAGAAGATTTCTAGGCATGTTGAATTTTTATCGCGACTGCCTACCACATCAAGCCGAACTTCAGTCACAACTCAACAAGTATCTGCACAACTCCAAGAAAAATGACAAGACCCCTATCGAATGGAACCCCGAGTCAGATGAAGCTTTCAAAAAATGCCGCCAAAGCATATTGGAAGCTACTACGCTATCTTATCCCGTTCACGGCGCTCCACTATGTATTATGAGTGATGCATCAGACCACAGCGTGGGAGGATTAGTCCAACAAAAAGTTGACAATGTCTGGAAACCTCTGGCATTTTTCTCGAAGGCACCGAGTCCGACGCAACGCCGCTACAGTGTGTATGATGTATGATCGCGAACTCCTAGCGATTTACACAGCTGTAAAGCACTTTAGACGACTTATAGAAGGCAATGACGTCATCGTCTACACGGACCACAGACCATTACGCACGCACTTACGCGAGCACCGAGCAGCAGCGACACTCCGAGACGCGAGCGCCAACTGCACTTCATTAGCCAATTCAGTAGGCAGTGGTACGTATTCTTGACGCGCTAGATAATCGCGACATACATACACACAAACATACGGGTCAAACTGAGAACCTCCTTTTTTAAGGCGGTTAAAAAAAAGTTGATCGATCCACCTGCAACATAGGCACACGACGACGAGTCGGTTAACCAAAACAGTAGATGCGTGTGCCTATGTTGCACCAAACCTGAGTTCCACTAGGTACAGCCAGGGTTCAGCATCAGCTCTATCTTGGGTACTGCTCTCCCAAGTGCTCATCAAGACGTGTCGGATGACCAAAACAGCGTGTGCCTATGTTGCACCAAACCTGAGTTCCACTAGGTACAGCCAGGTTTCAGCATCAGCTCTCTCTTGGGTACTGCTCTCCCAAGTGCTCATCGAGACGTGTCGGATGACCAAAACAGCGTGTGCCTATGTTGCACCAAACCTGAGTTCCACTAGGTACAGCCAGGGTTCAGTATCAGCTCTATCTTGGGTACTGCTCTTCCAAGTGCTCATCAAGACTTGTTTGATGACCAAAACAGGGTGTGTCTATGTTGCACCAAACCTGAGTTCCACTAGGTACAGCCAGGGTTCAACATCAGCTCAGCTCTATGTATACTAAAACCTTCTCCAGAATGTAACAAACGCTTTTCTGAAAACCGCATCAAAATCGGTTTAGCCAAACGCAAGCTATTCGCGAACAAACATACAAACATACGGGTCAAACTGAGAACCTCCTTTTTTTTGAAAGCGGTTAAAAAAAATACAATGTAGTGACCTTCAACGCGCCGCTCCCCGCACCGCGCGCACCGACATAACGCTAGGGTTGACGACGCTTCTTTCAAAAGGTCCCTCCAGACTATGTGCGTGTATCGCGGCGCGACTTCGCGGAGAGAACATGTCGCGACGTTGACGTATAGGGCCCTCCCACGGATTTAGATTTTATAACTTAACATGTGCCCTCCACACTCGTGCGCGAAGGCGCGAACGCGAGTGTGGAGTCTAGTTCGCTAATCAGCGAAATCGGCTCCACACTCGCGTTCGCGGCTTCGCGCCGCGTAGTCTGTAGGAGGCTTATGACTCCCACGGTTTGTTTACAGAGGACCTACCGGAAAACGCGAATCCGACATTTCGCTATTTGCCTCTTTATCGCTCGAATGTGCAAGAGTGACAGAGATAACGAAATTTCCATTTTCTTGTTTCGCGATATACCCTCAGATTGTGGTAGTAGCGCCCCCTACGCAGTTTCGCGTAATATAACCTATTATTGGAAATCGCATGATTCGCATGCATATCGTCTGTGGAGCTTTTAAGGCTCCACACACCGTCGCACCGCACCAAGGTATAAAGAGATATCGCTTTCGCGCTCTTACTTATGGTTGCGTCGCACAATGACCTTGGTGCGGTGCGATGGTGTGTTACGACAATTAACATCGGTCCGTTAGGCCCCATTCGCACGAGAGCTTAAAAAGAGTTGCGTGTATGAGGCACCATCAGGCACTATATGACGCACCCATTTGACGCACGCAACGCTTTTTAAGCTCTCGTGCGTATGGGGCCTTTTATGCGTGCGTTTTATGTGGTGGGGGTAACGTCATCCTGGCAACATTGCAGTAAATGTCAATGGCATAGTGCCGCAAACGTTCTTCCTTCTTTTTCTCTTTGTATCGAGAAGTCAGACGTGCTTGTCCTCTTCGAGCTAAGGCCATTAGGCGACTTGCACAAAATAATTAAATAAAATGGCATCAAAAGCTGAATTAGCTTGTGTTTACTCCGCTCTCATCTTGGTCGATGATGATGTCGCTGTCACCGTAAGTTTTACAATAAATTATTTTATCTAGTCACGGTCTTAGGTTATGTGCGTATTATTTATCCTTTTTAATCTCGTAATCTGCGGCGAATTTTCGATTTAATTTATTTGGAACAGTTGCTAAGCGTGTTAAATATTACCAAAATAGTCATATTTCTTGGTTTTGTGTTATAAATACCCATGTGCGAATCTTTTAACAGTGGTAACAAATGTGCTATATTTATAGGGCGAGAAAATCTCTACGATCCTGAAGGCCGCCGGCGTGGACGTAGAACCCTACTGGCCGGGCCTGTTCGCCAAAGCCCTGGAAGGCGTAAACGTGCGCGAGCTGATCACCAACATCGGCTCCGGCGTCGGGGTCGCCCCCGCCGCCGGCGTGCCTGCCGCCGCCGCCGCCGCCGGCGCGGCGGCGCCCGCCGAATCCGCCAAGGAGGAGAAGAAGGAGGAGGAGCCTGAAGAGTCCGACGACGATATGGGCTTCGGTGAGTGTTCTTAACAATAAGTGCCATTGCCAGTATTATTTACATGTGATCTTGATCTCATAATGTGGTCATAACGTTGATATGTTAAGGGTGCTTTATATCTAAAATGCTATATAGGATTTATTCTCTTCACACAGGGCTATTATGGCTGGGCTGGATTTATTTACATTTATCAACCTTTGAGGAAAGTCACGATTTGTGTGTTTGCCATGGCTATGTTACGGCTGTTTAGTGTGACATTTATGGCCTAGTAGACCATATGCGGCTTTGAATTAGAATTGTACAAAAGGTGCATGCCTTTGGTACTGGTTTTGTATAGCCAGTATTGGAAAACATTACTTCCTCCATAACCAATATCACAGTAAATAAACTCGCTTTACTCTAGCATTAGGTTTATTTAACCCTGTATGGCAGGAAAGGAATGAACTATGAAATTAATAATGAGGGCTAAAGCGTATGAATTCGTTGCTAGGGGTGCTAGTGTGGATGGTGGTCTTCGCAAAGTTCGAAATGTCACTTGTCACCTCAGTGACTGACAGCTGTTCTTTAGTCTTTTGGACCACCATCAACAGAGGCGCGCCAACTGGTGAGCAAAAAAACGATAGCCCTCATTAAATACAAGTGTCACTTTTATGTTAATGATTTTTTACACACTTATTTACCTTCTCTGAATATATACCTATATTTGTATATATACATATACTATATAGTGCTTCAAATATTATTATATACAACTCCGTAATAGATGGATACAGTCTAAGGAAAAAACGTGCCACGAAAATTTTATTCTCGATCAGATGGCGCCACTTACCTTTGGCCTACTCTCATATAGAGGGTGTTGACGGTTTCGTTTGTTATTTAAACATTTTAACACATAACAGTGAAAGAACATGGGTCAAAATATCAACAATAATTAATGCAAATAAAAAAAATCATTTATCCATATTTAAATACATTTTATCGTATTTTTATAAATCTTCATTTTTAGTTTTAGTGTGTCAATAGATGGCAGTGAACTTACTGTGGTTACAAAATTTACTATGACAGTACTGCTCTATCCTATTATATCCTCTTTGATGTAATTGTAACTAACATTTGAACCACTTCCCGTTATCTGATTCAGCTGTAATTTAGAGTACTAATGTAATTCTGATGAATTTTTATTATTTATAAGTTGCTATTCTTAGTTAGTTTTAGTTTTACTTTTAATTGAATAATTATATGGTAATATGTTGTTAAATAAAATATATATATATATATAAACCCCAAGAAAGCAATTTTGAAAATAATATCATTAACATTATTTTTTTTAATTTTTCCATTTTACAAACTGACAGTTCTACTTCAATACCTATTTTACAGAACCACACACTATAGGTTTTGGACAAAAAAAATTTTTTTTATACAAAAAAAATAATGTTTTACCACTCCCCGGGGAATTTTTTTTAAGAACTGCAGGTCAAAAAATTTGTTTTGACCTAGTATGCGTGTGCCAAACGGCTAACCTGTACATCGATTTGCGGATTTTTAATTGGAACGGGTTACACTATTAGAAAGGTCTAGAGAAGTAATTAAGCAAGAGAGAAGTACAGTTAGAAATAAGCTATTAGAAAGGTCTAGAAACTCAGGCATGTACCTATTTTGATTGTCTCAATTATGCAATATTAACATTGTTTTATTTTGTTTCAGGTCTCTTCGACTAAGAAGCTTCACAGTGAAGTTATTTTATTCCATCAAGAGCTTTACTAAGCTTGTATAGATGTAAGGCAAAGTGACAACATAAAAATTTGAAACAAGCTTTTATTTTTCTATTTCCTATTTTTATAGTAACCACTCAATAATTTCCTACCATATTATATTACCATACTCCATTTATCCATTATTGGTGAAATATCTCGAGTCCCCGGCTCCCCGGCAAGCTCAGACGAATTTCACCTTCCCTTAGAAACGGGAGTTTCATTCTCATTTTAAAACTATGTGTTGGATTGTAATGAAACTGCACATACAATGACATGAGGTATATCTAGGTCTGTAATTTGTTTATATAGCTGCAGCTTATAAAACAAACGAAATAGAGCAAAAACAAGTTTTGTGTTAAAACTTAAATTTGCTGTATTTTTTTAACTATGGTGTCTAAAGCTACAAACATTAGTTGAGTGTGCTCAGGCCATGAAAAGGTCAAATACGGCGTTCTCTGAACAAAAGATTTCCTTTGGCAGAATTAATCTATCTGTTCCTAAGATGTATTTAAAAAGTGGAGCCACACAGATTTTTGATGCAGGTGGGGAGGTTTTAAGCGTAGGCGACGTTTAGGGCCCTTACAGACGAGCGACAGCACGCCCGCGACAGGAATCGGCGACCGTCGCCAGCTGCGGCTGGCGAACGCATGTCTGTGCTCTCTCTCTAGACTGCACACACACACACACCAGCGGTTATTGAATCCCCATACAAATTTCCTCCTCCCTTTTCACACCCTTAAGGGATGATTTTTAGGATGACACCTCCCTCCTCCCCCAAATTTACATCAAAAATCTTGGTGGCTCCACTTAAATCCATCCTTGGGTCCTAACCTAAGGACCAATCCTGCCAAAAGAAATCTCTTGTTCGCGCAACGCCGTATTTTAATACCAGCACACTCCACTACAATCAGGCCTATGGAACTCTCCGCGCGAGCTCGGATTTATACCTACGACTCGCTTCCCGCCGGCGGGACTCAAGCTAGCCAGTTGGTTGCCACACGCGCTCACGTATGCACGTCACCGCGCGCTATGCTACAGAAATGTATTCATCACGAACAAATAACACAGCTTGTAGTGTGGATGGATGCAGAAACAACAAGACAAATAAAAAATATAGTCTTTTCACCTCAGCAGCTCGAACAAGCCTAATTTCGTCACTCCCTGGAGTGAGGAAAGTCGCACTTTCCTCACTCCAGGGAGTGAAACAATGTAGCTTTTTAATTTAGTGAAGGCCATGAACTTCATACTTATTTTTATGGTACGGTACGGTCCGGTCTCGTATCGTATCGTACATATTATAATACTTTTTTTTTTCTGTTTATTCTGTGTAATTCGAAATACATTTTAACCTTTAATATGTTCTCACTACTGAGGTGAAAAATTATGTGTGCAACACGAGAGCAAAGTTATTTTACATCTCGTGTTTTTGAGTCCCTCGCTACGCTCAAGATTCTACCTTAGAATCACTCGCTTCGCTCGTGATTCAATTATAGAATCTTTCGCTTTCTCAGGACTCAAAATAAACATTCGCAAGAAAACCAACTTTCCTCTCTTGTTGCACAAATAACTATTTCCTCTTTCGACGGACGAGGAAAAGTAAGTAGACATTCTCAATATAGGTACTTACACCTACTGTTATTATTTTTACCATAGTTACAAGCTACGTAGGTACTATTAAAGATGTAGGTAATGTTTTTTTCAACACACTTGCTCAAAACGACGTTTTTATTCCACCGATTTTTGGCTCATAATCCTAGATATTAAACACGCGTGCTCTTTCAGTGTATTGTTCCACTCGTGCTTTTTCATTATATTATCCGACTGAGTTAAGAAGCTAACTGATTGCTAATAATATGCAAATATGCATGAAAAGGGAGCCTTCTTTAATTGGTCGGACTGGCGGGCACGGGCGCGCCCGACCGCAAGCGCAGTGCGCGGCGCGCGGCCCGGCCGGCAGTACGAGTATGACAGATGCAACACACAATACTAACTGTTTTAACTATTACAATTTGATTAATATGAAAGTTTCTTTTTTTCTCGCAAGTGTGTTGAAAAACGTATGAAACGCGTGTGCATTGGTCATTACACACATCGGCTTTCTTATTGCGCGCTCGCTTACAGCTCGCGCGCACAATATCGCCTCGTGTGTAATGACCAACTTAGCACACTTGTATCATAATGTACTATTACGACACATTTATAGCTATATATCTACCTAAGACACCTAAGTATTTGAAAGAAGCGTCGACAACCATAGCGTTGTGCCGGCGCGCCGGTGCGGGGAGCGGCGCGTTCAAGGTCACTCCATTGTATTTTTGTGTAGGTATCAAAACGGTAGGTATTTGCGTTTTCTTTGAGAGATAAGTATCTGTTCGTAAGAACTATTATATAATCTGTGCTACAATTACAGACATAGATATACCTTACCCTATTGTAGACGTGTGCGCCGCGCCGGCGCGCCGCCGCCGCCGCCGATAAACGATCGGCGTGACCTTGAGTGTTTTATTTTATTTATTAACCCTTAAATGCATAATGATGTATATATGCATCGTATATTATATATGTTTTTTTAAATACTATGATTTTTTTCTTTATTTTTCCCTCAATCTATACAACATGACACATCTATTTCAATTTATTAAAAAGTTATACAAAAAATCATGCATTTAAGGGTTAAGTACATCCACATCGTATGTATTACATATGTTGCATTAAAATTGTGTCAAGGTACTTCACCTGATACAGTACGACAATTAAGGAGTACATAGCGTTGACTGTGTATAATAGTGTTGTTACTTAGCTATTCCAAGTTGGTATTTGAATTACAATATGGATTTTTTTGTCAAATATACGTCAATTATTTATTAAATAAAACAGAAGAGCCAGTTGCACAAACTGTTTGACACACCGATTAAAGTAACTGAGTAGGTAATCCTCAGTATTCAGGGACAAGAAAGATGAGATAGCGATAGGTATATTAAGTAGGATTTTTTCTTGTTAATTGTGAAATCAGATTGCCTCACATACGAAGGCAAAATCCTCAGTCATGACAAGACTAACGAGTTACGAGCAACGAAAACACAGGGCTCGTGTACCATGGGACTTCAAGGTGGAATAGAAAAGGAAAACTAACTGGCTCATATTGCGACCATCATCGTTCCTTATTTGCTTGCGTCTTTTCATTTATTTATTGCAATCATGTTCATTACATACAGGTGGTAAATAAAATATAGTCGGTACGGTACATGATACCCTGTTAGGGCACAGCAAAATTGTCTTAAAAACTAAATTAACAAAAAAACATTTTTTTTTTTAATTTTGATAAACATCGTACATTCTGATAGAACATGACAATTACTTAATATTAATTATTCATTCTATATTATTTCGTTATTCGTTTATATTACTATCATAAATATTCGTTTAATGTGTAATAACATTTTTTGATTAAAAGAGATTTAATTAACTTAAACATTTTTTTATCATTTCCTACTTTTTTTATAGCCTCTGGCAGTTTATTAAATATTTTTATGGCCATTGCATAGGTACTATTAGAGTGCTTTTTAATTCTAGAGGCCGGTAGTAATAATTTGTTTTGATGTCTCAAGCCACCTAGTTGTGGGTAATTCGTATCTTTTTTTAAATATATGATTATTTTGTCTTGCAAATTTACACATTTCGAAGATGTATATAGATGGTAATGTGAGAATTTTGAACAGTCGGAAAAGTGGTTGGCATGTGTGTGTGTGTAGTTTACGTTGGCCAGTATGCGGATCACCTTTTTTAGTTGTATAAATAATGATGGTACGTCAGTACTGTTCCCCCATAAAATGATCCCATATCTTAGCCATGCGTTGGCGTACGCGTAGTACACGGCGAGGGCTGTCTATAAGTTTGTGGTTTTCTTTATCTCGCTCAGCGCGTATGTAAAACTAGAGATTTTAGATTTTAATAATTGTATGTGTCCCTTCCAGTTAATATTTTTGTCTATAACAAGTCCAAGTAAAGAGAATTCTTCTACTACTTCTATCTGAGTGTTATTATAATGAAATACTAAATCTAATGGAGCTTTTTGATGAGGGTGGAAAGTCATTAATTTTGTTTTCGTGTAATCCATGCCGTTTTATATCAATCATTTTATATGGGACGATATCCCTTCGCGCCTACATTTTATAAATTTGCCAGAAGTTATTATAAATGTGATAAAATTAACATAGTTAGATGTTTGACAAAATTGCGGGTTAAAATTAGATATCTATTGTTCGCAATTGCCACTACATGCACATAGGTCCGTACATTTTTGTTTTTTTAACGCAGTTGCACCTCCTTGCTCATTTGTTTTGCAGCCGCAACGAATAATCTCCAAACAAGCAACAGCCGCCGCAGGTCGGCTTGTCCATATGGGCTCCCAATAACCATTTTGTTTGGATCAGCCCCAGTCAGCAGGGCATGGTAGCTGTTGCTGAGAGGATATAATCTGTCCCCAAACCTCCTCCCCAAACTCCTCCTTGGTAAACTGCACGGAGAATATGTTTACGTAGGGCATCTTCTGTTGGAGGTAGATTCTCTAACTCAGGGTTTCTTAAACTTTTTGCTGTCACGGACCATTTTCACAATTTAAACAATTCCACGTACCCCGGTTAAAATATATTTTAGAAAAATAATAAAAACCCTTATTTATATTTTAAAATTTACTTTTATTATAAGTTTCATTACACTTAGGTCTCGTCAAGTTTATTACAACATTTCCTAATAAGTATGTTTACAGTAGGTATTTGACTTACTGCGGACCCCTGATAAACATGCTATGCAACTGAAAGGTGAAAAAAGCGTATTTCAAGCTTGGAGCGCATATCCTGCTGTAACGAAGGAATTTAAATTTGGCAAACAAGGCAATATTGAGCAGGCGTTGCCAATATTGGAAAAAATTGTTATTGTCTTATACGACAAGTAAGTCTTACAATATTAAGTCTGAACAGATATGAATTACGAGGTGTCAACCCTTGACTTATTTTAACACTATGCATTTTGTTACTGATTTCCGATCAGGTACGAGTGTAAATGAGTGCCGGAGAAATCTCCAGTTATAGTCATACTTGTTATGACCATTTTTTGCCCGGATGCTGCACTTCATGATAAAAGCAAGCCGCTTTGCACAGTGCTAGAAGGGACCAAACTGAGTGATTTGACCCGCAGCAGCGCAAGTTTCACCCCTTAGGAACAGAGATGGCGCCACTTCTTTAAAAAATATTTCAAAAAATTCTACAAGCTAAACCAATCAACCGATTTAAATGTTTAATATCTCAAATGAAAGCTCATTATATACATTACTTTTAAAAAAATAATCAAAAAATATATACTTACTTACAATACTTTTGACAAAAAATGGCATCTTAAGTTTTTTTTTTTACTCGATTGATAGTTTTTGCTTGATTTCTCAAAAAATGTATGGAACATGAATATTTTATTGCATATGTATATTACTGAATAAATAATAAGTATTATACAAAAAACCCGACACCGATACGTCTCATACTTCACGAAAAATGAAAGTTGGAATGCGAGTGTAAATTTCTTCAAAATATATTTCAAAAAATTCTACAAGCTAAACTATTTGACCGATTTCAATGTGTAATATCCCAAATAAAAGCTCATTATATACATTACTTATAAAAAAATACTCAAAAAACATATCCTGAATACTTTTGGCAAAAAACGGCATCTTATTTTTTTTTCTTACTCGATTGATAGTTTTTACTTGATTTGTTAAAAAAAAAATATTGAACATGAATAATTTAATAAATGTATATATATACATATAGTACTGAGTATATAAAAAGGATTACAAAAAAACCCGACACCGATACCTTTCATTCTTCACGAAATATTTAAGTTCAATTATGCACGCTCTTACAAATAAATTTATTTAAAAAAATCTTCAACCGCAGTAAGTGCACTGATTTTAATATGAAATGTGTCATATGAAAAGAAATGACCCAATTTATTTTAATAAATAAAAAATATATAAAAAAAACTGAATAAAGTTTTTTCCTGGTGCTGAACTGTTGAATTACAAAAAAATATATAACAAAATAGAAATTATTATTATTTAAAGTGACTACATAATAATGTAAACAAAAAACTTAAATGTCCTCTTTGGGTTCACCGATAGATGTAGAACTGAAAAAGAAAAGTCATTTTGAAGTACTCGTACCATTTCAATACTACATAATCACCGATCATACATGAACTGATTGCTGTAGATTACTGTTGAATTATTATTGTGCCTAGCTGATTACCATTAAACCTATAATTTTGTACCAGACCTATAATCAGTGGTCAGCATGCAAAATAACTGGATTGAAAATTACATTAACTTACTTTTGATTTGTACAGCCACCTTTGCATGATTTACATGGGCTGTGCATGGTAAGCTGACACCCACAACGCATAGTTTCGCAGCCAGATTTGCAGCCACAAAACAGAAAAACCCTCGTGTCATAGGACCAACCTATTATGAACGACTTCCGGCTGTTATAAGAAGTGAACTGTGTGACCAAACATTCAAACGCCGATTACGAGATTTTTTGTTGGATAAACCGTTGTATTCTGTTAGTGAATTTATGAATGATGTATGGTGTATTTTGACGATCCACCACAGGAGATATTATCTTGACATTATTTTGAAATATTATTATTCTGTAATTATTTAATTTTTAAATTATTATTTTATTGATTATATTCTTATGACATCCTTGTTTTGACGATCATAATATGAATTCTTGTAAATTGACATGCCTGCAATTTAAAATGTAATCTGTATTATGAAATAAATGAATCTATCTATCTATCTATCCCAATGGTCCAAGAGGCTTAATTGCGACCAAATAGCTGTAACTGCCGACCATTCTGGAGCCCAACTCTCTTTTTCCTTAGTCCATCCCCAGGAAGATGGACATGGTATGGAAACTTCTAGTTTCAGAGCGTTTCCCCATAAGCCCGCATAAGCGCGCTATAAACATGCACTTCGAGCAGCTTACCAAGCGGGCCATATATGGGGAAACGCTCTGAAACCAGAAGTTTCCATACCATGTCCATCTTCTTGGGAATGGACTAAGGAAAAAGAGAGTTGGGCTCCAGAATGGTCGGCAGTTACAGCGATTTGGTCGCATTTAAGCCAACTCCAATGCAAATCTGGCTGCGAAACTATTCGTTGTGGGTCTCTTCGCGTCAGCTTACCATGCACAGCCCAGTGTAAATCATGCAAAGGTGGCTGTACAAATCAAAAGTAAGTTAATGTAATTTTAAAACCAGTCCAGGGTTATTTTGCATGCTGGCCACTGATTATAGGTTTGGCACAAAATTATTTATTTATTTATTTATGTTAAGGAGAACCAACAGCTATACACTTACAATAAACAACAAGATTAAAACAGGAAGCGAATTACAGGAACTCACAGGTAGTTACAAAGTATTCAATTTTAAACTAATGCTAGCACTTACGCGCACACACACATGCGCACAAAAAGGAGAAGAAAAAAAAAGCATACCTAATTGAAAATTAATGGCAACAGAAGCCTTACAATAATCCTAAGTTTTGAACACTTAGTTCATTATAGGTTTAATGGTAATCAGCTAGGCACAAAAATAGTTCAACAGTAATATACAGGCACGAAAATCGGTGATTTTGTAGTATTGGAATGGTACGAGTAAGTACCTCAAAACGACTTTTCTTTTTCAGTTCTACATCTATCGGTGAACCCGAAGAGGACATTTAAGTTTTTTGTTTATGAATGTAGTCACTTTAAATAAGAATAATTTCTATTCTGTTATATTTCTGTTATACCAGGATAAAACTTTATTCAGGTTTTATTTATTTATTTTTTATTTATAAAAATAAATTGGGTTATTTCTTTTCAGATGACTCGTTTCATATTAAAATCAGTGCACTTACTTCGGTTGAAAATTTCTTTTAAATAAATTTATGCAGTGTGCATAATTGGACTTAAATATTTTGTGAAGAATGAAAGGTATCGGTGTCGGGTTTTTTTTGTAATACTTTTTATATACTCAGTACTATATATATATGTATATATAACTATTCATGTTCCATTTTTCGAAGAAGAAATCGAGTAAAAACTATCAATCGAGTAAGAAAAAAAACTAGATGCCGTTTTTTGTCAAAAGTATTCAGTATATATTTTTTGTGTATTTTTTATAAGTAATGTATATAATGAGCTTTTATTTGAGATATTAAACATTGAAATCGGGCAAATAGTTTAGCTTGTAGAATTTTTTGAAATATATTTTGAAGAAATTTACACTCACATTCAAACTTTCATATTTCGTTAAGTATGAGAGGGATCGGTGTCGGATTTTTTCAACCGACTTCAAGATTTCAAAGGAGGAGGTTCTCAATTTGGTTGTATGTTTTTTTTTTAACCGACTTCAAGATTTCAAAGGAGGAGTAACTCCATAACTCCGTCATTTCTGAACCGATTTTGAAAATTCTTTTTTTGATTGTAAGTATATACATACAGATTGGTCCCGTTTTTGTCAAAAAGCAGTTCTGATGATGGGATCCATGAGGAATCGAGGGAACTCCTCAAATGTTAAAGGCATACATATAGTGATTTTAGTATTTTCATCAACAAATCAAGCACTTACAGTTAAAAAAGTGACATTTGATGAAGTGGAACTGCTGATGATGATCAGAACGGAACTCTTCAATGACGCATTGTTCACGATTGGCAATTTGTCCTCTTCGTTATGTTTGTTAAGCAAGTTAGGTTTTCAAGAAACATTTTTGTCAAGCTCGAGTTCTGATGATGGGATCCATGAGGAATCGAGGGAACTCCTCAAATATGAAAGGCATACATATAGTGATTTTTGTATTTTTATAAACAAATCCAGCACTTCCATTTTAAAAAGTGACATTTGATGAAGTGGAACTGCTGATGATGATCAGAACGGAACTCTTCAATGACGCATAGTTCACGTTTGGCGATTTGTCCTCTTCGTTATGTTTGTTAAGCAAGTTAGGTTTTCAAGAAACATTTTTGTCAAGCTCTACTTCTGATGATGGGATCCATGAGGAATCGAGGGAACTCCTCAAATGTGAAAGGCATACATATAGCGATTTTTGTATTTTTATTAACAAATCCAGCATTTCCATTTTAAAAAGTGACATTTGATGAAGTGGAACTGCTGATGATGATCAGAATGGAACTCTTTAATGACGCATAGTTTACGTTTGGCGATTTGTCCACTTCTTTCTGTTTGTTAAGCAACTTAAGTTTCTAAGACATATTTTTGTCAAGCTCGAGTTCTGATGATGAGACCCACGAGGAACCGAGGGAACTCCTCAAATGTGAAAGGCATACATATAGTGATTTTTGTATTTTCATCAACAAATCCAGCATTTAAATTTAAAAAAGTGACATTTGATGAAGTGGAACTGCTGATGATGATCAGAATGGAACTATTCAATGACACATAGTTCACGTTTGGCGATTTGTTCTCTTCCTTATGGACCCAAACCCAATCTTGGACCCGGACTCGGACCCAGACCCGGGTCTGAACATGGACCCCAACTCGGACCCGGACCCGGACCTAACTCTGACCCAAACCTGGACCCGGACAGCCGGACACGGACCCGGACTCGGATCCGGACCCAGACCCGGACCCGGAAATGCTACTAGAAAAGTGGGTTAGGTGGGTGGGTGGTTTTTGAACTGCGATTCTCACAGAACAGAACTGCTATCAGAAAAGTAGGTTAGGTTAGGTTAGAGCTGTGACTCTTACAGAAACGAAATGCTACCAGAAAAGTAGGTTAGGTTAGGTTAGAACTGCGACCCTTACAAAAACGAAATGCTACTAGAAAAGTGGGTCGGTTTACCTCCTTTTCTACATAATTAGGCAAAAGATGCTGTCTTTTTCATTTCATTGTCTGGAATCTAAGAATGCTTTCAGCGGCATCCCCCATTGAAGTCGGTTTTTTTTCTTAAAAATTATTTATAATACTTGTTATTTATTCAGTAATATATAAATGCATTAAACTATTCATGTTCCGTACATTTATTTTGAGAAATCAAGTAAAAACTATCAATCGAGTAAAAAATAAAAACTTAAGATGCGGGTTTTTGTCGAAATTATTCAGTATATATTTTTTGTGTATTTTTTTTAAAAGTAATGTACGAGGGGCGTTCAATAAATTCTCGGTATGTGAATGAAAACAAACAAATACGATAAGTTTAATATTTTTATTTTTCAATATACTCCCCCCCTATGTTGATACACTTAAAAGATCGATCTATTATTTTTTTTAATCCCTCATAAAAATAATTTTTATCTTTGGTGTCAAAATGCTCCTCCACTGCCGCCTTCAACGCTTCATCGTCAGAAAATCGATTTCCACGCAGATCCTTTTTAAGATTGGGGAACAAAAAGAAGTCACTGGGGGCTAAGTCCGGACTATACGGTGGGTGAGTAATAGTTTCAAACCCAGATTCAAGAATAGCCGCCTTGGCAATATGAGCAGTATGCACAGGGGCGTTGTCATGCAGAAGCAGAACATCTTTGGTTAATTTTCCTCGCCTCTTGTCTTTGATTGCACCCCTTAATTGACGTAGAATATTAGCGTAGTACTGTCCTGTGATATTTACACTCTTTTGTTTGTAATCGATCAGTAATATTCCTTCACAATCCCAAAATATTGTGGCCATGACCTTGCCAGCTGAAGGGATGACCTTGAACTTCTTGGGATGAGCTGTACCCTTAACGTGCCACTGCATGGACTCCTGTTTACTTTCTGGGTCATAATAATGAACCCAGGTTTCATCTCCAGTAACTATCTTTTGCAGCACCTCATCAGGATTTTCACCGCACAGGTCAATAAAATCGGAACAACAAGCTACTCGCATATCTTTTTGAACCGGTGTCAGCATTCGCGGAACCCATCTCGCACTTACTTTTGACATATTAAGATGGTAATGGATAATATCATGTATGGTACCAACAGAAAGACCGGTTATTTGAGCTATTGATTTTACCTTCACTCGGCCGTCTTCCAATATAAGTTTTTCCACTTTGATAATATTTTCTTGTGAAGTAGCTACTACAGGCCGGCCTGGTCTAGGATCATCTTCAATACTCTCTCTCCCACGTTTAAATTCACTTGACCACTTTTGAATGGTAGATAAAGAAGGAGCAGACTCACGGTAAACACAATCCATTTCTTCTTTTATAGTTTTTTGATTTTTACCCTGATTGGTCAAGAATTTTATTACGGCTCGATGCTCTAATTTAATTAACATTGTTAAATCGCTCATGGTGCTCACGTTTGTTCGGCAATTGCAGAAAAACAAGAACATATCGGTTTGAATTTTACTTTTTTTTTTAAAGTCTATGAATGACTCTTAGTGGCCAGTAACAAAAGAAATACTCAAAAAGGTTGTAAGATATCAATATCGAGAATTTATTGAACGCCCCTCGTATATAATGAGCTTTCATTTGAGATATTAAACATTTAAATCGGTTGATTGGTTTAGCTTGTAGAATTTTTTTAAAATATTTTTTAAAGAAGTGGCGCCATCTCTATTCCAAAGGGGTGAAACTGCCGCTGCTGCGGGTCAAATCGCTCAGTTTGGTCCCTACTATCACTGTGCAAAGCGGCTTGCTTTTATCATGAAGTGCAGCATTTTTAACCGACTTCAAGATTTCAAAAGGAGGAGGTTATCAATTCGGTTGTATGTTTTTTTAACCGACTTCAAGATTTCAAAGTAGGAGGTTCTCAATTCGGTTGTTTTTTTTTTTTTTTTTTTTAATGTTTGTTACTCCATAACTCCGTCATTTCTGGACCGATTTTGAAAATTCTTTTTTTGATTGTAAGTATATACATACAGATTGGTCCCGTTTTTGTCAAAAAGCAGTTCTGATGATGGGATCCATGAGGAATCGAGGGAACTCCTCAAATGTTAAAGGCATACATATAGTGATTTTAGTATTTTCATCAAAGAATCAAGCACTTACATTTAAAAAAGTGACATTTGATGAAGTGGAACTGCTGATGATGATCAGAACGGAACTCTTTAATGACGCATAGTTCACGTTTGGCGATTTGTCCTCTTCGTTATGTTTGTTAAGCAAGTTAGGTTTTCAAGAAACATTTTTGTCAAGCTCGAGTTCTGATGATGGGATCCATGAGGAATCGAGGGAACTCCTCAAATATGAAAGGCATACATATAGTGATTTTTGTATTTTTATAAACAAATCCAGCACTTCCATTTTAAAAAGTGACATTTGATGAAGTGGAACTGCTGATGATGATCAGAACGGAACTCTTCAATGACGCATAGTTCACGTTTGGCGATTTGTCCTCTTCGTTATGTTTGTTAAGCAAGTTAGGTTTTCAAGAAACATTTTTGTCAAGCTCGAGTTCTGATGATGGGATCCATGAGGAATCGAGGGAACTCCTCAAATGTGAAAGGCATACATATAGAGATTTTTGTATTTTTATCAACAAATCCAGCATTTCCATTTTAAAAAGTGACATTTGATGAAGTGGAACTGCTGATGATGATCAGAATGGAACTCTTTAATGACGCATAGTTTACGTTTGGCGATTTGTCCACTTCTTTATGTTTGTTAAGCAACTTAAGTTTTTAAGACATATTTTTGTCAAGCTCGAGTTCTGATGATGAGACCCACGAGGAACCGAGGGAACTCCTCAAATGTGAAAGGCATACATATAGTGATTTTTGTATTTTCATCAACAAATCCAGCATTTACATTTAAAAAAGTGACATTTGATGAAATGGAACTGCTGATGATGATCAGAATGGAACTATTCAATGACACATAGTTCACGTTTGGCGATTTGTTCTCTTCCTTATGGACCCAAACCCAAACTTGGACCCGGACTCGGACCCGGACCCGGGTCTGAACATGGACCCCAACTCGGACCCGGACCCTGACCGAACTCTGACCCAAACTTGGACCCGGACTCGGATCCGGACCCAGACCCGGACCCGGAAATGCTACTAGAAAAGTGGGTTAGGTGGGTGGGTGGGTTTTGAACTGCGATTCTCACAGAACAGAACTGCTATCAGAAAAGTAGGTTAGGTTAGGTTAGAGCTGTGACCCTTACAGAAACGAAATGCTACCAGAAAAGTAGGTTAGGTTAGGTTAGAACTGCGACCCTTACAAAAACGAAATGCTACTAGAAAAGTGGGTCGGTTTACCTCCTTTTCTACATAATTAGGCAAAAGATGCTGTCTTTTTCATTTCATTGTCTGGAATCTAAGAATGCTTTCAGCGGCATCCACCATTGAAGTCGGTTTTTTTTTTCTTAAAATTTTTTTTTTTTTTTTAATGTTTGTTACTCCATAACTCCGTCATTTCTGGACCGATTTTGAAAATTCTTTTTTGGTTGTAAGTATATACATCCAAATTGATCCCGTTTTGGTCAAAACGCAGTTCTGATGATGGGATCCATGAGGAATCGAGAGAACTCCTCAAATGTTAAAGGCATACATATAGTGATTTTAGTATTTTCATCAACAAATCAAGCATTTACATATAAAAAGTGACATTTGATGAAGTGGAACTGCTGATGGTGATCAGAACGGAACTCTTCAATGACGCATAGTTCACGTTTGGCGATTTGTCCTCTTCGTTATGATTGGTAAGCAAGTTAGGTTTTCAAGACACATTTTTGTCAAGCTCGAGTTCTGATGATGGGATCCATGAGGAATCGAGGGAACTCCTCAAATGTGAAAGGCATACATATAGTGATTTTTGTATTTTCATCAACAAATCCAGCATTTTCATTTAAAAAGTGACATTTGATGAAGTGCAGCTGCTGATGATGATCAGAAATATCAGAATGGAACTCTTTGGAACGACGCATAGTTCACGTTTGGCGATTTGTCCTCTTCGTTATGATTGGTAAGCAAGTTAGGTTTTCAAGACACATTTTTGTCAAGCTCGAGTTCTGATAATGGGATCCATGAGGAATCGAAGGAACTCCTCAAATGAGAAAGGCATACATATAGTGATTTTTGTATTTTCATCAACAAATCCAGCTTTTACATAAAAAAGTGACATTTGATGAAGTGGAACTGCTGATGATGATCAGAATGGAACTCTTCAACGACACATAGTTCACGTTTGGCGATTTATTCTCTTCGTTATGGACCCAACCCCAAACTTGGACCTGGACTTTTTTTTGAACTGCGATCCTCACAGAACCGAACTGCTATCAGAAAAGTGGGTTAGGTTAGGTTAGAACTGTGACCCTTACAGAAACGAAATGCTATCAGAACATTGGGTTAGGTTAGGTTAGAACTATGACTCTTATAGAAACGAAATGCTACTAGAAACGTGGGTGGTTTTACCTCATTTTAGTTAGGCAAAAGATGCTGTCTTTTTCATTTCATTGTCTGGAGTGCACCATCAACAATAAGTAACCTTTCAACGGCATCCCCCATTGAAGTCGGTTTTTTTTTCTTAAAAATTATGTTCATAACAAGTATGACTATATCAGAAATTATCCTTTAAGGGGGTGAAAAGGGAGGTGGAAGTTTGTATCGGAAATCGATAAAAAGCATATTGGATAAAAAATAAGCTACCCAAATTACTAACTCCACGCAGACGAAGTCGCAGGCAAAAGCTAGTTAATAGTAAAGTTTTCCTAAAGTCTTTATTTATATATTTGTATATATATCACGTCCAGAAGTAATTTATTAATGTAATCTACGAACAGAAGAATAACAACTTATCAGAAATCATCTAAACATACTTAAAAATCCTAAAAGCTGCATACCGCTCTTACAAAAAGCCTATCCAGTTGTGCAGATAGTGAGACTCTAAAAATGGTTTATTATGCATATTTTGAGAGTATTATGAGGTATTGCATAGAAGTCTGGGGTAATGGCATAAATATACAAGATGTCCTCATAAAACAGAAAAAAGCTCTACGGTTTCTTGTAGAATGTTCTGGTGTACCTGACACGCATAGATATATATTTGTAGAGCATAAAATTTTAACTGCTATTTCTCTCTACCTTTACTCTATATGCCTATATGTTTTTAAAAATAAAGACCAATTTATAACAGCCAGACAAAATGTTCGTAGGAATTTTAGAATTAAGGATAACATGTTAGTAATTAAAAGTAATTTTAGATATTTTGCCAAGAGTTTACACAACACCGCAGTAAGGGTGTATAATAAATTAGATAAAGATATAAAGGAATGCCAGGATCTAAAAACATTTGAAATAAAACTGAAACAATATTTTATTAGTAAGCCCTATTGTTCCATCAAAGAATATTTTGCTAGAGCTTTAGATTAATATTAATATCTGACATTGATGTGAATATGAATTGACTGACATATAATATACATACAATCTAATATTATTATTATTTTGACCATATATTTTATTTTATTTTATTGTAATTCTTTGAGATTGTGTAATTAATTTCGACATTACTGGTAGAGTAATGTGTCTTATAAATGTATTTGCATGCATTATACTATGTTTTATGTGCAAAATAAATGATTGATTGATTGACATCGCGGGTACGCCGCGCGACACAAAACATTTTTTTTAACAGACAAGTTTGACAAGTTTACTATTTAATATAGAAGCCTTCTATATTAAATAGTAAACTTGTCAAACATTTTTCTTTTATAACTCTGTTAAAAAAAATATAACTGGGCTATTCACAGGTATTTTTTTTCTAGAGCAAATCGCCATAGTTTTAATTTTGTAGAGGATTTTCGAAAAAAAAAGTGTAAAGAAAATTTTTGAATTTTGATTTTCTCGTATTGTTTGTATAGGTGAGTAAAATTTTAGTCACAGAAATGAATTCTTCATCCTCGAATTATACGAAAAAGACACCAAACTTGATATATTTGCTAGATGTATGCAGATATAAAGTTTAGAGTAAGGCGCGCCGGAGCCACTCCCCCCCCCCCCCCCCCCCCTCCCCTGGCCACCTGCTGGGGGGGACCTCGTGGCAACCGGGCTAAATCAGCTCAGATCACCCCCAGAAACAATTGTTCCAAACGGTTTGCTTTGTCTCAAAAATGCAAGGTGGTGAACCTAAGATCTCTCACTAATTGTGATAATGCAATAGAAGATCTATAAAACGTCCAAGCCATAGTTAAGGTGTAGGGTTAGTAAAGCGGTTAAGGCTTAGGGTTAGGGGCTTGGCTTTTGCTGACAACTTTGGGATTATTTTGTCTAATAATGATTGCCTCTTTTATTGCACACCTTAACAGAAAACGATACAAATCACAATCTTAGAGGCAACAAAATCTGGACATGACACGGACGTAGTTATAATATATATTTAATTGTAAGGATGCATGTAAGCAAATGACGTAGGACTACAACAAACGCGAATATGTGGATGCAGGCAAAACAACAGAACTCCCTATCCGCATCATCTCGCCACTTGCTCGCATTATGTAACTCCAGGGTGAGATATAATATCTATTGGATATGGCTGTCTAATGAAAATATGAGAACAAAGTTACAAGTAGGTAGATGATAATTTATATTTTGAATTACATAATTATATTTCTAACACTATGATGACTAAGAACAATATATGTATATTAATTTAGCCCCACATGGCTCGCTGTACTCCAGAAAGCTTGTTGTAGTCTGCGAGGTGTCTCCACACAATACGGCTCATGCGCCATTCCTTCACAATTCCACGGGGCCTAAAAACATTAATAATAATTATATACAAATTAAAATACAACAAATATACAAGAATTGAAATCACTAAAGAAATAAATGTTGAATTTAAATTATTTTATTCAGAAGTAGTTTAAAATCTTAGTACAAGTCTTATTGGGCTTTCTATGACATAAAGTCCTATGTTGTTCTCCAAAAAAATATATTTCATCACAGTCATATAAGTGCTAAGCATCAGACTAAAAATAAATAAGAATCAATATGGTAATAGTTACATCCATAATAGTTAAATCCACATAAATGAAAGTAAGACATCCGTTACCTAGATGTAATGACACATCTGTTGTTGATCCTTAGAGGAGTGGAGTTGAGCTCAAACTTGTTGATTTCTTTATCTGCCATCTCCCTTATCTCCACAGGCAGCACATCATTCTTCCTCAGAGCGTTGATTCTGGTCCTCTCAAGGAAGTGTTCAGCGTTCAGGCGACGTCGCTTTACATCTCTTATCATAAGCCAATTTGCCCATTTGTTCCTGACTTGTTGATACTATAAAAACCATCAGAATCATGATAGGGTAAACCCTCCAGTGAATGAACAAAATCACGTTTTTTGTCTAAAATAAGAAATATAGCAATTTTCACCATTTCACAAATTAGATCCCAGATAAGAACAGTGTACGTTTAGAGCAACATACGAAGTGCTTATTTAATGTTTACCTGTACAAAGGGGGTGGAGTGGTGTGATGACCTCCCCGAGCGGGAGACAGGGGGAACTTTGGGTGGGCTTCGGCCCGCCCAAAGGTCCGTCTGTCTCCTCTGGGCCACCCTGGGCAACGTCACTAGCGACTGGCATTCGTGCCTCTTTCTAGTCACGGCTAACATCCACACTGGTGTTGTCAGCAGGAGTGGGTTACTGCTGACGACGTACACACAACCCACCTGTGCTAGGACCTGCACAGTTGAGCGCCGTAAGCAAGGATGACGGGATCCTTGCGATTGAGCCATTGCCAACCCGCGTGGCAACACGTCTGCTTCGGCCCGAATTTCGGGCGAAACGGTGGCCCGGGCTACTAGCCACAGTCCGGGAAATGGTCTAGTGAGGTACCGTAGGTGTTTCGGCTGCTGATGTGGTGGTGAAAGGCCATGCTAAGGAGATTCGTTTAGGTGATTCTGGCGGAGGGCGTCTGACCTGGGCGACCCTACGTCCCACCTTCACAAATTTCCGATGTCGCGCAACTAGCCAACTTCTCACTTCTATACCCGAGTCGGTGTCCTAACGACTGAAAGCACCTTTTATATGTGCCGGTAAGCGTTCCCAATGTTGTGGGCCCTTGTAGGGTGGGAGCCGATGAGGATGAAGTTAAAACGTACGAACTATGGATAACAGATCGAACGAAAACCCCCAAGCTGATCCAGCAGCGTTCATCGCTAATGGTAAAGCCACACAAGCGAGACAAGCTGTCCCAGAGACAGTGCGTCAAGCAAACCACCCGGCTGGTCAGCAACCTAGTTCATCTGGGGAGCAGACTGGCCCAAACACATTCCTGGACTGGCAGGTAGTGGACCGCAGGCCCAAGAAGCGACCCAGCCAGACCGGGAATTCTTCATCTTCCAACCCCCCCCCCCCCCTGTTCAACGTCAAGGTGGGGTAGCTAAGAAGAAGAAAAATATGAACCAGAGGCGCGCGGCTTGGCTAGCACGAGAGCAGCAGCTGGGCACCACACAGACACACAACCCTGCACCCTGCGGCGCCGAACAAGCAGGATGCTGCTGGCAAGCCTCCGCCGAAGGGGAAAGGTTCCATCCTACCCCCTAAGGCAGGCCAGTAGCCCTGTTGTTCCGACTGCAGTTCCACCCAAACGACGACCAGGCAAGTTCGCACGAGCCGCTGCTAAAAGGACGCGAGATGAGTCCTCCTTCCCGCAAGGAGATAACAAAAAGCAGCGACTAGTGAACCCCAGCCAACCGACAGCGTCGTACGCACAAGCAGCGGCATCTGACCTGACGATCGTCATCACTGACGCAAAGTCGGGTAAGATCTCCGCTGAAGCATCCAACGCCATTCTCCGCGGGTTGCACCAAGCAATCTTGGTAGAGGCGAGGAAGAACATCGTGGGAGCCCGGCCACCTAAATTCAAGGGTAAACCGGTTTTCGCTAAGGGGCAGCTAAGGGTCTTCGCAGAGGACGAATACTCGGCCGCCTGGTCTCAGCGATGCATCCAGTTCCTAACCTTGCCAGACATCTCCCTAACGGCAGTTCGCCAGTCGGAGATGGCAAGGAGAGTTAAGTGCGGGCTTCTCATACCCAACATAAATAACTCGTCCTGGGAAGGCTTACTTTGGCTATTTTCACTCCCTATTAACGTATGGTATAGACCTATGGGGTGACGCCGCGGAGCGCGAGAGAGTCTTCAAACTACAGAAGCGCGCAATTCGAGTAGTCGCCGGTGTCAAATGGGACCACCCTGCCAAAGAACTGTTCACTAGTAACAAAATACTAACGCTACCCTGCCTTTATATCCTAGAGGTAGCTAAACAGGTAAGGTTTAATTACGAACAGTTCCAGTCTAACGCTGCGGAACCCAAATACAACTTAAGGCACCGCCACGAACTTCGTCCACCCCGCACACGGCTGGCTAAATCTAAAAAATGTCTGCACACAATTGGCCCTAAAATCTATAACCGAGTCTCTGAAGACATGAAAACTGCGAATAGCTACAATTCTTTCGTACTCAAACTTAAAAAATACCTAGTCTCTGCTGCCTTTTACTCGTTAAACGAATTCTTCTGATAGGAATAGAATGTCACATGAGTCCTGCATATTTAAAACATTATAATATTATATATAATAAACATTTGGTTAACAATTGTGTACCGAATTTATAATAATGCATTGTAATTTTAATAATTTAATGTATGTGAATAATAATGTAATTTAGAATAGCATTGTAAATTACTATGACGTGTAAAATTTTAATTTTATTAATAAATGATTGTATTGTATTGTATTGAAGACGTCCGTTAGGCAGCTGACGGACTGAAGTACCAGAATAAATGGGTCAAGGTCGGCACTTGGTCCCTCATTGAGATACTGCGGTAAGACCAGGGGTGGCTTGTCGCCTTCACAATCCCCGAAGACCTCGTCCCCGCCTTTATGGAGAGGGGGAGATCCCTGAACTGTGGAGTGGGTAATGTCTACCTCAAGTTCAGGGGTCCCGGAGGCAAATACCTGGACCAGCCTCCCACCCTGCAGGACTCCACCCTAAGGGTGACGGGAGCACAGGTCCCTAGTCGACAGGCCCCGGGCACCCGCGGTCAGAGTAAATCTGCCTCCGGCAGCCGAACCCTCGGTGGATGAACTCCTTGGCACTGGTGACGAACCAGCCGGGACATCATCCGACGGTGAGGACTTGTCGGCTTGGATAGAGACGGGGCTGGCCGACATGTTGACGGAGGGAGGGGAGATGCAAGACGGAGACCCAACCACCGACAACATGGACACCGGCTAGTGTCCTACAAGCAAACCTCCAGCACAGCGTGGCCGCTACGGCCCAACGAGACGCTGCCTGGTAGGTTTGCCAACAGCCGTTGCCCTCCTACAAGAACCATGGGTGGGCAACGGACAAATACGCGGGCTCTCCGACACGAAAGGTAAGCTCTATTACTCCACGGTTCACGCCGTTCCTAGGGCTTGTATCCTAACCACTAACAATATCATTGCACAACCGCTCACTGAGTTCTGTTCCAGAGACCTGTGAGCGATTAAACTACAAGTTCCACTGGCAACAGGCTGTCGCGACATAGTCCTCGCCTCGGCGTACATGCCCGGAGAGGACGAGCCGCCGCCCGCCGAAGAGCGCGGGCCTCGCAATAATCATCGGGGCCGACTCCAACACACACCACCCGCTGTGGGGAATGGAGACCAGTAACAACAGAGGTAAGACACTTGTTGAATATCTTGTGACTACTAATCTAAACATTCTAAATGTAGGTGCCGAACCAACATTCGTAAACAAATGATGCAGTACGATTATTGACCTGACTGGCTTCGGAGGAGGTCAGTGAACTAGTTACGGGATGGCACGTCTCCCAGGAGGCCTCTTGCTCAGACCATAGATGGATTCGCTTCAATCTACTAGCATCTAGTGACACACCAACCGCCCGAAGGAATCCCAGGAAAACGGACCGAGCCACTTTCAGGAGGGTCCTAGGTGAAAGCCTCGACCTGCTTTCTCCGAGGGACAACTTCCAGGAACCGACTGAGGTAGAACAGCAGGTAAACATCTTAACCGATGCCCTCGTACACAGCTATCACAAGGCGTGTCCCTCAAAACCACCGGCAAGGACTGCCATAACGGGACACAAGTGGTGGGGTCCAGAACTTGAGAGACTCCGACGGAAAACCAGGACTCTCTTCAACAGGGCCATGAACACAACGGCCGAGGTTAACTGGGACAACTATTATGTAGCCAAGGCCAATTATAAAAAAAGACTGCGGTACTGGAGATCCTTATCATGGAGGAACTTCTGCAGCAGCATCGAAACACTAGACCACGCCAACCGTGTAAGGAAAACATTAGCGTAGAAGACCACATCACAATTGGGCTCACTGCGGAAACCCGATCTTCCCCTGCAGAGATCCAACGCCTTCTCCTGGTAACTCACTTTCCAGGATGCTTAAAGTCTCGCCGATGAAGATCAGCAGGATGAGGTATACAGTACAACGGACAACTGGCAAATAGCGCACAGAGTCGTCACCGCTGAGAAACTCAGGTGGGCTATAGACAGTTTCCATCCCTTCAAGGCGGCTGATCCGGATGGGATCTTCCCTGCTCTCATACAGTGGGGTCTAGAACTCATCCAGGAAACCCTGACCAACATCATGGCAGCCTGCCTAGCCTGAGGGTACGTGCCCAGGAGATGGAGGGATGTGAACGTGATATTCATACCAAAACCAGGTAAGAATCCTGAGGAACGACGAACGAACGGCGGAGGAACGGCGGCTAAATCCTTCAGGCCCATCAGTCTCACATCATTCCTGCTGAGAACACTGGAAAAACTGTGCGACAGGGATCTGAGGGATCGAACGCTAAAGAAAACACCGATGCACAACAACCAGCACGCGTACAGCTCAGGTAAATCCACAGAATCGGCACTACACATGGTCGTCAGCCGCATTGAGAGAGCCATCCATGCCAAAAAACTGTGCCTCGGCACCTTCATTGACATCGAGGGCGCTTTCGACAAGACCCACTTTACCAGCATAGGGAATGCCTTGGAAAGCCACGGCGCGGACCCCGGACTAACAAAGTGGATTATGAACATGCTAAACAAAAGAACTATAAGGTATGCAGGTGAACCGCAGGCCGTGGCGGCGGTGCGAGGATGCCCTCAAGGGGGTCCTGTCACCTCTGCTGTGGAACCTAGTAGTCAAGAACCTTATAACCAAACTGAACGAGAAACACTTCTACACAATAGGCTACGCTGATGATCTGGCAATATTAATATCAGGTAAATTTGCCAGTACAGTCTGCGATCTCACCCAGGCGGCTCTTCGGATTGTAGAACGCTGGTGTAGAGAATTCGACCTATCAGTCAACCCCACCAAAACAGAAATGCTAATGTTCACCAATAAAAGGGCGCTTGGCAACTTTACCAGACCAACACTTTTCCAAACTGAGCTACAGCTGACCGATGAAGTTAAGTACTTAGGTCTAACTCTCGACAGTAAACTCAACTGGAACAATCACATCAACAAACGCATATACAAGGCGGGAGTTGTCTTCTGGCAATGCAGAAGGATGATTGGTAAGAGGTGGGAACTCAACCCAAAAATCACTCTCTGGCTCTATAAGACAATAATCCGCCCCTTACTCTGTTACGGTGCTCTGGTTTGGTGGCCAAGAACAAACCTAGGCAACGTACGAGACAAGCTACAAAGACTCCAAAGGCTCGCATGCGCGGCCACCACTGGCTGGACGAGGTCCACACCGACTGCAGCCATGGAGGTCATGTTAAGCCTTCCACCGCTGCACCTACACATACAACAAGAGGCCAGTCTCTCAGCGGTAAGGCTGCGAGCCCTTAATATATGGTCCAACATCATAGGAGCTCTTCACACAACTTGCCTGGATAAGGTATATGACGAATTTCCAGTGCTTAAGTCGGGCACGGATCGGATTCACAAACAAGCTATCTTCGACAAAAGGTACAAAATACAGTTATATGAGGACGACAATTACGAAGGACTCAATCCTCGGGAGCTCAGACTCAGAATCTTCACTGATGGGTCCAAAACAGACGGCGGATCGGGCTCTGGAACCTTCTCAGAAGACCTGAACATGTCAATCACCACTCCGCTAGGAGCCCATAACTCGGTATTCCAAGCTGAGTGCATTGGCATCATAAACGCGGCGGCTGCCATCACTGCAAGGAAGGTAGTAGGATCCTCCATCCGCATACTATCCGTCTATCCGACAGTAGAGCAGTCTTGATGGCTCTAAAAAGCCATATAGGCACATCCAAACTTATACACGAATGCCACGAACGACTAATGGAGGTATGTCATAACACGGAGTAGGATGGAGATGGCAAGTGGGCGTTCCCGTCTATCCGACAGTTAGTAGCGACCGACTCACTTTATGCACAGACTATGCTCAGTTGTTGTGTAAACTTCATGCTCGAATGACATTCACGTCTTACGTACGCTCGTCTAACAAAAATTGATAATTAAATTTAAAATGCCGTATTGTGCAGTATTAAGCTGCAGAAATCACAGAGGTTTAAAAAATCTTTCACGTGGAGGTATTTCCTATCACCGGTGGTTATTTATTTAAATATAATCCGATAAATACGAAAAATCTGTTTAGTTTGCATTATTTAGGAATGTTCGTTAAGTAAATCTATATTTTATCAGTTAGAACTTAGAGTTCACAATCCTTTGTCACTATTCTTTACGTTTATCTGGAATATTCGCTATCCTAAATGTCAAATAACTTCGCTACTCAGATGCTGCGCAATGTCGATATTTATATCGATAAAGTTAAAGTTACGATATTTCAAGTTTGATGTTTGGTTCGGTAATAAATTATTATTTTAGACACGTTTCTAATTATTATTTGGGATAATCAATGTCTTAGTAAATATGGCAGCTCTGGTCATCAAGCACTAAGTTAAGTCGGGGTCATTTCATGGCAACCTTTCAAACCTTCGTATTCTTTTACATACGTTTTTGTTTTTTACACCCATCATATTTTCATCTATACATATAATAAAGCGGAAGAGTGTCGAAAGTCTGTACATGGAAGATATTCGAAAAAAAATTGGCTGGGGATACTTAGAATCGATAACAGAACACATTCCAACAGTTTTTAGAATTTTTGTCTGTTTATCTGTTTGTCTGTTTATCTGTTTGTCTGTTTATCTGTTTGTCTGTTTATTTGACCGCGCAACTAATGAAAACGGCTGAACGGATTTTGATGCAAACTTTACTAATCTGTCGAAAAAATCCACGGCCAGGTTATAGGCTATAAAAATTTGAGAAATTTTACCCCTAAGGGGATAAAAAAGGGGATGAAAGTTTGTATGGGGTTCAAGATTTATTTTAAGCTAGCAATTTGAAACTTCGTAAGAAGATATATTATTTAAATACAAGAAAACTAATTTCAGCGTTTTTGAAAATTCATCCCCTAAGGAGGTGAAATAGAGGTTGAAAGTTTGTATGGAGATCAATTTTTTTTTGAGTGCGTTACTTGAAAGTTTGTATAATGGGCATATTATTATAATACAGGAAAAGTGATTTTAGCGTTTTCAAGAATTCGTTCCCTAACAGGGTTAAAACGGGGGTTGAAAGTTTGAATCCATTACAAATGCTTTGAAACTTCTTAGAAAGGTATGATAGAGGATTACAAAAAAACTAATTTTGACGTTTTTGGAAATTTAACCCCTCAGAGGGTTGAAAAGGGGATGAAAGTTTGTCTTGGGGTGCAAACTTTATTTTAAGCTAGGAACTTAAAACTTTGCAACACGTTATTATATTAAAAAGCAAGAAAATTACTTTCAGCGTTTTTAAAAATTCATCCCCCATGGTGGTGAAAAAGGGGTAAAAACTTTATCTTGATAACTATATCATTTTAGCTACTAGGCCAAGTTAGGTATCGTTTTTGTATAAATCGGGTATGCCGAATTCATTTATGATATCAAAATGACACCATTCCCGAGTGAAAACACAAAAAATATGAAAAAACTTTTATTAATTTCTCTTTACGCTTAAACCGCTAAACCGATTTAGATAAAATTTGGTATAGAGATAGTTTGAGTCCCGTGGAAGAACATAGGGTAGTTTTTAACCAAAAAAATGGAGACTGCGTTTGCATGGAGAAGCGGCCGTGCCCTTTCCTCTTAATAATGGTCACGAAGGTGGGTACTTTAAAAAAAATCATTTTTCAGTAAATGTCAAACGATTTGGGACTTAAACGCGTTATCGAATCTTTTGCAAAAGTCTCGCAATGCATTGCGGCCACAAGGGGCACGGTCTCAGGAGTCTGAGAAAAACCACGGTGAGAGACTCAGTGGTGCTCTAGCCAGGCAGGTCGCTTCGCTTCCGGCTGAAACGGCAAGCCAGCGCGAGTTCGATTGTGATCCCAAATACATCGTACGTAATACATATGTAGGCGCAGATCCTAACGGAGTGTGGCGCCGGAGAAGCCGTGTTCATCCCGCGTATCCCCCTCATTCCGAGCAATTTCCCGTTCCGCTTCAAGCGCCTACAGGTCCCCTTGAGCGTCTGCTTCGCTATGACCATCAACAAGTCGTAGGGGCAGATGCATTTCCCACTCCGAAAAAAAAAGGGGGCAGACGCTGCCCGCCGCCGGCGTCATGCTTAGACTGATTTGACTGGAGGACCGATTTGGATGACATGATTTTGATGGGAACACCCAAATATTCCGAAATACGTTTTTCCGATTTTTATAACCACGTCTTTCATAATCCCGATTATTTATAAGTCCGAAATATCAAAATTACGATTTTTAAAAACACGATGGAATAAAATCACGAATGTGCTATTTCCGAAAACTAAAAATCCGGTTGTCACTTGACAGAAAGCTTAAAGTTCCGATTTTACACTTTTCCGTAAATATTTTTTTTCCGAATTCCTAAATTCCGAAAAATCATTGTCCGATCGGAAATAAAATAATTCGGTATTCAGAAATTCGGTTTTTTACAAGATCGGAAAAATGAAATCCGTGATATTCAAATGAAGACTCATGTTTTAGTAATTATTACGGGTACCTGTCGTGCCGCATCATGTTAAATTCGGCATAAAATATTATTGGCATTAAAATTCGGCATAAATAAATTAGACAGAACTGCGAACCTGCGTACCCGAACTGTTGCTAGAAGTGGGTTAGGTTAGGTTAGAACTGCGACCCCCAAAAAAACGAACTGTTGCCAGAAGTGGGTTAGGTTAGGTTAGAATTGCGACCCCCAAGAAAACGAACTGTTGCCAGAAAAGTGGCTTAGGTTAGGTTAGAACTGCGACCCCCCAAGAAAACGAACTGTTGCCAAAAAAGTGGAAATTTGAATATTGGGATATTTAAAATAGGAATCACGTTAATTCGGAATAAGGGCAATTCCGAATTCGTGATTTTGAAAATCGTAAATGTTAAATTCGGTGTTTGCCACCATCGGAATTGTTATAGTCGGAATTAGGTAGTTCGGAATTTACAATATTCGGCTTTTTGGGTTTTCGGAAATATAAATCTTCGTGATTTTCATCATTCGTAATTATGACAGTCTGAATTTTGATGGGTCGAGCATTTAAAAATCGGAATGATAAAATTCGACATTCTAAAATTCGGAATAAAAAATTTCGGAATTATGTAGTGTACCCGATTTGCTCAGGTACAGTCAAGGAAGTAAAAATACAAAAATGGTACTGTATCGTTCGATATACAGCTACTACTCTATGCCGTTTAAATCATGTCAAAAATTTGAATAAGGGCAAAAAAAATATTCATTTTGGAGTGTAATTTTATTTAGTGGTAGCAAAGAGGATATAATATTATAGAGCGGTACTTTCATAGTAAATTTTGTAACCACAGTAAATTCACTGCCATCTATCGACACACTTTAAAACTAAAAATGAAGATTTATTAAAATACGATAAAATGTATTTAAATATGCATAAATGATCTTTTTTATTTGCATTAATTATTTTTATTATTTTGACCCATGTTCTTTCACTGATAATATGCGTTAAAATTGTTAAATAATAACAAACGAAACCGTCAACGCCCTCTATACGAGAGTAGGCAAAAGGTAGTAGCGACATCTGATCGAGAATCAAATTTTCGTGATTTTCGAGGCACGTTTTTTCCTTAGACTGTATCCATCTATTACGGAGTTATATCTATCTTTGGTGGTAGGTACCTAATTGTAAAATATTTTATCTGGACTACAGTCCTCTAGCGTATCCATCTGTCAACTTTACTTTAAGTTCTGTCTCCAGGGGACAGGGAGATAAATTAGGGGTGAATTAGCCGCTTACTGACACAGACCGAATTCCACGCAGGCGAAGCCGCGGGCACAGCTAGTCGTTAATATAATTAGACTAGGTACTTAATGCACTTATGCGTACAATGCATGCAATGTGCCATGAATAAACGTTTTATATTTTCTATTTCTTTATTATTAATTATTGTAGGTTACCACAAGATGCCGATATTAAAAATAAATGGATCAAGGCTACTGGGCAAGAAAATTAGTTTCCGCAAAAATATAGCACCATTTGCTAGGAGCATTTCTTAGAGAAAGATTTCTGGGGATAAAATTGCCATACATCTCATCTAGCGTCCACATGCCTAAAACTTAGTTACTAATTTAGTAATTATTAGTGACATTCGGGCTCACTAAATTAACAAAAAGTGTTACGTACCACGCAAACTAGCGTCAAATATTGGAATTTTGCCGCCCCCCTTCCTGATTTGATAGGTCACAATCTTACAATCAAATCAAGTGGGATCGATGAGCCAGTTTCATGTATGCTTTCACACCATACAATTAATTTTACAATTTAATCAGGTTGTCCCGTCTAGATTAGCCTTAAATGCTGCTACAAGTAAATATATTGTTAAAGACGAATACTTACCTATGTAAGTAATTGCAGATTTGTGATTACAAAATAACAGCAATACCGAGTTAATAGACCTTTAAAGAACTATGATTTTACGATATATTTAATGTTCACATTAACAACCTAGTTGGTCAATTAATAAGAAACAAATTTCTAGTTAGATATTTGTTGTGCTGTACTACATATTATTTTTCATACAATCACGATTATCACTACCTATATTATAATCATAAATAAAGTATCATCTAAATGTGTTAAAACATACGGTAATGAAATATCAATACCTAACTGAATACACAAATATCGATAAAACACTCCGATTACACTGTCCCCTCCCTATATCGTCGAATGGAAAGAAGTTCCAACGGTTAGCTACTCGCAGGCGTGTAGAGATCTCGAAAAGACCAGTGTAACGTGACCGTGAGATCCGTAACAAACCATGCGTAATTAGACCTTACTTATACTGGTTTTTTAGCCCTTTTCTCGCCTGTAATAAGTAAGTGATTTTAAAATTATATAAAATAACGCCATCTGGTGTCAAGTAGTTGTATTAGGTGAACGTTGAGCGAGCTTTTGTGAGATGAATGAGATAATGAAAGAGTCGTATGTCATATAGCTTTGACATTATATTTTAAACCGTCACTGATGTAGCCTACAGTTGATATTCGTTCGAGAAATGTCCACCGGTAATAACCTTTTGGTATGGAAAGTTGCTACGAATCAGAGCAATTTTGTAAGTGTGTGACGTATTTTAACGTGGCTATGAATGTGTGAGTTTAGCGACACTGGTTTTCATACTAAATAGGAGTCATTTCACATCCACTAGTTTATTAATTCGTGTGTCATAACAATAAGATCACCCTACAATGGATCAAAGGACACAGCGGATCTCGGGGTAACGATGCTGCGGACGAGCTTGCCAGGCAAGGATCGAGTGCGGGAGCGATTGGCCCAGAACCGATCCTCCCGATACTGTTTAGCAAGGTACGCTCAATGCTGCTGCCACGTATAGACAGCCCAAATGCAGACAGGCCAAACAAGCCATGCCTGGCATCAACGGAAAGCTCACAAGGGTGCTCCTTCAATTAGAAAAGACCCGACTAAGCATGGTAACCAGTGTCATAACAGGTCATGGACTATTTAACAAACATCTTTTTATAACAGGTGTCACAGACAGTCCCCTATGCAGAGGATGCATGGAGACAGAAGAAACAGCCTCTCACGTGGTGCTGGAGTGCAGCGGAGTGGCCCCATACAGGACAAAACATCTTGGATCCCCGAGAGACCTCCCCGAGGTCCTACTCCACATCAAAGGTTTGATAGGTTTCCTCGAGGAGCTGGGCTGGCAGGACTAGCCCACCCCCCATGTCACGCAAAATAGGCGCCAGTCCTCGAGTTGCGGAAAATCGCCCGAACTACAATACAATACCTGTACAAAGTTTAGTTATTTGGGTAGATTAAGAGTTAAACCTTCTATAAATGTACACTTTATCGGCGTATTATGTGATTAAGTCTTTATTTTTTATAGTTCCATTACTGGCTTATCAAATGTTCTGAAACTAGTAAATGAATGGGGTGTTCATTTACTGGTGTCGTCTAACTTTTTTTTTTAATTTATACGTAAATGAAATGGTATTGAGCTTGTTTTTTTGTGATTCTGCATAGAAAACGATTCTGATTCATTTAGCTAGTATTGGAACAAACCAAATTTCTATAGTTCATTTACTAGATTTTTCATGCCTATGTATGAACAATACAAAATTTGGCTTGTTCATTTATTAGATTTCTACTAAATCTATGTATGAACACTGTATCTACAAACAATGCAATTAAAAGTTTATTATTTTAAGTATTATTTGCTGAGCTTTGCCTTTTTTCATCAAAATATACATGTTGTTTCTTGTTTTAGAGTTTGATTCCCTTTTTCTTATTAATATGTAACAGGTTTCTGTGTTATTGGTGAATAGCCCTCATTTTATTACATTCTAATCTATTTGAAATCAATATGGAGGGGATAAAAAGATATGAACGCTTTCGCTATACCTATTAAAATAGAGCTAGAAATGGTTTTTGTGTTAAAAGTGTTTTTTAATGCTGATTAAAAAGATTTAAATAATGTTCATTCACTGGGTTTTACTGTGTTCAATCATAAGTTTTTTTGTTCATTCACTAGGTTTTTGGATACTTTTTGATAAACTCATCTATAACTCAATAACTAGAAAAGTAATAAAAAATCGTACAAATTATATTCTTCTTCATTAAATGAGGATTGATTAAATTTCATTTAATTATTTAAGATAAAAAGACATTTATTCGTGACGATCACAACACAAGTACGAACATGTACAGACAACAACAGCAAGAAAAGAAGAGATCATCAAGTGTGCATCACGAAATGGACCCAACTCAGCATAATGCTAGCTATAAAGCCAGCGCTGGTCTTCCGTAGGGCCCATTCGGTGATGCCACGACAGATAACACACAAAGATACATATTAAAACATTACAAAGCTACACATTATTTCAATTATTAATAAATACTGAGAAATTATTTTTTGAAGTTGATAAAATGCTTAAGTGTTTATTCACTGGAGGTTTTACCCTATGTCTTGCAATCAACTGCTATAATAAATGACTAAAATATACATTATAAATGCTTACATTACATCCAGCGACTGCTTGCGACTTCCAGACAAAATTTGCAAGACTAGAAATGTTTAAATTCATATTTTTGTATAATATACGACCAAAGAGTATTCTATAAAGTATAACCTCAACAAAATGAGCTGTCAGCCTGTCAATGTCAAATCAAATTTGTTCGTAATGGTGCGTACACACCAAGTACACACCAAGCCAACGAACGCCAACTAATGCCGGCTACACACGTAACTATATATCGTAGCGATTTCAGACTTGTTTCAGACCGTACAAGAATCGATCGAAGGTTCTTAAGCCCCCCATTCACACTCCTACATGGTAGTCCGCCTCATTATGTAGGATTATGAATGTTGTCGCGGACTACATGGCGTCCTACAAAACCCAGGTAGGATGCCTTGGGTCCTACAAGCCCCGCCCACCGCTTGCAGTCTGCCGCGCAGGATTGCCTGTGTACATGAACCTAGTATAACATGGATCGGTCATGAGGGGTGGGGCGAAATGACCGAACGGGATAGTCTTATGTATCTTTCAGTAGTAGTGACTGAGAGCAATATATTACTTTTTGTCTTTGTCATAGTTTCACTTTTCCACCGCAGCCACAATCGAGGTTTGCTTGTTTAATTATTGTTGTTTTGTATGAAATTGTGCTTTCTCTTATAAAACATAGTGATGGTTAGCGTTTTGGTAATAATGGTATCCCCACGTTTATGACGTCATCTATGTCTATCCCTTACGGGCGCACGCGGTAGGCCGCATCTATGTAATGCTAGGTCTATGCCTGTGTATGACGTCCTGCGTAGCAGCCCAGGACTGTCATGTACCGAATGAGGGCTATCGTTTTTTTGCTCACCAGTTGGCGCCTCTGTTGATGGTGGTCCAAAAGACTAAAGAACAGCTGTCAGTCATTGAAGTGACAAGTGACATTTCGAACTATGGAAAAGACCTCAGAATAATGACTAAAGCATAGAAGTCGGGCAAAAATGCTTCGCAAATATGTATACCCGTACTTTACTTCCTTACGAATTAGATAATGTGCCGAAAAGAGATGCATATATGCTTGTTATTTCTCATTTACGTACAGTGTCATAAGTTTGATAATTTGCTAGGGATGTACCTGTGTCGACTTTTTATATCGATAAATTATGCATAAGTTTATGTGCCGTGTAAAAGAATAATCACGAAATTGGCAAATTGATAATAGTCTGGCTAATGAAAGTTTAACCTGAAAAAACGCGGCAATTTCAAGAAATCTGTAGCAGGCGGCTCGTTGAAATGAAATGAAATGCGTGGAATACAAGGATTGCATAACTTTTATACTTTTTTATAATTTTCATATTCTAAAAATCATTAAAAAGTATAAAAATTATGCAATCCTTGGAATCAAAGAGCCGCCTGATATGAGGATTAATGCATGTACCTAATATAGCTTTTATCTCATTTGCAGTCTACCACTCAGAACCGTCTAACTATACCTCTCGTTTTTTTATCATTAGAAAGAAGGCGAGCGATCTTAACGTGTCGTTTTATCGAAAAACACTTTAAAAATAAGTCGCAACAAATATAATATACGATCATTTACATACTTTTGCTTTCATAAGTAAAATATTGCTATATTTATAAAAAAACTTGTCAATAAAAAGACACGTGGAAATGGTTTACCGTTTTTTCTAATGCTAAAAGACTAAGTATACCTATAGTTTCTAGTCATGTACCAAATAGGAAATGAAAAAAAAAACGTTCGTGTAATATATAACTTCTTTATTTAATAATAGGGAATATTACGCGAAACTCGGCGTAGGTGGCGCCACTATAACAATCTGAGGGTCTATCGCGAAACAAGAAAATCGAACTTTCGTTATCTAACATCTCTGTCACTTGCGTATTCGAGCGATAAAGAGGCAGCTAGATAACGAAATTTCGGATTCGAGTTTTCCGGTAGGTCCCCTGAAAACTTATCAAAAACCTGCTAAAGGTACAGTATGAATAAGTTACTCTACGGTGCACTAAATAAGCTAGTGCTGCACTCTGGTGGCAGAACATTGCAGTAATATCCCCTATTCCTCGTCCTTTGGAAATCTGAAATAAAAGTTTTGTGACCAACAATATTAATAAAGGGAACATTCATCAATGATCATTAATGTCTTTTTTATTAGGGTTCCGTACCCAAAGGGTAAAAACGGGACCCTATTACTAATACTTCGCTGTCCGTCTGTCTGTCACCAGGCTGTATCTCATGAACCGTGATAGCTAGACAGTTGAAATTTTCACAGATGATGTATTTCTGTTGCCGCTATAACAACAAATACTAAAAAGTACGGTCCCCTTGGTGCGCGCGTCCGACCCGCACTTGACCGGTTTTTAGTATTAAACTATAGTTTGGCAAACACAATCCGTCAGTAAGTAAGAACAAAGAAAACTATAGGTACAGTCGAAGGCAAAAATATCGATCCAGACAAATGGCTTAAAAATATATGAAAACGATTTTATTGTCTGAGCGTACACATATTTTTGAGACTTTGGGAATGTATATATATTTATGCCCTTAACTGTACTCACCAATTAAAATGAGACAGTCCTGGGCCAAACTATAAGAAAGCTGTAAATGTCGATAGGTTATTGATCTGAGGTCGATACATCACTATGCCAAAAATATAACCTTTCATACTTAGCAGAAAAGTTCGAAAATATATGCAAAAATCTATATAGACTTGAATGCAAGTAATAATTACATAAACAACATATCGATTTCTATGTTTAGGGTCAGGTCCTATAAATTAATTTCTTCAAAATTGAACAAAACTCACCGATTAAAGGTTATCGGTTCGTGCGTTCTTTTCTTCCTGTGTGCGATTTACAGCCCTCGATCACACAAGACATTATCACAAAGGGAACTTCAAACCATTAATAAAATAAAAACTCAGCACGTATGCACATAGCACATTTTTCCACTCATTTACTCTAAGGTTAGCTGGAAGAAATCCCTTATAGGGATAAGCTCGCCTTTGTACCTAAATTTATATGAATTTCATGTTATCAATTTTTGTTTTGTACAATAAAGTGATTTACTACTACTACTACTACTACTACTACTAAAATAAACCAAGATGACCGCTGAAATTCCCGAAATATTTCAACTAAAATAATACGACTATGTCAAGTTGTTACAGTTGACACCTACCTGTGAAATAACGAACATATATTTTATTTGGCTGGATTATATTATAGAACCACATAGGACCATTTGACATTTCCCTCAGTTCATCTTATGACAATACTGAAAAAAACGAAAGAACTTGCGGATTGTTCACTCACTCATAGACAAAAAGTAATAGCGTGTTGTGAATACGATATCTTTTACCAAGCTTTTATTTTTGCCCGGCTTCTTTGCTTTAGTCATTAGTCTGAGGAAAAGACCACCATCTACACTAGCGCCCCTAGCGGCGAATTCATACGCGTTAGCCCTCATT
The DNA here is from genome assembly GCF_947568885.1 of Cydia strobilella. Taxonomy (NCBI): domain Eukaryota; kingdom Metazoa; phylum Arthropoda; class Insecta; order Lepidoptera; family Tortricidae; genus Cydia; species Cydia strobilella. The sequence continues at coordinate 37,205,052 of NC_086068.1, forward strand.
GGACCGTAAATGTTAATGCAGGACTGCAGTCCGCCATTTTCTTTAAAATAAAAAACCCGGGCTTAGCAGGTTTTATTGAAATTTATAAAGGAATTTGCTGTGTATGTGATCAAAAATCACCAAAATAGCTATTATTTTTAGAAATAGCTCATAACGGTATTGCAAGAGCACCGACACGAGGGCCTACCGCGAAAAACCGAAAGCGTAATTTTTTAGTTTATCGTAAGAGCGAACAAATACCCAAGATGTGGTGCAAAAAAAGAGAACACTCAAATGGAAATGGGCTGGCCATGTAATTAGAGGAGAAGACAAATGGAACAAATCAGCAACACTATGGTACCCAAGAGAAGGCAAGAGAAAGAGAGGAAAACCTTTCAGAAGATGGCAGGATGATCTGGTAAAGACAGCTGGCCAAACCTGGAATAGACTGGCACAGAAGAGAGAAGAATGGAAAATGTTGGGGGAGGCCTTTGCCAAAGGGCACACAGAATTAGCAATGGAAGATAATTAAACAAACGATACCACATATTCTGATAAAAGGCTATAAAATAAAAAATAAAAATAAAAAATAAGAGCGATAGGGAGGCAGAAAGCGAAATTTCGATTTTCGTCTTTCGTGGTAGGTCCTCTGGTAGGTAGGACTGCAATGTAGGAAGTGTGTGAACTATATCCTACTCCGCAGTCTTGCGAGTCGGACTGCATTGTAGGAGTGTGAATGGCGGGCTTTAGTGCCTCCACTGTCCACACGCCTCCGATATCGTCGTCGATCGTCTGGTTCACCCAAGGGCCTGACATTCTTTAGGGCCCTCCACACTCATGCGCGAATCACGGCGCGAAGCCGCAAACGCGAGTGTGGAGTCCAGTTCGCTAATCAGCGAAATCGACTCCACACTCGCGTTCGCGGCTTCGCGCCGCGTAGTCTGGAGCACCCTTTTGATAGAGAAAGATAGTCTTATTGCGATTCCTATAAGAGGAAAGAGAAAATAGTGCCATGCTTTGTCCTTATCACCGACCGGGTTTTTAGGGTTCCGTAGCCAAATGGCAAAAAACGGAACCCTTATAGATTCGTCATGTCTGTCTGTCCGTCCGTCCGTATGTCACAGCCACTTTTTTCCGAAACTATAAGAACTGTTGAAACTTGGTAAGTAGATGCATGCAGAAAAAAAAAAACAATAAATTTTGGGGTTCCCCATACATGAACTGAAACTCAAAATCAAACCCATACGTGTGGGGCTGTGGGGTATCTATGGATAGGTCTTCAAAAATGATATTGAGGTTTCTAATAAATAAAAAATCTTTTGCGCGAGAGACACTTCCAAAGTGGTAAAATGTGTGTCCCCCCCGCCCCGTAACTTCTAAAATAAGAGAATGATAAAACTAAAAAAAATATATGATATACATTAATTATATTTATGCATGTCCCACACAATAAAACAACATGAAACAAGTCAAACAAGTAGCTACACTTGCAAGGCGAGACAACGGCCGGATTGCCTAAGACTCATCTTTATTTTTGCGAAGATCATTTCGATGTGAGTATTTAATTTATTTTTCAGTTACTATACCTAACAGTATCTATCTTGTTTGAGGCGTAGCTTTAATATAAAAGTTGCATGAGTAGGTTTTCGAGGTTAGGTTTCAAATTGCACCAGTTTTGTCTTTAATAGATAATGCCAAATTCTAATATTAACCTGCTATGGAATACACATAAAAAGCGATTTTACAGGATTTGGATTTAGTTAATTACTTAAATTAGTATGATTTTTATATTATATAAATATTGTTTATTGTACCATAGAGTAAACTTATACTAGAGCGGTACTGTCATAGTAAATTTTGTAACCCCAGTAAATTCACTGCCATCTGTCGACACACTTTAAAACTAAAATTGAAGATTTGTAAAAATACGATAAAATGTATTTAAATATAGATAAATGATTTTTTTTATTTGCATTAATTATTTTGTTGATTTTGACCCATGTTCTTTCACTGATATGCGTTAAAATTGTTAAATAACAAACGAAACCGTCAACGCCATCTATACGACTGTAGGCCAAAACTAGTAGCGCCCTCTGAACGAGAATCAAATTTTCTTGATTTTCGAGGCACGTTTTTTCCTTAGACTGTATCCATCTATTACGGAGTTATATCTATATTTGATTGTACTGATAACCGATTGTGTGGTTTGCTTGAGCGCAACCCTATGGTCAGGTGTCGATGGTCACATTACGAGCAGCGCGTCCCGAACTGTCAGACGAGCATCGCCCGCCATTACGGCGTCGGAGTGTGATTTACCTAAGCTATGCCTGTTTTCCGTGGTTATGTATTAAATCCTTTATTTAATGATGTATGGTGTTTTCTCCTCTAATAGTTCAGAAGCGGCATGCGTAATTTACGTCCACAATGTAATTCTGTTTGGAGAAAAAGCCGTAGTTTCACCCGCTTATTGTTGCTAACCAAATACACGCCGGTTCAAGTGATATTACTATTATATTCGCACCATTCATCATTGAATAATAAAAACAAATATTTGGTGAAGCCTTATTAAGTAAGGCATATTCTTCGAAGAAAAGGTTTAGTAAGATTTTGATGACGGTGTACATCACCATGGTTTATGGCGTCATGTCATGCTACACTTGCCCAATACGAGAAATTAGTTGGAATAAGTACGACACATTTGGTAAGCTGTGGTATAGTTGTCGTTCCAAATGGAACGGTAATGTTCAAGTCACGTAAGTTATAACAATGTTTTATGGGTAAGCAGTCCAAGAACTAAGTGCCCATAGTATCAAATTTTGAATATCATTACAGAATCAAGGAAAACCCGTAAAAGATTGTCTTATCCACTTTGTTTAGAGAAGTATTGCACATATGCAAACACTTTACAGCCTAAAATCTAAGCTATAATGGCATATATTCATGTCTACAACAATAGCCATAATTATTTACTCTTAAAATATGCAAAGAAAGGCAATAATGAAATTAAGATAAAGATTATGAATGCACGAACTATAAACTAGACGAATTAGACTACTGTAATGACATCATTGTCACACCATAATATTTATTCTAGAATCTAATTTTATAAAAATCATACATCGGTGACAAGTACGGGGAAAGTTCTATCGAGGTGTTATTAAATTGCTAATTGATTGTTGTTGGAAAATATTAATATTAGCAATAAAAATAATTCAATTAAATATCTTACATGCTACCGATATGATATAAAGTTTGGCTATTTAATGTTGAGTTATGCTTCATGTTACTAATAGTTTGAAAACTATGTGGTGTGTGATTATTAATTTATTATTACACTTTAAATATTATTGTTGTGAATGCAATATAGAACTTGAGTTATTTATGCAAGACGGACCAAATTGCTGTCATGGGTCATTGAATGGCATAGTTTTATAAGTCCATGTTAACATGATCCCTTTGGGAATGTTGTGGGAAATGTAGCATGATCACATTATGGGGAAAGATTGTAATAATTGTCTTTTCAGATAAAGTTGTTGCTTTATTTATATTTTCACAGAATAAAATAAATGTGTTTTATGCTGGAGGTATTTTACCAGGACAAGATGGGTGTCTGCATATCTCACAGAGGTCTAATCCCTGCAAAGTGATTGCACACAAATGAGTAATACTGAATTGTGTAAAAGGTTTTGGAGGTAAATAAAATGTGATCAGCCATACAAGATTGAACGAGGTAAGGCCAAATTATACAAAGTTTTACTGTTATGTGTTATATGAGCGACATTCACAGAATTTGTAAGTAATAGTATAGCATGGTAAAAATAATAAATAAAATATTGACAAGTGAGTATTACTAAGAGCTGACACTTTATCGACGACATCTACGTGATGTTTTCCTCCAGTAGTTGATATTTAATTTGAGAGCTGACAATTGATTACAAGATATTTGCTTTAAGCGCTGACAGTTGTCTACAACTCTATTGATGATATATGATGTTTGCTTTGAGAGCTAATATTTGTCTACATGATGTTTTCCTTTAGAAGTCGATATTTGATTCAGGAGCTGACAGTTGTCTATAAGATTTTTGCTTTAAGACATGAGAGCTGTTTACTTGAAGTGTACTTTGAGAGCCAAGAATTGTCTACATGATGTCTTTAAGAGTGAATATTTGTCTACATGTCCAGGAGTTAATGTTTGATGTCAGTTAAGAGCAAACGATTATAAGAAGTTTGCTTTAAGAGCTTACAAGTGTGTACAAGATGTTAAAAAGGCTGACATTTGTCTACGTGATGTTGATATTTGTTTTAAGAGCTGGCAGTTGCCTACAAAATATTCACTTTAAGAGGGGATATTTTATTTGTTTACATGATGTTTTCCTTTAGAAGTTGATATTTGCTTTAAGAGCTGAGAGTTGCCTGTAAAATATTTACTTTAAGAGCTGATAATTATATACGTGATCTACATGTTTTCCTTTAGAAGTTGATATTTGCTTTAAGAGCTGAGAGTTTCCTGTAAAATATTTACGTTAAGAGCTGATAATTATCTACGTGATCTACATGTTCTCCTATAGAAGTTGATATTTGATTTAAGAGCAGACAACTTTCTGCTGCTGTGTCTCGTAGGGGACTGCCTCTCTTCTTCCTACCCTTATCCCACGTTATGTGGGGTCGGCACAACATGTTTTTCTCTTCCATTCTCCTCTATCTTTCGTCACCTCAGCACTCACTCCTTTCTTTCTCATATCCTCTTTCACACAATCCATCCATCGCTTTTTGGGTCTACCATACGCTCTCCGTCCATCAACATTCATCCCTAACATTCTTTTGCCTATATGGCATTCATCCCTCCTCATCACATGCCCATACCACGCTAACCTACTACTTCTTATCTTCTCCGTTACTGGTGCTACTTTCAAACTTCCCCTAATATACTCATTCTTAATCCGATCCTTCCTCCTCACTCCACACATCCATCTCAACATTCTCATTTCCGCTGCGTGCACTCTTTTTTCATCCGTCACTTTCGTCGCCATTCTGATCCATATATTACAACAGGTCCCACGATCGTCCTGTAAATTTTCCCCTTAAGTTTAAGACGCATTCGTGGATCGCAAGTTGTTCCAGAGACCTGTCGCCATTTCATCCATCCCGCATTTATTCTATTTTTCACGTCACTGGATCAATGACCCAAGGTATCGGAAGTCGGAGCAGACTGGTAGGGATACACCATCTAAGGCAATATGGGAAAAACTGGTTAGACCACCGAAATCACAGAACATGTGCTCCGTTTTGGTTCTGCTTATTTTCAGTCCCACACTTTCCAGCTTTTCTTGCCATTTTACCAGCCTGCTCTGGACCTCAAGTGCATTATCTCCGACAAGATTATCTCTATTGTAGGGGACTGTCTACAGGTTATTTGCCATAAGAATGCATATTTGTCTACATGATGTCTCCCTTCAGGAGTTGATACTTGCTTAGAGAGCTGAGTATTGTTTAAATTATGTTTCATTTAAGAACTGATATGTGTCTATGTGACCATTCGCTTTACAAGATCACCTTTGTCTACATGACGTTTGACTACATGATAATTCTCTTTAAATAAAATAAAAGGGAAGTACACGGTTAGACCCGACTGCTCATTGCTTGAGTCGAGATCTTATGATTGAATTTATAATACCGTGATAACTTCATAAAATTTACAACCTTACAGTGCTTAAAGAGCCTTACACTAAGAAATATAAATTTTGATGTGGCCTAAAGGGGTCTCAACATCAGAAGCTGACTTGGTAATGTAACAGATGTTAATTAGCTTTCGTTTTGATGGTTGTAGGACAGATATCGGGGCTATCGGATTCACTGAGCACCAATCGCCTACATCACCAGGTCCTCTGACGTGATTTGAAGGCGCACGACGCGCAGAAGTTCTGTGGTGCTGCTTGCTGACCTTCGCGGGCGAAGGATTTCCATCAGGAGGCCGAACTGATAACCGATTGTGTGGTTTGCTTGACCGCAACCCTATGGTCGGGTGTCGATGGTCACATTACGAGCGGCGCGTCCCGAACTGTCAGACGAGCATCGCCCGCCATTACCGCGTCGGAGTGTGATTTACCTAAGCTATGCCTGTTTTCCGTGGTTATGTATTAAATCCTTTATTTAATGATGTATGGTGTTTTCTCCTCTAATAGTACTTACAAGGAACTTTTGACATTTCTAAATTCTGCTGAACAAAAGTCTTCGTTTGATTGTAAAAACTCTCCAAGCATCATCACATCGATTCTAGGCAAATTAGCACTGTTTGCCTTAGTAATTCCTTGTTCCATGATTCAAGTAATTATTATTAGTTAATATTCGGTTTAAACTACTAAAATTGAATCCGTGAATCGTAAATAAAATAGCAGGAGAACCATAGGAGAACCAGTACTTTTAGTACTTTGGATATTTGTTGACATGAACGCGACGTCATTCGCTCTGATTGGTGTTCACCGAATCATGGCGGACTTAACTGTAATTTTATTTTAACAAAACATTTACCAATCTCGCTAAACATAAAGAACTAATGCGTTTTTCGTATTCTACGACTAAAGTTTTATTAAATAAATATAATATTTTAGTGACTTTTAATTACTGTCATCATGCCCATTGTGTAATGTACGGAACCCTCGGTGTGCGAGTCCGACTCGCACTTGGCCGGTTTTTTTTTCATGGTCGGGTTATGGCAGCATAGGTAGGCGATGGCGAAATACCGAAATTTATAAGAGTGATAGAGAAAAAGGATTATGCTGCCATACATTAACCTGTCAATACATGAATATGTCTTTCTCTTACCCCTGGTCGCTCGGTCTATGGGTTCTCCGCAGAAGCTCACGCAAGAAACATGTCATCCATGTCGTCAAAGTTAATAATATTACCATATTATTTATAGTCGTTAAGTTTTCTTAAGCCCGCTCCGTCCAGTCGTTCACGCGATGCCGTGACCAAGGAAAATAGAAATAAATTTTTAGGGTTCCGTATACCCAAAGGGTAAAAACGGGACCCTACTACTAAGACTTCGCTGTCCGTCTGTGTCTGTCTGTTACCAGGCTGTATCTCATGAACCGTTATAGCTATACAGTTGAAATTTTCACAGATGATGCATTTCTGTTGCCGCTATAACAACAAATACTAAAAACAGAATAAAATAAATATTTAATTGGGGCTCCCATATAACGTGATTTTTTTGCAGTTTTTTGCGTAAAGGTACGGAACCCATCGTGCGTGAGTCCGACTCGCACTTGGCCGGTTTTTATATTTTTAATTAAAGGCCGTAGCACACCGTCGCACCGCACCTCAGAATAATGACTAAAGCATAGAAGTCGGGCAAAAATAAAAGCTTGGTAAAAGGTATCGTATTCACAACACGCTATTACTTTCTGTCTATGAGTGAGTGAGACAACAATCCGCAAGTTCTTTCGTTTTTTTTTTCAGTATTGTCATGTGGTTCTATAATATAATCCAGCCAAATAAAATATATGTTCGTTATTTCACAGGTAGGTGTCAACTGTAACAACTTGACATAGTCGTATTATTTTAGTTGAAATATTTCGGGAATTTCAGCGGTCATCTTGGTTTATTTTAATTATATTGTTGCTATTCCTGAAAGATTGTTGGAAAACGTGCTGAGTTTTTATTTGTAATGGTTTGAAGTTCCCTTTGTGATAATGTCTTGTGTGATCGAGGGCTGTAAATCGCATACAGGAAGAAAAAAAAATACGCACGTACCGATAACCTTTAATCGGTGAGTTTTGTTCAATTTTGAAGAAATTAATTTATAGTACCTGACCCTAAACATTGAAATCGATATGTTGTTTATGTAATTATTACTTGCATTCAAGTCTATATAGATTTTAGCATATATTTTCGAACTTTTCTGCTAAGTATGAAAGGTTATATTTTTGGCATAGTGATGTATCGACCGCAGATCAATAACCTATCGACATTTACAGCTTTCTTATAGTTTGGCCCAGGACTGTCTCATTTTAATTGATGAGTACAGTCAAGGGCATAAATATATATACATTCCCAGTCTCAAAAATATGTGTACGCTCAGCTCAGACAATAAAATCGTGTTCACATATTTTTGAGCCATTTGTCTGGATTGATACTTTTGCCTTCGACTGTACCTATAGTTTTCTTTGTTCTTACTTACTGACAGATTGTGTTTGCCAGACTATAGTATAATACTAAAAACCGGTCAAGTGCGGGTCGGACGCGCGCACCAAGGGTTCCGTACTTTTTAGTATTTGTTGTTATAGCGGCAACAGAAATACATCATCTGTGAAAATTTCAACTGTCTAGCTATCACGGTTCATGAGATACAGCCTGGTGACAGACAGACGGACAGCGAAGTATTAGTAATAGGGTCCCGTTTTTACCCTTTGGGTACGGAACCCTAATAAAAAAGACATTAATGATCATTGATGAATGTTCCTTTTATTAATATTGTTGGTTTACCTATCTCACAAAACTCAACTTTTTATTTCAGATTTCCAAAGGACGAGGAATAGGGGATATTACTGCAATGTTCTGCCACCAGAGTGCAGCACTAGCTTATTTAGTGCACCGTAGAGTAACTTATTCATACTGTACCTTTAACAGGTTTTTGATAAGTTTTCAGGGGACCTACCGGAAAACTCGAATCCGAAATTTCGTTATCTAGCTGCCTCTTTATCGCTCGAATACGCAAGAGTGACAGAGATGTTAGATAACGAAAGTTCGATTTTCTTGTTTCGCGATAGATTGTTATAGTGGCGCCACCTACGCCGAGTTTCGCGTAATATTCCCTATTATTAAATAAAGAAGTTATATATTACACGAACGTTTTTTTTTTTCATTTCCTATTTGGTACATGACTAGAAACTATACTTAGTCTTTTAGCATTAGAAAAAACGGTAAACCATTTCCACGTGTCTTTTTATTGACAAGTTTTTTTATAAATATAGCAATATTTTACTTATGAAAGCAAAAGTATGTAAATGATCGTATATTGTATTTGTTGCGGCTTATTTTCAAAGTGTTTTTCGATAAAACGACACGTTAAGATCGCTCGCCTTCTTTCTAATGATAAAAAAACGTGAGGTATAGTTAGACGGTTCTGAGTGGTAGACTGCAAATGAGATAAAAGCTATATTAGGTACATGCATTAATCCTCATATCAGGCGGCTCTTTGATTCCAAGGATTGCATAATTTTTATACTTTTTAATGATTTTTAGAATATGAAAATTATAAAAAATATAAAAGTTATGCAATCCTTGTATTCAACGAGCCGCCTGCTACAGATTTCTTGAAATTGCCGCGTTTTTTCAGGTTCAACTTTCATTAGCCAGACTATTATCAATTTGCCAATTTCGGGATTATTCTATTACACTGCACATAAACTTATGCATAATTTATCGATATAAAAAGTCGACACAGTTACATCCCTAGCAAATTATCAAACTTATGACACCGTACGTAAATGAGAAATAACAAGCATATATGCATCTCTTTTCGGCACATTATCTAATTCGTAAGGAAGTAAAGTACGGGTATACATATTTGCGAAGCATTTTTGCCCGACTTCTATGCTTTAGTCATTATTCTGAGGCCAGCCCGCGCAGCATGGTTTCCCCTATCACTAAGTCCGTCACTTTCGCACTCGCATACTTGTTAGAACGTGACAGGCATGGTGATAAGCGTACCGTGCTAAGACTCCTGACCTTCGTCGGGTGACCTTGGTGCGGTGCGATGATGTGTTATGACTTATGCCATTATAGGGGTTTGGGGCAATGGTGAAGGGAGAACGAGCGACGATACTGAGCTAAACGAGCTAGCAAATAAAAATAAATTAATTCTGTCTGTTTATAAATCTCAGAAATGGGTTCTGAGAACAGGCGTGTAATTTATAAAGCTAATGACAAGAAAAAAATAGATCGTGACGCATTATTAATAACACAGTGTTTTGAAATCAGTTCAGATGTGGAAATGAAAGAAATTCCCCTAACAGGTGAAGAATATCTTCTAAAAGTTATCACTGAACGTGCTAACGTTGCCGCAGTTACTGTGTGTCATAAAGACATTACACAGTTCGCTAAAAACCAATCACTATTTTTCAAAGAGGTAAGTTTTTCGTTTTCTATATTATGCTTATGTTGTATTGATTCTGATACATATTTTCTTAATGTTACTATTATCATAATTATCATATCGACTGAAATCTTCCATAGGTGGACAAAAACTATCACCATATCTTTAAAAAATTTCAGCCTCCTGGGGCGAAAATCGCACCTGATAAACTCAAAACTACTATAGAATGGCAAAAATTTCAAATGTCAGACTTTGCAGAAGTTCGGTCATCTATGTCTAAGATAAAGGCTAACCTTTTAGAGAAAGGAATTGGGAAAAAAAGAGTGAAACCAATAGTAATTCATGAGCAATCGCTTGAAGGTTGGAAAGTATTTTTTGAAGAGCATGATTCCACTGTTACATGTATGCTGGGCTTTAGCCCCGAACAGTTGTACTCAGGTTTAGAACTGCTTACAGAAATATTGCAGGAGGTTCCACCAGGAGACACTATTGATCATAAAATAGGTAAGAAGAGAAAGAGTCAGTGTAGCCGTATTTTTTGACATTTAGATTTTTATTCTAGAAAGTTTCTAGACTAGTATTTTTTATACAATTTTGCTATTTATTAAGTTTGACATATCATAATAATTCAATGTTTTTAAGAATAATAATAACTGCATCAATAAATTGCTCCGATATTTAGATTAAGGTAATATTTAAAACTTGACAATTTAAAAGTGCTTGTTGCTAGGCGTATTTGAATAAAGAATATATTGAATTGAATTGAATTGAAGTGTTTTAAGTTTATCTGCAACTTAATATTTTGTTAGCTCTCTATGGTATTGATGAGTTGCAAGAAAACGTATTGTGATGCAAACTAGCAATAAGCGAGTCCAGTTGTCTGATTTGAATAATGCGAATAAACATACCTGGCATTTTACCACGGCTCCTGGGAGCCTGGGGTCCGCTTGACAACTAATCCTAAGAATCGACGTAGGCACTAGTTTTTACGAAAGCGACTGCCATCTGACCTTTCAACCCAGAGGGGGAACTAGGCCTTGTTAGGATCAGTCCGGTTTCCTCACGATGTTTTCCTTCACCGAAAAGCGACTGGTAAATATCAAATGATATTTCGTACATAAGTTCCGAAAAACTCATTGGTACGAGCCGGGGTTTGAACCCGCGACCTCCGGATTGAAAGTAGCACGCTCTTACCGCTAGGCCACCAGCGCTGCAATGCGAATAAACATACAAACGAGTTAATTCGAATCAAGATTCTGTGCAACTAAACTGAACTTGACCACATTCCTTAAGTCATTTCAATTTAACTTACTGAGATAAAGGATAAAATCAGTCAAAAATTAAATAAAAATCGGCAGTAGTATGTTATCTGATCCGCTGACTCGGCGAATGACTCGTTGAGCAGAGTTAACTCGATGCTATTGCACTGCTGCTATGGCCATCCAAACTTAACCATAATTTCTTGTCCCAGAGGTTCTTTTTAGAACAACTGCCACTTGATTCGCCATCACGCCTTACCTTGTCATACACAAACCGTCAAGTCAACTCGAGTTTCAACTTGAATCAGCGGCCGAATCAATTCAAGTTATTTGAATTGAAAAAAAGTCACATTGCTAGTGCAAACCAAACCAAACTATTATTTTGATAATCTATTAAACCATAATTATTAATTTGCAGGTCAATGGATCTACGCTTTCTTAGCATGTTTAACACATCCTCCACTTTCAGAAACTGTTAGTCTCTTGAGAGATCTTGCCAGAACTTGTGCTGAAATAAGGTTTGTTCCATATTCTTTCAGTTACTTCAATATGTGACAGTTAGATGATTAAACCAGGGGGGGGGGGACAATAGAAATGTAGTTAAAGTCAGTAAAGATGCAGGCGATTTCTATATCTAGCTCCCAGACAACCTACTTTTGAAACTACTTAAAATATGGAGCAAACATTAAACACGACAATAGGGAAATTAGCCTCCCAATATTACAACACCTGGAGCCATCATCGTTGGCGCTCACTGCAGCGAGGGATGAAAATACATTTTTATGTTCGAAAATATAATAGTGCAATTTTAATTTTTTTCACGACAAACATATCTGATGTCATTCTGAAAAAAATCGTAGGATTTTATTCCGCTAAAGACACGTGTGAGGAACTAGAGCGCATCTATGGAGGTACCTGCTTAGACAAGAGATAATACATGTGTCTGAAATTCTGAAGCTACAAGATGGATCCGGATTATCACATCATTATTCATGTATTTTAAAGGGTGCCCTATTGATATGCCGAAAAAAAATTCGCCGATTTTTGTTTCGCCGACAACGATTCGCCGACGGGTTCTTTGGCCGAGTAACGATTGGCAGAATCTCATTACGCATAAAAGTCATTTGCAAGAGTAGTCAATAAGCAGAGCAATTGATACGCATATTTACTATTCGTAGAATAATCATTTGGAAACTGTCATAATTACCCGAGAAACCATAGGTCGGAACACAATAGGTCAAATGTTCATTTGGCATTAATATTGATTAGCGGAACTTCTCTCTTATTTATGGCTAGACTAGGACATGACATGACTAACCTACACAATAAATTTTAGTTTGAGTCTGATAAAGATGGTTTTGATACATTTATTTGTCTACTTATGTTCACTAACAGAAGTTACCATAAAATTAAAACCTATATTGTATAGGTTTTAATTTAACCTATACCTATACTATGCTTTTGTTCATAGTTAGGTTAAAAATTGGTTTAGGTTAAAAATTCGGTTGTGGTTTAGGGTTCCGTACCCAAAGGGTAAAAACGGAACCCTATTACTAAGACTCCTCTGCCCGTCTGTCTGTCTGTCACCAGGCTGTATCTCATCAACCGTGATAGCTAGACAGTTGAAATTTTCACTGATGATGTATTTCTGTTGTCGCTGTAACAAGAAATACTAAAAAGTACGGAACCCTCGGTGGGCGAGTCCGACTCGCACTTGTCCGGTTTTTAAGTAAAGCCTGACCAGAAATATACGATCACGCGCCATGTTGCGGAATTTCACTGGAACTAATTTTTTCTTACTATACTGAACTGTCACCCTATACATGAGAATGAACAACGCCCTCTTGACAATGATCATATATTACTGGTCAGGCTTTATGTTCACTGATTACTCCGAGACTAGTGGTTCGATTTGTTTTTTTTTTGTTTCTGTTTGAAAGGAGGTACCTTCAAGGTGGTCCCATATTAATCTGGTTCTGATCTGAGTGATCTGATGATGGGAACGTTGAGGAATTGAGGGAACTTTCAAATTTTAAAGGCACGTGTATAGTGATTTCGTTGTTTTCTAAAGTAACTAAAGCATTTCCTCCCGAAAACCACCAATCTGATGTAGTGCAACTGTAGCCTTACCACGAGTTTGGCACTACATACACGCTAACGTCTTCGTAACTTACTTTTTATAAATATACTTAACGCATATACTTAAAAAAGGATTATATTTTATTTCATCCTTTTTTAAGACGGTTTTTTTTTGTAAGAAGCTTTTATTTCGAAAATAACGATGTATAAAATGTGAAACGTTATTCGACTAAACATTGCTTAAACGAAAAGATTACTCTGCCAAATGAAAATCGTCTAATAATAGTTCTGCTAATTTACACAGAAGCGAACTGAACAGTATGCGAACAAAGAGTTTGCGTAACGTCACAGATTAATAAATAGTTACTACGTAACAGATACATCATTCCGATACAAAAGCGAAAATACCTACGCTATAATAGCCTACAAAATCTTAATAATAATACCTGCTGCTCAGGACGAGAAGAAATGTACCATAAGTACGCGCACAAAGTCGAGACTGCATTGCTCGCCGGGCGAGCCACGTGCCAACGCGTCATCGTAAGAATGCGCTAAGGTTGTACTGTTACTTATGTTATTATTGTAATAAAACGAATATTGCGAATCAACCATATTTTATATTAGTCAATCAAATATTTAAAAACAACATAATACCTGACTCAAAAAACTCCTTAATTTACGATTTATCTACTTATGTTCAAAGAAATAAATAGTGAAAAATTCATAAAGATAGATTTAAAATACTACTCATTCGTCTCTCGGAAATGAAAAAACCGGCCAAGTGCGAGTCGGACTCGCCCACCGAGGGTTCCGTACTTTTTAGTATTGTTATAGCGGCAACAGAAATACATCATCTGTGAAAATTTCAACTGTCTAGCTATCACGGTTCATGAGATACAGCCTGGTGACAGACGGACAGCGGAGTCTTAGTAATAGGGTCCCGTTTTTACCCTTTGGGTACGGAACCCTAAAAAACGACATATTTTCTTTTGTTTTTTGACTTTTACACCCATCTACTGCACAATAATTACGTGGTTTCGGCATTTCGAAGCGTAAGCGCGGGAAACGTTCGGTGCGAGCGCTCAGGCGGGCGTTCGGCGGCCCTCTGTCGATTGTATCGTCGACGATACGCCGAGCGGTAGGCATATAGCACGTGGCCTTGAGCGAGTGAAGGAGGCCTGGTAACGTTAGTCGACCAAAAGTTACATCTGCAAATAAATCACTCTGCGAACCGATGTTCGGCGAATCGTCTGCGAATCGATAATCTGCTAAAAATGATTCGGAGAATCATTAGGTACCCCGCATTTAGACACTTGTACTATTGTTCTGTGTTAGAGCACTAACATCCTGGACGCTTCGGACCTTTGGTCCTACGCGGAGCTCGGGCTTCGCGTTTAGACACTTGTACTATTGTTATGTGTTAGAGCACTAACATCCTGGACGCTTCGGGCTTTCGGCCTTACGCGGAGCTAGGCCTTCGGCCTTCGCATTTAGACACTTGCGTTATTGTTCTGTATTTAAGCACTAATCTTCTGGACGCTTCGGACTTTCTTCGACTTCGACTTTAAACTGCGTCCGGACCTAGATATGTCCTTAAACTACGTCCAAAAGAGAGGTATGGGCACTGTGAATGACATCTCGCTTTGTGTGGTAGGGCACAGGTCATTCCAGATCTAGAGCAGAGCCCAACTGGGGAAGTACCTCCACCTTACAGAAAATCGCAGCCAAATAACACTAGACCCTACTCATAGTGTTGTGTTTCTGCCGGTAAGTAAGGTTGCCAGAGCTCAACGAGGGAGAGGAGTGTTAGGGTCGGCAACGCGCGTGTAATATCTCCGGTGTTGCAGGCGTCCATAGGCTACGGTAACTGCTTACCATCAGGCGGGCCGTATGCTTGATTGCCACCGACGTGGTATAAAAAAAAACATGCACCAATGAGGGGGGCTTTTACCCGAAGGGGGTCCACACAGATTATTTAATATTAATAATGAATGTATTGCATGCTGTTGACAATTTTAAATTATATAATTATTCAAATCTTACTTTATATTCATGATTTTGCAATTGTACGTTTTATTAATTAATATTATTCCTAAATTAATGTAATTGATTTCTACTGCTTTTATTAATTAATATTATTCCTAAATTAATGTAAGTGATATATAGCATGTAAGGTTATAAATCGATATATCTCTTTCACTGCATTCAATCTGTATGGAAATTTAATAAAGCTTTATTCATTCATTCATTCATTCATTCAATGCGAGGGGGACCGGAAGTCTCTGGTAAGAAAGTCCATAACCATGTTAAAAAGTAGAGGGCTCATGGCGGAACCTTGATGGACGCCGACTTTGACTTCGAAGGTTTTGCTTTCTCCTGCCAAGCTTCTTACTTTCGTACTACTCCGAATGTACATGTCCTGAACAAGAGCTACGTAATGTTCAGGTATTCCTTGTGCCCTCATTGCTTTCCAGACAAGATCTCTTGGAACCCGGTCAAAAGCCTTTTCAAGGTCAATAAAAATCATGTGTACGTTTTCGTGATTTGACCGGTATTTTTCCATAACGATACGGATGCCTTGAATGGCAGTGATTTAATTAACAGAAGTATTTATGCAGTAAAACTCGTTTCTCTCTTCTTCTTCTTCCTGCCCTTATCCCACGTTATGTGGGGTCGGCACAACTTTAAAATGGGTACCTAATGATTCTTCGAATAATTTTTAGCAGATTATCGATTCGCAGACAACGATTCGCCGAACATCGGTACGCAGAGTGATTTATTTGCAGATGTAACTTTTGGTCGACTAACGTTACGCAGACTCTTTGTTCGCATACTGTTCAGTTCGCTTCTGTGTAAATTAACAGAACTATTATTGGACGATTTTCATTTGGCAGAGTAATCTTTTCGTTTAAGCAATGTTTAGTCGAATAAAGTTTCACATTTTATACATCGTTATTTTCGAAATAAAAGCTTCTTACAAAAAAAACCGTCTTCAAAAAGGATGAAATAAAATATAATCCTTTTTTAAGTATATGCGTTAAGTATATTTATAAAAAGTAAGTTACGAAGACGTTAGCGTATATGTAGTGCCAAACTCGTGGTAAGGCTACAGTTGCACTACATCAAATTGGTGTTTTTTTGGGAGGAAATGCTTTAGTTACTTTAGAAAACAACGAAATCACTATACACGTGCCTTTAAAATTTGAAAGTTCCCTCAATTCCTCAACGTTCCCATCAACAGATCACTCAGATCAGAACCAGATTAATATTGGACCACCTTGAAGGTACCTCCTTTCAAACAGAAACAAAAAAAACAAATCGAACCACGGGTCTCGGAGTAATCAGTGAACATAAAGCCTGACCAGTAATATATGATCATTGTCAAGAGGGCGTTGTTCATTCTCATGTATAGGGTGACAGTTCAGTATAGTATGAAAAAATTAGTTCCAGTGAAATTCCGCAACATGGCGCGTGATCGTATATTCCTGGTCAGGCTTTACTTAAAAACCGGACAAGTGCGAGCCGGACTCGCCCACCGAGGGTTCCGTACTTTTTAGTATTTCTTGTTACAGCGACAACAGAAATACATCATCAGTGAAAATTTCAACTGTCTAGCTATCACGGTTGATGAGATACAGCCTGGTGACAGACAGACAGACGGACAGAGGAGTCTTAGTAATAGGGTTCCGTTTTTACCCTTTGGGTACGGAACCCTAAACCACAACCGAATTTTTAACCAAAACCAATTTTTAACCTGACTATGAACAAAAGCATAGTATAGGTATAGGTTAAATTAAAACCTATACAATATAGGTTTTAATTTTATGGTAACTTCTGTTAGTGAACATAAGTAGACAATTAAATGTATCAAAACCATCTTTATCAGACTCAAACTAAAAGTTATTGTGTAGGTTAGTCATGTCATGTCCTAGTCTAGCCATAAATAAGAGAGAAGTTCTGCTAATCAATATTAATGCCAAATGAACATTTGACCTATTGTGTTTCGACCTATGGTTTCTCGGGTAATTATGACAGTTTCCAAATGATTATTCTACGAATAGTAAATATGCGTATCAATTGCTCTGCTTATTGACTACTCTTGCAAATGACTTTTATGCGTAATGAGATTCTGCCAATCGTTACTCGGCCAAAGAACCCGTCGGCGAATCGTTGTCGGCGAAACAAAAATCGGCGAATTTTTTTTCGGCATATCAATAGGGCACCCTAAATGCGACCTCCAGATGAGAACAGCCGGAAAACAGTTTTGCCCAACCTGAAAAGGCGACAGAATGCTCGGCCAATTATCAAAAATTTTCAGTTTTTAGATTTTTCTCTTTGTATACGCCTAATAGTCTACCTTCATGCCAAACATCAAGTTTCTGGGTCATCTAGAAGTGGGTTAGGTTTTTGGTCTGTAGGTCTTTATCAATCTAATAAGTTCATATATGTTTTTTTTATCGAATTATCAATAATATTCCGATTTCAGATTTTTTCTGTATATTTATTTTATAGTCTACCTTGATGCCAAATATCAAGTTTCTAGGTTATCTAGAAGTGGGTTAGGTTTTTGACCTAGTCTTAATTTAATCTAAATATTCTCAATATACGACTTAAAAAAAACCATTTATTTCGAACGATATTACAATCCATATTTTGTTAGTTACAAATATACTTAAATTACTGTTAGTAACTCAAATCTTGCAAGTTAAATTTGACCCACTTCCCGGTTTCCGATGAAGCTGAAAATTTGCACACATATGTAGGTAGGATGATATTATGGTGCCATCGAGCTGATCTGATGATGGAGACAGGAGGTTGTCATAGGAACTCTATGATAAAACAACGCAACCTAATTGAGTTTGGGGTTTTAAGAATTGTCTCGATGAGTATTAGTTGTCTGTGGAAAGAAAAGTACAGTCAGCGATAAAAGCTTGTACCAAAAATTAAATGTTTGCCAAAAACTTATTTAAACGTCATAACTTAATATAAGTTTGACGTTTAAAATAACACTTGCACGGTGTGGGCTATTAAAATCGCTGCCAACGTGGCTTGGTCTAACTCTAATATTGTTTAAATTGTAGTGTGCACCAATATAATTCCCTTAGTTCATTTATTGCACAATGTACTATTATTCCCTTAGCTCCTTTATTGCACAATGTACTGTACTTTCAGGTCGAGTATAGATCAAGAAGAAGAAGATGCGTATATGAAGGCAGCACCCATGAATCTCTTTATTTGCATAGTTGCCAGGTACTTTGAACAATATGATTTAGCAGATTAATTTTATTTTAATATAAACCTGTAATATTGTGTTAGCTTCATACACAGATTTTTAAACAATAGTTGTCACTTCTGTGTACAATATTTAACAGCCTGTGTCATCCATCACACACATTGATAGAAAAAGAATACCTACCGTACCTACCCCTTACAAAATTATATAACTAACATAACTTTTTATGTCTATATTATTTTGGATTAAATATAACCGTTTTTCGAGGAACGTATAGAGGAATATTTCGAGTCCAGCCGAATCTTGACCTACCTTGAGATCACTATTGAGTATTGATTTTTTCTTAGTAATTTGCCCTACCAGGTATTATTTCTCATGCTCTGAAAGAGGCGGGTCATCGTTGTTCTAAAAGGTGTGCTAGTGCTAGTACAGGAAAAATAGCATATTTTGGCGGCAAAAGGTGTACATCCATGAAACTTTGTTTTTTATCTTTATCTTGGAACTAGAAATGAGGATCTGCCGAGTCCTATCAACATTTAGAGTTCTGACCCCCTTTTCGGGGGGTATGGTCAGGGGGTTAATTTAAAAAAATGCACAGTTTACAAACTGGGCAAGTGAGGTGTCATTTTCGTGTAATTTTTGCGCTGAATCGAATGAGACCATATTCATACTTATAGGGTCAATATTTTGCGAGATGTATGGTTTTTATTAAAAAAAAATAAAAATTAAATATTTTAAGACCTACTCTACCTATTGTAGAGAGTATGGACAGAGTACTGATCTATGGTTTAAGTTTGGGTGGTTAAAAGACTGGGCTATTACAAAGAAGTCCGGACACCTGCCATAACATTGCTTGCACAAGTTATCGAGGCAGGCGGTGACTCGCCACTCGTTAGATGGGCACCTGATGCGCCATCGTAAAGAAAAAGATGGCCAGACGCAACACCGGAGTGAGCGGCTCAGGGGTGTCGAGAGGTGTGCTGCGCTTTCTCCGAAGTTACTCGCGGCGTTATGCCCTTTAACACTTCCACTCCTGGAGCATATAACTCTTACGACTCCCCTCTGGACGGCCAATGAAGGCAAGCCAGAGCTGAGAGTCCTGCGGGTCCCCTTGGGGTCCACTCCGACCGACGAAGACACGCCGGAGACGGAGACCCTGACCGACTCTCTGGAGCACTCGGGTCCGTGGGGTCGTCACTCCCCAACAGCTCGCCACAAGCTGCCCTGCGGGCTATTACTATTATTATTATTTTATTTATTTACAAGAACGGTTTACACCAATTACACTTGCAATTTACGTAATATTAACACACTAATACAAAAGTAACAGTGCAGAAATTATTCATCAGCTCTTTCACTCGTTCATATTCTCACAGTAAGCGAGGCACCTGGACGCTAGCTGAGACCGAATCAGTAAATAAATCTACTTGTAGATCGTTACTCAGAAACCCGTTCAACGAGCTGATCATATCGCACAAGGGTGAGTGGCGGCGAGCCGCGGTAGCACGCGGGCCTGCGCTGTTTGAAAGCTGCAGGTAGGGGCGCCGGCGAGATCTGTTCGACGGAACAATGATGCGGTTGAGGATGTTGTGCAGTTCCATGCTGTTAATTAAGTTTCGGAGCACCTTGCAGGACGTAATCAACCGCGTATTGCTCCTACGCACCTCGAGCGAATTGAAGCCCAACACGCCGAGCAAAAACTGTGTTGGGTACATGTAGGGGTAATAGCCATATACTTTTTTATATAGAAAACGTAGAAACGCTTTTTGTACTTTTTCCAGCATCAGACCTTGAATAACTTCTGACGCGGACACGATATATGCGTTGACTTTTTAAGAGAACCTTTAATACGTCATAAAGAAGGTGTATACGAGTTTCCAGCTTATTATCTCTCATTCCGAGGTGAAACCCTTAATTTGCGGGTGTTGCTTATTTCGTCGAAGTTAAATTTTTCTATGTCTCACCCGCTTGATTTATTCTCTTTCATTAAAAAACAAATGTGGATTTTTTTCAGAATTTTCAGTTACATTTTAGGGGTCCCTACCGAATTTTGAAAATTTGGACCCTTAATACAAAATGTTTTTTTTTCTCCTTTTTAGGACTCCGTAGCCAAATGGCAAAAACGGAACCCTTATAGATTCGCCATGTCTCTCTGTCTGTCTGTCCGTCCGTCCGTATGCCACAGCCACTTTTCTCTAAAACTATAAGAACTATACTGTTGAAACTTGGTAAGTGCGCGAGTCCGACTCGCACTTGGCCGGTTTTTTCTTTATGAGACCGGGTCAGGTGCACATTATGCAGTTTAACATAATTTTTTTAAAGCATATTATGCGTGTTTTCTGTTTTAGGCGTTATAAATATTGATTCAGCAGTGCGCACTCCTAAAATAGGAATAAACAATATTTAAATAGTATTTTATACAATCGTGATATAATAGAGAGCTTTTCAGTCGAGTACCGTGTTTAAGCAACGAAGCTTGCTGAGTTGCTTAAGTTAAGGTACGAGATTGAAAAGCTTGATTATATCACTATTGTATACAATACTTTTTCTACGAGACAAAAAAATACTACTTTCAACCAGTAGATTCATATAGGTAAACAAATCAAAAGTATACAGCTAAAATACGCGAGCTGCCGCACCCGCGATACCTTCATACTCGTGCGCGCCCCGGCCGCCGGGCCCGGCGCCCCCGGCGGGTTGGTCAACGACACCTCCACGTAACTCATGAGGCCATGGTACTTGCTCCTTGCTAAATTCAATTTTAAAACAGTTTTTTCTCGATTTTGGCGACCGTAGCCTATGGAGACTAACAAGCAACGCTATGCGGTTTTCGTAGGGTATGGATGTTGCTATATGAAGTGTGTCACATGCGCGTTTCTGACTTACGAAGCAATTCTTTCTACTACAACATAAAACAAAATGTTTTTGTTGGCCAACCAATCACAAAGCAGATGCGACGCAGCAGCGTGTTTAAGTAGGATAATTTGCATTGAATCGAGTCTCCTTAAACAAGAAATATTTTATCAAAATGTATGAAGTTCTATTTTCAAAAGTTTTATTTTTGACTAAACCGTATCGATAAAATTCTTAAGGGGCCCACTGACTATCAGTCCGCCGGACGATGTCGGCCTGTCAGTTGTTCGGAACTGTCAAATTTTTGTTCTTACTGACAGGCCGATATCCAATGTAATTCATGTTTCATAATTATGACGTGTTTGTTGCTAGTATAGGTAAGGTAAGTACCTTAGGTACTTATTAATCTTATTATTAATCAAATTGGCTATGAGTTGTTATTTTAAAGTGATTTACCTCTACCCAAAATAAAAAATATATAGAAAAAAAACTTTAATTTTATTGGCCAACCATTACAATGATCATAATATATACTTACCTATGCATTTGCAATTTTATATCATATCATATACTTACCTATGCATATTTGCAAAATATGTTTAGGTATGCCATCAATACTGTTTTATTTCGCCAGTCGCAAACTAGGGAATCCTAGGCGACGAAATAGTAATAGGATGAACGAATACCTTGCGATTTGCTTTATAACGTCACTTTTACTTTATGTTATGTACTGTCTGCGCGCCAATTTCGTGCATTCGGAGGTCCAGGAAGTGGGGGGGGGGGGGGGGGGTGCGCCGCGCCCGTACGTACAAAATGACACCACTCTGTCATGACGCCCAACATTCCTAACATTCCTCAGCCGTGCATGGAATTCGCGCGCGGACAGTAGGTAGCGCGTCTTGGTGAACCATGGTTCCATCTTGTTAACGTACATATAAATCGGTAAACGCGCCGATGCTGAAATTACTAGGGTCCTACTAACGAATGATCAAATCCATTATTTTTCACTCAAAACAGTCTTGCATATTTATCGTTTTTCCGGACTTTATCGTAGATTAAAGAAGTGGGAGATATCGGTGCGGGGTATCTTGGGTTGGTTTCATACCAAGTTTGATTCGCTAAAGCGGGATCACATTGGAACCAGCCGATCTGAAAATATCATAATACTTTAATATACCATTTTAGAGATCGTTGCTGCTCCACCTGGGTACTGCACCTCGCGCCATATTGTGTAGGAAATGAAGCAAGTTGTTGTATGGAGACCCATGCATTAATTCCTCAGTCGATGAAATTTTGCTTGGTTATTGTATAGTATGAGCCGAAACTAACATATAAATATCCAAAAAAAAAAACACTCCTAAGTTAGGTATTTATACGTAAAAGTACAAATCTGTTTATATATTGAACCGAGTAATTAATTCCTCCGTCCAAAATTATTTTACCAAATAAGTTATTTGTATCAATATGTGATACTAGAAAAAAATCTAAAACTTGTCAAACATGAGAATATTTTTTTATGATAATTCATTTTTTTGACTCATTTTCATTGGAAAATTGCTGTCATTTTTTTCTTCTTATATGATCTTAGAATATAATTTGGCGTAGTGGATAAGAAAATCCAAAAAAAATGCATACCCAAATTTATGTATTTTAGAACTATTAAAAATTGAGAGTGGAAAATTTCTCAGTCTGATTTATTTTTATTTATATACTAAGTAGTCACGTATACACTTAAATCCAAAATATCCAAAAGATGTATCATCCAGAACACCGAAATTTTGGAAGCGAAGATAAATCCATCCCGCGGTTACGCAATAATGTACCGTCTTCCTTTAGCAGTTAAGTGCAGATTAGCGTCCCGACCCGACCGCGTGACCCGCAGCCCGCACTTAAGAAGGGAGTTGACGTTGTTACTGATCTGTGATTCTTTACACCACATTTAGTGATTTTTACAAGCTTTTATTTAACTTGCAATGTACCTACTATGTAAGTAAATATGTATGTAGTTATGTAACTATGTTTGTACGGGTCAAATTTAACTTTGACCCGTACAAACATAGTTTCACTTTCCGGTTTCCGATGGAACTTAAAATTTGCACATATGTAAGTCGGGTGACAATGCAATATTATGGTGCCATCGAGCTGATCTGATGATGGATACAGGAGGTGGCCATAGGAACTCAGTGATAAAACAATGCAACGTTTGGGGTTTTTAGAATTGTCTCAATAAGTATTAGTTGCCTGTGGAAAGAAAAGTACAGTCAGCGATAAAAGCTTGTACCAAAAATGAAATTTTTGCCAAAAACTTATTTGCGTTTTCTTTGTACCGATTAATATATACTTACGTAGTTTCATATATAGGCCACCAAACGAAGCCCAAAAATTGCCATTCAGGGGAAATAATTCGTGTGTAAGCGTATTTTGGCATAGTTGTAGATAAAGGTGCCTGAAACAACATACCAAAAGTACTGATGGATGGGGGTAAAACTAACGGGTAGAGGGAGGTGTAAAGGTCTCTTTTTACGGTTCCGTACCCAAAGGGTAAAAACGGGACCCTATTACTAAGACTCCGCTGTCCGTCTGGCCGTCCGTCCGTCTGTCCGTCTGTCTGTCACCAGGCTGTATCTCATGAACCGTGATAGCTAGACAGTTGTAATTTTCACAGATGATGTATTTCTGTTGCCGCTATAACAACAAATACTAAAAAGTACGGAACCCTCGGTGTGCGAGTCCGACTCGCACTTGGCCGGTTTTTTTAGTTTTTCGTAAATAACTCGTAAACGGTGGCATAACTAAAAATGTCCTTTTACCTAAATAATCGACATAAAATTGCCTACAAAAAAAAATCATACACTTTTTCGCTAAGATCAATATTTAAAAAGATATTAAACGAGAAAGTTAATTAAAATCAATTCTATTTTTTTTTATTTTAGTAAATAACTCTTAAACGATGGCCAATAGCAAAACATGTTGTTGGACGTAAATAATCTACACAAAATTTACTACAAAAACGACTGCATACTTTTTGCTAGGATTAATATTTAAAAATATATTAAAGAGGGAATGTTAAATGTGTTAATTCTTAGGTTCCTTTTTTTCAGTTTTTCGTGAATAATTTGTAAAGCTATAGCAAAAATAATTTTATACAAAAATAATTTACACAAAAGTTTCTACAAGGAACATGTGAAACCCTTTTAGCTAGGATCAATATTTTAAAAAGATATCAAAGTGGGATAGTTAGTTATTATCAAATTTTAAGTACTTTTTTAGGTGTTCGTGAATAGATCGTAAACGGTGGCCCATAGCAGAAAAGATTCTGGTAAATAAATAATCTACATAAAATTTCATACAAAAAACATTCCGAAAACTTTTCTGTAGGATCAATATTTAAAACGAAATTAAAGGAATAAAGTTAATTACAATCAATTCAGTCACTTTTTTTTTAGTTTTTCGTAAATATCTCGTAAACGGTGGTCCATTGCAAAAAAAAATATACATAAATAATTTACATAACATTTTCTACAAAAAAGGTTTATTACACTTTTTCGCTAGGATCAATATTTAATGAGGTATTAAAAGGGGAAATTAAATTATAATCAATTCTACACATTATAAGTGTTCCACATGTTTCTTGTAGGAAATTGTATGCCAATTATTTGTTTAAGAATTTTTTTTGCTATTGCTCATACTTCAAAAATTATTTACGAAAATCTTAAAAAGGGACCTGAGCTGAGAATTGATTATAATTTACTTTCCCTCTTTAATATCTCATTAAATATTGATCGTAGCTAAAAAGTGTAAAATACCTTTTTTGTAGCCAATTTTGTGAATTAAATTTGTGTATTTTTTTTTGCAATGGACCACCGTTTACGAGATATTTACGAAAAACTTTAAAAAGTGACCTCTGAATTGATTGTAATTAACTTTATTCCTTTAATTTCCTTTTAAATATTTATCCTAGAGACAAATTTTCGGAATGTTTTTTGTAGAAAATTTTATGTAGATTATTTATTTACCAGAAACTTTTCTGCTATGGGCCACCGTTATTTACGAAAAACTAAAAAAGGACTTTAAACTTGATAATAATTAACTTTCCCGCTTGAATATCTTATTAAAATATTGATGCTAGTGAAAAGTGTACCACATGTTTCTTGTAGGAAATTATATGTAAATTATTTGTGTATCAGATTTCTTTTTGCTATATAGGTCATACTTTACCAATTCTTTACGAAAAACTGAAAAAAAGGAACCTTACAATAGATTAAAATTAACATTCCCTCTTTAATATCTTTTTAAATATTAATCCTAGCAAAAAGGCTGCATAGTCTTTTTTGTAGTAAATTTTGTGTAGATTATTTACGTTCAACAACATTTTTTGCTATTGGCCACTGTCTACGAGTTATTTAGAATTGATTTTAATTAATTTTCTCGTTTAATATCTTTTTAAATATTGATCCTAGCGAAAAAGTGTATGAAATCTTTCTTATAGGAAATTTTGTGTAGATTATTTATGTAGCAGGACATTTTTTGCTATTAAATTAAATTAAATAATCATTTATTTTCAGGCATATAGAAGTGTTAGTAACAAAAAACTTAAATACTAATGTTAAACAGTACAATTAATTAAAACCTACCATGCAAATCAATATACTTAGAGCTAGGACTAGGGCTATGGGCCACCGTTTAAGTTCTTTACGAAAAACGAAAAAAAGACAAATTGATAATAATTAACTTTACCGCTTGAATCACGGAGTAGGATGGAGATGGCAAGTGGGCGTTCCCGTCTATCCGACAGTTAGTAGCGACCGACTCACTTTATGCACAGACTATGCTCAGTTGTTGTGTAAACTTCATGCTCGAATGACATTCACGTCGTACGTACGCTCGTCTAACAAAAATTGATAATTAAATTTAAAATGCCGTATTGTGCAGTATTAAGCTGCAGAAATCACAGCGGTTTAAAAAATCTTTCACGTGGAGGTATTTCCTATCACCGGTGGTTATTTATTTAAATATAATCCGATAAATACGAAAAATCTGTTTATTTTGTATTATTTACGAATGTTCGTTAAGTAAATCTATATTTTATCAGTTAAAACTTAGAGTTCACAATCCTTTGTCACTATTCTTTACGTTTATCTGGAATATTCGCTATCCTAAATGTCAAATAACTTCGCTACTCAGATGCTGCGCAATGTCGATATTTATATCGATAAAGTTAAAGTTACGATATTTCAAGTTTGATGTTTGGTTCGGTAATAAATTATTATTTTAGACACGTTTCTAATTATTATTTGGGATAATCAATGTCTTAGTAAATATGGCAGCTCTGGTCATCAAGCACTAAGTTAAGTCGGGGTTATTTCATGGCAACCTTTCAAACCTTCGTATTCTTTTACATACGTTTTTGTTTTTTACACCCATCATATTTTCATCGTTAATATAATTAGACTAGGTACTTAATGCACTTATGCGTACAATGCATGCAATGTGCCATGAATAAACGTTTTATATTTTCTATTTCTTTATTATTAATTATTGTAGGTTACCATAAGATGCCGATATTAAAAATAAATGGATCAATGCTACTGGGCAAGAAAATTAGTTTCCGCAAAAATATAGCACCATTTGCTAGGAGCATTTCTTAGAGAAAGATTTCTGGGGATAAAATTGCCATACATCGCATCTAGCGTCCACACGCCTAAAACTTAGTTACTAATTTAGTAATTATTAGTGACATTCGGGCTCACTAAATTAATAAAAAGTGTTCCGTACCACGCAAACTAGCGTCAAATATTGGAATTTTGCCGCCCCCCTTCCTGATTTGATAGGTCACAATCTTACAATCAAATCAAGTGGGATCGATGAGCCAGTTTCATGTATGCTTTCACACCATACAATTAATTTGACAATTTAATCAGGTTGTCCCGTCTAGATTGGACTTAAATGCTGCTACAAGTAAATATATTGTTAAAGACGAATACTTACCTATGTAAGTAATTGCAGATTTGTGATTACAAAATAACAGCAATACCGAGTTAATAGACCTTTAAAGAACTATGATTTTATCTGTTTGAGTTTAAGATATATTTAATGTTCACATTAACAACCTAGTTGGTCAATTAATAAGAAACAAATTTCTAGTTAGATATTTGTTGTACTGTACTACATATTATTTTTCATACAATCACGATTATCACTACCTATATTATAATCATAAATAAAGTATCATCTAAATGTGTTAAAACATACGGTAATGAAATATCAATCCCTAACTGAACACACAAATATCGATAAAACACTCCGATTACACTGTCCCCTCCCTATATCGTCGAATGGAAAGAAGTTCCAACGGTTAGCTACTCGCAGGCGTGTAGAGATCTCGAAAAGACCAGTGTAACTAGTGATGGGCAGCGGTAACATTCCCGCTACCAGTAAGTTTCCATTTGGAAATGTTACTAGTAAGTTACCAATGTTACCAGTAACATTCCCAAAAGCCGGTAACATACGAAACTGATGATAGTGATGATTTATATGAGATAAAATAAGGTTCAAAACTTATTTTTTTAGTACAACTTACTCAAAAATATGTCCCATAGTTCTTAATTCGCTGGCATAAGAGCTATGGGATCAATTTTATAAATTTGGTATACAGATAGTGAGTACCGGGGAAGGACATAGGATACTTTTTTATCCCAGAACTCACCCTTTAAGGGGATGGAAAGGGGAGTTGACACTTGTATGGGGAATCAATAACCGCTGAACCGATTTAGATGAAGTTTGGTATGGAGATAATTTGGGTCCTGGGGAAGGACATAGGATAGATATTCGCGGGCTTGGTTTCCGCAACTCGACGTCTTACTATTGCGCCTATTTTGCGTGAGGGACACAGGATAGGTTTTACCCTAGAAATCAACTCTAAAGGGGGTGAAAAGGGGAGTGGAAATTTCTATGGAACCCAATAAAACCGAAATTTGATATGGAGATAGTCTTAATTGTTGGGGAGGGTGTAGAGTAGTTTTAATTCCCGAAGTCATCCTGATCTCTTCTCCACTCTTCTAACACTCACTCAAAGTGCCGCTGGTAATGTATGATGGAGGCAGCTCAAGACCTGGAACACCTGGAGTGCTCCTGGGTGCAACGGGTCAGGGGTAACAATCGCTCAACGATGTTTTGCATTTTACTTAGAATGGAAACCTAAACTTATAAGAAGCAAACAGACAACCACCTTCTTGTGGCACCTTGAATGTACTCATTACGGATGCAGGAAGTTTCCCGATGACTTACTCCTTCCGCCCCGTCCGTCCCGCCGCGCCGCCCGCACTCGCCTAGGTACCGATTGACGACGATCGAGATGGCACCAAATCAAATTTAAAAATCTATTAGGATAACGCGGGTCTCCATACCTCATAAGCAAAATTAGAACCCTTATAGGATCACGTGTGGCTGTCTGTCGGTCCGTCTGTTACAACCGATTTGCTCCGAAACTACTGGACCGTTTGAATTTCAATTTGGCACAAATACGAGTACTTTCAAGAATTTTCATGAGCACATTACTCTATTTCAAAATCGATGCGATTTTCGTGATTAACGTCCCAAAAAACCATAAAAACGACACCCATATTGATATTTAGACATTTCAACCCCATTGCACCCCAACAGGGGAGATGGTTTTTTACGTCCGTCACGTTGGATTATAAAATCGTTCTTGTTTTCCTAATTAGCAACCCGATAAACCATAGAAACAATACCCATGTTGATTTTCAGACTTTGTCACCACATTATCCCCTATTAGGGGGGAAACAAAAAAACCTGTAACACGTGTTTATTCATTTATCGTTAGGAATACTCCTGTGAAGTTTCGAATATAATAGTCTAACTAATCTTGTTTCCCCATACAAACTTTGAACCCCTATTTAACCCCCTTGGGGGGTGAATCTTGATAAAATCATTTCTTAGTGCACCTCTAGACCTTATAAGAAACCTACGTGCCAAATTTGAAATCTCTAGAACCAGCGGTTTGGGTTGTGTGTTGATATGTCAGTCAGGCAGTCAGTCAGTCAGTTTCTTCTTTTATATATTTAGATATTGATTGGTTTATTCTAATAATTAAAATTATTTATAAGTACACATATTTTCTTTTACTTTATTTCCAGTCTTCACTTTTAATCATTATTTCCAGATAGTAATGTTCCCAGTAACTTTGGAAAAATACCTGGTAATATTGGGAATGTTACCGGTAACATTGGGAATTTACTCTCTCAGAGATTCCTTGACTGTTTTATGACTGTAAATAATAGCATTATTATTTTCTTAAGTATTTAACACGAAAAAAACATATACAATTCTAATAATTTTTTCAAAGTTACTCAATGTTACCGATCTGGGTAATGTTACTGGTAGCATTACCGGGAATATTCCCACTTTTGAGTAAGTTACTGGTAACGACCCATCACTAAGTGTAACGTGACCGTGAGATCCGTAACAAACCATGCGTAATTAGACCACTACTATTATACTGGTTTTTTAGCCCTTTTCTCGCCTGTAATAAGTAAGTGATTTTAAAATTATATAAAATAACGCCATCTGGTGTCAAGTAGTTGTATTAGGTGAACGTTGAGCGAGCTTTTGTGAGAGGAATGAGATAATGAAAGAGTCGTATGTCATATAGCTTTGACATTATATTTTAAACCGTCACTCATGTAGCCTACAGTTGATATTCGTTCGAGAAATGTCCACCGGTAATAACCTTTTGGTATGGAAAGTTGCTACGAATCAGAGCAATTTTGTAAGTGTGTGACGTATTTTATAGATAGAAATCCAAGGTCTGAACGAAATGTCAAACGAAAGCACGCACCACATAGTCCTAACAACTGCCGCTAAGATTGGCATAAGCCTCAAAGATGAAGACATAGACTTCGCAACTCGCGTCGGCCCGCGGCAACATGTCAGCACGGTCGGCCCCAAAACCTCGAGGCCGCGAGCCTTAGTTGTAAAGTTTGTACGCCAGAAGGCGCGCAACGAGTTTATGAAAGCAGCAAAAACCCGGCGAAATCTCACAACAACTGATATTGAAATTGCCGGGCACACTTCTAAGCTCTTCTTCAACGAACGACTAACGAGAGAAAACCGAACGTTATTTCGTGAGGCCAGACTGCGCAAAACTAACGCTGGTTACAAGTACTGTTGGACTCACAATGGAACTATTCTTGTTCGCAAGCGTGAAGGAAGCCCGGCTGTCATCATACGAAATTATGCTGATCTCAGGAAGTGCTTCGGAGACGGAGAGGATTGCTCTAGCCAGGAACTTGTCGCTACCTCTGTGGAAGACAACGATACAGAAACCGCTGGTTCCGGCCAATCCCTGGACAACGCCGAGAGTACTCTTGTCTGCTAGTTCTTTACATGCTTACTTGCACTTGACTCATTCTTATTGTAAACTACTGTTAGGGTTAGAATACTGTAACGCTTTTTGGTTGTATACACATTCACACACACACTTCACACACACAACCTTACATATTTACCCTTTGCTTCGTGATTCCTACTACTCAGCTCGCCGTATCTGGCTTCCGGCGCATTTAGTGCATTCTAGGCTACGTTCTGAAAACCTAAATTCTAATATATATTATTCAAATAGGTCACGAAATAGGTGACGATCTAGATAGAAGCATAGCCATTGAATGCCATGCGCTGGAATCCTTAGAACTCTGCAAAGATATACTGACCCCTAACCTCAAATTTAAATTACTAACATTAAATATCAGAAGTTTACAACGAAACTTTGACTCCTTTGTAGTATCTCTATTACGCACACATATTGATTATGATGCAATTATCCTAACAGAGTGCTGGCTATCCGATGGTTCAGTAATTGATCAATTACCGGGCTACGACTCATTTCACACATCTAAACGTTTAAACAAAAGCAGTGGAGTGGTTGCCTACACTAAAAAATCCCTTAGAGCCTCTTCTGTCGAACCCACTTTTGACGACGCTAACTGCCTTGCAATAAAAATAAATAAAGAGTTAACTGTTATAGGGATATACCGCTCACCATCGGTGACTAACCTTGACAACTTCTTAAGCTCTTTAGACTCAACGCTGAATGAAATTACATCAAAAGAAACAATAGTCGCTGGTGATATTAACCTTGACTTGATGGGCAGCCGAAACAGTGGCTATCTATCAGAGTACATGTGCTTGATGTCCGGACATAGCTTCATTCCTGCTATCACAAAGCCAACTCGGTTGGAGTCCTGTATTGATCATATATTTGTCAAATCAAACTCGGTCTCTGTTGGAGCCGTGTGCAAGTGTTCAGTCAGTGATCACGACGTAGCTATGGTTGGCATAGCCGTTCCCAAAATCAACAATACCAATAAAAATAGAAAGGTCCTCAAAACAGACTTTGCCAAAGTAGCACTTGAACTTGGGGGAGTAGACTGGTCGTCGGTCACAAATACTTCTGACTTAAATACATCTACTAATAACTTTAATGACATTATATCATCAGTAATACAAAAACATACAACAAGGGTCAAACTTAGTCGTTCAAAATTCAACCTGAAACCATGGGTTACACCCGGTCTCATAAAATGCATAAAACACCGGGATAAGCTGCATCTGCTAACAAGAGCCTCGCCCGATGATCTCGTTTTAAAGAAAACTTACACGCGCTACAGAAATTTGTGTGACAACATACTGCACGATGCTAGGTCCGAATACCATAAAAAACAACTTATTGAGTGCAAAGGCAACAGTAAAAAAATTTGGAAAACATTAAAGTCCCTATATGATGTGAACAATAAAAGCTCTGAGTCGAGTCAACTGCTACAGTCCGAATGCTCTATTCAAGAGTCTCTAAATAAGTGTAACCTACATTTCTTAACAATGGGGAAGCAATTGGCCGATGAGATTCTATCAAGACTTTCAGAAACGCAAGACTCTTTGGCTGAAAAGTTTAACCCGCATTCTAATCAATCAAAATCATTTTTCATGGAACCAACAGACGCACATGAGGTGGAAGAACTAATTAAGAAACTGAAGCCTGAAAGTGCTCCAGGCTTTGATGGTTGCGGGCCGTCGCTAATCAAAGCAGTAGAAAAGGTTATAGTAGAGCCCCTATCTCACATATTTAACCTCAGTTTGGGGACGGGAAATTTCCCCGACTGTTGGAAACTGGCAGCTGTCTCACCAATTTATAAAAAAGGGGACAAAAGTGCTGTAATTAATTATAGACCTATTTCTCTACTAAGTGTTTTTTCTAAATTATTAGAAAAAATTGTGAATAAACGTCTTGTTAAGTTCCTGGAGAAACATTCGATTATATCGGATAATCAGTTTGGTTTCAGATCAGGCAGGTCCACTGAAGACGCCGCGGTCCTCCTCACTAACATAATCTCACAACATCGAGACAGTGGCCAAAAAAGCATAGGCGTTTTTCTAGACCTTGCTAAAGCGTTCGACACCGTCTCAGTCCCCATACTCTTAAAAAAACTGGAGGCAGTAGGAGTGAGAGGTGTCCCCTTGCTGTGGTTTAGAAGCTACTTAACAAATAGGCGGCAATCGGTAAAAATTGGTGAATTCCTTAGCAGCCAACTTCCTGTTAACTTTGGTGTACCGCAGGGGAGCATTCTTGGCCCAACCCTTTTCACAATATATATTAATGACCTTCTGCAGCTAGATATTCCCGACTCAAACATGATCTGTTATGCAGATGATACTGTGGTAACGTTTTGTGGGAAGACCTGGGAAGAAACGTTCTCAGCGGCCAATGAGGGACTAGCAAAAATAGTTTCTTGGCTTGACGGCAACCTCCTTACCCTAAATGTAGAAAAAACGTACTACATCTCTTTCAGCAAAACAATCTTAACCACTCCACCGGCATCCATACATTTAACCCTTCATAACTGTGATAATACGTACTCGCCTTGCTCCTGCAACCACATCACTAGATGCTCAACGGTCAGGTATTTAGGTCTCCTCATCGACCAACACCTGTCCTTCAAAAATCACATCCAAGTCCTGTCGAAGAGAGTAAGGAAGATAATTTTCATTGTTAAACGTCTTCGCGACTGCACTCCATTAAATATTATGCAAATGGTGTATTATGCCTTATGTCAATCCGTTTTACAATACTGTATTGCAGTTTGGGGTAGCGCCTGTAAGACAACACTGCTAGACCTGGAGCGGGCCCAAAGGGCTGTCATAAAAGTCATGCTCAGGAAACCTTTCCGTTACCCGACTGAAAATCTTTACAGAGAAAGCAAACTTCTGACGGTTAGGCAACTGTACATAATGAAATCGGTTACTCGCACCCATGGACTAATATTTAAATCAATGCTGCATGAAGAATTATTAAAGAGAAGAATATACCGAGTTCCCCTTCCAAAGAGCAGCTCAGCTTTTGTTAAGCGAGCTCCTCACTGCATGCACCCCTTTATCTACAATGTCATATGCAAACACATAAACATACAACAGTGTGCGCTTCCTAAGTTGAAAGTGGTCCTGGGGAAATGGTTATTGACATTGTCATACTGTAAGACAGAGACCCTATTCTCCTTAAGTAAGTAGGATCATACATACAAATATACATACACAAACACACACACTCATTCAATCATACTACAATAAACCCTACAATATCACAATCTTTACTCTGTAAATATAGTTATACTTACTGCATGCCTTTTTAGTAATTTTCAATAATTTTAAACATGTTAGCGTTTAGTATTACAATAGCTATATCTTTAAGTACTAGGTGACATATATAAGTGTAACATAAAATTAAATGCTTACGAACTCTCTGTGGTTCCCAAGATACAGGCTCGGCCTAGTTTGGGGACCACTGTCAAGTTTTCTGTGATGTAATGTTTTTTGCCTAATTAAACCTTTTTCATTTTCATTTTCATTTTTTTTTTTTCATTTTAACGTGGCTATGAATGTGTGAGTTTAGCGACACTGGTTTTCATACTAAATAGGAGTCATTTCACATCCACTAGTTTATTAATTCGTGGCTTGAATATCTTTTTAAAATATTGATGCTAGCGAAAAATATACCACGTGTTTCTTGAAGGAAAACGTCTGTAAATTATTTATGTATCAGATTTCTTTTTGCTATAAGTCTTTTTTGTAGTAAATTTTATGTAGATTATTTACGTTCAACAACAGTTTTTGCTATTGGCCACCGTTTACGAGTTATTTACGAAAATATAAAAAAAAACACCATATTTTAATTAACATTCTCGTTTAATATCTTTTTAAATGTTGATCCTAGCGAAAAAGTGTACGAAATCTTTCTTTGAAAAACTAAAAAAGGGACTAACCCCGACAGAAATATCGACAGTTGTATCAATATACGCACATCACTATTTTTCGTCAGTAGCAGAGATTTGGTTCTACGCAACATTTTAAGTAATTCATTTTTTGCAATATTTCAATAATTATCATCATTTAAGTATTTAGTTGTGTTACATACATAATAAACTAACACTTTAAAACTTAATCTTGAGAAATTCGCTAACAGTTACTTAAAATTCTTCAATTTCTTAGTGATTAATATTAAGCGTGAAATACGATAAATTAGTGAAAATAAATACACCAAGTGATTAGTTATTAACTGAACATATTATACTTAATGTGTATGTGAAATTTCAAGCACGTAGCAAAAGTTACAAGTAAGTGAAATTATATCAAACCGCTGACTCTCGCCAATACATGCCCGTATTGGGCGGTGACTGGGTGTTCAAAGTCCCCGTAGGTAAAGGGTTAACCCCTATCCATCAGTACTCTTATTATGTTGTTTCAGGCACCTTTATCTACAACTATGCCAGAATTCGCCTACACACGAATTATGCCCCCGATTTTCCTTCGTTTGGTGGCCCAATAACGAACTTTGCTCCCGTACGACCGCAGACAATATAACAAACGAAAACAGTAAGCTACCGCCGGACTAGGCGCGGCGCGCGTGCGAGCGGCGGCCGGTACCGCTCCCGCACCCCGCTTGTACACTCCGCTCCCTACCACACTGCTACCGAATCTCCCGATATGTTTAGTTTTTAATACGCTCGTTATTTTTTTGAATTTTTTTATAATTGAATGATAAGAAAACTGTGAACTTAATTCAATAAATAAAATGGATAGAGAAATTTTCCACAGGGAGTAGAAAGACAATTTCTGAAAATAGTATAGTTACTGGTAATTTTTTTAGATTTTCAATTTGTAGGTATAAAACGGCAATAAAATTGCATTCCAGTGAAAAAATTAGACGGAGCAATTTTCCGGTCCAAGCACGCCAAAAAATTATATTTTATTAATATTGGTATTTCTGCTGGGATTTTTTTTTATATCTCATATATTGTTGCAATACGTTACATGAATATGTCCGGTGAAGAAATATTGAACTGAGCATTTTTCCGTAAAAAGATATTAACGATTTAAGACTAGGTATTCACTTAAATCCTATTATTATTATTCTTTGGAAGTTTATACAGTACTCTTTATTTATTGATACTTTATCATATTGTAAAGTTTTTTCTGGCAGAGGAATTACTGCGGAGTCCACTACCTTTATTTCCTACACTATTTATTCCGTTAATTTAAGCAGAAATTCCTTGACTCTCTGAGGGTCCAGTATAACAACATTTTCAGGGCCCTGGTGAGGCTCCCGCGATACTAGAGTGCCTCTGGCATGTTTGCGGACGCGCACGTAGATGATTTTTATGCCATGCGAAAAAATATAGCATCAGTGGTAGATACACCGTATACGTGGGAGCTCCAACGGGATCCTGAAAATGATAGCCGGCAGGTTAGATTCTGTTATTTTGGGACGATATATCGAATTGCATGTTCACAAACATGCAGTTCGGTAGATCGGCCACAATAATTTGTAATTTATTAGTATGTAATTTAGTGTAGGTACTGTTCTGTAACATAACATAGCCTGTAAGTTAATACTAACAACTATGGACTGTAACTATCTGAAAATAAACAATTTTTATTTTTATAATTTACTATTAAGTCCTGAAATACGTATCTGGAGGCATCTTTTACACAATCTGCTTTTTACTGATTCCCCATACAAACTTCAACCCCCTTTTTCCCCTAACGCTCTTTTTGGGGTTAAAAACTAGTTTTCACCACATCAACTCGTAAGCCTCTTGGTTGTTCAAAAACTAATGAGAAAGTTGTATTTTATCCACATTTTTTGAGTTGTTTCCTTACGTTAGCTAGTAGAATTGACTTAAGTATGATGATTTTGAATGAAACATTTTTTATTACGTTCGTTTGGATTTGATTTGGTTTGATTTTTTCGGTATTTCATGGTTAGTATTTGCCTCGCGTTGGAGTGGTGAAATAGTTTGTATTTCACCTGGAGGCAAAGTTTGTTTAACCCTCGTGCCTTGAAACCCTCGCAACGCTCAAGATTCCACTTCTCGAACCACTCGCTACGCTCGTGGTTCAATTTTGTAATCTTTCGTTTGCTCGGGTATCAATATTAGCACGACCGGTTAAACAACAACTTTGCCCCCTTGTAAAACAAATAACTAGGTATTATAATCCTTCCCCATAACAAAAACTATCTACTTACATTCCAAATTTCAACTAAATCGGTTCAGCGGTTATTAATTTCCTATACAAAATACCACCCCCTTTTTCACCCCCTAAAAATTTCAAGTTTTCGAATTTTTCTGTTGTTTTTGTACTAAGACTATCTTACATACCAAATTTCAGCTTCCTAGGATTTCAGGAAGTACCCTAAAGGTTTTGATGATCATCAATCAGTGAGTGAATGACGAAATCGGTGTTTTTTAGATATGAATAAAATCTAAAGTATATGTAATAGGGAATATTACGCGAAACTCTGCGCAGGTGCTGAGGTCTATTCATTCTGGTCCTCGCGAGATTTGACGGCTAACTTGTTTCTTTATTCCGTGGGTAAGGTACCTACATCTTATCCAGCTGACGGC
The DNA here is from genome assembly GCF_947568885.1 of Cydia strobilella. Taxonomy (NCBI): domain Eukaryota; kingdom Metazoa; phylum Arthropoda; class Insecta; order Lepidoptera; family Tortricidae; genus Cydia; species Cydia strobilella. The sequence goes on from NC_086068.1 coordinate 37,242,525, forward strand.
AGTAAACTACCGGGAACACCGAAATTTGCAAATTGCGGGCACCTTTCTCTTTTACTTCAATTAAGGCCTAATTAGAGTGACAGAGAAAGATGCCCGCAATTTGCGAACTTCGGGAACACCGAACCGGTAGAGTTATTGATAGCCCGGACTCACCTCAACAGACGTTGTCGGTGGGATTCGGTAAATATCCGCAGGCCCTGCTGGTTTTATAACTCCCTTACGTTTCATTTTATTGAACCTCTGTATGGAACCGTATCCGAAGCCGTTGACCCGACCAATATAACAATCAATTAATCTGATAACGGACGCATCAGGTCTTTGAATCTGTAAACATAGCTTTGAGTTAGACCTATTTTCTCTATAACTAGTTTTTCCGTGAACTTAGTCTAGACTAGTCTAGAGTTAACTCCATATGGGGTATCCGCATATGGAATTGATAGTATTGAAATAAAGTCGTAAGCTGAAATTCTAACACCCCACTTAAATAATTATTTTATTCTGTTTTTAGTATTTGTTGTTATAGCGGCAATAGAAATACATCTATCTAATTTTTTATGTGATTTGTTTGATAAATTAAATGTAATGTAACACATTTTTATATTCTATCTTTGTCTTATGTCAACTTAGTTTTAGATTAATTAAAGGTTTTTAAAAATGTTGCCACGCCCTAGTAGGGTCCATGTATGTACTTTCTAATAAAATAACCAATACCTTGTAATACCATGGTTGCAATAAACGATTATGATTATCACGGTTCATGAGATACAGCCTGGTGACAGACGGACAGACAGACGGACGGACAGCGGAGTCCCTTTGGGTACGGAACCCTAAGAATGTGCTTCACTTGGTAGCAAAGTTTGTTTAAATATAAAAATCATAATCTTTAATTGAACTAATTACCTACTAACGTATAGAACCGACAAAGAGAACCAGGCTTTTGCGCCATGAGTTGCTGCCGTTTTGCCATCAAACCACAGAAGCGGAGCGTGAATCTCGCGACCTAAACGCGTAAGCGCCATGAATTTTACGGCGCTTACTACCAGTGTTGGCCGAACGTTAATTGCAATTAACCAGTACAAATTGAACCGTAAGCCGTAACGGACGGTTACAGTTTACGGTTCAATTTGTACTGGTTAATTGCATTAACGTTTCGGCCAACACTGCTTAGGTACGACTTTTTGGTCGCGTGGTACAGGTTGTGATTGAGACAATTTCATTGTTTGGTGTGTCGTCTCCATATAGGCCAAGCAATAAGAAGGTATAGAGGGAAATGCTAGGAACACAATTTTAACTTCGTAGCTTTGTTTGGACTAGTTAGCAGATGAACATATCAAAAGTCCCCGACCGTAACCCTGGTGCTGAGGGGGAGAGGGGGGTTTGAAGGTTAAATTTTTGGTCAGGATAAAAGGTTAAAAGGTGTCAATGTTGATACCATAAATGAATTCAGCACCCCCAATTTATACGAAAACGTTCCAAACCCGGCCTAGCAGCTTTACTGATGTAGATAATCAAGATAAAAAAATGAGAGCCCTAAATAAACCTTCAAGAGCGGATATCTCGAAACCTATACAAGATATCAATAAAATTGACCTAATAAAACTTGTAACAAATTAAATCACTTTTTATTTTGTATAAGTGGCCATGTCGCTCAGACCCATAGTTTCCGAGATATAATCGAAAAACCGAAAATCGGAACCTTCAAACCCCCCTCTCCCCCCCCCCCCCAGCACCAGGGTTACGGTCTGGGACTTTTGATATGTTCACCTCCTAACTAGTCCAAACAAAGCTACGAAGTCAAAAATTGTGTTCCAAACATTTCCCTCTATACCTTTTTTTGGGCATTTATTTCCTGGCCTAATAGTAATAATAACTAAGTGATAGGTACATACTCTTTGGCTAATGTCAAACATTCCCGCACCGAAAACCCTGATGATATTTATTTATGTCTTGTGTTTAGACGGGTCGTTGGCGTTGCATAACTTAGATTTAGTTGAAATCGGGGTACAGAATGCTCTTAAACTACTGAATCAATTTTGTAAAATTATTAAGTGTAGGTATGTTTGCGAAAGGCGAGCTGCCGGTAGGCCTCCAACAAGATGGAGCGACGACCTGGTGAAGGTCGCGGGAATTCGGTGGATGCGAGCGGCACAGGATCGGTCGGAGTGGCGAGCCTTGGGGGAGGCCTATGTCCAGCGTCCAGCAGTGGACGACTATCGGCTGACATGATGATGATGTTTGCGTGGCGTGGGTCACTTGATGTTTTACACGTCTAACAAAAATCAGAAAAACCTATAGGTATAGTGCTAGGTTATAGGTTGCTGACTGCTAATATAGATTTTCGTTGTTCGTTCGTTGACTATAAGATTTTCACTTTACAGTTTAGACTTGTGAGTATAATGTGACTTGTCATAAATAATAACACTTAATTATTGGTTGAAGGGACAAAGTTTGTCTTTTACCTCAATTCTCTGGTATACCTACTGGTTTTTACGGAGTCTTAGTAATAGGGTTCCGTACCCAAAGGGTAAAAACGGGACCCTATTACTAAGTCTGTCCATCTGTCACCAGGCTAGCTGTATCTCATGAACCGTGATAGCTAGACAGCTGAAATTTTCACAGATGATGTATTTCTGTTGCCGCTATACGAGTAACAACAAATACTAAAAAAAGAATATAATAAATATGAAATAAAACTATGAAAACGGATTATATCGCGTATATTGAATTTATAATTCATCCCGACGTTTCGAACTCTTTACAGCGTTCGTGGTCAACGGGTGACCACGAACGGTTGACCACGAACGCTGTAAAGAGTTCGAAACGTCGGGATGAATTATAAATTCAATATACGCGATATAATCCGTTTTCATAGTTTTATTTCATGAGTAACTATCGCGGTAACCGAAGAATATAATAAATATTTAAGTGAGGCTCCCATACAACAAACGTGATTTTTTTGCCGTTTTTGAGCGTAATGGTAAGGAACCCGTCGTGCGCGAGTCCAACTCGCACTTGGCCGGTTTTTTTATTTACCTAAATTTTCTTGTTTTATTAGCCACACTGTTAAAATTAGTGCATTCTTCACAATAAGACCATAAAAATGGGTATCGTAATGACAGTGTAGGTACCACATTTGGGCAATTTTTTTAAGTGTCGCTGGCTCTTCCTTAACGCACCGTACTACGTAGGCGAACAACACGCGAACGCGAAGCGAAGCGATGCGGCGCGGGGTGAATCAATCCTTTGATGCCTATAGCGGAAGCCGCTCGACCCCAATTTCAAAGGAATACCGCAAATTGATGTACAGGTTAGCCGTTTGGCACACGCATACCTACTAGAGGTCAAAACAAAAATTTTGACCCGCAGTTCCTAAAAAAATTTCGCTGGGGGGGGGGGGGGGTAGTAATATCAAGATATTACGTATCATAACAGTAAGGTATATCGTAGCTGGAGGATACAACCTTGATATTTTGTGTCAATAACTAAACAAACTGATGAAAAGGCGCAGTTAAAGGGTTAAAGAGATATTTCCCGTCGGATATAAGGATATTACGTATCATTTTATGATTAATATGTACCGTATCTGCAGTATAGTTCCATAAGTCTCGTGAAATAGGTATTGAAGTACAACTGTGTCACTTTGTAAAACTGAATTTTTTTAAAAAAATTGTTATTGATATTATTTTCAAAATTGCTTTCTTTGAGTTAGACATGAGGATATCACGTATCATTTGGGGTATATTGTACAAAAAAAATCAGCCATATCGTGTCTGGAGGAGCCCAAACTTGGTATGTTTCGAAAATTCTTTTTGTTTTAATTAAAAAAAAAATGCCCGAAATGTAATGATGTGATATATTTTTAGAATCGCCTCAAAAGGCCCTTTCGTATGATACCACACAAGGTAGGTTTTGAAAAAAAAATTCCATACAAAAAAATAAATGTTTTACCACTCCCCCCCCCAGCAAATTTTTTTTAGGAACTGGGTCAAAAATTTTGTTTTGACCTCTAGCATGTGTGTGCCAAACGGCTAACCTGTACATCGATTTGCGGTATTTTTATACGAACGGGTTAGACTACAATAGAAGTGTCCTACGTGGGCAACCTCGTTGCGAACGCGCGAACGCCGTGAGCCCGCCACGCCGCTTCGCGTACGCGAGTTGTTCGTTGTTCGCTTACGTGTCTTACGTCTTACAATGAGATAACGATATTCATATCTCATTCTGTAGTATAGCTGTGTAGGGACACGTAAGTAAACTTACAAGTGTATCCCTGGCCTTAGTCCAACCGAAAACTTCTACTTTTTTTCTTCGACACACAAGGTAACTGACGAAACTAAACCTACCTACCGTACTCTCTGACCTTGATATTTGGGTAATTTTATATTGCGTGGAAAAAATCCTTGCGGGGAAGGTACCTTTACCTTCTCTGGGCAAGTAGACTGACGTATTATGCCTTGCATCAGAGGTTCAACTTGTTCTTTACACTCTGGTTCTCTATATCCTTCCTTTATAAGATCCCCTATATAGTTTTGTGGACCATACAAGGTTAATCCGAAAAATTCCATTGTAAACTTTTGTAGAAAAAACTAATTCCTTGCACTTTTTAAAACTGACGAAGATGACAGGAAAACAATATCAAAAATATTACTTTGTCAATGTCACACTGAATTAAGTGACCTGTAAATACAGACCAAAAAGTATAATAGGTAAAGTCAATGCGGCCAAATTTGGGCCAAATGCATCTGCGGGAAACATGCGGGAAATCATGGTTTATTTGAGAAGTAGGTAGTAGATAGCTTGTTTAATACATATTCTTGTTTCTAATAAAACTAGAATATGTATTTTTCTTCTTCCTCGCGTTATCCCGGCATTTTACCACGGCTCCTGGGAGCCTGGGTTCCGCTTGACAACTAATCCTAAGAATTACTGCCTTGGGTGAGACTTGAACTCACGGCCTCTGGATCTATACTCCAGCGCTCTGCCAACTGAGCCACCAAGACCTCATCCATAGTCAGCAAATCTTCCCACTATATGGGTCTAGGGGACCCTAGCGACATCTACCGTAAGAGTGTTACACTTCTTTTTTTCCACTTTTAAATTTATTCTAAGCTTAATAGCATCGATCGCAGACGTTTCTGCTTGTTAAAAATTAATTTAATCCTAAGAATTCACGTAGGCGCTAGTTTTTACGAAAACTTCAGTCGTTTTCGTCATCTGACCTTCCAACCCAGAGGGGGAACTAGGATTTGTTAGGATCAGTCCGGTTTTCTCACGATGTTTTCCTTCACCGAAAAGCGACTGGTAAATATCAAATGATATTTCGTACATAAGTTCCGAAAAACTCATTGGTACGAGCCGGGGTTTGAACCCGCGACCTCCGAATTGACAGTCGCACGCTCTTACCGCTAGGCCACCAGCGCCCATTAATAATACTTAGGTATTGATAAGTAGAAAGTGTAAACAGGTAAGAAGTACCTAACGTAAAACGTACCTAAACGTAGGTACCTAAACGGTTGGCATCTTGGCTAGGCACCCTGAACAGCCCCCAACCACCTAGGCGAAAAAATTTAATATTTGTGCTATAAAATGTACCTATGATCACATTGATCACCTAAGGATCAAGATTTTCTAATCGCAGTATACACCACTTCTCGGAACTAGCTCGCTGGTTACGAACGAAACAAACGCCTGACGATCGAGCACAGGTCCGTCCCCTAAACGCGCTCGGCGGAGACTGAGCGCGCAGCGTGATTTATACGTCTTAAAAATATTTAAATTTAAAGGAAAATAGGTCCTATAGTTATGATTTTTTTTTATGGGTTCACATAAAATTAGAGTTTGCTATAATATTATTTTGAGGGCAAAATATAAGTACAATTTGCGATAAAAAAATATAATGCGACCCTGTTTTCACCTAAAAAATGAAGAAAACTCGGAAGGTGTTTTATCAATTTTTATAAATGAATCTGATTTTCAATCATTTCAGCCCCTCGTACAAGATATGGTGAATTGAATTGTAATCATTTATGTACCAAATGATTCTTGTTTACTGCAAAATTGGCAACCGAAACGACACTTCTCACTGCAAATTTTGAAAAATACTCCCAGGAAAACACATTTATTTTAGGTTTAAAAAGAGAAAATGAAAACTATTTCAGCCGCTAGTTTAGGAAATGATTATTTAAGAACGTTAACAGTTTTTTAATAAATACTAATAGTTACGTCGTAATGTTGAATGAAAAAGGAAGCATTTTGCAAAATACGCTCGTTTGCCTCTTTGCGTTGGCCTCTTAAGCCCGCTACAGTGTAGTGGATTACGCTGATTAGCGAACTAGACTCCACACTCGCGTTCGCGGCTTCGCGCCGCGATCCGCGCACGAGTGCGGAGGGCGCTTTAGATGAAATAGTCGTTAAAATTACAGCGTTAATTTTCACAATCAAATATTGCTATTATAATTTATAACTAATGTTTTTTTTGTAATTCGTGGTTTGCTACTGAGTCAGTGATTCGATTTGAGAGTGATTTTCTCAATGTGAAACATAATTGGTTAAATATGACGTCAATACACCAATTTGTGACTACTATTATAAAGATGTGTACAATATAAATATTGTTTCTTTAATAAAATTATACTAAGAAAAAAAAACCGTACTTTTTTTACCCAAATCGTACCTTTTTTGACGTACGGACGGGACGTACATAAGCTGGAAGGGCTCTGGCAACACTGCCAGCTTTTAAAACAAACGAAATAGAGCAAAATAAGTTTTGTAAAAAAAACAAATTCGCTGTATTTGTTAACTGGTATCTGAAGCTACATAAACTAATCACAGGCATATCCTATTGTAAGTACAAAGTTTCAGAGCAATCTAGCTAGTAGTTTTAAAATGAGAGCGTAACTACGTTTGTATATATAGACAAAGATGATATAATAAGATAGAGCGGTACTGTTCGCCTTTGTACATCTTATTATTTGTACCATGTAATTTTTAATATGTATATTTGTACAATAAAGAGTTTACTACTACTACTACTACTACTGTCATAGTAGATTTTGTAACCACAGTTAATTCACTGCTATCTATCGACTATCGACACACTTTAAAACTAAAAATGAAGATTTATAAAAATACGATAAAAAGTATTTAAATATGTATAAATGATTTTTTTTATTTGCATTAATTATTTTTATGATTTTGACCCATGTTCTTTCACTGATATGCGTTAAAATTGTTAAATAACAAATGAAACCGTCAACGCCATCTATTCGACAGTAGGCCAAAACTAGTAGCGCCCTCTGATCGAAAATCAAATTTTCTTGATTTACGAGGCACGTTTTATCCTTAGACTGTATCCCTATTACGGAGTTATATCTATCTTTGGTATAGAGAACCGAGCTTACTGCGGACTCTTAAGGACGCAGCTGAGAGCTAGAAAGAAATATACTGAACGGACCACGGTCGCTGTCCGATACGCCTGTTACAACTTTTATTTTGTCCTTGCCTTTTTTAGGCTTCCTTACCCAAAGGGTAAAAACGGGACCCTATTACTAAGACTCCTCTGTCTGTCACAGCTGTATCTCATGAACCGTTTAATTTTCACAGATGATGTATTTCTGTTGCCGCTATAACAAATACTAACAAGTACGGAACCCTCGGTGGGCGAGTCCGACTCGCACTTATCCGCCTGTCCGGTTTTTACTACTAACGCCATTTGTTAGAAAAATAAAGAAACATTAGAACGATTGTTAATTCATTATTTTTCTAACAGATGGCGTTAGTAGTAATACAAAGTATTATTCCTTTATTTTATTTTTTTATGTTTATTAAATGATATTTTTATGTTTGATATCTAGACATAAATTTAAATTACTATGTTAAATCTCAAAGCTAACAGGTGGATAGTTTTTCCGTAAAGTGTACCACAAGAATGCATAGATTGTCGAATAGTGATAGGGCTCGCTTCGCTCGTAAAAGAAGTGTCGTACGTGGGCGATCTCGTTGCCAACGCGAAGCGGCGCGGCGGGCCCACGGCGTTCGCGTTCGCAAGTTCGAGTTACTCGCTTACGTAAAGGTGCGTCTACGCTAGGCGAGCCGAGCACGAGCCGAACACAATTCGTCTAATGTGGACCGACTTACAAGCCTCGAACGAGCGCGCTGCGAGCGTTTCGTTCGTGCTCGTTTGCGTTCCGCCGGTTGTCGGTTTTTTGACGAACACAAAGGGATTTGCCTCGCGCTCGCAGTGCGCTCGTGGACGTGTTT